>NC_040232.1:13980398-18980398 GCF_001444195.1 Xiphophorus couchianus | reverse complement strand
TCCTTTTGGCATAACTTCAATAGTCTTTAGAATAGAATAGAATAGAATAGAATGACTTTATTCATCCCAGCAGGGAAATTATTTTACTTTATCATCAGATTGTTTCAACAAAGGTTCCAGCTTGGGACTTTCACATGTCAAAAACAAAAAATGTCATTAATAATGCTGTAAAAATAAAATCTATGTCATTAATTAATTGAAATTAAAGCAATAACGTCCTGTCCCTATTTTGTTTTGATATTGATCTTGTATCTCTACCAGTAAAGCTTTTATCAGAACAATTCACTTGAGTAAATTTTCTCATTTGTTTTATTCAGAATTTCTGCATGAACTGCAATTTAAAAAAGGCAATAACCAATTACCCCACATGTAATATTACCCAACATATTTTTTGTAAGTAGAGTCAGGTTAAAGCCACAATTTACTGACATATCCACAATCTTTCAAAACTTTTCTGTCTCGCCACATAGTATGTTTGTCTATATTAGTACCATAACTGTAATTGCTGATTTAGGGATATTTTTTGCTGACCAGGAAATGAGATTTCATCTGGTCTGCAAAAAATCATGATGGCTTCCTGTGTTTCTTGGGAGTAAATTGCACAATCTCATCTGTCAGCAAACTAGTTTCAACTCTTATTTCAAAGAATGAATATTTGGATATTTTCTTTTGATGCATCTTTTGTTTTAAAATAGAGAAGACACACTGGTGGATTTAGAGACTTTTAAACGGGGATGGACATGAAAAGAGCTGTTGGCAAGGTAACGATGCTGGACCTCCTCTGTGAAGAATGAGGAGAATATCCACAAAAACACTGAAAAACTAAAAGGAACTTTGACTCCCATTAAGTTAACAAAAAATATGAATATACTTGTTTTCATTCTCCCAATGTGAATTCTGAATCAATTTTTCTCAAACTGATCCATTAAAACCTCCTTCCTAAAATGTATTGAATTGAATATCTTGAAATATTCAGCTTAATCCTAAATTTTAACAATAGTTTTTAATTCACTATCCATATTAGCCATATAAATAGTGTTTTGTCAACTAATGTTTGAGGCCTGGTGTTCTGCTACCTTGAGATGTAGCAGGACATTTAACACCTCTGAGAAACTAAGAAAACCAGAAAGGAAAATACTGCGCTAGGGAAACTAAATCCAAAAAAGAAAAATAATAAAAAGAACAGTCAACAAGAAAAAATCTGCAGTTTAAATCATAGGGTTTGATCTGAGACCAAGTTAATTACAACAATGTATACTGCGCTAATTGTTTATTCTGACTTTTCTGAAGCCAGTTCATTACCCTGATGCTTGTTGTAACACAATTTCATAGCTAGTTTGCCCTCTTGTGAACTTTTGCAGGCAGTACAAATAGTAACTCAGAACTGCATCCTCCACTTCTTGTTGAAAATATACGAAAATTTACTCAAGAGGATTTTCAACAAATACAGAGCACTTCACTTCACTTACTTGTTGCTTGTACAAGAAGTGACATTTACTTTTTAGGTAACCTTTATATCAGTGTCCCTTTCTTTCAAAAAACTGAATGCATTGAGCTGTGGCAGAAATTGTTCGGTTTGAACCAGATGTTTGTTAGATGGACTTTGTGTTTCCGGCTCAGTATTTATTGCTTCAATATGAGGCTGTGCCACGAGTGGAGAACGATGTTCTGCTGCTATTAGTTGTTTTTCATTAAAGATGTGTGTTTTATGACGCAGTTTTATCATCTGTAGAGTCAGATTCCCTTTGAATTGAGGAAAGTTGCTTTAGTTTGTCTAATTTTTCACACAGTAAAATGATTGAGCAAAATCTATCTGCTGTGATGACGCCCATCATTGGTTTGATGAGTTCATGCGCCTTCATTCTGGTCATAGATAAAATTACTCTAGGATAAAGACCAAATAATGTTGGAACAGTTTTATCACTGTTCTTGTTGTTCTTGTGTGTTAGAGACAAATTTATAGTAGAAAAAAAAGAGAGCTTAAATCATTACTAAAAAGCCCAAAATAAAGATGAAATTAGCTTAGAATGTAAATCCTAAAGTGTATGCATTCGGTAATGACTTAAAAGATATCCCAACACAAAAAATAAAATTAACTCATTACAAAATGGGCTTTTACAGGATCAGGTATGTACAATTTCCCAGTTTTAAAAATTAGAATAACTTTTTTGTTCATCACAAATAAGCTGAGAGAAAACGTTTTTTACTTTTGAAACAGAAATTAATTGAAATCATGTGTAAAGGCAGTCCATCTCAAATTCTCACAATTTTATAAATTGTTTTGCACAAAAGATTCTTTTTATCCATCAAAAACTCAACTAAAAATAAACCAAACCTGGAGTGCAAATTATTCAAAAATAAAGTGTGAAATAATAGCAACAGGAACTGAATAAAGGCATTAAGGAGCGCACACAAGCACCAACTGTTTCCATGTTGGCTCGAGGCTTAAAACTGAGCCTCTCAAGATACTGTGCATACAGGGGCACATCAGAGGAAACACAGCGATTGTAATTCAGTCACTTATAATTTCTACTGAATTAAAATAGACTCTGGGAGCAGAAGGAGCGGTACTGGGAGGAGGCAGGACAACTGGCAGCTAATGACTCACTTCAACACACAGGATTCTCGAAAGGTCTGTTGGGATTAAAAAGAATCACTGCACACAAGACAAGACCAAGCATGCCAAAAGTGACATGATTGTGGGATCAGTTGGGTTCTATATTTAACCACAATGACGTATTTTAGTTGTGATGCATTGAGTGATACAATCGTCTGCGCGGAGGAGGGTGGGAATGGAAGGCTAAAGTGAAAGTACTGAGACAAAATGTTAGAACGAACATGAGAATATTTCAAGATTTAGCAAATTGAACTACATCAGTGGGGTGAAAATTATAAAACAGTGCTAAACACAAAAGCGAGGCTGCATTTTTTTTCAGTATTTCAATCCCTGGCTTTTCAGGAAATCATCAGTTTATTCTAAACTCCAGGTTGTTTGCTGAAAAATGTTATTTAAAATCAAAAGGCTGTTCAATTAGGACTCATCAGGCAGCCAGAGAAAGCAGAACCACAAACACACCCACACATACTTTATCTCCACGTCTTATTACTGGTTTAAGGAGAACATATACAGTACGTGGTATGAATACATCCTGCCTCCCACTCATTTTTCTCCTGTTTGTTAAATATTCTGGCTGTTTAGATTAACCTGTTGAAGTTAAAATGTAGCTTTAATAGTTTATTTTTACAAATACAGCAACTTACTTCATTTTTCAGTCAAAAATGACACCTAGATTCCCCCAAAAATCGTGCAATTTTATTAACTATTTGTTTTGTAGAACAGTAAAGAAAAAAATTAATCTGTGCTACAGTTTTTCTATTACCTGAATACACAACAGTGGACATCATCAATGTGTAGTCACTCTGACCATAAAAACATGAATAATAAAGATCAGCATTAAGTGATTTAATAAAGCTATGAAAATGTCTTCTCTTTAAAAAAAAAAAGACCAATCCAACAAAAAGTACTTGAATAACGATGGGACTGTGCAGCAGCTAAGAAATGCCTGGATGAGGAGTGAAAGGTTATTGCAAAAGCTCAGGTGGTTTATTAGATACAGTCTTGTGAATTCAATTGTTCTCATTTGGAGGAGGCGAGTTATTGAAACAGCTGGTATGCGGAGGATCTCCAGATCGCTAAACAAGGTGAAGGACAAGTTCTGTAAAAGGCAGTAATTATTTATATGCTTGCCAGGCAGTTTGGACGAGTGTTGAGCACGCCCGGTGAAGGTTTTCCAGGTGATAATTGTCTGAAACAGGAACTGGCTTGTGGATCTGAAGGACAGCAAGATGGAGGCCTGTTGGTGTCTCCTTGATTTCTGAGTGTAAGGTTGAAGAAAACAGAGTGTAAGCAGTGATTATTAACCGGGAGTCTATAATCAGAAAGGACAGATCATTGCTAAATTTGACTCGACAATCTGTCAGTGTTCATCATTTCTGCTACTCCTCTTATACAGTAAAATTATGATGTGATACTCTGTAGAAAAGGTGAGGAAACAGAAAAAGATTAATTATTTTTTACTAAAATGTGAGTAGCTAAAGTAGTTTAAAGCTGGTGCTATGGATTCCTGTTAAAAACCATTAAAAAACATGGCATTTAAATTGCATTGAGATTAGAAAACATTATTATTACGTGATTGTTGAGACTATTGCTTAGTACTTAAAGTTTTATAGCACTAGCCAATATCACTTCACATGTGGTGCCTGAGAATTGAAATGTTTCATAAAGTCCACAAAATCTTCCTGACCAAGCTGCTGATCAAACAGCATATGTTATATTTTCAAAAGTGTAGTACATCAAAACAGGAAGATAATTCATCTTACACAGCAACTCACTGAATCATTATCCACAAACACAATAATGTGACAGGGGCATTAGTACAGAATATATATAGTCATACAAAGTGTGAAGACACAAGTTTTCGTTAAAACACACACAACTCATTTTAAAATTTATGCCAATGACACCAGATCAGAGCTAAGTGTTGTTATTGTATCAAAAACTGCTTTAAAATCTTTCCATACACTTACTCATTAAAAAAAAGTCATCAAGTACTTATCACAAGAATTTTACAAACACATAATTTATAATGCTAAAGTACTTCATAACTGTAGCTAAAGTAAATCAAACTACATCATATGTACTCTCTGGAGGCGCACTATATGTGCTGTATGTCACATTCAAAGGAACAGATGCCAGATCAAAGAGGGGTAAACTACCTTTCTCTATCACAGTTTGACACTTGTAGGAACTGTAGATCAAACCACATCCTCCCACATCCAAGACAATCAGCCTACACTCTGATCCACAACCCGCCCCCTGCCCTGTTTCTGGTTATCAGTGAGACACACAGATATGGTTCATTCATGATTTTGAAGAAATTGACAGAAACCTTGTGCCTCTGTAAACTTGATCATTTTAAAACATTTGTCCGGCTTTCAAACAACAATGTCTAAATTCATCGTTGTATATTTCTGCTGCGTTTTTCTTCTCTGTATCTGATGCACACCAAAACTCAACTATGTTAAAAGCAAAAGAAAATATTCAAACAATATCCCTGCAATAGATGCTTTGTTAGAATCAAATATCAATGAAAAAGTATGACTGAAAACTTTATCCTTCAGTTGAGAGTTTAAAACTCCTTTCAGAATCAAACTCCAGGGCTGTTGGGGTTTTCTTTAGTATGAGATGCAAGGTCAGAGACGTATAGTGAACATTTAAATGGATGAAAGAGTTGTTCCCTTTAGTTCCTCAAACAGATAAAGACAATTGTTAAAGGGAAGGTGATGCAACATTGTGGCAACATGTCTCTGTCTCAACTACATTGCCGGCATTGAATTCAAAATGAGCATTTGTGATTTGAGGCCTTTTATTTTTAAATGATTTGAAAGACTCAGCTCAACATTTTGTAAGTTGTCTTGTTAAATTTGATCATTTTTAATCTATTCAAGTGTTATCTTCTTGTTTTCCATTTTTAAATACAAGTTTATTAAATTAAATTGAACAAAATAGCATTTGATCCAATAAATACTTAACAAAGGCTTAGTAACAGAGTTTATTGAGTACCTATATAGATGCAAAGTGTACTTCCTTCACATGCTAGTTAATGTGATGTATGCTGTGTACTTCAGGCATTTTGAAGTTTTAATTGACATAAGTCCATCTGCATCTGAAACTGTGAGAGTTTCCTGTCACCCAGTTATTGCACCATCTCCTGGTATTCGCCAGAAAAATATTCACTGCTTTTCATCATCCATTTCTGTTTATTTCAAGGTCAGACTGGGTGAAGATTTGTCAGAACCGAACAGCGTTACTGTCAGCCTGTGATGATCCGCCACGCTTTGATCATCTTGTAATTCTCCCAGACACATTTGGACATTTTTCTCTTTTTTTTTTCAAATTTGTTTATCCCTTCACAGTAAAGGCATGACTGATGGTTCGTTTTTAACCTAATTTAACCGATGACTCAGTAAACTTGAAAGGCACCCACAGCTAAGGACATTATAGGAGGAACATTTCCTTTATGCAGAGAAACGAGAAGCATGCAAGCTGCCATAAAGCCCTCCCACAGCGGGATCTGAAAGCTGTATGATTTGGAGAGACAAAATATGACTCAGCAGCCCGCACCTGAAAAGAAGAACCCTGATTTCAACATGGAACTAAATGGTCTTCCATGTTTGTTTCAATCTAGGATATATAAAAATGTAGAATATTTCTGTTTTGGAAAATATACAACTAGTTAATACAGGGAGAAGTAAATCATTTTAATTTCTGACTTGGTAACTAGTATTTCCCCAGGTAGTTTTCGGGGTCGTAAACTCTGCAGTCGCAGAACTTCGGTCAATTTCCGTCTACCAAAAAAGGAGAAAGAACTAGATTGAAGCCAGGAGCACTGCTTTCTTTTTCTTACTGTAAATAATTTCTATGTCTTGCTGAGAGGAAAAGCATTTTTGTAGTTTCATTAAGTGAATGGTGCCCTGAGTTAAATCCCCCGCTGTTCAGTTTGTGAGCTACTTACAGTATGTCCTTGTTTGTCATCTTGCTCCTCTCCACTTCATGCCTCTGGTCGGATCATGTTTACTGCTACTGCTGGAGTTTTTCTGTTAGTCACTATAAACCTGCCTGGAGTGAAGTACAAATATAGAGCATGTAAACTGCAAAATGCTGGAGACCATGTTGAACTGAATCACAAAGGTTAAAGGTTTTGCTTCATAACTTGTCAAAAAAAGAAAACCCTAGCTCGCCAATCTACTCATGAAACAGCATAGAAGTTCAAATCTAAAGGCATGTAGCTTATCCTTAACCACAATTTTGTATTTTGATTTGTCACTGCTTGACCTTTTCTGCAAAACCAAATCAAAAATAAATTTAAACATGCCACAAAACCTAAAAAAAACAACAAAAAAACCCCCGTAACTTACAGTCGTAACAAATCAACTACTTTTTTATGCTGCATTATTGGTTGAAAAATTTAAAAAACATTTTCCCACATCTTCTCCCCGTCATCCCATCCATCTCTAACTGTTCTGTGTAATTAATTGAAGCCCATATGATGAAACAATGTTGCAGCAGAACACATTACCAAAAATGACTCTTGACTGAGGCCACACTGTGGTGACACGGCCGGTCATCACCCGCAGAACAGAACAGAACGTGCGAGAGGATGACATAGGAGACAAAAAGAAGAGAGAAAGTGAAATGCGAAGGAGGAGTTGGTGAGAGAAAGAGACAAAGAAGTGGGAAGATGTGGAAATGAATATAAAGCTTAGCTCAGAGCTGTAGGATACAAATAAGAGAGGTGATTTGTGAGAACCCAGTGGAACCGCTCCATGTGAGTCCAGAAAACGTGGCACATTAAATCAAAGAAGAAGAAGTTGATCTATAATGGCTTTATTCAGCCAAACTCTGAGAAAGTCTAGAACCCAGAAGTGCAAACTGTGGGTGGTCCGATTCTCTGGTGCTGCTTTATGACTATATGATAGAGAGATCAGACATGCCCACCCCCTGCTTTCCACAAATATTCTGGGCTTTTTCAGCTTCTGACGGTTATTAACATTAGCCAATAGGATTTCGTGTGGGAAAAACTGCTGCCTGGTGAACACAACTGCACAAGGAAAGTTAAGTCTTAGTATGCCCGTAGGACATTTGGTCTCAAATTTTACATGATAGAACCCCGATATTAATTCTTTTGACTCACAGGTTGCAAGTGTGAGGGGAGAGCAGAAGACAAACTGAGGAGAGAGAGAGAGAGAACTGCTGCAAGGGGCAAAGGACAGCTAATAAGGCAACTAAAATGAATCTAAGACTAAAGAATGACTAGACTTAAGGAATAAATAAATATAACTTAGAATCACTAGACAAGGCTGATGTAATCAAAGAAAGAGACTAAGGCACACAGAATAATAATAAAACTAGAATCCATAAATCAAAACAACTCAAAACAAACTATTACTAATTCTTTGCTTTTAAAAATGTTAAGTCAGGCGCAAACCTGCTTAGTGTCGATTTACTGATACCCCATATTGCAGCCATCTGCCTACAGATGCCCCCAAATTAGTCCACTTTCATAAAAAAACAATCTGACATTAGCAATATGAGTTTGAAAAATAATGCTCACAGTCATGTGATCAGTCAGTGATCATCATTACTAGAGAGGCAACACATTTGATTGCAGAATGAGCTCTTCATGTAATTTAGGTTTGGATTAAGCCGAGATGACGTATCGTGCTTTACAGCATCTCATTCATAATGGTGTCAGATTGGTCTTATGTTAGACTAAGTGGGTTCATGAGAGAACCCACATGTCGCGTCATTCTGCTTTACAATAGCCCAACTACCTAGCCTCATGGATATCAAACCACTCCTTTACTTGGTACCAGTGAAACACTTTAGATAGACTAATTACACGTAAACTGATGTTTTTCCAAGCCTTTTTATCTCTTTACATTGAGGATTTCCTCTTTACAACATTTAAAATTTGAGCACAGAAACCACATCAATAACTCAACTTATTTAACAGAGAAAACTGAGCTTAATTAAAAGTATGTTTAATGCCTTCTTAAAGGTTGTTATTTTTAAAAAATACTTTTACATTGACTAAGAGCCTCTTCAGAACCCATATTCTAATTTATTAAATGTGACTGATTGTTGCAGAGCTCTTGACCTACCTCCGAATGCTTGTGTTTTGGAAAACACAGCAGATATCTGATATTTTGGAGCCACCTGGTTGGAAAAATCCTAGTGAGTTTGCCTGTTGATGTACAAGTGGGCCCGTATATGTGCGTGGTCCCGCTTGTGTGATGCACGAAGAGACGTCTGTCTCCCAGTCGGCCTCTCTTAAGGCGCAGCAGCAACGCAGACCTCTGCCAAAGAGGGTGTATGTTCGCACGTGTTTTGTGTGCTTGCACATTTAAGCCGTCCAAATGTTCTCCACTGAACAGAGATCCAAGAACATGACTCAAAACGTCACACCTCCTCTGTTGCTATCTTGCTGTCGCTATCTCTTTCACACAAGTCCTTATTTTCAGCCCTCTGTCAGCGGTGAGCTCTGTTTTCCAGTCCTGGTTTGACATCAGTGACTTATCACCCCTTGTAGTCCTTTTGTTGTACACCTACATATTTATTATCTATTTGCACAGTGGCCACTCTCCGTATTCTTTGACATGAGTGATTATGTATGTGTCCAATGTTTGGTAAGATAACATGAGACACAATCAAATGTCTTAAATTTCCTGAAAAAGAAAAAAGGAAAAGAACGACTGTTGTTGTTGCTCTGAATTCACTTTTATTTGTGTTTTCATTATATGCTCTTCGTAAGCAAGCTTGTTATTATTTCAAAGTTGGCTATTATTTCGCTTCCCTGCCTCTCACACACAACAAACAAACAATTATGGCTCGGGAGCACATCAAAATATTTTTTTCTCTCAGCTCTGTCTCGTCTTTTGTTTTTATCTTTTAGATTCGGAGCAGTTCTTACTGGCTGCTGAAAATGACACAAGAACAGCTGAAAGGCAGACATACCCTGAGGAGAATTTTTAAAGCAGAATATTGTAAATAAGTCAAAGAGAGAAAAAAATTCTTAGAAGATGAGTTTGGTTTGGACAGCAGCTCCAGAGCAGACCTGCAGACATTGTCTAACTGGCTACATGAAAGACTGAGAGAAAAGACCATGAATTAAAACTCTTTTTTTTTTCCAGTTACATAAAGCAGCCTAAAAAGGAATCAAGCATAAGTGTGCAAATGTTTAAAGAAAAACACAGAACATGACGTCAAGGTGCTTTAGCAAAACAGGAAAAGTGTGAAACGGGAGCACAGATATACTCAAGTAAAATGTCTGTGGGGTGGCATAAATTCAGCTCCTGAACACAAAATAAGATGAATAACTTGCAAATTGCACTCGCACATGCGAAGGTGAGAATGTATGAATGTGTGTGGGGAGAGGAGGAAAGCAAGAGCAGCAAGGGCCCAGCAGGTGGAGAGAAGTGTGACAGAATAGTGACGCACTCAAACAAGCGCAGAGCTTTCCACGCTGTCTCTGCACCGCTCCTTCTCTTCTACAAGTTAAATTGGGAGTCATTAATATTCATCTATTCAACATAACTGAGGCGTCGACAGACACTCGCTCACAACCGCTCCCTCCACCTCACTCACATTCCTAGAGATAATGTCCGTTCTGACTGCTGAGTGACATGGATGGCGTCCAATCAAACCCACACAGTTTATATGTACTCTACAACGAAGGTGCGTCATCGAATTTTTTTCCTGCCAAACAAAAGCTCAGAGACCAATGGGAATCTAAAAGATGGGGCGAGTGATGCGCTGGTTTCGTCCTTATATAGGCATGACAAACTAGAGTAAGAAATTTCTGAGTGAGATTTATGCCACGAAGAGCAAACTGTGTGCTTGCAGGATGAAAGGGTTGTCTGTTTGCTTGGGATGCAATCTGCCACAAACATATTGTAACTTTAAATGAAAACGAACTGATAATTTATTTTAGCAACTGCATGACTTGAATGCATAGGTTTAAAAAAGTATTCATATGCAGAAAACGTTTTATAACTTTGTCGAGTTAAAGACAGAAACACATCCCAATAAATGAATACTTCTTTACTGGGGTACTCAGGTACCCCAATAAAGCACATTTACTGGGGTAATTGGCAAAGCTCCCCCATCTTTGCCAATTTAGATACTCAGGTTTTCATCCATTCTTCTTCACAAAATGGCTCAAGTTCAGTAATAAAGAATGGAGATTGTCTGTGAGCATCAATTTTTAACTTGCACCACAAATTCTTGATTAGATTCAGATCCATACTTTGACTTTTCCATTTCAACATATAAATATCCTTTGATCTGCATCTTTATGTTATAGTAGTTGTGTTTCTTATTTTGTCGTTGCCAATTTAAAATAAGGCTTCTTATGGCTATCTTTCAACAATGGCTTTTTAGCTTGTCATTCTTTCATAAATGCTACATGTGTTATCTTGTCATAACATTCTCCCACCTGAGTTACTGATCTCTGCAGTTCCTCCAAAAAAGTATTTATTACTTCTCTTATTGATCTTTTTTTTTTTTGCCTGACCTTTCTGATTCAGTGGATGGTCATGTATTGGTTTGCGGTTCTGCTATGCCCTTGCGAATGCTGTATGGCACAGTGCACTGTGAGACATTAAATCCTTTATGCATTGTTTTTAAACAATGTTGTTCACAATACTGCCAAAAGATATTCACTCACCCAGGTAAATCATTGAAATCAGGTGCTCAGATCATTCACATACTGTATATCCAGCATCTAGATGCAGACTGCTACTACCTACATTTGTAAAACTATTAGTCACTTTCAGAAGTCTCATAATATGTTATCTGTGCAATAAATGTTGTGGTTTGGCAGATGCCAGGAGAACAGCTCTTGCCAGAGTGTATCGTTTTAGTGAAACACACTGCTTTGCACAAAATGCAAATTGGAGCTTTGAACAGTTGTACATTCAGTTAGGACAGTTTGGATATTTTTGTTCCAAAATATGCTATTACAGTTTTTTCTGACGCCTCTGAGCCTTTCAGAAGCTGTTCAGGAAAAGGGACGATTATTGTTCATGTATTAATATAGAAGAGACCTCTGTTATTCAACTTCAGCTCATGAAGGTTTAATGAAAATGTTTTAACTAAGCAGTCTATAAACAGAAGTGAAATTCTTGAGTTTCCAAACAGTGCTTGTCAGGTAAATGTATTTAAACTCATCTTACACTGTGTCCGTTATCCTGCAATAGCTAGCCCCGCCCACTTCATCACAACCCTCCGGGGCTGACTACTGACCAGTTCTCTGTCTAACAGGTCCGGAAAATCTCTAAGACCTGGGTATTACCCTAAAAGAGATCTATAAGAGATAATCTATTTAAACTGGTGTCGAAAGCGATTCGTCTAGCTCTAACTACCTCCAATCCAGAAGTTACGACCCTTTTCAGTTAAGAAACAGTCAGCTGAGTAGCCCTCACAGCTGCGTAATTCCAATAACCACTCCTGTTAACGGTAGCTCGCTTTCTAAAATATAACTTGCTCTTGGAACCGGCTAGATAAAATTTAGTGACTTGGATGTAAGTCCCTGGGTCATTATTTTACTCTCACCAAAGGAAATTATGAAGCCTCCTTTTCACTAGAACCATGTACCTTAGTTTTACCTTTATTAAAAGAACTGAAAAAATGATTAAATGACTCAATTAATTCCAATGTCCACCAACTTCATTAGAATTTTAGAGTAAGAATTTATTAAGCAAGCTTAAGCAGGGGTATGTGACATACAAATCAATAATCAATTGTATACAAGTCAAGAGCAGTGTAATAAGATCAACATGTATAATCATACCCTCCTGTCTCTTTCCCTAACCTATGTCGCAGATTCTGAGATAGCTTTTTAGGAAGCGAATTCTACTCATACCCAGTTGGTGATGGATCTTTGGCAACAGGAACGTCCGAAAACCTTGGTCTGAGTCTTTATCCTTTGTGTGAAAAAATCCTCTTTAGAATGGAAACAAAGTAGAGAGGGTTCAATTGCTTTTGAAAACCCAACTCTTTTATCCCTCCGGGACCTTTGTCCTTTCTCCAAGTCTGTTGCAATGTTTGGGTTGAGGTGAGACCGACGATCGAATCAGGAACCCGGGTTGGACGATTGGAACTTGTCTCCCTTTAGCGGCAAGAAGCTTCAGCTTTCCCCGTGGCTCCAAGGTGTGGTCTGCTCGATCTGCTTCTTCTGTTAGCTCTACTTCGGTGCCGCAGACAAAGAACAAGAACTTCTCCTTTTCCGTCTGCTTATATACAGTTCTCTGCCATATATGTGTATGGGGAGTGTTAGTTTACGTGGTCTCGGCCCCTCCTGTCTGCTGGCTGGGATGGAAAGTACCGTCCTTTCCTCAGCGTGTTGTTCTTAGCCAACCATACTACCCCACCCATCCTGTGCGTCTGGCCATCTGTTCAGAACTGCTTGCGACAGCAGGAACTCACAAGTTTTCCTTCTCCTTTTAACATTAAAAACTATGTGCTTTTCTCTGATTAACTTTTAAACACAGTCAATTATTAAAAACTTATGTGCTGATTTCCATTAAGCATTAATCATAAGCATTAATCACCTCTTTCACTTATTATATATCATCAAACCTTAATCATTTCATTGTCGTCATGTTATTACAGATCATGATTCGTACACTTCAGAATCATTCAGTAAATCATTCAGTGATTACTTACATACAGTCATTTTACCTATTGTATTCATCCATATTCAACTTAATCATTATCAAAACACTCAATCATTATAAATCAAAACACAAGATTGCTTTATTTCCTTCAGGCTTTCCTGCACCTGTTTCTGCGTGTACCTGGATAGATCTCAAACCCCCTACCAGTTTTCTTGACACCCCCTCCTTGAGATCGGACGGTGCATCGCAGAAAACACAAAGTCCGAAGTCAAAAGAGGTCAAGTCCATCACCGCAATCCGCAGTCAAGATGTCCTGTTCGTAGCAGGCAACCGGAGATGATGATGGTGTCCAGGTATCCACAACCTCATACTCTGTCAGATTGGACGGCGGAGAAATCCAGCATTCGGCGTCCAACTGTGGAGGAAGTGGAGATCCTGCTGATCCGGGAGGGCTAATGTCCTCCAGGGAAGACTGCAGAAGCGAAGACAGATCCATCTCAGAGTCTGGCAGTGTTGGTGGGTTGTTACAGTATCCCTCCAACTCAGTCAGTAGATCCTGAAAATCCATATCGGTGGAAGGCGGATCTGGTGAAGGGGATGACACGAAGAGGGTGTCTTCTGTCTGGCACGCTTGGTGAGATGAACTGAGAATCTCAGTTTGGGTACCTTTTCTGTTAGTCGCACTGCTGGTTTGGCATCCGACATCGATAAACATATCCGGCGACACGGGACACGCTGGTGGAAGGTACTCGCCTACTGCCACAACTCGTCCATCGAGAAGGTGTAGAGTTGGCAGGCATTGTCGAGTAAGCTGGTGTTCCCATAACTTCTGAATCACGGGCAGCAGGAGTCCCGTGCGTATTGGAGATGTTGTAAGGGCGTCGTCTTCTTGGCCAAAGGCAGAGGTCCACACTATTTTGTGCACCCGTTCCAGGGATCGAGATGTGGAGGCCGCTATGTAAGGCAAATCTCCTGGCCCTGTGGCGCAGAGAATTGCCGTTACATCGGTGATACGGCTGCTCACGCAACGGTGACACCAGCGGGAGGACGATGCAACCCATATGAATCCATAGGATTCTGCGGCGATCCCACATCCCACACAGCAGGTTGGCGCCTGAGGAAGAAACAGCAACCTAGGTAACTTCACGATTAGGGGTTTCGGATTAACAATAACACAACGAATATGCAAAAGCGAAAGCGGAGAGTGTAGCTGGTTTAAGCTCGTGTGCCTGCTTGGGCTGCCAGCCAGGGAGAATTAATCACAGGAACCGGAATGTCGTGATCTGGAGCCGGTTCGCCCCAATCATAGACATGAGCGGAATCATGGAATATTGCAGCGTAGGTCATCATCCATACCACGATGGCTAGGTCAGAGGTTTCCTGAAGCCAGTAGAGGACCACCAAGATCCCCCAAACCGTTGCCCAAAGAGCCAGAACTATCCACTTTTGTAGCCATATGCGCCTGCCCCGACCTTTGATGGACAAGGCTTGGCGCGCTAAGTAGACGAGGATAGATACTGCAAAGAGCCCTTCTAGAATAGCTGTGAGGATCTTAAGTGGGGCGGTTCGAGTTGCTTGACGACCCCCAAGGACCAACTCCATTATGAGGGCTGTGGTATCGGTGACGAGCCATAGACAGACCACAACGCCCCTGCGCCAGTTGATGCGGGTACGGCCCATCAGGTAACAAGCGAAGAGGGATGAAGCTAACCCCCACTTCTGGAGGATGATGGGTCGTAGGATAAGCTTGACATATCCTTGTAGCGCAACGAAGATCCTCATAGGATGTCCCCTGGGCCAGGAACCAGTGTGGCAGTAGAGTATCCAGGCCAGGGTAACCCCTAAGTGCTCAAGGGTACTCACTTGAATTGGAGCAAAAAGTGAGTTGGGGTTCGATGTGTTGGTTGAAGAGTTAGATGCCATGATGTCCGATGGTGGTTCTTTTGGTTCCGATGTTGTCGGCAGCTGCAGCGAGGATTGAATGGCTCGCAGGCACACGGCAGCTGTCTTTTATGCAGGAGCAGGCTCCTCCTTCGGGGGGAGGGGCTGGTACTCCCTCTTCTTGCAACGACAAAGTGCTTTCAGCCACACCTCCAGGACGACTTTGCCGACGATTAAAGCCACGGCCACTCCCAGTAGACCAAGGATGTATGGCCACAGCATACTCAGCGCACTTAGCAGCCATTGTTCAACAATGTGGAGGCCTTCTTCCACCACACTAGCAGCCTCTTCGACAACCTCGGTGATTGCGGTCACGATGGTTGCTCCCATAGTTTCATACCAGAAACAGTCGTGTTGGTCCGCTCCCTCGCCACATTTCTGCCAAATCTCCTTAGAGATTGTGCAGGTGAGGTTGGAATACAAAAGATTAGGTCCAATCCAGTCAAACCCGGGGTCTACTTTCCCATCACATATACTCTTTCGGAAAGCATGTCCTTCGGCGATGGCTATAAGGGGGTTTGGGATGAAGGGAACTGGCAGACCCAGAATACTCTTGCGCTTCTGGAGGTGGTAACCTAGGATTGCGTCGGTACAGGTCTTTCCGCTCACAATAGCCCTCCGCCATGTACCATTGATTTTGCGCCAAGTAACTTCTGAAGAGTGAGTGTCATACTCATCGGCATAATGTTGTTTGCAGTAGCTCTCCCAACCTCGAACGTCGTGGCAGGGTCTTCTAGCTAAACTTATGACACACTCAAGGACTTGTCGCGTGTTATTTTTACAAGTCATGCGCCAGGGTCTGGGGTTGACGTAGTTTTCAGGTCTCCAAAGAACCCCAGGCCAAATCATGCGGTCCTTAGAATAAACCGTGGCGAGGTACTGGTATTTGATCCAATAATTGGTAGACTGACGGAGACAGGGTATAACCCAGGCTTGAAGTTCTTTTTGCTGAAGTCCCCACCATTCCCAGTCCCAATTCCGAGTATAATCCTCATACCAGGCCCGTAAAGCCCATTTAGCGGTCGGAAGGACGTTAGGATCAGGGCAGTGATACCTCCAGGTGGAATAGAAGGTCTTGCTAGTTTGTACGAGGTCACATCGTGGTGACGAGTGGGTTTTCACCCAGCAAGTGTTATTAAGGCTGTCAAAGATACTGCGCGCAACACATTTGTCAATCTTTGCAAAGTCGCCTTTAGGAGCGCTCAGAAGGTCATCAGGAGTTGGAAGGGGTTGTGTACGTAAATTGGCAATGTGAAAGTCCTCTAACCCAGCAAGAGAGCGAACCGCTCCTTCGGGGAAGTCTCCCTCGAAGAACGTTTGGTCTTTGGCTATGTACGTCCATGGGAATGTGTTATTTAGCCAGGTTTCAATTTCTGTCCGTATTGATCGTACAGAGTGCCAGAAATCCGACCGGTATTCTTCTACAGCTGTAACAATGTAGTTTTGGCCCTTGCATTTGACGAACTTGTTCCAGAGGCAGGCACTTAACCACCTAAAGTGGTTCCTATAACAATATTGCTGGTCAGATTGGTACATAAACCGTGTTGGACCTTGTCGAATCAGGAAGGCCGTAATGTTAGTCAAACTGTCGTTGGGGGGCGGCCTCGTTGCCCAATCGAGAAAGTCGTTTCGGGAGGTGCTGTTAACCTGCGGTCGTTCTGTAAAGTTGGCATCCTCTCTGCAATTTAGGTGATAGTCACCCCAAAACTCCCCTCGTGGGAGCCAGGTTTGACAGCCTGAGGACCTGTGCGGGGCCGGGTATACTACTTCGGTATCCCAGTACCCCTGGTTCGGCAACATTAGTAGTGATCGACAAGCCATGTTGCAATGCCATTCTGGAAATCCTCGATCCGGATGGATCCAGTTACACCTGACGGTCCGTCGTTCCTTGCGCTGTAGAACCCGTATCCAGCAGAGCGCTCCGGTGTTGAGGAAGTCATAGGCGTAGATCTCCCAGGTCCGATTCAGGAGGTCGTCTAGAGAGGAGTCGTTCAATTTGTAGGCTCGGCTTTCCACATACTTTTTGCCGTTTTCTTTGGCGAATAATCCGGTTCGATTCTGGGCAGAAGTTTCGTTGTCCCATGGCACAAAAATAGCCGTGGTGCTTGTATTCCAGCAGTTGAAGGTGGCATACTTGGAATGTCCATAAGTGACCTTTGTATGCGTAAGGTACCACGGTCCAACTCCGATGAAGTAGAAGATTGTAGCGAGAACAGCAGCAGCAAATAGCAAAGCAAGAAGCGTCAGCAGCCCTTTCAGGCAAAGGGATTTTCCTGTTATCGTAGTCGTTTTCCGTAGCAAAGGTTCGTTAGAGGCGTCCGAGTCGTCGTCAGTGTCAGTAGAGCTGTCCGAATCTGATGTTGAGTCCAGCCAACCCTGGTCTGTAGGCTTGCGCCTCATGCCGATGGCATCCATCCTGGCCAGATTAGTGATTCTCTGGGATCCGGTGCATCAGGCGTTGTACAAATTTTTCTTAAAGCCTTGATACAGCCTTGGTGAGCAGGGTTCTTCGCAACCCGTCTGGTGGCTCTTCTCTGTTGCAAGGCTGTAAATATAGGAGAGGGGTAGGGTAAGTCGGGCTCCAACCCCCTCCACACCCACTTCCAGTGGAACACCCTCCAATAGTCCGGCCGAGGAAACGGGCCTTGGGCGGTGCCGTTTTTCAGCGCTTGGTCATACCAAGATTCATGATGGTACCCTATTGGGGCGGGAACGGAGATGTAGGTGTACAAAGGTTGCCCATGCAAAGTTAGTCTGGTGCGATACCCCCAGGTTGACGGGGTAAAAATCCTCTGGTGTGGTGGATTAGGATAGACCCTATCTATTTCCAATTTCAATGGGAGCCTGGTGTTATTAAATATATAACATTCTGGATTCATTTCTCTCTTTACTATGGTTTTTGCCATACTTGGTGATGTGGTCCAAATAATCATGTCATTAAGTGAAATTTCACAATACAGTCCTTGCAGTGGTTCAAGGTAATGGGGACCCCACCGCATCCGTAGTTCGATCCCCTGTACCCTGTGATACACTGTATTAAAAGTCCATGGCAGAGATCTTGGGCTCATAGGTGAAATTGATACATAATGGACCGTGTTACTGGATCCTCGTCCTTGCCAAGCAGGCGGTGCGGTAGGGATGAATAAATGTGGCTTCGTTGGAGGGGGTGACGTGTACTCTTCACTTTCCCCCACCTTTTTTGTATGCTGGAAATCAGTGGGTCGAAGATATATGAGGTACTTGAGAAAATATGCTTCGGTGAGCGGATTGGAAGGAGTGAAGTCCTCTCTCGGCATATCAAGTAGTATAGAAGTAGTAGGGAGTCTTAGAAACGGACCTTTATCTGATAGTCCCGACGAGACTCCAGCTCCTACTTTGAACATTTTAGTTACAAAAACCTTTGTACCTTTCCGTCTTGTGGGTTTTGACTGACGTTGGGACTTGGCGACTCGTTTTCCCCCTTCCGGTTTATCCGTTAGTCTTGGTTCTTCTTCCTCCATGGAAATGCTGAAGCGAGCTTCTGCCAGGCGTGGGTCTTGGGTTTCTTCTTAGGAGGCTCCGGTTCGGTGTAGGACACGGTGGCGTAATTCTGCTCGTCTGGCACCACTTTGATGGCTGCTCCGACGGAGTAGATTCCTTTAAAGGGGACGGTGATCATGCGCACTGACAGCTGAATCTGGCAGGAGGTGCTAGGATCGGAGGGCGTACCCGCTCTGTGGGCCACGCCTCCCGGGTGTTGCAATACCCCATCCCGAAACTGGGACTCCGCTGTTATCCAGTACAGGCAAGACTTTTCTTTAGGTCTTACCGCATTGCTGCCCCACCCGTCCACCTCAGTGGTGTAGTAATACATATCTGAGCAGCGTACCCCATCTTCCCTTGGCACGTCCGGTAAATCCACCACAGGAATTGTGCAGTCATTGATGACCTCCAAAATCAGATGTGCCCATGTGGTCAGCTCCCAGGGGCCTGTCCAACCCCCATTAACGGCTTGGTCTCTGGTGTCATCTGGGAGTGCACTTAGCCCCTCAGCTGATGGTTGGTACGCGTGAGGCCGATGGACTCGGAAGATCACAGGGGAGTGGCTGGTGTTCAATGGTGGAAATGACAGGGATGTTCCGGCAGCTTCATACGGCCAGGCAGCATGAACAGAATCCCACAGGACATCATGGGGCCCTTCTTCCCTCCTCCACACCCATGGATCCGCTTCTTCTGGGGTGTTTGGGGGAGCTGAAGGTCCCGGTAATATTATCGGTATGGGGCTCCCGTGATTCGGTTGTACTTGTCCATATGTTCTGTAATATCGCAGCGAGCTGTAAAACCTCGTCACCTGCCATCCCTCAGCTTGACCTGTCAAAGTCAGTTCTCCTCTCCCCAGCTGGTCTTCGCAAGTAGAACAGTGATGGAGATCGTCCCCATCCCAGACGGAATAACAGCTTTTTGGTTCTTCATTCTGCCAGCTCCATTGGGTCTCCAACTGAAGTCGGGGCAGGTAACCTACCCGGCAGTTCCCACAGATGGTGTTGTTCAAAACCGTAACCGGAGAGACGCGGAGATGTTGTAGTATCTCTGCGGTGGCTTCTTGTTTCCTGGGTTTCTCACGGCCCGGTCCCTCCCAGGTGATGGGGAGTGGGTTGTTTACTAAACAAACCGGACAGCGACTTTTAGCTCTTGCCCATATCAGCATCTCTCGCTCCTCCGACAGGACTCCCTTTTTAGCCCAATCCAATTTCTTCAGGGCTCGTCCTGCCCAAATCCCTGAAGGTGTTCTTCTAATTATAACCACCCCTTTCACGGTGGCCAGTCCGATATAGGGTGGAATGGTACATGATTCACTGGCCATTTCACCGGCTTCTGTTTCACTTTAGTCAGGAACTGGCTTGAGCTGCTCAACTCCTTGAATCCCTTTTCTTTTCAGCAATACTGTGTTCCTATCCAGTACTTGCTTGACGATGTCAGTGGTCTCAAACTTGGGTTTTACTGCTGCATTTACAGGTTGCTCCCTTGCTTTGACCCACACGCGCTGTCCCTCTCGGAATGGCACTCTGGGCGTCAGCTTCTCCTTTTTGTCGCTGGAGCTCCGCCCCACTTCCTTCGTGGTGAACGGCCGTTGGTTGAGCTCCATTGCAGGGGCGGGCCTCTCGGCTCTGCTTCTGTCGTTCAGGGCCTGCCCTATTTCCACCGCCTGTGTGCTCCAACTGTTGGTATTAGCATTTTTAGCTATCCAGCTTTTCACTAACCCTATGGCTCGTTCCACCACTCCGTTAGCTTGTGGGGTATAGGGTGGAGAGTAAACTCGCATTACTCCAAACTTCTGGCACCATTGGTCAACCTGTGAATTACGGAAATGAGTCCCATTATCCGTGCGCAGCTCTTTCGGGATTCCCAGGGCACTGCATACTTGTTCCAGCATGCCGACAACACTATTGCCGTTTGCTTTCCTGGCTGCTTTTGTAGTTACAAACCCCGACATAGAATCCACCAGCACTAAGAGGTACTTCTCACCTCTTCTTCCTGTTATCCCCATGGGGCCTGCAACATCCATGCAGACTGAACCCCAGGGGACCGTGCTTTTGATGGATAACCCCTCCATCCGCTGCCCTCGGCGACCTGCGTTGTATTGTCCACATACCTCACAGTCCCTTAGCACGCGTTGGACTTGTTTCACTGGGATCCAAAGATCCTGCTCCTCCAGTTCCTTACGGGTAGGTCGTACGCCTGCATGTCCAAGGGCCTCATGCACGCTCCGCACGACCTCGACCACGTACTCTTCTGGGACCTCCCGTCCTCTGGGAGTGCTGTCCCACTTCTCGGTACCGACAAAGACGATCTTTCTTTGCTGGACATAACAGTCCACTTCATCATTCCCACGCCAATGAGCTCCCTCATGCGTGTGTGCTTTTTGATGCTCAACATCTATTTCCAATTGTAGTTTTAGCTCAGCAATCTTTTTCCACAAGTCTCTGTGTGCCACTGGCTTGCCTTTCGCTGTCTCGAAACCATTTTCTTCCCAAATGGCCAAGTCTTCTCTAAGGGCTTGAGCGCAGTAGTAACTGTCGGTTACTAACCTGGCACTCTTGATTTTCCTTTTCACCAGTTCCAGCAATCCTTCCAGTACGGCCGTTACTTCTCCGGCTTGAGCACTACCGGGAGCTTTTCCTTTCTGTCGGCATTTTTCCTTGCCGTCTTGCTTCAGAATAAATCCCCAGTATGCCGACTGGTCGGACCCCTTTCTGGATCCATCGGTGTAGATTGTCCATTCTGGTTGTTTTGGCTTCTCAGATGTCTCTGGCGGTTTCTTCTTACTGGTGGGTTGTGCTGGCCCAATCTCAAGCTCCGGGTCCAGCAGGATGTCTTCCCATCTTCCCCACCGTGTGTTAGTTGCTTTAGTACTTTCCACGGTACCTTTTCTTAGATACTTATGAACTTGGCTCTGTGTGATGACTTTAACTGGTTGTCCTTGTGCTAGATCCTTCAGCACACCCCAGTAACGAGCTAACACCGCTAGCTCTTTCTCCTCCTGCGGATATTTCCTCTCGACAGAAGTCAGGGTGTAACTCCACAGGGTAACCAAGCCTCCATTTTCATTACTCACTTTGATCATGGCATCGTCATTCTCACAGCTGATTTCTGCCACCAGTCTTTCCGACAAACTTCTTGGCTCCAGTCTCACAGCTGCTTGAATGGCTTTTCTCAATTCTTCTAGGTTCTGTTGATTCGCTGCTGTCCAAACCCAGGGTCTTTTTCCGTCCTTTTCGTCCTCCTCACTCTTTCTCAGGCATTTGTACAAAGGCTTGGCATACTTCTGATAGTTGGGTACGTGGTCCCGGACGTAGTTGCATAGTCCTAATATTTTCTGTAAGTCATTCTCTGACTGAGGTGGTTGAATGTTCATCAGCTTTTCTCTGTACCCATCTGAGAGTCCCAGGTCCGACGTGACTTGGAAACCCAGATAATTCACTTGGAACTGTCCAAATTGACATTTCTTGAGGTTTAGCTTCAAGCCTGCCTTGGTGAGGTTTTCTACCACTTTTTGTAGTCTTCGTAGGTGTTCTTCTTCTGTGTCATCAGCAATAAAGACATCATCAATGTACACCGTTGCACCTACGTCCCCCAGTACTTCCATCACTGCCGACTGGAACACGTTTGGGGAATTCTTGTATCCCTGGGGTAACCTTTGCCACACATAGCTCTTGCCTTTGTGGGTGAATGCAGTTTTACCTTGCGATTGTCTGGCGAGGCGTAGAGAGAAAAATCCATTGGCTAGGTCGATGCATGACTTGAACTTCTTGACTCGAAGAGTTTTCAGCGCTCCTTGGGGATTGATTAGACTGGCTCGGTTTGCTATTGTTCTCCGATTCAGGGCCTTGAAGTTGATAACTGGTCTCCAACCCCCTCCAGCCGATTCAGGTTTCTTCACCGCCTGGATGGGGCTGTTGGTGATCGGGTTGAGCTCCTCTCTGATGATTTCCATGGCGCTCAGCTCCTTCACTATCTTGTCCATCTCCTCGACTGCCCCCGGATTCAGCGGGTACTGCCGAACAGGTGGATGAACCCCACCTTCGATGTGATGAACAAACTTTGGACCCAAATCCCCACAATCGTTCTTGAACCGTGCCACTTGCGCTGTAACGATGATCTCACGCAGCTTCTCTTTCCCAGCCGGGGAGAAGTCACTCTCTGCGATCTTCTGTTCTGTCACCGTTGGTATGTCAATCGGTTTGTACCAGTCCTGCTGCCCGGATCCGGTTTGGGTCGGGCCGACTTTCACCAACCTTGCTTTCAAGCTCGTCAGCCTTCGCTCTAGTCGGCGATGTGTGCCCTTCTTTTTACTGAGTTCATCTAAGTCTTTTACTGTGAGTAGATTGTAAGGACCTTTCACCCACACTACTCCTCTCCATATCCCGTATGGCATTTCTTCTATTTTTCCATTAGCAAACTGAACCTTCAGGTGTCCTGCTGTTTCTAGGTCTTTGCAGGTCATAGACACCTCTGCTCCGGTGTCCACCAGGTAGGGTACTCCCTCCACTTTAGCGTAGATTTCGTCCCCTTCCCAGTAGGCATTTTCCAAAATGACCCGCGACCTGGACGCCATTACTTTGGTGACCCTCCGGCCCCGGCTTTACGGGACTCACGGAGGGCCGTCCTTTGTTCTGGGCTCAATTTCCTATATTCCTCATCCGTCAGGAACTGACCTTTCTCTGGCTGATTTTGTGAAGCCGGCGGGTTGGTCGGTCTTCCTTTTGGTCCTGGTGGTTTCTGCTGGAACGGCCGGTTTTGGAAATTGGATGGTGGTGCTCCCTGTTGAAACGGCCGGCCCTGGAAGTTGGATGGCTGTGTGCCCTGCGGGAACGGCCTGTTCTGGAAGTTGGATGGCTGTCTGATGTTGACCCTTCCAGGTGGCTTGGCTGGTTGGCTAGCCTCCTTCTTCCTTTTGTCCTCGTAGTACTGCTGCTCCAGGTCGAATCCCTGCACTGCCACATCCATCTGGGCTACGGTTGTGCTTCTCACTGGTAGTTTCACAAACGCAATCTCTCCTCTTCGTCCCTTTGTCACCTCACGCAGTACCTTCACATACCTCGCGGGAGAAACGGTTTGCTTTAGGGTATGCCAGAGCGGCTCCAACCGGCTTCCTTTGTCCAGCCGTCCTCTAGCTCTCTTCACCTGGGATTCTTCGTCGTCCATGTCCTCCAACACCAATCTCTCATAGTTGCTCTGTGCTGACTCTGTTCCAACCATCGGGTCCACAGTCACGCTGGTCAGCCACAACTTTTTGGCCCCCTCGTGGTTGGTGGTAGATAGCACAGTTGGCCAGACATCTTTCAAATACTCCTCATTATTTTCGTCTGCGTTTTTACTCCGAATCACCAGCCTTAGATTCTTTAGTTCTGCGTATGCATCTTGTCCGGTAGTAGTGGCCGGTGGCTGGGCTGACACCCCTTGTGGTCTCTGCGGGATCTGTGGTCCTGGCTCTGAAGACGTCGCCTGCGGCTCCTCTTCATCAGCCGACACCTCGTCCAGCTTCTGTCGAGTCTCCCTGGAGTACTTGTAGGCCGCTTTCTTCAGTCGTCGCAGCATCACATCATACATAATTCCCATGTATGCGTTCCTGAAGTTGGTGGTCAGGGAATAGTGTGCTGTCAGGGTAGAGCAGGATGGTGTCATCAGGATGTTAGCCCACTCTCCGACTGTCGCTTCTACCTCGAGCCGCACCTTGTCTCCCAGCCTGCTGGCCCATCCTGCTGGAATCTGGTACTCTGTCTGACCGACCTCTGGTACATACGTACGCCGTCCGTCTTTAGCCTGTACAGGGCCCCAGGTCACGTCTCTCGCCAGTCTCTCAGAAGAACCCTCGATGTCAAAGGTTTCTATTTCTTTCTTCTTTCCTCGGTGCTGTCCTGTTCGGAGTGTCTTATGCCCTGTCGGTGGTTGCTTTGGGTCGGAGAAGATGCTGTCGTGTTCACTCTCTTCTTCTTCAGAATGTTCGATCTCCTGTTGCTCTTCTCCTTCCTCCGAGTCGCTGATGTCCTCATACTGTTGTTGTCTAAGAGGTTCCCTCCTGGGGGAGTTTAGCGGTTGAATCTTGGCTGGTTTCATTGGTCCTATTTCTCTCTGGACCGTCGGCTGCTCATTCTTGACTCTGTCCGTGTTGGGTTGCCTTAGTTCACTGCTGCTTCCCTCGAATGAGAATTCTTTGACGTATCTTGCGGCCTGGGACTCTGGCCCGACTGGTGCTTCCCTTAACTTTATCCTGAGTGGTTCCATAACCTTGGCCTTGCCGGTCTGGGTGGTGTTTGAAACTCCACTCTGGGGTATTTTTAAGGGATATTTCTTGATCTCCTTTGCTGGGTGGCTGATGCGGCATTGTTCCTCCATTTCAGTTGCCATTCGTACACCTTGCTCCGTACGGAGTCGATGCATACGGGGGTCAACCACCACCACCACCTCTTTGAACACAAAGAAATGACTGTTGGTCTTGGCTATGTTCACCACTCCGTTCTCTGTGACCGCCCTGGCGGTGTCCCCTGGCAAATCTGCCGATCTTAGTCCCTGCACGCTCACCATCACCCTTCTCATGTTTTCGTTGCTGGCGGTCACCAGGCCCCTTTCGAGTCCATGCCACATCTTCTTCCGATACTCCTCCAGACTCTCTCCTTTCTTGTAAACATCAATTGGGACCAGGATTACGGCACCATAAGGGAGACTGTAGCCCTTCATCATCACTACGTCTCCTCTAGTCTCTTCACTACAAGAAGCCTCCAACACCTTTGAGTCTTTTTGATAGTATTTCCCAGCTTGGTTTTTAAGGCTGCGTCGAAACTTTCGATTGTGGATCTTGTATTTATCATTGGTGAACACAATCAGCCCGTCACCTTCAAGGTCCCATATTCCTCCAATAAACTGGTAAATCATGAGCCCGGATTGCAGCCTTAAGCTGATGGTCTCTGATGGTATTTTGGCCAACTCTCGGGTGCTCCTCCAAACATCCGACTTCTGGGTCTTCTTTTTAGGGCGGCCGGGGTCCCATAGCTCCTCATCCGATTCCTCCCCGTCCTCGTCGGAGCTGCTGCCCGCTGGAGTCTTCGTAGGTGGCAGTAGCTGCCTCCTTCTCGTACTGTGGACTCGGGGATGAAACCCGAACTCCTGACCCCGTCGAGGGGACCAATCCCTGGCCGCTTGCTCCAACTGTTCCTCAGCGAAACCGTCAATGAGCGATCCCTCGTGATTTTCCTCTTCTGACTGCTCAGAGGGGATCTCGTCGTTCCTCGATGCTCCCGGTCGAGCTGGGATATCGTCATCGCCTTCCGTCAGGTCTATCAGGTCCTGCTGATCTTGCTTCGGCTGGTTAGTCGGTGTTGTGGCTCTGCTGGGCAGTCGAGAGGGGGCCTCAGCCACCTCCGATTCCGCTTTGTCTGGGGCCTGCTCTTTTCCTCGGGTCTCTTTGAAGGCCGAAAGTCTCTGCAGAACCTCGGTATATTCTTTGTATTTGCGCACCCCACTGGCTAGAGGGTTCACCAGGATCCCTTCGATGCCTGCTGCCAATGTAGCTGTCTTCACTAGGCTGTCATATTTCTCGGAGGGGCTGTAGACCATCCGCAGCTCACCAATCGTCCATCCTTCAAGGAGTTCAGCGAACCATTCCAGCCATTCTCTGATCTCCGATTTCTTGGTTACCTTCACCGGGCATTTAACGACTCCCAGTCGGTGACCATGTTTAAGCAGTGTGCAAAAGTATATCCGAGTCTGCACCAGGTACTTCATTAAGTTCCGTGCCATGTCCTCTTTGATGGTGTAGTGAGATTCAAAGAAAACCCTCCTAATTACCTCAATCCAGGAATCCAATCCATCACCGAGTAATATCAACGATACAGGCAATTGTGATAATGTGGATTGGGAAAGATGGGATTGATGACTCTCTCCATCCCGGCTGATGTTGCTTGCCTCTTGTCCCTTTGCTGGCTCTTGCAGGGGATCCAGTTCCCCCCTTTCTTCTTCATTCATAGTTGTCTTTGTCTTCGAGTTGCCTATCCCCCAAAGCCTCTCTTTGCGCTCTTGAGTAGGGATGGGTCCAGGCTGTGTTGGCTACTGGCTTCACTGTCTGGATACTATCACTTATCCTCAGTAGAAGCTTTCCCTCACCTGCATGCTATACAGTTACTGCAAGGGTTGTGACTGACGGCCTTATCAGTCACCGTTAACTCTGTTCCCTCAGAGTTAACCATCCAAGTGAGCTATTCAGAATCACACTTCTGTTTTTACTGACTTGGTTTATTAGGGCCCGCCTACTTGGCTCCGCCCCACGAAGGGCGCCATGTCCGTTATCCTGCAATAGCTAGCCCCGCCCACTTCATCACAACCCTCCGGGGCTGACTACTGACCAGTTCTCTGTCTAACAGGTCCAGAAAATCTCTAAGACCTGGGTATTACCCTAAAAGAGATCTATAAGAGATAATCTATTTAAACTGGTGTCGAAAGCGATTCGTCTAGCTCTAACTACCTCCAATCCAGAAGTTACGACCCTTTTCAGTTAAGAAACAGTCAGCTGAGTAGCCCTCACAGCTGCGTAATTCCAATAACCACTCCTGTTAACGGTAGCTCGCTTTCTAAAATATAACTTGCTCTTGGAACCGGCTAGATAAAATTTAGTGACTTGGATGTAAGTCCCTGGGTCATTATTTTACTCTCACCAAAGGAAATTATGAAGCCTCCTTTTCACTAGAACCATGTACCTTAGTTTTACCTTTATTAAAAGAACTGAAAAAATGATTAAATGACTCAATTAATTCCAATGTCCACCAACTTCATTAGAATTTTAGAGTAAGAATTTATTAAGCAAGCTTAAGCAGGGGTATGTGACATACAAATCAATAATCAATTGTATACAAGTCAAGAGCAGTGTAATAAGATCAACATGTATAATCATACCCTCCTGTCTCTTTCCCTAACCTATGTCGCAGATTCTGAGATAGCTTTTTAGGAAGCGAATTCTACTCATACCCAGTTGGTGATGGATCTTTGGCAACAGGAACGTCCGAAAACCTTGGTCTGAGTCTTTATCCTTTGTGTGAAAAAATCCTCTTTAGAATGGAAACAAAGTAGAGAGGGTTCAATTGCTTTTGAAAACCCAACTCTTTTATCCCTCCGGGACCTTTGTCCTTTCTCCAAGTCTGTTGCAATGTTTGGGTTGAGGTGAGACCGACGATCGAATCAGGAACCCGGGTTGGACGATTGGAACTTGTCTCCCTTTAGCGGCAAGAAGCTTCAGCTTTCCCCGTGGCTCCAAGGTGTGGTCTGCTCGATCTGCTTCTTCTGTTAGCTCTACTTCGGTGCCGCAGACAAAGAACAAGAACTTCTCCTTTTCCGTCTGCTTATATACAGTTCTCTGCCATATATGTGTATGGGGAGTGTTAGTTTACGTGGTCTCGGCCCCTCCTGTCTGCTGGCTGGGATGGAAAGTACCGTCCTTTCCTCAGCGTGTTGTTCTTAGCCAACCATACTACCCCACCCATCCTGTGCGTCTGGCCATCTGTTCAAAACTGCTTGCGACAGCAGGAACTCACAAGTTTTCCTTCTCCTTTTAACATTAAAAACTATGTGCTTTTCTCTGATTAACTTTTAAACACAGTCAATTATTAAAAACTTATGTGCTGATTTCCATTAAGCATTAATCATAAGCATTAATCACCTCTTTCACTTATTATATATCATCAAACCTTAATCATTTCATTGTCGTCATGTTATTACAGATCATGATTCGTACACTTCAGAATCATTCAGTAAATCATTCAGTGATTACTTACATACAGTCATTTTACCTATTGTATTCATCCATATTCAACTTAATCATTATCAAAACACTCAATCATTATAAATCAAAACACAAGATTGCTTTATTTCCTTCAGGCTTTCCTGCACCTGTTTCTGCGTGTACCTGGATAGATCTCAAACCCCCTACCAGTTTTCTTGACAACTGTAAAAACTGACAATGAGTGACTTTTTTATAACTCATGACGACATGGCCTAACTTAGAATGACAAAATCAATTGTCAATAAAATGACATTAATCTGTACGCTCATAATTTAGATTGAATGATCTACATTATGTGTTAATGTGTACCAGTCTCATATAAGTGAGAACTAAGATTCCTGCTGCTTGAATTTGATTTAGATTCACTAAGCAGAGTACTGCAGACCTGCTCACTTTCTGTTACTGTTTTGCTTTTATTAATAGTTGTGTAGCTGAAAGGGATGGTCAGCTGCCTGCATACACAAGGCCAGCAGTCTCTGTGTGTCGGTGGGTGTGAGTTTGAGTGTGTGTGTGTGCTGTGCTCTTTTTGCTTTGGGTGCTTGACTGGATATTTGCCAAGACATAGAATAAAACTCCCACACAAACAGACTTTGTTAAAACAAGTATGAATTTATTCTTTCAAGAACATGTCTTTTTTCTTTTACAGTAAAAATAAATAACAAGTCAGTGTTTAATATATTAATGACTATTTCTCTCTTCAGATACAAAACATAAAACATGCAGACTGTCAGACTAACAAGGGAAACTTTGGGGAAATGGTATAACTGGCACTTTGGTCATCTGAAAGTGACGTAATGGTCACTAGAGAGCACCCGGGCTCAGTTTGACCTCCTCTAGGAGACTTACTAAACAGCAAGATAGCACTGAATATTTCCCACAGGCTTTCCTCATTGTGGCGAGAAATATCAAAGGAGTGAAAAGCACTGCGAAGCTCACCAGCTCTCTGATTGCATCTGTCTGCATGTGTGAAGATTTCTAACATAACCACCTACTCTTTCACTCCTACTACATTCTGGCCTTCCCCTGATAACCTTCGTTGAAGAATCTCTTCCACTACCTTTGAGGGCTCGAGATAGCTTGAAATAAAGTGTGTAACATTAGGTGAGCAGAGAGAGGAAATAAAGGCATAGTTGTACATCAACATCATCTTTGTTCCCTCAGTGTGGATGACTATATTTGGAAACTTCCTGCTTCAGCTTTAACTCTTTCCGCTTCTTGATCAAAATGACTTGCAGCCTCAGAATCCCCCTGCAAAACCTGACTTTTTGGAGTAGCCTAATCTCAACAAGTCTGCACGGGAGTCTTAATTTACTGGCTCCGGATTCCTGTGTTGCTCTCTTAGTTTGCTCACCAAAAGCATCCAATTTACACCTCATCTGTCCGTTTGGCGCAACCCCTTGGTGAGTCAGTGAAGTGCTAAATCTAGTGACGTATTTGCCTTTGCAGAGTTGCCAACTTGTGAATCCATTCATTGCCTTTGATGCACACTCACAGATGCCTGTGATAGCCAGAGCTGCCCATGTGACTGTGTGGTCAGTTCTTTAGGTCCACAAGCTCTTTAGTCACAGTTTTGTCACCCAACAGCAATCTGCTACTTTGGTTTGTATCTTATATTTTGCTTTACCATATTCTCTCTTGCATTCATATTGCTTCAAAATCACCAACCGCCCACAAAAAACCCTCCAATTAGAAAATATTCATCAAAGAAAGGCATGATACAGGAAATATTCAGTATATCTTTTATATCAAGATCATTCATTGGCATTCAAGTTAACAATCATCACACATTATATCAATATGTCACAGAAAGACATCCAAAATCAAAAATCTCCAGCTTTCCGAAAGAAAGCATTCTCTCCATGTGGTTGTCGCTAAACAACACCATATTTACAGAGGGTGGCGAATGGAGGACTACAGATGAACCAGATTTATGACTTATCTCCTGCAGGTTGCTGCTTCTACTGCCAGCACTGACCTTCTCCCACTCTTATTGTTGCTCAAACACTCTCCCTCCTTCCCATTTGTTGTCCCTGTCATCTTGAATTCCCCTCTATCGTCTTTGTCTTCACAGTATTTTTGTGCTCCTATCTCTTCCCTGCTTCACTGTGCATGGTGCTCTGTCAAGTAGAGGCACAAGCCTTCACAGTTTTTCTGGATCCAAATGAAAAGTGATTGCGCTGGACCACAAAGTCAGCCACTCACAACACAAACCTATTTACATGACACTTTAAGTGGTTACAGTAGTGTAATTACTGTACACTGTTTCTAACAGTAATCGTAGTATTCATAGCAGCCAGATAACTGGATGCACTAATAGCACTAGTAGTATTGACTAAAGTTGAGGTGACAGAATTGACAACATCGTACACAACTGCTATCAAATTGCCTTCTTACTGGTGATGGACTCAGCCCTCGTAGCCCTGCTCGCAGGGAGTCGTAATGCAGGTAAGGCACAGAAAGCCATACCTGTTGATCATTGTAGATGATTGTAGATGAAGAACTCTTAGCAGTCCTGAATAAGTGTTAAGCCCTATAGGTGGTAGATTAAAAATCTAGCCATTCCCCCAATCTCCCATGCTGTTCCTTGAGGAAAACCTGACAGCAGAGTGGGCAAAGGGGGTATAAAGAGTCTAACAGGGTTCCTTCAGCCTCTAAAACAGGCTGGAAGGGAAGGGGTGTGGCACTAAGAGTTCAATTCAGCCAAATAGTAGGTGGAGGCAGATGGTGAAGACAGAGAGGGCTAGTAGAGAGAGTAAAGAGGGTGAGGATGATCTGGGAGGAGAGGAAGATGGAGGCAAATCATACTCAGGTGGACATTCAAGCTCAAAGCACCGCACTGTGACACCTGAGTCTTCATTGCCGTAGTTTGCCCAGTACTCTTCAGGGTCAAGTTTGGGCAGAGCCAGCTCTTCATCCGCCAATTCATACTTGACCACTGAGGTGGTTGTGGAAGGACCTTTTCCATACAAGCCAGCCTTGACAGTCTCTGACGACTTCTCAAAGATGCCTTTTGTGGAGGACTGGGGCTTGTTTTTGTGGAACCACCAGCGGGTCTTGGTGCTGAAGGTGGTGGTGGTGGAGCCAGCGATGGAGCCAGGGTCAGGCAGGGGGCAGAGGGCAAAGTCCATCTCTCGGAGGAAGCGGAGATCCTGGCCACGGCGGATGGAAGGAGAGGCACAGATCACCTCGGATGATGAGACGGGAGCCTCACGGAACCACTCCCACAAGGCACGAGCCTCACAGCCACAGGACCATGGGTTGGCATTGAGGCGGAGAAACTCGATGCCCTGGGTGTCCCTTAGGGTCTGGCTTGGCAGCTCGGCCAGGGAGTTGTTGAAGAGAAAAAGCATCGTCAAGCGGCCCAGATCGCGGAAGGCGCGGCGGTTCACCTGACGGACGCGGTTATCATGGAGGAGAAGCCGGTCGAGGTTGACCAGGCCACGGAACACGTTCTCTGAGAGGGTTCGGATCCGGTTGCCATGGAGAAACAGCTGGCTCAGGTTGATGAGGTCAGAAAAGATGTCATCTTGCAGGAAGTGAAGGTTGTTTTCCTGAAAATCAAGAAAAGAAGATAAGGAAAGAAATTAACTCACCTATCTCATCTGGAATGTGGGTAGCACATGCACAATGTGGGCAGCTGCACGTGTATGTGAATTAGAAATGAGTGCAGCAATGTGTCTCTAGCGCCCCTACCTGCAGGTAGAGGAACTGTAGGCTGTAAAGCTTGTGGAAGATGTCATGGGGCAGGGCAGTGAGCCGGCAGCGGTGCATGTGGAGGCTCTGGAGCTTCTCAAGGCCGCGGAAAGCTCCCCCCTCAAGCCTGTGAAGGCCGGGGTTGTCTCCCAGATCCAACTCCTCCAAGTCCCTCAGCTCACTGAAAGCACCTGCCTCAATCCATGTGATGTTGTTGGAGAACAGCCACAGAACCTACAAGAAGACATATAAAAATCTTGAGCTATTTTTTTCTTCAGATTTAAATGCTGGGGAAAAATTACTATTAAAACACGTTTTGAAACTTTTTTTTTTTCTTTTGCCCTCCTACCTGAGTTCCGAAGCCAAAAGAGCCAACTCTGAGCTCCGTAATTCGGTTGTTCTGGAGGAACACGCGCTGGGACTCGTACGGCACTCCCACGGGGACGGCGGTGAAGTTCTGCGCCTGGCAGCTCACAGTCATGGGTGTCGGGTAGCACACGCAGTGGTGCGGACACGCCGACGCCGGATTTGGCTTGCCGAGGACCAGCCAGACCACCAGCCAGAGGGAGAGACCGTCTGGAGGAGAGACAGAGAAGAAAAAGAGGTGAGAGCAGTCCGTGGTGCTGAATTCATCCTCTTTTATCCAGTACAAAAGCACAGAGAGTCCTGACGTTAAAGCAACTGCACTCATTTGAAATACGCGTTTAATTCTCCAATTTCAATAAAGAGCTTGAATACACGGAAACTTCAGCTAAAGTTACAATTTCCAAAAGAATACACACCTCTGAGTTATGCCTATCACACTTACGCACTCGCTCTGACTGTTACGCACAACATGGCCACAAAACCGCTCAGTCAAAACACAACATTGAATTCTGAGACTTTAGTAAAACTCATTTCTACTTCTACCAATACGAAAAATGTACAATTATCAATAAGACTGAAATTATTAATAGGAGATTCATCTGTGGTTCTGAATAGTAAAACATTCATCATCTTTCAATTTTCTCTCCTTATAATATACAGTACATCACAGAATTCACATATAATTTTATATAAAACTTAATGCATTCATGCACAAATTCAATCATAGAGCAAACACGTTTCAATTCCATGTAAAATCCAAAAATTGTCCCCAGCCAAAGACGGAAAAGAAACTTACTTTTGCAGTTGCGCATGATGGAGCTTCGTCGGCTCCGAGAAATAGAAGAGTTGTCCATCCTGAACCAAAGCCCAAAGCGAGTTAGCCTGAGAGGGCGAAGTAAAGCCTTGCTATCTCCGCTGATGCTCTGGTTCCCGAGTCGGAGCGACTGAGAGTGTGCCGGCTGATGGCCACCACTGTCCCATATATACTCCAGCATGCCGTAGTTGCCTACGGCAGTGGGCACCGTGGAATCTCCTACGTCACTGCTCGGGGGTCATGAATGAATGAGGGCGGCGAGAAAACGGAAAGGGGAGGGGCCGACCGCGAGGGGATTCTCGAGAAGAGCATCTACGCGCGTAAAAGGCTGGTTGGAGACGTGCGCTCAGGACCGGGAGGAGGAGACTTTCTCGACGCACATTGGTGATGGCAGAGAGAAGGAAGGGTGGGAGCATGTGTGTGTGTGTGTAAGAAGAAGATGAGGGAGGCGGGAGCAAGCCAATAAGGCACGGTGCCCGGTAATGATGACTGGGCTTTGTGGAAGAGCGGAGGATGGGTAGCAGAGGCTTGTTTCCTGGCTTGCGTTCTCAGAGACTGTTATGGTCTGCTTCCGGCGCGCTGCGCCCAGACAGAGTGATACAAAGAAAAAAAAAACAGTCCTATAGATGGTTCTGTCCGAGGGAAGGAGGATGCCCCCGAGTTATGATTAAGCCACAAGATAGCGAGTCACACCAAACAACCGCCATTGAAGAGAATTTTGTTGGTGTGCTTAACTGCGGCATCCGCAGTCCTCCTGTTTGTGGTTTAATGACCGTGCTGACAAAATTACTGATGATGGAATGCCACCTATCTTAACAAGGAAGGAATTGGCACTTGGAAGGTGTCACTACCTAATGCCATGTGTCAGTCAAATTCGGACATATGCCTTCCAGAAATGCTCATTTCCATTGAAGTTTTTCCATATTGTCTTACATTGTAGCCACATAACTCACTCAGTTTTATTGGGATTTTATTAAACTGATTGATAAAAAATAGTGTATAGAGTACAACTCTGATTCACCTAAATGACATCCAACGCAACCAACTATCTCTTCACATCACAGTTAATAAACATAGTCAACATATGTGTAAAATACTCTCAGTATAAATGCAGTTGTTCTATGAAGAACTCTCAGCAAACTTGAACAAACAGCGGTCTAACACTCAGAACATGGCACAGCCCATCACCAAGCAACATGTGGTCATCCAACTTAGCTGAAAGCCCCACAATGAGAGCACTAACCAGAGAAGCATCCAAGGGGGCTTTGGTGATTCTGGAGGACTTGCTGAGATCCACTGCTCAGGTAGATTATTAGACAGGTAAAAAAAATTTTCATAAATTAACTCTTTATGAAAAAGTGGCAAATTAAAGCCAATATCCAACAAAACCAGGAAGAAGTCTTGTGGTAGCACAAACCATGTAGGAAATGTGTAAAAAGGAGTTCCGGTCAGATGAGACTTATTCAAGCTTATTTTAGTCAAAATGCAAAACTGGTTTTATATGTGTGGAGGAAACACATGACTACCCATCACCATAAGCACAAATACCTGGTGTGAAACACGGCGACGGCAGCATCAAGCTGGGATGCATGGGTGGACCTAAAGACCAAGACATTCCGGAAGTAAACATTTTAGAGAGCTAGAAAGGACCTGAGAGTGAGGTGAAGGTTCACAGCAGGATAAATCAAAATCAAATCAAATTTTATTTGTACATCACCTTTCAGCAACAAGGCATTTCAAAGTGTTTTACATCATAAAAACACAAAAATAAAAAGTCAGAGAACTTTTTATTTCATGGTCAACAACAACTTAAATACTCCTTAAGTATACTGCCAGAACCACAATAGAACGCTTTAGATTAAAGTATCGTTTTGTGTTAGAATAGTAAAGTCAAAGTCCAACATTGTTCATTGAGAATCTTTTAAAAACCTTTAAAACAAACAAACAAAAAAAGTTCTTATCAGATGTTGTCCATCAACAAAACTGGATCCCCTTTGAGGGGAAAAAAGGCTGAAAACTTCAATCTCAAAAAGTGCAAAAGCATAATCAGACAAAAACATATTTAGATATGGTTCCTGATTTTCAGCTGTAATTAGAGTCAAACCCAGTTCTACAACATAACAGATTTGGGGTAAATATACAGTAAATGCACAACACACTTTGGATATTATTTCTGTGAAAAGAAACTTTAATTTGATTTTCCTACCATTTCAAAATCTGAAAAAAGTTCACCGGGTAAAGATGCTTTTGCAAGGGATACCTGTTTTCACAGCTTCCTTTTGTAGTATTCAGTCTGAAGTTATTTTACCTCCCATATAATTGGCAAGAAAGTGTTCACACTTAATAGTGCTCACGCTCTCATTTAACCATGAAGACAGAGCACATCGCCCCAGGTATGAAGTCCTTACACTGGCTCCCTTAACTCAGAGAACAGACTAAAATGCTGTTGTTAGTTTATAAATCACTGAACGGCTTAGCACCACAATACCTTAAAGATCTGCTGTTGTATCAACCTTACAGACCTCTCAGGTCTTCTGGTTCTAATCTGCTCTGCATCACCAGATCCAGAATCAGAACCAAACAAGGAGAAGCAGTATTCAGTTTGTATGCACCACAAATCTGGAGGAAACTTCCAGAAAACTGCGAAACAGCTGAAACACTGAGTGCCTCTAAATCTAGACTAAAAACCCACTTGTTTAAAGATGCCTTTGAAACATAATAAAGGACAAAATTAACAATAGCACTTGGCTAGATGTAATGTTTCAATTATTGGCTGTGTGTTCTATGACTTTGTGTTTTTATGATGTAAAGCACTTTGTAATGCCTTGTTGCTGCAATGTGCTATATAAATAAAATTTGATTTGATTTAATTTAGAATCGAGTAACCAGAGGTTTATTTTTGATTTCAGAAAGTAATTTTAGCAAAGAAAAAAAAAGTTGTCACAGTGACATAGATGCAACTGATGACATGTCACTGTTGGTTTTCAATCACAAGCAGTGACAGCTTGAGAGTCACAGCTGAACAGACTTGAAGTGGCGTCCACATTAAGGCATCTGTTGTGTTTTGTCGTCTTTTTGCTTTCCGGAGTCAGTACTTGCCATTTTTTTCTCCTCATTTTGAGTTAGATTTACCAGTATTTGAAACGGTGTGATAAAAGCTGAGAAACAGGCCATAATAACTGAGATTACTTTTGTTAGACAAGACTGGCTGGTATTTGCAGCGCTATGTAAAAATATGTATAATAATGAGATATGATTCAACCTCCCTGAGCCAATATTTTGTAGAACCATTATTTCACAGTAGTTTATGTCTCTATAAAGCTTTCTGCATTAGCAAACTACATTACTTGCTTTTTATTTTGCAAAATAGCTTCGTTTGTCAGATAAGATGAAGAGCTTGTGTGCACAGCAGCTTTCAAGTTCTGGTTATGTTCAGGATTATTATATGGCTGGAAGGCATGCCTCAGTCCCAAAGCAGGTTGTTTTTAGTTGTTTTTGCTCACGTTGTTGTTTGTATTTTTTCTGTCTCTGGTGAGAAAATGAATTCCCACGGTGTAATGCTGCCACCACCATATTTAATTGTTGGGCTAATGTTTTAAAGAAGCGCTGCAGTGCTCATTCTTCACCAAAAGCAGTTTTTCATTAAGACCAGAAAAATTAATTTTGGTACATTCTGAGCAGAAAAACATTTTTCCATATGTTTGCTGTTGAGATTATATTTGTTGGCACCTTCATCATACTCATTCATGAGTATTGAATAAGTTAGGTTATTTGATTAAAATAAATAAATGTAAAATGTACCCTGTACTTAGCAAGTTTGCGCTAACTTAAAACTGACTATAAAATTCTAATATGATAAATTATAGTATGTTAGTTTAACAGGAAAAATACCAAAAAATTGCAGTGCATTGTTGAACCATTTAAAAGATTGTTTACATTCCTAAAATATGACACAGTTTACATAAAACTACAAAGTGTTTTTTATTATTATTATTTGTCACAGCCTAAAAGTAACAAAAAAGTGAAAACCTTCAAAGCAAAACAATATTACGTTCTCAGTAACAAATCTAACAACTTATAAATGTTTAGAAAATGTATTTTTAATTTTCTGTTTATTCCTGATGAGTTTAGGTTTTGGGGTGTTATAGATGAAAGACTGGTATAAAAATATATTGTGTGATAGACCTACATGAACTAGAGGGTAATTCAAAATGGTAAAAACACAATTTGAAAGATGAGAAAATTAAGACTATTAAAAATCTCTTAGTATTTTTTTTTCTTTGCCTATATTTATCCAAATTTATTTAGACTCTGAACTGACCAGTGGTCACTGCTTAATGTAATCCTATCCTAGCTTATTTAACTCCAGTTCTTTTAATTCAGATGTTCACATGACCTGTTGCAAAAATTTACTAAAATAGTTTAGCTGGTCTCTTAAAAACAAAAACAGTGAAATATGTGGCAAGGTAGAGTCCAGAAAAATACAGCACCATTTCTTAGGCTGCAGAAACATCCTGAAGGTTTCTGAGTCAAACAGACTGAAAACAAAAATCAAAGATTTGATTTATTTTCCAGAAAAAAAAAGTTTGAATACATGTAAGCCACACCACCAAAAATAGAAAACATAAAATGTACTACAAAACATTAGTAGTACTATAGTACTACTAATGTTTTGCCATTAGTAGTATTGTTGTCAAGCTAACATGACGGCTTTAGAGAAACATTAGGCTTTGGAAGCTAATCTTATCATCTTCCTTAATAAAGTTTGTGTCCAAAAATGAGCTCCAACCTCCTGCTGTACTAAAAGATTTTTCATGTTTCTACTTTTAAAATGTACAAAAAGAATTCATTAAACTCTATAGCTTTATCATGAATGTATCGTGTCTTCTGAAATAGTGATTAAAGTTGCTTAAACCTCTCTACACTGTTACAGAATGCTTTGAGTAATTTTTCATTATTTTTAGCCTGGGACTCCTGTCTGCATAAATTGCTGCAGACAATTCCACGTTTGTAGAAAGGTTTCTAAAGAGCATGCTCTAAAGAGCAAGAAAAAATAAAGAGAGAACCATTTACATCACTGATTAGACTGAAGTCGCAAGAGATGCAGTGGAGTAGGTCAGAGATGACCTTGGGAAATAATTCCACCTTTTTTTAATCTCTCATTGATAGTGAACAATGAGGACAGGCTGCTCAGACTGGAGCCTTGAGGATGCAGACAACAGAAGTGCAGCCATTCATAGAAATTCACAGGAGGGCCAGCAGATGAGTGAATGATGGTGGATGGAGTCACTGTGCGAGTGTGTGGAGCCTGTGCACGGCTGCATGCAGTACGCACACTCATACACAGAGCTGACAGTCTGCAGTTCTTTCTGTGCCAACAGAGCCACAGAAATAATAAACAGATGAGTAATTATAGGGGATCCATCACACCATGCCCTTAAGTGTTATTGTTCCCTCATACCTCCTGCTTGTGGATTAAAGGTTCTGGTGCCCACTGCCTGTCCAGGGGCCAAAACCTCACTTGGCGTTCCCTTTACACACACCCACAGAACCTGCTGTGATTAAATGTGTGTGATAATTTGTGTTTGCATGCCTGCCCGCTGTGGTAAACTTTGTCTAAATGCCACCGCGGCCCAACAGTAAGTCAGCGTTGTGCCAGTTTCCCACACAGCAGGTTGGCAGTGCTGTGTGGGCGCAGTTCTCCTCGGTTGGTGTGATTATTACTACGTCTTGTTTGTGCATTCCCCACACAAAAACAAAACGCGGCTTCCCCGGGCCGGCGCCCACTCTTTCACATCTGCCAGCCCCGTCTATCTGTCCATCTGCGTGTCTGTCTGTCCATTTTGGATCCACGTGTCATTTTTCCTGGGCTTCGATCCACTGTTGCCGTACTAACTGCTGAGTGCATCAATGCACCTACTAACATGGCACGCTGACATCTTTTGCACCCCTTGGCGCTAAGTACCCTGAAATAAACTGCCAATCACTCGGTCTGTCCTAATGAGCCTCCAGGATCCTCTGCTGCAGGTGTGACCGAGCGTTTGAGCGCGGTGTTACATCATAGGTGATATGATGGTAGCAGATCAGAGAGGGTGTGAGCGAGGGTGACGGAACACCAATCTGAAGGTGTTTCTGTTTTCAAAGAACTTGGCTGAAAAAAATATTCCTTATGCATATTGAGTAAATTCATTCATATAAATTTTCAAAGACTTTTACTCACTTAAGCTGACCAGCTGAAATGTATATTTTAGGGAAAAAGATCTTGTAGTCTGGGAAAAGAGTCATGCTTTCTATTTTTGTTGTGGAGGTTTGCTTATACAAAGTCAGCTGCAGCTTCATTGGAATGTTTTATGAAAAGCATATGAAGCAAAGCAAAGGTCAAAATTGTAGGTAATTTCAATTTGAATAATCAATAATTGGTCATAGCAAGGTTCAATGCTCACGGTTTGTTTTGTTTAAATTTTGGGTCTAAAGTAGTTTTTTTTTTTATTCTGTGAATATGTGTTGCGTATGTCATCAATGTGCAAAGTAACTTTTAGAAGGTAAAAGTGAGACTCTTTGGCGTCACAGATAATGAACTGTAATGATGGGCTAACCTCAGTAGCACTTTTCTCCATTGGCTGAATTACACAACACAGCTCTCACATTGTCCAAAAGGCTGATTAATTGATCAGTCTTGCTTTTTGTCGTTTCTGATTTCTGTGGTCTGGGCTCAAATGCAAAACAAGACCAGCCATCAGTTGTAAAGTTGCACTGAAGCGTTTGACATTTTGTCGGCATTTATTGAGATGAAACAGATTTTATGAGAAATTTGTGAAACTTATGTGATTCTGATAACCAGCTAGTGTAGATGGTTAATGATAATACATTTATTTAATGTACTCGATTAGTAGCCACATACCACATGTTTTCTGTTCGCAGCATTTCTGCAGAGTAACAAGAATTTCACAATTCAAGACACATTAATTAGTCATATGCGATAATTAAGTTATGTGAGTAAATATATATAACAGACCAACTAATTAAATGTGAAAATAAATCAATTAGTCATAACATATGTATCTGAATATGTGATAATTATGTTACATTAAGTGACTGAATATACATAAAACAGGCCAACTAACTAAATGTGAAAATAAATGATTAAAAATGAGTTTTATTTAATTAACTTACAGTTTTTTGCAGCAGCATATCATGAATTTGTCACATCTGTCAGCGAATTATGATGTCATTTCTAATCAGATCTTAAACTTCAGGTGTAAAATCTTTGTTTTCGTGTGGGCGAGGCTAAAACACCGTGAGCTGAAAATGTGGTTATACAAAAAACTATTAACTTACGGTACTATAATTTTCATGCCTAAGTGAAACCCTTGCTGGTGGCTGGTTGCTGGGTAACAGTAATTGTTTTGTCCCTCCCTGCACAACACTAATACTAGTTGTGCAGGTTAACCAATCAGATGAGATCTAAGCCCTTTTAAAACAAATGATCTTGACATTGTCACAAACACTTAATTGTGTACTAATTAATCACTAATGCACATATTTAATTATTTATTCAAATATTTGTTTATGATGGTTTCACTTTTGTACCTGACAGGTTTTAGCTAAATCTTTTCAAGATGACAAAGGTTCAATCAATTTTATCTCTTAACTTTGCAGCGTCCTTTAATAAGGGTCATGCGCAGAAGATTTAATTACATTTCTGCATGCGCTTGCACTGCAGGTGAACTTGTTTGACCACCTTTAGTTCACATTAATGAGCCAGAGGATGTGAGTGCATGTTCAAAGGCATCTCCCAAAAAACGTTTTTATGTGCATGAACAGCTTAAAAACCAGCGAGACCACGATGCCTCAGAAAAAGAACATCAGAAAATCAAACACAGTAAAGAAACAGAACATGTACTAACTGTAAGTGACTCAACATGTGTTGTTTTGAAGCAAACTAGCAAATTGCTCACTGTGATGATCATCTCATCAGTCACAAGCATTCTCAGAGACACCAGAATCTTTCTGTCCAATAATCACAGACAAAGACGCCGGCACTATTCTTCCTCGTCTTGCTCAGCTCCTTTCTCCTACATCTTGCTTCTCTTTGTCTTCCAGAGCTCCCTCCCTTTTTTTTGTTTGCCAGTGTTTTTCATTTGTTTGGCGCCTTGGCGTCACCGCTTCCGCTTAACCATAAACTGCTGGTGTCTTTCCACACATTGGCGCAAGTTCTGTCACACAATGGTGTGTTGTCAGTTCTCCTTCTTATAAGGAAACTGGAAATGCGGCCAGCATCTGTTTCCTTTTTTATTTCAAAAGTCCCCCAATATCTTTACAAATGGCTGCCTTAATTTTTAGGCGATTTCTTGTTAATAGTTTCACAGATGAGTCAAACTTTTGTTTTTGAGAGAAAGTCAGAGAAAGCCTCTCTCAATTTATTTGTCTCTTGTTTATAGTGATGACATATACAGTACATGATGATAGAGATGAAAATCACATTTTGTCATGTCAAAATAAAAAAGAAAAGAAACAGAGACAAATCTATCTCTCTCTTTCTCTGGTTTTCGTTCTCAGATGTTTAATGTTTTAATGTTTGCCTGCTTCATGCATTCATAAACCAGTGTGTATGTGTTTGGGTATCATCGTTCTATTGGAACAACCAGCTACGTCCAAGTTTAAACAATACGACTTGATTTGAAGTGAAGTTGAAGAATGTAGAGGTAATGAGGTAAAATCTGAAGTAGTTAATTCCAGGCTGAGTATCTGTTTTTCAACCTCAAAATAATTTTCTTTTGATTAGAGATAGATTGGGTCTTCCTCCAAATGTTGGAGGAAGATTAATTTAGAATCATAGTTGTGATATTGAGTTGTGTCGAAACTGCTTTCATATATCTTCCTAACTAATGTTCATCTACAGTTGTTTCTTGTATATCTTCAGTTATTTCCTTGGACTATCCCATTATTCTGAGCCTTCTTTAATCTAATAAATCCTGTCAAACACAATGATTATTTTACTGCCAAAAAGAAACTTCTTGATGCAGTTAATTATCACGACTTACCAGAAACTAAGAAATGTTTGCCACATACAATTAAAAATGGCTTCAGCACCATTTGCTGACAGGTTTAAATCTGTGTATGTAAATATCGATCTTGTGTAGCTGAAGCCAAATCCAGGATGAATTCAGACCCAATTCTTGTTTGTGAAAAGTATTAAAGTTGTATGCAGTAGAATTCTTGGGAAAGAATGAGTCAAATAAATATTAAAAGTTTAAAATTTCATATAAATGACGAGTACATGCAAACATGTGATGACATTTGTTATTGTCATTTTATTTCTTCTACTTGAGATAATGCACTGTCTGAACAAAAACACGTTTCCACCTGGATTTAACAAATAAAATTGGTACAAGCCTGCTATTGGATAGTTGCTGCTGTCTTCCAGCTCACAACAAGTGATGCAATGAGTAGCTTCTCATTTCTTAAACAACCATCTCAAAAGACACATCCAGTGGTTGTGGAAAAGGATTAAATATTTGGCATCAAACTTAGAAAATATCTAAGGGGGTGGCAGAAACTGCTAAACATGTGATAAAAAACTGTCCAACATATTATTATTAAAATAGAAGGAAAATGGGGAACCATCATTTTTGATTAAAAATGACCATATTCTTCCATCAGTGGATTGTTTTCTCCCAGATAATATGAGAACATCCAAGGAAGACAATGGCAGCCTCACCAGGCTCAATCTGTGTCAATCTGTTCACAGATATTTAGACATCATTTTCACACATGGATTGGCCACCACAGAGTCTGGACCTTTTCCCAGCGGGACTCTCCCATTATCAATAAGAGATCTTGGTGAAAAACTAATCCAATACTGGATGGGAATAAATCTTGTGACATTGCAGAAGCTTATCCAAGCATTGCCTCAGTGAATATGTGCTATAATCAAAGCTAAAATAAAATATTACAGTTTTTTTATGGAGGCAATGTTTTTTGGCCATGGAGCAAAGAACTTTAAATCATACCAAATAACGGCATCATGATTGTGCCTTTTAGTGAGTTCAACTTCTAAGTCTTATCTATTTTCATTTGTAAAGGAACAATTGTATAACGCTCAACCATATACTGTATGTTCATGCATTCAGACCAATAGAGTCCACTCTCCTTCCTCCTCTTCTGCCTCCTCCATTCCTCTTGCAACACACTTCTTTAGAGATGCCATGCTCTGTGTATCCCATCTTTCTCCTGAATTGCATCCTTCAAACAAACATAGACGATAGAGGACTAAAAACTAAGAAAAAAATATGAATACAGTTATACATTAGAATGAAGTATAAATGTCTGAAAAAGGCATGTTTCAGTATGTAAGCATTACAAATATAAACATATTTAATTTATTTGTCATTCACAAAATCCTGTTATTCCCATCTGTCAGTCGCAAGTCAGCATGTGTTCCTGTCTTTGATACCCCATAAAGGTTGTACTCATATTTTTCTCATGTTTTTTTATTATTTCATGTGATTAAAACCTGGCATTTCATATGTGTGCTTACCACAGTATTCAATCTGCTACTGCACAAACAAAGACAAATGTGACAAATGCTTGTCCTTCCAGGGTCAGGGGTGACTGGTGCCTATCTGCAGCAGGTCGGATTTTAAAGATATTAATAAGCACATCTCTGATATTCCGTTGCTTGTTATTGTGGGATTTTGCAAATAGAAATAATTTTGATAATTCTAACTGACCTAAAAAGAGAGAGAAGGTTGGTCTGATTTAACTTCAGACAGTGGGGAAAAAATATTGTCGTTTGATTTAGTTTAATCAAATACCTTTTTTCAACTGTACATTTTGTGCATCAGTTGTTTACTTGGCTTCTCTGAAACTTTGCATTTTGACTAATTGTTTATTTAATAAATAGTGGCATATCTGTGTTTTGTAAATTGAGATTAGAGTTAGATAATATCAAAATTTGATAAAGACCAGATTATTTTTTGTTAATATCTTACAACTAATAGAATGTGATATTTATTAGTATGATACGTTTTTTATTATTCCAGCTGAGATTTTGCATCATTAACTAAATGATGTCCACAGTGACAGTCATAGATTAACAAATCCATATTGGTCATTACTCTCTCAATGTCTCCTTAGGTCTAGAGTCCAATAGTTTTGGTGCTGCTGTTTTTGCCTTCCTTGTGAAATTTATATTTATAATGAGAAATAAAAAAAAATGCATCGACTGCATTTATTGTGTCAGACTCAGGACAAAAATAAAGTTGAAAAAGGGACAAGGATGGGTAGGTTTTCCTTGGTTTTTAGAAAATGCAATCCTGCTGATTTAGGAAACAAGAAATAATCTATCCATCCTTTATATTTTGAAACAGTTTGACACGGATTGTCTTTAAAGGAATCGTGGGTTATGACAATGTTTTTCAATAATCTTTGTTTACTATTAATCAGCAATTTAGAGTTATGGTACTGACAGAGTTTTCCCGATCATCATTCCAGGGTATGAAATAAATCCGTTCTGTATATATTCTGCATAATATTGATGTTTTGAGCAGCCTTCATGGAAGCACTGACGTGGCAGATCTACTCACTGCAGATCTGCCACATCTGCAACATATCATGTCCGCATATTACAACCTTTAGTGTTTCTGTCATTTCCCAACAGGTAAACAAACTACCTACTTTATTTCTAGATTAGTTGCATTTTGGGGGAGGAGGGGAAAATAGAGTCTCTTAAAGAGCAAATACAGCTATGAAACATGTGGTAACATCAAATTCAATGTCTTAAATGGGTAAACATAGTCATATCAAGTATTGGGGAGGTGCTGGAGAAATGGATTGTGATGGCCATCCTTCACAATTGCATTTTCTTCCATAAGGGGAGATAAGCTTGTTAAAATGTGTAAGACACTGGCTGCTAGCTTTATTTGTCCTTTAAAGACAATGTGATGAAGGTTTTATCAACGCATTTAGAAATACTTGGTACATTAATGCAGATTTGGCTGGTCCCGACCAATAGGATCTGTTCCCCCAAACCGTGAGCATATTTTTTTATATGAAGAGTTTATTCTGAATTACATGTAACCACCATGAATCTCTCTGGGATTGGAACCATAACTTGTTTTCATATTATTTTGGCTTCGACAACGAAAGATTAGAAAGCAGAACTTTTCAAATGTATATTTATAGCGAACCCTCTGGTGACAAATCACATGCACATTAGAAAAAGCAGTGACTGACTTTCATCTATTGGCCTCATAAATGCACAGACTCCCGTTTTGTTTTCCTTTGAGGTGAGCTTTGTCTACAGACAGATGGGGGTTTGATCAATGTCAACCCTCAGGGGTGGGGCCAACCTGGGCAGGCCATTTTCTCTGGGCTGAATTTAATTTTTTCCTCTGATGTATTTCATTGTTTGATTTGCTCCATTGTTGTCGTGTTTCCATCTGTCTCTCTGGTCAGCTCTGTTCAATTTGCTGAAGGTTTCCTGGCATTGCTGTAAGCTTTATTCTATTGCCAATTTCTCAGATGTCCTGAACACCTTTTGGTCACATTGTTTATATATATATATATATATATATATATATATATATATATATATATATATATATATATATATATTAATTACAGCTCATTAAAAATTATAAGAGAGATAGAAAAGGTGAAAAGAAATTGTGATGTTGGCCTCCAGGAGCCTTTTAGATAACATTGAAATGTGATTGATTAAACTGTTGCACATTGTTATGAAACAAATTATTTAAACCAATTTTAATTAACTGTTATTGCATTTTGGATAAGTATATTTTGCAAAGGAACTTTCACTCAAGATTAAAGTAACATATTTTTTACATTTTTTAGAATACTAAAAGCTATTCAAGGTACAGGATTAGTTCTCTTATAATGTGTAAATATATACCTTGGGATTGACTGATACATTTTATTTAAATTACCCAGTAGTCAAGGATTTGTGCTCACACTGTTTCAATTAACCATAATAACAGTCTCTTGAATTTCATCCCAGAATGGAAATCAGACGCCCCCTTCCAATTAAAATATGGTTTTGTGGGATCAATAGCTGTGTGACACTAGAAAAAGTAACCTATTGGATGCAGAATAGTAGTAAGACATTTTATAAAATATGGCAGCCATTTTTAAGGTATCTGCAAAATCTACCAGCACATTGGATTGACTGATCTTCCTGTAATCGAGCTGGACTCGACAGGATTTATGAGCGAATCTGATACCATCTGTCTCTCAACCTATTTCTGATTCATAAACATTTTCATTTCATCCTTATTGGTTACCCTCTTCCCCCATCCTACCCCCCCCCCCCCCCCCCCCCCCCCCCATCCAGTCCTTCTTGTCATTTGGTAGTTGTGTTATATTATTGTAAATGTATTTTATTTTAAGTATGTCTCATTGTTTGAATTGTGCTTTATTGTGAACCAATTTCCTGTCAGTTAATACTTGTGATGTTATTACTAAATAAAATCCAAAATAAAGTATTGTAAAAAAAAGAGAGAATTTCATCTCATGCAGATACAGTAAAAAAAAAAATTTAAAAATGCATTCAGCCAGGCACACAGGATGTGATCTGTTTAATAATGTATTTCAGTAATTGTGTTTACAAACAGTCCTGTCCTCGGTTTCTCACTTCTTTGCAACTGCAGCCAAACATAAAGTGTGTTCATTATGCAAGGAGACTCAAAACTCAAATTAAGCTTCCATCAAGCTCTTTTCAATCCACGAAGGACAAAATAATAACACACGAGTGGTGAAATTCAAGGTAATGCTAATTTATTGACAGAAAACAAAAATTGGGATTTTTAAGACTGTTTCTACAAAAACTGGCTGCACATTTATTTGTGTTTTTCTACTAGAAGCAAACAGAAATAGTACCCAAAAAAAAATAAAAAATCAACGTGCTGTTTAGCCTAACACTGCCATGGTGCAGGAAGCAATGCTTTATTCAGCCACTGTCAATGCTGTCAAACCATTGTCGACATTTGCAAGTACAATATTTTTACCCTGACACCGCTGTCACCTTATGCAGTCAGCACCAATATTGGGCAATATGAAGACTGCCAGATATAACCTCAGGTATTCATATCTGAGCTAAATTCATATCTGAGGCTAAATAAGGTGGGTGTTGGTATAGAAACTGGGAAAATAAACTACACACTGCACACACTGTCTCAGCAGCTTTTTAACCAAGAACCTGAGTTTGTGTTGGCGCTGCAAAGTTGCAACAACCTTTTGTAGATTTTTACATGCAGAAAAAAGTTAAGAAATATGTCAAACAAAATGTGTCACATTTAACACTATTGTACAAAATAAACTCATATAATTACGAGGTGAGCTGTATGCTATCAAACAAATTGAGACAATATTGCTGAGTTACTTAAAAATGTCACTATGCTCATCGTGAAATTTAAGTTTAAAATCCTTATTAAAATTAGTAAAGCTGGGGTGCTGCGGTGCTGCAGGGGTTAAGCACAACCCACATATGGGTTGACCTCGACATGGCTATCGCAGGTTCGATTCCTGGCCTGGCGACCTTTGCTGCATGTCTTTCCCTTCCTCTCATTACTCTGTTTCCTGTCTATTCACTATCAAATAAAGGCCACTAGAGCCAAAAATAATAATAATTTCAAAGAAAACGAAATATTTTAAAAAAATAAATAAATAGTTAAGCTCTAGTTACAAAAATGTTCAAAATTTTGCATAGACTTTCTTTTGTGATTTTTGCAGGTTGTATGAAGAACTTTCTTTAGATATGTATACTGCATCCTAAAGATGCTTAGTAAGCCTTTTCCTTAATGACCCATTTGTTGTAGTAGCATTATCTAAAACTACAAATATTGCTGCAGCTCTCAAACAGACATTTTTGACATTTTTCACCACGTCATTCTCTCTGGGATTTCCTTTTCATGACATCTTTGTCTCTGTTTCAGTTATTTTAAACTTGTTAGTTATTACTCGGGTTGTACACACATGCACAAAGGGAAACTAGCACTTTTCATTAGTCTGGTGGTGGTTGCATCATGCTCTGGGGATGCATTATTTTAGCAGGTCATGGGAAGCTGATCAGTTGATAACTGGAGCTAAAAACAAAGCAGTGGTGGAGGGCAACCTGTTAAATAGAAGCAAAAGACATGAACTTACAGTCAGAGCTGAGCTGAGATGGTTCAAATTAAAGTATATTCAAATATTAGAATAACCCAATCAAAGGACATTAGACCAACTGAGAATCAGTGGCAGGATTTGGAGCGTGGTTCAGACTCTATCCAACCTGAATGAGCTAAAATAGTTTTTTTCAGGAACAAAGGGAGGAAAGTTTTGTTTCTAAATATGCACAGCAGCTAGAGACAGACCCTGAAAGACATTTAGCTGTAAGTTTACAAAAAGGTACTCCACAAAGCATTGATTCAGCGAGACTGAATATAAAGGTTTGCCAAACGTTGCACATTTTTCTTTGAAAAAATTAAATGCGATAATAATTAATAACGGTGCATGATTCTCTTTACTATTGTGTGCTACTTTGCTTAGCAATTCCCAATGAAATACAAGTAAGTTTGTGGGCGTAACATGCAGCTTGACAAAAGTCCACAGACAAATCTAATTAAATTTTTTATTATGTAAGCTCGTGAAAAAGAGAAAAGCACACTAACATGCCTCACAATTTCATGGTCATTGTGGTCAGTGTCCATTATCTTCGCCTCATTCAGGATTCAGATGCTTTTATTGGACCTCGTGTCTTTGGAAAGCTTCAACCATGTGTTCCCTCAGTCCTGTGTCTTTTGCTGGTAATAGACTTTAGTATACTACCAGTGCATTATTTATTTATGGGTCATGGATTTTTCAGATTTCTCCTATAAGTTGCTGCCTTTAAAACAAGTTCTTCCTCCTCTGCCCTCCATCTCCAACTCCCCTAGTCATCAGTACCCCCTCACCTCTCTCTTTGCATCCGTCTGTTCCCCTTTCATCTGTTATTTTTAACCCTCAGGCATGCCTCGTGCGTGACGCAGATGGGCGCGTAATGTGGACACAGTAAACTAAAGAGGAAAGAGGTCTCGTCTGTGGATAGATTGCGAGCTAGACAGCGACTGATGTAAAACAGGAAACATGGGCGGACACAGGGGGTCTGATTAGGGAGACGAGGAGTGAAAAAGATGTAGTTAAACATCAGGGGACAGGAGGTGAAATAAATGGTAATTTACACATAACTCAAAACTAAATAATGTCCCAAACACTGGTCCCTCGTCATGTCCGCTATCAATTTGTGTTCGGTGCAGTGGCACAGACCACGTCCAAAAACTAAACTCCTAGTCAGCACTGCTTTCTTCCCAGTTCTTTCCCGTTCCTCTGTGCCCCGTCTATCTTCCTGAAAGCTCAACACACCCACTCGTTTGTTTGAGCAGATAGAAGAGGAGTTACATATCAATCTTACGTCACTCAGCAGTCAGCCTCAGACTTTTCGTAGAGCCAGTGAATGAGCATCAACACCACATGACGCACACCAACTGTCAGGCCCAACTAGTTGTGTGCTCGCATATGTGTGCGTGAACAGGGCTGCAAATGTGTGGACAGATATTTATTAATAGTTATTATGTGCGGCTGCGGGGCAGAGCTGGACCGTGTCCACAGAAAGAGCCAAAAATTTGCTTAGGTTTCGTAACACTTGAACTGTTTAATTGTGAACAATATTTTTTACATTACTCAGCATTACAAAATGACGCTAAAAGAGTCAGAACCCACCTACTCAAGATAAATGCTCAAACTTGTGCATGTAACAGTGACATCATTCAAATTACAGCCAAATGTAATGATTAACGAGGTCGCACGCAGAACTGTGTGTTTTAAAATATGGATGTAAACTGAAATTTGATTACACATTTAGTCGTCAGGCAAAGAGTTGTTAAACTAGAAGAAATAAACACGGCTAAGAATCATCTGATGGTTTTACTTTGTCTATAACTCTGATTAAACTCATTATGTTTTCTGAGAAGCTGTTTCTGTGCAGTTAGTGGGAAGGAAAGATAATGAGTTCATTACCAAGTGCAGAAATCCTAAGAAGGCTTTGAAAAAGAAATGAACAGGTGAGAACAAATAATAATAAAATAACGCTGAGTAATAAATGCATCAACTAAAAATTTACCTTGTAAACCAATATGATTTAATGCATTGGGAGAATTAAGTTAAAAGGTTTGCCTCCCTGCTGTGCAGAAAGTTTGATAAATTATAGTTCTTAAAAAAAATGTAGTCTTTAGTATGTTAATTGGATAACCACTGGAACAAAAATTAGGCCCAATTTAGATCTACTCTGTTTTCCATTTAAGAACAGTTAAACATATTAGTACTTAATTATCCCTTGGTACTCTTTCCATTACATTTCACAACAAAAGCCTAATGACATCAGACCAACGTGCATGCATCACTTTCAGTACGGTGCAGGTCGCATGTTTTGTAGTCGCATTAACTAACAGAAAGAAACAGAAGTGGTGGATTGATTTTAGTCGCTGTGCCGTCCACATCCAGGATGCATGACGCTTTACAAATACATTTATTCCATTTTGGAAAAGGTGCTCATTTATAAAATTCTCTGTGCCACATCTGTACTGTAGTTTCCAAACCAAAATACAAAAATAAAACAATAACTGTTAGTGAGGAAATGAGTCCGTCTGTCTGCTGCTTGGTCTCTGGTCCTTCTATGACAAATGGACACTTTTTTCTAATTTATACTTCACTTTTTGAAGTTTAATACATTTTCAGTGCAAGGACTTGTTTCTTAGGGGATACTTATGATGTGACACAAAACCATTTCTATTACCCACTCCTTAATTGAAAAATAAAAACATAAACATATTATTCTAGTAAGTGAGATGACTGTAGATCTTCAGGAAATGGCTACAAGAAAATAGCTGCTTACCACGGCCTGCTCAAATCAAGAGACCGAGCAATATTTTTTATATTTAAATGTTTAAACATTTAAAGTTGTACTAAATAAAAGATAGGTAGGACCAGGAATTACTCTACTCTGACATTAGAATGTCCAAAACTTTCTATTTAGTATCCAGAGGGATTTTATTCAGTGTGAGATTAGACTACTGTAATAGTATTTTTTTTCCTTGCTTGTTTAAAAATCTCTTCACCCAAGGTGGAAACAGATGTGTTGTATAAATCTTACTACACAGCTCAGTACATAATTATTGCAAAAAACCCAATACTATCTGTTATTTTACATATTAAACATGATTAATTTTATCATCTCAGACCTCTCAATAAGAACATATTTTGTCTTTTTTTAACTCACATTTTATGTTGTAAAATAAAATCTGAGATTACAGTTTGTTGTTTTTGCCTACCAGAGTGCTGCATAGCACAACACAGCATGCTTGCTGGTTTCGTCTAAATTTTTTATGAAGCTGACATGTCTTGCTGGCTTACTAGGTTTTAAGCTTAGGAACAATTCAGATCAGACAAACTGACCTGACGATGGAAACCTCAGGAAAAAAAGCAGAATAGAATAGAATATAATTTACTGCCCCATGGTGGGAAAATGCAACTTCAGCAAAGTGATATGAAAGTATGCAGATTAACACAAGATAAAATATATGTAAAAATAGATTAAAGGCTAAAATAATGTACAGTGGGTCAGAAATAAAGTACTCCGATCGAAAGGAATGCTCAACTGAGAAGGTTAATTTAATAATCTATTATTCTGAAGTTGAAATCTAGATTAATCTCTGCAAGAAATATTGTTCTCATGTTTTTGTCCAATATTGCTGAGTCTGTATGAGTTATTCCCTCTGCTTGGTTTCCTTAACTGAAACAAGAGCAGCTTGAACCAAATGTCATCTGGTTATGTCATCTTTATGTCATCAGACATAAAGATGTCTTATAAAAATGTCTTATGCTTTATGTTCTTATTCAAGATGACATCTTGAAAGATGTCATCTTGAAAAATGTTCAAGATGACATCTTTATGTCATCTTGAACCAGTATGATCATTGTCCTCTGACTTCTGACATCAACGGGGAATAATTACTACTCTCTGGATATTACCTCTTTTTTTGGACACTTTTCTCTAAAACGAAGATGGTTCTGTATAAAAGTCCAGGGAGAGGTTTCTAAGACCAGACCATTTTGTGGCTATAGTCATGTTCAGTTCCAAGTCAGGTAAATATTCCATTGTTCTCTAATCTGATGCTTGGTTTCAACGTCACCAAGTTATTTTCTTCACATGCCTACATGCTTTGAGTTGCTGCCATGTGATTGGCCGATTGAGTATTTGTGTTAAAGAGCAGCTGGATAGGCACGAATAATAACGTGGTTGGTGATTGTAATAATCCATGGAAGTCTTTGGAAGGCTCTTTTACTACTGGGCTCCTCATGAAATACTTCATTCAAATCTCATGCAAATGGAAAATTCTGAGATTAGAATGATTTTCTTTGTACAAGAAAAGAACCAGAAAAAATAAAAAAATTCCAAAGATTTAGCAAATTGATGACGGTCTTTTTGACATATATGCGTCTTTGGCCAAAAAAGAGCTTACTGGAAACGCTGCAAGCATCTTGAAGTGATTCTAGTTGATCAGATTGCTGGTCCGAGTTAATAGCACATATCAGGATCAATCTGAAATCTCATACAAAAGTTATAGATTCTTACCTCAAGATTTATGTTGCCTTTGAACAAACTGAACATGTTCAGTTTGGTTTTAAAACAAGTTTTCTCTATTAAATAATCATTTTTTCCCATTATTATTTTCAAGTCTTGCTACAGATTCTCAAGTAAATACAGGCCAGGATTTTCTCAGTCTATTACATGCATTTATCTTGATTAATTTATGATCAGCTATTTAATTGTAGTTCTGGATGTATGGTTGTCTGTTTTCCTCCTGGAAGGAGTTTCTTCCCTGTATTGAACTTTATCCATTTTTGCATTAACTCTGACATGCTTCCTTGTCCTTGCTAAAGAAAAGCATCCCTAGATAATTCTGTCAACAAAATGTTTTATTTAGATTTTATCTTCCCAATGTGTTCTGTGTGGCCTACAAACACCGTGGAAAACTACAAATGGTATGTATTCAGGCTTTATTTCAATAATAGGTGTTTCTTGCCTTTCTTCCATAAAGCCCAGATTTATGAAAAACACAAAAACAGTAGTCGTTTTTCATGAATGTTACATGTTCCACCTGAGCTGTTAAAGTCTCTGCAAGCCCTTTAGAGCTACATTAGGCCTCTTGGCTGCTTCTCTAATTAATCATCTCCTTTTCAGTTTTTCATTTTAGATGGGCAGTCATCTCTTTATGTTTTGGCAGATGTGTCATAATCGTCTCAAATTCAGATGAACCTTCTTCATTGAGATGATGTTTTTATAATCTAATTCTGCTTTGAACTTTTTTCACAACTTTCTCCCGACCTGTCTTCTCCTTAACTCCTTATCTGAGCAGCACTCTCAAAAATAGGACATATTTTCCACAAGTTTTTCCAGACCCATTGGTATCTAAAAGATGTCTTTCTTTTTGGCCCAGATTTCATCTGACGCTTTTCAAAGCAATGCAAACACGTCCTGAATGCATATATTTTCAAAAGTGAACTTCTTTGATTGATCAAAGACCCTATTTGACATCAAGATGACTGGAGTCCACCATTTTTATTTAATATTTTTTAATCAGCAGTGGAGTTAAATTTTAAAAGACATTAGTAGAGATCTGAGTGCAGCAATGGTTTTAATGACCAACTCATTATGAATCCCGAATAATAGAAACTCTGCACAACTTACCTATAATGCTGGAGTATTATTTGCACTAAAACAGTGTAAATATTCTGTAAAGGAGACAAAAATGATTGTATTGTTGTTTTATACCCAGAAATGAGATGACCCTTTGATGGAGACTGTGGGTCAACTTGCAGGACCTAAATCCTTACATGCTGGGAAAATTTGACCATGAACTTGACAAACAGGAGATAGATTTAATATGTGTGGCTCTCTGTGTGTGTCTCCGCTTCCCTCCCAGTCATTCTCAAGCTGCATTGTAACATGAGGATTCATTAAGCTCCTATAAACTATCCCATAATGCCCTGCTGCTGAGACGGTCCCAATTCACAGAGTGACGAAGCAGCGAGAGCTTGTGTGTGTGTGCGTGCATTGGTCTTCTCATATGAACCTCCTCATGTTTGTTGGGGTGTGTGTGGCCGCGTGCGTGGGTGTGTGTGTGTGTGTGTGTGTGTATTGGTCTGACGTCAATGCTCCTCCGATCTAATTTTAACAGCACAGTGAGGAAGTCTCACTGCACCTTGTAGGTGTCTTCTATAAATGTATTTATAGGCAGAAACTAAACTGGGTGTGAGAGTGACAGGTGAAGTGTGCCTTTCCCTCTTGGTATGAGGGGGGAAAAGAGAGGAAAAAAAGAAATCAGGGTTATTTACGGAGCCAGACTGCCAGGGAATGTTTTCTATTTGGACTGGGTTTTACCACTGGTTTATATTTCAGGCAGGTTGAACGAAAAGATAATGAGGAATTGGCTGGAACAGTGCATCGTCTTGTTGCCTACTTACATGTGTTACAGTTTTAAAGCCTGCTGTGATTATTTAAACACTAGTATAAAAAGCTGCTTTAAAGAAAGTATCAAGCTACAGAAATGCTGAAATGACTCAAACTGAAACAGTAAACATAAGCTGAGATCACAGGAGGTTTCATTCAGTAATGAAAATTGTAGCTTTTTCCTCTGATCCATAACCAAGATGGAAATTACATAATTTATTGCCAAAAGGGTAGTTACTAATGCATCTTTTCAATCTTTATAAATATGTATTTACTATGTCATGCGTGTTTGAAGTTTACACACCCTTTAACTTTCTACATTTAGTCAAATGTTTTTCAGTAAGACTTTATGTGACAGACCAACATAAAGTTCTGCATAAATACGTAAGAAAAAGATACATGGTTTTTATATTTGTTCATAGAAAAAGATATCTGAAATCAATGCTTTGTCAAACCTTTGAGTGCAGTTACAGCCGCAAGTGTTTCGGGATCACTCTCACAATCTATCCACATTTAGAGACTGGAATATGTATAAATTTGTCTTGTGAAAATAGTTCATACTCAGTTTCAGTGGATGGAGTCACCACTTCTCTAGACATTTGTCTCTTTGGTTGAACATTTCCAGCAGGTGATCTTTCCATCCTTTCTCCTGCAGTCTCAAATCTTTAGCAGCTTCTAATAAGTTTATGTTTACATGATTTCCAACTTCCCATCAACTCTTACCAGCTTCACAGTATTCCCAAAGCATGATACTGCCATCTTGTTTCATGATGACGGTGTTGCCTGCAGGCTGATGTTTAATGTTAGTTTTTCAGCACATATGAGTTTTGCTTGCAGCACAAAATGTTTTAGTCCCATTGAACCATGCTTCATTGGACGGTTCTCTGTGAGACGTTTAATGCAATGGATTATGTTTTTGTGACCTAATTCCACTTTAAACGTTTCCACATCCTTCTTCCTGATCTGTCTGCTATCTGATTTGGTGTTCATGATGCCGTTTCTTCAATGATCTTCTACAAACATTTCCTCCAAAACATTTCAAGAGCTGCTATATTTATACTGTAAATAAATGACACACATGTAACCTTTATTTGAATGACTTTTGAAATCCATTGGTCATACTAGAGTCTATTTACTGCCATCGAAATAAGAATATAATTACATGTTAGTTTTTAAATTAGAGTAAATATGTAGAAAATGCAAATAAAATACATGGTTTCGCAGTGTTGTGTGAGAAACATTCCTGGAGTGAAATGTGCGGGATTGCTCTCAGACTCATGTTGCATCAAATCAAATGAAGTTTATTTGTATTTCATATTTCAGCAACACGGCAGTTCAAAGTTTTACATCACAATTACATCATACAGTCATAAATTATGAAACAAGCAATAAGCATTAAATTTTGTCAGATGCCATCATCTCAACATAGAGCATAAATTTAAAGTTCTAAACCAACTAAAGGCTTAATTAAACTACGCAATTTAAAAACAGTAAGATTTCCCTTGGTTTGAATATAGGAAAAAAAGCATGAAGTTACATTAGATAAAATCAAATATTTGAGGGAGTCCTCGCTAAAATACCCAACAATATAGCAATACGGAATAAAATAATTCTTCAGTTAAAACATTTTCACATAATGATCTTAAGTTCAGCCAGGGGAACAAAATGCTGGAACTGAACTAATACATTTTGCAATTTGTTCCATGACTGTGGGGCAAAATTTAAATTAACCTCCCAACTGCATGAGTCCTAACAAGATATTTAAGGCTTTCTGAATTTGCACAAAGCTTTGGCTTTTATTGCTATGACGACCAGCTAGTAGTTTAATGATTTAGGCCTCGATTGGAAAATGAATAAATGTCTTTAGTCTTATTGTTGAGCCACAAACATGTCCACCAGTCTACTAGCAAGTTGTGTTTTTTCCTGCCTGAGAGCACCTGCAGATGAATATGTGCTGCACAATCATTAAATCTTCTCCTGAAGAAATGCTTCTGGGCTCATGAGCCATAAAAGATGCATTTATCTTTTTCTTTGGACAGCTGGTGAGTAATTACCTTAACACTCCTTAGAAGCTTTTGAAGCCCCCTGGGGATCACACTTTGAAAACTTTTACTCAACAGCTTTCTCTCCTGACTGTAAATCTCTGAGTTGCCGGCAGAGCAGCCGTGGTGATGGGACTGATGAAAAATGCAGGAAAACCAAGTAAAATGTATTAATATTTTGTTTTGTTCTTTAACTGCTGATTTCACTGTCTCTCTGTTTTTGATCTGCATCAAACTTTATAGGTTTTATCGATCCAGCTGTCACAAAATCCTGCAGCTCTGAGCCAGAAACAGGCAGTGAGATTGTGAAAAAATGGGGAAGTCTTCAACACATAGAATCAGGATGCAAAAAAAAAATGTAATGATCTTTTCAAACAGCTTGACTCATGTGTATCTTTTCATGAAGGACCAGCAGTGTACTGCTGACACACACCACCTGGATGTGTCATGAACACTGATAACCTTCGAAAAACTAATGTTAAGCTTAGGGCACTGTTTTATAAGCCTCAGGTGCCAAAAGAAAGGCCCTCCAAGGATTTCTAAGAAATAATTTAGATAGCCTTTTAGCTGCTTCCATTATGCAGCTACGTCAGAGCTCCCTTGGCGAAAGAGGAAACATACAAAAACTCTTTCAGACCAAATACATGAACCATTTCACAGAAGACAGAAATAGATTGCCACTCCTCTTACAATGTAGTTTTGCACACCTGCTTTGATTTATTTACGTATATTTTTGTGTTTTGAATGTGATTAATCCTTTGAGGTTGAATAGGTTTGTGAGTCTAATCAAACTGTTCCTCCATTAATAATTCAATAAACGTTTTTTCTGCCTGTAAATCTGAACTTCTTTTTAAGAAGATCTCAGTCAAAACAAATAGATGCACAAATAGATGCACACAAAGAGCTGAGTAGCTTTTGGGGGGAAAAAAGTATATTTTTTAGGCGTATTCTTCCTGCACAGCTTTTATCTGGAGAAGTGCTGGTTTAACATTGTTCAAAGCAACCCCTGAAAGGACTGTTGTGCAATGAAAGGATTCTCAAATAAGCTGTGGGGCAAAATTGAACTTTGATTATGCAAAGAAAAACTACTAAGCCGCAGAAACTGATGCAGCCTTTTTCTACCCGTTTCTTGAAGTGCTTTCAAAAGATCCCACACAGCAGATTCTTTTTGTAATTGTTTGTATTCATTAAGAATTGCAATGCTTTACACCATTTTGTGGAAAGCTGCTGTGCCACGTTTAGACAGAAACTATTGACATGTCTTACTTTATCATTCAGAAAAAAGCAGAATAGTGCGTCAGTAGTTAGGTTTACCATTATGATCTGCCTAATAGTGTGTTGCTTAAATTCAAAGCAGTTTTTCACCCGTTGAACCACCTACTCTGCCAGACTCCATGAAGCGATCTGTTTTATCTGTAGTGAAGAAGGTTGAAGTTTAAAATACAAAATATTTTCTACAACTTTACAACACTACAAAGGAAAATAATGGAGAACAAATTTGGTCAAATACATGATGATCTAATGGCTTTATTGATGAATAGAAACTAAATTAGTGTGTTTTGTAATCTGTGATAATTAGGCATTGCTCCGGAAACCTACTGTTTTAATTAATAATTACTAAAATTCTTTTATTTTTTAAGTGGTAAATTACATTTCCAAGTCCTTAATTTACCACTTATAAATGATAGCCACATTCCTTTTTTATTTTCTCTGTTGCAATAAATAATTATCTTAACTGTTAATAAGCCAGTTGCTTATAACCAAAACTGGTTATCAAAAAAGAAAACACCATTCAAGAATAAAATATATTGGGATCAACATTCAAAAATAACAAAAATCTTTCAAAAAAAAATAAAAATACAAGCCCACTCTTTAAGTTTTAAAAGCAAAACACTGCAATTGATTTTTGCACATTAATATTTAACCACAAGTGTGTCTGAATGCGCATTCTTAGTTCAAGCACAAAGAATAACCCCAGGCCTGTGGATAAACATCTATCTGAGAACTTGAGCAGGTTGCATTGCCATCACTCGGTGTTGGGTTGCATCAGATTGTGCTGCTCTTTGGACCTTTTATTTATTCTACTTTTCATCAATACGTGAATACAGACAGTGCTGCTTTGTTTTGCTGTTGTAACTGAGAATTGACAACAATACAGTCCCCAAGACAGGACAGCATGTCAGATGTCTGCAAACATTACTGTCCTCTTCTTCAAGAAAGGGTTAAAAGATTAAAGCTGAGCTATTTTTTCGATCCGTCTGCAGCCAAATAATGATTAATACCCCATTGTAACTTTCTGAAAGTCGCTTTATCACACTTGTATGACTGAAGCAGCTTAAAAGGCTTGTTCCATTAAAATCTTATCATCATTGATGCAGTGTGATTGCCAGGATAACCCACCATAGCCACATGGCACAGAGTTTCTATAAATTCCCATGTGTGATTAAATTTATGAATTTTTTAACATTTAAAGGAAAAGGAGAACATTAACTCAGAATAACTGACGATTTCGTGCAAGAATAGAAAGACAATGTCAATGCAGAAGTGTGTTTGCATCAACGTCTGTGCTGATGTTTGCAGACCACATCAATATTTTCTCCAGTGGAATTGATAAATAATGCACGAGTGGTTTATCGCAAGCTAGAAAACGTAATGTGTTGTTAGAACTCTCTGGAAGCAGGGATGGACTTTTTTTTTCTACAAATAAGCAACGCTATGCCAAATTGGTTTTCATCAGTATAAATCAAGTTGAGTTCTTTTGAGAAATATGCTGAGTGAAAACACTGCTGGGCTGAGAGCAGAGCTTCCTTTAAGATATGCTCCAGAATATAAGTTATTCATACCATCCAGTTAAGTTAGTGAAAGTTTTGAAGGAGCAACTAACAGTGCATTCAGTTCTGTGCAGGTTCAGCATGTGAGTTACTTTTAATAAGATCACACCACATTTGTTGCAATGATTTGGCACAGCTGGATTTTAAAATATCCATCCATCCATTTTCTAAGACCCTTGTCCCTAGTGGGGTCGGGAGGGTTGCTGGTGCTTATCTCCAGCTGGGGTGTGTGTGGGTGTGTGTGTGTGTGTGTGTGTGGGCGGGCGTGTGTGTGTGTGTGTGTGTGTGTGTGTGTGTGCGCGCGCGTGCATGGTTGTTTATCCTGTCTGTCTCTGTGTTGCCCTGCGACAGACTGGCGACCTGTCCAGGGTGATCCCCGCCTCTCGCCCGGAACGTTAGCTGGATTTTAAAATATAAAATAAAATTGGTTGAAAAGAACAACCAATTTTACGTTTGGTCATTTATTTTATTGACTTTTGATGGTAAAACAGGAATGACTCAGCGAAGTTCAGACATGTTGAAGAGTTAATGCTCTTTTAATATTTGAACCCCTTTGAGAAAATATTTGGCACTAATGTAACCCATTTTACAATAACTATGTATCGTTCCATTACAGGAACTAAGACTAGAAAGAATGACGACATTATGCTGGAAACAGCAATCAGATCGAATCCCCATCTATTTGGAACAACTCAGAAAAACACTCTCTGTTGCTGATGAGTTTAAATGTAGTAAGATGTGAATCATGTGTAAACATCGTGCTAGAGAAGTTAGTTTCCATGTATTCTGCTTTTGTCAAATTCCTGATTTTGCTTCTTAAACCGAATCTTTCTACAACATAAAGATAACAAATACCCTAAATTGGCCAAAGTGTTTGTTTGTCTGCCTTCACACAAACATGAATTTGAACCACTTCCTAATTCAAAGAGTTTAATATAATGTGAGCCTGCACTTTGCAGCTCTAATGGCTACAGCTGTTCTAGGAAGGCTTTCCACAACGTTTTAAACTACTGCTTAGTTCATTAGTTCAGTTCTGAATGAGCTATGATAAGTTGGACTCCTTTTAAGTTACATATAATATTTTCTTGACAACTGAAGGTAAGATAGTTGCTTGATTTTGCTATAAAATGGCGATAAGTGTCTGGAAAATACATAATATTTCCTCTTTAAGGAGAGAAGGAGAGGCTTTCATCTGGCCACTCTACCTTACCGGCCTGATGGGTGGACTGCTGCAAAGACGGTTGTCCTTCTTCTCTCCACAGAGGAAAGCTGGAGCTCTGGACAACAGGGAGACCTTTGGGTAGCAAGTCGCTTTCTTGACTTGGCTCATTGGGACTTTGAAAGCTGAAGATTTTTTTTTTTCTGAATCTGGATTTTACTTTTCAGAGGTCTACAGATAATTCATTTGATTTCAAACTAGTTGTTTGCCCTCTGACCTGCACTGTCAACAGTGGAGTCTTACATAGACAGGTGTGTGGATTTGAAAACCATGTCTAATCCACTGAAATTACCACAGGTGGACTTCATTTAAGCTGTTGAGACATCTCAAGGATGTTCATTGTAAACAGTTCAATGGAACCTTTGCCACGAAGTTCTGAGCCCCATACATGTGAATACACATGTAAATGTGCTTTCAGAATCTCACTGCCTTGTGATTTTCTATTTTCAATACATTTGCAAGAATATTTTTCCACACTTTTGTCGTGGAAATAGAATTTTGAGGAAAGAGATTAATTTAATACAATAATGCTGTAACCTAACAAAATGTGGGGAAAAAAATTCAACTTTTCAGATGAAAAGTTGAATTTTTCACTGTGTTGGGCTGCACAGTGGTGCAGTTGGTAGCACTGTTGCTTTGCAGCAAGAAGGTCCTGGGTTTGATTCCCAGCTCAGGGTCTTTCTGCATGGAGTTTGCATGTTCTCCCTGTGCATGCGTGGGTTCTCTCCGGGTACTCCGGCTTCCTCCCACAGTATAAAAGCAGGCATGTCAGGTTAATTGTTTTTTCAAAATTCTCGTTAGGTGGGCGTGTTTTTTGTCCTGTGTGTCTCTGTGTCGCCCTGCGACAGACTGGCGACCTGTCCAGGGTGTACCTCGCCTCTCGCCCGAAATGTCATGAAATAGGCGCTAGCACCCGTCTCGACCCCACTAGGGACAAGGGTGTAAAGAAAATGGATGGATGGAGATACATTGTTCATAATGAAATCGAATGACTTCAGCTTTTACCTGTTGCTATGAACATATTGTGGACTTTAAGCAAAATATTTCCTGCTCTGCTCAGCAACTTCTTAATCTGAAATATAATGAGAGCAAACTTGAGGAACAAACCTAAGCAATGAACAAAAAGATGCTTTGAAGCTCTATGGAGATAATAATGGTCATTTCTTTCAACAAAAGGCCGTGATTTTATATGGCAACCAGCATTACTTGATTAAATGTGGTCAGAAACATAAATAACATGCAGAAAAATTTATTCATGAAAATCTATTGCTGAGGAAAGAAAACCACTTGATCACGTTTAGTCATCAAAACATCATAGTTAAATCAGTTAACAAAACTTATTAAGCGTTTGATACTAAAATGCTTTTTGAAGTCAACTAAACGATAAACACAACTGTGATTTAATCGGGCTGTTTGTGATGTTTACACACCATCAAAAAGACAAAGGATTACAGCAGGCAGATCTGGGATAAAATTATGGAGCAGTTTAAGGTGGATATGCATTATAAATACCAGAATCTCTGCAGCACTGTTCATTCCAAAAATGTAACTACTACAACAAGAAGAACTTTAAACTCAGCGGCAAACAAGAGATTGATAACTCTAGCAGAAGACTCTGTCTTTCAGGGGGAAAAAAATTAAATAAATGCATGATGGAGGGATATTGCAAGCTGGTTGACTTATTCTTAGGTGTCCATCATCGTCTCCTTGAGTTAAAATATATCTCTAGCACACTGGCTAAGTAAGACAAATCAAAAGAATTAGGAGGAGAGTAACTTTATTGGAGTTAGGGCTGATGTAGCAGCAGGATGGGAGCAGTGAATTTTCAGAGTTTACCCATCTTTATTTACTCGATCTTCCTTTGTCCGTCACACAAACATGAAACAAATCCAAACTCCTGCCCTCCCTTACTCAGGCTGCGATAGGTTGGGTGAGGGCTGACGTGGGTGAAATGTGGAACATGAAGGGGGAGGAAGAGGGATGTGGGAAAGGCAGGGCATGACAGAGACTGGGAGAGAGGCAGAGAAAAGTAAAGAGTTTCTCTAACCAGATATAGTCCCAGTGGTTCTTGTAATTATCTCCTCTACAACTTCCTGTAACTCTCCACTGTTTTCCAAATTGCAACTATAAATAACTCCCTACCGTATTCCCTCTACTCTGCACACTGAACCACCGAGAACGAAGGAAGCATCAGCACACCCTTTCTTTCCTCCTGTCCTTCATTGCTCTCCCCCCTTCACCTCTCCAGACCTCCACCTCTCCCCCACTTCTTCTTTTCCTCACCCTCACCGAGCTTCACTTGGAGGACGTGGTGTAGCAGCCGTGTGGGTGCCACTGCATGTCGCGGATGCGTCTGATGGACTGCATCTGAGGGCAGGGAGCGCCGAATTCATTGAAATGCCTGTAGTCACCCTTCTCCAGCAGGTACTGGCAGCCCCGGTACCCGGGGAACTGGTACCCCACCCAGCTGGGGAGGGAAAGAGGAAGCATGGCATGAACAGCTCCAAAGTTGCAATGAAAATGATTCATTCATTTTGCTTACAAGTAAAGACAAACAGAAGGGTGAAAGATGAGTGAGAGATAAGTGAGAAATGTACATAAAATCTGTTCAGAGACAGATGCAGAGAAATCATAGTGGGTAAACAATCTCTCAGATAAAAAACACATTGATCTATTTTGTTATGCCGTCAGGCTTTCAGACACAGCCGGGTCTGTTACCCAGCTGTTTGTTTCCACGGGTTCACAGCACTGAGAACAAAGTAATCACAGCAGAGAAGAAGCTTTGTTTGCAACCACACCTCTGTGAACACATCCAGGGACGCAGAGCTGCTGACGTCCACGACACCCTCAGCAAGCTGCTGATGGAAAAAGTCTCTATTCCTGCTCTCTCTCTCTCTCTGTCTCTCTCTCTCAGACAGCTCTGAGAGTTGGTGATTAGAAAGCTGTTTCTGCCTCTATGAGAATGACGTCACGGATATGAAAACCGTCTGACACATGCAGCGGCACGCAGGCGCTGACTTGTTTTGACGCAGTAGTTTGAGAATCAGAGTGCAATGTTTTTTGACAGCCCTGCTGAAATATGTATGATCTGCCGACTGGAAGATGCAAATGCTGAAAACGTCTGTGTGGTAGTTGGGCTGCAGCCTCAGTCGGGCATACAAACACTGCAAAGCACTGCTTATATGTACTTGTTAGATAAGTTAAATAAGATCTCAAGCCACAAAGGTGAGACTTGTGCAATTTCCACCTTATGCTGTGAATATCAAATTCACAATAGAGGATGCAGTGACGCAAAAAGAAGAACTTGATATCAACGTCATTGTGTCCTGGTGACATAAATACCAGATTTAGACATTTTTCATGACACCTCAGAGTTAGAAGCAAATTCAGTTTGTAGATGTTATTCGTAGAAGTAACATCTATTAAACTTTCCCTCAAGAGGGAGTCCTGTATAAAAAAGAAGGTTTTGTAACTTGTGGCTCTGGGACAACATGTGGTTCTGTAGGACTTTCAATAGCAATGGCCAACAATACAAACACCTTTATATAGAAAAGGCTGATTTTAACAAATATTCTTTTTTCTTTCATTTTCAGTACAACCAAAAAGTTAGTAAGTTGTATGTCAATAGACACTTTCCAAAAAATTTAGAATATTCTAACCAAGAAATGTATTAATTTTCTTTTTTCAAATGGTTGATGGTCTTTCCTTTAAAACCGTGATTTCAAACTGCAGTCTTTTTGATGTGTCCCTTGTCCTGCAAGCTTGGATTACATGGTGAAACTGCCTCACTTGCAGTCAAGCTCTGCAGAGCTCTGGTAAAGAGTTCAGATTGGATCCAGGTGTGCTGAAGCAGAGTGACATCTAATGTTGCAGGACTCTGGCCCTCGAGGAATGCAGTTTGAAACTCAAGCTTTAAAACGTAAAAGAAAAATTAATCTTTTCATTTTGCCATAGAACACATTAAATTAATCTAACTTCTTTTTCGAATCTCCTGTAAACGTTTTATGCTTTAGAAGCATGATGTGATTCCTGACAAAATTAGATTTTGTGGAAGAGACGTCATTTTTTTGTGTTAAATTTTCAAATTTTCTATCCAATGTGTACCCCGAATCAAAGATTCAGCTAGCATCATGTGACCTGAAAGCTTGAGTGGGGATGGAGAGCAGAAGTTGCCTCCTTGTTTTGTCAAAGCTGCAGCCTCCAGTACTTCACAAATCACATGATAGCACTGCTAAGTGTCTGTTTGCACATGCTAATGGCTGCCTTTGTTTCAAATAAGCAATGACTTAAAAATAACATATGTTAAATAGCTTATGTGACTTCAAACTTTCTTCCCTTGGAGACTGATGTATATATAAACAAACTGCAAAGATACTGCAAAGGTCTTTAACCCTTTCATGCATGAATTATGATCCTTTGTGTCAGAATTCTTTTTCCATTTTTTAAAAGTTTTTTCTTAAGGCATAATAAAAGGTAGGAACATTTTTTTGTAAAAATATTTTTTTATTTATTTATTTTTTAATGTGATCAATTGTAATTTTGTCCAAATACAAAGTTGTTATTCGAAAAATACATCAGTAGTATTGTTCCTTAGGGGTTATCTGATGTCACAATATGTTTTTTTACTTGCAAGACTCGTCTACAGTAGAAGGAGGGACCGGGTCTGTTCTCATGCTTTTTTTGTCTGTCGGCCATATTGTATTTAACAAAAATAATTTCTTGCATTTGCAGCTGATGGCCAGTAGTTTATGATATATTTTATGATGCATTAGTGTCCACTTCAGTGGTCTGTGTGCATTTATAACATAAAAATCCACAGGAAGAACAAGAAAATGGCTTTTAGATAGCTGTCCACTGTAGTGACCACTATGCATGAAAGGGTTAACTTCTTCTAGTAGGAGGTTTCCTGGATGAATCAGCGTTTACGTAATTATAAAATCAGAACAACAGCTTCGACGAACTTCAAAAATGACTGCAAGCTTTAACAAGCCACTTTTCAGTTCACTTGTCCTTTGGTGGCTCCTCTAGTTGTTGCAACTGCTGTGTAGGAGTGTGGCAAATCCACACTTAAACATCAAGTAAAGATTTATGTGAGATGATCCTAGCATTGTCGATGAGATACCAGATATGTAGAGGAATCCTGGCTTAGATTTGTTATTTTTAATTTAACCAGCAAAACTTTATCGCCAGCATTTGCAACAAGTGCGCCTCATTAGCTACAGAGCGGCTCTTCGCTATGGCGCTTCTGGTGGTGAAGAAAAGACAGTCCTCCACAGAAGCATTACTGTTTTCTCCTCTGACCAACTCAGTGTCTGTTTTCATATGAGCAATATGACTCCCTACCCAGTAATACACCAGCGGTTACATGAGTGTGAAGAAAATTGGTTGTTCATTGTAGCAGGCTAAAGGCACTGTAATTGGTATCTAATTTGAACTCTAATACTTACTGCAAAGCTAAAGGGTTATTTTTATTTTTTCCAGTAATATGGATTGAATTTGATTATCTCTGCCTGTAAATCTGAAATATTAAATAAGTGAATCTGTAAGTCCTGAATCTGATTAATCTACACTGAACGGAGATTCTTAGTTTGAGATTTACAAACCATAAATGTAAACGTTTATGAAAGACAAAATGAGACATTTCCATACTTTATAGGCCCTTTTGGATTACTAACATTGAACCATGAAAAGCACTACATATGAACAAGATAAATCAGGACCGAGATATTCTACACTGATTACAAATTGGGTTTGTTTGCATCTGAGGATGCAGGCTTAAAAACAGAGGCTTGCCTAGGGCTCTATTCATGCAGGAATCACCACTGGGTCAACATTTATCTGTAAAGTGATGAAAAACTACTGAGAAGATAAACTGAGAAAAATTATTATACAGAAAACATCCATAAGTTTGACTATTTCTCTTAATCTGAAACAGTCATCTATGTGCAGCATTGTTTAGTGGAGCTGATGAGCAGCAACTAAGCACCCAGAATGCAACGTTGTATAACATTGGTGATCATTCCCCAATCAGGAATTATACAGATTAGCATTGTTAGCTGTACTAATTACTTGTCTCTGAGTATTCCTTGGAAAAGGCAAAAGTCTGTCAACATTTCCAAATCCAGCATGTCAGAAAAATGTTGAAGACAGAATTTAAAGAGAACAACTTTGGTCTCCAGCCTTCCTGGAATCAACTTAAATAAATGTGGCCAGTCTGACTACAGTATACATCCAAAAATCACACTCTGTGGCAAACATCACTTTTTTAGTTGCTATAAATGAAAACTAAAGGTAGAAAAAGGCAAAGGAGTTAAGTGACCAGTTCATGTCGAGCTCTTTGACGTAGCAGCCTGGAGGAAAAGCTGTCATGCTTCTGTGGAAAATACAATTTCCTTATAAAGAGCTTTTTACAGCTTTTGCTCTACTTCTGACTTTTTTGTAAACACTGTACTCCTAAAGGTTATTGCTGTGTCTTCTTCCCACAGTCATTACATCCACATCTAAGAGTGTTGTGGTCAATGAGATCTGATGTTTTTTTAACATGCCATAAATAGTATAAATACTCTTTAATAAATTCAGAAAAAAAAACTTGTTTGTTAAACCTGAGGCAAAAATCAAGCAGGTAGATCTTATTACATCTGAACCGTTGATGGTTGGAAACATGAGGTCAACCTAAAAGGAAGCATTTCCACGAAGGTAAAATAACTTTAAGATGCTCACGTCCCACAGCTGACCAAGATGCTTCCCACTCTGTCGGTGAAACCGTAGGCAGGCAGGCTGGGAACATCATCATCCATGATCTCCATCTTACGGCCTTTGTATTCTCCGACCTCGTATAAACAGATCTTGTGTTTCTCAGGATCCTGCAACGTGTTGGATGAGCAAAACCAAAATAAGAAATGAAGAGGAAAACTAGAGGAGAGCAAGCTCTATTCACAAGTGACAGCATAGCAGAGCTCACCATCCGCACAGGCCTGAAGGACAGAAGGTAATTGTTCTTCTGGCAGTTGCTCCATGAATCCCAGCGGGGGTACTCGCCCTTTTCCAGGATGAACATTTCACCACAGAAGTTCATCTGTTCAAAGCCCACAAATCTGAGGAATGGAATAAAATGCACTAAGACGAAAGATGTGCATTGAATCTCTGATTATGGAAGCCTTTCAGTTATTAAACTCAGAGAGCAGCATTGATTACCCTTCGCGAGAGCGTTGCTTAGCCTTTGATCTCGCTCTTCTGCTTGTCGACTCCTTCTCAAAACTGATTGTTGACATATGCTAGCCTGAGATGCTTCTTTGGGGATTTAGTGGAAAAATTAGTTGTATAATGATGCTCTTTTTTCTGTTATTGTCTGTTTTCGTGCTTTTGTCTGCTCACACGGCAACTGCAGTTTCTTGGTTAGTGTATAAGCAGAGGAAAGCTGCTGCCCAGCTCTGGTCAAAGTCAGATGCTATCTGGAAAACTAAAGCTCACTCTCCTTCTGCACTCTATGCAAATCGCTGAGGATAAAAGCCTCCCCTGACTACCTAAAAGAGCAAAGTGTCCCATAATGGAGAGGCACATCAGTGAAATCACCTGCTGTATGCTCAGAGAAGTGGGGTCTCTGTGTGCCGTGCTTAAACCCGTGGGCGTGCGGAAGTCGCGGTACTTACGGCCCACAGCAGACGCGCAGGGAGCGCACCCTGTCCATTCCCATTTCACACACGTTCACGCACTCGGCGGTGATCTCAATGCAGCGGCCCTGGAAGTTCTCCTGGTCGTATACGCACATCTGATGAACACAGAGCAAGGAGAAAGGAACTGGTTAAACTGAGATGGAGAAAACTTTCCTAATAATGGGTGTAGGGTAGAGGTGATTGTGAAGAGCCCATGTTGTTCTGGAAAGCACTGACTGGCCTCCTGGAGTATTTTTCAGCCATTTGTAGCATTCGACCACCTACTCAAGGAGCTTTAAAAACCAGCAGGAGGGAGCAGCAGGTGAGAGCTCAAAGAGTAAACTGTTAGGCCAGCCGCTTCACACTGTCTGTTTAACAAAGACAGCAAGGCAGAGTAGCTGGAAATGTTTGAAAATCTGCTGTAGATGCGTGGGTGTACTCTTCCTACCTTGTAGGACATCATGCCTATCTCAGCCATCTTGCTCTGAGCTGCCTTCCCATCAGGTTGGGACTTGGGTTGCTCTCCTCCAGCAGACATGACTTAAAACCAGAAGAAGAAAAGATTTGTGATAAAGGTATAGTTTCAACATTTTAAAAGTTACCAACCACTGGCTTTGCTTAATTTTCTTTTTTAATATAGTTTTTTTCCCTTTTTTCTCAGTGTTTTTTATATGTAATTCCTAAGGGTTGTTGCTGTTACCCTGTCTGGTACATTTTTAAATCCCTTTTTTCTCTCTGTCTTTGAGCGGAGTAATAAAAGCTTGGTCACCTGAGATGAGACCACAGAGTCCCACTTTAGCAAACATTTTAACTTGCACAACAGAACAAAAGCAACGCAAAGCAAAGTCTGAGCTGTTTTTCGACAGATGGTACAAAAAGATCCATCAGTCTGTTCAAACTTTGCCACACTTGTTCATCACTTGTTGGAGCTCAAAACAATCAATGTCTTTTATCCGCAGTCAAACAATGAACAAGCACAAAAGACAAAGTGAGCTGCAGAAAATCACTCACATTAATTCAGTTTAACAGTATGGATCCGTTCACTGGCTACTGAAAATGCTTTCTCACCATGTGCCAGCACAAAATTTGATTTTAAAACCTGCCATATTCTTTATGAGCAAGCCATGATATTTTTCATTAATAATGCTGGATTTTTCCATTATAAGACCACATTAATTAATATTATTTTATAATTCTGACTCCCATGAGCATAAATATCTGGACTCTATCTCCCTCCTGTCTTTTCTTTTCTGCGGGGTGTTGATCACTGTCTTACCTGTGGCAGTGTGTGGGTAAAGGAGTGGGCTGGTGGTTAGTGTGGGAGTACAGGGGCCCCACTGTAGCTTTTATATGCTGGCGCCTGGAGTGAGGGGATTATGCAGATAGAAAAAAACTCGCTGAGCTCACAGCCCCCACAGAATAGAAATACCCCATCATCAAACGCAGAGAGAGACACGGGATACCAGTTGATATAAAAGAAAACTACAAGGAAGACACATGACCTCGAAGCTTTATGTTAGACCAAGAGACAAACTATCCAATTAAAGACATTGCTGTTGAATTTACAAATAAACTGGCTGAGAACACCAGCAGTGGGCCCAAATCACTTAAGTAAAACTATTAATAATATTGAAAATAAATAAATGATGCCAAATGTCAAGTTATTTATAATTACATTAATGCAAAAGTGCAAAGTTTTTTTTGTTTTTTCTTTTGTCAAAATTATTCATTTTCACTTTCTTGCAAAGTAGAGACACTTTGGTTGTTGCAGTGGAAACTACAACCAATTAGCATCAAGAATCTTTTGGTATTGTGTTTTTTATAAAGTAGAAATGCTGCTAAAGGTGTGTTTAGTAATTAATAAGGACAGAAATAGGAAAAATATGACATAACTAGAAACAAATGTCTACTTGATGTCAGCCTTCCAGTAGCTGCAGCAGCATTAGTTGCTACAGAAAGTTAGAAAAAGTGCATTGTGAAACTTTGCTAGGATATGTTTTCAAAAGTGAGACAAAGGACTCACAAAGTTTTTAATTAAGACAGTACAGGAGGTTCTATGTGTAGGTTTTTATGTCGTATTAAGTGTTTTCTAAAAAATCTTTTCCTATTTTTAGGGAATTGATCAACTTGAAGCAACGTATAATTCTGTGAAAAATGAAACATTCTTCATTTTCTTTGCAGGTGGTAATCTGAAAAGTTCTAATTACTTTTAGAACTCGTTCACCTTTTCCTTTATTCATATTTTGCTGCAAGTACCACTGTAGGTCTAATGGCAGAACCAGCTTTGGATGCGTAGATACAGACATGTTTGCCCGTAGTCGTTTTATATGTAGCTCAACCTCAGTTTTATAAAATAAGACTTGCATGTCATAAAACATGGATTTAGGTTTGAATTTTGAATGCATTGTTCTAATTGATGAATCCAAATCACTCCATTGTATTTATTGTATTGGTTGAGGTTGTTGTCCTGCTGGAAGGTGAACCTCCACCCTCGTCTCTAGTTTCTTACAGTCTTCTTACAGTATTGTCCTCCTTTTCCCCTTCACTCAGCAAAAATCATCTTCCTAAAAACTAGGATCAGCTTCTGTATCTCTGCTTCACAAAAACATCCCAGTTGTTTTGGCAATAACTTGAGTCAGCAACCACAACTACTAGCTAATCATATATTTTCATAAACTATACCCAAAAATCTGTTTAAAATTGTAGTTTGACAAAGATTTAGCAATCTTTGTCTGTGCTTGTTGTCATACCTAAATGTTTTTGGTCTCCTGTTATTTTCAGTGTAACAGCAGGCAGGTTTTCTAGTTTTATACAGTGAGGTTTCTCACAAAAATATTCTGTCCTGTTTCTGTCGGAGCTGTAATAAAAACGAGTTGGGTAAAACAATAACGAGAGAAGCAATAAGCTGGGAGAAGCAATAACCTCATTATACCTTTGGGTGAGCAAAGGGGTTCTGTGAATGCAAGGACAAACACCCATCTAAATCTCTCTCATGAACACGGGAGGAGGAGGTCATTAAATTAAAAGCCCTCTGTGTTTTCCTTCCAGTGTGGGTGACGGTAATATTACACTGGGTGTGGGCTGCAGAGCATGGAGGAAACAGACAGGCCATATGTGAAGCATGAGCTGGCAGTTGAGTTCATGTGATGTACAGCATCACATGAACTCAGAAAGGGGGCTGAGGCCACAGCTGTGCTCCAGCTGAGACGCTGGCGGCTGACGTAAAGCAAAGTGGTGTTCAATGGCCAGCCTACTTCCTGTCCTTTGAATATGGTCAAAGCCCCAAGATAGAGGCAGCGAGAATCAAGACTCAGAAGAGGACGCATTATGAATCAAACATTGCGCTTCCTTTGTCACTGCAGAGAGTCTGATAATCAAATAAAAAGAGCAGAGAGAGGCATTCAAGTTTCTTTACAGAACAGCTTTTAACTGTAGAGTAGATTCTTGTTTTCAGGGCCATCAACAAATTTCAGTCATACTTGAAAACCAATTTATTTAGAAATAACAAAGTACAAAATGTTTAGGTAAAAGAAAGACAAAAAGTATTTTATCATGTCAGGTTTTCTCAAATTTGTTGGCATTACATTTATATTTCTACATACATAAAATATGAAGCTGTCATTACTGTAGTATGATTTTTAATTGTTGTTTTATTTTTCATGTGTATAGAACGGATATTGACTAGACAGTCTGATCAAGGGATGATGATCCTCTGCCATTTTGTGTTTTATTTAGAGATCTGGTTTAAAGTTGCACATAATCATTATGGACATGAATAATGACACTAATCCTATAAGTGCAAGAAGAGTCTGTTTAACTCTTTTTCTACTCATAGAACAGTTGAATTTAGTGTAAAACACACAGGTACAATATCACCCAACCAATTTGAATTATTTTTTGTATCAAATTAATGGGGATTGGTTAAATTGCTGCTACAGTTTCGTATTTAATTTGAAAAATATTGGATATGATGCATCATTTTCCTTTCACTTAACAAATTTGTGATACATTGCATTAGTCTGTGACAAAACTTCAATAAAATACATATGCATGCAAGAAATTGCCTCTGTCTTTTGCAAATTGCTCTCTATAGCACAAAACTGAAGGTAAAAGTCACCAACGTTCTTCACATTAGCTGATGAGCAGAAAGAGAGATTCATAAAATGGGTTTCAGTGATGGGGCCACTGATAACACGGTCACTGCACTGAAAAGCAGTGGCCGTGCTTGGAGGGATGTTTTCTGCAATGCCTCTCTGTAATTCCAATGGATGAATCTGAATTTGTAAGTCGTTAGGAGAACAGTCTTTGCCGGACTGCATTGTCGGGTGTAAAGTTTGGTCCAAAGACAGTTATGGGAGAAGGGGTGGAGGATTGTAGTTAATTATTTTCAGAGAATGGAGCTCAAAGTTGTAGTTTTTTAAAATACATTTCAGTTTTACTCCTGACGTGTTGGTAAGAGTGTGGGTATCACGGCGTCAGTTTCAACATGACTGCACCAATTCACAGAGCGGTCCATAATCCAGATGAGTTGGTTTGGTGCAGAAGAACATGACTGACCTGCACAAAGTCAACTCAACCAAACAAAACATCCATGGGATATATTAGAGCAGAGACTCTTGTCTAACATCAGTGTCTGATCTCACAACACACAACCCTACATTTGGGGAGAACCTTGTCGGTGTTAAGCTTAACTCTGGCAGGTTTTGCAGCTGTAAGGTTGTCCAAAACCTGTTGGAATATGTTTTCAACAAGTTTTGGCCAAAATCATGGGAATGTAGAATCAGAAGTCATTCATTCTTCAGAGGTCTTTTTAAATGCTCTACATTAATAAAATGATGAGATATGTTTAATAGAACTGATTATTAGACAATTTGTGTTTCATTTTCATACATTTTACATTTGGCAATAAAGCATTGATGTGATTTAAAGCTCAAAATAGAAACATTATCTGAAAAAATGCTCACTCAAAATTATAAGCATTAAGTTTCTTTGTTATTATTTCCACTCAGGATTGTCTTCATTTTTTGTATTCACTGACTATTCCCAACCCACATTATTTTCCCACTTGAAAGGCTGTGTGATATCCTGTCTTACTCTGGGTCAAGGTATCTTTATTACTCTCACATAGGAGATATTTGTGTTCAAAAAGGGCAGTGCTGCTGGAGAATACATCACTATAACAAAGCAAGCATTAACTAGAAAAGATAGTAGTAAAAATCTATAAACACATACCATCGTTTATGTCTGTTTCTGTTCATCTTCTGCCAAACCATGGTTTGTTTTACTCATCTCTCTGTTTTAAACCTGAGTCTGCTCTGACTTTATTTCTACAACTCATTCATCAAACCCATGTTTACCCATTTGTCATTCACTTCATCAAGTTATTTGTAGCACCGCAGGGTTCAATACTACCATGTAAATGTGTCATTGGACACATTGAAGTTGTATTTCTGCAGCTTAAAATTAAAAACAGTTCAGCCTGTGCAGCATACAATCCAAGTGATGCTACATGGTTATATAGTTAGATAAAACTTTCGGATGCTAAAGGAGGGCCAGCAGTCCTCACCCAGTAGTAACAATGCTTGTCATTTCTTAAGGCAGCATAAAAGCAAAGTATAACTACATACCTCTTTTAAAAGCACAGGGTTTCCATACACAACTGACCTTTCCATTGATTTTTCAAAGCAGATATTTGATTATTTCTAAAATGTGTTTTTAACAAAGAAATGCCTCCCAAAAGCAAAAAGACATGCCATATATGGAGGATGAGACATAAGGAGAAACTGCCTATCATTGTAAACAGAAAATTGATTCTCTTACATGACAAAGAAAAACATTTTAACAGGAATATGTCAATCTACATTTATTTGTAACTCAGAAATGTTTAGAGTAAGCATTCTTGCTTCCAAATCATTTCCCGCCTTATTTTAAGATCCCAATACTGTGCATTATACTGGGGGCACAAAAGAATAGGCAGCATCAAGAATAGGCCTGGCCTGAGCAACTTTGAACAGGAACATTTCTATAACAGCCAAATAACAGCAGTTTCCACAAACATTATGCAAAATTTCTGCTACTGCTAAAGTTGGAGAAATGTATTTTGAAGAAAATGGAACATTCACAGTAAACATGCTTAAAGAATAGGTTTATGTCACGTCCACGTCTAGGTGTGATCTAATCCAAAGACTTAACAGTGTTTCCTTTAAAATATTTTAATCCTAGATAAGTTATAATAATGATTGGAACCACAACACTGTTCGCATCGCCATTAAAGACATTTGAGTTTGGGATGCCATCATTACCAACATCACCCCTGAATGGTATTTCAAAATCCTGTTCATTCTCTGCCTATAGTCCTCCTCCATTGTTGCTCTATACGATGGCACTGCTGACCTATACGATTAGACCGAAACAGCCCCGGCATTCATAGACCGCACCTCTGTGGGTCCTATCTATATGATCTGCTGAGTCGACAGGGCGCTCAGGATTAACAAAGACAGAGTTGGATCCTAACCGCTGGTGTGCGCGCTCGACTCATTCCTTCACTTTACGCACAGATTTAAGCTCAGAAGCGCCTGTTTCCACAACCTGCGTCAAGTTGATCAATATTAGGTAGACGAACCCCGGAACTCTCCAGTGTTTTAAGTAGTTGCCTCTCAAAAAGCGTTTTTTCAAAGCTCATCTTCTCTTCTGTCTTCAATGAAAGAATAAATAAAAGAATGCACAAATGACTGTAAAAACATGAAACAACAGAGTTTGCAGAGGTTTTTTTTTTCAACAAAAGTCTGCCTGAAATAGCAAGTCAAGAAATATTAATTATTAAAAATAATAATGGTTAAAAAAAACACCTTCTCATTAAGCATATTTGTCACTTTCATGTAAGACATAATGATAATTTGTTGAACAATAGTTATAATAGTATGTTTTTAATAATATTCTTAGCAATATCTAGTCTATGTAAAATATTTAGTCAAATACTGACTTTTGTATTTTGACAGAAATGCTTAAAAAATACATAAAGTTTTATTTTTTACAAGTATATTAATATTGCATACAGTATCAAGTTGGTCTGTAGCTCACGATAATCTTTTATTTTGAAGGTTTTGGCCAGCCGGAAGAGGTTTTCCTTATTTTCATCGCACTTGACAGACTCACCTAGCCAGTCTCGAGAGGTCATGCGTGGCACGTGCACGGCGCGTGGCCGCTCCTATAAAACAGAAGGTCCAGATTGAGACAAAAGTCTAATTAAAGAGGATTTGTTCTGTGGAAGTCCGAGGAAAACAGTCTGGTAAGATTTAAATTACTGATTTATTCAAGAGGGAAAACAGTCAAACTGGAACTGTTGTTGTTGTTGAGACACAAATGGTTTATTTGATAATTTATGTGTGTGTGTTTAGTGAAAAATAAGCTTAAAATGTAACATTTTTGTGTATTTTGTTTTTATTCAGTTACCGTTTAATAATTACAAAAATTCCCTTGGGTTTTTCCTGACCTTTTCTTATTTTCTAGCCATAAATAGTGTCCAAAACCTACACCATGGCCCTGAAGGGACCCATGCTCTCCAGGGCCATGGGCACCCTCAGCTGCACCAGCTCCCTTCTTTTAAAGTAAGATCACACTTTTCACTTAGACTGAAAATACTTGTTGTAAACAGGCTCAGTTTCCTTCCATTCCCCATGTGCTGCTCCCCCCACAGGTGACTGTGTTTGAGCAGGAGCACTTCCAGGGCAAGTGTCCGGAGTTCATGGCTGCGACATGGACAACATCCGCTCCATCCGAGTGGAGAGAGGCGCTTGAGTCACACAGCCTGTACGCCTGCAGGTCTCAGTGAGCAGCTGATTGTTGTGTCTATATGTATGTTTTCTGCATTCACCAAAAAGTAGAGGAGAGAAGTGAGTGATGTGAAATATCAACATCACCAGAGGAAAAAGGTTGTTTGTACAGTGACTAACCATTAATTTGCAGTTTGTCACATTACAACCTCAAACTTAAATGTACTTTATTAGTATTTTATGTGATATAATTCTGAGAGAAAACCAACAATACCTTGCTGGTAGAAGCTAGAAAGGGAGCGTTATTATTCAAAGTAAAACCAGTCCTGTTCTATCAGGAGCCAAAAAGCTGATCAAATTACGTCAAAATAAATATAAAAACCCAGATGCTCGTTTCCAAATGCACTCAAAGGTATCCTAACTTTAAAGTGGCAGTTTCATGTTGTGTAGATGTTTTGCTGCAGGAGGGACAAAATAGATGGCATCATAAGGAAAGAACATTATGTTGTAATACTGAAGTATTTACATGCTGGGTAATTCACAAAAAAATCTAAATGCACAAACAATTACATTATTGTACTATCTTGTATTGTTACATAAATCCCTTCTAATAATCTCAAAAAAGAAATTAGTTAATATTTTTAATGTATATAATTAAATACGTTGTAGATATTTAATGAAAGATTTTTTTTTATCCTTTCTGTATTAAATCAACTGACACAGCAACTTTTACACGATTAACCAATATTTTAACTCCTGAAACAAAGAAAAAATTGCATTTAGTGACATGTCAACGCCTTCTTCTCACTTTGTATTATATTTTAAAATAATCACTTTTGCGATTTTCTTTCACAGGCAATAAGAGGCAGATTTTACACTGCTGTCAGCACACTGTTGTTTTTGTTCATGAGAAGTCTTAAAAAATCATTTAAGAGTGAAAAAATATGGGGGAAAAGCCCCATATTTGCTTAAATGTTTCTGTCTGTCAGGTGTGCGCTGCCCGGTTCATGTTCACAGTTTTCATATTACATATTTAACCTTTTTTACTAAAACATCTGAAGCTGTCACATTCACCACTCACATCTGCAGCTGGGTGGGTTTGAGCGCCATGACTGCCAAGGCCAGCTGTTCATCCTAGAAAGGGGTGAGTACCCCAAACGGGTGGCCAATGCTGGTTCTTTATCCTACCACACCGAGTGCTTCATGTCGATTCGCCCCATTTATTGTGCTATAAGTAAAACTTTAATGGATGAGGAGCCAAAGCTTTGGATCTTGCTTGCAGGTCTGCTAATGGTAACATACTCTTCGCAGAGATTTTTGAGAGAGAGAACTTCATCCGTCCCTGCAGGCCGTGGGCTGGTTCATGCTCGAGGTCGGCTCCATGCATGTGCAGAGCTGAGCGCAAGTGAGTCTACTGGCTTTTTTTTTTATCATAAATGAGGTTTCAGAAAATCTTAAAAGACAGGGTAATAAAAAAAATAGGCAACAATCCAAGCTAGTCGTTATCGCTGAGTTATTTTTCAACACAATGGAGCTCAAACACTCTTTTATCTACAAAGCAACACTCATTAAGTCATTTGGTGAGTTTGAAACAAAAGTGTTTTTATGTGTAATTCAAAAGCCTTACTCTTAAGAGAAACGTAGACAGTGGATACAGAAAAGAGGAAGTTACTGTACAAAACAATTAAAATGATATCTCTCAGGTGTCTTGAGAAAGCAATCAGAGTCCATTGCATTCACATAACAAACTAAAACTGGGGGGAAAAATAAAAATTTGGTGCAGCTGCAAGTTGTAAGAAGAAGACCAACATTTAAATGTTTATTGCAGCGTTACATAAGTTAATTGAATTATGAACATTCACTTCCTTAGCCACTTTGAAAAGCATGTCTATTTAATTGTTTGATAGCAAAACTATTAAAGTAGACCATTACATGGCAGCACAACTAGACATACTGAAGATATTTTGAGTTTTAAACTTATCATCAGAATAAGGAAGAATAAGATATAACTGACTTTGAAGGTGGCATGACTGTTGGTGCCAGACGAGTAGGTCTGAGTGTTTCAGAAAATGCTGATCTGATGGGATTTTCATGTACAAGCATCCCTCAGGTTTACAGAGGACTGCCTGATTGTTGTGTGAATGGAAATGTCTTGTTGGTGTTGGGAAAATAGGTCAAGAGGATATAAAGGCAACAGTAGCTCAAATATCAACATCTAAACCCTGTGAAAATCACACCAGGTGACTCTCCTGTCAGCTAAAAACAGAAAACTGAGGCTACAGTTCTCCAAATCCAGAAAATTACAAATGAGATAAATGTTACCTGGTCCAATAATTTTTGATTTCAGGTGTGACATTAAGATTTCAGAGCCAGAATTTGGTGTAAATAGTACTGCGGTTAGCGACCTGTCCGGTCGGGGTGTTCCCCGCCTCTCGCCCTTTGACCGCTGGAGATAGGCACCAGCACCCCTGGCAACACCTCCAGAGATAAGCGTTTAAGATAATAGATGGATGGAAGAATAGTGCTGGTTTGTGTCAATGGCTCAGCTTTGAGAAATCCTGATTATTTGATCATGTTTATCCTACAGTTACCCATCATCTGATGGCTGCTTCCAATACAATAATGCACTGTGCTGCAAAACAGTTTTATTTGTCCTAGTTGTAACTTTATTTTTGTCAGTATCTGCCCCTTTGCTTTGACTTCTCAACAAACAGAACACATTTTCAGTTCTAAGAGAGATTCTGCTGTTAAAGCTCGTACAGGAGTGGAGGTGAGGGGGGAAATCTGCTCATCCAAAACAAAAACCACTCAGGGGAGAAGATACATAAAATATGTTTTCATACATACAGTGGAGTCAACATGTTTAGTCATTCAGGGAATAGGTTTTTTGGAATTTTGATTTCACTGGTGATGGTATCTTTCACATAGACCCAGCACGTCCAAACAGCCTGAACAAGTGGCTAAAGAGGAAGAATATATTAGAAGGATATTTCTAATATAATCTGAAAAGATTTCAGTCGGGATAATAATTTATTTTCCCAAATCCAGTCTTTGAATTTGCTGATTTATGATGGAGAGCTTTGAACACAAATGTTACTGCTAAATGTTTTACATGTGAGGATGACAGCATCTCTCATTTTTGCAATGGTACAACAGAGATGATAAAAATGACTTAAAAGCTAAACAATTTCTTTCAAATATAATAAAGTGAAGAGAAAAAAAATCACATTTTAGTGCTGAAACTGCTTCAAAAGTCTATGCTTGATCCGACCAAGCCTGTTGCTGTCTCTTTAACATCCCCTTTGTGGCTCTGCCTCTCCTTAGCTTTGTGTGCTATGAGTACCCAGGCTACAGAGGTCAGCAGTACCTCATGGAGTGTGAGAGGCATGGTGGAGACTACCAGCACTGGAGGAACTGGGGCTCCCACTGCCAGACAGCAAAGATCCAGTCCATCAGACGCATCAGGCACTGCGGAGCCTCGTATCGAGGCCAGCAGCAGGTTGAACTTGAGCCAAAGAACCCCTGTGCTCCACCTCAGTTTGGTTCAGAGGGGCTTTGGACCATAACTACAACACAAACCATGTGGGATCTAGCAGCTACGTCCCAAGCCCACCCATCGTTTCTTTGGATTAAGGAAACAAAGAAACAAGTTCAACTTTATTTAACTTGTTTTTTTATAAGTTAAGCATTGAAATATGAGGAGCCATCTGAAGAAAATGGAAGAACATGTTACCCAGCATGTACAAGTTTAGGGGCCACTATGGATGAATTCAGCTAATCTTATTCTGTTACACATAAAGACACTTTTGAGAAAACATCAGATCATTCAAAAAGATATAATAAACACCTGATGCATGTAAAAGAAAAAGAAAACATATAAATAAATAAGCTTCTTTCTCAATAGTTTTGTTATTCTATGTATCCACACAGAGTGGGATTCTTAAGAAAGAAAAAAAGAACAATTTAGCTTCTCCTCATTTTTAATGACTAATTTATGTACTATATTTCTGCAGATCATCACAGCAGACAGGCTTATTAAAACAAAAAGCCCCATGAGCATCCTTCAGTAAACTCTTTATTCAGCTGTGGATTCATGAAATAAACATCTTCTTAATGAGCATTTCTCACATTTCAAACGGTCACGAATCCTGTCTCAAAGCGAAACTAATTAACTTTCATAGCTGCACACAAAACGGAGGCAGGTATCTCAAGAGTAACTTAAACAATTTTTGAATCGCAAAAATTATCCATGAGTGAGTATTATAATAATAATATTACTATGAAGCAAAAATAGATCATTTGTATTTAGCATAATCTTCCACCTTCCCTGATCCTTTTGTATCAGCTTGTGCTCATGGCTTTTTTTACACATGTAATTATCTTTAAATACATTGTTTTGTGTTTAATTTATTGTTTGAGTAACCGTGATATCACTTGTTGCTCCTCTCTGTCTCTAGTCTCTCTTACAGAGAGTTAATTTCAAACACCCTAAAGAATAAAACAAATTTATTCTTTGAGTTTATTTTTGGTGAGAGCAACCGTCAACCATCTGATCCACTCTTCTTGATTAAACCAGTAAACTCTCATTTCTGCTGAACTGTCCTTGTTATGAGAATGCAGGTATTTGAACAAACTCTGAAAGTTGATTCAAGGAATCATTTTTATCTTATTCTTTACTTGCTGTTCTTCAGAGTTTCCATGGAGATACATGTTAAAATAATTTTTTACCACTTAATTTTAAAAGATGGTGGATAGAAAATACAATACACATCTTGTAAGCAAAACTTTATCGCTTTCATCTATTTTAAGCTCCTGCTTCAGTGTATGCAGAAAAGAAATATCAGTAAAGACGACAGCAACTATATATTATTGCAAACTCTCAAATATATGGGGAACAGTGCAATAAGGATGTTTCTCAGTTCACTAAAATATGTGTTGTGCATAATAGTTAATATACCCTAGAATACAGATAACATGTTCAGGTATAAATTCACTCTCAAATTGACCAAGAAATGTGATCTCCAAGTGTAAAACCAGCCAACCAAATAAAAATAAATTCTGTTTTTTAAATCCTGCCAAAAATGTTTCCATACAGAAGCAGGACCTTGCTTGGAGTGGGACAAATTCATCATTGGAAGCACCTGAGCTTCACTGCAATGACATTGAAAAATCTCCCGCAGAACAAAACATCTCTATAAGACCAAACAGCAGGTCTAAAAAAAAAAAAAAAGTCAACTTGTCGTCATTAACAGGATATTTCTGCACTCCAGATATTTTCCTGTCACAGCAGGAAAGATTCAGGCATAATGAAGGACGTTAACAATCAATCTGCTCTACTTTACCGCTCAGAATGTGATGACGGCATTACAAAGAATAAGCACAATATCTGGACCAAAGCTGCAAATTAATGTTATTATCTTCCCTCGGGGATTTTCTTCCTGTGACAGGTCAAGCTTTCATTTGGGAGAAGGGAGGCCATTAGGTATAATCATACAGCACACACAAAGCTGTTTCTGCGTCACAGGAAAAACTGAAACTGAATTTTTTGAATGAAAACTTAACACTTTTCAATAGTTGGATAGGTAAATACAAGTGCAGCTTTTCAGACTTAATCCAGTCAGTGATACAGGTTAGATGCCCCTGCAGCATTTGAAAATCCTGCAGAGTTTAGTGTCTGTTTAACTGTGCAAAAGCAATGAGGGGGACATTCTTTTGCTCCAAGACAGAGGAAGAATTTTAATAAAAGTGAACACACAAACGCATGCCATTCATCCATCCGTCGTCTAGACCAGCTGGTCCTGTCTGGGTCGCAGAGACCCTGGTGCCTGTCTCTAATGGACATTGATGAATGCTGTGGACAGATCACCAGTTCACCCCAACATGCACACACGCATACACACCCACACATTCAGACCTATGTGTAATTTGGAATAACTTATTAATATAACAGTTTTGGATTGTGAGAGGTGAGAACCCACACATGCAAAGGGAGAAGAGACAAACTCCACAAAGAGAGACCCCAGACTGGGATTCAAACCCAGGACCTTCATGCTGGAGGACCATTGCAGCAGTGTCACACTGTAACAAAACACAAAATCAAGTATTTGCTGTCTTCTTTCTAGTGCAAATATCTTGATACAATTAGCTTTTCAGGGTAATATAGACACTTGTTTTAAGTCAATAATTCCTTAATATTAATGGAAAAGTACAAGTGATAATCTGCCAGTGGAACAAGACATTTTTCCTATAAGTTAAAATGTCTTATATTGTATTTTTGTGATACCACAGCCTCACTGCTGTTCTAATCAGGAGTTTGAGTTTTCTTTGAACAGTGTGTGTGTGTGTGTGTTTAGAAATACACACACACACACTGTGTTTTCTATAGTTCAACACAAAAATCTGTAGCTGAACAGATTTATTTGCAATAAATCACCTAGCTGTTTGTTTGCTTGGTGTAGACAAATTGCACTTTTTTAAAATAAGAGTAGCTTCATTTATATACACTATTTTTGCAGATTTTATGAATTTTTCAATGGCAATAAAAGCTGCACAGACACTGCTAACTAAACAGCCATCGGTCTTGGGTCGCCTTTGGAACTGCTAAATACTGAACTGTGTTAAATCTAAGCACACATTCATATTCTTCTCTGTTATCCTTCAGAAAAGCAGATTTACAGCCACCCTGTCATCCTAGTCTTAATGCAAGACAGAAGTTAAAACCACCAAAAAGCCTTATTCACATTCAACAGAATAAAGCAGGCTGTCTTACAATTGATATTAATACAAAGTTTTTATGTTGCTATTCAAATGATAAAAATCAATTGCTAATTAATTTTTTTTTTCAAAATCTGTCTCTTTCAGATCTTTCTTTTACAGCCAAGTACTCTACAGATTCAACAAAAGATCCTGCTCATCGACAGATCTGGTAAACATGAAGCGCAAATTGAGCGGATAGAAAACTGAAAGCATTGTGCTCTAAATTGTTTCCCCGTTCTACCCACTGTAGACAAAACATGTTTACAAGAAATATAGAGTCTCATCCAAAAACATCAAAATGACATTAAAAAACATACATTTAAGATAAAAATGTTTTTAAAACTTTCCTTTCAACGAAATTTTATAAAACACTGATATCTGAAAAACCATCATTTGTGTGTATTTTTTTTTTTATCTTTAAGGCTTTATCACCCTTAAAGAATGTCATGGCCTCCTCTAGGCTGCTGCTTAGCTTTATAAAAAAAACATGCATAAAACTGTGTATGAATTTTAAGCATCTTCTAACATATATGAGATTAAGAAACAGAAGAGATATGAAACTAGATTCAAAGTGTGATCAGGCATTGGAAAGTACAGCCCTTAATATACTGCAAAATACTTCTACACATGTAGAAATATAACATTTTAAGACATGAGGGGAAAAAATCTGTTTGCCCATAAACTTATGTACATTTTTATGTTTAAAAAATTACAAAACAAGAGCTGTAGTTCCTTGTTAAGGTGCTTATTAGCAGTAAAATTGTCCAGACTTCATCAAACCAGAACCTTTAATGTATTTCCTTAGGATTTGATGTGATAGACCAACACAAAGTAGCATATAATTGTGAAAACTACCTCTTTGTTCAAATAATCACCATGGTGAAGCATGATGGTGGAAGCATCATGCTGTGGGGATGGGTTTTTTTTCAGAAGGGGCAGTAAAACTGAGCAGAGGTTGTGGGATGACAGATGGAGATAAATGTGGGGCAACAATGTGAAGTAAAAGTGTTGGTCTGTCACATAACACACCAGAGAAATACTTCAAAGTCTGTAAATGTGTAAAATGCCGAGGTGTAACGATCTGCCACTGCAATGATCTGAAAAAGGAAAAGCTGGCCGCACTAACCAGCTCTTAGGACAATCCACAGACAATTCTACCAAGATGTGACCATGATGCAGAAAGTTTCGCTCAAGGCCTTCTTCCCTTTGTGCTTTAACTATATAAAGGATGCCAGTTAACATTATAGTCAATAGCGCTTCCACATGTTCCTCATTCTTTCATTTTGTCATATCTCCCTCCCTTCGTCCTCCACATGGGCCCCCTGACCCTCGGCCCCTCTTCTCCAGGCTCTGGGCGAGTCAGCGCCCTCGGCTCTGGCGTCCCGGCCTTCTTCCTCCCTGTCCCCTGCCACCATCTCCTCCACAACGCGCTCATCCTCCTCCGTCCTCTCTTCCTCGTCTTCATCGTCATCCTCCTCGCTTCCCTCTGAATCTGACTCATCAGAGTTGTCCTCTTCCAGGTAACGGTAGCCTTTCACCTGAGGGTAAAAACATAAGCTTTTATTTTTACTCTCCACTTGGATGTTTTACAACCCAGCCATGATTTTAAGACCTCAGTCACTCCTGCATCAGGTGAACAAGTTATCATGTCTGTATTAGAAGGTATCAGGAGTATGAAACAAACAGAAAGGATCAGACTTCTCCAGTCTTAATGGACTGTCTCATGAATGATTTATTTATTTATACAGTTTAAAATCACCACCAAGCTTCTCACAACAGTTTGCTGGAGTTCTGGTCCTTTGTTCACACACATCTTTTCAACACTGTCCTCAAATTCTGAGTTAATGAGTTTGGTACTTTGTGATGACGACTCCAAAATATCGACTTTGTTGTCTTTAAGCACATTCATAACTAATAGGGCTGCATATTTAGTCTATTTGAAAGAAACAACTGAACCCACGCTCCAACTTCATGGCAGATGTTTTGAGATGTTTCTACATTTATCTCTGCTATTTTGTGAAGTACACCAGTCCCTCCTGCAGCAAAGCAGCCCCACAACATGATGCCAACACCTCTGTACCATTTTTTTTTTCGATCAGGCGTTTGCTATAACTGAAGTCACATTTCATGCTCTGTTCTCAGTTTGTATTTCACACAGGAAGATCATGAGAGGTACACAGCCTCTTACTTCATTTTCCTGTGTTAAAAAAGTATTAACTACTGTTTAACACCCTGAGGCAAACATGAGGAAACTGAAAACAAACATTAGCTTCAGTCTCCAGGACTAACTAATCTCTGTTATCACTACTGCAGATAAGATTTCAACTGCTTCTAACTTTTACTTTAGAAAATCTGTGCTGTCCCTTTAAGTAGCTGTAGATGCACAGAGAGATGGGTCACCTTGTGTCTTGGCCGAGGGATGCGAGGCATTCTGGGCTTCACTTTCTGTGCCACGCGGCGCTCCATCACCCAATAACAGTAGCACGCCAGTAACAAAGTAGCCAGAAGGATGGACAGTTTAGCCTAAGTGGCAAAAAGATTTTTTAAAAATAACATATATTAGCATATAAGATTACATCCAGGAAAAAACTATTAACTAAAACGTACCCTCATGGGCATCTGGGACCAGAGGTAGACGACAAAGATGGCGATGGCCTGCCACCAGTGGTAGATGGTGTAGACGAAATCCAGGCGCTCTTTCTCCTCAGCGTACAGAAGGCCGACAACAGCTGGGGCACACAGAGACGATTATACGAGAAAAACCATTTTAAGAACAACACAAGAATTCAAAATCCTTTTTAAAAAGCCTCCATATTATGATCAATTAAAAATGTTAAGAGTGTATTAGTATTTTTTTATGTTAACCTGTTTAATATTCCTATTATCATTAAAAATGTGAAAATAAATGATCTGCGGTGAAAGAGTTGTTGTGCTGTGACTAGGGCCGCAACTGACAATTATTTTATTTGATTGAGCTATCAATTATTCTTATGATTAACCAATTAATTGGATAAAAAACAAGAACATTCTACAAATGTTTAATTTAACCACTTATCTCTTTTTTATACAATATTAGTAAGACAATGAATGTAGGGTGAAGCTAAAAAGAGACAGACAGAGAGACAGAATGAATTTCAGTCGTCAATTAATCGCTTCAGCTCTAGTTATAATGTTAGCTGGATGACCACAGATACTCACTGCTGACCCCTGTCTTGTTCAGGGCGCTGCCGAGTCCCCACAGCACCATGATCACCAGCAGGGGACCCAGATACTCCGGTGAGTTGGGCTTAACAGTCAGAGCGAGGAGAACCACCAGCAGGACTCCATGCACCGCAGCGCCCCCCATTAGACACACCCATCGTGGGAGGCGCAGGAGGCTGAGAGAGAGGAGGGAGAACACGGAGCAGGAGAGGCCGTAGACCAGGATGAGGAGCCAGAGGGTTTTTATGCCCAGAATGCAGACGCCATAGGACTGTGTGGGGATAATTATACCATTTATTACGACCAAGCCTGGATGTAACTGGCAGGTCACTGTAGAAAATCAGCGCATTAGTTCAGTACCAGTGAGAACCCGCTGATGATAAACAGCATTTCCAGTCCGCTGTAGATGAAGAAGGGGCAGAGCAGCCGCAGGCGGTAATCCCGCAGGTGTTTGAAGGGCAGCTGGAAGATGTTCCCCCAGCCGATGCTGCGAAGGTCAATCTCCTCTGTCGGCCGGTAGGCGGGGCCACACAGCAGCAGAAACTGTGAGAAGAAAACACACTAATTATAGATTATAGATGCTGAGTGAAGATAATGCTGAGTAACGTAAATATTCTCCACATCACGAGGAGTTTGGACTCTTTGGGAAACCAGTCATGACAGCTATAGCCACTAAAGACCCTAAAACGTTTTTCGGAGTTGGTGTTGAAGTTAGTGGTTGCAAGATGACAAAATGTGACAAGGTTCTCAAAGAATAAATACTTAAGACACTATTTCTGTTTCACAGTGAATAATGACATTTTTTCTGATTATGTCTCATTATTCCTCTTCAGTGAGAAAGCTTGAGGTCAAATGTTTGACGCCTGAACAAGAAGTAACCACACACAAAACCAGCAGCTTTCAAATGACCTGTTATTGAAAAGTAAAACAGGAAGCGGTGCTGCTGCTACACACAATGTATAACAACCATGCTGTCTAATGGGATCTCTTCAGGAACTGAATGTAGGAACTGTATTTGACTTTTGCAGCTTATAAGATGCAGATTCAAGTAGCATGCAAGGAGTGGAGAGTAAAAAACTAAAACAACTTATTAAATAGCTACGATTGTTCTTCAAATAATGACTCTAGTACAACTATCAAAATCTTGAAACAAATTTTTATAGTTAAAAAGAACCACAGCAAAAAGATCATAAGATTGATCTAGAGAATAACGTAAAATTGTCCTCTTTTGCATCTCTTACAGTAATCATGGCGAGGAAGGCGAAACCCATCAGGATGCTCTCCACCTCGATGAGCAGCATGGAGCGGGGCAGGTTTTTCAGAACAGTGCTGTTGAAGCCCGGGATGATGCCTTTGATTGCAGCACCTGAACGTCGGATAAAAAGGCAGGTTTGATCTGTAGAAAACAGCTGCAAATTTGAAGATTTAAACCAAAGGTGTTTGGAAATTTATGCTTTCAGTTTCTCAGAGATATAAATGAAGTTAGTTTCAGTGTGTGTGACAAAAAAGGGAAACTGTCAGAGGTGGCTTTTCAAAGAGAGTTCATGTTTAAGGCTTTGTATGTTAAAAAGCTGGATGAACTGGAGGAAAAATGAGGACCTATACTTCCATTTGAAACCATCTGCACTTCCACTTTAAGAAAATTAATCAAACCGACTGTAGATGAGTCCCTGAACCCCAAGGCAATACAAACCAGTGAAGGCTTTATGGTTTGAATTAATGACAATTTAAAGGGAAACTCCATGCAAGAACAACTGTAGGAAGAGTTGATGTGGGTTTACAGATGTTCAACTTTCTGGGAGGAGCAGACCAGTCTTAAAAACCAATCTGGCTGCAAATAGGAGCAGGGTTTCAGTTCCTCATGAAGAGGTTCACTTTGGTCTGAAGGAGTCCATTCTTTGGTATGCTTGTTACACAAAAGTTCAATCTGACAAGATTACATGACTAAAAAGGAAACGAGTGCACAGCATAAAATATTTGTATCTTTAGCAAAAGGTAAAGCTGCAGTATTTTTGACACATTGCACTTCGATGTATGAAATAAACACTTAAAAGTTTCAACTCTGACCCCTACGTAATGCCCATGAACTGATAGCAACTTGACAAATTGTTGTCTGCTACTTACTTATCACATCAATATTTAGAAGCTAAATTAATCTTAATGCCATTTCTTTCCGTTTTTTTTTTTTTTTGTTCCAATTGTAAATATGTGCAACTTTGAAGAAGTAGCTGGATACATGCAGCCATTTTCTAATTTATAAACCTCAACACTTGACATGTTATATTGTCTTTCCCTTTTCTGAGTAGCACCCAAGACAAAAATGGACCACTAGGTTACATGATACCTACAGCTCAAGTGAGCAGAAGAAAGTCTGTTTTTATCATTTTCAGGGTGAGATGAAATTATGAATATGAATTCTTTTTTTTACACATCTAACCCAGGAGTGCTAATAACTGTGTAGGATGATGTAGCATGTTTAACACTAAACCTATAGGTGATGAAATAAATGTTGTAACTTGATAAAGAGGCTTAAGCTATTTTTTCTGTCCATGTGTTACACCTTTTGGCTGGAGTTTTGTTTTTCTCTCCGCTAAAACATAATCAAATGCAAATAATCAGAGTTTCTTCAGTAAAGTGCTTTACTCATCTGTGCCCAGTCAAAACGAGATGTGTTTACCACATGTTTTCACGTTGCAGAGAACGTGGTAGTTCTCATGCAGGTGATCGTGGAGGACGATACGCATGGGGAACTCGGCGAAGACGAAGCTCAGCTAACATGGAAGAAAATACAACAAAATCATTTACGTTGATTTTCTCTTCATGTTCAGTCTTGGTTTTTCACAATATGACGCACAAGTGGAAAACGGTTGCAGAGCAGGGGCAAAGGTGCAGACTCACATTGAAGATGACATAGAAAATGGACTGGAAGGTGATGATGTAGCTGTAGCAGGCCCCCTTTGGAAGCTTCCTCTGCTCCTGAACATGCTCCTCCTTGTAGTTGGCGTATTCATAGTACTGCTGGGCCATCCTGCAGGAGGGGAGGGGAGTGTGTGGCACAATGAGCTTTAAGACAAAAAAAAAGCTCACATTTATTTAAAAACAAAAACATAGATATATTATGCCTTTTCTGGGGACAACTCTGCTAGTCTAAGATAGTATGCAATGTCAGTTCCTAGTTGGCTTATGATCGCATCACAAATAGTAAAACGATATAATTTAAAATGCAAACACAAAAGACAACACAGACTCCACAATTTAAAACCATAAACTCATCATCAAATTGATTCCAAAATAGTGGCAGTCAGCTATAAGGGCATAACTTGTCAGTCCTTACGCACGGCTTCACTTTTAAACTAAAATGATGCGAAGCTGTGTTCATTTTTAGATCTGCAGTGAAGCAGCTCCTCGTACTGACACCTTGCACAGAAAAGGACCTTTCTTCCTGATAATTTTTACAGAAAGGGCCTCACAACTCCCACCGGATGCTCCATAGGTTACTGAATCAGTAGCTCTAAGAGGAAACAAAACATCAACGAGGAGCAGGACCACTGAAGATTTTCAAAACCAGTTTGGGATTTTACAAGGTAAGTTCTGGAGGCTCCTGTCCATGTTTTTTTCACGCCTTTATATATAACATCAACATGCTCAGCAGCTTGATTTTTGTAGGTCCTGCCACTGACAAAGGTCTCTAGTTAAAGTAAAAGTATGTCTCTTTGCTGACGGCTATGCTTTTGTAGAATACACAAAATAGTGAATAACGGTTGCTATCTGACCAGGTGACTTCCAGAGCATGGGGCAGGAGGTATGATGATGTCATATTTTTGTTTGCTTGTTTGTAATTCATTTGCTTCCATAGTTTCTTCAGAAGAAGGTGTTATTTTATGGATACTCGTATCTCAAATTAATTGAAAATAACCAAAACAACACACATGACTAAGGTTATTCACTTAGCAGAAACACTGTGCTTATATTCAATCTGAAGCAAAAGGGATCAGCAAAAATTTGTCTTCTTTAGCGCTTTGCGTCTCACCTTGTTATATAACTTCCCAGCGAAGCCCAAAAAGGCACAATGGCCACACCAATGACTACAGCTGAAGGAACTAATGTGTAGTACCGCTCCCAGTAATTGGTTGAGACAAATAATGCATAGATTCCTGAGGCCAGAAACATCATCCACTTAGTGCCAAGAAACCTGAGAAGGAGATAAAACGTGTGAAAAAGAACCATCAGATAAAGATAAAGGGATTCATGTTTACTTTATGTCTGTGTGACTCTACCTGATGAGTACGGGGGTGTAAAGGAGGCCGATAATCGGGGTCACGTTGATGCCCATCAGCATCTTCCGGTCGATGTCCACAAGACCAAGGTTGCTGTATTTCACCTCACGGTAGGTCATGTCATAATGAAGAGTCAGCTGCATCTGTAAAAGGCCTAGAGAAAACAAACACAGGATGATATAAACGCATCTTAATCTCTGCTAAATGTCAGGGTTTTTAGCTCTTTTCTCTGTCGAGATTCCAACACATCTTTCCAAAATTCCAAACGCCTCCAGACTCAAATTTCCAGAAATTTCAGTCATTTGGATGGATGGATAGATGATTAGAAGCTCACCCATATAAACACTGTACACAATCATGGCTCCAAAGCTGCTGGCAACAACATTCTTGATGACTCCCAGCCTCTTTCTTCTGTAGTACTTCCTTTCTTCCTCCTCCTCATTGTACTGTGCCTGTGGGCCCAGAAACTCCTCCATCTGAGCAGAAAAAGGAAGTTACGTCAGCAGCCGTTTACGTCAAGAAAGAAGCATCTTTTACTGATCCTGATCAGAGCTCACATCTCCCTCTTGCCCCACATCCAGCAGTTCGTTCACGCCACCATTGGGAGGCGCTACAACCTGATCACCATCCTCAACAAGCTGTTCTTCCTCAGTTGCCTCCATCTGGTGACCAAAAGAGGGCAGTGCACAAGATTAAAAACTTTTACTCTCAAACTCATTTAAATTGTATTTAACGGTTTGTTGAAATAACAATAAATATTTTTTTTAATAATTTGAGGCACATTTATGCATTATGCAGTCTGCTAACGTTTGTAGGTTTTAATAGCTGTCTTTTCTTTCATTCTGTACCACACCAATATTTTGTTAATAATTAATTAACAAAATAATTAATCTGTTATTAATTATACCAGTCATCTTACTTCACAAGTTATCAATATAACTAATAATACCTGGAGTTTAGATTACTTCTTAATACCTGGAGTTTAGATTACTTCCAAAGTTGAAATTAAGAAAAACAAAGGGATGGAAATAAAAAAATTGTCTAATAAACACACAGTATCAAAGATTATTTATACATTTTAAAAAGTAAATATAGCAAAAACAATTATTATTTGAAAGCAACTGAATTTTTGACAATGTACCATTCAATGATCATCCTTCATCCTGTCAGATGTTTCAATTTTATTATTATTGAGGTTTTTTTTCTTATTTGTCCTTATATTTGTGTTTTGTTTGAATATTAACCTTATTATTTGCATGTGGATTAGTTTATTTTTTCAACTTATTTTAGCCTAGCATTTTTCAAACATAACCGCTTTCCCGAAGTATATTAATAGCAATGGGAATTTCTTCTTTCTTTGAGTTGATTTTTTAATAAGTGAAAAAACTCTGTGGTTTCAGGTTTCTAAATGCAATCCGAGGGGCTTTTTTATTTTCTGTTAATTTAGTTGCTTCTCATGCAAATGGTCAAAACAAAGTTATTTATTAACTGACACACAATCAACACAGTGAAACACAATGGTGTATATTTATTTATTTATATATATTATATATATATATATATATATATATATATATATGTGTGTGAAGAAATTCAAGGAGTGTGAATATTTTTGGCATGCTGTTTACAATTTTACCACATATTCAGGAGAAAACTTGAGATCAGAAATCAACACCATGATGCGTCAATAATCTATGATGAAATTAATATTTGCCAATTTAACAATAAATAAAACGTGACCTTTTTTATAAAAATCTGATATATAGCCATCGGTTTGATCATCAAAATTTTTTGTGTTTATTACATGCATACGGAAATTTCAAGTAAAATAAGCCATAAAATTCTTGAAAACTGGATCAGTGCACAAGATGTCAGCTTTGCGCTTTAGGAGCTGACTTTAAAGTTTATGAGGAAGTGATGACCAAATTGTTTCACAGGCCACGGAGGCCTTAAGTCTTTAAAACTATTTAAAACTATATAACAAGAACTCTCCCATCCTAAATAAACGCGTATAGTTTCAAATAATTGTCAAAAAAAAATGCTCTTTTTTTAATTCTTCAGCTGTACAAGAGTACAAGCTAGAACAATTTCTCTTGGAAACAAAGTTAAGTTCTAAAATATTTTTTTATAAACTGCGCACGTTTGTTGACTATTAATAATGCAGTCATTAGGCGTGGATGGACCAGTACCAGGGCAGCTGGTTTTGTGGTGCACAAACGACCCATTCCAAACCTGCTCCACCCCATAGTCTGAGACGTGTTTCCAACTAACCTTCATATTACAGCGTCCTTGTTTTATTATCTTAGAAAACAGAGAAAATTCACTCACCACGTCGGTCTCAGGACTCTCTTGCAGAATGAACAAAGTATCCACCTGCCAGACAGAGACATGCGGAAACCTCCCCCCTCTCTCTGCTACTTCTAGTCTCAGTTGTTTGTTGGTTCCCGTTTCCGAAGCACAGTTGGCTCGCAGGTATAAATAAAAAGTTTCACGGGGGAAGCGAAAGTTTGCTCTCTCACTTCCTCACCGCTGCTGGGTCGCAGTTTGTCTTAAAGGTACAGACACACTCATACTGAGGAAGCCCTGCCTACTCTCACTGCAACACACCGAACAACTTTTGTTTACCTCCCAGAAGCTGAATCCTTCCCATTTACAGAGCGACGCATGTTGGGACAGACAACTGGTACATGTCAAAAAATTAGAAGATGATCAAAAAAATTCATTTCCAATCTGAAAAGAACTTGTGTATCACGTAGATTGATTACACAGAGTAAAATCTGATTATGTTTGTTTGTGTCCTAATGCCTAAAAGATCATTAAAAAATCTACGTGAAATGCTTTTTAATATTTGGTTGAGGCTCCTTTTGCATCAGTGCAGGGCTGGAGATGCCTAATCGATTTTGCTAATCAGGTGTTAAGGAAGCCCAGTTTGCTTTATTTGACTTTCAGCTGAGGCTAAGGTCGTGCAGTTGTTTGTACTTTTCACAGGCGGGCAAGTCCTGATGGAAAATGAAATCAGCATCTCCACAAAACTTGTCAAAGTCCCTTCACTGAAAAAAATGCTGTCTTCGGTCTTGATAAAAAAGAAACAATGTGGACCAGCAGGTGACACAAGTTATCACAGGCTAAAAAAGACCCTGGACATCAAGCAACTTGGATTCTGTGCCTATTCGCTCTTCTTCCAGACTCTGGGGCCTTGATTTCAAAAATGAATTGCAAAAATGGCTTTCCTCTGAAAAGAACTGGACTGAATCCAGCGGCCCACACCTCGTCAATCTCGATCTCTTGAACAGGTTTTGAGTCACAATCCATTCAATGCTGTTTCTTATGCACCTTTTTATGTCTCTTCTATGTTTTTCTTCCACTAAGTTTTTTAAATAATACCGCCCTGTGTGAACTGTCTGCTTCCTGACCAGTGACCTTCGGCAGCTTACCCTCATTGGGGAGGACGTCAATGACTGCCCACTGGACAGCTGTAAATAAACAACCTTCTGCATAAATTAGAACTGATGGGTCAGGAATGTGGGTCAAAACTGAAAGGACGAGTGGGCTACGAAAATAATGTACATTTTAAGAAATTTAAGTCAGACTGCTTTTTCATATTATTAAAATAAGTTTTTGGTTTGTGAAGGTTAAAGACATTATATATACGGCATTATATATATATATATATATATAGAGAGAGAGAGAGAGAGCGAGAGAGAGAGAAAAAAAAAGAATCTATAAATCCCTGTAGATACAAAAATATAAAATCTTCTAGATTTTTGGAATCAGTAGTTCTTATTTTTTTTGTGTAGAAAATTTGCTTAATTTATAGTCAGGAAGAAGAAGTTGATACAGTCTCTCATTCATTTGCTGTATTTAGCCCACTTTAATGAATGAGTGTACACAAGACAAAAAGTCGTGGTGTTTGTGTTTGTGAAAACACAAATTGACTGAAAATGACTGACAATTTGCAATGAGCTAGGTTTTCATTCTTTTACCATTCTTGTATTGTGATGCCAAAACATAACTTCCCTCAATTAAAATTTTATTTCCATTGCTCCTATGTGACATCTTAACTACGAGAGGAAAGCGAATTAAGTTTTTATTTGCTGCAAGATATAATAATCAAACACAAATAAAAATTTGGAATATAGCCCTATTCTTGTGATGAAAAAATATTTTCAACCACTTTTCTTATTGAAATACTGAAAAATGACGTTTTTAATCTTCACTGATTGAGACGCATCAAGCATGGGACAGATTCAGTTGCTCAGAAGATAAACACAGTACACTGTTTTTATTGAGCGTGATTAACAACAGACCATCAGTGTGGTTTGCACATTAACAAATTTTAACTGGCAAATCACTGTGGTCCACTAAGAGCCAAACAAAGTCAACACAAGCACAACAAAGAGCAAAGTCCATTTTATCTGGAAGAACCATACAGCAAAAGCTGGACATAAAAATAAAATGGCGAGTACATGTTGCATAGTGTCTTGGTTAACAACACAGCCACGGTTTTCTAAATTAGTTGTACACTCAGTATAGCTTTAACTATACAGATCCTGCAGGCAGAGCTGACCTTAGAGTATTTGGGGCCCTGAGCAGATCACACCCACCAAACAAAATCCTCATATCTCTTTTAGTCTGCCTCAGTTTGATAGTGTGATGATTTCCTGCTAAGATAAATTGATCCTATCACAGAATGAGTTCCTTGAGCCTAGAATTAATAATTTTCCATTTATTACTAAAGAAATAGCAGTAAAAACATTTTGTAGGCAGGTTTAGTTCACAGACTTATTTATTCTTTCGTCATATCTGGTGTGTGGTTAATACAGTTTAAAGTCAGGACATAGGGGCCCGAGAGCTTTTAAGAAATTACAAAAAAAATTAAATTATTTGTAGGTAAATGTAAATTTAAAAAAAACCATCCAGCTCAAATGTAAGCAAAACAAATAATTAAGTTAGTGACATTAAATCATGACTGTTAAACAACCATCATTTGTTAGTTCTTTAAATCACATCTTACCTTTCATTTAATATTTCTTTCAATTTAATATTCAGAAATTTGGGAACCAAATACAAAAGTAAGCTCATTCTTAATGATAATAATATTTCCAAATCTGAAATTTTGAGATTTATATACACAAGCCCTGTTGGGGCCCCCTGCTGGTCTGGAGGCTCTAGGCAGCAGCTAAAGTTACTTATATCTTGGACCGGCTATGTCTGCGACCTTATGCAACCTTATGAGTTTACATATTTATTTGAAACACAGAAAAAAAATGTGAACAGCTGACCGAGTTCATTTCATAATCAGTAACAGCTCAGTAGCTTGAATGGTTCTGGACCAGAGACAGCTGGAAATTAGCCATAAATCTGAGCGTAAAATCTAAGCATGTGTCCTTCTTCCCAGGATACCTGCGGTTCTCTGCAGGTGAGATCTTCAGGCAAATCTGAAGAAGAATCAAAATCCAGAAAGGCTTGTGGAGAACCACTTCCCTCCATTACTTCTTCACTGCTGCCGTTTGCGTCATCCTCTGATGCAAAAGAGGAGGAATCTCATCTTTATGGACCCTCAAAACCTTTAACTTAACATTTCTGATTTACCCTCCCTCTTATTAAGACATGAGTCTGTTAGATCCCACACATCCCAGCCCAAACTCTTGTATTTCTCTACACAGATCCTGTTTTTTTCAAAGTCTCTATCCGCTCCCCACCGCCGCTTTCCTCATCATCTCCTCATCCTGCACGGAGAGCTCTGTGAGTTTACGTCCCAGTCTCTCGTGAAGGTCCAGGTATTTGGCCACGCAGCGGTCCAGGCACACCGACTCGCCCTTCGTCAGCTCTGCTTCCTTGTAGTGTGGCGGGACGCACTTCCTGTGGCAGGCGTTTGTCATCCTGGGAGCAGAAAAAGTCACATTGTTGATTTAATACAGACAAAAAGTCAGTCATCCAAAAAAAACAGGAAGAAAAAAAGAGTGAAGTTACTTCATTTATGATCAAAACCCGTTGTTTGGTAAACCTCAACAGCACCACCTGCTGGGTTTTAATTTTAATTCATTAAATGTATTCATTTGTTCAAACAGCAGGACAATGAATTTCGATGAAATTTCACAAAACGTTATGGCAGACGAGTATGATGGCCGATGAATGACTTGGATCAAAAAGTGCAATTTCAAATTAGAAACATAACATTTCACAAAACAACTTTTCCAGATACTTTGCTTTAAACATTCACTAATAAATCAAAACCTTTGTAAGAAGTGCTGCACATGGTGGAAACAGGACGATGCACTGAGAAACTCAAAAAGGATCATAAAACGAAGACAGGAAGAAAAAAAATGACGTTGAAAACTATCAGCAATGTGAGAAGTATTATTTCAAAGAACCCAACAACTGAAAACAAGCAGCATGAGTCAACCAGAGACGACTGAATGAGAGGAATGAATCCACGCAGCCCTGTTGTGAATCAATTTAGCTGAAATAAAATACAAACCAACATGACTCAGACAACTTCCGGAAAGATTTCCCTTCTTTCATATTGGCCTGATTTTCACACAATCATTCAATTTGAAGAGTTTCTGTTCTCATTACACACCTGCTGCACACCTGATGTCAGCGGGATCATTTCCACTGTGCTGTCCTGCTTCAGACTGAGCACATTACAGGAGATCTGGAATCATGAGTGGGTCCAGATAAAATGTTGTAGATCAAGGCACAAGTTTGGTACATGTTTTGAAAACATTTTTCACTCTACAACCTTGCACCATATTGGGAATATGGCATCAATCAACACAGAAAGTCACTCTATACTTACTGAGCTGTTGGATGGCAGAATGAGTTGATGCAACTCTCTCTTCATTGACATGTTGCATTAATTAAAGACTGTGTGCACTATTGTCCTGACAGTTTGTTTGTTCGTTTAGGTGATAAATACTTGGGTTTCCATCACTGAGTCACATCAAAGCGTTGTCTGAAATAAAACTTCTCAATTGCATGGAAGAACCAATGCTGTTACATCCATTCCTCCCTCAGAGCGATCATCTTGTGTTTTGTTTTTTAGCATCGATAATATCTTCAAGATAATCCATGTTCATCATGCAAACAGCCTTTAATCTAGAGTTAAATCTGCCTCCAGTCAGTTTTAATTTAACTCCCCGTTTGGATGTGGATTAGCTATAGATTTGTCTCAAGAAATCTGCTGATTTGACTTCAGATTAGGACACATTGAAGCGATAAATCAGAACTAGGGTTTAGGCCCAGTACGTGAACCTGGCCCAGTATATTTTATCGATCAGATCCAGTCCTCTCCTTTGTGTTTTTGGATCCTACAGTCTCAGCTGGAACACTCCCATGTCATCACTCCAGTGCTTCCAGGAGGGCTTGAATTGTTTTTAGCAAACATCACATTCTCACAGTACCATCTTCTGAAATGAGATCAGTAATTAAAATAAATCTCATTTACTTTCCAACATCTAGTGTTGCTCAGGAAACATTTACCAGGCAAACATTTGCAACCACAATTATCAGTTAAATAAGGAAGACATCTAAACATTCTCTTTATGTGAGACTTGAATCTTTAAATGGATTTTTACGACCACAAGCATGTGTTGTGTTGAATTGTGTCGTGCATCAACACAAAGGACATAATTTCCATTTTGTGTGCACCTGTGTTCAGCCTCTTTCCTCTGTTACACTGAGGAAAAATATTCCCACGGCATTTATTCTTCTTTTACCGCATAACAATTTGACCCTCCAGAAATGACAACTTAAACTGGCGTGGCTTTGTACAGGAGTACACACGTATAAAATAATTTGTTTTCTGTTGATTTTATTGAAATAAAATAAAATAATTTAACACATTATTGTTTTTATATTTTATTTTCTTATAGAAAACTCACCTTAAGACCAGAGCAGGATTTCAAAAAGAATGCAACATTGATCATTTATGCTCTGCCTATAAATCGTGACCGTATGATCGAGTGGTGAGAAGAAAAGTCATAAAATGTCCCTGCTGAAGTTCATTGCAAGCCGTGTGGTTGTCCTTCTGGAAGAAGAGTTTAGGTCAGACGAACCAAAACTGAACTTCTGAATGCTACATGCAAAAAACTGAAAATGCATATCACCCTGAACACACCATTCTCACTGAAACATGGTGTTGGCAGCACCATGCTGCGGGGATTCTTTTTAGTCACGACTGGGAAATTGTACATAATTAATGGGATGAAGATGATGATGAATGGACCCTTAACATACAGGCGGAGCTACAGTGGGATGGATCAAATTATCTGCTAATTGCATTAAGTGTAACGTGACAAATGTCCAGGAGTGAACATACTGTAGTTATGGATTTCACATTAGAAGATACAAAATGTACGACTTTAGAAGTTGTAGGCTGAAAACAGTCATTCTGATCAGAAAATATTCTAGATCAACCTAAAACACTTGAGTGATCGACATTCACCTTATTCATTTGTGTGTGTGTGTGCAAAACTCGGCAACGATTTTGGTTTGTTAGCAGCGGATTTACCGGTTGTACATGTCAGCCATCATCTCCACCTCCAGCTCCGCCGCCAGCTGCTGCGCCTTCATGGGATCCATGTCTCCCGTCTCCGTGCTGCTCAGCCCCGGTTTCTAACCGCAACCCACGCCGCTCCTCTGACCCTCTGCTGCGGACACAAATCCCAGCCGCCGTTTCTCCTGTAACCTTCAAAATCTGCAGCTAAAACACGTGTGGAGCGTTTCCTCTGTGACTTCCGCTGGCAAGACGACGTCAAAACGAGGGCTTCCAAAACAGTGCGCCCCCTAGAGGCGTTTCTCTAGACGCCGAGGAAGTGGAGGCCAAAGCCAAACATGAAAAGACAACGTTTTAATAAACATAACATTATATTTTACACATAAGAATGTTTTCAACTTAATAGCTTCTAATTTTCTTTTCACAGAAATCATTCAAATTTATTTGAAAAATATAAACAACAGTGAGAACTTTCCTCCTGCTTGTTAATACAGAAATGTAAACATCCTCCACTCCAACGGTACATTTTTAACTAAATCTGGTGGAAAACTAAATTCTGATTGAATAAAAATAAGCATCTTCCAGATAGAAACGAATGAACTCCAAAAATTATATAAAAATATTTAACTATTAAAAATGCTGAACAAACATGGTAAAAAAAAAACATAACAAAGCATTATTCTTCTTCATCTCCTATGACATCTATTTCGATAACATCCTCGTCCTCCTCCTCTTCATCTGGAATGACGACCACCCTTTCTTCTAACTCTCTGGTTGAAAATTTGTCAGGAGAGTAAAGTATGACGTCCACCTCTTCGTCCTCCTCTTTCTCATTGCAGCCAGACAAAGTGCTGCCGCCATCCGCACCTGGTGACACAAATTGTGCTAGGTATTTTCTAGTGGCTTTCTTTTCTGTGACGTCACTCTTCACATGCAACAGAAATTAGGTAAAACAGAGCAAACCTAGATGAGTTTTTGTTTCAATATGGAAAGCTACACTGCTTTCCATATGTCCATTGTTAAGATTAGTTATGTGACATTCAGGGCACTTGACATCCGTTTAGGAGACCGCGCTTTGTCACACCGATATTTTTCACCTTTTCACAAATGTTCAACATCAGCGAATGTGTTAAAACCTGATAAGCTCTGTGGATGGAAGGAGCGTCTGAAAACAATTTTCCAGTTGACTGAGCTTCCTGAACAGATAAAGAGCCTCTTTATCATTTCTAATGCTTTCTTTTAAGTTTCCTTCCTAGATTTACCTCTGAAAAAATGTTGTTTGCACTAAAAATAAGTAATAAAAGTATACATGATTTGTGCTGATATCAGTATCAGCAAATAATGCATTATCAGTATCCTAAGTGAACTTGTTGTATCTGAACACCCGTAACATTTAATCTACGTCATATTTATTGCACTCCCTGCAAGTAAAAGCTTCAATGTATATTATTACAATTTTAGGTGACAGACCAACATAAACTGGTGCGTAATTGTGAAATAGAAGCAAACATTTTCTACAATTAAAATGCTTTAAAGTGTGGCGCCCCTTTATCCAGCCCCATTCACACCGACAACACTAAATAAAATCCAGTAGAAGCAATTTTCTTCACAAGTAACCAAATCGGTAAATTGAGTCCACTTATGTGACTCAATTTGTGATTTATTTACTATGTATAAATACCGTTGCTACCTGAAGGCCTCAGAGGATTAATCACAAGCACTAATGAAGCTGCAGAGCAATGAAAACCAAGGGACCCAAAAAAATGGGACGAGATTGTCGCGACTCTAAACATCGAAACCGGCAGGGAGCATCAGTCAGAGAACAAGAAGCCAAAAAGAAGACTGTTGGAAACCTGCTAGCAGCTGCCAAAGGCTGGAGACAGATGAGGTTCCTTCCAGCAGCACGACAGCCAACGTTAAGACTAGACTTTTTAGACCAAAGCTTATTGGTGTGTTAGAATGGCCTAGTCAAAGTCCAGCTGAGAATCTGTGGAAAGACTCTCCGGCTGATCTGACTGAGCTTCAGTTGTTTTGCAAAGAACACGAAACACCTCAGACCCTAATAAAGATGGCAGAGACAGACCTGAAAAAAGGCGACTACCAATGTACACCATGTTTTTCAGATCATCGCTTCAAAAATAAAACGAAAACCCCGAATCATTTATCACTAAACATATACAGGTATGTGTTGCTTTATGTTCCTGTATCACATACAATTTACGTTGGAGTTTGTGGTTGCGACACGAGAAAATGCTGAGAAGTTCAAGAGGTGCAAGACCTTTTCAGCTTCTTAAATAATTACATTTCAGTCTTTTGGTGGCAACACACAGACTGGGATGCACTGACAGTCAGTGAGGTTTTAAAAGCTAAATCAAATCAAAAACACTGATGAAAATCAAACCTCTTCATACCTTCATCAAGATTTGTAGCAGACTGTTTCTCCTCTTCTAGAATGTCGCAGGAAAAGGCCGGTTTGTCCTCCTCGACTGAACCGCAGCTCTTCTTGGCCTCTGAGTTGATCATCACATCCTGAAGGCTCGTTTTACACGCAGCTGCCGACGTGTTGGGAAGCTGGTTGTGATTTTCATCAACTGTAGCATCAAAAAGCGCCTGGCTGTGAGTCTCTGAGGTGCCACTCTTGTCTATTTGTGCCTGCTTTTCTAATTCTCCAACATCCGCAGGTTTGTTTCTGCCTTGAACTTCAGTCCCTTTCCTTGTTTTGGAGTGTTTGCGTTTAATCAGTTTTTGGAACTCCTTCAGAGTCACCATCCACGACTGCTTCTGCGGTCCACCACTTTTCATGTTTTCAGTTTTGTTTATTCCAGAGCTCTCATCACTAGTGGTCTTCTTCAGCTGCTTCGCCTCTCCCTCGCCTGCGCTGCTCATCAGCTTTCCACACTTTATGTCTTCCATTGGCGATTCCTTCTCCGATATTTCCTCGCCGGCCTCAACGTGACCCTTGATGTCAACGATGGCGCCGGCATCTTCTGGAAAATTCTCAAGTTTTACTTTAGGTGGTCTCCCACGTCTCCTCTTGGTCACGGCTGGATCTTGTTTGTGCACCACGACGGGCCGGCGGATCATCGGGATTAAAACGCAGCACTTATCTGAGACGGCGTTGCTCGTGTCGCGCTCAGACTGCTTAACGAAGCCCCTGGTTTTGATCCGCGGCTGTTTGGTGCAGAGCGTTCCGGGTTCTCTGGATTTCCCATTGCCGGTGGCTGTTGATGCTGACGGGGGTTTGTTTAAGGAGCTGATGCCGATTTCTCTCTGCTTCATCAGAACGTTGTTACACGACAAACTCACAGAACAAACTGTTGTTGCTGCATTTATGACTTCTGGGTCCAGGGATGAAACTTTAGCCAACTCTCTCCAAGAATCCGGTCGCCGCCTTCTTTTCCTCTTGGGCGGTGCCGTGTCTTCTGCAGCATCGTGTTTGTTTTTCTTCCTCTTCATGGCGTCAGTTTTTCTTTCTCGTTTGGGTTTTATTTCTCTCTGTCCCACACTCTTCGCAGGGCCTCCCTGTCTTTCGTTTTTCAGCGTGAGCTTCCTGAAGCTTTGCGACTGCTGTGTGTTGCTGTCTGCTTCCAGCAGCTCAGTTTTACCCGCTGTGATGGCGTTGAGTGGAAATGTCAGCATGCAGGCGTTCTTTGTGAGCCAGGGCAGACTTTGAACATCTTTTTCCATCCGGCCCGAGACGCTGGGGTCGGGCTGTTGGTGACCTACAGAGGGCACTAATGGGGAAAGACATTGTGGCAGCCTCAAGTCCTCCATAGTTGGCAGGGAAAACGCATCGGCTGACTGCGAGTCGCTTTCATGCGAGAGAGACAAAAACTCGATGCTTTGGTCTTCCTGGCAGAATGGCTGCTGCAGTATCAAGTCGTGAAGTTTCTGCCCGTTGGAGAAACACGAAACGGGATACGGGGAGCTCTCTCCTCCGGTCCAGCTCAGCCCATCCATCGGTACAAAGGATCTGAACTCTGAGTGCTGTGGTTGCTCTGTCTGCAGAGCAGTGTGTGCAGCTGAGGGGTTTGTGTAGCCTGATTGGTTCTGAGCTCCAAAATAGTAATGGAGCCCTAGACAACCAGATTATCGAGGTTTAAAGATCAACAGGAGAGAGAGAGGACAGTCCGTTAAGTACAGGTTTCAGTTTGAAAATAAAAATCCTTCCCGGATCATTTTTAGACATCAAATGTTCTGATTAGGGATGCAACTAATGATTATTTTGGCAATCAAGTATTCTGATTATTAAATCGATTAATCGGATAAAACAACTGGTTCATACAGCAGATTTGTCATTAAACCATTGAAGACTTTTAATGTAATATTAAAAATAGATTAAATGATGCAACTAAACACATAATCCAACTCCTTTTTTAAATAAGAAAAATGTATTACCTACAATTTAATAACAGCACTTGAACATTTGTAGCAAAGGATGCACATGCAGCTAGAAATATCATTGTGACATCAACATGTGAAAAACTCAACCCTTTCTGCTCGACTTAACATCCATAGAGTAGGGCTGGGACATTGATTTTATTTGACTTTTTTTGCAGAATTTGAACCAGGTGACGTTAAAACTGCCACTTGAGGAGTTCTGGGTAGAACATTTCTATATATTTTTTACAGTTTTGACTTAATTACTGCTCTGAGTATCTGTTGTTCTTTCAGCAAATTGACTTTTTATAGTCTGTACACTCCAATTAACAATAAATCAATTACTAAATTAGTGAACGATTACTTAAATAATCGATTAATCACAATTAATCACTTCAGCTCTGGTTTGGTCACATTAATAAAGCAGCTTTAAACAATACCCACCTGTGTCTGTGTCTGAGTGGCTCCCCTGCCTCCCCAGGTCTTGGCAGAAAACACACTCCTCTGTGCAGACGTCAGAGAGCGGCGCAGTCGGCCCCGCCCCGCTCTCTGCACCAGGGACCTGGCAATAGGTCGGCACGTCGTCGTGGTTCACATGCGTCTTCCTGCAGCTCCTGCCCAGGTCCGGCAGCATGCTCATGCTCATTATGATGTTCTCCAACAGCTTGTCTATCTTCTCATCAGATTCCTCCGTGGGACCCTGAAGCGGCGTGCGACCCTCGGACTCCAGCTCGCTGCTGCGGCTCAGAGAGAGCCAGCCGCTGGAGCGCGCTTCCGAGTCCGAGCTGGTGTTGGCGTGTTTAGGAGGCTGGGGGGAGGAAGTTAAGACAAGCTGGACCTTCAGGGCTTCTGGCTTCTGGACCGGATGGACAGAGTGAGCAGGGGAGTTGACAACTTTAGGAGCAAATTGAGGGGGTTTTTGATTGGAGCAACTCTATGGAAACAGACACGAGTCGGATTTTAGGAACACGTTTTTTTTTTTTTGGTTGGTTTTTTTTTTTTACGTTTAAATCTAATAATTTTCAATGTGAATCTGCACTGGGGGGAAACTACTGCTCTGTATTAACTATAAGGAATATTTTGAAGGATTTACTTTTATTTAGTCTATCTTTTTTATACAGGTTGGCCGCGTTAAGACCCACAAACTCTAATGTGCTACCAAATGTGCCATATGCTACCAAAATCCGTCATACTGTCAGTCGAACACAGTGGCGGTAGAGTGATGAACTATTACGCTACTTTTCGCAATAGATGGAATTATGAATTCTGCTCCCTACCAGGAAACCCTGAAACTGAGAAATCTCAGGCCAGTAATTCATCATCTTACATTCAGGAACACCTGGGTTTCAGACCAGAACAATTACCTGAAGCAGACCAGACGGTCCAACTATGAATGGATAAAACAAATTTTTTAAAAAAACTCAAAACAGGTTTTGGAGCAGCATAGTCAAAACTCTGAACTTGAACTCATGGGAATGCTGCTGGATGAATGACCTTTAACATCCTGTTCATGTTGGAAAACCTTCCCAACTAGACTGAATGCAAAAAAAACCCTCAAGAGTTTGTCAAAATTCATCCATTGTGGCATAAAACAGATTAAATTCTGAACATGCTGTGTATCTACCTGATTCGGGTTGGTAGGAACCGATGCCGTCTCATCTGCATCTTCCACGATCTCCCACTCTTCTCCTTTAGTCCTCCTCCTCAGTTTCATCTGAGCCAAAGATTATTGAAATAATGTAATAAAACCACAGATCTGTTTCTCCTATTTGAGTTCCTGTGGGTTCATTGCTTTGAGCATTACAATTTACAGCCATGAAACAAACACATCAAATAAAGTTCTGATAACGTTTGTCTCTTCTGTCTCTATTTTACCAGGTTACCTTCTGCATTTTCCGCTATATATCTTTGTAAAGTGGGAAGAGGATTCACCAGCATACAGAGCATACAAACTCTGTACAGGAAGTATTACTCCAGGATCCAAAACATCCATTAAAAGTGGCTTTAATTTGTAGATTTTGATATACTTTGAAATTTTTCCAGATTATGAGACATTTTTGATTATAGTTTCCCTTGATTATCGTTCAGTGTCATCATCTGAGTGCAGTGTGCAGGTCTTACCTTGACAGAAATCTGTGCAGAGTCCATCATCTGCTCTACCTCTTTCATCCTGTCCAGATTCTTTCCACTTCTTCTAAAATTTGAGTTGCTCTTCTCCTTTTCTTCTCCCCGTATCGTTTCCCTGCAGACTCCTCTTGGCTGAGCACAATTCCCTCCATCCACAGTCGAGTTTCCATCTTCCTGTCCTGGCCTCTCTCGCTCCACCAACTGTTTGGAAATGTTCTTTTCATGAGATGTTGGTGAACCGACATCGTCGTTGGCGACCGGTAGCACCGTCCCTCTGTACCTGGATGAAGCTGAGAAGGATGAGGAGTGTGTTAAACAGTCAGAGGACTGTCCAGCTGTAGACTCTGGCTCGCTGTGGACGGTTAGGTAAGAAGTGAGCGAAAACTTGGAGAGGTTTTGAGGTAGCAGTGAGGCAGACGAGTTTGATACAGAAAATGCTGTTTCTATAGTTGGAGGCGGAGTTTGATCAGAAAGAGGACCAGGACTGGCCACAGACATCAGAGTATTGTTTACAGTCTGTGTCCCAACAGTTAAAAAGCTTTTCCTTTGAACAAGAGAATCATTCTCCGTCTTTCCACTTATCTCAGACTCAACCTGTGCATCCTGCATTTCCATCCCTTTGCGCGGCTCTGTGCCTTCTCCCGTGTGAAACCTCCGCCCTCGTTCCAGCAGCTCTACGCCTTTCCTCTCCCCATCTCTGCATCCCAACACGAGGTCAGAGATGCCAAACTTGTGGGCAGCAGCCAAAACGTCGTTCTGCTCCTTGCTGCTTTTAACTTCCAGCCGCCCGGAGTACAGGAGTCCAACAAGCTTCAGTAAGGTGTGGGCCGTCACCTCCTGCAGGTGGAGCAGACGCTTCTGCCCCAATGGAGGGGAGGGAGAGTCCGACAGCCTCTGGCTCAGGTAAGGGCTGAGGGCGGCGAGGACACAGCTGTGGGTTGGGATGGCGATACCTTGGTGGAGGCAAGTTGGAGAGTTACTGACAGGGATTTCTTGAGTTTTTGGGATACAGTGTCATGATTTTCCTGATGTAGCTTTTAGTAGCGGCCTCACCCTCAGTTTGCAGCAGGGTATCACAGAACTGGGCATGGTTTTGCTGCGTCTGCAGCTGTTCAAGAAGCTGCATTTCATAGCCGGGCCACCAGAACCTCTGCATGTTCACAAGATCCTGGGAGCAAAAAGCACCAATAAAGAGAAGCAATTCAAAAAAACATATTTCAGATCAACAAACTACTTTTAATGTTAGACTAAGACGACCAGAGTCAACATAAAATGCAATAATGTTTATCTTTAAGGCAAAAAGCTCTACATCAAAGCTAGCCCTGTGAGGAAATACAACTGTCTCTTGGTTACATCATTAATTACCTGTGATTAATCACATTTTTTGGGGCTACGTTCAATGAGTCACACCAAGGGCTGGTTACTGCCGGATCTGTGGAACAAATAAATACGATTATCAAACTTATATACATGAAATCAGATCAAATAGAAACAATAGAAACTTAAACCCAACCTGTCTGACAACATGAGGTCGGCAAAAAGTAGGGCTGGACGATGTGGCTGAAAACTTATCATGATAGAAGCATATGATATCAGTCGATATCAGTAATTGTCTATATCATTAATTATTAATTAGATTTTGTTTTAAATATCTGAAATACTGGCGCGACCTTTCCTGTTTTATCTACAGTTTTTATTCCACGCCTTTAGATTTATTTTTAACCTGAAACTGCTGCTGTTACTTGACAGGTTGTTGCTATGTAGCCCAAGAACAGGGGGGAGGAGTTAGTTGATTCCACTCACCTGGCCTGGCTCACAGTGAGAGGTCCAGCGGTTAAAGCTTTTCCTCTGCCTACATCTCCCAGAATGCTGTGCGGTTCTGGATTGGAGTTCAGTGAATATTCTGAATATTGAATACTCGATCAGATGTATTATGTATCGGTATTGATCACGTGTTCATTGCGGTATGTTGTATTGATTTATTGTCCAGCCCTAGGCGAAAAGCTCTTCAAACGCAAAAATATGTCTTGGTCTACAAAGTTATTGACATCCATCAGTCTGAAAGGGTTTACAAAGCAATTTATATGGCTTCTGGACTAGAGGGAACCACGGTGATGATGGTACAGAAGCAGCCGCCCAACCAAAGTTACTCCAAAAGGGTTTTAACAGCTCATTCAGGAGAAACAAAGCACTGCAGTCTACATTTGTCATGGTTAACCCAGCAGTAAGGTAGAGGTTTGGATCCATGAGAACGTTTCAAGGCCTAAATCACTGCTGAGCAGAGAGAGTACAATGGTCCATCTCACATCTGTACCGTTATGACCTGAGCATGAAACACGGTGATGGCAGTGTGATGGCCTGGGGTTGCTTTGCTGCTTATGGATAACTTACAATTTCAGAACAAACAAAATATAATTTTAAATAATTTATAAATACCAATTTAAATTGGATTATATCATAGACATCACATATTCTGCAAGACACACGGTGTAGGATGGACATAGTTTTGAAAATAATCCAGTTCCAGTTAAATTTAGCGGAAACCCCCTTGGTGCTACATCGGATGCTAACTTCAGCAAAATCCAGTTGTTAGGGACGGGTCTAAATGTTGTAGTCTAATTTGGAAATCTATAATACTCTTTTTTTTTTTTTTAACCAGACTGAACATTTCTGATTCATCTTAAAAGCTTTCGATTTCTTAAGGGTCTGAAAGCAGAACACGTGTAGTAAGGTCCGTCTTTTTCCATGCTGGAGTTAAGGTCTGCGACCTTCACTGATAAGAAAAATAAAAAAAACGTTAAGGCTGTTAGCTCTTCTAATTAGGCAGATCAAGAAATCTAAAACAGGACGCACAAAAACTTTTTCTAACGACTAGCCCGGCTGAATAAACCCTGAACTTGTTGATGTTAGCTATGTTACATTGCTAAAATTTGCTAGCTGCGGGTTAGCTTAAAAATACTCACCTTTACTTTTCCTATAGCGCATTCAAGCATTTGTCTAACGAGCGACTAATCTTTTCACATGAAACTTACGTTAAACTGAACATTAAAAAGAATCGATCAATGTTCAGCAGTTCTCTCTCTCACTCGCTGTTTGCTGTCTAATCTAAAGAGGAGTCACCGCTTTTGCGCGGCGCAATGCCATCTCGTGGCCGCTCTGCCAAACTACAGGAGGGAAAAAACGAGGAAACCTGTTCTGTTAAGACATAATAGAAATTTTGTCAATTTATGTTAGTAGTTCTTTGGAGCTAAATTTTTTTTACTTGTTACAAGTATTTAAAAATTAATATTACTGCATATGACACAATATATCAAATAACAACATGCATAATGTAGCAATTATGAAGATCTGCCTCAGTACAGTATTTTATTTAATATTTCAAGTATCATGAACGCAAATCCAGCCCCATGTCAATATTTGACCAATTGGACAAAGCTTCCCTGCTGCCAATTTTCACCCTCTTACTTTAATTGACTGAGATGCTCAAGTTAACAAAGACCGGCAGGCACCTTGACAGAAAGAAAGTCAGGATATAATCAGCAGTCACTGTAATGTTCAGAAATCATTTTAGGATCACGTTTTCCTCACATCATACAGTTTTAATTATGACTTTTCCATATTTTCAGTTTACAGAACTTTGTGTGCCTGAATGACTCACACAGGTCAGAGTTAAGCTTGATGAAAAAAACTCGTTCCTCTGACAATAGGCAGGCACTCTACTGACCAAGAGTTGGGGGGGGGGGAAAGCAGCCAGAGTCCACAAGGAAACTTTATAACACCTGAAGAACTGCTAATCAAAATAAATTTTAAAGAAAGTACAGTACTCTGATCTATGACATAAAGATGAACAGAAAGTAGTAACCATGAACATCTCAAATGCTTCTAAGAGACATTTGTTGACGTGAGCTGCAGAAGACAGCAGGTTAGCGAAAAAGAGCTGCTGGTGAAAATTTAGATTTGTGGTTGTTGATTTTGAACTAAATCCCCACTTAAATTTAAACTTACACTTTGGTTATAGCTTTATTTTACATAAGTGAGTAATTAAAGATGAATTCTTATTTACAATTACAATGCATCTGAAGAAGTTTTTTTCTACCATGATATAAGAACCACAACGATCACCTGAACTACTTCTAAACAGGATATACTGATTATGCCTCTGCCAGCAGCTCTGTTTAAATACTTCATTTAAAAAAAGCTCACCTTGTCATGGTGGGTCACAAATAATGGAGGAGGAGCAGTAATCTACCAGTACGCGATTCCCCCTCATCGGATTTATGTTGTACAACATATCACTAGTTAATTTATCCACATAAAAAGGACATTTGATTTCTTATACTTGCACATTATTCCCGTTTCATTACAAAAAACAAAATCACAACGATAAACAAGACAGAAATCTAGCTTTCTTTTTTATTAAAAACATTATTGCTAGTTACATAATTCAATCATAAATGAGAATGTGCAACTTTTAAGAGCCAAGGCAAAGAGATTAAGGTGTAATCCACAATCAGAATGTTCTGCGTAGGAAGTTTGATTTAATCCAGCTATGTTGGTTTGCATTTAATTAGGACGTAAACTCAGTTCTTTTTCAATCAAAACATAAAAACTGATTGCATATGCATTCACCCAGCACACCCGAAACAATGAACTCCCAAATCAATATAAAAAGAAAATACATAAAACCATTAAAATTAACAAATATTCTCTTGAATATATATAGTTTAGATGTGCTTTTATTCTTTTCACCATTTTAACTAGTAGCAAATTGTGTTCTACGCCTCCTTACAGATTTTCTGACATGATCCTTTGCTGTTCTCCAACTTTATTAAATTTATGGTCGAAGGCAATTTGTCCGTTTAGGGAAAAAGAGAATCATTTTTCACCTGGAATGGAAAAGTAAAAAAAAAAAAAAAAAAAAAAAAAACAAAGCAAAAAAAAAACAACCAACTAAACAAAACAACCCAAATACATTTTCCCCCCTATAGTGCTTCTTTTAACAATCCAGACAATATCTACATCTCACTCGGCACTAACAAATGTGGGCTAAAACTCACAACATGGATTTGCCTTGGAAATAGTGTTCTGAAGCAGTAAGTTAAACAGAAATCGAGAATTTTATGCCATACAAAGAGGAGATTTTAAACATTAGCTCACTTATTCTTCCAGAACAGGCTTTAAAACCCCCTTGCTGTATTCCCAACATATAAGCTGTAGCAATAGGAGAAAGTGAAAAACGTTTGTCTTTTCAGGCTATGTTGGATACATCCAATATGTGAGGCACTCCAGTTAGCTCACTGTTAGCAACAGTTCTCTTGCACATTCATAAAGACCAGCAGATCCAGTTTGACGGATGCTTTGGCATCTCCCAAGACTTTCCAGGATTATTAAACTATTTGGAAGAAGGATCACTTTAAATACAGACTCTTCTGTCTGTTCCAACAAGCCAGAGGAAAAATATTCTCATTTATTCCTCTGTACTGACACATATGTATTACAGATACTTGCACTGATTTATATTTATGGATATTCACCAAAGTCAGAGGCCCCAAAGAGATCAGCGATGCAAACTTTGAAACACAGGCGGCACGTCAAATAAAGCAAAGGACATTTTTTAGTGCAGCTACTGAAAGAAAAAAAAGATTTTGAACTCTGCCTCAACATTTTGGCACAGATAGGAAGCATGTATACAAGTAGCAGTTCAGAGCAAAGCAAGTAGAGGATCAACCACTACAGCAACAAGAGGCAGAAGCTTTAAACAGATCTAATAAGACAGAAACAATTATTGTCAGAGAATTTTGTAGCGTATAGCCAGCAAAAGTCAGGGAAGAAAAAAAAAACACATTCCCTTGATTTTGTCAAAATAGTGTCATCATCATGAATATAAAACTTCCCCACAAAGTGTTCCAGTCTGATCATTTCCATTAAAAAGTGTCAAATCAGGCCTTTTAGTGTCTTCCTGGTAGGTTGTACTGTAGTGCTGTTCACAGAGATGTAGAATCATAAGCCACAAACTCAAACTTAGTGGTTATTGAATCACGGAGCAGAGTGGTTATAGAGTCACGATCCGTTGTCCACAGGCAGCGCTTTAGATCCACATCACTTCCTGTAGTTTCATTCATTCGTCCGCTGCAATAGAGGAATGTAACAGAGAGAGAAGAAGAAGAAGAAGAAGAGAAGCTGCGACATAAAGGAGTGAGTGTACATGTTGGAGTTAAATCCTGGCGGTAGTGTAGTGGTCGCCCCCGTTGTCAGTTCAGCAGGGGCAGTAAGTTGGAGGAGGCTGTCGTCTTGCGATGCACACAATCAGTTCTTCTGAAAAACAACAGCAAATCAGAGTGTTGGGAGCTGACTGTGTGAAGCGAGTGATAAAAGGTGCTCATGCTTCAAATTCAAACTCAGAAAAATAATAACACAAGATTCACAAGAAGTAGCTGTGGGAAGCAATGTCATCACATCTTAAGACAAAAACTGTGTGAGAAAAAAAAAAAAGCAAAACATCAAGATAAGAAAAATAACAGTTTCCACCAGCAGAGGGGGCAAAACCAGGGTTTAAAACAAGTACAATGAGAGCTCAATGAAAACAATGGGTGCTTTTGCAGTGCCTTGCAAAAGTCCTGGAATATTTTACATGTTACAGCCACAAACCTCAAGGTGTTTATTTTGAGATTTTATGCAGCAGACAACACAAATTAGTACATAAATGCTTAAGTGGAAATAAAAAGAAAGGGACGTTTGTTTCTCAGCTGTTTTATCACTAATAAAAATCAAAAAAGGGTGCCAGACATTTGCATTTAGCAACCTTTTAACTCTACAACCCCTAAAATAAAACCCAGCCGCACACTACCTCCAGAAGCTTTCTTAACCCTGCACAAAAATAATCATCCCAATGCTTCATGGTGCCAACACTTTTATTATTATTAGTTTTTCAAGCATTGAGTTTTTAAATGCAATGTTTTTTTTAATCACAGGAGGAACTTTCATCAGTTCAAACATATACTGATGAACGTTCTAAACTAAATCTGGTTCATAAACCTTACGTCAACTTTGAAACCCAGCAGTAAAATAATTATAAAAAAAGACAGAATTATTAATCAATTGAAAATATCTCAATTCCTGATAAAAGAAAAAGTTTTCCATTTATATTTAGGTAAAAGTAAAAAGCCATTTATTTCCCAGGAAATCCTATTTTTATCTTTGGTAACTGAAGCAAAACTTTTCCAGATTTGGCAAAAGCTAAAATTAATTTCAATTTTTTTTTCCAGACCTTGCAAGGTAGATTTTCTTACCTCTGCTGTTGATCTGTAGTTGCGTCATGTTTTTTCCTCCATCTATACATTATGAATTTAATTCATTTTCCTATAATGTGTTGATCTATCAAATCGAAGTCCCAGTGAAATACATAGACGTTTCTGACTGTAACATGACAAAACGTCAATATCCAGGGGTATAAAAATTTTTTTGCAAGGTATTTTTACACACTTCTACAATATTAGGCCATGCGGTGAGTTGAGCAGGGAAGCTGGTGGGACACATACCATGCGCTGACATGCAGTGTGACAGTGGATGTAGCCTAACCATCGTAAGAATCCAACAGAGGCAATGAAGCCTGCCTCTCCCCATACATCCCTCCCTGAGAGAAGAGACAAAATATAAAGAGATAGGGAGTGTGATAGATTATGAAAAGACAGAAAGAGAAGCCCAGAGGTGGGACAACACAAAGAGAACGGTGAACAAAGAAAAACAATGAGTTGAGTGTGACACAAAAAGTTCAGAGGATGTAGTTAAAGGGAAACAAAGGATGAGATTAAAAAAAAATGAAAATGTTAGTGCGATGTTAGTTCATGTTTCAGGGAGACGCATGGGAGATAACGTTCAAGATAGAGATCGAGCACTTTGCTCTGATAGGACGTGCTACAACATGCCATCTGTGGGTGTGAGAACGTTCACACAACAACATTCCCGGAGCTCGCATTCAGTGTGTGTTTGCGCATGATCTAATCACAACCATGAATTTCCAACCTTTTAAACGAGAAAAGCAACGACATGTATTTTTCCCAGCTTTATGAGAACTCTGCCTGAACAGATACAACGTCAGTGGAAATATTTCACAGAGGTGCTGAAGCAGCTGAAGAAGCGCTGTGACTGGGCTTTTATTGACCAACAGTCCTAAACCCCAATTTACAAATAAATCCAGATGAAAATTCGTTTCTTAATAACTGGGGTTAGGAAAGAAGGTGTTGGAGGTGTTTTCCAGAGGTTTTCTTTTTCAGCGATAAGGTAGCTATAATTCTGACCGAGGGTGCAGTCATGCAACGTTGTGGAAGTGGGTTCCCATGGGATCAGAATCTACCTGTACTGAATCTTGGTCAGCAGCATCGAGTGTTTTATCCAGCGTGTTCTTTCTGCCTCTCTGGTCCAGTGTGGAGTAGGCGTCTGTAGGGGGAAGCAGATGTCTTTAAGATTCTGTGGCACACAGACATCTATGATACAAGCCAGGAAAATCTTCCTGTTTTCTATGTGCATGAAACCCAGGAGGAACGAGGCTGTGCAGCTGAAAATAGCTATGCATTTGTTCTGTACCGATTAAAAAATATACTTTTACCGTTTTCATTCAGTTAGGACTACTAACAATTATACTATAAACTAAATTCTACAATAAAAGTGGATTGCTTTAGAGATTTAAAAAAAATTTTTTCAAATTCAGAGATTTACACAAGTTTCCTCAGTATCTGGCAGAAACCTTTTCGAATTGCGTGACATGACTGAGGTGTTTTCTGTATCCCAACACACGGATTACGCAACAGTTTGCTGGAATTTTGGCCCATTTTTCCTGACAGAACCGATGTAACCGGGTCAGGTTTGTGGAACCCGCTCTCTCTCTCACACACACACACACACACACACACACGCACACACACACACACACACACACACACACACACACACACTTCATCTGTTCCCAAATGGAACGGAACTGCAAAAACACAAAATCTTACCAAGTATATTTTTGTCTAGTTTCTGTACAAATATCTTAATAATAAAAAAAAAAAGACAAAAACATCCAGATTTTCAAAACATTAAATCTTCACAAGCCAAAATTTTGATTCATTGCAAAAAATCGATTAATCTAAAAATCGATTAATTTTTATGTTGCTGTTAGAGTAAAAGCCCTTAAGGTTACCTCAATCCTGAGGACCGACTCCATCTTCAGAGATTTCCAAATTTATTAAAGGAATTTCAACATTAGTTTATTTAAACTATTGAATTGGAGTAAAGAGATCTTGATCTAAACTCTTTTCACTCTGGCATTTGGGAAATGGAAATAATTTTGGAAATTCTCACTGACCAAAAACAGGAAAAATGTAGGTTAATTTAATGTTTTTTGTAAATACAGTGCATGTACGGTATGTAATATGGTTTTAATTGAATATGACCAATTTCAATCTACATAAAATCAGTTTGCAGGATCTTTGTATTATTGCAAAGAAAAACCTCTTTTTTCTACTGAGTAGTAATGAGTAAAGTGTGTCTTTCATGCAATTAAAAGCAATAAGAGTGAGCTCTGTTTGGAAAACCAGGAAGAAATTCTCCCTGGAGAGAAACTAGAGGACATTTAGAGCTGGGTCCATTCAAAAATAACAAAATCAACCTGGCTTGTTTTTTGTTTAAAAAAAAAAAAACAAGCTAGGTTTTCAGGACCTCATTGCCATAAAATGAGTTACTTAATTTGCTATGTTAACTAAATATTTGTGTTGCCGTCTATAATCTTGAGTACAGTAGCTGCTAAAACATCCCCCAGTACTTGTTACATCTCAGAGGTTTTTTTCAGATACCATGAGCTCATTCTAATTGCTGTCTTCAGCAAGTAAGATACTTTGTATTATTGGAAAGAAATAGATTTTCCGCCACAAGACAAAAAAAAACATTAGCCTTAGAGTAGAAACAAATAGGACAGTACAGTAGGATGGGTGTTTAATATTTTAGCCTTTCTGTTAATTTCAAACCTTACACTAAATTAGAATGCCATCTCCCGGTCGTTTCTTGCCTCGATTGAGCTCATGTTTAGATTTTGAAAAACATTTCCTAAAGACTTTCTATTTCTACTCTGAAATAGAAAGTCTATTTCAGAGTAGCCATTGTGTTTGGGTTTTAGACAAGTCTGCTCCACTTTCTGAGTGGCAAAGACTAAAAATCTTTTGAACAGAAGTAATGTTAAAAAACACCACCCTGCTCAGGAATGTAATGAACAGGCAACACAAATTATACTTGCAAACTACAGTATATCTGATGAGTATAAATTAGTAGAAGTACAGCTGTTCTAAATTCTAATCATTCAACTCTTATTCACCATCTTCTCACACATTCACTGATTAACTATATGAAAGCATTTACTCATTCATGGGTTTCCACTATGTTCCATAACTAGAATGTCTCTTCTACACTGTTATGAGCTGTAGATGAATGTAATGTTTTCTGCACTTGCCTGGTCCAAACTCATTCAATGGAATCATTTCTTCATCTCTTTTCCCACCTGTATGAAAGCAAAACATTAAAATTGAGTGAACAGCTTTATTTTCTAAATGTCAGGTCGACCTAAGGTTTACAGTCACAGAGAAACAGCCCATTACTTGATTTATTTATGAGCAGTAACAGCATGCATAATATTTAATTAATAAACTGGCATTCAAGATTGACTATGTTAATATAGTTTTCAGACTATGAAGGTTGTCTTCAGTATGTTTCCAGACGCTGCTTTGTAAATCTGTACTGGGTAAATCCAGATTCTCTTCATTCCTCAAGGCTACAAGGTTTCCGAAGCTTCTGAACTTCTTGGATTCTTTGGCTTACAAGACCAGCAAATGTCTTCAAAGCCTTGAACTAGCTATTTTTTTATACAAAAACTGCAACACTTAATTCAAAACCAAACAACGAGAAAAATAAATCATGTTGGTTGAATCCTTAGAAGTATAAATAGAAACGCAGGCAGCTGCAAAAACAATAAGCCGGTGTGTGAGGTGTTTGTGTTTTTAATGTGTACATATAGTGAAACCGTGAAGGAAATCTTGATATTTTCCCAACCTTTATCAATGAGAGGCAAAGTGCTGTCGTCATGTCTTCCATTGAGCCTATTGTCATCGGATTTGGGGGGATTTAAGTTGACCATAAAGTCGGTCTTTCTCCAGCCGTCCTTCTCCAGGGTCCGACGGAGCTCTTTGTGGGCCCACACACTCTGCAGCACCAGCCCGGCTCCACGCACCTCCCGGTCTGAGCGGTTACTGTTTCCCAAAGTTCAAAGAGAAAAAAAATGCTGGATGTTAAAAAAAAGAGAAAAAGCAAGCAAGCAACCACAGAAGCACAATAAAATCTGATCTATATTAAATCAGGCCTTCTTCAGGATTCACCAACTCAAATTTAACACTTAAATGGTAAATGGACTGAACTTAAATAGCGTTTTTCCAATCATTTTGACCACTCAAAGCACTTTACACTAGGCTCACATTCACCCTTTTGCACACACATTAATACACCGATACACACATCGGTAGGCAAGATGACTACTCTACCCTCAGAACCACAGCTGCTTCAAGACTTAAGACCTTTTTAAGGTTACGAATGGAATTTAAGATCCTAAATTGCGACAAATGTACAAAAGAAGAATCACAAATAAATAAATTGCGTGGATTGCCGACAGAAGTTAACCAATGGCTAAAATAAAATTAGCATTTACCCATGATGGACATAATTGCCCTAACCTGCTTTTACTGTTGCAGGGTGTATTAGCAACTAGTTCCCGGTAGCAGCAACTCAAAACTGAGTGTGTTACTCAAAACTCAGTACTCAAGTTTTGAGTAACAGCAAACTCCTGTGATAAAAAAATTTAACTACATAAAATATTCGAAATTAAATAGTCCTGCCGCAACATAATGTAAGACCTGTAATAACATATCTAAGGCCAACCCCCTCCAAAAAATGAATTTAAGACATTTTATGGCCTTAATTTTAGATGCATTAATTTAAGACTTTTTAAGGATGCGCATTCACCCTGATTAAACAATTAATATGCATCCGATTCCACCGTTACCTGTCCTTGTTGGTGAGCACGAGTCTCTCAATTCCTTGCGAGGCCCTCAAGGTTTTTGCAGCCTCCACGTCGGATCCCAGCAGCTCATGGAGCGTGCTCAGTATGGACACCACTGTCTCTTCTGACAGCGCTTTCACTGGTTGATTCTGCCCACCACCAGGCAAGTCTCCCACCAGGTAGGGTACCGCGTATTTACCTGCCAACAGGCAGAGGTGAACAAAAGTTAAACACTCTTCAACACAAACACCAGCGCCGATCCAATCCATCCCTAGAAACCCAGAGTCTGTTTGGTTGGAAATGGCTTTTGATGCCTCACCGAGCAGTTTCTTGTTATGCGGATCTATCGCCAGGTTACGGATCGCTCCGGACATGGCACGGACGACTCGGTCATTGGTGTTGTCCAGCAGCTCGCTCACCACGACCAAGCCTTTCTCTTCACGCATCAACGCACGGATGTATCGTCCGTGCTAAATAGACAGGAGCACAGAGGATTTTCAGTAAACTACTAGTTGTGCCTATTCTGAAAACTTAGAAATTACAAATATATGAAATAAGCATCAGCAGTCAAGTGTCTTAGTAATGATGCTGACAAACAAAACATTGAGGTTTGGTCAAAAAAAAGAAAAGAAACAAAAAACATTTCCAATTAGAAGGAGAAGCAACTTCTGTTTACTGGTACAACTAAATCCACAATAAGTTGTTTTTCACTACATTGCAATTGCAGACAATCACACACAAAAACACAGTTGTCACAGAGAAATGTTTTCGGTATAATTTTTCTTTCTCTAAACTTTTAATTAGATTTTTTTGTCATTTGTTCTGCAGTTTTCTGAAAGAACAAATGAACTTTCCTATACAAAGTTGTTAATTTTGCAGAGCATTGCTTGGATAAAATTAGTAAAGTGCAAACCTGAAGAACAAAAACAAAAGTATCTACACCTGATTCAACAAAATAAATTTAGACTTTTAGAGTTTTTGGTGACAAAGAGCCATGAATAAATTTGAATTCAGGAGACTTTAATACCTGATTGATTCATGAGTCATATTTAAAAGGCTTATCAAACAAAACACATGGTCTAATACCCAACTAAAAAACAAGTGAAAAGCAACTAAAAAATGAAAAAAGAGACAACTTCCAAGCCTTAAAATAGTGATCAAAACCTTTTCCCAAAACTACAGAAATATCTAGCCACTTGGAAGCAAAATACATACAACTAATGAGGATGATTCACTGCCACTGATAACAAGTGTAACACAAAATGTTACAGGTAATTACATTTCAAGGACAAAACGTTCTGAGTCAGTTGGTTCAAAAGCATCTTCACTGATCAACACCTGAAAGCTCAGGAGGAGAAGTGGGAAGACTGTGATGGTGGGAAATAAAGATAGAAATGCAGAAGCTTTTGCAGCCTCAGAGGGAGTTCTGGTGAAACAGAAAAGGATGATGGCTTAAGGTGGCTCTTACAGTCCATCTTCCAGCACAGAGGTTCTGAATGGCTCCAGCTGAGGCTTCCAGCACGATGAGGTTGTGGCTCTCCTTTAGCATCGATGTGTAGATGCGGACCACCTCTGGCTGGAACAGCAGCTCATAGCCTGCAGGATGGATGGACACAGGAAGGAGGGAGGAAGCATGTAACAGGAGGTGAGCAGAGAAAAATGTAGAGGAGATTTATGTGATGCAGTCAAACATCGCCTCAGAATCTATGCTTACCTTTAGCAGGCGTGGCCCTCGGTGGGATACTTATTCTCTCTTCAGGTGCTTCCTCATCTTTCTTTCCTAAAAACAGCAGACCTTCGACATTACATTTCAAGAAATGAACAGAAACAAGTCTATGCTACATCTAAATAGGAGACATTTCTAATGCAATTTCTACTGTTGTTGCATTTCTACTTATTTTGACATCTGCAAACACACTACCTAAAAAGAAAAGTTAAACTAAGATGCAAGTTCTTAACATAGGGTTAGGGTGCTGGACAACCACAATGAAGAGCAGGCGTGCTTGTTAGTGTCAACAACCCAGACTTGATCAGACAAGATCACGCAGCGGAAGCTAAGTGTCGTTACACAGAGGTAAAGAAAGCTTACCTTTGGAAAACCACTCATCTGTAGCCGACCCAGATGGGGAAAAGAGGAACGGAGAAGAGAAAAAAATAAGGAAGAAAAGAGTGGCAGAAAAAAAAACGAAGGAGAGAAAGCGTTAAAAGGGAAAGCAGCCATTACTCCGCCACCCAAATAACCTCCTTCCATCCTGACTACCAACACAGATGACATGCGCCTTGTATGTATTCAAGAATCCAAATATTTAAAGGAATTGAAAAAGTTACTTTTTATGATCTCGCTGTATCATTCACAGGTGACGAATATGGTTGTATTTTCAGAAATTTTTCTGTTATGACATTCCTCTGTAAGATATTTTGTTGTATGATATTTTAATGTTTTTCTGAACAGGTTGTGGTTGAAAATGAGAATTTGTTCTCAATCACCTTATCTGGTTAAATAAATGTTAACTAATAAAAGCAGATGTGTCTTTTTTTATTACCAACAGATTTAGCTTAACATCAACTAGCTCAGAGAAAGCAAACTAACATCAGCCCGAACCTTTAACTAACTCCTCAGTAGAAACAAGATGTGTATTAAACTGTTTGTTTCTACATGTGCTGTTCGATGATCATGAAATGTAAAGTTTCTATCAGCAGAGATCTTTTTAAGCAAAAAGAACTTTTACTCTCATAAAGGGAGAAATTTAGGATCACTCATTGTTAATGATCAAAAAGTAAACAAGTGAAAAATAACTAATTAAAAAACTCACCATTTTTGTATGAACTCAGTTAACATGCATACAGATACGATAAAGTATCAGCTTGTGTTCCAGCAAAAAGAAAGCTGCAGCTGAAACAAATCAATGCTCTCAATGAAAAACCAGCAGCGACCACAGACGATGAGAAGAAATTGTTGACATTCCTCAAACATCAAGTAGTTTTGTTTGTTGAGGCATGTGTGTTGGTATCAGTTGAGCTGGAATGTGTAGTCAGTGATATCACCCTAAATGCCCCAGAAACTGAATGAGCACACACATCACATGAGTCCATTGTCACTCTGTGACACCGACCTTTGCCCTTGCGGGAGCTGAAGCAGCCAGCCCTCTGGCTTGAGGGGGCAGGGCCCAAGTTGGCTTGTTTGCTCTCATCGTAGGCCTCGAAGTTCGGTATTTCTTTGTGCACATGATACGACAAGTTCCTCAGCAGACAAATACAGTTCTCAGTCAACTGCGGACATAAAGAGAACAAGGTGCAGGTGTAAAAAGATTTTTTTTTTAAATAAAAAAATTGTAGGATACACAATTAGTTTTAAATGCAGAATTTTGAACATACTGATTGTAAATCCAGTCAATCTTGCACGTACCTTATTGCTGAGCTCTTTACAGTTAATCTGGGACTGAACGATGTACATGAGGGAATCGACCAAACCGGAGCACTCTCTCAGCTTCCGCCTCGCCTCAATTCTCTCTGAACTCACGTTCCTAAAATCAGACACGAAAAGAGAAGAATGAGGCAACTGAGAAACGAAAAGCCGTAAAGAAGGGGGAAAAAAAAGAGTCAGTTTTGGTCACAACATGAGCCGACAACAATTACAGCTGTGTCTGAACATGAACAAAAGTTGTTTGAATGAAACTCCATTTAAATCTGCAGTTTCACAAAGAAGAGTACAGTCAGAGTACAGTCTGACAAGATCCGGTTACATCTCTGACTCATTCTCACTTAAAGCTCAAACTGAACTGTGTGTGTGTCCTTCACTAACTCAGTTAGTCGAAGAACATAAAGGAAGCAGGATAAACTAGAAAACTGCAGCCATTCAGTGTTGTATTTCCCAGCGACAGACGGCCGTTTCGGCCAACAGCAGGACACATTCCCTCTAACTGCGAATACGTACAAGTCGCGAAGTTCACTAGAACTATGGAGGGACAGAAAGTAGCACAGCTTTATCCTCGTTTGTTTGTATTATCATGTGCCAGTGGATGAGCAGAATACACCAAACAGCTGTGCATACTGCGCATGTGCACTTTCACACTTGCGGAATACTACGCACCTTCGTAGGTGATGTTATGGAAAGGTTTCACTCTGAGACATGGTTTCAAAAGTTCCACTGTGAGAGAATTTCGTCGTTGGTGTCGCGTAAACGAGCGGCTGGATTGCATCAAAAATGTTGCTATTTAATTCATCAGTGTCTCCGTGTAACGAGGCCTGAGAGTGGAACTTTTCTGTAACATCCAATGAGGAGGTGTGAAGAAATCTGCAGGTGTGAAAGTGCACTTGCACAGAACGAACAGCTGTAGGGTTTGTCCCATCTCTGAGCGGGAAGATGACAACAAAAACAATGGCTGATAGCATTGTGCTGTGTTGTGCTACTAACCTGTTCAGCTCGGCACAATTCCTGATAAGGAATATGTGTGTGTTACATGAGCACTTTCATTGAAGGGAGACGGGCTACTGTTTGCAATGTGGTGGAAGCTAGTGAGGGAGAAGCTAAGAATCAAAAAGCGAATGCTCGTTCGATGACATGCTGAAGTCGCAGCTCCATACTGTGTTGTCGAAACGTGGTACTTTTATCTAATTAAGATCTGGAAATGTAGAATTCAAGGCAAGATTAGCTGCGATAAATCTGACCTGGAGAAGACTTACTGGTTTCTGAATATATGGAGATAATCTTCCAACTTTACTACTCTCTTTTTTATTGTTATTTGGAATCAAATTAAAAGCTAAAATAACTTTTAGAACTTTTGGTAATTGTACTTGGAGATGCAAAATTTCTGCTTCTTCAAAACTCTGCTATGTTCGAGTAGAAGCTGAGTAAATATACCAGTTGCCATCAGCTGTTTGCACCAGCTTCAAACAGTTTTCATCCCTGTTCAAAAATTTTAATTAATAGCTGGGTTGGAATACCTGGAAACTGAGAACTATATCACATGTCTAAAGTTGTTATTTTGAGTGAAAGTTCACACAAATCACAGAAAAAGTTTAATAAATTAAAGCAAAGTTGTTCATCTGTATTTATTTGAGCTTTCAGCCTGTCAGGAAGAATGATGGTTTTTGGAAATCTTGGAAGCCTTTTAAACAGAGTTAAGATGGGAATTTAGATCCCCTAAGGAATAAACCCTGAGATTGGTTCTTACAGCTAGTAATCCAAACCATACTTCTCACATCCATCTTATAGAAAAACCAGATTCTATAAGTTGAACTATTAATGTCTCATTTTCATCCCCAATTCACTCGATTCATTCTGGAGCATCAGGCAGACAGTCAAAGCTCAACATGATGTTGATCCTACTTGATGCTGAGCATAAATCTTTAACCACCAAGACTTTTAAAGTCTTCAAGATAACATTATTTACATACTTCTCCCATGAAGCAGAACAGCTCTAATTAACCGAGCTGTTGAAGCGAATCCACTGATAACAGACCCACTGGCCTGCTAATACTGTTTACGGTGTATAGGCCATTGCCCCACTGTTCTCTGCTATTTCCTGTAACAACTTAAATTCCTTTCTTCCCGTTCCTCTGATTTATTTAAACATTGTGGCAGACCTCTTCCAAATTTAACAAGCAGCAGGGCTCTGAAAGAATTGTCAGCAACACACCAACTCAATTGCGAGGTGTAATAACAAGGATACTCTTTTTTTCTTTTTTACTTATACAAATCTTAAAAGTGTGGCGTTCATTTAAGCTCAGCTCTTCTGTTAATACTTTATAGAATCAGGAGTTGATATAAACCTGGTTTATATCAAAACTCTCCACTGCTCTTTGAAATCGATCAGGTTCAATCAGAATCAATGGAAAGAATCTGTGGAAAGCCATTTTCAGGCTTCAGTCACAGATTCTCAGTTAGTTTTGGATCCAGACTTTGACTGGGTCAGTCTAATCTTAAAGCAGGTTCGCTTTGATCTTAAACCACTCCACTGTAGCTCTCTCTTGTCTGAAGTTGTTGTTTAGAGTGAAAGTTCACTCTATATAACTAAGGGTGAAATAACAATGGAGGAAAGAGAAAGATGTGCATTTTGTTGCTGGAAAAACAGCAACAAAATGCTGTTTATCCAGCATTTTGCTGGAAGTCGCTGGACTTTTAACCTCTGTCTCAGTCTCAAGTCTTTCCCAGCCTCTAATAGACTTTTTGTTCCAAGATTGACCAATATACTCAGGAAAAACAACCCCATAACATGATGCTGCCCTCTCTATGTTTTATGGTAGAGAGGGTGGGTTCAGGGAGATGTGTGGTGTTAGAGATTGTGAACAGTGGTATTTATGGGGATTAACATAAAATAACATCAGGTGACGTATGAAAGTAATTGGTAGAACTTAGGGTGATCCGCACTTTTTGACTTTGTTTGGTAAAACCTTTTGAAAACTAAGCAACATAAATACACACTTGTAAGATCAAATGTTGCAGAAAAATTATTCATTACATAATTACTCTAGTCAGACTATGTTTATGTAGACAAAACATTTCTTGAAGAGCAGCAGAGCTCAATCAGATTAATGAAAGCTTGTAAATTTTTTGCATTCCAACTATGTTCTACAAGGCTTTATAAAAACACACCCAGGTCCTCTGCTGTGTTAACTTTCTTCCTTCGTCCTATCAATCTGCTTAACCAGACTCCTTGTTGTTTTCCTGAAAAGATCAGGTCTCCCCTCCATTAGCGGCAACTTTGATCTTCGTTCTTCCCTTTCCTTCCTTCATACCTCAGACAGCCCGCTGTATTAGTGAGCGCCGTGTCCCACTCGGGAGTTCTGGGCTTGCCGTTTTCTTCGCCCCCTCCAGCACCGTTGGTCGTCCGCTCCCAGCCCGAATGGGGAACCATGACCTCGTCACAGAGAGCGTGCAGCGCGTTATCCACAATCTCCATCTTCACAGAGTCCTGGGACGACAGGTTCCATAGAGTCCCTTTGGGGAAAACACACCATTTTATGATTAATGTGTGAAAAGACGAAGTTTAGTCTTGTTTTAAAGTGTGACTTTAAAAACAGAGATAATTGGAAAGCTACAGGACACATGCAAATTTTGAATTACATGAAATGTGCTTGTATAGCATTATTAAAACAATAATAGTAATCCACAACTTCTGAATAACCATTTCTATTGTTTCATAGATCATTTATTTTGTTATGCGTCAGCATCTTTTATTCCTATTCATCGGTTTTTGCTGAGAGTTTATTATTTTATCCAAGGTACACGTTACAAAGACCGTCTACAACCCACATTTATCAGCTACTGTAAGCAGCCAATATAAAAATGAAACAAAGCTCATTACATACATCTATTCAGCATTTTATATCATGATCCATACTGTCTCTATACCACAATAACCTAAACAATCCAATTTGGAGAGAAACAGCCTGCAAGAATGTGATTTTTTTTTAGGTCACTGAATTCTGTAATTTAACTAAATATAACTTTCATTCTTGTCCCTGTAATTCAGTTCAGTTTTTTACACCCTTGTGTTTTTCTCATTCAATCTTTGTTTTGCTCATGTGCATTGACTACAGAAGAAAATGATCAGTAGAATGAGCTTTACCACAAATGAAAAACCTACAGAGAGAAAAAAAAAAAGTTCTCAGTCTTTTGATCACAAGAGTAGGGCAAAGCAGAAGGAAGACTTTTAATGTAGCAAGGAAGTGGAGACAAGAACATAATGGATTTAATGGGCTTGAAATAGATGACATAACCTGCAACAAGTTTCTGAATCCCTGTATGTACAATAAAACTACTAAACGAAATGCAAATTTCAAACAGAAGGAGATCTAGCCAGCTGCCAGATTAGTGGAGGAAATATTGCCAAGTTTCTGCTCTTTCAACTGCATTCAATCATTTATTTTGAAAGAAAAGCAGCTTTAAAAATAAATTATTAAAGAAATTACAGTACAGTCCAGATCTCCAGACCATAGGAAGCCTGTGTTTTTTAATAAAATATGTCTAACCTGTGATGATCTCTGTGAGGTCCTGATCGCGCGTCTTTCTCAGCAGCCTGATCAGCGCTGGAACTCCATCGCAGTTCTTAATGGCAATTTTATTGTCTGCATCTTTGCCAAAAGAAATGTTCTTTAGTGCTCCACACGCTGCAAAGTGAACCTGTAACACAGAGCCAGGGACACCTTTATGAGACACTAGTGATTACTCTGTAAACAAAAGATTAAACGCAGGTAAAGGAACCAGAATATTGTAACCCAGAGTTATGCTGCACATAGTGTATAACACACTTCTCTCTCACTCTAGATGCACAGAAATGTGGAGTTATGAACCAACTTTAATCCCAACCAGAGTGCCTCTGATTTGAACCAATACATGAATTTTCCAACAAATATCTGATTTGAAGATTATTAAAACTGGTTTCAGACAGAAATTGTACAATATATTGAGATTTATTACACTACATTCTGTAGAAAAAAAAACAAATGTTGCAACATTGGCATCTATATGAAAGTAATCAAAAAATAAAGACATTCATATGAATTAAGCTCAAAATCATAGTAAGACCATGTGTCACCAAATAATACAAATTTATAGCTTTAATTCCTTTTGTACAAACACAGAAGGTTTCCATCTCGCCAAATTTACCATGTAAACACATCGCCTAAGACATTTTATTGCACTCAGTTTAAAGAGTAAAAGCAGTGCAGTAAAAGCTCGATCCTTTTAGGCATTAATTTGGCTCCACTTAGCTCAGGCATAAATAACTTATGAAACAGACAGAAAACCAGTTGGAGAGAGTAATTCTGACCTCTCTGTTAGGGTTGTCAAGCATGGACACAAGGGCAGGAATGCCTTTCAGTCGGCGGACATCAGACTTCACCTGCAAATCAAGGAGGTTGATGTTATTCATGTGCTTCCTTATATTTCACCAGGCTCAGTGGTGTGCACAAACGCTTTTAAGGTCAGGTGCTCACGTGGATAAAAAGGGCACCACATGGAGAAGGTCATCTTCATGATTAAAAAAAAAAGTCTTACTTTGTCGTTCTTAAAGGTGAGATGCTGCAGGTATGCAGCTGCATTGCTCCTGACTGGGTCCAGTCTGTAGTTCAGCATGGCGATGACCTCTGGCAGCTCTGGCTGACGCCATCCACTAGCTGGTGGTCCTTTCCTCATACTCAGAGTGTCCAGTGAAGCCACGCTGCCCCTCTCACCCTTAGCCAGAGGTGCCCCGGCACCATAATAGTAAACCTCTCCTGCACCATCTAAAGCGCCTTCATAACTCCTGCAGAGGGAGAACAAGCTTGTCTAAGTTACGGCAGAGAAAAAACAAATTTTTGTCAAACCGTACTACCACACTCACCCAGTCCTGCGCGGCGGAGGGCCATGTGGGAAGGCGTGGTTGAGGGGCATGGTGTTGTAGTGCATTGGGTGTCCCATGCCGTAGTCTGGCTCGTCGTAGCCGATGCTGCGCTGGTCATCCTCCAGACCGTACGGATCTGCGACAAACCGGGGAATGGACGACAGCTCCATTGCACTTCCCAGTCGCCCAACCTGCGAAAAGACAGAAATGGAAATGGGGATGGAAATAACGCATTACAGTAGATGCAGACCAGTTATTCCAGTAAATTTTGACACACTGCAGCTGGCAAACAAATCATCAATGTTAACTTAGCAGGTGAAACCTGCAAGATCAGCATGCCAAAGCAAGATTCAGTTAAAACAAGCCCTGAAGCTAATGATGCAGTGACTGTTGAACACACTTGTGGTTGGGCAGCATATGGGTCCAACTGGTTCCTGCTAGGAGCTCGGTAGCTTGGATCCAGGGTTCTGTAGCCGTCTGGGTGGATTGGTCTGATAGAGAATAGAGTGGAGGGAAAACTGAGTCGAAATGAATCCATTTAAACATTTGAATGCAACAAGCTCAAAATGCAGCAACTACATCACTAAAATCTGATAAGAGGAGTTCAGATTTCAGTAAAATCCTGTTACCTGTAGCGATCGTCCATCCGAGCCCCCCTGCTAAGGCTGGAGTATGGCTCAGACGGAGGTCCTCCACGGTAGTCGTCGTAGCCCCCCGCGGGACTGTAGTGATAATTGCGGGGCACGGTATGGGTGGGGTACTCCATGGGCACAGCGCCGCCAGGGCCCTGTCTGTAGACCATGGGTGAGGCGTAACCCCCAACAAGGGAACCGCCTCCATCCACAGACAGAGTGTCCGACACAGAGGGGATGACTGTGCGAGTAGTGGTGGTCTTTACAACTTTCTTCACCTAAAAAGGGAATAAAGGGAGCGAGTGTATTAACGTGTTTTTTGTTAACACACCTAGCCCTAAAACAGGAGCTGTGTTCTTTACACTTGTTGACATTTTGTTAAGGATTAGCCTGGTTTTATTTAGTTTTTAAAGGAAGCTGACTGTCTGGGTTTTATTTACAGGTATCAGAGTAAAGAAGCATGAATTCAAAAGCTAAATTTTGATAAACCTAATTTTCTCTCAATCCCAGATCACAACTATGAACTATGTTGTGTTAATATATTACAAATCACATAGACTAGTTGCAGCATGAAAAAGACATCGTGTAGCTGCTGCGAGAGGTTTAGTCAGTTCCGTTTGTGTTTTCATACGCTACTTTAATCAGAAACGTCTGAAAATCATGCTGGAGAAAACATTCTCAAACATTTCAAAACAAAATAAAATCCCTGTCAACATTTAATTGCAACAGACACAAAATGGCACACAGATACACAAAGAAATTAAAATATGCTTCCCAACAAGGCTCCTCTTTTTGTCAGATTAAAAGTATCTTTTGAAAACAATCTTTAAGCAGGTATTAAACTTCTCTATTCAAACTGTTTTATGAGTCTGATGTAATGATGTAATCTTAAATGTTGTTTTAATTAGCTGAAAGTCAAAAGAAAAATCATCATAGTTAATAGAAAGAAATTCTTGAACGCATCAGTCTATGTGAACTGCATTTATATGACGTTCTTTAAATGAGTTACTGGAATAAATGAACTTTTGAATAATGTTCTAATTTTCTGAGATGCACCTGGACTCTTCGATTCTAAAACACGCCACTGACATTTGATATCCTCCTTACCGTGGTTTCTGTGCGCCTTGTAGTCCCATCGTCATCCATCTCCACGGAGATTACCGGGGCCACCTCCTGAGGCTCCTCCATTGTGAAAGTCTCCTGCATCAGCTGACCAGGCTCCATCCTGAACTACATGCACATGTACACAATGCTCAATTTCAGTCCCAATGTCTCAAGTTGTGAGACTCCAAAGGGCCGATTTGATATAACATCATAACATAGCTCAATTTATTGTGTGATGATCAATAAACTATTTACTCTCAAATCAGTTCCAGTCATGAGGGTTAGAGCATTAAATGCAGTCTATAGCTTATACTCCATTTGTCCAGTGTGTGGTTTATTAAAATCAGTATCAGCTACTGATATTGTAGAAAGCGTATTATAACTTCTATGTTGCTAAAACGTATATAGTTATCCATTGACAGAAAAGGAATGTGATGCTCATTATCTCTAGCTTCAGGCATCAGAGGTCTGATTCTTACATGATGCGTCCCGTTGATGTAACCCTCGTTCAGCGTCAGCCTTTCTAGGTCTGCATCACAAGGAATGCGGCCGTTCTGTTAACAGACAGAAACAAAATCATGTTCATGAGAGAATCCCACTCAGCACTAACAAGAAATTGAATTTAATATGCATTTCTAGGCAAACAGCATTTGTGTCACGCCGCCAACTACTGAGCAGATGCCTTTATTCATCCAGAACAAGGAGAACGCAGCAATTTATCAGACTACTTTTTAATTTCAGCCACATCTGTGTAGCAAGAAAAAAAGGAATGTTACGAGACCTTTTTTTCCCATCGTGCATTACAGACATGTAATCAAAAGACCAGAATCAAAACAAATGGTTTAAAAAATATATACTTACAGTCATGACGATACAACTTAGGTTTCTATATTTAAGAAGGTAAAACATTTGTACCTTAATATGGTTTTTGCATAAGAATCCATCCTCCTTCAACCTTTCACATTGAGTTACTTTACAACCACAACATCTATTTTATTGGAACTTCCAATGACAACAAACATAGTGATTCATATTTTAAGTGGTAGGAAACTTTATGGGTTTGGCAACTTTTTTACAAATGAAAATGTAAAAACTGACCATCATTATCCAGCAATTGTAAGGAAATAGTTTGATGTTTGCTTCATTTATTTTAAAAATTATTTTTTTTATATAAAATGAAAACAAATTTCCCATATAAGACATTTAGAAAAAAAAATAAAAAATTTTTCCAAACATAACATCTGTGGCTTTAAGCGAATTATATTTATTTGGATTCAGGGTGAAAACAATTCTATAGGTTGAGGTTTGTATATAGAGAAAATATGAGAAACTTCAAGGAAGTCTGAATACTTTTGCAGGGCATTGTTGCATTATGATAGTAAAACTAAATGAATGGGCTGTGATGGTGGTATGAATCGATGTCAAATGGAGAATTTGTCAGTAATGAGTGAAAAACAGCTGACATGACTGATGATTTTTCAGCCACAGACAGACCTCTGTTCCTGCTGAGAACACATTTAAAAAGAGATCCTTCGTGATTTAAAGTAATAAAAAAAACAGAAATAAGACATTGTTGGCTGGAAACTGATGACAATAAAGCCTTCAACACACAAACATCAGATTAAGCTGCTGGACACAAATTGTTCAGATCAGATTAAGCCACAGACAGAAAGAGAAGCAACTGGGCAGATGGAGACATGTGGATACCTGTCAGTAAAGACTGATATCATGTTGTGTTGCCTTGAGAGTAGCAGAAGCATGCTGGAGCCTTCAGGCAATGTTGACACACAACAACACACAGCAGTGATGGGGGCAACACAAGCAACCTTCCTGATCTGCACACACTCACTATTTAACATCCTGCATTTACAGCAGCACCTTATGACTCAGAACAGCCTTGAAATTACCTGAGAGATTGTCAGATTAAGGTGTGGCTACATGCAAGAGCAGCAGGCTGAGGTGGATTATTATTGGCTAAAGCAGCAACGGTTCCCTGATAGTGAGGAAGTGTGCTAAACTGTTCCGGTACACTAATGGCTTCTCTCAGAAAGTGAAAGAATTATCGAGCGTTTTAAGTTTGGGTTCAGAGCCAAGTAACCGACTCACCCTGTGACTGACAAGCAAAACAGTGCCATACTTTATGAAATCAAAAGACGGGATCTTATTTTCATTCTTACCCCAACAAGGGATACCCTCCAGCAAGTAAAGACAGAAGAACAAGAGTAATCCGGATCAGAAAAAGTAGGAATGATAAACCAAACATTAAAGCAAGACGTAGTTTTGCATGCACACATTCAAGGACAAGTCGGGACAAAACCATCGGGCGGCGCAGCATTTCCAAAGCCTGACAGCTGGAGGGGAACGATCATTGTGTAACTTAGAGCTCTGGTAGTGCCAAAAAAAAGCATATATTTTGGTGCTTTTACTTTTTTCCCCCCTTTCAGAAAAAAAGTGTTAATTTCTCGTAATATTCTTTACTACACTGGATTTCAAAAAAATGCACTTGAATTTGAGTCCAATATAAATTTCTTATTATTTAATTAGAACTATAATTGTCACGGAAACCAAATTGCTGGATGATAAATTGCCCCAGTAATTATTGCAATAAACATTAATGTTTTGAGGCCAGTTTCAAGTAATATATTGATGGTGGAAAAATAATGCAAGTTCACGCTCTCAAAGATCAATAAATGTTAATTTTGTAAAGAACACTTAACATTCGAATTGGAAGCCAGTTTTAAATATCCAAAAAACGAAACTAAAAACAGTACTGGTAAATATAATGAAAGTAAAAACAACACACAACCAAAATCATAAATAAAATGGATTATGAAGTCTCTGTAGACATAATTGCCTGTCAAAAAATATTAATTAGAAAGGAAATTATTCTTTCCTTTCTGTTCTTTGCACAGGTAATGTCCACAGGTGAGTCTGTGGTTTCCAAAAGTTTGTAGCCTTATTTGTGATATTTCTAGAAGGTCTGTATACGCTACACCATAATGCAAAAAATTCTGGTGAGGGATAAACCTGTTGCAATAAGCAAGTAATCGCATGGTATATTAAAATAAGCTCATCTTTCTGATGCTTAATATCTTTGACAGGCAATTTTGCTTAAAGAAACTTCATAATCCATTTTATTTATGGTTTCGACTCAGTGTGGTTTTTATTTACATTTTATTTATTGTTTTTGGGTGTTGTGTTTCGTTTCGGATATTTAGAATATCTTCCAGTTCCAGTGTTAAGTGTTTTGCACATTATTAAAGTTTATTAGTCTTTGAGAGAGCAAACTTGCATTATTATGCATTATTAATATATTGCGTGAAAATTATCCCAAAACAACAATATTGCCATTTATTGCAGAAATTTCTAATACAATTTATTGTTCAGCACGTTATTGTGACAGGCCCAATCCAAATTATTTTATCATATGTTCCATTCTCATTTTCTCTAAAACTATAGCAGCTGCTGTGGCACTTACACTTCTGATGGAGTCTCTTGATATAAAGATCATTGAAATAGAGCTTGTAATTTTTAAGAAAATATAAATTAGATTTGGGTGTTTTATTTTAAACACATGCTTCAGAAAACCCCTCTGGGGCTTAAGTTTTAAAAAGCATTTACTTGACTTTCTTTAAGGTGAATTCTAAGAGTCACATGTTTTAGCTCCTGCTGTGGTCTGCTACCATCCAGCACAGATGAGATGAGGGTGATCATGAATGAATGGATGAACCGCTTCAGATCAAAGGGAAGAATCCGAGGAGGACTGAGATGGAAAAGATGCATGAGGGTACTAAGGGTAGAAGGGTCAGAGGGCATTACCTGCATGTTGGGGAGGGGGCGGGGCAAGGTGCCGGCACACGACCTCCGCTCCTCCTCCAGAGCCCGGCTCAGCATCTCAAACTGCCTCTCCTGCTCCCGCACGGAGGCCAGCAGGGAGGCCGTACTCGCACACTGCTCCATTCACACACTGAGAGCAGAGCACAGGACAGGACAGGACCGTCACCACACAGCACAGGGACAGATGAGTCCAACACCAGGATTTATCAGAGGACAGAAAGAAAACCACCAACGTACACACAGATAAAAAGTAGGGCTCTGACGCAGGGTGCAGTCAGGAATCTAAACAGCAAAGAAGCGATAATGAAGTTTATACTTAATTAGCGAGAAGCTGGAAAATAAAGCAGAGAAAAAGTGATGAAAGTGGAAACAGAAAAAGCAGAAATTGCTAAAACAATTCAAGACAGGGAGTGACATAAGCAGATTATCGTCACATTTCAATCTTTCTTCACCTACAGCTAAGCAGGGTTAAAATTAGAAAGTGAGATTTACAACAACAGGGAAGAGCGGCAATTTTCAGCTGCAGCATGTGGAGCTTGTTAGCACCTTTTGGCTTCAAAATAGCACGAACATGAAAAGGGGAGAGAGATGTGAGAGCAGAGAGGGGCTGTGAGCTTCTAAACTTTAAAAGACTGGGGCAATTCATCGAAGCAACAAAAAAGACAGGTTATTTAACAACAACAAAAAGAGTTGCGATTATATATCAATTTCTAAATAAGATATATTTTATTGTAAGGATACTTATGACATTTAGGTTAGTGGTACAAAATTACTCGAGTCGTATAGTAAAAGTGTTAAACAGAGAATTTATTTTAGGTACTCCTCAGTCAGAAAGAGTCCACACCAAAGAGTACTGCTGTTATTATCACCTGGAACAATTTTTTAGTTTCCATTAAGCCAATTATTGGTCGAGCTTTTAAAAATCTAAAGTAGCACAGTTGATCCTGATTGGCTGAATTCTTGGAGCATTTCTAGTTTTGCACTAAAATCTGTGTTAAAACTAGAAACAAAGTTAAAGGGTATTGATAGGGTTAGTAGCAGAGAAAATGTCATTAAAGCGTCTCAAAGCAAAAATGAAGCCAAGCTTAATGCGTCAAGTTGTGTTTGAACTTTGTCCAGTGAATGAATGCAGAGCTACATTGTATTTTATGTCTGTAATGACTTTTAAAAAATGCCTCTCAGCAGCCATGACTGTACCTAAAAAAAATCCAACGTTGCGCAACCATAACTCTGGTTAACAATTAACCACCAAGGATCCAAGATAACGCCGTCCATGGCCATCGTCTAAAACTTGGTGGTTGTTCTCAGCTTCTTTGAAAAATTGTGTGAACACACCAGACTGAAGACAGTTGAGTCAAACATAAATGGACCGCTTGACACACGATGCCATAAAACTAAATGAGACCCGATACGCCATTTTAAAACAGCCTACTGAGCTATATTGCTGTGAATAATGGAGGCAATCAATCATGTCAAATGCACTCAATTTAACATGTAGCCACAAAGGAAATGCTTGGAAAGAAATTAAGACATGGTTGCTTAGGAAAAACGCAGAGAAAGAAGGGTTTTTTTTTCTACTGTTAAATAAAGAAAACGCAACCTAAACACATGCCATAGATGGTATAAACCTAAATTACAGTCCAGCCCAAAGTAAGACCATCACAGTCTTAGACTTTTATCCTGGCGTGGGAGGACAGAGGAATCTGGAAAAGGATTACTTCAGCAGAGTCTAATAAAGGAATGACATGAGCATGGCTCATCTCCAAACCAGGGCAAAAATCATTTTCTGCTTCAAAGTTCATTGACTCATGGATCTCCAATCTGCTGTCCGACCGCATCGACGGGACTGTCTAAGTGTGGATGTATGCCAGTTTGAGTGTGTGTTCACATCTGTATACAAGTGATGTGTGGTTGGGTGTCAGAGAGACTGAATAAAGTGGCAAGTTTGTATGCTTGTTACTATTCTCAAATACTCCAACAGAGCACTGGCAACTTTTTGTGAAGTTAAGTAAAACGTTTTTTCCGTCTGTGTGGGAGGAAAAAATAATTAAAGAAAAGAAAATAGAGACATTTGTGGTCAAAGGCACATTGGAGCAGCAAGAAAACACTCCCGTAGTACCATTGTCATACATTCCAGAGTAAGATTTAGCGTGTCATATCCTGCCTCAGCTGTTGGGAGCTGTCCTAAAAAAATAAAGGGCTCATAATTCATCTTTCATCTGCGTTTGTCTTGGTATTTTAAACAAAAAAGCTGGAAAGAGAAAGTGGGTAGACCCCTGTACTGTTTCTTAGGTGAAATATGTAGACAAGAAAACAAGTTGGCTTAAACTTATCTCTAAAATAAAACAAAAAGCATGTTTATGTTGAAAAGGCTGTCAGGTGTTGCCGATGAGATCTAGAAAAGCAACTTGTTAATGGGAACGGGTAAGCATGGACCGGTCTTCCTTACCAGGTTTTACAAAGTTTCCATATTAAAACTGACAAAAAAGTTGTTTTCATACCATTCAGGTTTGTGTTTGTCTCAGGTTACAGCAGGTTGCAGTTTTAAAAAGTCCCAACGATAATGTAAACATACCTAGAAAAGGGTTATCTACCTTTTCCATCTTGTTACCGAATGTTTTACTTTATTTAAAAAATAAAAAGAAGCTGAATGCATTTCTGTTCCAAGGCAGAATCTGCTCTGTTTTGGTCTGAAAATATTCCACTGTAACAGTTATAATGTTTGACCCGAATACACTATTACAACTTTAATATTATGGGAAATAACAAAAAAAAATGTAAATATCACTTATAGAAGGTTTTATAGCAATATTTGCTTCTTTTTAAAATATATAATTCTGGGATTACAATTTTTAAAGAGATTTCAATGTGAATCGGGTGACACAACTTAAACAGAACTTCAGCTTTTAAAAGGCTGCCTACGATTTATAAAAAAGTATTTGGCTGCTTTGAATAAACTCTAGGTCTATACAAAACTTATTAATCTTTGAGAGGGTGAACTTGTATTATTATATCATTATTATATTAGTTAAAGATGGTCTCAAAATGACAATATTATCGTTTATCGCAATAATTTCTGGGACAATTTATCATCCAGCAAAAATGTATTGTAGTGACAGGTCTAGCTATGACGTTAATATAACTAGTTAGTAATTTATACACCAGACGTGTTGCTTTTGTTTTCAATAAAACCAATTAGTTTATGTTATACAATCTTATAGAGAGATCATGTGGTTTTCTTATTCCATGCAAATCTAGTGAGAATCTGTGAGATAAGTCTTTTTTTTATCAAAGTTAAGAGTTGTTGCATCTTTCTGACAGAACAAACACATGAAGAATGTAAACCTAATTTCCTGTCCCTTCCTTTCTGCTATAGAGAGTTAGTCAATCCCAACAACTTTTAACAAATCTCAACGTTCTTGTGGAAAGATGCACTTTGCTGTGAAAGCTGTAAATGGTTTCCATCACTTAAAGCCTGGGAATCGGCCATTGCACTATTATTGGGCCATTAGCAGCACAACCCTCTCTGTTAAAGGGGCAGTGCAGCCAATTAACTTCTCAAAGAAGCAATACACCATAACCAGTATATGGCAAATATTTAGTCCCCCCCAAAACATTTTTTGCTTAATGTTTTATATTATCTCTTTTATAATATACCATATCTTCTATTTCAATCATTCTGTCATTGAGGTAGTCCAACACACATCCTGTTCATATCTGAAATGAAGTTAAAATGCTGTTGTGGCCTGGACAAGAGCTTTGCTGACTCAGCTTCATCTGAATGGTCGCAGCGATTTGGTGAACACCCTGTGGTGCTTTGTGCATTGACCTTGGCCTAAATCCAGATAGTCCCACCTTTACCATCCTGACATGAAACCACAAGGGGCTCTGGTCCTGGCCCACACTACTCCACATGTGGCCATTAAGGCAGACCCCAAGAAAGTGAATGTTTCAAACATGTCCACCTTCACTCACACTCAGGGTTTCATGCAGGCTTTTCAGGAACCTCTGCAAGGCCAACTGCCTCATGTAGACAACACAAGCTCATTTATCTTAGTGGGAAAGGAAATGAGTGGCCTTGGGCGCATGGAGGGAATCTGAATATAACTGAACAAATAACACTAAAGAAAACATGTTCAACCACAAGGCCAACTGCAAACATATCTACATTTTATGTCCCCGATATTATTATCATGCTTTGATAGTGTTATAAATAAGATTACGGTAGTTATCATCAGTCACGGTTATGTTTTGATTGTGTTGAAGTTGGGTGCCAATTTGTATGTGTTGTCTTGCTGTGTAAAAAAGAAAAGCATCCTCTCAGCATACATTATGATTTTAATATATTCAAAATATTGATGGAATATAAACTGTAATTCATCTGTCATGTCTATAAAAGCATAATAAAATAAAATAAAATAAAAAACTCAGAACAATTAGTCTTCCTACAATAACAAAAATAAGCTAATGGATGACAATTACTTTAAAAAAAACTGGCAGTATGATTGGGTTTATTTACTGTCAAGCTATATTTTCTCAGGTAAGTTTATGTTACGTTTATGTCTCATAATAAAAGGTTTTATATTTATTGATTAGCATTTAGAGGTCCAGATATGCGACTTAAAGTAATTGGTGTTGCTAAGAACTTCAATCGATAATGCATAAACTTTAGTTTTAAAGCGATATTTGTGTTTATCACTCTCCAGAATTTGTGAGGCAATGAGATTTATTTATGCAATAACTTTTAACATCACTTTTCTCATCACCACAAGTAACATCACAGCCTATAGCTATGAAATTGTATGTCACTAATAGACATGAAAGGCACATCCCAGATCAGCAGTCACTTCCACTAATCACCTGTTCTTCTTTATCTTCAAAACTGTCTCATACTCTGCCTCTTGGTTTCAGTTTAGCTAGTTTCTCTGGCTTCTTTCCAACTAAAACCGACTAACAACCAGTAAATGTCTGACTTGTGTGCAGCGTTGTCACTGATGGCTATTGGCCAAATCTGTTTGTTAATGTCATCTGCATTCCTAAATTAGGGGGTAAATAGCACAAAGTACACTCTCTAGGGAAAATTAAATACCAACCAAAGGTAAGTGACATAGCAGCAAACAGGCACAACACACTCTTGGACAAATCGGTGATAAACATTTAGCAGAAGAAAAAAAACACAGACTTCTTAAACCTAAAATCCTACTTCATCTTAAAGATTATAAGACCATTTAGTGATCCAAAATCTCTTTTAATGAGCTATCAGCAAACATGTAGAACATGCCATACTTTGTTGACAAGACTAGAAAAATGAAAGTGGTTTAGTCACCTTTGTCACATAGCTCAGCTAATTCTTGAGGTGGGAGGGTAAAAACAACAACAACCAATGCCAACAAATTTATTAGGGACTTAAAATTAAAACAAAACAACTTGGTCAAATTCCCTGAAATCACCTATCTGGAAAACAGCTTTTAGAATGAAAATCGAAATAGTTTCTTGTTTTTGCTCAACTTTTTAGCCTCAGTCTGGGTTAATTATTTTTTAAGGTTAAAGAGTTTAATGTGTTTTTACTGTTACTTAACTTCATTATTTAGCATATTTTAGACATTAAATCCTTACCAACTGAACAGAGAAGTCATGGGTAAAAGGTGTGCTGGTCGTTTGGCCCCTTCACCATTTCATATGTGAAACTTAACGTTATGCTGACCTCACATTAAGTTTTAGGAGGACAGAGCAGTGGTGGGGCAGTCCGTAAGTTACTAATGTTTATATGGACAATATTGTAATACCACATGTTTAATACTTCACTGTTGCGGATATAGGAACATTACAGACATTTTTAGATCCCATAAAAACACAGTGTCTGCATTTAAATAATTTATATTTTAATTATGGACTATATCAGAATTTTGAATATATTTAACAAACATACAATTTGACTCCAAGCAGCAGCCAGGACAAAACAATTTATTTAAATCATTTTAAAACTATGTCCTAGACCTAGAAAGTAAAACAAACATGAATCGACTTAGCTTTTGCACTGTCCATTTGATTCCTAACCCAAATTTTCTCACAGCATCAGAAATCAAATAATGATATCAAATGACAAGAAGTGGTGTATTTGTGTTTTTTGCTGGTTTAGCTGACAAATATTTCTAAACCATTGTTGCACATTTTACAAATCCTTCTGATCTTATTGGGTTAACATTTAGAAAAAAGTTGTTAAGAGATCTAAAAATACGCTGCATTCTGACTTTTTATTTCTAAATGACGGACTTTGTTCTCAGCCATCACAAAAGAATAAAACTTCAGCACAGATCTTACAACATGAATCAAGTCAAAAGCTACATTACAGAAATATTATTCATTTTGGTCCACTGAGAGGCATCTGTTAATTGTACAAAGCTAATAATGATCTACATATTACATTATGCCTTGATTTCTCAATAACCCTAAAGAGAAATGTCTATTAACCTGATAAGCCCTTTGATTTAATGATTTGTTTAAAGTCCAGGACCACCTTCAGCTCAGGGAAAAGAAAACAGAAGCTAGCACCCACTGACTAGCTGAAAATAAATTAGCTTCCATTGATAGTACAGTATCCATCAATACTTCAACATCTGAGCAGAAGCCACTAAATCCACTGACCACCATTGAGATTATGTAACTGTTGCTTTGTGTAGAAGCTGGTTAGCACCATGTCATTCTAGGCTGCAGTAAGTAGTGGTAAGAAATAAAGGAAACATATCAACACAGCAAAACCATGTGATTATTGAATGGAGTATAAACAGGGAACTGGTAAAGATATTAATGGCTGCAGCGTTTAATAGCTAGTTAAAAATTAACACATTCTGAAGATCACATTTTCTCAGAATTTCCCCACTGTGGGATAATAAACTATCTTTCTATAGAATCGCCAAGCATTTCAGCTTGCGTTGAATTAAAACTGACAATGATTTACTACGTTTAATCTGCGAACAGAGAGTAATCGCTTGTCGACAAGAATGTTTGCGCAACGGCTGCCGAACAAGTCGGTGGTCAACTTTTCCAAGAAATCTACCACGAGCTCCCAGGGAGGCAACCGAGCAGAGGTTTCACTTCACCGCTGCGTTTATCTGCTCGCTTTGATCCACTCTGCGTTTACCATCACATACAGAACACGCAGAGGCAACCAACACACTCGACTTTCAAGTAGAAACAGGCTGATGGTGTGATTGGTGGAAATGTAGATCAAGGGAGATAAATCAAAAAAGGAGAAACAGACAGCAAGGAGGAGCAAGCATAGCAGAACTCCAGCCTCAATGTGTGTCAGAAGAGGGACACACCCATGGTGCGCCCTGCAAGTCATTCATTACACACTAGCAAATGATAGCCCTGCTTAAAACACCCGACCAGCTAGGAAAACTTCGGTCTCCACAGACAGAACGGCCAGGAATCATTCCAAGCAACAAAAGAAGTATCTAAAGAAAGGACGTTGTGTCCATTTTCTCTTTCAGTGGCCACTCCCTTCTTCCCTCATTGCAAGAGGGGACATTTTTAAGCGTGCCCAAACTTGTCCTCAATCTACTCCATTTGTGTTCCAGCAGGTTGCAGCAATAATCACTATAGGGTGAACACAGAAATATGCAAGGCATTTCTATGCTTCACTGATCAGCTGATTGTAGCAAAGGGGGAAAAAATAAGTAAACAAGAAATTATTTAATTGCAAGTGCAGAAACAAAGTTTCAGGTTTGCTGTGTTGCAGTCTAGGCAATCAAACAAATCCTACAGAAAATTACATTCCACTAAAGTACAGAACCAAGAACCACTAAAGAAAACGACACAAAAACCTCTGAAAAAGGCACTGAGAGCAACTTCTTTCTTCACGAAATGAAAAGAAAAATCAAGTGGCATCAGATTTTAGCGGTTGTATGATTTCTCTTATTTTTGGCAAAACACAACGAGCCATTGCTCCCGCTACCGTTAGACTCACACGTTTGTTTTGGTTGTGTTTACCCAGAATGCCCAGCGTTATAGCCCACTTTCTGCTTTTGGAGCGGCCTCCGGTCTGCTTAACATCCACATAATGCATTCAAACCGCACCAGAGTTCACTTCAACCAAACACAGACCTATGTTTTTAGGTGGACCAAAATTAGCTCTTTTGGTCCACATCAGAATTCGATTCCACATTCGCATCTCCCAAACGAACAGACTTTGTAGACATACAAATCAGTTTAATTAACACGGACTAAACAAGACTGGTGTGAATACACTCTTAGGAAACAGAACACACTCTAGATCAAATAATCTAGAATCTAGATTATCACAGAAGCAGCAAAGACGCCCTAGGTATCATTGGTGCAGCTCAGGAGGGAGAATTTGTCTGCAGGACAATGGTGGTGGCAGCATCAGCGAAAATGGTCAGACTTGATGGGTAAATGGATGCAGCCAAATAAACAACAATCTCAGAGGGTTAAAACTTTCAAACCACTTCAAACTGGAGTGACCCCCTTTAACATGCCAAACATCCACACTAAACCTTAATAAAAGTCTCGACAAAGAACGAACCGAGGCAAGACTTGAAAATTGCAGTTCACAAAACCTCTACATTCACTCTCAGGGAGTCTGAACTATGTTGCAAAGATCACCTGATAAATTTAGCAGCCGTCTAGATTTGCAGCTGACGGCTGTGAGGTGTTTCTACAAAGTATTGTCTCAGAGTTGCTAAATATAAATGCACGCCACACTCTGCAATTGTGTATCTCTTTTTTTTTTTTGCCTAATAAAATCCCAGTAAAATAGATTAAAGTGTCTAGTTCAAGTTGGAATGAATACTTTAGCAAGGCACTGCATATCCAGGCAGATTTCCTGTCTGTATTCAGACTCAAAAAATACTGTAAGTGAAGGTAAAACTAAGCCTCCACACTAAATGAAGCAACACTCCTGTTGTCACCACGCCCCACCGGTCCAGACCCACACAACAGGTTCTTAGACTTGAAACGCCGTCTCCCTCTCCTCTGCCTACCCCACCACATCAAAAGACAGCAGCTGAGATTTCACACCAGACTTTAAACACAGACCAAGATGTGAACAAAAATCAAAGGCAATCATACACACAACAGGAGGATAGTCACCTGAAAGCTCGGCGCAGGTTAACCACACACAGAGAGTGGGCGTTTCAGGGCACACAAAGGGCGAAATTGATAAGCAAGCTGGACTTTGACTTTGAGTTTACGGTCTAGTATGCGGTAAGGCGTCCCAGGGGACTTCCGTGTACTCTCACCTGTCCTTGGTACACAGGAAATCCCGGGGAAAGAGGCGGAGAAATCTTTTTTTTTTTTTTAAATAGCGTTTTTCAAACGCGTCAATCAGTGAAGAGGCGATGTTTTACGTGATAACACCACGCAAGTCTTTCATTTGTATTAAAACTTACCAACATAACGTGTAGAGTTTGTTCTCTTTTCTATATAATTGCCGCTTTCAGGTCAACGTAGTTTAATACAACTTTCGAGTTATTCATCAACGAGACGTAGACGTTGATGCTAGCTCAGTTAGCTCCACGCTACGCCGCTAGCCTGTTCAGGCAGCCAAGTTCAGCAAACCAAAAGTCGCTTCCGCTCCCACCACCAACAAACCCCAAACCAGCCACACGCAAAACGAAACACTGCCAGAATTGCCATTACCCATGTAGTAGACACTTTCAGTAGGTTTCTTTCTTAAAAGTCCATAAGTGTTTGATGGCTTCGGGCCTAGCCAAGCTCTCTTGTTTGACACAATCCGGGGGAGCCCGACCCCTCCGGGCTGCGTGAAGAGTTTGGGTGAGACAACAAAAACACGTCGGCGCAGGGCGATTTTACACCCGAGAGCTGCGGAGAGGAACCACGGTGAATACCGGAGAAAACACCCACCTATGCAGCGCAGTTTTTTTCCTTTCCTCCTCGCCTTCGCTGTCTACTTGTCTGTCCTCTTCCTCTCCGCTGGGGGGAGGAAGATGTGGGGGCCAGCGACAGATAAGAAAGCCGGATAGTTCAAAACGATACGAGCCAGATCCAGGGTGGATTTATTCTAAAGTAATTAGGGTTATGTGGTTTCTAAATTTCACAAATGATCCAATAAACAGAAGAAACTTTTTGTCACTCCTATGGGAAAGGTCGGTGTGGCTCCTCACCTTCCCACAGGACTCCTCCCCTATGACTATGTCACATCCAATACAATGGAAGAAGTCCAACTTCGGCTCAGATCATTTTCCAGAAGCTTCACATACAGGTGCAACTCAGTTAATTAGAATATGTATTTTTTTAAAAAGTTGATTTCTTAGACACAATATATTTTCCGCGATTTACTGCAACAGTGCAGCGTGGCATGGAGGTGACCAGCCTGTGGCTCTGTGGAAGCGTCGCGGATTCGGAGGTGGATTTATTTGCAACTTCTTCTATTCTTTTCATAATCCTCTCACTGGACCTCAAGCAACTTCCAACTTCTCAACACCCTGGAATCTTGGTTTGCAAAGGAAACACAAAATTAACTTAAGGGCTTCGTATCACCTTTTTTTTCATCAACACTTGTCTTGTTTTTGTGTTTTGCTTCTTCCTTGTTTTTTTTTTTTAATTATTATTTTTGCAGAAGTTAAATTTGGTTTTATTTTCTGGCTCTCCAAAAAATAGCATAGAGTTTACACGTTACAGCCTTATATTTTTCTATTCCTGAAACTTTAGAAGAGAAATAAATATTTACTGATCTACCTAAACTTTGTAGAGTTCAGATGTTGCCACCGTGTGGCCGAAATGAGGAACTTCTCCAGAGGTTCCACCTGTCGAGGATAACGCCTTTACTGATCTTACAAAAAGCATAACCAAAGTTCTTAAAATGGGTGTTAAATATGACATTTTTAGAAGTACTCATCGAATGCATTCTGCAACAACCAGCCTGCTGAGGATCTTCATGATCTTGATCTGACCTAAAATGAAAATTTGTTTGACACCCCTGCTTCACAGGAAAAACAGGTCTAATTCATCACCTGCTAATTACATTGGATAGTTTGGTTACATTGTGTTGAAGTCATATCCAATTATCATTTAAAAAAAAATGATGCGTTGTCATCTTGAGCGATCACGTGATATCAGAGGAGAGGAAGAACTCAATTTTACCAGTGAGAAGCTGCCGGGATTTGGATTTGTGCGGTGTCCATGTTGTTTTTCACTGAGCTGCAGGTTTTCCTCTGGAAGGACGAAGTTGAGCTGTGTCCTCTTGGTGCCTCTGCATTTCATCCACCTCCTCAGCGGGAGCATTAATGGAGCTATACTTGACACCTAAGTGTCAAACATTGTGGAAATGTCTAGCAGCTATCTGAGGGCCTCCTACTGACCTGTCATTTTCTATGTATCTTACTAAGTTTTCTGTAAATTTCCCAGGGCGAATTCTCAATTTTTCTGCTAGAGATTTCTCTACACACCTCTCTAAACTGATTAGTCTGATCTCCTCAATTAAGGCCTCATCAAAAGCAGCAAAGATAACCAGTTTGGATTATTACATTATATATTTACTTGAAGGAGATTGTCATCGCTATTTTCTTACCACTATGAGAAGAAGTTCTGTGAACGGTGAAATAAATGTTTTAAAGATTGAAACTATTTTAGAGAGAGGAAAAAACTTTGTCATCTTGGTAATGATGAAAGTCTTCTGAAAAATATTCTCTCCTGTAAGGAATCCCCTGATTCCCAAACATCTTATGCCCAGATGGCCAAACGTGTGTTTTTTTATGTTGTTGTTGTTGAAGCACTTCACTGGAAATAGATAACTGGGAATTAAATAAAAGAGATTTAACGTTGAAGTTTACTAAGTCTTTGAACATGTAAGAATTGTTTGCATTTAAATTAAGCAGTTAAAAAAAAAATCACACAAGATTAAAGAACTTTGTTCCTTCCTGAAAATTTCACTTGTATAACAGTCAAAAGAAAGTGGTAAAGATTTTCTGTAGCATTAAATTTAAGAAACACAAAACTGATGCTGATTTTAAATCATGTTTGAGATTTCTTTGAAATGTGTACATTTAACTGTGAACAGGATCCTGAAGAGTAGAGTTCAATTGAAGTATTAAAAAATACTGCATAAAATATAATGATTAAAAGCATATAACTAAAAGAGACTGTCCTAACATTCTTGACGCTTTAGTAAATTTGATAGTTTGAGCAAAGATAAATGTTGACTGATGTTTTTTTTACTGATTAAATTTTTTGACAAACTGTAAATTTTGTCACCCCCCCCCCCCCCCCCCCCCCCCCCCACACATATATAATGGACATTGACATTGTTCCATTGCTGTTGTAAAATTGTCATTTCATTGTTTTAAAAATGTTCTACAAATTGTCACAAATGTTCTACGAATTGTTCTACAAATGTTTAAAAAATGAAAAATAAAACTATTTCAAATATGAAATTATTCTTGTGTAGAATAAAAGATGGAAGAAAATATTATGTAAAACATTATTTTGAATCAAAATTACAAATAGTAGCATAAAAACACATTGATTCTAACATGGGTCACAAAAGACCCATTTACGGAAGAGTGTAGGGTCCAGTTACTTACGGATCAGAGGGTTAAAATAAACAGAAAGAAATATTGAAGACACAGCTTGCAAAAAAACAAAACAATTAAACAGATAAATATAAGAAACAAAACAAGAGGTTAGTTAGGGCCAAGTCACCACATGCATGTTCATTAGATTTATGACACCATTTTATGATATTTCACATCTCTACCCTATTATGTCTAAAGCCCATCCTGTTATGTCCTTGTTCACCTTGACATTTTCCTGATTTATCAAAATAAACAAATTATTTTCTAAACGTTTGTGTGATTCCTTTACAAATAATTGAGGGCCAAATAGAACGGTTTAAGTTAATTAAAAGTGGATTTATGAATATTTTTGAAGTCGGCTCTTATTTAGAAAAGAAAGTCTTAAAGATTTAATAAGAAACAAAGAGTTTGCCATAATTTTATTACTATTCAAATTCTTTTTCCATCACCAAAAATATATTGTTGAAAAGGAGACCCAAAAACATTCTAAGAATATACATCTTACAATCACCATACTATTACAATGTATTTGTTTTTGCTTTGAATATATTGATGACATGGTGGAAATATTTTTGCTGTTTTTTTGGTGGCATTTTATTTATAAAAATTGTATTAAATATGCAATTCAAATTGAATAACATCAACTTAATGAAGTTCAATGGAAACCCTCAGCTTTCGGAAATGGGAAAGTCTCAAAGGCACCTTATGGTTATATTGACTTAAAATGTGTCCAAGGGTTAAATGTGTTAATTATTACATAATGCGGTTTTTATTACATTTTATTACATTTTAAAACCATGTTTTATTACATGATAGCATAATACAGCACTGCAATCTTGATGCTGCTGTCTTGCTGAATAATTCCCGTAGTTAAACAGATGGTAGGAAATTTGATAATGTCAGTTTTATCCACTTTTCCTTTTTACATACATTTTATGGATTTCTGTTTACATATATAGAGTTTTTTATATGGAGATTTTTTCTTATTAAAATCTGAAAGAGTTTCCTGTCATGCTTTGCTACAAACAGAAATCTTTAAAAAATGAACACCAATTATACCTCTAATTTCTGCATATTCTTAGGATGAACTCGAGTAAATAAAATTTCCCTCATGATAATTATGTGACATCGAATAGTGGGTAAAATAAAATTTTACTATGTGGTTATAAAACTGGGTTTTATTATAACCAAGGGGATAAAATGTAGCAAATTTTATTTCAGTTTAATTCAATTTGACTGAAATTTTGATCATCTGATAGTTATGTTGTTGGTTTAATGTTTATCAACATTCCCAGAGGAACCTTACCTGGACCAAGTTTGTCTCTTTCAGTGGAGCAAATATTGAGATAGTCTCACATTCTTCAGTGTTTACAATTATTTTCCCTTTACTGTTCCTATAAAACTGACGTGTTGTTTTCCTGCTCTCTCTCACCTTAACCTGTTCAACATCGCATCATTTGTAAGCGCTCATTTCCTGCACAGAATATCAATAAACCTGACTGAGTGATTCTAACCTTAACAGTAGTTGGTCATTATTTTTTCCACAGCAAGCTGTGGACAGATGGCACTTGAATATTTGTTTGTTGCATCTGGATTTCCTGACGTCGGTTGAAAAAGCCTGGAGAAATCTTCTTAGACTGTCAAGAAATTCAGATCTGTTAGATTATCCATTTTATATTATTAATCAGAGCATCTGTTTTAATCTGGCTTCCCTCCTGGTGCTGTGGACAGAAACACAAAGCTACTCTGCATGGCATATCAGTGGCTTAGTTTGTTGTGTCTCCAGGTCTGGCATAAAAGTGTAGGAGTGCAAAAGTAAGTTCAATCGCACAAACAGCATTTCAAGAAGTAAATTTAAATATATTTTGTGCTTACCAATCTTGTTTTAGAGCCCATGTAAGTGAGTTTTATTGCACCAGTATTTTGTCTTGTGCCAGTACTCATAGATTAACCCAACTAATCTGGATTAGAGGCAGTACTTCCTGCAGATAACTCCCACTGTCCGTAAAGTCGGCTGTCAGTATGTTGTAGCGTCGGTTCATTATGAGAAAGATAAGAAGCATTTTAAGAGGGAAAACCTGCCATGCTGTCACAGAGCTGACAAGATAAACTCTCAGGAACTGGACTGAAGAGGCTTCACCGAGGTGAAAGTTATTATTATTAAAATTGTTATTAATATTTTAAAAGGCTAAAGTTTCATTTTAATCTCAGCCATGAAGATGTTTTATGAATAGTAAATCTCCAGATCAAAACTATAGCGTAGCTGGAAGAAGAAAAATACATGATGTAATAAACATTTTGCTAAGAATTGATATGCATGCATTGCATTGGTTAGCTGTGAAGGATTATCAGTAAAAAAAAAAACAATACATGCTTTTCAAACCTGGTAGTATTACTATAGTTGTTTTTGCTCAAATGTTGCTCTACTGAAGTTAAGTTATTAATTAAAATAAATTCCAGCATCAGATCTTTAATTTTGCTCTAATACAGTAAATACACACCCTGATTTCCACTGACAATAAAACATCTGTTATATAGTCCAGTAGCAGATGCATCCCACATAACACATTCTTCACAGCTGGCTCTATGGTGTTAATTTAATGCTGCTCACCAGAAGATGGCAGAGGAACTGACAAATTAGAAAAAGGGATCTTCCCCTTTGTTTTCTCATGTTTCTTAGGTAGGAAGATGGTTGCTGCTTGCTGGAAGAACCCCAGGGAGCTTTAGAAAACAGAATAGATTTCTCTGAAGACAAAACCTTGTTGTTGAAAGTTTCATCTGAACTCTTGCGGAGAAGGACTGAAGAATGCAGGGCTGCGAGGTCGGCTCCAAGATGCGCTACTGGCTGACGCTGATCTCAGGGATGCTGGAGTGTCTGTGCTTTGCTGGTGTGGTGTTTGGTTACACCTCTCTGGTGTTTGTGCTGAAGGAAGACCAATACTTCAGTGAGTTGTGCAGCAACAACACAGCCAGCAACAGCTCTCTGGTGGAGACAGGTGAGCACAAGAAGAAACAGAAGACTTTTGTGATTTAAGTTTCTGAAGATGGGGCTATTTTTTTATTTCTCCAGTTATTTGGGTGTTGACTTTGCTGTTTGTTTGTCCGTTGGGTCAAAATGCTCCAACATTGCATGAATGTCTATCCTAAAAGCTGGATAAAAAGCATCAATCATCAGAGCTGCAGCACTGTTGCTGTCTCGTTTTATATATTAGATATAAAACAAGACCTAATGTTTTTTTCTCACTGTCAGACATTAAAAAAACTCTAAGCATATCAGTTTTGATGATCAAAATTATGTTTATTTGGTAAAAGCCAGAAAAATAAGAAAGGGACATGTAGTTACTTGGAGATGATCTTGCAGCCTTCACCTTTAATAAACAAAACTTCAATGCATAGATTCAGAACTATTGAATTTAAAAATGTGCCACCAACTTTGAATCTGTGTTTATGTTTGGATTTGATTGACAACATATATTTGTATATAAATAGGATTTCTTTGTCCTGTAAAGTGGAGAGTAAAACACACTCTTTAGGGGTACCAACCAATCTGTCTATAATATTTTTTAGCACACCTTAAAAAAAAACCAACATTATTATTTTCATAATTTTAACTATTTATGCTAAGCAATGCTGACACTTTACTAGTCAGACTGGTCACTCAAAACTTGTCATATTTACCCTGTTAAATGCACATGTTAAGTCAACAACATGCACAATATGCAAATTTGAAGACAACTTTGAGTCATGAAAACATCAAGAAAGTCCTGCTAGCGTCACCGAACTTCATTTACAGTAAATTGATGTAACTATAACTGATGCTATTTCAGCACACAAGAAGACTAAATGTTGAAACCAGATCTAAAGATGCATAAAAAATATTTCTCTAAGTATATAGACACACCTGCAGATTGGGACACCATGGAGCTATAGTCACAATGTGACTGGAAAAAGCTTTGAAGTAATTATTTGTGGTCAAATTTTGGTGTGTACACATTTGAAAGTTGCTCTGTGGGTAATACAACATGTTTTTTCCATAACTTCGTCCATGTCTGATTGTGTCTCTTTCTTCCAGACTGCAGAGGTCAGGATGAGCAGTTTTCTCTGGTTTTCACTATCGCCTCGTTCCTGAACAACTTCCTGAGTCTGATCAACGGCTACCTGTTTGATCGATTTGGCACCATGGTAACAAGACTGCTGGCAGTGTAAGTTCAAGCACGAATCTGCATGCAAACTCAGGGCACTAATCCATTTAATTATTGATTTTAGATTTCGGTTGTAGTCTGCAATGCATATAGAGAACTTCTTCTACATCGGCAGTCTTGAAATTCTGCTTAGTCTTCCAACTGGTTTATATACAAAATTCGAGAAAGTTTTATGACATGTAAAAATTGAGATTGTGGTTCAGTTATTTCTGTTAGGATAAGAGGAGGAACCTACAATGTGATGAAATTAGGGAGGGTCTTACAAAGACAGATTACACCCAGACAGACGTCACCTCCTTTGACCACATACTGTCAATAGTTACTGTGTTTACCATTTAAATTGGCGTAGTAAAATAACAAGCAAGATAGTAACAATGTAAGCCATTAAAAATGAACCTTTTTAACAAAAACACAAAAATGGCTGTAACTTTTTATTAATGTTATATAAATGACCAGAGATACTCATGTGTTTTCTCATTCCAGATCTTTGTACACAACTGGAACCCTTTTTGTGGCCTTCTCCAGTGCAGGTCTGCAATTGTTTTATGCAAACAAACACATTTAATTTGTAAGGTTGTAGAAAGAATAATTCACAGTAGACATATTTAATGCATTTAGTCAAACTGCTATTCGTCTTCGAGATAAAAGATTGTTGTCTTTTTTTCTCTTCCACTGTTCTGCAGCATATTCCTTGATGCTCTTCCCTGCCTTATCCTGCATCGCTGTGGGAGGAATTCTGCTCCTTATGACGAACATTCAGGTGGTTATTCTGTAAAAGAAGCTGCTCCTTCATTGGAAATCAAATACAGGAGGTCATTTTATTGGAACTACATATTTGGAATTTGTTTGTTTTGTGGAGGTGGGGAACCTGTTTGCCGCTCATCGCTCCACCATCATTACTTTCTACAACGGAGCCTTTGACTCTTCTTCAGGAGTCTTCCTCATCATCAAGGTGCATTGCCATGTTTTGCTACATATTTTAATTTGGTGGAAATTGAACAGATTATTTACGTATGGATTTGTTTTAATAGGCTGAAACACCAAACTTAGCAAAAGTCGGAAACTAAAATAAAATACAAGATAACATTGCTTTCATTTTATCTAGACATAAAGTGTGGGTTGCCACTTTTGTAGAAAACAAAATAGTTAAAAACAACACAAAAAACTATTTTCAACCACATTGAGTTAGTGTACTGTTCCAAACTTGTTTAGGAAATGTCTTAAGAGTAAATACATTTACAAGAACAAATCTGACAGTTTGCTATGCCGGAGCAAAGGACTGGAAACCTTTATAATATTTTACATTATCTAGACTCAAACTGTTATCAGCGGTGGGAAAATAAATCCTAAACTTTATGATCAATTTCTGGGAAAACCGTTGCAACACCAGCCAGTGACTTTAGTCTGAAGTTAGTTTTAGTGATACAGAAAGTCAATGAACCCTACTATGTTTAGATGACAATAATCCTAGTGGCACAGAAAAGATTCTACAGATGAAGAATGTAAAGACTGCTTCAGATCACCAAATGTTGTCTCCATCTTCCATTACAGATTCTACACGAGCGAGGAATCTCTCTCCAGTCCTCCTTTATTGCCTTGTCCCTCTGCAGCATCATTCACTTGGCGAGGACTTTCCTCCTCATGCCCAAGACCCACATCCCGTACCCACTGCCTCCACGCTACACATACGGGTGAGCGTCTTATTATTCATTGTTGTTTTCAGGTTCTCTTCTGGGTTGAAACTTGACGGCATGCAGTGTGTTCTGATGCCCAGGGTGAACTGTAGACAGGCCGACAGCTACAACGTGGAGCAGGTCAAGAGGACGAAGGAGGATGCATCCAATCAGGATTCCAGTGGGAAAGATGAAACGGCAAAGTCGGATGAAACAGAGGTCGAAAACACAGAAAAAGGTATCAGATTTATTATTGACAACACCTATGGAGAAGCTGATCAGTTCAACAGATTATATCACATCCTAGCAGCATTTAAAACTGTACAATGTCTTGTAGAAGCACTCACACTAATTGGACTTTTTACTTCCTGTCACATTACATCCACAAACTTCAGTTTGTTTCTTCAGGATGTATTTGAGCTACATCAACAAAATGTGCAAAAATTATTACACTGCAAAAATACAAAATCTAACCAAGTATTTTTTTTATCTAGTTTGTAGAGAAAATAGAAACTAGATAAAAACAGGATGAGATATTATTTTACGTGTATTTTGGTACACTTGAAATAAGACTCTACTTACTATATGAGCTTGTTTTAAGTACCGGTAAATAATTCTTGAATGTAAAGTTTTGTTTGTTTGATTTTTTTGCTTATAACAAAACATGTTTTTTCTGTTGTAAGTGAAAGTGCCAGCTGAACTAGTACTTACATATAATTTACCTAATATATATTCAAGAATTGGTGACGTAAAAGAAGCTCATTTATCTTGTTGAAAAGCTTACTTTTACATGATTTTTGTTTTAGTTTAAGTGTTTTTATTATTATTATTATTATTATTATTTATTTATTTGTTTCGAACATGATAGGAATATAAAATCACACTCATGGACAGGGAATGCAAAAGACATATTTTTGTACTACAATAATCTTAACGCACTCGAAAAGGAGTAAGAAGAAGTAAGAAATGTATGAACTCCTTCTCAGTGTACTGAGATATTTTGTACTACTGCTTCACTGGCAGGTTGCTTGGCACAAGACGGCTGATATTAATGGATTTACTGCTCTGATTTGTTCAGTGGCGAGCTTCCGGAGCTGTGTTTTGTCCTGGTTCTTCCTCTGGCATCTGTTGTGGCTGTCCATACTGCAGCTGAGACACTATCTCTTCATTGGCACGCTCAACTCCAGGCTCAGCCGGCTGGCCAGAAACGACCCCACCCTGGGTGACTTTCTCACACCTTCTTCTCCATTTTCTTCTTCTTTTCATTTTCTTCATCAAAATGATTTAATGATTCTGATGTGTTCTGCTTTCCGCCACGTGCCTCTCAGTGAGCCAGTATACCAATGCTTTTGCAATGACCCAGCTGTGCGGAGTGCTCGGCGCCCCCTGGAACGGACTCATCTTGGACAGACACAAGGGAAAGCCTCGAGCCCCTGGTAAATCCCTGGAGCCTGTACCAGTACACTGCGTGTCTGTGCAACATCAACCTTTCCCTCTTTCTGTCCTCTTGTTGCAGGAGAAACTGAACAGGATGCTGACCTGCGCTCCTCCTACCTGTCTCTGTTCCTGACTTCACTGCAGTGCCTGCTCTTCTCTGTTTGCGCCTCCATTCCTGTCCTCCCACTGCAGTACGTCACCTTCATCCTACAGGTCCTCAACAGATCCTTTCTCTACGGCGGAAACGCAGCCTTCATTAGCATTGCGTAAGTGGCTGGTATAAGAATAAATAAAGAAAATAATTATTTATAAACGTATGTCATTTTAATTTATTGTGGCTTACAAAATTATTTTCTTCAGTAATTGAGTAAACATAAAGACAACAGTTTGCCTTGGATTCTATTTAGGGGCAGCATAGTAAAGTGGGTGAATACAGATGCATGCAACACTGTAAAAAAACAAACTCTGAGACCCTTGTATTCTTTTTCTTTCCATTAAGCAATATTGTACATTAAGTGTTGATCACTTATGGAAACTATTTTTACGGATGAAAAGATGATTTTTCATCTTTTCAAAAAAGAGATGATTTTCATCTGTTACATCTGTTACACCAAACAAAAATATGTCTGTCTTTGTTACATCTTTTGGCCATGTGTTAAAAGATTTCATGGTGTTTCTCTGATATTTAATCCAGTTTCCCTCCTTGCAATGGGACCTTTCCTTTTGATACTTTAAAATGATATCTTCACAGAAGGTATTACACGAAGTGAAAACAAAATGTAATTTGCGTAGCAATCTTCATGCATTTTCAGAATTAACTTTCCACTCGATTCAGTTGGTACACACAAAGACACTATGTGTCTTTTAGTTGCTGCAGGACACGGTATATTTTTGCCCACAATAGAACAAAAGCCATCTCTGACTTTCTGTGTGTTTGACTCCCTCCTTCTCAGATTTCCAGCCCGCCACTTTGGGAAGCTGTACGGCCTGGTGATGTCGCTCTCTGCTGTCATTTCTCTGCTGCAGTATCCCTGCTTTTCCCTCGTCAAAGGACCTCTGGATGGAGATCCGTTTTATGTGAGCACTAGATATCAATTTACAAAAGACGAGCGCATCTTTGTGTTTAACGCATTGTACTGTATGATGCTTCAGATGTTTGAATATACGCCATCTGTTTCAGGTGGATATTACTCTCACTCTCCTCTCTGTTATGGTGTTCATCCATCCCGTCTACGTCTTCATCCACTGCAGGAGAAAAGCCCGGAGCAGGGAGAACATCCCTCCAGCTGATGTTGATATTGGTCCCAGTTTGGCTCAAGCTAAACTGTAGATGATGGATGATTTTGTGTGACAAGTTTAATATTTCAGGGTTTCCTCGTTTCCATTTTCCATTTCAAGTTTTAACTTGAAAATAGAAACAAGAATATTTTATATGATTTTTATAAACAGACTGATTTTTTAAAATGTTTTACAGGAACAAATGTGTTTTTATGACTTGTAAGTTTGAAAATTTGTTTTCTTTTTAGTGAACGGGTAAACCCTCTGTCAATTCCAGTTTTGGTGAATTAAAAGTCTGGAAATGACCTGAAATTTCCCAGATTGAAAGACAGAAACTACTGACTATAACAGGGTTCTTGCTGTTGTATTCATGTATATGAAAAAAAAAATTGTTGTAAATATGTGTTTTTATTAACATTGCCTTGCTGGAAGACCAAATTATACCAAACGTTAAATTTGCTGTTGGTTTTAGAGATATTGAAAAATGTGGTGGTCCATATTTTGCCACTTTTTGGCAGTGAAACAATCCCATAGCATGAGGAAGCCACTGCCATGCTTGACAGTTGGCATAACACTCTGTGGTTTGAATTTTTTACCTTGACTTCAAGAAATACTTTGTAAAAATAAAAGTTTAAATAAATCATCAAAGCCCGAAATGAACTTACTACTTTATGTTGCACCAGAAGTGAATATTAAAGTCTCCCCACCCGCATGACAAACATAGAAAATGTTTACCTTGTTAAATCCGTTTTATTGGAAAAAGAAGTATAGGACAGGTTTGCTACATGACTTGGACAATAACCTTTTTTTCTGTGTTTGTTTATAAAAAGGTGAAAGAATACATTCAGGGACGCACAATACAGACCACCGACTGTATAAAATTCCTTCTATAAAGTCTATGGTACAGATATTATGCTTAGTAATACAAGGTGGTACAAAATTATCACAGCAGAGGTTATGCTAACCTTTATTTGAACATGACAGCATGTTTTACAGTTGATTTTTACTTAATAGTGTCGTTGCAACGTGATCATAACTGATACAATCTTTAACGTTTACTTCATATTTCTATCAACAAAACAAAAAGAAATCAAAGACAAACAGCAGAAAACGAGTCCATAAACAGTTCAGTCATTCTAATAACCAGCTGTAGGTATGAAAAGAAGTTGGGAAGAAAACCTGAATTTGGTTAGAAAACATGTCATATGACGGGTTGGCTAACAAAATGTGATAAGGCACAAAGATCTACAGGATAATAAACTAAATTAAATCTAAATCAGTAGTTAAAATCTAATCTAATACAGTTTTGCAGTCTGCAGCCCAAAAAAATAAAAATAAAATATAAAAAGAAAAACTACACCATGAATGTGTTGGTAAACACCAATCTGCAAAATCAGATGAAGGGGATCTTTGCCGATTGGTTTTCCAGGATGACACCGCTTTTCAAATTTTAAATCATCTTGCAGATTTGGTTTCTGGATCACTTTTAACTCAGACGAGTCCAGTCAGCAGGGAATGGTTCAGTTCTTTTCATCAGAACCTGCCTGGGGAAAAAAAACTCCTTTAATGTTCAATAAGCCTTTTTCCTGCCATCATTCCTGCCCACCCTCAGCGGTGGAAATGCGGTTGTGGTGCAGAAACAGGATAGCGTCCAGACTTTCGGGCGGAATGGTGGACCTCTTCCTGTTCGTGGTTCTCCCCGGTCCTTCCTGTGCGAAGTCCTGGGCGGCGTTTCCCGCCACGGCCGGAGCGGCCATGTAAACCCGCGCCACTGAGGCCAGCAGCGGAAACTGAGTCACCTTGGTCCTCCACCACTGCAGTGGCTCCACCCCCAGCGAGGCCCCTCTGTCGGCTCTGAAGACGGACATCTCCATGTCGACGGACTCCTCCACAGAGCTCTGCCTGCTCCTGGGGGTGGAGCAGAACAGGTCGCCCAGCAGGAACTCCATGCCAGTGAGCCCCGCGTGGCAAGAGGGGTCCGACGGGTCGCCGCAGTCGTCGTTTTCCCCAGCATCGCTGAACTCGTCTTCCACGATCAGCTCTCTGAAGTTGATCGGGGGACATTCTTTGAGGCGTTTGCTCCGCCGCAGGATCTCGCTGTCTGACTCCGGGGACACGGGAGGGGAGCTTCTCTTCATCTGATTGGCTTTAATCCCTTTCCTGTCCTCCTTCGCAATTCTCACAGCCTCCTGCTTCAGCCAGTTGAATGTGCCCACTTGCTCCTGCAACATGAGGTTAAAACAGTTTATTATCCTTTGCACATTATTGAAACTCATCCAGAATTTTTTTTTTTTTTTTAAATCAGGCAAATTGGAGAAGATCTGATGTCTGAGACCACCGTCACCATGTTGATCCGGACTAAACACTGAGAGAATCCATGAGCAAATTTCTTGTGTTTAAAATTTCAGGATAAGCCAACGAGCTAACTGTTATTTTTTGGCCTCCAGGAAGGCCTTGGTCCAACTTGAGGTAAATTTATCTTGGAAAATCTGCCCAATCTGACATTTTTTTCACAACTTATTAATTTTGAAAATGACCTTATTTGTTTTTATTATGCCACTACTTAATTGATTTCTTTGCAATTATTTTCAAATGACCCATTATAAAACAATGGGTCTTGTTTTATAAATGGATTTATAAAACATCCATAAACCCACTTATAAATGTTTAATAAACTAAAGAATTTTAGTTATGAAAATTTTAGTTGATTTTCATAACACATCATTTTAGTTATTGTTTTCAAATATAACTAAAATTGACTAATCACAACTAATTCTGCTCTTTCTAAATTTACAAAAAGACAAAACACATGAATAATCAACAATATTCACATTTTTGGAAGGTTTTCACGAGCTTAATCGTTACAATAATTACAGAAAAACCCTTGAATTGAATTATATTGATTTTTGTAATATGTTCAAACAATTTACACATTTACAGCAATAAATTAACTTTTCAATTAAATATACCATCGGACCACTAAAAATAAAAATATTATTTTTCTTTTATACAGTAATGTCATGTGGTGACCTAAACAACAAACAACAAAGACTGCCATCTGCTGGCAGAAAAGTATATGGTAAGGCACAACAGATCATTGCTAAATAAAGCGGATTTCTCCATCTAAAACGTATAAATGGAAAGTTGAGTGGAAGGAGAAAGTGTATTAGGAAAAGTATTTGAAAGAAACAACAAAAAAAACACAAAAACAAATCAAAACTCACCTTCTCCTCCATGAAGCCCAGCCCGTGAAACTGGGGGTCGAGGGAACATGCCACGCACAGTACCCTGTTCACTGCTGGGCTGTCGTAGCAGCTTGCCAGGTTCCGTCTCATCATCCTCTTCACTTCCTTCAGGATGGACGAGGAGTCGCCCGGCCGAGGCACGAGGTGGCGTGACAGCAAGCCTGTGAGAATGGGTTTGATGAGGGACAGACGAGGGAAGGCCTCTTTGGCCAAAGTTCTACAGGCCACGTCCAGAGGCTTGAGGACCAAGCAGAGCTCCTCCACCACCTTCCACTCGGAGCGCAATGAGGGGAGGCTCGTCGACGACGTGCTGGAGGCGGAGTTCGCCTGATAGCTGCCCAAGGGCTCGGTGGCCATCTCCTCTCTGGCCATGCATTCTTCATTAACGTCCTTTATTATATCACAGATTAGGCTCTTGTGTTTGATAAGAGAGTTCAGTAACGGATAGAGCAAATTCCAGGTGGGCTGGCTGTGAGCCCACAGCTTGATCCGGTCCTGCTCTGCCTTGGTCAGGCTGTGCAGCAGCTTCCGCGCATGATGATGGTACAAGCCTCTTTTCTGAGCTGGAGGCAGCAGCAGGGTGGAGAGAGCGCCTTGGAACAGGCAGAGGGTCTTGAAGATCACCGGGTGCAGCATCACCTCCTCAACGCAGCCCTGCACGGCGCTGAAGAAACACGGGACAGAGGGGAGGCCCTCGCTGAAGTGCTCGGTGGACACCTGCGGTTCCTCAGGTGACGCCGAGTCATCCCTCTCTAAAAAGGTTGTCGAATTTGGGTGGGGGAGACTCCCTGTAGCCTCCACTCCCTTCTCCGTTTTTATGGGGCGCAGCATCATCCTGTGCTTCCCCTCCATTCCCAGCAAGACCAGGTTTGGCTGGCTGACCCCCCACTCCTGCGCCATCGCTTTCACCTGCGTCTCCACTGCCTGGAGGTTTAAGTCCTTTGCTCCACTCTCCTCCAGTCTTTGGGTGGCCAGAGCCAGGTTGTGAGGACTGAAGTCACAATCGTCGATGTAATGAGCCCAGAGGGTGAGGTAATGTTGGCAGCTGTTCTGCCAGCTGTGGAGCCAAACGTCCACGCTCAAAGTGACGAAGTGAGAAGCTGCCCTCTGGAGGTTCGGGGGTCGCCCCCGCCTCCGGGGCTCGAACTCGATGGGAGCGGTGTAGTCGCTCATCTCCTCGATGTCGGTGCTTGCGGTTTTCCTCCTCAGCAGCTGGACCAGGTTGATCTTGGCCTTGATGTAGTGGTCTCTAAGGATGGTCTGCAGCTGCTGGGAGGAGAGCGGCTCCTTGTAGGAGGGCAGCAGCGTGTGCAGCAGCTGTTTGAAGCCTTCTCCTTCCACCAGAGTTGGCGACTGGAGATCCTTGATGAGAAAGCTGGTGATGGCATTAGTCACTTGCGAAGATGTCGCGACATGAGAGCTGGTGTGAACGCCACTGGGAGCCATCACAGGAACGATACGCTGACCTGTCAAAGGAAACAAAAAGGCGTTAAAATGGCTAAACCTTGGCTAAAAGCATTAATAAAATCTAAAGGATAAAGTGTGGTCTGCATAGAGCATCCCTGGAAAATCGATAGTGAACAAATACTCACAACTTGGTTAATAAAAACTTGATACAATGTAGTGTTATGAATACCATAATGTTTCTTCCTATTTAATGGCTCTATATGCTTTTGATTTAGTCTTGTTGATGATTTTAGCTTAGCTTTTTAAAAAATACTAATTCCCTAGAGCAGGGCTGTCAAATTCATTTCCAATTTGGGCCATATCAAGATCATGAAAGTCCTCAAAAGGCCAGCTGTGCTAAAATGCATTGATAAAACCCATTTACAAACTGCATTCCATGAGTACATCTTAAAATGAAATAACATTGAACATCTTTTCACATTGATTTAATCTTGCAGGATACAGATAAAAGCAGTTTTGATTTGATTTAAGCACACTACTGTTATCTTGAAGGTTCTATATGGCGCACTGGATTTGGCCACAGGGCCTCAATTTTGACACATACCCTAGAGAGAAATAAAGAAACTACTCCTGATTGGCCTGAACACTGCAAGTCACCTCTGGATCCTGACTTGGAGACCAGTCACTTCACTTTGGACACTCATGTTCAATGCCATCATCCTGCGGAAGGGAATCCCTCAGGGTTGAGTGCTCAGTCCTTTGCTGTTCATCATATTCTCTCAGGCAGAGAGAATATGTCATGAAATGACAAAGTTTATTTGTTCTTGTCTCATTTTTCTAGGCTATGTTTTAATATATATATATATATATATATATATGTATATATATATATATATGGTAATTTTGGTCTTGAATTAAAGGTTTGTCATATGTGACAGAAATTTGTATCGTAAACATGATTGTGTTGTAAGATCGATCCTATCCTGACCATTTATTTTCTTGTCACCTGCTGCCAGGACGCGATCTTTGGTGATGTCTCGAGGTTTGAGGTGATGCTTGATGGTCAAATGGTTCTGGAGATCTGTGGCTCCTCCTCCACAGCTCACACGCTCCATGCACAACTTGCACACCGCCATGCTTCGATCCAGAGGCCGACCAGTGGGATCCGGCTCCAAACCAAAAAACTGCCAGGCGCTGTGCTGATGGGCGTTTGGATGGCTCAGCAGCTTCTCGCTGCCAGGCAGGAAATCGTACTTGTCGGTCACACTGGAGCTGCTGTAAACAAACTGGTTCTGGATGGCTGGGGGGAAGGCAGAGCCCGGATCACCGCCTACTTCTGGGTTTGACACAGTTGTCACCTCACTGATGACAGGCATGGGGCTCTGTGATTGGCTGCTGTCGGACCAAAGCGAGGTGCTGCTCGGCTCTGGGAGGGTAACCAGCTGGACGTCCTGCAGGAGGCGCAGCGCAGTTTCCTTGTCTCCAATTTCACATTTTGCATTGCCACCTACCAAGAACACCAAGTTTAGTCCAGTCAGCCTAAAGTTGGTAAGTTGGAAAAAAAAACAGTGCAAGAGGCTTCTCAATAAATTAGAACATAGCCAAAATTAGTTTTTTTTTTTTCAGCAGGTCTATTTAAAATATTGAACCTCATGTGGATACATTACACACATTTCAAGCACTTATTTCTGTTAATGTTGATAATAGCTGATGAAAACCCAAAATTCTGTTTAAAGCAAATTAAATAATAAATATATCCACATATATTCTATATCCATGTGGGGTATACTATATACACACACATAATGCTTCTTTGGGAACTTGTTCTGCACAAATTACTGCATCAGCCTGTAGCTCTGTTGATGTGTCAAGAAAGTCAGAATGGTTTTACAATATATCTGAATTAAGGTCTATTTCTTTGGCTTTATGAAATATTCAAAACTTTCTCACACTGAATTTTGGAGGGTTTATTAGCTGCGAGCCATAATCTTCAGTTGACAGAAACAAACAGTAAAATAAAATGTTATGTGTGCAACACATCTAGAAGGTACATAAACTATTGACTGAAATAAATGAACTTTTTTGATAATAGTCCACTTTTATGAGTTGCCTACATGCACCAGATCATCCATTAACGCCGTAGATGAGAACTCACTCATGCCTAGACCCAAAAGAGAGGCGTAATCCTTCCCGATCCAGACTCTGAGCTCCGTTCCCTCTGAGATGGACTGGGAAACTTTGTAGTAGATGTGACGGTAAAACTGGAAAACCACCAAGTTGTGTTCATCCTCATTGCTTGTATATGATACATATCTGAGAAAACAAAGCAAACATCTTCAGTGAGTCGTGTTGGCTGACAGGGGAAGATCTGCAATGTGATATCAATAAATCACCTCATCCAGTTAGACTTGTTCTCATCAGATGCATCAACATAGGTGAAGGCAAAATCGTCTCTGATCTAGAAAAAAAAAGGATTTTTTTCAGTAAATGTGTTGGAATTTTCTCAAGCACAAATTTGTTTAAACTTTAAATAAGGTTTGAAGTTACAAATTGAAAAATCTTTAATTTAGGGTTAAAATAAATAGCTAAACAAAAATGTAAGTAGAGAACAAAAAATGTAAATAAAAATTCTGCTTGAATATCTGAAAGCTTACGCAACATTTTTTCCTGCTGATTTTCTGAAATATTGTAAATATTTATTGTCATAATTAAAATTTAATTGCCAGCTACTAGAAAAGTTGTTTTCGAAACTTTACAAAATGATCCTGTTAAATAAAATCTTGCGGGTGTGTCAACTTACAGCCCAGGCATATCTGAGGTTGCTCGGCATTTGCCCCTTGCACACCTCCCCCAGAAAGGGCCCAAACAGGACCCCCTGCTGCAGCTGGCACTTGGCGTACACCTTCAGCTCCATCTGTTCCTCGTTCGATGACGCCCCATCCGAACGGAGGGAGAGGCAGGCAGGCAGGGACAGCACGGCCCGGGAGGGGCCGCCATGGAGCCACGGCTCGCCCGGCGGGACCACCGCATCGGGAACGTAATTGGAGGTGCTAGGCGTCTGGAGGAGCGGCACATCCTCGTTGAGTTCTTCGTGATTGAGATCTAGAGCTGGAGAAAATACAACAGCAACATCATGTATTTGAAATGAACTTCAGATGAAAGCTGCAAAGCATTCATATAAAAAAAAAATAATTTGAATATTTTATAGATGCACCTTCTACAGATTTTTTGTAGCAACTGTATAGACAAAACACAGCTTTCTAATTAAAAGGTAGATCTTGGGCGTGCCGTGGTGGCGTAGTGGTTAGCGCGACCCATATTTGGAGGCCTTGAGTCCTCGACACGGCCGTCGCGGGTTCGACTCCCGGACCCGACGACATTTGCCGCATGTCTTCCCCCCTCTCCTTCCCCGTTTCCTGTCAGCCTACTATCATATAAGGGACACTAGAGCCCACAAAAGACCCCCTGGAGGGGTACAAAAAAAAAAAAAAAAAAAAAAAAAGGTAGATCTTCTAGATAAGCAGAATTATCTGGGTATTTCTCTCCTGCCTAAATCTTCAAAGCCTTCACACACCAAACTATTCTTATTTCTAAAATAGTGCTGACAAGATAAAAATGCAACATTTTTTAGAAAGTTTATAGGTTCACCAGCTCTAGGAACTCGAACTGGTGTTCAAGTTCCTGCTACAGGAAAACTTAAGGGTATTCCAGCATCTTTGCACAAATAGCCAGTACATTTAAGTGGTTTGTGATCCATCTACAGTGCTGCTTGAAAGTTTGTGAACTAGTTGAGTAGTTTAGATTTTTCTTATTTTTAACCATGATTTTGTTATTTTCTTATTACCAGTTTTTGTATATGAAATGTCAGGTTTATGTTCATCGATTCCATTTGCTTGTTTTGAGGGAAATGTATGAATTGCAAGCAGACTAAATGAAATATGGAATCAGAGCATCTGCAAAAGTAAATGAACCACAGCTGCACTGGTAAAGACAATCCGGTAAAAGACTCAGGTGAAACACATGTGAGTGCTCAAGCAATCAACTAAGCAGACCAATCAAATGAGACATCTTTGGGAAAAGTTTTGAGGTGCACTGGTTAAATGGGAGAGGAAACCAACCAAACCACTGTTGTGTCAAGGCATAAAGACCAGATCAACAATGCCGAGAGGAAAAGAGACATCTGAGGACATCAGAAAGAAGGTGGTAACAGGCCATCAGTCTGGGGAAAGCTATAAGACCATCTCCAAAAGATTCCAGCTTCATCCATCCACTGTGACACAAATCATTTACAAGTGGAGGGCACTAGGCATCACCGCAACTCTGCCCAGAAATGGACGGCCGTCAAAACTTGCACAAAGAAGCACCAGAAAAATAATAATGCAGGTAAAGGCCAACCCACGCATCACCTCCAGAGAGTTGCAGACCTCTCTGTCAGCATCTGGGATAAATGTGCATGCGTCTACAATCAGGCGAAATATCAATAGACATGGCATTCATGGGAGAGTTTCTAGATGGAAGCCTCTGCTTTCAAAAAAGAACAAAGCCGCCCATTTAAACTTTGCCAGAGAGCACTTGGACAAACCAGAGGCTTTCTGGAAGTCCATTCTCTGGACGGATGAGTCCAAAATTGAATTATTTGGCCACAATCACAGGCGCCATGTTTGGAGAAAAGTAAACACTGCATGTAAAGAAAAGAACGTCCTCCCAACAGTGAAGCATGGTGGTGGATATGTGAAAGTCTGGGCCTGCTTTTCTGCCTCCGGACCTGGACGACTCCATATAATACAGGGAACCATCAATTCCTGGGACTATCAACAAATTCTTGACCAGAATCTCCTGCCATCAGTCGGGGAGTTGATGCTGGGACGGAAATGGATTATGCAACAAGACAACGACCCAAAGCATTAAAGCAAAAGTACCAAAGACTGGCTTAAGAGAAAGGAGATTCACACTCTGGATTGTGCCAAGATCTGAAACGGGCAGTACATGCCAGATGTCCCGCCAACCTCACTCAACTGGCAGAGTTCTGCAAGGAGGAGTGGACAAAAATCCCATAAAGCAGATGTGAGACACTCGTTTGTGGTTATAGAAAACGTTTAGTTGAAGTAAGGGCTGCAAAAGGAGGAGCCACAAGGTACTAACTGAAAGAGTTCACATACTTTTGCACTTGGCAGATTTTCAGTTTTTTGACAGATAAAATACTTTTGTTGAATAAATAATGAAAACATGTATATTTTTTCTTTGTTTCCCTTATTTGGAAGGTTTGCTTTACAATTTGAGATTTGGATGTTCATGTCACATGATTATTATAATTTTTCTTTAGAAAATAATGACCATGTTCGGGTGGTTCACAAACTTTCAAGCAGCACTGTATATCACTGTTAAAGTGTTGGCTTCATTAAAGGCAACAAGAAAATGGTGGTCAGTATAGTAGGCAGCATCCAGAAATGTTTTTTAAAAATTCAATGCCAATAGAAAACTGCTTGCACTCGCCATCCAGGTCAATATGCCATGAAATGCAAATCCCACAATGGCCCTGCTCGGAAGTAAGAAAAAAAAAAATCCATACTGCTGTCTGCTGCCAGATCCACCGCGTGACTCAGACCAGCCAGTAAAATCATTCCCAGCATTTCGATTTTTTTATTTATTTATTTTTTTAGGAGCCACGCTTACTGCAGTCCCTCAACCTCCAAGTTGGACACTGCCCATGTCTGATGTTTCCAATTTTTTCATCTCATTGCCTACCTCGCTTCAGATTAATCTTCTCTTCAATCACCCATCAGCAGTGGCACAGACACCATCAATCTGTATGCTGAGATCAGCTGATATACAGTCTGCTTTTCTATAGTCGATCTGTCAGCAGGAGATAGTTAATATGCTGCAAACTGAGATGTTCTTGGATTATGTCATTGGGTGCTACTATAGTAGCATAGAGTGAGGTATTGATGATTTAACATACTAAAAATGGAATTTAAATGGTCACAAATTAATACAAGTGAAGTTTCCATAAGGTTTTAACTGTCAGAAGAATTGCAGTTGTTAGGGTTAATTGAACGTAAGATTATGCACGAATAAAGTCATAAGAATCAGATGTTTTTCAAGACATTTTATTTACAACACTGAACTTTTATCCTGTGCAGTAATTTATATTATTTTTTGCTTTTTAATTTTCAATTCATCAGCAACATTTTCTCTTGTGAAACTTCCATCTGCATCAAAACCGTCTTGTTTGCATCTTGTTGTGCTGCCGTCTAGCCCAGAACTCTTGTAAATGAAATGTTTGGTTTTTTGTTTAATCTTAGTAAAATAAAAGTTAAATGAAACAACAACAACAACAAAAAACTGCGTTGTCTTTTCTACTTTTCGAAACAGGATAGTCACGCTTGTTGTAGCGTCATTCAGAACTTCTACTTCCGGGATACGACGAAAGCAGCGTCAGGAATGCGTTCATTTCGGCTATGATGTCACTTCCAGATTTGAGTTCCAATCCCTCAGTTACATTATTCTGTGTAGCATAAATAAAGTCTAATATGCTTCGAGAAAATGGCGACAATTTTATCAATCCACACCAGGGCGGTGGTGTGTAGTGTTGATGGGGCAGTAGAACACAGCGCCCCCTGTCTTAAACTGATAATACAGGCTTGGACAAATGTTGGTGTTTTCTTTAGTTTGCTGCACGTGCTCAGCCATTTAGGGAATACCATAGCAACTAGGTAAATTTACGCTGTGCGCAGGCGTAGCACAATGTTTTACAAGGCGCTACATTGTACAATTTACCGGCAAACAAAGAAAATAAGTTACAAGTCAGAATAGAAAATGAAATAAGGAGGAAAATACAAACTCTCGATGGCCTCCTTGTAATCAGTTAGGAATCCTGTATGAATTTAACACGCATTTGTTCAGAGCCTCTGGGTTCGTCTACATTTGCATCGGCTAGTTTCAATGTTTCAAAGTACGATGAATATTCCAAATTCATTTCTCAGCTCTAAAGACGTGTTTTATCCGTGTTACTTGGTTGCAACTTTAACACGGCCACGCTTTAGGGCCATTCAGCAACACATGGAAATACAGAGCAGGATTGCATCTAATGATTCATGCCCGACTTATTATGTCAATAGAAAAAGTGCTGGTGGATGGTTCCAGTAGCTAAATGTAGCGTTATATTACCTTGAGGCTCCAGGGAAGATCCGGCGGTCGCAGAACCAATGCTCTCATTGAACTCACTTGGATGTCGACGCCTGAGATGACTCCTTAAATTCGTGGTGTTTCCCTTTGCGCACACAATCTTTCGGCATAAACGGCAAACGACCTCATCGGGATTCAACGGCCGGCCATTTTCGCCAGCTTTATAGCCAAAATAAAGCCACACGAATGACTTTGCTCTCGGCTTGATTACGAGATCCATGTTTTTGCGGCCCCCTTTTTCTGCAGAGCGGCTGGCTGCAGAGCTGCAGACAGAACTCTGTGCGGTAGACGTGTCCCCAGGAGAACTGCGCCGATGTTTTTAATGTGCCAAAGTAACACTGATCCAGAGGATCGGGTTTCTGCGGGAAACCCTGCGCATCGGTGTATTGTTCAGGATTCAGTCTGAACAATCCTCCAGGGCGGAGTGACGGAAAACACAAAAAAAATCCAGTTAATAGTTCAATGTCTATCTGCTCTATTTCTATGTTTTTACGTCTTTATGAGTCGACCAACGGCAACACACAGGGACAGCAGAGGTTGCCAGATAATGCTACCAACACAGCTGCAGAAATGCACTAAACCCCCTCCCCCCCCAAAAAAACAAAATAGAACAGGAACAAAAAAAAAAAACCCTCAAAAGTTAGAACTGAATTCATTTAAAATACAGCATTTTATTAATAAAACAAGTCCAACAGGTTTTGGATTTTTCTCTTATCTCATGTGGTCAGTGATCTCTCCTCCCTTCCCCCACTGCTTCCCATTTAAATTGCCCCTCACACATTCCTAACAACATGTCCCCATTAGGAAATGGAAACAACCCCCACACTGTTCTACATGCTAAGGTAAAGCCAGAACCAGTTCAAAGGGCAGGTATGTGAGACTGAAGCACCTCTTAAGACGCTTCAGTATCACATATCTGATACTGAAGCAATAACGGGGATAATTAGTCAATCTTTGGTTAAATTCAGAACTATGTCAAGGAACCTGCACCACATTTATTCTCATTGAAAACACAATATCAGTATTGTCCAGGATTGGTGCATCTTTCAATATTAGACTGGGTGGGGGGTAACAAAGCTATTTCAGACTTTAATATGAATAGTAATTAGTAAGGATTTAATTACAAATACCTATAATGATATTTCAAAAATATACCAAGAAGGTGATGTGGTACCTTTTTGATGTAAAGGAGGTTGAATGGAAAATTATAAACTGTACTTGAATTTGCTGTACTGACAATTAATATAAAACATTTAGTAGATCTTAAAAAGTCTAAAATCATTATGCCCCTTTTACTCTTGACACTTCTTTTTTTTTATTGGATCTAGTGGCATTTTTTTGATAGTGAATTGACAGGAAAGTGGGTAATGAGAGAAAGGGGAAGACATGCGGCAAAGGTCACCAGGTTGGGAATTGAAAAGGCTGCACAGTTTTTACACACAATGTAGCGTGGGTTATATATCACACACACACATATACATATATATATATATATATATATATATATATATATATATATATATATTTATATATATATACATACAGTGATGTCAGTAACGCGTTACTGACGTTGGACCACTTTTTTCAGTAACGAGTAATCTAACGCGTTGCTATTTCAAATCCAGTAATCAAACTACAGTTACTTATCGAAACCACTTTGCGTTACTATTTTCTTTTGTAATTTAATTTTATTTCCTCTACGCGTCTTTGGGAGTAACTTAGCTACTTTCCAAATCAAGTAATCAGCAATCTAAGTTACTTTTTCAAGGAATAATCAGTAATCCGATTAAAGTTAGTTTTTCAAAGTAACTATGCCATCACTGTATATATATATATATATATATATATATATATATATATATATATATATATATATATATATATATATAAATTGTGGTCTGCATGTGTATGCAGCCCCTTTTAAATCCAGTAGATGGGTACAAAAACTATACTAAAGTAAGAGTAGCATTACTTCAACATATTTTTTCTTAGGTAAATAAAAGTAAAAAGTAGCCTAAGAAAATAAAAAAAAGTCAAGTAAAGAAAGCATTTTGCTAAAAGTCTACTTAAGTACTGAGTAACCGATTGTGACAGTCCCCTCCTATCCAGTAGGGGTCTGTAGTCTAGTCCACTATTTGTTTTTGTTCTTTCAGGAAGCAGGGTGATGGACTGTTGATTGAACGCACCTGGTGGCTAATAAATACTGGCATCTAATCAGCCACCTGCGCTGCTTGGTTGGCCTCCGGACCTGACCGGGACAGGCAGCACTGCTCCACGCTTCTCTCGGACTGGCTGAACAGTCCTCAAAGCGCATACTTTTTTGGGGAAACAAATAAATTGTTATTTGGATCCGCTCGTCTGTCTCCCATTTTTGTCATTGCCTATGGGGGGGCGTGACACCGATCATCACATCTGATTTAATATTTCAAAATGATAAAATGATGTCATCAGACAAAGTTATGTGTAAATTCAGGAACTTTAAAGACTGAAAAAACAAGTCAAAAATAAATAACATATTACAAATACATATAAAAGGTAAGATATACTTTGTTTCTTCCAGGGAAATTGTTGACAAAAAACATATACAAATAAGAAATCTCACTTCATAAACTGTAGATATATTTAGGTAGGTTCATTTTTAGTTGAAAAAAAAAAATTAACGTTTGTTTTTTTATTTAGTGTAAATATATATAACATCCAGAAATTTCACTCCGAATAAGACTAGTGACACTTCATAATACAATAACTCAAGTAAAAGTAAAAACATGATGCAGTAAAACTACTAATGTAAACACAACTACTACCCACTTCTCTGTCCAGTGCTGAGTGATTGGACAGCCAACGGGTTTCAGAGTTCAAGATAGTTAGCCACATAAGAAGCTTAAATACATAAAAAGTCAACTTGTGTGTGTAAGTTCATATTATAAATACAGCTGTTTTGTGAAGATCTCAGATGTTTATTAAATTTGTGTCGTTGATTTAGTTTTTAGAACCCAATGAAAGCTGGTCTGATGCCCCAAATGTCTTAACACCAGCCTTGTGTTTTTGCAAATAGAATAACTTTCAAAACCAAAAACGATGCTGGTTTTCTTTTTTTTTTTTTAAATAATCTACACTTATCCAGGTTTGAGTTGTTGAGGTGATGTAATTTTTAAGCAGGACTCCATTTGAGCATTCTGTGTATGCTAGTTTTTATTTTTATACATATATATTCTATATGGCAGATGCAGTGGAGTAGCCCTTTAATCTAGAGCTGAATGCCAACTTCATGTTCTTGAAACTTTATTACAACGACTCTGCATCTGCACAACGACCTGGCAAAAAGGAGGCCTGTTAGGTATGCAGTTACAGTTTAACAACAAAACCTGCATGCACAGTTAATATTCCATGCATCTTAAGAGGGGAAACCTTAATAGGCCGAAGAGTACCTTGAAATTCAAACGAAGCACCACCAGCAGTCGCGAAGGAAGTGAGCTCATAGAAATCTGCGCGATGGCGCCGCGATAGATGGCTCCTCAGATTGGTGGTGTTTCCTCCTTTAGCGAGCACTATTTTCCGGCACAGGCGGCAGATGACCTCCCCGGTGTTCAGAGGCTGTCCCTTCTCATCCGCTTTCAGGCCAAAGTATGTCCACACCACAGATTTGCTCCTGGGTTTGGAGATGAGGTCCATGTTTCTGTGGTTCTTCTGTGCAGACCAGCCATGGAGCTTCTGCCAGAGCTGCAGCGTGTAGAACAAGCGCCGTTGCAGGAATACCACTACTTTAATTAGGTGAGTATAAAATTCAAACCAGACTAGCCGATAATCGTCACATAATGCATAATGTAACCGACATCCGTTGTTATTGTGTAAGGATGCTTAAATGTCAACATAAGGGTGTGGGCGCTGATCTATCCGCTGTACTTCTGTGCTTTTACGCATTTAATTGTCGACAAACGTCAACACCATGCGATCACTCAGGTTGCCAGGTCCACTTGTCAACACAACTGCACGAAATACATGTGCAGATGTAAACAAACTCAAACTGATTGATACGTTTCTTTGCAGTTTTGTTAAAGAATCGCAACATCAGCTGTTTTAGTCGTTACTTTTTCTATAAGGAACAGTTAAAGTTTTAAAATGCTGAGAAAAAATATAAGTCATTGCTAAATTGCTAAAATTGAAAATGAACTTATAAAAGCAAGAATGTGTTTGATTCTTGTTTTGAAATATGACATTGAAATGTATAAATTATATTTTCATTCTGGGGATGGGGTGTGTGGCAAAACACAGATGAATAGAAAAAGAACCTGGTTTTAATTTTTTTTATACTTAAAATATTAAAGACATAAAATCTCAAACAAAGAAAACCCTCACAAGGTTACATATTTTCTCATATTCCCAATAGTAGCATTCTTCATCTTGAACTAGCAAAGCAGGTTACAGGCTTCCTTACAGGCTACTAAAAACTGCCCACATATAGTGAAGGTGTTTTCAACATTGATCTCAGAGTGCAATAAAACCACCAACATGTTTTGTTTTTTACACTGATGAGTTATAGTGGTTTGATTTATTTAAAGCAATCCTGTGTTTTATTCAAGTTATCTTTTTGCAAATGCGAGACGTGCGTTTGGATTCATTTTGTTCAAAAGGGTTTTTTTTTGGTAACTATCACATGGATACTATTTTGGCTCAGTTTCTTTTATATCCTTGAATCCATAATTAAGCAACTGTGCTTTGGAGTTTTAGATGTTGTTCTGATTCTTTTATGACCTCCCAAATGAGTTGTTCATGCTTGCCTGGAGCAATTCTGGTAGGCCACATACTACTGGGAACAATCACCGATGTTATATATTAACTCCATTTGTGCATAATGCCTCTCCCTGTGGTTTGCTGCAGTCCAAATGCCTTAGAAATGGCTTTTCAAGCCTTTTCAGACAGATAAATGTCAAAACCTTTATCAACTTTTGGAAGGAAGATGAAGTACTAGTAGTAGTTGCTCATTATCTCTTCTCCTATCATCTGTTGGGGCAGCAGCATCAGAGCCAGGAAGCTATAAACCTTCAACAGCCTGATAAAACAGGCTGGTACTGTTCTGTGCACAACTGAGGAAACTCTGGAGATGATGATGCAAAGAAAGATTCTTCATAAAATCAAGAAAATCATGAGGTACCGTGTATTCTTAGGAATACTCCTTCAGTCAGAGGCTTCTTCAGACTTGCTGTAACACAGACTGCTACAAAAGATCTTTCCTGCCAACAGCCATCATCATCTACAATAACTCTTTTGAAGAATCTGAATTAATGAGTTACAACGACATTTAGTTTTCCTTTGGAATCTATAAAGTAGTATTTTTGAATTTGAAGAGGTAAGCAGGCTTAATTCAGATTTATCATATAATCCAGATAATTTGACTTAACTGCAATTCCATACATAAAACTTAATCATTTCCTGAAACAATGTAAAATGTGAGTTAACAGCTTTGAAGTGATGCAACGTCTTTCTTCTTTCCTTATGAAAACCACATTTTATTGCTCAGCGATGTACAAAAGCGGAGATTCAACACGACTAATGTAGGTATAAAACTCAAACCTGGCAACCCAGGGTTACTGTGCTGACACTTGCTGTTTGATTTTAAGCTGACACAGACATTTTGTAGGTCAACCTCAGCGTCAGGTAAGCCGCTAAACCGAGCGTTTTGCATTCTATCCTATAGTCGCGATGGCTTCTCTTACATTTCAAACACGTTATATATCGATTTTGAATCTCTACCCTTAAGTCAATGTAGCGCATTTTGTGGAAGCTTCGTTGTCCTTTGGATGCAATCGCTTTATTTCGGGATTTGCGGTTACTGGTCTTTTATGGTCTCAGCGGCTTCCCGTATGGAGCTCTGTTGCCGTGGTTACAGCGTTCGAAAGCGGGTAGGTTCATAACGGCTAATTTTAGCTCGACAAAGTTGGTGCAAAAAGCAAAAGAGTTGGGAGGAAAATGGCCTCCTGCCTGGTTCCCGAGTTCCCCGCCGTCGTGGCGGCACTGGAGCGTCTGAAGGACCTGGAGAGGGAGCTTAGAGAGGACGAAATCCCGTTCTCAGCCGAAGGATGCGTCCACCTCACGGCCATTGCAGAAGATGTAGCCGAGTTAGAAGCCTCAAGGCGCGCTGTCCGTGAGCAGTTGGAAGTGGAGTCCATAGGAAACTGCAAGCTTAGATACAATATTCTAAACATGACTGATCGTCTGAGGGATGACATCCTGAGAGACAAAGCAGCAGCCCGGGCTTCTAACGCCGAGGAGATAGAGCAGCTCCGCAGAGAGCTCAGTCTATCCTTTCAGATGCTAGAGGAGAAAAAGAAGAAGATACAGGAGCTGTTAGAAAAACACAAATTGCTTCAGGCAGAGCTAGATCGGGTGAGTGCTGAACACAAGGAGCTGATCCTCTCTCTGAATGTTCTGATCAGCCTCAGATACAGCAGGCAGGAGCATCTGGACAACACGCTGGAGCAAACAGAGGAGCTGAGAAACTCCATCGCTGATGTTGAGCAGCAGAAATGGTCCTTCCAGCAAAGCGTGGCTTTGGAAAGGGAGAGGTTCGCTGAGGAAGAAGACGACCTGGACAAAGAGATAGCCAAGAGGATGGGACAGATTAAGCAGCAGAGGGAGGAGGTTGAGAAGATTGGATTGGAATTAGAGAATCTTAAAGAGAAGAAAAGGGAAACGAAAAACAAAATAAAAGAGCTCTTCCAGGAGACGACTGAACTGCAGGGCAATGTGCAAAGTCTGGAGATGTCCCACTGTAGTTGTGAGCAACAACTACAGGAAGAAATACTGCAGACCAAAGAGCTGAACGGACAGATAGAGAAGCAGAATAAGCACAGCAAAACGCTAGAGGAGAACTTCAACCTCACCCTCCAAAACCTGCAAGAGGAAATCAGTGGAGTGGAAGAAGACCAAAAGAAGGCTCTGACTGCCCAGCTGGTCCTCAAAGAATCGCTGGCCTACTATTCTAAAGTGTGCAAGTATCAGCTTGGAGTGGAGGATGAGTCCCGGGCCGACTTTCTGCAGGTCTCCACGAATATGGAGAGCTCCCGGCTGCAGTTGGAGGAGCGCATTGCCTCCATTGTCAAGTACAGCAAGGAAATCCTGGAGCTTGAGAACATGATCGCAGAGCTACAGGAGGACAAGGAGATCAACAGGCGGATTGTTGAGTCCAAAAGGAAAGAATTGCTCGTCGATCTGAAGGAGGCAAATTCCAAAATCAAGCTGTTAGAAGAGGAAATCAGGCAGCTCAACAAGCGCCTGATGGCCAAGAAGAGCAGGCAGCAGGATTACGAGGAGAAAATGACGTCCGATATAAACAACAACAGGGAGAGGTATGAGGCGCTGTGGCAGGAGCGGGCTGCGCTGCTTGAGCGGCACCCTGACTGCGAAGATTTTGACTTGATGCTCTATCAGATGCCACTACTGGAGAAGGAGAACAGAGAGACACAGAAACTCTGCCAGCAGGAGGTGGATCAGATCATCACGGAGACGGAGGAGGTCAGTAGTATGATCACCGAGAAGCAGAGGGAGCTGGAGGAGCGACTGAAGATACTGAACGAGGTGGACAGAAAGTGGAGAGATGAGAGATCCAGGAACGACAAGCTGCGCAAGCAGAAAGACGTGCTGACTCGGAGGACGTCCGAGCTGGAGCGGTCCATCCAGGACACGGCGGAGCACACCAGAGAGCTGCTGGCACGCAGGGAGGAGATGAAGGTCAAACTGGAGGAGCTGCAGGAGTCTCACAGCAACGTGGTGAACAAACAGAGCTCAGCCCTGAGAGAAATGGAGGTGAACATGTATGACCTGAATCTGATGCTGGGGCAGATCAGAAAAGAGAACAGCAGGCTGCACCTCTCCACCAGACAGATGATGGAGGACATCAGCACCAGCAGGCAGGAGAAAAACAGGTACCAGCAGGAGGTCCAGGAGCTCAGCAGCAGATCAGAGGCCCTTCTCAAAGAGATACAGGAAGGATTTAGACAAGATAACTCTCTGATTAAAGGCATCAAGAAGAGTGACGACGAACTGCTGTCGTTTATGGGTTCAGGGTTGAAAGAGCTGAAGACCAGGAACCAGCAGCTGATGAGCATCATCGCGCTGATGCACCAAGTGATGCTGGAGTTTAGCAAACGACTGGGAGATAAAGCAATAGAGCGATGGCAGAACTAACGGACTGTGCACTATACATCTTCATGCATCACAATACAAACCTGCCTACACTATCAGTATAGGAGCCCATCAATAAACGAGAATAAAAACAATAATAAAAAAGATACGTTCTCTATTTGTCGTTCTGCAATGTTTGTGAAGTTTAAAGAATATAAATAAACTCTATTTTTAGTTAAATTATTTTTCTCTAAATCCTTAGTGAAACAGTTCTCGCATTGTCCAACATCCATCTATCCATTTTCTAACACCCATGTCCCTATTGGGGTCAGGAGGGTTGCTGGTGCCTATCTCCAGCTAACGTTCCGGGCGAGAGGCGGGGTCACCCTGGACAGGTCGCCAATTTGTCACAGGGTAACAGACATGTTTTTGGACTGTGGGAGGAAGCCGGAGAACCCGGAGAGAACCCACGCATGCACAGGGGGAACATGCAAACTCCATGCAGAATGACCCCGGGCCGAGAATCAAACCCAGGACCTTCTTGCTGCAAGGCAACAATTCTACCAACTGCGCCAATTGTCCAACAATGTTAGTCATATACAGTATGTGTTATACGGTTGACTTTTGTTTTTTCTTTTTTAGTGCATTAATTTAGATTTGGAGGACCCTCTGTTTTTTTTTTTTGGCAATTCTGACACAGATGAATAAAAACTCATAAAATAAATACATTTTTAATTGCCGTTTTATTTTCTGGCTCTGGTCCTTCTGTGAGCTTCAGGGATATTTTTAAGACACGTAGGTATTTTCTTTTAGCCATTTTCTAACCTTTGCAGCTCAAGACATGTGTCTTACTCGTCTTTCCCATTTTTGCAAAGTAAGAAATGGGCACATGCTTTACACCATTTATAGTAAATAGAAGATTCTAGGTGCTATGATTATCTTAAAATTGTTAAGTGTGCATTAGGGGTGAGCTTTTACAGTATTTTTCATTGCGATAAACTTCTTATCATGATAGAAATTTTGATTTATCGTTGTCACGATAAATCCAACTTGATGATGTTTAAATTCCCCCAAACTATTCGTCTTATCTGGTGTCCTTTTGAAGCGCATTACAAACGTTTCTCTAGAACGGTATTTGTGCTTGTGAGGCTTTGATCGCTGTGACAGTCACTGCCATACAGGTAGTTTTCTGTAATTTGCTCTCACCGTTTCAAACACGCTTCCCTTTTCCTCACCACAACATGATGCTGCCACCACCATGTTTCTGTGTTAGTGTTCATCACTGTGAATAATGCCTCCTTCTCTTCTCTTGCCAGACGTCCCAGCTGATGTTCACCGTGTGATTCCAGCCAGCAGATGGCAGAACAGATCCGGTTTCTCTCCTCTGTGACCTTGCCCTGCTTCTAGAGGGTCAGTTAATTCTTTACCCCAACTCCCCCCTCTGAGCTAAAGCATGCAAACACTTGCTGAATGAGCCACAGTGGTTTTCTGTGGTGCGTTCTGGCAGAACTAAATCCTGGTTAGGAGATAAAAAGGCTTTGCTGCTCCAGAGTTGAACTTCAGAAGAAAGGGATCCCCAGCTCTTGGAAAGAAGGTGGGTGTTTGGAAAACAAGAAGTTGACTTTGTTGTGTATTTGCACTTCTATTATCTTGTATATCAGCTTAGACAGAATTGTATATTTAGAGAAGCTTCTTGCATGTATTCCATACATGATGTCAAGGTTCCTAAATATGTGTGTGGCATAGGTTCTACAAGTTTTTCCTCTCTGAGGGAATATTGCTCCATAAATTCAGCTTGTTGCTGTTGTCATTCTGCAGCTTTACTGATACATGTTTCTTATTAAAATCAGCATAAAACCCCCAAGATTAATTTATTGTTTTAACACACAGCATATCTCAAACCTTTTGCTTCACTGGGTTTCTCAGATTGTCTTAGTTCTGTTCAGCAAGCACTGACCTAAATACAGTAATCAATTTTTACATGAGATAAAGACGGCTCTGATTCCTTGTGACAGATTGCTGGAGCCAGATTTACTATAACAGCCGCAGGATCATCGCTGTTTATGTTGCGTTGCCTCACTCAGGCTGCTAAGGTTAAAGAAAAGGGGCAACGTAACACCACAGACCGAACAGATCCGATCTCTGCTCACACGTCCCGCACCCTGCACACGTCCAGCACGGATGTGGGAAAATATCGGAGTCTTTGCGGTTGCAACAGTATGAACAAATTTTGAACGTCACTAAACAGCAGGTGGATCAAGTCGGGGCTAATCGTATATTTTATGGAAATGTTTTCCCTGCAGCTTGTTACTGCTGATAAATATCATGTTTAATTGTCGCTTTTGTTACGACCCGTCTAGGGGTGGCCAGATCATAACATGAAGGATCCATCCTCTTCAGATCCCAAGCAGCCAACACACACGAAGTTGAACATTTTATAATGTTATTTATTTTTAAAAAGATGTATTTTTGATTAAGCTGTTACAAATGGAGCATATGCCTTCAGAGTGAGCCATAATGACGACAACAACAAACAAAAGGAAACTATCTGAATATTAATTGAAACTTACCTAATTGAAATTTAATAAACCCAATGGCAAAAACGTACCCCCCTAATTCAGAAAAACATGAGAAAACTAAGCAAACATAAACGGCAGCTCACTCCTGCAAACTCCAGAACTTTACATGGTGCTAACAGTCAAACAGTGTGGCCGGTTGTGATGAGCTGAGGTTGGATGGCAGGAAGTCTGGGAGGCCACCAATTGGACGTCTCCGTCGTCTTCGAGGAACCAATCAGAGACCGGCACCTGCACACTCATATTTGTCTAATTAAGTTGAAAACGATAGTCGTGACACTTTGCTATCATGAGATTGATGAACAGCGTTGTTAGCATTTCTTTTATGGGCGTGGCAGACTAAAAAAAAACAAAACGCAGTTCTCTAGTCCATAGCTGTAACCTTAAGGATTCAACAATTACATTATGTTCTAAATACTAAAAGTCGAGTCTTTAGATCTCTGATGTGATGTTCATTTTTGTACAGCAAATATGCTGTATGTTACAGCAGCAGCTCCTGTTCTCGGTACTTGTCATTCCGACTTATGACAAGTACTGGTTCTTAATGTTGTGTACCTGATCGCAGCACCTTGTTTTCTGCCTGGAGGCATTGTAGCTCATCACAGAAGCGTCTGAGTCTGCGTTGTTCTGTATCGGCTCAAGACCGCCTTCCTGCTGGGAAAGAAGCCATGCTGGTTTTGATTAGATGTTCAGAGATGTGTGAAGGTTGCTGAAACACAGTGACCAATCATTGTTCAGCAAGAACCGCTAGTTCTCTGTTGTTGTTTTACAACAATGGTTGTGTGTGAGACTGTTTGCTCACACACAACCACATAATGAAAGTGTGAGGTAAAGAATGTAATCTTTTCGTCTGAATTATGAGAATTAAACTGAAGCAGAACAAACAAAGAACCTTGTGTTCTCAGTAAAACCAGGAAGATAGAGCACATCACCCCAGTTCATAACCTAAAGTCATAACCTACACTGGCTCCCTGTAGCTCAAAGAATAGACTTTAAAATACACTGGACTTGACTTTATAAATCACCAAGTGGTTTAGCACCAAAACACATTAAAGATCTGCTGTTCAACCTTCCAGATCGCTCATGTCTTCTGGTTCTGGTCTGTTCTGCATCCCCAGAACCAGAAGAAGCAGCATTCAGCTTCTATGCACCACAAATCTGGAACAAACTCCCAGAAAACTACAAAACAGCTGAAATATTGATTGGTTTACCTTTTCACACTCACTGTAAACAGAATTATTTGATGATTGGTTGAAACAAGACACAAAACTCTTCTTTGCAACTCAAACTCTGACAAATTTGACGGAGGGCGCCGGAGAACATCAGATTTCAAGTAGTGCGCAGATTCTCAATTGTATTTTGATCTGGACTTTGATTAGGTCAGATACCTCCGGGTGGATGTTTAAGGTCTTGCTGGAAGATGAACTTCTGCCTCCCATTTTCTTCAATTATTGACCTGCATTTAGCTCAGTTCATCTCTGGGGAAAAAAAAAAACCCACAGCATAATGTTGCCACCACCTTAGTTAATGCATTGGGACTTTGTATAACTTCCTCACCACAATCATTTTCTTCATGCCATTGCTTCATCAGTCATATGTGTGGAATGCATCCCTACTGGTTGTCCTGTCTATAGTCTCTTTTCTCTGAGCTTTTCTGAGCCATTTTTGCTTTAAGGACAGCCAATAAAGCTCTTTGAGAGCCGCAACTTATCACTTATCAATATCACTTTCTGAAAAGATACAACGTTTTAAACACATACCTAGTTTAGGAAAAATATTTTGTCATTTTTAAATGACAAAACATTTTTCGGATTTAGAATACATTTTAGGATTTAAAATAAAGATGAACATAAAACAGGATAGATACAGTATGTATGTATTTTTTAAAAGCATATTCCGACTTATGACAAGGATATATAACGTATACTATATATACTATACTAGTATATATGGTATATACTAGCATAGTATATAAGGATATATACAGTACTATACTACATATAATGAGACAAATGATTTGTGAAAAAGATGGAGCTCCTCAAACTTTCCAAACTTCTAAAACAAAAATATTTGTAACTCCCATCAATAATAGCTGCATGATAACAAGGCTGAAGTGGAAAACTACAGGTTTTACAGCTGGAAATGATTTAATTTTACTTTTAATTACACTGCTGCGCATGTTTTTGAGCTCCTTTCAAAAAGTGTCCACTGCTGGAGCCAAATCCGGGGCAACAGAAATAAAGCACAACATTGTTGCAGACAGTTTAGCCATTTAACAAATAGCAGTTCATTATTCAATGTACTGTGCTGGGAAATTTAAAACAAACAAAAACATTTTTTTAAAATTGTTTTTAATATTAATATGAACATAAAGTTTGGTCCCTGCATTTCCAGTACTTTGTAAACATTCAGATTATATCTAGTTATATCAGTGTGGAAAAGAACAGCACTCAACTTGGAAAAAACCAGCTGTATAACAACGGTGATCTTGTTTTTGGAGTTATGTTACGTTACAAAACACAGGCCGAGGCAGACGGTGAAAAAGGCCTCGCACCTTTTGCGCACCTGTGCCAAGGATGTTATGCAGTCGTGCAGCATCATGCTGATTCATTACACAGTAACACACTGAACCAGCTCAGCAGCATGTGACCGCCGATGCCCCGCAAGGTGCCGGTTACGCCGGCTTCCTGATCTGGAGGCTTTAAAGGCGGCAACGAAAAGAGAGGGCAAACACAACCCACTCTCTGCTGACAGCAGCCACACCTGTGAGGAGGACGGTTGCATTTAGAGGAGAAGAGAGAACGTTCTAGTGAAGTGCTGCAGGTGAGGACAGTGATGGAGACTTTAGGTGAGTCGGAGCTCACGACTGATTTCATAGATGAAAATATCTCGGGTGATGAACAAGCAGCAGATCTGATGTGATTGTTATCTCTGATATACAATTCACAGGATAAAGTAAAATAAACAGAAAAACCTTCTCCTCAGGCTGATCCTAATGCGCTTTTATGGGATTTTACATTTTAATATAAACAATTATATTCCTTTACAACACAGGTCTCATACTCCAGTCCTCGAGGGCCGCAGTCCTGCAACTTTTAGATGTGCCTCTGCTGCACCACCTGAATAGAATAATTAGGTCATTAAGGCTCTGGAGAACTGATCTACACAAGGAGGAGGTAATTGAGCCATTTCATTCCAGTGTTTTGTACCTGTGGCACATCTAAAAACTGCAGGACAGCGGTCCTCGAGGACTGGAGTTTGACACCTCTCCTCTACAAGGTTTACATTCAGCTGGAAGAAAACTGTGAATCAGACAATTTCCATTCATGTCCAAACCAAATCAATTTCTTACAATGAATTTGGTCAGATGGTTGTATGTAGGCTGTTTTATAAACATCTCATTTAAAAACTTGATTTTTTTAAATTGAAGTCCAACAAAGGTCACAGAATGTAGATGAATGGTGGGTTTGTGTAAAGGTCGCCACCCTTTAATTGTAACTTTAATGAAAGTACCCTACTAACATAACTGCCGAATCACAAGCTGATGTTGGAACAACTACAAAGACGACCTTTGACCGATTTTTTTTTAATCAAATCTAAATGATCCTCCTCCCCCAAAAATGCATGAACAAAATTTTCCAGTGATGTAGAAATTGATCAAAAGAAATTCTTTTAGTTTTCAGATGATGAAAGGCGTTTTGAGGTTTTGGACGTCTTGCAGCTTGTTATCAGTGACAAATCTGTGGACTGGCGTTTATTTTTGACACCCCACAGGTCTGTCTTTGCTTGAGTTAAAAGGCAGAATAGGACAACTTGCTGTTCAACTCAATACTGAAGACTGATGGGAATCTTGTCAGTCCTGTTGTCCTGAGTGATTGAGGAATGTGTAAGGTGTCTGGATTTTAAATGTTTGCTTTTACCTCCTTAGTTTGTGTGTCACCATTCATTAGAGATAAGCGTTTTTTAATCATGTACCTCTAGTTTTACATCATGCAGCGTTTTTCCTAATCCACGTAAGGAGTTGAGATATTGGCAGGTTTTCCAACCAGACACATTCAGCAAACATTTATGTCTACACATTTAAGTTTTAAAAGTCCAAACACGAGGAGGCGTCATGTCCTGAATGTCTGGAACGTGGACATGGAGTCAGGTCTACAATGGGTGTGAAAGGAGTTGCCTTTCAGAAGATGTGTGCTGTTGATTCTTATGTTGCTGTAAGTCAGAACATTTTGGGTTTTTTCCAAATTGATTGATGAGACGTAACACCCAAGAGTTCAAAACCATGTCCCAAATCTTTAAGTGTAAAGAGCTCATACTAGTATGATACATTTATTACAAATTTGATTTATTTTTTTATGTCTTTTCTTTCACTAATGTACTTTTTATGGCCAAATGAAGTTAAGTTTTTGATCAGTGCCTCATTTGAGCACTTAAGTCATATTACACAAATATTGTTTTTTAGAAAGTACAAAATTTATGAAATTGTAATAAAACACATTTTCTTTTGAACTTTTTACATGAGATTTTGACACTGACAGGTTGTTGTATGACTGGTTTCTGGCAACTAAAGGCATCAGGCTGACACTTTAAATTGTTCACGCCCAGTGAGTTTCCCAGGTATTGTTCAGTATTTCAGGAAGCCATATAGAAATTTTGGTTTAATACAGAAACCAGACTCAAGCTTCTAGCAATAAGATTTTCATTTGAAAATAAGATTACTTTTAGTCTAAATGTTTTGTTAGATAAATTAAAATAGAAATAGAAAAAGCTGACAGCACTGCTGAGACTGATTAAATAATGTGTTATTGCAGGTTAAGGATTGTTATTGGGGAAATTTCCATAAGTATGGAGTCTATTAAGGTAGAAAGGTAAGTATGTCCATCAGCTCTTTATAAGTAAAAAGACCAGGTGTTTAGTCTTTTTATTTTATAAAGCTCTCCAGAGGTTTTTCTAATTTCAGCGTGCCGGCTCCAGCGGGAAGGGTATTTTTTCTCCGATGGTAATCATGTTTGGGCTTTCTCTCTCCACTAGTGTGTCCGATGGGTGGAGGAGCCACCAGGCTGTACAACACCCTGACTCAGACGTTCAGCGGCAGCAGCTCCCCTCTGTCCATCCCGCCATCCTACCTGAGCCCCCACCAGCCCGCTCTTACCAACCTGGATTCAGATTTCTGCCTGGTAAACAAACCTTCTGCATTTCCCTTGTTCTTTGTTTTATTTTGTTTGTTCATGACATTGGTTATTATTTAGAGACATTTTTCCGCCCAAAAAGCTGAACGCTATCTGTTGTGTGTTTCTGGGGGCAGCAGCAGAAGAGCGCCCCGATATGCCCCCTTGATCCAGTGGAGCTGCTTCAGCAGTGTGAAGAGGCCCTCAGGGACCGACCTCCTCACCTGCATAGAAACTTTGTCTACATCAATAATGGAGACGACATTGCCAGCATCCCCATCAGGGTGATGCAGTGGAACATCCTAGCCCAAGGTAGACCGATTGTTATTGGCATCTGCTCATAAGAAAACAGGTTTATTGAGGAAACGTTCATTTCACTTTAATTAATCTAAAATGTGAAGGTTTTTTTGTCCAAGTTTATTTATTTATTTTTTTCATAACCTAAGAAACGTTATCTGAGAGGCTGCAGCAGCACCCTGAGGCTTTGGTTCACTGTCACAAACCTTACCTGCTGCCCCCTAGTGGCCATAAAAGCAAAAACCTCGCAAACCTTTTACATTTTGTGACATTACAACTATAATGAATGTCACAAAATGTGTTTGTTGGAGAACATTATGAACATATTTTAACATAAGTTAAAAGTAGGTTTAATCATCACTTTTATTGTTATCACAACAGTACCTGTGATCACAGTGAGCAATATTCTGGGCAGTACCAGAATATTGCATATTCTGTTATGTAACAATGAAAAGGGTTTAACATTTCTGGTGCCAATGACATGTTGGGAAAGACGAGCATTGATCTTTTGCTAAGCAGTGACTCTGGATGAGCTGCAGAGGCCCACAGGTCAGATTGGAAGACTCAGTTGACAGGTTGCCATACAGAAACATGGCAACCTGTGGTCTTTGAGTCTGGAAACCTTTAGAAGCCTTTCAGTGTGTCTCTGCAGTTTTTGGCAGCTCACACCTTCCTCCTTCCTCTGACCCTCAGCTCTGGGCGTAGGAGTTGACAACTTTGTCCGGTGTCCCTTGGAGGCCCTCAGTTGGTCCCGAAGGAGGAGCCTCATCCTGGAAGAGATTCTGGCCTACCGACCTCACATCCTGTGTCTGCAGGAAGTAGACCACTACTATGACACCTTCCAGCCAGTTTTGGCGAATCTGGGGTACAGCAGCCATTTCTATCCGAAACCCTGGTCTCCATGCCTGGACATAGAAGGCAACAGCGGTCCTGATGGTTGTGCCCTCTTCTTTGATGAGTCCCGATTTGAGCTCCTGGACAGTGTGAACATCAGACTCTCCGCCATGATGATCCCCACAAATCAAGTAGGAAACATTTCTTTCTTTTGTCTCATGAATAATACAATAATGTTATTGACACTGTGCACCTTTGCCTCAGGTTGCTGTGGTGACGACTCTGCGTTGTCGGAGCAGTGGAAGGTATGTATGCGTCGCTGCGACTCACCTAAAAGCCCGATCTGGCTGGGAGTGGTTCCGCAGCGCTCAGGGGTCGGACCTCCTCTGGCACCTTCAGAATCTGGTCCAGAAGCTCGTTGGCGGCAACTCCAACGTCAAAGTCCCCCTGCTGATTTGTGGCGATTTCAACGCAGTCCCGTCGGAGGAAGTATACCGACGCTTCGCCACTTCCCCTCTAGGTTTGGACTCTGCTTATAAGAAGCTCAGTCAGGACGGCGTGAGTGAGCCGGAGTACACGACATGGAAGATCCGGGGCACCGGGGAGTGCTGCTGCACGCTGGACTACATCTGGTACACTAAAGACACACTGAGAGTGGACGCTGTCCTGGACATCCCAGACGAGGAGCAAATCGGACCCAACAGGCTTCCATCCTACAGCTATCCATCCGACCACCTCTCTCTGGTTTGCGACTTCAGCTTCAGGGAGAAGGAATAAGAGGCTGGCTCATCGATGGGAAATGTTGATTCCTTGGACCGAGGGGTTCTCCCTCGCTGCTTCACTCCACAGAAAGCCTGGAAGCCGAATGTGAGTGAACGGGTAAAGATGAGAAGACAGGAGGCCTCGAGTGTGAAGTGACTGAAATGTTGCAGTGTTGAGGTTGAAGAGATAAATGCATCGCGAGTCTTCCTGCCTGAATTAAGTCTGCACCAGCTGATCGTCTCATACCTTCATCAGCAATCAAGCTGCTCATACATGAACTTTGGGTTGTTGTTTTTTTTACAAAATACTGAAATCAGACTGTAATAAGAATACTGCTTGGTACTACCATCATATAACACTGAAAGTAAATAAAGTGTCTTTGCCAGATAGTGTGTAGTTTTCATGGTTCTTTTAAGCATTTCAGGCTTACAACTTTGAAAAGCTTTCAGACATCTGGTGTCTGTCTACATTTTAATATTGCTAACGCACCATCTACCTCTGCTCTTCACCAGGCCTGACCAGTCACTGAATCTGCCATACAAACACACTAACAATTTGTTAGTGTCAATGTATCTGTGTAAAAGTTGTGACTGAAGGACAAACTATAGGACTATAGGACAAACAGAGCCAGAGCAATGTTGCCTCCCCACATTCTTCACCATTTTAGTGACATTTAACACTAAAATTGTGTTAAATGTCTGCTGTGACTTTGACCTTTATACTACAACGTTTCATGAAATTATGGCTGCACCAATTTTTAATTGTTTGGTACTGTGAAAGAGCTGGATTGACCTAACCTTACACTTTCTTTAAATCGATAACAGAACAAAAATCTTTGCTGTAGAAGCATATCAGAGTTGTGATGCCGTTTGTTACATTTGAAGCTTCCTGGTTTTTTTTGGGTCATGTTGACTTTGAAAATGTTGGTGACTTTTTATCTGGAAGTCCGAGTAACTGTAAGGATCCACCATCAAGGGAAATGACTCTTCACGTCACTAGCATACAATGCTAGAGACGGCATAAAAAGTGCTCTCTGACAGTTTTCAGAGCTTTGTTCGAAAATAACTGCAATTTTACAGAAACTCGTTTCTCACACAGTGCGACGACGCCCCAATTGGTATTATAAATGATTGCTGTGAGCAGGATGATCAGCATTATTGTCCAATTCAGGTAGTGAGAGCTGATCATTCAAAATCGAAATAGTGTAAGATGGGTATCTGCAAATTAATAGCCCTAACCTGATTGTTGCATCAGGTTGATTGTAGTTAAGGCTTAGGTGTCAAACTCCAGTCCTCAAGGGCCGCTGTCCTGCAGTTTTTAGATGTGCCACAGGTACAAAACACTGGAATGAAATGGCTTAATTACCTCCTCCTTGTGTAGATCAGTTCTCCAGAGCCTTACTAATGACCTAATTATTCTATTCAGGTGTGGTGCAGCAGAGGCACATCTAAAAGTTGCAGGACAACGGCCCTCGAGGACTGGAGTTTGACACCCCTGAGTTAAGAGGTCAGAAAATTTTTATGATTTTCCTCTTGGTTTCTTTTGTTAGTTTAGTTTGAGTAAAGGTAAACAGAATGGTAAAACTTGCAAAGAAACCACAGAAGTCCTCAATGTTACCTCTGATAAGTTTGTAAAGTTATGTTTGCTCATGCTGCTTTTTATCTCAACAACAAATGCATACAGCAAGGCCAAGGAGCCAAAAATGTACAATCTCACAAACCTCCACTTGAGCAATAAAAAACCCCCACAGGTGTCAAGTTTTTGTATTTCAGTAAAATCTACTTTAATACGCTTTGAAACAAGAGTACAACAAAATAGAATATGCTTCAAATGTTGAATATACAAACAGTTCAGTCTGAACACAGACGATCTTCCCTCTTTTCAGAAAAACGAAACTATTGAAATGCTGCGGCAGGACCAACGCGGCAGACTGACACATTGACCCTCTGTTCTGAAAGTGATCAGGGGGATCCACAGTGGTTATCGCTGTATATACCCTGCAGCCGTTTTGCATAATTTGATGCCTTTTTTGATTATTGAAATAACGAATGCTGACATTTTCTGTAAAGATGTGGCAGCATGCATTGGCTCAGATTCATCTTACTTTATTGCATATGCATGCAGCCTGCCGGCAGAACATTCTGCACTAACAAGTAACGCATTTTAAAACTCATAAATCCATTTTCTAAGGGTAGGTTTGGGGGGAGTTTTTAAGGGACGCTGAAGGACACACTGCAAGCACACTGTGGACGAGTGTCAACCTACACCAGCATCAGCAGCCAAACCAAGGGAGAGGGGGAAAGAAAAAAAAAAAAGCCCAACAGTTCAGAGTTTCAATAACACTGTGCATGGTACAAAGTATCAAAAGAAAAACAAAACAGCTTACTGTTCAGGAAAAGAAACATTTCAAATTAAAACCTAAGGCTGTCTGTTACTGTTAGCTCAGTAAACTGTAAAGATATATATAGTTATATAAATATATACAAACATGACTGATATCGTTCCTAATGAGAGCCCAAATCTCCTTCATCTCGTCCTCTCGCGCTTTCTTCACACAGTGATGCAAGTTTAAAAACAAGAAAATGCTGGTTTTTAACATCTGTAGAAATGAACACTCTTAAAAAGAATCTTCTTTACTCTCCGCTGTTTCTTTTTCTATTTACATTTTTGGTTGTAATCCTTTTTATTTACTTTTTTTTGTTTGTTTAGTGTTGCAGTTTCATATTCATCCTCAATTGGGACCCAGTGCATGTGATCCGTTGTGTAGTGATCAAAGTTGGTCCCGTTGCTTTTTCCTTACTGAACCTCTCAGTTTGGGTCCAAGGCTCCATTGCCGTTCTGAGGGAGACTGAGCGGCTCTTTGTCCAGGGGAGTTGTGAAGACACTTTCAGGACTCAAAAACAAAGAAACGTCCTTCAAGAGTCTGCTGCTGGTTATTACAAGTTATAGTAAAAAGAACTTCAGAAATGTACAAACAAACTTCTCAGGAGGTGAGAAAGGAAAGAACAGATGTTAGTAACTCAACACTCCGGCTCCTCTGTCTTAATTGCACGTGGAGCTTCCAGTTTCATAACCACCTCAGTGTCTGTGGCTTCTGATTTGATGTTCTGAACGGTCTTTGGGTTCACTTGGTTCTGCTGGACCTTCAGAGGAACCTGCACCGTCTGGAGCTGCACTCCTGCAGCCTTCAGCTTCTCCACCGTAACCCCGCCCGGCCCGCCAATCACCAAATCCGAACCGTTTATGACGCCACCGATGACGTGCGACTGCGTCGCCACCGCTTGGCCACAGCCGATGCTTCCTGGCGGCGACACCATCAGAGTCTGCGGTTGCGTCTGCGTCGGCACGGTGAGCCTCATCACCTGCGCCCCCGGGGCGACGTTGACGGGAGCGAGGGCTCGGACCGTCAGGGGGCTTCCTAAGAGGCTGATGCCCGTAGACGAGGCGGCCATGTTGGGTTTGTTGCCCCCCGTGGAGGCCTGTAGCTGACACTGGGTTAACTGGTGGGCTGGGATGGTGATGATCTTGGCCAGTTGGACGGTGATCTTGTCTCCATTCTCCGCTGTGGCTGGGACCATTGTTGGGATAGTCTGGATCACAACCTTCACAAGAAATAACATTTTAGTCAAAAAGATAAAAATACAAAAAAAAAAAAAAAAAACAGTACCAGCCTGAGGTATTTACAACCCTTCTACACATCGCCAAATTACAACTACAAACTTTAATGACTTATTAGGATTTTAGATGATTTTCATTTGCAAAACATTTTAAAACCATTTTTTCAATTTTTAATTATATTATTTTGTGCTGATCTATCCTGTAAAATACCCAGTCTATGGTAGGGATGCAAGCTATGCATTAATGAGTTCATATAAAGCTGACTGATCTTAATCAACTAAAGATTAAATGATAAGCAGCAGTTTTCTAATAAACCATTAAATCGACAATTAATCATATGTCAATTCATTTTTGTACTTGTAGTCTATGGTTGTAAATTTACACTCAGACATACTCGTCTCTGAGTGGTGCCAATATACAAGAAGGCCTCCGTGTCTAAGATTTCTTTAATCAAACTAAAATCTGCTTTTATTTGTACGTTTTGCAATATAATATCTTATAAAAAATATTAAACCCACAGCTGGCAGAAACAGAGTCAATGGATAAAATATTTTCAGTGCTGTATGGATGCTTTCTAAGGGGAAACCATTTGTCTGTGAGGAAACGTCCACATCTACTCGCCTTCTGTTGTGAATTAGGATTAGCAGCAGCAGCAGTGATTGGAGACGCGTTAGTGAGGAGGGTGGTGGGCCCTGGGGCCACCGTCGTCAATGCTGGCTGCTGCATGGCGACGGTGGAGATCTTCTGGCCCAAAGACGTCATTACAACCGGAACCTGCATCGCCACTCGAACCGTCCTGTTGACGAATCAGAAAAACAGTCAGCATGGGGGGAAAAAATGTCAAAAATATTTGCATTAGCTGTGTCATCATAGAGGAAGCTACGGTCTCCTAGCAGGACTCTGACCTCGGCGCTGTGGCATTCGGGATCTGGCTCATGTCGGGCGCTGCCGAAACCGTCACTATCCTCGGCGCTGCCGCCATCACCGCTGGTCCGCTCACTGTGGCGGCAGGATTTTGGACCACGATTGGTCTGTTGGAGCCACGCAGGATGTTGGGTCTCCTGGGAGACGACAGCTCTGAGTTTTGCAGTAACCTTTCTGAAGGCGGAGGCACGCGATCGTAGGACGACTGCGACTCTGAACTCATGAGGTCATCGGGTGAAGACATTTCCGCCTTGTCCTCATCGATAATGACGATGTTTTTAGGCATCTCTTTGAACTGGTAAACCAGCCGCTGACCCTCCACCTTGGCGAGGATTCCTCGTTGGTAGTAATATCTGACATAAGAGGAATTATGAAGATTTAAAATATTATTTTAAAATAAAATATTACAAATACTGAGCTTAAACCTTAAATCCGTCAGACTGGTTACCTGAGCGCCCGCCCCATAGTCTCGTAGTTCATGTCTGGCTTGTTCTTGTGTTTACCCCAAAGCTTGGAAACGGCCTTGGAGTCGACCAGCTTAAAGATGCCTTTCTCCCTCTGGGTCCACTTGATGTATCTGGGACAGGTGTTCTTGTCCTGGAGGAGGTCCAACAGGAACTCCCATAGATAAGTGGTGCTACCTGCTGAAAATCAAAGTGATGTTAGCTCACCAAGTACATTTAGGCTAAATATGCTCATCAACAGGGTTGTGAAATAGTATTTGCCCCATTCCAGATTCTCTCTCTTTTCTCTTTTGGTCGCACTGAAATGCATCAAATCTTAAAACAAATTTTTAGAATCAGGCAAAAAACCTGATTTGGTTTCATTGGAAAGTAGTGAGGCCCAAAACACGGCTGACCAAAAGGAACACAAAGCCTCGACTCACGTTTACCGACCCAAATTTCTGTTTATTCTACTTTATATTTCCCTGGTCTTAAAATGAGCTTGATCTGAATCATTTAAGTCTGTCACAAAAGCAGCAGAAGGAATCTGTAAGGGGAATGTGTTGGCTGAAGCAGGAGTTATTTAAACAAAGAAATACCTTTGCCCTCTCTTGGTTTCTTCTTGAAGCTCAGATCTGGTGCACCGTTAGAAATGGACGACTGGGACGCCTTCGTTTTCCGTCCAGCTACAAAGGAAACATTTTGAAGAGGTCACCTTCAAATATAATGATAGCAGTGCAACCATCAAAAAGTGAGTGAAGTTCTAAATCCCTTTAACTGCTATTATTTCAATTCACACTAATCAAACAGGAAGTGGGTCCCAAATTTAAATCAGGAAAAACAATCATAGGAATATTAGGTTGTTTAAAACACAGCAGTTATTGTTTTTGTGTTTGATCAATTATTAAAGGTTTAGCTTCCTGTGAATCAAACTAATATGCAGCTGTATAATCACTGTTTTTAAGAACAGCTTCACTTGTATCGAGTCGACCAGTTTCTGCCATCTGTTCCAACTTAAGTCCAGAACGATCTGACTTTATTCTTGGTTTTGCCACAGAAACAGGACGGTTGACCCCACGTCATTCTTTTTAGATCATGGTCCAGGGATTGGGCTTAATGGCTCTAGCTCAGTCGTCCCCAACCCCTGGGCCACGGATCGGTACCGGATCTTTTATTTTGAAAATCCTTTAATCGGATTCTCTCAGTTACACCTTGAGCGCCAACATTGAGCCCACAAGCAGAGAAATGAGTAAAAAACAGATCAGATGTCCTTGGAAAGTTTATTTGAGAAGGGGAAAAGGCCCAGAGAAGAGACAGGAGAATGGATTTATCCCGGACCGGTAGGTGATTCCCACATTCCAAGCGATAATGAGGCAATGAAGCCTTCAAACTGCTTCGCCATGTAGAGACCAAGCACCCTGTATGACACACCTCATGTGTCATTGTTTTCCATCACTCCCAGATGGGACCGTCTCGTTGCAGACAAATAAGCTCAGGGTCCCATTGATTTGCCGTTATCGAGAGTTAAAATTTTCATGAAAATAAAAGGTACGTTTTTGTGGCGCATCTGTATCTCATTTCGAAGGGATGTGTGAATGTTACCACAGCGACCAGAGTCAGAGAGCGTTAGGACAGTGGTCGAGACTAGAGAAGTAGAGCTTGTGAGTCTTAAGTCTGGTTCACGTGGCATGATTTAAGAATTGTCGGCCGATTTCCAAACCTCTGTGATCACACACGAGGTGATGTACAACAGGTTCGATCAGTTCGTGTGTCCAGCCACACGGCAGGAGCAACACTCCACACACGAACCGATTCCAGTCACGAACGTCCCGATTCCAGAAGAAAATCCTCTAAAATCCCCAACATACCATATGTGAATTTAATATAAACAAACATGGATGACGAGATAGTAACAGTGATAGTTTGTGGATTCATTTTAAGTGATAAAATAAGTAACAAAAAGAAAAGGCGTTGGATAAATGACGGTGTGAGCAGCCGCTCTATTTGCTGCATTAAGCACTTGACCGGGCTCTCAGTCAGCTGTTTGGGATTCCCTCCGTTCTTACGTCACTGTGCTTTCTGATTGGCTACCTGTCACACTTAATAGGCTGCGTTCTCGCTCCCTGTCAGGGAAAACCCCACAGGCTGCCATAGTCGGGCCAAAACAATGTTGAAAATGCCCGATATTAGATCGGAGCGGTCCGAAAGTTCTACCGACTGGATCAGATCACAGTACCGGAGGATCAGTTCCGATTATCGCAAGAGACGACTATCTGTGACAGTCAGGAGGTGTGTGTGTGTGTGTGTGTGTGAGGAAGTGGTGGGGGGGGTCGAGGTGGTAAAAAGGTTGGGGACCACTGCTCTAACTGACCACTAGATGGTGTGCTTACATAATAGGATTGGAGATCATAACCCATATTTTCAGGTTTTAGCACAAATACCAAAATCTAATAGTATTTGTACATGAAAGTAACATGAAAAAAAAAAAAATTTTAAAAAAGGAGGAAAGACGCCGGGTTTGTGCACCTCGCTTCTTTCTGACAGGCTCGTTGTCGGGTTCTGGCTCTTCTAGTGAGGTGACCATCTCCTCCTCTTCGTCCTCCTCCTCATCCTCCTCGCAGCAGTCCTCAGTGGTAATCTCCACCTCCGTTTCTCCAATCACGTCGGGCCGCATGGCAGCATGGAGGAAGTCTGGTGCAGCTTCACTTTGTGGCGTAAAAGCTTCTAAAAGAAGAAATCGAAAAGTTTTAAAGGAAAATTGATTAAAGCATTTCACTAAGATTTCTTGAACAGTCCAGTGTATTTAGTATTCTAAGCACATATACGACAAAGCGCTGAGCTATTTCTGTATTAGTTACAGCAAAAACAACAAACAGCGCCTCCCAGACTCCAGCTACCTGGGCTGCGGTCTTCTCTGAGGCTGGATGGTGAGTCCATGTGCAGCAGCGCTTCTGCCGCCTCGATAGTTTTGTCAGAGCAGTGGACGTTGCTGTAGCCAGAAGCTTCCACTGCAACATAAACACAGAATTAGTTAATAAAAATCTTGAAGCATCCCCAGCAGACCCTCGTTTTCAATTGTTTCCACAGACTCTCAAATGAGTTCAGGTCTGGTGTTTAACTAGACCCATCGTGGGATTTTCTTCCAGCCTCAAATCTTTTGCAGCTTCTAATAGGTATGAATAAAATACCTAAATATCCAGCATAAGAGGATTCCGACAGCATAATACTGCCGCTAACCTTTAACTGTGAGGATGATGTATTCAAAGTGATGCAGTTGTTTTTCTTCACATATTATTCAAGATATTAGAAAAAGAGTTCAGTTTCTCATCCAACCAGCGCACCTTCCTCTATACAGCAACAACTTTTTAGCGCTTTCTTTTAGCCTCTCTTCTGTAATGGTCAGCATTCAGAAGAGGATGAATAAAGGTTTTTGTGTTTACAGATTTTCCCCTGTGATATGGGAAAATCTGCACCCCAGAGTTACCTGGGATAGGGTTAGTGAGAAGCTATCTGGGATGCTGCTTTGATTAATACCTCCCATGTCTCACCCAAATGATAGACTGAGTAGTGCTCTCAAGGAGCACAATATCTAAAGTTTTTGCATTGTTTTTATTAATTAGAAACATATTGTAATCCTATTCATTACAGTTCACCACTATGGCAAACTTTGTGATGGCCGAGCATGAAAATAATCTTTATAAAACCAGTTGAAATTAGTGGCAGCAATGCGACAAAAAGTGGAAAGTTCAAAGGTTAGAACTTTTGCAGTCCACTAATCAAATCTTTAAAAACTTTTGTTTTGTTTTTGCAAGTTCAGCCCAATAAAACTGTCACCCATTTCCAGTTCGCATAATGCTGCACTCCAGTGTAAGCATGCAGAAATATTTATTAGCAAAGGAAGAACAAAGTTTGATCATAATTCTGTTCAAAGCAGTTTGATTTCTCCAAGAATGTAAAACTGAGGCTTTGTTAAAGGAAGTTTGGCCTCCACTAGGACCATGAGAGGGACCCCGGGGGCACCTGCTGTTGTTGTCAATCACCGGTGGGAAACCTGAGATAAGCATTACGCCCTGTCCATGTTTGGCTATCTAGCAGTGCAGGGGACAGAAACAGGCTATCTTTAGACAGCTGCACTCGTTCAGACCCTCTCTCTAGCAAAGACAATGGGCTGGAAGAATTCGCTGTCTAGCTAAAATACTACCCCGAAAGTTTCTTCTACTTTTTCTTTCCCCCCCATTAAATCCTCTAATGTTATTAAAACGGTATTACGTAAAAAAATATGTTTTAATGCAAGATATGAGCGCAAAGCCGGAGTGGCTCCCAGTAATAATCATCTCCCTGGAAGTCCGACAAAAAGTAGTTCTGCCTCTGACGACTTCCGTGTTTACACTCCTCTTTATTTCCCTCCAGTTCTCTTCGAAGAAGCTCACAAATCCCCCTGTCACTCAACACCCGCCGCGGCCTCCCATTGGGCCGGGCTACAGCTAAGATCCCGCCCCTGCTGAAACCTGATTGGACGTTTGTAGGGGAAGAAAGCGAGCACAGCCAGGCCGTCCCACGCGTCCAACAAGGAGGCTGGGGGAAAAAAAACACGATAAACGGATTGTAGGGTCATAATATATAGACTTAAAAATCTGGGGAAATACTGAAGGAAAGTCGACTGAAGTCTGAGCAAAAATGATTGAAATTTGCTAAATAAATTTTAAAAGTACAGGGCCTACTTTTTAAGGAGTGTTGCTCTATTTAGGATTTACTTTAAAAATAAACAAACGTATGAGCTTCACGGAAAAGACCAGCGTAATAAATTACATAGCATATTTATATCTAGTAGTTGCCGAGTAAAAATAAACCCACATGTCCTTCCGCCTCAGACAGCGTGGCAAAGACAACAACTGCACACTTCCTGGTTGTGCAGCGCCGAACCGTTATTCACGTTCATCGAGCTCCGACCAAAACCAACCAAAACATGCAAAACACGCTTCATGCACGCAGCTATCCGAGGGCGCACACTGACACGTCCAGCTGCAAGCTTCGCTATATTTTTTAAAGCGGGTTTTGATAGCCGCTGAGCAACGCCATGCAGGTTGCGACCAAGGTGATCACTTCCTGATCGCTACACCGCGGCGGGCGGGCCGAAGCGCCGCGGTTCGAGTCTCAAAAACAAAAGCCGCCCGTCAACCACGGTACTAAAGTCGGAGTTTTCAATACGTGGAAACACCTTACCGGCTCTGATGAGCAGATCGAGCTGGTTTGCGTGCCCCTCATGCTGTGAAGTCGCCATGTTTCCACCTCTCGCTGCAGATTCTCATTGACTTCTCACTGTTTGGATCACTCCGCAGCTGAGGCAAAATCTCAACGAGACGAATCACGCCAGAATGTATAAATCCCTCCGCAAGCGACACAGGAAGTCCTCCCTTCGCCCTCCCTCTGCTGCGTAGTTCATACGTCAAATATAGCTGCTGGGTTTTTTTTACCATGCAACTTTATTTAATTTCAGCATCTAACTCAGAACTACAATCGGTTATTTTTAAAATAACATATAAAATTTCTAATGAAGTTAAAATTCAAGAAATAACGAAAGGTGTTAAAGTGCAGATTTTACTGAAAGATGGATTTGAAGCAACAAGCACAACCAGAAGCGGATGACTTGCTTACAAACTAATTACAAATCTGGAGATTCACTAGCCACGCTTTCATTGGCCAATTCCCAGTAAATTTTTGTACAGTTCATTTTTATTGTTATTTTAATGTTATTAATATATTACAAAAGAGAATAAATGTGCTAAGTTCTTTGACAATGGCAAGAATCTTAAGTCAAACTGAAAAGGAAAGAATTACTGTTTTTTTTATGCATTCAATTTTATGTCACTAACAATTATCCAAAAAAACTGCACATCTGACATATTAGCAGAGTAAACATGAGATTGGTTAATGCATTTTTTGGCATAAAATTATGAACGTTTTTAGTTTTGATAAATTTACGGAGGAGCTAAAGAAAAAAAGGGAGCTTTCAGTGTTTGTCCAGACAAGCAGGGAAAAACTGATTGATTGATTGATTCCGGCTGATTGATCAGAGAAGCTCTACACAAATCAGTTTATCTTTATGTATAAAACAGTAGAAAACGTCCCCAAGGCAGGAAGAGACATACCTATGCTCAATGGAAAACATTCTCCTACCAAGAAAAATGCATACTTAACAACTGAAGTGCCAAATGGTAAAAATCCCAAAATTATCAAATTACCTGCTCACATACACAGTAAAAAAAAATAACCCCAAAAATCCATTGTTAATGTGGGTCAGTTTAAAGTTACTGGTTTTCTAATTTAACCAAAACAAAAATACCTAGAGAATCATGACATGTTTAAGTTTCATGGAGTAGCAGTTTAATTTTTGGTGAGCAGCAAACTGCTTTAGAAAATAAATATTTTATTAATCTAAATTTCAGTTACTAAATAGGCAAAAACGATTTTTTATTCTGCTAACATATGCTCAGAAGAAAGAGCAAAACTAACTAATGTCAGTCAGTTTCTGAATGCATTCAGAAACTAACTGACATTATTAACAGATTAACTATTGATCTATTAATTAACATCAGGTTGGTAAATCTGTTCTTGTTTATGCATAACCTATTGAAATTCTATCCACAAGGTGGCGACCTAAGAACACCAAGGTCTGTCAGCTTTTACAGCCTGGTTTTTCTGGATCTTCTCCTCTGTTGCATTTAGCAAATAAAAAAATAAATCAAAGACACTAAAATTAAAGTTTAAGATGACCCTTTCACTCTGTACCATGGATAAAATGTGCACATTATTGCTATTACAACCTCAGACTTCAGTGGATTTTATTGGGATTCTATATGATAGACCAACACAAAGACGTGTGTAATTGTGAAGTACCAGGAAAATGACATGTGGTTTCTACATTACAAATAAAAATATAAAAACTGTGATTCAGACCCATATATTCCAATAATCATAAATCGCATTAATCAGAGAAGCAGCCAAAGAGACCCCAATGATAGCTGGAGGAGCTCCAGAGATCTCCCCATGGTGACACCTGGTGGTAGCAGCAACAAACTGTTGGGATCTCCTTCTTCAATAGGGAGAGAGAAAACTGGTCAGAGGTGATAGGAAGATGGATGGATAGAGATGAAAACATGGCAAGCCTGGAAAAAAAACCTGGAAACAACTTCAGCCTGGGCTGGAGGTTCAAAATCTAGCAGGGCATTGACCCTGAACATAGAGTTAGAGCTAAATCAAAGCTTATGCATGTGTTTGATAGCCCACTCACAGACAAGACCTGATGTAAATCCAACCACGAATTTTCAGCAACCCTTCACCGATAATCACCAACCATCCAGTCTCACTGAGCTTCGAAGTGTTCAGCTCAGAGGAATATGTAAAATTTTCCATCAGTAGACCTACCAGCTGTAGTTGAAGCTGGGAGATCTGCCAGGGTTATATACAAACTATTGATTTTTATTTGTAAAAGAATTTTTAATTCATGTACCGTTTTCCTTCAACTCCACAATTATCAACTTCTTTTGCGTTGGTCTGTCTCATAAAATCACAATGAAGTGCACCAAAATTTGTGTAAGATGAAAATTTCTTGCATTAAAGATTGGCTCAGATTTGGCAAAACTAAACGCTTCTTAAAAATGTTAACATCCCACCTCCTTCTCCTTCCGTCTCCACCTCTTGCATGACGTAGGCTTCATCCCCATACACCACCACCTGGGCGGAGTAACCCTGCTCATCCAGCCGGCTAGCAGTGGGCACCTCCTCCACTATGACTGCTAGGTCCTCATCAGCCTCCTCTACTTCCTCCAGCTCCTCACAGACCTCAGCTTCACACTCATCCTCCACCTCTCCTTCCAGCTCCGCATCGGCCTCATACACTCCCTCCTGCTGAGGAAAATGGATGAAAAAATAAAGCCACGGCGTTGACAATATAGAACTAGTATTAGATAAGAACAACCACCTGCTGAGGATCTTCTTCAGCTGTGACATACTCCACCATCGTCCCACCAGTGTCAACCAGCACCACTGACGTCATGATTCATTCTCCCTTGGGTTAAGGAGACACAGCCCCTCCTCCTGGTGACCTCGGCTAATGTCGAGAACAGCAGCCACTGAAAAAACAAGCAAACTAGATTAATACATATTAAATGTGCTGGGCAGAAATAACAGACTTAGTGACAATCATTGAGATTAATCACTACTTAGTACAGTTAAAATCTCCCTGCGTCTTTCTAAATGTGGGCTTAAAAGCAGAGATCTGATCTCCATCTCTCCCTGAGTGGCTTCGGCCTGTCTGCTGTTACAGGAAGAGAAGCGCTGAGGGAAAGCCAAGTCATTACATCAAACACAAGAACCGTGTCCAGACAGGACGATGGTAACAGTTGCTAGGAACCAGCTCTCGGTGCCTGTTCAGTGCAGCAGCAACCTTTAGTTAGACAAGTGTCTGACACCTTTAATACTTCTCATCTAAACTTCCTCTGCCCAGTTGTTAAGCACAGGAAGAGGTTATTCATATTACTGGAATACAAGGTGTGTATAAAACCCTTAAGATCAAAGGACTATTACGATGACGTTCCAGCTCTTTAACTGTAAACTTTCGAGATTATTTGCCCTCACATTATTAATCCATAGATTTTGACATGATGACTGCCCACCCTTCACAACTATAACATCTTCAACTTTTCAGGGAGGGCCTTCCACTGGGACTATTATTAAAGAAGCACATTTGTGAGGTCGGACGCTGATGTTGGACGAGAAGGTCTGGCCTGCCATCTCCGCTCCAATTCATCACAATAGTGTTCGATCAGGACACTGTGCAGGTCAATCAACTTCCCACATGCCAAACTGTACCCTTGTAATTATGACCATCTGCTGCTGGGATGTTTCACATCAACTCATGATAACCAGGGGGATGCTTTGCCAATGTTTTGACAACCAATGGTTAAACGTATTTTTTTCACATTTTAATTATAGTCTTCTGTAATGAAATTTAATTACATGAGCTCAGCAAACAAACAGGCATTGGTTTAAGTAATAGGCCACTAGACCCTTACAAATTATTTACAAATTAAATAATTTGTAAGGGTCTAAGATATTTTGTAAATTTATTTAAAAATTAATTTACAAAACAACAATTTGATTACTAAAAAAATGTACAGAAGCCACGCATTCCTTTCATTTCTCAAACCAAAGAAGAGCGCAAACACAACAGAATACATTTTTCCTCTTCACAGTTAAAACACTACCTAAAATAATCTTGCACTGAAATATTTTCCTAAAATAAAATACCTGGGTTAAAATAGATACAAAACTATGATTAAAAAAAGATCAACAGATTGTAAAATTAATGCACAGTCCAGAGAATGTATATGTTTTCCCTACAAACTCACTTCTCCAGCTTTACTCTACAGACTCCTCAAACACGCTCAGTTACACTAACCACTGTATAATGGATGAGCCATGCTGTGCTCCTGAGACCAACATGATATTAGCTCAATTATTCAGCATCATAAAGAACCAATGATGGACTCAGATCTTACAGTTTCAACCAGATGTTGAGATAAGAAAGATACATAACCACTAGTTTCTAATTGTCTGACATTAAATAAGTCTAAACCTTTCCTGATTAGAGTCATTATTCCCATTTGCTAAATCTTAAAACAATGACAGAGATAATTTTAGACATCATCTAAATGGACAATAACCCTAAGGATACAGTCAAATTAGTTACAAAGTGGCACATAATTTGTCGGTAGCTCTGAAAAAAGACGGCCAACAACTTTGGCTCATTTAAGCCAAAATACCAGAAAACTATTGTGAGACGCTGGCAGAAAGAAACCCAAAACATCTGACCAATATTGGCAATCCTAAATGTCCTAACAAAGGCACAGTTTAGCACGTATTTTAGCACAGACAAGAAGGTATGTGTATTTATATAATGTGTATGCACAGTTCTGGTTTTAAAGGCATATACAATTTTAGAAAGAGTAGTGTGTGACTCATATTTTCAACATGCTTATCAATCACATGACATGTCTAGTGTCCCAACAATTTCATTTATATATTAACTTATAGCTATTTTAAGCCCTTTACTCTGAGTCGAAGGAAGCTCTGCACGTGAACTGTAAAGTGGCTCTTTCAACCATGAAACAAGCTCAAGGGGCGGTTTGAGATTGTGAAATGTTGCTCTGGGTAGCAAGAAGTCAATAAGAAACAAGTACAGAGTTAAAGGGTGTGTCAGCGGGCAGAGTCCTGCATGTGATCTTTGTTGAGGGATCAAATCTAACAACTGCAAGACAGATGGACAAATGTACAGATGGAAAATTAATAGTTGACATCAAAATGTGTGTAAAAGCAAAAACAAACCCAACAGTTAGCTGCAGGTTCCCTTGCTTGTTTGATTGCATTCAATCAAACAAGCAATACAGGACCTGCAAGATAACTGAGGACACGCGGCTGTCTAACCGCTGCTCGTCTAAAACGCCTGCATTAGCATTTAAAGCAAGGATAATTACAGGAATGAATAACCGTGGCCTATTAAGTTTGAGTCATGTGGGTATTTCAGAAATTTCAAATGATATTTTGGAGCATGGTGGAAAACAGCTACATGTGTCAGTGGCCAGTTCACTGAGTCCTACCAGAGTGAGAAGTGATACGAAGCACAGCATTGTTCTAAATGTTCTTGGTTGGTGGTGAATCAGCAGTGGTGTTGATGTCGCGCTGAAAACGCTAAGTTTTCCAAATCAAAATCCCAATGAAAGCATCAAAACGGGTAGCAGAACAGGCCCAAACTTGCCTCGTCACTGACATGTGGATTCGACATGAAGCACTGCATCTTCACTTTTCTCCTGTTCGAAGTCCAAAAACAGGCAAAGAGACTCGATAGCCGATGGTTCCCATCTGAGCCAAGAGAAACCCCCCCGCACGTTTCCGTCTTCTCCATCCGACACCCGTCCATCCAGCCGTGTGGACGGCCGTCTCCGCTCCCTGCCCGCATGCCTGCCTGCTCCCTCGGTGGAAGGATCCTCTCAGAATCGACTCAGCACTTCTCAGAGCCTGCCTCGAGCTTGCATCACATGATGAGGGAGGAACACATACTCACACTCACACACACACACACACACCCCGTCACATGATCTATCAACAACTAAGCTTTTGTTCCAAATAACTGGGGCTGCTGGTCTAGATACAACGCCCCGCCTTGTGTCCTGTCCTGCCCTCCCTACACACATACGCACACACACACACACACACACACAGATGGTACAATGAACAAATACACAGCAAATATGACCTCAGGATTTACTTTACGCCCAGCCCATATTTAAACACACACAAGCAAAGTCCACTGAGTTATTAGGACGGGTGACGTGGCGATGAAGTTTCTTAGGCTTCTACATCTAATAGAGCTGGTTACAGATTTGTATAAAGAAACCCTAATCATATAAGTAGTTGCCATCCTGCCTTGAACAACTCAACTATCTGTATTGATAAAAATCTGATAGACAAACGTCAGTCTATCAGGGGGGAGGCTTTTATGTGAAGGACCAACACATTGTAGCAGATACATTGTAATTTGGAACAAAAATAATACATGATTCTTCCCTCCTAAGTTAATACTTTGTAGAGCCAACTTTTTGCTCCAGTTACAGTTTTTAGCTGTAGGTCTATACCAGCTTTGCAAACCTACAGACTGGAATTTCTACTAATTCTTCTTAGCATTATAGCTCTATTTCAGTAAGATTGCATATAGAGTATCTGTAGAAAAATTTCTAAATGGTATTCAGATTTGGACTTTGACTGGACCACCCCACCTCTTGAAATGCATTGATATAAACTCTGGATATAAACACAGCTGACTGTTTAGGGTCAACGTCCCGCTGGGTGGTGAACCGTCCAATAGGTTTTCTTTTAGGATTGCTTTGTATTTAGATAAACTTATCCTCCAACAAACTCTTAACAGCTTCCTTGTTCCTGTTGAAGAAAAAAAAATCCCCAATGGATGATACTGCCACCACCATGTTGGACCACACAGATGGTGTTTTCAGGATGATGTGAAGTGTTAGTTTCTTACTGTGGGCCATAAAGTTAAACTTTTTTCACGTTTGCTGTGTAAACCAACATTTCTTCAGATTTGTGAAGTTCTCATTCAGATAATTACCATATTACACTGTTTTTCTGATACACTTCATCCTTTATCTCTCTTTGAGTTCAGTCTCAGCATCTACTCTGTAACGGTTTATTCTTAAAGCGCTCCATGAAAGGATGACCCACCATAACCTTTCTCACAAGGCCTGCTCAGACTTTGGATGAGCAAATACTGGACAGTCAAAACATTAACACACACGCACACAATTCACTACGGGGCACACCAGGTCTCAGCATACTCTCCACACAGTCACAGTTTTTTTAGTCTCTATGTAAAAACTGTAGCGCATGGATGAGTAATCAAATGTTGTATGATATCCTGGAATTTAAATATATATATAAACACAATCTAATCATTTTTTTAAAAACAGAAAATCAAAAATCATCCATATTTTAGTATACGTTGTTTTTAAATATCATAGTATATTGATTATTACAACTACAATATTGTACTAGAAAAACATAAGCAAAAATACAGAACATACAGTACAGACCAAAAGTTTGGACACACCTTTTAATTCAATGAGTTTCCTTTATTTTCATGACTATTGACATTGTAGATTCACACTGAAGGCATCAAAACTATGAATAACACATGTGCAAATATGCACTAAACAAAAAAGTGTAAAACAACTGAAAATACCCCTTATATTCTAGTTTCTTCAAAGTAGCAACCTTTTGCTGTGATTACTGCTTTGCACACACTCTGCATTTTCTTGATGAGCTTTAAGAGGTAGTCACCTGAAATGGTTTTCACTTCATAGCTGTCAGGTTAATAAGTGGGATTTCTTGCCTTATAAATAGTCATGAAAATAAAGAAAACCATTGAATTAGAAAGGTGTGTCCAAACTTTTGGTCTGTACTGTATATGTTGCTAAATTTCACCGTATTTTGGATAAATGTGTTGATTGTAGATATTATTATATATATTTTTAACCTTCTGCTCTTTACAACGTAATACCAATATCATGCATGATATGCTGATCGTAGCTTGCAGTCTGTTGCTTTATGTGGCGCTCTTTATGTACATCCATTTCCCCATGATTAAATTTAAACATGAGCAAAAGATCAAAAATTAAGTCATATAAATAATTGAAAGTGATTATAGCAATGCTTAAAAGTATCTGGATGGAAAAGCCTCTGAGCTGTTGTTCAGCCAGCTGATGGGCAGTGTGCAGCAAGAAGCATTACTCAGCATTCCGTATAGTTGGAAGAAAACTTTGCTCATTTCAACGCTTCATCTGACACTTCATTTAAAAAACAATACACAAGAATGGAAAGTTCACCTGTTTTTAAACTGCAACTTTTTAAAACTTGAGTACACCTTGACACCTGTAACCTACCTCTTGTTTCTACACCTTATTGCAGACTCACGCTATTAGTTGTTGTTAAGCATACCGTTATAGTTGCTAATACAAATTTAAATTCCTCGTAGAGACACATCTGACTCATACAGTCAAGATCCAACCTGCTTTGGATTACAGACCTCTATAATTCATAGACCGGTATGCCTTCAGCAGGTGAATTTCAGTGTTAACACTTTCCGATAAGGTCACTACTGGAAAAGATTGCTACTGTTGATGCCAAATAACCTGCTTGATTTATGAATTTCAAAGAACCCAGAAGAAATCCGTAACTGTCAAGAGCTAACAGGCTAGCTCCGATAGCCTCCAATTAAAACAAGCTGGACCCACAATAACAAACCGAGCTGCTAAATCTGACTAACGTCGGGTTAAACTCCTCTTATCGGCTTCCTGCTGGCTCCCAGGCAGCTGCTGCTTATTGTTGTTGTTGTTAGCATGGCTGCTAACCAGAGTTTACAGTGTGAACACTACCGTCTTCCTCCGTCCCCCGTGTCCGCTGCTGCTGGCGCCGACTGTCAGCCTCCAGAGTCCCGCCGCTCAGCGACGCCGCGGACTAGTTAACGGTAACAGTAGCGGCCGTTGCCATGATGAGGAGCCCCGGAGCCGCCGAAGGCAACAGGTGTTCTATCAGATAGCCATACATGTCAGAATAGCATACATATGGTAAGAGCGCATGCGCACGCATGCGCATTCTGCAGGAGGTCCGCGATATTGAGAGGAGTCGTCAGCTTGTCATACGCGAGAAGAGACACAATAAAAAGTAAGTAAATAAATTAAATTTAATGCTGCTGCAGCTGCAGTACACTACAAAACACGCCCTGTTTAAATTCACGTCCCCCAGTTCCTTAATATTTTTGGGTTGGATAACATGTCTGCTAACTTGGATAGCATGTCGTGTATGTGATATGTTAACCTGAAAAGCCTTCATGTTCCGGAGTAAGACAGGGAAGTATACTGTTTAATAAGGATATTAATATTAAGGATATTTAATATTAATTTGATATTAATATTATAATTAATTAATTTTAATAATTAATTAATATAATTAATTAATATTAATATATTAATTAATTTGATATTAATATTAAGGATATTTAACTTAATAAGGATATTAAGAAGTCCGACCGTCAGTGGAGTTGTCAGTTCAGCATACGCAACAAGTTATGACGAAAATAAGTCATTAAATTGTTTATAATATGACATAATATGATAACTAGATAAATATACATGCGTTGTCATGGTTTCAAAGTGTATTTAAAGCAGGTCTGGCTGCAGCTGCAGTCAATTACAACACAGGCCCGTGTGAAACTCATTAACCTACTTAACCGCTAAGTCAGGATGCCATATAACTGTTAATAACAAAGTGTATGATGATCTACGTCATGATTTTATGTTGCTGATTAAATAAAATCATATGGTAATGACAACGTATACATGTCTGAGCTAAGCGTATGACGATCTGACAACGCATGGCTATCGGCGCCCCCGGTGTGGGTGAAACGCGGCTGGTTGGACGGATGAGCGGACAGTCGCTGGTTCGGTTCTCCAGTGGTAAAGGAGATTAGCTCGGCTCGGTTGTTTTTCTTCTCTGGTTCGGGAGAATCAGACTACTGACGTCAGATCATAAAACGTCAGAGTTTAACAGTGAGAGTCATTTCATTCATTAAAACAAAACTTTACTATCAGTGAGTGACTTTTTAAAAAAATACTTAGTAAGAAGTAAATTTAAAAAAATGAAACTTTTCACAAAGATTTCTATAATTATGACATCTCAAAATCTTGCTCTTTTTGCATAAACTTTCTATGCTTTTTACTCTGTTTCTCAATTTTGAATAGTTATATTTTTAATAATAAAATGTTGAATTGATTTTTTTAACATTATGTCTGTTTACATTTTAATTCACTATCTCTTCATTATAAATACACACCCAGTTGACATAGAATGTCATAAAGTGAAATCAGCCAAGGTATACCTGTGGAGCTCTGAAGGTGACACGTTCGTTCAGGTGTTCAAACAAATACAAAGATGAACAGCAAATGAATGTTGAAAAAGAAAATACAAGATTGTCCACCACTTTATTTGAAATATGAGTATGCTATGACGACACCGCTATCTTTCGCTTGTCAAGTACATTCCTCATTATGTCCCAGTCATGCAGAATTCAAAAAACATATAAACATCCCATCTACAATCATTATTTTTCTTAATGTCTTCCTTTATATGATGTGCAATGCTTGCCTCAAAATGTTGTCCCAGCCTGGACAGTCATTTTTCTTTTTCTTTTATATAGTCTTTAGTTACACTCAAAATTACAGACAAAGAGAAGGTAGATGGTTATCCTCGTTATTAAGTTTTTGTTTTAACAGCTCTGTTAAATTTGGAGGATACACAGATTTCCGTCACTATATCTGATTGATGAACAGGGCAACATCTGAAAATAAACAATACAATTTAAAAAAAAAAAAAACAGAAGTGTGCGTCAAAATATGGGCATTTTCCTTGAAACATTAAAGTTTTATATCTCTAACAGCACGTGACTTTCTCATTTTAAAGCTTTAAAATTAAATACTGCAAAATACTTGGGTGTATGGGCAGCAGTGATGCAAATCTGAAATATCTAAGGCTACTGTTTATTACAATATCAAAGACTTTCACTCCATAAAAACTCTTAGAAGGTTTTGCATTACTGACACCTAGTGGACAAAAGCTATAATAACACCTGCTAATAAAGACAGCGCCTCAGAGTGTGACCTCCTCTTCTTTTGTTGGTGTCTTCTGCCATCCAGGTTTGATTGAGGAAGGCAAACTTTCTGTCACGACATGGCTGTCACCGCAACTCCATTCTCAATGGCTAAAACAAGCAAACACAAAAAAGAAGATGTGAGGTGGAAGCACGACACTTGTATGCATTGTTTTTCACTATAGGAAAAAGTAGCTTAATCAGTTAATCAGTTTAGTGTCCTGAAAAAGCAGGAACAAATGTGTCACTCCTTTCAGAAAGTGAAACTACATTCATCACACATGGAGTAAAAATATTTAATGTATTTTATTGTAGTTCTGATTAAGGCTTGCATAATGAAACTCCAGCTTTGGCTGGTGCGTCTTAAAGATAAAATTATTTTTATGTTGGCTGGTGCGTCTTAAAGATAAAATTATTTTTATGTTGATGCGCAGGAACAGGGTCCATAAAATAATTAAATACACATTTAATTAATTATTTGCATCGGCTATTATAAGTTTGTATTTTAATCATTTTAAGAGATATTTAATAAATTGTTTATTAAATTAACTATTTAAACATTTAATTAAGAATTTATATATTCTATGATACTTTTAATTAATGATTTAATGATGTGTTATTTATTTAATATTGGGCCTCTTGCCCTTGTGTAGCTCCCCCAAATCCTTGAATGGATGTTGCTAGACAACAATCTACAACCTGGTTTATTTTTTCCTTCTATAATTTTTCCTTCCACATGATTCCACTTTTTGACATGAGGTACAAAAATATTGAACCTTTTAGATGTATATTATATTTTTTGAGCTGCAGCTATATGTTTTGTTGTGCATTTCTCTTTTTTATACATTAAGTGCAAAGATGTATTGAACCTTGTTGGGAGATCCAAACAAGTAAATATCTACTGTCTTATTAATTCACAGTCTACATATTACAACTTTCAAACAAGTTAATTAACCATAAAAATTAATTGCACAGAAGTGGTATAGGTATAAATTAACACAGAACAGTGCTGATATATTTTTTAGTGTAGTAAAGAATGTAAAGAAAACTGGTAACTGCAAGCCATAAAACTTGAAATGTCTGAAGTTTCTAAGGAGATAAAGTAATCCTTGTTTTTTCCAGTTAGACTTCCAGATGTGTAAAGGCAGATGGAACTAAATTTAAGTTAATCTCCTTTAAATGTCATCAGTCATAGCCATTCTCACACGACTAGTTCTGTTGACAGGATAAAGATGATTCTGACTCCAAATTAAATTAAAATGGAGTCATTTTCATCCACTCACTGGCCACTTTATTAGTAACAGATGTCCAGTTGATTGTTAGCCCATACGTGGATCATTTAAGGCAGTAACTTAATGCATTTCTTTTTTTTTCAGCACAAAATTATCTACAATTACTTGTATAGTTATTATGATGTGCACACTTTGTTTTTCGTTAATTATAATTATTAGAAAAGTGTCATTATTGTTCTACAACCAATTGCGTAAATGTGTTTTTTGTGTTTAGATTACTTTTTGATATTGTTTTAACTGCCATTTTTTATTCTTTTGCCCTGTAAGGTGGAGGATTACACTTTGTTGTCTGCCTTCCTTCAGGTTGAACAGAGTCGCGTTGGGTTCTTACATATACGGCTGAATCAAACGCAAACAAACAGCAGCTCTGTGTTCTTACTTTGTTTTGCCAACGGTTTGTCAAAGGACTCCTTTGCTTCTTGTGCGATGTCCATGTCGAGCAGATCCTCTCCCAGAGCAGCAGGTGGCGCCGCCTCCTTGCTGGAGGATGGAGAAGAGTGGCAGCTGTGGCAGGGTTCTTCCTTGTCCGCTGGAGCCACAGGTGATGGAGGTTCTGGTTCTGTGTTTGAAAGAACCTCTAGGCTTGGCTCGGTGGAGGCGGCTGCCAGCTGAGTCGTCTCACCAACTGTCCCCAGAGGGATCTGCTCAGATTTAGTCTCCTCCTCCTCTGGTGTTGCCTCTGCAGTGACGGTGGCCTCCTCCTCAGCAGACGAAGCCTCATCAGAGGAGAAAGAGTCTTCAGGAGAGGAGACGGTTTCCTCTGAAGGAGAGTCGGGGATCGGAGTGTTTTCTTCAGCCTCAGCAATTTCCTCAGGAAGTGAAACAGCTCTTTCCTTCTCCTCTTCCTCCTGCTCTGCGTCAGCTGCTGGAATCCGGTCAGCAGATAGTTCTTCAATAGTTAGACCATGTGGCACTTCTTCCACCTCAAATAACTGCTCTTCAATATAAACAGCTGCCTCTATAGATGTTTCCACTGTGGTCTCTAGAGGATGTGGTTGGAGATCTTCCTTCAAGTTGTTCAGCTCCTTTCCCTCGTTTTCCATTTGGTGCAGAGCTTCCCCCAGACTCTCCTCACCCACGAAGGCGTTGATGATCCCTGCGGTGGAGCTAGCCAAGGCCTGTACAGCTGTTTGCAGATTGTGGGACAGCAGGAACCAGTCAGGATTTTATACAAAAACACAAGAACTAAAACTACAAACAATATATTTTATGTAGGATTTAAATCAGCCCAACCAATGTCATGCATTTTACATTTCTACCAAATGAAACATGACCTGATTTATAATCACATTTGCAAAGACAGGGTATCTATAACTGGATGGTCTATAGAAAACTGCCAGACTGGTTCATGCTCCTTATGCCCAGTTGCAGTTTTAGATATGGGCAGTTGCCCAGGGCGGCATTAGAAAGCAGGATGCTCAAGCAGCATCTAAGAAGGGCGTCTAACATTTATCTGTCAGTTGCAGCTGGTTCAGGTTTTGCTTATATGAGCAATTTTGGGCCCTGTTGGAGGTTCTACATCAGAAAAGGAACAATTCTTGCACAATAAGTTAAAAAAAACATTGAAGGTGATATTAAACATTATCTTTCAACATGCTCCATGTATTTTGTGGAGTATCTTTTGTCGCAGCAGTTTGAGTTTGCTATAAAACCATAACAAGCATAATACTACTCATATATAGTTATTTCTATAATAACTTAATAAGAAGTTGTTAATTATCTTAATAATTTAGATAGATTTTTTTCAACTGTATGCACGGAGATGCATGTCGCTGTGAGCTTCATTTATAAATATTACCATTGGGTATTTTAAAAGAGTTTCAAATAGGAAAAAAATCAGAAAACGTACATTTAAACCAATAAGCATGATTTTTGGCTAGAATTGAGATCAAACATGCTGCGTGTGCAGGACCAGCTCTGCTTGTGCTGATGTTTACCAAATTTTGTTCAAAATAAAAAAATATTTTTTTTCAATAACAGTCAATAAAATGTACAAATGTATATTATTTTAAAACTCCAGTGGAATTATGAATTAGTTAAAGCATTTCAAATTTCCTTTTGACTCAGTGATATTTTAATCTTTATTGATTTATTAGAACAACTTTTAATGCCCAAACAGATTGGTGATTTTTTTTTAAGGATAAACATTGTACAGTATTGAGGAAAATGGGAGCTACAGCATCCTTTGATACAGGTAAGAAAATGGCTTAAAAAGTTTAAAGTCCGAAAAGATTTTAGAATGACATGGATAAGGTTCATAAGATGGAAACCAATTGGTGTAATCATTAAAAATAGAGAGGGGGTGACAGTAAAAACATAAGCATTTGATAACGCAAGGTGAAACAAAAAAAAACAAACATTTGAAACTATTTATTCATGTTTTTGCCTGTTTGTTGATGTGCAAAAATACTTTATTTAGATGTAGTCTGAAAAAGAAGAGCCAGCAGGATTTTTTGGCCACTCTCTTAAGGCCATCATGAAATATTCTTTCATAAAAACACGAGGAGGTTCTTTCTATTGCTCATTGATGATTCCCCCTGCCCCAACAGTCAAACCATGATTTTCATTAAAACAAGACATTATCAGATTATTTGGTTTTCAGGAATGTGGAAGCAAAGGTAAAGAGAAAAAAAAGCCTCAGAAAAACTGGACTGATGAACCTCTAGTGTGCATAACATACCCACTACTATACAGAAATAAACCAGAGCATGTTCCTTTTACTTTTTGTAAGAGAATGAGGTTCATGAGTCCTTTTCCCTCAGGCCAGGGAATCAGGAATATAACACATCTACGTCCTAAAAGCCCTTCTTTCTAGATGCACCCTGCTGAGCGCTTGCACTTTCACGCAGCCACCTCTGCAGCATGGACTGCTTCAGGCTCAGGGGCTTCAGAGGGAGTCTCTGCATTAGCAGGGAGAGCAGGAGGGGCTTCTTCTACGGCCGCCATACCAGCGCTCTCTGCTGCTGCGTCCTCAGCAGGGGTCACGGCTGAAACTTCAGGTTCAACTTCCGGAGCAGTCTCTTCCTCCGCAACAGGCGCTCCCTCTGCGTCTGCTGGCTCAGCTGGAGCCTCGGTGGCATCTGCCTCAGACGCCTCGGCAGCTGCTTGTTCTTCTGGGCTGGCGTCAGCGGTGAGTTCGGCTGACGTCTCAGCCACTGGTTCTGGGGAAGCGGGAACGGGTTCTGGTGTGATCTCAGCTCCGGGAGCCGGTTCGTCCCCTGCTGGGGCGGATTCAGCTGGAGGAGACAATGTAGCCTCTGACGTGACTTCAGCTGCAGATGAAGAGGTTCAGAACAAATGTAAGTGAATAAAAGAGTCCCTGAAAAAAAGCCAAAAGTTTCATCTGTGTCTCAGAGGACCAAAGTAAATTATTTGTTGTATTTCCTGACCAGGAGTACCAATAAATGAAGAGGTTGCTGAACATTAAACCGAAGGCCACAGATACAGCCTATACTTAAACACATTAGATAAACGGAAGTGACTGGCCTCTGCAGTAAAGCATTCAAGCTTACTTAAACTAATTCAGTGACACACAGCCATGACAGGCAGACTGGTAAACTGGTTAATGGATTACTATTTAGGCCTACCTGTGTGTCATTCCTCTATATAAGAAAGTAAACACTTCAAAGCAACTAATTTATCAGAATCACTGTTATGAAGAGAAAATTAATCAGAAACAATTTCTCATTAATACTGACGTCATAATATTTTACTCAGAAATTGAAATATTTTTGGTGTTTTCATGGTTCCAATGTTTGGCTGTTTTTTCTTTTTTTTCTTTTTACCTCCTGGAAGATTATGAGCTCAATCTCAAGCCAAAAAATATATTTTTCACTGATTTGCCTTCCAAAAGCTACATTTGAAGAATGGAAAAACTTTGTTTTGTGTCATTAGTTGTATAATTTAATTAACTTCTGGCAACAAATTTCAAAGTGAGTTGCTACATAAATCCTTATTGTCCATGAAGGCGGCGTTATTTCTTGGTTCTGACCTTTTACTAGGAAGTTGAATTTAGCTGCAAAATGTTTTTCACATTTTTCATGATTGGGTCTGATTTTTACAGTAACAGCATTTTTGTATTTGTCAAATAAACATTCATATACAGTATGTGACAGCTTAAAACTACAAAACCGCATGAATATTGTCTAAACATAAATCATACATTTTAGTGCAGCACCCAAACTGTCTGTGAATATGTAAACCATACATTAAACCTGGAATTGTGGCACTTCTGGGCAAAATTGCTCATGTTTCCTGAGGAAAGTAGATAAAAACTTGGTCTTCAGATCACAGTGAGACTGACTGACTTCAGGATTCATTGAAAGGTGTTTTAGATAGCTGGAAAAAAGAACTTCCACTGGTAAACTTTTGTAAACATGACCCTGTATAATCTTTTAGAGTCAAGTAGTTTTCCACCGACTGCCTCCCATAAACCATCTGGTCAAACAGAGATATTTGAGCATAAAAAGCTTTTTGACTGTGGAGGTTCTCTTGGGTCAGCACCTTTAGTCCTATCGGTCTAAAAATGCAAAGCAGCTTCTGTTAAACTGTTCAGTTTATGAGGGTAATCGTCATCAGGGCCTAAATATATTGACATATATAAAACATAGATGTTAAATTGTAGCTATAAAAAATTAGATGCTTGCACCATTTATCAGATCTGAGAACAGAAAAAAAACTTTAAACACTCTCCACATCAGAATCCAAATTGTTAAAGTTTCCATTTCTCCAAAGCAACTTTTCCATGGTACATCTGAACCAGTAGCAATCAGGTTTTGCACTAGTTAGTAGCTCAGGGCACAAGGCCACGATTTCTGCAAGCCGAGCAGACAAATAGCTCGCAGACACAAATCCAAACAGACAGTCACGATGAAGCCATTGAGTGGAGTCATTCTACCATGTGGGAGATTTGGGTGGAGCAGCCAGAAAGTTTTCAGGCTCACTGCACTCATTTTCAATTTGCTTTAGCACTTTTCAAACATGCATCTCTTTTCTTAACTAGACAGCCACTCAACGATGCAGAGTCACTTCACAACAAACACCCTGGTACTTTTCAATAAACAAGCTAGTTATGGGAATTTAGAGATTACTCTTCGTGCAGCACCTGAACTACGTGGGACGTCTTCATTTGGTGCAACTCGTTACAGACATAGGGAATGCTGCTTGGAGTTCACTGGGTTTTAGCTCAAATAATTTGGTTATAGCCAACTTAGCAGTTTTCCAGTTCATACTCCCATTCTGAATCCAACTTGTTTTTTTTGTATCTGTAGACAAAACCACTTCAATGCCTTCTCTTACTTACTGTATATTTTACACCCAGCTCTGATGACGATCCTTTATCATTATAATAGATAATGACCTCTGATCAAACTGGAATTACTTTTTCACCTTTCGCTGGCATTATTTATTAGTCACAAAATCACATTTTATTATAATGAGCAGACTATAGAGGATTACTTTAAGTCATCAATTATCAAAGCAGCTATGAAAGGTCCGATGTAAGGCAGCTCTTTGTCCAACCCAAAAAAGTCAAGTACGAAAAGAGCACAACTGGAAAAATATGAAAAGATAATTGGACAGAAAAAACACACTGCTAGCTTAGCTGACTGGGCCAGTGTAAAACCAGGAGGAGTTTATTTTCTTATTTTCTTCCACAGCAGGTGAATGCAACTCTTCCAGTTCCTGCAACCAGGACCTGATGTGCAGCAAGCGATCAGAGTTCCTGTGACTTATGAGGCTTTCAAAGATGTCAGTCTTAGCTCCATTCACTGCTGGTATGTAGAACTTAAAACAGCACATCTTAATGTTTGGTGATTAGAGCCATTAGTGTTTTCTGTTCTGATTTCTGATTTTATCTTACAAAATAATGCCACATTCATACTCCACCTCCATAATATTAACAGGTGCTTTGGGGTCCTTTGGACTTGATAAAGCGCTATAAAAGTACAAGCCATTTACTATTTATCGTCCAGGTAAATAAACTCATATGTAGCCCTTCGTATTTGGCCATTAGGACAAGCTGTGAGCTTCCTCACAAATGACGTTTGGGAAGCATTAAAGTCTTGGTCCAGCTATACTCATTCCAAGTAAAAACTCCCTGGCCTTAGCGACAGCCTGGCTCTCGGTTTTAGTCAAGAGGATGTTAAATTTATTACAGGTCCTTCAGAAAATGTTCAGGCTTATTTTTGACCTACTTTCACACTATAAATAAAACATTTGCAACTACTTTTTTTTTAGATTTGAAGTGACAAACCAACACAAAGTTTAAAATAATTGTGAACTGGAAGGAAAATTACAAATAGCTTTTTTTCCGAATAAGAATATGAAAAGTGTGAAGAGCTTTTCTGTTCAATCCCCAAATAAAACCCATTGCTAACATCTGCCTTCAGAAGTTGTCTAATAAATAGCCTAAACAAAACCCACCAGTATAAATTCAGCTGTTCTAGGGCTTCAGAGGTTTGTTAGAAAATATTTGGTGACAGAATTGTTATTAAGCACTTTATGTCAGAAGGAAGGAAAATAGAATCCCATTGAAGTTTGACAAAAGTCCTGTAGAGGTCACAGCAAAGACACGTTCTGTTCATGTGAGATCAAAATCAAATTCTTTAGCCAACATGAAATGCTTATGGGGGAAGACAACTACATCACCATGAATATCATCCTTACAATACGAATCAGCACGCAGTGAGGGTGTTTCTTTAGCTGGAAGAAGAAAGCTGGCCATAGTTGAAGGAAAGTTACAAATATATATATATGCATACCACACTTTTAAGACTTGATAAAAAAAATGTTGAACCCATTTATTATTTCCTTCCACTTCAGAACTGAGTTGGTCAGTCACATAAGATCTCCAAAAAACACTTTAACATTAAGACAAAATGTAAGAAGAAAGGTTCCATAGAAGCTGTTTTTGTGGGACACTGTGCATGTTTTATTTTTACAAAATGAGCTGATTTTACCTTTCTCCTCAGAGCTTATGTTGGCCAGTCTGTCCTCGTAACGTTCGGTATCACCATTAACTGTTTTATAGGCCTGAGAACGAGAGAAATGCACATTATAATCTTACATTAGTACAGAATAGTCATCACACTACATCATGAAATAAGCCAGCAGAAACATGCTGTTTTTCTCCAAGGAAACAAGACTTTCTGTTGTTGATGTTCATGACTGAAGCGTCCAGTCATGAACAACAGCTTCTGTGTCTGCTCCAGTGTGTAAAGCTGAGGTGAAGTCTGGAGTCCAGCCTGCACTCTGGTCGCATGTTAACTGGCTCCAGATGACACCAGAAAAATATCATGCAACCCAAAATACAACCTTTATGTTTCATCTCCTAAGAATGGTGACATTACCTTATGCATTTTTTTACTTTGTAATCAGGCAAACGTCTTGCTGCATTTCTCCTGCTCCAAGCTAAGCTATTAATTCAACCAAAATAGCTAATGGTTCAGGGCCTTATAAGCAAGTGGTACGTTACATATTGAGTAGCTCCATGGTCATATTTCATTGTTCATACAAATTCATATGAAAAAGCTTTTATGAGCACAAATATAGACAAAAATCACTGAAACTTTAGTTGCAGCTATTCAGATATGGCACGTTTTGCACGTCACCAAGACGACAATGATAAATCATCAAAGTCCACAGTTTATAAAGTGAAATGAAAAGTGACATAATCCATGTTACTTCACACATTTGTAACTTAGTCTGAGACTGAAGGAAAGAAAGTTATCGGTGTTGGTTAGTTGTGAGGGGAGACGTCTCATTTAGCAGTTTTATTAAAAAGCAAAAGAGAAAAAAATTAAACAAAGAACAGATTATACAAAAAAATATTAATAAATATGAAGACGAACAATCAATATTATTATTATTATCAATATTAGAAATTTTCGGTAAAAGACTACTGGTTTTATTCTTTAGAGATTAGAGAAAACATAAAATGCAGTGATGCTAAAATTTAACCATCTTGTGAAAAACGCAAGATGCAAAAGTAGAATCTAATTTCAGTAAATGACAGCGAATAATGTTTTTATATCCCTAAATAATTGGTGTGAACCTCTTAATCAATCAAACATTTCTTTTTACTGCTCACCAGCTTTTTTGTATGTTTTTACTGGTATTTTTGACAACTTTTCTTTCAGGATGAACTCAAGATCTTTGAGGTTGAAACCCCTTGTAGCCATCACTCTAATCTTTAGCTCACTTCACAGATTCTGTATCAGATTCAAAATAGGAGATTTTTTTATTTTTTATTATTATAATATACAGCTGGTTCTCAGGCTGAGGACAACATTTGTTATTGCTCAGTTTTGTAGTGCTCACATAGACGACTGCAGCGGTAAGGCCTCCTCCACACAAAACAACGTACGCCAAGTTGGTGGATCCTCCAGGAACGCCTAAGGCCATGTGTCGCACCGGGGCAGCTGGGAAACACAACGGATTGAGAGCGTGAGTTTGGAAAAATGCACAAACCGAAAAAAGTGAGCAGGTAAATTATTATTTATTTAACACCTTCCACCGTATATCTAATTTAAAACTTGTTAAATAAAAACACAGATAGTATTTTTTTTGAACCTCCATTCTCCTATTAAGCCCTACACCACATAGAATCAAATCAAATCAACAGGGAAATGTTAGACATTACAGAAAACATGATTTCCTCCTTCAGTAAGCAGTCACTCCATCATACATTGCGTTGTGACAGCTACACCATGTCTCCATCCTTTAATCCAGTTATACAACGCAGCTCTTTGTAACCGAGGACACGGAAAGATTTAGCAGCAGCCAAGCTAAACACAGAACTGTCCCTGAATTTAACCCCACCGCAAACAGTAAAACCCTTCCTGACTGATGCATCAAAACAAACAACTTCTAATTCGTCCAGCGGGTTCAGGCTCATAAAACAGTCCCTTGAGGGAACCGCAGTAATTCCGCTGAAAGCCCCTTTTAGTGGATCGTTCTTGTGCTGCTTTAGTTGTTAAACATCACCAAGAGCAATACGAAAGACAAAGCCTTAGATAAGACTCTCGCAGACGCTGCCAGAGCCTAATCTCTCTCTAACAAGACAAAGAGCATATTAATGGATACAGTTGCTGCAGAGGGTGAAGTCATTTTAAGAACCAGCACATTGCTTCCTCAGGAGAGGCGAGTTTGCATGTGAAGCTCGGACAGAAGCGTCTCCTTGGTTCACATGGGGTGTTAGGACTTTCCTCTATTTATAAAACACTGAATCTGAACAAAGTTTAACATGTTATACAAAATGAATATAATGAGTTCACCAATAGTGATGAATCAGCAGATAAAAGCTTAATTTTTCTTTTTTCTACTAACCAGTAGTGTATTTTGTTTTATTACAACTCATACAGCATTAATAGTAGCAATTCTGCTGAAAGATGTGTCCATAAATCCTCCACAGGGTGAGACTGAAGAGTCTTCCTGATCAAAGATGTTTGACTTTTTTTTTTTTTTTTAAGAAAACAGAACATGTTCTGCATGATGTGTGTTTTGGTTGGTGCAGCAAAAATCGATCCTACAAAAAACAAAGCCCAACCTTAAGTGATGAAGATCGACAGTGGGCGGGTTGTAGGTGATCAGCTGGTTTTACCAAATAGTGTTGCAGACAATAAACTTTTGAAAAATACCGCTATGAATTATGAAGCTTTTTAATCTAGTCTTCTTCCCTAAAGAGAAGGGAGAAGTCTGAAACATCTAAGCTGAACATCAGTCTTCATCTAAACTCCCCTAAAGAGAACAGCTTAGATGAAGACTTTGATGAAGATTCCAGAGGACAACAATCGCCTTCACAACTTGCACGCAATTTTTTTGTATTGTTATTTAAGGTTTTCTCATTTGATTAGATCTTACTTGTTGTATTTCCCCTTACTCTACCAGTATATTATACTTTCATTTGTTTTACATATTTATACATATATTAATACATTTATCTGTGTGTAATGACTCTGCTTTTGTCACCTCAACTTGTTACTAGACAAGCTGGTGCGATGGGAATGGGTGTGCTTTATTCTCACAACAAGTTTCACACGGGAAGGTCATTACTGGCGCACCACCTCCAAGCTCCATTTCCTTGTACGAACCTGAATGTGACTGTTTAAAGTAGGATTTTCATGATTCTCAATGATGTTTTTGAGATTGGAGTTGTTTTAAGTCAGTAGAAGTTCACTTTGGTCTTGGCCCCTCCACCTCTGGAACCAGCTAATCTGGATTTATACTAAATGACCCCGAAGGATAAACCTTTAACTAGACTCGCAGCAAAAAATCCCAAAATATCCCTTTAAGTTTGGTATTAAAACCTTCAGCCTTTTTGAACTTGATGCGGTCTACACGCAACTCCATATTGATGTGTCTTCTGATGACCCACTGGTCCACCTTTTTACTGTATTTTAAAGCTAGGAGAACCCTGACAAAACACAAGTTTGCATTAATGTACAGACATTCAGAGAGAGAATCACACAGATGACTCTGAACACTGGGCGTGAACTACTCAGATCAGGTAAAATAAAATGAAAAGACTGCTGCACTGCTCTGCTTCCTGGTCCTCCTAAGTAGAACAACTCTCCCCAGTTGGGTGATTACTAAATTCAGCAACAAGAATGCTGAGGAGGTTGAAGAAGAAAATTAACATCTCACTGGTTATATCTGTGCTTTTCAGAACTGCTTTTAAAGTGTAGTTTTTAAATTATCTAATTTCACCATGCAAACTCTTCAACTCCTGTGATGAAGGTTTCTGGTTGGTACTTAAATTAAAACTAAAACTCATCTTATTTGAATTGTTCAGACTTGAGATCAGCTAATGTTTTCTTTTTAGCCTGACTTTCATTTTGACTTTCAGAATTATTTTATTTTACCGAATGTCAGAGTTTATCTTTGCTTTGTTGTTTTGCATTTTCAATTTGATCGTCATGTGTTTAATATTATTTACCTCTATGTTTAAAGTATCACTTAAGATTTTAAAATCCTTTACATGTAATCGTCTATTTTCTGTTCTCTTTCTGATTATTAATACTTGATTTATTTTATGTGTTTTGCGATTCTCCATTGTTGTTGGCATGTTTGTTTGAATGTCTGTAAAAGCTCTTCATTTCATTTGACTGTGTGACAAGTGCTCTATAAATAAAGTCTGAGTAGTTTGTTTTGCTTTTTGGTAGTCAAAACCATTTTGTTTTTGCAAAAAGACCTGCACAAGCATTAAGGTTACCATGAAAGGTTACCATGTTGACAAGACTCCTGCTCTTGTGAAGCCAGGCAGCCCGAATCTATGTGACATTTTAGATGGAGGAGAGTCCATCTTGAACTCACCAAAACAACAGAGAATCTTACTTGAGCAACAGATTCAAGAATTGGAAAACTAAGCTGTTTTTTTTGTTTTTCTTGCTCCACTTTTAGCAAAAGAGAAAAAGCAGGCGTGTTGAGATGGCTATTGTTCTAGCTCTGCTGGATTTAAAGCTCAGCGTTTCCATTTTTGTGCACGGCTTTCCTAGTAAAGTTTACTCATATTGCCCAGCCGTGGATGCTTTTGTAGCCATCTGTCCTTCCTCCTGCTCTAATACCCATGGCACATCAGCTCCATGCGCAGGTTATTTATACAGGTAATCAGTTAATCCCTGTGGATTCCTCAAGTTCAAGCTGCATGTATAAAATGAACGTGGGTCAGGCAGCGACAGAAAACAGCCTGCAAGGACAGTAGCTTCCTGCATCCAGCTCTGCTGTCTTAGTTTAAATCATAAAGTCACACAATAGTATTTCTCCAGCCTAGATGCATTCAGGTTTGCAGGAATTTTCTGAAACAGGAAATTAAAGCTGCCTCTCGCCCTCAGGACAGATTCCACAAGCTCAAACTCCAAATGCAAAGGACGACCAGGGGAAGCATGCACTTACAGAGATAGAAAAATCTCCTGAAAGAACAAGAGAACAGTTCAGCTCCAACGTTTCCAAAATGCTTGTATTCAGGAATGAGACATGCTAATGGTACACAGTGTTAAAAGTCCCATCACTGTTGCACGATTCCCATATTCGGACTGATTCTACTCCAGATAGTTCACAATAATTTTTTTTTTAAATGACACCAATTTAACAAAAAAATTGCAAATATTTACCAATGTATGGAAACGGTTTGAAACATTTTTATCCACAATTCAAGAGTTTAGCTGTAAAGTTCTGTCATGCATGTGAGAACTGCGTGTTCCCCATCCAGGACACACCTCTTTCACTCAGACTCTGCACATTAAAAAACAACTAAGATTCTCTTTTCCAACATAACCTAAAAAAAAAAATACCTTGATACTTAAGCTAGTAATAATCTTTTTTTCTTTTAAATCACACTTTGAAAAGTTACTTCCGGTCTTTATCCCCAAATGACGAAAACATCAAGCTGTTCCTCCGACTTCTTTTAAAGAACACCAGTTCCAATGCTAATTGATAAGTAGACTAAATACCAGAAAGTGGTAAACAAACAACATACTGCTCTTGGATATGGGCCTCAGAAGCCACCGTGCCAGCGGCCCGACTCCCTGCAATGCCCGTCTGCAGAACATGTTGACGTCTTTTCAGCAGCAGGTGGAAGGACGCGTCTGCCTCCAGTCGCTCTTTGGAGATAAATGACCAGCAGCGCTCTCCTCCTGCTCAATGTTGGGGATGAAGAGCACACCAGCGCGCCCTCTGCAGGTGAAACTCTCAAACTACAAATGGACAAGGGGAAAAAAAAAAATTATCTGCTTGGAAGTAAGAATGTATGTTTCTGCAGATAATATTAAACAGAATTTTAAAATCTCATTTAATAATCACCGAGCAGAGTGATGGAAATGAATACTTTACGAGCTGTCTGCATGTGCGAGGGTAAGAAGGTTCAGAGGGCTTTTCAAACGGATTACAGACCAAACCGTCTGCACGGACAGAGCGGACTGTAGTTGCATAACGAAGCAAACGGTGCCAGAGTATTGATGTGAAACACTGATGTCAGAGACAAAGCCCAAACCAAATGGAGGGAGGCGAAGAAGAGGCGCACAGGCCAGAAATAATCATTGCTTCAACAATATCAGTCAGAGGTGACATTGTTTTTTTTCTCTTTCAAACCTTTTCTCGCTTTTTATTATTTATTCTGCCCACTTTGATACATATGATTTGAAGTGTTGTCTTTCTTTTTCTTTTTAAAATGTTTTTTTTTAATTGTAACAAATTTTATTTATGATGTCTTACATAAATCTTTTTAAAAAAAAATAGGTGTTGTATCTCTATGGGACTCACCATATGAAATGAAAGTTTAAGAAAGAAAAAGGTTTGTAGAAAAGCCTTCAGAAGCCTTGGAGAACTATTGATTGTGATTGTTTGTTTTTTTTTGGGGGGGGGGGTTAAAAAAGTCTTGAGTTTACTCAATGACAAACATCAGAACAGAGATAGTTTACAAGTTACATCAATTATAATGGACCTGGTGAACCTACAGTTCTGAAATTATCTGTTTGCATTGTTTAGCTGAAGACACATTTACAAAGAGCTTACAAATAATCATAGGATCTCACTGAGCAAAGGTTTGTTGTGCCATATTCTTTCCCTTTCTAGATAATGGAATAAACAAAGGTAGGAATAATGTTTTGATGACCTCGCCCTGCTTTAAACCTTCTGCAACATCTTTCTGAACCCATACGCTGTGTCGGTTCACATGAAGCTCTAATAAAATACATTTAGGTTAGTTGACAAGACAAAATGTGAAAAAGATCAAGCTGAAAAACTCTTGCAAGGTACTACACATACATGTGAAATAGAATTTTAAGTTTGTGCATTTAACGTATGAAAACGAAGAAAAATGTCATTTTAAAATGCGAGTAGCATTAATGGTCTCACTTTGGCATCAAAGTTGTTGCAAAATCGCAATGTTCCTGATTTTAGACGCGATCATGGCGTAGCAGCACCACTGAAGGAGAGCTCTGATGTCCTGCCTCTGAACATAAATGTGAGGATGCAACTGAGGAAGATGGACTAATAAATGTTCAAATACTGAGTGTGTGCAACAATCTCAAACAAGCATAGTTTCCAAAGGAAGACTAAAGTTTTTTCTAAGAGACATGAAATAAGCTTTCTGTTATAAATTACTTAAAAAAACAACAACACATTTTGCATCTTCAGCAGAAACATCTTTACTGTTTCCATGGTATTCTCCAGAAAAGCCAGCCGTCGTCCCTTTGGTTATCGTCTTCTTTGAGTTCACAGTGAGACTTCTTACGTTTGACTGGTGAATGTTGCACCAGTGCGGCACACACACACATACACACTCCCCCGTGTGTGTCCCTCATGTGACCAGCTATGAATCACCGATTACACACATCATCACAGATACACATGTGATGCACTGTTTTCCACCACACACCCACACACATCGGGGTCACGCATAAGAATGCAGTGTGATCGCTGTGGAGTTTGTTCCTTCAGGATCAAATGCTGCGGTGGGGAACGGTCAGAGGAGCATCATAAAAATAACATGTTATTGTTACGCATTAACTAATAGATGTTTTCTATCAAGAGTAAATAAATCACAGCAGGATCGGCCTAAAACCTTTTAGCTTGCTCCCGTTTGGTGAACATGTTGAACATACAAGGATGTCGTCACACCATCAACCCTCTGGATTGTTAATTGCGCATTTCACAGAAATATTTAGATTTCTAGATTTTTCGAGGGCACCTTTCTGACCACAGGATCCTCTCAGATACAAAATCATGGAAAACATAGAACAAAACTTCCCAAATGTTGTCACACACACTCGTGTGAAAACTTTATCTTAGTTTAACAGTTACATGCAACAAACAAAGTCTGTGCTGCTAAAAAGTAAAATTTTTGTGCAAAAAATTTAATATTATGCCACTTATGCATTCAAGACTCAGTCCACAACCTCATCTGATTTAAACCTTAAAGTGAATGTGAGGACCTGTGGAAAAGGTGGACGTCTGACTGGTGAATATTTTGCTGCGTTAAGGAATAGAATCAGATTTCAGTAATTGAGCTAGTGGTCAAGGGTAAACTGGTGGAGCCGGGATAGAAGCTGGTTCTGAAGTACGTTGAAATTTGAAAATGGAAAAGTAAAAGATTAACGCCAACAAGTCAGGCTTTTACTTACATTCAAGCTGCACTAGTGCAACAAATATAAAAACTGTACAAATCATTGAACTTTCAAAATTATTTTCCCCATATTTTGATCTGGAGCATCTGGAAGTAATGAAGTCTCCATAGGCAGTGTCTGAATCATGTCTTACTGATGAGGAACTTACTGCAGCAAAAGGGAAAGAGTCAGAGTGAGAAAACAGTCCCAGATAACACACATTCCCAGTGAGACCACACAGGCTGAGAACACACACATCACGGTGCTGAAGGCTCAAGGATGTTTGTATTAACAGTCTTTTATTTTGAAACAATATAAACAATAACATCACAAATATACAGAAATATTTCAAGGAATGCATCAATTATGAAAATCAAAGCTATATAAAAAAAAACAAAAAACATTTGGCATTGGTCAAAATTAATCACAAGGTGTATTTTTACATTCAGAAGCTCAAATATTAAGAAGCCATAGAGTCACATTTTCTACTTGAGTGTGGAGGGAATCAGAACCGTTCTCAGCAGCAAGTCCACGGCTCCTTTTCCTGTTTTTTCCTGTGAATTTTAAACGATCCGCTGTATGCTGGTGAATTAGCCATTAGAGTTTTGTGTTTCTTCAGCATCATCCCAACGGCAGAAACAATGTCCTCCACTTTACTCCGCTGACACAGCTCCTCTCCTTCACCTCGTCGTCCATTTAAGCGTTTCTTAGGCAGGTTCTTGGCAGAAGTCTCAAAGAAAACCATCCCATGAGCCTTGGCGAAGTTCATGGCCAGCTCCTGGCTCACATGGCAGTCGGTTCTGCCGACATCACGGAGGTCACTCTTATTCCCAATGAGGAACCTGAGGAGAAAGGTAACAAATGAAACGCGTCTCAATGTGGAATTCCACTGGGCTTTGTACTTGGGATATTTTTCAAATTGAAAGCTTCCTACAGGCTTTATTTGGGGAAACTTACCGTCTTATACAGATCAACCAGTTTTAACTAATCATGTTGTCTAAACTAACAGCTGAACTGCACCAATTAGACTAAAAGAAATTGGATTTGTTTATTGTAGGAGTCAATATTAAAATGTTAATGATAAAAACAAAACAAAACCAAAAAAAAAAACAGAAAGTGATATATAAAAAAAGACTGGAACAATTTCCAGTGCAGATTTTTTTCAAGAGATAACCTGCCATTATGTTCATATTCACTTACATGGAACTTTGTAAAAGTACTAATAAAAATCCAATTTTAATTCAAACAAAAAGACAAAGGATATATCCAAGATCAGAGCCTGTTTCTTATTTAATGACATGATAAATCATGTCATTTCAAGTGTAGTTTTGCAACTTTTGTTTTTTAAAAAACATTTTATACTTTTATTATGGAAACCGGCCCCTGCATAGTTGATGCTGAGAGAGTTTTTTTTATTTTATTTCACCAGGAAAATCTACGGTAAAGTTACTTTGAAAATAAAATCCTGGTCAAACTGGAAGCAGCACACAGAGATTACAAGAACATTCAAAGTAAAACCAGAAACCATCAACACCGTCATAAAAGTTAACACCGTAATAGTTTAAGACTTTAAGTTGATCTTTAAAATTTTTAAAAATATTTTTAACTCATAAAAAAATAATTTCTTCATAATATTATTTGTATTGCAACAATGAAACTGATTTGTTTCTAAAAGTTTCTGTTTTGCATTAAACTTTAGTGCTTTTACTTTAACTTACTTGGGTATTTCGTGACCCAGAGAGTTCTGCCGACACTCTTCCACCCAGGAGGTCAGTCCATTAAAACTGGCCGGACAGGTGACGTCATAAACAAACAGCACCGCATGGACGTTCCGATAATAGTGCTGCACCATGGACTTCCGGAAGCGCTCCTGTCCTGCAGTGTCCCACAGCTGGAGCTGATCGGCGGGTTGCGAAATGAGAAACAAGGGATTGAGTACAGAACTGAGATGTGGCCTTTTCTCAAAGTTAGGTGGCAGAAACAAAAACATAAAAAAAAGAGGAAATGAATGAGGCTGAAGGCAAACAGAGGAAAAGCAACTGTGTGTTGAAATGGCTCCAAGCAGGCAGAACAGAAGCAAAGAAAAGACGCCGTCATTGGGAGAAATAAGAGTGAGTCATTTCTGATAGCGAGCAAAGGAAAGAAACAAACATGTTGACTTCGACCTGGAGAACATCCCAGTCAATAATTTGAAACAAGATTTAAAAAAAAAAATTTATTCAGTACTTTAAAATGGACTCAGCAGCAGGATAAGCAGCTGGACAGGTCCGTTTCACACCTGGACTTCAGAGAATTAGCAGGACTCAAAGTCCATCTCTTGCTGCTCGAACATGATCCTAAAAGTTGTTTCAACTAATGAATGTGGTGCAGAGTTTTACAAGTCTTTGTTTATTTTTAACTAAACCTCTACTGTTTGGTTTTCAGAGAGCCTTCAGATTTTTCTGACCTGCTCCAGGCATGTTATGCAGTGGCTTGACTATCTCTGGACACACAAACAGACAGTCTCCTTCTACGTTGCATTCAATCCGAAATGGCCACATCATCCTGTTTGGACTTGGAGCAGATTGCAGCATTACGTTCCTCACCAGCAGGATGGACGGCAGAAAAATCTGGATGTTCAGTAAATGACTGATCCAATACAATATTATGATCTGTAATTTTTCTAACTGAAAGGACATCAATCAATCTTGGGTTTTCTTTGGTACAATGTGACAATGCTAGCAAACTTTTCCTCTGAAAGTTACTTTCACTCTTCCTGTGAAAAATGTTTAATCTCGACCAAACTTTTGTTTTTAAAGTCTATATTCTGCAAAAAGGAATATTCCATATGAAGAAGACGAAACAAAACAAAAACTCCCAACAAAACCGGTGTTCGTAGATGTTCTTGCAAAGAATGGGCACAAATATCAATCTTTTGATCTGCAAAGCAAAGACAAACAGCACATCAAAGCTTACAGCTGTAGCTGCTGTGAATTGTGGTTTTACAAAGCACTGGATGCAAGCTCTTGAAAAAACAAAAAGGAAACAAAAAATATGTGCAAGCTTTTCCTTCCACTTCCTAATAACACTCCGGTTTGTGTTTACCCATCACATCAAATGCAAAGTTGTTTATTTTAATGAGGAAAAAATGGGGGAAAAGAAGATAAAATAAAAATCACCATGACATCTTGAATCTAAAGCAGATGAGTTTTGTTATTGAGCAATATGACACTTCTTCCATCAGAGACCAGAGGGTGAATCAAACCCTCTCCTCCTAACGGCATACAGCAGAAAAAGTTAAGACACTTCCTCTCTCATGTGTCAATTTCAAAACACTCAGGAAACCAACCAACCAACACCCACACATTTAAAAAAAAAATTGTTTTTATGGAGAGCTTATTGTCATGTCTGCAGAATGTTGCTTCCCAACAAATCACAAGTGCACCATGACAGAATAGCCTAGCTGGAATTAGATGCACTGGTGAGGTTCACACACAACATGCCACTAAAACTACTTCTTCGCGCGGGGATTTATAAGCTGCAGACACAGAAAGTCCGGCTCATTTTCTGCTATCCTGGGAATTTGCTGCTCAGCTGAGAACAAGCAACATCTCCATGAAAAAAACGGAAGAAAATACCAAACATGTTTTAGCTTGAGAACGATCTGTGCTGTGCGTAATAATGTTTTGGCACGCTGTACATGTCTGCACCGTCTTCGGGGGATTTTAACTTAAAACGAGTATCCTAACAAAAAGTCTCCTCTTACTTTTATTTTCTCTCCATCAACTTCCAGCGCTCTCTCGCGGAAGTCCACCCCGATCGTGGCCTCACTCCTGCGGGGGAACTCCCCGGCGCACAGTCGGTGCGTCAGGCAGGTCTTCCCCACCCCGGAGTCTCCAATCACCAGCACCTTGAAGGTCCGACAGCGGCTAATCAGGGAGGACACGCTGCCCAGAGAGCTGGAGAACTCAAGAGAAGACTCCATGAGCCTGACCTCCACACGGATCCAAACTCTGTGACTCCAGTGATTCTGGGGCAAAAGCTTCCCTTTATCCGGTCCGTCCTTTTTGGCCAAAAGCTGCTCAGCCTCACTCCACCGCGCTGGACAGCCGCGTGGGTGAGAGAGGGGGGGAAGTGGGCCGTCTTTCCTTCAACATCTGTGTTTGATTTATCGGAGGAGCCAGAGGGCGGAGAGACATCGAGATCTGACCTGATCGAACATGTTGATTGATGGGGCGAAGGTTTAAATTCCTTTCCTTAACACTTTCACATAATCACATGTCTGTTATAATCACATTTATAACAGACAACCCGAGTGCACAAGTATTTTGTTACTGTACTTAAATAAAATGTTAATATATCTACGTTTTACTATTTCTGCATGAATAAACAGTTTTGTAAGGGAAAAATGCTACCCAAAGGACGTGGCACTTCAAAAATGGAAAATAAGTAAATAAATAAATATCTCATTATCACGATCGACAATTTTAACTGTTCTTCTCATTTGGAATATAACCAACGTTTAGTAAAAACGGAAACAAAATAAGCACAAAAAAAAAGACGGTTTGGTAGACAGACCACGGGATAAAGGCTGTATAGTTTAAATTGACTTTATCACAGGATTACCAAAAATGTGAGTCTTTAAAAAAAAAGACTCACATTTTGAGCTGAAGTGTAAATAAAAAGACGAAGTGTAATAATAATTCTCATCACTGTATCCTAAACCGTAAATAAAAATGCATGAATACTAATAGAAACATTTCAATAAGATAATTAGATGTGTGATTCGATCATTACGTTGAACTTGAAATCAATGTTTGCTAAACTACATATAAATACTTCTGGATTTATGATGGATAATAGAACATTTCATTTACTACAATCCATGATCAAATAATTGAAATAATCACAAGTACGCAACAAACTAACGTGTGATTGGTTACGCTGCACCCTGGTATAAACTGGACCAATCCCCTTGCAGTGTTAGCGCCGCCTTCTGGCGTAGGGCTGAAAAAAGTTAGAACTAGTTAAATGAATACAGAATGACTCAAATACTTTAGATTTGAATTATTCTCACATTTAGCCATGTGGGCATAGATTATTTTAATGTTGCGTTCATCGTTATGTGGAGTGATTTCATTTAAGTTGTCACAAAATGAGCATTTAATGAGTTCTTTGTTTATTGAACAATGACACTGACTCTGCAGCGACCTCTACAGGAAACAGATTCACCTTCAAGATTGTTCAAAGGTCCTGTATCACATTAACTTATACTCCAGTCCAAAGTAGAAGCACTTTTTGTGTCAAATCTATTTAAAATACAAGTGGTTCGTTTCATCTGATCATTTGAAAAGTGAGAAATGTCTATCAAAGCTTTTCAGAGAACCTATATTTACAATACAGAGGGCAGCGAAAGACGCACAAAAACTCAAGAGTTTTTTTCTTTTGTTTTTAATACAAAAATCCAGAGATATCATACATCACCACCTCAGATTTCATCTTTCACATTAGAACCCAAATGAGAGGAAAAAGGGGAAGAAAAGTTCCTGAAACTGAGGGGAACAGAAGAGGTAAAATTGTGTTGTGACACCTTCCCTCAACAGGCTTCAATGCTGATTTCTGACCGTTCCGAGAGCCACTTCAGGTACAATGTCCCCCTGAAGGACGTGTTAAAAATGCTCATTTTCTTTTCAACAGAGCGCTGACATGCAGATAAAACCATTTCTAACTGCAACAACAACAACTACACGCGGGCCTCTGCTTACAGGATCAGTGGATCCACAAATGTATCAAAGCCTGATTAGCGTTCGTGGTTCTACTGACCCTTTGTATGGACAGGAAGGTGACTATGGTATTGCTTAGGTTTACCCATCTCTGTCATAACCATGTAGGGAAAAAAACAACAAAAACAACACAGTAGCAGTGTATTGGAAACAGAGCGCAACACAATCTTTACAGCTTTTATTCTGTGCTACAAGGTGCTCCAAAAGATCAGACGGGATTAAATGTTCCCTAGTTGAACCCAGAGCGGTGTAGGAAGCACATTCTGATGGAAAACTGTCCACACGTTGCCGTGTCTCCGCGGGGGATCGGGTCTTTCTCCCAACTCTCCACAGATGCTGAAGTGAGTTTTAGAGCAGATCCAGATGCGTCTGCAGCCGCTGGATGTCCTCAGATTGATTAATGTTCAGCTGGCTACAGACCAGAGACCAGATCCACTCTGTCCCACATCATGGAGCGACGGCTGTGTCTCGTTTCCATATAAATGAGATATTCTTTTTAAAATAAGGGAACACTGTTATGCTATAGATGTTTGTTTGGAGTCCCAACTCAAGTGGCTGTAATTCAACAACCCGAGTCAAAACCAGCAATGTGTGTCTTTGTGTCACAGTTTCACCCATCTGTTTCACGATTCAAGTTCAACTTGGTTGCAGACTGTTAAAAAGTAAAATGTTTGCTCCGTCATCTTCCTCTTTTTCCCCCCTTTTAACCGACAAATACATACGCACACACTCAGCACACACACCCACACAGTCCTGAAGTTCACCCACATGGGAGAGAGCCAAGCCATGCCAGGTCAGACCAGATTAAGCTGAGCCAGAGAACCGAACACCCCCCTTTGCTTCCTGTTTCTGGCTCTATAAAAAAAAAAGAAAAAAAAAAGAAAAGAAAGAAAAACAATGGCTGCCTGGCGTACCACAAGGCTCTGTGCTCAGCCCAACTCCTTTTCTTATCCGCTGCTCTTCTGCAGCGCTTACATCTCGTTGGCTAGCTCCTCCGTTTCTGTGGAAACGTCTCCATTCGCCATCTTTGTGTTCTCCTCGTAGCCGGGGGGCATGAAAGCTAACGTATAGGGGTAAAGCTTGTGACACTCGGCACGGTACGACTCCGCATGTTCTTTACAGTCTCCCAGCGAGCCGCTCCGAAGACAATCCAGGACGTCTGTGCAGGTCTGTGTTTCAAATGAGGAGACAGATACAGGAGAAATGAGGAAGCAGCTCCAAATTATTTAGGGATGCAACGTTAGCCCAATATCATAATTCATTTATTTTGTGCCAAAAAATGGTAAAATGCTAGTCTTGCTTCTTCTTATGCAAAAAATATTAAGAGTAATTAATAAAATAAGAATCTTTTAAAACAATGATTAGAAACTACTTAAATTAGTAGAGTAACAGTGTAAATAGTGTTACTGAAAGATATCAAAAGTAGAATCTTATTTGGAACCAAGTGAATACGTACTTGTATAGTTCTGTTGTTGAGCGACTCGTCCAGTGATGTGGCCAGTTCTGCTGCTTTCACTTCCGTTGACGAGTCCAGATACACCATCATCTTAGCAGCTGCAGGACGAAGACAACGTGACTTTGAGGGAACGCAACACTGTGTTTGTAAAACAGAGCAGCTGTTTCTTCTGCATTGAGCCTCTGATCCTCAAGTTTTAAACTTTGTAGAGTCGGTGCAGTGAACAAACTCGCATGAAGTGGAATAATATTTGATTCTACAATACGCTGCCCTCACCAATGACATTACAGATACTTGTCTAAGTTTTGCCTTAAAGCAGAAAAATATTTCGCAAGAAGCATATTTTAGATCACAGACAAGAGACCTGAACTAAGTTTCAGTTTCACTCTGATATCTTTTGTACATTGAGCCAAACAGAAACAAAAGGACACAACGATCGGATTACAATTCAATAAAGAACCACGAGGGAGCAGCATTGTTACTAGATAACACAACATCAAACTGGCTCTAATGTCGCCGTTTTACATATTTGTATCCAACTCCAGCACTGACGGGCTACATGCTAACACATTCACATGACATTTGCTCACCAGCCAGTCGGTGTGGTATGGAGTCGGAGTGCTTGGTGAGGTAGGCCTGGTTGAAGCTCTTAGCGTTGCTGTCTCCAAACAGCCGGGTGATTTCCTGCTTCAGCACCGTCCTGACCATGTCCGGCAGTTCCTTGCTCTCCGAAACTGAAGGAAGACAGAAGATGAGACACGGTGGTCACTGCAGAGGCAAAGAAATTTTCGCTACGAAGCAACAGAACTAGAAACTGGGCCTTACCTCCTTTAAAGAAGCGCACCAGACACTGGTGAAGCCACGGGTGGTCCGGATCGATGCTGAGGGCTCTCTTCACCGACTGGAGCATCAACAGGGATTTTTCTACAAGGAAAGCACAGATTAGCAAAGGGTGAAAGAGAAGAAGCTTTTAAAGCAGTAGGAGGAGAAAAGGCGGCTAGCCAACCTTTCCTGAAGTAAATCTCAAAGGCCAACAGGTGCGTCTCAATCTTGTCTTTAACCAGGTGCTTCAGCGGCGTCAGGAACTTGACTGCTTCCTCCAGCGGATTTTCTACCTGCAAAAGGACAGAACCAATAATCACATTAATATCACCATCAGTTTCTGATAATCTGCTCCCTTTTTGTTCCGTCACCGACCTTGACCAGTTTCTCAGGAATGAGCTCCTCTTTTGGCCCTCCGATTTCCTCGTCATCATCCTCCTTCTTCTTCTTCTGGTTCTTCAGCTGCTTCTCCTTCTCTGCGTTCTTCTTCTCTTCCTCCAGCTGTGCCTTCTTCTGGGCTCTTCGCTGTTTGTTCCTCAGCTTCTTCAGCTCTTTATCAGACAGGTTGGCTGGAGAATAAAGGAGCAAAGAGGACTTAAAGCTGAATCTAACATTTTCAGCCTTTGTTTGCTGAACTGTTTTGAAGAATGAGTGTGAACAATAATCTCGGCCTGATTTTTTTTTTCCTCACCCGTGTCCGCCTGCAGCTCTTTGCTGTCGTCCGTCAGGGGATTGTCATGGAGGCTCAGGTAAATCTGGATCGCTGTGGTGGCAGCCTTGTAGTAGAACGGATGCATGCGGAGAACATCCTCCAGCTTCAGGAGGTCCACGTAGGAGCGTAGCGTCATCTTCCTCATGCAGTAGGTGTGGAAGTCGAACTGGTCGTCTGTGATCTCCACAAAATGCTAATCAGAGCAACGAAGAAGAGTTTTAGCTCACACAGAAGAGTGAAGCTCGATGAAGCGGCAGGAAGCAGCTGGAGTAAAGACTAACCCTCTCGATCTCGTGACACTTCTTCAGGGCTTCTCCAAACTTGTTCATGGTTTTGTAGGCGAGCGCACATTCGGTCTGGAACCACATGCACTGCATCTCGTTCAGGTTCTCCACCGCCGACGCTCCCTCCTGGGGGAACATGAGAGACACAGGCAGATCAGAACAGATGTAATCCCCGCAGAGGGTGACTGTCGAGTCAGTTCACTCTGGGAGAACATCCAAAGTAAAGCTGGTACAACACAAAGGGCAGCTTTTCATTGGGTTATCCGATTAGGGATGCAACTAATGATTATTTAATGATCGATTATTCTGGTGATTGATCGAATTAAAAACAATGGCACATTGAAGAGTTCTTAAATGCAAAATGCATGTATTTTTGTAGTTTTGGATTACCTACTGCTCTGAATAGCAAATGGCTTTTTTAAAGAGTCTACACTCTAGATAGCAACTGATTACTAATTTAGTTGATGATTATTGCAATAATCAATTCATCACAATTAATCTGATTAATCACTTCAACCCTAATCACCACGCTGTAATTTCAATAGAAAAGAAAAACACTTTATATTCAAATCATTTTGGACCCTATTGCAACCTTTTCAGAAAAATATAGTAATTACATCCATTGTCTTAACAGAGGCAAAGCCAATGAGTAGTGAGCTTCTCAGCTCACATTTGGATAAAAACTAATGACTAAACATGTCTGCAACAAGCCAGCAACCTCTTGATATTTCTCACCCGTGTGAACTTGGAGCACATCTCCTCCGCCTCTTTGATCATGCCCGCCTTCAGCATGTACTTGGCACACTTGGAGTTGATGAACCGGTCGGCGGTGTCCAGAGCCTGGGCCTCGTCCATCCACTGAGCCGCCTCTCTGATGTTCCCAGCATGCTGCGTCAGGGAAGAAGACTGTCACTCGGGGCAAGAGAGCAGCAGTAGCAGCCCTCGACTGAAACACACACACATTCCCAGACGTGTGGCGTGACGTTTTGCTACCTTGTAGATCTTGGCTTTGATGAGGAAGAGTTCGATGAGCGTGGGCGTGCTCTCGATGGCGGTGTTGATGTGTTCGAGAGCCAGGGTCTGCTGACCGATCATGTCGTAGTGCTGAGCAAGGAAGTACTGCACCCAGAGCAGCGTGGTGGGAGGCTCCTCCTTACCGTCATCTGAAGCAGTGAAAACATCTTAACACACGTTTTTGTCAAAATGTATTAATTAAATTACTTCCCGCTTACCGTTCTGGCTGAACATTCGACAGCTTTTCAACGACGTTTCATAGCTGACCACTAATTCCTCTATAATTGCCACCTGAGAAGAGAAAGAACAAAGATGATCTCAATGGCAGAGAGAAAAGTGAATCATGTTTCCTTTAATCCTTTCGGTTTCACAATCATTTCATCTCTTGCTGCAATATCTCACCTTTTCTTTGTCACCGTACAGCGACTTGAGCGTGGTGAAGACAGGCGGGCAGCCTTTACTGAAGTTCATCCTCAGGTATCTATCCAGGCACTCCCTGAACTTCTCACCTGCACATAAAGAAAAATTCAGTTTTCAAAAAAAAAAAGGAATCAGTAAATCTAGATAGCACTTTAAAGAGTTTCTAAAATGATATAGTTTAAACAAAAGTGGGTGCATTATTAGATGTACCTGAGAGGAAGTTAAGTGGCAGCCTGCAAGGAACCAGGCCCTTAGGAAACTTCTCCCAGGTTTCTTCATAGATCTTGAGTCTTTCCTCAACGCTGCCTGATGAAAGAAACAAAATTTAGCTGCGTCTCATAAAACCAGAGTGGTTAACTATGATGTCCAACTCCCAGATATATCCTACTGGGTTTCAGGGCTTTCTCCAGGCCGTGGTAATAGGACCAGTTCTCCGGGTTTCTCTCCTGCAGACGCCTGTAGACCTCTGTGGCTTCGTCCAGACGCTCCAACTTCAGCAGCAACTCTCCTGCAGGAACACGACAGTTCAGCTCAGCGCAAATTTATATTAGAAACATCTTCCATGCTGTCATGCTGTAAAAGTGCAAATCACGCAGGACGCTGCCTCTTCATGACTGGACTTGGCCACACCTCCATTGTTGGGCTTTTGACCAAATATCTGTCAGCCAAAGCTGACAAGACCAGATTTTATTTCTCATGTTGAACATTAAAATGATTGTAGTTTCTCTACCAAGACTGTCAAGTTTTACTGGACTGAACAAATTAGTTGCAAGTTTTCCTTGAAAATGTGAAGAACAAATATCCTTTTACTTTTTTTCCACGCAGTTACATGTTTCACAGTGGACAGTTATTCAAGTTGCACAACATGTTCCTGTTTAAATTAACTGTGTTTGAGAGATGTGAGATAATGACCCAAAACAATCTAATATCATACAACATCACAGAGCTGAATATTTAATAATAATATTGTACATCTTGTAAATCAAGGTGGGCAGATTCAATCCTGAAAAACCAGATATATTTGATCTTATATTTAAGTAGGAGAAAATGTGAAACAATGTTTCAAACAGAGAAAAGTTAAAAACTGGTAGAAATGCTTAAATGTTTTTTCAAGATTACTGAACTGACTGTAAACAGTAGTGTGGGATACGTTAGTGGGAACAGTACAAATAATTAAATTGAGGAAATATTTGACACTTTTTTGGAGAGATATTTGACATCTCTATCCCTATGTGGCCGGACAAATTCTTTATTTCAAATATTTAGGAATGTGAAACAGCTACATTTTAAATACGGCCTGCCGTACTCGCTTGCTCCTCATGTTGGGCAGCAAAACCCAAACCAGTAGCTGCTGTTGGTCCACAGCGAAACAAAGTGACTGGAATTCAAACACACAAAAACGTCCCCGCAGCATGATGCTGCCACCACCATGGTCTCACCTGATTGGAGCACCTTCGGCTGCAAACTGAAGGTGTGAATACTTTTGCAAGGCAGGGGGAGACTCACCTCGCGTCTCCTCTACGGCAAGTTTGTCACAGATCTGCTTCTCGTAGTTGGACAGATGATCGAGGGCCTCCTTGTACAGACCGGCCTCTCTCAGCACCTGGTTCTGGTACAGCAGCAGCTCGCTGTACTCGTAGTCCACCTTGTCCGGAGACGTCTGGGCGGAAACAGGCAGGGAAAGGCCTATGTGAGTTTTTAACTGACTGGTACCTATGGAAACCCGTGGTAGCCGCTGGCTGCCTTTGCGCCAGACAGGAAACTGCGAACAAGTTTACAACGGCGTCTGCTTGTCGTGCTACACCGAGGGTACAAAGGCAGGAAGCAGGCTAATCTCATCAGACAAAGAGGGCAAAGCTCCACTGCTGGTCAGATTTCAGAGTCTGGTATTTAAGCAGAAAAAAAAAACTCTTATGTGAATTAAACAGCAGCTGTCAAACACAGCATGACAAAATCTGTCAGCAAACTCCGTTCTCGTCTTACAGAGCAGCCCCTCGTTCACACAGCCTTCATTGCATCTCACCTGCTGTGTTTTCCTGAACTCTTCAATGATTTTTGCAGCCATTTCATAATCTTCAAGAAGGTGATAGGCGATGGCGTATCCGATCCAAGAGGCCCGCTGGGCGGGGCGCAGCTGCAGGAGCTGGTACCTCGTCTCCTACGGAAACAAAGAAAATATTTACGTCTTCTTCAACTTTGAGTTCTGATACGTGTAATTATTTTATATTTGGAGGAGGAAAAGAGCAAGGAGTGAAAAAAAGGGGTTTGTGGCAGTGTCCACTGTGGTTCTTAAAAACCAAAATAAAAGGTTTTTGATTGCACAGTAAGAAATAATCGTTACAGGAGTTTTTTCATAAGTAATTTATACAATAGGCTTTAAAAAGGTAAGTATGCTACCCATCTTCATTTTCCATATTTATAGAAAAGGCTCACTTTATTCTACAAAATCACCCCACCTCCCCAATTTGTAACACAGGATTTGGTTCTAAAATTTGAAAACAAAAATACATTTTAGTTTAATTTTGTTAACTTTCATAATAAAACATTTCATGTAGAAATATTTCAAAAACAATGTTTTTTTTGCCACTCCATTTGAGTTTTATTTTGTAGCAGCGAGGAAAAAAGTGGCTCTTTGAATGGAAAAGGTTGCTGACCCCTGAGTGTGGAGCATTTTGCTGAGTCAGGTTTGCTCTAAAGCCTTTCAGAGAGAAGCTTTTTACAATTTCATTCATATTTTTAATCCCTTCAATCCAACATTTATCTCAGCTTTCCATTCACTCACTCACCAGGCTGAGATAATCATGAAATGTGAGGACTAACACACTGAAGTCTTGAAGGGCCTATGGCATGGTGACGAATCAAACTGTGTGTAATCACAAACAAACAATCTTTCTTTGCCAACAATTTATTATTATTATTATTATTATTTTTTTAACCCAAGCCAAAGGTCAAACATTTTTCCAGCTTATTTCTCACAACAGACTAGCTGGGCTCTAGAGGATTTGATTTGGCCGGTACACCTCACCCTGTATCCCTCCAGGTCCCTCATCTGGATCTGCAGCAGTGACAGATCTCTGAGGATCTGCAGGTTGTCCTTATCCCACTTCAAAGCGTTGCGGTAACACTTGATGGCCTCGTCGTACTTCTTGTCGGAGCGCTGCAGTAAACCGTAGACGTGCCAGCCTGCGACGCGGGGGGTGGAGTTAAGGAAAGAGCACACACTGTTCGTCCAAAGCATCTGAGGCCAGGAGACAAACTGTAAGCATCAGGGCACTACGGTCAGGGAAGTGGGCCTGTCAAAGCACAGCCTTTTAATCAACACTGTCCCAACACATTTTTCAGGTCCAATTCCAATACTTTTCACAAGTTTTCAGTCTATTTTTTTAAGTATAACTGTCAAAAAGTACCACAAATTCACTGAAGAATTATTGAATTAAGGTTTTAAATATTTGGAATAAAATCAGGAAGGAAGGAATGACATAAGGGGGAATTTAAATGCGCAACAAATGAGGAGACCAAGAAAATAAGGCAGCAGAGAAGGAAAGATGGAAGCAAGGGTGAAGGAATTAAAAAAGGAATGTAGAAAGAATGTAATAGTTAGGCAATCCTGAGGAATAAAGTTTGTAAATACAGAATTGACTTTTATCCAGACTATCAGTGAACCAAATATTTCAAAATCAACTGATTCAACTGATGAGAATAAATAATTCAAACTGTCTCTAATTGCTTTGCCAAATAAATAAGTGAAGACTAAACCATGTAATGATATGAAGTAATAATACCTGGTGAATTAATAAAATAAACCACATTAAATCAACTAAATCACTGCAACAGATCACATTAATTAAGGGACTTTGGGTTAGCATTCCTTTTGGTCCATTCCACACGCAGCTACTTACTCGAGATAAGAGCAGACTGAAGCTACAGAGATACCAGCGAGTCCGCTCAGAGATAGGGTGTTGCTGAGGTAACCCTCATCTGCACAGAGAGTGCACAGATTTTACACCGGCCTCAGAATGACAGGACAGGCCGAAGCTGAGCTGTGTTGACAGGATGCGCAGCAAGAAGAATTCAACCTAATGGTTCTGTTGCATAACACGCAGGGTAGAGACCGAACGCGCCTCACGGCTTTACATGAATTAGGATACAGACGTGGCTCTTGAGGTCGTTGCGAAGGCCTCTCCTCACCAGGTCGTAGGCCTCCTCCTTCTTCCCCAGGCAGTTGAGGGTCAAGCCCTTCATTGCCAGCGTCTCTGCAGCAGGAATATGACACAGCAAAGAGTGAAGAAAACAGTGAGGGGAACATTTCTATCAGACAATACTTTTCTTACCTCCATGTTCTGCAAATTTGGAGTTGGACAGGATCTGTTTGCAGAACTTGAGCCCATTTCTGTACTGTTTGTGCTCGTAACATCGCTGCGAAAGCACAGGGGGAGAAAAGACCTTAGGCTCCAGAGATGACACCGATATCTACACTAAAACTTTCAAAATGGTGCCTAAGAAGTCAAATTAAAAGTGAAATTATTTTCTGAACTTAAACCTCAAAGAAATCCACATAAAAACTGATGAGCGTTTTCCACCTCTCATATGTGCTTCACACTTTACGGCATCTCAGAAGATTAGAACGCTCACTTAATAGTTTAATTATCTCAGAAATTCAATTTTAGGCAAAACATCATCTTCACACACACACTATGCTGCATTTCAAGCATCTACTTCTGTTCATTTTGATGGTTATTGATTACAGCTAATGCAAACACCAAATTAAGTTCCTCAGAAAGTTAGATTGTGCACAAGCAATAAAAAAAAAAAGAATTTTTAAAATGAGAAATGATGACTAAACATAATGGGGCTGATGACTGCTAGGTTGACAGTGATCCAGCAGGAAAGTCACCGACACCTTACACGAGGAAGTCACGCCAAAGAAGCTGGCTGATCCCAGAGCGCTGCATCCGTCTGCCAGGAACTCTTAAAGCACTTCCTGCTTGTTTCTGCTGACAAGCTTTATGGAGATTTAATCTTCCACCAGGAATCAGTGCCTCACCACACTGCCAAAAAGCAACAATATCTGCTCCAATGTACACGGTATCACTGTGCTTGGCCTGAAAATGTTGCAACAACCTCATAGAGAAGCTATAAAGTAGTTTGCAGATGAAAATTAGCGACACCAGACCCAGCAACGCAAACTTAAGATCGCTATCAAACCTTCTTTAAAACCTCAGCAGCGCCGCAGCCTGATCACCTCCATGCCACTCTGCACTGATGCAGCAATTCATGCAAAAGGACCAACCAATAATTAAATGCACATAAAATTTTAAAACAAACACTTCTGTGTTGAAAATCAATTTTACTGATGTGCTGTAATGTTTTTATTTTTAAATTATGAGAAATAAATGCTTGATGGATGTCTCTGATGAAGCTACATGTGATTTTCTGTAAATTATTTCTTTGACGATAATCTAATTAATTGGGAAACACCTGTCATTACATTTACATTACTATTCCTCCCCATTAGTAGGAAAAAACATTTCTCCTTTTACTGATACGCAGAGGTTTAGAAACGCGCAGCGTTTTGCCCTGAAGCTTTATCTAGGGATGCCGTTGAACAAACGCCACATCGCCTCTGCTGCTAAGCTGATTAGTGGCTGTTGGGCGAGACAACGGGGTTTTGTGTAAGAGAGGAAGAGTTAATGTGGCAGATGGCATTTCGCTGACCCACAAACCGCTAAAATTAAACAAAAAGGAAGAAGGAGGACGACATGAGCTTCGCATGCCACAGTTGGCTGGAACATGAGCTTGTTTATGACAAAATGTTGAGGTAGCGCAACATGTGGGGTAGACAAATAAAAATGGATAGTACAGGTTTTTCTGACAGTTGTGGCTTTGATATTTTTTTCTCAACATTTGCTTGTGCTGGACGAATACATTTCTGAATATCCACTGCGATCCTGCTTTATGCATGAACAGCTGATATATCCCAAAAAGAGCTGTTGGACTGAAATATGTTTTTCGCTGTACAAATTAGAGTTCCCATAAAGTCATATGACAATAATATAATATATAATCTGTAAAAACACACTTCCTCTTAAACAGAGGAACTTCTCTAAAAGCTTTACAATTACATAGAAGTTAAGAATCCTGCAGAATTGGTGAAATTTCACATTACAAATCATTTTTATTTTAACAAAAGAAAAGAAAAAAAAAAGCCACAAACGTTGATGACGCCGCATTTTAAAACAAATTCAGCAACATTAACGCAACCAGCTGTGCCCTCTCGGCTTGCTCCTTATAAAAATAACTCGGCCCCCGGAGTTGGAGAGAAAATCTGTCGGAACATGCGCCTCGAGGCTGCAGGGGCTCTCTGCCGGTGCCAACATTTGATTCTGACGAAACTTTTCAAAGCCTGTTTTCAGCGATGACACCACATTCTGTGTGACAGGAAGTCAGACTGAAAGAGAGAAAAAGCTCTTCCACAACAAGCTTTAATGTTACTAAGCACTTCATACCATGCTGGCTGGAAGCATAGTACTATACTGTAATGCTGTGCCTTTCTTAACCATTAATTAAACGGAGCATTTCATATTGCAGAAATGTTCAGTTTAATTAATGTTGCAGCTAAATTCAGGAAACCATTTGTGAGATCAGACACTTTTCTTCGTTCTATTGATAAGCATCTGAACATAGTTATGCAGCAGAAAATAAGATCAAATACTTTTAGGAACGAGTTGTCATTAATGACATTGGGATCAGAAAGCCAGTATTTGCTGGTTTTACCAATGTCTTTAAACACGATAATGGAGTTCACATTTAAAACAACCAAAAGTTTGAAGCATTTCTAGGTTGAAGCAACAAATGGATGAAACACAGCAATGTTCCTGTACTCTCTTTAGCCTTCCTGTTATCTGCTGAAAGTCTCGCTCGTTCTCCTGCACACAAATTAAAATGCAGACATGCCTCATGTATAAAACAATGAAGTTTTCCTTAAATTGCTCCCTACATATCTATGCCCAAACAGCTGATTCAGCTCATTGAAACTGAAAATAGGTAAATATGTGAACTTTCACGCCTGAGTACGATTTCATCGAACAATTTATTGTTGAAACAGAAAAGTTTAGAAATCAGCCACTGCAGCTTGTTGGCTAGTCATGCTACATCACCTCTGCTCCACAACCCAGAGCTTTAATGTTGATTCATTGTCATCACATTTTTATTGTGCACAACAGAAATACTATAATGCTGTGCCGTTCTTAACCAAATTGTAATTTTGTTTCACATAAATGTGCAAGGCCGAATGATAAAAGCTAACCTGCAACAGTTAAAGCAGTCCGTCGGCTGCTTTAACTGTCTATCAGCTGGTGGAAAAACTTAAAAAAACAAAATAAAATAACACGCTGATAGTGGAACATCCGACTTTAAACACAAAAAAATTCTATATGTTCTAAAACTTATTCTGCAAGCATCCTGTTCATCCAATATTATGCTGCAGATCAACTTTCGAAAATTAGAAATAAAGTATTTTTCTGTGCACTCCTAACAAGAGCCGGAGAAGAACCCAACAAGAAACCAAACCCAAATTTTACATTATTTTTTAAAAGGAGAAATACAACGATTGTCTGATTTCGCTTATTTTTTCTGCAATACTCTTAATGCTGCTAAAGTCACACTGATGTTTATTTGACAAACTGGCGCACAAATAATTGCCAGTAATGTTTTTGTTTTGTATTTTACACATAATCAACTAAACAACAGATGAAATTTAGCCAGAGAAAACACATAGCACCAGAATGAGGAGTACATACTGGACACACCATTAGACCTGGACCACAGCAGGAAATTATGAGATTCATAATATTATTGTTGACTGTATTGTACTAGCATTAATACACTGGTACATTTGCAATAACTTGTGCAGAGCCATGTAGTAGATCTTCCAGTTTCATAAAGATTATTATATTGGTGAAGAAGAACTATTCTGCTCTTTTCCATCCTTCACCCCATGGTATTACTTTGAGGTGTCAGTCTTCATACATATTTTTAAGGGTGTGAAATCTGAGCCGTTTCCCAACCAAAGTTGCATACAGACCAGTCGCTAATTCGTAGCTGCGAGGGGGGCATTATGTACCTGCTTTTGACAGCTGATGATTTAAAGTAATAGTTTTACATTTTGTCAACTGTAGCTATTTGAGATTATAAACGCCAATAAATAAGTCTTTACTGGTTGCTTAGAGTCACTTTCAGACTATAAAATTTAACTTAATTAATTGTATGGGAGATTTGAACACTTCTAATTAAGCACTTACTATGAAACTTAAACACACTGTGCTTATCCCTCTAGAAATGACTAAAATAGTAACATTGATTCAAAATTGTCAATTTGACGACCAATGATAGCTTTAATACCACACAACACCACAATGCCATGTGCAGAAGTGATTACTTTGGAAATTCAAGTGCAGATTACAGTCTTTTTTTTTTTAATGCAGCCCGTTGTAGACCTGCTGATTGGTAGCGGTCTGCTAAATGAGGTCAACATCATCTGGATCCCTGCAGAGCCACCGGCTCTCAAAACAGTCATGTTTATTTGAACCGGATAATGGTGATTTACCTGCACACACTGGTTCCTGGAAAGTGTGTCACTACTGTACAAATACCCGCACTAAAGTACAATAATATATACACACACAACACAAAGCGCGGTAAAAGTCCCTTCGGTGAGACTATGACCAAACCGAAGTAAAGCTTGATTAGTAATTTTATGCCACACCTGTCAGCGTGCAGACAAGTTCACAGCGAGGCTACATGCAGATGCATACATGGAGAACAGGGATGGATGTACAGGCCTAAATCCGCTACAAACACGCTCACACCGCTCCTGGTTGTGCTTTGCCTCCGTGCAAGAAATGCACAACCCCAATCTGCCCTGATTTAATCGCGAACAGCAGCTGCAACAGCGCTAAAAAGACTTTAATCAACACTAACTGACAGACCGCTTAGCCCAGCTAGCGAGGCTGACTAGCTTTAGCCGATTAGGAACCCCGAAATTTCCCGAAAGCTTTAGTGCAGCCCTAGTTTCTAACGTAGGACATGTAATAGATAGCGTGTCTGTCTGTATTCGATGAAAAGTGAAAAGCCAAAAGCCACATTACATTCAGAAGTGAGCCATTAGGTGAGAAAGTGGAAGCTAACTTGGAGGCTAACGTGTGGCTAGCGAGTTAGCTTCCATGGAGGCTGTTTGTTGTGACAAACGGCGGGGCCTGACGCTAGCTGACTGTCAACTGTGCATAACATCAGCCACACAGCTGCACTACTCGCTGTGGTTTAATATGAACAACAAGATTTTTCAGAACCGTCATAATATCACTGCCAGCCGTGAACGCAGAGCAGTGACAGCGCATATTAAGGCCCAGGCTAGCTAGCGAGCTAACTAACTCAATGATGACATTTTGCTATCATACTGAAGCGGCTGTCAGCTCACTGATGATCAAGCCCCAAAAGTTGGCTGCTGGTAACCGGGCGGCCCTTTAACGAATAACTCACCAAAATCCTCTTGAAGAGAGCATTCTCCTTCGGCGGTAAAGTAACCGTGGGCATCGTTGCAGTCGGAATCGACCTCAGCACATGTAGCTAAAGTTAGCCCGGGTAGTCCAGATGAGTTGAGCGCCGTTAACCCTGCTGCTCCTGCTTCGGCCACTCTCTGCTCGATTGCTCCGTTTTCTCTTCTCATTCATTTCTTCCTCACGTGCTGACGGAGGAGCTGAGACTTAACATGTGTAGGTAAAGGTCAAACTGTGCAGATTAAGGTCAGTTATCGTTTAAAATGTAAATAATAAAGTTGAAATGGACAGGTATTTTTTTTGTTTTGTTTTACCATTAATGAAGTAATCGTTCTGTTACAGTTTCAGATTAAGCTTTGAAATTTTGGTAACATTTCAAATAAATGAATACCGTAGAAAGACAGAAAAATCTAGAAAAAGTGTCATTAAAGTAAAATAAAACAGATTAAGATATATTTTTTTAAATAAAAGTAAAATACTCAAAGAAAATCTCAGATTACATTCAATATTTTCTTTTAATTTTCTAGTTCTCTCTCTCTCTTATAACATTATAACAAAAGTTATAATGCCAAGATTAAAATCTAAATGTCAAAAATAAGGTTGAAAATATTTATGCCAATAGATATTTTTTTAAAAAAATGTTGAGTTTAAGGTCAAAATGTGACTCAAATATGGACAGAAGAAAATAATAAATATTAAATGTAAAGAAAGTCAAAAATGCAATGCCAAAAAATATGTATTTACTGATAATACAGTAATTATGATAAAAATATTGAGATTAAGGTAAAATTTAAAAAACACAAAAGAGTTGAGCAAACATTTAACTTTTTTTCTATTACATTACTTATCATAAATCCTAATATTAAGGTTCAAATCACAGTGTCTGATTAAATCACAAAGCGTCAGAAAATAATTATCTTCTTGTGAAGTAGGCCTAGTACTCCATGTGAGATTTTGTTCAATACCAATAAGTAGAACATAGTTTTGAAGTGGAAGAAATTGAGACATGTTTTGTTTTTGTTTTTTTACATCTGTCTGCAGCCCCCTTTACTCTCATACAACCAAATACAGTCCAGTTTAATAAACTGTCTTCAGAGGTCAAGTAATTGGTCACTGTCCTGTGAAGGCCTCCGAGGTTTGTTCAAGAAGTGAACATGGCACTGCAGAATTTTGTATAAGCCAGCTCTACGCATTAATTATGCCGACAGATTTTAGAGCCACTAGAGGGCGCCATACTAACGTTTACAAGGTCAAACTACATGGCCGCTCCACTTCTCGCACATTTTTTCAAGCGCTGTACTTCTTTATGTGAAGAGGGCAGGCAGTGTTTTAGAGGTGTGATCAAATGTGTGTATGTTTACATTGATATCTAGATATCGAACAAACTGGGGTTGCTTTTTATGCAGAGCAGTGATGTAACTGGCTAAAACAAATGGAGAATAAAGTTACTGGAAGGGAATTAAAAATGAGCGTGTTGTGTGTCCGTGTTCGTGGGATTGTTCAGGCTTTACTCTGCCGTTATCTGGTGGCCTCCTGCTCCTCCACCACCACAATGGCTCCTGCACCACATTCATCAAGTTGACACCAGACACGCACAACACACACCCACCCACACACACACACTCTTTTCCCCCTCCATCCCTCCACACCACCACATCCTCTGTTCTCTCTGTCCCCTGTCTCTCCTCTCCACATTTCTTCAGCACCATTTCATTACCTTATTACCTTCGGAGAGGAGTGAATCATCCTTTAAACTCATCTCCTTCTTTGTGACACATCATTTGTTGATCTGATTGGTGTCATAAATGTCCCTGCAGAGTGTGCTCAAGGCTGGTGTTTGTGTGTGACTATACAATAGGGCTGGACAATATATTGAATAGGAGTTGTAACTGCAATATCAGTGCATGCAGAATCGCAATCGGTGCTTGGATGTTTTGTTTGGTAGGATGCGATATTTCTAGTGTCATACATCTATGCATCTGTATATTGATACATTAATTGACCAGTCAGGGATAGAGTTGTAAAGAAGTTCAAGGCAGAAAACAATATGTCAAGCTTTGAACATCTTACTGAGCATGTACGGATTTTGTCCCTGGAACTGCGGCTTCCTCCAGCAGTCCACAGACATGTCTTTTAGGTTACCTGGTCTTTCTACACTGCCTTTTTTGTGTGTGCATGGTTGTTTGTCTGCTGTGTTGTAGTGTGATGGACTGGCAACCTGTCCATGGTGGACCTCATCTCTTGCCCAGTGACCGGTGGAGACAGGCACCAACTCCATCACTACTCCATAAGGAGAAGTGGGTATAGACAATGGATGGATGGAGTTTTTAACAAACTTGGCTGCATCTTTCTTCTAAGCTAAATTTTAATCACATTTCCCAATTTAACATGAATTGTTACCTAACTTACCAGATGGACCAGGGTTGTGTCTAGACAGAAATTTTTATAACTAACTCATTCCAAATGCACTTTCCATGGATTTTGTTACTTTGCAGCCTTTCATAAAGACACTCCCTGATCTTCTTTTCACAAAAGATGAGTCTTTTCTTGACTCAGAAAAGATGAGACCCCTTTATTCTTAAATTCGGTCTGAGGATCACTGGTACGTGTTTATTGCAGGACTGTTATCTAAAAAAGGGTTTGAGATGGAGCTTTTTGATTTCTGATTTCTCTTCAGAGTAAGCTCCATTCATGTCCAAGGCCAAAACTGAGATGACGATCCTGGTCACAATCACATTCTTCAGAAAAGACACTATTGCTGAGACAACTGAAACTGAAGTGAAACTATCAAAAATGTAATGTTTTAAATTGAACAGATATCTAATAAATTGTTGACTAAAAGGTCAACAACCAGATTTAGTTGAAGAAAATCCCAATGCTTGTGCTTCCACAGCTGCTTGGATTTTCCACACCCCTAACATCACCTCAGTTTCGCTCTCTCTAGAGATTTCAGGTTGAGCTCTGAGTTGTAGCAAACCTCTCCAGCTGGAGTTTCTCTCCTCCACCGACATCACACCCCATCTTCCTCTTATCCCTTCCTTCATCCTTCCTCTTCCTCTCTCTCTTTTTTTTTTTATCTGTCCAAGGTGGTGTCGCTACTGAGCATGAGTAATGATGCTGTCATCTCTGTGAGTCTCCATTTATCAATGTCAAACAGGAGCACAAGAGTTTGGTGGTTGTGTGCGTGGTGATGTTGGTGGGTGGGGGGTAGAGGGTGGACGGAAAAACATGGCAACTGGGGAAATGCGAGGAGGTAAAAGTGTAGCAGCAATACAAGAGGAAGAAGTGGAGGTTTATGATCATGATGAGAAGGATGAAGAAAGAGGTGTGGCAGATGGGGGGAGGAGACTGTTTGAAAGAAGCTGGGTTTAACAAGGATACTCCGTAACAGCATAAGGGCTTTATGTCTGTTGATGCCAATGCAGAGCCAGTGATCCACTATGCTATTGTCAGGCAGAATCATAGCTAGATTCCTTTGCAGGTATAATTATAATTATGCAAATCAGAGTGACAGTTCATTACAGTGACAGTTAAGTCTCATTGTGCATTTGTCTCCAGATCCTGAAACCAAAAGATTTTCTGCAAACAGAGGAAGTACTCAATCCAGTTATCATTATAGCGGTGATGATCCAAGTGACAATCCAAACACATGCATCCATTCTGTTAATTAGGATTCAAGAGGCTCTCCGGATATAGTTTGTTGGCAGTGATGCTATGTTTAGGCAAACAAGACAGCAAGGCTTGAAAAACAGATCCATCCTGAATGTTGAGGAAAGGTAGATCTTAAGAAGTTTGTCATTTAACTTGATGTACAGGAACTGTACAGAAAACCCTTGCTGGTGAAGACTGTCATGTAACTGTAGTGTGATTTTGCATGATGTGCATTAACTCTTTTAGACCTTTAGTCTAAAAGAGGCAAGACCCCGAAAAACTCAATAGTTTTAATCCCAGGTCTAAATGAGCAAATGCAGCTGAATTATCGATACTCAACAGCTACCATGACATACAATACTACCGCATTTATTATTCGATATTTGCAACAATGTTTAATGCATTGTGTGATCACCTCTATTAGTAACACAAATTTGCTGTTAAAATGTTAACTCAAAATGGAGAACATAAGATTATTTTTTTCAGATGCTGGTCATTCTTTTGTAGTTGTGGAATTTTAATTCCTGAGTTTTGTATTTGGAGTGCTTTTGTAATATATACATAAGATTTCTTTTCAACCGAACATTTTGGCAACACTCCAGAACAGCTTGGCAAAAAATGAAGCATGAACAAGTTGATGTTGGTCGAAAACCCCTCTGTTAAGTACAGCAGAGGAGCAGTGATGCTGTGGGCCTGTTTCTCTCTTAAAGACACAGGGAATCTTTTTGTATTGCATATTAACTGTTTGACAATTGCTTATTTTAAATAAAAATGGAGTGAAATGAACATGCGAGTCCTTTAAAGAAGAGTGAGGACAAAAGTGTCAATATTCCAGAAAAAACATGATTTCTTATAATACAAAGAATGACTGTAGATACCTAAAGATGCTGACAATTCAAAGGGACCCAATAAACAACAGAACATCAGTTTAATATGACCAGCGAGAACATTCTCTCTTTATTGTATCTTTTTGAAAAAAACACAAAAAAAAATCTTCTGTAATTCTCTTTTGTTAACATTTCAATATTCTGTACAAGATAAAAAGAAGTAAGCACTGCTTAAGAACAAAATTTCAAACTAAAAAAAAAAAAAGAGAGGAGGTTTACAATACAAATTAGTAGTAAGACATTGTCTGAAGTGCAATGGCATAGCTCAGATGGATTAAAAGTGAAACCGAAAAAGAAAAAATAAAAATACTTCTCTATTTTTCAACAAACAGTAAATTCTTTACAGAGTAGAGACTGTAATATCTGATGTATTTAAACCTGTAAAAACATATTTACAAATAGCCATCATCTTTTATATACTTTTTTCTCATAATCACATATATATGTCAGCACCAGTAAAAAAAATTATAAAATAAAAACAAAGAACATCAACAACAACCATTTTTGTTAAAATGTTGTCTACAGACTTGGTCCCAGTATTGTGATATTTGGAGGACGCTTCTGTTCTCTGCCTGAAATAATTTCCAAACCAGATCTCAGAGCTCTCACTTCTAAAAAGGACAAGACAGACACAGAGGGCCTTCAAACACCTTTCTCCTTCCACTTAGGCATGGAACCGAAGTCCGAGCCTGCCTGGGCGCAATGATGGAGTTCTGGAAGAGTGAAATTCCTTTTTTGTCTTCGTCCTGGAAAGCAGACTCGACAATCTGTGAGTTTAAAGCGCTGACGCGGGGTCTAAATTATTCAACCATTTTTCCTTGATGAAAACTGGTTGAGTGCTACAACCCCACAAACATATTCGCATGTGACAAAAAAAAACATAACAAAAAAATAGAGCCTCATTTGCAACGCTTACAGGACGACTGAGTTCTATTAAAGGGCTGGATTTTACGACGACGACAACAACCATAAGAACAGAAGGCTTTTTGGTTTTGTAGGTTACATCATTGTCCTAAAAACAGACACTCTTGTCTTTCACCGAATAATACAAAACATTTAGAGATGCAACATGTTGACAAGAACCACAGCAATAAAACCTATGTTATAGCTTTCTGTTTACATTTCAGGACTCAAGATGAGGCAGTCTGATGAAGGTGATGGTGAATAAAAGCATGAGCAGCTGACGTAAAGCCAACAGTTTCCGACAGGGAAGTGGAACCACTGAGAGCCTTTATAGGTAAATATTGTTGGCCTGTAAGGCCAAAATCAAAATTTCTGAGCGGTGGTTTGTGAACTAAAACGGGGATGCTTGTGTTTTTTCCTAATAGTGCAGCACAGTTTGCAGCTGAGAAGCTGTGGTGTAAAGCAGGGCTGATGGGAAGGCTGTACTGAGACAGGAGGATGGACAGACATACTGTAGGCTAAGGACGGAGCCTGCGATGATGTTAGAGAAAAAGCAGGAATAAACTACACTGCCTTGCAAAGGTATTCGTACTCCTCAATTTATTTATTTTTTTTACATTTCTTTCACATTATAGGCACAAACTTTAGACTATTTTATTGGGATTTTATGTGATGATAAAACAGCACAGCGATGCACATAACTGTAATTGGAAGAAAAATGATGCATGGTTTTTAATTTCACAAAATAAAAAAAAATATTGAATGGTCTGTCTTCTATTTGTATTCACTACCACATTATAGAGACACAGTGTAGTAGTTTAGATTAGACATTTAAATTCACACTTAAATCCAATTTGGAATCTGTGGCAAGACTTTTTACAAACACCATCCCTCTGATGTAATTCCTGCCATACATTACATTTATTTGTGAACAATTTTGAAAACCCAGTCTACTTTTCCTTCCATTTCCCCAAATTTGCCTCACCTTAAGTTGGTTAATAATATAAAATCCAGGTAAAAAAAACATTAAAGTTTGGGACTGTAACATGACAAAAATATGAAAAAGTTGAAGGAGTTTTGCAAGGCACTGCAGGTGAGCTTCTCTAAGAATTCCCCTCAAAACAAAATAAAGTCACTTGTGGTGTTTGAGTACATTCAGTGCCCAGTGATCATTTTTGGCTGATGTATGGGATGCGGCTTGTGTCCCACAGACTGGTCCACATGTTAGCTTCTTAGTTTGTTGTCACTGTGTATGCTGTGCTGTAGTTGTCTGTCCTATCCCACTCCTGTCCTTCACTTTGTTCTCTTCATTCAAAACCATCATACAGTGCTACACAATGCAGGAAATGAAACAAACTCCCTCAAAAAAAAGAGAGGAGAAATTATGGGTGGGTTGCTTAGCAAAAGGCGCAAGCTAGGCTGTGCTTGTGTTGCACAATAACAGAACATCATTTGTCCTGTTGTTATGTGCCCAATATAAACAGAGAAAAGAGTGCTGCGAGTGATGAACGAGTCTCTGGAGGGAGAGTGGGGGTAGAGATTTGGGTGAGAGGGTATGTATATATGTGGAGGGAACAGAGCTGAGAGTGGAAATGGGAGCATTAAGAGGATAAAGTTGAGAGATCTGAAGCACTGAGCAGGGTGTCACACAAATAAATTGTCGTCTTGAGAATGATATAGTCTTCCTCTTCATCAGCCTTGCGGTTTGAGAAAAGCTTGGGTTCAAAGTTAAGCGGTGTAAACGGGAATCGCTTTTAAACACTAGAACGTAAGGAAAATTTACTCCAGGGGAGAAAAGAGTGAAACTAACAAAACACACCTCCTAATTCTTATATTGTTTTTCAATATTATGCACAAGACATGTGAGAGCTCCTTCCATTTCAAACACACGCACACACACCCCCACACGCACACACACAGAAAACATAATACCAGAACTTATTTATAATCTCTCTCATGTTTTACAAAACAAAACATGCCAATCTATGTCATGTCATCCTTTCTGTTGGACTTTCTCAGGTTATGTCCCAAAGTTGAGTTCATTCTAAAAATGTTCCCCATTGGCTATTGGTTCTGGAAAAGCTCGTCCATCCACCCGTCGCCCGAGTCCAGCTCCGCCCCCGATCCGTCACCCAAACCAAAGGCTCCCCCTCCTGAGGGCCCGCCCCCGTACCCATAGGATGACATGTCCTGATTGGCTGTCCTTTGGTAGCCCTGTGGCTGACCCCCAACTGCAACTCCTCCTGGTCCATAGGGTCCACCTCCTCCTCCCCCTATTCCTGGGCCTCCTGGACCTGGCCCAAAAGCCCCCATCCCAGACATCCCCTGAGCCATCATCCCTTGGCTAATCCCCTGGTTCATGACCATGGGTCGGGGCTGATTGGTCCTCGGCTGATTACCCATATGAGGCCGCATCATTGGGCTGCCCATACTTGCAGCCGGGTTGCCCACTCTGGGGTCCATTCCCTGGCCAGCCTGCCCAGAACCTGGAAAGTGTTGCTTGGTCATACGTGGAGGTTGACCCGGCTGCATACCATAACCCTGGGAGGAGGTGAACCCCACCATATCTCCTCCTGCTCCTCCTGTAGTCCTTCCGACTCCTCCCCCCATGGCCTGCAGACCTTGTCCTTGCTGCTGCGGCCAGCCACCAGCCGCCATCCCAGCTCCACCTCCTCCACCTCCTAGCATGCTTTGCAGTCTCTGAGACTGGGCTTTGGCAGGGCCTTTGAGGGGCTGCTGAGTTATGGAGTTCATTAACATCCCTTGCCCTCCATAAGCTCCAGCCCCGCTGCTCCCAGGGCCCCCGGGCATACCTCCGAGTCCAGGACCTGCACCTGCCTGCCGAGGAGGCCCTCCGGCAGAGTTGTGCTGCGGTGGAAGACCCATGGAGGCTTGGACGCTTTGGTTCTGGTGCTGCTGCTGGTGGATTATTTGGCTCATCGAAGGGTTGAGGCCATATAAGGCACCCTGGTTGGACCCCTGGGTGCCATAGGATAGTCCCATGTCGGCTTGAGGTCCCACTGGGCCACCTTGACCCTGAACAGAATTCATCTGGACCATCTGCTGCTGGTTGTGCTGCTGCTGGAGGAGTCGAGAGGACCGCATATTTTGGAGTGATTGGCTTCTGGATGCCAGATCTTGTGGAGGACCTGTGAATGCAAATTAAAGAGATGCTAGAACAATAAAAAAGAGAGACAAATGGGGATGGACAAAAAAATCAACAAATAAATGCTGAGGTTTAGGAACTATGTTTATAAAATTGTTTTTATGGTGCTGGACTTCCCCTCAGATAGTCCCCCTTGTAGAGAAGGTGGGCCTCTAATTGTCCAGGACCATCACCCTCCAAACTGGAGTCCCACAAGGTTTTTCTGGGACTCCACTATGACTCCTCATAGTTCAAACAACCATGAGCCAGATTTCATGGAAGATGTGGAGATACAGGTCAGACGATACCAGAAAAAAAATCCCAGTTCCTCCTGAATGTCAGAATAAAACGGTGGTGGACCACTGCAGAAAGAAGTCATTTCTACTCTCTTCTCCTCTCTTCATTGGAGATGGTCCAGTGGAAAAGATGAACAGTATCACACACCTGGATTCATCTTACAGATGATCTCACCTGCTCTATTTACATACTTTCTCAGGTCACAAGTGGATTTACCACCCAGTGACGCATGGCTTCATGACCGCTGTAAAAATCATTCTGATCATCAGCATCACATCTCAGAATTGTAACCAACAGGACCTTTGGATCGAATAATTAAAATGATCAAAGACGCTTCCCACCCCAGTAACCGTCTTTTTATTTATTATTTATTTCATCATTCAGGTGCAATATCCACTGTTGATAAAAGACGACACTGAAAGTTTGTGTTCAGCCAGTGATCTACCCACAACAACAGTCACAGTTGCTCATTTTTCCTTCCTGCTTATTCCTCAGCATATTTCGTGGGTTGCCTCTTGTGATTTCTAGTTTCATATTTTCCTTCTGTCTATCCTCCAGCCAAAGAGTGATTCAGGGCATGTTTCACTGTATGCTATGCATGCATAACAGAGCGTGTGACAAATGAACTCCTGAATCTCAAAAATATGTGCCATCTACCTCAGTTCACCAAAACATGACACAGATGAACACAGTTGAGCGCCAGCAACTCATTTTCACAGTTTCTCCTATTAAAGCATAACTGAAGGAGCTTGAGGACATGAAAATGGCTCTAAATCCTTTAATAGACCCAATACTGACACCATTCCACTAATCCCTCTTCTTAAAGCTCAGACCTGAAATGTAACAGACGAGTGAGAACTTGATGGATAATGCAATCCAGGCTCACGAGTAGGAAGAAACTCATGAATGCTACCAGCTAAGACAATTTGCGCAATACCGCAATCAAAGTAGACTGGTTAGATGCTATATTTCAGAGGGCATGCATACACGCTTCAATATAATAATTATAGCAATTGTATATGTATTTGGTCAGTGCAGGACAGCTGACTCCAAATTCTTCAGTTTTATCCATCAATTATCTCACAGCTGAGTTTAGAAATGGAGACATTATCCACATATTGCTCCCCCCCATCAACATAACATAATAACTCAGATATACCTCAACCCCACTATTTAGTATCATGTAAAACCTCCTTAATGTAAAACATTTATTTTCAACAAGACAGCATAAGTTGCTCAAATTGTTTTGAAGGTATTTTATTGAGTTTCTGTTGACTCATGCCACTGAGGTTTGAGAAACGTCTGACCACCATCCCAAAGAAGCTGGAAATTTGCTGAATTGTTTACAAAATTTCTGAGGTCTATGTTTTCTATGTACATTAACACTTATTAATGATTTGTTTATTTATGGCAACATTCACCAATATGCCACATGTTTTCCTAATACCGCACAGCTTTACTCTGGCTGTATATCTGCAATAGTTTCATCTGGAATCATCTTCCTCTCCACCTTACCTTCCCAGACTTACAGACAGACTAATGGCTATAAATGGCTTGAGTGTTGACTCCCCCCCCTCCATCTCTCCATCATCCTCTCACCCACTCATCTTCACTCCTCCTCCATTCCCAACCTCAGGTTCTACCTACCAGGACTGTCTACCTCTTCCTCTTGTTGCCAGTCCCCCCCCTCCCTCTCACTTCCCTCATCTCATCCATCTCACTGACTTCACCGGAACTCTGGGGGATGCAGGACGGACAAGTTGCCTTGGTAACAGGCAGATCAGGATTTTTTTTCCCAGAGAGAATGAGGCAGAAGAGAGGAGAAAGAGCAACTCAAAGATGACGGATATATATCTGACTGAGGCAGATAAAAGCGACAGGGATGGGTTTGACAGGAATATTTGGTCAGAGCTGCTTTTAGATTCTAACCAGTGAACTGAGTTAGTAGCGTGAAAGACGGGATGCGATGCAGAAACAGTTTTATGCTGGTTGTCCGTATTATATATCAACTTATTAGACAAGCTACAGCTGGAGATACAGTCAGTCGGACCAGGACTCATTTTCACATTTAGCATTTATCACCACAAACGTCAACTCATTTTATTTTTATTGTATGTTGAGAGATCAATACAAAGCAGTAAGAAGTGGAAGAAAAATGATAGTTTTCAAAATATTTTGCAAACAAAATTCTTGAAAAGTAAGTTGTGCATTTGAATTCTGACTCCTTCAGTTTACACTCGTTTCAGAACTACGTTTTACTTTAATTACACCTGCAAATATTTGGTGTGTGTCTCCACTACAGTCTATTCTTTGCAAAATAGCCAAAGCTTCTGGGCAGATTCATTTTTCAATCTTCTCAAAGATTTTCAGCTATCTTTAAGCCTGAACTTTGACTAGGCCAGACCGTCACATGAATATGCTTTGAACTAAACCTTTGCATTGTAGCTCTGGACTGATATTTAGCATCATCGTCTTGCCCAGAAAAAGTGTTTGTCACAATGTGTAATTTTCCTTCAGTATCACAAAAGTGCACTTGTCTTTGGTAGGTCTGTCACATTAAATCCCAATAAAATACATTGAGGTTGTGGTTGTAATGTGAGGATGAGCCTTGTAGAAGAGACTGTCTGTCTGCCTATCTTTTTATGGAATGAGCTCGGGTATTTTGTGTGTTTTACCTTGGTACTGATTGACTTGGGGGTATGGATTCCTCTGGCCCTGGCCCATCTGCCTGGGGAGATGCTGCTGCTGCTGGAGCTAAAGACACACAAATACAAATAATTATGAGCACATGTTGGAACTGCACAACCCTCTCTCAGGTCAGATCCATCTGTTTAGGACTTGACATCATCATGCAGCACCATTAATGGAAAAAAAATCAAGGAGTGGAAAACCCAAATAAAACAAACTTTCACTTTAGATATAAGATCAATTTCGAGTATGAACCAAAGATTAATTTAACACTAACTATTTAGGATCAACAGCACGTTCTGAAAATGCTGACACAGAGGAAATTTACAGCAAGTGTCCTTACCTGACATACAGTACAGACCAAAAGTTTGGACACACCTTCTAATTAAAATGGGTTTTCTTTATTTTCATGACTATTTATAAGGCAAGAAATCCCACTTATTAACCTGAGAGGGCACACCTATGAAGTGAAAACTATTTCAGGTGACTACCTCTTGAAGCTCATCAAGAAAATGCAGAGTGTGTGCAAAGCAGTAATCACAGCAAAAGGTTGCTACTTTGAAGAAACTAGAATATAAGGGGTATTTTCAGTTGTTGTACACTTTTTTGTTTAGTGCATATTTCCACATGTGTTATTCATAGTTTGATGCCTTCAGTGTGATTCTACAATGTCAATAGTCATGAAAATAAAGGAAACTCGTTGAATTAAAAGGTGTGTCCAAACTTTTGGTCTGTACTGTATATGTTGAGGCATCTACCATAAAAGCTGAGCAACCTTTGTTTCAAAATGAACTAAGCAGATGTTGACAACCGCTGGAACTAGAGATGCCACAGATGTAAGATTAGTTTAAAGTGAGATGGTTCACAGCCCCTTAGCTATGATGATCCAGGTGTTTGGTACCGGATAATTGAAACAGATGTTACGTGAAAAAGACAGATGTAGGTGCAGTGGAAGTTAGGCAGACACTTGCAGCAAATTATGCTGCTAAGGTAAATGTAAGCCAGATGCTTGGTAGAGTTGAGGTTAATCAGTTGTTTGGTAAAGCAAAGATAAACACTGGCCTTGTGAGGACTGGACTCGTATCTGAGGCCAAACAGGCGCTTGATACAGAAGACACAGACTTTGGTACAGTAAAGAGCAGACAGGTCTTGGATACTATATGAACAGATGTTGATCTTCTTTCAGACAGATGTTCAACCTGTTAGAAACAGGTGTCGGCACTGCTGGGCACAGATGGCAGTTAAGTTGATACTGAAGAAAACGGCTGAATCGGAGAAAAGGGCCTTGCAACATTAATGAAGCCCCTTGAAATTTCTCTTGCAACATACTTTCATTTATTTTATTTTTACGTGCTAAACCAACATGAAGCTCTGCAAGTTTGATTTGCAATCTGAAAGATGTGGCCTCCATAGGTTTTCATCTCTCCTTAATCTGATACCCCTAAATTAAACATTGTATAAATAAGAGCCTTCAAATATCATCTAATAAAGTTAATCTTTGTATATTTTAATTTAAACACAAGTCTAGCTGTTTGTTGAAGGCAGCAGATGTTTGTTAGTGATCATTCGTGAACACACAGCATCATGAAGATCAAGGAACACAGATCTGGAGACTACTGGTTCACCTTCCAGTCGGACAGCGATCTTAAGCATGTAGTCAAAGCAACAAAACATATTTATGTGTTAGAAAGGCCCTAGTCATAGTTAAATTTAATTCAACTGAAGATATCGGACGAGATGAAAATTGTTCTCCAGCTTGAGCCTTCGCTATTTTGTAAACAAAAATGGGTGAACATTTCAGTGTCTATAAATGCAAAGCTGGCACAGACATACACCAAACGACACCTTCAATTATGATATAAAGTGGACTGAATCAAAACCGTACAAAAAAACTTTAATATTTTGCATTTAAGATAAAAAAAAAAACCTTTCCAAGAATCTTCTACCCTGAACTCCTGAAGTGACGTGGTTTTAGCTTCAACTTATTCAAGTTCTGTAATAAGAGAAATAAACTAAAAAATTATCCTATTAAGCACCCTTTTCTATAGAAATTATTAATTACGTAGTCCAAAAATAGTCAACTGATTAGCTCTTCACTGTATGTTAAATCAAGCAGGAAGGGTTGAGGTTTTCACATGCAGACGCATCATTTGCTTCATATGGTCAAACACTAAATGAATTGTATGTTATTGTATTTTAGGCAAATGTACAGCATTTTCTAAATTTGCTTGTTTGCGTCTTTTTCTGTTGTCAAATGAAAAATTGGCAGAATATGGCACTTCCTTTGGTCTGATTGATTGTCAGAATAACTGATACATTAATTACTAAGAAGAAAACAAAAATGTTTCAGCCCTAATATCCAGTCAGACGGTGGCAGTGTGGCTTCTCAGTACACACTCCTGTGTTTGCGGGTCTGTGTGCGTTTCCTTTTTGCTGATCCAATTAAAAGACACATGGTGGATGGCAACATCATAGTTCAGAACTCTTTACCACTTGATTTCTCTCAGAAGGAGAAATAAAAAGCAAACACTACATTATCACAGCAGGAGGCTTGTGAGCCAAACACACACACACATTACAGAGATGAAAAGGAAATGGTGAGGAGCGGGCTGGATGTGAGTAATTAAACCTGCAACCTGACTTCAGTCAGGAACATGAGAGGGTTACACACACAAGCGGAGGTCGACTGCAAAGTCCTTCTGTCACCTGTTCGACCAGAAGATGCTGCCTCTGGATCTTTTGTTGCTCCATCATTTGTATCTGCATTCTCTTCTCTTCCATCACCATCATCTGTTTCATCATGGCCGCCTGCTGGTTGCTGGGGTAGACTGGAGGTGGACCTGACCCTTGGCTGGGGCCCACGCCAGAGGCAACGCCCCCAGCTGGGTGAGGAGGGGGTATTGCACCGGGTGGCCGGGACATTCCCACCACGCCTTGCTCCTGAAACATCACAGAAGAAGAAAGCAACAGGTCAGGAAGACTGTTGAACAGGTAATTATGTGATTAACACTAAAGCTTTGAGAAATTAAATATTTGTGTCTTATCAAATATTATTTTAGGAAAAAAGAGGGAGAATTAGTCTAACACCAACCAAAACTAGGTTTTCTAAAGCTCCTTGCTCATATCTGACTTTTTAGCAGTCTGGATTTGTTTCATGGTGAGTAGTTTTAAAATTAAATGCTTAATCTTTGAAACAAGTCATCTCTTTTTACTACACCTTCAGTTAAAACTTTGTAACATGTAATATGGTAACATTTCACTGCTGTACAACTAAGCAAAAAAGCGTTAAAATGTACTATAACTGTCTTAAACACAGCTTTTATTTTGTGTTTATCAAATACATGTGCAACTATAAAGAGCTTTATAGATCACAAAAAATATTCAAATAAGAATAAACAAACCATCACTAAACACAGTCAAATAAGCAGTAGTTTCATAATAAGTCAGCTTACTCTTCACCTCATCATACAAGTCAGTTTGAATAACAAATTTATTCAAAAAGCACATTTTAAAAACAATCAAGCAATGACAATTAAAAGTCACTAATAAAAGCCATTGCCATAGTCTTATGCTCTATTTGGAGCAAAAACCAAGCGAAACCAATGAGCATTATGTGGTGACACTAATATTTCTGGTGTAAGAAGTGCACCCACAATGGACCTGAAACCTTTTGCTGCTGCAAAAGCCTGATCACCTTCACATTTCAGTCCAGTTCCTGGAAAATACAAGGCATTCAGAAAGCTCTCACTGGTGAGCAGATGTTAAAAAGATCAGTCAGACTGGATCAGACCCTTTAGTAAAAAAAATAAAATAAAAATCCTGAATTCAATTTAAATATGGGAAGCCAGTTTAATCTGCACACTTTGTAACCGACCCAGATTGACATACGCTGCAGCGATCTGGATGTGACGTAATGGAAGCATGAGTCACATTTTTCCAGCAAAAAACTAATGAGTAAATGTAGCTTTACTTTGGCAGCAGCTCTAAATTGAAGACAAATAAGGTTTATATTGCTTTCAAAAAGGCTTTGTTTAGAGTCATGTCATATTTCAAAAGCTTCAACTTGCATCTGAATAAAATTAAACAGAAATTGGGTGTAATTATGCTTTTCAGCAAATGATTAACACGATTTTTGCATTTTTATGTTTACTCATCTTCATAATTCATAAATGTACCAAACTAAAAACAACAATAAACTGTTATGCAAAGGGTTCTGACATAGGTACTGTGTTTACAGGTTTTAGATGTGAAGAGTGAGGAACGTAATGCTAATGTACTGGTACAAACTGGTACAAACTGTCGATGTGATGCTGGGATCAGTTTCTCAACAGCCTCTATTCTCTCTCTGCCGAGGCAGAAAAGTGGGGAACTGTAATCCTCTCTCACTCAAAAGAAATTAAAATTTCCAAGTCTTATTTATGTTCTTGTTTACGCATAGTGGGTAAAACCCAATAAAAACAGTCCCATTAGAGTCTCATCGCTTAATGAAGTAATTTCAGGCGATGAAAACATCCAGCTCCGAGTCCCTGACTGCTCACGACACAACGGGAATCAGGTGGAGATGAGAAAAATATTCAGTGCACTCGCAAAACCATATCAACGTACAGTGGCAGCTTTACTCCATCTGTGTTTGGTGGTTTTCAGCTCACAAAGAGAGACAGTCAAAACTAAAGACAGACATGGGCCACCCTGAGTCCTCCCAGTGGGGCGCTGGTTTGTCCTCTCTGCATACATTAGCTCCTCATTATCATATAAAGAGCACTTCCCTCTCCACTCGGCCGTATGCTAATCTGTAATAGGATGAAATGGCCTGCTCTGGCCAATGGGAGTGCAGCGTTTATGGGTCTATTAAAGGTTAGACAGCAGAGCAAGAGTGGACAACGTTTAGGCTTGCCAGCAATTGAAAAGATGGAAGCAGAAGGAACATTTCATGGCCAATGCAAAGTGTTTGCACTTTGCAGATATAAAACGGCAACAACACAGGCCATCAGACTTTGTACAACAAATCACATTTACCTGCAGGCGAGCAGGAAACAGCAAAAACCGGGATTACGGTGCCGAATCATAGTCTCGGTTAAATTCTCTAAAATACAACCGTCCTCGACATGTTCTGAATGAGTCAAAGCCTCATAATCCGTGTTGAGACTCTGCTCTTCTTAGAGAGGAGGAAGGTAAAGATAAAGCTTGTATATTAGAGCACCAAAACACCCTGCAGAGCAAACAGAGTCAGCCGCTCAAGACCGGCTTAACAGACAAACAGACCAGACTGATCGATGTTCACAGATACGTGTCTCATCTCCGCTTGTTTGTGCCTTGATGGAGGCAGAGCAGTCAGATGATTGCCTGCAGAGCATGTGGTGTTGGGAATCTACCAACAGGTGGCAGTGGAGATCTTTAATCTCAGGAATGTGTGTGTGTGGGGGTGTGTGTGTGTGAGAGAGAGTCTCAGTGGCCTCCTCTCAGCAGATGGCTCAATCATGACGGTTCTGATCTACGATCTGTCCCTCTCTCCCCATCTCACTCTTCCTCTTTTCTTCCTTTTTCTCTAAACATTGCCTCCTCCAAACTCTCTTTCTCCTTTCTCTCTTCAGATCTCCCCCTCTAAACAGAGGGAGCCCGCATCATGTCCGCACAAATAAGGATTAAACAGAAAAGATGGACATACGGAATAAAAGCTTTTGGTGGAAGTAATGCACCTTCCTGATGGGAAAAGAAAAGAGAAAATAAATCACCATGTGTGAGCTGAGAAAGGAGGCAGGAGAGCAGGATGAGGGACTAAGCGGGAGACTTTGAGTGTTGATCTCGTTTAGGGAGAAAAAAATCAAGTCTGAGCTTGGAGGTGATGAGCCATGGAAGGGAGGAGAGCAGGTACCCTGGCAACAGTAGCTGCGGCGATGAGCAGATGGCGCTCGGAGGACCGGTTATGGCCGTCGTGCCTCGTCACCCTTCGACGAGGCACGGATTTGTTGGGCAGACCCCAACAAATCTCACACAGTGTGCATACAAAAAAGACAGAGTTACACTCAAGTCAGAGTCCTGAGTAATCTTTCCTAACTGAGTTTATCAGACGATCACTTCCGTAGCTCTCTTCTCTCTGTGTATTCATTTACTATAAATACAGATTAGCTTCTCCCACAGGCTGAAGCTAATGGCTAATCTGAGAAGGGCCAAGTTTTAATACACTCCATACCCAAAAACATCACAACATCACAATAGTGTACACTACACTATTCCACTGTCAAATCAGAGAGGCAGAGAGGAGACACTTCTGTCTAGTGCAGACTAGTGAACTTCGAGAATAAAACATTTGAAAGGTTTCCGATCTGATAAAGTGACGGAGAGACTTAAAGTCTAAAAGCAGTTTAAGTGAAGACCGCCTCATTAGAGAATCACTGAAAATCAGGCAATTTTCAGCTTGACGAGCCTCAAAAAATAATCTTTTCTGTAATGCGTACTAGGCGTTCAGTAACAACACAATTTTTTATGACACGCTGAGACATGTCTGCAGTTTATTCTGACTGCAAGAGAGCGAGAGAGAGAGTAGAGCTTGAACAGATAACAGGATGGCTGAACAGTGTGAAGAAAAGTTGTCTTATTTATCCTTCAGGCATTTGAACCAAAGTCTGCTATGGAAAATGCTGGAGTGGAAAATGTCTTAATTTGTCTTATGATTTTCTTTCAGGAATACATAGACATCTGTTTCAGTTATGCTAACTGTGCTAACCTTACTAATTACTAATATAAGATGTAAACAAAAATAGAAAAGTAGTTTTACTTCTTGTGGCCATATCACAAAAATACTTAGGGCCTCCAGCTATTTTGGCCTTTTGAAGAAAACTGTCACTTGGTACTTGTAGTACCTAGATCATTCGCCACAGTGTATAAATATAGAATTTGATATTAGCCGTTAGCTTCAGCCTCAGTACCAATGATACTGATTTAAACTAAATGACGATGAAATTAGGCCTGTCACGATAACAAATTTTGCTGGTTGATAAATTGTTCCAGCAGCTATTGTGATAAACAATAATGTTGTTGTTTGGATACCATTTTTAAGTAATATAATGGTAATGGCAACAATAATAATACAATAACACATTCTCAAAGATCAGTACAGTTTCAGTTCTAATGAACATTTAACACTGGAAATGGAAAACATTTTAAATATCCAAAATAAATAAATAAAACAACAATTAAAATGAATTTTGAAGTATTTGTAGACAAAATTGTCCTTCAAAACAGGGTTAACTGAGACCAAAGCACCAAACTGAAGACTTTTATCATCGAGATTTCAGAAAGAGAGAAAAAGAAGAGATAAACAATAAATCATACCAGTGGAAATGATTGAATTTGTTTTAATTTATCATGCGATTAATTGATTTATTGATTATTGCAACAGGCCTAGATGCAATGAGAGTTATCTACTAAAAGGAAGATATTGACTGCATATAACCCTTTTACACAACCTTAATTTAGAAATCCTGAACAACTCCTCTAACGCTAAAACAAAACGTTTCTAAAGAGTGTGTTCTGATTCGAACCAGTCCCATCTTTTTCCATCTCTTCAGTCCTTCCCCAAAAGCACACCACCAGCTCCACTCAGACCGCAAACTTTCAAAGCAATCCACAACAGGAGCTACTTCTCTTAGCTGCTGCTCAGCATAAGAAAGAAGGATGAAATCAAAGAGATGCTGAATGTATTACCGGTCACTCCGGAGGATGTTTGTGTGTATGTGTGTATTGCAGCCTGTCAGCTTTATTGAGTTAGGAAGCAAGGAGAGCCCAGGTGATTTCATTACACTCTAAGTGAGCGGAAGTGTGTGCGCGTGTGCTTGCCCGTGTGCGTTAGTGAGACTGTCATGGTCTCATGTAGCAGAAACATGGCCACTGCATTTGCTGTGTGGGCGTGTGTGTGTGTGTGTGTGTGTGTGTGTATTTAAAGGTGTATCTGCATCCTGAAATGAATCTCACAGGAGAGAGATTAAAGGTTGCGTTTGCTACTATGAAATAACACATGCAGACACCTAAATCAGGGCGCCCACAGTAAAAATCAAAAAACAAACACAGATTAAAACAGCACTGCATGAAGCCTTACAGCTTGCACATTGAGAAAACACATATACTCGCAGCCTGGAGGAGCAGCGGTGGCTGGCAACAGAGCATAGGGTGTCTGTGTGCTCCACACAGTCGCTCACATCTGTCACCCACTTGTGTGATCGAGAAGAGAAGAAAAGAGAAGAGGGGCAGGAGGGCGGTGTAAAGAGGAGAGAGGGGAAGCAGAGAGGTTTGGATAGGTGAGGAGACTCTTACAGAGAATACAGCTGCAAGATCACAGATATGGCGAACGGAAAAGGACATCTGTATGCACGACGTCTCACGTCTGCGTTCGGATCTGCAGCAGCGACGCAGCTGGGGATGGTTTGTGCTGCGGCGGCTGCATGGAACGCGTCTGTGTCGTCTCTGGTTGATGAAGGGCACGCTTCACAGCCAGCGCTCACCAATGCCTCCATGTCCTACAGGATCACACTTCACACCCTGACCCTACTGTGAACGTGGAGAAGGTGCAGACATGTGGTAATCCAGCTCACAGTCTGTGACTGGTTTCCCTTCACAACCAGTGACTGATGGAGAGAGGACCACAAAATCCAATGTGGCGTTTCTTCAAAGAAACATCTTATTAAAAACTTGTGAAAATGATCACAATGACAGAGAATTAATGGATTTGCTGGAGAAAGAAAAAGGAAATTACCTCCTATTGTTTTAAGCTCTTTATCTTGACCTCATTCAGAAAACATGCAGTTATCAAATTGGTGGCAGGGGGATTTTAGATTTATTAACCCCGCTGTGAAGAAATGAGCTTGGAAAATAATCTTTCATGTTTGTGCAGCTGAAGATGTTTTATTTAAGAAATATTTCAAACTATTTAAAAGAATAAAGTAATGTAAAAGATTTGTCAATTTTCAAAAAAAAGAAGATAAAAATACTTTTTCTTTACATTTTATTTTAAAAAATTGTCATGTTAAAAATTATTTAGACAGTTCTTACAGATAAGTGACAAAAAATGATTGACATTGAGGCAACACAAATCAAGTTTTCGCATGTTAGGATGACCAGATTAAAAAAAAAAAAATCTAGCCAATATTAGCTAGCAGAAACATATTGGAAAAAAAAATTAAAAGATCATTTTAGACCTAAATCTGGATAATTTGGGGGCATGCCTGTCGGTTTAGGTGTTAAGGAATAAAGGTAAAGGAATTCCTGCCATGCTCTCTTCCTACCACCAACTATAGAAATACCATGGCTGCCCAAGCAAAGACAAAACCTTATTGGTTATAAGACAAAACAAAAATATATCCCATGGTTGGCTGCTTTTTTTGACCTCAAATTTTTTGGAGTATGAAAAGAAAACTGCTAAAGAATGAAATGGTAAAGAAAGGTAGCCACCAGGACTCTCTCTGTCTGGTTCTACAAAAACAACCTTCCCACCAAGGCGAAGAAAACATAGTAAGGAACTTAATTAAAAAGGCCATTTAAAATGCCATTTTGATTTAAATGAAGACTCACCAACTTGACGTAGTTTCCACAGACTTGTTTTTGGTTAAACCGCTGATTTTTCAATGTTAAAACCTCTGATTCTCGGGTCATATTTTGCCCGTGTGGGATATTGGGTATTTGAGCTCATAGTTAAAGCATTATTACTATGCATGCTGTGCACCACCTGCTGACTGATTCACAAAGTCACATATGAAAACACACAAACACACTAACCCTGAGCAGATGGTGGAGACAGACCTCACTGAACTGACTATTCCCAGAGCGCCACAAGTAAAGAAGACATCACTCTGACATACTGATGTTGTCTACCGTCATTTTTCAGGTCTTCTTCCAAAACTAGCCTCAACATCCTAGAATTTACTAATTTCTTTTTTTGTCATTTAAATCACAGGATAAACAATCTATGCCCACAAAACATGGACAATGGGTAAAAGTTTTATTTTTTTTAACGCCTTGTTGATTAGAACAGCACATCCATTCACCTCCCCTAACTCCGCCCCTGAAAACACACCGGCACACAAACTTGCACAGTTTCCCCCAGAGGGGAGTTATATTTAAACTGCTGAAGAAGAGCCTTGCTCCCCACAGAGGTCTGTTTAATCTCTAACATCTCTCTCCTCTAAACCCTAACTGGCCTATTTCTGAATCTTCTGAATCTGCACACTGGCGCACACACGTTATTTCAGGCTAACGTCAAAGTTAAAATTTACCATGAATTTCCCCCATCAGAGACTGAAGGAGTGTAAAAAAAAAGGCAATAAAGAGGTCGCCTAACGGGGTTCTCGGGATCATCCCAAAACCATAACTGTAGCGAGATGATGCCATGCAGGGACACTGTGAAATCCATGTAGGCATGCAGGAGGGGATCAGTTTAAGTAAATGAATCCCTGCAGCAGGAGCTCTGTTTGGAGGCGCTGTGCTTAACAAAGTGATTTCTCTGCAGAGACAGACAGCCACCCACAGACGGCATACAGCAAGGAATGTCACTCCACGCTCGTTTGCAGTCGTGTAGCGTGAAATTCGTTAAACTCCGATTTCAGCGACAACAAATCTATTGGTTGGTGTTTATTTTTACAGTCGGTGACGTGCACTTACATTACACACCCAATTCAGACAAGCATATCTGTTTCTACAAATGTGACATCTGCTTGTCCAATATCACATGTAATCTGTCTCCAGTGTAAAGTCAGACGCTTATTGTAGAAGATGGTTGTATTTGCAAATGAAGTTGGTTCATCTCACTGTTTGTTCAGCCACGTTGTCTCCACACCTGCCTTGAGTCATTGCAACTGCTTTCTTTTTTGCTGATTAGCAGGGGAGGAATGAGTAAATTTCGTTTAACTGCATTCCTCTTATTTATGTTGTGTGTGAGACAAACAGTTAGCTAGATTTAGTTAGCGTTTAACCTGACACTTGATAGCACTACGTTACTCTAGCAGTGAACAGTGACTAGCTAACCACAGCTTTTAAGTACATCCGCTGACGTTTCAAGTAGTTTGGCTTCAGTTACTGAAATTATTTTAAAGTTATGAAAAGTGTGGTGTGCATATGCATCCGTACCCTTCTTAGTAAATACTTTGTACAAATAAATTTAGCTGTAATTACAGCTTCAAGCCGTTTGGGGTTTGCCTCTACGTGTTTGTGGAGGGTGAACGTCTTCCTGAGTCTCAACTCGTATGTAACCTCCAACAGGTTTTCATCCAGGATTTTTCTGTATTTCCATCCATCTTCCCTCCAACTCCGACCAGCCTCTTTTGAAGTGGCTTGACACTGCCACAATTATGTTTATTTTTGCAAAGCTCTTGTACAAATGTTGATTAACATAACATCTACATGTTGCCAGGTAGGGGATTCAAGTAAAATGTTGTTGTAGACAAATAATAATAATAATAATAATAATAATAATAATAATGATAAACTTTCATCAGCCCTTTTGATGTGCAGTAAATGCATTAAGGTTTGAGGCTGAATAAGAAGAGAGGAAGATGCTATAGGGAGGAACAATTCTTTCAATCTTAAACAGGACTTTTCCTCTGTTAATGTGAACTGCTCTCTAAATGATATTAAAAAGGACAGATACAGAATATCTAAAATAAATGCCTATTTTTAAAAACGTATTAAAACGTAACTAGTTTATAAGGGTGAGTTAGAGTTACAAAGAAATTCCCCAGAGAAAGATATAGAAGTTATGTAGAAGATAACATAACTTCAGCTGTATGTTATATACACTGCTCAAAAAAATAAAGGGAACACTTAAACAACACAATATAATGCCAAGTAAATCAAACTTCTGTGAAATCAAACTGTCCACTTAGGAAGCAACACTGATTGACAATCAATTTCACCTGCTGTTGTGCAAATGGAATAGACAACAGGTGGAAATTATTGGCTATTAGCAAGACACACTCAATAAAGGAGTGGTTCTGCAGTTGGGACCACAGACCACTTCTCAGTACCTATGCTGTCTGGCTGATGTTTTGGTCAGTTTTGAATGTTGGTGGTGCTTTCACACTCGTGGTAGCATGAGACGGACTCCACAACCCATACAAGTGGCTCAGGTAGTGCAGCTCATCCAGGATGGCACATCAATGCGAGCTGTGGCAAGAAGGTTTGCTGTGTCTGTCAGCGTAGTGTCCAGAGGCTGGAGGCGCTACCAGGAGACAGGCCAGTACACCAGGAGACGTGGAGGAGGCCGTAGGACGGCAACAACCCAGCAGCAGGACTGCTACCTCCGCCTTTGTGCAAGAAGGAACAGGAGGAGCACTGCCAGAGCCCTGCAAAATGACCTCCAGCAGGCCACAAATGTGCATGTGTCTGCACAAACGGTTAGAAACCGACTCCATGAGGATGGTATGAGGGCCCGATGTCCACAGATGGGGGTTGTGCTCACAGCCCAACACCGTGCAGGACGCTTGGCATTTGCCAGAGAACACCAGGATTGGCAAATTCACCACTGGCGCCTTGTGCTCTTCACAGATGAAAGCAGGTTCACACTGAGCACATGTGACAGACGTGACAGAGTCTGGAGACGCCGTGGAGAGCGGTCTGCTGCCTGCAACATCCTTCAGCATGATCGGTTTGGCAGTGGGTCAGTAATGGTGTGGGGTGGCATTTCTTTGGAGGGCCGCACAGCCCTCCATGTACTCACCAGAGGTAGCCTGACTGCCATTAGGTACCGAGATGAGATCCTCAGACCCCTTGTGAGACCATATGCTGGTGCGGTTGGCCCTGGGTTCCTGCTAATGCAGGACAATGTTAGACCTCATGTGGCTGGAGTGTGTCAGCAGTTCCTGCAAGATGAAGGCATTGAAGCTATGGACTGGCCAGCCCGTTCCCCAGACCTGAATCCGATTGAGCACATCTGGGACATCATGTCTCGCTCCATCCACCAACGTCACGTTGCACCACAGACTGTCCAGGAGTTGGCGGATGCTTTAGTCCAGGTCTGGGAGGAGATCCCTCAGGAGACCATCCGCCACCTCATCAGGAGCATGCCCAGGCGTTGTAGGGAGGTCATACAGGCACGTGGAGGCCACACACAATACTGAGCCTCATTTTGACTTGTTTTAAGGACATTACATTAAAGTTGGATCAGCGTGTGGTGTTATTTCACTTTAATTTTGTGTGTGGCTCCAAATCCAGGCCTCCATTGGTTAATAAATTTGATTTCCATTGATGATATTTGTGTGATTTTGTTGTCAGCACATTCAACTTTGTACAGAACAAAGTATTCAATGAGAATATTTCTTTCATTCAGATCTAGGATGTGTTATTTGAGTGTTCCCTTTATTTTTTTGAGCAGTGTATATTAGCTGAACGTCTTAGAACTGAGTGTTTAACACGCAACACTTACTGCAACAGAGAGATTTGACAAATGTTAGTTTCTTCAGTTAGAATAGTAGATAAATAGTATTTTTTAGAAGGTGGCTGTCATGACTAACAAGCCTGGGAGCCAAAAAGGTTGAATGATTGGAGAAGGAAAGAATCTCAGAGACACTTCTGCAAGTTCATCCTCAACAAGAACTAGTTCTATGTTAATTTCCCACACAAATACAATCACTTTTTGCTTTGAATGATGATAAAACACAAACATATCAACAACAAAAAGCAAAACTATAGAATTTTTTCCCACAGTGTTCAAAAAGAGTGGCATCATGGCTACAATTATTTAGAAACAGAACTAACTGGATAACATGACAGAGGCTCGCGTGAGAAACCATAAGCATCTTGATGCTTATGGTTTCTCACGCTCATTAGCTTGATGCTCATTAGCTTCCTGCTCGCTGGCTATTGATGCCATTAATGTTCTGTTGCACCACTAATTTTCACTGCTTGATCCGTCACAAGATGAGCCTCAATGTGCATCCATCAAATTCCAGAAGCTTCATAAACCTCCAGGCTGGCCGGCTGAACACTGACAGGAGACCTCGGACCCGACACGGATACGAGAGGCTGGAAGGCGACCGGAGCGAAGGGATGAGATCACTGGTGGCGAGCAGAAGAGCTCACCACCCTGAGAGGGACCAGGTGCTACACTAAATCACCCTGGAAACGGTCGTCATGGCGACCTTAAAGGCACAGCAGGCAGGAGCTGTGGAAGCGATGAGTTGTAAATGGCCAAGTGATGTAATTGTGCACTCTAAACTGGGAGATTTGAGTGTTTGTCTGATGAGGCAAGGTGTTTCTGTTTAATCTAATTGTCGTGGAACCTCTCTTGTCTGCTGCTCATTATCTTTTACTGACGGGTCTGAGCGGTAAGAGAGCCCAACCCTACGGACGCTCAACACCACCTGTGTTTGTGTTTGTAAGGTTATCCTATCGCCGTGGTGATTATTTGCTCTCCTCTGAACGAGAATTCACCAACTAGCCGTTTTGAATTATTCACAGCTGCGATCAGCGCTATTACACGGCTGTTAACGGAGGTGAAGATACGCTCCACACATCCATCCACCCTCCCCATCCCTCTCTCTCTCCCCCACACATAGAAAACTGCCCTTTTATCCACCCAGAAAACCTCCTCTTCAATTTCCTCCTCTTCCATCGTGCCACCCTCCCCGTGCTCCCCTCTCAATCTCCTCCTCACCTGATTGCTTTGCCACTGTTCTCTCTCTCCCTTCTTCTCTCTTCCACCCCTTACTCCCTCTTTCTCCATCTACCCTTCAGCTCCATCCGTCTTCCCCATGTTCCCTCCTCCTTTGTTCACTCTCCTCCTTGCTCCTCTTCCGATTCTGCAGTTTTCATTTGTTTTTCCTGCATCGTTTCACGTTTGCTTTTCTTCATCTGAGCTCATTAATCTTTATTCTCCAGGTTGCTTTTTTAGCGTCGACGTCCTCTCTCTGCCTCAGAATCAACCATATTTCACTCTTGCTTTTTCCCCCCATTCATTTATTTGACTCCATCTTTACCACACAGCTGTATAACCTTCACCTTTCTTTGTCTTTTCCTCCATGTCTGAATCCATCTGAGCCTGTCATAGCCTCCTCATTATGTCTTCTCCTCCTCTGCGCTCCTTCCCTCCATCTCTCCTCTCCTCTCCAGAGAAGCCATTAGGTGCAGCTGTAAGGCTATTACTCTTTTTCTGTCTCTCTATCTTTTCTCTCACTTTGCTCTAGTCTCAGGGTAATAGACCTCCCTCCCCCTCCCTTCTTTTCTTTCCCTCTATCCCTCAGTCTCTCCATCTCTGTGTTCCTTTCCTGCTCTTCATCCCAACCGAGTTCACATCCTTTGACAATCTTCCGTTTCCATCCTCCTCATCTTCTCTCCATCTTATTTCAGCATTCCTATAGCGACCCGAGTCATTCCTCCTGTTCTCCCATATTCCAGTGAGAGACCCTTCTATAGCTTTTGCTTCGTCCTACAAGTACTCTGCTGCGTGCAATGCTGCATAGTGGTTAGAGGTCACTGTAGTATGAAACACTCATTTAAATTCAATTAAGTTAAGTTGGATGAAACCAAAATCTCTTTAGATTCTTTCCTGTCGCTAACAAACATTCAAACATTTCAAAAATGCTAAAAATGGATCCAATCCAATACAACATCTTTATCAAGCCTGATAATGACCAGGCGATAGTACAGTGGACTTACAAATCTGAATGTGGTGATGATGACTTGAAGTTCGCACAAAAGGTTCCTGATGGTGAAAAACAGGATTTAGGTCATTTTGAATGGAGCAGTGTTGTTAGCTGGCCTCAATGTTTCAGAAACCGCTGATCATCTGGGATTTTTACACAGAACCGTTACTTGGTTTTCCAAAAAAATGATCCAAAACTTGTCTCGAGTACACCGCTGTGTAGTCAAGAAGCTTGTTCTGTACCATCCAAAAAATGTTTTCGACTTAATCTGCTATAAACCTGACTTTATAAAGACTTTGAGTTGCTTCCCATCGAATGACGACAGAAGGATTCATTCAATGGATGAAGGACTCAAACAATTGAGGCTATACATGAGGCCGTTGAAGTCCTCAAATCTGAATGTGGTTCGAGATTAAACTAAACATTGTTCAAGTGTCCATCAGTTGCAATATACATGAAATGGCCATTAAATATTCTTTTCACTCAATTTCATTCCTCACAAAAGCTACAACTGGTAGATATCCAGCTATAACATGAGGTGCAACAGCTAATAAAATAGCTACTGGCATTTTTTTTTTTTTTTTAGTTGAGCCAAAAAACTGCTGCAACTATTCCTCACAATAAGCCTTTTTATCCAAAGGCATAGATGTTGTAGAAATACTTCAGCAGAAGATGCATATTTAAGTGACTATATACTATAGTGCTGCTCTGTTGGTACACTTGCTTCTGTAAGGGCAAATAATGAAAAATAAATCCGGTTTTCTTGTGCACTTATTGCATTAGAAGTAAACATTCAGAGATCAGCACGCCCAAAAACGCTCCTTTGCGAAAAGAACAACCCATCTTTACCTCCTTTTGTCTTGCACATTAAGCTGCCTTCCTAAGTGCAGCACCTTCTGCTATCTTCATCGCCCCCAACTCTGCTCATCTTTGTAGGCCATTAATCTCTCCTCCTCCTGCGGCTGTATTTCCTGTGCCTTTTCCTCCCCCTCCAGTGCAGAGGAGACGGAGAGAGAATGACCATTATCTAAGCCAGCATCTCCAATAATTCCACAGCACCCTATTATCCACAATAGAGCCAAAATGGCCTTTGGTAATATGATGAAATCTGCCGTAAAAAAGTAGAAATGGGACTAAAAGCGTCAGAGTGTAGAAAAACCTCCATTCCTCAGCTGCTTTATCAAATTATTGCATTCTACTCATCTCTCCGTCTGCAGCCCTCCCTCCCACATCGGGTGCATTACTGTGTCTTTCTCTAAATTCTCCTCATTTTGCCCTGTTTGTCTCTTTCACTCCGCTGGTTCGCCGATACAGTCACACACTCTGCCTGTTTTCGATCTTTGGCCTTCCTCGTCTCTCGCCATCTCTCGACTCCCAATGAGAGCTTGTCGATTCGTCGCCAGAGAACACCACGCTCTCAAAACGTAGAAAATGGAAATTGCATTAACCCATGTGTCGGTCTGCTCCAGATTGCACTTAAAAAGAAACAACAACAAAACAAACTCGGGTACAACTCCACGATGCGCTTGTGCAGACATATGAGCAGAGGAATGTGTGTTTAGAGAGAAAGAACCTTGCAATCAGTTGTGTGCTACAAATAGGTGCAGGGAAAACAATTTGCAGTCATTGCTAACAGCTGGTGGTGCTGTGTGCACGCGCAAGAGTGTGCATGTGTGGGAAAGCTCGTCCAATCTCCACAGCCTTTCTTTTTTCCTCCCCTCCTCCACAGCATTGTCCCTGGAGAGGTGGGGAGGTGATGTATGGAGCCTCTCCTGATCGCACGACTCAGCAGAGCAGATGGACAGAAGAGACACAAGGACAGAGGTGTACTGTAGTCGATGGAACAAAAGGAGCCAAATACTGCGAGTGCATTGTGCAAAAGTGAGCAAGTTCAGAGAAAATGAGAGCTTGGAATCACGATGGAACTTAGAATACATAGATGCAAGGTAGATATATTTAAAGCCACGGTATATGCTCTGATCTTGGCTTCTCTTATTGTTGAATTCTGTAAAAAACGGTTTTCCAAATGGCTCATAGGCAGAGTGATCCAAAGAAAAGATATATTGCACAAAGTTAGGTAGCTAAAAAACTGCACTTAAAAGCCCAATTTTTAGGTGATTTATGACAGCAAGTCTGCCTCAATCAATTTGATTACCAGGCAATGTGAAACATGACCCCAAATCCAAGGAAATCTAATTAGGCTGAAAATAAACATTTAGCACTTAGTGGACCAGAACAAACCAGTGGAGAAACTTTAAGATGTATTCTCCCTTTTAATTATTATTACGTGACATTTAAAAGGCAGAATGTCTGTGAATTTGGACTTATCTGAAACATACAGCACCAACATGGAATGATGCAATTTGGACTTAATATGGCACAAATCTAAACCAGCATGTGAATAATTTGGGTGTTAATGTCCAATTAAAGATAACACATTCCAACACATGGTGCATGTCCACCAGCTTGTTGACTGGTAGACATGCACCAGTCAACAAGCTCTTCTGTTTTTCTTCTTCTCCTCATGTGTGACTCATCATTTTCATATCTGCTCTGCGTTTGCTGCCACCCTCTGACTGGGAGTGTTCTTGTCACCTTTGATGCATACAACAAATAAGATCCACAGCTAAAGAGTAGATATAAATGACATTTTTTTGACTGATCGTTCACACTACTGAATGATATAACAGCAATCAGACTTTAGTATGAACGGTTTATGACCCCAAAAACGCATGGAACAACAATACTGATGTCACACATCAGCGCACTGTTTACAGTAGTAATAATGAATGCTGTCATCCATGGATCCATTTATTTGCCATTGGGAGACGACAGTATTGTCACATGAGCATAAAATGAAATAAGCTAATAAAAAGAAAGCAGAACTAATAGCGGTGGCCTTTAGTGGAGATTTTTTAGAAAAGTCTGTTTGGATGTGCGGTAAGAGCCACCAGTGTGGTATCAATTATGATACACGTTTCCTGTCAATGACATAAAGTCGGATGAAATGCGACATGACCGTTCAGACCGCAGACGCTTTGAAAACTATCAGATAAAGCATCTTTATGCTGCTCTAATATCTATAAAATGGTTTGAAAAAATGCTACTTGTTGACTAGATCAACCAAAGGACTTTTACAACAAGAGATGTAAAGCTCCAGTTTCCTAGGTTCTGACCAGAAAGTCTTCCTCACTTCTAAAAAGAAAAATAAAGTACCACAGAGGAGTAATTTTGGGAACCTGAAAAACAAGGTGGGCAGAAACAAAACATGAGGAATGGAGGGAAAAAGTTTCTACTGATGATGGAAGGGAGCAAACAGACAACCTCAGGTGATGAAGAGAAATTACAGGAGAAGAAGGTAAAACAAATATATACTGGAAACCATTTTTTTTTACTAATACTTCAAGGGGATGGATCACTGGCCAAGCTGGGGGGTGAAATAGATGTGTAAACAAACACTGGCGTTTCAGATAAATAAGACTGGGCTGGAGAGGGAAAGAGAGCGTGAGCAAAAACGACAGAAAAGGGAGGGGAGGATGGAAGCAGAGTGGGAGGAAGGAGCAGAGTGAGAAAACAAGCTCGACCATGTGTCTAAGTTAACAGCGGCAAGAGAAACCTCAATAGAGAAAAAGGTGTGGGCGGGAAAGCACTCCACGGGGAGAGAGGAAACAGATGTAGAAGGGAAACAGGCACCGGGAGACGTAGAAAGAGACAGAAGAGGTAAAACGAAGGCGCAGTCTGGAGACTCAGAGTAAGGAGAAAAATCAAGACAAAGCGAGGATAAAAAGGAACAGGAGAGCAGAAACGTCCTGGAGCTCAAGATGGCATGAGAAAGGGATGAGGTTCATGTGGGATGGTGGGAATTAAATGACAAGAAGAAAAACTAATTATTCTGTGATTCTGCTAATTAGCTCAAGCTTTACTGACAACTCTGCGTGGCACCAGACGTTTACCGAACGGTTCTCGCCACACTGATGGCCTTTGGGTGGGAGGAACTGCAGAAGAAGGGATGAGAGGAAGGGGAAGGGAGAAAAAAAAGGAAGCAATGGAGGTGGGCAGAGGGGTGAGATTGATAGAGCTGGACAGAAGGAAAAAAAGAGAGAAAAAGGGAAGGAGAGAGAGAGAGAGAGAGAGGAGGTGGCAGCGCCTGAAGTTATCTGAAAGCACTCCATCAAATGAGAAACGAAGAGAAACAGAGAGAGGAGCTGAAGCCCAGGAGATAAACTCGTGACGTCTGTTTACCCATGCATTGAGCCACTTTTACATAAACCAACAATTAAAAAGCCTCATTTAGGCTCTTACTGCTGAAGATTATGCACACACTGCCAAGTCAATAAGAAGACTGTACTCTAATGCTGCTTGAAAAGACAGAATGTCCACATCATTAAATCTGTTTACTCTTCTTTTTTGTGCTCCCCATGTTGGATAACTCTATTTTCTTTGTTTCTGCTGCACTGCTTGCTGCGGTTTCTTCTCTCATGAGACAAATATACAGCTTGGTCACAGATTTATCCCTGAAAATACTTCAAACCACTGTGTCCTTGCCTTGGGAGATAGGTGCTGCAGATAAAACTGAGAGTCCGCAGTAATTGTTAATTTGCCAGCCACTTGTTGGCTAATTTAATGAGCTGCAGATAGCTAATGTGAACTAACACCCATCAGCTCCACGAGTTTGTCATTTTCAACCCACTTCTCTGAAACATTAAGCCCCTTGAAAGGGCAGGTTATGTTCAAATTATGCATTTCATATCCTCATGCAGGGTTTTATTTCAAAAGAGCAATAAGTTAGCTTTATAATTGTGTAATAGTTTCACATGATTAAAAAAAAAATTTAAGTCAAACAGAAATCTTTAAAAAAAAAAAACCCTGCATGTTCAATTAAACCAGTAGACTCAAGTAAAATCTAAATCAAATTTCTCAAGTAAGCTATTTATTAGAGTCAGTTACAGCAGACCAGAAGGCGATTGTAGGAAATAATGGAAATTGGTGGATTTCAAAGCAGGTTCTGTACAACCCAAATAGCTTCTCTACCAACAAAATCAATCTGAACATGAACATTAAGCAATATATTCATATTACACATCCACTTAACATTTCCCTGTTTGTGCTTGTTTTCTTTGTTGTTTTATGGTCATAATTCCTGTTAGAGTAAATATTTCTACTTGGCTCCTGGACTTTTTTCTCCTGTGTCACACTGATGTGATTCCTGACTGTTTTCAGCTTTTGTCTCCTGGATATGCAGAAATTGCATTTCTTTCCTTTATAGAAAATCCATTTCCTTTGGTATGATTAATAAATGATGTTGAGTATGTGGTATATATATATAAAAATATCCCTTATTGGTTCAGATGGTTTATTCATCCAAATTATCCACTGGCTCCATAGAAGCTTCTCTTAATGTCTTAAAATGTCTGACAGGAGCATTGAAGGCTTTTATCTGTTTTTTGTATAAGAACACATAACAATAAATAGGAATGAACATTAAAAGTGAATGGATGTACAATCACTTAAATGTAATTTCACATAAGCATAGATGCGTGTTGGTTGTTAGTGTGTTGGATGTTGAGCCTCTTTCTTCATACGCAACCTTCTGAACACGAATATTTGCCCTTTCAAAACCTGCTTTTATCACTTCGCTGTATCTACTTCGGTTCACACAGTCAAAAATGTGCGTTTCTTGTGCGCTGTGCTCTGGCTGCCATCTTACAAAATTGTAGACAGATATCTGCAGCAAAAATGTTTACCTGCAATAATTGATGACGATTTCTAAAGACATCTGTGCTTTTGTTCACACACACAACTAGCAAAGAGGACTTCCAAGGATACAAAGAGAATGCAGTGATCCCAAATTGTGGGGGTATTTAAGCCCAAGGGCTGCATACGTTAGCTGACAGGTCCATGCAACCCAAATCGTCAGACAACGAGAAAGTCTAACTTACAGGAGGAAGAATGTGTGGGAGTTTCAGGCAATCCTGTGAGGCTCATTGCCGTGAGGCAGCCACGTGCCGGGAACGTGGCACTTAAAGCCTCACTTTACTGATTACATACACACACATATACACACTGCAGCTGATAGGTGCTGGTAGATACAAGCACTAGTAAAGGGGGCAAAATGAAAGAGAGGGGTTAAGTCGCTCAGTATGGAGGGATTTAAGCCTTAAACAGTCTGAGGAGAAAAAAAGAGAGATGAAATGGGGGCTGGGAGAGTGCTCTGAGTCACCGATGGAGTACAAGAGTGTTTAACTGTACAGTACGGGTTTTAGTAACCGGTAGAGAAAGTGAATGCTACCAGAAACATTTCTGCTTCTCTTTGTTTGCCTGCTTTTCCTGTCGAGCCTCCGGAGATGGAGGAAGAGAGGAACATGATGTGGAAGGAAGAGGGGATATCCCTGCAAATCAACCGATTCCTCCCCTGTTTGTGACTTTCCATCCTCCACTCCCTCCCAAGCCAAAAACAGATGCTCCTTTAAACAGATGAGATATCCCGCTCCATTGACCTGGCCTATTGATATGTTCTGTATTTCGTTTGTTTCTCTTGGGAGACTAATGCTGTGCCTTCAGATTTTGCTTCAGAGAAATCAATGACAACACAGCCCTCCTACCTGAGAAACGGCTAGCAGCACATGTCGGTGTCATCGAGTTTGTGAGCAGGTTTTTGAATATTTACATTAGACTGTTAGTGGATATTTACAGTTACATCCCAACTCTGCCGTGATAAGCCACAGTCAACTAACTGCTAATCCTCCGATATTAGGAGTGTGCGGCAATGCTGGCTAATCCCAGCGAAGAAGGCTAACGCGTCAGGTCACCTCACACACCAAGGAGAACCATTTATGCCATGGTAGCCGGGATCGATTAAGAATGGGTGAGAGAGGACTATTGTAGTGTTGTTAGCTTTGCTCATTGACCATATGTAGATCAATACCTGCAGCAGCCGGAGGACAGATGGAGACAAAAAAGCACACATACACACATATATAAAATAAGCACATAAATATTCCTTTATGAGTAAACACAAGGACTCCCTTCTGCAATCACCCTGAGGTCTAAATAATGTTAATGATTTGACCATTAGGGCTGAGGCATGAATCAGAGGTAATGGCTGCAAGAGAAGGCCGTATTGATGAGCACCAGCACACACTGAAGCACCTGTACACACCAACACTGAACAATGGACAGCGGGACGCAAATGCAGAAGTCGTTCTTTTAACAGTAAATGCTTATTTAAGCAACTCTAAGATAACACAAAACCCCCTCTAATATGTACCACAATGACATGATCACAGAACAAGTGTGTACAAGTACTATACTAGCCTGAAAAAAAGAGAAGACTTGGTTATTTATATGTATTATCACTGAGGTGTTTCAAAATAAAGTCAAAAGAAAAAAACAACAAGCAACTTGACTGTTCAGCCAGGTTGCCACAACGTGGGAAGTTTTAGGGAAATAGCTGAGGGTATTTTATCACAGTTACCGTTTTTTGTCTTTATGAAAGGTCACCAAACATGTTAGACGTGTTGGAAATATCTTGGATATATCTCGCTTAAGGTAAGGATCTGTTTATTGTACAGGGGAGAAGACACTACTGATCACAGTTAGCAAAGTTTATTGTGCGAATTGCTAACAGATGCTATGAAATGCCACCATACCTGGCACTAAAAGGTTGTACTGACAACAACACTCTTCAGTGTGAAAGTTATTACAACAGGAAAACGTCAACTTTTAAGTTTTTCTATTTAGTGAAATCCTATTTATTAGTAGGATTCACATACCATCTGGTATTAACCACTTAATGATCAAGAATGAGTAAAAGGATTTCAAAGACTTCCGATAAATGGAGGAATGATTTAGCAATCTATCGCTATGACATGTTACCAGGCCTAAGCTTGATATATCAATCGTGGTCTAAAGTTATGGTTTCAAAACTACAAAATCTTTACCAGAATTAAATCTTGAAGTGGCCAGAGAGAACAGAAGAGTATAGTGCTCCAAGGTCAAATTGTGTTACATATTCTTCAAGATTTTACAAGGAAATAGATACTTCACCGAGTTATTTTTCAATCTATACTACAAAAACAAAAGATGAATAACAGAATGTTTAAAAAAATTAAGCAAATTGGAAAATAAAACACCACATACTGCAGATTATGTAGAGGTGCAACAGAGATCATCTTAAGTCTATCCTAAGCATATTCCCAAAAACTCCGCCTCTTTAACAAAGTTGGTATTTTCCTCATAATCCTGCTGCATCAAATCCTAATCTTGTTGACCTATATTTCTACCCTCTGGTGGAAGATCCAAGTCAGAGATGGCTACAAGCACCTCCTAAAGAGCAGAATTGTTTTTATTTTTTCTAATTTTATGAAGAATCAAGTTCTTCTCATAAGATGGTTAAAGAAAAACTATACATTTAAAAACTGATTTTTCTATTGAATACAGTTGTACAGCCAACAAAATTTACAATATTGACACTAAGGTGGAAAATGGTTTTATACTGGATTAATCCTACAGGGTTTTCTTAAAACATACAACATGGGCATGAGAACAAACTATTCAATTATCAACGTATAAAATGGGTTGTTTTAGATTTTAAAAAGGTCAAAGATGTCAGGTGAACTCGGTCTGGTGAATACGACACCATGTGAAGGGCGTGTGAAGTTGACAGTGGGAGAATTTACGACCAGTCCTCTCAAGTGGATCTTAGCACACAATGCTAACCATTTCAGTTTCAGCTGGAAGGAGTGGAAAAAAGAAGGACCAGGAGAAGAAGAGGAGGAGGAGAAGAAGGAACGGAAACTAAAGCTCTAAATTTAGCTCCATGCAACATTCCAGAGAAGAATAACGCAGTTTCCTCCTTTCGCTGGTGGTGCTGGAAGAGGGGAAGAGTGTGAGGGATCCGAACTGTAAATCTGAGGTGATGGTGACCTATAAACTTTACAGGCCATGAAACAGATGCCAAAAATGTAATATGATGACAGTATAATAGCAAAGAGGGCTGAGAAACCTTTCTCTGGTGGAAACAAACAATGCTGCGGTGTAAAAAAAAAAAGAAGAGTTTCCACTTGCTGGTGAACGTGGAAGCTGTCAAGAGGACAAGGAAGGTATCGCGTAATGCTGCGATACCTTCTGGTGGGAAAGTGAAGAAGGGAGCAGGGGGGAAGCTGACGGAGACAACTATTGGAAGTAAAAAGGAAGCAGAGGAAAGGTAAGAGGAGGGGGGAAGATAAAACAGACAATGTAAAAGGAGTAAAAACACACCTCCTGCCCGTTTTCCAGGCCCACACAAGTTGAGAGAAACCAGTGGTGTGTTTGGTGTGTGGCCATGCTTGTGCTCTTTATGCTTGGGTTTCACATGACTGGTCATATTGGTGTTTCCCACCAGGTATCTGATCACAGCCAAACGGATGCTTCAGCTGTGGTAATGAGAGTTACGCATGTCCTTTATGTGTTTCTGGGTTTTGTTTACATAATTGTATTTGTATTTCTCCTTCCAGTATAAAAGCAGAGTCGAAAACTTTAGCTTGTCATTAAATAAATACTCATGTTCACGTCGCTTCCAAAAATGAGTACATGTGTTTTTAATTCAGCTCTGCTCAAACGTATGCAGAAGCATTTCTCTACTCAGGATGCTACATTGTCACTACTATGGATTTATTTAAGCGATGTTGCCTCGTCTTCTGAAAAGTAAAAAAAAAAAAAAAAGTGTCACACGACAAAAGCGAACACTAAGATTTGTGAATGGAAGCCAACTGAACGTCCAATGGGCCTTGAAAGTTCAGTAGTTTCATCTCAAAATAGGCAGATTATTAACGCCAGTGTATTTGAAAACAGGCACAAAAAGAAGCTGCGAGGACACAAAACCAAGACAAAAGCCCTTTATCAACACATAACATTCAGATTGTATTGAAAGTGGCTGTCACACTGTTACTTATCTTGCTCTCTAAGTGACCAGATCACACTTGTATGGCGAGATAAGAAAGGTCTAAATGTGAAGAGATGGAGCATTTTGTTCGGTGAAAATTCAAGTCCAGAAGGGTGTAAAATGTACAACATGCTACTACGTCAGGACAGAGAAAGATTCATTGACGTCACGACCTTACTCTTATTTTTTACATGGACTGACTGCCTGGCCGTTTGGGGTTGAAATGTTAGTACTCATTACATATTCTACGAGAACAAAAAATTATTAGTTTAATTTATCTGAAAATTGGTCGGACCGTCCGTTCACTGATGATGCTCAAAAATTGGCATACCAAACTGAGTTAATCTTCACCAGTGCAAACAAAGCAACTGCATGGTGCAGCAATGAGAGGAATCTGACAACTGAGTTGTCTTAAATGTAAGCACTTAATAAACACAAGCAGCTCCACTTTCACTGAAGAAAAAGCCAATGCAATATTAGCACTTCCTGTATTCTTTTAAGCTCAACGACAGCTAGAAAATGCAAAGTTTTCAAATTACAAGTTTTAAAGCCAGCGATGGATTCTATCGTGAATAACATTTCTTAAGCAAAAATATAGAGCAGGAAAAAGAATTCTCGATAGATAATCACTAGATAATCTTTCTAGTAACTGGGGGATAATGATTTCACCAATGACACAAATCTATATATATATATATATATATATATATATATATATATATATATATATATATATATATATATACACTGTGTATATATATGTATATTTTTTAAATAAAATTGTTAACTTCCACTTACATCATTGACTATCGTCCTACAATTTACAGTGTTTTGCAAAGAACATTATAACATTTGTTTGACTTAGTTAGGCTTCACTACGATTTGAGTGCTTTGTCCAATTATGTGACCAAAATATTTGAGAAACAAACTGGTTTTTAAGGGAAGTAGCGAGGCTTCATGCTTGCCTTATAGACAGTGTTAAATGAAGAACTGCTCTGGTGGTGAATATGATACTCACCTGGGCATCATCACTGTCAAAAGGAAGCTGTATGTCTTTAGCTGAAAATATTTAGGAAGTATTAGCTGGATATTGAAGAAGCCTAATGTCTTAACAGGTCTGAGTACAACACAATAACAACACATTTGATGTCCTTTTTTCATTAAATCCACTTTTCTGAGATCTGAAAATGGCAAAATGACTCCCCTTCACATAACATGCCAAGAATAAAAAAAAGGCCAATAATCTTGAACACTTAAATACAGCCATAAATGTGAGCTGTAGCAAAAGGTGACAGAGAGGTTAAAAAACCCACAACTATCCTCACAGGTAGGGTTAGGGTTAACACACTAAGTGAGGGAGCAAGAAGGCTGAGAAAGAGAGAGAGAGAAAAAAAAGACAGCGATCAAGGCTGATAACAAGGTGGGGGGAGGGCAAGTTTGTGTAATTTCTGCAGGAACTGTTTGTGCCATTCAGGGCTGAGGTGACATGGATGTGGCAGGCATTAAACGATCAGCCGCTTCAAGATGTCATGATCAAATCGTGGGGTCAATTAAAGCTGCTCGTTCCACGGCGGACTGTTCCAGACTCTAAAATGGCAGGAATGATTGAAGGTTTGGTGGGAATACGACTGGGGAGGATAAGCGAGCGCATTTGTGACCCCCCCTGCATTAGATGTAGACAAACAACCCCACCCCTGCTATCTTCTGCGCTCTCCGCCAAGGCAGAGCGACGTCAGGGCCCGCCTACGACGAGGTCAAACAGAGATTTACTTCCTTATCAATTGGCCCAGACAGCTGCCTGTCAGAGGACAGAAAAGGGGGGCGGAAAGATGGAGGGATGGGAACGTGGAACGGGCAAGGTCACTTCTCTGTGAAGGCTTTACGGCGGCGTGATGTTTAAAGGAGGCCGTTATGACTATCCAACACAAGCGTCAAGGTCCAGAAAGTAAAGCGCCGGGAGAGGGAGGGACAGGGGCAGGAAAAAAATTAGAGAGGGAGCGAGAGTGACAGATGAAAACAAGACAGATTTGGTGTTTTGCTACAGCAGTGATGGAGACAGTAAAGAGCTCCATGTGTGTGCTGCAGCAGCCCTCCTGTGCCAGATTACAGTGACGTAGTGTTATCATTTCTCTGATAGGAGCGCTGCCACAAGAGGAGGAGGAGGAGGAGAAAGAGGAGGAGGAGGGAGGGTATGGCAGGAGAGGACAGAAAGGGGGAGGGGTGACGAGTCTCATTGCTGGAAAAATGGTCTGATAGCCAAGGAAAAAAAAAAGTGAGGTAGGGAGGGAGGGAGTGAGAAGGAAAAGTGAGAGTGCCACACAAAGGAACAGAGCAGACACAAAGAAAGACAGAGACAGCCTGAGGAGAAAGAAGACAAGGGAAGGAGGGAGGGAGAGACGAGTAGAAGGAGGAAGAATGAGATTGAATGCTTCTTTGGGCTTCTTTGTGTGGAAGTTCAAAGAGCAGAAGGAAAAGTTAAAATACAAGAAAAGCAGGAAAGGAAGCAAAAATGTGGATGTGACAGAGGTGAGAACGAAACAAAAAAGTAGAAAAGGAAAGAAAGAAAGTAAGAAAGAGCAAAGAGTGAAGCTCTTTGAGCGGCTGGTGGGTCAACGCAGTGCCTGCGAGCGTTTTGTGCAGCCACGCGGCCGCGGCGAGCAACATTTACAAAGAGGCAGCTGTTCCATTAGCTTCTGCCATTGTGTCTAATTACATTCTGGTCTCCTCAGATGCACGCTCACACCAATGCACGCAACAAAGCATATGTGCACTGAAACACACAACCACAGCCGCCTCTCCAGCCAACCAAGAAATCCCTACCATGCACACTAACGAGAAGAGGAACTTGGAGCGACAGAACCAGAAAGAGAGTGAGAGAGAGTGTGTCTGTTAATCACAGTGTCATGCACACTCGCTTACAGCCCCACTCCCCCACCCTCCTCCATACAAGGCAGAGAAATGACACTTCAGATCTATGAATGTCTGTGTGTGTGTGTTAGCCAGCATATTTCTCTAGCAGAGACACACACACACCCACCTCCCCCTAGTCGTTGAAGAGAGGAGGATCTAAGGCTTTGTGAAATACCAAACATACCAGAGGAGCCACATGAGAGGGGAAAGGGCTGCTTTTGAGAATCCTCAAAAGACGCACACTTCCACTCGTGCACACAATCTGTGGAAACACTGTTCTCACAGCCGTTTCCACACACATGAAACTCACCCGAGCCAAGCTAGCATGATGTAAAGGTTGATTGACAAATAGACACACACACACACACCCCCACAAACCCATACATCCTCCCTAATCAGCTCAGTGGTGTAGCATTTGGATAAGCAGCACTCCTAAGACTACTTGACAATAGTGAGACAGGAGAGCTTACATTGTATTAAACCAGAAAAACCGTACACAAGCATCCTTCAGGCTCTGCACTGCTGTTAGCAGAAACAAGAAAACCAAACAAAAAGTGATGGCCAATCCAAGTCAACGTTCGATCAGTAGAAAACAGTAGCGTACGCTATAAGGCGTGGGGGAAAAACGGAAACGAAATGAGGAAAGAAATGCAGACAGGAACCGAAAGCTTGGATCAGTCAGTAAGAGTCGCTGAGGCTCATTTCTGAAATCAGATTCACCAAGAGAATTAAAAATGAGGGAAAATATTTGCAGCAATAATTTGCTACAGATGAGAGACGTTTTAATACTTTAATTAATCAATATATTTATTTATTTATTGCAGTTATTGCTGCCATAGACTTTGAGTTCTCTTTTTTTTTGTCATTACACAGCAGCTACAAATGGTCCGGGGATTTTATGTTTAGCTATGTCTCTGTCCTGGAGAGGGCTCTGACTGAGTGTTTTTTTTTCCTCTCATCATAGAAAATGCACCTGATCCAGGCATCCTGTGCCTCCTTCCTGGACCACATAATTAAAAGACAGTAACTACATGTACTGGTACTCTACTCTTTTATCACAATAATATTAGTGGTTCAACGCTCCGCTGTGTTTCTCCACCAGCTGATGCAGGCCACAAGCTTCTTCTGTCCTACCATTACAAACATAAACATGCAGAGTTTGCTAATCTGAAATTGGGCTTTATTAGAAAGTAGATGCTTTGGTTAGATCAGACTAAGATTTAAAATGCAAAAGAAAAACCAGGTCTGACATAAAGCAAACAAAAAAATTAATTTGTGGGAAAGCATGTCATAAAATCTCAAATTGCAAAACTGAAATGGTTATATGTAAATTAAGATTCAAATCACGATTCTTTTTTTATAACTTGTTTACAACTTGCCTTTGTGTCTAGGTTTTATCTAAAAATAGATTTTTATCTTGGAATTTTTTTTAACGTTTTAAATAAAGCAAATTAATTCTTACTGTTATAAAAAGTGGAGGATCTGCAATGTTTGGGCCCGTTTCTTTTCTGAAGACATTTGGGAACATTGTTAAGAGTACATGGCATCACAAACCCTTTGATGAAAGGAGGACATGGACAGCATAATGGTCCAGAACATATGGTCAAGTGAAGATAAATGTGTTCAACAAAAATAAATAAAAAAATTTAAAATTCTCAGTCTTCAGACCTAAATCATGATACCTGAGAAATATTCTGCAAAAGAGAAATGAGCAAAAATCTTTAGTCTTTTGTATGTTCCCATCTTGGTAAATTTTATGGGTAAGAGTAAGTGCTATCCTGTTGCCAAAAGCAGGTTGCATAAAGTACCAATAATTTCGACATTTGCAATTTTGAGAATTTTTTAAATAATGATGAATAAATGTGCTCAAATTCCAAATCTTGACACTCTGCAGTGTCATATTATCTCTCTGCAATAATTAATTTTTTTTAATGTTTCTACTGGCTGTACTAACATTATAAAAGTCATATCATTCACTCAGCATCATTGATGTATTTTGCTTTTCAAATAGTCTAATGTACATAAAGCAGAAATGCTAACTTAAAATAACTTGGAACAATTAAAAACCAGAACAAAGGGGACAAACAAGTCATAATTAGTTTATCATCAGTGTATTAAAGAAAGAATCTCTGCCTCACGCACAAACCACAACTTTGTCCTTTCAAACACCTGCAGGGTTAAGGTGGAGGAGTTTAGCTTGTGAGCAAACTAGTGGAGCAACTTGAGAAGTAAAAAGAAGATTTCAAGACATAGCAGTCATGTTGTAGACAAAACTCTACCATCAGGCAAGGCGAGCACATGATGCCCACGCACCAACTAATGACAGGTATAAGCCTGGAGAAAGAGTCAAACTCTCGCATGCACTCTTCATTCCCGTTCCCCTAAGATTGATTCATGAGCTCCAACAGGGAGATTGCTTTCTACAAGAAGGAAAATAAAAATAAAAATCACACACTAGCCTGCCTTTTAGGACGCACGCTCACACACACACACACACACACATGCACACACACAATGTCATAAACCCAGGCCTGCTGCCTATGTCAAGGTGAAATGGAGTAGGAAATGGAGTAGTGAAATGGAGTAGGAAAACAAATAGATGTGCAAACCTCCGCTCCGGTGAGCAGTGAGTCTGGAATAACTGTCGGAGACTCACTCTGCACAGCGATTTATTTCTTCCATCTACCTCTAACCATCAATGTTGCCATTAGGATGTACAGCTCTGCAGGCTGCAGATGCCTTACTATCATATGGTCACCATTAAGAACCCTCCATCTCCTGGAATAATTTCTAAAGTTTCCATTAAATAACAGCTGCACCTACTAAAATATACAAAATGCCAAATACAATATAGCAGCAAATCAAATGTAAAAATGTACTAATAAAATAAATATAATATTGTTGGAGTAGGTCTCCTAGATTTGAAAAACTTTAGTTACCATCAAACAGAAAACTGTAGATATGGAAGCTGTTTCGCCTGCTCACAGTTTGTGTCCATCAGTAATGTTGCACCTGGTCAGCAGTTGTTGTTGCCACCTTTCTATTTTAAGCTGTTAGAGGATGGCACTGTGATACATAAACTGAGCGGGTAATTCTGTCGAGCAACTCTGTCCAAAACAGGCCTAAAGAGACCTGAATGTCCTTGTGATGATGCGAAATATAGCAGCCATCCAGGAGTCCTGGTGTCAAACTGTTACTGAAGACTGATGGTTGCCCATTTGTGCTTCTGTCTGCATCACTGTTCTCTCTCAAAACACACATCGGCAATCTATCGTGAGCAGGAATATTACCGCAAGCTAAATCTGGAACGGGAAGCTTGGCGTATGGATTCTCTTCTCAGTCTTGCCTTTTGTGGCATTCAGACTTTGTGAAAAGATTTGTTTCTACAGATGCCTCAATCGTCTAGTGATCACAATTTAAAGATTTTTCCTTACACAGTTTTGAGCAGTGATCAACTTGTTAAGCTGGAAAATCACACTTTTTTTTTATTGTTTATTAAAAGGCAACAAAAGTAAAACTGTCCCACCTTTTCACTGTGAAAATGCACCAACAGAGCGATTTCGTTGATGCACTTTGTTTAGAGGTTAGAAAAAAGAAAATCTAAGTACCGTACTATTAGCATGCTAAAAGGTTGAAGTGGCATATGTTTAGCAGCAGAGTGCAGGTTAGCTATATGAGTGAACATACATGCTGGTTAATCAACCTGTTAATGTTAGCTTACTATATTCAGTATAGGACCAAAAAGGGTTTTTTTCCCCCCCACAAAAAGGATGTTTTAAATTCAGTGAGTGAATTAGACAAGATCATTATGTCACGATAGAAATTAAGTTAAAAATTTTTTGTGTTAATACATTGAGTGAGGTTCACTGCACAGTTTTTTTATTTTTTATTTTAAACAGAAATATTAAATATGACTAGTCCGGTTACTAACATCAGCCCTCTTGGATACAGACTTGTTAAATTAACCATAATATGCCACCATCTGTCAGCTATGCTTAGAATGGGTGTGTTCAGTATCACCTTTTATTAGTGCTAGATTAATTAGCATTGTATGGATAAACGCAGGGGAACAAATCAGTTGCGAAAAGTGACACTGGTGATTACAAAGTTTTTGTTCTTTCACTCAATACCAAACTAATTGACAGAGATAATTGAATGGTGCTTTGGCTTGAAATGTCAATTATTCTTAAATATTAAGGGGCTACAATTAAGGTTCTGAATAAAGCATGTCTCAGGTGCAAGTAGAAATGTCAAATGTACTTAATGACAACAGGCATGCCTTTAAGTAAGCCTGATATTTGGTATTACAGCAACCAATGTCAAAGAACGACAGTAATTGGGGGACCAAGCTACGCTCTCAATCAGCTGTAGCACAATGAACAGTGAGACTTAACCAGAGGAAAGTCTCAGATCAAATAGCTTGGATGTTATCTCCCTCAGAGACCGGGTGCAGAATGGGATAGATCTGAAAACATAAAGTTTTCGAGTCACCTGAAATATCTCCACCTTGGATATGCACTGACATAACAGCAACTATTAAGCTGATTTTTACTTGACTAACTTGAATTGAGTGCCGCTTTCCCTGGTGTCACTGCATTGTCCTCCATTTGGGAGTACAGTAGATGCTCTATAAACTGAGAGACTTTCAGGGCAAAGTTTGTGTTACTGTGCAGGAAACCTTTTTGACATTTACCCATAAAAGTGATAACTTTGTGACTATTTTTGTGTTGTTAGGCCTTAAAGAAAAGATTTATCTGACACGTATCTGAATCTGGGCTCTTGTGCTACTGAGCAGAGCCTGCTGGAGGCAGGGAGTGTGACCAGATGTGGGTTTGTCGGAAGCTGCTCAAACAAGACCTAATTCATGCTGGAACTAACACATACTATACACATTGGCACAGTTTGTCTTGCAGCAAGAAGGTCTTGGATTTGAATCCTAGTCTTTCTGGATAACATTTGCAAATTCTCACCATGAATGGGTGCAATGGCTACTAAACAAAAACATGACTGAGATTTATTGGTCTCTCTAAAATGTGTGAATTGTGTGTGTGTGCAATGTTGGTTGCCCCATCATGGACTGGCAACCTGTCAAGGGAGTACGCTCACCCAGTGACCACCAGATATAGGCACCGGCCACCCGATGATAAGCAGGTATAGATGATGGACGACGTATCAAGTCAGTGAAGGTTTTGCTAGCTGATGTGGAAAACCATTCTCGCTGTGCTTAAATATTGGGGACAATTATTAAAACAAGTTTTATGGGGAAAATAAATGATATCTGAAATCTAAGATGAGAACAGACTATTCAAAAATTAATTGAATGAATGACAACTGAATGTAAAACTTAGTTCAAATAGTTCAAACTATGAACATGAATAAATTCAGTTTAACTGCACCTGAAACTATTTCTTGCTGAGAGCAAATTTGCACTGAAGGAACAAAAGGAGAAAAAAGCTCCTGCTGCTCATAACAGCCTTCCAGGACACGGATGTTTCAAACCATAAGAAAAGGTTGAACGTCTGATCGATAGTCAGTCAAAATTGACTAATAGGAAGAGAAAGAAAAACAGACTTTCTGTCTGAATATAATAAAAAAACATCAACAAAGTCAGACATCATTCCATATTGGTGGAGCTCTAATGTTAAAGTCCCATTTTGCATGTTTCATTAAGAACAAAAAACATTCAATTGCAGATATTTAGCATTTTAGGGCCCCAACCTACATAACGTGTTTAGACTAAACACAAAATGCTTCTAAGGGGAGCATTTTTTTACTTTTCCTGCAGCAGGATTACTAACCCCCTCTACTCTTCAGCTAAAGTATTTATAACATTTTGTTGCTGGTCTCAGGACGGTCCAGGGTGTGGAAACTCTCTGGGGGCCGTCGACACCCAGGATTCCCACTGCTAACAATGACAAAATACAGCATTCACTGCTGGTGCCTCACTGGTCTACACTGACATTAGTTTATAGGAAACTTAATATTAACATCCGCTGATAAATTGCCTGTTCTGTTCACTATTACTATTTCTTCTCATTCATTTTATTTGCTCATCAAAACAGTTCTAAAACTTGAAAATGAAATGAAATCTCTTTCCAATGTGCCTTAAAGAATAGCTCTGTGTTTCTGCATTGCACAAAGTGTGAAAAATGACTGATGGCTATTTTAAATCAAACCGCGTAGCAGTGTGAAACAAAACAAAAGGTAATTAACTTTGTCAAACAGAAAAATAAGGTAATAGTCACTTTACATGTTCTCACTTAAAGTGGTGCCTTCAGTAACGCTGAAGCTTTTTTTCTGTTTGTGGGAGGCAGAGCCTCACACACAAATGTGCTGGTATTGTTTACTGTATACACACACGCCGGCTATACACAACCACAGGGGAGGATATATATGCACATACAGGATCTACACACACGTTTACTGTTGATAGTGCAGGTAAAGCTGTGCTTTCCCAAGCAGTTTGAACTTGGTGTGAGGCTGCCAAACATTCCTGTGTGTGTGAGGTAAGCAGATTTTCTGCCTTCTTGCGCAAAAGCTTCAATAAGGGATACTGGGATAGAGGGGGATGGAACGCAAAGGCAGGAAAAAAAGAGAGATAAGGAGAATGACGACATGTTTTAGTGCTTACCATCAACAAAATGATTGTAGATTAATGGCAGAAGGTCAGAAAATTCACTTTTTTGTGTCAAAAGGTCACATCTTATAGGTTTGACTTATCTTCCGCTCAGGAGTGGCAGCAGCACATAGCAGACTCTTATGTAGAAATAAATTATGTGCCTTTAAATTTTTAAACATTTGGTGTTGCATTGATTTAACTGGCGCAGTATCGGAGTCTATTATAATTATTTTAAGCAAGCTATGAAGACACCTCGATGAAGGTGTTCCTCAACGCAATCTTTACTCTATGCAACCGAGGTTCCAATTCCTTAAGTGGTGTGAAAAATCAACACCAGAAAGCAAAATAAAAGTGCATTTTCAAGTTACATTTAGCATAGTGGTAAAGATGCAGCTGATAAAATGTAAACATAAAATACATTAAGGATGTTATGAAATGCCAGTATGATGATCACAAAATAATCACGAGGTTCTTCTGAAGATTTTACATTTCCCTGCAAAGAGGCCCGTGTTAGAAGCTTAGTGAGCTGGAAAGCAATAACTGTTTAGAAATGAAAAGGAAGGCTTGCCCATAAATCTACATTTTGTTTTTTTACATATAGAGTGCAAATATCAGAATAAGCTGCAAGGCTGAATGTCCTTTTCGACAAAGACTTCATTTAGAAATTTCCTTTTCAGTCGGCATTGTTTCACAGGCAAAAACAAACACAAAAGAAAAGCCCTTCTAGATCGCTGGTTTGTGGATCCTGTAAAATCTCAAAGCAATGCTCCTCACTTCTTCAGACAGATGATTTTAGCAACACAATAAAATAATGTTCTTTGGACAGATGAGTCTGAATATTTTGACACCTACAGAGAGGACATGTTTGACTTGAACCAAACACAGCACTCCAAGAAAACAACCTCATAAGGTCGTCATGATACTAAAATTTCAAACTTGACACCAATACCAAGACAAATACTTGATACTTGAGACTATTTTCATTATCATTGCAGCTTATTTTTGAAGACACAGGAGTGTTTGCTAACAGCAAACAATAGGATTAATTATAATTAATTACAACATAACATTTTTACATTTTCAGTCCTTTTATCAAAACCATTTAAAAATGCCACTTCCCTGTTAAGCAAAACAGTAACACTTATTATAAGAATTAATGTTAAATAATGTTAATAAGTGTTCACCATTATTTTCAAATGTAAATTTGCTCCTTACTGTACAGTCTCTTCTGTCTTTAAATATATATTTACTTTATTTTTTTACACAATGATTGAATATGCACAATTCTTTTCACCATGAAATTTCTGCTTCCACACCTGAATCTTCCCATTGTGGGACAATAAAGGGCCTTTCTATTGAGTTTTAATATCCTTCATGGAAGTCTTTAGCTGTGACTTTATTTTATTAGAAATGATTATCTTCAGTGCTTGATTTCATTTCCCTGACACTTGTTATTGACAAAATAAATGTTACAACTGAGGGACAAAAACATAATTCTACACTAAAATAAATTGTGTTTCAAAACAAAGATGAATCTGGAGCATACAAGGCATATTTGTAAACAGGAATTTGTTTGATTCAGCAGCAGCGCTATACAATTTCTTTTGAGATCAACTACAGCAGTACCGGAGGACGCACTGGTTTGTTTGTTGTTTCATCATTTAGCAGCAGACTGAGCAGTCAGCTGATTAATATTTTCCTATGTTGTGGAGTGTTGCGAGATTCAGAATGTTGCAGCTGGGAAATGCATCTGGTCAGGTTGAGTGGCGCTGTTACTTTTAGGAAATTAGCAGTAATACAAATGTTACTAAGTGTTGTTGCTAACATTGTTCAGCAACAACAACACCCATTCTGAACTGGGAATTCAGTAAAACTCAGGCAACGGTGAACAGTGAGTTAAAAGCAAAGAGAAGCTTAAAGGTTAAACAATACATTTATTACAATAAAACAATATAAGATGCTTAGAAATTAAGGGACTGGACCCTGCAACCGACGCAAAACATGCCAGTAAATCAGCCAGAGAATGAGATAGAAAGGCCCTGGTCAGGTGAAAGCCCAGGTTTCCATCTCATCGAGATGATGGTGGGCGACATGAAATGGGCTGAACATGCAGGAAACTGCTCAAACATCGCCCAGCTGAAATTGAGAAGGTATTAACTTTCCTCAAACTGATGGCTGCAGGAAGTATCTCACTGAAGTTATCTAAACCTAAGAACTAACACTAGTTATTAGTGCAAGGTGGTCCATATGTTTTCCCCAGCTATAAAACATGTTTTTGTTGATATAATTAATGAGTAGAACATATCACAGAAAAAAAAAACTTAGCTAAACGAAGCTTCAAAATCCAAATAGGCAAGTTAAATTAAACATTATAATAACCATTATAATCATTATGTTGTACTTTCTATTTTAAATAAAAACAATTAAGATCTTAGTTTCTTGTTTTAACTTTTTTGCTATGATGTTAATTTTACTCAGGATTATCAAACCATCAACATATTGTACAGTCACAATATACTTATACTCATATACTTCACCAAGCAGGAAGAAAACAAGAACCCAAACGGCGCTAAACAACTAACACCAAACAAAAGAATTTGACAGTAAAACCGTCCCACAAAGGACCTGACGTTAGTGAAACTGGCACCTGAATGAAACTCAGCATTAGATGTTTGTGTTAAGTCATTAAATTTGAGTAGAGGTCTGGATCAGTGTGCCCTGCAATCCGCTTGACAACACAACTTTCTCATCGAGGAAAGATGTGTTCCTCAGTGAGGGTGTGTGTGTGTTTACATGTACAGTTGGAGAGGATCCTGGGAACTTTAGGAAATACAAAGTGAGCAGCAGAGATGGAGCTCTGCAAATGAACTTGATCACACACACAAATCGGCTGTGCACATAACCCTGGAGAGGAGTAAAGGGTCCTGATTTTGGTTTCTGTAATCAAATTTTAAATCAGCAAAAGCTGAAAACTCAGAGGACAGATTAAGATTGTTCATCTTTATAGAACAGGTGGCATTTTATCCTCAGATTCACGTAGAAATTTGTTTATTTGCACCTTTTTTTGTTCTTCTCAGAGATGCTTTCCATGCCGTCCATTCCATTTTCATATTAAGACATACGTTTTTTTTTTTTTTTGGTTCCCCAATCAGTCCAGCACTTGTCAACATCACAATTTTCCTGCAACAGCCCTCCTCAGTCTTCCTCCCCCGTGTTGCTTATCATGGCAGCTGGGACAATAGGACCCGTGATAGGTGTCCTGTGCATGCCTGATAAGCCTGGATCCATGCACCGCAGCTGTCACGGCAACTGATGGATGTGATCAGCCAGTACAGTCACACGCCAAACAAACCTGTGAACGGACGGAGACGCGCATAGATCGAGGAAGGCTGCGAGATGCAAGTTCAATGACTGCTATATGACCAAAGACTAATATTATTATAATTATAATATTTTAGATAAAAGACGTGTTTTTGTAGGTGTCTGCACAGCATCAGTTTAAAACAGAATTAGAAATAAATAAGCTAACAACATCTGAAACGACAGTGAATCTCAGAGCTAATCACACCAGTGTATCTATTTTTTAAAAAGTCCTTGTCTGGGCTCCACCCTCCAGACCCAGATAATTAATCAAACTTTATAAACCGTCTCCGTGTATGAGAAGGAGCCACGGCACCAGTGGGAGACATTGAGAAGGAGGAGGAGGATGAAGCACAGACTGTGGGAATAAAGAGAGGACAGGGAAAAGGAAAATGATGGAGAGTGAGCGAGTTTCTGTGCCGCCATCAATCACCTTCCTGGGGTTCAAGTTTATTTTGCTTCATTTTTTAGAGGAAAAAAACAACATGGAGGGGAAATGTTGAAGAAAACATGAAGTGTGTGGAGAAAGGCACAAGATTTGTGCAGGGAGGTAAGAAAAAAAAAGAACAACCTTTCCGCAAACATGCTAAATAACTGAAAACTATTTGACCTGAGAATATATATAAATGCAACAATGAAGGGAGAAAACTCTAAAAAGTGTGAAAAGAATCGGAAAAGGATCCACAGAGAAAACTAGAACTGGCCAACGGAAAAAGAAAAAGAGGGATTATCACAATCAATATATAACAAAAATCCGGAGATTCACTTCACATTCAATTTGATCTGCTGTCACCTCATGTGGCTGTGAGACGAATTTTAAAAAGTAGCAGTGCATTTTATGCACAGTGAAAAATTTGGCACCTAACTGCTGTTAGTGCTGCTGTTGTTTTTGGTTCACTTTTTAGATTTCATAGACTAAAAGTGTCTTCAAAGTCATTCTTATCATAATTTAAGATGGCTGTACACAGTAATGTATTCTTTGAAATGCATTCATTAATTCTTCTTTTTAATTAATAAATGTATAATTTAAAGAGCAATCTTACCAAGTATTTGTGGTCCAGTTTCTAATGTAAATATTGTGGCTTTGTCTTATTTCAAGCGTACAAACTTATTAGAAACATTTCTGCAAGATTTAGGAGCTTGTTTTTAATCAGTAATTTCTTAATATTGATGAAAACATACTTGTTCCACTGGCTGATAATTTCACTTAAGACTTTTTGCCATGTTATAATTAAAATAATCTGCCAATATAGCTACTACGTTTTCAGCAATACAAAGAAATTGACTTAAAACAAGCCCTTAAGCCTTGTTAAGATACTTATAAGTTAATTTAGCCTTATTTCAAGTGTACTAAGATATTTGCACTAGAAACTAAACCAGAAATACTTGGTAAGATTTTGAATTTTTGCAGTGTTACCTTCTTAAAACACCTACTATTATGTTTTTGGTAGGTGCCCACAGTTGGTCTAAGTTTGCATATGTTTGGGTTTAAACAGATGGCTGTTTTGTTTTATAACCAGTATTCCATATTTATTGGTCTTTTTAGATACGGTTTCATATGATTCTGCTGACTGAGCTGAGTTTGTTCAGCTGGTTTTGGTGGAACAGCCTTAGTGACAGAGGAAATACAGAGATGTGCAATACTTGAGCTCTCCGGCTCTGTGCCAGCTCTGAAGACTCATGGCTGTTCTCTGGCACCAGGAGTTAAATAAAGGATGAACAGTTTAGATTTTTCTGGTTTACTGGCCAGCAGACTGAATGTAGAGACTTTGTTGGTGACGGAACAAGAGGAGGACAAACACATAGACATTTATTATAGGGAATTGAGTGATAAATAAATTGTTAACGCTAGAGAGAGTGTCGAACGAGACTATTATGAAGTTGCAGCAGTAGTTTACGTGGTTTTATAGGTCAGATAAGGTAAGAAACTGAAGATGGTGCGTAAAGTCAGAGGATGGCAGACAGGAAAAACTTAGAATATCCTAAAATATGGACCAATACACAGGAAAAATGGAAGGATTTGAGTGTGGAACAAGCTCTGAAACTAATCACTTGCATAATAGAATAATTTAGCATATGTTTGTTCTTAAGTTTCTTTTCTAATTTTTGTTTATTAAAATACTTTCTCCGACAAAAAACACAACAATGGAATTCTATTACTAAGTCTGAAATAGAAAATTCAGGTAACGCAGCCGCTACAAAGTGGACCACATCTAAACGCAGCAGATTTGTCACTGCGTGAGAGTTGAGTAAAATGTCAGGAAAAATCCCAGAACTTATCAATCTTGTGCCTCTGATTTCTAATTTCTGTGCAGTTAGATGCAGACAGAGCCTCGATAACCAGCTTTTCTGCAGAGGGCTTCAGCCTGTATTCAATTCTGCATCATATTTCAATTGCAAATGAAGAACATCTATGGTCTGAGCACGATAAAATTGATCTTGTGTGCCTCTCTCTACAGCCTCCTTCCTGCTTCTCTCAGTTTTTTTTGTCGTCTGCCTGCCTGCCCGCCCCTCTCCCACCTCGTCTTCCCTCACTATCAGGTACAAGTCTGCTGGATTAGGCTCCTTTAAGAGCGGATTAGCTGTGTCGGAGCCATTTGAGGTAAATTGCTCCGAGGAGCCAATCTACCCCCGTCGCTACCACCTCCTCATTTCTACTCAGTAAGACAGAGTCAAAATTCTCAAAGTAATCCTGAAATCCTTGGCGCACACCCCCTCTTGTCCTGCACCCACTCCTGTCTGTTTTACCTTCTCTGTTTCACTTTTACCTGCCTGATTCTCCAACGCCTGCTTTCTTCAGCTCTCACAGACAAATGATAAGGAGTAAGGAATGGTACTATTGTGCAGAATGAAAGAGAATCTGCTGGAGGACGTCACAAACACACTCCAAATTCGTATTAATTATCTGTGGCAGTGTGTTTGTGTTGGTAGACGGGGATGTACGTGATAGACCAACACAACAAATATCATTGTTGGAAAGCAACCATAAGCTGAAACTTATTATAACGTCCTTTTGCTGCAGTTACAGCAGAAAGTGTTTAGGGTATCAACCTGCTTTATGACTGAAATATTAGCCCCTTATTGTTCCATCTACTTGGGTAAATATGGACATCAGTTTTCAAAGTGCTTATAAATCTGTGGGACTAACTTTATGAGCAGTTTTCTGCTGTGCTTCAATCTCAGGTGTTTAGCCTCCAACATGTTTTCCTGCAGGATTCCCTCTTTATTCAACTGAATCCATCTTCCCATCAACTCTGACCAGCCTTGCTGTCCGCGAAGACAATCCTCCCCACACCATAATGCTTCCACTTCCAAATGAAACTCAACTTTGGGTGATGTGTGACCTGAAGATCTGCAGATCAGAAGTGGTCAAAATCCACCAGCTTTGGAGGCTGATGATGATTATAAGATGCTTTAACAGATGTTTAAAAGAAAACTGTTAATTACAACACAGTAGATATAAAAAGTAATTATTCAGCAGCTTTAACTCAGATAGGTGCATCAGCTTAACTAAATACTAATGAGACAATTGCCACAGAAAACACTGACCTATTTCTCATTCTTGTTGCAGAAAACACACTAAAAAAATACACATTCTTTGGATCGCAATATGACATAACTGCAAACTATGTAAGCTATAATCATGTTCTTAATGTGTATTATGTTGTTCCTAATTATGTTTGTGTTTATATTTTTTTTATCTTCGTGTGAACCTACATGCCTTTATGCTGCTGTCACACCTGAATTGTCCCTCTGTAGGGCAATAAATGGCATTTCTATTCTAGTCCAAAACAGTTTTTAAGACCAAGAAACTAGCAAACACAAAAATGGCAGAAATTCCAGGGCCTTTACTTTCATAAGACCCTAACATGCTTTGAACTGAAAATGATTTACAATCACCTTTTATGATTCTGTTTCATTGAGATACTTCATGTTAAGGTTATTGTTGAGCAGGTAAAAAAGACAAAATAAAAATTGATTAGTTTTTACAATAATAATTGTGAAACTTCATGATTTCGGCCTTTGCAATGTTTTCTGTTGGCCAGTCACTTAAGAAAATATTTTCTTGTGTTTGTAATGTGATAAAACCTGAAAAGGTTCAAGATATTTAAAAAAAAAAAGAAGCAAATGCATAATGAGATCATGATGGAAACCAGAGAAGTGTTATGGTGAGTGGCAGAATGTGTGTGTGTGTGTGTCGGGGTGGGCGTGTGCGCGTGTGTGTGGGGGTGTGTGTCAGCATCCTATTAAACATGTGACGGTTTGTTTTAGGGATGAGAACAGGGCGACATCTGTGTCTTTGCATTTCTGCACGTGCGTCGTCTAGCATTGTGGACACATTTTAACCCATCAGAACCATCAAGGTGAGAACCAAGCCCATTATTTACTCCTCCATCTCCACAGCGACCCCAGCATCACCGCTCATTTAGCCCTTTAAGTCTGGCTCAGTGATCCTAGTGCGATCCTGAGCTTTATTTATCGCAACCGCCTGAAACATTTGGACAGGGAGACGGGCTGTCACGCGCACGCGAACCAACGGGCATGAGCACACACGCCTACCCTCATCTCGATTGGGCTGCGAAGTGCTGTGGGCAACGGTTGCTAGGGCAACCGGCAGCCGAGCAAGGCAGCCAAAGTTTGAGCCGCTGGCATGAGGAGAGAGCGTGCGCTTCTCTTGTTTCATGTGTGCACCGTTTGCGTACGGAAGAGGTAGAGCAACCAAGCATGCATGCATTTTTGAGCGGGCGTGTGTGTGGGGGCGTGTGTGTGTGAGTGAGGTCCTGGCAGGGTGATGGCAGTCTGTTTAGTATTCAGCTCCCTGACTGCATTTGCCTTCCTCTCTCCCTTTGGCCCACAGACACAGAATAAGAATACCCGCCAAGCGTGCGCACGCACACACACACACACACACCCACTCGCACACACACACAAATATTCCATCAAGACCCGTTTTCTGAACCTTCGGGCCTGCAGGTCGGCCATCGCTGTAGATGGGGTTGATATATAAAAAAAGCTTGATTACAGACACACACATTGGTAATAAGCTCTCCGCCATATCAGGACAATCCTCTCCAAAGGCAGCCTGTTGGTGGAGGCGAGTATTGATGTTTCCTCGTGGAGCCAGCGCTCACACCTCCGGGGCGTGTCAAATGGGTGGAGATGGTCTGTCTCGGTGTGTTTTCTCTGCCGCGGTCGAAGTAAGCCAAACAAATTTGGTGGTTGTGTGTTGTGGCGAGTCGAGTCGAGGCTGGGAATTGTTTTCCCTCCTGCTGCTACTGATGCTGCTCAAACATGCACATGTGGATACACAAACACACCTCAGTAGATGCTTTGCATATTAAACTCACCGTCATGCATCTGTACTGTTCGGCAGGCAAAAAAAAAAGATTTGTGCAAACAGCACGCACACGCAGAAGATGCACAAGAAGGGACACATACACACACACATGCTATTGATTGGGAGTAGTGCAGCTCAGCAGTAGCCGCCCGCTCTGAGCGCAGGAGAGGCAGTTAAAGAGGCAAGGTGGAGGAGGGAGGTAAAGGTGAGGCGACACGAGGAGGGGAGGAGGAAGCCATGAGAGAAAATAAGAGAGGAATGGACAGCAGGAGCACATAGAGAGAGCTGTTTGTCTTGTGTTTGTCTTAACATGAAGCATCTTGGAGGAGCCAGAGAGCAAACACACACAGGAACACAGCAGTCAGCCCTTTCCACTCCACCCAGACGCCTCCCTCACGCCTCTGTCCCTCCCTCCCTCTTTCGTCTCTCTCGACATCCCCAGAGTCTCTCCATAGGATCTTAGGGAGGCTCAGCTCAAGCCCTGACACGTGTGGCTGAGAGAGAGAGAGATGGAGGAGGGAGAGTGAGCAGCATTCACTTGTTTATTTGTCACTCTGGTTGAGGCTATATGTGCAGGCGGGTGAGGGGTGGGGGTGACAGAGGGAGCAGGAGATAAATTGTGTTTTTGTGAGGGTGGGGAGGTAATATCTCCTACTCCTGTTAGGGGAAGCGGGGGATCGGTTAGTCTTCCATGGTACAACGCCATGCTAAAGTATCTGTTCTCCTTGAATCTTCCCACATCTCATCACGTTGCAAACTTCGGGGTATTCCAATCAAATTTTATGTGATTGAACAACATCAAGACTGGATTCCATTTCCAAGCAGCATCTATCCCTCACCCTCTCTCTCTTAACTCAGTTTGTCGTTAAAATTCTGAACTGAAAAATGGCCAAGTCCTGTACGAAGCTCAAACATCAGTTCTCACGGGTTTCTACTACACAAATGTGTATGGGTTAAAATGGCGTCTGCAATGCATCCACCTCTCGACTCTTTTATTATCCCTGTTAAGTAAAAACAAAACCGTTTAATATCACGTGCCTCATTTACAGAATAAGAAAAGTTTAATATGATTGTGATAATATATTGTCATTACACTCACAAAAACTGTCCTACAATTTGTCCACATTAAAAATACTAATGATTAGTCTGTCTACAATTAGATATACAGACTAAAGTATTTTTAGACTTTGGCTCAACAATGTATTTTAAACAGAATTATGATTATACTTTTTCGTTTGACTTTTTATCCACTGATTATATAATTATATATATATATATATATATATATTTTTTTTATGGTGATAAACAATAAAATGACAGCAAAGTAAACGTAATGTGTTAGAATACAAATATTCATGTTATGATTACATTTCAAACACAGGTCCTACACATTTGTACTGTAGTGGGTCGCTGAGAAAGATCCATTTTTTAAAAGCTAGAGAGCAGCCCACAGCGTTTACCCTGATCCACAGACAGCTGGGACACCCAACACCTTCGCAACATAGGATTGAGAGTGAAGAATAAGGGGGTAAGAATGAGATGGGATTCAGCCAGGTGGATGATTCTAAAGTGAAAAAAAAAATCATAGATTTCACCTCTTCTTTAAAAAGAAAATAAGGGAAAAGGAAAAAACTAATTAATTCCACATATTTTAAGTGATATGAGACAACTGCACCTCAGGCTGGTTTAGGATCCATTAAAGTCAACCTCTGCTTCAGTCCCACCTCCTTTGACCCTTTCTCAGTTTTCCTTCAGGATTGCCCTGTTTTTAGCTCAATCCATCTCCATCAGCTCTGACCAGCTTGACCAACCTTGCTGAAGGAAAACATCCCTGCAGCATGATTCTACCACCAACATGTTTCATATAATGGTTGTTCAGGGTGATGTGCAGTGTTAGTTTTCTGCTAATACTCTGAGGCCTTTAAAGATACCTATGTGTAAACTCAGATTAAATTACAAAAAGTGAACCTCATTTACTAATGAAGTTACTTCTGGAGGCACCAAATGCTGATGGTCGGCTAAACACTAAAAAGAAAAGGAAGACAGGTGTTCACAAGAGACCATTTTTTGAAAGGTATTCTGCAAAACTCCTGTATTTCACTTTTACAGCATGAGTTGAGATTTTGATTTTATTACTCAAGAGGCTCTTGGTCTGCTCTTCTTTTGTCACAAGCTTCAGGAAAATGTACAAAATGTATTGTAACCTAAAAATCAACCACTTTGTAGCAGCACGAGCTCCTCAGCTCTTCCACACGCTACAATTTCCTGCACACACCGATTTAGAGTCAAACCTACCGCTTCAATCCGTCAGCCCTCCACTGAGGCCAGCGCCTGTCAGTCGACTCTCATCCAATCATCACTCAGATAACTCCAGAGACCCGCCTACAAACTGCCAGCCTCGCACAGCTGCTTGTGCAAGAAGCCACATCCGTCTCACCATCGCCGTGTCGCACAGACAGACACACACCGGCTCGTGCACGAGGCTTCCTCCAGCCCCACCCACTGCTTTCTCAGACATTCACCACCGTGGCTACGGTAACCGCGACAACGGGCATAAATTAGCGTCACGGCAATATGCAAAGCGAGGGAGCAACAATTAAAGCTTGACTAACGAGCTTTGGAGGAGCGAGGCTGAAGTTTCCCTGAGCAGCTGCTAACAGGATTAGCCTACACACACACACACACACACGCACGCGGAAACAGAAAGGGAAAGGATGGCATGGGCACATTTTTAAACACCACCTGTGAGACAAGATGCACCCAGAAAAACTGCTAATACACGCACATGTAAACACAAGAATTGTACAGGAAGAAAACTGAATTTAAATAAAGGTTTGAGTCAAAACCCAACAAATCCTATCAGAACATAGGGTCATTTGAAAAACAAAAATAGGATATTAAACATTCTGTTCTTCATTAGGACGTGGTCACATAATGGTATCTAATACTGTTTCTTCTTTTCCTATAGATATGGTAGTGAGCTGACCAGGTCCTTCAGCAGCAAAGCTCCCCCACATCATGACACTTCCACCTCCATACATCCTAGTTGGTCACTGGTTCTTTTCCTAAAAAGCTGCATTTGGTTTACGCCAAACATGCTATGTGTTCTGTTGCTTAAATAATTCATTTTCAGACTTGCATGTTAACTAAACATGATTCCAGACGTCCTATTCGACATTTATGTTCCTCTGAGAAAGTTTAGTCTGGCCTTCAAAGCTTTCCTCTGTCAGATTGCACAGACATGCAGTTTTACCTCAACAGCATCAAGAGCTTGCTGTAGGTCCGATGGTGACATGTTGGGTGCTCAAGGGACTTGGTTTAATTTCTTGCGTGAATAAACTTGCTGTGACAGAACTGCGCATGTGCTGTGACAGCACATGCGCATTTAAAACATTGTTTTAAATGTTCCCCTATTTTCCACAGAGTTAAGCAGCTGACTTCAGATGCTGTTATGATCTTCATACTAAAATACTGCTACATTCTTCTTTCTCAAGGCCTCAGACAGAAATTTTGGTCTCACTATGGCATTGACTCCCACTTCAGCAAGAAGGAGAATGTCAAATTAAATGTCTGAGGTTTAAAAGGAGCAAACCTCCTTCAGAATGCTAAACTACAATTCTTTCATCATTCTGATCTCATATAATTATATCCATGTGTGACTTTAGCCCTTTTAAGTAAGAATAAGTGTAGATTGTTCAAGTTTATTCCTTTTTTTAAGCTTTACGGAAAGTTCTTTGAAATGTATTTATTCAGATGTGCTGGTTGAATAACTGGAAGTTATTTTATCAAATTTTTTTGACATGGCCATATAAACTCGAAATGCTGCGACTTGGTGATTCCTGCCCAACGTGATTTCCTGCTTTTTTTTGAGGTTGAGCCTGCTCTTTCTGAATTTAACTGATCCAGATTTTATTTAAGACTATAACCCATAAATGACAAAAACGCCAACAGTTCAGAATCCAACAAAAAAAAATAATTAAAGAATAATGAGATCATTCCTACTTTGTATCAAAGCTTGTGTCCCCAACCTTTATTTGATTTTGATGAAAGTCAGACAGTGCATCAAAGCATATGCTGTTGGTTGATGCGTTTATATTTTTCCACTCTAAAAGATGCACTTCATTTAAAAGCTGAATTTTACACATTATTGAGCATATCATGTTAGGACATATTTTTTTGCCTTCTGGTCAAAGAGATGGTTTTAAAACTGTTTAAGAAGACAGTTTTACCACTTGATACGATCCTCATTTGTAAATATCAACAACAGATTTCAGAAAGACTCTTGTAAATAAACATACATACAAAGTGTCCTGTAAAAGCATTTATTCCCCATTAACTCTTACCCATGTTGTTGCGTTACACTCACAAACTTCAATGTGTTTAATTTCAGTGCAAAGACGAAGCAAAAAATGATGGATGCTTTCATACTTACAAAGAAACATCTGAAAAGTGTGGAGTGCATTTGTTTACAGCCCCTTTTACTTCAATGTCCCTAAATAAACTCCAAACAACTGCATTCTGAAGTTACCCGTCAATGTAACTTCATGTGTAGCTTAATTAGAGAACAAGCAGCATAATTTAGATCAATACCACAGACAGTTCAGAGATAAAGGTCTGGAGAATCCTAAAGAACGGTTATGTTGTAAATCAATAGACTGGGGATTGAAGATCTACCAGAATATTGTTCATCTGGAAATGTAAAGAGTAAGACTGAGCTGACTGTTAACCAAAACCTACAGACCAAGCGAGGTAAGCATTAATCAAAACCAAAGAAGAATCTAAGCGGTTCTTCTTTGGTCATATGGGAATAAAACTCACATAAAAAGCCAAGTATCCAAAATAAACACATACAGCATATATGAGAAAAACCCTGTAAATACCATTCCCATTATGAAACATAGTGGTGGCAGAATTATGCTGTGGGGGATGCTTTTCTTCATAAAGGACAGGAAAGACAGAAGCTGCCAGACTTGAAAGCCAAAGTTGAGGTTAACCTTCAAGCACAACACCAAACCTAAACGATGAGCTAAAACTGCAACTGAATGGTTTGAATCGAAGCATATTCAACTCTGACTCTGTGTCAAAAATTGGGAATGGATCTCAGCAGATGTTTTTGATCTCAATGATCTTGAGCTACTTTCCAAAGAAGAGTTGGCAAAAAGTTCAGTGTCTGGATGTGGAAAACTAAGCATTATGAAGACACTCATAAAAATGTGCAGCTGTAAATGCATGAAGAGGTGATTCTTAAACGTTTTGGAGCGGAATACAAATACACACCACACTTTTATGATGATCATTTTTTAAAAAGTTTGAAAACCTTGTGTCATTGTTCTTTCGCTTCACTTCTACAAAGTGCGCTGTGTTGGTCCATCAACCAATTAAAAATCATTGAAGATTGTGATAGTCACGTCACAATGTAAAGAAGTTAAAGGAGTGAGAATATTTTTGCCAGGAACTGCAACTTTGAACATTTTACAATCCTGGGGTTGTATTTTCATTTAAAGATGTCACTAAGAGTGATGCGATTTATTTCAATTACTGAAACATTTCGCTCTTAAACTGGGCAAAATATATTTAAAATTTTAGTTTGTATTTCAAACGCTGCATTGCTCAGTCGTGTCTCATCTTTTGCTCCGTCTTCACTCTTCAATAAATCTTTTCCTTTCGGCATTTCCTTTCTGCACCTTCTGCTCTCTCTCTCTCTCTCTCTCTCAGGTCTTCAAATCCCCTCCACTTGCACAAATAAATCTACTCACCTACCTTCCTAAATCTATGAAACATCCCAACATACATATACACAGAGTTGCACTTACGCACAAACACACAGGCCTCCAGGCAGCAGCCACAAAGGCCTTATATTAATAAATCTGCTGCTTTATTGGTGCTGAGAGTCTCTGGCAGAGACAGAGGAAGGGGGAACAGGACAGGAAAATTGGAGATCACCAGAAGGGGAGGAGGAGGAAGAAGAGGTGACCAAGTGACTGTAGCCATTTCATCCTCACAAGGAAGCAAGGACAAGAGACGGGAAGGAAAAAGAGCTAAACAGTTACAGCAGGCATTACTAATTTCTAATAAGAGTCAGCAACCATTAGCTCTGGGATAATGTGCAGCACCAGAAACAAAACAACAACAACAAAAAAGGAGTGAATGTGTTGTTTAAAAAAGGTACAGTTCACCGCCATCGTAACAACACTGTTTGGACCATTATTACGACCACCTGACACCTGGCTGAGCTGCTGGAGTGTTCAGAGTGGGCTGCGCTGGGAAACAAACTGCCCGGGGTGGGCTTTGGGTAATGACAGCAGCTAGCTTGGCTTAGTGGTCCAATCTCAGCCATCAGTCAGCTGTGACAGATTGGGGATATGAGCTAAGGAGCCGTTTAGCTCTGGTGTTTGCTTGGTGTGCGAGTGTGCACGTTTGTGTGTGGACAAGGAGAAGGAACACTGGGGGGAGGGCTATCAGGGCTGCTGGTGTTGCAGAGGCATCAATACACTCTCGACAGGCCATTTTCCTATGCCTATTCCCAGTTCTGGCTTGTTGCTGGGGCAACTACCACCATTTTAACTTCCCTGGCTACATCTCTGGAAGATTTTTTTGTAAAAAGAGCAATCTGAAACAACTCCCAAAATCAAAGAACCTCAAGTATTTTTAATACTAAACCCGTAGCAGTGGGCATTCTGAGTTAAAATCAGAGCCAAAGCTTACTGATTCACTAATCTTTTTTTTCCAATCAGACTATCGTAAATGTACATTTCTACCCTAAATAGACGACTGGAGTAACATTTTTTAGATTGTTTCTTTTTCTTATACCCATTTCAATGCAGATATTTTATTACATTTTAATCATTTGTCTGCAGTCTTATACATTGGCCCAACATTTGGTAGCATGCTGGTTTATCAACTTCTTTTTTTTTTTTTTTAGAAAAAAGATAGTATCAAATGCTATTTGTATGTCCTTGAGGTTCCTAACTCCCATAACGTCTGGAGTCTGATATCTCCAAATCTCAAATACCAAATTTTTCTCCAGTAGGTAAATGCACCATACTTGGGCACTTCAAGGACACGGACAACACATGGTGTGGAACTTGTTGCTGACAGAAAAAACTCAAAGTTTCAGTATCAGTGAGCTGCGCAAAAAAAAAAAACAGGTAAGAGAAAAAGAGAAATGATAAGCTATTTGAAAGAAACTTGTCGCGACAGATAACCGGAAAGATGAACAGGGAACAACTAAGTTGCTTTGTTTAATTTTTAGAGAACCAAAAAATCCAGAATCACCCACACTTCAGCTGCATCACAAGGCAATAAAGACGATGCAGTTCCCTTACCTGGCCATGAGGCTGCATGGTGCTGTAGGGCATGTTCTGGTTCAACACCTTCTGCTTCATCATCAGGATCCTCTTGTGCTCCTCCCCCAGGTGGGCTGTCTGTCCGGGGATCGGCCCCTGCGTCTGCCCAGGTCCCTGACCACCTCCTCCGGCACCTCCCATGTAGGGCGGCATCATGGGGTTCTTGACTTGACTGTTCCCTGCCATGGGCGGAGTCATCCTCTGACCCATGTGGTCCACGCCGCTGCCGCTGAAGTGACTGAGCGGTTTTGTGTTGTTGTAGGACAGCATGGCGGCTGTTTGCTGCTGCTGTTGTGTCTGTTGTTTGGACAGAGCGTTCTGGTTTATGCTGTTTGGCTGCTGCTGTCCCATCATGCCCATGGGGTTGTGAGGGAGGTAGTTGTTCATGGGGGCTTTCGGCCCATTGTTCGAAGCCATCCCAGCCACCAGAGGGCCTTGTGGTGTGTTAAAGACTTGTGATGGATACATCATGGGGCTGTTGGGCTTGTCTTGATTAAAGGGACCAGAATTGTAGGGACTGGTTGGAGCACCCACTGGTGACCAGTTAGCTGCTTGTTTCTGCTGCTTATGCTGCATCATCTTGCTGTGGTGAGCATGATGCTGGGCTATTGCTTTTAGCTGCTCTGCTGGAGACAGTTCAGGTGTGACCGGGCCCACAGGCTGACCTCCAGGGCCAGTCCCACCTGGGCCACTCCCACCTGGACCACCCCCTCCTGGGCCCCCTGCTGACCCCATCTGATTAACTGGGCCTGGGTTCATCATGTAACCATTCCCAGGCCTAGAGACTGCTTGAGTCTGAGCTTGGGTTGGAGTCTGAGGTGAGCGAGCTACGCAGTTGTGCAACGGTGAACCTGACGGCATAGCAACAGCTGGAGACTGCTGCAGGGGTTGCTGGGGAGGGGTTCCATTGGCGGTGGTCGCAAACTGGGGCCCCGATGACGACGGTCGCACCTGAGGGGAGGAAACAAAGCAGTTATTTCAGACACACCAGAAATTATCTTACGGGACATTGGTTTTGTATGCTCACATTTAGATTTACTTTGTCTTAATACAAAACAATAAAAAATGCATTTTCCGAGTCTTGTTCTTAAAATTAATTTGTACCATGTTGTCTTTTCACAAACATTTCTTTACCATAGTCTGTGAGCACCACTACAGCCAGAAGCACTGGACAACAGAATGAATTTGGGGTCAATAAAAAAATAAAAACATTAAAAAAAATCAACAGTGCCACTAAGATAGTGGTTTTCACATTTCAGAATGCATTACCTTTTAGAACAATTACCAAACTAAAATAAACACCTAGTTAGTTTCAGTTCTATTTAATGAGTTCAATAAGATTCATTAAATAGAACTAAAAACAGGTGAAACAGTGAAACAGTCATATTCAGTTCCAGCTAATAAAAGCATGTGCCAACTGATCATCAACAGACATGACCAGTGTTGGCTGCTTGCTGATCTTCAGCATTAAGCTATGGTCCAAATGATAGGAGTAGTGCATCAGTACTGATGTTAAGAAAAAAATGTTGCTGCTCTTCAGTTTTGGATATTCTGCGCAGTAGCAAAATGAGAACTTTGCTTAAAGCTCTAAACCAAAGATATTTCAAAGCAAGAATATACTTCATCATAACAGTAATGACTAATTTGTATCTCACATTACATGAATTACATATAAAAATGTTACGTTTATTTTATTTAGTTCCAGGTTAAAAGTGATCCAAGTACAAATCACTGGATCCAGTCAACATGATTTAAGAAATGCTGCAGAAATGACTGGTTGTATCCATGGCAGATGGTGTTTTCTGGGGGGATTATTATTATCCAACACAAAATTGTGCAAAATTACAAAGTGGAAGCAAAATCCACTTATCCGTTTGCATTCATCTATGCAGAGTCGCAGGAAGCTGGTACCCATTTCCAGTAGTCATAGCACAAGAAACAGGTCTGCAGTCTATCACAGGACAATTCAGAAACACACGCGACAGACAACTATACACACATTCATATGGACAAGATTAAGGATAAAGGAGCCGCCATGTTTACAGTCTTGATGCTGACCTGTGGTGAACCAATGGGAACCTGTGGGACCCCCTGCGGAGGAGGAGGCAAGGATCCCGTTGACGCCGCCCCGACACCAGGTGTTGTACTCCCAGCAGCTTCATGCGGGGCTTCGGCCTGACTGTTTGCTGGCCTGCCAAACTCCGCCTCTTTCTTCTCCTCGAAGTCTTCATTGAAGAGGTCGTGCATGTCATCCTCTGGAACGGTGTTGGCCAGCTCATCAATCAGCTCCTGCCACTCCTGGTCGTTGAGGTTGATGTCAGAGAATAGTTTGTTCTGGTTAGATAGGGACTGCGGTTCGTTGGTCTCCATTCCTGCCCCATCGTCCAGAGGCTCTTGTTTCAGGTCCTTGAGGAGGCTGAAACTGTCCTCCAAGTCCAGGGAGCTGTTCAGCTTCATGTCCTGCAGGTGGCTGCTGCCGTTCTTCCCCAGATCGTCGGACGCCCTGCCCATATGGGTGCCGTTGCCGTTTGTAGTGTTGCCGGTAGACGTGTTTGGCCCAGTCAGTATAGGCTTAATGTCCATTTGATGATGCAGAGGAGAAATGGGTGGCACATTATTATTATTGTTCTTGGGAAGACCCGTTAGAGAGTCTAAACCGCCGGGGATGTCCTTTAGGACCCGTTTTCCCGTTGGCGAGTAGCTGCCGCCATCACAGATGCCGTTCTGGTCACCGTTCAGCGGTGATCGTGCGCTGTCCAGTTTTCTTTTCACTGTCTCCTGGAGCTGCAAGAAACACAGAGGAACAACGATCAAAACTTCAGATTCTTAAGGAGCCTAATGACTGAACAAATCATTAAAAACAGAAACCTGTTCTCTCCTAACACCAGAAATAGTCATCAGAAGCAAAAATAAACCAGTTGTATTTCCAAGATAATAACCACTCCGGCGCCTTTTTCACAAAGATGTGCATGTGTATAGAAACACAAGTTAAAAACGGGAAGACCTGTTTTCAATAGAATGGAGAGATCAAAGCAACAGCTGCGCTCTCCCCAACATTAACATCAGCCAATAGGGAAATGAGCTCCCTCTCTGAAATTTGCAGCCCATTCTTAGCCTTACTGTGGGCAGCCACCGCACCGTTCCAGCTCCACTGTCTCACTGCCTCAGCCGGAGCACAGACTAGATAACAACGGGGTGCTAACAAACCCTGGCTGGTGGTTAAGGTAATCACTGTCATAGACCTGGAGGAGGGAGCAGAGGAGGCACAGACAAACAGTAAACAAAATCTGAGACATGAAAAGAGAACGTGGAGACAAAGTAAAGGGTTCACACCAACATGAGAAGTTTTAAAGAACTTTCCACTTTGGCCTTTTATCAACAGATCTGCTCCCTGAAAAGACACCCTTCAAATGTTAAAGCCCAGTTAGCTTACACTGCAGTGCTGAGATTCAAAACTGATAATAAATGTCATTGAGATGGGGTTTATAGCTCTACTGATGACATTATTACTGATTTGTAATGTGGACCTTAGATCAAAACAAAAAAAAAAGCAAGGTATTCAACCGAAATGTTGGCCTATTAAAAGTATGTCCTGTACTGGTAGAGTATGTGCACTAAATACTTGGTCAGGCCTCTTTATCAGTAAATTTACTGCATGAATCCAAAAAAAAGATGTTGGTAGCAAAAAAATTTGCCTGTTTCTAATTTCTCTCAAGATGAAGTCTTGTTTAATTTCTGTTAGGGCTGCACAATGTTCAAAAATCATTAATGTATCATATTAGGATGACAATCGGTTGTAAAAACATTTCCTCACTTTCACTCTTCTGACTGTTTTCCATCCTGCACAACATGTCACTAATTTCGCTATCACTAGACACAATGCCAGTATCACCAGGAATGCATTCAAGGCCTGTAGGCCAGTGAGGTTCTGGTGATGTTTGTCCAGCAGAAAATGTCATTAAGGAAACTAGAAATAAGTTGTTTCTGTGACAAAGCAGCAGAATTAGAATCAGGATCCACATGGATCAGTGGTAGTCCAGACACACCACACACAGAAGCTACAGTCCCAGGTTCAATTCCCAGCATCAGGCCTTTTGCTGCATGTCTTTCCCTTCTCTTTCTGCATCTCTTCCTGTCCTGGTGCATAAAGGCTACTAGTGCCATAAAAACCTTAAAAACAAAACAAAACACTAGAGTTAGCCAGAAGCATTTTTTTTTCAATTAAAGAGATTTTTTACACACTAGCTGGACATACCACTTTGAGACCTACATTTCATATGAATCTAAAGTAAAGACAATAACACTGTTTAGCTGTTTATGTATCACAAGTCATTTTTTACAGGAACGGTCAGACCAAACCACCCGCTGAGGACACTGAGGTCTTCACCAGGGGGCGCTATGGAGACCTTTGAAGACCTAAATATTGTATCCAGCTAATGCTTTGCGGATATGATATTATACACACAGATTCTCCACTAAGATTTGCAATATTTCATTTTGCATATTTTAAACGGATCAGTAGCACAACAGTAAAAGTAATAACTATGTAATAAGCAGGCAAAACAGGACACAAATTTTTCCCTTCTGCTGAAACATCACTCCATTGCTCCTTTTAACCCCAGTACACACACACCCACACCCCCACCCACACACACACACACACAAAGATAAAGGCCGAATCTCACAAACATGTTCACATTCATAATAGCCACTCAGAAGTCGTATCCATCATGCTCATCTACATTTGAAACAGGCAGCTGTAAAACAAAGGCACTCAGAAGCAGGGAAATATTTTGTAAAATCTACACTCTCAGCTGTCACATGTGAAAGAGTCAAAAACACAGACAGAGGACACAGGAAGCTCCTCTGATACGTGTGTAAATGCACACTTAGCTCTTTGTTATTCAGACAGAACAGCAGATGAAATATATTCAGATTGTATTCTGACCTGGAGGTGGACCCATTCAAGCTAGCAGAAACACACACCATAAAAACACCCCATCCTTTTTCTGAATTTTCTGAAAGTAAATGAGAGCGCAAGACTGGTGCAGAGGTGCTGGAGGTGGTTTCCTCCTCATGTTCTGCACATTGATTGGCAGTTAGCCTAATTATTGCTATGAAATGATAAACGCTGTTAGTATCGACAGGAAAAACTACAGCCTGTGAGCAATGGAGTGAAATACACACACATATATATTGTAGAATATAAATTCAGGCTAATGCAGAAAGGAAAGAAATTACAACTGACTTATGTTCTGTGTACTCAAATTCAAAGTTAGAAATCTCCTTTCACTAATTCGGTACCTACACAATCTGGAACAAATAACTTAGTTCTTTAGAAAACAATTTCATCCTGGCATATGTTTCCCTTTTCCCTTTGGTAGAGGAAACATTGTTCAACAACCATTTGCCTGGTAAACTCAGTGAAGGCTGTCCTCAAACTCAGTTCAAAGTTGCCACCATACTAAAATTTCAAACCCGATGTCGATAATAAGCAAAATTCTTAATACCAACAACTTTTAAAGGCACAAGGTTCTTTCTATTTTAGAGCAAAAATGTGATTAATTATAATATGACAATATTTTATCTTCCCTAATTAGGACAAAACCAGTAAATCAGGGAGAATTCAGCCCTCATTTATAAAAATCTAGAATTTAAAAAAATGTCACTTCTCTGGTTGACAAAACAGTACACAAGAAAACAGTTTGCATAAGAGTTAATGTTAAGTAATTTTACTGAATGTGCAGTAATATTTTCTTTTGTTGTAAATATGCTCCTTTCTGCAGAATCTCATATTCTATTCTTTTATAGCGATGTTGTTCACCACAGTTTGAATATGCATGTTTGTATTCACCTTGGAGTTGCTGCTGGCTCATACATTTCTCCACAGAGGGACACTAAAGGATATTTCTATTCTATTATATTATATTATATTATATTCTACTTTACTTGAGGATATTTCTATTCTATTCTATTCTACTTTACTAAAGGATATTTCTATTCTATTCTATTCTATTATATTATATTCTACTTTACTTGAGGATATTTCTAATCTATTCTATTATATTCTACTTTACTAGAGGATATTTCTATTCTATTCTATTATATTATATTCTACTTTACTAGAGGATATTTCTATTCTATTATATTATACACTACTGAAGTCTTTGCATTTGAACAATGAAATCTCAACTGTCGGTCAACAGTGCGAGGAGTCACACAGAAAGCCCCGAGTATGTGAGAGTCTTACTTTTCTAACCATTAAAATGTAAAGCGGATGCATAAGCAAGGTATTGAGAAACATGTTAGAAAGGTTAGCATTAACACTCAAATTGACTTTGCATTATGGCATAATGATACTCTGGAGGGAAAAAGTTGGAAATCTTGCAGTAGTCTGAAATGCAAGACTCTTCACTTATTTTTGATGCTTTCAGTGTAAATGCCTGCATAAAAATACCATGAAATATGTTATTTCTATCTCTTTATGGGGGGTCTTAGCCTTTATTAGTTGGGTCAGGCAACCCCAGACACTCGTAATTTGTGCCGTGGCCATAGACTCTGTACTGAAAAAGATTTAATATAAATGTATGAAATAACACTGAGCTGTGGACATGTATGGATTTCAGGCTTGGATTCCTCCACAGAGAAGCCCAGAACACCTACCAACACCATTCCTTCCCCTGCTTTATGTGTGGTCCTGTAATCAATGGGTTTAAATAATTCAAGTCTTCTGAACAAAAGTGTGTGTGAGCACGTGTGTGTTTCAGGTTTTCCCTAAATGCCAGTGAGTCACATTGATAATAACAGGCTCGCCGTTCAAAGCCCACCTATAAAAACTCCCACAATTATCCAGGTGGTGTGAACCGCGGCACCCTCCCACATGGACGCACGCGCACACACACACACACACCCACCCACCCACCAACAAAACAACATTATCCATTTAACCTCGCTGATATAGTGCAGACTGCATTGACGGAAAGGGATTGTGGTTTTGTCTGCGCGAGTCAGTGTGACACAGCCAGAGGAAACATGACAGAATGAATGACAAAACTGCAAGCAACTACAATAAATACCTTCAAATAACTCACTAATTAATCATTCATTTCTTTCAGTGCAATTAGCTACCTAATTACACCTCTAAAAACAACTGCAAGACACCCGTCATGCCCTGCTCAAGGGTGGCGACAATATTTGTATTTGTTTAACAGTTGATTGCCAGAATAAGACTTTGATTCTGAGACAAAGAACTGGGAAGAAGTTTGCTTTGCAGTGTATTAGTGGAGGTAGGGAGAAACAGAGGAAAAGAGCTTGACGGCAAAAAGGACAAGAGGATGTAAAAGAGCAAAGACAGGAGCGATCGCCGCTTATTTTCTCTCTTGCGTGTTTTCTTTGACACAAACACCTGGTGACTGCTCCTCTGCCTGCTAACCGTGACACGCGGCAAACGACAACGACACACGGAAACAAAGGTGAAGCCGACAGACACAGGAAGAGGGGATTTATTTGCCAGCAGATGGTCTGTTTTTCTGTTGTTGTTTTTTTTCCCCCTCGCTCTGAGCGAGGGAGCAACCAGAACATGAAGATGAAGCAGAGGAGATGGGGAGTTTTGAGGAGAGCGGGGGGTGGAAGAGTGGGATAGGTGGCTTGATGGAGAGGCATATCGCGCCAAATGACAGCAGGGAGCAAACGATGAGAGGGTGATCAGAGAGGAAGAGCAGAGAGATGGAGGCACCAAGGTGCTGTTGTTATAGCAACCTGCTGCTCTGCTGCTTTGTGCGCTGCATCCTCCCTTCTTCCTCCATCTCCTCTTTCCCTCACTTGCTCACAACACTCCGCCTTCTCTTCCCTTGCTGCCTTTACATTGCTCCCTCCAGCAGGTTGAGCATCACATGCAACACAAAACTCAACATTAAAAGGAGCGCATCGATGTTCTAATTAAAAACAATCCTAATCAAAAGAGCAAGAGAAATTAAGAACAGAAGCAAGAGACCAAACAAATTGGGGATGCAAATTATTGCATTCAAACTCAAACAGGCTATTCATCAGCTGATGAAAAGTTTTAAAAAACTACTGTTCATGTCATTTGCACTCAGGACCCCCTGATGATGAAAGGCAAAAAGAAATTAACAAGGCAGCACAGCTGAGCAACGCTACAGTGGTTGAAGATTTCAATACAGCCGAGTTTCAGGTTCTGCAAGGTTGTCAAAGTGCAGCTGGCTATGGAGATGTTGCAGAACCATCCCTCATGGCTGAAGGCGTTGGTCATGGAGTAACTATGACACCAGCCTGCAGAAAACGTATCAAACATTTCTGAACAAAATTTTCAAGAGATCAGCAAAAGTTACGGCGATAACTTTTGCTGAACTACCGATCCTTTTAATTTCTTCTTATTATTATTTTTACCGTATCTTCTTGCTATATTCTGAAGTTGCGACCCGGTTACAATCAATCACAGAAAAATGCAAGTACTACTCATTTCTTTCCTGATCTTAAGATTTTGATCAGCAGTCTGGCCTGCAAACCAAAGCTGCAGGTTTCTTGAAGACGAAATCCCTTTAAAAAATGTATCAGACAAGAGCAAAGCTATTCCTGAAATGAATCAGAAATGCACAACAGTCCAGACAGTAATAGACAAACTAGCAAGGCAAAAATCCAGAACATGATCCAACATATTCTACAAGAGAAAGACTTAAAAACCTCACTTTATTGGATTTATTAGGCAAAATGTATTTATATACTGATGACACCAATTTGTTTTTTAACCACACCAAAACAACTTAAGTTTTTCACTGGTTCTTTTAAATTAACAGCACAGAATTAGTATTCTTACAGCTGTTTAAAAAACCTTTGCTATAACAGGAGAGAGAGCAAGACTTTCATCAGACAACAGGAAGGTGGAATGGAGTACAGAAGTAGCTTGGTTCATCCATTAAAGTTTTCAACCTCTGACCACCATGGAGCATGCTAGATCTGAAAATGAGGCAAGGCATTTGAAAGTATTTGAGTCAAGGTAAGTACCAAAATGTTTATGGTGCTGGCTGTGTTTACTTATTAAAATAAGACAAACTCAGTTTAAAATATTAACTCTGTAATTATTTTGTATTTTCTTCTTTTAAGTGACTCACAAAGTGACATCAGCTCTGCTCCTTATATAAACAACTAATGATTGTTCACCTCTGATAGGCAAAATGTGTGTATTTAAATGCAAATCATATACTCATATGTAATAGTTTTTAAAATAAATGCCTTAGAAGTGACCCAACTCTGCATTGGCAACTTTTGAGTTTAATGTTCCCAAAACAAAACAACTATTTCCTTTTTGTTATATTCAATGAACTAAGAGAAAAAAGAATGAGAATCTTTACAATTTTACCTGACAGAAATAAGAATATTCTCAATCACAAGCAGGCAAATACACACATGAGTCATAATTTCAATTTTAGTTAGATCTTCCTGGTGTTGGCCAGCATGTACAAAACTGTGTGTGTCTGCATATTTGTTTCTGGTTTGGCCCAGTGGACCATGAAATGAGTCAATTAGATCAAACAGGTTTGTATTAAGTAAATGTGCTCACTGCCATGTCAGTGACTGGGGCTCAAAGTTCAAGTTCATAACCACATTTTGACACCCACGACATGTCCTGAGATGCTGATGTGCGGAAGTGGTTTCGAGTTTGCATTATGGTTTAAAACTGAATTTATTTTAAGTGAGCATCATATGAAGCTTGGAGTAAAAAAAACAGAGCTAAAACTCAACCTTCTTCCTCAATGTTGAGATTTTCACACTTTCAACAGAATGTCAGTCCAGTGAGGTCTTCAGAACTAATAGCTTATTTTAGGTTTTCCAAAGAATCAGATATTGTTTTTAAATTACTGTTTGCAATAAACTCTCCTATAAAGTATTTTAGATATGTGACGATGTGATCTCACATGGAGCCTGAGAACAAAAAAAAAAAACAGCTGTACTATCAGGAGTTTGTCCTTTACCTCAAGGATACTACGTCAGCAGATATCCATCCTGCTCAAGTGCCCTTGAGCAAGTCACTGAGACCAGGGATGATGAGGGCTTTCATGCAAACAGTCCACACACACCGTCTGCATTTGGTGTGTATTAAATACCACCTGTGGTTCTGAAAAGGAAACTGAAGTGGGTTCTGAATCAGTTTAACTGGCTGAGGGAAGCTGGGGTCTTCCCAGCTCCAGTATGAAAAAAAATACAGCCATTAATTGGTAAAAACTGATACATAGTTTAAATTAGTTTTCTTTTGTAAAATTAGTTTTATTTTGTAACCAGGTTGCTGTGTATTGCAGACTTCTGCCCAGGTCCCTCTTGAAAATGAGATCTAGATCTCAACGGGGTTTACCTGGTTAAATAAAGGAAATGAAAAAATTAAAAAAAACAGAGAACTTTTATCTTCAAGACAAAGTGAAAAACTGCTCTAAAACAGTGCTTCCAAATCCAGGCCCTCACAAACTAACCCCCATGGTGAAGTTAGATGCATCTCTGCTTCAACACTCTCGGTTGAAATGACTGAATCAACTCCTGATGCATTTATAAAGTTAAAACAGAACTGTTTTTGAGACCAAACCAGTCGAATCAGGCGTACTGAAGCAGGGAGATGTTTAATACATGCAGGACAGAGAATATCCCGTGTCTGTAAAACTCAGCTTTAGTTCTGCCTTTTCAAGTTATAGCACTTACTGGTTTTATAAACAAACTGGTTTGGGTTTCCATAGCCAGCTAAATGTCAGTAGAAACATCTCAGGTCAATATTTAATCCTGATTTTGATGTTTCCTGAATTTCGGACAAGGTCAAAGTTCAGAGACAGTTCAACTAGACAAACTGTTATTATGAATGTCTGACCTGTGATCAGATTCAGTCCTGAAAGGTGCCTCTCTGCATTGAGTTTGAATACCCTTCTCATACATTCATTCTCTCTGGGGACTCCGGCTTCTGACCAAAGTCCAAAACACAAGAACCTGCTGAGCACCAGCACAGGAAGACAACCACTTGTGGTTCTGGCGAGGAAATCTTATTGATTTGGTTGCAATGTGCAATTTACACCACTAGATTCCACCACATTCAGCACAGGGAATCTTTAACTGGATTATTGCATTTTTATGGTTTGTTATTTTTATTTGAAATCACTGATGAATATGTCTCTGTTGACAATTATTCAAGAAAAAACTAGAACAGATAATTCCTTCAATGGAGTGCCAATAAATTGTATGAGTTGACCATCCCGACTCAAATAAACTTCAAACACCATTAAGGATTCACCAGTACTCACTGCTATTTGATTCTGGTACAGTTAGAGCGGGTGCCCCAAATATGGAGGCGAGAAGCCGCCTGGGGTTCGATTCCTGACTTTGGGAGGCTTGCTGAGTGTCTTCCTGTCTGGCTACCATGAATAAAGGCCACTAGTGACCAAACATATAAATTAAGCAAATCAACTGACCTCAACATTCAAGAAAAGAAAGAAAGTTTTAAGTTGAAAATTTTGTTTGAGCATCTTATCAAAGACAGCATGCCCACAGTCATTTACTGAACCACATCCTCACATTACATTAATTATTATTGTTGGGTTACAAAGACTTACTTCCTGAATATCAACCTTTTTTTTTTTTCCGTCTATGAATGCATTTCCGGCTTTCCCCTGCCTCCAGATCCCTGTAAAACTGAGCAGTGTGTGAGTGGAAAGAACACGAAAACAAAGCGTCTGCTTGAGTGAAGGACAGAAAACTCCAGAGTGACAAGAGGAAGGTGCAAACAAAGAAACATTTGGCTGCCGTCCCAGAGAAGGGTGTACGTACATGTGAGAAAGCGCCTGCCAGTCTGCCTCCTGTACACAAGGGGCCTGTACATGCCTGATTTGAACACACACACACACACACACACACACACACACACACAAACGCCCACACCCACACACACACACAGTGATCTAATCAGAGAACAATGATCCTTTACATTATATTTCACCATTTATTTGGCGTTTTAGCACACAGACACAAAAACAATAGAAAAACTATATGCAAGTGGTGGTGTTTGCATTGTGCTTCGAGGAGCCGACGACGATGTACACAAGAACTTGGAAAACGATCTCCACACCTATTGAACCAAACACACACAAATAAACAGTCTTTGTTGGGTATTTTAACACCATGTTGGTGTGCGTGTGCGCGGGCAAAAAGAGAAAGAAGAGCGTGTCAGTCTGTCATCAGCAGTTTTAAACCTGCTGACCTGACAAAAAAAAAGCTAGTGGAGAGAGGACCATCACCCCCCCCAAAAACACCTCCTCCTTCATCCATCGCCGACCCCTTGACTCAATAACTTTAATATGTTTGTGTTTGGAGGGGAGGGGAGGGGAAAAGGAGAGGAGGAAGAGAAACAGAAACAAAGGGAAGGACAAGGAGCGGAGTGTGCTACCAGTCACTCTTACAAACCATTAGCGTTTAAAGCACGACTAATTATCTCCAGTGGGTCGAGGACAGCGCGTGCTCGTGCCAGTCTGAACGAGCATCTGTCTGCGTGTGCGATAAAGTAAGAAAGAGGACGAGGAGAGAGAAAATGAGGGGATGAAAGAAGGGGAAACTGTGTGTGTGTGTGTGCGTGTGTGTGTGTGTGTTTGTGTGCGGTTCCTGGCTGAGCAGCTTCTCTATTTATAGAGCTGCAGCAGCTCCTTCCTGTTTCTGGAGCTGCACCATCACGCTGAGAGGGGGTGGAGCCGGAGGGGAGGGGGAGGAAATGTGAGAGGGTGTGTGGGAGTGGAGACTGGTCTTGAGCAGATCCACCCCCTCTCTTTGCTCTTGCTCTCACTGCTCTCTCTCCTGCCTTCCCTCCCTCCCTCATTCAGCAGCTACCAACTCAACTGAACACCAAAGAGGCAGAGAAAGCAAGAAGGAAGGACTAAAGAGCATAATTAGGGAAATTGCTTTTTTTTCTTCTTTTTTTTACATTTAAAGCTGAAATTAGAAAATGTCCTTATTAAGAAGTTCATGTCACATATTTCTTGAATTTAAGCTGCAAAGAAACTCAGATTAAAGAAAGGCTTGTGCCCTCAATGCTGTACATTTAGGACTCCATAATAGCCTAGTGTTGTGACTTTAATCTGACTTTATTTCTCTTGGATGTTTTTACTTTGAGTTATAATATTGTCCATTTCAGAGATTCTCAAAATCTGGGCTTTGATCTGGACAGAATAGCAGGTCGATCCAGATCAAGTCTGCCCTTCATTTTGCTTCAAAATGACACTTGTGAATTGGCGCCATTTAAATAAACTACAGTGAATTTCATTCAGTCATCATCTGACAACTGTGCAGGAGAGACCTGAGCACAGCACACTGCTTGGTATTAACACCAGTGGTTAATAATTACAATGCTGAAAGGAGCACTTAGCTCATGAAGCAAAAGATCATTTCTTTCTGTGAGTTTTGTATGTACATTAATGTTAGGAACCAGAAATTAAACATTTTCTGAGCAAAATTTTCAAAACGTTATCATAAAAGAAGGAATGGGGTCAAATGTTAGCTTGCTGCTTCTCCAAAGTCCTCCAGGAGGTCACAGGGGAATCCACGACAACGTCTAAAATACTGTAAGCATCACTATCTCACTGAAGGCCAGTGCTCATAAAACAATAATAACTAAGATCCTAGGGAAAAAAATGGTATCCATGGGTGTGTTCAGAATCCAAAACCACTGCTGACCAAAGCCAACAGAAGGCTTTAATGCGCTTGATGGTTCCCAAGACTTTGGGGAAAATATTCTGTCAACTGGTGTTTGTATCCTTAGGTGAAGCTAATGGTATTTTAGAAAATGAACACCATGAAATGAGTCAAAGGTTCTGGTGATAGTATCAAGGTGAAGAGCCGCTTTGCAAATTCTTCAGTCCATCAGAAAATGTTTGACATTTTAAGGAGAAGAACCATTTGATTATGAAGCAGGACAATGGTCAGCAAGCTCAACTATGAATTGCTCCAAAAATAATCAAGGTCTTGAATGGCATAAAGTAGGCACCTAGAGCTCGTTGAGATGTTGTTGTGTGACTTAGACAGGTCTATTATGCAAAGAAGACCAACCAACCAATGTAGCTGAATTAAAACAATTCTGCATAGAAAAGTGGACAGAAATTCGTCCACAAAAGATTTGCTGCCACCAGAGCTGAATTAACCAGTTATTAGGTTAAAGAGGCATTTTACTCTCCACATGGACCAAGTTGGTTTGGGTAGCTTTGTCACTATAATACATAAAATCTACATTTAAATGTGTTTTTTGTGTTTACATATTTAAGGTTGACAAAAATGCAAAAACTGCAAGAAATCTGTAAGATGTCTTTTTTTTTTTTTACAGCAAAACTTTTCAGCAAACAAATCAAAATATCTTCTACAAGCAAGCAGTCAAAAGGAAAATTGTCAAGTGCAATGGCTTGACTGAATAATAAAACTTTAACTATCCATGCACTGATCAATTGCGGTCTATAAGAATACAGATGTTTCATTTGAAGTACAATTGTACTAACTTGTCACATTGTCAGCATCTCCTGATACAAACATTTGGCTAAATAAAAGTTACCTTCCAAGATTTATTATATCTATTTATTATAAACGCTGTTTAAAATAGATATTAGTTTTCAATAAATAAACAGTTTTCAAACATTTGACTACATCCAAGCAAAACTTATGCCATTTTCTATTATTTTAGAGCTACCATTCTGACATTGGATGAAGGGAGTGACGAGGAAGGGAGGGGTCGTGCTCCTCATTTCTTGGCCAGATGGTCAACAGGAGGGGTCCAGCAGCTGTGTTTGAGTTTATATGCAGGTTTCAGTGTGTACATGTGCAGGAGGAAAAGACGGGACAGACTACATCCGACACCTGTCCGCTGCAGACACAGCAGAAGAGTGACAATGAAACTCAATGTGAGCAACAAAGAACATTAGAGAGAAATTGAGAGACTCCAAAGCAAAGCGAAGACAAGAGCTATAAGGGAAAAAAAAAATCTATGGATTTTAATGTTGTTTTTTTACGTCAAGTCGATTGTTTCAAACATGCTAATATCAAGTTTTTCAGTATCTGACTGCTTAGGTAGGGGTTCTCTGATTGGCTCGGTTACGTGAGAATGCGATTGGCTGAATCAAGTCGACTTCTGCCTCCGTTAGAGCCAGTCATGAGGGCAGACTGGTGCACACACACACACAGAGATTTATGGATGCTCTCATGGCAGGAATGACAGCACCCTTCCCAGCCTGCCCCCCTTCATTTTCACTCTCTGCAGCCTTGCTTCAGAGCCGAGGGGGGAAGAGTGAGAGTGCAGAGACTACAGAGAGGCAGACAGGCTGCTATGGTAACAGATCACTGTGGCAGCGAGCAGCAAGGCCCTGATGGCTACTTGGCAGCGACGGCCGAATCTCACTGGCTGCTCCCACACATCGGGGTGGATGCGTGTGTGTGTGTTAAGGGCCAGTGTAGATGGGTGTGCGAGTGTGTACGTGTTGACCAGAGGACATGCCTAGGCTTTCTGAGAGTAACGAAGCCGCATGCGATCCAGATGTCCTTATAGTTATGCAGATCAATGGCCACAAGAGAGCATAGCCCCGGAACCTGAGTCATTATGTCGAAGTCCTTGGTCATCTTTTTGTCTCTCGTTGAGACTTTATATTCAAAATTTGCCACTGCTGCCAAATTTAAAGGTCAACGTTTTTGAACCTATATATACACATTGTAGGTTTTGAACTGAATTAATACAATAAATAAGCTTTTTGTTGATAACTTATTGAGCTTATTTGACATTTAAAGTTAATTAAGAAAGCTGCAGATTCATTTGCAACAAATTCATATGCATATCAGATTTCTTGGTGTTTCAGGTAAAATACTGTAATTTATTTTGTTTGGTACTAATCTTTCTAAGGACAAATAATAAAAAAGAAGCATGGTCTGTAATAGACATGTGTTTCATTGATGGGTTTAGTATCTCTTGCCAATAAAGAAACCATTACTATGTTGACATATCTCTGGTTAAACACCAGCCCAGCAGGATGTTGTTTAAATGAAACAACGTCATTCCTTTCCGCTCTTCCTGCCTGTCTTCACTCGCTCTTTTCTGTCATTTCACTGTGTGCATATCTAGGTCACGCAGTAGTAGACTGCTGTTTTTTTCCCCCCTTCGTTGCTGTGATTCTCTGAATGTGTGTGCACATGTATTTACACAGTAAACACACATCTCCACTAGATCTGGAAGGAACAAAGTTCAATGCAGTGTGTGCATGCAAGATCCAAGTGAGAGCACAAGTACACAAACAAGCACACATGGTAAATGAGTAAGACAGAGATAATTTATGTCCTTCGTAATGTGGAGGAGGAGGTAATTTATGTCCGTGTGCCGATTTCATTTGTTTTTTTTATATTTCAACATGGTGCAGGAGTAGTGACGATTCAGACGGAGAGCTGCTAACCAGTGATGTTAGACTGTGAGGCACCTAAACGTTACCTGAAAGTGCTTAATGTGTCACATGAGAGAAAGGGTTCGAGGGTAGACAGATTCGTCTGTTTGCCAAAGCGAACGTCATCGGAAACCTCCAGACGACATTACTCCTCATATCTGCCAGTAGTGTAAACACTAAGAAAACAAAGGAGCAGCCACATTGTCTGGAAGCACAAGTACATGAGTAAGGTGACTGTGTCTATTTAGACCAAGGTTTTAAGACTTTTTTTATTATTATTTTGATGTGTTCTCTTGTCATTTTGCAGTCATAAAAATGAAACTGTGGGATAAAAAAAATTCCAAATGTGTGTATCTCTGTAGGTTTTGTTCCTACTCTAAACGTTTTCCACAGATGCAGTAATAATTGCCTTTATCTTCAAACATTTAAGTTTAGCTTCAGGAAATGTCTCCAAAAATTAACATCTTTGTCCTCAACAGTCTGGCTTTTTTACCTTGCTTGTAGAGTAATGGCTTCTTTCTCACCAAGTGCCATTAAAGACATAATTATTGCTCTTCTATGTAAACTTTGGTATCAGAAGAAAGTAATCCTGTTATTCTAACTATTTAGTAAATAGGAATAATTCTTGTAATCCTAACTCACCAAAAAGAGAAAAGGTTTTGTCTAATTTAATGCCAGATGCAGTGAGACAAATAATTTTTTTTATGCAGTGCGTCTGTCAACCTGCATGCAATTTTAATCACCCATTGCCATCAAACTGAACACCTACTATGATAAGGATGAGCTGAGAAACTGATAAAAAATATTAAAGAAATATGACAGCAAACAAATGTAAAATACCAATGTCACAAACCAACTTGAACTGCAATAAGCAGCAAAGCAAATTTATATTCTGCTCCTCCTACTCACGTCAAATTAAAACAGAATTATAATGTAAATATTGGGTTTGATCAAGGTAAAGCACCAACGAGCACAAAAATGATTCAAGTTGAAAATGACAAACAATTAAAAAAAAGAGAGAGAAAGAGGTGTTAAACTGTAACATAAAAAACATATAAATATTGCTACGTTTACTGCTAAAGACCTGGTTTTCAAAATAGTATAGATTTTGAGTATTAGTTGTAGTCTTTAGCTAATACGTTATTTGACCTGAACTTCAGCTCCATCAAATAATTTTTCTGGCTTGCAGTCCTTTTAAGTTTTCTCCTGCTCTATGGTGCACCTTCTTGTCCCCATCAGCTGCTGCGCATGGTCAGTCAGCTGGCTGAAAGTAGGCTCAAACTTTTTCCTTGAATACAGAAACAATAAATTGTGCTTTTTGGAAATATTTCACGGCAAGAAAAACAACCGTGATGTTGAACGTATCCGGACACCAGCCATCACCAGCTTTTTACTGTGATACTGTGGTCGTTTACTCACAGTTATGCTGCAGTAGAATCCACTGCTCAACAATTTGACAGTAAATATGCTTGCTGCTAAAACAGAATTTAATTGTAACCAATTGCACCACTAAATGCATTTCAGGATTTTGCTCTTTTTTTCCCACTCAGACCTTTAAACCTAAAAACTCTTTTTTTCTGTTCTAAACTATTTTTCTCTCCTAAACTCCTTGCCACTCTCTCTAAAGTCACCCATCCCTACTTATATTCCCAGTGGCTATCCTCTCACTACATCTCCATTCATCCATCTACCCATCTCACCCCTGGGTAAAACATCATCTCATCTGTGCAGGGCAGGCAGACCCCTCATTACCCCAGCATGCAAGTATTGATCCACTACCCCAGTGTGTAAGTGTTATTTTAAGATGCTCAGAGCTGTAATCAGCATGTTAATGATAGTCATCGCCATAGTGAGAGGCTCTGTGTGGTTATTCCTGGCCTGTGGAGACCAGCAAGTGGCCAGCAGCCTGAACAAACACACACGCAGGTTTGGAGGCTTGGTGGGGCGGCGAGCAAATGAAGGTGAGGTCTGCAGAGCGGCTCATTGGGTCAACCCCTCCCCTCAAGAGGAATATTTCCTGTTAACTCGGAGCAACTCGAGTTCATGCAACTCCTTGTGTACAAAGAAACATGCATGTATGAGGAATCTGATGCCATGTCCCAGCAAAGGTGATGTAATCCATGAGCCCTGCATGTCGCTTGATACAAACATAAGTGTTTGTGAAGGTTGGGCTTCAGTCGCTCTGGACAAATAGCTTCAGCATCCCCTCCAAATGTGGCAATTTCACATTCTTATCAACATGAGGTAAACAAACTGCTATGTGCATACACACACACACATATACAGATGGGTCCACACAAACAAACAAATGGAGCAGATACAATTCATCTTAATATATTACAGGTGCTGCAGGCCTACACCATTCCTCCAAACCCAGACACACACACACACAAGCGCGCACACACACACTCGCAAAGCTGTGCCAGTATGGATAAGCCCTATTTGGCAGAGTTGAGGAAGATGCATTTCAGAGGTAAATGACATCATTACCATATAAATGACTTCCAGCAAAATACAGCTGCTAATGTGACACACACACACACACACACACACACACATATATATATATATATATATATATATATTATATCTATATATTTGTATAGGTTACACACATTTTCATACACAGCAGACTTCAACATGCCACACGCACCCAACACGAAACAGCATAAACCTCACAAATGGTATACTGTGCCGCTACTTAACTGTACTCTGATTGGGTTAAAGCTGAAAGATGGGAGCAGAGGTGGCTGGAAACAACACACAGTAGACAGCAAGAGGAGGTGAAAGCCCAAATTCAATAACACTTCAAGGAATCACTGTGGTCTCCTCCAGTGCGCACTAAAAAGGAAAGATGTGTATTTATGTATAAGAAGGCTGTGAGAATATAAAAACCTGCTCAAGGTGAAAAGTTCACACCTAGAACAGCGCCTATTATTCTATTAATGACCACTTCATATCCGCTACAGTTGGTGTTTCTGTGAGGAAACAATATTCATGTTATTCCTGTACAGCAACACACGACATGCCTATGACACAGTGTTGGGACTCCAAGTGTTTATTGGCGCAGCATGTTGAACATGAAGGAAACATATTTTGTGTGTTTGTCAAAAAAGGTGTGCAATTAATTTCAGGTGATTAGTTTGAACATTGCACCTCATGTAAATGATGCTAACTAGATACACCAGGCACTTAAGAAATCAAACTTCCCAATCTCAGTACATTGATCTTATCAACGCTGCTCCTTCTCAAAAAAAGACTGAAATTTAGTCAAAATGTTTTTCAACAACTTTTACTCTTCCACTGTTAATGTTTTAATTATTGTAAAACTCCTAGCCCCTTCTTTGCAACAAAAAATCAGTTTTACAAACTCAATTGCAATGCATATCTTTTGAGCGACCGTTGAGCTACTGGATTGTAGCCACAGTCCCCCTGGGGTTGTCTGACAGAGAGGCGAGGCTGCCATCCACCGGCGCCACCGAGCCCTCTGACCACCAGCAGGCGAGGCGGGTGAAGTGTTTTGCCCAAGGACACAACGACAGAGGGCGGACGGAGCGGTGGATCAAACCAGCAACCCACCGATTACGGGATGAACTCCTACCACAGTCACTCCAATGAATGGGTATTAACAAATGGGTTGCCATGGTAGTTTTCAGATATGTGGTGGAACAGTGCTATAACATTGTTATAGATTCAGATATTGTAATAAAAAGCGGCCCTGTAAACTTCTAACTCTGCAGCAAAATATTTTGTGTGTACCGCACAGTAAAGTGGAAAGGTCAGAGGAGACTAAATGACAACAGAACCATGTTTCTTTTTGCAGCAGGTAAAAGTGCTCACCTTATAATGCCATGTCAACTGGATCTGCTCTGTTTCAAAGAGTGAGACCTACAGTGTGTGTTTCTGTGTGAGCGAGAGACGAGCTCCGATACTCAGATACTGCTGCTTGTGTGTGTGGGGGGGTTGAGGGGCTTAGTGCCACACTAAGCTCAGGTGGGAGCACTGCAACATCTTTGTAGACAGACGGTGTGCAGCGTTTACATAAATCTCATGCCGGAGACACTCTTTCAAGCTCCGTAGACAAGAGGTGGCAGGTAGGCGACGCTGACTGCTGCAAAGCTGTGATGGCCGGTATTGTCCTCAAGACGAGGGTGGCTTTTATCTGCTCTCTGGGTTTACAAAAAGGGGGGGAAAGAAAAGAGGGGAGGGGAGAATTAAAGAGAGAGGGAGCACATAGCCTGCCTGCGGCTCGCTTTTCAACATCTCAATGACTGCATCGTCCTCCTTGTTCTCCTCTCCTCCCTCCTTATATTAGGTTCTGCCTCTTTCTCCTCCTCCTCATGCTCGCTCTCTCTCTCTTGCCTCCAGGCCATAAACATCCGTATGTCACGCACATGCTATGAACACGCACGCACACACACCGCCAACACAGAACACCACTAGTGATTGGCTTTGTCAGGGAGAGCTGGTTCTGAGGTCAACAGGAAGCATCCATGCACAAACTGAAGAGTTATGTGTCCGTCTGCACACGCCCAACTCTCTTATGCTGGTGCCTCTTGAAGCCGTCGCTGACTGTGAGAAGGCTTTCCAGCAGGAGTTTCCCTGCCTTTGTCACCGTGGATGTGTGAGCTTTGGGTTGCTCGTCACTCTGCAGTGACTGTATTCGCCACGTCGGACGAGCTGCAGGTGTTATTATGCGAGCAAATAACAGAGGAAGTTATTAATTATTTTAGCTTCTATTAGGAGGAACACACCAAGCAGATACCCCTGGAGACATGTCATCAACGCCTCTTATTGTTCTCCAGCTTACACACGCCGCTCTTCTCCTCCCACCTCGACGCCTCCCTCCTCCTTCCGGATCACATGTACCATTTTCTCCCCTCCTCTCCTGTGTCCTCACTCGTTCCGGCTGTGACATGCACATCTTGCCTTGTTACACATTTTCTGACTGGTTTTTCACTTTGTGACATCTCCTTTGAAAATTTTTGTCTGCTGCTACCATATCTTCTGCTTCTTGTCTTGTTTAAATCGCTTATTTATGCCTCCTTATTTCCTCACTTTTCATCCAGTCCTACAGTCCCTTCTATTTTACTCGAGTAATATTTCCTCTCCAATGTCTGTCTTCATGTTCACCCACACAGATTTTCCTATTTTTGTGCCATTGGGAGATGGGAGATGTGAAAACTGAGAGCCTGCCTCGGCGTTTACTCCCTTCTCAGTCACAGTGACTACGACCCACCCACAGACCGCTGCATCAGCCAATCAGAAAATGGATACCACTTCCTTATTTCAAAATGCAGGTGATTTAAAGAGCCACCGGATAATTATTTAAGAACATGAAAACAGACTGAGAAGGGACAGGAAAAAAGAAAATCTCACTATAGGCCAACAGCATCTATATTTTCTGCATAAGTCAGACCTTTCCAAAGCACATTGTCTGACCAGTTATACCTAAATCTAAGTGAGAGACTTGAGCAATATAAAGCATTGGCTTCAGCGATTGCACTGTCAAAAATATTCACCAGTACTTTTTTCTAAGTTTCGTAATGACTAATAAATACATTTATCGGGCTAGAAATGGGCAGAGGCAGAAAAGAGAAGTCATACAAAACAAAGTCAAATCCTGGACAACTGGATGCAGAGGATCAATAACTTCAATTTAGCAAGGCACCTGCTATGTCACATGGCAGCCTGTCTTTTGCTTTTCTGTTTAATAAAGACAAAGGAGTTTTAAATTATGATTTCATTTACCTGTTTTTTTTTACATTGGAGTTCTTCACTGCATGTCTGTCTGGATGTGATGATTTATATCTCTTATAGCCACTTTTGCCAAACTAGTTCCAATGAAGTGATTTTTGTTCTACTAATCAGGCAGTGATCTGATTTTTGGGTGACTAGTAAAATCAAACCAAACTTACTACAAAACGTGGCTAATCAAAGTTTCATTGTAGTTTTTTCAGGTTGGTTTGATGGCTTTTTTTCTTAATTAAAAAACTGCTCTTTAGATAATCTGGGTAATCTTTGAATTTTCTAAAATCGGATGATGAAGATAGCTTAAAACGTCAACTAATATCTTGCAACTCCTCTTACACACAGTGGGACATCACCTCTTCTCCCAATATAAATATTTACCAACTTGACATCCTGAAATTAGTATTTTTGTAAATTTGTGAGTTCTGTCTCAGTCAGCATGTGGCACGGCTCAAGATGAGACAAAGATTTTTGGCTTTGAATCTGCTTGGAGTCAACAGTCGACTGCACAAATGAGACACTAATTATCGCGCACGCACACACACACACACATAAGCCACAGAGATCAAAAACAGTGGTTTTACGGATGTCTACAAACATGCACGCACACCCAGACATGGCGCTCCATTGTCCCCCAGACAAAGCTGGGAGTGCATCCCCTGTTGCAAGTGGCCCTCCCTGGGGGAGACCCGGTTCTGCACCCACCCCTCCAACGCCACGTGAATGCACACACAAACAAACACAGATACGAACAGACCACCCCCCAGTGCTTCGACGGCCTATTTTGAAGAGTTACAAACAGGCGAGCAGACAGAGGTGGGGGAGGCCGGGGCAAAAGAGTCCCTCAATGGTAACAAGGGCATTATAAGCCAATTATGAGAGCCGCCTGAGTGACTGACAGACAGGGTGGAGAACGTGACACGGTGAGCTGTCGGATGTGGAGAAGGTGTGTGTGTGTGTGTGGCTTTGCATCCAACTGTATTCCCTTCTCGTGTAGCTAAAGCTCTGGGCTAAAGGGCTCTAATATGTGCTCATAAAGAGAGACTAACACACACAGGGCAAACATCCACATGATCCCCTCCCTTGAGGTCCACCTCCTACACACGGAGGCATTCAAAAGATCTCTTTGTCTCCGTTTCGTGCCAGAGAAATAGAGGAGGGGAGGAAAAAAAAAAGGAGCGAGAAGAGGAGAAAAAGAGCAGCTAAAGGGTTTGCAGGGAAGCAAGGAGGAAACAGGGGGACCTGAAAGAGGGGGGGGAGACGGGGAGAAAACACGGAGAAGGAGAGGCCGGACGGAGGAACGGGAGGGGGATGAAGAGTAGGGAGCGAGGCGAAGGGATGGGAGAGTGTGAGAGACAGTCGGGCTCCGGAGCTGCTCTGAACTCGTTTGATCCAGCTCGTCTCGCCAGGCGTTCCTCGAGATGCATTCCTGTGGCTGGCTGGGCGCAGAGCGAGAGACGCAGAGACCAGCACAGATTGGGAAACAGACAGGGAGAAGCTCAGAGGTAATTTGCAGGAAGTAAAGCTCGAGAGATGGAGATTAACCGGAGCAAATTAAAAGACGAGCTGGGAAATCCACCCCGAGAGAGCAGGAGGCATCTCTCCAGTAAAAGTTTCCTGCGAACCAAAATGTTACCTGCTGCTAAAGTTCAACACGCCAACCCACCCACTCTCACTCGGAGCCTTCCTGCTCCCAGAAACCAGAATCTTCTGGTCATAAACTGAGCAGCAAGCCACTCTCTGGCAAACGGGACTGTTTTGCCACATTTAAAAAGGAAAAACACTGAGAGCACATCTTAGTAGCGACAAGCAGCAGGGAGACGGGGGGCGTTTGGAATGATGTACAGAGTGAGGACAGAAAAATGGACACCGCAAGAAGAAATGGAAACCCGGGGAAGAAAGATTTATAACCTCTGTCAACACTGCCAATAACAGGAGACAGGGGAGGTTTCACTTGCTGCATGAAAGTAGAGATTTTTAACAGCATGAGAAATTAAAGTAGCACCAAGTTATTCACCTAAACAGCAAATTTCCATCATTTATGACCCCACCTGCTATGTATACATGCGCTGTTCAATTGAACTTGTTCACATTTTTCACTGTAAAAAAACCCCCAACAATTTATTGGGATTTTACGTGACGCACCACAAAATAGTGCATAATAGTTAAACTTAAGGAAACGATGCAAGGCTTTCAGTATACAGCATATATAATTACAAAGAAAAACGTGGTACAGCTTTGTGTGGAACCCCATGAGTCAGCATTTTATAGAATTGCTTTTGTCATATTTTTAGCATCTAAATTTAAAAGCTCGAGTTCAGTCAAACTGAATTGAGATCCTTGGTGAACATCATATCCCCAGTTTTTCCACACATTTTCAATAGCATTTCAGTCTGGACTTTGGGCTATTTTAGTACATAAATATAATTTCATCTGAGTTGTGCAGCTCTGGCTGGATATTAAGAGTTTTTGTCCTGCTAGATAGGTCAACCTCTACCTCATTCTCATCTCTTTTGCAGACTTGTATACATTTTCTTCCAGGATTGTCCTGTACCTAGCTCTGTTCAACATCCAGTCAACTGATGAGCTACCTTGATACTGCTGAGGAAGTATCACCAGAGCATGACTCTGCCAAGATCTTGGTCCCCCATGAGGATTGTGATACTGCACTGATGCTTTTGAAGACACGGCAGGTTTTGTATGTTTGTCTAAGATTTCCATTTTTGCCACATTTGATCAAAACCCTTTCCAAAGATTTACTTATCGCAAATTGAACATTTTATTGTGTTTTTTTCTTCCTGCCGCTCTTCTGTAAAGACCAATTTTGCAAATTACATTACAAATACTTGTCCTATAAACTCTCTCAACTGAACTGTGGATCTTTGAAGCTCCTCCAAAGCTACGATTTAGTAGGTTTTGCTTTTGTGTCATACTTTGATCGACAATTAACTAAACAAGAACTCTGAAATGTTGTGATATTGTTTTATATCCAAACCCTGCAACAAATGTATTTCAACACTTTATCCATGACCAATGTAGGTCCCTTAAGCTGTTAAGGAACAAACCTCATTCACTAATATTCTCCAACAAACGCCCAAATCTCTCTCCAGAAGGAACCTAACTAGATTTTATTTAAAGGTTCTAGAGTAAAGGGGGACACATCCAAATACACTCTAAACTTTACAGATTTTTAAAATCATGTATCCTTTTACTTCCACTTCACAGTTATGTACAACTTTGTGTTGGTCAACCACATACAATTCTGCTAAAACACATTGAGGTTTGTGGCTTTAACATCATAAAATACGTAAAATGTTTAAGGGTCTATGAACACTTTTGCAAGCCACTGTAACTTATATTTTCTCTTCCTGTCAAGTCCAAAGAAAGACAAGTGGTGAAAACATAACAAGACTCCGATGAGGTTAGCGATGTTGTAAACAGGCTGGTGAAACCGAGAGGCAAGACCCAACTGTCTGCAATCATTGTTCGTTGCAGAGAAGCATTTGTGTGCTTTCAAGAGGAGATGAGAGGTGACGGGAGGCTTTGATCAGACAGCCTGACATGCCGGTGACCAAACAGAGCTGCAGCTGTCTCAGACAAACACTTATAGCTACCCACCTGCAGCTACATGTTCCAACGATGAAGCAAACAATGCAGCCATGTAGCATGCTGTTGCCGACAATGCCTCGCACTATAACATGTTAATGATAAACTTGTTGCAAAATTAATTAATCCCTTTGCTGAATATTGCTCCCTGTTTGCTCTGCTCCATCAGACCCTTTGTTCTGGGTCATGCATGCATGTAGGCAAATAAGCAAAGAAATAGTCAAACATTTATCTTGAAACCTGTTAGCAGTATCAGTTTTGTAGCTGTTACATTTATACCGTCCACAAATGATTAAAACAACCAATGTATAAAATATAATCTGTCTTCCAAGTTTATGAATGCTAAGTTGCTGCATCGTCAAGATGAGAAGGAGAAATTGGATATGGCTTTTAACTTTCTAAGAGGACACACATCATTCGGGCCTGATTTTCCACCAGCAAAATGGCTTTGATCTGAAACATGAAGTTGGCAGCAAAAACTGGATTACGTCGCAATCTACTAAAACTACAAACAGGACTCCTCTGTGAAAACACTGAAACTCACTCTGACACAGTTTGAAATCTATAAAACATGTCATGGGCAGATTTATTTATTTTTGTTTGTTTGGTCTGCTTTTTCATTATGAAACTTTATTTGATCAAGATAAAATCTAGACTCCCAAAAACAAGATTCCACATGTACATGTCTCTAGTGACATTACATAGGGCACAAGGCAACAAATCAGTTTTCTGAATATGTACTCCACTGTTCTTTTAATCTATCTACATGTCTTTATTCAGATACATGGATATCTCCTATGGGAATTTTCAAATAATTTGCAAAACACATGAACATGCTTAATGAACATGATTCTATTTTCAAAAAGTCTTCATTTCAAAGATAGTTATGAAAACCAAAAGATCTGCTGGATTATTCCCATAAAGATAACTTCAAAGTTCCAATGATGGTTCCTGCAGAGGTCATTCACCAACCACGTCAGTCGAAGGTGATCGACAGACTTATAATCCAATCCTACAGGTTAACTCCACCACATATGATCCTGCAGTGCAGCTCATATTAAAACATTCCAGTCAACAGACTAAAAAAAAGACTAAAAAAAGTCTCTGTTCAGCAGTCAGAAGGAGAGAAGTTGTTCGGTTACGCTAAGGTACTTTGAGATCGTCTAAAGAGCCACTGAAATGCCAAATAACAGCTGTTTAGAACACAGCATTTAGTATTTTTACTGCACATATTCACTAATGTAGAATTGCTTTTTTTTTCTCCCCTCCAGGGGGTCTTTTTTGGGCTCTAGTGTCCCTTATACTATGAAAGTAGGCTGACAGGAAAGGGGGAGGCCTCTGTATATGGGTTGTACGCTCTAATCCTGGCCACCGCAACGCCCCCACCATTTTGAATTTTATTTTATTTTTTGAAGCAATGCTACTTCAACCAGTGGCATGATGAAGGACGAAGTCTTCACAACAAAAACACCTGAAAGTTTGATCTTAGTTAGAAGCTGCATAAAGTTGCCAGTGAAAGAATAAAAATCCCTGCTTCCTATATGTCACTGTTTCGGTAAGGTGATGATAACCCACCACCACAATATTGAATCCCTACATGTTCACCTCAGCCTCACATTTTACAAATCTGTAGAGAATTAAGTCTCTTATCTGCTGTAGTTCCTACACAGCCCCACACTTCCTCTTTCTCTCTTTTGTCTCCCACTCACTCACTGCCTCTCTTGTTCTCATGTGGTGACAGGTCAAAGAATGGCCATCGATTGTATTTTCCCCGAGTGTGTGTGTGTGTCTGCTTTACTGTGCGAGAGAGGGTAAAGATGGTCTAATTGCAGGGATAAAGAAGAGAAGACAGAGATGGGTCAATTAAAGCAGGAAATGGAGATGGAGAGTATGCACATCTATGGCGGTGGGGGGGCTTACTTCAGCCAGGATTGCCTTTTACCCACCTATAAAACTGAACTGCTTGAGCCGTTTTGGGGAAGTCGTTGGTTCAAATCTCCTTCAAACACAGATCCGCACAAGTTTTTATTATTATTATCACCATTATCATTATTATTACTACTAGTAGTAGTATTACTATTATTATTATGTCCCTCTAATTTTGCTTGGAGTGTGATGAAGCTACAGAAGCAGGAGTTGCTGCATCCACAAACTGATGTCTGTTCGGAATATTGACTTGCAGCACGTAAACATTCAAGAGCTACATGGGGAATAGATTCACACTCAGGACCTTCTTAGCCAACTGCTCTCTTATATCAGCTTAAGGTATAAGCTGATATAAGAAAGTAGGATAGGGAAATGAGCAACAACTCCCTGAGCTAAGGGTCCAGTGAACCAAGAGCTTCTAGTTCAAATCTTTTCCGCTAAACATATCCTTTGTGCAACCTGCAGTGGATTTGTTTTTTCTGAAAAACAGAAATTTATATAAGAATTTATAAGTCCTCTCACTAAAATGTTTGTGTAATAGCATTCATATATATTTTACTCCTATCATGTTGCAGAAATTGATTAAATTATTCCCCCTAATGTGCACACAGCACTGCAAAAAGCAACTGAAACAACCCCAAAAAACTGTATAGTCCGAGTCTGGATTCACAAACTAAACCTGAATAACTTAGTGAGTAGAAAAACAGCACCAACTTTCATTGACGTGCACAAAAGAAAGCAGCTAGTGACCAGAACTAGAGGATTTGCTAAAACTCCTGATCATTGTCCTGCCAGTCAGGAAGTCAAAAATCCAATCATTTTAGCAATCCATAAAGCAAATCAATACCAAATAATTACCAGGTTGCAATGACAACAACATTCTGTTGTGTAGATGTCGTTACTGAGTGAAGACTCCAAGGTCTACGTATTCACTGTATCAGTAAGGTGTATAAAATGAATGCAGGAAAGCAACAAGTTGTAAGAAATCCTTTAAAACATGTAAAGAAATACTAAATTTGGAAATATCAGCATTTTGGAAATTCCAAAGTAAAGAGTAAGGATCTCCATTCTCTGGGCAGCTGCTGAATAAATGACGCATTGCAAAAAGGTCACAGTTAATGAAAATATCAATAACAACATGTCCCATCCTAAAGCGATAAGCTGCAAGCTTGTTCTTATGCTAAAGAAGTTTGTTCCAGAAATCACTAAATTTACTAAGTTGTCTAAGGATGTTTTGACACCTGATAGTCAGATAGGTTCGGTTTGACTGGGGATCAAAATTACATTTTCAGCTGGTGCAGTTTTAGTTCACACTGACATCCGTCAAACAAGCTAAACCCTTTAAAAAACCTGTTCCTCTCCTCAACTGTGGGGACACTGCTCCAAGAACCACTGAAGGAAAAAACATGAAACCACCTGAAGAAGACCGTGAGCATAGCTTCCTTCTTCACAAAATATAAAACAAAGAATTAGTGGTTAGAGGTTGTAGGATTTCTCTTTTGTCTTTGGCAAAACATCACAAGCCATTTTTCCCGCTAGTCTTAGACTTGCACATTTGTTCTGGTTGTATTTACCCAGAATCCCCTGTGCTATGGTTTGGTTCCTGCTTTTGGAGTGGTCTCTGCTCTGCCTGGCATTCACATATGCATTCAAGTTCACTTTAACAGAAGTTAAGTCCACATCAGAGTTCGATTGTGTATTAAGACATTCCCAAACAAACCAGAGTTCAACTAAAGTGGATCAAACATGGCTGGTGTGAAAGCACCCCAAGACAGCACACATCCACAACTTGCCCAACTCCTGCAGGAGTTCTCCCTGATTCTACAAACTCAGATATGTCTTCTTCCCTTCTAGTGCACTGAAGTAACTCGCTACTTATCTCTACTCCACGAAACTCCACAGAAAAAAGAAGGATCCCTTAAGATGTTGAGTAATTTGGGTTTTCTATTTTTTTCATTTGAGCGATGTGTTTTTGTTCAAGGTGGATACAATCCAGAGTTGGTAGAGATGTGAAGACCAGTATTGCATAACAACATTAGAAGGTAGCCTACATCTGTGCCTCTTTCTCTGCACAGTAGGTGTGTGCGAACCCAAACAAACATCTCAGCTCGTGTGCCATGTTGCACTTCTTATACGTGCGTGCGCGCATGTGTGTACAGCTGCACAGAGTGATTGGACACTACATTCTGGAGCAACGTGTGTGCACAAGTGTGTCTGTGGACTGGTGTCTTTAGTAGACTTGTGGTAATCCTCTTAGCGTATGCTGCTTGAAGCTCAGAGCGCATTATGTAACTGCTCTAATCCAGCACGGCATCAAGAAAGACAGCAAAAGACCACAACCAGTGCTCTCTTACACACACAGTCATACACCTGCTTCAAGAATTGGAAAGACCCACAATGCCAAATGTTAAACTCTGGGTCAGAGCCAAGGAGCTGAACAAAAAACAAGATTATTCTCACTCTAAACCAAGATCAGAGTCTATATCTGTTTATTCTGTTTGTTTCATCTTTTGCCATTTAGTTCTGTAACTTCAGAGGAACTCGCACTTTTCACGACTCTCCACTGAACTAAACATCCGACCTAAAAAGAAAAACTAAATAAAAAGTAATCTCTCCACTGGCTCTCCACTCGGTTGCCAGGGCAACAGTGGCCATCTTGTTGGCCCCGTCAGTCCTGGGTACACATCAGAGGCCGGTCATAAATGTGGAATGACATTCAGAGGTGGTAGTGGGGGGGAGTGAGAGTGAGGCAAAGAGTGAGAGGAAGAGGCGGAAGGAAAACAGAAGGACGGATACAGAGACCGACCGAGACACACACGTTCGCACGTTGTCTCGCCTGCTTTAAAGTAAACAACAAGGAGGAGTTGCCATCCAGGCTAAGCCTTGTCCTAAACAATTTTCATCATTGACCAATCATTGTGAAGACAAACTAATTCCTCTCTGGTGAGAGAGGAGTGAATACTTATACAGCCTCCCACTTGTTTCCTATAAAGTATTCTGCAGTGTCTCCATTTGAACTATATTACCCAAATATTAATGTCTTCCTAAAATATGTAAAAACATACCCCTTTAAATCAGGAAGTCAGCCATAGTTAAATATACTAGAGCATAAAGAAAAACTAACAAAAGAAATGAGCTATAAATACAAATACTAATTAAAGTGCACACTGCATAATGCAGGGATTATTGTGCACTAGATAGTAAAAAAATAAAAATAAAATCACAAAAAATTTGAGATATTTGCCTTTCGGGTGAAATTTATGGACAATGTAGACAATGACATTATCTAATGAAAGCATTCAAGTAGAAGCATATAATGGTAATTGTGGTGTTAATGTTATGCATAGTTAAGACTACAAATGGCCACCTGTGGTGACGTCATAAAGCGACAGGCTTAAGTAGTCCAGGTGAGGCTGATTGTGGCGATGAAGTCTGTGCTGGATGTTTGGTGATCGGGGAATAAACTGATAACGATGATACAGTTCGACTCAGCGCAGTTTTCATAAAAACACGACATGGTGTCAGGAGTGCTGTAGTATAAATCATCGGAGGCTGCAATTCTGCCGGAGACATGGCTGATGACAACGTACAGGGAGTCGCTTCTGCTGGTCCATGTGCAACGTTCAGCATCCAGCCGCCGGAATCTTTCGACTTCACAAAGCCGCAGGAGTGGGCCAAGTGGATACGGCGATTCGAACGGTTTCGTTTGGCAAGTAACTTGAATTCTAGTTCTCAGGAGAATCAAGTTAACACGCTCATTTATTGCATGGGAGACGAGGCAGATGATGTTCTGCGGGGATTAGCATTACCAACTGACCAGAGAAACACGTATCATGGGGTTCGTGATGGATTTCAAGCTTTCTTCGTTGTTAAGAAAAATGTCATTTATGAGCGAGCCAGGTTTAACATGCGCAAACAAGAGGAGCATGAAACCGTAGATGCCTTTGTTACTTCACTGTATGCGCTAGCAGAACATTGTAGTTATGGAGCGCTACATGATGAACTGATTCGTGACAGACTGGTGGTGGGATTGCAGGATAAAAGATTATCTGAGCGTATGCAGCTCGACCCAGATTTGACACTGGAAAAGGCCATTAATTCGGCGAGACAAAGTGAAGAGGTGAAACGGCAGCAATCCTGTCTGCGTAGTGGCATCAGATCGGAGACAGAAGATGGAAAATCTGTCGACAGGGTGTACAAAAGCTGTGTTAAGCATGCCAAGGCTAAATATCACCCTAAGTTGCACACTACTACAAATAATAAAAGGGAGGTTTCTCAATGTTATAAGTGTGGCTGCTCTCCATCCCATCCCAAACGCGATTGTCCGGCAAATGGGGAAAACTGTCATTTATGTGGGAAAAAGGGACATTATAAGAGGGTGTGTAGGACGCTCAAGACTGTACATGCTGTCGAAAAAGATGACTCTTTGTTTTTAGGCAGTATTACAAAGGGAGATGAGCCTTGGAGGGTGGATGTTGAAATAAATAAAAGAAACATCTCATTCAAGATTGACACTGGTGCTGATGTTACGGTCCTGCCATACGCCATGTACAGGGACATCTATAGAGACAAGAGTCCCCCCCTTCTGAAAAAAGCTACCAGGCAGCTGCTAGGACCAGGGAGAAATGCTCTGGATATTGTGGGGGTTGCTGAGATGTTAATGAAAAAAGGAGAAAAAGAGATACAAGAAAGTGTGTATATTATGAGACACCTGCAAACTGCACTTTTGGGTAGACCAGCCATTCAGAAGCTGGAGCTTGTAGCTAGATTAAATGAGATAACTGCTGAAACATTAAAAACTAGCTATCCAAAGCTTTGCAGTGGTTTGGGAGAGGTGAAACAGCCTTATTCCATCAAACTGAAACCAGGAGCTCAACCATTTTCATTAAAGACGCCCAGAAGGATTCCACTTCCTTTGATGGACAAAGTCAGGCAAGAACTGTCCCGTATGGAAAGTTTGGGGGTGATTAGCAGAGCTGAGGAGCCAGCTGATTGGTGCTCAGGAATGGTGGTTGTTCCTAAAAAGACAGGGGCTGTACGCATATGTGTTGACCTCACCAAGCTGAATGAGTCTGTGTGCAGAGAGAAGTATATTCTTCCCTCTGTAGATGAAACACTCGGTAAGTTAGCAGGAGCTAACATTTTCAGTAAATTAGATGCTAATATGGGGTTCTGGCAGATCCCTTTAACTGAAGATACTGCAAAATATACAACTTTTATTACACCTTTTGGTCGTTATTATTTTAAACGGCTACCCTTCGGTATAGCTTCTGCCCCTGAGCATTTCCAGAACAGAATGGTAACAGAGGTTACGGAGGGATTAGAGGGTGTAGTTTGCCACATGGATGATGTGTTGGTGTGGGGGAGAACACAGGAGGAGCATGATGCTCGTCTGTATACCGTTCTTGGAAAGATTCAAGCAGCCGGTATTACACTGAACATTGATAAATGTGATCTTTCAAAGCAGAGTGTAACATTTTTGGGCCATATTATTTCTGTTAATGGAGTTAGTCCTGATCCAAATAAAACAGAAGCTGTGAGAAAGATGAAAGAACCAAGAAATGTGAGTGAACTAAGAAGCTTCCTTGGAATGGTTAACCAGCTGGGGAGGTTTATTCCAAAGTTGGCAGAGCGAGACAAGCCTTTGAGGGATCTCTTGTCAAAGAAAAACTGTTGGATATGGGGAGTTGATCAAGCTAGAGCATTTCAAGAACTGAAAGATTTGCTTTCATCCCCGCCAGTGTTAGCCATGTACGATACTAACCGGGAATGTAAGGTTTCAGCAGATGCGTCAGCTTATGGTCTGGGGAGTGTGCTGCTCCAAAAGTGGGGTCAGGAGTGGAGACCTGTTGCATACGTGTCACGATCTCTGACACAGACTGAGCAGAGATATGCACAAGTGGAAAAAGAAGCTTTAAGTCTTACTTGGGCTTGTGAAAGATTCAGTAATTATCTCGTTGGCAAACATTTCCAAATGGAGACAGATCATAAACCACTTCTGAGTCTTTTGAGTTCCCAGATGTTAGATGATCTTCCACCACGTATTCAGCGTTTTAGAATGCGTCTCATGAGATATTCCTATTCCATCTCATATGTGCCAGGGAAACATCTGTGGACAGCTGATACACTGTCACGTGCCCCTATGATAGAAAATTTATCAACAACTGAGGCAAAGTTGGTCGAAGATTCAAATATTTATGTAGATAATGTGATCCAAAACCTGCCTGCAAGCACTGGCTACCTTGATGAGCTGAGACAGGAGCTGACAAGGGATAGTATATGTGCCCGTGTGATGCAGCTGTGTGAGGAAGGATGGCCTACACACTATAACAGTGAACCAGCACTCAGACTGTATTGGGCTGAAAAGGCATTTCTTACGGTGAATGATGGTCTTTTGTTAAGAGGAGAAAGACTTGTTATTCCTTCAACTATGAGAAATGATGTGCTCATGAAATTACATGAGGGACATCAGGGAGTGGTGAAATGCAGAGAACGAGCACAGCAGTCAGTGTGGTGGCCTGGACTGGGCCAGCAGCTAAAAGAACTGGTTCTAAAGTGCCACACCTGCAACAGAGAGAAAGAAAATCCCACAGAGCCATTGATGCCATCACAGTATCCGGACAGACCATGGCAAAAACTTGGGGCCGATCTGTTTACTTTGCAAGGGAAAAATTATATTCTGGCTGTGGATTATGCATCAAGATTTGTGGAAATTGCTCAACTAAGTCCCACAAGATCAGCAGATGTGATTCCTCACCTGAAATCTGTGTTTGCACGTCACGGTATTCCAGAAGTAATGATCACAGATAATGGTCCTCAGTTTTCCTGTGCTGCTTTTGCTACATTTGCTAAGTTATATGGATTTAGCCATATTACAAGTAGCCCAAGATATCCACAAAGTAACGGGGTAGCTGAACGTGCAGTTAAAACCATAAAGAACTTGTTGAAGAAAGCAGCTGATCCATATCTGGCCTTACTCGCCTACAGAGCAACCCCACTTTGGAGTGGGTACAGTCCAGCGGAGCTCCTTATGGGAAGAAGGCTTCGCACGACTGTGCCAACACTTCCATCTTTGTTGAGGCCAGTTCTTCCAAAAAGTAAGATCGTTGCTCAAAAAGAAAAGGAGAGAAGGATAAAGGATGCAGAGAGATATGATTCACGCCACAGAGCAAGAGTTCTTAGTAAACTTACTCCAGGACAAGGCGTGTGGATTAAAGATCAAGGCACAAGCGGAGCAGTGGTTACCAGTCATTCTACTCCACGGTCATACATTGTGGAAGGACCCCATGGATTGATTAGGCGAAATCGTCCTCATTTGGTTACCATGGAGCCTTCGACAGAGCCAGAAGTTCCGGAAGGTGCTGTTGGTGCGGAACAAGTTACACCGAGTTCTGAGGAATCTTCACAGCAGAGCTTTCCTGAACTTTCACCTACTCCTAGAACCAGGTTTGGGAGACGGGTTGTGAAACCAGATAGACTGAATTTGTAGCTAAGGAAAATAAAATGATTGATGTAAATGTTATGCTAAAAATTTAAATATATATTTCTATTTATTGTAGCTTTTTCTTCTAGCTCTAGGTAGAAACAGACCTTGCAGCTATAGAGGCAGAATAATCCTCTAAGGTCTGTTGAATCAATGGTAGTCTACCCATTGATTCTAGAGAGGGGAGATGTGGTGTTAATGTTATGCATAGTTAAGACTACAAATGGCCACCTGTGGTGACGTCATAAAGCGACAGGCTTAAGTAGTCCAGGTGAGGCTGATTGTGGCGATGAAGTCTGTGCTGGATGTTTGGTGATCGGGGAATAAACTGATAACGATGATACAGTTCGACTCAGCGCAGTTTTCATAAAAACACGACAGTAATCTCCTCAAACTTTTGGTTACCACACAACAAAACCAATTTCTTAATAATGTGTCATGTGCCCTTGAGCATCAATTACACCTTGACAACAACGTCTCATGCTGTTCACAGGTCGACATATTGCGGCAGGGCATCCCAGCCTTATCGAAGGGCCGTCCCGAGGCCATTTCTGCTCAACCTGAAGGTCCGCTGGTCCCTCATCCAGAATAAATGACCTTAAGAGATGATGATACCTGCACCTGGCGGTGTGTTCAGGTAGACTTGGAGGTTGTCTAGACACACTGGTGTAAAGTTTTTTTTTTTTTTTTATGATCTGATGACACCACCATTAAATGTGCCAGAGATGAATGGCATTCATCATCTGGTTCCAAAGGACGCTGTTCGTAACGAAGCGGTCATCAGTGTGGGAATTGGCCAAAGAACGTCCACATTTGTGCCGCTGTCACTCTTTCAGTCTCTCTGTGATAACACTCTGTGACACTTCCATCTGAGAACATCCAGCATGAAGCCTCGCAATGACGAGGTCCTGGTGATCTGCTGTTTGTTGTCGTTTTGGTCTCATGATGTCAAAATGTGAACAGCATGAGGAAGAGAGTAGAGATTCTGATCAAACAGGTTGTGAAGCTTTCCATTAAGGTTCCTTGTTAGAGAGCAGCAAGTTGCCCAAAAAGCCACTGAAACAGTTGGATAAGTGTATTCAAAGATTTCGAGAAGGTCACATTAACATTAAATTCAGGATTCTAGGTTCATCTTGAAATTTCACCCAAAGCCAAATATCCGTAACTTTTTGTGATTAGTGTTTATTCACACATTTCATGGAAACACTGCAGAAATACATTTGGCAGAGAACATCAAGATCAAAATTCAGCGGCTTGAAAAACTACCTTTGGCCAAACAGTGATTTCAGGTGGTTGTTTTCTGCAGGACCTTAAAAGTTTCTCACATTTTTTATCCCATAAGGTCATTGCTGAAATATCTCCTTCCAGGTACTGTGTCAACACACACCTGTACACACAACACCTTCAAAAACAACAAAACCCCCTTTCAGTTAGGTGATCATATTCATTGATGATTGATCATATGCATTTCATTACCAGCATCACACAGGACTTGGACATATCCTCCTCTTGTCTGTTTCTCTTTATTTCTAGTTTGTTATATTGTAGTTCAAGTAAGGAGGCGCTAAATGGATTTTGGAGACCGGCACTTGTTTTCAGTTGAGCTGCAGCTCACCTTGTTGACTAACGCAGAGGGGGAGCTGGAAGAATGGCTGCTGGGTGAGTAAAAAACAAATAAAAAAATGCTCAAGCCCGTTTAAGAAATGGGCTTGAGCCCACTCTCCATGGTGCCACAATGTGTTGTCACATTTTTGAAAGGTGTTTTAGTATGTGGAGTGGCTGCAGCAGCAGCAAAGTGTACACACACTCTGCTCACAAATGGGTTCCTTTTCTGTTGGACATTTTTCTATGTTCCCATTCTGACACTCCTCATTGTGCTGATGATACAGTCACTGAATAAAAGAGCCTTAAAGCCTTTCTCGTACCTACAGTGCGTGTTTTGCTCTTTTTAGAGCACAAACAACAACTATTAACAGTAGGAAACAAAATTAACTGTGAATAATTGCACAGGATCATGCAACATTCATTCATTCATGAAAATTCACTATGAATTTAGAGAATTGTACAAGGGAAGAGAATAGTAAGTGCAACAGAAGAGAGTGTGGGATGAAATGACAGAGGAAAACAAGGTAGGGCACAAAAATGGAAGGAAGGATACAGACAAAGAAAAAGATCACAAGAAAGTAAAGAAGAAAACAAAATACGAAGGAAGAAAGGAAACAATAGTGAAAGAAGGAAGAAGATGGAAGAAAAAAGCACAGGGGAGAGGTAGCAAATAAACTCAAGGAAGGAAGAAAGGACACAAGAAAAAATGGAGACAGGACACTACCACTCAAGAATGGAAGCACAGAAGGAAGGAAGAAAGGACAAATATTGAAAGAGATAAAAGTCCATAAGAGAAGGAAGAGGAAAATGATGGCAGAGAGGAGGAATGGGAAGACAAAGAAAGGAAAAAAGAAAGTTATGCACAAATGAAGAAGGGAAGAAGAAAGAGAAAAGAATAGGATATGTACTACAGTCTGAAAATACAACACATTTATTTTCTCCTACTTATCCACACCTGGAAAATACCAAAACAAAACTATGTAAAAGCAATGCATCAGGCTTGAAATTAGTTCACAATTTTTACTCAGATTTCTCATTGTTGCGATTTTAATATCAATACTCCAAACTAAAATTTGTGTTGATCAAAACATGAGGGCCTCTGTGCGCTCATTTACAATTCCCAAATCTCCTTTGAATAAGGGCTGCTGGAAAATCCACTTAGCAAAAGGTAACACAGTTGGTTGATTCCTAAAACGGGAAGTATGGATGAAGAGGAAACCAAACAAAAGTTGCATGTTTGTCAGAGTATCTATCTGACTAAATACCAGTTATCCTACTGTGCTCAAAAACCAGAGGTGACAAGTCTTCAACTTAAAGACTAAGTTTTTACAAGTTAGTAGATAACAAATACTAAATTAAATACAGGCACAACTATGAGATCACGGTTCAGATTGTGATTGTTAACCATCTGAGTCACTGAGGCATCTTCAGCTCCCAGTTCCTACAGTTTCAGGTCAACTGCAGCACTAGCATTCATCATAGCATATGGCTTATTTGCATATCAACATAGACACCCATTATGGAAGAATCGCTTTAAACCGCTGTAGTAATATTCATATGTGATTAATAATATATTTAGGGCATGTAATTGCATCTCCAAGATCACAAAGTCTGTGGAAGACGACACAGGAGCATATGGTAATGTTGTGTTCAATGTTCATACAGAACAATTAGCATTTTACAAACGCAGTCATTCCTTGTGTTGTGCTTTTGTTTTATGTTGATTATTAACTGAACCTTCAGAATTACAGTTCAGCTGTGTTAGTTAAATAGGCAGCAGTCTACAGTTTAATAGGCATTTTGCTGGTAGTTTACTATTTAGATGAATGGAGCAAATTAAAATAATTCTTTAAAGACATGATCGGGCTTAATTTTCTACAAAACTAGAAAATTTCCTTCTACTTAGACCTGATGAGAACATTGTTTAATACACAAACATCCATGTGACAATAGGAAGAGAAGATCCAGCTGCCAAACGAGCAGGAAAGAGTTGTTTTTGCTAAGATGCTGTAAAGCTACAAACAGGACATTGATTTTAATAACAGGTCTCAGCTTTACATTCAGATGTTAGACCGAGACTCTGCAGGTCAAGGCTCCATTTTCAAAGGGCTCAGATCAGCATTAGAGAAAAAGAAAGCAGTCAGGACCTTCCTGCCACGTGCTCCTTTTACATGAAAATTTGAGTATTAGCTACACAGCAGCTATGTCCTTTATTTTCAAAATGTTACATTTTTTTCAGGTTAGGACCTTTCCTCCAACTAATTCCTGATGAAAAACCTCCCAGACATTCTGTGGCTTGAAGCTTAAAGCGAAGTGACGAAGTGAATCCAATCTGCCTGCCTGTCGAGGCTGAAACGCGATCCTCCTGGTGGTGAGAAAACCTGAGTGTGAGGGCAACGTCACGGGAAAATTAGATTGGTAAAAGTTTGTTAGTAATACGGATAAAAAGATAAGAAAATTGAAACAAAGGGCAGGGAAAGAAAAAACGGACGGAAGGACATAATCATGAGCAAGAATAATAATGGGCTGGTTCGATGAGGGGGGTGAGAATAATAAGTGTTCCTCTGGTGCTTGACTGGTCTGGGTGTTGGGTTACTGTATGTGCACAAACACAAAAGATGAGTCACTTTCTTAAACACTCAGGCGTGCACACACACACACACAGCTTTAAATATAGACTCATTACAGCCGAATTCACAGCTTCATTGCATCCATCCAGCCGGTGTCCTCTTATATCCTGATGAAAATGTGCACCGACTCATGCTAAATTATGAATTTCTAATTTTGTTTCCACAACCTAAAGCAGTAAAACCGAAGGAAAAGATTAATTTTAAACAAGTCCACGGTGAATGCCTTCCCTCTCGGTCTGCGCTCATGCACATGCTCAGACCAACTCCTCTTTTTCTTTTTTCCAACATTTTCTCAGAAATTTTGTCATCTTAAAGAACACTAATTACAGGCTTAAGCATGCAAGCAACTGTAGAGTACACACACACACACTCCCACCCGCCCAACTCCCTCTGTAAGTGAACATAATTAAAGACTTGAGGAAGCTATGAATGAGAGGGGAGAAGGGGGGATGGTTGGCAGAGAAGAGATTAGAAGTTTAGAAAGTTTATCTTATATGTTGAAGATCAGGGGGGAACTTCACACACAAGTTCTTGTAGTTCTCGCTTTTTTTCTTACCACCGTTGCCTCACGGCGGTTTCTAGTCCACTTTATAGAGGATTTATACGCATCGTATAGTCATGCACCGTCTTGCGTTTATATGTCAGAGGATGACACGTGGAGCCTGCTTGACACGGGCAATCAATCACAATGAACGCCTAATTGCCTGTAATGTTGTCAGAGGAGTTTCATCAAGCAGGGCCCCAAGACTAAAATAATTCACTCATTCAAATATCTGCTGCCTAGACTAAAAACAATGTTTCATTGTAAAACTACCAAGGGTTATTTTCAAAGATGAAAACAGTAAGCATGCAAGAGAGATATCAAATTCATGCTGTGGCTCTCGGTAGCCAGGCATGACAGCAAACACAACATAAACACCTCAGATTACAGCTCCTTGCCACAAAGAGAAGCTGAGTGTGGACTCTGCAGTCACTGGGTTCATCTGTCAGGAGGATATGTCACAGAACCAGAAAGTGGTGGATGGTTCAGCATGTCCTGTGAAAGCTGAATGACATGCAGCTAAACAACAGCAAAGCCAAAAAGCCGGTGCTGAACATGATGAGCCCAAGAACTTCTTTATCCTTTCAGCTGAAATCGGCTCAAAAAGCTACTCAGCAACACTGTTATTGAGCTCCAACAGTCTGAAAATGGTTACAAAGCTATGGATTCAGGGAATCAGTGAGAGACTATTCACGCATGAAAAGTTGTGAACCTTCCCAAGACTGGCTGGCCTACAAAAATTATGGCAAGAGCACATCGACGACTCAACCAAGAGGTCACAAAGAACACAGAACATCTAAAACCAAGAAGGCCTCGCTTTCCTCAGCTGGAGTTATTATTACTTTAATATCAAACCAATATGGAATTCAAGTTTGATTCCCGGTCCATTTGCTGCCTGTCTTCTCCCTCCCATTTCCAGTACCTTTACTGGCCAGTAAAGGCCTAAAAACCTTTATGAAAAAGAACATATGACTGTCAAACGTGGTGGTCTGGAGCTGCTTAGATACCTCAGGACCTGGACAACTTGCTGTAGTCGATGAAACCATGGACTTTACAAGACATTCACAAACAGAAATCTATCATCAATTCAATCATATACATTCCAATTTGATCATTGATATAAAACAGTGCAGTAAGGTCCAGTTTAATATGACAACTGGCAAAGTTCTCCATGTGAGGCTTTGTAAATGAGAGATCGCATTATGGAAACGTCTAGCATTTTCGGATGTTGTTTGGGGAAAAGTTCTACGTTTAGACAACCACCAAGACGCGTTAAATCCCCTGTAGTCATCATGCCAGGGCTCTATACGGCTCTGTGATGTTGACCTGTCATCGAAACACGCATGGGTTTTGACCCTTAACCTCCACCTCACCCTGCAGACGGGCGTTCTGTGCATGTGCGCAAACGTTCGCCCCTGCGGAGTACTTCACATCTCCACCGGGAGAGTTCCTGAAAAATTTCAATCCGAGACCTGGTTTCAAAAAGTACTGGTGTTAGGGAATCCGATCACTGGAGACACGTAAACAAGCAGCTGGGTCACAACACAAATGTTACGGTTTTATTGAAAGCCAACTCTATGTAAACGGGGCTGACTTTGCAGGAAATCCCTTATACTGAGCATGAATGCACAATTCTGTAAACAAGAGTGAACAAAATTCCCTCTACAGCTCTACAGTACCTCTACAGTACTAGTCACTGCTATCACAAAAGCTTGAGGGCTGCTGTTGCTTCAGCTGTTATTTAGTTTACAGGGCAGGTACTTTATTTAATAGCCTTTTAATAAATTAAAGTATTTTTTCATTTAGGCTATGGATTGACATAGGTTCCTCTCTTACAGCATACTGTGTAATAAGTTCCTCCTGGTGATCTGACAAGTTCAATTAGGACAAAAGTTACAAAAAGAAATCCGCTAAGAATTTTGACAACACTAGGTTAAGATCCTAAACTTCAATGGAAAGTAAAGCAACAGGTTTTGAAGTCTCTCTGAATTCAAAAAGCTCACTTTCTTTCTAAAAGACATGAATATAAACATTTGACAGAGGTTTAGTCTCAATCAAAATTATCTAAACTTCCAAAGGAAAGGCTCTCCTTTCTGTGTTTACATCCTGAAATCCACGCAGTGCTTTCTACAGCAGCGGCTAGTTGTCTTCTTAAAGCAACATTAGGGCCAAATTAAAGGTGTACGAGAGCTGAGGAGCTCTCTGTTCTAAGATCTCTTTAAAACTTCTCTGCTCACAGCTTGAAAAGAAAAGAAAAAACAAATCAAACTGCTACCTCTCTGTGCTTGTTTGCATCTCTCTATTTTTAGCCCTCCCTTCTGCAGATTCGGGTCCTATTTATAGATACCCTTATGATGTCCAATAACACGGTTCTCGGATGGTGAGTGGCAGCGTCACAAGGACTCGTGAAACCTCCCACTTGTTAAACCCGGCCTCCCCTCCTATCGCTCTCTCCGCCTCTCGGAGTTCAAACCAACCCAATTCCTCTTTCTCCTCCCATCCTCTCATCTTCACTCCTCCTCTTCCTCCTCCTCTCTGCCCCCGACCTGTGTTTACAGTGGTGGCTCCTGGCAAACGGCCTACATTTTCAGTGGAAACTTTGCACACAGGAAAGCGCCTCGTTTCACCCCTGCGTTGCCCGACAGAGTTGGAACACTGAATTCTGCTGTCAAAACCAGAAAAGACTAAATTTCTGCTGCTAAATTTTAAAGAGTAATATTGTGCTCTGTAGCTCACATTCACTTTAGCTACTAAAACAGATGGGCACCCAGGATAAAAGAGGATATTACATAATTGTCCAAACGTTTCCTCTTTCAGCTGAGTGAGCCCTGATGCTTTTGTTGGGTCTTTTTTTTTTTTTTCATTCACACACACTTGACGTATCCGAGCAGACAGGCAGCCTGTTCGGGCTCTCTGCATCACAGTCCCTATGACAACGGTTCGTCCAAAAAAACTGCCATTGGGTGGGAGGGGCGTGGAGGGAAGAGGCAGGCAGACAAAGAGAAAGAGAAAGGCCCAATGTGTGTGTGCAGCTGCATCGTCTCCGTGCCATGATCCTCAGCTCCCTTTCCAGAGAAGATAAAGGTTTCAAACTGAGCAGAGCCATTTCCCTTTTTGTAGCTTTGTGAAACCAAGAGTCACGTGCGTCAAGAGGCAAATGTCACAAACATCCCAAACATGACTTTAGTGTCTGTAATCGGCACTGCATGCTTTGGAGGGGCTACAGGTTCAGATCACAGTCTTCTGCTTTTCTACTCTGCTGGGTCGTTTAAATTTCTATTTTAAAAAAGTGTGATAACGGGCCCAGATCATGCTGAGCAGTGACTAAAGTCTTTAAGCCAAACCAGAACACAGTTTTGTCTTTATGAGTTTTTGATTTTTTTTTTTTAAATTGACACACATATTATCAGTGAACAGATTCAGCTTTGTCACGGTGCAGGACCTACTTGTTCAGAAACATGCCACCTTTTCTTTAATACTCACCATTATTTTGGAGTAAAAGCCTTATTTCATTTTCATCATAATGTGACTACAAATGCTACCGCTGTCAACTCATCATCAACATTAACATGACTGAGTGTCTTTAGTCTTTCAAGGCAGCATGATCTCCATTAACTATACATTTCCATCTTGTTTAGCTCATCTTTTCTTCTCTCTTTTTCATTTCAAGTTTCATTGCCTCCCATCTATTGCCCACTTAGAGTACGCAGGAAATTTAAGTGTATGAAAAGTGCTCGATAAATAAAGACACGCTGATTGATAACTGAGAATTTACACAAGCACCAGTAATCATGACAGACAGCAGACAAAGCTGAAGAAAAATGGACGACAATAAATATTTTCTTATTTTTATTGTTAATTTAACCATGACAAAGTCTTGGTAACAATAAAAGACTGGAGACTAAATAAAACTATGAGCCTCTCGTTTTCAAAGCTGTGGAAGAAGAATTACTTGTGGTACTTTCATTGCTTTAAGTAGCACTCAGAAGAAATGTTGCACTCTATAAATTTTTGCCGGTCATTATGAAAGTTTTCATTGTGTTGAAAATGAGAGAAAATGAGCCCAAACATCCAAAACATCCATTTTAGCGTCAATCTAGCCTGGCCATTGTCTTCGTGTCCAATTACACTGGAAGAAAGGTCTCACTGCCAGCACAGTCTGAACTTTCTCCTCTTGACTCGGATTGTCTTATCCAAACTGACCTGGACCCGTCTGAAAATGTAACTGGACTGCATCAAACTAGGGGAGGGGAGGAAGATCTTTAAAAGGAATGTTACAATTTAATAAATTATTATGATCCAAATGTGTAATACGCCATTACCAGATGTGTGATAATATATCTAAACTTTTTATGTTAGAGGGCGTGATGGGTCATTTATAAGAAAACTTCTGTAAGGCACACAGGGGAGAACAACATGTCCAGTGTTGATTCAGACTTAGACACATCCAAAATGTCCACGGTACATACTTCAAATCATATTTTAGAGTCACAGTTTTCTAAATCTTATCCTTTCTCTCTACTGAAAGACTACCATTTAGCAGCAATAGTCCTATTCTGACATTCAGTTTGTTTTTATATCATCATTTACTCCACAACTTTTTTGGAGGCATTTGTTTAAGCTGCAGTTAAAGCCTCTCGTTCTCGTCTGTCATCATGTACGACTATTTATATGGCAGAAGGAATAAAATGAAAAACCGATGGCCAGTGTACATAATAACTGCTTTATTACTGCTGCGTAATTGAAAGAATGACTGTGGAAGCGTGAAGTTCTGCAGTTTGGTGGCCACAGGCTGGAATGATTTCCTGTGGGGTACAGTTGTCCATTGCAGCAGGATGTGAGTGTAAATAAATCAGCGTCATGCCAGGGAGTTTGTAAAGGGTTGTTCATTGCTGTCCATAACTTGGCCCAACTTTTTTGCCCCTGAAACCACCGTCTGGGAGTCTAGTTAAAATCCCAGCTATAATATGTGTACTGAATGACAGAATACCACTGAAATACGTGCTTAAAATATTTTTAATTGAAAAGGTGATTTTTATGCCATCTTGAAACCTTTAGTATTCCATTTGAAGTGAATTCTTCATTTGTTTTAATCTGAACTGCCATTATGGTACCTAAAATATACAATGAAATTCCCTCACCCTTAGCGCTAATCCACAAAATGTAGAGCTATAGTAGACAAACTTTGACCTCGTTTCACTAGACACTTTTAGTCTCCATTTGTAAAAAGAAATCTTTGCTCCATGCCTTAGCAAAGAGCTAAGTGTGCTCAGGTAGCCAGCATGTAGCGCTTCTCAGAATGCAACCTCGGATAAACTTTCACATGCCCAATTTCTAAATGGAATCTGGGTGTGAAGAATATCTCCTTACCTTAAAAACTTTCACCTGAGGCCCAGGACATTTATTTAATTTTTGTTTTGTTTTTAAGTCAGTGGATGTCACATCTGATGAAGTCTGGCTGTATTCACAAACTGGTAGCAGAATAAGAGTATATAGAGGAAGTGTATTCCTAATACAACTCAAAAGTGTAACTTCTTTGAAGTCTAACTTTTTGCTATGATGATTCTTTCTGTGTTTAGCAAAAACAAGATGAGATGTGCACACACAGACGTCTGTCACGAGACGCCATCTGTGGGGACAAACAGTAGATACACACAGGTGTATTGCAGCTCGTCAAGTTTAGTTTCAAAAGCTGGTTTAATACAAGCGACAAACTGTGCTCCTTTAGTTTGGAAGTCAAAAAAGGTTTCTGACCAACCAGGTCTGCCAAGCATAGAATTATTTCAACCAGCAGTCCCCAGCAACATGTGGGAGAGGGGCAGAACTGTAATTTCCCAGGCTGCATGCAGCTGGAGAAAAGAAAAACACTAGTCAGTCCGACACTTTCTCTGTCGCTGAAACGAAGGTCTAACTGTGGGAACAGTATGACAGAAAAACCTTTAGCAGTTATGAAACCGTGGCTTTCTAAAACATTGACATGGTAAGATTGTCTACTCTGCTTCATGGTGGGTGATTACATCGCTCACATGTGTAATATGTGACAATGTATCTGTCACAGTAACTACTCTCTCTTTTTTTGTTGCCAGGACCGTTTTAGAAACAAGAAAGTTAACGCTCTTTAAATTTAGCAAACTGGTCCAGAAACAAAACAGAGGCTCTTTTAAATCTTATCACATGGATCTAATGAGCTGGAAAAGCAGTGGTGGGGAAAACACACTGCTAATGATCCAAAATATTTAGCATATGTGCATAGCAAAGATTTGGACTTTTCTGTGCCTCCAGGGACCTCCGTTAGCTGCCAGTGCAGATGCTCTAGAGGCTTTCTGAGTGTTTTTGTGCCTCAATCATTAAAGACCCATTAAAAAAACTTAATGCCTCTTTAGCTAACAACATGTTAAAATACTTCAGAATCATAACTCTCTTTAAAATGAGCATTTTAAAACTTAGAGATACCAGGTTCAATGTTGGAACAATTTCAGCTCAAGTTTAATCTACCAACTCCTCATTTGACCCAATTTTTTTTTTTAAAAGGTCTTCAGGGAATTGTAGTTCTTCCTGGCTATTTTTTGCCAAGCTGTGCTCCACTGAATGGTGTTTCAGAGTGAGGCAGACAGTTTGTGACGGCAGAAATGAAGGTAAACATCTCTTGGTCTTGTCTCTTCAGTAGAGTCCAGTGTCTCTGCCAGATATGACGGGAAGAACATAGAAAGGCAGACAGAGGGAGCACAAAAGATGAGAGATGTGAAGATGCAGAACAAATGCATGGAGGGAGAGAAATCAGTATTGATAGAAGATGAAGAAGTCAAACTGTTCTGAATGTTGAGGGGAAAGAAGAAAAAGTCAGGTCAGAGAAACCTCCAGATGGTTCTCTACCTGCTCCAAACTTTCATGATGAGCAATAACCACCAGTAAATGTTGTTTTTTTTATTGTCACTAACCTGCACATCATCAGCGTCTCGATTGCACTCCAAGCATTCTGACTATTCGCAGAAAGAATGCAGCAACAAAATATCCATGTGTTTTTACATTCTTCACATTGCAATCACAAAGTAGCAGATCTGAGAGAACTTTACTAGTGCAGAGGACAATTGTAGCAGTTTTCTATTCAAGTTTTTCATTTCAAAGAAATAGCTGATATTAAAAAGACCCAAATGTTTTTAAGTTGCTCTAAAAAGTGCACATATCAGCTGAATAGGCATACAGAGAAGTTGTTTTCAAAAATGTATATTCTGTACAATTCCACTGCAGAATAAATCAATAAGGAGAAATAATGTAAAATAAAATAAAATAAAATAAAATAAAACATTGCAATAGAAACCTAAACTTTCTGTTTAGGTTTCTTAAATTTAGACCTGCCATCCATTTTTTGTAAACCTTGATAAACCAGAAATAAACTCCAGCTATCCTAGATATTCCCTGAAACTTGTTTGTTTGGATCTTTTTGCAAACAGCCAAAGTTCATATTGATTCAAAAAAAAAAATTCTTTGTAAAAAGTTATCGATCAGAAGAAAACATAATACTTCCACAACATTAAATATAAACATCATGACAAAGTGAGTGTTCAGTCACCTGAAGTGGGAAAAACATGAAACAACAATTGGATGACAAAAACTTTTCTCCCAGTCTAATAAAGATACCAAACTAAAGCTGGTCAATGAGGTTGCCAATAGAGCATATAGTAACATTAAAGGTTGTATATGTGTGTTCCCCATATGCCTGGACTGGGAAAAAAAGAATATCTTTGTTTCAAAGAAAACATCCACGCCTGACTAAAGTCTCCTAAAACCACAGGGAAGGATGTGTTACAGTCTGTTGAAGCCAAATGGGAATCTTAAAACACCCAATTCCAAAAGGCACAAATAATACACTACCCTTCTCACCAAGAGACCACAATGGCAGCTGTGGTGGTGTGGGGTTACTTTTCATTAGTTGATTTTACAAGGTGCATAAAATTAACAGTGCAAAGTTTAGATCTAAAACCTGCAGGTTGCTGAGGATAAGAGAGGATTTCATTATCAAGCATCAAACTGAGTCAAATCAACACCTACATTCACAAAGAATAGATTCACCAGAAGAAATGTATGATGGGCAGATTGGGAAAACATGTGGAAGGGAGGTTTTCATCCCTCTGATATTTTATTTTGAGGGATGGGGTGAGGAGGGGATAAAGGGAACTACATTATGACCAAGTAATTTATTAGGGTCTAATTTTTACATCTTGAAAACATGGCATTTAGGGGTATGTACACTTCTGACCTCTAACAGAGATTGAGACCTATCATTTTGTTTACATTAGGATCAATTCTAAAACAGAATCTTGTTCATCAATGAGCAAAAAGCTTCAGTTTTAACAAATGGTAGATATTTTTTCCATATCCTAATGTTTTAGAAATCTGTATTTTTTTCTAGTTATTGTAACTTTTTAGTCATATTCAATATATAATGAAACAATAAGATGCAGGTTCAGGGGGTTTCATAAAAAATCCGTAGATTATATCTGAAAAGGGACATCTTTAACCAGTATTTAATAAATGATTATTTTCCCCTTTTCAACATTACACAAAACACTGATCTATAAGTCGTGTCTGACTGTGTTAAATGCCGGCATCACTGGTGATAAAATCCATTTAATACCCGACCAGGAGGGGAGAGAAAGCAAAAAGCGAATGTGGTCTTAAAGAGCGCAGCTGGCATGTTTCCTTGGTTCTGATCGTTGCAGCAGCTATTTTAGGAACCATCCAGGAAGTGATCTGCAGACAGGCAGCTGACGGAGGACTCAGCTACACCAAACAAGCCAGACTCATCCGGAACCAGAACAAGACTTCTGTTGCGTTTGCTTTTGTTTTGTTTTTCTTTTTTGGTGGAAACATTTAAACTTTGTTTGAAATTGTATCAGACTGCTGAGTTATTTTCCTCCCTTTTCCTGATGCCTGGGCAAATTTGATCATCTTGTCCGACATTCACTATGATAAAACTCAAAGCACTTTGAAAGTATGCTTCACTCTTTGGAGATAAATCCCATTACTTTTGAGTTGACCCAGTCCACCAACCTGACAACCATCTATCTGCCGTCATCAGTGGCCATGCTCTCTAGCCTGGGCATTTATGACAGGCTGTACTGTCAGAAATATACTGCAGTGCATCAGAAAGCAAGGGGGAGGCTGTGAGTGATGTATACAAGAGCATGATTGACAGCGCTAAGACCCTCCGCCTGGTTCTGATTAGTTGTTTCTGACAGAACACTGTATTTCTTCAGATGACAGCAAGACCATATGGAGAAGGCCATTATTTTCACAGATTGTCTTGTACTGTTAAAACACAATCCTAATTTTGACAAAGATGCAAGGAACATTTTTTTAATAAAAGTTAAATGCCTCAGCTTTAAGTGTATGAATAAGCTATGAAGATAATCCATCGCTCAAAAGTCTTAATTTAAATTGTATTACATTTTGTGATGACCCCTTTTTGGACCAACATATAGTAAAATATATAATAACATATAATAAAACAACTGTCCACTACTGTTTCACCAGACTCAAGAAATGTAGTTTAATTACAAAGGTAGACAACAGGATTACTCAAACAAAAATCTTGCTGAAGATAACAAAAAAGGAAAAAAATAAAACTGATGCATCTTTGCTTGCATCAGTTTAATTTTAGGCATCAAGCTGTTTGCCAATATACCCCACATATATATCCCCCACCCCCACACAGCCACATTGTTCTGCACTTTGCACTGTCACATCATCTGTACTTTGCCATAATTGGACCTGCTGCTACTTCTTTGGTGTGGTTGAGTGCCTTTAGTTAATTTAGTTGTATATATTGTTATTATTATTATTGTGTGTTTGCTTATTTCTACTGTATATATTTGACCTTTTGCACGGGAGCTGCAATGGAAATTTCGTTGAATTCTGTTCAATGACAATAAATGCTATCTAATCTATCTAATCTAATCTAATCTAATATACATTTTTGACTTTCATTTGAATCTGATAATGTTGGGTTACTAATAGTACAATTTCTACTGCTAAAATAACAATAAAAACTAATTCTTTGATTTTCAAAAATCCAAAGAAATGAATCGTTTTGCATTTTTTCTGTAGTTTGGCAACTTTAAGATATTATATTCATACTGATCTGCTCATATTACATTTACTGGTGGCCACAAATCTAAACAAACATGCGTTCACTGAACAATGGTGAGACGAATGCAGTCAAATCCATCAAACTAAACCAAACCAGGGAGTCACCTGGTGCACATCAGAGCAACCATGTGGCTAACTGCCCCACCAGACAGTCAATATCCTCCCTCTTCATGTCCTGCTGTACCTCTGTGTCCTCGCTTCATCTTCTCCTCCTTATGCCCTCTGCAGTATTATCAGCTAATGTATTTTTCCCCCCTCCTGCACTGCAGCCACTGTGGCACAATTACCACAGCTGCTGCACTAATGGCTATTGATGCAGCGTCCCCCCCACCCCCCACCCATCCATACACCCCTCACACACACACACATGCATGCACAAACATTCATAAAAAATTCATGACAGCAGCTCAATGGGAAGGTGCAGGGGGGGAATCTGGCAGCCTTAGAAAGAACAACAAATGTCATCCAGCAAACAAGGGAAGAGGCACATGTTGCAGGTTTCAACAGCTGCAGATGCAGATATGTAAATATTTGACAAAAAATTACTGTCTGCGTAATTAAAACTTGAAAATTAACCTTTGTACGTTTCAGTCCTTGTTGTATGTAACTCCCTCTTAGCACAGGATTTCTCACTGCCATCCAACCTGTGCTGAGAGAGCTTTAGAGCGCTAAGCCTGCTAGCTGAGGCTGAACCGGAGACCAACAGACATGTGGGGGGTGGGTGAGACGGAAAGAGGGTGGAAGGTAAGAACAAGTTCATCTGAATGATGGAGAGGAAACAAGGGATTGGGACTAAGACAAACAAAAGGTCAAGAGGAGGATGGAACATAAGGGGCAAAGATCAAGCAGGCAGCAAACCTTGAAAAAGATCACAGTGTTAGCTGAGGACATCTGGCAACATAAAAAAGCCAGAATTAAAAGTAGTCATATTAAGATTTTCTTTTCTAAGTTTTATTGCCCATTCATTCAAACAAACCAAATAAAATGAATCTAAAAGGTGCCTTCAAGAAGCCTAAAACTGGTCATCAAATATTTGGTGATATTTTCTCAAATTAGGCTTTTACTATAGCTGCACCACATGAGAGGTCAAAAGGCAATGCAAGGTTTCCCCCAGAAAACTTGCTAAGCGCGATGGTTGGGACGCTCGGCAGCCATTCATCCAGCAGACCACCAGGTTTTTGAGATAAGAAATGTTTAAAGTTGACAGGAAATTTGAAAATATAATTTGATAATTATGTTATTGAAAGATTGAAAAGATTAATATCTGAACACCAACCATAAAGTCTTAATCCAAACATTTTAAAAAAACTTAAATAAGCAATGCTAAACCTGGTGGGGGCACAATAAAAGCCTGGTGGCCTGCCAGGCTTACATTACACTGGGGGAGACCCTGTAATGTTAACCAGGAACTCAAAGGTCAAAGTAAATTACATTAAAGTACAACAGGAGATTTTCATCCATTTTTAAGACATTTGAAAAAAAAATGGCATGTCACACCTACAGGTCAGGAGAGAAACACTCTAGCTCCCCCTTTTCTCCCAGTCATTCACTTCACTATCCAACATTTGAAGTTTAACAGAAAGAGTTGGGACCAAACGAGCCAGCCATAGTAAGGAAACAGAAAAAATGGCTTTACTGTCTTTGTGGTTTTAAAGAATGGAGAGTAGACCTGTACAAAGGTGGCCCCTGTCATAGGTTTTAAAACTCTGGCACCAAAAATGCTAAGTGTGAATGGAAGATGAACTCAAAAAACAAATCTGTTTCCCCAAAATATTTAAATTAATGTGGGCAGGAATCTAAACACTCCACACCAAACTAATGCATGGAATGACCAGTAATGGAGACACTTGGGAGGGTAAGGACACACCTATTTCTGAAGAGCAGATTTTAAGGTTTCCAGTGACATAGTAGGAGTGGCGAGCAAACAGTGTAAATACAGAATGACTGCTACTCATAACGGCTCACTTGTTTATTTATTTGATGTCCTTCAGAGGCATAATTTATGCAAACCAGTTTGAGGAGAAGTTTCTGTGCAATTTATGTCAACGTCATTTCCTGGGGATTAACTTTCTAAAGTCTGTCAATATGGATGAAATTTGGTTTTAAACGAGTTTTCAATTAGAAACTTACTCTGAACCATTATCTGAACTGCCACAATCAAAGAGATTAAAACATAGATCTGCAAATGGGGAAACATTTGTCTCAGACTAAATATATGGGCCCACCAAGAATGTCATTGGGTCATCACAGAATAGAGAAACACGTATATAGTTAATCTGAATGGGTTTAAACCAGACAATGCATTTTGTCAGCTTTGCCGCAATACGCACGTAAAACAGTACAATGGTTAGAGAAAGAGTTTATTAGCTCACAGAAGAATAGATATGGTTTTCTCTGTTGTAAATCACCATTTCCTCCGCCTGATGGCAAAGCTTCCCATTGCAATCTCCAGCACAGGTTTCTGCCAACAGTCAACTTTGAAGCCTGGTTTTGTTTTGAATCATTAAGCCACTCATGCACACGCGCCCACACACACACAGACAGTCTCTTCACTCCCTTGTTTGATACAACCAGAAAGGAATTAAAAATAAAGATCACATGACCACTTTTCAAACTCAAAGAAGTCACTTTAGGAAGTGTTTTTAGCTATAAAAAGTTTTGTACCTTAAGATTATAAACTTTGCTGCACGCTGATGTTTGAGGACAAAAGACCAAGCTAAAAATTAACAGGCAGATATTTGCAGCTGCTTTCAGTTTCTTATTAACAAAGCAGACGAAGCAGAATAAATACAGGTGAACTGACAATTTCAACCCATCCACTACCTGCTTATCTGTGCCAGGTCAAAGGAAGCTGAAGTACCTGGAGAAAAACCAATGCACACACTGGGAGAACATGCAACTCCCAGAAAGACCCCATGCCAGGATTCAAACACAGGACCTACTTGCTGCAAGGCAACAGTGCTACCAACTGTCCCACAGACCTGAGAACTTGCAGAAAACACACAGCCAGCATACTAGCAACACTATTTCTACCAAAGTTTTATACTGGCTACATTACAAATATTTTTTTATAGAGCTCTTACATGATAGAACAACCCAAGGTAGAACATTATAGTGAACTGAAAGGAAAAGTAGTCAGCAGTCATGCTAAAATTTGTTAGTGGTCATGGAGGCAGCCATTTGACTTCACGCAATACAACAACCTTAAAAGAGCTACAATTAAAGTGGCCTATTCCAAGTCCAGATCTACAGTCAACTGAAAATTTGTGGCAAGACTTGAAAACTGGTTTTTATGCATTCTCTCCATCCCATCTGAGTGTTGCAAAATAGCTCTATCTCAAATCGGAAGCAAAGCTTTCAGTTTCTATATATGCAAAACTAGTAAAAGTTGTGATGATTATAAGACCAAGTATCCTTCTTCCACTTTACAGCTATGCATGATTTTGTGCTCTGTCACATCATTTTCAAAGAAGGCACATGCACATTTGTGGCTGTAGCATGATACAATGCGAGAATGTTTGAATATATGAATACTTTTTTGCAATCCACCACATATCTGTCAGTTTCAGGAGCACAGTTATTCACTTGCTCAAATGAGGAAACTTCTCACCCTCTCATTCAAGGGTCTTCTCTGAAAGTGTGCGTGTTCCTGTTGAACATGTGAACAAGCGTGGGAGGAAGGGAATGTGGTCGCAGCCGCCCCAAATCAAAAACATTCAAAGCTTGTGTGTGGTTGTGTGCAAGGAGAAGTGAGGGTCACTGGAAGAAAAAGAGAAGCAGAAACCTGAATGTCATGCGCAAAGGTCCGAAAGGCACCGTCGATGCAAGGCAAAGAGTGCCAAACGGGCATGTGACGAGTTAAAAACAGCACGCTTTTGATGTCACGCGAGTGCATAGACGTCACACGTTGTGCGTTTAAGCGTGTTGATGAGTGTCAGCTTCACCCCAGCTAAGGGGTTTAAATATAGCAAGTGGGCAAAAGTCCCAGCTGACTTTAACAATGCCATAGCTAGCAAGAAGACCATTCACGCCACATTAGCGCCACGCTAACGCTGAAACCGGAGAAGCGTTGAACAGAGGAAGGGAGGGGAGAGGGAAGGCCTTGGTTTCATGAACACTCAGCCACCCACATATGGCCTCTGCCAAGAGTTGAGTGGGACAACAGTGCCTTCGTGTGTGTATGTGTGTGTGTGCGTGCGTGTGTGAGAGAGACATTCCTCCGTGAGGTGGATGCCAGAGAACGAACAGAGCAGAAGACGGACCGTCCTGGGCTTGCGTGTTTCAGTGGAACTAACGAGCCCCTCGCTGTGCATGCCGTCCTCACAGCTGTAAACTTCTTGAAGATTAGATAATCAGATCTAACTGGATGTTTTGTCAAAAAATAAAAACTAAAAAAGGCAGCTTATGGGACTGCTTGGAAGCGACATGGTAGGTCGTGGGTTTGGAGACACGTGCCTGTAACTGAAAGGTCACAAGTTCGACCTGGCAACAGACATTGGCAGTTTTAGTATTATTGTTTAAGTTTCTGAAAATGGGCATTCCCTTCCTGTTGAAGCATCAGACAACGTTGAAACCAGATATTTACATGTGCTCTTTAACTATAAGGACAAGTTTTTTATTCTCTGTGAATTTAAGCAGGCTAAATGTGACAAATACGAAATAATTCAAAAATTATTTCGTATTTGTTAAATCCTAGAATAACAAAACAACAAAAGCTGAAATCTTTTCAATTTTCTCTAAAGTTAGAGAAATATGATAAAGATGGGTTACTTCCAGCATTTGAGTTAAACAGAGTCCCTTTTGGATATATATGTTAAGGCAAACATTGTTTCCTTAATTGACATTGTGAAACAAAATCAAAACTAATCAGGCAAGACATCAGGAAGAAAATATGCATATGTTTTAAATATGTTAATTTAAAACAGTTTGAAGATACACTCGACAAATAATTCAAAAAAGTACACGCAAATTGCTAGACCTAAATAGTATGGCTTCAAAGACAATGCTACTAAATACTAAATAGGGAAATTGAAGAAAAAACTGTAAAAAAAAAATAAATTCTTGGTCTCAATATTGTGATAGTAAATGGAAATAATTTTTGTAATCTTCATACAACTAAAACATGACAGGTTTATGTGTCTTCAAGTATCTGATTTAAATAAAAAAATGCATCTTTTCAGATGCAAAACTTTCAAATGACATCCTAGTGATAAAAAAGGCTATAGAATGATTTAAATTTCACTTCTAGGTCTCATTAAGATAAATAAATAAATAAATAAATAAATAAATAAATAAATAAATAAAAAATTCAAAACTAATCTCTCCACCAGCGGCGCTGGATTCTCGTCACCAATTCGCTCTTCACAACACATGTAATTAACAAGTTCACACCTGCTGTCTGTGGGTTGTCAAATGTCATCCTGGGAAGATTAACGCACAGAAAAACATAAATTCGGGCCATCACACAGGCATCATCCTGATAAATCTGACAAATAATTATTCAGTCCTCTACTGGATGAGTCGCCCAGTCTACTCATAGGAGATTAAGCAAAACGTTATTGACATCTCTGGCTGATAGTGGTGAAACTATCAAAAAAAAATGTGTAAAAATGGGTAGCAACACCTCTTATCTCCCACTTATTATTTAAGAACCAATACAAACTAACATCTTTTGTAAGGACAGTCTTAATAAATATGATGGGCTTTAGACTGAGCCATTTTTATTCAATTCAATTCAGGTTATTCATATGCCGTCAATTCACAACACGGGTGTCAAAGAACCGTAAAAAAATAATTTTGGTTCAATAATAAAGACAAAATCCAAGTCAAGTATATTCCAATTGATCATAATTATCAAACAGTGCTGTTGAGTTCAGTTTAGGAGTCCAATTGAGTTAAGAGTTTTCTATAAGAAAACCGAGCAGATTGCACCAAGTCATTGATTTTCAGCACTAACTTCTACTGGATGTGGAAAATTCCCCTTTATTAACTGGAAGAACACTCCAGCAGAACCTGCTGCAGTGTTAGTGGCCATCTGACGGGGTGTTGAAGGAGCCAGAGCATGCTCACAAAAGATTACAATAAAATAAAAAATATTCACCAGAAAGATCTCCGCTGGTCAAAAGAGGTACATCTAAATGATCAGTAATCAGGCACAATATAATCAGCTGTTCACAATGTGCATCAGATTTGCATACACCAAAGCCAGATGACATCAGACAAGCTATTTTGCCTCGACTGAAATGGTAAATACTCGCTTCTTTGTTTTGTTGATATACATCAGAAATATGATAAAATTAGAACTGCTTTTTGAACCTTTGTTGACATAGCATGTCTTAGAAAACTTTCCATCATCTTTCTTTCCAATAACAGCACACTGCTTTAGTAACAAGTTTAAACAAAATGGTTTAGATTCTTATTTCAGGGTGGAATTATGCTTTCACATACAGATTTAACGGTTTTAAAAAGATGAATTAGGTTTAACAAGGGTCAAAATTATGCATACATATATTTATATATAGGCCCAATAACATTTGAATAAACACCCCCTTAGTTGGCTGCACCCAGACTATACATATTTTTGTTGTCAACAAGTTTCTTGCATAATTCTGATTAGATAATTAAACACAAATTGGTCATGTAAATTGGTTGGTGTCCAGCTATGGACCCATGTTTTACACATACTGCATAGTTTTCCAATAGAGTTGAGGTTAGTGTCATTCAAATGTTAATGCCAACTTACTTCCTCCAATCTGAAACCAGTTCAAAGGTGTGCTTGAGATCACCGTACTGTAACACCAAACTGCGTCTGCGTTTCAACCATCTGACTCAAACTAATGCTTTCAGAGGAAGGGAAAAATAGTTAAAATATTCAAGAACAACTCAGAAACCATCAAAGCCTCAACCAGTCATTAACTTGAAGCTATCCACAGTGAAGAGAATTTTACGTCACTGTGGACAAAGAGGGTGACAAGCAAGTAAGAACATCCTGCTCCACAATCGACACCTTCAAGTTCAACTAATATTTTTAGCTGCCCACATGGACAAGTCAAACACATCAATTTGCAAAAGGTTTTATGGTCAAATGGTACACAGAGCTATCTAATTATAATGCCTGAAGGGGTCAGGATGAGTCAAGTCAAATCTAAGAACACTGTACCAACAGTCAAGCATGTTGATGATAGGATGATGCTGAGGGTTTGTTTTGATACCAGTCATATGATTGTCCCTGCTTAAAGTGGATAGATCTGTGAAGATGGAAAACATTCAGTTTCATTCACATCACCTCAAATCGGCAGCTAGACGGTTGAAAGATGGACACAGCGCGGTTATTGAAGGACAAAGAAGAGGACATGGGAGTTTTGTAATGGATAAAACAGGCTAAAGACAAGTTTCCAACCTCCACATTGTGGACTTTGCATAAAAGCCAGAAAATCCAGTTTAAATTAGCTGTACAGATTTTGCAGGAAGCTAATTTTCCTACAATAAAAAGGATGGTCCCACTTCCTGAGGATGTGTGTGCACTTATTTAAACCTGTATATAACTTTGACCCATGTGGGGGTTAATTCGCCCAATCACTTGTTTTTCTTTCAATCCTTTAAATTGTGAAATCCTTCCACCACTTATAATGAGGTTATAGTGATGCACATATCAAGAAAGCGGCTGCATCTGAGCTCAACACCTGAGACTAGAGCATCCTTGAATATTCCCTTCCAGGTCCCTAGACTAAGCTAGCTCCTACATTGCTCAAAAAGGGAGACGGGAATAGACACAGGGTTCCCATATGTCTTCTCCAGCCTCACTAATTCTTAGTCTATAAAACACAAACACACACACTTTCCATGATTACAGGCTTGCCCTTTCGTGGGTGTGTCTGAGAACCATTAGACCATGGCACATTGTATTGGGATGCACATAGCGAAACAAGAAGTTTAAGAAACTGTTTGAGAATATTTGCCTGTACAAGTTTTTAAGCACTAATTTTCATGCACTTCTTTTCCCGATCACACGCTGCAACAATCATACAACTATACAGCCGACAACAAATAAACTATTTGCATTTCACAGTCTAAGAGTGGATTTATGTAATTTTAGTCTCACGCTGTGAACTTTACATCTCCAACTACAGTTGGATCGTTCCTGCTGCTGCACTGATTAGGTGCAGGTGAAGCTGCATTCAAACACACCTTCTTACAAGCTGCACACTTCAAAGAACCTGTCTGCAGCAAATACCCTCCAGATTCCAGCCTCCGGGGAATTTTTATATATGCACGTCTGTGTAGTGATATCAACAGCGCACTTGGCTTTCCTAGAATGCTCGCCTCTGAAGTGACTACATACAGCCATCTAGCTGCAGCTCTGTTCTTCAGAGGGAAACCGGGAAAAGGGATTGCAGACATCTCCCTCCGTTTCACCCCCCGTTACAAGCCACACACTGCCAAGAACTCACAATGTAGCATTAAAAAAAAAAAAGAGAGAGAGGAGGTACCAACAGGCAGCACTGTGTGTCTCCGCTATTGACTGTTGTGTTTGCATACAAGCTGTCGCCATCAGAGACTGGGAAAGGAGCAGAGAAGGGACAGAGCAAAGCGGACGACGCTGTGTCTTTAAGCAGTAATCCCTCCATTCTCTGAGCATTTGTTGCCGGCCATCTAATGGGCGGATCGGTATAATGTCCACAAGGGCCGCTGGGAGATCCTGCACTATTAGGAGGGGGAAAAAAAGAAAAGAAAAAGAAAGAAAGAAAAATCACAGCCATGCTCTGAAGCTGAGACTGGTCGTCCTGCTCAGTTCTTAAATAACCTTACCGAGGCAGGCGCAGAAAATTAAAGACGCTCTGATTTAGCATTTCAAAAGGGGAGGAACTGGGCTCATTGCAGCAACAAAAGGGATGACAATGTTGACATTCCCAACGTGTATCCTTTGGTGTTTTTCTAAAAGGAAACTGGAGCTTGCCCACAGGGGATGTGGCGTGAACAGGGAATGCTGCACAGTGTGTGTCTTTCATGCAATCTGCTGCCATCAAACACACGGCAATAAAATCTGATCACTTAAAGATCTGATCAACAGTAAACAGTGAGCCAAAACAGCATCAACCATCCTCCATATGTTACCACTGCCCCCTACCAACAGGAAACTACAGTAGCACCGTTAATGTATTGGATCTGCTGCATTCATTTCCTACAGACAAAAACCTAATGTTATGAAATAATCTAAAGTTTTCCCAGTAATAAAAAAAATACCATAAAATGTTTTACTAAAGATTGGATATATTCTGAAAGAAAAGAGTTAGTGACAGAGCTCAGATGCAAACAGGTGGCTGCAATTGAGTGCTCTCAACTCTGTGGAAACAGTTGATTTTTGAGAGAATGTTACAAAGGTTAGAGTGCTGGCTGGAGTAAACTACTGCTGCTTCAGAGCAAGGAAACAATGTTGCAACCCTCCTGCAGCTGGCCTGTCTTGCAGAACAACTTCCACCCCGTAACAAACAACCAGAAAAGGAGAAGTTCTCTTCTCATGCAAATTGTCAACCCCCTCCTCCAGACGCTGTTAACAAGTTTCTGAGCTGTAAAAAAAAAAAGAAAAGAAAGAAAAATCAGAACCGCTATCCAAAACTTTCAGGCTGCCTTTCCACTGATCAGCTGTCATCTCCCAACGAGAAGGAGCTGATGTTGCTGTGTAAACTGATGCAGTTCTGTTTTAAAAAAGTAAACTGTGCGTTTAGGGAGCAATTCTCTTCGCTCAGTGAGAATGTCAACAAGTTTACACTCATGGAAAAGGTTGCAACGCTGCAGATTGTTAGTGGGGATTCTAAAAGGGCAAAGAGATGCAGAGTAAATTAAACAGCGTGTGCAGTATTTAACAGAGTTGCACTGACTGCACGCTGAAGTCCTTACCGCTATGAGCGTGTTGTTCCTCTGCTCCGCGGAGGACGCCGAGTCCGGGTCCTGCTGCTGCTGCTGCTTGATTTGGGGCTGCTTACTGCCGCCACCGCCGACCGACTTCTTGGCCCTCTGCTCCAGGGACCGCTGGTACAGGTTGACGGTGTCCCTGCGCTCCAGCTCCAGCTGCTCGGAGTGCGCTTGCTGGTACCTGTTCTCGCAAATGGTGTGGTGTCTCCGGCAGCCCTCTATCCGCTGCCTCAGCCTCTCCACTACCGTGCTGTGCTTAGGTATGCCCACCGCTCCGGCGGGCACCACGCTGCCGCTGGCCGGGTTCATGCTGTTGTTGATGCAGATACTGCCGTTGGGTCCGACAGCGGGGGAGGCGAAGTCCCCCATCACCGCGCCGAGGGGCTGCTATTTTGGAAGAACTTTTCTCCCAGTCAGGCTCTCCTCCGCCACCTCCTCTTGAGTCCTCCGGCCACCTCCACCTCTCTGTGTCCTCCCGGTCTTGCGCGTGTCTTCCGGAGGGTGCGAGCGACAAGCAGCAGCCGAGGCGGCCGAACACCGCGAGGGTTTAAAGGGCTGCCAGCCACGGAGGAGTCGCGACCGACCGAGTCTCCGGCTCTAAACCAACACAAATACCGCTCAACCTGAGGGAAACGTAAAACAAGCTCATAACTGCATTAAGCAATACAGCTGCTGCCACGCTGCTAACAAAAACAATAACACCAACTCCGGGGGTAAAAGCGACAGTATAAGGGTTAGTCTCCGGTCATATGTACACAGACCGTCCCGCAGAGGAGCCGCGGCGGCGGCAGCAGCAACGGTCCTGTCGCTGCTCTACACTGTTGTCCTTGGAGAAAAAGTTTTGCTGTCTAAACCGAGCAGGCTCCGGAGTTTCCCAGTGAACTTGCATCTCATATGTTCCTGGTTTGAAAGAAATCCCGGTGAATAATATGGTGCCGAGTTAGTAAAAGAGCACAAGCGCCCTCGGTAGTCCGTTTGTGAGGCAACTAGAGTTTAACAGACGGCGCAAAACGCGGATATGAGAACCAGGGGCGGAAGTCTGCAGTCAGTGGCTCCAGGCTGCCACCATCAAATCAGGTCCGCTTCTTCACCATGCCAGCAGAGTGATATAGAGTTGAGTAAAAACCAGCGAGCGGCTGCGAGAAGCCGCGCTGATGGACACCCCGAAAACCCGGAGTAGAGTAAAGGGGGGAAACCTCCTCAAGGACCGGGCTTCAGTTCCACCTACCACCGTTTCTGTTTATACCAGGAGCGGAGAGCTCAACGCACAGCAAACTGGGAAATCGCACCATGAAAGAGCAGACAATTGTTTTAAAAATGAGAAAATTCCAACATGGAAAAACGATTTATATAAATAAACAGATACATTTTCTCCTCAGATTTCAATGACAATTAGATGACCTTTTCAGTATAAATAAAGGAAAATGTATTTTTTTTAATATTACACTTTCACAATGACTACATGGACAAACAAAAAGAAAAATTAAAATCCTGATAAAATTGATCTGAAAAACCTCAAGGTTGTTTAAAAAAATACTGAAAAGAAAAAAAAATCCCAGTAGAAATTATTTTATTTCTTGTCTTTTTACTGAGATTTTTAGCAAAATATAAAAAATAAAGAAAAGCATAGGTATTATTATTATTATTATTATTATACAATAATGACAAAGATACCTCTGTTTTTCCTTTACATTTGAATCTTAATGAGATTTTCATATGAATAAATACATTATATTGTTAGAATAATAATAATTCACTTAACTACATGCAAAATACAGATACACAATACATAGACTCGCAGCGGTAATAATGAAACTAAAGATTATCAATAAATTAATCAAGTAAAAAATCAAACTGTTTTGAATAAAGTAAAAAAATAAATATAATAACAAATATAAATATATATACCAAAGGAATATAAATCCCAGATAATTTGAATATAATCAGGAAATCAAAACACAAAGCTTCATTTTGAGAAAACATACTTGAAGGAATTTTGCGAAATAAAAACGTGAAACGATGTCATAACTCATAAAGGACAATATATCAGGAAAAGACATCACACATAACTGTGGATACAGAGATGACAGGCAAGAGTTGCTGCATTTGTTTGGAGTTTCTTCAGGAAGCTACACTTTAATTTACAAACTTATTTGCTTGTATTTCTCCTGGCTCCTCTGGCAGAGATCTCACTCTGAGCACATTCTTGAAACAGAAGAACATTTTGCGTTTCTTTCTGAGGAAAACCTTTCAAAACCGAATTTGACAAAAACATGTTCCTGCAGAACAAACAAAAAACCCACTGGAATGCTTGCAGATGAATGTTAATAACTCTATTTTTGCCCTTTTTTTACTATTACTTGGACAATTTCATTGCTATTTGTAAATTCTATCTGACCCTTTTATCAATTTGAGACTCACCATCAACTAGAGAGAGACAATGCTTTCCATTGGGATTATTTTTTTTAGCTCTTTCCACAGTTGAAAGGTTTTTAAAAATATCACTGCAGAGTGCATAAAGTGCATCATTTCAATGACAAATCTCAGTCAGCATTGAGTCAGCGTCTGAGAATGTAGATATCTTTATAACAGAAAAATGATTAGCAAGATATTTTAAGAAAGGTTTTCTCATCTATACAGTGAAATATTTATGTGGCTGTTGAATCACACCTGGAATGATTTTAGTAGGAAAATTATCTTCTTCATTTTTATTGACAGGTGATGACCATCCTGGAGTGAGTAGCTACGTCAGTTAGTTCCTGTGATTAACTGTTGGATGTGTATTTGAGTGGTAATGTGTGAGTGTACTTCCTGAAATCCCACAATGAGTGTGTTGAAGATGTGCTTCTGTCCATCACGTTGTTATCTGAAGACATAATGGATTCACTCTGCATAATACACCAGTCAAAAATAAAAGTTACAGTGGAACAAACTAGTTTACAATAAAAAGGCATTTCAACTCTTTTAGCAAGTGACAGAAAGTTATGAGAGTTTCAAAGATGTTGGTCTTTGTTTCTGTGAATGGATGAAGATCACAAAATTTACATCAGCATGAGAAACAATTTCTTACGGTAACATTATGATTCCTTATGGTTCAACACTTTGATTCACAAGCAATTTAAAAAAATTAAAACATTTTAAATCTAAAGAAATGTTTTTAAGTGTGATTTACAATGGAGTACTGTTTAATTGTCGATATCTCATCAAAGGTGGTGGTCTGCGCTACAACATTGTGCAAAATATTATCACCCCATTTGGTCATGTTACAACCACCACTGTCACGCTATTTTATTTATATTTGATGTGATAGATCAATTCAAGCTAGTGCATATTTAGGAAGTGAAAGATAAATAATGTATGGTTTTAAACATTTTTGCCAATCTGAAAAGGGTGGTATGCATATGTATTTTACCCTCTTTACTCTGGTTTCCTAAATAATACACCGTGCAATCAGTCGCTTTGGAAGTCAGTTAAATAATAAACAGAATCCATGCATGTAAGTTAGTATCAGTGTGAGCTGAGCTTTTCAGAGAAGGCCTCAGAAGTTTGTTGGGGAACATTATTATACAAACAGTACCATAAAGACCAAGGAAGGCGACAGACAGGCCAGGGAGAAAGCGGTGTAGACGTTTAAACCCCCAATTCTGGTGGGAGGATTTTAAGATGACAACAACTAAATATATATATATAATATATTTCCTGAGCTTTATTCTGGCACAAGTGGCTTTTATTTACAGTGATCAGACAAGAAATGGGCACCAAGAGTTGGGAAGAAGATATAATAAGAAGACCCAACTTTGAGTATCGAATCCCAGACAGTTTCTGTGAGGACAAACAGCGTGCATATCTCTTCGCTCTACCACACACCACCACAACAGGACAACCATTACTCAGACATTCCTCAATCCTGGAACTTTATGCAAGATTGGACAAGGACAAAGTCATTGTGGAAAACCCTAAGTAGTTGGATTTAAAATTTGACATCACATAAGCAATGTTGAAGACATACCCAAACTTATTAGTTTGGACAGATGAAGCCAAGCTGGAATTTAAAACAAAAATTGTGTGTTGTGGTTGTGAAAGAATAAGACTGCACATTACACAGATAACACCATCATATCATATGTTGTTACATTGGAAGCATTATGCTGTGTGGATATTGTTCCTCAGCAGGTATAGGATCTTTTATCAGAGCTGATGGGAAGGTGGAAGGAGTTAAGTAGAAAAAAATCTTGGTAGAACATGTAAGAGGGGACAACACATTTAGACTGAGATGGAAGTTCCTCTTCTACAGTGGTTTAAATACACATTTGTCCTTGTATTCAACTCACACAATGTCTAGATATGAGCCTAAATAAATAGGAAAGACTTGAAAAATGATATTTACAGATATTCTTCATCAAACCTAAGAGATTTTAAGCTGTTTTGGTAAGAAGAATGGACAAAGATTTCAGCTTCTGTATGTGCGTACTGCAATGAAAGCTTTATGAAACATTGACTAAATAAAAATGCACAAAATGGTTTTCAAATTAATTTGTTTAAAAACATACATAAAACCATGCACTATTTTATTCATACCTTCAATGTGCATGTTATTGTCTCTTGGGCTGTCCCAGTGAAACACATGGTAGTTTATGGTTGTACTCTGACAAAATTTAGACAAGTTTTCAAAAGCGTTGTAAATGCAGTTGACAGACACAAATTAGCAAAGGTCTAAGAAAATGTAAGAATTGTCATTTGATTATTTATTTGAGCATCCCCATCATCACCAGAAGCATCACTAGTGTGGACACATGTTCTCATGTGCACACATGACACTTCCCCCATGTTATGTCATGTCACAGAACAACTCCCTCTCTCCTCCATTCATGACGTGCCTTTCTCTGTCATTTTTATTTTTATCTGCTGTGTCATGTGGGAGTTCTGAGCTACATCCCCAACTGTTCAGGCCATATGTGCCCGCCTGTCTCTTTCTAGCCATCCCACCAACACACACACGCACACACATGCTGCCATTCACCCGCTCACATACCGCACACTGACAGACATAAGCACATACACAGTCCCTCTGTCTGCATGGCAATTAAACACGAACAGCATGTGTCTGTGGTTCTTATTCATTTCCTTTTTCTGCTTCAGAGGTTAAAGATTCTGGGACTCTTGGATGGACATGTCAAGATAGCTACAACCACAAATGGGCTTTCTGATCTTTGTACTGTTAAAGTACAAATGGCGTCTGCCGGGTGCTTAACGTCTCTGATGGCATGGATGACATCTTAGCAATCAAAAATGTTTCTTCAAGTCCGCCTACAATGTTTTGAGTCAAGCTTGTCCAATAAGAGAACTCCCACTGTGACATAATTAGAGTCATCACAAAATGTAGTCTACAGTATGCACATGAACATTGTTTGTTAAAACCAAACAAAAAGTTACCAGGATGCCACCTAAATATTCCACTGTCAACTCTAACTGGTATTAAGAAGAAAATGGGGAGTGAATGCAAGTGACAGCAATTCAGTCACAAAGTGGTAGGCTTGCTAACTTTACATGGGCTTCAGAAAAGCTTCAAAATTGGTGCAGGGAAAAGTTTTAATAAGTTTCCAAAGCGATGCAGCTGCATCCAAGACTTACATCTACAAATGCAAAGTGTTGGATGCAGGAGGGTAAAGCTCACAGCCTCTGGCCTCTAAATCAGTGCAGACAGGTTCTCACAGGTGATTAATAAAGCTACTCTACATGACAATCCAATGGACAAGTCTGGAGTTGGCAGCTTTTAGGAGAACAGCCCTTCCCTGAATGCATTGTGTTGAGTATAAATTTGGATCATGTTGTGGGATTGCCAGGCCTAACCTGCTAGTCCAAATGAAAGGACATTTTTGGTATTAAGATATTTTGGACAATGCTCCTAACTTTGTCGGGGGGCAGCGTGGGGATGGCCCCTTCTTGTACGAACATGACTTGTCAATTGTGCTCAAAGTAAAGTCCATAAACACATGGATGAGCAGGTTTAGTGTGGGCTTAATTGGACCTAAGCCCAATTGAACATCTTTGTGATGAATCAGAGTGGAGACTGTGAGCCAGGCTTTCTTGTCCAACATCAGTGTTTGAGCTCACCAAAGGTATACTAGAAGAATGGGGAAAATCCCAAAAACACACTTTGAAAATCTTCCGAACTGTTATAGATGCACAGTGTGAGGTGGAATCATATTATACCTGATGGATTACGAATTTGATGGTCTTTAAGTTTATGTGTACAAAGCAAGACGACTGAATAATTTTGGCTGAAAAAGTTCTCTTTCCTGACTTGGTATCATGAGTTTTCTCTTAACTTGGGTTTGTGCTTTATTTTATTTTTTATTGTTTTGCAGCTACCTCAGTCTCACTCTATGTGTTTAGTACAATTGCTCCCAGTACCGCTCGTTTTAATTTAAACGGTTTTTGGGTTTTTGGTGTTTACTGGCATTGTCTGCACCTGGACTGTGTTGGGTTACCAATACAATATTAAATTAAGTAAAACTAAGCACAAACTCTCCACTTTACAAAATAAATAGACAGTTGATGTGCACTTCTTTTATATTAAATTGCTTCTGATGTCTTTCTTTAAACTTCAACTATTCAGTCCAAATCATGACAGCAAATAAGTGTCAATAGCAGAATTGGTAGAGATGATTACACATTTTCTTATAGGTGCAGATATTTATATCTCCTGCGTTTTTCTCACACACGTGGTGGCATTTAAAGGGATAAAGAGGCTTTCAACAATATGGGATTTATAACAGTGAAGCATTGCAGCAACAAAGAAATAATCAGTTGGGATGGATGAGAAAATAAGCTAAGCAGTGTGGGTGAGAGTCATGGAAAACTGCTTTGAAGTTTCTCAAAACTTTAAGTAATTTTGTCTTCATTTGGAACAAATTGAAGACCAAATCCAAAAATGTCTGACAAATATTTGATCCTGGATGGACTTATCACTGAAACTTCCTCTTGTGCTACCCTATACACCAAAATCCCTGCTTAACATCAAGCAGCAAGGTCTACAAGCAGTGTGATAACAAAGGAGAAGAAACAACCGCTGTGCGTGTGTGTATGTAGGGGTGTGTGTGTGTGTGTGTGTGTGTGGTTGTAACTGGTATTCTTGTGTTGCTGGCCAGTCTGGAGGGCTTAGTGCTTTAGGAATGAATGGAATGTTATTTTACACACTCCACACTGGTTTTAAAGTGAGATGGTCCGTCCTTTTTGGTTTTCAGCTCTGACCTTGTGAGAACGACTTGCAGGAGTTTTTTGAAGCGGGGGAGTGTCCAGCTGCAAACAACTATTGTTCAGCTAAAATATGGGTTCCCTCCATTAAATAAAAAAACCCTCCAGTTTCAGCTTTCTGCTCTCCACTCTGGTTAGATTCAATGAATATAACAGCATGTAAAGGAGAAAAACATGCAAAATTTGACATTTGTTGGTAGATTGAGGAACAGAGTTGTGTTTAGAAAGCCGGAGTGTTTATTGAGACATGGCCTAAGCTGTTTTCACTCGATCTGATGGTGCACGCACACACGAGGCACAAAAGATCATTTGTTGTTCAGTCTTGAACAGGGGAAAGACGTAATTCTTTTCTTTTGTCACCGCCTTGCCGGTTTGTCTGCTCACGACTTTGAGTGTGGGTGGTAAAGAATGAGTTTACACAAAGGACATGCACACGTGTGGAGACAAACAGACAGGCTCACGGTTGGGAAGCAAGGACTGGAAGGAAGTGTTGGGTCTGCGTTTCTGTTGCATCACAAACCAATCAGGGACATGCAGACCAAACAAACCCAGGCAGGAGAAATGTGTTTAACCTCATTTGAACATTTCCTCCCACACAGACACCACATAACTCCCCCTCCTACATTTTTATTTCTTCCGCTAAGGCGGCCACGTCAACTTTTGCAGCTTTTTGACATTCAGGATGCACCGTTCGCCCGGAGGACTACCCTTATATATGCTTGGTGATACCCAGAGGCAGAATGGGGTTTTCCTTGGGCCCTTTGCCTTTCTGGAGTTCCCACTCCTCCTAAAAGCAGAAGGAAAGACAGAAACAGTCCCCTGTCTGTCTTTCTTTCTCACTGGAGAGGTTGCTGGGCTGTTGCACCAGACCGTCTGCTCTTAAATTTTTAATGTACACAGCACTGCCTCCAAGAGTGAGATAAAGAGAGAGAGAATCAGGGTGCCTGATATATTGATGAGCTACAGGGAGAGTAGAGAATTGCATGAAAGGAAGGAGGATGGCTGGAAATTGGTGGATAAAAGGACAAAGGAGAGATACCTCACTAAGGTGCACAAGGATGCTCAACCACAATCCAGATGTTTGCTTAAAAACATCTGAGAAAAACATTAAGCAACCCTTAGTTGGTCAAGGGATCTGTCCCCATAAACATTTTTTGTCATTTTCATTTTTTTTTCAAACTTAAATGTTTCAGTTAATCCATCTACCCGCTTATCCTTACAGGACTACTGGGAGGAGTCCAGTGGTCACTGGGCAAGAGGCAGAGTGAGTAAGGAAGTAAGTAAATCTTTATTTATATTGCACCTTTCAAACTGGAATATCACAAAGTCCTTTGCATGGGCCAACACTGCATTAAAAGTAAGTAAAATATGGTACACCCAGGACAAGTCACCGGTCCATCACAGGGCTTCAGTCTGTGAAGCAGAATTTAATTTCAGACAAAGTCAAAATACACAGGGTGCCAAGGTAATTCACCTTAGTTTTTACAAATATTTGATTTCATTTCAGTCGTCATAAAAGCAAAATCTGCCTGTTTTTACAATTATTTCACACATATCTGAGTTTCATAGGCGCCGTTAGAAATTCAAAGCACATCAAAGTTTGTGACTTTTCAAAAAAAAAAACACCAAAAAAATGCAGGCTGTTGCTGTGTGGGCTGTTTCAGTAGATATGGAGGGTTTGTTTATTTATGTATTTTATGTCATAAGCATACATTTTGTAATTGTTTTCCTAATCTGTAAGTTAATTTGCATGTAAACACACACTGTGCGACAACGTTGTGGTTTGTTGAACTTTTGCAAGCCAATAATTAAAAGCCTCTAGAATGGTGCAACATTTTTCCAGACTCATAGGACAACTTCTAAGTTGGTTACTTAGGGGAAAAGAAGCTATGATTTAGGAATAAATAACTTGTTGCTGTCTGAAATATATCTACCACTGCACGACTTCTCCCAAAGAGGATCTATTGTGCATTGGGACGCATCTTCTTATGGCTTTTTTTCAACAACCGTGCATCTATGCAGCTCCTCCAAAATTAACATGTGGTCAATGTTCACTAATGTTCCTACCACTGAGTTCTTCTTGTATTGTATTGATACTAGAATTTAATTGCACTATTTCCTAAAAAGGTATTGGAGTAAAAAGGGCTGAATACAAATGCATGATGTCACACTTCAAAGCTTTTACATGAAACACATTTTTTACTTTCTGCTTGTCAATTACTTGCTATGTTTTGTCTGTGTTCAACACGCAACCCTGATATAATACGATGTTTGTGGGTGTAATGAGTAAAATGCAAAATAAATTTAAGAGGAATGAATTGTTTTGCAACAGACTAATCAAACTAACTGCTTAACCAAATCCATATTTTGACTTTTAAATCTGCCAGGTAGTGTATAAGCTAATGAGTGCAAAAACTTTCCCCTGCGCTGGTGTTAGACTTATATGTGCTGCAATGGCTGCAGTTTTTTTTCAAACAGGCATGTTATTGCTAGCCACTCTTACTGCACAAATCACCCCAGTGTTTACTCTTCCTGCACAGAGCCGTAACAGTCTGAAATGACTGTCTGGATCAGAAGAGGTGGTGACCACAGTCACCATGGAGGTCGGAGAGGAGGAGGCGGAGCATTTTGTTTTCTGCAGAGTCAGCTGTTTCAGAGCAGCTATATGTAGGATAAACTGTAGAAATGTTATGTTTTATTTTTCTTAAAGATAATTGCAATTATGAAGTGTAACAATGGACTGCTGAGGCAGATGAAGTAACATAACAAAGAGTCCAAGATAACTGGGTAAAATCAGGTATCACAGAAGAGACTTCAACACAGAAAGCAACAAACAATGATGGCAGATCACACTCTCCTAATGAGACATTGAAGAAGCTTGGATAGTGAGAGACTCTAACTTCAGATTTTCCGTTAAGAGTAATAAAATGTGGAGTAGTACGCACTAAGGAGCTGTTAAACAGACAAAGAGGAGATACACCAGGAGGAGCAAGAAGCAGAGAAAAGACATGATACAGTACAAAATACACCAAAATGAATATGTAACATGCAACATACTGACCATTAAAAAATATCTCAGCGGGGCGTGCCGTGGTGGCGGAGGGGTTAGCGCGACCCACATTCAGGCAAACGTAGCCTCGACGTTGCTGTCGCGGGTTCGACTCCTGGACCCGACGACGTTTACCGCATGTCTTCCCCCCTCTCCATCCCCCTTTCCTGTCAGCCTACTTTGAAAAGGGACACTAGAGCCCACAAAAAGACCCCTTGTGGGGCAAAAAAAAAAATCTCAGCATAGACAATGTGTACAGTGCCTTTCAAAAGTGTTCTTGACCCTTCATAAAAATCTGGTAATATTACTAACACAAGCTTCAATAGATTTAGTGTTATGTTATGTGACAAACCAACACAAAGCAGGGCAATATGGTGCAGATAATCAGAAAAGCAGCAAAGATGTCAATGGCTGAGATCCATAGTTCAGGTAAGACAATCAAGCCTTCCCTGGGTTTTCCCTTCTTTCACTTGGATTTCCTCTGATGGAATTTCAATCGGGCCAATCAGCAAATAGAAGAAGTTATGAACGATGATGTCAATATTCTGCGCTGTTTTAGAATTGTAGTCTGCCTGTAGTTTTAGCAGTGGCAGCGGGAGGAAATGAGTGAAGCCGCTCTGTCCACGTTGGTCAGGCTTCCAAATGTTGATTTAACATTAACACCTGCCTTGTTCGGCTCTGCACTTCCCTGTTTGCAATGGTAATGGTACAGTAATCTTTATAACATCGAACTCCTGCATTACTTATATCACAGACAAATGTTAGCGATTGGGTAACATTTTAAACTTCAACACAATTTCAGAAAGCAATTCTTTCTCAATGGCCGAGAGCCCAGACCCTCTGTATGAAGCAAATAACGTAGAACAGGGGACTGGTTTTCACCAGGCTAAAGATAATCTGTCGGCAGGATGAAAAACGGCACACACAAAATAAAACAGGAAGAAAACTGCAATTTATGAATCAATCAAACCAAATTTGGTTCAATTAGATCAATAAATACAAATCAATGGACAATGTCAAGTCTAAAACCCCAGAGTTTGACACAAATGAAAAACTAAAATTTTCAGATTTTTGTTGGTTAAAAAGAACAATTTGGAAAAACAGGCATGTTTAGATAAAAACAATAGAGCGACAAAGGTGGGATGCAGTACTAGCCAGATATAAAGCCACAAAACAAACAAACACACACTTACATGAGAATACCATGATCACAAAGGATGCTGGGTAGATATGCTAATGAAGGCATAATGAGATGCACATGTCCTCCACCATTAAGCGACATCTTGTTTCTCTTCAGAATATGTTAACTTCCAAAGTGCTAAAGGGTGAACATGCACAAATCCACACAAATAGGTATTTTTGACATCATCTGCAAATTGTGAGCATGTAAAGACCCTGTGCACAAAAGCATGCATACACCCCGCTCACAGCACTGCAACAACATGACTCACAACATGACTGTGAGTAGACATATACCCCCACAAACATAAGCAAAGATATCTGCTAATAAAGACTTATGGCACTCTTTACATACTGGACTGATTTACTGATGGATCTGTGAAAACAATGGAGATTATCGGATGACAAATAAAAACAATACAAATACAAATAGAGCTATGTTGGACAAATCAGAAAGTTCCACACAGATAAGCCCAAAACTACATGATTAATAAGAGGTGAAACAAATTGGATTAGCGGGATGCTAAATGTTGAAAGTCAATGATGAACATAATTCATTGTCAATAATGTGGTGTCACATAGTCCAATTCTGTTTTAGCTTACTTTTATTTACTGGTGGTCCCACATTTCTCCCAAATACTCTTTGATAAATAGCAACAATGCCTCCCCCAGTAAGATGGCGCCCTGGGTGGTTGCCCAGGCAACTGCGCATACACTTTCATATCAATTAGCTACAACCTGCTGTGGTTCATGTGATTTCATTTTAGTGATGACATCTTGTGGTCAGTGTTGTCATAATTTATATTAAATATCCATGTGTCCAAATGTGTTAGCAAAACATATGTAAAGGTCTCCTTTTTGCTTATATGAAGCCAGTAGCAGACGCCAGCTTACAATGGCTTTACACTTGTTAAGAAATAACAACAAGAAAATACCAAAGTAAAGGAGCTTTTTGTCGTGAACTGATGAAGAATGACTGCACATAAATTTAAACTGATTTGACCCCTAAAAAGAGAAAGAGTCTTGACTTTGGTTCTGAAATGAAAACCATTCCCAGCTGTAAAACACAGAAAAGGTTATTTCAGGATTAACCGCCTGCTCTATTAAAGACTGAACTAAATTCCCCCTAAGGTTTCCACATTTAAATAATTGGGGTTTCAGACATAAGTGCTGATGTGCAACAATGTGACAGACTAACTTCTGAATTTAGAATTTAATATATGTTTTTGACTTCTTGACAGCAGCAAGACGTGTCCTCGCAGGTCAGCTGGAGAAACAGACTGACTGATGTCAACAATACGACCACACACTGACTCACTCATCAGTCACAGAAAATCCTTTAATAGCTGTTATTCCACGTTTTCTTGTCATGTCATTATTACACAAGGCAAAGAGAACAATTAAGTAGGGCTGTTGTTTCTGCAAAAACAGAAAAACAAAAAGTGGCTCTTTCATTATCAAGACCTCTTTACTTGAGAGGGAATCTTAGTTGCAGCGGCTGTGATTACGATGCGTGAGAAAGGTTTCTTACAGTTCCTCTCGATATTAATGAAAATCCTGTTGCCGTGCTATAAGACAATGATGGAAACATTCTTATGTGGATTTAGCTCAATGTGGAGAAAAAGCAAAATGAGGAAGACTGAAAACATCCCCACAAAGTTTGAATGGAGGGGCAAAAGTTTGTAACGTTGACATATACACAGTACATACACTCACATTTGAACCAGATATTTATATTCACTCAATAAGGTGAGTCATAGCCCCTTTTTTTCCATTTGACATGAAATCTGACTAAATTTTTCCTATTTTCCTATCCCACAAAGGATATCCTACAAAAAACGTACTTAACATGTTGATTCAACATTCTCATGCATTTCTGTATTTTAATTTATTAAACAGATGAATGTAGCGCCTTCAGGCATTAAAATCATTGAAGAACCAGACTTAAAGAGGTCCACATTTCTGTGATGTTTTGGCTGATTTCGTCTGAAAGACTCTTTCAATCATCAAAAACCTTTTCTTAGACGGATTTGTTTCTAGGAACAAAACTTTAGTAGAGCAGATTGACAACTGCATTTAAACTCAGACAGGCTATCCATCGACTGATTAAAAGCTTTAGACGGAAGCTCCTAAAAAATATGCCCATTTCTTGGCACCTCCCACCCAGTCATGACTTGTTGATGGCAAAGAGGCTTTCCATCCAGCAAGAGAGTCATCTCTTAAAAAATCTAGAGGGTTATAAGTCAAAAAGGAAGGAGATCCAAATAAATACAATTTATGCAGAGTCATATAATCAGTTGGGCTGTTTATGAAGACACTGGTAGATCCACAACCCAAATTAAAACCCTTACTGGATGTAGCCCCAAACCATAGAGTATCTGTAAGAAAGAAATCATCTTTAACGGCCACAAACATCCTCATTTCAACTTTGCAAGGGGACACCAAAGATGGGACACTTTCGTGCCAGAAAGAAAGACGTTTATGAAAGATTGTGCCCTCGGTTTTAAACCACTGCTGGCTATGTTGAGATGTTACAATTTGCAACTACCGAGAGATGCTGCTGTTTACTGAAAATATTTATGGAAGAACAGCAAGGCAGATTTCCAAAAAAGTCAGTTTAAACTATGGAAGCCCTCCATGAAGCCATCTTCACCTCACGAAGCAAGAACCTACAGGAAACACCTCTGGCATGTCAACAAGCATTTTTGAAGTGATCAGAAAGATCAGCGGAGCTTCGTCACAACATTATCTATGTTTTTTACATGTTTCACTTATTAATGCATATATATATATATATAATTTTTTTTTATTTTTTACTTATTGCCATCAACATTCAGTCAGCTGATGAACAGTCTGTCTGAGTTTAAATGCTGTTTTCAGTACATTACCCACACTGTTTGTTTTGGCTGCTGCTCCTGTTTCTTCTGTTTGCATTTTAAAGCTCAGCTTGAGATCTGCTTACAAGCCAAAGACATGCAATGTCTTTTTTTACCTTATGATTGTGACCAGAAGTATCTTGTATTCAGATTAAATCTAGCTGAGGTTCTGGGGTAAGCCTTAAAATTAAGACAACTGTAATTCACTTAGAAGATGGCCAAAGGTGCTGTAGATGAAACAATAATCTATGTTTTACAACATGTTGATTGCCCTTTCATAATGGCCTGGAAATCTGCATTTTGTGTGTGTTGTTCTCTTCAAAATTACAATAATTGTTAGGATTAACTTGATTACTTCCACCACCTCTGTTTCAGCCATTTCTTAACCTACCAGGAATCAACTGGCTGCCCTGTTTAGCTGCTCCAAGTCAAAGGTTAAACTGCATGAACTGAACACACTTACAGTATGATACAGTAAACAAGATAAGCAGGAACTAGACTGCAGCAGTCGTTGCACCAAACCAAACAATGTGTGATATACAGTATATTTGCCTTTTTCCTCACTATTACAGTGCACTGGATATGTGAGGTGGGATTAATTGACAACTTGACCAACTTTTAAGCCATAAATAAAACACATTAATCGTTAAACATTAATAGGAAACTTTTACTTCCAAACAGTTTACAACTTTTATTTTTCTCTTCCAGTTGACATTGCACAATATTGGAACAAGTATGAAGAAGTTAACTTGACCTGCCCATGTAGATGGGTTGGTCAAAGTTCTCTCCTCTGTTTGGAGAGCTTAGTTTGATGCTGTGGTGGACAGTCGGTGGAACAGATGAGACTGGCGAGTCGGAAGCACTGCTCTGTGATTTCAGAAAGCGGGAAGAGACTGTGTGTTTTCAGGAGCCAGTTTGTGTGTGTTTTACCTGGGAGTAAATGAGAGTGAGCTAAGTCTGAAGCAGGAACAGAGGAAAGAGTCAGGAAGAGGAGGGGGAAAATGGAGGGTAAATACACTCTGCCGTGTTTACTGGCAGCCTGCAAACCCTGAAGTGGGTGGGTGGGTGGGTGGATGAATGGATGGATGGATGGATGGATGGATGGATAGACATACAGACAGACAGACAAACAGACAAATAGACAGATCGATATCCTGACAAGACGCCAGGACAGAAGAAATCTATAACTGACCAAAGACTTTTTCATAAATTGCATTTGGTCTTTCCGGTTTGTCCCACAGGTTGCTTTTTGTTTTTGTTTTTCTCTTGTTTTTCAACTGGCTTGTTGGTTGGATGGTGCAGCCAGTGTGTTCTTCTGATTGTGTGTCTGTTTTGTCTGATTATTGATGGGTGGCATCATCCAGATCTTTGTGAAGACGGAGCCAAGGAGAAGAGATTGTTCGTTCCCTTTCTGTCTCCACTCCCCTGTGATAGTCCACAGACCAGATGCCCACTTTGGCATCGACTCGCTGCCAGCGTTATGTTAGGCGCGGGGGGGCGTACAAACACACATGCACATGCAGACACATTAGCGCAGTGAGAGCAGAAGAGGCTGTAAAAGAGCACTCGTCCATCTGCCCGTCTCCGCTGCAGAGAGAGCACATCAGCATGTTTGTGTCTCCTGCAGGATGCTCAGTGTTGAGCGTGAGTTTGTGTCTGGAAATCTGTTTGCTGTGATGAAGCCTTGCTGAAATGCAAATAAAAGGCTTCCTCTGGTTTTTAGCACATCAACTCTGATGATGTTTAGACATCTTGGTTGCAACTCTTACCTCAGTTTTGAGTTAAAAACCCAAAAGGCATAATAGACGAATAAAAAAATCTCACTTAAGACGTACTCACGTAAGGTTAACAAGGAACTATTTCTAAGAAAAGAAACAACAATAAACATTCCCAGTTCTGATTTTGGAAACATGTGTTTGTTTGCTTCGTTAGATATAAAAACCTGAGCAAACCAAAGCATGAACTTGAATCTTGTTGGATCCGCCCATGAAGGACCAAACATCTTTTTTTTTTTTCCATTTTGTCGCTCTTAAATGTTTCAGACTATCAAATAAATTGTAGCACCAGAGAAAGATAGTCTGACTAAAATCAAAACACAGTTTTAAATGACAAAAAACCCCAGCGATCTGGGTGATCTGGATCATGTTTGTCCTTAACTGACTTTTTAAAATTTTATTTTAAATAGTTACTTTTCAAATTAATCAGCCTGCGTCTGGTACAGATGTTTGTACATGAGGGATTGTTGTGAATCCTCTCTCCAGATTGATCTCAGCTGAAACACGATGGAGTTTGTCTCTCTCCTGCAATATTCAGAGTTAACCAGCAGGGCAGATGTCGCTCCCACAGACCAACTGCAGCCATCTACTGCTCTACTCCTTAGTGTTCAGCTTAAATAAGCTTAAACAAAGCTAAACACCGGTAGGTAACCCTTCCCACCCCATCCTGTGAGCTGCAGACTGTTTACAAGTCAGTCACTAAAAGCACTCTTAATGTCAAGTTTAAGTGCACGTTTATGAGTGTGTTTCACATGAGCCTTCTGGAGTTTAATCTTTGACCCTTGGTATTTTTCCTGTAGATCGTCTCTTGTAGTGCTTCAGGTGTTGCCATGACAGCAGTGTAACCTGAGCTGCCAGTCAGGTAGGACTGGTAACCAAGTTCGTGCGGACGATTCGAGTAGCAGGTGCGTGAGCAGGCAGGACAAAAGTGAAAGAAAACAGGAGGAAAGAGGGAGCTAGAAACCTGGAAATACTGACGGTAATGAAGGATTGTGACATAAAAAAACAAAACTACAAAAAAAAAACAACTATCCAAGCTGGAGGACGACAAAGAGACTCAGGCCCTCGAGGCCAACGTGGACCTGGATGATGGGACGTTTACGACCATCTCTCTGGCAGACGACTCAGGTACAGAAGTTGTTTTTAACCTTTAAAGATCTCTTAAAGAGACCAGATCCTTCCTCTGGAACCGGTTTCAAATTCAGCTAGAATTTGTTTGTTTTTTGCATAGGAAATTCACAGTGAGTGATTCACGAGTGTGACATAACTGTCCACATTTGAATAAACTAACAATTGTCCTACATTCAGCTCACTACACACCTGATAGACGGGACAAAGGGCCATGAGGCAGATGGTGTGGCTGTGTGGGTGTGCTCTGACAGGAACAGGACGAATGCGTAGCTCTTAACAATACTTCACCCAGTTAAACTTTCTCATCTAAAAACTCTCTCCACTTCTAAATATCAGATCACACCACAAATTTGAGCTGAAAATTAATCAATGCGACTGCGTTAAAAATAGGCACTTTGATCTATATAGGCATTTGTCTTACTATTGGACACCTAATGAGACTAAAACTTGCCAGAATCATTTTTTAAGAGTTGCTTTGTACGGTTCTGCTTGATTCACAACATTTGACTTAAATGAGAAAATATCAGAGGAAGCACTTGAGGACGACACGTAAACACTCATTAATATTAATCACTCATTAGTAATGAGGCAAACAGTGTTGACGTAAAGAAACATATTTTCAGTTCTGATTTAAATGAGACAGCAGTTTCTGCATAACTCTGGTTTTCAGGGAGTTTGTTCTAGAGCTAAAGAGGATTAACAACTAAAAACGTCTTCAACTTGTTTCATTCTGGTCCTGGGAACACTGGGTACACAGGTCTCTGTGACCTGAGGGGTCACCAGTTGTTTGAATTTGACTTGCAACTTAGAAATGGATTTTAACCCCAAACCACTTAGTGCTTCATAGATCAAACCAAGAATTGTCACATATATGATGATGATGATAATTTATTTCAGACAGACATATCACCAGCAAACATAATAATAATAAAGACTCTCATGTTTCTAAGTGTAAATACAATACCTTACTATCAAATTTACATAGTCAAATACATGTAAATAGACCACTTATTCGGTGACTGCAAGTCTGAAAAGGAGTATGATGAAGTTCAACTTATATAATCATATTTACAGTACGTCATAAGATATATAAGTTCAACTTATATATCTTTTGACAAACAAGGTTCCAGTGCGAAATGAGATTTAGAAATGCTGTAATGTTATCCATTATGCTACAGTTGGTCAGGACATCTATGGCAGCAAGAACAGAATTAGTTTCATAAGTCTGGTTAATAATTTGTATTACCATTATAATGAACTTTACTGCTCAACACACAAATCCACATATCTTACAATGTATAACTGTATACAATTAGTATGCCATTTAGATTAAAATAAATAGGTTTCCTGACCATATGAAATGTATTACTAAGCAGTACTGTTCAATGGCAGTCTGCACAATATTCATATCTCAAATTACAGATTGGAGAGCAGTTATTGTTGGACAACAATCCAAGTGTTATGAACTTAATTGAACAATGTCTCATGACAGCAGAACCTCACATTGGGTGTAATGATATTACCCAAAATGGTAAAGAAGGCCACCTTATGGAAGCACTTGGAGAAAGAGAGGAAAGAAGAAAAAATGCATATACTACAACTGATTTTGTCATTGCTGTTGTTTACCATTATATCGCCCTCACCAGATGTTCTAATATTGTACAGCCCTAATTGTATACCACGTCTTTATTAGGCTACTAACTAATTTGATCAAAGATGGTAAAGTTCTCTTTGATTTTTATTTTCTTAAGAGAGGATAAAAAATGTTTTAATCAACAATTTTTGACAAAAAAAAACATACAAGTGAAATGTTTCTTTCAGTAACGCAGAGAGAGAACGAGCGAGCCAACAGAAGAAATAATACTTCTGGAATAAAAGGTATCAGATAAATGCCTCAATCGTCCTGCCATACAACTGTTGCCTCACTTATTCCAGTAGCTCTACCTACAGGCCGCAGCCAGGGGCCGCTCTACTCATTGCTTGAGATTTGATGGTTTACCTACAGTATTTCTGAGCTGCTGGTATTGCGCCCCCTTTCGGTAGATGTTGTTACACACATGGTTCAGTTTTTTTTTTTTTAAAGATATCAGCTGTCGTCATCTTCCTCATCATCAACTGGGTACAGTAACATCATAGAGTAATTCGGCTAAGCGAAAAGGTGGTTCTTTTTTTTTTTACGGTAGGTAAGTAAATGTCATTTCTGTTTCCTACTGCGATGAGGAGAAAACTCTTACCTGGCTGTTTAAATTGGATTATATGAAGCTAAAAGTAGTCACCAGCAGAAAATAACTCAAAACCAGTTCGGAGGCTTGCTTCTAACACCCAATGTTCAAATTATTGATCAGAGAGTCTCTTCCAAATGCGAGTCTGGAAACACGGTTTATGTTCCGCGGCTCTCGCGTCACATTTTTACTCTGCATTTGATGGTGGATGTGGTTAGCATGGCTAGTCGCTAAGCTAATTAGCTTAAAAGCTAACTTACAGAAACCCATGATCGGACAGGCTCTTTAGCTGTGGCTCGGTTAGCCTAAAATTATGACGCCTTTAGGTTTCGTGGTGTCTAGTTGCTGTTCTTAAATGTAGCTATTTCTCACAAATGATCAACTGTACATACACAGTCCTGGTTCATTAAATCGTGACTTCAGTGGTGAAATGAATCGTGCTCGCAGAAAGCAGACAGGGATTCACCACTGACATCCAGGGCGCGGTGTCTTTACCATCACCACTCGCCCAGAGCCACCTGAACTCTGGTTTCTGAGCTCTCATAGCAGTTTTAGCACCTATTATAATTTCGAATTTAATCCTTTCCTTGTTATTATACAACTTTTCTAATACAAAATGTCCGGTCGCAATCTCTTTATTCATTTACATTCATTGGAAAAAATGTGTTTACTACCTTTTTCATATGTTTTGTTTCTGGAGAGACATTTTTCAAAGCAGTCTGAATCTTAAATTTCTTAACTTTTTGAAGGTCTTTAAGTGAACTTCTTTGTTACAACTTTATTCCAGTCTCTGTAGCCAATCATATGAATTATTATTAATTATTAAAGTTCAGATTACTATTTGGTGGAATCGTCCTTTAGCCATTTCCCGAATCAGAAACCAACTTCGGCTTCGTATATTATAATCGGGTTTTTATTGAAATACCTGAATGCACAGATTCCGCCATGGCAAAACTTAATAAACAAAGGCAATAACAAAATGATGGGTTGCATAAAACCCAGGAATTTAAGGTAGTTTTTTTCCCAGTATGACTGTATGTGGACACACAAAGCCATTGAAATACTAATTTGGAATCAGGTTGTTGTACAGATGTGAGACAAATCGTTCCAGATTCTGTGATTTTTAAATTGATACCAAACATGGGGGGAAAATGTTCCGCCCAGACAAATATGATCCATATTTTCCTTCTTCAGCTAACCTTCAACCGACAACCAATTTTTATCTTAAGTTTTGCTTGAGAATCATCTTGTTGCTTTTGTCATCATTGGTATTTTGCACTAAACCAAGTGAGTAAAGGGGAAAAAATTGTGAAATCGCTTAAAGATTCAGTTTGAAATGACTTCTTTGCTTAATTGCCTGTTCATGTTTGGACAAAATACTGGCTCATCACCAGCAATTTTATGCCTATGTGACTCAATGGTTGGCATTGAGGGGATTAAGCAATAAGTAACATTCAAATTAATGAAAAATCAATGAAAGCCCATTTATACTGGATGAAAGACCTTAAGAAAATTAAGGAAATTTTGTACAAGACTTCAAATGATCCAGTTCTTTATATTGCTTTCCTGTTATACCACCACAATGTGTTTTATGTTTCCTTCATGGAAAGCATTTTTAATGTCCTTTTTGCTGAAATGTGCTATACAAATAAATTTGGTAATAGTTTTAAAAGAAGTTCAAACCTTCCCGTTTAATCAGCAGCTTGTTGGAAACCATTCTAATCTCTGCCTTTCTTCCTTAGCCGACAGAGGACCTGCAGCCCTGTATACTCAACAGGAAGACGAGCTTTTCATCATGAACTGCGACATAGATGGTACGTCTTATGCCAGTTTTGTATTAGATAGAATTGTTATATTTACTGTACGTTTAATTGTAACACTATAAATTTGTGTTTCAGGAGACCTGGAGAACCAGGTTGAGATGGAGGAGAAGACAAGGTTGATAAACCAGGTTTTGGAGCTGCAGCACACACTGGAAGGTAGACGAAAGCTTCCACTCTACTTTTTAATGACAGGAAGTTTCACCTATCCCACATGGGAACTCGTCACATTTGTTAAGAGATGCTACAAAGCCTTAACCAACCAGAACACTATAAAATAAACTTTTCGCTGTTGGATATGAGTATAACCAATCTAACAAACCAGCATAAAGGGGAGGTTTGTTCAGTGCACAGCTTATAGGTAACTCTGAAGGAGTTACCATGTTGTTCACAGAACAGCTGGATGAGATTAAATTCCACATATGTGAACTCGATTTATTGATTAGCTTTTACTTCTTTGTATTTTCCTTCCATTTCAACTGTTCTCCTTGGTTAGTCTATCATATACAATACATTAATTTGTTGCGACAAAAGTGAAAAAGATTAAGGTATGAATAGTTTTCAGAAACTTGTTGCAAGATCTCCGGGGTGTCAGTGTAACATCCGAACAGACTTTAAGTCTGATTATCATGTTTCAGATCTGTCGGCTCGAGTCGACGCAGTCAAAGAGGAGAACCTGAAGTTGAAGTCGGAGAATCAGGTCCTCGGTCAGTACATCGAGAACCTCATGTCGGCCTCCAGCGTCTTCCAGACCACCGACACCAAGAGCAAGCGGAAGTGAGGCGGAGTCGAGCAGAAGGTGGCACAGAGCGGAGGGGGTTGGAGATCCCCGTAACCATTTACCTGAGTCAGAACTAAACAAATGTAAATATGAAAATAACGTCTGTAAAATACTTTTCTTTTGTGTTTATTTTTTGGGACATGTTATTGTGCCTCAATTTAAAACATAATGTTCTAAAATGAGTTTAACATCAACCTTGTTACCGTGAACCTTATTATCAGCGTTAAATTAATTTATTTTTGTATATTCTGTTGTTGGACAGCAGGATCTGGTATTTCAGTTGGTCTTGTATCTCATGATGCTCAACTGTTTTCCTCTACTTGCAGTTCATTTGCTGACCAGTGTTATGCAGAATGAAAAATGTGTAATAATGGCATGTTTAAGCAATATCTTAAGTATTAACATATCTAAAGAAATGTCCCTATATTTAGCAGTAAACTGGATAGAGCTGAGGAAGTTTGCAGAGCGTCAATAAGGAAAGCACAGAGGCTAAAAGCTACACCATCAATTATGTTTTCATTGCAACTAAAATCTTTGTTTAGGTATTCAAGATGGAAATGCAACCGAGATTTGGTTCCTTGTTCCTCTAATAGTGATGGAGGGAACATAACAGGTCAAGTAACACGACGATGAGGAAAGAAAGAGATACTTTCAGAGCAGCAGCAAGACGGGCTGAGAGTGGTATTGATCCGATCGGTTTGGCCTGGGATGTAGGAGACGGGCGTTAAAACGCATCTTCAGTGCGCAGCGGTAGACAGGGCGTGTCCAAGCTATCCGCCACCTCAAAGGAAAGGGGAGTCGAAAAGATTCATGTGAATGAAAACTGGATTTTGATGCCGCTTCAAAATTGTGTGTGAACACGGTGCTGTACAAAAGCAGCTTCTATCACATTTAATGTATTTTAATAGGATTGTATGTGATAGACCAAAGTAGAGGACAACGGCCATTATTTATTGGAAGGAAATAAATATTGAGAATCCTGGTCTGTTGTGAGAAAGAAGCTTTAGTTTTACTTTCATGATTGGTTCCATGAGATCATCCTGATTAACAGTGATGTGCAGAGACGTTTTGGCAGGGAAGGTGCTCACATGGAGCTGTAGTGAGAGATTTTAATATAGGCAAAGATACAAATATATGGGGGCTTGGTAATGTAGGCTTTTAAATCCAGAAAATGCTACCTTGGGCTTTACACTAAGGAAATCAAAACGACTATTTCAGAAGGGCACTTTGTTTGGTTCAGAGGAAGAAGGGCAGGTGTTTTAGCACCACCTAGTGTCTATTTGTGCACATTTGACTTGCATTTGTATTTAGTCCTTCTTTGAGTCAATGCTTAGGATTTTGGAGCATGCCTGTCCACAACTTTGCACATCTAGAGCCTTTTTGCCCATATTTACAAAATAGCTCAAACTCAGATGGGATGGAGTGCGTCTGTGATCGCTGGGTTTTAAAGCCATTAGAGTTAAGGGGGTGAAGACATGCCATGTTTTTCAGATGTGTAACATTTTGTAAACCATGTACTGTTTTTCTTTCATGTCTGACTTTGTGTCAGTTTATCAAGCCAAATGCTGATTAAATGCATTCAGGTTTGTAAAAGTCAAAGTTCAAAAGGCTGTGTTGTGGCTTTTCAAGGTTACTTTTTGTACTTTAAGCAGTTATGTGTCATGCTAATTTCCTCCTTTTTACACACTAGCTAGTCATGTCTTGTGTCCACATTTGCCTTCAAATGTTTTTTTTTTTGTTTAATAAAATCTCACAGTTAGCACTCCAAGTCTTATCACCTGCACAGACCTACTACAGTAAAATAAAAATATTTCCCAAAACGAATGCAATGCATCTGATTTGTTTTTGTATTAAATAGTTTTATTTCCAAGAGCAAACGTACAAGTTGCAAACAAATGTAAACGGGTTAAGTGCCAACATGTGGCTGGAGGGTGAACTACAAAAGCTTTAGACGACAATAAAAAAAACAACAAAGATCGATGTGTCTCCCAGATCTAATCCCCAGCTCAAAGAGGAAAGCACTGCTGCGGTTTTTACATTTTTATTTTATTTTTTTTATTTCCTGCCAAGGCAAAGAAATAATGCTACTTTAGCTGCAAGCATTGACTGTCAGTTTTCTATTTTCAAATTAAATATTTCACAGACCTCTGCTCACAGTAAGCACATCAGTGGCACATATTTGTGGAAAGTTGCCTCAAGCCTTAAAACACTTTAATATTAAAACCTTTATTCATACTGGTGAGAAACAGTCAAGTCGAAACCAATAAATAGAACAGCGGAGGAAATTTTCAACTCAACACAAAAAAAAAATAAAGTAACAGATGCTCATTACAAACTACCGTAACTAAAATGTAGACTAGCAATGCATTTTATCTGGAATCTTTTAACTAAGTTGAGATGTATCTTAACCTTCGCTCTCAGCTCAGTTTCGAACATTTTTAAAACAAGAACTTCAAAGTTTTCCCCTCAAATCAAGGATTTACGTGAATAACCTCAGAGAGGGCCCCTCCGATATGCGGTAAAAAAAAAAAGTGATCAGCTGTGTTGGGGCTCTGCTGCTTTCATAAGCTGATGGTTTATGAAGAGAAAAAGTGAAAAACAGAGGTGGAAGACGCCGACTCTTTGACGACTTCTGGAAAAGAATAAGATTGTGGGGGTGAGGGGGGGAAGAAAAAAAAAAAAGATCAATGGAAGCTAGAAGTGGCGGCGGAAGTAACGCGTAACCTCCGGGAAGCTCATTCGGCTGAGCGGACGGGAGGAAGGAGAGGCGCGGGACGGGGTGCGTGGGTCTGTGAGGCTGCAAACCTGGGCAGAGTGGGGCGGGTGGAGCTGAGACACAGATGGGGCAGCCAGGTGACTGCAGGCTACCGTTGGGGTTGGAGGAAACGCCGTGCTGCTCCACTCAGAGAGGAAGGAGCAGCTACAACAGAGAAGACCCCTTTCAGAGAGGAAGAGACAGCAGACGTTGGGCTCGCCTCAGTCTTTCCGTACCCTCCTCTTTCTGACAGCTTGTTTGTGGCTTTCTCCAGCGACGTCACCTCCATCTTTCTGCTGAATGATTTGACAAAAGAGAAGCTGCAGTTGACAAATGAGTCACTTTCAGTTAACCCAGTCGAAACCGAAGGGCGAGTTTTGCCTTCACCGTGGATCATCCACAAGTAATTACACTTTTCTGTCCTTATTGGTCAAGCTGTAATAGGAGTGCTGAAACTGCAAGGCTCACATGTTTGCAGGGCTGAAATGCTTGATCGGATTTAAATAGTCGTCAACTGATTTAGAAATCGATTCACCGTTAACTGGAGCACAGACTCAAAAAAAGGCCATTTGCTAATAAAAAAAATATATATTCAGAGAAGCTATTAACCAGAAATACATTCAAGATAAGAACACCTGCCTGTACATGTTTTCCCCAGATTCACTAAAGGAATGCTATACAATTGCATTTCAAGCACTAAAATGCTTACTTTCTTATTTAAAAAAAAAAAAATTAAATTATTTATTTGCATCTCCTAATGTATTTTTATTATTGTGTAAAAAATGCTTATGTGGTTAAATGACAAATCTGTAGAATGTGTCAATCTGTAAATCCAATTAATCCTCAGAATAATCAGTTTCTAAAATAATCGTTGGTTGCACCGTTAGGTGTGTGTCACATTAACGTTTGTCTAAATTGGGGTTCTGTGGGGTAGTTAAGCAATATCCTACCTGCAGACCAAATAATCTCAGCTTGGAGAATCGGAGGAGTATCAACGAAGAGAAAGCAAGAGTGTTACAATGTTAGGCAACTGTCTGGTATTATGAATGCATGGCACTTGAATTATAATGTGCAACTAAATACTGATCCTGGCTGCCTTATGTGATTGTGATATTGATGACAGATATTGCAATTAGGACTGTGATTCAGTATTGTACAGCTCCTGTTAAAAACTATAAGAAAGCCATAAAAGTTTTAAAATGACAATAATTTAATATCAGAACCCGACCCCAGTAAACAGCTGCTAAAACCTCAACTGTTCCAAGACAAATTTTAAAACAACTCCGACTCAAAACCTGTTGAAAATCTCAAAACTAAAAATCGGACACCTCATCAGTCGTGCATCCTCTCCGATTAGCTACTGACTGCTCGGCAAAACTCCTCTTGAATCCTCACTTAATGCCAGATATTCATGTTAGCTAGCATGTGCTCGTCTTCTGTACATTCTGGAGACTATATGAAACATCAGATCGTCATATCAACAAGTTGTTTTGGTGGGGAAATATTTCCAGCCTCCATGTTTACGGAAAGATTTACCACAAACAAACAGAACATGAGACTCTCACCTCATCTTCTAATGTTCTTTCTGGAGTTTTGTTTTCCTCCGATTCTTCTTCTTCTTCTTCCTCTTCCTCCTCCATCTCTTCTTCTTCATTATCAGCCCCCACTTGATTGTCTCCCTGTCCGTTATTCTCCTGGCTCTCCCCTTCGTCTTGTGCTTTAAAAAGAAAAGCAGCGGTGATGATGAGGGTGAAGGATAACACCGCAGCGAAGTTGAAACACCAACAGATAATTGTCACACCTGCTGCTGGTTCTCCAGCTCCAGCTTCCTTCTCTTCCTCATCTGCTTCTCCTCCCTCTTCCTCCTCTTCTTCCTCTTCTATGTGAGACTGCGGTTGATCGACCCGTCTGTACACGTAGTCGTCTACTGGTTTCTGGAAATGAAAACAGCCGAGTCAAGTAGGACCTACGAGATGGATTCATGTTGGTAAAGATCAGGAGATTCTTGCCACCTTCGGCCAGCAGAAGAGCACCACCAGTCCAACGGGCAGACCGACTGTCAGGATGTAGATTATCCAAAGCCAGGGTCTCTCCTCCGCTGCCATCAGCAGCTGAGAAAATATCCCTGGCTGTCAGGATTAAAAACAAGAGACCAGAGATGAGCCTCGCAGAAACAGGACAGTACACGATCGGCCCAACCGTCCTCCACTGACCTCGTTGGCGCTGGCCACCAGTTTCTTCAGCCCCCAGCTGTCTGAGGCCCAGCGGTCAGCCACCTCCTTGTGAGACGTGATGATGAAGTTGTCGAAGTAAATGTCTGAGGTCATGGACCACAGCTCCAGGCCCAAAGCCTTAAACGGAGTCATCCTGAACGGCTGCAGGTCCTCAAAATATTCTGGGTTCATCATTTTGCGCGGCTTCCAGACTCCCTGCAGAGCGAACGAGGTTTCATGACAGGAACGTCACAAAAATACGGACAGTTCATGAGAAGAGTTCCCGTTACCTGATAGTTGGGGTTGTCAATCAGAGGGGCTTTCCACTTGCCCTTATACTGAGGGTTGTTGATCATTGGCCGCTTCCACTCGCCACAGCCAGGAGCCGTCTCACAGGATGGGTTAGGAACCTGCGGGGCCTCCCACTCCCCGTCCATCTCCTCGTCCCTGCCCCCAAACAGCAGTCAGACAAACATCAGTCTGCTTTATCAAACACACATTGTTGGTGCCGGTCAGTTCAAGGACCCACCAGTCCTCTGGTTTCTCTGCATTTGGGTCAGAAACGAACTCTGGCTCGTCATCCAGCCATCCTTCTGGCTTCAAGGCGTCAGGATCCTCAATCTTTGCAGGAGCATCCTCGTCCCTGGAAGACAAAGAGAAATGCAATTACAGATTTCATTTGAGGCTCAGAACGTCCGGAGTGTTTTAAAGACCTTTAATAATCACCGCTTTATAGATGATGTGTAGAAAGGTTTATGGCTGAATAATTTCTCTAGCTTGTTGAAGAAAGAACTGTCTGGGTTCCAGAAATGTTTACCTCTAGTCATTAAAACTTCTTGTCCTCTGGGCTCTTTTACTTTGATTCTTGTTTTTATGTTAGATGACAAGGTCCAACTTCTTATCTCTTAAGACTTTTACATGAATATTTCATTAGCTGGTCCTGGAGGTCTGGTGACCAGGATCTGATGGCTGAACACCGTACGAGGCTGGACACGAAATGTGTTTTCATTAATAGCCTCAACTATTCCCACCAAGTTTGAGAACCGTGGATTCTGTTTTCAAACAAGAAAAACGATTTATGAAAAAAATACGTTCCTTAACTTTTTGTATGTAGTGTTGGTTGACTTATTTTTAAAAATGTGTCTAAGCACTTTTTTGATTTATGTCTGAAAGATTTTATATGAATCTACTTTTATTTCTTTTTCTCTCTTAGTTTTCTAAAGATCTTCAACTTTGATCATGTGACATAATTTGATCTGCTGCAAAAGGGTTCAACAACATTCGAGAAACAAAAAGAAATCCAAGTGTTTCTCAGATGTTAATGTAAAATTCTAAAAGGCATGCGACGGTCTGTCAAGGAACCGTTTTAATATTTGTGTCATTTTTAATAAATTAACACAATTTGCACTCTGGATGTAGTTTTGTGGTTGTGTATTGCATAAAGTTTTTATAACAGTATTTGAGTTAAAAATGTTAAACGTGGCCAGAACATTTGGTGAAACTTCTGCCTGTTGATATTAGAGACAAAACTTAATCACCAGTCATCAGGCTTCACAGCCTCGGGGTCAGGGATCTTGGCCCTCTCGTCCCAGTCGTCCGGCTTGGAGTCATTTGGATCGTCGATCTCCTTTGGCGGGTTGACAGGAGGCACCATGTCGTACAGCAGGTTGCCACGGCTCACGCTCGACTGATCGATGAACATCTCGTAGCTGTTGTCTGGGTTCAGGACTGAAAGCAGACAAAAGTAAGGAGTGCACACACGCACACAAAAAATCCCCACAGGATCAAAAAATTAAACGCAGCTCGTCAATCAGCCACACACCCAGAGTGTAGAGGTGAGTCTTCTTGTCGGTGTAGAACTTCTTCAGGTCCACGTCCGCCCTCTTGGCATGTTTCTCCTCCATGTCTTTGTTCAGGGGGTTTTTGTGGCGGAAGATGAAGTGCAGTTTGTAGTCTTCTCCGCATTTGTCAGGGCCAAACATGATGGTGTAAGGTGTACGGTCATGGAACTGTTCCTGCATGCGAAAACAAGAAGGAAATCAATATGATCAATAACTTTACTGACTTGGCAACATTTCACTGAAACCACAAAATCACCAGTTAGGTCGATGCTACTTGCTCCCTTTTGTCCTGACAAAAAAAACAAAACAAAACCAAAAAAAAAGTAAATGGAGACGGTTGTGTCGTCACTTGCTACTTAATGTTACTGCAGATTGTTGCAAAATATAAGTCTGAAACTTCATATAAAGAACATTTCCTAGAACTTAATAATTGCACCAATTAGAAAAAAAACATCAGCAAAGATCTTGCATCAGTTGAAGCACATTATTCTGCTAATTTAACAATGCAAGTAATCTTCTGGGGGAGACAACTAACAACCCAGCAGCTGCCCAACATCCTACAGACAGTTAGCAACACAAGGGTTAAAATTCATGAGAAAACAATTAGAAGAAGGCAGAAAAAGCATGGCATGGTTAGACAGATGCAAAAAGTTTTTTGTTTTTTTTTATGAATAAAATGACATCTTAAAGTTGCATACAAACAAATGTTTCACACTAATACTTTCTGGCCAGATGAGACCAAAACTCCTACTTAAAAACCAAAAGGTGGAAACAGACACGGTCTGACTCTGTGGAAATATTGAAATCTTGGGTGGCCATTATGTTAAGAAATATATCCAATATGAACTGCAAGCCAGAACAGATAGAAAATGAAAATTTCTAAAACAGTAATACATAAACTTTAAGGAATATAAAACACAAATACCAACCAGACTGAGGCTGCCAGAGTCAGACAGCAGCTTGATGTACGCTCCACCACAGTCAATACCATCTTGGAAATTCACCTCATACCTGCAATAAAAAAAAAGAACTCAACTCTGACATTTATGTTTTTATTTTATTAGAACTTGCATCTTGTTCTCATGTGAACTTACTGGACAACAAGAGGTTCATCCTGGAAGACAAAGGGTTTGTCCAGCATGGCTGCTATGGCGTGGTGTTTGGCCCGGGACTTGAGCACCAGGCCTTGGTCTCCGGGAACCTTGTTCTCCTTTAGCGGCTCCACCATCCACTTTCCTGCAGACAGACAGGAGAGGACAAATAAAATTTAGTCAGAAATAAGAATGGCTTAGACTGATCTAAACGTCTGAAGGGCTTTGAGAGTCTGTGGTGTATAAAAATAAAACACAGTAGGATTAGCAGATAAAAGGCTACAAACCATCATATTTGGCGATTTCATCATCTGCATCCTCCTTCGTTGTTTTTGATGGCTGCCATCTGCCCAGATCAACATCCAAAAAATCTTTCAGGTATGGAAAACCGTACAGGTCCCAGATAACAGTGAGGGCTGATATAACCAGAATTTCCATGAACTCCTAATTTTACCTGTCCAGTGACCCATCGTCAAAGGTTTCTGCAAAGTATACATCTCCGGTGGGAACAGGAGTCTTGTATGTTACCTGGGATTAATGGATTATAATGTTATAATTTAAGATCAAAGGTTTAAAATCCAGTTATGCACTTATTGTTGGTTCTGTTCCTGACCTGGAAGGTGACATTGGCGTCATTTTCAGACGTTTCATCTCCATCTTTATCCTCATCAAACTGCTCTTCATCCGTCACCATCGCCTCCTCCTCTTCGTCATCGTCCGCCATCAGAACCTGCATTTCCTCCTCGTCGAGGCGCATGTCGCCATCGCCGTCCAGAACGTCCGCCTCAGAAGGCTCGTCGCTGGACGCCATGGCCGCCACGGCCAGCGAGGACAGGAACAGCAGCCGCCACACCCAGCCTCCACCTAGTTTCATCTGAGGCGGACAGGAGGAGAGAAGAATGGTTGAAGGGGAGAGAGGAGAGGAAAGATTAAGGTGAACGAAGAGCGACAGGCAAAGGTCGGACACTTTTCCCATAGTACATTTCTAACACTTTTCAAGCATTTTCAATTTTTTCCAGAATTACACCTTGGAGTTGAAAACAATACAAATGAACTAAAAAAAAAAAAAAAGACAGTTTCAACTCAATATTATGATGTCATACAGTATATTACTGTTATTAATAATGTCTTCCACGTCGTACGACACTGCCAAGAAAAACTAAAATATAACAAAATTGTCTGTTTTGAAATGTTTCTTTCACACACACCCTATACATCTGACTAGTCCAAAAACAAAACACTAATAAACAAAAAAGAATCCTTCAATTTTGATAACATACAATGATTCTTTATTTCAATTAAACAGATCAATAAGTCATTGAGCCATTGGGAATAATAAATATTCAAAAATAAAATAAAAAATGTTCTCGCTGGGCTTTCTGGCATTTAGCAAGTGGTGATAATTTGGTAATTCTAAGTAACCTAAAACAACAAAAGTTTAGTCTGACATAACAGTGAGAAAAAAAAAGTGTCTTCCTTTTTATTAGGTGTATGAAAATATCTGGTTTCAAATGTCAGTAATGTTTTCCAAATTTAGGCTTTGAATCATATGTTAGATTGCACCTTATTACAAAACTGGACAGTTTGAATATCAAGAACTTTCAAGGATTTTATTAAGCTCTTTCCAAACCTTGAAAACAAGTATTATGTAATTCAATCGCATTCAAAGATTTCAAGCACCTGTACGAACCCTGAACAGGGAGAACAAAGGGGCTGGAGATGTGGAATGATGAATGACAGATTTTATTTATGGAGAGCTGTTCATGTCATGTCGGTGATAAAAATAGAGAACACAAGCACATAAAATGATGGAAGAGTGAGTGGATGAGATACAGAGGTGAAGTCTCACATCTTTATAATGCACCTTAATTATTACTTTGAAAGATCCATACAAGAGTCAACACTTCTGTACAAAGCTGACCAAAAGCTAAAGAACGAAACTCTCTAAGAAACAATAAAAATTCTGCGGCCAACTGCAGTTTACCTCATCTAGGCTTCTGGTTTCATGACTGTAGAACTGCAGAGCTGCATGCATTGAAACACAATCAGAAAAATCTGCTCAATATTGCCTCAGAGAGACCTATAATAGCATATCAGTAGCTTCATCTGGATCAGCTCAGCCTGGCTCTGTTTTGTGGTGGAGCAGGAAATTAAAATCCTCACTGTAGATGCAGGCAAAGCACCATGCTTCCCCTGATATACCATATTTTTCATGTGATGCTTATTTGTTTTTTCCACAAATGAGGAGCCTGTTGGGAACTCACCTCCATCGGCTCAGTTTGCACCAAGAATAACTACAGAGGATGTTCATAAAAACCATAAGACATATAAGGAAAAATCCAAGATTAAGACTGGATTTTATTAGACTAGAATGTAGGTGAATAGGGAATAAACTAAAAAAAAATATATATACATAACTGTAAAATTAAACTTGAGTTCAGGATAAACTGAAGAAAAATGAGAGTTGGAAAAGACGTGATGATTTAGGTCTTGGTATCTTCCTGACATGTAAAGATCAACCAATATGACAAGCAGTTCTTAACTTTTAATTAATAAATTGGGGATACACTCATTATATCCTCTTTTCTATTCACAAATTATTTCTTCTCATGGCAAATTCAGTTTTTTTCTTTTAGGTTTTCAAACTACATTTTTGTGCATATTGGCAAACTAAGGCTTTACTGTATTTACATTAAAATGTGTAATAGCTTTTTATCTCAAACAGAAAGACAACATTTATTCTCATTGTAGCCAAAAACACAAACAAATACGCAATCTTGCTATACTCCTATTATTACCCTCTGAAAAGCAGGACAACTTTTTTGTTCTTTTCTTTTGTACAAGTTTGAGGTTTTATAGTGAAGCAGAAAGTGGCTTAAACAGAAAAAAACAAAAACAAAAAAACAAATGGGAAATGGCTGTACTGGAAATCTGACCAAAAACAGTCAACAGCTGAAAAGAAGTTTGAAAGTCTAGAGAAAACGTAAAAACTACAAGACAAAATATAAAGTCAAGGGAGAGATTTAAGACTTTTGTTTAGACCTAAATTTGAAATATCATGCATAAAAGCTGCACTGATTTAATTTAGGTTATCAATTTAATCAGATGATCTACAGGTGTGTTAACCTAATGGAGTACACAAAAACACATGTCATCCTTCCAGCTGATTTTACTTTACTAGAACAATCCAAACATCTGTCCAGCGTCGCTGATGATAAACAGTCGTCCATTTTTATTCGTACGTTATAAACCGCCTTGCAGATTTCTTTAACAGTTACAGCACCACTGGCAGCGATAAAACACAGACAAACAGAACGTGGCTGTGGAGCCAACATGGCGGCCACAGAGGACCGCAGTGGCCCAAACGGTTTTAGGATGAGCGGCTGTGTCCGCAGCACCTGCTCCGTCGCCTGATGCTAACAGCGCGGAGCGCCACTCACAGACAGCAGACCTTAGCAAAACATGGGCTTAGCAGATCAAACTAATGAGCTCAGACAGGCAGCACCACAATCAAACACGCGCTGGCGTTCAATAAGAAAGCTGCGACATTTTAATTAGAAGCAACACGGGTTTGTTTTTGCAGTAAAAAAAAAATAAAAAATGAATGAATAGTAACTACTAGCTGGCTAACTTAGCATTAATGTCGCATTATAAGGGATGTAGACACTCATTCAGACTTACCTTATGAGGTGTTGTAGCCGCAGAGGAAAAAATCTTTGAAGTCCGCCTCTCCGTGTCAGAATCTTGCGCTGTTATCCTGCTTCAGGTTTTGGCGAGGGACAGTTACGGGGGGAAAGAAGATATCTGAGGGAGCGTGAGTGACAGCTTGGTCCGAATAACGGCGATGCCAGGCTAACTGAAGTGATGCGTTCATGGACAAGCGAAAACAGCGCCTGTTGATAGTAAGCGCGGCAAAGCTAAATTATTATCACACCAAAAGAGCAAAAAGCTCGGTGTTTTGTAGCATTTTTTTTTTTTGCTACATTTTGTTTTCTGTGGACGTACACAGCCTTGGTCTATCCCTTGAATTTAGATGCTTCTTTTATGTGTAATGATTTAGTAAGCGTTAAGTTACATAAATAAAATCCTCTGGAAAACTGTAAGGTCAGGGTCCGTACAAACATGTGAATATGAATAGAATAAAATAAGCATACTTGGTGTCTTTAGTTATTAATCTACGCTTTATCTTGATTATATTTTCTCCCAAAAATAAAAACCTTTTGCCCTGCATTTCGAGAGAAGACTATTATAGAGCTTGGACGTCCCACATTTCCTGCTTACATTGAAAGCAGCATATGTCGTAAAATGAAATCAGCTTTATTTGGGATTTGGGTTAGTGAATGTGGGCTATGTTCGGCTCAATAGCTGACTCAATTGGAAGTGCTACACTAACGCCAAGGATCAAACGTTTAGTTCAGTTGATATATTTTGTGTTTAGTCTGTCGAGCTTTAGTGCCGTAAATCGTTCTTTCTCGCGCATGCTCGCAACGTGTAAACACAGACTCCGCATGGTTTCCTGAGAAGTGATATAAAAGAATATACTAGAGAAACCGTCAGCATGAAGGACACACCGATGTCCAACTGTGAGCGGGACTTCATACTGAAGGCCATCGAGGAGAAAAAGGTGTTTATTGTAATCCTTTTATTTCGTCTATCCATAAAGCTAGAAAACAGTATGAACGCAATTGTCGCCATCATTTTCCAATTAACACAGGAATCAAATTGGAAAACATCCAGATTGTTGTATCATTTCCTCACATGTTTTATGAAAAAGTGAGGAGGACACATAAGTGCATTTACTTGGGTGGTTTGTGAGAATGGCTGAATAGGTCATTTCTTTTTTTTTACTTATCTCAAAAAGTAACGTAGTTATTAATTATTAGTTGTGGAAATAGTACAAAAAAAATACCCTAACCAGAATATAATTTTTCAGGAAGAGTAGGCAGTGTGTGCTCTTAGTGTTTTCTGAAGATAGAATGGTGTCGGGAGTTGTTTTTTCTCATCACTAAAACAAACATCGAAACTATCCGTGCATATAGTTTTGATTTCTATTTTGATTTCTATATTGATTGCTATTTGTATATCCTTAAGTCCCCTTGTCAAGAAATTCCCTTTCATATTTGTCTCGCTTACTAAATATGATATTTTAGGAAGGTGAGAAAACATACAGCAGGAGTAAACTGTTCAGAGCCAAAAAGAGGCATATATTTGGTTCTGGATTGAAGGTTAAATATACCAGCACAATAGTGTTTGGTGTATCATTTATTGTAACAATGCATCTTGACAGTTAACCTCATACTGCCTGGAACAGTATGTCAGTGGTATTTTGGTAAGAAAAATATCCGCCACCCAGAATAGATACCAGTGCTTTAACACGTACAATTTAATCTTCCTGCTGTCTCTTCCTCTAGCGCCTGGATGGGCGACAGACGTATGATTACAGGAAAATAAAAATCACTTTTGGGACTGACTATGGATGCTGCTTTGTGGATCTGGGACAAACCAGGTGAGTGTGTGGTCAGCACTAGAACTAGGAACCAAAGCAAACCAGTTTGAGCTCAGGAAAATGCGTAGGCCCGATACTAACATGTGATCTGTTTGGTCCAGACTTTCCCACTATCTTTGGTGCCAATCCATCATGGTGGACTGCAGCTGGCAAAAGCAAAAATACAATCCAAATTGTCTAAATTTGAAAAATAATCTTGTAAGATTCAGGATGTCTATTACTGTATCAATTTCAGCTTGATTCCTTTTGCTCTTGTTGGAAACTATGGTTATCTTCTATTTACAATCAATAGTAAATAGAAGATGTTTTCTCTTATACTTTTTTTTTTTAAACTACAGCTTAAATAATCTTTTCTATATTTTCTTCAAGTTTAATATTCCCCCTTTTGCCAGTGCAACTGGAAATTGTTTCCTTTATATGGTTCTGTGTTTCCGTTACAAAGAAGATTAAGTTTCTGCCTCTAGATGTGCCAAGCTGGTAGAGACACACCCCAGCAGACTTTCAGCTACAATTTCAGTAAAAGGTGGTTTTACACACTACTGACTTGGTTTGTGATTGAGTTATGTGTCTCTGCTTCTCAGGGTCATGGCCCAGGTGTCATGTGAACTGGTGGTGCCAAAGGAAAATCGTCCGAACGAAGGAATCATGTTCTTCAACCTGGAGCTGTCGCCGATGGCCTCCCCGGCTTTTGAGCAGGGAAGGTGAGGCCAGCCCAAGGATTCGGTTTATTCTGCAAACGGATCCGGCTCCCGGCGTAGCTTTCCATCCCCTCTTGTTTACCCTCTGCGTTCCATTACGCCTTAACGAGTTTAGTCGGCCTGTTGGAGCAGAAAATCATTTGTGGGATTTTGTCCTCCCTGCAGACAGTCGGAGCTGTCGGTGAAGCTGAACAGACAGCTGGAGAGATGCCTGAGGAACTCCAAGTGCATTGATACAGAGTCCCTGTGTGTGGTGTCTGGAGAAAAGGTGACGCACACGGCGAGACACACATTTCCTAAGCTGAAATACAACACTTGCAGTTAAACTGCTCACATCCCAGCTGAGGAGGCAGGGACAGCCTTTTTTAAATTTATTTTGGTGAAACTTCATACATTTTAGGCTCCAGACTATTTCATGTTTATTTTTAGAGAACCTTACTAGTTTGAGGCTATTTTCATATTCACTTCGCTCAGTTCTCAGTTGACAGCCCAGTTGTTGACATCCTTGATAAAAATGTACTAAAAACCAACTGGAACTATTTCCAGAGACCGGAACAGACCGAGACACAGGTGGGCATCATCTTCTCCTAAAGACAGGTTCCCCAACTTGTATGAAAACAGAACACCATAAACTCTTTGAAATTTTGTGAGATTTACATAAACATTTAGAGAGACGGCCCAGCACTAGAGATCGTGCAAAGAGGTACAAGTGCAACTGTGTGAAATGTTAAAGCAGACATTAAATGAGTCTTCTTTAAACTTTACCTTCTGAATGGCAATATTCAAGTTTACCCACATGGTGACACTGTCTCCATTGTGTGGTTTTTGAAACCTTGACAGCACTGATGACCACGGTTGGGTCTCAAGGCCTCGTGTGCTACGTATTTTAGATGTCACTCTGTGTCAACACACCTGAGTCAAACAATTGGTTTATTACAAGGACACATCTAAAACCTGCCTGCAGGACACCGACGCTTACAGACTGACGTTGGACACGCTGACTTTTGAGCGCCTTGTCCTCCACAACATGTGACTCTGTATGCTTTGTATGTGTTCCCTTCACAATAAGACCGTGGCTTTTATTCTGAAGGGAGCTTAAAAGGTCCAGTTGTACGCAGTCACAGACCACCTGGCCGGGCGGAGCTGTTAAAATGTTTGAGCCGAGCCCCACACAGGGCCTATGAAACAACTAGAAAGAGCCTTGTATTGTGTGTGACCATCGTTCAGGTGTGGCAGATCAGAGTAGACGTCCACACGCTGAATAACGACGGGAACCTGATGGATGCCGCCAGCGTGGCCGCCATCGGCGCTCTGTGCCACTTCAGACGACCCGACGTCAGCATCCAGGGAGAGGAGGTCACGGTGGTGAGTCAGCCGGGTCCAACAAGGAGAGGCTTTATAGTCAGATGTCTTCATCACAGCATTTTTTTTTTTCTGTCTGCAGTATAGTCCAGAGGAGAGAGACCCCATTCCTCTGAGTATCTACCACATGCCCATCAGCGTCAGCTTCGCCTTCTTCCAGCAGGGGTGAGGACTCGCTTTTGTGTCTATTTCTGTATTTAGAATATCAGAAATAAATCCATACATAAATCCAGAAGTTAGCTTGCTTCTTCAGAGAGATGCGCCAAAATACTGATTTGGACTATTTAATAACAATCAAATTTACTATGGCTTTGAAGTTTACGTCAACAGTTTTTATGTTTCAAAAAAGGCATTTTTCTTTAGTCTATTGAATTATGTGGTAATTATTTTTTTTTGTATGGAAAATTCATTTCTAAGTAACGTAAATTTAGAATAGAATCTGTTAAACTTTGTTAAAATTTGAATAGTAGAATAAAACAGACATATATTTTGGTGTTGTTCTCCAGCTGGAAATGATTCTCATCATTCTCCATCTATATTTAATTTTTAGTGATTTTCACAGATTGCTGCTGAAGCGACTATTATTGACCTGTAATAACTGATCTTTCTGAGGGTGTTGCCGCTTTATTACATAACGCATAGAAGTCAAATTGGAGTCCCGCCATGTGAATGCCGTCCTCTCTGCAGAACCTTCCTGCTGGTTGACCCGTGTGAGCGGGAGGAGCGAGTGATGGACGGCCTTCTGATGATCGCCATGAACAAACACAGAGAGATCTGCTCCATTCAGTCCAGCGGGGGCATCATGCTACTGAAAGAGCAGGCGAGCAGACTAGAACGCTGCCGTTCTCCTTCCTCGTCTTCCAGTCTGAACTTTTGTCGTTTACTTTTAATGCTTTGAAGGGTTCGCACAGTGCTCATCCAACCAGTTTCATTCAGGATTGTTAAAAAGGCCATCAAATTAAGTAGAAAATCTGTGATTATGTCTGCATTATGGTCCTGTGTTTGCATTGATTTTCCATGTTATTTTAATCCATTTTTTTCCCTCTGTTGCTGAAGGTGATGAGATGCAGTAAAATAGCCAGCGTCAAGGTGTCTGAGATCACAGAGCTCATCAACAAAGCTCTGCTAAACGACAAGACTGCCAGGTGAGCTGTTGGGTTGTGATGTATTTAGTTTGAGAGACCTGACCTACTGTATCTGCGTATGGTATAACAGCAGCACTACGGCTCAAAGGAAAGCTCTCCAAAGGATTGTGAATACAGCCCAAAAAATCATTGGCTGCCCTCTCCCCTCACTGGAGGACCTGCACAATGACCGCTGTCTAAGAAAAGCACAACACATCACAAAGGACACTTCTCACCCCGGACATTCTCTGTTCACACTGCTGCCTTCAGGCAGAAGATACAGAGCAATCAGAACAAGAACCAACCGTCTCAGAGACACAGTTTTTACCCGATAGCAATAACAAAACTAAATGCAATCAAAAACAACCATTAATCATCATAAATGATGTATGTGAGAATGAGGCTGTTCTTACTTTTTTTTTTTGCCAGTTGTTTGTTGATTCTTGTGTGTGTGAATTGTGAGACAGTTATTTTTTGTTTTTGGGCATGTGCACCGACTGATGGCACCCTTTGAATTTCGTTGTCCTTGTGACAATGACAATAAAGATTTATCTTATCTTATTTTATCTTATCTTATCTTATCTTATGTGGACTCAAGTCAGGTGTTGGAACAAATTATTAGATTTTCTTTTGGTTTCAAGGGGTTGCTCTGAATGTTACTTAAATATTTCTTTAAGCTAACATTAAATTCCAGCCAGTTCATAGTAACTTCTCACAATTCACAGACACAACAAAGAAAAATGAAATAGAATTTCATTTCTACAAAGCAATCTAAAAGAAATTAATTTAACCGGGTAAAGCATGTTGCCTGAAAACTTTAAATAGAAGCAACACATAACTTCCTCTTGGCACTTAAAACAATTATTTAAAGCTAATATAGTGACTAACATATTGCTATTTTTTTTTTCCTTTTTGCTAGCAAATTAAATAATGAGTCAAATGGTCACATGAGCAAATAGTTGCAGATTCCTCCTTAGATAATTACCAAAAAGATTTGTTTGCTAGATTTACAATATTAAAGTTACTTGGTAATATTTTTCAGTATTTCCTTCAAATTGAACGATTTCCTCTGTTATGTGTAGGCATGCAGTCACTATGCTGTGAGTATGATCTGGATCAAATAATTTAGAAATTCTTTCAAATGTTTGTTTATTAGTTTGTTATTACTTTGCATATTTTGTCAAATGAAGTGTTTTATACGACGTGGACTCGACTCACAGCCTGCATATCTTGACTTTGGATTTGACTTGAGACAAAGGTGGAAAGACCTGAAACTTACATGTGATTTGCAAAACGGTGACTTTGTCCCAGCTCTGGAAAATCCTTGGAGGTAATTGTATCAGTGTCTTGTGTTTTTGTAATTCTCCAGGAAAGCAGGTGGGAGGTGTGGTTTTGCGGAGTCCATGCCACAGGAGCGAATCACAGCTCTGAAAACGGACCAGACAGCCGTGGAGATGACCGATGTCAGTGAAACAGCCAGTAGCATTGTCCAGACAGCCGTAGCCCCACCTCAAACGTATCCTGAACTGATCTTAAATAAGAACAAAGGAAGACTGAGAGTCATATATATATTTATATTTTTTTAGTTAGCCTCTTTAACCCCATTCATCAGGGTGCCATCCCCATCGGTGCCAGTCCCAGGGGTCGGACAGGTAGGGGAGGGTCTGCGCAACACCTGGGGCCTAGAAGAAGAAGAGGAGGAGGAGGAGGATGTGGAGAGCTGTGGAGGGGACAGTGTGGAGGAAGTGACAAAGATGGATGTGGAACAGCATCAAGAAGACAAGAGCAGAACAGGTTTGCTTATTATTGTGCGAAAGTCATAAAAAAGTTGTTTATAAAATACTTACTTTTTTTGTCACAAGTAAATGTTTCAGATCATGTAATAGATTTTTTTTTTTTTAGTGGATGTTGTGGAGATATTAGATAGTGATGAAGAGGAGGAGGAAGTGGTCATCCTTTATCCCGAGACAACAAAAAAACCTAAGTAAGTGCACTTAATCTTCCTTGTTAGAGCTGAGAAAGTAAACAAATTGTTTCTGATGCTGGTTTCACTTTCTTTCTTTCTTTCTTTCTTTTTTTTTTTTTTTAGAAATACAGGGTCCAGTTCTGGCCAGAAGGGGGCAGGAGCATCCAGGAAACAGAAGAAAAAATGATTCGTATTGTAATTGATCTGACAGCATCGAAAAATAAAAAAAAGTAGAATGACATCGAAATGCAATGAAAATTTAACATTGCGCTAATAAATATATTTTTTACATAATTTGCGCTATGACCAAGGCTTCATTAATCATACATATAAATCAAACATTTATCTTTTTTTTTTTCATTGTCGGGTTTATAAAAAACATGTTGACAAATGGACAGAGCACCAGCATTATTTACAAGTGCATACATAAACGAGATGTATACACTTTATAGATCGTATACAGTCGTATAGGGGACGTAAGAAAAAGACAGGTTCCACCGAGATTTGAACTCGGATCGCTGGATTCAGAGTCCAGAGTGCTAACCATTACACCATGGAACCCGCGCTGGAAATTGGCATCACCCATAGGTATTTGACCGAGCAACATTACGACTAGTTCTGTTTTTTTATTGAACATGTTTATCTTTTGCTTTCTGCTCAATGTCTAGCAACCGGATAATCTGTCACCACGTTTTTTTAGTTAGGATCTGAGTAGTCCTTGAGTAATAGTTTTATAATCCTAGCAAAATATTGTTCTTTAATACGATATAGTGTCGTCTTCTGCCGACTAGTTTATCATTAAATGATTAGGTTAATGACTAAAATGAAAAACATAATAATAAAAAACTGGCCCGTACGGGGATCGAACCCGCGACCTTGGCGTTATTAGCACCACGCTCTAACCAACTGAGCTAACCGGCCGCGGAAGTCTGGCACATCAGGTCTCTTTATATCTCTCAGCATATGTACATGCTGAGATAATTTGTTGAGAATAGAATAGAATAGAATAGAATAGAATAGAATAGAATAGAATAGAATAGAATAGAATAGAATAGGTTAGGTTAAACTTTATTAATCCCATAGGGAAATTAAGGTTATCTGTTGCTCACACATTAATTCACATCCACACAACATTAAAATCGTACATCTGGAGACAACCATACAAGATAGAAGAATATAATAAATAAATACATTCCCACTAAAAGAAGTCTAGTAAAAGTGCTTAAATATGTTAAAAGTTAAAAGTTACCCCGTCTCCCTCCTCCCCCACAAATAGCAGCATTGTAAAGCCTAATGGCCCGTGGGACAAAGGAGTTTTTAATCCTCTCGGTTGAACAACCCAGTGAGAGGAACCTGTCACTGAAGGAGCTCCTCTGGTTGGAGAAAACAGTGTACAGAGGATGACTGGTGTTCTCCAAAATTAGACTGAGTTTAGACAGTGTCCTCTGTTCCACCACCGTCTCCACAGACTCCAGGCTCGCACCGACCACGGAGCCAGCTCTGCAGATGAGGCGGTTCAGTCTCTGTATGTCTCTCTTCCTCGCATTGCCCCCCCAACAAACAGTTGCATAGAATATAACGGTAGACACAATGGACTTATAAAACGTGTACAGGAGCTTAGAGCACACATTAAAGGAGGCCAATCTCCTCAAAAAGTACATTCTACTCTGTGCCTTCTTGTACACATTATCTGTATTGGAGAACCAGTTCAGCCAGTATAGAATAGTATAGTATAGTATAGTATAGTATAGTATAGAATAGAATAGTATAGAATAGAATAGAATAGAATAGAATAGAATAGAATTGAATTGAATTGAATTACTTTATTCATCCCAGCAGGGAAATTATTTCGCAGTTACAGCAGCATAGAGACAAGACACACAACAACCACCACTGAGTAGCAATTGTAGAGAAAATAAAAATAAAAATAAAATATAACATGCTGTCAATATAAAAAGCAGCTTAGAGCAGTCCTTGCAAAGATTCAAAAAATGCTGATACAGTATGTATATGTAAATATATGTACAGCAAGTGTGCCACAGTGCAGTTGTGCAAAATTGGACTGATTAGTGCAGAACAATGATTTAGCTTTTATTGTACAGTGAGATGGCATGTGGCAGGAAGGATTTCCTGTATCTGTCCCTACGACAGCGGAGCTGGAGCAGCCTATGTGAGAAGGTGCTCCGCTGTCTGTCCACTATGTGGTGGAGAGGGTGCTGATTATTGTCCAGTCTGAGGTTTAGCTTGTCATGGGAGAACAACCCTAGTCATATAGTAAAAACTGTACAGGAGACCTTCAGATGAAAGCATTTTCATGTTACAATAGTTACAGATTCAACACCTTCAAGTCTAAATGAATTTGAGCCACTGTATGTTGCAAAAGACAAAGGGGTAGAGACATGTCACAAGAGTCTTGGGAATGAAACTGCAGCTAAAAGTGATTCTGCAAAGTATTTACTCAGTGAACACAAATACTTGCCACACCTTTTAGATTTTTATTTGCAAAAATTTAAACCACACATCTTTTGCCCTTGACTTCACAAATGACTCCTGCTTTGTGTTAATATCACATCAGTACTCAATGGTGTGCATTTGTTACCTGTTTGCTTGCTAAAGTTTCTAGTATTTCCTCCAGGCATCATTGCCAGATATATCCCAGATAACTAGGAACTGCCACTAAGTAATGATGCTTACTGTGGTAGTAGGTATAACTTCAGTGTGATTCAAAGATTACTATATGTTTTGCTTTCTTCCTCTGCCTATCTCATAAGATACAGTGATATCATATATGATCTTTTTCCCCACCAGGCTCCATGTGCAGCTCCATGAGCGGAAAAGTACCAGACAAAGCAAAGTCTCTTCTGTCTTCATGTCTACCATCTATGGGCTGACAAAGATAGGTTCCCTCTTGATTTATTAAATGGTAGAGGTGGAGATTAAGCTCTCTATGTGACCAGTGTTGCACAACAGTGTAGCTGTTCCATCCTTCTCAGCAAACATAATGCACACTTAACCTGTCTCTACAAAGTTAAGGGGCTGGATTTACAAAGCTAGTTTTATTTTAAGTCACGAGGGTTCCTTCATTAACCGGAAGTGTGATTTAGCTTTCATCCGATTTATTACTTGGGAACAAAATCTTGGAAAAATCTTAGATGGAAATGCAAAGATGATACCAATGCTAACGTCAGTTTTAGAAAGTATTTGCAGTCTGGTGTCAAGTGACTCAATAGGGAAATCGCTGCACTGTTGGGTTCAGCTGCTTCCAAATCCTCTGAGGTTTTCTTGATGCCGCTGAGAGAAATCAGTAGAAATACTGATTCTGAAATTTACAACTTTCTCCTATCATCTAGCTTAACGATAGTTATGAGATATAATTCAACTTAGCAGCCTTTTTAGACCCCTAACAACAGCCAGTGCCATTGGCATGTGGTGACAGCGGAGAAAGGTCAGCTTATAAATTCATCCAATCTTTGGAGTTTGAATGAAATGTTCAAGTTATTAGGATATTGGTGAAATTATAAAGCCGAATGCCTAAAGGTTTAATACATTGATACACTGAACATGTTCAACAGCCCATTTCCTCCAGCTGGCATGGCCGTCTTCTGGTGCTGGGACATGATTCAAATATAACTCCTTGAAAGCTTTCACACCAGATACAACAACAAGAAAAATATTTAAAAATCATAGATTATTGGGCTCTGGTACAAATACGGACCTTCCTTCTTAAGCAGTAGAACATTTTTATTTAAGAAATGCAAGAAAGTGCAAAAGTAAAAATTTTTTTTTACAAAGAACACATGTGAAGAATCTACGGAAGAGGATTAGGGCCACTGAAAAAAAAAAAATTATGGCCCAGAAAAAAAAAAAATCTCTGAATTCTCATGTAAAACAAACAAAAAAAAATTTCAGTGTCCCGAAAAAAAAAAAAAAAATTTCAGTGTCCCGAAAAAAAAAAAAAAAAAAAATTTCAGTGTCCCAAAAAAAAAAAAAAAAAAAAAATTCAGGGGGCTCCGTAACTTTCAGTGCGCATAAAGATAATTTAAAAAGTGTTGCTGTTTATCTCGATCATACGGAGCCATTTGATAGTTTTTGCAATGTCTGATAGGTGCCCTCTAAACAGGACTTCCTGCACTGCATTTAATTAAAGACATATTGTGTGCAAGCAAACATAACATTTTCGACATCATTCTGCTAGAACATGAAAGTTTATTGCTGTCATAATTTTATTGTAGAGTTCTGATTTGACCTGACATTAGTCTTCAAGCTGTTACTGTGCTGATAAAAGTAAAACATACAGTTTTGTTGACATGTTTTCATTTCCCAATCCATAGTTTGTTTTGCTTTCACACTGTCATTTGAAGAAACAACGCTGATGCAAAGTTAATTATTGTTCTATGATAATCAGTTATGTACCAAATATCAATCCTTTTAAATGGGTATGCATTATGATTAATGAAAAATATAATTTTTTTTCAAACACAATGCTGTTCTGTTAAACTAAAGATATTGACAATGTATGGTTGAGATGTGAACAAAATGGCAGTACAGCAAGAATTACGTCATAAATTGAACACATGAAAACCAGTTCTTTGTGAAATACAAATGAACTTCATTGTTTTGTTTACCAAGAGTTTGCATAGTAGAGTTGATACCAGATATTTATGAGCAGTTGATTAATGTAAAAAAAATATATATAATAAAAAAATAAATAATAATAAAAAAAGTCATGTGCAATTTTTTTCTCACCGTCTGACGTTATAAGACAAAACTTTTCCTACTTTTTAAGGTTTTATTTGCTCTTCCTTTGAGAATGATCAGACAGGAAAGCCAGTAATGAAGCTACACAGCACAGGTCATCAGTCCGGGGCTTGAACCTGTGATGTCCACATTCAGGACTGAGGCCTCCATACATGGGTTGTGCTTTTCCACCGCACCACCCCAACGTTTCTTGTTCTAAGTTAGTTAGAATTAGCAAAATTGTATTTTCTAAATTCCAAAAAACATGAGAACATTTTTAGAGCGCTTTTGTGACTTCCTTCAAATGCAACAGTTTATATATTTTTAGCAATTATCAGGGATAACTGTCTTTTAATGCATTTAGACTATAGCTTTTAGACCTGCTCAAATGGAAAATGAGCTTAATCAACATATTGAAAACCATACCAGGAAAGTATTGGGTAAAGTAACATTTTATTAGCAAAAAGTCAGAATTGTGGTTTCTGAATTTTTTTTTTTTTTTCTTTTTTCTGGGACACAGAATTTTTTTTTTTTTTTTTTTTTTTTCGGGACACTGAAAATTTTTTTATTTTTTTTTTGGACACTGAAATTTTTTTTTTTTTTTTTTCGGGACTGAATTTTGTTTTTTTTTTTCGGGACACTGAATTTCTTTTTTTTTTTTTTTTTACATGAAAATTCAGAGATTTTTTTTTTTTTTCTGGGCCATAATTTTTTTTTTTTCAGTGGCCCTAATCCTCTTCCGTATGAATCATACAGATATAAAAACATTGATTAAACTGTTTTTTTCATCCAGGTATTTGGCTCACGTCTTATTAATGATACAGGTACTTTACAGTGCAGATATTTTGTCTCATACTCAGAATTTCACAGTTTGGTAGCTGTTTTTCTCTTTCTACCCCACAGGGGCAAAATGAAATGTTATTGTTTCTAAAAGCACTGAAAATGTTCACATGTATGACTAAACATGATTTTTTTTTTCTAATGTCAAAGAGGTCTAAGAGAGAGAAAAAAAATCACCAACAAGATATCACATAAACTAATAATTGCAATGCTAATGTACCTGAACAATGCTAAGTGACTAGCCAATTAGGGCTAAGATTGTTTAAGCAAACCTACAGTAAATACTGTGTAATTACAAAACACCGTCTTTACTCTCTTCATTTGTGCTGTCAAGCTCGGGTTTCTACGCAGCTGTTTGAATAACAGAGTTGTGTGAAAGTGTATTTGCCTCTTATGTATTTCTTCTGGGTTTTTTTTGTTTTTTTTGGTTTTTTTGTCAAACATAAATATTTACAAATATCAAACAAAATGAGACATCGGGCTAAGTTATCCTCAGTAAAACCAAAACAAAAAAAAGTTTTCATTAAGCACATCGAATATTGTTGCATCCGATTCAACATGGTTAAAGTATTATCTAAAAGAAAAACACAAAAGCTTGTCTCACATTTCACATGATCCTTGCGACCAGAAAAATATAGTCAGCTATGTTACATCTGTGTAAAACTAAGCATTTTGTAAAGTGAACATCATAACAGTCAAACACGGTGGTGGTAGTGTGATGGTCAGAGTTCTACCACCAGTTATCGGGATCTGGATAACTAGCTTCAATTGTTGAAACAATGAATTCGTTTCTCAAGCAGAAGATTGTGAAGACTTTCAGTTTGTGACATTAAGCTCAAGCGCACTTGGCTATACGGAAGGCCAGCAACGCAAACATTAAATCCATCAAATCCGCATCTGAATGAGTCAAACTACCCAGAGTAACTGTTTTGGAGTGGCATAGTTAAAGCCTGGACATAAATCGCTTCAACGTGATGTGGCATGGAGGCTGTCATGCTCAAAAAACCTCCGATGTGGCTAAACTGAACAAGTGGACAGAGAACAGTGGGCCAAATTCCTCCACTGAGAAGTAATGGACTCCAGTTATCACGTTCAAGGGTGGCACCAATAGTTATTAGGTTTAGAGTTTGGTTTCAATAGCTTTTCTTACTCACAAATGAATTTTGCATTCACTCAGAATATCTTTGTTTGATATGAAAAACCATATAATTATCCAAAACGTTTAAGAATGGCAGAAAAGCAGAAACAGAATATATCTGAGGAACACAGTATTATAAACACAAGCTGTTCCAGGTTTAGAGAGCAAAACATTCTCTAAACATTGTGCTCTCTAAAATGTTTAGAGAGCACACATTTTAAATGAATGCTATTGCAAAATAAATTGGAAAATAGCTAGAACAGAGGGCCTCAGTTTCAGTTGACAATAGGTGAAAACGATGAACATAACTTCACATACAGAATGAACAACATTTATATTTCAGTTTGCGACAATGGCTGTAAAGCCACTCCATGGCTGTTCTCATCACTTTCATCATCATTTCCTGCTTCGTCTTTCAGGTTTTGCGCAACACCGTCCTCTGGTGGTTCAGTGACAATACGTCTAACTTTGAAAACGTCCCATTTTTCAGGCAGCAAGCTGTGGTTAAACATGACCACAGCCAACCAAGAAAAAATCAATATGGTTACCAAGGTGCACAGCATGGACACTGTCCTAACAGGAGACTTCTGGACATAGATGCCGTCTTCAAGAGTGCAACCTGGAAGGTGAAGAACAACAGGAATGCCCAAAGTGTTTTCTCCCAACAAAATCCTCACAGTCACCCCCACAATGTAACCCACGGTGGCGCCATAACCATTGGTCACTCTGAGGAAAAGGACAGAAACCAAATGGGGGAACAAGAGGGTATAGGAAACGTCTGCTCCAAGAATCCAGAGGAGCAGGGTGCTGTTGGTGCAGAACGTTATTGATGTTCCAACAAGACCCACAACTACCACTGATGCCCGAATCACCCACTGCATTTCATTGTCTGAGGCCTGGGAACAAAAAGCCATAAAAGAGAAGATGCTTGGTTATTTATGTGAACAGCCATCCTGTCTATTTGGGATTGGTTAATTTGTTTGGTTTGGTTTTAAGGCTGCCGGGGTTGAACCTTCAATCTTCTTACCTGTGTACGGAAGATGTTTTTGTAGATGTTTGCGGAGAAAACAGAAGTTGCAGATAACAGAGCCGAATCTGTGGAAGACATGACGGCAGCGGCCACGGCTCCGATTCCAATGATGGATATGTAGGACGGAGTGAGGTACTGCAGCGTGAGAGGCAGGACGAAACTGTGCTCCCCGCGGAGGTAAGGAGGCGGAGAGCCGTACTGAGTCAAGTTCCAGTCTGGACGGGAGAAATTCACAACATTAACATTGTGCTTTATTTTATAATTAATGCTTTTTTTTTTACATTTTGTTGTGCTTTTTTGCACAATGACAATAAAGGAATTCTGATTTTGATTTATTTTACTCATGCAGAAATGTTACAGCCCTGGTCCAAGTTCTGAATTTTGAAGTAGCTACTCAAAGCATCATCGTGATGTTTTAGTAAACCCTGAAATTTCTGAATTTGATTGATATGAACAGATTCTGAGCTACAAATGTTAAAAAAATCTTCTGTCGCCAGCTCTCACATTGTCGTTGCGTTATTAGAGCCACAAATTCAGGATTTTAAGTGACAGACATAAACAAAAAGTGGTTCAAAAATTATAAAGTGGTAAAAGAAGTAACCATGGATTTTCAATTTTTGTAGATGATAAGTTGAGTCTTCCACAAATCTTCAACTTCTTTTAATGTGATCCCCAGATATGATCCACCCAATGCTTTCAGAAGCCACCAAATTTGGAAGTAAAGTACACCTCTGAGTATTTTAACCTGAGTATCTGCAGCTGTTCTGTGGTTTGTTGGAAAATGTCAGTGAACAAACAGCTTCAAGGAGACCAACCACAGCAGATAGGTTAGTGGTGAAGTTGTGAAAGACGTTCTGGTCACATCAGATCAGATGTACCACAGAACCTTAACACCATCCCCATGGCGAAACATGGTGGTAGTAACATCATGCTGCAGAGATGCTTTTCATCAAAGAAGCTAGCTAGGTTTGGTTAAAGGAAAAACTGTGCAACAGTTAAGTCCAAAATCATTCAAACTCCTGGCATATTTAGATTCAAAGTAACTTTTCATTTGACCAACATGTTTCTTCCAACATCAAACCAAAGTCTTGACTTTAATCTGATAGAGGATGATGAAGATTAGAGTGATGACTTGCAACATCAAGGTCTTAGCAGTCAGCATCAAAGATAAATGATCAAAATATCAGTGGAAACTTGCAAAAAGCTGCTCACCAGTTTGTAGAAGAGTTTGAGCGATGCTATGGTAATAAAGCTTTTCTATTGATCTCTGAGTGGAGCTATAAATCATTTTTAACACTTTCTGTGTTTTCTTCTTCCTACAGAAAAGTAGTGCGCTTATCACTTTGTTCTTTGTTATGTAAGGATATGTTTTCTCTTGTAATACTGGTTACTTGTTTGTTTTTAAAAACCTGTTTGAAATCTACTCGACTGGCCTATGACAGACTTAAATCCAACTGAGAATCTGTGGCAAGATAAACTCAAATGATCTGGTACTATAAAGTATATGAAGTATTAACTTGGGAGGACATACACCGCACTTTCCAGAATTTTGGTTGTCCAAAAAATTCAAACCATCTACCGTTTTCCTTCCATTTCACAATCAGGTATTACTTTGTCTTGATCTGTCTCAAAAGACGCCTAATCAAATAATAAAATGTGTGGTTATGACATGACAAAGTGTGAAATTACCAAAGTCTATCAATATTTTTTGCAGGCAATGTATGACTCTACATGGCTCTACATGGACGCACCAAACAAGAAACTGACCTTTAGCAGCAGTGGAATAACACAAATGCAGTATGTCTTATCTTCCTGCTACTTATTTGAATATTACCTGCACTCCTCTCTATCTGGAGTAGCATGTGTTATACTCATATGGAGACTATTCACAAACATTTATTTATTTTAGGTTGTGTTTGTAAAAACATAGCAAAATCTGGGATTATTTCAAACCTACACATTACGACTTTTACTCAGTCGTTATAAGTTACTCTATCAGTAAGACTATGTTACTCAGTAGCTCGCGGTTGCATCTTGCTGAAGTGTGGCATTTATTCAATGTGTGGTTTAAAAGTTATACAAATGGATGTCAGAGAAAGGCAATATGACTCTGAGGTATCATTCATTGTGAAAGGCTGACCAGCATTTACTAGTTAATGTGTACTTTGTCTTTAGCGTAGTTCTTACCTGTGGAGGCAGCCACAGCCCCCACCAGAGCAGGAGGGATTCCTAGAATGGCAATCAGGAATGCTGCTACAAAGCAGGTTAACTGGGCTGTGCTTGATGAAGATGCCGACAGCGTCCTCTGGTGGAAGCATTGGAATGAAAGACTACCAAGTCCCTGAAAACAAGTGGCAAAGAAAGTAAATTCTACACACAAAAAGCAAGGGCAGCAAAAATTGAAGAGGAAAATCCACATGCAAAAATACTGGATCAGCTCAGAACAGTGCCGTATTGTAAAGAACCCAATAAATCGCCAAAGATTATTTTTTTATAAAAAGGGGTCATGCTGAAAAACCATTGGACAATAGAGCTACAGACTAAACCCACCCCAAATTCAGTGGTTCAAAAATAAACTTCAGCCCTCTATGGTTGGCAGATTATCAATGTAACCTAAAAACTCCATCTGAGTTTTTAGGTTACTCAAAACTAAAAACTCAGATCCTGCAGATGTAAAAGCAAATGTCTGCCCACATCTGCTTTTATGGCCTGCAGTGTTTAGACAGGCCTCGTGTAGCAAACTACGTCTCCCAACTTACTGGGTGAAGTCAGTTTGGATCAACACTGTTACTTCCACTGTGTGTCTTCTTATACAAATCTAATCAAAACAAACAGCACTATTGTATTTTGTTACTCCTGTCCTATCATTTTAATTACCTCTGGCGGCAACAACTCATACTCTGCAGTCATGCTTATCATTTTTATCATACAGTTAATATATTTAACCAGGTTTTCCAATTTAAAGGCATTCTACAGTCACATTAATGATCATCTGTCCTACAACTGCAGGAAGTGTGACGTGCTCAAGTAACAATAAAATTAAATTCATTCAACAGATGCCAACCTGAATGGATCTGATCCATGTAGCACTAGTTGTAAGTTTCAATCAGAAAATTAAGCTCGTCCTAATTTTTTAATTAAAATACATGCTCTTTATACCTCTTTTCTTTTGACTAAACTCAACTAAGAACATGCTGTTAATTGATCAGTTTAAAATCCAAAAAGCAATGCAATTAATGAACAATTAATAATAAATAAATAAACATTTTTCTGTATTTAACCCATGCAAGGTAATTTTGGTCACCATCTGACTGATTAGTACCCTTATGATTCAACATAATGTCAAGTGATGCTGAAAAGATATGTTGGCCAGAATCCTTCCATATTGATATGAAAGTCTGATGTGATAAAACAGACGATTATTGTTGAGATGCTAATCAGATATAAAGTAAATTAATTGAAATGGGATTTTCTTCTAACTCAGAAGAATAGCCAAGGGCAAATTTTTCTGATAGTGTGTCATGGCAGTAAATTTCCAGCAATAAATAAAGTGCTATACAGGCAAGAGCTTACATGTAAAATGTTACAGAGGATTTGCCAAAGTCTCAAAAAGCCATTAAAGAAGGATGTTTCAAGACCAGAAAATAAGCTGAGAAGATAATAATTTTTCTACACTTAATATAGAAGATATGTGAATGTGAGATAGTTAGTTACAGTCACATACAGAAATAAGAATGGATTATTTTTCCCCAAAAGAACAGCTTTCAACTAAGTTGTAAAAGACGCTATTGGTCTGTTAGCAGCCGTCCTAAATGACAACAGGAAACATTGGAGCTTTAGCTGTTTTGAATAACTTACAAACTTTTAGTAAAACAAAAAGTTTTACAAAAAGTTAACGTGTTGATCTTTTTGTCTTTTGCTACTTTAATGCTCTTTTTGTGGTTTGCAATAATTTTTTTCTTACATTTTTGCTTTAAAGATTTATACTGTCATAACTGTAGAATCAACTTGTCTAACACGCTGAAAGCTTATTCAGTAAAACAAAATAATATGCAAGAGATCAAAAGCACTGCAGGTCTCACATGTCTTAGAAAAACTAAGTGATTATGATTTAGCGACTCTTTACCAATTATCCAAAATGTTTGACAGCTGCTGGTGCTTCAAAAGGTGGAAATTAGGTTTAGCTTCACTCTTTTCACATAGGCTCTGGTTGTTTTATTAGAGTTTCTTTATGTTAATAAATTAATTTATCATTTTAAAACTATTTTTGTGTTCACTCAAGTTATCTTTGTCTGGTATTAAAATTAGTTTGCTGATGTTAAACACAAAGGTGTTACAAAAAACCCAAATCAAAAAATACGTAAGATGAACAAATTTGTTTTCACAGCACATAAACTGTACAGTGTCAGTTATAGGATTAAGATAACCTAATATATCAATATCTTTATTTTTCCAGTCCTAAAACCTAGGGTTTTTGGAGATGTTTCATCTTAAAAGAATACATAAGATATAATCTTAATGGTTTTAAATCAAGATGACATTATTGTGCTGATTTGAGAGAAGAACTGCTCTGATGTGGACTCAGTTTGGTGTAAGAGCTGTACTGTACTAGATACTCAGATTTCTCTACAAAAGTATTTCAGTGTAAATGACGTTGATACAACTATCTCAAGAAACACTGGGCTCTAGAAGTGAGGGCGGAGGCGGAGTTCAGCGTCTCACTGCAACACCAAAATCAACTGCATGATTGTTTTAGCCAAGCTAAAAAGAGCTGTAAGCCCGCCTCATTGTTTTGTTTAGCACACTTTTCGAAATTGTGTCAATTGATGAAATAAAAGGCATATGTGTTTTATTAGGCCCAATGTTAAAGAGGTAAAATATACTGACCAGCTTACCAGCATTAACCAGTCATCGATCCACTTCCAGACTCTATCTTTATCCAGACTTCCAACCCATGGCTCTTGAATTGTGTGGTTGAAAGCCGTCTCAGCAATGTTAACAGATGTTTTGTTCAGTAGGAGAAAGGGTACACACAGCCACTGTACACAGACCAACCCACACAATGAGCTCATCAGACTCCAGGCATCAGATGAGAGCAGCAGGAAAAAACATGAGCCATACAGATGACATGAGACTTCATAATCTGGACATGTTTGTGAAATTCTCCAAACTTTTAGCACTCAGACAATTGTGAGTACCAACTCTTACAGTGGAGAACAATAAAGGAATTGTTACTAATACTATAGCAGCGTTAGATGACTAATTGGGATCAAAATAGCTTTGAAATGATTTAAAACTCATTAAATGTGGAAGCAGAAGCAGAAGTAGATTGTCAGATACTGTACTGTAAGTGTTGGTGTTTGTAGCAAAGGACCCTCCTACTTACCAGACTGAAGAATGTGAGGGCGAGCTGGATGATGTCAGTGTAGGCTACTGAATAAAGACCTCCCAACAGAGTGTAGATGATAGCCACTGCTGCTGAGATCCACACAGAGTAGCCAAAGTGTAAGTCCAGTATCACGCTCATAGTCGCTCCTGTTATAGAAACACATAAGTTAGAGAAACAAACCCCTAGGCTTGCATCCAGTCAAAAAAGTTTTATTGTTTTTATTTCCTTGCCTAACCAATAGAGCACCTTGCAGAAGTATTCATACCACTTGGAGTTTCAAGATTTGAAAACTTGTTTCCATTAATGAATGTTTCAGTTTCTATACGCCAATATAAAAATTTGGATCCATATCACTGTCCAATATCAATATTGCTATTCAGTTTAATAACCAATATTTAGATTATATTACGTAAACAAAGTCTATACCCTTTCAACACATTGAAAAAATTACGACACCACTAGCATTGCATCACCTTCCTAAAACAATAGCCTGTAATTGTTTCCCAAACGATGAATTTTGCCAAAGGATGACCAAAAAAAAGAGGTGCTGGCTTATTTCCAAAATTATTTTTGGTAAACAATGACTTTTTAAAAATTGTTTTACTATTTTAAGAAGGTGGTGAATGCTTCTATAACATTCCTTATTCCTGTGCTGCAACACTTTTACATGACAAACAAAACCGAAATGGCCAATTCCCTCCCCTCCCGAAACACATACACAAACTCCAACAGGATGGAAATAAGCATTATGCGTTACGAGACCGATATCGATATTCTTAAAGTTTAACATTAGCTGAGAGGGATGCTAACACTGATATATCAAGCATCCGGAGTTTCCAGATGTGGAAGGTGTTACTGACACGCCCCAAAACATTTTCAGCCTCAGATTCAACATGTAGTTTCAACATGGGAAAGTGAGAAAATAGTTCAAAGGGTGACAATACATTTTAAGGAGCTGTTTACTCACCCAGTCCTAACAGAGTGCAGGAGACCCAGAGCACATCCACCAATATGCATGGCAGCACGAGAGCCCCACTCAGCACTCTGCCATACTTTTCCTGGAAAGGGTCCATCATGGTGACATATTTCTTTTCCCTCATTGGCTTGGCAAAGAAAAGACCACCTAATGCAGGGGTTGAAATATCACGCATTGTCCATTGTATTCATTCAGTAATGGCTACATAAAATGTTTAATAGAAAGGTTTGGATTGGCCCAAACTGCATAGGCACATACAGTATGTTTGACTTTAAGATCATCATCTCCTCTTGCCTCTGCGGTCTTACCTATAATGAAGGAAACTGAGTATTGTATCGGCATCAGAGCCCAAATCAAGCCCATTTTGGGAGTGTACACAGCTTCAGCAACACCCAGGATAAAACCTCCTCCAACCCACGTGGCTGCACAAGTACAAGTACAAATTAGTAGGAGTCTGTGCAAACTTAAAAAAACAAACATGGATTTTTCTGCAACAATATTATCCTTTAAAGGCTAGTTTACACATTGTGGGTGCATGCACTGGAGTTACATTCTAAAGACAAATCCATGAATCTGCAAATATTTAACCACTAATATGATGGGATCCACTGTGTAGATTTTTTAAATTTTGCTTTACTCATTTTTTTTTCTAAATGATGGAGAAATACTAAAACAAATAGAGCCAGGGGTAAATCAGGATTTGGCTACAGGTTCAATCTGCCCACTTCGAGATTCACCTGTATCTCTCATATCTCTGAGAGTTGTATAACTTTCTCAGTTAAAAATGACTCAGAAAAATGTTGACAATGTTTGTGTTTTTAAATTTTATAAACAGTTAGGACATCTGCGCACTAAACATTCACACTGATTCAAATAAAGTGCTCGTGTAGTTAAATGAAGTGCATAAAGTAAAACAGTGCAGATATATTCAGGTCTTTTCATGATGTTTCAGTTTCAGTTTTAACTTGTTTCTTTCTGTGGCTTGATTCTGTCCTGACCAGGTCAGCGGCTTTAGAATTTTCCTTCAGTATATTCTGTTTTGTCTTTTCAGCTGCTGTTCATTTATATGTCACTTTCAGCGCGCTAGCATATTTGTAATATGTGTTTCACAGAATCCCCCACCTGTCATGGTGAATATTCCAACCACCAGGCTGATATTCCTGTCTCCAAGCAGCACCACCTCAGTCCTGTCTCCACTGCTCTTCCTCTCGGCTCTCCTGGACTTTCGGGCGGCCCAAACTCCCGTGCCCAGGATCAGGATGTAGAACAGCACCACCGCAACCACACCGGGGATGTTAAGAGCCATGGTGGTCTGCTGTCATAGATCACACTGACAGGTGGATGGGATGGCTGGGTAACAAAATACAAATGATGCACACAGTGCAAAAGTGTGCTAGAACAAAGGTAAAAACAGATAGGAAGTAAAAATATGTGTGTTGGAATGATATTTGCTGGCATCCTTTGAACTTGAAAAGCGAAAGGCAAAGTTCACCTGTGTAATTCCAGAAAGAACTTTTCAGAGAATTTCAGAAAACCACATAGAATTGATTGGTTTTGGTTAGTAAATATTAACGAAAAAAAAGAGAAAGATTCAGCATTTCGCACAGCAAGTTAGAAACTGTTGTTGGTTCGTATTTATTTTTATGAATTGATGTTGACTATTTACACATTATTCCATTACAACAGTCAAGTCAAAAAGACTATCACGTCTGGATAGTTTGTATAGATGAGGGGCTACAAAGACTATCAAGTCTTTTTGACGCGATAGTTTTTAAACACTCAAAAAATGCAAAAATGTAAAAACTGTCAATTACTGCTGATTTAGGATGGCTTTCATACCAATAAAACAGTTTAAGTAAAAAGGGAACCTGAAGTCAATAGTTTATGTCAATGCCAACAGGGAGGTGATAATGAAGAAGGAAGGATTTCTATCCAAGTGAAAAAACACACAAAGTCTTAACTCACATTTACTAACCTCTTTCAAAAAAAATTTTTTTTCTTGTTACTCTTTCAAAGAACGAATAACATTTTGATCAAAGAGTAACATGTTGACAGTTTAGTTGCGTCACCGGTTTTACAAAAGTATCAACAAATCTCTGACAGGGAAAAAGATGTACATGTAGCTAAAATCCCACATACACAACCATGATTGACAGTGGTAAGACACTCCTCCTGGCTCTGATTGGTTGTTTCTGATCAATGGAGTATGGCAGTTGGCCAACAAAATTAAACTGACAAAAAAGCTTTTATTTGTAGAAATATACCCTATTATTTGTTATGAGATGAGTATTTTTGGCACTTTCTGTGATGTCTTTATATTTAGAGTCTTTCTTATTTTTAACTAATCCTTTAACTTGCTAATGTAATGAATATAAATCTAATAGGATTAGACTGACAGTGATTATTGTTTTTTGATGTTTTTCATAAAAGGACTGAATGAAGAAATCATCAACAATGTGACTTTTTTTCCCTCTCTTGCTCTCGGTTAAGGTGGACGCTTTTTTCTTCTGCTCCCTCCCTGCCCATGCCTGCCCTGTTTTTGTCCTGTCTTCTTCTATATTCTTGGATCCTTTCTTTACACATCCCCCAAATCTACAAATTATGGGTTTGGTCAACCGTTCTATCAATGCAATTGACCAAATCTTCTCGACGAGAAGACTGGGCACAGGAGAGCCCTCTTGCCCTGCAGGGACACACCCGGCGGGATACACCCTGGATTTATTCATGATAACAGGATTTCTGCTGTTTGGAGCTTGCGGGTACCTGGCTTATCGATAAATCTCTGACGGACTTGGCCGAACTAGCGAACACTCAGGCTGTTGGTATGGACAGAGACGCAATCTGGATGTGAGTCTTGCTTGTGACTCGCAGCCCAGCTGAGGACTCCAAAAGTCACTAACGGAATGGAATCAATCTTGGAGAAGTTGCTAGTTTCGGTTCAGTGGAACGACCAAACTAATTTGGATGATTGGGAACTGAGATGTATCAGAGAGACTTTAGGGAAGATTAAAATTTATAATCTACCTGACCTAAGACATTTTGTATCTGAATTGGCTTTCCCCGTGTTGCCTTGAAAGGGCTGCATATTTCCAATCTTCTTGAAGATATGTAAACATAACGCTCCATCCCACCTCACCCCCTTCTGTTATCCATGCAGCTGTGGAGCTGAGCACTCCCAAGGACATTCCTTGATAACAACATCTTGTCGGACTTCTGCCGGGAGGCTGAGCAACGTGGTTTCATGGCCCTGTGATGTCACCGCCTTCACTCATGTCTTTGTTTTGCTTTGTGTTTTGTCTGAATGTTGCCATGTACCGTTTTTCTTCCGGCGAGTGACTAAGGGTCATTGCGCGTAACGGAAACCCTGTAAATTCTAGACACTAACAGGTACCATAGAATTGCACAAAAATCCGTGAGGGACGGCAGAGTCCCAGCTCGAAATTCCATGAAAGAGGTGTTTGGAGCCGTGTGCCAGAAGCCCATTAAAATGCTGTCTACATCGTTTTAAACTGTGTGATTGTGAGAGTGAGTGGGAATCTCTGCATCTCTGTAGATGCAGAGATTCCTATTCTTCCAACCCAGAAAAGGAATTAGACCAGAGGATACTTACTCATACTAGTCTACCAACCCTGAATAGGAGTATCTAGTTTTTTACTTTGGATCAACATTATTAGCTTTTTCTTCTTTTGCTCTTTCTTTTGGTTTGTTATTTTGTTGTATTTCCTTTTAAATCCTGTAAAGCACTTTGTAATGTCTTGTTGCTGAAAATGTTCTACCTAAATAAAATTACCTTTACCTTTTACCTTTACTTGACAACATAGCCCCTAGCTTTGTTCCCACAAAACTGAGAACCACAATGTTTGACATATCCACTGCAAATGGAGACAGCAAGTAAAACAAAAACATACTTTTAATGGATGGTCACAGAAAAAGTTACAAACTCACTGTGCTAGTAAGACAGATTTTGTTGTTTTGTTAGAGCATTTTCCATGTAGATGATAGGAAGAGTTTTCTCTATCCAACTACAAATGGGGCTCAAAATAATATAAAAAATGTGTTTTGGATGTACTTGTCTTTGTCCAAACATATTAAAATTTTAGATGTTTTCATGTTAGTAGTGCGCCAATTGCAGCTTTCTGGCTGATTGGCAAACTTTAAAAAGCCTGACCAGCCAATTCTGATTTTTTTTTTTAGCAACTTTCACAGACTAAAATTGAAAATCTGACCTTATTTTTGTGAATTCATCAGGCTCACTCAGATGCAAAAATGATGTAAGTGCAGTGGTCCAAGAGAAGGTTCAATAATAGGAACAGCTCTGTGGAAAGAACAAGGAGTCGACTTAGATCTCCCCAGGTCTAAGCTCCGCCCAATGGATGAACTTTAGAAAAGCTGGATTCACATACAGCTTTCCTTAAAAGTTCTTCAGGTTTCACTTCAAAGATTTTAAAAGTCCTTCCTCCACCCACTAGAATAGGAGAAGAACAGTTCACGAGTGTGTGTCTCTTGCAGGTTGGCTCCAAAGACAAGGCTTTGGGATTCAGGTCCTGGGGTCAGCTTTTAGAGTGAGGTAGTGGGGTCAGTGCTTCTCTGATCAGCTCTGAGTTTTATTGCAGGTGAGGGTGTTTTGATAGTGACATCTATGCTTTCTGTGAATTCACACACTTGCAGCTTAGAAGGAAGAGACATGATGGACAGTCTGGAAAGATTCCATCATATTTGTCCTGGGGGATAGCAGAAAGTTGTGAAACCTGTAAAAGTTCAAAGACTTAAATGCGCAGTAGTGTGTCTGCGCAGCTGCTGCTCTTATGGAAAATTCCATACCAGTTGCATCGCTAACTGACAACTGAACGTCACTGCTGCTGTCCGCTGACTCCTTCCTCCACTTTGCTGCCCAACGCTGCTGCTGCTGTTGGTGGTGACACGTGAAGCGTCCCTATGAAACCCAGCTCCTTCTGTTGACATTACTGTTTAACCCACTGTAAAGTGAAAGCAAGAGAAAAGTCTGTCTGTAAAGTCAGCTTTAACCAGTATCAGAGTCGGACTCTCGGGAGCGCGAAAAAGCGGGTAGATTCCGGGTGCGCGCCCGCTTCTGATGTTGTGACAAGAAGCGTCAGCTGGTTAGAGACGGAGACGTCGGGAGCGCGCGCTGACAGTGAAAGTGCTGCTTCGGTTGTTTAGTAGTAAGTAAGCGAGGTGGATGGTGCGTTTAAAATAACGTCCGTACATCGATGTTTGCAGATTTGTTAGCTATTTAGAGATGACAAATAAAACTCTTTGTGGGCCGAGACGCGTAGAAGTGGTGTAGGAACAAGAGAAAAAAAAACATCAACAAAATGAGGAAAGTTGCAAACTTACTTTAAGATGGCATGAGACAGGAGATGAAATTCTGCAGAAGTCCCCCGTGTTGCTGAATGCCCCATTGCTAAATGCATTTTTAATTCAGCTTATAACATCTGGAGCGTATTCAGAAAACACGCCCATTTGTTGCGATATTTTACAGACGCGTTGAGGAACTGCATTTGCGTTAGTGTGGAAAATTTTCGTCTCCTATCAGTTCTCATAAATGGAGGGTTCTGTTGAAACATGTTTGAAATATATTGTTGGATACTTCATGGACTGCAAGAAAGTCCATGAAGACTTTCTTGCAGTCCCCTAAAGAAAAATAGGGGCAACATTTCTGTGGATTATTCATTGTTGCAGTGAAGACAGCTAATTGTGACCTTTAGGCGTTTAACCGAACAGTTCAAATTGTTCATCACGACATGACGCTGAGGATGCAAAATATATGGAAAAATAAGTCAGTTTGTTAGAATTAAAGGCAGTGGAAAACTTTGCACTCTCATGCCCCCTGTTATGGTCAACAATAATGCGCAAAAAGCCCTGGACCACACCCCATTTTTTATTTAACGTCCCAAGAGTCCGACTTCCTTGTGAATTGTTCTTGATCTATTGTTCAAGATACCTAGAGGTCTTACAAAAATTCTAAAGCTATTTTTGCGCAATTATGGTTGCTTTTACTGCCTCTTTCAATCTGCTCCCTGACACTCTTAAGAAATATCCCATTGCTTGTTAAGCTATCTAACATTTTCATTCATTCAGCTCTAAAGAGGTTAATCAGATTTGTAGCTCTTAATAGTAAATTTTTACTATTAAATTTATTGTGATACAAGGTGGTCAAAAAAAAGATTTGTTTCCTCCTATTTCTGTAGTTAAACAGTTAGAGCTGTTGACGACACATTACCCTTTAATAAAACAGAATGTCAACTACAATTGTCAAGTCTTGCCTGTCTGGACTGTGATAAATGTTAGCTGATAAGAACCATGCATTAAGTTTTTGTCGAAAGATATTTGGTGACATGAGTTTAAAAGGCAGCATAAAAAATGATCAAATAAGTGACAGCTGAGTTAATTGGTCACATTAAATTTAGGTTTCTGTGCGTGTGCACGTTTGTTCCTCCTGTGTGTCTCTGTGTTATCAGGTGGGGATAGCTTGGTGAATTGTCCAGGGTGTACCTAGCCTCTGACCACAGGATCAACCATATAAATGGATATTGTGTTATCTAGGGTTTGCTATAAACCCAAATCAGAAATGTGCTTTTTAATTATATATAGTAAATCCTATTTTTTTGTGTCATTCACCAACATTATTGCATATTCTTCTATCAGATTTAGATTTAACCCTGGGTTATGCTGGGCTTTGGATTTTTCTTATCTTAGAATATTCTACAATCTAACTCACTTTTCTCACAAACCTCTGAGATCCTCAAAGAACACCCCCCTGGATTTATACTGAGATTACATTACACAAGTTGACAATATTTACAGACAGAGTGACTCTGGAGGTAGTGGACTTTTTTAGTACAGTGAAAGGGACTAAAAACAAATGCGTGCCATGCTTTCCAAATTTGCCATGCATCCTTGTTTTTCGCAATTATGCACTTAACATTTAGTGGGTTTAAATCACAAAAATAGACAACAAACGAATTTCCCATTTTGATTTAGGAGGCAATGAGCAGAAGTGCATCTTTGAGTTTTTTTCTTAGTAGGACGATGTCCTAACATGTGAAAGTTGAATAAATTTGACAATGATCAAATCACAGAAGCTTCTGAAACTTCTTAGGGAGAAGATATCCATTTGCAAAGCCACAGTGCTCTCTACTGGACACAAAGTGATACAGCATGTAAGGCCTTGCATTTCAAATTTTAGTTGTACAGAAGTTGGTCTGATTTAGTTTGGTCTTTCCTAAACAGCCTTTTACAACCAGGTTTGGTTTATGGTTACTTTAGGAAAACCTTTGGTAAATACCCAACTATATAGAGCAATATAAACAAAAACCAAACAAACAACAACGCAAACCACAAATCAATACTTTTCCTTCCAGACCATTATCAACAGTAGTTTCAAAAGGCAATTATATGTCTATGATGACAACATTAAAACAGATAAGTGCATATAGAATGGTATTCAAACTGTTTTATGAGTCAAAAGGAAATGTGTTTTTAAAAAAATCACAAATTATATGTTAAAGTAATTACAGTAAAATTTAAGCAATCTAATCTAGAACTAAAAAAAAGGTTAAAATTCTGCCAGCCCAGTCATTATCCACACTGAAGTGGTTTAAAGAAGTCTTTAAAATGAAAATTTAATCTGTTGCTGTCAGAGGTTCCAAAGGCAAAGACAAGTCAAGGCACGAGGCTTTCAAGCTGAAGAATTTTTAGAAATGAAAATACACTTCAGCTGTGAGAATCACTGAAAAATTCAAACCTCAGAAACTGTGACTGGAATCAAAGAAGAAAATAACAATAAAGATAAACAGAAGCTGGAGCGGTAGATGTAGTGGAGCAGTTGCCTTATTAAGGCAAAAATGAAAAATATCCTGTTTTAAAATCGATGATCACTGTTATATTGTCCTAGGGTGAAAAATGTGTACGTTCACCCTAACCTGGATATATGATCCATGATTAGCTTCTTGAAAATCTGATCTGACTTTAATAACAGCGTCAGTGGAGAACAGGATTGTATTTCTTTTCAGGCATGTGGAGACATTTTTCTATGATTAGTCTGTGTTTTTCAAGGTGTGGCCATTGCAAGAATTGTTTGTAGGAAAGAATGTCAAATGTAGGATCTTATTAGAAAATGTGCTTTCCTCTGCTTTAGCCCAGACAAACTTAATTGCAGTTATAGATTTTTATGAAAATGGTTAAAATATTTGGCTCTTAATATGGGCATAGAATCACAAACACTGTTTACTTGATGCAAAAAAGACAACTATCAAAAACTTTAGAATAATAATTCATTGAACAGTTATTTTATATGAATATACAGTATTTACCCCTAGGTATACAGTAACTGAGCATACCACACGACACTTTACTGGCTGCAGCTGTCCACAGTTAAGGTGTAATGTTAATGACATTTGGTTAATGACTGACCATCTGACTTTTACGTACTAATAGATATTTGTACTTTAAAGCAGAACTTTGGGGGCCAAACAGGTTCATCTGGTTACCAAAGAAGCCAAGAAACAGACGCCACTGTGTTTTGATTTTTTAGTTAATGCAGTGTCTCTTCAACTTGCACTATGGAAAAGTATGAACAGTTATTAAAAAGCCAGATTTTCGTAAACTCAAAAACAAGACAATAAAAAAATCACTTCAAACTTTTTCCACTTTTAATGTGCCATTTATCTTGTACAGTTCAGCTAAAAAAAAGAGAAACAATTCCTTTGGTACAAATAATATAAAATGTTTGCAATAACTGATGAACAAGTCTCCACATTGTTAAGCTAATACTTTGTTGAGAAATCTTTACTTGAATTTCAGCATGCAGTTTTCTTGGGTGCACACCTAATATCAGTCATAGTGAATTTTAATAATTCAAAATAAAGTTTTTTGCTTTAGTTGAAGCCATAATTTCTAGAAAGGTTATACAAGATTACCTACTCTAGAAAGATATCAGTCAGGAGAAGGGTACAAAATAATTTGACATTGTATTAATAACATAACAATTGCACAGTGAAGACATCATAATTCTCTCTCACTCTCTAAAAAATATAAAAACTATACTTTTGTCAGTTAAGGCACTCTTTATGTTAGGTTTACAGTTCATCAAGTCATGTTTATGTTACACACTTTATTCCCACCTTTGGTTGTATTTTATGCACTCAATCTTCAACATGATATAGATGCGCTCTATGCTGGTTCTATAAATGCCTTACAGCCTGTGTGGTGTGTGATAATTAAAACTTATCAAAGCTGCTACTCATAAACCTGGTTTCAACTGGGCAGTGAGGATGTACTACCCTATTTAACTTTTAAGTGTGCTAAATTATTTCACATTCTTTAAATGCACAGTTGCTTTGCTACTTGTGCAATATGCAAAGCATAGCAATTTTTAACTTTTAAGTGATTTTGGTATGACAGCAATACTGACGACAGTCCACCAAATCTTTAACACGTTCCAGAATAAGTAAACTACAATCCAGGGCATCAACCTCATAAACTTCAGCAGCATTAAGCTCTCTCATCTTCCATGCCACTTAATTTAAAAAAAAACAATTTTAGAACAAATTTATAAAATTAAAAATACACAATAAAATCAAGTACATGTTGGAGACTTATCATTCATTAGTGTTAAAGACCAGCTTTTACTGAAACATTTTAAGCTAAAATGCTCACTCCAGCATTTTAGTGAGGAAGTGTGAGTAAAACGGCAAACACTTATCTGATGTTTCTAAAATAAGTTTGGTTTGGTTTGGCCTCACTTACATTTGTTCAGCATGTGACTGAGATGTTCACAAGAGAAAGTGAGGCCATTTTAACCAAAATAAGATGCAGCCAAACTTTGTCCCATCAGACCCCCAACACTCATGAATTTGACTGCCACCTCGACACCATCAGGAGGGATCACTTCAGCATTTTAGTGAGGAAGTGTGAGGCCACAATTCCTGCAGCGAGGATGATGAACATGACTAGCACCGCCAGCCCTCGCCATAAAACCAGCTGAGTCCCCGACAGGACGTCCCCCACTGCGGTGGTGGGTTTACTCTGCTCTGAAGGATGGGTCTCCTGGTACACATGGTCCTCCTCATCACGAGATGCTACAACACCAACCTGGCTCTGGTTGCAGGCTGAAATTTAGATTTAGTTTTTAGGTTTAGAGATTTTATACTAGGACACAAGTTCAAAGAAATAAGTTTGAAATCACTTATCAAATGTGCTAGTTTGATCGTTTTATGGGCTCAATTCTCTTCTTTGACGATTTGCACCACCTACATGTTGAAACTTTGTCCCTTTCTTATTATGTTTTACCTGTAAAAAAACCCCCGTGAACTTGATCCTTTCTGTATTAGTAAATCTGTCTTTGTAATCAAACGTTTCCATAAGACAGAAATAGTAATAAAATTTTTCAAATCTCAAATTTATTCTCTCATATATGTTTGGACCAGTTGAAATAAAAAATGATGACTCTAAATCAAATCAAAATAGTTATGAGAGATCTCCTGCTAGTCGATACTGTCTGTCAGAGTGATAATCACTTTTCCCTACATAGAAACCTAGCTTAACTTGTCGGTTGTCAAAGTAGCTACAAAATGATTCCTTGATGGATTATAACTGGGTCAACATTGCTGAATATTATGCATGAAACCACCAAAACTAGAAAGGTGGAATATTGCATAGGTGAAGAAATGACCAGATTATTTTGTTTATGTTTTCTAAGTTAGTAAAGAAAATTCTAGAATGTCCCTGAAAATATTTACATATTTGTAAAAATGTGCAAATGGGAAGAGCAATAATGTGAAAATTATCCACCATGTGCCTAACAATCTTTTCAGAAGGGAAGGAGAAGTTTGTGTGCGGCTTGGTAATTGTGGCTTAAGTGTAAAAGCACTTCGGGTTATAGAGTATCACTAGAAAAGTGCTACATAGATACCGTTTGATTTACTTAAAATGTGTAAGCATACAATTTAGGTCAAGATTTTGGATTAAATAAATGTAAAGGGTTTATTTAATCCCCAGCATTTAGGGTACACCAACTACAGTCAATTTACTAAAAACAGCGCAGCTTTTATTTTCAGCAGGTCAAACTACAAAATAAATCAGGATTACGCACGTTTGCGATTTCCCAACTGAATACATTTGAATAAACTATGTTTAAAAATTTCCATTTATAATGAATTTCACTGAGAGAGGTGGCGCTCTGCCAGGACGTTGGGTTTAACAATGTAACAGATGGGATAACGAACAAGTTCGACAGCCAATGCTTGCGTAACATCTGAAAAACTTTACCACATTCAGTGCGGTTCAACCATATGTTACTGACATCTTCCTGAAAACTTATATGCAGCCGAATGTAATTTCTGCTTGAAGTGTCTTTTAGCAGCGGAAATTCCACGCGCAGATCACATAAATCCAGACAGGAAAAGTGCAAAAACTAGCCCTTCCGATTGACATTGTAAGTATAAACATTATTATTTCCATGTTATTTTTGCTCAAAGGACAGTCCAACAAAAAAACAGCACCACACATCACTTATACAAGTTCTCGAACTTGTATAAGTTCTCAAACTTATACAAGTGGTAATAAGATTTGTGTTTTCCAACTCACCTGAATTTTCCATCTTGATCATATCTTTTTCTTCTTTGCTCTGCACTCCTGCCCTCACAAGAGCCTGAGCAAAGACATGAAGCTTTAGTTAAAAGTGTGGATCGTATTTTTAAATCATTTTCTTATCAATATTTTTATGCTGCAAGCTTTGCACACATCTGTGCAGGTTAATCCTTTAAGAGTTGCTCTCTCTCTCTAACGCACCCTAACAGCTGATCAAGACTGCATCTTGATAGAATGTGGATGGTATTTTGAGGATCTGAAAGAGCATTTCTACGGTGCCCTTCCTATGCATGATGTAATGCAAGACTTCACAGGCAGTTTGGAGGATGTACAGACGTCTGTGGAGTTGTTGTGGTACTTCATTATTGTCAGCATTTCCTGGGGTGACATTGACTGGCATGGGTCTGATGATGAAATCAGAGAGGAATGATCATCCTCCTCTTGGTCCAATAACAAAACATTTCACAGAGCTGATAAGACGAACATACCGCAATGTTCATGCCACGACAATAACAACAAATATATTCTGCTCCATGCTCAGACTTGTTATAGCAGTTAACTGCATGTGACGAAGGGCGTTGTACGTGTAGTCTAGTGTCTAGGAAACTTAGTAGCCTGGTGAAAACCACTCCTTTGCACTACGGTTTGCTTTGTACAGAGGGTCTGGGCTCCCGCCTAACTAGAAACAATTACTTCCTGGAGACGTGGGTTCTGTTAAAATTTGAAATGTTACCCAATTGCTAACGTTGGACTGTGATTTGTTTTGATGAGTCAGTTTGACATTATGAAGCTTAACAGAAATTGCCTGCATTATAAACAACAACCCTTCTTTGCTAAGAGAGAAGTACTGAGCCGAACGAGACAGCTGTTAATGTTAAACAATATTCAGTATTTGGAATCTAGGAAGCCTAGACGTGTGGCCAACACAGACTGAACAGCTTCTTCAGTTTCCTCCGCTGCCATTGCTAAAACTACAGGCAGATCATGATAGTAAAACTGTGCAAAAAAATCAACATCATTGTTCACAACTTTTCCTTCTGTTTGCTGATTGGCCCGTTATGAAATCTAATGGAGGTAATCCAAGTCAATGGGAGAAAGCCCAGACTGTGCAATTAGCGACAAATGAATCGAACGGAATAATGCAGGAAGGCAATGACCAGGTTAGTAACCGAGGGAAGCTATGAAATTTTTAAGCCTATAGTTTCATTGTAAAATGCTCTTTATCTTGTGAACTACCATCTTTATTTAAGAGAAGCACTGGTCTTCAGTGATGAGTAGTGCAGAGGACAAAGAAGATCAGAGGAAGCGTGGTGGAAAGCGTAAAAAACAGCTCAAAGAGCTCAATTCCTCAGAGCCTTGCTGTGATCATCTCACAGCGATGCGCAAAAAATACATATATTTTGGATTTTGTGTGCATTTTTCCTTCTCACTCCTTTTACCATCATGTGCAGACAGCGCCATGAGATAAGTTTCATTTATTGCATAGGTAGCCAATTTCTGCAGCTCTGTATTACATGACAGAGGTGGAGTTTTGAATGGAAGCAGCTGTTTAACTTCACCATGATTTCCTTCCCGATTCTCCAAATTGAGATTACTCCAGCTGCCGACTGCTGTGGGTAATATACAATTGATTACTCTCTAGAGAAGATAGAATCAAACCCATTCCGTTATCTAATTATATGGCTGCAGATTAATTGGGTAAATCTTTTAATCACCTCTTTTACAGCCTTCTCCCAGTTAAGCTTGGACACATGTATGAGGAAGAAAATCGACTGCATCAACACACAGACTGTAAGTCCCGTCCACAGGCCTATTAAGGAGAGAAGACAACAGAGTTTGCGCTGAGCGGAAGGTTAACAGTTCATTTCAATACAACACACAGCGATTGATTTCCTACCTATAATCCCCATCTTGGCTGCAAACATCAGGGAAACGCCAATGGGGAAACCGATGACGTAGTAGCCCACCAGGTTACACAGAGCACCAATCAGCTGCTTACCGGCTCCTCTGAGGACACCTCCAGTAACACCCTTCCAGGAGGAAGTGGTGATTTGGTCAAGTCACATTTTTCACATGCAAATACTACTGTAGTTTGAAATTCTGCAGTGAAGCTATCACCTACTGCGACAGCATCACACAGATGTGTGAAGCAAAAGATGATCATGACGTCAGAAACTCTCAACAAAATATCTCTACAGGAAGAAAAAACAAACAAACAAGCATACGGTATATGAGTTTATATGTAAAAAACATGTCAAAAAAGCAGAAAATCTGATAAACAGACTCAGATAAAAAGGAGCAAAATCTTTTGGACAGTGAAACACAATGTTTTGTGTAGTAAAAGAAACACTTAAAAGTTACAAAACATCAACAAGGTGAATAGAACCCAAAAAGACAAGTTGAATAATTAGTCTAGCTTTGTTTAATTTGGCATCACCAACAACAAATTTGACATTTAGCATGGAGTGTACTGACTTCTGTAAATCTTTAAGCAGTCAGGCAAGTGGAACGGGATGCAGGCTAACAGTGTTATCTAATTAAGCTTCACTTACTGATCTGAGGTGAAAATGTACCCAATGATGTCTTTGCAGGCACCAAGAATTGCTCCGACAACACATGCGATTATGACTGAAAAACATCAAATAAGCGAAAGACAACTCTGAATATTTAGAAATCTGGTTGAGTGTTTAGTGCTTATTTTACACACTGTGTGTAACAGAGGTGAGTGAAATTTGCACGCATTGTTCTTACATGCACAGACTATGGGGACTTTGCAGGACAGCTTGGCCTGTTCAATGTTCCCTGCACCAAGAGCATTTCCAACGCGAACACTAGCAGCAGCAGCGAATCCTAAAGGAAACTGTTGGAAGAAGAAGATGTGCACTTCAATTTCAAAAAAAAAAAAAAAAGTGTTTCAGCTATGTTTTAATTTACTGTGAAACTGAAATGGGAGAAACTCCAGAACGAGGGAACAGTCTTGGAGGAGTTACCATGTAAGCAACAATCGCCAGCTCGTATATGACGGAGTTTGCTCCCAGCTCGACTTCACTGATCACTCCGGCCAGGAATCCTCCCACTTCGAAGATCCACCACTCCAGACAGAGCATCAGCATGCTGGGGATGGCCAGCTGGATGAACGATCCCCACTCCTGGAGGCAGTCCAGCGACCAACCTGAGGGTCAAAACCTTTCATTTATTTGTTTGAAAAACAAACTAATCAATGGATTATCAGGGCCTTGGAAAATGTTTTTAAACTTCAGCATTTTCACATTTTGTCAGATTACAAACACAATCCTCAACATGACCAAAGAAGATATCTTCTTAGGTCATGTTGTAGGTCTTGTAGAGGGAATATAATACATAGGTTTCAAAAATGTCTCTACATAAAATTTTGAAAAGTGTGGCATGTATTTGTACCCAGTTCCCTCTACATTTACCCGGCTGAAGATAATCCTACGTATCCAGTAGTGTTCAAAAGTCACATAATTGGTTACATCTCATTATAAACACAACTATGTATTAGTTCTGCACATCAAGTGTTTATTGTTTCTTGTAGGGTGGCTATAGGAAAACCACTGTTGAAAGAAATTATACATTTTTTTATTTTTATACTTTTTATCTATAGAACACTGCAAACATGTAAAAGAGGATCCTGTCAGACAAGGCCAAAAATAAACTTTTAGTCTACAAAAAACAAAAACAAAAAAAAAAACCCTGCCTTTTTATTGTCCCCAAATACAGCAGTAATAAACTGACCTCCCCATGTAGCCTTATGGAGACCCTTCAGGCAAATGTAAGCAAACAAGATCACAGCCAGCACATACTGGGAGATAGCATTAGCTACTGCAGACCCACTGGAAGGTAAAACATAAAAAAGATATTAGGATTATAAAGAAGCCTATTCAAGTATAATAAAACTTATGGAAGCTTTTCAAAAACTTACGCAACACCCATATTCAGAGGATACAGGAACACATAGTTGATTATTGCGTTCAGGACATTTCCGATTGCTCCAGTTATAACTTGAGGCCATATAATTCCCTGTAAACATCACAACGTATTCTTAGAGTTACTTTTATTAAACAGACTCTGATTTTAATAACGTTGTTAGGACTGTGTGCTTCAGTAAACCGTACCTGGTTTTGGAGGTACCTTCCCTGCAGCTGGTACATGAAGGCAGCCTGAAGAAAATAACACAGTGCTGCATTAAAGCTTCTTTGACATGTAAAAAGAACAACGCTAAGATTACTGACTAAGCAACTGGACAACTTCCCTGCAACAGATGAAGCTTTAGTAATTGTGACTCAAAAACAGGTAAGGTATTTTAAGTTTCAGAAACAAACTTGTTAAATGAACTGAGTACTGAAACTCACTGGTAAAGCAGGCATGAATATGTTCACATACATCTGCGAGAGTCTTCAAGTGGGGAAAAAAAGAGAGCAGAAGAGTGACCGTGACAAATATGCAAAACAAGTCAACATTTGTAGATAAAAACATCAGACAGGTACAGCTCAACAAATTGAAATATTGTTTTAAAAAAAACACAACTTTTTTCAATAATTCAGTTAAAACAGTAAGACTCATTTATTATGAGCTTTCATTAATAACAGTGATGTATTTTTATTCATTATTTCTGATTATTTTGGGAATAAAACACAAAATATTTAGTTTCTTAGAAATTGAAACATATTTGTGTTTCAAATCAGGATTTGAAACACAAAAGTGCTATGGTGTGGCATGCGTAATAATGGAGAATACCGGTTGCCTTGACATCTTTACTGCAGACAGCCACTGGCCCCTTCCACAATAATGGTAAGCAGCAACAAAAGATTGTTGCTAGAGAAGCTCACTGTTCACAGATGGCTGAATGCAATAAATTTACAGGAAGAAAATTTTTTTCTAAGAAAAAAGTGTGATGGAAAATCTGCTTACTTCCTTTCCAGAAAAAAAGTAGCATTTCAATACAACTATATGTGCATTTTCTGGACTGGTAACCTGTCCATAAAATGATTCTCGTTCATTGTTTTTTTTTGTGGAGATCTATTATTTTTGTAGGACTCCCATAATCTACATATTTTGGCATCTTGTACCAATGTTTTATTAGATTTCCTCCTGTTGCAAGACTTTAATTTCCATTCCTCATCAAAAAATTAAGTGACAAGATTGAGTATCGGTTTGTTTTGCTGCATGTAATAGATTGCAAATAGTAGCTGTAGATTTTGTATAAAAATTATATAAACATATTTGCATGTTTTGTGATTAAATATTTGCTAGAAAACAAAAATAAAAGATGGAATACATTTTTTTTTAAATAACCACAATATTTAATTATTTGAGTGGCTTTGACAGTTAGGGTTTTTCAAGAGGTCAGAAGCAAAAGGTTTGGGAACTGCAGACCTTTTCTGTTAAAGAAGAGATTCTGCAAACTTTGCAAGGTAGAGGTAATGAATAAACAGAAATGGTAACGCTGAAAAAGAACAATTGCTGATTAAAGGGATTCATTATGTGACCCTGCATGTGGTGCTGCAGAGAGCTAACCTGGCAACCTCTGGACTCTGCTTGACAGCCAGCAGGAGGGGCTCAGTGTTGATGAGGACGGCCCAGCAGGGGAAACAGGCCAGCAGCAGAATCAGAACCCCCCTCTGGAGAATCACACCCACACGCTTCAGGTTACCGCTCCCATAGGTCTGCGCGAAACAGGCAGACAGACGTTCAGCTAAAACACCACGACTGCTGCAACAAGAAAAGGTGTGGGAGATCCCGGAAAGCTAATTTGATCCAAACGCTCACCGCTGAGCTGTTTCAAAGCGGATCCCAGGAAAACCTGGGAACCCAGCTGCAACTGCTGGGACTGGCTCGGTTACGTAAATAAAGTGAAAGAACAACCTCTGCTCAGAACAGTACCTGTGATATGAGCGTATCGCAGGTTAACGACAAACCAGTGCCAATGGAAATACCGGTGACGTTAACCACCTGCAGAAATACAAAAAGATACAGAATGTAAGGTAGAGAAAACACATTACAGTGAACCCTCGTTTATCGCGGTGGTTGCGTTCCGAAAAGAACCCGTGATAGGCGAAATCCGTGTACCTTTTTTTTTTTTATTTTTTATAATTATTATACTGCATAATTAAATACTCTACATTAAAACCAAAAAACAAAACCTGTTTTCATACCCAAGCATTTTTTTTAAACAAATATAACGCTTTTTTTTTTTTTTTTTTTTACAAATAACTACAGTAAAATAATCATTTTAATCATCAATACGAAGTACAGGACAAATTGTGACTCGCGTATTTCACTGTTCCTGTGACGCTGCATCCTGACTCCGCTCTCTAGTGTCTTTTTCTTCTGAAGTCTGTGGTGCAGGTGTGTTTTTTCGAGAGAAGAACATAGTTATAGTTGTTTTTTTTTTCTTCTGGGCAAAAAACATTTACCAAAATTTGCCAAGCTGTATTACGTCTCTTTAAATACCGTAACGTCATTGGCACACAGGTCGAGAAGAAGCGCGGAGACTGTTTAGCCAATCAGGACGCAGAATACACTGTGGAAAAAAAACTGCAGAAAAAAAAAATAAAAAATCCGCGAAGCAGCTAGGCCGTGAAAGGTGAACCGCGTTATAGCGAGGGTTCACTGTATCAAATACAAAGTTGGATGAACCAAAACAAAAAGAAACCAGGATTCCAGAAAGTCTCCTTACCGCAATCGACAACGAAACCCCGGCTAGTTCAGTTTTTCCCAGGTGGCCGCAGAACACCATGCTGACAAAACTGATCATAAAGATCATCAGCTGGGAAATTACCTGAAATATATAAATACATATTTATATATAACCGGAGCTTGTGCATGTCAGACACATAAAATGAATGAAAATGAAGAAATATCTCAAAAGTCGTGAAAATCTCAACAGATTTTGTTAAATGTTGAAATGTCTGTAGGTCACTATAGGTCACTTTAAACGTAAACAAAACATTTAGAGAATTGGTTGCACACATTCACGTCAGGTTAAATTTGCACATTTTCCATTTGTCTTTAATCTTCAATTTTAGATGTTAGAAATTATGATTACACACAACTTAACTTTTGTTGCAATATGCACAGAGTTCACCTGAAATAAAATATCCTGAATAATCTTCAGTCTCTTCCATGTCATACCACATGTTGCAAGGCTTATCCCTTTGCATGAGGGACAGCCCAGTCTTTTTCCTTGGACTGCTTTCGACTTACAATCTACATTATACGTATGCAATTTTTATAAATATGATTTAAGATTCGTCCTGAATGCAGTAGCTGAGCAGAATGCTCTTCTGTATCATCTGGAAACAGAAACACGTTCAATGCACAACAATCTTTTGTTGTCTTAGAAATGGATAATTTCTTGTAAGGCAAAACTTAAAAAGAAAAATAAAATAAAATAAATCATAATTTCAATTACAATTCCATTGCAATGGAGGGAGTCAAGCTAAAATCAGGGAATCAAGCTAAAATCCAAGTTTAAACAACAGCCAGGTTGGCAGCAGCTTAAACAGTCAACATGGTACATGGCAAGAGTCTTGGCAAAGTATTTCTTCTCTCAGAACTGTTTCACTTATTGTGAATTCACCATCGCAAAGTGGTAGATTATGAAATTCAAGCAAGACTTTACTGGCTTTTCAAACCATTCACACACATAAAATGTGGCACTCTACATGTCTGGCTTGGAGAACTGGAAGTAATAAGAAACCCAGTTTTAACTTTGTAAAGTTTGGGGGTGTCTTAGTCAGGGGAGAAAAAAAATCTGTGACAAGATATGCAAGATAGAATACTAACATGCCACACCTCTGAACTTCTTCCTCAAAAATGGTTAATATCATGTTATTGGTATGCTTCTGCCATCTAGAGGACACCAAAAACATGTGCAAAAAGTTTCTTTGGTCACATCATGACTGTGATTACATTTTTGGTCCATGTGCAAAATGTGGAAAACTAACATACATAGCTCACTATTACTGCAGAGAAGCACAGTGGTGTCAGCATCATGCTGTGGGTATGAGCGTTTTAAATAGAAATGGAGAGTGTGATTCTGATGTTATATGAATGGGAAATAGAATAGAATAGAATAGAGTTATCCTTTATTTTCCTTCAGGTATGTCAGCATTAAAGTCACAGGCAAGTAGAAGTGACAGATACACTTAAAAATAATAATAATGAAAAATAAGAAAATAAGAGACAGTGCAATGAGGTCAAATGTACATAGTAAGAAAAACTATGCATTTATAAAAATTAGCAAGCGCAAATTTGAATAAATATTGAACTGAGTTAAATATTTTGATAAATTATAAACTGTGCATTTGTTTATATTCATAAAACAGAAAAACAGTCTATTTAAGGGGCTATCCTGGAAAAAAACCTGTTAAAAGATGCAAAAGACATAAGACAGAGTTCTGAAGAACAACATAAACGTACCAGAGCTGATGCAAAAAGTTAGAGCAATGCATATTCATTTGGTACAAGGACATAAGTCCACAATAAGTGGCAACAATGGAAAATTGCTGCTCACAGATGCTCTAAATATAATTTAACTGAACTAAACCTCTAAAACCCTGCTAGAGACATAGTGTAAAAGATCAGACATTCTAGATTTTTATTTGTACATAGTTGTACTCTAATTTATGTTGATGTACATACCACCGTCTCTTTTACAATCCAAAGAGTATTTTTATCCTCTCGCTAGCGGAATAAAACTAGTGTAGAGTGACAAATATTTAATGAACTTTTGAGAGACATAAATTTAAACTTCTATTATTTATTTATTTTTTTTGTCATTTTTGAAGATCCACAATTTCATTTATATTTTTAAGCTTTTTCTAATAAAGAAAAAAACATGAAACCGTTGTAAAAAGAAAAGGTTGAACTGAAATATTTTAAAGAACCTAACATTTTAACATGTCCTGTTATGGCAGCTTAAATAATAAACAGAGTTGTTGAAACATGTGCAAAACTAACAACGCTAATATTGTGATTTATGGCGTTAGACAAAAGTGATACAGTCAACTATACAGCCAACCAATCACTGAACGAATACCGCACTGAGTCTTACCACCGGTCCCGCCAGTTTGAACAGCTGTGCCAGCTCATTTCGGTACTTTTGCGGAACAAAGTCCCGTATTCTCTTCAGGCAGAAGCCGCAGCCTTCAGCTGGGTCTGCCTCAGCTGCTTTCAGGTCCACCTTCACTCCCTCGGTGTGTGTGGCCGCTGCTTTGCCCGGACCGTCCATAGCTGACTTGCTCCCAGCCAAGGTTGTGACTCTGGACTGACTCCTGTCCTGCGGGTGTCGGTGGTCAGACAGCAGCCCTGGAAACGTGAGCGGGATGTTTTACCAGAGGAAGGCCGCGGGAGGGGCCGGAGCTGTGCTGTGAGTGGACGACCGTCCGCAGAGCCAGCCACCCCCTGCTGCTGTCATGGCGGGTTCAAGTGCGCACGAGAGGGTCAAGTTAACGGGTAATTAAAATACCAAATATCTAAAGCTCACAAAATAACATATTTAAAAACCTAACCCTCAAATCATGTCCCCTCTCTCTCTCGCTGTATATATATTTGTATACTTATATTTGAAGTCCAGACCTTTTACACCTATTGAAACATTGATAGTGAGCCACTATCTTACAGCCTTTACATTTATATTGAATCATGAACACTTAAGCATGTCCACAAAGGGCACATCTTCTGAATTCAATTTACAAATGATTTATTCCAAAGGGAAATTAAGATTTAACAAGTACTTAAATTGCCAATTCACAAGACTAGTAACAATGCATTATTGAAAATGATTTTTTGTTTAAAAATTAGCTTAAATGGTAGAAATGAAACTGGGAAAGCCAACTTAACTTTTTTTTAAGTTCAAGACTATTGTAATTGTGCTAGAATATAGATACACTGCTAGAATATCAATGTTTTGTGGCTTCTTTGAAATGATGTAGGTCAGAATTATTATTTTGAGCAATGCTAATCAAAGCCTTTTCATTTTTTAACTAGATGCTTTGACAGCCAGCGGAAGACAGCCTCTTTTCACAGTTCAATGCAATTCAAAAGAGGCTATCCTAGAAAAATCCTAGTGGCAATATAGCCACTCCAGCTGCCGCTGTCCGGAGCTAAGTCAGCAGTTGGGAAATAAAATGTCTGCAAAAGGCCTGTACACATTTGTAAAGCTAAACAGACAAAACATATGGTCATGCTTGGAAATAAATAATCAAGAAAGTGATCCTGAAAGCCATGTGGACACAGAGTTTGACTCAGGCACCACTGCTGGTGTTCCATCGAAGGCGCTGACATCTCCCTGCGAAAGATTCATGATTCATGCCAGGAACCCTTCGTGCACAGATTTCAAAAGAGTTGTGTGAGGGTAGGATGGAACCAGCTGTATGGAGGTCAGCAAAGGCATCAGATTTTATGGATATTGGAGATCCCGAGCCAAGCCACCTTCCAAACCTGGCAACCTTACGAAAAGCCAAACGGGAGAGAAAAGATTTGGAGTTAGGCGACAAAGACCCCATTCTATCTTTGCAGTTATTAAAGTATAGCACACCTAACAGTGGCAGTATAAGAGATATTGGTCTGGATACTATTAAGGAGGAAATTTACTAAGTTTGCTTAAATTTTGGAAAAAGCTTGGCTCTCTTTTTCCTCCTGTTCGCCCGGGTCCCGAGCGGATGGCGTCACGGCTGGAAAGAAACGGCGAGGCGCGATGACGTCACAGAGATACAGAGTTTAATCTAATAGAAAAAACACCGTATGAATTACAAGAAAACTGCAGAGTTACAAAGATGTACATTCTTTACCTGAGACAAAAGAATTAAAAGGAAAAGAACAAAGGCGCGCCTTTGGAGAAAGCTGATGCATAAAGCAAAACAGGGCAGCTGTCTGAATTCTTATTATTGAGCATTCCCTTTTCTAGTGAAGGCGTTTCTCTTTGTTAATATATGCGAATAGGGCGTACCCCTGTTTTTGACCAACCAAGAGCTACCTTGGAAAAACTTAAACCTTCCCCTGAGTTTTAATGACAAAAATCAAGAGTCATTTTAGTTGTTAAAGTTATAAGTTATTTTCACAAAACCTATCTTACTCCTCTGCACTCAGCATCTCCAAAGATTTGAATCTTTGCCTTATCACAAACAATAATGAGATAGAAGTCTTTTTCAACCTGTAAAACATAACATTCAAACCATTCTCTTTTGATTCCGATATTGTCATAGTTAGTACATTTTCAAATACATTCGATTTACTAGATTAGTACTTCAAACTTGGGTAATATACTTTAATCTAACACACTATTGCTATCAATATTAAAAAGGTGTATCAGAAATTAAACCTAAGTGTTTCCAAGATTCCAAGGCTGTGATCAACTCCACATGCAGCTCTGAGCCCCTGGGAAACCCCCGACCTCCGACCTGTGAGCCGGGGAAGATATTATTTATGGCCTACTAATTTAGAACCTTTCAAGAGAATAGTGTTTTATGGCTGCTCCAAGTTACAGCCTTGCCAGGAGAATGTTTATCTCTGATCTTCTACCTTGCATCTGCTTGCCATTTGTCCAAATAGGAATGTTGATCTACTTAAACGCACATGGCATTAGATTAACTATATTAAACACTCAAAAATAGCCATATTTCCTTAACAATACATTCTTCTGTCACTATTGGAGTCAAACTCAGATACATGTTTATAAGGCACTGACCAAAAAATGTCCCTCAGTAGTTTGCTTTGATGCAACTGGTTCAGTTGTCAGACAACTGGCACGACCAAATGGTACAGCTGGCCACATCCTATATCAAGGTGGTGCAAGTGGTACAAATGCTATCAGAAAGGCATTATATTAATGCAATTGCAACATGGCTGACAGAATAGCTTCATGCAGGCGCAGCTGTACCAAAGGAATCTGTGAGTGACTTTTCCCTGGCTATTCTTGGTGAAGGCCTTCACTCCTCTTTCTAACCTGAAGTCATTTATTGATGAATGCTTCCGTGTGCTACTTGGGAACCAGTCCGCAAAACTTTCTCCCTGTTACATCAGGGTTGATGTTGCCCACTGCACAAAGATGGTCTGCCAGTGGGAGTACCTGAAAAACAAGTCACATCGTGTCAAAGACTTCTTTGTCAGGGGAATAGCAAAGCTTCTTCAATCACAAAGCTTGGACCATGCAAAGCAGCTAATGCATGCCATCACTCTCGTGGCTCTCAGTGAGGCAGAAGGTGATGACAGTTCTGGAACCCCTCTTGAATCAAGCGTTTACCGCGGCTACACCCTAAAACACTGCTCTTCACAATACTGCCACCTAAACAAAGGAATGACCAGGGAAGTACCATTTGTTTTACCTGACATTTCTGTCCTTCTGGCATGGCTCAGCTTGGCACTTCAGTAGAAAAAGGACTCTTCCTTCCACAGTGTCCCCGCCTCCGACCACTGCAGAATGAATCAGAATGTCCATCTGAATTCAAAACAGGAGCCACCACCTCAGGAAATGTTCTCTGCCCAGGAACCGTTACTCACGGCTACAGCATTGGAGAAATAGCATGGATTGACACTGACCTTCCATATCCAACTGAATTTGCCTTGAGTGAATTTCCCTCCATTACCGTTCTCCAAGGAAAAACATTAACTTTTACAGCAGTTGTCACTTTCTGGGGAAGCTTGACCAAAGATGGCCTGGGACATTATATTGCATACTGCCAGAGAGCTCCATCTGTGTGGGAGCTTTATGATGACCTGGTAAATGACATGAAGACACTGTCTGAAAAGAAGAAATACTACCACATGCAGTGCAATACACAGCAGGTCTGTGAGGGAAAAAATTGAGGGAGAAAGTTTGAAGACCAGACCAAAGGCAAATAGCTTCATGCCATGTTTACACAACCCTGACCAGAATTTATTCTTTTCCTTTTTGCAAGTTCTTATATGGCAAAGCATTCCATATTTTGACTTTCAACAGTTGGGTAAATGTTGTGATATCTCTTTCTGCCCAAATCTCAAATGAAAGCAGTTTTCCATTCAAGACAGGAGAAATTAATTTCCAATCATCAAGACACTGTTTGTTGTAGTTTGAATTGTTAAAGTTCATTGTTCAAATCAACACCGTTTCTTATTTGACTGTAAAATTATATTGGATTTTCAAAATAGTCACTTTCATGGTTCATTACTTCTCAATTAGGTTAGAAACCCTTTGCCTCACAGTACAGATATTTGGGTGTGTCAATAGCAAACCAGAAGGCTCATGTATGCAAGTTCATACATCACAAAAAACCCAAAAAACTTACTAGAAATATTGTCCTACTATAACTGTATTGATTATGCCATGACTTCTTGACATAATCAATACTCTGGATTTGCATTCTCATTATTATATTTCACTATGCTCTCTTAAATAAACTTATTGGGGGAGAGTCTTTCAACCTCCTCATTATATCGATATAGCATTATATCCATCATTTTAAACATGGTCAAAGCTTTAGTCTAATTTATCTACTGCATTTCCTCTTTAAGAAAATAAAATGTCTTTCTCCCCTGTCTTGGACAGCTTACACACTTTGTTGTAAAGCGGGAATAAGACGAGATCAATATTTAATTTCCTTTCAGCCAATTTTTCAGTCTGCCTATAATGGGCGACTTTGACTGTCCTCAAACAGTTTCAGCCTTTTTCACATCAGCCATCTGGATTTTGAACAAGAAAACGAATCACACAAGTAAAGACCAATTGAAATGTAAACATGAAATATTTATATTTCTGGTTCTGAATGTTCTAGACATTATACTGACTCATATAAGGGTGAATACATGCGCACAGAAACCTTTGTTGAAAAAGCACAAGTAGTTTTTCTTTCATCTCTCAAAGTGCTTCTTTGTATTCACGTAGTCCAGATAAAACATATTGAGGTTTGGGATTTGAAATGTCACAAAATCTGAACTAGTACAACAGGATTTCATTATTTTGTAAGGCACTTCTCTTTATGTCCCAGTCTTACTGTTTTAAAGTCCTCCTTCAATCTTTAAGGTTTTATTAGTGATAAAAACAAACGGAACAGAACCAGCTGCACCAAGAACCGGATTCACACCATCACCTATAGGAAAAATCATCAAAACAGAGTGACTATCAAATTGCTGCTGATGACTCCAACCACAAGAATGACGATCATGATCAAAAGTGTCAGTCCATGTTTTAAGACCAGCTGTTTAACTGGGAGCACGTCCCCCACTGTGGAGGTGGCGAACTCTCTCTGGCCTGGACTCTGGACGACACCCTCTTCTTCGTTGGTACCTCTGGTCGGAGTAAAGCCAACTTGGATCTGGCTCTGACTTGACTCTAAATGTTTAACAAGTAATTAAGCTTTTGAGAATCAAATCAGATATATTTTTTAATGAATAAATGTGGGCAGTAATAACTGTATGTTCCAACCTAATTGTTCCAGATTAAATGTTTCTTTTTCTTCCATGAGCTGAACTCCTGCTCTGACTTGAGCCTGATCAGACAGAGGAAAAAGTAATGAAATACATTAGTCAATAACATGTTTTTCCTTCAATAAAAATTAATAAAAATGAAATAAAATTAGTAATTCAGTTTCTAACCTCTGCTGAAGCCTTTTTCCAATCAAGTTTGCACAAAAACGAGATGAAGAAAAATGCCTGTAGTGAAACGGCAATTGTAAGTCCTGTCCACAGTCCTGTTGTAGTTGGGGATAAAGTAGATTTCATGATGCACCAAGTAGACGGAAAGAGACAATGTACAGGTGCATGTGAATAAAACAAATTATCGCTGAAAAGTTTATTTAGTTCAGAAATTTATTTCAAAGAGAGAAACTGAAAATCTACAAGCACTGATAACACTGACTGGTTTATCCTAGTGTGAGGATGAGGGCTCAAAAAACAAACAAAAAAACCTGTAGTTTCTCAGGAAATTAGAAATGGGGTAAAGACTGCTACCTTAACAGATGTTCAGCAGACAGTCATTGACCACCTGTACAAGGAGGGTAAGCCACAAGGGGTCATAGCTAAAGAAGCAAGCTGTTCACAGAGTGCCATATTCCATGAACTATTAGAAAACTGAGTAGAAAGTAAAAGTTTGGACAAAGAGCAGAATGGCCCAGAATCTTATTGCTCGAGATTCTGTAGACACATTCAGTCTGTGCTTTTTAATCAAATCCAAAGTAAATGTGGTTGTTTACCAGGAAAAGTTAGACCACTTCATGCTTTCCTCTGCTGACAAACTTTAAGGACACGCTGGTCTCATTATCCACCAGAACTTGGCACATGCTCCACACTCAAAAGAACCAAGACCTGCTTTAATAACAACCAAGCTATGCTGTGACTGATTGCCTGGGAGTTGGAGGAAGAAAAAAGTGACCAGAGCCAAAAACGTAGGTGAACTGAAAGCTGCAATCAGTCATTTAAGGAGCTCCAACCAATTATTACGTGCAAAAGCTGTACAGTTCATGGACGTACTGTGAAGTTGTCTGACTTTCTTTAAAATGAAAATGTCCTTTTCTTGGTTTTATGTAACAATGTAATTTTCTGACAAGCATAATTTTTGTTTGTCAACAGCTCTAAGCCCAAACCATAATTACAAATCAGAGGAACTATATATTCCTCTGATTGTTATGAGTAGTTTTAGGTTTTGAATTCAACTTTATTAGATAAATAAACTTTCTTGCGCTAATGACTTTACATTTGTTTTTTATCTCACCAGTAATTCCCATGTTTGCAGCAAACATGAGGGTTGTGCCTATGGGAAACCCTATAAAGTAGGAGCCCACTATATTGAAAATGGCACCAACCAGTTGTTTCCCAGCTCCTCTGAGAACTCCTGCTGCTACACCCTAAAAGTAACAAATGCACGTCTGATTATAATTTGTGTGCCGAAACCTGCAGTCTCAGATTTTGGTGTTTGACTGAATGAAAGTCGTTCTCACCGCAGTCGCATCGCTGACATGCATGAAGCTGAATATAAGCATTACATCTGCAACCCTCTGAATTATGTCCCTAAAAAAGAACACAGGAATAGACTCCTTTAGACTGTAAATCATTACCAGCAGGAAACATTAAAAAGTACAGGGAGATGATTCACTTTTTTAGTGAGGTAACACCAAGGTAAATGATATCAGGTTGTCTTCAGTAGCTGGAACTGACTTTAGATGAAAAGCGCTGATTTTGGCGCTGATGGGTTAACATTTTACCACTAATACACCAAACTTAGTTCATAATATTATATTATTAAGCTACCAATATTAAAAACAATTTAAACTAGTCTTTTTCTTCAACAAATTTTTTTTTATTCAGCAACTCTGTTACCAGAGCTTTTAAACATAACTGAAGCTCATTAAACAGTTACAGCTTAATGTCCAAGAGTCTGCATATTAGTTAATTTATGACTGTCTGCTGTCTGAATACAAAGAAATCCTGTTGTGACGCATGCAACAAGCTGCAATCAAAGGTCCTTACCTGGGTTTTAGGAATCAGTTACTGAGTTTGGGGTTTAACTTACTGGTCTGAGGTGAAAATGAATCCAATGACATTTCTGGTGATGCTGACGCAAACTCCAACAAAGCACACAACAATGACTGTGCAAAACACGCAAAACGGAATGTCAATAAAAGAGAACAAAATGAGGTAGTTAATCAGTTTCCACTTAAAAGCTGCAAAAATAAATGACTGCCTGATGATGTATTTTTTTCCTTCTTTAAAATGTTTCTTTAATATCTATGATTTATATTATGGAAATATAAATCATAGAACTTTAACATTTCAGTAAAAATAAAACTGGGTTGATGAAATAGATCATAACATTATATGTTATGAAATATTTTCCAATATGACATAACCTCAAGAAAACACCCCAGATTTCTCCAAGCGTGCCACATTGCAATAGAATCAGAAATCTGTGGGGACCAATGATTCTAGCTCAGATTTATTGAGCTAGAATCAGGGACACAGAACTCGTTGTCAGAGCTTTTGTTTTTAACCCTATGGCTTATGCATACACCAAATATTATAGCAATGCTTAAAGACAAAGCAATTTTCTCCGTACTGCTCCAGTTTTCTGAATTAAACACCTAACATCATGTATGAGCACATATGCTATGGAATGGGTCTTACATGCACAGATGATTGGGACTTTACACGACAGCTTAGCCTGCTTTATGTCTCCAGCACCAAGAGCATTCCCGACCCGGACAGGAGCAGCAACAGAAAATCCAAGAGGGCACTGGGAAAAATCAACACAAAAGAGCAGAGAATGTCACGTATATTTTGTAAGCGGAGATACTAATGCCTGCAGTTGTGCCAAACGGTCCCCTCACAACAGAAAAAGACTGCTATTCTGTATGCAGGATCTCAAGGACTGTTTAAGAGAACACTGAGGCAATTGTGTGAATGGAAATGTCCATGGCAGAAGCCGTCCTAATTCCGGTTATATTTTTAATAACCGGAATTAGCCTGGGGATCTAATAAAACACATTTCAGACATTGCGCAGCGAGCATCAATGTGTGTGATCTATAGATACATTACCATGTAAGCCACAATGCACAGCTGGTATGCAATAGACTGTGCCCCCAGTTCAACCTCGCTGATCACACCAGCCAGGAATCCTCCTACTTCAAAAATCCACCATGACAGGCAGATCATGAACATGCTAGGAATAGCCAGCTTTATGAAGAGACCCCACTCCTGCAGGCAGTTGAGTGACCAACCTGTGAGGCCACATGATTCCCTGACATTTAAAGCACAGAATTATATGTGTTTAACTTTAAACAGGCCTAAATGTATGTATATTTTTACATTCTATGTAAACAGCTTTACTCTGAGAGACACACCTGGTTTCGTAAGTTCTTCCCTTCCAGCTGGTACATAAAAGCAGCCTGAAGATCATGACAAAAAAAGAAGAAAAACTTCAGGTTTATTGAATCAATCAAGCTGTCTTTGTTAATCTATTTTCCCTTTTTAATATTTGTGAGGATCTGAGTAGTTTTGACCAGGAGATGGAATTTTCTAAATTTTTGTGAAAAGGTAATTTTAGTGACTCATCAAACTCACTGGAAGAGCTAATTAAATGTCTGCTCTGAAAGCAAAGTGGAAGTGAAGTGAAATTCCTTGTCTGTGTGCAAAAACTTGGCCAATAAAGCTGACTCTGACCAGCATCGGTTTAAATTTCTTATATACAAAAATCTAAATGGTATGATGTGCATTTGTTCTCAGCTGTCTTTACTCCATTGTACTTCCATGAAATTTCAAAATGTGAAAAGGTCTAAGAGAAATGAGATGCACTTGCTAAACTGGATTTGAAAGAGACCTGGCAACCTCTGGACTCTGCTTGACAGCCAGCAGGAGGGGCTCAGTGTTGATGAGGACGGCCCAGCAGGGGAAACAGGCCAGCAGCAGAATCAGAACCCCCCTCTGGAGAATCACACCCACACGCTTCAGGTTACCGCTCCCATAGGTCTCCATGTAACAGAGCAAACAAACAGATTTGATACACCTGATCCAAATCTTGTACTATTTAGCTGTTTGCTGAATAACTGTAGATAAGGATTATCCACCTGAGATATGAGGGTATCGCAAGATGCAGACAAACCTGTGCCGACAGAAATACCGGTGACGCTCACCATCTGCATGGGCGACAGCAAAAAAAAACTCAAGAATCAACTCAACTCCAAGAGAACAACCTGGGAATGCATCACGTTTGCCCAATTATGTTCACCGCAGCTGCCAGTGATACTGCTGCTAGCTCCATCTTCCCCAGGTGACAGTAGAACTCCAGGCTGAGGATGCTGATCAGGAAGACCATCAGCTGGGAAATGACCTGAAAACACAACGTCGTTTTTAGGGAAAATGAAACAAGCCTTTTGTTACAAAGGCATTTTAAAACATTATTTTAAAAGGCCCATAAACACAGAAAGTGTCCTTTAGGATATGATTCATAATATTTTATCAAGATATTGTGAGCTGAACCCTCTGCCCCCAGACCTAGGTCTGTCACAGTAAGTAATAAATCACACGATAAACTAAAACAAACTCAATAATTTTCATTTGTATGCTGAATCGTTTTTCTCTCATTACCAAAACCTGTTCAGTCTGATGCGCTGGTCTCATCTAGCCCTTGTTAAGGACAATTGTATTTACAGAGACTTCATAATTCATTTTATTTGTTGTTTCTGTTTCTGGGACAATTTATAATATAAATTATAATAAATGTATTATTGTGACAGGTATAACTTCAATCTCCGTAAAGCCAAAAGGAACAAATGTCTGTGCATGAAGTAAAACTGTCCAATCAGCAGCATGTAAAAGCTCTAAGAAGGTGTCCTTCTATCTGAATTTTTAACACTTTTTTTTATTAAATATGTGTTTTAGAATGGTATTTATTTATTGAAAAATGTATTACAGTCTGACTTGGCCACACGTGTAGAAAGTGATATTTTCTGAGATTCAATATTTATATCTTTTTGAGATTGTATGACATTTTATGAATCTAATATCAAACTCAAATCATTTTTTTTGTCTCCTATCCAAAAAAAATGGATAGGAGATTGGTTTCTCCAATTCTTTTACTAAAGAAAAGAATTGAAAGAACCTGTGATTGGTTCAGAGCGATAATATGTTTTCTGGACGATGTGGATCAGCTGTGTGTTGCCTCCCAGCCTTCGCCTAGGCTCCATAACATCCTTCAGAAGGTAGCATGTAGAAAAATAATTGATCAACTGTAAAATTCTGGTTAAAAAAAAAAAGCAAGTTAATTTTTTTAAATTATAAGTTAAAGAAAAAATATACTGTATTTTAACAATGGACTTTTTTTTGTTGTTGTAATTTTTAGGTTTTACTGCTTAGGGCTTTTTATGTGCTTATGGTAAATTCAACATAGACTAAACATTTTAGTTCTTAAAACAAGATTGAATTTTTTTAAATGAATACTTCTATTTTAATTGTATTAATAAAAAAACAACAACAACAACAAAAAAAAAAAACAGGAAGAAATTATTTTTTGCAACCCTTCCTGTTTCCGGCCGAATCCAAGGCAGCTTTACTCTTCCTGTTTCTATCAAATACTTAACCACCTTCCCTTCGGTCCGTGAGACTGGGGTTGCCTCCTCTTTACCACAGGTCCTGCCAGTTGCAGCAGCTCGTGTCGGGAGTCCGCAGCAGTATTCAGCGTTGGTCTCAACAAAAGAAGCGTCAGTCGGGCGTCTGGTATCCTCTGAACTATCCATGACCAGATATGTTGCGCCTTTATACACAGGACTCCAGAAACGGTCTCCTCGTATTTGGTTAAATGTTGCTTGTTGCTGCTGAAATTATCTGGAGCTTTTTTGATGTAGCGCAGCTTGTATGTCTCCTCGCGCTAAAAAAGGATATGATGTTCATCACAACACTGCTACCAAAGGGAAAACAGTCAGCCTTCCCTTTGGTACTGTAACTAATTAGTACAATGGAACTGGGCTATTTTATATCCAGAACACCATTTGCTTTCCTTAAAAAAAAAAATCACTTTATGTGGCACCTGTGCAACTGCTCCTTTAAATACGCTGACATCAGCAAATCACAAGCTCTAAGGACAAAGACAGTCCACGTGATACAACATGAATCAAATTACGTGCAAAACTAAATTGGAATACTGTAAAAAAAAAAAAAAAAAGAATATGTTTGTTTTAGAAACTTCATTACTAAATTAAACACATTAAGATTAAACAGAGATGGATGTTTGAAAGCCTGTTAATTATTATTAAATGAAATTTAAATTTAGAATATTTCATCAGACCAAAAAAAAAATCCTGTTTATTACAAAAAATATGTGCTTAAAGAACATTATGATTAGTACCTGCTTTTATTTTCAAAAGTAAGTGTAATCTCTCAGAATCAACATCAAAACCCATATTCTAATTTGATAATCTGCTTTTTTCATGTTCTGGACATTTGCATTTCTATGAATATCAACTTTACTTCCAGTTCAAAGAGGGGCATGGGGTGTAAAAAGAGCTGTAGAGATCTGTAAATATTCCCTCGGTTAAATTTCCAGGGTGGTGTTAACAAGCTTATTTTTGGGGTGTGATAATCTAGAAGTTGTAAATTCATGAGCTCTACCTTATGTTTTCACATTACTAGAGAAACTATATTAGCTTTTACTTTGTGGATATTAATTTAATAATTGCTAAGTAATGCAAACCCTCCTTGTCAAAACAGAACTAAATAAAACAAACACATTGTTGATTTTTAACAATTAAAACTTCAAATGGGATTTAATAAAAACCACAAAACTGTCTTGAGTGCTGACCTCAAGAACATTAAAGAGCTAATTCAAAAATGCAATTTCTTAAAATAATTTTTAATGGTGGAAGTTCAGCATTACAAAGCAAGAAGCAGAGATCACCATTCAGTCATTCACAGATTAAATCCCTGATTAAACAATGTATTCTATATGAGCATGCTTTGTGAGGACAGATGAACACCTTCAGGCGTCGGACAGCTTCACTTTGTGGCCATAATAAAAAGAGAGTTGGTTCTTTTTCCAAGGCAAAGTAGAAATGAAGTTCAGTAAAATATATTATTCTGCAACCAAATGCAACAAAACAGCACATGTCAGTAAGTAAAGCCTTGGTTGTTTTTATAATAAATAGAAACACTGCTTGGCATAAATGGTGTTCCCAGCACTGAAGTGGTAGAAGTACTCCTAATTAATATTTCTCCAGTGCACATGCAAGTCTCGTGTAATTCAAGGCGTTCAATTTTAAGAAACATTCCAAGTGAAAATGCTTATCAAGGTTAATAAACTTTAGGTAATACAGGGTAGTACAAGGTTTTGTGCTAGATGTAATTGGAATTTAATGAATTCTGATGACTGGATCTCAAAATAGACTGAACTGATGTGAAGTTTTCAGTGAACTGCCCACAAAACATAGAAAAAGCTGAGAAAAGCTCAATCAGTCAATAATCGTCCCTGCTACCTGGGGTTATGCTCAGTTTGGGATATCTGTGGCCAGATTCTGCTGTGACTGAATTCTTGCTCGTTGCCATCAACCGCAGTAAGAAAGCACTTGGTGTAAAGGACAGGTAAATACGAATAGGTGTTTCTGACTGTGTGCCGAGCTCAAACACAGTTGTGCAGGTTTTCATTGTCTTGAAAACGAGGTATGCAACTCATGACTCTTAAAATCCACACAACTATAAACAAAAATAAATATATATATATTATTAACAATATTTGGAGAAATGTGTTTGGAAGTTAGTGTTTGTACCAAGAAAAATAAATGTCCATCCATATGCATAGGAAGGTTCAGTCTTAACTACAGGTGAAAAAAGAAGTTGGATAAACAAAGATAAATGGTGTTCATTGTATTTAACTTTTCATAAATAATACCAAAGGTTTGTGCAAATTTGCACCTAACTGAATGCAGCTCATTCAAACTGATCATGTAATGCACAAACGCCGGCATTCCTCTGCTATGTATAAAAAATCAGCAACTTCCGGTTTGATTCCTCGAATCACATAACTTTAGGTTTTGTAAACAGTAACATTCAAAAAAGATCCTCCCAGGTGGACGGGGTTATGTAGATATACATCACAGTACAGCACCTTGCAAAAGTATTTGCTCTTCTTCTAACTTTTTCCACACTTCCTATAACTCCAAACTTAACATTTATTTTATCAAGACTTTAAGTGATACACCATCATAAAGTAAAGCTATGCATGCTCTTTTGTGTTGGTCTATCACAAAAATTCTAAAGGGAAAAAAAGAAGTTTGCAATCGGGTGCGGCAAAATTGTAAAAAAAAAATACTTTTGCAAGGCACTGCATGCAAGAATAAGTAAACCAGATCTCAGAGGATCACCAAGTTATATTAATGTAGAAAGCTGAGTAAACTAAAGGCCTGCGAATGAGTAAATCAAAACCATTTACTGTGTGTGATGGGACTTACACACGTTGTTTCTCCTGCTAACAAAGCAGTCTGTAAACATTTCTCCTTCCACTGACATTCTACGCTTCCTCAGACACACAGTAGCAAACCTTTCAATAAATAAGTAGATAAATAATACACTTGCTAGATAAAGAATACATTCAAGTATATCAGTTCCTAAATATTACAAATCCACCATTTGTGGACAGCAAAACTTGTGCAGCATAAAGAAAGTCATCACATGCACCTCTACACATGATCACTGTTAACTGCATCAAACTTGGCTCTGTCATGTTGATTGTTGAGTGTTCCAGCTGATAAAGTCTAGAGCAGCTCTTGGGCTGGACAATGACACCAAATCTGAGGTTGTTCTCTCACAGTGCAGTGAGGGTACGAAACAGCTGGGTGAGGCAGAAGACGGAGGCGGTAAGTGCTGTGCACTGTTTGGCTAGCAGCTTGGTGCTCAGGTCTTGACAACTACGTTTGCTGCTGGCTCGCTCCGCCGCCAAGCAGAAGTCCCTGAATGAGCGGGCAACATCTGCCAGGCCTGCGACTGCCTCTGTGTTTCTTCGATCGCACCTTTCGCAACCAGAGAACCAGAGGCAGACGGTGGCCAGCTCCACCAAGGTTCGGAAACTGTCAGCTAAAAACTGGAGCATTTCCTCTGGGCTCTGGCCAGTCCCTGCTACCTTCTGGCAACTAGACATGAGCCGCCGTGCTTCTAACTGGAGAACCCGTTTGTTCTCTGTGAAGTGTGCCGGGCATGTGTCCCTTGAATGACGACCTCCAAGCCCTGCCACAGAACGATCAGAGCCACCGCTACCTTCCAAAATTGATAGAAGCTTATCAACATCTCTGCGAAGAACTTGGAAGCCTTTGGGGGGTTCTGGGTAGTGCTGCTGACCCAGATGAGTGAGAGTGTCCTTGTGGGTTTCAGACAAGTAGGATTCCGAGGTGTCTGAGTGGGGTGAGAGAAGAGGGCTGAGCTCAGAGGTGGAGGAGGAGAAAAGGATGGTTTGAGGAAATGATGGGGAAAGGGTGGAGGAGGCAGAGATAAAGGAGGGAACAGGAGGAGATGTAATCAGATGAAGACCTGCTCTGGAAGTTTGAGAAATGCCACTGTTCTGAGAGCGGCAGGAGAACTCATAGACTGTGAGCTCATCATCAAAGCTGTCTTCTCCACTGAAGCAGTCTGTATATGATGCTGGACAGCCACAGGCATCCAGGGGCACCTGGATCCCCTCTGCTACTGACTCACACCCAGATGCAAGTATAGAACTGCAACCAAACTCCGATTTCAGGGGTGTAGTGGCAACCAGGTCAGCTGGAGTACTTGTCTGAGACAAATCCTCACAGATGGTGAACACTCTGCAACCGGCAGAAGATACTTTTGACGGGTCTGAAGTCTGCTCCAAGGGACTACAAAGACCCATCAAAGGTCTGTCACTGCTTGTCCTTGCTTTTTGAGATTGACCATGAAAAGCAAGTTGTGGTCCATTCAGATTCTGGGTGGTCACCACTATTGGAGACTGATTGCTCCCTTTGTAACCGGGGATGTCTTCCTGTAGACTGTTGACTTTTATGTTTAGTTCTGGGGCATCTGTTACAGGTCCAGGAATGTTGGTGTTAAGCCCAGAAGTATTTCTTTGAAATAGGCTTGTTATGGATGCAGGAGGCTCTGTTATGGGTCCTGGTGTGTTGTCATTAGGTCTGGAACAAAGAGTTTGATGATGCTGTTTGGGCTCAGTCTGTACAGGCAGCTGACAACTATCTTCTTTTTTCTCAGACGCCAAAGGAGATATCTTTGCTGCTGTTGTTTCTACAAAAAACTCCCCATCCAATTCAGATCCAGTCAGCGTTGCATCGGAATCATCTGATTCGACTGAGTCAGGTGCCAAGCATGTCTCTAAGTCAAGGGTTTGTGTGATGTTGGGAACGTTGTCGGTGGTACATGCATTGTCACTACTAGCTTCCTCAGCTGGACTCGATGCAGAACTCCCAACCCCTGCTTGAGTTAGATTTTCTTGGGAGCGTGATAGATAAAGGGGCAAGTTTTGAATCTTCCCCCTTAGCGTTGAGGCAGATAAGCGGCCCATGATGCTCGGTGAACACGTCTGTAAGATAAAACGAGATGGGGGCAGAAGCTCTTTGGAAAGATCATTCAGTGTGGCAGCTTTTGCCATCACAATGCCAGGACTTCCTAAACTCTCTGCAGGTCCACTACTCATCAAGGTGGAGTCACTTTTTGGTTTTGGTGTAACTGTGTTTTTCAGTGCAGTTCCTGAGTTAAGAGAGGACATGATGCTTGTTGCAGCTCCCAGTTTTGCCCTTATTGACTTTATAGCAAGAATATGATCAGCATTGACAGAATGGTCCCTATTTTGGAGTTCAAGGTTTAAAAGAAGCTGAGCTCTGATGTGTGTTTCATCTGTAGTTCCCTGGGTTAAATAATTACCAAGGCAACTGTTTGCACTTACAGTCCTGTCTTTCGGTTTCTTACCCGAAGTGTAACTTAGGGAATTACTAGCATCTGCATCATCTTCATCGTCAAAAACGTTGTCTGAATTAGAGCTTTCTGTAGATTCATGAATGAGTTCTTCATCATTAACACTTATTAAAACCTGTTTTAATAATTTAGCAGAGCCACAGTGGTTATTATTCTGTTCTTTGGGAGCTACAGCAGTAGGATTAATTGATGTTGGTATGTTTTTGGAGATTTCTGCCTCTTTTATCAAAAGCTCTGTTTCTGGTTTAAGTGCAGGAGGTGTTTGAGGGAGAAGCGGTGATGGTGGAGGAGGAGGTGGTGAAATCAGTGAAAGGAAATTCTTATCAACATGTTTGTTTATATGTGCAGTGACCAACTTTTCATTCACTTCTGTAAAACTATTAGGCATTATGATTGCACCCTGTGGTATTTCAGCACCCACAAGGGGTCTCTTTAAACTGGATGATAAGTCAAACACAGTCTCTTTCTTTTCTTCTTTCCCGTGCTCCTCAACTGTATCGGGCAAAAATGTATGACTATTAAGTGGTCCATTTCCTGTCAAACCTGCTGGGTTTTCCTTCTCTGCTTCTTCTGTTTTCTCACCAATCTCTTCCTGATCTTCCCCTTCCTCCTTTCCGTCACCTCTCCGATCTGCGCTCTCTTTTCCATCTGGATCAACCCGGCAGCGGACGACGGTGATAGTAGGAGGAACCACCTTTACCAAATCTGTGACTGATTTGGATTCCATTGCATCTGGTTCCATCTCCATTTCCTGCTTCCTGGTTCTGGAGGGGGGGCTTAGATTCCTATTCTTTTCAGAAGCAGACAGAAATCCTGGGTCATGTGAGCAAAGCTTTGACAGGATGGGTTTGGACTCGAGCTGAGCTGGCTCTCCTTCAGAATGAGTGAGTGAGGAGGTGGTAGGGCTGGGATTTTGGGTTTGCCCCGAGGGTTCTGGATCTAAAGTAAGTGTTGAATTATCATTTGGGCCTGTCGAAATGTTTTTAAGAAACCTGTAAGAGTTTAAATTGGACTCCGATTCAATATCAGTTTCTGGATACGTAACTCTCGAGGTGTAATCAGTTTCCATGAAAGAGCGCCGCTTTCTGGACTTCTTCCGGAGGAGAAATGTTGACTCATTGCTTTCTCTTTCCTCTTGGTCTTCCCGTTTGTCCATTTCTGTGTCCGTTACAGAGACTCTGATATCACTAAGGCTGAGAATGCTCACGGTGTCCAGCTTCATTTCTGTTTGACTGCCTGCAAGAAACAAAACAAATACAAAGGGGATAAAAAACATTTCTTGCATGTTTCGAAAAATACTCATGTGCTTTCTGTGTAAAAGCAACACAATATTTACACGAGTTTCTCTTTGCTTAAGTTGTTCACGATGCTGAGTTTTTCAAGTTTAATTTACAATTATCATGACTTCCTATAAGAAAACTTTTATGCAAGTGTAGGTCAGTGACATTGGGACAGTCTTTTCCAAAGCTTCATCTGTCTGCCTATATTTTCAAATCTGCTGTGGTATAAGAAGCTGGAGAAACATTGAGAAAATGAATTTATATCCCAATAGAAATCTCAACAAATTAGAAATTTAAGTTCATGTCACTCTTTTCTCGAAACTTATCCTCACTTACCATTGAAGGTGTTAGTATTTTTAGCAACTAGTCTTCATTTGTGATTAAATGTGTGCAAGAAAAAATTGTGTTAGTTATTACTCAATCAATTTGTGTACTAAATTCTACAGCCACCAGATGGCAGCAAAGATATTGGAAGAATGTTGTAAACAGCTTTTTGGCCAAAGATAAATCACCTCTCGGGACGGCACCTGACGTGGGATCTTCAGGTGAGGTGAAGCGATCTCTTGCATCAAAAAACTCCTCATCTGAGCTGCTGTCCCCGAATCCAGGGGGCGGCTGGAGGATGGGAATTAGCTCAGATCCACCAGCCTTCGCTTCATCCTTATGGATGATAGGATCCTGAGGGCCTGGAAGGCTGCGAGCGCTGTCAGGGGTGATGTTGGAGCATAGGTTGTAGTAGCAGCGAGCATCGCTTTGGTCAAAGTTAAAAACAAAGTCGTTGTGGGAAGACGGGGATGACGGAGAAGTGGAGAGAGGATGCTCTCCAACACTTCCACCTTCATCTGCCTTTCTCAGTGTCACGCTTATATTGCTCTGTAACTTTCCCTTCCGCCTCAGCTCGTCATCTTCGACATCATCATCCTCGCTAGCCTCAGGAGGGCTCGGCAGGAGATCTGCGAGACGGGAGAGCTCAGCGAAACACAGCGAGCTGTCTGCTGAGCAGAGTTCACCTGAACGTTTTTGACCTTTGGGGCTGAGGGATGGGGAGGACAGAAGTTTGGGATCAGCTCCATCACCAGATCTCCTGCTGTCTCCTCTTTCTCCTGATTCTCCGGCACAGCTAACAACTGTGAGGTGAATGAGGGGATGAGAGTGAGGTGGTGGAGGAGCGAGGAGGTGAGGCTGAACATGTCCGTCAGAGTGGAGGTGAAGCTGAAAAGGGGAGTGGACGCAGACATGAGCTTGTGAGAGAGCTTGAGTCTGGACAGAAGAGGAGGTGCACGAAATTAAATCGTCTTCCTCCAGAGCATCAAGAGAGTCACTGGAGGGACTGGTGAGGACACGAGAGTCAGTGTGACATGAGTCTGATGCTTCTGATACAGACGGTTGCTCTACCTCTCCAGTTCCAGGGCTTACTATATGACCCCCTGAATCATTGCCCGTTATTTGAATCTGTATTTTTGCACCAGACCTCTTTCTGTTCAATGTGTTCTCATTATTTCCCTCTTTACCGTTTCCTAATGAAGCAGACGCTCTTGGAGTATCAAGATATTTTTCTTGTTTTGGTTTTTTATTCTCCACAGGTGCGTCTCCCTTCTCTTTGCAGTCTTTGCTTCTCATCCGGTCCCTGTCCTTCCTCTTTCTTCCTTCAGAGTCTGACAGGGATCTAACACGAGTGCGAGGTTTGTCATCTTGAGACATCAAGCTGTACAGCGGCTCCATATCCAAGTCTGAAGAGTCCTCTGAGTCACTTGCACATCTTGACACATAACCTGTAAACCCATATTAAAGCAATAGTCAGTCACAACATGTGACACAGTTTTGTTTTTGACATTCAATGCAACAACAGAGCAGAATCTACTGCCTGTCACAAACACTCTTACACTTTAGCTTTTTCACAGTACAATTACCACCTTTATTGTATTTTATTGAAATTTTGTGTCCGACCAACAAAAAACAGTGAATATTGTGAGGTGGAAATAAAAAGACATTATTTTCATTTTCTACGCAACTGCAAATTTGAAAAGTTTTTTCACTTTTATTATTATGCACCTCAATAACTACAAAATAAAAATCTCCAGCAGAAGTCATACAATGAGTGAACACAGTAACTATTTATAATTTAACCACAGTATAAACATACCGATTCTGTTTCTTGTTTCCCACGTCAGAAACATAAACGTCTCTGTTGAATTAGCACATTAAAACCCGATAAACAGATCAAAGTCTATGGTAAAATGTGAAATAGTTCATGCAGTCCGAACATTTCCATTTGCCTGCATTTGTTTTCTACAACATACAAGATAAAACCGGAAGATAGACAGTTTGCATGTCAAAATCATAAATAGTTCATTAACTGGATGACTTCTTTTTGTCAGCAATTTTGATTTTGGATTTATTGAGGTGTACAATACTAGAGGTGATAAATACCAACATGGCACCAACTTCTCAGGTATGTAGTTGATTGCTTTTATAATCAGCAGCAGTACTTTTCTAAGTCGTCACACAAAATTTAAATGTTTAAATGTCAGACAGCGTCAGATTGTCTAACTTGAAAAAACGTGAACTTTAAATGTGGATCTTGAGGAAAACACAAAGGATTAAGAAATGAAATCTTGTTAAATTGTTTTTAGCTTATGTACCTTCTTCAGCAGAAACTCTGTGTTTCTTGTCATCTATCCAGGGGAAAACGTTGAGGTTAGGGTCAATAAACACACGGCAGTAGCCTGCTATAAGGCAAGATATATCTTTTGCTGCACCAGCCTCCAATAGTAATGTGATGGGCTATGAGAAAGAAAATCAAAACATGGATTAGATTCAAAAAAGCTCCTCTTTCTCACTCGATAATCTGAGATTATGAATCTTCTTATAAACTTAAATTGTAAGTTTGAGCTACTGATGTTGCTGTCACTACTTTCTTTGTGGGAAACCATTCATTTAATGCATTAAATTAAATGCATTAAATTGAATACAATTAATTAAGTCTATCTGGTATCCTATACATAATGTCTTATTGTTTACGGCGGCTCTTGTCTTTTGTTTCTTCCAAGCCTTTTTTCTGTCTCAATTACAAAGACAGAAAAAGCTACAGGCCTGAAGACAACTGAATAAAAATTTAACCCCAGCCCTTTAAGCATGCCCATCATGAGTAAGTTGGTGCGTTAATCCTCCAGGGACTTGCCTTGATGTCCTGCAGGTATATCTTGACGAGGCTGACTTTGTCTGATTCCGGTAGCAGCTCGACGCGAGTGATGCTGTTGAACTCTGTAAGGGTCGTCATGATACTCAGCTTGTGGTTGACCACCTGACTCACCCCATAGCGCGCGCCAACCAGCAGGCTCACCATTGACTCCCTGTCTTGAAGCTAGAAGCCCGATGGAGATCAGAAAGAGAAAAGAAAACAGCACAGCTGAGGAAATGTTATTTTTTTTAAAAATACAAAGGAATTTTAAAAATCTTGCTGGTCCATGTCAGCTTTCTTCCTATTTTTTAGATGAAAAAAGCCTACCATCAAGGTGGCACCAAAGGACTTTCCCCCGAAGGACTTCAGATCACTCAGTTCCTCTAGATAGTTGATTCGTGCTTGATCTACTGACAGGCTCTTTTGCTTGGGATCATGCTGGGACTGGGTTTTCTTCATGTGAAAGCCAATTGCCTTCCTCAGATCTTTTTCTCGCATGTTCCTCAGTAAGGTGGACGACACAAAATTTTCTATGCCCCAAGTCTTCCTGGAGCAAACAGAAAAAACAACTTCACATTTGCTTCCATTAGAAAGTAACTGTACGGTACAAACATCCAGTATCGCTATCAATGACATGAATAGATTTTCAAAAGTGTTATTGTCCCCTGGGACAGAAACTGTAATGTTTTCCCAAATAAAATCCAGTATAACCAAATGCTAACTCAATTAATATATTTGGGGAAATTAATAACAGACAATTATGCATCCAAAGCAATTTTTAAACAAAGTGGCAACACACACTTTTTGCAGTTTGCCACAATCCAACCAGGGCGCTGCAAACGTGGAAGAAAGCAATCTTGTCAGATGACACCAAAACTGAACTATTTGATATGAATGCAAAAAAACAATGCTCTGCATTGCCATGAATGGCAGCATCATGCTATGTGGAAGCTTTTATTAAAGAGAGATAAAAAGCCACACTTTGTGTTGGTTTATCACAATAAAAATATTTAAGTTTGTGGTTGTAAAAATGATTAAAAGATATGAATTTGTGTACTGGATTACAGCTTTCAGCTTAAATTGAAAATAAACTCAAATCAAACTGTAATCAAGAGTGCTTCAGTACTCCAGATATAAAACAAGACCTGAGATTGTTTGCAAGACCAAAATATGATCCTGATTCTCTGTCAGGAACTGACATCTCTACATTCAAATCAGTCTGAGTTTGGATTCTTCTTCCACATTTGCCATATAATAAAACAAAATATCAAACACTGTCAGAGCACAGAGCAGCTCCTTTCTGCATTCCTCACCTTTCATGCTTACACTTTTCAATCGATTTCATTCTTGATGCTGATGTCAGAAAAGGATGTACCTTTCAGAAAATCCTCCTGTGCTAAAACCTGAATGACGGTTCTGAGCAGATAAAAGCATCTGCTGAATGAGTAAATGTATTCTGAGATACCCTTAAGTAGCAGTAAGATTAATTTTTATTGGGGATCATTGATTTTATTCTGCTAGGCAGCTTTGTGTCTTATAAACATAAATACATAAAACTGTGGAAGCATGTTTGCATATCTACTGAAGAGGAAATATCATAAATAGCTTGAGGTTGCATCATATTTATCAAAAAATGCATTTTTGATTCTCTGTTGCACTTTAATAAATCACACAAAAAGGCTTACGTGATCATCTTCAGGTTGGCTTTGGGGGACAGTCCGCAGCTCACCAGCCTCTCCTGAATGTGCAGCGCAGCAAGTCTTAAGGCGGTATTACACCGCATTTCAACGGCGTAGCGTTCCTGGAGCACATCGTTCACCCCCTTAAAAATGGAACGACACAAATGATGAAAATTTGATTTGGCAAATTAATTTGGAATTTTTTAAAGCAATGTTATTAGTGTATGTTTATGCATCTGCTTTTCAATTTTATGTATCTTATCATAAAAACGGTACAGGGTAGGTTGTATTTTTTCTGAAGAAGCTGAGATTTTATTCCACATCAGATGGAAATCTGTCAACTAAGTTAATTATAGCACTTCAGAAAATATCACACCTACTCACTAATTCAATAGGTCCTTCAGCAATCTTTCTGTAGAAAGGAGTAATTATTTTACTAATCTTATGGGCATAACTGAATTTGGAGAATTTATGTTTGCATCTGAAATGAGTTCCATGATTTCATCAGAATTAACATATTAGTTTAGTTATGTTTAGTTTAGTGTTACTTTACATATTACATTTCATTACATAGCTATATGAATAGTAATCACTTCCAAAAAAATATAGACCTTAAGTAAAACACACACACACACCCTCACCCCTACACACATATCCTCAGGTATCATTTATTTCCCTAGGAGCTGTACCTGAAGGTAAAGATACTCAAAGGCAGTGGGATCCTCCTGCAGCAGTGTCTTGAAATCTTTGGGCATGAAACAAACACGGAACAAACACCTGTAGTTATGGACTTCCTTCTTCTGGACCACCTGAGGACATGCAAACATACATCATGTCAGACATATATTTGCACAAGCAGATGAAAGCGTAAATGTTCTCCCAAAGTGTGTTAATACCTGGTGTATCCTCTCCTCTTCATGTAGCAGCAGCAGCTTGCTGCTGTTGTGCTGCTGTTCGAGCACCAAGGAAAAGTGTTCAATTCGGTTCAGTGAAAGTTTTTCCTTTAGTGTCATCACAATATCCTACAGTGGAAAAACAAAAGGCCATCTTGAGAGAAAAATAATGTTTACTTAGATGTTGTTCTAACAAGTTTTTCTTTGAAGTTGCAGATTATTTTCACAAAAATCCCTCTGTGCACCAGTCGTACATGTGGATACAATGAATCACAGTCGTAACCATCTCGTCTCAGGCTTTAAAATCGTCGACAGTCATATCAAAAATACCTTGACAGTTGTGCTGGTCTCAAACTTGAAAGCCTTAGTCTGCCCGTTCTCCAGATACACCTTCAAAACGTTGGGCAGGAAGAGTAGCGAGTTCCCCTGTAAACAAACAGAAACATCAGAGATCAGCGAAAGCGTTTGACAAAAAGGTTGAACAGGGTCAGGACATGCTAGCATGAAGAAATATAAAGTAAAAAAGTATCTGCAAATCCTGGACCTTTTATCAACATTACAATTATTAACCTTATTGTAATTTATTATGCTTCTGCTGTATGTGACAGATCAACACAAAGTGATTCATAAAGTGGAAGAAAGATTGTGCATGGTATTGTACACTTTTTGCATATAAAAATCTGTGTGGCATGCATTAGGTCTGGACTTAAAGCATAATATTGCCAGCTACATATTTCACATGAGAACGGCTCATTTCGGGTGATATGCAGCGTTAGTTGTTTTGTCATAGTTCTGTGGTAAGTTTTGCATAAAGTTCAGCTTTTCACATCATAGAGGTCATATTTGCTAGGACCTCTAAATGCCTTTTGTCAAACTGCAAGCCAGGCCAGAAAACAGGCCTGGCTTTCTTCTTGGTGCTCTTCCATAAAGACATGATTAAGATTAAGACCACCAACTAGCCGAATTGTCAATAGATTCTCCCAGCTGAGCTCTGGATTTCTGCAGATCTTCCAGAGTTACGACGAACCTCTTTGCTCCTTCCCTGAATTATTCTCTCCTTACTAACCTGTTAGTTTCAAATGTTTTCACAGCCTCTGACAGGTTTTCTTCAAGTACTGCCCTGAACCTCCTTACAATCAGCTTCCCTGTTGTGACTAAAGGAAATGAACCCCACTGCATAACCTTTCAAATAAACTCACAAGTAAATGAACTTAGATAATTTTTCTAACAATAATTGTACCAATAATTCAACATAGACATTGTGTTTTCAAAGCTCATACGGGAAAAATGAAGAAACAAGCTATGAATACTTTCATAACAAAATGTTGCAAGGCAAGATTAAACTGTTGCATTTTTGTAGCATGTTTATGATTTAGTTTAAATTTGGAAAGGTTCTTAAATCTGCATCATTAAAAACAAAATGTTGTTTACGTGTCATGGTGTAATAAAACAATCAGAACATTTGCTCTTCTTTGGCTTTTCTTGCAAAGGATTTCTGTGCATTACACTGGCCTGTTTCTGTCTGCCCTGCTTGTTCTCTGCAGTGAGTCATCACTGTTCTCCTATGATTTTGGAAAGTGTTTTTCCTCCACTGACAATGTGATGTTATGAAACATTGATGCAGGCATGTTTTAAGTTCAAACGTAGAGCAGTCGAGTTTAGATCCCTCCCATCTCCAGCTTCTTCTGCTCTGCTTTCTCTCTTCCTTCGTCTCCCCTGAATGTCCCTCTACTTTTTCCCTTCCAATCTAAACATGTCCTGTAATTGCAGAAATGAGGACTGAAGAGTGGTTTAGGTATCGATCCACATTTCCTGTCTTTACTAATGGACACTCCAGTTTCCGGCGTTTTCCTCCTGCAGCCGCTTTTAAAGCCACAAGAAACATGGGAATTCAACCCAGCAAGAATGAAGGAAATAGGAAAAAAAACTGCATACATGAAATAATACTGACATACAAATCAACATCAAAAGCAATTTGTAAAGTAAAATCTGCACATTGTCTCTTTGCTTGGCACTGTTGAAGTTGGTCTCGTTTAAAAAGCAGATGAAAATCCTGAAGTGTTTATGAAGCTGTGTGTGGATCCCATGTGTCTGCATAACAAGTCTATTTGGGATCGAGGGAGTTTCTTGTTTATAGTGACATTAACTCATGCGAACAAACTGTATGTCCAAAAATAAAGATTCCTGAGATTAATCAAGTTGATTGGAAGACAACAAAACTGTAACTCTAAAAATGAACAAAAGTCTATCAGATGACTATTTCTCTCTTTTGGCTGTATTCCCCTGTATCTGATACATATCACACATGAAAAGAAGTTCTTGAGATTAATCCCCCTCATTCTTTTGTCCGAGGTAACTAACCTGAGACTGTCCATTGACCTCCACCTCCTCTGCAAAGTGGACTTTGACAGGGTTGGACCGGAGCTTGGCCCTCTTTTCAGGTGTGATGAACGACGACTTCGGGCCCTGGGATGAAAACACATTAATAAAACTTGATCTACAGAGATTTCTTAAATCTTGGTAACGATTTCTTGAAGGGAGAAGCGAGATATGAATCACTTGATAAGTGTTTCCGTCAGCAAAAACTCCACACGAGACTCTCTGCGCAGCAGCCATTTATTTACCATTATCTAATCAAATCAATCTTAATGCAAACACACACCTCAGTTTCACAGATGCAGAGTGAGATGCATGTTCAGGCAGTAAACAAATGAGCTGCGAAGACCTTCGTCCTTTTTCAAGGTAGATCTAGTTGTGGGGAAATTCCTGTGGGTTCCTACCATCATATCCAACCCTGATAAAGTGGTGTGTGCTGGGTGAGTGGATTGTATGAGATACACCTCAAGCTCAGATGCAGAAAGAGCCTGATTAATGTTTCTGCTGACTGCAGCATTTCAGGATCCCATGTGAATAGAGACACTGAATTGCACAGGCTGTACTAGAAACACACTATGCTGGTTAATTTACTCTGTGCTACGAGACACAAAACTCTCCAGAATATTGATCCTCAGCTCTATTTTAAATCATGTTTGGGGGGTAAATATTGAAGACAAAAATTGTTCAGGAACCCAAGAGCTTTCAACAGCTGAGCAATTAATAAAATCTATTAAAAAAAATTATAAACAAGTGGAGAAACAGAACATGTCAAACAACACAGTTACAGTTAACTAAGGCAGCTACATAGTGTCATTTTTATACAACGTATGACTACATTTGGCATCAATGTCGGTGAACTAAGAACTATTACTTGTTGTCTGGAAAGAACGGAGGAAGGAAGGAAGAAAAGAAGAAAGGAAGGAAGAATGTGGAAGCTTGCAGTATAAACCCTGTCTATGAAACTGTCAGAATGATAACACCTGCAAACACAAGAAAATGTTTTACAGTGAGTTCCACTAAACTGTGCAGTCAGAGTGTTTTATTCTCTCAGTCTGCCTCCTCCTGCAAAGATTTTTGTGTTCATTAATATTTTACACCCAAACACTAGGAATTGAGGGCAAGCTGCATTTTTTTCCGTCAGTGTAACATTTAGGGCCGATCTTTCTGCATGGTGATCACATGTTCTCCCTGTGCACGCGTGGATTCTCTCCAGGTACTCCACCTTTCTCCCAAAGTACAAAAACATGACTGGCAGGTTAATTGGCCCAACCAGTCCAACTCAATCCGCACATTCAATGGTTACCAGCAGACTCACATGCATGATTCTGAGGACAGTCATGGTCAGCGTGTCTCGACACTCCCTAAAAAACACAAAAGGTCTGGTTGTTATGGTCAAACCTGTTACAAACAGACTAAATACACTGAAAGCAACAACATTCAGACATTTGAGCCTGTGTTTTGTGTTTGCATGTGCAGACCTGATTATTTCAGCAGCTTGCTCTGGGGTCAGATCATCGACAGCCACGTTATTGATTTTCACAAGCTGGTCGCCAGGGACGAGCCGGCCATCTGCAGGACCACCTGGACACACAAAACGTCCTTGTGTCGTCATGCCTGAGGGGCTTTCAATTTGTCTGAGCTCACACAGCTCATGAGTGCTGATGACAGGCAGCAGCTTGTGTTCTAGTCATTTCCTTTCATCTGACTCCAATGCAATATTTTCCATCCTGCTCTCTAAAGAGCTCGCTGTCCCACAACAGGAATATTAACAGTCAATTAATTGTGCTTCAGTGCTTTATTGTCGCCAAGAGAAATCTCCCATGCTGAAGTTTCGGTTCGGTTTTAATACCCGAGATGATTTTTAGATGTTTGTTGTAATATATCAGCTAATTTAGTCTACACACAGTTTCAAGTTGCAATAAAGACGAGGAGAAATCAGAATGGTAACTGAATGTTATGGCTTATAATCTCGCTCTGATTATTTCTATATTGATGTTCAACAATATTTAGATGTTTATCTTTAAGGGAACCCACTGATGATCATCTAGTCACAAATATTTTCTAACTTTTCTCATATCCAAAACTGAAGCATATAGTGTTTAGTGGTGGTGATGTTCTCTGCAGGAAGAGGGGTCCCTAACTTTATACTGCATAAGGCCCCACACCTGCAAGGCGAGCCAGAGTCACTGCACTGCGTATCTCTCTACTGAATGCAAGAGACAAACAGAGATTTAGTTTATGGGGCATTAGTAGGGACAAGGCAACGGTAGTAGGGGTTCGTCCTGCTTGAACTGGGTTGCCAGTTCAAGCCCCCACTCTGCCTGTCTCTGTTGTGTCCTTGGGCAAGACACTTCAAACATCTTGCTTGCTGGTGGTGGTCAGAGGGCCCGGTGGTAGCGTCACTTCTGTCAATCTGTGAATGTGTGCATAAATGGGTGAGTGGCTGAAAATAGTGTGAAGCGCTTTGGGGTCTTCTGAACTTGATAAAGTGATGTACAAGTACAGACTTTTCTGTTTTGACTGTTGAGTTTTTGACTGTTGAGTGCCAAAGTGGCTATTTATTTTACTAGGCCAGGCTTTATGGGACACGTTTTTGTGATGTCCACTCTACACTGGACCTGTCTCGCTCATTCATGTGTTTACAGGTCCACACAACGAGCAGATCTACTTGACTGAAACGGAGGAAAGGCAAAGAAGGCATTTGATATTGCATAGTTTGAGGCGTTGTAGTGCTTCATAACAACAGCGTGTAGCGTGATTCGGGGTGAGCACAGTGGCTCCTTTATGGGCTAAACCACTGGCCCACTAACCCATCGACCCATCCGGGAAACCCCCACTAGTCCCAAGTGCCAGTTCACCCCTGGTTTTGGTTCTCCACAACACGTATTGATCTGCATGCCGACCAAAGAGTCTGACTTTGATCTATGCTAACAAAAGCACCTTCTTCCACATGTTTGCTGTGTCTCCTATGTGGCTTGAGTCAAAGCCTGACAGTGGGTTTTGTCTTGCCACTTCAAATCTTTGACAGCAGTTTTCCTATAAACAGATTGTTCAACAAAAGCTGTGCAGCTCTGCCAGATTTATTAATCTTTACTGCTTTTCTTTGTCCAGTCTCTGAGTTTAGCTGGACGGCTAGAAGCTTTGCAGTTCTGCCTAAATCTACATTTTTCTTTATAGTGGACAGTACATTTGGCCATGAAATAATTAAAGCTTGCAGTGCTGTTTTACAACCTAACCCTGCTTCAAATTTCATCACAACTTTATCCTGACTTGTCTGCTGTGTTACTTCTCTGCGTGATGCTCTTTGTTCACTAAAATTATCCAATTTAATAAAAAGAGTTATATCGAAAATCTTCCGTGTGCATTAACACTTTTGCAAGGCACTGCTCTAAGAAAGAAATTAATTCTTTTCAAAACGACAACAGGAATCTTTCCCTCCTTCCTCAAGACTATCATCCACCCTCACATTTATTGTCTCTATGGCTGTTTTAAAATGAACTGGCTGCTTAACTGATAGGTTTTCTGGCAGCTGTTAGAGTTGTGAATTGATTACAGATACTTCTCCTGGTTGCCACCTTGTTGGACATGTCTTTCTATCCTGTACTCAACCTGTTACACAGAGCATTATGCAGCAGGTTCAGTGAAACAAATGAACAAGCTGACATGTTGAATGTGCTTGACACTGTAGGAGCTCTCATTAGACAAGATGAAGGCTTAGAGATGCCAAAACGGTTATCTGCTATCAAGCTGAATACATTAAGAAATGGTTTGAATTTATATTATGTGAATAAGTAATTAAAGTGTTTTCAAAATATAAATCAAAGAAAATTATGTGGGTCTGTTTATGAACAAAATGCATACATGAATTGATCATCAGTATGAAGGCTTTCCTCCAGCCCCCGTAGGTGTGTGCTTTGTCCACTTTGCCTTTCTTTAGCGTGTAATATCAGGTAGCTCTCAGACACGAGACATCACTTGATATTTTCTTTAAAAACAATGTGGACAGCAGCCGGTGACACTGATAGGTCTGAAAATGCTTTTGAATAAAGGATTCACATTTCACTGTCAAGATGCTGCAGCACCTGCCAGATACAAAGAGACAGAGGGTAGTGAAACTGAGCCAAGACTCAGAGGGGCCACTAGTGGTGTGAGGACCAGTGTGTGTCCGTGTGTGAGAGTGTGTGTCATGGGTAGAAACAGATGGTGACAGAACAAACTTGAGGCAGACATGAGAGTGAAAAGTTTCTGTAATGTGGCCCTGAACTTCAGAGGGATTCAGATCTGTGTTCCTCTGCACTTTCAGTTTTTCAGTAAAAACATTTCACAGTTCGGTACTAAAATGTTTTCTGTCATTAGGTTATTTGCCATGTTGTAGCATCTTTGTGGAAGGATGACTTACAGTATTTAGTCCCCTTTTAGTGATCCAGTTTGTTAGTTTCCAACATGCTAACTCCAGTTTTAAACTAGCTGTGACAAAAATACACAGAACCTTGAAAAGTATTCATAACCTTCAAATTTTGTCATATTTTGGCACTTTACAACCACAAACTGTAGTGCATTTTAATAGTATTTTAGGAGATAAATACAACTCAAAATAGAGTATAAAAATCATGGTTAATGGTTTTGTCAGTTCTTGGTTTTCAACATATTTTACAAATGGAAATCTAAACAAAATGTAGCATGCATTTGTGTTTAGCACCTAATTACCTAATATTGAAAGACCACTACAGACGATGATTTTCAGACTTATATTGCATGCTGAGATTTCACATGAGGTCATATGGAGATACAGTTCTATTCTCTAAAGGAGAAAACATTTTTGCAGCTTAATTTATTTCCTTTTGGGTCTGATTTCATCCTCATTAATATCAGCATTTTTCTTGGGTGCTGTCATCTTGAATCCCAACTGATGCCACCTATATTTCAAAGTGAATTTACTGCAACAAAGGGCTGTTAGGATCTCATTGTATTAACCCTTTACCCACAAAGCCTCAAAATATGAGTGAATATATGAATGCACATATGAAAGCTCAAAAAGGATTTTTCTTTTTTTACCTATAAAAACCAAAACCAATCAAATGTCAGTTTAAAACAAAATAAAGAGTTGGGTCTTACATGTTTTCAGATCTCTATCTGAAAAAAAAGAAAAAACTTTGAAAACGTTTGTGCACTTTTCCTTACACTTCACCAATTTGCATTACTTGCATATGAAATGTTATCGAAAATACACTGAAGATTATGGTAGCACTGTTATTAAATGTAAAGTAATAATTACATGGTTAGTATGGTCACAAAAGCCGGTCAAACCAAATCTCCCTTACAGTATTTACAAACTCTGCTGCATTTACTCTTCTTCTGACACATGTCAGTGCTAAATAATTCAGTTTGGAGAAAGTGCTTGCATTGAGTTGAGGTGCTCAGGCATACCTTCGGCTGTATGTATTTACATTATCTCGCATTTTCACAACACCCACAAATGCACGCACAAACAGAAACAAAGACATTAGCGCTGTGCAGCACTTCCTTCTGTTAATGTAATTTTGTGTGCATCTCTGCAGCCTCAGCATACAGCAGCAGCCCCAGCTGGAGGTTTTACTTTGTCAGTTTGTACCGACCAAACGTCTGCAGAGGTCTGGCATAGGTTCACGCTTTAATCTGCTGGGAAGACATTTGTTATGCAAATTGTGAACCGTGTACTGGAGACTACAGTGAAAAAAGGCTGACAAATGCTTTCTTTTTAATACGACAATATTTGCCAAAAAATAACAAGAACTATTAATCAGTGTTTTGCAGCAGGGATCTTGGTTTACTGCAAAATAAATCTACTTTATAATGGAAAGTTGATTATTTGGAAAATGTATAACAAGAATTTTGCAAATGTAGCAATTTATATATTTCTACAATTGAAAGCGCTTGAAACACAAAGAATAGCCTTCTCAATATGAACATATCTTGTATAAGAAACCAAGTGTGGTTTTTCTTTTCTGTTCTTTCGGTATACCTGAGAGGGGTATAGATATAGGTGCTTTTTGACTTACAACCAAGAGTTAACTCATTACAGGGAACATTGTGCTGGGGCAGAAGGCACCGATTCAGCAAACTAAAATACTGCAGTTCCTTGTAGAAATTTACCCCGTGGCATAGGATGTTGTGACCTGCTGGAGAAAGTCAAACTACCACAACTAGTCTCAGATGAGCATGAATATGTAAAATATCTGACACAAACTAATGATGAACCATTTCTAAATACTGAAACTTTGTGATACTTCTATTAACAGCGATTATGTTTTGCACGCTATTTTCTGTCAAAATTATATCTAATGTTGCCTTTGAGGAAATTGTCCTACCTGTGGTGACTTCCTGCACCAGGATGGGGATCTGGCTGGAAAGCGTGAGGCCATGGGAGTTGAGGTCCGGGTCCTTTTGGATCTGAACATTGAATCGGAACGGGTAATTTCTCTGATCGGAGCTACCGGACTCTCCTGTTTTCCCATCCACTGCAGCACGATCTCTGCAAAGCATCAGGAGGACGTCTTACCATGTCGTTGGAGGTTCTATGTGAAATTATTGTGATTTTGTTTTCCAAAACTTAAGTGAAACAAGAGTACAAGGATTTTAAAAATAAAATGACTAATGTTTGCATCATTTCTTGTTCTAAAACTTGCAGAGGTCAAGCAGCATGAAGCAGGTTGTCTCTGCCGTGTGAGCAGCTATGCCTGTAAGGATTTGGTTTTTTCTGTGTATTCATTTAGGTTCCTGTGTCTATTGAGTCTCTCTGACTCAATAGACATGAGACTGTCCTGTCTACCCCTTGATTGTTCTCGGCTGTGTCTCGTTTCCCTGATTACTCTCTATGTATTTAATCCCACCTGTGGTCCTTGTCTGGTTGTCTTGTCAAGCTGTCTGGTCTTATGTCTGTTCTGCCGTCAGTTGTTTGTTGATACCAGTTGCTACCAGTATTTGAGCTCTTAGCCTTCTGCTCATTCTGTGCTGCCTGGACTTTGTATTTTTCACCATTAAATCATCATTCTCACTCATCAACCTTGGTTCATCGCATCTTCCTCAACATCTCATACTGCAAATCATGACACCGCCTCCAATATCTGTTACCAATACAGATGTTAGTTTTTAAGTTCTGACAACAAGCACCCCTATCAACCTCATGGTCACAGTAATTACTGAAGTGATTTTCTGATTTTTGAGTTCTTAGACTAGAAGAAAGGATCCATATCATTCCATCTTAATTAAACTCAGAGCTTCCGAAGGCAGCTGTGTTGACTTCATTTTCCTTTTCAAATTTTATGAAGAAATTTTATCTTGAAAAGAACAGTCTTAGCTGTTAAATTTTTAAGTCTTTCAATATATTTCATTTAGACTTTTTTTCTTGGTCACATATTTCATTGCAAAACTCTAATTTGATTGATTTTGAAGTTGTTTTGATTTTGTTTGAGAACACCAAGGACAAAATTCAGATGATTCAAGGTCTTGATGTTAAACAGGTCGGTTTCCACATCAAAAGACAGTCAAGTCAGATAAATTTGATTATCTAACAACTGCATCTAAATAAAAACAAAGCAGAAGCCTACCTGCTCAGAGAGTGAGACCTGCTGCCCAAATCTCTGGAACGTCTCAGCCATCGTCCCACCACCTGTTCCACTCGGCTGGTTCTGCGGGACGGGGAGCGACTCCTGTCCTGAGACTCCATTTACCTGTCATTAAAGGAAAATGTATATATATCATTACAATATTTAAAAGAGATGTATTTTAATGCAACTTTAATTTAGAGCATAACAATGAACAGGGTAAGAAATAAATTTCTTGCCCTGTTCATTGATATGCCCTGCCCTATACGATACTACTATAGCATAAACAAATAGTAGTATTGGGTGTTTTGGCCCAACAAAAGACACCGATGATGCACAAATCAGGTAAACAAAGTCCAGAAATGCTCTTTTCCACTGACAGCAATGTTAGTCCTGAATTAGCAAATGCAGGCTGTTAAACAGAATGGTTCTGTGACGAGAGTAAACATGCTTTGTGTCTGCAAAATGCACAATGTGGCACTTCCTGTGCTGAAGAGAAAAGATAACACCTCTGAATGGACAGGACAGAAAACTGCCAGAGATTTGACAAAGTTCCTTTGCAATTTCTGCAAATTGTTCTATAAAATGGACATGAGCTGAAAAAAAGTAGGATGTAACATTTATTGAAAGCAGAAATCCAACCTAAGTAGCTCACATATTTCAGACATTTCAGTTGCAATGCTTTTGTTTCCTACATGTGTAAGAAAGTCGAGAGTAAGAGCAGGGATGTTTGGCTAAGCTTCCAATGTTTTAACAACACCTATGGTGTAAGCACCACCATCCTAAAAAAAACAGCACTAGACAGACATAAAACAATTTTAATACATTAAATACATTTTAAAAGCTAAAACTGAATAAATCTTCTTCTTTTGCTTTTTTGGACAATGCTGTCATATGAGCCGATATTGTTTGGTGATGTTCAAAGATCCTTTGTGACATTTTTGGATTTTAAGTGGGTAGAGGCCAACAATGACATCAGTTTTGGCACTGTGTAGCCTAATGGTCTCTTAGCCTGATTTATGAACCACCTGATGCAATATTGCCCACAAGCCTCAATAGCAATCAATAAAAATAGTTCATCATTTTAAGTAATGACTCACTTTCCTTTAAATGAGTCCCTGTTGTGTCGCTGTGAAGCAAGTAGTTGTCACAAATGAGAACGTTGAAAGGCTGTGGTGGTTGGTGGGAAGGACATAATGGGCCATTTTGGTGTCTACAGGGTTTGGTTAATGGTGCATCGAGGAGCTGGGCAACATTTTAGATAGCGACATATCAGCTTACAAGAAAACATGCTTATTAAATATGTACAGACTGTGATAACTGACTGGCCAGCTATTTTCACAGATGGGAATATTCTACATTTGTCTTCAACAGAAAATACTCAAAGTTATAAAAAGTTTTGCCAGCTCAATTAAGGTTTTCTGTTTTGTAATAAGTTATTTATACCTAACTTATCTTAACATTGTTAGTGTAAAGTTAGTTAGTTTTAGCCAACATAATGTTGTTACACTAAAAATGTTACATTGGCCAACAGTAGCTATGTTTCCATCCCATTGTCATGCAAATTTTGAGGGAGCATTTTAAATGTTGCAAAAAAGAAAATGTAAAAAAGGTTTGTTTCCATCTACTGGTTTGGAGCAAACCAAACCGCTACGCAAAACGTAATTTTACCATGTGTGACTGTCGGACAAGTTGTAATTCTTCTGTCACGTCAACTAATATTGACAATATTACACAAAGACCAGAGAAAGGACAGCAAAGCAACACTTCACCAATCATGTGAGGTCGATGATTCCTATGTTCGAACCTATTAGCCAAATGTGTTTCCATCTCCCCTTTCTATCTCTTTTTTTGTTTTTGGAAAAGCCAAAGTGAAAATGTTTTTGCAAAACTGAGGAAGATATTTCAAATTTAATTTTACTATTACCATCAACCTTTTCAAATGCCCATAAAAAGGTTGACGGAAACATGGCTAATGTTAGTGTAGCTGTTCCAGAATTCCTTTAGATCGAGTTTTGATGTGTCATTGTTTTCAAGATCTTTTAGCCCACTTCATGCAGCCTTACATGTTCTATTTAAGATTTCCTGATTATGCACAAAGTGATTTAGACACCTTATACAATGTTGGTTTTAGGTTAGTAATTGAAAAAGAAAGCATAATTAAATTTTTTTCAAAGATCTGTGTTCTGTGGCCTACAGGCCAAGTAATGGCCATTTATTTCTATTTACTGATGAACATCTGAAGCTTATAGCCACATTCAGCCTAGGACTCTGTTTCCTGATACCCAAGATCCCTTTAACATCATCGTGACTCCACCAGGCTGTAGCTGAGAAACAGATTCTCTCACAGTGAATAATTAAAAATAGAATAATTAAATAGCAAAATAAATTACTGAAGCCATTATTTATTTAAAAAAAACAACAACGAGACGTCCTTTTAAATTACATTTTAAACCAAAATACGAGGCAGATATGTGTACAGTGGTCAGACTTCAGAGATAGACAGAAAGAAAGACAAACAGGAAGGAAGGAACAATGGATGGATGGATGGATGGATGGAAAAGTCCAGATTTCAAATATGCTTAAATCAAATTCCAGACTTGTGCAGACTGAATTAACATAATAATTCATTGCTGACTAAACACTGAACACAAGAATAAAGAGATGAATGATGGGATGAATGAGAGGCAGCGGCAGTAATGCTATACTGAGAAACAGCATTGGGATCGATTAAATGAATGAGTGAATGATCTCAGCAGGTCTGATGTGTCCCTCAGTGAGCAGCTACAGGAAGGAATCTCCCTCCAGACAGAAGCTGAACATTAGCACCGTCCATTACAGGAATTAAATTGCTGACAGAAGAAAAGGGGAAGAAAAGCAGAGATAAAGAGCAAATAGGTGAGAAAAACAGCCAACTAAGGGAGGTGATGACAGACGACAAGTGTGATAAAAGTTGAGAAAGGCAGAGGCGTGTTGAGTGACGCAGGCAGACAGCAGTGTCTCCTGGGGGATCTTTGATTATAAGCACATTATCCATCCATCTGGCACATACCCCTCTCCTGATCCTCTCTGACGTTCCTTTCCTCATATTAGCCCTTTAATACTTCCTTTAACCCATCTCGTTCTTCATATTCACTTGCTGCAGCTCCTTTCAAGCACTTCTCATATTGCATTAACACAATGCAAAGTGTGACTTTTTTAGAGCCATGATATTCATGCTACATTACTACTAGATGGAAGGCTGCCAAAATCATAGATACAATCTCTTCAATTACACTCTTCCTCTGAGGTTACTTTCTACGAAATCAGATACTCAAGAACAGATTGATTTGAAGCCAAATGTCTGCACTTTTCAGTCAATAAAAATATTGGGACAAAGTGCTCCTTTACAACCTGCCCCCTTTATAAGTGTGTTTCCTTCCAGAATGGCTTTGATTGAGTACACAGATGAAGTCCAAGCCCAGCAAATCAAATCAGCCACAGCAGCATTGCAGTTCCTGTTCTGCAACGGCAGCATTCACGATTAGGGATCAGAGAGGAAATGTCAGCTTATTCTCTGAACAGGTGTAATAATAGCATCGGAGGAAACCTTACACTTAATCCCTGACATTTTCAGAAGGATTCTTGTCGAATCAGGAAATAAATGCGAGATTAATCACTGCTTGGTAAAAATGTAGATATATCACAGCTACATTATTAGGTCTGCACACTCAACACATCCACTTCTAAATCAAGACCAGTGCTAGCCTAAACCTTGTTCAGATTGACAACAAAGCAAACCCTTTGCTGTGGCAGAACCAAGGACTTCACTTGTGACTGGTAGAACTGTGGAGACAAATTGCCGTTTGAATCTTGATTAATAATTAAGAGTTATGTTTAGTCCTTATTGAAAACAGAAGAATAAAAACACAGAGCTTCATCATAGGAAACAAACCAGATTACCATAGGAAAAAAAGCACAGTGTCTCTTATTCTCATGCCGTTTGTTTTATTACCACTCATCAAACAGCGGAGGTAGATCAATGCATAAATAAAGCTTCAGTCACAATTGATGTTTGCATCTGAATTTATTGACATAGCTTGCATCTTTGTTCTTTTTATATTACTAGCTGGTGTCTGTAAATTCTGCCTGACCGAGCCTGTGTTTGTCTCCACAGTTAGCAGTGGTGCTTATAACGACCAATCAAAGGTCAGAATTCCCAAACATAAATGCATTTACAAATTAGGCTGGCAGCATTAAGACATTGTTACAAACACATGGATGATACAGAGTGGAATCTGAATACAACAGAGTCACAAGAAAACAAGTAAGAGTAAAAAGTTAATAGTTGTTTAGCATCTTGGGAAATGTATTGTTTGTTTTTATTTTCCTGCGTGTAGGACCACATGATATAATTATAGCAGCATTGTTTTTTTTCTCTCTGTGTCTGAGCTAAATGAAACTGTACTTGTAGTGTTAATAATTATTTGATTTTTTTTTTTCTTTGCTATTTTAGCTCCTTTTTCTCAAGAGGTCCTTTGTTGTTCAGGCTGCAGTTGTCAGGCTATAACTGCAGCCTGCAGGGCAGATTAAGAAATCAGTCTGAATCTGTCCTGCCTAAGTAAAGAAAACAAATAAATACAAAGTTTTCTACCCCTACCATCCAGTTGCATAACATTATTTTAACTTCTCTTTCCACCACTACGTGTGTAGCATTAGCTTGGGCCAACGGACGTGTTGTGGGTAAAGTAACAGCAGATAAAGCTTGAGTGGTTTCCTACTCCTGTAAAATATAGATTGATTATTTAAAGAAAATGGAGACTATTTTCAATACATAATATAGAAAAAAAAACATATATTAAAACTTAGAAAAAAGAATGACCAGCCTTCTCACAGAGACAAATGTTCTACCATGCGCTTCTGTGTGGATAGTGTAACGTTTTCTTAAAGGGAGGAAAGTAAAAATCGGCTTGTCTGATTGTCGTGATTGTAACACGTTGCAGCTGCAATCAGTTGAGTGTGTATGAGGCAATAAACAAAACAAAAATGCTGTATATAATCTGAGTGAACTCAAGCTGCCTGTCTGTGATGTTATGTAGCAGGTTTCCAGTGGGGAGACTGATTAAGAAAGGTTTCCCAGTCCAGACAGGATAGATCCTAAAACTTCATTTATAAGAATCCTCTAAATGTACAACACTTCTGTTTGTTGGTGATCTATATTTGCTTTTCCCTTTAATAAAGCATTTGTTTAAAAAGGATGATTTTTAATACCTAATACGAATATTGCAGTGTGGAAGCAGAGCCTGCCATACAGCTGCTGCAGGAAAGAGTCATCTCAGGGAGAAAGGTTGGCTTTTTGTTTATTGCTGAGACAGGAGCTGGGCAGTATAACAACTGCTGCAGAAAAAAACACACACACGCTCACAGTTGACTAATGGGGCTGCAGCAGCACTTGCAGTTTATTTTCCACTATAAACACTTTTTTGTGTACATCTAGAGTTACAATGAGATTAATATGTTCCTTTTGCCGTATAATCTCTTTATCTATATTTAATCACATAATTTTCAACTTTCAGACACTGCATAGATTTAAAAATACACAATTTAAGAACAAATGTGGTTGCAAAACATCAGAAGAAGCAATTAATGCAACTGGATGAAAAGTTACAGTTGGGAGATAACTTTGGTCGATGCTGGGTGAACAAGTGAATGAAATGTTTTCCAACCTCGAAGCTCAAAAAGAGACCTCAGAGTTGTTGTGTTTCAGGTGATTTCCAACACCAATCAATATAAAGACTTGCAAAGACAAAGAAGAATTTAAGGGAATCGAATAACAAAATTAATCCGTTTTAAAAACACAATTTCCACCCAGTGTTCTATTTACATGTCACTAAAAGACATGAAGGATGAAGTTTAAAAAACAAAACATGACTTTTCAACGGGGCTGCATGTTTGCACTGTTGCCTTGCAGCATAAGGTCTTGGATGACTATGAGTTTGTATGTTCTCCCCATTAATGCATGAGTTTTTACCAGATGATATCATTTCATCTCATAGTCTAGAAATGTGCATGTAAGGTTAAGTGGGTTGACCTTAGGAGTGAATGTATGGGTTCATGTTTGTTTGTCCAGTCACATCAGTCTGCAGAGGTACCAACCCTAAAAGGAAAAATATGCCAACCAGCATGGGCTGTTCTACCGCTTTCTGTGATGCGTTCATGGGCCTACGAAAACATGGAAATGCTCTCTTGATTAACATATGCTCTAATGTGATTGATATGCTCCTCAGAGTTTTTGGCAGCAATGAGACTCCATAAAAGCTTGCCAACGCCGCCCCCTGCCTCTTGAAAAGTGGGCATAGGCGATGCATGGATAAGCTAACTTTCTACAGCTTGAAAAAGTGAAACATAGTGATAATCTAGTTTATTTATTTTGTGAATTCAACATCCTGGTATAGTGAGACACAGATTACGTCCAACTTTTGCATAACACACTGAGACATGCAAGGCGCAGGCAAATGGGATTAGAGAGTGTGTCTGGAGCCTGTGGCAGGGAGTTTGTGCGTCACTCCCGCTGAGCCAGATTAAACTGAGCTTCAGTCCAACCCTACAAGACAAACTGCAAAGCTGCAACTCAATCTCCCCGTTTGTCTCATTTTCACTTTTATCCCTCACTTTTCTGATCCTCTAATGTCATCACCTTTATTTTCTGTAAACGTACTCATCACATGTGCAAACAAATCTGCCTGAAATAGCAGTCACCTGCTCGCCGCCCCCTCTCCCAGGGCTCCCTGAAGGCGCTGGTTGCAGTCACGCTCCACGTTCGGTTCGTCCATCATCTGGCAGAAGGGGACCCGGATGACGTATCTTCATCTCCTGGGGATATGCGCAACATAATAAGGACAAGACAAGGGAGGCTTTAGACAAATGTGGAGTACTGTGGCAACACACAGTGCCTGCAAAAGTATCTACACCCATTTCACATGTTGTCATACACATAAACATCAAGTTACGTTGCATAAATTGCATGTGACAAAGTAGTGCTTAATTGTGACATGTAAGGAAAAGGATCATGTTTTTTTCCAATTTTCTTTTACATGGATGGGTCTGAAAAGTGAGGATTGCATTGGTGTGACACTGAATAAATACAAATTTACCCAGCTCTCTTCAGTTGTCACCTAATTAGTAATTTTGTGGAACTTAATCCAGCTGTCCTGAGAAGGTTAAAGAGGTTTGCTAAAGAACATTAGCGAGCTTAAATTTAAATCATATGGCATAACTCCAAAACCACTAACAGATGGGAATGACACCAAACTGACCGTCTTACCAAAAAACAGGTCATTATTCAGAGAAGCCCATGCAACTCTACAAAAGCTGCAGTGTTTCACAGTTCCAGAGGGAGAGTCTGTCAACATATTTATTATTAGTTGTGCATGCAACTTATCTGGGCTTTACGGAAGAGTCGCAAGAAGAAAGCTACAGAGTAAAGAAAAACCATAAACTGTTTATTCTTAGTTTACAAAGGCCATGCAGGCGACACAGCAAAAATATGGCAAAAGTTGTTCAAATGAAACTTTGTCACCAGTATGCAAAGATGTGAGAGAGAAAGCTACAACCCTGAGCACATTGTTTCTACAGTGAATCATGCTGGTGCCTGAATCGTGCTGTGGTGTTGCTGCTCTACAGCAAGTAAAGGGAAACCTTTGATGGGAAGCAGCATGCAGTCCAGTCCTGGAAGAAAACCTGCCAGGTGCCACAAAAACCTCGAATCACACAGCCAAAACTACAATAAAATGGTTAGATCAAAGTGTTTTGTTAGAATGGCCTAGTCAAAGTCTACACTTAGTACAATTTAGAATCTGTGGCAACACATGAAAGCTGATGTTTGACGACATTCTCTGTCCAACTTGATGACATGATGGATTTGACAAGGTTGAATATAAAAAGTTACATGCAGGTGAACTCTGTGTTATTATCGCTATGATTATGATCTAGTTTTCTGTTCAAGAATAAAGGGGACAAACTAAATATGTGCCAAACATTTACATTTTTGTTTGGTAAACATTTTGAAATCCATCAGCTTCCTTTTACTTCACAACTATGTACTCCTTTTAGTTATAGTTTGTCAGTTAAAATCCCAATAAAACACTTTTTTATTCTAAGGTGACAGAATGTGAAAATATTAAAAGCAATGCAAATGTTTGCATTTATTTACATCTATTTAACATTCTAATCTTTTCTTCTGAAAGAGGTTGAAGGACGGGAAATGAACATTAAAAGCTCCACTGTTCAGCAAACAAAATTAAACAATTCAGTAATTTTCACAAGCAGGAAAAGGAAACATTCAGTGTGAAAAAGTGCACTAAGTTAACAAGGCAACGATTAGAAGAAGGCCGCTTGAGAGGCAGAGCGCAAAATGATATTTCATAAACAAGCAGAAATGTGAAAAGGAAGACAACGCAGGAAAAAGTGGGGAGAAAAGTGAAGGATGGGGGAATAAAAGCGTCAAAAAATATAGTGGGACTCCATCACAGCGGGATCGGCCAGGCTGAGCTGTTTGTGGAGTCCCACTTCCCCCTGCTCTGCTCTAAACACCATCCATTATTAATGAGCCCCTTACAAAGCCCTGGGAAAAGAGATGCTGGGAACTCTTCTTTATCCCCTCTCTCCCTTCTCTGCCTTCATCCACTCAGTTACCCTCACCTCACTAGTCCTTTCTTTAAGAACTCATCTTACCCTCTTGTTCGAAGTTAATCATTTGATATATGTTCAGGCACTTGAGCTGCCAACAAGGCAGCTTTTTATTGTGTATATCAAACAGCTTAAATGCCTCAGAGATGGATAAATTCATCTGTTTCCTGAGAAATGAGCAAACAGCATGAATCTCTGTCTGATGTACAGTAACAGATAAAAATAAGTTAAATAACTTTTCTTTTTTTTTTGCTGCATTTGATGATGTGTGTGTAACATTGTGTTTTATGTCCGGAGTGAGAGTATCTTTTTATCATCCCGGTTAGCGGCTGGAGTTTGTGTGCGTTAGTCAGTGTGCTGCTCACATCAATAATGTATGCAGATAATGCAACCGCTTCGCTGTACCGACAACTAACAGGCATACCGATGCACACAGATGGAGACACGGAGGGGGTGAGAGAGGAGACACATGAGGCAGCAAAAAAATGGAAAGATGAGATGGGAAAATGTGAAAAATACAGTGCGTGATGAGAAAATGGTTTAAAGTCTACAATGTGAGGCAAATTATAATACAATTCAGATTTTACTTGGATTTCACCAAACTGAATTCGTTTTTTTTTTGTTTTGTTTTATCACATACCACATTTCCATATGATTGCAAGAGTCCCACACAAATGAACTCAAACAATATAAAAGTCACTCATGTGCAACAGAATGCAGCTGAAACCAAATATTTACACACATTGTGTATAAAAAGACACAAAGGCTTTGTGTCTAACATTAAACTATTTTCTGTTTTAGGTCAGTTAGGATGACCTAAATTATTTTAAGGAGGATTGTTGGGGTTCATGTCGACCCCACAGGATGGCGCCCTGGGCGGCTGCCCAAATCAGGAACCGCCACTGTTTATTCCACCATGTTGACCAGGCTTCACTTAGAAACGATAGTATATTCTAATATAACCTTTCTGGGAAAAATAAAGGACTGTAAAGAAAACATCTGAGCTTCACTATGGCCTTTTTACTGATTGATCAGATCCTTTAAGGGCTGGAAGATCACAGAACAAGATGAATGAAACCAGAATAAATGCAATGCAGTCATTAAAGTTACCAAAATGATGGAAATCAATTGTGATATCTCATTTCTTTAACAGGACCTGCCACCAACAGCAGTACATGAGATTAAAACAGGACGCCCTCTTTGGTGGAAGGGGATTTCTGCTTTTCAAATGGATTTGGTTGTGAATAACTCTTGAAATGAGGACAAACGCAGTGATAACACAGTGAGATGTAACTCACTGTTAGTAAGGAAACATTTGATTCGAATTTGTGTGACTAAATTGAAAAGACTTTAGTCGTATGTAAATTTGTAGGCGATATAAATATTTAAGCTTCGTGCGCTCCCGACCCCACTAGGGGACGGGAGGGTGTTAGAAAATGGATGGATGGATGGAAGTGGCAGTTTTATTTACTTTATTTATGTTGTACACGTGGACAACAAAAGTCATCTCAGGGCACATGCCGCAAACAGCACACAGGTCTACCCCTAACCTCTGACTGCACCTTGACTATGTTCATCTTTAGAGGTAGCAATCCGATTAGGAGATCACCTTTTAGACAGACATACAAGCACACAAACAAACACACATAATCCATGTCACCTAATGACATTTACTGGTGGAAGACTCCACTAAATACTGCCTCAGACAGCTCGCTGTCATCTGAAGATGTGAATGCATGCGTGTCCCTCAAGTTCCACATTTGAGGGAGAATCAACAAGAATCAGGAGAAAAACAGAACAATCTACAAAACTATGCCACAAAAACAGCATTTGTTTTTTTTTTTTTACAGTTTTGAACAAAAAATATACAGAAAAAAAAAATTAGCTCTGGATTTCAGCTAGTGCTCATCTGCCAACCAAACACAGCAGAATACATAACGTCAACAAATATCTAATACTCTGTTTGTATCAGTATGTTTGTCCTAACCTTGCTGAAAGATATAGATTTTTTTAAAAACTAGTGCACAAAAACTGAGCTATTTATTTCACCAGATTGATTATTTTGGATATTTTGCCGACACTTGACCATCACATATGATTCAAAATGCTTGTACTGCTGTAACATTTTTACATTCATGCTATAACTACAGACTTCAAAGTGTTTTATTGGGGTTTTACTTGGTAAGTAGGCACACTGTAGGACATACTGTAAATGTGAAATGAAAAGAAAGTGTATTTTTTTCCATTATGCAAACTATAAAAACTACTGTATGCTTTTGTATTCAGCCCCACTACCTGGTGGAAGTAATAATTGCTGCAAATATGTTTTGAAATGTTTTGGGAAATCAGCTCTTTACATCTAGAGACTGAAATTATTACTACTTGCTCAGTCAGGATAGACATAAACGTTCAAGTTTCTGGTTTACTCTAACATGTGAATATGTGTAGTCTGAGCTATTCCATTGTGCCTTCAGCTGTTTGCTGACTATTTAGTTTACTTAATCAAAATAATTTAGGAAAAAGATTGTGGGTTCAATTTAAAGGCCACATTCATATAGACTTGTAATCTGTAAAAATGTCTGCATATTCAGAAACATTATAAATCCATTATAAATCCAGTCACAGCCTTTTCATTTTAGCAGTGCTGCAAACTGTTTTCTTATTTATTCAACTCTCAAATGGCTCTGTAAACTACTTCAAGTCATCATTCTAAAGGTTTTCCTAGCAAAAAACCCTCTGACTTTTTCATGAATAATAGCTGTGTAGATTCACAAACATGTAGGCAATTAGACTGGCTCTTTTAACTCAAGTCCATTAATGACGCTGATTTCTTTTTATAACGTCCCATTTGATCTTTCCAGCACTTAACTGTTCTTGGTTCGATACACACTGTGAACTGCATGTTTATTCTTGTATCAGCCTCACAGAGGCGAATGAAAGGTTCGTCTCCAGGCATGGTCACAAGTAGTCATATTCAATAAATTAGAATTATACATCCCAATATAGCCTGGCTGCCAGATTTGGAAATAACAAGCCTTTAAGAAGATATTAAACATGCTTTTCATTAAGCCCACATTTAAATTTTTAAACATAGATTTTTTATTAAGGCATCCCTAAAGGTCAAATTTCAAAACGAGGTTTTCTTCATGCAGTCATGTGAAAATAGATGCTCCTGTAAAAGTCTGTGTGTTCTAACATATTCAGCCATACAGATATTTAACAGCCATTTCAGCAGTTGGTGTGCACTAGACTGTTGCAGAGAGAGTGAAAACCATGGTGAGATCAAAAGAGTTGTCTGAGGATTGGAGCAGGTTACGAGCCTGGAAAGAGATTTAAAGAAGTCTTTAAAGAATATGAATGTATCCATTTCACTGTATGGAAAACAAATCTACAAGTGAAGGACATCTAAAGCAACTGCAAATATGCCTAGGTCAGGTAATCCAACCTCAGTATCAGAATGCAGGTTGGTGTTAATTTGGAGTTTTGACCTCTGATTGGATGGAGGACTTGAACGGACCACCCAGGACTCACCTGAGGAGCCGGACTCAGTTTGCAGAGCCTGGTAATGCGGAGGGAACAGAATAGGTCATACATATTTGAACAGCACTTTATTTACCATAGGGAAATATGAAACAGAACGTTGTGACTTTTGTTAGAGCATAGAAACTATGACCATGATAAATTAGACTGTTGTAAATACTCAGCCAAAAGGAAACATATTCTGGATCAAATGGCAACTTGTGTACCAAGCAATGTCTGTTTGAAGAGCATATTAGACTGGGGATCCAGTAAATGTGGGTGCAAATATTTTATGTGCTTTCTCTGGGAAACTAGCTTTCCTCTGCAATTCCGCTCGAATACAATCTCACTTACAATACAGTCTGGGCTTTCTCCTTCCCTTCATTCTCTCTGGTAGGTCTTCTATCAATCACCGGACAGAAGAAGAAGTTGTGAATGATGACATCGATTTTCTGCGCTGTTTCTAGAATTGTAGTCCGTGAAGGACGTCAGTCAGTCTGTATAGGCCATGCTTCCAAATACTGAATTAACATTAAAAGCCACCTTGTTCAGATCACAGTGGAGGTTGGATGCTTGCAGCTTCGTAGCATCAAACTGGTGCATTACACGTCACAGGCAACCGTTAGCAATTGGGTAAAATTTAAAACATCAGCAGAATCCACTCCTCCAGGAAGCAATAGTTTCTCAATAGCCAAGAGCCCAGACCCTCTGTACAAAGCAAAGTGTAGCACAGGGGGCTGGTTTTTATCAGGCGAGTGAGAACCAGGATTAAGAAGTTATTAGATCTAGTACCTTGAGGTGGCGGTAATAAACCTTTATGGATTTCATCTGCCATTAAACTCCACAGAAGAAGAAGACTGGGCCTCTCCTCCTCCTCCTTGCTGATGACTGTTTTGCACACCTGCATTGCCGCTCAGGTGTGTTTTCTTCTGTTTGCAGGATTGTGAGGAGGGTTAGAGGACTAGACAAGTTCCTTTTCCTTAAAACCTAAGTAAGTTTATGGATTCTACCCATGTAATATTTTTGGTGAGTTTTTTTTGTTAGATAGGAATATCTGGGTTATTCTTTCTTTATTTTCACACAAAGAAAGACCCTGTTAGACCCTGTTGTTTTATTTGTTTCTTAAATTTGGACAACCTAATAACCCCTTTCTCTGATACAAACTTTTGAGACAATAAATAAAAACTTGTTTCACATTTGCAGGGACTCTGCCAACTTATTTGTCCAAGATTGTAATAGTCTGCCTATCTAAATACATGGTATGTATTTGTAGTAGCTGAAAGATAACTCCTCCATAGCTGTGATTTTTGTTTCGCCGGTTTAGATCAAACACAGTTTGTACATATGTGTCAGAGTTCATAACAAAGACTCACCTGAAAAAATGATATTAAGAAGAGGATTTCCAGTCATCAAGCCATGTGTCTGGCTGATATACCATTTGTTTAACAAGTAACTGAACATTATTACTGAACATATTTTTATTAAGGTTTTACACAGCTAAGCTGTTCAGATTCCCTCTAATTCCAATTAACATCCTGATTTGTCCTACTGATGTAAAATCAGAAGTTTCCATTCAGTCACAAATGATGTATAGTTTGTATTTAAACAGTGAAACGTACTTCAGGAACTATACTTGCTACTGTCAGAGAACCCTTTAATCAGGTATTGCAGACGGAAGTCAAACTTGGCTAAAAATGTTGACTTAATAAGAGATTAGGGTCAATCTAAAATCTATTGGACATCATTACAGAAGGTTCTCTTCAGATTCATTGTGTTTGTCTAACAAGCTGTGTGAAAGATCAGATATTACGATAAATGTTGAAAAAGATTTCACAAAGTAAAGCTTTCAGATCTAATTTGTATAAACAAAGTTATGGGGTGATCTCAATACATTGCAGAAATGATCTGGGGAAGTTGTTGCTACTTTTAATGCACAGTCTAGTGCTACGAGTCCCACCGCTTTTTAATACAGTAGCAGATATAAACTTAACCATGAACAACAACACGCTTCCAAAAGACAGATAAAATATGCAAAAATGCCTTTTTATCATGCGTAAGCACAAGAACGCTTGTGCACAGAGAAACAAAGAGTCTGACGTCCACATATCCAGTTGTTTCTCAGTATTAAACTTGACAAATAAGAAGCATCAAAAATGTAGCCCAACCTAAAAATAACATCATAAATGAGTAAAGCCGAGCGGGGAGGGCCGTCAGAACGCAGCCATGCAGCCTCGCTCTTCTTCTGTTTCAGCTCTTGAGTGTCAGGACTCAGTTTTCATTAACATCCCTGCACAAAGCACAGGATGGTAATACCTCCTCTGAGGTTGGGACATACAGTCAGTGTATAGATGGAGTCGAGCTATTCATGCAGAGCACGAGATCAAGTTTCTTATCATAACACAGTGGAAACAACAGTTTATTCCAGCATGATGGAGCAGAAAATGTGATCATACGATGCATGTGCTTGTAGATGTGTGTGTGAGCACGCACAGTGATGCATTAGTAAAACGCATTTCACACAGAGTATGTACTATGAATCTGTTCATCAATTCTTTAGCAGTGGTTGCACACAGTGAAATGACTGGCTCGCTTGCTGCGAGAGCCGCCAGTGGTAGTCTGAGTGTCTTTGAATCTAATGACTGATGTACAGTAGATCTACCCTCATGACAACTTTTAGTGTTTTCCATACAGATAGATCAATTGGGCATAACATCAGGACCCTTGACTAGTGAATAACACTGATTAAGTTAGCATTGCGTTCTTACGATTGTTAGAAAATGGATAAATATATTGACGAGGGTCCAGTTGTGATCGGTAACAGGACAGGATGCTCACATGCCATTTGTTTATAGGCTTGTTTGCACCATTCTATGTTAAATCTAATAGAAATGGATGTTGAAATCCAGTTTAATTATTCCCTACTTTACTGTCCGTTTTTTAATGATCTCCTTGCGAGTTGAATTGTGAGAGGAAAAGAATTTACTGATACACCCATGATGTTATATGATGTACAGCAGTTCCTCTGGCTAGTTTGATTTGATTAGATGATTATTGAGAAGTTAGCTGATTTGATCATGTTTTCTTTACATGGTAGGTGTGTTTTATCCCTTAAGACAAGCTGGGTATTGCCACCTCAGAAAGACAAAGTAGTGAGTGTTCTTGTTTTGCTAGAGTTGACAGGACTAAATAACAGCAGCTGTCTTTGGAGTGCATCCATGGGATTTTGTAGCATCACCTGCTTTTAAGGTTTCTTTGTGTCCTCGCTGGTTTAAGGTACATCAGAAACCTGGAGGAGCTACATGAGGACTAAAAGTACGTTTTTATCTAGATTTGGTTAAGGAGTGAGTAGTTTTGCCCATTTGCTTTTGAGTGTCTAATTCTATAGGTGGGTGGATAAATTCAAAATATGGATAATATCGATATGAAGTCGGTGTCAGATACTAGTGAGGTGAAATACAACTTCAGTACTTTAGTTTCTAATTCTCTCTTGAAATTTGACTTTATTCTCATTTTGTAGTTTTTCAACTCCACCTCAAAAAATACATCTGTTTTCGGTGGATCTAAAATTATAATTTTTTCACTTTTATTTAGGAAAATGCACTCAAATGTGACTATATGATTAGACTGAATTGGCATAAATTGGTATCATTTAATTAGGACCCCTGTAGGTACTGTATGTAAATTAATATGTATTGGACTTATTATGTCAAGAAAAGTGTCTCAAGATATTTGTTGCACATATAAACTTAACTGAATAGTTTGATCAGTCAGAGTTCCTGAGTATAAAAAGTCAACATAGCACTTTTTGGTTACCCATCATTGCTTATTTGACTGAGGTAAGCAGGTGGCAGCTCTCACCTGCTCACCTAAAGCTGCACTGGCTCTCATGGAGGAGTAGGGGTAGGGAAATGTAAGATAATTTATTTATTAGCTCTGTATAAAAGGTTAATGGATGCTTTGTCATTTAATGCACATGTACATCTCACAATAAACACCTAATTATCACATTTGTGATGCGCAGAACAACATCTACTGTTTATCCTTGCAGGTTGACTGGGAGGCTGGTGCCTGTCTCCAGTAGTCAATGGGCAGGAGGTGGGATTGACTGGGAGGCTGGTGCCTGTCTCCAGTAGTCAATGGGCAGGAGGTGGGATATTTACCCTTTACAGGGTGGCTGGACTTCACAGGGCAACGCAGACACAAGCTCAAGCACGCAAACACAAGGACTATTGTTGATGTTTTTGGACTGTGGGAGAAGCCTGGAGTACTCGGAGAGAACCCACGCATGTCAACTCCATACAGAGACTCCAGGATGGGACTCGAACCCAGGACCTTCTTGCTGCAAGGCAACATTGCCATCACCTGAACCACTGTGCAACCCGGCAAAACAACGGTGGAAGCTTATTGGGAACTTAAATGTAATCTTTTCTCTTAATTTTTATTCTCTCCCTATTTTTTTCAGTCATTTCCCTTACGGAGATGCACTGACAGGAAAGCAACACAATTGCGATCAGTTATAATCTATTTTAGGCACTTTCTGTCTTGCGGTTAGTGGGTCTAGTTGGCTGTACAACAACAAGGGTTAAAGACCTTACCGAGTAGCGGCTGTTCCTGTCTTATAATCCTCTCCTGAGCGCAGGGCGGGCCGTCCCGACAGTCCCTAGTAACGGTGGAGAACTTGGAGAAGCGCCGCAAAAGAGCCGCACCTTCCTCAGACAGCAAAGAAGCCAGTTAATCCATATCACCTGGGGGTTTCAGAGCGCCACATCCTCCGGCAGAAATCAGAGGGACCGTTCGGTAGTCCATACGTAGGTCCTGAAGCAGGTGATGCGAAGGGACGGGGTGAGGTGCTTAAGCATCGATAATCTTCTCAGTCAACAATCCCATCTTTCTCCGTCGCTCTCTCTCTCTCTCTCTGTCTCCTTCTCTCTCTCTCCTTTTCTCCCCCAAGTTCTCTCTCTCTCTCTCTCTCTGGCACTGTTCTCTCCATCTCTCTGTCAAACAAAACCCAGTTAAAGTTTGCATTAAAACGACACAAGCCGAAAACAAATGTTGGAGTCGGCGTTGAATATATAAGGTATATTCAAAGTCGAAGTTATAAATAGGCATAGCGTTTAATATATAATTTTTAAACTGAGTTTAATGACGCAACCTGTTTAGCTCACACGAAATAACATAATGGCACATTTCATTGACTGAAAATAGGTATTTGTCGCCCCCTGCTGGCGATAGTTCTTCACTACTACGCACCGGAAGTTGTTTTTTTTCCGGATTCATTCAAGGCTAGAAGTTATTTGAACTCAAAATTATTCAAATACCTGGCAGATTTGGATTTTAAAGCAATTTCTAATAAGATAATCAAAAATTTTAAGAAAGTATCACACTTGAAAAATGATTAATCTATTTGTATCTGCACTTTAATAAAAAGGCATGTTGAATCTTATTTATTAAAAAGAAAACAAAAAAAACCCCACACTTTTAAACGATGGATGTCGGTCCATTTGTCAGCCAGTTAGGAAAGATCTTTGGTTCTAGCAATTGGCTCATCTTCAGTTCTGCCTCATGCACCAGACGCTTTGCAGGTGAGCCAGTGTTTTGTTTTTGAACTTCTATGTTCATCAAGGATTGTTGATAGAGAACACCATATTTAAGCATAAGGTTGGCTCTCGATTTACAGGATGATCTACACTGTAGACAGTTGTGACCATCTATGGTCACAAGCTTTGGGTAGCAACCCAAAGAAAAAGATGATGGACACCAGTGGCTGAAATGAGTTTCCTCCACAGAATGTCTGGGGTCTTCCTTAAAGAGGATGAGGAAGTCAGACATCCAGGAGGGACTCAGAGTAGAGCAGCTGCTTCTCAGCATTGAGAGGAGCCAGCTGAAGTGACTCGGTACATCCCATTGGGAGGAGACCCAGAGGAAGAACCACCAGGAGGGAATATGCTTCTGAACTGGCTTTGGAATGCCTTGGGATTCGCTCGGAGGCCCTAAGTGGCTGGGGAGAAAGAAGTCTGGGCCTCTCTGCCAAAATTGCTGGGTTGGCAAGCCAACCCCAGATTACACAAAAGATAGTTAGGTAGAAGTTTAGATTAAACCTAAGTGTGCCAGAGGTTTGAATGACTCTGTCCTGTGCAAATGCAATGCCATGCAATAGTAATAATGCCCTATGAAATCTTGTCACACTTGTGCGTTGGAGTCATTTTATATCTAAAAGTTTTGGAGACTAGTCTAAAGAGGTCTGACACACAAACAAAAGAAAATGGTTTGGCAGTGGACTGAAGAGAACTGTAAATGTAAACAAACAGCCAGAGGAGGAGACATGGATCGAGACAGCTATAAATTATTTGTACAAAGTCTTCAAGTAACTTGAAGAATGTCTGGTTTTCCAGTAAATTTGGCTTAATTATGTTTCTTTTTGAATGGCCCTTCTGTGGTTCTTTTCTTTTGTCCATTACATTCTTCTATCATCTGTTTTTTTTTCTCGTTTCTTTGTTTTAAAGTCCATGAAGCAGCCCAATTTATTTCTATCCATCCATCCATCCATCCATCCATCCATTTTCTGCACACCCTTGTCCCTTAGTGGGGTGGGGAGAGGTGCTGGTGCCTATCTCCAGCTAACGTGAGAGGCAGGTTCACCCTGGACAGGTCGCCAGTTTGTCGCAGGGCAACACAGAAGCAGACAGGTGACACAACCATGCACACACACACTCCCAACTAGGGATAATTTAGAGAGACCAATTCAAATAACTGTCAGTTAATTTCTATTTAATCTTTTTTAATTTTGTTGTTAAGTAAAACTCACAAGTGTCGGTTTTCTAATCTATTTGTTAAAGTTTTCTGAGCGTATAGAGTCAGCTTACCCTTCTGGCCGCAAGATGTCAGTGTTGTACGATTTCTCTTTCACTTTCTGTAATTTTACTTCTGTCTTGTCTAAATTTCTTCCACCAACACACAAACACAGCTTTCACAGGCAGCATTAATATATGTAAATCCTTTATGCAGCCTTCAATAATAATAATATCATAACCCCCCTTCCAGTCATTGCTTGATCGTCTTCTTTTTACGAAGCCCACAATCCAACTCAAGTCTGCTCTATTTTAACTCTTTTGTTGCTCTTGTCTCGACCCCCCCTGCTTTGAGGTTGGTTTGATCTCCATCCTTGGCCGTCAGATGGTGGACACAACTATTTTGGGTGGGTCCAAGGGGACTTTTTTGCCTTTTGAGTGTATACTGAGTCATAAGATTCAGCTCTGCTCTTCTACTAATAAGGGCAGGGAAGTTATGGCTAGAAAATCGTCTACACGATGGAACTTTGATAAAAAAAAATAAGCAAAGCAACCTTAATGAATGAATCTGAATCTTAGATCAGAGCCCAGAACAGAAGATTTATAACGATTAGTAAATACAAGTGAAGAGACCGAGGCCAAATGCTAGAGGTCTTTGGGTTTGGCTCAAATAAATAAGAATATCCTTTCCTTTGGTCATTTTTTCTGTAAACCTTAAAGAAGTTATGTCTTCAAGAATTTTAAAAGGAGAAACATTTCTTCTCGAGACCAAAACTTTTAAAGCAGGTCCAACAAACAACTCCAATAACCACAGAACAGTGTACACACATTCTCGTCTTTTCTTCTTCCAGTTTCCCCTCTGTAAGGAGATGAAAAGATCTTTCATGTTGTTTCCTCTTGTTGCATTATTTATTACTGTGTGGCACTTTATTAGTTGGTTTCATCTCAGATTTTGCAGTCTGGTTTTGGGGAAGCCTTTGAAATGTGTTTCTGACTCCAAACAATCCTTTGCCTGCTTTCTCTCACTAGCTCCAGTCGCCTCCTCTCTTATGTGAATAAAAAAAAAAAAGAAAGAAGAAAAAGGATTTTCAAAGCGGATGAGCCACCCTCTGAAGCCAAAATCCATTCAGCACTGTCCTAAGGAACAGAGATGTTGTTCTTGTTTCACTGCTAACATGAAAGAAAAGAAGATCATCCTTTTTTTTGTCATTAGCCTTATTAGCATCATTATCCTAATATGGATGAACTTCAGATGACTGGCTTGGAGTCATTTGTGTTGCCACTGAAGCAACATGCATGGTCTTTTACATACTACATCAGAAAATGCTTTACTGCCATTGGGGTATGTTTTCGACAGCTGATGTATTTCTGATACAACCACTAGATGGTGGAGCTACTCCTGATTACAAAACGAGTGAAGGAAGGGGAAATATATTTATTGGAACATGTCACATAAATGTGGGCAACGTTGGTGAGCCAAAACAAATGAAGGCAACAGATTTATCCCTGAAAATTAACAAATGAAAAGTTTGGAACCTTTAGAAATCTTAGGAAACACTATGAAACATATATATATTTATATACAAATATCTTCATTTGATAAAATCCAAGCCTACTGGAAGTAAACACACATAAGAAAACCAAACACCGGTTTACAGCATCCACACCTCCAATGGGCTCCAAAGACCAAAGTCAGGTTAACAACTGCAGCCACATTTAATGAACTCACTCATTTATTTCAGTTTCTCTGTTTTTGAATTGCTTATGTTTCTATTGGTTTATATAAGATGTATGTTATGTTTTTGAGCGTTTGCCCATTGAATTACCCATGAACTATGCAAAAAAAAAAGTCTTGTCTTTCAATTTGGCACTCCTAAATAAATTTCAGTTATTTTATGCATATTTATGTTACACAAAATCCAGTTAATAATCTGGCCAAAACTTACTGTTCACAGAATATCCCCTGCCTTTGTTCGAGCTATTTTGCAAAGATAAATGGGTGAATCCCCTATTTTCCTTCTAATCCATAATAATTATTACTTTGTGTTGGTCTTTTATATAAAATGACTATGAATATATTGAAATTGTTTTTGGGAATATGAGAAGACATGAGAATATTCAATACTGTATGGCATTAAAGTTAAACGAGCGTATAGTTACGACCTCAGACTCTCACTAAACCCACAAGCATGTTGAACTTGTTAAAAATGCTCTGCCTTATAAAACACATTCATGTGAATAAGTCACTGGTGTAATGTGCTATGCATTGATTTATTGTTTTACAGTTGTAAACAATAATAATGGTTATGTTATGTTATGTTCATTACTGCTATACAGGCGACGTCTGTTAGAAAGACACCCAAATCAGATTTGGGACACAACCAAACAAAGAGCATATATCAGTACCTAATATATTATCAATACATTGTCACAAACAATTTACAACAATAATGTGTTTGCTTATGATACTTCATATCATAAGGTTATCTATAAGCACTGGTCTATAGTTGAGAACTTTAGCCTCCTTGGCATTCATTTTATCTTGAATTTAGACTTCATAAACTTGTCTTTGCAATCACGTGAATAATTTCTCATCTGAAATTATTCACCCTCATAATCCTGCGCTAAAACAGTAGTTGCAGATGTGCAGTGTAGATTTCCAACAGTACAACAAACATTTCAAAGCGAAGCTTCATTAGGATAAAGATGAAAAGGATCCAGATGAAGATCTCATCGAAACCAAAGCCGTGTGTCTAATACAGAGAGCGATGAAGCTGTTTTCTCCCATCAGAGGGTTATCACAGTTAGAGAAGTGTGCTACTGTAAATTGTTATGAGGACAGACTGGATAAGAGCTCAGAGCACCAGCATGAGCCTGGTTCAAAGGGGCCATCACGTCGGGTGAGAGATGAGATGAAGGTAAAGGGAAAGAAGAGCTAATATATTTTGGATGGCATGAGAACGGCTGGTGGTGGGGGCTGAAACCTATGTAAACTTAATGGCTGGGCATTTCCCTCCCCTCCGTCTTTTTTTCCTCCACATGGTTCCTTGCATCTTTATCAGGAAGCTCAACCACTCAGCAGCTGATGGTGGATAAGCCCAGCAGGGCTGGTTTTGGTTTGAACTTGTCTTTTATTCATTCCATCTCTCACAGTACCCACACCTCCACCATGGCCCGGTTTCTCCTGGCAGACCTTAATCTCGCTCCCTAATCGGCTGCAGACGTGAGGCTTTGCCATTCTTCATGGGACGTGCCTGGGAAATGGCCAAGTTTCCCCAGTGGCCGTGGAGCTGGTTGGTGCAGTTGTGGTAGCGACGCTGTCACTTTCAGGGGAAGGATAGGCAACTTGCTGTTCGTGCTTTTCATACTCTGAGTTTGATAGGACAAGAAGCAGCAGCACTGGGCAACGTTACGGCTGAAGGGAGTTTTTTTGAAGTGGAGTCGTATGGGGTTTGCAAGAGAAGTCAGTATCTTATCTAAGTAGATAATAGAGCAATCACAGTTTGGGGAAAATCTGATCGGAGGGTCAGGTTTGCAGGGCCCACCTGCACCTTTTTACTTTTGCAAAAGTCAAACGTGAACATTTTTCTTTTTTTACTCAAAAATCTGTGTGGTATCGATTACTGCTGATCAGCTAAGTCCATCAGAAACTTTTGATTGTCTCTTTGCTTATTCTATGCTATAGCTATCCTCAATATTTTCTCAAGTCTGCTTTGCAAAGTATTTTTAATTCAATCAGACTGGATAGAAAATGTCTTACCACAGATTCCCAACTATATTTAGGTCTAATTCATGAGTTTTAGGATGCTATCGTCTCCTCAGCTCCACCAGAGTTACCATGGACCTCTTGGTTGTGTTTTTCTGAATAACTCTGTCTTTTGCCTATTTATTTATTTTTTTCTGCAGGTATTTCATACACATTGTCATTATTTTTAGATAACAGACTATAAAGTGCTGAGAGAGATGTTCAAGGTTTGGGATTCTGTTGAGCATGAATACAATTAACACTTTTCAAATGTTCATTTGCACAAAACATTAGCTCCTATTATGTAAAATTCCAATAAAACTGATTAAAGTTTCTAAAATTTCTCAAAATGTGAAAAAGCTCTAGTTGTATGAATGTTTTGCACGTTGCTGCCAATATTTTCATATCTTCTCAGAAAAAAGTTGTGTCATTGTCACATTTCTTGTCACTAGTTTTTGTTTGCAGTTGCTCAGTTAGACCAGGATAGTTGTGGGTCGCAGCTGGTTTTTGGTCATTGGACATTCAGCAGCCTGAGGTTTTGGGTTTGTTTGATTAGTCTTAATTGGTAGAAATCCAACCTGAATGAATTGTTCTCCACTTAACTCTTAGCTGGAATGCTCAGATGTTTTCCACAGTGAGTTTGGCTCTGACTGCTCAGAATTGTTCCATACAACACTTACATAAAAAAAAAAAAAAAACAGTCTGCAGAATTAACAAACCTACAAAAACAGCCGGTCTTAGCTTCTGTAGCTTTTTATGAGGCAACAAGTGAGCAAAACCCTTTGATTCAATGTGAACAGGGTTCACCCTATTCTGATACTAAGCAGAAAAAAAACACACACACACACATGCATAAATAACTCTGTCTTTTATGTTAGCCTTATAAAGCGGAATAAATAAGCACAATCCACTTCACTCAGGGTCTTTGTAGAGAGGAAGCAGCTGGAGATGGCACTGGGCCGCGTTATTGTTTGTCAGCAGCTCCCTGTTTGTACCACAGTGCCTTTTTGGCATTCTCTGTAGAAGCTACAGGACATGTCAGCAGCACAAAAAACAGACTGCTGAGTAGGAAAAGTGTAGCGATGGTCTTTGCTGATTGTCACACCAAAGTTGGATTACTGCTTTGTCTTCCCATCAACCAAATGAAAACCAATTTAGCAGAGATAATTGTTGAAAAACTGAAATAGAGCTAACATTAACTTTTAGATGTAGGTGGAAAACATGTCGTCAATGTTTATTTAAAGTGTAAATCCAAATCTCCTGGTCCTAGAGGCTAACACTAATGATTACTCCAAGTGAGGCCAAAACACCAATCGAAAATAAAGATTTCTATAAATACTATTTTATAAGCCTCTAATATGTTGTCTTATAACTGATGATGATTAAGTATACAGGAACTGATGACTGGAGATGTTAAGGCCTTTCTGTGTGAAACACAGACAGAAAAGAGAAAAGTATCTTTTCTGGTCAAAATAATTTACTAAATATAAAGTAAGTCAATACAAAAACAAAACAAATCGAATTCACAAATATGTAAGAAGGGATATACAAAGTGAGTGCGGGTAAAACAGCTGAGAAACCCCTCCTGTTTCTCTTTACATTTCTTTAGCATCTCATTAAAATGACAGTAACCTGTAGGAAGAGCAGGACAGAAGGTCCTAGTGTTTTTGAAAACCATAATTATTTAAAGCCTTGGGATACCGTGTTGTTGATAAATGGCTCCTGTCGACCTTAAACAAAACTCTACAAACCTTTAAGGAACCATTTAGGAACATGAGCCTGAAAATTTACTGACACGTCTTCCATACTTTCGGGGCCTTATGTATTTGTACAAAACTTCATTTCCTTACATTCTCCATCAGTGATTTCATGCTAATTCTTCCTCTGTCCTAGAAGTGGGTTTAAACGTTCACAAATCCAACTTTTTGGAATGAGCGTCCGGGTCCCTTTTGTCTAGGATTAGAAAGAGAGAAAAAGATGGATGGGGAGAGTGAGACGGATCGGTGCACGTACAGCACTACTCAGCACAAACTGGAAAGGATTAGTAGGAAAAACACAGTGTCTCACAAGGAATCAAAGTGTGTGTTATTTATTATTGGAAAAAAAAATTAAACGCATATCTCTTTTGAAGACATTTGATTAGCACTGTGTAGGCTACGTTTCCAAAAAATTGCACGGACTGTTGACTCGAAGAGTCCTAAAAGGTTTGCTTGGCTTTCCAGCCAGCTGGCTGGAGATGTAGGGAAATTGTAAAAGAGCCCAGTATTAATGATGCAGCCAAAACCGAGGGAGAGTTATGTTTTAGGTTTAAGTGTATAAAGGCTCAAAGGAAAATAAGGCATTCATTTGCGCATTAGCTTTTTTTCACAAATACAATAAAATGCTCTAGTCTACATCTATTTATCACCATGACCCTTTAGTTCTACTAACCAGGTTTCTTTGAACAGACTCAGATGTAGTGTCATATAAATCAGCTCTTGCAAACTATTAACGAAATACAATTGGCATATTTCAAGCATACTGTCTCAGGTCGCTGTCATCTGTTGTCAGAGGCACAAGTGCTACCTTGGTCAGTGTAAGCCCATTAATTCAGACAAAGAATTAGCTTACCAAATTGAACATCAATGGAGCAATAATCCTACACACTGCTTTGGTTTTCTGCCAAGTTTAGTAGCCAAAGTTTAACTGAACTTGAACCCTGAAAGTCATGCTCACAGGCATTACCACACTGACAGCAGGCCAGACTTGTAATGGTGCTAATTTTTACTAAAAAAACAAGAGACAGATATATATAAAAAAGGTTGATTTTGTTTCAAACTTATTTTATATGGTCTTCTATCTACTTTACATAAATCTTCAAGGTGAAAAAAATCAAGAAAATAAAAGTGTTGATTAGTTTGTTTGGCCGAGCATGATTGTTCAAATCCAATGCTGCCTTTTACTGCTCTACGATATATTTCTTTACTTTGCAAGGGCTACGCTTTTTGGTGTTAAAGCAAAGGTGAAGGCAAACTCCTAGGTCCTATCAGGATAGAGAGGAACAGTTTTGTCAGGCAGATGATGTGGCAAGACATGCAATGGACACAAAGCGGTCTCTGCACAACACGTGCGGACCTCATGTTTTATCAAACTTCTCTCTTTGATGCAAGCTTTAGAACATGGAGAAAAGAGAGCAAAGCTAACCAAAGACAGAAGCACTTTAGTTTTACTTCCCCTCTAAAAAGAAGTAAAACTTCTTTTTTTTTACTTCTAAAAGTACAACATTTTAGAGGTTTTTCAGCTTTTCCCTTAGAGGGGATAAGCTGAATTTATTTCTGCTTATCTTACAATCGAAATTAAAGAAAAACAAATGCACATTGAAAACCTTATCACTTGAATGTGTTGTGAATATTTCTCGAAATGTTTTTGTTAAATGTTGTGGTTAGTTGGTAATATGTATAAAGTATTTAGTGTTGAACAATATTTTGTTGGAATTAGAGCGGTGACTCTTTTGGGGCACGTCTCTACCGTAAGAATTTTTGCCTGTTCTGCTTTGAAAAGTCGCTCAAGCTCAGTCTGACTGAATGGCGTTTCCACAGATTTTCAAGTGGACTGAAGTCTGAATGTCGCTCAAACACAGTCATGTACTTTAAATTTAAACCAGGTGTCACATTTTTCCACTTTACCATCGTACACGTAACTTTGTGTTAGTCAAAACACAAAATCCATGATACATTCAAGTTTGTGCTCATAACATGACTAGTCAAAGGAAAACAGCAGCAGGACTGGCTACTTTAAAAGAAGCTCCCTCACTGTCAATGATGGATGGAACATGTGCTTGAGATACACTCATTTCTTTGTTTCAATCTGTTCATTGCCGTTCATTTGGAACAAGTGCCACAGTGACATGAGAACATGTTGAACAGGAAGTAGATGCTAATAGCTCCAAAGCTGTGGTTCAGAAGGACAGATGTTGCAACAATCAAGCAGGGGCATGAGGAAGTGGGTGACTGGGAGCACAATACCCAGAGTGGTCTGATAAACACTTTAGGTGGAGGAAAAACCAACCGTCTGTCGGATGTGCTTTTGAAGTCTGCTTGTATTGTTTTTTTCTTGGAGCCGTTTATTTGGCAGATAAAAGAGACAGGTACCTTTGTTGTTGGAGGCCACAGGAATGTAAGAAATGGAGCTTCCATTTTGTGCCATTATATCCTTTTTCATATTGGTTCCCACTGCAGAAGACACGTACAGTATTTACAGGAAAGGCAAAGCTCCATTACCTGTCCGTTTTATGTTACCTCGAGGTAGTGTGGGTTAAAAAGACTAATAGTCTTTGATGAAATGGAGCAAAACTTAAACCCCAGAAACCAGTGGTCTTTGATCATTTAACCTGATCTTCTTATATTTAATAGCGAGACCCATAGAAGAAGCATGGGAACAGGCTGCAGGTTCTTTGATGATTTGCACTCAGGTCACGCACGGTGGGAAATGCCATTCCACCAATCACGAAACCAAAAGAGATTTGTGAGAGCTTTACAGCAAAACAAATAGAGTACCCCACTTTGTGCTGTTTTGGGAGACAGCCTTTTCTCCTCAATATAAAGAAACTAACAAACATTTTGTTGATATCAGTGATTTCCCCCACTTTTGTTATTCTTTTCCATCAATTGATATTTTAGCCAATTCCTGGTCTTTGGCTTGTAAATAAAAACTACCAAAAACCCATTTAGCTCTACATTTTATTGAGTTACTTGCCACTGACCAAAACCTTTTTAAACTCAGGTTTGTATTAGAGCCAAATGACTTGTGTCACTGAAATGCCTCAAAACCAGCAGCTGACTTTGTCACATATCTAAAAACCGTAATTATGGGATTTAGGAAGGATCTGCAGGTAATTGATTTCTAAGCACAAACTATAAAAGAGAAAACTCAGAGTTCTTGTTCTGGACCCCTGATTTGACTAGACTAAGGTTACTGACACGACGGTTTCCTCTCCTCTCTTTTTCTGCCCCTTTTGAACAGTTCTCTGTAAATCAAAAAGAAAGTTGTGTGTAAAAATAACCTTGGATTCCTCTCAGGTCACTTTCAACTTCAGCATGTTGCCTAACAACATGCTGCCATGTGTGGCTGATTTGACATTGGCAGTACTCAGAAAAAGAGCAGACTAATAAATTGACCGGTGAGAGTAAGGAGGTGTATTTAAAACTATAACAGCTGCCTCCACTGCCTATTTCTGGATTCTGTAATGTTAGAAAATTGGGGACGATTGTCAACATTAAAAAGCTACAGCATTAAGTTAAGGTAAAACAGTAAAAATGTCATGGGTTAAGTTGAAATAGCTTGAATACTTTTGTTGCCATTGGTTGAAAAACAAATGTGATATAAGTAACTGAAATAAAACGATTTGAATACTTTTATTTACTTTTATTCTGGCTCCTTTTTTTCATAAAAAACACCTTTTTTATTCCAACTTTTTAGCAGAGTTTTGTTGTCATGTGACAGAAGGGAAAGTTGTACCTGCATCACCCCAACATACTATTACATTTTCTGTATTACCATTATTTCCAAACCAAACCTTCGGTCATGTAGCAGGTGCCAGTGTTGCCAGTTGGCCAGTATAAACAACTCTGCCTTTTCTCCCCAAACCTATTTAACGTCAGCTTTGGACTCTGATCTACATTGTAGTGGGAGCAAAACAAGATAAATAACTTTTTTTTTTTTTTGTCTGAGTCCAAAGCAGACAAAAAGAATCTGTGGTTAAATTTAATGATGATGACTGTTTATCTTTTATTTGAGCTGAAAAATGGCAGCTGCTGTTTAAAGCGGTCTTTGATGTAACTTAGCCCTTTCTGCCTCATACCATTAAATTTAACACTGAGATCCAACTTGGCATAAAGCTTGTTTTCCTTTCTCTTTTCCCCCCCTGTTAGGTCTTTGTGCACTCTGTTTGATAAACTTCTACATGCTAGAGCTGCAGCCAAAGGTATTGGGCTATTTTTCAAAGCAGTATTTAATCCAAAACTTATCCTCAAGCAGCATTACACCACAAAGGTGACATAGACTGATTTTAATAGACATGACTATCAGGTTATTGTAAGACTCACACTGTCAAAACTTGAGTGTGTTGATTTCAGTGGTTAGTTGAGGGTTGGATTGCTTTTTATTATGGTAGAGAATTAAAGAAAATGAGAGAAAACACAAATTGGGGATCAGAGTTTGTTCTTTTAATTAGTCCCCATGCTCACAAACCTCAAATGGCAAAAGTACTTCTCATACTACTAAGAAATGAATTATTTATGCTGGAATATTGCTTCCAATCTGATTGATGCCTGGTGACCGACTCCAGCAGTGACAGGCATGGCACACCCTGGACAAGTCGCCAGTTCAGGACAACACAGTGACACACAGGACAAACAACCATGAACACACACTCTTAACTAGGGCTCTTTGGACTGTGGGAGGAAAGCAGGATTTGGAGGGAGAACATGTAAACTCCATGCAGAAAGACTTCAGGTCAGGATTCAAACCAAAGACCTTCTTATTAGAAGGCAACAACACTACCGACTGTGCCACTGTGCAGCTCTTCTCTCCCAATCATGCAACAGCATTTTTCTTTTTATTACACCTATGAATTTGCTTAATCATATCCAGTAAATTATCTGCACAAAACCCCTCATGAATTGTTAATGTTTTATGCTTTCATTTAAAGGTTCCATTTATTTTTTATTTTGAATAAGTCTGAACGTAAAAAAATATACATTTTTCAAAGCTTTGCAATGTTCCGGTTTTTGTATACGACTATATTGGCAATAAACCAAATAACTTCTGTTCATATATCAGTGGTCCTTTGTAGTGATAAGTCAACTGACAAATATTACTACTTTTTAACTTAATGTTTTTTTTAGCTTTTTTTTCACAATTTTTCAGTTTTTCCCTTTAAACTCCAGATTTACTTAAATTAAGTTTTCATTTGTATCTTCCAATTACATCACACATAGCGGCTCTCAAACGTCTGCATATCCCTGAAAAAAAAAAGCTATGCTCTTGTGGCGCAAACAATGAGATCAGTCAGAACATTTTTCTCCTTTAAAGTCACATTTACCCCAGAATATTTATTACATTATATAGTTTGAAGAACAATAACATCTGCACCTCCTTATATGAATACTTTGTTGAATCACATTTTAATTCAGGTTCTTAGAAACACATCTGCCATCAATAGTAGAAAAACTGTTTAGCCATAAAAAAAAAAAAAAGAAAATCTCTGCTTTAATTGTTGGATTTTCTTGACATTTGCTTGTTTGCATCCTTTAGTTGATATTGTAGAGTTTGTAAAGGATTAAAATGATCTCAGGATTCATACTTTACCGGAGTGCACACTTATGCAACCAGGTTGTTGGAGATGTTTAAAAGTATTTCCTCTGTGACAAATTAGTTTGCTTTTTTAATGAATTTCAAAGGATAAGGGTCCCTTTAAAGGTGGAAAAAGATCTGAAGGACTGATTTTCTTACTTTAATTAAACCTACCATTTTAACAGGGGTGTGGGTGGTTTGTATATTTATTATATCAGACAAATTTATCAATAAGAAAACATCGCAAGAGTTAGTCCACACCAAAAAAATGCTAAACAGGCAATAAATACTTGCCTCGTTTGAGCTTGGTGGCCACCAGCCTGACCATAGCCATAAAGTTTGATCTCTAAGTAAAAAAATTATTTTAAGGTGCACATATAAAAACTAATAAAGTTAATTTCTTCTAGGTATTGTTTCCATTACATTCACAGAAACAGCATTAGTCCCGTGAACCAAACTGCATTAGGTTACATTTTAAGAATCAAATTTAGAAGTTACTTTGTGGTGTGAACACAGTGTGAAGTCGCTTTGCAAGTAGCCTCCATGTCAGAATGGGCTCTCTGACAAAGCGCCATTGTGGGACCTTTAAAGAGTCGCCCAACATTAAAGGGAGTTAGCGGTGGCAGGTGGTGCACTGGAAGAAGAAGATCTCCCTGTGGTCTCATTCAGGCCTGACAGAGAGAGAACTGAGACAGGTGGTCAAGCCCTTTAATGTTGGAAGGCTTTTAATCTGTGCATGTGGCTTCAAACCAGGCCAAAGTTTACACTGACCAAGAACTCTTTACTGGCAGAGCTGTGACGGAGTTTCTTCTGCCCCTGTTTCATGTGGTTTGAAGGACTTTATGAATGCTTTGGCGACTTTCTTCTCTAGTGACACATGGTAATGCTTTCTTTGTTTTGGAGCTTTTGTGCAGTTGAAGTGTTTGTACCATGTCCATGACAACTGGCAGCTTACTTAAAGTGTATTTGCTCCTGTTTGTTGTCAGGTATTCATTGGACTGGAGTCATTTTATGGCAAAAGATGTAATGATTGTATACATGTATTCTCAGAAACAAATTCAACAACAAGGTTAAATCTGAAGTAGGATATTCGAGCTCCAGCCTGAGCGACTAAATTGTGTTAAACAATCTTTTTGGGTCTCATTCGAGCCAGATGATTGGTTAACAAAAGTGGGCTTGCGTTGTGGAAACAAGCAGATGTATTTCGAGGAGCTTAACACACAACAGTATCACTTTGCATAGGGGCTGCTCCTTCTTTACATTTCTGCTTGGTAGGTCACATCACTATCATAACTTAGCTTTTCTGTGTGTTAAGAGGGGGAAATGTCAGTATGATGGTTTCAGGGTCCCAGGAGCCACAAAGATCAGGGACACAAATTTGTTTTTAGTTCTGAGTTTTGGAGGCTTCACACCTGAACCTGAGGTAGCAAAGATTTTCAAAGTAATGTTCGCAAACTCATCACTTTGGGGCCTTGAGAAATTGGAAAGTTCAACTTTGGAAAACTGTTATTACAGTTTTAATTTAACAACGTCAAAGTGTTGTTCTCAAAAATGATTGATTCAATCCAGTTTCACAGCAGTTTAAGCTAAAACGCTAAATTAAAGATTCAGACAATATTTTCCCTACAGGACGTTGCTAAGAAATAAAAACACCTCAGGAAGGCTTCACTTTTCCGATATTTTTGGTTTCCTTAGCTCTTTTTCACTTGTTTCTCCATCATCCATCCATTTTCTAACACCCTTGTCCCTAGTGGGGTTGGGAGGGGTGTTGGTGCCTATCTCCAGTAAACGTTTCGGGCGAGAGGCGGGGTCACCCTGGACAGGTCGCCAGTCTGTCACACAGAGACAGACAGGACAAACAACCATGCACACACACACCTAGGGAGAATTTAGAGAGACCAGTTAACCTAATAGTCATGTTTTTGGACTGTAGGAGGAAGCCGGAGTACCCAGAGAGAACCCACGCATGCACAGGGAGAACATGCAGAAAAACCCCAGGCCAGGAATCGAACCCAGGACCTTCTTGCTGCAAGGCAACAGTGCTCTGCCACTATGATGGATCCCCTTATGAGATCCATCATAATGATCTCATAAGGGGCTTTTTAGCAGAACATGGCTGTCTGATATTGAATGGTTTTATGTGGAGTCACAGCACTTAGGCTTGCACAGCTGGATGCCACTTCACATCACTCCAAATAATCCCTGAGGACTTTTATGGAGAAATCATTGCTTGTTGCTCAACCTCCCTCTCATTTCCACTCCTTATCTCCCCTTAATATCGCTCTCTCTCGCCCTCAAAGGTTTTCCCGCTCACCATCCCACATTCGTTTCCCAGTTCCAGTGAAACTAGTGATTAAGTGTTTTACCAGTTTACACACAAAAGGAACAAATTCGTAATGGAAGTAATGGTTCTAAAACAAATTTAACTGACGTGCCAGAGTGGGTGTTTTAATAGGGGCACAGAGCAAAAGATTACAAGAAAAAAATCAGGGTAATATTTCATTGTTTAATATATCAAATTACATATAAAGTGAGCCAAAGAGTCACTTGTGGCTCTGGAGCTGCAGGTTACAGACCACTGATCTAGCAGATTATTGTGATCTGATCTCAACACAACTGAAGCTTTTTTAATGATTTTCAATTCACTGTGATTATAAAAGATTAAATAGGTCCAAGGAACCAATTAGTAACAGTTTCTGTGCTATAAGAAGCCTTAAGACTATAAGAAATGCATGTAGTATTATCTTTTCAGTACAGGGCCCATAGGAGGAGCCAGGATTAGTTTCCAGGATTAGAGGCATTGGCCCCTAATGGCTCCTGTCTAGAACTGCACATACTGCTGTGTCAGTATTTATACCAACTGGCTTATTCAGTAATAAAGAAATTATTATGATTTATCATTTAATGTATTCTGTATGAACTATAATTATAGAATATCACAAAAGATTTTTTAAAAATACTGATCTCTTGCTCTTGTAGTTTGTGAACTGAAAACATGATTAGTATGCACTTAAATGTGAATAAAAGCCCTATAAATATAAATACCTGAAAAATAAAAAATATATAAAAAAAACAATTGGAAAACTCAAACTAGAGTGACTTTGCTTTTTACCAAGTAAAAATATATTTTAGTGGGTACTAGGAGCATGCAGCTTGAATGAACAGCAGACATGTCTTTATGTGTCTTAGTACATGTGTGTCTTATGTGTTTCCTGTGTCTTCACTTTAGATACCAATGTTGAAAACAGCTAACATCGACTCTCCCCCACTTGGTAGTAGAATCCAGAGTCCTTGTCTTTGGGACTTGTTCATGCTACGCTATGGTGCATTCACTGGCTGGAAATATATAATGTTGGGTAATATTTTTTGTTGACTGTTTTTTGCTTGGCCTTAAGCCATGGGGGTTTGAGAAATACTGCATTTTTTGAAGTGAAGTTATGACCATGTGATCAACAATTACATTTTCCTGCAAACGTTATCATGTATGCAGGAAAATACTTTATTTTTCTTAGATGTAGGATCACTTTTACCACTTTTACCTAAACAAAATAATCAAACTATATCCTATTTTATTCTATTCTATTCTAAACTTAAGCATTTCCGTTCACATGCAGCTGAAATGATCGACTCCTGATGTTTCCTTAAACTTGGTTTCTGTATCATCAGTGAGTCCCTGCACACCAATCAAAGAGCATTTCTTATTTTATATCATTTTCACCCATCTAAAATAGTTTTTTAACCTTTTACACTGGTGTGTTTTGGTGCCTTATTTTTTTTAATCCAAAAACATTTTGATTTCTCAGTATTCATTTTCAAACTCGGTATTCATTTTTAAAACAACAAGCTCTCAGATAACGCGTGTGTGATATGTCCAAGTAATCTCAAACAGCATTTTTTTCTTCCCCCATTAGTTTAGAGTCGCTTCCAGATGTGTAAATTCTTTCTGAACATTTCACACACAGTAATTTGATCTGTTGTTTATGTAAGAATCATCAGAGGAGTTTAATAGTGCCACCAGTCAGTAAGATCTCAGGACATGTTAGAAACAGAGCAGCTTAACAGTGTGTCTCTTGATGCATCTCATTAAATCCCACCTCCCACAGACGTGCATACTCAAAGTCTAGATAGCATCTTCCCTGGTCTTTTCAAAGTGCCATCTGCAGGGCTCAGCCTGGACCTGTGACATCACTTCCTCTCTCACATGGAGGCGTTTGTGGGAAATTGCACCACCATGACATCATGTAATGGTTCCAACATGCGGTGAGAAGAGTTGGACCGGACCAGCAACAGATGCTTTATAGCGAACTGAACTCTGCAGCGAAGTCAGTGGCTCTCTCAGGCGTTACCTCAGCCCTGGTCAGACTCAAAAGTTTTATTCTTTTACATGTTTCCAACTTTTCAAAAGTCCATCTCTACCTCCACTTGTGAGATAAAACTACACATTAACACTCTTGATGGTGTCACGGTGACCTCTTCACCAATTTCCCCCGCTGTTGCTATCATGTTGCTCAATGTTTTGCCCCAGTAACTCATTATGACTCCTCAAACTCTTTCATATGCACGGATCTTCACACATCTTGTATCCATCATTTGTCCCTCCTACACACTGTACACTCCTCCGACGTTCTCACGTTAATCCTCCCTCACTTGCTTTCACTCTCCTGCAGGCCCCCCTTTTTTTCTTCCTCTGACATGGTACATCAGGAACCACTAAGCGTGCGCACGGGTTGCATTTGTATTGGCACCGGCTGAAGGTTCTAATGTTGCCACTTCAGATTAAGTGTACTGGATGACTGTGGAAAGCAGCTTCCTTCTCATGAGGCTGCAGTAAAAGATCAGAGGAGGTGGGAGGAGATGTCCACTAATCCATCCACTTCTGATCCGTGGAGTTTTGTTCCACTAACTCAAATCAGCAGTCAGGAGGGCTGACATATAAAAGCTGTTTACTGTACACAACTTTCTTTTTGGGCTTAATCTGTGGATGGTCTCATCGCTCGATTTGATGTTGCAGCCCAGAAATAAGAGAATTGCGAGTTCTAATATTGCAACTTTTTTAGCTAATTGTAAGCCGATGTTTGTGTACGTGTGGGTGTGCGTAAGCTGCTGTGCAAATGGGGTGGCCTTTGATGTCGCGCTGCTTGGATCTTGTAGTATTTCGCTGTTCCCAGGCTGGCTGAGTCTGTCCTTTTCTCTTTCAAGGGCAGAAACACAAAAAGAAAGAGGGAGAGAGAGAGAGATACAGAGGCAGGAAATAAACACAGGGCCGACGGAGTTCTCACGTTTAATGTCTTGACAAGATTCTGTTGAATGAAAATAAGTTACACATACAGTCATTACATTTCTCTGTTGCTGCTTTAGCACACTGAAAAAAGCAACAGGTCCCTGTTCCCATTCTTTATAAAGTTTTTATACCTAAATATTATTTTTATATGTTTCCAATGTTTAATTTGTATATTATCCTCACGGTTCTTAAGCTTGCCAGGACTGATTTATCTCAAATCTAAACGCTGACTTTTCTCACAGCTTATGAACTATTCTTTCTATTTAAGTGACATGAAATGTAATTATTTGTACTCCAGAGGTGGGATAAAATAAATACATTCTTGCATTTATGTATGTAATAGGAACTAATTGATATAGTAACTATTTCTGACTTGCAATTAATTGCAATATTTGTAAACTGAAATTATAATTTGAAAAGGTCTGAATGAACAATGAAAAAAACTTGAAAGAAATGAAAGAAGTGTTTCGTTTTTAACTCAAAGAAATTACTTCCTTCAGCCAATTAAGCATCACACATCCTCTCCCGTACGCAGGGAAACATCAACTCTTTAGTAGTTGTGCAAATATTTATTCAGTGTAAAGTATTTGTGCCACAATACACTGAGTTTTCTGAGCAGTCCCCTCTAGTGGCCAGTACATGAAATGCAGTTTTAGGTTTTCATTTTCATTTTTATTTCATTATCTCAAAAACTAAGTATGAATAGCTTTTGTGACAACTAAAATAAATCAATGTATAAATCAAGTATTAGCATATAACTTCTGCCCCCTGTACAAGATTTTCCTGACAAGTATACAGTGATAATAAAAAAGAAACACAATATTAGTAATAAAGTGCAAGAACACAATTTTTTCACAAAAACCCATAATTTAATTTATAAAGAAAAAAGGGGTTTACATGTCAGCTTTGATCTGATATGCCATGTAAAAAAAAAGGCAGAAAAAAGACATTTTTGAGAGCGAAAAGTGTGATTCTTTTCCTGGTGTGCATGGTGACATTTATAATTATAATTAACATTTTTATATGTCAAACATTTTCGTAATTGGATAATTTACAGATAAGAACAAAGTTATTCATACCCCTGACAGATTTACATGTAAATCCAAGTGGTGATGATTAATTACTTGTAACAACTCTCTTATGAGCGGAAATAACATTTATATTTTCATCCAGTGTCTTGACTTGAATCTCACAGGGAATTTTTGGAGGAATCTAAAAATTGTCAAAATACAATTGGAAAGCTGGAAGAAGCTGCTTATCAATTATTTTGTCAAGACCAAGGACTGAAATATTAAACTCCGGTCATGTTTGTAGGCTTTTATTTGACACTCTTTGAGACGCTAAAGGAGAAATAGTAGTAGTAATGGAGTAATGGATGCTCAAACTACTTGAAGATGAAACACTAAAAATCTCAAGATGCAGGTTTCCTAGAAACATAAGCGATAATCTCTGAGAGAGAGCTTGATCGCCAATATTGTTGATGAATCTCCGGCACTGAATGGCAGTCTCTCAAATCATGCTGAGCTTAAAAAGGCTTAATAGGGCTTGATAAGACTCTTGATAAGATTCTTGAATTCAGGTGAGACAGAAAGCAGCCGACAAAAAGAAAGGGAGTGAAAGGAAAACGGAGAGAAACATCACACCCCCAACTATAAAAAAAGTGTAACGTTGACACTGACTGAAAAAAAAAAAATAATAATAATAATCATTATTATTATTATTGTTTGTGTCGGACTGACTGGTCAATCACTGATAAGATCCAGGAAAACAGAAAGAGTTCCAAATCTTATTTTCTTCACCAGAGGATTTCTCTAAATACAAACACATTTTGTGCTTTGTGTTTATGTAGATTTTTCAGTCGAAACGTATTTCTGGGCCTTTGAACATCTCCCTACCTTGATTTTGACTGTAGCCAGGGCTCCAAAGTCACAGCCTGATCCTGGGGGCTTCCTTTGCAGTCCTGTATAAATCACTTCCTTTCCAGGGCAAAGGCTACACATTTTTTCCTTTCCTACTCCTTTCCTCCTGCCTCTCTAAAGCAGCGTCTTTGGAAACATCCAAACAGCTCCTCCTGTGTATGAGCTGTGCTTTTAACATACAAGATAAAGTAAAAAGCCTCTGTGTGTCTCTCTGTGTGTGTATGTCTGTACGACTGAAGCAAGCTGCAGGTGGAGAAACATCCAGTAACCAACAGTATCTCCAGCCTTCAAAAAGCCCTTCATGTTCCTCTACTAGAGGAAAACCAAGAAATTGTGGCACAAGGCCAAGAGAGATTGTGTCAGAAGTCTGTTTTAGCAGGTCATTTCATCGAAAAAATATATATTTAACAATTTATGCAATATCTAAGCATCACCCATGTCAGTCAGGTTTCTTAGTTGCCACATATCCTTTAATTCTTATTCAGGAGATCATTTTATGTCTTTATTTTTTTATAAATTACAATATTATTGTGAAGCTCAAACTTTTATTACGTAACATACTTCAATTGCTTATTTTTGTTCATTTCTACTCCAAACAACATTTCTCGTTGTTTGGAGCATGTACCATTGTCATTAAAGTAGGTGTTAGTACGTTTAGCTATCTGAACTGATTCCAAATCTTTGTAAAAGTATAAATCTCCATAAAGGTTTTCTGGTAAGAAAAGCATGAATTACTAAGCTATTCATTAAACTAAACCGCCAGTTTATACCTTTTGTGCCTTACCTTCACTGTGAAGGGTCGGTTTCCTGGATGACTGTCAAGCTCCCTATGATTGTCGATCAAAACGTAAGATTTCTGTATTCAAAATCTTTGTACTACAGCGGTCTCATGAAATGTTCAAACCGTCTGAGAAACTTAATATTTTTTTAATGAAATCTCAAGTTTCACTTTTCAGTCACATGCAGTTTTTATACTTGCTCTTCAGACTTGAATGAGAACCTTTGCACATCCTTTGAAAAACCGCTTCCCTCGCTTAAATTTGCCAGTGAAGAGGAGAAATGGTGGGACAAAAGGAGATAAACACATCGACATCATTCCTGAGAAATTTTTTTCTTTGCGCTTTTGAATCGGAATTGATACCAAATCATCTCAGATCTCACGCCGAGAGGCAGCGATAAAAATCAAGATTTATACATCAGATGGACATAGATGTGTGCGCTCACTCTATCAACTTTAGTCAAAGATGTCAGACATCCATCCACATGAGGGTAACTTCTTGCTTAAGAAAGGTGGTGCTTCAGCCCGAATATTCCTATCTTTCTGTCAGTTACTCACATCTTACGGCTCCAAGCTGTGAAGGTGTGAAATGCCTCCTCCGGAGTTTTTCTTCTCGGAAAATCAGCCTCTCCAGAGGAGAGTTCCCTCAGGGACTCTACGTGTGTTATCTCACGCATGCTGCAACACACCAATGTTCAAACACATGCTTATATCGATGGGCACACAATTCATTTTATCGTTCTGTGAAACATCTGCTAAACTATCCTTGTCAACCATCCACCTGAGTGTGAGTTATCTTCTTTCCACTGAGCCCCGATTGGGGCTCCACAACGTTCCCAATGAACAGATGTCAGGCGAGCATTACACACCTTGATGCTTTTTAATAAAACTGCATCGAGGATGAAGCAGTGGAGGAGAAGGAAAGAAGACAGGACGCTGTTCTTCTGCAGGTAGGGTGGAGTACCTGTGTGTTCATGACTTACTTGGCAGGTCTTTGCACAAGTTTCGCCTCCACTGATGTGGTTGGCGTGAAACTTTTTTCAAAAGCGCATTTGAAGAATCTCAGATGTTACAAGACGAAACGCCCACATGTTTTTGTGTGTGTATGCGTGTGCGGGGGGGGGGGGGGTGAGTACACGAATGCACCATTGGGTAAGCACAGATTGACTTGACTCTTTTCACTTCAATCACATCTTTGTAGGTCTGCCTGTGGATCCTATAAGCAAAACGCAGGGGGAAGAGGTTGCATTGCAGAGCTTCAATGGTTTCTTTGGCTCAGCCATAAGGGATCTATAGCACCAGCAACCTGACTGGCAGGCAGATGGGTGTGGAAGAAATGATACAATATCAGATGAGAATCAGTCAGAATTTTAAGATGCTGTGGCCACTGTTGTGAACATGTGCTCAGGGTTGAGTTTGAGACACACAGAAATACAGACAACAAAGAAAGGAGACAATGATTCAGTAGCAAAGATGTTTTAAATAAATAAAAAAGACTTATATTTGACAGCTGTCAGACAGGAAATCTGGTTGTTAGAGAGGGGAAGGACATGCTGCAGGGGTCAGTTAGGCTGTGACTTGACCCTGTGAGGACTAAGGCCTCCATACATGAGTAAGACATGCGTGACCCTGCTTTAACACATTTGAGTCAAATAACCATTAGCAGGACCTCTGGAGGACTTGACTGAAAACTGGGGAGGTAATTCAACCATTTGATTCAGTGTTGTTGGACCAGGCTGCGGGACACTGCCCCTTCAGGATGGGAGTTGAATGCCGCTGCCCTAGATGGTTGGAAGAAGATATTTGTATGAAAAATGAATAAATGGCAGCTTTACATTTTTAATTGATTCTTTACAAGTGCTAACAGAATTTGGATTGAAAGGCTTTATGTGTTTCCTCCTGGAGTGAGTTTGAGTTTTCTCTTTGATCCACAATTGCATTTACCACTACTGAACCTGGACTGAAACAATGAAGGGATGAAGGACGTGATGAATATTTGACAAGCATCCAGTCTGCAGTTTGTCAGTGAGTTAATTTTCTCTTCTTTTATAAGCTGATTTACATTCATGCTTGTCTTTCAAGAAGAGGGAACCATTTGGCACTAATATTGGTCCAATATTGACCATAACTGTGTCATCGGCCCGGATGCAAAATCTTCGTTCTTTTTTTTTTTTTTTTTTTACAAGACAACCACAAACCTTAAGATATTTTATCTGGACTTAATTTTAGATACAAACACAGAGTGGCAGAAATTCGGATGTACCAGCAGTGAAGTTGAAGCGTGTAGATTTACAAAAAAAAAAAAATTGTGAATATGTTTGTGTGAATTTAACACACAAAGTTATAATCTGAATCTGTCTCTTTACTCATTCAGTCAGAGATCTATTAATAATTGAGGGGTCTAATATTTATGCTTGGATTCATTTGCAGTGTATTGTCAGTTTCATTTATGAGCAGTTAATTATGCCCATCCTGCAGAGCAGATGGTTCCTTCACTTCTGTAATTTCCTTGAGGGAGTCTGTTTTGATCACAGTCACTGAAATATGTTTGTGACCTACTATAAGAGTTATGACAGCAAAACAAAAACAGAGATGTTGCCCGGCCTTTTGACTCTGTGATTAACCTATTGGACATCATCACAATATTTCACGTTTTTCACATTTGAACGGTATTCCCTTCCAAAATAATGTCATCTGAGTGTGAGCGTCCACCGCAGAGACAGTTTGGCTTTTTGAAGGGTCAATATTTAGTATGAATATCCACTTCCTTAAAACCTGACTGTGTGACTTAGACTTTTTCTATGTAAGGATATTAACCGAAGACTCAGATTGCTGTTTTGTTTTTTTGCAGTGTTTCTTGTTTATGTTAGTTGTTTGTTTGACAGGAGATCGAGCACAGATAAGCCGCAGCTTTGAACTCCTCTCTCCGATCATCCTGTGGGTAAGTTACTGAAAGAACAGAAATTAATTTCATTCAGATGATACATGCGGCTAATGTGCTTAAACAGAATCAGGATTAAGGAGGAACATCGTAGTTGGTTCACCCACTAATGACAAAAATCATATACAGGTGACCTGAATTTATTTTGATTTTATGGATTATAATTATTATTATAATATTACAATTATTATGATAACAAATGTAACATCTGTGTGTGCTTCTCTTCAAGACAACGCCAACCATCAATTTGTTGGTTCTTCTAGGTTTTCCACTGAGTAACAAAAAGTTTAAAGGTAAAACAAACCCCATATACTCTGTCTTGATAGCAACTAGATGGTTAAAAGTGACCACTGCTACAAACGTTTCCTAAATGGATGCATTTTGTTTGCCTTCTTCTTCTTTTTTTTTAAATTTATTTCTTTATTACTGAAAATTAAAGAATCAAGACTCTTGAGAATTATAACATTACATTAGTCATGTGATTGATTGATGGTCCAGATGCTGGAGAACTTCCTCGCATTTCACAAAAATACGAGGAAGTTTACTTTTGGGACAGGAAATGTTTCGAGTATCTCGCGAGACGACTCCAGTTGTCTCTTTTTACTATTTGTTTACCATGAAGTCAGTGTGTTAATCAGGATCCTCTGGTGACCCTGAGGGTTTGTGCTGTCCTGGAGCCGATACCACATCGTCTTTAGATGGCAATGCTAGATGACTCCTTCACTTTCACAGCATAAGCCCTGAAACAAACTTTATCCTTAGAAAAGCAATGACTATCACAGGTCTGAAGGACAATGACGAGTAGGAAGGACAGCATCTTGTGTTTCACTGATAAGAACAAGTGATCAATATTTTGAAATTTATCAGTCCCCTTTGGCTTATCGTCATTCACAGGCTATTCAGAAAAAGATACAATCAAAGAATGACATTTTGCTCCTCCCCCTGTCCAAATGCAGATTGACAGACCAAATCACTGTGGAAAACCTTGTTTATTTTTAACATGTTCAGGTTGCTGGTGAACTGAAAGCCACAGCAGTATTGGATTTCCTGGCACTGGATTTCAGATAAATTGTAAACTGTAAACCAAAAGGGTCGGTTTGATGCAGGAATGACTGAGGTTCCCCGACAATCCGTCTTGCCTGTTTGCTAAGTTTCTTGCTGAGAAAAGTTAAGTTTTTGTTTTACTTCTGTATTCCCAGTATTTTCTTTATTGCACGTGTTTAAACTAGCAACTCGCATTAGCTTTTTTCCCTCTTTGTCAGACATTATATCAGTTTCATTAACAATTCCTTGTAGAATAAATACAAAATGTTCTTGTTTTTTAGTAGATGCAACGGGTTTCAACTGTACTCCCCAAAAAACTTACTTGCCAGATTGTTTCTTTTATCAAAAGAAGGAAGAAAACTGCTTCTTAAAAGTGCTTGAGTTTGTCACTGTACCATAGCTCCATTGATGCCTGGGATCCCGATCTCTAGACACGCACTGCATGCTAGACCGGGGCCTGGTTACACTGTTGCTACAGCAGCAGAAACAGTCCTGCAGGTCTTCAGCAGTCTGTAGATTGTCATAGAGAGGGTTACGAAACAGATCAGTCTCGGAGCTCAGATTGTTCCACAGATGTGGAGCTGACTGGCTTCCAACTCCTTTGATGTGACGCTGAAGTTTCTAGATTCCTCGTCTGACTATCTGTGTTGGCTGACGATGGAGGCAGCTGAGGGTTAGATCTCATTCGTGGAGCTGAGCGTAAACAAGCACTCTGCCAAGTCAAGTTAAGCTGTCATCCAATGAGCAGGGCTGTAAGCATCACTGGGAAGACGGGGCTCAGGCTTCTGGTATGTCACTAAAAAGGCGATAGAACCAGTGCAGATGCTCCAGGGGCATAAAGAAAAAACATTGTACCCATTTTAACTCTTTTTATTTCCAACACTGTTGGATAAACAGTCAACATCACAAGGAGGAGATCACTTGCTTTAGTATTAGGTGACAGAAGTTCAAAGGCGATTGAGAGGTCATGGGATAGACGAAGCAGGGGGCAGGATGGCATTTGATTGGGACAGGGCTCCTGTTGTCCCCAGCTGTCCTCTCCGTGTTCCCCCCATGAGCAGAGGGCGCCCTCAGGTCAGGACGCCACCAAGAATAAAGGAAAAAGGCGAGTTCAAATGCAGGTTACAGACTGGAAGAGGGGCCGGGTCTGTTTGTATGGCTGCGAGTGTTTTGCGACAGCGCACTTTGTCATCTCCTTCATCCCCTCCGTTCTCTAGCACACACACAAACAGTCAGAAAGGGACAGGGTGACCAGACGTCCCTGTGGTCTCTGATATATTTATAAGCTTGGAGCAGTTTCTGTTCAGAGAGGGAGACTTGTGAGATCCACCTGAGCAAATATTAACATCCTCTATAAGGAGCCTTTGATGTGCAGAGGCCAAAGCTCTGGGTCAGCACCCCTCAGCAGGCCCATCTCAGAATGTGGGGTCTGCAGAGTCAATAGACAACAGAAAAGACGCCAAAAAACAGACTGGTCAGATGGACAAACTGGACATAAACAGCACTTTCCGAACCACGAAGTCCTAATTTTCTAATTCTATCTTGTTAGACACTACAGCTAATAATACTAAAACTAATTCAAAGTAATAAAATAACTGCTTCAATGACAAATGATCCTCTTGCAAGTGTCTTTTTCATATTGTATCATGTTATAGTCACAAGAAGTTATGCATTGGAGTTGTTTTGCTGGGGTGTTGTATAACAGACCATTCACTGGTTGCTCTAGACTTGTTTGAGATGATCAGAAACAAGAGAATACCAATGGATGCCCTAATCTAGAATGTTTTTAGGTAAAATATTTTAAAAAACATGTCTAAGAAAACTTCCATATAACAAATATGCTGCACTTTGTCTTAGTCTAAACAACGGTGTGTAATTCTAGTTCTCTGGTGTCCTGACACATTTCATTGTGTCTCTGCTTCAATTCATTTGAATCAGATAATTAGATGGTTGGCAGGACTCTAGAGCCTGCACACTGAAGAGACAGTTCAACCATTTGATTCGGATGTTTTGGACCAGGGAAAACGTCTAAAGGTTGCAGGACACCATTACCTCAAGGACTGGAGTTTCACAGTCCTTTGTCTATTGCACCAAATCCCAATAAAATATGTTTTAGCCTGTAGTCATGGCCTGGGAAAATGGGAAAAAGTTCAAGCAGTATGAATACTTTTCCAGGATGCTATATAGTTAGCACCCATTATTCTGTCATTCCAGCCTGCCTGAACTAAACTTCATAAAACGCAAAAGCTCACACAGACAAAATTTATTTGAAAGAGGGAAAAAAGATTAAATTCCAGAGACTTAAGTGTCTTTGCTGCTAAATCCTTTTTCAAACGTTGGGAAGAGACTTGAGGGAAATAAATATATAAAGTCATCCAAGAACGAGGCTAAGGGGTTTATCTCCTTTCATCTTGCCACCGCCGTATGACGACTAATCCTGCCTTGTGTCTAAAGTGCGCAGCCCGAGCCCCTCTGAACTACATTAAATGGAATAGATTAGCTCCTCCAAAAAGTCACGAGGTGGCATTTCACAATCTGCCTTGTTTTTTTTTTCTCCTTTTTGTTGCCCTCAAAGGATGGCATGAGTCATTATCTGTGTTCGCTTTTGTCTTTGAGTTTGCAGCACACTTCTCAACTTTCAGCAGAGAATAAAGTAAGTTTCTTACAGAATTGGTGAAGTTTGAGACAAGTGACGATGACTGGGTTTGGTCGATGCTTAAAGAAATATTTAGGGGAAGGGATTATGCATAGAGTCATGACTGGGGAAATGAGGAGCGATAAAATCCATAATCTACGGCAGTGTTGTTATCCATCTCCTCATCAAAATGTCAATTCCAGCAGACAAAACAGGATAGCTTGATGCAGGAAGTGGACTGTGGGTGTGTAATGCAATTAAATGACTCCTTCATCTTGTTTGATCTGCTTCATTTCATTTAGTTTTACTAATTTGGAAGATAAATCCGATAAGGATGTGCCATCATGTGTTCTCACATCAAAACTTAGGGATGATAAAAAAATATGTCGTTTCCTTTTCATCTCCTCACCCAGACGTCCAAGGACAGCAGTAATTAGATCATCTGTAGCTCTAATGTGGAAAGAAGCGCTGGGGAAGAGTTTGGACAAAATGCTTCACGAGGTACAACTACTGCTCAAATTGAGAAGATCTATTTGCATTTGCTGATTTCTGCTCTTTGGTAAAACTATGGGGACATAGGTTAGGATCTTTATGTATTAATTTGCTGTCTTTCTTTCATTTATTTCTAGAGAGGGAAGTAAAACAACATTATAAAATGTATTCACTCCCTTGAATATTTTACCCTATTATCGCTTTTATAAATCAATAATGACCAATACATCGTGGCTTTTTTTGACCAAAGAAAAACATCCCTCAAAAAACTTCGATATGAAAAGTGGTTTCTAGAAAATAAACAGATTTAAATAAAAACATGTAACAAAATAAGTTACATATTTCAAGTCAGTGTTTATTAGATGCACCTTTGGCTGCAATTACTGCACAGAGTCTGTGTGAACATGTCTGAATCATACTCGCACATCAGGACACTGAAATTTTACCCCATTCTTCCGTCCAAAACTGTTCACGCTCTGTCAGATTCAGTGAGCAATCCTTTCCAAGTTTAGCAACAAATTCAGATTTACAAGCAGACTTAAACAAATCTGGCATTTTCTAGATTATGTAGACCGCTGGTCCTTTCAAAGAGAATTTCAACAAAGTCTTTGTGTGAATGAAACATTGGTTACAGACCAGTTTTTTTTTATTTTTTTAAATTATACATACTTTCTCACAGCAAATACCAATTACTTTGAACTCTTGACTTTAGAAGTAGTCAGTAGCAGTATTTTCATTACAAATGTTCTCAAAACTTGGATGAAAATTTCGCTAATGTCAAAAATACAATTTTGGAATCATGGCGCTTCGATTAAATAAGCAACACAATTAAAAAAACACGTGAAGTTTGTTCAAAGAGGAGGGTGCAATTTTGTCTTTCACCTGATCAGCATTTTCACGGCTATAAAATGAGGACCAGAGATAAAGATCAGGTTGTCTTTTTTTTTAATGATTAATCAAGATATAATGCAGAGCACATGATCTGATGAAAGTCCCACCAGGCAGGCCATTTCAGCCTTTCTGCCTTTCCGTAATTGTTGTTAGATTAGACTAATCTTTCTGTCATTTCTCATTCTCCCTTCCTCTCCCTGTCCATCCATCCTTTTTTCTATATTCCTGTTTTCATTCAAAGTTTGAGGTTGTCAAAGTGTCAATTAAAGTGAGCTGTGGCATGGCGTTTCATTGCATACTACGTTTGATGTCTTGATATGAAAGTGCTTTGATTTTTTTGTTCTTTTTCTGCCCTTGCACAGTTCTTTCTGTATTCATCTGCTTGCTGGCTGTTTTGCTAAGCCTTCTTATTTTTCTTGGCTGTGAATAAAAATGAGACAAAAACCATAACAAAAGACTGCAGAGCTCTGGGTGATTTCACAGGTGAATTATCATGGTATAACATAAATATACTGGTCAGGTTCTAGTATTTTAATACAAAAAAACTTGTTCAAAAAGAAGACGCATATAAAGCAGCTTAGCAGGAAGCTGCCCTTCATTTACAGCTATGTTTAGGTTGCTTGATTTTTGCCATATTTACCATTTGCTGTTGAACTTTGTGAATTTAGTCAATAATGTCTTAATGATTATGTTTGAGGCAAGTCTGACTTTTCTGAAAGGAACACAAACAAAAGTCATTGTTTCTGCCCGCGTGGTGTCAATGAAGCAACATTAATGCCAGTCAATGCTTTATTAAAAAGGCAGTAAAATAAATATATAGATATATTTAAAAAATGGCTTCCTGTTAACATCAACCCCAAGCTTTAGTTCCAAATCTTTAATTAAATAAGTTATTCATGAAAAGGTGTAAAAAACCTCGACATTCCAAATTCCATAAAGCAGCTATCATATGTGTGTGTGTGTGTGTGTGTGTGTGTGTGGGTGAGCGTGTGCGTGGGGGTGCGCTCATGCATGTGCTGCTGATCTCAGCGTGTCTACATATCAACCACATCCATACGTCCGTACAGAACATTCCTCAGTGCCCACACAGACAGCTCTGAGGCGTCTCTGTCTCCCACAACATAAAATCTTAAGCAGGACTGACAGAAAAAAATCTGTGCAATAATTTCATTCCTGTATACAAGTGCGTCATTTTTCCTCAGAGGAAGAAATTAAACCAGCTGACTCATAAGAAAAGAAACCACACACATTGAAATAAGATCAACAACAATGACGAAAGTTTTTAGCTGTCCTGTTTTTATGCCTCTATAGTATATAGTGTAAGGATTTATTTACATCTTTCTCCATTGACAGAAAACATAAAATATTAGTGTGGTAGTTATTTTTTGACTCTATGACATGCCTGTTATGATCCTTGAATGCTTGGGTTTTGCTTTTGACGTATGTTTTCATCATTTTCTCAATTTTCTTAATTTTTATTCACTAGTTTTGTTATCTTCAACTGATTTCTCTGTGTTCATTAATGTTATTGTGATTCCTTTGTATTTAGTTCCTTAGTTTATTCTTGTGTTCTGATTATTGTGCATTTAGAAATATTTCTCTTATCTCACTATCAATATTTTCCCCTTGTTTTGTAGCTGGCACTGATATATTTGGGCAGTTGATTTATATATTTATGTAAATACTGTAGAAAATGTGGTAGTATTGACTAAGTTACAACTTACATTTGTTTGGCCTTTTAGAATCACTCATAGGCTATTAATAAAGCATTGAGAATTCATTAATTTTGTTAAAAATGGAAATTCATCCCTAAAATGCTTTACTTTGACCACACACAATATAGTATACCGTATGCAGCAGATGCACATCATAAATGATGCAAACATTTTGTATTCATGACAGGACGTGACTTTTACACAAACACACTTTCTACTTTATTTCTCTGGATTAAAGATAAAATTGTTGTTGATACACCAGCATGCTAAAGAAGATAAGAAAAAGTGTGACAGCAGCTTTAGTGATAAATAATCTGATCTTTTATCAACTTTACTCCAACATACTTAACTGTAGGATAATGATTAGTTTGTGTGTAGTTTATTATTAGTTACAGTTAAAATACTTATACTTTAAAGATAAATGCATTTGTATTAGTTGTGATTTATTTGTATCCATTCATGTTTGATGCTGTCTTTCATTTTTACAGCATAATTTTCAACTTAACGGTTTTTGCGACATCTCTTTTCTAGCTTTGTGTTTTCTGCATAAAATCAATCAGATTTATTTGCATAGCACATTTCAGCAACAAGGCAGTTCAGAGTGCTTTATATCTTAAAAACACACATAGAAAAATACAAAGTTGTAGAACACAGTCAGTAATTGTCAAATGCCGTCATTACAGATCAAAATGTTGATTAATGTTTTATTTATAATGTTTTAAATGCAACTCTAAACCGGTGGGGTTTTAGTCTTGATTTAAAAGAACTCAGTGTTTCGGCTGTTTTGCAGTTTTCTGGAAGTTTGTTCCAAATTTGTGGTGCATGAAAGCAAGTGTTATATTTTGAAATTCTACATTTACCAAATTATTATTACTTCATGGTGATAACATATTTCTGCAGCTGTTTCCGGGAAAGTACATTTTCGTTTTGTTTGTTGTTATCACCTCTGTGGCTCCAGGTTGATAAAGAAACAAGGCAATCTGGGAGATTTTGTCTCTGACAGTCAATGTGGGCAGGACTGCGAGTCTTTTTCAAACACCCTCATAGTGTTTGGTGGGAATCTGCCTATGCAGTTGTACTCACAGGCCGTGTTTAAAACAAAATCAGATTAGATAGAATAGAATAGAAGTACTTTATTCATCCCAGCAGGGAAATTACTTTGCAGTTACAGCATAGAGACAAGACACAATAACAACTACCACTGAGTAGTAGTTGTAGATAAAATAAAAAATAAAATATAAAATGCTATAAATTGTAAAAATATAAAATGCTGTTAATATAAAAAGCAACTTAAGAGCAGTCCTTGCAAAGATTCAAAAAATGCAGAAACAGTATGTATATGTAAATATATGTACAGCAAGTGTGCCACAGTGCAGTTGTGCAAAATTGGACTGATTAGTGCAGAACAATGATTTAGCTTTTATTGTACAGTGAGATGGCATGTGGCAGGAAGGATTTCCTGTATCTGTCCCTACGACAGCGGATGTAGATTACAGAGCATGCTCACAGTTTATGATTCACACAGGTCTCAGCGGGAACACATAAATGTTTTAAGTGGACTAATTGAAAGGTTAAAGCGGATTCTGTTAAAAAAGATGTCTGATATTGGTGTACAAATCATTGGATTTATGAATATGTTTTTGATGTGTAGTAAATTTGCCTTTGGGTTTCTGCAGAACCAAATCGTACTGCTAACGCGTCAATAGACTGTTCTTCCTAAATATTATAATTTCCTTTTTTTGTTTGTAGCACCTTTTTCCATTCTATTCAAGAAAACTAAAATGGCGGGTGCTTGGGTTCGACATCAGTCCGGTACCCCAATCGGTGTGCGGCACCAATGACCTACCTTGTGACAAATACGACCCAGAGGAATGTCGAAATTTTAGGCAAAATGATTCAGCCTAACTTTATCAAACTAAAATGACAGAAAACCTATTATTTAGTGACCACCGTAGCTTTGTAGTTGAAAGACCCTTCAATAGGATCTAAACAAACATAAACCTCTTTACATAAGGCAGGATAAATAAAATATTAACGGCCACCCTTTTTGTTTTTCCACAGCACCAGGACAGAACAAGAAATGTCCAATTATATCAATATACAGTTCTAAACAAAATATAGCCCAGTCAGTTTGTTACTCACGACCTCCAGGAAAGTGTGAAAACATTGCAGGCCTGTTAGAAAAACAATGAGTCGAAATTCACTTGCAAAACATTGAGAACGTTGCAAGTCACTCGTCCTCTCCTCGACTTCCGTTGAACGCAGCTGAACACGTAGTGCTGAAGCGACTAGCTCACGTAGCTTAGCTCACTTAGCTTAGCTCGCGTAGCTTAGCTCACTTAGCTTAGCTCAAAACTCTTCAGGACTACTTGCGTCTATCTCCTCTGGTCCTGTCCCTCTCGCGGCGACCAAGTTCTTCTTACGTCTTCCGAATTTCGTCCTCTTCCGTACTTTTGTCCAGTTTTTCTCTCCCTTGAGTGTGTTTTCTTCCCTTGTTGTCCGCTCGTCTCACCCTCCGTTCTCTACCATCACGGTTCTCCTCTCCTTCTTCCTCCCGCCTCCTCTTCTCTCAACCAATCACGATTCACGCACCAGACGGACTGTCTCAGTGACCAATCAAATGGCAAAGCCAAATAAAATACACAGTGCATCTTACGTCACACTAATACTTCTTTCAATTGCAATATTTACATAAAATAATGCTCTTAGTTGATTTACAAATAATACAGTTTTAATTACTAAGTAAGCAAATTACTTAATAGCTACCTTTACCCTTTAAATTATTGAAATATTAAAGTAAAGGAAAATACTGCTGTATTTCTTCCAGAGACAAGAATATGAAATCCATAGTTATCACCAATGTTATGCATTAGTAAATAAACGTTCACTTTTAATATATTTGGGTCTTGTCTTGAACTATGTAAGATTTCTATTAACCTCAACATACGCCATTACAGTAACCTCAGTTTACCACAGGGCTACATCTTTGTATTTTACAGAAATAAACAAAGAGAGTAGAGAAGTATTTAAATCTGTATAAGAATAGTATAAAGTAGAATGAAATGAATATGAATCTTAAAATAGGTTTAGATGCCTCTATTTAAGGTTGTCAGTGTAAAGATGTGTGCATTGGTTTAGGACCGTCTACTGCAAAGGCCTGAAGTCCTGGGCCATTTCTTAAGTTGAGGGGATGGCAATTAGGACAGACTTTGTCTGGAGCCAATAGCCTAATTCATTGGCGCTGTTAACAGCCTCAGTAAAGATCAAATGCGCTGCCAGCAGATCAAAGAGAGCAGCAGGCAGTTTGAAAGAGGAAGCCACAGCCTAAATTAACTAAGGCTTTCATTCTCCAAAGTCAGGTGGCTGGGGGGACAGGTATGTGAACAAGATGAAGGTAACACCTGGTCAATGTCCAGAAAAGCAGCGTCAATTAGGCTATAACTGAGGAGTGTGTGTAAATGTGTGTCTGTGCTTGCAGGAACACCTGCCGTTTCACTTGAATAGGAAGGTCTGCGCTGCCTCCTCTCTGCTCTAGTACAGCTGATTGAAGATTTCTGGTAAATAAGTGTGAAGTTTTATTTAATTCAATTAAATTTGATTAACATGCAGCCTAAATCAAGATACCAAACAACCCACTTGTTTTGCTTGCTTATAGTGCAAACAAAAGTCCTAGTCAAATGAAGTAAAACATTGTCTAAAGACAGGTCTTAAAGATAGATTTGGATGTTTTTGTCCACGTTGATCTCAGTCATTTACTTCTTTGAGTTTCGCCATGATGGTACCATGGAAATGTTTGACTCAAGATCGGTTTTAATGCTGCTCCAGCTTACTGTGTGTCGACCAGACTTACAGAAAAGTTGTTTTCCAATTAAGTAAACTTTGGACTTTGCTTTTAACGCCACAGTTTGTAATGTCTAGGGTTCCAGCTGCTCACCCCCACATGGAGAACAGCAGCAGCACTCTCTCTGAAACTGTGATAATAGTCATTGTAAAGTGTGATTGCTTGGTAAAACTTGTTTACTTGTTAGATCAATGCAAAATGTGCAGAGTCCAGTCGATAATGACGTTTTCAAGCTATGCACAAAGAAAATGAAACCATATCACTTGTAGACAAAGAGAGATTACTTCAGTCATAGACTCTGATGCTGTACATTTAAAAGTGTACATCAAGACCCCCAGTCTCGACTGTGGTGTCATGATACACTGATGACTATCATAGCAAAACAGTGATGACACAATGGTAACCATGCAGCTTAACACCCACATGACCTGAAGATAAGCAATCAGAAAACGGTTTTTAAGGAGTCTTTTCTCAGACAGCTCAGTTATTGCCTAACCTTAGCCCTCTCTTGCAAACTGTACCATAACAAATAAGATAACAGCATGACAGACAGACGGATGCATGCAGATGACACATCCAGAAACACACTCCATTACCAGACCAATGTCCAAATCTTATGCTATTATTGACAAAAGTAATTTGCAGTGATATGTATAAGCTGGGTGACTTTGATTGTGAATCGAATTTCCCACAACCCTTTTTAAAAATTTGTGCCTCACCAAAAAAGAAAAAGAAACAAAGGAACCTGGTCTAGACAGTGCATAACATAAGATGGTCCATTGACCTTTGGAGTAGAAAGTTCTGCAGTGGGACTTTTTTTATGTTTCCAAACCTTTGAAATATCTTAAAATTTCACAAACCTCTAGATATTTTCTTTTGACATTATTTAATAAACCAACACAAATTAATGAATACATATTAAGTTGATTTAAGATACTATGTAGTTTTTTCATGTCAGAGTAACGAGGGGTTGCATATGAATGGACGCCACAACTTTCGATTTTTTATTTTTTGAAAAATATTTAAAAACTGTATGTTGTTTGCATTCCTCTTCTTATCTAAGGAGTTTATCACACAAATCCCAATGAAATGCTTTGACGATAGTTGTAACGTGACAAAGTATGGATTAGTTCAAGGGATATGCATAAATGCAAACATGTCTGCATCTCAGGGTTAACATCTACTGTAAAACTGTGCTCTGCTCCATTTCCCACTGATGTCACTGTTCCTCATCTCCCTCAGATGACGTCGGTGTTTACTCCATGTTTACTCCACTCCTGCCTGAGAGATATCACACAAAGCTACCACATGGATCCAGATGCCTGGTGAGTGAATTCCACAGCCAGGACCTCCTTTAAGGCTAATCTATTTGGCCTTAGAAAACAATGACTGCATCATAAGTAATTTGGCCCCTTGTGTGAAGTATGGCAAGAGGTTCTGGCTTGCTACGTTGAATTCCACTCCCAGACTTTGCTGTGCCACAAATCTTCTGACTTTGCTTCAACAAAATTCCTTGAGTTTCTCCCTTGAAAGAGATGATTTTCACATTCTGGGAATGTGCGTAATTTTGTCCCGACTCCTGATTCAGGGTGAAGATTTGTTTCCGGGAACGCTCGTTGCTACATGGAGGTGGAAAAACAACTTTGGAGGTGATGTAATTAACGGCTGCAGCATGCTAGATGTCTGCAATGTCTCTGTGCTGTGTCAAGCAGAAACAGGGGGCTGGTGGGAGGTAATTACATGTCAGGGTTGCAAACACTGTGCTTCCTAGGGATGTAGCCAAACCTGATTTAGTTTTCCCTTTTCAACTACCTTGACCCTTGGCTGTATCCCACTGGGTGGGAGCCGATGGAGGAATTTATGTAGTTGCTGCCAGTTTTGAATCATTGAATATTTTCTTTCAACATCCTAAAGATTTGGACGTGAGTTATGAATTTCAGGCATCTCTCCATTCATGCTAGATGCTAGAACTTACGAAACCCACCCAACCTGTTGACCTTGTGCTGAGGTAATGGGTTTTTTCTTTGAGTATGAATAAGGCTCAGAATTCCCAGAATTACTTCATGTCTGTTTCATTACTCATAGTTGTTACACCAACTACAGATTTTATGCAACTTCAAACTCCAATGATCAGTTTTACCCGATTCTGATGCATGTTTATAAACTTAAATCAGAAAGCGTGCATTTTTTTACACCTGCTGCGTGAGTTGAAAAATAATCAGTCTTAACAGTGAAATGTTTCAGTAAATTATTATTTTTTTCTTGAAAAAGACCCTAAAGTTACAGAGTCGTATTTCTACATCACTGAAAAGGATCAATCAATTAAAAAGAAAAACGGAATATCCTATTTATTCTTTCCCAAGATGAATTGTAGCTCAGTAATTTCCATCCATTATCCATACCCACTTATCCTGACAGGATTGTGGAGACGGTGTGGGGTCCTGGTCTCCACCAGTCATCCAGGGAGAGGCACTGTGCACCTTGGAAAGGTCGCCAGTTCAGCACAGGAGATTGAATGCACAAAGACCCGTGGCCAGGATTCGAGAAAATTGTGTCATGGGAGAAAAAGAAAGTTAAAGTTGCAAAGTATGGGGGCTAACAAAAGTGACCAAAGAGCAATGCTACTGGAACTTCTGACGTTTTTAACAATTCTGAAAATATTTACTTTTGTTATAATTGGTCTAATTTTTCTTAATAATGTCAGTCTTTTCTCCGACATTTGACTTGTTCAAAAATAAATAAAGATTTCATCTCATCTTAAACCTTATAAATTATAACCTGCGTGGACTAAAGCTGGGAAGTCCTGTTGCTCAAGGACTCAGCTGCCTCACAAACAATCTGCTGATCCAAGCAAAGGGCACCATAAAAAGTTGAAACTGGATAGATTCAGTATATTGATTAACTAACTTAAAACAGCAACATTGATTTGAACATTGAAAACTCTAAATATGTATGTATGTATTCTCTGGAGTCTGTCGACTGTTCCGTTGACGTTTTTCTAATAGTTTCCTAGTACAACATTTGTCTTGAAAGAAATTGACTCATCAAAAGGATGAAACAAAGCTGCTCTGTTTAAAAGGAACAGCCTGAACAAAATACAATTTATTTTTTTATTTCATTTTCGAACACCTACTGCCTGGTTCACATGGCAAGATTTTAAAATTCTCAGCCGTTTTTCAAAACCTGACAGACCCACATATGACACTAAAAAAATTATAGATATACCAGGTTTGGTCCTGTGCTTTGTACAGCCACACGGTAAATACAACACCTCACAAGCCAACAGATTTCATTTATGGTCATTCAGATGTCAGACACGAAATCTCGTAAAACCTCTCGAGATCAAACGTGAGTTCAGAGTAAACAAACATGGCTTTCTGATATTAACCTTTAACTCTCTCTCACCTTCAGTGTAGCATGTGGAAAATTGTTGAAGTCTCATGTGATATTCCCCAAACATCTGCTGGTTGTAGTACTAGACGGATGGGAGGAGACTACTACCTCCAATCAGTCACGAAGAATGATTATTAGACTAAAGATGTGCAGAAAAAAGGGGGAGTCCTGCACTTCCTTCTCAGACTCGCTGCTCTGGGAGCATAGCAACATATTTCATTTCATGCATGTGCACAAACTAGATCTTTATGCAACCGACAGATTGGGGAGAATAAATTAAATCATTAACAGCTGCCCAGTCTGGGAACCTGATAAATGTTAGAGATAGAGGGAGTGGGGTATAGAGGAGCCAAGCTAATTATCAACTAATTAGGCATTCACAAGTTGAATTGGAATGGGACTTGGACTGCGGTTGGTTGGAGGAGGTCTGAACAAGGCTGGGGCTGTAACTCTCTGGATCCGACAGTCAACAGCATGCGGTGCAGAGCAGGAGTGGAAAGGTTGTCAGGGCATGATAATCACAGCTCCCTAACCCTGTGAACAACTTCAAAGTGGAGCATGCAGCATGCAGGGTGCATATCAAGTGAATAGTGCAGAATAGGAGCTACACTCTGGTGTTGCAGAGATCAACTAACAGGTTTCAGATAAGAAAAAATAAATTTGGGATGTTTTTTTCTTTGTTCTTTAGGAAATGAACAGCCTCACTTGGAGGAAGTTTAAACTGTAGTCCCCATAAATAGTAGATATTCCTGTTGAACTATAGAAACGCTGAAGAAAGTGTGATGTTCGGCAGAGTGGGATGGGAATCGTTTTCCCCCTCTCTCTGAACCTCTTTTCATTCTGATTCTTTTTTCCCCTTTTCTGTTTCTGTGTAAGGTTCCTGTTTCCCCATGCAAATGAGAGAAGCCACATTGATTTGGTCTTCAGTTTTATGTTCCTATGGCAACAACATAACTAAAAAGAGTTTAGAGCAAAGCACCTTTATCCATGTGTCCTTCTGATCATCACAGGAAATTAGCATACCAGGGAAAAGGAGAGCTTGCAGAGGAAAGCAATTGTGCTTTGGGAAGGTCAAGCTGGCTGCCTGAACAAAAAACAAGAATGGGTTGTTTTTATTTATTTATCTTTTTTATGGGACTTAGCAAACAAGTGGGGAAAATGGGGAAAAACAGAAACAATCATGTTTAGATTATGATCCAACAAAGTACAACAGCAAGTAAATATTTTCTTTTTTATGCTGTCAACACATGTAAACGTCAATATTTCTAAAGATTGTCCCAAATCAATTAGAATATCAGTGATTTATTTCAATAATTTAGCTCAAAATGTCACCATAACCAATTGTACTGGTTAACAAAACAGAGAATGATTTAATCATGATTAATACAAATTACATCTAATGAAAAGAGAGAATGTACTGTATATAAAATCTATTGCTAAAGCAGAAGTACCAGCCTACTGAAAAGGATGTTCATGTACAGACATTATCTACAGCTTAGAATATTTGTTCTGATGAGGTTAGTTTCTCAGATTAATACTGCCATTAAGCAAGTATTAAACATACTTTTGATTAGGCCCACATTTCTGTACTAAAGGTTTTATTGGTCTGATAAATATTCCCAGTAATAAATAGGTTTTATTAGCCATAAGCATCATAATTAACAGAAATAAAGGATTGAAAATATCGTTCTCTGTATTTAATCTGAATAAAATGTTTCAGTTAATGAACTGAGTTACCAAAATAACTGTTTCTTGAATGTGTGTGTAGTATATAGTATGCACTAATTACTTGGTTTGGGCTCCCCTTGTACGGTTACTTTAGGTGACCAGACTGATCTAAAATAGTAATACCAAATATATCTTCTTATTTAGTTGAATATTTCCTCTAGAAGTTTTATTTCATTTTTGCTATGTAGTTTCTCGATGCTACCTCAAAAAAGATTTTATTTTTATATCCTCTCAAACAACAATCATTTGCACTTTGTTTACTTAGGGAAAAAATGCACACACATTTGTTTTGTTTTTGTCTTGTTGTTTATCATGTTACTATGTTACTGAAGCATTTTGTAGACACATAAACATTGTCCGAATTCTGCCTCAGGTTTTTAAAAAAATGTTTCAAAGGAAAAACCACAAGAACACCCAACGATCAGAAGTTTCATTACACAAAACATAAATAAAAAGTAGTATAACTTACCCCATTTTTAGCTTTGGTTTAACATCTTCCAGAACCATTTTGTTGCTTGTTGCAACCACAGGGTGAGTCAAGTGGAAATCTTCTGGGATGCGTGATTGATGGGAGTGGAGTTGGGCAAGGCCACATGCGCATTAGTTGTGCAGATAAAACTTCAGCCTGTGTTATTGCTGGTGATATAAAAACTTTTCGCCTGCTTTTCTATGATGTGGTCTGCAGGGTCAAGTGGAGGGAGAATTGAAAGGCAAACACCAGGGCCACAGCATGAAAGAAGGTCTGAAGATCAACCTGAAATGACATATCAGCTGAATGTGGAGACGGAGCTAAATAAACACGTTTTTTAAAAAGCCCCGCCTTCTTTAATGTCATCACATACAGAAATGTGAGGGTTGCACGTCAGTGTCAAAGCTTTGAATAGTTGTCTTGTTTATCATGTCCTGAGATGCAGAAACAAATGACGACTGCAGGCTGAGTTTGGAAAACATCGCATGGAGCTAAAAAAAAAAAAAAAAGAGAAAAGTTTCACAATGTGCATTCAACATGCATGGGAGAAAACAACATCAATAAATAAAATCTACATACCGATGGACTGGCAGCAGGTACCTTAGTCAGATGTCATTATTGTTTTCCAGTTTTGTTTGCTGTGTTAGGTGGTTAGCTAACTCACAGAGTCTGTCTGCCTGAAGGCTACCCAGCATGCAATTCTGAAACAAAGAAGGCCCGTTTTGATTTGTACACAGCGTGACCTTTTTTGATTGGGTGAGATTGGCTGGCATGGAAATCAATACTATGCTGTGTATTTGATGCAGCCTTATCTCTTCTCCACACTGTCTGCAGGTAGAGAGGCAAGGGAGGATTGTATGTTTTTTTTATGTGTGTGTGTGTGTGTGAGGGTATAAATGCACCTAAACAAATGTTCTCCCTGTGTGTGGAATATAACAATAGTTCCTCTTCTTAAAATAATTTACTTTGTCGCAGAAAAATAGGAAAACCGGCGGTTTGAAATGAGAACAGTTAAAATGCAAACGGATATTAACACAATGCCTTCCACTCTCCTATTTACAAAAGTTTTCTTAAAATGCTCAGTTCAGTAGAAAGTACTGAGATTAGACACATTATGCACCAACATAAATATATGTATATACTTCTGTGCCTGACTAATCCTGTTCAGGATGGGGGACGGAAGGAAGTGTCAGGGGTTGGCTGTGGTGCTGCTCCCAGGGCTTTCTCATGTCTGTCTCAGGTCTGTGGATGTCCACACTCATTATTAAGAACATTATTAAGAACAGATAGAAGGACGGCAGAGAATACAGGAAAAAGAGTTGAAAGACATTCTGTTCAAACTCAGTCATCTCTTGCATCATGCTGAGTTTTTAATTCTGGAATAGCTATAAAGTAAACATGGAAGTTGTTTCAGAAGTAATCTACTAATAAAAATATTCACATAACTGCCTAACTAAATGCCATTCTTGAAAGTAAAAGTGGTCTTGGATATATGAGGACTCAACCCTGTCTGTGTGGCTCCTCCAAACCTAATAACAACGGTAAGAGGAACCAGCTGCTTTCTTCCTGCACACCTCCAGAAAGGAGCAGCTGAAATCATTTAAATCAAAAACAGTCACAGTTTCCACTCTGCATCATTGGCATTCCAATGTTGCGACTTAGTCCACAGTGCCTATCCTCGCTCAGCATGGATAGACTTATGAAGTGGGCACACAGCAGCACAAATATGCAGCCCACTGGTTGTTTGACTTAGAACCAGTAAAAGTGTCTGATGAACCTGTGAAAGACAATATTTCTTTACTCATTCACTTTGGTGTTAAACTTTTTTCCTCCAGATTTGAGAATCTTTCTTTCTCATCGAATTATTTTTCTCTTGAGAAATAGAAGAGATCTTTCACTGAAACACCCCAAAATGTTGGAGAAATACAAATGGAGAAACAGGAAGGCAACAGTTGTTTCTTCCTTACAGATCTGCACTTTACTAAAACAGTAGTCCATCTGTAAAGAGATTTAAAGCTATATCACTGACTATTTTTCAGCTGATTAGTGCCTATCTCCCCCTGTCATTAGGCGAGATGCAGCGTACACTGTGGTCACCAGTCCATCGCAGTGCAGTACAGACACACAAGACAAACTCATCATACAAACTACTTCTCAGTTCCATCGAACAGTTGTTAACATCATAATGGAATAGCATTATTATGACAACTTTCTAAATGCAAAGCATTGGAAAAAGCAGCAGCTTCTTAAAGAGACAGATGCCCAATTTCAAAGCGTCAAATTATAAAGTCAAATTTCTTTTAAGTTGTGTTTAAAATACGCAGCATTTTTATCACAACTGAAGGCAATATAGTTACTTGATTTTCCTAGAAAATGACAATATATTTTCCAGGGACGATGTCACTCTCACTGAGGAAATCTACTTGGATGCTTTTAATGAAGAGGAAGTCACTCCTGTCCACTGTCACCACAAGCTTGCTTAGCAGGAGGGGTTGCATTGGAATCATGGTCTTGAAGCAGTCATTTCAGCTTCAGCACATTGACAACTTCTGACTGAAATAATTAGATAATACAGCATACAACCTGTTTGTTTCCTGAACTGTCAAGTGAATCATTTTTTGTACAGAAAAGAAGACAGAGTGAAAGTAGATGAGGGGTCATCCTTGACTTTTGCGCTCTCTGCAGCTGTATTTCTTCTGCTGGATAAGCTTAGGCCAGCAGATGACTACGGTTGTTCGCTCCACGTGAGGTTAAAAACAGCCCATTCACACCCGGTGGTCTGCAGTCCTCTCAACTTTCATAGAAGACAAGAGGCAGGAAGTATCCACAGGGATCAACAGATGCAACAAGGGAGGGGGGCAACTGTAAACTTTTGAACCTCAAAACAACACATAAGGTTTTTCTTCTTATAATGGTGGTTTCAGAGTTAGACCAGGGTTCTGATACGAGTCAATTCTAAATTAGCTGAGCAAATAATTGGTTTTAGTTTTCAAAAGTCACCACTGTCATATCACTGAGAGTTTAAATGTTTAAATATCTCTTTCAGTTTCTTTATGAACCACATCATTTCCAGAAGTTACGGTGTTTGTCTTATTATCTATGCAAATAGATGACTTATTTCTACCAGTCTAAATCGTGGCAAAGGTTTAGAAAACGCTTCGTTCGGTTCAAGTAGCAATTTTAGGAAAGCAAAGCTCTGACAGGTCTGATAAATGCTTTAGGTGAACTTTAAAACAACAAAGCACATTTAATTTTGAGCACTTTCAAAAAAAATGTCCAAAGGAGTATCTTATTGGAAGATATCTTCAGTTCCTGCTTGTTTTTTGCTTTTATATGATTGAGTTAATCAATATAACTCAAAACTGCATAAAAGCAGGGTAAATACAAGACGCTGTGAATATATAAGTTACAAACATAATAAAATAAAATATAATAAAATCAAAAATAAATTAACGTTAATACGGTCATCAATAAGTTTCTGCCATAAATTTACTAGTTTTGTAAATGTTCTGACTTATAAGGCTTGTGATTTTATTATAATTTCTTTCATAATGTTTTTGCTAAACGTTATCCGGCTTTGGTGTCCTTGCTTATTGTACCCTTTACCCAGTTATCCGCCTCTCTATAACATGTAAAAAAAAAAAGTAGAACTTTATTTTTGCTGTTTGACTAAGCTTACAGCGAGGCAGTGCTAAACTAAGTTTTGTTTTGATAATGTCATAAAAAGTAAGCTACCTCACACAGTTGAGCCAAGTTCTGTAAAGCAGAGGAGCAGAGCAATGATTTAACAGTAGAGAGAGAGAGAGAGAGAAAGTGAGCGAGAGAGAGAGAGAGAGAGAAACCTGCTGAATGCCAGAGTAAATAAATAAAGTGAATAAATGGCTGGATAATGTGTAGCAATTGCCCGGGTGTGCATAATCAGGGATTTGGAAGCTGCACACTCTACTGCTCATCTTCTGACTACAAAACCAGACCCGGCAGCCCCTACCCTGCAACACCCACCACCTTCCCCGTTTCTCTTGCTCACTCTCTCCAGACGGCGATAATCTGTTCCAGTACACTTGCCATGAAATGAGCGATGCAGAACTCGTAATGCGCTGGACAGGCAAAGCCTAACAGATAACAAAGCCCCTCCCTTCCCCTTTTCTCTCAGCCCCCCCGTCCTCCCGCCTCAGCCGTGCTCTGCCATTACCAGCCCTCATCCACTAGTAAATCAAGGCTGTTCAGCTGTAAACAAGTGGAGGCAGATTTGGTCCATCAGAAGGGGAGATGTTTTTCTTCCCCAGCTTTTCATCCGATTTGTAATATCTGTGGCGAGCAGTCTCATCGCTTTCTGTTTGCATCACATTTTCATGACCTTTGCTGTCAGACACATAATGTGTAGCGGCTGTGAGGGGGTTTTGTTCTTATCGCCTGTTTGTAGCTGTGATTGCCATTGGGTGAATGAGTCCATTGACATATGTATACATCTGTGAGCCTTAAGACAAAAGACTTACAGAGCATACAGTGGTAGCCCGTATAGTCTCTCGGGGTAGAAAAATGAAAGATGTTTTGAAGTCAACAAACAAAGTTGTTTTTCCCCCCCAGTTTTTTTTTCTGTGCAAGAATTGTTTTTCATCTCATCTCTTTATTTTTTTTCCTAGCTGCTTTTGAGCTGGCTTTCATTTAAATGTCATGGCATCTATATGAGTTCACACTGAAGGAATCTTGCTCCCTTAGCAGATTCCATATGTTCATGTGCTTCCCTTTAAACCAAATCATTTTCACTCCCACTTTTGCTCCATGTTAAGTCTCATAGTCACCTGAGATCCTGTTTTTGACAAGTAGCCTCATACCTAAGAGTAGCTGAAATAAAAGTACAGGATTAAAACAACAATCTAATTTATTACACATAAGACAGAGTTTTACACATGGATGGATATATTGTTAAATAGTTTCTTATTTCAACTCTGTAGTTGTGCTTACACACGTCCTCCCTACATGATGATTTAAATTTTGATTCAGTCATTTAAAAGGGGTTTGAAAATGTCACCCCATCTTTATTCATCCACCATACAGTGCACCATTACTCATAATGTACTGAACAACGAGTACATAGAAGTTGCACATTGGTCAAAATAGATCATAATACACTGATGCTAACATCTAACATCAAATGCTGACATCCCTGGACACATTTTTTTCATTTTCGAGCACCTTGAACATTTCTAAGCGTTACAAATATTATTGAAAAGTCAATTTATTTCAGAAAATGCATCGCCATCTGAAACATATTATGCAGATTAATCAGACAAACGAATGATTTAATGCCTTTATTTCCCTTAATCATGATGATTTCCTGCTAGCAACCAATAAAAATATGACATTTAAAAATAGAATATTAAATCAGATCAACTCCAAACAGTCTGCCATGTGCCTCTTTTGTCTTGTTTAGTACTAGTTGTTAAACAGTTAATGTTATACTTTTCAAACCACTACTTGGTAGCTTTCACATTATACATTAGTCACCTGAACCACAACTCTGGGTCAGCCTTATAATCCATGACTGTGGTGTTACATCTATCCAGGGCTAAGAAAGCTAAAACAAATTGATTTAGCTTTAAGTCAAGCAGTATAACAATGCAAGGACGTGCAGATTTTCATGTTTGAGAGAAATTTATTTTGTAAGCTTACTGGTTATTATGAGTTCATGCTGCAAACAGGACATTTGTCCTGTTGAAAAACATCAGTCCATTGTGATGAGGGCAGCTTTCAGTTATGCACATTAAAAAAAAGACTCTGCCATTTGTGGTCCCCAGATGTCCATTGTCTGTGTCTTTTTAATAAACATCACATATTTTTCCTGTCACTGATATTTTATGGACTTGATTTGTATGCAAAACATCGACAACCAATTGAATTATTTTGTTGCACTATGGCTGGAATTATGAAAGCTGGTTTGCTAGCAATATGAGCCACGTGCTATTGATTATTGTGCAAATTGATGTCAGTTGTACTAAATCCTTGGCAAAGCACTCTGCTTGAAGGCAGGAGAAGTTAAAATCTGTTGTGAATTTTGAACACATCTTTTGAAAGTTTCAAAAAGAAATAGCCCAATGAGAAAAGCTGCAAATAAGCTGCAGTTTATAAAGGAATTATCTGTTTCCCTGAAATATTTAAGCCATTCAAGTATTTTTATGGAAAATCTAGAAAAAAAACCCAAAAATTTATGATGGCAAAGATTATATTCACCTCGGTGAGCAATGCTTACTCTTGACCGTTGATGGGGACCTCCCTGGCAGGAGGTTTGACAGTAAACAGCAAACAGCACCGACTATGATCGATAGGCTCTGGGCCCCAGTCGTCCCAACTGCCTTGTGGTTTTGAAGGCTTGGAAAATCCGCCACGAAGCAAGGACCCTCCCATCTCGTCTCAACCAAACATTACCCTGGTGGCTCTCACTCCCATGCTCCTTGCTCACTGGAATGCTGGCACGCTGAGGATGACAGGGTTTCCTAAGATCCGACCAGGACCTCTCTAATTTGGGAATCCACTCCTGCCACTTCCCCTGACCAGAAACCAGTTTAAATTGGTAGCCACGTAGAGGCTGGCATTCCCCTTTTCCTCTGTTTTAATAGTCTGTTCATTTCTGTGGCTCTTTTATTTCTATCTGTCTCTCCCCATCTCTGCCTTGGCTGACAGAGAAAGCAAATTTATTTCCGGTCTGAATTATTGGTCATAACCTTCAAGTGAAGACCTCATGTGCACTCAGAAAACCCCACTGCCACTACTAATGTCTCTCCAACCACACAGCCGTTATCAGTGACAGGTACAGCACAACTGCAGTGTTAGCGCTCTGCAAACTGTGTGCTTGTGTGTGTGCTTGTGTACAAGCAGGTTGTTCCAACCTGTGTGTACGCTAAAGAGTGACAGACCACCCACCTGCTCTGGCTCTTCCAATTGATGTCAGTTTGGCATCAGTGGGAGGGCAGCTAATGGGATTTCACTATCAGCACTTCAGTGTAGCCAGCATGTCAGCTCTCCCTCCTCCGTAGCGCTTCTCACAGTCATGCAGGGTAAAACAGTGTGGCTTGGGTTCACTGAGACATAGAAAGTAGCAGATGTTGTGCAGAATGTAATGAAGACTGAAGAACATGCACAGCAAAGCAAATTGTGAGTCAGAAGTTAAGGGCATGGTGTTTAAGTAGGTAGGTGGAATTTTTTTTGAAGTGTGTTACAAAGGTGCAAGCAGTTAATTTTGTAAATAACTTTTAAAGCTGACTTTGGTAGCATCTTAGCATTCCAAGTTAGTCGGTTCTGAAGGGTGAAGCCAAAAGCTAAACCAGGAATGGCCAAAACCAAAAAGTGGATTCTGATTATTGCTCCTTCATTGACTCTTATGCTGATTTTAACGTTCTATATAAATTATTCTGAGCAGCATCAGAGCCAGGGACCTAAAAAGGCTCAAAAGCCCAAAAAAAGAAGACTGGTTCTGTTCTGGGGACGACTCTGGAACCTCTGGAGATGATTATGCAAAGACAGATTCTTCATAGGATCAAGAAAATTATGGACAACCCTGACCATCCTCTTCATGAGACATTCTTGGTAAGGCAGAGCATCTTCAGTCAGAGGCTTCTTCAGATTCAGTGCAGTACAGACTGCTACAGGAGATCATCATCTTCAGTAACTCTTTGAAGCATCTAAATTAATTAGTTGAAACAGCATTTAATTTCCCTTTGGAATTAATAAAGTATTTATAAATTTTAATTGAATTTAAATATATGAATACATAGAAATGATAAAAATCTAAATAAATTTTAAAATATATTCATATTTTAACAAAAAATATAATATAAAATATATTTTCTACTCAAGTAAGAGTAGCAGGTGTTCATAATATTACTCAAGTAAAAGAAAAAGATTACAGTAAACTACTCCTAGTAAGTATTTTTTTTTTCTCCAAACCGTTAGTCAAGTACATGTAACACAGTAAATGTAACTAATTACTACCCTCCTCTGGTAACTACTGTTCACCAGCTGTTATCAATCTTATGAGAACAGCCTTGATTACACCACCTTTGGCATGAACTGATGGTGAAATGCTGCACAAAAGCGATCTACACCGACAGACGACAATCAGAGATAGTTGACATTGTCAGCTGACTGTAAAGGGGAAGTCATCTAAAGCTGCCACAGTCACTTAGAGTTGTGTCACAGGATCTGCTGAGGTTTTGTGAAGAGTGTTAAAGGAAGTGTAGCAGCTGAAGGAGTTGGAAGACACGAGCACCTCATTATAGCATATAGCCATTATTCCCTCATCCAGCTCTGTCATAACAACATCACACTATTTAAGTCTTGCCTCACCCTCACTCTTGCCTACTGCCTTCTAAGCTGCCTATATTTCTCCATTATTTTGTCATTTAGAGTTTTCCGCTGTTCTCTGCAGACTCACAGTTAGCATGGTGGCAACTTTATACTCTTTTCTTTTTAAACTTTTTTCTTCTTCCTTGTGTTTTGCTCCACACCAGAGATCTAAAGAGGGGCCTTTTGTGTCTGACTTTGCCCCATAGGCAGTTCTCTTGCAAAGCAGATTAATAATTACAGAGTACACAAAACAATTTCAACATCTTTGATGTCAAACATGAGAGAAACCAAAAATTACAAAGGGAAAAAACTATGACGCAGAGAAGCCTTGAAAGATGGTCTTTTTTTTCTGTCTTGGCTGTATTTCCTGTTATTGTTGCTTTCTTCTGTTTCTTAGTGCATTAAAACCATTAAGCTGGACTTGAAAGAGATGGAGGCGACGGCAACCCCAGGAGGGCCACATTTGAGAAGTGCCATGGCAACTCTTCTATGTGACACTTTCACAAAAGATGACAAGTAGCTATCAGTTAGCAGTTGTTTGCTTAGAGCCACATTAAGAGAAGTAGAAGCCATCCCAAACGCAGGAGGACGGAGTCGTCACAACCCAGAATTATGATTACGGGCTCTAATTGAAAGGTTGAGCATACTGTTGTGCTGTCCTTTTCTTTATTAGCAAACTCTTATAAGTTGAATAAGTTGTGACTCATTGGAGCCAGAGCTCGCTCTCATCTGTTTAATGCTTTTTAAGAAACCGGGTTTTGTCCTGGTTAATAAACAATCAGTGACCATATAAGCTCACATCTCTTTCCTTTTCTAATATTCATGTGATGCCCAACATTAAGAGAAAATGTTACAAATATTTATTTTAGCTCAAGTTTGGTACGATTCAGTGGGAAGCCAAGCATTGCCAAAGTTTTTCAGTTGAATTTGAGGTCCGGGCTTTGACTGGGTCATTCTAACAAAGCTGAGCTTCTGGTTTGTGTTTCATAACCTCTTGACAGGTTTTCTTTCAGGATTGCATTGCATTCAGGTCTTCACATCTTCTTATCCACACCAGTTTCCCTGACTCTCCTGAAGAAAAGCATCCCCACACCAAGATGACACTACCACCATGTTTTATTGTAAGGGCAGTGTATTCGGAGATGTTTAGTGTATGTTTTCCAGCAGACATAGAGTTTAGCAAGTTAAAAAGTTTAATTTAGGTCCTATTTGACAAGAGCACCACTTGCCAAATTTTTGCTGTCAAACTATTGGACGTCTCATGACAAACAGTTGAGGCCTTCACAGAACAGCTGTTTTGACTTTTGGTTTGGTTGCACTAACATTTAATGAGAGAAATCAGAGTAAAGCTGAAATTGTGGTTTATCATGAAGCTACAACAAAAGTTCTTAATAGTCATAGAGCAAGCTGATTTGTTGTAAACTTAAACAGCCATTTTTATAACTCAAAATGGGCATTCATCAATTTTTTGTGTTGTAGTCATATTGATACAATAGTCCTGTGTGATATTGCATAATTTTTGTTTTCACATCAAGTTCAACGATTAATTTTTAAGAAACATTTAAAATATCTAGACATAGTGTCTCCATGCATTCATAGCAGCAAAACATGTCCATTTTTAAAAAGGAAAAAGCCTGTGTGCTCTAGGAATAAAGCATGCAGTACTCAAACTGCTGACATTCTAGAGACACATGAGTCAATTTGACAGGTGTCAGTGTGGATGTGTTTTTGTAAGAAAAAATAAATCTGGATAGTGTTATACTCTGAGTTGAACTGCAACAAGGAACTGAGATGTCAAAGCTGAAATGACACCCAGCAGAGGCTCTACTGTGCTCAGATTTTGACAGTGAGCTCCCTGTGAAAAAGAATGTAAGTAGAATGTATGGCGAAGCCAAAAATACAACAGTTGTCTTTTGACGATTTTGATGTTTTGTTTTTATTATTGTTCTCCGTGTTAGTGTATGAAATTTTAATAGGAGAGCATCCTGTCATATTGTGTTCCCCTGATGATTAAAGGTAAAACGGTTTGATATTGGACCAGTCAATCTTCTAAAGTAGTTATAAAAATGAGTTGAATCATAATGTTTATTCATCAAATGCACCATTTTCACATTTATCAGGCATTGTCTTGATTTTGGGATTTTTTTCTTTTTCTTAAATCTTAGGTTGCATTTTCCACGCTGTAACAACGTTTTAATTGTTTTACGGTTTTCTTCTGTTTGCATTTCTATTTTTGTTTGTCTTTCGCTGCTTTCTCTCTTGCACTTATTTTATAGAGTTCAGAAATGAAATCAACTAAAAGGTAATAAAACATCCAGTGGTGAAAGTTAGCATTTACTTGTCTTCCAGTAGTTTTGTTTGGATACACTGGTGGTAAAAAAGGAAACATACAAGCAGTATTAGTCACGCTTTGGTTTTACACTCTTCTGAAGATTAAGTGCAGTAACACTGAAAGGTTGACATCCTTGGTTAAAAAACAAACAAAAAAAAGTCTTTTGTGATTGTGAAATTCCTGGTTTTCCTGCAACGCATTCCAGATTTCTAAGATAAGAGATCTGAGATGGACGGGTGGGAGGGCAGATAATCAACGTGAAGGTGCTTGAAATATTGTTGTTGTATTTACAGCAGGAAATCAACCCAGCAAGATATGCGTGATGGTCTTAATTCAAAATCACTTTCTTACTTGAAAAGCCAAAGACCTTAATAGCTGTAATGCAGAAACAAACGTACAGCAACACAGCTGCAGCTGCAGCATGCTAGTTCTCTCACAAGTCGGTTCAGATACACTAACGGAGCCGAGGTTGGGAATGACCATGAATTTAAACCAGTCATTCCCTCTGCACTTGGCTGAAAGTAGGAATGTTCACTCTCACCCAACACCTTTTCCCCCATGGGGTTTTTTCCAGATTGATAAGGAGGAGACAGCAAGGGCTGCTTTAATAACTTTTCATCCCTTGTGGCAAAAATGTGAAATTTATAGAGAAATCAATCTCAGTCATTAGGAAATCATAAACACTTTGATCATTTTGCCACCAGATCTGGTGATATGGAGAGGTAACGCAGCCAAATCTGATTGAGCAATTGTCTGTGTAGACTTTCCACATTTAATCATTTAAAACATAGAATAATTTGTGTTTTTTGCGACTGTCTTTTCCACATTTTTTGGGGGTAAGGGAGGGTTTGCACAAACGCATGATGGTTTTTGTCTGATCAGATGAAATTGCAAACATCCCCACATAATAATTTCAAAAGGCATCCTGTTTTGGAAAACTCTGCGCTGCAAAGGAAACTGAGCGATGGCAACAACAACATGTTCCCCACATGATCCTGCTTTTCCCATCAGCATTTTCTTTTTAGATCAGATCCAGACCCCTGTTCTTTTTATGAGATCATGAAGTAAATGCCATTTAGGTGTTGATGGTAAAATGGGAATATTTGCTCCCATTTAAAGTGCTTGTGCATATCAAATGTCCCTGGTCCTCATTAGTTGGTGTCCTTATTAAGAGTCTCCTTGCTATACCCTCGGAGAAGCCTGGCGAGTCGCCCCCCTATCGCCTCCCCCATGTCTCCCACTCTTCCCTTGTATTTCTCCGACGTGCCCTTTGAACTTCCCTCAGTCTCTAGCCTCACATCAAAGCTTTGATAGAAGCTTCCTCCTTCCTCTTCTCAAGGTGAAGTACCGGGTACATCTGCAAGTACGTGCTTTCAAGACTGAAATGGCTAAACCATGTGTTTGGATCCATTCTTAACCGTTACCTTTCTTCATTATTGTGATGGAAGCGATTATGCTTTTACTTAAAGGTATGTGTTGTGTAGCCCTCTCATCTCATTGTTCTGTTTTGCAGTCTGAAGAGCCTGGAGCCTTTTTAAAGACAGAAGCAAAGGTGATTCTTTCTTTATTCCTTCAACAACGGTTCGGCTGACATACTGAGATTCGCAGTGAAACATTTCTTTACACTTCCTGTTGACGTCTATGCTCCTATTGTTATTTGCTGTTATGCAAAAACTTTGTCAACTTCTATAAATTTATGAGAAACTGAAAGTATTCCTGGGGACATGAATTCCCCCGAATAATATAAGCCTGGCCTGTTTTATTTTCCTGTCTTATCATCTTTCTTGTGTATGTTGTCGCCTCTGCAGTAACAGAGGCGACAACAGGCTAACTAGGAGTTAGCCTGTTGACTAAGATGTCCAGTTATTGTCATGGACTGACTCTCTCTTTCTGCTGCTAAGGAATCCATCCACATGCTGTACTCTGAAGAAAGCTTGCAGCTGAATTACAATGTGGAGAATTGTCATTTCTTCTCTCCTAGCATTTACTTTGATAGCAAAGTGTATCTGCAGCGGCTCTGGGCTAGGTGAGCATTTCCCCTGAACACATAAACGGACCTTTGCCAGGATGTTTTTTTCTAACAATTCATTACTGGGGTGGATCTGGGTTATCAGAAATACTGCACTGTGGTAGAAACGCAAAGAAACCATGTCTTTCTTTAAAACGTTTATCTTATTGGCCAAAATCAATAACAGAATCATGTGAAAGAGCCAACAAAGCCTGGGATGTTAATCAGCTTTGAGGTACCTCAAAAAGATTCAGATCTATTGAGTAAACAGGCTGAATTAAAAACAAAGTTTACCATTTCAAAACATCCCAAACTGCTGTTTTAAAGATGTGGTAGCTTCTTCATGACTTCAACCAGTATGCTTTGAAAAAAATAAAATAAATCCACTATTAATTCAGAAATGTGGGGTTTATTTTTTTTTTCTTTGTTTCTGATCTGCTTGTTTCCAATTTTCTCGTGGCACGTCACAATTTTTCCCACTGCTGGCTGAGGATCAATGTAAGAACTGTAAGATTGCATTGTTGTATCAAAATCTGATTTTGTCAGACGGTGGTCACTTATATGTTGCTTTGAAGAAGCACCCTTTAATTTCCTGTATGCTCCTCTTCTGTGCTGTTGCACAGTTTGATCAACGTCGATATCTTTAGTCACGTCATCCTTTGATGACAAAATCTTGTCATAAAAAAATGACAAAATATTTTTTTAGCTCAGTCTTGCTAGTTGTTTTAGTTAGATTTTTGTTATTAATTTTTTGTTCTTAGTTAATTATTGTCTGAATCAGATTTGTTTTCCCAGTTTCCCTTTTTACGTTTACTCCTCCTCACTCCCTTGTGAGTAGATGTTAAGCAGATTTCTGTTTAACTTCAAATACAAAGGCTTAGAATCCTGTCAATATATTTGTATATTGTAGCTGCAGTGAGCCTGTTACATAAGATTTGAAACTACATAACTAAAAATTATAGTTTTACGTGCACTTAATTCTAAAGTAAATAAATTGGCTGTGTTGTCTGCAGGAGCTATTGCCTCTGTCTGATGGGAGTCCCTGTCACGTGGGAGATGTGCACACTGAAATGAGGCTAGATTATCTTTGAGATTTACTAACTTAAATAAATACATCCTCCGACAAAGTACATCCCCTGATACAGCATATTTATCCTTGCTAATGTTTATATTAGAAAATTTAAAGCAAAGATGAAAACAAGTATGTTTATACACTGCAGCTTATAACCACCTCACTGCTTTATACTTTATACTTCATTAAAAATGTTAAGGCAAAAATGATTTATAACCTTTTAAATAAACAGTGGAAAAACCTTGGTCTTGCGGAAATCAAACCCCTTGTATTATTCCCAAGGAGCTTTTTGTGTGCTTCCACTGATATTTTGATGGTTTATCTTTAGGGATGATTTTGGGGGATTTTTAATCTTTGATAGTTTGTCTTTTGGTTTTTATACTTGCTGTAACACCATTTGCCCATTTGGGATACGAATAAATCTGAATCTGAGCCCCAAGTCTTTGTGATTACCCTAATCTCAACCTAGATTTTCTACCAGATTCATGTCCTTCAAAACGTAAATATTATTTTCAGTCATAGGAAACATGATGGAGAATTAAAAGATTGCTAACTTTAAAACTGCCAAAGAGCATTTTGGGGTGAACTGGGTTCTATTTATGTGAGTCTTTTTCTAATGTTGTAGTTTTCAGCCACAAAAATTACAAATGGAAAAAATTAAAAAAAACAAATGTAACTAAGTTGACATTTAACTAAAAGCACCAGACAAACCTGACAAAAAAACCCCCACAGATTACATATTTGTGAGTGACATCATCAGACGTTGCATGCAAGAAGTGATATAAACAGAGCAGATTAAAGATGTGCAGCTCAGCGCGCATGTTAGTCTTTCATATAGATTTCATACAAGTTAAAATTTTTAGCTCTTTCTGTCTGCGTTAATACTTGTGATGCAGAAATGCCAACCCCATGTCAGGGCAGCAGAAATAGGTCAACCAGACGCACGCGCAAGTGCGCAAAAACACAGATAGATGAATTACTCATTCTCTTTCATGGTCTTTGTAGATGGAGGAAGCGGATGCCAATGCGAAAAGATCAAAACCCTCTGTCAGTGAAACAAGTGTCCTCCTCCTAGCAGCTGTGCGGGAGGAAGGAAGAGTCGCTCAACAGGTTCGTGCCACTCCAGCTCCAGCTCCAGCTCCGCAGCTCCTCTCTTGCCTGTGCTCGTTTGCATGGTCCTGACAGGTATCTGTTTTTGGATGCTTTCGATGCGGGAGGTACTCTGATATATCCGTGCATCACTCTGAAGCTGCTTTGCCTCTCCGAGTGTTTGTAGAAAACACAATCAAAGAGAAAAATCAATGTGTCCTCAAGCAATAGGAAAGTCAATAGCTTTCATCGAATCTATGAATAGCATTGAGTGAGTTAGTAGTTCTCTGCAGGGCTGAAATAACATAAAGCCATTTTAGGCACAATTTTATTAATTTTCTTTATTCTGTTTTATGAATCACAACTTTGTAAGTGCCCGACTTGTATTTTTAATGAACTTGCTTGCGCATCCATAGATGTGGACAGGTTTGTGTGCAGGAAGAAAATTCTGCTCACTGCCTGCCAATATCTGATGCAGACTGTGTGTTTTAACCAATTATAATCTTATCAACTTGGCCAGATTTATTTCTACTTTAATTATGTGAAGTATATTACATCCTGGACTTATCTAATGTTGGTATCATATAATCTTGATTAATAATCTCACTTCATTTTACTCTGTGATTCAACTATATCATCCTGATTATTCTGTATAATATACCAAGACAGCAGTTCTGTTGTTGAGGGACACTTTTCTTTCTTTTAAATGGGAAAAATCAAATCCTGGGTTTTATCTGGAAGCCTGTGAGGGTTTCCATGCATATAAATTACAGCCAAGTCTTCCTCACTGAGTTAAATGCTTTGACCAATCACTATCGCTGCAGCAGAGGAGAGTCCTTAGCAACAACTGGAGACCTGTTGGTTAAATGGCACTGCAGGCTATCTGTCCCAAATTGCAGATATCTCCCCATCCATTAAATACCTTGTGACTGACGGAGTGTCATTTATCACATTCCCCTTCACCAGCAACAATCCAGAAACAGCAGCACAGCCTTGGTGCAGAGAGAAACAGGGAAATCATATAAAAGCTTTCAAATTAAAAGTCCCTTTGATGGGAAGAAGTCCAGGGAGTTGTACTCTCTTTCCAAATTATACTTCAGATCTGATGCCAGTTTATAATTTCTTAGTAATAAGTGTGTCAAATTCTTGAGTTTGAGCCGAATCAACTTTAATCTGTGAAGATTTTTTCTCTTTCTGCTTTCCGTCACACAGAGAGGCATCGCTTTGCATCTTTACTTATGGATATATCAAAAGTCAAACTTGATTAATTTTGACTTATTTCATTTTGATCATCTTACTTTCAGTTAATTTTTCTTCTTCTAATACTACTCCATCCCAATGCTGCATGTTTTGATGATTCAATTCCCAAACATAAACATAAATAAGTCAAACATAAATAAGACCAAATGAACTAGGTAATGTTATAATTCATATGCTTCTAAAATATCTGTAATAAATTCTGTTCAATAAAAGTGGGGCATATAGATTAAGGTGTACTTTGTATTTCAGTCTGTGTAAAAATGATGATATTGACATTCAGAACATTTTAATAACTTCATTCTGAGGTGGACATAAGCAGACCGGCTTGTTGTACAATAAAACTGGGACAAAGATGGAGAACCTTTTATGCACTGCAATGCTATAGTTGTTTGCCAACCTCCATAAAAACAAAGAAGAAGCTTGTCAGCTGGTTTACAGTCTGGACTGGGCTGAATTTCACATAATGAGCTGCTACCTGCGATAAGGTAAGAATATGCGGCGTATCTTATTCTGTTACCTGCTTATATGGATCACGGCTCTGCGTCTCCTCGGCTCTCTCTTCCACACGAAAATAATTAACCAATCAGTCACGGCGAAAAAACTTTCTGAAACACTGACGTCTTCCCCCAAAAATAAATAACCCGGTTGACTGGAGGCGGAAAGCTACCAAGGCTACTAGGAAACAGAGAAGAAGCGAGCTAGCTGCATCTGCTAACTCGTAAACAAAGAAATCAATAGAAGCGAGAGTTGAAGGTGCTTATTTCTCTGTGTCCCAATTAGATATTCATTTAGGGGGGAACAAATAAACAAACTTGGCTCATTTTTAGTAAAGTAACAAAAACTGTGCTGCTAAGAGAGAGAGTAGGGGGAGAACACGGAAGCTAAAACACTGACAGTCATTACTTATTGGAAATCTCCGTAACAGATGGGAAAAAATGAAAATGAACAAAGTTCTAGGTCATTAGTGTGCGCAGGCTTTTACTGTTTGTAAGGCTTTATATCATATTTTATAGAAATCGGGTAAGAAATAAGGGTGCTACGAACATTTCTGTGACAGAGTCCTGCTCATCCAGTATGGTTTTGTGGACATGACTCAGTAATGAGTCATGGCGCCTGCAGGACTGCGTCATTAGCTGCAGCGATGTCCAAATCTGTAATGTATAACAACGGAGAAATCCTTCAGCCGCTAAATTCTGATGCTTCTCCGTTTTTGTTTACATTTTGGGGAGAAGGAAGTTGCGTTGGTCTTCTTCAGAGGTTTTGTGTTGATTCCTTCAGAATGATTCCTGCAGCGCCACCACAGGTGAGGGCGCAATCAGGGTTTTCAGTTCGTTTGGACCGTTTGGACACAGTGCAGTTTGAAAGTGAACCGCACGAGCTGAAAATGACCGAATCGAACCGAGTCTACCGGACTATCAGGTGTGAACACACTCATAGTGCAATGCTCCTAAGAACAATGGCAAATGGCATAATGAAAAACGTAAAAACTTCTAGGTCCAATTTCAAGGCATCACATTACGAAGTGAAATTTATTTTAAGTATTGTTTGATATGTAGGATTTTTTATAATAAACTGAAGGAAGCACAGTTACTTGATTGTGCTATAAAGTGGGACTATGGGCCTGGAAAATACATTATACTGCCCCTTTAAGCTGTGGAATAACCCTTTAGTTAGGCATTTGTAAAATGGTCCAAATCGATGGCAGCTTCAACATTCTTAGCGTCTAATGACTAGATAATACAAACTAACTGCATCTTTTCTCTATGTGTCAAACTTTTTTCTGCTCCCAAGTACCCAAAATGCTGCTAGCCCAATAAGACATCCTTATTAGCAACCAAATATCTTCTATTTTTACTCAGAGATTTTGAGTGTCATATATATATAATAAGGTGTGAGGCTAAAATGTTTGATCTCACTATGACCTAACATTTTTTTTGCTTGTTGTTTGGTAACTGACCCTTTAGTTGCTGTTTGTACTAAGTCATCTCATGTTAACTGACAAAACCCGTTTTTAGCAGTATAACCAGTAAACTGACGTACTGTGCGGCTTCATCTTTACTTACTTTCATTTGTGGCCTTTTATTACTAATAGCATCCCCCTAAATGAGCTCCCATTTCCACATCTCATCTGAGCGCACCATGACCCACAGATAAATGGTTGTATACCCTACCCCCCATCCCCAACATGCTTCTTTTGAGTCTGTGTCAGACTGTCCATAATCACTCTGTCAAAATGGCATCCTGTCACCACCCCTTGTTATGAAGTAGCACAGAGCAGGAGGTTGAGACATATCAGAGTTGGAGCAGTCTAGTGAGCCTGCCAGCCCCCATCATGTAACATGAGGAAATGAGTTTGTGTCAGGACTATTTTGGAGTTGCTTTGAAGTCTTATTTTACCCACTTTGCCTCTAGGGGGACAACACAGAAAGCTAAAGGGGGGTTGGGTGGTACAATGTGGGGAAAACTACTGAAATGCCCTGATAACTAAGGCAAGCTCTCCTGATCTGTGCCGGGGTGGTCGAAGTACGTAGAAACGCATCACCAGTTGGGTTAACTATGTGCATAGTTAACCCTGCTCAAGCAGGTGTATGCAGCACACTTGCTTAAGATGGAAAATTTAAGATTTCCATCTTAATATCACATGTAAAACCCATCTTCCAATCAGCATGCATTAACATTTCCTTAGGGAAGAGTTTCGTTATCCCGAGGCCTTTTACTATTCTGGGTTTTATTTATGTATAACTTTTTGTACTCATTATTCCTACTTAAATTGCAACTTTTGCATGCCTTTAAAGCAAATTGTGTCTTCATATAGACGACTGAAATTTTTGAGGGCCTGTTTTATTAAATGCTCTATTGTATTAAAAAAATAGATAAACAGACACATCACAAACCCACAACTTGAACAGACATGTTGCTATTATCACATTGTACAAATTCATAGATCAATAGGCAGCAGTGGATCTGTCGATATGAGCCTGGAGCAACAGACTCCTCAGTGGAAAGTATGAAGAGGGGAATATTCCTAAGGCAGCACAAACAATGATTTTTACCCGCTTTCTGGCAAACAGAAATGTGTACATACTCAAGGGACTGTTTTAGAGTTGTTTTACACACCCAGGAAGACGCATTTAAAAAATAAGCCCAGAAGTGTCCAGTCGACTGTGCTTTGACCTCATACACAAGTTTATAGATCAGTGATCATAGTTTGTCTCCAGTATCCCATTTGCTGCCATGCATGAGGAGGAACAACAATGTTGCACTGCAAAACAAAATTGGAATTCACACATGCGCGGACGCCACACACAAACACACAGACCCTTTTGCTAAAGATGATGGATGTTTTGCACCCCTGTTGTGTCTGCTGCGGTGTTCCCGGACCAGGGACAGCGAGAGGGGCATCCCGCAGTGCTGTTTTGGGCGTCCTTGCCAGCACGAGACAACTTCACTATCCCTGCCGTAGCAGGGGGCGATAATCACATCAGGCTGCCTGACAAGAGGCATTGAATTCAGCTCTGGTACTCTTAAGATTCTGGCAACCAGCAGTCTCTGCCAAAATGCTACTGATGTTACAATGAGAAGGTTTGTGCTCTTTTTTTTTTTTTACTTCTGTGATTTCGCTGAACTTTCTTTTTTCAAAATCCAGATAAGTTCGGCAAGAACGCTGAATTGCTTGTCACGGTTTGAAAACCTGAATCCACAAATTTGAGAGTCACCGTTACCGCCCATAGTGATCAGTGTGATTGTGCTCGTTAGTGTCTTCTGCTGGTCGGCGTCATCTGCTTGTTATGGCTAATTTTGTACTAATACCTACTTTTTGTCAGTTTATTCCCACAGACCTTTTATGGAAAAATGTTTAGTTTTTCAATTAACACCAGAAAGATTTACAGATTATACTATTTGAGGTTTTCACCAAAATCTTCAGAAGGCTCTTTTAGTTACTAAATATAAAAAAATAAAATGATAAGACTTGGAACTACCATTGATGACCTCAGACTGGATTTAAGTCCCTAACTCATGCTGGGTGGAGGCAATACAAAAAGGATCCTGCTCCTTTAAGATATTTATAGCCCTTCATACCACGCTCTATTGAGATTTGTGTGATCAAGTTCATCACGCTGTTGTTTTGGTATATAGCTTGACGATTATTGGTTTGGTCAAAGTGAAAGTAATGCTCATGCTGGCTGCTTTTTTTTTTTTTTTTCCGCTTATTTACATTATTGTTAACAATTGTGTCAGATGTCCACGTTTTTTTTAAACGGCCTCCTCTCATCAACACTCAAACACTAATTTCCATGCGTGCTTTTAGTTTCTTCTGAAATCTATTAAAACTTTTGAGAATCCAACAGAAACTGGTCTGAGCCTCTTTGTGGGCCTACAAAGCTCCCCTGCTACCCAGGGAGCCTGGCTTCCAGCAGCTATGCCCCATTCATCACCTGCTTTCAGCGGCCACCGCCAAGCTGCCTCCGGCTTGAAGGCCAGGTAGGGTGCCGGCTGGAGTACAATGTTTGGGGGATTAGTAATCAAAGGCTTGAGCCCTCTGTCCTGCATCCGCCTTTCACTCCCTAGTTGGGGGAGGAGAGCTCCAGCAGCGGCCAAGGTCATCATCTCCATCTCGGCAGGAGGTAATTTGGAGAAAACCCTGGGAACAGGCTAGCTATCATGGGCTAGCAGGCTAGCAGCACAGCGGGTGTCTCAGCCACAAAACATTCATCTGCTTGGGCTGTGCATGGCATGGCTGACAACAGAATAATGCTTTGCTTTTAGTTTCGTCCCAGTTTCACCCTCTTTTCTGTCCTCTCCGACTTCTCTATTTCTTTTGTTGTCCTTGATCTGTTCCAGCCTCATTCTGAGGGATTTAGTTTCCCTTTTTATATGACTGAATGGCATGTTAAGTTAGCATGATGACAAAACTGGCAGAATAGTGAGTTAGTTTTGATAATTTGGTCCTAAATGTTTTTGTTTTTTTCATGTTTGAAGTGAGATGTTTGTTTCTCAATGTTCACTTTCTAATAGAAACTTGAGATATGGTTCTCAAGTGTATTCTCTGAAATCAACATTCTCAAACAAACCTGGAAGAACTTTTGCTTGTGTGCATTCATGCTTAAGGGTTAAAATAATAATTATCTACGGATCCAAAAAGAAAAGAAAATCATTTGAACTGCTTTGACTTAAAAGGCCATTGACAAATTTGCGATCCACCTCTTGAATTTCATGTGTCAGAATAATGACTATGGTTATCGTTTTAAGCTGATTTGGCGTCCTGTGGTGCGAGACATCGGGCAAAGAAATCCTGGTGAGACAGCTGCCTGTAGACTCATAGGTTTAGAGCAGAATGGCCAATAAATTCTCGAAGATCGCAGGCTGGGCAGATTAGCTTAGCCCGCTAGGTCTGTGAAAGGGGGAAATGGCAAGCGTTGAAGTAACGATGATGAAAAATGAGTTGCCTGCTTGTGCCAGTCGGAGGCAAGAAAGCAAACGTGACCCGCCACCCCACCCTTCTACCAACACACCCCTGTTGGGAAATCGCCAAGTTGTCATGACAACAGGGATGTTCTGCTGATGAGGTCTCGCTCAGCACTGTCCAATCAGATCGGGGAGCTACAACCGCAGCGTGAACAGGGGAGGACGCACCTATTCCAGTTGCACAATGCTGAGAGAGGATAGGCGAAACCTTGGACCACCAACGGCAAATTGGCAATCTGGGGGAGGCTGTCAACGGGCCGCTATGGTTCGACAATCCACAAACAGCTGGGGGTCGTGGAGACGGGGGCTGCCAGGTAGGGGGTCTGTGTTCTGTAAGACGCTATTAGCGCTGCTACTGTTGTTTTAATTTCTGCTAAGTATTGAATTTTTGTTGTTGTTGTTGTTGTTGTTGGCATGCACTTAAAATGTAGCATTTGTAATTGGGCTTACTGACGTTTCTGGATGTTGGATGTAGCTACAGGACTGCTCCAGCTGCACTTTAGGAAATTGTTAAATAACTCCTGCAGGTGGTTTTTGACTACCAGCTGCAAAGACTTCACCATGGAGAAAGAAGTCAGAATGCAAAGGGAGGATATGTCTTATAAAATTAACTTAAGGGGGATTTTGCATTCACTTCTCTGCGGGATGTGACCTAAGTGTAGACAAGGCTAATATGGTGAAACTCTCCTGGTGTTTGTTTGATTTTGGCCTTTTATTTCAAGCGGCAGGGAGGATTTTTCCATTCACTGTGTCTCTGGTTGACCAAAAAGACAAACTGAAGTTGTTCGAAGCTCTAAAAAGATGGAAGTCTTGGAGAGGAGAGTGCTCTCTTTGCTCTGCAGGCAGCCATTACGGTCATTGCCTGCTAAGGCATTTCATTTCAGCCCATCAAACTATAGCAGACCACAATTGCTGTTCTTTTTCTGCAGACATCATAGCATGCAATGGTGATGATATTGATTTAAACCCTCTCTTTTGACCCACCCTTCTCAACTCCAGTCCCTCTATCATGGGCTCCCTGTTGGACACCTATTGACAGATTGACCCTGGTTTGTTTGTTTGACTCTTTAAATTCAAGAATGAAATGGAGGTTGTCAGCATGGCAACACTTCCTTTATTAACTCCTTGCTGGACGTCACCATGTTTGCTTCTTTGAAATCTTCACGACACTTGAATACTTTTATAAATCTTAGTTGAAAAGCAAGACTGGTATCCAAGCGGGATGGCTCTGGGGTGGTATGTTGGTTAAAATAGTAGGGAGATCAGTTTGGTGCAAAGTGCCATTATCCCCACTGCACTTAGAAGTATTCCAGGAACCCTTGATAGTTCATGTAGCTTAACTTTGAAAAAATACTTCTTTACAAATGTGAATTGTGGAGGCTGACATTAGCATTAGGGACGTTGTTGTTTGCTGCAACATATTTTGCATGAATACATTTTAGGCTTGATTCGGTGATAGGTTAGCTCTTTTTTGCACAACTTGCAGACAATAGTCTTTTCCTGCATCATTTCAAGTAAAAGCTTAACCTTCAGTGGGTCAAAAGAAGTGGTTTTATCGTCCATGTTTGTAGTTTGCAGATGTCACTTGTGTTAGATTCATGTCTGTAACATAAACACAATGCAAGAGTTCTGGCTTGGGACTTTAGTATGTATTAAAAGGGCTTAATTGCTTAAAAATGTCCAATGATTAAAATCTATGTAATTAATTACAGTCTCAACCCTAGTTTAAAGAAAGCTTCAGACTTGAATCGGAACCCACATTTGATAATATGCTTTTGATTAATGTGCAGACATTGTGTAACGTACTGCAATAGTGTAGTTACTAACAATTTAAGGCACATTTAAAAAGATAAATATTGGTAGCTCCATATTATTAATATTATTAGCATATTTTATATGTGCATATGGCACATTAGTCTGACTTCCTGCGCAGTTCTAAATTCAAATCTTCCTTCACTACACAGTCTGGGCTTTCTCCCATTGAACTGGATTCCTCCAGTAGAATTCATACTGAGCCAATCAGTGAACAGAAGGAGAAGTTGCAAACGACGATGTTAATTTTCTGCGCTGTTTTAGAATTGTAGTCTGCCTGTAGCTGTAGCAATGGCAGCATAGTGAAGCCGTTCAGCCCATGTTGGCCACGCTTCCGAATATTGAATTACCATTAACTGCTGTATTGTTCGGCTCTGCATTTCTCTCTTCACAGTGGTGGATAATTGTTTACAGCACAGGTGATTTTCAGTAAGCTTCATAGCATTATTTAGCCCTGCGACAGACTGGCGACCTGTCCAGGGTGTACCCCGCCTCTCGCCCGGAACGTAGCTGGGGATGGGCACCAGCAACCCTCCCGACCCCATTAGGGACAAGGGTGAACAGAAAATGGATGGATGGATGGATGGCATTATTTACATATGTCAAGGGCAAATATCAGCGCTTGGGTAAAATTTAAAACTTCAACAAATTCCACTCCCCCAGCAAGCAATTGTTTGTCATTAGTCGAGAGCCCAGATTCTTCACGACGCAAAGCATTGGGCAGGGGGCTGGTTTTTATCAGGCTGATAGCATATATTATTCTATACTGTTAATGCAAGATAGCTACTAAAAACAAGAAATTCAGTACTGATTTCTGTTTAGATCAGTGGTCTCAAACTACATTCCTTGAGAGCCAGAGTCCTGCAACTTTCAGATGTGTCTTTTGTTCTACACACTTGAATTCAATTGCAAAGCTGCCTCAGTAGCATGCAGTCAAGCTTTGCTAACACAAAGCTGCAGAACTTTGCTAATGAGCTATTATTGGAGCCAGGTGTGCTGAAGCAGAGAGACATCTAAACATTTGTTGAAAATAAATTAGATGTAACTGCCTTTAGGTAATAAAGAAATCAGTTTTTTTTTGTAATGGAGTGGTTTCTGCAGCTTCTCATATACATTAAATGCTTCCTCCTTCTCAACAATATTTCTCTATCCCAATAAATTGAGCATTTCCGCACAAGTGAAAGAGTTCTAAACAAGTCATTGTTGAATATCAGACAGCAAAGACATTTGGCTGTAACAGATAATTTCTGCCTCAGCTTACTAATAGGAAACTGGATTCGTCCTACAAGCTGATTACTGGGCTTTTATGTCATTTATAGAGCAGCTCAGTACTGCCTACAGCATGAAGAAATCAGACTAATCATGGCCAAGATGGGTATAGTGGACTCAGTTGCTGATTGTAAATTTGGGAGCACAAAATGGACAAAAAATAATACATAGATTGTTTTTCCTCCTTGTTTAGTCTTTTCTTGTCTAGTCTGGTAATGTTTGCCAATATGAGCAACACACACTGAATTTTTGCACCATCTTATTAAGGTGGCTGTTGTTTTTCTCAAGAAACAATCTTTTTTTTTTTTTTTTTAGCAAATGTGGACGTGACCCCAGCAAACCAAGCAAAATGTTGCTTATTCATTCAGTTATTCTTATTTGTCAATTCTGAGTTGGTGAAAAGGGATTTCCCTGTTTCTTTGAAGTTACAGACCAAAAGAGTTGTGGAGAGTTTGCGGTGTTAGATTGTTTGCAGAGCAAGAGGGTTTGTAAATGAAAAGCATGACAGAGATATGTTTTCTTTTTTCTGCTTTAGTAAGGCAGATGACTGGGATAGGATGTGGTGAGCGCTACAGCATCCTGTTTACTTCTGACCATGAGGTTTGGATTGACATCAGCAGAAAACAGCATTTATGAAGAACGTTTGTACAGACCTTATTAGCCCTTAATGGTGTGTTTTGTAATATAGTCTTTTTTTTCTTTCTTGAAAAGATCTGAAGTTTTAACAGGATTGGTTTAATTGAGATAACCACAGAGGCCCTTGGGAAACCCGTGGCAACTTGCTTGGAATTCATTTATGTCATCTTTTGATCAAATTTCTCTGAGTTCCAGATAAATCACAGCTTGAAACATACCAAAAGAGAGGGTGTAAAAGTTGATGTTTCAAGGAGTTGAAATTAATTGCTAGAGACACATGTGTCAGTAAATGTCATCATACAGCTTATTGGACCACCCGGTGGTTACCCGTTTAAAGTCATGCGATTTCCATTGAAGATGTTCCAGAGTTGCACCCAAAAGGTTTTTTTCCTCCTGCACAGCAACCCAGCAGATTCCGATCCCGTGATCCACAGATGGGCATAAAAATGCTATCCTAGTCAGTTAGCCGACCTTTCTCCTGACAGCGAAACATAAACTATCAGATAAGTGTCACATAGCAAACACTTCTCAATTCACTCAGACCTCAGGCTCAAGACGTCTATTTTGACCATGCGGAGATTGAGGAGGAGCAGTTTGCACAAATTAATTGCCCATCATTTGTCAGCGTAGATTAAACAAAAGCACTGCGAGAAACTTGTCAGCCAAGGACAATGAATGCATCCCATTTCTTCCCCACCTTGCTACATTTGATCTAATGGAGACGGACGTAGACCACAGACAGAGCTGCAGCAGAAATATGGTCAGGTTGTAAACACACAGACATGAAGAGGAAGAGCGGGATTACTAACAGGTTTGATCTCCTTGGGGCTGTCCAGACCGGCTGACAGTGGGGAGAAGTGGTAGGGAAGCGGAGGGGGGCTGATTTATTCTCTCCCTGTCCGTCAACCGCCTCTCTCTTGCCGGTAGCGTTGTCATTTGGGCTGTCCAGATTTAACTGAGAGTCCGACATTGAAAGAAGCACTACAATGAAGCTGGAGACAGGCAGGCGAACATACCTGCAGGCTGAAGTGGTGGAAAACAGCTGAGACCCACCAATTTGTTAACAGCACAATTTTCAGTAGAGTCATAACATTAACCCAAACCTCTCTCTTTCTCTCTAGTTCACTTTATCCGTTCATAAATGTCAAACACTGACAAGAAGCTCCATCAATGCTTTCCCAGAGACCGGTCAGACTATCTTTAACGGCAAACTAATCAAATTGAATTCCTCATTATCGCTTCTCTTTTCAAAACCATCAAGCGCTTCTTTTAATTCCAGTGAAATTAAGTTTAATTTATCTCAGTCCAGTCGTAATATTATCCTCTTTGTTCCTGTCCTAGCATAGGAATAAGCAGGAATAGGCAGATCGTGAGATAACAATGGGGCCAGCCTTTCTTCCCGTAATGTGCTGAAATGTGAGGATAACACGGTCTAAAGATGAAGAAGCGTCCTGCCTGGCCAATTTAGACAAGGGGAATTAAAGGTCCAGAAAGTCAGAAAGTGAATCACGTCCTTCACATTAATGTGTGACTTCTAATATCATTTGTTGCTTTAAGGCAGATGTCTCTTCTAAAACGAATAATTGTACATCTGCTCGAGGAATATGACCCATCAGTTGAATCTCCTTTAATACACTTATGAAATGGGAGAAAATGGGAATAAATGTGTTATTCTTCGAGACCAAACTCAGTTTTTATATACCATTCTACTTTGTTACGTTTGAAATGCTTCTTTCTTCAAAAGTTTTATAAGCACCTATTGTCTTACCTTGTGTAGATACATTTTATGAGGCTTTCATTGATTAAAAGTGCAGATTAGCTTGTCCTGGAGGATAAAATAAAGGGCTAGTCTGAGGGAGGCCAAGAACAAAGTGTTTTGATGTCATGGTCATCCTGTGTGAAACGTGTAGTTAGAGCTGAACATGTGACATATCCGGATCTAAAAGGAGTCGTGTGTGTGTTCAGTTTGGGTGAATGTTTTTTTTAATGATTTTTAAACTGTATTACTTTTTTGTAAGTTAGTGACTGAAGGCAGAAGTCAAAGATCCGATGATTCCAAGGGCTTATCTAATGGTCCCATCACCAAAGCAGGCTTCAGTTCAATGATTGTCATGTGAAAACCCATTCTGAAAACCAAACATGTAAATTGCTTCCTATAAGAATAACTGCCACACATGAAATTAAAGAGATATGGAAAGCACAGTTATTATTGTAGGTTAAATTAAACATATTTTGTTGATTTCTGCACCACCTTACTCTTCTGTCAGGGGTTACCTTGATTTGAGGTCTGTTAAAAGGTTATCTGCAGTTGATTTCTTACCTGCATGACAAAAGTTCTCTTGTCGTTTTTTGTTATTGTTATTTGTTGAAGTTGTTATTTCAGGCTCACACTACAAGACAGTCAGGGGGAGCAAGACAAAATGGGTGTGTCCTCTCTTAAAACAACTTCAATCATAAAAACGTTAAAGCTGTTTATACGGCTGCTACTTTAAGAGCCATATGTGGACGCCATACATGCAGTAGGCTATAAATTAAACATGATCTTCCTGTGTGAAGATTATGAAAGTAATGCTGTGTAAACATCAGTAAAGTATAGATTTTCTTTGGCATCTGTAATATGTTTGCCTTACTTTTTATATGTGACCAGAGTACACGTCTGTTTTTAGAATGTGCTTCAGGATGGCACAGTTCTGCTTCAGTGCTATATTTAATGAGTATAAACATGCATTTATTTTAAGGTGTTTAATCATATGGATTTGATCCCAACACGCTCTTGTCAATTTGGGTTTAGTTTTAACCATTTCACTTAAACAGAGTCAAATTGAAGCCTTATAAGCACCAGGGCCAATGATAGGTTTATGTCTTGTTAGTACAGCCACGATTGATCTCTAGAGATGAAGTGGAGGGGGAAATAAAACAATAACGTCCTGCCAATCAGGGGAAACACGCAGACTCAAAGAAGTGTGTTGAGAAACACATGGGAATGCAGAAGCGCACATCAAATGGAGCCAGAACATCTGCCAGCCACCGGACCAGTGGTTTAGTTAAAAGATGAGGAGGGGTCTGGTGAATGTTCTGCTATTCATTTATCTCGCATTGCTGCCCATTGGTTTTAATTACGGCTGACTCTTTCAAGTTGGAAATAGGCCCGCTTCAAAAGCACTTCTTCTTTTTGTGTGTTTCACCATTGTTTCTGTGGTAACTTGGCACACGGAACGAAGATTGACGGCGTGTTTTTACACGTGTCTGTGCATCTTCCTGCCTCCCCGAATACCCATCTGTCCGGTTGCATTTGAACGCACGCTGTAATTGATGAGCGTTTCTTTTTGTGTGCGTGCATGTTAGCACGCCGCCATGTGTGTGTGCGCAAAAGCTGGGCCTGCCGTCTTTTCCCGGCACAGCTGCAGCAGGACTGGATTGATGTGTAACCCAAGACTGCACTTTAAAAGGGCGAGAGGCCTGGGCAGACGTGGTCTTGCTAGTATACCAGATGGGGCTTTATGATGAAAAGAGAGTAATCCCCATCCAGGCATCACTTCCATCAGTAGTGAACTACAAAGCCATTCACAGCATTTTATTGCGAGAAATAATCTGTCTTTTTTTCCAGCTGCACCGCACAGAGAACATTTTTTTTTTTACTTTTCCTATCTTCTTTTTCTTCTTTACTTGTAACACTTTTTCTTCATCGCTTCTTATCTCCCTCTTATTGCCCATCCCACCCCACCAGTCCCTCTTTGCTCTTGAAGACTTGCAAATGTGGCATTAGCTAATATTCTGAGAGCCAGGCAAGCGATCCCTTTTTATCTGCCAGGGCCCATCTGAGTGAGCTACAGTGTTTGCATTGGAAATGAGTGCTGCGCCTGGACCGCCAAGCCCCGTTGCCCCTGATTGGTATTCAGTATACATGTCATTGCAGGACATGCTGATTTTCTGGCAATGGATTCACTTTATTTCTTTCTAGCTCTCGTGCTCCGACTGTCTTTTTCTCATCCTCTGCTAATTTCTGCCACAGAAAATGTTTCCCTTTTTGCTTCTGTCGTTAATGAATAAGAGTAGAAGGCCGAGCCAAGCTTGTGCCTTCAATGTGCCTGTGATATTTTTTTATTTATCAATACTGACAAAACAAACAGTAATTCATTGATGAAGTTATTGTAGCAAATTGCACTCTGTTACTCAGCAGACTCCAATTATCTTATGAAAAATTCACCATATTTTAATTCTGGCCTGTTTTATCTTCCATTCACTAAATCAGATCTTGATTTCAATATTTTACCTGGTTTTTTTTGTTGTTGTTTTCTTTTTCCTTTGTGAATAATCACGCATTTGAAAACAGGTTGTGATTTTGCAAAATGTTTGTCTGTAGACAACCTGAAATTTAGGATGAACTGGATCCATGAGTCTTAAAATAGCTTTAAAATACCAAAAAAATGACTAAAACTGATATTTTTGGAATATCTTGCAAATACAGTAAAGAAGGCAGCATACAGTTATACTAGTATAACCTATTCATTTTTGGAGAATAGTAAGAGTTGGAAATTTGAAATAGTCTAAATGCTGCAAAGGCAGTGAAATAACCACAAAAATCAGAAACCAGAAAAACCTGCAGATAATAATGGAATATAAATATCCTTTATTGTCTCAAGCTGCGAAAATTCAGGTGCAACAGCAAACATCGAGATATCAAAAGGTGTGGAAAAATAGTAATAAAACGAATATACTGCACATGATTATAACATAAAAATACTATTCCTGAACTATTATTGAGGCAGATTCATTGTTTATAGTTTGTTCTCAAATGCCTAGACAGTTAATAAATAATATAGAAAAAAAAAATTAGAAATTTGATTTTGGAAAGAATCAAATTTCTTGCAGAACCCTGAATATGACATGTTTCTTGTTTCTCCATATTTGTGTATTTTTTTCCTTGTTTCTACTGCTTTTTGATGTTGTAGCATCAGCTATGAAGTCCACGTTTTTCTATTTTGGTGGAAAGGCCTTCTTGGTAACACCCTACTCTTGAGTTCCCTCCATAGACTCAGATTCAATTCTTTGCTCTGGCTATGCAGCTCATAAAAGTTCTTAAAAGTTCATAAAAAATCTTTTGGGCTTAGCTATAACCCAAAATACTGTAGCTGCAATTAAATGTGGTTTTACAAAGTACACTCAAAAGAGCGTAATCCTACAGCATGTAACATTTGTCAGCTGTTTAGTTATAAAAATTTGTCAAATTCATGCATGTCTGTTTTACTTCAAAGATTTGCAATGTTTTGTAGTCAAAAAGTCTAATAAAATATACTGACTTGAAAACATCAAAGGATTTGAATACCTTTTGCAAAGCACTTGAAATATTGTATGTCTCTATAGCTCCTTCAGAACCCCTTTTTTAAACTAAAGTCTTGGGAATAAATGCTGTAACTGATCACATGACATGTTTTTTTGGTTTGTCTTTACGTAATGCATTTGGAAGTAAAGTTTCACACAGGCAAGACAGTAACTGCTCATAGCTAAACCACAAACACCTGCTTTGAAAAATGCAAAACCTGAACTACTCTCGGGTGAACAGTTTTATTTCTTCATCTATACCCAAACCCTTAGAACCAGACAGTATTTTCTTTGGGCTCATCTCCATTACAACCAATCACTTTACTGCTGAATCTGTACGCGCACTATTTACTGCATGACACAAATCTTCTTTTCCTGATTTATTGAGTGACAAATCCTGCCCGATTTACAAGGTTCACAAATTTGGGGCATTACCCAAAGAAATCATCCACTAAAATAATCATTTTAAACAAAAACAATTACATTTTTGTGCAGCTTGTGCCAGTTTTGCAGTGTGGAATGATATGCCTCTCTATCTGTGTTTAGGTCTCTGAATTCATTTATTCTTCAGTTACAAAGAACTCACAGTATATTCTCTCTTTATCCTTCACTTGTTTTTTTTTCTGCTTCTGAAGAATTCCCTGTGAGCAGCAGGATTTCTCTCTATCTCAGACTTACATCATGCTTGCTGAATATGTCAGGGTTTTTTACTTGCACGTACATTAGCGAAAGTGTGCCTGAAACCTGCCACGGCAGTGGAAGACGAAGGAGAAGTAGTGAGTCTTTAAAGACAAGTTAGCGATGATATCCTCCATGGGACTCCGGCAGTCACGAACTGCAGAGCACCTGTAAGCCAGAGGAGGATTTGCTGCTTTTAAACTGACAAAAACTTAATGTTTGGGAGTTTTCTAGTAATCTGTTTATGAGCTAAAATGTTTTATTTCTCCCTTTAGAAAAGAAAAACGTGCAAATTGACACTTTACTTCAGACCAGAGCATAGTTAGCCCTCTCTATCTGAGGTCCAGAGCTCTGTCCTGTAGGTTGGTCGATGTGTGGCTCATTCCAGGTGTGACTGGCAGTGATCCAGTTGTGGGTAGTCAAGTGTAAACAGTTTACCGAACTGCTGCGTCTGGGGAGGACTGAGGGTTCTTGCTGGGGGAAGTGAAACTTGGACAACGTTTCACAGGCGAGCAGCATCCTGCACGGGAAAATGACCCAGCAGTTTAAGGAAAAGTCAGCACTGGCGTCAAGGGCAGGGTGGGGGATCAACAGGCAACAAGACTATTTTGCTTTCTCCCTAAATGCAGTTACATAATTAAGTTACTGGAATAAATTAAACTTTTCAATAGTTTATTGAAAATGATTGTATGTTTTGAAATAGGCTGTGTTTTTTTTCTGAATGGGTCTGCAACACATTTTGGCAGCTTTCTCAGGTGTTATTCTTTTGTGGCCAAAAGAACAACAAATCCAGCTGAAATCATTTTTTGTTGGAGCAGTTCTATTTTATGACTTTTTGTTGTTTTCCAAAGAGCCTCCAAACCAGAAGACATAGCCTTGCAAATGATCATTTTAGTGTTTAAACTGCTAATGTAATGAGAGAGAATAACTGAAAACCCTGTGAGACTCTGATAGACTCAGGAGGCGATAAGAAATTATCCTTCAGCTAAATTATTTTCAAAATTTTCTACAAGAATGTAAATGATGCAGATTCAGAATCAGTTTTATTCTGATACTCATGCTTGTCCTGATACTTATGCTTGTATGGACTTATGCTTGTCCATACAAGCATAAGTATCAGTTAGTAGTTAGTTAGTATACATGCAAAAGAAAATAAAAAGTCTAAAATCTTCATATTTGGATCTGTTTATACATATATCCGTAGGACACTTCGGTGTGCCAAAGAAAGATTCAGAACTTTGGGTCTATAAACATACTTTGAGCATTTCCACACTTTGGCATATTACAACCAAAAACCTCAAAGCATTTCATTGTGATGAATGTGTTATACCAACACAAACAAGACAAAACCTAGGTGAAAATAAAGTTGAATGGATGCTTTTCAGCATTTTTGTAAATCAAATCTGAAAAGTGTGGTGTGCGTAGATTCCTCTTGCAGTTAATGTCCTAAAGCAAAAATTCAGAGAAACCAAAGTCTGGAAGGATGAGAAAAACTGTGAATTTTTTCACCTAATTTCATAAAAGTTTGTGTTGAGGTTAACTAATGTAGCAAATCACCCTGAAGACACTATCTACACAGTAAAGGCATGTGGTGGCATCGTCATGCAGCAAAGATGCTTTTTTATAACCAGGATTTTACAGGGAATAAAGTTTGTCAGAATCAATGGGAAAATGGATTGAGCCAAAAATAGGGTGAGAACAACCTGTTAGAAACCTGTTGGAGATTCACCTTATAGCAGATGACCAGCAACATAAAGTGAGAATGAAAAAAAAAGAGTTATTTCAAATTACAAATCACATACATTCTCAGTGAAATCCATTGACATTTAATATGTAAATCTAACAAAATATGTAAAAACTGGTCGCATGCATTCATTCTGAGAAGATATTTTCAACACCGTTCCTTGTCTGAGCTCGTTTGTTTGCATATTTTGCATTGCACATTCTTAAAGCCTCCTAGTGTCCCACAATGTGTTGGTGGTGTCTCTGTTGTCTGGGCCTGAATGCAGCAGAACCTGCTGCTGTTGTTGTTCTAAACCTCAGCACAGGAAAATGAGGTGCTTTGAGGAAGTAGACGCATATCTCCAAGGACACATACCACCAAGCAGATGAAAGGACTTTAGAGGGCACATTTGATGGGGAAACCACACTGGCTTTCAAAGCAATGTAGTCCTGCATCTCAGCAGCCCATCAAGGCCCATGAAAGAAATTCTAATACGTCTGCCTGTCAGTTAATTGAAGCCCTGTTCTGTCCCTTGAGGGGGAATAGGATGCTGGTCGTAAGGGAGCATCTTTGTCCTGCTACACAGTCACCATTAATTATTATTCCTCATTCACCTCCTCGCCAACACCGTTCCTTGTCTGAGCGTGTTTGCGTGCCTTGTCACCAATCTCTTGTCTTGTGAAAACACACTGAAGTCTGACAGAGAACAAGATCATAGCTATCCGCATACTCACTCGCAGCATATCAGCCTACCTTTGGGGGAGTTGTGTGTTTCCCGAGAAGATATTTGGTTGTCAGGTCTGTTGCATTTGATCATGAGATGGGGGTTTCAGAGTCAGTAAGGCTGTTATTCTGCATCAGGATAGCAGTACACAGCAGAGGACAGAGGCTCATTTGAAAGTAATCATAGCTGGCAAAGAAGGACCACTACATAGTTTGCTGTAGGTTGACAAAAGCACACATGCAAAGAGTAGTCCTGTCAATCCAAAGACCTCTTCCCTGGAGAAAGACAGCCTGTTAGACAGGAAGTCATCTTGTCTGTGAAGCTCTGAATGAGGGAGGAAATGATGAGCGATGGCAGCCGATCTGAGCTCAGCCGTGTGTCTGAGTATGGCTTGTGTAGTATGTAGTTTAAAGAATACACTTGATCTGCGCAAAAATATACACTGCTCAGCCAAACAAGCGTGATTTAGAGTTATCTTGTCAGAGATCACATCTGATATGCAAACCGGTGTGTGTTTTTACAGCCTAAAGAGTCTGTTTAACCAGTGAGAACCATGATGATGGATTCCACTGACAATCCTGACAAATTGTATCTTAAACCCTGAGGGGCTGCATTAGGTTGCATTGATATCATAGCGTGTCTGCAGCTGTGACTGCTGGGAGGGATGATAGTTCTTCCAATGCCGGTCAAAGATTTACATGCACTCATTATCATTACTCTTATTAATCCAGAGCTTTTAAATTTACATTTTAGCTGGTTATTTTCAAAGGTTGAATGATAAACAACTTGAATGCTTATATGGTTTTACAAATTGTGTAAAATATATTTTGTCTATAACAATCTCAGTTTTGATATGTGTGTATAGCCACTCTGTCACGACTCAGTTTCAGATATCTAAGCAGCAAAAGCCAGATCTGACATCCAGTGAATGTCTTACAGCTCTGCAATGTCTTTGTCTTTTGTCCAGAGCCAAGTAAAATTTTCTGAAGGACCAAATTCTCGCAATATCGATCGGCCTCATTATGGTGCACAGAGACATGTTTATAAGAGCGCTTTTTTTCCCAGGACAAATTGGTGATGTAGATTCTACCAAACAGTCCTTCATAAACTCCCTGTTAGGGAATAGCTTAACATATCGCAATTTTGAGAGATACAAAGCTGGTCAGGCTGTTGCATCCATGGAGTGGAGCTTTGTACGAAGTCCTAGTTGCTTTCGTAGTTTCACTAGCACTCTACTGATGCTTGTGCCTGTTTTTGCATAAGTCAAATCCTTGTACTTCTCTTGTGTCTGATCTCATGATGGCTGATAAAATTGTAATCCCTAAACACTGCTATATGTTTTCCACATACTAAACACACAGCTTTATGGTCGAATTCAGCAGAAAAATATTTAGAAATGGGTGAGAGGCAGGGTACACCCTGGACAGGGTTGTCAATCATCTGTCGTGGGACAACACAGAGAAACTCAGGTCAAACTCATTCCTGGGGAGAATTTAGAGAGGCCAATAAAGTCATAATGTTTATTTTAAGTCTATGGTAGAATGATTGAGTAAAGAACCCATGCATGCAGGGAGAAAAGATTCAAATTCCACACAGAAAGGCTACAGAGACTATTTGAATCTAGGACCTTTATTCTGTAGAGCGGACACTGGTGCTAAAACCAGTCTCTGGAGCCTTAAACTGCACATTGTATCTGTATTTTTTTTCTTATGTGAGGATGACAATTAGGGTTAGAGTGTTGAAAAGAAGATGTAACAACTCCAATGAAGTGAGAGAGGAGGAAGCTGTGACCTACATTTAGACTTCTGAAAAACATCTAAAAAACAATTCTAGATTTTGAAAAACACATTTTAAAACAAAAATCTACCAAACTTACAATCGTCAAATGAGCCACTTAGACGTTGTTTAGACATATTGCCAATTTTTATTGCGGAGCAGTTGGGGCTCTTGGATAGATCTTTGTGGTTAATAGTGCATGGTGTGCAGTGATCCTCCAGCTCCTAAATGTTTCACTGTGACCTCCTGTCTCCAAACCAAATGACCAGTTTGGACATTGAAAGGGAAATAGCCTACATTCCTCCATAATCATAAGAGGTATTTACATATGCCCTCTAAATGATTATGTGGTCCAGCTAGAATCATCCAATCAATTTTTAACAAAAGGACTTTCTCCTATTTACATTCCTAAAATGCAATGTGGTTTACTTTTACTGCTGGACAGGCCAAATCAAAGCATGTGTTCCCAGGGACTGAGTGCAGGCAGAAAGAGTGGGAGAAAATGAGAAAATAGAGAACTGGAAGGCGGGAGGGGGGCTGAGGAGAAGAGGTTTAAAGCGAACAAGGTCAAGCTTCAGGGTCAGCCCCTCAGTGTTTTTTCACAGCCTGTGTGAATACATAACAGACAATTGACTTTCTAATTGGAGGGGGGCCTCATCAAATATGTCGTTTAGTAATAACAGTAATCACGGATCCTTTTATTCTTTCCACTTCTTGTCTTACTCCCAAAGCATCTAAAGTGACCTGTGCATTAAATAATGATGAAGCAGCAGCTGCTGCTGCTGGCTCTTGGTTCTTTTTAGTGCGTTGTTGTGGCCCTGAAATACAAATTGACAGCCAACCATTGTCCTCCACGCCTCACTCATAAAAAGGCTCTCCCTACTGGATTCTGTCTCTGATTGGATCAAAGGTTTGACCTGTGTTGTGCGATGACCTTTCACGATTCCTCCTGTCCCTCCAGAGTGGGGACCTTTGCCAGGGCACCTGGGTATTACCTTGACAGCCGCCTTGTCGGCGGCTGTCACAGAGCCACTGTCTGTTTGATGTCACCTCTGACATCGGCCTCTGTACCAATCGTCAGGAAGATCTGACGCCCATGCTGGGCTGTGAATAATAGAATATATCCAGCGGCCTGAGACCACCGTTGTCACTGGTGCTCCCCTATGATAAAATGTCCCCGTACTTACCTACAGGGGTGATGTGCTCTTCCTGTCTCTTTCAGGGTACAAAGCGACGCATCGGTGGCCAACCATGGGAAAGAGCTGTCAACACGCTTGCCCAGCTGGCAGTCACAACGCTCCCACGGGGCCCACAGTCGACTGAAGTGAAGAGTTAAGGATGCTGAGGGATCATAAGGGATACCTGCAAGAGCAGGGGAATCTTAACTCTGATGAACCTCTGTCAACAGTGAGAGACGCCAAGAAATGTTTAGTGTGCTCTGTTTTACCAACCCTCAATCACTAGCCTCCCTCGAGACTCATTACAAGTTGGTCATCTCATTTATCTCTTTATTTTGGGTATATACAGTATATACATCCGGATCCCTTCAATTATATTCCTGTTTTTGTTTCATTCCAATTTTCTGGGCTGAATGTACACCACACCCTTTTATACAATTTCGATTTTAATAATCTACCAACCTTTGGATTTTACTATCCAATGCTGTCCAGTGTTGAAACATTGGAACATGGAAAAACACAAACATATCTTTAAGTTTATTTGCCAGGTGTTGTGAGGCAGACTGAGCTGTTGTTACATGGCTGTATTAGAGGCGAAACCCAACACCAAGTAATCTTATTGTGTCTACCCCTAAGAACTGACAGGAGAAAAAACTATACCAAAACCTAAGATGCATAATGCATACACATACAATTATCCAACATAAATACAAACACACGTAGTATTTTAGTAGCATGGCCCAATTGCAGCAAACAGTACGATTGTTTTAAATTTTGGTTCATTCTTCCAATGGGGTTAGAAATTAATTAGTTGATTAAAATACATTTGTGTTTTATTTTATTCAAATTTAAAGAACTGATTCCACAATCCTGGGATTTCTTTAAATTGAATTCTGGCAAATATGATCTGTAGTCATTAAACACAGCCAAAATAGCTTGAAACTAACATTAATCTAAAACAAATGGCATAAAATGTCTCCAAGACTCTTTACAGGTTTGAGGGTGCTTTTCCCTAAAACAAGCAGTCCTGAATTTTAACCTAACCTAAAATCACTGAATCAGAACTAATGTCGAGGTAAAAAAAAATGGTGAGTATAAATTTGGGAGAGAGCTGGTCGGGACTCACCCTGACACGTCTTTACTTCTAGCGATGGACTCCAAATATAAAGGTGTCTTGTGTATAAGTGATGGTAGGATGATAAGTAGGTAGACAAAGCCCTTATCTGCTGCAGTGTAGCCACATGATCTTTTAAGGATAAAGAATGCTTAGCCAATCTGTCTCAGTTTATGCTATTCACAAATAATTCATATTATGGGAAATATAATAAGACCCCCAATAAAGCAAAAAAAAAAAAAAGAGCTCACTCACTAAGATGTCTTGTGTTTCTAGAGTGGGGGATATCTTTGTTTCCCCCTTGGACCAGTCACCCTGGCCACCCTACTTTGGATAAGCAGTAAATAATGCATCCAGGGCTCATATTCACAAAGAATCTTAAAACTAATAGTAGTCCTTGTGATGTTATTTTAGAAACATTCTTAGAATATCTTGAATTGTACGATTTTCTCAGAATTTTGCCTCAGTAAGACAAAAGTTTTTTGAGAAGCATCTTAGGCCTTGGGAAAATTTCTAGCATGACAAAATTAGGAGTAGTGAAGAAGATCATTAGTGAGTGTAAGTAAGTCTTAGTTGCATTGCTTAATACTCTGAGAGTGGAAGGAAGATTTCATGGTAGGGTGACAGTGTTGCTATGGGGATGTCCTGTCATCCTGCCAATTTCTGAAACCATGAAAAGAATAAAAGAAATCAACTTAAAAACCTCATAAAACCACAAGTGGGGTCAGCCCGACCAGTCTGGCGACTGGTAGATCATCATACTGCATATACATTGAATTGATTTTATGGTGATAATAGACTTAGAGCAAGTAAATGTCCACAATTAAAATCCCTGCTTTTGGTGGTAATTTATTTTTTATTTTTTTAATCCTTACTCGGACTTCCCTCTGAAAGTTTTTTTTTTCTTGTCACAGCCCCTGGTAACCACACATCTAACATAGATGCAAATACAGTAAATCAGAGTACAGGAAATGGTGATCATGGCTGCCTGAACACAATCCATCAAAGTCACTGTCCTTGTGGAGAGCACATGTGTGTCAGGCATCATATGCTGTGGATTACTAAAGTCTGGGAATGTCTGTGGGTTCACTCCCACCCCCACAACTAAACCATATGTGAACCTGAAACATACTGTACATCCTATTAGATGTTTTTCGATATATAAATTGCCTTTCAAAAGTATTCAAGCATTTTGAGCATTTTCACATTTGGCCCCATATTAACGTTCAAATTAAAGTGTATTTTATTCGGATTCAATAGAACAGATGAACATAGGGCAGTTGTAAAAAGAAGAAAAAGTATAGTGTATGTAGATTTTATTTATCCCTCTTTAATCTGAAAATTATATATAAACTCTAAAGCAAACAAACACACTAAACATGTCACATTGTGAAAGTGACCAAACATGTCAGAAAAATGTTTGTTTGAGTCAATAGGGAGTTTGTTAATTTCTGTCTTCCTTAGTTTCTTTTTTTCATTAGATCAGTCTTGTTTCTGTTTTTTACTTTACCTCAGTTCTTTAGTGATTCTAGTTGTGTTTATTTCTTGTGTCTGGTCATTTTCCGAGTTACAGTAGTTTTTATTATACTTGACATGTCTAGTTATTTTTGTTGTTAGATTCATTTCCTAGTCCACAGTGTGTTCTCACTCACCCTATGTGTCACTTCCTCTTTCTCTCTCTCCTCCTCAGCCTGGCTTCTGCTCTCTCCCCACACCTGCAACTCATTAGCTCATCAGCCCAAGACTAAGACTAAGCCAGGTCTTTTGTTCAACATTCAACCTCCCATTACTTAAGCACATCATTCTCGGTTCCTCCTGTTAAATCCCATCGTATTCTGGTTGCTTTTTCTTCCTGGCTCCTGTTTAGTGACCCACATGGTAAGCAATGTAAGAAAAGTGAAACAAGGAGGTGATGGCATCATGCTCTTAGGATGTTTTTCTGTTTTCCAATTCCAATGCAAGGTCGATTAGCTTGAAAGAGTGATTATGCTAAATACAGGAAGATCCTAGAAGAAAGTTCTGGATGAGGACTTGAGAATTAGGTGGAATTTCCACCTAATTAATACAGTAAATCAGGATATTTACTGTATTAATTCAACAGTATATGCACTGGAAGTGAGGTCCTTTTTCTCGCATTCAGTGAGACAATGTACCTTAACACATTTTCAGAGCTGCAATTTAACATATAGCTTAAATTGCTATATATTAAATATAGCAATTTAACATTGCTATATTTAAACAGCGTCAGCAACTTTACAAAGAAAAATTGGTCCAACATTTCTGTCTCTAAATATGTAAAATTGGTAGAGAAAGTCTTGCAGCTGTAACTGCAGAAAAAGTGTCTGTTTCTAGGTATTGACTCTGGTGAGCTAATTATAAATGTGTATGCCATATTTTTCAGATTTTCAATTGGAAAAATGTAAATGGATGCATCATTTTCCTTCCACTTAACCTTTATACACTACTTTTGTTGGTCTGTCACAACCCAATAACATGCAGTGAAGTTTGTAGTTTGACAAAATCTTAAAAATTCAAGAGTTGGAGTATTTTGCAAGGCGATGAAAAAAGTCAATTCACCAGTGACCAATGAAAAAATATCTATGCAAACTCCACTTTCTTTCTTCTCTAAATTTATTTCTCAATCCTCCTCTATCGCTGGTATTTCACTTTCTCTCCACATTTTCTCTCTGAACTCTTTCCTTCTCTTTTCGACTCTGTAAGCCGGATGAAAATGCATTCCTTGAATGCACATAGAAATGCTGGGTTTTCTAGTGTCAGCACTTCTTAAAATGGGCTGCTGCTTGCAGACGCTTGAGCTGGGGCGAGATGGAAGCAGAAGGAAAATCCGCTCAATCTGCTAAACTCAGGAATGCGTGTTCTGTAAAACAAGTTTGTTTGAAGAGATTGGGAAGGTGGAGGAGACGGCGATGGCGTAGCAGAAGTAATCAGACCAAACCAGGATAAACTTCATGAGGTCTTCACCTTCCTTGGTGTGGTTTGGGGTTGCTTACTGTTTGTTACCATCAAGCCAAAGAGAAAGTGAAAATATTAAATTAGCATTATTTTTGCTGCTAAGTAGGAATGTTGAGTTCTGGTGTTTTAGTCCGCTTTGAGAACAAGCAGTTCACACATGATTATTTATTTATATATGTACATATATATATATAGAATCTCTGCAGACCCGACACATCATGGACACAAACTGTTCAGGCTTTTACCTTCAACTTGGCGCTCCACAGCGCTATTAGAAAAAGAAGTCGATACAAACAGTTTCTTTTGCCAGACTGTATTTTGGATAAACACTTAGCAGTTAGTGGCCAGATTCATAACACAGATATTTAAACTAATTCAACTTCCTCTTCCTTTTTTTTGTAAAAACGCTGTTTATATAAATATTTAATTGAAAGGAACGCAGAACAAAAGTCAAATACCTTGTCTGCACAAACCTGTCAAAAGCTGATTCTGACTCTTATTTTCTTCACTGTTAACAGCTGCATGAGTTGTTTAATGAATTATTTTATTACTTGTAAATGTAACAGCTGAAACTCCTTAAATAAAACATAGTAAAATGTAATTTATTATGAACCAGACATTTAACACACAAGCCAGGATTAGATGTTGTCATTTCACCATAGGGCAGAAACATCCGTTCTTGCATCATGCCTCTCATTTACTGTGTTTCAGCAGTTTGTTATCTGTCTCAAATATGTCCCTCAGGGTGTATATGATCACCTAACAATCTGCAGCGAGGAAGAAAATTATCAATCAATATCATTTTGCTGTCTTGGTAATCCCTGCTTGTGAGTAATAGCTTGCTGGAATCCTTTCTTTTTTACAAGCTGACTCAGTCAGTTGAACAGAGCCACCAGGCCTTTTTTTTTTCTTCTTCTTCCTCTGTGCTCCTCCCGGGGTGGTGGATGCACATGGGGACCACCCCCGGATTGAAAGAGCCTATCGCTTCTCTGGTTAGTGGGGATGAATCCTAGCATGTTTCTAATCATGCACAGGCGCATAAAGAGAGCTACATATGTACGTGATTACGCAAATGGAACATCATATGGCAGAATAATATGAAACTAATTTGATGACACTAAAGAATATACAAATGGAAAAGGGTCATGTACCACCCAATTTGTGAACACATGATTCCTGTTTGCAAAGAAAGACTCAAATGTTGAGATGTCAGAGAGGCAACAATCATGCAAGGATGGCAGTTCTGGAGCGTTTTTGTTTCTTAGACCCAAGGGGTGTAAGGTGCAGGGTGCAAACTGCCAACATGTAAAAGTATTCATACCCTATAAGCTTTTTCAGTTTTCACTGTATAACCCCAAAGTCGATCAAACGTTTAGGAAATAAAAATCTGAAAAGAGATTTCTGCATATGCACTCAGCCCTTTCTGATCTGATACCTAATGATTACTTTCAGAAGTCTCCCAATAGGTAAGCAATCCACCTGTGTATTGTATTGTAATGTAACGTGGTTACAGTGGCCACCCGCTGTACACAGGCTACAAACGTTGATGCGGCCATCCCGAGTTCAACTCCCGTTCTTTTTAGGCCCCCTTCCTGTCTGGTTAGCCTACTGTTAATAAAGAAAATTATTTTTTTTAAAAAACATTAGTAAACATAGAGCATCAGCATCACTATGACCAAGGGACAAGGAGAAAGCTGTGAAGAAGTTGAAACCAGGGTTAGGCCAAAAACAATATCTTAAACTTAAAAAATTTCACATAGCTCTGCAATCAATCACCTGTAAATAGAAAGAGTACGGCACAACTGCAAATTTACTAGGACATGGGCATTCACTTGTAACTGAGAGACCATGCAAGGAGAACAATAATCATAGAAGCAGAGTTTCATGATAACTATAAAAGAGGTGCAGAGAGGCAGCAAAAGACTTGGGACAGGATCGTTTCACCTTCCAGCTGGATGATGAATCTGAACTCAGGGATCCAAATGAAAACATACTGTCCTGCTAGAATGGACCAGTAAAAGTCCAGACCTAAATCTATCTGACTGTACTTGTATAGGACTTTATGAAGTCTGAGGACTCCAAAGTACTTTACACTACAATCATTCACTCGCTTGAAGCCACAGCTGCCCTGGGCAGACTGACAGAGGTGAGGTTGCCATTCAGTCGGCCTTCTGACCACCAGCAGGCAAAATGGACAAAGTACAGTATCTTGCCCAAGGACACAACGTCAAGAGGACTGAGTGGGGCTTGAGGCGGCAAATGACCGGCCATAGGTCAAATCCCCATGACCTGAGCCACTGCTGCAGACAAATTTATATAACAGACTGGGCAATTATCTAAACCCTTTGTCAGAATCACAAAGGGTTTGCATTCAATCGTACTGAACTTGAGCTATTTTGCAAAAAGGAAGAGGAAAAATTTAATTTTCTTGATGTAGCAAACCTGACAGAAACATGGCCTTTAACAGTCGCCGCAAACTGCACCTAAATGTGGTTTTAGAAAACGTCTCTTCAGAAGTGCCGAATACAAATGAAAACCCGACTTTTCAGATTTTAATTTGTAAAAACCATGTTCTACCATGTGTTGGCCTATATCACATAAAATATGAAGTACATAGAAGTTTACATCTGTAACATGACAGGCAGCTGCAAAGCTCCAGTGGAAAAATGACTTTTGCCAGGCATTGTGCCTTGATGTCTGGATGCTGCTGCAATATATGAGCCAGATGAGGTCCATTCTCTTACTGTCACATGTAGAGTAACTCCCACAAACTGTTCAGAGAAGTAAGCTGTCAGTCTGTCGCTGTCTTCCTCCTCCTCCTCACTCTTTGTCTCAGCTGTTGCCACGAGGCTCGGAAGGGTGATGATGGGTGTTTGAAGGCTGATGTAGAGAGAGGTGTGGGCTTAAAGATGGAAGACGGCAGAGAAACACAAAGAGTGAAAGGAAATCTACGATGGAGAATGAAAATAATGAGAATAGCGGGGAAATGATAGAGGAATACCAAATAGCTTAGTGATAGTTGATGTTCTCTTTATTCTTGCATCCTTGGAAAATTGTTTTAGTCTCTGCGCTTGGCTGATAGCAGGGGTACTGGCATGTGAACACACATCATGCATGTGTCCAAAGTACACACACACTCATGCACAACGCGAACAAGGATCTTTTGCTCGTTCTACATAGCAATCACCATGGCAACAAAATGTACAGAACACAGTCAGGGTGGGATATTTTTAAGTTTCAAAGGAATGGAAACAACAATGGAGACGACAAAGGAAGGAAGAGACAAGAACAGTTCAGAGTGAGGGAACAAAAGTGAAGCAGATAAAAGTACAAGCAGATGAGTGAGTGAGTCTGTGTTGGGGAGTGTGTGTCCAAGGTCACACAGCTTAGAGCCATAGGTACCAGAGAAAAGAGGAGGATGACAAGTAGACGAAAAAAAAGGTAGAAATGTCTCCACATTTACTGGTGTTTTTAGGGTAATTGGCAGCTGCATCCATCTATTCATTACAATGAATGAATTGTAATGACTGAGTGCATCACATTTTGACTATTATTTTACTTCTCAGACTATGCATGTAAGTCACTACAAATAGTGTACATTCAGTATTTGCTGATGCACCAGAACCATGCTCCTGTTTTAAGTTGTCATCTGATCTGGACTGACACAAGTGGTGCTATATGTGCTTTTGCTGAAAGCTAAATTCTAAAACGTAATTCGTGCGTCTGTACGTCTGTGTGTTTACGAGCTCCCAGCTCTTCCCTCCTGTCTGGGTGTGGATTTAGCAGAGACAGCTGAGTTAATTTCAGAAGGTGAAGCAGGTCAGAGGTCATTCCTCGGTGTAGGTGGCCTGTTGTACCCAGACCACCATCTAGCAGATGCCAAATAAATCACAGTCTTGCTGAGTGGTTTGGCAAGCAACACATGCCTCACTCCTCACACTGCCTGTCTGTATATGTGTCTGTCTTTCTTTTTCAGGCTCTTTTTTTTTCTTCTTTTTGTTAACACACAAACACACACACACACACACACAGCTCATAAAGGCACATCTGGCCCAGAGATCCTCACTGGACATGATCAACTGTGACCTTGAACACCTTCCTGTTTTGTGTCTTGGCATTTGTCCAGATCAGAATTATTTTTTTTTCCAGTTTATCTGTCAGAAATTTATATTTGGTATGTTGATATTTTATTAACTTGTGTGAATATCTACATGTCCCAATGCAGTGTAGGATATATTCACAGGATGAGCATTGGAGTGTTCTGTGTGTTGTCATTAATTTTGCATGACAAAATGCTCATTTCCTCTTTGATAGTCATTCTGTGTCTCATGAGTTAACCTGGGCCAACCAGTCAATTACCAAAACAAATGATGTTTATCCTCCCTCTTTTCATTTTTTTTTTTATTATCGTGTAAGTCTTTTGTAGTTAAAAAGAAAGAGTACATTATGAAGTAATGAATATAGTCAAATTATTAATGTTCAGTATTGTTTTTGGCATTATTTAACGTTTTTGCTGAATGAAAAGATTACACACTTCTGTGCATGAATGTAGCAGATGCAAAATCTGATGATTGAACAAAATGAACACAGTGAATGTAAATTAATTGGATTAAAATAAAATGAAATAGAAAATACAACTTAAATAAAATAAGATAAATGAAATGAAAATTTAAATGAAAAATGAGGCTTGACCCAATCCTTAAGTTTACGCTTTAATAACACTGCATTATACTTTCCCTGTGGGGCCTGTGTTGTTCCCAGTAAACATGGGATGACTTTCTGGGGATAGATTAATGATTTGAACATCAGTTTGTAGAAACTGAGTTTAAATCTTCTTGGAGAGTTGAGCTTACGCCTGCTCAGACATTTTAAAGTCGATGTGCGCCACCTTGAAAACTACTCCAACCATAGAAACTCATTGCTGTTCAAGTCGACACTAAAATGTATTTACGTCGCTGCTCGTTTAACATTAAAAGCATTTGTTGGAATATATGTTCCATTTCATTTGAACCGCTTGTTGAGAAACCTTAAATGGACACAGTAACAATCCAATAGAAAAGTAAGACGGCTTAAAAATTAACTGGAGCTGAATAATGTTGACTTGAAGTTTTATGTCTTGAATTTTTTAGTGCTGTCCAGATAATGTATTTAAATTCTGGAAGGGATTGATGATGTGCAGCAGGTGAGTTGCTGATCTGAAGAGTCACGTTGGCTGCTGTTTATTGTTTTCTCTGTGCCAAGTTAATCTAGTTCTGGATTTTTGTTCTGGGATTGTTTGCTTCTACATTACTGGTTTATAGTTAAGGCACTGCTAATCTGTGTAGAAGGCTACATTGTAAATCCATCACTGTTGACTTTTGTTTTCTGGGGGGGGGCAGGGGGAGTTACTCCTCCTTTATATGAAAGTAGGCTAACAGGAAAGGGGGAAGGAGACGGGGGAAGACATGCGGCAAATATCATCTGGTCCAGGAGTCGAACCCGCGACGGCCGTGTCGAGGACTCAAGGCCTCCAAACATAGGTCGTGCTATCCCCTACGCCACCACGGCACGCCCCCACTGTTGACTTTTAGTAATATTACAAATCAACTTCAATTAATTATGGGAAGATATTAAAGTTGAATAAGGTTGATCTTGCATAACAGTAAGTGTCAGTACTAACTGTTGTTGTTGTTACTTAAAAGAACAACAATTTAATTAAACTAGGCCAATTGTCAGTAAAAAACTTTTAGTATAGTAAATGCTGGTAAAACACCTACTAGATGGGAACATTGTTGGAAGTTACAGACCTGGACAAGTTTGCTGGCACCTTTAGTGGAAATTATTTTTATTGCAGCATTTAATCTCACACTGGGAGGGCAGGGGGAAATAGAAACTCTACCTGTTCAGTAGATTTATTCAGGAGAAATATAAATTTCAACAAAGTTACAAGTTTTGTTACGCTTAAAGAATGTGTTTAAAATCGGACGCATTAAGTTTTTAAATTTGATTTTAGGTTTCTTATTTTTGCCACTGGCCACTTGACTGGATGAAGATTGGAGAAGATTAGCATTTGGCTGCATGTCATCTAATCACTGGGGAGTGGACTCAGAGGGAAGTTTTTATGCTGTCCTACCTTCACAAACGTATACAAGTGACCTTGGTAAGCAACATAAAGACAACTTTGACTGTAACTGGAGTCTTGTGGATTAAAAGGAGACTAAGCTTGAGGTTGTTGGGGGGTTTTTTAACGTCAAATACTTTTGGTGTGATCCAAAGAATGAAAAGTTGGAAATGAATCTCATGCCCAATGTTAAGGATGGTGGTGGCTCGGTGATGCTGTGGGCCTTTCTTTTCCTAATGTCCTAGGAACAAGAACTTTTGAGTTCTTGGCATTAGGGTCTCTTTGAAATACTGGAACATTTTGAAATAAGTGAAATCCAGTTAGATTCAGCAGTAACTGAAAATGTGTCAAAGCTTTGGGTTTCACCAAGGTAAAGATCTAAAACAAATGAGTTAGGCTATGTAGTTGGACAGTGAGGCACTGCTGATTTGCAGCAGGAAGGTCATGGGTTTGAATCTTGGCCTGGTGTCTTTCTGCATATAGTTTGCATGTTCTCATTGTTCATGCGTGGGTTCTCTCTGGGTACTTTGGTTTTTCCTACAGTGCAAAAACATGACTCATTACTCTGATTACTATTAACTGATTACTCTTAAATTGTGTTTAGGTATGACTGTGTCTATGAAGACGCTAGATGATGATTATCTTGATGCAACAGCTATTGGTCAAAAATCAATCTTTCTATTTGCACCTACCTTGTAAAACATTATTGGAGAGGACCATTTCATTCAAACTTACTAGTTTTGGCCTTGGCTGCGTGTTGCTGCAGTTGTTAGCTCTGGTGCCTTGCAGCAATAGCATTGTAGGTTCGAATCCTGCATGGATTCTCTCCAGGTACTCCTGCTTCCTCCCATAATCCCAAAACATGTTTGGTGAGTTTTTCTTTCTAAATTTGCATGAGTAAAAAGTATGTGTATGGTTACAAATTTTACATAAACAGACAAGAAAAACGTCTAAAAGTTGCACTGAAACAATCGAGAACTCTAGTGAAAGGAATGTATGTGAAATGCAGTTCTTCTGCTTTTTATTTAATACAGGCAAAAAATTTTCTGCAGTTCCATCTACTGTTTAAAATGAAAACTGCCGTGAGTGTCGTGTGCCTGAAGCAGCAGTTTTTAAAGATAACATCATTAATCTCGATGATAGAACTAACTTAAAAAAGGATGTTTGAGCAATATGGAGAGCCATTTCAGCCAAAATTAAATAAATAAATATATAGGGAAAATAAATAAAGAAATGAGTTAAATAAATAAATGAGTAATTGGCATCTTTATTCCCATATTTTGCCTGACATGGCTCTCCATAAAGGACACATGAAAAAAGGATAAATGAAAAAGGGACAAATTGATAAATGAAAAAGAAATAAATGGAAAAGCGATAAATGAAAATGGAAAATAGGGAAATGAAAAAGGGCCAGGCAGAAATAAATCGGTGAATAAATAAATGTAAAAGGGAATAAAGATGCCAATTACCCATTTATTTATTTTACTCATTTATTTATTTATTTTCCTTATATATTTATTTATTTAATTTTGGCTGAAGTATCTCTCCATACTATTGTGATAACAGTTAAGACAGAATGATAGAAACTATTTATTACGTCTTTTTTAAGTAACTATTTAGCTGTAACTGCATGGCACAGTAATCATAGTTCCACCAACACAAATACTGCTCTTCAAAAATCATATCCATTTTTGAAATGCTTCTTTAGGACACCAGTCACATAAAAACTGTTATTTCTATTACTAAGTAACTGCATTCAAGTACAGTTTCAAATGTAATTGAATGCAGTTACTCTCATTGAACAAACTGGAGAAAACGGTAAAAAAAACAAACAAAAAAAACAATCCCGAATATTAGCACAGTTTAACTGGAATTTATTGTGACAACAACAGATGAAAATACTTATTATGACAAGAAATTTATAATAAAAAATGAGACAAATGCCCACCCCTGACAGAACCAGTGGTCTAATTGGTTCCAGTTTAAGATATTACACCCAGTAAATGGTTTCAGTTTACTATTCTGGACCCATGGTGCGCTCTGAGCACGAAGAGGGATACCTTTTTGAGAGATCTGGGGCAATCTGACTGAAATTTGGCAGCAGGGTTTCCACAGGTTCTGTGGAGACATCAGCTTTTTTTTATTATTTTTTTTTATTTTTTACTTGCAGTGGTGATCCAAACAGGAGATGACAGACCAGCATTGTGTGCAGCAGGAGATTGCGGGCAGGTTGTGCTCTGTGTGCGCTTGGCTTTTACCATGACGGTATGCCTCTAAAGATAATTTGATGATCTCTGTGTTTTGCTGCCAGGAAGCCCCACTACCTCCCCCATAGCTTCCTCCCTCTTCCGATTCCTGTACTGATGTGGTAACTTATTAATTTCTGTCAGTCGGTTCTTCTGCCATTCAGAGATACTACCAAATCACATTATATTTGTCATGGGTTAGGTCTATGGGCAATGCACCTCCTAACAGAAGAAAAGAAAAAAAGGATCAAAGATGTGCTTACAATCACCTCTGGATGTGGGAGGTAGAAGAGTTTGTGTGAATTTGTTTCTTACAAATCTTAAATGGGGAACACAGAAAACAATCAGTGTCTTCTCTGTTTTCAAGATACTTCAGAAAGGTTGGTCACTACTTTTTTTTTTTTTAGAATTGCAAGTGAGGAAAACCTGTTGTGGTGGTTCAGATGGACATTGCATATGGTACCAAACTAAAATAAACAATGATTCCGAAATCCCAGTGGCTGAAGAACCACAATACTATATTTGCTCATTAGTGCGTGTGTGGCAGAGGATTTAAAGCTGTCACTTTGTAATTACCTCAGCAAATACAGGCTTGGAGAGAGTTGACTGAAGTCGTACCAGTAGGACAACCCTGGGAGAAAATAAGAAGTGACAAGCCACATAACACAGCGTGGGACATAAATAACTTTTAGGCCCTTCTCTCTCTCTCTTTCTCTCTTTTCCTGGATGATTCTTCAAGGATTTTAAAAGAATGAGTGAGGGAGAGCTGAGCTGAAATGAGAGAATATCCCTTGCTTTCATCTTTAGAAGACATCCTTTCTCACTTGCTTTGATGAAAGCCTTTGGTTTTTTGGGGGGATTTATCCTCTTACATTAGATGTATGTGGTGTAGCTTGCGTGCTCCGGTTTGTGCTCGACTCACACACACATTCACATGCGTTGTTATGAGGCCTGGCAGTCACCTATCTACGTTTCCTCACCAGAAGGTGCGTAGGTGGCATGGGAAGTTGGGCTTTGTGTGCCTGAGCATTTGAAGGACTTCTCAGACCCAGCTCAAGTTGTAGGGCTTTATTTTCATCAGACCTGTCACCCAGTCCGCTATCTGATGTGAACTCGCTGTCGCTTTGACAGATTCAATCAAAGATTTACAGTAGATGAAGACAAAAACACATGTATCAATTTATTTATTATGTTTTTTTTTTACTATGGATTATCGTTTTATTTCATATTGTGTCACAGAGTATTGGATTCTGTCGCACTGTCATATCAGCTCTCATTCTATGTTTTGCCCACTTCACATGGCAAGATTTTAAAATTGTCAGGTGATTTTTAAAACTTGAGGAATGCATTGGTTTATTGTCTTTGTTTATGAAATCTATTCAGGTTGTTGCTGTGCATTGTGTGAGTGTGAGCTCAGCTTTTATCACTGAAAAGGCCTTTAGAAGCGAATGGGGACTGGTGACACGTTTTCTAACATCTTCCAACCCTGAGCATGTACATATCCACACAGCCACACACTGATTTATATTATATCCTCTAAGCTTTATCAGTTTGCCTCAAGCTCTACACCACTCGTACCTTTCTCAAATTTTTTCCCTCTTCTCTCGCAGCCTCCACCGCTCCACCTGGCTACGGTCCAGCCATAGATTGTTAATTATGGTTTGTACGTGATGCGCGGTCTTTCCTCCAAATACTGCAGCAACGTTCTTTGGCAGACATCAAAGTGTCGGCGTTTCATTCCACGGGGATTAGTGATGGGAGTGTGATAATGCTCTTGCCTGCTAGGCGAATTAAACGCCCATGGCTGGGTGCAGGTACCAAGAATCAAATGAACGCACAATCGCACCGGCGGTCATACACAGTGCAGAAACCCAAACAATAGGAGGAAAAAGAAAAGGCGCAGGTTTGACAGATTCAAACATGTTGAAAACACAATGAGACCAGCAGCCTCATTCCAGCGAAATGCACAGTGATTAAACTGCGGACTAAACATCCAAGCAAACTCTGGTCCCTTTCATCTGATTCCTTTCAGAGAAAAAAAGCATAACATTAGTCAGTGTGTCCATAGAGAGAGTCACAGTACATTGACTGTCCTTCACTCATCTCTCATCTCTCACCCCATGGCAAATTGGATTTTTAAACGGCTCGTTTTTTTTCATCATTCCCCCGCACTCATAATTGACAGCAGTTTTCTTTCTCGCTGTCCATTTTCTTCTGCTTGTTTCTCTACGCCTGACCAGAAAACTTAATGAAAAAAAAAAGAAAGAACTGTTGAAACATAAAAAAATATTTTTCAGAAGTCCAGTTTCTATAGCAACTCTCGCCATAATTTGCACAAAGGACAAATGACAAGTGTTTAAAGGACTGCGGGGCATTTTAATGTTCAGTTTTTGGTATTTTTGTTGGTTTCTCGGCACACAAGTAGGTCCTGGGAGACGGGCAAGAAAAACAGACATGAAAGGGAAAATAACGGCGTCAGAGAGAGAGAGACAAAGGCAGTAGAAGCTCGTCCTTGGTGATCGATGCAGGCGCTGCTATCTGTTCTTGTTTCTTTGTCCACAAGGACGAAGGCGGAAAGGAAGAGGCAATGTGATGCATATGAGCATTGTTCAAAGACCTTCTACGAAATACCTGATGACATAGATGGCTTACTGTACAATTCACACTTTCTGCTCAGACACAGGCTTGATGACATGAGAAGAACAGATGTCCAACAAAAGAAAACATGCAAACATCTGAATTTCAATTTCCATGTTTACGCAAGACCAGTTTCCTCTTTATTTGATAGCCTAAATAATTTGAATCAGGTTTTTTTCTCATGTTTCGTAGCATGTTTGTATTATTAGTATCAAGGGATTAAAGGATAACTTGTAGACAGACAGATCAACAACGACAGAAAGTTGACCTTTATTTCTCCTTGTACACTGGTTTAACAGCCCATAGTGGCAATGGAAAGAAAGGCAAAGATAAGGGTGGCAACAACAAGGGGGACGAGGGAGTCTGAAAGAAATAGTGGAAGAAGTGAGGGTAAAAAAAGGAGAGCATATAGGACCAAAAAAAACACAGCATTTAGAAAAAAGGTTAGCCTTAACAACAAACAAATATCTCTCTCCACCTGTAATCGCCTCCTGCAGGTCAGCCTCTGCCTCGCCTCGCTACAATCCCCCTACTAACACCAAACCAAGCCATCAAACAGCTTCTTGTGTCCCCCCACCCCTCCCTTTTTTCTGTTTACGCTCACACATAAGACCTTGATGTTTTTCCAATAATTGGCAGCAGAGGTTGACTTTTTCTTTCTCACCAACCTCCCCCCCTCCCTCCTACCCCTCTTCTTTTTTCTGTTTATCTTTTTCTCTTTTTTTCTGCTCTTCCTCTTCCTTTAGAGATGAATAGTTGGCCCAGCATCAAAGGCAGACTCCAGCCGGCCATTCTGACCACCACAAAGGGGCGTTGGGCGCTGGCGCGGGGCCAGGTGCTACACATGGTCACATGGGGACAAGCAGTGCAGATGGGCCCTGCAGAGGCCTTGTCGCCCTCCACCCCCACGCCTGCACACCAGAGGTCAGCAGCTAAAGTATCAGAGCGTGCGCTTCCTGTAAGGTGATCTTGTTGTGCAACTGATTCCCATTTGTTTCCTTCTGTTTTTTTATGTGCTTTTGTTTCTCTTAGCCTGTCTACTTCCTGGTGCAATGTTTCTTCATACACATCTTGTGAGCTTTTCTTCTGTTACTGCATTTTCTTTTTTTTTTTTTTGCTTTTCCAGAGCACAGATCTAAGACTTGGGCCGCCTGTGGAACTGAACCAGCTGAGGTAAACAGTTTCCCCTCAGAGACAGACCAGTGTGTATAAGTGTTAGAGAGGACCAGGCTGCAGTTTAGTCGAACATTTCCCCCTACCCTCAACAGTCCTTGTTCAAATATATAAACAGAGTCGCCGAGTCCAATGTGGCTGGGGCCAATACAAATACATTTATGTGAAGGACACAAGAAGGTGGTTAGATAAAACAAATGAACAAGTCGCTGAACTCCAAACATATATGTAATTCCAGGCTTGGTTTTCAGCTCCTTCAGCTAATGCGTTTGAAGAATTTCATTGAGAGAGAGGCAGAGACTGAGTGACTGAATCAATTTGGATTCTTGATTTCAGAGCAATTTTTAGATCATTTAACATCAACAGGATCCAGTCAGATCTCTGCTGTTTTACCTTGTGTGAAATTTGGAACAACTAAAATTTTTGAAGTAAAAATGAGAACCAACACCATTTTTTATACACTTGCCTTTTGATTCATACATGTTTTTTATTACTTACAAACAAAGTGGTTAATTTTGCCATTTCCTTTATAGCTTTATGTATTTTTTCCAGGTACAGCACTTGTTTCAATGGCAAAAGTGAATTAAAATCTGCAGTTCCTTATATTATGCTGCTTGTTGTATCGCCACAAACACTAACAATAATGTATATTATTTGAATTTTATATGGCTAAAGACAAGTAGTAGATGATTGGGGGATAGAATGAAAAGTTAATGGAGAACTAAAGTTATTTTCAAAAGAGAAAGTTTGTTGGAGAACATAATTGCACAAACACCATAATGAAAACCAATAAATACAGCAGAGGGCAAAGAGCGTAACCCTAACCCAAACCTAACCAATAGACCATTAGTTACTCTGGAGGAGCCACAGAAATCCACAGCTTAATTTGGTGAATCTGTCAAAAGTTGGTTGTCTGCTACAACAGTCAGGCATTTATGTAAAAACCCATTGTTGAGAGAAAACCATAAAAAGTGCTTCCGCAAGTCATATACGGCACACAGCTACTCTAAAACATGCCACTCTACTAATAAGTAACTTTAATACATTTCTGACCAATATGAAATACAGGTCTAACACAGCACATTACCATGAACAGACAATCTGAACCATGAAACAAGATGGTGGTCGCATCATGCTGTGGGACAAGGAAGCTAGTCAAAGTTGATGGGACAGTAGGCAAAGATAAATACAAGGCCTTTTTGACAGAAAGCCTGTACAAGGAAGTTTATCTTCCTGTCTGAACATTACCATAAACACACAGCTACAATCACAATAGTATTGTTTAGATCCAATCATCATAAAGTATAATGATGGCCCAAAGTCCAGATTCTGTGCAAATGAGAATATATGTGTTGCGAGATTTGAAAGTCGATGTTTGATCATTCAATCTGTCTGAGTTTGGGTCATTTTTTGAAGAAAAGTAACTGAAAATGTGTGTTGAAGTGATTAGCTGGTGGAGACCATAATCTAAAAGGACTTGCGCTTGAAGCTAAATACAAATACATGACCCACTTTTCAGATTTTATTGACAAAACTTCCCAATTTTGCATTACTTTCTGTTGGTCTCTCATATAAAATCTCAATAAAATACATTGAAGTTTGCGAAATGACAAAATGAGAAAAGTATAATTTGCTATCTTTTTTGGGAGAGAAAAAATGGAAACATGATGTTAAAGAGCAAATATGAATTTTGTTTTTTGAATAAAAAGAGGCAGCAGCAGTCATTCTCTTTGCACTGCCTGTTGTCATGCATAAATCTTAAGCTTTCAGCCACATGTTTAAGATTAGATGTACTCTTCTGTGAGATAAAAACACTCAACAAAATTCAGGCTGATTCCCTGCTGCTTAACAGTTAATTAACTCCATCCACACCCTCTCCTTTGGGGCTGACTGGGGACTGATAACAAAACATTTGCAGTGTGAATTGTATCCATTTTAGTGAGGAATGATGTACCTACGTTCATGTGTTGAAAAGAATCAAAATAACAGGATGAGATAGCTTTCCATTAAATTTCTCTTAATGCGTCACAAATGTCGTTTCTGCCTTCAAAACACATCGGAAGAAATAAGCTGACTGTTTCTCAAATAGTCCTGTCAAAAATACCCATATATGTTCCTGTATGCTCACAAAACCCAAATCTGGATCCCAAATTTGTTTTTGCTATCCCAAAAAGAGAGTCTGTAAATCTCAATTTTTGGGAGATTTACAAACTTTGATTAAAGTGCAATCTTTCCTGGTAAAATATTATAATTTCCTTTTTTTTTTTTGCTGCTTGAACCTTGATTAGTGGAGCCATGTAGTTATATTATCTTTTATTTGTCAAAGAGTCTCCCTTTTTAGGACTTAACTATTAAACAAATTGTTATGAGGAAACTATTACTAGCACTGTTTGAGTAAAATTAACATTTTTCTTTTATTCTATGAACTACTGAAAACATGCCTCCAAAATTCCAAGCAAAAATTTTGTATCTATTTGCAGAAAAATAGAAATGGTCAAAGTAAAGAAAAACATACAGTGCTTTCAGATCTCAAATAGTGCAAAAAAAAAAACAACCTCTTATTCATTTAGCAACAATTGTTTTAACTCAGGAAGAGGTCAGAAATCAATATCACTTACTTGCAGTCAAAAATACAGAAATTGTTTTTCATGCTTTATGTGGAACTGCACTACATTTTGTCCCGCTCTGGAATTTTGGTGATTTTCTGGATTTATGCTGAGGTTGAGACATTTAAGTTACTGCGTAGTTCCTGCTCCACTAATTTGGTGATGTGTAAAGACTTTTCAGATCTTAAAACATTTTCCTTTTACCTACTCTGCCACTTCATAATCATGCTCTATCTAATTTTTCCTTTTCTTTAGCCAGGTGTTGTACTTTCGTGAGTTCTTGATCAGTCTGTCCAACGCCCATTAGTGCAACAATGGCTGTATTTAAATGTTTGTTATGGCCTGCTTGAGTTTTCTACGGTCTGTCCATTAAAACCCCAGTAAAACAAATCCTGGTCTGTGGTAGCAACATGACAAAATATGAAAAACAGACCAAAATATACGTTGGCGACACATTCACTCTCTGTGTAATGGTAAAAGAGAGAGACCAAAAATCAACCATTCCTGTCAAATTTGTCTGACACAGTTTAAATTTAATACACCCTTTGCTCAAAGCATAGGTGATGTAAAATGTTAAGCAGTCTACCGGGGGTGAGACAGTAACTACTCATGAACTCTTTAACGACACCATGTACAAAAAACAATCTCTTTAAAAATATATAGATTCACTGTACAGTTTAGGTAATGTCACCCCATACAGAGAAGAGGTTAATAAAAACAAGTAAATTAATCCCCAAACCAGACTAAACCACCATGAAAACGTAGTTCCAACTTAGATAATAGCTCACTTACCACAGAAAGCTTCCTAATTAAAAAAGCAGAGAAAATGCTAATGAAGTTACCTAAATAGGGTCAACTATTGGGTTGCTCAGCTTCTGAGGTAAGATCTTTGCTGTTAGAAAAATTACGAGCAAAAGCAGACTGGTGTTGTTTTTCTATAATAATGGGCATTATTTTCACTTTTATGTGTTCCTCCTACAGAGAAAATAGGCCTGATCTCTCCCTTTGTGGTTGCTCCAACTGTTCACTTCCACCGCCCACACAACACATTTTCCCAGGCAACAGTGTTCTTCCAAAGTTTACACACAATAAATAACGCTATGCCCAAAGCAGTTAGCAGTGGCCCCGCTCTCTCCCGTTTCCTGGCTGGAGTTGAAATGAAATGGTAATTTTGACTTGAGGAGGATTTCAAAGGGATGGCCTCCACTTTTCATCTTGATGCATACCACGAGCTCGCCGACACATTCACGCTGGGATTTAAAAAGGGAAAAAAGAAAAAAAAAAACTTAGAAGAGGAGAGGAAAAAAAAGCAGAATTTTAAGGGGTTTTTTTTCTATGAACTTTTCTTTCTTTTCTCCTGCCATCTCCCCAAAGATAGCGAGATGTAACGTTGCTGAGATCTCTCCCCCCAGATGGACGGCATTTATATAAACAACCACCCCCGGTTCAGGGATCGTTTGATTGATGTGTCATTGTCCAAAGATTGTTTCCAGGCATTTGAATAGATAATTCAGCATTTGATGTAGACATTTCTCTTGAAAGGGCCAGGGGGCAGATGTGGGGGTAGAGCAGAGGTGTCCTCCATCTCCCATGCTATTTTTGCATCCAAGGCTTCAACCGGCTTCAGCCGTCTTCTTCTCTGGGGAGATTGACTGACACTTGAATCGTTCGACTCAAGATTATAGAGCAGTTTCCAAAACTCCTTCAGAGAGCTGCCTGAACACTCTGTTATGCAAATACCTTTGTCTCAAACAAAAGAACAGTGTAAAGATGCATCTTGTTTTTGTTTGTTTTCCAGGACTGCCTACAGTTGGATTCCAAGGTTGGACCAGGACCAAAAGGAGCTGAAGAAGGATTTTCAGAACATTTTTCAGTATCTTGGCATCCAGGAGTGAAAAATGGAGTTTAGGCATCCAAAACAAGGTATGCACATCTTCCACTCAAAAGAAACCCCCTAAGTTCCCTCGTCACAGTGTTATGAGGCTCATCCATTTGGCACTGCAATACCAGGGGTACACTACGCCGGCGCAGGCCAATTACATCCCATTGTCAGGAAGTCATTAGGGAAAAGTCAAGTTGACAAAAGCTTGGTGAGAGAAAAGAAAGCAAATAAAAAAAAAATTAATCAAAAACGATGTGATGTCTTCATTATCTCCCAGCTCTGCAGCCTGTGTAGAAAAGGGCCGGTGTTAATTACTGCTGATTACACGTCAGCACACCAGGCTCAGCGGGCGCACAGATCGCTTAGAGGGGGCCACAGAGACCCGGAGAGGAAAGGATGAGGTCATTTGCAGACAATGATGTGAAATGAGTGTCAAGTGGTCCTCCTTGGTGGGTTCAGCTGGTTGGGAAGCAGATGAGGAATGTAGATGAGGCACCAAAATGGTGGAGTAAATCTGCCGGGGTGTGCATGTGTGTCTCTTCACTGCAGACCTTTGTGGTTGCTGCTTTTTGGTGCTTAAAGAAATGCTTTGCTTGTAGTTAGAGAGAAACATGTCGACATAAGGGGCCTGTTTAATCTGATGCCACAGCATCGCAAATAGATTTAATACTGCTCTTTGACTAGGCCACTCGAAAAACATTCTCTTAGCTTTTTGAGCCTTTCATCTAGATTTGCAAGGTTTTAGGGTTACATCTCTACATGTTTTGTACATCTTAAGACAAAAATATTCTACCTACTGTTCTTTCCTTGTCTTGCTAAAGAAAATCAGCCTTACAGCATTATCTAATATCTGTCTAACAACTGTTAAATTACCACTAGACCACCGAGGAAGGATTTTTGTCACTTTCTTCTTTGCAGAATTTTTTTAAATCAGTCACAATGGAGGGACTGTTAACATGAGGAGGCCTTTTCTAGGTTATGTCACTCTGTCTCAGTTGCATTCAGTTCTGGGTTTTCACTAGACTAATTCACCAAATTCACCCAGAGGTGGAATTGCTGGTGATTTGAAATATCTGAATATTTGCCTTCAGGATTTTCTGGCAGAGAGCAAAAATTGCAGCAAGATCTCCAGAACTTTATGCCTGTAAGTAGCCCCAGTCAAATAAACCATTGCTACTCTGTTTGCCTATTGGTTTAATATTCACTTTCTAAAATGCTGTTAGTTTTACACCAGATCTCAGGTTCCAAAAATATTTGCTTTGGTCTCATCAGTCCACAAAATAATCCCCCAAAGTCATCATAATTTATTTATTTATTTATTTTTTTTGGTCATAAGATGTATTTTTGTGTTCTTTTTCGCCAGCTGTGGAATATTTTCTTACTCTGCATTAAAAGTAACTTTGGTCGGCTGGTGACTCCTGGGAAGGGTTCCTATGGTTTTATGCCTAATTGAGAAACTTTGTTGCTTATCTGTTCTTTAGGTCAGGGCATGAGGTCCTGTTTTAGATCTTTCTCATGTATTTAAGTGTTTTCTTGACTAGGTGTGCAGTAATCAGGCCTGGATAGCTCATTCAGATTGCTTTTTTTATTATTAATGAAATCATTTAAAAACTGCTTTTTGTATTTACTCATGTTATCCTTGTTTTATAATGAAATTGATCTGATCGTATAAAACATGTTAGTGTGACCAAACAGCAATAATAGAGTAAATCTATAAAAGGGAAATGTTTATTTCATTTCAGTGCTCACGGAAATTTTGATCGAGAAATAGGCGGAGTAGATTTAGCTCCGATGCACCTAGTCAGAAATATATTTTCTTTTCTATCACAAAGTCTCTGTAGAGGCAAATACATCACTCTTACGACAGTTGGAAAATCTGACTACAGCTGCTCCAAGAGACGAGATACGGATCTGAAGAAACCGAAATTCTGAGCTAAACACTTCCTCTCCTTTCAGATGCTCGCCACCATCAACAAGAAGGTTTGCTGATAGGTCACCAAAACAATTTACTTGTGCAAAATACAAACAAACACCCAGGCCACCTTTGGGTTAAGTTTGTCTTTGTTGTGTGAATTGTATCGCTCTGTTGCATTTGTAGCCAAAATAACAGCGACAATAGCGGTGTTTTGAGACGTGCGGCAAAGCAGGCAGCCGAGGGCACAACGTCGCAAACCTTCTTGCCGCTTGCAGAGCAAGAGCTGCTTTGTTTAAATTTCCCCAGATCAAAGGGTGCAATGCAAATTCCTGCAGCTTCCACGACGCCATTTGATGTTTGAAGGAGCCAAATTATTGCGGCGATTACAGTAGCCGTGCACAATCGATGGAGCAGTCCAAACAAGCTCTTTATTGTGGCTCTCAATTAGCGGTGTGACATCTCAGCACCCAACGTCTGAGAGGCGTCCTACAATAGGAGAGGCTGTTTGGGCTGATAAAGTGATTTGGCTTGGTGGGGTCCTTTCATCTTCACTGACAGCAGGGTATTCAAGGCTTCTGGGTATTCTTTCTCCACATCCTCACGCCTCGCCTTTATTGTGACAATAGCGCCACTGTGTTTAGTGTCTCAAAATTGCCACAAGACTCTTTCTCTGTGTGTAACTACCAACTAGTTGCCTCTCAGGCGGGCTGCTGTGATGAGGATCATTGTTTAAAATGAAATGATCAGCGATGTCCTGAGACGCAGTCAGTTAAATGAACTCCTGTTTCTGTTGCAGCAATTTGTGACTATGTTCACAGTTGGCTGCGGCATTCTGATACCATTCACGAAGTTGGTGAAGGCAGCATTATTGTTGTTGCTTGTGTAGTCGCTGAGAAGCAACTACATGAGTTGAAACGATAACTTTGCCCGTGGGAAGGACGGAGAACCAGAGGATCAGGTTCAGCTGATAACACTTTGCATTCTGCAGGCGCCAGTGACGGCTCTGATGCCTCATGTTTGATTCTCTCTTTCATGTTCTGCCTTCACTCTCGATGTAAGCAGCATGGGTGAGGAGGAGGTGAAGCGATGGCGAGATGACTACAGAGGTTTACAGAAACCGGGATTTGATGCTTCTCTGTCAAGCTGATGGACAGAGGACTAAAGGGATGTTGGTTTTAAAGCGCTGCAGGCTCTCACAGCAGGCTGCATCACTGGCAATAATCTGAAGAAAGTGGTTTGCCTGCAAAGAAATGCTGCATAAGAAAGCTATAGGCTGTATATATATATTTTTTTAAATGATTGTAGATAGAATGACATGCAGTTAGGATAAGGGTCATGCTAGTTCAAAATAAATGTTTAAATAGTCTTTTTTCACATTTCGTCACATTGCAACCATAAATGTAATCTGGGGATTATAGCTTTAAAAACAAAAACTGTGCATGGCTGTGAAGTTGTTGGAAAATGAATCATGGTTTTCAACTTCTTATGTACGTGGATTTGTATTCAGCACTTGTCACTCAATGATTAATAGAACCTCCTTTCACTTGCAGCAATTTACTATTACAGTTGTGAGTTTATTGGGGATGTCTCTACAAGCTTTAAACATGAAGAGACGGCTGAGTCCTACTGTCTGCAGCGCATCACCGCACATTAATGTTTAAGTTTTACCTAAAAAATAAAAAAAACCTTAATTCGATTTAGGTCGAAGCGATGATAAAACATAAATAATGCTTTGATCGAAGCTGTTGCACTGTATTTCCAGATCTGGCTGAGGGTTTAGCGATGTTCTCATACTGGAATGTAAACTTCTACCACAGTCTCAAATATTTCACAGCTTCTAGCAGGTTTTCTCCCAGGATTACCTCGTATTTAGCTCCCTCTTCCTTCCTACGCACTCTGACCAGCATTTACATCTCTGGTCATGAATGACATTCCCAAAGGATGACGCTACCACCACCGTGAGATTGTAATCTAACACTAATAAACTCAGTGTGTTGAAGGTCCACCAAATGTAGGTCAAACATTTCATTTGAGCTTTTAGCACCTTCTCCCACATGTCTGCAATATTCTTTACATGGCTTGTGGCAAATTTCTGAAGAAAAGTCTACTTGCTACCTGAGCCGTGGATCTCGGCAGCTCCTCCAGAGTTACAGTGGACCTCTGGGCTTTTTCCCTTATCAGACAGTCATGTCCTAATGTTCTTTGAAGTGATGGTACTCTGAGATGTTAGCGTAGTATTGTTGCCTAATCTTCTCTAAAACTTTCCAATACTTTATACTTGGGTGCTGTGTTCCTTGATCAGCTGTAACTCAGCTGTATATGTATGCTGAGATTAAATTACAGTTATTTACTAACTGGTTGACTTCTGGTTGCTCTGGAGTTTTTTTGTTTTTTTTAAACTATCAGAGTAGCTGAATACAAAAGTACATCACACTTTTCAGATTTTATTTTTAAAACACTTTGAAAGTAAGCATTATTTCCTCCACTTCAAAGTTAGTCACTACTTTGTGTTGGTCTGACACACACACAGCTGATTGCAGATGGGCAAATTAGTTACTTAAACTAAAAAGAAAACTAAGATAAGTGTATTTTCTGCACACACATCTTTTCTGGGACACGTAGTGCATTCAAAGAAGATTATCAGAGCTTAAAGACTTGGAATAATAAAATAAATCTCTGTTTTAGAAGGAATGAACAAAGTGTGGGGTTAGTGCTAATTTGTCATAACTAGGGTTTGAATTCAGTTTACTCGGAGTTATTTTCCTTCATGAACTGTCTACGTTCACCTGGTCCAAGATGTTCATCGCTCTGAGAAAATCCAGCAGTGCTCCCGCCTAAGAGAAACATGCAACACTAATAGATTTAGCTTAATTGCACCTCAGCTCGCAAAAGTACCTCTGTTTTCTCTCGGCCGTAAAAAGGCTTAGTGTTTGTTGTCGGTTCAAGACTCTCTGAAGGATATGCTGGCATCTGTAGGGTTCTGGCAAAAGGGAGAACCTATGGTGCTGGTGGGTGAAATGTTATTGTTTGAAAATTGTGCAAACAGCTCTCACAATGAAAAAAAAGAAGAAAAAAACAACAAAAAAGCAAAGACAGAGCTAAAAGGAAAGAGAAATGGGCAAAAAAAAAAAGAATGAGAGAGATCAGGAAAGAAAAAAGTCTTGTGAAGCTTTGACTGACGACTTAACAGGCGAAACCGAATTTGTCTTTTGCCTCAAGATGTCAGATGCCTTGCCAGTGAGTGAGGGAGAGAGATGGAAAAAGCACACCACAGGATCTCTCCTGTGTCTTTTCTCGCCCTTCTCTTTTCTCCTCTGGTTTAAGACAGCTTGGTAAATGTGAAAACATCAAAGGCCCAACACTCAGAAAGTACACTGTTGTTCCAGTAACCACATGAAACAGAAATGGAGAGAGATGGAGGACTTCTTGGAGCGATAGAATAAGTTTTTTTTTTCACCCGTCTTGCATTTAAATAAAGACCTTATGGAGGAAATCGTCTAAAAAACAGGATGTTAGCTCTTTTATCTCTTCGCTTCGAAGTCCACTGCGAGGCTAACCAACACCACAACAAAAGCAGTGGTGGCTCGTCCTGCGTAACAACACGTCCGACTCCTCCACAAACACAGCTGATGGGGGCAGAAATAGAGCCGGGGAGGTTTGTGTAGCTGCAGCTCTGACTCATTGTCATTAAGAACAGCTCTCTGTAATGGATGCTAAACTTAGACAGGAGTGAGCTCTTGCCACAGACATTCCTCACGTGTTTAAAAGAGGAACAAAACGAAACAGTCCCGAACTCAACAGGCTTTATTCATGCAAACTCTTATCTCAACACAGAGACCACCCAGGACTGACAAGTCACTTCCCACCTTTGGTTGTGAGTGTTGTGCAGGCTTTTCACTTCATACATGCATCTGTGAATGACTGCATTCTCTCTCTCTTTCTCTCTGTACGCGTGTGCTTCCACCTCCCACCATCTGGGTCCTGTTCGGAAAGATTTTCTGTAGAAATCACAGTCACGCCGTGGTAGGATTACCACTGTGAAAAGCAGCACCTGGAAGAAACTCCGTGCTCCTTCTCCCCCTTTTCCTCTCAGATGCTCAAAGAAGTTTCTGGCTTCCCAGCTTGAGGCGCAGGATTTGTTTTTGACCTACATGGGCGTCCTCGGCCTCGCGTTCTCCTCCAAAGAAGCGAGAGAACACATCTGAAATTCGCACTCAGCTGCATCCAGCAAGGTTACAGCATTTCAGAAGATAAACAAGCCCATTTCTCTCTCTCTCTCTCTCTCTCTCTCTGCATGTGTGTGTGTATATGTGTGTTGGTGGGGAAACGCATCAGGATATGTTTGCTTCATATAAATATATATATACATTAAGCATCTATCATATTTTCATTTTTTTATTACGGTGAGCCAAACCATGGATGATTATCCGTACTGAGATTTAAGCCGATGAAAGAAGGAATTGAGTAATCCTGGATGAAAACTGAGTCTGAGCATCTCCTCTGAAGATTTCCCATTAGAAATAATCTTAGTCCAGGATTAGCCACAATTAAAACTGTTTTTGATGTTCTCCATACACACACAAAACACGAGTAGTTTATTTATTTTCAGCATTGAGTGACGCTGTACATTTGAGGAAATTGCTTGAGCATTGAATAAAATATTGGACTGAAGATTCACGTTGCAGCTATGCAGCATTTATCTCTTCCAAATCCTTGGTTGCAAAGATCTAACATCCTCTGTAATCCTCTCTGTAATTTAAGAAAAATGGGATTCATGTTGGTTTGCATGCATCGTTTTAAAGGAAAAGTAAGTTAATTTTCATACTGTCCCAGTAAAAATGAGCTAAATATTAAAGTTGAAACTTCAGTAGCTTCGGAGTTAAAATTGAAGTTATTCATATCTCTGGCCGATTTTGGCTTAAATTAATTGATTAATTTTACAAACATTTTGTCTTTTTGGAAGTAATGCTAATATTTTTGGAGTGACCCAGTCAGACCTAAATATTAGGGTGATGGAAATGAGGCCTTCCAACCTCAAAAGCCTGGTAATTAAAAAAATGCCAGTGCACACCAGGTCAGGAATTTAAACAGGGGTTTGATTTCTGTGATGCCAAAATGATTTTCAACGACTATTGAGAGGGATATGACTCGTTTCGAATGTACTTTGATCTTATAACATGCAAATAAAAACAGATCCATTCCTTTTTTCAAAACTGGTACTCCTTGTATTGTTGTTTTAGAGGTGCATGCTTTCTGGCTGGTTCAAGTACTGAAAATCTGTTTCCTATTCATTAAATGCGTCAAATCTAAAACCTCCCACAGTTTCCGGCTCATAAATGAATCACCCAACAACATGTGCTTTGATGTAGTTTGTTTTTACTTTAACAAAAATCAGATAAATGTTAGGACCATAAATTTTGTTGCATAAATTAAAATGTAATCTTTTCATTCTCTGTTGGATTCAACCTTGTACCACTGTCTTAGAATCTGCAGCATATCTTTTCTCTTTTTATGTTAATGCAATAAAAAAATTTAATTGGCAGGTAAGATTAAAAAGAAGAGAGATCTAAACCAGGAAGTAAAAAACTTTATTATTTAACTTCATATTTTCATTGCCAAAAATATTGTCAAGCCAAAGCGTGAATTGTGAGTAACATTAATCTCATATCATCAGACCCAGGATAATACTTACCAATGTTTTGAGAAAGTTGCAGATACACGAAATACTGTATTTCCTGTAGATGCCTTGTAGATCTGTCAAATGCAACAGATTGATCAGCTTTGTGAAATATTTGTACAACCAGTCCAAAGTTTGAACTTGCTCTTATCGTAAACCTTAAAGAAGAGAAAAGCAGTTTTGTTTATTCATTTTAAAGGTACAAAACACAAAGAAAGGATGACACAGTTTGCCCCCATTGCCAAATTTTGTGTCTTTTAAAAATCCAAACCAAACTTCTGATAAAAAGGTAAGTTATATTTGCATGCAGTTTTCACCATTTTTGCAGAACAATAGCTACATCCTGACTGAAATCCTTTTAAAGAGGTACAATTACATCTAATAAGCCACTAGGGGGACTGAGTTTAAACCAAGGTGCTAATATGAATATGTCTGATGTTGCATTAGGTTATTGCCTGTGTTTGGTATAATCCTGGAAAGCTATAATGGTTTACTAACAAAAATAATAACTTTTGTCAATCACAATTATGGAATTGATAAAGGTGTGAAAGCCCTGTTGTCCTAATGTATAGCAGGTTATAATATTTGAATGTAGGCCTAGTGCACATATAAATCTGTCAGAATATGTGGAAGTAAAAGTGATATAACTTGTGAATGTGTGGAGAACTGTAGGCTATAAAGTAAATAACGCCGTGTGGAGGAATACAGTTAAGTGTGATTACTTTGTGCAGAGGGAGTTGAGTAGCGTCACACATTATTCATCTGTAGTCAGGGCTGTGGGTTGAGAAAATATTCTGGATTATGCAGCGTTTACAAGTCCTGTGACTGTTTTTATCAGATGCATCACAGTAGTTCAAAGCTCCTGCTTTTGTCCTTTTTTATGTGCATGAATGTACATTCTTTTGCTAACAAGCCTCTGTGTCTTTTATATCCATGTTGCCCGAACTCTCGACTCCCCGCCTGCCCTCCAATCTTGACCCTTTGACCCTGCACTCCGTGCCTGGCAGCACCAAGCCCCTGATGTCAGCGACATCGCTCATCGCAAAGTGTCCACTGCCACCTCGAGCCCTACTGTCCATTGTCAGGCCAACTGTGAGCGTCCTTGTTCTCGCGAAGGACAGACGCTGGCGCGGCACGCTTCCTCTGTAAATGATGAAAGAGGGTGGGAGAGTCGGGCTGAAAGTGCAGGCCTTGTTCGTTGGGCGCGCTGGACGCCGAGCTGATCGGAAGGCGCCTTTCTCCCTCGACAGTAACTTCTGTGATCTGCCAGATAAAAAAGGAGAAAGAACGTGTTTGATGTCTTGATTTGAATAAATACCCTGATGGTAATCGTTTTATAGTCTTTGTGCGAATGTAGGAGTGTGTACCAGCACATTTAGTTTGTCTTTATGACTGTGACCTAATTATTAAAATGTAAGGATTTATTGTTGCATTTTGAAGAGTGTTTGTGACCCCCGGGCTGAACAATAAAGACCAGCGTGGCTCCTTAACCTCGTTGACTGGCTTGAAATCTTTTTGACATCATGAGCATCTATTTGGGCAAACATACAGAGCACATGATTCAATCACATGCAATCGATACGGCATATTTCCCAGAAATACTGTTGATCAGACCACATTAAAGTGGCAAAACTTTCAAAAACAAGGGTGACGCATCTTCAGCAGCGTTCTCCTGACATTTTACAGCCTAAGTCATGGTGACCTTGTGCTTTTTCATGCATGAGGCACATATTGTGTAAGTAGATGAACAAATCTGTGTGCATTTCCTGGAAATTCACAGGGATTCACATCTGGAGCAAATTCTTTTTACTGCATTTTAAAAAGTCAGGAGGGGGGAGGGAAAGCTGAAATGAACAACAGCAGCTGAGTTGATGTGGTTGTACACAAACTCTCCTCTTATGGTAACCAACATAGCATCTTAAAGGTGAGCTACAGGGGCCTGCATCAGTGTTCAGACCGCTCTGACCTTTCCACTTTGTGTCACGTTACCAACACAAACTTCAATGTGTTTTAGTGGGATTTTATGTGGCAGACCAACAGTAAGTAGTGCACAGTTATGAAGTGGACAAATAAAAATCTGAAGGAGTTTCAGCCCAAAATGAATGCTTAGTGGAACCTTATTTCACAGCAATGCTGCTGGGAGTCTTTTGGAGCTGGTCTTTAACACATCCGCACATTCTTTTCTCAGCGTTGCTCAAGTTCATGCATTCTGGAAGGAAAAAATCTGTGAACACCAATTTTCAATTCTGTTGCATTTCAGTCTGGACTTAAAGTGGCTAATGTAAATTGATCCAAGCTGTTCCTCTTTCGCTCTGGGTTTGCTGTTCCAGTAGAGGAAAAACTTGGTCGCAGAATGACCACAGCATGATGCTGCCTCTACTGTGGGGATCCATTTGGTTTGGGTCATGTGCATTGTTGGTTTTGTGCCACATATTATGACCCAAAAAGTCACATTTTGCTCTCATCTCGCCTGAGCACCATAACAGACGGCTTTTTAATGGCTTTCTTTTACTGATAGCTGTTTTTTGTCACTAAGCTATAGAAGCCAGGTTTGGTGGGGAGAACAGTTGTTCTGTTGGTTGATTCTCCAACCTGAGCTCGTGGATCTTTTTTCATCTCCTCCAGAGTTACAGGTGAAACCAGAACTTTACACACACCGAATAAAGCAATACATGCAACTTTTTCTCTCGCCGACCAAAGTTAAATCGGACCAAACCAAAGTCGGACAGAACTGGTGAAACTGCGTCAGGTTTGTAAAATGCCTGGCTTAGGGGTAAACCTTTTCAGGTCTAATCACAAATTCTCTATAGGATTAAGATCGTAGCTTTGTGACTGGCCACTGCTAAACATTGACTTTATCGTCTTTGATCACCTGTATAACCACTTTGACTGAATGCTTAGGCTCGATGTCCAATTGAAAGACTTGTTTGTACCCAAGCTTTAGATGTTGTGTCAGTATTTCCACATTATGTTCTTTTCTCATGACACCATCTGTTTTATGAGGTGCACCAGTTTCTGGTGGGGTTCTCAGACTTATGAAGGTTCCCCCCTTTTTGTCCAAAAGAAATGGAGGTCATTATGGCCAAACTGTTCTACTTTAGATTCATCTGACTACAGGACATAAATGAAGATATTTGTCCCTGTGTGCATTTGCAAAATGCAGTATTTCCTTCAGAGTAGTGGCTACATTTCATTCTGCACAATGCCTCTATCAAACCACGCCTGTCTTGACTGGGGAGTCAGTTTGAGTGGAAGCTCATTGTAGATTTTTTTGTAATTCTCATTATGTTCTCAGATGATAAATTCATCAGGGTTCTGTGAGATGTCCAAAGCTCAGACTGTTGTCTTAACTCTGCTAACTCCCCTGCTAATATTCTCCTTGACATAATTGCTTTGTTTATTGGCCTTAGTGATGCTGTTTGTTCTCTAATGTTCTCCATGAAATTGTTCAAACGTTTACAGAACAGCTCTATGCATGTGCATGCCATGTTTTTCGTGCACATCTTCGTGTTGGACTATCATATGAATTCCAAATAAAATGCATCTGAATTCGTGCTTGTAACATGAGAAGTTATGAAAATATTCAAAGGATGAACCTACCTTTGCAAGGCACTGTACTAAAGATGTGGTAAAACAATAATTTTACCTTACAGAACATTTTTTGTTCGGTCTCCTCCACTCTGGATTAATTAATATTGGTGTTTGATATGTTTGATCCGACATGTTTGTTTGAGCCCTGCGACAGACTGGCGACCTGTCCGGGGTGTACCCCGCCTCCCGCCCGGAACGTAGCTGGAGATAGGCACCAGCAACCCTCCCGACCCCATTAGGGACAAGGGTGAACAGAAAATGGATGGATGGATGGATGTTTGTTTGATCATATGTTTTACCTTAACCGGCTGAGACAGTTGGGTGTCTTTTGTCATGTAAATTCAACATTCTGTGGCCTGCTTCCTTTGAAGGATTGCAAAGGCTCAGACAGACCTAGACTGAGACTTTTCTGAGGAATTCACTGTAGGTGTCACACACACAAATCCTGCTCCCTCCTTGTCAAAAAAAAAAAAAAAAAACTATCGTGCTTCCACACCATATGGAGAATTGCCCCAATTTCTCTTCCTTTATATCAAATACAATCCTTTTCAAGTCAAGCCTTTTGTAGCATATACCACATGCGATTTAGGCTCTTGTGCAGCGCAGCAAACTTTGTGACTTTTTTGATTTCGCCATGAGTTGTGTCTGACAAGTTTCCATCACTCACTTTACAACCTCACTCCCTCCCTTCCCCTCTCCCTCCATCACAAAAGAATATTTTCTATTCCATCGATTGATTAGCATACATCAAGCCCCGTTGTTACCGCAAAGCTTCATTTGAATCTTCTGTACCTTCCCCACGTCTTTCAACCGCCAGCTGTCAGCCACATCAACGCAGGCGTGCTCTGCGCCACACAAAGTTAAATTGAAGCGCTCTCTAACACTATATATAGATAAAATGTCACTTCCATCAAGAGACGCGGTACCTTCGAAGTCGTCAATACAGAGCGCTTCATCACGGGCAAAATAACTTTGAAATCGGAGAAGAGAGTGAAGATGAAACAATTATTCTCTTCTTTCCACTTTTGTGCTTGAAAGAGGGGGAAAAGAGAGATTATTTTCTAAAGTGGGTAAAAGCGTTTTAAGGGGCCTGTTTTTTGATCTGTCTGTCCATCACGGAAAACGAAGAACACCTCCTGTCGCTTCTGATCGTTAGGTGTCCTCAAAGTGTCTCAAAGTCTCTTTGTTATCGCTGAGTGCGTCGATTAAAAGGGAGGAATATTATTTATTCATTTTGCCATTGAGCAAAAGGAAGAGATCCGAGAGCTTAGCGCTCATTTTCGTCAAACTCCTGAGGTGAGGTGATGAAGTCAGCTCTCTTTTGAGAGATGAGCCGAGTTGAGGTAAAAAGTTGTTGAATTAAAGTTTTTTTTTTTTTTTTTGCTCGGCACATTTTTATAAGGTCTCAGTTTTGTTTTTGACACAGTAAATGCTGTTCCAGATTTATTAAACAGTTGAAGTGAAATTTAGTCTAAAATGTATTACTTGGTTGCAGGCAACACAAACACATCCTCACCATGAAAAACTAATAACAGCATAAATTCAAACGGATGTATTGAGCTGATTTAAGGTGTGTGGGTGATTCTCAATAAGTAATATCATCAAAAGGTTAATTTATTAACTTAATTTGTTTAACAGTTTATTGGCGAACTCATCCATTGCCACACTGCCAGCAGCTGCACGGTCGCAGGTAACTTTCTCCAGTTATTTGTCATGTTTGACTCCAACACCGAGACACACAGGACAGCAAGCACTCACTCACACCTACAGACAATTTGGAGAGACCAGTTAACGTAACAGAACTTGGGGCAGAGTACCCAGAAAGAACCTACACAATCAGAGGGAGAGCTACTGTCGTGGAAAAAAAACTATTTCCAAGCACTGTTCAGGTGAAATCACTCATTCAGGTTTATTCATATGTTGTGCACAATACAGAGAGCTTGTAGGACAATCAGTAATGAAGCAGGTCTGGATGAAAAGCTCTGCCAGGCAGAGACAACACATGAATTTTATACAAAGGGATAACGGATCCAAAGCATGGGAAAAAGACTGGTTCCCATGCAGCTGGGGAAAACAACGCCCAACATTGTACATGTAACCAAAATAGTTTAACTTGGTGGGAATATACTGAAACTTAGAATAAACATATAGCAATACAACTAGCAGGTGTGACCTTACTTTAATTTTTCCACTACAGCTACAAACTCCATGCAGAAAGACCCCAGGTCTGCTGCAACTCAACAGCAGTGCCAGAGAGAGCGGGGTAAGCCCAGAGCATCAACAAACCACCGTACTTCACTGATGGTGTTTCAGCCTATGCTTCATTCTCTCTTCTTCAGACATATTACCGTTTCAGAGACCAAAAGGTTTCAGTTTTGATTCGACGTTCTTCAGAACAGCATTCTGAAACGTACTTGCTCTGTTTATAAAGGTGTGAGCCAACTGGAGCTGCCTTTGCTCCTGTCTTTGCATCGGCATTAGTAAACATCTTGAAGGTCAGGCATGCAGCAGCCCTTTATCAAATTCAACATGTTCCTTACTTTGTGAACTGAAACCTCAGTGGCTGCTGCTACCAAGCCTTCCTGCACGTTCTTTGCAGTAAGTCAAGGGTTTTTAATAGGGCTGCACCGATTGCAGTTTTCTGGCTGATCGCAAATTAGCGATCTTTTTAAAAAGCTTAACCAGCCGATTCCAGTTTCAGCCGATTCAATTTTTTTTTTTATGATATGTTACTCAATATAGCAAGACAGTTGTTGAGTTGGCAACAGTTGGGTCACTACTGTTAATTGTAAACATGCAGACATAAGATGGAGGGCTGGTCTGTCAGTCAAACCTTTCTTACCGGAGAGCAAAAGAGGAAAGTGGTTGATTCTAAAACCTTTGCCAAGCTAGAAAAGATCGGTGGATAAGATCAACTTCATATGTATAAATCGGCTGATCACCAATCTCCCAAAATCGGCACCGATAAATCGGTGCACCCCTAGTTTTTAAATACTTTTCCTTCTTGAGTATCTGGTAGTAGTCATTAATAGCTTTTCCTTTCTGCCACCAGGTGGCGTAGCCAGTGCTCCTTTAACTTAAAACTTGCGAAAATGCTTCCCACCATGTATCTAGAAACATTCTGTCTTTACTGTCTTTCTATGGGGTGTGTCATTGACTGCCCTTCAGCAGTCAAGTCATCACTTTACCCTGTGATTCTGTAGGTCAAAACAAAACATTTCTACATCAAAAATATTCTTCCTTGCCTCACATACTGTTCCGACTGTCAGTGAAACTGGATTTGGGGTTTTCATCAGCTGTCCAATTACAAGAATTTAAAGAAATATACAGTTAAAAGTTGTCAAAAATCTATAAAATGAGTTTAACTTTTTAAATTGAGTGAAGGAATTTTTCCTTTTTTTTTCAGTCACATTTATTAAAATGCACCTGTACAAGCAGGCAAAGTACGGCACAATCAGCACACCCTACGTGCGACTGGTTCATCTTTCCACCGCGAAGACGATGTCACATTCATCTTTGCTCCATTTTGAAAACATGCTTTCTGATTCTCTAACGTGCCTCTCAGATTGGAAGTCCTTTCCATTCCAACTGTTTCAAGGTTTTTTTTTCTTTTACTCTTTCCCTTTTTTTTCAAATGCTCTATCCTGTTGCGAGGTTGTCTCTTAGAAGTTGAAAAGTTCTTTTCAAGCCCAAAGTTTTTGCCGTCTTCACTTTTTCAGCTGGCAAGATGAATATCGTCGGGACAAAGCAGAGAAAAAGGAAAAGGCTTTTGACAAGACTTCTAAAGGCCCAGGAGCTCGTCCTGTCTTTTCCCTTTTGCAGTTCCTACCCGTTACCGGCTGCTAAAAAGCCGCACAATCAAATGCAAACTAAGAAGTCGGCCTTTTAAGATACATCAGTGGGGCCCTTGTGGCGAAGCCGCTCGGCTTAGGTTTTTCACAACTTTTTCGAAAAAGAAGAAATTGGTGCATTCTCTTTTCTATCTGAGCCGCAGACAGTAAGTTCATGCTCTGTATGTGCAGAGTAGGTGATGCGGTGGATGCGTGATCTGGAGAGCCCTTTTTTTGCTCCAGGTGTTCTCGCTTGCAAGAATCTATCTTGTACGGAGCGTGATTTATGTTTTGTGAATGTAAGTGGTGGTTACAGTTGTATGTGAAGCAGACCTCCCTCATTCATTTTAAAGCTGAAATGTGGGAGCGGTGAGCGATGGAGAACAGGGGGGAGTGTATAAAAGCGACATGAATACCAGATGGTTTATTTTTCCTCTCAGTCCGGTCATGAGTTGCTCTTTGTAGCTCGTGCTTTCTGGTCAATCTGTGTTAGATATTTGAAGTCTAAACAGTCGGCGTTTTCTGGGCTGAGGCGGAGGGTGGGAGGGGGGAGGGTTGTGGTTTAACACGTTCAAGAATCACTTAGTGGGGCGGCATCACGGGGTGGCCTCAAGTAACCTGAAATAGCTGAAACTAGACCTCTAGGCAAATAATCACCTTGGGCCTGCATAAAGCGCAATGTTTATGCATTGTAAATTGTGAAAGCGAATGCTTTAACATTGTGTGGCATATGTATTTCAAGGCTTTGAGAATTGGATGCTATCCCGAATTTCACCCACACAACCACAGGCTTTTGCTCTAGCGCTCTTGACTGAAATATCTTTTGCATTCCAAAATGGACCAAAAAAAAGCAACCTTTTTTTTTCCCCCTCTTTTGAGGCTGCTTAAAGAATGTGCCTGAAGCCCTTCCCCTGCTGCTACCAGGCGTAGCTATCACTGCTCCTGGGTCCCAAACCGTCCACTGTCATCTCCCCAAAAGTGAAAGATTGATGTGTTAAATCCAAACATGGTGCACGTACTCAATTTTAGTCCAAACTGGACACACAAGGTAACCGCAGGTCTGATGATCTGAACAAACAACAGGAATTATTTAGATATTTTGAGCATTCGCTCATCCTTCTTTGAAGAGGTTTTTATGGGAGACTTTTTGGCAGCGGAACAAGCTGTCACACTCGTTGTCTTCTCCCTGCACTGTAATTTCCTGAACTTGTAACACACCTACTCCTTTGATGTGGGTTTTCCAAACCTCGTCCTTCAACCTGTTTACCCTGCTAGCAGCTCAGTACCGGTAATATTCTTAATGATGTCATTGCACACAGGTCTCTTTCTTTTTTTTTCAATCTTTACTTCATCAACAAGTTGGGTCAGTTATGTCACCAACTCAGATCTTTATAAACGGGGGTGTGTTACTGTTTTTCCCTGCTTTGTTCTGCGGTTATACAACTATGTCTGTGAAGGTGAGTTTAATCATCGCACAATCATCCAAAGATCAACACGACTCGTCTGTGCCTCGAACATCAAAGAGCGAACACTTCTGTATTCGTCTTTTCAACTTCCTTCTCATTCCTGACCTGTGGTTTAAATGTTTTTGTTTTGTGCCAGTTCTTCCTTAATGAGAACTTGTTCTAAATTCAGTTGAGCCACATAGAAATGAATTATGTTCACAGTTCAACACTTAAATGTTCTGAACTAAGTTTACAGCTCCAGCTTTCAGTCCTCATTCATTTAGTGCAAATAGTCAGATTTCAGAAATACATAGGTAATGAGTATAAGGATTATATTATTGACAAGCATCAATTTATTCTCTCTTATCTTAATTTATAACATAAACTGTACTCTATAATTGCTAATAATAATTGACTGCTACCGCACATTCAAAAACCCACAGCAACAGTCAATAACCAAGTTGAAGTTATCTTGGTAAATTCAGATCCTAAATTACGTTATACTGCTTAAGTTATACTGCTGTCATTAATTCAGTTCATTTTAGATATTATTCACAACACAATGCCAATCCTCACTAATGTCGTCTTAAGGCACTTTAGCCACCCACATAATGGCTGGAAGGAAATTTTTACTCCATCTTCACTCTGTAAACACAGAAAAAAATCCAAACATTTGGTGAAGCCTGGTGGATTTAAGAGTTCGAACTTGGACCTTCAGTAATATCCTTATTTATGGAGCAAAGCTGGATAAAGCCTAGTGAAGGTTAAAGCGAGAGAAAGTAATATGAATAAGCAGACTCCGAGAGCACACCTTGAGGGGAAATGACTGACTGCGCCTTTTTCTCTGGGAATTTTTGGAAGTTTTCCTCTAAAAAAACTGTAAGTCATTCAAACAGAACACTGTGAAATGACTTCAAGATAAACTGCATTCCCTTCGTGCTCCATACTCAAAAATCAGTGGTGTTCAGCTCAAAGTTCTCAACAACGTGAGCTCAACTCATGAACACATTCATTTGAACAGTCAGCAACGTTACGCTGTACAATAATAACGTGCACACACCCAGCAGAAAGGCCCTTTTTGTTGTTATGCAAAAAGGAGATGGATATCAGTCACCGGCTGCGTTAGTTTTTGGTGCTGTGCAGCTGTGCTGGGGCTCTGAATGGAAATATGACGAGTTTTGTCTGTGGAATGTCTCGGCATGAGTGCGCAAAGATTTTGAACTTTCACCTCATGTGTGCAGCAGCTGAGGTCTTAGCTGGGGCATTTCTGTTCTTCTAACAGCTTTCAGCTAGTATCAGCACTCCCGTCTACGCCGTATTGTAGATTATATCACAACTTCAAGAGCTTGATGTGAAAAATCAAGACAATTTGGCTCAGGCGTTCTTGGTCTGGTGTGCTCATTTCAGCATGAATATAGTTTTGTGTTTGTTTCTTGCAGGAATTGGCTGAGGTGCGGAAGAAATCAGTAGGACACGCTGCAATAAGTAAGTGAGTTTTTTTTTTAAAAATGTTTTTATGTACTGTAATAGAACTTTGCTTCATGTTACATATGCATCATAAATGGTCAATGCGTTTATTCATCGCTGTAGCTTTAAAAATGGGGGCACATTCAATTTGCACCAATATGCAAATATGCTTTGCATTATACTGTTTCTCACTGAATTGCAGAAAATTCAGTGAGAAATCCATAAAAACACTTGATTTTGATTTCTGATTCTAGAGCTTCGTCATGTTGTTCTGCTGGTTTTTCTTTGTATTGCTTGCTTATCTGTTGTGTTATTTGATACCTCAAAATGGATAGCTGACAGTAAATGATAGGAAAGACAAACTAATATTTGATTTTCAACTTTGTGAACTTGCCATTGAAAAAGACTAACATACGAGAAACTTAGGCAGACTAAGATGAGAGTCCAGTGTTCATCCAAAACCTTTGCTTTTTCTTTCAGGTTTTTTATTGTGAACTTTCATTGTATTTCAGAGTCTAAACTGACTTCATATTTAAATTTACGGTTTTAGCTGCATGTTTATCCTACTAGAAGTGCAACTTAGAATGTGTTTCATATCCTATGACTTTTTTGAATATCATGCTGTTGTTATTGGCGTGATATTTCCATATTTCTTCACTTTATTACAAAAGCCAGATCTGTGGAGTGCATGAGCTGCTCTCCCATCCGAGCTGTGAATCTCTGCATCTCTTGCCTGTATTCTCTGAGTATTATTCTCCTGTCCTAACTTGTCAGCTTAAATATAGGGCCATGTTTTGGTAGGTTTGCAGCTCAGGATACCGTTTTATAAACCACCATTAAACTTCTTCACAGCTTCATCCCAGACTTGTCTAGTGTGTTCCTTTGCCTTTTTGATGAAGTTTGCTCACTAATTTTCTCTACTAAATCTCTGAGGCTTTCACATTATAGCTATAATGTAATCAAATTACAAAAATGCTAATTCTTAACTAATTAGGTTACGTCTAGAAGCAATCAATTGCACTAGATTTTATGGATTTTTATTGCAACTGTTTTTTTGTGAAACGAGTCCTTTGTCTTCCACATCATGAATACTTTGCTGCTTTGTTTTTGTCTATCTAAAAAAAAAAAAAAAAATCCCAATAAGATGTTTGCGGATTTAGTATAACAAAACATGGCAAGGAAGGACTGTGAATGTTTCTGGAAGGCACTGTAAATCACACAACAGACATAAATATGTGTCTCAGACTACAAGCTAAAACGGTTTAGAGTAAGACAGGTCAATCCAGAGGCTCTTTTTTTATGCTATGCTTTTGGTAAAGTTGACATCATCACCACTACTGGTCTGGGAGAGTTGTTGTAACTTTTTTATCCTCTACTGGACCTGAATATTTTATTTCAAGCTGCGAGAAACCTGTCTACAAGTAAATATGGAATAATTTAGGTCAGCTCTTGTCAGCTCTGAGATTATTTGTCAGTGTTAACCTTTTGAACACAGTAAAATTAAACAGCAATACGTGTTCAGGAACAGACATACCTGTCCAAACTACAAAAATAAAATAAAAACTTAAGCTGTGTGATGAATTTTAAATGCATGATTTTGAATTTGAGATGAAAAATGTAAAGAGAACCCTAATTTAAAAGGCTCAGCACACACTCACACACCGTTAGTCCCTGGTGCCCCAGCTGCCCAGGATCTCTAAAGTCACGTTGTCCCAGTTTGATTGAAGGTCCAGCTGGTAGACCAGCCCTTTTCATCCCTTTCCCTTTTATGAGAAAGACAAACAGCTCCATGTCGTCACCCACACTGGAGTGATTGATACACACACCCCCACACGCAGACACCAACACACATGCACACACACCCCCACTCACATTTTCTTAATGGATGCCCTCTCTCCCACTGTAATCGCTTTGCTAATGACCTGCTTGAACTCTAAATGAAACCCAGAGGGTTGGAACAAAAGGTGGCTGTAGCTTAAAATGTGCAGCATGTGAACATGGCTGACTGGATGCTCAGGCTGAATATCCCAGTAAGGGAAATAGCTTGTGATGACTTGAAAGACTTCTAGTCTGTAGTCTAAGAATGAAAAACATAGATGACTACTTTTTTCAGTTTTGATCTTTGTATGGAAAATATCACAGATGACTTTTCATTCCTCCTTTGACAACCAGTGCAGTTTTTAACAAAATATCTACAGGCATATCTCAGTAAATTATAATATGCATTACTCTTAGCGTCATTTGTCAGGTTCAATATAACTTTTAAAAAATGAAAACCTGTAAGCGGGTTTTACAGGTACTATTTATTATGCCAACATTTCCAAAAGTAACATTTTTTATTGGTTTTATATGTCATATTTTTTGCTGCTGTAATCAGAAAATCCTCATCGCTACCAGAAATGAAGGCTTGAAAAAATATTAGTGTGTGTAAATAATCTGTACATCATGTTGCACTTGGTAAATTGAGTAACTTAAAATAATGAATGTCTAAATGATATTCTAATTTGCAGAGATGCACCTGTATAGTCTACTGTAAGTCTACTGGTCATGATTCCCCCTTCACAAACAGCTAATCCTATTTTGCATTAGAAGTGCATCAGTCAGAACTTAATGTCATATTTTGTAAAGTTTTGATCTACCTGTGCTGATTTTCACCCATTCCAGCTTCTCTTCAATGAGTTTTGCAGTAATTATTTATATGAGGAGCAGTGCAGATGGGGGTTAAAACTCTAATTTAACATAAATGTAAAAAAAAAAAAAAAAATAGCATTATAGTAAGGAATATCTCTGGTGAGATTTGGCTGGAGGGTATAAACAACTGGAAACAATAGCTTGCTTAGCGATCACAATTCAAACAAATAATAATGAACATTTGATGATTGCTCAGGTGGTTTAAAGGAGTTGACCTAGTCCCTTATAATATGTTGCAGTTTAAACTTTATTGGCCAAAATAGCTTTTAATTCTAAAATATATATATATATATTTCTTTTTCTTCTCTTTTCATTTTTGTTTATCTAATTCTGACCATTGCAGTTAAAAGCTTATTTTTCAGCTGAAATGACTTCAGCTTTCTGATGAAGAAAATGCTTTATGCATTTTTTTTACTCTATGCTGATCTACTAATATTTTTAGTAGACCTTTAAATTCGTCAGATTATGAAGTCCTGCTTTGATAGTTGTTTCTGGGAGTCCTGGGTAGAAATTTCTACATGATTTTATTTAATCTCAAGAGATAATTGACCTCTTATATTAAACAAACACAAATTAAACTTCTGGTACATATATCTCTTCGTCTTTACATAAACACAGTGTAGGATTAAAATAACTGTTTATACTTCACATGGCCTGAATGAATCACTGAATACATAACCATGAGTCATTCTGTGATTTGTAAGCCAACATCCTACCTGCATGCTTGAAGAACGGTTTTCTAGTAAAAGCCCTTTCAAAGCTGCTTCCCTATTCCTCTCTCCCCCTTCAGCAAATGGACACAACAAAAGGCGGGACAAGAGTCAGACAATAATAAAGACAGAGGAGGGGGAAGAAGAGAATGAGCAGCCGGATCTTAACTTCCTGGGTGTGTGCTGGCCTGAGAGGCCACCCTAAAGGTCATTTTTACATGAGACTTAACTGTAACAATGAGATTTCAGAAAAGAAAGAAAAACATTGGCCCCCCGCCCCATGGAGACCTTTTTTTTTTTAAATCGGTTGTGGGTTTAAAATAAAAACTCACGTTCACATGGAACTATTTCCAGAAATGTTTTCAACCACTATTTTTACTCCTCCAGACCTGTAAGTGGCGCTAAACATGGACGCTGGGACATGCAAGTAAAACCTCCACATATGGTCACCAGTAAATACAATAAGGAAAACAGCGCGAGTGGAGCCTTTTGTGTAGAGCACTGATGACATTGAACTTCTTCTCCGTGTCATGTCAAATTATAAAACAGATAAATTACAAGATGGCAAACATGTAAACTACCATTTTTGTTGCCATGTATTACGTGGCTGTTGTAAGTCAGGTTAGAAGAATCAGTGTTTTCAGAAATAGCCATTTTTTCCGTTTATGTAATCACAAAACTGTAATTTGTGCCATTTATTAAAACAAAAATATGGATTCTAAGTTTCCCCAGCTATTAGAAGTCACTGCTGTTGATTACTGGTTCAGGGCTAGAAGAGTGAAAATATAAAAAAAAAAACTATCATTTTTAATAAAACATAGCAACAAAAAGAAGGGGAAATAGATCAAATCAACACCACACACAGAACACACAAGGGCAGAGTGAAATGAAAAGATGAGATCATAGATCAGTTTCTACAACATTTGATGGGTCCTATTGGTTGTCTGATGTGGCTGACTCTTTCTCTCATGAAAATCTGTCCCGTAGCAGCTTGCTGTCAAACTCCTTCATAAATCAGAGCTTGTATGAAATACCAGCAGGAGGCAAAGGTCAAAGGAGAAAATTAGCAGCTGTCCTTTCCTTTCCTTTCATGTTAGCTGTGGGGCTAATCACCAAGTCTGCCATCAGCCTCATTTCCACTTTAAAACAACGTCGCCGACGACGGGGGTGGGGGCTTTTTCCCTCTGCTTACATTTTATGGCACCAGTGACCAGATTTCTATCTGTGCAGAAAGTAGGGGAGACATGTAGTTTAGAATGAGGGGCTGTACATTTCTCTCAACCTTTTGTTTCAGCATTCATTTCTGCACATCGCCTTAGGGTTCAGCTTCTTTCATGCAGCTCTGTCGACACACTTCAGCAGCTCCAGAGCAGCGGTGATGGCCGCTGAACTTCTTTGCCTCTGCTCAACTCCAAGGTGGTTCTGCTAGTTAATGTGAAGCCTGGTGAACTTTGATGACCCCCTCACTCTCACAGTGTCTGTTGTTCTCTTGCTCTACTGATACAACTTCAAAGTAGATTAAATAAATGTAATTATGGCCTATACTTGTTATCACTAGAATTAACGTTATGGAAGTGTTTCCCAATATCTTGAAGGGACGTTTTTCAGATTTTTGGTGTCCCCATTAGACATACTGTGTTTCAATAATGGCTGAGATGCTAAAGAAAGAGAAAAGACAATGTACATAGTTTGTCAATAATAATATTCAACAATTCCTCGATTGCAAAGGTTTTTCTAAGGCTGTGGACCCATATGATAGACCAAGATTTGCTAATATAAGTTAGTAGCAATGGATTTTTATTTGTTGCAACAGAATAAAGGGGTCTGATTATTAGTAGACACCACACTTTTCAGGTTTTTACTTCATGTAATGTTCCTTCCTCTTCACAATTGTGTGCTTCAAGTTGCACTGTTACATGAAATTCCCATTAACGTCTTTGCATTTAGTTGTAACGTGACAAAATGTGAGAAACTCCAGTTGGTGTAAATACTTTAGCATGACATTGTATTTCATTCTTGTTTAGTTTTGTGTTCCTCTTTAAGGTTTCCTGCTGGCAGATGAGTTTTTACTGCTCCATATAACATATTTTATCTCATTTAAAGCTGCAGAAGGTAATCTTTATAAAAAGTAGGTTCTTTGCATGTTTTTTTTTTAATTATCACTTTGTCTTGAAAGTATATTATCAGAAAGATCATCTGTGGAAAATGTGACCGCTACCATCTACAGAAATACACCAATCCCAGTCAGAAACAACCAATCAGACCTAAGGGGAGAGTCTTAGTGCTGCCAATCATCCTTGTGTATGTACTGCTCACAACATCACCTTGTGTACAAGCTCTAGATTGCAGGTTTGCTTCATATTTGCTAATGGAGGAGAAACAACATAATGTTACAGGAAAACTGTTCATGCAGCGTCATTGGTGGCCATGCTAACTATTCTGCACATTCACTGTAGGCTAGCTGTAGCGTAGCAAAGAGCAAGGGGGAGGGTGTGGGCAGCGAGTACACAAGGTGATTGGCAGCACTAAGACTCTCCTCTTAGGTCTGATTGGTTGTTTCTAATCAGGAGCAATGTTGTAGGTCTCTTAGTGCAGCTTTAATGACAAGATATGCTTAGAATGATTTTCTAATCATAAGTTTTCTCCTGTGAGACATGTTTTCAACCCCACATTCAATGTGGCTAAAATGCATAAAAATGACATTATACATATTTTTTCTGTCCTTTTACAGCTCCCTCTCTATTCTTTGGCCCCTTTCTCCCCTTTTCCCCTTTATGTACTTTCATTTTACATCTCTCTTCTCCAGTTCTGCACCCTTTCTCGATCTTTTTTTCCCTCTCTGTGGGAAAGTTTTCCCTATCGGTTGTCAAAGCAGTCAGTGAGGTGCAAAGCAGCGTAGCTTTGATGATGTTCCTCTTTGCCTATCTGCTGTGCAATATGTTTTGAAACTCTCCCTCCCCTCTGCACACCTGCTGAGAAGCTGCATGATACTGGGAAACATTCCACAATAGGGTCAGAACACTTTTATCTTAGTTTTAGTTATGGATTTGGAAACTCTTTCAGGATTAAAGGAACGTTATGCAGCTGGCCGGAGCTGAGCACCTGTATGATTGCTCTTTTTTGCTTCATGTGGGACTTCCTTTATTCCCAGTAGGTGGGTCTGGCTCGCTAAAAAATATCACTGCCTTAAAGAAGAGAGAAAAAAGTGAAGATCAGTGTTTCATTCTGGAGCCAAACATTCTGTTTTGCTCAAAACCGTTTTGTTTGTACATTCATGAGTCATTGCGGTTTGAGACTAAAAGTGATTGAATGCTACAAATGAGGCTTTTGGGTGGTTTTTGCCCAGCAACTTCACTTTGTGATTTCATATGAGATACTTTTGGAGATTGGCGCGTGAAGCGCAGCCTAAAGAGACTGTGACTCACACTGAAACCATGAAAGTCTGTTAATTATTATTTAACTTCGTCACAGAAAAGCAAGGAGTTTTGAGTTGTTTGGTTCTTTGATTCTACGTTTGCAGTTTGGGTGGGTGAGTTTACTTTACTGAGTAAACAAACAAAGACATGTTACTTTCACATTTGGGATTCATTGCACGTTTATGCAATCCCATATTTTAAGAGGATAGCCATGCTCCAATGTATGAATCATGGGGCTGCGGTAGACTTCTTGTCCTTTGAAATTCAGCATTTACTTATACTAAACACAAATCCAGTACTTTTCCAACTGTATTGTAAGAAGCACAAGATCCTACCAGTATTGCAGGGACTACTTTGGTATTGTAATTGTGTAGCATATAAATTGTTCTTAAGGAAAGTCTGCTTTGGCCAGTTTGTCACTAAAAGTGCTTGGCATTCGCCATTTGAATCTAAAGGTTTGCACCATACACAGCAAAAGCAGTCGCTCATCTGCCTTCAGATGAGAGAAGGCAGATGAGCGAAATGAAGTGCTGTCCCATTTTGAATTGTTATAATTTATCAAATCCTTTTGAAACTGCTTCAACTCTTCTGTAAAGGTTTCCTGTGAGAGTTTGTGTTTATGGCACATTGGACCTTTCTTCCAGAAGCTCATTTGTTAGGTCAAACACTGATGTTGGACAAGAAGGCCTGACTTACAGTCTCATCTCAAATTTTTCCAAAGTTTGAGATTTTGGAATCAAAATTTGTATTACTTATGAGCAGGAAAAAAAACAGCCCTCTTTTTGCCACCCTGGACTTTTATCTGGCTTCTTTTCTCTACATGCTGTTGCTGTGGCATCAGATAAATATTCAACAATAGGAATGAGAGATGAATGCATGTTTATCACATCCTGTATTCCTACATAATGTGAATCTAACTTTAAAATTAAACTTAGTAGTCGTGTTGCTTTTATCATCGTCCTTCACCTGGTCAAACGTTTTTACGGGATGATTGAGTTATTTTGTCTCTTTTGCTGTCAGTACATCCTGTGAAATGCTCTGAGTCCAGCAGCAGGAAGCAGCTTGGTGTTTAATGGGGCAGAATGTGAATAAAAAAACAAGGTTGAACGTAACAACACAGACCAGTCTTTTCCGTGAGGATGGTAATGGAATATATGATTAATTCTATGAACACAGACGGTTGTTTGGTTTGTTTCACGGAATCTGACTTTGTGTCGACACCGCCGCGCATCATTCATACCTTTTAGTCGGAGCGTGACAGAACTGGCAGGGTGTGGATATTCTGATATCACAAGGACCGTCTGAACCACTTGTTCTTCAGACAAAGACTCGTTGTCAACTCTCTCCTCTCTGTTTGTTTTATGGTGTTTTTTCTGTTTCTTGTTGCTATCATGTAAAGATATAAACAGTGGTGTTGTGCACCATCCAGTGAGCAGAACTCATTAATCAGTCATAATGATACATTGACTTGCTGTTCAGATAGCCTCAGTCTATTTGCTTTTGCATTGCACAGTTTACAACTGGTGTCTACAATGCCAACGGTGAACATAAATTCATTTTTGCATCAGTCTGTCATTGATTTATTGTCCTCTTGTATTTAAGAAGAGGACAAAAAGCATCTCCTAACAATATTACATGTTTTACCAAACTATGGCCATCGCTTTCATTCAGCAGTACTTGTCATAGTGTCAGAATCGTAGTCTAAAATATCCAAATTATAGCCTTAATCAATGGCATGTTTTTGTCTCAGGTATAAACAAAATTCTCTGGTGTCTCTTACAAATGAGTCATGTCTTCCTAGCACTGATTGCATGTTTTATGCAACCTGGTTTAAATACAACCCAGTACTACTGGGTTGTACTACTCAGTTGGTAGACTCAGCTCTACCAACTGAGTCACCAAGTGCTCCATGTTGTCCAAAAGAACGTTTTGTCAACCTAGTCATGTGCTAAAAACAAGGTAGAAACCTACAGAAAGAGAGAAACCATTCTCAATACCTCTTTGCACAAGCTCTCTCTCTAAATCACCTGAACTCTCTTGTGGTTTCTCTATTTTGCTCTCTTTCCTCCTCTGCTCACCTGGTAGGATTTCTACAGGTTTTAGATTAGGGGACTGAGGTCATCATGGAGAAAGTTTGACATAGTTTTAGATGAACCATGTAGGAATATGTTTTTGATAATTATCCTGCTGAAAGATAGGGAACAAAGAAAATCCAACACTCTACCTGAAGACACAAGATTTGTAATCACATATCTTAACAACATTCTTGTATTTAAAGACGTTTATCATACCATGGGCTCCAAGAGGGTTTCCAGGGTGATTGGAGGAGAAACAGCCCATGAAACCATAAATCTTCCATTAAACCTAACAGAGGGCAAAAGGTGATTTCCAATTTGTCAACAAAGAGAAAAGCATAATTTCACCAATAGCCACACATCACATGGTTATAGATACTTTAGATTTTTGTTTGATTCGGCATGCCTTCCAAACAGCTTGTTATCATATAGAGAGACAAAACTAGTGGTTTTAAAACTTTTAGACCCAAATAATGCTGTTCTTTGCTGTAGTGACGTTTTTTTATTTTTTACCTCTTTTACTGTCCTGCTCAGTGCTAATAGTGTTAAAAATAAATAGCAACACAGCCCCATAGCAGTGTTGTTGCCTATTTCTTCATGAAGGGAAGAGAAAGTCATGGATTAGTAATTAGAAGTACCTAGACTTCTTGACTTTTTCTGTTCTGCTTCAGAAGCAGAGCAGAAAAAGACAACTTAGTTGGAATGATTTTGTAATAACTGTTAAATGTGTCAGTAAAATACAATGTGCTCAAAAGTAGGCTGGATATTTCACATGTTGTCTATGTGAGATAATTTAACATCTCCACATTTATAATAACCAAAATGTTGCTTGGTTTTCAGCTTCAGCTTGTGTTAACAACCCAGTTTGCATAAATAAAATGTTTGTTTTTTATTACTTGTATTATGTTTTTAGACAAAGGTCCAATCAGGATTTTTTACCACTAATATCATTTCCATCTAAAAAACAAGAAAAAAAGTCTCGATGCAATCATTAAAATGAAGGTGATGTAATTGGCTAAAGTCCAGCAGCGGTAAAACATTGCTTTACATTTAATCATTATTACATGTTCTACGTTAACATCATGATTGTGTCCCACTTAACTTGCTCACACCACGGTAATGACACTGCAATTTCTGTTTGTCCCGACAACGTTGGGTATTTTATCCCAACAGTTTATCCCAATTGTTCTGCGGGACAATTTTATGTTTCTCTATTAATATCTGGTTCAAACTAAGTGGCTGAGTTTTAAAGTGATGATGTTCCCATCATGTGCATTTAAAGTGGGTATAAATGTGGGGAGTTCCCTAATTTATCCCTCACCAGAAACTGCTTTTTGTAGTTTGATTTCACAGAATAGTTATAAAGACTTGTTTTTAAAAATTATTTTTGCATTTTATTATATATGACTTGACAATTTCAGTTTCGTTTAAGCATCCATTTAAAAAATAAACACACAGGATTTTATAGTGTGCCCTAATCTTGAAATGTTTTTTTCATTTATTTAAAAACACACTAAATCATCCTTAAACATGCTGAAGACATGTGATTCATAAAATCCAATACAGAATAACTAATTTTAGGTGTTTTTGGAGACATGTGGTGGAAAGTTCTTTTTGCTTGAGATTGTGAATTTAGGTGCATGTGGTGCTGATGATACCAAGGACATCAGAGATATCTTGTAAGTTGCAATGTAAAATATACCGAGACACATTGGAAGAATACAAGGATGCAGTCTAGCCTGCCAGTGGTGTTTTTTTTTAAACTGTGCAAACTGAATTACACCTTGGAAACGCAGACACACACGGACTCTGTCTGTCTGCCTTGGCAAACATTTACTCACATTAGGTGGAGTTTGAGTGCAGCCAAAACGGATTAGACAAAGCATCACAGGCATTGTTTCTACACATTATTAAACTTTTAAGCCACCGATAAACAGGATTGTAGGGGGAAAAAGAGAGAGGGGGGAAGTTAGAGTAATTATTCATCCTCAGCGCTCACACATTCACTCACCCACAGTTTTATTATTGAGTCTCTCAAATGAGCTTCAAAATATGACCATGACGTTTTGCTTATTTTTCTATCAGCTGGCAACTTCACCTGTTTCTCGTCGCCAGTTATTTATCAAGACTCTCGCTTAAATTGACATTAGAGTTTGTTTTTGTCAAATTGGGTCTTTAAAGAGGAATGCTCCTCTAACAAGGCATAACAAGCGAATGAATGGCTGGCTTCTCAAACTTTAAGGGTGTTATGCACCATGTCCAACTTCAAAGCCCGTCTTAACTCCACACTTTAATTGTATCTTCTTCACGCCCATCTGCCTGACCGCCATCTGATTCTGCTGACAACTGCACTCCTCTTACTTCTCCACACTCATCCCTCTATCTCCCCATTCCTGCTTCTCTGTCTTTCTCCATCTGTCAGAGCAGATAGATACCCTCACCACCGCTCCCCAACCCCATCCTTCTTCCTTGCAGTTCCTTCAGCTTCTCCAACAAACTCTCTCTGCTACAAGTGTCAGCTCTAAATTACTTTTTTTCTGGGAATGTGTTGACATCTGCAAGGAGAACGATGCTGTTTACCATGCTTTCCCTCCCTCCCTCCCTCCTTTCCCTGTTTATTTCTCTCCTTTTTGCCATTTCTCTCAGAGCCTACAAACAGACATTCACGCTTCTCTCCATATGGGCTTTAATTTGCCATTGTCCCCCAAGATATTCTTCGCTCAGGCTTGAGATAAAGGGATAATCACTTCAAAGGGAAGCTGGGGGGGGAGACTGCCCCCTCCCTCCCAGCTGAAAGGAGAAGTGGACAATACGCTAATTGAGAGGGGGAACTGATCACAGGGTCTGTTCAAAGGGACGCCTGGCCACGCCCCCTCCTCCCCACCGACGCACTTAATTTTATTAGTGTTTATGGCGATGCTTCAGCCAAAATTATCACTCCAACCCTCCACAGCCTTTGAACATCCAAATTTTGGGTTATTTGCAATTATCCACCCTTTCGTCTGTGTTTTTTTTTTTTTCTTCTGTGCTATTTCAGTGCAAGTATGGGGATTTTGTGAAGAGCAAAGAGTGATTAAAAAACAAAAAAACAAAAAGAAAAACAAGCTGTATGGGATTTATTGTCCGCGATGTGGGAACACATAGTTGGCTGTGATGTGATGTGATGCAAATCCAAAGGTTCTTGTGAAAAAAAGTGACAAAAAGGGGTTGAATACGGGCCTTATGTTTGACTGATGCAACTAATGATGCACCATCAAAGACTTCCGCAGTTCGGCAGCGACGTCGCTAAAAAGGAAACAGAGAGAGAAACAAAGAAAAAGGAGGGAAGACGATTTCTTTCAAACAAATCATCTCTTCCATTCCAGTCCCATCATTTAACTCCTCTGTCTATTTCTGTGCGTCCTGGTGACACCTCTGCTGACAGGAGCGAAATGAACGTTTTCCCTTGCCATGTAAGGGAGGCTCTAATTAAAGACGAGTTTCATTTCCAATTTGCGGTTGGCCCTACCAGATGCCTTTAATTTCTCCCAGATCACAAGCTCTCAATTAGCCTTGAGGTCACCCTATTTTATTGGGGTGGAGGGGCTTCATAGCCTGTCAGTGGCAGCACTTTTGTTCCTGTATTGTGCTTTTAGTGCATTTGGATCCCCCCCAGCACGTTGGTTAGAGTCCTTACAAAGGGGTCAGGGCGAGGTCAACTTCAAAAAGGAGTTTCTTGTGCAGAGTTTAGCGCAACCTCACACTTTTGTTGCTGCTCAACACAAGAGCGCTCTCTCCGTGGTCAACAGGTGTGGTCTCTTGGGTTCAACGTCTCACAACAATTAGAAAAAGAAGAATAGTTGACTGAAAATGTTTCTACCCCTTGAATGTTTTTAGATTTTGGCAAGTTACATCCACAAATTTTAATGTATTTTTGTTTTATTAAGGACTAGTAAAGGGGGTTGATTGCAAATGCATGCCACACGTTGTTAAACTTAAGACCTTGTTTGTTTCCATTTATTTATTCCACACTTTTGCATGTGCGATAGTGTGGAATGGGCATGGGGCAACATTTGTCTTTCTGACTGTTAAGTAATTCAATTTTTTTCCTCCTTTGTCCCTCTGGTGTTGACTGGAATGATTGTGGTGGGAACAGTATATGAGGCACTGCTGGTTCCTGGGTGGTGGAGCTAACTGGTTTGACTTTGGTCATCACCAGTTGGTGATAACAATTTACAGAAATGCAGATGTTTTGTGGAAAACATGCTTTTTTACATCAAACTAATCAAAAAAATAATCATCACATGTTGCTTTGATGATAAACAATATATGAAGTGAGATGTCAGACCAGCCATTTTAAATTACTTAACAAAGTATATATGAAGTTAAGGTGTAACTTGGATAGATACACTAGATTTATCATCCAAATAACAGCAATAGCTAAAATATGTATATATATTTGCCAAAGTAGATGAATTAAGGGGCAAAGATTTCACACAAATTTAAGCGCACATTGTTGTTTCTACATTATGTTTCTTTCCCTGCTTCCTAAAAGTCAGCATGAATTAATCATCTTTTAGTGACCTCAGAGAAGCTGGATTTCATTAGCTGTCCTGTCCTGTACCATCATGGGAGTTTTGTGAATTTGAATCCGCTGACTTATATAATTATATCCTCCTTTAAAGTTGATTTTCAACATCAAAGGGACAATATAGCCTTTGAAGTACCATGGGATTGGATCACTGTCTAACCCACTCTTTAAGATTCTGTCACAATGACATTAGGGAAGTCATGTGAATTAAAAGACTAGAGAACAGCTCTTTGCCTTTGCTCTGTGTCCAATTTCAATCAAAATGTCATGCTGTGCCATTTTCCCCTGAATGTGGAACTGGCGAGTGTGTTACACTCACATCTTTGTGGCTAAAATCCTGTGACTAATATGTAAATTATTTGACAGTTTCACTCCACAGGATTATTAAATCGGGCCCAAAAGTTAAAGAATAAGTTTTAAATCATTGTGTACGCCAGTGCCAGGGTCCAAGGCCACATGAAAGCCCAAAACAGAATTCAGCTCAGCTAATGTCCCCTTTATACTACCCAAATGTTTATGCATTATACATGATTTTCCCTTTGTAGTTCGGGCAGTTCTGCCATGTGAAAACATAGGAAGCAAAAACAAAATATTTCACTGAAATTAATCCCTCGCCACTTGGATTCAACTTGCTTGAACATCACATAAGTTCGATTGGACTGAAACCTGAGGAATTAGGAGGCCAAGAGCACTCCCCAAACTTACCACCAGTCCCTAACAATTTGTATGTGTCATCTTGCTGAAAAAGAGATTTTCAACACTTTGTTGGCATTAATTAACTTGAGACGAGTGTGAAAAACAAGTCAAAGCTATTCAAAATGATTTTACAGCGTTTACATATTGACCTTGTCCATCTCAAACCCTCTTATACAAATCACATTTTGTAGTTCCTTGTGGTTCTGATAAGCTGTAGCTTTAAGCAGCATGGACTGCTATAATGATCTGTAAGGAGGGGCTCTTGCCCAGGGCACCATTCATTCAAGAACCGCTACTGTACGATAAAAACATATCAGAAAAGTTTTAATTAGGCAGGTTATGATGATAAAAGCCCACAGAAAGGAGACCACTGTAAAAACAAAATGTGGCGGCGAGTGCTAACCCTTCTCCTGTCACTTAAGGAGGTCACAGTCAACATACTGTTGCTTTTGTTTGCTTTGTGTCCCTGTTGAAACTTTGTGTTGTAACAGAAAGACAGTGAGAATAATAGTACTGGCGCGGTGGATCAAATACTTCTGAAGCTCCAAAGCCTCAGGGAGTTGGCTGAAGATTGCTTTCTTTGATAAGGTCCTGGCAGACAACTTAGTCCTTCCCTGTGTGTAAAAGTTTAATAAACCCTCATAAACGCCTTGCTTATGACGCTTGAGAGTAGAAATTTGCATGGAAAACAGTTTAATATATTAATCATGTACTGAGTATTATTATTTCGCCCCCAGGTGGTTAATTTTATTTTTGTTGTTGCTTTATTTTACTTCTAATTGTGAAGACTGGATACAGCATTTTTTTTTATGTCTCTTCCGGGACCAGGCCAGCGGTTCTTCACTTTGAAGTCCGCACTTAAACCTTTAGCCCAGTTGGTGTAGAAACAGCCGGGAGGATTTCAACCGCCTGCCATGGCTTCCCGAAACACCTACCTGCGGAGACAAAAGGAGGAATAGAGGAGGAGAACAAACAAGCAGCTTTATTTCATTTGCGACCGAATTAAACTTCTCGAATGCGAGGGATAGGACAGGGAGCGAAGCCAGGACTGCTTGTTTCGGGACCATATTTACTTCACTTTTACGTTTTCTAATCAGAGCGGCAACATGGATGGTGAGTTGTGTAGGGAAGCTGTTCCAGAGGCCCCCTCTCTCGGCCGCTTTGATGTGCTGCTCCTCAGCTTTGAAGTTGAGAAATGTGGGCTGTGTTCCTTGTTTGTGGGCGAGAAATACGGTATGATAGATAAGAAGCTTGTGTGCGTGCGCGCGCGTTTGGTAAGGAGCGAGAGGGAGCGCATGAATGTATGAATGTGTGGCTAAGATAAAAAAAAACAACAACAAAAAAAACAACGAATATTTGTCGGGCGGTGTTGCTTCTTCTCTTGACTGGGTTTAAAAAACAAAACAAAAACGTGTGACCGACCCCTCTTCTTCTCCACCCTCTTTCAGATTTTTGACACCCCCAGCGGTCTACATAGGCGAAGAGCCTGCCTACTCTGAGGTCAGTTGTTGAATGGGACAGAGTGCGTTAAACTACCAGCGCTTTCTTGACGTGCATGTGGCGCGGCGGAGCCTCGGTATAAGTCCGCCCGTCGCTGATTTCTTCTCTTATTGGGGACTATATAACCACTCGGGAGTTTTGGACTGATCTACAAATGGACTAAGAGCTCAACTTTTTTTTTTCTTCACTTTTTCATGGGCTTTATTCCGATCTACTCTGCCATGGTATGTCACATTTTCTTTTTTCTTTTTGTTTACATGCTGTTTGATGCGTTACTTCGCCATCCGTTTCCACTTGTCCTTGTGGCTACGCTCTCTTAGAAGTTCCCGATCCTAACAGCTTTTGCTTAGCTTTTCCCTCCCTCCTTCTTCTTCTTCTTCTTCTTCTTCTTCTTCTTCTTCTTCATCTTCTTCCTCAGAATCAGCTCAGTCGTTGGTAGTTCAGACACGTCTCCGGACTGTAAAAAACATGTTGTAATCACCCGCTCTGATTGATAATAATCACGCACGGTGTAGATACCTCTCCGCTCAAGTTTGTTGCGGCGCACATGGGGAGTCTGTGCGGACAAGTGGAAGTGAGTGGTCGTGTGTGATTGGGAATTAATTGGAGTTGAAGCCTGTGACACGGACTCGTTAGGAGAACACGTGTAAGCCGCTATAGTATGCGATTCTATGAAGAGAGTTACCGTGTGCGAGATGATTATTCTGCTGAAATGGTTTTTGATGTGGCAGATCAATGCACGAAGAGAATGTGGGCTGCAGTTGATCTCTTATTTAGGTTATAAATAGATAAATGAAAGCAGGGAGAAAAAAGGCTTTCATTTTTCCCTTTATCTGTGAACCCTTAGTTTTCTTTCTTTCTTTCTTTCTTTCTTTCTTTTTCTTTCTTTTTTTGAAAGGGACTGTTTACTTGATGTCTGTCTTTTGAAGTTCAGGCAGGATCTGGCTTTGATTAGATCAATACTTTGTGTTTCAGAGTGAAGAGGAGCTGAGAAGCTCCCCCGCTGCTTTTAGAGAGTGAGCGAGGAGGATCTTTTTTTTTTTTTTTTTTTTTTTTTTTTTTTTTTGGAGGTGGGGGGTGGGGGGAGCTTGGAAGCTGGAGCGGAGGCACCACGGCGGCACTCTCACACAGGCAGCCGGAGCCATGAGCAGGGCGCTCACGGAGCACATCAGCGGTAGCTTCCGAGAAGATGCTCCCCGTCCTCCGGTGCCGGGGGAGGAGGGAGAGGCGTCATGCTACAACCCGAGCAGATATGGCAAAATGAGAGCCCAGAGTAAAGTTAAAGATCTCCCCGCCGACGCTGCCGCCGCCGCTGCTCTTGTCGGCTCCATGCCGCGGAGGAACGAGGATGGACTCGGGGAGCCGGAGGGCAGCGCGTCCCCGGACTCGCCGCTCGTTCGGTGGACCAAGTCTCTGCATTTCCTCCTCGGTGACCTGGACGGCGCTCACCTGTTCAGGACCTTCTTGGAGCGGGAGCGCTGCGTCGACGCGCTGGACTTCTGGTTCGCCTGCAACGGCTTCCGGCAGATGGACTTAAAGGATACCAAAACGCTGCGAGTTGCCAAAGTTATCTTCAAGCGGTACATCGAGAACAACAGCGTGGTGGCGAAGCAGCTGAAACCGGCCACCAAGACCTTCATAAGGGATAGTATCAAGAAGCAGCAGATAGACTCGGCCATGTTCGACCAGGCGCAGACGGAGGTCCAGTCCCACATGGAGGAGAACGCGTACCAGATGTTCCTGACCTCTGACATATACCTCGAATACGTGCGCACTGGCTGCGAGAACGCCGCCTACATGAACCACGGCGGGCTGGGCAGCCTCAAGCTGATGTGCGGATATCTCCCTCCTCTCATGGAGGAAGAGGAGTGGAGTTGCAGTGACCTGAAGGCGAAAGCTTTGGGGTCTGTGGTGGGACTGTCTGCGAAGAACCTGAGGGCTACTGCTACTATCCGGACAGCAGCTGAAGTGCTGGAGAAGACCTACAGGTAACCTTTGCATTCCTGCTCACCTTTCACAAACTAGAAAAGTGTCCGGAAGGATCCCGGCTTATGGCTCAAAACATATGCAACCTTTATCAGAATTTTATTCAGCTTAAAAGTACTCAAAGTAGCTGCTGGTTGGTGTGTTTTAAAGACTAGAAATGATGGGAATTATTAGTCCTGATGTATCTGACCTGCCTTTAACCGATCAGAGCAGCGCAGGAGAAAATTGGCTGATTCTGATCCGTGGACGACAGATTGGTGCATTTTTAGTTATTTCACAAATGATTGAGGGGAGAGAGTTAAAGCCACATGATCAAAGGGTCTCAGAGGAACATGCCTGTATATTTGTGCCCTCCTGCCTTGCAGTTAGTCAAGAGGTTGGAGGGGTGGAGGGGGCGGGGACGGGTACAGAACATCAATGCATCTGAGCATTCCTTTTAAGTAAATGGTGTCTTGCAGGCAGCCCTCTGCTGGTTTGCTCAAGTTTCCTGTGCTTTGAAACCGTTCCTCCGGTGCAGGAATGAATTCAGACACCAAAACCTCATGACTGTTACAGCTACATCAAGCAGTGCGATGATAGTTTTTTATTTATATATATATATATATATATATATATATATATATATATATATATAATTTGCCCTCTCCGAGCCTTAATAAATTTTGTTTACTGCCACAGAATCTACTTAATGTCTGGAAATTCAAAGACAGAGTTTAAGGGAAAAAAGAGCAAAAGAACCCTAACTTTTGCCGATATCGCTCTTTTGGTCTGAGATGAAAGGAGAGCTGTGTGGAAAGCATTTGCGTTTTATCTTAAGAAGTCATCCCACACATTGTCCAACAGCTGCAATCTTTTCAGGCCAAGAAGATTTTTCCATATCTTGGATTGGGTGCATGAGGCTTCATCAAAGGAAATTCAAGAACTTGTTTCTTTCTTATTCGACCAAACAAATCTGTCTTATCTGAAGGCAGTCACTGCTTTATATACTCTTGTTTGGCTAGAAAACGCCAAGTTTGTAGATCATTTGTACCGTTCATGTCAAATGGGTTTGTTACTGGTAAAAAGGTATGCTGACGTTTTGAAAAGTCTAGCTTTAGTTTGAGATACCTCAGTGTTGGGAAGGCTGACGTTTTAGCCGACTGAATAGAGCATAGAGTAGTGCAGTGCTGCCCTTTCCCCACCTGTTGCTGGCTAAAAGAAGGCTTCCTATTTTTATAGTACTTCAACAAACGACCACTTCAGGTGCTTTAAAGTATTTAACAGGCTCTTTGGTATGAAAATGGCCGTAGCTAATTCCTAGTGATGGTGGAAATATGTTTCTAGTAGGACTTCAGAAAAAGTTTTAATCTAAATTTGTAGGTATAGCCAGATTTTAACAAGTAACAGCTTTAAAACTGCTGGAATTTTCTCTGTGAACCGTTTCTAAGATTTAATGAGATGAATGAATGAATTACTTAGTGCTATGTCTCAACAAACTGTTGCTGCACACTGCTCGTCAGCTGGTGAACAGCTGCTACATCTTTTTTTCTAGAAAGAACCAATTTGGAAACGTGAAGCCGTTGGAAAAAAAGCAGTCGGATCATGTTGTACATTTTTGTTTTGAAACTCTAAAACCGTGATGTTGTTATGCTTTTTTTTTTTTTCTTTTACTCAAGGTTATCACACCGTGGGAATCCCTCGCTGGCCCATACACAGTGGAAAAGTATAAAAAAATGTAGTGTAATAAGGTTGTTTGAGTGTAATAACTCGACTCCAGTTCGTCCCCTGAGAGTTTTTTGCCCTTCATGGGAGCAGATGTGAGATAACAACAGATGCTCATTTGCTTGGAAGTGGCCATGTGGAGAGCGGGGGAACCAATAAGTGCAGGGTTTGTTGACATGTGGGCATATCCTGCTTTCCTGGTGTGATCTCCTGTGTTCTTGTTTTTCCTCTTTAAAAAGAATAGCGGGAGGGAGAGAGAGAGAGAGAGCGACCATCCTTTTACCCTTTCGTCCCCCTTCCTCACTGCCCCTCACCATCTCTGTGGGTCAACCAATTTCCATCTCAAACATGTGGAACTAATTTTGCCACTGCACAGACTCCTCTCGTCACTTTTCGGGGGGACCTCCAACACTCCCAGACTCCAAAGCGGTGGAACGGCACGACAAAACATCCTCGTCTCAGTTCCGCCGCTCCGACCGCAGATCCCGCTCCGCAATGGATTTATGTGCGTCAGTGTTTTCCCTCCTCTTTCATTTCTGTCCTGCGCTTTTATCTCTTCTGTATGAAAGAGGGGGGGAAAATCCGTCTGACAGAGACTAAGCATGCTTTGGAAGGAGACAGAAAGACAAGAGGAGGGGAAGGGGGAGAAAACAGGAAGGGTGGGGGGGGGGTCATGAAAGAAAGAAAAGAAAGTTGGGGAGGGGGGTGTGCAGAGAGCCCAGCTGTGCTAAATACCTGACTCTTTGCGTGGACCCTCCAAAGGTCAGATTTGTGCTTGGGGCCTACGGCTTTAGTCATGCTGGGGTTCTCCTCAGCTCTCCCGGCAGAAGGCATTCTCATAAAGAAAGGGGCCCTCCTTCCCCCTTTTTCCCTCTCTCCTTCTCACTCCCTCTCTAAAGCTCAAGTTCCCCCTTCCTCTCCTTCCCTGTCCACCCCTTCACTCCTGGAGCAGGAATGCAACACAGCAGGATAGAGAGCAAAGAGACAGAGAGACTTTAGAAAGGAAGGCATGGAAGAGGTGGCAAGGGGGGCAGACTGGCTGAGAGAGATGGAGGAGTAAATTCGTCAGGAAGGTGAAAGTGGGAGAGATCAGGAGTCTGGGCCCAACAACAGGCTGCAGTCCTTACATGTTAGAGAGGAAGAACATGAAAGTAAACAGCAACCTGTAGAATAACGCTGATGCCACATTCCTCCTGGACACCTCTCACACACGCCGCTCTAATTACAGAAATCTGCAGAGGACATCAGCAAAACAAGCTCAGAGCTGTTTGACTTTCCACCAACCGGAGCAGGAAAGAGCAAATAAACTGTCACCTCACCCTTCCTTCTCTGTCTTGAAGTCTGGAGATTATGACATTTGCTTTGGTTATTTTTCATATGGATAGATATGGAGAAAAAGGAAGTGGAGGTGTGAAAACATGTTTGAGTTTCTGTTATCTAGAGCTCTGGTTTCCAAACTGTTCAGCTTTTGACCCACCTAAGAACAGCGGAAGAGACATCTGATCCCCAATAATAGAATATACAAACTGTGTCAATTAAACAGGACTACAGTGACACCTGAAACACCAGTAGCAGCCAACATAGTTACTACTTGAAAATAACATTCTCATGATAAATTTTTATTCTTCTCACAATCCGTTTTGTTCAGTTTAATTTCTAAAGAGGTTTCCTACACTTGCAAATTTTTTTCTCCAACTTTGGGAAGCAGTGGTCTAGAAGAAACATCTAAGGAAAAATTGCATTTTACATTGACTTAAATATAAATAAAAAAGTTTTTATTTGATTTACCACAACATTAGCTTTTTTCATAAAAGCAAAGCATGTAAGCAAAGGTCCAAGATTCACTTTAAAGGATTTAAATTTACCTTAGGAAACCCAGTCTAGATTAGAATTAAATTTAGGTGTGTTACACTTTTATCTAGAGCTGATTTGACTTAGTCTGTAGGCCAAAAAAAGAAAAAAATCACTTAAAACACAGCCAACTTGAGAATTGTGCTCCATCATTTGTGGAACATCCAGAAAATAAAACCAAACTAGGTAAATGTGTTTAAATATTTCTCAAATGTTATGAAAACAGATAGAGATCAAGCGTTTATTTCCTGAAATCAATTTCCTCTTTGTTTTCTTTGAGGTCTGACTTTCCGATCCAATTTTCACTGGTCCTCGTCTTTTTTTTTTTCTCTTGAGCACTATTGCACAAAAAAAGAAACAAAATGTTACACCTGTTCTTTGATTTTGATAGTAGTAAATTATATTCTAGTTGATGGTTTTACTGACCAAAACCTGGTTGGGGTTTTTGGTTTTATTGTATTTAATAAGTAATAAAGGAATTCTCATTCCTTGACTCATCAGTCATCTTTCTGCGCTGATCAAGGGAAAGAGAGATCCAATTTCTTGCCGATTTATTGGTGAATCGGTAAAAAATGGTGTGTGGAATTTTGAAGAGAAAAATCTGTTGAGACCCTTTACACCCACATTTTATTAGAAACCCACGTTAAAAACGCATCTTTGGATCTCTCTCAGGTCCCATCGACGAGGAGACCCCGCCAGTCCGTACTTCATCAACTCCGGCTACATTTTCGCCCCCGCCACCAGTGCCAACGACAGCGAGATCTCAAGCGACGCAGCGACAGATGACTCTCTGTCGATGACTGACAGTAGTGTGTAAGTGTTGAGCTTTTATGCAGGTCCTAAAATGATGAAACTGCAGCGTTTTCGGGAGGCTCATTTCCATGCAGCCGATCACAGCCAAAGCTCTGTGCAATTTATTATTTCCATCGTATCTGAATGAGCCCCGGCCAGAAGTCAGTCAACACCTTTCCAGGAAAAAGTCCAGGGGTGTAAAGAAAAATATTTGGCCTTGTAATCCAACAGATTTAGCTTTTCCTTGGGGCCAGGGGACTGCGTTGCCGAAGAATAATGGTGTGTAATGTATTTTAATTATCCTCTGTGATTGACTCCAGGTAATTCTATTAATGTGCAGTTGTTACTATGGCCTCAGGGGAGATAACTCTGGGAAAGTCATTACGTCTGAAGGCCTTTTGAAGTTTATTCTGATGTGTTGCAGGCTGGAACAAGGGGAAAAAAGACATCTTGATGTGGGTGGGGGCGTTGCCTCATTTCCTCAATGTTGATATGTATTCATCCCACCCACCCTTCTGCCACCAGACTTTTTTCTTCTATTTTTTTCATATTATCTAATCGCTTTTCCCTTTTGAAGACCTGCAGGAGTAAGGAGAGTAAAAAGGGGTGTGGGGGGTTGTCCATTCGGTTTCAAGACAAACTCATTGAAAAAATGTTGGCACCAAATGAAAGGCGGCTTACTCACATGGTGGGTCGGTTTCCTGCCACCGGCCTCTGCAGTGTGCTGAGATCATGTGTCTGCGAGGCTTTCACGGGGGCTACTCATTTCTAGACCGCAGGGCAAGATGTAAGGAACCCCCGCCCCCTTCTCCTCCTTTTCCCCTCCTGGCCAGTCTAGTTTACCCATGCAGCTTCTCTCCTCCATCTTCCAGAGTCGTAAGCAAGAGTGGCGAGGCTCCCAAGTGCAAGGGAGTGAGAAAATAAAGTGCACGGAGTATAAAGGGCTTAACCGAATCGCTTTCAGCCTATTGTTAGGTGAGGGGAGCTTAGCAGGATAAGAGGGTGGCTAGCTGCTTTGAAAATGACTTGCACCGCTGAATAGGAGATCCCCATAAAAGTGAGGGCCATGAAACCATTCTCTTGCTGTCCACTCACATGGCCTGGGATATTTTGATAAATAGTGAAATCAGTCAGGGAGGAGTTGATAAGCTTTGTTTGCTGTTAACTTTTTAGTTCAGGTTGGGTTTCCAATAGCTACTTCCTGTTCCTTCAGGGCTTACGGCTTGTTGTCTCAGGTTGTAGTTAGGGAAGCATTGAATTTGAGGTAGAAGAATCAACATAGGTCACATTGCCAACCTTGTGTCCATGATCAAATCTCTCTGATATCAAATGTGATAAAGTTCCTCAGATGAAACAAATGAGCTAACTGCTGAACAGCATCACTTGTCAAAGTCGTATTCTTTAGCACATCCTTCCCTCCTTTTCATTCCAGAAGACATCTTGATTAGCAGTTAAAAGACGGTCAGCAAATTTGAATCTTAATTTCCCAGAAAAAGAACAAAAAGAGATGGATTTTAGAAAGAGGAGAAAGGGTGGTGGTGGTAGTGATGGTGGAAGGGTGGGATTTTTTTTTTTCTCTTTTTGCTTATATCTTATTTATGGATTTACTTGGACACTGGGGAATGCTGCTGCACCAACTTCAAACATTACCTTATCTTACAAACCAGCCTTTTGATGTTGCCGAGATCAGAGGCTCACTGCGGAGCGCTTGCCAAACGAAGATGGCAGCGGGTGCATAATGTGCATGAGTGTGAGATTTCAAAGAGGCAGCAGAAAAAAAGTAGCGATTGGGCTAGGTCAGACACTTCTGAGCGGCCAAAGCTGCCGCAATAATTGGCCGAGAGTAAGTGGCAGCTGACTGGAGGAAGCCGGCAGACAGAATTGGAGGATTAGATTCCCAGAATAAATTCTTAATTGTCCAGAGAGTTTTAGTGTTGCTTGCTAAACATCTCTATTTCATCTAGCTAGATGAACAGCTATAGCTGTAAAGCAAAAAGAACCTGAGTACCATTTGACATGCTGCTTTAGTCTTTTGTAGCTTCAAACTAACCAGATACTGAAAGCTGCATTTTTTCCCCCTCAGTTTGAATAACAGAGTAGATAAATCAGAAAGGCTGTCTTTAGCTCATATTTTCTTTTATGTTTTGTTCTGTGTTTCTGTATTTATCTTGACTTTTAAGAGCTGCCTGAACGTTTGGTTGTATTAATGTCTGAGATGCACTGAAAAGTCCTCTGCTGAACTAAATGCATGCATTTTGATGAGGTCCTGTCCATTTGCCAATCTGAAACTCGAAAATTTGAATTTTCGGTTACTAAATCAGAATGCAGTAAGCTGGACAGCAAAGTTGTAATGAAACTTGTTTGAGATGGAACTTTTGAAAACCCCAGCGTAAAGATAAGGGTCTGAATCCTGAAGCGAATATGGAGACTGGTGTTTTACTAATGCTAGCTATGCTAACAACACCAACCATGTTAATCATGCATAAAGGATACTAAAGAGTTAAAAATTTAAACTCTGCACTAAGTATTCATAGATAGGAAAGTCTGGGATGATGATGATATCTGGTATAAATATTACTATTATTGCCAATAGCTGATGTTTCTTCTCTGCTTTCAGTTCTACACCCCAGTCTTTCGCTGCATTACTTTCACTGTTAGCGACGGGACAAATACCACATGGTACCCCATCCCAAAAACACGAACAGCAACATTATGAAAGTAAACATTGGTTGTTGTTATTTATTCTTTAATGGTGCTTTAAATGAGTTTAAAAGAAAAAAAACATTAGCAGAGCTATTTTGATACAGTGATCAGCATATTGGAAAAATAAATTGGTTATTATTGCATTTTAGTTACTTTTTACAACATTAAATGGTTTGTATCTTTTGCTTTTATTGCAGAGATGGAATCCCTCCTTATAAGATGTGCAGCAAGAAGCAGCTGCAGCGAGAGATGCATCGTAACATTAAGATCAATGGCCAAGTTACGCTACCCCACTTTCCTGTAAGTTCGTCTTTGTTAGAATCTACATTCTGAGTTTCAGTTTCTTTTCAGAGTATGACAAATTCAATTCCTTGTATATTTCCAAAAAATCCTTAAAATAAATATCTTTGCATACTTCTAATGTCTAAATGTTTCTGTTATATTTCTATCTCAGTTGCTTCTGTGGCTATTATAATAGAAATAGTTGAAATCTTTCTGTCTCCTTAACTACATGTCAACAATCGTCATGATATCAGATTACAGACCAGGAATTCCTCAAGATTGTGTATTTGGTTTAATTTCTTTTTTGTGTGTGTGAACCAGACAGTGTAGGTTGGTTGATTTGAGATATTTTCTGACCTGCTGAACTTGCTGCAAGATGGTTTAAAGAACTGGGTGAAAACAGGTTGACACAGATAAGGATGGAGGAAAGTAAACACACATTTCTTTTGTTTCCATATCCAAACACAGGTATGTTTGTGGAGGAAATGTGTTTGTGTGTGTTTGTGCATGCAATTTTTTTTTGTTTTTCCCAGTTTTCTCTCAGTTTATCCTTCTCTCTCTCTCTGTTTCCTTCTTTTCCACTTGCTCTTCTTTAATGTCTCCCTCCTGATTTGGAGATGGCTCTGTCTCCCATGATGCACCAGCCCCAGGCAGCGGGGGCCCCGTGCAGGGCTGGCGCTCCTTTGCCAGCAGCTCTGCTTTCCTTTTTTCTTCTTCCCTTTATCGTGCCTACAAAGAGATGAGAGAAACAAAAAAAAAAAAGTCAAAATCAAGAAAGCCAGTGTGCCAAATAACAAAAAAATAGTATGAAATGGAGAAAGAGAAGCCAGCGCATATAGTTAAAGAAAAAGGAGGATAATGTGACTAGAGTACCTCTGAGCTGCCCTGCATGCAGCCTGGAAATAAATTACTACTTTCCTTCAGATCTTCCCAGTATTTGACTCCTCTGTCTTCTTACTCTCTCTCCTCCCATCTTTGCCACCAATGCCACTCCACAAACACACACATCTCAATCTTCTTCCTCTCCCTTCATGCTGTTAATTTTGTCCCCCCCCCCTTACACACACGCACACTCGCTCTCTTCTCCGTCGATATCTGGCTTTTATTCGGAGATTTAAAGCCGCGTGTCCCTCCCACCCCTAGTGTGCGTTTGATGTTTGACAAGGGCCCTTTGAAGTGTGCTGACTTCAGAGGCTGCCTTGCTGATGGTTTGGTCGGGCTACAGAGGGTACAGGCAGGGGGCCTCCCCTCCGAGCGAGACCAACTGCTACCCCGCTACTGCTACCCCCGTCTTTTCCCCTCACCCGGCAGCTTGGCACTGCCAAGGGCACTGGGCATGAGAAGATCTGGGACGGGATGGGCAGCAAGAAAGGTTCAGGTTAGCTTGAGGGCAAGGGCGTTTGTATTAGGTCCCGTTTTTGGGAAAAGTAACAGGCTTTTTGGAACGAGATAGGATTAGGGCAAGGGCAATGGAATAATGCACCATATTGCATCCATCTGAAACACCAAGTAGTCACACTTGCACACTTGTTAATGTGTCCCTCCCCTCCCTGTGTTGATTACCCCGCAGAGGACACACCGGCTGCCTAAGGAGATGACCCCAGTCGAGCCCTCAGCTTTTGCTGCCCAGCTCATTGCCAAACTGGAGAAGCTGAAGCGTGAGCAGGACACGATGAGCTCTCTGGAGGAGAGGCTGCAGCAAATTCAGGAGGTGAGCATTTACAAATACAGAGCTTTTCCAGAAGTGTTATCTTTTCATACTTTTTATTTTAGTGATCTTTATGTGACAAACCAGCACAAAATCTACTTTAGAATCACATATGTTGCTTCCAAATTTCATTTATATAGAGAAAGGTTTGCCCATTCCTATTTGAAAAATACAGCTAAGGTCAATGAGGCTGGTTGCATAGAGTTTGCAAATGTCCATTTTTCAAGTATGTTCACAGATTATCAATTAGATTTAGGTCTGGACTTTGACTGGGCCATTCTAACAAATGCATTTAAGCCACATTTCTGCCACCTCCCTGTTTTTCAGTGGGTTGCTGTGCTCAACGTATTTCTCTACCACACAGTGTTTCATATGTTTGTCAAAAAGTTAAACTTTAGCCTCATCTGACCAGAACACATCCTTCCACATGCAAACCGTATCCTGTGAAACAACAAAAATGTGGAACGTTTAAGCAGTGTGAGTGTTTCTGCCAGGCGCTATGCCTCCTCAAAAATAGTCTCAACAGCTACTTAAAGCATGCCTCCCACTTTGTAAATTCCAACTTGGATCCAATTAATTTCAGGCAGCAGTTCTAAACTTCAGTACAAATGCCTTTACGCCAGCTTTAGCATGACGAAGAACAGGGTATGCGCCATGGGATTGCAAAGTTTGTCTGGATTTAGCTGCTTCTTCACTTTTCCTTTGTGTTCTCTCCTATTTCATTTGGAAGGAGGAACTTTCAAACTTATGTTTCTAGACACACTTTAAGTGCCTTCAAATAGCACTTAGTTACTCTCCAGTGGCACATTTGCTGAATATGTGTAGTGCCAGTTTCTTTGTGAAGTACAGGCAGATTCTGCATTATAGATGAAGCGCACCCAAAGCCTGTTAGGGAAGATAACAGTGCAGCAAAGGAGAAAACTCACATCAAGTTATTCAGGCATTTGCTCTCTCTGACTTCACAGGACGACTGAAAGAAGTCGATGGGAAGCTGACAGAGAAGTTCCTCAACAATATGTGATTATTGTTTTGTTAATCGCTGTTTCTTTTTGGGTTGCAGGAGGACGAAAGGGAGGAAAGCAACGACCTGAGCAGCAGCAGCTCCCTTCATTACCCCCTGCTGCCATCCGCAAGCCAATGTGAGGAAGACCCCCAGGCCATCTTAGACGAGCACCTTTCCCGTGTCCTGAAGACGCCCGGCTGCCAGTCGCCTGGCATCGTCCGGCACTCGCCACGTTCCCGCTCTCCGGATCAGACCGGCGTGCTGGTGTCCTCTGGCCATGCGACTCTTTTTGGTGCTTATCAAGGGTCCGCTAAGGTTCTGATGACAGGCAGGCAGTCCACGAAGCACATCCACCACCACTACATCCACCATCACCATGCTGGGCCCAAAACTAAGGAGCAGATTGAGACCGAAGCGGCTCAGCACGTGCAGTGCCTCTGCCCTCAAGGAGGCGCCAATTACTCCGACTTCACACCTGCGTGAGTGCAGCATCCTAGCTACCCCTCCTATCTATCATTGTGTTTTGCTATTTAAAAGATCTAATGGCTCCATGTTTAACGCTTCAGTCGCTGCAGCACTTTGTCCAGACGACCATTGAAGGCCTCCGATGAGGGTGTGTCTTCACCATGCCTTCCCATGGTTTCCACCGACCGCTCTCAGAATGTTTGGCAGTGGATCCTGGAGAGCGAGAGGCAGGGCAAGCACAAGCCCCACAGGCAAGGGTCGCAACACCACCTGTACAACCAAAAGGTCTGAGTCACGTCCTGTACTGACCCGCATGTTCCTCAATCAATTCAACAGCACTCAAGGCCTAAAGAAGTCCAGTCCTCTCGATTCCAAGATCCTGCCTGCTAGGACCAACACCTGGGGTGGAGCTGGCACCTGCAACGGGAGTCACCTCCGTGGCCATCACCCGGGCCATCCCTTCATCCAGGATCCTGCTATGCCACCCTTACCCCCTCCCAACACCCTCGCACAGCTTGAGGAGGCTTGTCGCAGACTGGAAGAGGTTTCCAAGCCACCAAAGCAGAGGTAGTATGCTTACGCGTGAAGAAAATATTCCTTTCAAGCTGCAGTATGTAACTTTTATAAAAACATGTTTTTTACATGTTTCTTAAAATTATCAAAATTAACGCTATGTTGTGACAGTATAACAAGATAATCTGTGAAACTTGAGCTTCTGTTTTCTCCCAGTGCTCCCAGTACTAACTGCAGAAATACACCACTCAGTCAGAAACAACCAAATAAGCCAGGAGGAGGGTTTTAGCACTGTCAATCACTATGTATGTATGTGCTGCTCATATCCTCCCCCTTTCTCTTGGCTTCACTGTAGCTGGTTAACCATCACATAGCCTGCCACAAATACTAAGGATAGTTAGCATGGCCACTGATAACTACGGATAAACAGTTTTCCTGGAACAGTAAGTTGTTTCTTCACCATTAGCACATTTAGCAGCATGTACACAAGCATGATTGACAGTGCTAAGACCCTCCTCTTGTCTCTGATTGGTTGTTTCTAACCGGGAGCGGTGCATTGTGTAGACCCCAATAGTAGCACTGGGAGGAACTGGTGGTGGTTGATTTTTTATTTATTAATTTTTTTTCACAGATTATTCCATCTCATACTATATTATCACGACATGGTGAAATTTTTAACAAATATCGGCAAAACATATTTTTTATAATAGTTACGTACTGCAGCTTTAACATCCTATTGATTGTACCTAAACTGATTGATGGGTTAGGCTCTAATATCGGGTCTCTCTAACAGGCATTCAACAGCGTCTAGCAGCCTTCAGAGAGACAGGAGCCATCCACCTGCTGGAACCAGTGTAGGCTCCTCTCAAACCAACCCGGAAGAGTACGTATTCCTTAGCCCTGATTAATCCCAGCTCTGTTTCTTTACTTTGATTTAGTTGGTTGCTCTTTACTTTTTGCACACTTGCTTTCTAATTTCCCAAATTATATCCGATTAGATTCATATTTGAGATTTGATTTTTGGTGAAGAAACGTGGGCTTCTCTGTTTCCTCCCAGGTGTTCTCACGTCCTTCATGTAATGAGCAGTTGACCTCTCTTGTTTTGCTGTTTTAGTCATTCAACATTAATCCTGTTTAAGTACAACATCCATAAGCCTCACCATTTTCCCAAAGACACATGCACCACCAGAACCAAGAAGAATAACTTTTAAGTAGGTATCTAAAAGCTGATTTTATTTTGTATTTTCAGGTCTAAGGAGCTGGTGGTAACATACTTTTTCTGTGGCGAGGAAATTCCTTATCGCAGCATGATGAAGACCCACTGCCTCACCCTGGGTCACTTCAAAGAACAGCTCAGCAAGAAAGGCAACTACCGGTAAATATGCTGCTGCGACGCTACAAATCAAACTACAAACGACTTTGGACTGATCCGAAATTTGTATTTGACTTACAATCTCAAGCTTTCACTTACTGGCACATATTTACGCTGATTCTGATTTCTCTTAATAGCTGTCTTTATCAGCATTTAAAATATGTTGTAAATATGTTGTATGTCTTCATGTTGGGAGATGTTTTCCTTTTTATATTAGGAGTAGAGGCTACATGATGTCATGAGTGCAAATTCATTTGAAGCTGATATTTTTATTTTATTTTCAAATTATAGGAAATTTAAATGGGAAAAATTAGGTAGTTGTCACAGTACTTGAATTATCAAAAAGATGATGGAGCAACTTCACTGCACTTATTTTAGCTGCACTGTTATCTGCAGCAAGTCTTGCTCTCTCTCACTCTCTCACAGCCTGAAGGAAATGACATGACATAAATATATGTTCCTACCAAATATCTTCTTACACCTCTGAGCATCTCATTCCTTCTTTTTTGACCCCTGGCCACCTGCTTAACGAATAAATATGTAGCATTAAGGTTAACTTGACTGTAGTGTTTTCACCACCAACTGCTTAAACGGTGCATTCACGAATTGAAAAAAGAGCCGACAAGACTGAAAACCATCCAACAGCGGCTCCTTGGTCCCGATTTTTGGTACATCTCTAACTCTGAATTATGATTAATGACACCTGTTGAGACGGGACAAGAATCACAGCAGATGGACTTTAAAAACTCCCCATTGAGTTTTTTTTTTTATTTTATGTTTTTTTTATATTGCTCTTGTTTGTATGTGTGAAGCACTGGAGCCTGAAAGCTGACAAAGAAACTAAGCCGGGCTCATCCACTGTACTTAGAGCTTTTTCAGAAAGAGGGGGAGAGAAAAAGGGGATCTGGAGTGAATTTTTCTCACATCTGGTCCTGATTTACATGCTAAGGCAGCCTTAATAAATACGGCTTTGAAGCTAAGGTTATTTTATTTTGTGTGCAAAGACCATCGCAGTGCCTTCAAATTCCTCCGCCAGACGATTGCACCAGACATTGAAATCGAACGCTGCGCTAAGCACCTTGTTCTGGTGAAGGTATTGGGCACGGCGATAAAGCTGCCACTGTCGGTGTCACACGACAAAGCCAAACTCCCAACATCAGGACTTTCATAAGTAACTTCAGCTATAAGTACCAACAAGTGCTGAAGATCAGCCGCTGAAGCTACTGAAATACCTGTTTCAGGGGACGACTCTGCGGTATTTCAGCAAGTGAAGCCTCTGCAGTCACATCTGTTTGTTAGGCAAGAGCAGAGGAGAAGGCTCGCAAACAAGCCAGCGCTCCCCCAGCTATCCCATAACTCTTCAGTGAGCCTGTGAGAACAGGGGGTGGGGGATGAAGCGCCTGGCTTCAATGGCAGCAGAATGTGTGGAGTTGGTTAATTTGGACATGGCAGCGGTTCAGCAGAGAACAGTACTCCGCAGCTCTGCCAGACAATATTGGTGCCAGATGTTGTGAGGAGAGAAAAATCCTGCCACATAAAACATGTTCCAGTGGAAAGACTCCTTCTGTCGCTCTGCCTCTGCAACAAAGTGATGACTTTGAACTATTTGTGAGCATAAAATGTAGTTTTATTTATTTATTTAAATGCAGCCAGTTAGATTAAGATGGGTAGTGTGGCTATTTTTGTGAGAAGAATAAAACAAGAAAGATAAATAATTGAAAGCGTTTGAGTCATGCCCAGAAGAAGTTAGACAACAGATGGAACTTTTATTTTTTATTTTTTTGTTAGAAATGCAGTTTGATTACAAGCTTTTTGCTTTTTGTCACATTAATGGTGCTGCCTGTTCTGCAGCTGTGATGAAGCAAACCTCCTTCACATTCGTCTGCGATCACAATCAACAAACTACAACGTATGTGTATATTTATGTACACCCTCCCCGTACATGTGTTGCTTGAATGACTCTAAGCTGAGCTCATAAAACACACGGCTCCCCCTACTTTTTCTTTTTTTCTTCCGTTTTATATTCCGAATGCAGGCACACATGGACAAAATGAGGCATTTTTCCATTACAAAGCTTATCATTAAATCCCCTCCTGCTGATCTTTTTGCTGGGTTTAAAGTAGAGAGTAGAATCATTAGAAACATCAGGAGACTTCACAGCCACTGGGACTGAGCTAGCCTGGGGAGTTATCTCCGCTTGTGTGAAGAAGAAGAGCAGCGGGTTAGCGAGGTGACCCGTGACCTCAAGGAATACCGTCTGAGGGCAGAGGTCCTTCGTCCAAACTGTTGCACACATTTGCTGAACCGCTGCTGCAGATGCACCACATTTTGTGGCCTGCTTCCAGCCGCCAGTTTTTGTGCTGCTCATATTGATTTTGGCAAGTTTTGACAAATTTTTTATGACTTCTACAAGAATAAAGAACTTCATGTTTTTTCTACCCTTCTATCCAAAGAGAAAGTGACTATAGGGCTGTGATTTTACTTCTGACTTCAGAATTTTACATAGTCGAATGCAAAAGTCATTAGCATTATTGTATGTTATTGTAATGTTGATAATCTTCATTTCAGACTTTCGAAATGCTGCCAACATTTCAAAGTTCAGCCTGTTCTATAACAGAGGTTTAAAGAAAATGGAGCAATTTTGCTGAACTATGTTCAACTTTTCTGAAAGTCTAGCTCTCTAAGATCTGAATATGATCACGCTATGCACTTTTACATGGCAAAAACTTAAAATTGTACCAAGTATTTTGCCTTGTATTTAGTGCAGATATCTTAGCACACTTGAATTAGGATGAAACTAATTTAAAAGTAACTTTTCAGCAAGAAATAGGAGGCTGATTTAAGTAAATATTTGATTAATATTAATGGAAAAGTGCTAGCTCTACTGGCAGATTATCTTATATATAACGTGGGAAATAGTTAAATAATCTGTCAGTGGAACTAGCATTTTTTAAATCAACATTAATGAATTACTGACTAAAAATAAGTTCCTATATCTTGCTGAAAAGTTACTTACAAGTTAATTTTGTCTTAATTCTAGTGTACTAAGAAATTTGCACTAAAATCTAGGCAAAATATATTTGGTAAGACTTTGTGGAACGTATTTGAAAAACTTCAGTACTCTGATGTCATCAGAACATTATTTTACATAGGGTTATTACATGAGAATCTCATACCGACCCCGGCCTGTCTCACTCATCCTGAAAATTCTGCGTCCACACTGAAGAGTGTTGTAAGTGTGAAATAGCATCGTTTCGATTGGAAGCTTTCCACAGTGCGTGTTTGTGTCTGAAGAATCTTGGGTTGTGAGGCAGGCAGTGGAGTGCAGTCTCAGGCAGACTCTCGGGCACCTGAAACGTCAACCTGTGTGACAGAGAGGCCCTTGATTTGACAACAAGCCCAATTAGAAGCCATGGAGACACTGGGAGGAAGGAAGATGGTGGTGGAGGCAGGGGGGGAGGGGTGGCTGCCACAGAGAGAGAGAGAGAGGGTGGGGGGAGGTGCTTAAGGACAGCCTCTCATTAACCCTTCAACTTTAATAAGTCCTGGCAAGACAGATCTGCGATGAAGAGCCAAGCGCTCGCGGACGAGCCGTTTTTAGCGGCTCGAATTATCACAGGCGGTGTTTAAACGAGAGGTTCAGCTGTGTTTGCGCAGCGGTGCGATGTGGAGTCAGGCTCTACCTTTGAAGTGTTCAGGGATGGCATTGAAGGCTATGACTAAGTTGTTTTGTACAAGATCCATTTCTGGCTCTGAGAGTGTGAGTGTTTGATTTGGACTAAAGGGAGCGTGTACACGTAAGTAGTCGTGTAGGAGCCTCAAAGCTGTTTAGAACAAGATGAAATGTATCGGTTGCCCTCCTGCTGCCGTTCTGTCAGCTATTGTTTGAGCTTAGTTTTCTTTTCTTTCCCAACACTCACCTACGCGTTTTCTAATCACAAACTTCTCTTTTTGTGTGTCTCTTTTCTTCCTTTCCCTCCTCAGGTACTACTTCAAGAAGGCGAGCGATGAGTTTGAGTGTGGAGCGGTGTTCGAGGAAGTGTGGGAAGATGCCACTGTGCTGCCCATGTACGAGGGCAAGGTCCTGGGCAAAGTGGAGAGGATGGACTGAACAAAAAGAAAAACAATAACACAAACAACCAGTGCCCTTCCTATGCCCAACCACAAGTTAAGCTTTCCCTTAAGAACTTGAGCAACAGACTCTATGAAAAAACAAACAAAAAAAAAAACCTCTGGACTTTTTAAAAGAAATATTTCTTATTGTTAAGCTAAACAGAGTTAATATATCCAGCACAAGAAACGCGATTGAAGGAAGACGAGCCAATGAAGTATGCCGAACTCAGAGGAGGAGCCGCCCCCTCCCTGACTCGCTCAACCAATCAGCCTTAGATCAATCACACAAAGGGACAAAACTTTGAAGACCAACGCAAGAATCGGAGGCCAGGGGGGAGGAGAGACCCCGACTCCTCTTGAAGATAACCACTGAAGAAACCGTCGAGTTGCGACACGACGGCAGACTGATGGTGTCCTGTGCAGAGGGCTAAGCAGGCGCCAACAGAAACGCCCATACGTGTGCATATACATACATATATATGTATATATACACATATTTTATATATATATATATATAGATATACATATACATATATATCTATATATGTATATATAATCCTTTTTGTCTTGAGTTTAAAGTTTTATTTAGTATTTATTAAAATAACCCTTCCCTCTCCCCTCGCATCTCTTAATCTGTTGACCCCGCCCCCTTTTCCCGTCTCCAGCCAATGATGAAGCTGCTTTGAATGTTGGGAGAATACTGTAGTGATGCCGTTTCGTGTTTGTCCGTTTTTATGTTCCGCAAAGGTCGTCACACTAGCCTTGTTGCCACAAATAACGACCGGAGCGTGGGTCCAGTCCAAAGCTTCATTACGCTCACGGTCGATCCCAGTTTTATATGCTGCTGATAGTTTTGTTCAAAGTTGTCTCACCAGGATCTCCCAGCACTCAATGTCTCTCTCCCTTTCTCCCCTGTCCCTCCCTTTCTCCCTGGCTTTCCCTCTTTAGCGACAGAGCTCAATCTTTTTTTGTTGTGCCTTTGTTTGTAAACCAGGCATTGCACAGGGATGGGAAATAAAGGGGGGGAGGGGGCTGGATGGAGGGGTGGGCAGATTCACACAGAGAGAAGGCCTAATAAAGACAGTGTTTACAGCCCGCACACCGAAATAACTCATGCTAACAAGAATCAGTTTGAGCCACTGAGAGCGACTTCTCGACGAAGTCGGCCGACGTGTGCGGGAGGAAAAAAAAAAGAAATAAAACAGCAAAAACATCGTGAAGAATTTCCGCTCCAGTATCTTTTGAATGTTGTTACAGTAACACCGAAATATAGCAGAGCTCCTGCGTATATTGTAATTATGCATTCTGAAGTATGAATACTGAAACACACACAGACACAAACACATGACTGCTGGTGTTTCTTGAGTACAGCACCTGTGCCTACATGGATGCCATACCATGTGCTACCCTGTTTCAGGGTTTTAATATATATCCCTTGGTTTTCAGAAGGGTTTTATGTTGAGAAGATATTTTTTATGCTTTTAATAATGTCCTGTAATCATGTTTTTTTCTTTTTTATTTTGTTTGGGTTTCTTTTTTTACACCATGGCCTTTTTTTGGTTGTTGTTTTTGGTTCATAATATCTAAACTGTAAATTATACATTATATACAGAGTTTCATTTAAAGATTTACATGGATCTATAATTATTGTAATTATTGAGAGATGTAGCCTTTATTAAAGTTTTATATTTTTCAAATGAAAGCAGATGTATTTATTTCATGTTTTTACAGAGTAACATCATAAGTATCCATATTTTTTCTATTTATTGATAGACCAAGACAATAATGGTGACGCTCCAAGGAAAGTTTACCTGTTTTATTTACCGAGTTCATTTTATTCCACTTTTCTGATACCAAAGTGATGTGCAATGTTGGTGCAAACAGAGCTTATGAAGGATTTATTTCAGTAATAGTATTCTCCTTACCACTTGATTTATAAAGACCAGGACGACTGACCGTCTGCAGTGTCCAGCCTGAGCGGTGGATTTCTGCTGGTCCTCCACTCACCTTCGCCCTCCTGGCTGCTGCTTTGATTAATTAGTTTAAGTAGGTAGCCTTGTTTTCATAGGTTTGTAGTTGTTATCAATAATTGTCACCTTTGAGCTTTTATTTTAAAAGAAAGTCTTATTGTTGATTGTTTTCCCCACTGAACAAAAGTGAAGGATAAAATCTTTTCTCCATTCTAAGTGTGAGATTTTGCTACAGTAAAATATTTTATTTTGAGGCTTGAAATACTTCCTCACCATTATGTGCCATAACTTATGGAAGTGGCTGCAAGTTATAGTTTACTCAGAACCAAGCATGGAAAGCAATGAGCAGCACCATCGAGTGAGGCAATATCACAATAGCATGAACTAAAGTAAAGCAGGCCTGGAACACTTGGCAGAGTCACCTGCTTTTTCTGCAATGTTCATGTCTTAGAAACTTCGAATCTTGTATCACACAAATGGCAATATCATGCAGAAATACTGTAGTGGTAATATTTTTTTTTTTTTAATTTTATGTGTGGCGGTGGTGCAGAGGTAAAGCATGACCCATGTATGAAGGCCTTTGTCCTGAAGCTGCTATGGGTTTGAGTCCGATGACCTGTGCAGCATGTCTCCCCCCTCTCTCACAACCAACTTTCCCGTCTGACAAACTATAAACTTCTAGAGCCGACAAAACCTATAAAAAAAAAAAAAATGTCACCATGTTCTGACAGTGATATGAGATGGATAATCTGTGAAAAAAAAAATCCAGCTCCTCTTATCTCTCCCAGTTTTTTCAGAGCTAACAATGAAAATTCATTGCTTGGTCAGAAACAGCTAATCAGAGCCAGGAAGGTCTTAGTGCTGTCAATCATATTTGTAAATACGCTGCTCACACCCTCCCCCCTTGCTTTCTGCCATTCTAAAGCTTCTTCCTGACAAGGCTGGTAATGACAGACAAACAATTTTCCTGTAACTGTAAGTTGTTTCTCCGCCATGAGCTCAATGAGCAGCACGTACATGAGGATGATTAACAGAATTAAGACTTTTCTCCTGGCTCTGATTGGATGTTTTTTTAACTGGGAGCGGTGCATTTCTGCAGATGAGCTCCAGGAGGAGGCGGAGGAACTCGATTTTTTTTCACAGATTGTGACATGACAGTTTTAACAAATGTGTAAAAAAAATTATAGAGGTTACATACTGCAGCTTTAATCGGTATTGCAATTAATAAACCACTGAATATTAACATCAGTTCAACTTTGACGTTGCTTCCTCAACTAAAAAGTTCCAAAACTGAAAACATTCTTGTCTTTGAAAAAGACAAGAATGGAACGAGAAACAGAAATCACCCGGTTCCCCTCTGTGATTAACTCTGCAGGCTTTTTGCTCGGCTCTTAAATGAGAGACATTAAGCATGAAAATGAAGCCATGGTGCTAATTGGTGCTATTAAAGAGCAACGAGGGCCAGCGTTACTCTCTGTAAGTCAACACAAACATTAATGAAGCACCCTGCCTCCTCTATCAGAGGGTCTCCCCATGTTTGCTTCAATTATCTGGCTTTATATCAGCATTTGGGAAAAAATCGTTTAACACCATGGAAATAATTTAGCGCTGGGGACTGCGATGCTGTCTGCATCATGCAGATGCACTCGCTCGCGTTTGAGTTCAGACTGTTTCCATTAAAAGGGAAAAAAGGCTTGCCGTTGATAAAAAACAGAAGTTGCCACATCATAAGATTCACACAGCCATTACTGATGAGCTTATGCTGCGCACAATTTTTTAATTCTATGTTTCCTTTTTCCTATAAGGGAGTACACATGGAAAACAAAGTAGAAGGAAAACTGTCCCATCCAAGATCTCTACACACTTCTTAACAATAAATGCTCCTTTGAAGCCAAACAGTTTGGACGGACCACTAACAGATTCATTTTCCAGGCTTCGCCAAAGCTCAGGGCGGCGAGGCTTTGCGACATAATTGTTGCATTACATACTCCACAAACCCTGAAATCAATTATGCTGTGGATTTCACTTGACAGTGACAAGGGATTAATCAGGCCTAAGCAGCTAGTTTCTGTTGAGCTGTCGGGTTTGGGTCAGGTGTACCGCTACACGCCCCTCTCACCTGCACTGGCACCATCCTCACTCTTCTCAGCTCTAATTTTACAGCCTCTTGGGGACTCTGGCTCTGAAAAACAACCTGTCCAGGGAATCTGCTTACATTTTGCATACCCTCTCTCTTCCCCAACATCAGCTTGCCCACTGACGCCCATACCAGCCCTCACCTCGAGCCCATTTTTAGGTCTTTTCACATTGCCTCTATGACATTCAAGGTGCTTTGTTGAGGTACAGTGCAGGTTATGTACAGGTTCCAGCTTTCGCAGCAACTTGACTTGAGTTTGATGCTTCTGATCCTTAAAATTCTCATTTGAGGCACACAGTTCCCTGACTTTTTGAGAGTAGAAGACATTTCCATGTTGTAAATTTGATTTCAGTTTCTTTCTCCGACGTCCCAAACTTTGCAGCCCTTGCTGTTGTCTTTCCTCCTAATGGTGTCTTTTATTCCTCTTGCATTGCCTTGTAATTGGCATAGCATGGTTGGGGCTATTGTAAACATGGCCGCGTGAAACGGGTATAAAGAGGCACCAGACGCTCCGCGGGCTAAGCCAGTGTGCGAAGCGGGCAGGGACTGCTGCCTATTGTACTGCTGAAGCCTTTGTAGATTTGCAGTGGGCCCCCTTTCTAATCGCCTTCTCATGCACCGCCTGCCGCCTCACTTTGCATATTTAATTGCCAGGTAAAATCATTTGCTCGACAATCCGTTTAATTATTTGATTGTACAGTAAACCGTAAAGAGTGAGCAGGGGGAAGTGGAAGGGATAAAGGGGGATAGGGAGAAGGAGGGAGAAAAAGAGAGAGAGAGAGCAGCAGGCAGCGGAGAAAGAAAGGAGTCTGTTGCCAGAATAGACATCAAAGCTGTGCCTTGATGTTGATGTTGAATGGGCATTAATGGTTTCTGAAGGCAAGAGATTGCACAGAGGAGAAAAAAAGAAAAAGAGAAGAAAAAAATAAACCTTCCTTTTTCTCTGACAATCCCGCCAGCCATCTCAGTAAATGCATAAACATTGGAAGCCGGTACAAGTTAGAGCATTGAACAGAGATAAAGAAAAAGAGACTGAGGGAAGCTAGTTAGATTGCTCACTTTTATTTCCTATAATGACTGAAGATTGAGTTATGGAGAGAGATATGGGTCAAATGGACTGATCTGATGTGATTAGGTTGCCTTCATAACATTGTTTTATATTGTTTTGATTGTTTTAAATCAGTCCTAAAGCTGTTTTACTACAGTAAAGGTAATCCATAATTTGATAGGCTATCCTTTTTTTCCATAAAAGAGCTATTGATTTGAACAGCTCATTTTTCTTACTAAATGAATTCATCGTTTCAAAACGGATTCATCTATTTGCTCAGGCTATTTTTGTTAGGTATGAAAAGTTGTTTGAGTAGCTGAGACATTTAGGAGTGACGAAAAAAGCAAAAACAGAAGAAATGTGCACTGTATCTCAATATTAAAGGAAGTTTAGATGGGCCACAACATATTACTTAGATGCTGTATATTTCAATTGACATTTGAGTAGCTGGGGGAATAACCAAGACAAAACTTACACTTTTCATACAAACAAAACACACAATGCATACAAAATGCTTTGAAGCGGGACAAAAACTGGTAAAAAAAAACACTAATTGTCAAACTATGTAAAGAAAATCATTAAACTCTTTACAAAAATACATCAAAACAGTTTTGTATTCATGAAAACAAAGGTATTAAACTGAAAAATCTATAATGGTACAAACTTCTTTAAATATAATCCACAAAGAATGAACACAAACATTTTGAAATAAACCAAAAATATTTTTGATACAATGAAATTTATATGCATATACAAGCATTAAATAAGTAAATAACCTCCAAAAAGGATCGACTTTACACAATAAAACTTGCAGAATCCACTGCTAACATTCATTCATCTGAGTGGCTCTATGAACACAACACAGTAATCTTTTCCATTGTTGATGCTTTATCACTAAACTCTGAATGCTAGTATTCACAAATATCTCCAAATGATAAGTAAAAATCCTGATAACAACCATATAGCCATTCTCCTATTCTGAATACTCTGAAAGGTTGACAAAACCTTTCAGAATTTAACCAATGAAAACAACAAAATACAAATGATTGAGAATTAAATAGTGGCCACATTTCAATTACCGGTAGTTTTTTTCTATAATTTATCACAGTAAACAAACTTTAAGAACAATGATTTACAACAAGACATAAAATAACACCCAGAATACTTTTGGTAACGCTATGACAATTCTACAACCCCATGATGCCGGCATATCACATTTGTCTTTCTCAAGCACCAAGATAAATAAAAGTATAAATTGTACTCGCTCCCATCAACATGTTTTCTGAATATTGCCTCATGTTTCACGATGCTGTCAATGGGACTTGGCTCTCATGAGTGACTGGTCCAAGCTCGGAGCTTAAACCACAGCTTACCTCAGAAATTTATCCAAAATCACCTTGATCCTCTTTCGACTGGCACTGCTGGAGATCTCCCTCTCTCTGTCTCTCTCTTCCAGTCGCACCATCTGTCTCTTCTACTCTTCTTTGTTGTGAGCTGTGCTCATGACTTTCAGTTTCCTTGAACTATCTTGTCTTTCTTTCAATTTATTAGTGAGGGTCTTTGTGGGTGCGAGGGTCCAAAGGGTGTGTTGGCGATGTCACCTTGAATTAACAGTTCCTTGAAAAGCATGGATGTCTGAAAGTGACACTGCTTCCTTTTTTTTAACAAATGTACGTTGGTACAGAAAGGCACTCTGACAATAGGTTTATTTATAGTTTTAATGAAAGAAAGAAAGATTTTCTAGTTTTTGGAGGTATTTTTTAGGACATTTCAGAGTTTACCCTCAGGTGTAGTGGTCTAGGCAAAACCTTGCCTTGAATATCTTAGATAAGCTATCTGGGTGGAGCTGAAGGTGGTTTGAGGTGTTCCAACCTCAAACACTCAGACATTAAAGCTCAAAACATGTTGCTTAAGAGGCACTAAATATCCTCCACAACGTTTTCACCTTCCTATTTTTCCAGTCTACAGCTTTTTCAGCAGGTAGAGATGACTCAGTGGTCACCAAAGAGTGAAAAGCTGGGTTTTTTAGAAGATTACCTATACCATCATTCTTTTCAAGTTATGTTTTGTCTTGTACAGTGCTGAAAAGCATTGTTTATCTTACCAAGAGATGCTCTGCATCCCCAGGAATTATAAACACAGAGGAAGGAGCATATTGGCTCTGCTCTGATATAAAAGCATTCTTTTTGGGCAGTTGTTCATTTTATTTTGGGTGCATCCATTCATCTCTTTCCCTCCCTCTCTTCCTCTGCCAGTTCTCTTTCAGCTTAGGATAGGCATTGTCTATTTAGTCTAACTACCCCCTGCCGGGGTTGCAAACCACCCCCCAAGGGAAGCCTGTGTTCTTTGGGCAAGACTCAACTTCAGGCCAAAAACTGCTGTCAACAAGGAGAACAATTTGGCTGGCAACAGCCATATTTACAGATTGGTGAACCACAGCTCTATTTAGCAGTGTTCTTTCGTCAGTAAACACCACAGGTCGGAGTCTTTGTCTGATCTCAAAAGGAAAAATAGAGATAGAATTATGCATTGTGGTTTAAAGTTGGTCCGTACCAGCCACTTCTCAAATCACCATTGTTTGGAAGTTCAGAGCAGCTAAATGAGCCGATAACGCAGGTTTGTCATGACACACACTCCACATTCCTTGGTGACCAACTGGAATGCAGTTCCTCAAAAGACTTCGCCTGTGGCCTCTGTTTGGATGCTGTTTGGTATATTTTCAAGCTTGTCTTTTCTTGTACAGTCTTTTAAATTGGAATGGGCATTTCTAAAATTACTGTGATTTGGACTTTGCGGTAATTCACATAAATGGCTCAATCAAACTCTGTTTGCACCGTGATACAAATACAGTGTCCGCCACTGTGCCAATACATTTCAGCCTTGAGTCTGGTTAACACACTAGCCCACATCAGAGTGTGGGCAGCTTGGTATGCAGCAGGAGAACACATTTGGAGTTTGGGATCAGAGTCAGGCTTAAACACATTGCAGTAATGAAGTAAATCTGGGAGAGATGAGAACAATGAAATGATAGTAGATGCTGCTGACATCTACAGGGAGGGGATAATGGGGTTAAATGTCCTCTGTTCAGGGTAGATCAGGGGCCCTCCAACTATTAAGTTGTGGTAAAAATAGTTTTTAAATTGGCCTGTCTGTGAATAAGAATATAGGGTTAATATATGATGTTACATAAACTTTTATTGATTTTTTTTCCTATTGTGGTGAAGAACTTGCCCAATGTCCATAATATACATAATGGCAAGCCTATTGACACAACCTCTAATTTTGAGTTTGTTTTGTAACTTGCTTTATAATAACATTACTACCAGGCGCTTCACCTGCACACAGGATTTGTGTTGGAGGTGAGTGGTCATGAATGAAGCCCTGGATTGGCTGCTTTGCAAACCCTAGACAATAGCACGTCAAGAAACAATGCCACTCAGTATTCAGCCTTATCAAGCTGTCATAAATTGTATTTTTTTTTTTTACAAAACAAAGTAAACATGCCATACTTTTGGTCTGCTTTTGTATTAGGTTATAAATATCCCGAGTTTTATTTTCTCACACAACAGTTCTCAATCCATCTTCTGTAAATGTAAAAAGCATTTTCAGAACTACAAATCTACCAAGACAAACTTAGGTCAGTGAGGTGGAGTCACCACAAGCTGCAGACAGCATGTAGAGAGCCAGGAGTTCAGGAATGGGTGGGTCGCGAGCTGGATGCGGACCGCGGGCTGCCATTTGAGGGCCACTGTTAAAGACAATGGATAAATGACTTAAAACTGTAGATAGATTAAGAGGTCATAAATTGATCCTCATACAAAATCTCATGGTTTATTTTTTCCAACAATGAACAGGCTTGTCTAGATACCACAGTAACTTTTTTGGGGGAAATTAAGATGATCCAAAATTATGGAGGAATTTTACTGTCATGACTTCAGGTGACTACCAGTTCAAGGCGACAGTACTCTTTGTTCTGCGAGAGGGCAGAAAGAATTCATAAGTGAGTGGAGGTTTACAAGTGGAGATTTGATCCGTGCAGAGAGAAGGTTTGCACGTGAGGGAAAAATCTGAGCGTGAACACAAAGATTTGAGAGAATACAAAGAATATTTGAAAAAGCATCACAAGTTTTGAGAGTATTCCTGTTTTGAAATTGAAAAAAATAAGCTGACAGCAAGGGGAAGAAATCCTGTTTTCAAATTGAAAAGGTATGCTCTCAACTCATGGCAGTAAAACTCCCCTGTACAAAACGTATTAATAGGCAACAAAAGCAAGATCAGCACTAAAATCATTTAATTAGAAAGCAGGTGAGTCATAAGACAGATGTAGTTAATGTTCAGTGGCCCTGAAAAAACAAACTGCAGCAGCGACCAACATTGTTGTCCGTACATGTTGTCTTGCCTGGGTGTGGCCGCCACAGACAGTATTGAACTGAGCTTGTATTTAGAAACTGGGGAATTTCTCTGTGCTTTTATCCTAAGACGACCACAGTGCTTCAGTGTTGTGCCTCACACATACCTTCAGCTCCGCAGTCCATTCCCCAGACAGCTGTGGGAAATGTGGTGAGGCCACTCTGGCTTTGGATGCCTCCCAGGCACCACAGGGATAAAAACTGGCCTTGGTCATGTGACCCTGTCATGTGACTCCTAGAAAACAGACGAGAGGAGTTAGAGGGCTAACCGCTGGATTTTCATACACCTTATTAAACTGTTTAAAACTGTAAGTCAATTACACCTCCCTTTGAGTATTGGTGATTCATATCCCCCATAACTCTAAAGCCTGGCTAAGAGATCACAGATGCAAAAATGAATCTCAGAGAATCACCTGGGCTGTGAGCTCTGACTGTTTCCCATCCAAGACACTGTGCCTGGTAAAGCTCCTGGCTTAGCTGCCATTGTTTACTCTTTCCCCACAGAGCAGAGCACCTGTTACAGATTGAGCTGTACATAATCCAGCTGCAAGCCATTTTCTTCTAACACCCAAGAAGATAACAACCCCTTGAGCACAAGCGATTAGGCTAATTGGTCTTGATGATGGGAAGAAACAAAGTTGGATGAGAGGGTAGAAAGTTTGTGGGCCAGAAATGGTGGTCTGCAGGGGAATCGGTTCAAAATAAGCAAATAGATATGTGTGCATCTGCCCGGTTGTGTTTTAAATAATAAGCAGTGACTTCCCTTGTTTGTGCTCATCATTGCTTGTTCCATGTTCTGGCTGGCCGACATGCCCACCCCGACACAACTAACCGCTGTTATGGCTAAATGCCTGCACATATCTGTCTGTCTCCTTACTCCATTCTGCCGCCAGCTTGCCCATCTTCTCATTTGCTTTTCATACAGAGACAATTAAGTCAAGTTTCCCACTGCCCTGCTAGATTCTTTGTTCTTGGTCTTTGTTTTTGTTGTTGTTCTCCCAGTTCCTAGCTGTTCTTTCTCTCTCGCCCCTTTCTTGCGGGTTTGTTTCGCGGGTGAGGAGGTCAAGGCCGGGGGCGTAAAAAAAGAGAGCAGGGAGTTGGTGGGGTGCATTTCCAGCTTTATGACTAACCACATGTGTTTCTGGGTCTTAATATTTATATGTTTCTCATGGAAAATAGGGTGGTGAAAGAGGATGCTGGGAGAAGAAAGACAGGCATATGGTTCTTGTTTGCAAGATTGCGCTAAGAGCTGGACTGTTTGTTTCCTGCGATGAGCAGAAGAAAATGCATTGTCCTAATCATCTTCTAGCTTGGCTGTTGCCCAGGCAATGGTCATGTTTTATTACATATATATATACTTGATGTAAACAAAATGCAGTTTGATAGAAATGCCTGATGCACTGTAATGCACAAGTTTTTTTTAGAAAACACATCCGAAGGGTGCTTGCTTGAGTTTTCCAATGAAGCAAATATGTTTAGTGATTGTAATAGAAACTCTCCTTGTTTCACACGCTAAAGCATCTTACTCCATGCATGAAATTCTGCTCCTGCGACTCTTTCACTTGTCTTGGGAACTGTTGGCAAAAGACTGATTAGCATTATGAGATCCAGAACCAGGTACTTTGCTCCCACCCTTCTCTTCTCCAGTGTGTGAAACCAAACCAAATGCCTTGTAGGGGATGGTAGTGGAAGTCTGTGGTGCTTTCCATTCTTTTTGGGATTTAATCTGCTCAGGATCAGACTTTGTATATAATATTCTGCTATGATTCTTTCCACAGATTGTGGGAGGCAGCTGTTTCATGTGATTTATTTCATGTGGAACTCCACCACCTGAAAACAGAGCCTCTTTTTTGTATATTTTTTGGACAGTCCTCGAAAAAGACATCCCCAAAAAGAATCCCATATATCTCAGGAACTACAAAGGTGTATTTGACTGGTTCTGGTATCAAAACAAAGGTAATATTCCAGAGAATACTCTAGAGGTATAAAAAATCAACAAATGTATTACTGAGTAAGAGCAAATACATATGGCACACAGTGAAAAAATAAAAATAATACATTCTAATGGAAATCATTATGTAATGTGGCTTTTCCTTAAAAGCACGCAGTTGAAACCAAGAATCTCTAGCAATCCACAGTACAGGTTCTGACCACTTACTGTATTTCATTTTAAAAAATTAATGATAGACATTTTGGAAAGGTATTAGTTGGTAAAATAACAGGCAAACATTCTGAATGTGCCATTTTTGGACATTTCGGCACCATGTATGCAATTACAAATTTCTCACTTTTTAAAATGTTCTTTTTTCCTCCAACGTCTATAAATATTATTTATTAACAATTGTTTTTATAGTGAAGTGCTACTTAAAAGCACTATCCTGGGCGCCCTGGTTATAAAAGCATTGGTTGATTTGGGTGATTGACACATCCAATAGCCAATAGAATCAGGGGGGATTACAAAATCCCATAGCAATATCATTCACCAATCACAACCAGCGAAAACGCATTTGCGTAAATGACCAGAAAGCTCCAGCTGCGCGCTAACCTGAAGGAAGTCCTATGAGTTTATAGGCGCATCCATGGAGACAGAAAAGCTGAAAATAGTGAGGAATCATATCAGTGTGACACAAGGACAATGGATTACAAGATCTAAGTGGAAATATTTATTCTAACATGGATTATGACAATGACGCAAAGGTAGGACTGACTTTATGTATTTAGCTTCGTGAAATCAGCTATGGGTTTTTTTTTGTTTGTTTGTTTTTTGGCTGCTGGTACAGTGAGTTTTGCACATAGCATGTTGATTCCAGTATTGTTGAAAACAATAGAGCTTGGGTTTTAATCTGATTGGTAGTTTGTGTGGGTAGGACCATGTTGCGCTGTTGTTGCTGCGTGTTTACCAGGTGTGAGTACTTGGCGTCTAATTAGACTCTAGTTATGCTTGTCTTTTTCATAGTGTTGGAATTGAGTGTTGTTGAGGTAGAAAATGTTATCATTTAGATTAACCTTTGCCCGTTACATGGATATCTAATATGCCTATATTGGTTATTGTATACCATGTACTAAGATTGATCGTTAGCAAAGTGCTGCGGGCGCCATTGTTGGGGCTGCTAGTGACAGAGGATGATGATAGTGATTTAAGGTGTTGCTTAGTGATACAAGAGTACTTTAAGGTTGCATGATTTACTGTGTTTTCTTGTGTTACTGAAATAAATGATTCAAGACTCATTTACCTAGTTTGTTGTTGCTGGATTACACACATAAAAAAACCTACTTCTACTATACGTTTTATGCGCAACAATTGGACAAGCTTGGAAAACACTGGCACAACATAGTCTGTCAGATCACATCATATAGCTCTTTGTATAACACACAACATGTTTAGAGGGCAAAATGCACTGCACATCACCCCAAAAACACCATAGCGACAGTGAAGTGTGGAGGTGAGAAAATAATGGTGTGGGGCTGTTTTTCTTTTTTCTTCTTCATAAAGGTACTGGCAAAATTCATATAATTGAAGGGAGGATGAATAGGGAAAAAAAAAGTACCATGACATTCTTGACAAAAATCTGCAGCCATCTACCAGAAGTGATGAAGAGGAAGAAAATAAAGCTGCTGGAGTAGCCCAATTTTCAATTGGACTTCTATCATCCCAAAAAAATCTGAGACGATAGAAGAGGCTCACATAGCCTTTAAGATTTAAAGACTATTCCTCTAGTTTCTGTAGAGGAAGCATCTTTAAGCTGTCATTGCCAACAAAGGCTTTATCTGTTGTTTTTTTCCTCCCTTTTTTCTACAAAGTATTATATAAATATCTGTATATACATGTATACTTATTCACATTGCTTTACGTATTACTACTAAACAAATTGACATTTTATGTACGGTAGTTTATTTTCCGTTGGAATGTTTTTTCTCCTTTTCATTCCTTTTATCAAGTACTTTCTGTTGGAAATAGTTAGTATTCAGTAAAATAACAATAAACAGCTAATCACAACAGTATGTGTTGCTTCAAGATATTGCCTGATTTAAATCAGTGGAAAATTACCATACAAAACAACAGGACTATAAAGGCATGTCAAAACTCAGCTGAACATCAAAGCGATGTGTTCATCCGAAACAGTTGAGCACTAAATGAGTCACAGACATCTTTCAAGGAGGCTTGGCCTGTCGTTTGTCGAAATGGGACACCGAAAAGGCAAACAGATTATTTATTCATGTGTTGATTTGATGGTTGTTTTGGTCCCTCTTGTCAGACTTCCATTTCAAATGTCAAAGGACCTCATTTAGGCTGTGTCAAAGAAGAAGTGTCACGTGGAGAGACGGGACCGAGTCAGCTGCTCTCGCAGAAAGAGACGGCTTTTTTTTTTTTCTCAAAGGATGCAAGTTCAGCTTTAGCCTTAGCTGCACACTTTTTGGTCTTTCCTTATGAATATGGATCTTACTGTGAAAAAAAGAGGGTAAAGGATTCCGTTTCCCTGATCCCATCTCCTGCTTTGGATCATTTTAAGAGGATAAAAAATAAATAAATAAATAAACAGAAAGCAAATCAGAGCAATGAAGTAAGTGGAGGTGGAAGGTCATGAGTGACAGCGGGATGAGTGCGAGCCAGGAAAGTGAAAGAGAAGGATATTCAGTGCTGCTTTATTTTGCCAGTGTGTAGGCTGATGTAAACAAACACAGAGCTTATGCAAGCTTTTGATCTTATGATCCGTGAAATCTTCTCGGCGAAAACAGGAAAATTAGGCCTCGCTGAAGGGAAAGAGGAGGGGCGCAGTGGGCAAAGGCTCATCGGAGAAGATATTTAGTGGGAGAGCTGGAGTTAAATGAACGTCCCCCTCCACTTAATTTGAAATAGCTTGACACTGTTTTCCCTGAATGTTTAACCCTGAGGTACTCATGGGGATTAGAATTGGTTGAATTATTGTTCCCTGATCAAAGTTGAAGAGTCTAAGCCTTTTTTTTTTTTTTTTTTTTTTACTGTAATTGTCTTTATTCAATAGTGGGTCCTTATGGCGAAGGACCGTTCAGCAGGACCACACAGTGGCACCAATAACCAGGCGATTAGTTCTGTTTCACCATAGACTGGGTTCGTATGGGGAGATAGGCGAAATCTTTTTAAAATTATTTTTAAATGTGGATCTTATTGAGCAAAGCTGATTTTCTTCAGATGGCCACATTCACTGAATCCTGTTGACACTGCACTGGCGGCTCAAGGGGGTGGGAGGCGGGGATGGGCTGCTGGGTGATAAAAGTGGGATAGGGAGGAAGAGGAGGAGGCTACTTGAAAGACAGAAAAGAGGGAATCAGTTTCTTTGCCCACAAGCTGCACTTTTAAAAAATTCTTTCCCCTCACGTAGCTCCCTGGTAGGATATATGAATTTGGTACAGAGGTGAGCAAGCTTACCCCCCACCCTCCCTCTGTGGAAAACTCGTGCCCAAGAGCTATTCATTTGAACTTCAGTGAGAGGCAGCCTTCTTGTGAGGACTTGAAACAGGCATCTTATGGAAGCTGTTAGAAGTGCCCAGGCATGCTTTCTTTATCTGATGTGATGTGAGGCTCACTTTTGTTTGATGAATCCATACATGGATACAAAACTGGTATCCTAGGATGGAAAAGAGTGCGATCAGGAGCAAAAATGGGAAGATGGGAGGATGAAGACCCTGACACTGTAGCTGTGCCACACCTGTTACAGCATGTTTCCGAGAGTAGTGACAAAAGGCAAGCCAGGCATTCTGCTTACATTTCTTTACAAAGTGTTGAATATCTTCCATTTTATCTTTCTCTTGATGGCTGTCTTTTGTTAGTTTAGCATCTGAATGTACATTTAATGGGTATGTACCTCCTCTGTAGAATATACCAGGACACATAGCTTTATATATATAGCTTTTTTGCAAATTAATCTAGTTGGATTTGGCATGACCATGATGCAACTCTTACCAGATTTTAAGTTTAGATACTTTATGTTTTAATGCAAACATAAATTGAATTTCACCACCCCCAACATTGGGTGTTGACCTTTTAGTGAAGCATTTTGCCACCATCTTCTGATGATTGCAGGCGCAGTTGTGCTAGAAAAGAAAACGAGCTATGGACGCTTTATGAACACAATAAATGTCTCAGTCTGTAATTTGGCAACGTGCAACCTCGGGAAAACCACAGGATGTCACTTAGAAACAGACAACTCTTACTTTGAGACCAAAAATAGCTACTAAATCCATATAATTTGGGAAGAAATCCTTGTAGGAGTTTTTCTGAGGAAAGGTGCAGTATTTAGAGTAGAAAAAAAAATCACTTTCCAAAGGGTTGAGTCTGCTTTTAGCATTTCTTTATTTTACCATTTTATGTTTTATTTTAGCTGGAAAAGAACTTTTAAAATTCCTAGATCTTTTTTCTTTCTCTTCACATACACTGCTGTGAGTTACTCTTTTGCAAATCACAATGAAATGCATTGAAGGTTGCAGCTGTGCCTAAACAAATTTTGTGAAAATTTAAGAGCTATAGCTGCATTTGTAAGTAAACATATGTTACATGTACAGTAAAAATATCCCATCACATTTAAATTGATAACTACCAAAGTGTAAATGTGCTCTTCCAGCTTTGTCTCAGACATGGACTTGTTTTTCCACCAACAAAGTATCAAACGTATCAACACTCAGTGCTGAATACCCAAAATGCCACGGCACATTTCAGGTTTTATGCCCTTTTGTCTGCGTTGCTTGCCGTTCAACTTTGTATGATAACGAATCAAAGCTTTCCCAATCTAAGTTTGTTTTCCACTTGAAATGCAGTCTTTTTGTGTTTGCTGCTCTTTGAAAACATTTCGTTTTGAAAAGGGGGAGAGGAAGAAGCCGCGGAGATGACAGGCACTGAGCTAAAATGGCCAAGTAGTAAAAATGTCACCAAAAAAGCACATTCTGCATTACTTTTGATGGAGATCCGCCTTTTAACAAGTTCTTCACTCAAGATCTTTTCAAATCTCAAAGAGAGAGAGAAAGGGCAGAAGACAGCAGACAAAAGAACCCAAACGCAGAGACTTCACTTCTCCCTTGAAGATGTTAAAATTAGTGTCTTAAAAAAAAATCAAAGGCTCAACATTAAACGCTGAAAGATGCTTGAAATGTCGACACTGCAGTGTTTTAGAAGAAAGGACATAAGATGAGAGATACTTGCAACAGACTTTGGTGTCACTTCAAAGCCTTGACTTTAAGAAAGTGGGCTAATATAATACTGATAGGAGAATCTTTACCTGGCTTTGTTGACCTCATCTTAAGCTTCTGACAGTCCAACCGCACATCTCAGGACAATGCCGCCCCACCAGGAGGTAAGATGTGGGCTGAGGGGTCTGCAGGTTGAGGGAGGTTTGACGTGTAACCCTTGAGGGCGTCTTTGGTCTCCATCTCTGTGACGGCTTCTTTCTTTCTTTTTTTTTACTTGTTATGCTTCGAAAAAGATGGCCGCCTTTGAACTCTGCAGCAGCTATAGAAACGGCTGGAGTTCCTTCACTTTATGGCCTGGTTGTCAGCGTCTGACTGGGCTATCGTAATGGGCCGACATCATTAGAGGCTGCCGTACACAGGACACATATTGACACGTTTGCTGACACAGAGTACATAAACAAGGCTCTGTGGAAGTGAACGTGTGCGGGTGCGTTTGTTTTTTGGGGGCCATTTTAATTGGCTCGGCCCGCAAAGTTATGGACATCAAAAAGCCCGTGAGCAGCAGAGGCCTGATGGGTTTGGCCTGGTGAGAACTCCGCTTTCATGTCTTGGATTTCAGACTTTGTGAACAAAGTAAAACTTTTACATCTCTTGTTAGCCTTGAATCATCCTGGATCAGGAGGAACAATTTGTGGCAGATGAGTTGAATCTTATGAGATTCATCAAAAAAAAAAAGTCAATAGATCATTGGTAAAGGAACTAAGTTTACAATATGTTGTGTGGCACAATTACAATTGCTTTGCAAAAGTGTTCATTTAATTTTCAATTAATTTACTGGATCTTATGAAATAGACCAACACAAAGTAGTGGATGGTTGCAAAGTGAAAGAATTATTATTTTAAATAAATGACAAAGAAAATGTGGCCTACATTTTTGGTCTGGTTCAACACATAATATCTGAATCCTGGTGGAAAATTCAGCCATTCACACACTGATTTTCACTTTGATTGATCAATACATCCCATAGCTTTTACTCTCTAACTGCTCTTTTTTGCTTTATATTTTGAATATTTTCCTTTAAAATTTCTTTTGCTTTTATATTTTGCTTGGTGACCCTGTGTTCCCTGAAAGGTACCTTTTGAATAAAATGTTTTACTGGTTTCAGTAGTAGTTGGAAAGCAGCATCCGTTGCCGCTGTTATTTGGATGGATGGTGGGAGCCTTCTGGGTCAATATGCAAATTTGCTTTTGTATTTATGGATGGGAACAGGGCGGTCCACACAGCAGCTGCACATGCGCTCTGATCACTTTTACTGGGACGTATGAAGGAAATGTGCGCACGGTTTAGGACCTCTGAATATTTTTGTGTGCTGCACTTTCCAAAAATTTGTTCCTACTCCAGCTTTAAGCTAGAAAGCTGCATGCTCTTTTATCCATGAAGCCCAAGGTGTCCACTCAAGAGGAGAAATTGCTGCAAAGTCAAGAGATTGAATTCAGGTGGTTGTAGACAGAAAATCTATTTAGTAAATAAACTAAATTTAATTAGACTGTGTTACAGTTAAGATCAGTTGAGAATGTCTAAATTCAGTTTGAATCTCCCTGTGTGGTTGGATTAAATTGACAGTATTTTTTCTTACTATGAATTTATTTTTTTCTCTTGCCTTGAGACCTTTGTTGGGAATTAGCTCTATAAAAATAAATGGAATTAAGCTGAACTAAATGTAAAACTTCTCACTAAACTGTTTTTATTATATTACATAATTATTCATGCTGCTCTTTGAAGAGCATAAAGAATTCTTAGAGAGGAAACTGCTTTAATAACACCAGCAAGGTTAAATTATAAAAGCAGGGTTAGATTATAAAACTGTTGTCCAAGCCTGGATTTAAAAACAATATGTAGCACTGCTTTTTCCGTCACCTGAAAATGGAAAGAGTTTTGTGCAGGACAGGGAGAGACATGCAGAGAGCAGTGGGCAGGAAGATATTGATATTGCATATTGATTCTGGGGAAGCTGCAGAGGCCTACAGCTCAGATGTGAGAGTATGTTGACAGAGAAAGCATTTAGTTGTGAACCCTGCAAATCTGGCTTTAAGGAAAGACTGGCAAGAAGAAAACCATTGTTATAAGAAACCTATAAAAAATCTGGATTACAGTGTTCAAAATGCCATGTAAGAGACACAGCAAACACAGAGATTTTAAAGTCTATATTAAAAACATGATGGCAGAAGTCTACCATTGTAACTTAACCTGAAAGCACCATCCCAACAGTGAGACAAGATGATTGTAGCATCATACTGTGGGATGGTTTTCTTTAGGAGCTGAAACAAACGGTGGTCAGAATTGACAGGAAGAGGAATGGAGTTAAATTGCGAAGTAACTTTGGGAGAAAACTTGCAAACAATTTGAGACTGGGGAGGAGGTTCAGGTCCAAGAAGACCCTAAGCATGCAGTCAAGGCTACGATTATATGGTTTTAATCAAAGTATATCCAATCAAAATTCAAACCTAAATACAGTGGAGATTTAGCAAAACTTGAAAACTGGCATTTGAAATTCTCCCCATTCTCTCTGACTTAAATTGAGGTATTTTGCAACCAAAATAATAAAAAATGGCTGCCTCTAGCACAAAGCTTGTAGAGACAAAACCCAAATACATAACACTTTTCAGATTTATTTATTTTTTGCAAAAAAAAACCAAAACATGTATCTTTGTCACATAAAATAAAATCCCAAATTGAAATTTGTAGTTGCAATGTAACCAAATTTCAAGAAGTTGTAGAAGGATGAATAATCTTGCGAGGCAATGTGTGAAAGCAAAACCAAGAAATTGCTCAAAAAAGAGCAGCTTTGGTACTTGACATCTTCTGCCTTGTTGTTTCCTTACAAGCCTAGTAAAATGTAAAACCTTTCTCCTCCCAAAAGTTTTTTTGTGAATACTTAAATATTCCAGTCTCCGTAACTTCAAAGAACTGACGATGTTCGCAAGTCCACATCCCTGCGAGCGCTCTGCTCATTCCCGCTCTTTCATTCCGTCGGCCCCTTCAGTAAATATGTGCAATGGCTCGTCTTTTCAAACAGATTCATTTTCCATGTATTTATTTTAAATGAATATTATTAGCTGGCCAGGCAAGAAAAGGTTCTTATGCTAATCCGCCGGAATCGCACAGGCATTTTCATTTAATGCCTACTTATAGGCCATTCTTTAACGACTATTTGCCTCACAGTCTTAGCAAATGAGCTCTGCACCCTAGACTCCTCTGCGCTCATAATTTCATTGCTAACAAGAAGATACCCCCACCTCGTCCTCCACCCCCACCCCAACCGAGTACCCCCACCCCACTCCACCCTCGCTCCCTTTTTTTTTTTTTACTTTGATCCCAGAATGTGTTTTTTGAATCTGCTGGTTGTGTATTCGAACATCAATGGAGCCACGGTTGCAAGTGCTTGCTTTCATTATTTTTCAAAGAGATAAAACGAAACAACAGAGGGATGGGAGGAGACGCAGGGGGTGGGGGATGGCTTGGTTGGGGGCATCATGGGAGGAAGCACAGGGAGAGTAGGTGACAGACCAGAATGAGCCTCGCAATGTGTGTCAACGTGAAGTCACATCATTATCAAGTTGTATCCTACTTATTACAATAGCTGACCTCCCCACCATCGCTTCTGCTTTTTACTGGACTGGTGCTTTAAGTGCTACCTTATTCTTTCAAAACAAACTGACATTTCTTTTTTTTTTTTAATCTAATAATATTTTCTATTGCTTCCAGGTGTGTTTTGAATTCATAGTTTCCCCACTAAGACAAAAGTAGAGTTAAAATTTTCAGTACAGTGGCAGAGACGGATAGCTGCAAATAAAGACAGGATTTGTAATGACACATAACATAAGCAGGCGTTTGGAAAAGCAGCAACTTTTCCAAACTTGCATTTTCACATCACATGAAAATACAAGTTAGGAAAGCAGTGTTGCCAAATATTTAATACATTTGGCAAATACCTATAAAATAAGAATAGCAAATCTCAAAGGTGACAAACTTGACAAACCAAACTGAATATATTCCACATTCTCTATCCTTGTAACATATTTCTTCATTAATAGCTCAACAGACTGGAAAAAGAGATAAATAATATTTTGCTTTTCAATTATGCAAGAAAATAGAGAGAGCACAAGATAATTTAAAACTGCAAATATTTAACAACAGTTATATAAAGTAAAGTAAAACAAATCTACATCCACATATTTCATACATTTGGCAACAGCTAGAGCCTTGCTCTGATTCTTTAATAAGAATAAGTAAATTAATAGCTAATTCAGAATATTTAGTGATTATGAAGAGGATATGTTTATTAAAAATATATTCACTTGTCAATGCTGTGATCTTATTGAGGAAATTAATCATTCATTTTCACATACAAAAACATGGAAGTTTAATAAGTCTGCAGAAACATGTTTGATGTTGTCTTGTGTTGTATTCTTCAATTTCTTAAATGATGATTTGACTGAAAAAAGTAAATTTTTACATCAAACCAACTTGGGGATCCCACAGCAGGTGTTAGTCTACAGAGCAGGGCATCATAAGTGCAAATGCACTGTCAACTATTGGGTTTTGTTATGGTTTTTTTAAATCACATCCAGTCACAGCTGCCAACTCGGGCAGATATACCAATCATGGGTCCATTTCAGTCAATTAGTCCCAGATTCCAAGGTATGTGTTTAAGCATAAGGGTAAAGTTTTAGTAAATGTAGCTCCTGGTCCGGTAATGCACACCTCTCAAAAGCAAGTCCTCTACTCTGTTTTTCAGGCGTCTTCAAGAGGCAAATATGCATGGAACATGAATCAAATGCATGAATAGATTTGTAGTTTTAAAGACAAACACTTTCCTTGTCACTGCTTGTTCACCTTCTTGATACATTTTATTTAAAGCACCTTTCAAAACATTCAAGGACACTGTACAAACAAGATGAACAAAAAAACATGACAATAAACCAACAAACCATCAGCAACCTTCATAAGTTAAAACATTACAGAGGACTTGCAAATTTGAACAGATGATTTTAATATTGGTGGTTTTTAAACTGAAGAAGGGAATCTGTGTTACAGGTATAAGGATCCACCTGATTCCAGGGCTGGGATGCAGAGTAAGAGAAGGTTCTGGCCCGCATGGTGCTGAGGAAAATGGAGGGGACGGAAAGGAGACAGATCACCTGACGGAGAGGGAGGGGGAGTGAATGAAGAGGAGCTTGGACAGGTAAGATGGTGCCAGGTGGTGGATGGCTTGAAGGTGACTAGGAGGATCTTGTTAGCGTCAGACTAATTCTAGCTCAAACATATCTATAAGGCTGAATTATTTTCTGCTGGAATGCCTCTTCTGTCACACCTGTGCTCCTCAAATAAGAACACTATCTAGCTAGATAAAAATTCTTCAGAATCCAAATTAATACCTGCTCAAACTTTTCATCCAGCATATACAGTATATTGCTTGAGACTTAGGTCTTGGTATTAGTGTTGTTGTTTATGATCCATCTTAGACATTAATCAACTTTAAAAAATAAAGTAAAACTTCAAGTAATCATAAGTAATATTTATTCCATGTGTACCATATATTCTTTTAATGTGCTTGTTCTGTAAAGCACTTAGAAAAACCTGGCTATGAATGGTGCTGTACTAATCAACATGCCTGGCTTTACTTTGGAGGAGTCGGGTGAGCAAAGAACGAGTTAAAAAAAATGGTAACATGAAACTAGAGCCTTGAATTTTAGGCCTTGGGTGTGAACTGCACATTTAGTCACCATTTTGCCTTAACATTCAGATTATAGATAAGCGGCTGTGTCTTTGAAAGATCGCGATAGGTTCCGACCTTCACCTTCAATCCCCGTCCACCTATTGTGGCACCCATTGCTGCGGCTGTGGTGTAAAGGTATTGAAGTTTTCTACCAAGGTATAATGAGTGACGGGGCTTCTTTGATTCCTTGAAAGCTTTCATCTTCAGTCAAGGTCCCCACTGGTAGAGTGCACTTTCTCTTTTCCTGTTCTTCTTTGTCTCTTGCCTTGATGTCTGATGGCAAAGAAGAAGAAAAAGATCTTAAATAGAGTCCCCATTCGATTACCAACCTTCTGTCTGCAATTTTCTCATCATGCACCCTTTCTCCCTGGATTTATGCTCATAATTGGGATGCCATAACTGAACTATGGAAACTAATTTTGCCAGTTGTCGTGTATTAGAAAGTTAGCTAGGCAATCTTTTGCTTGTGCAGCAAGTCAAAATCATTACTGCCTGAGCTTGTAACATCCCTCTGAGAGAGGGCTTTTGGAGGGCTTTAAGAGCACAGCAAGTCACTTGGAGGCAGAGTTTTATATTTCTGCAAGATTTGTGGTGGAAAAAGAACTAAACTTGAAAGGAGAACAACAAAGTCTGCATTTGTTCTTTCTCCGTGCTTCCACCCTCAGTCTAGGGTTCTAATCTCTTATTGTTTCAGACCCAAACAGAGACAAAGAAGTCGCAGATCAAAACAAATGACTATCAAGCTATCAAACAAGCACCACCCTGCTATGATTCCAAATGCTGACTGCGGGAGAGCGAGAAGAGAGTCAGAGTCAGACGGGTCGCACATTGTTTCCAGTCGCTTTGAAGCAGAACTTAAAACACTTGGAGAAAAAAAAAATATTCAAACATCCACCATGAAAGAAGGAGGAAAAGGAGAAGACGGAGAGGAGAAAGAGGGCGTGACGCGAAACAAGCTAACACCCTTTGCATATGTGCACTTGTCTTTGTTTCATTAGTGGTCCAGCTGATAACCTTTATTAGGCCTGATCTGGAATTAAACTTGTGGACCAGCAGCGCTTTGAAGCTACAACGGGCTCTTTTCCTGTTTGTGCTGTAAATGCAGGTTGTGGTGTGGAGATAAAGCACTTCTGAAGGATATTAAGACTTGAAAGTCCCTGGGCTATTCTTTGGTACATATTTGATGTTGTTCTTTTGCTCCTTGGCTAAATTAGCATATCTCTTTCAAAGCTCCTCTCCCCAGCCTCCCCACTGATAAATGTAATCCTCTGCCATCATGTGTTCACTTAAAAGTCATAAATGATGGAAGTACATTGTGTTCACCGCTGACACATCAAAGTGCGATAACACGATTAGTAATGATGACTCGAGTTTGTTTCTGCCCCCCCCCCTTCTTTCCCCTTCGTCCTCATCATCAGCAGCCATTTGCTCCTTGCTGTATTTTTATCTCTTTCATTTTGGCGCACATCACAGCCTCTGTTTCAAAGTCACCGTACCAGTTGCAGAGGGGTGACAAAACCTTCGCTTCAGTTTGCTCACTTTCATTCAGACTCTCTGCCGAAAATTTTCCATCAGCTAAATTTAGTACAGATCACATCATCACTCCTCTCTCTCCCTCAGTGTGTGACAGCTTCGTCTCAACTTTTTTTTCTCTCAAATCGAGTCATGTTTGCTGGGTTAGAGGGCAAATGCGCTGCACCACTGTAAATGAGTCTGTAAGTTAAACTGCAAGGCACACTTTCTGGCTCATCACAGTGCACACATCAAAACAAAAGACAGTGACAGCACATTTGTGATCTATTATTTAGCCCCTTCTGTATTTGATCACGGGCGCTTGCCAGAGTGATGATCATGCAGATTAAGTCTGTTTCTTTCACTCACCGTGCTAAACGCCTTTGCTTTTCTTGTTTTGAGATTTTTCTGGTTTTTTTTTTTTGCTACATTTGCAATGTAGCAAAAAATGAGCCAACAGTGTTTTTCTTTAAAAAAAAAAAAAGATGTTAAACACAGTGAGCTACTAAAACATCAGTGGAGAAACTTAACTGTTTAAAATATGTTTTATTGTTTTTGCGCATACAGTACAATGAAAAGGTATTTGCCATCTTTCTGATTTTGTCGTTTTTTTATGTCAAAATATTTTATATCGTCATTAAAATTTTACTTTGGTTGTATGGACAACCAGAGTAAATACAAATGATTACATAATGTCTAAAATATAAACCTAATAACAGGTTGTGGCATCAATTTCTAACGGTCTTTTACGATTACTGGCAGCGCGTCTTGTAAATTGCAGTAGAGATGTATTGTAGATATATGTATATATTAAGATAAACATTTAAATAAATGTTTTAAATCAGCCACAATTGTAACAGTTATTATTTCTGTTTCTGCATCTTTGTTATTATGCATTTCTAATTCATTACCTCCTTTTTAGTCATCACAGCAACTTGAAATATTGTGCCTTTTTTATGTCTTCTGAACGACTTTGAAAGCTAGCTTTGAGACAAAGTCACAAAAATAAACTATTTTAAATTAACATTCAAAAACTGCCATGTCCTCTGATTGTCATCTGTGATTGTGTTGACAGGAGCTTTCACAAGCGGACACGCTGTTCGTGTGCCAATTTCCCACTTGTCATCACTTGAAATGGTGTAACCATTTTATTGCTTAGGTTGAATGGTCGGCACATTTTCAAAATTTTACAGAAATCATTTGTATTAAATTCCTATTCAATGGAAGAATAGCCATGAGGCTTTTGAATACCAATTTCTCATTAATAGTTGGCATGGTTTTTCCTTTTTCTTTTAGCTATCAATAGGGGTAACTCAATACAACCGCTTTTTTTGTTGTCGCTTTAATTTAAAAAGAAAATTAGTTGTCTTTATTTGCTTTAACATCGGCTTGGAATAAGCTGTCTTAGCGTCTTAATTATCAACAGCTAGCTTTTATTCACTTCCTTTTCCCCTTTCAGACTAATTCCGAAACATAAAAGAGGCAGTTCAGGTACTTTATTAGCTAAATTATTCCTGAGAGGGCTGAAGGGACACACCAATCAGAGCTAATCTCGTTTGATTCCAAACATGAACGCTGCTCCCTTTAACCTTAGCCACTCAGCTGTGCAATTGTTCACTCAGTAGAGAGAGAAACTCTGTTCGTAATTAGCGGGAGACCCCTTCATGAATTGAATTAGCATCATCTTTGTCCTCTCACCAGGAGTGTAGCCCTAATTATCCGTCTGCGTGTTCCAAGGGAGGCCATGCACAACGCAAAGGAGAACCTTCTGGTGGCCCTTGTTTTCTGATTCGCAAGACAAGAAAATATTCAGAAAGAAAGACTTTTGTTCTGAAAATGAGGGCAAACTCTTGAATGCTAATTGAAGTCTGACTGCAGATGGGTCTCGTTAATTTTCCACCACGGGGTCACACCATAACCCCTTTGGCATGCCCCTTTTATTTGTGTGTTTGTCTAAGTGTGTGTGTATTGCACGGGGTGTTGTAGGTGAGATCATTTCGAGGAGGGGAAGAGTGGGCACCCGGAGAATAAAGTATCAATTCAAATCCGGGGTGCCTGCACAGCGTCCAGTCTCGCCTCTAATTAAAAATGCTAATGTGTCTCCTTTTGTGCTTTGATGTGGGTCGAACAATGGCGACTGCGTTTGGGGTGGTGGGGAGATGTTACCATGAGACGTTGTAATGTCGTCCTGCAATGACACCCAGCTGAGTGCTGTGACAGTCCAAATCAATCATGTCGCAGGGAGGCGCCATGAGTCCGCCAGCTAACAATCCCCCCTGCTCCTCAACTTCCAAGGCTGAGCAAGTCTAATTAGCTTCCCTCGCTCCACATGCTTCAGAAGGCAGGAGACCAAGAACAGCATAAAGAAAGTTCTGAACGCACTCGGGCAGAATATGCACAAAACACACCAAAACGTCCCACACATTACCATCATGAATTGATTCATATTTGATAGAAACATAGAAACATGATGGAAACAAAAGCCATAAATAAAACCTTCATTAGCTGTTTATTGTCAGTGGTGCATATGTTAGAGGTACAGTGGACTGCAAATGTACAGTTGGCATATTTGCCCCTTTTTGCATTTTGTTGCATTTTTGAGCAACTCAAAGAAAATCCAGAAATGGTTCTCAGCAATGTTTGCAAATAAAAATCCAAAAGAATTCTTAAATTTGTATTCATTCCCCTCTACTCAGACATTGCTAAATAAAATACAGTGCAACCAAATGCAGTCAGAATGCATCTATTGATTAGATAAAGTATTTCTGTGTTTTATTTAATCTCAATATAATCCCTCTGTTATGTGAAGGCATCAGAAATTTTTATGAACATTAGTGAACAAACAGAATAATGAAAACTAGGGAGACAAGTCACGGAAATGTTGTAAAGTTGTAATGTAGCGCTGTTATTAAATCCATCATCCAAAATTATAAAGCTTGTGGCGCTACTGTAAGCCGACCTCAACATGACCAGCTGTCGAAAGTTGGTAGATGTTTTTAGATGCTGTCTGTCTTACTGCACTTGAGCCATTTTGCAAAGAAACCAAAACAAAACAATCTCTTTATTTCCTCTTAACAATTGCTGCTGCTAACCAGACGCATGTTTAAAGACACAATATGTTGCTGATGCAACAAATCTGCCATATTATGCTTCCCTATACTCTAAGTCACTGAGCTTTGCTCTTACCGACAGACACCTGCAGTGATATAACATACTAGCTGAGGGCAAAGAGAAAATAGTAAGACAATAAAAAACAGTATGTGGCTCTCCAGAGAATTTAATGCTTTAGATTTTTTTAGCTCTGTGGCCTGACTATGACTTTCTACCGGTTTCTGAATAAGTAAGTGTTCATAAAAGCGCAAGACTGATCATAAGAACCAAACAGTCATTTTGGCACCTGCAAGGAAAGACAACAAAAATTATGCTTAAGTAAATCTCATCATCAAACAATCTAGGGAGTGTTACAAAACTATTTATAAAAAGAAAATAAGACTGTAATTTAGCAAAATGACAGACTAAAAAAAGGTTTTACATCACAAGCCACGTGCATGGCGTATAAAATCAACAGGCTGAGTTAACAAGATAAATGTGAAAGTTCACTAAAATACAATAAACAGAGATGTGAATGAGTCTGGCCTGCCATAAAGGCTTTGCATGAGATTTGCAAAGTTTCAGCTGAACAAACTGAAACATTTAAACTGAAACAACATTGAAACCAAAGAGAAGATGTTTGGCCAATGTACATTATAGAAATAATATAGCATACATCAGGACAAATGAACTTAAATCAACTGTCAAGTACTGTGAAGAAGGGCCGATGATTAGGGCAGATACAGCACCTGGGCATGTCGTACTGTTTCAGCAATTAGCATCTTTGTGATAGGAGGAGCAAAATTTGACTCGTGTGGAGGAGACAAGCAACTGCACATCAAATTGCAGAAGAAGGTACTGCTGGTTCTGACTGAGAGGTGTCAGAATACACCAGAATTTGTTGCACATGGGTCAGCATAACTGCTGTCTGAACAGGACAATATTGAGATGTGTTGGACTGTTTTTATTCTTTTAATCTGGTCCTTTCAATACCTCGTTCTCCATTTCTGTTTCTCTTTCTGAGTTCCTTTTTCCCATTTTGTCTTAGTATCTTAGTAATTCTTACATTAAGCTGTGCTCAGTTTTTTTTTTTTTTGTCTCTGATCTCTGAATGTCTGGCTCCAGTTCAGGTGGTCATTCCAGTAGATTCTCTCTGTCTGTCCTCTGAGGTTCCCCACTCAGCTGCTCCCACTTAGTAAATACCCTCAGCATATATTCTCCTTTGGTTCACTCTGGTGTCATCCTTTTTTTTTAGGTCTCTGGATTTGGGACCATCCCAAATCTACTCCCACGAAGTTGAGGGCATGGAATTGTCCAAAATGTCTTTCTATGTAGCAGCATAAAGACTTCTTTTCACTTGAACAAATCGGTCAAGCCCAACTCCCGACAGATAACAGAACACCACAATCTCCTCTACAAGAAACTTGACACGATGCAGTCAGGCAAGTGCTGTTCTCCTGCAAACTGCCAGCAGTTTGTCTAAATTTCCAGACAATGGGACATGATTCAGTATGCTAGACAGCACATCTCGACTGTAATAGCTGCTGTCTGAGGGTCACATAAAGTTTGGAAGTCTGTAATTGTTGACTGCATAAGGTTGGTGACCACTGATCCTGCTGTGTGATTTTATGTGGCCTACCACTTCATGGCTTAGATCAGTGGTCTCAAACTCCAGTCCTCAAGGGCCGGTGTCCTGCCGCTCTTAGATGTCTCTCTGTTTCAGCACACCTGGCTCCTTTAGAGCATGACTGCTTGCTATTGAGGCAGTTTAGCTATTTAGTTAAAGTATGCAGGACAAGGGACACATCTTGAAGTTGCAACTTGAAGGACATCTTGAAGTTGCAGGACTCTGAACCGTGACGACTGCAATTAGAGAATACTGCCTTAGATACTGTTGTTTCCACTCACTTCCACGTTATAATAATAAAATTATTAACTGCGGAATATTTAGTAGCAACGAAATTTTCTAATTGGACCTAATGAACAGGAGCCACAGTACCATACAAGAATTCGCTGAGCTCCTGACTGCAACCCATTCTTTCTCTAGTGTTTGTAGAGGCTGGATTTTATGCATCTGTGGCCATGGCATGGATTGAATGATCTCAATTTGTTGATTCGAAGGTGTTTTTATTGCTCCCCATTTCAAATTTCTAATATTTAAAACCAGTACTATTTTCCTCTATGTTTAGGACACTCCCATTAATCCACAAAGTGCTCTTTACAGGCAGTGTCACTGACAGCCAACCACAGAAGGAGACTGCCACTTCTCAGACAGTTGCCATCCTCCCATTGTATGGCTCACTTTTAGATATTTTTTACCAAAATTTCCTGGCATGTTTACCATGTTTATTCTACTTTCATCCTGCGGCGATCAGAATATGACACCGCCTTGACTCTGTTTCAAGAAACAATCCTCAGCTTGAAACCATCATGGTTGTCACACCCTGGCGATCTGTCGCTCAGCTACACACACACACAAGGCTTGATACTATTTTCTTTAGTGAGATATGAGTGTGTGTGTGTGTTTGTAAGACAGAAAAGGGGGTGCGGGGATATGAAATAGAGGAGCTTTTATCAGGCTCTGAGTTGGAAGTCTTTGAGGGCCTCCTCAGAAGCTCAGCATTTCTTCCATTGTTCTATTTCCATCCCTCGCTTCACTCCTGTCACATGTAAAATCACAAAAGCATCCTTTACCCCCACACCCATACCCCTCCCCTTCAGTCATATTCCACCCCCCTTTTCCCCCATGTTCCAACGTCAGAGAAGCTCATAACCCACTTAGATTATTCTCAAAATACTTCACAACTTTACAGTTCTCTTGCTGCAAATTGGAGTTCAGGCAAACAAGTGGAGGTGCAAAGCTGAGGTTGTGAACTTCTTTCAGTTTGAAGCGTGAAACAGATCTTCTAATTTAACCCCAGCCATTTCCTCATCCAGAAAACGGTAACACTCCCGTGTTGTGTAGTTACACTGTGTCACATGCCGTGCACACTTGCTTCCAGCGTTGTTGTTCTTGCCTCCGAGTCAGCTATTGTATGTGCCGCCATGTCATGATGTTTCCACCTCCCTAACCTTGAGGTGGGGTTGCGGGGGGGCGGACGGAGTCTATCTAGTGTCGGCACATCATCCTCCGGCGAAACGTGTGTTCGCCATACACAGCGAGGTGAAATCCAATCACAATGAGAGCAGACTTTGCCTTTCTCACAGAGACGTGCATAGACTAAAACACGGCGATATCTGAGAACTGGAGAAAGCCTGCCTGCAGGTCTGCACCCTTTAGCTGGTGATGGTGAGGTGACATCTCAATTGCAAGAACTCATTCCCTTCTCTTTTTTTTTTCTTACCCCTTCTTCCCGTTTTTGTCTTATCCGCCCCACTGCATTGTTTTCTGTTGCTTATCCCCTGACTGCTTCTATTCTGTTCTTTCTCCTCAGTCCTTGCTGTCATCATCCCTTCACCAACTTTCTGCCCTTAGGTGCACACTGACTTCAGGTTTCAGGTGATGGAAGAGAGAAGAGGGAAAACAAAGATTACTTGTCTATTTCCTTCAAAATAAACTGCAGCAGGTGCTTGGGAAATCCCCTGGTGTTGCTTCTTTTGCACAGCAGAGATCATCTTTGTTATTTGGTATTTGAGATTCTTCGGTTCTTTGCAAAAGTATTGCTCATAGTTCAGCTTTTTGCATTTTATCCTGTCACAGCCAAGAACTTCAGTTTATTTTATTGGATTTCACGAGATACACCAGCACAAAGTAGCACATAATCTTGAATTAAAAGGAAAATGTGGGTTTGTCGTTACCAGTTTGTGCAAACAAAAACAACGATGTAATTGGCTGCATTTTTCTGCCCTCTCTCTTTTTCTTGTGCCCCACTTTTTAAAATTTGGTTTCTTCATTCCTTCACAAGAGATAACAGTTATTTCAAACCGTCCACATTAACATGTAGCATTACAGGTTGATCCTCTGCATGTTGGCATGTTATGCACGTGTGGGTGCGTGTGCACGCATGTGTAAGGTGAATAAAGGTATCTTTGTTGGCTGCAGGTGTGTGCTTGTGCCAGGCAAGCTTCAGCAGTGGTTCTCGGGAACAATGGCTCTTTGTTGGAGAACACACCTGAGTCAGAGAAGGGAGGTGAGAGGGCCTGATCGCTGTAAGATTACACAAGAGCAGACTTCATTAAACCTGCAGGTGGGGTGGGGCGGCGGGGGAGAGATAAAAGTGTACAGGAACGCAAAGAGAGGAATAGTAAAAGAGAGGGAGAGGCAGAGTTTGGGAAGCGGAAAAGGAGCTTGAAGTGAGCTGAACGTTGAAAGAAAAGTAATGTAAGAGTATTTGGACAGAGGAGCCCTGGTTACAGTGTTTGCACAGCAGGTGCAAGTTTGTGTGGCAAGCACTTTGACCCCAGTTATTTTCAACAGTATGAGGGATTGCTCTAAAGACAATGAAAAACACAAGTGACTGTCTACTGTCACTACATGCTCGTTCTGGAGGAGTGAATGGTCCAACGTTAAGCATGCAGGCCGAAACCATAACAAAAGTGTGTGAATAGAAAAAACAAAGCCTGGTATGTTAAACATGTGCATCACATTTATTGTGCAAGCAAACTGAACTCAAATACAAATGTTACCATTTCTAAAACATCCAAAACTGCTATTTAAAGCATGGGGTGATTTCTTCATGACTTTAATTAGTATTTTAAGCTAAAAAACAAAAATCACAATTTTCTCAGAAATTGATTGTTGTTTTTTTCCCCCTAATTTTCTATTCCTGGCTGTGCCTTGTTTAAATATTTGTTTAAATATACATTCATTCATTAAGCATTGCATTATGAAAACCTGACCCATTGAGGCATGTTATCAACCAGACTCCTGAAGGCGTTCTGTTTTATGTGCCACTGAGATTTCGGCAGCAGATTTTTGTTGCATCTTATAAGTTGCAAGGCGACTTCTCCATATGTCTGACTTCTTGTCCAGCAAGTTGCAGTTTCCTGATAGGATCAAGCTCTGGGGAATATGGAGATCACATCAACACCTCAACCTTTTTGCTTCTCAAGCCATTGCTGAACCATTTTTGTTTGTGGTAGGAAGTTAGCTTAACAGGTTTTGCAATCAAACCAAATGAGAAGATGATTCTAACTTTTGGGAAAATGCACATTGTAAAATTTAATATATACTTGATCTGAATGAGTCGGAGACATTGTTTCATGTTTGCCAACTGATATAAAAGCGACACTGAGGCAGACATTAACAAACACTCTAGATGAGCAGGGATAAGAGTGAGGCATATCATGAAATAAAACCGGTTTAATTCTGCATGTTAATGTCATTTTGTTGGAAATATAGTAAAGATCATAGTTAATTTGTCTTTTAGCATGTCAAACATATGAAGGACAAGATCATAAGGATAACTCGTCTCAGCTGAGGTTTGAGCTTTGAGAGTAAGAGGAAGTTTCATGCAAATTCTAATTTACGCCACTAAAGTTGAACGTAAACGAGGAGATTTGTGACAAAATATCAAAACAGAATTGTATCAAAACTTTGAGAGTGATACTCTTCATCTTTCTCCTTCTATCCTTCAATCATCCATTCCCTTTATATCTTTCTCCACAAAAGTTCAGAAAGTCAAAATGTTCCAACGTTCACATAGGATGAACGCAGAGTCTGTCTCAGCTCCTCAAACATGAAACACAAATGGTATGTAAATGTCGTCTTTGATTCTGTTTAATGTATCCGGGGTACAAGGTGCAAAGCATAAAAGAGGCTTCTCGTCTCTGCCTATAAAGCATGGCAGCACACCTTTACAGGACATCGGGGCTCCCTGCTGTGAGGATAATAGGAAGAAATTGTTTTGCAATGAGATGAAGTGATAAAGGGAAAAGTATGATTTTTTTTTTTTTTTTTCAAAGACTTTTCAAAAACCCTCCACGCTCTACTTCGGAAGTGCACAAGAGGAAAAGTGGCTGAGCGCTAATTGAGTGATAGCTGATTGCTGAAATGTTCATCTTTGATGTTTTTTTTCTCTCTTTTTTCTGTCCATGTAAATGAAACATCAAAAAACGGCGGATGTTTTGAGAAGAATTAGGATGAAGTTAGAATTTGAAAGGGATGGCTTGCAGTGATGTATCTGTTTGTGTGTGTTGGTGTGTACAGATTATATGTCTGTTTGGGCATAACTGAACTCACCATCATTAAAGGTCTTACTGAGTCAAACTTAAGTTATTAGTGGCAACAATTTTGCAACACAATGCTGATATACTGTTTCAGTTGTTTAAAGGAGACATAAGGGTCAGCATTTCTTGTGGCCTGTATGAGCCTTAAACTATACACTGTATAGTTCAGGTGATGAGAGGTCATACAATGCAGGGTTCATGAGGACAGGACAAAAGGAGATTTCATCCAAACTTCAGGAAAAACGAATCCCCATTTTTGTTTTCACAAATGACTGATATACTGTGATATTCTTTGTAGCTACATTTTCTGAGAGTAGTTCTGTTGTCAATTTAAAACATTTTCCAATGTGTCTATTCCTTCATGTGAAAACAAATTCTGTGTTTAGAAAATTTTATAAAAGCATGGCTCATTTTTTAACTGTATCTGACACTAAGCCAGTGCTTCTCAATTCTGGTCCTCAGGCCCCCCGGCTCTGCATGTTTTAGATGTGCCTCTCTTCTAGAACAGGGGTCTCAAACTCCAGTCCGCGAGGGCCGCATTCCTGCCGTTTTTAGATGTGCCACAGGTACAAAAAACGCTGGAATGAAATGGCTTAATTACCTCCTCCTTGTGTAGATTAGTTCTCCCAGCCTTGCTAATGACCTAATTATTCTATTCAGGTGTGGTGCAGCAGAGGCACATCTAAAAGTTGCAGGACTGCAGCCCTCGAGGACTGGAGTTTGAGACCCCTGTTCTAGAACATCTGATTCAAATTATTGTATGACCATTAAGTACTGCAGAAGCCTGTTGATCACCAAAATATTTGATCCAGGTGTGTAGCAGAAGGGAAACACCTAAAACATGCAGAGCAGGGGGGCGTGAGGACCGGAATTGAGAAACGCTGCACTAAGCGAATTTTAACTGTCATGTTTGTTACATCTGGACACAGTTTTGGTTGAATCCACCAAGATCAGCTGTAAGTATGCTTGTAATTGAAGATCTTCAGTTCAGTGATTTTTTTCTAAAAGAACACAAGCACATTTGAACCACCTTTGGATTTATTTGTTAATAAATCTATAAATAAATAGCACCTTCATAGCTCTCGTCGCACTGATGAAAATGTGGTTTCAAGACTCGCATTAAGACTAAGTTCAGTCACTCTGCCATACTTCAGAGTGCCTTCCCTTGTTCTACAGTAAAACTTTGAGAAAGTCTTCAATATAAAGTGTTTACTGAAAAAAACTATAAAAAACAAAATTACTGACCTTAGTTGTGTTTTTCCAAGAACAAGCATGACAACTGTGAATGAGTCTATATATGCACATTTTTTGCCTCTTTTCAACTTAGTCTCTTAGATGGACATAAAAAGATGAGTTTGGGGGCTTTACCATCAGTGGCTTAGCGCTGCTTGTTTCAACACCAACAAAGACAGCATGCGAATAGACTGCCAGGCCTGATCCAGCTGGGCTTGACAGCAGTGCACACATGAAAGAAAGAGATGGAGGGACGAGCAGTAAGTGCAGAGAAAAAAGCGAGGGATGAACAGAATCACACACTGGGATCCTGCTGTTCACAGCGGCAGGTGCAAGAGGGGAGGCGAAACGGGGGTGTCAGCAATGGGCAGCATTCGTGGTGTATAAGAGGGTTTTTTAATAGAAAAGAGAGAAAAGAATGAGTGGGAGAGGGGTGACACATGGGTGGCATTAAATGAATCTCAAAGTAATGTAATTTTGGTTTCATTTTTGAGTCATTGCAAGGCTTTTTATTACCAAGCCATCAGACTTATGATGACGTTCTAGACTCCAAGCTGCAAAAGCCTGACGATGACATCAGGAAGACACAATCTTGACTGCCTGCCACTCGCTGTGGGGATTTGCAGAAAGAAGCGAGGTTGTCAGCAGAGGTTGTCAATTGCAAAAAGAAATCAATAAATGCAGCACGAGTGAGTCCAGTAGCGATTATTCTACGAGTGCTGCCCTTAATAAAAGGCAACACTTTTATGAAGGGCATTTGGCCCAGGGTACAGTTTTGCACACACAGACAGATACTTTCTAAAATCCATCCATCCATCGTCTATGCCCACTTGTCTTTGGTCAAAAGGGAGCCGTTGCCTTTTCCAAGGGTGTACATTCTGGATAGTCCATCGTAGAGAATATTTTTGGCAATTCTTTTGGTCTTTGATGGCAGCTCTACATTATACTGCCATATTGAAGTAGTTAGATCTGTTCTTTTTTTAAGTGTTTGCAGCAAAAATCAACCATTGCTGACATTCTCCAGCTGATTTCTTTTATTTGGTGACTCAGAGTGATGGGTCATGCGCTCTAAGAGTCGAGGCCTTGTAGTCAATAACAAGGACCAGCTTGTGGCCAATCACATATGACAAAAAGGGATCGTACCATTATGTGAAAACAGAGAGGGGGACTGAATACTCATATCTGTTCAGACCATTTACTGTTTTTGTCTTTGAGTTAAATGAAAATTAAGCTTAAGATATTTCACAAAAGTAAGAATAACAGCTTTGGTAGTAAATTCATAAAATTAGGCTTCTTATAAAAACACTGAATGCAAAACGATTTATTGACATACATGAGGCTACTGTTGATTACAAAAGAGATGTTTGGGAGCCAAAAGAGCCACCAATTCTATCAGGTAGCTTAACACCTAACAAAGATTACTTTTTAGAAAATAAAAACCAAAAGTAGAAGAAATGGAATAGGGCGAAGCATGGTATTTCAGACTACAGTGAGTCTTGAGGAGGGGCATCTTTCTTGACAGACAACAAGAAAACCAGCAAGGGAGGACAGCAGAAGATCTCTTCCTTTGATGAGACATAACAATATCCAAATCCCAGACCGCCTTGTATTTAAGTTACTGAAGACTCTTAAAAAAAAGAGAAAGTTCTTCCAAAGTCGTTCAGAAGCTTTTGCGCTTTAGGTGAGAGGGAGGGAATGGAAGCAGTAAGAAGAAGGATATGGTGGTGGTGGTGGGGGGGGTGAGATAATGTTTATGCATTAGATTTTCAAAGAGCTTTTTTTTTCTGTAAGGAAATTCAGATTCAAAGGTGTACTTCTTGCAGGAAGATCTAAAGGATTCTTTCTCTCTCTCCCTGTTATTGCTCAAGATACAAAGTCCCTCTGTAGCTTAGCCAAGACTGTATGCACATGGTAACCGAGCGTGAGAAGGCCTTCCATAGCTACAGTACATCCAGTAAGGGAACCGAGTGATGTGTCACTGTATTTTTTATATATAACATTCTCTACGCTCAGACTACACATTTAACATCAAAGAGAGCGGCAGTGCTAAAGTAGCACCTCGGCTTGCCTGTCCAAGGCTACAGTTACCCCAAGCAAACATTCTGCCGCCCACCAGCAAAGCGACTATGCTTACAATGCCATCTGAAGCGAGTGCCGACAATTATGGCTCCGACTCCAAACATGTCGGGTGAACATTTAACGGAGACTTTTTTTTTTTTTTCCCAGAGTTTGAACTTGAAAACTTCACAGGAAGAACACTGCGAAAGAGCTGAAGGAGCAGAGATGTGACTGAAAGGGTGTGTATGTACACGCCCGCGTCAGATAGTTGCTGAGCGCAGCACTCGTACGTACGTGTGATTAAAAATTCAAATGAGCGCCTTTAGTAGTAGATGGAAAGCTTTGAGCCTCCGTAATGAGGCTGATATATGAAGTTTAAACATTCGAAGCTGCTGGAAGTGCCACCACAGAAAAAGAGACAGAGAAACGCGGAGGGAGGCAAAGAAGAAAAAAAGGGGGGGAAAAAGATTTGTGGCTTTGATGCAGCGATATCACCGTGGGGCACGGCTGGTTAGATGGGGCTGGATGGTGCCGGGATCCGGAGCGCCTTGCAGAGTGTTTGTAACGTTCCCCGGGATACCATTTCCAGCAATCCCCTGCCAACAATCCAGGACAAACTGGGAGAAAAGAAGAAGCAAAGCAGAAGAAGTTAAATTACAGAGTGAAAGAAGCTGGAAGAAAGTGAGAAAAAAAATAGTGCGGAGTGGTGAAGCAGAGGTGGATGGGAGGGAAGGAACCATGGGAACGACAAAGAAGTGACAGCAATCGATTTCTCTTACACACTTGTCAGTCACATATACACACTTCACACAATACAGCAGGTAGTATGAGAGGATTTGGTGTGAAGAACCAGGACACAGTGTGAGTGTATGTGTAGGACAGAAAGACCGCATGTGGATACGGTCACACTCACACTGTTCCTGTTGTATCTCTGGAAGCAGTGGGACTCTAGTGCCACTTTGAACTTGCCCACCATTAAAAACCTGACAGAGTTTTGAAGAGGCCTATTGAAAGGAAACGTGTGCATTTATAATGTAAATCTATTTTTTTCCCAACCCTTTCTTCTCTCCTTTTTCATTTCTTTTTTTTATTTAGACAGCATTTGAAATACTTTATATGAACATTCAATTTAACAGCTTCTCCTGCCGCCCGTTTTTTGCCATCCGCAATGATCCGTCTTAATTTGTACTTAAAAGGAACTGGCTGAATATGTTAGATTTGTTTTCTCAAACGTAATAATTTCTTCTTCCATTATTTTGTTTCGCTCTGATAATCTTCTGCCTTATTTATTGCGATAGCCGTTACTTCAAAGAGAGCAGATGAGATTTTTCTGAACGACGGCATATTCTTTACCATCATAGAATCTACAGTTTTTTATTTTGTGTGGCAGAGACTGAAATGACACTGAAAATGTGTCTTTCTTTAAACCACGGATGCCTATTTGTGTCTTTGTTCTGACTACAACCAAGCTTCCAACCCATGTTCAGAACTGAACAATCCTTCGGGCTGAGCAGTGAAACAAAGTTGCCTTCTTTTTGATGCACTTATCACTATAATCTCTGTAGTTTAAGTTCATCTGAATCCATTAATGACACATGGGAAGTCAGACTATTTTGCCAAAGATCATGTATAGGGCACAAAAAGCAGTCTCCTGCTTTTGTGAACATAAGTTTGGACAAACATTGATATAGATGTGGTATTGTAGATGCTTGGAGACTAAGGTGAAGCAGAATTATTGACCAAGCAATTCTTAGATCTTTTTAAAAAGAGGTAAATTATTGTATTGTATCAAATACATTAGCAAGCAAGAAACTGCTGCATTTTTGTTTTTGAACGCATCTGTACCAAAGACTCTGAATATAGCTTGATTTTAGGTATTGCCAACTACCATCTAGACAGAGTCTGCTATATCTCTTTTTTGTGGTGCATATCTGACCTAAGTCCAGTAAGATGAAATGTTCCTATTTGTTTCTATGTGGGCTTGGCTTATTTCTGTTCTATACATTAAAAATACAATTGACCTCATTCTTTGGGAACAGAACCCAAACCAGAACCATCCTGCTGTTTTTTTTATTATTCGATTACACCGAACCTTTAACTGATCACCAGTCATTCAACATTTTTTAAATGTTTTGCAAAAACATTGCTTCTGGTTCCCTGATTTCTTTTCAGTTTTTAGCAAATCCTTGAACACTTCTTCTACCATTTCTTTTTTTTTCAGTTTCATCAATCTCCTTAGATGATTTCTTTGTTTGATGCTTGCCAATAATTTGATTCTTCTGAAACAGACATTTTTCTTTCATGATTACAGGATGTCTTTAACGGTGCTTGTTAAAGAAATTAGAAATTATTCACTGTTTCAGTTCAGACAACTGAACTAAACTGATGCAGTGAGTTCAGACACTGCATTAGTCACATTTAGATAACTTAATATAACATCATCAATCATGCAGGACTTTTTCAATGGGAGCCTCTTATATGTTTTCCTTCTTTAACCACTGTTGTAGCGTACATGTGTAAAAGAACCTAGACTTGGTTGTCAAGTGACTCATATCCAAATTCTAGCTCTAAGTACAAACATTGATTCCCATGGCGACTTCAGACAGAGATTGACCAAGGACTCGCACTGATTTCATCCTGCTTGACTGTCGAGCATGTCAGGTACTGCTTCCTACTGAGTGCTGTTTGATCTTATAACATTTTGAAGGAGACAAGGAATGCCACCTACAGAACATGACAAATGCCACTTAGTTTATTGTGCAATTTTGAAATTTATAAAGTTAAAACTAAATTAACTTCCACTTGCTGTTCTAATTCAGTAAATAATAAAATAGGCAGGTTATTTGAATTCCCCAACATAACTTTCCTAAAAAGTATTTGACTTATTATTAACAATTAATGTCCTCATAAGATAATTTTATCCGTAGCTCTCCTGGATCTGAATCAAGATCTTATTTTTGTTGGCCCGTGATTGGTCTTCTTGGCCTGATCTCTACTTGGCTTAAACTTATAAAGTCAAACAAAGAGCTCAGATCAAACAAAGTAATTGTGCAAGTGCGGTTGGATATTTCTTCTGCTTTTCTAAAAACAAAGTCTTTCAGTCTGAGACCTTCTAATAATCACATTTGTTATATAGAAAAACTTACATTTGATTACTCTAATCCTACCTGCCTAATTTTATGAGACAGAATGCAAGCTGTGTGTCTGCGTAGAACGATTTTTTTTCAATCACAGCTTGTTCTCCATAGATTAACAAATTGTAGATTTAAGAAAATGGAAAAACAAACCTCAACATCACTTCCATTCCATAAGCAACTTTTAATGAACTGCAGGTCAAAGCACCACAACTGTAACTATTAACCATAACTGATTCTGGTTAATAGTACAGTATTGTCCATCTGTACCATAGAAAATTCTCCAACAACACTTTCCGACACTTTTTGACATGAGATACCCATTATAGCTGATGTGAATCTTACTTCACTGGTGGACCACCTATCGGTTGAGAAAGATACTTTGTGCTGCATCTTTCACCTACATGTTGGGTTGTTGTGCCAGTGACTGGTGGTTGAGTCTTAATAAAGCCTAAACCCCGCCGCGCTTCCTCTCTCTGTTCTACAACTCCTGCTGCTCGTCTGTCTCAAGTGTACCGTAATTTACTGTCACAGAACTCCTCAAACCGTCCACCACACAGTGCGCAGAGGGGGAGGAAGAGAAGGTAGCACAGATCACCGTCAAAAGAAGGAAACAACTATACCAACTTCCCTTTCTGCAAAAAAAAGAGAAGAAAGTAAAAAAAAAAAAAAAAGAAGAAACTGTTTTTCAGAGACTCAAACTCACAGCGGTTCACCAAGCCTTGTTTAGGTTTTCTGCTCTTTTTTCAGAAAGGGGAAAGGAGGAAAAATTGCTAGGTGGTTGTCAACAGTTGAAGCTACAGCCGCACCTGGCATCGTGCTACTGGTCTTTGATCACTTGTCGAGTGAAATTCCGCCACTGGATTAAAGTGAAGGAGGGGGCATCCAAAGGTGGGATGACTAGCAAGAGTGACAAGGAAGGATAAAACACAGAGAACAACTTTGCCTGAGACGTAGCCCTGCGTGTCTGGTGTGTTTAATGTGGTGTGCACCGCCCTGTTGGCTGTAATTAAAATCAGCGTGAATTGTTAGAGTTGCCTCAAGCCAATCATATCTGTTCCTGCCCACACATTGCAGAAACTTTCTGTTTGGTGAAATAACCTTATCAAAATAAGTAAAGAACACTATCTTTGACCTGACACAAGCAATCAAATGTACATCACTGATGAGTAAATTTCCACAGGGGCTCATGGTAAGCACTCAATTAGCAGGACTGGATTATTGCAAAGTGTAAATTGTAATTTTTTCAACATATCTTGTTTTTCAGCAAACCAAAAACTGTTCATAAAAGGAAATGCATTTTATTGTAAGTTATTTCTTTCACCTATACGGTATTTATTGTTTAATATGAGGTAAAAAAAATAATTGTCACAAGGTGGGAAAAAATATTACAATTCAAAATAAAAGTCACAAGTTGGGCTTTTCGCCTCTTAATGTAGTGCAGGATTCATTGACACCAGAAATGCCTCACCTGCCTCCCCTGACCGCACATCACTGGTCCAAATCCATGCATGATGTGTGGAATAGAACATAACAAGCTGTGTTTCAATATCTACTTTTGTAAAATGTCTTCACAACATGGGGAAGGACTTTTCATTTAATTTACTTAGTTCAAAGTAAATGAAACTTAGGAGCATCTATGAACTTAGTGTTCTTGTTGACGCATAATGATTTACCAGATTCATTAAATATGATGGAATATGAACTTTAAAAATTAAAAATGCATATTTAAAGGTTAATGTTGACAAGTAAATTAATCTAACATATAGAGAGAAATGGGGATAAAGACACTTTAGAAATGTTACGGTTGTTAGTCCCAGATGGGCTGGGTTGTGTATTTCAGAAACTGCTGCCAAACTCTACTGGAATTTTCACCCACAACCATCTCTTGGGTTTAAAGAGAATGTTCTGAGAAACTATTCAGTGAGCCATGGCTGTGTGGATAAAAATGCCTTGTTAATTTCAAAGGTCAGAGGAGAACTGGCAGGCTTGTTTGAGATGATAAAACAGCAACAGTAGCTGAAATAATCACTTGTCACAACAAAGGTGTGAAAAATAATGTTCCAAAATGCACATCAAACCCTAAAGTAGATCATCTTCAGTGGCAGAAAACCACACTCTTGTCACCTAAGGACAGGTTTACTAACATTTCAGATGGTAGTCAGAATTCAGGATAAAAAAAAGAAGACATAAAACCACCCTGCTTTGTATCTGCAGTCCAGGCTAGTGGTGTTATGGTATAGGGAATAAGATTAGAGAAATCTATGACAGAACTCTATATAGTTGCAGTGATTAAACTTCCATGTCTTGTGGTGAAACTTTGAAAAGCAGTTTTTCAAACACGTCGACATCCATGAGAAAGTGTTAGCGTTACTGAATTAATACCTACCCTGGGAGTCATGACAGAGCTCCATTGCTTTAAATGTTGAGAGCAACCTTGAACAAAGCACCAGGAACTCCCTTCACTTGACAGCTGACTCTTGTGTATGCCTTCAACTGAGCATGTGCAAATGCTTACAAAGATTTTAGGCAAGAGAACTGCTGGCATGCTAATCTCCACCATGTTTTCCACCAGGCTGAGAGAAGCTGTCTGTCTGTCTGTCTGCACAAGGAAGTGACCTTAACATGTTTGACAATATTCCAGTTACAAATGTAAAATACTTTTTTAAATGTGCAAGGAGTTAATAAATTGTTGTACCTCTGTCTTTACTCAGATCAAAGCATAATTAATGTTTGTTGTAAAATACTTTTTGCACATTGACCAGAAAATCCAGCAGATATAAAGTTTGCAGCTTCAATGGGCAGATAGATTTATTTTTCATCAAGATGGTGGTACTAATTTCACTCAGGATTACAGATATTTTTATCTTGACCAGCAGATGGCAGCATTTGCACCTGAAAAACATTTGTGCAATACAGCAATGAGTTCATGATGACCCATTCAGAGAGACTGTGCTTTCTTCATCTAAGTGACCTGTATTTTTTTAATTTAATACATTTATTCATTCATATATATATACGAGACTCGGGTGATAGTAGAAATTCAATTCAAACTTTATTAAAGCTACAGAACCCTGGTCCATGGTAGATATAAAAATAGAAAAAGAAAAAAATAATAAAATGTAGTAACTTTTTGGCCTATTCTGCTATTGCAGAAATTTGCTGTAAATTGTGGAAATGCGATACAGAAATGGAGATCATGGAAAAGCTGTGAATGTCCTATCTAATAAAGGTAACCTATTGGTGTGTCAAGAGAATCACATATTTAAATAAAGATTGAAAAAGTTTCATGCTGCTCATGCTTGTACTGTATTTCAGGTATGTCTTTGTGCATATAGTCATGCAGAGGTGTGGCAGTCTATGAAGGCCTCTTCACTTCATCTTGGTTTCATGGGAACCTGCATGCAGCTAATCCTCCTTTTGGGTCTAGAGGGCTTCTCCAAACAAATCATCCAGTTCTAAAACCCAATGCTCCTCAAGTGGACTCCTGGCTCTCTTTGCAAAGTCCCACCATGTAACACACACACAAAAAGAGAAACCCTCTTTTTTCATACGCTACACATAAAACAGCTACCTACTGTGAGGCAAATCCCTTGTCTCTGTGTCTTTTCTTCCAAGAGCAGGGGAAGGAGAAAGGAATGGGGTGTGGATAAGCCAGACCAGCAGGAGACTGTCAAGTTGAAGGCCTGGATGACCTGTTTTGGAAGACGGGCTGAGTCTGAATAATGGCTGCTCATGAAGGGGTCATTGTTTGATTGGAAGCTCAAGGAAAGCGAGGATAAAGGCTTGGATCTTGATACTTTGATGTGGCTCCATCTGCTGTTTTTCATTATACATCAGAGAGTTGTTGTAGTGTACTGTATCAACACCTTTGCATCAGTTGACAGAATCACTGTGTACCAGACTCAGTTCCAGGTACACAGTGACCTGCCCATTGTTGTCATCATAGATCTCCTTGAGAAGAAGTCTCTATAATCTGCTTAGTTTGCGGTTGGATTCTGTTCTTTAGGTTCTGAAATAGATAATGCTCTTCATCTTCTCCATTTGTTTTCTTCAAGGTTTGTTATTTAACTATCACCAATTGTGTAAAAAGAAAAGATTATGCAGTGTAAGCGTCTTCTGTAGCTCTCTAGTTTTGTAAAAAAAAAAAAAAAAAAAAAATTTTTTAAAGTTCTTTAAGAGAGCTTCTATATTTACCAAATTGAAAATCATGTTTTCTGGTTTTTTTCTGTAAACCATATTAAAAATAATGCATTGTTAGAAATGAAGGCCCTAAAATGAAAGAATCCTCAGAAAAGGCTCTTTGTTTATTCAAGTAAAAACTTAAAAGGCTCTTTGAAGTACCATATTAATAGCGCATTACAATCGGTAGAGGGGAACGGTGTCTTGTATTTTTCTCTCAGTATTTTTGGTGTATTTGTACCTATAATTTATTAGTCCTGTAAAAGTGAAACCAGTTTTTAAAAAGTTTTCAGATTTCCTTGTACATATATTTTGATTTGTAGCTTTTGTCTTGACAGATAAATCACATTGATATTTCGGCAATAGTGGGAAACTATTGGTGTTTTCTGTGTCACCAAATAGGAAACGGTGTATCTAAAAACAAGTTTTGCATGGATCTAAGCATAAACAAAGGAAGCACATCAAGTCGTGTTAACTTTGTGAAGTATGAGTGTTGCTTTTATTGCATCCTGATATTGCACATGTTGTGTATCAGGATGAAGGTTATAAAACTGACTGTATAGTCTTGCCATAATGCGATGGTCCCGTTTTATTTTTTTCTGTACCTAATGTTTTGAACATAAACCCTTTATACGCTGTGGTCAAATAACTTACATGAATTTATCAGAAAGCAAGTGTGAATGTGTCCAACAGAGCTGCTACAGCCACTCAGCATCCTGTAGTGACTGAATCTTTATTAGCACAGACAGAACCTCTGCACGGTGTCGCCTAAGTTTAGTAAAGTAAATATAGGTAATTGCTGCAACTCTAGCAAAATTTACTGCAAATGTGTGCTTTTTGACATGTCAAAAGTGTGACACTCATGTTGTGGAATTTTTAGACATGTTCTTAGAAATCTGTGTTAAACATTGACAGTGGTGCTATCATGATCCTATCATTGTTGTAGACCCAAAAGAAGAGAAGAATGATGCATGCATGATGAATCTGGATTCTGATGATGAACAGAACCAGAGGCTGGCAAAGATTCACAGAAAACAACAAGGACAGGCTGGCAACAACAACAGAGGATTTTAGAAGAAGAACTATTGATGTTGTGGAGGTTGATTACTGGAATATTACAAAGGCGAGTTAGTCAGCAGATGAGGAACAGCTAATGGAGAACAGTTGGATGAGATATTGAGAAAAGGCGCAGAGTGAACCAGGAAAAACTGAACAGAAAATACTCAATTTCTAGATACATTAAACACTAACATAAACAGAGATGCAAACTTAGGAATATACAGAACCCCTAAATCCTAGAGATCATGACTGGAACATTAATTTCTTAAAGCTGCACTTCTCCATGTATTACAGTTGAGTATGCACATCCAATATTCTACTCAAAATTAAATTTTCTTGCAGATGTTTTCTTAAAGGTTGTACAACAACATAAAGAAAGTATAAAAATGCAACTATAATGTTTTTCATGAAAGCTTACTATTATCATTAGTTTATTTTTATTTCTTCAGTGTGCCCTGTCTGACATTTCAGGCGTACATTAGAGAAAATGATTGCCCACATGCATTAATAAAAATATGCAAACAAAACTTGCAAAAGATCCATGGCGGAGTAAGGAGTAAGAACAAAAAAATAAAATACGAAAGAAGGAAACCAGCAAAGTTTCAAACAGGGGGCTGAACTAGAAAGTGACGGGAGTAGAAGGAAGGATCCGGTGAGTAATGACCGAAAATGAGAAGCATAAATACTGAGGATGTCTAATGTTAAGCAAAAGACCTGGGCTGATGAGCTAACTGATTGCAGGTGAAAATAGAGCAGGAGGCAGACAGAGAAGAGGCGAAAGAGAGTACACAGGGAATCAGAAAGTAAATCTAACATTAAAGAATAACTAGACTATAGAAACATGATAACATAGAGTAACTAGAAATATGAAAATAAACATGAGTAGAAACACTAAGAAGAACTGAACAGAAATAAAACAGAAATGAGACTGATCTAATAAAGAGCAAGGAACACAGAATACTCAAACCAGAATAGCTGAGAAAGGATTAGATACAAGAAATAAACCTTAATGAAGGGAAAATGGAAATAAGGCAGAATTAATAGATAAGAACCAAAGAAACACAAATAACAAAACCCAAACAAACTCAAGCAAACCAAGATCATTACAAAAACATACTCTAAAAAAAGGATATTGTTTTTTTCTATCCTAATTGCTTGATTGATGGTTGCAGTGTGTAAGTTTTATATAGTTTTTACGTATATGTTGCATAGAATAGTATGTCTTGATATCATAGTATGATAATCTGTGGAAAATTCAAGCTCCCCTGCCTTCTCCCAGTGCTCCCAGAGCTGTCGGCAGGAAAAAGCCCCTCAGAAACAACCAATCAGAACCAGGACGAGGGTCTTAGCATGTTCAATCACTGCAGGTTCTTCCCGATAGCGTAGACTATCATTAATGCTCACAAGCTAGTTTAACTGGAAGCGGTGCATTTCTTTAGACAGCAAAAGTAGCACTGAGTGGACATGGAGGAGCTTGATCTTTTCAGATTAGATGTCTCATATTATACTGTCATGACCTGCTAATAGTTTTAAAAAAATATGTAAAAAAAAAAAGAAAGCAAAAAAGCATTTTTTGTAAAAGTTACATACTATGCAGCCTCAAAAGTTTTGAAAACAAAGTCGGGATTAATAAAAAGGGTTGAAATGTTCAGTATCCACATGATGGTGCTATTGTGTAACAACTGTTGTGGCACAAATAGTTTTGTTTATTACATTGATTTTTTACACTTCTTTAAATCAAATAACCACTTGTAGTATATAGAAAGTCTTATTCTTAATACGACAAATCAAAATTAGGCTGTTAAAATTGTTATTTCTTTCCAAATTTCTAAAACTAGAACTGTGTACAGGATGAGAAGGATTACATTGATCTCTGAATTTTAAAGGAAGCCGTTGCATTAACACTAAAATAAAATAAATGTGGGTCTTTTTCATATTTCCAGTCAGATCTCCTACTGCAGGCTAAGGGATGAGATGGTAGACTTCAAAAATAACTATTTGGACATTTAGTTAAGTTTGCATTGCAATAATTGAGCACACAAGTTATAAATGCAGGTACCAGATTTGGATATCATTTTAAATATGATGAACACAATGGGCCAGACATTTGAGGTATTGTGCAGGTGAAAGAAACCAGATACTACCCCAACATGTCTTGTCTTAGTATTCCAGTCACACCTTGCAGATAAGCTGGCCGTCTTTATGTGCCAAGACAATTTTGCTCTGTAAAGATGTCATATCAAGATGCCATCTTGAAGATGGCATGCTAAATTTTGCTAAAGGGCCACTATTATGTGTCAGAAAATTGAACTTTCTACACACAATCAATTTTCCTTTTCTTGCACAGCAGAATTCAGACTCAGTACACTTTTATCATTTTAATGTACAGTACAGACCAAAAGTTTGGACACACCTTCTCATTGAATTCAATGAGAAAGTGTGTCCAAACTTTTGGTCTGTACTGTAAATCACATATTTTTGATATACTGTGCAAAAAAAATTGAATATGTTTCTAAAAAATATGAGCAACAACTTTTTGTGTAACTTTCTGTTAATCATGTGCTTTGGAGCTTCTTAAGTTAAAATATTTTTTTGTCATACTCAAATTACAACATGGAAGCATCTGTTGTCTTTATGAATGCTTTATTGCAGTAATTTGTAAGTACAAAGGAAGAAACAGAGAGAGAAGTTATCAGTACAGATTATCCCATTTAGACTGAATTTGCAAACTATGTTATTTTTATTAATATAAAAGTCAAAGACAGAAATGCTACAAGCAAAAATTATTCAAATCAAAATCCTTGTCATTGTCCAGTCGTCTCACAGCTGGCCCAAACCTGGCTGAGGAGCAGATTTAGCAAACCCCTTATTTAAATCTCCAAGCAGAACCCCATTTCTGGAGTAGAAAACTTTAGCCAAAGACGGATCCATGGGAGAAGGAATGTACTCCTCACACCGGTTGCCACCAAGGCTTGGTGCACATTCAACTGAGTAGCTAAAATAAAAGGTACCATGATCAAACATGCAACTGTCTGAAACTTTTCCTCTACGGAGATCAACGGAGCAGCTACCAAGCAGGTCCCTTTTCCAATATGTATCGTCGTCATAAACCGTGAATGTCAGTTTGTCATGGCTGTTTATAACAATGGGACCAAAATCAAATGACTCTGACCAATTGGGGTTGTCATTATTATCTATACATTGAGTACGCTTTTCCTGGTTAGAATATTTAACAATCACTGAACCGTCTGTCTCAGAGCAACAATCACCATACAGTCCCCTAGCATAAAGATTGTACACCCTCAATGTTGCAAGACCTTTCCCAGCAGGACAGCAGTTTGACTTAATATTCTGGTTGCCGTTACACACACAATCACAGGGATCTCTGTTGTTAGATCTGTGTCCAATTTGACAGGATTCTGAACATTTTCTTACTACTGCATTGTCCTTAATATACTTTTCCACCTCTTCTTTAAGCCCACCTTTAGCCGGATGACCATCTGGCAGAATTGTGTGCAGAGGCTTCAGATTGTAAGTCACGATGTCAGGTGTAGTTTTAAGAGACTCTTTCCAATTGATATGGACACTGGGATCATCAAACCCTTGGAAGAACACAACATCATTTTTGTCCCCACCAACAACTTCAGTGATACGTTCACTAAACTCAGTGTTGAAACTTTGACCATGGGTCAGTTTCTGTTTTTTTGCCTTATAGTGTTCATTCATAGCGTCAATGCTTGCCATACTATCAAAGTTAACTGAAGCTTCAACCGACAGACAGTCACTAACTTCTGTTGCCGACAGCCCCTTCATGGATGCCTGGCAGGTCTTAAACGATGTTGTTGCTTTTATCTCCCCTCCTAGAACAACCTGTGTGATGTAATGTGTGCCATAAGTATCGATCAAATTGCGATAAGCTAACCCAGAAGAATTTGGAGGAAGAGACTTCACAGCCGTTTCAAATTCTTGATGCAAAGGTGGGCTTGTTGTCAGTCTGTAGCTATGAAGGAATGAAAACAGATAAAACAAGTTACTTTTTGACACAGTAATACTTTATGCAAATCAGCTTAATGAAAAGTTGTACAGTAAAGTCTGTCTTGACACTCACTTGTAGTAGTTACAGCTAACAGAATGGCGGGTAAAGGTGTAGCGGTCTTTTCTTGACTTTGCCATGCCAAATTCAGCCACCCTGGAATGGGAACCTCCAACAGCAAAACCAACTGAGGCTAAAGGAATATTAAGACCAATTTTCCAGTCGTTGGATACAGATGATGTGGAACTATTGATGAGAGATTCAACAGAATCATAGACCATACTGGAGACCTTCAAATTGCATTTCGGGACGTTTCTCCAGTCCACCACAGAGACAGGGACCTTTTGTTTCTCTCCATTTTGGTAGCTGTTTCCGTACATTCTGCAAGTACCATTTCCAAGGTCCCATGTTTCAGTATCGATGACATAGGCAGCTTTTCTTTGCATTTTGACAATGTCGAAGCCTTCTCCACCCAGGTTGTAGCCTGGAACAAAGTGAGCAGTTTTACATTGCTCTGGTGAACCAGTGAAACTCACAGTGGTTGAGAGACACAGAGGACTGAATGTCCAGGTCAGGAGCAGGAGCTGCAGAAGTCTAGTCATCTGTGAAAAAAAATAATTTAAATGTTTAAATTGCATAGCAAAAGATTCACAAACATACACATACGCACAGAAAAATTCTGCTTCAGGATTCCTATTATATGGAATTTGGAACAGCAAAAATTCCAGTTTAGGAGAAAGTTTTTAAAGTCTTACTCTGACAGAAGACTGCAAGCTCTGATCGTCTGTCTAGGGTCTGGCTGATCGTATACTATTGATGTGAAGGTGGAGCTTTTCTTATCAGCTTAGTTTATGCAACTTATGCAATTTATTTCCCTTACTTCTTTCAAACTTTAATAAAAACATGGGGAAGTGTTCACATCTCACTTGGATTTCCTCGAACTGTTTTGCAACTTCCAGGATTTTATTAACCTTTCTGTGCTGGTTAATAAAACAACTTGGATGGTAGCTATCAATTATTTTAGTAATCAATTAACCTAGTGATTATTTTTTGGTTAATCGAACAGTAGATAATTTTAGTAAAACATGCCCCAATAATCAGATATTTAGAATTTTAAAATACAAATTCACAGTACAACATGGCATAGCAAAAAACATAAAAGCTTGAATTTATTGCCCAGAAAATAGCATTTTCAAAATATTGATTTTAAAAGTGCCAATACATTTTTGTTACATTTGTAAGAATAGTGAATAATATTTCTGACAACCTAGCTTTATCGATCAACTTAAGAGCAGAAGAAAATGCCACTATAGTCAGCATCTCTACATGCTCAGAACTCAGACTTGCTCTGCCATTAGTACCTGTAGTCCCAGCAGCTGAAAACAGTCGTTCTGATGGTGGAGGTGGCAGGAATGCACAGAAAGGACTTTGCCTGTTTTGCCAGAGTTGGACAGCATCCTTCATCTGTTTTCCACCAAAGGAGTGGGTTTTATTTTGGATTTTCCTCATAACTTGCACTTGAGTCAGATGATGATTGCCGTACATTGTCCAGGGACAACAAGTTTTCTTCTTGTTGTCTGCTTGTTCTCTGGAGTTTAGATCATTACTTGTTTGCATTGATTTCTTCACTTGAAGGGTCATGGTTTGTACCATGCTTTGTACTTTGAATATCAGGAAGTAAAATTTAAGTCTCCTGAATCTGGGATCAAACACAACAGAAATTAAGATGGTGTTGGGCATTCTGGTTTGTACACAAAGTCTTTATCCCGCTTTATGTAATATCAGGTCTAGAGGACCTTCACTGGTGCTGCTTGAAAGTCTGAACCCTTTCTTTAGGTTAAGAACAAGTTGTGGGAGTGCAGGCAAGGTTGCATTCTTATCCACTCAGTAAAGCAGTTGCCCCCTCAAATGGAACAAGGGCCTGACTTAGTTCTTCTGCAAGACATGACTGTTCAGGTGTCAGATCTAGATGACTGTGTTTATCTTTGGGAGTTACTGTTGGATCTGACAGTGTAACTGGCCAGGAAAGCTGGTGCTTAACGATTGAACTGTGTCTGTTGTGCAAACCAGCCTCTGGTTCCCTTTGGGTATTTGTCAAAATTTTCTCTTCCTCTTACTGCAATACGCACGCTCCAGCTGGTATATTGCTTATCTGCTTTTGTTCTGTATCCTATGATAACAAGAATGAAGCCTGGTCTTATTAAGAGCCTCTTATTGTGTATTATCTTGTGAACAGGGTGTACTGTTACATCCCTACCAATAACATGCAAGCAGCATAGTAATCTTAATATATGCTCATTTAAATGCCCTTGTGATTATTTAGATCACAATGATGTCTGTTTAGCAGATTATTTTAGCAACTATGATGCAGAACAAGACAAATTGAAGCTATTTTCCTGCAGACAAAAAACTATTTTTAGCATAATTGTAGTAAAATATAGAAGGAAAAAAAGCAATAAATGACAAGAAGCTCATGAGATGCATATCACATTTTTAGTCACTGATCTCAGAGTTGCATCCTGCTAAAAGCAAATTGCTGAATTAAATTGTATAATATAATCAGACATCTGTCATGAAACGGTGCGGTGCAGGTGGTGAGGCAGACGCAGATGACCCAGGTGAGATGAATAATGGTTGCTTTAATGATAAGGAAACGTGAAAAACAAGTCCAATGACACAGGCAGCACGACTGAGCGGAAGCCAGGGCTCAACGCCGGTAGCAACTGGTTTGCGGTTGGACACACGAAGGACTGAGGGTACATTAGACGAGGACCCGACAGAGACACAGAAACACAGGTGACACTAAATACACACGGGGTAATTAGGGAACGAGAAACACCTGGGAGTAATCGAGGGGAGAACAGGACGACACGGAGACACAGAAAACTCGAAATAAACACACAGAAAAACACGGAACATGACAACATCTTGTTTTTGAAAAGTTTATAAGTTTGACAGTCAATGCTCCTTAGAGGAAGCGTTTCTACAAAATGGTACCACATGCAAATTATCTTTAACAGCTTTAACTTAAGAAAACCACAAAAAATCACACATCTTGTTTTTGGTCAACTTTCAGCACTATCCATTTTTCACAATTTGACCTTACTTTTTAGAATGAAGAAAGTTGCCATTTCTGGTGTAGTGAGATTACTTAGTAAATAAAAATATTTCTCTTCAAAATAAGACCAAACATCTTCTATAAGTCACATACTAAAGTGGAGCACTGTTGATGAACTTTTGCCTGTATTTATCATGAACTATTGTCTAAATCTGATCTTTCTTTAAATATTTTCTAAAACTCCATCTGCTTTTATCTAAGCTTTAATGAATGCTGCTTTTCTTGAACATCTTGATTATATTATTTTTAAACCATTATATTAAATGTACTTATGGATGTAATCTGAAAAGTGGTTATTACTTAACTGAGAAAAGACTGATACTTCTTTCTAGTATTTAATGTCTTTTTTTAATATCACATGGTACAAAATGCTACAATGGCTCAATACACAGTGGGACCTGCAACCCTTCTGCTTATGATTTTCATACTTAAGATAATATAGCAAATGATATTAGCAAAATCCAAACCAACGTTCAGTTTCAATGTGATCTGGACAGTCAGTCAAACGCAAAAATAATGTCACAAAACAAAACCTTTCTCTTCAGGGGTTGTCACAGAAAATTATCTGTCTCAATGTAGTCCTGTTCGCTGCGTCCTCCACACTAACACTAACTAACTTTATGTCCTTTTCCACCACTTCAATAAATCTCCTTTTTGGTCTTCCTCTTGTCCCCTTCTCTTTTACTCAGACAGCTTACTCAGTCAAAAGTGAAAAGCCATTGTGCTTGATCCACTCATAATACAATTTTATTTTATTTATTTATTTAACCTTTTTAGGAAATTTATTAAAATGAGCATGGTGTGACTTTAAATGTCACACCAATTTAAACCTAATTTAAATAGGTCTGTTTTCCCTTGCATTTTTTTTACTTATCTAGTTATGGCCTTCTTTAAAATGTACAGGTTTCCTATGGTGTTGCAAAATAGTTTTGTAAGTGTGTCAGATTTTCATCTTTTAGCTTTGTTTGATAATGTATAAGCTTTTCATTGTTTTAGTATAAGTCATTATTCTTTTTAACAAAGAACCCAAATCCATCGTTCGGCCAGCAAATAGATCAGCAACTAGAAAGCCTTTCTAGTTGCAAGCAGTTAGTATGATGACCACATCTGGTGCTTAACAACTGAACTGTGCCTGTAGTGCAAACCAGCCCCCCATAAGGTAACTAATGAATGAATTTGTATTTAAAGAATACATGCTTTTTAAACTCTTTGCAAATTAAAATCTGTAAATGGTGGCATGTAGCCTTCTTTGATGTAAAACTCAAACAGCATTTAATTCACCATATTGTCTTCAAAAGTCACCTGGTCAGTAAAAACAATTGTCCTATGCATCATTTAATCTCAGTATGAAGGCAGATGTTCTGTGAAGGCCTGAAGGTTTTATTTAGAGAACATTAAAAGCAACATGAAGACCAAGGAACACAGAAAACAAGTCAGGAAGTAACTTCTGGCCATGTTTAAGCAAATATAGGTTACAAAACATTATTCAAAGTTGTATCAGTGCTGGTTTTTGTGAGTAAATCAATAGCAACACAATTTCTGTGCCTATCAATAACTTCTGTGGTACACGTATCAAACTCAGCTTTGACTGGAGGCCAATGTCCTGATTTTCTTCTTTTAATATTACTTGTAGTATTATGGTGAAACTGTCCTCTTTTTCTATTCTCTATTCTTTACAAATTGTTATGTCGTGATGAAAATTTAACATGATTCTCATATCATAAGAGTTTGCTTAGAAAACTGCAACATCAGAATGGGGATGTTTCTTTATGTGTGGTTGTTTCTTTAAAGATTGCACTAGATATAGGCAAACTAGTCTCTGTACACGAGCAACAAATTCACACATTCTGCCTGTGGTCAGCTTTGCTTCTCTGTTTTCAGGAGATCGTATCATCTCTTACGATCAAACTTCTTCCTTGTAAAAAGGAAGACATGCAGCAGACTGGTCAAGGAGAATGTTGTAGAAAGATTTAAAGAAGGGATGGGTTATAAAATAATATTCCAAGTTCTTAATATCAGACAGAGCTCCATTCAATCTATCATTTGAAAGGAGAAAGCATATGGAATAATTGCAAAATTACCAATTTATGGCCGATTAATATGACATTGCATTAATCAGAGAATGCCAAGTGGCCATAATGGCTTTAATCATTCTATCAGTCAAGTTTATTTGTATCACACATTTCAGCAACAAGGTAGTTTAAAGTTTTACACCATAAAAACACAAAAATACAAAGTCATAAAAGACACCATACAGTCAACAATTGAGAAAACCAGAAGCAAACAGTACATGCCATCATCAAAATCATCAATACACATCAAATATGTTAGTTTATCATGGTTCAAAAGCAACTCTAAACAGGTGGGGGTTTGATGTTGATTTAAAGAAGCTCAGTGTTTTAGCTGTTTTGCAGTTTTCTGGAAATTTGTTCCAGATTTGTGGTGCATAGAAGCACACATGAGAGTTTTCAGAGAGGATTAATTACCATAGCAACAGAACACTGAGTAGTGTTTTCTGTTGTTTGCGATGTAGAGAACTACGGAGATGGCGGTACACTCAGTTCCTACAGAGAAGGGCAGAGCTTCCAGTTAGAACTACAGAGACGCCACCTTACTACAGGAATACTTACTACAGACAAGATGGCAGAAGAGCAAAGATAGTAAGTTCCATATGCTCCTAAACTGACAACCACTTTGGACTGTCAAAACAAACTAAGAGCCTTCACATTTTTCACAGCTGTTTTGGGCATTACATGACTGGTTAAGCCCAGCCACTGTTAAGCCTGGTTCACACTACACAATTTTTTGCCCCGATTTCCCCCTTACGACAATCTTAGAACATTCTGCATTCTAAGATTGTCGCTTTGCAATAATCATAACCGATCATCCTGCAGTGTGTGTGGTGTGTGAGGGATTAGTGAGGCCTTTTAAAGTTAAGCTTTCTGAAAATTTCAAAATAAAAGCCTCAAGTGACCTCTCAGGTCACTTGCAAAGCAAGGCTGAAATAAGGCTAAAATTCTTATGACTTTTGAACTATAACAATATTTGTTGTTAATTTGTTGCTAAGAGATGAGCGTTTTTTTTTTTTCTGGTAACGAACTGCCACGAAGTATAAATCTAATATTTTGTGTTGAATGTCTGTTTTATCATTTATTTACCACCAGTGACAAAAAAAACCCAAACATTTTCACTTTGCTAAATTCACCAACTGCACAATTCTTAAGTAGCATAAAATGAGTGGTATTTCAAAAGAGGAGAGATCATATGTTTTTTGAACAATAATATTTCTTAATCTGTTGCTAAAAGATAAGCATGTTTTCTGGTAACGAAGTGCCATGAAGTAAACATCTTATTTTTACTTTTGCTAAATTTACTAACTGTAATTTTTTTATGTCTAAGCAGATAAGCAGTATTTCAAAAGAGCTTATGTTTTATAAACAATAATATTAGTTGTTATTAATTTGGTGTTAAGAAATGAGTGTTTTTTCTGGTAACGAACTGCCATGAAGTTTAAATCAGATATTTACTTTTGTGTTGAATGTTTGTTTTACCACCAAAGACAAAAAAAAAAAACTTTTCTGCAAAATTTACCAACTGCACAATTCTTAAATCGCATCAAATGAGTAGTGTTTCAAAAGAGCAGATGAGATCTTATGTTTTTTTGAACAATAATATTACTTGTTATTAATTTTCTGTTAAGAGATGAGCGTTTTTTTTCTAATATCCAAGTGCCACTAATTATAAATCAGATTTTTACTTTCGTGTTGAATATCTGTTTTATAATATATTTACCGCCAATGACAAAAAAAAATATTTTCACTTTTCTGCAAGATTCACCAACTGCACAATTCTTGTTAAGTAGTAAGATACGTAGTATTTCAAAAGAGCAGAAGAAATCTTATGTTTTTTGAACAATAACAATATTTGTTGGTAATCTGTTGCTAAGAGATGCTGCTGTTTCTCTTGCATTACAACATGTCTGTACGATCCACCCTAAAGTATATCTGCTTGCTAATCCGGTATACTTTAAAACATTGTCTGTCATAATGATATAAGAAAAGGCCCATGCAAAATAAGTTTTAGACATCAATAGCTAAAAGGTCTTTATTTGTTTAAAGTGTTTTAAAGTACATTTGGTTGATCTTTACAGCTGAAATCTGCTGGAAATTTGGTGCAGCCTCTCAATGTACTGTATGTATGGTCCTAGTCACAGTTATCAAACTTCAAACGCTGACCTCCAAAGAGATTGTATTCCACATAACTTTAACTATGTCTATTGATACTATTATTTTTTAATGTTGTATTTTTTCTCAACCTAATAATATACCCAAATGATATATTTCTGCATTGTAACATGTGCAGTTGCATCAAGAATGTGTGTATTTTAATGATAGACATCTTTACCAGGGGTGGCAATATACGACGGTATTGTTGCTCCATAATTCCAAAACCTAATAATATTATTAATAAAGAGCATAATTCACATTTCAGAGCAAAAAGGCTTTTATGAGTTTATTCCATATTTTTAATGATGTTGCAGTTTCTGTCTGCATTTTTTAAAATATATATTAAGGAAAAGTTCACCCTCTGCTGTTTATTAAAACTCTACAGTTTCTCCACTCTCTAACCTGGCTCCTCTGAAAAGTTGCAGCTCATATTGTTACCACAAAAACATGAAAAACTGAGCCATAATCTACATAATCTATGTTACGGTGGTTACTGTCACATAAAGAGTTAATACTTCTTGTTCTTGCTATATTTCTGTTGCTTATCCTTGTAATATCCCATTTGATCACATAGCATGAATTAAGTAAGTTAATTTCTATGCACAGTGCTAGATGTCCACTGGGTGGTGCTATTGTAGTTTTAAAAAATGACGTCCTCATAATTCTATAAATCGTTCTTATCTTTATTTTGCTAGTATATTAGTATTATTATTGATGTATTTTTTTATGTTGTATTGTTTTTTGTTTTGTTGGAAAAATTGGAAAAAATCTTGCTCTTGAAAAATCATTATGATTATAATAATCATAAAACATATTAAGAGTACATATATGTAACGTATGTTAATAGATTCAATACAAAAATAATAGCTTACTCGAACAAAGGATGAATTTCCTGCAGCCATGTCTCCAGCGTATAATAAATACAAAATCAGTAAAGACATGGGAAATTAACCCAGGTTCAGCCTCTGTCATGCTCCAAAAATATTTACTTTAACAACAGAGTTAAGGTCTATTGGTCTAAAATGATATGAAACTTAATGCGAAGAAGTTCTGCAAACTGAGAATTTTTGGTTTAGCAAGTTTTTCACTTTTGTGGCATTTCTCACACCACTATTAACATTTGCAGAACAGCTAGTGCACTTCTTACAATAATACAAACTACAAAACCTAGTTAACTTACAAAACCAAGTCACTTGCTAAGAATGTATAATTCATCAAAACTAAATGTTCACATTAATGGACGTGACAATGGCATCAGAATAAAAAGTCCAGGTTTATGTACAAACGAGTCAAAAGGATTTGCCAGGTTTTCATTGTGACTGTTCACTCGGCATGTACTTTCTAATACAAGAGAACCACATCTTGGTGATTCTATGTGAAAGTACTCAAGACAACACTATTCACTATTTGCACAGCCATTTCAAAACTGCAGCGACAGTAAGTGAGGTAAATGAGTAGCACACATTGATGCTTCACACTTTTGCTGCAAATAGACTCTTTGCAATTGTGATGCTAGTGTGTTCACAGCACTGTTCAAAAGCTAAGAACAATATTATAAAGCTGTACACTTATGTAAAAATGTCATCATCTGAGAGAAATTGTTCAGTCTGGGAGACATTTTAAGGAAAGAATGATGAAGAAATGCCTAAAATATTCTGTCAAATGACGCTTCTATCCGTATTTAATATTAGAGAGGTGAAAAAATATAGCTATCTGTTTAGAGAAGCCCAAATATGGATTTTAATATAATAAAACATTCTCTTAACACTCATAATAATGAAAGAGACACTTTATTGTCTTTGTGGATGCTTTATTGCAATATTTTGCAGACAGGAAAGAAAAGTGAAAGCAGGATTATCAGTGGGTATTTTCACTAATATATAATAGTGACATGATATAACTGTCAAACTTTTTCCACATAAAAGTTAAAGAAGACACACTACAAGCAAATGCATTTGTTTTCCTTTTCAGCAAATTTTTTCAAAACTGGTCCAAACTTGCCCGTCTAGCTAGCTTAGAAAACTTCTTCATCGTATCGCCAAGCAGAACTCCATTCCTGGTGTAAAACTCTTTGGCCAATGAGGGATTCATGGGGGAGGAAATGTACTCATCACACCGGCTTCCTCCCAGACTTGGTGCACACTCCACGGAGTACGTGAAGAAGAACGTTCCATGATTAAACATGCAGCTATCTGTCACAAGCCCTTTACGGAGCTCAAAAGAGCACCAGCCAAGCAAATCACTATTCCAGTGTGTATCCTCATCATAAACAGAAAATGTCAATTGGTTTTGCATATTGATGACAATTTGTCCAAAATCAAATTTTTCTGGCCATTTGGGATTGTCATCATTACTGATTATTTTGGTGCGCTTTAGCTGGTCACCATACTTAACCTCCACTGAACCATCTGTCTTGCCCCAATTATCACCATACAGTCCCCTTGCATAAAGTTTGTAGACCTTCAATATTGCAAGACCTTTTCCAGCAGGACAACAGTTTGCCTTGACATTCTTGTTGCTGTTACACACACAAGCACAAGGATCCCTTTGGTTGGACCTATGTCCAATTTGACAGGTTTCAGAACATTTTTTCAGCACTGCATTTTTAAAAATGTACTGCTCCACTTCTTTTTTCAGCCCATTTTTTGCACGGTGATTTTCTGGAAGTATGGTGTGAAGAGGTTTCAAGTTATACTGCACGATATCAGGTATGGTTTTAAGAGAGTTTAACCAGTTTTTATACACATCAGGGTCCAAACCGCCCCCAAAAAGCACAACTCCCACTTCATCCCCACCAGTGACCTCTGTGAAACGCTCATTAAATTCTGAGCTGAAACTTTGTCCCGACCTCAATGTTTTCTTCTTCGCTTCACAGTGTTTAGTCATGGCTTTAACACTAGCGCTGCTAGCAAAGTTAGCTGATGCTTCAACCGTCAAACAGTCACTAACATCTGTTGATGTGAATCCATTCATGGTTGCCTTGCAGGTCTGAAAAGAGGTTGTTGCCTTTATTTCCCCTCCAAGATACACTTGTGTGATATAATGAGTGCCATATGTGTCGATCAGGTCGAGATATGGTGATGCTTTTCCAGGACGATATGGTGGAAGAGAGTTCACAGCTGCAAGAAAGTCACGACTCAAAGGAGGACTAGTGGTCAGTCTGTACCTGTGGAGCAGAGAAAGAATGGAAAGCAGTTAAGGATTATCACAGAGTCCGTTTGAAAATACATGTACATGTTGATGTATGATTTAATCATTTTTACAGTCTTTCCAAAAAGCACATTGCAAATTTTATTAGAACAAATGGGGGAGTTGGTGGGGATCATCTTAAAAACTGATGGCCTGCTATAATATTCTAATTTTCCTATATCTATCTTATAAGTAGAATAACTGATTTAATGTAATGTATTGATTATTGAATGTAGCAGTTTGTAGGGCATTAAACACACAACTTCATCTATACCAGATACTTCTAGTTCATAGTTCGTATTCGATCCGACTCAAAAGACAGGAATTAGTGATTCCTTACACTAAATAGACCCACAATTGCACATGTAGATTTTCAGTCATCCAGATTATGGCAGTCCTTAAATTCTCTTATTTAAGCCAAGTTAACCTGAAAATGTGATTCATAAGGGATCGGCATCATATCTCAAATTAGTTAACAGGCTATTCAATGGGAAAGAAACAGTGCTTGATGTTAATACCTGATTACAAGTTTAGAACTTGGCAGTTCATGAACTGAAAGAGCGAATGATGAATCAGTCGATAAATCAGATAAAAACTTCAAGACAACAGTCGCTACTTGTTTACAGTATGAAGTAAAGTACAATCTTAAAGAAAATGTTAGAGAAATTAGGATTCAGAGAGTAAGATCTTTCACATACAGCACAATGTAATTAAGATACTGTGCTCTAAAGACGTAAATACATTTCAACACGTAGTTATCTGCTTAATAGCAGTCCTCTTTCTCCTGTAAACTTTGCAATGTGTCCAAAAACCTGAAAAATATTGATTTAAATTTTCATCTCTGACATCAACCCAGATACAGACCCCACTAGGGTCTCAGATATCGTCATCCTTCTTCCTTGAAATTGCTTGTAACTGACCTGCTCTCTGTCATGGCTGGTTTGCTTTGAAAACTAACCTCAAGCTTTTCAATTGTTACACTTTTTTGCTCACCACCTGCCTATCTCTGTATGTCCGGATATGTCCTTTATGTATACTCTAATTTGTAACACAAAGATTCAACATTTGCATTTCCGGACTTTTTGGTTTGCAGTTTTGTAAATTATGTCTATGCTCTTCTTGATAAAAAATAAAAATAAAATAAAAATCTGTGTTTTATCTGTTATTTATTGTGTTTGTGCTGTTATGTGAATTTCCCTCTGGGATTAATAAAGTATGTTCATTCAGTCATTCATTCTCCTTTTACTAATTGTTCTGTATTATTATGTTAATATAATTTCAAAATCAAGCTCATTAAGTTTATATGTAATGGAACATAATTCATAACACTGGATTACAAAAAATACTTTGTGAAAGTTGTCTGTTTTTTCAACTGAATTAGGAATATTTTTGCACTGCTGAATCCAAAAATGACATCCATTTTTCTCAATCAGGTCAGGTTTTTATTCTAATTTGATTTAGAGAAATCTGATCTTCTGACTAAATCAATTACATTCTTGTGACATTATCAGTTAATTTTGGTTAATATTTATCATCCAAAAAAGGTTTTAGAAAAATAAAAAATTCTAACAAAATGTATTAACTGTTACAAACCTGGATTTCTGTAAATCAGATAATAAACAGAAGGGTAAGTACATTATGCCTTCAGTGTGCAAAATTCTCCATTTCTTTTCTGTCCTGATGGAATCTCATTTAAAACATTTCTCAATGAACACAAAAGATAACCATCCACCTCATTAACAGCATCCATGGGCATACTCACCTATAAAAGTTACAACTGACTGATTGGCGGACAAATTCGTAACGATCACTTTTGGATTTTTTCATTCCAAATTCAGAAGCCCTGGAGTGTGACCCTCCAAGGCCAACACCAACAGTGACTGTAGGGTCCACAGGAATATTCAAATCAATCTTCCAGTCGTTGGTGACAGATGATGTGGAGTCGTTGACGAGAGATTCGACAGAATCATAGAGCATGCCGGAAACTTTCATGCTGCACTTTGGGAGGTTTCTCCAGTCCGCCACAGAGACTGGGACCTTCTGGTTCTCTCCATTCTGGTAGCTGTTTCTGTACATTTTGCAAGTGCCGTTTCTAAGGTTCCACGTCTCAGTGTCGATGACATAGGCGCCCTTCCTCTCCATTGTCACAATGTCAAAGCCTTCTCCACCCAGGTTGTAGCCGGGGACAAAGTGAGCCGTTTCACATTGTTGTGGAGAGCCAATAAAACTGGTCGATGAGAGACCAGGAGGAATCCACATCCAAAACAGGAGCATGAGCTGCCAAAGGTTTGCCATCTATGGGGAAAAAAAGCAAGGAATATCACACAAAATCCATTGTGTCAATTATAAATACATTTCCTCACTGCTCAGAATGACAACAGAAAATAAATTAAAACAAGTAGAATTTTGTTTACATAGATAAACAGAAAATAATTGGAGCAGGCAAAGAGGAGGTCCCTCTGTACCTTACCTTCACTGTAGATGGCAAGTTCTGGTCAGTGGTTTCCAGTTTCCAACTCATTTACAGCACTAATGCAGAGGTGGAGCTACAGTGTACAAATGTGTACAAATGTGATTCTCACTTGTGTTATTAATAGTTTAATTTAGCAGCTGTCTTGCATTCACAGTGAAATGCAACAACTTCTCTTGAATCTCTCAAGATTTTTTTTGGTGGTGACAATGTGAGAAATTGGTTTTCTGTGTGTGTTTATCAGTCCCTGTGTCGTTTCTACCTCTTGATTGGTTCCAGCTGTCTGACGTTTCCCCTGGTTACCCCCAGTGTATTTAATCCCACCTGTGTTCTCTGCTCCCTGTCGGATCCTTGTCAAATGTTGTGTCTGGAGGCCGACACGACAGGAACTCAGACACTACTGGTGTCTGAGTTCCTCTCTTCGCCTCTTTGCTCAGCTGTGCTGCCTGGACTACTGTGCTCTTTGTGGATCACCATTAAAGTCATTTTTCATTACAAGCTGGGTACAGTCATATCCATTCTTACCACCACAAAACTCCAATTCATGACAAACAAGTCATTTGAGTCAATTGTTTTTTAATACTCACTTGATCATTGCATGACTCTAATGACAATGTCTCTAGCCTTGCCCTTTTTATATGTTTCAGGGTTGTTGTTTTTTTTTTTTTATCTCTAATGTTAATGTAAAATAGTTTTTCATCTTCTTGCAAATTTGCAAAGAGTCTCACCTTAAAGATGACATCTTGAGCAATACTGTATGTTTAGACAGAGCTAACATGAACAAAAATGCATCAAAATAGTTTTTACATCCCTGGAGTGCTTCTGAAATTAAAGTGCCCTTGATGTTGCGCCGTAAAAGTATTAAAGTCTAGAAGGTGCCTTCAGACTTGAGTCACCATCTCTGCTTTGAGGTTTTTCTGTTCTAAGCCTAATCACTACACATTATCTTATCCTTCACTGTTTAGGTGGCTGCCTGAAAATATAAAAAAATAACACTATCATAAAGCTCTTCAGGACTAAAACTACAAGACAGAAAACTACTTTCTCAGTTTCTATTTTCTTCTTTTTAATGAGAACTGTAAATTACTTTTGACTTCTATTTCATGCCACAGCTTCTGAAGAGCTCATGAAACCTGAAGTTGTGGAGGAATTTCACACTTAGACATGTGTGCTGTTCATCTTTAGACTTCCCCTTTCAGAAAAATCGCGAGTATTTAAACTTTCTTGGAAGTCAGCTGACTGGTTATATACGTGTGTGGGGGCATGTGCGTGCGTCGGGCGGGGTTCCGTGTGGGGGTGTGTGTGCAGGTGTGCAAAATCAGTCTCAGATTTTACTTAAGGTATGGACGTAGAGGATGAGTTATGATTGCTGGTGTCATTCCCACTTGTTGCTGTTCATGACAGCCTTTGTTTAGCCGGTTCTAAGTTGATTTAATTGATTAAAATTGTGTTCTCTTTATGTTTATTTACAAGCAAATAACTACCCATTTTATACATTACTACTTATAGAACTTTTGGCTGAAGTACTTGTCTTTCTAAAACTCGTGCAATGGAAAGGGCTTTTATCTACGTGTTGTTTTAGGTAAACCCTGAAATGGCAACATTTCTGGTGTGAAACTTCATTTAGTAGCTAGTCTGCTCAGACATTCTCCCTCAAACTTTCAGGTCTTGACCCTGAATAGATCACTGCAACACTTTCTTGCCCCTGCAACTCTACACACAAAGAAGTCTCTAATTTACGGTAAAATACCTGCAGCTTTACCGTATAAATATGGATTTGACCATATTTATGCGTTAACATTCTGGCAACCACAGCTACCAGTATTTTTCTGTAAATTAGAGATTTTTTTTTTTGCAGTGTGAAGTGTTTCTGGTTTCTAAATCACTAAAACACTGGAGAAAGCAATTTCCGTTTTTTACTATTGGTGTGCTTGGAGTTAAAATTGCTTTTTTAACATTTTTTGACACTCTATCAAATCCACCAGACTTGTGATACCTGCTAGGAAATGACAGAGACTTGAGGATATCCTCCTGGCACAACAGCATGGTACCAGTCCTTGTTTTGCCAGCTTATCACATTTTGACTTTAAATTTGATGCACGACTGTATGGTCAACCATAGGGTATACAATCTTTTAAAGTTCATATACGGAGGCGTTTTCTATAGTGGTCGTTTGGGGACCAATTTGAGACATTTGGCCTGGAGATACTCACAGGAAAACCTCTCCAGAATGATTGTCTGTGTTCTTGCTATCAGACTTAAACTTGTAATAGTTAAGTCCACAGGCAGCCACAATGCGCAGCCTCAAGTCGTGACTGAGCTATTTTTTTAGTTAGGACTTGCCACACACCAACTGGAGAGAGCTGCTGTTTTTCACCTTTTAACTTTGTTAAAACAGCAAGGATCAAGAATGATTTATAGCATAGACAATGAGAAATTAAATAAATCTGAATTTTCCTGTTGACTCACAATATGTAATTGGTATGAATACAACAGCATGCTCTTTTACATTCAATTCAAAAGAAATATGTTGGTCAAGTTAGAATAGAATAGAATTAAAGAATTAAAGTTAAAATATTACTTTAAATTTAAACTTGAAAGGAGTGTATATGCATTGTTAACCCATGAAAAGCCTGTATAAAAATGTGACAAATGCATAATGGTGAGGCTTAAAATGCAGAAAATCAAGCCAAAACCCTATGGCACCATAAAAATCACCCTAAGCTCAAGAACACATGTACTTCCTGTAACAGCAATGTGTCAATGACAAGTTTTGAAAGCTAGAGGTGCTAAAACCTCAAATTCACACAATAGCTACAGTTATTATGAAAACAGAGGTTGGTTAGAGGTTTTTTTTTTTGGTTTAAACAGCAGTCGGTTTTTATGTGAGTCAACTGTGTCAATTGGGGATCACACCAAAATAAATCCATAAATGGAGTGCATCACAAGGGTGAAAGGGTAATTTGATTCAGAGTTAAGTTGATCCATTATTTGTATAAAGTGCACAGTTGCTTCTGACGAATTTAAGAGAATAGCTGGTAATTGAATTAATTTATTAACTTGACCATCAGCAAGAATAAGATCTATTGTAAAATGAGATGTTTCGGTTGTTTGTCTGGTTTGGAGCATTCAGATGCAGATGAACACAGGGTCAGGGAGGAAAACATGCGTTAATAGTCTTAGTTGTTACCATTTATTCATCTGGCAGGATAATGGGGCAATTTCCTAAACGTTTAAGACTTAGAGTAGAATAGAATAGAATAACTAGTAGATTCACACAAAGACAGAACATAAAATATATAAAAATATAATAACTCATGACCAGAATGCCCACTAGATGGTGGTGTTGTACAAGAATTATGTTTTTACTGTTCTCAGATTCAGCCTTCTCTTTACTACATTTTTCTATGAATTGTTAAATACATCATTGTTACTATGCACTGCCTTCCCAGACTATTCTAATAAATAAAGAAATTATTAAATTACTACACTGATAATTTTGCATTCAAATGTTCAAAACTAAGAAAATTGTCACCTGATCAAATGTGTTTCTGCAGGCATTCTGAACTAAATATGTTTCATATGGTAATGTCGTTGGTGTATTCTTAGTAATATTTTATCTAGCTATGCTAAACATTTGTTTGGGTTTAGAGTTGATAAGACTGTAACGGAGCCCAAACTTGTTTACTTGTTTAAATAATTGTTGTTGTTTTTTTCCAACAAACTAATCAGCTCATATGAAGTGAGGTATTATTGTTCAATAGCATGTAGATTATGATCTTTCTTTGTTTCTGATGTATATCAGAACCTGTGCTACATTGCCACATAAAAGCTTGTGATAGGTACGATCGAATTTTATTTATTTTTGCATTGTTAAAGGCATTTCTAGAGAGCATTTCTTGTCCGTAAGATTTTTTTTTATTTATTTATTTTTTTTAGAAATGACAGAATACAGATTGTTTCAGATGGGTAATACTTAATGTGGATAATGTTTTTAACATTTGAGGTTCATGGAAACAGAATTATTAATATATTATAGCGGGTTTCCATATGGGCCATAAAACCATTAGTGCTAAAAATCAGCAGAATATTACGTTGCTTGTTTACATGTCCACTTAATCCCACACAGAGAGAAAAAAGTGTCTGATTTGGGTTTCCCAAGCAAACACAGTTTCTCAAGTCTTGGTTTAATTGATCCTTCTATATTCATTATTGCTTAAGATGTGTTGCCATACTAATTCACTTTGTGTATTCTCGTACTATTTTCTTTGTTCATATGAATTTATTATTATAGATCAGTGTCAGTCTTTCTCCCCATGATTTGTAGTTTCTTTGTGTCTTAGATTTATTAGTGTTAATTGTTTACCTTCGCTCAGTCTCCCTGTTTCATCTCCCATATAGCTGTTCCTAATTCCCTGATTAATTCACCTTCACACGATGTCATTTTCCACTTTCTGCTCAGTTTATGAGGTTTCATTGCTGGTCCTCCACCATTTTTTTAAGGTGTTCTATCTCAAACCTTTTACTGGCCTAGAAAATGTACTCTGAAAAGTACATTTTCTTGGAACACCACTGGTTCAAACCATGTAATTTATCTGTTTCCCCAATTAAAGTTTTCATCATGCTCATTCTAAGTTTATGTCCTGTATTTTGGTCGGTCCTTAAACCTAAAAACATGATTAATATTGGAAATGGGTAAACCTTCAACTAACTGAGATGTTCTTCTACTTAGCCTCATCAAATCCTCAAGATTATTGTCCCATTAAAATAACACTTTCATACCTTAATAAAAACCATCACTTTAACTATATCAACACTGCTGAAAACAAAATCTGTAATCATTGCAGAACACTGCATTCTAAATAAAATTGTGTGAAATAGCCATCATGAATATTTAAGCCACAAAATATCCATGCAGTTATTCAGATTATCAACATTTTTTAACAAAAAAAAATTGAGTCTGTCTTTTTGTACTGACTTTTAGCTTGGAACGGCCAAACGTCCAAGTTCTGAGTCACTGAATGCTAACATAGCATTGACTTTTACTCTAGCACTCAAAATGACAGTCTCCACAACTTATACAAAAGTATAATATTAAAATGTCATATCCAATGAACAGACAAATGCACTACACAAGCCCAGTAGAGGTAAAATTGCCATTAATACCCTGTTTACCTCACTTAGCAAACAACCAAGCACACAAAATTCCCAGTTAGCCTGACATGCACACTGTTTTGCTGCATCAGTAAGTATTAGCACACTGGATAAACCCATACATGCTTGGATGAACACTGAAACTCTATATTTGAGGTATCTATCTCAACTACTAGAGATCTCTGAGTTAACCAAAAAGTCAAAAAAGAAATTAGTCACTTAATTCCTTTAAAATTTGAGTTTTGAGAATCAAAATCAAATTTTGAATGAAAGTTTAGCAGCATCAGAAGGAGGTGGGTGAACAAAAACATTCGCATGAAATGAAGCGTCTGACATTTCCTGTCCCATACAGGGGAACTGCGCTTTCCGTCACTGATGCAAGCTTGCAAATGCATCCTACACAAAAGCACATTTTTCATCCGTTCCTAGTGATAGAATCTTGGCCAGGTTATTTGATTGAAAACTACTCTAATCTGAATTAAAGTTATTGTCAGAAAGAATTGTTCACATTAGCAACTTCCCAGTGAGTATTGCTGATATTCAAAAATCAACCTCAAATTTTAAACTACCAAGCACCATGTGGGCAATTACATGACTATTCTGGTACATCCTCCTGTGACTTAAAATAACAAAACAAAGAGATCTCATCCCAAGTGAAAAGGTGAAGAAGCAAGATTGAATGCCTCCAATCATAACTATTTCAAATATTTTTTATTTTGCTGTTTAAAGAGCAAATATGCAAAGCTTTTTTTGTTTTTACATGAAAACATTTTAAAAATTATTTGTAAAATGCTTTGTTTTTATTGTTTTCCAGTCTCTATGATACTGATGCTTAATTTGAAAAATGATGTGAGGCCATCCAAAAACAACACTTTATTAATTTGAAAATATAGTCTGAATCAACTACATAAAGATAAGGCCTTTTATCTAGAGTTTATGGCATACATGCAATGGAGTCACAGGGTGCAGTAAATCACTGTATTTCTCCTTTATATTATGTGTTCAATGCTTCAGTGTCCACACATACAGCAACTTGTCCCCATTGAAAGATTGCAAATCATGCTGTAGCCACAGCAGAGTTGACCTAGTCAGATAAATTGTTGATGACAGCTTAGATGCTGGTATTTATGACAGTTATAACTCAGAGACCTTCTCTGTTCAGTGCTATTCTGGGAAAGGCAACACATTACTTAGATGACATGATAAGCCACAATGAAGAAAGAGTTTTTTAAAAACATGCAAATTAATACAAATTCTAAAAATAAATATGAAATCTCTAAACATTGTTGTGATTGCTTCCATGAAGAGCATTTGTGATCTTACACACTGATCAGGCATAACAATTTTACAACTGGCATTCATGTCTCTACTACTTTACCTTTTAGAGGGTGGAAATTCAACATTAAGAAATAAGAGGAAATTTTGTCCTCAAAATCTGTGTTAGGAGCTGGGATGCACAAGCTTAAGGATTTGAATGAGCCAAATGTGGTTCTTCTTTCCAAGAGTAGACCATGTTGGAGAACTTCTGCAGCTGCTACTACTGTGAAGTGTTCTCAATCTGCAAAGGACAGGAGCTACTGAAAATGGTTCTGAGAAAGAGGAACAGCAGTGAGCTGACAGGACTATGAATAACTATGTTTGATTGATGCATTTACATTACATTTACAGCATAGCTTTTCGAACGGATGAGCTACTGTGTGTTGTACATTGATGATTTTATCAATTGTACTTGACAAAATGTAATGTCTTTTATTGTTTTCACAACTGTTAGCTATATGTGTTTATGATGTTTATGATGTTTATGATGTTTTTTATACTGAAATGTGCTATAGAAACAAACTGGATTGATTGTCGCTCAGACTGCTGAAGACATTTATGCTAGTTCTGATTGAGAGTTGTCAATACACACAGTGCAATTTGTTGACACAAAGGCATGAGAACTAGACCATGGACCAATTGAATAACATAAGCTTGTCTGATGATGAACCATGTTTTCTTTTGTATCATATTGCTTTTGCCACCAGGAAGTTCGAAGCACAAATATTGCTGGAATGGCTTAGAGAGCACAACAACAGGATTGAGTTGTCACGATTAGCCAGACGCCAATCTATCTGTTTGTGCTGGACAAACAAGTCTGATCCACAGAACCTCCATGACTTAACTGGTCTTCTGATAATATCTTAGAGCCAGATAGCAAAGCATATCTTAAGAGCCCTAGTCGGGCCCCGGCCTTGGCTCGTCTGGGCAGTTTTGGTTGCAAAAGGGGGGAACAACACAATATTAGGCAACTTGTCAAAAATGATATGCCTCCTTTCACCTACTTATTAATCTATCTCTCATTCATTTCCACAGTGAATGTACGTAAGTCACAACACAATATAGAAAACTAAGGCTATAGTTTTCTAACTGCATGCTTGCACGCAGTTAGGAAATAACACATTTCAGCTTGGTCCTGAAACCCGCTTTTTTCCATTTAGACAGCTCAAACATTTTTCCATGCCTAAATTTGCAAAGGGAAAACAGATGTTCTGCACCTAATCATCTTCATCTCTCTGGGGGATTGAGCAAGCACACACCCACAAGCTGATCTTGTGAAGCAACGCCAAAGTGAGTGGCAGCGCCCAACAAATCTTGTCCTAAAACAAATATCCCATGTGTAATATCGTATTTTACCTAATAAATTGGTGTGGTGTCAAGTTTATTACTCTTGCTTGAGAACAAAGGAACTGCTTTTCACGAGAACTGAAGGTAAGAGGATGACAGCTATGTTTGCATTTGCCTTGTATTGTGGTTATTTGCACCTTCTGAAAGTGCACTGCTGCAACCTCAAAAAGGAAGTAAGCATGTAGGCGAGGTTCATCTTTTACTGCGCCACTGCTTCAAAACATATTCGAAGAGATGCAGTTCTGAATTGTTTCAGTAAGAAGAGGACACATGGTGGAGAGAAATAAAAAAGAATTTGATTCTTTAAATTATTCTTGACTTTTTCATATTTCAAAGACTTGTTTTCATGGACACTGCTGGAGAAGATTCTAAAGCTCTTTTTTGCTGTATTTTTGGGTGATTATACCACTAAAAGCTAAAAGGACTGAGCTGTGGACCCTCACCGTTTTTCAAAAAACTGAATCTCCAGGAAGTCAAACAGAGGGATTGTTTGCAAAGTCAAAGCTCTGTCTTGTGAATATTGGATTGGACACATTCCACAAGCTGACAATGCCTGTGATTGTTTTGGAAGCCCGAGACTTCACCAGTCCACTGTTTTTGGTGAGAACATTGGAAGTCTTCTCTAGCTGCACAGCCTTCAGTCTTGTGGCCTCTTTGGACCATAAAAACTCAAACAGTTCATCTTATCCTTCATCGGACACATTCAGGATCTTCTGTATGTTTACCTGGTGTTTCTTCTTTGTGATCACTCTCCTCATACACATTATCAGCATCATCCAGTTCCACAGCCTCATCCCAATATCCTGGAAGAACCTGACCATGACGGTGGCACTGTTGGGAGTGTTGATGAATCTCAGCTCCACTGTGGTTTTTCCCTGGATAGTCATGGATCATGGAACTGTGTCTCCACGTGCTTTGGCTGCTACAGTGGCTTCTGGTTTCACCTTCATGGCCTATGTCTCCGAGTCCTGTGTTCTTCGCTCCCAAGCGCACGAACAAAGAGGCTACATAGGCACCTTGCCTGGTTTCCTTAAGATTATCCAACTTTGGGGGGGATTGAAGATGGTCCCTCTGATGGTGATAATCTCCAATTTCACGACTGGAGTACTTTGGCAGTTTTGGATATCTTGCGTCTCATATGGCATTTGCATCTTCATATCACTCGTCATCCTGGTGGTGATACTGGGAGACTTTGCTGGGCGATGCCTCCTGCCTTTTGACAGGTTTTTGGCTGCCTTCAGTTTGATTGGGGTGCTGCTCTACATGTTGGCCACTGTTATTTGTTTGACCAAGATACTGCAGCTGAGTGAGACGGAATCCAACCCAAATAATCTCAATGTGCTCATCATGGAAACAGTGGTTTCCAGTGCCACACTGTTAGCTTACACAGTGGACCTTGCCTTTTCCATCAAACTGTTATGTGACAGGAGTCACATATGAAGCTGGTTGTGATGTTTATGACTGATTTTCGCTACAAAAACATAATAGAAAAGCAATCAGAGTGATTCAGGTTTTGCTCTTAATCATTGCTGTCATGTCAAACTGTCTGACATGTTTGACATGACATGTCATGTGATATCACAATCAGGTCACAATCATGACCTGATTGTGACCAACCACAATCAGGTCATGATTGTGGTTGGTGTGTCACCACTGGTGGTATTTTGGGTTCCTCCCCTGGTTCTCATGAGACACTTTAGTATCAACAATTTACAAGTTAAAAACTATGGGCTGATTAAGTGATTTAATTGTTACTGAAACCCTGAACCATCTTTATGTCCTTAAAAAAATCAGGACATAGCTAATCAAAAGCTCACAAATCATGACTAACTATAAAAATTACGATTTTTAGGCAATTAATAGGAATAAGATTAAAATCTAACTTCTGACACTGCCAAAAGTTGGAAAAATACTGGAAATGTACCTGGGGAAAAAAAATCATATTCTTCATATTTTAGTCAACAAAATTTCAGTAAATTTCCTTTTCCTAGGAAAAAAAACTTCCTTAAGTAAAACTTAATCTGTCAAAAGAAATTCAAATGTAATGTAAATTCTACTGCAAAGTAAAATTTGCAATAAAGGCATAGTCACTGCATAAAACTGTCTTTTCCTCAGCTGAGTCCTCCCACCAAACATGTGCTAATGATCTACAGAAGATGTGTATTTTATGATGAAAGAACTGAAAATAATTAAAAAGGGCAAACACTGGATTCAGAGTTGTGCTGTTGTGCTAAGGTTTTTGCTATCTTTTGACAGATGTCTGATTAATTCTAACTTAGGTGCAGATTCTCAACCATTTCATCACACTGAACACTTCTCCAAAGTCGAGTAAGCCTAGTCTGGTTTACCAAGTAGTAATTAGTGTCGTATTATAATTGTACATTATCAATTTTGGTTTGATTGAGCTCTCAAAGATGTCCAAGATTGATGTTTTCTAAGGTGAAATGAAAGGCTTGAGAACTAAACCTCTGAACTAACTTGTAGAGTTTCACTAAGCGCTGTAAAAGGGATTGGTTTTATTGTCCTAAAATAAATATGTGTCATGCTGCCTTAAACTGAAACTGATTGTGGAAATGTCTTACTTAAGTGTAGTTGCCATCAAAAACCACTAGATGGCAAGAAAACAGCATGATCTCATATCTTTTAAGCTTCATTTGAACATGTTGAATGTCGTTCACATCAAAATCATTGTTTATCATATAAGACTTTTGATCAATAAATTGTCAAACTTTAAAATAACCTGTGTCTATAAGGTTAATTGCTCATACATTCAGATAATTCATGCCTTTACCATAATTAGACTGTACTATGAATGCAATAGGTTTTATTTAAACTGAGGATTTTTTTTCTTAACTGTAACTATTGCTTTCACCTACGAAAAAAACCCTAAAATTCAATTTCTCAGAAAATAAGACATTGCATAAGACCAATATGAAAATTGACTGATACTCCACAGAAAGGGTAAGCCACAATAGATCAATAAAGAATCTTGTTGTTCACAGTGTTTTCTATGCATCCATACAAATAGCAAGTTGAGTGGAAGGAAAACATGCAATAGAACAAAATATATTTACTAACATGAGATTTTTTCCTTCCTTCTGAAAATATGTTCATATACTTTCTATATTCGGTTGGGGTCCCAGTTGCATATACTGAATCAGTGCAGCATGTTATGAAGGTGAGCAGCATGTGACACTGCTGTGATGTTAAGGAAGGTCCGGTAGCTTTAATAGGTAAAGTGGCATGTATTGTTGGGCTGGGCATCCTGTCTCATCTTCTTCTTTGCAAAACCTCATAGATTCTTCATGATTGTGAAATTAGGCTAGTTTGTAGTCCAATGATGATGATGAGGGCAATTTTTCCTTGGTCATTAAGCTGGAACTTTTGGCAGAGAGGGAAGAATTTCTATATAGTTTGTTGGAGGAGGAAGTCTGATGTGGTCATGGCTGCTGTGACTTTGGACCAACAGATGTATAACCCTACAAGGCTCCCCAAATTATCACTGCCTGTAAAAGTCTCACACTGAACCTCCAGCATCTTGCAAACTCTGCCTTTCCACTCTACTCCAAGTATTCAGTTTCTCAGAAAGTAAAACATTGCATAAGACCAATACGAAAAGTAATTGGACCTTGATTTTTAAATAAAATGCAAATGTACTTTTATCAGTGTAGTGGTTGGAATACCAAGTAACAATCCAGTTCATTTTCTTCTTGGCCCAGGTAGGATACAGATATTGTTTCTGGTCCAGTAGTGCAACTTAATACACAGAATGTGACACCAACTAAAAATTTTGTTATTTATTTTTAAAGCTGAAATTTGGGTCCTAATTTTTGAGGCCTATAACCGCCCAAATATAAATACACTAAATGCTTAAAGTAAATCACTCTCATTTGAGTTTCACTTTTTAGATTAAAAATATTGAATTGACTGATAAACGTGCAGCACTCAACAATGCTGTACTGTTCATTTCGACAGTATGGAGTAACAGTAAAGTAACTTTGCATTTTACATCTGCATCATCTGTTGCAGGCATGTCCAATCGCTCTATCGAAATGTCGATCGTTAATCCCCGACGATTAAAAATGTGACCATTCCAGCTGCGGGTTTGATTGCTCTGGTCTGAGAAAGTAAAACTCTACAGTTTTTTTTTTTTCTTTAAGGAACTGACAGAGGCTCGTCAACAGGGGGAGAGAGACCAAACGAGGCGTGAAGTCTGCTTCGTACGTGGAGCTGGTAAACGATATTAAACGGTTTAGTATCCAAATCTTTGCGTTCGTTCGTGGCTCTGTTCGGTGAATCCAGACCGTAACGGAGAGCCCTCTGCATGGTGAGTTTCGTCTGTTTTTTTTTTTAAAGCAGCTTGTGAGAATGGTGAAGTGGTTTCGGTCGGAGGAGCACTTTAAAGACTCGTTTGTGAGTTAAGTCAAGACTGGCGCATTTTGATTGCGCGTTAGTAAATCTTTAACGGTTGTTTGGAAGTCGAGTTTTAGATGGTGACGGTTAAAAGTGGGACTTTATGTCATTTTTAGGCTTGAGCTAGCTGCTTCAAGACCACAAACTGATTTGACAAAAAGTTGTACGGATTATTTAAAGGTTAAACAAGTATATGAATAAAAAAAACCCACATAATTACCGCATGTAACCAATTAATTAATTTGGGTATTAACACGACAAAGAGAGCTATTTGGCCTGTCACACATGGCTACGGCTAGTTGGTGGTCCACAGCGCTGTAAATGCAAAAGCAAGAATCACTACAATGTCAAGATTTTGCTGACTTTAAAGGGCTTCTTTTAGGAAGAAATTGGACCAGCATTTTTAAATGCCGACTTTACAGGGCTTGTGTAGGGAAAAAAAGTTTATGTACAAGTCAGACTGTAACTTGTAACGTTCTACTTTTTAGATTCCCTAGAATTGAAATCCTCTTAAAATAAGTTCCGATATCGCAAAAGCTCCATTTTGAATGGTGGCGAATACAACCCGGCTAGAATATTTGACATTTGCACCAACCCAATTAAAGTTTTTCAAAAACACTACATTTACAGGAATGCATAATGATTAATATCATGAATTACTGTTTTTTCTACTTTCAAATGTGTTTCTCAGAAGGCCCCTGAGCTCCACAGGCATGAGAAACTTGACTCTACTATAGGCAGATGCGAGTCCCAGGCTGGATTGAATGGCCCCGAGTATCCAAGGTAAGCACTTAGCCAGTACATTTGAACTCGTTATTGATCTGCTTCCTGTGCTGCAAATGACCAGAGAAGGGCAAAGTCTATGTAGAGAGAGAGGGTAGATAAGAGATGATAGGAAGGAGAAGCACGACTCTGAATAATGAAAAGGTAGACTAATGATGTTGAAACTCTGTGCCTGGTATTACTGTCAAGGAGAAAAGAAAGTTTTGAGTCATACAAAGGGGTTGAGTAATGTTTGTTTTTCCAAAAAGATTTGTAAAAGTTAAAGAACAGTTTTTCTTTTTTTGTAAATTGTGTGCTTACCTTTTTCCTTTAAGCACAGACCACAGAAGGGTAAAACTATATACATATATATATATAAGATTGAGCTGAAGAGGAGATTTTTTTAATGGTTACAACAATACAAAAAAAAGTTAGTAATTTGTAAACGAAATTGTTCGTTTGAGTGTACAACACAAGAGATTGCGTATTTTCCACTTGGTGAAATGTTTTTTTGTCTCTGGTCTATTTTTCACCTCTGATCCAGATTTACAAAACAGGGATATTATCCTCTTGTCATATGCTAACTCTGTTTGGCTTCAGGCTCTTATGCTTTTTATACTCTTCAGCCTCTTGACTCTTGCCCCATTTGGACTGAATGAAATAGAAGTGGAGATTTGTTTTTCTAAGAGCATGGGATTTTCTATCCCTCTTTCCTTTTTTAAAGCCAATCTTGCAATTACATGACAACCTGTTTATAGCTATTCTTGATGATGCTGGAAAACCTAAATGGTATATCAACTTAGAATCATGTTGAAATAATTGACAGTCTTCACAAAAATGCAAAGCCATAAGGCCTAACTCCTTGTCACATGAATGCAGTCAACTTTTTTTATCAGAGAAATGTCCAACACTTTGCTCAAATGCACACAGAGGTGTGTCCATATTTCTGTAAAGGTCTTTACAATCAATAATGGCGGCATTTGTCTGCAAAGTACTGTTAAATAGGCCTGTGCAGCTAAAGCTCCTTGCAAAAGTATTGATAAACCTTTAAGCTCCGTCACAGGAGTTTATGTCCTAAAGACGTAAAATCTTTAGGACTTTATGTTATTGACCAAGACAAAGTGGTGCATAATTGTGGTATGAATTAAATTATTAATTAGAAAATGTATTTTAAAAGAACTTCTTTTATTTGTGAGATGACATCTGATTCTGTGTTTTGTAGCTAAAAGTCTTTTGGGGTATGTCTCTCAGATTCCCACATTTACAGAGTGCTTGCATTCCCTCCACATGTGAATCTTTGCAGCTCCTCTTGTGTAAGCATGACTCTTTAGGCAACTTCTCTAAAAAGTGTTGACCTTGCTCAGTCTGTCTGTGTGGTTAGACATATTTTGGTAAATTTGGATGTAAGCTGTACTGCGTTGTTTTTAATTGATGGATTAACCAACTCTCTGTGAGATGTTGTATTTGTTTTATGGCATAATTCAACTTTATGCTTCTCCACACTTATCTGCTGTTTTTCTTGGCCTTCATGGTTAACTCTGTTCTCTGTTTGTCCTTAATAAACCTTGGAGGCCTTAAGAGAACACCTGGTTCAGCACCTTATTACCAGGGATTAATCCTATAATATAATCCCTTTATAATATAAGCTAACATAATTTGTTTTATTGGGTATTTTATTGTACGCATGTCTGTTTTCTAAACAGGTGACTTCTGAAGGCAGTTGGATACACAAAATTTTATTTACTGGGTATAAGATCAAAGAAAGCTGAATACAAATGCATGCCACACTTTTCAAATTTTCAGTTATGAAACATTCTTAAAATAAAGTTCTTGTTTCCTTCCACTTCATGATTATATGCTCATTTATGTTGAATTATCACCTAAATTGCAATAAGTTAGAAGGCAAACTCTTTGGTTTAAAATTGTGACAAAATGTATAAAAATTTAAGGTTTGTGCCTAGCAGTGTCTAGCATTAATTTAATTTTGCTAACCTGTATAAATGCATATGAATCTTTGTTGACATGGCCTTATTTGCACTCTAATATGAGCTGGGATAACATCAGCCTACTTATCTTTAAATACAAATGTAAAGGCACTTGTCCAATCACTGATATGTGGACTATTCCTTAGGATTTGTGAAACTGTGGCAGTGTCAGCTTGCAGCTTGTTTTAGCTGCTGTCTCTGCCAGCAGCAGCCCTTGCATTCCCATCAGCGTAATGATCACTTGTTACCAACAGAAAGAGACAGACGTAAGGTAGGAGGTGAGGACATGTGTAAATATAGTGTTTCTATAAATAAACTTTAATGGATTCTGGGACTTAAAGTAGAGTGCACACAGTGATGGCAAGAGAGCAGAAATTCTGATAGAGATGAAAACTAAGATATGACCATTATCATTATTATTATTTGCACTTTTAATGTGAGCCCTGAGGAATGTTTTCTGTCTCTCATGAAGCTAAAACTGAGCTCTTTTTATGGGATCTTTCAAAGACCCCAGCGAGGTGCTCTCACACTTCAGTTTGTTTTGGATAAAGTGCAAATTTGAAGAATTTTATTCGCTATCCCATTTTGTTTTTTGCTGCATCATTTATATGCATCATTTGAAAAAGCAGCTATCCAGTCTGCATTTCATTTAGTTCTTTTTGAAACTGCTTTTTATTACTGAATGAAGTCCCTTGGGGCCCTTACATGCTTGCTGCTGTGGAACTGAGCCGAGTGGCACAAATTATAATTACTTGAGACAGATTATTGCGGTGCTTTCGCAGGTGTGATGAATGTAACTAGAAACTGGAAAAATCCACAGCTCTAAACCAGGAAGGGAAACAATCTTGGCTTTATTGTCCCGTTGCACGATCTCATAAACGTCTGTAGTTTTCTTTTAATTGTCTGATTTTAGTGAGTTTGATGAATGTAGCATGTTGACATTAAGCAAGGCTTGGGAACTATTTAGAGAAACAAAGGAGTCTTTGTGGAAGGAAAGCAGCATGTTGGATCTGCGCTCTTGTGGTTTTGACCAGAGTGGAGTTAATGGGCAGACAATTTCTTTAAAGAGCACCATTCCCATTCTGAGTATTTTGTTGGATTCCTGCAACCAAGAATCAGCCTGAAATACTTCACCAGTGTATTTCTTTTTACATTTGGAAGGTAGCTGGAAGTTTTTAGTCAGTTCCCCTTGAACACTTGCACTTTTTGTTGCATCACAACCACAACCCTCAGCATATTTGGATTTTTAATTTTGATAGACCAACAAAATGTAGTTGTTTGCCAAATAGATTCAGATCAATCAGAATTAACTAAGAGTTTCTGTGAACAGCAAGTGTGAAGTCTTGCCACAGATCCTTCATTGGTTTTAAGAGGGGAGATTGATTGCAGCATTCTCACTCATGAACATACTTTGATCTAAACCACGCTGCTGTTTCTCTCTGTATGTTTGGGTTTAATGTCCTGCTGGAAGATGACGTCCAATGCCATCCTAAACTTTTTGCATCAGCTAACGGGTTGAACAGCTCTGTGTTTCTCTCCATCTTCTCATCAAACATGTCACTGTTGAGGGAAAGTGCCCCCCTGTATAATGTTGCCACTACCTTTTTTGAGAATGGGGATGTAGCGATAATGGTAATGTGCAATGTTAACAGATCCTCTACACAGTTTTTCAAATGTGGATGTAAGTCATGGTGTATCACATGAGGATCCACATAAACTACATTGAGGTTTGTGGTTTTAAAGTCACAGAATGGGAGAAATATTTCAAGGAATGAGAATACTTTTTGTGAATACTTTATGTGAATATGTAGAAATAAAAATGAAACAAACCTTAAAGTAGCAAAAGTTAAAAGACCTGTTTTAATTTTTTAAGTTTCATTCTGTCAATTTTAGTTGCTAAAGCTCCTGAAGAGGTTCGTCTGGACGCTGCCATGTTCTTAAGTGACCTACAGGATTATTCAGCTGATAATGGATTAGTTTTGCTTCCTAACAGATGATTTTAGGTGTCGACACTTATCAAAAGTTCCTACCTTTCCAGATGACCTAAAACTATCAAACATGTCAGTTTGAGTAGCTTCTGGGAAAGCTGTTTCTGTGGCGGCAGATCTTTGACCGACGTCATTTTGTTTGCTCTGCAGCTAAAGGCATTCATGCAAAAATAATGAGGGCTTGTTGATGTGTCTAAGCAGTTCAGCAAAGAGTTCATTATTTGACACCAACAAATCTAGGCTCCTGATCTGACATGGTCTGAAATGCATTGAGGTATATACACCAATAAGCTTGGTGTATATTTTTTAGTTTTAATTTTGTTTGCTTGTTTACAATAGCAGTACTAATATTTAATCTGCATGTAGTGTCTTGGTAATGGAAAGATTATTTGTTACATATTTCATTCTTTCCATCCGTCTGTCATCGGTTTCTTAAATCAGAAGATTTCTACTTCCCACTCAGTCAACACTCTGTCACATGCTCCACACAAAATGTTGTGTTGTAATCCACAACAGCTGAGGAATTCCAGGCAATAGTTGAGAAACTTGGTTATCTTGCTGGTCATTTGTAGGCAAGTGATAACTGTCCAAATCTGTCACAACAGATGGCAAATATTATTCCGTAATCCTGTTGGAAATGATAATGGCAGTTGTTTTCTTCCTAGGTGAAAGTGTGTCTAGCTTTGTTTTTTTGTCAAATCTTTCAGTGGAAAAATATTTCATGTAACGATGCAGCCAGCATGCTGCTCCTGGCTGATTTTTGATTTGATTCAGATTTTATTTTGCTTTTTGTTTTTTTGGCAAATGACCTATTAAAGAGGAAAACTGAGATATGGATTTTTTTTTAATTGAGGTGGTCATTTTGAATGGAGCAAATAACGCGAGTTATTATACCAGGTTATTCTCATTTGTGTATCATGTCCCTAACCTTGATCTGATTTTTACTGTAACACAAAAGAAGTGCATTGCATTTCTTGGTTTTGATTTGTTCAATAAAAATCACTATGATTTTCTCATCAACAATAAAAAACCTGCACAGTACAGCAATAATGATTAGATTTCATTATATTCTTTTCAAATAGCACTTGTATGCTATTTGTTATAATAATACTTAAGAGTGTTAATTCCATGTACAGTTTATTGATGCTGTATTGAGACTACAAATTACTGAATCCTTAACTTTCACAGTTGCAAAATATTTAAGTATTTAATACAGTGATAATTATGTGTTTTAAAGATAAAATTAAGTACAGTTAGTGAAGCACATTTTCAGATGAGTTAATGCTGATGTTGTAAATAAAAACCATATTTAGAAAAATGTGTCTGTTAGGATGTGAAGCGGTTTGACTTAATTCAATCTCTCACCTTTTAGTCAGTCCTTGACCTTAGTTTAATAACATTTTTGTTAGATAAGCTTGCTGCTTATCTTGTCTGGTGTTGGCTGATTGAATGCTGCCATCATGTTAAAGAAATGTCATCCATTATTACAGATGCATTAGTATGCAAGTTCTTCCGTTTCATGGTAATTACAATGAGGCATTTACATATCTCACTTTACAATAGAAGGACAGGTTTACTATAGAAAATATCTGAAAAAGTTGGATTATAAGTATTTTCCAGGTTTGTATAGCCATTGATAAATAACAGTCCAATTCATTTGTCCAAAACTAATTATTAAAAATAAAGTGCTGATGATCTGAATGGTTTCCTTAAACGTTGTAGGGTTATACACCACAATTTAGTTGAAGTGTGTTCTCTGGACACTGCACTGCTGATGTTGCTGGAGGAGTTGCTTAGGGTTTTGCAGTCAGCTGATACTTGGGATGATCTCAACACAAAACATTTTAGTTTGTCGTGTCACTAGTTTGTCAGCATTCTTAAGAACAGGTTCGGTACTGTCGGGCAGCTGGCTGCTTTCTGTTTGTCTCCACAACATGAAGTCAGCAAGGTATTGGTCAACTTATTTAATTGTTGATTAAAATGCCACATGCACAACGGGGAGTATAGTGGTGGGGGAAAACTGCTGAAATTATGTCATTTGAATCACAATTTAGTAATACCTAGTGACCTTTGAGTACAATCATTGTTGAACTAGAAAAGACAACAGTTTTGAGAATAGAAATATTTAGTTTTAGGACTCACCACTCTGCTTTTAGTTGTGTTGACCCATACTTTAAGGTTGAATATCTACCTACATATTATGCATAAAAATGCCTCTCATAGTACAACAGAGACAGCGGGATCAAGGTTCAGGTTTTTCCAGAGTTATAACCTGTTGAACCTTACCTGTTTAAAAAAATGAGGGAGTGTTCAACCACATTCCAAGAGCATTCTCAAATGTGTCTTGTCATTTTTTACCCTTTAACATTTAATATGGTTAGAGCATCTGTAATACTGGCATAGCATTAAAGGGAACACTGAGATGCGAGACCGTCATTTGTTGCCCTTTCAGCCAACGCTCAGGACAAACCATTACCAACCTAAGTAAACGGCAGGATTCAAGTAAGGACTTCCTCTAATCTCTCTCTTGGCAACCTCTGAAGTGTTTCCATGCTTTTCTCTGCTTGGTGTTTTTCTCGTGCAGTTTGCCTTCCGTCTCTCAGCAAGCGTCCTCTTAATGTCAGTGGTGTCCTCTGAAACAGCAGAGCATGACATTTGAGATTCTCTACAGGAGCTAATATGTTGCATTTGCAGCAAGAAACGAGCAGAGTGACTCCCAGAAATAACCTCACAGAAAGATAATTGAGTTTTGTAAAATGAAAACTGACCGCCTGTTCTCCTGTTTAAAGCTCAGGTGCATTTACAGAACTGTCAGGATTTGTAGCTGTAATGGGTAAGAGTTGCTTCTTACGTTTATCTTTTTTCTTATTTGATTAATACTATTTTAACTACTGGTCATTTTCAGATAAATATATATTGGTATGTATCTGAGAGATGCCCTTTTGTTCCACAGATGGCACTTTTTCCTGACGTAGCAGTTTCTTAAAAAGTGAAAACTGCAATCGGTGCACCGCTACTATTTGATATATTGTACTTCTGCGGTCTAAAATGTTTTTTGCAGGTTTCTTCCTCTTAAGGCAGGTTGGCTGTCAACTGTTAACATTACCTTATGCTCTTAGGGAGGTTTACTGCTTCCCTTTTGCAGCTTCTGGAGCTTTATAGATCTTTTCTTATTGCTCTTAAATATCAGAGTGTGGGTTATGTAGCACAGCTGGGTTTAAGGCTCTATTTGTTTGTTGTCTCATAGGCAGAATCCCTTGGAAAAATTAGAGTTTTCCTTGTAAGCAAAGGTTTCCAAAGCTTGTCTCCAGTTGTTCTTGCTATGTTAAATATGGTTTAAACGTCTAGCAGCACTTCACCATTTTGTTTCTCAGCCATGACTGTTTAGGTAAGCCTTTGCATGGATGAGCGTCTGTGTAAATGTTCTTTTTTGGGTTATTTATTAGTATTATTTTGGGTTAGTATTACCTTTCTAAAAGCTTGTGTGTAGAAAAGCAAAATATTTGCCTGAATTCTTGTAGTAACTATGTGTTAAGATCACTGTAATTTCTTCTATTTTGCAAGAGAGTGATGAAGGTGGAGCAATGGTACATGGCATGACATGATGGCCCATTTCCTCTACTTCCCTTTTGTCCCAGATCCCAAAAGTCTGATAAAAATGTGACTTTTAAAGTGATCTCACACTGACACAACAAGTCATGTTATGGTCAGTAGCCTGCTCTGTAGTAAGTCAGCTGTTCCTGAACATCACATCATAAGGAAAACTGTATGATGTTGGGTGAGTGTGGGGGTTGTTTGTTTTTGATTCACATATTGACTTCCTAGATGTCAGTTGACAGCAATGTGAGATTACTAATGAGTGGCTGTGAAGTTGTACTGTGAGAACAGATGAGGCACAACAGCCCATCAAGAATCTCCCAACATAAGCAGGTTATGTGTTTCAATATGACTGGCATTTAACTGTATGGCTGTTTGGAAGAGATTTTTGTATTTTTTATTATTTCTATAAAAACCCAAGACATTTCATATTACTCTTATTTATATTTGAATAATTCCCTCCATTTTTGCTAAGCACAGTTGAAACTTTAGTTGAGTATTTCGATACTTCCCAGGTCCAGTAATTTGTTTTGTCTCCATGTACTTGTACACATTGTGATCAGTATGTTGAAAACATCAATGAACATCAATTGTAGAAACACAAAGTGGGTTTCCTTTTATGTTGTGCTTAAGTTTGTAAATTGTCACAGATAACACTGAAATCCAATGTTATGATTATCAGAATGAACAGTGTAACTGTTCAAGTATGTAGAAATGGCATCCATTCATTAAGTGTGTTCAGTTCCCAAAAAAGCTTAAAGCAGGAAGTGGTAACCCACATCCAAAACCCAAATTTTAGTTCATATTTATTTAAACTGTGAATGTGTTTTGAAAGTGAAGAATGGGACAATATAACAGTTTGGCCAACTCACTTCTAATGTGGCTTCTGATAAGCTACATTTAAAAGTTTTAAGTTTTAATTTACTTGCTATTCAGTGTTGCCAGGTTCTGGTTTTATCAGAAGATAAACATCAAGTCCAACTTTATCCTGCTTTTTTTTCTTTTTTTTTAGGATGCTGTTGGAGATTTTCAGAATTGTGTTGACATGCTATCCAATTCCAAATGCCTACTACAATGGCTCATTGTGTTGCAGTGCACCAAAAGCTGGCTAACCAGGGACAGAGGTGGCTGGCAGATTGCCTGACCTCGTAACGAGCTCACTCATGACCCATGTAACAATGAGTGGGTGAGTGGAGTCTGTAAATGAGTGAGCCAGTGTGACCTGCCGCCTCCACAGCCTAGACAAAACACAAGGACATGAATGCCAGATGTCAACATGCTATTAGCAGAACTCTTATTTTCTCCAGAGGACGTCACAAAGATGCAAATAGAGCTAAAAATTTGAATATGAATTTGTATTTTTAATCTGTTTGAGAGTTTTGGCCTTTTTTCTCAGCCTCACTAAACGTCGATGGGAAGCTATTAAAACCTTAAAGCAAATACTAATCTCAAGGAAAGGGCTTTGCAATAATACTCTGTTTTGATAGCTTAGCATTTTTTATTACAGATTTGATTTAATTTTTGCCTTGTCAGATGGGTGAAAACCTGTTAAGAATTTGGCTGTTATTTTTGGCTTAGTTATTAAATATTTTATAAGTGGCATTTTATTACAGTATTTTTTACTTGGACTCATCACACATACCCTTCAGACAGTAGATACCCATGGTCATATTCTGTCTATTTTTGCTTGACTATTACGTTTCTTTATTTGGCTTTATTTAGAGCTTTTTTTTCAGCCTATATGTCCTCTACAAGTTTAAACTTAACAAAAACATTAACATGTTGGTTATGAAAGGCAATTCTATAATTTCTTTGTCTTTCAGTTAAAGTTTTCTGTGATGTTTGTTGGTACAACTGTAGAGATAAGTGTTAGAAAAATTATCCTCCTGTTCATTTACTCATGAGTTTATTTTACAAGTTATGTTTTCATATTATTCTTTTCATATTATTCTTTTTATATTATTACTCTCATATTATTCTTTTTTTTATATTTACTTAACTTCTCTTTCTTTTGTAGTATATTATTAACTTTGTTTAGGATGGTTGCTTGGAAGCTAAAAACGTTAAACATTCATGTGTTATTAGTTCCATATGTAACTGATTAGTTGTGGTCAGTCACATGCCCTTGTAAGGGCATGTCCATAGGAGGTTCCAGAATGTAAAGACGGTTGGTCAATTCTCTGTGTGACTGTGTGAAGAAGCCCAACCTCCTTTTTCTATACAATAAAGAGAAATGCAAAGAAAGATCTAGCAGAATTGATTTCAGACAGTGTTTGACAGCGATTCGTCGCGTCTGTTCTCAATTCTCCTGTTCTGCAGAAAAGAAAAGAAAACTAATCTCTGTCTCTGGCTGATTCTTTGCAGGTTAGGATAAAATAAACCTATCAATAAGTCACACTCGTCTGGCATTACTGCATTTCAATGGATCCAGATATTTGAATATTCACTTAAACTCTGTTTATTTTTTGCAGACTGACTCAGTGGCCGTACTGAAATGACCAGCCAGTATCCTAGCCATGGAGCGAAATCCACAGATAAAAAGCCATCTGTCGTGGCCCCTAAACTCCATGTCCAGCGATCACCATCAAAGGAGGCCATTACCATCCACTTCTCAGCTCTTGGAAAGGAGGAAGAAGAGGAGGAAGATGGTCTGTTCATCACAGCCCGTCCTACAGCTTCAGCTCCTCTGGACGACTCTAATATCGTGACGGCCCTGGAAGCAAGTGAGGAAATGTTTGACGGGGCATCTCTGGATTCTGCAGCTGGTGTTGCTGTCATGCCTGATTCCTCTAGGTTTTCTCCCAGTTCAAGTAATCACTCTAACCGTTCTCCTACACAAACTCTGTCTTCACATGTCCTTGAGCAAAAGGCCTCATCTGCCAATTCTTCTCCCATAAAATCTCTGAGCTTTCCCTCCACCTTAGCCTGGGCAAAGTCACCTTCCTCAGACACTGAGTCCCGTGAAGGGCCCACCTCTGCTCCGACATCCTCAGTTAGACACAGACAACTCATGAAAAATCTTGTCAAATCTTTATCGTCGGATACATCCCAAGACTCGTCCTCTTCTTCCACATCGTACCGTCTTCCAGATTCTCGTCTTAACCTGAATCTCTTAAAGCAATTTGCACAGTCAAGGATGCCGTCTGCTGCCTTGGCATCAGTTAACGACTCTAAAACTGCCCCCCCCTCGCCATTGGTGTCGCCAGACAACCGAAGCTTCTTTAAAGTCTCGGAAGTCGAAGCACGATTTGAAGACACTAAGCGGCGTCTCACGGAAGCCATTTCCGAACCACTCCAGCTTCTCAGCAAGATCATGGATGAAAAGAGTGGTGGTGGCATTTACCGGCCTAAGGGGCTCTCTGCCAGTGCCACAGAACTCTCCACCATCAGTTCTGTCTGTAGGAACCAGGAGAGCAACAACAACTACTGCATCAAAGAGGAAGATGGAGTTGACGTTCAGGCAGAAAGCCCCAACAGCTGGACCTCTGTTGGAGCCGAATCACTTGATGAGCCCTCTGCTGACACTAAAAGCCCCAACAAACTATCTTTACTTTCCTTGTCTGCACTGGCAAAACAGGAGGAGGAGGACTTTTGCATTTTGAACAGTGAAGACTTTGAGACTTGCACTGACACAGAGGGTGAGGGTAATGAAGGAACTGCTACTACTCAAGCTGGCAGTCAACTCCCACAAAGTGGTAGTTTGGACCCAAGCAATGATGATGAATGTGAAGTGTGTGAGCAAGCACCTAATGTGCCATACTATACTCTCGCTTTCCTTACTCTTCTGGTCTATGGATGCTTTGTATTGCCAATTCCAGGCTATATTAGAGGAATGCTATTTGGGATTGGGGTAGGATTCTTTTTGGCCATCGGTGTTGTTTGGCTCACAGGGCCAAAATCACGTGGACTTGAAAAGAGACATTCAAGAAAACTGTCGAAAATCATCAGGTTGGACGTCAAAGAGCCAGAAACATACAAGGTCGGTTATTTCCACTTTATTATTTTATTCTTCTATGCTTTTGCCATTTTTCAGCTCCACAATAGTTTTTTAATATATATAATTTTAAGAACATGCAGAGATCATTCAGTGTCCTGTACGCTAAAAAAATGCATTTTTTATTTTGAATGTGGTATCACAAAACTAGATTGAGTTGCCACATTATTGAGCAGTTTGGTTAATTATGTTATTAAAAATATTTTAAACTGGTCAGATAATAGGATTAAAATATTTAGAAAATAATTGCAATAATGAAATGCTTTCTTTTTTTAATAAAACATGGCAACTGTGACTGAATTTAGCTAGATAAAATTTAATAGGCATGTATTAACATTTTTCTTGCAGCTTTGTATATTTATTTAGAATTGTATAATAATTTACTACTATGTTCATTTACATTTAAATTTGATAAATGTGTAAAAAAAGAACAGTCAAAAGTTGTGAAAAGAGGGCTGTTACTAATTGCATACCAAACTCCCCATTCATGCTCACTGATTTCTCAGTAAGTAAAATAGTGATGTCATTCTCCAACTGGAATTGGAGCTGATAAGGTGAAGATAAACATGAGTTGGAAGTTAGGTCTCCAAGCCACTGCCTGCTGCATTGCAGCATTTGTCCTAACAGACCAGCAGCCTCTCCACAAATAAAAAAAAAAAGCTCTCTGTTTTTAACTCCTCATTTCAGCTGCAATCTACAGTGCTGTGATCTGTGTTAGTAAAATAGCTGTAGTGGTAAATGGCCTGCGCTTGTATGCGTAGAGGGAAAGCAAAGACTCTTTACGATCCTCTATGTAAGAGTCCTCAACACCAGTCCTTAAGGGTTGATGTCCTGCAACTTTTAGATGTGGTCTTGGTCCTTGGGCAAAGACTCTGTTGATATTTAACAGGGTCTTTGGGTTAATAGTTTGCAATTTTCTGATTTCAGCTTCAATATAGCGCACTAAAGCATCATCTATATTAAACTGATATGTTATTTTTTCAGGGCTGGATGAATGAGATATCGAACTACGACCCAGAGACATACCATGCCACACTTACTCAGTCTGTGTTTGTTCGCCTTGAGGGCTCTATCATTCGTCTTTCCAAACCCAACCACAACATTTCCCGCCGTGCTGGACACAGCGAACCAAAGCCTGATGTGAGCTTTGTCAGTCAGAAGATATATGACCTTCGCAACAGCAAGGTATGCTTTCACACTACTGTCTTACCATATTTTCAAAATATAATCTTAAACATCCCTACACCTTTGAAGATTATCTTTAAAGCTTTTCATAAACTCTATAAAAAGCAAATCTGCAAATAATAACTGACTATGTGATAACTTCCATTGAAATTATAGCAATGATATTAGCTTTTTGGAAAAATAATAAATATATGATGACCTGAGAAGTCTATTTCCCCTCACCCCCCACAAATCTTCCCTCAGGTCTATTTAACACCTTTAAATCTAGCCAAAAAGAGAGTATGGAACAAAAAATATCCCATCTGCATTGAACTTGGGAGACAAGATGACTTCATGTCAAAGATAGATGAGCCAGATGAGGGCAGGTTGGAGGATGGCGAGACTTTGAGTGCTGGGATTAATCAAGAGGGAACCAGTGAAGCACAGGACCGGCGGTCCTCCCTGTTCAAAAGAGAGTTGACCATCTTCCTGTTTGGGCGGACGGGGAGGGAGAAAGAGGATTGGTTTCAGCGCTTCCTCTCAGCCTCTAACGTCAGAGTGAATATGAAGAAAAGACCTTCTGTTGGGATCAGTACAAAAGGTCAGAGACTTTATTTATTTATTTACTAGGACTTGTCTGTTGACAATTTTCTTAATCCTTAAGTCAAAATCCCAGTTAGGATAATTTAAGATGGTAATCTGTAATTTGTTACAGCCACAATCTCAGACTGTCACAGCCCCAGAAGTAGCCGCACCTCTAGCGACGAAGCCATGGCACCACTGTTCAAGTCAAGAGACACCACAAGCTCCCTGACATTATCAGGGAGTTCCAGGAGCAAGCTGTTTTTAGAATACAGTGTGTACATGGCCTCCTTGCTGCAAAACCACCAGGCAGACAATCTCACATCTGCTGGCTTTGCTCAGAGCCCGCAGAGCAGCCCTGGAGTTGATAAAAAGGTATAGCGAGTTTATTATCTTTTTATAAGCTTAAAATATTTAGTTCTCTTTTTAAGGTGATAAACCTGTCACCTCATTTGCAGTTTGTGTGTTCATAACATGAATGGTGGAGGAGCATAATAAAATGCATCAAGTTGAATGTTTCATACTCCTGTTAACGGGAACTTTGTGTTTAGGTTCAGAGCAATACATCAGCTCCGGAGCAGCCCAAGGGACAGGAAGAGGACTCTGTTGCCTGGGTGAACGCAGCCCTTGGCAGACTCTTCTGGGACTTCCTGACTGAGCCCTACTGGTGTGAACAAGTCTCCAAGAAGATTCAGATGAAGCTCAGCAAGATACGAGTGAGTGTAACAAGATCTGGGAAAGCTTTTGTTCTTAGAGTGCAAAAAGTTCCCTTTCTTTCCCATTTTAATGTCCTGTTTGAACTTCAGTAAGTCATCTTTATTGCATACAGATGGCTAAAGGCATTAAGCTGCTCTGATGTGAATGGCTGATTCACTTGGCATTGTGTTTACAAACATTTACCTGATGAAGTGTAGTTGTTGATGGAGGTTCAGACTGTATGCTTGGGTCTCTTTCAGCTGCCTTACTTCATGAATGAGCTCACCCTGACAGAACTGGACATGGGGACAAGCACTCCCAGAATTCTTGGAGCATCTGCACCTTCCGTTGACTCCCGAGGCAAGAGATGGACCACACTACACACACAGACATACACTCATAGTATGTCTCTGACCAGGAGTTAATCACACATTTCCACAAACATTTCAATCTATATCCGCTCTGTGATAACGCACGTCAAGGAGAGATAACCTTATTTCTTTTTGGTTTGTAACCAAGTTGCAGATTTTGAATTTAATGTGTTACATCATTATCAGGTTTTGAGTCCCGCAGTGTTCCTCATTTAACATTGTCACAGGCTTATCTTTCCATATGCAAATTTTTTTGAACAGTTGCTTTGACAAAGCTACCCCAGTGTGTGCAACACTCTAACAGGCTCCCATTGAAAATTTGTTTGAAATGCCCATCATACCTAAGCTGCATTAATTCAAAATAAGAATATATAATACTCTTACTTGTTTTACTGGTCATAAAATAGTTATCCTTTATTAGAACAGAAAGTGTATAAATATACTGACAAAAACATTTTGTGACTTCTGAATTCACCAGACATTCAGAACAGTTTCACCCATTAAAAACATTTGGGTTTTTTTTAAGTACAAGTTCAGTAATGTATGCTTTAGAGCTTATCAGGCAGTCAGGTCAGAGAAACATTGCTCTTGTGTGTGTTTAAAGTACAACCGTTTGTCTTATCTAAGGTTGCTGTTACATCGTCACCTCAGGGCTTTGTTTTATGTTGTTCTTTGGTATCGCTTTAGAAGCTTTGCATGGTTGGGTGTGTTGCAGAATGTAAAAGATTTTACAATGCAGTGTAAATAATTTCATATAGATTCTCAAATTACTGTACAATTGACAGAAATATGCTGCAGTGTGAGCAGGTCAGAGTTTTTTGGGTGCAGTACAGACTGGCCATAAACGCATAACCAGGATGTGTGCCTGTGTAATTAATATGTAAAGCTTAAGCCTGTACTGACAATATGAGACTTGAATTTTGACTAAACACGAAAAAGTGTTGATAATTTGGAGTTACTAATGTCTTGGTGAACCTTTTTTAAAAAAAAAAAAACAACAAAAAAAAACATGGTAACACATTTAATAGAAACAGCCTTTATTGTCCTGCAGAGGGAAAATTCAGGTGCAACAGCAGTATCAGGTGTAGGAGTTCACACAAAAAAGATCACATAATGCTAAAAAAAATATATATATAGAAAAGATTAACAAATTTACTATTGTTATAGCATATTATAATTTCAGAAATAGTTTTACATTTTTTTCAAAACATTCAGACTCAGAGCAGGATTAAGCTTTACTGCTGTTTTGTCATTATTCCATACAGTCTGTCTTTTCATCACATGTATATTTTCTGCTCTGTTGTTTTTTCTGCATTCTGTATTCATTTTCCATTGTATCTTCCTCTTTGTGGGTATACTCTCTCTATGTCTCAGTTTTCACTGTTCTTCTCTACACCATGAGTCACTGCCTCATTTTTATTGCCACAGCTCTCGTATAACCCTTTAATGAGACTAAGAGTTGATTTCTTCACTAACCAAAATGGCAACTGCTTTTGTTTATGGTTTCAAACAGTGTGACCTGAAATGCCTTATAAAATTCATTCATGAAACATAGACCATTGTTCTCCTCTTAGTCAGAACATAGATATAGACACACTCAAGAGATGTTAGTCTAACAAAAACCCCTATACTTGTGGATAAAATTTATTTGAGACGTTTGGGGTTTTTTTGCAATGTATTGTTGTTTTCTTTACACCAGTTCTCATTAATTTTCGATCCAAGCCAGGTAGAACTCTCCAAATTTAGCAAGCTGAACTATGTGCAATGCAAATCTCCTCTACCAGTTTCACAGTCAGTCAAAACCCACCAGTCTGAGCAGAGCAAACTTGTTCATCCTGCCTGACTGCTTTAATGAGTTTTTTCATCTATTTTTACATACTGCTTTGCCAAACCTTCAGTTCTGTCTTTTGTTTTCTTCAGGCTTTGATTTTTTTTCTCTCTACTTTCTGTTCTTCTTTGTTTTTCCATTCCTCTTTTCTGACTTCTTTTCTGGCTCACCTTGCTTCATAATTCTGTATGAAAACAAGGTCCATTCTTATCTGCTGCTGATCCAACCTCATCAGCTTTAAACAGTTTTTTAATTGTTTAATTTGTTTTCAATACTATTATTAATTCTTCATTTTATTTATTTGGATTTTGTCAAACCTCTATAGAGTGCTAGAGGCGGAAATGCTAATTATGTACTAGCTAACCCAGTTGAATAGCAATGTCTTTAAGCTATTGCTAGCAGTGACATCTAATGAAATTATGTTTTCTTAATGGCAGAGAAAGTGGCAAACCAAATATGTAGGTCTAAATGCCTGTTTTAATATTAGGTTATCTAAATAGCTGTTCATACAAGTTTACCTTCTCACTCTTTATTGATTTATTATTTGTCAAAATTTGCTGCCATCAAGTGGTAGAAACATAAACTATAACTTTGCACAGCCCACCTCATACCTGCTTTTTTTTTTACAAAAAAAATTAGGACATAATTCTGCCTAATCAAAAAATTCAACGGAAATATATCTGTAATGCTATTAAATCAATCATTGTGACTGGATGTTGGTGACATCCAATTTTTGTTGTCATTAGGGCCAAAAACCAAAAGTTTGATCGAAAGCACTTGAGGGCTACAGAAAATATATATAATGAATCAAAAAAATATCTTAAATATGTAGATTTTATTAAAAAAATGTTTGTACATATTTGTTGAAAGTATAGTATGAGATAATCAGTGAAAAGGATCTTAGTGCTGTCAATCATGCCTTTGTGCATGCTGCTCTCTCCTCCTCTTGCTGTCCGCTGCGAAGAAGCTACAGAGTAGTTTCTTCTCAGCTACTCCCCATCCGAAAAGCCTGTTGTGACTGCTCAGGGTAACGGTGGATAAACAGTTCTGTAAAATTGAGTTATTTATCTCCCAATGGGACATTTAACAGCATTAACATGCTGCTAAATGTCATAAACAGTGTTGCACAATTGCCACATTAAAAGACAGGCAAATAAGTTCGCAAATTTTTGGCAGGTCCATTGTCCTCGTATTTTTTTACACTTGGCAAAAAGAGTATTCTTGCTGTATTTATCCAGGTTTAATCAGTGACAACTTAAACATTGTGTTTTACTTTAAAAATATCCAATAATACTGTCTGTAAAAAATCTGTAAAAACAGTGTTCATGTGCATCAGTCGCCTGTGCTTACAGGGCATATTGTCAGTCGGGGTGACTGAACAAATTCATCCAAATCAGTAGAGTGGGAGGAGTGTTGCTTTATATTTATCTCATATCTTCTGGACCACCATACACATTTCTAATGAATTATTTATATTTATTAGGTCTCTGGTTTGATTTGGAGATCTCCTACAACGGCTCCTTCCTGATGACTCTGGAAACCAAGATGATTCTTAATCGACTGGGAAAGGAGGAAGAGAGTCTCCGCTTGGGGGAATTTGGCAAAGATGGGTAAAATGGAGGACAACTGTCTTTACTTAAACATTTCAGAACAGTTTTGGCTGCATTTTTGTCTCAATCTAGGAAATTGTTGTTTCTCTAATTTTTTACAAATTTTTTCCTTCCCTCCTTTAAAACTTGTTCTTATTCCTGCTTCTCCTTCTTTTTGACTTCTACTTTTCTACGGCTGTTAATTGGATGTTTCTTCCTTTGGTGAGTTCGGCTTAACATTCAACCTAAATGTACAATTAACCAATGCCTTCATGTGTTCAGTAATTTATTTCTTTGTTCTTCATATTTTCAAAATGTATCTGATAAATTACTTCTAAGTAATTAAAAGCCGGGATATCAGAGATTGACGTCGCTTCTGTAATGGTGATAGTTTGAAGCATGTTTTTCTGTATGGCTAGAGAATGATACCTAATCACATCTTTTTAATCAAAATTAAACCATAAAAAGTCTTCACAATCACTTCATGGCTCTTTTATATAAGGTTTTGTGGTGACAAGATTGGTTTGAAAAGTGAGAGGGTCAGTAATTATCTAAAATCCCTCCATTCAGTGCTGATTTGATAAGTCCCCAACCTGCTGTGTTCAGACTACTAAACCAGAGTTCAACTTATATCCTTGATTTGGTGATCATCAAGTTATGCTTTTAAGCTTGTTGTTCAAGATATAACATTCGGTCTGGTGCAACTTCTGGCTGCCTTGTGTTTATTTCTCATATATCCAAATATGTATGTATGTAGTAGCCCTGATCCGTTTTGGCTTTTGATTGCTCCCAGGCACAGGCCTCGGACCTACTGCCTTTCTGCTAGTGATGAAGAGTCATCAAGTGCAGGTTCATCAGATGAAGAAGACAACGCGGACATCTCAAATGATTCAGCTGGATCAGAAAGGTACTGCTAAGCTTGTGTAATACTTTCTGTTTACACATTTAGTTTTCCTAATTACAGTTTTGTTATGTAATGTAATATCTTGTGCGATGTCTTTGTAAAGATGCGTACATGACATAACATAATTATCCACACAAACTTGACTAGGCAGTAAACGCAACTAGAATGGCAATGACCAAAGCCTTCGCAATAAATAAATGAATAATAAGCCAGACAGTTGATTTTTAATTATGGAATGAAAAATCAATTCATTAAAGAAAAAACACAAGTGAATAATACTTATTTCCTTCTTTTTGTTGAATGCAGTCTAGTGGGTGGACGTAGATCGAGCAAGATTATGCGCTTTGTGGACAAGATTGCCAAATCCAAATACTTTCAGAAGGCCACTGAGACAGAGTTCATCAAAAAAAAGTTGGAGGAAGTGTCCAACACACCCCTCCTCCTCACTGTGGAGGTTCAGCAACTCAGAGGAACTCTAGCTGTCAACATTCCTCCTCCTCCCACTGACAGGATTTGGTATGTAAAGGAAGAATCGTCTTACTGTTACAATATTCAGTAGATTGGTCTCCAAAGCAAACATCCATATTTTGTTCAAAGGGGGTAAATTGTTACATCTTCATCATCAGTTTGTTTCCTACAGATCAAAGAAATCAAGTGAATAAATGGATTTAAGATGACTCCTAATGGTGTTATCGTCCCTCCATTTCTGCAAGGATTTGCTGAAATTACAAATCTGTGTTTATAAATGAAGAGAAATTAACAAGATGTGTTTGTTGTGAGAACAAGTAATTGCATTCTACTGTACAAACACCTGTTTAGAGCTTAAGGGTTGTATGTCTCCCCCCTGGTGGTAAAGGCTTTTTTTGTTTAAAAGGTATTGTACAGTAGAAATTCAAAATTTTTGAAAGTGAATGATTTTGAATGTTTTCTTCTGAAGGTATGGCTTTAGGATACCACCTCACTTGGAACTGAAGGCTCGACCAAAACTTGGGGAAAGAGAAGTGACTCTGTTTCATGTTACAGACTGGATTGAGAAAAAACTGTACCAGGAATTCCAGGTAGTATTGTATAAAGTGACTTTCAAAAGTACACATAGTACAAATTGGCCCTCTAGAATTGTAAAAAAAGGAAAAATACATAAATGTTTCACATTACAACTGTTGATGTACTGCAAATTCATTCCTGAGATAATCCATAAAGTATTACTTGTGTGCTTTTTAAAACCTTTAGGTCACTCAAATTATAACTGAATCAGTCATACTCCTGACAAGACACACAAAATGTTCACAAAAACTGTATTATTCTCTGTCCTTTTTCAGAAAATCCTTGTAATGCCAAACATGGATGACGTGTGGCTGACTTTAATGCACTCTGCCATGGACCATCGAACAGCTGGCGGACCCTTAGTCAGCTTCCCAGGAATCGAGAAGCTGTCCTGACAGCAGCCATCAGCCTTGGAGTTTGTTTACAGTATTGTCTAAAGCTTCTGGAGTTTCATAATGAAAGTTCAAGCCAAATTCTTCAGGCACTGTTGTGAGAGACATTCCCCCACAATCAGCCACTGTCTGGCCTACCAGAAAAGAAATGCTACAGTTTTCTAGGAACCAGGTTAAAGTGACCAAGTAGAAACTAATGGCAACATGTTGCTTGCTGCTATGTTAACTAGTACTCTCTAATGTAAGGAACTCATTGATGAGTAACTGTTATTTGAAAGTGAACCATGGGTTGGCTCTTAGCTGATTCCAGTGCTCAAGGTAATAAGTAGGAAAATACTCTGATTATTGTAAATATGTCCTATAATCAGAAAGATGGAGATGCATTCACCAGATACCTTAGTTAGTTAGCTGACCGAACATGAAGAGGAGCACTGTATGTTCTGTTTATTTTGCAGGAGATCTGAAACCTTTTTTTATGATCAGTTATTAATATACAGTATTTTTACTTTTATTTGTTGTGACCAGACCTGAGCACCCCGTACAACTGCCAAAACTTTGTTTTTTAATTTTATTTTAATACCACTGATGCTCTTATCAAACTGTATGTTAATACCGCACAGCTGAAGTAGTAAGGATATGATCTGCCTTGGAAATTCTATATATGTTTATTGCACAAGCAGAATAAAGCCAACAAGTGCTTCATAGACTAAGAGACTATATAAAAATGTGTACCTGAAGAGTACAATGCCTCTAGAATTTGGTTGAATGTATATCAGGAGGCTTTTGGGTCCATTGCTTTGGTACCTGAAAACAGTTTTTACCCAGATCATGTTAGGCTGGGTTATGCAAACAATTGCACAAACTTCGTTTCCCTGCCCTCAGGACAAACACGATCTTTGCACATTTTTTCCAGATGGTCAGCAAAGCTAATGAAGTAGCACCTGATGCATTTTTGCCATACAGCACATGTTGATGTTGATATTGGGAGAGAATGTTGACCAACTTGGAAGGTGCTTTTTAAAACTACCTGCCATACTGTATGTAAACAGACGGTACACTCAACACAGAAAGCATATTTCTTGCCAAGAATGTAGCTACAGGTTCCATTTTCTGAAGAAATGTTTCTAAGCCAAAGTCCTTTAGAGTCGGATTCTTTTGTGTGCTTAAATCAATAAAGCTTTGTAGGTTCTTACTGAAGAGTGTGCTGCAGACTTGCATCAACTTTGTTTACAGAAGTTCTTACAGTTTGGTTTCATTTTAGTTCTTTGAATCACTGTGACAATAGTTATCTTGGTAATTTTCCTTTACTTTTTGTCTGGTTTCCAGTTTACATGGCCTTTTGAAGATGCTTAAAGTGGGTTCTGGCTTCAGTTTTTTTGACTTTTTGGTATTATGAGAATGAAACAAGATTTTTGAGGAAATATTAATAAAGATGTGTAATTTGTATCTGTGAATTATTAATTATGTCTGACAATGTAATTTAAGGCCAATATTCAAATATTATAAAGGCTGAAAATGATTCCACATGTATCTGCCTTATTTATATAGCAAAAATAAATCTGTTAATGATAGCCTTTGTTGTTGTTTGGCTTACAATTTATCCTTCTGAATTTGTTCTCATGCCTTTTTTATATACATCTTTATTCCTAAATTGTTGCGTAAACATGAGGGTCCTCAGTCAGAGGCTTCTTCAGAATTGCTGTAATATAGAATGCTACAGCAGACACAGACGAGCAACTACAGCTGTGAAGAAAATTGTATGATTTAAGTTGCAGCATTTAGCTTCTGCATTGATGGATGACTTTTTACATTAAGACCTTAATGCCGTCATCAGTCTAGTACTTTACTTGGAAAACTATTCATACTACAAATTACTTGAATAAGGCCATTAGTAATTAAAATACTTTTGCATACATTTTGTATTTCAATTCAGAATTGTAAAATTATGGGACAGGTTAAATGAGGAGTTAAAACGAAGTTAAAATTTAATACAATTTAAAAGGAAATAGGTAATTTCCTCAAGATACAGAAATGTGGGTGAGAGCACAAATGTGTATGTAAATTGAGGCTAGTGCATGAGTGAGTATGGAGGTATGGATGCATATATCTAGACATATGCAAACCCAGATAAAATTTAAAATTAACCTCTCTTTTTTATTATTTAATAAAAGGTTCATCTGAAAATAGTGTAGGAGTTTATGGGGTAGAAGTTCACAAGTTTCTTACTTCTTCCTACTCCTTTTCTAGCATGTTAATATTATTGTGGTACAAAAATATGTATTTTGCATTCCTTGCTCATGTGTGTAATTTTGTACTTAATGTTCAAAATAAAAAAATGTAACCTCTTAAAGCATGTACTTCGCTATAGTGTTTAATAAGGCAATTCATCTTTTGCAAAACAAAAAAGCGGTTATAAATTCATTTTAGTTAATATCACTAAAACTAAATTAAGTGCTTTTGCCTATTTGACGCTAAGCTTAAGCGCTTTTACACACGCTTTTCTTTTTTTTTTTTTTTTTTTACTGGGTAACTTTAAATTTAACTGCCATTGAAAATTCATGTACCGGAAGTTACTGTTGTTGACGAGCCTACCCATTCTCATGAAACGGAAACTTACCGTTGCCTGGTTACGCTTGCATGGTCACAATAATCTACTCTGCGGTTTTGTTGGCTGCAGGAAAGCGGTGGTAGGCGTTTGTTTCCATTGTTCTTTATTTAACGAATGAAACGAAAATATGAGCAGGCTAATACTTCCTGAAAGTGTTCTTTTTAGTGGTAAATAATCAACTTTAATCAAACGGAATGAGTTGCGATGCTTAATTTTACTTGAAAGATGTTGATTACCTTACAACAATTACAAGGGGGAAATAACCTATAGACGGATAATAATTATATTGGTGATAATTTGTCACGCAAAAACCGTCAAGACAGCTTGGCGTGACATGTTAACATTTTGTCGTTAAGGTTACAGCTGAAATGCAGAACGTAAGCGATGAAGACCAACATGACGAAGACCACCTGAATGCACAAGATGGCGCTAGTGCGGTGACTATCCCTCTTTCTTTTTAGGTTTAATTTCCATAAAGGAGACTTGTTTTCTGTCTTAATTCCTACGCTGTCAGTTTATTGTCCATTTGGTTTGCTTTCTATTTTAATGTCCCATAGAATATCAGCAGGGTATTATGACTAGTTTGTAAAACTTTCAAGTTGAAGCTTGAAGTTATAATAAGCCTCAATTGTCATAACTCATAACAGATTTATTTTTTCTCTTATACAGAATCCATCAGCACAGCAGTCAGATGATGTACCTGATGATTCTGATCTTGATCCAAATATGGCAGGTGAATACTTGAATGGTTCTTACTATCTTGTTAAGCCTGCCATTACACAGCTGCACAGTATACTCTGTTTAATGCACTGGTTCTCAAATGGTAGTACAAGTACCTCTGGGGATTCTAGAATTCTGTTAAAGTTTGTTAAGAATATTATAATATAATAGTTTGACCCGACCTGGCTTGTGCAGACTACATAATTTAGGTCAAGAAACACCCACACCTGCTGCTTTTTCCATTTGCTTGTACTGCATTTACAGTTAACCCAAAATCATTCATATCTTGTACAGATTTAAAAGTAAAATTATTTTCATTTAACCAAGAAGTTGGTTTCTGGTAAGAAGATCCCAAAAGATAACAAAATGGGTAAAACGGGAAGATGATTTAAAAATAAATAAATAAATATTTATATATAGATACGTACCATTTTTTATTTTATTTTTTGCTATGGCCAGACCACTTATCTCCAGTTAGAATAAACACTTTGGTAAAAAAAAAAAAATAGCAACAAAAATTGGTTCAATGTAGCACTGTTATTTTAATGTAGTTTAATCCCATTTTAAGAGTTCATCATTTCATTCATATCCTTCAACAAATATTTCATGTTTTGTTTTTTGTCTTTTTACACAAAAATCTTAATTTGTATTATGTTAATTGTTTTGCTTGCACATAATTTTTTTTCTAAAATTATGACTGGATGTAGTTTGAGATTATAATCCCCAAATAGGATGCCTTATGTTAATAATTAGTTATTGTTTATTAGTGCCAAAGATTGATAAATCAATTATTTACATTTAACATGTACAATAACTACCAGGAAAGACAAGTGTCTTGTTGTTGACTCACCACTCAGAAACCACTGTTGCATCCTTGATGGGTGTGCGGGAGGCTTCACTTCTTCTGCTTCTGGGTCTGACTCATGGTCAAAGATGTACCATACATACCATGCAATTTCACATCTGTTTGCATCCATTTTCCCTTTCTATAAAATGTGAATGTAAACATTGAGTTGGGGAACCTCGGCCAGCAACAGGTTATTTGGGTTCAAAGGGACAAGAGGCCCTTAAACAGCTCATTCTGAAAGGTTCTTAAGGCCATCTGCTGAGTGCCTGTCTTTAAAAATAATGACCTGCAGAGAATATGAGAAGTAGAAAATGTCACTATAGTTGACAAGTCTATCAACTATAAAGGGAAGCATAACAAAAGGGGGAGTTTTCAAGCTGGTTTGAAGGACAAAGATAATAAAACTTTTACAAACTCTATGTCAGACATTAAAAAATACCTTCCCTTTTTTGTAAGTTTGCTTCACATTGTACTTCTTTTTTTTTTGGGACTCTAGCTGATCAGTTGAGCATTGGCACATCAGAAGATGACAGGGAACCAGAACATGACGAGGACTCACCACAAGAAGAAGACGAAAATGAAAACTTCGTCATCCTAGACCCTGATCATGTCTGTTGTGTTTTACTGTATATATTTATGCTTTAAAGTATGTTAATACCTAAGTTTCACAAACATTTTATGAATTTATGAGTCGTTTCAAGATATACTGGCGATCTTGCATCCTGATAATTGTTTGTGTCCTCTGCTTTACAGCCACTGATCAAAAGATTTCAAGAAACTATCAACATTTACTTCAAAAAACGTCTGGAAGCACTCCAGCTGGATCTGAGGGGAAAGGTTGGCTGTTTTTCAATCAACATCAACAAAATTAGGATTTAAATGAAACGTGAACAGTTCTTGTTTGGCCTGTTGTACAAACAGCACATGTATTACACCATTGTGGCCCCAACATAATGACAGCTTTGAAAGTTTGATTTCTGATTCTCTCATTATGCTCTCTTTCTTCTGAGTCCAGCGGCCAGTCAAAAGGGTGGAAAATAAAATGTTAACTGACACAGGTGTAGAATTTAATAGAACACAGGAAAAGCAGAAAGTAGCTGAGAGCAAGCTACACGACATTCAAGAATTCAAGACAAAGACTGAAGCCGAACTGAAGAGTGAACAAGATGATCTGGAAAAGGCAAAGAGCAGCTATTATAACATGAAAAATCAGAGCCGTCAAGCCAAAGCTCTGGGTAGGATTTGCTTTTCAGTTGATGCTGTGCTTGCATCATGTACCATGACTGATGTTCTTGTCTCTTTTCTTTTTACTCAAATTAGCAAATATCTGATCATTAAACTGTTAAATGTTTTAATGTTTAAACTGATTACTTAAATTTGGAAGTAAATGTAAATTCCTTTAAGTCCATATCCAACAATCTCTCAGTTTGTGCATCCATAATCAAACACAGCCCATGGCGTCAACATACGAGCTTGTCAGAAGAGCTTTACTCTTCAGTTTAGGTTAAGTCAGATGGAAGATCCACTGTGTGCTTGTTATGGTAACTAAGCTCTTCCAAAAGACTCACGGCTGAGGTCATATATTGCTTTCACAGAAGCTTTGTGAATTAACTTTTTGTTGTTGTTGTTGTCTTTATTTAACTTATTTTATTAGTTTGCTTTTAAATACAATGCCCATAACAAATATCTTATATTTTTGCTTGGCATCCCTCTTAAATGTTTCTGATTTTCAAACAGTGTTTAATATTAGACACAGATAATCTGTGTAAATCAAAAAATACCATATGACTTAATTTATTCAGGGAAAAAAGATTTCCAAACCAAACCTGTCTTGTGTTTAAAAAAAATAGTAGTTGCCCCCTTTTGTTTAATTATTACTTAATCAGTTATTAGTTGGATAAATTGTAACACACAGAATCAAGACATTCTTGAAGTAGTTTAAAGGAAGTTTAAAATCAATTCATGATGCCTTAGTCTCATCTAATCTAAAAATAAGGCTTTCAGACTTTGATGAACTAGAAGAGTTATTTATTTGCCAATGGAGAAAACACTGAACAGCTGTGAGCATTTCCATGAGTGCCCAGCTAACAGGAATATTCTACAACTAATCTACGAGCTCACAAAGAACCAATCAAGGAAAAACAGAGTAAATAAATAGATGATGATCACGGTGCAAAACAATAATTTTAACTGGACAGAATCGTAAATTCACAGGATGTTGAAAAGGTATACATGGAATGCAGCCCATCATATTATACAGTGGTTATAAACAGTATTGCTGTAACGGTAGAAAGTCATTTTTCAGGTCAAATATCTAACCTCAGATTTTAAACATCACAACATCTTTTACTTCTCTGTTTGATACCAGCGTCTGCGAGGCAGATGGACTTAGACAAAAAGCAGCAGCAGGTAATTTTCGCTCAAGCAGCCAGTGAGGAACTACAGTCCCAAGTCAAAGTCATGGATTATACCAAATACAAAGTGGGCACACAGAAGACAAAGGCAGAAGAAGAGAAAATAAAGCAGGTGCCTATGCTGTTTTGCATTGACACATCTTAACTAATTTTCTAGGTGATAGGAAAAAATCCTGAACTGAGTGGTAATTTTTTGAAAACGCCGTTTTGTCATCAGGACTTGTATGTAGATCATCTGACAAAGGACTTGGACAGCAAGGCACAGCAGGCGGTGGAGTATGAGGTCCAGAGAAGTGCTCAAGCCCAGGAGACAGGAGATGTCACCAAAGCACTCTCTGAGGTAACTGTTACGTCAGTGTTAAAAAGTAAAAATTTCTAGCATATCAGTTCAAATGTTAACTTTAGAAGAAGAGCATGTAATCATGCATCACATTTTTTTATTAATCAGTATTGCGACTGCTTCAGTGATTGTGAAAAAATATATCAGGTAATCCCTTTTAGTTACACAAGTGCTTTTCTGATCATTTTAATTCATTTATTTGTATTTTAATTCAGTGCTTCTACCTTGGTGTTTTCGTTTAAAGCGAATGCCAGTGTGTCAGGTCCTATAACATTGACTTTTCACACTACTTTTGACATTGTTAATGTAGTCACATAGGTAAACCATTTGACTATTTTTATTGGTATTACTGACTGTAATAGTATATTAAAAATAAATAAATACAACTTAAAATGACCTTAAATATGAATACACAAAAAGCAGAGTAGTTCACACCATCAATAGTTCCTGTGGGTTTTATGTATTACTGAATCTTGTTTTGCAGAAAAATTAACTTGTCTCTAAACAAGTAGTGGCTTTATATTTGTGGGATGATGCACCCATTTTAAGGGATTTTCTCAGTGTTTGAAAATAATAATCACAGGAAGTGAATACTGCATAAGTGGTTAAGATCACACGCATGTCAACCAGAGCTAACTTTTTCACTATCATTTATAGACAGACAAATACTTCATTAATCCCCAGAGGGGAAATTCTTATGTTAAGGTAGCATCTAAAAATCACAAAACAAACACACTATACCACTACCATTAAAAAAAGCAATAATACTTGTAAATAAAATAAGGCTGCACAACAGGTGGCGTTGTGCAGCCTTATTTCAGCAGGAACGAAGGATCCCCTCCAATTCTCTGTTCTACAATGCAGAGCGATCCTCCATACAGACATGCCTGCTCTATAGCTAAAAGGTTGGCTTGATTCATTAGGGTCTATAGATAAATATAGCTGAGAATCATCAGCATAACAATAAAAAATGATGTCAAATATTTTTACCATGTTGAAGCATGGTAACTCATACAATAATAAAATAAGCTAAATGAAAAAAGAGTACAAGTGCAAATAAACATTAAGAAGGTGTGCAAGTGTGGTTTTTCACCATCTAGCTTAACTCGTTAAAAGTATCTTACCGTAATATATTCAGAACCTGAGACTGGAAAACTTTGCATTCATGACTGTCTTTGTCTAGGCTGAGATGGAACTGGAATCGCTTCTAATGATGCATAAGAAGTTGCTGCAGCAGTGGAACAGCAACATAACAGACATAAAGAGACATGATGAGACTGTTAATGCGATGCAGGAAGCTGTATGGTAAGACGTAGAGTAAGGGGAAGGTTGAAGATATCCATTTCTTTACATGTTGGTTTCAACAACTTGACAAGGAAGAAGTTTAAATGAAAAGGAAACATTTGCTTGGCTGTTAGCGATTACTCAAGCAGATATGAAAAATATGTTGTTTCTGCTAAATCTGTCCAAAGTTCTATATCTTTAGGATATACTCAGATATTTTTTTTAATTAAATGAAATTATAACAATGTTATCTTTGCTTGATTTCATGTTTTTTACTTTAGTGCGGTTGAGGATGAGGTGGTCCTGCTGGACAGAGAGATTGAAGGTTATAATAAATCCATCAATGTAGAGCTGGAGAATAATGAGACACTGACTGTTCAGCTGAACCGGAGTTCAATGGATTGTGTGACTGTGGAAAAACTGATCAATAAGAAAAAGTTGGAACGAGAGGCGCTGCAGGCTCAGTACACTGCCTGTCTAAATTCCCTGTCTGAGACAAAGCAAATCTTTGCCGCACTCACAAAAGTACAGCAAGAATCTTCTGAAACCTCTCCCTGCTCTCATGCTTGCTTTCAATTTCCTAACTTGACTTCTACTTTTTTCTGTTTTCAAGGAAATGAATGCACATCAAAATGAGCTAAACAGTCAGAGGAACCAGCTAGAGAAACTGAGTGCTGCACGTGTGGAGCTGGAAGAGAAAATTATGGTCTACATTCAGCAGCAGCTCACACACAGCAAGGCGGCTTCACATTCACAAAATCTCACAAGCAAGTTGGTCGCTCGAAAGAAGGATAAGGTAAAAAATTGGCTTCAAATGTTAGACAATAACAAACGAGAATCCACAATTTAAGCAATTTTTTTTTGTAATTTCTTTATTGTATTAAATTTTTTCTTTTTATGAGAAAGTATGTCTTTTGTCTTTCTTACTACATTGACTATAGATAAATCAGCTGCAGAGGCAGGAAACAGACACCTTCTCAGTGAAGCTGGAGTGCCAGAAGGTTGAGCAGCATGTCAACAGCCTGACCATTTCCGTGGAGAGCCTTGATGAGGAGATTAATAAGTACAACAAGTTACTGAATTCACATGAGAATACATATGCTTCACTTGTTCGACAAATCAGGCAGAAAGAAACAACAATCAACACCCTAAAAATCAGGATTGCTAAAATTGTGGAAATCACTGGGGTAAGAGACTAAATGGAGACAGTAAACTTTAGCCTTGGTACTGCGTGCCAGACACATTTATTTGTACCCCTGGCAATGATGTATAAAAATCTTCAGACAAACCTATCTGTTATTGCAGTAGCATACTGACACACTGGAATCTCTGCACTATTATAACCTTTTGTATAATGAGTTCATAAATTCAGTCAAGAAAGAAATAGTTGTTTTTACAAAAATCTCTAGTGGCACAAATATTTCACACAGGCTTCTTTTACCAGTAGGACAACATCTGGGTTTCTTCTTTAGCATTTTACCAGCTTACTGCGAGAACGAGCTCTAATCTCCGAGGATTGGCCATAGTCCCGGGTCCCTACTAACACTCTCCTTTCTTCAGCTCAGCCCTCTGGTGCTCTGTTCTGCAACATTATTCAATTTAAAGGCACAGTGATTAATAATTTCCAGTTTTCTGGGAGAGCCCACTTGATTTTCTTTTTCTATTTAAATCTTTCTGGTGTGTTTTGATATGAGAAATATTTCCATATAAGTAAGTAAGTAAAATATTTATTTATATTCATAGACATATAAACTTTATCCCTTGTTTTACACCAAACTCAACTGAGAATTTGTTGCAAAAAAGCTAATCTGACCAAAGCGCAATGTCCCAGTTAAAGGCTATGTAGCATCAGCAAACTCTATATCTACTTTTACAGTGGCTACATCAGTTGTCTATATAACTATTTGTTGTGTAGATAACTGGTGTTTGTTGTAAAGATGCCACTTTTTGGTGCAGCTTTCTAGCAATGAACTTTAGAGGTTTATTTGACCTTTTGTCTTATGATGCTTCTTATTGTGCCAGGTGCAGGAAAAACATGATCCTCATTTAGGTTAATGGACAGTGAACAAGAGAAATGGGCCTCTATGCCAGCTTATCATAATACCAGAGGAAAAGAGAATAAATTGGGTTGTTAATTAGAAGCTCATAGAAAATGCTTTATTAATTAATTAGTTAATTAATCAATTTATTTATTTATTCCTAAAAGTGATTAGGTTATATCTACAGTTGTGCCACTGGTGATTTCTTTAAAAACAATTAACTTAAATTAAAGGCTGGATTTTTCCAACATGCTTCTGTAGTGGATTCATGTTAAGGTTTTCACATCTTTTGTACTTTTTTTCCCCTTAATTTGCAGAAAACGTTTGGTTACTATTAAAAAATAAGTATGCACATAAATTAAAGTACTTAATTAAATAAAAAGAAAAAGAAAACACTTGAAAAAAAATATACAAAGTATTGTAACAATAATAATGTTTTCATAATATACAAATTTAGTAATTTTCTATAAATTCCGCAGTTAGATGGCTCCCTGATGAGCCATCTATTCCTGAATTCCTGATGAAGTAAGGAATTTACCCTTTAGTTTGATCATGAATAGATATGAGGCTGACGAACGTTATTACTCATAGGATTTTGATGCATAAGGGCTTGCCTAAAAATACAGAGATGCATTTTTGATTTGTTTCTTCCTATTTCCAGCAAGAAGATATGCATCCTCTGCAAATCAAGATCCAGAATATACTAGCTGAGATTGATGAGCTTGCTGCTCATATCAAGAATGAGCAGCGCCTCTGGTTGCTGCACCAGGGAACCCTGGTGGGTCTGACCAGAGAGTTGGATGCCAACAACAAGAAGATGCGCAAACTGCAGAAAGACTGCACTGGACTGCAAATGAAGGATATCCGACTAGATTGTACGCATCCTATGCACAGAAAATCACTTCTTCTTTTAAATCAGATGTAGTCCAGTAATTCTGTTGTGTATGAGTTGCCAGTCTGATAATACATTTACAAACGATGTTGACTGTAACTTCACCACGCCCAGGTCAGACTAAGCAAGAGGAACGAGAGCTGGCAGAGCTGGACAAGGGCTCGATGATGCTGAGGAAAGACCTCGAGAAGCTCTGCAAGCTGAAGATGAAGAACAAAGAGCGAAATGAGACTCTGGAGTTGGAAAACCTACAGATGGAGACAGACTTTAGAAACAAACTCAAGGCATGGCATGGCTGTTTGATAGTTGTTCCTTGTCTTTTTAGTTTGTAATACAACTAACTTGAATGTATTCTTATCAGGATGCTGAAGAGCAATCTGCCAGTCTTCACATAAAACTTGAGAACATTCAGGAGGAAAAAGAAAACATCCTCAAGTGTCTGGTGGAGGCTAAGTCAGTCACATTTAAGCACAAACTGGTCACCATCTTAATTACATACCTTAATGTCATTTTAAAAATACACAAGAAATTTAAGCTGATGTGTTGCTGAGGTCATATTTTAAGCATATTTAAAAGAACAGCTTCTCAGTCTGACTTCAGGTTCTTGGAATCTGCAGGCAGCAGATCATGCTGTGGGAGAGGAAGACCCATATTCTAAAGGAGACTCGGTCAGTGGTGGAGTTCGACATTAGCCAGGGAGACATCCAGAAGATGAACGCTGAAATGCGTCGAATGGAGGTAAACATATTTAGCTTCATGTGATGATGAGGAGATATAATAAAACCAGAATCAATTTGATCTTTTTCCTGTTTGTCAAGGTAAGAATTTGAAAAACAATGTGTTGTCTTTCTAGTTTCTTTAAAATTGTATTTTTTATATTCACTCCCACAATATGGTAGGTGCTGGGTAATAAATTGATGACAATCTCTATTGTGGTGGTCATGGCATCAATATCAATAGAAAATATGTCCAATAATTTTACTAAACTCCATATTCACATGGCATTCTGAGGGGATGGTTTAGCCACTCAGTCTCTCGTAGTAAACTGTAAGCGTCCACCTTTCAGCACTTCGGTCAGTTTACCTTTTTTGGGAAGCAAAACTAATCCTATCAAAAACATATCAAGCATTCCAGACATTTATTCACTGTAGAAGAGTGCACAATCACCCACTAACACAGGCAGCAGATTGTGTTGCAGCACAGTTTGCTCAAATAATTTAAACTATCACTCGTCTTCAGTTTCATAACACTGATTGAATTGGTGCGCCGCATGAGGTAAAGGTAGAGTGAGCATCCCGTACAGTCATCGCTGCCGTCCTGGGTTTGATTTCGAACCTTGAGGCCTTTGTTGTGTGTCTTTCCCTTTTCTGTCACCACCTGTTTCCTAACTGGTGTCTGTCAAATTGTAGATTTTTTGTAAAGGTGTGATACCTTTCAGGATGAGGAGGGCAGTGCTAGTGGTGGTTGGCGGCGGCAAAAAGTAGAATACATCCTATTTTATAAATTCAATGACACTTTATGATTTTTCAAAAATATGTTTGCATGTTTTTATTCCTATTTTGGACCTTCCACAATATTTGTGCAGATACATATCGACAAGCTGACACAACGACAAGAGTATTTGATGAGAGAAAGCGAGAAAGTTGTGGCGAGAAGAGAAAACCTTGACATACGCAAGGATGCCATGATCCGAGATCGCCGCAAAGACCTTGCAAAGAGCGAGCTGAAACGCTCCAGCGCTGGCCTGCAGAAAAAAATTCAAAAAACATTAAATGTAAGGGAAGTGGATTTATCAACATCCAGAAAAATAAAAGGAGCAAACTGTATAATTATCTTACATATGTCTCTTCAGGATTTTGAAAATTGTGAAGAGAAGGTGAAGGAGCTTCAGAAGAAGAAAACTCTCCTGAGTGAGAATATTCAGCTGCAAGCACAACACGTAACTGAACTGTCAAGCATCAGCACAAAGACAAGCCATAACTTTCAAAACCTCCAGGATGACAAAGACATGGTAAATCTGTGAGCAAATATATTTTTTCCAAGTTTTTTTGTATGGATTAAAATAGTTGGTGTAAGTATTTTAAGCAGTACTCATCACTGTCAGGAAAATGAACCAAGTGCAGTGCACTATCTTCATTCTTCATGTAAAAAATAACAACTGGTATTCATCACCAGTTTAATTGTGACGAATACCACAATTAAACTGAATCACACGATGTGATTCAAACAAGTGAATCACATCGTGTTACACAACAGCCCAATAAAGGCGTGGTGACAAAGTTTATTTTAAGGCTTTTTTTTTTCTTACGTCAAGTCAACACAAGTTGAATTCCTGGCATGAGTATCACAGGTTCTATTTTTAACAACCTTCCCCACACATTAACAATGAGCAATTGAGATAATGACTTATTGTTCCATCTGCCTGCCTGTATGACGTGTGTTGCAAATGCTCCAAAATGTACAAGCACCAAACAACTTCATCTTGTCTTTCTTCACCTCTTTCCAGAACCAGGCTTTACTAATTGCTATGCAGGATCGAAACAAGAAGCTGCAGGCCGTTTGCAAGGGGATCTACAAACTGTCATCCAGCAGCGACACAGTCAGAGCCACTCTGCAGAGCCAAAAGGAGCACCTGGAGAATTGCAGCAAGGTCTTGAAGCAAAGCTGTGAGGACTTCCCTCAGCACCAGGGGGCGCTGTGCCCTGTGACACAAGCAGCAAAAGCTTATGTAAAAATCGCCAACCAGTAATGTTCTTAGAGTGAGGCGGTGACTGAAACGTAACAGTGAGTACAACAAAGGCATGTGAATGAGCAAATACCTAATTTACTGGTTTATTTGAATGTTTTTTTTCTTCACTGTAATGTTTGGATTTAATTATTTGTTTTGAAACAACATGTTTCCTTATAGACTTGGGTAGAGAAATACAAAAAAGAAAATAGTTTGTGAAGTTGTCAGTTTCTTCTTGGAACCAATATGTAATTTACTTTAGGAAGTAAAGTTTAATATATTCACGTTTCTTCCACTTGAGTTGTTTGATCTGTATATCTGTCAGTAATATGCTGCAGCAAAGGCGACTTACTTTTTATGAAAAGATACCTTGATTGAATCAAATAATTAGGACATTTTAATGGCTTCTCCAGATGTTTATAAATTAATTTAAGGTTTTTCAGGACACCGTCACATTTCAGGATGCTTCTTAGTTAGCACTGCTGTGGCTCTTGGAATAGTTCTGCAAACCACACTTTGAGTCTGAATATATTTCCTCTAAAACCAAGCAGCCACATGACGTCCATGATGGAGACATGCAGACTGGAAGTTCAATATGAATACAGTGTGAAGACCTTTCAATGATCAAAGCCATGCTGTGGAACTGACTTCTTCTTAAAATGTCTCTGCAGGAGTTTCCCAAAACAAACCCCTATGCATGTTTGTGTCTACAGGCTAAGCCGTGAACAAACTGTCATTATCACTGCTAACATGAAGCAAGGAAAATCATATCATTAATCAAAGGGGTTTCCTCTAATGAAACCGTTGAATAACTAACAAATAATGACAGAAATGGACTGTGCCTTGTCACTGATCACATTATTTCACACATTTCCCCTATAAAGGCTGTTATGTTGAGTTTTCTGCTGATAGTGGTGAGAACTACAACGTAAGCTTAAATGTACAAATACATTGATTATTTTTGTGTGTTTGAAGAAGTTGCTACTTTTCCCACTGGAGAAACACTGATAATGTAGCAGCTTCAATACTGTGCACCACGGAAACCAATGTAATTATTGTCTAAACGTATTAATTGTTAGTAAGACTGTGAATAAAGTTAATAATTTTTCAAGGCACCTTCTGGAAAACAGGAACAATTAAAGTGATATCACCAGTCTTATATGGGCCTCAGTGTGTAATTCTGTACAAATACAACACCTAGAAGGCAGATCAGTGAAGGTTTATACAAAAAGATAAAATGGTTATAAGAAAAAGTAATACATGTATATATATACACACCGGTTCGTAAGTATATATATAGGTAGGAAAAAAGTTCTATAGTGTGTGAAATGCAAATGCTGTCAGGATCTGTGTTTTTTTGTGTGTTTATTTTGAGTTTCCTGTGTATCTGTGTCTCTGTGTTGTCCTTTCTCCCTTTGATTAGTCCCCAGGTGTTTCTCGTTCCCTGATTACCTCTTGTGTATTTAATGTCACCTGTGTCTCTTTGTCTTTGTTGGGTCCTTGTCGGTATTTGCCGCTCTTGGCGTTTGTTCGTTCCATGTGTCTGTTTTCTTGTCACTTGTTTACCGGTTGCTACCGGCGTCGAGCCCTGGCTTCAGCTCGGCTGTGCTGCCCGGCTTTGGGACCGTTTTTGGACTGTTTATTTCATGGATTATTATTAAACTGCCATATCTCATCTCATCCTGAGCCTGCTGCGTTTTCCTCACCACCTCATGACAAATGCTTGTTAGTGCCGATAAGCTTTCGATTTTTCCTGTCAACTACCCCACTACTTGGAGTTTTTAAACGGTTGCAATGTAAAGATTTAATTTCAGGGTCTAGAGAACATACCTAATTTAACAGTTTTTTCTACAGAAATCTCAACTTTTTGAAAGTTTTCTGAAAATGTTAAATATTGATGTAGTTTTCACAATATTTCTGAGATTGAATTGTCATAAGTTTAAATCAGTCTTCTAAATAGTTGTGTGGAATTCCAAAATTTGTACATGATTCACACTTGCAGGTCAAAACTGACTGTGATCTATCTGTTACCAAATGTGGGATGATTCAATTATTGTTGCACTCTTTTTTTATTATCATTATGAAGCTCCATTTTATATAATTGTTTATATCCTACCTTAAAATTCCACATAATGTTCAGCTTTTACTGTTTTAAGGACTATGAGGCAGATCATCAGGCCTTGTACTGTTGACAGAAGCTGATTATCCCCCAGAATGCTGCAAAGAAAGTCATTTGAGTTAATCAGCCTTGGCTTAAGAACTTTGAGTCGTCCGTGAGCTTTTTCATGGGCGATGTGTTGTCTCATCATTTTGCTTTTATAACCTATAACCAGTTCTGTCTTTGAGATAACAGTTGTCTTTGTCAGTGCATAAGTTGTAGTTCTGACTTACATGAACAGTTTACAGGGTTTTTCCCAGAAGCTTTAAGTAAACGTCCATACTTTTTATGAGATAAAATACATCCTCCAAAGCACTTATACATACGTATATATAATTTACAGCAGCTTCAATTTGTATACATCCTCCCTTATGACACACTAAGCCCACGTATGTTTGGCTTAGAAAAACACTTTGTCCTGGTAATATTATTTCCTTCTGTGAAAGAGGACTTTGCTCTGCTGCTCTCTGTGTTTGCTCCTGTCTGTGGCGCAGAATGTTTACCTTCCTGTGATTAGGAATTATTAAGCTGAACTCTAATGTGCCTGTTTTATTCTGCCTCGGCCCCCCCAAAAATGATGTGATAAACTAATCTCAAAACTCATTCACTGTGGCAGAGAAGAAGCTTATTATTGTTAGATGAGACACTCAATATGCTTTTAAAAATAAACAGCAGCCAGGAGTGAGGTGCTTACAGTAACGCTTCGTTTAGCTGATTGTTTTTAAGAGTGTGGTTAAAATATGACGAATATGTGTGAAAACCTGATCAGATGATTGTGCCTACCCTCTAGCTGAGCTGCATAACAAAGGTTGTCACACAGGTTTTCCTTCACGCCCACAGATGCATGCTTGAAATAAGCAGCAGGGCGTGGAAACTACCCTGCCTTTTTTTTAAAATCATACTTTACCCGGCTCCTTCACTCAGTCTGTTGGTCTGCTGTAGAAGTGTGTGTGTGTGTGTGTTTGCTGTCGCCTCACCGGCTTCAGCTGTGTGTACGCATCAGTGATCCAACGCACTAAGGATGGCGGAGGAGTCTGTTCCAGAGGGTCGCAGCCTGAAGGAGTTGAGCGAGGAGGAACTTTGGGAGCTGATCAATGACAACCGTCACCGGATCTCCCTCGGGGTTCGACCGTGCATCTTGTTGCCCTATCTGAGGCAGGTCAAGGTTCTCACAGAGGTGGATGAAGACGAGATCCTTTCTTGTCATAATCTGACTAATCGCTGCATGAGAACAAGTAAGCTTCCTGACTAGACTTTCTGTTTTATGTTTGACTGTTTTAAGAAAATTAGATCTGCTCAAACTGATAAGAATTTCCAGAAGTTTCTGCAGCTTCTGATTGTAACGTAACGGTTCTGATTTGTCCTCTTTTTGCTTTTTAATACACCAATCAAAGGTATGCCTATTGTTTACATTTTTCCCCTCTAAATATCTCAGATTGTCAAACAAAGTTTATCAGATAAGGCTCAGTAAATGCAAAGAGCCAGTTTCAAATGATCTTTTAATTCATCAAAGGGAGAAGCTATTCAGACCAACCTGACCTGTGTAAAAAGTAATTGGATGACAATTAGACAATTGATGACATGTAGGATAACTGTGGGGGAATTTTGGCCCAGTCTTTGTTGCAGAATTGTTTATGTTGAGCAACACTGGAGATTTTTTAACCATAAATATGTAAGGTCCTACCACAGGGTCTGAATTAAATTTAAGTGTGTAGTTTGACAAGCCCTCCAAACCCATCCATTGTTTTACATTCTGAGATAAACTTTCTAGTGTACTGGTTGAACACCCCTCTTCCTTTAGATTTGCCTAAAATCTCCTACATTTTAGGCAAGAGAACAAGATTCATAGTTCCTTTAATTACAATAAGTGGTTCAGGTTCTGAAACTATATAGCAGCCCCCAGACCACCTCTCTACCACCACCATATTTCACTGTTGATATGATTTTTGACTTTCTGAAAAGCCGTAAGACAGATATAATGGGACACACACCAGGAGGGTATTATTGTTACATTTTCACAAAGAGCTAAATTGTCCATCCTTCCATTATCTTACCCGCTTGTCCTCAGTGAAGTTCTGAGGGGTGCTGGTGCCTATCTCCAGTGGTCAATGGGCGAGAGGCGGAGTACACCCTGGTCAGGACGGCAGTCCATCACAGGGCAACACAGAGACAGACAGGACAAACAATCATGCATACACACACACACACACACCTAAGGAGAAGTTAGAGATGAAGGAGGGTCAAAACCCTCTGTAGGAGTGCAACTATTTTGCCACACCTCCATTCATCCAGTTAGAGAGCTAATAAAGCAATTATTCCTATATCTTCATGCTATTATTTTAGCATTCAGAGTAGCAGACATGTAATCATTTAAGTGAATAGAAAGTTAATTTGACATTCAGGATTTAACACATTAAGCAATATTTAACACATTGACTGGTAATGTCAAAGGTTTCTGACTTTGCAAATTAACAAAATTTTACTTTCAAAAGTTGTTTGAATGACTCTCCAGACATATCAATATTTTTTTATTTAAGAATCAAACAAGGTTAACAACAATGAACATATGTAAAACTGAATTCTGGTGGATTAAAAAACTGGGTTTTTGTGTTCTCTCCAAATAAAACTTTTCACTTTTTGCATGAAGCTGAATCTGAGACAAAAGGAATTTAATTGTATCACCTTTTAGGCTACATGTTGGATCTGCTGAGGACCCAGGGAAGAAATGGAGCTGTAGCTCTGTTAGAGGGGCTGATGATTCATTATCCAGTTCTCTACACACATGTTACAGGACGTAAGCCCAGCACAGAGCCCTCCAGATTCAGTGGTAAGTGTTTTAAAACATCTCCTACACTTTCAAAGCGTGTCTTTGTCTCCAACAGCTCACCTGCATTTTCCTCCTCACAGGTCTGATTAAGTACTCAGAGCTGACCGAGTATCTCATCAGAGCGGTAACAGGGATGCAGACGGAGTTGCAGGAGGCCCGCAACGAGGCTGGCAAGATGAGCACCCGCTGCTCCTCCCTGGAGTCGGAGGTCAGCCAGCTGATGGAGCAGGAAGAGAAGTGCAGCCACCTTCAGACTGAAAACGAACGCCTGCAGAGACACCTGAGTTCTCTGCAGCGGGAAGTCACCAAACTGAAGGACGAGAAGTGCGACTTGTACATCCGCTACACTACAAGCATTGAGGAGAAATCGGCTATAAACGGGCGGCTGCACGACCTGAACCTGCAGGTGAGTTTTTGTCTTAAAATTTCTCTTCGTGTTTTAATATTTTTTTCTCCTAAAAAATAGAAGCAGTCTCCAATATTTATTTTAGGTTATCATTACGTTTTCCTTCTAAGAGTCCCAATGTCTCTTATTGCTAATCCAGGGAAAGCATGATTAATGTTAACAATATCATAATAAAAATAGATTCAAAGTTCAAAAAGGAGACTTAGAAGAAATAATGAATCAGATCATCTTGAATTTCACCTCAATTCCTTTCTAGTTAAACAATAACTTGTTTCTTCCTAGAAAACAGTGAAGGTGGATATAAAGGGGAATGTCTAAAAACTGATTGTAATTCTTAGGTTTTTCCATTAACGATCAAGAACATCTTTTGAAAAACTCTTTGAAGAATGTGATTAAATTTTAACCAAGAATTCCCTGCGTTACATGGTAAAACGCTGGCATGCTGTCTGTGTCATGATCTGTGTTTTTCCTTGTTTATTTAGAGTTTTCTGTGTCGTTAAGTCTCTTCGTTGTCCTGTCCTCCCCTTGATTGTTCCCAGGTGTGTCTCGTCTCTGTGATTACCCTCCCGTGTATTTAACTCCACCTGTGTTCCTTGTTCGTCGTCGGGTCCTCGTCTATGTCTAGTCAGTTCGTCGTCAGTGTTTCCTTGTGCCTGCTGTTCGTTGTTTTGACTGGCTTTCCGTAATTAAAACATCATATTCATCATACCTGGGTCCGCTGCATCTGCCTCACCACTCTCACCACCCGCATTTCCTGACAGTAGGACCCGACCAGACCGAACGGTGAGGCTCGCTATTATGGACCCAGCTGGAGTGAGGTTCCCTCCGAAAAAGCAGAGCGGACCGAGGCGGAGATCCAGCAGGGAGGACAGGGAGCTAGCTGAAGCTCTCGCCGACCTGCAGCGGGAGCTTTTCCGGGGAACAAGGCTGGTGTTAGCACCCCCCGGGTACGGCCCCCGTCGATTCCTTCGTCCGGGAAGCCAGCGACCTGAGCCGCCGGTGGAACCGGCCCCTCGTCGCTTTCCGGAAACACCTCCTCCGCCGTCTACCCGGAGACAGCGACGTGAGCCGCCGGTGGACCCGGCCCCTCGTTGCTTTCCGGGAACACCTCCTCCGCCGTCTACCCGGAGACAGCGACGTGAGCCGCCGGTGGACCCGGCCCCTCGTCGCTTTCCGGAAGCACCTCCTCCGCTGCGAGCTCGGAGACAGCGATGGGAGCCGCCGAGGGACCCGGCCCCTCGTCGCCTTCCGGAGCTGTCGCCCCCGCAGCCGGTTCCAAGGCTTCGCTGCGGCTCGCCCCCGGAGCCCGTTCCAAGGCTTCGCTGCGGCTCGCCCCCGCAGCCGTTTCCAAGGCTTCGCTGCGGCTCGCCCCCGGAGCCCGTTCCGAGGCTTCGCTGCGGCTCGCAGCCGCTTCCGAGGCTTCGCTGCGGCTCGCCCCCGCAGCCGCTTCCGAGGCTTCGCTGCGGTTCGCCCCCGCAGCCGGGACCGAGGCTCCGCTCCGGCTCACCTCCAGCCGGCGCACCCGAGGCCGAATCAGCCGGCGTTCCAGCCGGCGCACCCGAGGCCGAATCAGCCGGCGTTCCAGCCGGCGCACCCGAGGCCGAATCAGCCGGCGTTCCAGCCGGCGCACCCGAGGCCGAATCAGCCGGCGTTCCCGCCGAGACCCCGACTCCCGAGACTCTCTACGTTCCCTCCGAGACCCCGACTCCCGAGACCCCCTGTGTTCCGACCGAGACCCCCTGTGTTCCAACCGAGACCCTCTACGTTCCTTCCGGGACCCCGACTCCCGAGACCCTCTGCGTTCCTCCTGAGACCCTGACCCTCTGTGTTCCTCCTGAGACCCCGACTCCCTGTGTTCCTCCAGAGACTCCCTGCGTTCCTCCCGAGACCCCGACTCCCGAGACCCCCAGTGTTCCGACCGAGACTCCCTGCGTTCCTACCGAGACTCCCTGCGTTCCGACTCAGACTTCCAGCGTTCCACCCGAGACTCTGACCTCCAGCGTTCCACCCGAGACTCTGACCTCCAGCGTTCCACCCGAGACCCTGACCTCCTGCGTTCCTCCAGAGACCCTGACCTCCTGCGTTCCTCCAGAGACCCTGACCCTCTGCGTTCCCTCCGAGACCCTGACCCTCTGCGTTCCCTCCGAGACCCTGACCCTCTGCGTTCCCTCCGAGACCCTGACCCCCGAGACCTTGACTCCCGAGACCCCGAGGACCAAGACCCCCTGCGTTCCTCACAAGACTCCCAGTGTTCCGACTCAGACCCCCGGCGTTCCCACCGAGACCCCCTGTGCTCCACCAGAGACCCTGCCTCGGGGGGCTCATCATCGCCACCTCCCGGGCCGCGGACAGCCGCTGGACCGCCTCCTGGGGTCCCGCCTCTGTGGTTCCCGCCTTCAGCGCCGCGGACGGCCGCCGGACCGCCTCCGTGGTTCCCGCCTCCAGCCCCGCGGACGGCCGCCGGACCGCCTCCGTGGTTCCCGCCTCCAGCCCCGCGGACGGCCGCCGGACCGCCTCCGTGGTTCCCGCCTCCAGCGCCGCGGACGGCCGCCGGACCGCCTCCGTGGTTCCCGCCTCCAGCGCCGCGGACGGCCGCCGGACCGCCTCCGTGGTTCCCGCCTCCAGCGCCGCGGACGGCCGCCGGACCGCCTCCGTGGTTCCCGCCGCCGCGGACGACCGCCGGACCACCTCCGTGGTTCCCGCCTCCTTTGCCTCCGCCCACCCTGTGGGTAGTTTTTTGTTGTTTTTGGACTCTTGGCCCTTCTTGTTTTTCCGCCCACGATGGTGGGTTGTTTTTTTTTTTTTTGTTGGTTTGGACTCTGGCCCGCCGTCCGGCACCCCTCCACCCACCCTTGCTGGGTTTTTTGGTTGTTTTTTTTTTCTTGGGCGTCTGGTAGCCGCCCTTGAGGGGGGGGTACTGTCATGATCTGTGTTTTTCCTTGTTTATTTAGAGTTTTCTGTGTCGTTAAGTCTCTTCGTTGTCCTGTCCTCCCCTTGATTGTTCCCAGGTGTGTCTCGTCTCTGTGATTACCCTCCCGTGTATTTAACTCCACCTGTGTTCCTTGTTCGTCGTCGGGTCCTCGTCTATGTCTAGTCAGTTCGTCGTCAGTGTTTCCTTGTGCCTGCTGTTCGTTGTTTTGACTGGCTTTCCGTAATTAAAACATCATATTCATCATACCTGGGTCCGCTGCATCTGCCTCACCACTCTCACCACCCGCATTTCCTGACAGTCTGTGACCGTTAATATCTTTTCCCAAAGAAAACATCACGAGATTTTGTTTTCTCTGGTTTACAAATAACCATTCTAATGAAGCACATAAAGTACAATGGTTTAAACGGTAAAGGTCAGATTCATGACAACGGCGTGGACTCATTCAGTCTTTTACCAACCTCACAATATTCTCTGCTGTCTCCTAACTCCACTTCAGGATGTGCAATATGAAATGACAATATTTTACCTTATGAACAATGTTCTGGCAGAAGGAAACAAATATAGCATGTTTTATGCAGCATTTTCCCAACAGCTTTGTTATAACGCTATTTATAACATTGTTGAATTACTCAAGGTACTTTTAAAAAAAATGTTTATTGCTAAACATTACTAAACTAATTTAGCTACTAAGCTTAAATTTTAATTTTTTTATTATTATTATTATTGTTGTTGTTGTTGTTGTATCTTCACTATCAAAACTTTCTGGATTTTCTTACATCAAAAGTAGGCTGATTTGTGGGAAGTATATTTTTTTCCTAATTTATTTTATATTACACTTAGTAATTTCTCTTTAGCAGTTAAAAGGTTTACTTTAAAAGGAAATGAGCTAATTATGCTCTATGAGTAGTTTACATCCTTTTTTTCATATCCTAATCAGGAAATATGACTACGGAGCATCTTTGATGCATTTTTTCTGTACCAGGAAACCACACAGTGCAGTTTGTCACTGAAGACATTAACGGCACTATGGGCAGTCGCTGCTACTATTACTACTATTACAGCAAGAAATGTTTTTAGGTAAATGCTGAAGCTCTTTATCTCAGCTTCAACAGAAAACCAACTACTAAACCCAAAATTTATGTAACTTGTACTTATTCAACCTGAAGGATTCTACATTATGCCACCAATGTGTCTGCAATGAGGTAATTGAAACAGACAGGGCTAGTTAAGCAGTTGTGTTTGAGAGATCGAACAGCTGCAGTGACCTGCAGATAAGACAGGTGGGTAGAAGAAGCTGTGGTGACTCAGGTCACACTCACAAAAACCCGTCATTCTAACAAGAGGTGTTAAAAAAGGAGCAGCTTCACATTTTCTGGGGGATTTTGACCTAAGGATGTCGTAATCTCTTAATGAGGACCACAGCATGTTTGTTTTTTTTAGCCCTCTCTGTTTTTTTGTTTTTGTTTTGCACAATAGAACAATATGTCTTATTCAAAAACATTTCTAAATTTAAGAACTCTGTGGTGCGACCTACAAGCTTTGGATAAGTTACAAACAAATTTTATGTATTTCTTTGACTTTTTTTAAATCATACATTTGAAAAAAAAAAAACAATTGTTGTTTACTTGTGGATCACAAGTAAACAACTGAAGTCGTTGCAGCACATCAAACATAACAAAAAGATAATGACAATGCGGTTGTCCATGCTGTTCATCTTTGGCTTTTAGTTGACTTTTAGGCATTAAGATTATTTTTTGTATTGTTATATTTACAATATTTTTCTACCAGCTCAATGCTCCTTCTTTGTTTCAGTTTTTGTTTTTATTTGTGTCTCCTTCTTATCTTCTTTTACTTTTGACCTCTTTTTAACCGTCTTATCAGGAAATGAACACTCAGAATGTTTGTCAAATTCAAGTGTCTTCTAATTATCACCATCAACCCAAATGCACTTCCTTCTAACCAACATTATGACTGTTGACTACACAATGTGTGTGTTGACTACACAAAAATGTGTGTGGTCAACACACACAAATGTGTGTGTTATCTCTTCAAGATCTTGTCTTGTCTTCCTCGCACCTGTCAGGCTCATAAGAACATCCTGCAGCAGGACTTGGCAGAGACTTTTTTTCTTTTCCATTCTTACCCTTTTATTTAGATCTCTAGTTTTTAGGGTTTTGCTATTTTTCTCTCTCTTTGTGTTAGCCTTGTTTTATATAAAAACTGCTCTATACATATAAAATGACTGGTTATGAGTAGAAAGTTAAACATCTTTCTGCAACATCACAGTAGGACTTAGGGGAAGGTTGTACAGAGGACCATGTTTTGTTTTTTTTTGTTTTTTTTTTAAATGGAGCAAAAATAATTGCCATTCATGTACTGCTGGATCAAACACCTGAATATCAGCTGTTTCTTAAGAGATTGGAATTTCTAAAGAAACTTTTTGAGACTTATGTCAAGCTACAAAAAACAGACTTCACCATGTCATATAAAACACACCTGTTTTGTTTTTATTAGGACACAACAGTTCATTATCAACATTGGGATATATTTGTTGTCTTTAATGGCAGGTATATCAGCTGCAGATGGACCTACAGAGCATTCAGATGGAAAATGAGTTCCACAAACAGCGTTCCCTCCGAAGCGTTTCTTCTTCTCAGACCCCACAGCTGCAAGAGGAGGTCAGAAACCTCTCATTGAGTAGTGTCAGATTTCTTAGATGAACTTTCAACAGAGAAAGGATCAGCCTCTCCTTATCTCTTCATGATCTTGTCTTGTCTTGTGTCGCTCACCTGTCAGGCTCATAAGGACATCCTGCAGCAGGACTTGGCAGAGGCAATCGACAGTCAGGTGGAGCTGGCGGAGCACCTGAAAAGCTACAGAGAAGAGAATGAAAAGCTGCTCAGAGACAAACAGGGGGTGTGTGTATGTTTGTCCTTTGCCATCATTACGAATGAGGAAAAACATGCAAATTCAGCTTAACAGTATTAACAGAATGTGACCTTTTAAGATTTCCATGCACAAAGTTAACCATGACATATAAAACAGTTCCTTGACCACAGGGAAATATCAACTACGTTTGGTTTTTTTCATTAGTTTACATGTTGGACTAGGCACCTTTTTTAAAAAGCCTAGCAGCAATTTTGCTTCTGACATTGATCATGTTTTTAATTTAGCCGTATGTATTTTTTCAGCTCTTGAATCAGACAGAGGCTCTGAGCCTTCAGGTGCAGCAGCTTTCTCTGGATTGTAAGATGCAAGAGCAGAAGAGCACCGTGGTCCAGAGCCAGATGAAGGAACTTCAGGTAGAGAGGGACCAGGTGGGTACAGTAACTCTTCCCCTCAATCACTTAATATCACTACCATTTTTTCAAGTTGTGTGCTTCTGTTTCATATTTTACCTTCAATGTTCAGCTGGAACTGAGCCGCCATAATGTTTTTTCTTATTATTTCCTCATAAATGCCTCATACCAGTAAAATCAGTAATGTTTTATTGGATTGTTTCAGTTTTGTTTTAGCTTCCTGTTTTGAGTTAGGGTTTCTTTTTTTATTTAATAAGGCATACTAGGTTGGTTGACATTTAAAAAGAACACCTCTCAAAGCAGAAAAATGGGTGAGTTAATTTGCATGAAAAGCATGCTTTGTTGCTCATGGTATTCCCATGAGGTCTCCTGGCTGCTATTTATAACGCTAAGAAAAATGTTGACGTATAATCTGCCACACCTTAGAAAATATCAAGTGTCTCCAAGCCGCATCATGGAGCTATCAGTCTTATATAACTGCTTTTGGTGTCTGTGGCAGTGCCTGAGTGTAATAAACTGTGTAATAAACATACTTTCTTGACTATGTCTTCTAGTTGAATTAAAAATTGCTTTTGAATCCTGGGTTCAAAAAGCCTGTTATCGTTTAAGAAACCCTCCCCATTTAATACGTCCCTTATTTTTAAGTGAAATCTTTATCTCTCAGTTAAGAATAATGAGCCTAACTACTGTATTTGTACTATGAAATGTATCATATTCTGTACGTAATTTAAACATGCTGAAAAATTGTTCTAATATCAGATCCCATCTTTAATAGCTTAAGAATAAAAATTAAAAACTTATTCGTATTATATAATCTTTAGATGAACCATTATTTTTCTATCCCACATTTCTGTCATTTATTGTTAGTTATTAAAAAAGGAAATGTGACACCACTTTAACACCATTCTGTATTTCTTTTTTCTTGATGGAAGCATAACATTGCCATCGTCGGAAATGTTATATATTAATTTGAAGAATCCCTGACTTCCAATATGCATTCCAGGTTTAGTTGGTCCATAACCACTTTTCCATGGTGATCATCTAGATGAGTCAGGAATCTGGCCTAACTTAGTCAGGAGCTGTAAGGACCCTATTTACTTTTAACTGAGCACCTTTTGATTAATTTGAAATCTTCCCCTGTGTGTGTAGGCCTACCAGTCCAGAGACGATGCCCAGGCCATGATCGCCCGCATCCTGGCTGAGAAGGACACATTGAGGAGTCAGCTGGTGGAGCTGCAGGAGGCCGTCTTCACACTTCAGGCAAAGCGCAACCCTAGACCCCGCCTGCGGAAATCTGATGTATGTTTTTAACACACAAATTACCACATTCACACAAAAGTACAACAGATGCAGAAGTAACTTTACTGATGCCTTTGGGTTGGGGTTGAAGGTGAAGGAGATCGGCTGGGAGAGTCCAACTTCCAGCTCTGAAGAATGTCCTCTTCCAGTCCGACGGAGACTACGACGCATGGACGCACTTAACCCCATGTCCCTGAATTCCTGCACCTCAGAGGTATGTAACATGCCGCTGTGAGAGATGGGTTTCTATTTAAGAAGAATTTAGTGGTAAGTAATGCTTACTAACATCTACACTGCTTTTCAAAATGTTGTACTCCTTAAGCTTGATCAGACTTGTTGCGTCCTTATGTGATGGCTTGTAATTGTGAAGTAGAAGGAAAATAATACACAATTTCTTTTTTTGACTAATAAATTATGAAATAAAAATAATCTAAACTTTGACTGGTCCAATGACTGTGTAGATAAGTAAATATATTCAAAAACTGACCCGCTTTTCAGGCTTTACTGAGGAAAAGCATCCAGCAGCATGACATTTCTGCTACCACCAACATTGTTGGGAAATCATGCTCAAGATGCAACATCATGTTCTGTTAAGCTTAAAATAACTAGTCCACATAATAATGCAAAATTCCAACAGAACCTGAGAAACTTTTAATGAAATCAGTGCTTTTTATTTACTGTATTTATGTTCTCTTTATCCTTAGTCAGAAGATGCTGTCCCCTCCAGCATCCGGTCCAAAGGCGTCGAGCCACCCAGTCTGGAGTCTCTCCGTAGAAGACAAGAAGTTTTTTTTGAAGACAGCAGGTGTGTGCGTGTGTGGGCGTGGGTGTAGGTGTGTGGGCGTGTGGGGGCGTTCGATTGTGTGTGTGTGGGTACGCAGGGGTGGGTGGGCGCGTGTGCGTGTGTGTGTTTGCGTGCTGTAGTGTATGTACGTGTACAGTGAATTTGTTTTAGTCCATAAGGTCATTGGTGATGGTGGGAGTGGGTGTCACCTTACATACCAGGAAAAAGGAAAATTTGAATTCTGTCCTCTGTATTATTTTCTGCTGTTGTAAGATGACTTTCAGGTGAATTATTAATTCACAGGAATGTGAGGTTCATGTCATGCAGTCATGGAGGAAGGCGAGAGGCCTTGAGCTGTCTGTTTGTACTCTTTAACCCCTTTTTTTTTTATTACTTTCGTTCCTGAAGCCATAAGGGAATGTTCCGTGTTAAGAGTTGTCAGACGTTTCAGCTTTGCCACCCAAAGGCTATAATTATTTGCTCCCCAGGAAACCAGTTAGTGCAGTTGCATGATTTAATCTCAGCTATTTCTGGAAAGTCTCCTTGCTGTTCGAGACTTCTGTGTCTAACCATATTTCCAAAGTTCATTCTAGTTTGTTCTTTCTTCTCACGTAGTTTGGAAACAGCAGAAACTGACTCTGTGCTGGACGACTTTGTGTTACTTTCTGATGGTACGTAGAGACAAAAACTGTCCTACAGTGAACTGTCCTCTGGTCTTTCGCTGTTTAGTTGAAATACCTTTATTACTTATTGTTTAAATCTGAACCTTTGTCAGCATTGAAAAGTAATATATTAACTCTGGCATATTATTGTCGGGGAAAGCAGCCCTGGTGCCAGATCATCGTACAGCCTCTCTTTTGTTCAGCAGGGAGTGAAGACGAGCAGAAACCCAGACCTTCCTCTTCTCATGGCTCCAACTCTGTCTGGTGAGGACAAAAAAGGACTTGGGATTTATAAAGTACAGCCTAGATAGATGGGATAAACTATAAACAATATCTTGTCAATTAAAAAAAAAAATCAGGCCTGTAAAACCTCTATGAACAGATTTAATAAACAGATACAGTCTTAATCAACTATCTGAATTAGTGCAATGCATTCTGAGAACTGGATGCATTTTTAAAATAAAAGGGTGACTGGTGACAAATCTCCTACTTCATCATTTCTCTGCCAAGTCTCAGCTAATCAGGGTGCCTTAGTAGTCTTAAAATGTATTTTAAATGTATTGTTTCAAGGTTTACAAAACTTTGAAACAAGGAATTCTCAATAATTAGAGTGAATACTAGAAATCAACCCCAATTTTCTCTCTTCTCCTCAGCGTCTCAAAATCTTCAGCCCCTCCCTTCCTGGTGCGTTCTCGTCCAAAAGCCATCCGCGTTAACGGCCGTGTTCTTAGCCTCTCCCTCCAGTGTGAGGCACTGCTAAGCGAGCTCTCAATCGTGGGAGGAAACAAGTCTGGCGTGTTTGTGCACCAGGTGACTGAGGGTGGCGCCGCCCATGCTGCCGGCATCAGCCCCGGGGCGCAGATTGTGGAGGTGAGTGTACTGAGAAAAAAGGTGAAGTTTTCCTGCAATGAATAATGCAATTCTTATCAAGCTGTTGTTCTGCAGGTCAGGTATGAGCAGAACAGCAGGGCTCTGAGGATGGTGTTAGAGGACTCCACTCTGGAAGAAGCTATGTGGGCTCTGGGCCAGGTTACAGGCTTCTGTCAGCTTTCCCTCCGCCCCAGGCAAAACGGTAAACCTTACAGCGTTAAAAAGACTAAAACACAGAGCAGAGTTGGTGCTACTGTGCATTTTGTGGGTTTTTTTTCTGTCAGTAGGCAATAATGGTTCCAGCTGATGTGCAGTTATCTGGAAGCCGATTTTTTTGAGATTTTAAAATTAGATAACGGCTCATTTGTCATCTTGTCACATGGAGAAATAATATCAAAATCTTACCTCTATTTAAATATTTTTCTCATCCACTAAATGATTCTGACTCATAGCAGAGTGGAGTAATTAAATCATGGAGTTACAAACAAATAGTCCAGCAAATAGTATCCCATCACCAATTTGTTTGTTGAAAATTCAAGCTTTCAGACATTTGCAACACTTACCCTAATCAGAAAAAAAAAAAAAAAGGGCAGTGGATTTCCAGACAGCTATTCAATTCATCCACAGTCCTTTCAGCCTTTTAGTGTTCAATCTTCAGTTAATTTACAATTACATGTATGATCAACCACATTGTACATCATAGGTTCATTCTTGACTAGCAGGCTTGTTTCAGCTCATAAGGAGTTGGTGCACTCAGTTGATGCAATGTCTACTGCTGATGATGGACGCCTCTAACAGCCAGAGATGTGATAGTTTGCCAAAGGTGCTAATTCCTCCTTCTGAAACATCCATTCACCTTCATGGCCATGGGCAACTAAACTAGTTGGACTCCTCTCTTGGAGTATGTCAACTACATCTAAGAGAGCACAAAATAAATAACAAGCATTTTCTCAGCATCATGCGCAGAAGACAACTGGTGATGAAGGTGTTTAAGCAAATTTACTGTCGTTCTCATCCTGCGCAGACTACGAGGCGCTGCTGCAACAGCTGCAGAACAGCACGATGTCGTCAGGAGACTCCTTTTACATTCGGGTCAATTTATCCCTTCCTGCTGGTGCCAGCGGGACCTTGGCCGTGTCGTGCAACAATATCCTACATGTAACAAACACGAGACCTGCCGGCACCGAGGATCTGTGGCAAGCGAGCCAAGTTCACCCGTGCCAGCTGCTTGACCTGCAAAGTGGAACAGTACCCAATTATTACAGGTTGGTGCTCTGCTGTGAGCCGGTGGTAGATTCTAATAGGTCAAGATGACAACAGATTTCTTTCTGTGTTACAGGGCCCAGAGAATTTTGATTCAAACAATTGAAGATATGAGCTTTCAGACAAAGAATTGCCAGAAGGTATTTTTAAAAATTTTAAGCAATTAACTAATAAAGTGTTCAGGGCTCTGAGTTAACTAAGGAAAAACTATCATCCCAGGCTGGACGAGAAAACACCCGGAGTGAACAAAAGGCAGTGAGGATAGTGAGCACGGGGCGCCAAGGAAGGAACCCTCTGTGGGTCAGTGTGGATGAAGAAAACACAAACGGCACCGAGTCAGGTACCGTGAGCTGCAGCAGCACCATCACAAATGTGAAATGCTTGTCTTTACTGCTAATTTTGGTGCTGCAGTGTTCACAGTTTTTAATGAACATTGCACATTTGCCTCTGTTTTTCCACCTCTAAAGGTTCTCCGTCGCCACCCAAAAGCTGTGTAACCCTCATGCCCTACACCCTTGTTACTCCTCATTTCCCACCAGTCTGCAGGCCTATCCTGCTGCTGCCAACAATACTGGGACGCATGCTGGACAAGAAGCTGGCCAGCTGGCAGGGCTTTCAGCTCTGTGGGCCTGGTAAGCAATGCTGCGGCGTTATCGCCCCGCATACTCATCTCTGTCAATACAGTCGCAGGAAAACATATTATAACATGGTAAAACTTTGACACATAAAAATGTTTGTCACTTGAATTTCTTTCTTTTGTTTTTTTTTTTTTACATCTTGTCATTTTATAATCATAAACCTCAATGTATTTTATTGGGATTTTGTGTGATAAGTCAACACAAAATGTGCATCTGTGAAGTGGAAGGAAAATTCTATGCAATTTTTTGTTTCACAAAAATTTGAAACGTGGAGAGTACATTTCTACTCAGCCCTCCTGAATCAGTGTCTTGTTTGAAGTGACAAGTCTTTGGGAGAATGATTTTGTCAGTTTTGCACATCTGCACATTTTTGCTCACTCTTTCTAAAACAGCTCAAGTTCAGTGCTGTCCTCCTGTGAACCCAAATCCAGAACCTCTGGATTTGTACTAAATTAAATTACACACTAGTCGACTGTGGCAACCACTTAGATGACTTCTGAAGGCATTTAGGTGTATTGAAATGCATTTAGGAATATCAGAGTAAAGAGGGCTGAAACGCACACCACAATTTTCAGATTTAAATTGATAAATTTCTAGAACCACATATCATTTCCTTCCCACTACACAATCATGCAACACGTTGTTTCTTTGTGTGTGTCTTATATGAAATCATATTAAAGCACACTGAGGTTTGTGGCTGTAACATGACAAAGAGTGAAGGAGTTTAAAGGGCATGAATCCATTTGCAACACACCTTATGTTCAGTAGACATAACACGTGTTATTGGTGAGATTACTGATTCGTCTCTTCCTCTACTTCCGATTTTGCACTGAAATGATGGTGTGTCTGACTAGCTGTGTAAACAATCTCATCTTTTACTGGGCAGAGGTAAACATTTCATTGTGTTTATCTGTAGCTGTAATCCAGGAAGGAAATAAACGCAGTAGGTAAATATTTCTATAAAAAAAAAAAAATCTGCAGCAGCTATAAATAGCAAGTGTGTGCCAATGTTCCCTGCAGAGGGGTAAATTAAATGTTTGTTTATCTTTGTGGGAAAGTTTGATCATTACAATAACAAAGAACAAGAACATTTAGCGGAAAACATGGGGAAATTAAATATTTAGTGCTCGGGATTAACGGATATAGTATTTTTGTGTGATTTGTCGCTGTCCCTTCAGAGATGTTGACCGCTAGTGAACATGCTGCTCGGCTCCAGAGGTCTGAGATTCTGGAGGAGGTGGAGCCTGGTGGAAACCGGTGCTACACTCTTCAAAGTGTTGAGAAAGTCATGAAAAAGGTCAGAAAGCACTCTTTTTTTAGCATGTGTATTTAGACCCTCTGTATGTAAAATGACGTTTAATTTGTTAACAAAATCTTTTTTTTAAATCGCACATTTATGTTTTACTTTGTTTTATTCCTCTCAGACTGAATTAAGGTATGTCTGTGTACGCAAATCTCCAAATTGCGAATTGTTGTGGTTTTAATTTGAGACTAAAACTACCAGACAAACCAGCACAAGCAGACAGCCACTTTAAATTATAAGGAACTCATTTCAGAGTGACAATCTTTCTGATTTAACGGCATATTTTGCCATCCCCCTCCTTCTCTCAGGGCCTTCACTGTGTGCTGCCATTAGGCCTGGACTGTGTGCGTCGGCTGCACCGCTCCGAGATCTTTCCAGTTATCATCTTTATTGGCGTATCTGCACGCAACGCACGTAAACTGAAGTATGTTTGTTATGTTTTTGTTGTTTTCACAGAAGCCACTGAGTTCTTAAGCACTACATGTACAGGGGCTAGAAATGTCAAACCCCTTGAACTTTTCCCAGAAACTACCTTATATGGATCCTACTTAATAAACCAACGTATATTAGTGCATAGTTCTTTGATGTTTTGATGTTTTATGAATAAAAATGTGAAAAGTGAGTCTTTAGTCCAATACTTGTGAATAAAATCCAGTGCAACCAATTTTCTTTAGAAGACGCCTCATTAGTGCAAAAATGTGAGTCATTTAATAGCTGTTCTGTAAAGGCTTCAGAGGTCTGTTTGAGAACATAAGTGAACAAACAGCATGAAACGTAAGACGGGTCAGGTTTAAAGCTGTAGAGAGGTTTAAAGCAAGTTTGTGAAAGACAACAGGCCTATAGGAGACGCAGTGAATATTTGGAAAAAGGTTCACGATTCCAATGAGATCACAATTAAACTTTTTGACCTATGTTCACAATGCTATTGGCGGAGAAAAGCACTCCAGCTGCAAACACCACGTCCACAGTGAGACATAGGGTTGCTATCTTGAGGGATGAGGAAACCAGTCAATGTTGATTGGAAGATGTATGAAGCTACTTGCAGCATATAGCATATCCTTGATTAAAACATATCAGAGACTGGAAAAGATTTCATTCTCCTCTTCCAGCAGGTCAATGACCCCTACACTACCACACAGTATGATTGGCATTCGAGTATTTGTACAAAAAAAATGCCTACGATTTCTTGAATGGTAACAGAACTACCATGTTTTAGCTCAAACACCGCAGTAAGGAACTCCAGTGAAATAATTTTACATATCACATGGTCTGAAGTCAATGCGCCTCTTTTATTTTCCGTTTTGCAGGTCAAAGCTGCAGCGTAGCGGGCAGACGGAGGAACAGCTGCTTGCATGTTCAAAGAGCGAGGAGCCGCTGTTGGACAAGCTGCCATGCCTGTATCACAGCATGGCTCCAGACTCCTGGTGTGACCGGAACTCCCTGCTGACCAGCCTCCGCACCATCATCTGGGAGGAGCAGAGGAAGGTCGTCTGGGTGGAGCCGGACCTGTGGTGAAGAAAAGGGGAGTTTAATGCGGATAAAATGATATACATGTATATAAGATGAATAAGCTTTACAAGAGATATTTTTGTAAACTTCAGTATGTATCCGTGATACATGAGAGTGTATAAAATCCTGTAGGAATGCCGTGTATAAACTGTATATTATCTTCCATTTTAGGTATTTGTTTATAACAAGCATTTGTAAAAACACAATTGTATCAACAAGAAATTGTATCTCCACATTTGTTGTAGGTCAGTTCTTGTTATGAGGGATTGCATCTGGTGCAGATCTCTTTTAAACCACTACATCTACCACCACTGTTTTTTAAACGTCGTCTCGAGGGCATTTTATCTCACTGTTTTTTTTTTTTAATTCTCTTTTGTTAAATAAAAGGTTATTGTTACACATTTAATAAGTATCACAGATATCTCTGGAAGTTTAGTTTCTGTAAGTCGTCCACAGGTTGCTACATTGTCACCGACTCTGAAGTAAGCCTGGAATTGGTCATGTTGTTTGTGCCACTCAAAGCTAAACACTGAACTCAGAGAATATGTTGAACCCACTTCCTCATAGCTTCTTTTCCCCCTTTCTCTTTCCTTTTTGCGTCAGGAAATATGATACAGTGTTTTTCACTCAGTTTGACGCAATCACTTTAAAAAAAAATCAAACAACTACTTCCTTTGTTCTCTCAGAAACAAACTTGAGCATGATTTGTATGTGTGCGCCCTTCTCCCTTCTCTCCAGCCAGCCTCTTTGACAAAAGATTGTATTCATCTGTTTTTTTCTCCTTCTGTCTTATCTTTGCCTGCCAGAGTTTCATTCACATTGAAAGTGTTCTTACATTTCTGATACAAAAATGGTATCACTCTAAATTTCTCTGAAGTCTGAAATGTAGGGAAAATGCCTCAAAATTTGCTGTATATGTTTTTTAAATGTTGATTGCCAGATCTTTTTGTGAAGGATTAAGTTTTTTACAGGTTTTTATGCATTTTCATACTGAATTCAGCCATTTAGCTTTAGCATAGAGTTTAGATATAAATGAAAGCTTTTTAAGAGGCACATCGACCTGCTATAATCCAAATTTACATCGCTAAGAGCAATAAATTAACATCAAGATTGTCTGTCTCTGTTACCAAATTGTTTCTTTTTTTTAATTAAAATAAATTATCTTGGAACCATTTCATAACATGGCAGCGTGATATGCTTGTAAACAAGTGAACTGCTCATGAAATGAACACAATTCTACGAAAACAGATGAGTACATATGTTGGTTATTTCAATTCTGTTGTATCCAGTTCAGTTTATTTGCACTGATATTAATCACAACCAAATGATGTCTTTGACATAATAACATTTAACATAATAAACATGTCCATGTCTAATTAAAGGATTATAGTCACAACAATCATTTTCACATTCAATTTAATAACAAAGACTTAAATTTGCTCTAATTAAATGCAGTGTGTATGCCTTTAGGGGTTTATTATAAAATAAACACTGAACACATTGTTTAACATAAGTGGAGTTTTATTTGAAGGTGATACAAAGTTGGAATCAGGAGCCCACTGTGGGTTGGAAATCATTGAAGATTCAAACTAACAAGTGATAATGGTGAAGCACATTCATATTGTAATGCTAGAAGTGATTAAAAAACAGCACTTAAAAATAGTTGAAAGTAGCTTAATGCTGTTGCTTTTGTCATAATTCTCACACAAGTGCATGAATCACCTATGAAATCTGGAAACTCCATATCCTGTGAGGGTCCAACAAGCTCAGTAAGACTTGATTTTACAATTTAAGGATGAAGAATACAAAAAATAAAAAATAGACCAATATAGCAAATATCTGACATTCACAGGTTGTTGGTGTTACAAAATTAGAGATAGTGCCATGGTACTGTTGTCCCGATATAAAATCAACTACTTTACTGAACAATAACCAAATGTATTTGTATGCTACACATCCTAACATCATGAATGCAGAATAACGCGCTGCTCTGCTATGGAATTTTTAAATTCTTCTTCTGGCATCTGTTGCTAAAAATACCAGTCAGTAATTTTAATATGTTCCGTGTAAAGGTATTTCCTTAACCTTTTTCTTTAAACAGGTGAAATCTATGTAGATTATGATGGTTTAATCCAGCGCATGCGCATAATAATTATAACGTCACTCGCTGCATAGCCACAAGAGGGCGCACAATAAAAATATCGCTGATAACTTGCCAAAATTGGTACAAAAAGAAGTGCTGCAGTCTTTAGCTCATTTTTACTTTGCGTGCAGTTGAATGCTCGGAGTTGCGTGAAAGAACTCGGAACCAAATTAAGAGGTGGGTGAGATTTTGTTCTGTCACGGTAAACTGGCTGGAGGTTTATGGTGAAGAGAGAAATTTGCTATTAGCTAAGTAGTTTTGTTTTATCAGACAAAATACAAACGTGTGCACCAAAATACACTGCTCAAAAAAATAAAGGGAACACTCAAATAACACATCCTAGATCTGAATGAAAGAAATATTCTCATTGAATACTTTGTTCTGTACAAAGTTCCATTTGCACAACAGCAGGTGAAATTGATTGTCAATCAGTGTTGCTTCCAAAGTGGACAGTTTGATTTCACAGAAGTTTGATTTACTTGGAGTTATATTGTGTTAAGTGTTCCCTTTATTTTTTTGAGCAGTATATATTGTGGAGATATCCTGAGGTAGTTTTCAATTAGCTCATTGTCAATTTTCAAAAATTAAAAATGATAATAATAAAGAAATTGTTACTTCTAATAATGTAAACTGAAAGGTAGTGTAAAAACAATAAAATAGTCTGACTACCACAGCTACAACATTCAGTACAAAGTACATGGAGGGAAAGTTTAGAATGGATTGCAGTTGCTTCTTTCGTGGAAAATAACAAAATAGTCATTTGTGAGGTCAGTCTTTGCTTGGATTGCACATATGTAACATAGTTGAAATGGTTCAGGTTAAATCCTGCTAAAATGCACCATCTGCTGGTAAAACGGGGTATTGCATTCACCCTAGAAAGAGCGGGGTATTATGGGTAATCCTCAGAGCCATGAGGATCACTGTCGAGGTAACGTGTCTCTGCGATGTGATGAAGAAATATTATTTATAAAATATGTTTATGGTTTTCGTTTTTGCATATTATTGAAATATGTTTAATCCATGTTATGTTAGCTTTGCTATTATATTGTTTTTGTTGCGTTATAGAAATGTTTAGTTCGTGAGAAAGTGTGGCGGGAATTTCCCGCACATTAACATTATGGCTCCTCCTTGCAGGAGTTTCTTTCATGCCAGAGACTGACTTTACCTCGGTGCCCATGTGTGAAATGCAGGTATGTTTTACTAAATCTCTGTAGCAGATGGCTTATATAAGGCAATTTTATATTAATAGTTTTATGTAGATATGGTTAATGTTTTTGCATTGTTCCAAGATGCAAGTTCGTATAAGCTAAAATATAAAAATGGCATCTAGTGAATTAAATGTCAGCATTTTATTTTATTTTTCAGAGCATTTTAATTAATTGTGTTACTTTCTTTAAAAAGGACACTCACTGGTTGTTCCGTTGATGTAAACCAAATCCACTATACGATCACTGTAATTTTCAATTATTTTATTTTGGTTACTGTATTAAGGGTAATCCTCAGAGCCATGAGGATCACTGTCGAGGAGTTTCTTTCATGCCAGAGACTGACTTTACCTCGGTGCCCATGTGTGAAATGCAGGTATGAAATAAAGAAAACAACTGATGCCAGATTGAGCTCCTAGTCGTTCATTTCTGCACCAAGAAGCCACCAGATCCACGTAGGCCACATTGGTGCCGTGACTCGTCCAGAACTACATCGGACCGGGCTGGTGACTTCTGATCTTCACGTCGCTGGAGCTCCACTGTACCATCTGGGTTTTCAACAATAGTCTAAGTAGCACATCTGAGTGTTTATAAATCCTTGGGAAAGGATATTTTCTTTTGAATGCTTTTGGACTTTTGTCAAAATGAGTTTCAGTAATTTTGGACAATCAAACATGACTCCACTCTGTAGGGGTAGAGGTAGAGGGTTCTTTAACACCCCTGTTCCATTTTCAATGGGTGATAAAGTGTTGGGTGGGGCATTACTTGATGTAAATACTGAAGATGACTCATTTGTGACTGGGGAAGCTGTTACACCCAGTAGTCAGACCTGTCCTAATATTCAACCTCGTCAGTGTTCTAGCACATCTACCCCAGATTCTCATGTTAATAATGCTGGGCTAGTTGATCAGATGAGCACTATTGTCCAACAAATAGGGCAACAGCTGGCTGATAGTGTTATGGCACACCTGAACTCAAGCACCCCAAGTGGTACTGCAATAAAGAATACTCAAAATGAGAGCCATCAAGTTCCATTCAGCTCATTAGATCTTTCTCAGATCCAGCTCGTCTCCAGAAGCCAGGTGAGAGAACCACCTATTTTTAAAGGGGAGAGTTCTGATACAGTTACAGTTGATGAATGGGAGGACTCAATGAAAAGTTACATCAAAAAGAGTGGTGTACAGCAAGAACACCAAGCTGAAGAAATCCTGATCCATCTTAGAGGCAGAGCAAGGGATGTTGTGAGGTGTGGAATACGCAACTGTGGAATTGATGTTCAGCACAACCCACAAGCCATCTATTCTCTTCTTCGCAAGCACTTTGGGTCCGATCAGTGCTCCCCCGTACCACTTGCTGATTTTTACTCCACCCGGCCAAAAGAGAACGAGGATCCATTCGAATATTGGCTAAGATTGAATGGAGCAGCTGATGTTGCTGTTAGCCGTCTTCAAGAACAGGGTAAGACCTTTGACAATCCAAGTGTTGAAGTTACTCGCATGTTCATCAGAAACTGTCCATGTAAAGATTTAGCTATCACCTTCAGATCTAAGACCATAGAAAAATGGTCAGCACAAGATGTTCAGGAGGTGTTGGATGAGTATCATATGGAAAAGGTACTGCGGTCTGCTCGGAAAGAAAGCAGAATCAGTGTGAACCGTGCGGAGGTGGACTGCACAGCGCCCACATCTGTTCAGAAGCAGGAACTGCAACAATGTGTAGCCCCAGACAATTCCACTATGGACAGGCTGATTAGCATGTTGGAGAAAGTCCTACTTCAGGCCCAAGGTAACTCCCAGTCCGGCAGAAGGCAACCTGTTAAAAACCGTTTGCCGAATATTAAAGGACTGAACGACATACCATGTTCTGTGTGTAATGATAATTCTCACACTGCTCGTACACACTGCCGTCAGCATAATCTGTGCTTCTTCTGCCATCTTCCTGGCCATTCAAGTCGAAACTGCCGTCAGAGAGAGCAGCTGCCTTCCCACAACCAGCAGGAAAACTGAAAGATCTGCGTGGAGGGGAGGACAGCGCAGATCATCTTAGTGACACTCCCACCTTGGATTCTTCTGATGATGACTGTGAGACACTGTACATTAATTACAGCAGCAAAGTTCCACCACAAAAGACACTAATTGTGCAAGCCTCTCAGAGACTTTCAAAGACTGACAGCTTGTTCTACACAGATGTGACTGTTGGAGGAAAGCATTCTCTCAAAGCCTTGGTTGATAGTGGATCAATGGCATGCACCATAAGTGAGGAGGCTGAAGCAAAACTTTCAAGCTGTCTCACAAACCTGGATAAGAAACCAGCTGCTGATTTTGTTATTGTTGGATGTGGAGGTCATGTCGTCACACCTTCTGCATTGTATGAACTCACTCTAACAGTTTTTGACCTTAATGTCATAATCCCTGTTTTAGTAGTTCCAGGCCAAACTGATGAAATGATATTGGGCAGTAATGCTATCAGATGGCTGATTTCACGAATGAAAACCTCTTTTGATGGGGCAACTGACTGTTCCTCTCAGAGAGGCATTCACAAAGACAATTTGCCCTGTTTAATGTCTCTGCTGTCAGACTCAATATCCTGTGACCCAGGCATGAAACCCATCAAAGTGGGCACAGCCAAACTCAAAAGGTCTGTAACTCTCCAGCCCCTAACTGAACATTTAGTTTGGGCCAAACTGCCTACATCAGATGTTTCTTTAGTTGGATGTTCAGTCATCATTGAACCAACTCAGTCCAAATGCAGACCCAGACAAATCCTAGTGGGGAGAGTTGTGGCGTCATTGTACGGTGACGGGTGTGTTCCTGTCAAGATTGTAAATCCAACTGAAAAACCTCTCACTCTGAGAAGAAATGCAAAAGTTGCCGATGTGTCCACTTGTGTTTCTGTACAGGACTTCCCCAAGCCTGAGCTCATCCAATCCAACACACAGTACACCAAAGACCCTGTAAAGACACCAGTATCTGACAAGGAGATGTCTCATATTCTGAGTGACATTGGACTCCAGGACTTGGACCTCTCATCCTGTGAAGTCTCCCTTGAGTGGAAAAATAAGTTATTGCAAGTCATTCAGCAGTATGAATACATCTTTTCTCGGCATAAAATGGACTGTGGGGATGCTACAGATTTTGTGCACAGAATACGACTTGTGGATGACAAACCCTTTAGACTACCATACAGGCGTGTTCCGCCCTGCCATTATGAAAAACTGCGCACTGCTCTGAGTGAAATGGAGGAGTTAGGAATTATTCGTAAATCACAAAGCGAATACTCCTCTCCTTTGGTTCTGGTTGTTAAGCCTAATGGAGACCTCCGCATCTGCAATGATTTCAGATGGCTGAATGCGCGAACCGTTAAAGATGCGCATCCATTGCCTCATCAAACAGATGCCCTCGCCGCACTTGGTGGGAATGTATTCTTTTCCACCATGGACCTGACTTCAGGGTTCTATAATGTGAGGCTACACGAGGATGACAAAAGGTTTACTGCCTTTTCATCTCCATTTGGCCTGCATGAGTACAATAGGATGCCTCAAGGCTTGACCAATAGCCCTGCAACTTTCATGCGAATGATGATGTCTATTTTTGGGGACCAAAATTTCACTAGTTTGCTATGTTATTTGGATGACCTGATGGTCTTTGCCCCATCTGAACAGGTTGCGCTTGATCGGCTCCAGATGGTTTTCTCTCGTCTGGCTGCAAATAACTTAAAACTGTCTCCAAAAAAGTGTCACTTCCTTTGTAGGTCAGTGAAATTTTTGGGTCATGTGATAAGTGAGGACGGTGTAAGCACTGATCCTAGTAAAGTTGAGGCTATCAGTGAGGTACAGGAAACTGATCTCATGGAGCCTGATGGTGAGACACCATGTGCCAGGAAAATTAGATCCTTTCTTGGGATGGTCCTTTATTATCATCACTTTATTGGGAAGTGCTCTGTCAAAGCCAAACCACTCTTTGGCCTTGTAGCTGAGCCTGGAGCGACAAACAAAAAAGGGCGAGGCAACAAACCCAAATTCAAAAAGGGTCAGGTTAAACTGTCCCCATCTGACTGGACTGACGAGTGCAAGGAAGCATTTAAAACTTTGAAAAACGATTTGATAAGTAGTGTTACCTTGGCTCATCCGGATTTTAATGCTCCATTCATCCTTGCGGTTGATGCCTCTTTTGATGGCATTGGAGCTGTTTTGTCACAGCTTCCCCCTGATGGAAGGGTGGCTAGACCAGTGGCTTTTGCCAGTAGGACTCTCTCACGCTCACAGCTAAACTATCCAGCACATCGCTTGGAATTTCTTGCTCTTAAATGGGCAATATGCGACAAGTTTAACCACTGACTAAAAGGGCGTCATTTCACAGTCTGGACAGACAACAACCCATTAACATACATACTAACCAAGCCAAGGTTAGATGCGTGTGAACAACGGTGGGTTTCCAGGCTCGCTGCCTATAGTTTCGATCTGAATTATGTTCCTGGCAGCAAAAATGTTGTCGCTGATGCCTTGAGTAGAGAACCATTTGTTCAGTCATGCATGAGCCATCGCATCGTAACTGAACCATATACCGCACTGCTTAACCAGGTGAACGGTATGATGGACAAAACGGTCCAAGATGCGTTTCGTTGTACGAACAACTGTCAGCTGGTTGTTGAGAGCACAGATGACAATGCTGAGGTTCCCTCACAGACTCCCCAGACATTAACATCACAAGATGTGTCAACTGTTCTTGAGGCACATGAGTCTGGAGGTTTCAGTCAGACAAGAGCCACTGATCCAGTTGTCTTGCAACTCAGTGACATTGATCAATCTGCCTTGATGCCAAAGAGTGAACTTGCTAGTTTACAAGGTCAGGATGGTGTGTTGGGCCGACTTTTCTATTATGTGCAGCGTCACAGGAGACCCACCAGACGTGAACGCGCAAGTGAGTCACCTGGTGTTCTAAACCTGCTGAGACATTGGCCTAAGCTTGTCATTAAAGATGGCGTGATGTACAGAGTTAAGAAAGACAAACAAATGAACATGACAACTCAACAGTTTATTGTCCCTGACTCTTTAAAACCCAAGGTCCTCCAAGGGGTGCATGACTCAGCTGGTCATCAGGGCCAGGCCCGCACACTGTCTCTCGCCAGACAGAGATTCTTTTGGATTGGGATGGAACGAGACATTATTAACCATGTGAAGTGCTGTTTTCGATGTGTGGTTGGTAAAACTCCAGAACCTAATGACCGAGCTCCCCTTGAAATTATTCACACCTCTGAGCCAATGGAACTGGTCTGTATTGACTTTTGGACAGCTGAGCTCTCAGACAGGCGCTGTGTCGATGTTCTAGTTGTAACAGACCACTTTTCCAAGATGGCACATGCGTTTCCATGCAAAAATCAGTCAGCCAAACAAGTTGCTCGTCGTCTGTGGGATGACTTCTTTTGCATATATGGCTTTCCTAAACGCATTCATTCAGATCAAGGAGCAAATTTTGAAAGTCTTCTCATCAAAGAACTGCTGGACATGGCTGGCATACAAAAATCTCACACCACACCGTACCACCCGATGGGGAATGGCATTGTTGAACGTTACAACAGAACCTTAGGTAACATGATACGAGCACTTCCTCCCCAGTCCAAGTCAAGATGGCCTCAGATGCTCCGAATGCTAACATTCTGCTACAACTGCACTGAGCATGAAACAACTGGGTTTGCACCGTTTTTCCTTATGTTTGGCAGGATCCCGCGCCTGCCCATTGATGTGGTTTTCCAGCACGCTCTGTCAAATAGCCCAGTTGTAGACCATCATGAGTTTGTCTCCCGCCTCAAACATGACCTCTCTGTGGCTGCCCGCATTGCTCAACAAAACAGTTCATCTGAACAAGCCCACCAAGCAATGTACTACAACCGCAAAGCTAAAGGTTCTCCTCTCGATGTGGGTGACAGAGTTTTGGTTGCTAATCGTGGTGAGCGAGGGAAGAGGAAAATTGCAGACAAATGGGAATCAACAGTATATGAAGTGGTGTCTGTGAAGCCTGATATAAATGTGTATTGCATCAAAGATCCTGTCACATCAAGGACAAAGGTTCTCCACAGAAACCTTCTACTTCCTGTCAACTTTCTCACTGCTGCTGCCGTTTCTGCTGTTGCAGACCATTCCCCTTGCCCTTCCACAGCGGGAAGTGGACTCTCTGACCCTATTGTGCCTGATGAAGTACAGGACAATGAAACTAAAACTGTGAACTGGCTTTTGCAAATGGAGGACAATAGTTGTATGGATGAAGTTGTAAATCACCCTGACTGTGCTTCTGACATTCCAGTACGTGGTTCTTCAGTGGACATTGTGTGTCCTACCTCAAGTGATGTGACCAAGGATTTGCCTGAACCTGATCTCCCTGGATCTGTTGCACTGTCAGACTCTCCTGAACCAGTTTCCAACCTTACAACTGCAGCTGTCCTCTCTGAGCCCATTCAGCATGATCTTTCAGCTGAACATAGTACTGACACAAAACTGGACTTGCCTGCGACTGATGTTGTTTGCACTCAGCCGTCTCTGCTTTGCACTAGGTCGGGTAGGCCTGTTAAGCCTCCAGCCAGACTTATATGTGAAATGAATGAACAGGTTGTGGATGATTCAATGTCAACTGTGGACTCTCTGTTTTCCTTTGTAAGGACCATGTTTGCAGGGTAGATTTGTGTTGTTTCAAAGTTTTTTTGTTTTGTTTTTTTTTCCTCAGTGACTGCTTTGTAGAGCAATGGTTGTATGTCAAAAGGTGTAAATGGCATCTTTTGGGTCTGTGTTGGTAAGAGTAATGGCCGCACTTTTGCTAACATTATTCCTCATGGATAGTTTTGAACTGATGTGACTACTATGTGCTCTTTTTATTGCACTTTTATTTTAGTGCTGTGTGTACTTGTTTGATAGAACCCCATTTTAGCAGAATTTACAGGGGGTGTATGTAACATAGTTGAAATGGTTCAGGTTAAATCCTGCTAAAATGCACCATCTGCTGGTAAAACGGGGTATTGCATTCACCCTAGAAAGAGCGGGGTATTATGGGTAATCCTCAGAGCCATGAGGATCACTGTCGAGGTAACGTGTCTCTGCGATGTGATGAAGAAATATTATTTATAAAATATGTTTATGGTTTTCGTTTTTGCATATTATTGAAATATGTTTAATCCATGTTATGTTAGCTTTGCTATTATATTGTTTTTGTTGCGTTATAGAAATGTTTAGTTCGTGAGAAAGTGTGGCGGGAATTTCCCGCACATTAACATTATGGCTCCTCCTTGCAGGAGTTTCTTTCATGCCAGAGACTGACTTTACCTCGGTGCCCATGTGTGAAATGCAGGTATGTTTTACTAAATCTCTGTAGCAGATGGCTTATATAAGGCAATTTTATATTAATAGTTTTATGTAGATATGGTTAATGTTTTTGCATTGTTCCAAGATGCAAGTTCGTATAAGCTAAAATATAAAAATGGCATCTAGTGAATTAAATGTCAGCATTTTATTTTATTTTTCAGAGCATTTTAATTAATTGTGTTACTTTCTTTAAAAAGGACACTCACTGGTTGTTCCGTTGATGTAAACCAAATCCACTATACGATCACTGTAATTTTCAATTATTTTATTTTGGTTACTGTATTATGGGTAATCCTCAGAGCCATGAGGATCACTGTCGAGGAGTTTCTTTCATGCCAGAGACTGACTTTACCTCGGTGCCCATGTGTGAAATGCAGGTATGAAATAAAGAAAACAACTGATGCCAGATTGAGCTCCTAGTCGTTCATTTCTGCACCAAGAAGCCACCAGATCCACGTAGGCCACACATACAAACCACATGGGATGCACTACAGCAGCAACATCTAGAAAACATAAAAAATAAAAATCTGTAAAACAGCCAACTCTTGTTTTTCGCAGCTCTTTGCCTGAGATGTGCCCACATTCAACATTTGTATGAATCTCCCATTAATTTAGGTATTTTCATGATATACAAACTTCTTTATCCATGTGGAATAACAATAGTTGCGCTGATGGAGCTGCGGTACTTTGGAAAAATAAGAGTTTGATGCACAAGTTTGAGTCAAATACTTTTGTTTAATATTTGATAAGAAGAAACCCTAGTTTTTCTTTTTATTATTCTTATTAATTTAGATCCATCACCAACATTTGGGCATAAATCTGAAAATAGAGTTCATTTTAAATGGACCCAGGTTAAGCATAGTCCATCTTTTCCTAATAATGTTCAGGTCAGAACTATTCTTGTCACTTATTTTTAATCTTACTTTTCCATTTTGTAACCAGTTTTGAACGCGATGTCACCGTTTTAACAACCTGACTCATACTTTCACATCTGATGAAAGGAAACTGGTTTGCAGAAACCATGCCAGGATGTTGCTCATGGCTAGAAAACTCTTGTGGTTTTTCCTCAAAGCTGCTAAAAGAGATTAAACAAATGTTACTGGGTGTGTAAGTATGTATAATTTTCAGCTGGCTTGAATGATAAAACGGCCTCATAAGTTCAAACCCATTTACCCAGTTCTTGTTTTAAAGATTGTTTTGAAGTTCTGTCACAATCTCACCACCTTAAAACTAGAGCTCTGACATTGCATCATTAGAAGCCCGTAATCTGGCTACGACATCAAAACCATACTTGGTGAGTGTATGTCAATGCCTGACGCGAAAAAGTGAGAAAATGTTCTAATAATTTATGTTTTGGGCCAAACTGTGATTTTTTTAAGAGTGCCTTGATTGTCAGTGGCCACTAGAGGGCAGCAGAGAGAAGCAAATGTGATTTGACGGAAGCTGGAGTGGCGATAATGACGAGCAGGGGGAGGGAGAGAGAAGAGAGGCAGCTCTTTGGTATCTGACCACATGCTCACAGCATCGCTGTTTCACTGGCTGTTTCCCAGCTAATGTGTTTACAGCCTTCACCGAGAACCAGAGCAGCCCCTGCTCTGCACCCGCACACTCTCTCTCACCTCTGTTTTCTGTCTGTAATTAGCTGTTTATTGTTTACTGACTAGATTTAAGGCTTTTTAAGACTTCAAGGGAATCAATTTCCCCGACTGGAAGGTATTTTTGGCTCCATCAGGGACTCAAACCCTCCCTCTTGTTGCTGGGAAACCACTCCAGTGATTTGTGTGTTGTCAGGGTGCATTAAAAACACCATAGAGGCAAAGTTAGCTGGAGAAGATAGAAGAACAGATAGAAATATGGTATATGTCATATTTCCTTTAGTTTTTTTATACTAAAGGTGCAATAATCACCACACCTTGATTTCCCTTCTTAAGCCTGTCTTGCTTCACACTGATATTTTAGTGAGCAATGTAAGCTGGAATACAAAATTTTCTTCACGGTTTCTTCATGTGATTGTACACATTAATGGAAGAGGGTGATATTGAATGAATTTAGTAGATCTGCTGCTCTGAATTAAAGCAGCTCTGTGTTTTTATTTATTTATTTTTTGGTTTGTATTGTTCATTGACCAGGTCAGTTTTGTGTTGGGGGCAGCACAAGCCTTTGAGAAAAATGAAGCAAAAGCAAAGTAGTCAACTGTAGTTCTTCAGGTCTTGGGCATCCATTTGTGTTGTGCACAGTAAAAGCTCCATGTGTGAATTTATGTAATTTAGAAGGCAGGCAATGTGATAGTTGATTCCAGATTCCTATTTGGAGTTCAGTTGAAGGAATATTTTACTATATACTAAAGAATATAGACCGTTCTGGACCAAGTCTAATGCAACATAATAGACAACCTAAACTTAAAATGATCTGTTTTACACCAAACATTTTCTACCCTAAAGTATAATGTCTTATGTATCCTTTGGCATGAAAACAACCTGGAATAAGGGTGAAAATACCAATAAAATTTAGAATCCTTCTAGACTGTTTTATTTTTTACTTGTATTTAGATTTATAAAGCCTATTTATGATTTCTTTTTTTTTTTTTTTTTTTGCTTTTCTGAAGGAATGCAAAGATCATTCTCACCAGCTGAATGTCATTTATTCTCTTTATACCATGTTATCTTTCTCAATGTATAGGTATATATACAGTCAAGCCCAAAATTATTCATACAGCTGACAGATTTAGGTTTAAAAAAGTCTCCATTAATGTGTCTTTTGACCGGCTATAATATAAACATATGAGATTAATCCAGTCAGAGTCTGGCTGGGTTAATTCAACTTCAGTCGGATTGAGAATCTGAGGAGGGACCTAAAAATGAGGGTGACGGCAACGAGGCTTTCCCACCTTAAAGATCTGAAACTAATCACCTAAGATTGTCAAAATATCAATGGAAACGTGAACTAAGAAAGATTTTATTGCTGAAATAAAAACTAAGATTTTTTATTGATCATTATAAAGTGGTATTCATAATATGCAATGTGGCAGTTCTTTTATTAAATGTGAATAAACACTGATATGTTAAACAGGTTATAAATATGTGACATTTTAATGTGCCTGGGGTAGGAAAAAAATTGGGCTTAAATGTACTCTGTACATTTGTATGAAACACAAATGCATGCAAGTGGGTTTTTTTCAAAACTGAAAGTGTCACACGCTGCTTTTAGGCAAAACTGGAAAAACCTGACTTTCATCTATCTGTCACACTAATTGTTGACTATTCAGATGGCTGAATAGGTAAGCCATAAACAGTGTTGCTCAGATCACAATTTAATTTTACTGTCTGTAGTATTTAGAGTTTCTGTGAATCCTTGGTTTGCATTTCTGTTTGTGATTATTTCTTTGCTTTGTTGGTGATATTTCTCCGTTGTCTGATTTATCCAGCACCTTCTCACAGTGCCTCAGCTCCCTCTACCCTCTGTCTGCCTGTCATCTGCTCAGTAACTCTCCTGTCTGACACTCCAGTAACACCAAGTGGTTTTCACAGCCTGCATCAGGTCTTTCTATTGTTGCCACCAGCATGGTTTGTTGGTTTTTTTGAGGTCAGTTACCATTAAATCAGCTCTCACCTCCAGTCCTCATCTCTGTGTTTGGGTCCTTAACGACACTGCTTTGTGATCATGTGAACCTTATTAGACAAAATATTTTTATAGTTATAGTTATTTCACTTATTTAGAGCAGAACTCAATGTACTGCCCAAATGTGAACATTAAAGGTCATACGTTGTTGGGTCATTTGAGCAACCCCGCCCCCCCAACAGTCTCTTGCTTAAATGTAGACAATAGACGTGTATTTGAGGACCGCTTTTCACTCTTCTTGGTTTTTTTTTACCACATTTATGCTTCGTTTAAATTAAAAGCAACATTGTCTCTTCAAAAATCTTTTTAAAAACTGTCTGGAAGCATGAAGGTTTGAGTTTATGAATTAAAGTTGACTTGATGAATGAACATATAAATTGCGAATCTTCGGGAAAATGTTCAGTTATGTGGCTTTCTTTTATGATAAAGCAATTATGTGGTTGTAAGCTAATATATCTGGGTTGGGTCGATAATCTTTCAGTATGGGTAAACATTTTTCAGTTGGGCTTGACATGATCTTTCTTAATTAGGTTTAAAATTAATTTTCCTCTGCTATTCTTTGTCTTTGCATGAGTAAAGTAAGTTTTAGTTCATTTCAGTCTTCATGAGTTCAGTAGGGAAGACAAAGAAATATAAGAATACTACATGTTCTGCTTGTAACAGTCTAGAGTAAATAAAAGTGTAATTTGAGTCTGAAACAACATGACGGCAACATAAGGAGTGTATGATTACTTCAAACACCCAATGGTATTGAAAAAGTTGGATCTTTTCATATAAATCATGTTTCTAAAGTATATTTACATGAATATGTTGACACAACTATATTACTTTGCTCTGAACTGTATATGACTTCATTACACTTGCTTTTTAAAAAATCTGATTCAGTTGATCTAACAACAGTATGAAATTGAATGAGCAACTTAAACACTTTTAGGTCATTCATATTTATTTTTATTTTTTTTAGAATAGAGCGTTAATTGATGTTTCAAGGATAATAATTCCGCCTTCTAGATTATTCATAAGGCTTCTTGATTTCAACAAAAAAGGTAGAGGTTTGAAAAATTGTGACCATAATAATAATCAAATATTTAATAATCAGATAAGCAAAGGAAGAGGTGATTTATTTCAGCAACCCAATTCACAAAGTAAAACAGATTAATTACACACAGATGTTTTTCAAGCCTTTATTTCAGTTAATTATGTTGATTTTCTGCCTGAAGCTAAAGCTAATGCATACGTTTAAGATTAGAATATTAAATTAGTAAAAATATGTTTGACTGCTTTAAGTTTGCTATTTATCCAGCGAATGAACCTCATATGTATGCATGTAAAATATATTTATTTTGCATCTCGATTCAAATCATTACTTACCAATGTAATGACCAAGTTTGGACTTCAACAGGGTCGTTGTCTGTTGTGGTACTTGCTCCTGTTCTTAATATGAACAAACAAACAGCTATCAGAAATTCAGCTACTTTCATAAACGTTTTTTTTTTAAGAAAAAAATTATTTTATTGTTAAGGGCAGGATATGATGCTGATTTCAGTGCTTCAGTATTTTATTACTTGTGCTATATTTAAGCTGCATTGGTACAGCTTTGTTAGCCGTTGGGTGTGCATTACGGATACAGTAGGCTTATCAGGTTTTTCATAAAGACATCTTTCTTCTAATGGTGGAAGACTAAATTCAATGAGCTACAGTTACTGACTGTCACATTTCACATCACACAGCATAATTTGATCTGCTGTTTGCTTCTCACCACACAAAAGCTGGTAGGAAGACCATTAGATCTGCAGCTGATGGTCACAGGGAAATTTGATAATCTCCAGTTTGGTGGCTTTAAACTCTCAAATTTTATTACTGTTGATGCCAAAAAAAAAAAAAAAATCCGTCTCTTTCTGTGTCTGTCTCCATGCATAGAGCACTGACCCTCTGCTGACCCTGCACGGTGTGAAACATGTCACACAAGAGTGGCCGTGACCTCGTGTATGTGTGTGAGTATCTTCAGGCTATCTGCTACAAACACACATTTACACAAAGCTACAAAGACCTCAGCTTAAAGACCTGTCATCACTGGTACTCTTTTAAATCAACAATTTCTTTCTGTGAACCGTCGGTATTAACAACAAATCCAGTATCTTTCATTTGGGATGTCTTTTTTTTTAAAAGAAACTTTGAGGACTCCACCCAGAGTTTCTCAGCTTTTGTTGTAGCTCTGTCCCCTGGAGGGTAGTCACCAAGTTAAATGTCAGTGTGACAAAAGTCACCTAAAGGGGATTGAAAATAGCCTCATATAGACCTGCTTATGATGGAAAATATACACCTACAAGTAAAATACTCAAAAAAAGTACAAACCCAACATTTAACTTCGGTTCACTTCAGATTGAAAATATGCTTTGTCAAACTTAAAGGTTAAAGAAATATATATAAGATCTACCATTGTACCTTGAAGTTCCTATGAGTTTGTCTTGCTACATTGAGTGTTTGTCATAAAACAGCCGCCTACCTCAATGTGCTGTGAATTCATCCATTAATTTACCGACTTATTTTCTGTTGTGGACTTGCACTGTTTCTGTGCTGTACGTCTTTTCATTTTTATTCTCAGAGAGAGCACAGCTAAACCGGTCACAGCAAAAAGAGATTCAATTCAGTCACATAGCAGCAACTCTGAGCACTTGGCCATTAAAAAAAGAGGTGAAAATGACTTGCTGAAGTTCAAACTGGGCACCAGAAATTAGAGGAAATTGGATCATCTAGGTAACAGTGAACATGTCAAGGTAGTTGGTGCCAGGAAGACTTGTCTGAGTGTTTTAGAAACATATGATTTACAGCAGAGGGGTTAAACTCTGGGCCATAAGGGCAGGTCTCCTGCAACATATCTCCCTGGTTCAGCAGACCTGGATTAAATGACTGCATTGCTGCCTCAGCATGCACTGACAGTCTATTGGGCCTTATCTATATTTGATTTAGGTATGTTGAAGCAGAGACACATCTAAAGGTTAGAGGACGCCGACCACAGAGGATTTGAGTTTGAAACCCATGATCTGTGGAGGATCTTGCACACAACCAATTTCTCAGCTTTCAAGAGACCGTTTCAAAAACGAGAAAATATTCAGTGAGCATCAGCTGTGTGGACGTAGACGACTTTGAGATGACAGAAAGACGAGAGTAACTCAAACAGCTTTGTAAATTCAATCTACGTAGACACAATACTGTCTCTGAACACAATACATGTGGAGCCTTATATCTGATTAGTTGCAGCTGCGGAAAACCACACCTTTTGTCACTTCTGAAAACTGACTAAAACTGGACAATGAGAGATTGGAAAGACGTTGGTCTCAGTTTTAGTTGCAACATTGAGATGGTAGGGTCAGCATTTGGCAATAACGACATGAAGGCACAGATTCATCCCAACCTTGTAGCAAAGGTTGCTGACAATGGCTAACCCTTTGTAACAGCAGTAGATCTGTCTTTGATAGCTACTTTCAGCGAGATAATACATCAATCCTCGAATAATTAATCTTTAAATGGTTCATTGACAAAGATAATAAATTGATTGTACCTCAAGAGCAGTTTACATTGATATAGATAAATATTAATTATCTTTGTGTTTTATATTCCAATTAGAAACTCTGAACTGTGCCAAATTGTAATGAACTAAATTGGAGGGCAACTAAATTACATTTCAATTCATTAAGCTGAAAAAGATGTTAATAGAGTGATATTTATTTCTTCAAGGTATCTACAACAGCACTTAAGTAATATATTAGCAATATAATAAACTAACTTGAACTAAAATGAACAAATGGTTAGCAATGTTCATTATTAGCCCATAAAACAAAAGCACATAGCTCAGGCTCTTAAAATGTAAAGAAACATTTTAAGAGCCTGTTTGCTGTTCCTGAGCAAACAGGCCTCATGAAGTTGAACAAAATGGCTAAAAGACGACATGTACTGTAATTGTGATGTTATCTTGTCTGTTAGGTTTATCTACATTCCTGCATGTGGTGGGGCGTTTAAACAACCTGATGTCACTGCACCACTCAATGTACCACACTGTCTCGCATATATTTGTATCGTTTGTTGTATATTAAATCTTTTTGCATGTTTTATAAGAACAGCTAACAGTGTCAGCTTTTTTAAAAAATAATTCTAAGATTTTTGTCATTATAGTTTTACCAGTAACATTTTACATAAAAACACACCTGATAATATGGATTAGATGTCATATTTATATTGAAAATGTGACTCTTTTGTAAAAATACTTAAAGGTGAACAGACAAATGTGGCATTAAAACTAAATCAATAGTTGAGTGGAAGACGTTCTGGAGCATCTATTACAACACCCTCTGAATCAAATCTGTGGCTTTCTGAAGCTGAAGCTTGTTTTTCCTTTTCCATGATGTTTCTGTGACGGTTGAAGAAAACATTTTGACTTTAGTTCTGTAACAGGGAGTGAAGGTAGACCTGTTTGACTGGATTTTTACAAATTGCCGTGTTTGCTCTCATGCGACAAGATTCTCAATCTTCATGAGTCTCTAAATATTCACGTATGCTTAATTTGTCTCAGATTAAATCTTGGGTATGGCGTAAAACAAAACGAAAGCCAGAGCATTCAGTTATTGGGTGTTAGGCGTCCTTTTTTGTTTCCCAGACTGGACTGCAAGCATTCTTGTCCACACCCATAAAACAATGGCTGTCTCATTTCACAGTCTCTGCTGTGTTTCTAAAGAAGTTTCTATGAAAGTAAAACTTGAAAATGTGGCCATACAAAGTGAAGGACTTCATTAAAAAACAAACAAACAGTGTGATAAACCTTCAAATTGAACCAGGAACAACAGGAAATAAACAGCTACAGATATTTTTATTGAAACCAAAATCTAAACCGAGTGGAAGGCAGCAGGTCTTCAATTGTCCTTTGGGTCGCATCTAACGGCCTGGTATGGCCTTCTGTTTCTCACTAAAATAATAATAATAAAAAAAGGTATTTGAACCATTAACTTTTCTTTCCACGTGCTTGAATGAACAAAATTGTTACATTTCTTCAATGTCCTTATGCTTTATTCATATTTTTACTAAAATACATCAGTAGACATAAAGAAGAATTCATTTTTTGTCTTTGTTCCTTATATGTCCACTCTACAATACAGTGAGTGATGTTTTTCTTTCTTCAGGACATTTTTATATGTATTTGAAACATTGTTACTTTCTGATCGATAACCAAGTCTTAAAGTTTACCTCCCATCTTCACTGAAGTGCTAATGTGTTGGCATGAAACCCCCATCCAGTCTATAAATGTGGCCTCAGCTGAAATAACCACCATGTATTAACTGACCTGCTGTCAAGCAGCCACAGTACGATCAATACTTTCAGATAATGAAGTCATTGACTCTCGGCAGACGCTAGATAATGACAAGACTGAAGGTCTCCTGTTATTGCCTTATTTTATGGCTTTGTCTCTTGGTAACATGTGAATGAATTCTCCATGCTGGTGTATGAATGATGGAAATTGCGAGTGTTTTAGGGTTTGGAGTGTAAAGAAGCATCGCCGGAGCATAGCAGACTAATGGAGTTTGTCTTTTAAAATGCAGCACGGTTGAACTCAGCTTGGCTGATTCAGTAAACACTGCAGACAGTACTGCCTCCTGTGTTGTAACATATGGCTTTTTTTATTTACATCTGAAAACTAGAAAAAAGAAGTCAATGTACCGACAGGAACGATGACAATTAAAATGTTGGACTTTTTCCTAACCAAATAAAAGCAAGACTAATATATTGTAGGATGATAAAAACCAGCCAGATCTCATTTTAGTAAAAAAGGTGGGACTAATTATTTAGAACTCCATTCAGAACATTCTAGGAAAATTATTGATGGAGTATTGTTCCTTTTAAAATGTAAGATTACCTAGATAGGAATAAATTAACTACAGACTAACAAATCTACAGTAAGCAAAAGATTGACTAACACTAAATTAAAATGTGCTGTCTATAGTAACACTGACGGAGAGATTAACTTTTTTTTACCATTTAACTTATATGAATGTTTACTGAGAGACAAAACAGATATTTTTGTGTGTGTGCGCATTATTTTCTATTCAGAGCCAACATCCTTCTGCAACAGACAATGAATATCAAAGGGTCTGAAGAGAAAGAAGCTTTAGCTCCATTCTTATAATTATAAGAACTGCATATGCATCTGTTAGTTATTCACATTACGTCCTCATTTTTACACCTGTTATTTTTGTTGAAAATGGTTTATATCAAGTTATTATTATTATTACTTTTGCTAAGGTAACCACAAAGCATTAGATTTCTATACCTGTACATCAGTTACTTGATGTTGTGACGGAGTTTTACTGATTGTCTAACCAACTGACCAAATAATGTGAATTCATCAAATTAATAAATTTATTTGTCTGCTTGTTTGCTTGGAGACACCAGTTCAAAGCACTCCTGTTAAAAAAGGTTATTATGGATCTGAGACTCTCCAAGCTGTTCTGTTGTACTGTTACATTTATTAAATAAATGCAGTTAATCATAAAGCGTCGTTCAGGTGATTGCTCAATCTTGCTTAGATGTTGGGATATTGTAAAGCCAATAGTGTGTTTCAGTATACATGCATGCATATGTTTTGTCTCTATAAAAGCCCCATGAAGCCTCCATGAATTTTTCTAAAACAGCTGCGTGGCGTGGCAAAATGTTTTGAATCTTCTGGGATTGTCTTCGACGATAACGTTCCCATTGTTGAGGTTTTTGTGTTTAAGCCTGTTCTGATCTTGTTATAATGAACTGTTCTCGTGTACATGTTGTAAATTCATACTAAGGTGAAGCCTGAGCCTCAGGTTGATCCACGGTTGATCTGACAAGAAGCAGCGATAGCCAGAATCTGCCTGTGGCCAACTACCCCCCACCCTGGGGCACTTTTTTCTAAACACGCACGTTCACCCCTTTCTCCTTGATGTTTCTACTTCCTCCACAACATTCTTCATCCTTTCCCTCCACTCCTATTCTCCCCTCTTCTACCTCCAGGATGAGAGTTAAGACAGACAGCCTGAAGTGGATGTCGGGGTGAATTAGACACCAGCAGACAATGTGATTTCTCTGTCTTTAAGGCTTTCTTTTCTTCAGAAGAAAGCAAAAGGGCTTGGTTTGACATTTGCAAAAAACACTCAGCTCAGAGGAAAAGACAGAGAAAAAGAGAGGGGCAATATAAACTAGAAACACTCTGCTCAGAGGAAGAGACAGAAAAAAGAACGGTGCCAGCAGAAAGTAGGTGCAAGACAAGCACAACGAAAGAGCAATTTGAAGTGTTAAAGAAATGCAAAGCAGCCAAGTAGAACTGACACAAAAGGTGTAAAAACTGTAGGAGCAAAATCACAATGAATTTTTTTTTTATTTATTTTTTTAAACTAGGTAAAAACTGAGCAGTCAAAAGGTTGTGTGAGTCAGAAACACAGGAAGACAATAGCAGGCCATCCAGGCAGCCACTTAATAGTCCACCCACTCACTGCTATCCAAATGGGTAGATTGACGCCTCTTAGCTCCTTTAATAGCTCCAATAATGGACCTCAATATAGGTGGGCTGTGAAGAGGATAGTCATCCTATCCAAATAACTCAATTCCTCAGTTCTGGTCTCTGGTTTCAGCAGCATTCACTACATCAGGGTGGAAAGTACATGGGATAATGCTTCCAGATTTACCCAGCCACACAGAGCTGGAGATAAAGGATGAATTATGGTGAGAGTGGCTGATGTTGTGGTAACATAAGGTCAGCACAGCAAAATATATCAATATATACATCAAGGACGTAAAACGCACAACACCCTAGTTCTTGTTTTGTTTGTTTGATATCTAAAGCTCACTGTGTTGTGTGTCATTACTGTAGATACGCTTATTTTTGTTGTACCAGAATTTAAATAAGATGTAAGAACACATAAAAATATATTCGTACAAATCTGTTATTATTTAAACATGTCAGGCCTATTTTAGGAAATCCGAGGACTGCATTTCACATATCTACTAATGACATTTCACACATCTAACGTGTGTTGGATTAATGTCTGATTAGCAGCCAATGGTGCCAGTTGTGTGTTAAGCTGCAAATGTAGGTTCATATACAACATTTTACGTCTTTAAGGTGAATTTTCCAACAGATAAAAACTACACTGAGATACAAAAGATATAGGGGAAACTGGGATTCCAGCTACGTTGTTCATTATATGCAAGTTTAAAGAATTCAAATTTAGTGTAATTCACTACCAGATTCATGCAAGTGTATTTATGAAAAAGAAAACCTGTTGTACTAATGGTTTCTAATCTTGGTGTTCTTTAAGTCATATTAAAGGGATTTAGGTAACCACTGGTTATCTCTGTTGTTTTGCTGCTGTAGACGTGTCCTGCTGGAGTACTTTGCACGCAACTGTTAGGCTATTTTCTCCCACTGCTCTCCATTAGATGCACTTATTATTGCCAATAATTTTATCTTCCCTGACGTTCTTTCCATAGAAGATATTTTTGGCTCAGTGACTCAGGCCTTTGCTGCGTTTCCTGGAAGGAATCATTGTTATAGTCATCAGTGCCTTAAGAAGAAGGAAGTGAAGCAACAGATCCACCATTTTTAAAATGAGGCAATAAGACTTTTGTTTCTAGTTTGTCATTTTTGATCAGTCCCTACATTCTATAATTTTTTCTTTCTGTAATATTTTTAACTATTCAAAATAATAATGATAAATTTCACCATGATTGTCTGAGACTAGGGAACCTTGGGTTTGATTTGATCGAATTCACCCTGTACACCCCAATCTGATTTAGAGGTGTAAGTTGCTGCATCTCAGCGTTATTTCTTCAGTTAGACAGTTTACAGCAACAGACAGAAATGAGGAAATGAACAGACTCTAAATCTGCATTTTAAGTGTTGTTCTAATGTTCCATCTATTTCACTCATCATACAATGAATAAAATACAGTATAAAACATTGAGCAGCAGTGCAGGTACAGACTGCTGGAGGCTCACACCTGTGACCAGTGTTCAACAAACACACGATGGTGTCTGCTGCTCCTCACCACCTGTAAAAGAAAAGAAAAAAAACAGTGACTGCTTTAAAACTAAATCAAGATATAATAATGATTAACTCAAATTACTAGAAACAAACATATGCTAGGAACTGACAGGGGACAGGATTAGTATTTTTAAAGGCTTTTATGAAGCTTACAGTAATATATATTTACAGAGTAAGAATTAAATTGATTAAAATTTTGTAAGAGTCAATTTTAGCAAATAGACCTTTAAATAGTATTTACAGACAACGGGTAAAAGATTGTTACCATAATTTGAAACATGACCTTGTAGTGTGAAAACGAAGACAGGTTTTTCAAAAATAAAATTGTTTTAATTTTTCTCAATTTGGCCAGTTGTTTATTAAATTGATAGTGACACCATGTTAGTTCAGACAGACTTATCAATAGGAACACGAACAAACAAAATTAGAAGAAAATCACACAAATTGCAAAGTATTAAATGCACATATTCCACTCCAGCATGGCTGTGCTCATTTCAGTGCCTTGGAGTTGTTTGTAAAATCCTCTCTTCAGCTTTAGTAGACCAGCCTCTACAGTTGTTCAGTAACTGAGCCTGCAGCTCTGCACCAGGACAGGAAACTGCACATCCGTTTCAGGCCTTAAATACACCCCGAGTGAGTCATCAACCATTCACTGCAGTTTACTCCATCCCAGTCGATGTTCTTTGCATGTGTCCAACCTTATAAGCCCCCTTCCCTACTGTCCTACCACCCTCCCAGAAACCAGCAGTTGAGGATTGCCAGGTCCTCCGCCCCAGATGTACTGTCGGTTGCCAGAGCGTAGTGAGCCCATGCAGCGTGGAGTGGTGGGGGTCTGAGGCGCTGCCTGTGGCCTGGTGCCACGCTGGGCCTGGTTATTATCTCCAGATGACTTCAGCATGAGTAGCAGATGCCTTTTTGGCCACAGGGGCCAAACAGAGCGATGCAGAGGGGAAAGTGTGTGGATGTGTGTGGGGGCGTGCGTGTGCGTGTGTGGATGAGTGTTTGCATGCTGTTCACGGCTGCATTGAGCAATTTATTATCTTCCCACTTATCGGGCCATCTCCCTTACTGTGCTTGGAAGGAGTTAGTCTCATTACAAAATAACAATCCTCTCTCACAATAGCAATCTCACATGGACTTGGAGAGAGGCATATATGATAGCTCTAGGTGTGTTGAGATGGTGACACTAGCAAACAGATTATAAATCAGTGCACCTCTAAATGAAATTGCAAGAGGGCAGATTTATGCGCATGTATCTGTTCATGTGCCTCAGTTTGTTAGCAGGTCTATCACCGCGGTTATTTTACAGGCCTCCTTGCCAGCAGCTAATAATATACAGGCAATCCCCGTACTACTCCGACCAATTTAATAGGAGAGCATCAGGAAATGATATTTCTAATCAGACTGCGGCAAATGTCTCCTTTTATTAAAGTGGGGGTGCATTTCCTTTCCGTCTCCCTGTTTGTGTATGGAGAAATCTAGCCAGCTGATAATGGCCTCGGCTGGCCTGGTGTCATCATATTAAAGCGCTGAACACCCCTCCCCACCACTTATGAACGCTCTCCTCTACACTCCCAACACCAACCCTCTCATATTCTTCCTTCTTCACTCAACTGGTAAAAATCCACACGTTTGTGTGGTTAGTGCTAGACACCAATGTGTCTTGTACCGTTATTTGGTAGTGATAAAGAAATGGGGAACTCAATAAAGGATGATCGTTTGAATTCTAGGTCATCAGCTGGTTGTTTGCTTCAGTCCAGAGAGTGTGAATAAAAAAAACGTTTGGATTGTTTAAAAAAGATTGTTTAAAAAAGGGTCCTGTTCAACCCCAATATCTTTTAAATATTGGGTAAAAAGTTTGGAAAATGTCATATGGAGAGCAACTCAGTGATTTACAAAGCAGGCCTGGAATGCGTCTTGGCACACAAGGGTTAATAAATCCGTCCACAGTCAAAAAAAAATTAGACGAAAAATGCTCATTTTGCTATACCGTACTATAAATATGCTACTCCATGCACAGCAACATTACATTGTATTATGCTATGCTGTAGTAGACTATACCATGTTACTCTATGCCAAACAATACTTTACTGCGCCGTGATGTGCTATAAAATATAATACTACGCAATGGTGCAGTACCTAACACATTATGCTATACTGTGTTCTGTGACAATATTGTACTACACTATTAGACGCCATGCCACACCATTCTATAAGGTACTATGTTACACTATCCTACTTTCATTGCCATCAGTACATTGAATTAAAGGTTCAGGCTGCATTCCTTGCTTGTTTTCCTGATGCTGTTTGAACAGTGAGAGACTAAACAGTTTCTCGGGTTGCACCAGTTGTATTTTACTTACACTGAGCCATATCATCATGGTAGGTGTAAATCAAGCTAAAGTTGCAATTAGAGGCCACTACGAGGGAGTTGTCTAAGGGACAGTGAATGGTTAGTGCTGAGAGAGGAGACAAAAGTAAGTGAGTGTCAGAATCTGCTTGTTCACTGTTTGGTGTATTTATTTCTTCTCGTTTTTATTTTTTTTGCCAGTCTGAGTGTTTACCCCGGAGTAGCCCTTGAATATTCTCGAACTGGGCTTGTGACTCCATTCAACCACCGGTATGTGTTCATCAAGACACAGACTGCTGGAGCTGGAGGTAAACACAAAAGTCGCCACATACATGTACACACAGTAAGTCTGGTAATGTGCACCATCAGTTCCCGAATCAGCAAAAAACTAGTGTTGCCACTAGTTTTTTGAAAGCTCTGAGTCCTGCCAACAGTGCTCTACTTGCGTCCAGTGTCAGCTCCAGTTTTGGTAAATCGTTCAGAATGAGTATAGCAGGTAAGCAAAGCAATTTGATCCTAAACATCTTAGATAAATTGGTGCTCACTCCCAGAACATATGAAAAAACGACCTGTGTCTCTGGAAGAACAGAGTGTACATCAAGGATCATTAATAACCTTCATCAAATGAAGTTTTCTGGCAGTTAAATATATCCTGTGTGTAAAGTTGAAATGAATTTGCTGATGGTCAGGAGTTGTAGATGCCAAACTCACATAAGTCCACACTTCATCCCAATCAAATGACGGTTTCATACCTGGGATGTCTCTTTTCCAAATCAAATCTAATGCCAGACGTCTATAGATGCACTGTAACAAAATCCGATAGTCTTGTAACAAATCCAGCTATAAATTTAACGGCATTGAACAGTTTTTGAAGAAGATGAGTTGTGAGAGGGCCTTGTGGAGGTAACTGGTATGTCAAACCTATTACATATGTCCTGAAAAGTGAGTAATCCTCCCTCTACATAAATAATATTTATCAAACATTTTAGCATGACTGTAAAATACTGAACCTATTTCTTGGCCATGTGTTACAAAGTCTAATCTCTGGTATTTGCAACATTCAAGAGCAGCTTACACAGCAGAGATTCAATCTGGTTTCAGGGGTATGGTCATAATTTATCTTTTGGTTATTTGGGTGTATTTAAATATCTCACATTAGTGAAAAAAAATTTATGAGCTGTGTGGATGTTGCAACCTGATAACTTAGGGAATGTTTATTATGGACTTTAAGCAAAGGCTGACGGTAGGTGACATGATGTGCAGGATGAAAATTACTATAAAGACAATGTTGCACAATGGAATTGCACAATGACAATTTTGCTTTCATGAAGACAGTTTTATGTAATGTAATAAGCAGTTAACAACATCCACAGCTACAAGTCCAGCCTCTACTTTTATTTGACCTCAGCCAATTTCATGTCAGAGCTAAGCTGGGAAAGGCTCTGTAAAAATCAGTGGCTCCGAGTCAATTGCAGTCGCATTTCAAGGCAACCTTTTTTAATAGGTATTGACAGCAGGTTTTAGCTACGTTCTACCACCATGCTTAAAAGCCCATGTTCTACTGATTAGCTAATTAAAACCTGGAGCGAGGGCTATCGATCCAGGGGAAGGGCAGCTGGGAGACCCCGGTCTCTCAGTGTGAGATGGCCCTGGTGCTGTCACGTGTTCTCACACACACACATACACACGCAACAATGCACACCCCTTTGGCTAGTTCCTGAAAGCATTACCAAGGCTTTTTACACTCTACTAGATCTATATATTGGCTTTGAGCAGAACTTATCTCTTCTAAATTGAGGACGCTCGCTCATGATTGCCAGTTGAAGAGGAGATATTTTTGTGCTGTCTTGTGTTGTGTGTGGCGATGGGGCTCACGCCTCCAGCTTCTGTTTCATTTGTCCCCCAGCAACCTCTGGGTAATGCTGGGTATTTATATCCAGAGTGTTCAGACACCTGATGGAGGCAGATTACAGGCTTGTGGAAAGAGCAGGTAGCTATAGAGGTGACAGCCTTCACTTTTAGAGAATCAAGGTTCTGTCCTTTCTCTGGCACCTTGCATTACGGCTAATTCTAGTGTATGATATCATCACACCCCTGAGAGTGAAGTCATTTTCAAGAACAGGCAGAAACAAATGTGGTGTGCTGCATTCATGGAAAAACACAAAGTCACACAAGTAAGTGGTGTAATGTTGAAACATTTTTAAAAACACAAAATAAAGCAGGAACTTGTGAGCTCTTTTTTGCACACAGCTAACCTTGGGAAATCATTAGAGCCAGACAGAAATTGATGTAGGTTAAATTTAAGCATGTTGAGGCTGAAACCTTTCACATCAGTTTTGTAAATTTGCTGAAGGTTAAACCCACAGTCTGCCAAGACTGTGCTTCAAAATAATTCAAACTTATGTTTCACACAATTTGCCCCCTATTAAAAATAATGCCCCATTCCGGTGCTGTTTAGTTGTAAATTATTACATAACGGGGTAAAATTTTAATTAGCATAATCCACATGTAGTGGTGTGAAAGAGTTTGCTCTCTTCCTGATTTACTTTTTTTCATGTTCCTTCCAAAGAGTTCAACTTTTGTCTTGTGAATACCTTAAAGTTCTTTGGAGCCTTAATGTTGTTTTTGCTCAGCAGTGATTTTTGTCTGGGACCTCTGGCATGCAGGCCATTTTTTCCCCGGTCTCCTTCTTATGGTGGATGCATGACCTCTGACCTTAACTGAGGCAAGTGAGGCTTTCAGTTCTTTGGATGTCATAGTTGAAACTTTGGATGTTATAGTTTAATCTTCCACACTTCATCCCAATCAAATGACGGCTCCATACCTGGGATGTCTTTTTTCCAAATCAAATCTAATGCCAGACGTCTATAGATGTGCTGTAACAAAATCTGATAGTCTTGTAACAAATCCAGCTGTAAATTTAACGGCATTGAACAGTTTTTGAAGAGGGTGAGTTGTGAGAGGGCCCTGCAGAACTGGTATTTCAAACCTATTACATATGTCCTGAAAAGTGAGTAATCCTCCCTCTCCATAAATAATATTTATCAAACATTTTAGCATGACTGTAAAATACTGAACCTATTTCTTGGAAATGGAATTTGTAACCAGAGATTACAAATTCTAATCTCTGCTATTTGCAACATTCAAGAGCAGCTTACGCAGCAGAGATTCAGTCTGGTTTCAGGGGTATGGTTATAATTTATCTTTTTGTTATTTGGGTGTATTTAAATATCTCACATTAGTGGAAAAAAAATTATAAGCTGTGTGGATGTTGCAACCTGATGACCTGATGTGACTGAATTTTTTTCTGCCGGCCATTTCTGGGAAGGTTGTTGTACTTGTGTTGTCTTTGGCTAATATTAAAATTGGTTTGACATTTTGAAACACTTATCTGTGACAAACATGCAAAGAATAGGAATCAAGAAGGAGACAAACACCTTTTCACACCACAGTACATCACTCTGATGTCACAGAAGCAGACATTAACAGGACAGAGAATTTCTAAACACAGCAATAGTTTACATTCAGATTTCGTCTTCAGTGGTTTTTACTTGTATTGTGCATGGCCAGAGTAATACTCCTCAGTCGTATGTTGAGAAAACTGCATAGGACTCTAGATTAAAATGCTTATAAGTGGTAAATCAAGAGGAGCAACGAGGACTGAAACGGCCAGATTAAAATTTTTCCACGACCTGCAAAGTTCGCACATTAAGTGATGCAGCTCAACGATCACCTAGGTAACAGACTTACTATTCACCATGCATCCAGCTGCAGTAGAATCTCACCATCAGCCTCATCAACACCAGTGGGAACAAGCATGAATTTTCTTTTTTAACTTTACCAGCAGAAATGACTCAAACACCTATGCTTCTTCTTTGATATCAGCTCTATGACTTACATGTTTGTTACATAGAGATCTTTATGTTTCTGTAAGTATTTATGTGTTTCTATACTTTTTTGTTTAAAGGCCTCTTGGTGAGATCATGTTTCTGAAGTCTCAAGTGAGAAATGTTTCTGTACCATGTTTAGATTTCACCGTTTCCTGTTGTGAATCACTTTGATGCCATTGGATGTAAACACACTACCGGCTGCAGGGAGAAAAAGAAATTGTGAATGGGAAATTACTATTTATTTTTTTTAGCCTTGGTACCACTGGTCGCCTCTGCATATGTACTTTCACAGGATCTCACTTGAAAGAAATCGTAACTATTCCTTTAAGAGCAGAACTCTGGAAGTGTCGCATTGCCTGTTTTCCATGACACTCATTTTCCATGATGAACACAGCTGGTTATGTCACACAGATGATTGAATTTCTGCAGTTTATTTGTTACAGTGCAGAGTAAGGACAAGTGGTGTTGGGGTGGAGGAATAAAAAGCTCTAAGTGACAGAATAAAGTTCTGTGTGAGTTTAACTAAGACCTGCGTGGCGACATTTTTTGGACTGAGGAGGATGAGGGATTGTTTCTCAGACAGTTATGCAACTGATGCACATGATTATCCATCAAGGGCCATTTGACTTTCATAATGATATTTACCCAAGCACTTATCCAGTCTAAGGTCAATCTTAAGGTCAAACTTTCAGTATACTGAAAGTAAACTTGTGTGAGCATATTTATGGGTTTTTTTTGTTTTACTTTTATGTAAACCTTCCAGCTGTTTAGCAAAACAAAAAAGTATCTGTGTACTGTTACTGTACAGTATGCAGTACAGGTATTATTATATAACTGATATGTCTATATAGGTTTGATGTTTGAGCATGAAAAACTCAGATTACCTCTGCTGTATTCATTAGCCACCCGCTCGTCTCTCCTGGGATGGAGGATTAGCTCAAGAGGGGAAATGAACGCTTTCTGGTTAGACAGCGTTCCTTCAGCCTGCAGCAGGAGGTCCATTGTCTGGTCTGATATCCACACAGGACACGGGACATCTGATCTGGCAACCTTGACGCAGTTGATGTAGTCGTTTGCACTGCGGGACCGGAGAGGAAAGTGAACGATGTTGACAGGAAGGGCTCCTGTTTCCATCTGGGAGCTGCTGGTTGATGTGCTTGGGTTTGACTTTCTGTAGGAAAAGTGTTGGAAAGTAATGAAGATTTTATTGACTTTCTGTTGACAAGCGGGGACATGTGCGTGATGTGAGTTGTTAGAACGTGTTGCGAATTGATTTTGATTTGTGACAAGAGGTGAATGGTCAGCATTTCAGCCTGTGAGACATGTAGTAAAAACTTGGTGTACACACCCCTGTTAAAATCCTGTTTGTTTGATGTAAGCAGACAGAATTTAAACCGGGATGTGCACAGCTCAGTGATTAGATAAAATTTTGGCATTTGGCCTTTTTAGGCTCATAATTGTCATCGATTATATAAGATTTAATGCAGTGAATTGAAGTTCATCTCATGTATATATTTCCTCTGGTCAAGTTGTGGAGACGTTACAAAGGAATAAAAAAATATTGATTAACAAACAGCATCTGTCATTATCAAAATATTGCATAGATTGATAAAATTGGTTAAAGTAAAGTCACTTTCTCTGGTTTTGCTAATTTTTTAAATCACATTTTCACTGTTATTATATACTGTATATACAGTATACTCCTAGGTATATATACATATATTTTATAAACTTTTTCTCATATGGTTATATTTGTATTATTGATATTTAATACCTCAGATGGAGTAGCTTATCAACAAATAAGCAATTTCCCCTTCGGGATCAATAAAGTATATTCTATTCTATTCTCATTGTGCATCTGTTTTTCTGTACTGATATGTTGTATTGTAAATAGTTTTTTTCAATGTTCAATGCACATTATGTACATTTTTGAAAAAGTGATCTGATTCAGTTGCACACCCTTGGGATCATGAGTCCTATTTGCCTATTTTGAATAACCTCATAGTCTTTTCTGTTATGGTCTTGCACGATATATTATTCTTGTTAATAATATATATATTTTTTAACCCTTTTAGATTTTATCTACCCTTTTAGATATAAAGGTGTGAATCTTTATAGCTGTTCCAACATTAAAGGCAGTTCCTCTTGTTTTTCTTTTCTATTCAGACCTTTACAAAAATGTTTTCTGTTGCAGAACTTGGCAGCAATAGTTGCAGCTACATTTCTAAACTTCTGAATGTTCTAGGGGCTGCACTGTTGGTTGATTTGATTTAAATTTATACAAAATAGTATCTGTGTATTATTCAGATTATTTGCTTGAATTTCCTTCAAACCACATTCGTAGTGACTCTGCATCTTATAAATGAGCTGAACTGAACTGAATTGATTTTATGAATATAAAGTCCTAAGATCTGGAAGTTTAACAAGGGTGTACATATTTATCTAGATCCACCGTATGGCTTGGAAGCGGGTTGCTTGGTTTGAGTTGTTTTATAGCTCATGCTATGGATAAGCAGCACTCATCTGAACCATTGATGGACAAAAAAGGACGGATTGAGTCTGATGCAATCAGTGGAGCAGCATATGCAAAGAGGTTTTCATGTTGCATTAGCAGTCTCTTATGTTATTCCACTTTACAGAATAATGCTGCACAGGGAAGATGCTTTTTTTTCATTCCAACCAATGCAAAAGAAATTCTCTGTAGCCTCTCTGCTTTTCTGCAAATGGTGGCATTAAGCTTCAGAAGATAGAGCACATCTTTCACCACTCTGCCCCCTTCCCCTTTCTCTGCAGTCCACCAACTCCATCAAGGGAATTTAAGTAGCTGTTAATTACTTCCCTCTCCCAGCTGAAAAGAGGAAAAAGTGGAGGGAAATCTAGAGAGGGGTGAGATTTTTAAAGAGCCGAAGCTTTGCTATGGTACAAATCCTCTCTGCCTAACAAAACCAAATCAATCTATACCCCTCAGCCATTTACAAACCGCTCCACGCTCACACATACACACCCAGGGGAAGATGATCCTGTAAATCTGCGGTCTCGAGGGGCTATTTGAGTGCTGCTCCAGGGGGTTTTTTTAGGGGGAGCGGGGGGTTTCTATGTGAGCTCAGGGATTGAAGGTAGAGCGTAAATATCCCCAAATTGAAGCTAAAATGTAGCATTAGGATTGGTAAGCCCCACTTTCAGCCATAATGTTCCACAGCACCAAACCATTGTGCTAGAGGACCTCTATTACAGTGCCTGAACCCATTAAGTCAATGCAGGAGAGATTACCTGTGAAACAGAAGCAACTAGCTGCTTCGTCTGACACGTGCACCCCCCAACAAAAAAGCCAGGGGCAAAATTAGATTTAGGGTCGGGCGTTGCCCGTGCCTGTAGGCAAGAATTAGAGACTGCTGGATCGACCACCATTTGCTCGTTACATAGAAAGGTTTGATCACACGGAAAACAACAAAGAGTCATTGAGTTGTTAAGATACTTTCAAATAATTTGAACCAGGTCACATGTTGGAGTCCAGCCACAGTTTATTCAACTGTAGCAAACGGGTTGAAAACGGTACATTCAGAAATCTGTTAATTTTCATCATATGCTATGTTCACACAGCAGGTCTTGATGCACAATTCAGATTTTTTTTTTTTTACTAAAATCAGTTGTGTTTGTAGGCGTGTGTGGGTGTGTGTATGTGTTTGGTCGTTCGTACTACTCAATGATGTAACCGCAATTAGACTTCACTGTGAACGGTTACGACCCACATGTGCAGGAAAACGTAGATGTCACACAGCAGCGCGACGTTTACTGAATTAATAATGGACGCCGCCGTCTATCGGTCGATATTAAGGGTTAGTGGGCAATGGAGCCGACGGTTTTGTGGAGCATTTACTGCGACTTTTGTAGAGAAGTCTGATTAGATGTGCAGTCAGAGCCGGGTATGGTTCACTGATACAAACTTTGACTCTGTCCCATTTCCCTGAACAGAATTGGGAAGAATGACCTTTATTTACTCTGCATGGAACATGTTGCACAAAACCTGGAAAAGAATTGTATTTATTTCATTGAGCAATTTAGGATCCAGACTGAGAGCTCTAGAGATGACTTCCTTAAATTGTGACTTTTTCATAATTATCCATATGGCATTTTAATTAACTAATTGTAATTATTGTGTAAGCTTAGCTGCCTCTTGGCCAGTACTACATTGAAAGAGATTTTTAATCTCAATGGGACTTTTCTGGTTAAATAAAAGTAAAATTACATAGTTTACGTCCAGTTTTACTGCGTCTATCATCTTCTGCTGCAGAATTATGATGCATGTCTCACATCAATTATGTAAAAGTTGAACGTTAAATGTGACATGACCATTCAGACGGCAGACACTTTGAAAACTATTGAATATGTATCCGACTTAATAGAAATGGAAGTGGCATAGCTCAATCTTTTGGGGGGTGTGATAAGATTGGAATTGGGTCACTCGCACTGCCATGAAAAGTTGGATGTTGGTCACATGAACATATATTGTTAAACATATATTGGGCTGCATAATACTAACAAGACATGCTATTGCAACTATGTTGCATGTGTTTGTGATAATGTTATGACTCTGTTTTGGATTTTTTGGCAAACGTATACTCCAGTTACTAAATGGTCTATCCGTTTACTGGGAAAAACAATACAGTTCATTGTTTCCATCTTGACAACATGTCAAAGTTAAAAAGTTACTTGTGGCTGATGTCTGAGGTTCACGTTCGTGAATGTGTTTCTATACTTTAAACAAGTAACAAACTCACAAACCAGCACTGCACCAGGCCAGAAAACCAAAACTTACCCATGAGCAAAAGTAGCCATTAAAAAGCTTTGCCCTTCAGCAACCACATAATCCAAAATCTATTGCAGCACTAAAATAATAATGATGGCACTTACAAAAAAAGCTTTACTGAAGCACTTTTTTATGACTTTACCGGAGTAAAAGCTGTTGATGAGCCAATTCAGAACAAAATATATTGAAACAGAAAACCTCTACAAAACAAAAACCTCTACTGCCCAGCTTGCAAATTATAATTTTTTATAAAACAGAGCTGATCTGTTATTTCAGTCAAAAATCTGACCCCATAATTGTGTCCAAATATTTGTTACATGCTGTTTGATGCATGATTAACCAAAATTAATAAGCAGGGAACATTAAGTATTGTTGATGTTCTTTACCTTTTTCGCTTTTTTAAAAAACAAAAAAATCATTTTAAAATTTTTTTGCTGTGTTTTGATTTTATTGTAACTCTAAAAATTTAAATCAAGCATCTTGTCTGTCCCATCTTGCAAGAAACCACAAAAATTACAGCAGATGACAAGTAGCAGTCAGGGTTCCCTCATTCCTGAAGGCTGATGCTACTGGCAGCTCAGCAGGTGAGTTTTCTTCCCGTATTTGTGAATCTTACCTGTGAGATGTTTCCCTTTAACAACTGACAACAATCTTAACTTTCTCATCATTGGTTTGTGTCTATAATTGTCTAATCTCTTTATGATTCCTTGTAATATCCTGCCGCTGCAAAATCCTTCTTCTTTATCAAAAACGCAGAAAACATTTCACGACATTTGGCTCAAATTTAGCAACCATCAAATCGCTTTTGACAGTTTATTTATATATTTTCAAATCCTGTAAGAAAAAGTCTGTGTATATATTATATACTCTTAAGTGTGAGCTCGGACCCACACTAACGGATAAAAGGCAGGTGTGTGAGATGAACATCCTGAACTTCCGTTTCATTCCCTTCATCTCATTTTACAATCGCTGTGGTTAAAACAAAGTTGTGTTTTTGCCCAGAGTCCAGACTTATTGTGCATTTCTTTGGCTGGTCTGATAATGATATTTATCATTAAATACATGTCCTTACATCATTAGTGTGTGTGCACGTGTGTATATGTGTGGTAGTGCTTGTTGCCATAGTATTTGTCCCACAGGGAGAAGACTGCAGTGGAAATGGAGGCAGGACATTTTTAAGCACTTCAAAGTGGCCTCATTCCACACAGCTGAGCTCAGAGGTGTCTGTCTGTGTGAGCGTGTTTTCTCTGCGCAGACCCCACTGTGTTGTTTGCATATAAATATATAGATGTAAATGTGCGCATGCATCCATATTCTCCTCTGCATTGATGTCTGGTATTTTTTTCTTGTGTGAGCATCCTTTTGGGGTATAGATGGCTTGTCGTACCTGGCTTTGTTTGTGCCCCCTTTTAATCCCGGCTCCTCCTGGGACTGAGCTGCAGACTCTGCACAGCTTTGGGCCTCTTTCGACTCGTATATTTTTGCATGTGGGCGTGTGTGTGTGTGTATAGAAAAAGGTAATATCTCCCAGACGCAAATTGGAAGACAGGGGATGCGATTGGGACCGATGTGCTGCAGGTCTGAGCCTTGGCTGCAGTGAAAGTAGAATCCACTCCCTATTGCTTTGTCTCCACGTTCCCTGCAGCAGAAATTGGAAATAGCCAACATTGAACCAAAGCAGTCAATATCGCTTTCCTGAAAAGAGCTGAAAGGGACGTTGGCTTCCTCAGAGCAGGACCAGTGGAGGGAGGAGTGGGCAATAGCTCAACTATGTCAGGCTTCATCTGCCCTGGCTGATATTCAGGTTTCTGACAGCTCCGCTATTCTCTGTCCAGTCTCACAGCAATCTCCCATTTTCCTCTTCCAAGAACTCTCTTCTTCTTTTTGTATTATTTTTCTCAGAAACTCTCTCTTTCTCCTCTCTCTGTCCCTGTTTCTAGTTCTCACCCCCTCTGGGCTGCCATTCTGCAGCATATTGCTCTCCCACACAAGTACATGCACTAAAATATGGGCTTTACACACACACACACACTCACTCATTCTCTTTTCCTTTTTTTCTCTTAATTGGCATCTCTTCCATCCTTGTGCCTTTATGAATAAGATATGTGTAAAAAAAAAATCCAAGAACTGAAACAAAAAAATTAAGAAATGCCCTCGACTCATAAATTATTAAGCTGCCAATGAGGAAGGCAATGCTGGAAAAATGTCCTTCCTGTCATTTGCAGTTTCCACTCATCATTGGGCGGACCAGATGTCCATCATGTGTCCTCAGCTGTCAGTCTCAGTGAAATGCCTCCACACCTGACACACTTTGCCCACTTTTGTTTCAGAGAAGTTTTACATTTGGCGTGAAGCTATTCGGATGGCTTTAATCGGTGGTCTTACTAGAAACTAGTTGTTATATTCCTGGGTTGAGTTGTGTGTTAACATGTTTTATATAGAGGGTACTAACATATTTGCGGATGTTTTTGTTGCCTTTTCACACAAACAATATTGTGCTTTACCTCAAGTCACAAGTTGTAGTCCTCAGTCGTCACCGATTTCACTAAAAATAACTAAAAGTGAAAAACCTAGGCAGATTCATCTTCAGATAGAATGAGGAATAAAATTCTGACATTCACACTTGTTATGTTATTACGGAAACACCTTAAAAACATTTAAATAGTTCAAACAAACAATAATTATCAACCAGACCGTTTCTTACTGCGGTTTCTGTTCCAGAAAATATTTCTAAACTCCAGAATATTTCTTTCTTTTAAGTAAGGGAAATGTTTTATAGTCTTTTCTAAGGCCGAGGCATACAGGATGTATGTAGGTATCCGATCCGATTGAAAATCAGGTTGGATGACGTACTCAACAATTTGAATATGTTAAAATCAAAGGGGTCTCACAGGGAATCTAGCGATTCCCTGCGACTCCATCTCCGACCTGGGGTCTATTTTGGTCGGGACTCGCAGCAATTTGACAGGAATGCCATGAGACAGACAGTAAGTAAGACACAGTGGCAAAGTAAAACACATCCGCCTTGGTGGAAAATACAAACTGAAATCTTTTGGTAGTAAAACAAAAGTAGTGTATTTAACCATGGAAGGATGTCAAAAATACTGAAAAAAATTAAAAAGTGTGAAACGGCAACCTTGTTCGAGCAGCTATGAGTTTTTTTCCGGACCAGCTTGTGTGTTTATGCTGGCTGGATTTTCAGTACATGCTATTGCGGGAATACTCATTCCTGCAAATCCAATGGTCCGTAGAGTGACTGTCAAGTTGGAACCTGGATGTCAGGAAAGAAATGGATCGGAGTGTGAAGAGTCGGACGTGAGTGTGGTGTGTCTCGGCTTTAATCTAGCTGAAAAGCAGCACAAAGCCACAACTGTTGGAGGGGCAGTACAGCGCTACAGCCGGTGTACTGCCCCTGTGTGACCTTTCAGCATTTTCTGTGGCGTCTCCTTATAATGACCTAAACGTAAAGAACAGCATAACAGAAGAGTTAAATAAAAAGCTCATATGATGACCTCAGGCTGGCAGATAAAGGATTTTTTATTTGTTTTAACAGGTTTTGCAGAGCTTACTGTAAGGGGAAAACCCATTATTTGTATAAGATAAAGTTACAAACCACAGCTTTTCCTCAAAGGGTGTTACAGTCTGTCTGTCATGCAGCTGCTGTTCACACTCAGTCTAATTTATGGTGGAGTTCACTTTCACTTCCACAGACTGCAGTTCTGCAAAAACGTATCAAATATATATACATTTTTTTTGTGGATTCCAAAAATAATCAAGCTTGGATGATTAAGCAACAGAGTATTTAATAGAGTACACATTTTCAGATTTTGTTTTTATATAACTTAGGTTAGATAATTTAGTAAATTTAGGAAACATTGTTCAAGATTAGAATGGAGTTGTACCCGTGACAGAAGACATGAAGAAAGTATCGCTAAAATATAGTCATCAATACTGTGATTTAACACTAGTTTTCTAATTAAATCTATTTTTTATATTGTGCCATTCTTTTTTTTTTTATTGTTTCATTCTTAACATTCTAAAAATGTAATCAGTTGCATTTATTAACAAATATGGTTTAATTCCAGTTGCCTACTTAAATTTGAACTAAAACATAAATGTTTAAATTAAGCAGATCTGATACGTTTACAGGCGCATCTGAATAATCGCGAACCTGTGTTTATCCCTGTTGAGTTTTCACTTTCTCGATCACATTTTTTCCTTCTACTTGACTTTCTGCAGCCTTTTTACCAATGAAATGTTTCTTAATTGAATATGCAAATGACTCCTGGAAAACTTCCTGCTGGATGGAAATAACATCCAGCATGTCATAGTCTTTCCCTTATTAACAGAATGAATAGAAATGAACACTTTGAATATATCACTGTGTTGAGACAAATTAGCATGCCAGTTTCACTTTTTTAATTAAATTAGTGAAATGAATCACTTAGTTTCGATAGTATTGTAATTTATTAAGATGCAGCTGAAGTCATTACTGTAGTTCTGTGTGTATTCTGCAAAGTGGCAGCTCTTTGTTGCTGTATGTAATTAAATCTCACGTGCAGCTCAGAGCGTCTGATCGAACGGCGATTGTCGCATTTCAGATTGAGGGAGAGAGAGATGGGGGAAAATGTCTGAGACGGGTCTACAGTAAATGTCTGTTACAGATTACGTCTGTGTCTGAACGCTGCTGTCGCTCCGTCACCGACTGTGACAGAATGAGGCTCCTGTGTGGTGGTTTGTTCAAACACACAAACTCACCGGAACAGTCCCCTGATGCCAGATGTATTAGGTGCTAACAGTTTACGATCATTGAGTAATTATTTCACCACCAAACTAACAACCTTTTACAGTAAACCTTTGTTCTGAGTAAATAATGGAGTTTTTTTTTTCAGTTTTTTTTTTTAAAGCATCATTAGTGTCGCTTCTACACATCTGAACTGATTGTATCAATGGCGCTAATCTCTTTTTAATTTGATTGCTTTTCCCTTTGCTTCTTTCCCTCTTGTTTGTATTTGTTGTGTTTTGCTCTCTGTGGTTTTTCATGATTGCCATTTGGTTCAGAGACCATATATCTACTTCTGGATGTGTGTGTGTCTGTGTGTTGTGTGCTTCTGTGCTTCTTTGCATTTGCAGAAACAGAAATGTCATGTTTCTGAATGTTTGTTCCTTATATGGCACCTAAAGGTAAAATGGCAATATATACGCACTATATGCGTGTGTAGGCGGGTGTGTGTGTGTGTGTGTGTGTGTGTGTGTAAAAGAGGAAGAGGGAGGGAGGTGGAGGTTTCAGGCTCTCCTGTGGTGAGATTGCATTGACCGCTGTGTTATTGCTCTTTAATTATCAATTACGGCAGCCCTCCGTCCTGGGAAGAGTTGGGGGGGTGGAGGCATATGCGGAGGTGATAATGAATACAGAGCTGCCATTAGGACAGTAACCATGCTCTCCGTCTGGGGCTTGGAAGCTAGTGAGGAGGAGGATGAAGAGGAGGAGGGGTGCCAAGGATTGGTTGGTGTGCTAATGAAACAGGCTGCAGCTCAAGACAAAAGAAAAGCCACCATCCCTCCCTCATCTTGTTCTTCTGAAATATTTCCCATATTCTCCTGCTTGCTTCGCGTCCCGCTCCTCAGATGTCTACATTTGGCACCACTCCCCCGTGTAGACATAACTCAGACATATTCAAACACTCCCACGACAGACTCCGATCTTGCAGACAAACTGCGACTGTGTTTACTGAGGGGGTCATCTTTGAAGCTGCAGGCCAATAACATCAGAAACCTCTGCAGCCATGTTGTGTCCTTTTATGTACATATTTTTAATGCAATGGATAGCGGAGGCTATATGGAAGAAAATGCACATTTGTAGATGATATCCAGAGTTGTATTTTTGGATTAATTAAGTCTTTTTAGTCTTTTATGCTGAATCAGATTGATGGTGAACTGAAAGATCAGAAGAATCTTGAAATCTTCCAAATATACAGTATATTTTCTTTATTTAATTTTTGTTGGGTAAAATTTTGTTGCTGCAGATTTTTTTTATTTCCCCCTTTTATAAAAACTGAGCGATCATGAAAAAAATAAAGATTCTATTGGGACACTGTTTATGTAGCCACTTAATCACTTCACCTGCCTGCAGCGCCTATAAAGAGATGCTGCATGGCATCGTGTCAGCAGAGCTCACATGTAAATAGCTCATTTTATGTGGCTGACATGTAAATGCCACTGCAGCAGCAGAGAAAAAAGCACGGCGGGATAGATGGTGATGAGCATCCCTTTGTCCTTTCCCTGCCTGACAGATGAGATCCTGCTTAAACAGCAACAGACAACTGCATCCTGTTTCCCCCCTCCCTTAAGAAGATGATTCACATTAAATTGCCTCCTGGAGGGGGAAACATGGAAAACAAAACTGCCCTTTGCAAATAAATTTCTGAATTAGATAAAGGCTATAAAAGCTGCGGGGTGACATGATGGCACATTTACACGGGGAAGTAAATTTAATGACGCCATCTGAGAAGCGGACCAGAAGAGGCTCTGCTGATTGTTTGTTTTCTCTAACCGCGCAAAGCGAAACGTGTTTCAGGAAACGTGACTGGGAAGCAGCCACGCTTCACTTTGTCACATGCGCCATCAGACCCGAGCAGGCATCCCGCCAAGGCGGGACGAGCCGCTCCACCTGTTGTAAATCTGCTCGGGTGGAGCGGTGCAGAGGCAGATAAGGAGGTGGGTGAACCATGAACTCTGCTTTTCAAGCTTGACCTGAAAGAAGAAAAGTCCGATCCATTCATGTTTGTTTCTACGTTCTTGAGATTTCAAATTCTAATTATGGCCTGCATAATACTCTCAGGTCCTTGTAGCTCTCTCATGGATAAGAGATTCCCTGATCAGAATAAAAACACATTGTTAGCTTATTTTTTTGTAGAATTAATTAAAATGAATCTTTGTTCCCTTTATGTTCAAATTATGGTGACCAGACAGAGGCCCGTCTTCCTCCAAGGCCAGCGTTCTGTCCTCAACCACTCCTCCATGTTTTATGGTCTGCATAAACTTGCTGACTGAAAAAACACAAGTGAAAACAAGTCGCAGCTCCCGCCTTGGGTGAGGAATAATCGACGACCTTGATGGAATCGGACACTTTGGCCATTCAAGTCCCCTGCGAGACAAAGAGCAGGGCTCCTCTCAGTAACCTAAAAGGCTGCACACATATGCAAGCTCTTCTTTAATGATGATGGAAAAATAGGACCCCATCTTTCAAAGAAGTCACTGAGATTCATGGTTGAGTTGATGGAAAGAAGCACATTATTCATTGAGCCCTTTCCCCGGCTGCAGATTTCAAGTAGGTCTATAATACATGCAGTGCCTCGGAAAAAAATATTCATGTGTTCCCATTAAATTATCTTATCACATTACGACCACAAAACATTTATGATTTTTAATGGGGTTTTATGTTATAGACCGACACAAAGTCACTCTCTCATGGATAAGAGAGCGAGTGACCAAATCAGTCGGACCGTAATAAGATTAGTTGTGAGGATTAATTTTTGTGTTAGATTCTCAGTTATTATTTATACTTTATCTGAATATGCTATAATCTAAACCATTCCACCCCACATCTGGCTGCATGTCAAACATTTGCAGCTTTTAACGGGTCTCCCTCCAGGTATGCCCTCTATTTGGCTTCATTTTCTCTTTTTAACGATTCTTCATCATTCAGAAAATATTGTAATAAGTGAAAATGTGGTGCAGTGGGTAGAACAGGCTCCCCACATACACAGACAAGCTCTTAATGCAGCTATCTTGGGTTCAAGTCCCCGTTTGCTACACGTATTCCTCCGCTCTCTCTAAATACTCCTAAAAATGTTGTGATTTTCCTGCTAAAGCGTCAGAACGTGTCTCCATGGAAGGTTTCAGTTACTCTATCCTCAATCCTCTAAACAGTTTTTTTTTCCCAGTCAGCCTTTTTTTCTGCCTCCAACTGCTTCGCCCATCAAGCAAAGTCTTGTAAAAACGTCAGCCGCCGTGGCTCTTGTTGCACAGAAGCTACTGGACTGCATGATGAAATTTAAGAGGAATAATGTGACCTGTAAGCTACTTTTTAAATGTGAAAAGGACAGGAAATCTTATCAGTGAAAATATAGGACAGTAATACAGCCCTCTTGTGACATTTTTTGGTTTCCTAATTTAGCTTGCAAAAATAGAAAGCTCTTCAGGCTATGAGAGTCCCCCGGGCTTTAAGTAGAAGTGTTTCTCTGAGAGCAGCCGTGTTAAAGGTCTTTGGTTCTGGTGTAGACTGGAAACCTTTCAGATAACCAAAACATTGGAGAAATATATGGATTTCTTTCTTCTTCTTTTTTTTAAAGATTGTTTGTGGTAAAGTGAATGGAAAAATCTATTTGTTTCACTCACATATGTCATTTATAATGTATAATGTTCAGGAAATTTTTTTCCACAATGTTTAGGAATGTAATTATGGGAATCTTTTTACCATACTTCCTGAGGTATATTTGAGAGGTCAAACACTGATGTTGGATGTTGAACTGTTGAAGTTTTTTAGGCACTGTTAAGCTAAGCTAAAGACCAAATGAAGTGTGGAGGTCTGCAACTACTGACTGTGCAAAATGTCTGAGACTTTTGGAAACCGCGAAGCTCATCGTCTGCAGATCCAGCCCTGTGGTTCCAGGCAATGTAAACCATTTAGAACCGAATTCTCAATCTCCTTTCACTGGACAGATTTTAGACATAACCCTTATCCAGCGTACTTGAAAGAAATGACTGAAATTCCTCCTGAAATTAAGTTCAGACTTTTGCTAATTACCTCATTATTTGAGTTGAGCTTAAGCAGTTAAACATCTAAAAGGACACGAACCCCAAACACACTGTAGACTGAGGCAACTGATCTAGAAGGCTCAAGTTGTCTTTTAGTGAGGTCTCTATGTCAGCTGGTAAGGGCAGGAGTCCTTCATGCTTTAGAGGTTTTCAGTATCTGCAGAGCTGTGAGCTTCACTAAAGATGCAGTTGACTTATTTTAATCAGTTGTGTTGGGAAAGGAAAGTATTTAAAGCATGCAGGGCACTGGCCTTTAAAGGTAAGAACTGGGAACCAGTGTTATAAACTGTTATTAAGTCCACCTTGACTTTTCTGTCATACGTCTTTTCTTTTTACTCTATCTCTGCTTTCATTACAGTCCTCAACTCCTTCACTCTCGCTCGGGTAGAAATAAAATGCCACCCCCTCGTCGGCACCCCGCCCCTCTTATCCGTGCAAAATAGACTGGATGCTTGTGCTCGCCAAAGTGCCTGCAGAAAGGCTTTCACCGTGCTCTACCAGCAGTAAAAGGGAGGCAGAGCAGGGAGGAAAAAAAACAGGGACCAATTTGCTCCATGTGTCTCGTTTCAGGAAATTGCCTTTTAGAAGGGCAGTAGGTCTTTCTTGCACAGAAGTGAAGAGTGGTAAACCTTGACCTATGGTCCGCTTGTTTGTTTGGGAATATCCTGTGTGTGGGAGTATGTATGTGCTTGTTATGTTATTAAAAATCAAGTTCCAGACATTGAAAAGATAATATCTTCAGACATTACTAGTGCCACGGGATGTTGCGTACGGTATCTGCTCATTTTCCTCCCCTGAAGTCATTCTGTAACACAGATTAATGCTGTTTTTCAGAGCCTCTTTTTGTTTTCAGCTTGTACTTTGTTCTTGTTTTCTTTTTTTCTACACCGTTCTTGTTATTGTGCCTCAAGGCCTGCAATGAACAAAGGATGAAAGAAGAGAGAAGATGGGTAAAAAAACAGCGATTAGCTAATTGTGACGGATCTCCCTCACACTATTATTTCGTCCCAGTGCCTGTTTAGATAAAGACTTAATTCCTCTAATGTGAGGTATTCGTAACGCTGGCGTTGTTGGCAGTTGGCTGGCTGGCATTTTGCTGCTCCGAGGAGTCTCTGTCAGCCTGGTGCTATCCATCACTATCATCCATGCCAGGCAGGCCCCAGCGCCCCGGCAGAGGCTCGGCCCTCTGGGATGGCATCAGGGTCTTGTGTGCGAGTGTGTGACTCTATAACCATGTTTGTTAGTCCTCTCATTGTCACTGTAAACAGCTCTCTTTTTGTCCTCCCACAAGAGACCGCGATGTGTGTTTTTCCTGCTCATTACAGCTGCAGCTCAGATACAGTCACGTTTTTCTGTGCTTTTATTCACAGAGTAAAAATATTAAGCCTCTGTGCTGTATTTTTTGAAAAGTGGTGTTTCAGAACATCTTGACTCTAGGAAAGCCTCACAAGTTTTAAATCGATTCCTGTGTCGATTCTGTTTTGAAAGGAATTCATTATTGAGTATTTGTGTAGCATTTTGACGAAAAGGTCGACATCATTATCATAGAAATTCTGAATCAAGTCGAAATAGCCAAAAAACTATAAAGTTATAATATTGCTAATAAAAAAATATATTTAACTTACCAGATCATAACTGGCTACTTAAAAATAATGCCAGAATATCAATATTAAATTTTGTGAATATATCTTTTAGTAAATACTTGCAGTAGCCAACAGCATCTCCAGTTTGCATACTGTAAAAATTTCAAAAAGTCAAATGCAGGGTACGACTTTGTGTCCCAAACAATTCACTTTAAACACCATAGACACACGAGTTATGTAAAATGGACTGAATGGTTTTTAATTAACAAGGTGAAAATTAGTTCATGATAATTAGTTCATGTATTGTCCATGTTATCATTTCCATTTATTTACTTTTCATTTATTTGTTCCTTAATTTGTTTTAAATGCTTTCTTAGATTGATTTGGAGTTTCTGTTGTAGGTTTTATGTATCATCTCATTATTTTAAATTGTCTTGTTTAATGTTCAAACATTCATAAGCGTATTGGAACAAGAAACAAATTGTTTGTGCATCGGAGTGTGTTGTGATGGATCATTGATTCTCCCACTTTCAGGCTCTCAGTGTCTTCATTAAGAAACCACTGATCTACCTGGCATTGTTCACCTATTTCGCCGCCGTGTCTTTGCCTCTCGGTTTGCACAGTCCAGGAAAAGTGTCGGTAGAGACCAAGACACATAATGATTCAAGTCTCACAGTTTCAAACCCTTTTGTATCCTTCAGGTCGACTCTCAGAAGTATAAGGTAGAAAGAGAAAATAGGACAAACTCTCTAGACAAAAAAAAAAAAAAACATACTCAATGCTCATGTGTTTCTGATCCTGATTATTTGTAGGTAGCTTTACATTTCCCTTTACTTCTGTGCTACAAATGCCAGCATTCAGAGATCTATCTAAATGCTGGCATGTATAACTCGATCGACAGCCGCAGTGTTTTCCATCCCGCTGTTAACCTGTCTCTCTCGTCTGCTTAACCCCCTTCTGTATTTCTTTTTTTCATTTGCGTACAAATCCAGCTCTGACCGCTGCAGAGACACAAATCTTCGGGAACAACATGTACTTAAAAACAAAAATCCTAGGTGATTTATTGTTATGTTTCCACGGGTTTTCGTCATATTTAAATGTTTTCTTTTTCACATTTCTTTAAAGTCTAATGTGTATTTAATAGTTTTTATGGTGTACTGTACGTTCCACAAAGCACACATTTTAAAATGTTCTGCTTTGTCACTTTAAAACGTCCTGCTTTATTACATTTTATTTGTGGAAAATATTAGCTTTCGCCATCCTGAGTTTTATCTCGAATCTTTCTTTCTCAATTCTGTTTTTTCCCCAAAGGAAATTAACTGACAGATTCCTCCTGACAGACAGCTGTTCCTCCCACAGCGGGTCTTCTTCATAACCTGCAACAGCACCCCCAGCCCGACTCAGACACACACACACACACACACACACACACACACACACACACACACACACACACACACACCCCTATATACACACTATTCTGAGTTACTCCCTCCCAGGAGAATAAATCTGCAATCAACTGGGCCTATAAATAGCTGTGGCACACTTCAGCGCAACCGCGGCCCCTCCTGCCCCTCTTAAAGAGCTGCACACACACAGACTGGCTTTACTAATCCATTGTGGGTCAACCAGCCTCTCTTTTGCTACACTGCCGCCCCTCCTGTTGTTGTTATGGGCTAATATTTCTGTGTGCAAACACATTAACACAAGCTAATTAAAGTAATTTGTCTTTTCACATATCTTCACATTACTTCTAATAGCTTTCGGGCAATTACGAGCGAGAACCAGTGGCTATATTAGCCATTCCATCTGAATCTACTTAAACCCTCAGAGACGGCCACTAGCACAACGCTAGAGTACTACTAGTTAACGGTAGCCAGGGCTAATAACCTCATTAGTCAGCAGGCCTAATGAGATGTGTTATTTAAGTAGCTACTTTGTCAGGGGAAGTATCATTCAGCTGGAGCTAGCCCACAATGGAAAGGCGTGTTTTTCTTAATCAGTCTTGTATACCAATGATTATGGTTTTGTGGTAGAAAAAAAGATACAGAAATAGATTTTATAATATGCAACAAAATCTGACTTGAGATATTACTGAGTGAAAAAAAAAGTTTATGAAGTGGATATGCAGACCTAAGGAGTGCTACAAGTAGCCTTGTGTTATTTTGGGGGATTTTATTGAATGAAAGTTATGCATTATGAAACAGTAAACATCAAACGACCAGCTCTCTCCAAAAAACGTTCTGCATGACTGGAAGTTATAAGTCTGGCATTAGTTTTGGACGGCAGTCAAGGAGTGCAGCCACTGGGATTGAGTCCCAGCATTTCCACAAAGTCACAGTCCATTTCAGGGTCCAGTTTTTTAATGAAAGTCTAGTTTCCTCCGGGAGTTTTTTTTTTTTTTTTATCCCCAAAAAATGGTGTTTAGAAGTTGGGCAACTTTTTGTTGAGAAGCTGAACTATCCTAAATGAAACCCTCAAGTCTTAGATTCTAGTTTTGGTCATTTTCACAAACAGAGCCGTGGTTTCAGAAGCACTCTGTCTCAGATAACTGCTCTGTAGTTTGACCTTATTGCTGTCTCACCAACAATTATTTACACAGGGGACAAGAAATGCAAAATGGTTAGTTTGCATTTTTAACTGTCCATATAATCCTACATTATCAATTTGTATGATTTGCATGACTAGCATTACAAAAACAGTGGCCTCCATGTGGATCTACATTCACAAAACAAATCACAAAACCAATCCAACATTCCCAATCCAGCATGTTTCATAACAGTCAGACGTTGAAAGCTCAGAAATGAAATGTTCTCTTTTCAGCCTTCCTGTTACCTGCTGAAAGTCTTGCTCTCTCTTGCTTTCTTGACTAAATGAAATGCAGACATGTGCCAACATGTTGTAGGGAAGTTTCAGTTTTAGCCAGCATATTGATACTGAAAATAACAAGCACTGAAACTTCCTCACTCAGAAAATGCTGAGCGTTGCGTTATGTTACGTTTTAAATAACTCAGTTTAGGTTAGATCACAGTATTTAGAGTATTTTTGATTTTGAACAGAGATTATATATTGCATTCTGGATTCTGTTATAAAAGGAAATTAAACAAGTTTGTGCAAGGCAAAGACATGAATGGGACACTTTTGAATACCTTGTCAGCTTTGGTGTATGGCCTTATTTTCTTATACCCATAATACTTTGCACAGCACAGGGAGGCACCCATTTAATTGACTGCACATGCAAATACGCAATAGAAAAATCAATGGTGCAGCTTGCAGATATTGGATGCTCAGTGTTGTTGATTTGTATAACACCGAAATATTAGTTTTAGAGATGACCAGTTGGGTTTTTGTTGTATTAAAAATTAGCTAAAGGTTAAGAGCAAATGATTTTGTGCGTAGATGGGGACAGTCTTGTAATTCTGTTGGATTTAAAACTAATACCTGGACCAGAGCACCCATGTCCCATTTTCACTCTTTAATGTGTTTTACTCCTGGAGAGAACAAAAAATCAAAACCTGTCAAAACTGGAAGAGGCAGATCAGAGTTGGACCTCAAAAACCCGTCACTAGTTTTGATCTGGTAGAATCGGCATGCAGAAAGTGTCCTTTCATGTTCAGTTCTCCTAAAGGTCAAAGAGCAAAATAAAACTGTCAGGCAAATAAGTGGGGGGAAAAAATCAAGTCAATACTGAAAGGGTGAGGGGGGGAGTGAGCTAAGAAAAGGTCATTGTGACATATTGATGAACCTTGTCAATTACCAGTCTCCCCGAGTTAAAACAAGAGCGTTTTTTTTAAATTGATCAATCAACTTGTAACACAATCGGTGATTATTGTTTTTGTCTGCAGGTGCTTTTGTGTGAGCAGGTAGATGTGTGTGACATTCAGCTTGTGGGTGTGTGTGGCTACTGCTAGCAGACCCCTGACCTTTCCATGTACTGATAGTGTCCCCAGGGAGCGAGGGATGGAGGCACGAAGGCTGAGCCGGGAGGAGTTGGTGGGAGGGAGGGGAGCTTTGTTTTTCCAGAGCAGGCCTTCATGTCACCAGAGCTTTGATGAAGCAGCAAGCTGTTTTTTTTTTTTTATAGCTTGAAAATGCACGCTCATGACCGGGTTGTTATTGATGCTCCAACGTCAAAACTTAATTACAGATTCTGTGTGCACGTGCGCCCGTGTGTGTGTGTGTGTGTGTGCGTGTGCGTGTGTGTGTGTGTGCCATAACAGAAAATTGTGAGTTCAAGTCTTTTGTTCTTTCATTTTGGGATTTTCAGCCACACAGAAGCGTCACGGCAGTGGTGACAGAGCCGTATGTATGTGCTTAGTTCAGGGAAAGGGGGGGAAAAAATCCCCATGTGAACCAACAGAGTGAAATCAGTCCAGAGTGTTGATGCCAGATTTAATTGTCGGGGGCAAAGGAGAGTGTAAACTGAACTCCTGGCAGAAAATAAGCGCTAGTGTTACCAGGCTGCACGATGTATTAGTGGAGAAGCTGGGAGGAGATGTTAAAGGTGGTTTTTTTTCTTTCGTTTTTTTAACTGTGCTTCCGACCCACAAATCACATCACCACACCCCCACCACCCGTCTCTACTCCCTCTCCTCCCCCATCACACGCGCGCCATTTGCTCATCCATCACCATCACCTCCCGCTCCCCTCTCTCCTCCGTCTTCCATCTCTCCACCCATCCAATTTAGTCCTCACTCATTTCTCTCTCCTCCGCAGAGCGATGTGCTTTTGTCCTCTGTCTCAACCCTTTCCCCCCTCGTTCACCTGCTTTCTCCCCTCCGCCGGTGTCTGATCGCAAAATTCAAGCTGTCTGTTGTCACACGGGCCGATAAATGACAGGTCCTTTTGTGCATGTTTGTGTGGATTTTTCTTGTCAGCATGAATTCAGTCTTTCATTTTGGTCTTTGAAGCGAAGTAGAGATTCAATGAAATTTGCTGATGATGTTTTTGTGTTTTACAGACTAAACTGAATTGGACAGTGCTAGTTTGAACTTTATTAAAACTAGGAGACACAAAATACTTTAAAAAAACCCTTTAACTTTGTGGTTAACGTCAAAAATGCAGAGGACCAACAGAAAGTAACACATAATTGTACAGTGAAAGGAAAAAGAACATGTGGTTTCTAAAATGTGTGGCATGCATTTGTCTGAGTCAAGACTTTGTGGAAGCAGCTTTTTCTGCAGCAACAGTTTCTCTCTGCCATCTTTCCATCTTTGTAGACTGAAATTGTTTCCCGTTCTTTTACAAAATACCCAAAGCTCAATCAGATTGGGTGGAGTGTCTCTGTCAATACCTGTTTTCAATTTCTGCCACAAATTCATTTGGATTTGGGTCTGGCCTTTGACTTGGCCATTCCAATGCATGATTACCCTTTGATTTAAACCACTTCATTGTAAATCTGGCTGTGTGTTTAAGGTTGTAGTCCTGCTGGACTTTTAGCCTCTGCCCCACTCATTTACAGCCTATGAGCTTTCAGCTCCATCAATGCTCCAGTGACCTCTGCCCGGCTTCCCTTTCCCTGCTGAAAAAAGTACCGCCACAGCATGATGCTGTCACCTCCATGTTTTAAGGCGTTTGCGTATGCTTAGTATTCCATCACACAGAGCGTTTTACATTTAGACCAGACAATTTTAAAGAAGACTTATTGTAGCTTTCTTGAGCAAAAATGGTTTCATTCTTTCCCTCTTTTATAATTGGAAGGTAGGATCGTTGGCAAATAAAAACACATCAGATTAAATGACTAATTTGAGGCTTCGTGCTTCAGCCCCAGAGTTAATTGGGACTGAATGCCATGTTTTTTCCAATGTGCTTGACCAAAAGGTTTGAAAAAATTTATTTTCCTTCCAATTCAAAATATGAGCCTTCACAAAAAAATTTAATAATTAGCTTTTAATGTGAAAAAAAATTGGAGACACTTGAGGGCTGTGAATGTTTGCAAGAACATGACTACACTTTTTAAACTAAATTAATTTGTTTGGATGAACAAAGGATGTAGTTGCTCTGAACTTACAACACTTATTGAATCTGACTGTATTTATTTGAATGTGAGTTATTCACCTCGAGATACATTTGTACTGTTAAAACGTTGTATGAAATGACCTGATATTTTCATTCTCATCCTGAGTTGGAAGTGAGAGACATACCTGCCATAGAATAAACCCTCGACTACGCTTTACCATCTGTCTAACCTTAAACCCGATACTCCTGAAAAACCTTTTGTCTCTTTCTCTCCCCCTGTCCTAATACACACACACACACACACGCCTATGCGCGCACACACACCTATCACACACCCTGAACTAATCCCACCTTTTGGCCTGTTTCTCAGTTTTTTCCAGTTTCAGTGTGAGCCGTGACACTCAAACTCCGAACTAAATAGCATTAGTTATGACTGCAGGGTACGGCACTCTGCCCTCAGCCTATCATGTTCATGCCATTCTTACAACAAACCCACACTTTAATATTATACCTATCAACCCCACACCACCCCCTGCCCACACCCCACCCGCCTGCTGGGTCCCCAGGCTCTCTTTACCACTCATTAACCCTGTCACGTTTATGGTATGAATTAAATGATTCCAGCGATGCAGCCCCATGCACAGCCAGACCTTATCCCCTTCTTCACCCTGTTCTCCCCTCCCCCCCAATCTCTCCACGCCTTCCTCCTTCGCTGCGGCTCCAGGCTGGAGGCGCAGCTCGAGGCGCTGCACTGCGCCCTCATTATTACAGGCCTGGTGGTCTGCTCAGCACACTGTTGTTTCAGCATGTCCAAGTGTGTCAGGTGTGCATGCGTCCGTCAGCGTGGGGATGGTTGATGTTTTAATGTCTGGGTGGAAGCAGTGCCCTAACAGAGGCTTTTTTTTTTTTTTTTTTTTTGTGCACCGAGCTGGAAAAGATGGCCGAACGTGCGAGAGCTTTATTTGTTTTCATTCAAATATCTGACGTCTGGCTTTTTAAATCAAAATGATTCAAAGCATGGATTTGCATTTAAGTCAATGCATAATTTCTCTAGAAGCAAACAAATGAAGATCTAACAACAGAAAAAGCAATTCTGTCTCTTTGCATCCATATTGGAATATCTAGATAATTTAGAAATAAGGCTCATCAGATTTCCTCTGCTGCTTCAGTTACAAATTAGTGTCGGTGGTTTCAGTGGGTCAGTTAAAAATTGCCATTCATATAGTCCATAGATTTATTAAATGTGATATATTTGCAGTGTTTATTTCTATTAACATTTATGATTTGAAAATGTTTGCTTTCCTCTGAATTTTTCACTAAAACGTTTGATGCAACACTCGGTGAACAGTCAGCACATTGTTTGGGCTTCATGTTGAATATGTCAGTGACAGCAATCCTCCTTATGCTGAAATTATAACATGACACTCACGAAGCATTTTAGTATTAAAATTATTTTGTAAAACTGTTCCTAAATAGTATAAAATTTTTTCTGACGTGTCAGCTATAATCGTCAAACGCAACAGAAACAGCTAAGATATGACACTTTTTCAATTGAGTTATAATAAATTGTAGTTTTTATGGATATTCCGATTTTTTTTAAATCTTTGTATATTTGTGTATCTAGAAACATTCATGGCTTTGAAGATATAGTTTTAAATTGTCTGTTATATTCCTTTTGTTGTGGTGTGCATTTTTCTGTGTGTTGTGATTATTTTCATTGTGTTCATTCTGTATATACTGTACACTGTTTAAGTTTTAAGTTGTGTACAAATCAAAACATCCTGTAGGAAACACATATTCAATTAGCAGCATCCACTCTGTCACAAAGTAACATATGATCCTTTTAAATTAGGATATAAACTTAAAATATGTTTGAAAATCTTTGTTTTTGTTTAAAATGTAATTTATTATTGTAAGCAGATAATAAAATAGACACTTTGATGTTGTTCACCCTGAATAGTGAAATTATTACTTCCTTATCGTTTAAGTTTATGTATTATTATGATGATTGAATTTCTTATCTAATAATTGAACAGAAGTCATCTCTTTACTAACACTATGTACTGACGAAGATCAGTTTTTCTGATGGCAGTGTAACACAGTAGTTATAGTTTTTGTTTTTTGTTCTGTAAGAGTCTTTAGGAGGAGGTTTGGGTTCTTCTTATTCCAGCACAAGGATTACTGTGACATGGATGATTGAGAATTTAAGCCATCATCCAATTTTTACAGATCTCTCTTCACCTTTCAGTCCAGCACCTGGCCTTTTTTGGTATGAATATGTGATTGCGGTATGAGCTTGTATAATTTTTTTTTCCTTTCGTGGCAGAAAAAGGGCTTGAGTCCATATACCCTTTTTTCTTTCTGGCAGAAAATTGTTCACAGACTGCTGGGAAGATCTTTAAGTCAGAACCTTTTGACTCGATAAACAGCAGCACATAACAGAATCTCAAGCTAATCTGTCGTTAGTAGCATCCAAGCTTCTTGTCTTTATGACACTTTGCTCAACTTAGGCTGCAGCTGCTCATTAACACTTAATGACCTTTTTCAGGCCTTCTCTTAGCAACCCTCTGTATGCTATGTGTAAATGCAGGAAGACGTGGCTCTCTCTCTTCTTGCCGTGGCAGAACCTGTACACGTGTTCATGGGAATGACTCTAATACGCTCGTAAACTGAAGTCACCCTTGAAGAGTCAACACAAAAGAAGAGTTTTGTGTGTGTGTGAAGGAGCCTTATCAGCTGAATCATCCTGTTGCTATCTGTTTGTGGCTGTAAACTTAACACACACAGCTCCTTGATTTCACTCTGATTGCACTCGTCTGTTTGTTTTTGTGTGTTGCGGGTTGAGGACATGTCAAATGTACGCATTACGACTCATATCCACGTTTCTTCAAATGATAGGATGGGAGAAAGATGAACCACTTGGTTCTCTCTGAGTGCTTATTATGCACAAAAACGTTCTGAATCTCATCTTTTTTCATGGTTTTTAATGAATAATTGTGGTTGAAAGCAACTTTATGAGCTGGAAACATGAAACATAAAGACATTTCCTGTAATCATAAATGACTTTTGTTGAGTTATTTAATGGAATGGTGGTATTTTTTTAAAACTAGAGCTGGTTTCATAAATTAGAATTTAAACTAGCTAACATGCTCAGATGAGATGCCACTTCCTCATATTTTTGCTGCACCTTTAACGAAAGGAATGTGTACTTTGATCCCGATACGGTGCGGCACCTCGGAGCTTTTGGAAATGTCTCAAAATTCAGCAGCGAGAACCACAGAGCAACACCACCCATGTACGCCACTGCTACAGAACCAATGCAAATGCTACTCAAATATCACAGCAATGAGTCATCACTCCTCTCGGCGTGCTGGATCATTAAACCTGAAAGTGACGACATGAACAACTGGCTGATTAATCTGGCTGATAAATATCAGAGCTATGAGATCAAATATCCAATGGTACTGCTGTTCCTTAAATGTGAAACCAAATGATGCAATGATGGTAAAGGCAGCGTATCATAAAGCAACAGAACATGAAGCAATTCCACACCCTTGATCCCAATAGGCATGCACTATTTGTTCAAAATAATTGACTTCATTTCTTTACGTTTAGACCCAATGAATATATTTTCAAGTTTCGGACATAATTCTGGTTGGATGTATTTTTGACAAAATTAGCAGAAGTTCTCTAGATTTTCTACAGATATGATGTGAGGTCTTGGGAGGGCCAATGAAGAAGCCTAATGTTGGTCTGATTTCTTTATTCCAAAACCATTTTCATCATTTTCCTGTTGGAACAACAAATTTTCTCCAAGTTTCAACCATTTGACCCTCATGTTAATGTCAGGAACAATCTAACACCTGGAGCAACAACAAAAAAGCCAAATATCCACTAAAGACAAATGTCATACCCAAACACATATATTGTCATTGAGGTCAAATAGATCAGCCTTTGTTTTGTGTAAGAGGACCAGCTAAAAAGCATAGCAACTGTCTAGCATGGCGGTGGCATCATGTTCCTGTGTGAAACAGGTGAACTCCAAAGCGTGGATGGAATAATGAAGAAGTAGGATTTCATCCAAGGTTTTCAGCTGCACCTCAAATCTGTATGATTAAAAGAAAACAGGAGTATTTTTTCTCCAGATTCTTTAATTTCTGTAACTGAGGCTTTTCTCAAAACCTTCATGCTTCCTTTACTTTGCAAAGTGAACCATCCAGGCTGTTACCCCTAGTTAAAAAAATATATAATCACACCACATATTTGCTTTTGATTTATATCAAGGTCAACATCTGTCAAGAAGACTGTAACATAATACCTTTTGTGAGGTTTCTCTGATTAAAATAGGTTTAAAATAATGATTTCTACAATATTTTTGAGGTTTGTGGTGAAACTGAGGGTTGAGTCAATGTTGGCAGATAATCTGGTGTTCGTGGATCGAGTGATTTAACCCCAGCCAATTGGCTGTTCTAACACGCTCGTGTTTTTCCAGTTTCTTAACGAAACATGAAGTTCAGGGTGGAGTTTCCATAGTGGGAAATACTCATTTATCTCTCCAAAACTGGATAAACATGCAGCCGATTAATTGGATGGCGCCAGCTGCAATCATGAGAAACAAGTTCTTGACTGAAAAATAAGACACAAGCAAGAATGCTAACAGACCTGGAGGTAGAGTCGTGTGAAAATTTATTCCATAAAGATTTCCTCAAAACAAGAATTGCATTACATTCTGCGACAGATGTCACATTTTCTGCCACTCTTTCAGGATTTACAGATTATATTGCGTATGAGGGTTGCAGTTTACATGCATATGCGTGTTCAGCATGTGACTGTGTGCCTGCCTGTTTACTTTATGCAGCAGCCGTTGGCAGCTCACTCTCCTCCAAAGCTCTCCTCCCAACTTTAATTAACTACAAACACACACTCTCTCACACACATTCCCCCTGAGAGTACAGGGGAGCGAAGGGCAGCAGGGAAGGAAAACAAAAATATTTCTCTGACTGAAAAAAGGGAACCTGCTTCCAGTAAAGTGAGAAAAAAATATGTGAAAGGTTGTGTGTGTGTGTGTGTGTATTATGGAGTGGGCGTGGGTGTGTGTGTGTTTAAGTTTGTCTGACTTGTAGGATGCAGTGAGTCACCACCCTCCTGCGTCATCTCTAACAAAGATGGAAGGATGCACACAGACGAAAGAAAAAATTTATTTATTTTTTTTCGCTCAGATGCGCGCGCTCTCACATCGGTGTTGTTTCAGAAAACAGTCAGCCGTGTGGAGGGAGCACACGTGATTCGCCGAGGCTGCATTTATGTGTGATTATTCACTGAGCGTGCACGGTGAGCGTGTTTGTGCACCGCTGCAGCGAGCGGGACGAGCGTCCTTCATCTGCCAGATGTCCCCTTTAACCGAATGCGCTGGAGAAGTCCACAAATGAGCAGCAATTTTTGGGTGGAATGAAATAAAAGGAGATGAGAGGCGAGATGACAGATGGTGAATATCCCAGAGCTCGACGAGCTCAAATTGAAGCCCTTCCACTGTATGAAATCAGTACTGTAATACTTTGATAATCACTGCAGCATGTTAGAAAACTAAACTCGACTTCTGTGGGGAGAAGAACATAACTCAGCCTGTTTAGTCTGTTTCATCTCAAAACACAATTGTTTTGGTTAACACTCAGACTGCGCTGGTATGTGAGCAGCAGCAAGACTGTTCTTCATTGACTGAGGTTTTATTTTAGTCTAAAACTTGTTTAATTTAAAAAAAAAAAAGAAAGTTATGCTGAGTTTCTATGTTTGACAAAATAGGGAGTTTCATTTCAGTATTTTTCAGCTCTAAAAAACATGGAAACATATTTTTTCCTTCCTTCTCTACTTCCTTGCTTCCTTAACTTTTTTCCCTGTCTCTCTTCATTCCTGGCATATTTTATCTGTTCCTTCCATCTGTCTCTCATTTCTTTCTTGCCATCTGTCTGTTCTTTCTAATTTGTGCCCTACCCCAAGTTCCAAAAACACAGAAACGGTAAACCTTTGGTTCCTTTTTGGCAGCTTGAATTGTTGGCAAAACCTCTAAGACACTTGATGGACAATATTTTGTAGCTCTGTAATGGAATATGGTTATAATTTTATATCAGTTTGAAAATGCTAATGCCTTTGATGAACAAGTGGTACATTGGAAATCAATAAAATCAATTATATATTTTAATACAGGTTTGAAAGCTCTTTGGTTTGGTGGTTCCTCAGTACATCTTAATGCTCCCCAAACTAATATTCCTATGTTGCTGCCCCTAAGCCTTTATGTTCACAGCATGTTTTTGCACTGTAATGTTATAATAATAAATGTAATAATATAAATCCAAAGACTCACTGACACAATTTCAGCTGCTTTGTTGTAGTGTTGGACAAGATAATGATTACATAGAACAGCACCTTGTCAAACAACTTTTACAAAAGTATAAAAATTTCAATGAACTCCAAATAATCTTTGTTTACGTTTCCTCTTGAATATTTTTGCTGGATGCCGATTTGACTTTTTAAGCTCGATCTTTTATGTACTTTGCTGTTTTGTTGCAAACCAACTCTGAGGACACTGGGTCAAGTTAGATGACAAATTGCATGAGATTAAAGACAATATGAATAGACTAAATTAAAACAAGCATTCATTATTCTCCAGGCACTTGTCATCCTGGAAAATGATAACCGCCTTTATCTTCTCAAGCGAACCACTTCCAAAAAATAGGACATGTTTAATTAAAAAAGAAACTTTTTTACATTGATAAATGTGTTCAGTCTCACTTTTCTGGCATCTGCTGAGAAAACTATTGATTTATTTTGCATAAAGTGAAGAAGGATGGTAAGTAACAAATAACCGGTCTGTTTTGAGATATCAAGAAATAATAGCTGCTTATACAGTGCCACAGGCATTAAGGTTTTATATGACCTTTTCTCTCTTTTTTTCCTGTCCACTGTCAGCGACGCATTTACAACATGAGGACGAGGTGTGGTCCAGTTCTCAGATAAAGCCTCTATTATGGCCACTGGGGATATCACATGTGGTCAGAATCAGTCAATGTTGACTCACTATCAGCTCCAGACACCTGCGTCATGAATTTCCAGCTCCGTCAGTCATGTGTTCATCTAGAGAGGGAGAAGTAAACAAAGCCGAGCGCAAAGAGGAAGGATACATCAGAATAAAACAGGCACACCTGTCCAATGTTTTTCCCCCAACTGTGAGCACTGTCTGTTTTGTTTTTTTCCTAGCAACTCTTGGCAGAAACATGGTGAACAGTACTGACGCTCCTCCGCCTCCCCGTTTCTCTGTGGTTTGGAGATGTCACGTCTGGCTGGGTCTGAAGTGCTTCTGTGGGGATATGATGATTATTCTTCTCCACACACACATAGACGGGTTTCATCCTGTCTGAAGCTGCAGACTCTGCACTGTGTGGTTTGAATCTGCTTCTGGTCAGTTTGACCTGGATCTCTCTGCTCGCTGCACTGATTGTTCTACCTGCCACGTAATGAGCAGTGTGAGCATGAAGCATTCATTTCAGAAGAGATCTGTTGGTGTCTAAATAAACACTGCGCAACGTGTGTCCTATTGTCAACATCTTTTCCTGCAAAAACAGGATTTAGTTGTTCTTGTTGTGATCACATGTGAGATCAAATCTTTTTCTTTTCTTTTTGTACTGTTTTTAAATTCAAATTGATCTTAATCTGTCCATTTTTAAAACCAGATCCTTGCAAAAAATTATTCATAAATTCGGTTAGGCAAGTGTAAACGTAAGTGTGTGTCTCAGGACTTTTACAACAAGACAAAGTGGCGCATAACTGTGAAATAAACGTTCGAAAGAGATGCAAGGTTTTCAACAATATTTTGCTAACAAAAAGCTGAAAAGAGTGTGATGAGGATGTCTGGTCAGTCCCTTTTCTCTGATACACCTAAATAAAATCCAGTGTTGCTAATTGCCCACAGCAGCCACCAAAGTTAAGATGTGGACATTTTCATAATGCTCTGACCCACATGAGCAACAAATATTATCAGATCATTTTTGTATTTCAGTCAAAATGAAAGTTGTACCATGAAAGAAAAGCTTCAGCACTCTGTCCTTTTGCAACATTGAAAGTATATATAATAAAACCCTGCAACTTTTGGTACAGAGATGCTCTTTTTACAGATAAGTAACCAAACTCATTTTAAAGAATTACAACATAGATCATTTTCTCCTTTACAGGGCAGATTTAAAACACAACTGCAAACTTTATGTGCATCAGACCTTTTTCTTCATGTCCTTTCAAAATATATTGGGTTTACCTTCATATCTGGAGTGAAAACGCTTTAATTGGCTATTATGTGATGGACTATAAAAATAATTTGTTTATTTTAATTAGGTTGAAACTTTAAGAAGACTGATAATTAATATGCATGATGCTGTACAACCGCAGAGTTTTACTTGGATTTCAGAGCAAAGACCAAATAAGTCGCCATTTTAAACTGTATTTAGCATCTTTTAATTAGAGCACAACACATTTAGCATTATTAGCATACTTTCTGCTTGGTTCTTCTCTTTACAAAGCTTACAATTGTTCTTGCTAATAAAAAGAACCAACTTTTATTCCTTAAAATGGTAATTTATACCAAAAGTAATGAGATTTTTCAGTAAACATTGAATAAAATTGGTTTCCCTTTTCATATTCATTGGGTCTTAACAGACCTTCTATGTTTAATGTTTCAGTCAGTCATGTGTTCATTACGGCTCATTTCTAATTCTGGAAGTCATGACCTGCAGAGGATGTCACGCTGGTGTTTCCAGGAGCAATGACCTGCAGCAATCCTCAGGTGAAGATGAAACAACTCGGTGAAGGACATCCGATCAGATCATCACGAAGAGCTTAGTCACATTTTCCTATGCGAGTGGATTAAAAGGGAAAGACAACAGCCGTGTTGTTTATGTGCGTGACTGTGCATTTAGTGACATTGGCTCAGTAATGGAAAAATAGGGAAACACATTGTCTATTCAGCTTTGTTAATAGAACAAACACTGGGCGTGTGTTATTAGAGCTACTGGCAGAAATTACCCAACTCCAGTTCATGTTGACACAAGAGCCCAGGTCGCTCACTGGAGGAATCGGGAATATGTGTTTTTCTGCCCTTTTTGTTACAGTGTCTTCTCTGCATGCTTACGGGAAACTTAGTGCAATGAAAACAATGTTGAGAAACAGTCAGACAGCCGTGTACTTTCACTGCCTCACCAGCTTAAAATGAATAGTTTGAGTTTATACCTCTGCACCGCAAAGCCAGGTTTACCACCCAGATTTAAGAAGGTCGCTGCATAGTCATCTAGAAGAAAACTCACAACCCCTGATTATGAAGCTGCAGCTGGAACATTTTATTTGGGCATTTTGCTTGAACGTCATGCTGTCGCCTAATGTGGGGGCATCAATAGTTAGGAAAAGTCCCGGACTTCAAAACAGCAAATTTTATTTGAAATGTTTCCAGTTACACTGGGTAAGCCTCAAAAAGCTTCTTTTAAGATTAAATTAAAATGAAGATTTTTCAGCTTCGCTTAATTAGTCTAAATAAAATGAAATAAAGAGCCTTACGTTTTAATTTAATTCTAGATTTCTGTCCTGAATCCCATCGAGAATCACTGAAGTAAAGCAAGTTAGTTTCCTGAAAACGGATAAAACTGACAAACATTTTTAATTTGTTTTGCTGCATTTCTTTTCTTTATATTCTTTCATGACTCTGGGTTTATATAAGCTGCTCTTGCAAGAGAATACCTATCAGTTTTTTGTGAGAAAATATGCTGTGAACAGAGTAATAAATGTCTTTTTCTTCACTGGATACTGTTTATCGTGGAGCTTTAAGATTTACAACATGTTTGAAAGGTTTTACACATCATTGCGTATTACACAAACGGCTTGTATGGACGTCCTTGGCCATTCGTAGACTCCGTCATTGGAATATTTTTATATATAAAGCCATACTAGGACTTTTTCCATTGTAATTGTTAGCCTATACAAACAAAAAGTCCTCTGGAGGATATTCTCTTCGTTGTGAGGTCTTATTTTTATTTTTGGTGCCTTAAATTGAAACTGAACTTGGAAAGAAATCTTTTCAGTTTTCTGCTCCATCTTCTTGGAACCAATTGATATGTGAATGTAAAGGTGCTGGTGTCTCTAAATGTTTTTAAGGCTCTTCTTAATGATTTTGAGAAAGAATCGTCTTTCTGTAAATGTTTTAACTGAGGAATATTTTTACTTAATTTATGACAGAGTTATTTTTTTCTATTTTGTTGTGAATGTTCTGTAACATCTCTGTGCTGCTGCCAGTATTGTTCCAGGATTCTCTTACAAAAGAGATTTTTAGTGGGACTTTCCTGGTGGAATAAAGGTTAAGTAAAATAAAATATTATCTACATAATAATGTTTGTAAGTAGATTATTTTATCTCTTAAAATTGTTAAGAGATATAGTTTTTTTTTATTGTGGTCTATCTACTTTAAGCTGAACTCAAGTGGTAAGAAACCAAACTCCAGAAACATAACACTTACAGAGCTGTATTCAAGGGTTTGAAGGAGGCAGCCACAATCCTCTGACATTATCAGAAAAATGCTCTCCATCGTGTTCCTACGCAATTTCAATTGATTCTCATCTCCCTTCTGTGCTCCATCTGGGATTTCTCTCATTGAGCTCAATTTCTATTTCACCCGGGCCAATCAGTGAACAGAACGAGGAGTTGTTAAATGATTACATTGATTTTCTGCACTGCTTGGCAACTGCAGAAAGAGGTGAAAAAGCCATTAAGTCCGTGTTCACCATGCTTCTAATTATAGAGCAATAAAAGTTGAAGTAAAAGAAACTGCATTACATACTTTATTGCTGACACAGTTGTATTAGACCCTCTCATTAGCCATCTCTTTTGACTGCCGACCATTTCTCTTTTTGCAGTGGGGGAAGAGAGAAGTGCTTATCTAGTGCTACGTTTAAATTAGGAAAACCAGATCCAAGGCTCCAACAAGCAATCGTATCTCAATAGCCAAAGGTCCAGACCCTCCGTACAGAGCAAAGCGTAGAACTAGTGGCTAGTTTTTATCTGGCCAGTAACCTTTTTTTGGTTTTGTTGACAGACTGAAAACCTCCTGTCTCTACATCCTAATTTTTAAACTGTTGGTTTTATAGGTCTCTGACTGAAACAGTTTGTTTGTTTTTAATAAAGGTCTTTTTTCTACTTGAAATGTTAGAAATTATTTTCTTGACTCGTGTCATTTTCAGCAGGCTCTGAAATCTCTTTCAACCCGTTTTGTGTGTGTGGGTGTGTTCGGGTTTGAATCGTCTCAAACTGCGGTTTAAGCACCACTAATGGTACCTTGGCTGTCTTTGGTGGTCCTAAGGATTTCATTTCTCCAATATAAATTTTCTTTATCTGTTTCTTGCTGTTCTTCCGTAAATCACCTTGACATGCCTTGTGTGTGTAACAGAAAAACCAAAAAAAAAATAAATGTGTGTTTTTGCCTTTCTCTGAACTCATTTACTCAGAATTTTGCTGCAAACCTCCACATTTGCATCACTAGAAAAAAAAATAAAGCAATACTTCTCTGTTGCCTGCTGTGGGTCGAGGCCTAAAGCAGTGAGTGTTGCTACAATCTACATCTGCCTCGCCAGCTGCTATAGACATAAAGTATCCTGTTGGGCCTTGTTTGAATGTAGGGGAGCAGATGATATGTAGTAGTGACACCCTGATGTATTGCCAAGCCCTGAGCGCAAGCAGACAGACAAAGTATATATCTCTGTCAAAGGACTGGGAGGTGGAAACGGATCAAGAAAAGTAAAGCAGATGAGAACAACAGAGAGAGGTGGAATGTGTTTGGATTGGCGGTTAACACATGGCACTAAATCTTATCTGCAACCGATAACACTTCCAGCGCATGTGAATGTGAACAGGTGGGCGTGTGTGTGTGTGTGTGTGTGAGTAAGAACGTGCTCACAGAGATTATCATCCATCCAGAGTTTTACTGCCTCTGTGGAGGCGCTTCCTCCAGAAAAATGTTTTGATCCGCTGCCACACATGGTTAAGCATTCACCACCCGATCCTGCTTGGTTTCACCCAGCGGCCTGAGGGGGGAAAGAGGCAGAGCGAGGCTCCACTCAAGAAGGTCCAGGCTGTGGGAAGAAAAAAAAAGAGTCTGTAAACTGGTCAGGCGTGCCCACCCATGACCTCCAGACTCACTCTTACCTGCCCCCAGAGCTCCCTACAGTAAACACAACCGCTGCAGATTTTTTTTTGTTCTCGATTTTTATTTTTCTCACATATGCAGACATTAACTTTCTCATCATATCATCTGCCTTTCCATCTTATTTTTCCTCTGTAAATCTTTGGCCTAACATCTTCCTCTCTGTCTTTTTCGCAGTCCTGCAGCGCTGGGAAATCTTTCAGAATCCATAATTCATGTTTCGCCGCTTCGCTCCCTCTCGTCTCCCACTTTTCCTCCCTTTCCAGGCCTTGTGCGTGTGTGTGTCTGTGTTGGAGTGCATGTGAAAATGACTTGAATACAGATGCGAGTTTCTTGTGGAAAAACACGAACAAACATATAGGCATGCTTCTACACCCATTCACATAACACCCATGTTTGTCACTCTCATGCAAATAACTGCTTGTGTATTTATTCTGCAAGGAAGAAAGACAAAATAATTATATTTGTAAAAGCCTTTATGCAAATTAGGCTAAAAATGTCCACTGTCACATGCTGCACAGGATAAATAAAAACGCAATATCAAAGGGAAATTTATAACACACAAATTAAAATGCATGTAAAGTACAAACTAAGCTTTCCAAGCCCAGAAGGCATGCAGGTCTTTGGGGGTTTAGTGTGTGGCTAAACAATTTAAATTTTTCTTTTGCTAATTTCAGAGCGAGGCTGCACACTGGCACAATTAGTAGCAATGTTGCCTTGCAGCAGGAAGTTTCTGGACTTGAGTCCTGGCCTCTGGTCTTTCTGCATGGAGTTTGCATATTTTGGCCTCCCACAGACCAAAACATGATTATTAGGTCTCTCTACAATCCTGAGTGTCTGCAGGGTTGTTTGTCCTGTGTGTGCTTGTGACGGACCGGCGACCTGTCCTGGGTTTACCCCACTTCTCTCTTGATCACCCTGCAAGGATAATTGGGTAGAGACAACGGATGGATCATTTTCAGACCGTGAAATGATGAATTGTGATGAATTACAAACTGACTGAATAATCCCTTCATGGTGATAAATCAAGAATCACAAATGTTAAGACTGGCCCGTTTTCAAAGAAAACACTGAGAGGTCACAGAAGTGAAAACACAAGCCCGCAATAACAGAAAAACTTAGCACCCAACACACATTTTGGCACCTTTGGTAAAGTCATACAAAATGTTCTAAAATAACATTCCTTTTATTGCAGTAGCTCCTTCTCAGATAAAGAAGGAAACTCCAACCTTCAATTTCAGTGCATGTACGTCTCTCATCCCATCTCATCCACTGGTGCACTATTTGGCAATCCTAACTTGTTAATAAAATAAAAACAATTCAAGATTTTTTGTAATTTACGCTTTGCTCCTTTAAATTGACCAGAAAGCTGGGGAACTCTTCATCAGTAATCAGTAACGTTCCACAGCTTTTCCCCTCGATTAGAAATGTGACATAAAGCGGAGTCCTTTCCTGCTGAAAAAGGGGAAAGACAAGAAAACATGTCATCCAAGGAAAGCAGAAGTGTGTGTCACTCTTGTTGTCACCCCTGCAAATCCCGCCCTCCACAATCACAGTCATCTAGTCGCTCACTGGACAGCAGCCGGTCTTCTTCTGTAACATTTCACAAGGTTGGAAGGAAGTGGAATTGCTGTCTTGTGAAACATTTCTGTGATGATTTGGCCATATGCTTTGAACAATTGTTTATTGTTAATATGTAGTTGATATGTAATAATAATTGGATAATCAAGACCAGTTTAATTTTTCTAGATGAAGTCATCCACTTCTTTTCTGAAATTTTCTTGCATTTCAGTTAGTTCATGCAGTCAGGAGATTTCATTTGGACCATGAACAGAAGCGCACCATTCTTAACAGTGGGCATATGGTGCTTTTCCAGATATTCACCTTTTGTTTTTTATGTCTTGGTTGCAACAAATTTCAAGCTTCATGTCCTCTGACCACAGCACATGCTTCTGGTTAAAGTTTCTGACATTTCTTTCTGGGTGTTGTGATGTAATTACCTTTCCTACTTGGTGACGTACCATCTGGTGTCGCTTTTCTTTTCTGGTGTTTTATTGTAACAGAACACAGACTGTCCCACCTTTTTCTCCGTCATTCTCAGAAATGCGTATGTCACTGCCTTCATGCAGAGTTGCAGAGTTCACCACTTTTAACAGCTGCTAGTTGTTGAAACTATCACCAGAATCAGACGAGGTCAAAAGTGAACTTGAGTGAATAACCTCTTTCCCTTCTCAAACCGCCCACCCACCAAAAAAAAAAAAAAATAGAACCTTCTTTTCAGCAGTATAAATTTCCCTTTGAGCTGAGTATAATATCCACGTAATTTTCATTTCCCCCATCAGGTTGATGTGGTTCATTTGAGCTGCTCTGAAACACGTCAGTCTGCAGCCTGATCCGACACACCCTCAGCGCCTTACAGCAAAGAAAGCAGTCGTTCTTTTAGTCGGCTCAAACCGAATTTAAGGTGCTTTTATTTAATCTTGTAAAAACAGAGGTTAGGGTGCAAATTATAGTACAACTTAGCATGACAAAAATACCAGCTAATGCAGAAGGAATCTGAGGAAGTGGGCGAGAAAATTTGCTGAAACCTTGGTGATCCAAAAAAGGGAACCGTGTGCTGCTTTATGAAGCATGCAAATCAGGTGGGACAAGCTGAAGAGAGGCAAGTAAAACTTACAAAACACATGGCTTTATTTAAAGAAATCTTCATAAAAGAGGACTTTAGCACTAAGTGTCTTGCAACTATAAAACACATAGTGGAAACGGTGCATAAACACCTAAAGGAGACTAACCTCATTGCTGCGTTTTTTGCATTTCTGTCAGGATTCTTTATTTAAATGCATTTTTTAGGAGACGGGGGAAATCTGTTTTCACTATGAAATGGATCAAATCGAGTTTAGCCTGCAGTATGGTTTTGACCCATCCTTTATCTGCCTTCATTTCATATCAAGCATTTCAGAGGGGATCTTAGTCATCATTGGGAAAAAGGAAAGGAAAGGCAAGAGGTTTATTTGTGTAAGGCTGTTCATACATATATGGCCATTTAATGACCTACCTGAATTCATTTTAGAGATCCTTACATTTCAATTTTTTAATTTTGTGTTCAATATTTTTAAAAAAACAACAACAAAAACAATATCCGAAATTGTTTTGGCTTTACATCTACAATTAAAAGTCACACTGATAAATCTATTTAGACTCCCAGACTATCTTTAGCCAGTTTTGGTTTCTGAAATATTAAAATTGTATAATATTATGAATAAAATGTTGTGAATTATCTAGAGACTGATGACTGGCTTGTATTTAACCAAACAATATGGATTTTAATCTGTCATATGCATTAAAGAAAAGGTGCACTTGTAAATGAAACAAAGAATGATTCGTTGCTGGGCAAGACTATGTGGTACATTAATACAATCTGTCTTGAGTTCAGCAGATTGTGTGGTGGAAAAAACCTTTGTTTGTATTTTAGTTATTTTTGTTATCATGTTGAAGTGAGATTTCATTCTTGTTTTTTTACTGTACCAATTCTCTAAAACCCCAAAATAAGTCATTTCTTTTGTAGTCCAGTGTAGTAACACAGAAGGTTCATACTCTGTTGAATTTGTCCCATGCTTCCCGCCAACCTGTCCCTTTAAACAACCTGATACACGCCTGAGTAAAGCAATCAGCGTCATAAATCAGCAGGTTGAGAAGGCCAGAAACCAACGGACAGCTCAGACACGTGGACCAGGCACAGCCAAGGCTCGCTGCTCTCATGCCGCCGTCCCTCCCTCACTCTGCCTGCGTTAGTGTGTGTGTGTGTGTGTGTATCAGAGTGTATCAGCCCATATTTATGACTACTTCTGAAGACTGACTACTGTGTGCTCTCCCGTGAGCCAGTATGTGTATCCAGTGTTGTCTCTCAGCCAGATCGTCCCCTCGTCTCTCTGTTGTTCGGCTTTTTACAAGGCCTCCGAGTTATGAATGTGCGGACCTCCCTCCCTCTCTGGCCCCTTTAATAATTTCTCACTCTGCCACTCAGTCTTTGTGCAGGCAGAGCATTAAGCTTTAAGTCTTTTTTTTGTGTGTGTGTATATGTGTGTAATTGCTTTTCTCTTCCACAACAGCAGCAAACTTGCACTTTACCAGAGGTTTCCTAATGAGCCTGACCCTGTTATGACCACCTGTTCCGGACCACAGAGGAATGTGCTGTAGGCTAACACTCTGTTGTTCGACATGATTAACACATTAGGTTGGGGAACGGAGAGCTTGACAGGAAGCTGCCGGTCTGAACTGTGTTTGTGAAGGTTTGACTGACTGTTTAGCTGCAAACAGGAATCTTTGAGATGAAAAAGCAGCTGAAGGGAATCCTGACAGCCTTGGCAAATTATTAAGCATTTTTGGGTGTTTTATTGTGTTAGGACAATCTATAGTAGAAAATAAATTAGGTCTATTATCTGATTATTTTTTTAAAGAAAAAATACAGAATACCAATATTAAGAAATGTAAAAACAATTCTGTTTTGTCATTGTAATGCAGAATGATCAGGATTAATTTACTGACAGAGATCACTGGCTCTTCATCCAAAATGTCCTGGTATTTCAAATAGCTTGTGATGCCCCAATCAGTGTTCCCAGGGCCTTTGGAAAAGAAAATGCCCACAGCATCACACATCCTCCACCTTACCTAACAGCTTGTATGACTGGATTTCACACATTTGACACCCACATGCAAAGTTTGTTGCTGAATCCTTGCGAGTTTCATCTGACCAAAATGAACAGGAGTCTGCCCACTTCCAGAATCATAAAACAGGAAGCTGAATGAAAGTTAAATGGGTTTTATTTACAATGATTGAATAACTAAACAGGCTGAAGGGAGATTTTATCTCTGCAGCATCTGGAGGAGAGAGGAGTAGTTAGATTTGGACTCCAAACAAAAATGTTTCCGGTGTCGGAGTGGTGGCGGTGTGTTGATGGATGGATGGGAAATCCTGGTGGAGAATGATTATCAGTGAGCTCTTCAGTCCATTGAATGTGGAAAAGCAAATGTAGAACTCAGGAGGTTGTAGTCAAGGACACATATCAGCCAGACTGCCACTGTGCCACTAACAGGTGTGCAGTTTCTGCTCTGGTGGAGAAGAAACTATGCATCCAAGTAGCTCATCAAACTTGCTAGCAATTGGTACACTTGACTAGGCCCTCTCAACCATCCACAGACATTACGCACAGCTCACAGAATACCTACAGTATGCCTGAATCTGTGGTAGGATTTAGGATGTTATAATGAACTTTGGTCTCATCCAGCCTCGTTTGTCACAGCTCCAGTTCACCTTTTTTCCTTACCGCTCTGATTGCAGACACAGGCACTCTCACAGCAGTTCTCTAAGCTCCGATTTTTATTTTATTTTTTATGTTTTTCCATTTTTGAACAGAAATGGACCTTATGGTAATGTCATGTTTATAAACCTTAGAAACAAGAAGTCATTTATTATTAATTTGACGTTTCTTGGGACTCTGATCAACATGTTTAAAACATGAGTTGTAAAAACGTTTCAGATACATTTCATTATGTGTGATTTTATTTTATTTATTTTTTGAGTATTTTTTCATATGTGAGATTTTCTTACTGGATAAATGTAGCGCTCACCAATAATTGTGGAGGGTTATTAATTAAGAAGACAGTAAAGAAGACTGCAGATGCAGTTATTCAGTTATTACAGGGTAATCAGCAAAATTATTTCATTCTTATTCCTCCTCCTTCCTTTGCTCCTCATTTCTCACTGCTTGATTGGCAACACTTGCCAGTGAACTGAGGGATAATTCCCATTTTTCCTTGCTCAGCCACTGAATCAAATCTAATTTCTCTCAGGTCCACTCTTGCTAATTCAGCGTTAATAGTTTCGTCTCGTCCCCACATATCTTGTGTCTCTCTCGAGCTCTTTGACTCAAAATGAAATTCAAGAGTAATTTTAAAATCTCCTCCTGAATCAAATCTAATTTTTCTCACTATCTCCCACTCTAATGTGTATTTAAGAAGATCCAGTGCCGGCATTTCATCTCGGGTGATCCCTTCCTCTCTATCTCTCACTCGTCTACGACTCCCTGTAAATGGTGAGAGCGAGAGCAGCGGAGGAATCCTCGGGATAATGTGACCGAATAAAGGAAAGGAATTTTCTTTCTTTTTTTTCTAAAACACAGTATGAATATATATTGTTCTGGTTATTCTCATATTATCATTCTGTGGGTTAGATTCTGAAAATTGCATTTGTCCACACTCGTCTTTTCCATCAGACAATCTCATTTTGGTTTTGACACGCTTTAACTCTCGTGTTCCTTCCCTTCTCTCTGAAGCTGCGAGATGTCTGGTCAGAGAAAATCTTCCCTCATATCAAAAGGTTTTGAGGGTTCAGGAAAAAGAAGAAGGTCAGCTTGAGCAAGGTGGGGAGAGGGTTAAGAGCAGAGCAGTGATTATACCAGAGGAAGAGGGAGGCAGAGGCACTGACAGGGCACTGCGAGCAGGAACCATTTCATCCTTCATTTCCCATTGGAAATATGTATTTATAATCCATCACTGTGTGAGTAGCTCCAGTTTTTAGCTTTTTGCTAGAGATGCCAAGAAAAGTGGCTCCAGGGACTTTGAAAACAAAATCTTCCTAGTTCTTCCTCACAACTAAATAAATGATTTCAAATTAAATGTATTAGTGTGAAATTACAGTCCTGAGATAAAATGTGATTTCATCTCAGGGTCTCTTACTCATCACTTCAAGAGGAAAGGTATCTGTAATTATGTGCTGCATGTATTCCCTTCTCTGTCTAAAAATGTAAAAATATTTCACTGGGCCTAAAATCTCTGCTCTCTAGTTCTTCAAAAGGAGCAAACAACAGTCACTCAGAGGTGCAGAAAAAGGAAATTACAGAATACTATAGAATACATTAAACACAAAAAGAAATACTAATTCATAATCTGATTTGTCAGAGAAAACAATTGCTAAAACATTTCAAAATGTTGTTAAAGAAGCAATGTAAATACACGCAAATACATCACATTAGTCGTGTAAAAAAAAAAGGACACCCTGTGAAATTTTCAGTTCTTTATTTAAAAAATGGTTACATATGGATGCCTGATTTTTTATTTGTAACTCTAGAAAAGAAAATCTCAAATCAGACACATTTCTGATGACTTAATATCCCAGAAAAACCAATTATCTAGAATATGCCACATTTATACAAAGGAAAACACAATGCAATGACATGAACACTCAGCATTTCACAAAAAGCCTTAAAGCACCAAGACTTTTCAAAAGATGCACAGAATTACACGGAAATTTATAAATACAAAGCATTTAAGTCGGAGCTGGAAAAAATTAAGAGGCCATTACACTGAACCCCATTGAAAACCTCATGGTATTCCATCAAATACTGATCTCTGAACTCTTCCTGAGTTAAAAAAAAAAGTATTGTTGTTTCTAAATTAATATAAACTTGTTTTCTTTGCATTATTTGATGTCTGCTGAAAGCACTGCATGTTTTTCATTATTTTGACCTTCTCATTTTCTGCAAATAAATCCTACATTTTTGCTTGGAATTTCAGAGACACGTTGTCAGTAGTTCATGGAATAAAAGAACAATGTTCATTTTACTCAAACATAAACCTATGAAGAGGGAAACTGGAGAAGCTCCGGACATCCACAGAGAAAACCAGCAAACTCCACACAGAGAGGCCCTGGCTGGGATTTCAACCCAGAACCGCTTTGCTGTGAAGCGAAAGAGCAAACTACTAAGCCTCTTTAATTCTCAGCAAGAATGAATTAAAAAGTAACTAAAAATAAGAAAACATAAAGTACTTTGAAGCCGAATGCAGTCTGCATTCTTTCATTAACATTCATTGATTCATTACTTCTCTTGTTCAGTTTCTGTTCCTTTGCCCCGCATTGCCTATCACCCTCCAAAAACATTAAAATTCAATCACTACAAGCACAATTTTCTCCCCCTCAGGGATTCCATTAAGTGTCATGCAACAACAGTGGAAGGTACTCCAATCAATGGCCTTGTTCCTCCAGCGTCGGCCCGCAGCTTGTAATTTGCATGATATTCGACACGTTAGCAGAGAGTCTCCCTCAGTTTCTCTCATTCACCATCGCAAATACAATTTCCGTATCATCATCATGCTTCTATTGCACTTCATAATATATATATATGTGTATATATATATTCAAAGGCGTGAAGAGAAATTATACTGAAAGCATGCATTTTGACACACGGACGAGAAGTTTTTTACAGAAAATGAATCCGGCTTCATGTCGTCACAACATGCTTTGGTTCCTCTCTGCTCCTGCGAGTCGCTGACGGTGAATAGAAAATGGTTTATTTGTGTTTGTTCTGCAAATATTTAGCTGGTTTGTGAATGCTTCTGTTTCCAGTAAGAGTAAATATAGCTGACAGTTTTTAACTCGGGGCTGGGGGAGGTAAATAGTTGCAGTTACTACATAATTAATTTAATGCCCAGCAAAACCACAAATTCAGAGGTTTGCTGTTAGTTTCCAGTAGATGTGAGGGAAACTGAAAATACAGCAGCCAAATTAATGTCTTTATGCAAATTCTTCACAGCACTGTTACGTCCTACTAGTCCACTTAAAGTTTCTGAAATGCCGTGCAACAATGCTATAGGCAACCTGTGAAAAAGAGATCAAATAAAACCTTGAGTAACCATGAAAAATGTGGATTTATAATCAAAATCCAAAAAAATTATGATAATCAAAAAAACTATTCAAGAGAGCCCAGAAATAAATGTTGAAATCACAAAATACTTTTTTGTGAGTATATACAAAAAACATACTTTGTCTATGCTTTTGTTAATATAGATATACAGTATATGTTTTGTCCTCAAATGTTTCTCTGTAAAGATGCTCTGTGTTTTGTCCGAGCAGCTTTAATGAAACAGTCTCAGACTTTCCCAGTTTCATTCTCGGTCCGATTGCAGAGCTTTCATCACATCAGAACATCCAGAACTGATCTGAACCGGAGAGTCGCGTCCACTTCTTGTCCCTCTTGTCTGTCTCTGATTGTCATCTGTAGAAACAGACAGATGCTGCTTTTTTGTCCACCTTCCTTCAAAATCTAAGAAGTGTGTTTTGTCCCTCTGTTGTGATAAATAAAATTATAGGTTAATATCATGGGAAATGTTGTTAATAAAATGTTTAATAAAATTAGCTATAATCAGCATGATTACCCTAACTTTCTTTAAAGCCTCTTCCTTTTTTGTCCTACAAAGGAGTGGTTTGTCTTTGTCTTTAATCAGGAAGCTATTGTTTCAAAATGAGCTGCTGATTTCTGCTGATGAATTTGCTACTGTTATTAATTCAGGCTTCATGCAGGCCAAGGCTGAGGAGGAAGCTTGGCAGGCATAGCAACAGTAGCTGGGGGAGGAAGGGGCCTTGTAAACATTAGATCCACAACCCGCCGTCCTCTGTCTTTCTCCTCTGTGTATCAGGTGAAGGGCAGTGAAAGGGTGCAGCAGCCAAGTGCCTCGATGCGATGCACCATCGACTGGCTCGCTGTGGCAACCTGCAGAATACCACCACCACCACCTCCCTTCTCCTCCTCTCCTTCCCTCCTGTCCTCCATCCTTCCTCCATCTCCCATCCCCCCACTCCAGCAGCGCCGGGGAGGCGGTAACGAGGGGGAGAGGCATGGGAAGAAAGGCTGGCAGGGTGAGAGAGGCAGGGGGGGCAGAGGAGGGCGATCGAGCTACCGCACCACACAGAGAGAAAGGCTACGAGCGGGAATAAACAGAGATAAAGATCCTCCCTTTCCCTGCGCACCCTGACAATGACACTAGGAGACTCATTACGAAGCAATGAGGCATAAAACGCAGAGCTACCCGTGCCATTCATCCAGCTAAGCACGACACTCAGTCACTAACACGCCACGATCGCATTCATCGTGGAGAGAATGGCTGCGGCTCAGTGAAATTAGACACAACACGCCGGCTGCAAAAACAGACTGATGACATGAAGTCAGTTAAACATCAGGTCTCTAATTTTTGCTACAACGTGACAAAAAATCTTTTAGGATTCAGAATTTAAAGTGTGGCAATGAATGTGTAAATGTACTACCTGTGCTCTATATATCTTTCTTATCAGTATATTAATATTCTTTGTAAGCATTAATACATTAAAATGACACAAATGTCCTGTAATATTGTCATTTGATTGAACTGATGGTCTTAGAGAGAATGTTGTCTTTAAAACCATTGATTAAAGGTTTCAGATTATTGTGATTTCAGGCTAAGGGTTAAATGTAAAACATCTTCACAGAAACTTTGGGATTGGATTTAACCTTTAGTTAAAATATATTCTTAACACCCTTCTAGAGTAGTGTCATGATTAACTTTGGACATTCAAAGAGAGCTCAGTTAGTCAGATATATAAACTCCAAGTTTTGGGTTTGGAGAAAAACCTGTATGATCCTTTATTACAGCAATACTTTACTGTTACATTACAGGAAGTGATAGTTCCTCAATGTTACCACATCACATTGTATCCCTGAGAGCACCAAGGTAAACACACTACTGGCAATAACGCTGCTTTTTCGTTCTTATTTTGATGTAATGGTAAATTATTAATGTTATTTCATTTTGCCAGATGAAAATGAATGAATTACACCTGATTGTGTTGAACTGATTTCATGGTGAAAGACATTTTTCTTTGCCAATTCATGCTCTCTTTAAGCAACAAACATTGGCTGGATAGTGGCTTCTTATGTTTCATAGTTAATTATCATAGAGAAGTTTATTTTTCTTTGCCGTTCAATGTTTTTTTGATGCAATATAGTACAAAAATAATCATCAAAAGTTCTGAATTTAATGTTCATTTGATTCAACTGAATGTTTTTCTAAACGATTTCATGTTACATCCTATTTGTTGTGATTCCTGTTTGGGTCACTTCATTTTTTATGAAGATAATCTGACTTCTGATCCAACCACAGTAACTCCAAGATACTTCCTATAGGTACACCTAATTCATTTATTTAAATAAAATAACCACATATCCTCATAGCAGAAAATGAGTAAGATGCAAAAAATGAATTAATTCTTTAGTTATCAAAGTAAGAACAAAATATCCTCTAAGGTAGGTACAGATTGAGGTATTATTTGACTCAAAGCAGAACTCTTAGGTAAGAAATGGTAAAGATGTGAAATGATCTGACCTCAGTCAAACTTGTGAAGTTTGTGGCCCTATCCTTGGTTTTGGTTGGGTCAGCCCAGCTGCTGAATTAGAGTTGGGTTTATGGTTTATCAGAAAATACAGACCTTACAAAGGTTTTACAAAAGTATAATTCTTTATCCTGAGGCTCCATGGAGAGAAATAAATCTCCTTTTGAAAAAATAGGACTTTCATCATTTACATTTTTTTTTAATCCAAAGCACAAATATGGGTAGGTGAAAACTATCTCTGAACATTATTCCAGAAGCCCTGGTTCTTGTATATGTTTCCTGTGTTAAACTTTAGTCTGGCCTTCATGTTTCACCTGGAGAACAAAGGTTTTCTCTTTTCATTCCTCCTACGGAAGTTCAAATTATTCAGTCCCTTTCTGATTGTACAGGTAAAACCTTTCACATCAACACCATCCAGAGCCTGCTGTCAGTCCCATGACGACATTAGGGTTTCCTTTTAGCATCTTGTGGTCGGCTTTCAGGGTGAACTAGCTTGGACAGCCAGATCTGGGCGTGTTGGAAGATGATTTAACACTTTAAATCCCTTACCAGACCAGACTACTACAATCTTCCTTCTGACGGCCTCACACAACACTTTAGATTACCACTGACACTGAGTGTCACTTATCCCTCTCCAAGTAGAACACCTTGTAATTGGTGGTATTTGATATTTATGTTCTAGCTCGCAGCCATGTGCTACTTTTATCATTTTCTCCTCAAACAATCCAAAATACCATTTCATTTCCTCCAATCAGCCTCCGGACACGCACCGATGATGAGATGGAAAACAGCATGCTATAAAGCTACCAGCTAATTAGCATTACTCCCCCTTTTTCCAGTCTTCCAAACAGGGCCCCTTCTCTCTCCTCCTACCAGCCTCCACCGCTGTGTTGAGTCTGCCCAAGAGATGGATGGTTCAGCCCTAATCACACCATGCAGAGCACGATCAGAATGGCTGTAGGCCGCTCTTAACATTTACACCACATGATCACACTAACACACGCCATAAACACAAGCTTGTAGTTGAGAAAATCTGCTCCTGCCTCCCTCTCTCTGCCCAGGGCCCGGCAAACAACAACACGCCTCTCGCTGTCACCTTGGATGGATTTCCTGGGATGCGGCTACATCCTGAGGGCCGAGGGAGACGGTAGCTGTCCCACTCCCCGCTCCCTCCTCACACGGCTCCTTCCCACTGTTTCTCCAAGCTGCTCTGGCCTCCAGCTGCTTTAGCAGGGTACGGAGCAGCCAGAGGAGCCAGAGGCGAGGTCGCTCTCATATCGGCGTCCTCTCATGTGGGCAACCTCAAGGTTCCTCCAAGGCAAGCTTTCAGCCTGAGCTGCACCAGGATGCACAGAGAAATACTGAACAAATTGGTTTGCAAGCAAGGCTTTTCTTTTGCACCCTAAAAAATTATGATGTTTGGTTTGAGTAATTAGGTTCAAATCTGCTGCTTCTTTCAAGTCAAATTTTTCCAGTTCAGTTCGTCTTTAATCTGCTCGTGTGGATTCAGTGACTAAAGGTGGCAGTCTGTAAAACAAAGCAGAAAAAAATGAATATTTTAGAAGAAAGCAGGCCTCAGTTCAACATTTTCTTCCCTGATGCAGAGAAATCAGTAAGCAGGAAGCAGAACAGCTATTATTCTAATTTGTATTTTTCATATTTATTGCATGGTTTAATATTCTTCAGGGGATTCCAACTGTAACAGCTATTAATAATGCAATGTGAACAATTAGCATTCATCGCTGATGCCAGATGTGGATTCTGGCAGGATGATTGGACTTGACAGTTGTAGGAAAAACAAAGTATACTGCTCTTTAAATCATTGCATAGTATATATTTTGTACATCAAACTTGGGTTTTCAAGTGTGCTTCAGTTTTCATGGAGTTTCAGTTTTCCTAAGAGCTTCCAAAATGAAGAAAGTGGTATCCATTGATTTAATGGGTTCTTAATTAAGAAAATATTAAGTAATTTTCAAGTGGGTGAAATATTTCTGTCTATTGCTTGGTAAATCTTTGATTTTTTGTTGTATGCCAGCATATCAGCAGCTGGTGCCACTTTTATTGTTTAGAAATTAGACAAAATTGTCCTCATAATTGGACCATTGTCTCTTTAAAGTGTACCCTTAATCTTGTCATCATATACCAGGATAACATTACTCACAGCTGAAACCTGTGAACTAAATTAGTAATTTCCAGAGTAAATAGGTGGCAATAATTTTTATTTAGACATTTCTGAGTTAAGAAATCTAAACACTAATCCACTGCTTTAAATATCTGCTACTCTGTTTTGGCCAGTCACATAAAATCCCAATAAGACAATTTGTGGTTCTAATGTGAATGAGTGTATTCCAGGATTATAAATACATTTATAAGCCACAGTAAATGTTAGCATTAGAAAGAGCCAACATGTGGTAAACTTTGTGAAGTGTGGAATTGGTCCAGTACTAGAAGAAAAGCAACCAATGACTCCAGTCAGGGTTTTCACTGGAGCTGCATTCAAACATTTGTTCATTTCCTACAATCCTAAGCCTGAACTGTAATATTAAAACTCTGAAGTTCAATTCAATTAAAATCTCATTCGTTCTGTTTATTTATATGACACCTTTCCCCCCCCCAAAAAAACCTGTGGCATTGTCCTACTCAAGCTCCCTCTTTGTCCCACATTGGGTTGGTCGGGGTCAGTTCACCCGCCTCGTGTTGACCTGTTGACCGGCTCATGAGATGAAACCATGTGTCAGCCCCACCGCCGGGCTCCACATCGCCCCTCTCAGCTGCCGTTTCTGTCTCTCCTCCAGCCTCCCCGCTAACAACACACATGTCGGCTCCACCACTCACTGCCAGATACATAATTATGCTGCTTTCCCCTGGCACCGCTGACATCACAGGAGCAGCAGACGTAAAACCAAAAATGACACGCTACTTTCTTGCACTGCATCAGGGGAAACGGCGCGGTGTGAGCCGTTTTTCAGCTCAAGCTGATTTTGGTGTGAGGACGTCTTGTTCTCATGAGCTGAACAGGTAAAGAGTAACTGTCGAAACGTCTTTCATGTGAAGATGACTTTACCAGAGTCAAAGTCCCTGGCTCCTCAGTCCATTCCCCATTTTTAGATAGTAAACATTAAATACCATCAGTTTATGGCAGATTTTTTTTTTTTTCCTGTGGTCAGACTTTACAAATGTAGTCTGCATAAACCGCAGTCTGACAAGTAAGAAAAGAGGAAAATAACAGAGAAAAACAGAAGGAAGAAAGGGAGGAAGAAACTAAACAGAAATAAAAGGAAGGAAGGATAGGGTGGAAGGAGTTAAGCAAACAAGGACAGAAAGATACAAGAGAGACAGTGAGAAAAAATGACACAAGGCACAAAGGAAATAAGGAAGGAAAGGATACAGGAACAGAACAAAGGGCAGAAGAGAAAATGATGAAAAAAGGGCAGTGAGGAGGCAAAACTTCCGAGGTCTGTTAGACAACATTAGTGAACAAACAGCATTACGAATAACAACTCAAAGGGATGAAGGACAGACACAAGGGAGGAAAGAAGGAAGGATCCTGGGAAGGACTGAGGAAAACAAATAGGACATGAAGAAGGATGCAGGAGAGAATGGGAGGGCACAAGGAATGAATGAAGGAATGGAAGACAAGAAAGAAAATGAGGAAGGAAAGACACAAAAAAAAACACAAGAAGGGGAGGAAAAAGGAAGAAAGGACAGAAGGATGGAAGGCCAGAAGAAAGGACTCAACTTTAAAACAATAAAATAGGGAGTGGTAGGTCTGGAAATACAACATTGTTTCATCTATTTTTCCATACTTATCAAGTCCCAGAAAGTATTTAAATCAAATTCCAGATTTTCACAGACTTCATAGGAGCTCTTTTAGTTGTGTCTTACTTGACCACATTCTAATAGTTTCCTGTACGAGGGAGGATCGACCCACGACATGATCAGTTCAAAAACCACTGACCCTGACTCCCAAACCCTGAGTCTCTGAGCAGAGCGGCCACCGCTCCCCAATGCTACCTGTCTTTGACGCACACACACACACGGCCACGCCCACACACAGAAGAGATGCTCATCGACAGCACATCTCAGTGTGAGTCAGTGGGACGTAGGGTCACATCTTGCCCACTCTCTTTCCAAACACTCTGGAGACGAGGCAGCCAGCATCACGAGCAGGCTGCGCAGTCTGATGTAAGCGACAGGCTACTCAGAGCGTTTGAGCAAATCAGCCTCCCAGGAGAGTCATTTCACCCGTTAGTCATACACACCCATTAACCTCCACGTCATTACAAGCCTGATAAAAAATAACGTCAATATCAGGACTGCCCCGTGAAACTTTAATTGTGTGCTGGAGATTTATGCTCAGAGCATTCATTTGTGCCTTTGAGTTGCATTCAGAGCAGGAGACAATAAGTGTGACTCCATGAATCCAGCAGAATTGACTCTGTCACCTCTGCAGGTTAAACACATTAGTTACACGCCAACACACTCTGAAAAATCTCATTCTGCAGAGGCGCCTCTGCAGATTACATTCGGCTTTGATAACTTCTACCAAGATGAATCTGTGCATGCGTGAGTTCATCTCAGCACTGTTTCGTCACTCTCTAAAATCCTCATATGCAATGATGGAAACCTTCTGCACTGCAGCTGGAAGGTAGTTTCACTGTAGTTTGTTTGCTGCAACATGTCAAATGGAAAAATACATTTAAGGGGCTAAAAACATTAGTTTTGCAACTTTTTCTTTTCAATTCTCCTTAGGTTCACTGTGGTCATGTTAATTGAGAATTATGTTAAAAATGGTCAAATAAAAAAGGCAACCATTTGACAGCCGAGAACGCTACCGAATACAGCCGAAGAAAAATGAGCTTATGTACGGAGCACCACACTTTGTTCACCCAAAAATATGCAAGTGACAGAAAAGTTCAGCTCGACTTAGAATTTCTAAATTAAAGATTTATGTGATGGTTTTTTTTCTCGTGAGACGGAGAAAATCGGGAGAATTGTTGTTGGAGACCAGCAGCTTTGAGCAAAACAACCCAGCGCACAACCAATTCATTTAGAATAGATCAATGGCAAGATCAGCCTGTTTGCAATTAAATGGCTGCTGCTCACCAAAAACTGGTGTTCAAAACACAACAACTCTGGAGCTGTTCAAGTAAAAGTTGCAATTTCTGATCTGGTTCTGAACAGCATTGTTACTCTGATGTGGACATGTGGACCAGCAATCTAATTCTCTCACCACAATTATCTGCTTTAAATTAGCAGTGCAGTGATTGATTGCGTTAGTCTCACTTTTCAACACATAATCAATCCATATTTTACTTCGTAGGGTTTAACCACTCTACAGTAGCGCAAATGTCAAATGATATTCAGAGAACATGTCATGCCACTCAAACTCTAGTCAGAAAGGTGTAGCCTGTCTGCAGTTACACTTTTCACAACATGTGGTTAAGCTAAGGCTATACCACATGTGTGGTGCATAAAGGGGAAGTTAAAGTGGTGATATATGTGCTCAGACACAAGCTGCAGATGAATCATCTTCCCTTCATTTTGTTCAAACATAAAGAAAAATTGAGTTACAGATCAAACTAAACATGCAAGAGGATTATTTGCTTTGACTGGTTGAACGAATCTTCATACTTCGTCAGACTTCAAGATGGTGCCGTTACAAACCCGTTATTGTCGTGTGCGTTATCAACATTCGTGAATTCAGAGAGATCAAACTGAAAATCTCAAAAACTGCCAAACATTTTTTCACCTACTGCAGAAGCAAGTCTATTTAAAAAGCTCCACCGCTGGGACTTCACCACGCGACAGTAAAATACTTTGTGGTGATGAGTCAACGAAACTGCAAAAGACACCACTCCAAAAAGACAAGTACTAATGAAATTTATAGCCATTCAAAACATTTTAACAGGAAGCTGTAAGGTCAGACAGTGAAGGTTAAGACACAGGATCCAATGGATGACATTTATTTGTACCTTTTTTTTTTTTTTTACGAATGTTTGAAAGTGAAATGAACTGAGAGGAAGCAGATGGGCGGCTGTCGGATTACTGGTGAACACAGGGCACCAAGCAGGGGATGCTCACATGGGTCAGGAAGTTTTAGTGGACCTTTCAGGTAGAAACTGGATGACTGAACCATAATGCTACTGCAAGTGTATATAAGACTCTTATTGAAAGCAGCTCACAATGCTTAAAGGACAATGGGTCTTTTGAAATAATAGGAAGTTATGGTGCACGTCACTGGTCCTTTTTTCTGTGATGAATTCCAGTGTCTTTTGAGGGGATTATACTCGTCACTTAGTCTTTTTAACAAACTGATAGACTGTCTTAAAGGAACAATGTCAGATTTTAAGAGTCACTGGAAGATAAACATGTCTTCCTCAAATGTAGTTTGTTATACTTACCTCTTTGTTTACACTTTTGCTCTGCCTATAGATGTGAACAAACTGTAGTGACTAGCTGTTTTTGTGCAGCAGCTTAGAAAGTTTAACACACATCTGCCATATTTGAATGATATCTTTACTGTTTTTGTGATTTTGAAGAATGGCAACATAAATTAGCCTGTGTGTGACAGGATATGTAGACCCCAGGGAAACAGAAAGTTGTCAGAGACAATTAAAACTTATTAAACACTTTATAAGCAACTTTAAACAATAAACTGTACTTGAGAAAAAATGTTTGGGTATGTTTATTGGAATATGAGAATTTAGTTTTAAAAGATTTCTTTGGGTGGAGTTTTGCCCCTCTGAATAACTATACTAAGAGTTGGATTTTTTCTAAATTCTCTATACAACAATTTTATCTATAGTTTTTCAGACATCAAGCCAGATTTTTTCCAATATATCAGGGGCATCAAAGGTCCACAACATGTGCTAAGCAAAAACAAATTATACTAAAATAACTAAATAATATCTCTGCTCTTCCTCGCCACACAAAATACAGAAGAAATAAAGCTGCGCATTTCTTTATGCCATGTTCAGTTGTTGCTGCTCCGGTCAAACTAGATGTATTATATAGACTTAAAGTGCAGAGATGTTTTATCTCACTGATCTTATATTTTAAACTACCATTAAAGGTTATAGTTTTGTAGAAACTCTTTCCCTCATTTATTTTCTCGGAAGCAAGCACTTTCATCATAGAGTTCTCAGTATAGTGTCTGTAGCATTGGGTCTGAATAAACAAATTTTTAAATGTAGCACTTCTCTTAAGATGCACAATATTCTTAGAAACTGTATGAGTGATTTGATTTCCAGGTATTTAGTTAATCCAAATAAAGAGATTGTTTATTCACATAAAAAAAAGCTATAAAATGTTGAGAGAATTCGCAGAAACCAGATTCTCTGATAGGAACTTGTTGCTCTTCATTTCTGAACGCAGATCAACTGCGAGAGGAACAACTTTAAAAAGTGTTCATGATGTGCTCTAAGAAAAACATATGTTGTCATTTTCATGCAGGACACTTGCTTTAACTTCTGTAATTTTGATTAGGTTTTTTTAAATTACACTTTTGACATTTCTGAGTAAATCGTGCTTTTACAAAACAACTTGCATTTCAAAGACGGCGTCACAGTGAAAGGTCAAATGACATGGGCTGTTCCTGATTCTTAAGCCATCTGAACAGTGTGTTGGCTTTACAACACTTTAAAGGCTGCCTCCTTTGTCTCACCCTCCACTTTACGCTACTGAAGCCATCATAAAAATGTCAGTGAGCTGCTTTTTTAAATCCTGTAAAAAAAAAAAAAAACTGTGTGTTCTGCAGCAGTGAGTCACTCGATTCATCTTTGTAAAAGACAAGCTGCTTTGAGTCCCAGCTGAGGCAGTGAAAAAAGAGTGATGACAGTTTGGGAAGTCAGGTCATGAACAGCAACAACTGCAATGCACTGAATCAAGCAACAGACCCGGAAATTGCACTCAATAGTAAAACAGTGAGAGTATAATGAAAGTACGTTTGCATTTTAGTGTTACAAAAACTGTCTTAATAGTGATGAAGTTTGCAATTATTTACTTTTTGGTCTTGATATATTCTGACTTTGGATCCTTAAAATAAAAATAAATTAAAGGCACTGTCTGATTTCTGTGAACTACTCTAGTTTTACTCATTATTTGATATCCTTTAGAGAAAACGTATCATTTTAACATGTTTCTCCACGTGTGATCGGAGCATCCTGAGATGCAAGAACAGCTTTGTTTCTGTCGCGTAGAAAATGTTGATGTCGTGATCAGATGTTCTCCCTCTCACACAATGCAGCAGCGTAATCAGAGCCTAGGATTCACTGACTGTAGTTCATCAACATCAGCTCATGTAGACTTTCATATTACTCTGGGCTGTGCGTGAATTTGATTCAAAATGATGTGGTTTTGTTTGTTTGTTTGTTTGTTTGTTTGATTCACTTCTTCTCCTGTCATTAAGTCACAACAAATAATTATTCACCTAAGGTGTAATTACAGTAAAGTGTGTGTAATAAAAATCCTGGTGGCTTTTTGTTGCAGTTAGAGCTTTCCTTCAGCCTCCAAGATGAACAAGTTCAAGCCAAATGTTTGTCTTGGATAATTAAATTATTTAAAATGGACCTTTGTAGAGACATTTACATGTTTTATTTTCTTGACCAAAAACATATATGATGTTTGGATTTTAACTAGATAGCCCAAAAAGATGGAAAATATACTTCGAGTTTCTGCAGTTCCTGTAACAAGCATCTGCACCTGCAGCTGCATCCCTAAGAGATGTGATTGTTTTGTTTTTTATGCGTTGCTTTTTGCTGGGGTGCTTTTATTTTGCTATTATGATGTGAACTGGTGTGTCTGAAACGCAGGTGAATGTATTCTAATGTATCCACAGTGTGACAAATGCTTTCTTTGCGTGGGGTTTAGATGCATTATTTGCTCATCTAAAGGAGAAGGTGCAGGCTAAAGTTTCAAGGCAAATCATAACCTAATGGTTAAAGGGTGAGAAGTAATGTAATTCAGTGATTGCATGTAATAACTAAGATTTAAGAAAAGGGCTGTCATTCAAATAGAACTTGATGATTTTGTAGCTGCACCTCTCACTTCCCCCCAGCCTAAAATCTGTTTTGATTCGTTATTTTTCTTGTTTTTTGATATTTAGACAACTGTTAATTCAGTTGCAAAAGACGCCAGACGTGTTTGTTGGTCTCTGTGCGTCACTTGCTGTGATTCATTGATCAGTTTTTCCCCAATTATCCAAACCCGTTCAGCTAGATCTTACGCAAAAGATGTCGCACAGATGAAAAGTGGCAGGACGCCGCTGGAGAGGAAGCCGACCGGCTCTGAGCTGAGCACAGAACCGACCGAGCACGTCGCGCGCCGCCGCTCAGGTAAACTCTCCTTGAGAGCACGCGCGCACGTGTGGACGTCAAATCCCATCCATGCCCGGCGCACGTGCCACATTTCTGGCTGTATAAACTCGCCGCGTGAGCTGTTTGGGTTCACGAGACGTTGTGGCTCTGCGGGGATATCGAATTAAAATATGATGTATGTGATCACAGCGGGTTTTAAGACCATTATAATAAAGATGAAGGGATCAGAGGGGTGGAGGAGTTTAACCCATGAAGAAACCTGACCGCTGTTACAAAACTGCGTAGTTCCTGGTAGCGCTGCGGTGCTTCCAGTTTACCCTTTTTGCCAAATTAATGCCCATGTGTCCTCTGTTCATCTCCAATTTAGGAGTGACGCAGCTGAAATAAGCAGACGCTTGCATGTGTACCCGCCACTCTGAGCGCGCGCTGCGACCGCCGCGCACGAGCACAGGGATACCTTGAACGGATCACACGTGTTTTTAAACTAAATGCGTCCGTCAGAGCTGGTTTTATTGCGCGAATAATCGAGCGGGATTGCGCCGCGGCCGCTCGTTTCTGGTGATATTTCGCCGCGGCTTTGCGCCTCTTGCCTTATAAGGAAAGACAGTCGTGCCTTTCTGCTATAGGCCGAGCAACTACAGCCTGCAGGGAGCCGTGTGCGTTTTAACCCGTTCAATGCTGAATTTAATTTGGTTTTGTCTGTATGAAACAATGCAAGGCAGCTCCGTTTGTTTTCATGCTCAAAGCCTACTTATATGGCGTGCATCCTTTTTGGATGCACAACAGAACAAGACCCCGGAATAGCTCTAAGAGAGTCAAAGTCCCGGGTAGAAATCAGCTGTGAGATAAGTGACTCTGACCTATCCCAATTGTGTGTTTTAATGTATATTTGAGGTGTGTGTTTGTGTCCTTTGAGGTCCTCAAAAAACGCAGACAATGACGACCTCTATCGACTTTTACTAAAGCGGGAGCTTGACTTTAACCGCGGAGAAAATATGCGAGAAAATCCCCACCATGCGCGGTGCTTTGTCTTTGTGTGACCTTGACTTATAGAGGATATGGAAATGTGTTCATTGTAATGCGCATCTCCCGGGCTGCGGCCGGACCTAGGATTTATGCCGCATTATCACCGTGTTATCCACACTGCTGAGCTTCAGATGGGAGCATGTTTCTCTGTTTTTCTGGGATTAGACCAAGAACAGAGAAGGCCTCCAATCAATCAATGTCAAACACCCACCATGGCCCTGACGGTGGTTGGGCCTGTCCTCAACACTCATGTGGAATGATCCCACGTTTGTGACTATAAAGTTTATATGCCTATATTTTTCAGATAGGAAAAGGACCTGAGATCACTATAAACGATTTGGGATTCAAGTAATAAAAATTTCTCAGACAGATCCAATGTTTTGGTGTGACCTAACTCAGAATAACCAATGAAATAAAGAGGTCTAAATAAAGGCAGGTGAGGAGTGAATTTAAGAATAATACAGTCACCGTTCATAGCACTGTCCACAGCTCCACATTCAGCCACAGAGCAAGGACAGATGCTGCCTTCAGGGTCTGTTCTTAGATCGTATTTTATCAAACTTGTGCATGTTGTGACGTTGGATCCAACAGTTGCTTCTACAAATAAGACATGTGAAATAAAAATCCTCTTCCATGTAAATAACCACCTCATTCAATCATGACAAGAATTTAAAGGTCAATAAAATAAAATTATTATATTCTGAGGTTCCATTTTTTTTCAAAAGTGGGCTTTGATGTTAAATTGCAGATAGCTAACCAACTGCTGTCTGGCTTGGTCGGGTTAAATAAGCCTGTATTATTACATCACATATAAAGCAAGTGCTTTACGTTTACACCCAGTAAATTTGTTTGAAACTCTTATTTATAGTAGGAAAGGTAACAGCTTTTAAGCAGCTAAAGCACTGAAAAATCTTCTACTACTTTTCAATTGTTTACTAGTCAGTATTTGCAGTAGAACGAAAACAATAGATATGAGAGACAACATGCAAAACATTTGCACAATGAGAGAACATCGACTTGCTACCAATAGCTGCTAGCTTTAGCGTTTGCTCTTCCTGTCCTGGGCAGTATTTGTGCTATTTGTCATTAACTTTACAGAACATATCTATCTATCTATCTATCTATCTATCTATCTATCTATCTATCTATCTATCTATCTATCTATCTATCTATCTATCTATCTATCTATCTATCTATCTATCTATCTATCTATCTATCTATCCATCCATCCATCCATCCATCCATCCATCTATCTATCAGATAGATAGATTATGTCTCTAGATACATTCTAATTAGCTAGCTGTTTAGCTGTCTGTCTGTCTAGAACGTTTTTGATGAATTAGATCAGTCTTTATATTTCTTTTAACTAGTTTATTTCATTATTTTGCTGTACATCAAATATTTTATGGCCTTGAACTGATTTCCATATTCAGAAAATTCATTTGACTTGAAAAGGTAAAAAAAACAGCAAAAACGTTAAAGAAATTAATCTTTCATAGCCTAAACCTTCTCTCTCGCCAGATATCTGAATTCGTGGTTTCTCTTTTTCCCCACAGCACCCGAAAGCAGCACAGCGATCAAACCCCACCCCCCAGTCACCGCCCCCGTGGTGAAACGTCACATCCACGGCTATTTGCATGAAGTGTTTTCGTGCTGCAGCTCCAACTCGCCTGCAGAGCGAGAGTCTCCGAGGGCTGAAAGCGAGGGAAGAGTCACAGCGAAAGCAGGAGGAGGCGGAGGAGGAGGGGGATCCTTCACATCTTAGAAGAAGCAGGAGGGGGAAAAAAGGAAATAATAAAGCGAGCCCTGACAGAATAGATCAGGTGTCCGCGGTAAGAGAAACCGGAGAGTCGCCTCTCTTTCGCTGGAAAATGGAGCTACCCGCCGCTGGAGAGCACGTATTTGCGGTGGAGAGCATCGAGAAGAAGCGCAGCAGAAAGGTTCGCTTTTTACGCACATGCATGCGTAAATGGGACTGACTGATCTCCTCTTTTTTGCTATTATAGACTGCATGTTTATTATGCCTTATATATATTTCTCTAATTGTAACGGTGCAGCGCGTAGTAAAGTAACCTTATCTCGTTTGCTCTCTCTCTCTCTCTTTCTGTCACAGGGGAGGGTCGAGTATCTGGTCAAGTGGAGAGGATGGTCTCCAAGGTGAGTCCGCCACTGAACGGAAACAACATCACCACCACATCAACAAACAAAAAAATAAATAAATGAATAGCAAGCAAGATAATATAAGAATTCTTCCGAGCGTGGGCGCGCAGATGGGCGGTTTGCGCGTGCTTGCTTGTGGGCGCCCGACTCGTTGGCCCCGATGATGGATGTGGTTTTACGATCTGTGCAATCCCCCGTGTGCCAATTAGACAACGACGCGTCTGTAATTGGGGGCGATGTTTAAGAACCGCCCGTAGATGTGGATTTGTGATCTGTATCCAAGCGCGTAAAAGTTGCTCCTAATTTATAACACTTGTATCCACCGAGGAGGGACAAGTGTCTCAGCGTGTTAACTCATGTACAGACCTGCTATAAAAGGGAATTATATGCTGAATTAGTGATAACCAGTGCCTGTCAGTGTCAGTCTTTTCAACAGACCAGTTTGTCTCAACTGCATTATCTCCTCCTCCTTTCTGTGCAGATACAACACATGGGAACCAGAGGAAAACATCCTGGATCCAAGGCTGCTTGATGCTTTCCAAGACAGGTGAGTTCAGAATTGGATAAACCAGCTTCACAAGTAATGGCACCAGTAAGTAAAAGAAAACAAAAACAAACTGGTTTATAGGTGTGCGGTTTCCCACATTTCCGGTTCCAGTCACAACACTTGACCTTAACCGTCACCCATCCATTGGAACGCCCTGTGTGTTTGGTTAAAGCTTGGTTCCCTGGATGATCCCTTGTTGATCGAGCCACATAGCTTGTCATTCAGAGATGCTGAAAGTTCAGTAACTGGGTTTATCATTGTGTTTAGTTTAGGATTTATCCTGGTGTCAGGTTACTTGGACAAACGAAGCCACTTTGTTAAGCAGCTACACTTTTTGGCACCTGGTTGTTAGTTGAGAGTCAGAGTCAGGTCATTGTACATTGGTGGTCTTCTAACCCTAACATATTTCTTCTACAGGACATGCCAGAGGTGAACCACAACAGAGGTCATGTTGAGTTCATTAGTTGTAGATTTATTCTGAGTAGTACCAGAAAGGATCCATTAGGCCTTTTCTGTTCTAGATATTCCTTAAGCACGGTCCTTACATTTCTAAATTTTAAGAACTACGACACATAAAATAGAAAACAATGCATGTCAAATTCTTTGATAGACGTTTGAATTCAATGGAAAATTACAAGAGAGTTTTATTACTACTTCAAAATACAGTATGTCTCAGTTCTGCTGGTTGATGTTTGTAGTCCTGTTTATCAGTCAGGCTGTCTGCTCTGTTGAGCCTGCAATCAGCTTTCCTATAAGTAAAGGAAAAGTGCATGATGGTCAAAGCTGACTCCGTCTTCCAGACAGCCAGGTAGAACTTCAGACACGCTACCTGGCACTTTCTCAAAAGAACTTTAAACCATAGGAACAGTATGATAAACTTTGGTTTAGCTAAATACTTATATCTGGCTTATGTTTAAGTTTTTACACTGCTTTAGAGGCAGATAACACTCCCTGGTTAGTCTAGATTCTGATAACTTAATGTGGAAAAAAAGATCAGAAAGACATGAAGATCCAAACCAGAATCTTAAACTGCAATATGAGAAACCAGTGCAAAGAGTCCACTTGCAAGACCTGGTCAAAAAGATTAACAGTTTTATTTTGGACAAGCTGTAAATCCTGGGAATTATCACTGAGGCAAAAATAAATCTGTAGCTCAGCTAAAAAGCAAGATTTTACATTTTAAAAAATTCTATAGGACTGATGATTTTGAGATATGCCAAGGTTTAAAAGTAGTGAAAAGTTGAATATCATCAGCATAGCATGGCAGGATGTGCAGCGTGAGACCCAGTCTAAACAAATCAGATGTACGTTGAGCATGGAAAAACTTCCTAAGGATCATGAGACACTTATCAAGATTCAAATTCAGTCCATTCAAATTCCAAACTCACATGCCTCTGTTGCAAAAGAAAAGCAAAACTCATCATCATGCAAGACAACATAATATGTTTGTAATTATAGTATTACAACAAAATTAAAAGTTTTTAAAAAACCTCTAAACTTAGTTTTATACTGGCGACTTTCTAATCATACCCTGAGTGTGTGGTCTTCCCGCTGCAGGACTTTGTAATTGAATTTCTCGACGGTGCGCCGCGTTAAACTGTCACTGGCTTTTCTCTCAGCCTCAGAAACCTTTAAGGTACAGGTCACACATTGCAGAGCAAACTCTACCTCTGTTTTTGCAATTATCACCAGCCCTCTGTTAAAAAGGGGAGGGGGTTTTATTGAAACTAATTACGCATCCCTCCAGGGAGCTAAATCGTCTAAACGCCAGGCTATGAAAATACACCAAGTCGTCATTGTAATTAGAGGTGATTGGGGGAGAGCGGGGGAGGACTCTGACATCACTCTTGTCTGCGGTGTTCAGTTACTGCTTTTGGAGAGGCTCCCATTGAGATGGAGGAAACCTAAGGAAACTCCATAAGGGGCAGAGGGGTTTCCTTCACCTTCAAGTAGGATTTGCCGATATTTAAGATCAACCTTCATTTCAAAGTAATGATGAGAACAAGTCTCCGGAGAGATAACCATTTGATTCTCTGTAAAGAAAGTGAGGAAGGGTGAGGATGATTTACATAAGGAAGTGTCAGTCCAAGTGTCAGGCAAGGAAACACTCGGTGTTTCCTAGCCGAGCCTGAGGAGGACACCCGTGACGTTTTGTTGCCATGCAACAGTGACTGACTGCCTGCTGGTCTCCACTCCCACAGGGAACGTCAGGAGCAGCTGATGGGATACCGCAAAAGAGGACCCAAGCCGAAGCACCTTCTGGTTCAGGTAAGAGAAATCTAAACTGCAGCGAATTTGATTGGGATTTTATTTGGTAAACCAAGGCAAAGCACTGCGAAACTATTAAGTTGAAGGGAAAAGATAAATAAGGGCTTTTAAGATATTTTACAAATAAAAATCTGCATTTATATTCAGTCACTTTAGATCCGCTTTCCCCTAACAAAATAGAGTGAACTGACTCTTTTCAGATTTTCAGAAACCTAATTACTAATTTAAGTCTGACCATTTGTTGTTTAATCTCAAGTTAAATCGATCTGTTCTGTGAATGCCTCTGAAGTTTGTTAGAAAAATTTGGTGAAACAAACCGCATCATAAACGGCAAGGAAAACAGCAGAATGGTCAGGGATAAATCAGTGGTAAAGTTTAAATAAGGGTTTGGTTTATCTATATTTTTTTGACACCTCATGAAGCACTGTTCAATCCATCTTTTGAAAATAGAGTGTATGGCACAGCAGCAAACCTTCCAAGACGTTACCAAAGATTAAAACTGACAACTCTGGAAGAGAATCCACTACTTAGGTGGGACAATCTGCTTACAGGACAAGTGTTAGCTGTGAACTCCACAGATCTGTCCCTATGGAAGAGTGGGAAGACAACAAAAGATACTCCATAAGGCAGCAGTCTTACTGAAAGGCAGTTTAAGAAAATGTTGACTTAGCCTAGCTGAATATAAGTACATGCCTAATTTCTCAAGTTTTTATTTTTATTTTGTTAATGAACACCATATAGGCTTTCCATTCCTTAGTCTTCAAAATTATGCGCCACTTTGTGTTGGTCTGTCACATGAAAGCCAAAGAAAATACATGGAATGTTTGTGGTTTTAGTGCGAAAAAATGCAAAGGGATGTAAATACTTTTTGTAGTGGGAAGCACAAGCAAAGTTACAAACAGCAACTTTGTTTAAAACCTTGTTTAAACAATGTTTTTGTTTTTAGCTTATTAACTCCCCAGATTACCAAATGTATACATGCTACTAAATGGACCAAATCATTCGTTTAATGTATCAATCAAGACTTCAGAAAGGCCAAAGGATCCCCTCAGAGGTGTGTCTTTATTCCTCTCAGGAGGGTGTTTTGGTAACACACGAGATAAAGTCAGCAAGGATACACAAAGCCGCAAGGGACATTCCTCCAAGCTGAGGTCACAGCCACAGGAGACACTTTGAAATGTCACTCTGATCTCCAGCCGGTGGCTCAGAGAGCTACACTGGACCAGCAGGAGGGCTGTATGAAGATGGGCTCAAGGCCCCTGAAATAAACTGTGCACTCATTTGGGCCTCACTAGAAACCTGTCACACATTCCTATCTCAGCATCTCTGTAGCAGCACCATGAAAGCAATGGGTTTGCTGTTGCATCTCTCTCTCAAATAAAAAATCCCATTCGAATCATCCATCCTAATTGTAATTGTTATGTTGTTTTGCAGGTGCCATCGTTTGCCAGGAGGTCCAACATCCTAGCGAACCTTCAGGAGGCTTCCTTGGAAGGCAACAGCTGTCAGAAGTCCAGCTCTATTCAGATGATATGCCCCCAGGCCCCACAGTTCCAGCTGAACAGCAAGAAACTTCACCACTACCAGCCCCTGATCAGGGAGTGTGATCCCGAGCAGCAATCCAACGGCAAGAAATTCTTCTATGAACTCAACAGCAAGAAGCATCACCACTATCAACCGGACTTGAAGCAACATGAGCCTGTTTTTGCTAAGCCAAGGGACGTCAAGGCTCCTGAACTGTCAAACAAAGGATACAACCTCCCAGCGGTGCTGCAGCAAAAGTGGGTCCGGGACAAAGACTCAGGCTGCCTGACTAAAGTAAAAGACATCACTATGGAGTTAAAGAAAATTCCAGCCGACCTTAAAGGACAGAAAGAGCCGGAGAGAGTGAAACCGAAAGAGGATGCCTCAACACACTCCAACGGTGTCTGCAGCAGTAAGCTAAAGATTGTTAAGAACAAGAACAAAAATGGGCGGATTGTCATTGTCATGAGCAAGTACATGGAAAACGGCATGCAGACTGCTAAAATCAAAAGCAGTGATTCTGAAGGCGCTGAAAGGCCGCTGCAAGGAGCAGAAAGCAGCATGGAGGGGCGCCTGGCAGAGATGGAGCTTGTCAAAAAGCTCAGCCTCATAAACGGTTTCTCGAAGCAACCCAAAGACAACCCAACTGTTCCTACTTCTGGGATAAAAGCAGATTGTTGCAAAGAGAAGGAATTGTCCCCTCAAACAGAGCGGACTGTAATGGAACAGGACAAAGGTGCCGAGGGGCAGCTTCCACAGGATAAGCCATTACAGCTGACAAATAAGCCTGACGAACTGCCCCTGCCCTCAGAGAGGGAGGTTCCAGACAAAAAAGGAATCCAGAACGGCCATCACGGACTAAAGCGACACCTTTCCGACACAGACGCTGAAGAACAAGGACTGGGTAAGAGGTTTTTAAGTTACAGGAGTATCAGCGCTCCCAACACAGATTCCTCGCCCTCCCAGAGTCTCATTGTTGACAGAAACGAACAACAGAGTCCGGCTTTACTGCACGACTATGGCTATGCAGACCAAGAGGAACCCATGGACCTCAGCATAGTCAAATCGAGGCCCACGTCTTTAGTCTGTGTGGGGACTGAACCAGAGACGCGAGCTGAGGAGCCAGCCCATCCACTAGATGACAGTCGAACACAGGCAGACACACAAACAGAGAGCCAGACTGAAACACACAATCTGTCAGAGGAGGAGAGCGCTGACATTGTGTCTGACTCCAACCACCAAGCAAGAAAAAACGAGGCGTTTCCTTCTTTCCAGCCATGCCTTGGGAATATAGTCATCACGGACATTACTGCCAACTGCCTCACCGTTACCTTTAAGGAATACGTAACGGCATAACACAGCTGGACACCACCTGAGGGACTGACATATGACATATTTGTATTTTCTGATTCCTGAATGTACAAATGAAGCTTTGATGTTGTTTTCATTTTGTAAAACTCAGATTTAAACACAAGGGTAAAAAAAAAAAAGACTCTTAGTTCTCTTCTTGCATATTTTCGAAGTATAAACCCAACCTGTTGGTATTTCAAATTTCCAACCTAATCCAAGCTGCAAAATTTTATGAAATAATTGATGAAACTCTAGCCTAACATGCGCTTACTTTTGTAGACAGTCTTCATTTTTCTATGGATGTGATTTGATTTGTACACTCAACCTGTCTACTTTCGGATTACGGATAAATGTAGGCTTTAAAGGGAGCTTTTGTAAGGTAGAAAATTATATTAAATCAAGGTACATTACACTGTGCCAGAGTGTGTGCGTGTGTGAGTGTGAGATGGACTGTTTTTAAAGAGGATGCCTGCCGCTTGGATGTTGATGATGCCATTAGGCATGCTTAGACAGGCAGATACAGAAAAAGAAATGAAGCACCTTCACTGTCAATTTGTGTCATAGAAACAGATCATTTGTGGTCACCGTTTGATCTGTTTGAAAGACTTCCTCTCCATTCACAACCCATGGGAACTTAAACTGAGCACAAGTCACTTCCATTAAGTTTGCGGTGTCTGTTTAACCTACTGACAGGATCTTGTTTTAGTGGAACATCAGGCATAATCAACTTTGGAGAAAACAGCAGCGATTTTAAGTGTGTTACAAGCCCATTTCAGACAACAGTTTGTCGTTCTGGCTGCATGGGATCTGAGGTGCTTTGAGAGAACGTGAGCACTTATATGTGCAGACTAAAAACAGGAGGTTTCCTATGATACTTATTGCAATAAAAATGTTTTGCAAGAGAATCTGTAAGTGGTCATTTTTCCGTAGTGCTTGGCTCTGTGTCTGTGAATGTTTGAACTAATGTGACCTCAAACCATGATGTGGTTTAGAAGCCAAATTTACACCTGCTCTGTACGTGGCAGACTGGCTGATTGGCGTATGAGCGTTTCTTTGGAAAGCGTATCATCAAACCGATCAGGTTTTGCAGGACCGGTCTGTACTGCGTTGCACAGGTGTAACTTAGTAGATTTGAATATAACTGAAAAGTTAATTATTTGAATAAACCATTCCAGATGTGAAGCTAGTATATCAGTTCATTCCAAACATACCAACACGTTTCAGGTATTTTTTTTTCTGTTGGTTTTTGGGCTCAAAGATAAAGAAAACTCAAAACTGAATTTCTCAATCAAAATATTGCAAAAAACAAAAGAAAATGTATTATTTTTTTAACATGTCAGCTTGCTGTAAAGTATTTCCATGTACTACAGAGTCAATGCTTTTGCTGGTCTGGGCTGTTTTTGCTTGAATTACTGCATCAGTTCAACATGGCAGTAATCATGCTGAGGTGTTAAGGAGAACCAGGTCGCAACCTTCAGTTGGTCTGCTTTGCTGCGCCTGGTGTCTCTCATTGTTCCCTCTGCAATACGTCATAAATTCTCCACATGGGTCAACAGCTGTAGACCTGAAGGGCCGGTGTTCTGGCAGTATAGATGTCTCTGATCTAACACAGCTGTTTGAATTGGTCTTGCTACCTCGTCAGCATGTCAAAGTTCTGCAGAGGTTCTACTAATAAACCATCATTTCATTCAGGTGTGGGGAACTGGGGAGAAAACTAAAACCGGATACTGACCCTTGAGGACGGACTGTGGACACCACTGCTCTGGGATTCAGCATCTCTACAAAGCCTGTCGAATTGCTCTAAGAAAGATGGCCAACACCAGCAGTCGACATGGCTCCTCAAATCATCACTGACTGTGGAAACGTCACACTGGACCTCAAGCAAGTTGATGCCCATATTCTCCCTCCAGACTCTTAGAACAACCAGTTCCTTACCCTCCTTGTGAAAAGTGTCAATAACTAGACAGTAGTTAAGTCCGCAGTCTATGATTGTGCAGACTATAAAACTGTCATGACATTTCTGTAATTATATTGTTTTTCTAATGACTGGTGTGAATTTATTATTTTTCTTTTTCTTCTTTTTACAAGAAACTGGATTCAATTGTCAAGAGCTGTAGGTCATTCAAATTCAAAAAATGCACAACAAATATCACTCCTTGTGCAGGTTGTTGAATTTTACCTTTTTTTTTTTTTTTTGAATAATATTGACTTAACTTGAGATCCACCTGTACATGTCAGCAAATACTGTGACGAGAGTTAATGAGTCAGTAACCCCTGATTCAAAGCTGGATATAGACCTGAGCAGCTCTTTCTCTCTTGCGTTTGTCAACATCTGCGTACAGGAGTGTGACCGACATGTTCTGTGTGGGTCTGTCATACATAACAAAGCAGCATCTCAGCTGGCTTCACTGTCTGCCATTTGATTAGTGTATGAATTGCGTCAGACAGCAGTTGCTCAGTAAGATGCGCAGCGCACTTGGGGGACTCTTCTGCGCAAATCTTTTAAAAATTAACAAAAAAAAATTAGAAAGAAAGAAATCGCCGATCTGGATCGCTAGACATTTATAAGCAACTGACTGATATGCCTCTTTGTACCGAAGCAGCTGGACGGGACAGTCGGTGTCATCTGTGGGAGAAGGCGGCAGCAGTTCGACCATTTCCCTTCGCTGCCAGTGAAACTGCTCTCCGTGCGCATTAATGTGAGCAACGACAGAGAAAATGGCTGTCCTCGCTCTCCTCCTCTGTGCACTTTCTGTTCAAGGAAAAAAAAAAACAAAAAAAAAAAAACACGCCTCTCAGTTCGTGGACCCGCAACAGAATTCCTGCGCATTTCAGCGGCTGCAGGTTTTGCGCAATATGCAGCTTGCTTTCTCTCCCACTGAAATAACAGCATAAATAAAGACGTTTGTGTCATATGATAAATATAGACAGAGACGGAGTTGTCACATCTCATCGCTCTTTCCTGCCAACTGAGGCTGAATTTGCACATGCATGACTGAGGGAGGCCCGCCGATGGTCTCTTATTCAGAACCTAATCTGACAGAAAAAAAAAAACCCGTATCGTTTCTGGTTATGAAAGAGGAGCTCTTAAAGACTTGAAAATGAACTAGAAAGTTTTTCTCGAATATGTTTTTCTACTTGTTGGCGCCGTTTTGAGAAGGCGTCAAAGTAAATGCGTTTTACGCAAATATCTGTTTGATATGTTGAACTCAAGGGGATGTTTTGAAGCATCTGCAAAACTGATTGATTTGTGTAAAATTACTTGCAAATGTGTAAATGTCTGTGTGATTTCACTCTCTCACAGTCTCTTAAATGCTGTATCTTTGATTTTTACATCATTTTAGCCTCTGATATATATTTTTTTTTACAGAAAATCATTATAAGAGAGTGAAGCAGGCCGGGTGCGCATTCTGCCTGGAAAAATCAAACTTTCACTGCGCCCACTAAGCTGTGCAGACAGGTAAAACAGTCGTTTCGGTGCAAACGATGATTTGTGCCCCTGTCTTCATTGCAGTTGGAGGTGTAGCCGGCCTGAGGAACATGTGAACTAGGCTGCTGTTAAATTTCCCAGCTCAGGTCACATTGACGCAACAGATAGTGCCTAACCTCTCATGCAGAACACAAATCTATTCTGAATCGCTGGAAATTTATCATTATTACTTTTAAGTTCTTCCAAATGTAACATTTGAATGTATTTTGGATTTGTGGAATGAAAGGAAAACACTGAAACTCTGATACGTATGTTAACAGTTATGATTTAAAGTTGTTGGGTTCATAGTTATTGTCGTTAATTGCTCCGGTGTTTGTTGGAGTCCCATGTTGTTAACAATGCCACTACAACCTAATCAATACATACATTTGTCTCTTTCTCTGTTCTATTGAGACTAAAACAAAAAAAATAAAAATACTGGCATGACTGCCAGACCAAAGAGGTTATTCAGATAAAACCTTCTTCCCAAAGTGCTTTTTATTCAATAAATAATGTTAACCGGAATTGGGGCCCCAAATGAAATCCTGATTAGGGTCCTAAATAAATTTGAGTCGGCTCTGCTTGCTAGTAGTTCAGCGTGCTATACTCTGATCTGACTCCTCTTCATGCGGGCCTGCTTACGTTTGTTTCCCTGACCTGGCAGCCTGCGGTGGAAGTTTTCCGTTTTCTTGGCAGCCAAGGTGAAAAACACTTAAATTTAAATCTTATTGTGTGGTGAAATGAAACCATGGTGCCGGTTTATTTTGGTTGGTTGTTTGTCTTTGTTTTAGACTATCATAAAATTAGGATTGGATTTCTCTCAAGAAATAAAATAAAATAAAATAAAATAAAAACCAATGTCAGTGGTACTTCATGGCGCCACGGGTTTCGTCGGGACAATAATGTAATTGTTAACCTCCGTGTACTTCTTTCACTGGTCATATTTGCTGTAGCTATTATTGCCAGTGGGTTGTGAGCGCAGTTTTTTTTTTCTTTTCCTCAGTCTGTACGCACCGGCAGCCCGCGCGTCTTTGCCCAGATACAAGCCAGCCAATGGCGTTTGAACGCGGCAGCGGTGCTGCACTGCAGGCGCGCCGAGACCAATCGCAGCCGCTGTCTGAGCTGCGCCCATCTTCCTCTTTCTGTCTGACATTTTGTTCATTCAGCTTGCACACAACATTTTCTTACGGAAAGTCGAGATAGTTAATTAAAATGTCATTTCGGTGACGTACAGAAAGCGGAGGAGGACACAGATCTCTCCAACGCACTTCGTTTTCGCACATTCGTGACGCAAATTATATTTGAGAAAAATGTTTGGTTAAAAACGGTTTTGTCTCAGGTTTTATTTCTATTTTTATTCGTGATTAGTTTTTAAGGGAAAATACTTGTTGGATTTGAGGCACGGGGTTTTTAACCCAGCCTGCAGAGAATCCAGCTGAGCAGAAAATCGTGGCGCATTTTGGTTGGTCCGCTCCTGGTTAACAGTAGATTTTAAAAATATATATATTTCAGGCTGTAAATGGGTTTGGATAAACTGGACGCTCTAAAGCGCTCACCTGGGAAAAAATGCTTAATGTGCCTTAATCTATCAAATTAGCTACATTTCCCGTTGACGCGATTTGTAATAAACTCTGACAACTGCATGACCGAAAATCAGAAATAATATTGTTACTGTTTTTAGCCATGTCATAAAGAGAGGGTGAATCCAAAGGCTTCCACTCAATAAACGCCACAATCGCAATAAAGAAAGCGATTTATGCGAGACAACATTCAGAATGTTCATATTTCGATTTTGAGTTTTTAGCAGTGTCAATATTACTAGGCAGTCAGGCCTGGTAGGAGTTCAGCATCACTGATCATTATTTAGGAACATCAAGCAATCGTAAACATTTAGACGCGTAGATAATGTCGTAATTGGATTTCAATTTTATTTGTTTTGATAACAATGGGAAGTTCATTATTTTTTATAGTTTTTTTTTTATTTTAAAATATTGATTAAGCGTTCTAGCGTGTCCATATTTGTCTGAGCAGAGGCACGATAATAAAAACAAAACATATAAGCTTTAGCTCAGCTCAGTTTGGTCGTATTTAATAGTGCGTGGTTTGTTTCAGTCTGCAAACATCATCTGGCAGAGAACGAAAAAAAAAAAATAACAGAAATAATGTGATCACATACATCAGCAGCTTCTTTCGGATCCGCTGCTAAGACTAAATGCTCGTCTCCGTAGATCGTTTATTCCGCAAAACCATAACTATTCATTTTGGTAGAAATCCAAGACATCATGGCGCATTGATAGCGAACTTATAGTTCAGCTGCTAGTTCGCAGCGTAGGGCCTTTACGGAATCATCACGCTGGAATTCCTCCACGTGAGCTTCCTCTTCAAATAAAAGGTGGAAACGTGGAGATGAAGCAACTGTGTTCACGCGTCACCCGTTTACATTCGATCAAGTCACAAAACAGTGGATCGCATTCACGGTCACTGGACGTTGGATGAGTATAATATAATAATTTGGAGTTAAATGCAGAACAAAAGTGACAGAACAGAAAAAGACATACTATAATAAGTTATTATTATTATTATTATTATTATTATTGTTATTATTATTGCTTGTAGCTAATTGAGGAAAAGTAATTAAATTTTGATCTTTATTTTAAAAAGTCCGCTCTCACGTGTATTCAACAGAAAATAAAATAAAAATAATAGCTAAATGAAAATGCCAAATAAGGAGAAAGAAAAAAAAGGCATCAAATCTTTTACCTAAATCCGACTGTTCCTTTTATTTAAAAAAAAAGAAATAGTTTGTAGGCAGCCAAATGTGAGCGCATTTAAAGTGCCTCTCCGTAATTCGGTAATACAGAATGACATGGGAAACTTAAACAACCGCCGCCACATTTTGTCAAGCGTTATTTCACTTTGTTATGTTAGCATAGGCTACCCTACGTAGGACAGACAATCAACCGAAAACATTTCACTCTAATTTTAGAATCAATCTGCAGCTTTTTATCTAATTTTTATTTTAAATGACTGAAATAATTCATTTTTTAATTTATGTTATTCCGTAAAAAAAAATTCTTCCTTTCTTTCTTTCTCTTTTTCTTTCTTTCTTTTTTTTATTATTTTTTTTTTTTTAGCAAAAGTGCCGAATAGTATCATTTGTGGAATTTAGACCTAAGCTTTCATGCCCTAACTTACTATTAACTCATGACAGGTGTTTAGATATAAAATGGGGTATACACAGTAAATGCAAAAATTGATGATAATAATAAAGATTATCATCTTTAATACAAAATGTAACTATAGGTTGCATTTGCAAAAATATGTCCAGGGGTACTGCGGTTAAGCTATGCAGATAATCTTCTAAACTAAATAAATGAAGGGGTTCGTATTGTCAAAATGTCTAACATTTTCATTAAACACTTAGCAGACAAGTATTCAGTTTCTGCCTCTTGTTGTTTTGTTTGTTTGTTTTCTTGCCTGTTTGTTTAGTTGTGTTTTTTGTTTTTGTTTGCTTGTTTTATTTTTTTTTTTTTCAATACCATCACGTCCATGGTTATTGACTTTTTCCCTTTATTTTTCTTTTTGTTAATTTATTAATCAATTAATTAATTTATTTATTTTCATTGTTGGCGTTACATAAGTTTAGTGAGACGATTCAGTAATCGGATTCAATCGAATTCATTCGCTGCGCAGATAAAAAAAATAAAAAATAGGCCACCATTTTACTCCAGAAAAAACAGCCCGGCTCCTCCTCCACTTAGAAACCCTATTCACGTAGCAACGGCTGAGCCAATGGCCATCCAGCCCGTGGTTCCTCCGACGGCGGTTCCTTAGCAACGCTATAAAAAATGTGCTGACGTCCATTCTGTTCGGTACTATTATGGTCTGTCGGGAATTCTGGAGGAGGAAGGGGAGTGAAGTGCAGTGAGAGGAGGGGGGATATCTGCTCAACTAGCGCCCATCAGGCTAACGGTAGGTAGCACTGGAGTAAACATGGAGCTGTCTGCCGTCGGGGAGAGGGTATTCGCGGCCGAGTCTATCATCAAGCGGAGGATAAGGAAGGTAGGAGGGAGGCATATCTGCTCTGCTCTCCTCTGCTGGAGAGCCGAATACAGTGTTAACATCAGCGTAGTGTAACACTGCGGTTGCCTCTGCAAGCTAACCCGAGTCCTGCTCTGTTTCTGATGGCACGCAGGGTCGCATTGAGTACCTGGTGAAATGGAAGGGATGGTCGCCCAAGTAAGTATCGCCGCACCGCTTCTTATACATGTTTTCGAGCCGCTGCAGAGCTGTCTGTGCACTGACCGTGGTTAGCTCGCCGAAGCTAGCGGGATTAAAATCAACTCAATGGGTTTTTAGCTCTGGTGCTAACGAGTCCGCTCGCAGACCTGTCAGTCTGATTTAATGCTCTGCTCCGCAGATACAGCACTTGGGAGCCAGAGGAGAACATTTTGGACTCCCGTTTGTTTGCCGCTTTCGAACAGAGGTAATTATAATATTACGACGTCTGTTAGCATTTCTGGATACAACCAGTGAACATAATATATGCAGTAAGTGTGCAACCGTGCACTTTGCTCCCATGACACCTCGTTATGGATGTGTGTTGATGTTTTCTTTCCGCAGAGAGCGTGAGCAAGAGCTGTATGGGCCCAAAAAGAGGGGACCGAAACCAAAGACGTTTCTACTTAAGGTGAATTTATAATGGCATTTTGTTCTTACCAGTTTTTTTGGCTTCCTCATGTTGACTTTGTCTTTTTTTTATGTTTGTTTTTTGGGGGAGTTGTTTGGTAAGAACGAACAAAAGATGCAAAAGAAGGGAAGAATAACTTTGTTTGACCACATATATATATATATATATATATATATATATGTATGTATGTATGTTAACAATTCCATATTTGTGTCTTTTGGTATTGGAAATAGTCTTCTTGTTCCCTGTTGTCTACTGAGACATTCATTTTTGTTCCCTGTTTAAAGTATCTGCAGCAGAGATATAAGTAATGATAATTCATATAAATAAGTAGAAATTCTTTTGGAGGTTCATCTGCTGTTAAAGTCATCTACCACCACAGCACCTTTGACCTCAACCTTATATTTCTCATCCTTAATTAGTTCTACATGCAGCACAGACTGGCTTACAGCCAGAGAACCAATAATGGCTTAATTTTATTAAGTGAGTTGAAGTTGGGATGAAGTACTCATTTTATTTATTTTCTTTCTTAATTTCTGTTGTAATTCTATCAATCTTTCCTGAGCTCAATGTGCTTAGCACAAGGTTAAAATGTTCCAACTGGATTTCCCTTTATTTCTTTTGTAATCTACAAATACAAAATTAATTCAAGCTATTTTGGGGGTCAGTTTATTTTCTCTTCAGCTTAGAAGAATTTTTTAAAACTATTTCTTGAATATGAAGCCTAATATTTGTTGACATTAGATTAACTATATGAGGGTTTTTTTTTGTTTTTTTAAAAAATCATTTTAATTATTCTTTTTTGAGAGGAAGAGTCAATCTTACTGTTGCATTCTTGCTATAAACCACCTAAAAAAGCTGTTAGTTTCTGAATTACTTATCAGTAGTTAAAGTGCACCTAAAATGTTTCTAGTTTGTCAATAATGTGAGAGCTGGAAATCATAATTTGTGAAACTAGTCAAAACGTAGCAGCTTGCTGTCATGGCAACTGAAAAAATTCATTTGTAAGGAAAGCTTTTTGTTGCACTTGTTTGGTTTAATCTGTGATTTAATCTAAACAGAAAATATGTTCGTCTCAGAGCTGATGATGCTGTGTCTTGTAATATCACAGTGGTATACGATAGAAAAGCGCCTTGACATTTGAAGATTTCCTTTATAAAACACCAACATTATTGTCATGTCGTTTAATAAAAAAAAATTTCTTTTTGTGTAGCTTAAAAATGCCTTTTTAATATTTTCATCTAGGCGCAGGCGAAAGGTAAAACCAAGTCTTATGAGTTCAGGAGCGAAGCAGTGCGAGGGATGCACATTACGTACCCAACCCCCGAGCCGGTCTTCACCCCCAGGGCTAGAGAAGGCCTGAGGGCTGTCATTCCCACCATCTTCCCGCCGAGCGCCGTCAACCGTGGAGAAAGCATGCGCGTGCGACCTTCTGAACTGAGTCTCCACGGGCACCAGCGATCTTCCCTTCAACATACTGATTCAGACGGCACCGTCCAAGCACCCAAAAAAAGGGGGCCGAAGCCAAAGCCCCGCTTTGTAGACGGCGACTTCAGCCCGGTCGTCTCCGAGCCACACAAGAGAAGAGCGGAGGAGGAGGAGGAGGAGGAGGAAGAGGAAGAGGAGAGACACGGTCCTCACAAACTGTCCAAGTTCCAGGGAGATGAGGAGATGAGGTTGCAGAAGCTGGCCCACAGACACTCAGAGAACCACAAACACCACCAGCACCACCACTATTATCATCATCATCATCACCACACACAGAAAGTCTCCCAGCTCCACTCTCACCGGAGCCTGGAGCCACACAGGACTACAGACGGCTCCAGCTACCTGGTGGCGGCGCACCTCAAGCACCACCACAAAGCGAGCCGCGGCCCACCCACCGAGTTCCCGCCGATGGAGAAGCCTTACTTTCTGGACAGGCAGTCTCCGACCAGGTTCGATGACAGCCAGGACCAAACGGCCTGGAGGCCGTGCCTCAGCAACGTGGAGAAGGTGCTGGTGACGGACGTGACCGCCAACTTCCTGACTGTCACCATCAAGGAGAGCAGCACCTCCAAGGGCTTCTTCAAGGACAAAAGATGATTCTGGAAGTTTATGGGATATTTAAGCAAAGCTGTTTTTGTATGTAATGTATAAAGGAGTATTATATAAAGTCTGGTATATATTTAATGTTTTGACCAAATGATATGAGGTCCGTTTTACCTGAGGTGTTGGTGAATGTGACGTTTCCTTTGCAGCAGAATGCTGCTTTCTGTACAGAGCTCCTAAATTTCACTATTTTTCCATCTAAAACCAGCTAGAATGTATTTTTTTCCCCTCATATCTTCCAAGCTGAGTTCAAAAGAAAAAGATACCCATGTCTTATATTTAATCTATTATTTGAACTGGTTATCCTGACAGTGTATCTGTAAAACTAAAAAAAACTGGAGCACTTTGAATACAGTAGTACTAAAAAATTGTTTTGTTTTGTCCTAAAGAGTTTTGTAATGTCTTGTTTTTTGGGTTGTTTTTTTTTAAATTAAACCTTTTTTTTTTTTTTCCTTCAAGGTGCATTTATCAATTTTTTCCCAAGAATATACATCATTTTACATTTTTCATAGATATGTTTGCCGTAACAGAAAGTTGTCAGATTGCTTTTTAGATGCTTTTCAATAAATCAGTTGAGTTTGCATGTATGCGTTATTTTTTTCTTTTTTTATTTTAATACAGCCATGAGACACTAACGTCCCGAATTCCGTATCGACTGCGTACCGCTTCAGTCTGCGCTCTCCATTCATAAAAAGCATATGGTTTGATTTGTAAACATAATATATAATAGTAATAAAGAGTTTGAACACGGGTATTTATTAATTATTTTATTTTATTTTGCTGTCCATTGTTACTCAGAAAAAAAAATCTCTACAACTAGAAAAATACGTGAACTAAACTCTTATACATTAGAAAGCATTTTGTATTAGTTTGAAGGACAATAATAGGAAGAAAAGTTTTTGCTTTCTTTGTTTGTTTTTTTAAGATCCCTTCGTGAAATTCGTGTCCCGTCGTTCCTGGTCGTTTTCTGCAAGCAGCGGGGGGGAAAAAATAAATAAATATAAGACCGTGCTTGATTAACGCAAAAATAAGCAAATTAATTCGTGACGCAGTGTGACGGCCTGACGTGTGTTTTGTTTTTACTTCAACAGCTGTTTGGAGAAAGAAGCAGCATCTTTTCACCGTCAGCGCTTTATAGCGTGCAGGTTTAATAGAAAGCAGTCACACGGCACTTTATTTCCAAACTTGACCTGAGAAAGGTTCGTCTGAACTCAGCTGAGCCATAAACGCAACTACAAATAGAAAAAAAATAAAATAAAACAATAATTTTTTGGGGGAAAATTTTTACAAACGTCATGGAAGAAGGCTAGGGGACATGTTTTGTTGGCATTCAAGAAAGTCCACGAAGAGGATAATTTGACCCAGGGACTATATACGCTCTGCTGTGGCCTCGTAAGGACTTCATTAAAATGTTTGAATAGACGACGAAGGCCTGCAAATTATGAGTGCAGAGCGTTGATTTTATTAGCGAATTTGGCAGCGCACGGATTGGATCCGAAAACTGAATGTGGAAAGACTGGCGGAGACCTTGGTGCTCAGACCGGGTATCCGTAGTTCCTGTCGCAGCGCGGGGGGCAGTGGGGGTTCAGCCAGTACTCCATGTTGGTCTCCTGGGCCCTCTGGTCCAGCGCCTGCATGCGGAGCAGATGCTCCTGTGGAGAGATGCAGAGTCACCCGAAGGAGACACGTGGGAAAAAAGATAAATAAATAAGCTGGAAGAAGCCCTCTGGGCTGACGGATGTTATTGCTCGTTTTCACAGTTTGCTAAATTGTAACTTTTCAGGGAGAATCGCAGAATCAGAGTGAAATCCTGCTGATTCAGCTCCAGTTCAACTGGAAAATGAAACTAGATGAGTGCAGAAAAGCATGACTTGTGTGAGTTTATTGAGTTTTTAAAAATTATTATTATTTTAACAGCTTTGCAAAAAAATACTAGACACTGGAACACGATAGCCCTCCCCATGAAAGTAAACTTCTGCAGACACCACGTAATAACCTCAGGTCTCCTTATAATAACAATGATAACGTCCCTTTAGCGAACCCATGAACACAATAAAAGAAGGTTGAACTGTTTTTCACGGTGGAAACAGTTATAGCGACCCAATCAAAATAAGATAGAAAAAAAACAACAACTGATTGCCATAATTTCTTCAATGTGAAATCTGATCTCAAACTGACATCCAGTAACAGGATGGTGAAGAAAAACCTCAAGTAGACGCATCAAACTCAAACTGATGTTTCACTGCTTCCAGAAATAAACATGGCCATAATTCAAAGTTTCCAAACAAACTTGATGATTCTCATTATCACAGCTCACAGCAACTCGATGCACAAAACCCTGTTTCACATTCATATCCACTCAGAGTAGAAACTTTAGTACTGTCCAGTCTTTGTTTCTGACAGAATTTTTGTTTGTAAGTACTGATACGGTTTACTGCAAATGCACACTTTGCATTACATTTAAAGACTCCATGTTTTGCATTTATTTATTTATTTATTTATTATTATTATTATTATTATTATTATTATTATTATTATTATTATTATTATTATTAGAACTGCAGCTGAAAAGCAGAAGCATGGCCAGTGGCACTTTTTGCTTGAATTACTCCCTGGTTGCCTTCTTGCATCCCGTCGTCGACTTTTTTCCTTTTCCTGCTCCCGCACAGACAAACAAATGAAATATAAACTCCCTCGAGAAAGCCAGTTCTGCAAAACACAAATTTGTAATCATGTCATCAAGAGGCATTTATTTGTTCAATGTTAATTTCAGAGACTTCCAGTCTGACACTATTTTCAGTGTAATTAGCCTTTTTCCGTCAATGGTGTGTTTTGTGACAGTGTTTACACCGTGCACAGCACTGGGGGAAAAACACATTCCACATTCACTGGACGTGCAAAAATCAATAAGCTTGGACCGCCCACACAGCCTGTGCCGCCCTGGGCAATAAGCCACATCACCCATGTTATGAGTCGTACAATCGTATTTATTCATCTGTGTGATTTTTAACATTTTTTTTATTATTCTAAGTATTAAACTACAGTTCAGTGTAATTTAGTTAAATAAAGTTTTATAAACGGTTCATGCATTTGGGAAAACATGGGCTTACACAGCACTTTCTACAGTTACTGCCTTTCTTCATGAGATGCGAGAAAAAAGATCAGGAAGCAAATTCCTACATTAGAAACCATAGAGAATCCATCCTTTAAGTTGAGCACGTTTATTCAGTTGGGGTTTGTGGGGTTTCGCAATAACGACATTTCAATAAAATCTGTTTTGCAAATAGGATAACACCTAGTTTTCTCCTACAACAATACTGAGAGAGGGATCTTTCAGTATTCTTAATTTCCCCACTCTCTCTGGGTTCTCCACAGTCCTGGGTCTTCTTTCATGGTTCCTTCTCTTCGTTTAGATTGATGGGAACATTTCAGTCCTCTGTGGTTTATTCTGCAAACACAACCTCACAGCTGAACAGCTTTTTCTTTCCCACCGTCCACAGTTCTGCAGTTCCCAGTGGCTCTGAAGCTTTTTCTTTATATTTCCCTTGCACTCCTCCTTACACTACCTGGTGCCAAGATCCAATTCCAGTTGTTTGAAATGACTACATATTCATCTGACAGTCTATATGAAGAAGTTTAGACGAGAAGTTATTTTCGTGAAGTAATTTCACTCATTCTCCTTATCTGAATATCCTGTTCACATGTCTTTCCCATTTTGAAGAACAAAATACAAGAAACTGACCCACCTCAGTGTCACATAAACTAAATAGCCCATACTAAAGGAAAGCGATTGATTGCTGATTTACAGCTCTGATCCACTCAATAAAATAAAGCCTAAGTTATAAAGAAATGTTAGATATTTAACGGAGTGAAATATACTCTGTAATGTGAGATATTTTATGATTGGGTTCTGCTTGTTTCTCGCCTTACCCTCATTGGTTCATCGGGGTGGCCGGCCTTCACCGGCCTGTCCTGCCTCTTGCTGCGAAGAAGCTGCTTGGCAAACTTCTCCCCAATGATAGGGTTGGCAACTGAGGAGGAAACAAACAGTTTGTCTGCACAGGTCATTGTCTTGTGATACACTCGGCCAGCCCCCCCCCTGGCTCTGGCTGAAGCGATTTCCAAACAGGACTGCAGTTTTTCAGCTCCTGGCTGTGTGGATGTGAGTCAGAGTGCTTCCTCCTGGTATTCTCAGCTTGCAGTTTAACCTCAGCCTGTTTTTGTTTGTCTTTCCATAAACATGCCAGCTGTTTTTGTCACAGCTGGGTATTGGCTAATCAGAACAACATCCTTCCTCAACCAGGGCAGCCTGTTTTTTTTTTTGTTTTTTTTTACCCCCACAGCCAATCCCAGAGGAGCAGCTCCTGTAAACACTGGTCTTTGCAGAATGAGGACTCTCTGTCCTCTCTCTCTCTTTCTGAATCTAGGGCTGTGTTTGGAGGCCGGGTCGGTAACAAAGTGCTCATTCATCCTTCACACTCCCTGGAGAGGGACTCCGAGCAGCACGTGACCCCAGCATGCAGCCGGGGAGGCTCTGTCTTCTTCTGGCGCATGAGCGAGCTGCAGGGGAACGGTACCTACTTCTGTCAACATCGGGGCCCCGTCTGGTGCAGGTTCTGCTGCAGCCGGGGCCTCACAGCAATACGTGGCAATTGTCTCGTCCAGAAATGTGGACATTAAAAAGAAGCCACGCAATTTGAAACCCAGGAGTTTTAGTGAGCTTCGAGAAAGCAAAAACAGCATGCTTTGGATAATAAAATAACTCGCCTTGTTTATTTTAGCAAAAATCAAAAATATGTTGTTTCTAATCCCATCTGTCTTCAAAAATAAACAGTCTTGTAAAAATAATGATACGTTTTTCCTTCACAATCTGTATAAAGAAGCTTCCCAGTTGCAGGGGGGGGGGAACACAGTTAAGATACACAATAAGTATATTAAATAGTGCTAATATCTCTCTGCTTTTCTCTGTGACTCTGATTTTACCCTCAGCTTTATTCCCAGATGCAATCCTACCTGTTTCAGTGGCCAGCAGGACCAGGCAAAGCAGAAACACCACCAGCTCCTTCTTCATCTTTCCTGCCTGAGTTTTCACGGCTCTTAGCTCCACACTGCAGCTCAGAAGGTGTGAAGGGGGAAATTTCTCCTCCCTGTCTTCCTCCCCCTTTTCCTCGCCCACAAACTTGGGAGAGGTTTGTGGGTGAGGAAGAAGTTTACATACAGACCAAATGTATGTAAATTTCCGAATTTGAAGAAAGCGCGAGAAAAAAATGTGTATGTCTTTTTATTCGGTGAATATAAATTTCTTGTTTCAACTGTATTTATTTCCAAACAAGCAGGCTGTAGGTTTTGAGAAATATTCCTGGTTTTATTTTAATTGTTACATTTTTTTTTTAATTATTTACAAATTTTAAGCAAAGTTCAGTTCTGTACCTCTTCCCTAAATTTAAATTATATCAGTTACATATAAATCCACTCCTCCCTTTCTCATGTGTCACTGTGACCTTTATCAACTAGGGCTCTGTCAATAACAGGTTGCCAGTCTGCAGTCACTTTATTAGGTTCATCTGTTGAAAGTGGCAAAGACGACCTGCTGAAACAATAATGATGCTTTGGAATGGGGAAAGAAGAGGACTTAGTAAGCATCATGCATGTACACCATAATCTGCAGCAATTGCATAACGTTTTAATCAGTATGGATCCAATGTGTCCAACACCTTACCATGCTACATTGTGAAGAATTAAGGCAGCTCTGTCTGCAAAACAGGGTCCAACCCAGAATAGGCAAATTTGACCTAATAAAGTTCAGCTAGTCTCCTACATATGACGCTCAGTGCATCTCTGTTATATTATCTTTGCTGCTGTAAAAGCTTTTTTTTTTTTTTTTTTTTTTTAACAAATACTTATTTTTTCATCAACTTTTTTGTAGCACAAATTGCACAGCATGGCCAAGTTCAGGTATTGAATTAAAGTGAACCAAAAAAAAAAAAAAAAATCTGCTGTCAAGACCTTAAGCCCAAAGTCTGACTTACTAGGAGCAAAACTGGAAAGAAATGAGTTGTGGTACAAGACATTTGCTCAGTGAAGTAGAGGATTGGGTTAATAAAAACATCGCTTAAACAAATTTCAGCAAGTCGAGTAAATAATATAGCACACTGATTTAATAAAAAATACTGAAAGTGAGAAAACTCTTCAGAAAAACATTGTCATTTTATTAGGGGAGTGACGAATGGCAAGCATGTAGAGGAGTGTCCACTAGATGGCAGTGTTAACACACACACACACACACACCAAATGATTATTTTAGCTGCTGCTAAAATAATCATTCTCAGGAAAACTTGACACGTTTTCCTGAGAATGTATTTGATTCATGAAATGATTTATATGAGATACCATCTGAGGAGAAATACTACCTTCATAGCTCGTTAAAACTGGGTTGGGATTTTAAACAAATGTGAAACGCTTATTAAGATTTAAAATAAAACATTTCTATGCGATTCCTTTTTGTGTGTCAAACAGGAATGTGGAGAGCACTCCGGAACACGTCTTTTTGTGTCATCACTTCCGTTTCCACATCTCATGGTTTCTTGCTCATCATTGTGTTTCTAGAAGCGTGGGTAGTTTAATAACCACTTTGCCTTGATTCATTCCGGGGACGCAGGAGACCGCAGATGTTGTCCTCTCATTGTGTGAATGTCATTGTGCCACCGGATCTCAACACTGCGCATGCGTAAGCTTGACCTCAGGCAAGCGCACCAAAGATAATTTATTAAATGTGAGATGAGGTCTACGATTACGTCTGTGTTCGCTCAAATTGACGGATAGAATAGAATAGAAAACCACGAACACGTATTTTAATCTGATTTTCCTTATTTCGTTTCATTGCATCACCTGAAATATTTTTATTGCGGTCAATATCTTGTAAATAATCACAACAAAGACATCCCAGCTGTTCAAAAATATTTATATTTTCAAATATTTCGCCATTATTTTTCAAGCTGAATTATGTAAATTTAGGCTGCATGGCTCTGCAGCCTTAATTTACCAAATCTATATATACATAAAACATTATTAAGCAATCACCAAAAGTAAGATTTAAAAATGGCCTTTAAGAGTTTACTAATAATACTTTAACAATACTGACAGGAAACGTAACGTTGCAATTTGTTGTAATTGAATTGAATTTGTAGGGGTGAACTATCTTCGCGTGTAAGCCCTCTTTGCAGGAGTTACGTCAGCGTAAGAACGTCGTGTTTCGACGTGATGCCGTCCTCTTCCTGTTTGTAGTTTTTCCTCTTCAAACTACAAAGCAGCATCCTGTTGATGCTAGTGAACATGAGTCGTCGCTTGGTGGTGACTCTGCGCTTCTCTTCTCCCATTTGCGCTCCTTGAAAGCCCGTCGCTCGTGTCCGGGCCGCAGCAGCGATGTGCCAGGAGGGGGGCGAGGCGAGGGAGGACTGCGGCTCCCGGGAGGAGTGGACGCTGCTGTTCTGGACCTCTCTGGCCGTCATCGTCCCGGTCATCCTGACGCTGTGGTGCAGCGCGCAGCGCTCCAAGAGGAAGACCTACATGAAGGAGTTCTTCAGGAAGAGCAAACACGGCTGGCACTACACGGACCTGTTCAACAAGCCCACCTACTGCTGCGTCTGCTCGCAGCACATCCTGCACGGAGCTTTCTGCCACTGCTGCGGCGTGTGCGCCGACGAGCAGTGCCTGCGCCGGGCCGACAGGAGCCTCCCCTGCAAAGAGATCATGGCCCCATCTCGCCCTGACGGATCCACGGAGCACCGCTGGGTCCGCGGAAACGTGCCGCTGGCTAGTTACTGTGCTGTGTGCAAGCAGCAGTGTGGGACTCAGCCTAAGCTCTGCGACTTCAGGTACCACAGATGTCAGACAGGAACAAGTAGAGTAAACACATCACTGTGACTTCATTAAGGTTTCAGATCAGTGGTGTCCAAAGTCCAAAACATACGGATAATGAGTAAAACTTTATCTATATACGCACATTAAAAAAAAAAGCTACACATGCATGTAGATTAATTAACATCAATCTTTCAGTCTATTAAGATTAGCAGATGATCCAAAATATCGATAACCATGCAAAGTCGGTATAGGTGTCAAATCGGTACTTGTGCGGTAAAATCGATCCCAGCAAAGCTACTCCAAAAAGTTACATGTTTAGGAATTTTACACATATTTTTTTTGGAAAATGTGATTGAAATCTTACTCGTCAAACAAATTGGAATGTTGTGGTCTCACATTAAACCTTCAATAAAATGAAGCAAAAACAAGATTATTAATGATAGACATCCTATGATAACAAAATGTTTCCTGTAGGATAGTATTATATACTGTAGACATTTTTTTCTCTTTTTGGTCTTTCCTATTAATACATAACCAATATTAATACATAACTAATATTTCCTTGGTTTTACCTGGTGATGAGCAGAGATATTTCTTCATTTTGTATTCAAATTTGAAAGCTTTATGTTCCAAGATATTCATTACTTTTTACCAATGCTGTGTGTGACGGTGCAACTTCGCTGTTTATACTTTCGAGCTTCTCTGACGTCTGGTTTTCATCTAATCCTGGGATGTTGACAGAACTCGTCTGACAGCCGGAGAACAAACCCGGTTTAAACAATGGAAAGACGTTCCACCTTATTTCTAGTTCAATGTCTGTTCAACTTACAAATAAGGAGGCATGTAAGAAAAAATGCATTATGCATTTGGAAGAATTTAAACAGCAAGATTAGGCTATACAAAAATAAAACGTAATATAAAAAAGTTGGTCATTTAAAGAGGTAAGTCTGAGGTCAGAATGGGATTGATTAGAACCGCTACCCTCCCGTCTGATGAACTGCTGCTGTTGTCAAACGTGTGCAGGCTTGATGTTGCTCTACTCAACTCCCCATTCGTGGTTTGACCCCAAACTGTCACGGTGCGTCTCCCTCTGCGCCTCCTTTTCAGGTGTGTCTGGTGTCAGACCACAGTCCACGATGACTGCATGGACGGCTTAGCGGACGCAGAAACGTGTGACCTGGGCGAGTTCCACAGCCTCATCATCCCTCCTCACTACCTCCACCTTGTCAACAAGCTGCGCCGCCGGCACCCTGACGAGTTCACCAAGGTGCGACGAACGTGACGTGGATCTCCTGAGTCGCTTCCTTTTCCTAGAGCGGTGGAGAAAGTGAATATCACATCGCTGTTTTTTTTTTTTTGTTTGTTTGTTTGTTTGTTTTCCCTGCAGTTGGGGGCTTCCTGTGGCAGAAGCTGGACACCTGTGTTGGTGTTGGCCAACACACGGAGCGGCAACAACATGGGGGAGGCTCTGCTGGGAGAGTTTCGAACGCTCCTCAACCCCGTGCAGGTCAGCTTCTGCCTTCCTCCAGGTTAAGCCTGTCGTAATAAGCATTTAATCAATTAATCGCGTGATGAATTCAAATGAGCTCGATATTTTCCATTCTGATTATTGATATTTTTGTTTACAGACTTTATAATCCATTTTATTCATGGCGTTGGTTTTAAGCATTTTTTTATTTTATTTCTGGTTTATTAGTTGTTCTTGATTCTTGTGTTTTATTTTGTCCATTTAATATGTAGTCCAGTTCTGGTCTAGAATGTTCTTTACAAGATTTAAAAGTTCATCGTTTTTTGAGAGAGCAGACGTTCTTTATTAAGCCATTATCAGTGTATTACTTAAAAATTGTCTGTAAAAAACATCAACTTTTATCGCAATAATTACTGGGTCAATTTATCGTGCAGCACAAATCGTTGTCGTGTCAGGCCGACTTCAGGTGCGTCAGCCTCAGATTTGATCAGAACGGCTCCATCCTTTTCCAGGTGTTTGACCTTTCTGAGCTGACTCCTTCCAAAGCCCTCCAGCTGTGCACCCTGCTGCCCCCGGGCAGGGTCCGTGTGTTGGTGTGTGGAGGTGATGGCACTGTGGGCTGGGTCCTGGATGCAGTAGATGCAATGAAGCTCAAGGTACGATGATGAGGTTTTGTTCAGCTTTGATGAAGTCCAGGGCTTTACAGAAATCCTGAAAAACCACAGGGAGTCTGGCTCCTTGGAAGAAAAATGAACGAGAAAGGTACAACTTAAAAAAATAAAAAGGGAAAACCATGCTAATGCACTATTTTGTGATGATCTATCATATGAAATTTAAGTAAAACTAAAACATTTATGGTTAAAATTTTACGAATTGAACATTTTGTTTTTCAAAGCAGCATATGTCACCTTTTTTTTTATTTATGTTTTTTATTATGCTGCTTTTCTTTCAGGACCAGGATCAGTTTATCCCCAGGGTGACCATCCTTCCTCTGGGGACAGGAAATGACCTTTCTAACACTCTAGGCTGGGGAGCCGGGTACGCTGGGGAGATCCCAGTGGAGCAGGTTCTCCGTAACGTTCTGGACGCAGAAGTGGTCAAAATGGACAGGTAGGGGTCGAGAACTACATGTTTTTTAGTTTAAAAAAAATTTAAATAGTTTAGTTGAAAAGTTTGAACGTGAATGTGGATACTCTTCTTGGTCGTTTCAATGCTGCTCATCTGCACAATAACAATTTTCAGATGGAAGGTCCAAGTAGCGTCAAAGGGGGTCTACTTTCGGAAACCAAAGGTGATATACGTACATAAGTTTTTCAAACACACGGCTTTGTATTTCTGTGCAAACATGTCTACAAGCCAAAGCTGACCCGCTGAACTTCTCCCCCCTCCAGGTTCTGTCCATGAACAACTACTTCTCTGTGGGGCCGGATGCTCTGATGGCGCTCAACTTCCATGCCCACCGTGAGAAAACACCCTCATTCTTCTCCAGCCGCATCATAAACAAGGTCCCAGCGCCTCGTTTGAATACGCAAATCCCGTTCAAACTTGTATTTTCATATGAATACACAGCGACTGGTTGTAAATTTGGTGGCTTTGTCTTTATTTGTCCTGCCTCAGGCCGTGTACTTCCTGTATGGCACCAGAGATTGTTTAGTGCAGGAATGTAAAGATCTGGATAAAAGGATTGAGGTATGGTAAGCTTCGTCATTGTTGACTGTATCTGATCTGTTTTTATTTTAGGCAATAAAGCTGCTGAAAGGAGCACAATATAAACTCTCCTAATGAAGCAAAAAGCAGTGAGCTTCAGCTGAGCCAGGCTACTGTCATCTTCTTTTATGCAAAGTGAAACTAAGCCTGTAAGCTAGTTTACTAATGCATGCAGTTAGATGAGTTAAAGGGTCCATTTTCATGACAGAGTTGTAATAAAAAGCTAAATGGATGAAGGACTTAGTCTGTGATTTGCAGATAATTAAAATCTAAAGTAGTGAAACTAACAAAATAGATTTTATCTAAAGGGAGCAAATGTCATCATGCAACCCTGGCAACTGGACAAAAACAACCACTTCAGTCAGTCTTACTGAACTGCAGCTGCTGTTCATAGGTATGAATGTTAAACCTTTAGGATTTATTTAAACCACAGTATTTTAAAGGGGGAATTTTATAGAACAAGCATAAATGATTTTTAAAACCAATCTTTGGGTCCAAATCTTTCAAAAATAATCCACATTGCATCCAAATTTAATGCACATATTCAACTAAAGCTTTACTAAGTGCAGTGAAAGGCTCTGGAGTGCCTTTTAACTCTAAAGACTCCACTACGGCTCAGTTTTAACAACACTGAAATCATTTGCACAGTTTACTGGAATGGCTTCAACCTCAACCTGATTGAAAATTTAGGAACTATGAAAAGCCACAATCGTGTCAGGAAATCAACCAATCTAAACGTTGCTAATTCCAAGAACAACTCCAACATCTTTCATTTCTCTTTGGAAATCTTGGACCTCTACAGATACAATAGCACTATAATTATGGAAGGTTAAGGAGTCTCACAATGCCTTTTGGACATCACGTGTGGCTTGCATTCAAAAAATCATTCTGATTAGTTTTACTAAGACAAAACTCACTGATATTTAAATGACATCAGCCCAGGTTTAAACTACCCCTCCTGCAGCTGTAATCTGTAATCAACCGCAGCTTTATGAGAAATAAACCGAAACGCTGAGGATTGATCCATCTTTGAATCATCTCTGTCTTTAATATGAGTTCATCTCCAGATTATAGTACAGATTACTGAAGATGTTGAACTCTCTCACCTTAAATGGTGAAGATTGTTGTTTAAAAGTAAACGCTTAAATAGTTTGATATCATTATGAAACAAAGATAGAACCAAAGTGTTAATTATGAAGCCATCATTTTTCTGACTTTAATTGTTGATGGCGTTTGCCACCACAGCTGGAGCTGGACGGGGAGAGGGTGGCGCTGCCCAGCCTGGAGGGCATCATCGTTTGCAACATCGGCTACTGGGGAGGAGGCTGCCGGCTCTGGGAGGGGATGGGAGACGAACCCTGCCCCCCGACTCGGTGAGACATGCTTAGGTGTGAAAATGTAAGAAGAAATCAAATTTTTGAGGGGGCCTCATGTGACGGATGCCCTGAACCCGCAGGCTGGACGACGGGCTGCTGGAGGTTGTGGGTGTGTTCGGTTCTTTCCACTGCGCTCAGATCCAGGTCAAGTTGGCCAACCCTGTGCGACTGGGACAGGCACACACCGTCAGGGTGAGAGCATACCCTTCCTCCCCCTACACACACACCCTCACACATCTGAATGACAGCATTAGCAGGCCTGTTTGTTGCTCAGCTGATGCGTCTTTGCATGTAAAACAGGTAATTCATCTAGTTGCTTAGGGTGGATTTAAGTGCCAGGTGTGAATGGCCTACTTGTGTCTGAGTCAGCTGTTATGCCTTTTATTACCTGGTCTGAACGAGGCCTTATTTGCATTTAGGAGCATTTTTAGAGAAGGACTTTTATTTTTACGTCTAGTGTTAATAATAAACTGTATTTATTGTCCAAAATATTTTATTCCATCAATAAGTTACAAAATAAAATCCCAAATTTCTAATCAAAATAGTTATCAATTTAGTTATTTAATTGGTCAAATGTACAGAATAAATCTTGAAATTATTAATTTTTATACCTTTCTGAATATATACTTTATTTTGTGGAACTATATTCTAGGGGTGCACTGATTGCAGTTTTCTGGCTGATCGCCAATTTCCAATCTTTAAAAAGCTTGACCTACCAATTCTGACTTTGGTCGATACAAGTCACTGAGTTGGCTGGGGTGACTATTGTTGCTGCAAACGTGCAGACATGACCTGGTGGGCTGGTCAGTCAGTCAATCCTCTCTCACAGGAGAGCAGCAGTGGACAGTGTTTGATTTTTGGGTCTTTGCTGAGATAGATAAGATCGGCTTCACATGTAAGTATTTGCCGATCACTGATCTCCCAAAATTAAGCAAATCGGCACCAATAAATCAGTACACCCCTACTATATTCATAATTTTTCTAGTAGCTATACTTTTTTTTATCAATTATGCACTGTATATATATGTTTTCCTGCTGAAAGATGCGTATTATGCGCTAAAACTTCCTTGTGGATCAGTGGCGTGTGATATTCTAACATTTGGGATTTTCAACCTCCAGCTGGTTCTGAAGAACTCAACAATGCCCATGCAGGTGGACGGGGAGCCTTGGGCTCAGGGGCCCTGCACCATCACCATCACCCATAAGACCCAGACCTTCATGCTGTACCACAGCGCAGAGCAGACAGACGATGACGATGACGAGTCCAGCTCCTCTGATCCGGAGAGCCCGGCCCCTCATGACTCCCCCAGGCCCCCGTGGTTGACTACTACTGTGCAAGCGTGATGCGCCTCAGGCGTCACGAGATCCTAAACGCCTCTTATCATGGTTTCTGTTTTACAGTCCGTCTTCACTGGTCCGCCGTCTGCTTGAGTTTGCCTCCACTTCATACACTGAGTCACAGTTTTGAATCCTCGTATTGTGTACTTTGTCCTTTATCTTCGAACCGTCATTTGTTGCAGCTGAGACCTCAGGCATTTACTATCTGGAGCAGTCAGGTGGCGGCGAACATGTTAAGGAAAGCTTTCTGTTTATTTGCACTGATCCCTCGTGCCATATAGATTATAGAGTCTAGACATAACTGTGCTGTATTTATTCTGCTATATTTAAAACTGAGTGTTTCTTTTAGTGAGCCAAATTTAACTCATCCTCCACGCCCTCTAAAAGCCATGTCAGACCTGCAGCAGGCCATGAAAAGCTGTGATACAAGAAAGAGTCGTGTAAGAGATGACAGACGCCATCAACTCTTAGTGATTCATCTTACGTTTTATGGTCTAAACCAGGGGTGTCAAACTCCAGTCCTCAAGGGCCGCAGTCCTGCAACTTTTAGATGTGCCTCTGCTGCACCACACCTGAATAGAATAATTAGGTCATTAAGGCTCTGGAGAACTGATCTACACAAGACGGAGGTAATTAAGTCATTTCATTCCAGTGTTTTGTACCTGTGGCACATCTAAAAACTGCAGGACAGCGGTCCTCGAGGACTGGAGTTTGACACCCTAAACACCACCCTAAACCAAGCACAAAAGAAAGCTGTCTCTTGTGTTTGTTGCTGAAACTTTGAACGTTTGCTAAAAGATCCATGGAGGTGACAGAATGGCCACCTCCAAGAGTCAGTAGCTTGCAGACATGTTCTTGCACCTTGGAGCTTTCCACATTTAGTCAAGTTACAATGAGAAACGTCAGTGTGTTTTATTGGGATTTATTGTGATAGACAAGCATGACGTCCAGCATAACTATGAAATGGAAGGGTAGTGGGAGAGTTTTCAAAATTTTCCTGAAAATATAAAATGCTGGGAATACATTTGTATAACCTGAGTAGGGGCTGTGCTTCCAGTCTTTTGGGCGTTGCCTCTCCTGTATTTAACCCCAATCCTTCTTCCAAGCAACTCTGCCCATCTGTCCTAACACATCTCCACAGCATACAGGACACTATTTCTATTCTTCTGAGAGCAGTAAGTTGCTCCCAGAATATTGAAAAACATAAATAATTTTTATTCGCCTTCAAACACATGTACTGCTTTCTGTTGGCCTATTACATCAAACCATTATAAAACATACTCAAGTTGGAAATGTTCCAATTTTCACCTCTGGAAGTGACTATCTGTTTAATCATGCGACACTGCTCCTTTAGTTTGCATCTTTGTAGCAGTTTGAGAAGCTTTCCCATGTGCCGAATATTCAGATTCACTAGATGTCCCTGCAGGAAACGGGCCGACTTGTTGAGGGTCAGTATGAAAGCACTGCCAAGTCAATATGGAACTACTTTGCCAGCGTGTAAAAAAAACAACTTCTTCCCTCATCTTTGCAAACTGTTTACATACTTTGTGTTGCACTTGAACATAGCTCCTATCCATGTTACTGCCATAAATTATTATACCTGCTGATGAGATTTTACATTGTGCAAGCAGTCCTTCAGCTTCTCGTGTTTTACCTTTTCTCACCACAAGGGGGCAGGCTGAGGAGAGTATTTAGAGGTAGAGCTTTTCAGACCACTTTAGTTCAGTAGTTCATCTGTTGCGTGAACCTCCATGTGTTGCTCGGGTGAAGCTGTTGCATTTCGTGTTTGTCGGAAATCCTGGTGCTGGCGGGATTCCTGGCGCTCGGAGCATATCAGGAAAAGTCTGTAGGGTGTCTGGTTAAAGGTTTGCTGCAGCAGGCTTTAAGGTTGAACAGGATCAGTAACTAGCCATGATGATGCCTTGCTGGACATCTGCTTTACCTTTTAATATGCGTTTACCAGAGCTTTGTGTTGTGATGAAGCAGCTTTTATGAAGCTCAAACGGCCTGATTCTCCGTCTGAGTTTTAATTTTTAAAGCTGATTTGACACATTTCATTGCAGGACTGACATTGTTAATGCTTGAGCAGACTTCCCTACTGTGCATTTATGAGATTTTTAAGCTGGCTTGTAAACAGTATTGATTTAAAGCTAAAATGTCAGAAAAGCAGCTTCAGCTTTAAAAACTCCACTAAATGATTTGAAATACTTGTACAATCAACAACTTACTTTTCTGCTGTCAGAATTGCTTATAAGAATCTGCTGTAATGATAATCAGCAACTTTAGGAAGACCTGTGTGATCCCAGTTTACTACAAACTACCAAGAAACAGCTCAGAGGAAAACAAGCGTTTAATGCCATCAATCATAAAAAATGGCTGTTTACAAAATGTGACAAGAACCAACTTTGATTGAGATGAATGTAAAGAGGTGATGTTTTGAATTTGAAGACATTCCCATAAATATTTTCATACATACCCGAGGTGTTTCTGTGTTTTCATTCAATTCAATCGATAAGACGAGGAATAAATTAATATTTACATTTCAGATGACAAGATGTCTCTAATAGATCTTGGAAGGCAATTTTTTGATACAACACCCAAATCCCTGAAGAGGAAATTAAACTTTGATTTTTTTTTTTTTTTTGTTCTTTGAAGTTAGATATTCTATGTTTTCACATACAAAATGGTGACTAATGCGGTGATGAGCCTTTTTTCTCCATTTGTGTTCTTTCTAATGAATGAACATGATGCTAGAGTTTCTATAGTTCATTATACAGTTAAAAATGTGTTCTGTGTTTTCTGTGATGTTATCTAACTTAAATATTGAAGCTTCGCATTATAAAGCAGGTAGCAGGATCTACGCACAGACGCCACACAACAGCACAGATAAGGTGCATGCAAAGTTTATAATCTCCTTTAGGATGATTGAGATCAGAAATGCTGTCAGTAAGAATTACTTAGCAAGTCACATCTGACTAACTGGAAATTATAACCCATGGATCCATTTCCCTTCTGCTCCATATAAAGGTTTTGGACGACAACACATTATTTTACTTGCGCTTGTTTTGTGCATAATTAACTGTAGACTTGCACAAAAAAAAGAAAAACTATATATATGAAAGTAAACTTTATAAAGACCAGTGTAGGGAGGAGATGAGGTGGAACATTTGTAATATTTTTATAAAAATCTAGGTGTTCCTATTAAGTTTCACGATCCTAAACCTTTTCATTGATATTTAAGTCATCCCAAAATGTCACAAAACTATAGTTATATTCGAATAAGGAGTACGGGCTGGTTAAGTTTAAGTGTAATACCCCAAACAGTTTAATTTATCAACAGTCACAACAGTGTTACTGTGCATAGATCCAGCAGTCCCTTCAGGTTCTGCTGCTGAACTCCGACCCTCACAGCTACTTATTTTTTCTAGGATGTGGGTTGGGCCCGGCCGGTTTCCCCGATGGCGGATGTCCTTTCGGCTTGTCTTTCTTAGCAGAATCGGGTCCTTTCCACCCAGGCTTCTGTCCTCCTTGTGCACTTGGTGGCTTTTTGCCTTGCTCTGAAACAAAGTGCAGAGAATGCTTTTTTTCTCTCTCTCTCTGTAGCAGAACAGACAAAATGATGAAATGAAACACCTGAGTTTTTAAACGCGGCCTTTGGTTGCATTGGAAGAGGCCCAAGAGCAAACCTTAAAAGGCCTGAACATTAAAAGTGGTTATTCATTTATTTGAGAGAAGCTACTGTTTTTATTGGCAAAAGTATTTGTGAACTTCGTCCTGAGCACAGCTGACTGCAGACACAGTCACCACCTGACAAACAGCTGCTGAACTCAGCATGCCTTCATAGAAACTCAACTCTGGCTGAAAACTCAGCCAAAGTTTTCAGCCAGAGTGCAGACTGGTGCAGGCTTTTTTTTTGAAAGAATAAAAAGCCACTCATCTGTTTGAAAAGTAAAAACTTCACTGACTTTTAGGATTTTATGTGCCAGGTCAATACAAATTAGTCAACTGATCCGAAGTTTCAGTAACAGGTGTGTTGTTTACAACTTTTCCCCCTCATTAAAATCTGAAAATGTAGCAAGAATTTGTATCGCACCATTCAAGTGATTTGTAGTAAAATATCTCATATTTCACTCAAATGGAAAGCTCAAAGTGGGAGAAATGTTGTTTTTCACCCAATTCAGACACACAAACCATGTATTTCCCCCTCCTCCCCCCAATAATTTTGACAACTTCCTGTTGGCCTTTTACATAGAAGACTAAATTAAACACATAAAAGTTTGTGATAAAGTGCTAAAATATAAAATATCTTAAATGCTCCAGGGTCCTATCTATTGCACCAATTAAATTTACCAAAGACCACAGTCTAAAAACCTTAATATCTGATGCATTTATTTCTGCCGGTTTGGTTCATGATGAATGTGCAAACAGAATACAAATTGAAATAACTTACTGTGAGAGGGTTGATGGCCACCGTCAGGCTTCTTGTCTGAAAGGTGATACAAACAGTAAAATGTGAAAGACATTTTATATGTGTTCACTGTGATTTCACTGCCGTCACGTCTGTACTATCCATCCAAATGTACTCAATCTGAAAATCTTTGATCTGTTCTTTTTCTGTGGCACAGTTTAATTTATTATTTTTTCACACTATCACGTGTGCATGATAGTGTGCTTCCCCAAAACAAATTTGCTATTTTTATTTACTTATTTAGTTTTTTTCATATAAAGCAAGGTTCTGATCGAAGATGTTTTCCAAACCACCCATCGATCAATGAGCCTCACATGAAATCTTTCCAAAGACAACAAGCTGATCTACGTGTTCACTGGATCAACACTTCCAGTGCAAATAGCTGATCAAAGTTTTTGGGTGGAAAGAAAAACAAAACAAAATAAATAAGAAAAAAAACCTGTTACATAACCAATTCAAAGAACTAAAAATTTATCAGAAGTTTGATAGTTGCATTGCAGGTCCTGATATCTGTGGGCGTTTTTTTTGTTTGTTTTTTTAATTATTATTTAGATGCAAGATTTTTAGAAACCAATGAGATTTGTGTTTATTGAATAACCAACCAATGCTTCTCATATTTTATAAGTCGATTTTAGACCAAGAATCCAAAACATTTCTGAAAATTCACCCGTTTCTATTTCACTCTCAGCTCCTCAGTCAGAGTGAAATGCCGCTACAAGTCATGTAGATCTAATGTCCCCAAACTTAGAATCTAAAAGAGGAATATATTGATATACTATTGCTTCATTGTTTCCCCCTGAAACTTTTTTAAAATAACTGCACCTGGATGTTTTCCTAACATGACAAGAGTTACATCATAGTCACGTTTTCAGAACCAGAAACGGCAAACATACCAGGCCCAGTCTGTTCATCTTTACTTCTGTCCTCAATGAGCAGCTGTCAAGCATCATATGATGAAGAGGAGTGGCTGCTCTTCCTCCTGCGGCCCTTTTCTTTTTAGTCGTACTTTCAAAATGTTTCACCTCTGGTGGGTTGTTAAAACTCCTTGTGTTAACCAGATGGTAATGAATAGACAATTATTGAAACAAAGGGAATTTAAACCGCAGCTGGACAGTGTGCTAAAAAAATAGAGCGGTCGGGTTATGGTGCTTGTCCATTTAGCGCATGGTTTTAGATCATGAACATGTCGTCTTTTACCTTTACTTTTGGGAGGATGGTTCTTGTCTCCACGCTGACTCGGTACCACTTTGTGGGCTGGTTTACCGACTGGTTTTCCTGTTTTCTTAGACATTTCTTGAGGACTTTTCTGAGAAGCTGAAGTTTGGAGAAATCTGTAAACTGTTTTTTTTTGTTGCTTATAATTTAAGAGAATATATTACCATTCTGCCATTTTTTAGATGCCTGGTTCATTTGTTTTGCTAGAGATGTTCGTTTTGCCCATAATTAGTTTCCCTCTTTGTAGCCAAGCAAAAATTAAGTCAAATGAATGTAAAGAGGCTTTCAGTAAATAATTGCATGCGATGTTTGCGTTTTATGCTACGTACGTGGTTTCTGTCCGTGGAAGAACGGAGGCCTGGAAAAGCCAGGTGTCTGACCCTGCTGCGGATTCCATGTTGGCTTTGCCTGTATGTAAACAGGAATATGGACGGGTTGGTAGACGGTCTGGACAGGTGGACGACATGGACTATGGGACCTGGGTGGAGGTCTTTGCTCTGGAGGCTTTGAGTATTCTGAAAAAGAGAAGGTGAATATCAGAGCAGAGAAATAAATTATTTACATGCATCTCAAAACAGTGCCTTGCAAAAGCATTCATGCCTCTTGAACTTTTGTCATGTTCTGACCTTAAAATTCAGTCTATTTCATTGGGGAGCGGCACAAAGAAGTGGTCTGCAATATAAAAACAAGGGGTGCACTGATTGCAGTCTTCAGGCTGATCACAGATTTTTAAAAAGCCTGACCTGGCAAGACCAATTTGTTTTCACAGAAAAATCATTAAATATAGCCACAAGGTAAGTAAGCTGGCAAAAGTGGGACGACTGTAGTTAACAGTGGGACATGAACAGACATGAGCTGGTGGGCGGGTCTATCACTCACCCCTCTCTTACAGCAGAGCAAAACGGTGGCTGATTTATTCGTTTTTTTGTTTTTTTGGGGGCCTTTGCAGAGGTAGGTCAGACTTCTGGATGAGATCGTTCAGTCATCCAAATATTGACAAATTGCTGATCTTCCAAAATCAAGAAAATTGGGGCTGATTTATTGGTCAACCCATCATAAAAACATAAAATACATGGGTGCCTTAATACTTTTGCAAGGAACCTGATACAAGCACAGATTTCACTTTTATAAACGTTTGCAGGCAACAATTAGTAGAACATTACATACGAGACTCGGTTGCCCAGGCTGGACTGTTTTCTCCACCAGCAGCTCCAGAGAAAGAAGCTTCTGCTTGTCCTGAAAAAGGCAAAGTGGCTCCATTTTTAGACACTGAAAAACTGCGTTTTAATACTGTTTCACTACAAAGTTCATACCAGGGGTTGCGCGTGCATCTATGCAAGAGTAATCAGAATTCATTTTTGACGTTTTCTGCATGACATCAACCCACCAGATGCAGCATATCCAGCGTTAGGTTTGTGTAAGATAACTGAACATTACTGGCTTTATACAACTTTCATATTAAGAAGACAAGTGGGACATTTCTAATTTTAGTGTACCTTCGTATTTACCTGGTTTTAGCAGTGGTACTCTGTCCTCAAAAGGCTGAGTGAAGAGCGTCATCAGGCTCTCCTGCAGGGTGGCAGCAAAGTTCTGTGTTGCCATCACCCTTTTGGAGTCCAGGTTAATTCGAGGGGGGTAGGGGTCAAACTTAACCACCCGGGGCAACTCAAATGAAGCCTGAAAGGAGCAAGTGAAGATCATAAGAATTTTATCACTATTATTGTGGGATTTAGTGAGAGGAGTTTCTTAAGGCGCTTTTCCACTAGACCGCCACTAGCCGGTTCTGGCCCAGTTCACCCCAGCCAAATTAATTTTCCATTAGAGAATCCGGTGCGACTCTGTCTGCGCTGTTTTCGTACCTACTTCAGGAATAGCACTAGCCGGACCGAACCAGATTTGAGGGAGAGCTGACTGCATTCACTGATTGTTTTGTGATTTATGTCACTGAAGACTGCAAACAACATTATAGTTCAGCTGTAACATAACAAATGAGCAAGCACGAGTTTAATTATGAGCAGCGTCAGGGACACATGCAGTAAGTTAGACAGCGGAATAACTGCGATTTAGCAACGCTGCTGGCTGCACGTCTCAATGAAGAACAGGAAGCAATAAAGAAGAGAGAAACGGTGAAGCTGTGGTCAGCTTTCTGACTCATCTGCAGTTTTGCTCAGATGGTGTGAAACACCAGAGCTACATAATATTAGCTTGTGATGTGAAATTTATTTTTCCTTTGGATTAAAAGAAAAAGTACATATATGGCAAATATAATCAGCTGATTTGAGTCTTAATTATCATGTTTAGGGCCAGCAATAAATTTCTATGAAATATCGGGGTTTATCTGAGTCCATCAGAAATACAACCTCGAGGTTCTGCATTGCTGAATGTTACTGAGTGTTGACCATAACAAGGAACGGAGCGTATAACGGAAAAGCTCACTACCTTGGGTAAAACCGAACCGCACGTTAACCAGTTAGTGCGCGACTTGCCAGTGGAAAAGCGCCTTTAGTATTGCTACTGAAAGAGGAGGCGTGTTTTAGTCCCACCTGCAGAAAGGCCGGTGTTCCCGCCTGACTCAGCAGAGTGTCGATCTTCTCTCTGGCTTTCTTCATCCTCTCACTGTTGTCGATGAACTTTGTTGTGAGGTCGCGAAGTTTGGTCTGACTAGCCTCCAGCTCACAGTCCACCTCATGCTGGGCCACGCGCTCATCCTGAGCCAACATCTCCCCTATCTGCTGGTACACAGCAGCCAGCGCCACCTTCCTCTTGCTCGCTGCGTCCTGGAGACAAGCAGGCTGATTCAGCTGTGCTTTATGAACGCCGACATGTGAGGTGTAAAAGTTACCTTGAGCTTGCCCTGCAGCTCGTTCATCTGAAGCACGATGGTGTCAGTCCTGTCGATCTTCAAGTTCAGAATTTCCAACTTGTCCCTGAATTCAGACTGCAGAGGAAGAAATGAGACATGAAGCTCAGCTCAAAGTAAACCGTGTTGAGGTTCAAACATGTGAGATGTTATGTCTCCTTCCCTTTTCTCCCCAAAGGTTCTTTTCAGTCACAGCTGAGGACATGCGACATGTCCAAGACCTGTCTGGAGTAACGTTTGAACTGAGTTTCAATTTTTGAATATGTAGAGAAAAAATAACATTCATTTTCTCTGAAAGGTAAACTACATCTTAATTATGTTTTGACCTTCAAATTCATGAGGAAGGCTGTTGACTTGATAGCTGATTAGCAGACATTCAACCACAAAAGGTCACTGCTACAGAAGTTGGCTGCTCAGTGTGCGGTATCCATGTGTACTAATAGAAAGTTGCGTGGAAGGAAAAATTGTGTAAGAAAACAAGCCCAAACAATTTGGTTTCTGTGAAGAAGAGCGTATCAAACCCCCTCCTAAGATTCATGAAAAACAGGTGAGGTTCTCCTGAAAGTATCTTAGTGCTACGCTTACCCAGAAATGTTTCTCCACTAAGTTCTAGGTCAAACTACGATGGAGGGATCCAATACTTCTTTCACTTTACTTTTATGCTTTGCCTTTTCCCTCAATTTTTTGATGACTATATTTAATTCGTCTCCACACACACTTTATTAATACTGATGATCATAACATTTTTTTATGGTCTGACGGCTATTTACGGCTCTCTGAATGATTTTATGAAGCCCATGTGACCTAAAATTGACGCAATCGGGAGGCAGAACAGGTTTGACAAACAAGAGGAACAAGAAAGAGCATAAAAAGGACAAACATGAAGTGGCAAGATTAAAAAAAAAAAATCTAGATAACAGCCAAGCAAAATGTGAGGACCGCGACTTAGACAGGAAGTTAAAAGGGAGTTGTGATTGTTGATTATTGTTCTTGTTTTGTTTTTTTTTTAATTGCCGTCCAAAATGCTTTTTTTTTTTTTTTTTTTTTTTTTTAATGCGCAGCAAATGTAAGGTGTTCGATAAAAAATAAATTTAGTGAAACTCCGATCTCACTCACCGCTTTCAGGCTCCTTTGCTCCTCTGGAGAGGAAAAGCCGCAGCCTTTGTGGACCTGCTGCAGGCAGAGGCTGCAGATCAGGCGGCCATGATCGGTGCAGAAGTGCTCCATCAGCTTGTGGTGGTCGGTGCAGATGTGCTCGGATAAATCCCCGATGGGCTCGGTCAGCTGGTGGAGGCGAAAGGTGGGGTTCTGCCGGTGGGGCCGCAGGTGCTCCTCGCAGAAGGAGGCCATGCAGGTGAAACAGGTCTGCGCTGCCTCGGCCTCCATACAGGTGTCACAGCGGACCACATCATCCCTCTCATCCTCATCCTCTTCCTCGTCTTCATCCTCCTCCTCTTCTTCTTCTTCTTCTTCCTCGTCTTCCTCCTCTTCGAACTGTCCTCCTTCGGTCTTGCTGGACCTCGCCCTGAAGGTCTCCACCACGGTGCAGAGGACCGTGTTCTTCTTCAGTTCCGGCCTGGTCTCAAACAGAGTCCGACACTGCGGGCAGCTGTAGGCGTCGGTCCAGGTGGAGAGCAGGCAGTCCTGGCAGAAGTTGTGTCCGCAGGGGATGGTGACCGGGCAGTCAAAGGTGCTCAGACAGATGCTGCAGGTCAGCTCGTCCTCCAGGCTCATGAGAGCAAAGCCAGAGTCCTCCAAGTCGGCCATGATACGACTCGCAGTGGGCGTTTACAGCAAAACAGTGCGTAAGAAACGAAACTTAACACTTGCGCTCCCGCGAAGGACAAAAACTCAGTTCAGAGAGGAAAACGGAGCTAAAACGTTCACGTGATCCAGTGTTGTCACCAAGCCACATGAATTAATTTGATCCTGAAACAAATTATTCATCTCATGACTCGTGATAATTTCTCCACCCACCTCTGCTGTCCGCGTTGGAGACTCCTGTCAAATGGGATGGATTTCCTCCCGCAAACTTGATCTCCGCAAGCTAAAGCCGCACCCAGTCTGTAGTCCACACAGGAGAAAAACAAACGATGTGTGGCCATGTCCAGGTTACCTGTCTGAGCACAGACATTAGCCGACAAAACATTCAGAAATACTGTTGGAGAAATGAGGAAAAAAACAAACAAACAAAAAAACACACCCCGCTTGTATAATAATAATAACAACAACAACAGCTATGTTACATTGTTTTTCCACATTAACATCAACAAAGTCAACCCGTTGAGTTATTTATTGAAATTAAAGCTGTTAGATGATTTTAGAAGTTATGTCTGCAGTGAACAACCTGCTCTCACATTTAATATAAATTAAATTATTTTTAATGATAAATGATTTTTAAGTCCCTTAGTGGTGTTTGCACGAGTCAAAGTGCAACCTCAAATGAATAAGGCTAACTCAAGGCTTAATACATTTTGGTGTTACGCACAGTGGAGTCACATAATGAATATGTAGCAAAATCTCATGACAAGTTCTTATTCAATGGGTCTAAGTGTAAGGATTTAAGTGGTTATTATCAGCCAGGTTCTTGCAATAATCACATAATATTCAACAGGTGTGAGTATCTCTATCAGGTTTTATCTAAAACCTTCTGGTTTAAAATGCTGTATTTGGAAAAAGTTGTTATTGACTTATACTAGTGAGCATTTTTTTTGTTGAAAATACATAAACAACGTCTAACTGATTAAACTGGATTTATACATTTATTATGAGTAGAAGTTCAGACCTGTTTTAGTTCAAGAAAGAAAAAGAAAGGTGGCAGCTAGCCTTGACCTGGGATCTTCTCCAGAACTCTACTCTTTTTCTTATTGTTGATGCAAAATTCTCTTTTTTTTCCCCCAAATAGAAGTTGACCTCGGGCTGCACAGTGGCGCAGTTGGTAGCACTGTTGCCTTGCAGCAAGAAGGTCCTGGGTTCAATTCCCGGCCCGGGGTCTTTCTGCATAGAGTTTGAATGTTCTCCCTGTGCATGGTGGGTTCTCTCTGGGTACTCCAGCTTCCTCCCACAGTCCAAAAACATGACTTTCAGGTAAATTGGTTTCTCTAAACACTCTCTAATCCTTAGGTGTGAGTGTGGGCATGGCTGTTCGTCCTGTCTGTCTCTGTGTGACAGACTGGCGACCTGTCCAGGATGTACCCCGCCTGTCCCCTGAAACCTTAGCTGGAGATAGGCACCTCCTGACCCCACTAGGGACAAGGGTGTTAGACAATGAATGGATGGAAGTTGAACTCTGTTCCTCGTCTGTGTGGGTAACACTTTGTCCCCACAGCTGATATCAAGGAGCCATGTTGCTGTCATTTAACATCCTGTACAGTCCATCCATTGGTAAAGTGTATATATGTAAATATCCCATCATATTTGCCTCTATTATTTTAGCTTTTTGGAGAAATAAAAGAACGTATTTTTTGCATGTTTGAATATATTTTGTACAGATACAAAACCTTGGATTTTGCATTGACATACTGTTCTGTGGGGTTTTATTGACTTTGACAAATGAATGTTAGATTTAAAAGTAAAATAGATTGAAAAATCATGAACATGAAAATCACTGATCAATTTCACACATGAAGGCTCAATACTAATGCTGCATTTGCAAACATGACACCAGACTGGCTTTTTTTTGGGGTCTTTCCAATCTTTTTGTATTTTATGTAGCACGGTTTACGTTTCACTGTCTGATTTCAATTATTGAAATAAAACAACATTTTGATGATTATCTAATTTTCAGCTCTACAGTGTTGTAACACAGGAAGGAACATTAATATGTTGCACAAAAAGCCTGGATTTTACTTGATTATGACTTCTGCACAGATCATATTGTATAGTCATCGGTGGAATCATAAATAATAGGTGAGGCCACCAATAACAAGTTTATTACACTGAGTTATTTATAAACTCCTGGTATGCTATCGGTCCTGAATAAAACAAAGACTGACACCTAAGTTGTTCTTTCCTCTAACATCACCTTAGAGCAGGGGTGGGCAACTCCAGGCCTGGAGGGCCGGTTTCCTGCAACCTTTAGATGCATCTCTACTTCAACACACCTGAGTCAAATAATGAGGTCATTAGCAGGACTCTGGAGAACCTGACTGCACTTAGGAGGTGATTCAGCTGTTGGATTCAAGTGTGCTGGACCAGGGAGACATCTAAGAGTTGCAGGACGCCGGCCCTCGAGGACCAGGATTGCCCACCCCTGCCTTAGAGCATGTTCGATTGTTTATCGTTTAGTGACATTTCTCTTTTACATAATTTTATTTGCATCTGCTGTAGATTTTGGACACAGTTGACTGATAACAATTTGCTACAACCAGTACATAAGCAGCACCGAAAGAGACCGAGAACAAAGTTTATTCAATCAATCGATTATACTTTATTAATCCAAAAGAAAAATTACGTTGTATTTCAATACAGCTATCTGAAGAAAGTCAAACAGGCACACAAGACAGGAGCCTGAGAATGCAGCCATTATGAAAGGTGCCGGGCCTTCAGCAGATGAGAAAAATACAATACATTCTTACAGATCATCATGTTGTTTATTTTATTAAAAGATCTTATTTAGAATAATTTTTAGGCTCGAAAAAGTAGAAGAAAAGGTTGATTTGGTCATCGACTTAATAAAATGTAGTAAGTGCTTTCAGGTCAGTTTTGGCTGAATATGTCCAAACAACAGAGAACATGACTCAAAGAAAGCTTTGATTAAACATGACAAGAAAAATTAAAGCAGAAGAAAATGAGCAAGAAGACATTAGCTGGGAATTGAAACAACTCTGACGTGTGATTTAAATAAACAAGATACACCCTAGAAGGATCCCTAAAAGTTGTTGTAGATAACAGAGTTCACAGGTTTAGAACAGGTATGGTGTTAAAAACAGAATCTAAACGCTACAGCTTTTATTAACACACTGCAGAAACAGAAGACTTAAGCTCAGCATCACGCAACATATAACTTCATGAATTGGAAATCTTCCCTCCTTCCAGTTCACTCACAATGAGCCAACAGAGCATCCCATTGGCTCGCTTTTCCAACTTTTATAGGAAACTAAAGTGTTTCATCTCTGTGAGGCTTACAAACAACAGAACCAAGTTCAAATCTGGACCTGGACTGTTGCTGAATATCTCCGTTCTCCCCATCATTTCCTCATCCAAACTCCACCAGTGAAGCCAAAAGGTCTTCCGGGTGAACAGATGAGAGACGGATGTTTCATTTCTTTAGTAAGACAGACTCTATATGACGTCTGCTGTAATCAAAGAAATGATGTCAGCACTCAAGGCTTGGTAATCCTGACAAAGTCAATGTATCCATTTACTCTGGTTTCTTAGATTTGGCATAGTGTGCACAAGTAATATTTTCATCTCGTCATATACTTTTTTTGCTGGGACTTTCCATCTAGTCTTTATAGCCTCATTTACAAATAAAAGCAGGTTTTAATACACACGCTTAATATGAAGACACTGCACCTAAAATGACAAGTGATTTATTTTCACAATTTAAACAAGATTTAGTAACCTAAAATTGCTGTTTTTTGTGGTAAAAGATTATTTTATTGAATTGTAAGTATTTTATCAGGTACACGTTGGATGTATTTTTGATACAACTATTTTCTTCCCATTTCCAGATACCAAAGCCTCAATATTAAGCTTCTCAACTTCTCCCTGAACAAAGTGGAAGCTGAAAGACCTGCATGTTCATAGGAAGCAAACACCCAGCAGTCAAAAGTAAAGACTTTACAGGTGTTTGTCCAAAAAGATTTGCTGCTAGATGTCTTAAAAGGACAGAGCAACACCAGAGAAACAGGGTCTGTAAAGTTTCTGAATCCATCAGTGCACTCCTTAACCTGAAGTGTCATCATATCATTGTGGATGTGTCGCAACTGAAATAATCACTGCAGTATTTCACAAGAATATTGCAAGTGATTTTCTGACATCGTGCTAGAATTCTGTAAACAAATCTGAAAATCCAAAACTGAACCCAGATTATCGCTCATAACACATATTTTAAGAGTATAACGACAATAATCTGGTCCACTGCCATGAGCTCAGCTCCTGTCCTGCTGTATATTCTCTGTTTCAGATTAGGAAAGAAAAAGTGTGACTATCTCCAATCCACACTGATTGAAAGACAGTCAAGACTTATTCCTTGATTACATTGGATGTTTTAAAATCAAATGTTTTCCTTTAAATACATCCCATAATTAAGAACAAAACACAGAAGCTAGTCCCAATCACCAAATCCAAACAATTGAGTAAAATGCTTCAGCAGCTTTTACTCTAAACCAAAAACCAATACCAGTTTCTCTTTCGGCCATATGACCAAAACAGAAGCTCCCACACTCTCCACCAAGAGCCAAGTGCTTTATTATGATCCACCCTCAGCTCTTCCCATCCATTTATGTATTAAGGCTTTCATCTGTCTGCTTAGTCAGTCAGCACAGAATCATAACCTTAATAATCCTTTTGTAAAGATCACCTTATGACAGGGCATAAAGGAATGGTCCAACCAAAAATAAAGACAGATCCACATATGGTGGGAACACCATGGACCGTCTGTACTGACGAGGGAAATAAAATAATCAAGAAAGAAGTGTTTAAAGGTATACTAAGCAAGATATAGCTAAACTTAACCTCAACGTGTCATTATGTCTTACTCTGTAAGAACTCCTTGTCTTATTTCATGTTGCCAATTCATCTGGGGGAAGACTTCAAGTAAAACCAACTGACCACTACATCGCTGACCCCCCACTGGTCTTAGCTTACACTTAACTTGTAAATATGTTTGTTTCTGGATCTTGTGATATACAGTTCAATGGAAACTAGAAACTTTGAGTTTAGAAATACCAGCTGCGTAGTATACCTTTAAACCAAGAGGAGTCTTGGCACCTCAGAGAAAGTGACAATAATGAGGGAAATTGTTGAATATAAGTGTGATGATGAAGATAAATAGAATACGCATTAGCCAATCACAGAGAAACATACGGGTAATTTTTGGTTTGTAGTTTAAATGGAGATTTTAGTTGGGTTAATAAGGATCCTTACTTAGATTAATGTTTTATTTCCACGTCCTCATTCCAGACTAACCAGTATTGAATGACGCACCAGTTAGTCTGGCGTCTTTCTCATGCTTCATTGTAAACACATGCAGTTCTCACATTTCAACTGCACGTCGAACTCTACTGAAGCTTGCACAGAGTAATGTAAGAGCCACTGGAGAAAATCCAGAAGGCTGGGTAGACGGCCTCAGCGGACTGAAAACTAAACGAATGGAAGGGATACGCCCTGTCCGCCACGTTATAGAACGTAGCCTTGCCCTCCTCGCAATCCAACAGCACCCCGACGCGCTTCGGGTTCGGATTGACCAGCACCACCTCCGTGCTGTTATGCCAGGCCGACAGCTTCACATTGAACCACTCGATGCACCAGGACTTGCTGTTGCGGCCGAGCCTGCTGGTGGGGCCCTTGCGGTCGATGCTGCTGCAAGCCAGCCCGATGCCGATGAAGTTGTTGCTGCTCAGTCGCACCTCCCAGTAATGGCGGCCTGCGGAGAACCCCTTGGAGGCCAGGACCTGGGAGCAGACGGCAAAGCGCTCTGGGCAGTCGGAGTAGTTTGTGTGCTCGTCGGACACCGTGGCCTTAGTGAAATTCTCGCTTAGCTCGATGCGTTTATGGGCCGTCCTTTGATCAAAATTGAGCACAGTGCCATCTAGTGGAGACGGAATAAAATTAAATTTTAACGACAAACACTTGCTAATAAGACAAGAGGCAAAGATATTTGTTTCCTTACATTTCATAAGGTCACTTCGTTTCTCAGCAGAGCTTATCTCTGAGGGAATGTCTGTAGTCTCTGTGACGGGAAAACACATTTCAAGCATTTTGTTCTATTTCAAAGTGTTCACATGCATCTCAAATTAGAATCTCATCAAAAAGTCAATTGATGTCAGTAAATCAATTCAAAAAGTGAAATTATGATATCTGTTTCTAATGGTTATATATTTCAAGTGTTTTGTTGAAGGTTCTAGCAAATGGCTAATGAAAATCCAGTTTCTCGGAACATTACACAATAACAACTTATAAGATGATTTTTAATACAGATATGCTACCGATTACACTGCCATGGAGAAAACTGGTAACTTGACAATTATCCTGTATGCAATAAACTGAGTGGAAGGAAAACCACACGTTCTCCCTCCACTTTCTCTTATTAAGCTTGGGGCAGCCAGCTTCCTCAGTAATGTCCTTTTTTGGATTACACTTCCTTTGGAGGGTGGCAGTGATGGGATTACTGAAATAAATGAACCGTTTGATGATGTTCTTATTCGTTAGCATACACCTGAAATAACATCAATATGAAGTTGTCTGTTTTTGTTTTAAACAGTTTATTATTTATCAGTTATTCACATTCCAACATCTAAATCCGGTACCTACCAGTTACTTCATTTTTTTCAGCAGCAACAGGACGTCCCCTTGGTTTTTCTTTCACGCCAAACTCCTGCAGGTTTTCCATCGATTTTCCCAGTTTCTTATTGCCTGGACTGGATTCGGTGGTCAGAGAAGGGTTTTTTGCGGGTTCTAGAGAGAAATAAGTCATCATTTTCTACATCTCAACTATAACAAAAAACCTCTGCAAGATTCACAATTACGTACTACTTGTGTTGGTATATCACAAAATCTCAAGAAATAGCCATTACTTTGCAGTTTTGATGTAAAAATGTGTGACTGTATCATTTTGCCTGATAAAATGCAGGAAAAAAAAGCAGGGTTTTCAATCTCACCTTAACAAACAAAATGGTTTTGGTTTGTGTTTGATTAAATTACTCTAGGAATATGGTTTGTTTGCATGATGAAAGAAAAAAAGTTGGATTTTTCTTACTTTGAGGTTTCTTCTTTAGGGCCGGTTTGGCCAGAGGAGCTGGACTGTGGGATCTGGGGAATCGAGGGGTCACTGGGGGAATGTTTGGCTCTGAGGAAAGTTACGAACATGACAAATACAATTTTATCATGCATCTCTTAGGAATGAGATAGATTACAGATACATAAATTGGCAGACTGAAAACAAGTGTCGGAGAAATAAACACACCGAATTCCTGATAAGTTCCAAGACTCGTAGGTGAATGTCCAGAGGCAGAAGCTGCTCTTTCACCTGAAACATGAGTTTAGTTACTTAGCTTTTTATGCTTTCATCTAAATAATTAAATGAATTTCCTCTAAGACACCGCCTCGCTAAATCACTGCACCAGTTAAGAGTATTTGATTTGATTGGTTTCCTGTTTTTTCCTCTCCACATATTTAAACCACTCACCCGCTGCAAATGTGCCAGTATTAATGTCTGAAATAAAATTGGATATTTACTTCACTTGCTTTTATCATGTGACTACACAGAGTGAAGCCACCAGCTTATAAATGTGCTTGCATAGTCACCTGCTATGAGTTTTGGGATTCTGGCCTCCACGGGTTGCTTCAAGAGCTCCGTCAAGTAGTTCTTAAATGTCAAAGCAAAGGCCTCGACTTGCACGACCTTCTTGGAATCCAGAGTGATTCGAGGGCTGTAAGGGTCATAGCTTACAGCCTGGGGAAGGTTAAGTGAAGTCTGCAGGGACAGAAAAACAGAGAGGTATTCATTCAGAAATGTGTATTTTGATGACCAGCCATCATGTGCATGCAGCAAATATTTTGCATTTTATGCTTCTTTCTTTTCATCCTATGCATAAAGAAGAGGGTTAGGTAGAAGAAAAGCGAATGTTTGTGTGCAGTGCTCGGTGGAAATTTATTCCTTAAATTTGTATGCATTTTACCATATTACAGCCGTGCACAATGTGTTTTATTGTGATTTTGTTTATGAGACCAGCACAAAGTTGAGGTTAATTGTTCAGGTTAATGCATGGCTTAACATGGTTATGTCAACCACGCAAGTCAAAAACATGTTGCAATTAAAGCTTAATTAAAGATTAAAATGTTTTGCCCATTTTCTTTCCAAAATATCTCAATCAGAGTCAGATCGGTAAACCTTAATACGTAAATTTTACCAAAGATTCTCAGTTATGTTTAGGACTTTGACTGTGCCATTTTGACACGTGAATCTGCAGCTACCCAAGAACTATGATGATTTGGTTGGCTGCTTGTACGATTAATACTCTCCTGGTCAGATTAGGTAGAAGGCCTCATCTGGGTACCTTTGCATTTCTGTCAGACCACTTTCATTTTAAAATTATGACTTGAACAGTTTTCTATGAGCTGTTCAAAGCTTACAATACTTAAAAAAAATAAACAAACTCTGCTATAAACTTAATGAGCCACATTGTTCATTTTTCATTTGCTGTTATCCCACCTGCAGGAAGGCCAGGGTTTGGGACTGACCCAGCAGACAGAGGATTTCCTCTTTAGCTTTGCCAATGTTGTCGACGTTCTCGCTGAACTTTGAGATGAGGCCTCTGATTTTGACTTCACCAGTCTCCACCTCTTTGTCTACTGCCTTCAGGGCGTCATTCTCCTCTTTGGTCATCATGTCCCGCATCTGCTGATACCCAGCCGACAAGGCACTTTTCCTGTGGATGGCCGACTCCTTGTGAGGACCACAGCAGCAGGAATTAACCCCACAACAAAACAAACTGAAATCAACAGCATCAAAGTTCTTCGTTTGAGCTTTAATCATTCAAGTGATACAAACCCGTAGCTTGTTCTGCATGGCCCTCATTTGAGAAATTACACTCTCATTCTTCGAGAGCTTTCCATCCAGAAAAACTAACTTCTCTCTCAGGTCCATCTGTAAGCAGAGAAAACACGACTCATTCATTCACATCATGCATCGTTATGTATGGATGGATAAATATACATTCAGTTTATGTAGATACAACATTTCCCCATTTCATGGTGAAGTGCTGAAGCACAGCATGTATTTATTTGACTCGTCAATCCTGTTCAGATTCAACGGTGTCACAGCTGACATTGTGACTGAAATAAACAGAGATGTTTGCAATAAAATACTGACTTCAACAGTCAACAAAGTCAATAATTCAACAGCACATGATCAGTTCCAGACTGCGCAACAACAACCGGAGGAGTTTCAGTGGTTAATAATTTATCACTGCATAGTTACTTTATTAGTCGTTAATGACATAATAAACTCATGTTGCTCTGATAAGTCACCTTAGACTTTATTGTATTCTCGGTTTATGAGAAAAAACTCCTTCTTCACCGTATTGTCTCTGCTCAGGTGATTCACCTTCTGAATCACCTGACTCTCTACGCCCAGAGTCAGTTTAAGCTAATTCATGGGTGAACCATGAAATATGTCAATAAACATTTAACAAGATGGCTTCAAATGTTAATGAATTGCTCATTTAATCTTCCATAGCTACTTCTAAATTGATTTTTTTTTTAAACATAAATTATTGAATTAATGTTTAGATTTAGGCACTTGATGTAGTATGAAGTATATAAATACAATTTATGGCTGATTCCTAATTTGCAGATGCAGTTCTGATTTTTAACCAGAGCTACTTTTTAAGCAACCTAAACACTATTGTTGCAGTGGAATCTTAATGAATAAAAGCAGGCGCATTTTTTTTACAGGCTGATAAAAATTACTACAGGAGAGAAATGTTAGTAAATAAACTAAGCTTCACGATTATCTCAAGGCTGTTTACATCTGATGCTTGTGCACCTTCATCTAACAATTTTTTCCTTCCACTCAGCTTTCTGTTAATGTGCTCATATACAAATTCAATTCAAATTCAAAAACGCTTTATTGATCCTAAAGGGAAATTAAATGTTCACTCTGCGAACCACTAGGTTCTTTAACAGTGACTTTATGTCCTAACCTTCCATGTGGTTGGTTTAAATGACCATCTGCGGGACAATGGTTATGACTGTGCAGATCATAATATATATATAAGATGCACTTGTATTAGACTGAACTACCTCTTTCTTGCTCCTTTGCTCCTCTGGAGAGGTGAAGGAGCAGCCTTTGTGGACCTGCTGCAGGCAGAGGCTGCAGATCGGACGCTGGTGTTGGCTGCAGAAGAGCTCCATCAGCTTGTGGTGGTCGGTGCAGATCCGCTCCATCAGGTCCCCGACGGGGGATGTCAGCTGGTGGAGGCGGAAAATGGGGTTTTCCCGGTGGGGCCGCAGGTGCTCCTCACAGAAGGAGGCCATGCAGGTGAGACAGGTCTGGGCTGCCTCCGCTTCCATACAGGTGTCACAGCGGATCACATGCCTCTTCTTCTTCTCGGGTTTGCTTGCAACAGCACCTTCGGTCTTGTAGGACCTGACCCTGAAGGTCTCCACCACGGTGCTGAGGACCGTGTTCTTCTTCAGCTCCGGCCTGGTGGCGAACAGGGTCCGACACTGGGGGCAGCTGTAGGAGTCCTTCCAGGTGGCGAGCAGGCAGTTCTGGCAGAAGTTGTGTCCGCAGGGGATGGTGACCGGGCAGTCAAAGGTGCTCAGACAGATGCTGCAGGTCAGCTCGTCCTCCAGGCTCATGAGAGAAAAGCCAGACTCGTCGGCTTCGGCCATCATGGAACCTACAGCTGCAGTGACGAAGAAACGAAACTTAAAGGCGGCGCCTGAAGAAAACGAAAGTAAGAGACAACCGGTGCGGATTCATTTACGAAGAAAAGTCAGGAAATTAAAATAATACACATCAAGTTTGTATCAGTCGGCTGCTTTTAAACAAGCATGCAAATATTACGTGTCGTTAGGACCTTTAATTCCTTTAGTTTAACACTGTCGTGAACAGACAGTGTCGCGCAATTTCATAAGCGAGCACTACTGTTAAACTTCCGCTTTAAATTCTCAATAAATGTCTCTTACAGTACCTTAACGTTTTTGTGGACGCAGTTCTGGTAGGATTTTCAGATCACTGTCTCAGACCGAGTGCTAAAAGGTGGAACTGCGGAACACCGAGGTGAACCGTGACAAATCGGCTCTAAGCAAAGTCCCTCCCTTTTGTTTAATAGCAGGTGTGGCGTAACGCTCAAGTCAGAGCGCATTTCACAACAAAACGCAGCCTGCTGTAGTTATATACCTTCGACCAGTGACTGGCTCCTCTAAAATATGATAAATTACGTAATCACCTAAAATCCCAAATTTCCTGGGGAGGAAAGCATCTGGGGATGTGGGAGGTATGGCACACCACCTAGGGCGGCATCATGTAGAGGGTTGGCATGCTAAAAAAAATGGTTTCTGTCAGTTGTGCCCTGAACGGCAGTCAGTGGCAATTCTAGCCCTGTTTTATAATGGGTTAGTCTGATCCGGGTCCTCTTACTCTTATTGGTCTTTTTTTAAGTTTGATTAGTGACTGTTGTGTTGTTTTGTAATTAATTTCCCAAATCTCCCTGGAGTCACTTAAACAATGTCAGACTAAACAGCAGCACAGAATGTTAGGGTGTTTCTGTGTGAATAGAAAGGTGTTTGGTACTGAAACTATGATAGGCCCACTTCATGAACTGTGAACTGAAATAGTAAAACCCTGACTCATAATGTCTACTTTTCCATAGATGGACATTCATTCTTGTAAAAAGGACCAACAGTTCAGATAAAAATAAGGGTAATGCAATTTCTAAGTATGATTTTCAAATAAAGTTCAGGTTAAGGACTCATTTTCAATAGTCATTAACCTGAACTTCTACCTTGACAATAAACTGGTTTTAGGTTTATTAATCCTATAAATTTAGTAAAATGTTCTTTAAATGAAATGCATAGTTTTGAGTAGATTTTATTTTAATCTCAGGGAGAGCAGACCCCACTGGGACTGTGTCACTCCACAGCTGCTTGTGTCTCATTAATGTTAGCAGATGTTGGCAGGTATGATGTGGTCTTGAGATTCGGTTTCAAACTGAGTTTATACACCTCTGGAAAAAGTTTAAAGTTTCTCTGATTTTACTCTTTATAGGTATATGTTTGAGTAAAATGAATATTGTTTATTCTATGAATTACTGACAACATGTCTCTTAATTTTGTTTGTGAATGTATGTAAATAAGCAGTTAGATTTAGAAAACTGCACCAACAAATATCTTTTCATGGGTTTTAGCCTTACTGGGGGCTAAGCACCCCTAAAGGTCAGATCCTAGAATCGCCCCTGACTGCAGTTATTTACATGCCCCACTCCCACAGACAAACAATAGCACTTTTGTGTTGAACAAACAATAGGCACTTTATATGGCCAAACACTGCAACATTTTAATGGTATTTAGTCTGACATTTGATTTGTAGTTTTCAATGCACTGCTACGTTAAAGGGCTATTTCAGGGTCTTTTTTTTTGTAGGTAACTCCATTTGATAATTTCTCATTTGAAACTTATTTTGACTTATTAAAACAGAAGTGGATAATTAACTGAGCCAAGGTTTTTGAAATACAGCTATAGATTTCTATAGAGGATATTCTAGAGAAATAAGACTCAGTGTCAGGGTCATATTTAGGCTGCATGCCACGGAAACAAAGGGAAAACAGGAAGTCATGGATCACAAAGTAACTGTTCCTATACATTCTTCTGAACTTAAATATTAAGCAAAAAGAAGTGCTTCAGACAGTTGCATTTATTTTAATGGGGTTAGATTTAAAAATGTCAAATGGGGCTCTTTGTAGTTTTTTTTAATTTGTCAGACAGGTTTACAAGTAAAAACATATTTGACATTTTGGTACAAAAAAGAAGCAGAAATGTTGATAAACCTTGTAGGTTTGTTGAGTTTAGCACAGGCATTTATACAAATTGAGAAGTGTATATTTTTTTGGGCTCAGGTGCTGTTGATGTGGGGCTTTTCAGGGTGCTGCGTCTTGATCTGGCTGCTGCTGTAGGCCTCGTTGAGCTGCTGCAGGTCCTTCGTCAGGCCTGCAAACTGTTCCTCCTGAGAGCAAAGTGAAAGCAGCCATTAATGTACTGTCATCATTTAAAGTTGTACTAAAAAATAATCATCTGCTTGGGTTCCAACATGGCCATCTTCTCAAATATAATTGAAACTTTTAAACCAAATTCCTTCTAGGATCCAGGTCCAGTGAATACAAAGAAAAAGCCATAAAACGAGTCCATGCTACCATGCTTGAGTGTTGATTTTAGGTTTTTCTGCTGCTTCATTTTTGTCAAACATAGTGGATCACATTGAGGCCAAATTTCCATTATGCTGCCTACATCTTTCATACACTTCTTTCATTTGTTCAGATTCAGCCTTGCAGATGTAAGTGGTGTTGTTGCCATTTTCCTCTTACAGAGAAGTGGCTAATTCCTGGCAATCTTTCAAAACAGGTTAAACTTGCTGTTTACTAATTGTACTTAAATGTGAACATGTGAGTCCTAGCCACTCCTATGAAGACTGACGGCTGTCTTGAATATTTTCAACTTGCCAGGAAAACATCGTTCTGTTCCATGTTTGAATGAAGAAATATCTTGGGGAAAAAAGAACATTTTTCAACTTAGTAGTTGTATTGAGAGCAAATGTTCATGTCTCAGATCGTTGCTTTTGTCTTTCTCCCATGGCATCTGAATGCATAACACCAGAAAAGGCCAAGAAGACGTTTCTTGTAAAGCTTCTAGCCAGAATATTGTTTTAAACACATCAATTTGTATTTATTTATTTATTTTTGTATTGTATTTAATTCTTTGTTTACAAGCTTTTAGCTAAATTCCTTCTTGAAAGGGGTTCTCTTGAATTTTGCTCCGCTGCTATATATATATATATATATATATATATATATATATATATATATATATATATAGTTATATTTGAGTCGTGTTTGAGAACATCCTACATTTAACAATAAAAAATTGTTCAGCATTTCGATGGACTGACAAATGCTGCATTTGCATGCTGTGTGCATCTAACCAAATAAATATGACTACAATTCATTTGAATTCATTCTAATTTTGAAGATAATTTTAATATCTAAATTAAATTCACTGACTGATATTTGTGTCTCTGCTTCCCTTACCAGCACATTCATTCTCTCGGCTGCAGCAAGTGCAACACCTAGCCTTCTCTCATCTTCTTCCCTTTCCTCTTCAATCACGCCCAACCTGGAACAAACACAGAGATGCCAGCAACATACAACATGGTGAAGTTAGAAAAAATGTGGGGAAGTTGTCTCTTCAATTTGATCCCAAAGATTGCTTTAGCAGGCACAAAAAATTCTATACAATCTCACCTGAAGGTGGCACTGGCGAGCTGCTCCTCTCGCACCGCCAGCAGGTTCTTCAGCTCATACACCTCAGCTTGCAGCATTGCATTCTGGTCCTGGCTTTGGATGATGAAGTCCTCCAGACGTTTGGCCATGTCCAGCTCCCGCTCTGTCACCTGCTCTATCCCCAGACGGAGCTCTGACAGCTCCTGGGCGTGCTGGAGGGGAATCACACTTTTATGTAAATGCAGGAAATTGAAACCCAGTGTGAAATCAGTTGTGGGGATGGGTGGATGGATGGTTGAAACATACCCGGTCCAGTAAGCTGAACTGCTCGTTCTCGGCTTTCATCTCACCCGACTCCCTGTTGGGGTTGACGATGATCCATGGAACTGGTGCTGGAGCACGCCTGATGCTTTCACTCTAAACAAGGTAGACAGGAGACTGCTGGGTTTGTTTTACAGGCAAAACAAAAAAATATCTCTGGAAAATGTCAAATAGCATAGATTTGCTGGTTGGTATTGCACCCTGAGACCGGGCTTTACTCACAGTATCTGGTCGTGTGATAACTGGCTCGTTGACCTCGGCCCCTTGCTCTTCGTGGTCCGATGTCGGCAGAGCTTCGGAACTGGTCTGCCTCTTCAGGGCTTGTTTGCCGTGACCAGGACGTCTGTGTGGAGCACTCTGGGTTCTGGTGACTGGTTTCCTCTCTCTCGTGTTCTTACGTGGTCTGCTTTCACTGCGAAATAAACAGATCAGTGTGTCATAATGTCAATATTTCATCCATTACTGAACTGTAAAAAAACAAAATGCAGTTTTCAAATTATTCAAATGATTCTTTTGTGTCTTTTTTTTTAGTTCTTTGATAAAATGTCCTGTGAAACTGCATGTAAAAATATTATCTTTTGTGATTCTAAAAAGCAAGGGAAAAAAATTTGTTGCCACTTTAAAAAATGGTTTGAAGTGTTTACAGATTTTTTCTACAAGTAGTTGACACAGCAGTGGTTTGTGGTACATTCAGTTTTATTTTGCTTCTCAAACAAAAGACTAGTCTATTGGAAAGCCAAAGTTAACCCAATGCAGTGCATATTTACTGAGTGAAAATCTACTGTTGTCATCATTTCCTTAGACATTTTATACATTTCAAATGATCTTCATTACTTGTGAATTATTTAACAAGTACACAGGTGTCATATAGTACCTGTCGTACACAGGTGTCATATAGTACCTGTCTTGTGGGCCTTTGGAGTCCACAGGCAGTCTCTGGAGGGATGACTGCAGAGGACTGTACTTTCTCAACTCTCGTGGAGGAACATACACCGGTTTGGATGGTTTTGTATGACTGCAAAACAGAGGCCAGTCAAAATAGCAGCAGGAAGCTCATGGAAGAGGCTCAAGGCCTCTAACTTACCTGTTCACAATGATCCGAGGCGCTTCAGGACCAAGTGAATCACTTATCTGGTTCAGGATTGAAGGCAGAGGATGCAGCTTGTCAATTGTGTCCTGAAAATGAAAAGCTGGAAGTTAGTTTTATATCATAAAATAACACCTGATGCATAATGGACTCTCATTTGCTCATGATTATCAACCAAACTGGAATCACTTTTCGTCCCACCTGATTCTTCTTATAGATAATGTCCACAAGGAGGCCGTGCAGCACAGCCAGACGCAGGGGCAAGTCTACATAGCCATCAAAGGATGTCATCGGGATTTCAGTGTCTTGATTGGACACTGTTTGCAGGAAACACTTCATCCCATCCCAGTGCTGATCCAGAAATTCATTCATGAACAGCATGTACTCCTCCTTCTCTCCAAACCTGAATCCACACAAAACATTTCATTTGCTTAAACATTTAAACTTTCACTCATGTAGAGTTTGTCAGCATGAGATGACTAGATGCAACTCACAAGGTGGAGTTGGCCAGATTCTGGATAACTTTAGCAGTAAGGGTGAGGGTCCGCAGAGTGTTTGGCTCCGGATATGCCTGAGTCAGTCCGAAAAGAGAAGGACTCAGGATAGCAGGACATAAGAAGCGGAGGAAGAGCGAGGCAGAGATGAGTCGCTGCCCAATTTCTGCTTTCCCCTTGTCTTCACACAGCTCCATCCAGTTGGAGAAGATCTTGTTTAATTCCTCGGGAAAAGATCTGTGAAAGGGAAAGATATGCTCAGTCAGTTCCTTGAAGCAATTTGTCTTTTGCTTCTTCTTCACCAAGCCGTCATGTCTCACCCATGTATCTCAATTATCTTCTGCACCACATCTTCACAGGTTTCCCTCAAGTGCTGCTGGTTGCTCGACAGTTCAGCAGCGGGGCATTTGAGAGGGTCAACTTCACAGTTCTCCACTGAGGCGTATAGTCGGTTGATGAAGTCCCCTTCATAAGAAAAAGAAAGAAAGAAATTAAAACAGACCGTTTTGTTGATGATGCTCATTTATTTTGTTTAGTTTTTAATGTTTAGCCACAGCTTGCCATGGATCTTAAATCGTCTGGAAATGTCGAAACATTGCTGGAAGTCCTTGCCTTGAGGTATGAATTTTTACAATCTGGATTTTATGCACTAAGCCTCTGCTGTTAACAATAGCTACAGTTAAAAAAACAACCTGTTAGAACAGTTTTAAAATGTCGCCATAACACGTTCTTGATTTAGTTTGGCTGAAACTATTTTAGCGAGCTGCTTGGCGAGAGACTTCTCCTAATCTTTTATGTAGACATGATGCACTCAAGAATATTTAATGTCCTCTCCCAATGCAGAAAAGTTTTGATGGTGGAACGTAACAAATAAATGTTTTACAAGTTGGATCCCAACTTGTAAAACTCTTTGATATGCACATAGTGCATGTGCGTTTTTTCCTTTACATTAGGTAAAAAAAAACAAAAAAACAATTTGAATAGAAGCTTTTTGGATGTTAAATAATCGGTATCAGCAGATATTTCAATTCATATATCTTTAAAAGAAACCACTATAATCTTTACGTATTACCTACCTAGTGTGTCAATTAGGTACTTCTGGCCAACCAGCTTCATATATTCATCTATGGCTTTAGTAGCCAGTGTGTTTTCTCTGAAGATCAACGCTTCCTTCTCTCCGAGTCGGTTAACCTCTGCATCGCCCAAATCAATGAGGAATTCCTGGAAAAAGTCCAGCATGAACAATCAATACAGTTTTAAAACAACATAATGCTGAATTTCTGTTCTTGTGTTGACATATTTTCTCAACCTTGGCCTTGCCAATACTCTGGAGTACGTGGACCAGAGCTCCTGCCAGCTCCTCTTTCTCCTTAACGTTGAGAAGTGGCTCCAGGTTTCCGCACATTTTTACATATCTCACTGTCACATACTCCGCAAACTCTTTGTACTTCTCCATCGGCAGCACTTTCAGGTTCTGGAACCGAGCCTTGATGCGGAGGGAAGCCTGTGAACTCAGCACTTCCTTGTTCCCAGCTGAGGCCGACGCCTTGAAAGGCGTGATGGGATACCACTTCTCTTGATAGGTCCGACCTCGAATATCTGCCAAAGGTATGTTCACGCTGCCCAGAGGATGCAAGCTGGACTCATCCCGGGAGTGGCGCTTCTTTTTGGCGTCTTCCTCACGGAAGAGATGCAGGCTGATTTGGGAGATAGAGGGAAGATTGTCGAGCTCAAAAAATTCCCCCCAAAATAGTTGGCAGCCACCAGCTGCGCCCCCGCTTCCCCCCAGGCCTCCTGTAGACCCAGAGGCACTGTCCCCAGCCATGCTGGAGCGATTAGTTGGCTTGCCGACAGCTCGACTGCTTGTGCGGGCAAACAAGGTTCCATCAAGGTGAACCTCGCAGTAGTAGCGCCGTTTGGGGGGAAGATCCTTTGCTTCATTGACCCACAGACTCAAGGAGTTCTCAGTGCGCTCAATGTTATCCTGTGAAAATTAAGGAAGTGTTTTACGTGGTATTTTAGATGTTGTGTAACGTATTTTTCACATGCAAAATAACTTACCTTGTTGGGCTGAGCAGCACGTCTCAAGTCTTCAATCCAGCGATCCCGTTCAGCAGCCGAGGAGCAGCCAAAGCAGTGGGTGTTTTCAGAATTTATCACCTAAAAACACAAAATCCATCCAGTTACTGAGAAGACCCAGCACATCCAACCCGTAGAATCCAAACCAAAGTTTACCTCAAAGCAGTACTTTTCCCCTAAGATTGAGCTGTGGACCGGTCTGATGACAGTGCTGGTGTCGGCACTCAGATCCAGACTCCCTACTGGAACCGATACAGACTCACGGGAACCATACTGCCTGTAAGATACAAACAACAGTGTACAAGTTAAGCAGAGTACACTTTTACAAGCAAGTCCAAGCTAGGTATGAGTCTCACAGCATGCCACGGTTTTAAAAGGGACAGTTTTAAAATTTCATAAGTTATATGCCACATGTTTTTAATGGTTTAAAGTGCTTAAAGCTTTGAGAAGCATGACTGCAGGCTAACTACCCAAAACAATGATCAACTAATTGCAACTGTAGTATTTCTACTCAGCGTTATACTGTGAGAATTTCATACTGGCTCATGAGCTCATGTACCTTAGAACAAACACACAAAAAAAAGTTGACGTGCACTTAGGAAATCATGCCAACAAGCATGATTTCCCATAAGTCAATTGTTATAATATTCTGACTATTTTATGGATGGATGATTTTCTCACTAAATGCATGAGTTTACTATTATCTTCAGCTGTTTTTTTTTTCTTTCAACCAATGCCAACAGCATTTTTCTTGCTGTGTTGGTAGATAATTGCTTTTAAAGGAAATAAAGCAAATTTAGATTTATTTCCTGTGCTAACCTGATGAGGTTAAAATACTTTAGAAACATAAGAGTTTGCTTTACCTGCTTAGTTTGTTTAGTCCCGGGTTCAGTTGGGTGGTACTGTTCCTTTTGGCCTTATCCAGGCGCCGTTTGATCAATCCCTGAGGGTGAAGATGTTACACCGGGGGGGATAAATGCAATTATGTATTTCGTCATGAGGAAATGCAGTGCAGGCACACAGATTATCTGATGTGTACTCACCCGTACACCACCATCCTGGTTCTTCGGCCGAGAGCCGCCTGGGAGGCCCACAGGGTCAGGGCTGCATTCTGAGGGTCAAGATGAAAGGTGTTGGCATGAGAAAGATATGTAAAGACCAAAAGGACATTAAATCTATCAGAAGGTTTGTGGAAAATATATGTTAGGTAAAAAAATCCCCCCCCACCCCCCTCAAAATATTGTTAATCCTGGCATTTTTCCCTGAGGACAATTTTAGCTTGTAAAGAGAAAAAACTGATGTCTGAAAGATATAAACTGTTTACCTCAATGTATTTTGTTTAGTCATTTCAATGAGATTTGGTTATCATTACCAGCTCTTTAAAAAAACAAACAAAAAACAAAAACTCCCTCTAAAATTCACATTTTCTACTTTTAAAAGCAGTTTATGACACATCTCTCAAGTAAAGTCCAGCACCGTGGTTCCCCACCCAGTGGACACATTCGTTTACCGAAGGAAACATTTGTCAGAGCTGCAGTGATAGTTGATGAACCCAGAATGACAGGATGTGGTTTTTAGTTGGAGGCTGATAGCTACAGAAATCATAGTCAAACTTAATAAGCTTCACGAACAGGGATTCTGTGAGTCTTTCATGTAAATTAACTTCTTCAAAATCTTCAGTACATAATTTCCTCTTCTTTTTATTTCTAGAGTCACTTCTTCAGAATGAGATAAAAGTTAAGAGGAAAATGTACATTTTTGCCAACAAAGCATTTAAGGTAGAGCACTGTCAGGCGTTTTGCTTACCTAAAGGTCCTCCACAAACAATCCAGCGTCTAAATCCCATCATTAGTCCGAGCTGAAAAAGACGTTTCGCTGTCTTACTTAAGAAGCTGTGTCTTCAACATTTCCTTCCCCTGTTCAGTAAAACATGCTGCTCCTGATAGCGTTCAACAACCTAGCCGATCCAGGATTGTCATCTCAAGATTGCAGCTTCTAACTTTCTCTTAATATTTAAGCAGAAATCAAACAAGATGCTTCTTGATCCCTCCCTGTGCTACTCTATCCCCCCTGTGCTCTTCTTTCTCTGCGTCTGTTCATTGGACTTTGAGCAATCAGCCGCGATGTTATCTTTCTCAATAACTCACAAAGGAAGCAATTTGACAGTCAGCCTCACAATCAAACATTCAGCCATTTCCTCTGTGACTTTGTGCAGAATCACACATCTGATGTCAAGAGGCAGACTTTGGTACATTTATGTCTCACTTCATGTCTCACTTGTGTGTGTATTGACCTGCATCATTGTCGGCGAGGTTCTGAACGCTGAGGTTGGACAAGCAGCTGCTGACACGGTTTCGGATCCACGTCGTCGGCTGAGAAAGACGCACACATTGAAACTCTCCAAAATTAGACAAATGCGTTTTTACAATGGCTGTGAAATGTACAACAGGTGCACCTGAAAAAGTCAGGAGGGTTGGCAAAAAGTTTGTTTATTTCAGTGATTCAATTCAAAACTGTATTGAAGTACGTGAGTGGTACTCTCTGTACTATATAGATCCATTAGACACAGAGTGATATTTTCAAGCATTTATTTTTTATTATAGCTAAGAAAGAGAAGAATATAACAAAAACCCAAAATGAAGTTTTTTTTTGGAAAATTGTAGAATTACATGACACCAATAACAAGACATAAAATAAACGCCACCACATACAAAATGATCCAGCTTAATCATTCTATTGCTATTCTTGAGCAATATCCATTATTTTCTACTACATTTCTTCCTTCCACACAACTTTCCATTAATTAATTTATAATATACATCCCGACGAGTCTCGGTTGTCATATTAAAAGTACCTTTTGAAAATAACAACCTTAGTATGAAACACTTTTTATTAAGTCCACGTTTGTTTGTTTTTTTTAAAATATATATATTTTTGTAGAGCTGATGTAATATTTACATTTTAAATTTCACATTCTTATTAAGATCGCCAGAGACAGCCACCAGCACCCCTTGCTGTTACCCATCTCAGCAACAGCAGGCTCATCTCTACATGCTTAAGGATACGCGTGTAAGATAATGGACGAATGAATGGATGTTCTCATTGTCTGTGGAAATTATCAGAATTAAAACAAATTGAGTCTTTTAAGCATCCATCTGTGTAATTAATCTATACAATGTGTTTGATGTGGTGATAAAATCCCTGAAATAAATGGGCTTTTCAGAACTATTCTAATTTATTGAACTGGTCTGTGCATGATTTGCACAGAAAGTGCATTTAGGTTTTCACTACCTGTAAGCCACAGTCATCACAATTTATGAAAATGTTTAGAAGACATCACTCTGTGTGTAATAAATCTATGACCTGAAATAAATTCCACTTTCTGTTTTTGTCCGTTTCTAGAAAAACCTACATACAGGTAGTATAACTGTGAGACTTGTTACCTCATCCTCTTGAGTGATGAGGATTTGTCCGTCTCCCAGGATGCAGTTGGTGATGTCCCATAAGGGGACCTCCTGTGGTGGGACCCAGTTTTGTCTTGTAAATTCACCGGCTGTAGCATGTGCCGGTTCAACCTCCTTCAAGTCTGCAAGAGGACATTGACTTCACTCACACACACAGTCGACAGGGAAAGAGGTGTCTGCGATCTACACCATCATTTCGGGCACACGGTGACCCTTGTTTGTTTTTTAGTTCTGATAATTACGGCCTGATGAGACGACACTTATCTCACTCACCGTGTGGCCACTCCCACTTACTGATGCGATCTCTTTCTTCATGGCACACCAAGAGACACGGATATCCTGTTGTTTCTCAGTAGCTTTGCTCAACTTCCTTCTTAATTTGCAATGTCTCTGTGTTTACTTTTAAAAACTATTTTTTTTGCAGATGCAGGCTTTTTAAAGAAAAATGAAGATACTGAGAAAAGCACTGAATAAATGAAGGGTTGTTGAGAAACAATGGTTTTGTAGAATCACTATAATGATTAAATAATACTCAACTGCAGTGCATTCACCCAAACTACTTGTTGAAAGTATCCTCTCGAAAATGACTAGACTGCTTGATGGTACCTTTTCCTCTGCGACATCAGTGCGACTTTAGGATTAGAAGAACCTGTTCACTGGCGTTTATACTTTATCCTATCCCAGTAATCTAAGTGATTTTTAGACAATAATATCAGGAGGAAAATGTGTTGTCAGCTGGTGTTTTTTAAGTTTAACCACCTTCATAATCTGTGGTTGATTGTGTTTGATTTGGGTGAACAGAATAGATGAACCACAGTGTTTTTGTTTTTATATTCAAACACCTTCTTCACAGTTCCAGTTCCAGTTTTTACTGCCGTTACTTGAAGCTAAAGAGATTTTCTGTCCAAATGCAGTGCAGCGTGAAGTCTGCCATCTTGTGTCGGAAGTTCATTCTGGCGCAGCACTCTGCAGTCCTCTGCCCTGCTGTGTGCAGTCAGAAGGAGTCATGCACAAAAATCCAAAATCTGTTTGTTTTTTTACTAATCACTTTCATCTGACCGCACACAAGCTCTAGTTTGAAATGTTTATCAGACGTCATGTGACTGTTGGGTGTTGCTCACACCTTTTCTTGCTTCTCCCTTCTCATCACTGAACACGATGCAAGGACATCGAGTTAAAAGCTTGACTTGTCAATCGAGAAGCAGCTTGGGGACTGCAGGTCTCCCAGCAACCACATCTGCAATTTGGAGGTGTGCGTAGTTCTCTCTAGCCTGGGGCCATTGTCATGGGGAGTCTAACACTTACAGATGCTTATGTCAAATGGGCTACATCATAGTGTAATATTTTATTTTATTATCTTTTGTTCATTGTTTTTTGTTTTTGTTTAATATGATCCTTTTGTTCCAGCTAGAATAGTTAGACAATAGTTAAAGTTAATTAGTCTATTTAGTTTGGCAGCTCAAAGTGTGTTTTAATAGGTTGTAGCCTTGAAATCAATGTTACTTCTCCTTCAAATTCTCTGATGACACAAGCTGTTGCTCCTCTCTACTAAACCTGGAACCAATAACGCTGCCAGCAGCATAATTAACACCCACGATCCTAACACAGATGTTTGTCGCCTCTCTAGAGCCTTGCAGAGACCAGGCACATTCTGGCTAATTTGTATTATTAAAGTGCCGTGTCAGTCCAGTGTAAAGAAGGCCTAATAGCAGTCGGAAATAAGAAATACATCAAGCATAGACTCCTTGAGAAGCTTTTATGTTTTCCATGTTGATGATGTAATACTATACTAATGTACAGTATATTCCATATAGAGACATTTTCATATATTATGTTGTAAATGAGCTTAAACAAATTTGCACAAACTATTTGTGTGAAATTAATTTTGCTAAAGGGATTGATGCTGAGCGTCAGGATCATTGGTTAGATTTAATTTTACAAAGAATATTTTTGCTGATAAACTATAAATGTAATTTTTTTTATGAAGTTCTGTCAATGGTAGTTACAAAGGAAAATTAAAAAGCAACATGTAATACTGACATCTGAACTTTCACAGCAGTGTAAAACTGGACAAACAAACAAAAAAGAAATTTATGAAGGTTCTTGTATTTCACGATGTGTTAGTAAACTGGACATCGTTACTTCCTCTCTCTCGGCATCATCTGTATCAGGACTGGGCAAATACTGCAATCAGGCTCCATCCAACAGAGAGGATCTTATTTTAAATGCAAAATACAAATTCATAACCTTTGACAATAGCAAGGAGCAAACGTTTCAGTGCAAACAAGCTTTTTTTAAAAATAAAAAAACATTCATTTATTTTGAAATAAAAACATATTGCATTCACATTACACTGTGTGTGTTTGATGTTCAGTGACTTTAACTCAAAATTAAACATCTGCTGCTTATTACAGGATGTAACTTTGAATTGTGTTCTGCTTTATGCTTCATTTATCTTTATAACATCACCCTTATGTTTCATCCTTGCACTCATTGCTTTTTATTTTGATTTTACGTTGTTTTTTTGTTTGCTTTTTTACTTTAATCTCTGATGTTATTTGAATAATTTCATTATTACTTTTATTGATTGCATCTATAATTGTTTTTTCATTGTATGTGTATTCTCCTGCCAGTCCTTTGACTGAAAGCACTGTACAAAGTTTTCTATATTACTATTATTCTTGGATTTTCTTTGTGCACAGGGCCAGGATGTATTTTGGCAGACATAGACTTATATTATTTTTAGGCTGGGATAATTAATACACCACCAAGATGAGCCATTTTAGTCTGGACTCTGAGGTAACAATAATGTCGTAGTTGAGGGCGTGGCCTGGGAGGCGGGGCATGATGGGGGGTTGGGTCCACAGTGATCAGCTCACCCGGGATGCCCTTCATGCTAGAGCTGCAAGTTCAAATAGTTGACACATTTTTGACTCAACTTAACGTTGACTCAAAATTGACCAAAATTAGAATATATTTTGTAATTATTTTTGCTGCATGTTTCTGCTCAATGCATCACTGATGAATGTGATTCACTTCTGGAATATTTTCAATCTTCCACTTTTTTTGTACATACAAAACAGTCCAATAGTCGTTATTAAAAGAAGCCACTATTTTTTTTTATGGAGTATCCTTTCATTTCAAAGTAAGTTAATATTTCCAGCTTGTGCCATTTCTGAATTAATAACTTCCATTTTTAAAGTCAGCTAGTTTACAGTAATAGTGCCAGCCACTGTTTTTCAGTAACGTTTGTTTTGAAGTTCCTTCTCACCCTTAAATGAAGCTTCTCACCCTTAAATGAGTCTTCTCACCATGTCAGCTCAGTGGTTAAATATGAACCTGATATGGTTTTGTGAAAAGAGGTCTCACATACCACACCTTTGTGCCAAAAGAACATCTGAAATGTAACAGGAAATCATAGTCTCGCCACATGTGGTGAACTTTTTAGAGCCGGACGCACTTTTACGTGGGAAAATCCACTTTTGTAGAGACAAAGTCCCATGCAACCTAATCATTTAAAGTTGCTTCATCATCTTAAACGTGAAACTCAGCACAGAGTGATTTTTCTTTAAGTACCTTTGTCACAAACTCAGATCATGTGTTGTTACCTGGAAGCAAGGCGTGCTCGCTGTTGCGGCTCTGCAGCCTCGGCCTCTTGAGCTTCTGGGTCACGTTCCACAGGTATTTTTTGAAGATCGTCCCCCCACTTCCTTTCGACGAGGGGTCATTGGAGGAGGCCCCTGCAGCCTCTGGGGCAGCCGATGATGAAGCTGGCTGGGCTGAGCTGGCGGAGCTGGAGGAAGGCGTTAAAGCTGCAAAAAGAGATCCAGGAGGCTCCGACAGAGCCCTCCTGAATGGGTTCTTCCTGGTGGCCCCGGCACCTTTCTCAACCTTGGTTGCCTCTCCACTTTTCCCACCTGTTGAATTTTTGTCCCCAGGATCCTCACTCAGGGCTTTGCGCCAGTTTTGCATCTTGCTCCACTTGTTGCTGGAGGCCTTCTGGATCTTGTCGATAGTGGACGTGGAGGTGGCTGCAGCCCCGTCTCCTTCTTCTCTCGGCTCATTGAGCGTTCCCTTGGAGCCGGTGTGCCACTTGTACGTGTTGAGGGGATCGGCGGTCTCAGACAGTTGAGGATGCTCGACAGGAGTCTCCTTTTCCTTCTCTGGTGACCCCTGCTCCTTTGATAGAGGATGAGCTGCATGCTCTGAATCTTTCTCCTCGGTGCCCATTTCAGATTTGACTTGCCTGCTGCAGAACTTCTCTCCAATTTAAAGCTGCATTAACTGCCTTCATAGGAGGTTTCTCCAACGTCCTTTCTGAGTTACTGCTATCTTCAAGATTTTTTGTAAAAATTATTATTTATTTTTGCTTACACAGGCAAAGTAGTCCTCCCTGGTTCAGTCTCAGTGCTTGTCTCATTTCCTGTCTCGTTGCAAAAAAAAACGTTATCCGGCAACAACAGTCGCAGAGCTGCTCCGCTTGCGGTTGCTCTGCTGCAGGACCCAAACTCCTCTGCTGCGTGTGCCGTTTGCTTCCTCATTGAGTGCCACTGAGAACTTCACCTTTTTACACAAAATCCTGCTATTTTTGTCTGCTGTTAATGTTTTGAATAAAAACAAACTTCCCTCCCTCGCTTCCTGTTCTGCTTTAATATAATGTTTTAAAAAAACAGAGTCATCTCCATTAACTATGACAAACTGAAATACAGGTTTTTATTTGTTTCAGAGTTTAAAAAAAAGCAAAAAAAGCAATGGTTGCTATTTTGAGAATGAGGTCCACAGTCAGGCTGTGAAAGGTAGTTCACAGTTTTTTCCGTAAGGTGAAGTTTTGACAGATTTTGAGTTGTCTGTTGTGGCACAGCGGTGTGAGGAAATGTGGCTTTGCATGTTTTGACTCAACAGGTTCTTGAGCTTGATGACATTTATATCAACACACTTCACACTTGAAGTAAAATACTTAAGAAAATGAATTAAAAAAAAGGTTTACACATAATCTGATGTGTATTGGCTCTATCAGTATTCACCTCTGCGTAATTGTCAGAGGTTACCTGTGGGCGTTTTATGGACTGTTGACTGTTAAAATCAATTTCCTGTGAAAGCAAGCCTGTGCTTCCTGTCAGTGTGTCAGAGTCACAAAACCACTTCCTGTTCTCGTTCTTCTCTCAGCTTGTTCACACCTGCAGGGTGTCCTACCAACGCCTGATGGCACATTGATCCACAATTTAATTCAATTCAGTTTATCTATAAAGCACTAAAATTCACAGCAAGTATCATCTTGAGGTACTTTACAGAAATTATTTAAATCCAATCATACATACAGTCCAACTGATGCAATTATGAAACGGCACAAAAAGCTCAATTAATTAGTCAAAGTTTCTGTCAGGTCTAAATACCTATTAGAGACAATTTAAACAAACACAGGAAAGACAAGAGAGTTAGATTCTTTGTTTCTCGCGAGGAGAACGGACAGAGATGTGCTTTCAGTTACAAATCTCCTACCGCTCTGAAACACATCTGGCCGCTCCTCTCTTTTTATTACTCTCAGAAACCCTCGTACATTGGGCGCTTTGCAACTTCTAAAAGGGAGGGGCAAAACAATTTATCACATAGTTGCAGCGCTAATGACTTTTACTATTTAGACACATGTTATCTACACTCTAAATCCCTCTGCTCCATTCGAATACCAGACATGGCCGGCATTGAGTAAAACAAGTTGTATATCACACAGGAGAGCAGAGTTTATTGCTGGCAATAAACTCTGCTAGAAGAGTTGTCTCCGCTATCTCCCAGGCTTTGCTGATGGCATCTCAAGGAAGTCACAGGAAGGAATCAAAGTTATTTAACACACAGAAACATTATCTAAATGTAACTACAAGACTACATGATACAACGAATATTTGATAATACTAATAATACAATTTACCCAACAGTTTCTATCTAAGGAAGCCCAGCAGGTTGCATCGAGCCATTGACCTGCGGCATCCACTCCTCCTGGACGAGCATGTAGTGACAATGGACAACCGCTTGCATTGAGTCGTTGACTTTATGGCAATCTCTCATACCGATGATGCATGCAGCGACAGTGGAGAGGAAAAACTCCTCTTTAACAGGAAGAAACCTCCAGCAGAACCTGACTCGGTTCAGGCCAAACGCAACGACCGACTGGGGGGTTTGAGAAGATACAGCAGATACACAGAAACAGAACTCATGTAGAAGGATTAAGTTACAGAAAAGTAAAAAGTTAATAGCAGGAGAAAGAGAGTGAGAGAGATAGATAGAGAGAGAGAGAGAAAGAAAGAGAATGTTTAGTTGTTGGCAGCATTATCTAAGCTGATGTCCTGATTTGAAAGCAACTCTGAGGGTTCAAATGTTGAAGTGTAAGCACAATGTGAAAATCAATGATAGTGGAAATCAAATAAACATGAATTCATGTGAAAACATTAATTGTTAGAAATTATGTTGTCCCTTTAGAAAATGGATTAAGTAACGAATTTGGAAACCGAAGAATTTTTCCAATACTGACGCTTATATACATCTGTATAATAATAAAAGTGAACTCCAATATTGTTGACTGCATGGGAATCTTGAGAAGCTTTAAAAAGCTCACCATCTGATCCCAACAATATGATTTTACAGAGTTATTATTAATTTGTCAAAATAAACATCTGAGCAGTTTACAGCAATTTAATTCTGAAAGTTAAAGCTGTAAGTGACTGAAACATGGAGCCAATGTGGAAACTGCAGGCAAGAGCGCAGCCACCGAATAACACAGTCATCAACTCCCCTCTGGTGGTGACAATACGGAAGCACAACGATTTTTCTTTTTTCTTCAGCATACTTGGATGCATAATTGTGTGTTTTGGTTATAATGATAACAAACATTTTAAGTTGGATTTATGATAGGCAAGTTTTTGTCTGTAAAATCCACGAGTTCTATATCCCGGTTGAGCTTAAAAATAATGATATTTTTGTGGAGCATGTGATCTGATTTTGTTTAGCTATACATTTAGATGGGCACCAAGCGATTTTATGCAGAAAGAGTAAAAAAAAACAAAAAAAAAAAAACACCTATGGCTTCAAGTCTGACATTAACATTGTTTGATATAATGTAGTCTTAAGTATGCAAGTTACCACAACAAAAGTTACACTATATAAATAAATTATAATGCAAAACGGTAAAGTCGATGTAGTCGCTCTTAGAATAAGTTTACTTTATTCAATTTACACCTGATAAAGATAGTAGGTTTGAGTTGCCTTCTTTTCACTCTGATTAAAAGTGAGAAGGCGGCAAAAATATAGCTGAGCTGACTTAGTAGAAAGCCCACTCACCTTGACAAGGCACAGCCTGAGTGGGGTTAGTTTTCTATTTTTTATTTCATAAGCGGAACAAATAATTTACATTTTCCAGGTCGCATTATTGGGACACATACACAATTTAAAATGAGCAGTTTCAACAGATTGTGTTGCTATGAGAACGCCTCCCCCTCCCCAGAATACTCAGCTTACAATTCCTGTAGAGAACAAACCAGTCAAATCAAATGCAAAAATCTTGTGTGTGCTTCTGGCATTCCTCTTTCCACTTTGTGATACAGACATGAGGAAGTCGTTGCTTAATTGTTTTTCAGCGGAAGGAACCATCCAGTTTTGAAAAGGATAAATAGTTTTCATTTCCTGTCAAACTGCTTTCCTTCATTTAAAACTTTACCCAACTGGAGCTTAATGTGCCTCTTTTTTTATTGGGATTGGTTCTGGGAGCCACATGGAGCCAAATATCTTTTCTGCCTTGGATTGTACAGGAAAGCTTTACGCCTGTTGACTGGAGGAACTCTTGGAGGGATTAGATTTTTAGAGGACTACTTATTAGTAGAGTTTGTGGACATCTTAAGTGTTTTGGTGGTGGTTTTAGTACTATGCATGTGGAAGGCTGGATGATTATCTGGGGTTTTACATGCAAACCTGAAAACAAACAAACATTAGGCTTTTGGAAGCATTTGGATCTGAACAGGGTTTTGGTCCAGAGATCTTGTCAATGTAGTAGCAGGTGCATGTTGGCACTCCTCTCAGTTTGACGGTTTGTTTGGATCATCTGGTGTAACATAAGTGTACTGGTTCCCAGTAATGGGCACAAGTGCAGGAACAGCAAGCCATACCTGGAGCAGGTTCCATCCTTTGGGCTTTAGGTGAGCTGGGTTCAATTGTTGGAACTTCAATCCAGTTGCAGCTCCCAGAAGATGAACTAGACTTTTGTTGAAAAAGACATTCTCAACACTGTAAAACATACAGTGAGACCAGATGAATGAAGATATATTTTCCTGCATGTCGATAAAACTTTGATTTCAAGGAAACAACATGAGAGAAGGGGTCTAAAGCAAATGAGAGCTTTCAGCTAATTGAAACATTATGAAGACCAGTAAGTTCTTCAAATTTTTCCATAATTCAAGTTTATTGACTTCAAAACTTAAAGGCGACATGTTCTCATTCATCCACAGCAGTTTTGTTTTTTCTTCCTTTTTTAAAATACAGTTTCCTACATGGAGGTACAGAGAAGATATGCAGTGGTGTCAGCAAAGGAAGCAGGGAGACAGAATCGTGTCGAACAATCGAGACAAACAGTTATATAGCCCTCGTTTATGACTGAGATCTGGATGAAAAGCATCAGCAAAGCACGGAGACCTGGCATCCGGTATGAACACACTTCTTCATACCGGACTTAAGCCGAGGTCCAATGATGAACCAAAACAAAAGCAAACAGCAGGAAAATAGAAAGGAAATTTCTAAGATTAGAACATCAGCTCTCAAAGTGCAACTAGACAAGAGCAGGGAAATATTTGCTTACCGGGTCAAAAAGTGTTAAACATTTTATTAGATATATTTCCTCCACTTTACAGCAAACATTCATTATTTTACACCATCACACACACTTCCTCATTCACAAAAGATCCTTTTCCTCAACTTATTGCATTTAATGTCGTTTAAACAACCGTTGACCTTTACTATTAGTTACAAATGAGCAGTTATGGATATCAAAAACGGCTATATTCAGGAAGCAAATTTCCACCAAATCTTTTTTTTCTTTCTTTTTTAAAAATATATAATGATGTAAACTGTATCAAAAACTGTTTCATGGAAGTGATGCATTTTGAAATGTGCCAGTGGTCACCTTGAAAATAGCAGATACATTTCTAAGTGATGTTTACAAAGGCTAAAATGGTATTTATGGACACATGGCTCTTAAAAATGGCTCTCTTAAATTCTTAAATAATAAGTCAGTAAACCCCCGGGTGCATGCAGAAATGCACCCATTCTGTAATCGTTTCCACAGCACAGTCACAAACCAACACACGTACAGTAACACAGTTCATGTCATCATCTTATATCTGCACTCTCGAAATCCACACCACCAAAGAAGTGGAACGCTCTTCCAACTCTGGAATATCATTGGCTTAGCAGACAGCGGTACATTCACCAATCACAGATGAGGCATCGTTCCTTGTTCTGAGTTCCACGTTCGTGCAGACAGAAGCAAACCTCTCTAACAAAATGTAGAAGTGATGTTAGTGATGGTAATTTTCTTTTTGTCTGCTTGTACACTACTCCACATGCATCTAAATAATAAATATAAATATTTTGCACATTAGAAAGTCCAACCTGTGTTATTGCTGCTAGCAGACCTGGGTCTAATATCCAACCGCTCCTCAAGGTGGGAAAGTTTCTCCTTTAAGTGTAGAAATTTGTCAGCAATGGCACTGCGAACTTCATTAGCAGTGGATGTTGGAGTCAGGTCTGTTAGGATGCTTAAACCACCAACATTTGACCTATAAAACAACTAACTAGTAACACAAACCCCCTTTCCAGTAACAATGTGGCAAACGTTTCATTTGTGCACGTCATAAACATCTGTGTGTTTTAATGTAACAGTATGAGTGAGGTATGAGTCGTCTCAGTACTGCGTTAAATGGCTGCGAAAGTGAATGCATAAATGTAACAGCGTCTTCCAGTGTCTCTCTCCCAACCAATGGGATGAAAATATTGCTTCTTTCCACTTCCACAGAGCTTCACCCGCTGACCTCCAAGCAAACCTCCTGTGAATGGTCCAACACCAAAATATATGACCTATGTGCAAAAATCAGCCCTTTAAATCTTTCAGTTTTTTGTTGTTTTTTTGCCTCGGTTTCAGAATTCTTCATCTTTTATTTGTGCGATAGAGTCCAAAGATGAGAGGAAACATGGGGGAGGAGGAGATTTCCACGATGATGATAAAGGCTGTGGAGTGAGGGGGGCTCAGGGTCCAGAGCTGCTGGTTTCTACCTGGAGATCATGGAGCTGGACTGGGAGTGGTTAGAGGAGGTGGTAGCAGCACTGAGCTGAGAAAAACCGCTGTGGCTCGATTCCAAACTGGTCATCGAACCCCTAAAGGGAGAAAGAGAAAGAGATCAAATGAGTACAGGAAGCTAGCCTGAGCAAAAGCTTCATGAGTGTGCAACACCAGAGAAACCCCAGCCTGCTAAGGACGGACTCAAAGCACCGTGTGTGCATGACTCATGCACGTGATGCAGAACCATGCGCCCGGATCAAATCCTGCAGGAGCCTCACTCTAAAGCTCAGGCGATGCCACAGGCTGCAGCACCAAGCCGACACACCATCACCCACGAAAGCAATTAGACCCCTACAATCAGTTACAGAAACTCAAATAACTTAGGTTTTCTAACCAGTATGAGGTAGAACAAAATAAAAACATACTTGAGAGTCAACAGGTTGTGGTGAGAAGTTACTCAAGTTAAAATTCCCAAAATGGGAATGTTGGATGTCATGTTGAGAGTCATCTGTGGTTCACTCAGACTGACAGAGAGCAAAAACTAAGAGACTTAGACTCACTTTAGGAGCCGTTGATTTCTTTTAGATAAATGAAAATGTAATAGAGCAACAAAGTAATCTAGTAGGATATATGATCTCCCTGAAATAAAGAAAAACAATTAAAACTTTATTATCTATTGGCCAGTAAAAATAAAGCAGTTGCCATTAAAACATTTAAATTTATTCAAGTCTTTGGTTGAATCTTCAGACACATAAAGGCAATTGCAAAGTCGGCCTTCCATCACCTGAAGAACATTTCTAGGACTAAAAGCCTAATGTCCCAGTAAGCTCTACAGAGACTCATCCATGTTATATCTTTAGTCGCATTGATTACTGCAACAGGGTAAAAAAAAAGAGACCACATCATCCTGGTCTAAAGACTAACATCAGGTAGATTTTAAATTACTAAATGGTTTAGCACCAAAATAGATTAAAGATCTGTTGTTCTCTCAGATAGACCTCTCAGGTTTTCTGGTTCTAATCTGTTCTGCATCCCCAGAACCAAACATGGAGAAGCAGCAATCAGGTTTATTCTCCACTTATCTGGAACAAACTTTAAAAAAAAACTGCAAAAATACAGAAACACTGAGCTCCTATAAATCAAGGCTGAAACCCAACCTGTTTAGATTTGCCTTTGATCAATAATAACTGGAACAAATAAAGTGCTGTCTGTTTTTCAACAAGTCACAGTTTTTTATTTCTTTTCCACTGCAATGTTGTTCTTTGCTAGTTTGCTATGTTCTGATGATGTAAAGCACTGAACTGCCTTGTTGCTGAAAATGTGCTTTACAACTAAAATAGCCTCGACTCCCTTAAGTGATTACACCTGCAGAGTCACAGAAACCAAACAGCCACAAACACACAACTTTGAATCCAGTGTAGCCACTCATAAATTTGCGCCACTTGAAATGTTTGCAGATAAGCACAAATGTATATTTTTTAAGCTTAAAGTTGTGGTTAACATGTTAATCAATTTGAAAAAGATTAGCAAAACATCTTGTTGTTAGATGAAACCAGAATGAGTTACTGTTCGGACTTTAAATTTGTTTTTGATTCAGAAAATGAAAAATGAAATAAAAAAAAAAAAAAGGGGAAACAGTGAGGTAGTTTAACAAGTGACTAAAGATGAAACAAACATGAAAGCCGGCAAATGTTTATGAGTGTATGCATGTGCACTTGGATACGAACTATCTGAGGAGGTGTGAACAGAACTGCATCTGAAGAGCTAATCATGCAAGCGGAATAAGTAAAGCGAAGTGGATTAGACCCCAAACGGTGGTGCAAAGAGTTCTTCAGTGTGAAAAAAAGCAAGATCCTGTTACCCAATGCTTGGTCAGCATTGCTAACAAGTAGAAGCAAAAACAAGAATCTTTTTTGCTGCGTTAGAAGCGTAACTTCTGTTGAGGGGAGGGGCACTCGGTTTAGCAGCCAAAAGCAGCAAAAATGATCGGCTAAGCTAAAGAAAAAAGGGCAAACACTGAGCCACTTACAAACTCTGCACATCACAGCAAGCCGTTCTTCATAGGAGGAAGACACAGCAGGAGGAGGAGGAGGAGGAAGGGGTTGTGAGAAATAGAACAGGAGTGGATTGGACAGAAAAAGATCAATTAAAAGGATAATTTAAAAAGGAGAGAAGCATTTTTCATTTCTAAATTCTGGGCTTAAAAAATTAAATTATGAGACTGGACTGGTTACAGTGTCCTAGATATTACTGGAGGGCTGTGAAAATATACTAAAAAGGAGATAAATTAAATGTGCTGTAATGAAACAAATGTCAACATAGTAATAAAAGAAAAGAAAAAAAAAGGGAAAAAAGAATTTAACAAAAGGATTTATGGACTTGGAGAGGATACAACTATGTCTTAAGATGGCATCACATAAACTGCAGAATTAAAGATTTTCCTATACCTGACCTTTAAAACATATTCATACCTATTGGATGTTTCCTGTTTTATCATGTTACAAAATTCTATACATTTTGTTTGAATTGTATCTGTCAGACCAACACAAAGATGTGTGTAAAGATTTTAGAAGTAAATTTCAGAAAACTAAGGTACATTTTATTTCAGCCTCCCTATGTCAATCAGGAACCACCATTTCCATTTCCACCACCAGTCTTTTGGTACATTTCACAGTCTTTGCCCTCTTTTTAGCAAAATAGGTTAGCTTTGTCAGAGTGCATGGTGATCATCTAAAGAGTAATTTCAAGTGTTGCCATAGAGTCTTAGCTAGATTTACATGTCCATCTAACACACAAATATACTCATTAACCCCAACAAGCTAACGTGGCCTAAATGGCTTGTGGCAAAAATACAAATTATACTGTAAGAGTGGATCATTTTACTTTCCTGCTTTGTGTTGGTCTACCACATAAAATTCTATTCAAACAATCTGAATTTTGTGGTTGTACATTGTTTCAAAGTGAAAAAAATCCAAGGGGTGTGAATACTTCTGGAAGACACTGCAGTCTATAGACAGAGTTTGTGTGTGAAAGCTGCTTTTGCCTTTTGCATAAACAACATGAGTTCAGTTACCAACCTGAAGTCCTCAGAGCCCAACACCTCGGTGTAGAACATGACTTTACACTTGTGTGAGGACACCTGCAAGGTGGCCAGCACATCGTCCACTCGGGGCAGATTGGTGGCCGAGCAGGCTGGCATGTTATGAAACTTCCACTGGAGGATGTAGAAACCCGGCCAGCGAGTGATATGGGAGCCCTGAGGAAAGGAAAGATCAACAGAACATTTGTGACCAGGAATCAAAAAGCTGTCTTTTTATTTTTTGCTTCAAAAAGAAACAAGAACTTCTTCACAATGATAAATCCTCACCTGCACGCTCTCCCCCTCCTTGCAGGTCAGAGGGGACTCCACCATGCTGTAATCTTGCCCCAGAGTCCAGGACTTGTCAATAAGCTGGACGTTGTTGACTCCCGGCGAGGTGATGCCGTGGGCCCCCAGGGGGTCTTTGCGTGGCTGCTGGGGGGCTCGCTTCGAGTGGTAGATGTTGAAAACGATGTCGCCTTTGCACACGTCAAAGTCCCAGGTGATAACTGAGGCGGCGTCGATGATCTCGATCACAAGCTGCCCGGAGAAAACGAATGAGAACGGTTCAAATGAACGGAACAAGGAGGTAAACAGTAGCTAAATGCATGCGTTTCAGGTTATAAAAAACTAAAACGGATTTATTAAGACGATCTTATTGATGCAAAAGACAAGAAAAATTTATGCAATCATATTTAAAGCTCTCTTTGAATGTAGTTGGGCAGAATAAATAGTTCCAGAGAGCAGAGTGAAATTCAGAGAGGTAATTATAGATCTGTACTGTTTTAAATATTGCAACATGACAGGAACAGTATGTCACAGCAGACAGATTACATTTCAGAGACATGCTGTGTTTAATGCCACTAGATGGCAGATGTTTCAAGTAAACCTCCAAGAAAGCAACCTGCAGGTCTCTGTTGTCCTATACAGCACAGCAGCATGCAGGCCTTTTATCTTTGCTCCTCACTCTGAGCCTCACCTCATGCGGGGCTCCTTTAAATATGCTGGCACTCTGATAAATCGTCTCGGTCCAGAGACGGACATCTTCGTTCTCGAGCTCCTCAGGTGTGCGGTACATGGATTTAGGAACCAGGCCACCCTCTGGTACCTCACACTGAAGAAAAACATGCAAACCCAAGAACAGGGTCACTGAAAGAGTTCTTAATCTTGATTGTGAGATGTGGAAAGTTCATGAACATATTTTCCTTTCACTTCAAAAATATATGCTACTTTATGTTTTTCTTTTACATAAATATAAAAAAGGTTTGAGTTCTGAATAAGTTTTTTTTCAAAATATGATCTATAAGTTTTAATCTCCACTAAACACTTACCATACACTCTCCTCCTAGAAAGTCAGGGATGATTTCCTTGTCTATGTAATCGACAAGCCCTCCAGGACCCTGGTAGTCATTGCCTGCATAGATCAGGAACTTCTTTCGGGTGTTTTCGTCAATGAATGGGCTCACCTACATGCAGAGATAAAAGTGAACGTAAGAAATAAATAAACCAAATTAGTTAAAAAAAAAAAAAATGCTTGTAAAAGGTAGTAAATGTTAGGTTTGTTTTTTTAAGCTAAGAAATGCTAAATCAGCCACAGAGACAATTTGGAGTCGTACTGGGATTTCGGTTGCAGGTACAAAAACGGTAAAGCAAAATTAATGATTCCAGATGATGAAATGATTCCAGATCATTTCAGTTCTAAGCTGTTCTCACCAGAGTCCAGAGGACTGGGAAGACCCTTGGTGCCCTCAAGATAAGGAGCCGTCCCAGAGTCTCTGGATAGTTCGCCTCCACAACTTCAATGATCCTCAGAAGCGCCTTGACCCCCGGTCGCCACAAGTGACGCATGTTCAACCCCTCCAGGTCAACCAGGCATGTCCAACAACTACAAAGCACGAAGCAGGAAGATTAGTGTGGATAACTTCTCGCCACAAACACGCACACACACGCTCTGAAGTGGGCTGCAGCCTCCTCTCTGATCACCTAACACCTGCCACCCTAAGGCATGGCTTAAGTGATGAAGGTAATGCTAGTTAACTGCGAATCCTGAGTGCGGTGAAAAGCATAGTTCGCATGCCTTCTCACGGCGCCCCACCTCCTGTTGGAGAGCACAGACACAGGCACCATCTAAACATCTGACACTTTGCTATTTCCAGTCACAGAGAAGATAGAGCTGTGATTCTCTGTAGCAACACCACAGCTGCTGAGCTCAATCCTAACACTAGGTGTGCTGTAACACACCGAGCTGCTGCTTTTTTCCAAAAACAACGACCACTGTCCTGTGGTCCTAATGAGAAAATTCACAGTCACAAAACTGTTAGAAAAGACAACATAATATCTCCTAAATCCTTAACAGCCCGGTTTTTACCTGATAGGACGACCAAACACCTTGGTGTTCTCCTCACAACGCCTCAGGCCCTCCTCATTGATAGACAGCACCTGCAACATCACATTGAAACAACAGCGTTCTCACTGAATGCCACACCATATAAGAAAATAAACAGCATATTTATGTAGGTCATCACTTGAATCCACCCCCTTTAGGTGATTAACCTGTAATCTAACCGGGGTCTGACCCATAAACTTAATGACTTCTGTAGGGAACTGAACCGGAACTGTGGCTTTGGTTACGTACGTGTCTGAGCAGAGACTCCTCTCCGAGAGCGCGCACCAGGCCTTTGGTGTCCATGTGGCCCAGCCTCAGGATGTACAGAGGACGACCGTCTAATAAAGTAAAACAAATATTTACATGAACCATCACTGTGTTTACATTCTAAACAAAGCAAGTGGGAAGTTCTGCCTTGCGTGGCACAATAAGTAAATGTGTGTTCTGAGAAATGGTTTATTGTTCTGTTCAAATTAAAACAAATGTTCTTTGGCAGCATGCGATCGCGTGTGTGAGGGGAAACTATTCCAGCCAACTAAATAGCTTGAATAGGTTCATTTACTTTTAAAAGTCAGAGGCTTACAGCAGAAGGTTGTTCAGGATGACTGTACAAATACTATCATGATGAAAACATGCTGCTGTAAAGAAGGGTTGTTTGTATAAGAGCAGCCTGCTGCATGCGAAGGTTTGTACGCGAGTCGACTACGGGTGCGGCTCTACGTGGAAATGTACCTCTGTCGTGGTGGTGCCAGCCGCCGGTGTAGTAGTCCTGAAGAACCTGCGGAGGGCTCCAGGTCTCCAGCAGGTAGTCCACCTGGTGCTGCTTCCTCCACGTCAGAGACTGGCACAGGATCTCCCGGGCCTTCTCCATGTTGAAGTCTCTGGCCCGCAGGAAGCGCAGGATGTGTTCGTCTTTAGGGATCTACAGGAAGCAAAAAAGAAAAAGAAAAAGGTATGTTTATGGTAAGTTATTAGAAGTTGACCGACGACTACACTCTTCCACTTAATTACAGAAAATACCTTTCCCTTGTGGGTTTCCTGAAGCCATTTGCGAAGTCTTATGAGACAGCTTTCCTGCAGAGGCGTCAGGTCGCCAAGGTAGCGTTTGATGTAATCTGCATCCAGTTTATCTGCAACAAAATGCTCCAAATTAACACAGTTTCTCTAAACAGATCTTCACATCGCTGTACGGAAAAAATACAACCCACTCTTTTGCAGACATGGCTGATACTGTTAATGTGTCTCATAATATACAACTTCTTAAAAACATGTTTTTCATTCATGTTTGTAATAGCCTAAAAACCTTCTACCTCAAGTTATTTCAGTGCTAATCACTTAAATTGAGTTTCCTTTTTCTCTTGAAAAACAGCCACTATAATATATTAGGCAGCAGTGAGCGTCCAGATGAATTTATCTGAGGAAACACACCTTCAGGTGTACCAGCCAGGATTTCCACCAGGCTGTCGGCCTGAGGAGCTCCAGTATCCTGCTTTGCCTCCTGTGAGGGGCCATCTTTGGTGTCAGCAGGCTGCGAGGCGGAGACAGCGGGCGCGCTGGGGTGCTGGAGTTCAGGCGGGCTGGCAGAGAGACTGTTTGGCGCAGGGAGAGCAGGAGAAACGGAGGAACAGGTCCAGCGGGGAACATGAGTCACGCCCTCACTCTCCAGCTCCCTTAGGTAGAACTCGATGATTTCCTTTCCCTGTCAGGAGCAAGTAAATTATGGTGAAATCATTGCTAATATATCACATGAATCCATTGAAATCAAATAAAACTAAGGTTTTGAACTATGTATTGCATTTGTAAACTGGAGTCACCTTGGTATTTGTAGAGTTCACACACTTTTCCCACAGTAAAATTTCAGCAATTTTCCAACATTGTTAAGGTAAGTTTTCAATTTTTAACACTTAGGAGTTGATAACAATACAAATGAACTAAAAACAAAAAGAGACTTTCAACTCACAATTAAACATCATTTAATACAGTTATTAATGTAAAATCCCCCAATTTCAATAACGTTGTTTAACATACCAAATATAAGATGACCTTTATTTCAATCACACATATCATGTTCTATGCAATAACCATAATGATCTGACTGTTTCTGCACTCAGGTTTGAGAAAGAAAATATAAAAATCTATGCCATGATGGGATGTACCCCACACACACCTTGTTGATACTACTGGCATACTGCTTCATGGCGATCTTTTCCACGGTGCTCTCGAAGCCAAAGAAGGACTTGATGTCTAAACTGGCCGTTTGTTCGAAACATGTCCAGGCCTCGTTCTCTGGGTGGACCTGCAACATCACACACAAAAACGTTACTGTAACCTAAACTGTGTAACCACACAGTAAAAAGAGAAAAAGAAAAGGCCATTGTTACCATAGTAACCACACAAGAGGATGACGCACAAAGGGAGCAAATTTCACACTGCGTAAACTGAGTGGGAGTATGTCTGTCAGTCTGTTTGGGTAAATTTAGACAGTATTTTACACATGAGCTGTTTGGATTCAAGTGGGATGAAAACAGAAATTTAGAAAAAAAACCTGACGATTATGGAGAATGATGTAAAGGCTGTACCAGGCAAGGGGAAAAACTTTGACTCACTGTCAAAATATCCACTTCCCTGCTAAATAATCTACAATCTTCTGTTCATTACTAGTACATTAATTAAAATTGAGTAAAAGAATTGAGTCTAACATAAAGATCACATTAATGCATTTAGGGCCGTTTTTAAAGGAATAAATATAAAATCTCACTGTAGATTTACTGCAGATAAGCAATACATTTTAGGAGTCTGTAGGAACCATATGAAGGAAACAAACAGGGAAGCAAAGGAGGTAGAAAAAAAACAAAGATGGAAAGTAGAAAGTAGGAAAAGAGGAGGACAATGGGGGAAATAAAAAGGGAACGAAGGATGACTCATTCAAAACATTAAGGAATAAGGTCTGGATAAAAAAATACTTTTGAATCCTCTTGTTTTCCTTCTGTTTTCCGCACTTGTCCAGAACTGACAAATACAGAAATCGAACATACCATTCTTTTTCACATTGCATGTTCCCTGATCCTGGTGGCAAAACGGTGTCAGCTTCATCACCTTGAGTAATAAAATATTTTAGGTCCATTAGCTGCCTAACTGAGCTGCCCTTCCTGGTTACTGTTACCACAGAGTGATGCAGCACACTGCAAGAACCTTTGCGAGGCTTTGGACCTAAAATTAGCCTTTTGCTTGGTTGGAAGCTAATACGATAAGCTTGACCTCATTAACTCATAACACATCCACACATGAAGAGACAGATCTGGAGTTAGATCCATGCACACTGAATGCAGGAGAGGAGAGGAGGAAGAGATGCTGACAGTGGCATGTGGCAAGTTTAATTCAGGTTTGAAGTACTCCCGCTTCTAAGACATAGCATGCACACAGAGTGGATTTCTCTACAACAGCACAGCTTTAAGATACTGACTGAGTAGCAGCAGGTCTCGTGGACAACGACCCTGTTGGAAAACGTCTCATTGTGAGACTCGATGTGCAGAGTCCTCTCCTTTCTGTTCAGAGTGTTTTTCTGGATGAAGTACACGTAATCTACACCGGCAATCTGTGAACCACAGAAAACAACTCCTGTTACTTTCAAAGCAACGGCATGTCGTGAAAAACGTTTGAAAACACGGCTGAAGAGTAAAAGTATATTTTACCCTTTTAAGAAGACGTGGGGCATCAACATCCAGGGCACAGCGCCGCTCGATCCTGTTGGTGGAGCCGTCCTCGCTCGTCTCCTCATTCACCACGTCACTGTTCACAAACATGGGGATGAGGTGACAGGTGGGGAAGCGGCGTTCATAGGCCTGTAGACGGAAAGGAAAAAAAAAAACGGAGGATGAATAGTTTGGCACAGGATTTCTTTATGGTAATTTCAGGTTTCAGGTTTCTTTCCAGTGAACGCAGGAAAAACAAAGCATAACCAGTTCCAGCTAGATTGTCATTTTGTGTGTATGTTTACTGTGCAACAAGTTGGAAATATTACAACGGCAGGATTTCCTTTAGAAAGAGCGTTATATTAGATGTACCTCTATTGGCTAGTTTAAAAGTAAAAAGAAATTTAAGTGGCTCAAGCCAAAGTTACGTCCCCGTATCTATTGAAAACAATGCAAGTAATCTTTAAAAATGTACAAACACCAAGATTGGACTAAATTTAAGAGCAAAAGGACAAAGAAAATTGTGCTACAAAAACAAATGAATAAAGTTAAAAACAAAAGCGGTTAAACGTAGTAGGAAAAATTCAGTCTTTACTTGCCTGTGATTTGCATTTTAAACACATTTAAACTCTAGTGCACACTGTACTTGGATGAGTTTCCCCAACAACATGAGGGAAAACACCCAAACTTTGATGCTTCATTGAAAAACTACCTTGGATCTGATCATCATGATTTCATACCAGGAAGTTCTGAATAGCAAGCAGGTTTAGGATTAGTCACATGATCCTCATAACTTCTGGTGGGGTTATCTAGAGCTGATCATATCGCTTTTTTTTTTTTTGTAAATGCATCGCTATTAAATTTCACCTCGACTACAACATGTGAATATAAATTGTGCTCAACCCTTGCACTCAAACCAGACAGTACATTTCAGAATGCTTGAGAACAAGTTCGCAAAATAGATTTTTGTCAGAGACAACATGAGGAACAAAAGGATATGTTGACAACTTTATCGTATTGTTTGAGCTGCACAAAGAAGAGCATTCTTCAACGAGTGGAGCAACCAAAATATTACATTATGCCAGGCCATTCAGATGTAGGTTGAGAATGGTGAGCAGCAGATGGCTGCATTTTTTGTTCCATGCTGCTGCCAGGCCACTCGGCTGCCCACTGAATAAATGAATGCTGAGCTCTGTTTTTTGAGCTCTGCTGCCCTGGAACACCGGGGCGTTCAGCTTTGTTCTGTCATCAACACAACAGCCTGAACTGTAAACATCTGCTTCATCCATCACAAACAAGCACACGCCAATAACACACTCACCACAAATGACATGCATTTACAAAAAACCCACAAAGGCTTTTTTCACTCTTCAGCAACAAAACGCAAAAAGCTTACTTGATAGCAGATAGGAAACTACCAACCACCACCAAAACAGTGTTGGTGCTCTGCTTATGATAGTCCTAAGAAAAGTAAAATAGAAGCAATGCAACAGAGGAAAATCGGCTAGTGACTGAAATCTTATTTTCAGTTTGATCGGCCCCAATCAGTCACTGGAAAGTCTAAAAACCTTTTTCAAAAATTAGTGAATGCACCATAGTTGAGTGCTAAAAAAAGTCCCAGTGGCTTCAACATAGGCTGTTAATGAAAAGAGGAAACCAGTTTCAATATCAATTAAATGTTTAAATGAAGCCAGAGAAAAGGCAGACAATGTGAGATGCCATTTAAAAAAGAAACTATTTTCTATGAGATGTTAAGACATGTCTATTGTTCATTCAGGGTGTGACACAGCCTTCCATAGGTAACAGGAAGGCTGAACAGATAGTACAGCTGCTCTGTTGAAACATTTGGAAATGTTGGCAGCCTTTTGCAAATGTTAAAGTAAGGATTTTGATTCTCTCGTGAGTATCCAAAGAAGCTGCTTTTTTGGTGAAGCTTGCTACTAAATGTAAAATGTTAAAGATAGTTCAAAATGTTTAACTACGGTAGTTTGTCTTTGTTTTTGAAATAATATGAAAACCCCACTTCAAAGCAACTCGGATCCAAATATGGCGTTGAAATATGATGATAATTCATTCCATTAAGGCTATAACAAATAATGTTACCATATAGGAAGTAGAAATATCTCACTGATCAACTTCATAGAAATAATCAAAATGACCATTTTATACTAAATATGCATTATAAACTTACATTCCACATCTTTGGTAGTCACTGGAGTCAAACTACTCTTGGATTGTGTTAGCATGAACACAAAAAGAGGAAAATATAGTAAACCAAAATCTTTTATATGAGGTAATAAAGGTATTTCAGTGCATAAAGAAGTGTGAGAACGTGGATCTCCCGTCTAAACAGTGATGGGATCTGTTGGCCAAGTTATGAGTAACCTCGCCTGGAATTTGGTTGGAGAACGTGTGTGCTTTCCAGAGACAGCTGAGGGGAAAAAACAAAACAATGCATCATATCTTGACTTCTTCCTACAAAAACACAACTGTTTTCTCCCTGGACAATAAAGTAAATCGGTAAAGGCCAAGAGTCTGGAAAAAATAACTTGCTCTGCTCAGGGAGGGACATTCAGGAAATTCATGAACTACAAAAACAAAGGGACAATGAAAATCAAGGCCGGACGGTGCTGCAAGGCGAATGCAAATGGGTCTAGAGTTCTACCTGGCAAAGAGCCCAGCACATTCACCATCTTCAAACTATGTCAGTGGGGAAAAATAGGTTAAATATAGATGAAAGCACATTTCTAACACATTTTGAAAAGGACTTTTGTTTTTAGTAATAGCTTGAAAATAATTTCAAAGGAAAATTTCCACTTTGGTGGACAAAAATGTTTTATATCTTTTCAAATATTTAAGGACACTTTCCAGGGAGAAATACCAAACTTTCTCTTGGTTTTTGAGTTGTGTGGATTCACAGTTATGTTCTACTTGTTTATATGAAACCAAAATTAATTAAGTGAATGCACTGCTGAAAAAAACAAAAAACAAAACAAAAAAAACACACGCCCAGAGAAAAACCAAACCTAACAGCTGGGATGCAAAGAAGGAAGAACTTCGATACAAGGTTAGCTGGTTTCAGTTCCAAGAAGTTGTTTCCCTGTCATTCCACCCTGTGTACTTACTGTAGCACTTCTGCAGACATTCAAGCAACCTTCTTTGTAATTTTTGTCCCCTGTTTCCTAATTTAATGCCTTTGCAGAAACATACCAGAGTGCAAGCTGCAGCAAGCATTTACTGACTGCATTTAAAATGTTCCAGTGAAATGACTTCATTTAGCTGGAACATGAACTCTAGTTGTGCAACTAATAGAAAACAAACAAGATCCAGGGCTAGCCCACTTTCAGTTTTAATTATGCTTTGCCAATACTCTCCGAGATCAATCCTGAAAATATATATTTAACCCAACTCACCAAAAAACACACCTGATGCTGACCCTACAAAACATTGATCAAATGCAATTACAGCATGACCATTGATAGCTTTACATCTACACCTAACTTAACTGCAATAAAAGTCCAAAAAGTAGCAAGAAAGCTACTTGGATGTTAAGATTAGTGTTACTGATATTTAATTTTTTTATGCTTTATAAAATCCAGTCCCATAGAGACAGAGTAACTACTCACAACCCTGTCCTCCAAAAAGGTACATTACCATTTTTTGTAAAAAAAAAAAAAAAAAAAAAGAAAGAAAAAAAATAGAAAAAAGTTCAACAATGTATTGAAGATCTGTTAAGGGCCTTGTATAAATCCAATAATGTATTTTTTTAGTTACTTACTGCATAGATCTGCACAAAGAAACCATATTTCTATGCAAAGGTCGTTGATTGTGAAAACATTACGTATTCTCACCGTAACATTCAACAATGCTGGCAAACATTTTACCAATAAAGTGGCTGCAGTAAAAATGTTCAGAAAAAGCAACAGTAATCTGGAGTCAAAGAACATCTTTAAAAAAAAAAAACATCTTGGAAAAAAAGATCACTTGTTGATCCAACTTATTTTTTCTTCCCAACTAATAACTGAAAATGTAAAAAGACGCGATAGAATTTTGTCCCCACAGCTGCTTTTCTTGGAATTAGAGCTATATCTCTGAGGCTTATGAAAACTGTTGTATAACAAAAAGAAGCCGCCACTCATAGGTCAGTTTAAGCTATTATTAAGTCGTGTCAGCTTGTAGGGAAAATGGGAACATTTAGGTAGGGGGAACTTTTATAATGAAAATACAGGAAGAGAACAGCTTAGAAATGATCAGAAAAACAAATCAGTACAGAAACACTGAAAGGGCAAGCGGTAAAGTGTGGCTGGCTTTTCTTAAAGAAAATTCACAAGAAGAGGAAACGACAACTTCCCTAGAACAAACAAGTGGGTCATCTGAGTGAAGAACGCAGGCATCTGCCACCAAATGCTCTTTAAGAGACCAAACTGTCACCCTATTCCATCCATCCATTTTCTAACACCCTTGTCCCTGATGGGGTTGGGAGGGGTGCTGGTGCCTATCTCCAGCTAACGTTTCGGGCGAGAGGCGGGGTACATCCTGGACAGGTCGCCAGTCTGTCGCAGGGTAACACAGAGACAGACAGGACAGACAATCATGTACACACACACATACACACACACACCTAGAGAGAATTTAGAGAGACCAATTAACCTAACAGTCATGTTTTTGGGCTGTGGGAGGAAGCCAGAGTACCGGGAGAGAACCCACCATGCGCAGGGAGAACATGCAAACTCCTTCTTGCTGCAAGGCAACAGTGCTACCAACTGCACCACTGTGCAGCCCCGTCATCCTATTCCAATATAATTAAATATCAAACACCGTTAGACTAATAAAAACAAAGAATACCTTTATAGGGTTCATATAAATGTCTTATTTCAAAACGCTACACTTTTCCAGACTAGGCTTTTTAGGGTTTTGGATTATTCTTGTTATTCCTTCAAAATCAGGCTTTGATCATTTCAGAAAATCTCCCCCTCAAAAAAATAAAAAAGCAATATCATTGTTTTGGCATCTTACATGAATGCAGATCACAACATTGGGTCCACTTTAAAACAGATGTTAATCAAGAGGCCTGAAGGATTTGATCTGGCAAACCACATCTAAAGCTCATCTACAAATACATTTATTTAAAAAGCTTTTTCAGAAATTCAATTCGTTAGATAATGTAAAATAAGAATACCGAATAAGTCTGAACACAATCCATTTTCTATACTACGGTTTCATTTTTCTATATTTATCCAGACTATGAATACAATCAAATTCTATTCATTTCCAGTTTGGGACTTTACAGGAACTCTACAGTTACCGATCAATAACTAAAATAAAGCCACATTTTTGGCTTCAGTGACGCTGCTCATTGAAGTCTACATATAAAGGGCTCAATAGCTATTATGTAATATTACCACCATTGACGCAAGATACAAACAACAAGTCTCGTTCACTGTGGGTCATTGACAGAAGCATGACGTCAATTAGCCTGTTTTTGGTGACTAAAATCATTATGGCCTACCAACCAGCACCTCAGGCAGTTCTGGGCCCTGACCCATCACAGCCATCATTATGCAGGTTGACACATTAGACGACCCTAATTTTGTTTTGGAGGCGTCTGTTATATGAAATACAAGTTAATGGCTTGTCTGGTCTTTGATAATAAATTTTCATCTGGACAAGGGGCAATATTTATGAAGGACACAGCTGGGCATAAAAACCCAATTCACAAAACCTTTGGTGATTTAACATAATGTAAAGATGATTGGATACAGAATACAACATAGACGATCCTGAAAACAATTAACAGGGGACAAAAATTACAAAGAAGGTTGCTTGAATGTCTGCAGAAGTGCTGCAGTAAGTACACAGGGTGGAATTACAGGGAAACAACTTCTTGGAACTGAAACAAGCTAACCTTGTATCGAAGTTCTTCCTTCTTTCAATTAGCAGGAATTAGTTTACTGGTTTTATACCGTGACAGCGGAGGAAAACCCCTTCCTGATATTACTTTTCCTAACAGTTTTGTCAGTCATGCTGACACTAATGTGAACAGTATATATTTTTTTTATTTAATTTCCAACTATATACAGTGACGTTTAATGCAGAATAAAAATAAATAAAAATCAGCCTGACAAAGCAGCCTGAATCTTTAAGCCCTATGTCTGTCAACCTTAACATTTAAATATGTTGTAAATGGAGAAAGATCAGATGTCATAGCCTTAAAACACATTGGTCATTTCCTAAACAGTCTGAGTAATACTAGGTATTCATATACCAGACAAAGAACAATACATTAAAACTAATATTTACATTAAAATCTGTCAATATGAAATGTAAATGTTTATTCAGAAGATTGCCAAATATTTACAAGGAGCATACTTCTCTATAACTTCTAATCAGAAACCACAGATGTCTGGTGACTTAGGCTTTTCAACAATGCTAGTTTCACTTGTCTCACATTACCATTTGCATGAAAACAAACAAAGCAAGAGTATACCAAGCCAGTCATGTGATACAAAGTAAATAAAAAAAAGAAGCCTCACAGGGGAACAAAGAGAAAAGCTCTTATGTCCTAGGTTTCAATCCTTGACCAACCAGTTAAACAACCTTAGACCACCAAAACCACTGTGGACTTTTGTTTAAAGTCTATGTTGACAAAACGCTAATCCTCTCCATGTAAGATTGTTTTATAAGACTACTTTAACTGCTGCCATACATTAAAACTTTTAAACCAAAAATAGTATACCAAATTATAGAATGGTAAAGGGACAGAATCAAAAGAATACATTTTTTCTGTCAAAATCAAAACCTCTCTCAGCCGAGGAGTAGATTTGATCAGACGTAGGAGAGAGGACAAAATCCTGACTTTATGAATAAAACAAAAGCGCTTTTGGTCTCTGCGTGCCCCACTACCCACTGCTCCTTTTTCGGTGAGCTCAGTGGGATACAACTGCCTAGAACCACCAACTTGGATAAATGCAGGAACAACATCCCAAGCAGGCAGAACGTCTATGTGGGTACCTCAAGTGCCAGGCAGCCCAAATAAGCGTCAATAGTTATAGATGTGTAGCCATAAACTACGAGGGCTATCTGTCAGACATCAGTACCTGTGCACCGCGTAAGCTTTGAATCTGTGAGTTCATTAAACAGTTTAATTAAAGTTGACCAAAATCAGCTTCATACACTTAATTTTACAGGGGTTTTTCTGGTCTGAAAAATCATCTGATTTCTGTGAATATTGCTAGACAGAAGGAAATCTATGGGATGTGTCATTTTGGCTTTCAACTGAACTAAACGGCAAACTCAATTGTTTCAAGTGATAAACTAGCCCCCGAATACAAGGGGGGTGGAGGGAAACTGCAGCTATCAAAGAATCCATCTCCATTTTCTCTGAGTGACATTCAGCTGCTGCAGAACACTGAGTCACTATCCACCGACACAGTATAGAGGGACTGCAGTGTGAAACCACACTAAAGGGTCAGTTGTGTAAGAATATGTGCGCACACACTCCGTTCTCTAGCAGAGAGAAGCAGACTTGAGGGGTGTGGGGAACCACTGAGGCAGCATCTCGACCTTGCAGCAGCAAAGAGGGTGAATGAGTGTCTCGGTGATCAGTGAATGAATTTAGCTGAAATTTTCCATTGGCTCCTGTAGTCACATGGTTGCTGAAGGAGCTTGCTGTGTGATAAGCCTCCCGCTCCCCTCCAGCAGGCCATAACAGTTGACTGTTTTTGGCAATCATCATCTGACAAGGTAAATGAATTAGACACTGCAGGAAAGGCTCTGGCGCTCTAATTCAGAGGAGTGGATGAATTATCCGAAGGAAAAACAGTCATGCAAAATGATGGGAAAATCAGGGAATAAAGGCACATTTAAATATTACTATCATGCAGAATATCATTCACTAAGGCAGACTCAGATAATGTCATGTCTCTCATTAGAAGCTCTTTCTGAATACTTACACATTTCACTCCATTAGATTGTTCGCTTCTTAATTGATGCGTTACCATGACATTAAAAAACAACAACACCGTTGCACAGTTGGAGCAAGTAAAATATGAAGGAGAGCAATCAATTCTGTAAGTAGAAAATTTGGGATGAGAGTCCAATCACAGACCTGCCGACAGCTCAGAAGACGATTAAAACAATAAAATAAAGCCTGGGATGCCACCGCAGCAGAGAATTGGGCTGGAAAAGCTTTAAGCAGACCTGTCTGTATGTGGGTCAGGACATGGTGGGACACGATGTTATCCTGGCAGCGCCAGTTCGCACAGAGCCAGGCCAGACAAAAAAAGGAGGAGGACATCGGAATGAGCCCAGAATTAAAACTTTGTGGCAAACACAATGCAACGTCTCCCGAGTTCACATTTCTAAAAATTGAGCTACAGATGAAGCATACAATAAATTGCTAGAGAAAGAAGAGGATGTTTCCTATTTACAAGACCTAACAGATCAAACTCAACCAAATTGACTCCTCTGATCTAGTCATGCAGAGTGGAACAAAATATCAGCACTCTTATCAGCAAGACGAGCTTTAGTTTCATCATTTAACTAAGCAAAGCAGATAATGACATGCATCCGCAGCACATGCGGATTACCTGACGGAAATGTTTTTATTTCCTCCTGGCACAAAGTAGGTCAAAGAATATAGAATTTACTTTATAAAGGAGAGGCTCAGAAATCCTGGTGCAATAAGGCAAAATAAACCCCACTGAGTTACACAAACACATTCAGCCACACTGGTAACAGTCAATTTATACAGCAAGCAACAGGTTCAAGTCTCCCTTTCTGCAACATTCACCTTAATTCAACTTCTTTATTCTGGTTATTTAGGACTCTTGCACAGAAAAGAAGAAGAATGTTCAGCCACATGCGTTATGAAAAATAATCGGGAATCAATTATACTTTAAAGATTATATTATGAAGATAATCCAAGCTAAAATGTTTTGGTTGCTCCAACATATTAGGACAGATTAGCCACCAGGAAGGAAATGTTTTCTCTTGCTGAATCTGCATAAAGCCCAGCAGACAGTACACCCACTTTGCACATCCTGTTCCCTTCCATCCAGCTGAACGTGTTCAGATCGAAGGCAGAACCAGAATACTTTGTCCCTTGCGGATTTGTTAGAAATGTTTTACCAGGAGCAGGTTAGACAGTTAGCCCAACACTGGGCTGCAGCATGAATATAAACTAGCTTTGGGAGACAAGTCAGAGCTAGTTACTGTGCTTCAAATACAACAGTTTGAAGTGAGTGGACGAACATGTCTTCAGTTTATAGTTTCCTCTCTCCTCTTGTAGTTATTTAAGCCCTTGGTGTATCGACGTGCCCTAAAAGCTAATGTCCCTGCAGGCCAACGACAACAACAGGGGTGTTGTGTCAAGCTTTTGATATTCCACTGAGACTCCCCGAGGACTGCCTGGATGTTCTGACACTGGACTGCAGCGATAATGGCCGCAACAGAATTGACTACATTTCCTGTTATTGAGATGCAGCAACAAGAAAAAGAGGGTCTGCTGTAGCTTAGGTTATGAAAGACATTGCTAATGTACTCCTTCTATTTCATTTTAAGAACAAAACATAAATCTTGTCAAGGAAAAAACACACCCCATAACAGTGCAGACTGTTGCTTGTTAGTTATTTAGGTACTCCAGAGAAACATGATCAGCTGTAACAGGTTTTGGTTCGATTAGATTTAACTAAAATGTTGCCGACTGTGCTGACCTGCAAAAGTTGACTTCTCAAATAACAAGAAGTTTTTCTAACTGGTTAAAGATTACTGCACAATTTGACTAGCAGTCATCACATTTTCAGTGAATCGGTACTTACAAACTAATAAAGGTAATATAATAACTCTTGATTTAAAAAAATTACATATGTAAAATTCAATGGAATACTCAAAATTTGCAATAAACCCTAATTTTTGCATCGGATATTTTTATAGTATATTTTGTTAGGCTTAAAGCACAGATAATCATCCTGTTTCAGTGTTACATTATAATTTTGTTTTTGAGCTGGTATGTCTAACTTGTTGCAACAAAGAAATTAAGCTCATAAAACTATCTGAACCAACGTTCTTGTGCCAAGAATGCCGCCGGCACTAAGTGTACCAAGAATACCAGGCTCCAAGAGGGAACATTGTAAAGCGGCAAAACAAAAACATCTGAAGGGCATCTGGGATCCAAGTCTCGCTTATGCAAGAGGTCGTTAGAGCTTATGGCAGTGGTGGCCAGAGGTTGGAAAACTTTGATAGCACCTGTCATTGAGCAAAGTGTCTCCTCAGGGTCGAGTGACACGCTGCTGCATTCAACTAAACAAAGACATTCAGCGGTTAGACATACTAGGCATGAGGTTTGGTTTTTAGCTTCAAATGGGTAATTAAGTGAAATAACTTAACAAGGTTGTGCAAAGCTGAGTCAGGTCTTATTTGGAACAACCCAACACAATATGAGCAACTCCCTGATAGCAGAGAAAATGAAAAGCTGTGTTGACATGAAGAAACAGCTCTTTGCTGCATCGCAGTGTCATGTGACGGTTTCCTACAAACCAGGATGTTTTTGTGCATCTAGGCTACAATAGTGATAGAGCAGCTAGAAGTGCTTCTCAATTCTGATCAATCTAAAACTGCCCTGCATGTTTTAGGTGTTTCCCTGCTGCCACACACCTGGACTGAATGTATGGGTGATTAACAGGCATCTGCAGTACTTGATGCCTGCAGAAGAGGTAATGCAATCATTTGGATCAGCTGTTGTGAAATAGAGGCACATCTAAAACATGCAGAGCAGGGGGGCCCGAGGACTGGAATTGAGAAGTACTGAGCTAGAGGAAATAAGAAGATACTTCACAGGCTATATGATGAAGAAAAAAAAAATAGTTGTGACGCACCACTAAGTCTGCTCTGCAGCATTTGCAAAAACAAGTCACTGCAGAGAAAAGTCACAAAAACCTTTATTTCATTAACTTGAGCTCCAGAACACTTATTTACACAAAAATAAGCAACGTAGTAATTTGATGATGTGTTTTCATGATGTCAAAGAAGACAAAATACCCACCATGCGTTTCTGTCCTAGTTTAAAATTATGCATAGTTCTCCAGATGTGACCCATCTATGAAAGCCTAAAGATGAGCTATTTCCACCTTTAGAAAAAAACAAAACATGCAACACTATGTCTCTGTCATTACAGGTTCCTGCTCTTTGAAAGCTCACATGGTTCTATACCTGCGTTTTATTTTTAGCCATCTGTTTGCCCGCTGTTCAATCCCGCCTGTGCTAAGGAGATTTACTCTCCCTCTATGCTCCCTCTTGCAGGCATCGAATCTGCTTTCCATTTAACAAAAACACAGCTGGTCTGAAACTATGTGCACTAAAATAAAGAATGATGGCATTGTGAAAGAAAGTGAAGTCATACAATATGTGATCAGACATTTTTTGGACGCTTAGTATCACTTTTAATAATTATATATAACAGCTGCCTTATTAGATGTTTTGATTAACTGCTGGTTGCGTAATCAACCAGCAGTTAATCTGCAAGAAGCCAATATAACATGATGGAGGAATTACAAAAATGGATGAGTAAATAAAGTCATTCAGTCTGTTTGATGAGTTTATAAAGGGATTTTTTCCTGGTAGTTTTGCTTTGTTTTTGTTGACTAGAAAATGATTAAAAAAAAAATTGTGGTAGATATTCACCTCCAGTTTGACTTAGCACAAATGTAACAATTCAAAATATGAACAATTCCAGGCATTCACCAGATACAGCCAGCTAGTCAGTCAGCTGTGAAAAGGCATGCTAGCTACTGAATCTTTAATGCCTCAAATGCACAACAACTACTAAATCTGTAGCAGGTTTGTGTTTGACATAAAAAGCACAGCCAAGATGCATATTCACAAATACAGCCTGAAAACATGCAACACAGTGGTTCCCATAATCTTTTGAAAATTACATGAGAACCCACTGATTTAGAAAATGTAGCTTCAAGTTGATCTCCATGTTTGATCACTGTAATATCTTTGAATTCAGCAATTTAAATACAAGATCCAATGACGACCTGTGAAACGCCCACCCATCAGTGTTATACAACTGCTGATCTAATGTATTCAAAACTTATGCAAATAGGAAAATTGCTAGCGCCCACAGGTGAGAAAGACTTACCGCCATCACCAGCTCAAAGGGATGTTTATACACCCGCACAGGTGACTGATACTTCTGCACCATGATGGGAATTACAGGAACACCAACAACCTGGACAGAAAGTAGAAACCACCAGTTAGCAAAGACAAAACATTTATAAAAGCCATTTGATATTTAAAAGGAGTGGGGTTATTTCTGATGGTCAAAAAGGGTCAAATAAATTTACATACAGCACTATAAGAAAACAGACTAGTGCACACGTAACTAAAAGAGGGGTGTGTTTTGAGTTGTGTGGTTCAGAGTTCTTGAAAGCAAAATGCTAATAAAAGTATAGTTATGGAGCTGCAGAAGGCAATTGTCCCGAGCTGAGACCAAGGATCCGGATGATCAGTGGCTGCAGCACATCCCTCTCATTCATTAGAAAACTGTGTCACTGCAAGCTACTGGGGATAAACTAGACTGCTCTCAGCTGCACCCTCTGTCAAAGCTCCTTTCTCAGCAACGCATGACTGGAGCTCATAAAATCATTTAAAAAGCAGGTGCCACTTGTTCTTTCAAACACAAGCAACACAAACCACATGCTGGCCTCTGTTCAACAACCCCAGACAAGAGGCTAAAAAAAAATGGAAAACCGCTGTAACAGAATGTTCTAGATGCTGAAGGATAAGAAGCTTAATACTGAGAGTGATTTTTTTTTCTTTTTAATGAAGCAAAGACAATGTGATGTGAAAGGATTTATTTCCTTCACTCAGCCTGTACTCACTCAGACCAGCACATGATGGCTGGAGTATCATGTGCTGGGATTTTGCTCAACAAGCCGGTGCTTGTTTTTAACTGTAAGTATAGTGCGGGTACATGTCTGCAGGAAGGAGTATGAGGTAACTTTCAAGAGATTAGCACAGCTGCTCAGAGGTGCAAAACACAACAATGCAATCTTATAATCTTGTTTTCTTTCCTACATGTTTTTTTGTGTATCAATTCAAACTCAGGTAAATTTGACTCTTGGTTTAGCTTTTTTTTGTCCCATTTTGTTATGCTTTGCTCCTCTGGGCCAGTGTAGATGAGGACAGCCAGACTAAAACGAAGCTAAGACTAAATACTATCAGACCTCCTCAGTACCACTTTAAACACCTGATTACTACTGCCACTTATAGTTACCGTCATGATTCAGGATCTGTCAGCAACTTTGAAAACATCAATACAAGATCTCAGTATGACTTAATAAACACCTCAGTAAGCACATTTTAATATTCAGTTCTTTACATAACATTTTTATATCTACTGCCACATTCCTACTTTTGCATGGACATTTTAAATATGCTGATAATCCAAATAATCTGAGGATGAACCTGCACCATATAATAAAGGTAATATTATCTACATATTTTCATAGCCTTCTATCAAGACTGCTGCAGTGTGTAACTTTTACACACATTTTTTTTAACGTATTTGTTCACACAGTCACTATGTCGTGACAGTATGGTATGAGACAGACAATCTGTGTGGGGAAAAAACGAGCTCCTCTGGTTTCTCCCTGTGCTTCAAGTGCTAACTAGAAACAACCAATCAGTGCATGAGATTGTCAATCACAATTTCTACCATTCGCCAGCGAGTACATGAGGTTGAGTGACAGCGTTAAGACCTTCCTTCTGCCTATGGTTGGTTATTTTTGATCGCCGCAAAATAATAGCTCAGGGAGGAGGTGTTGGAGATTGATCTTTTCACAGATTATCTGTCACATAAACTGTCACGACATGATGACAGTTTTCACAAATATGTAAAAAAAAAAAAAAAAAAAATCACCATGCTCTTTATTAAAGTTACATACTGCAGCTTTAAGGCGATGTTGTGCAGACCGAGTAGCTGGAGTTGTATGCTTGCCACGCCACATTGCAAAGCTTGACCAAAGAGTAAACGGTAACATGACTTTTGTTGTTTTAGAAACAGGACAATGACAAAATAGTGACGGTGCAAACATTCTCAGGAAAATGTTTTCCTTACTTCTCCTGGTGTTCACTTGCAACTTTTAAGAATATGTAAAAATAGAAAAATAGGGTTGTTGTAGAGGTAAAAAACAAAACAAAACTACGAGCCATTTAGAGAGAAAGGACCACTACTATAAAGAAATAGTCAATTAAAGTTGCTATAAATGTGTAGATACTGGTCATTTTGCCTCATCACCATTAAGTATGCCCCAAACGCAGGTCAGAACCCAAATAGAAATAGGTGCAACAAAACAAGCCCTTGGAAACCAAAAGACACTAAAGTGAAATGTGAGAATTGGGCATTTTTATTGACTCAATTATCTCAACAATAAAAATAAAAATAAATTATTACGCAATGGTTTGTGTTCCTGGAAAGAAAATGGTTTGCTTACATGTATCACTTTTAATTTGGATGGGACAAAATGTTGAAGAGCAGGTCCCAAAGGGGGAGACAAACTAGCAAAGGTCGAGTTACAAATGTGCAAACTAAACAATTTAGAAGGCCGGAGCCCAAATTAAAAAGGAGGAATGGATGGATGGATATATATATATATATATATTTTTTTTTTCTCCTCATTTAGAAAACAGAAGATCAGCAGGTAAAAGAAGCCGTTTTCAGGACAGATATTTCCTCAAAAACGATCAGTTTCATACCTGAAGCTCTATCCTGATACGTTTTCGGGTAATGTTTTGAGCTGGTTTTACTTTGTGTAGCAGAAACCGGTTGTTGTGTTCGAACAGGTTTAACCGAATTGAGGACTAAACCCGTTTTAAAAGAGCTACAAACAAAAACTGAAATTAGAGCACTATTGGCGCCTAAATTAGAATTGACGCAGCTAAATGTGTGGCACAATGCAGATCAATGCAGTGGTACATTATTGTTAAAATGTTCCGCTCTGTCACTGACGGGATTTTTAAAGGGGGAAATTCAGCTTTTCACGCAATTTCCCTCCGTCTACTAATAATATCGAGATTTGACCATATCTATTAACTATTGTGACGTTTCAAAATCATGTAAGAGGTAGACTTCCTGAAAATACTTAGTAAATGGCATCATACCTATAATTATCACACGAAATAGGTCAAAACCCGCTCGCATTAGCTAACATAAAACAGTTCAAACTGACTGAGACTAGCCCGTAAGCTAACACTAACTTCACAACCAGACATTAGCTTCGCACAGCTTTCACAGCATGTACGTACCGGTGATTCTGGGCGAAGAGTAAATGTTTACTTTTTTCAGTCGTGATCTCTCCTGGAAGGGGAACCGGTGTGAATTCTTGCCATTCCGCTCTCTTCCGGCTCTTCACTTCACCCCCGGCTCCGCGGCTAACGACTGTTAGCTTCGTAACGCTAGCTGGCCATGTAGCAGGAGCAAGTAGCCAAGAAAAGCTAACCGTAAACAAAGTTACTTTTACGGACAAACAGTCTAGAACACTGAATTCTTGGGGGGGGGGAAATTGAACGTCCCACCCAGCCCACCGCAGCTGAGTGGAGCCCAAGCGGATGGAGAAGTGTGGGCACAGGAGGACAGCGGTGGTATTTCTCTCTCGGTGGCTCCTCCCTGTTTCTCTGAACTCGGTGTTTTTCCACCTCCCACTTCTGCGTTCATAAAAAAAAATCTCCGCTCATGTGAAGGACAGACAGCAGAGGACACATCATCGTTCCAGAATTAAACTGGGTCCTAAGCTCCAAAAGTCACAGAACATACCGTGTGGATATTACAACTGGTAAAAAAAAAAAAAAAAAAGATTATTTTCAGTTTCATTATGCAACCAGCTCAGATTCAGATTAATATCATATGTTCCCCGTGCAAAAATAACACTGGTATTTGCTGTAAATCCTAATTCTCCAGCCTGCATGTTCCTCTCAACGTGTGCCTGTGACTCAAATGTCACAAGAAAGAAAAAAAAATAATGAATATGTTTTTGAAAAATACAAAATGCATGTCTGCTGGACCCATAACAAACAGGGAATTACAGAAAACTGGTTTTAAAACACAGATGCTACTACTTTAAAAAAGGTTAAAAATCATTTTTAGGTTAATCACATAAAGGTTATTTTAAAAGTGTATGTCTGTTAATTTTAATGTTATCGCTATTATTACTATGAAAATAAAATAAATATGCCATTGACATATATGATTCTTTGGGTAATGAATTCAATTCATTATGTTTTTGACTTAATTACCAAAATGACATGAAAGTTTGGGGACATTTCTGAGACGCATCTGTAATTGCACAAAAGCCTCAGCTGTACTTTGACTGCATCAGCATGAGAAAAGGGACACTTGGCGACTAAATGCCTTAAGCAGCTGTGTGCTTTCAACGTGAGTTAAAGCAGCTGAGCTCACATGTCTCAGATGGAAAAAAAACATGAGAGCTGCACATTCAAGAGAGGAAAAAGAGACTGAATGAAGTGAGGATCCAATATTTGAAGCAAAGCTGAAAAAAGATTCACAAAGAAGAAACCACAATATATAGGCTATATCATATTAACTAAGGAATAAGCCTGCATAAGATATTATTGTTAATCATTGATATACAATCACTGTTCAGTTTCTTTTCTGTCCTTACAATGTTGGAAACATTTAGCATTTTGGTCGCTGCATCATGAATGAGCAATATCTGCAGTGATACTACATCTATCATATAATTGGGATGTGCAACACAAATGAATGACTACTGGGATATAACAGCTGACAAACAGTGTACACCAAGCAGTCCTTTGGGACATTAATATTACACTCAGTGATATTGTGCAGAAAATATACTGCATAGTTGAAAACCAATAGACCAATTTATTAGCTTAAAGAATTTTGAGAATGTTATTTTTTAAAATCTACTTAAGATGTTTCCCGATACCTGCAGTATTTGTGAAATGTTCCTTTCTGGTTTTAAATCTCTCAACAGATCTCAAGCAGTCCCTCTCAAAGTCTATAATGGCGTTCTTTAAATTGTGAACTCTGCACCAGTCTGCGTCCTTTTATATGGTAGATAATCATGTCATGATTTCTCAGCAGATTGTTGGTATGATAAATTTACTGTAGCTTTGAGTTGGTAGCAGAGTATCATTCAGAAAATGATGGGCAAAAATAGAACCTCTTAATGAGTCACTCATTTTCTGCAAGGTGAATCTATTCATATTTTTTAACCTACCATTTTTAAGGACCACATTGTCAGACACCTGGAAAATAAAAATACAGCAAAAGAAGAAGACTAGCCGTTGAATTGTTGTACACAAAAAACGTTTGCCCCTCTTGAAGTTAATCAAAATGGCCAATGGCGAAACAGCTCATGACGCCAAAGCATGCATGGCATCTGTTAAACATACGGGTGCTTCTGTTATCATTTATGTAAGTCTGTTTGCTACAAACTCAATGATATTTACTGATATTTCACTGCTGCTGCAGACAACAGGATGAGGTATGAGGGAGCATCCAGTAAACCAGGACACAGACAAAAGCACCAGAAGCACTAAAACTCAACTTATTCACAAGCTTTCAAAAAGCGGATGCTTATTGTGTTACTGCACTCACAGTGAATTCTACAGCAAAAGAGCTTTATATCATTGGTTGATTGTTTCACTTATTGACTGAAGCCAGACTTTTTTTGAAATCGTTTATGTCAATAAACTGGAGAATGTGAACATTATCGTTTATTTGAGGTTATACTGCCAACTAGTGGAGCAACAACAACCCTCAATAACCTGATTGTAGGTGAAGACGTGGATGGCTTTGTAATTGATACATTGTTAGGACATTTTTCCTAACACATATGACGCTGTAGTGACCGACTGCTCCTTATGGGGCCCAGAGTCCGGGCCTCATAAGAGGAAGTGATGTTTTTGGATTAGAAGTTATGCTTAGGGCGAAGGTGTGAATTGAAGATTAGGTTAGACTTTGGGTTAGGCATGTAACAGTAATGGTTAGATTTAGGATAAGGTCAGGGTTAGACCGTAGAAATGAATGAAAAATGAATGGAAGTCAATGCAAAGATCCACAACAATTTTGTTTGAAATACCCTGGTTGTCTACATATATAGGTGTTTATAGTTTTATTTCTTAATACATACTGAAGAGAGTGTGCACGACTTACTCTGGCAGGACAGAGTGATGTACTTGAATGATTTATGCCAAATTAAACATTTCAAATAACACTAGGATTAAGGCAGACCCCCCCAGGCCTCTCCTTCCCCCAGATTTGCTGAATCTATATTGTAGCATTTCTCAACTCCCACTCAACAATTCTTAGCATCCATTTTTTTAAGCAACATAGATTTTAGCAACATAATTTTGAATTCAGAAGTACGTCAAGAAAATGTAATGTAATTCAAGCATAGCTCCGCTAGAGGGGGCTATAGGAACGTATACTATAAAGACTCCGCCCTTATGCTTTCGTCAGAGTGTTTGCGGAAGTGAACGTCCTGTCTTGTTTTGGTCGCCCTCTTTTCTGTAAAAATAAATCAAAACTACAACAGATGATGACCCAGATGCCCAGTCCTCCACCTGAAGAGTTGGTCAAACAATGGGAAAGGTCAGCGCGATCTTCTACACCTTATATCTCCATGAGCTGGTTAATAGCCTGTAGTTACAACATTAACTTTGCGTTATTACTCTCGCCTCGTCTCAATGTTCGTGCTTTGGGTTTAATTCAAAGCTAAAACTGAATCCATGCCAGCCAGCATAAATTACAACTGTAAAAATCAGAATTAGTATAAAATGTTTCAAATTAGAGCGCGGAATAATACAAGTGTTGAACTTTTTAAGGAAGGTAGTTGGGTTCCTCTTCAGAATTTTGCTTTTATTCATTTATTTTATTTTATTTTTTAAATAAAAGTGTGGACAAAGGAGAACTAAGCATATAAAAGTGTTTAAGGTTCCAAACTTTTCACTTCCCCATTTCTAAAACGAAAAAAGGGGAAAGAAGTTATATCTATCATTTTTCCTAGATATAAATAAATTATAAATGAGTGACAGACTGCAATGCAAAAAAAATTGAATAGCCAATGCCCCATAAATGTGTGTTTTTACAAAATTGCATTTAGACTTGGACTCAAAAAATGACATTCATTTAAAAGGTTTTGGGAATTTTTCAGAATTAAAAACAATAATTTAATCACATGTTTGATCAAACCTGATTCATAATGCAAAAATATCACATTGTTTCTTATGTACATCAAGCCAAAGATAGTTGGTAAGAAATTGTACCAAATAGTCGCAACAAATCCAACCCAGTATGTAAATTCATGATGTAGCTCAATCTCCTATAACACAAGTTATTTAACAGAATACATTATTACAGAGTCTTGGTTCGGAGTGTTACAGGAGGTGAGTAGTGTTGGATTTTGTGAAAACATCTGTGTGTGTGTGTGTGTGTGTGTGGGTTGTGTGTGTGTTGCTCTGATGCAGTGAGCAGAAGCGACTCAGGCAGCAGGTGGTGGAGGAAGACACTGAGGACTGGCAGAGGAGTCCAGACTTCTCCGGCCTGGAGCGGGTCGGTGGCATGGACCTCTCCTTTATCAAAGGGGATGAAGTCAACGCCTGCGCCCAGCTCGTGGTGCTCAGTTACCCTGATTTGAAGGTGAGCTGACCGCCATCACACCGAGCCGAGCCTCCCTCTAGTGGTGAAATAACAGAACAGTGGCAGTAAAAAATCTTTTCTGCTCTTTTGCTTAACAGACGTGAGCTTGTTTTTTTTTTTCATCAGTGCCATTCAGTTAGTAGAGGAGCTATTAAAAAACATAGCACAATAAAATGAAAAGCCGAGTTTATTAATATTTATATATACTTTATATTGGCCACAGCTGAAATTTTGTCTGCCAGCTGCAGGCGACCTTTAAAAGCAGTCATATTTAAAGTGTTCGCTCTTTGAGTCATCATTATTTTTAATTAGCTGCTGTTTTTATGACTTCAGAAAGCTGATGGAATGAGGGAAACATTACTCATGCTTCCAGCTGGGATATTCGCTTGGTGTCTAGAGTGACATATAGTTTAAAATGCTTCGTAATATCTACTAGGCCATTTATCTTCCCCGTCCAATGCTAAAACCTGTAATGCGATCAATTCAATTCGTCCTATTTTATTGTAATTTAACTGCATACTAAACAACTCCAGACAGTTTTACTCTGAGATCTATAAAAATGTAAGTGGAGTGAAGTACATAATAACAACAGCTGAGTCAGTGACTGCATGGAATTGACTGTTTTTCTCTAGATAGGAAACTTTTTAACAATTTTAGCAATAATTTAAACTTAAATGCATTGTTTTATAGCTAAGATTATAATGAAGTGTATCTAATTGGCTGTTTATTTGATTACAATGACACTTAACACACACCCCTTTTAAAATGGCAGGTTTTTGTCAGATAAAAAACATGAGGCTGGGCAACAAAAACAATTTTCTAAAAACAATGTGATATTTAACCCCACCCCCACCACCCACTGGTCCTTCAACAAGGCACGCTTTCAATTCATTTTCCAGATTCAGTCTTTTTAAGATCATACATTCCATGAGTTTTAGTCAATCTGTCTTATTGGAAATAAGGTTTAGCTGTTACAGTTTCTCTATTCATTTTTCAGCTTTTTTTTCTTGTTTACATTTTTTAATTTTTGTCAGATGGTACGAAATACAATTATTTTTGGAAAGATAATCTGAAATTGTTGAGCATGACTTATATTTACACCAGAAATCCCAAACATATTGATTAGGCGATGTATACTCTTTTGAGGGCCACTGTATACTGCATGTGCACCTATTTAATTCTCTCAAATGTTTGACACTGAGCCCATAAAGTTAAACTGCTGATCAAGATGTTATATTAAAATTATCGTAAGTTTTCTGCTTTCTTCTACTGCTTAACAAATCTAGTGCTACAGACTGTTTGTGCCACAAGATCTCAAATTGATCTTTGGTAAGGAATAAAAAAAGAAACCATTTATTGTGCAGTTTGTAACATTGTTATGGGGAGGCTTTCAGGTCATTAGAGTCCATAATACAACACAAATATTTCCTGAAAGCTAGCCTGTATTTTTAAAGACAGACATTTTTGACAGTTTGTCATGAAACCAATCATGTGTTGAGGTTCCCTTCACTAGTTTCTGTGCCCAATACCAGCTTTTCAAAGTCTAATTTGTAGCATCTGCTGTTTGCTTTGAAGGAAGGTGATTTAGGTCTGACCTTATAGCATCAGCGGCACAACAGTAAAGTATTTTTAGAGTGACCAAGGAGCTGTGACAGCTTGTGCTCCAGAGAGATGCAGGTTCTGGTCTCCTGAACCCTGCTGATTATCTGCAGGATCCCAGGAAGGTCATCATGGGAGAATCGGTCACCTGTAACATTGCTGCTTAAAATAGACAAAAGATTCAAGCAGTGTGCTTAGTGACATACACTTTATAAGCTATTTCTAAATGTTCATCATTTAACACATGACCCCAAGGTGTAAGCAAACAATCTAGTAACCTAAAATCTTTCATGTTTACAACAGTAAATTGTTTTGAATAATTTACTATATCAATCTGGAATATCGCCATAGAGATAAAATTCCGTTCTACTCTACACAAAATTAAACAAAAACAGTGAAATTCACACAAGTTTCCATGTCTTTGCTGAAAAGCATCCCCCATAGAATAATACTGCCATCACCATGTTTCACTGTGAGTAATGCCTGTTAGTTAACAGGAGCATTTTGCATGTTAGTCAAAAACTTTCATTTTGATCTCATCTGACCAGATCAGCTTCTTCTACAGGTTTGCTGTGTCAGGTTTAACACCTATTAAAGACAGATTAAAGACCAGAGAGTTAGATTCTTTTCATCTCGCGAGGAGCACGGATAGAGATGTGTTTCCAGTCACAAATCTCCAACCGCTCTGAAAACGCATTTGTCCGCTCCTCTCTTTTTATTGCTTTCAGAGTCCCTATCACAGAGAACACTGCAACTCTAAGGGGTGGGGGCAAAACACTTCATCACTTAGTTGCAGTGCTAATGACAATCACTAACTAAAACACATGGTATCTTGCACTAGATTATTTTGTTCCAGACACAGGGTAAAACAAAGCAAGTTGTACATCGTCACGGCGACGGTTTTATAGCCAACTAGCAGGCCAAGGATGCAGAGGTTTCTGCTGAGCGATAACCCTGTTGAAAACGGTTGTCTCTGCTCTTCCTCAGAGAGGCCTTCTGAGAAAGGAATCAAAGTAATTCAACAACACAGAAACATTCTTTATGCTAAGATGAAACAAAACAAATAAAGGCATATAAGACAAGAACATTATAAAGGTACATGAAACAACAAATATTTGATGATAATTTATACAATTTACCTAACATGCTGTGTCTCATACATGGCAGATTCTTGTTGCCTTATTTCAACAACGGTGTTATTCTTGTCAACGCCAGAGAATTGGCCTTTACAGAGGCCAATACTGTAGCTGTCCTCTTGAGAGATTTTCCCACTTGAGCTGTGAACCCTTTTCCTTTAACTTGATAGCTGCTCAACTCTGTGTTGGTTGGTCAAATAAAATCCTAATAAAGCACAGTACATAACAAGAACATCATCTTAGACTGTTCCATAAGGTAAAATACAAAATGACATCTGAAGATGTAGCTGACTTGGTGTGCTCACCGCCTCATTGTTTTTAGTGTTTAGATTTTTCAACTGCTGCGTTTTAAGAAATTGAAAGTTAAAGTAAACGCAGAGAGGTAACATTTTTGATCCTTGTAACATGCATACATGAATCTATATATATATATATATGTATATATCTATCTATCTATATATATCTATATATATATATATATATATATATCTATATATATATATATATATATATATATATATATATATATATATATTTGTGTGTGTGTGTGTGTGTATTTTAAAAGCTGCATGATGTTTTGTAAAAGCTTGAACAAAATGAAAAATAAAAAAGGTGTGATAGAGGTTGTCAACTGGCTTTTAACAAAACCCAAACAGGCTGGGAAATATTAAAATTTAACATTTTAAATAAGTGCAGAGGTGGGTCTTAAGTCATTGAAGGGTTTTGGAAATGTATAATTGGTTCTGGAGACATTAATTAATTTAAATTTCCTATAGGTTTTGAAAAGAAAATTACGGAAGACCATTAGGGCCGCTGAGATTAAAGTCAGAATTCTTTTTTTTTTTCAGCGGCCCTAATCATCTTCCATAGAAAATGGTCTCCATATACAACTCTGCAGAAAAAATAAGACATAGGCCTTTACTAATCTTTTTTTAATATTCATGGATGAATTCTTTGGTCATTCAAAACCATAAATAAGCAACAGTAAATCAGAAAGCATTTAATGCTTAGCAGATTATTTTTATCTAAACATCTATATTGATTATGTAGAGTTATGTTTTAGAGATTGAGGATTGTTTTTATTAAACAGTCAAAGGTCTGAACAGTACCAGCAATGAGGTGATAGAAGATTTATAAAGACTTATAAAATATATGCCGGTACACTTACAGTTATTCTTAAACATTTCTTTTCATTTCGCACAGCTTGTGGCAGTAAGATGTTTGCATAAATGTGAATGCATCCTAAACCGTAGAGGTGAATTAAACTAGAACACTTGGATCCAGACAGCATCGCTCCGTCTCTCTTTTAGGACACTGTACTGGTGTTCTAAAACCCAGTACAGGGAACTGACTGGTTTCTGCTCTTTCCTCTAAGATTCTGTATGAAGACAGTCACATGGTGACCCTGACGGCCCCCTATGTCTCTGGCTTCCTGGCCTTCAGGGAAACCCCTTTCCTCCTGGAGGCGCTGCAGCGACTGAAGATCAGCCAGCCAACACTTATGCCTCAGGTCTGTGTCCAATGAGGAAAGAAAGGCGAGTCTGAATTCTGTTCTGGATTAAACAGGGAGCCCCAATGTGAGTCCCTGAATTAGTTTTAAAGTAATTATCCTCATCTCTGCCTGATCTGATGCAACAAGTCAGATGTACCCGCAATAATTAAACTCATTTTTATTTCTCTTTAAACAGCCTCTAATTAGGACCTGTATTACCCAGGTTCAGCTTGGTTCACTACAAACACATTAGATCAAGTAGAGCATCTATGACAAAGCTCTTCTGTTCTCCCTCTCACTGTTCCTCCATGTGTCGTCTCTAAGTCACCCCACCCACACGCTTCTGTTTGTCACAGCCCACATGCCTCCTCCTTTTCCTCCCCCTCTGTCTCGCTGTCCCCACACAAGAAAATGTGTAGAAACGGTCAGAGTTTCTCTCTCACATGCACACACAAACTGATTTACTTCTACTGACATTTAGCCTGGGCACACACACACGCTCTGTCGCTGCCCATTTATCTGCAGCCTTTCCAGGGGTCTGTTCCTGATCAGTTCCTATTCCCAGCAGAAAAATAGCTGCATCGTCTCTTCTGGACTCAAACATTCATTGGTGTGTTGAAGTGGGAAAATCTCAAGCTCACATGTTTTCCTAACACGTCTGAGTTTTCCAACAAAGGGAGTAAAAATAAAAATAAGTGGAATGAAATTTTAAAGTGGACATCTCTAACTGTTTAGGGCAGTAGGTGATGGATTAAGGCTTGCTTATGGCTGGCTTTATTATTCCATTTAAGCTGATATTTGTAGTATATAGTAAATGTTCTGTTTCCTTTCAACAGGTGGTGTTTGTGGATGGGAATGGTCTTTTCCACTACAGAGGTACATATTCACTGATATTTTTATTGATTTTAAAGGATAATTAATGCAGCTGTGCTTATACAGGTTAAAGGGTCAATTTCCTATAGATAGAAAACCTGTGGACTGATTAAAGAAAAAGAAAGGAGCCACCATATTGAATAATTCAAAGAAATCGTGCCAACAGGAATGGTCAAAAGTCATTCTCTTTGTATGCTCCAATCTTATACAATTGTAAAGGCTGGGTGTGCATGGGCAGCTTTTGCTGACAATTTAAGTCCCGGTCTTTATTTAGTCCAGAAAAATATTTTGAAAATGGGTTTTTTTTAGCCTGTAGGACAGTTTTTCTTCCTCAACAGTAATGACAGTTTTTTTTAAAAAACAAAACAAACTATGTTCTGTGTGCAAAGTCTGTGTGAAAAAACAAAAGCAATGTTTTTTATCTATTACAGAGTTCGGCTTGGCGTGTCATCTTGGGGTGCTGTCAGGTCTTCCCTGTGTGGGCGTGGCTAAGAACCTGCTGCAGGTGCAGGGGGTGCTTAAAGACGAGGAGCACCAATCACAAGTGAGACCACCAAATAATTTTAACTCATATAATGATTATGAATGATCAAAAGACTCACCGTATGTTTTGGCATGAGAAATTATGTGCCGTGTGCTACACACAACACACAAAATTTAAAATTGTTTAAAATTTTAACAATTTTAAATGTTTAAAATTGACCGTATTTTATTTATTTATTTATTTATTTTTTCACTTAAAATATAGTCGCTAATTTAAGGAACCACTAGAGATCAAAGCCTGGTTAAAACCAGTCCATTGTTCCACAATTTGCTTTTTACGGAGGGTCTGTACCCTCGGATAATGACAAGCAGTGGCTTGTTGGAGACATGGACTCTGCTGAAGTTTGAAACAACTGAATCTGATATTACCCAATCGCTAACATTTGGCTGTGATGTATGTAAAGCTGTAAACAACCATCCCCCACTGCGAAGAGATGAGTGCCAAGCTGAGTAGGGTCACAAAATGTTTGCGAGCAATAAAATGTCTTAAACATTCCTCTTGCTCCAACTTCAGTTGCTCAATATTTAGGAGCGTGGCCAACATGAACTGAATGGCTTCGTTCACTTCCTCCGCTGCCAGTTCCAAACTACATCTATAGGCAGACTGTAACTCCAAAACAGCACAGAAAACCAGCGTCATCTTTCACAACGCCTCCTTCTGCTCGCTGATTTGCTCAGCAGAAATGCATCCTAAGAAATTGAGCTGAATGGGACAAATCCTAGATGGAGCAATGAAGGGAGAAGAGAATCAAGTGGAACTGCTTAGGAAGGCAATGGCCAGGCTTTGATCAAAGTGAGTTAGTGTAAAGCTCATCAGTCTAATATTTGCTTGAAACGCATGGGGTTTGAAATGCAGAAAAAATATTATGAGATTCTCTAATTTGGATTTTTTTGAAGACTAACCACAAATAGCTTTCTTGTGCTTCATTTACTGCGTCTCTATTAGCTCAATTTGCTTCTCATTTGAAAGAGCTCCAGTCCTTGACTGAAAGTTTGAAGGAGTGATTAGTTTTGTTATTTTGACTTGTTTCTCATTATAAATGTCAGAGAGGGGCAGAGCAACTGACAGAGTTTGATTTTTGTGTGTTTCCTCAGCTCACATCCACATGTTTCTGTTTGCTGGAAGAGTGTGTTTATGTTCGGCTTTGACAGTGTGACAAGTCCTTGTTGTGTAGCTAATGCTAATGAGATGCTCTGAATACAAATCAAGCTGGAACAAATACCTTTTGGTCCAAGTGTGCTTCTGGGACTGCAAAACCTGGGTTTGATTAATATGCAAATGTTCATTTTGTTCCAGTCTGGCGCCTCGGTGACCTAGAGGAGGAGGGACAAGAACAAATTAAAGTCGAAAATCTACCTGATGGACAAACATTCTGTTGCAGTCAGAGAAAAAAAGATGTATGTAAATTTTAGAGGTGTAACGGCACACATTCGGACCAAAAATATCCGTTACAGCCATATTGTTTCAGAACGCACATTTACCAAACAAATACAGCATTGTTTATACCTGAACACATGCAGAATGCTTACGCTCTCAGCTAAGTGTGAAATGCAACTTTCTGCAGTTCAGCTTTAAGCTGTCACTAAACTCTGCTATTTGGGAACTTTGAGGTTCTTCACGCTGCTACAGAAAAACATGTTAAACCGAACCAACAAAGCTTTATATCAGTATTTGCTTTTTTTTGGCAGCAATAAGGCTCAGTAGCTCTGTCCTCGATTCTCCTCCATTAATAAATTGAGCAGTGTGTATACGAGCTAAGACCTTCCTCCGGGCTCAGATTGACTGTTTTTGACCGTGAGTGGTCCATTTCTGCAGATGGCAGTTGGACCACAAATTACCTGTGTCATACCACAGTGACAGTTTCAACAAATATGCAAGAAACTGATTTTTTAATTAAAAAAGTTACATACTGCAGCTTTAATTGAATAACTCACCTGAAACTCAATGTATTTGTTTATATTTTGCAAACATCAGTTAAAGTCCAAATCCAGCTGCCTACAGCATTACCAGTCCTAAATGCTGCACAGTTTAAAATGTGGTCATTTTCCAGCTGGAAGGGGAATTTTGGTTCAAGCATCAAATCCTTTGCAGCCTGTGACTTTTTGTCTTGTAAGACTTCTTTTAGTTTTATCCATCTTCCAGTTTATGCACATCGGCATCTTTGTCCCTGTTGAAGAAAGGCATCCCCGCAGCATGATGCTACCACCTCCAAGTTGTGCTGTTTTGAGGTGATGTGCAATGTTTTCGTCTATTTATACGATTTGTAAAATAGGACAAAAATTAAAATTCTCTAAAAATGAAGCGAGTTTCTGTTGAGATGAAGAAATGACATATTTGATCCACTGCTGAGTCCATTTGGATGCAACACACACACTGCTTATGCCTAAAACACTCAAGTGGCATTGTAACATGCTAATTGAATTCTCTGAAGGAGTATCTCTATCTCCCTCAATTAGTGTCTGTTGCTTTGGCATTATAAATATTCCGTCTCCACCACCAGGAGGAATCTGATCTTTATGTACACAGACCAGGGTCTCCCCAGAGGATAAAGTCACACACATCCACCCATTGAACGTCTGTACAAAAATTTGCTAGTTTCTCTTTTATTGTCAGTCTCCAGCAGCATTGGTTTCGCATGTCCGTGCTGCATCTTTGGGCTCAAGCTTGACTCAGTTTCTGTGGGAAACTTTTGATTTTGCTTCCCATACATATTTTTGCCACCATTGTCACTCTCTGGGGGTTTAACCAATTTGTCTATAGGCACGTACTGAATTGCGATGCTCCACATAAACCACATCTTTGCTGATTGAGGAGTTTAATAAATGAGTAGTGGATTAATGTGTGAAACATAAGCTGCAACAGGCTCCTTTCCAGATTGGAAATTGGACTGAAAATTAGCTCTTTAGAAGCTAAATGATCTATTACGGGATCTCAGATACACATGTAAAAAGCTATGCTGCACAGTTATTAAGATGTAAGAGTAAGATAATATCCCCAATAGACAGAGATAGTTCATCCAAACTATTTAACTCTATATCAGACTTTAAATAGAGTTAAAGTTAAAATATAGCAGAACAGAGTTGACATATTTAACAAATCTTCGTTTGTCCAACAGTCTCAATGCTGTGATAGTTTAACACCACAGAATTTTGTTGCACCTTTATGTTAATCTTTGGTCAGAAAGTAATTTTTCCTTGGTATCTGTGGATGCTATTTTTGCTCTGTAAAAATAGCATCCACTTCTGGAAGGTTCGCCTCTATTCCAGGTTCTCTCAATTTGTGGATCATGCCTTTCCTTGAAGAGCTGACTCGAGTTTTTATTTGTTGTTTTGAGCTGGTATTCAGTGTTTAGCATCTGACATCAAGTTAAATATTATGTAATACTTCAAATTCTGTAGACCCAGTATTATACATCGGACAGATGGTTCTTATTTCTACTTACCTCAAAATTGATCTCAGAATTTATCTCAAATCATCCATCTGCTCATATAATTTTTCCCCCCAAAAAACATTTAATCTATCTGTTGAAACAAATGACATATAAAAATGTTAAGTAGTTTTGGTTCAAGTTTATGGCAAAAGCAGAAAATGTTTTCTTTATTCAGGAATAAACAAAGGTGCACTTCAGCTGCTATTTTTTCTGTCAAACTAAATTAACAGCCACAAGTGTCCATTTAGTGTTCTTATTTAGGTGTCATGTCCTGCTTTCCATTTATTTATATCTACATGTGGTGCTTTTGAGCTATTATAAAGGCATTCTCTTAGCTTGCTTCAAGACAAAACATGTTGAAAGACCTTAAACACTCAAAAAAGTGAAAGATGAGAGAAAAGTGAAAGTCTCTAGTTTATCTTTCCTTTCTCTTCCTTCTTTACAAGTCGTATCTTCTTTGTCTTTCTTCTTCTCCCCCCTCATTGGTAACCTAGGTGTGATTTGAATTGGTGGGTTATTGATGACCTCTTCTGTATTTCTGACTTCTGTTATTTTCTGGTGTTCTGTCCTCCTCTTGAGTCGGAGGAAGCAGGCCGGCCTCTATCTCACACACGGTTGGACTCGTCCCAGCTTGGATTGGATGCTCCGCGCGGCCGTCCTCCTGCTGGCTGCTTGCTGTAATCAGTCATAGTGGAGCAGACACTCCATCCATCACAGGGGCTAAACTCCCTTCATTGCTCTGGCCCATAACACACAGTGCACCTGTCAACAGCAGCCCGCATCGCTACGGCTGACTTTGTCCTGTCTCTTTGACTGTTTGAGCAAAACTTTAGCTGGAACAGAGGTCGGATTTAAGTCCCATCAATCTGAGGGTTTTTTCCATTCTTTTTGAAAAGATTCAAAGAAAAATGTCAGTGTTTTAGAGGTTTTTATTTGGGCTCTTTTAAAATCTGAAAAGGAGTTGTTGACTGATTTTGGCTCTGGAATAAATTTCTTTTTGCAGATATTGGAGTTCAGAAGGAAGCAGGGAGGACATTATTTGCTGGCTAAATGAAAAGGAAGCTGTTCAGCTTAAATATTTGCTCTGCAGTGCAAACAGTGATTTCCTTCTAGGGCAATATAAGCTATAAAACATCTGAATGAATACCTAAAAATATTTTATGTTATTTGTATTTATTTTCCCTATCTCATTTTAATTGTTGGGGCATATACTTGCATTTAGGTGTTAAACTGTTCCAGAAAGACAATCATTATCCTACTTAGTAAATCAAGTTTAGTTTATATGTTTAGCGTATTTCTCAGATAAACATCAGAGAGACCTTCAAAGTTGATATGAATAAAACTTTGATCTTTATCATAAAAATAAAAACTGCTACAGCTGTGGAAAACAATGTAACAGAAAATAAGGTTAAACACTTGAACCCTGTTAAAGCCTGGTTTCAGCCAGACATGAAAGTCGGGTCACTTGGAGGTTACAGAAAAAAGCCCACAGAGGGTCATTTCTCCCGCTTTCTGAGTTAACGGTGTCTTTCATTAAGCTGCTATTTGTTATGTCATGTTGTACATGTCTTTTGACTTTGATTTCTGTCTCTTTGCCTCTGCAGATTGCTGCTCTGCAAAAAGGAGGAGACAGCTTCCCACTCACCGCCGCCTCTGGCAAAGTGCTCGGAAAGGTGCGTCAGAGGACAAACAAACTGAAAAAAAAAAAATAGAAACTTTCAACTAAAGTGATGCTTTGTTGCAGGCTTACTTCAAAACACAGTCACCCAGTTGAAAGTCAAATTATTTTAGGGATGATCAACTTCGCAGAGAGATGGATGCTGAACATTTACGGGAAACATTTGTCTTTATTTTCAGGCCCTGAAAAGCTGCGATAAGAGCTTCAAGCCTGTGTACGTCTCTGTGGGTCACAAAATCAGCCTGGGCACCGCTGTCCGCCTGACACACTCATGCTGCCGCCACCGGGTACCTGAACCCATCAGACAGGTACCCTATGCACAAACACTGCAGGAGTACATCAGGTTTGACACGTCACAGCAACATGCCCTGCTGTAAGCATGCCGAACTGCTCAGTTGTGAGGCAGAACGCTGCCTCGGTGGGCACGTCTTGCTCATTTCTTGTGTAACGGCATGCCGCTGTGAAGGGAGGCGGTGTGAGAGTCATGCTGTGCCGAGCTTTTCAGTAACAGGGCCTGGGAGGCTTGTAGAAGAGGAAGGAGCGTGTGTGCTAAACATCCCCAATCCCGTGTGGATCTTTTACACTCCAGCACAAATACACAGATTGTGCTAACACTCTGAGACAATAAGATCCCACATTACAGGGGTGAGTGTGACATGATACGGAGAACTATTCTGGCTCCAATGCTGAGAGCTTAGCACACTTCAGACCTGGAGACTTACTGAAGTAAAAGAACTTCTCAATAATTTCTTGTTAATTTTGAATTGATGCCTTGTCAACTACAGGTCTCTTTTCTGCCATGTTTTGGGAGTTTTAAGCTTCTAGCTACAGCTCACTGTTGCGATCTTGGTTTAGGAGAGCCTCTGCCGGAAGGGGAGAGGCTAAATGTGTTTGTACAGCGCTGCTGTGTGAATTTGTGTTCCAGCTTGGGGAGATGAAAATGGCTCTGTATTGATTTTGACACGAATGATTTGCTCAGAATCAGCTACATCAAACTGCTGATTGTAAAGGTATTTTCACTTCAGTCGACCACATTTTTATTCAAAATAGTTTGAGTCTTTGAAAAAAAAAAAAAGGTTAATATCCTTTTGCAGCAAACCCAACAGATGTGTTTGGTGCCAATTCAATTCAGTTTGTTTATGCAGCATCAATTCACAACAAATTAAAAAAATTATACTTATAAATATGTAGTTAATGCCATAAAGCTTTATCATTCTATCTTCTGACTAAAATCCATGGTTCTGCTTAGAGTGGATTCTTGGTGACTAGAAGATGCCACTCTTTACTGCAGTTGTCTAGCGGTGTGTACCTCCCTTACCATCCTGCTCTCTGGGTCAGGTGGTAACATAAAAATAACTCCTAGTGGCCAATGATCAAACTAAATGAACCTCTGTGTGATTTCCTAAGACAGGAAAATAGGAAGATATGGTTTATTAGTTAGGTTCATAAAAATGTATTAACTGGAAGATTTAAATTGTAAATAAAAAAAAAACATATAGTTGCCTTTTTCTTAGATTGGATATAATTTAACACTGTCTGGTGTTACACAGGTGATTTTGTTTAAAATAGTCATTAGTGTCCACTGTATCATTTCACTGAACTGCAATTAGCAGTTAAATTTTCAAAAATGTTTTAGTCTGATATTCTGCAGTAAAGGTTGGACTTTTTTTTTTCCAGGAGTGACAACAAATTTATTTCAATAGCTGCTACATTTTCAACAACATACACTATTTTTCTTTCCGGATTTAAATATTTTTAATGTTTCACACAATTTATTTAGACGTGCTGAAAAGTACCAAATGTAAATCTACTCATCAAGTTGGAGATTTCTTTTAAGTGTCAACAAAAAGTTTACGAAGAGGGAACTTAAATTGAATTGCTGTCCGCTGGTGACAGTTAAGATGCTTATGACTTTTTTTAGTGCTTTCTCCATACTGCCTAGTTCAAAGCGAGCTGATCTCCTTCCCAGTGAATGCTGGGACCCCTATAATGTTGTGTTTAATCAATAAATGAGCCATAATAGTTTTGGCCAGATTTGACCAAAAACACACACAGTTAAAAGTCTCTCCATTTGACTAAATATAACCCTCAAAGTGCTGCTGTTTTTATGAAAAGTAAACAACTTGCCATGGTTCATCCCAGCCCCCTCAGGCTGTTTCTCTGTGTGCCACTAGGTTGTGCTGTGCTTCTGCTGTTTTCACACAGGAAACACGAGCTGAAGCACACATCTCAGACTCATGCGTGGCTCTTTTTTTTTTTTTTCAAGTGGAGCTGCAGTGGTATCCCCCATCGCTCCCACACATACAACCACCAGCAGAACGATAGGGTTTATTTTATCAGATGTAAACATCAGAGAGAGTCAGGGACACTTTCACCTGCCTCTATCCAACCACTAGTGGCCCCATCTTTAACTTATCCGTGTCCAGCTGTTTCTCTGTTTGACACAAACATTTTCTTTCTGCCTCTTATGTTTCTGTTCCAACTGATTTCAAAGAAAATAAGCATCAGAATAGTTAAGACAAGTGCCCAGGTCACGCTCGAGTTTATGTCACATTTTTGTTCTTCAGCATTTCAAAGCTCAGTCACAAGACTTCAATACAAATGCTGAAATCGTCCAAGGAAAAATAACAGGCTGAGAGAGCTCCCCTTGTGTGCTGACGCTTACTTTTATGGATCTTTATGTTGTCAGATATAGCATTGTGGTTCATCACAAGGTTATGCACAGCAGAGCCCTGTAGGTTGTTAGATAAGTCAGTGAAGCTGGAGCAGATCCTGCTTGAACTTTTGCAGGGGTGTGTAAGAGAAATGAAAGGCTTTTGCATGGGGAGAAATATAAAAATATTTTTTTATTGAGTAATCTTTATTTTTTCATGCAAGTTTGAGAGCTATACTAGGAGGACTGACAGCATTTGTGGTCTTTTGTTGTTGTTTTAGTTGGCTAAAGGTCTTCCAGCTATTCATTTGGATGCAATCAGGCAACCTCACATCATTTCATTTTCATCCAAATTTCTTGGAAGCCACTTGTTCCTCCACCAAAAAGCCTAAACTTGTTAGCTGGGTTTTGTTTACATATGTGTTTCGGAAATAAAATCTGGTAATATTGTTGCCCTGCTTTATGTTTTAATGTGTGTGCCCATATCTTTGGTTCTATTTATTTTTATAAGATCCATAAACGTATAACAATATTCATTTTTTTTTCCATACCTGTAACCAAATTCCTACCAGCTCCAGGTTTGTTAAATCTGAATTAAACACTAGAGAAGGAGAGACGTGGAGAGTACAGTGCCTGAAATGAAAAGTAGCTGCATTTAGAGACAAAATGATGTAACGTTAGTGTGATTTAGCAAACCGTTCTGCTGTAATGTTTTTTTTTTATTTTTATTCATAAACAGAGGTGACGTTATATCACGTGTATTTATGAGATCATAAAGAAGAAATTTGGTATTTTAGTGAATGCAGTCATGAACTTACGACTGTAATATTTTTCAACAGTTTTAAAACATTTTATTAAAGATTAGTATCGAATCCAGCCTGCAAGCATCATTGAAAGCTCCAGCTGAATTTTTAGCTCTACCACCAGTCAGCTAAAATCTTTCTGTGACATAGTGATTTGTGGACTGATTTATTTTTTACATCTGGGATTTTATCATTTATTTTAAGTTTATTTATACATCTAGTTCAGAGGTGTGCAGCCTTTAAACCAAAAGGACCATTTTGCTCTCAGGACAGCCAAATAAAACTAATTTAGTGTCAGGGAACGGTGTGAGGTGGAGTGGTGAGGCAGACGCTTTAGACCCAGGTAGGATGAATAATGAATTTAATAAAGAATGTCCAGAATAACACAGTCCAAAATAACGGGCAGCACGGCCGAGCGGAAACCAGGGCTCGACACCGGTAGCAACCGTAAAAAGGAATGGACACGGAACAACACGAACGCACATTAGACGAGGACCCGACAAAGAACAAAGAACACAGGTGGAGTTAAATACACGGGAGGGTAATCACAGAGACGAGACACACCTGGGAACAATCAAGGGGAGGACAGGATAACACGGAGACACAGAGACACCGAAAACTCGAAATTAAACACAGAAAACACAGATCATGACATTTAGCCCCGTGAATGTCACATGACATTTTGAAAAATGACAAATTTTTAAACAAATATCTATGTTAAAGAGCCAGTGTTTTATTTCTGTTTTTAGGATTAATAACACAGATAAACATAAAAGATGATGAATGATTTAAAGATAAAAAATAAAGAAAAACACATAAGTTCCAACCTAATGACTAGAAAAACAAATCAAAAAATATATTTCTTTATTTGTGGAAATTCAATGCAGATATTGCACAAAAATGCAGGTTAAAAATCTGCATCTGTCATGATATCTGTATTTAAAAGTATTCTCCGGTTCCTTTTAATTTTTAGACAATGTTATTGTGGAAGGTCTAAAGAGCAACTTGCAGCCACAGGTTTCACACCGCTGATTTAGTTTCTAACCTAAAATTAGATTGTTGTACAAAATAGGCATCCATCCATCCATCCATCCATCCATCCATCCAACAGTCTTTTATGTCATGAAATCATTCTGTTTTGAGACTTTTTAAGCTTATGTCTTGAGTCTTATGACAAGATTATGAATCATTTTCCTCCAATATTCTGTTATCATACAGTTTCTCATGCAGGTCTTTATTTGATTTATTTGTATGAAATTATGCAAATGCCTTTATTTGAATACTGTATACATATCTTGTCAAGGTTGTGAGCAGGTAATGTTTCTTCTTTGCATTGAAGATATTTCACTTTTGGAATGATTATAGATGAATAGCAGCAAAATAAAAAAAACAACTAAAATCTCTTCTGCTGCTTTTTAAAAAATCTGTCTCTCCTTTGTCTAATAAATTCCTCTCACTCCAGAATAAGACAAACCCGACCGTCCACGGTTTGAGGGATTCAGAAAGTTAAAAGGGAAAGATGACATCATGGTGTTAGTCTGCAGTGAAGGCTGATGTGTGAATGCACTGCAGCAGAATATAGAGGATCCACTAAAAACACTCACTCACACACATGCAGGGAGCCAATTCACGCCCCGTCTCAGTTGTGCTCCCCCACCCCATTAAATTCTCACACTACCTCAGCGTCTCACGCTTGAACATGTGGGGGACGTTAAAGACAAGCAGACATCTGCCTCGGCCCGAACCTCTGCAGTCATCATGGCAGCGAGAGTAACAAGTAGAGGGACAGACAGGGGGAAGCTCGCATGTCAGATCTAAAGTGATGAATCGAAACGCCTCAGAACTCTGCAGCGTCTCAGCGTCATCAAGCGACGTTATGTTGCCATCATGTGAGGCAGGACTCACTTACCGTGTGATTTGTGAATGCAATTAGCCAAACTGATGTCAAGCCCGTTGTGTTGTTTCTATAGATAACCTTATAGGGACAGATTTACTACCAACCTCGAAAAAGCAGAGTACTTAATGTTTATTTATTAGTGAAAAGCCTTCTGTGTACTACATGAATATGTTCTTCTACACAAGGTGCACCATTTTGTTCATAATTTAGCCAGGATTTTGGGCCTAGTCTCTATCCGGAATTACATTTGATTGATTGTATTAATCAGTCAAACAACTGGGTAAGAGTTTTCACGAATTGTGGAGATACTAAATCATGCAAATGCTCAAACTGCTGATAAAAATCTTAAGACAAAGAAAAAAAGCTACAAGTGTTTGCACTTCAGCTGCTGGATCACAACCAGGAGCAGGGCAGAGCTTCAAAATGCAAATGAAGGACACTGGGAAAAGGGAAAAAAACAAAAACGTCAAGCATATTATTGTAAGCTACATGCAGGCTGTTCATCAAAAATGTAATTAAAGACTAACAGACTCCAAAGAAATCCACAAAATACAATTAGAAGCACAAAGAAAGGACTCATTGGTGAAAAGCCAAAATTTTGTTTTAGATATTTCCACTCAGTTGATGGGACCGTATCTCTATCTGGTGAAGATGGGAATTAACAGGATTACAGCAAAAAAAAAAGAACTAAAGTCTCTTCAGTAATCCTGTTACTCCTTCATGAAGAACATTCAAAGTCTGGAACTGACAGTTTGTGATCTTTGGCCAGTTTTTCATCAAACAGCTTCCAGTGGTAAACTAGTTATTGCTTTGCACCATATCACCATATCCGTTTCTATTGCTTCAGGTTCCAGCAATACGCCGGTTCTTTCTCGGCATCAGTTCTGAAGAAGCTCTTCAGTCAGTAACCAATATATGGAGACTAGCAACCAGTCAAAAGTGAAGCTGCAGATGATATTTTCCATAAACAACGTTTCAGACTCGCTGTCGGCTCACTGTCTCATATCACCAGGTGGTGTTAAGAAATCCTGTTTACACTGTTTAGTTCTCAGATCTCTCATCTGCGCTGCCCGTGCAGATGAGAGATCAACTGAATAACGTTCACAAACAACACTTGTTGTTTAGCCGTTGATTTATTGAGATAAATATGATCCGTGTGGTTTGACTCTCTCTGATCCTACACAATGAAAACGTCAGAAGAGAGGCATGATCAAACTTCATGTTGACTAGACGTTTAACTTAATTCATTGATGACCTGTGGTAGGTCTTTGGAAAATCAAACCAGTTATTTAATGCGCTGGTAGCTTTCTAAATGATACATATACATGTTGTTTCACTATTTCTGCTTCTCAGTTGTCTGGAACTAGATTTTACCGCTAGCCTTTAGCATAAGAGTTCCACTTAACTTCAAGATGGCTATTACAGCGTTTATACAATGTTTTTATATTATTTTACTGTACTCCACTGAAAAGAACATTACTCTGAAAATGAACAAGTGCTCTTCATCGCAGTTCTCTTCTTTGAATCCATTTCTTTTAAAGGTGGGTCATTGGGTCATACTTTGAAAATTAGTAATAAAATCATTTGAAATGAAATGGGGATTTTTTCCCGTACTGTCACAAGAATATATTTGTTAGAGGGTGCAGCCCTCCAGTTAGATGATTGCTCTTGATTTTGACATTTTGTCAGACACACTTGTTCACATACACCACAGAGCCATGCCTTCCTGCTTCCTCCCTTCACCACTAAAGTCACTTAAGGGCTCTGATACACAGCAGTCTGCCAGAAAGCTAATTTTCTTCAAGCTAATGTTCCCTGACAAACTTACTTCAGATTGCTTCACTAGTGATTAGCCGGCCAGCCACTTGCTTCAGCAGAAAATTAAAATAATCTGAAAGGCTGTTGTAATAGATGCAGGCTATAGCTGTACCAGCCTAATAGTTATAGGAAGAAAAATTGCACTTTGAGAACATTCAGACTTTTCTCCTAAACTGAAGGATGAGATGTTCAAGAAACAGCATTACAATTGCAATCCTTAACCTATTCTCAGTGGAACAGGCTGTTTTCTCTCAGTGCTTTCTCTGTCTTTCTGATTAGGAGAACTTGTTTGTTTGTTTCAGATGCAGGACAATATTTTTAAAAGCATTTCATCAAACTGCGCTCTCAGTAATAGTCATTAAATAGTTTTCAAGGAACTCCATAGTTGGCTGTAAAAAAGGCCCTCCGTTTTGTGGCAGAAGGAACATGGTTACAGGGAAAAGCTCACACACTCACTGTTGCTTTGGTTATACAAAAAACAAATTCAGATTTTTTTCATTTGAAAAAAACAAAAAAAACGGATGTGGTTCTGGCACTTATGAGTTGTTGGCCACTCCAGATTGAGCAACAGTCCCAGCCTGGCAACCCCTATGATAATTATCTGTCTCTGCCTAAACATGCAGCCAGAGCTTGGTTGAATGGTTTTGCTCTCAATGTACTCATGTAGTGTAACGGCCTAGTCAAGGTCCAGACCTAAAGTAAACCTCTGTAAAGATTTCACAGTCATGTACTTCTTTGTGTTGATCTCAGATGAACAATACGTTAGAATAAGGTTTGCAATTGGAACATGACAAAATGTGAAAACAGTAATTCACACAGGCAGTGTGTGAATTACATTTTCAGGAAGCTGTGTTTGTTTACACTGTACCATGGGTTTGTCTATAACTGCTTATTTCCAGGTTTGAATCCATTACTGTCCGAAGCTCTCCTCCTCCACACTCTGATGGGAACACATCTATTCCTAATGGGACTCTGATGAGACTCTCCTCCATGTCTGAGTGCTTTGTACAAGGTGGAAGTCCCTAATTATGCTCTTTCTTCTCCATTTGTCTTCCATTTCTGTTAAATCAGTTATGCAGGATGTGGAGTGGGGGGGAAAACAAAAAAAAAAAGTTTGTAGCTTCCCGATGGACTAATGTCTGGGAAGTTTTTTGACTTCTGTGATACAGATTTACACTGGACATAAACTGTCTTCAGAAAGCTGTGGAGGAGCCGGCAGTGAAACACTACAGCCCTCGTTGTCCTGCAGGGCTGATTTCAGCATGTGTACAACTTTCAAAGTCTCCACTTTGGGTTTCAATACATCCCCCTTTGCACTGAGTGGGGAGACGTAAAAACTCTACAGCTGCTCTCCCAGATTGCAAAAACAGATGGAATTTCAATATGAGTGATGGGCAACGGAGAGCGTGCATGCACAGAATAAAAGAGATTGAGGAAAGGAAGGACGCATACAGTACTTTTGGGTGGCTATATGGGAGATATTGCTGATGCGTATTTTGTGTGGTTATTAAAACCTAAAATATATTTGAGGGAAGGATGATTTCTGGGTTTATTATTTTAGGGGTGGCGGTGCTATAGTGTGCAGATGCCAGAATTTACATTATTACACTGTACACTGTTGAACAAAAAAAACCTGTTTTTGTGTGCACCGAGTATCAGAACTATTTCAATGAGTGGCTTGTTTTTAGCAATGATCCATTTCTTTAACCAACTGGCATCCCCCACCACTTTTTGTTAAGTATCAAAAAGTTACTTAAGACTTTTTGTTTTTCCACATCCATCCATCCATCCATCCATCCATCCATCCATCCACTCTCTGTTTCCCTCTTTCTTTCCATCTCTCTGCTATGGGTGTGTCAGATAATTTGCCTCGCATTGTTGCTATGCTGTAGATTAAAATGTGAAGAGTTTGCCTCCAGTCTCCATATTGCCCAAGGTTTTGTTTGCCGACTTGTATCTGTTGAATTTTTGGTTAAAGTTTGAAGTAAATCTGGGCCTCCAGTGCTTTGTAAGGGTGGGTTGTTCAAATACAAACACACATGCTGTTGTATTTTATTGTGGCGTTGTGTGATACATTAAACCTCCATGGGATCCAAATACTGTAGAACTGATGGAAAGGGATGCCTGGTTTGATGAGATTTTATTTTCACTGTGCATTTGTATTCAGTCCCCTTCACTCCAACACCACAAAGTTAAATCTAGTGCAACCAATTAACATCTAAAGTCACCCAATTGTTATATAATTGTAATGCTTGCAATTTTATCTCAGTTCATTCATCCATCTACACAGAACATAATCAGCTGTCCTGTGTAGGTTTTTTTAGAGAACAGTAGTAAACAAATGACCTCACAAAGTGTTTAAGGCTTGCATCCTACATCCCTTCTGACCAGTTTGAGATTGTAATCCATACATTTATTACATCTTGGTTACATTACTGCAAGTAGTTGCAGTAATTGGAACAACTGCAACTCCTCACTGGAAGCAGAAGGCTCAATAACATCGCCCCTGTATTAAAAACCTTGGATTGGGTTTCTATTTATTACAGGATGCAGCTTAAATTTTCATTGCTTTAAAAAGTCTGAATGGCTTTGGCACCATACTACTCATCTAATCCTCTTCACTCTTACAATCCAGCAAGGACTTTTGGATCAACAGGTCACTTGCTCAGATCAGAGATTACAGAGTCTTTCCTTTGATAGACATTAAGCTCTGGAACACCCTGCCTTTGAAAGTCAAAGCCTCTCAAACTGCTGATCAACTTAAGTCTGTTTAAAACACATTGCTTAGCTTTTAATATGTAAAGCACTTTGGTCAACTCCTTGACTTTTAGATGTATATAAATAAATCTGATTTGGACTCGACATTGTCATTGTCTGTAATTATGGCAAAATAATAATTTACAGAAGGACAGCTAAAGATTCCAGACCTTTTCAAGTAGAAAAAATGAATATCTTGTCATGTTATCTTCAGAATGAGGGATGTTATTTGGTGTTCTTGTGAGATTATGTAATCTGATTTATTAATTTGAGCTAAATGCTTGGGTCTGGGTCCCTCATGGTTTTGGTTAGTCCAATTTGTCCCATCTGTTTTGAAGACACAGAATGGGCAGCAGGATTTAAACAGAATGGATGGGCTTGAAAAGAAAAGCAGCGACAGAGAGAAACTCTCTCAGCTGTAAAAGAGTTATTTCACTAAACCAACAAGGGAAAATATCCATGAAGACTGACACCACAGCTCCTTGTGTGCCAGCCACTGGTTGGGATGTGTAAGTCTTTCTGAATGTGCCTGGAGAATCTGACTGATTTAGAGTGGAGCTCACCTTCGGGCCCCGAGGCTGTCTGAATGTTAATATATGGCTGTCTGACATTCTGCTGCTGTTGCCACTGGACTGTGGGCCTCCACTGAGAGTTGGGAGGAGAGCTGGAAAGAGACCTAAGCGTAGCCAAGGGGTGGTTATGACAGAGAGCCATGGGAGGCAGGAGAAAGTTTGAATAGTGAGTGATGAAAGGATCTGTTTTAAAAAAAAAGTTTGGTAAGGTGAATCTCAGAGAGAGGAAACACCATGAGGAGGTGATGGATGCGTATAGAAGTGGTGGAGGGAGTGGAGCTTGTGGCTGTAACTGCAGGGCTTTGGTGGTGATGGAGGATAATGACCTGCCCCAGGTGCCTGGACCAAACCTTTACTCTGTGTAAGTGCATGTGTCAGTTGAATTTACATAAAGTTTTGCTAAGCAGCCAAAGATCTGTTTACCTCTGTTTTTCTAGCCAGAAACTCTGGCTAGAAAATTGTGATTTTAAGCTGCATTGAGTCCATTTTCCATCAGAAACACACAGTCTGAAACAATCACTCACACTGAATTAGATTATTTACCTGCTTTAGGATATTTGCTATTATTAAAACATTTTTCCAGTCTTCCTTTACGCATAAGCAACTCTAATATTTCTTTTTGCTGTAATGAGTCATTTATTCATGCATAAAATTTGATATTTGCACTGCAACAGACTCCTGCTGTTATCCAGCTAGTATAGCATTAGACATCCAATTCATTCTTCAACTTAAGTTGTGTTTTAAAATTCTTAAATTCTATTTTCCTGCATTGATCAAATAACAAAATGAAAAATTAAATCCAAATATTGTAAACAAGTTTCCTGATTCTGTTTCAGTGCAGGTCCCTTACTGGGTTTATTGACATCTACAGCTCTTGAAAACCAGTAGATCTTGCCTCTAATCTGTTCACAATCGCCAGTCCACAATGTCGACAACAGAAGCCTCTAAAGGAAACCAACACTCTTCCTCTTTTAATGGCCGGCTCGCTGAATTTTGCCACCATCCCTGACAGAAACCTTTCTGTGTGATTCTGATGGATTTTGTCTCGCTTTGATCTTGTCCTGCGATGTTTGGAAACCACACATGATTTAAACAGATGAGAGTAATATTTTATTGGCACGTACATAACAGCATGATCCAATGTAAATACATTACTTTGCTTGGGGATATTACCAACAGAGAGCTCTATAGATTTAAAAACTTTACAACCTTAAGATCGGTAATGTTTGAAAAGCCACATGAAATGTTAAAGAACGTTTTTAGTTCCTAAAGCTTCCCAAAAGAACCAAAAATGCAGCAGAGAATGTAAAAAGTAAAACTGTTTTCTATTTCCTAAGCTAAGCATCTGTGCATGAGTCTGCATAACAACCTGATCTCAAACAGCTTTGGAAACTAGCAGAAATTTTTGTGTTACACAATATAAATAAGTAATATTTATGTATGGTAATCCCTGTTAATATATTACTTTGTGCAGAATGCCGGGATTTGTCAAAATAATCTGGCACTCTCTGCTCAGAAAATCTGTTCCCATGTGGTTTGCCCTTGAACCACAAACACATCAGCTTTTTGCATATAAATGTGTAAATGTTTTTATCCACCAGCCACAGAGTAATGTAAAAACACCAAACACCACTGAAGGCGGTGTTACGAAACTTCCCTGCATGTAGGTTTGCAACACCGATTTCAATTCTTACAAGCACTTCAAAAAAACAGGCTGTTAGGAATAAAAACATCATCTTTGCACATTTTTAAGCAGTGACAAGAGGATTTAATTATTTATGAATATGTAAAAAAAAAAAAAATCAGTGTGAACCTTTGGAGTGTGGAAGGCACAGCAAACAGTGGTAACCTAGACTGCTTCACCTCCTGTTGCAAGGTGTAGGCTTAATAATATACCTGGGTTGTAAGGTGTAGCAGCTGCATTTCTGTTGCATCTGGAGTGTTTATCTAACACAGAAACGTTCACATTCACACCACACTAGTCACTTGTGAGAAACTCACATCGAATCATTAAAATGAAGTTGCTCATCAGAGCGTTAATTAAAAAGCTGCTGGGTGTGGTTTCTCCTTGACACTGCTGAAAAGGAAATGGCAGAAACCGATAGACGAACTGACTTCTTTTGGTTTCGTACAAATTTTTAAGTGATTGTTTTCTGGGATGTCCTCTGTCACAAGGCAGCATAGTTTTTTTCACGTGTTAATGCAGCGTCTGTGGTTTACTTAAGACGATATATATGAGGATTCTGTCAGGATCTGTGTTTTTCTGTGTTTATTTAGAGTTTTCTGTGTCCTTGAGTCTCTTCGTTGTCCTGTCCTCCCCTTGATTGTTCCCAGGTGTGTCTCGTTTCTGTGATTACCCGCCCATGTATTTAACTCCACCTGTGTTCCTTGTTCCTCGTCGGGTCCTTGTCGTTGTCAATGTCTAGTCGTCGTGTCCATCTGCCTGCTGCTCGTTGTTTGGACTGTGTTCCCGTCATTAAACTCATCATTTTCATTTCTACCTGGGTCTCAAGCGTCTGCCTCACCTCAACACCGCACCGTTTCATGACAGATTCCTGTACTAAATGTACCAAAGGCTGTCTTTTAAACCATTTTCTCCAGTTGTACAATTTGCCCGTTGTTCTGTATTACACTCATGCCAAGATATTTTAGAAGGGTTTTTATGCAATCTGGTAGAGTCCGGAAAAGTGTGAAAAACTGTGTTTTTATACTTAGTAGTACCATAACCTATTCTTTTGCTGTTTCCTGCCTTCCACCTGGATGTCCTGGTTCACAACTGTGAGACAATAAAGAATATTTCTATTCTATTCTATTCTTATGTCCTTTATTTCACTGTTTCTCTTCTTTCATTATTGTGCATTTCATTCCTTCCTTCCACCTTTGTATAGAGATATAAGATATAAATCTTTATTGTCATTGTCACAAGGACAACGAAATTTGTGTCCTATCTTCTGATTTATTTTCCTTCCTTTTAACATTTGTCCTTTTCACCTTCTTTCCTTTTTATCCTTGTCTCTCTCCATCTCAATTATTGGTTCTTTTCTTCCTTCCTTCCTTCTTTCATTCATGCTTTCTTTTGGTCCTACTTTTTCTTCTGAGTTGTTTGGCAAAGCCAAGGAAATAGAAAAATCAGATTGTCTGAACTTTTCTTTACAAATTCTAAAAGATGAGCAAAAATACAAAACAAGGAGTTGCATTTTTGACTGAGAAGCTTAACGTTGCTGAGACTCTGCAATTAAAGTGTGCCTGAAATGCTTTTCAGGGCACAAGTGTTGGCAGTGAGGTCTGAGCTTTTTCCATTTACATTTCACAGATTTATTTGTAATGTTGATATAATATGAGCAAGATCAACTTCTGAAATGTTTTCCCTCTTCCTGTTTCCTCTCCATCTCTCTCCCCCTCCTACTCCTCCTCTTCTCCTCCACAGGCTGACATTCGCTCCAGAGAGTACCTACGGATACACTTCCCAGCTACCGATACATGAATTAGACACTGAGGTAAGTGACAAAGGATTCAAAGGTGTGGATTCTCACCCTTACACATCGCACATCTGTTAAAAAACAATTCTCAGCAGCAGGTTTCTGTCTCTCTGTGATTTTCAGTCCTAAAACAGGCTTAGGAGCCACAGCAAGTGACTCATCAAGGACTTTTCCTAAATCCCAGAGTAAATTCTCCATTTGTATTCCGAAATACCAATTATTGCTGTCTAATTTGCTGATTGAACCAAGTAAATTTGCATGGGATGAAGATAAATATGAGAAAGATAGAACATTTCTTTTATTTCTTTGAACAAAAAGTGAAAAAAAAAGCGAGCATTTAGAGTAAATAGACAGAGTATCGTTTTCTGTTTGGCCTGTACAACCTCATCAGGGGATGTTCAAAATCAGTTTTAAGCAGCACTTCCTCAACTCAGTTTTGTGAGCTTCCACCTGTTTGGCCTATGTAACAGAAACTGACTTCATTCTTCTGCTGCTTAGTGGGTGGATTTAAGAGTTTAAGAGCCTTTGACAGCCCCTCTGCATTTCCCTGCATTTTTATCAGAATGAGGGTGGGGCAAAGGTGATCCAAGGACGTGTAAGGTTATCCAGAGATGCTCAGGCTGTGCGAGCAAGAGCATGTTAAGCTCAGAAGAACCTTTGATCCTTAGAGTCTCATCTGAAATAACAGGCTGCGTTCCCCAATTTGACCCTGCCTCCCTTATTACTGATGAAAGCTGTAGACCATTAGCTCACTCAGTTCCTTCAAAAGTCTAATCATCATTCACCACATGAAGCCAAGCATGTTCAAACATGCTCAGAATCAAACCTTCTGAGTCTGAAGCAGAGACGCTAAAATGAACTCACTGGTTAGCACAGGAGGCTGTACGTGTGCTCTTTGGTGTTTCCGTGCTGCGCTTGGCAACATAATGGGAGATATGTGTGCGTCTTCTTGGAAGCTCACTGATGTGGTGAATCCTCTGACGGACCTTTGATCAGTCTTCCTGCAAAGAGTTGGAGACAGGAAGGGAGGCTTTGTGCTGAGTTGGCATGTATAACCCATATTTACCCTCACACTCGCTTAACAATGCTGGAGGCACATTTGATCCAATGTACCGTGCCTTGGCTGCTTGATATGGTGTGGTGTAGGTCTTACTTTATGGTAATGTCGTACTTTCTTCATCTAAACATTAGCAGCAGTATCCAGCTGACAAGCCTGTCTGAACAATATCGAGTTTCAAATTAAGGCATGGGCAAGAATCAGAAAATGTGTTAATGCTCAGGGAAATGTTGAAATAGCAGTGATTGCAAGCTTATTGACCTAAAATATTGTTGTAAGTGCATATATATTTAAAAGGCTGTCCAGAACATTTAAAGGGGCAGTGTGTGTGGCATTTTCCAGCCACATAGAGTGTTGTTTAATTGCACAATCAAGTAACTGTTATCTTCAGCTGTTATAAAAATGCTATAAATATCAAACATGGCTTAAAAGAAATTTGACTTTGGATTTTAATGGCTGGAATTTGTGCCTCTGTCTCTTTAACAAGCTCCTGCTCTTTCCAACACTTCACCTTCAGCACATCATCACAACAATATCTCTCCATTAAGCCTAAATAGTTAAATAGTTAATGAATTAGCTTAGTGAATCTGGTTAATAATATTTTTAATGATAAGGAACAATTAATTACTGTATGACCTTTAATCCTTTTAAAAACTGTTCCGGTTGTGAGATGGCCCCTCCCTTGGATGCAAATGGTTTTACATTCATTTTAGAGCTCAACTCCTCCCTCACTTCTGTTTCTGTCATTAATTCTCCCTAATTAACTTTTTGACAAAAGAAAACTGAGCGGACTCTTTGACTCGGCAACACAGAACAAAAGAATCATCTCTCTTTTTTTTGCGCATTTCAGACACATGAACATCTTCAGTATGATAGGAGACTGTCATAGAGACAAAAGGAAAAACTTGTCGTCATCTGTGGCTTGATACATTGCTGTAGAAAGTTTGAGGCAGTGTGTTGCTCAGCTTTGGACCCTGGGACGTCCCTGGGTGGTAGAAGAGGATAAATCTTTTCTGTCTGTGTCAGAGGCAGGACAGAAACTTGGAAGAGCATCAGGACAGAAGATCCCAACAATAGAGAAGAACAAGATGCTTCAAGATGGAGTGAAGTAGAAACAATAGAATGACAGAAAATAGAAAAAAAGTCATATGAAAAAGAGGGTGTCTTTTGTATTCTGGATTTCACTTCTGTCTGTATTGACTAAGAAGTCAAATGGCTATGTAATTATACTTTATGTACAGTTGCAGAAAAATGTAGAGAAATGTAGAGAAAGAGAGTATGTAACAAAACAAAGTGACAGGCTAATGATAAAATGAAAATGACAGCAAAGAAAAGCAAATTCAGCCATTTTTGGTTACTAGATACAGTATCTGTCAATTAAATGAAGGATGGCCTATTAAGTTATTAAGTACTGCTAAGTGATGTGGTGATGAAAAGCCATCTCACAAGTGGTTTAGATGTCTAAACCACTTGTGGATGTCTTTTGCCCGGACGCATGTCTACATGTTAGGGGGATACTAGAAGAAAGAAGTTAGAGGGGTAAACAGCCATAATGCTGATCTGTAGCTCAGCACATCCACAAGCCATTCACTTTCAATTATGGAGACTGGTTCAATCAGCTTCATGCTGTTATACAAACTCTACTGCCCTTTACGAAACATTTCTGAAATGTCATGGAAAATGTTGGAGAGGCGCTCAGCACAAGGTTGGGGTTGATGAGCTCTGCTGGGAACCAGCCTTATTAAAAACTTATGGTGGCACAAGGACATGGCTGGTTGCTGGTTAACACTCAGACAAGGCAGTCTGAGTGTTAACCAGAGAACAAAGTGGCAGAAAGTCGATCTGTCACAGACTCACCTGTTACACCAATCACAGTCCATCTGAGGTTCTCCTTCCATCTCTTCCTGCCTCAGTTTAAGTTCCATAGATACATTACATATTTACAAAGTAACTGTCTGACATTGAATCCATTAAAACTATTTTCAGTTTTAGATCAGTAAGCATTCCTGAGTGATGAAGGTGAAGAAAGCTGAACTTATTTTCTTTCTTAAAAATGTTTCATTTTTCAACCAAACAGCTTTTTGAAATGGTTGAGAATAAACCGGGTAATAAATTTCAATCTCACACTCATACAACCACTAAGATTATTATTGGGGCAGGTCTTACACCATTCCTCACAAGTGGTTTACAAAAAATGTTTTGCCTAAAATGCTTTACAAATTCAATTGTTTTACAAATAATTTTATGGGTTAAGATGAAATTTGATCTTTAATAAACCTGGAGTTACAGCTTCTCTTGTGTGATGTCAGTCTGTTTTATTTGCTTCAGTGAACCCCCAAACTAATCCTATGGTGTAGAAAAAAGACACAAAATAATTTTACTATATGTATTTTACTAGAAAAAAGTTTATGCTTTTTTTGCATTATTTAAGCTTGTTTAGCTGTTTGAGTTGATATGTTTTACTCCCTCTTCTTTGGCTGTTCATAAAACAAAGAAATGCTTCATTTTCAGTTTTACTGCAAAATCAAAGCTGGAGTCAGAACAGTACAATTTTTCTTTGTTTAAGAATCCCTGCAGGCATTTCCTCCATCCTTCTGTTTCTTCTTCTTATTAGACCTCATTTCAACATAACTACTTATTTCACTCTCTTTTGCTCGCCAGTGTGGCTGTATTGGGATTTATTACCTCTTTGTATATATTTATCTCTCAGTTCTGCTTAGCTCCTCCTTCATCTGGCACTCAGATGAAATCATGTTGATTGTTTTGTTGAGATATTAACAGATGGAGTCGCCATCCATCCATCCACTTTGGTATTTTTTGCTACCAAGCTTATGCCTTGACTTGGAGCTGCCTTGAAGTGTTAATATCTAGTGTGTTCCTCTTTAAAGGAGACAGATACAAACATGGAGCCAGGCAACAACATGCACAGTGGCTGCAATCGTATTCACAGAATTGGTTTTACAAATAATAATCTGAAGAGAATCGTGCACATTTGCATCAAGCCTCTGTGAGTTAATAATTTGTAAACGTACCTTTCACTACATCAACAGCTGTAAGTCATGTTTTCTTTTCTACCAGACATTTCTCTGCTGTTTTTTTTCACCTATTTTTTAACATTTCTCGTAGTCCTTTTTTTTGCACTAATTTGCATTTGTGCAGTTTTTAAATTATACTATTCAGTTGCCCATTTCTTTTAAATAGAGTATGCTATTGTTAATACTGTAAAGTATTATTATGCTTATTTGATAAATTTTAACAGCTGCATTTAAACTGAGCTTAAAGGACCAGGTGTGTTGAATTTACTTATTTGATCACCGTACCTTTCAGGATTGCCTTTGTAATGTATGATTTTTCTTGCACTTCATAATCGCACACTATTTTTGTGTAGATCTGTAGCATAACAGCTGAATAAAATACATTGATATTTGTGGTTGTCATGCGACAAAGAGGGAAAATATTAAAGACCATAAATACGTTTGGAAGACTCTGTTCCATGTGTGCGTGTGTATCTGTTTTGAGTGGAGAGATGATTCAAAGGGGATACTCAACAAAAAGGTCAGGAACTGTGTAGTGGCAGTGGTGATTGTTGCTGCTTGCATGCTGATGTGCAGAAAGTGTCAAAGTATGAAGTTAAATAAATGGTCGGAAGGCAAAAAAGAAAACAACAACAAGAAGTGGAAGCAAGTGGTAAAGTTGACACGGCAACTTTGGATGATAAAATAGTTTCTCACTTTTTCTTATAGTCACTTTCTGTTGGAAGCCTGTCATCTGTTTCCTGGAAAACAAACAAATTGGATGTCAAGGAGAAGAGAATGGGGATATAAAAAGTGAATCTTATGTATTTGCTTAGATGGACAGCGAGAGCAACAGTGGCGAGGGGAATAAAAGAATGGCTTCTGCAGACAGAGGAAAGGACCCTCCCCTTTTCTTTCTCCTTATTTATTCTCCCTCCTGTCTGTCTGACGCAGTGGAGGGGAAATCGCATACATTTCATCATGCCCAGCCTCATACAGAAAAACCTTCCCTCCCTCTGCCCAGAATGCCGCCATGTGCCTCTCAAGTGCTGATAAATTGCCACCCCCTGCCTCATTTTTCACCATCTTCTCATCAAACACACTGACAAAAAGCCCCTGCACACTCCTCAACGATAACAAGAACAATCGCTGAGCCCCAGGAACGCGAGACAGGATGAGAGAAAGGACAAATGGGTTGGCAGATCAGGAGAATGTGTGGCAGATAAGGAAAGGCAGCTGGAAAACTGCGTTTCAGTAATTTTTTTTTAAAAGAAGAAAAATAACTATGAAGAGCAAAAGATTTGTCTTGTTTTTTTACATTTGAAAGCTTTAAAAAAAATGCTATATTTTATTGGATCAGAGTAAGATCTGCAGTTGTCATGTTCTGTATTTTTCTGTGTATTTATTTAGAGTTTTCTGTGCCTCCGAGTCTTCGTGTTGTCCTGTCCTCCCTTTGATTACTCCCAGGTGTTTCTCATTCCCTGATTACCCTCCTGTGTATTTAGTGTCACCTGTGTGTCTGTGTCTTTGTCGGGTCCTTGTCTAATGTGCTCTCAGTCCTTTGTGTGTCCAGTCTTTAAACCAGTTGCTACCGGCGTTGAGCCCTGGCTTCCGCTCAGTTGTGCTGCCTGTGTTTTTGGACTGTTTTGACTTCATTCTTCATTAAAACCATCATTTTTCACTGCATCCTGGGCCTGCTGCATCTGCCTCACCACCTCAACACCGCATTACATGACAGCAGTAGCGTCAGGTGGATAGCCACAAAGTTTTGGGTCCTTGTTGTTTCACCGTTTCCTGTGCTGCTCAACAGCTGTGAATTTGATCAGTATCACTGCAGGAGAATACCCACAAACAGCAGCTAAGCTACCTGTTTCCTCATCCAATTCCCTGCTGCAACAATATCATAATCTGCAGCAGCCATGTGACTGAGAGGAACTCCCTGTGGGAGTCCTGTCAGGATAGAGAGTCATGATATTCAGCACACTGATGTGTCGACTAGACTGCAGTAGAAAGGTTTGGGATGACACATCATGTCTTCATCTTTTTCTCATTGCTCTCATCATACCTTGACCTTTGTTTTTTGGGGGGGTTGTCTTTTTTGCTGGTGAAGGATGCCAAGGAGAGTGACTCATGACTTAGCAACTGAAGTCTTTGTGATAGTGATAGTTTGGGACTTTTGAGAATTTTTCTAAGGTTTTAAATTTGTAATAACATGCATACAATATGATGATTCATTTTTTTGATTTCATTTTTCCAGATTAGTTGTGAATCTGACACTAAACCTAAAGATTAGTCAGGGGAGAAAAGCAGAGAGAGATCTTTTACTATTAAAAAACAACAACAAACACAGACCTTTGAAGCTTTTACTGTCGCATCAATTAGTAAACTTTATAAAGTTCCTAAACCTTTATAACTGGTTTGTTTGACAGTCATACCACATTTTTACTGGAGGTGAGTTAAGGACTTGTTTTACTGTTTTAAAGTGTGTTTACTCTAAAATCTACCCATTTAGTTATTCTTGGCATTGCGTTGCATTCCCACTGCTGTTTGGGTCTTAAGCTGCAGTTGCATTATGATCTGAGTGTGACTGATGGCAGGGCCAACATGATATCTGGTGCATTGCCAGACAACTTTGGCAAAAATACTCAGTCCCACACGCAATATATGCCACACTTTCTCTATATAGAAACTCAATTAAGCTTTTCCTTCTATGTTTTGCCCCCTGATGCTTTTAAAAATTACTCAATTGAGGCTGATACATTGCAATAAACATGTCTCGACTTAAAAAAATAAAATAAAATTACCAACAAGTACAATAAATGTTTACCTGACCCTTAAACAACTGCCTTTATATGGTGTGACTGATCCCAGCTGTGTCTCGTTTCCTTGATTACTCCCCTGTGTATTTAATCCCACCTGTCTCTCTTGTTCCTTGTCGGCTCCTCGTCTATTCTGTTGTCGTTAAAACGTTTGAGTACCGTTTACCAGTAGCTACCAGATTCTGAGCTCCTTGCCTGTGCTCCCTGGATTTTTGTACTCTTCATCATTAAATCATCATTTCATTCTACAAACCTGGGTCTACTGCGTCTACCTCACCACTCTACAACTGCAAAACATGACAGAGTCACTGTTTAGTTCTGGGAAGGACTAAAATACTGCGTGACAAATCATAGAAAGTTAACAATCAAACTTTATTAATAATATTCAGTTTTAAGACCCAATTTGATATTAATGAATTTTGATTAATGAAGACATTGGATAATTTATAAACGTTTTGCAGGCAAGGGGTACATATTTGATGAAAAACAGAACCTTTACGAACTAATATAATAAATGTAGAGGCTTCAAAACAGAATAAAAAGGTTGAGCTTTTGGGTCATAATAAAATGATGTAAATTTTATCCTTTGGTCTTCGTAGTCATTATTTTAGCACACAAGAAGTAAGTAAGAAAAATAACACTGTTATAGCTATGTAACTAACTATTATAACTATTTATCATTTTGAACTTTTTATATTATAGCTTCTTTAAGGTATCTAACCATACTTTCTAGTGCGCTTTCATTGACATTATTAAAACTAAATAGGTTGGGATTTAGTGCATCTAATGTGAGCCCACTTCATAAACTGAAGTGTGATCACATTGTATATAAATAGCACTGGGTCCTGCTGGGTTAGCAGTGTTTTCGTTTCACATTAAAAGTGAAATATTCTGAATGTTTGCTATTGGGACTGGAAGGACCATTAAAAAATTAACATGTATAAAAGAAGTCCATTTATCATCAGACCTGCTTGTTTCTCAGTGGTGTGTTTGAATTACCTCTCCTGAATAAAGGTGCACGTGTGAATTGACTGAAACATATTTAATAAATCAGTGACTAATGAACTGAAGTCTTTTTGAAAGGTGGAAAATCTTTCCCATACTCTCTGGCTTAGGGTTTTATTTTTTCAAACTGCATCTATATTCTACTTTGTTGAGTCACACACCTTCAAACGCTGTTCACTCTCTGTTTCATCTCTTTAAAAAGAAACTTTGTCAGTAATTCTCCAGGAAATTGTTAAATACATAAACACTACATTGCAAAAAATATTAATTTATCTGCAAATAACCTTGAGCGACATTGTATTCTCAGTCCATGTTGTGTAAAATGATGTCGGCACGCTCTCTGCAGCTATTACAGCTTCAACTCTCTCCTCACACAGGGTTTAGTAGTGCGTTTATGTGGATGTTTGACCATTCTTAAAGAAGTGTATTTGTGCGGTCAGACACTGATGTCGAATGTGAATGATAAAGCTTGTTATTCAGTTAGTGACTTCATCCATCATGCTTCTCACAAACATTTGCTCACTTCTCATATTTTAAAGTTTTTAGGGTTCGGGGGTTTAATTACTTTTCTCTCTTGGCTGTGATCATAGGAAAAAGAGAAGTTATTATACGCACTTACCCCCGCCTTTTCTCACACATGTATCATGTCATACTTTAAAGAAGGTGCAGCCTCTGGGCTTCTTCCCTGCAGCCCACCTGTCATGCCTTGTCATCCGTAAGCCTTAGTGAGCTGTGAGCAGATCAACACGACTCATGGCAGCTCATGTCGCCGGTGACTTTCCCAAAGACACTGCAGCGAGTTAAACGTCTCGCTGCCACCACAGCTCATTTGCATCAGAGTAACAAACTGTTTTCCTGCAGGGAAAGAGGGAAGTGCTAATGAAATGAGTTTAGAATCATAGCTGGAGTGTTTGTTTTAATTTATTGCGTGCAAAAAGATGCTATATTTGTGATTTCGTTTCCAACAAAATTGTCCTCATGTAGCATGACATATGAAGAGTGGATTGTTTGTTGCACACATTGTTCTACTTGTTGCACAAGTTCTCTTCAGTGGCGGGACGTGTGATGACAGAGGGACACGTCATCCCTTTTATGGGATCAAAGTTAAATAACTTAGTTTATATTAGTTTAGAAAATCACCATCATCTGGTGCAACCAACAGTGCACCAGATGTGCACTGTTAGCACATCATCTCCTATCAAACTGTTTTTTATTCTTGTTTCATTCTAAGGATGCTGTGCTAAACCTTATGTACCGGAAGGTCCATTCGAAGAGTTCTGCAAAATAAGGGAAATAAATAGAAAGTGATTTGGGGAGAGGTGGGCAATAACTAAGTTGGTAATACTAAAGATAAAAAAACCAAAAACTGTTGAGCAGAGTCCAGCTTTGTGACGTTGTAAAACAAGTGACAACTCATTTACAGAGTGTTCTGGAAAATTAAAAGGAGCCGAGAAAGAAAATACATTGAGGCAGAAAATCAGGAGCAGCAGAAAAGATGAGAGTACTGTATGGTCGGTAAAGGACAAGTCTGTGAGACAGGAGGAAAACAGGCTTTGAAAACTTTATCAACTTATACCAGCTGGACACAAACGCTAATCTAAAATCATATTTGCAAGAGCTTAAGGCAGTTTTTTTCCAAACTTTTCAAATTCCAACTCTCAAATATCAGTGACATCAGTCAGTCTGTCAGTGAGGCTTGTGTTTCCTGCTGCTGCTGACTGGGAGGGACAGAACTTGGTGTGTTTGAACATCGCAGGCTAGAGCCCAAGTAGGGACTCTATCAACAAATCCTTTTAAGTGAATATAAAAAAATGATAGTTGTGTGGAACACATCAACTTTAAGGTCCTAAGTCTCATAATGTTAATTTAACCAGAACTGAATGATGTCAGGAAAACTCCAGTGGAAAGCTCCACTGAATCTTGCAATGACATCATCAATGACTTTTTAGCATTGAAAATGGACGTATGCCTTTGGGTATGCCTTTAAACAGTTTGCCGAAACACAGATGACATCATGTCTTTAGAAGTTTTATTCACAACATTTAAGTTATATTGAGGCACACAAGTGGATGTTGACACCTCAAGCACACTGCTTCTTGTGTAGCATCATGGAAAAAGCAAAAGGTATCAGCAAAGATATCAGGAAAAAAGTTGCGTACCCCACAAAGTCTCATACATCTGTTAAAACATTTACAAAGATAAACACCATGAAAATGTTCAGCCGTTTTTCCCATGATCGCAGCCCTACCTGCAGATTATGATTTGAAACTTGCTTACTGATGTGAATTTAAAAACAAATAGCAGAAAGAAACACTTTTCTTATTTGCATGTGAAAGTTCCCATTGAACACACGTCTCTCTTTCTGAATTAAGCTTCTGTTTTTGTTTAATGACTAATGGCACAGCGTCATGTGGTATTATTGTTTGCCTCGGGTTGGATTTGTATCATCTTGCGAGCTTGGAAGGACCGGGTGATATTTTATTTTATTCTGGGTGATTATTTTGTTTGACTGTTGATCATGCTATTAGACAAAGATACACCAAGCTTATCAGAAGTTATCCGAAATTATGACACCTCATAGGTTTATGGTCTACGTATTAGTTCATGTTGATATGCGGCACAAAGCTTGTAATTCATCATCATCATCATCATCATCATCATCATTCTTCTCAAACATTTGCCTATTTCTCATGTTTTAGAGAGAAGAAAAGGCTTTAATTAATGTTTTTTTCTGGGCTGTGATTGTGGGAAAAAGATCAGTTCTACCTTTTCTCTCGCATATGTCACAATTTAAAGAAGCCGCAGCCTCTGGGCTTCTTCCCTGCAGCCAACCTGTCATGCAATGTCATCAATAAGCCTTAGTGACATGAGTCACAGCAGCTCCTGTTGCCTCTGACTTTCACAAGTTAAAAAGAGGTAAACAGGCTGTGAAAACTTTATCTACAGAAACTGACAGTGCATTTACTCCAGATCTGTTTAACGTCTGCTTTAATCAACCATTAGCTTGTCTGTTAAACTCTGCAGAGTCAAACTTTGATATGGACCAAAAAAGTCAAATCTGGTCTGCCTCAAAGCCTAGTGCACGGTTTGATTGCATAAATGAGTGCAAGCGAACTTGTGATCTCTCCAAAAGCAGGAAGCAAACTGTAGCTCAGGGCATTCTGGGTAAGTACAACCAAAACAAACGGGCGAGTCTAACCGTAGAGGGAAAATTGGCTCTTCTTCAGATGGATTCATGTTGTTTCCTTCAGTGGTTCTTGGTGTTGCACCACCACGGGTGAGATGAGGAACATATTTTTCAAAGCGCTTGGTTCATTTAATACAGTGCAGTGTGAAAGCGAACCACACCAACTGAAAATATAGCAAATGCTGTCATGTTGCTGCTCGCTTTACACTTTCTGCAGTTATGGATGTATAACCCATGATTTTCAATTCTTTTATAAAAAATTCTAAAGATCAAGAAATCTCTGATATTTTTTTTAAAATATAGTTTTTCTTTGATCATATCCCTATGTTCAACCAATTTCCCCTGTTATTTATTCTCCACAACCTCTTTTTTTTACTACCAAGTTATCAGACCTTTTCTTAATTCAGAAAGAAGGAGAATGTATTCATCAGCTCTTAGTGAGCAGAAATCATAAAATTACAGATTAAGACCAAACGCTAATTCTCTTCTCATTTATAAATACTGATTATGTGGATGTAGAATCACCCATTCATTGAACCGAGACAGAATAAAACAGCGGATGTTATGTGTCTGGATGTAAATCAACACACGCCAAATGCATCGCCCAAAAATATTATATAAAAGTCTGTTGTACAAATTCTCATAGACTGACAGCCATCTCAGTATTAGTCTGTTCCCTTTTCATTTCCTCCTGCTGGATAAGAGACATTATTAGATTTATTGCAAATAATTCCTCTTGGGTAAGGAGCCTGTGGGCTTTAGCAGACAAGATGTTGATGTTATCACTGCCAGCAACAGTCTGTGCTCTCTGCTGCTCTCTTTGAGTTTGATATACGAGGAGGAAATCCCTTTATAGTCTCTGTAGATTTAGTTTTTTTGGAATATGCAACTACTGCTCTTACTGCTTTTAAAGTAATGTTATTGAGGTACACCACCACATAACGGTCATGACCAACGATGCAGAGTTTAATTTAAATCCAGACGCATCCAATCTAGTTTTAGCACAAATTATTACAATATGATTGAGTAATTTTTAATTTGCCCAAAAGTCAAAATTCATTGAGAATGTATGAATGCCGAGGATGTAAATCCCAAAGGTAAAAGGCGTCCATCTCATTCATATTGAATGTAGTGTGTACTCATACCGCATTCCCACTGATGCTTCTCCTGCAAGTGTCTGTCATAAATATTTTCCCAATATGTCAACTTCCATAAAATCTGTTGTTGCTGCCATTTTGAATCATGAAGTTCGAACGTGATCGGCCTTCAAGTTTGACTTGCAGCCTGTCACCAGATCGCAGATTTCACCCATCATTTTCTGACGCTCCAAAAGTTGGTCAGTGGTTCGCTTAGAGGCAATGCATCACTTGAGGTCTGCCCGGGCGCCGGGGGAACATTCTTCGTCACGCTGGCAGAGCTTCATCAGTCAGGACACCGCTTGCGTCACACAGAACGGGTTTGACACCTGATACTGAAACTTCCCAGTGCACTCCAAGTTCTGTTTCATCACAGCAGACTCCTCGGCTAATCTGATATTTCAAAGGACTTATCAGACTTGTCTTCATCACTGTCTCATGACTGAACCAACTCGAGAATACAGATTCTGTTTCATCACCTTAAAAAGTTGAAATTCAACTTTAGCCAGACGTATCAAGTAATTTTAGATAAGTTCATGACTGTGTTGCTCTTATAGATGCATTCAACTGTAGTGCTAGCAAGTGCAATATGCTCTTTTGTGACATCCTAAACAATCATTAGTATCCCTGGTAATAATGTGCAAAAGAAAAATGTAATCATATAATGATCTATTATTGCAGAAACATTATTCTGCCCTGGAAAATAAAAATAAAAATTGTAATTTTGGTCCGTTTACTCAGTAGGAGAAAAACGTCACACATATAAATAATTGTTATTTAAAAATAATCAGTGCCATCATGATTGGTTCTGTTGCTTAACCTAAAATCTAAAGTATAAAATACATACTGCACAGCGAGCTTATGAATGGACCCCTTAAACTTGAGAATATATCCTCTGCCCTTTTCTCAAAAGAGATCATTTTTATTTTTATTGACCTGGGGACATTTGTAACTTCAGACTCAGTATGTATCTACAAGCCATTTGAAAATAATAAAAGTGATAAATAATTTATAACACACGAGAAAATTATTTCAGTCACAAAAGTACTGCATCCTTCTCAGCTCACTCATAAGATAATGTGTGTGATATACAAACACCAGACAAAATCCTGTATCGGGGTTCAACAACAGCTGGCTTCTGGGTTTATTGATATGCATAAATACATTTTTGTAGGATTACAAACCTGTGACCACCCCCACCTGCAAATACCTCAATGTATTCTGGAGAAAGACATGCACACAAAACCCCCTGAAGTCAGCACATTTCTCGATGCTGAACAAGCGTCCGAGCTGATTTGCCATGCCGGTCAGGCTTCAAGCATCGTCAAGTGCACATAACATTAACCCGCGCACGCACACTCACAAGGATGTAAACATTAGCAATATTTTCCCATTTCCTCTGCAGGGCAGAAGGGAGAGCAGTAGATCTCCGGCCCTTCACTGGTAATAATCTCTTTTACACTTTACACTGCCAAGAAGATGAATCATGGAGGAAGGGGTCAATGTGTGTGAGAGAGGAGAGATCTCTGAAGTGCCCTGCGAAGGTTGGCCTTCATGATCCTTGAGTGTGTGTGTTTATTAGAGGTGAAGACAGAGGCCAAGGTTCATTGGCCTCTGTCAAGGTTCTTTTCCCAATATTATCAGCAGACCTGCAGAGCTGTTTGTTATGCAGATGAACCTACACAGATTTACAATCATTAAAAAAACACCGGAAATGATTCATGTGACCTGCAGATAAAAAAATATTCAGAAAGATTTATAGTTTATATAAAATATATTAATTGGGACACTAATAAAGTCATATAAACTTTATCTTTTATTGCAGTGAAGCATAATCTCAACCACGTTTGGAAAAATCACATCTCTGAGCACATTTACTCAAAAATAAAATACAGCCCCTCTTAAATCTTTTTTCTTCTTTTTGCAAAATCGCAGGTAGCATGACCATTGGTTTCCCTAAAAGCACCCATAAAATAAATACAATTGGAGCATTTACTGTTGAACTTCTAAAATTGATCAGATTCCTGAGGCACATCTATTTCGGAACTCACAATTTTATATTTTAATGGCATCACATGGAGGCTAATTTGTCCTGTACCCACTACGCAGAATAGAAAAGACAAGAAAACATGCTGAGTGTCTGTATGTTCGAACATGTATGTCCAGTTTGTACTCTGCTTCTCAACCACTGACCGCTGGAGATAGGCACCAGCCCCCTAAGATCCGGCAAGGATAAGTGGGTAGAGACAGTGGATAGATGAATATTTCTTAGAAATTTGTCAGGAAACTAGAAACAGGTCATCACTTGTAAGAAAAGGATCTGCAACTAATGACCAAATCAACACAAAGATCCCTTTCTCTGTAAGATCAAACCTTTGCTACCCTGTTACCAAACGGCACTTTTAGAAAGCAGTTTAAAATGAACTAAAAATTTTGGAAATGTGAGTCTGAAAAAAAAACAGAATGAAGAAAAGGAAACCTTGAGTAGCACAAAGATGCCAAACAGTAAAAGTGAAATTCAGCTCACCGAAGCTAAAATAAATAAATACATTTTTGTAATTCACCATCTGAACATACGGGAACTGAGTTCACAATTCCATCAGGAACTAGTTCTCATTCATTCATCATGTTTTGTCTGAAATAAAGTTTCAAGTATATTGTACATCCAGTACATATACAAGTCCTTATGTCAGTCATGAAGAGATTAATAATTTCACTACATGGTTTTGGTAACCTACCTTAAACCTGCTTTATTCTCTCCTGTTGTCTTTGCTCACAGGAACTGTAGTTTCTTAATGGTTGAACACAGTATTGCTGAATAACTGCCAGGTACTAAAATTTGATGTTGTGTTAGAAAAAGGGGACAGGAGGACTTGCTCACTGCACATATTTTGATATTTCTACAGCCATAAAATCACAATCCAGATGGCTTTTGATTATAAGGGACTTAAAACATTACAATTTTTCTTTTTGATAAAATTATGTTTCTGTCTAAGCGATTCAGCTGACAAAAAATCTTCACTCATGGAAATAGTTAAAATACGTGCTGTTTTTGGCTACGCTTTTATAAAGGTCTGAGAAAAAAAGTAACTTTGCTCATTTATTCTGCATCTCTTCCATCTGTCTACTTTGATGACAGATGCAGTCTTGATCATATAAATCAATCACAATTAGCTTTAGTGTGTTAATTTTGCTGCTTAAGGCATAATCCTTGAGTTATTATTATTATTATTATTACATTTAAACCAAAGTAAAGTGAAATTTAAAACGAAGCAAACATTAAGGTTGACTCACAAAAACTGCAGATATTTGGTGAGAACCCAGCTGAACTGTCTCTGCTGCAAACACTGAGGAGTCAAGGTTTCCCCCTGAAAGCATAAATATTTTATTCATCCATGAATAGTGCACCATTAAATGACAGTTAAATTATATATATATATATATATATATATATATATATATATATATATATATATATATGTATATATACTGTATATATACTGTATATATTTCTTGGTAATCAATCTGTGGATTATGCTGAGCATGTAACATATTTAAATCATCTGCATCTTCAAAATCTACAAATCAAGTTGCTTAAATCAGCAATGTGCATGTAGTTTTAAAAAGAAAAGCCACAAAGCAAACTAAGTCTATGATTTTTATTTTTATGCACCATGAGTGTGTTGACAGAACTAAGCCATTGAGATCCATTCTAGCATGAACAGACGTTGATATTGCTCTGTATGCTAACTACCATGTGGCGTAGCAGAACAATATTTGTTTGCAGTCTGTCTTACAAAGAATGATCCATCATGATTCCCAGATGTTAGAAGCTTGTTTACGTTTGTTAAAATTCTCTGATTAGTTGCCCTAAAGACTCTCTCACACTTGTATAAAACAGTTTACAGACACAGCTTGTCTTTAGTTGGCTACATAAGGTATTTTGTAGCATACTCAGCCACTGACCAGAAAAGTTCAGTTTAACAGTAATAATAAAGAGAGTAGAGGTAATACTAGACATGTACCAAGAGAGATTTGTTACGTTTAAGATTTATTGACTGATTTCCAGAAGGACCTGCTGACTTTTCTCTTTAAGAACTTTATTTGAAGAACAGGACAGCGGTGATGTGTCTCTGTTTGAGAGAGCTGGTGCTGAATAAAGTGATTCTGCTAATTAAAAATATGTATGCGTTTGGATCACCTTATATAAATGTATAAGTGTCAGGAGAAGGGTACAGAAAAATACAGATAGTTGGAAAAACGAATGAACAGATGGATAGCTAGCTAGATAAATAGCTAGAAAACTAGCTAGCATGATAGCTAGCTATCTATCTAGGTAGCTAGATAGATAGATAGATAGATAGATAGATAGATAGATAGATAGTCCTAATTCAGATTGGTCATCACGTTAAGTGACAGAGTAAACAAAACATATAATCTCAATAACTGTTTGTCTTGTGATATGTTTTTATAGTCAAACTTGGCACCGCTTCAGCTAAAAATCAATTGTATCACTCAGACCTTGAAAATATTAGACAACTGAAAACCAAAGCTCCAGGTTGAAAATGGTTAAATTCATAGCAACTATCTTCAAAACAATCTTTGCCAAGACACTGTGGACCAGCAGCTTTGTACTTTTCTGCCAATTGTTCACCTTGAGTTTTTATTTCATTTCAGAGGTAACCCATAGCAACATCATCAATAATTTGGGACTCAGTAGATTTCCGCTTCCTTCATCCTTCAAAGACCTGGAGGCTTTCCTTTCAGAAGAATAGTACAATATTGCTCGACACTCAGCTGCTGCTGAAACACAAACACATTGTGCTCAACACGACAGAGTTTTAATATTTTTGCTCTTTATTGCTGTGCTTCATTGGGACATTCACGTTTGCCTGCGTGGCATTGCATCCACCTTGAAAATGTCGATAGGACATAAATCTGTGCATGTTCATAATTCTGCAACCATCTAATTAGAAATGATCCATAATAGCCTATTAGAGCAGGAGCATTCAACTCTAATTGTGTTAGTCATAAGCTATCAAAGCTGTTCTTGAAAGGAGATGTTGGCTCCCACTCATTTCTCTTTCATCAACCATAACCTTTGATACACAACACAGTCAATGTCAAAATGTATCACAGCAAGCAGGAGTTAGCATTAAAATGAGGCAGCACTGAAACAATGTGTATTACTGCCTATTAAGAGACAAGTGGTGAGCTAGCAAAACTTTTTTTTAGGAGGACATAACATTAAAACTTTTTTATGTTATGTTTTACCTAAAATGCAATAAGCTTCGATCTTTAACTTCGTTTTCTTTTATCCTCAATCTCTCCTGCATTCTAGCAGATGATAAGCAGACACCATTTTTTATATTTCTTCAGGCCAGTTAAATTGTTTAAAAGTAAAATTGCAAAATTGTGACCATAAAATGATCTTTAAAAAAGTTTTGAAGTTTGAATTGCATTTTATGGTTTGCCTATTTGCAACTAAGGCAAAGTAGATTTTCTTTTGAATCCTAGTGTTACATCTTAATTCCTGCTTCACATCCTTTTAATAAGGAGTTTGGAAAAAAATTAATTAAAAACATATATTTGCATGAACACTCGCAAACAGTACCAGCTTTTACAGAAAATTGGAGTTGCATGAAAGAATCAAGGAAACACACCAGGGATGTTTTTGATGAGAGAATAATATTATAACATAATGCAAAGGTCAAGAAAGACGATTTTACATACTGCCCCTTTAAAAGCCCTCAAATTCACTCGCTCCAAGTTTTAGTAGTTGCAATATTTCCTTGTGAACTCCCTAATCTTTCTTAGTTTTCTACTTTTTTACAGTTGGGATTTTGACTCAGCCATGACAAGACTTAAATATTAATAAATATTACAATAAATATTACTTCCAGTCAAAAGAAATAGGTTGAAATAAAAATTTCAGGAGTTAATCTACTAGGGCTATAGGTAATTTTTGGCTCAATTGTACAGTACATTTAAGCTCACAGTAAATCAACAGTGATAAAGAACTGGACACAAAGTGGCACTTCACAAAAGACAATTATTCTGCTACAGGGTTGAAATATATGCACATGGAAGCTTGTTTTTATGTCCTCCCATGTTAAAGACATGTCTGTAATTATAGTAATGAGGTGATCCTAATTTAACAGCCATAAAGCAGAACCCAAACAATTATTTTACTAGTTTGTGTTCAGAGACTTAGTTCATGCTGTTTATTTTTCTTAATGGAGACTTAATTTATTTCATAATGTTGACAATTCCAAATTATGTGATTGAAATGTTCACATCAGCAGTTGGCCAACTGTCTACACCATGAATGGTTTCTTACTAGGTCCTATAACTATAATAAATCTTTCCAACAGCTTCTTAATAAAAGCTTTGATTTCACACTCATTCACACATTAAGCAAAAACATCAAAGATACTGACGGTGTGACAGCAACAAATAAGGAAAGAAACTCACCCATACAAATGATGCTGCTTTCAGTGGCTCTCAGCTAGTAAGCTGTTAGTCGAAGTCATAAACTGCATGATATTACTATTCCCCCGAAGAAACATTGGATGATGATAAAAAATTTTTTGTTATCTTGGACTTATTGTTCTGCCGCTGCCCTCGCTTTCCAGTGAGTATCGGTAAACAAAGTATTTTTGTTGCTCCTATTTTCATTTCTGTACATGTGTCAGCTTGTGGTTTATAGGGACCCCGGTGCAGAGAACGACTGTGGTAAAACCGAGTTCATTAATAATGAAATAAGGAAACTCTCAGGGGAAAATCACAGGGGCAGCAGGTCATCGAACACAGAAAGAATCAGGGCAGAATCCGGGATGAAACAAACAAAAACCTGTAGCTAAAATACCGAGTCAACAGTGGAAAATGATTAACCAAGTGAACTAATTAGAGAAAATGTGGCAGAAGGAAAGCAGAAAAATTGGAGGAGGGAAACTAATTACCACAAAGGGAGCTGATCTAAGACTCAAAATTAACTACAAACCAAACAGAAAGAGACTAACATAGATCTAAAATAAATAAATCCAAATGCACCAAGAACAGAAATAAATGAATAAATGAAGAAACTATAAACAACAGAGTGAACTAATATGGCAAAGCCCTGCTGATAATAACGAACACGGAGAAATAATCTGAATATGGCAAGACTTAGAACAAAAAAGTCACAAAAACACAACCAACTGAGGATCATGACAGCGTGTGCCTTCATTTTGACAATCACTGACAAATAGGCAGAAATGAAACTTGTATATAAAGACACAGGTAGCTTTAAATTCTGCCTATAAATGTTTGCAGTAAAGAAAACCTTATACTTTCTGTGAGGACTTGTTAAAAATACGAATCATTTCTTTCTAGTTCATTTTGCGTTCTTCAATCAGTGTTTGATTCATCTTGCAGACACTACATGTTCCAGACAACATTGCCAGCAGTAAAACTAATAAAAAGTTTCTATAATCATCATTTATATGACCTTAAGTGTTTGTATCTATGATGGATATCTCTTGTTATGTTAACATAAAACGCCCTTCAGCTGCTCTCGACACATTTTCACTCTCTGCTTTTTTCTCTCTCTAATACAGACCCTGGGTCAGTTTCTTGTTATGTCGGCTTTCTTCCCATTACAGCTCTATTAGGTTGTTCCTTTATTGACCATTCTGCTTGTTGTCCAGAACTGTCTTACTGTAAGATGATAACAGCTCTCCATCTTCCCATTCCTTCTTCTCTTCCTTTGTCTGTCTCTTTGGCACTATGTTAGCTTACTTGCCAATCCTTAACCCCTCTGTTAAATAGTAAAGAAAAACCCAAAAAACCTGGGTTGTTTTTCAACACAAATTGCTTTTGTTGTGTAACTATGAGGCTTAAGCTTGGCATGGCAATACAATGGCAGGTAAATTTCTCCTGCATTGTGATGGTATAATGTGTTTGCTACTGTCTGGTGAAGATCTCTGTCTGTAGTCACTTTCTTTGCACCATTCTCTGTTTTCTATTATCGGATCAACATGTCCTGTTTCTGTCAGCTCAGCAATATTAGGAGCGGTCAGTCAATCGACCACCTAGCAAGTGAGGGGTTTCACAGAAGCTCGGCTCAGTGCGTCTTGTGCATAAAAACAATAACCGAAAACCACGTGACCGGACATCAGCTGTTTAACTTCAGTCTGACCATTCGCAGAGCTAATATCGGCTCTCATTGGCATACAATCGTGATGAAATTTCAGAATTTTACCACCTGCTGAACTCGACACTCGGCCCGGGTCAAACTATGTTGACAGAGGTCTGTTTGACCTGTTGTGTGATTGGTCAGAAGTTTGTTTCTGTGTTTTTACTGCTGAAATTAATTCGCTTCCACCATCCAATTTTGTATTTGCAGGAGTCATAAATACTTTTGAGGAACTTTTGGACTGAATTTTTCCAAGATTATATTTTGGTCTTGTGAATTTAAATTGTACTTCAGCCCATATTTTCTGTTAACTTTAATTGTTGTAGTTTTGAACTTGCCGACATCTGTCTTTATTTGGTATAACGGGAATCACGTTTTTCATTTTGATCTTTTTTTTTTATTTTTAAAGAGATGCTACTACTCTGGATTACTAACTGAGTTTTATAAATGAGGCGTTGCTGCTGCATCTGTGTAGTTACAGCCTATTGAAACACAGTTTTAATCCCAGTCACAGCTGTCTCTCCTCTTTTCTTCCCTCCAGTTGCTTAAAACAATACAGCTATTCCTGTGAATTGAGTTTGTAGTGAATTTGTTATAAAGTGAAGTCACTGTGACAAAATAATCAGTGGTATTCTTGCCAAAAATCCTGGCTTTAATTTTCATGATTGCAACCTGACTGCCACTCTAAGTTGCTTTGGTCAACAGGGCAGCAGTGGAAGGAGCAGAACCCTCTTTGTCCTCTTTGGACAGCCAGTTTTGAAGCAACTCCAGGCAAAATAAGCTCCAGGTCTTATTTCTTGAAAGTTTCAGACGTTTTATGCTCCAACACCCATGATTCATAATAAAAGACCTCTAGCAATCTTTTGTATAGTCAATGAAAAGTAATATAATTTTTTAAATATCGGGTGTATTGGAAATGTGAAACATCCAAACACATGCAGGACAGTGAATGCTTCCACATGTGTGGATGACAATTAGGACACTAAAACAGCAACAGGATGAAGACTTTACTCTAAATTCAACATGGTCTTTAAGAGTATTTATTTAAATTTGGAATCAAGACATGATTTGTTGGTCTGTAAGCAACTGTGACATGAGGTTAGATTTACACTGATGTGTTCTTTGCAACTGAGCCTCCTCCCTGAAGGAGGGGAATTTGACTTATTTTGTTACTGTCCACTTTTCTTTTTTTTTTTACGTTTAGTAGCTCCCAGCGTTCTTAATTCAAAGTCATCATTGTGTGTCAACCTGCAAAAATAAAAACCTACAAAAAAACCTAGAAACAAATAAAAACATTAAAACTCAACATACTGAGCATGCAGTAACACATTTGGACAGTCTCAAGGATTTCTGCACTGTCACTGTAAAGTTTAAGACTTAAGGTCTTTTAAATATTCTGCTCTGAGTGGAAGTATTATCTCATGTCCAATCTGAGGTTAACTTCCAACTCACTTAACCCGGAGGTACTTCAGAGGTATTTGGTAAACAGTTGCTCTTGCAGGACTTCACACACAGAGTATCATCTGACTGGCAACTGACTGTTTTTGCGCATTTTCAACAGTATTTTGGGACCAAAAGGCCTTGAAGATTGACAGTTTAGCTCTTTTTGTCCTTAAACAAAGCTGTCCCATTAGGATAGATTTTAAATTTCATGTATTCCACTAAATGATCTGTACTTTGTCTCCTCTCTTCTTATGCTAGGTTGTGGATGCTGCACTGGAGAATCTGAAGATAAAGAGCCTCGGTCTCTGAAGACCCCTCAAAGGTCCATCTATGTGTGTTTGTGTGAATTGTAACTTTTAAAAGCGCAGCTGTTTTAGTCTGAGCCAAGAAGAAATAGAGATCAGCTGTATCTTCTTTATGCACTCACCCCATATTTAAGCTAGATATGGGTCAGAGTGACTCTTTTTATATTCTGTTCTCATTATAATTTTGGGTCACTCAGCCTTTTTGCACTGGGAGCTCCAGAAATAAATCAGAAAAGTCCCCGATCTGCCACAGAGAGCTGGTCATTTGTTAATATCTGTAAGGAAGGATGGTTTTATGCTTTATGTGCAACGGTACAGAAAGGTATGACAGATGCACATGGGACCACTTTGCTGCACAAACATTAAAGGCTGCATCGTGCACGTGCTCTCTGTACCTCTCTTTAAATGCGTCAGACTTGGCCGTGCGCGCTGCTGTGCCAGGCTGGTCCCAGAGAGGGAAGCGGAAAAGAGAGATGGGAGGGAAGGGGTCAGAATCTGCAGGAGTGGTGTCCAGGAATAGAAGCGGTCAGATGGGGCAGCATTGATCAGCAGGAAGGGTCATCGGATCAGCTGATGGAGACTGCAGGTGGCTCTGCACACATCTACAAGCCCTGGGTGAAACGCTGTGCTGCTGCTACAGAGGGAGATGATCGTGTTACACCTGATGAAGATATGCAGCTTTGTGCCGCACTCGATAAAACAGTGTTAGTTGAATTTGATCACAGATTAGGACAAAGTGAAACATGAGTTATGCAAACTTAATAACAAGCATCAGTCTACAGCTTTGATGCATACATTTTAAAACAAACAGTTTTAACTAAGCAGACCACAGAAAACCTCAACACTGTTTGTTTTTTCTTATGTTGTAAATTTCACCTTTCTGTACGGTCTCTTAGTTTCCTTTTTATTATTATTATTATTATTAATATTAATATTGCTATCTTTACATTTCTGTCTGCTTCTATTTGTCACTTTGCAACTGATACACCTGAGTTTCCCTGGAACATTAAAGCATATTTCTATTCTATCCTTTGTAATAGACATTTTAGTCATTTTCATTCTTGTATTAATTTGCTTTTTAGGCAATTTTATCGTCAGTTTTAATAGATTTTTTTCTGGGATTTTTTCGTGTCGTGAAGGTTCCCTTTTTTTGCCACAGTATTTTGTTGGAACACACAAATCGCTAGAAAACAAAGGCAATCTTAATTGTCTTACCTTTATTTTGCTCTGTGGACTTATTTATCTTCATTTAAGTCCCAAGCCACTGACTGTGACTCTGTTAAAGACATGAACATTTATCAGTCCCTTCTTGCTCCCAGCCTGAATGAGCTTGAGCTGTATTTCAAAGAAGAGCAAAAAGTGAGACCTACTCTAAAACCCTTGTTGAGGCACTTAGAGCTTTAATTAGAAAGATCTACATACAGTATTTACTCAGGGACTACAAATACAGACTTTTCAAATGATCTGTCCTTTTCTTTGGCTTTCACAATTATGCACTCCTTTGCGTTGATTTGTTACATGGAGTCCTTGTGAAATGTCATAAAACTTGTTGCTATGACAAAATGTGGAGGGATTAAGAGTGAGGAACATTTTTGAAAGATGACGTATACTGAGAATATTTCTTCATAATCATAATCCTAAACTGCCACATTATCTCATGTTGAAAGGATAAGGATTATTTTTACGTACTTGAAAAAATACTTGTTGATAGAGAGAAAACCATCTACAATACTAACCAACAGACTGGACTTAAGTGACAAATCTGTTTAATTTGCTAACAAAAATAATTTCGGTTTATCCTTTAATGATCTCTCAGTTTCCTATGACCATTAATCCAGAACACTTTACCCTTCTTTGAAAGATGGAAACATAAACTGCATTTGGACTTAAACCGCCTTTTTCAGGGAGTAACAACCTATTTAAGGGTCCCTTCATCAATCCCCTTCAAATCCAACAGAGATACCAGATGCTAAATAAATCTAGCAAGATGATCATTTATCTCTTAAGACATGTGAGACAGAAAGACACTTCTTAAGATTCTGGGGATGTTTTTGATGAGTTTTGCGCTTCTGAAAAGTTGTTGATTTGCATAGGTATGTCCACAGTTTAATTTCAGCCTTTCTCTTCCAGTCCTCCTGAGTTTAATCTCTGCCATAGTTTTGTAAAAGGATTGTGTAACTTAATCAACATGGGAGAGAGCTGCCGCGGAGGCCCGAGAGCAGCAATCTTGGCAACAAGGCAGCGTATCAAAGTAATAAATTGTTTATCTCTGATTAATTCACAGAGGTTGTGTCCTTAGGCTCATTTTGTTGCTTTTTGTTTGTGTAAATCAACAGAGCAATCAGAAGGGGCATTTTTAGTCTGAGAATGACTTAAATTAGCCTAATCTATCCTGCTTCTTTGACTATAAAGACAATTCTAAAGAGTTGGGGCTGAAATAATCTTTTTATGATAACGAGGAGTTGTCTTGCAATCAGAAAGCTGTGTGTGTGTGACGGTGAGGTGGAGATGCCTACTGTATGCATATCAGAGTCAGCTTTACTCACCAAGTTGCACATAAACAAGGAATTCACCTTCGGTTCCACTTTGCTTTAACGAAGCAAAATATGAAACATGAAAGCTTTGTCTTTTTGTAAATATATGTGTGTGTAGTCCTTTTACAAAAGAGGTATTGATCATGCATGATATTGATCTGGCCACTCTGAATATTTAAGTATCCATCAGATAAGTGTCCATCAGATAAACAGCCTGGGAAACAAAACTATATTTGTGGTGGCTCATTTTCACCAAGAGTGCTCTGTTTAGAGGGAAGTCTAAACAGTTTGTGTTCAGGATGTGTGGTGTCTGCAGAGACATTAGCTAAGATAAGATAAAAACTTTACTGTCCAGAGAGATTCAAATTTAGTTTACATCATGTGGCAGATATCACACAACAACATAAACATTCATCACAGTAATTTATGTCTTGTTTTGTGGATGATCCAGTCCAAACAGTGATGGATGAATACAGGACAGACTGAATAATGGCTTCTACAGACCCTTCTGTAGCAGGTGCAGATATTAAATTTCATAGTTTCCAGCTGCCGTTGCTCTTAGGATCTCAGCATTGTTCACAACTCATGAAAGATAAGAATTAGCTAGGCTTGATGCTGTTGGTTTACCGCTTCAGGAGTCTATTGGGTTCGGGATGCTGCTCTGTCAGGAGCTGACACTCTGAGAGACAGTCTGACAGCTTTTTACTCTGAAGCAGTTCTCTGTTTGCGCTGCAGTTTTCCCGCCTGCAATCACTCCGTCTTCTCCACCATCTTGCCTCGTACCCTCTGTGGTTTGGAGGCTCAGAGCTGTTGAAACGTAGCTGGTTAGCTTTTCCTTTCTGCTGTGTAGAACTTGAGGTCCCTGACGGAGGCCAGTGATCCTGGTGCTCCCTGACAGCTCCAACACTTTTTCTTTTTTTGTCTGTCTTCTTGTTTAGTAGTTGAAAGTTTTCCCTCAGCTTTGAAATCCACCTTCTTCCACGAAATTAACTGTTTTGTTGCAAAAAGAACATCAAGTGTCGGATCCATTCCAGATTTCTGTAAAATGTAAAATGGACCAAAGATTTCTGCAAATATTTACATGCGGAGCATAAAACATGAACAGACAAGTATTGTGGCATTGCTGCAAGTTGACCAGGAACACAAGCGCTGAGGTGACGGCTGGATAAGAAATAACAACTAAAGGTGCTGCTGCAGGTTGACCATCAGATCCAGTAACAAGAAGCCATGAAGGCAGGAAACAAACTTGCCACAGCGCAGAGGAAAACACACAGGAACAGTTTGAAAATCTAGGCGAGAAGAAAGGAAATGTGGAGGTATATGTACAGAGGAAAGGGAAAGACAAACACATCAGAAGTTTGTTGGCTATTGAGCGTTACAGCTGGACTCAAAATCTAAGAGGAGTAAAATGAACCAAAAACATTTGTGAGAGAAAACTGAATATAAATAGAAACTGTTAAACACAACGCATGAAAATAAGATCCTCAAAATATAAAGTATTTTTGATCAAATAGTAATTTTTTTTATCTTCATTTGCTACAATTAGGTGCATAATAACAGCAAAATGCACAGTTAGCCTGTAAACATTAAGTAAGTTTAATGTTCCTATCTCAGCCACTCTCACTGGTTGCAAAACCTGCCATATAATTTAATAATTCAGTAAATTTTAGCTGAAACATGAATCACAACTTTCCATTTACCTTTTAAACACTGTGTCACTAAACAATGTTAGAAGATTTTGGAAGAATGTAGAACATGCTTTTATATTTTCCAGATTCCAGATGTGGAAGGAATAAAGTTAAGTACAGAAAAAAGTTTGGTTTTCCAGATTTGCAGATCTACTGAACTATATGTTGTTTTATAGCTTGTCTAATTAATCGGATCTTAGATTAGTGAAAAGCAAAAAAACAAAAAAAAAAACTGTATATCAATAAACTCTTGAATGAATATGGATTATTAAATTCAAAAGGAAATAGTTTATCTTTCTACATTTTGTGTTTTGTCTCAGAATAGGTCAGTGATTCTGTTTTTAAAAACGGATGGGCACAACAGCGCCTTTGAATGGCATTATTACGGTGGATCAGATGGGCTTTCACAGAAATCCATTATTTGTCTGGACTGGGGGTGTCTCCCACTGGAGCTTTTAGTTTTCTTTAAAGAGATCAGTGTGTTTCGTTTGGTAGTCGGCTGGTTGCACTGATTTGAAACCTCAAAATTGTAGTCTGGACCCAACAGGTGAACACTGGTTGAAAATTAAGGATTTAAGAAAAATTTTGCCTCAGTTACTTGGTAGTAAGCAGGACAACCTGGTATCCCTTGGGGATAACATAACGTAGCATAAATTTCTACGAGGGTAAACTGTTGTGAAGGGGGTAAAGAAGAGTTCCAGAAAATACCCTGGCTCCCGGAAAAGGTTGCTAAAGTGAAAATATGCTTCAAATGAAACCTGAGGTGAACTTCTTGATATTTACATCCAAATGATGAAAAGAAAGAAGCTATCATTCCCATGAATAAACTAATTTTAAAAAGCTCATTAGAAAAAGAATTTGCAAGAAGAGAAAACATAAAAGTCTCGGAGTTGACAGATCATAACTGCAGCAGATGAAAACAAAAGACGGGAAGTGAGACCCAGGTGAAGGCCACTGTGTCCTGTTCAGCTAGAAAGAACGTTTTATTTCTCTATTGACTGGAACTGAAATGATCCAGTCAATGAATGTCTGCAGACTTACCCTCAGCAAAGTGAGCTCAACTTACAGAGAAGACCGGAAATGTAGACAAGAATCTACCATGGACTGCAGTGTGTTGTTTACTCTTGTTTTTGCCAAAAAAGAAATATGTATATAGATTTTTTTTTTCCATGTTAAGCAGAAGAAGTATTGGCATTCCCAGTGGAAGTACATTTGCCAATTGGACAGAACTTTTTTTACCTCCCCTAACTGTGTGGCAAGAAATTAACAATTTCCAAGCCTCGTGCACAGTGGCTTCTATATCATCTTATGTTTAAACTTTAAACCCCAATGAAACACATGGAAATCACTGATAATTCATATAAAGTTCTTTAACACTTATTATTAGTGTTTTAAGGGTGCAGTTATTCAGCTGCTGTCATTCTTTACCATCAGGAAATCCACAAAAAGCAGTTAACAGCCTCCAGCTGATCCAAAATACTGCAGCAAGAGTTCTGGTGGAAACTAAAAAGAGAGATCACATTTCTTCGGTTTTAGCTTCCCTTCTTTAGCTTCTTGTTATGTAAAATGATCCTTCTCACATATAAAGATCTTCATAAGAAAGCTGTATCAGACACCAGAGATCTGATTGTTCCATATGCTCCTAACGGAGCATTTTGCTCTCAGACTGCAGGTTTACTGCTGGTTCCCAGGTTTTTAAAAAGCAGACTGGGATTTAGATCATTCAGTTCTTGTGAAATCAAGCGAGAGGCAGACATGCCATCTACTTTTAAGACAATGTCTAAAACTTTACTTTTTGATAAAGCTTATAGTTAGGCTGGCTTAGGTTATCGTGAGCTATTTCTGTAGTTATGCTGTCACAGGCTTAGGCTACCGGAGGACAAACTCTCCACTTTCCCTCAGTCTGCCACATTCGCCCACTACCCTTCAATTTTGCATTATTTGCTCTCATTTCACCTTTTAACTTTATGTTTCTTCTGTTTTCTCCTCTTCGCAGAAGCCACGTCTGGTCTGCCGCTCTGATTAGCCGTGACACTTTCCTGGACGGGGCACATCGGCTTGGTGCTATCTGCTGGGTTTCCTAAGGTTGAAAACTTTTTGATCATTTTGAATGAAGACAAGAAACTGGTGCACTGTTTAATAACTAGGATAAATTGGACTGTATGTATGATGGAAAGGAGTTTGAAGAATATTGAGACTATTGTACTCATTAATATCATATCAGATCTGATGAAACAATAAAAAACAAAATCTTGTTTGATTTATTGATTGCAAACAGCTGCTTGTTTTTACATTTTGCCCCGTCTGTAAAGTGGTTTGAATACTTTTAGGTGCAGCTCCATCTCTACATTTTCTCTGACAATTAGTTTCTTTTAAACGGAAGGAAGATAGCACCTTAACGTCATGTTTTATGTCAGCGGAAAACATGCATGCAGACATGAATACAATGACGACAAAGTTAGCCTGAAGTCTCCTCTGCTGAATGTCCAAGCACATAACATGAGTCCTTTACTTGTTCTTTGGGTTTGATGTATTTTGTAAAAAAAAAAAAAAAAACATTTTGTGGACTATGCAAGTCGACACGCTGTCACAGTTATTCTGTCGTACAGAATCACAGGGAATTAGTACATATTCGTGCTTTTCTCTTTTTGGTGATCCAAAGCAATCTCCAATTCTCTCAAGTGAATGACGTGCAAGAGAGAGAAAAGACAAAGTGCCTTCAGTTCCCATCATCCTGGGGGCTCCATCCGGCTCATTTCTCACCACTTGGTTTAGCCATCAAACAGCGTTTTATGTGGTCCCCAGCTCCTCGTGATCTCAGCGTCTGCAGCCATCAAATATTAGCCGACTGTGTTTCTTACGGGAGCGTCTACGCTACTCCTAAGCCTTGAGGTGGATCTCATCTGGATGGAGATTAAAAAAAGAAACTGAGCGGGGAGAACACACCTCCTGCTTTTGGTGGCTTGCTAATTGACAGCGTGCACTTTGATGCATTTGGGACATTGTGTTCATGCGCAAAACTGCCTCTGTGTGTGTTTCTGTGTGTAGGCTGCAGTTGTTGACCAGCTGATGCATGCATACAGGAATCATACTCTAGTGACTGTTTCATCTACATCTGGCCAGCTGTGTCCTCTCCGTGGCTGTCCCCTGACGGTGTCCTCCTTCACCTCTGCAGAACTGCTGCACTGTTCACTGTGTGCACATGCAAGACAAATATTAGACCCGAAAGGCCCCTGAATGTCGCCATACAATGGAAAGGATGGGATATTTTTCAAATTGGATTTTCTTTCTACTCCTCTAAGAACATAATTAGTGAGCTATGTCTGTCATGAATAAACCAGATGTGATGCAGTTTTTTGTTTTTCATTTTTCTTTCATTTGAAATTATACGTATTTCACATGGAGAAAATTCTGGTCACTTCAAAGAATAGTCCATAAAATTGTCAAAGAAAAAGAACATTGGCTCCAATACGCCAAGGCTCTCGTTGAGTTTCTCCTGCTTTCTTTAACTTCATTGAGTTGTGCCTTCAAAAGCCACAATATTAAAGGGTTAACTGTAACTCTATTGTGAAAATATACATCCCAATTTATTTAGACAAGATTACATTTCTTGGGCACTGAGGCTCACTTTTGGGCTCTGTTGTGAATGAGTCGCTCTTGGAGTCATTTTGGTAGACTGGCCACTTCTGGGAATGGTTCTGTAATTAAGCCAGGTAGTTTGGAGTCATTTTTCACTCAATAAATATAATAATTCTTTTACAACCACAGTCTTGATTTACTCTTGTTTTCTTTGTTATTAAAATTTGATGTCCTGAATCATCAAATCATTTCACAGATATGTGAAATGATTGTCTATTCATGTTCTCACGTTTTCATGAGGGACTTTTTTCTATGACTCTGAAACAAGTTTCCCTTTGTGACTCTGTGGGACACTCACATTAACTCTCTAAGCAGCTAAGGCCTAACCATAAAGTTATCTTGTTGGCATCTCTCAGTTTGCAACAAAATGTTGCCACGGCAGCCTTCAGGTGTTTCATTGTGATCATATCACGGCGCCTCAGCTGTTTTCAGAATATTTATTCTCACTTTACCAGTTTGCATTTTTTTCATCTCCTGTCTCCAGATCGGAATAAACCCCGGTCTTCTCCTTTTGTTTTCATTTTGAAATCTCCTCTCTGTTGGCTTTGTCGCTCCGAGCTCTGCGGCCGCACGCCTTCTGCTCAGCTTTAACTCGCCGCTGAATCATTGCTTCAATTCTTTTCTCTTTTACAGTTTCTCTCCGTCATCTCCGAGCAATCAGTCCCAAGCTACTCATCCAAGACAAAAAGTTACCGCATCTCTCTCTTTCTCTCTTTCGCTTCTTTATGTAATTCCAACTATTTTTTGAAAAATTATATAATATTTTTCCAGCAAAACAATATCTTTGCCAGTGAGCCTTATAGCAGAGCTGAGTCATGTTGAGTCGAACAGTCATCCTGGCTGGCGAGCTGTAATGTGCTGGGTATTATCATTAGGGCATACGTCAAACACTTTGTCTGCGCTGGCAGGGTGGTGAGCTCTCTTGGCTCTCACTGCAGCACCTTGATTTAAGCTTGCAGTCAGCAGTTAACAAAGCTCATTCAGCAGCGGAGATTTTGCACTCCTTTCCCTTATTTGTGCCGTTGTACCCTGTAAATACAACAGATGTCTCATATCCTAGTTACATTTGCAGCCATACAGTTTATCACAACACCTTATGTCGGTTTTGGAGGCTCAAACCAGGCTTGATTTGTGTGTGTGTGTGTGTGTGTGTGTGTGTGTGTGTGTGTGTGTGTGTGTGTGTGTGTGTGTGTGTGTGCTGTCAGATCCAAAGACGGTTGCAGAACAAAGCGTGTTCATTTTAAAATATGTCCAGAGATTTGAAAACCTTTTGTGATTCGTGTTTCGGTATGTTCGCCACTAAACTAGAAAAGACCACCAAACGTACAAAAACTGAAGAGCGTTTTCAGTCATAAATCACTGCTGCATGCAGTGCTTCTTTGAGGTTAAGCCTGAATTTTTCTTTTCATATTGAGCAACTGAAGTCGACTGCTTATGGAGTTTAATATGCATAGGGGATCCTTATCCCGCCGCAGAAGATGTCCCAGTCTTTTTACAGATGGTGTGCTGTTTGCCTCCATAATTTGTTGCTTTTAAATTGAATCTCTCCTTACCTCTGCCAGAGGAATGTTCTCTGTGTCACAGGCTCCAAAACAAATTCAAAGCAAGATGGATCCACCTCCATAGCAGTTGGTGATTTTTTTCTTCTTCTCCCGAATGCAAATTCTGCTGAAAAAGTTTATTTCAACTTCAACTCAGTTTGGTTTTTCTGTCATTACGATGCGTTGCCATTTTATCCCTTCCTACAATGATTTTGCACATGTAAGCAAACCATTTCCTACCAATTCACTTAATAATAATTTTAATGATCTGGATAAACCATCAAATAGACAAGTCACACATTTAATTCAACTACTTTTCTCTAGACTTTAGGTACAAAACTTGACAACCTCATTCTTTGAGTAATACTGATCTAGCTTGATATGTAAAGGTTCAGGGGGTGTGAATACATTTGGAAGGCTCTGTATGTTTTTTGAACCCTTTTCCCAATCTATATGTGAACTCTTCAAAGGAGGAAGCTGAGGGAGGAGCGAACTTCATTTACTGGTACAAAAGACAAGATAAATGTGTTCTTGAAGCAGGGAGGCTGGCAATGAAATAAGAATACACAAAACAAAACTAGATGCCAAATGGGAACAAAAACGAAGCAAAACAGGGACCAAGCCACATGTAATGAAAGAACAAGCATCCAACGAGAAAAAAGCTTCAGGGACTACATAAACTCTGAGGGAGTAAATAACTGAAAACAAAGCCGGTGCAGTGGGAGCACCGAAAATACAACTAACAGCAACAGACCATAAGAAAAAAAAAAACACAACAATGCATAAATTTAGACCACAAAGCAACTGTCCAAGACCCAAATTAATACTTAGTTTGAAATTGTGCAATATAATTCTGAAACAGAATAAGAAAACCCAAAATGAAAAGGTTGTTAGGATCTAAACTGTTTGGGTGACCAAACCGTATGAATCTGCAAACCAGTAGGTGTCACATTCAGACATTACCTGACCAATCTAAAGAAAATTGCCATCTAAAACTATTTACACCTATTGAACTTTTCCAAAAATCATTTTACTTGATTTTTGTAAAATGATTTTTTACAAAGTGGTGCATACTGCAAAGCTGAAAGAAAATGCTAAATGGTTTTATCGTTTTATTTTTAAAATGTTGTGGCTTGGATTTATATGCAGCTTTCTTTTGTCAATACATTATGCAGCTGTGTTTTTCTGCAACTATATTTTTTATCCAGCTGTGCGCATCTGCAAACTAAAGGTTTGATATAGGTCTGGGCTTTGATTGGGCCATTCTGATACACTCATTGTCCTGGTGGATGTAAACCTCCAATCTCAAGTCTTTTGAACCCTTTAAAAATTTCTTCCAGGATTGTGATATATCTGGGTCCATTTGTCTTCCTTTCAGATCTGCACAGTTTTCTTGTCGCTGAAGAATGAACATCATCACACCATAATACTGCCACTACCATGTTTAACAGCAGGATTTGTGAGTTAAAAGTAATCATTAGTAAGTTTTCCTTCACAAATAGTAATTTTGTTTTTCAGCCAAATATGTAGCTTTTAGTCTAATCTGAACAGATCATCTCTTCTGCATGTTTGCTGTGGTGCCATAAGGCCTGTGGAAAACTGTAAACAGAACCTCTTGTGGATTTCTTTCAACACTGACTTTTCCCTCTATATGAAAGCATGTCATACTTTAGTTTTTTCAAGTTTTATTTACTTCACAATTATGACATTTTACATTTTCTTGTAAAACAAATAAAAAATGTGACAAACTTTTCTAATTGTGTTCATTTTATTGCTCTTTTGTATTGCTCTGACATGGATTTTAGACAGGTTGTGTGTGTGCGGGCATGTGTGTGTTGGGGGGGGGGGGGGGGTGGAGAGCTAGCTCTCTGTGTAACTTCATGTTCCCTCACTCCCACTGGGCCACACGAAGGGTCCTTGGCTCCGGCCTCACTGAATGGCAGATTTGGGCCAATTAAACTGAAAAATAGGAGCAGGTAGGTATGCATGGATTCAAACACACATACCTTGACTCTCCTTTATCGCGCCCGGGTCAAGCCTGACAACACCCAGTGGATCCACCCTCCTTCCTGATGTCTACACACACATTAACTGAGTTATTTTCATTCGTTTCACATTTTGCTACAGCAGAGCTGCATGTTCTCTCTCAGCGCACAAATACACACCTCATCTTTATATAACTTAGTGTTAGGCACACAAACATATCCACTGCAGAGGCACCTCCAACTTTCTTTTTTTTTTCCCCCTTCATGCAATTTCTTTCTTCTCCCTCTGGGACAGCTGGTTGATCCTGCACAGATTTCCCTCCAGTGCCTGTCTGCCTGGGAATATTCATATCAAACATTGCTTGGATGCTCTCCTGTCCTGCAGATTCTGACTCTGAATAAGATTTCAATGTCACGGCATTAGTGCATCCATGGCCAAACACCCCTTTTTACTCCAATCGCCCCGGAGATGCAGCAAAGTGGAAGCCCTTGGTGTGTTTTCACAAGCGTTCAAGGTTATTCTCCAAAGCAGTAAAGGGCAGTCATGAGCTGTTTTTTATTTATTTATTTATTTTTATTTTTGCTTTTTGTTTTTGTAATGAACGTCTTCCCAGCCCGCCTGCTGCTGCAACAGCACACACAACCGCAACAGAAATTCTCAATCCTTCGTCGAGGAGCCCGTTCAATTATTCATACTGCTATTGCGGTGCTCTGGCACAGAGAGCAGGAGAGGGGAAGGGAGCGGGGTGGAGGAGGAATGAGGCGAGAATAGGAGAGGGAGGAAGAGGTGGAGGGGAGCGGGTTTTATCTTAGAAAGGGGGCATCAGAGATGGAATATGTATGTATTCAGAGGAAGAATCTGCATCGGCCGCTTGCTTCTGCATCACCTTGCCTATTGCTCTAACTTTAGTTGCTCCTTTTGTTCCAGCCTCACAAGTGATCATACTGACCTTGACTAAAAAATCTGTCTTTGCTTAACCCCTGCAGGAGGATACATCACCCCACTCACAGTTCACTCCACAATTTTCAACCCCCTACCCCCTCCAAGGAATAGGAGTGTGAAAGACAAGTCTCAAAGCTCTTGTCCTGCTCATCTTCACACGACGCGTTCCTCCTGTCTTTTTTGCCTCTTTTAACTTCCTCTTCTTTTTATTTTCATGCCGTTTTTTTTTCTTTTCTTCTTGCCAGCTTTGTCAGTGCAGTAGAGTGCTGTGTGAGAGCTGCCCACTCCCCTTCCTCTGGAGGAAAAGAGCGGGAACATACGAGAGTAAAAAGGATTTATGGCAAATGAAGGGAGGGCGAGGGGAAACCAAAGGAAAGAGCATGCGCCAGTCAAGTCATGGTTACAGTGAGAGAAATAAAGATGATGAAGGTGGTGGAGGAGAAGGCTGAGTGGAGGAAACAAGGGCACAGTACAGAGCAACCCTTCAAAGAGTTCAAACCATTTGGGTCTTTGCCTCAAACTGTATATTTACAGCTGTGTTCAAAACAACGTCAGGCCTTCAGCACTAATAAGAAGAACCACTGTTTTTGGTAGAAGTTACACTTTTACATGGCATACAATTCATTGGCAGAAAACCATATGTGCGGCTGATTCGGTGTAAGTGAATCATTTATTCAGAGGTTAAATGTTGAAATTAATAAAAGCGTGAAGTTCAGCTGTTGAAGTCGTTCCTTCTGTGAGCAAACGGGTGTCAACCAGGTGGTCCTAATGTAAAGATGAAAACAGCAGATGCCGTCTATGCTGGCTGTCATTTGTTCCTCTCAAAAACATTTCAGTTCAAATAATCAATCAATCAATCAATCAAATTTTATTTGTATAGCAGGTTACTGTGACTAAAAAGTTAATCATGTAAAGCGTCTAAAAATTTCAGACATAATCCTAAATGACTGAACATGTAAAAAAAAATGGAAGACAATAGAAAACCACCATTCAAATGGATACAATGTTTACATTTGTGATGTTAGGAAAGAAAATATTTTTACTTGGCATGTGTCTAAAGGAAGGAGTTTATGTAATTGGTTACTATGGACCGCTAGCTCTTTGGGGGGGAAATGAGTCCCACAGCATCCCTGAGCCTCCACCATACTCAACTGTGGACATAAAGTGATTTCTAAGAAAAAGCAGCTCAGAGATCTACATTAATATTTAAAAAGTGAAGAAACTCTGGCAGTTATCAAAGTATTAGAGTCATTTTGTGCATCAGGTTGTTTAACTTTAAAAATGGCAAAACGAAAATAGTGTCAAATGGTTACTCTTAAGGTCCACATTATGTTAACACATGGTGAAATGTGAGGTGAGCACTGGCTCAGGAAAAGGTGTCAGTTCAACAGAAAACTCAAAAACAAAATGACATCTTGGAAGTGTAAGGAAAGACCACAGAAATGAGGATATATAGATGGGTTTTAACTCAGCAGGGCTACAGATCAAACACACACGCACACACACCCGCACACACTCATATTTCAAGCGTTATAAGAAAATGCCTGAAAAATGGGACTGCCTCATACATTTTTTAAAGAATAATCTAAACGTAGGAGTTTTCCTGTGTTTTTATTGTTCCAGGAGTAGTTCTGGTCTGCAGCAGCTGGCTTAGACGTAACTGTTGTAGCAGCTGCAGGTCATTGCATCAACCTAATGGGACGTGTATAAGCCAAGCAGACAGACTTCATATAGTGCTTCTGCAAACTGGTAAGATGGACAGTGTTTGAAATTGGGAAAAACTTCTGTTGAAAAAGATTTTACTGAAGAACAAATAGTAGCGTGACAGAATAAATTATTTAAACACAAAATACTGCATTCATTCATATCTTTGCCATCAGTCTAAACAATTTTCATTGATAGATTAAAAGTAAAAGCTCTAAAGATAGAAAAGTTCTCAATGGTTTTAGTACTTCAGACCCACATGCCCTTATTGCACATAATGTAGCTAACCCAACATTACTGTAAACAGAAAAAATTAATAAATGAACTCAAATTTCAGACGTTCTCTGGAATACGATCATTTGCATGTGAATGAAGTGGATGGATAAGTGCCTCTACTTAAAAATCTATTTCCATCACACCATAATGGATGCTCCAAGTTGCTGCAGCGACACCAAGGCAGGAACCAGTAATGGTTTTATGGCTGTTGGTGCCGACATGGACTTTCTTTCCTGGAATAATTTATCATGTGCTTTTACAAAAGGCCGCACTCTGGGGAGAGCATGAGGGAGAATATGGAGTTCAGTAGGACAAAAGAAATAAAGAACTGTTCCCACTTCCTATTCACTGAACCACAACCATATTGTGATTTCATTCCTCCAGGTTCAGATTCTTTAATTTGTGATTTTAACCAAACTTTGGTGACAAGTGTTTATAACCTTTTTCCACTACAATGTACAGATTTGTTGAATAAATCTTGACTATGAGAATCCTTATATAAATGAACTAATTTGCTAAGATAACCTACTTAAAATTTTAATTCAAGCTGGAGACATGCAAGATTTTTGCAAGAAAGAACTTGCTCCCTTACAGATTTCTTTTGTTCTTGTCCAACAATATTTTTATAATGGACAACACAAGAACTTGAATAAACACAAAATGCTTTTTTAAAATTATTTCAGTGAGGGAGGAAGTGCATCCAGACCAATTTGGCTTTGCTCAGGAAAGTATTTGCACGTACGCCTAATGCAGTTTGTTTCAGTTGTTTGGTGCGAATCATTTTTGATTCCATTTGCAAAACGGTAAGTGCATTTCTCGAAACTATTCGTGCAAATAGCAAAATAGCATGGATTACCTGCAAAAGCAAAATCCCTAGTTCATCTCTCAAAATTAAAAATTGCATTTCTTTCATATTGTGATAGCCTGCAATAACACAGCTCTAGTTTCTGCCTCTTCTCTTTAAGAGTACCATTTCACACCTCTCTTTGAAGGTTTTTTTTTCTTATCCTCGTCATATTTGGCTGGTTCATGGGACACTGCTGTAGTGGAGCTGTGAAGCCCACTGAGACAACTGTGTGATGCTTTAGCTATAAATAGAGAGGAATTACACTTCAGTTGTTCAAAAAGAGGAAATAAAGGAGGCCTTCATCCACCTTGAGCCCAGGCTGCCCAGGAAGCCTCATTATCCCCTCTGCATCCTTCCAGGAAGCTTCTGCTGATCGGTAAATGCCACAAGTTTCACTCTCAGCTGTGAGAGCTTTCACCGCAGGGGAGAGTGGAGGGATTAGCTTCTTTTTTCCTTTTTTTTGTGTGTTGGGAGTTTGATGTTGGGAGTCCACTTTTAAGGGCCTGTTTCAATCCCTGTGACTGGTTCAGCTCCACACCAAGCAGCCTATCAATACCGCATCACTTCATCACAGGCCAATATTTGACACAGTGTCAGCAAATATTTTTTTCTTTGTTATTTATTGAGCAAACACCACCAAAACCCTCAGTTCAGGAAGCGGTTTTGTTACCCTAATCTTAACAAGAGCAATTGCGGTGGCTCCAAAGTGAAGCATGGTCTGTGTCCCGCCTCTGCCACGGGGGACAGCTTATGAATTAATGAGATGTCAGCCAAGGTGTCACATCTTTATCCACTCAATCTCTCCAAAAGAAAATAACAAACCTCACAGAGGAACTGATGCATCGTAGCACCATGAATCTTGTCCATCTCGATGGATTGACTCTGGAGGCCTCATCTTAAAATGTACATGCTACTTTTTTGGCACACGGAGTTTATCTTTAATTAGTTATTGAGGTGATTTTGGTTATTATTAACTCAGCTGTGATGTAAAGAAACGCAAAATACACAAAGAATGACTCCAATAGAGTGGTGGGATGAGTCCTGTAGAGTGTTTCAAGTTTAATTTATCATCTAATATCAAAACTAACTAAAGTAATTGGATGTTTTAGAGATACTGGTGATGTTAAACACCAGTCCAGAAAATGTAATGAAAAAGAGTCATTTAGAAGTGCAGCTTGGGTAAATATCGGAGCTGAGGTGTGCATTGAATGATTCTTGATTGCAGGATGACTTAAAACAATAAACAATGCCTTGCACGCTTTATCACGCCTCATTTTGTTGGGATTTTATGTGATCGACCAATACGGTAGCTTAGAAATGTGAGGTGGAAGAAAAAGCACACTTTGTTTTCAACTTATTTTGTGCATGGTGGAGAGAGAAGCAACAGCAGCAAGGCTTCAGGAGGCCAGCAGAAATTTACATGGAAAACAGCAACCACCCTGACAAATAGCGAGCTTTGAGAAATCGACCATCAGTTTCACCTCCTAACTTTGAACATTTGTTTGCTTTTTTCACTTTAGTTTTCCTTTGAAAAACTTTGCTACCATATGTCTAAGGTCTCCAACAAGAACCGCTGTGTTTGTTTGCAGTGCCAGATGATGAAATACCCTGGGTCATGTGATCCTGCAGGCAAAACCTTATGAAACATGTTTCACCTGAGCAGCAAAACAACCTCTCACTGCTCTCTGCCCTTCAGGCAGGTGTTACGCTGAGTGCCTACGGTGAAACTATACTGTAATCAGTTGACTTTCTGCGTCTGCCAACTCACCTCGTCTGTTTTCATCATGCAAAGTTGTCAGTCCAGACTGCTCACGTAAGAAGTGGCTTAATCTTCGAGACAAGGGTTTAAAATCCTCCTTTTGGTTGGTTGGATCTATTTTTGGTCTGTCTGCTTAAAATTCTGTACAAAGCAGAGTCTGGCGCATGAATGCAATCACACTTCAAAAATATCTTCCATCATGGCTCTGCAGCTTTTTGGCAGACAGGCATCTGCTGTATGCAGTGATTATGTAGCTGGGTGTTGTGTGGAGTGGTGTCAAAAAGGTCAGGCGGGCTTGTGTGGTCCGCCGAACGCAGCTAAAGCTTTTGTTATTATTCACTGAGCGGTGCATTGAGAGAGATGAGCCTTCTGGTCTCAGAGTCTTACATCATCATGAAAAGATTGTTTTCTGGGAGCACAAAACAATGCTCTTTGGAAAAGCTTCACTTTCAAAAGTTTCATTCAAAGGTATTTTATGCTTTCTCTCTAAGAGATGAATGATTGAAATGGCTCATTAGTCCTTCTTGAGTCTGCACCGCTGTTTGCAAGCAAAACAAAGTATTCTTAAGATTTAAATTACACATAAGAGGAGCTTAGGATCACTCTCTCGTGAATAAAATTACCTCACCTGTTTTTATACGTCTTCCTCAGAAATTGCACGAATGAATCACCGACAGCTGCTGAGAATCACAAGGAGATGAAGGGTCGATATGCTCTCTCAAAGAAAATCCACTTCAAAGTCATACTGAGATTTAAGATTTATAACTAAGAAATGCCTGCAACTTAATCAGTCTGTGATTAAGCTTAAAGTGATCAAATTTAGACAGCTTTAAGAACTATTCATTCACAGAAGCATAACAGGTCATCATGGGAGTTTGGTTGTTTGACCCAGATGTATTATATTTATCTGAAGAAGGCGTTCCCATGCCCCTTGAGAAATTGTGTGTTGTTGCTGCCGGATGGTGCACTGTGCCGCAAATGTTATGAAGGGGTTTCTGATCCCTTTAAGCTCAAAGCAAGAGTAGCGTCTGCTGAGCACTCAGCATAAAGTCGATCCTGTTCCCAACAGACTTTTTCAGGGCTGCCACTTGTTTTCGGTCCTGTTTCAGTCCTTCAGGATGTGAAGCCGAAGTGATGGAGAGAGATTGCTGGCTGGTTTGGTCTCAGGGTGTCGGCTTTGCTTCTTGAAGATGTTGTTGTTCAGTTTGCTTTTCCAACCTCCAGCGTGTTACTGAAGAGGGTGGAGTCAGAGGAAGCTCCTCCAAATCAGAGGCCAATGTTCCCAACCTGAAAAACATGGACTGTTCCTGATAGGTTTATTTTGTCATAACCTGCAAAGAATCAGCCAGAGACAGAGATTAGGTTTCTTTTTAATTTCTTTTCTGCAGAATAGGAGAATTGAGAACAGACGCGACGAATCGCTGTCAAACACTGTCTGGACTCAATTCTGCCAGATCTTTCTTTGCATTTCTCTTTATTGTATAGAAAAAGGAGGTTGGGCTTCTTCACACAGTCACACAGAGAATTGACCAACCGTCTTTACATTCTGGAACCTCCTATGGACATGCCCTTACAAGGGCATGTGACTGACCACAACTAATCAGTTACATATGGAACTAATAACACATGAATGTTTAACGTTTTTAGCTTCCAAGCAACCATCCTAAACAAAGTTAATAATATACTACAAAAGAAAGAGAAGTTAAGTAAATATAAAAAGAAGAATAATATGAGAGTAATAATATAAAAAGAATAATATGAAAGAATAATATGAAAACATAACTTGTAAAATAAACTCATGAGTAAATAAACAGGAGGATAATTTTTCTAACAGTTCCCTCATGGTTTGGGAGTTCTGGCTTTTCATCCTGATCATCCAGATCTCTGTCCAGACGCTGAACTACTGTGACCAGGTATGAATCATGTGCAAAAGAACAGGATCCTGGCAACAACCAGATGAAATTAACTTTCCCTTTTGAACTCAGAACTTAGGGACAACCTGAGAAGATCTCATGATCCGTGTCACTGGAGGTAATAAATGAAATGCTGTTTCTGAAAACCGTAGGTGTTTAGTTGTCCGATGGATGTGAAGCTCAGTGACAGCTCATCTTAAACTTTCTTGCTCTGGAGAATCTGGAGCTGAAAGAAAGATGCTGAAACATTTAATTACCATATTGAACAACAGCACATACAAATTGCCAATAAATCAGAGACTTCTAAAGCTCTGATCCTGGAAGAAGAACTTTAGCTCATTTAATTTTGTTCATTTGAAAGGTAAACCTCTGTTGTGTGGATACTTAATATGGCCCTCTAATAGACTCTGCACTGTCAAGAAAATGCATGGTTCCTTTACTCTCTTTTAACTATGAAATTATTACATTAGAAATTAGCAGTTTTGGGAACAAGTCCTAACTAGGAAAGATCTGAATGCCAAAATGAGACAAATATTGTGTTACTCACAATACATCTAACATCAGATGGAGAGATTTGTGATCAGAATCCCTCCAAATATTATTCACAGTAAGATTGACTTGCTAGACTTTCAAGAATCAAAGCACAGTCCAGATGTGGGTTTTTGGTATTTTATCATGCAGTGTATGTATTTTGGGAAAGCAGAGAGTTGGGAGGGGATGAGAGCCATGCTTCCCTCCCAGGAGCTTTAACCTTCCTGACATTTACACATGACTGACATGAGCCTGAAGTGTGCCCTCATGCGCTGAGATAATTTCTCAAACTGTCAAGCTGGACGGAGGGCAGACTGCATAAACAGATTCAGATTTAAGCACTGAAGATTTTTCACTTCAAAATTCTGCACTAAGTTGTGTGTTGTTCTTTTTGTCATACATAAGCCACATAAAACACATTTGGATTTCAAAATCAAAGGGGCATTCATCATTTCTGCAAGGCACTATATAAAATGAAAGTTTTAATCATAAAGATTTGTCAAATTAAAGTGCCAGAAATGTTGCTTAGCTTTAAATACACAACATGTTATGTGAGGTACATCTTGCCATTAAAAGTGAATTAGTAGTTTTTGTTTAATCAGATGATGAAAGGCTGATAGGACCAGCCATGTTTCCCCTCCGGCTGCCTCCGTGACTCCAGTGCAGGCATGGGGCCTCGCAGCAGCAACAATAGAGCTCATTGCTTCCACCTTTACAAGAGACACTGCTACGCTAACAGGCATCTGTAAACCCCTCTCTGCCTTTTCAGGTGCTCCCTCTCCTTCTTCACTATCTAACGTAGAGGAACACCCAGGGTCTGTTTCATGCACATAAAGCCAGAGATACTTTATGACATTTAGTATCACAATTTTATTACAAAAATTAAATTTTTCATCTGTCAGTTTTGCCATGCTTGGAGCATATAACAATACAGTAAAAAACCCAGACCCAGAGAGGATAGTAAAGCAGATTTCAACAATGCTTTCACAGCACTCTTTCAGTCATGCTGTTACTATACAGACACTGTAACATTCCTAATACAGAGTAGTACAAACACCTGCCAAAACACATCATGTCAGATAACAAACTGTAAGTAAATCACATTTACCAACGAGAGAGAACAAGAAACTTAACCCAGCTCAAGAAACAAACAAAAAAATAAAGGAAAAACACAAACTAGTAAACACTGAATTTGCAACTGAAAACATACCAAATGTGCTGAATATTTGTACCAGCCCAAGGCACCCAGGCTTTGTAGCAATGTTGGCAAGTTCACGACATTCTTACAGGGAAAAAATTGAAGCAAACAATGATTACAAATCGACTTTTACCCGCAGCCTGACTTTTTGCAGTGTCCTTCCTCCTTTGCAGTGTCCTCTTTGTCAGTCACAGTGCAAGTTCCGGAGGGTGGAGTGGGTGTGAGGGTTGGGAGGCAGTAGGGTGGGAGTGTTTGGGTGGTGGGCTAAGTGATGGAGGGCCGAGGAAGAGGAGGCTGGGGGTCATTAGGAGCTGTACCGCATCGGACATCATTTCACAGCGCCAAACACTGACAAAAATTGGATGGGCAGCATAATCTCCCACTGCCAGAGGAAACAGGGAGGGAAGGAGGGCTGATGGGACTGATTACGTAATTCCTCACTTGGATTGTGAATCGTCGAAACATAAGGCGCAGATTGCCAGCTGCCAGTCCAAGACGAAAATAAGCCAGAACGAAAAGCTTAGGTGTGCTTTCAACTGAACATCCAAGAAAAAAAACAAACATCAGATACCAATTTTGAGGAATGAGATTTTCTTTTTTTCCTCCCTCTTCTCAAGTTTGGATTTGCTGTTTTTGCACAGGAATACCTAAGAGTGACATAAATCCCAGATTTAAGCTTACCAATTACTCTCTAAACAAAGGTCAAATGAGGACAGGAAAGACAAAAGCTCAGAAATACACGGAGGCCTTTTTTTTCTGAAACAAGAAGCTGCGACTCAGTTGATTGAGCTGCACGGCTCGAAGGTCCATTTGGTGGCGCCGCCAAATATTTCAATGTTGCTCTCTGTCCAGGAGAAGACATTACCGACAAAGGCTTTGCTGTTGCAATTTGCCAAGTTGGCGATTTCAGTGGCTGAGAGTTTCCTGTTCCAGATGTTTAAGTGTGCGAGTTCACCAACATATGCTTGTGTTGCATCAAAGCCTCCACCCAGCGAGTCCTGTGGAACGAGAACAGAGCACTGTCAATGTATGAACCTAGCTTTCAAGAACTTTCATATTTTGTCTCATTACAACCATAAATTTCAAAGTATTTCACACAAACTGCGAAATGGAAGAAAGCCGACGTCTAATATTTAAAATGTGAAATTTGTGGGATGCTTTTATGATGCTAATCATGTGATTAAATAAACTAAAATCCAGTACAAACAATTCTCTTCAAAAAGTCACCAAAATAGCAAATGTATCCAGCCTGCCTGGATTATTAATCAGAAAAGCAGCCAAAATGCCTAGAGTGACTTTACTGAATCTGCAGAGATTCACAGCTGAGGTGGGACAAGTCATGCACTTCCACAAATCTGGACTTGATGGAACAGCATCAGAAAGTAAGGCACTGTTGAAATAAAACCATAGAAGAAGGCTCATTTGCAGGTAGCTCTAGGGGTAACACTGGAGGAAGGAGCTGCAGGCTAAAATAGTCATGCACTCGATAAACCTGGCTGGGAAGTGTGGAGAGTATAAAAAAACGTTGCTGGAAGAAAGTAATAAGGAGTGTTGTTTTTAGGTTCTCCACACACCATGTAGGGAACCAGGTGAAAAGGAAGCTGGTTAAAGGTGATGGGGAGATGGGTTCAACCAAATACAAAGTAATCCTGGAACAAAATCTGCAAAAAAGTTGCAAACAAATGTAACTTATGCAGAAATTCACCCTAAATATACAGCCAGACCTACGCTTCAATGGCGAAGATCAATAATGTTTGTTTGTAAACAATTTCTTATTTTTCTGCTAGTTCACCATTATGCATTGGAATGTGTTTGATCCGTCACATAAATCATGAGCTGAAGGTTGATGAATACTTTTTCTTAAAGTCCTGAATTTAAACATTAAAATATGATAACAAATAGTTTTGTGGTGGAAAAATCTTTAACAGTTGTTGTTATGAAACAATGATATTATATCAAGCACAGCTTGTCCTTAAACACAAGTTCATTTTGCACCATAAAGAGAAAGTGGCAATATAAATGAGAAGAAATTAGCTATTACCAAAGTTCAATACTACTTTTGTGTTTGCTAATTGAACTCTAGATCTTTAAGGAATCATGCTTTATCCAAATTCTCAGAATGAAAATTATGCCTCAAATCTCAAATGAACACAGTAATTAGACAGCTAAAGCTTAACCGGACTCCTCTGTAAGTGTCCCCACAGTCTTATTTTGTGACTATCTCCACCTCTAATCATTCTTGCAAAATTAAACAGATAGATTAGTTAAAGGGTTGTTTCCATAAGATGTCTGCGAGGGATTTGGGAGCAGAGGTTGCAGTTAGAGATGTTTTTCTTAAATAAAAAAAGGAGTATTCACCTGCTCTTGTCCCAGAACCAGCACTCCATCTGCTTTGATTGGGTGATACGGTGCCAGATTCTCTCCATGCCCCTGCTTCACTCCATCCTGGAAGGCCTCCCATATCCCGTCGCGAATGGTCCACGTGATGCAGAGGTGATGCCATTTTCCATCGTTGATGTTGAAAGGCAGTTTTGCAACCTGAAGAGAGGAGATAATCTCCTGAGTGCACTGTCTTTTCATGCTGGTAACAATATCCTGTTCAGGCTACACAATGGTATGAATGATCAACACCCTCTCATCCTTCTGCTGAATCACTTCCTCTCTCACGTGTCTCATCTTTTTTGTATATATATATATATATATATATATATATATATATATATATATATATATATATATATAATAGCCTCTGTTGAGCAATTCATCACCTGATATTATCCTGGTTTTGGTTTGGCCATCCTCATCCAAGCACAAAAAAGCAATAAAGCATTTTCCCACAGTTTGGACCTCTTCTGCCTATTTTGTGGATAATCTCAATCAGCCATAGGGCCTAAATCCAGGCTCAAACTGACCTTGTCGTTGATAAGGAACTCCATGGGATTGTTCCCCCACTCGATCAGCACCAGCTCGTTGGCTTGGCCTGGAACCGCGTAGGAAAAGGGCGTCCCCAGGCCAGGTGAGGCGCTGGACTTGATCCACAGACACACGCTAAAGGAGTACATCTCTGGGAGAGTCCTCTTGGCTTTGGCATACATGTAGTTGGTTCTAAGAGGGAAGGTGAGCTGAAACCTGTCTGCTGGCCTGGTCTCTTTGCCTGCAGATGAAAGAGATAAGGAATTATTTTGTTGATTATATACTCCCTAGCATAATATAATTATATTCATATTGCTGGAGTTAACTTACAGAACCTCTAAAATGAGCATGCATCTGTCAATTTCGCTTTACAATGAAAATGTTTATATTTACATAAACAGTAATGCTAAAATATCACAAATATTGGCTACAATTATGTTTAAACTGGTACATAATTAAATATCTATATGTACTATTAAGTAGGTAACATTTTTTAAAAAGCATTAGAACATGCTGAAATTCTGTTCTGGATTTTAAGGTTTGGTTGCCACCCTTTAAGTTTTAGTAATTAGTTTGAATTTGCTTTAACTGGAAGACCTCCATACAATGCAGGTTTTCTAATTACATCACATTTCTGAAAAAAGAAATAAGCCAGGGTGTTGCAAATTTATTCATTTGTATTATCACTGTGTGTATTTTTTTTTTCTACTTTTGAGATTTTTTTTTGCTGATACAGAGGATGTCTCCGTCTCCTCCCTCTTCATGGCTCTCATTTACACAGTGAGAACGCGCATTTGCGCGTGTCGAAATACTGAAAAGACCCTCTGCTCCAGAATGCGCTAGTGCCAGGCGCGCCCTTCAAACTTTCTCTCTACCTATGACTTCTGCAGCAAAGGTCCGCTTTGAAAAATATGACCTCTAATGCAAGTTCGGTGATTCATTGACAATCAGACACATCAACTCAACGAAGCCAAAGAGAAAACAGGTCTGGAGACGTGAAATGAACGCTGGTTCAGCTGGAGATCCGGTGCGTAACGCAAATCCAGACGCACCTTTCTCTAGGTCGGAGATCCGGTCGTGCAGAGAGGAGAGCGTGGTCTCCACTTTGTTCCTCTGGTCGCTCTCGTTCCTGTGTCCTGGCTTGCTTTCCTCAATGTTGACCCGGGACAGAACCTGCTTCTCCATGTCATCTATCTTGTTCTGCAGCAGATCCTTCAGGCTGTTCGCCTGCGCGCTGTTATTTCCTCGGCTGTATTGCTGCATTAGACAGGGGGAGACAGATATGGAGTTAAAGACAAATGGAGAACACCATCTTGGTTTCTTTACTGCGATAATTTTCCTTTAAATTAATATAAAGAGGTTAAAAAAAATACAAATAAAAAAACATGTGTTACTAACTCCCCAGAAAATTCAGGATACTTCCTTTTGGCTAAATAAAGCAGAGTTTAACTCAAGGGGATCGTTTGAATGAACTTTTTGAGCTGTGAGCGCTTCTCTCGTCAGCCTACCTCCAGATTCTCCAGTCTCTGTTTGAGCGTCTGTAAAGTCTGTCCCAGCTGCGCCAGAGTGTCTGCGGTACCCCGAGATACATCCCCCATGGTGTTCTTGCCCCCCGGTCTCTTCCCCCCGGGTCCCGCCGCCGCCGGGAGGCTCTGACTCTCGCAGCGGCTCAGCTTGGACGTTAGCTCCTTGATTGTCTCCTTTTGGTTCACAATGGTCTCCTTCTGCTGCAGCACGGTCTCCCGCAGCTGAATGATTGTGGTCTTCAGGTCTTCCGCCGGTCCGCTGTTCTGCATCGCCGCGGTGCACAAGTCCACGTCTTTGGGAACTGACGTGCAAATAAACTGAGTCTGTCCAAAGTCCTGCGCGGAGCCCTCTGCAGCAAACAGGCAGGAGAGGAGAAAAAGTTTCCACGAGAATCCCTCCATGGCCACCGCTCCTCAGTGAAAGCCTACGGGTGTTAAGAGAGAGAGAAAGAGGTTTCAGCACCGCGGAGCTGTCCACTCAAAACTGTGCGGCGCTGCTGCTGTGCGCGCTTTATATAGCGGACATGAGGGAGCGCAGCCTCACCGCATCACTGAGGGGAGGCAGCGGGTCCTGCTACACCTACTGAATCCTCCTTATTTAAGGTCGCACTACGTGTGTTTGTGTACACAAGAGAAAACGTACAAACAGGAGAGAAACAGAAAAAAAAGGATTCCTTAATAAATCAAAGCCTGAAACAGGTGGAATACGCGTTTAGTCACTGCTTTCTTCATTTATAAGGATAAGTGTAGACTTGAGAGTGCTGCTCCACTGGCGAGTTACGGAATGGGAAATGGTCACCCCGTATAGCCTTGTATGTGTTATTTAAAAATGTTAACATGAGTATAAGATGTTCCTGCTTTTTATTTATTTATTTATTTATTTATTTCCCATCCATCTGGTCACGCCGGTTTGAAAACTTTCTGGAGGCGCTCTTGACTCATAACATTAAAGATGAGTTTACTTACGTCACCTGATGCACTGTAAATTCTTTATTATGAAAATAACACCTAATTGTTAACAATAACGTTTTCAGTAGTTATTGCATTTCAGTTTTACAGAAGAATTAAACCAACATACAACGGAATCAATTTTTTCTGTAATTTAGAAAGAAAATATTTCTCTTTAGAACAAGAGCTCATTTCATTTCATGGTGGAATAATGGCTGTTTTTCCTGGGGGGGGGTTTCTTTCTGTTTTTGTTTGTTGCATGTTTGATCTCCTAATCCCACCTACAATAATCTTAACATTTTCACATAATGTGACATTATACAGCGTGGAAATGTTGAATATTTTTACTGTGAAAAGAAATAGCGCTGCAGTGGCATACTGTACTGTTTGTACAAAAAAAAAAAAAAAAGAAGATATGAATCCAGTAATGTTCCTGGTAAAGAAAAAATACAAACAAGCTTATTTAAAATCTTCCTCTCGTCTGCTCCAGGGTCTTATGGTCCACCTTAAATGACCGTCGCTGCCCCAGTCATTAGAGCAGATATCCCGGGGACAAATTTCCCAACACAGCCTTATATTTCTCCCTAACTAGCCACTGTGTGCCACAGGAAGAAACAACAACTTTTTTTTTTTTGTTTTTTTTTTTTTTTTTCAGAGAACTTACAGTGCAGCAGAATACTCACATTTCTTAAAAGAAAGAAACACATCACGACAGTCTCTTTTTCCTGCCTCACTTCGAACGACCTTTCAGATCCCACAACCTGAAAGGAAGTCGTATTAATTCCCACCACTACAACAGTGGAGGCGCTAAAAGGAAAGGAAAACGTTCCCAAATAATTAAACAGACTCTTATGTAACCACGCCCCGCGGGTCTGGCATTAATAAATAAGATACTCAGCAGAGGAAGGAGCGCAACACCCCAGCTGATATCATATTGGGAAGGTAAATCACCAGTGATGTATATGCAAAGGTAAAAAGGGGGAAAAAACTCTGGCTAGTGAGGAGAGGAAAATTGGGTTTATTTCAGGTGCAATGATTCCCTTCACACACTCTTCTGCGGCAAGTTCATTCTTGATCACATATTTCATAGTTTAACTTCTGCAGTCCAAACTGCTATTTTGGATATATATATATATATATATATATATATATATATATATATATAAAGAGCTAAAGGTCATTATATACCTCTGATTTCAAACTAAGCCACATTTTTTGCAAAACAGTTTCATGTATTTTCTCAAAATTTAGAAAATTGTCATTTGAATATTAAGTGTTAAATATATAATAACAATGTAAAAATACACCATGAATCAATTTCAAGGCAATTTGGGCAGCTTTATATAAAGAATGGCTCATCGACCAGGGCGTCATTCCACTGAGGACAACACCCACTCCAAGCAACCCTGCAAGTATTAAACAGATTTAGATAAAGAGTTATTAATTCTTTCTAAATTCAAAGTTCTTGTTTTCAAAGGCGAGCTTCAAACCAAGTCCAACACATAAAAATAACCAGTGAGAAAACTAGCAAAAGTACATTATTGTTAAATGTCTTGTTGAATCCAACACAAATTGCTGTCTTTTTAACAAAGCTGCATTGTTTAATAGTAAGAGAATAAGATGCTGGATGTTATAAATTCAGTTTATTTTGTTTGCAAATGACATAAAGTTATTTAAATAGTTCAGATTTTGAGATATCAGAGTGGCTAAAATTATGTCACATCACAAAAGTCCCAGACTAACAAATCAAATCAAATTCATCTTTAAAAGGAGAATCTCTTTTGGCACTATGGCTTATTTTAATTAATTTATTTTTTTAATTCTGATTAAATCAGCTTTAATACAAACACACAAAATAGAAGAGCTAGGTACCAGATTAGCATCTTTTACCGGTGCACGCTGTTAGCTTTAGTATGACATGCATGTCATTTGTATAAAATGCAGTAACTCAGAGGGGACATCATCAATAAAATTATCTCAAATTATCTGCATATATTCGCTTATATTTGTCCCAGATGACGTGAGCTAAAGATTGTTGTGGAAACGTGAGTTTGTGACAAGTCTTGAGTCATGCATAGTGAGTCCAATGCAAGTCTGTAGTTTTTCTTTTTACAATAAGAGTCTAAATTGCAGGCCAAGGTCTAGCAGGACTCTCTACAGATAAACAATAAAATTCCAAACCAAAGCTCGATGCCAAACTTGCAGATAGAAACAGCCCTATAAGTCAAGCAGAAGAAAATAAAATCAAGAATGATTCCTGTTTTTAAGATGTAGATTGTGGAAAATGTTATCCCTTGTGGATCACCAAATCCTGGTGAGAAATCACTTTATTCTTTCTTTTCAGAGCTTTTCTTTTATTTCTGTTAGGAATAGACAGTAAACAAACCAGCACATCCTTTATGAGACTGTAATAAAAACAGTAACACTCTGAGAAGATCAACTAAAATAGCTTGAATTCTACTTTGTCATTCTCACCACATGACTTGTGTTTCAGGACGTGGCGAGATCTACGCAGATCCAAAGAAATGAAACAACTTCTGGTTTCATGCAAAACTAAATTGCTATTTTATTATTTTGTTGGGGACATTGTAAAGGACTTTGGTGTTAAATGCGTTGACTGTAAAACTTGAAGTGTATTATTATTTGGGGGGAGCTGGTGCTTTTTAACAAACATTTTGGGATTCACTAAAATGTCATGCTACTTGTTAAAAGACATCAAACGCAGGCTGAATAATTACACATTGATTACAACTTTACCCACACTTGCACAACTTTACAAGCTTACCCACATTTGATTTGTGAAAACCAAAACTAAGGGCATTCTTAACCTTCACAGAAGCATTTTTGGGACTTTGGGTGAGTAACATGGATTTTAGAGCCTGTCCATTCACAGCACTCTGATTGTGATATTAGGTTTGTGTGTGAGGGTGCAGTTCATTGTCTTTCTCCGCCTGTCTGTGTGTGACCTGGTCCTGTCTGCAGCGCTCAACCTCTGCTCTGGCTCTCACAGAGAGGAGTCTTAATAGAAAAGTCACAGGTTTTGCCGCCAGCCGAGGAGCTGTTACCGTCTTGCTCAGAGATAAATCACTTCTGCCTGTCCGTCCCTGTTAGAGTGCTGCGTAAAACTCAGCCAAACCGCACTGCATAGGCTACATGTGTTTGTTTTCACCGTGACACTTCAATGTTTCTTTTCCTCTGCTGTTGCATTTCAAGAGGCAGTTTTCAGACTTGTGTATGTGGGATGAAAACTGACCCGGCAGTCAGCTGTAATTTGTTTAATTATCGATCCAGTGCATGTGCAATCAGCAAGGTGTCACGTTGAAGACGGGGAACCGTGGCTGTAACAAATGGTCAATGACAGAGTCTATTTGGCGGGTCGCAGGACAGGCATGTAACAGATTCTCCTTATTTCTGCACATGCACATTAAAGCTAGAGGGATTTTTCTTACATTAAGGCTCCTTACAGGAAGAGCTGTGGATAACAGAGTAACGCTTTAAGGAGCACATAGAAGTAATGTAAAACTTGTTTATCAAAATTGGAATAGCTTTCAGGGCTTTTCAACAGGCAGACCCAGTGTAGGTTAAAAACATCTTGTCAGCAACTGTCAGCATTATTTAGTGACTTAAATTTGGTGTTTTCATTAGCTACAAGTCAAACTCATCCAGGTTTACAGGAACACATGCTTCGTATAAATCACTCTGTGTAATATGAAACTAGATATGAGGTTGACTTTGAAGAACTGAAACGAAAAGACTTTTTAAAACTTCTTTTAGCCACTGAGGTACAACTTTAGAGAGAGCCTACAGAAGGATTTTATCCACTCTTTGACAGGAGTGTAAGTCAAAAGAACATGTGCAAATAACACACACAAAAAAAGCTGACCTAAAATTGCTTAAATTCAATGTTTGCTCAAAGACAAGAAGAATATGAAGGACCATCCTATTAATCATATGCTGTTTTTGAGCTCAGGAAATATTTGGAATATAAAATTAAGCTGTCAGAATGGTTACTTTATTTTATGTGCAGATGATTTGATGAGTAAGAAGTGACTTTCACGCTAAGCACAATTTGCCAATCTAATTTATTTTTGACTCACTAGCTAGCTAGTGGGTCAAAATGCAAAAGTGATCAAACTTTGACATCAGTCATACTTTGTGGTCAGAGTGTGATGATGATGAGAGGTGCTTTGCTACTACAAGGCCTCTGGAACCATGAAATCCTCTTTCTACCAGAATATCCTGTAGGAAAATGTCTGGTCATTTGTTCGAGACCTTAAGCTTGGGAACACTCAGATGATGCAGCCGGACATTGATCCAAAGTTCACCAGCAGGTGGACACCAGCACATTTGAATAGTTATAAAAAATAAATAAATAAAGGTTTTGGCGTCGCCTGTTCCAAGTCTAGACGTAAATCTGATTCAATTTGAAGCAGGCTGTTCAAGCTCATCGGCTCTCTAATTTGGCTCAATTAAGCAGAGCAGCCCCAAGTTTTTCCACAACGATTTAAAAGACTCGTTGCCAGTCATTGCAGATGTTTGAAGGCAATTGGATTATCTTCACCCAATGTTTAAAATTGTTTGATGAAACAATGAAGTTTGACAAAAACCACAGAAACAGAAGAAATCTGTAAGTGGACTAACATTTCCATAGCACTGAACATCTATTCTATATTCATCTCCTATCCTAGGCAGTAAACTGAAAGCTGCAGCACCATATGTTCGACACGTTTCCTCATATTCTCGTCACGTGCCTGTCACTAGTTTGCTGCAAAACCTAGAAAAACTGCTGCATTAACCGAACACCAAATGATTCAGCTCTCCAAAACAGAAACATTCTGTCTCAAAGACAGAAGAGAATCCCAATGGCTCTTGATGCGTTACTGCAGTTTCCATGAGCACACTCTGCGATGTTTGCCATTTTGGACACACTCAGTGTTGACCTGCTTCCTCCTTGCAGAGCACAAGGTCAGATTTTGCATACGAACGCATCAGCCAGCAGTTCAGGCTGGACTCCAGGGGACCAGTGTGAGAAAGGGCTGAAATCCATAATAATCAGTCTCTTGAGCAACTAAATAATGCAAAGCTTTATAATAGAATCCATCCTCTAATGCCAGAGACAGATAAGAGCAATTTCACTCACTGGCACCAAAACGCTTTCTTATTTATCCATCAAGTGTGATAGCAGAGTTCAGAGGAGATACCAGTGACTGTTCAGCATGCGGCCATGTGCTCTGTTGGTGCGTGTTGGATGATAGTTTGCTTTGAGAGAGTCACTTAAGGTTTAGATCTGTTTTGTTTTGGGGGGTTTTTGGGGTTTTTTACCAGCTTTTGTTTGAACCTAATCCTGTTTCACAGCTCAAAAGAAGTGTATTTTCTTTTCAATCTCTAAATCTGTTAACTTTCCTGTTGTGTTTGCTCTGTTCATGCTCCACAGAGCAAATTTTACCTCTTCTCCGCTGCACACACTTCACCTCTGACTGCTGAGAATTGAGACATGCTGCTTAAAAAGAAAGATCTGACACCTCCATTCCAATCTTTCCAAACACATGAGGATGGAAGGACAGTGTGGGACATTGGGCAGTCTTGTGCTGTGGAGTAATCTGCTGCTCTGCATGTCTCCTCACCAGGGACCAAATGGTAATAAAAGAGGCAGTCACACACACACAAAAATAAGTTATAAACAGCTTCCTCTCTTGAGTTATAGTTTCCCCTTTCATGCCAGTATACACGAGTCAGAGCAATGGATGTTTTTATCTTAAACATTCAGCACAACAATCGATTCCTCATGACGTCACAGGCTGGAATAAACGTTTATTGATGTCCAGCTATACCACCAGAGAGTCCTGCAATAATGTATTGCCTCTCATTAGAATCCTAAAGTGACATGAATAAATACCAGCAGTGTTATGTATAGTACTGGCCGCTTAGCTAATCTCATCATAATTCTCCAAAGCCTGGACATTAACACTTTTGGAAAGACAGCACTGTTCTTCAAGCTGCTTGTTTTGGACTTCCTCCAAAAGCAACACTTTACTCATTAAGTCTTTCCCTGCACAGGTTCAGGGCCAACACTGGGAACATAATGAGAATGGAAGTGCAGTGTGATGTGATCTACAATATTTCGGCTCTTTTTAATAAACTTCATGAATCATTTTGTATGTGATAAAGTGGTTTACTCTGCTGACTATTCCAATCATTCAATAAATGTTTTTATGCGAGCTTTTGGAAGACAACTCAGCCTTTCAAAAGTTTTCTTTTTAAACATTAATGTTGATATACAACCACAAACCTAAATGCTCTTTTTTGAACTTTTTACAGAATGACACAGATAGCACAGAGTGGAAAGAAAATGACACATGAATTTCAGTTGCTTCTTTTTTGTTCAAATGAAACTCTCAAAAGTGAAGAGTCCACTTGTATTCAGTCCCCTATACTTGGATAACCCTAAATAAAATGAATCAAAATAACAACCAAGAAACATAGGAAGAGTTTAACATCCCAGATTGGAGAATATAATCTAATTTGCCACAAGGGATGTTGAAGAAGTAATCTTGTGAAATAAGGTTCTCTGATCACATAAGACCATAAATTAACACTTTTCTCAAAATGCAAAATCTATGTGTGCTGCAAAGCCAACACAACTCTGAGTACACTGTTCATTCATTGAAACATGGTACTGGTAGCATCATGCTGTGGATGTGGGACAGGGAGGCTGGTTAGAGTAAATATAGGACAACTATAGAAGTACACCTATTAAAAGGTGTAAAAGACTTGGACAAGAGGTTTACATTTGTGCATAAAATCATTCATCGTACAACCATGACTTCAGTGGAACAGTATAGATCAAAATCCAAACTAACTGCATGAGATAATTTGTGGTAATACATGACAACTGTCACACAGGAAATGTTCACAGTCAACTGAGGTTGAGCTGTTTTACAAAGAATATTAGCCAAATAAAAGAAAAAGAAAAAATCAGCCTGTGAGCAAAGCTGGCACAGACATGCCCAAAACTCACTACTGGTAGTGCAGTTCTGACTCAATGGGACTGAACAGAATAACAGTGACGCCTTCAGATTTTTGTTTGTAAAACATTTTGAAAAGTGTTTGTTGCTGTCATTCCACTTTTTGGTTATGTGCTACTATCTGTTGTTCTGTAATATCATCTCCCAGTGAAATATATTTGTGGCAAACAGAAAATTGGTAATAGGTTTAAGAGGTATGCAAGGTAAGTCATTTTTATATATTTCTTCTCCTAATATACCAAAGCCATTGAGATGTGCTAAAAAGTCACATTTGTCCTTTAACTGAATGGTTCTGTTAATTCAGTGTTCGTTTAGACAACAAAACTACAACCAGGCTGCAGTTACTTGTCGTTTTAAAAGGAATTATTCAATTTTACGATTTTTCATTATATTTCATCATATGTTGCAGGGGAAGAGAAAAACATTTTACCTTGCAGTATGTTTCGCATTCCAGAGATGATGTGACATGATTGCAACCTGCAGTAATGTAACTCTGTTATTTGGAGAAAATTGGGGTATTAAGTAGGTAGCTGAGGACAAAGAATCAAACTAATTGAGCAAGGCCTTGCAAAAGTATTCACACTCCTTAATGTTTTCACCTTTGGCCACATTACCGACAAAGCCATGCTTAACTGAGCCTGGAAGTCAAAGGTTGTTGTTTTATAACCTAACTCTGCTTTAAAACTTCTCCACAACTTTATCCCAGATCTGTCTGAGGGACTTCCTGATGCTGCTTGTTCACTAATATTCCCCACTAACACTGAATCACTAATCTTATATAATAAACCCCTAAAGCCTTAACAGAACAGCTGAATACATACAGAGATTAAACTAAATTACAGGCACAGTGACCCAGTTTAACTAACCAGGTGGCTTTTTGTAGAGGAGCCATTGTAAAAGGTGGCTGAGTAGAAATGCAGCCACACTTTTCAGATTTTTACATAATTTTGTTATCTTGATGATCTCCCAGGTATTATCTGTGAGCTGAGAAGTGCAACTTTTTCTGGAAGTTCTAGTCAAGCTATTAAACAGCATTTCAGAAAAAGAACATTATTCAACCACACAAACCTGGTGGTGATGTTGCAATGTCTTGGACTTTTTTGTTGATTTAGGATCTGGATGGAAGGCAGTGGTCCAAAGCCCACGGGCAAGTCGATCTCTCAATGGCTAAAATACAATCAAGTTTTTGGAGAGGCTTAGTAAAAGACTGGGCTTGAATCCAGCTGAGAGGCCAGTAACAAAACACCAGAAATTAAGGTCCTAATTTTAAATGAAAGCCATTTTAAATGAAGTAAAGGTGAAATTACAGTGGTAATTAGGGTGAAAGGAGTTTGATCTGTAACTGGTGGGTTGCCTTTTCGAACCCCAACTCAATCTGTCTCAGTTGTTGTGTCCTTGGGCAAGACACTTCACCCGACTTAAAAACGTCATACGATATTTGTCTCCAATAAAATCTCTCTACCACACACCTCAAAAATCATCTCAAGAAATAAACGTTTGTACCAAACGGTGCATTTCTCTCAGTGTTTTAAATGTTTCTGTGTGTGGCTCAAAAATTGACATAGCCTTAAAGTTAACCTTTTTCTTTAGGTGTGCTGCGGGATCATCCACACATAAACAAACATAAATACCCCTCGTTAATTTTATAGTGCACCCTAATGGAGCAGCAACTTCCACAGAGTTGCGTAGCATTAAAATCAAGCCGAGTGTTTAGTGGCCCGAGTGGCCAGTGGTCTGTGGGAGCAGGTGTGTTTTAGGACTCAATAACCTTGTGAAGATGAAACCCTGTGAAGCAGTGGAGTGGAAGTAGGTAGTGTTTGCACTCTTGGCATATCCCCTCTCAATTACACCAAGTGTCTACTTCTAAAATACAAGTTCTCTGCAGCGGCAAAGCTGCTTCCATGGGGGGTTTATTCTATCCATAAAGAGATTAGACTCTAACTCGTAAGTTTAATACGAAATGAACCCGGTTTACTGAAAGGGGGGAAAAGAGTGAAGATAAATGCCAGGTTCTTCAGGAATAACAAATGGTTTAAATACAAAACTTGAAAAGATTCCTTTTAAATCAGAATAAGTCTTTTGGTCATGATCTCTGTTATGTTGGAGTTTAATATGTTTGAGAGTCTGACTCCAAATTTCTACTTATTTTTTTTTAATAGACAAACTGATCTATTTTCTTTTCTGTGTGGCAGCCACACCCAGTCTCCTTTGATCTAGTGAATCAAAGCAAAGCGTCTTTTTTCAGATTTGGAAATATTTGTCTAAGATCTAAATTATGCATCTTGTTGAAACACTGCTCAGAGTTCTCAGTGCTATACGGGACATTAGTTCACCAAAGAGAGCAGCGATAAACTGCCCATGAATAATAAAGCACTTGATGAGCCTCAAAAACCCCTGGGTTACTAGCACAATTGTGCTTTTAATTCTAGAACTTGCAAATAAATAGAAGATGAACTTTGTGAGATCTTCAGCATGGCAAGGTTTTGATTTTCAAAGCTTAGAGCAGAGATAGTTCAGCCAAGTGCTATATTAAATATTTAACTTAACATCGCTCTTGCTGTTGCTTGAGCTGGTTACTTATGTTGATGCTGTTTTCTCACTTTAACAACATTTCTGTTATTAAATACAGTCAAGATGCACTGAAGTTATGAACGTTTCCTAAAACTGATCTGCTGCAAATTTTAGAGCTTTTCTCTAAAATTAGCCTCATTTTCTTCAATCTCCCCCTGTTGTCTGCATTTGTTTTGTGTTTTAGGATTAGACGAACAACCTACTGAACTGTGGATGATCAAAAAGAAATATCTTCAATAAATTCTGAATTACTAAAGATGTCAGAATAAATCCATTCCACTATGTTTGAATTCTGAAATTCTTATAGCACTTTTCTCATCAAGTAGCTTTAATAATGCTCACATTTCATTAAAAACTGAAAACAATGAACTCCAAAACTCTTTGTTGGTCTCTGGTCTTATCTGTCATGTTCACTTGAATCATTTGCCATGTGTATTCTGAGTGTTTTTCTGCCTTTTCATGAAATTCAGCACAATCTCAGTCACCTAAGTGGTCCATGATGGGTTCCCCTCTCTCCCTTTGTTCTAGCACTTCAAAATGCCCACAACTCCATATTTTTGGGAAGGTGGAGAGCGGGAGCTGTTGCTGTACAGTAGACTCACCTCCAATCTCACAGTGTGAATTTTTTTCACTTAATGAATATGAGCATGTAGCTCTGGTCTTCTCTGAGGAACAAAAACCCTGAGAGCTCATCCTGATCAGTGCTTCTGAGTGAATGAGCCTCAAGTGCTACAAAGCCCTTCACTGCCAGTTTTGCGGAACAGAAAGTAACACCATTATTGGAGGTATCACTCCAAAACACAAGGTCAAGGGGCTCTCATCTGCCTCTTTCTCTTCCACCGCTCTCAGTCATTGTTAAATTCACATGTGAGAGGTTTAGCATGTTGTCCATTCAATGAATCCAATCACCTTTTTTTAACCCAGTAAATACAAATTTACAAATTATTTTTTGCTCCCTTGCCAGTTATATTTTCTACAATCTGTACAGCTGTGGTCAGATGTTTCACACAGTTATCACTAGCATGAATGTTAGATGAATTTTGTTTTTTCTATGATGAATTTTAGCCATTTATCATGGATGTGGGGAAGATCATACAATATAAAACTCCAATGATTTTAAAACCAGCAATTGGTTCAGCAAGTTTAAATTTATTAGGACTTTCACTAAATGTAGGGTCGAATTTATGTATTATTTGGGTACAAATTACTCATTCTAATTTGGTGAAAGGTTTTCTCAGATGCACACAATTTTATAGCTATATAAATAAGTTTCTGTCATGTTCTGGCTGCATGTTAGATCACTCCTCAAGGCAGAAATGGCAGAGTTTATTAAAATTGGTTGGTTTTAGGCCACCAACCTTGTTTCACCACCTGAAAATGTTTGATTTTGAAGCCGTGGCTTTTGGATGCCTAATCCAGAAGCTAATTGTTCACCTACTTTATCCAGTCCAAACTCAGTTTAGATTTTTTTTTAATTATCATTATTATTACATTTAGAATTTTTATTTTTATTTATTTTTATTTTTCATCATTTTTGCTATTACGACATTTTAAACATTAAAGCTGTTAACTTGAGGGAAAGTTGAAGCGTCTGTGCATGTGACAGCCGTCCCTACTGTCACACAGAGACCTGAATTCAGTGTTATGTTCAAGTTATTAGCAGAGCCCATCAGAGAATAAATACTTATCATCATTAAGCTACCACAAAGCATTAATCACAGAAGCAATATGTTTTGATCAATATTCTGTAAAAATGGAACAAAAGTACAAATTGGGAGTCTAATTAACATTGGTCTTTGTTTGTCTGCTATTTTTGTTTGATTTCTGACCTTTTATATGGAATACAAAACCATAAAGAAAATCTGTATTAACCATTAAAAACAGAAAGTCGCCTTTGTTTATTGAGAATGTGTCTCCCAAACAGTTTAATACTCGCTGATTTATTGTCTTTGGACAAAACTGAGTGGAGATCCATCCTTTAAAAAGATTGATGCTGTTACAGCTCTAGTGTCTCTGGTTTCTTGTAGCCCACTGGTGAATTACATGAACACAGTGCTTCTTCATATGAACACCAGCCTGGTTAAATTCATTTATCACTCTTTTCTCTCACTTGCCTTGCAGCAATCAATCTGAGGAAACAGGATTTTTAGTCTCTCCTGCTCCTGTCTTATTTAGCAAGAGCTTCCAGCATCCAGCATGGCTGTCATGCTGTTCACTGTGTGACAGGAGAGTGAATGAGAATGAGGAAACGAGACCAAGCTCCCCTTTAGTTCTTTTTCAGGAACCCAGGGTCTCTACCTCTATTGCACCCAAGTGATTGGATTGGTTTCCTGCTGCAGAGGCAGACGCTGAGGCCTGGAAGGCAGCAGGAGCAAATGAGGGCAAACGTACCTATGAGTTAGCTCCAAGCCAACAGGCATGTCAAAGGTTTTTTTTCCCCTTTTCCCCCCTATTTTGATTCCCCATCCATCTTGGATTTTCACATTTCCCAATACAGCCCAACGAAAGCTGCTGGTCATCAGTGTTTCATTAGTGCCTGCGATAGACTGCGTCATGCTTAATGAAATTCATCAAGGCCTTAGAGCAAACTTCTTTATTGACTGAGAACAAACTGGTAAACACGTTGATTGTACTCTCTCAATTAACTGGCACTCTGTGAAGTCATGATCGACCACCTGAGCGAGTACATGAAGTCTGCTGCTACATTTTGCTTCAGGATGTAGACGCAGCAGCTTTTCCCTCTCAACAGGTCATCTTTCAGTAACAAAACCTTCAGCTCCTGCTGTTTGAGAAATAAGTGTCAAAGCACATGTAAACACGCTGCTCACCTGACTCACGCAGGTTCTGAGAAAAACAAACCTGTACGCAATCAATATGCATCAATTATTGGAAGAAAAACAGCTGAAAAAAGTTCACTTAAAGTGTATAGAAAGTACTTTATATTGCCAATATTTAACAACTAATCTAATCCACACAAGAAAAACAACTCCTAACAAGTAGAAATGTCATGTGAGCATCATGTATGTGGTCGTATCTTTCTGTTACAATGTGTCTTCAACGTTTTTGCATGAGGAAAAACCTTCAACAAATTTCAACAAAATTAGTTTGTTTTTCTGTTGTTAGACTTAAAAATGGCAAAATACTAGTAGAACAACACAAATTTAAAACCCTGATAGAATTTGGGTGTTTAGGTGACTCTTTTCATAGAATATAAATATAAATGTTTCTTTTCTTTTATGAAACATGTTTATTTATAGGTTTGCTTTTTTTAAAAATCATAATAACAATACTGCACCTTTTTTCTTATCTTTCTAGAGTAAAAAAATTAAAACACTTGACAGAATAAATGAGTCCTCTGTTTTCATTTGCTGTCATGAAAAGATTTGTTGTCATAGGCACATGTCTATCTAATTTTAAGTGTAAGCACAAATATATCTTTAAAAACAAGGTGCTTTTAGTTATCTAATGACACCCATTTAATTTTGCAGCCTTTGCCCTCACTAGAAGACATACAGACTGTCCTTTCTCACTTTTGACTTTAATCTCTTTACTACCCATGAATTTGTAAAAGGTATCCAATTTGAACTTTTTTTCATTTGTTATGTTAAAACCTCAAAGACAAAAACAAAGTGGCTGATCATGTTGAAGTAAAAGGAAAACAATGGGCATAGAGTTTTAGAAATATTTATTTTCTGGCTGTGCACATTCAGACACTCAATTTTGGATTTTGCCTGAACCATTTATTCCCCAGACATGGACCAATAGTTCCAAAGTACCCAATTGAACACCAAACTTTCCAAATATTAAAAATACTAAAATATTAAACATACTGAAATAGTATTTTAAAATAGTATAATAATAAAAGTCAGGGATTTTCATATGTTTCTTGTTTTTCTTATTTAGTTTATTAACAAAAATTTCTCTATATAACTACAAAGTTTCCTTGAGTTCTACCAGAGGAAGTCATCGTCCTGCTAAGTCATGGATAAGACTTGAGACTGTCTTGGTCTCAAGTCTTATGCAGCCTATACCAGAATTTCTTCCAGAGCTTTCCTTTATTCAAATCTGAGCAGCTCCCAAGTCCCTGCAGAAGAAAAGCATCCTCACAGCATGATGCTACCACCCCTATGTTTAGAGTCAATACAGATTGTTCTTTGCGATATGCATATTGCTGACAGTAATATTGCTTTAACAATAAACTTGCAATTTTTTCTGCAGCCATAGTTTAGAGTTGTGCCATAGTTTGTTTTTTTTCCATGATCAGAATAGGTATTAAACAATGCTCAGTGGTTGTTCAAGCTTAGGACACGTTTTTCTGCTTTAAATTTTTCCACACTTTATTCCTGAATTTTCTGGTGTGCTATTTGGCCTTCATGATTTCTCTGAAGCCTCCAGAGCATAGACCATTTATTCTAAAGGTAGTTGAACTGGGTTTTATTTAGAGCTCTCATAATAAAAGGGGAAGGCCTCAAAAGCATGCCACACTCAGGAGATTTTTTTAAAATTTAATTTAGTTTTTTTCCACTTAAGTTGAGAATTGAGTGTTAATTCGTGTCGGTCTGTCAGTTGGTATGTGTTTGTTTTGGTGCGTGACAGGAAACGGCGATGACGTTTTACGGCAGCTTCGGTGCATTCTGGGTCTAACCCAACATGGCTGCGCCCTTGCTGAACTGCTGAAGAAGTGCCTCTCCGGAGATATTCTCGGGTCTGTGTGAAGTTTTCAAGAAAACCTTCAAGCCAAATCAGCTTCTTGGGTCGCTGGTTTGCAGGACAACACCGCGGGACCCCCGTCATCGATAAGTGTGGCCGTCTCTTCGCGTGGCTGTGGCAGACTGTCCGTGTGAAGATGGGCCTCGTCTCCAGCCCCGTCCCATAGCAAAGAGCCCCGGGGAGAGGAACCGCAGGTTCCCCTGCAAACACGCACCCGTCCAGCTCGCCTTTGACGGGTTCGACCTCCTGTACCGGCTTTGGACGCTCCCCTACAGTTTCCTGACAAGGATTATCTGCGCCACCGTGTCTGTCATCGTCCGGAGACGGAGAGCTTCTTCCCCATCCAGGGTTGACAATCCCGCCGCATCAAGGTATGCATCTGCACGCCTCGCTAACAACACTGAGCGACATTTCTGCATATCTGCTTCTACTCGTTTATCTCTCAGCTCTTGTTGCTGTATGATCCACACGGAGGGGGTTTAAAATAGCATTTTGACAACTGATAGCGGCTGTCGGAGCGACACCGGTGCGGAGCAGCTGTTGAGTTAGCCGGCTAGTGGAGCTAACTGGATGCAGCCTGCAGCTTTTGTTTGGCAAAGTTTTAGCAGGAGATGATTATTGGTACATGTGACCCCCAACAGCAGGCATCTCGTATGTGCCTCAGACAGCCGGAATATCGTCATGACGTCTTCAAGTTGTATTTGCCTGATGGAAAAAATGGGAAGCAGATACATTAAATTGTTTCGCTTAAGATTACTGAAATCATTTTACAAAAAAGCTTTCTTCTTATTAGGTATGACCCCCAGTAATGTCCAACAAAATCTTACGCTTCATAAACAAGCTTTTAGGTCATTTATGTATTAACAATTGGTCTTTGGTAATACTTAAGTTTTTTGATGGTTTATCTTCTTTGGTTTTCTGGCTACCTTTTGAGGTTTCTGAGGTCAATTCTCCCCTTTAATGTATCCATGTTAAACCCACATTTTGCAATTTTACACCTATCTACTTCCATTCTGTTCCTGATAAATCATTTCCAATGTACTTTCACAACTAACAAATGCTATTTGTTTTTCATAATCACAATGTCCCCACCTAATCTCAATCAACCTTATGATCTTGGTCACATTAATAAATATGTTACTGGCATAAACAACACGTTATTATTTGTATCTTTAAAAAAAATAGCATCCATGCAGCTCTTTGTGATTATGATATTGCACATTAATATTCAGCAAACAGTTGTGGTTTCATATACTGTATTGTGCAACTCTATTAGCTTAAATATATTTTTTAATAATTATGAAGAAAATAATCATGGGGCAACATTGCAATGCTTGGATGTGTGATGTTTAGTTTCTAATGAAAACAACCCGTGTCTATAGTTTTTATGGTTTCTGTTTTTACATTCAAGAAAAGCTGAGGCAGCAAATCATTCCTCAGCAAAGCATTATAGACAATTTGTAACGTCAGTCCCAGAATGCCTCTGTCCTACTGTTTTGATGCATCCCTGCTCCAACACACCTGATTCAAATGAATTGTTAATGACTAGGCCTTTGCAAAAGCTGCTGATATTCCAAGGAAGTGATTCAGCTTTTTGAATGACCTCGCTACATGTATATTGAGTCTACACATATCTAGACTCAACATTAATTCAGGAATTTTATGCCCCAATGATTCATGTGGCTTCATAAAACAGACATGATCTTTAAAAAAAATGCAGCCATTAAGGCAATAGAAAACATTTCATACATGCTCAGGAAAGCCTAGATACAATGTCATACAGTATCTGATTGGCGGGTTAATTGGTTGTGTAATATTTGTCCCATTTTGGACGAGAAGTTTGCACAGCACTGTAAATGTGAGCCAAATGTTGGTTTGGTGTCAGTTGACATTTTTATTTAAGCAGGAGGTTTTATAGCAGATCAGTAAATGTGACTTTATCGTTATATAAACAATGTGAGGTTGTAAAGTCAAACCTCAGCAGACAGTGTTAGTAACTGACTTAAGTATTATCATAACTTTTATTAGTGTACAAACATTATGTTGCATTTAGACTGCCTGAGGTCATTTCTAAAGCAAGCTGGGAAAATGTTACTGTGTGAGCCAAGAGTTGAATAATATGAATGAACTAAATTACTTTAATTATTCCTTTCTAATAAATGTGGACAATAGTATCAATTTCAAGGTTACAATTCTTTGATACAGCAGCCCTTCAGTAAGAAATTGTATCCATTAATGTGCATTATTTTTTTAAATAACATTTAAAGATTCTTTAATAGAGAAATTCCCTTATGTGCTGCTAGAAAAATGAGATTGCAACTGCTTAAAAGTTTTGATGTAGCAGATTTCATGCAAAGGAATGGTGATGTGCTTGAGAAATTTTGATAAATTCTTTTAGTGTAAAATTTATTTTTGATAATTTTTCCCAATTTTTTGTACTTATTTTATTCCAGATGTTTATTTTTTTACATTTTATTTTTACTTTTTGTATTCTGTTTTTGAAAGCAGATGCAGTAGAGAAGTCTGGCTTCTATAGCTTTTTTGTTTTCAGAATTAATTTGAAAGACCATACATTTCTAAAATAGTTTCTTTTAAAAATCTGTTTTTAAATACTGAGTTCTGCATTTCTTTTTCTTGATATGACGTCAAAGAATAGCTCAGAAGAAAGGCAGAAAGTTTTTGATCGACCCAAAGCAAAAACACAGTTTAGTCTGTAGTCTTATCTTAACCCTTAAGTATGTTTTTACTGTAATTTTTTTTTTCTCGCCATTTTTTAAGGGAACCCTGACCCAGCTGTGATTACATTCAGATTTAACAGATGTATTATTTGTGATCCACTGTCCTGTTTAAACAGATGTATGCTGACGTGGCTCTAAAGTCATGTTAGCTCCGGCCTTGTTGTGCAATAATGTCCTTTAGCCTAGTGGTTTGTTTTTAGCACTCACATGCTTTGTGGTGACTTCATGACCGGAAGCTCGTCCAAGTTTTGACTGAATAACAGAAACTGAAATCAAATTTCTGGTAAATATTTAAGTAATATTAAGTCTGTTTTCAATAGGGATTTTTAGAGGAATACTAACATTTGGTTTTAGGTGAAGTGTGGAAAAGTGGCCACAGCAGAGAATATGATCAGATCTGTCCAGATCTGGCACTAGCAAACATTAAGTCTATTTTAATCATACTTTTGACTTATTATTCGTATGCTTACTTACTAAATATACATATTTTAGAACTGTTCTATACACAAGAGCTCATCACATTTGTTGCCTTTAACTTCATACAGAGCCCTGATGAAAATGGACTCGGATTTGCTTCATTCCCCGGCTGTGGGGCTCACTGAGGAAGAGGAGGCAGACATGAATGACTGGAAGCTTCCTTTGACCTTCATGAAGAAAAGGCACTTGGAGAAGATCGAAGGCTCCAAGGCGTTGGCACAGAGCTGGAGGATGAAAGACAGGGTAAACCTTTAGCTTGTTAATGTCTGCATCACCCCGACAGGGCCAGACAGAGAAACTGGGTTTTTACTTTTGAAGGTTTCATTTTCATTTTCAGAGAGCAACTTTGAAAAAGAGGAATTCACCAACAGATAATGATAATTGTCTGCTTTAAACATCTCTGAAATTAAAAGAAACAAACTAATATGCGGATATGGTAGTAGTATTTTCGAAATTCAAATTACATGTTTGGATTTCGTCAGCTACTCAATCTGGAACAATAACAGTATTTATGATGGATGAAGACAGTGAGACAGTCTGTATTACTGGAATCTTAATGAAACTTAATCATTTTATCAGTAATTTCCTTCCTCTACTTTGTCGCATGACATTTTTATTCAGATTTTTATTATAAAACTGAACATATTATATTAGTTTTAATAACAATAGAAGCATGGTGCAGGTGGGATGATGTGTAGAGTCAGAGCACAATGTACTGACACTGTCAGTCCTCAACCCTCTCACCAGAATTGGATGCCGGCCACAGTGTAAAGTTGAACTGGCATTGGACACTCTTGTTAATTATCTTTAGTTGGATCTGAAGCTTTTATCAATATAGATAAAGATTAACATTTTTATCACTATTGTAATATATCTTTTAATCATCATCATATGTCCAAGAAGACAGCAAAATCTACAAGAGATTGTCTACTGGCTCAGCCAGATTTGAGTCTGACAGAACATGTGTGGAATCATCTGAAAAAACTTAAGAACAAGAGATATTCTCATAATCTGACTTAGAGAAAGTTTGCGGGGAATAGTTGGTGATTATTGGTAAGAAAAAAAGTTAGGATCCTGATAGACTGCTGTCAATGATTGAATGCTAAAATTGAATCAAAATGGGCTTTACCAAAGTATAAGTTGAGGTTTTTGCACAGTTACTGTATGTCACTAAGGTATTGTAGATTTTTTTTAAAGCAATTTCAGATTTGTCCTTCATTTTTTTATTTTTCAGTTCTTTTCAGTTTCTTTTAGAGTAAATGTAACAATGTACTGGGACAATGTTTTGAAATAGGTTTTTTTTTGTTACTTATTTATTTTTTTACAGAAACTTGGCAATTTATTAAGGATGAGTAGATTTTTCAGAGCCAGAATTTATAATTGCATAACTAAAATAAGTAAACATTTTTAATAAAATGTATACCACAGGCACTGCACCAACCGCAGAGTGAAATCGTGACATGTTGGAACACTTTTATTTCCCTTTTCTTTGTCAGACCTGAAACTGCGATATCAGTCTGCTCTGCAGTAGCAAAGTTCACCCACCAGCGCCTTGGAGGATCACTAATTGGCATGTTCTTTGTTATCATGCTGTCTCTAAAAGCGCTTAGCTTTTGAACTAAGAACAGCAGATACCAGCAATACCTTTAGATAGAACACTTGCAAGAGAGGTGGTGTTATTGTCCAGTCCCACATGTGTTTGCTCTGTCAATTAAATTAAAAGTTTCTGTCTGTGTTTAAATGGATAGCTCTTCTTCACCAGGAAACTGGCTCATCATTGTCTTTCTGCTTCATTACTAAAGTGCTAATTCATTTCATTCTGCTGGAGGCTACTTATCCAGCGTTTTAAAGGTGAAACCTCATAGCTCTCCTTCATGATTTGTCGTTTGATCCACTGCGCAGTTACTAACTCGATTATTGAATTGCCTCTCTGCTACGGGGTGCTACCGTTATTATGATGACAAGTGTCACTTAGTCATATGTGACCCTGGCAACTCTTCACCTATTGTAGAAATTCACCCGATATGAAAATTTAACACGCGCCAGCTGTTAGGACACGAGCTGAATTAAACGGCACAGCACCCGCAGAAGTGTCGAGCTGCGGGAAAATGAAGACATCATTAAATGTTAGGCTGGTATTGATTCAAAAGAGGTAATAAAGGCAGAGGGAAATTGACATTCCTATCAAAAAGTTATGCTAAATCTACTCTGTAACATTCTCTTTTTTGTTATTGCTCAGGGCATTTTCAGACCACAGACCCGCATTTATTAACCTGTGAGAAGTCGACACATTTCTTGAAAATGAGCTGGGTGCGTAAGAGCTTTTTATGTAAGAGTGATTTGAATTTGATTTAACAAGTAAATGCAATAAGACTGCTCTGAAACTGTTCAGATGGTTTTTTAAAAAGACGTTCGAGATATTTTTGAGAGCACATATTTGATAACAGAAAACCTAAATAACGATCAAAGCCGGTGGGTTGTAATTTTCACCTTTTTGTTTTGCTGTTGTGATTCAGGCAAACCTCCCGCAAAAAGTTTTTTGCTTTATAGAGTTTGGACTCAGTTATCAGGAGAATATGCTTATGCTCTGGCTGATTTGAAATGATGGTTATTATCTGCAAAGGCTACTATGTCTAGTGAAGTGATAAACTAGAAGTTAAGCCTGGTGAGAGCAGCATGCAGCAGAAGGCTTATGAGTGGGCTTTCAGTGATGTTCTGCACTGTGGGAAATCAAAGGTCTCTCAGACACACACAGAAGACGACTCAGAGGTTTTACCATTACTTGCCTCATTGGTCAGTGTTGTCTATATTCCCCTGTTAGGCTTGTAGAAAAACAAACAAAAAAGCGATTGACTTGTCTGTGCATTTGCCGCCGTTGGTGTGTGAGCTACTTGTGCTGAAGTATGCCTGTGTGTGCCCTTGCTGAACCAGTGAAAGCAAGTCTGAGAAGAGTTTTCAGTCAGAACAGCCGAACACTATCAGTGTTGTGCAACAGAGTCAAAGGTAAGCCCTAATTTCAGCTGAGAGTGCGGGTTTTAAGAGAGAATATCAAGTCAATTTTGATGAAGAATCACACTATGTATTGGGGATATTTTTTCAAGTTTAAAAGAAACCAGCATAATGATCATGGTAACTTGTAAAGATCACTTTGAGTCTGTCTTTTTCTCACAGTAAACATGGTTGAAAGATTTTACATCAAACCAGAAGCATGATTGATCTCAGCTGAAGGTTGTTACAAAATGAGACATTTTGGCTCTTTGGAAGATCACCTGCTACAGTCTAGCAGTCTATGCTGTGGTGAATGTTCCCATCATTGCTATGGGTTTTTTCCTTTGGTCTGCACTGGGTGTTAAAAACAGATCTTACTTATTTTAATTTGGATGCTCATTTTTGTAGAAGGAGTTTACTGACATAATACATTTTTCAATATTTAGCGTTAATCAGAGCACTTTTTGATTGATGTGAGACAAATGCATGAGCAAGTTGAAGTCAACCACCAATGTCATGGTTCTGGGTCAACTAGTGCAGTAGAGACAAAACTGAAAGGATCATTTTCATAAAAGTGTCAGTTGGTTTTATGTGTTATATAGATAAGGTGCTGTTTGTTTATCCGGATGCCCTTAAGATTTAAGAACAAGATCCTTTAATTAGATGTCTGTTACCCGATTCTTTGTAAGAGTGTGTATTTCCTAGTAAAGGTTGACTATTGCCTTGACACTAAGATTTGATAAAGGTTGCAAACATTTCCAAATCCATCATGTTCCATAACAGAGGTTTAAAGCATGAAAGAAAAAAACCCCAGCAACTTTACTCTACTGCGCTCAGCCTTCTTGTTATCCGCTGACTCTCTCGGCTGGCGACTGAAGCTCTAAGAGCTTTGGGTAAATAGGCGTCTCGTTGTATGAACAGGCATTAGGGCACCGCCGAATGGCTGCTACAGGAACTCAAGGATTCAACACGACATAAAGCTCAAAAAAGTTGATTTTGCATAAAACTCCCCTCTTAAAGCATAAATGATAGTAAGCACAATTAGTTTTGAGGAGAGGATGAAGCAAACAAGGGGACTGTAACACTGAATTTGGACACTATTATTGGTTTAGAAAGAATAGAAAGGGGTATCCAACTCACATTTTATGTGTAGTCGTTGATGTCAGCAGTGCACCAAACCTCCTGAGGTTCTGCAATGCTGGCTTTATTTATGACAGTGCAAATTGTCTTGAGCTGTCTGAGTGGTGATTTAAGAACGGCCAGAGGCAGCTTTAGCAGGGGCTCGTTTTTGCTGCCTTATCGCCAAACTGCTAAGAAAGTGTCTGTGTGACAAGCTCCTTTCAGCTGTGTGCTTGAAGATCCAATTAGATGATTCTTTTACACAATACCCATATATCTCTTCAGTTTTTATTTTTGCTTTAGTTATTTATTGATTAAGCTGCTCATAAATGTAATATGCAATTGTTTTTAGAAGGAGTGAAATAAAAGGAATGACTTCAAAATATGTGAAGATCAGACCCTGAACAAGAAAAAACCTTGGAAAAGCCCAGAAAGCAAAGTTTAAGATAAAGAAAGAAGGCTTGTGTACTTGTGCACACCAGTTGCTTGGCATCACCCTTTCTCTTCAAATTTGAGGAAGCTTTAATTTAAAAGCTAATTTAGTTGAGACAGCGAGAGGGAAATAAAATCATCCATATTGATTTGAAATGCTACTTTGACTCCATGTTGAATCTCAGTTTTAATTGTTCTGTCTTGGATTATGCAGACAACACACACTACATAACCTAATTAAATGCGATTGTCACCAAAGGTTTTGGTCGGAAACTATCATCCAGCTCTTTGTCTGTGATGTAATCAGTGGCAATACGTTACAGAGAAACAGATCTTCCCACATTTGAAGTGCAGTCAGTTGCAAAAGGACTTGGGGAGATTGGGGGATCGTCAGTGTGTAAGGCACTAAGACCTGGAACCATTGTTAGACATATCTATGACCTTCAAGCCCTCAGGCAGCACTGCATGAGAAACCGTCACACTACCAGAATCAATACCGCCAGAGGGGCCCAACTGTACCTCAGTAAGGCGCTACCTCACTACACAGTCCATCACTGCATCAAGAAATGTAACCTAAGAAGAGCTCTACTCCACATAAGAAGGAGGAAAGCTATTTACCAACACTTCAACAATGAGGTAGCTACTGGAATCAGATTGCCGATTAAATTATATAAAGATTGAACAGTCATCACAACAGAAAAATGTATGGAAAATAAATTGCTAACACATCAATCTTATAGGGGTTAATGAGTTTTAAATGTAAAGTTGGTTAGTATATAGTACCAGTTATTAACCAGCTATTTAACTGACTAATACAGGCTGGTTTTTGCACCTGAAAACCTCTACTGAATTTACTGGGTGTTTTTATTTATATTATTTCTTGAGTCTAGGTATAGAAATTAAAATAAGAACACATAAAGGTAATAAATGATATTCTCATTTCCACAAAATGTATATATTAAACTATTTTAACATCAGTAGATATTAGACCATGTTGTAGATCTTTGTTTTGAAAGGTGTAAAGGTATTTTTTACTTCAAATGTCAATTACATGTTTTGTCATGTTTGTAAATGTGAATTGTTAGTTAAACATATTACTTAAAGGCTTAGTGATAATGTTCTTAAACACACGGACATATTTTCTGCAACCACAGGATGTGCCTTTTAACATGGTTGTTTAAGAAAAATGAGAATCAAATGTAAACCTTGATTTGAAAGTAAAACTGCTCAGATAATACCTGGCTTCCTATTTTTATTTCAGATGGGCTTAAATTTATTGGTACCAAATTAAAACTGTAACAATATGTAATTAGCTGAGCATGATCTCATTATTTTTCCCTTTTTTCCACTTCTGCATCTTCGAGTTGTTTATTTCTCAGAGCAACAGGAGCTCATTTAGAGCTCACTCACTTTCCTCTGTACTTGCTTTCACACATGTTTCTACCTCAGAATAATGAAATCAATAGGTCATCAATATTCAGCCCATTGTAATAATGTGGAAATGAGGCTGGTGGTCTGTGCTGTATCATTAGTTGAATTCAATCGGGTTCATGCAGTTCATTAGGCAGTGTATGGACTTCCAGTCACAGGGACACAAATGTATTTGCAATTTGCTGATAATAATTAGATAGTAGTGATTTTTATATCTGCGTGTTGCGTTATAGCGGAGAGTGTTTGGGTTTTAAGCGGAGAGAGCTTCAGATCAAAGCAAGTTCCCATCCTGCTGAAGAGTTGCTGAGCAGAATACTGAATGCAGCTTCACTATGGCTTTGATGATCCTTAAATTATGTATGCTGCTTGGTGAAGCTTGCACATTTTATACCTCTGTAGGATTTTCATAAATTGTATTGTTTGCATGACTTGTATCATTCTTAAAACTTAGCATAATCTTCCTTGGTCTTCTTTGTTAATGGTAAGATGTGGTCCCGGTCTGTTTGCCTCTTTGTCAATTTGTACCCCTATTTTCATACTCTGGTAGCAAACTGGTTCTAGTTTTGCAGCTTTGTGTGGCACAACCAGAGTTCACTGTGATAGACACACAAGGATGCAATTTAATCAGTTTTGTGGAAAAAGCCCCTGAGCAACCTCTTGCAGGGAGATTTGGTTAATTGGATATTTTAACACAATTCCACATTTTGTTCTTTGTACATCTAAAGAACAAAATGGGGAATGGGGTAATAATCATCTGAAAGATGAGACTGACCTGGTGTTTTTACATATGAAAATAATGGAGTTAGTCTTTATTTTTTGGTTTAGTTTGTTCTCCTAAATTCCCCAAACGTCCCATCTTTGTCCATAAGGCCAGCTACCTGTGTTGTAAGGAACTCTTAAGAAAATAAAATTAATTTTTATTGTGCCCAATATGTCCATAATGAATTAATCCTGTTGTTTAAAAAGGAGTTGTTCCTTTGCACTGTCACCACGTGCTTGCCCAGTAATGAATGGAAAGGGACAAAGTCACTACCTCCATGCAGTAAGCTGGTCTTCCTTAAATGTATATTTTTTTTACAAACTGACATAATAAACTGAAGCTGATTACATTATATTATTTGGGACAGTTGTCATGTAAGATGCTTTGAGATTACATTTATTATGTATAAATTAACTTTTGAAGCATAACCTTTGTTTTTACATTTGGATGGCTCAATTGCTGCATTAGCCAGGGCATAGATGCTTTTATGTAACAATAGATCACACTGTTGCTTTTTAAAGTAATAATCTCAAATCTTTTTTGCTGCATGCTTTAGTACATTATTCAGTCGCTGTATATCCCTGTCAGGATAAGAAAGAGTGAAAATGATTTTATAAACAGGAAAAACAATAGAGGGACACAGCTTATCCCACCTTTTATAAATGATAAACAAACTCAACCTCTACGGTGGTTTTCTAGTTATAACCACTAAAAGTCATACTTCAAGTTACAGTCACATATCTGCTCTCAAACTTTTATTTATAGCTGATTTGCAGGTTTGGAGGTTATGACCAATGAGACTTTGGCATTTCTTCTCTGTGACTTTTACATGAACATAAATAAAGCCCTGATTTGGTTAAACAGTGGTAGAAAATGGTGGAATTAAACACAGATTTTTCTCATCTTCTGCTTAATGGTGTCTTTGTCAACTTCAGTCCAGTTTTTCACCTGTTCCTGCTTTCTGCTAGTGACAGAACGACTCAGGAAGATCAATGTTCACGACTGGTTTAATAACTTTCATTCACTGCCGACCCGATAAATGGATTAATCAGGAGTCATTGATCGGCCAGCGGGCCCTGATGCGGACTGAATGGGAGTCTAAAAAGGCCCCTCAGGGAAAAGGCTGGGAAATCCCCTGGAGTCCCATGTCGTTATTAACGAGAAGAGCTCTGCATCCAATTTTAATGCACAGGTTTGAAACAGAGACTCACATTCATGCACGCACAAAAATGCAGTTGCGTAGAAGACGTATCACTGTGTTCTTTTGTTTCTAATACTTTTAATTTTCTGCGTTTTGTTGCATTTTCTCATTTATGATCTAGTTTTCTTGTTTCAGCCATTCAAGACTGAAATGATCAGGCCATCAAATAAGTCATAGTCTTGTTCTGGGTCAAGTGGTAATAAAATGTATAATGATTTTACCACTCTTATACTTTCATATATCAGTCACTAAGATTACCATCATTATTAGTTATGAAGGCCTAATACAGCTGATTCTCAGCTGCATAACATTGATAGAAGACATTGTGTAATTTATTAATGCTTTGTCCAGTGGAGTCTATGCATAGAAAAAAACAGTGCCTTGGGTTTTCCATATGTGTTATAGTGCAGTCCATATTTTAATGCAGGACCTAAACACAATGGGAGTTCCAACCAAATGAAAACATGTTGTGAGCACAAAGTGAAAAGAGGGTCAGGCAGATTCAGACACCCTCGAGAGGAGTTAGGCTTTTAGTCGACCCATTTGGTCTCAACTGTTTTTGGAGAAGATAAAACATCTAAAGAACAAGTGGGAAGAAAAAAAAAGTCATCGGCAAAAGCCAAAGATGCCTTCAATAATGTTTTCTTTATCTTCAGGTAGATTCTGATGTCATAACCATAAAACAGACACATGTCTGTACCATGACATTGATTATATGACTTGTATTTTTCACAGATTTGGAGGAACAGTAGGTATATTTTTGAAATTTACCTGCTAGATGTCATCATGTCAAATGTGTTATACTTGTATTGTTAGCTACCATATATTTTAATTCAGCATTTGTTGCTTATTTATAAAAAGATAAATGTAGCTCTGTATTGTCACAGCAGACCTAATTCTTACAAATGCATAAAGTTTGTGGATGAGATTACCTTTCTTCATTATTTCACCGCTCACACTCAGATTTGTTATTGATTTAAGTCAATTTTATGCTCATGGTCACTTCACCCCACTAAATCAGCAACGATTTAAATCTGACAGCTTCTCTCGGGGCACAAACTGTTTTATTAATATAAGCTATGAAGGCTGATGAAGGCCTCCTGTTTGTGTTATTTGTGTGTGTGTGTCTGTGTTATGGTTCAAAATAAACAAGCGTATAAATCAATGAGAATAATGTGGAGCACATCTGTGTGCTGTCGTACTCAAATGCCACGTTGTATTGTGAAATATCCCACATTTATCTGCTGTATCTGAGTGCAAATGAAAATCAAATGTTTTGTAAATTACCTCTGTCAGATGCAGGATAAAAATAAATAATGTAATCAGGGCTGTTTTAATAGGATTTTAACTATCTTCCTGTAGTGAGCCACTTAATTTTAATCATGATTAACATTGTGGTGGCGCTGGGCCTTTAATGATGTGACTGATGTTTGGTGAGTTATCAGGTTTTTCTGGCATTTGCTGGCTCAGATTAACGTAAAAAGGGAAATGACCTTACAATTTTCCCAGCAGTTTGCTTTGACATTTTACCTGGAATGACAGAAGCATCTCTCTTTTCCCTGTGGACTTCCAGATCATATTTCTCCAAACTGTCCTGCCATTTTCAGATGGTGTATTTTAAAGGGCAAATCTCATGTTTTTCTTTCTTGTTAAACCACATCTTTTCCCTGACGGTGTAAGCTTGTAGAGTGCATAAAACAAAATTAGAGACCATTTTTTCATGTAACGCTTTCATTAAAAAAACAACAGCAATTGTTTACAACAAACACCAAGACATCTAGTTTTTGAGTTCCTCTTTCTGATTTTGTAAATGGCAAGAACTGCCACTATATAAATCAGGCATATTTTCACTTTATACTGGTGACGGCTAAAATGGGACTTGAAGTGATTGGCAAGGCCCAGTAAACCTCTTTCCTTATCAAAGAGTAAGCCTGTCAAAATAAGCAATAGATCAATTAATTTCACGATAAATTAGAATGAACTCAACAATTTTAATTTGCATGCATCTTTGTTTTCCTCCTGTCTGTATTTCGACCGGAGTGGATGACAAAAGGCTTCACTCTAGTACGTCTCGACTTACCCCTTTCTTCTTGTTTCTTTAGCTGAAGGATGAGATCAGTGATTAATATTTTTTGAAGAGCAATTTTGTTGACAGAGACTTCATAATGCATTTAATTTATTATTTTGGTTGTGTTTGGGGGGGTTTGTTTCAGTTTCACTTATTATTTTTGGTTATTATTTTCATTAGTGCTATTGGACATTTAAAATGTCTCCCAGTTCCAGCTCTAAGTGATATGTAGAAATTACAGTTTTATTGATCTTTAAGAGGATGTACTTGTATTATTATGCCATAATTGTATTAGTTGAAAATGGTCTCAAAACAACAATATTATTGTTTATCACAATAATTTCTGGGACAATTTATTGTCGGGCATAGAGGCTATATTTCTTTTAAAATGTAAAACTGATAAAAATTATTTTATCTAAAAGTTTTTTTAAAGGTACATTTTGCTATTTTCTCAAGTTTTATGTTAAAGGCTACCAAGCAAAGTTTGCCATTTTTATAACTTTATTGCTAGTGCATACTTGCACCAACTGTTATATAGTAAGATGCAACTGCAGAGGGATTTGTACATCACTTTTTGGTTGTGTAGCATAGCTGTTTCCTTTGTTTTAAATGTTTGACTTGAAAACCGTCAAATAACTTTCCATTCATGAGGATAGGTCTTGACATTCGGCGTGTAGGGAAGAAAAGGGCATGGCGTAAAAAAAAAATCAAGCTTAAATGAATGAAGTGATCTACTGTGCCTTTGTGTATAAGGCTGCATGTACATGTCAAGTGTAGCCCCGCTGAGTCCCACTAGCATACTGACCTTTTACTCATTTGGTGGGAAGACACAGGGGGGACTTAATTAGTTTCACAATAACAGGCCTCCAAAACCTGCTCAGCCAGAAGGCTGCACATAACCCACAGCAGACATGCAGCACATGCTCAGTGGGTCTACGTTACCGTATTCGTAAAAGGTCACCTGGCTGTGCTGTTATGACCTACATATCAAAGTCATCTTTAAGTTATTAGCTAATAATGGTACCAGAAAACAACTGAGAATGTTGCAATGACAGTGGTCATCAAGCACACCGTTCTTTCTAATTATGTTCTGTTTTCAATAAAAGAAAGTAGAGAATACACAAACTTAAAGGCAGCAATAACTCCATCTGTTGGGCCATCCAGGAGAGAAACACAGCTCAACACAGAAGCATTGAGCACATGTAGTCAAAGGTAGCAATAGCCCTTGCATATGCCTGTAAAAAGAAACAGCTGCACTGAGCTAGGAGTACTTTCTATTGGCAAGGAAAACAAAGAGCGTATACATGGCTATTTCCACTATAAACTTTGTGAATGGTGCCAACTGGGATTGAGAAACAGCTTAATGAAGAAGCACTTTGTATGACAAAGAGGATATATGTAGCTAATGGCAACAATAGTTCTGTCAGTGGCACCTTCCAAGAAAGAGACACTTATCAATACAGAAGCATTGATATAGAAAAACTGGAAGCACCCAAAGTTCATAGCAGGTGGTAGTCCTGCTAAGGGAGACAGTTAAACACAAGTCCCTGATAAGTATACAGTTATAACAGAAAAGATTAGAACAAATATTATCTTTCTTGATTAACTTTAATAAAATTTTCATGAACTCACATCTGATTTGGTAACATTTATGATCAAATAAACAATATTGTGTGGACTATAAATCAGTTTCAGTACATCGATATCTTATCAGAAAATACAATCAGTATTGAACCAGGATTTTCATAAAAAGTATTGGTGTAGCCTGAAAAATAAGAACTTGACTGTAATATTGCTGTCTTAGAGCACTAGACGGCAAGGGAAGAAATTATGTTGCATTCAGACAAACAATTATTGAGCATTGGAAAAGAAACATATTTTCATTTATGTTTTTAAAAGCATTTTTCTATAAATGCAATTCTTTTACATCTGCAAAATGTATTCATGCAGGTGAGTGCAAGTTCAGCTCTTTAGGTAGGTGACCTGATTCAGGCACATAAGGATCTTCAGGATGAATCCGCACAGTGTCAAAAAGCTTGACGTCTGTCGTGACACAACAGAAAGTGTTTCAGGTGGTATTGGCTCCCTGCTAGTTCAATATTTAATTTGCACAGCAGGGAACCTAAACTGCCTGCCAGGGGTTGATGATGTGTGTCACGATTGGCAACATAACCCACAAATCAATGTTTACTTTAATTCATTTTCAGGTTTATGTCTTTACTCACTTCCTGCCTTAGTGTTGACATATACGGTGCTGCCAATAATATGCGTTATACTTTTCTGTTTTGATATTTATGGGTTCTGCTCAATCTGTATTTCAAAAGTTAAAGCACATAAAAGACATATTAAAACTTTGTGTGCAAAGGTATTCTAGACAAATTTAGTTACAGACATGGTTTCTTAGGAGAGCTTATTTCTTAAATGAAGAATCTATGTTTTACATCTATGACAGGATTACATGCTTTTTGTGTGTGTTCCTACAGATGAAGACGGTGAGTGTTGCTCTGGTTCTGTGTCTCAATGTGGGAGTGGACCCCCCTGATGTGGTTAAGACATCCCCCTGTGCCAGGCTGGAGTGTTGGATAGGTGAGTATATCCTCCCTATTAACAAACATATAAATGAAAAAATCTACTTTTCAATAAAGATTGAGGTGCTCTTAACATATAAATTCAAATTTGAGACAGGTGAAGGTAAAAAAAAATCTAAATGATGAGAAATGGGGCATTATCTTTGCAAGGATAAATCAAATATAGAAACATAGAAAATAATCAAATTATTAAATAGCTCTGAATAGTTTAATGCTCTGCATTTTACTACTAATTGATGATGTTGAAAATTGTTAAATGTCAACAAGAAGTGACATTTAACAGCTTGTCAGATTATTCACATCCAGAGACGTCATATTCACCAATGCTGGGGAAAATGCCAGCTCTCTATTGGCATGAATAGAGATCTAGCACTTTATGCTAGCACTTTATCACTTCTAAATCTGTCCCATATCTTGTAATATTTTAATCTTAAGGATATTTTTGAAAATAATACTAGAAAGAAACAGAAGCTATAGCCTAAATTGTCCCATGAGGTGCAGCGGCTGTGATGTGTTGGAAAGTTTGATGGTTCAATTTTCAGGTGAGGCCGTTTCTCAAAGGAACTATCGTCATACGGTCTCATCATCCATGGGCCTCTGCAGTCTTAAAAAGTATGGGAAAGGATTAAACATGCTTTTATCATTTTCATAATGTGAAAGCTGTTTGACTTGAAGCCTTTTTACCTGCCTCGTTTTAGGAAAGGATGAAAGTTTAATCGCACTAAATAAATGCAGGGGTTTTCACATTGACAAACTAGGTCTGTATGCTTTATGTTTAATGTGTCAAATCACTTGTTGAGTTTTACATTTTAACTATCGGGATTTTGGATCTTGTATACTGACTGCAGACTCTTTGAAAAATCAGAAATGGGACTTTTACTTGTTTTGCCTCATAAATAAAAATTCATGATGAACTTGGATGGTGATTTCTAAACAGTGTTTTAAGCGCCAAACAAAACACTAAACCTGCTATTTTTCTGAGTTTTCATTAGCAAAATAGATTCTTCTAAAGGTTTTTAGATTTTGAAATAAAGGTGATATAAGTTACTCCAAGTACCATTATAAAATCATCGTCTGAAAAGCCAGTTTAGGCATTGGGTTGTTTCAATCTTGTGAACCCTACAGATAATTAGACCCTATTACTGTTCTGTGAGGTTCAGGTTAATATTTTCTATTCAAATACCCAGAATGTTATAAAAAGAAACTGAAAGAAAATCAGACAAAGCAAAACACCAGATCCCTCATTTCTACTAACTGGAAATGTTCAACCACTGTTTATCTCCCCTGAGAGTTAGATCGTATCAGAAGCACTGCTCCCTAAGTTAGACAAACTTTCTCTGCAAGGATAGTTTCCCCATTTATTGCTGTAGTTTGTAAAAAAGTGTTTACTAATATTACATGGTTAAAGCAACTGCTATGCTCTAAAATTCTCTGCAGTCTAAAACTCCCCCCATGTGAAGGAACCGTATTTGAATAAATGAGCTTTGAAATGTTTTAAAGTAAACATGTTTTTGTGAAAACTGCTTCAGAAACCAGCACATAATCATAGTGATGGGTTTTGAAGTACAGTACAGTTTTCAAAGACCCTAATATCAATTGCTAGTCTCTATATATCTATATCTATAAATTATTTTTGCAATAATTTATACAAAATATATGTCTAAAATATATATAGCCTATGTCTACAAGTAACACTTGCAGAGCAAAGTGTTACTTGGTAAAATCTCAGGTAAAATGCTCTCACATTTTACAAAAATGTACAAATCCTCGGGACTTATTTCCACTTTACAACATTCACTACAAGAAATTTCAATGCATTTTCTGAGATAGACCAACACAAACTAGTACATTATTTTGAAGTGAGAAGAAAATTAGGCTATTTTTTACTTGTTTGTAATCGTCCCTTTTACTCTCATACCCCTAACTAAAATCCAGCACAGTCAACTACCTTCCAAAGTTATCTAATTAGTAAACACAGTGTGTGTTGTGTAATCCCAATTTAAAACCAGCATCATAGAGACCAAGAAACACAGCAGGCAGTTTAAAGCAGGGTTCAGAGAGCACTGTGAAATGTTTAATCAGTTATCTGAAAATAGGAGTTTGACACAACAGCAAAGACTTAATTAATGTTCTTTTTTACTTAGAGCAAAAACAAATTAATCTATCATATCCCTTAAGGATATTTGTGATTTAAACAGACTTACTAATGGATGATTTTCCACTTACTGAGCACATTTGAATGCATGTTTAACATTTATTCTTTTTCTTAGTGCCATATGTTGTGATATCCTGATATTATTTTTAAAACCCCTCAATTTCATACTATATTTTTAATGCCAAAACTGTATTTCCCTAGTACTCACAGTCTGAATGTGGAAGCCGTAATTATATCTGACTTGTCAACCTCAATTTTATTAGTATTTTGTTGTTTTTTTGTTGAGGTGTGACAGTTTTGTGCAGTTGGCCTGTGTGGGTGTGAGTCAGAGGTGGCAGTGTGGTTTCACCGTGCTTGTTTTTCTTGTCAGATCCTCTGTCGATGAGTCCACAGAAAGCCCTGGAGACCATTGGGGCAAACTTGCAAAAGCAGTACGAAAACTGGCAACCCAGGGTGAGTGGAGAAATCCTCCTTATTATCCTACTATAAATACATATATATACACAACACACACACGTACACTAATGGATTCTGTTGCTCGCCATATCAAGCTGGATGAAACCATGTTTCATTGATGGTAAATGAAGCACAATAACTGTCATATATATTTTTTGTCTCGTATCATCTACATTTCTCCAGTACTTTCGCCTGAGATTTTTTTTCTTGATGAATTGCTCATCCCTTGGAGGTTTCATTTTGTCCGCCATCTTATAGAAATGTGAACCTGATTTATGTTTTACTTAGTTTTGAGATCATCGGCAGGCTATTTATTTATTTCAGACAAATACATTTCTTATCTTTTAAGCTTCCCTTACATCTTTTTCCAACAAACAACAACACAGAAATATGTTTACTTATTTAAGTTGATGCCAGGTAAAATGTTTTGTGTCCCCGATGCAATTATTTCATTTTCCAATTATTCACTTTTTGGAATTCAGTTTATAGAGGTTTGAGTTTGTTACTTAACTATGGCTTTACTGCTATCTTTAGGCGACGTTCTAAGGATACTTTATAAAATTGTGCTTTATGTCGTTCACAACAAATAGCATTACAGTGCATCTAATTCAATAAAAAGTCAAATATTTTAGAAATCCCTTAAATTGTTAATCATACTATTTGGATGTTATGTCTAAAAGTGTCAGCTTTCAATGCTTCCTGCTATATTTCTTAATTCAGCTTTCTTGATAAACACCATGCAGTTGTTGTGATTGTGGCTTACTACATAAAACTGCTAATACAAGGTATTATGGAACTAATGCACTGAATATTGTGTTGCATTAAGTAGGATGAAAATATGTTGTCTTACCAATATTTGATCTTTTTCACTAATAATACTGCCTCAAAATCTGTCGTTAGTTCAATTTGACAAGGCTTGATTTGATTTGATTCTTAAAGCTTCAGTATCAAAACACACATCATCTTGTTGGGTGTGTTGCTGAAAGCTGTGGAGCTGCTAGAAATAGAACACGTGTTCGGTGTGATGGTTTAGAAGAAAATGCATAAGGTAAGAGGAGGTGGAGGAAGAACGACTCCAGAGATGGAGCTACTAAAGAAATGTGAGCTTGGGTTTGGTTGATCCCAGAGGTCAGCAGCAAATGGTGGTAGAAGCCTGGGAGGAGGAGGAGGAGTGGGAGGGTGAGAAAGCTGTTCCTGTTTCCAGCCTGAGGATTCAGAGCTCTGCAGCATCACGACAAAGAGCCGATTTCGCCAACACACCTTACATAAAGTGTTGACAAAGCAATCAATTATGCTGCAGTTATTACCCGCTTGTCACAGCGGGGGGAAAACATTTTTGTTGTACATGAGTTGAGTTGGTAAATATTATACCTGAGAGCAAATTAGCATCCATTATTTTGCACATTTCTGTGTACAGCCCATGGCGGTTATTGGTAGCAGTGTTGTTTGCAGCAGCTGAACCATTCAGAGTTTAGTTTTGCCAGCTCTGCTGTCACGAATCTATGTATATGTTTACTGCAGGGCTCGAACATTAACCCTTATGGCCAGCAAAAACAGAAAGAAAAGCAATCTCCATCCCATCTGCCCACTCACTTTTTCCACCAACACTTCCTCCCGCTCTTTCGTCCCTCTTTGTTGTTTGCTGACCTCTCTTTATCATAATTTTTTCCTCTACAACATAAAAATATTTTATTTTCAATGAAGGCTCTCTCGTGTCCATACCAACAAATATTTTTGTTTTTCTACTTTCTGTGCCTATAAATAGTTTTATTCTGTGTTTATTTCTTGTTGTTGTTGCAGTTCTTGATTTTACAAGAGATAATTCAATGTAAATACTTAAATGACATCTGCTTCTCTCAAAAGATAATGAAGATATGTAGGAGTAGTATGATTAAAAAAAATTCTTAAAAAAAGGCAGATTGAAAATAATTTGTGCTCTTCTCAATAACTGTGTTAGAAAAAAAAAACATTATTGCCATCGCAGCACTTTCCATCTCTAACCTCAACAGCTGTGTTAGTGAGCAGTTAGCCAGGTAATAAAACGCCAGCAGAGCTGAATGGCGCCACATGTGCCAAGATTGTGATTGGTCTGTCACTGACAGATGTGGTTGTGCTGGAGCTTTCACGACTGGTCATGGTAGAAGACCCTTTTCACATGGAGATTCCTCTCTCAGTTTTCAGATTACTGGGGTTACCCTGGTAACCAAATATTCAGCTGGTTGCTTTTGATGTATTGTTTAGTTTTAGGCAGATTAAATATGGATGGTAAATGTCCATTTGTCTCTTCATGAGGCCAGAAAGAAATGCTGACATCCAACTCTCTATTCACTCTGTGGGATCCCAAATGATCCCAGGCCGAGGGAGGGGATTTAAAGCCCGTCTAACAAGTTGTGGATCTACCCCTGAGTGTCGTCCCAGTGGGGCGTTTCCAGAAAACCTTCAAATGTGTACTGATCAAGACATTTCAGTGGGCAGAGGGTTGGGTTGGCTCAGAGCTCCCACCGGAGAACAGAGCTGCAGTGTCATCAGTGTGAGACCTACCGATCCCATGGAGGGAGATTACTTCAGCTTGTTTACGGGATCTTGTTCTTTTGGTTATGATCCATATCTCAAGACAAACCGGTAAATCAAGAGCTCTGCTTCTTATCTCAGCCCTTTCTTTATCACAGCAGACTTGAATTGAGCCTGTATTGTTGCAGATGTGGCCCCTGTCCGTCTGTCTATCTGTTCCTCTGTCCTTCCATCATTTGTGAGGAGACATGAAGACACTCCAATATCTTGGATCAGACCCAGAACTAAATTACTGTTCATATGTTGTTCATACTGATTCACATCATCTGCATCTGGGCTTCATTTATTCTTCCTTTCTGTTTTTTTTTATTACTTTTGTCTTTTATTTTCCTTTATTAAAATAAAGACTGTGCTGTCCAGAAAGCCATTGCAATATCTTAGCTTTCATTTTACTGTTGTGCGTTCTACCTCAATCTGGCTCAGCTGCTTTCTCATTCTCTTTTAAACCTCACTTGTTCACTTTCATATTATCTGTGCCTGTCACCCTTTTGCCTGTCACCCTTTTCTTTTCCTTCTCAGCCGTCTGTTATTTGTTTGGGAATCCTTTTTCAAATTCTTTCCTCCACAATTGTTGGTTGTTATCTCTTAAGATAAAAAGCGACACGCTTGTCTTGTCAGATTGCCTTTTCAAAGCCAACACAGTGTGCACAAATTGCTGAACATATTGCAGCTGCCAAACAGGTTTAATCAAAGTGTTTTTTTTTTTGTTTTTTTCTGTATTTGTGGGGTGGCTGTATTCAGCTCTCCTGTTTGGCTGCAGCCTGCAAACCCCTGCTGTCCTCTCAGCTAATGGCCTCTGCATTATGCATCGTCGGGCTGGGCTTCAAAGGCTTGGTCTCTCCCGATTTCTGAGCTTTTTCCATCACCAAAGAAAAACCAAATTGAGATCTGGTGTAAAATTTCACTGTGGTTTAAGATGATGCAATGATGACAATACATCTTAAAGGGCTTTACCGCCCATTTTCAGTGTAGAAAGTCAATATCGATTTATTTTCTTTCTCTTCAGCATGGCATCACTTAGAGGGTGGGATGCACTGTATGGACTCCTTTAATTGATGAATCTTTATTTATGTTTGCATCTGATTGTTTATGGTAGAGGTACAGCTTACAAAGTGGAAATATGAAAATATCAATCTTTCTAGATGTTTTACTTTACTTCTTAGAGCTTTTTTAATAAAGCCCCGCTATTGAGCTGTCTTTTTAAGATCTGGACAGATTACTGTCTAAGAGTATCATATGCAAGAAAGCCAGCAGAAAAAGAGATATTAAAACTGCTTTGTTGCACAGCATTTACAAGCATTATTGTATTTTCCAAATGCAGCTTTACTCAACCCATCAGTTTTCTGTTAGAGGTTTACAGTGGAAACTGAAATCTGTACATAATAATCTGCATTTGAACAGATGGATGCTGATCTGAATGTTGTAAATAGGAAAACCTGTCTTGTTATCAAGTGTAGTAATCCTAAAATAAATGTTGATTATGTAGTACAGGGGAACTTCCAGAAGGCTGGATGACTTCCAGATCAAACGTTGTAAGACATTTGTTCACTTCCAGATTTGTCACTGTCTGTGTGGCCTTCCAGAAATTTATAGAGCTTGTCAAATGTAATTAACCCTAATGCAGCATTTTATTGTTTACAATCTTCATTTATAATCTAATTGGTACAATAAATGTACTGTTTTAAGAACAATGTTCTGAATTTCTTGTGATGCAGAATAATCAACATTGCGTTGTTTCCCCTTGGCTTAGAGAACAAAGTGTCTTTAAAGTATTCCTTGTAATCTTTTGCTTGCTGTACTCTGAAAATAGTATTGGGTGTGTCAAGACTATTTTTACATCCCAACTCTGTATTTGGTTTCATACGTACGCATTCAGATTGGCTTGAAGCTGCTGGAAAGGATGCAGAGCAGGAGGATACAACACAGGAGGCCAGGATGTGACTCAGTGAATGAACAGAGACAGTATATATACAACACCCACCATTCATTAGGCTACTTCTTTATTCTGTTGAGGATGATAAAATATTGTTGTTTTCACTGAATTATCCTTCCAAAAGTAAGGACAGAGTGTGGGCACTGGTGTTTTTAAGGACGATGGGGCAAATTGGAGGCAGGTGCCATCAGCAGTAGACTCTTAGAGGATTTCAGAAATGGCTTAAAACATAGTCCCTGAAGGCATTTCTATGTCTGTGGAAATCATCTGAGTCACTTTGCTGCCTGTCACCAGGCCTATTCTTCTCTGCTCTGATGATTCATGTCACGTTTTCTTTTTTCTTTTTTTTGTTGAGAGCCTACCTCCCAACCAGCCATAACAGAAATAAGTCAAAAGTTTTTCTTTGTTCTAAAAGTTTTAGCATTACACAACTTTCATTAAAACAGGAAGGTCTGTTCACATCAAACGAAGAATGTCTGGTGGAGAAGGAGGGATTTCAGAATCTCTTATCAAATAAAAGAAGGAACTTCCCTTTTTGGTAGTTTTAAATAAATCCTTCAGTTTGGTCTCTGGGATAAGTTGCAGTAGTTGATCTAATGTTTCCTTGCAAGCATTAAAGTTTTGACTTAAGTTTGCTTATTGGCCACTCACTGGTATATGAGACGGCATGCCCAGTGGACCAGAGTTTACAGGTATATAGAGCTATATTGCAATTCTGGTTGGAATAAAACTAAACTTATAAAATAAATGGCAAACTTTCGAGATATTCCCAGTCCTAGATGCACAGTTTCTATAGGTGGGTAGATACAAGCATCATATGTAAAGCAGCTATCTTCAGGCTGGCTAATTTACTAGCTTAGATGAGCTCAGTATACTTAAGTTACTCTATAAAGAGCAGAACAACAAAAATGTTTAATTTACTACATCAGCATGTTTAGTGAGACACTTGTTTCGCCAGAACTTTTGCTTTGATCAGTGTAATAAAATTAATAATAATAAAATTTTATAGCTGTTGTAATAACTGCAATAATCAATATTTTATTTTAGCTGCAGTAGTAATAATTGTTGCTTTGTGTTTTTACCTTCTAATTTAAATACCCTGGTCTTGCTAAAATATTTCTAGCCATAACTTGTATATTTATCTTGAACTGTACAAAAATTGGTAAAAAGCCAATGAAACAAGAACATGACATAATGACCCTCCATTATTTTTAGACAGATTCAGCAAAAAATATGCAAATATTTTATTTGGTTAACTTGAAATCATCTGAGAAACCTTAATTTGAATATCTTGACCCAAAATAGGGCCCTGACTCTTTCACTTTGGTAGCCACTGAGTTCTGTGGTGGGTGGTAGGAAAGTTCTGATTAATGTCTGCTCAGATCACAGCATTGATTTTGACAGATCTTGTACAGTAAGTGGGCCTGTTTTCACCTGATTTGTTAATTTTCCTGTTTCTCATTAGGATCTGTGCAAGAACCGAGAAGTACCTTGAGCCCTGAGCAGCATTACCAATTAATTTTGCATAATGAGCTGTTTGTCATGAAGCCTGACATAGATGCAGTGGGTTTATCAGGATACAACAAATTTGCTGCCAAGACACCAAATGTGCTGAGGGCCTCTTGTTCTTTTAATTGCAAGTAAAACCATCAGTTTAAGCTTTTTTGCTCTAAAGCGACTTGGGTAAATGATTAAGTTCTTCAGATTTATTTTTTCTTCAGCCCTTTAATTTCTTTTTTCCTATTAGTGCTGAATGATAAGACAACGCTTGGATAGATTAATTGGATAATTACATCTACTCTTTCTCTCTGACTTCTATCTTTTTGTTAGTGACTGTTTCAGACTAGTGCACCTCTCCTTCCTCTTGTATTTAGTATTTATAGAAATATTCAGCACCTCCTTATCACCTTTTTTTAATCCCTATTTCCTTTTTTTTCTGGATTTCTGTCCATTTCAGTGATGAGAGGCGCAATTCTATCAACAATCTTACTTGCAGTGGCCTTTTAATTGGCTAATTTTTATGTTTTGTTTGCCTTGTTGTATTTTTTTTACTAATACCCAATAAGCAAAGATAAAGAGACGGCTTATTTTAAAAGAAAAAAGAGTTGAGGAAAAGTAAGTGGAGACCTGATTAATCTGTAATCAAACTCATATTATATGCTTCTGAGAAGTGTATTTGGACAGCCTGCATGTGCTTGTATAATAATGATACCAACTCAGAAAGAGTTTAGTAATTTTCCATTTCCTGAGCATCACATTGAAATAAAGGAAGTGTTGTTTTTTTTTTGTTTTTTTTTCAATTTCCTGTGCCGAGTGTAAATTTATCTTGGTTTCTTCTCATCTATAAACTTTGAGGACAAAGATATCCAACATTTTAAGTAAAAAGGTCCGAGTAAAATACTTCAGGTCAGGGTCACCTAGAGATCATCTGTCTTCTGTCTTCATAACTTGCTTCAGAGAAATTGATTTTTTTTATATGGAATCTTAAAAGTTTGCTGATTGAATAGATAGACTCAAACTTTGAGGAGTTTATTGTTTATAGATGTCCAATATATTATCGGGGGAAAATCTAAAATGAACTTTAAAGTTATACTGTGCAACTAATAAAATTTGTTTGTTAATTTTAGCTCTTTCTAATTAACTGTTATTGCAAGGCGACCACTCTACCACGCGAACAGTCACATGCAGCTACAGCAACAATATTATATTAAGATGAGAGCTGGAAAAAACTAACACATCGACCGCAAACAACATCCTTTCAAAACATTGTGTGGTACAACTTATTTATGTTCTAAATAATAGAACAAATGCTTTACTGGATAACTTCTGCAGAAAGAAATCTGATTGTCCAGGTGTTGCTTGGATGTTCCTCTTATTTCCAAATTGAAAACATCAAAAGCTTTGCAAGCTGCATGTGTTTTTGTCTAAAGACAATATTTTATTGAGAATATCACTCATAATTGGTTGTCACCACCAACTAAAAAATGTCTGATAAAACACAACCCAGTGAGCCACATGAAAGAAAAATCTACATCACACCCGGAGTTCAGAATTAAAATTATTCAGCTTTCCCATCTTTGTCTCCACTTCATCTTCAAAGCCTGCTAGCTTTTAATGTAATTGCTAAGCAGAAAGTGAAATCTTATTTGATTACTTTTTACAGTTTAAACAAATTCTCATTACTTATTTTTGTTCACTTGACTTCTGAAAGAAATTATTTTATAATTAGCTTCTAGTGTTGCTGCTTCTTTAATTTTAAATTTAAACAATCCAACTTATTCTTGAGGCTTTTTATGGCAATGTATAAATCTTTTGAATTTGCCACATTAAATGGACTGAACTTGCATAACTTTTTTTTCCCAGTAACAACTGGTCATTAAAAAAGCTTTTGCTCTAAGACAGTGGTCCTCAACCACAGTACTCCGATGTTGTTTTGTTACTCATTCTGCTGCAAGTTGGCTCAATTTTGACGCGCAACACGTAACCGGTAAAATCCGGTTTAGGATTTTCAAAATAAAAGATCCGGTAGTAGTTCATTATTTCTTGCGCGGCCCGGTACCAATTGGTCCGCGGCCCGGTACCAGTCCGCGGCCCGGTGGTTGGGGACCACTGCTCTCAGAGTCACATTCAGTCAGACACTGGTGTACAGATCGGTAGATAATTTTGGGTTAAAGTCATGTAGTGGGAGGAATCTGTAATAACAGGAAGCTGTGATTTCTTCTCACATTTTACTACAGTTTTACTTATTGCAAGGGTAACGACACCTTGAAGAGTAAAGAGTTGAGTTGCTTAAACTGTATTATTGCTTGTTCTAACTAAATCCGGTCAAATAACTCTGTCCAGCTTGTCTCTGCAGGATGTCTTTATTCCTCCTTGTCCCCAGGCTTCATTAACATTAAGGCAGTCTTTCAGGATAAGGGGTGTCATTGCAGCTTGCCACAGAGAGAGGAAAAATTATCATGTCATATTGATCTCCTCTCTTTGACTCTGCCATCCCCTGTATTAACTCCCCATATTAACATAGCTTCTTTACAAGCTCCATAAATGCTAAAACTTGAAAAACAATAATGTTTGCTTAGCAGTTTCCAGTTGTAGACAGCGTGCCAAGTAGTCTGATGCCATTGTGAGCACAGGTAAAGATAAAAAATAAATAGAGAAAGGAAGATCTGCATCTTAGTTTTAGACCTTCACTGATGTTAACTGCATCCCCAAACTTTTTTTTCTAAAGGTTTAGATCAGAAATGTAAAAGAAGCTTTCATTCAAAGAAAAAAATATATGTAAACATTTATAGATCAACCATACAAATTAAAAAGTATAAAACATGTCCCTACAAGCATTTTTTATTTTTGTAAAAGAAGGATTTAACCACAGATCTGGTCAGGCTGAATTAATCCACACCAAATATAAAGGAGTTGTCACAATTTCAGAGGAAGGTGTGTAGTTAATTAAAAGAAAAGAGCAGAATACATGGGGGGGAAAAGAGAAGAGAGAGAAAAGGAGCAGAGAAATAGCCATTCATTACTGCCACTTCACGAGTACTGGCGGTTTAATGAAGATGGATAGTTCTTCTAGCTGTCAACACTGGAGGCTTATCTCTATATTAAGCAGTCCCACCATTAGGAACCTGCTCTCCATGTTAGGATTGATCTTGAGCATTTACTGACTTGGTCAACTCCTTAATTAGGCTGAAGTTTGACACCAGGCCTTGTTTTTTCCTCTTCTCCCACAGCGGTGAGCCTGACCTTGTCGTTTCAGAATGGGCAGGAAAAAACTTTCCTTATCTTCTGCAGAAAACTCAGGTTTCTTGGAAAAACTTCAAATACCCCTCTTGATTTCTCAATAAAATAGGAAAAAAAGTTACGGGATTAAATAATTTGATCCAGAGGCCCCTTGCCTTTATCTAAAAGTTAGACAAGTGTGAAAATATTATCTGAAGGGAAGTTCTCTGTGTCGTCTGGCATTATGTTGGGCCATACATCACCAGATTGTGTCAGGGGTCAGATCAACCTTTGATAAAGTGAATCAGAGGTAAAGGTCGGGTCTCAAGAGATGACAGGAGCTGCTGGAGAGACACCAAATGTCTCCTCCTGGTCATGACCTGGCCATGGAGGAAATTGTACCAGGAAATAGATTGCTCTGTCATTTTGGGTAAAGACAGCAGTCATCATATTTATTCAGGTAAAGGCATCCATATTGTTTTGAATTTAGTTTGTTTACTACATTTCGACTTCAAAAAGGTGAGAAACAGAGAAAGTGAAACAGAGGAGGCTGTCATATTTGGAAAATATTTGTCAAACATAAACCTAGATTTTATTTTTTAACAGAATAGTTAATAGTTGACGACTTGGACAGGGTCCTTCAGCGTCACATGTTGACGATTTGGGTAGGTCACATGTTTTACGTGGATTATTGACGCGAAGGGTTCTCGCAACCGCTGTCGAACCTTCAAAACCCGACGATTTGGTTAGGTCTAGGGCAAAAATAACGGTAAGGCATAGGGTAAAAACCCCTCGCGTCACATATTGACGCGAAAGGGGTACCAATATGTGACGAGGACGGACTGTCTGATGCGTCAATATATGACGAGTTGGGAGTGAGAATGGGTTGTGTTTTCATGTTGTGTACTCCAAATTCTGACCCCGACAGCTGAATGACATTATTGAAATTGACTCATCGGGACAGGCAATGTTTTACTTTTTCTTTCTCTGTTAATGTCCATCTTCCGGTTTGTCACTGAAATGAGAGGCACTCAATTAGTCTAAATCAGATGATCTGTTGATCTGTTTCTTTCTCACAAGTGAGCCCTGTGATTTAAGGGCTCACATGTTATGCATTTAAAGATGGTATTCTGCATAACCTGGTTGTAATGAGTGGTTATTTGAGATACGGTTCCCTTCCTATCATATCACATCTGTCTGGTGCTCAGTGGATATCTTTTTTTAAGGCCATTCTCTATAAACTTGAGATGGGTTTTCTGTGAACCCAGTAGATCAGCGGTATCTGAGATACTCAGACTAGCCTGTTGTCAGAAATGTCTGTGCTGCGCTGAAAGTGTCTTTAGTGTGTCTGATACTTGGTTTGAACTTCAGAAAGTTATCTTCACCATGTCTAGACCTCCAAATGAATTGGGTTGCTGCAATGTGACTTGAATTTACCATTTCAATTTCAAGCTCAGTCACTGGCCACAACTTGCAATTCAACAAGTGTGCCTAATGAATTTACCCAATATTTATTTTGCAGGTACTCGGCTGCTTAGGAGAAGAAACCTGAAGTATTATAAATGTTTTCTTTTGAGGGATTATGCTCTGTTAAAAGTCTGGATCTGATGGTGTTTTTTTTGATGCACACATGCTATTGTATTTAAAAGGTTGCCTTTGATTCCAATTGGCTTTGGAAATACCTGTAGTTGTAATTAAATAACCAAACATTTCCATCGTCTGAGCTTTTATCTAATACAGTCTTGCCTCTCCCTCTACTTTATTCCTCCTGATAAATGCATAACCTCATCCTACCAGACGATCAGCTTTCTCTTTCAGGATGTTGGAGGCAGAAGATGATTCTTTTTCCTACATTCCCATCCTCCACCCTTTCATTTTCCTTTTAGTTTGCTGTTACGCCTCTCAGCTTTCTCGTTCTTCCTGTCCAGTCTATTTTTTGTCCTTTTATTCTCGACTGCCTCCCAAATGTTTGCACTCTTTCCATTTCTTGAAAAGATACAGAACATAAACAAATTGGTGCTGTTTGATCCCTGCAACAACTCCCGGCAAATGTACCCTTGAAGATCAGACAGTCTTGTATAACACATTTTAATATTTTATTATCTGACAAGGTTATCTGAGAGCTGTCTTATTAGGATTATTTGTTTATTTTGCAAGTCTGCTTTTCTTTGAATATTCAAAACTAAATTTTTGCTTTTGGGACTTCATTAATCAAATCTTTTGTGAAGATAGCTGGTCAGCAAACATTGTAAGATTTAATTAATTTGAATTTAAGTTATGGTTTATTTAAAGTTTTAGAAATTTGAGTATGCTTTTTCTTCATAACAATAATACAGATATTTTAATAAGCTTATTCCATTTTGATCGTATCAAATTTTCATCTCGGAGAAAATTAAGACCAGCAGAATCATTCTGCTGAATGCTTATAGATTACATCATCCTCACAGTTTTCCTGATAAAGCATCACATTAGTCCAGCAAAGTGTCACAGATCGTTTTGCTCATTGCTGTTACTTTACATGCAATATCTCTAGAGGGTCTGCGCAACCCTAAATCCTTTCAATGGAAATTGAGAATAATATTTTATATGGGTTTACCCCATAATTTCCCCCAAAATATATTGAAGTTTAAAGTTTGTAGTGTGACAAAATGTGATAAAGTTCAGGGATATAAATACTTGTGACAGGCACTACATGCTGAATTGATTTTAATGTCCATTGAAGTGTAACTCTGGCAACACAAATCCCTTCAGTGGGTTACCGAAGGTCTGGGTGACCTCTGAACAGCAAGGTCTCGCCTGACATTCATCACCTTTGCTCTCTATTTTACTTTTATACCTGGACATGTAGTCTTATAGTTTTAGAGCTATGACTTATTGGTTCTCCTTTATAAGAAGCTTTGCTCCAGTCTGTCAGAGGGTTTGCACTTCCTTAACGTCTCATTAGATGTATCTTTATTGTCCCTGTTGTCCCAGACTGTCGTTTCACAGTCTGTACAGTTAAAGAAATATATCACACACACACATTTATTTCTGTGATTATACAGGTTGCTGTAAAATACACACTAAATAGAAATCTTCATCAGACTGAACCTGAGCAGAGTTAAATAATTATGGATATCCAGTTTATGATGAAAGTGTAGAACAAGAGGCTGGTTTTTATCAGGCTAATAACTTTATTACATTATTTTAAAAAAAGTTTCCCACCACCTTTTACTTGAAATTCAATTCTGTTGTTTTCATGTCGGTGAAAAAAGGATAAATCAAAACCTTAGCTTTAGTCTGTTTGGGAACAACGTACCATTCATTTTCTCGTAATTAGATGTTTATTTTAAAAATTGACTGCTGCTTAGATAATAGTTTTACTTTGTTAAAGAGAACATATTCTTAATGCACCACAGCACAAATGGCCATAATATGTCTTTGGGTTGTTTGATCAATACTAATAACTCTTGTCTCTACATGCTATTGCTGTGGGGAGAGATCTAGTAGCAAGACTAATGATTTCCCAGCAACACAAATTACTGACATTTATATTTGCAGCAGTTTGCAGACCTTTGCTTTATCTAATTAAGATTTCTAATAACTTCTTTAGTTTCTCACCTTTGTGTGTACTTTGTGATGTAAATCTGATACAAACTGCTGCTGAATATTTCAAGAAATTAAAAATGTGACCCTTAGTAGAGGCGCACTTTGTTCTGACATCACTCAGAGTTAAAATCAGCACCGTTCCCTAAGCTCTGTCTCTAGGCTAATGGTTTGTGGCACCCTTGGCCGCTTCGGGTCCCTCCTCAATCACCAACCGGTGCAAGTGGCCCTGCAGGTGGCTGGAAATGAGGGCAGCAGTTGATTAGACCAGAGGATAGTGATATAATAGGCAGCTGGCAGCTTGGGATAAGAATAACTGCTAAAATACATCTGCAGAAGCACAGGTTAGTTTGACTGCTGCTCCAATGTTCTGCCAGTACTTTAATTCAGCCTTTTATTGAAATGTTGAAGTATTTTATTCATCATTTTTATCAATATTAAAATAATATATTGAATCCAAGCTATATTTCTCCTGTCCAGATGAGTGCAGTTGTATAATTTGTGGGTAACTGAAGTGAAAGTTAGAGGAAACAACGACTCAAGTCTTTTTTATTATGATAGTTAAAAAGAGCAAGGTAATTGGATCAGTAAAAGCAGAAGGCCTGAAATGTGTGGTCTGTTTTGCAGCTTTGCTAAAAAAATATGTGACGTAAAATAAAAGGCACCAAAAGTAAAATTTAAGAAGGCGTGGACGTTAAATCAGCAAACTGTAGGGCAAACATCTGCAGAGTTAAATATCAAAGTGTCTTTTAAAGACATCTTGTCATGTTACTAGTAGACACTTGAATGGTTGTGACTGAGATCTTAAGAGATGGACCAAGACAGAAATTGGTTTGAGAGCATACATAAACGACAATGTTTAAGTGTTGCCACGCTGGATTTAAGTCTGTGATTTAACCAATATATTTTTATCCAAGCTTTTTGTTTTGTAGCCTTGGCTTGTTGGAAGGTGAACATTCCCACTCAAGTCTTTTACAGCCTCTTGAGGAAAGTGGCATTCCTCTTTTCATCAACTCGCTGAAATAAGGCATCCTCACAGCATGATGCTGCCACCACTATGTTTCATGATTGATATGATCTGTTCCAGTGATAGTTTTATTCCTTATTTTGGATTTTTCATCCAGGAGTTCAATTTTGGTCTAATTAGACCAGCTTCTTCCACATGTTGTCTCCTCAACATGGCTTCTGCCAAACTACACATCAGTTTTCTCAAGGCTTTCTTCTTGCCACAAGAGCGGTGGATCCCTGCTGCTCCTCTGAAGTTACATAACAACTTCTGACTGCTCACCTGATTAATACTTACCCTCTTCTTACCTCTTCTCGGAAAATTTGCAGTTGCATGTATATAGATGTAAATGTACCTTTGCTAGAAACTGGATTGACAGAAAATGCTGTCAATCCAGCATTTTTCTTCTTTTCTTTAAGAAGAAAAATCTTAAAGTTTTTCTTCCTTAAGATTTGCTTCCCAGTTTTCTGCATTTCTTTCCAGATCAACTTTACGTCGCCCAAGTCGGTAATGAGGTGCAACATCTGACAGTTTGCTTATTTTTAGCTTCTCCTAATTCTGGCATAAACCTGGTCTGAGTATAGTAGTCCTCATCCTATCTAAAAATTGACTTATGTGCCATGAACTCAGCTGGATTTCTGAAATATTTTTTTAAAAACTTGTATGAAAACTATCGATTAAAGGAGAAATGGTGTAAAGAACACAAGTTTCACCTATTTTAGAATCCTCAAGGTGAAAGATTTTAATTAAAAATGTCTGAAAATTAGTTTCAAGTGCTACTCAGGTCTTTGATTTTAATTGTACTGGTGCTTGAGAGGTCTCTCTCTCCCTTTGCTATCACAAATTTACAGCATCATCACTAGATTCGCAGAGATTTGAAATTAATGCAGCTTAATAATACCTTCTTTAATTGTATCCTAAACCACCCATGTATATTGTGTGCCAATTAATGTGACTATCATAAAATGTTTTATTATCTGCAATATGATTAGATCACCTCAGTTGTGGTTTCCACCTTTGGAGCAAATAAACAGACGGAAAAAGGAACAATGAACATCATTTAAATACAAATACATGCTAAGATTAGCATACAGAAATAGGAGGTAAATGTCTGAATGGATGTATCGTTGGGCTATCTCTGGAAGAATGGGAAGTGGTCGAACTTGCTAAGTGATCAAATTTTTCCGGTGGAAGACAGAAAGCCAAATTGATTTCTCAGCTCAGATTTCATTTAGAGAAGAAGTTAGATGAGGGATTGTGAGGGCTTTTAAATCATTATCGGAATCAGTTTGTCCATGCGCGCTAGAAGCCCTGCTTATTGGAAATAATCAGACCCTCGTAAGCATACAGCGCAGCAGTGTTTAGTGGATTCGGACCTTCTGCTGGTTGCATAACTCATACCACTTAGTCATAAGCAGCAGCAGTCCTGTTCTGACTCAGATTGCTCTCTTCCAGCATCCTGCTTGTTTGAGGAGAACTTGATGTTGGATCTCAAATGGCTGTATTTATGTCTGTGTGGTACTTGGTATGCAGAATGTGTAAAAACATAAGTGATAAAGTGCAGGTTTTTAACATTTGTTAAAAATTGTGGATGAACTCTTCAGAAGTTTGAAAGAAGAAGTTATTTTAGAAAAACTAAGCTGTCTTCTATAACTAGACATAAATTGATTTGCTGTAGAGGAAGAAGAATTGCGCGGGGCCTGTCGTGTTGACAGGAGGTGAGTTTTGGCGTGATTGGATGGTGACGTGTCATCTCACCTTCTCCTCCAAAAGACCTGCTGTGAACTGAGTCAGCCTGGGCACACTGGCCTCAGCAGGACTGCTGTCACCAGGGAAATGACTATCAACTCTTTTTGTCTTACTTGGCTGTTCTTTCTCACCGGAATTTAAATAAGTGTCCTTCATTTATTTTCGTTCAAACCTCTTCCTGGTCAGGTCTCGTAGGTGCTTGAAGGTCGGTTTTCATCAGCAAGTTAGTTTGCTGTTTTCACATTTTACTGTCAGCTCACAGGGACTTGTTTTTCCCTGAGAGCTGAAAAAAAGGAAGATTTATTTTGGGGAAAAAACATTTGCAACCTGATAATTACATATTCTGTAGTAGACATGACATTCAGTCAGATTGAACTTTTGCTGTTTCAGGTCAGTTAGTATTACCAATTATTTCTGCTCTTCAAAAGCTAAAACTTTCATACATTTCCTTAGTATTTGTTTCGGTTGCATTTAAACTGCATGACATGGATCAAATGCTTTAGGTATGATTCGATAAGTTTATCACAATTGTTGTCTGTATTTTTGGCCCTTTCCACCTCACAGATCTAATCTTAACAAGTTATTTTTATAGGGTACCTTGCTCACACACTCACTTTCGGCTCTGTCCACAAAATTTGACCACAAGAGGTGAAAGCGAACTATGAGCGACGCAGATCTTTAGTGGGAACTTCTGCCTCTAAAGGAGGCAGACTGACAGTGTTTTATGTTACACTGCTGTAAAACAACACCATTACATAACATCACACAGGAAATAAACTCGTTTTGAAGGTGTGCCCTGTATCATCTCAGGTGCCATTTATCATCATGTCACTAGCTGAGAACAGGTGACCTTTACAAAGCACTACAAGCATTCAGGATGCAATTAAATCCAGACTGTTATGGTGTAGGATGCAAAGTGAGCCTTTCTGGTTGTCAGAAAGGTTCACTTTGATACAATGATAAAAAAAAATGTGATAAGCTCGTTTATTTAATTATTCACGCAGAGAAACCATGTACATCTAAAAAAAATGACAAGCACTTTGGATGATAAAGTATGAAACAGAAATTGCATACTTAAAAATGCAACTACTATCAACTATAGAGTTTAGTTATTATGATTACTGGAAACATTTAAAGTCTCCTCTATTTATTACAAACTACTACCAGATACACAAACCAAGCTAGTTCTGGTATTTTAATGCGTCACATACATTTTACGTCAAAATCTTGCAACCAAGGCTGATTTAATTTTTTGCACTAATTTGTCTCAAGACACCAGCATTTAGACAATAAAATGTGGTTACAGACTGAAATATTCATGAGGAAATATTTATAATCAGATTGAATCTGGGACTGAAAAGCAATTCCAGACTGAACTATTTACTATAGATTTTTAATAAGGACAAATATGATATTCAACTGGATTACCAGCAAGAAATTAAAATCAGAAAACACAATACATGTTTGTACACAAATCCATCTTTTCATCAAGAAAATCAAAGCTGCCAGTGCATTTATAGACAACACCATGTCACTTCCTTTATGACAATGCTACATGTATGGAGGGAGGAAAAATTATTACTTTAAGTTTTTTGGCCAGTGACACATTCACAGCCAGAGAAAACTAAGACCTATACTATAAAAAAAATGAATATTAGATTATATTTTATCATAAATGTTCTAAAATTTTTCATGCAAATCACTTTAGCTGTGCCATACAAAAGGTAAAGAACCAACCGAAACCTAGCCTAATCTTTGTGTCACACATTGATTTTCACAAGTATAACAAAACATACCTGTCTTGTGTTTCCGCACAAGACAGAAACAGAAAATGTATGTCGGATTCTCCTCTGTGTTTTTTTCACTTGTTTAATTTCTTTCATTTAGTTATTTACCTTTTTAGTTCTTACTCTTAATTGATACTGCCATGCCTTTTTCCACATAATTCAGATACCCTGTATTCATCACTCACTGTAACACCATTATGCCCTTCAGATACCACCTGATACCACAGAGATTAGTGTAGGGCCTGTTGGAATTCAGACGCTTTTATCCAATAATGCACAAATAAAATTATCCTGCCAGTTCTGCCATGATTCTTCTGTTCGTCCTCCTCCAGACATTCGAATCAGGAATGTTGGCGTCTTCAATAAAGGTCTACTCAGCTTGGCCACTGTATTTTATGTGGTGTGACAAACTGAGTGTTCTGATTCAGGAATTCACAAAACACAAGATATAGGTAGGAATACAATATCCAGAATCATTTAGTAATCAAATAATTGATTATTTGAATAATTGAACACTGTTAAAATGTTCTACAATTCTCGTTTGGGAAAGTTTTGAAGAAGAAAAACTTCATTATAAATCATCATTAGGTGCTCATTAGCCACACTTCACAGCTATTTATTTGTATTCAAGTAACAGGTGTAAAAAAGAATCTGTCTGCTCCTGGTTTCTTTCCTGCTTGTACCATAGTTTCCTCATTGTTTAATTTCATGTCATCGTCATTTCAAGAAGAACTTCATAGAGCAGTGTGACCATTGCAGGATTTTTAGAATGAAATAAACATGTTTTCTCCACCTATTTATTATAATTTTTAATATCTTTATCTGTGCATAAACATTTTTAAGTTAAATTGCAAATATTTACTGCAAATTTGAATAACTAGAGAGTGAGATAAACATGTATAAAGGTATAGTACATGCTCACACCCCTGTTTTTATATAAAAGTGCCATTACACATCGATTTAAACTTTTATCACCTTTTATGTTTTTCATTATCTCAAATTAGATTAAGTTTTGGTCCAGTCCAAATACCAGCTAGTTTTTACTCTGAATATTTAGACAACCAAAAGTTTTAGAAAAGCTAAAAATGAAGAGGGCTTTTATTTTTTAGCCTATTGAGTCCAAGCATACATCCACATCTACAGAAGAAACACTATATTTCCTCACAATCGGATAAACATGGTGAGGAACGTTGTAGAGTGCAAAGAATCTTTTGCACTCAACAATACACAATATTATTTGCACTGTAGAGTGGGCAAACAACCTTAATGCTTTTTGAAAAGTTTCTCAGGAAAGTTCTATTTCAAAGGTTTCCATATTGTCAGGATTCATCAGCTATAGATGAGTTTTGCTTGTTTTTCATTTGAGCATTTTCCAGTAGAAAGTTTTTAATGGCTTTATCTGAAAGAAACTCGCAACAGACCTTAACGATAGTAAACTAACAGATGAAAGGAAACAAAAAAAAAGAAAAGAAATCAAAGCCCCAGAAATGTTTTCTGCCTGCAACATATTTTAAGTAAAAGTGAATCTAAAAGCAGAAAGAATCTGCTTTTATTTTTGTCATAATTGCATATTTGTTTGGTGCATGAGAGAAATTGATTTTATTAAACTTTCATTAAAATTTACTTTTTTTTAGCCTAAATTATTGTAGAAATGGTGCAATAGTAGGGCAAGAAAAAATATATTTGCAAGATACATATAATAACCTCTTTTGTCTTGTCCAGGTCAACGGAGGGGAGTTATTGTTCCGAGCAAAGTGATGGTTGTGTTAGATGGCTAAGTAAAACAGTTGGTCCACAAGGTCAGCTTGCTGTTTTTATGAGTTATATGGACTGGATGGTTCTTAGGAGTCTACGTTAAAATGTCTGCTGTGATTCACATCCAGTCAATAGGAGGCAGGCTGTTCAGTAAAAGCCACATTAGTTGCGCAACAAAAGGGCTTCGTTGAGCTCCACAATGATTCAGAGCAGTCAGAAGGAGCTTTTCTGTTATATAACTAGCTGCTGTGACACCTCCATGTCACTTTCAGCTTTGCTCACTCCAGCCCTTGATTTAGTCAAACCAAAAACAATACACACTCTCCTGGTCTCCGGCTGTAAAATCTCCTTGGATTAGTCACGCCGAATGAACTTCATGCTTTGTGACTTCAGAACAGTGGAGTCGGAGATGAAATACGCGATAGGTGGTTGAAAAAACAAGCAGGCAACATACAGACGGTGTCAATAACACTTATTTACTAGTGTGTTCAGAAGCTTATTTGGCCATTTGAGAAGATGCAGAAATGTGACATTTTGCTTCTTATATTTTTGACCGTTGATTTGTGTGTGATCTTGTTTTAGGGCCTGATTAGATGGTAACCGTATTAAAATTAAGGTGGACGTATATTATCTTGATGTCTTTGTTGTTATGCTTTTCAGGCACGCTACAAACAGAGTCTGGACCCCACAGTGGACGAAGTGAAGAAACTTTGCACGTCACTGAGACGCAACGCCAAAGAGGAGAGAGTCCTCTTCCACTACAACGGCCACGGAGTTCCACGGCCCACCGTCAACGGGGAAATCTGGGTTTTTAACAAGGTAGAAAACACAAAGACATCATCAGAATTCTTTTTTTTTTTACTTTAAAGTTTACACATATTGAGTCATTAAGTAAAAGTGTAATTTGTCAATAAGTATTTGAAAGGGGAATAATCTAAAGGCATTGCCAATCTTTCCATGATAGTGGTTTTTATGCCTGACATCACAAATTAAGAAACTCATCACCTTGACCATGAAAGCAAAGAGAAAAGCTGAAGATGCATAATCACAGAATTATTTCTAATTTTTAATCTCTGATCTTGATACCAGTTCTGTTTTTTCCTGAAAAATCTTAATGAATAAATGAAATTTTATTTATTTTTTTACTTTTTGGATTAATTGAAAATTTAACTGTATTCGCAATAGAATTCTCTAAAGTTAAACTATGATATGCTCAAAAACAGTACTGATTAACAGTTCTGACTTTGCATCATTGTAAACAATAGAATTTCAACTAAGCAATTATGGCGAAGGCTACTGACTTCACATTTGTCCAGCAGACAGACATTGACAGCCTCCACAATGAGATAAAGTCACAAAACATCATTAAAAAAAGAAAGCAGACTTTTCAGAGTGTTGTAACTAAACATATTACCTTATGTGAAAGTTGAGTGGAAGGAAAAGGTGTGGTTAAAAAAGGACACAATCAGCAGGGATAGCTGCTGAGAGGATTGTGAAGCGAAAGTAAAGCCCATCCAATATGAGGGAGATTCACAAGGTGTGGACTCCAGATGAAGTCTAAGCTTCAAGAGCATACCTCCGCATTCAGAGGTATTTAGGACATGGGTTCAACCACTCTTGAACAATGGACAACATCAGAAGTATCTAATCAGGACTAGATACTGATTATTCCTGACCAGTTATGGACCAGTTACCATTTTCTTTAAAGGTAGAATTAAATTTTGTTTTTCGTTTGATAATCAAGGTCCCAGCATCTGGAGGAAGAGTGGAGAGACACAAGATCCGTGTTGCTTGAAATCCAATGGAGAGTTTCTAAAGTCAGTGCTGATACTAGGAGCATCTGCTGGTGTTCGTCCAAATGTTTTATCACATCCAAAATTAAGCTTCATATAGATGTTTATTTCATCTTCTAGCAAGATCTTGTACTTGCTCATACTGCTAAAGGCCCTGATAAAACCTGTAGCAAACGTGTTATAACAACTTGATGGGCCATCAAACTCCATGACCTGAACCCGTAGAGCCTGTGGAATATTTTCTAGGGGAAGACGAGACACACCAGAGGCAACAATGCAGATGGACCCTTAAAGAAGTTTGGTATTTCTTAACACCAGAGCAGAACCACAGATTGATCACCTAAAATAAATTAACTTCTTGCCGGAATTGAAGTTTATGGAGATGAACCTGTTCATTTTGCATCTTTATCTTTTTTCTCTAAAACACTGCGGTGCTCCCTGTTGCACCAAAAAACCAGCTGGTGGTGTATAAAGTTATACTGCAAAAACACAAAATCCTACCAAGTGCTTTTGGCCTAGTTTCTAGTGCAAATATCTTAGTACACCTGAAATTGGATGAAACTAACTTATTACTAGCTTTTTAGCAAGATATAGGAGCGTGCTTTAAGTAAATAATTCCTAATTCCACTGGCAAGTGAAATAATCTGCCAGTGGGATTAGCACATTTTCATCATCCATCCATCCATCCATCCATCCATCCATCCATCTTCTTCCTCTTATCCGAGGTCGGGTCGCGGGGGTAGCAGCTTCAGAAGGGAGGCCCAGACTTCCCTCTCCCCGGCCACTTCTTCCAGCTCTTCCGGGGGTATCCCGAGGCGTTCCCAGGCCAGCCGAGAGACATAGTCTCTCCAGCGTGTCCTGGGTCTTCCCCGGGGCCTCCTCCCGGTGGGACGTGCCCGGAACACCTCACCAGGGAGGCGTCCAGGAGGCATCCTGACCAGATGCCCAAGCCACCTCAACTGGCTCCTCTCGATGTGAAGGAGCAGCGGCTCTACTCTGAGTCCCTCCCGGATGACTGAGCTTCTCACCCTATCTCTAAGGGAGAGCCCAGCCACCCTACGGAGAAAACCCATTTCGGCCGCTTGTATCCGCGATCTCGTTCTTTCGGTCATGACCCAAAGCTCATGACCATAGATGAGGGTGGGAACGTAGATCGACCGGTAAATCGAGAGCTTCGCTTTTTGGCTCAGCTCTCTCTTCACCACGACGGACCGGTACAGCGCCCGCTTGACAGCAGACGCTGCGCCAATCCGCCTGTCGATCTCCCGCTCCCTTCTTCCCCCATTCGTGAACAAGATCCCGAGATACTTAAACTCCTCCACTTGGGGCAGGACACCCCCCCTGACCCGGAGAAGGCACTCTACCCTTTTCCGGCTCAAGACCATGGCCTCGGATTTGGAGGCACTGATCCCCATCCCGGCCGCTTCACACTCGGCTGCGAACCGATCCAGCGAGAGCTGCAGATCACGATCTGATGAAGCCAAAAGGACCACATCGTCTGCGAAGAGCAGAGATGAGATCCTAAGGCCACCAAATCGGATCCCCTCAACACCTTGGCTGCGCCTAGAAATTCTGTCCATGAAAGTGATGAACAGAATCGGTGACAAAGGGCAGCCCTGGCGGAGTCCAACTCTCACCGGAAACGAGCCCGACTTACTGCCGGCAATGCGGACCAGACTCTGACACCGGTCATACAGGGACCTGACAGCCCGTATCAAAGGGCCCGGTACCCCATACTCCCGGAGAACCCCCCACAGGGCTCCCCGAGGGACACGGTCGAACGCCTTCTCCAAGTCCACAAAACACATGTAGACTGGTTGGGCGAACTCCCATGCACCCTCCAGGACCCTGCTGAGGGTGTAGAGCTGGTCCAGTGTTCCACGACCAGGACGAAAACCACACTGCTCTTCCTGAATCCGAGGTTCGACTATCCGACGGACCCTCCTCTCCAGGACCCCTGAATAGACCTTGCCAGGGAGGCTTAAGAGTGTGACCCCTCTATAATTGGAGCACACCCTCCGGTCCCCCTTTTTGAACAGGGGGACCACCACCCCAGTCTGCCAATCCAGGGGAACTGCCCCCGATGTCCATGCGATATTGCAGAGTCGCGTCAACCAACACAACCCTACAACATCCAGAGCCTTAAGGAACTCCGGGCAGATCTCATCCACCCCCGGGGCCTTGCCACCGCGGAGCTTTTTAACCACCTCGGCGACCTCGCCCCCAGAGATTGGAGAGCCCAACCCAGAGTCCCCAGGCTCCGCTTCCTCAGTGGAAGGCATGTTGGTGGGATTGAGGAGGTCTTCGAAGTACTCTGCCCACCGGCCCACAACGTCCCGAGTAGAGGTCAGCAGCACACCATCCCCACTATAAACAGTGTTGGTGCTGCACCGCTTCCCCCCCCCTTTTTCATCAATATGAAAGAATTATTGATTTAATACAAGCTCATATATCTTGCTGAAGAGTTACTTGTATTTTTTTTTTCTTATTTCAAGTGCATTAAGATATTTTGCACTAGAAACTAGATCAAAAATACTTGGTAAGATTTTGTGTTTTTCCAGTGTAAATTTTGGATATAATATATGAACTTCCTACGCTCTCCATGTCTGCTTCACTTTCACGTTTTCAACCCTATTTTCCACTTCTTTAATCAACGGTTTCCATCAAGCAGATGCCTGGTGAATAATTGAACACTGTAAAAATCTATAAAAGTGACTTATCAGCAGCAACACGATGCACCAAATCTCACACCTCTCTCCTCTCTGCTTTTCAGAATTACACACAATACATCCCGCTGTCCATCTACGACCTGCAGACTTGGATGGGGAGCCCGTCCATTTTTGTTTACGACTGCTCCAACGCGGGAATTATCGTCAAGTCGTTTAAGCAGTTCGCCCTCCAGAGAGAACAGGAGCTGGAGGTGAGGGAGCTTCAGCAAAACCACTCATGGTTTACGACATGTTGCTGCACAGGAGCAATGAAATACAAGCTGGGATTTAACAGGAGAGGACGGCATTCTAAAACATGAGATGAGTCTTTCAAACACAGAGTTAGCGAGCAGTCAGATAGAACGAGATGAAGTGTTGGTATTTAGGAGTTATTAGACAGAAACGGGGAGCGTTACTGAGCACACATGACCTGTACAGAAGTTAAGGAAGTTGAATCTAATTGGTGTCGAGTCATGATTCTCAGCCGGATTTCTTGCTCACTGCTAATGGGCAGCTGGATCAAAATGACTTGGTTTGTTCCCTTTATCCATAAATACAGACTTTCCACACAGTGTGGGAATGTCTTTAGTTATCAAGATTTGAATAAAAAATGTTTATATTATCAGATGTTGCTTTCTTTTCTGTAGACTAAATGCTATTTCAATCTTGTGTCTCATTTCTCTCATTTCTCATTTCTTGTGTCGTTCTGTCCTTAATTTCTTTCTTCTTCCTTTCATCTATCCTATCTTCCTCTATCATGTCCTTTTTCCCCCTTTCCTTTTGTTGTTACTCATATCCTTCCTCATGTCTGTTCTTCTTTTCTTCCTACATGTCCTTCCTTTACCTCACATATCCTGTAATGCTTCTTTTCTTCCTTGTGAATTCCCCTTCTTTCCTACCATTTATCCTTCTTTATATTCTTTCTTCCTTTCATTTTTTCTTCCTTCATCCTGTCCTTCATCTCTCTTCCTTGTGTATTTTATGCCTTTATGTTTTCCCTTTCTTTATTTATGTCCTGCCTTCCTTCTTTACCTTTTGTCCTCCTTTCATTGTGTCCTCTTTTGTTCCTTTTCTCATATCATTAATTCTCTTGATTCTTCCTTTTATTCCATCTTTCTTATTTATTTTCATCCTCTCTTACTTCTAATTTTACTAATTTCACACTCGCTTTTATTGTTTTTAATCCTTGTTATTCCTCCTATCCTTTTGTCCTTCATTTTGTCTTACTTCTCTTCCATCTGTCCTTCCTCTCCTTCCTCCTGCCCTTTCATAAGTGTATCATCCTTCCTTTCTTCTTGGTGTGCTTCCTTCTTTCCTAGCATCGTTTCTTCACTGTTATCTTGCTCTAGCTCCATCCATCCATCCATCCAGAACGCCTGACTCCTGGGAAATTTGAGTCTCAAAATGTATGACTTTTTTACATGACGAATATGTAGGAACTCTTCAAGCAATCCATCACTGCTTCAGTCTTTTCAACACTTCACCTTTTTATTATGTTGTCTCATCTTTTCTCCTCTGGCTGAAACTAGCAATGTGAATGCCTGATGAGATGGCGCTGTCATTTATTTTAATTATTCATAAAGAAGTTTTTGCCAAACTGTAGATTAACGAAAAAAAAAAAGACAGTGAGGAAATGGGAGGATGTACAGTGTGAAGCTGGAAGTTGGCAAAGAGGAGCCACGATGAATGCTGCATTCCCTTTTAAAAAGTAAAGGTGAAAGCAGCAGGTAAACTGCTGAGTCGCTGTAATGCCTGTGTTTGCCCTCAGATTAACCCGCTGTGTTCTGAGAGTTTCATGAGGTCATAGGAAGATTGTGGTTAAACATGTTTTAAAAACCTTTTCCTCCACTTAAATTAGCACTTTGATTCCCTGTTTTCTTTGGAGTAAAACATGTCAAACACAAACAGAGAACTCCCAAAAATGCCTGCAAGAACAGAGTGAAGTTGTAGCCCTTGGTGGGAAGACAAATATCAATGTTCGTACTTGATGTGTACATGCTTTTAATTTGTTCCTACATGTCCTCTTGCATACAAAAATGAAGATTTTGATCAGTAGGTCTCAATCCCAGTCCTCTGAGCCGACTCTTCCTCATTCTTCAGATAAGTCTCTGCTCCAGTACACTTGATTTAAATTACTACATTACGTTCTCAGTATGTAAACAAGTCATCCAGAAGCTTGTTGATCACACTTTGATTAGGTTGGGTAGGTGGCAGCAGGGAAATGTCAAAACACAACAGTAAAAGAATGTACAACAATTGATCCTGGGGACCAAGGTCGAAAGTGCTCCTCTGGGTCACCCAGTAAAAGATCCTATCTTTCATTGCCATCTTGATTTGTGTTCACACATCAGATTTTACAGCTTAGCAAACCTGTTCCTTAATGTCTCAGCTTTTCACAATATGAGGACTTCTTGTTTAATTACACCAATATGTACATTTTTATTGTTCAGTTGCAGCTTAATTGTGTTACAAATGTTACTACTTAAATGTAAAAAGAGTCTAAAAGGGGAATTAAATAGGCTTTGTACCTACACAGAAAAGACTGGGAGCCTTTTCTAATAGCAAGCAGGAAAATAAAACTCTCACTGCTATTGAAAGTTTATTTATGAGAGCACTCCTCTTTACACTACAGTGCTGTTTTTGTCAAATTGATTCCATAAAGCCTGGGATGAGACAAGGCAGCAAATGTTTGATTGATCATTTTTGTACTTCCATTTACATTTTCCATAACAGTTAACACTATACCTTAAAGAGATTTCCTGTGTTGTTTTATAATTTTTAAAGTTTTCAGTCCTAAAGCTTTCAGGTTCAGCTATTGGATTTATGCAGGAAGTAAGCTCAAGAAGTAATTTAGTTGGATGCATGGGAAGTTGCATAATATCCATACGCAATATCACTTTTCCTCTTTGGTGCCTGCACTTCCCATTCTCTTTAACAGGAAGTACTGTACTTCATAGGGTGATGTAATGGAAGATTAGCATAAAGGTAGTGACTTCCAAATAGCTCCCAATCTTTCAGGAGAGGATCAACAGAGGCTTGTGAAAGTATCCATGCCTCTTCTGAATACTTACTTTGATACAGAAAATGAAATTCAATGTAAGCTTTCAAAAGTCAATAAGCTACTGAATAATCCATCTGTGAGTAATTCATTTGTAAATTACTGCTGGTCTGTGAAGGCCACAGCGTCACGTAGATCAAAAAACATAGCAGACAAGTCAGGGGTTAAGTTGGGGAGAATTTATAGAAGCACTTTTCATCTGTGAAAGAAAAAGAAACCACTATCTAAAAAAAGCCAAAATAAATAAATTGATTCGCCGTTTGTCACAGGGGATTGGTCTGACATGCAGAATGTGATGTCTAGTGGAAGATTAACACCACACATCAGTCTAAATACCTCTTCACAGTGAATCCTGGTGGTGGCAGCATCATGCTACTGGCATGCTTTTCTTCAGCAGGAACAGGGAAGCTGGTCAGAGATGATAGGAATGTAGAAAAGACAAATGGAGAACAATTCTGGAAGAAAATATGTTATAGAGGCTGCAAAAACCTGGAGACTGTGGATGAAGGTCACCCTCCCTCCGGATGATGTTCATAAATGTCCAACCAGATCGACAACAAAATTGTTTAGATGAATGGCCCAGTTAAAGTCCAGGCTGGAAATTAACTGAGAATCTCTGTCAAAGCTGGAAAATTCATAATCTCAATCACTTATAAAGAACTTGTATGCGAAGGAGAGTGTGAGATAATTCCAGTCTTTAGTTGCTTAATGCTTAAAGACTTGAAGCTGTGATTACATCAAATGGTGGTTCAGCACAGTGTTGATTAGCGGTCAGTTACAAATGCACCTCCCACTTTTCTGGGTTTTTTGTTTGTTTGTTTGCTTAAAAAGAAACATACAATTCCCCCAACACTTCGATTGAAATTCTTTTTTTTTCTGATCTATTGAGAAATAGACAAAAACGGATTGAAGCTTGCAGCTCTTTTGTCACAGTTTGTAAGGGAGATCGTCCTCCTTAACATGCACAGATAGTCTCTGTGTTGCAGCACATTCGTTCTGCACATCACTGGTCCCAAGCAGAGTCATCCAACCACACACCACTGAGGAACGGACAGCTCTCAGTTCTCACCCAGAACGACAAGCTTGACTTCACCAGGGACCGTTTTACTCGAAAAAGCTGTGATGCAGATCAAGTGCTTGGGTGAGATTAGGGAGGCATGACAGAGGGAGGGAGTGTTTTGTCACCTCCTCCCAGTTTTGCATTATGGACCTCATGTGGACCATGCAGTTCATCTGTGTGTGTGAGAGTGTAAGAGATGTGTACTGAATGCACAATCATATGGCCACCTGGTTCCTTTTAAAAATCTCATCACTTCCTGTGTGCACTCAGCGAACATGCTTGTTGCATTAGCAGGGAGTAAAGTGTGTGTGATGAGAAGGAATCACTGCAGCTCTTACAGCTGCTGCTCTCTGGGTGTACTCGTGTTTGTGTGTGTTGTGGTTTTGCTTTTTCCAGTACGCTAACATTAAACCTTCTTTTTTCACCATGTAATATTGCAATAAATAATGCATGCATAGCTCTTAAACTGTAGTTCTCAATTAGCGTTTCACATGGCAGCTCTCTTCTGCTGAGAACATCAGAAATCCTCTTCCTGTGAAGAATTTGTTTTGTAATTTAACGTTGCATTTATGAAAAAAAAGGAGTCTTCAGCAGTTATATCCTGCTGTATTGTCCTCCAGAAAGCAACAAAAAAAGGAAGGCTGTCATTATGATTTTCATGGTAATTTCCCAGATTACAATATGCTAATGTGATAATTACAGTGGATGCTTGGCATTAATCAGCTTGTGCCGGCGGTGCTGTTGTGTTTACCGTCAGGATTATCATGGCTGGCAGTGACACGCTTTCTTTCACCAGATGATGTTCTTAGGCTAACGCACCGAGAGGCATTAGACGCACACACTGCTTTGTGATTTATTTCTCTGCTAGCAGGATCTCCTAATTAGCCGAAGGAGGAATTATGTCGTAACAAGATTGGCGGAAATCCATCTGAGCGGCACCAATCGTACACGCCTGCAAAGTGCTTCAAAGAGGAGAGAGAAATGTGTTTGATTCAACAAGAAGGAAAATAGTGGCACACCTTGCCACCGCTCTATTAGTTGAGACAATTTTTCTTTTTAATATCATTATTTATTCATGTGTGCAGAGCCACTCTTACAGCTATGTGTTAAATACATAATGTAATGAGATCTGAACTTCACCCTCCTTTTTTGGCCCTCTATTACAGAGCCTATTAATGAGTTATTGGACTTGTAGAGAGCAGCATATACAGCAATAAAGTGTTCCTATATAAATCTATGCAGCTCCATTACAAGAATATCTTTAAAGTTTAATAAGCTTTACTGGAAACTGCAGTTGAATGAGCAAAATAAAATAGTTTCCTCTTGCGTTTTTTGGTACCTGTGACAAAACCTCCTATTTTTTTATTGTTGTTGTTATTGTATTTCACCAAGAGTCTGTTGCTATTGGTTGTGCATCCCAAATCCCTCTGCATGCTCTCTCCAGAGCAAAACTCCAGGGGTTTCACAGCATGAGGTGAAAGTTAGAATTTTTTAAACTATAATACATCCAGCTTTGAGTGTTTCACAACAGCTCTGCTCTAAGACACAGGTATAAACACTGTGTTTATACCTGTGCAGTAGTAGCAAGTCTAGCTGAATGGGGCTGAAGCTTAATTCAGTACCACTCTTCAAAGGTGTTTTGCATGCACTCCCTGATCTAATGTGCCATTTTTAATCTGTTCATATGGCTCAAGAGCAACACTGGAAACTGAGGGCTGAAACAGCCTACAACCGCTTTGAAATTATGGAAGTTTTTGGTCAGAAGGACACAAATTTTTGTAGGTTTGACTGATTTGCAAATGAAGATGTTCATAGTGAAACATCTTCATAGATTTGATGAGGCTGGATAGGTGGATTAAGGCAGTGTGGAAAGGAAAATTGTGATGTTACATTTAAAAGCAGGTATTAGAAAATGCTCTATGGAGTCACTTATAATTCTGTATATAAATAAACAGATAAGAGTGTGGATGGTGTCTTCAGCAGGAAATGAAGAGTCTTTTTAGTTAGAATGTAATTCATTTTGTGTGGATGCTATAATTTTAGCATCAACTCTGATATTCAAGTTTCTTTCATTTTAATGACTGTTAACTTGGAGATGATGAACACACTTTAGTCTTTTATTGGCAAGATTGATTAAACCATTCTGTTTTTATTATTAAAATCTATATATATATATATATATATGTGTGTGTGTGTGTAAGCTTGCTGTCACATACATTTTTAAGATTAATTAGTGGATGAATAAATTCTGTTTTTTTCTTACACAAATTGACAAAAACACTTTACTCTGTCACTTTTTTCTATTGATTATCCAATCTCTTCCTCCTTGACTGCCTGATTTCCCTAAAGACGGTCACAGAGTAGTTTTAGCACTTTATAGCTCTCAAATATTTTGTACTTCAATTTAAAGAAATGCTCTTAAGTGTCTCCTTATCAACCGATTTTCTAATCTGAGACATTATATTACATGAGTGCAGGATAAAGCATTTGGGGATCAAGACCTAGACAGCTGAAACTTAAACCAGGTTTCAAAACAGAGGCGTTTTTTTTATTTTTTATGTATATTTTAGAAACTGATCTGCTGAGAATTTTAAACACAATAATTTCATAAGTTTACATTGAAAATGTTCTCTGAGCTGCAGTAGAGTGGCTAAAAATGCCTTGTTGAAATCAGAGATTAGGAAAGAACAAGCAGCTTAAGATATACAGAATACAGTTTCTAAACTCACAACATGTAAAATTTTTATTTTTGTTGGTTCTTAATAGTAAGAATTCTAATAATGATGCAGTTAATTTTAATTAATTGCATTATTAATTGCTATCCACTTAATCATCAATCATTTGTGTTTACTTATCCAATGCCTCTACTTGTAATCGTAAGTTGTTTTATTTTCCTATCAAAATTGCTTTTTCCTCCCCAAGCATCTAATTATATTTTTGGTAGGAAGAATAGCATCTCTGACTGATTTCTCACCAGAATAAGGATTCACAATGAAAAAAAACATGCCACCACAGTCGGGATAAGAGAGGGTTTGGCTTTCTGCCTCTCTTAAGATCCAGTGCTCATTAAAGTCTAGTCTGCTCTACAAACAAACTATATAGAAGTCCCATCAAACTTACCAGGAGTCCTTCGGTACAATTAGCCTATAAATAGTCAAGAGCTCCAAATACAATTAAAGTTTTACATGATGGGCACGCCTCCTCCATATCTCGCATTTGCAAGTATTGACTTCCCTGACCTAGGATGTAGAAATAGCTCCATAAGTTGGCTCCCAGAAGAAACAGGATGATTGTTTTCCATTCACAGACCGCCTGTTAAGGGGCAGAGAAAACTTCACCTAAACACTTTGTTTTTCTTTCATAGGAATTTGTGGCCAAGTTTTTGCCTGGTGGAAAACTGTGATATCAAATTTATGCAACAGGATATTCAGCTCGCCTTTTGTGCAGCAGTGGGAAAAAATGAAAAACTTTTATCGGTGAACAAATGCTCCTAAGACAGCAAATGTTTTTGGTTTTAATGAGATGCTCTTTGTTTTGCCATCCTCTTGCTTTTCAGTTTAAATGCATCATCACTGTAACACAGCTTAGAAATATTAAAAGCAACTCTTCAGTCTGCAGGGATTGTGTTGAAAAATCAATGCTGCAAGTCTTTGTTAGAATGGGTTTGCTTATTGATACATTTCTGCTCTGACGGAAGTTAAAGAGGATTATGGGAATTGTTGTTTTCATGATTTTATTAGCAGTAAGTTGATGCTGAGTCTCATGAGAGCAAACAGCTTGCAAGAAAGACACCAGAGCAGACTAATTTAGGTGGTGACTAGGTGCTAAAGCCATCACCTACTGCACATTTGTGCTCAACACTCCACATAAACTGTCTTGTTTGCTTCAGAGATTAGATTTTTTTTCTAAGTTTCAGTGATTCAGCTCTCACTTTGTAACTTTTATATGTTTTTCCAGCTAATTTTGTCTGCAAACAACTTATGAGTTTACAGATTGATACACTAAGGCTTTCTGGGCAGTCTGATAACTTATGGAAAGGTCTGTATTTTCCATGCTTCATGGATAAGTGTAGAAAGAAGAAAACATATTGCAGAAATGTTTTAATTTTCAGACTTCAGAATTCTCTTTGACATTGTTTAAAAGTTGTATCCATTGGGTGGATGACATGGACTTAAATTTTTATCACAATATTTTGTGCTATTGTTGTGGTAATGATAAAAGTGATGTTAAGAACTATTTGTTACTTCTTTTTCTAGATAACTGTTTGAGAATTGTTGACCACATACAGTATGTGTATTTATAACCTGGTGGGCAGGTCTGTGTCAGTCCTCTCTCTCAGCAGAGCATGAAAGGACAGTGGCTGATTTTCAGATCTTTCTGGAAGTAAATACGGTGGATAATATTGTTTCTTCATATAATCACAGGGCCGATTTAGCGGTGTACCTCTATGTGGACAATATCTGCACTCATTCATTCTTTGTTTTGCAAAATTTTGTTTTCGGCCTAAAACATGTTTTGTCATTTTCAGTTAGTGATTTTACACTAATGTGTTACATCAGTCTCAGCCCCCTTCCATCACAACCAACATCAGAGAATCAAAGTGTACTATTGAAAGCAATGCTCACTCTGACAGATGAGAGCAAGATTTGTTTTAAATAAATCAGTATCAGTATACCAGCTTCTTTCCCTCTCTGTTGTTTATTTCCTGAGAGAACTGGTCAGGTGGTGGAGGAGATTGAATAAAAAACTGTTATGGAGCTCAAAGCCAAACTCCCCGTTGAGATCGATTACCTGATGTATTTGCAAATGTGAAACGTGCTCTGGATGGATTTACACAAACTCCCTTCTGCTAGTCAAAATAAATCTCCATACAGCTTTTGACCTGTTGTATGTCTGTTCAGGTTGCGGCCATCAATCCCAGCCACCCACTCGCACAGATGCCGCTTCCGCCCTCCATGAAGAACTGCATCCAACTGGCTGCATGTGAGGCAAACGAGCTGCTGCCCATGAACCCGGACCTCCCTGCTGACCTGTTCACCTCCTGCCTCACCACACCCATCAAAATCGCACTTCGATGGTAATGACTCACACTTGTCTGTCCCTTCTGTCAGACAGATCTTTCTCTCAGAATGATGAGTTTTTTTTAGAAAGGGTTTCTTTAATGATCCTCTTGACTCTTTATTTTAAATCTTGCGTATTATTTTTATTTACTTTAACTGTTAACGAGACACTTTATGTTCCTGACAGTTGTGCAAAACGGCAAACTTTTTTCACTTTGACCATGCCGGGGATGTTTTATTTATTCAGTTTATTTTTATATTTGCCAATCACTGCTTTGGCTCACTGTCATGCATGCTGTGCACAGAGCAGCTATTCCTCCGAGCTGCTGCTCAGTATTCAGCTGATGAGGAATATTCAGCTGTGATGAAAAATGTAGACCGACACCATCTGCAGTGATGCAGGAGTGATCATTCCCACAGAGAAAGCTTCAGCAAAAAAAAAGAAAAATGGAATAGGTGGAAGATATTCAGGCTTGGCTGATACAGTGGCCTGATGTGAATGCACTACGATGCATCATTCAAAGGACTGTAATGATGGAAGTTTGAGCTGAAACTCCGGAGCGCACAGGTTGCATCACACACACGTCAGCTGTGAATGTGTGGTTTACATCAGCTAATAGCAGCACGCAAACCCAGGCTTTGAATACAGTAGCAAAGAACAAATTATTGGGGCCTGCCCATAGCAATGCATAAGGAGAGCAAGGAGAGCATAAGGACTTGCGAAGCAAGTCAGTCACTGCTTTCCTTATGCATTGAATTTATTTATTCATGTTTAAAATCATTCTTTTTTACTTGATTGTTGTCTCACAGTTGTCATACAAGCCTAACAGCTTGCTATAAATATGTTACGTAAAAGCATCTATATCATGTTTTCACAGGTAATTATATGGTGTCATCTCATTTTGCTGCATTTATGAGCACATTTTAACAGTATTGTAATATTTTAAAGACGTAGTGAGTTACTTTCATGGATTTTGAAAGTCTTTCATCAGCTGATGCCAGCCTGGGTAAATTCAGTGCAATACTCTAGTGTTTTTGTGCCCCCTTCTTTCTATCAATCCAAGTACAGGGTTCCTATGCAGTGTGGAAAGGCTTGGTATTTTAGCATTAGCAGGTCTCCCCCATAACATGCTGTCTCATGTGTTCCACACATCAACTAAGGTTGATGTGTGGAAAAACTGAAAAAACACTTGATCAAAGCACATGCAGCCAAAACTAATAAAGAGAATACAATGTGAAGAGGTGCACAGCCATGCTTAAACAAATAATTGTTCTGATTAATATTAACATTTGACTTTTCGTTGTCTCCTGACGGAGCATCATGTCTTATAAGACAAGTTATGTCTTATAGGACTTGAGCAAAGAGAATAGGAGTAAGCTGAAGCGTTCCCCTCCCCCATGTGTCTGTGCTCAGTCATTACTCACTGGCTTTAAGAGATTTCCACTCTCATGAAAACTGTAAAAAGCCGGTGATCAGCTCATCATTAATGCACCTCACTGCCTGCCCAGATACAGTCTCTATCTGCTGCATTCAAAGTCCCTTTGGTGCCATAAATCAGTACTTCCCTGGACCTTTTTTTGCATTTTAATGACTGATTTCACTTTGTAGACACTGAAAGTCACAGCGACTATTTAACACATTTTCGCCTTAAATTTCAAACTTTTTTAAAAGCATGTAAGTGGGAATGACATGTTGCCTTCAGGGGGTGTCATACAGCTAGACAAATGTTTCTGCTCTGCCACAAATGTTCAAGAGTTTTGTTCATCTTCCTCTGCTCTAAATCCACCTCCTGCCATGACCTTCAGCATAATGAGGTCTCACTTCTGTGCCATTAATATTGATCAGTTGCCAGCATTCACTTTCATGAAACAGGTTGCTGAGAGGCTGTTGGATGTTACTGGCTGAATTAATCCTTAAAAAGATTAATATTATGGTGCTCATGGCAAATTTGGACCTGATCCCATCTATCAAAGCCCCTGTTGAGGTCAGGTTTCTTTTTCCTTTCGAGCCTCAGGCTTGGCATCAAGGAACACTTTCAGTTGACTTCAGCTTAGTTTAATCTATAACTATAAAATAAGTTAATTTACTCTAAACTAGTCGTATAAGTCTTCAAAACTAAATATGTACTTACTGATGATTGATGTACTCAGATTTATTCTAGATTTTGTTATATACGAGAAATTAGAGCTGCTACAATTATGTTAGCCATAATAATTTGTCCACATTAACAATTTTTTAAGACTGTTGTATTGAAAAAATATGGTTAATGAAAAGTGAACGATGTGGATGTTAATGAGCCATGAATTTATTTCAAATTTACAACTTATTAGCCAAAAGACTAAAACAAAAGTGTCTGAACAGCCAATAAAATCTGGTATGCTAATCAGCTGTGCAGCTCCCCTACACCCGAAATGGCTCAGATTTACTATGTAAACAAACTGAATTCAAACACAAAGCTTACCATTTTGAAACCTTAGAAACAGTTATTTAAAGCATTGGATGGTTTCTTCATGACTTCAACCAGTATATTTTGCCAAAAAAAGAATCACTATTTTCTCAGGAATTGGTGGGTTGTTTTTTGTTAGTTTTTTTTCATCCTTTCTCCTCTGCTGACTTGTTCTGACATTTTTATGAATTTTCTAATGGTGCACTCACTCATTTCCATTTTCTGGGTGATCACTGATCTTTAAAAACCTGACCTATCGATTCCGATTTTGGCATATACTGATGTTATTGTCTGAAATGTTGCTAGAAAGTTGCTGAATTGGCCACAGTGGGCTGACTATTGTTAACTGCGAACATGTAGTCATGACCTGATGGCTACGTCTATCAGTCAACCCTCTCTCACAGCAGATCAATAGAGCACAGTGGCCGATTTTTAGACGTTTGCAGAGGTAGATGAGATCAGTAGATAAGATCAGCTTCACATTTAAGTATCAACCGGTCACAGATTTCCCAAAATTAAGGAAATCGGGGCTAATTGATCAGTTCACTCATAGAATTTTCTTTTTCCTGAACTTTTTAACAAGACACTGAGTCAGTTAATGAGAGATTTTCAGTGTTTTTAAAGTGTGGATCTGTCTACAGTATATACTTCATCCTCACTGAAATATTTAGGTGATGACAAACTGGAGATTTGGATACTCTGTGAGATTTCCTAGGAAACAGCATCAGCAACAACAAGCATGAAATGCAGACAGACATGACCCAGAGAAGGGATGTTTTGTTTCTTATAGGCTTTTGAATACAATCCTTCTTCTTGTAGAATAATAATTTATTTAAATGTTTAGGGAAATTGTTGACTGATTAATGCTGTGCCTGCATTCATCTCAGTTTGATTTAATTTTACTGTAGATGTGTAGATGTTCAAACCAAGATGAATGTAATTTAATCCAAACAAACGACTAAAAAATGCATACAATTAAACCATAATTGAAAAATATTTGTAAGTTGCGTGGAAATATTACTCTCCACTTTTTGCATTTTGCGTCAAGTGGATTAATGGATTCTTTATTTCTTTAGAGTTGCACTCTTGCTAAAGCCAATTTTCTTTGTTTCTAGTTGGGTCTTATAATATTTATTTTTTAAAATACATAAATAGTTAATTATACTTAAAGCTGTATATTCAAATCTTTGTTCACATTGGCTCTCACTTGCTAAAATATATTGTATAACAATGAAGTAAAATGTAATAAAGCCACATTTTTAATTATTAAAAAATTATTCAAACAATTTGTTGTTATATTAATGGGAGCTGGGAGGGAAATGCGTCATTAGGAGGCAGCCCTTGAAGGAACACAAAATACATCATACTCCTTGCAGCCAGAATGTTTGGTCTCAGTGAAATTATGGATGCATTTTTTTTTATCATAAGTAATTTTCATAAAGACTTGTGCTGCATATCACATGAATAATTTGTAGTAATCAGCCTTCCCATGCTAAAACTGTAATCATTTAAAAAAATACACATTTCTAGGGCATTGTAAATACATTTATTCTGTAGTATAAACAATATTATTTTGTGTTCCTAATCGAGATAAATATCCACAGTTAAGATGTTAAAGCATAGAAAAAAATATTTCTTTGACAAAAGATTTAGATTCTGTTCCTCTCCTTCACTTGCACCTTCTGGGCACAAAATAATATAAACACGATGGATTTCCAGCCTTTTAATTGTTGCACTCTGCATGCTTCCTTTTCCCCCTTGGCGTTAATTTTATAATATTGTCTAAAACTTGAGATTTGAGGATTGAGAAGTGCGGAGAAAACAAGCAAGGAAGGGATAGGCTGCGGAAGTTTAGCGAGGTTAGAGTGGGAGGATGGAGGAACGCACTGATGTACTGGCTTACCTTCACTTTAAAACTTTAATGAGATGCATTGAGGGATAGATGATGGGGTTTGCACAGAGAGGAGAGGTTGGGGAGAGCCAGGCAGGGAGGGTGCATGTGTACCTTTCATTGCTCAGCTGAGCAGAAAATCATTACTGATGGAGCGGCATCTTCAAGGGATTTCCCCGCCGCTGCAGCGAGTGGGGAGGAATGTGGAAAAGATGTGTGCGTCTGAAAATAGAGATGGGGGAGCAAGGTGGCACAGGGGAGAAGGGAGAAAGAAGCACTGATGGGGGAATAAAAAATCGGGGTGCAGATCAGCCATTCAGAGGAGGTTCTCAGGGGGCTGTCATCTTGAGGGTCCTGCTGGTCCGTCAACCAGTTTGGTTCAAAGTGAAATATCACCACCTCTGTCACACTGATTGCTTGGAAATGTTAGATTCCTGATTCCACTTGACTTTCAGTGATCCCTACCTTATGTTTTCATCAGTCACCATCAGCTTTCAGAAACCTCTGGATTTTTTTAAAACTAAACAATCAATCATTGTGGGATAAACAAATGCTTTAAGATTTTACAACTCAACACTTTAGTATAGGACTCCTTTCCTCCATTGTTAACCTATGTTATATAAGGGAGTACTCTCTGGAGAGTGAGACAGTCATGCATGTACAGGAAGAATATGTAAGTTCGTTCAGAAATATTTTAGCCTGGGATTCCGACTCAGGACCTTCTTGCTGAAAGTGCTACCAATTGCTCTACTGTGGAACAACCAATAAGGATTTGTCACATCCATTCATGCATTTAAAAAGGTTCAGATTATTACTGTCAGATTATGAAACAGACATGCACATCAACACTTGGTTAATATTTCATAAGCCCAACCTTTTCAGCAGCTGTAACTTTCTGAATGGATAACAACTAGGGTTAATAAATCTTCTTGGTGTAGAGTAGATCCAGAAAATAACAAACTACTAAAGCTTAAAGTCTTATATTAATTTATAGTGGAGCTGGAAATAAGTCCCCTGATCTTCAGAGCGCACTAATCACCATTCAAGTGAGAATCCAGAATACCCACAAGTCATAATAAATCACATTTCAGTTTTCACAACAGACTTCAAATGCACTACACTGAAGTTGTCAAGGAAAACGTCAAAAACACTTTACCTAAACTAGCGAGGGGTCGGGTCTTGTGGATATAAGTTGCTGACACATTATGACTTTGTTGAGTTAATTTGCCTGAACATGAAACACTTGCAGATTATTTTGTCAGCAGGTGTTACATTGCTGGGTGGATTAACGAGGACAAACCATTGATGCTAATAAATCCACAGATTCTGTTGCAGCAATCCAAAAAACTAAAATATAGAATAACAAGCCACATGACATTACACTAATTTAATCAGCACTAAATTACTATAAAGTCTTAACCACTGACCAACTTTGTCCTGATACGCTGCATCTCACAGTTCAATGAGTTACTCAAAGAAGCCTTTTTGAAATGCCATATCTGAAAACTTTTCCCAATCTGACCATCCGCCACATTGTAGATGAGTACAGCAGCTTCAAGTTGTTGAGACAGCTTTGCCTTTATTTGGTGCATTATGAAGCCAAAATGCTTCCACACACAACCGCTCAGATTCTTTGTTCTCACAATTATCAGACTCCACACAAAAGCCTCTTTGTCCTCCATCTTGCATTAATGAACAAGAACAGCAATTGCCTCCCTCACAGGCATTTGGCCACCATCATTACCATTACAGTGTTTTATTCTCCTATTGCTCCGAGCCTCTATTTTCAAATTGGATTGCAATAAACAGGCGTCTTTGCCTTCAACACTAATGACGATTTCTTTTATTCTAAGGTCCTTATTGTGTCAATTAATGTGAATGTGTGTTGGTGTCAGCACCTGTTAAGCATCAGCATGGTGATTAGAGAAAGAAGAAAAAGCACAACTAGAGATTCTGAGATGGTTATGAAGCGCTAACTTCATAATGATCTGCTGTCAGACAAAATTTAACCAGTTAGAAAAGATACCAGCTGCCAAATGAACCCCTTGCTTTCTTCATTGTAGCTCTAATACGAATAGTTCTCCAAATGCTAATCTCGCCTATGGGATGCTGCTGCTTTTCCTGGCATGTGTGTGGAGAAAAAACATGCATCATATTGATGCTGTTATTGGGGGTGTCTGACATGAGTTTTTCCTTTGCTAGCTGCTGTACATTTTGGATAGATAACAGAGGTTTTAAGTAAGATCTCATTAGCTAACATTGTTTGAAGCCAGAAAACCAGGGACACAGATGTGATTTAACAGGAAGTGGAGCAGCAGCTTGGGCATATGCAAACATTACAATGCAACCTCATTATGTTCATTGAGAACAATTGCTGCTCTTCCTTCTAATTCCAGGGTCTGTGGAAGAAACGGGGGAAATTAAGCTTTCAGAAAGGTGCACACACACACACACACACACCCCTGTAATTTTATTCAGGAGCTCTGGCTTTAATAACAGAAATGTAAATTACTTGTAAAAATGTTGACACATTCATCTTCTCCCTCTTGTCTCTTGATGTGGGATGAACCACAGAGAAAACGGTTACGTAACGCTGCATAGGCTTTAGCTGACGAGTTTCTTGAGACTTGCATGGATTTGAAGAGAGCAGCAGGTTTACCTCAGAAAACCTCGTCATGCATACTAATGGAGAAAGACTCACATCTTGGGGTTTCTATGCTCAATTTACATTCATGCGATATATTTTGGAAGAAACCCATTTTTAATATCCTGACTGTGTTTCTGGAAAGTGGTATATATGTGGACTTGTACATTATTTCCATATCTGATGGCACAAGCACACTTGCACAAATACCTGTGCCATAACATAAAAGCCAAACCTTTACATTTTACATGAGGAAGATCTTTGCAGAACAGTAACAAAAGAAAAAAAATTAGCACTGTATTTCCATCAACATGTTTCAGCATTGGCATGGTGCGCTCAGTTTATTTTACGAAGTTATTTTTTTGCCACACATGATGATTTGCAAGTAAATTTGATTTTGATCTGACCTGAGCATCTTCTTGCATGAAAACTGCCAACTACTTATCTAAAGGCAAACTCTAAATGGTTCAGTTTAAGGCTTTCCTGCAGCAATGGTTTCTTCCTGCTTCTTTTTCTCAAAATACCAGATTTGTAGAGTCTCCATTTGAGACAACGTAACTCAAGCCATTTGAATTACGTTCCAGGAGAGGAAAGTAACTCTCCTGAGTTACTTTTTACATTTTGGCTGCTTCTCAGATTAATGCTGTCCTTTGTAGTTGTTCTATTTTGAAATGAGGAATTGCTCAATGAGATCTTCAAAGCTTAGAGTATCATCATATAACTTAACCATGTCTTCTCTGCTGTGTTTCTTGATCTTCATGATTCTGTTTGTTCACTAAAGTTGTCTAACAAACATTCAAAGTCTCAATCGAACAATTGTAGTCAGTGCTTAAGCTACACATAGGTGGACTGGGCTGTTGTGGTAACTCAGGAGACAAAGCCCAGGAACACCTGCCAGCCCTTCCAGTCCATATAGCACTGATGGGAGACGACGGCTGATTGAAGGGGTAATGAGATGTAGAAGGCAGCCGGCTCAGCAGGGACCAGAGGAGACACTGTCCCTCTCACTTCTCCTCTCCTGTCTCTCACCCTGGGAGCAGTATTGTAGTTACCTCACATTGGGTCCACTTAATTTCCCTCTTCAAAGTTTAATATGTACATGCTCACTTTCTCGCCCCTGCACTTATCACCCACACATTTGCTCAGCCTTTATTCACCAGTCCAAATTAAGTTCAGCCATCTTTGCTCTCCATCTGTAATAATCCTTCAATTTCCTCATTATTTGTGCCCAGCAGCCCTTCTGCTCTTCAGCCAGCTCATTTTTTGTTTGTGTTCTTCTCAATGCAGGTATATTAACGTACCGGTCATAGGAAGACTGGTATCAGTAAAACTTGATGCCTCTTTTTTGGGTGTTTTATTGGCTTTGATCTGTCCTAAATTTCCAGTTTTTGTTTGTTGTAGTATGTACTTTGGTACCATGTAATGCTGTTAAAGCTGCATTAGGTAAGTTTTATCAAAATTATGTTTTTACATTTTTGTAAAACTCTTTATTGTGACATTAGACGATAACCTGTGAAAAACTCAAACTCGTCTGCCTTCTCAAGGCCCCACTGTTATCTGCACAAATATACCAGAAACAAACAATCACATTCAGGAGGAGGGTCTTAGTGCTGTCAATCACTGTCGTGTACGCACTGCTCACATCCTCTCCCTTGCTCTCTGCTATATTAAAGCTCTTTCCGGCAGTGGAGCCTGCCGTGAATGTGCAGGCTAGTAAGCATGGCCAATAATAATGGCAGATAAACAGTTTTTCTGTAAGATTAAGTTGTTTCTTCACAACTTAATCACAACTGCGGCATGTACGCGACCTTGACTACGACCTTCCTCCTGGCTCTGACTGGTTGTTTCTGAACAAGTGGTGCATTTCTGCAAATAGCAGTAGAATCTCATGTCAGAGGAACTCAATGTTTTTATTTTTTATTTTTTTTATAAAAGTTACCTACTTCAGCTTAAGGACCCCACACTGTGGCAAGAAAATTATTCCTACATCACCAGTCTGACTCGTTGATACAAGATAGGATGGCCATGTTGCTTACCCTGACCCTAGCATCTGAATGTTTTCTGGTGTCACTTTCCATGGGATCTATAAACATTTCCAACTCTGTTTCCTGTTGGTCTCTTTTGTATTGTCAGGTGGAGTAAATAAATCCTTCTCAAAATGGTGTATTTATCCCTTTTTACAACTCTGTTGGTACTGATCAGATATCAGCAGGTCAGGATTAAGTGTTCACAGACACTGATTGTAGTTTTAAACAGGATCAGTAAACTAAGCTGGTGATCTATCCAAATGATAAGATGCACAAAATTATTTGAATAGTTAAACTTTCTTCTGGAGCAATGAACCTCTACGGAAACTCAGAAAACAGCGGAGGACGGATCAAACAATAGTTGGCATATCAGCAAAAACAAAGTGGTTGCATTGCAAGACTACTTTAGAACTGGCTTTAGCACTGAAGCTAGATTGGCTGTATTGTGTTTTCTGGACGAGCAAGTGAATGATTAGCCACGGTCGAAGCTTAAAGGGCTTTACTGTTAGCCTTTGTTTTTGTTTTTGTTGGGGGTTTTTTGGAGTACCTTCATGCAACGTGACTGTGGCGAGGACTTTTAATAAATGCCAATTTAATTAGCAGCTGCTTGAGTGGATGTAGCATCAAGGTGAGTTACATTTATTCAAAAACCCACTACTTTTCAATACAATAGAGTAGAAGGTATGAGACCTGATGCACCTTTTTATATGTATATGTCAACAGTTTAGTTGAGCTACTTTAGAAAATGTTTGTTAAATTTCCCTTAAGTTTTATAGACTAAATATTGTCTTTTTCACTCACTGTGTTCCTCTGTTTGTGCTTCTTTTTAATTTCTGAATCTCATAACTAAATACTAACCGCATAGTGCCAAATTGTTTTTTCTAACTTTGATATCGCAGAGACCAAAGACAGCAGAGCTGAAGCTCAAACAGCCAAGTTGAATGACTTTGCTCTGATCATAGTGCGTGTCTAGAATGTCAGAGCCTGTTTTTGATCGTAGGTGGGGACAAACATGGCTTTTCATAAAGCCAGGATAAAGTCAGCTTGTGGATCAAAATTATGATATGGTATGAATGGATGAAATGCCACCGGTTGCTTCTGGTTCCTCTTTTTCCTTTTTTTCTCTCCTGATGTCTTTGGTGAAAATGTTCTGACGTCTCGCTGCACAGAATTTTGATTCCAATTCCCTGACAAAACCTTTATATTTGTGATTTGTAACATCAGCCTATTTTTGTCCTGTCTTAATTCTCAATCATCTATGTGTGGAGACTTATAGATTTTGTTTTGCTCCAAAACATACAAAAGCATAAACAAAGCCTTTAATCTTGAGCTGTAAAATCCCTGTGGCAAAAAGATTATAGACATATGTTTGTGGGAATTGATATTACTTGTCTGTGGTATTTTTTATTAGACCAGATTGTGCATGTTGTGACTTTTAATTAAGATGCTTTTGACCAGAGAGACCATAGAACAAGTTGTTGTGATCACATCTTTCCTGCTCTTGGCTTCAGCAGTGTCAGACTCACTCAAGATCCCGGCTGATCTTTGAAGAGTCAGAAAGTCGTGCTGCTGTCATGTGGGAACTCATTATTCTTCAGGAACAGAAGGAATTCAAGTGCAGCAGCCTTTGTCACAGCCAGTCAGGGTGGATCCTGGATACGTTGTTTTTGGGCATTCGTGAGTCAGTTTGACATTCAGATATGCGTCCAAAGATGATGGCAGCTCCGAAAACTAGAATCACTCATTCTCATGAAGAAATTATTTATAATTAGGGATCTGAGAGCTTTCTATAAAAGTAAGATGCAGCTTTGACTTTAAGTACCCAGTGTTTCTCCTACCATTATAATAGGAGCAATATTTGCCCCCAAATATCTCTTCCTCCTTGTCAGTTCCTTTGAATATATGTTTAATTTTCAGATAAAAAAAACTTACTGTAGAAGTGTTCTACCCTTTGTCATAAACATATCACACAGCTGGATTGTATTGAAGTATTTTGCACATCTCATTTCCGTTTCTACATGACTGCATGTTTTCTTTGTAATTTATTTTCTTTTTGTCTTACATGTTTGGTTTTTTAAATTTTCTTCTGCTCTCTATTGAGATGCCACAGAAGGTTCTGTTTTGAGTTTCATCCAACTGTATTAGCAATCATTTGGCATTTACTCTGTTCTTCTAATAGAAGATTTTTTTTGTGATAATCATCCCTGCTGTCAAGCACACTTGTACAGTTTTTGGCAGACATGGAGGAAACTGTAAGCAACCAAAACGTGATGATTTCAGCTTCTGGATCAAGAGTCCTTTTATAGGCTTTTGAATAGTAATTCAATATTTTTAAGCAAAAAAAAAAGATATTTTTTGTATATTTTTTCTTGCCTTTACATTTTCTGATGCTGTCTGTCACTTGTTAAGTTGATGTTTAAAATGGCGGTATTTTGTATTTTCCAGGCACATCATGCCATTTTATAGGTTAAAATAATTATATTAACTTCATATGCCATTAAAATAATATACAGATCAAAAACAATTTAAAAGAAATATGACTTGACATCAGTAGCCGTGTTTCCATTACAAATGCACGCAAAGATTTGTTGTTATTCTCCCAATGTAAAAAAAAAAAAAGTTCAATTGCAGTGTTTCCATTAAATAAAAAATGCTATTAAAATTATATGGAAATAAATTAGTTTATGCAATAAATCATAAAAAAATATGCTACACCATGATCCTCCTCCCACTTCCTGTCGTCTTCATCGTTTCACGTAGTAGTAACATCTGGTCTTTGATCACAACTTGTGCAATACGCAAAAAGTGTTTCCATTGGAGTTCAGTGAAATACACAAATTTCATACAGCTGAAAAATCACCTCATTCTAGCATAAAATCTTTATCGAAAAACATTGTCTTTTCCAAATTTCTTTGTGTTCCCATTAAGCAAATTTATTTTAGCAGTTCAAATTTACACAATTATATGGACAACACAGCGAGTCATATCTGACATCTTGAAATTGGTCTCTGTCTCTTTAAGAACCTCTCACCCTTTCTGAGATTCCCTGGTTAGCCCGTCATCACAACAATGCTCCTCCATGCCATCCAATGATACTGTTTAAAGGAGCATTGTAGTTTGTATTATAAGCTCAGCAAACGCTCAGTTTCACCAGGTGTTTGCTAATTCTGCATAGGGGAATGAGGGCTATGAGAGGCAGAAGCCCGATCAGCTTTGCGGAAAAGGCGCCACTTTGTGCGAGCAAGCGTTTAGGCACCCCCGGAATGGCTGCCATGTCATATTCAAGGAAATCTCAAACATGCTTGAATAAGTCAAAGCAACACTTTAGGTTTGGAATTACATTATAACATGATGTAATGCTCTAAGTTAATTTTGCATAATACCCCTCTCTTAAAAAATATTCATTCATGTTATTTTTATAAAAGTATAACAATTTATGAGAGTCTCTTTCCATTGCTTTCCCTTATGTAATCTTTCCCACCGCTGCTGTTTGCTCACTCTGTGTACAAAAGCATACACACCTGCTCTTCTCCAGGTGTGTGATGACTCCTAGCGATCTGTGCGACTGTCAGGACTGAACAGCAGCCGGCTGTGACTTACATCTGGCCCGACCTGTCAGACCTAACCAGGCATAGTAAACAATATCCCCCATGGCAGACGTCTCAGAAATATGAGTCCATGTTTCCCACCGACTGTCCCCTCCTTCTCGACTATAACTCAGCCAAAATACACTCGTACCTCTCAATCCTCGATGCTTGCAATTTTGCAGCCCCCATTTTTCATTTGAGTGTTATTTATTGATTGACTCTCATGTGGGTCATAAAATTTGCACCACTGAGGCCAAACGTTTCATTGCATCGTCTAGCATCTCTTGTTTTCTCTTTAATCTCGATTAGTAACATCTCCCTTCTGTTTTCTTCCAGGTTCTGTATGCAAAAGAGTGCCAAGTTGGTGCCAGGGGTGACGTTAGACCTCATCGAGAAGTAAGTAGGAGCGCACAACAATTTTCCCTCTTATTGTCAGCAGAGCATGGTCTAGAGACATCATTATCCAGTTTTCCTTTGCCGCCTGCCTTTCCTCGCCTTGCCTCCCTCTCTCTGTTGTTTTCCATCCTGAAGGTATAATCCTATGCCTTTGTTTCCCTCTCACTGTCAAAGTGGCAGCACTTTGGCAGATTTAAAGCTTTAAATTTGCTGAATTAACCTCCAGGTGTGGAGCAACTGAACGTGGATCATCTCTTGCTCTCAGGCACACCATCCTCAGATTGATGCAAGCTCTCAGTACATCCAAAGTTTTGCTGTTTTCACTGAACTGTCTGTGTAGATACCCACCTAAGCTTTCTGGAGAGGATGAAATGACATTTATATATTTAGATGGTTGACTTATTTTTTTTAAAAATGTAAGTAACTTGGTAAAAACAAAAAAGAATGGTCTGAGAGTGACTGAGGAAGTTGAACTTGAAGGGCGTCTCAGCAGTCTCCTAATGATGTGTTTATTTGTCACTCTAAGTTTGCTGAATTAGAATAATAACGGTGACGTCAGTGTGCCACGGACCAGCAAGAAAAATCTGGTGAAGAATGCATACTCAAAAATCTATCTACTCATAAAATTATGCACAGAATCAGAAAACACCATTTATTGTATTTTAGTTTGATTTGATGCTTACCACATCTCATAACTAGCAGAATCAGTTTCTTCCTCCTCTCAGTGAAGCTTCTGTTACTTCCTTTTATGTGTAATTGACAACAACAGGCTTATGCTTGGAACTTCCTACAAGTCTTTCCTCCCAACTGAACATCTTTTTTTCAAATGATTAGAAAATAAAAATCAAAACAAATGTTGAATAAGCTGATGCCAATAGTCCCACAAGCACCTGCTTTTCCTTGCTGAGCTACTTCCTGTCCTGACGAACAGCTGCAGCTTGAATGTGAGTCATTGAGGCTGATATAAAAACTAAATTTTATATTTCTTACCACAGTGAAAACACAAATAAGTATTTACAACCAGATACTTTATTTTATTGGCATTTTGTGTGATAGAGCAACACAAAATGGTGCACAGAGATCACCAACTTTCTGCTGAACTCTTGGCTATAGATCTTTAAATTTCATGTGGCCTTCAGATTAGGGAACAGGAGGTGGTCTGTGCAGGAAGAAACCGTGTTAACAGTATCGCTACTTGACTTGAAAGCAGGGGAGCAATGTTCTACAGTATGGAGTTATCAAGCATGCTTCTCTGTCTGGCAGAGAAGCATGCTCTTCCAAAGGACAAGTGTTTTCCAGAGGACAACACATGCCTGCATTGTGTCGTATTAAGTTTGGTACAGAATGAGTTATACTGTGGGGCATACTTTTGTGGGTCGGCCCCTTTGTTGCAGTGAAAGAAACTCTTATGCTACATTCACAAAGCAGGTATTAATGGTCAATTTTTTTTTTTTTTTTTTTTTTTTGCTGAAATCTGTTAGTGATGCAATGGCAGTGAGACTTTGGTGTGAATTGTTTATAACCCCAAAGAGACCTGCTTGTGCAGAAGAACAATGACGTCACAGCAGTGCACTCTTTATAGAAGTAATAATAGATGGGGCCGTCTGTGGATCAACATTAGAGTTATTCAGCAATAGGCCAATAGTATTTTCTCAAGATCATAAGAAGACAGAGGAAGCTAATAAAAAGAAAGAACTACTAATAGAAATGGCCTTTTGTGGAGCATTGACAGCAACTTGCATAGAGAAGTTTGTTTGTATGCAATGTTCAACCAGAAGTGGTGGGATTGTGATGTGATCTGCTTCACTTCTGCATTAATAAAAAAAATGTCAACCATTGTCTGGATTCTTTGGGTGCAGAATTATGATGCTTGTCAGTGACATAAAAGTCTGCTAAAATGGACATGAACATTCAAACTGCAGATGAAAACAATCGGACATGTATTCAATTCAGTGCCGCATATGAGATTTTTGGGGGGGCATCTGAGTGGTGTGAAAGATAGGAATTGGGCCATTCAGTCTGTTGTGAGATAATCAGATTTGGGTAGTCCTTGCATGGTATTTGAACACAACCTTAATGTTACAGTCCCTCTTTTCCAGAATTGGTGTATGATCTTACAAATGCCTTCTGGAAAATGGTTAAGAAGTCTGATAAACACAACCCTAAATATTGTGGAAAGCCTTCAGAGAATAATTAAAACTGCCAAGGGTGCAGTGACAACATATTAAACCTTATAGAGAGAGTGATGTCACTCCTGTTTACATGTTTGAAGGTAGACAAGTGAATGTTTGGCAGAGATTTGTGTTTTAAAAAGTTGCATAATTACACATTATGATGATGTTATTATGGGCTTGCTCATTTAAGAATTCATTTTCTTACTACTTTAATTACTGAGCCTTACTTATCGGATTATCCACCTCATAATTATGTTGGACTTGATCATATTGCAGAAACTATCTTCTAGAAATATCAGTGCATTTACACACAGCTGCATACTTAGGTATTCCTGAATGTAAAATAAATAGGACATTTCTCCCTTTTTTCCAAACTATTAATGAGAATTATTCATAATTCAAACATGTATTTTTCCAAGCTTTTTCTCGTTCGTCTGAGATCTTTCCTTTTAGTTTTCTTCTGATGTTATTTGTACACATCGTCATTGCTTCTTTTCATCTCCTCTCAAACACGACCACTCTCCAGTTGATGGATGTTGTGCAGAAAATGCTGTAGTGCAGAAGAACTGTAGCTGAATGACTCCCAAAGGCAGGATGGGAACCTGCTAGAGAAGGGATGAGCATCTTTGAACAAGTAAAACATTTTTTCACTCGTATATTCTTTCTTCTCAACCATTCTGACATTAGTTGGTGGATTTTGATGACACTGAAGCTCTCCCTTTATGCTTTGCGCTCTCATGTCCTTTTTATCTTCCATCTCCTGTCTCCTCTGAATCATCCTGTGGACTACAGGAACAATAACATTTGACCTGGTGGCTGTAAGAACAGTTCAAACACCCACAAATGTTACACTGACTTATGTCAGCGTATTTGTTTTTAATTCTTATCGTATATATTTTGTTGTCTTCCCCTATTTAACCATGAATAAAACACTTTAACCTCATACACAGCTTTTGACTCACTGTGCCTGTTAAAAGTAGAGTTTTCTTGAGAATTTGGGGAAAAGTTATGACAATTGTAAGGGCCCCTGACCGACAGCATAGCTACCAGTGACGGCAGATAAACGATTTTCCTGCAATAACATGTTGTTTCTCCACCATTAGCACATTTAGCAGTGAGTGAATGAAGTTGATTGACAGCACTAAGACCCTCCTCCTGGTCCTGATTGGTTGTTTTGGCCGGAATGTTGCATTACTGTAGCCAGCAATAGTAATTCAGGGAGAAGGTGGAGGAGATTGATTGTTTTCACAGATTATCTGTCTCATAAGAAACTGTCATGACATGGTGACAGCTTTAACAAATATGGAGAAAACATATTTTTTATTAAAGTTACGTACTGCAGCTTCAATAAAATGCAACTACATAGCATTTTTTGAGAAGTCTGGATTGCTTTATGTGTATTTTGCATGTTACTGTTCACTGTTGCTCGTGAGGAGAGACATTTCAGTAATCTAAAACTAATAGAAAAAATTTAAGCAATCTACTTGCATACTGTATGTGGACTGTTCCATGTAAAATTCATGAGCAGTGAATATTGTGCTAGTTATCAGTATTGGACCAAAGAAAACAAGGCAGTTTCAAGCCTTTAAAATTGTGACGATAGACTCAAAAAATTGTAACAGCAGCTGAGTGGGGGGGCCCAATTAAATTTTTTGTCAGGGGGCCTAAGATTCCTGACGGCACCCCTGAATATATATATGTGTGTGTGTGTATATGTAATTAATTTTTGTAGAAGGGTTTCTAACTTGTCTGTCTTGAAGTCTCAGCAGTGTGGGACCACTGTGGCTGAAATGTGCTGTTTTGGTTGATTGCATGTCCTATGTGTTGCACGGGGGGTTTAAATGTTGAGTCAGCCAATATCCACCTTAGTTAAATAATGGATATCCTCAGAGCTCATAAAAGAAAAATGGGACCAAGCTCATCTCACCTGAACTCTCTAGAGTTGTGCCAGCTCTTTGATTAAAGCTGAACCTCAAAATCAAACAGGAAACGAAAACACTTCATTACTTGACTTAATCATAATCCAGATAATCTGATGTTTCCACACCAGAGTGAGGATACTTTAATGTGATACTTAATGTTCACCTCATATACCTTTTTGTAGGTTTTGACTCATTTTGTTGATTGCTTTGACTTTCTTTCCCTCAATTTTATCTCTAATCAATGAGCCTATTTCTGTAAATTGTGGCAGATGTAGATGGGTTAATGTTTTATTTAAGAATACTGGAAGGATTTTTAATTATGACCACAACAACAGTCAATATTTACAGTACAGTAAAAAGATAAAAAGATTTTAAATGATAATGAATGTAGTCATTCACTGGTTCTAACGAGACTTAGTTGCTTGGATCTTTCTTTTCTAAATGTCTTTGAAGGATCATTTTGGACTTTGACTTCACATTCTTTGCCATTTGATGATTGCTTAAATCCAAACTGCAGATTGGTTCACTGGTAGTTTTGTTCTTGCATTTTTACCACAAGAACAATCTTTGTCAAGTCTATGTGCACGCAGTTGTGTGGCTACTGTGTTGTGGCAACCCCATGGAGGAAAGTGCTGAAAGGATGACAGACAGACACCTCCTTAAAAACTCAGCTGTTGCTGCCTCCACTGTCACACAACTTCCTAAAAACAAACTTGAACCCCCTGCTTGGAAAACTGGTTGAACTCACACTAAGTGAGTTCAAACATTTTACGTAAAGTTTGGAAATTTACACCTGATTACGTCACTGGCTTAAAGACAAAGAGACTAGGCAGCTTGTTTCTGCAGTACGTATCATGTAATTGGTAGATCAAACAACTTTTCCCTCTTCCATTTTCTATATTGTTCTTATTCAACACCAGTCTGAGCATGGCTAAGCAGCCAGCCGTTACACTCAGCGTCAACTCATTTTGCTCACCTTTAAAGGTTACACGTGGATAGAAATGGCCTTAAACACTCATCGCATTTGTTACAAACATTTTGTTGTGAAACAAATTCAGTATCATGGCAACTTTGAATAGTCGCATGTTGATGATTTGTTTATTAATTTGATCATTCTTCGGTCCTCACTCCATCTGTGCACCCTTCTGTCTCCTTTCTTCCCACGTTCATCCAACTCACATTCTGGTTGGATCCAGTCACAGGAGCCTTTTTACATAATGGAGTCACGAAGCACAGGGCATGTGGATTTTACCTGCTCACCCCCTCTCACTCGTCTCAAAGGGGGGTGTTGAAGCAACTGATGTGGGATGATCCATATTAAGTCTTTCCCTGTGCCTTTCACTATAAGACTTTTCATCTTATAGTGAAAGATATCAGATGAAGCAGGTACTGAAGTACCTGCTGTACTTTAGTAATTAGCAGGTTTCTGATATCCAACTCTGTGTTTCGGGAATCATGTCTGTTATAGCTCTGTTTTCAATGCAGCGGAAATGCTGTATCGATCCGGTAATGAAATACTTCTTTCATTTGCTATTTTGTCAAGAACAAGCCATTCCCTCAAGGTGGCAGAGATATTTGTATATTTTTCTAGGAGCTTGTTCCTCCTTTGTGCAGAGCTTTCTGAGCTTGTTTACATCCAGTGTCTTATATACTGATGTATTTATAAACTCGAGTGTCACGTGATCTACAGTACCTTCAGAATCATGAGCCACCAGTATCAACTCTTTCAAATTATAGGGAATAAACCTGTCGCCTTGACGAGGGGCTGATATGAGATCACTGCCTTTTGAGATGATTAATGATGATTTATATCTTCAACAGACTCATGGTCCACAAAAACATTAAAAAAGATGACTACTTTGTTTAATTTTTAAGCTTTGTAATCCAGAATCAACATGATATTAATGCTGTCAATGCAACCTTTTAAATGTGAACTTTGACTTCAATGTATTTAATATATGTTGCAAAAATTAATAAATTTAAAAACAGAATCTTTGTTAGCTCCTTTTAATTTTTAGCCGGTGTTTGTCAGTTAATCTATATGAATATTCTGGTGAGAGCTTTTAAAGGTCTAAATATCTTATTAAACAGTATGTGAGAGCTGTGTTGCAACTCATAGTTCACTTGTACTGTTTGAATCAAAGCAAAAAAACTCAAAGTTCAAATCAGTATTTTAATATCAAACATCTGTCTAAGGTGACACCTCATATTCACATCTTCATTTCAAGGCCATGGTCTCTTGCACCTTTTAAGGTCAATGCCTTTTTGTTCCCCACTAGATGCATCATAAAGAACTTCTAAAAAGTTTTAAAGGGTCAAAATAATGTCAGCACTTTCTTTGTTGTACTCTTTCATTTATTTGGAACTGGAGACACTCTCATAGATGTGAAACCAGAGCATTGGTGGAAACTAAATTGGGGCAATAAATCCTAACTTAATGTGGAGAGCAAGAGATGGACAAAACTTACCCAAACTTTGATTGATGGCACAAGCCTCAACATCTCAGAGGGCTTTCTTACCCATTCAGTGATTCATCTGTTTCTTCACCCATGCACCACTTGCCTCTCTTTTTTCCCCCCTCAAATGTAATACAGAGAATAATCAGTGAGGATGGGAACTGCTGAGTGTTCATCCTGACTGCTGACTTTTCAAACACCTTTGGCAGGCACTCAAAGTGCTCAGGAGTTGGCCGGCCCTCATCGTTATACAGAGGGCTTGTAGTGCCAGGAGCCTTACAGCTGCTATTATTTGTCACTTAGAGGTAGAAATTGAGGGCTTGGGTCAAAAAAAGTTCAGCCTCGTTGCACATTTATACAAACTTGGGTGGAGGGTGATAAATGACTTGAGATGTAATGTATTATTGAGAAAGGGAAAGTGAGTATGCTTGTGCTCCAGTGTGGAATCTAATGATGATGATAAATGTTTGGAAATGACAGTTTGTGGCAAAAATCTGGATGGAAACAGTTAAAGATTGTACATTGGATATTAAGATTTTATGCTAAACCTAAAGAACTTAGTTTTTTGTTTGGTGAAGTGACTGATTCACTATTCTCAGACTGTCACCTTTAACAGGGAGTAAAAATGGACTCACACAACCACAAATATTTAAATCATTTAAAGGGAAATGAGAAATTCATATATAAAAATTACGTTTTGCATATTGACAAATTCTCTTTTTTTGATGGCGAAAACCCAGAATGCTAGTAAGAAGAGGAGGTTACAAACTTGATGTCAGCTTTTATTGACAAGTTGTCAATCAAGTTGTATTTGTTTTCATCTTGGTTCTTTTAGATCTGAAAGATACCAACAAGAAAACTGATGAAGAACTTCATAGCTTCTTTTTTTCGTAATGTTTGTTGCTTTCTTCAGTACAAATAGCAGTTGCATTTACAAAAATCTGTCGTCTTGTTAAGATTCAAGATTTTTTAAATTTATTTGTTTGTGTTGGGACTTTTAGAGAAGAAATTGCTGGCGAGCTTTGGATCATTGTCCTAATTTTTAATCCACCTGTACGTAAACCTAAGGTCTGCAGGTGATCACACTACCACCACTGTGCTTAACTGTTAAGTAGGATGTTTTTTTTCTGAAACTTTTTGTTTTATGCCAGATTTAACAATGTTCATACTTTTTCCCCTTAAAAGTCTCATGATGTCATGTTGCCCAGTCTCTTGTTTTTTAATACAAAAAACAAGAGAGGTCAGACTTTATTGCTGCAATAAAGTCTGACCTTAACTGTGACACATAAGGTCTGTAGGGGGCCTTTACTGACCTCTTGGATGAGTCATTGATTCACATATGGATTAATTTTCCTGAACCGGCCACTCATGGGAAAGTTCATCTCTGTTCCCTGTTTTCTCCCTTAATGGATAGTGGCTTTTGCTGTTGCTCATGGAGATCTCAAGAGCTTAGAAATTGACTTTTTTCCTACTTCATGTTAAGATATTTCTTTGATGGATACTAAAACTGAACCAGGTTATCAGTCTTTGACATTAAAATTAGATTGATATGAAAATTCAACAAGAAAAGGAAAAAAAATAAAACAGGAGAAATCTAGGGGAAAAAAGTTTTTAAAATTGATTCATGTCTAATCTTATAGCATCTTATGACGTTAGAGAAGGTGCTACCAGGATCAGCAGTAGATGGCCATCTGTGTAAATATTTTACTACTGAGAGACCTTGTCAAGTCAAATCAGAACACAGATTTGTTTTCATGCAGCCCATTTTGTAAAGACATCCTAGCTGACATTGCTGCAATACAGCTGCCTCTTAAAACATCTTATCTTGTAGATCTCAAACATGATCAAAGAGAGGCTGGACTTACTTTGTGTTTGTTCCTGGTGTCAGTCTGATCTCAGCCTACAGCGGCTCTGAGGCACAAAAACACATGAATATTCAGCTGCTAATCTCTGAGTAAGAAACTTGGTGCTTTCGAATGTTAATTTCTTCACATGGTGTTGTAATAGTGCAGAACAGTTGCTCCTTTTTTGCTCTGAGTAAACCCTGTGACATGCGGTGTGCGCGGCAGACACGATGCCATCTGTGTTGTGTTGTGTTGCAGGATCCCTGGCAGGCTCAACGACAGACGCACGCCCCTCGGAGAGCTCAACTGGATCTTCACTGCCATCACCGACACAATCGCGTGGAACGTGCTGCCCAGAGGTGAGTCTCTTCGTCACAACAGCCTCCTCCTCGTCAGGAAAATCTATTTATTTGCATCCTCACAAGTATGTGAAAGCAACAAAATATATATCACAAGAAAGGAAGCCGGTCACAATAACAAATTTTGCTGGACGATAAATTGCCTCAGAAGTTATAGCGATAAACGATAATATTGTTGCTTTGAGACCATTTTAAAGTAATGTAATGGTAATGGCATAATAATGCACACAAATATGCAAAATAAGTAAACAAAACCACAGAAACAACAAATAAAATGAATTATGAAGTCTCTAAGCAAAACCGTCCTTCGATAAAGTCTTGTTGAGAAGAAAGCATCAGACTGAAGACTTCTTTGTTTTCCAGTTTTTGGTAGGAAGAGAAAACCCATAGATTATGCAAACAGAAATTATTGAGCTTGCTTTAATTTATCATGTGATTGATTTTTTGTGTTTTGACAAAAAACACACTATTAATGTGTTTGAATAGTGTTTTTATAGGAATACAAAAAATTTTAAATTAAAATTTTAAATTTCACCACGCTCAAAAATAAAGCAACATATTGTGTTTCTCTAGGGATTTACAGCTACACTGGCTCAGAGATTTCTGAGCAGATTCTGATTTCTCTTTTTTTCTGGCTGAATTAAAGATTTGTCTGCCTTCACAAAATGTTTACTGTAGCACTTAAGTGACCCCAGTTAAAAAGTTTTAATTTACTTCTTTTCTTCCTTTGTTCCTTCCGTCTTTACTTCCTTCCTTCTTTTAGAATCAAAATGAGAAGTTGTAAACTTCTCAGATCATCTCAGTTCAGTCAAAAGATTTGCAATGCTACAAGTATTCACAGGAAGCTGCATCAATTTGCATCAAATCTGGTGAAAGATTGAGCGTCTTGAGGGTCCTCTGCAGGGATGCTCCAACTGTCTCCTCTCTTCTATTTTACATCATAAGAACAACCCCCGCTGTGCGGTACACATGTAAACAGCAACAGTCAAGTAATCCAAAAACCAAATGATCTGCACTTTCTCTGCTGTGGTAATTGAAAAAACAAAGCTTTAAAAGGAATTTCTAGTAATCCTTTAGTGTGCTGATTTGTTATAGGCACACTAATCAGCTGTCAGAATTAGGAAAATAAGCTCCTTTTTAAAAGATTTTGCTGTTACAAGCTAAAATTAATGTTTGAAAGCACTCAGTGGAGGTGTTGGGGCAGGAAGATGAGCTTGCAAAGATATCAGAGGCATACTAAAATCTTTCTTTAAACATGTCTGGGCAGTGATGAAAAATAAAGCGTCCCGCGTGGCTCAGCTCTCAGGGAGTCCAAAGTGGGGCACCTAAAATAAAAAGCAGCGATGTCTATGCATCAGCAGTACTATGAGAGCATCAGAACATCCCCAGTGGCTGAAATCATGCCGCTGTTGATATAAAATGCCAGAAGCGCAGTTTGTGCAGGTCAGCTCTTCAAATTGAGATTAATTGTGTTTAGAGTTCCCCGCACTATAGTTGAGGATATCACTTGAGCCGGGGTTTGGCATACGACACACCTGACTGCAACTACCCATTTCTCACATGCTTGCCCTGATGAAAACGCTGGCGCACACACTCATTGTTATGACATGCCTCTAGATTGTGTATTCCTTGATTTCCCTCCTGTTTCATGTATTCAACACACGTCCTCTCAGTCACACATTCAAATTCCCACGCGACAAACTGTGTCCCGGTTAGAATAGCATTGTGACAATGCTGATGTCTGCCAAAGCCTTTTAAAGCCTCGGGGCTCCGCTGTTAATGAAGCTGCCCACATCAGAGAGATTTCATGTAATGAAGGCACTTCATATACCTTATCTAAATCACGCACACACACACACACACACTGAGACTTCTGCAGCCTGTCACCAACAACATGCTCATTGTCCCTTAGGAAATATGTCCAAAAAGTAACCGTAAAATCATAATCACCAGCCAGAAACGGTGGAAAGGAAGTGGCCCGACTTTGTCAAAGTTGAGCTAAACTAATGGATTCTTAATGTGTTGAAGACTTTGAGATTGACATGTTATAAGAATTTCAGACACAGTTCAAACCAGAGATTTGCATACACTGTATAACAGGATACATAACTTTATCCCCTGACAGTAAATAATCTTTTCTTGGTTTATTTTAGTTAGGAAAACCAATATTATTTCTGTTTGCTAAATGACAGAAAAGGAAAGAGCAGGAACTCCTTAAAGAGATAGAGGCCCAAATTCAAGGTGTTGGATTACAAAGCCAATTTTCTTTTATGTCATATTTGATATATATAGTTTTTTTTTTAAAAAAAACTGAAGATAACATAGTTACTTGATTGTGCTATAAAATGGCACTATATGTCTGTAAAATATATAACTGTGCCCTGTTAAAAGAATTCACTCTCCTGCTCTTCTGGCATTCAGCTAGTAGAAATAATTTTCATGATCCTATCTGACCAAAAACAGGACCAGTTTAGTGTAATTTAATGTCGGACTGAGGGGGGAAAAAATTGCGTCTTTTAATAAAATGTAAATGTCTGGTTTTAACTGTATATTGCAACATCGTGTCTGTCACATCATCTTCTTTCTGTAGAGCAAATGTGCCCAGACACTGCAAGCCTTCCAGACCCACCATGCTATTTGACTAAGCTACAAGAAGAGGACACGATTAAGGACACAACTTACTGAAAATAAGCATTTCTCTGTCTTTTACATACTGGAAGCAAACCCCCAAACCAGATGATTGTTTTTCCAAATTTAGTCACTTTGGCTCAATAGGCTCTGTTCATTCACATATAAAGTGCCCCATTTTCTTTTATTCTTACATGTAGGTTAATCTAATTCGTTTTTTGCCCTTCTTCTATCTGCAGAATAATATATAATTTCTATTTTCTCCATCCTCAACTTCAGATCTGTTCCAGAAGTTGTTTCGTCAGGACTTGCTGGTGGCCAGCTTGTTTCGCAATTTCCTGCTTGCAGAGAGGATAATGAGGTCGTACAACTGTACACCAGTCAGCAGCCCCCGTCTGCCTCCCACATACATGCACGCCATGTGGTAAGACACGCTCACAAGCAGAGCTCAGGTTACATGAACACGCAGATGCACAGATGTCTGTGGCTTTGTAAAGCTGGACGTTAGAGGAAAGACAGGAGTCACCCTCAAGGCCTGGCTGTTAACTCAGACAGAAAGCAATTAAAGGATGAGAAGAGTTTCTAAGAGACATATTCTTTATTAGGAAACAGCATTATCCTCTTTATGTAATGGTATGTATATTTAATGAATGAACATTTTAGAAAATCAACTGGGAAATTAGAGGTGGATTCAAACAGTAAAACATGCCTGGAAGCTAATTTGTGTCAGTGTGAAGGGATTTCTAACTGAAAGAAAACTGCTTCCTTACAATGATTTCCTTTTTTTAGGTTTGGTTGGTTTGCGACTCTCCATTGAAATGACTTGTACATGCAAGAAATCGCTCAAAAACATCTCGACAGTCAGAGTTTGATAGATGCCTCCCAGAAGTTGTTTCAGCCAAAGGGTTTAAAACTAGCTATTTGAGGGTATCCTAACTTTATCCTCACATGGAAAGCACATTTTGTTAATGTCTTTTGTTGATTAAAAGAAGAATATTTGCTGTTGTTTAATCTCAGTTAAATTTATTTCTACCAGCAATAAATAAAATGTGAAAAATATCTTGATCAAGAGTTTAATATTTAATGGGGTGTTTCCTGTCTGGCCATTCCCTTCCTACCCAATTCCACTCGATATTCATCTCCCTTTAATGCTCTGTCTAGGATTTCTCCCATTGAGCTTGATTTCTCCAGTTGAATTTCAACCTGGACAATCAGTGAACACAAGGAGGAGTTGTGAAAGATGATATCAATCTTCTGCCCTGTTTTTGAATTACTGTCTTACTATACATGGTTGTAGTTTGGCATTGGCAGCACAGGAAGTGAATGAAGCCATTCAGTCCGTGTTGGCCATGCTCAAAAATATTGAGCAAATAAAGTTGGAGCAAGAGGAATGTTTAAGACATTTTATTGCTGATGGAGATGTTGTGGCCCTGCTCCCCGTGGGGTTGATTACAGCACATTCAATTTCTGGTGAACTTCATAGTGCAGCTTCATTCACGATCGAGCTGACCTATTACATACATCACATCCAGGGACTTCCTGTTATTTTTATATGAATACCTGTTTTCCTAGCTGAACTCTAAAAGCAATTATAACCCATGTACAAACACATAATGTGAATGATGAAGGTGAACCATTAAGAGGGGAGCTTGTGGTTGTTTTATGAAACCGTGATCCCAAATAGGCTTTAGTCACAGGAAAGTTGCTGCTTTTACATTTCTTTTTGTTCCTGACTCAAGAAAATCCAGGTGAGCTAAAAAATCAATAGCTTCTCTGGTACATTTTGTTATTTTGTTTTTCCAGTGATACAACAGATGCTTTATGTGTCCTCAAATATACAACAGGTTGCTCCCCTGTCTCTCATTTACAATTATGGCTCTATAAGCAAACCGAAGATAAACACAGCATTCTGGAGCTGCTCTGAATATAGATTACATGTAAGCAATATAAATGCTTGAGTCACTTTCACACCTTCCTTAAATAAGTATTGGTGTGGAAGCCTGAGCCAACATGTGGAGGTGTTTTTATATGTTTCTGCCTTTGAACATATGCAAACTCTTCATGTATTATTTTCTTTACACCCTTTTTTTTCTCATGTTGACTGTTGCCTGTGTTGCTCTCAGCAGTGAGCTCAGTGTTTTATAACGGTGAAAATTACTACCAGTACAGTCACAGTAACTGGAAACAGAACAGGAGTGGTTGACAAGAAACGTCTTACTTAGTTTAAGGTTTTTAATATCAGAAAAAAATTACATATTATTCTGTTTTAATATTTATTTAAGAGACTTAGCCAGAATGCTCTGCAGTCTATTAGAACTATGAGAACATTTTGTTGATAAGCTGCTTTTTGCAGGAGAAAGTTGTAGTTACTGTTCTCTGTTGGATCTTAAGCACCTGTCACATCTTTGTGGAGGAATTTTGGCAAACTCATTCTTCCAAATCGCCTCAGTTTAATGAAGCTTGTAGAGATCTATTGAGGTTTTGCCACACAGGTTGCGATTTTGACGTTGGCTTGACCGTTGCAATACACTAGTCGCTTTTGTTTTCTGTTGCTGCTTTGTTGAGGAGTAATTTGTGTTGCATGAAGATCTTTCTGCCACTAGTGGCTGTTATTTACAGTAGATTATGTATGAAGTAGGCAGAGAAAACTTGGTGGTGTGTTTGTGATTGTGTGATGTGTTGTGGTGGCTGGTTTTCTATTTTTAATAAATTTACAAAAATCTCAAACTTTTTTCCATATTGTCATTTGCGTGTTGAATTTTGTGGAAGATTAATTTAATACAACTTGTAATAAGGTTGTAACATGACAAGAATTGGAAAAAGTGAAGCACTTTGAGTCCTTTACGGATACATAATTGAACATAATATAATTGGACTCTATAGGGTTCATTAGTTATTTAATGCATTTATGAGATATTTATCTTAAATTGATGCTTTACAAGTAAAGTGTTCATATTTTGTGAAATAGACAGATGGGAAAAATATGGACTTTTGAAAGAGAAAATAGGAACAGTGTTTTAACATCAAGCACATCCAAAATCAATGGAATACAAGATGTGACTATTGAATCACTCAAGTGCTCTTTTTAACAAACTACACAATATGCAAAAAACGAGAAATGTGTTCCCTGTCCTTGAGCTGTAAGAACATCTTTACACTATTCTGTTCCTGCGTCTCTGGCTGGATGTTATTGCAGCTTCTTCTTAACAGATTGGGTCAGAACTTTTGTTTGGTCTTGTGTTCAACAACAATGAAATACAAATACCTCAGCACTTGAGTTTTTGTGAAGTATGAACTGTTCAGACCAAAAAGAAAATTATTCACATTTTTTTCACTTCAAATAAAAGAATCCATATCTGTTTTTATGGGTTATGTGTAGACCTTATGGGAGCGCATTTAAGCACATTTGAACAATCTCCAGAACAATACTCAAGTTGTTATTACAGATCATTAAAATAGAAAAAGAGTTTTTAATCAAAAACTACTAATGCACTTTGTTTTTTAAATTATTTGAATTAAACACAGTTATTATATTTTCTGAAGATGTTTCACCTCTTTAAAAAAACCAAAAGGTTTCTTCAGTCAGGAAATAATGTGATTTTTTACTGCTTAATGAGACAAACGCTGAGTTGAAATAAACCCCATTTCCATTTGTCCACCATGTTTTCTCATTAACATACGTGTTTGTACACAAAGGCCTGCTGTTGTCCGATTCCTCTTTTGCACAATATAAAAGCCATTATCTAATCATCCATCTTCCTTTAGTTACACAAACATCTCTCCATCACTTTTTTTCCTTTGCATCGTCTTCTAAAAATGCCTCTTTCTGCTTCTCCCACTCATTATCTGGCTGGCGTTGGCAAATCCTCCAGGAGAGGCTCGTTGTGTAACCACCTGGCATCTCTCCCTGTAACAAATACTGCTCTTTACTCCTTGAGCATGCTGTAGTCTTTCTTTCTCGCTTGTTCATCCCTATTAGTTTAGATTGCGGGTACTTTTCAGTGTTTGCGGCCCAACAAATTGGGATTTCACAACAGCACATGCAATATTAAGCAGGATAGAGTAACGACTGAGCAGTGCTTTAGGAGTCTAGGAAACCAAACTGTGAGGGCAATAAAGAGAGTAAGTGTTAGAGATAAAAGCCAAGCAGGAAAATAAAAGTTTGGGCCAGCATGGACTGGACCTGAAAGGATGGAGAGGAGGGAATAAGTACTTTTAAGGGCTTGCTGATTCATGTCAGTGCCAAAACACAAACTGCTATTGTTATTCAAATGGGGCAGAACAGGGCAGGGCAAATAAGCCTGAGGCTGATTACTCCCTTGCCAGCCATTTAATTGCCAGTAGTGTATGTCTGTTTTATATCGGTGCATGTTGTTTCACCACTCTCTGCAGCCAACCAGAGAAAAGAGCTTAGTCAGCTGCCAAATGCTCCCCTACACAGCTTTCCCTTCATTTCACACTCAACACGCATGATCTCTGGAGATGAGTCACTTCTACGGCCTTGTGAGCGGGTTAACCAGGCCATAATAATCTTGGAGCAGCCTCCATCCTGAGAGTACGTTCTTGCAGATAATATGGTACTTTCTGGTTGTTTATATGCCGACGGGTTGCATAAAAGCCATCAGTGATGGACTCGTGAGCTGGCAATTTCCCAGTCACAAGTTATGAAACCAGAATGTAGTGTTTTCAAATCCGATTTGTTAAAGGAGTTGAGTTGTTGCTTTAATTTTCTGTTATTTTTATTTTAGTCAACTATAACAATGATACTGAGAAACAAAAACAGAAAGAGTAGTTGGACACTGAGGTTTCTTCATCCTTTTTTAGATATATTTTTATCATGTAACTGTTTGAGATGATTTACCAAATTTAACACTTGAGAATAACCCAAGTGTGCATAAACACTCTGTGTATTGTGATGCCATCATCTGAACTAGATTTAAATTCAGTATTTTTCAGCCCAGGCCCAATCATTGTGAGCCTAATTAGATCTAGATTCTTTACAGCTAACACTGTATGTGGCTGCAAATTGCTACTTGATGTACAGCATCTCCTCTTAGGAATGCAATCAGCTTTTTACTGTGAAGATTTTTACCACAGGGCTAATTCTTTGTGCTGCTGCTAGTGACAAAAAAAAAAAACCCAATAACCTTAATCAAGCTACCTTTATATGTTTCTATGTTGCACATTCATCAGTGAGTCCATTACATGTTCTGCACTGTGCTGTCAACCAGGAGTGCAACTCTATTATATCACTCTGGAATAATGGGAAAAGCCATTTGAGCAGGAGAAAGAGTCTCAGACAGAGTGAACTCTGCGTCATTCATTCAGCTTCACATTACATCGCTGTGCATCAACTGGGAACATGAATCAACCTCTAACTCATGCTAACTGCGAGGAAAAAGCCCCATCGAGGCTCTGAGTTCAATTTTCTGCAAGAAAAAGAAGCTGGAAAGTGGAGGTTAGAGGAGACGGGCTGAAAGGGAGAAAAGAGAAGCTGTGATAAGGTTTGATGTGGATTGCATAACCCCATGAATTAAAAATGACCATGGGAGAAGAGCTGGTGTTTAGAAGGGGGATTAAAGGCTCCTCACTGCCCTCTCCAGGACCCGTTGAAGGAAATCTCAGGAGTTGCAGGCGCTTCGAGAACAATGCAGGGGAGACAATCTGATCTGAGAGAAATGGATTTGTACGCTGGTGTTAAAAACTTGACCATAGACCTGGTGTTGACCTGCACTTGTGTACAAACTGAAAATCAATTTAGCTGTGTTATGTGACAAGACACAACCAAAGCAAATGAAATACATTTTGATTCATACATATATAAGTGGACCTGGGCGAAAGATTGAATTCCCAACGAACCTACCAGAAGGTGGTCTAAAGAGTGGCTCGATTTGGTTTGTTTTTTATTTCAGGGGGACAAAACAATCTTAGCACCCAAGAAATTGCGTTTAAAATAAATACAGTATTTGTAATTAATGTTTTTCAGCTCAGTTCTCAAGTTTCAGATACATTAATAATTGTTCATAAGTGCATTATTTGCTACCTATTTAGTAGGAACATCAGCTTGGTAACACTAGAAAAACTATTTGTATAACAAAGCTTATTACAATACGATAGTGCAGACACCTACATATGTGATAAATAATACATGATACATAAGACATAACAGAACTGTCTCTTTGGAATTAAATGCCTGAAACATTCCTGAAGTATCTGTCAGAAGAACGGTACACTGTCATTGTAAAGTGATGGAAATGGTCAGCAGCAACACTCAAGTAGGCTGTGGCAGTAAAACAATCCTTAATTTTATCAAGCTATTATTTCCCACTCTATGACACCAGCAGCAGCTTGAACTGTTGAAATGAGGCAGGATAGCTCCACGGCTTTGTGTTTATGCCAAAATGAAACCCAGCCATCTAAATCTTGCAGCTGCAATTGTTTTCATTGAAAATTCAGTTTCTTGTGCTTTCAGAGTTGACTCACTTCTCCTTTCTTCTTTGTCTGTCTTCTCCTTTCCAATGCGTCTGAACTTCAGCAAGCCGTGTAGATGTCTAAAAACATTGAGTTGCTACCATGCAGTTGGCTGATTTACTGTCTGTTTTATTGACCAGTTGAATAAGATGTAGCAAATAGTGTATTTATTCAAATAAAATGTACTGGAAAAAGTGCCACTATTGATTTGTTATCATACTTCTATGATATTGCTACATTTGAACTGTACGGTTTTCTTGAACTTGAACTATTGATTTCTTTATTCAGTGAGAGACAACTAGATGAATTTAAAGTTTGAATATGAGATTTATTTGTAATATTTTCTTTAAAAAACACTCTGTTTTATTAGTAAGAATTTCACAACTATCTATTCATTACAAGCACCTTCTTTTCACTGTTGTCTTCTTTTCTTGTAATTACAAATATGAATAATGCCAGAAATGCAAACATCCATAAACACTTCTGTATTTTCATAATTGGTAGTGTTACTATTGTTCTAATTACTTTGTATTGTCAACATTTGATTAATTGTTGTAATAATATATTTGTGAATTTAAAACGTAACTTTTTTGTATTATTACCTGACTTGTGTTGTTTTTGAAGATCAGATGATGTAATTCTAATGTGGTTTGTGTCGTGTTTCATCCCTGCAGGCAAGCCTGGGACTTGGCCGTGGACATCTGCCTCTCTCAGCTGCCTACCATCATCGAGGAGGGCACCGCCTTCAGAGTGAGTGTGTGTGTGCGTGTGTATGTTGTTGAGGGATAGACCGGGACTCTGACACTTTAAAAACGCGGACAAATCCTTTTTGCTGTGTTTTTATAAGTGACGACGGGAATGTTAGAGATAACAGGATGCCATCTTTGATAGATGGCTTCTGTCCGCCGCTGATGTCCAGGAACACCAAACAGTTCTCGTTTGCTCTGCAGCTTTTCCTCCATCAGCACCACCACCATCTCTGATAATTACTCAAACTCACACATTCCCAGTGGATAATATTGTAAAATGTCAGGTCTTATAACTCAAGTATGAGTGTCAAATAAAAAACGGTTTTCTGAAACCACTGGCCCTGCACTTTCAGCCACTGGTGTGTTTATTGTTATATTTACTGACACGGCAGGGGACTCTGATAGAGATGCTGAGTTCAATGAAAACAAACTGCAAGAGGCTTATTGAACTGATGATGGGCTCATATATCTCGATCAACTATTTGTTTTTTGTTTGTTTTTTTATGCATGAGCCGACTTGATCCTCTGATTTGTAGATAGATCAGTCGCAACCTGTACTTTGTAATGGAAACTGTTCAGGAGACTTTAGCACTTTAATCTTGGGCTTTTTTCCTGTCCACCTTGCCCTCGGAGGTGGGCTTCTTCTCCATCGCTCCCCTGGGGGCAGTTTCCTTTCCACACTTACCCTAGCACTCAGGCTGAAAACACTTACCAGCATCATAATTGAGCCCCGGAGGACCTTTAAAGAAGATCTTCCCCCTCTGTGTTGAATTCAGGAGTCTTTAAGATCTTTCTGGTGCTCTTCAGCTATACACATTACTTTCTGAGGCTTTGGTAAAATTGATGAAAAGAAAAGTGGCGTGAAAAAGTGTTTGCCCCCTTCCTGGTTTCTTACGTTTTTGCATGTTTGTCATACTTCAGCATTTCAGAACATCAAACCAAAATTAAATATTAGTCAAAGACAAAACAAGTAAACACAAAATGTAGCTTTTTAATGAGCATGCTTTTTAATAGGGGAAGAAAATCCAAACCTACATGGACCTGTGTGAACAACTGCAATAAAGCATTTGTGATAACCTTCAATGAATCTTTTACAGCTGTAGAGGAATTTTCTCCACTCATCCTTGCTGATTTGTTCTAATTCAGCCACGTTGGAGGGTTTTTGAGCAAAAAACACCTTTTTAAGGTCAAGCCACAGCATCTCATTTGGATCTCTGCTGGTCTGTGAGGTTGGAAGGGCTCCTTGCCAGTACCCTAATCTTGGCTCCCTTCTTAGGCAACAAGTGTGAAATTGCTGTTCTGGGACATTAAATATTCCTGTTAATGAAGCTTTTCTTTTTTTCATCAGCAGGATGAAAAAAAGAAATTGAACAAATTAGTAATTTTCTAAGTGCAGATTATCTACCCAGCATGCTTTACATTTCACAAAACAATGAATAAGGTCAACGTTTGGTGACGTTTTTTTTTCCTGCTGTGATTATTTATAAATTAACCCATCCATCCAGTTCAGTGCTGTCATTTCCCTCCTCAAGATCTATTACCGTACCCAAACATGGCATGATTCCTGCTGTAATTTCACCTCACAGCATGATCAAATAACGTGGGGCGAGCAGCCAATCAGGTGGCCTGCCACGGCAGCAGAGACCACAGAGACGGTAAGCTGATCATGATCGATCGGGATTTATGTTGTTGCTGCAGTGCAGTGTCACCTCTCAGCTCATTATGTTGGGCCTTTTTATGAAATGATGAGCTAGTTGCTGCAGACTGGCTGTGCGTGTGTGTGTGTGTAAGAGAGAAGGAAATTCAGCGCAGTAAAAGCTCTAATATCTTTGTTACTTCTGCTGCTTGTGTCCACAGCACAGTCCGTTCTTTGCAGAGCAGCTCACGGCGTTTCAGGTCTGGTTGACCATGGGTGTGGAGAACAGAAATCCTCCTGAGCAGCTCCCCATAGTGCTGCAGGTACACACACACAACCACCCCTGCACACCTTCTTATAATCAGTGTTTTCTGTATGCACGATGCGTAGATCATTAACCCAGAAATGATCTACGCAAAGCCTGGTGATTGGAGAATATACCATATTAAAAACATGAACATCGAAGTCAAGCATAGATTCAATATTTGCTTTAGTATGTTATACTATAACTACAAGAAGTGAAACTGATCAGTAGGGTTTTTTCATTATTTCTGTGGGAAGAAAGTATGATAATTTATTCATTTTGCAATTATTAGTGAGAAGATGCCATTCTGTCTTCCTCTCACTCTTTCCTTTTGTCCTATATTTATCTTATGACTCACATCTACTTATATTTAATAGATAAGGATATTTGCACTGCTTTCTGCAGTTTGTCTTTTGGCTGCCAGATTTTCTTTTTTAAAGTATGTTGATAATTGGCACTAATGCATTGATGGCTCACTCAAAAGTGCTAAACAAGGGTTCTAGAGAATAATTAGAAATGGTATCATAGATGGTACTCTGACATCCTGTAGAAAGTTAATGAAACACTCAACTTTACTCTTCTGATACAAAACAATATTATTGCTAATTCCACAGTGTAAAAACTGCATGTCTTCCCTTTTTTTTGAAAAAGAAACAAAAAAATCACATTAGCATTAAAAACACAGCACCGGATGAGAGAAAATCAAGATTTCTTTGCCTGACTAATGAGTTTTTGGTCATTTTTACACATGATGGCTACAAATTAAACATGACATAGATGTTTCAGGTGTTTGCAGATCCACATCTGTTGCATATTGTCAAGGGGAGTGAGGGCCAATCTTTTCCACAAAGTTCACAGCACACCAAGCAGCTGCTTAAACTGACTACCGCTACATAAAGTGCTGCTGTCGATTTTACCTGATACCTAAAGCCATCAGTGTTGCAGATTGCACAGAAAAGGCTTTATTCTCCATTATGAAGCAATAGCATCTTGATTAAACTCACAAATCACCTGCCAGAATTGTACCGGTAGCCGGGAATATTACTGCTACAGGGACTACTTCTTATGCTGAGATCTCGCTCTTCTCCAAGGCTTAATTTATTATAATTTATTACACCAGGCGTTCCTTTTTACCACATCTTTTACCTCAGAAGTGTGAAAATCCTTCTTGGAAGTTCAGTTCAGGACTTTCAGGCTAATTTCCTTTATTACAGCCCTACAGCTAAACCTACTTCTGTGGCCGCTCCTGTGTCTGGTAGAGATGGTAAATTTGTTGGGGGGTGGGGCTGCAGTCTGATGCTTCGCTCTCGTCCTTCCACCTCCACCGCCATCTTCCCCGCAGGGTGGTACAGTGGCGGCGTTGCATTATATCACAGCGTAGTAGCTGCATGAAGCTGTCCATGCTGAATGGTAATTTCCTGCTGAGTCAGCGCTCTGCGAGCAGCAGCACATCCATACAGCGGGGCCCGTCGGGACCCGTTAAAAGCCAGGAAAAAGGCACCGTGATTGAAGAGCACGTGGATGCTGTGCGTGTGCATGTGTGTGTGTTTGTTTGGAAACAACAGGGAAACAGCTGCAGTAGCCGTTCAATTTGTGCAACTTTATGCGGTTGAACACCGTGATTGGAAAAAAATATATGTGTACGTATTACTGGATGATCCTGTATGTTTAAACACACTGTTGCAGGAGGATGAAGACTGGCATTTCCTTAGAGCGCTTATGATTTGATGCCAAATATATTCAGGCACCATTTGAAGGATGAAAGATTAACAAGAAACAAGAAAAGCAGAGTAATCCATCAATAATGGTCTTTAGTAAAATGAGCAACAACTCATCTAGAGCAGGTTTGAGATGCTGTGCTGCGTTGTCTTGACAACAGCTATTTCATCTAAAAAGGATTAGCAGATTGTGCGAAGGGATTACAGCATTTAAAAATCGCAGTGCTACGGTAACAGAGGCGTTTAAGCCTGTTTGTTCCTCCACACGCTGCTGTAGCTATTAAACAACATATTCACCTCACACAGAGCGTAAGTTTTCATACCTGAACATTTTCTTACATTACAACCACAAATGTAAGTCATTAGGATTTAATGTGAGAGACCAACACAAAGCATGATTGCGAAATGAAACGAAAAGCATACAGTTTTCAACAGTTTTCAGCCTTTAACTAGGCCATTCTAACATCTGCATATGCTTTGAAAACGATGGAGTTGCCGCTCAGGCTGTATATTCAGGGTTGTCGTCCTCTAACAGGTTTTCTTTTAGGATCGTACTCTTATTCATCTTTATCCATTTTCCCCTCAACTCTGACAAACTTCACTGGCTTTACTGGAAAAAAAAAGCCCATCCCCACAGCATCATGCTTGCACCACTGTGTTTCGCTGTGGATATTCTGCCACACACTGCATTTTGCATGTGCCTTTTATATTGCTTATGGCATATTTGTAATGGCTTCCTGATTTCAGTCGCTTTATTTTTGACACTCTCCCAGAAACACCAAAATTTGTTGCCTGTGCTTCTAAAAGTTGTCCTATCTGCAGCTATGTCCACCTGAGGTGGGGTTCCCTGCAGCTCCTCCAGAGGTAAACAGTGGTGATTCCACTGCTTCTCAAACTAATGCTTTCCTTGCCCTTACTCATTTTATTTACTAATTTAGTGACTTTGGAAAATAATTAGTGGCATCAGATTTTATTTAGAAGAATCAGTATGTGCTATTTTTTCAGATTTGACACAACGTGAAAAAGTTTAGGGGGTGTGAATATTTTTACGAGGCACTGCAACATGACGTGCATCGGTGCTCAGACACAGGAGAACAGGAGGCAGCGCTTACTCACTGCTTGCAAATCTGAGTGAGGTGAAGATATTGCAGCGGTAAAAACACACTCACGTTCTCTGTTATGTTGCAGTGTTGATCTGGGAGTTTATTTCCATTCCTTCCAGGCCTTCTGCTCTATGAATAATGCACACCAAATGTAGTCGGTGATGGTGAGAATGAAAGAAAGATATGGATTTAGTTGGATTGCGCTCATACCAGCAGAGGTTTGGGTCGGGTTGTTGCCCCGTGGCTTTTCTGCGGCGCCTACGTCACGTAAAAACACACGAGCACGGACGTTCCCACGCTCCTCCTCAGAGCTGGAGGCAGACGTGCTGCGGTCTTCCCCCAGCCTCCTCCTGTTTCTGCGGTCACGCTCACAGGTCGATGTCCCCCCGAGGATTCTGTTCATGCGTCGTGTGTAGGAGGAGATTTTTGTGTGAGTCTGCGGTCCTCCATATGCTTGTTCCCACACACACTGTGAAAGTCACATGGAGATGCTCCGGCGTCCTGCCTTCACACAGATTTTAATGCTGCATTGCATAGTCTATGCAAACACAAGCATTTATGTATTTTTAGCATCTGCCATATGCATCCTATAAATAATCCTGTGTGGCTACAACAGCTTTCTAAATTATTCCCAGTTGGCATCGGTATTTCATTATATGAACGCAGGTAAGTTAAAGCGCCCACTCAGATGATGTCATACTCCGATACCTCTGTAAGCATCCGAATAAAATGGCAGCCAAGAGGACACACCCAGCTGCCCACGCCGGCATGCCCACACACTCAGTAATGGTTCTGGTTCTAGTAGTGGTGGGAGCACCACCTGTTCCAATTCACCTTCTCTGCCATATTCCCTGCTGCTCTTCCTCTTCCTTTAATCTCAGACTTCCCTCCGGTTTTGTAGGCAAACCCAGATTACCTCTGATCTGTTTTCCTACCTTTCAGGTTCTCCTGAGTCAAGTGCATCGGCTGAGGGCTCTGGACCTGCTTGGACGGTTCCTGGATTTGGGACCCTGGGCTGTCAGTCTGGTTCGTTCGCTTCTTTTATATCCGTTTGACACTGCTAAGTGAATTCAGACATTGCTAAATGTCAAAGGTAGTTTATACAATTTGAAACCATAAAAATATGTTTCACCATAGTAATAACTGCATAATTTTTAATCTATCAAAATGGTTTGAAATATTTAAACAACAGTGCAATAAAACATACACAAACTCTGCACAGTCAAATAATTATCGACTGAAGAATTAAATGTGAGCTTCAGATGAAATAAAACCAAAATATGCGATCAGCTCACGTGGTTTACAAAGAACACTTTGGTAATATTGACCACATATTAAAAATTAATCTAAAAAAATCCCCTTCGTGCTGTTTTCCCTTAATAAATGTAGTCATACAGTTGAAACCAGATATTTCACCAAGTAAATATATTTTTTTATCTTGCTGTCTGACCTTAAGTCAGATCAAGCTCTTGTTTCAGGTCAATTAGAATGACCAAAATTATATCTATTTGTTAAATGCTAGAAAACTTTGCGAGAACATTTTTTAGAGATTTGTTTTTTTTTTGTGTAAATTTATTGATTTCAGAAGTTCACATACATTTGGCCAGTTTCAGGAACTAAAGTTTTTTAAACTTTATGATTTGGGTCAAACCTTCTGGGTTTCCTTCCACAAGCTTCTTACAATACTTTACTGGAGTTCTGGTCCTTTCCTCCTGACAAAACCTTTGTAACCGAGTCCATTTGGTCTTTTCAGGCCTTTTCAGTCCTACCAATAGCTTCTCCATACGATTGAGATTATGGCTCTGTGGTCTGTCCCAACCTCTATTTTTTTAATTTTTCAAAAAATATATATATAAAGGAGCATTGTAGAAAGTGATAAACAGCATCTCAACACTTACATCAGGGCCAGTCTGCTGCCTGATTCAGCTTTACTCTATCCTCACACCTGTTTGCTGAGATGCCACATGACTTTGCCCTGTAAGCACCGATGCTGTGTTGTTTCGGGATCTTGCAGGCCCTGTCCGTTGGGATCTTCCCATATGTGTTAAAGCTGCTCCAGAGTTCAGCCAGGGAGCTGCGGCCACTGCTGGTGTTCATCTGGGCCAAAATCCTTGCTGTGGATAGTGTAAGTAATGCTAAACAATCACACACAGATGTTTATCATCTGTGTGTTTCTTTCCTGTTTCCTGTTTCTTTCCTGTTTCATTTAAAACCTCATAGAATGGGCACTTAAACATTAATGTAATCAAAACACTTGGAATTTGTCAAAATTTAAACTACAAGGTTCAGGGTTGCGTTAATATGTGTGTTTTATAAATGTTTAATCACCATTTTGATTGTGAAGTAAACCTATAGTGTAATTTTCTCACAAATTAGACATTAGAGAGTTAAACTGTGAGCATTCAGCTGAAGCATTTTTCTTCTTCATATCAGTGACATTCTCACAATCTCACTCTGGCTAAGGAAAACATTACAGAAATGGATGGAGAGAGGCTTAAAGTGCTTTTCCTCATTTTTTTCCTTTTACTTAAGAGTAACAGTAATTGTCAAAACTGTGGGGATAAAGTGCACCTCCTAAACAATGTTGTTGTTAAAGGATTTGGAGATGACAAGTTGTGCCAACAAATAAAACTCAAATTCAAAAGGCCTTATAAAGTCTTACAAATTTATCAAAATATATGTTAAATAACAAACATGCAGCCATGTTTAAGAGATGAAGTGTCAGCTTTTTTTTGTTAATTTTAGTTAGAAATGGTGAAAATCTGGCAACAGTTGTTGCTTATTACTGTTGTACTACCTAATATTTTGTTTTTGAGGAAAATTTGAAGACAACCGTTCTTTTCAACTGATCCTGATTTAATAATAGTATTCAGTTGTGACTCAGTCTGTTCCGGGAAAAAGAGGAAAAAGCAACACATTATAATAATTGTTACTCTGAATGAAGAGTGAAGCCTCTCAACTCCTGCTCTCCATCTTCACAGTCATGTCAAGCTGACCTTGTGAAAGACAACGGACACAAATATTTCCTATCTGTATTAGCTGACAGTTACATGCCTGTAAGTATCATCCGCCGTCGCTGGTAAAAAGTGTTTCATGCGATTGTTTCTGCTTTATTTGATGCAAAGCTGTTTAAATATTAATAGCTTACTGTGAGAGGGTTGAGGAATGTTTTCCTCTATTTCAGGCGGAACATCGTACCATGGCCGTTTTCATTTTGGCTGTCATCGTCAACAACTACAACACAGGCCAGGTACAGAACCAGTTTGAATTTGTGTGTGTGGCTCCGAGTGGATCGTCAGAAGGCCAGAGGGAGCACACGGCAAATTATTAATTTACTCCTCTCGCCAGGAAACAAGGTCCTCTCAGAGCCAGCTGTCATCTCTGTCGCCTGTTGTATATTTCCAGTAGATATTGGTTATGTGACAGTTTTGTCAGCAGCAGTTACTTCTGCAGCCTCTGTTTCTGCCCCAGCCACCTATGTGGTGACACTTTATCTCCAAAAGAGTCACTTCCGTTGGCCCCCGGCCTCCTGCGTGCAATCCCAGAAGCCTTTTATGTCTGCTGCTCATCAAATACCCAGCGGGGCAGCGTAGGGATAATGTAACTCACCATTCCACCCAGACACGCAAACAATTCCTAAGAAAATATTTGTAATATTTCTGTCTAGTTATGGTTGTTATTTGTGTCTTTTATTCCCACTCATGTGCCTGTTTCTGATATTACATTTTATAAAAGTGACAAATCAGAAAACCTGTGCCCGTTGTCAGGCTCAGAAACACCAATCCTTCATGTATATTTCTCTGTAAACTGAGCACTCCCACATCTCCTGCTGGTTTCTGTAAATAATAGATGATTGTGACATTACAGAGACACTCTCTCCCTGCTTTTCAACTTCAGTTTCCTGTTTATTTCTTATGTTAAACAACGCCATTCATTGCTGTGGATTTAAAGCTGAGAATGTGTCACACAGCAATCACAATGTTGACAAACGTATTTGAAGCTTTTATTCATAATAGTCAACAGGTTGCTGATTTCAAATATGAGATTGACCAGGCAATGAACTAAAATGGGTCTCATTTTGATCATGAGTGCAACAATAAAGAAAAAATATATTTTTTATGTCACCAGGGGCAACCAAACTTTCAACCTAATTGCCCAAAAATGGCATATTTCTATTTTATTTAATATTATCACTTCTCACAAAAAATGTGATTGATTTTAGTCATAATTAAGTTGTTAAAAATGCAACAAAAAAGTTACTTCTCTGCAATATCTACCAGTTGTAGTTACTTTTTCTCTCTTTATTGGGAAGGTTTGCAGAAATTAATATTTTACTGACCAATTGGACAAACAAAAGCAGAAAATTAGAAAAGGAACAACTGAATGAAGCAGTTCAGGCCTACATTTCCCAAAAGGAAAATCCTAAAAGTTCCTCATTAGAAATATGTTCTGTAGTACATTTTTATGGTTTAATAGTAGCAAACATTGCTGCTGCAGCATTTAGCTGTCACCAACCCATCATCACAGTAGAAATTAGCAACATTAAGATGCAAGTTAGAGTTGAGTATCCAGTAATTTCTCTATTTTTAATCAGATATAATTATAAAACCTGCTAAGAAAGTGTACTTTGTGTTCATATATTTCTTCACTGCTGTTGTAATTCATGTTTTTTTGTTAATTAGAATCTGCGATTTGAAGCTTTGTGAAAAATGTTTTCCCCTCGTACTTAAATGTATCAGATCATAAAATTAAACCTGAGCAAAAACAGAAGGAAAAAATGTTCTCATGATTTTATTTACTAAAGGAAAAAGCTATCCAGATCATTCTGGCGATTCTTGCAACCCTTCTGGACAACAACGGCCATTTGGCATTTGTGAAAACTAACAATGAGGCTTTTATATCCCTGTGGAGAAATCCTGCCTCATTTCTTTTGTCAAATCATTTTAAGTCAGCCATATTGGAAGGATTTTCAGCATGAATGGCCAATTTAAGCTCATCTCAATTAGCTTTCAGTCCAGACTTTTATGAGGCAGCTATTGAAATCATTCAATGTTGAACTTGCTGGTCTGCATCAGAATGTTGTTCTGTTACATAACCCAGATGTTGGTGATCTGAGAACCACAAGCTTATAAATGGCTTTTTAACCCTTTCCAGATGATAAAGTGTCGTCTGTAGATCGAGGCATGATGTGTCTCTTTATGAAAAAATTTTTCTCCTATTTGATGATGTTCAATTCAATTGCTTTCTTTATACTATAAGTCTAGGACTGAACATGTTCATTCAACTGGAAATATGTGATTAATTATGATTAATTATATTACTGATTTAATTGGGGGCGTGGCCAGTTTAACCACAATGTCTGAAGATCTGCAACATCAAAATTTGACAGAAAAGCAAAAGAAAATCCACTATGTAAATGGACAAAATACTCTTTCATTTTTTTCTTTTATTGTATTAAGTCTGTTTGTTTTTTACCCATAATGACATTCAAATCAAACATGTGAGCTGCGTTATCAGCTCTCAAAGTATTGTAGTAACATTGCAGAGCTTTCCTCAGTGCTGCTATAGAATGGATCTGTTTTATCATCTCAGTTTACATAGCATGGATTTTCTTTCCAGTCGCTGCAGTTGCTGCATTTTTGATAACTTGCTTAAAGAAGAAAAAGCAATAGAGCTAAAATCCAAATATAAAACAATATTTAACATCAATATGATTAAAAAAAATTATGTGTCACAACTTTGCAGACTTCACAGTTAATTTTAGTAAAGTCTTAATGTCGTTGTGTTGCTAATCTATAATCTTTTCTGTCCAAATCTCACAGCAAAAGGTTTAGACTCGAGGTTAGTGGGGATTTATTGACTAATGAGTTTCAAGTCAACCTAAGACCTCTGTGCTGCTTGGTAGGATTAGGCTCCTATCATGCTTGTTTTGTCATGAATCCTATACAGAAAGACCAGTTTCAGCCACGAGTAACAGCAGTCACAGTCAGAAGAGCTCTGTCTATTCTTAACTGTAAATAACATATATTTTTTCCTTTATAAAAGATCAAAGTAGACAGCTAAACAATTTAAGGTTTCCAACATCCTTTCCTCGTCTTTCTGCCTTCTAGGAGGCCTGTCTTCAGGGTAACCTGATCGCCAACTGCCTGGAGCAGCTTTCTGACCCCCACCCGTTGCTCCGACAATGGGTGGCGATCTGCCTGGGCCGGATCTGGCAGAACTTTGAACCAGCGCGCTGGTGTGGCGTTCGAGACAGCGCTCATGAGAAGTTGTATACGCTGCTGTCAGATCCCATCCCTGAGGTGAGAAGTCTGAGCCACACCTTAAACACAGTCAAAAACACATGAAGGTGTGTATTTATGGGGCACCAAATGTCGGTTTTGTAGTTGTTCTGTGTCCATATAGAGAGAGGACAAGAGTTAAACATTTCTCTTCACAGATTTTTTCCATTCAGTCTCACCTGGCTTCATCGGTTTTGTAAAGAACATTAAGCAAAAATGCCAAAATTTTGCCTGAAGAGGCCTGAATACAAATCCACACCACATTTCCAGTTTGTCAGACAAATATTTTTCCATTCCACAGTTAAGTGCAATTATTTTGTCATAAAACAGATTAAAGATTGTTTGTAATGTGGCAAGATGTGAAAATGTTCCAAAGGTTTAAATACTTTTGCCAGCTGTTGTTTATTTCTGATTTATAGTTACTTTATTGATTGTTTCTATTGTTCAAACTGAAAAGATTTTAAATTAACAATGAAAGTTGTTTTGTTTTTTTGTAGATTCCAGATCTATCTTAAATTCTTAGTAGGGTTGGGTTAGCTTTACATTTGTAGATTTCCTATTAAGATTTTTCCCTCTGAAGTTGAAGCTGTCATAAGAAAAATGGAGCAATGCCACCCGTATAAACAAAGATTTAATAAAGTGCTGGTTTTTATGCTTTCAAACAAGATTAAACGTACAAACAAGAGTTGTTGCTACATTTATCACAGAATTAGACGGCCTTCTTCCCACAGCTGTCGCTGTTTTCAGTTCTTGAGCACGCTTTCCTTTGCCCAACTACTCCTACATTCCTCCAAAGAAAGTCTTGGTGGATCATCAGAATCCACAGGCCTCTCTTTACTTTTGACAAGTGCTTCATGACTGGAGCTGTGTGGGAACCTGAGCTGGGTGCAGATTTCACAGATGAATGGTGGAGAGAAGCCGGCTATTTCTGTGCTCGATCAGCAGTTCGAGGTTCTTCACAGGCTTCATTTTTCTAAACCTTGACTGGCTGGGATGTATTCAAGTGTGCGGGTCACACTTTATATATATATATATATAGTATATATATATATATATATACTGCTCAAAAAAATAAAGGGAACACTTAAACAACACAATATAACTCCAAGTAAATCAAACTTCTGTGAAATCAAACTGTCCACTTAGGAAGCAACACTGATTGACAATCAATTTCACCTGCTGTTGTGCAAATGGAACTTTGTACAGAACAAAGTATTCAATGAGAATATTTCTTTCATTCAGATCGAGGTTGTGTTATTTGAGTGTTCCCTTTATTTTTTTGAGCAGTGTATATATATATATATATATACAGTATACAGTATATATAAAAACTTAAGTCATTGCGCTCTGTTTGTATTCTGGCTTAAAATGAGCTAAACTTAGCAGACAGAACTGTTTTACCTTGATTGTCTTCCCATTTTCTGCAGTAAGATAATAACTGAGAAACCAGACATGTGAAATAAATGTCAAACATTTTCAACGACATCACAAAAAAATGTATAGGTCAAAGTTTAAGAGTAGTTAAACTTTGAAATTCCTTTGCTGGCTCTTGTATGAAAAAGACAGATAAAAATGATAAAAATGAGCTCTATGAATAATGGTGGTCAGAATTTGGCTAATAGCTAAATTAGGTAAGGTGCCAGATACATTCCTCTTCACCCCTGGTAAAATACATGTAAAAACCTCAAGATAAATTAATGTTTTATTGCACTACCACAATATCTCTCTGAAATAATAGTTTTTTATTAAAAACTACCAGTGCAACAATTCTTGATACCCAGCTGTTATTACTTTGTACAACTTCATTCTATCAATATGACAGAACTGTTTTCTACTTTTATATTTGATTTGCAGCCAGGCAGAGGAATGTTTTGGATAATTCCCCTTTGCACAACCTCTCCAGATCATCCAGAGTGCTTGGTCGTCTTATATTCTCTGCTCTCTTGAGCTCATCTTAAGGTCTGATGAGCTCTGGTAAAATGGAACTTTTGGCACCTTTTTACCAGAGGTGCCAGTAAATGCAACCCACAATTTTTTATTAAACTGAAGGTCATTCAAAGCGTTACAGGTAATCTGATATCTGATATATCAGATCAGTATTTCAAATTGGTCTGATTTATCAATTTGAAATATCCGATGAAAATGATTAAGTAAGATGAAGCCAGGGTTAATGTCCTGTAGACTGAGGAAGAAGCTAGTTTTATGAGCACATTTAACATTCTGACTTCTTATTTGTTATTCTCCTTGTATTCTCCTTGTTTCTATTAATACTTTAATTTTGTAATAAAAAATATACAAATAAGTGCTGGTTGATTAAAATGAGATGAAAAAATCTATGAAAACTTTTGTTTTATTTTGGATTTTAATGATAAAGTTTTCATACCAGCAGCAACATCCAAATCTGAAGTTAGTGTCAGGCATGAAAGAAAATCAGTTTGGATAAATACAGTTTTCCGTATATTACATGCGTTGTTGTCCATCTGTCTTTGTATTATAACAGTGAACAAATTGTTATGAGCACAGAAAACGAAGATTTTAGCAAAAACGGTAGAATTTAGGCTTATTGTGATGGAAATGGTGCTGCTTGTGAAAGTTTATGGACATAAAAATTGCAATATGTTTCGAGAAATTGTCTGACGAAATACCGAAGGAACATTTGTTGAGTCATGTTGTACATCTTTGGCCTTTACATGCTCTACTGAACACAGAAACAAACCGTTCTGTAACTCCAGTGAGCAGGGAACCACTGTATGAATGTTTTACGATCAGATGCTGTCACACGGTGATCCTTCATGTTTCCAGTAAGTAGATCGCTCTTCTGTCAAGGCCCACATCCTTCATGTTGCAGCTGGAGCTCCAGCACCTTACTGGGTCATGCTTGGACACCAGAGAACAGCGTGCAGATATTGCCCCAACATTCACCCAGATGCTGCTAGAGAAACAGCTGCTTCCAACAGATACCTCCTCCCTGGCAGCTGTTTTATCTGCAGGGTTGAAACTGAGGTCTGCAGAAAGCACTCACAGCCTCTTCTGCATGTCCAGGCTTTTGCTCCAACAATATAACAATTTTTGTTGGTAAGGGCTGCAGAGAGTTTTTTTTCTTTTTTTTCTTTCCAGATAAATGTTGCATTTTAGACATTTGTATGTTTAAAAAGGTCACATTGTAGATATTAATCTCTGTTTTGGAGTCAAACACAAATCTTTTGTAATGTACAGTAGATATTAATTGTATTTAGGGTAAATTGTTTGTTTTTTTCTTAGTTGGGGGCTTAGGAATGACCCTAGGACTCAACAGGTTGCTGTTTTCCTCTGTGGTGGAAATTTGACTTTGTGTTGTTTTTTTCATAGCCTGGCAGGGAAAATAAGAGCCGCATAAATTCACGACTATCTACAACTTTAATTGGAGTTGAGTCAAGTTTGAAAAAGTAAAAGTAGGCAGACATTCACTCTTTTAAAGTTTGCAACTTCCCAGCTGCGTACATGGAAGACACGGTCTTCAATGAAAAGAATTTTGAAAAAAACAAAACAATTGAGTCTTAACCTTTAGCTGTAAATGAATTTTAGTTTGACAAAAATATTTGTAGACATACTTTCAGATGTACCATAGCTTCAGTCTAGTTTAAAAAGGTGAAAAAATACACATTCCTGTTCCTGGTTAAATCCAGTCAAGGACAAAGTGCATTAGATGGAAAAGAGCTTTTCTTTCTTCTACTTTTTAAACTTGATTTCAAATGCCAAAGAAGATGATAACAACAATGCTGCAACAAAGCCCTTTCTTTTATCAAGTGGCATTGAGGAGGCCTCAGGCTAAAGTCACTGACCATGAAGTCTACTGTCTCTCCAGGGTTTCTCTGACAAAGGCACAAAACGTTTTTTTGTTTTTTTTTCACTAAAGCTTTAAATTAATAATAACTCTTGAGGCCACTAAGGATTGTTTTATTCAGACACCAAAGACCTCTTGCGCAGCCTGATAGGACGACACAGGTAAAACATCACCTGGAAGGTCTTATGGTTCAGATGTCTGTCTGACAATCACCCTGCCTAAAATATGTGTGAACTGAATTTCACAAAAACCTACCAAGAAATGCACTCACCGGTCACTTTGTCAGGTACACCTTGCATTTACTTGGTTCAACAAGGTATCAGAAACATTCCTCAGAGATTTTAGTCTATATTAACTCTGTAGCTTTGCCTGGCTTTGACAAACCTGTGTGAATTGTAGCTTTAGTTTCTAGTACTTGACTGGAACATCACTTGGGTTGGTCTTCAACTGCTGACGCCCTCTTGCTCCAGGGTTCAGCTTGTTGATGATATTCTGTGTATCATAGTTGCAAAAAGTTTAAAAAGACATTTTCATATTCATTGAATTGCCATCCACTTGATATTTTCAGTTTTCTCTTGTTTGCTCCCTTAGGTGATGGAGGTGTATTGATAATTTTATGGATTAAGGAGTCGGGAGACGAATGTCTCATTCAGAGCATGTGTAATTTTAGCTCTTCCTCTATTCAATAAACAACACTTCTCTGTTAGGTAGGCTTCCATGAAAGGAAAATTAAACATAAAATTGGTTTCTTTTCTCTCTAAGGCAAAGATTTATGAGATCCACAAAAGACTGCACTTTCTGTTCTTACATTTGCGCAATGCACCTTTAAGACCAGAGGCATATTAAGCTGTCTCTCTTGGAGCTGTCAGTAACTTCAACACCAAGTCCCATTTTAATTTTGCAAATAACCTGCGTGATTATTAAGCAAGGTCTGGTTTTTGGTATGAAGGAAAACCAAAAAAATCACAAATTCAAAACTGCAAAATGTTTCCTTCATCCTGTTCCTGTAGGTTTAAATTAAAAAGGGCTGAAGTGACTGCAGAATGCATCAACAACGCTTTCTGTTTTAGTCATGAAGCTTTGTGTTGCCACCATAAACCACTTAGAAAAATATTAATTCTTGTGCTGTAATTTGGTTTGGTTTATGACATCAGTCGCTAATGCAGAATCCTCTCTGGGCGACGCCGAGTTTAGATTAAACATCCAGTGACGCGGAAAGAGAGAAATGAGATACTGTACTGCCGATCAGCTAATAGATGCTTGCAGCTTCGATGATCTTCATATTTTACACTGATGCTGGGAGACAAACTAGTGTTTAATTACTTCTAGAACTTTTATTTATTGGTGTCACTTGGCATTTTGTCAGTTTTGTGTGTCTTAAAAGAGAAGAAAAGTGTTTAAAAGTCTGAGAGTTGTGCTCACAGCGTTATATCAAACACCAGTTGAACAGGAAGTTGAGGTTTGTCATCTTTATTTAATTGCAGGTAAGATGTGCTGCTGTGTTTGCTCTGGGAACATTTGTTGGAAACTCTGCTGAGAGGACCGACCACTCCACCACTATTGACCACAACGTGGCCATGATGCTGGCTCAACTCATCAACGATGGCAGTCCCGTGGTCCGCAAGGTCTCTGTGCTACACAATCACAGTCATCACCAATCACACATGAAATGCAGTTTCATCTTGGATTTCATGGAAGCAAAAACTTACCTGAGATGTACAAATCCGATTTTTATTTTGTGGCCGTTGCATTTGAAATGCAAGCATAAAACATTTCTTTCTAGTACAATTATCTTAGAACATTTGAAATAAGACAAAGCTAACTTACAAGTAACTTTTCTGCAAGATATGGAAGTTTTTTTTAAGTAAATAATTTCTTAATATTTATAAAAAGAAAGCCTAATTCTACTGGCAGATTTTTTTGCTAATAGCATTATCCCAAAGTTGCAAATATTTCAAAATTTCAGTAAGAGTATTAAGACAGTGTCTAAAATTATTTATGGATGTTTTTTTTTTTTTGTTTTTGCTATTTCTCAGGAGCTGGTGGTAGCCCTGAGTCACCTGGTGGTCCAATATGAGAGCAACTTCTGCACAGTTGCCCTCCAGTTCATAGAAGAAGAGAAGAACTACGCCGTGCCATCACCAGCCAATGCTGCAGGTGATTTGAAGCTGATCTTGTTTGACGATGTGCAAAGTCTAACCCACAATTTGATTTCTTTCTTTCACCATAAGTTAATTTATTGTACTATTTGGTATTTTTTGAGGAGGATTATTCCCACAATGCGTGTGCCGTAATTGTTTTTACAATGTCCATTTGTCACAAAATAGAAAGTTGGGGGTTAAGTGTGCTTTGCAAACCTTTTCCGCCATTTATCCATCACAGGTTTTTGAGTGAACTTAAGGATGAGATGATAAGATCTAAAGCTAGAGATACAGATTTCTGCACAGACAGGTGTGTTGTGAATTCAAGGATACGTTTATGTGGTAAACCATATGCATATGTAGCATATTGAGTTTAATTTTCCCCTTTGAAGCATTAGACTAACAACGGAAAGGGGAGCAAATCAAATAGTTTGAAGGACCTGTACAGCGCTCTAACATTTCTGGTTGCTGGATTTTTTCTACGGAAATATTCTCCAGTTTTACAAGTTTAGTTTAAAATTTAAAATGTTCCTAAATTCACACAGTTTACCAAAAATGAGAAGGTATTGTCTTTAAGTTTCAAACACCAATAACATATTTTTTTCCTTCTGTCTTTGTTGACAATCAGAACCTGGCAACATGACTCCAGTGAGAGACAGCCCGGCCATCCCTCGTCTGCGATCCGTCAATTCTTACACCAATATCCGAGCGGTAACCACTGCCCGCAATCTGAACAAAAGTCTACAGAACCTCAACCTGAATGAAGAAGGTATGACAGAGAGAGAGACGGATGCTGAGAAACTGAGATTAAAGGTAGCTGTTTGTAGGAGGGGAATAAAATTACCAAAACTTATTTTCTCAATAAAAAAAACTCAGAAATGAAATTCTTCAGATGTAATTTATGGTGCACAATATATTGCATAGCACTTGCCATTGCAATTTCAGTTTTTGCTGTATTACAATCACATAGTGCTACTCAGATGAAATATTTGGTAGGAAATTATTATTTGAGTGCCAGCTATTCAAATTCAGCAGGACAGCAATGAACTTTCACCATCTTCCATGGTTGCTGTGTGTTTTTAGTGGCTGCGATTCCAAACCCTATAAAAAAGGGATATTTTAATAAACCTAAAAACAGAAAGAATTAGGAAAATGTGTGTTTATCATAATATTATCTAAATATTTAGTGATGGTATTACAATTAGGTGTTTTTCTAATGTTGTGGGGCCATATATTTAATATATCTACACTCTTTATGCAATTATGATAGAAAGTGACCTTGGTGGAGTTTGCATTGGGGAGCTCAACGTTTTCACCCAGTTCATTCCCTGTATCCAGGCAGAGCAGAGAATCTGACACATGTAGTTCAAGTATTCATGAAAATGGATTGTAGTAAGTTAAATTCTTTTTTGCACACTAATTGCTTCTGTTCCTTCAATCCCCCAACCACTCTTCAGATTCTCCAGAGCTAGTTTAAAATACCAATTTTAACATTTTAGTCCTGTACTTAAATGAGTTTATTCGTCTTTTTGTACGACATTTTTCCCATCCACTTAATTTCCAGTTCAATATCTGGTGATTCTTTTTTTTTGCGAGGCAGTTCTGCTTATCTTATTGAACGGAAATAGTTTTCAGTTTCTCTCTTAGCTATTATTAACGGGGTAGCTCTGCTAAGAATATGATTTCATATTTACTGAATTTACTGAGAACATCCAATAAAAAGAGCTGTGGTGTTATTTTCCTCATTCAGATTGTTCTTGGAAACGCTGAGCTGTCCATGGTGCTGAAGGTTTGAGACATTTCTTTTGGGGTTAGAGGTTGCAGCACTGTTAAATCTGAAGTATTATATTCTTGTGAATAAATAGTAATTCTTGAAAATTGTTCAGTTTCATTGAAAATTTAGTTGATATTAATAGAACATTTACTGAATGTTGTTGCTGTATTTTTAACTTGATAAGAAAGATACCTTGCAGTGGATGATGAGCATGTTAGGGACTTTTGAAGGAACACATTATCGAAACCTCTATTCAACAGGCCGCGAGTTTGAATTAAACCAAAATATTCATCTAAAGTTGTGGTTTTGTTTCTATCTGTGACTGAACCAACCTGACTAGAGCAGACATCTCAAGACCTGCATGCCACATTCAGCCTTTTTCAGGTTGCCTCAACACTAGGCTGTTGCCTCACACCAATCAATTAATGGATTTCTGGATTCTATTTTTTAAAGTTTGGCAATTTCTGTGATTGAATTTGACAATCTCAAAGTAGAGCAAAGTAATTTTAAAAAATTGCTTACATTTCAGTTCATCCTAATGCAACTTGTTAGTTGGCTTGTTGTTAACATTTGTCAAATAGCAGCATACTATGCACAACCTATATGAACTATGACTCAGTCCAACACTCCTAAAAGTGGCTGAGAATAATGGAAAGGCAATGCTGTGATAACTTGCTGAAGGTAGAGGTTAAGAAAGAGCAGGAGCCTCTTAAAGAAAGAGAGGCCTAATTTTAAGACATCAGATACGGCTATGATTGAGTAATTTGATATATAAAGTATTGTCATAACAACTGAAGATAACATAGTTACTTGACTCTGCTATAAAATGGCTCTATGTGCCTGGAAAATACATAATGCTGCTCTCCTCCCTCAAAGACAGATAACTGGAGCAGATTACCTCCTGTTAGTCATCCTTCTAAATGACTCAAATTCCTTCTTTTTTCTATACCTTTTTTACCTTTTCATCTTCCTTATTTAGTTAAATGTTGATATCATACAGCCTCCTGCAGCTGTATTTATCAGGCTGAAAAAGTGTAATCGTTTTGTTCATTAAAATAGGTTCCAAATAAAGACAAATGATCCCATTTACAGCCAGCTGTAGAAATGTCAGTCTAACATTTCCTCTCACAACTTTCCAAGCACACACCAGTCTGCTGTCACTCCCAGCCTTCTGTGTTTCTGTCACCTCTCGGTGATTCAGGCAGCCAAAGCCAGGCGTGCTCCCCTCCGAACCAGCGCTGCCACACTGAGTAATGCATGAGCTGCGTGTAGCGCTAAATCACCAGAGCTCGGTGAAGTGCCTAACCTACTGCTGACACCATTTCTAATTCACCTTCTCGGTGCTCGTTCCGATGTGCAGGGGTGTTTATCATCAATGAGCTCCGAGCAGAGCGGCTCTTTATTCTCTACCAATCTCCATTCTCACATTTCAGCCTGTGGTTTGTTAGGAGGATGCATGGCATTTGAGCTTGTATGAGTCAGAGTAATGTTTGGGGAAACTGTGAGCTACAGCAGCTCATGCCTTCACCGGAAAGCTCACATGAAATTATGAGGGGTTATTCTCCGAGGACAAGTATGTTTCCTTACTTATTGGGGTGTAATATGGTTTCCTTTATTTTTATTTTACAATTTATCCAGCAGCAACTGAAGTAATAAATGCCACTTTTCTCAATTTCTGCTCTTTAGGCGGCCCAGCAGCCTTCTCTCCTGGTAACCTGAGCACCAGCAGCAGCGCCAGCAGCACGCTGGGGAGTCCCGACAACGACGAGTACATCCTCTCGTTTGAAACCATCGACAAGATGCGGCGGGTTTCTTCATATTCCTCCCTAAACTCCCTTATAGGTAACAATCATCCCACAGTTTCAGGACAGTAGATCGGTTCAGATTCCCTACTTAAGTTGGGTAAATTTGTCCCATTATATGGGTTCTGGAGGAGATCTCTTTGGTTTAGGCAGATGACAGCTTACAAAACAACACATATAACAGAAATCTGGTTTTATCTAGCAATAATACAGAAAAAAAGTGCTTCAAAGTCAAACTTCTCCACCAGAAGCCTTTTTAATGTTCTGCTCTTCTGCTTCCAGTTTTCTCTCTTTTACTCGTTCAGCCTTTAAAGTTCCCGTCATTGTGGAGCTTACTCTTCCTAAAGCTTCAATCAGGGTTGATATCAAAGAAGAGTAAAGCATACCAAACAACTTCTCAGTTTTACAAAGGTTTCATTGTCTGTTTCTTTCACCTGCTCACAGTTATATCTGAATCACACTTTAGTTCACTGGGTGCAGCTTTAATATCCCTGATGCACTGCGAACCCAGAGACAGGCCTCATAGTATCCAAGCTTGTTGATTCCAATCATATTTGATTGAAAAATAAATATATGTTTTAATTTTTGTTATCTGGTCCAAATATAACCTATATATTGAATATTTTATTGCTTAAACTAACTAATTTCCGTGTAGAATTAGTTTGTTTTAGTCTTAATGGTTAAACCAAACCAAACTTTGTAGTACATCCCTACTTCAGTAAAAACCAGACCTGTCAATGCCAGTTAAATGTGATTTATGTTCATAAATAACATACAGACAGGCTGTCGTCCATGCAAGAACTGTTACTGAATTGAAAGGATATTTGAACAATCATATGGAAAATATTATTTTTATTTTGTTATATTTAAGCAGAAATCAAAGTTGATTTAACAAAAATACACAAGTTACTTTTGTGATAAGTGGAACAATAAACTCCTGTTGCATTAAACCTGCAGCAGTTTTGAGCAGGATTTTATGCGTTGATTACAATCATCACAGTGTATCTGCCCTACCTAAACCTCTGTGATGCTGCAGCTTGGACAGCAGCTGCTACAGGTTTTTACCAGACAGAAAATTACCAACAGTATAGAGGATGAAGGCACTTTGGAGAGACTGGGACCTTTGGGCATCCCATAGGAGAGTCACTGCTTCCAAACAACAGTCGGGATAAACAAAGTGTAAAGAGCATCAGGAAGGAGCATGAAGGACATTAAAGTGCTTTTCTTGATCTTCCCTCCACTGTCTATTGCTCTCTGGTGTTTGGCAGGCTTAACTATCTGCTCAGGCAGCCACTAAATAATAGCTAAATAATAGTTCTCACCACCTCAACAACAGAAATATAAAACCTTTTCTCTTTTTTTATTCCTAATTTGCACTTCTCTCTATGTTCTCCGCTGCTGTGTCATGTCCAGTTTTGTCATTTTAACTTTGCATGTTTGCAGTCAAAACATAAATCTTAAATTAACTTATAATAAAAATCCAGATACCGAGGAGAGTTTTTTATTTTTCCCAACACATTTTCTTTCAGTTCCACCCTAAATTAATTCCAGTTGCTTTGTATGCATAGCTTCATATCAGATAATGCTATTTTTTTTTACAGCTTCAATACAAAGTGGTGTGTAACTATGTTTCCAAAAATATTAAAAATTTGTCCCTGAAACTCATTCAGGTCATTCTCTTCCATTTTCTTCAGGAAACAATTAAATCTCTTAAACTGAATCTTAAAAATCCAAATATAAGCCAAGCTTTTTCTCAGTCATCACCTCTTGCTGAAATTTTGGGTTTATCTTTTCAAAACGTTCAACATTAAAGCCTTGAAAATGAATGTTTGATGAAAGAAACAGTAATTGCAGTTTGGCACAACATTTGCTCTTTTGCTTTCATCCAACAAATCAACTATTTGATGCTCATTCTAAACCTTTTTCAAGCCACTTACTGCTGGAACAAGGTTCCAGGGTAAGCAGGTTAAAAGACATATTGGCTCCTCGCCCACTCAGCTCTGTGCCAGCTGCAGAGTCCTGGCCTCCCAGTGAGCCTGTTTGAACCCAAACCTTGCATGGTGCTGCATGAATAAGCAAACAGACTGCATTCATAGAGCATGAACTACATATAATCTAAGTTGATATTTATATTCTTTTTTGTTTGTATGTTTTCCATTGTGTTGTGACCAGAAATCACCTATCAGTTCATTAGACCCTTCACTCGTCGGTCTGATTTGTTTGTTCCTTCGCTCCTTTCTTGTTTGGCTTGAAGTTGTTCTCGTGAAACCCATGGAGCTTTGTTTTTCCTCTCTTGAAAACTTCTAAATTGCTCCCTCATTTTGATCTCCATTTCGGTGGTATCAAATCTTTATGTGAGAAAAACTAAGAAGTGAGGGCCTGCGAGTTATCATGCAGCGGTTTGGAGCAAATTGAAGCCATAAATGCTGTTTGCGGCCTCTGCTCAACACCGGGCTGCCGGAGAGCAGCAGGACAGCAAAGCTGTGTGGGAGGGCAGAGTTGGAGTAAAGTGATTTATTAACTTCCCACTACTATCATTTGTACAAATCCTACCACACTGTGGAGACCACACTGCTGTCTCTGTTAGGCACTATTGTTTTGAAAAATGAAGCTAAGGCTCAGTTTTGTCCATTAACCAGGATGCAGGATAGAATATAAGGATATTGTAGACGCAGAGGTCCCACGCAGTCTAGATAAATTCTGATTTTCATATAAAGATCTCAAATATCTTGATTAGAGTGGAAAAAGAAGCATGAAAAGGTTTCATTTCCATTTTCTAAATGTTGAATCATCATTTCTTGCATCTGTCTGTTGGTCCATCATCCACTTATTTATCCTGCCATCCAAAGTTTTATTTCTTCCATCCATGTATCAGTGTGGATAATGATACATGTATCCACACTGATACATGAGCAATTTAGTGCATCACATTTCAAATGACTGATATTGTGTAGTCTAAAAAGCTTTAATTTGAGTTTTACTATTAGAGTTTTACTATTATTATAATACAATAATAAAAATTATTGTATTATTCTACCTATACAGTAATCCATGGTTTTTCCATCCATCCATCCATTTTTTCATCTGTCTGTTAATGATTTGTTCATCCACCAATTACCCCTCTGTCACTTAATTTGTTGAGTTATCTATCCATGGTTTACCCATCCATCGTCAATCCATCTGTATTTTTTTAGACTATAAATCCAAAGCAAATTGGATCATTAGTGATGTACAGAAGTACATAATCTTTTCCATCTGATTTAAACCTCTGTTTGGTTAAAACATAAACTAATCATATAGATGTGCGTTGTTTAATGTGCTGACACAACTTTCACTGGTGTTTTTCTTATAGTAAACGTCAGAACCATTATGTCCTGTGATGAAATCACACAAAACGTATAATTTCCATGGATATGACGTCAAAAAAAACTGCTCATACTTGTATTGCTTCCAAAAGAACAAAGATAAATTCTTCACAAAGTTTGAAAAGTACATTGTATTGACTTGTTGAATTTCAACAAGAAAACCAAAAAATGGGATGAACTAACCTTGAATGTAGAGGAGTTTTGCATCCTTATCTCTAAACACCCGCTACGTTCCAGCTGGGTGAATATGCAATGAGTTTCACATAAATCTAGCTGCAGCTGCTATAATTAAGTGAATACTCTTTTTAAGGTTATATGAACAATTAAAAAGAAGCTATTTTCAAAATTACTCTTGGATGGGGCTCACTAAAATCTGGAAATAAAATCTGTTCATTTCTTCATCTAATGTACAAGAGAGCCACTCCAGGTCATAATGTTATTTTTTTTAGTTAAAAAACGTCTGCCCACATATAAAACATGTTGAAGAGAAACAATTAGGTTCGAGGGATGTGAAAAATAGCCAGAAAAAAGGTCTTTGACACGCATCTTTGTTGCCTTCAAATTCAGTATATTATGAGTTTGCCTGTGCCTGTAGTTTGTGGAGAACATGGCAGGTTTGTCATCCAGAGCAAATGTACCCAAGCTAATTGGTAAAACATCCAGAACACAGACTACTGGCTCAACCCATGTATTAGTTGATGTGTAAATGTTCAGACACAAGAAACAGCATTATATTGGCTGTAAAAGCTGCTAAAACCAATGGAAGAATATAGACAGAAGTTCTCAAGCGTTATTGCTCAACAGCACATAAATTGACTTTTTAAAAGCAGAGTATTGACTAATATGGCACTTATTACGCTAGGAAACACAATATAATTGATAAGAATAACTACCAGCACTCTAAGCATCTGTTTTGGAAAGATAATTTACACATTAGGGTTTGATGTTAAGTGGACAATATTTATCTAGATTATTCTTCCAACATGAACAGCTTTAAGCTTAACAGTTTGACATACATGTTGAATGCATCTGAGTTTACACCAGCATTTATGTTTTGAAACATTCTGGATCTGAATTGACTATTACTTTTTTCAGGGGTTTATATCCACTTGGTGGATTTGATGTGTTTTTCCGTTTAAAGAGCATCATTCAGCAGCTACAATATGGTGCTTTTTGCAGTGGAGCTTGAGGGATGTTTTAAAAACATCTAGAACTATTTTTTATGTTGCAGCGCTTAAGGCCCCTAAAATCCCTGTGGTGTGTTAACTGTAATTTGAGCCATTTGCGAGAAATTTGGAGGCACTATAAAAGGAGGCGCAGTGGGTCATTTAGTTAGCACTTTAACATCTTTATGACTTCACATCTATTTCACTTTTGCTCAAATGACACGAGTGACGGATAAGGACGTGCTGCAGCTTCACATTCACCATGACGCTGTCTGTCATGATGTCTCTGTAGAGTCAGCACAGTTTTAATTTGTATGCTCTTATGATGTAAAGCAGTCAGGCTTTGCTTTTTTCTACTATCTATTTACTGCTACCTTGCTAATCACATCTGTCCCTCTACCACTTTCCCTCCCAGTTTTTTTTTTACTTTTGAAATTCTCTGCTTTTGTCAGAGGACAGTGGGTTCTGAAATAAGTTGTTCCCCTTTGTCCTCATTTTTCCTACTCCAGACATGCCTTCCAACCTCTCTAGCTGCAACTCTTTTTTTGTTTCATATACTTTCAACCTAATGCGCCAGCTTTAACCCTTTGTCTTTCTTCCTGTTTTAGTCATCTCTCTGTGGTGTCCGCTCTTTGAGGCATGGGACTAGTGATTGTTCCCCCGAGTCTTCTTGGGACAGGGGTGTCCTCAGTAACTGGGTCCAGACTTCAGTCATTCCTGGTTTTTTGCCATTTATGTACTTAGAAGGAGCGGATGCATGGGCAGAAATATCTGCAAGGGAGGAAAGTGAAGGAGAATCAACTTTAAACTAGAAACAAAAGAGAGAAGGGACATATTAGAGCAGGGGTGGGCAACTCCAGGCCTCGAGGGCCGGTCTCCTGCAACTTTTAGATGTATCTCTACTTCAACACACCTGAGTCAAATAATGAGGTCATTAGCAGGACTCTGGAGAACTTGACTGCACTTAGGAGGTGATTCAGCTGTTGGATTCAAGCGTGTTGGAACAGGGAGACATCCAAGAGTTGCAGGACACCGGCCCTCGAGGACCAGGATTGCCCACCCCTGTATTAGAGGATCTCTCAAGCAACCTGAAGCTGAGGAGGAGGAAGACGAGAAGTTTAATAAGTTGGAGACAAAAAGAAGCAAGAAATAAATGAGCGAAAGGAAGTAAAACTCCCCACTTAGGACAGGTTTTTGACATGGTTGGTTGGTGAAGACTCCAAATAAGGAGTAGAAAATGAAAAGGCCCTACTCTACTTTATACTATCTCAAGTCTATCGAGATCTATTTTTATGTTGAATATTTATAATCTGCTTAGAGATGTTGATACGGCCACAAAGATAAAAATCTCTGGGTTTACGTTAAAGCAGACCAAGAATTTCTTGTATTTGCTAAGTTATGATGAAGTATTTGTTCCATAAATGCTAGAACACAAAATTTCAGAGGTTAACAATACATTTCCGTAGTATTTGTTAGAGTTTTCCTTTAAACTGTATGAGTGGAGTCAAACTTTAGCATATTCTGTCCACAGTGACTCACTGGAATGTTGTCTCATTCCTCTTGACAGAACTACTGTAATTGACTCATGTTTGTAGGCCTCCATGCTGACACACACTTTCTCAGCTTTTCTAACAGACAGGTATCAGGGCTTTGAGGTGGACACTTCAAAACAAAGGCAATGTTGTCTTTAAGTCTTTTTGTAACAACCTTGTCTTAGCGTTATTGTCCATTTGGAAGACCCATTTGTGCCCAAACTTTAACTTCCTGAAGTCTTTGGATTTTTCCTTAGTGTTTCCACCTACATGTTGGAGGCACTATCCAACATTTGGTGAAATGTCTGAACTTGTCTCTCTCTGTGTATCCTTTCCAGGTGTGTCCTTCAACAGTGTTTACACTCAGATATGGAGAGTGCTGCTCCACCTAGCCGCAGATCCGTTCCCAGAAGTTTCAGATTTGGCCATGAAAGTGCTCAATAGCATTGCATACAAGGTTTGTTGTGGTTAAAGTTTCTGATAATGTGAAGACTCAATGACTTATCATTGCAAAAATAATAAGGTAGAAGTTTGCAGCTATTGTTTAAGATCAAAGCTGCGCAGTAATTTGTTGTTTCTTACAAGGTTACAAATTCAAAATGCAGAGCTACATTTTGCTATATTTCACTCTATAATAAAAACTAGTCACTTAATAATCTGCAGGATATCCTACTGGATGTGTCAGTGATGAGTCTGTTTCTGAACTTAAGTTCAAAGGTTTACACATTCCTGTTAAAATGGCTGATTTTTATGACGTAAAAACATAAGCTCATTATTGACTATTTCAAAACCTTTATTTTATCCTTTGATATCAGATTCAAAAGCACCATACAGTCCATCAGTCTTAATTGTGTTCTGATGAATCTTTCTGGGATTAGTTTGGTTAAATTATTGGCCTCATGATATTAAAATCCTGACTACTTTTTTTTTTTTTTTTTTTTTTTTTTACACTTCTCTGTTACTTAAAATAAATAAGAATGAGTCTTTTCCCCTCAGTAACAGCATCCACATGGAAGAGTGTTGTTGTAATCCCACCTTAGTCCACGGATTGGAAAAATATTTTTTATGCTGTCACATCCGTCACATTCAGTCACCAAATGATTTTTCGATCACCAGCCGATTTCTCTGTCAAGTAGATTTTGCAACTTTGTTATTCAGTAGCTGTGACAACAGAATGTAAAGGCTGCTGACTTCTGCCATAGATGGAGCACATGTTGATATATTTCCTGCGAAGACTTGAGCAAAGGCAACTTAATCAAAGACTACCCTCTTGGGTTCACAAGTGTTAACATCAGCTTAACAGAGAATCCAGCTCTTTTAATTAGGATTTTGACTTTCAAATGTTATTGATTTTAACTAAGTGAACAAGGTCAGAAGCTAATTAAGATTTACTTGCTTCTCAGATGATCAATGCATTGAATTTTTTTCTATCTGTAGTGTCCAGCTATTTTCCTTCTTGTTGATTTTTGATTAATGTCAATATCTTCTGAGATATTAGACTTCAGTTGCATTTTATGTTTCATTGCTTCATATTTCTGCAGTTTTTTTTATTTGGTAAACATAAATCTTTAGTGTAGACTGTCAGATAAATGTTGATTCACTGCCACTGTGCCGCTCTTTAATTTTACCTGGTAAAATGTTTTGATTTACAAACATGACATGCATTTAATTTAGGAGGTGGTATAAAATATTCAGCTGAGAGACACTACAGGAATACCTCAGCCGTGTCCTACTGCTCATTCATAGAGGAAACATGTTCTGGGATTTGTTTGGATAAATTATTGGCCTGGATTGACTGAGTTTCAAGGCAGTATTTGGAGATGGATCTTGCTGAGGCAGAACAAGCTCCCAGTGGGGGAGTTTCGCAGTGGGAAGTAGAGAATCTAGTGGAAACGATTACCCCAGTTTACCAACAACTCTGTGTAAAGCAGATGAGTCCTGCCCCGTTCGTGTGATGCTTCTTCAATTAAGGATCCATGTATAAGTTGCAAAACTGGGTCAGATTACCTAATGAGTTTTCAGGTAAACAGGTTATATCACCTGTTTGGTTCGTCTTTTGTTCTCTAAGGATACATTCATATTTTCCTGGTAAATCTGTTTGGGCTTGCTGTCGATTCAGTTTATTTTCAAAAATCCATCCTGCTTTCTTAGCCATACACTGTCTTATCAACATGAGAAAAAAAAGCTTCCCATTAGCTTTTTATCTACTTTTTCACTTCCACAGAATCTCTATTAAATCTGTCTCACACTAATGGCTTCTTGATGCATCGCTCATATCTCATATCAGATCTCTTTCCTCTGTCACAAACAATGTAGATTTCATAGAAAATGTGTAACTCTTACATTAAGCTGCACTGTCCCCCTCCAGCCTGTTAGATGCACAAACAAACAAAAGATGCTTGCTACAATCCGGTAATTAGCATAGAAATCAAATCCCAGCCAATGCCAGCCAGTGAAATGTGTTTGTCTGTGCTAACAAGATTTAAGTAGCCCAGTTTTCTCTGCACCGAGCTCCAGTAAACAACAACTCTACTATTCATCAGTGATGCTTCGCCTCCATTGTCCTTATTAGGTTTACCCCTCCCTCACACACCATCGTTAGACACCTCACAATGAAGAGGCGATATTACCTGCTTCACCTAATGAGATAAACTTCTTGAAATTTAGGCAAAGTTTGTAAAGTGCTGCACTTCTTAGTGCTGCAGCTGGAGGTGATAATCAAATTTTATGTGTTATGTGTGTTTCTAAACCAAACAAAATAATGTTAGCCTTTGAAACAGTTGAAAACTATGAAAACAGGTTACTACCTTTCAAATTTGAAGAACAGCCCTGCAGTAAATGCTTGTTTTTCTCACCAGGCAACCATGAACGCCAGACCTCAGAGGATCTTGGACTCTGGATCTCTGACTCAGTCGGCGCCGGCCAGTCCCACCAGCAAAGGCACGCACATCCATCAGGCAGGGTGAGGAAATCATGGTTAATTTAGATGTTGATTTTTGTTGTGACTTTTAAATGCATCTTCATTGCATCATTGTTCCTCCAGCGGCTCTCCGCCCATGCCCAGTACCAGCAGCTCCAGTCTGACCAATGAAGTCCCCAAGCCCCCTGCCAGAGAGCAGCCAGCAACACGGCCCCCCTACACCCCAACGCTGGGAGGACAGGCACCCCACTCACACCAGTTCCCCCGCACACGCAAGATGTTTGACAAGGGACCAGAACAGGTGAAGGAAAAAAACTCTCTTGTGGGAAAAACAGCTATTAACTGGAAAAAAGAGCTTCTCATCGTTGAGCATGTGTTCTTGTGCGCGGGTTCAGGCAGCTGAAGATGGTGAGGAACCGGGTGGTCACAGGAACTACGTGAGTCTGGCCCTGCAAACAGGCCTGTGTGACTGGAGTGCCAAGTATTTCGCTCAGCCTGTCATGAAGGTGAGTGTCCTGGTTTTAAACCATCTCTTCTAATGAGGAAACAAATACACCTGCTTAAGGATTTTTTTTCTAAATGAGCAATTAGACAAAAGCATTATGCAAATAGCCTAAATGAAGATATGTCCTGTGATGGAACTGGAATTGGAGTTTGGGCCATAATGGTCATTATTATATTTGGAGGGAAAAGCAGGCAGGTTGCAAACCTGAGACCAGCATCCTCACTGTGAAGTACTGTGCTGGCAGCATCATGATGTAGAGATGTTTTGCTGCAAGAGGGACACTTCATGTATGGATCTTCTAAGTAGTCGATGACCCTATAAGCATGCCACCAAATTAGTTACACATTGGGTTGTACAAGAAAAGGAAACTTGTGGAAGAATGGCTAGAACATTTTTAAAGGTCTGAATTTAAAGAAAGTAAATATATTTCTTATCATTAATGTACTTAGCAAATATTAAACTGTTATTTTCCTGAGTGGCACAAAACAGTGACATAACAAGCTTGGTTTTTTCACAATTTGTCCTGTGCGAAAATAAACACTGTGTTTTTATACAGTTTCTGTAAATGTCTGATTTCAGCTGTATTTACTTTTTTTATTTATTTATTTATTTTTTGCTCTTGTGACTTCAGGTAGTTGCTAAACCATAAACGGACAACATTTATTTAGCTCTTTTCTTATCTTTTTGACATCTGAAAGACTTGAAGACACTAAAAGCTGTCTTCAAGTCAGCTTTTAGTGAGCTGCACTCACACATTCACAGAAACATTCATGCATCTCTTTTTAAACTGTGTTGTGTTTTTCACTGACACATGCAGAGTGATAAAGCGAAGAGACAAATCATACCTCTGTGTCTTTAAGGACTTTTCAACACTTTAAGTCTCCAGTCTGGTATCAAACCACCGACCTTCTTCTGACTGGCTGACGACCGCTCGCCCTTTTGAGTTCTACTCATTCTTTGTTGCTAAGCAACAGTGAAAAAGGATATGACCGGTTATTTTCCGTTTTCACATATTCATGTGAATTTTCATCATAGCAGTTTGTTTATTCCCCATTCTGCTGAGATTCAGGAACACAGTGATCCATTCAGGTACGGGAAGTCGGGGTTTAAAAGTTTATTTTAAATAGTAATAAACCGATATGTGAAACTGCAAGGTAGGGACCAATCATTGGGGGGGGAAAGCACTTGCTTCTTCTTCAAAATGGCTTCACTGAATAATTGAGCACTCAGGTCCATAAAGTAACATCCTCCACAGGGAAATTTTAGATGGAGCACAGTCATTTTGTTATACCTGGTAGTTGGTGATGGATTTCCGTATTTATTCAAGTTTTCCTTTGTTTTTATAAAAAAGAAGATATTAAGCATCTTTTAAAGCTAACTATATTGTTAATTAGAAACAAAAAACAAGTCAGAAAGCTGTACATCACATGCGAACATGTCCCGGTGAAACTAACTAGTAGGATGAAAGTATTAGGTTTTCAGAATATTTTAGAAAAAAATATTGTTAGTTTTAAAAAAGAGACAATAGTTTACAAGAGGCATGGGAAAGTTAGATTTTCTTTTGGGACGATAAGTACAATGGTAGTAACGCTGATGTTTCAGACAAAACATGTAACTAGGCAAACCACAAAACTATGACACCCCAGAAAAAGAATGATTTCTGGGAGGCGCGGGAAGCGTTCGGGGTCGCCACGGAAAAAAGACATTTATTTTCATAAGTTCCATCTTATATATGCCGTCATTTAGACTGTAAAATGTACCTCTATTTAAATGTGTAAATAATCTATTAAATAATTAAATATAGATTTTTTTTTCCTGTTATTTATTTATTCATTATGTATCATAAATCCTATATACATTTTTTTAAGTGTGTGCCTCAATAATTAGATCCTTTCTGATTGGTTAACTTGGACAGCAGTTCAACTGTCGACCAACAACGGCACTAACTTTGATATGCTGAAAAATGAATTAAACAAATTATATAATTGAATAATACATACATAGTCTTGTACATCTGTAAATAAATATTTATATCACGTAGAGCACTTCTGGATAGATGCAAACTACATCTCGTTGCTTGTACTTGTGACAGTGCAATGACAATAAAGTTGAATTCTATTCTATTCTAAATAAATCAGAAGATTAAGTAAAAATGATAATAATTAATATAATTTAAATTAAATATTTTCATTTCATTCTTTATGTAGAATTTCCTAAAACATTTAAAAATGATTGCTACATGTACTGTATGTATGTATTTACTTTTTGTATGTATTTTCAGTTTTATTTACATATTTGCAAACACATACACATTTTTTTAATGATGTGAACCACAGCACTTTTGGGTTTTTATCACAATGTGATTAAATTAAGTTATATTTAAATTAGAAAAGCAACAAATATTTTTTCATCTGCTTAAAAGTTGACATTTGAGATTACTTGGGTATTGCTGTGTTATTTTAGTCTATGCTAGAAGGAGACAATATGTAAACTCAAAATCTTCATGTAAAAGTGGCTGCAGTGAATCAGAGTCCCAGTGGAAACTGGTTGCAGCAAAGTGCCTAATGACCAAAAGGCATTTTACGTTGCTTGGTTTAAAGTATTGGTGCCATTAGCTTATTCCCTCTAGATCAGATCCACTTTTAAGACTCTGTAACTCCAGTCCAATTCTTATACAGACAAAAAGAGCATCAACTCAATGCTATATTTAGCAGCAGATAATACAGTGTAATGATTTAGGAATTTCATAAACGACTTACTGTATCTCTTATTTCACTGCAGCTATTTGTAGTTGTCAATAACTGGTGGTCTAATGGGGAAACTAGGGAAGGTATTGCAGTACTTTGTTCAGCTTAAAGTAACATTGTGTTTAAATTTTCCAAACTTTGCAGACAAATATAGCACCCCGATTGAAGGTAAATGTTGAGAACTGGTGTTATTTTCAGGAAGGAATAAAAAAAACAGGAGGTGTTTTTATTTGGTTCAACAGAGTTTGTTTGGTGCAGTTGTTCTCGAAGCACCGAGGTAGCTGCTCGGCACGACTCGGTTTGAGCAATAAATACATCTGTACGTTATCAGCACTCTTCCAGGTTTCTGTATAACACTGTCCATCATGGATTTTCTAAGATTTACAAACCAGAAGTAAAATTTTCAGTTTTTCACTAACTCTTTAGAAGTTGTGCGCAAATATATTTTTTTGAAGTTTGACATTTATGAAGGGTTCAAGAGGAGTCACATCATGTATTGTAATAATAAGAAAAGACATGGATAAATTATAGAAATTACTGTAACTTGTTGGGTTTCAGTGAACAAAAACATTCATCCGGTACAAAAAAGGACATCTGCATTCCAGTGTAATGGCAGGGAGATAAATAAATCACACCTGCTGCCAACGTTGTAAACAAAACTTAACTTTCTTATCTTAACTAACTTGAGTTCTCATTTAAAACTAGCCTATCTTGTCACTTTCTACCATCAGCTTTTTCCACTTTCTGAACTGACCATATATGTTTGCTCCCAAGTATTTTCGAGAGGTCAGCAGTGTTCAAGTTATCAAAATGTTGGTCTAAATCCAGGAGTACACAATCATGCATGATAAACTTGAGACATTTTATTCCTGCAAAATGCTGTTTCAGAATAGTTGGAATGTGTCACCTTTCCTTTCAATAACAAGAGAGAAGCTTTGACATTTAGAAACTAGATAATAAAATCAGTTAAATAAGGTATTTACAAGGCACACAAAAGGTCACACATCCTAATATTTCACTGGAAAAACCTTTTGATTTGAATATCTTCTGTAATGTCACATTTATTTCTGTCCAAAGTTGCATTTATTTTTCTCCAAGCTCTTTAAGCAATACTGGGAGAGTCAGACCACCTCCTAAACAACTACTCCCACACAACTTGCGGCCGATAAATTCTGTCTTTCTTCTGCAAAGATGATAGCTCCCCACTATCCCTCGGGTTAATAATGCGCTGAACATTTCCTAATCCAGTTATAATAGTTCCAACAATTTTTTTTTGTTTGTTTGCCTAACCTGACCCTTCTTAAATAGATTAATGTCTTTTACACAACTACTCAATGTCTTCTGACATAATTGTTTAATGAATTAGAACATAATCAACTCTGCAGTAATTATCCAGTGGGAAGCTCCAACCTATTTGCTTTGTAATATCCAGGTGGTGACTTTCTTTTGGTAAAGCAGTGTATGATGTTAAATGAAAACTGGGCAGAAAAGTCTGAAAAAAGAAAAATTATCAAAGCAAAATGTTTGAAAAGGACAAGACACAGAGGGACATGTAGAGGTGGGAGCAGAGTGTGGGTGAAGAAGGAGGAACAGGTTGACAGTGAAGTAAAACTTATGATAAAGAGCATTCGGGGTGGATGAATGAGATGAAAGACAGACAGAGCGTGGAGCTCCAAGAAGAGGCGATGGAAATCAGAAAGATAACTGGATAGGAAGATTGTACGAGAGCAGGCGGCAGAGACACCAGAGCGAGGGTTCTGCTGTAGTGCGAATCTAAACGCTGCGTTTGCAAAAGAAAAAAATTAAATGTTGAGTGCTGCCATAAAACTGCTCCTCCATTATGAAGCTACTCTGTTGATGTGAGTATGCAGGTTTTTGTATCTCTTTGTCAGCAGCACACAAGGGATGTTTGTATGTGGATGTTTACGTTAGATGCTTAAATGCTGGAAATGACTAAACATCTCTTGATTTGTTCATAAGTTTTTAGATGCTCTTGAATATTTAATACAAGAGCATTAGAATAACTTAAAATATCAGAATTTCTAATCAAGTCCTGAGAATTTTGAGTCCCGTGGTATAAATGGACTTGCTTTTTTCACCTCTCATTCTTTCAATTTATTGACTGAAACATCTTTTCAATCATCTGTAGAATTCATGTGACCTCCCAGAATCAGTGTCAGTTTAAACTTTTTATGCGATTCAGAATTAGTCATTGCATAATTTTATCTCTTGCTGCTGCATAACGCTGGTTTCTTTCAGTAGAAACTAACCTGTAGCCAAAAATATAAAATATCAAAAAACCCTACACAACCGAATGTGTAGGGTTTTCAGGTTTGGACCTTCAGACCAGACTGAAATATAGAACTATATGCTCGGCCTAAATACCATCTGAAGAAATGTTTTATGATCTGCCATTGATGTCCAAAATCTTCTATTCACCTCAAACAGAACCAACAACTTTGGTTTAAGTTTGGTCACCATTGGAAAACCCGATGGCGTCCGAGCTTAAATTAATGTTGGAATTTGAACTGGTCAGAATTCTGCCGGAATCGTTGGAAATCTACAAGAAGTTTATGATTTCTCTGCTACTTGCTAAGGGATAATTATGTAAACATTTTTAGAATTGTATGTATATATTTGAGTGTGTGTGTATTGTTTTGATCTTGTGTGAATTAGAGAAACTCCACAGTGATTTCTAACTTATTTTCAAAGTTAACCCTGAAAAGAGAGCAGTTCAGTTCCATCCTTGAAGGTCTAAAATGTGTAAAATTTGTGCTCATGATGAGAGTGTGGCACCTTTAACCAGAACGACAAATGTTCTCAGAGGTTCTGCTACGTAATACAGTTCATATTTTACTATAGATCTTTCTATGTGGAGAACTAACACTCATCTATCACCTGGGGGTCTCATTACAGAATACGTTAGCTGCTGACACACAGCAGGGCAGCAGCCCTGGAAACAGCAGTGTGAGCAGGCTTTTACCTTGACATGGCCCTCATAGTCACACTCATTTTTCCTCTCAGCTTGGAAAATACGTCAGAGTCCTCCTGCTGCACCTGCCTCCTCTCTTACTCAGTTAGGAACCAGAGAGTCCCAGAGGAACGGCCAAAGTTATTTATTCAGGGATCGGAAGTGTGAAGTGTTTGAACGTACATTTGCTTCAAAGCCACATTTACACACATGTCAGGGTGTTGATTGCATGCAGTAGTAGTGTAGTCACGTGGTGTTGAAGCTGTTTATTGAAGCTATTTAGTATTCAGTGAGTGTGGGAGGCTTTGCAGCAAAAAGGTGCTTAATAAGCACACACGGCCAGCCATCATCAAATACCACACACACATGCAGCTTAACCGCTGCTGTTTATTTAAAAACCATATATTTGTAATGCATGACTTTAATGCATTCATCGGGACGCATGCTTTATTTTACACTTCATTTTTAATGCAACCCTAATGAAAGACTTATTCTGTTCACTTAAAGCTGGGCACTAATTCTGTGAGGTCTCTTTTGTTATGCAAGACTTAATCAAGTTATTTTTTTAATACTGTCCCCCTGCTCAGCAGATGTGATTAGATGTAATTACAGGAAGGGATTTTGATACCTTGAGTCATTTTTTTCACAAGCTCATGAGCGTCCCCAATGTTGGTGCAGCAAAATTTGGTTTAAAACTGGGATGGATTCAATTATGACCTCTTCCAAATCCAAGCAGAGAGGGGAAACGGGAGAGCAGCATGATCTATGGTTATGTTATAGAAGAATAAAACAACGAGATGTAAAGAAAAACAGAAAATGACCCAAAATACAGAAATTGTATGGAATGCATAGATGAATCTTTGAACACAGGAAATATGAAATAATAATATGCTATTTTTAAAATGAGCAGGACTAAGTTTAAGCTTTTTGACATGTCATCCTTTCGCCATTTATTTTGAGAAATGTCTTATTTTATTCCAACATCATATTTTCAGATTATTATTGCTTGTTTTACATGTACATCACACATCTGGTTTATATTAACTTCCATAATTTCTCACGGGGGAAAACAAGAAATTTCAGAGTCACTTTGTCAAAGGTGCCCATTGATAAACCAATTGTTCATGGAAGAGTTGCTACTTTTCTTGCAAAGCAACAAACAGAACCATCATTTATTATCATTTGACACAAATTTTGTTGTGTAAAAAAATTGCTGAATGTGAAGTCAGTATTGAAATTGAAGTAAAACGATTTACAGAAAGTCACAGGATCGAAGCACACCAAACATCGTCAAGCTGTTGTTTTGTATTATGATGGAGGATTTTTAATGTTTCTTTTTTTTTTTTTTTACATCGTCTCAGATCCCAGAGGAACATGACCTGGAGAGCCAGGTCAGGATGGAGCGGCAGTGGAGGTTCCTGAGAAATGCTCGCGTTAGAAGACAGAGTCGAGTCATCACACAAAGAGGTGAGTGGCACACAAACGACTAATTAAATAACTTATAAAATAATCATTTAAATGTGTTAAAAAAAACTGGAAATAAAAACAGAAAGTATTTATTACATGTAGAATTAAGTAATTATTTGTTACCGTATTTTCTGGACTATAAAGTGCACGTCACTATAAGCCGCACCCACAAAGTAAAAAAAAAAAAAAAAACTGGAAACGTACATACATAAGCCACACCGGGCTATAAGCTACTGGTATTTCCGCCGCTTTCGGTTTTTCACAAGGCCACAGCAGAGGGACCATCCTTAATAAATTTGCTGTTAAGGACGCAGTCCTGTGTATCCAACTCCGAACCATGGATTCATTCACGCCGAGCTTAAGCGGCTATCAATCTGTACTGCCAGATCGATCGGCATCATATGAACTTCTTTGTGTTGTTTCCATGATGAGGGGGTGTGAGTTTGAAAACATTTCTCCATGGTGCCTGCTGCTAGCATGTGCTTCTTATATATGAAAATCAGCACTTCTTTGATTTCCAATTTTGACTTCCAATGATTCACTTCCTGCTAAAGAGCCCCCTGGTGGTTGAAGAAAAATCTACAGAAAAGCCGCACCGAACTATAAGCTTCGTGGTTCAAAGCGTGGGAAAAAAAGTAGCGGCTTATAGTCCAAAAATACGGTAATTAAATATTAGTAATGTTAATTATAACTCGCCCATCAAACTTAGTGGATAGGATTATGGCTTCTTCTGTAGGGATTCTGGCATCTAATTGGCTGCTTCAAACAGGAAGTCAAGAAAGTTTCTTTCAGTTTTGTTGGATATGTGGTAATAACTGACCTTTGTCTTCAGCTTTGTATGTGATAACGCTAAAAAAAAATTGAGGTGGACGATTTGAACTACAATTCTAGGATACAGGATTTCCACAAACATATTTTTGGACTATTTTTTATTGGGGGGTTTTTTATATAAAGTCGACACTAGCAGGCTTATGGTTAGATATCAAGTTAAGAAGCAGCACTGTGAATATCTCCTCACGATCTTCATCACTGATTTACTGAGCTTCATGTCTGACGTCTGGCCAGAAGAAGCCAATGATGCGACAACACAGCAAATTGTGTGCAAATAATTTACAGCAGTGAACGGATAGATATAAAAACGGTTCGCAGCTGGAAACATCCTGCTCTATGACACACAGGAGTCCCTTCACACACACACACACACACACACACTCGTACAGCGTATGGAGTGGCAGCATAGTCACAGAATCCTCCTGTGAAGTTAGAGCGCTCTCAAACAGAATAACTAACAAACTCAACGTCACTGGCAGCCCCCCTGCAACACACACACACACCCAGTCACGAGGCGATTGGCGTCAGAGCTGAGTTTTGCTCACGTACACACCTCTCCCTTACTTTCAACTGCTCGCTCAATCATTGAATTCCCCCTTCTGTTTTTTTTTTTTTTTTTAAAGAAGTGGAAGGGTTGCCCTCATTCAGTCGGCTCCCTCCTGAGAGAGACAAGACTGGAGGAGGAGGAGCGCAGAGATAGAGGAAGGCTGAGGAGAGGAGAAAGCTACAAACTGATTAAGTTTTTGTCTAGATCCTTACCTCTGTATAACAGCGTTTTAGTGATAAAGTTGTCCGCTTCTTAATGCAAGAGTTAAAACAGCTTTTTCAGTGGTCACATGAAACTGTGGTGAAAATTTTACTCATTCTCCATAAAATTCTGTATGACCATCTCAAATTATTTTCTTATTTTCTGGCATTACAAAACCCTTCTAAGTCTTTGAGATACTGGGGTTTACTGGGAAACCTGGGAGTAGTGATGGACTTTCCAGAGCCACATAAAGACAGTTACAAAGTCGGCCTTCTATCACTTGAAGAACATTTCCAGGATTAAAGGACTAATGTCTCTGCCAGATCTAGAGAAACTCATCCATGCGTTCATCTTCAGTCGCATTGATTACTGCAACAGCGTCTTCACAGGTCTGTCCAACAAATCAATTGAAACAGCTGCAGCTGATCCAGAATGCTGCTGCTCGCATTCTCACTAAAACCAGGAAGATAGAGCACATAACACCCAACGTGTGTTTTAAAGTCCCTACACTGTCTATAAAACCAGTGTAGGGACTGAAATAGACTTTAAGATACTGTTGTTAGTTTACAAATCACTGAACGGCTTAGCACCACAATACATTAAAGATCTGCTGTTGTTGTATCAACCTTCCAGACCTCTCAGGTCTTCCGGTTCTGGCCTGCTCTGCATCCCCAGAACCAGAACCAAACGAGGAGAAGCAGCAATCAGCATCTATGCACCACAAATTTGGAACAAACTTCCAGAAAACTGTAAAACAGCTGAAACACTGACTTCCTTTAAATCTCTTCTAAAAACCCACCTGTTTAGGATTGTATTTGAAACGTAATCAATTACAAATTTATTGATGGAACTTGACTTAAGGTCGTGTTTTGATGGTTGATTCTATGTTGCATTGTGTTTATGTGTTTGACATGATGTAAAGCACTTTGAAATGCCTTGCTGCTGAAATGTGCTATACAAATAAAATTTGATTTGATTTGATTATTCTATTCTATGATGATTAGGAAAAAGAGAAAATATGCAGCACCTGATATCCAGCTGTGTGGATAAAAATGATTTTCCCACCAGGGGACCAATAAAATGATTGTTCAATTCCACTCTCTGCTGTTTTACTGACTGTGATTGGCTGTTAATTTCTGAATCAACCAATCAGGAAGAAGAGCACAAAGTACAGCTGAAGCATCTGGAACATAATTATCAATTAAATATTTTCTTCATCATGAATGCACATATTTTGAGTATTGTATTGTAGTGATACTTTCCTGGATATTCTGCAGGACTTTCAAAACAAATTTCTCATCATGTGACTATCTGACATTGGAGACACATTCAACAAAAATGTGACCATCTGAGTTTTGAGAACTCTTACCATCTTCCTTTTTTGTCACAGGCATTTCCCGTCTAGACGATCAAATATTCATCAACCGTAACCCCGGAGTGCCATCTGTTGTGAAGTTTCACCCCTTCAACACCTGCATCGCTGTGGCCGACAAGGACAGCATCTGGTCAGAATACATCACACACTCAGCCTGAATTCCTCCAGGCGTTATTGTTTCACTTACACTGGAGCCTGAATATGTCTGTACCAGTTTCTGGGACTGGGAGAAAGGTGAGAGGCTGGACTACTTCTACAACGGGAACCCTCGCTACACCCGGATCACTGCCATGGAGTACCTGAACGGACATGACTGTTCGTTACTGCTCACTGCGACAGGTGGGAGACACTAATTCACATCCAGAAAATATCAATATCTGTCCCCACCAGAGCATTAGCAGTGCTTACTGTATCCTACACACACCTCTCTGTATTCATCATCAATATTACTGAGCAATTATCTTTCTTTCTTCGATCTTCATAGGGCATTTTTCTTTAGAAAAACTCCACATTTAAACTCATTTATTCTGTTTATTCATCATAGAATAAATTTAAACTAAGAATAAACATTGCCTTTAATTGCACTTCAAACCGAGAAAATGCTCAGGAATTAATGCTTTTAAATTCAGCCTCATCAAATAGTAATGTGCACTTTTCTCCATCAGTCATGCTCTGAAGGATACCATTTCTTATACAGATACCACATTAAAAAAGTAAAGCAATGAGCATAAATCAGGTGGGAACTTTCATGGCTTGTAATAACGTTCTGGAAGGAGCGAGTGGACAGGTTTAATGCTTTGCTCTTAGTTGTGTTTGAGCTGCAGATATCTTTTTAGGGCGAGGCTTCAGTCCTGTTTTTCTTCTCTGTCAAGATGTTGTAGGTGAACAGCCTTTTAAAATGTTACTCTGCTTAACTTCTCTGATGTTTTTATGTTTAAAGAACTTTAGCGAAGTTATAAAAACAAAACTCATGAAGATTTCATCACACTCAGAACATACAAAGGCATCTTAGTGAATTAAATATCACTAGAAGTTTATTTATTTCAGTAATTTTCTTTAAAAAGTATACCCTATAGATTCATTATAATGGCCTCTGGGTAATGAACAATTTGCTTGCCTACAGTGTTAGTACTGTAAGCAGCCAACTTCTTATCAGTGTCATTTTGTGGCTTACACTTATTGTGGAGGGACTCAATGACTATGATAAAAAAAAAAAAATTATTGGTCTTAAGCTGTATGTTAATTCTCCCACAAACTAAATATTTATTTTTCATTAATCATGGTTATCCAAATTAACAGAATTAAACACAATAAATTCCCATGTGTATTTAACCCACTATAATATAAAGTTTAGTTTCTGAATTGAATGACTGACATACAGTAAATCCTCTTTTTGATTGTATTTTAATTTATTTTTGTGTGTGTTTTTAATTTTCATCTCGTCACCTCCTTCCTTTGTCCAGATGACGGAGCGTTGCGTGTCTGGAAGAACTTTGCTGACCAAAAGAACCCAGAGATGGTAACGGCATGGCAGGGCCTTTCTGACATGCTGCCAACCACCAGAGGTCAGCCCTCCTCCAGCACCCACAGTAAAGATCAACACTTTCTATTACTGCGTGTTGTGCTCATGCCCCACAGTCCTCCTGTTTTGGTGGATGCTCACCCCAACCCCTCCTGTCCAATCCGTCCCAGTCATAAATTCACACCTCCCCATCCTCAGCAAGTATGACAGGAAGGCTGCTGCATTAATTCAAACAAGCTTAAACTTTGAATATACGCAGTTCTTGTTCTCTGCGCACACTTTTTTTCTTCCATAACATCCTGTTTTTTTTTCCTTTAAATGCAACCTAGGAGCTCTTTTAGTTAAAAACTAAAACTGGAAGCAGACTTCGAAAGCGCCAGAGCGAAGCAGCAGATAAACATAAATGTAATATTCTTTTTGTTTAGATCACAACAAATAATAAACATAAAGAGAAAACAATCAATCCCGGTTGAGCAGAAATTGGTCAAAAAAATATGTATAACCCTGTTTAACTTTAGGAAATAATTATAAATCCCAAAATGACTGACCGGTCCCAATATCATACATTAAGGGGAACGAGAAAATGAAGTGTTTGAATTTGGTCAACGACACCCACAATGGCATTATTAATGTGCAATGGCATAATACCTCAACCAATCAGAAATAAAACATGATACAGACTATTTGTAAGAGAAAGTACAGCTACATTTATGCATCACTTTTTCAATCCAAATATAATGAAAGAGCTTTCAAAGAGCTGCATAAGTTTTTGATTAAAGAAATGTATGTACAAAAATATATTACCAGAATCATGGATTAGTGAGACCATCAGATATCAAAACAGCTCAGAACCAAAGAAAAACTAATAAGAACCTGAAGTGTTCTTATTGTTTAAATTACCGTAATCTAGTTTGGTGATTTCTAAACATATATAACTTAAAATAAGTCATAAGACTGGATTAATCAAATTCAATGTTAATGTCAGATCATATTAAGTTTTACTGTACATCATAAAAAAGTCTAACTTCTGATTCATTAAAGTTGCCATAAAAACTAATTTATACATGTCTTGAAGTCTTACTGTAGATTTCTATTCTGTAATTGCTAGAAAAAGGGCCTTTATAATGGTTTAAACTATCAAACTGTGTTATAACCCCAGAGGGTTGGAGATTCAGGCCAGAACTTGTGAGCTCTCAGAGCCCAGATCTCTAAACTTTTAGTAGAGACACAAGATTGGAATAGAAATAAAATGCAACTTCCTTCCAAACTTTGTAATATTTAGGTTGTGCCTGACTTATTATTATGTAGTGATGTTTTGATTTTTTTTCATCAGATAGCATAAATGCACACTATTATTTGAAACAAATATAATGTGAAATCTGATGCCAGCCACCATTCGAAATTGTCCATCAGGTTTCTGTTATATTTCTGAAAAAACTGGATCTAACCTGCGAGGTGGCCTACATTCAACTTAATCTGGCTGCAGAATTATGCATTCAGCAGGTAGGTAATTTTCCCTCTTCCCTTGCAGGATTGTTTATCTTCCATCAGTAAAACAGATCACGTAAAACTCAACTGTTGACAATCTTGTGGACTTACTGTCACGTTTAGCCTCTTAGCTGACACACTTCCATAATTCCTGAGGCAGTTATTCACAAATATGTGAGCCAGGGCAGACAGCAGCGCTACACTCTTGTCAGAAACATCCACCCACTTCACTATTCTACCCCACCACATGCACGCACACCCCCACACACACCCCTGCACACCCCACATACACAGTACACACTGTCATGCCTCAATCCCAGCTGCTCCACATTTTTCTGCCTCAAGCACTTCTACATTTCTGGGTCAGAATTGTTTTTGGGGAACGCGGGGCTGCAGGAGTGTGCACACTTAAATGTGTCGATAACTGCTGCATTTAGTAACCATACTTTTGTACTTCTTATGAGAAAGAACCAGTAAATGCTTTACTTTATATTAAATATACAGTTAATTATCTTGACAATATAAAAATCAGAGCTAAGACTTTAAACCTGACAATTTATACTAATTAATTACAGAAAAAAAAAATCATAAAATAAGAAAGTAAAATATGTAGTGCTTAAATTAGTAAAAATCTGATGTCTGGGTGCAAGGGAATATAGCACAGAATTACCTATTATGTAGAAAGTGCTCCCCATCAACCTATAGTTAAGCAGGGCTGCATAAAACAAGTTTATATGAAGTTGAACTGTGTTTTTGAGAGTAATCTTTAAAGGTCACTATTACTATAGAGCCCCAGAAGGTTTTGGTTTTTGCTTATTTTCTGCTTTTTGCTTATTTATGCAGCATTCAGACTGGCCGATGAGGCATGTTAAGAAAAATGCATTTCATGGAGAGGGTTTAAAGTCACATTTTTTTCTGAAATACAGTGACTGTAATGACTCTGCTAAGTTAAATGGGTTTTATGCAAAGTTGTGCATGGTTAAATAAGAAATGTATGTTTTTTTTCTCTGGGCCAGCCAGAAACTAAAAGAGAAGAAAGAAAATACAAAAATGAAAAAAATCTTAAAAATATTAAGAATTCCTGCATTGATATAAAGGTTAAGACTCAACCAATAGCAAATATGATCATGTATGGTAGGACAAAGCAGGAGAGTAAGGAGACAGATGTTGAACCACTCTGAACTCCATTTCCAAAACCCTGTAGAATTACATATATATGTTTATTTTTTCCAGTTTCCACTGGCAGAATATCACCAGTTTTACCCTTATTTACCCTCTAAGAACAGGGTTTCTGTCATTTAGTTGTATATTTTGATGTTCAAAAACGTCTTTTTTGTATACTTAGAGTCGCTGCATTTTAGAAGAAATGTGAATTTTGAATCCTTTACAGATAAAGTATTTTTCTTAACACCTCGCCCTTCATTCTGAGCCAAAAGGCAATAAAATACCAACAAAATAAACTTGGATTGAGTCTAATGGTCACATAAGCTTCATCAATAGCTTTGATCAAAAAAGGTTAGATACAAAAGTGTTGGGCCAAACATGTCTTCCAAGGCGAGGAAAAATAGAGAACAGAAAGTTTTAAAAAAGTTAATGGAATGCATCACTGGAAAGTAGTAGGAGAAAATAGTAAAGTGAGGAAACACCAAGTATGTAGTGATAGGCCTAAGGTTCACCAGCAACTCAGGAAAATCTATCCCAACTTTATATAAAAGGAAATTTTAAATCCTCATCTTAAAGGTAGACGGGGTATCAGCTTCCCAGGCGGAGCTAAAGTGTCTTCCAGTAACTACCACCGCCCCCTGGAGAACCATCTTACAATCTGACACAGCAGAAGGAAATTACATGTGGTTGTGCTGAAATGTCTAATTGTAAAAAAAAAATTGGCTATAGTTCCCAGGTGCCTTGAAGACGTCATATCAATCAATCGTCTCCTTTCTAGTCTGCATAGTTTCTGTCGCATTTAATGTCTCTGTGAGAGGCTTTATGTTTGGTACATGCGTATTACTGTGAAGTAAAAGTGCAAATACATTCATCAGATATTTAAGTATTCCCCAATTGTACAGAGCTAAAGCTGACTAATATATATGAGTACTGTGGAGTGATCTTATACTGGATGAACTCCTGTTAAATTGCCCATTTTGACATTAACAGCTAAAAAGATCTTGAAGGATGAACATTTAATGAGACTAAAAAACATATAGAAATAGAAGTCCTCAAAAATGAATGTTGTGTCCTTTTTAATGAGCAATATTAAATTAGTTTCTTAAATATAATTTTGCAGACATCTCTGTTTATTTGAAAGCCATCTGTACTTAGCTTTAATATTGTACAATGATAGCTCAGTTTGTGGACAACTTGTGCGCCACTGTGTTTCGTAGCACATCTGCCTGAACATTGAATCTGTCAGGATAAGTGACTGGATGACCTAAAGCCTCCACAGAGGTCCCAACAGAGTCAGCAGAGCTCCGAGGGGACTGTAGGGATTGTGGAGAGGCGACACATTTAACTAACCTCACAGCCTGGATAAGTCCCACACCACAAATTGCCCAGAGAGGCTCTTGCCCCTGCAGAGAGGACTCTCTGTCTCTTTCCCTCTGTCTTTGTCTCTCTCTGCAAGTGTTTCCACAAAGATTTTCACATTTAATGGTGTGCTTGTTATGGTGGATTGACAGTTGCTGCTTGGCTTGGACTCTGACTACACTGAAGGCATCAGCTGAGATTTCTCCTGAACTTTTAGTTAGGCTTCCATTTGTTTTTTTGGCAGAAATGTTAAAAAAAGACCTCTAAAACCTCACATACACACTAGGTTTTTCTCCAGCATAAACTTCTAGTATTCTCTTATGAGTAATTACATTTACTTAATAGGTATGTTGATGGTTATACGCTAGAATTTGTAGAATTTAAAAAAAAAACTGTCCTCAGATGCATTAATAATATAAAGCCCATTAAATAATACACAACTCTATCTTAGTGCTGCCAAGAAATCTGTTCTTGCTCTGAAGGCAGCTGCTAAAAGACTGAACATTTCTCAAGGAGAGGCTGGCAGAGACAAACAGTCGGAGCCTGGTACCTGCTGGACCCGTCCCCACTCACCCCATCTCCATCAGCCAATGGTGTTCTTCTGTGCTGTTTTCATACCAGTGGAACATCTCTCTAGACTGACTGGCTTGTTGTTACTTTGCTGGGTCTTTGATATTGTTTTGTGTTTTCCCTCGTCTCTGGAGAGAGGCTGAACAAGGCAGCAACAAAACGACTCCCTATCATGTCAAAATCCCTTTGTTTTAATTTAATATCGAATCGGGCAGCTTCATTATTTCCTAAGTATCCTACTCAGTCGACCTTTCTCTAACTTTTATTTACATTTGCAGACATTTATGTGCAGGAACTTTTACAAAAAGTCATCTATTCAACCTTTTCATCTTTTGTTACATTACGACCACATGCTTCCGTGTATTTTATTCAGCTCACATAGACTAACACCATAAATAAAGGATGCATTGTTTTCAAAGGTTTTTGCAAACAAAAATCTGAAAATCTTTTGAGTCTTTATTTTCAACCTCTCTGAGTAAATGCTTTGTAGGAATACATTAAATGTTTGTTCCTACCAGCTTTACCCAACTACAGACCGCTATCTTTGCCAGATCAGTAAATTTCAAGTCATTTTTGTTTTTTCTGAACAGAGCACAATCTACCATGTGTTTGCTGGTGTCTCCTACACACCTTATAGGCAAACTTGAAATGGGAGTTTTTATTTTGTTTTCTTCAACAATGGCTTTCTCTGTGCCACTTTGTTTTACTCTTTCTATTTATGGATGATTGATGCAACAATATTCCTTTACATTTTAAAAGCTTGGAATATATGGAATATTATTTTCTAATCTAACCCTCGTTTAGACTTTTCAACAACTAGTTCACTAACCTTGGGTACATCTAAGCACTTTATGAGGAGTATGCAGACATGAACACCTGAATTTATGCCAAAACTTAAATATCCCCATCACTCAGTGATGGTGCGTTTTATTTGTATCAGAGTAAATGAGGCTTAATACAAATGTGCCACATTGTTCAGATTTTTATTTGTAAAGAATTGAAACCCATTTGTTTTCCTTTTACTTCACAAGACAGGAACATAAAGTTCTAATAAAATGCACAGAAGTGTGTGGTTGTATCTGGAGAAAATGCAACAAAGTCAAGGGTTATGAAGAGTTCTGCGAGGGACTGTATGTGTCTGGTCCTGCTGCTGGTTTTGCCCCTGGGGTAAAGGGCGAATCAGAACTTTGGACCCTGCAGGTTACAGTTTGAGCGATGGTCCCTGTTTGGGATGCAGATCCTCTTAGATCTCAGCTAGTTTTGTTGGAAGCAGCTGCCTTGTTCATTCCTCTGCTGAATGCATGTGAACTGCAAAACTCAAGAGGTGATGAATCTTTTTAGTTTTACAGTTCTTTTAGAAGTGTGTGGGACTCCTTGGGTTAGCATGCACAGGGGTTCTTTCTAATTTGTCGCTGGCTTTGTTGCATTCCTGCTGTACCCCTCTTCCCCTTCCCCTGCTCGCAGGTCTGGCCAGAAGGGTTTCCATCTATCTTGACAGGAGCAAACAAGGAGGTGAGTCTTACCTTCCTGTTCATTTCTTGCTTATTCGGAGAGCAAGGGTGCTGCACTATACAGCTGGGAACGTGCCTCTTCTGTTTGTAGTCCTTTTATTTCCTTTAACGTCACCCCCACACCCCTTCCCCTTTTCCATTGCTCGTTCATCTGTCTGGTGTGTAAATGTCCAGCCACTCCATCTCTGACAGTCACTCTGAAGTTCACAAGAATACAAAGGACAAAATTTGGTTGTTTAATTTTGTTTATGATAGCAAGAACCTCTCAAAACGTTAACCCACACTTCTTAACAGGGATAGAAATTAAGTCTAAATTTTGAAAATTAAGCTCAAGCAAAACAACCACGCCATACTAACAGAGTTGTGTATTTTATCTAAAATTAATAAAATTAGAAATGGAATTAAAAACCCTACAGAACGCTCCTGCTGATACCTTTTTGTTTTTTCCCCCCAACTTGTAAACCTTTGCCAACAATTTAGCATCAGTTTGATGAGGATCCAGGCAGGGCTTTACAGTCTGTTCACAACAACCAGTAGCAAATGTTTGGGTTTCTTAATCCCAACATACAAAGCAGGGTTAACTCCCTCCAGGCTTCAGGGCACCAAAGATAAAAACAGGACCCAATTTTGAAAGCACAAATCACAGCAATTCACTGAATCTGAAACCTTTCAGATCATGATCCCAGTAATGTTGGTTTATAATTAAAATATATTTTTTAATTTCTCCAACATTTTCTTTTGGCTAGAAGCAATATTAACATTTAGGAGTGACCCAGCTAGGGGAGCTAAAGATTAGGGTGATGGCAGGTAGGCCTTCCAACCTCAAACACTTGAAGCTAATTACCCAAAATAAATCCTGAAAATACCTACAGACACTCCTGACTTTTACTTTATACTTACCAAGATCTTTAGTGACATTACTGCTAAACTTAGCCTTCTACTAGACAGCTACCATAAATTCTAGTTTGTTAGCATTAGCCTAAAGCAATAAGATTATATATCTGTACTTCAGTGCTAAGCTGAGATCCAATGGCATCTCACTAAACTTGGCCGTCATATAACTGGCGATTTACAGCGTTTGCAGAGGTGAGGCCTTGCTCGTCTGTCATCCTTCTGCATTCGTATTCACCTCATGTCGCCGCTTTCTTAAAAGCGACTCATTTACGTTTGTCCCTGGGGTTCCGCTGTTTAATTGGAGTGTGTGGGTGCTGTGATATTTTTAATAACATTGAGCGTCTGCAGGGGCCAGCCTGTTAAACTCCAGAGGAAGCAGTGAAAATGCAGGAGGGTCTTTGGCTTGGGGAATTTATTCCTGCCGCTGCAGTTGGAAGCAAAAGGTTGTCACCAGAGGTGTGGAGTTAAAAGAATAAAAATAACAAGAGGAAGATGAGTTTCTAGGGAAGAATGGGTGAAGTCACAGGGATTGTGGAAGGAGCTGGGTGAATACTTGGACAGCATGAAGATAAAATAGTGGAGCTGAAGAGAGAAACTAAGGATTTAACTGTGGAAAATGTTGCTAAATTTGGTGACTTGGAGTACTTTCTGATTAGGAAAAGGCGACAAACTTTCCTTAAGATCTGAGAAGGATGGATCAAACCACAAAGACTTGTCATCCCTGCACTGACATATCGGTCTAATTAAAGTCTGTGCTGAGATAAAGGATGTGACAAAAGAAAATAAGATAATGACAAAAACAAAAATCTGGTGCAAACTTAATCCCGGATGGACTAGGACTGTACTGTCCTGGTTCTTATTGTAACCCTTTCCTTTTGACTACATTAAATAAAAATAGGACGGTCCGGTCTCTTTAGCTGTATGGAGGCACACGCTGTGTCCTGCTCTACATTCAGCTGAGCTGCTCGCTGCCTTGTTAACACCAGGGCTCTGGGAACCCTATTAAATCTACATCCTGTGAGTTTTGTGAGGAGTTTAAGGGAACAGTACTTGGTAGTTTGGATAAATCTAGAAAAGCCCTGAAAGCATGCGTCCCCCAATCTCATTTTACTTTGCTTTTTATGATTGGATTATTAAGTATACGCTAATGTAAAACTGCACATGCCTTCTAACAGGCAATTTTGGCAAAGTAAGTTGAAATCTAATATCAAGAATTGATGTAATGTTTTAATCTTGGATTAAAAAATTTGTGTCAGCCATTTCTGATTGTATGTATATTAAACCTGAAATTTGAATTTCCTTAGCAGTAGCCCGACAAACTGGTGGGTTGTAATCTATTAAGTTAATATAAAACTAAGCGAAACTCAGGTCTCTGTATTACAACATCATCACATTCTTGTCAAAAAGACCACATCTTTTTATTAAACTGAAATAGCAGTAAATCTAGACATTTTTGCACCATTTCAATCTCATAATAAATCTTCAGACACACGCGGACAATTGTGTTGCCAACCTGTGAGTCTCCTGTGGCAACCACTTGGACATCCTCTCACAATGCGCAGATGAACAAAATCTTCATTTTTCCAATTGATTTAAAACTTAAGTTGTGGGCGTGCCGTGGTGGCGCAGGGGATAGCGTGACCCAAGTTTGGAGGTCTTGAGTCCTCGACACGGCCGTCGCGGGTTCGATTCCCGGACCCGGCGATATTTGCCACATATCTTTCCCCCTCTCCTTCCCCCTTTCCTGTCAGCCTACTTTCATATAAGGCACACTAGAGCCCACAAAAAGACCCCCTGGAGGGGAAGAAAAAAAAAGTTAAGTTGTGAAAAAAATATTATGAAATACAATATGTAATATTTATGATATCAGCAAATATCAGTTATTGGCTATCACAGCAATATTAATATCGGATAAAAATTTTGGCTCAAATTTTTGTATCAGTGCATCCCTGCTTCTTACACTATTGGAATAAAAGGCAGGAATACAATAATATGATTGATAGTTATTACTATTAATGTTCCAATATAACACTTTTTTCCTGTTTTTGCATCTCCAAAATTACCTAAATTACCTTTGGTTAAGTGATATACAAATGATGTATTTTATATGATCATGTGCAAAGGTGTAATAAAGAGGGATGTTTCAAATTTACCCAAAGATCGAAAACTCATGACCACCTGCTGTGTCGATGTTATTGCTGATGTTTAAGGGTTTTTAAGCAATCATAAGCCTCTGACTGATCCGTTTTGATCTTGATTGTCTGTTCAGTTGAATCTGAAATGACCATTCTATGTCTCAGATTTCATTGATGCTGCTTCCACTAAATTTTTAGATCAAGGAAAATATTTTGTTCATGCTAATTTACTGAATAGAATAGAATTTTTAGCTCTTTATTCCAAGTCATTGACATTTTAATATTGTTGCTTATTTCTCAAATTCTGTTTCTCCTGAGATTTTTCTGGTGTTGTAAGGTTAATGTAAGGTGTTCTGGGATTTGATCCGCTCTGAATAATTTAAAATGATGTGAGAAACCTTCTCCCCATGACAATTAGGTCAACAATTGTTAATACTGGCCACCTTTACAGGGTGTCGTTTTATAGGTCTTTTATCAATCAGCCAGGATAAAGCTATTTGCCTCCCCCGTGTGGCAGGACCGAGGTCCTAAAGGAAAACTAATGTCAGAGCGAGGAAGACTCCCTGGAGATCAAAAACTCCCATGGAGTGATGTCATCGTGTATTACAAGGCACAAAGAAGCTCCTAATAATACAAGGGAGAGCGTATTTCCATTCAAAGCCGGATGGAAAGGAGATAAAAGAGAAAAAACTGATTTAATGAGCTGCAGGGATAATAAGGCCAGTGCTGGAGAAAATGGTGCAGAATGAAAAAGCGGAGGAAGCCCCCACTTCTTAGAAGAGGAAATTGAATAAAAGTGTGATATTTCTGCAAAAGCAAAGATAATGTAACACATAATATTCTTCTTTATCTCTCCAACGCTGGTGATAATATTTTTCATCACAACTCAGCCAGCTCTTAATGGAAACTTTCCTCTGGTTGAAAGCTGCATAAGAAGAGGGGATCTCTGCATGTTTAAAGATGCAGTTTTTACCTCCATCTCCTGACTCCTTTGGTTCCAGCTTCTCTACGTCCATATTGATTTGTGTGTGGATAACTAAGGCCTGTTGTGGCTCTCAAAGGGTTCCTCTAAGGCAGAGTTTTCTCCTGGTTTGAGCTGCTGAGCACTGACGGGAAGCGGGAACTAAGAGCATCTGGTGTAAACTTGTGGATCTTCTGGTTTTAACCTCTGAATCTAAAACTAAATGTTTTCTGCTGGAGTCAACAAGGCTTTTTCTTCCTCAAGTGGGGATTGACAAGGGATAGTTTTTTGGAGAAGAAAGAAACAGTTTGAGGGGAAGTAGTAGCTCAGGCAGAGGAAGAGGGAGTTGACTGGATTTATCTCCAAAGTAAAGCTAATGTTCAGAATACATTACCTTCGACTGACATATTGATTTTAGGTGCTTTAACTTACAAAAAAAGTAGTTAAAGATGGATAAATGATGAGGAAAGGTCAAATATTTTTATCTTAACATCTTCATGTGTCATTCATCACAATTTTAAATTTTGATGCATTTAAGTATACTTGGTGTCAGAAAGGTTTTTTATAGTCAAAAACAGACTTCTGTTGGTTTACATTAGAGCTCTGCAAAATGAGGGTAACATGAAATTTCGAGGTTTTGATTAAATTTTGCAATGTTAGTTTATTCACAACGATCAACCCGACTCTATTGAATTCAGTCACCTTGATCACAACAATCTATAACAAATGTTTTTGGTGCATAAAACACTAAGAACATCCACCCAGATGCCCAAACATATTTTCAACCTTAGACATTGTACCCGACCAAATACTACAATGAAGCAGCTCTTTGTGATTATGATCTTGCACTCATTGATCTGCATCGACAAATATGGTTCAGTATTCAGTGCTTTGATGATTTCTCTTTTTTGTGAGAGCCATTTTTATAACCAAATAACTTTTTTAAGTCAGAAAAAAGACAGAATTTAATAGGTAAGAGGATGAATTATTTCATGCTGTAATGAGAAGATAAAGACACAGAATAGTCTTATCTTTTTTCTCATTTTCCTGTTACTTCTTTTACATATTTTAAGAAAAAACAAAGTAGAAATACCTCAAACATGTGTTTGCCTTGCGATACATACGTTTGGTTTTGAAGGTTTTTTCTCAGTAAACCTCAAGAGGATTTCTCCTCACGGGAGAAGATAATGAGATTAGAGAGATAAGATATAACCGTCTAAATCACAGTTTGGTGATAGTGCACACGGTTCTGTGTGTTGGAGAGCCTTTCTCTCTCCTCCCCATCTCGGCTCCGCTCACATCCAAGCTGTCGGCTTCAAAGGGAATGCCTCGTCTCTTCTCCCAGCCTCAGTCTTGTGAAGTGTTTTTCCCTGCATGCTGTTGGCTCCGCGTGAGCCCACGCTTCAGGCGGCGTGATGCCCGAGCTGGCTGGGTTGCGTCACAGTCAGGGCGTCGAAGCCACCGCCACCGCATGGGGGCTTGGGTTTTTCCTGACAGTCCAATGCCAGCAGAACAATACAGGGCCATGATATATTTAGTTCAGCAGTCAAGCCACCGCTCCTAGCAGAAGCATGTGGAGCCAGCTCTGAATGTAAGGCAAAGAATATTGGAACAATGGACCTTTCCTTCTTCTACCTGCATTTAAAAATGTGGCACAAGAGGAAAACTGGATGAAAACATCAATTATTGCAATTTTACCTGTAACACTTCAGACTATTGTTATGCTGTCTCTTAATTTTTATCTTCACACGCTATAAGGTTAAGTGCTGCATTCACTGTACACTGGAACAACTGTTGTTTTCCTTTGCTGTTAAAATCACCACTGCAGTTTAACTGGATGTCTCACTTTAATAAAAATAAAACCGTCTCTTAAGCTTCAAGTAATACAGATGAAGAACTGCATTTAGCAACAAAGATAACACTCTGCTTCTGAAAATAGATGATTTATATAAAAATGTAGCTTCCTGGCAACATTTTGTTTTTAAGGAAATACTCATTTTTTTCAGAATTATTAACCACCATGTATGAATATGTCACTTTCGTTTTTATTCTCTAAACTCTTAACAGACCTAGAGAAATGGAGCACTAAAACCTAAAGTTTTGTAGAAGAGTATTGTAGGCAAACTCTTCTATTATCTTTTTTTTTATTATTATTTCCTTTATTTAACCAGGTAAACCCCATTGAGATCTGGATCTCATTTTCAAGAGGGACCTGGGCAGAAGTCTGCAATACACAGCAACCTGATTACAAAATAAAACTAATTAATACATATGCACAAGTTGCCACTTAAATGTTATTTTTATGAAGTGTGTCATTTGCAGTGTGCAGTAGTACTCGTGATACTTTGCCAAAAACGAATAATTGGCATAAACTGCTTGTGTCTAAACAGGAACAGAAAAAATTAAGAGTAAAACTTTTAATGAGAGATTTTTTTTCTACTTCTTGTCTCTGCTGGTGCTAAAATGTCAAATTTATGGCTTGTTTCAGGATACATTTTTTATTTTTTTTAGTATTTGTTCGCTACTTCCTTTTATGTTGTTGTTTTGATTCTGTTTATCAGTGATCTTTACACTTTCTTGTGCACACTACTTTATAATTTTGTGGGATGGGTTTGTCCTTGACAATACAATTCATGTTGAAAGACTTGAACCACTTGAAAACCAATTAGCCCCTGAAAAATGCCCTTGTTCCTGGAAAACGTTCCAGTAAAGAAACACCAGTTATGAATACAAGTTGAAGCATCGCCACATAATTTTTCTAAAGGAGATTTTATTAAGCGCCACGATTCTTTTAGAATTGTGTGAAGGCATCTGATCATTTTTAGCTGAACATTTACTCTTATGTAAATCAGAAGCCTCCCTGAATGCTACAGCAGAAACCGTTCTGCTTTCGGCTGAACGGTTGCGGCATGGAGCGACTGCGATGTCGTTGCACGCCGCCTCTCATGCGCCGTGCTGCGAGCTGCAGTTAGAGGCCTGTGGACTGTGTTGGTGAGCCAGCAGAGCTCGTTTCAGATTGTCCTCTTCTGGCTCCTGCCAGCATTTGAAGAGCCTCGCTGTTTTCTGCTCCTTCCTGCCTCGCTTTTTCACTCGACTGCTATTTGAGTTGCCAAAGCCAGAATCTGCTGACAGGTTCAGATTAGCGGTCATCTTGACGGGTCAGATACAAATGCTGCGTCATTCTTCCATCTGCGTGAAGTTCGTACTCCGAAATGTATTTTTAAAAACTGTTTTCTTATAAAACAACACAAATTATTTCTTATGTTCAAACCTGGCATTACAGGTTGTTGTTTGTTTGTTTTTCTTACTACTGCTGTGTCCGAGTCTGGCAGTGTTTCTGTTTTTCTCTCTTTCTTTTTTTTTTTATCTTGGTGGGTGTATGTGTTAGTTACACTGTGGTGCAGGAAGCTGTTGCGCTAGTCTTCATTTGACTTGCAACATGTGGCAGCGAGAGCCTCCTGAAATCTCCAACAGATTGCGCTGGTTGTGTTTTGGGGAGTGAACACATGCTGTTTTGTGTTAAACAACTGTGTGTGAGCGCAAGTCCAGTTTAAATTGAATTAAGCGCTTAAAAACAATAAATTGAAGCAGCACTTCACAGATTGTAGGCCAATTATTTTCAGTAATCACATTTTTCAAGCTTTTTTCTGTAATTGTGATTAAAAACCCACCTTATGGCGGTGTAATAACAGTGAACAGTCCTGCTGTGGGCTACTTCGGGTAGCTGTTGTGTTCATGACTCACTTTTTGACTGACGTCTCATCGATGTGTTTTAGGAGCTGGGATGGTCGTGGACTGGGAACAGGAAACTGGTTTGCTCATGACGTCAGGAGATGTGAGAGTCATTCGGATCTGGGACACGGACAGGGAGATGAAGGTCCAGGTACTTAAAACAAACACTTTTCTTTCCTGATGTTTGTTCTTTATTACATTTCCAGGGTTGCTACAAAGCCTGAAAAAATGATAATGTTTAATACATTTTTTCAGGTCTTGACAAAGTTGGAGAAAGAAAATAGTGAAAAAATATTTGTATTTCCAAACTTTATTCCCACCCAATGTGTATACATTTTTTACTTGAATTTTTCTATCTAAGTTGGTGTCCATCCTTCATTTTTTTTTCTTCATTTTGTTCTGGTCTTCTTTTCTCATTTTCTCCTTGTATCCCTCCATTCTACTTTTTGTTATTCATTCCCCACTTTCTTTGTTGCATCCTTTTTTGCTTCCAACATTATTTGTTTCCTTCCTTCTTTCTGTCCTTTTTTGTCCTTCCGTCTTGGCTTGCTTCTTTTGTTTCTTTTTTCCTCCTATTTTTCCTTCTTGCCTTCCTTTTTTCTTTTTTAAAGATTTTTTTGGGGACAAGTGGCCTTTATTTGTAGAAAAGAAGTAGGTAGAGAGAGAGAAAAGTAAAACAAAGATTCCAGATTTCAGAATTAAGCCCCAGACAGCTATGACCAATAATCTTTGTACGTAATAATAATAACGGCCTACATAATAGCCTTCTTCCTTTTAATCTTATGTCATTCAAGCTTTCCTTTTATCATTCCTTATTCCCTTTGCTTTGTCCATCATTATATTTTTTTTCACTCATTCTTTTTTGTCTCCTTCCATTTTTGATCATTTCCTTTCTTTTCTTCTGTCCTTCCATCTTCTCTTGTATCCTACATTCTTCTTCTTCCTTCCTCATGTCATTCTTCCTTCTTCTCCATTTTTCATCCTTCCTTTTCTTCCATTGTAATTTGTTTCCTGGCCTCTGTGTAAACATCTGCCATAACCTCAAAGTGAACATCTGTTTTTATAGTTCAAAATGAGATTTTAAATTAGAGTCTGGAGGGAAAGCAGGGTAACTTTGACTAAAAGTTTACTGATCGAAGCACTGCCTGTGAACTAATCAATCTTGATGTAGAGTCACTATGTTAGTCTGGCTTCATCTGTTTAACTAATTTAACAAACCTCAGTGTGCTAATTATTGTCATGATGGATGGACTTCATACAAGTACAAATGACCTGTGCCTGCATATGGAGTCCAACTTCAAATGAGTCGGGCATGATTAATGAATCCATAGAGGGAGGTTAGTGTGAAATTAGTGTTACCTGTTGAAACCTCGACTAAAAGGTTGCTGTGGGGGTGTGCGTGTGTGTGTGTGTGAATCAGGACATCCCGACTGGAGCCGACAGCTGTGTGACCAGCCTGTCCTGCGACTCCCAGCGCTCGCTCATCGTTGCAGGTCTGGGTGACGGATCGGTGCGGGTCTTCGATCGCAGGATGGGTCCCAGCGAATGGTAAGGTCCCTTTCACCGGATCCTGCACACATCTTCTCACCTCATTGTTTCCTCGTCAAATGAAGCTCTATTTGGATTTATGATTTAATTTCCCTGCCCTGTTTTATTTAAGCTGCCTCTCTTTTGTCTTAATTTAAGGAAGAGGAGTTGTGGTGGTTTTTGTCCACATTAACTCCCTCTGAGTCCTACTTTATTCACTAATCTGTATTTATTGTGCGTAAAGTGCTGTAAATCTGCCTCTGGGGTTGTCACTTCTTTTAATGGACCGTGGTGGCACTGTGTCCCCCCCTTAGGTGGTAAAACATTATTTTAATGTCAGCTCCTGTGGGCTACAAAAAAAGCAGCCAAAATGTGGAAAGGCACATCTTTAAAGAAAGACAGTAAATGTAATGGTTCCCCTCAGGCCTGCAGCTACATCTCAGAAGTTTTGTTTCTCCCTCTGTGAGAGCCGGACGTCCAGCTCACCTGGGTCATGCAGGAGATGCGCTGAAGGGAATTGGGGAAATTCTAAAATGCAGCTTTGAATTGTAGTTTCACTAGTTTTGTTTGCTTTTCTCAGCATTTTGTTATCATTGTTGAGTTAATGGGGGTCTCTGTATCTTTTGTTAGACATTTCAGATGCTGTGCCTGTGCAATCTATAATTCATATAACTCTGTTTTACTGTATGGATTAGGTTATTTAGATTCTGCACAGCCCCAAAGCCGTGATGAGGCACATTTCAAAATGCATGCTCTCAGAAAGTTGGACGTTTGCTGCCGTAGTCCTGAAGCTATACTGCCATCCTGTGGTGTTCTGTCTGTATTGCATGATGTATTATTAAGAAACACTTTATTGCTTGGTGCTTAGTTTTTATCTTAATACTTGAGCTTTACATAATCCCCTATTATTTGAAGCATACAGCACTTTATAGAGGTAGACCAAAAGTAAAGATTGTCAAATACAAAGCTGTGCCTAATTGAAAACGATGCAAGACAACCAGTTAGCTTCAGAAGTCATCAGCCTCCTGAACAGAGTTTAATCTCATTATAACTCCAGATGTTCTGTGAAGCCATCCTAAGCTCAGAACGTCTCCCAGAGTTTATTCAGTTCATCATTTGAACATGGAAAGGGAATGACACAACTACTGCACACCGGCCAATTCACTGCTGAGCTGAACCAGAGCTGCAATCTAATGATTTAGGTCACAGACCAGACCTAAATCTTTTGGTGACAAAGATTGAAAACTGATGTTGACAGATGCTCTCACTAAACTTTTGCAGAAAACCTTGTACAGGTATACCCCCAAAACACCTGCAGCTGTATTTGTGTGAAGAGTTGGTTCTAAAAGTATTGTAATTCATTTATGAGTCATGCTCTCTTCACAGGTATGCTGTACTTTGTGTAGGTATATCACAAAAATTACCAAAAAATCAATTAAAGATTGTGGTTGTAACATGAAAGAAAACTTGAAAAAGATTAGTGAATTTCGCAAAAGAATCAATTATTGTCTGCTTCAGATCAACTTTGCAATCCCCAGGAAAAAAATGTTCAGTCAGAATTTCTGTCAGGTTGTGATCTTTCTGTGTTCTGTCTGACTTTTCAACTTTTTCTTTGGTCAGACGACATAAAGGCTAATGTTAGCTTGTGGTGTTTCTGCAGTCGAGTGATGACCTACAGGGAACACGGAGCCTGGGTGGTTAAAGCTCACCTGCAGAAGGAGACGGATGGAAACATTATTAGTGTCAGGTAAACTCTCTACAGCACTGAGGCTTTTATTCAGCCCTGTTTGCCTTGGCCGTTCTGACTCTCACATCTTGTCCCAGTGTCAACGGAGACGTTCGGTTCTTTGAACCGCGGACCCCAGACTCGATTAATGTGCTGCAGACTGTAAAGGGATTAACGGCCTTGGACATCCACCCACAGGCCAACCTCTTCGCCTGGTGAGTTTGCTCATACGGTTGCACAAGTTCACCCTTAAGAAAAAAAAAAAGCTTTATTACGATCTATTCCATGATTCTCTTTTGAACCTGAGATCTTTGTTTGTTCTGCTGTTGCGGCTGCAGTGGATCGATGAACCAGTTCATAGCCGTCTACAACGCTAACGGCGACGTGATCAGCAATATAAAGTACTACGACGGCTTCATGGGACAGAGGATCGGTGCTATCAGCTGTTTAGCTTTCCATCCATACTGGGTAAAACATGAACCATGAGCTTTTCTGGGCTGCAGCAAAGATGTCTGAAAAAGCTGATTTTGTGACTCAACTTCTTTGTAACCTTTAATACTGAACCCGAATAATAAAAATACTGTTTCTTTATCTGAGAATGAAAACTTGCTACAAAAAACTGTAATTCCAGCAAGTAACCCTAACATTGTCATTTAATGAGGATTTTTGCTTCTGGGGTTTTTATTGCTGCATGTGCTTACAGCATATGTTGCTCTAAAATATTCATACACTTAACTAAAATTGATCTGAAGATGTAATAATGGAAATTTAAAATGAAATTTGTGTAGGTTCCCTCTTTAAAGTTTACCTTCTGTTTTACAATTATTCCATTCAGTGTTTTTGAACCTGACTGCAAGCTAATGACTCGCTGCATATTCCAGGCTTTACGAAATTAATGAATTAGAATACGATTAAATTTAAATGTAATGTTTTGGGGGTTTTTTTGCTGTTCTAAATCTTTTCCGAGGCTGTTTTCTGCTATTTGCTCATGCACATCACGTAAAATGAAGGAAAGTAAGGAACTTATTTTCTGTCTCCTTTCAGCCCCACTTGGCTGTGGGAAGCAACGACTACTACATGTCCATTTATTCAGCAGAGAAGAGGCTCAGATAACACACCAGCACAGCTCCTCTCCCACCACCTCCACCTTCTGACCCTGAGCCTCGCGCACTGGGATGTAAAGGATGTTTTTTTTTGTTTTTTTTGTTTGTTTGGTTTTTTTTGTACATATGCAATTCACCACCGTGAATGTTCAAGTAATGGCTGCTGACAAGAACTCAATGCTACAACATCTCTATACATATATATATATATATATATATATATATATATAATTATTGTTATTATTATGATTGTTTATTCATATTCTTATTATGAGGCTAATGATTGTAGACTTGGCTGTGCTGAGGAGTTTGTGTGTATATAATTAGCAGAAGAAGAAGAAGAGGTTCTATTTTAAAGAAGTTCTACCCCTCGATGCCTGCAGCTCCTCCTGGCTGCACTGCGAGCATCACTACCTGAATGAACTGTGACCCGACACCCACACAAGCCCACAGTGGGGGTCACACACTGTTGAGACAGACCCACTGAAACAGGATGCATGGACTGAGCCCCTCCCTTCGCACACAAACGCACACACACACACCTCCCTGCGCTGGACCCTTGTGTTTATGTGTTGCAGATTCACTGCAAAGAGAAGCAGCTTTAACCCAGAAGCGATGGACTGTGCTTGTTGTTGTGTGACCGACGTTATGAGGGATTATTTTTCTGTGTGTGTGTGTGTTGTTATAGCACAGATGTGCCCCACAGTGGACCCTCATAACCCAAAATCACAGCGGACCCCCGGTGTGCCAAACATAGTCAGAATCCTCCACCTCTTTATTGCAGCACTAAAACTGATTTATCTGTTTTGTTGGGGGGGTTTTTTATTGAGTAAAAACCTGCAACTCTTCCCAGAGAACACAGCAGCACCCACCTGGAGGCTGATTGGCTCACTTACCTGGTTACAACCCAAAGCAATAAGGCTGATCCTGCTGCAGCTCGGCAATACAAACACAATTTTAGTTTGATCATTTTCACCAGCAGAGCGTCAGGCAGGTTCTTCTGCTTCCGTCAGAGACAGGAAGGACATCAGATGTTTACTTCCTGTCTCGGTCTAAACTCTGCTGATCAACATAAACAAATATCATCCGAAGAGAGCTAAAAACAAGCTTTGCATAAGTATTGAAAAATCACATTCTCTTCCCACTCTGGCAAGATTTTATATTAATTTATTATTTTCAGCTCCAGCTTTCTTTGCTACGATCATGTGTTGGAGAGCTAGTGGTGTGTTTTGCGTTAGCTGCCTGCTCATCTCCACATCAATCTGTGCTTTAGTCGGCACCCTTGATTTCACTCAGGAATCTAAAGAACCCACCTCAAACAGCTGACCTCAGAGCAGTGAGGATGCTCAGGTTAGTCACGTGTTATTGAGATGAGTGTCACTGTGGTGCATTTAGGGTACGGCTCTGAGGTTCGTTTTTTTCTGTGCGTGCCCTATCACCTACAATGTGCCTCTTCCTCCGGGCCGCAGCTTTGCCTTCTTAGCTTCTTCTTAGCTTCTTCTTTTTAAGTGTTACTTTTCTGCTTCTGTTCTTGTAATTTATGTTTTTAAGTGCTTCCTTTTGCATCTTATTTGCCTCGGCCTCACCCTCTCAGATGCTACCCCGCTCCCTCCCGTGTTACATGACTGCAAGTTTGCTTTTCCCTGTAAAAGTCACCACTTGGAGCCAGTGGTCCGGACCACCATAGCACCGTACCGCTTCAGCGCTGTTTGGTTCACTTCAGCAGGCATCAACAGACCAGAACCACATTCAACTAAAGTTATCCTGCTTTGAGTTTTAAGATTTTAGACTTTGGGGGGGGGGGCTTTAACACAGTAGTAAGAAAAGAAAAGTGAAAGCAATCAGGTTTGTCTCTGTGACTGTAGACGCCTTCACTAACTGTGGTTTATAAAACGAGAGCTGAAATCAGTGAAATAAACCAAATACAACACCTGACCTTGTCTGATTCTGAATAATGTCTGATTATGATGTTCTCTGCTTTTGATTATAAAACAGACTAAACCTCTGGAACTTTAGCATCTTATCAAGATGTGCTAGCAGTAGCTTTACAAACCTCTTTATAGGTTATTGTGTAAACATTGGAGTGTATTTGGTGCATAGCATATCAAATTGCTATGTGTGTTAGCTGCCTGCTTATCTCCACAATTGCTATTGCTTTGGTAAATTCAGAATATGCATTTACTACATGCCTTTATTTTGTTCAGTTTCCATGTTAATAAATTACATTAAAATTCAAAGTTTATTTATTTCAAGAATTAGCAACTTTAGAACTATTAAACTGAATTCTGTGCCTCTCCACTCGTCCTCCAGACTCCTAGACCTTGATTCACATGCAGTGGTATGAAAAATGGCTTGTTCATGTTAACAAGCCTTCAAACACAGGTGAATTAAAACTATTCTGCAAAGAGGAATTGGCCAAAATTGCTCAATAGTTCCATAAACAGCTCTTGGTGAAGGTTGTTGCCATAAAGGTTTAGAGGGAAGGAACATTTGACAAAGCGAGTTTGGTTTAGAGAGTTATTTTATCAAAGTAGTAGACAAAGATGGAAAATAGCTTTTTATATTTACTCAGTTACATTTACTTAACGTTTTGAGGGGAAGAAATATCTTTGAGCAGTTATACTACACCATACTTGAGCAATATTGCTACTTTTACTCAATTAAAATTGAAGGATACTTGGTGTATCAGTGTTCTTTTGTATTTATTGAGTCTTTTGTGCCATTTAGAGGCCAGGAAAATACAGTAAACACTATATTGTCACTGGAAGCACTTTACCTGTTTTCTGGGATGCATGAACCAGAATCTGCACATAACTTTGTATTTTTTTTTTGTCTGAGGACATCATTTTAATATATCTAATCAGATGTTACAAAGTACTGAAGTAATTTCTTGACTACTTTTTACTTGAAAATGCTTCAACTTAAAAATATGCTGAAGTACAGTACTTCTACTCTTACTTGAGTACAGTTTTTGGGTAGCCTGCCCACCTCTGGTGGTAGGGCTGCTGGTTGAGTGAAGATCCTTATCACTTTTTGGACTAAATGAGATTTCTTGCACGTTTTAACAGATTTGTTAGTACAGCTGGCATTTACCATTTTAACCTGGTGGATCTTCTTAGATGAATAAAAATGGAGCAGGTGGCCCTGTCTGGGTCACAGTTCTACCTGTAAATGTTGGTAAAAGAAATCTGACACATGGATGCATGATTAAAGTTCTGAGCACTGCATGCCCAAGCAGTCCAACATTATTCACATCACCATTTCTCGCACACACACATACACACTGTATGTGGAACACATTCCACAACAGCAAAGAGTCGGGCGGCGCGAACATCCTGAGGAAACAACACTCGCTTCCTGTCAAATTAAGCCAAGTCGATGGCTGCTTGGGCTGATAACCGCCGCCACTGGGTGAGGTAAAGCACCACCTCTGCTCCCACCCACCAGATCCTGGTCCATCCTCACATTAACGCGCGGCGCCCGTCAGGCAGCTCCAGTGTCTTTCACCTAAAGGACAGCCACGACCACCGGGAGCCATCAGCGTTCCTCAGACAGGATGGGCCTCCTGCCGCTGTTCACCTCCACGCTCCTGTTCAGCTGTAAGACTTCTCACCCACTTCTCTCCCTCTCAAACAGGAGATGGTTGATCTGATCTTCACTAACCTGGTGATCTCTTTCTTTTCTCCAATTCTTCCATTCAGGGACAACTTTGAATGCAGGTAAGCATATTCTGAAATAAATCATATTTGGACTAAAGTTGTTGTATAAACAGACTGATATGTCCATGAGGGATTGTTTTATCTTGAGTAAAGAAATATTTTGGTGTTGGTATTGAGCTTGGAGGTAGTAAAATGTTGTGTAAGAACAGAGATACTCCTGTTTGTTCAGTGGAAACACTCGTGGCGGTTATCAGAGTCACTGGTGTCTGCTGTGGTGGAAAAGTTGAGTTGGGAACTGGTTGGTGAGGATTGTCACACGCCTCTGGAGCTGCTCGGCAGTGAGAGGTGGGAATCTTCATATCGGCCACAGATACAGATCTGTAAGGCGGCAGGTTCAGGATGGAAGGAAAGTTTCTATTTTAACTCTGCTCTGTGTGCTCAAGGCTGGATCGGTTCCTTCTGATATTTAGATTTTATTTCATATGCCAGATTCCCTCACTTGTTTTCTTGTAATGCAAATTATATACTTTCAAAAGCAGAGAAACTAAATTCCCACAAGAAAATCAATGTGTTGACTTACTAAATGGTTAAGTTTAAATCACTTATTTTGCAGCAGAGTCATACAAACCTAAGAAGTTAAAAAGTAATACATAAATTAGGGCAAAGTAAATAATAAAATAGAACAATATTTTAAAAAGTAGGGCTCCAGGGTAGAAAACAGTCTTAATACCAGAAGAAAAATCTAATAATTTTATACACAGCTCTGGGAAGAATGAAGAGACTACTTAATGATCAGTCTCTCTGATTTTACTTTTCATAGGTTTATGTTTGGGTAACATGAACATTGTTCTTTATTCCACGAACTACTGACAACATGTCTCTGAAATTCCAAGCAAAATTTTTTTATTTATTTGTAGAAAACCAGGAATGGTCAAAATAAGAAAAAAAACATGCAGTGCTTTCAGACCTCGAGCAATTTCAAGAACACAAGTTTATACTCATTTAGAAACAGCAATACTAATGTTTTAACTCAGGAAGAGTTCAGAAATCAATATTTGGTGGAATAATCAGGAGGTTTTCGATGGGGCTCAGTGCAGTGGCCTCTCGATTTTTTCCAGAGCTGTATAGTTTAAGCTGGTCTGTCATTCAGGTTCTGTTTGGGAAACCCAGAAGAAAATCTGAGTCCTGCACGTGCCTTGTTTCCCATCATCAGCCCTGCCAGCTCCTGCTGAATGATGCTGGGCATGGGCCAGAATCAGTGCGCTCCAAAATGGTGCTAAGTCCCCTGAGCGACCCGTTTGTTAAACAAAGTGCTTTTCCTGCCTCCTCAATGTTTGTTTACCACCCCTCTCTGAGTCACAGCAGTAGCCACTCAGCTCTTATGAGTGGTCTGATAGTTTGATGTCGGCATGCAGAGGCTTTCTGCTTCAAACTATCCTCATTTCCGAATGTTTTATTTCTTCCCTTGAAGATGAGTCAGGATCGGCTTGTTGCTGATATCAGAATGAAAACGGGTTAAGATTAGGTGCTTATTTTCTCTTTATGTTGCACGTGGAGTTTGATAGCTGCAATCATTCGAGAAAAGATGTAAAGTCAGAACCATTTTTTCTGATTATTGTGAATTTTCTCTGTTCCTGCAGAGTATGTAGTTTATTTAAAGTGGTTGGTTTCCCGGTACAAACACAGCTTTAAGCCTCTTTCCCTTTTCTTGTTGTTTTCTATTCATTCCAAATTCAATGTTGAAGTATGCTTGGTGCTATTACTGTATGCTTGATCATCCTCATTTTTCCATTTCACCCAAAATGTCATCATCAGCTAAAAATACATTGGATTTCCAGAATCAATGACGCTCTAACCAGGCGTCACCTGGAAACTGCTGGAACACTTTAGTGCCACTGTCAACGCTGAAGTAACATTGAAATTGTCATGGACTGAGGTAGTGCTAGCCATGAACCAAACCATAGCAATAAAACTGACACCATCAGACCTGATTGAAATTTGCAGCGGCCCAAATGGACAAGCCAAGTGCCTTCAGTGAAAAAGGTTTCATGGTCAGAAAAGACAAAGATTGAGCTGTTTGTGAATTGATCAAATAAACGCTCACAAAAAAGTGATCCAATATCCAGATATCCATATTTATGGCCACAAAGGTCATGTGGTTTCCTGGAAACTGACTTAGAGGGATTTAACCATTTACTAGTGGGTCCATATGTACAGTCATGTTAATAAACTAGAATATTAATGAAAAGTTAATGTATTTCAGTAAATCAACTCACAAGTTAAATACATCATGTAGGTTATTCATACAGACTGTTTTCAAACTTTCATTTATGTAAAGAATGATGATTCGTTGCTTACAACGATGTTTTGCTGACATTTAAGATTAGATTATTCAATCAGAAATGTGGGTCTTATGAAAAATATAAGGAAAACCTGCATAACGATAATCTTCAAAAAGTCTGTCAAACGAGCTTCATCGGAACCCATATTCTAATTTATTGATTACTTGAGTTGTTTCAGTTGTTGATGTTGTACTCCACTCTAAAAAAACACAGTTCTTTAGCTCTTTTGTTTCCATAAAAGCTCAAAATCAATGTGATTTGTGCTGATGAAGAGGGTGTATAAACCTCTCAGCAGAAATGTTTTCTGTCTTGCCGTGATGTTGACTCCCAAAAAGAGTTGCTGACCCTCTCCAACTCCCTGTCAGTGATACAAATGTTCCCCTGTCCGTTTCTGACCATTTCCCTGAAATGATCAGCTCATTCATTGGATTAACCCCCTGGAAACCTCGGCAGAAACGGGACGCAATTTAGACAAATCGGCGTAAAACATTAAACATTGCCATGTCTGCGATACACCCCTACGCCTCCTGGAAACCATTTAATTCCTCAAAATCAGTGTTATCAGTGAGAGCTTCCCACTTTTAATTAGACTTCTTAAAAGCTATTATTATTGTCAATTAAATTCTGATCATTATTGCCTATGTCACACCCCAGCTTTAAAAATAACAAAAGTGGACCTGTCCATCGAGCCCAGTGCTGCTGTGTATAGAGACACCAACGTGGCTATGAGATGCAAGGCCGAGGTTCTCACCTTCGGGACGGAGGCACTGAATCGTGTGTACACCATATACAAAGGTGACAGTGTAATCCTCAACAAGACAACCAGCTCCTCTGAGGATTTGCTTTACCACCTGCCTCAGGCCAGAGTCTCCAACAATGGCAAGTACAAGTGCAAGATCAGCATCATGGGAGAGGAGAAGGCCAGTGAAGCTGCAACACTCACAGTGGAAGGTGAGTCTGTTTTCATCTGAGGATGTTTAACAGATGATCTCTGTATTTGAGAAACTAAAACATTATGACAATAAATGCATTGGTGAAAAGGGAGAAATCAGTTTTTCTCAGTAATTGAAACTATAATAGTCATATTGACATGAAATATGACTGTTATATTATTAGTAGTATTGCTCACAATAATAAGATTTGAGCAATACTTTCATGATGAGATTGCTTTTCATTTCCCATGAATTAGGACTAAACCAGTTGATAATAATTAGCTCTGATAAGGAGCAGGATATTTTCCCAAATGCTGAGAGGCATTTGCTCTTTTCTTGGTTTTCATTGTGTTTTGCAGCATTTCTCATCATCTGTTCATATACAGATGCTTTATTACTTGTTATTCCACTTCATTCCAACTATCTTTAATCAGGGTATAATTTATTTTGAATTCTTAGTATGTTTGGATTACACAGGATGTTACGGATATAATGTAAATTTCATGTCAGTTGCCCCTTTATAAATATGGTCACTGAGAAAAACGTTCAATATTTATTTTCCGCACTGTGCACTGAAGAAAAAGCTATCTGTGGTTTGATTTGAAGTTATTTAACACTTGGAGGAAAGGTTCTGTTTCAGTCTTTGGTTTGCTCACTCATGTTCTTCTATGTTCACCGGTTTCCAGGCATGTCAATGCCCATTCTCCGCTTCAACAAAGCTAATATCACTGAGGGGGAATCAGTAACAGCCACATGTTTAGCACCAGGAGAGACGGGTTCCCTTTTGTTCAGCTTCTATGATAACTCCAAGGAAGTCGAAAATGCCAGGGTGACCTCCAACGAACTCACGTTTGTCCCTAAAGGCGTTGGGAACCACATTATTCACTGCTCCTACTTGGTCTTCGTCATGCCAAACTCATTCAAGTCCCAAACAAGCAACACAGTCACTCTTACCGTTGAAGGTACATTAGATTTGTTCATTGGACCATTCTTCCAAGCCTCAACACACCTCATGATTCATGGGTTTTCCTCCACAGAACTTTCCATCGAACCAGTCCTGAAGATTTCCCCTCAGGATAATGTCTACGAAGGTGACACTGTCAACATCACTTGCTCGGTTAGTAATGTTACGAAGGACTACCAAGCTGGAGAGCTCTTGCTGAGTCAGGACACCGAACTACTCAAGAGTGGAAAAACATCTATCCATGTTAACTGGACTGCACATGCAAGAACCCCAATGCTTACCATTAAATGCCGGCTGTATCTGAGAGATGTAGTAAAAGTCGTCAACAAGACAATTTCAGTGAGCGGTGAGCAGACACAGAATGAATGATGTTACTGCTTGAAATCCTTTCTGACGTCTTGCTCATTTATCATATTCTGACTGAGATTATTTCACTTCTCTGAGACCCTTCCACACATTACACTGGTTTCAGTGACTGTGTGATAAATTGTTTGTTCTCAATCTATCCACAGAGCTGTTCTCCGTGCCCACTCTCAAGATGTCTGCTCTCGAAGTCTTTCAAGAAGATGAAATTAGTCTAACATGCAGAAGTGAGAAACTGTCTTATGATAGACTTGAAGGAGAATTCTTCATTTACAGTCTTGAACCTTTTGACTACCATATGGTTCATAAAGGGAATGGAGTATTCATTGGTAAAGCCAAGACAATTGATTTCAACTATACATGTACAGCTGCTGCAAAGGGCATCAAGAAGAAGAGCAAGGTGCTGACAATTCATCCTAAAGGTGAGCACACCTCTGATGAAAACAACAGCAGCTTCACATTTATTTGTTGATGTTACATACCATATTTGGTCTTCATCTATATTCTTTATAAATAATCATGTGGTGGAAGCTGTGGTGTTTGGGTTTGTTCATTTTTAGGTTCAGCTTGCGATTATTTTATAATGTGATGAGTGCTGGGTCATTCTTAATTAAAACCTAAGAATTAAAACAGAATATATTAGCAATATATGATTCAAATATACTGTTTCTGTGATAAATCACTTTACATGAACTGGTTGCATAAATTTATATCAACCTTTACTATGTCAATATTTCATCTCCATTCATGTTTATTTGCAGCTTCTACAAATACATTGAGTTTGAAAACTTTGCTAATCTATTTCTGAATAGATTTACTCATTAACCTCAGTTAAAAACTACATTGGTTGTTGTTTCTGCTACTTTTTGATGCACCTTTGGTGTTAGTGCGAGGTGTTTAATATTTCCTCATAGGTCTGCGCAATATTTAGAAATCATGTGAAATACAAAAATTAGTAAAGGTTGATATAATTATGTTGCTAATAGAATTACTAATAATTTCAACTATTGTAAAGTGCTCTTTAATGTTTCTGTTCTGCATAAAGAGAACCATCAGTTACATTTTGCTTCTTCCTTGTATTTGTGTTTTCTAAATTAAACGTTTTGAATTGTTTTTCTGCCGCTGATACATTTTGCTTTCCTTTTTATTTTCCTACCTCTCTCCTTTTCAGTTCCTGTCTCGACTCCAAAGATCTGGGTCTCTGGCAGTGCAATCCTCGGGAGGAAAGTTGAAATCTTCTGTCTGTCAGACACAGGCACCCCACCCATTACATACACCCTGTGGAAGGCTAACAAACAAAACCAAATTGCCGTTGTTCATGAGTTCAATAAAGCTGCTAACTTTACAATCGTCATCAATGAACCTGGAAGACTAAACCACTACCTTTGCAAAGCAAGTAATGGGAACAGGACGCCTGAGCAAAGTGATAAACTCCAAACAGCTGTCATTGGTAAATATCGAAATCTGAATTAAAGAATAACACATTTATTTGGTTAATATTGTTTTGTATGGAAACCAGCCTACTTTGAGGAATATTCTCAAGGATAGAAGTGCTTCAGTTCTCATCAGATCAATAGGTTTTTGCCCCACATCACTGGGTTGTGTTTCCTGGTGTAATCTGTGATTTTTTTCCCCTGATGGCAGAAAATGTGTTTTTAACATTTTTGACAACGTTGTGTGTTTCCAATAAATGACATCAACATCCTGATTATAACACAACACATATATTTGTTTTCTAGAGCCAATGACTGAAGCATATCTGATGGTCGTTCCTGACGTCGATGACATTTCCGAAGGACATACGGTCATCCTCATTTGTTCCTTCTTGGGCACACCACCTGTAACAGTAAGGTGGCTCCGGGACAGTGATGATCTAAATCCACTGAAGACCACAACCACAAATATTAACACCACAAGCTACGAATTCGTTGTGAATAAGGAACACACCGACAATTACTACTGCCAGGCTGAGAACCGAGCCAACTCTGTTGAAAGTAATAAAATCAACTTAGTAGGTGAGTCTGATTTCTGTAAACCACCTTGGCTTTCCTCATTCTATCCTCTAAATGCTATAAAAAAAACCTAGGCGCTCAATTAGATATTTGGTCTGATGTGTTAGTATGTTCTACCTTTTAATGAGCACAAAAATTGTGCTATGCTTTTTTATTATTATAGAAATGTAATCATCATCCAGTGTTTATGTTAGGCCTGTCACAATGAGCAGAAAATTAATTAGTCACATGTAAAATTTAAAAAAAACCTCAAAATTTCCATTTCCATTATTCATCTTCTTTCTCTTTTCTTGCTCTCTTTTCATTTTGGTGCATTGGTTTCAACTAGCCCATTTCTGAAGGATTATTTTGTTTACAGAGACTTCATAATTCATTTTATTTGTTGTTTAGTTTATTTATTTTGGATATTTAAAATGTCTTCCAGTTTCAGTGTTAAATGTTGGTTAGAATTTAAAGTTTATTGATCTCTTAATGTGTTGTTGCATTATAATTTCTTTACCTGAAAATGGTCTCAAACTGACAATGTTATCGTTTATTGCAATAACTTCTGGGACAAATTATCGTCCAGCAAAATTTGTAATCGTGACAAGCCTAGTTCATGTGTCTCTCTGAGTTTTCAAAAAATCGCTTAAATTTTGATATTTCAGGATAAGCCTAATAAATCAATGCATTCTCTAGAATCTGATAGCAGCAATTCTCCGTCAGCATTTTCTAGAACAGAACTGGGAGTTGTCCAGACTTTGAAATAGCAAAGCAGACCCAGAACATAACACTGCCAGCATGTTTCACTGTGTGTATGATGTTGTTTTTCAGAAATGCTGCATTCGTTTTATACTAGTTTTATACATAAAACATATTTGCCCAAATGTTCCCCTTTTTTCTCATAACTCCACGGAATATTTCCCCAGAGGTTTTTGGGATGCTTTTCTGGCAAATATGAGAAGGGCTTTGTGTTCTTTTTGGTCAGCAGTGTTTTTGGCCTTGAAACTCTCCCGTCGATGACCTTTTTGCACAGTTTGTCTTTCTTCTAGTTGAATTATGAACACTGACCTGAAGTAAGTTTGGCCTGCAGTGCTTCAGATCTATTTTGTGGACCCCAGGATTAGTAATAGATGCTTTCTTGGAGTAATTTTGGTTGGCGAGTGTTTCATGTTTTCTCCCTTTTTGGATAAATGTTCTCACTGTTGTTCACTTGACTCCCAAAGCCAGAGATTGCTTTCATTTCCAGACTGATAAAAGTCAGTGGCTGATGTGTTACTTTATGTTTTTAGTCTTTGTCATATTAAGTCAGGACCCATTTCGGTGATTTCTTGATTTTATTTCAGAATGAAATTTTTACAAATCTATTTTGCAAATCTACCAGTCCATAAAACATTTACGTTCCTCTTCAATCTCACAAACTGACGCACAGTTGCTTTGTGAAAGATCTGGTGGTGAATCACACCACCGGGGGCGGAGCGGAGTAGAAATAAAAAATTAAAATAAAACAAAAAAAATTATCTTTCTACAGAGCTTGCTGAAATAAAAATTATCAATAGTTTTTCAAGCCTTTTCTATCTGATACTTTTTGTTTTTCCTCGACTTAAAACTCTTATTTTTGCTGCAATGCTTTTCAAGTAACATTTAGCTCTCTCCTGACTGACACCTCCGTCTATTTCTGTCATTTGTTTTCTTAAATTGGCAATTTTGGAAACTTTAACTCATGTCATTTGCGCTTTATATATCTATTTGTTTCTATTCACCAAAATCCGCTGATAAACATGTAGATATACAGTACAGACCAAATGTTTCTCATTGAATTCAATGAGAAAGTGTGTCCAAACTTTTGTTTTGTATTGTATGTAAATTTAATAAAAGGATCACAAACTTCCTAGCCTGTCGGTAGTAATTTTTTTCTCTAAAACTAGCAAAAACACAATAATTATTAAATTTTTTATTTCTCTTCATATCCTTATTTATTATCTCATGTTTCTTTTTGTACTTTGTGTCTCTCTTTGCAGTCGGCATGGCAATGTGGAAGAAATTACTGATTCCTGGGACCATAATACTGTTGGTTTCCTCACTCGTGATGGTGGGCTTTATTCTGTTCACAAGATCCAGGAGAGGTAGAGACATCTACAGTCCTCCAGAAACTCAGGCCTCTTACATCTTTAAATAAAAACCAGCCTCCCTCCTCCTGCTGCCTCCCCCGCCCCATCTCTTCTGACTTATCGTTTTTTATTGTAGGAAAAAGAGAAAGAGCTGCTGAATTGTCAGTGTGAGTTGGCTTTGACTTTTCGCTTCTCCTGAATGTGCTGGATGTTTTAGGAACTGGTGAAGGGTGTTCAGACTTATCAGGTGGTTCAGACGATGCAGCAGAGTTTGGATGCAGCAGATTATAGGAAGTATTTGGTGTGTTTTGCATGTTTGTAGACAGAAACATAATTTTTCTTTCAACATTATATTCCTTGTTCCGGTAGTGCATATTTATAAGGAGTCAAAAGGGTCACGTGGATTTAAGATTCAATAAATACAATCCTAGTGAAATAAATAATTGTTTCACTTATATTTACTATTGTTGTCATGCAGGGTATTATACATTATTTATTATTTATTTACCTTTTAAATATAGCCACTTTTGTTAATGGCCAAAAGATGAATTGTTTCATGATAAACCACAGAACAGAAACCGTGAAATAATTAGATAAATAATCACTTAGATTTGCATAGAACCAACATTTTCAAGAATTGCATCTTGTTAATTTTGTTGTAATAATAATAATAATAGTAATAATAATAATAATAATAATATATAAAATATTTAGAAGCAGCTGCTTCTGGTCTTTGTTCAAAATGTCCATCTTAAAATCTCAAATGAGTTTTATAGGTTTTGGGATGTATTTACTGAATGATGAGACTTTTGCTTTAATTAGTAAACATTGTTTTTTATTTCATTTTATTATTAATGAATTAAAGCTATCAGACCATTGCTGAATAAATATTAACCAAAGAAAGCAACGTTCTAGTTCTGTGGTTGACTACCTCACTGAATCAGTTTGCATATCTTGAACACGGTATGCTGATTTATTGCTTTTTCTTGAGTCAGTTCCTGTTTCAGGTACTTTCTTGTCAAGTTGTTTCTTATTTGTCACAGTTATGTTTGTCTTATTGGAACCTTTTTCTGGAGTCAATTTAGAGTAAAGGTAGATTTATACTGATGCATTTTTGTTCCAAGACTTATGGATAAGAGAGAAATATGGGCGGAAACCACAATTACGCGATTACAATGTCTACAACATGCAAAACACCTTGTCTAGTTTCTTTACCATTTATCTGAAGTGTTTTTCTCGACGTCACGTTTGCCTGCAGCTGACTTTATTTTCACCATTTCTCAGAAAGCCTGCGAGCCCTAAATCAGATGACTCTTTAACAGTGACTCTAACCCACGACACAGAGGTTTATAATGCAGCCACAGGTAGCTTGGTTTTTACCGTCCTCCTGTGTGTCATTTACAAGCCCCGTCAGTATTTATTGTCTAACAGCCATTATCCCACCCTAAACACTCATCAGACTGTGTTGTAACATCTTGACTCACAGCAATAATCCATGTTCTGGTCTGCATGCAGAGGTCAGATCAGGGTGACCTTGTTGTTGCCTGTGCTTCCTTTGAGTGGCAGATTTCTTGTGTTTTGTGCATGCTCAGCATGTTTATCATTGAGGACAAAATTATTACTAACCCCGTATGTGATTTAATGTTTCACAAAATGTTCCTAGCTGCTTTCAACAGAGCAAGGATCAGTTTTCTTTGGATAGCGTTATTATTTATTTGTATTTGCATACAGCAACCAAGTCATTTTAGGGAAAATGCAGGGATCAACATTATTAGCCTTCTAAAAACTGACCTTTTTATTAAGGCAGCTTTAATGCACACTAGTGGTTTGAACCAAGTTTTATCCTCTTACCTTTAACCCTTCATTAAGGATTTCAACTTTCATTTAGGAATGCATCATATCAAAAACAACAAAAAAATCTATTTAAATTGGATTCAGATTCAGAGATGAACATACTGGCTGCTGAACGAGCCGCGGCACTGAGCAAATGCAGAAGGACAAACAAAGCTACTAAAAGAGTTCTTGACCACAGAAAAGTTGCCAAGTCAAAAACTAGACTGGATTTAAATCTCTTTGACCTTAAAGACATACTGTAGCTTATATTTGTAGAAAGGAAGGAGTGACCTTTAACCTACAGAATACTCTCCCCAAGGTGAAACATGTTAGAGGGAGTATCATGCTGTGGCGAAGCTTTAGCACAGCTGCACTTTGAAATCTCTTCTTGCTTGAAGGAAGTCAGAAGAAAGAACCATAGATGAAGATTTTGAAAAGAACAAAAAACCCTGAAGTAGTCAGCAGTAAAACATACATCGCTCTTGGTGAAGAGCTGCATTCACCAAACACTTCTGACTGATCTGCAGCCAGCGTAGAAAATCTGTGGAGTGAACTGAAGCCAAGGCTCTGTTCCAGATCAGAGAGGAGAATGAGGTCTAATTCCTCAGGGAACTTGTCAGATCGTTGAAAACTACAACAAATTACTTCTGGTTTTTTATCCAATAACAAATAAATACAGATAACTAACTGGAACAGGGGGATAATATTTTTGGCCCATGTGTTTTTTGAGTGAATAATGTAAACATTCAAAATAAAAAATCAGATGTTTGAAAAAGCGGGGGTGTCTAATAAATTCTGTCCTTAAATGTGTGATAAATTGCCTTGTCCTCGTTTTTGTTTGTTTTTTTCTTCCTTTGCATGTCATGTATGCTTGAGCATGAGTCACAGCAGCAGGAGCGATGAGACACAGTTTGTTTTCAGTGTATCCACAAGGGAAGGTACTTTTCTCTCATTTTCTGCAAACTGCTTAGAGTAGCCATTATCCTCTTGTTCCAGACGCAGCGTCGTTCTGTGATGACAAGGAGGGGAGAGTGACCAATGGGACGCGAGGTAGTGTTGCATCGCTTCCTGCAGACATCAGCAACAGGAGCAGCTACAGTATCCCAGCAACAGTGTAGAGGCAGAATGCTCTATCTTTAAAGAAAATCAAACTCTGAAAGACTTAAGAGACAAATACAGGAAACAGAAACCCTTTCCTGATATTTATGACATTTTGGAGGAAGTGGACAATATTTTTTCCCTGCAAAATGGCGGGCCCTGTTTTGGGTTTTTTTGTTTGTTTTTTTTAAGAAAAAGAAATAAATTAGGGCCCACTGCTCCCTCTCCTCTCCTCTTTCAGTCATTGTCCTAACCATCATTTTTTGGCCTTTGTGTCGTTTTTCTGTGTGACTGCATGCCCATTTTTTATTTCATCTGTTCAACTAATCTACATGAAGTAAACCTGATTTCACTGATCTGTATATATTATTACAGGAATTGTGTGTATATAATTTTGGTTGATTACTGGACTGATGATGGAGAGCAGTTCTGTAGAATAAAGGTGTTTATTTTATTTAGAGGTGTGTCTCAACCATTCATTCATTTCTCCTGCTTTTGAACGACACCTGCATTATTGAAATATGTTATTAAACACTTGCAGTCAGAAGTTTACATACACTAATCATGGACATAATTGTCATTTAGGTTCTGGGGCTACTGTTGATGCAAATGAGTCATACAGGGTGGAGTAATCATAAAATATAAAATTGGAAGTTTTTTCTGTACATTACAGAAACAGGCTGGGATATGTGTTACATAAAAACCAAACAACATTCATTTAGATGTCCCTTATGGAGCTCCACATGATTTCTTTTTGTTAACCTTCCAGTTCCTGGTTTAATTATCTTGACCACTATTCTTGACGTTGACAGGTTTATAGAATTTGTTGGTTTTAAGGGTGGATATGATCACATTTTAACAGAGATTATGTAATTTCTTCAGGATTGCCATTCAGTAGATTTCATGTAAGTCTTCCAAGAATATTTTTGATTAGGTGATTTGGCTCATTGACCAGTTGGACAACCCGAGTGAGTCTAAATTTCAACCTGGCCTAAAGAGTGCTATCAAGAGAGCAGACTTGACTTCTACACCTTTGTAGCTAATCACATGGACAAGCCAGAGCGCTTCCAGAAAATTTTTTTTTTTAAAATTGGACAAGAAAAATTATGCTGTTTGGTTACAATGAGAAGAATTTTGTTTGGGGCAGTCAAAGTAAAGTTTTCAAACCAAACAACTCTGTGCCTGATGTCAAGCGTGGCAGTAGTTGTGTCATGATTTGGGTTTGTTTTTCTGGCAGTGGTACAGGTGCTTTAACAAATTGGGTAGAATAACGAAGAGAAAAGTTGATCGCTTCAACTTTACCTCACATCGTCAGTTTGACGGTTGAAAGCAGGACCATTTTGGATGATCAAACAGGACAATTATCCCGAGCATATATCAAAGTGCTGTTGGGATATATAAAACAGGCTCCCATTTAGCTTGTAAAATGCTCTCAGCCTCAGCTTAATTAAAAAACATGAGCAGCATTAATATTTTGATTGAGGGTGTTTCCACCGTGAATTCAAAAGTATGCACCTAATTGTTGTTCTGTCATAAAATAATTAAATCTGTTAGGCGACCCTGAACAAACACTTGTTCAAATGCATCATTGGAAGCCTGCAATTAGGACATTCATGCCAATGATGTGTTTATATAAACCTCTGACTGAACTGTGACATATCTCACATTTGACCTTGCAGGCTTGGTTATGTCGAAGTCCTGAGGCAAGAACAACTGCATACCATGAAGTCAGTTTGTTTCCTGAAAGCTAAATGCTCTGCAGAGACTTCCTTGAAATGGTGGAACAATGGAGTCTCTGATTTGCTTCCTATGCTGGCATGAAGAACTCTGCTGTGCTGATCACACTGGTGGTATTTTGGCGGGTTGGGCTTGTTTTGTTCCAGGCCAGGCGAGTTTGAATGCACTCAGCAGGGACAGGAAATTATTCACATAAGCCTCGATTGAGCCGCGTGTGAGATTACATTACCAACTGGGGAAGTTGTTTTTGCCAGAATCTGCGGCGCAGTCGCTCTTAAATTAACCGACTATTGTGAACAACTCAGCTGAGGATTTCTCTGTTCACAAATTAAGGATGTGAAACCTGCTTCTTTTTTTTTACAGTAACTTAGAGGTCATAGTGACATGGAATGCCACAGAAAGTTTTTCCTTGCTTTTAGTAAAGAACATAATAAATGCCAGATTAAGAATACATTTAAAAGACACATCTCATAGCATGGAAAAAATGTTAGTGTGTTTATGGGAATTTGTGAAAATTATTTCAGGAGTACATTTGTGAACCATTTGTCAAATCATATTGTCCAGTTGAATTTATCTCAGTTTATAGATTTTGCTTTGGGCTCTAGTCGATGCTCATATTAGAACTTGAACCTGCAGTATGTAAGTTTTATACAAATATATTTTTTTACATAATTGCTGAAAGATTATCAGATTATCTGAGAAAAAGAAAATATCTGCCTTCTCCTAGTGCTAACTGGAAACAACCAATCAGACCCAGGAGGAGGGTCTTAGTGCTGTCCATCATGTATGTGCTGCTCACCTAACACCTTCCCTCGCCCCTTGCATTTTGCTACACTGCAGCTTCTTCCTGATAGCAGAGGCTTCCTTGAATGCTCAGGCTCGTTAGCATGACTACAGATGATGAAGGATAAACGGTTTTCCTGGAACGATTAGTTGTTGACAGTCACCAGACAGAAAATGGGCGGAGGGGGGAAGACTTGCAACAGAGTTCTCAGGGTTGGGAATCCAACCCTGGAGGGCTGCATTGAATCCAAAATGACAAAATATTAAGCAGTGATTAACCTGACTTGATTAAACCTCATGCTGAAACATCTAGATTAAAAAAAGATGACATGGCGTGTCGTGGTGGCGTAGCGGTTAGCGCGACCCTTATTTGGAGGCCTTCAGTCCTCGACGCGGCCGTCGCGGGTTCGACTCCTGGACCCGATGACATTTGCCGCATGTCTTCCCCCCTCTCCTTCCCTGTTTCCTGTCAGCCCACTGTCATATAAGGGACACTAGAGCCCACAAAAGAGCCCCTGGAGGGGTAAAAAAAAAAAAAAGATGACATCCCAAAATTTGTCACCTCATGCTGACCCCATCATCTTGCATTAGCACCATGTAGAAAGAAAAGAACCCTCAAGAGTTTGTCTTTTCAACTCACAATTAATTTGTACTAGGTCTCATTTTACCCACAAGGTCCAACTCTGCATTACAAGTTAATATCAAGAATATCCGGGTTAAGTTATCCTAGCTTGGCAGCTAGCAGCCTCTCGGCTCCTCACAATCTCTATAAATGAAGGACAGAATGGATGGAAGCTCCAAAGAATCTCCATGGGGAGTGCAGAGTGCAGCTCAGGCTGAGTAGGCGCCAGAGGAGCCAAGGGAACTTTGCGGTGCTGATGTGTACCGCGCCGAACTGAGACCATCTGCTTTCATTATTTGTGTTTGAAAGATTGAACAATTTGTTTAATGGATTTTCTTTTCCTTTTTTTTATTGCATGCTGGGAACGTTTCCAGAAATTGCTTTTGATATAATTTTTCCCCTTGCGATTTAAATTGTAAATTATAGTTTTGTCTGAACTTAATCTGTTTGGTCTTTGTTTAACAGTGAGAGTGGACAGAACTCCAGAGAGCGTATGGAGCAGCAGGAAACCTGAAGCAGGTGAGACAAAACTCCATAGCACCATTACCATCATGGGTTTTTTTTTCTGTTGCCTATACATTTCTTTCAAATTATTTCTTAAAAGAACTAAGGAATTTTAAATTTAGTCATTAGTCAAAAAAACCCTAGGGTTACCCTAACCCTAACCCTAACCCTAGATCTATTTTCATTTGAAAGAGAATTGTAGACGTGATTAGCAATTGTTATTTAGAGACAATTATTAAACATTAGTGGTTGTTTGATGCCTATACTTGTGTTTTTAATTCCATCTGTTCTGTATTTCTTTCTTGTCTAGTGTAGGTATGAGAATAACAGAAAGCATCCTTCAATAAGGACATTAGTTACTAACTGCATCAGCTACATTTACAGTTGAATAAATTGAGAAGTCAAGGCAAAAGCATTTTACACATTTTGAGTGAAAACTGATATAAACTCTCAGATTGACAAATAGATACTTGTTGTTTTCATATCTGGGATAGTTTCAATTGTTGCCTTTCTTGTTTTTACTTTACTTAAAGACCATATTTTGAACTGGTTTTCTCTTGAGTCATTTTTTTCTGCCTAATTGTCTTCAGGAAGTAGTTCATCCCTGGAGTAACTGCTTTATTTGTTTCGTTAACGTGTCTTGTGATCTTATGTGGCTGATAAGGCCTTTTATCCTGGTACTGGCTGAGATTTGTTTTTGAAATTTTGGAAATGCCTCCACAGAAAAGGTTTCTGTGGCCTTTTAGAGTCATTGTCTTTGGGGTGTTCAAGTGGCAGAAATTTCAATTGCTCAGATTGACAAATAGATAGTGGTCTATCTACTGTACTTGTGTGAATGTGGGTTGCTAGGGAATGAAGAGATTTTGAAATGTTGTGTTATTGCGTTGATGTGAATTTTTCTCATGCAGAAATTGACGATGATAGCAGCACGTTGTCCAACGAGCCAGAAGTGGAGTACACGGAGGTGGTGCATCCGCGCTCATCAGATCCTACTAAAAGTAATACACAAAAACCTCAACTCTACTCTGTATGAAGACTAGAGTAGTTTGTTACTCAGAGCTTCTCCATTTCCTGGACAAATCTGTAGAACTGTCCCACATTCCTTAGATGCTGATAAGACATGGCAAGACTTCCTGGGAGGGGCCTAATTACACTTAATTAATACACCTCAATGCTGACATGGATAGCTGATGGGATTTCCAGCACTGTGGCAGTAGTTGTAAACAGGAAGGGTTGAGCTAATTGCAAACAAGGTTTTGAAGTTCGTTCTTTCATTGTCATGGTCTTGTGCTCTGGATCCCATCGGGGTGAAGATGGTCGTTACACTGGCAACTCCCTCCTATTTTTAGGACGTTGTTTATGATATTTCAAACAGACAGTATCTACTCATATTTTTCCTTTGATGCTTATACTGCCTGTTTTTTGTCTCTTCCATGAACAGACCCCCTTAGAAAAGGCACAGACACCGTTTACAGCGAGCTCCAAAACTCTCCACATGGTGAGTTCACCTCCACTAACATCCTTCTATTGACTGTCTTCAATTATTCTGGTTTGAATTTTGAGTGACTTTTGCTTCATCCGCCTCTGTGTTTTCTTTTTTTATTTGGGTAGTTTTTATCTGGCAAGGTTTACAGAAAATCTATAATAAATTGAAACTTCTTTTTTTATTATTCACTGTAGTTGTTCCTTGCCTTGTCTTTCCAATCTGAGAAAAAACTGTTCAAATGCATAATTAGACCCCCAAATGTCATTTCATAATCAAACCTGTAAACTTCTGATAAGCGCTGTAACTCATTGCAGCCATATGAACCTTGTTATTGCATCCCCTTAAAGCTTGATTTCTGGCTCTAAAATGGGAAAAGAATATACAATAACAATATTTATGGCTTCACCACTTGAGCCTTTTTAGATTTTACTAAACAAGACGTGGAGTCAACGAGGTGAATTTGCACTGCAGCACACAGGAGCAGTTTCATCCTGTTACTGCAGTCAGGAACTTCCTGTTATTATACAAGCAGACAGAAGCTGGACATGTCTATCATGTAGTCCATCAGAGACCTAATGTTTCCTGTACAAAGGAACCGTGAGTGTTTTATGCAAGTGTGTATCAGACATAATGTAAATACAGAGTCAGATTAGAGATATTAGGCTGGGTTTTTGGGACAGAGGCCCCTGCAGAGGGGTTTCTAATGAATCACTGCTAAAAATGACTCAGCGCGCATAAAGCTGCGCTGAGGTCAGGCAGTGAGTGAGCAGGACTTTACATGTTTAACGGGTGATGCTTTTTCCTGCAGGTGCTGCTGACCATCATGACTACGTGAGTAACTGGGTGTTCTTCCTTAACAACGTAACATCTGAGTCATTGGATGACATCTACAAGTTTTGCCCTAAAAGGCAGAATTACATGCTAAAAGTTTTTGGCCAATTTTGTTTTGTTCTGTACAGAAAAATGCAAACAAGTCTCGATCCATCCTAAAATGTATAAAAATATTTATGTTTAGTCATTTAAAAAGATATTGTTCCTCAGGTTTCCAGAAGGGAAACATGTAACTGAAAATACAGCAAACACCCACCGTAACGTATAAAGAAGTTGATTTTTCAAAATCAATTTTTCCACATTTAGCTAAATTAAACAATAAAGTAATAATATACTTAAGTAAAATATTTAGCTAAATAATTAACTAAATGAAATGTGTAACTCAACATTTATTCCAATAGTTAGTTTAGATTACATTTTTAGCTACATTTATCAAGATTTTACTTAGAAATTCAAGATTAAGATAGATCATTCTAGGACACTGTTTTAAATATTTTGCGCCTTCAAGGACTATTATGCCAAACCCTTGAAGGATGAATTTCTCAGTTGTTTGCTGAATAACATGAACTGCATATCCTTCCTAAAACCTTCCTTTTCAGTTTTTGTATTCAGCCCCCTCCTGGTTGCTTTGACTCTCTGCAGCCATAAAGGGAAACTGTTGTCAAAGTTTCCAGAGATGAACAAAGGCATTTGGGGCCGAGGCTTCCTTTCCTATCAGTTGTTCAGATCAGCATTTCTGCTCCAGTCAAATTAGTGCCAAGCCCATCCCAACCAACATACAGCCTCACTGTGTGCATTAATCACTGCTGCTGGTGACCCTCCTGCCTGCCCCTACATGGCACTGAAGGCAGCAAAATGGAGGAACTGGAAATAATAAACAGTGTATGTGTATTCTTCTTTAAAGATGCTGTTTGGTCTGATTGTTTAAGATTGTATGCTTGTGTTTTATTCACCAGTAAAAAGTAACAGATTTAATCCTTGTTCATAGCTTATTTTTGTTATGATCTTGCTTTAAATTTGAGTTTGCTGACTTTACGTTACGTGCCTGCAGGGTTCAGTAAAGTATGTTGATCTGAATGGAGACCAACAACCTGGGATCACGCAGCACAGTCCTAAAGATATCAGCTACTCAGATCTGCCGATGCCTGTGGATTAAAGACGAGTGCTGTCTTCACTCACTTCCTGGGCTGTAATATTTTTTTTCTCCCTTACACTTCGTGTCCACGCTTTACTGTTTCTTTAAAATACTTCACCACTTATTTTCAGTCATATTACTGCTGACTGCTGAATTGCTGTAAATATTTTTCACTTTAATAAAAGCCTTTTAAACCAACACATTATGTCTTCATGTGTGATTTAACAACAAGAGTCAGTGATCTGATAAAAAGCTTTAAAAATAAATGACCATGGAAAAGATCCTTCTGCTGGTCTTTACATACTTACATGCTTCAGGTTATCAAGTACTGTACATTTTAATATCAGACAAAGATATAAAAATACAAATATGTGTTTTAATATTATTGTTTCATTTACAAAAATAAAAAAACAAAGATGTCAAGACCAACTTGGCCTTTGAAAATACAGCTGGCTTGTCATTTCAAGTAGTGATTAATTGTGATTAAGCACATTGTTTTGATGAGATTCACTAGCTACACCCACCACATGCATAAAGTTGGCCAAAAGATCTGAAAGGAAACACATAATGCTTCTATCTAAACAACTTCAAGAAGAGATGAGAACATTGAACCCCTCTGGGTTTCAATGTCATTTCCAAGGCTTTACCAAACCACACTGCCATTGTCCACAAATGGAGAAAACATGAAACATTTGTGCAACTTCCTGGGAGTAGCTAGCCCACTGACATTACTCAGAGCACATCGGTGATTCATCCAGGTGGTCAGAGAATGTCGAGCATCTAAAATACTGCAGGCTTCACTTCCTTCATGAGTCAACAATAACAAAGAGACTGCATTAAAACACTACTGACCAAAAAACAACATAAAGGTCAATCTTATTTGCTAAAAAAAATAACTTGACAATTCCCAAGACTTTTGGATAATCTTTTATGTTTCATGTTTGGTTTCCATTTGGTAAAACTTGTTTGATAATCTGTAAAATGGAAGAATGACAACAAATAATAAAATACAAAAACCTGTAAAGGGAAGAACTTTTTTCTTAGCATTGTAAGGACTCTTCGTAAATATTTTTGTGTGGTACTAATGGCCTTTACTGAGCAGTTTAAAAAGCAGGAAAGGGAGCAGAGGGAGAAGTAACGATATCCACTGAGTGCTTCGAATTAGTTAATAATCTAAGATTTGTTGAAAGGCTTTTGAAAAATATTTACTTCGACAAACCAGTGTTTCTAGTTGTTCACCGGTAGAGGGCGCCATTGTACTAAATCTCGGCCAGCATTTCTCTCTCTGCTTTCACGGTTCGTGTTTTGTCCCTGGTCTGAGTCCATCCTGTGGCAGAACAACACATTACGCTAAAAGGTGTGAAAACTTCTGAGTATGACATCCATGTTTTCATTTTATAAGTTGAAAAGTGAGAAGATATCACTAACTTTAATGTGATAACCATTTTTAATATTATGTAGTTGGGTTTTCATATATATGTACTTCAAGAAAAAATAAAGTGTTTTACATTCCTCTATTCTCCTCAGTTATAGACTAAGTGCACTATAATGGAGATTTTTTGCTATTATACAATTTACTTAGTGTTACTTAGCATTTGCTTGATCGTATTGCACTTTGGTGGTTTTTTGTTTTTTTTTTAAACAAACTGACAGTTTGTTGCAACCCACACAGTGTGAGTGTGCTTTGCATTTCATTTAAGCTGTAGTTATTATCTTATGTGTGACGTGTTAGAAAGTTTAGTTTTTTAAACAGCTGTTTTCTTTAAACCATCTCTAATGATCCCACTAAGAGCTCTGGCTGCTTGTCACAAAGACAACACATTGTTTTGTGAAGCAGCCAAAACGGGAAATAGGCCCCTCAGGGGTTGGAGGCTGTCTGGCAGGTTTAAAAGAGGAATGAGTAACCGAAATTCAGAACCAGAAGTACACCTCATCACTTTATCAGATGTTTGGTAGGTGAATTATCATTACTGTTTTCTGCACCACGTTTTTCCTTTATACATCTGCAATAACATTGATTGTAGGTTGGCACCATGTAAATAGACAAAAATTAATTTAGATGGGATATGTTTCACAGACGTATTCCAGCAATAAAATCCCCGAGTCTGATGAAACAGTTTTCTTTTTCTGTCTTCCATCCGTCCATTGTCTACACCCACTTATCCTTGGAAAAGGTTGAGTTCACTCTGGATAGGTCGCCGGTCTACCACAGGGCAAAACAGAGACACAGGACAAATAACCATGCACACATATACACACACGCGTACAATTTGAATCATTAATTATCCTAACCAGTATAAGAGGAAACTGGAGTCTCCACAACCCACACTTTCACATGGAAAACATGCAAACACCATGCAGGGATTCAAACCCAGGACCTTGTTGCAAACCAACTGAGTGGAAGCATATCAGTAGAAACATCAGTGTGATATCCGTCCATTAATGAGCTAGTGAAGGCTTTTATCACTTGAAGCAATACTGTTTGGTAGAGAAGAATGAAGCAGGGTAAACGGCTGAAGCAATTACTTAACACATTTTGTTGAGGGTGTGAAATAAATAGAGGAAGACACTGTCATTGCATCACTGCTGCTTTTACAAACCGAAGCAGAGGCCCATAGATATGTACTATAAATGTGCAGTTCAACCACGACTCTGGATGAAATGAACTTAGTAATATGAATGTGGCTGTTGACTCAAACACAAACATCGATGGCTAGTAATCTTCTGTGTTCTGTTATTAAAATGTATTGTTTCTGCCATGCAGTGGAAGTGACTCATACTGTTTTCAATATATAATAAACAGCTCATCCTGAAATAAATATAACATCTTCATCAATTTGAACACGCCGTTGGTATCTGTGTAATTTATTAAAAACCTGCGTCACATCTGCAGAAGGGCTTCACTGACCCTTGGGGTTTATGATAACAGCAATGGCATGGCAACCAAACTTAAACTCAATTATTCTCCCTTTGCTTGCTTTAAAGTGAACATCTTTTTTCCCAGCTTTCTCTGCCATCACCTATATTAAAGCCCCAGAAGGCTTTAATCACAAAAGGTAGAATCTGAATGGACAAACATAGAAGGTCAGGGATGATTCATCCAGCATTTTCTCATCAAATATCCTATCGTTCCGTCTTGCGGCCATTCTGCTTATAAATAAACCTCCTGTTGCATGGACACTAACAGTTTCATTCCTTTTCCTACACTTGTATGCAAAAAAAGCTAATTAATAATGTATTCACATACTGGTGAAAGCTGGAACTGTATATCCTGAGTGTAGTTATTGTGTACAATTCACAACATGTTCTTCAGTATTTATGCATAACCATCAACTCTGTTCAGTTTCTCTGTCCCTGTGAAGGAAAAGCATCTCCAGGGCATGATGCTGCCACCAGCTGCTGTCTAGTTTCTCCAGTCCAGAGAAACTATACTAAACTTTAAATGAGAATTCTTGGAGTTTCTTCCATTCCTCTGTACAGCCCAGATTTGCACATCCGCAATATACATTCGATCTACAGATTATCCTGACGGAGCTGTGCATGTTAGCAGCTCCTCCAGAGCAGCAGAAGCTGCAGACAGGCCCTAGTTTAACTTGTGTTTTCTAATTATGTGAACACTTTTAAAAATGTGTCAAACCTGGTTTGTCCAGTTGGTTCACAAAGCCCAATGTTTTGACAATGTGGCACAAGTTCAATTCATCTTAGAAGAGACGGAAAGTCCTTGGTATGTAGCCTTGTTGCAAAGATGATATAAAAGCACTGAATCAAATGTCACATGTTAAAAATACTCATAATCCAGCTGAAACAAAAAAATATATTATACAGATATATTGTTCAAGAAATGGAGCATCCTAGCATTCTTCTGTAGGTTCTCTCATTTAATGGGATTACTATCTTTACTTGCAGACATGTCACGGCCATGTGTACCAAGTATAGGTGACCTTTACAATATAAGTAGGTAAAACATTCAAGGACTGTTTGGATTTTTCCAGCACAAGATTGTCCTAAGGCTGCAATAAGCTTCAAGAGATTGATGAGTTATATGTTGAGTAATTGTTATATTTCCAGATCACACAGTAATGACTTTCCAGGAGATTAAGCTTTCATTTAGCTTTTCTTTTTTTTAATTATTCTAATATTCAAGGTGAGTAATAAAGAAAAACCAAAGCAGCCTTGCATATAAAAATGTATATTTGAAAGCAGAGTTGGACAAAGATCTGCAGACTGTCAATATAAGCATGAAAAACATTTTTAAACACTTTGTTAAAAAAAGATTGAACAAAATTTACATGTTTTTTTATATAGTGTAACCAACAAGCAAATCAGAGATTGTGGAAAATTTTTAACGCAGTTAGGACAAAAAGGTGGAAGAATTATTGCAGCAAGATCCAGTATTCATCAACACCTGATAGAACCAAAACAACAAGCAACTATTTTGGGAGACTTTTGTCAAGCTCAAAAGTAAAAGAATACAATCAGCAAAATGCCAAAAGCATTCACATCAAATCTGAAATTTTATAGGTATTTACTGTTTGAAACTGAACACAGGTCACTGTAAGTAGTAGAATGCTTATTTTAATTGTGATTTATTCTCTCCCAAGTCCATCCTAGAGCATAAAATACATTAGAGGTTTATCAATTCTCACAAACAGCTGTAATGACTCTTGCATCAGTGACTCATTGGAACAAGGCTGTTATCTGCTGTCTGGTGCAGAGAACTATTGATTTGGTAGAGGTAACAGTATTTGCCATTACTTGTCAGGACTCTGAACTGTGAAATCACTTAGAATTCTGGGAAAATGTAAAATACTCTGTGACTAAGTAGAATATATTGTTCCCAGCTGCCCTGTCCTGCTGCTGCTCACCATCAACAAGATTATTACATCAACATTTTCAAACATCTGTCATTATCACCCTACTCCCACAAGGTTTTAAATTGACAGTAAAGCAACAATATGCCATAATTCACTATGATACAAATCTGTGCCACACAAATTCAAGAGTATACTTACAGATGATGGCAATGACGTTATTTACACTGACTTTCTTGTTATCATCCTTTACAATGCAGCTTTTTCCAGAATGGAATACTTAAAAAAAACAACAAATAACTTGCTCAAATATATACATGCACTCTCAATAATATTTTAATAAATCTATTTTAGTAAGCTGCTGATAAACTTAGTGCTTTTAGTACAAGCAGTCAGCTTTATGGAGGGATAAGACCAAAATTGAGCTATCTGTCAGAGTAATCAAGCTAAGGTTGACACTAAATAGGACACAATTTAGTGCTCCAACAAGACAATGAGCCAATGAGACTTTAATAATTCTGAAATTATTAAAGCCAGCTAACATTTAATTTCTAGCCATGACCCTGTTTAAAATATGTGGAGTAAATTTAAAACACAGTGGCTATGCCTGGAATCCAGCCAGTTTAAATGAAAAGGGGTCCCACTAGAATTATACCAGAATTATACCTAGAAACTGTGTGGCTTCTTTGCAACGTGTGAAACCACATTTATCCAAATTGTCAAGAAAATCCGAGCTCATCCCACTTCCCCATGCTAGAGATTTTAGTTTAACAGTAATAATAAAGTTATCTTTAAAATGAATCACTCAAGTGATATCAAGGCCCAACAGTAGACTTAAGTGTCAATAAAATAAATCTGGTTGTGTGTGTTGTTTTTGTCTCATGCAAACTTTGCTTTAATTCTACTTTTTTCTATCTAATCATAAGAAATCATAGTCAGTCAGAGAGAGTCATTAAACAGGAAAAGCAGGTTTCCTGGAAAAAGAGGAAGTTTCCAGCCTGCAGATTTATAAAAATAGCTGAGACTATTTTAAAGCATGAAAGTTTTAAAAAATTAAATCTAAACATTATTAGTAATTGGATAAGATTCAAAGTAAAATACTTATATGAATATTGGTTTACTTGTAATAATACACTTATATTTGTGGGAACTACAAGAAAAACAAGTAACTGTAACTTTAGTAGTAAATAATTAGAATCATGTATTATTCTTGGTTTCTTTTCAGAAAAACATCTGTAATAACTCACATTAAGATTATAATAAGAATAATTAATAAGTTATGGTTATAAAATCATAAATGAATGATAGATCAGAGAAGCTGAAGAAAATAAATGTGATATAAGTTATGGTTATAAAATTATAAATGAATGCTAAATCAGAGAAGCTAAAGAAAATAAATGTGATATAAATGTGATTTTGACATTAAACTTGAAATGGTGTAAAAAGGTGTAACTGCAATTAAACATCACTGATATGTTGGAGGTAGAGAGTAGGTGAAAGGTTGTGCAGGCAAGGGACACAGGAGGTTGAGCAACCCTGAGACATTGGCACAGACATCAGGAAATGTCTGTAAGACAGTGATGGATATGAGATCATCTGTCTAAGCAGACAGCAGGCGCACCAGGGGGGTGGATAAACCCTATAAAAGGTGGGTGCAAAAGAGGAACCTTTCGTTGGATCCTCCGGGCAGCTTCGAGCCAAGATCGAGATGGACAAAGAACTCTGCAGCTGAAGAAGAGCCGGGGCCACGGAGCCGGAGACTGTCCTGCACATGGAGACCAACCCGTCTGGCCCACAACCTGTGGCTTCGAATCGCACTTCTCTCATCGGCTGGGTTCTGACCCCAAAGACAAAGATGAAGACAAAGACAAGGAAGAAGAACTAGTGCCTTTTTTCCTGCCAGCACCAAGTCCTGTGTGACCTCAGCATCCATGCGGAGAAGAAGCTCATCGGACCTGCGGAGATCCTGGCCTTCGCCGATCAACATCTTCCTCCTGCTGCCACACCTTCTTCATCATCAAGCCAGGTCTGGGGTTCGAAACGCCAAACTCCGTCCGTCTCTCTCAAAGGTTCCTTTTTTAGTTCTCAGTGTCAGCAGTAGGGAAAGATAGACTAGATGATTGATTTTACTTATTTGATTATTTCTGCTACTGAATTAAGCTGTACTGACCCTTGCAAAAATGCCTTACTAATAAAATATTTAGCATAAAGAAAATCTAAAAGATGTTGTGGACATTCAGTTAATGAGTCACCTTAAAGTTCTTTGATGGTTGTAAAATAGCTGTGATGTTTGATTCTGGAGAGGAAGAGGTGGAAAATGTTTTTAGGTTGCTGGTAGCCCATATTTAAAACCTCATCCTTGGGACTCGCCCGAGTCACTAAAACCTACCTGGTTCAATAACAAATGCAAGTTGTAAAATAGAGAACGAGCGACCGTTAACAGGTGTGCTCTGTGAAACTAGTTGGCTGTAGGCTGCTCAGTCTGGCTAATTCACAGGGGGAAGAAGGGTGGGACACCTGGATGTAGGCCGTCAGATAACCAGGCGAATCGTTTCTCGAAACCAGCTTAAACAGAGTTTACTTCAGTTCTGGACAGGGTAAATCCCAGCAGATTTAGGAAACTCAACGGACCCGTTAGACGGAGAGCTGGTAGCACATCTCCCCTCTCAGAAGAGGAAGTACGAGAGTGAGAGAGTAGAGACAGAAAGGAGGGGGGGGGGGGGGTGTTGCGCAACAACAAGTGGCGCCCAACGTGGGGCTCGATCCAACGGAGTAGGAGGGCCCCATAAACCAAGTCAGTAAAAACAGATGTGTGATTCTGAATAGCTCACTTGGATGGTTAACTCTTAGGGAATAGAGTTAATGGTGACTGATAAGGCCGTCAGTCACAACCCTTGCAGTAACTGTATAGCATACAGGTGAGGGAAAGCTTCTACTGAGGATAAATGACCGGATCCAGACAGTGAAGCTAGTAGCCAACATAGTCTAGACCCATCCCTGCTCGAAGGCTAAAGAGAGGCTTTGGGGGATAGACAACTCGAACCGACAGAGAGACGGAGTGATGGATGATCACTTCGAGGAGGAAAATCTGGGGAAGAAACCGGAGGAAGCCGGCCGTCCAGATCCTTTGGAAAATGAGGAGACCTCAACAGAACTGCATCAGCTTCTACACAGCTACTGTGACTCAGACCTGAAGCAAGTGGGGAAGTTGGTTCCAAGAATGAGGAACTGAAACATCAACCCCTGACAAAGGAAAGCTGGCTCACTCTTGCTGGAGTGGTTCGTGATGTAATGCTGACCAGACCAGCCAGCAACCATGCAGAGGAGACGGAGAAAGGTGTCATCAGCCGACGATGGATGAGGAAGCACACCGCGTCCTCCACTGCAGCCATCGAGAAGACATCCGGCAACAGAGGAACAAACACCAGCAGCTGACATCATCACACAGACGCAGACATGGTTAAAGACATCCTGCTGGACCCGGAGCTTGAAATTGGGCCAGCACAACCCACCAGTAAGAAACGACCGCAAGAGACATCTGAGAAGCCAGAACAACCGGAATGGACAATCTACACCGATGGATCCAGAAAGGGGTCCGACCAGTCGGCATACTGGGGATTTATTCTGAAGCAGGATGGCAGAGAGAAATGCCGTCAGAAAGGAAAAGCTCCCGGTAGTGCTCAAGCCGGAGAAGTAACGGCAGTACTGGAAGGATTGCTGGAGCTGGTGAAAAGGAAAATCAAGAGTGCCAGGTTAGTAACTGACAGTTACTACTGTGCTCAGGCCCTTAGAGAGGACTTGGCCATTTGGGAAGAAAATGGTTTCGAGACTGCAAAGGGCAAGCCCGTGGCACACAAAGATTTGTGGAAAAAGATTGCTGAGCTAAAAATGCAGTTGGAGATAGAAGTTGAGCATCAAAGAGCACACACGCATGAGGGAGCTCATTGGCGTGGGAATGATGAAGTGGACTGTTATGTCCAACAAAGGAAGATCGTCTTTGTCGGTACCGAGAAGTGGGACAGAACACCTAAGGACAGGTGGTCCTAGAGTAGCACGGGGAGCAGGTAGTACGGTGCGTGCATAAGGCCCTCGAATATGCAGGCGTGCTACACCCCCGTGAAGAACTGAGCAAGCAGGACTGCTGGATGTCCCTTCAGCCCATCCGATGCAGCTGTGTGACTTTGAGGTATGTGGTCGATACGCAGGGCACCCAGGGCAGCGGATGGAAGGTTTGTTCATCAAGAGCACAGTCCCATGGGGTTCAGTCTGCATGGACGTAGCAGAGCCAATGGGGACAACAGGAAAGAGAGGTGAGAAGTACCTCTTGGTGCTGATGGACACAGTGACAACTGCTAGAAGAGCAGGTCTTCCCCTGCAGAGGAACTCCGTTCACATCACAGAAAGCAGGGAGGCGAAGACACTTCTCCTTTTTGCTTAGAGAAGGAAAAGGGAAGTTGCAGCTTGAAGTGTCACTGAAAACAGGGCAGAGAGTTTGGATTAAAGCTCAAGATCGGCCTGCAACTACGGTGATCAAGCTGAGATTCAACGCCCAAGATTTTGTAAAGTAAGTACTGAACTTCAACACAGTACTACTGATGAAGAAAGGGGTCCATGAGGAAGCAGTGCTCAAGCCAGTTCTTAGCTACAGCGAACCAGAACATTACAAGAAGATGGCCAGAGAATCAAGCACCATGCCATCCTACAGTAGACTGGTCACTATTACAGGAAGGTTGCCGTTCAAAGAACAACTTCAAGGCTTTGGACTGGGAGGGCCGTGAAGAAATTGGATTATGCTAAAGAAGAACTCCTGTCACAACCTGATGGATTAAAATGGAAAAGGATCATGATTACGGATAAAGCGTCATGATGCTTATGCTTTTTGCTTTGCTCTGCTGAACAGCCAGAATTTGATTTTTTTTTTTTGAGGCCTTCTGTCTCAGCCCATCTTCCCTAAAGAACCATTCCACATCCTGAAGAACCGACAGTTCATCCAGCGAAGGTTCCTGTAGAAGAATCAGAGCGATCCAAGTTTTCTTCGACATTCATCACCTCATGGGGGAAATCAAAACTCCAAAGAGGGGGTGTCAAGAGAAGTGGAGTTTTGATGACTACACTGAGCCCTCTGTGAAAACTGAGGATGAAGAATCTGCATCTTCACATCCCAGACGAACTTCTTCTCTTTCTAGGGGATGAGGACGGCGAACTGCAGGAGGGTGATGGACTCCCAGCATGTGAAAGGTCTGACCTCGTGGAGGGGGTGTCAAGAAAATCCGAGCTCATCCCACTTCCCCATGCTAGAGATTTTAGTTTAACAGTAATAATAAAGTTATCTTTAAAATGAATCACTCAAGTGATATCAAGGCCCAACAGTAGACTTAAGTGTCAATAAAATAAATCTGGTTGTGTGTGTTGTTTTTGTCTCATGCAAACTTTGCTTTAATTCTACTTTTTTCTATCTAATCATAAGAAATCATAGTCAGTCAGAGAGAGTCATTAAACAGGAAAAGCAGGTTTCCTGGAAAAAGAGGAAGTTTCCAGCCTGCAGATTTATAAAAATAGCTGAGACTATTTTAAAGCATGAAAGTTTTAAAAAATTAAATCTAAACATTATTAGTAATTGGATAAGATTCAAAGTAAAATACTTATATGAATATTGGTTTACTTGTAATAATACACTTATATTTGTGGGAACTACAAGAAAAACAAGTAACTGTAACTTTAGTAGTAAATAATTAGAATCATGTATTATTCTTGGTTTCTTTTCAGAAAAACATCTGTAATAACTCACATTAAGATTATAATAAGAATAATTAATAAGTTATGGTTATAAAATCATAAATGAATGATAGATCAGAGAAGCTGAAGAAAATAAATGTGATATAAGTTATGGTTATAAAATTATAAATGAATGCTAAATCAGAGAAGCTAAAGAAAATAAATGTGATATAAATGTGATTTTGACATTAAACTTGAAATGGTGTAAAAAGGTGTAACTGCAATTAAACATCACTGATATGTTGGAGGTAGAGAGTAGGTGAAAGGTTGTGCAGGCAAGGGACACAGGAGGTTGAGCAACCCTGAGACATTGGCACAGACATCAGGAAATGTCTGTAAGACAGTGATGGATATGAGATCATCTGTCTAAGCAGACAGCAGGCGCACCAGGGGGGTGGATAAACCCTATAAAAGGTGGGTGCAAAAGAGGAACCTTTCGTTGGATCCTCCGGGCAGCTTCGAGCCAAGATCGAGATGGACAAAGAACTCTGCAGCTGAAGAAGAGCCGGGGCCACGGAGCCGGAGACTGTCCTGCACATGGAGACCAACCCGTCTGGCCCACAACCTGTGGCTTCGAATCGCACTTCTCTCATCGGCTGGGTTCTGACCCCAAAGACAAAGATGAAGACAAAGACAAGGAAGAAGAACTAGTGCCTTTTTTCCTGCCAGCACCAAGTCCTGTGTGACCTCAGCATCCATGCGGAGAAGAAGCTCATCGGACCTGCGGAGATCCTGGCCTTCGCCGATCAACATCTTCCTCCTGCTGCCACACCTTCTTCATCATCAAGCCAGGTCTGGGGTTCGAAACGCCAAACTCCGTCCGTCTCTCTCAAAGGTTCCCTTTTTTAGTTCTCAGTGTCAGCAGTAGGGAAAGATAGACTAGATGATTGATTTTACTTATTTGATTATTTCTGCTACTGAATTAAGCTGTACTGACCCTTGCAAAAATGCCTTACTAATAAAATATTTAGCATAAAGAAAATCTAAAAGATGTTGTGGACATTCAGTTAATGAGTCACCTTAAAGTTCTTTGATGGTTGTAAAATAGCTGTGATGTTTGATTCTGGAGAGGAAGAGGTGGAAAATGTTTTTAGGTTGCTGGTAGCCCATATTTAAAACCTCATCCTTGGGACTCGCCCGAGTCACTAAAACCTACCTGGTTCAATAACAAATGCAAGTTGTAAAATAGAGAACGAGCGACCGTTAACAGGTGTGCTCTGTGAAACTAGTTGGCTGTAGGCTGCTCAGTCTGGCTAATTCACAGGGGGAAGAAGGGTGGGACACCTGGATGTAGGCCGTCAGATAACCAGGCGAATCGTTTCTCGAAACCAGCTTAAACAGAGTTTACTTCAGTTCTGGACAGGGTAAATCCCAGCAGATTTAGGAAACTCAACGGACCCGTTAGACGGAGAGCTGGTAGCACATCTCCCCTCTCAGAAGAGGAAGTACGAGAGTGAGAGAGTAGAGACAGAAAGGAGGGGGCGGGGGGGTGTTGCGCAACAACAAAATTTTAATGGCCGTGTATGAGTTGGAGTTTATGTGCAATTTTGACTTCTGTGCCTAATTCTTGTTTTGAAGACGCAATAAAGTTGCTTGTTCTGTTATCAAAAGGTTAAAATGTATCATTAACAGACCAAAATTAGCAAGGGACTGTAACTTTTCACTGGCTCGTTATCTGGACAAATACCTTGTTTAAACTGGCAACTCACAAAATGTTACACTTCCACAAGCTTCTTCAATTTTAGAAAATGAAATTGAATGTATCTGTGTGCATTCGTCCCACTGTTTAGCTGTTGCTCTTTACAGTGACTGAATAGCCTCACCTATTACCTGAAATGCTTGTTTTCATACATGTTTCCCGTAGAGGTATTTCTGGATCTGATCTCTAACATTACCGGCTGAACAACTTCAAAATTTCCCGCTACAGCCACTCCTCTGTTACGCTGCACGCACATGCGCTGTTTCTTTAAACTGTGCGGCAAATGTGTTTATGTAAATTTATAAGTTTCCCTAATTAAATAGAATTAAACTTTCTGATAATATAATATAGTGAAATGCATCTGTAATTAGACCACCCCTTACTTATATATCTGAACTAAAAAAAAATGCATAAATCTGGACAAGATCGAACGAGTCTGAAAAATAAAAAACACCCTGTAAAGTATGTAATTTATTTTTTAAGAGAAAGAAACCCTCACTGAAAAGAAAAACATTAGAAAATTCGTGGTAGATCGGGACTTGCCGTATTTTTATTTTATTTATATTTTATTTGCAAGCTGTAAAATATAGCAAAAAAAAGCGAATTATTTACATATTACGTTTGAGTAATAATTAAATACGGTGATTGTTTTGATGAAGCGCCATCACGTGCTCACAGCGGCTGTGTTTTCTTCTCGGCTGCAGCGTTTCGTGGAGACCCACTTTTCACTTCCAGGTGCAGCCTGCCGTGGTCCAGTCACATTTCAACACGAACTGCTTTCGGCCCCATAAATGCGCATGCGCACTGAAGTTGACCCCCCTCCGGTTTTCTGCGTGCACTGCCACGTTAGTAGCGGTAGACACAAAAATACCAGCTGCTCTCCCAACCCTAAACAAGAAAACAAAAAACTCACAAACTGATACGAATTGATCTACTAACTCGCGACCATTTCCGTCTGCAGCTCTCGCCTCTGTAATCAAGAAGAAAACTCGACGACAACTATGTTTAAGTTTTGGCTGTTGTGTACACTGGCCGTTGCCAGCAGGGCTGAAGTCGCAGAAGAAGAAGATGTCCTGGTGCTGAAGAAAAGTAACTTCGACGAGGCTCTCCTGGCTCATCCCAACCTCCTGGTTGAATTCTGTAAGTACTCCACGCTGCTAGCCGACGCTAGCTGCACTTTCCGCTGTTGATGTTAGCGTTGAACTTCCAGGTTTTAGGCTGCAGCTGGAGGAACCGCTAACGCATAAGGCGCATATATATTTTTGATGAATTCTGCATCAGTTAGCTTACTTGGCTAACTGCTTTTTAAACTTTTTTAGAGGGAAGAAACTAGACATTGCATTTCAGATGGTGGGCTCTCTGTATTTTGCAGGCGTTCTGGTTCAATCGGACAGCCTAGCACCAGATAAACGTTAGCATTTTTTTTTTCTTTTGGTGGTAGGTAAAATGAACTGCTAAATTAATTTTAGCAGTTAATCGTCGTTGAGATCAACTTTGTTCCTGGGATATCCTGGTTGGCTGCCACTTTCTTATTAACGCCTTGAGTTGATGAGAAAAGAGCTGCAAGTTTCGATTGCCAGCTGTGGCTTCGCACAAGTACTTTCAGATTTCGTAGCCCCTTCATGGACCATAAGCCCCCCAGCTAAATAAGTGAGAACATGGTTGGACCTGCGTTGAACCAGATCAGTTCTTGAATGCTTGCATCAAATCTTGACGGGCCATCCGGGCCCATCCCGCTACACTTTTGTCGGATTGTTGGGACCTGCTCCGTGAATTGTGTGACAGCAGTGTGGACCAGTCAAACGGGGCCGTGGGCCGACGCCGACCAATGAGCACCGGGTGAGAAGTAGAGTAAGTGCCCACGTACGTCCTCAGCTGGGCGGACGTACGTGGTAGCTGCTGTGGTGTGCAGCTAGGTTGACGTGTACTTTACAAAAGTTCATGTATGCGTGCACGTTTACGTTGACTGGACTGGACAAGGAAGTTTTGCTCACTGACAAGTGATGCGAGGCTTTCCACTTAATTAGACGTGTCACTGCCATCTGGTTGGAATGTGCAAAGATGGCCTCTAAAGGACACTTTTAAACTCATCATAGGGTTTTTTATCCATCCCTTTTCTCCTTCTTTCAGTAATCTGTTGAGTAAAATTCAAACATGTAGTTTAAATTAACTGGAATAGTAGATTCACCTTACAGTAAGAGTCTGACCTGAATTAACCTGCAGCACATAATTAAGACGGGGTAGATGCGCTTTAGTAATTCCTCACTGGGAAGTTTGAAATATATTGTGTACATTTCCTCAACAAGGAACGTAAAAGATATGTAAATATTTCTGCCTCACTAAAAGCATGTCGATGTGGAAACTAAAATACAACACTGGTGGAGAAGAGGATGTGTCAGCAAGATGTAGGATTCCTACAGTTTGGATACTGAACAAGTGTATGAAAAGATAAGTCATTATTGCTTCTGCTTTTAATAAATGTATTATCTTGAGGTGAAAACCAGCACGACCCTTTGGAAAAAAACAAAATTACAACAAAAAATTAGTTTATCAGAATTGATATTTGCCTAATGCATAATTTCTGCTTGGTTTTTGTTACAAAGAATCTCATCAGGAAAAGACATCTGACTTTTTGCAAATTGAATGTTTTTTTTCTTGAGTCAAAAACTTTGGATAAAATAACCATGTAAGGGAGAGACTTCATACAACGTATCCTTATCACGTAGTGTTCTGTGCAAATAAATATTGCATATAAAAATTAGACAAACTAGCTTTTCTGTTTAAAAACAAATTTTCTTTAATCAGTTATTTGCCAGTTGTTTGTAAAACAATTTAAAATAGTATGGTCTGACATCTATATGCATCTGAGATGAAGCATTTCCCTTCATTCTTCAAAGGCAACAGAAATTCTTTCTGTCAGCTCTAGTACTCACAAGATTTATTTCTGGTTGTTAAAAAAACATTAAAAACTTTCCCATAATGTATGTCGGCAAGACAATGCATCAAAGTTTATTAACTTATGCAGCTCGTGTACAGTTTATTTTGTTTTTAAATCAAAACTCTGTTTAGCTACTTTTATCTTTCTCTGCTGTACCACTCCCTACAGTTGAATTCTCCTGAATCAAGATGATTTCCCACTTTGTCTTTCTGCTCATATTTTGCTGCAACGACCCATGAAATCCTCTTGATTGCTCTCCACAGATGCACCATGGTGTGGCCACTGCAAGGCCCTGGCTCCAGAGTACGCCAAGGCTGCCGGCATGCTGAAGGCCGAGGACTCAGAAATCCGCCTCGGCAAAGTGGACGCCACTGAAGAAAGCGAGCTAGCTCAGGAGTACGGCGTTCGGGGGTACCCCACCATCAAGTTCTTCAAGGGTGGAGAGAAGGAGTCTCCCAAGGAGTACTCTGGTGAGTGACACAGTTACAGTGCAGTCACTGGGAACATACTCATCCATATCAACCTGGCATTTGTAGATGGTCTGTCTGGATATTAGCTGCTTGCAGATTTTACAGTAATTTATCTTGATCACTACTTGAATAATTTCAGCAGTGATGACATGTCGTGATTTTTGAGTAGCTCTTCTCAGAACAAGAAGTATTATGCTTTAAAATTATCTAAAAATATGATAATGAATGGTTCAAAGCCAGGCCTGCAGACTCTGTTCACTCTGGCAATTTGGCTTGCACAACAGCATCAAAAAGTAAGCCGACCAATCAGCTTTCACCAGAGTGCAGGTGGGCCGGGCTTCCTCGGCATGTTCCGCTCATGCTGAAGCTGAGTCGGGGCAGACCTATGTGCATTTCTTCACGTCGCCTCTTCGGCCGACTTGCGTCTGACTCCTTTAGGAAAGGGAGGGGAGGGACAGGAAGCTTGGAAGTGACTACTGTGGGTTGGATCTAGTTTTTATGACTCGACCGCCTCCCACATCCAGCTCAACCAGGACCGCAGGCACCGTCTCTGAGAAATTGCTGCTTTGTTGCAGCACCCGTTTTGTTCAAAAGTGAGACATCTAAGTTTAGATTAATAACATCAGTGCCATTTCAGATAAAAAATTTTTATAAATTCCTTGCCCCACTTTTTTTTTTTTTCTTTTCCCTCATCAAAACACTGAACAGTTTGGGGGTGAAAACGATTTTCATAAACAATCAGCCCCATTTTTAACTAATGTAAACCTGAAATGAAGGTTCATTTAAATTTTGTGTTGAAGGCAAACTTCACTTTTGCTTGAAGCACTTTGAAGTTTTTGCTAAAAATTGCAGAAGTTTCTGCTGTCGTTTTCACTGTCAAAGCCACTGAAGCATTCTCACAAGAGGGTTCCATCTTTCAGTTTATCCACATTAGAAACTCTACTTCATTTAGGCGCTATAATTTCAGATTCACTGCATCTGTCTGAGCCAGCTTCTTACACACTTATTGATGATCTCTTTATTTTTCGGCAGCTGGCAGGCAGGCAGATGACATCGTCAACTGGCTGAAGAAGCGCACAGGGCCTGCTGTTGCCACCCTGACTGAGGTCACTGCAGCAGAGTCCCTGATTGCTGACAATGAGGTGGCAGTCATTGGATTCTTTAAGGTGGGTCTCCAGAACAGAAGTATTTGGCTCAATCTTCCTTTTAAGCCCATCATAAGGCCTTAATACAGGTTAAGCCTCTGTCTTTAAGAATTGTACAAAACTTGCTGAATGCTACTGTTTTCTTTGTTTACAGGATGCTGAGTCTGCTGACGCCAAAGCCTTGGAAAAAGCAGCTGAAGCCATGGATGATGTTCCCTTCGCCATGACCTCCAGTGACGACATTTACTCAAAGTTTGAGGTGTCCAAAGATGGTGTCATCCTCTTCAAAAAGGTGACTTTCTACTTGGAGAGATTTAAAATTGAGCGGTGCATTAAACCATTTGATCTGATTTTACAAAATGTCTAAGATGCAGCTTCTAAAGTGTTTCAGGTCGAGTTGAGGTCAGCTTAATGTAGGTTATCTTTTTTTTTTGGTTATGGAATGGAGGCATGTGAAATGGTGATCTAGCCACTGAAGGCACCCTGCTGGTGTTTGATCTACACCTTCAGGAATTTGATGCTGCAGATGAAGTGTCAAATATCTTCATCTGCAGAACTAATCCTAGTTCCTCTGAGGTCATTCAACGTCTTGGTTGTTGGGTTATGTTTGACACCGGTTAATGAATGACTTAGCGGTATTGAGCTATTTGCTGTATTAGAGAATGGTCTGCCTGTCCAAGCACCACTCTCCATCAACTAATGAATTTATTGACTTAAATGCCATATCCTTTTATCAGTTTTGTTATTTTGGAGTTGCTTATAGTCATTAAACCTTAAACTGGTTTAATGATCACTGATCATCCCAGACTAAGTTTTATGTTGTAGGTATAAAGTGACTGACTTGCCATGATAAAAGTGGTTCCAGTTTTTAAGGTGACAAACTTAAATCTTTAAGACCATGAAGCCATCCAGAGATTTGGTGGAAATAAAAACATAAAAAAACTTGTACACTTTTTGGTAGGGATGAGATGCTGGTAATCCAGAAAATCAGTGAATAGTTTCCTTTCTCACTTTTGCATGACTTTCTCCCTTTTCTTTAATTGTAGCTTAGCTGTACACTGCACATAGTACACCTCTTCTGATATGGTAGGTCTTGAAGTCCTTTTATCAGCAGAACAATCAACTTTTGTGAGATTGTGATTTGTCAGATTGGGTCAAAGTACAAAGGTTCAGTTACGGAAATGAAGTAATCAAATATCCGGGGTTTGTTTTGTTTTTTTTTACAAATGCTGTTAAAAAAACTTTGTCTTAAGCTTTTTGGGGACTGTAGCTCATGATTCTATTCTTTACTATATGAATACTTTTCATTTGGTCTATAAAATGTCTTGCAGAGCACACAAGTTTTCAATGTTATTAAAAGATACCTAGAGCTCACCATAAAATGTCCACTCCAACCAGGACATTTTATGGTGAGCTCTGGCTGATCGTAATTTGAATAAAAGGCTGTGACAAAGTGTATTTAGGAAATTGAGCTGCACTCTACAGGTGCGTCTCAAACTTCAAAAATCGTGACAATGTTTGAACTTTCAATTCAGAAAGTAAAATGTGTATTAAAGATTACACTGTGAAATATTTCAAGCCTTTATTTTGATTATGGCTTAACTTTCGATTATAGTGATGACGATGATTTCTCATTTTAGGACTTGTACCGGTGCTTTCACCTTCTGCCGCTGCTGAGCGGCCAGAGGTTCATTCTGGTAAATTTACTTTAATCCGAAGGTTGTAGTTGGTGAACCCTCCTAAAGTAGGGGATCAGCTCAATAAACAGCCGGTGAATTTTAGCTTGTTTATTGCAACTGGGATTTGGTTTTAGGTTTCAGTGCTTAGAAGGTTATCTTCTGCTATTGTGTGCCAGCAAGAGCTACTTGGCAGAGAGCTACAGCTGCTATTCTTGATACCCAATAAACGGCCTGTTTGGTCTGCAGAGAGTTGGATGATTTTAGAGTAGTTTGCTGGTTCACAGGCAGATTAGCTAGGACACCAGGTGGTTAATATTTGCGTCTAAGTGTTTCCATGTTTTCTTGATAGTTCGATGAAGGTCGCAATACCTTTGATGGAGAGCTGACGAAGGAGAAGCTCTTGGCTTTCGTTAAGGCCAACCAGCTGCCGCTGGTCATTGAGTTCACAGAGCAGGTAAAATTAAACCAAGACAGTTCTCCCTTCATACTATTAATACACTTATAATGTATTAATACGTTCATCTTTCCCTATTGCAGACTGCACCAAAAATCTTTGGCGGAGACATAAAGTCCCACATCCTCATGTTCCTGCCCAAAGCTGCTTCTGACTTCCAGGACAAAATGGACCACTTTAAGAAAGCTGCTGAGGGATTCAAGGGTCAGGTAGGTCAACCTTCAGGACAACCAAATGAAGTTACTGAAAGTTATAGAATCAACGGTGTTGAACTGTTTACATAAAGCAACAGATTTATTTTGAATATTCAATAAATTGCAATACCTGGTTTTTAATCTTCGGTGTCTTTTAAAATTCAAATCTTAAATTTAAAAACCTGATAGTCGGGTCTTAAATGCATTCAGGGTTTCTATTCATTCTAGCTGAGAAAATGTATTTGGTTGCTTCTTGGACATTTACTTGGAGAAATGCACTGTAAGCCTGTATCCAGCAGTAATTTAATGCTGCTGAGCAATTTGGTTAACAAAACCACAAGCGGATGATTAGCAGATGCTGTCAGAGGGAGTTTAGTCCGTCTGCTTTACCTGTGCAGCAAATTTTCTCAAAGCAGGGCTATTGTAGTGTATTTGGGTAGTTGATAATAACATTTCTTTGTTTTACTGCAAAAACAATATATTCCTGAAGCTGGGGTGATGGTTGTATTTAATTTTAAGTTAAATGACAGTTGTTTAATCTTTATTAGGCTTGACTTCAATTTGATCTTGATTTGTGTGGCTCTTAAACAGGCAAATGATGCAACAGCCTTGTCTTGTTGCCAGGTGATCTAGAATTGCATAAAATGGCAGCCTCTTTATGAGAACTTGCATTTGTTTAACCTCATGGGTAACCTTAATGAAATAATGTTTCATTACTTGGATCGTTTAAAAATATTAAACTATTGTCAGTTTTCCATGAAAAAGTCAGGCATTCATCTCCTACTCTGTGTCCAGATCCTGTTCATCTTCATCGACAGCGACATCGACGACAACCAGCGCATCCTGGAGTTCTTTGGCCTGAAGAAAGAGGACTGCCCCGCCATCCGCCTCATCACACTGGAGGACGAGATGACCAAGTACAAGCCTGAGAGCAGCGACATCACGGCAGAGAGCATCACAAAGTTCTGCACGCTGTTTGTTGAGGGCAAACTAAAGGTGAAGCCCTGAGAGGCTGCTTATAGCAGCAGCGGTGGCTATAGATAGTTTACCATTTAAAGGCTCATTTTAACTGTTATAAATATGTAGCATAGTGTGAACAATTTTAGCCCCACTGTATGCACCACTTCTATTAAGAGGTCATGTCTTATTTTTGTGGGAGTTGTATTCTAGTTGGTGCCAAAATGCAACCAAAACTAACTGCTGTCTGTGTTACTTTCCGTAACTGTTTTGCAGGCCCACCTCATGAGCCAGGACATCCCTGAAGACTGGGAGAAGACCCCTGTCAAGGTCCTGGTGGGCAAAAACTTTGAGGAGGTTGCATTCAACCCTACTAAGAACGTCTTTGTTGAATTCTGTAAGAAATAATTTTGCTTGTTTGCCTTTTTTTAGTCTTTTATGTTTATGTATTTATTATTATTAAAACTTAATTCCTCAAAAGCAGATGATCAGACATTCCACTTCAGTCTGAAATTTCTTTGTAAGCCTGTCTCAAATATCTAAGAGTTGACTTCAGGTGCTCTTCGTGGCCCGTCAGCTCCACTTCCTGCCAATTAATTTGTTGCCAGCCTCTAATGCTGCAACGATAAATATAGCGGCAGGAGTATTTTATACCCATCCCAGGTTTATTTTTGGGATCGTTTTCCACGTCTGGCTGTTGAAACGCAGCTGATGGCCAGTAAGGCACAGCTGGGGAAAAGCTTATATTTTCTGACTGGTTGTGGTCAGGTGGAAAATTTCAGAGTGAAGTTGAGGTTTGCACTTTACAGCATATTTAGAACCCAAATTAACATGCAGAAAGTGTAAAAAAAAGTGTATACTTGGGTTTCTCTTGATCTGCTATATTCAATACTGCAGTAATATTAAAAGTGATGCTAAAGAAACATGGCGCTGCATTCCAGATGCTCCTTGGTGTGGGCACTGCAAACAGCTGGCTCCCATCTGGGAGCAACTGGGAGAGAAGTACAAGGACAGCAGTGACATCATCGTGGCCAAGATGGACTCCACGGCCAACGAGATCGAATCAGTCAAAGTCCACAGCTTCCCTACGCTAAAGTTCTTCCCTGCAGGAGGAGATCGTGAGGTAATCCTTCCATAACTTGCATGAAATCAGACTAGAACAAAGACTGCTTCTACAAGCACAAATTATTACTTTTTAAAATATTAGTACCAATTTTAATTGTTCTACTGCGGTAGTCCCTAATCCTGGTTCACTGTTTGCATGTTTTAGATGTTTACTTGCAACATTAATGCTCAACTCAAATGAGTCATTCACTGTCTCCTTTTATGTTGTGCAGTGAAGCAAAGTGTTTAAGAAGTTTTATAGTACCGGAAACCTAAGGAAGGTTTTAAAAAACATGTTAATGTATAATTTACAGTTGTATGATGAACATCCAGCCAAACATAATGAAATTTTAAACTTTTAGCCACATGGCTTCATTTTTCCATTGCATTCTCTGACCTGATTAATGTGCTTTTACTACTTGTGGTCAACAGGTGATTGATTATAATGGAGAGAGAACGCTGGAGGGCTTCACAAAGTTCTTGGAGAGCGGTGGTAAAGATGGAGGCGCTCCTGCAGGAGACGATGACATCGATACAGATGTGAGTTTGTGAGCTTACTAAAGCTCATCCTGAGCTTCAGGGTTGCAGCTCCATGAGAAATAGTTGATAGAAAACTTTCAACCTTTTTATTTAAAAACAAAAACTACCCTTTGTTTTTGCACTTAACTAAATAGAATAGAATAGGTGGACAGTTTATCCTCTAGTTATAATCACTTATTTGACATTTTAAGTTTTTAGTTTTAAAGTGTCATGTTTAAATGGTTGAATAAGGCAAGGCCGGTGCATAAACTTTGTAAAAATCCATATCTTCCAAGTTTTTTCAGTTTGAAATATCTTTTCATAGACAATGAATGTGTATAAATGTAGATTGTCTGCATTTGTAAGGGGTCTCAAACTCCAGGCCTCATGGGCCACAGTCCTGCAGTTTTTAGATGTGCCACAAGTACAAAACACTGGAATGAAATGACTTAATGACCTCCTCCTTGTGTAGATCAGTTTTCCAGAGCCTTAATGACCTAATTATTCTATTCAGGTGTGGTGCAGCAGAGCCACATCTAAAAGTTGCAGGACTGCGGCTCTCGAGGACTGGAGTTTGAGACCCCTGGTTTAAACCATATATATATTTTCACATATCTGCAGTATCAGGGTGGGAGTTAAAGAACCACAAAGACAGAAAATTACATCTTGCGAATCTTTGTTGGCAACCTTTAAACTTTACTGTCAACATCATTGCTGCAGTTTACTTGGTTAGAGATGCAGACTGATTAACTCGACTCTAAAGTTTCCTCCGTGCCACAGTGGGATAGTCGCATAAACATTTGTACTGTTGGTGGGTGGGGGGTTCCTCCATATTAACACCTGCCTGTCTCACAATGAGCCCACCCCAGCCCCCCTTCTCAGAGGTCTAATTGCAGCTGCCCGGTCAGCTGTCACTGGGCTTTCTGTGGAGACCTGAGCCTCCTGATGGAGCTGCACGTGCCTCGTTCTGCTTGAACTGGAATGGTTGGGGGTTACAATAAATGTTTTGAAATTCTGCGTAGTTGCTGCAATTTCATTTCACTTTAGTCACTTCCCCACAAATGCCTAATCATTGTATAGCTTGTACTGCCTTAGACTTTAAGACCGTTTCATTGCACAAACATGCAGTTTTCAAGATCTTTAAAGGATTGCTTTATTGCCTCAAAATGCTGTAGTGCAGGAATGAATAAAAGTCCAATTTTCTCTAAATTCCTTTTGAAGTTGCTCTATAAGGGTTTGAACCTTCACTTCAGGCAACCACTATATTTAAACAGGCACGTGTTTGCATAAAGTTGCCAGTGTTTTGACCACTGTTATTCACACTCAGGACTTGGAAGATGCGGATGATTCAGATGGCGAGGATGGCGGCGACGATGACGGACACGACGAGTTGTAAGAGCTGTAGGAAGAGAGAGAGAGAGAGGGCGAGAGGAGACCCACCCCAACCTTTCCAACCAGTCACGACCACCACCTTTGCTTCCTCGTGGACCTTCCCTGTCCTGTGAACATTAACAGTCCACCTTAAACTGTCTTTCAGTAAAGCTAGCCTGAGAACCAACCAGTCTGACCATCCAAGGCTGGTTCGGCAGTTTTTTGGTGTTCACCATCTAAATCTTTAATTTGGCACGTTCTGCCCAGACTGGTCTCGTTCCTCCTGCGGGATTCTTGGGACAGTGACCCCAATGCCTTGTACACAAGGCTCCTCATCACAGCCTTGTATATTTTTGACCAAATGATTTAAGAACAAAAAATGGCACTGATGCCCAGTTTTTGAAATACTAATTTTCCCAACAAGTTTATGACTCCCATCTGTAAAATGACTAAATCTGTTCAGTGTTGGTTTGAGCTGAAATGATCTGCAAGCTGAAAGTTTGGGGGCTGCCAGTGTTCTCCCTCTTAAAGAAATCCAGAGGACCATTGGGTTTTGTAAGGACTGTCTCAGGGGACATGGGGCCATCCTTCATTTTTAATTTTTTATTTTTATATCTTTTTTTTTTTTTTAAAGTAAACTCAGTGTAGCACACAGAGGACCCCTCCCCCTCACATCTGTAGCCGAGACCAGCCATTTTCTATCTTCCAACAGGGGGTTGGGTGCCATTTCTTCATTCCCACATATTTCAGTTCTTTCTCCTCATGTCAGCATATCTACTGACTTATTTTTGTCTAACAGGAACAGTTAACGTTTGAGTAAAATCTTTTATTTAATTGCATTCACATTGGGGGTATTTGTGTTTTTATTTTATTTTTTAATTTAGGACTTATTCTTATTGTACCATCGTGCCCAACTGTTGCCGGGCGGTTGGCCCTGTTGGGGCCGAGGTGGCCCTTACTCACCCTCTCAGACCTGTCAGGTGACCAGAGCCGGTTCTGATGGGTCGCACTGCATTCACGCCTAATTGGAGATTCACTGTGGTTACTGAAGCAGACAGATTGGCGCAGTTTAGTCGGATTGTCAGCTTGTATCTGAAGTGGGGAAGGAACAGGTGCACAGCCCCGCCCCTTACCCACACTGCAGTCTCCTGCTTCTCTTTTGGCTCTACTCGGCACCCATAGTTGCCATGGTGCCGTGTGGAGAATGTTTGCTTGTCTGAGAGAATGTAAACATGTCTGTTTGGGCATAAAAGGGGCTGAGTAGAGTGGGGGACGGGTGAGTTTGTCAACCAGCGTTGGGGAGGGGAAGGGGACTAACAAACCATTCCATCATATTCAAATTAATGTGGAAAATGTGAAATGGTGGCCAATAAAAAAAAAAGAAAAATGGAAATGTGTGGATTTTTTGTTTTTGCACTAAAGTCATGAAATGCCACTGCATATAGTTCTGATTCTAAAATGCATGTATAAAGATTTAATTCATTTGAAATTTGGTAACTTAACTTGCATCTAGTTAAATCTATTTTCTTTAATCTTAAGTAGCTGTAAGTCTTCAAGGCTCTTATTGTACACCAATATTACACAAACTTAAAGCCAATTGTCAATTAGGTTTAAAAACAAAATAGTAAAACTACTCCAGATGTTCTGGCTAGGACTATAGTAAGACTGACTTGACACTTGTCCAGAAGATTTGAAATTCTTCAAAAGGTCAAGCTGGTGACAGAGCTCTATCCAAATATATTGAAAAATTGAGTAGAAGGAAGAATTGGTAGAAAAGAGATGGACATACTTCTCCATCTCTTGTACAATCCCAAATTTTGACTGGGATTTGATTCTCAAGGCTGAGGCTAAAATTAAATTGCATAAGCTAAATGAAAATGATAAAGAATTCCGTCTTTTTTTTGTTACTGTCCCATATATTAGATTTAGTTGAGTTTGTTAATCCAGTGTAGTTATGCCATGATGTAAATTAGGTATTAATGTCGGGGAAAATATTAAAATGCTCTTGTAGTTGGCTGCTCTGGTTCTGGCCTTGATAAAATTCATGGGGTCAACACCAGATGATGTGGCTTCTTAAATTACTGTGAAACTTCAAATATGACCTCCAGCAAACCTATTACTCTCCATTCTTCCTTCATTCTGGGACCTTCATTTCCAAATAAAATTAACTTTAATCTAAAGTCTAAAAGGACTTTGGACCACTGAGCCATCTGGTATTTTACTCCTTGGTCCAAATAAGACAATTCTGACATCTCAGATTTAGGCAACAATTTAGCTACGCCTGAACCAAAGTTGTTTAAAAAAAAGTTTTGGTTAAGCAGGTGCTAAATTAAGTGTGTGCAGATGTATCAAGATACTTTGTATGCAAAATTTGGCATAGTTAGATTTTGTTCTCAGAATTAGATGGCAGCACAAAGCTCCCAGAATTAAAAATAATAGTCTCAAGGAACAACGTTCTGAATATGTCTGTCTGGTGGCGTTTGAAGGCTGCAGTTCATGAATCTCTTATGAATTTTGACTGGGATTTGCTTCCCAAGCCTGTCAGGACTAAGGCTAACCCAGGCTATTAACTTCAACCACAATTTTTCCTTCCACTTAAACCTTTCTTGTCGCTGGACTTGTATACGAGTCTCACTTTCAGATGCAGCAGTATGGGCCTGTATGCAATGACAAGTGACCCACATACAAGCAGCCGTAACCCTTAATCGGCATGTATTTGCATTATGTTGATAAATAATGGAAAGTCCCGTGTTTTACCAAATTAAATGAGCTCATTATGAACATACCAAACTTTGCTTTGTAACAACTGAAACTTTAATCTTTGTATAATTCATCTCCTGAAATACTTTAACTCTTATTCAAAGCTGATTCCCAACAAGTAAACAGCATCATGATGCAAAACAATCTAGAAATTGTCATCAGCTGCTGTGTCACATCCTATAACAGTAATCAAACCTGTTTATCAGTTCACTTTACCATCAACAGCCCCTCATGGGGACTTGACCTCACCTGATCCTGCCTGGTGTTTACTAGAAACCTCCAGCCTCCTACCTTCCTGTCAGCTGAAGGAATGTCACTGATATATTTAAGTGGGCAACATCAAGAAATGTGATGTTGACACAAGTCCAGGAGGTTACTGGCTGTCGTGTGTGTTGATGTAAGCTGTCTGAAGAGGCTTATGACGGGTCGGAGGGAGGGAATTGGCTTGAGCCCACTCATCTTCCAAATCTTGCAGCTGATCTTAAAATAGGCCAGCAGGGAGAATAAAAGAGCCACAGCGAGGAAGCTGCACCCTCAGAGGAGCGGTTGATCCAAGAGAGAGACACACCCCCTAAAGGGACTTAAAGTTTTTGCAAGTTCTTCTGCAACAAGACTCCAGGATGAAGTACTATGGATGCCCCGTGTCCCAGACCCTGGGAATCAAAGCTTACAGCCAACGCTGCAACCTTCCAGTCACCTGCAAGAGAGCAGCCTCCCTGAAGCCGGTCCGGAGCGTCCACTTCCCCAACGACGTCGTTTTCCAGGACTATGTCCGGCACGGCGAGCTGGAAAGGATCGGACTTTTCATCAGGGCCAGCAGGGTCAAGCTGGACACCATTTACCACTCTGGTGAGGGGCCTTTTCAGGATTGCGAGCTTTGAAATCAGGCATAATTTAAATGACTAAAAGAGATCTCTTTCTCAAAAGGAATGGCAGCCATCCATGAGGCAGTCCTGACCGGGAATCTGGAGTGTGTGCAGCTGCTGGTGCACTATGGGGCAGATATCCACCAGAGAGACGAGGAGGGGTGGACCCCGCTGCACATGGCATGCAGCGACGGCTTCCCACACATCGCACGGTGAGCATCCACACCGGTTCATTTAGAGTCTCTGCAACAATTTATCAGGGGCTCCTTAAAGAGCAGGGAAGTCTGGGTATCATTATGTCATAATTGCAGTCAGTGCTGCACAATACATATGAAGTGCTACTGAATATGGAATGAATTCACAATATATTTCAGATCAATTGTACATGACCTCCCACATTAAAGTTATGTTTGCCATCAGTGTATGGATTCTCTTGTGAGCTGTGCTGCAAAAACACAAAATCTTACCAAGTACTTTTGGTGTAGTTTCTAGTTGAAATCTTTGCACACTTGAAATAAGCCAAAACTGACTTTCAAGTAACTTTTCATGCAAGAGCTTGTTTTAAGTCAGTAATTCCTTAAAATCGATAAAAAAGTACAAATTATGCAAAAATAATCTGCCAGTGAAACTAGTTCTTTTTCATCAATATCGAGGAATTGTTTATTTAAAACAAGCTCCTATTTCTTGCTAAAAAGTTACTTGTCAGATTCTAAGATATTTGCAAGACAAACAGGGACTCAGACAGGGCTTTCCGCTGTGCTGACGCCTCACCTTCACTGACCTGGAGTTTGTCTGGTTTCCCTTCAGCTACCTGCTGTCTCTGGGCGCCGACCCTGAGCTGGAGAACGAGTGCGGCGAGAAGCCGGCTGACCTCATTGAGCCGGAGAACAAGGAGCTGCTGAGGCTCTTTGGGCTGGCGGTCAACGACTGAAGACCCCAGAGGTCCCTTGAGAATCACAGTCGTCCAAAAGCCGCTACAAGTTTTTCCCGAATGTTCTTCGGCGGTGAGCGGAGAAAGCTGCATCAGTCCAGGTTCCTGGTTTTTGAGCTGCCACAGCTCCGAGAGGGGATGGCTGATTGGGTGGACGAAGGGCCGGCAGAGCTGACAGACCCGTCTGACTGGACTGTTTTACTCCAGCAGCACCAACCTGCTGTGTCCTCTCTGCACCTCAGACCTTTTTATAACTTTGCTTTTTTATATTGTTATCTGAAGGTGCAGGAATTTTCGACTTTGTGAAACAAAGCTGTTGCACTTTTTAGTTCCATTTCTAAGATTACTGTCATGTTTATGTTTTTAGCCTTTACCAGCAAGTTTGTTTTGTTTTGATAATTTTAAATTAATTGTACTGTTCATTAACTTGTTTGTCCTTTTTTACTTGTTTAAATAAAGTTAATTAATTCCTGATGTCTTTGCTTTACGCTGCAGTGAACATTAAGGTTAAACTGAACAGATTTAAGAAAGTAATTTCATGGAAAAGAGAATCAGACGTTTAAGCTAAATATATTTTTAGGAGATGATAAACCAACAGAGCAACTCTGTAACATCACGTTAAAGTGAAATATCATGAATTATAATGGATCAAGGTTGTTCGTTAGTCTTAAATCAACACATATTTATCAAAACAAAAGAAAATTTATGTCAGTAATTCAATTCAAAAAGTGAAACTCGAATGCAGTGCCTCCAGAGTATTCCATATTTTGTGTTACAACCTTATTCTAAATTAATTTCAATAAACAACTTAGAAATCACAAATACTTAAAATCACAAGTACTTAAGTATTTAGTTTATGTAACGTCCCTTGAGGTAACATGTTGTCAATTGGTGAAATTTAAATAAACTGAATTAATTTTATTTAACAGCAGCATTTGGTCTTTGGATCAATGTCAGTAGTGTTACTGTGACAGAACGTATTGTCAAACGGTAGAGTCACCAGACCTAGCAATGCAGACGAGCTGAAGTTTGTTACCATAGCAACCTGGGTTCCCATCCCACCCCGCACTTGTGCAGTAATTCATGCAAAAGCAGATCCAACAAAGTTTTACATCCTTTTTTATTGGCCTTTTATAAAATTCTGAGAATATATCACTGGAATATATCCTTGTGAGTGTATTGAATCTAAAAAAGCTGCACTTTAATTAAATTACATATTTTGATTTTTCATTTTACCTATAATCATGAAATATTTAAAACTAGTCAATGCATACAAGCTAGACCAAACTGAACTCAAAACATCCATCACAGGTCTGTAGGGTTTTTCCTTTTTTTAAAGTCTTTCAAAGGTGTTTCATTGGTTTTGCTGCAGATTTTTCATTGACCAGCTCTCTTTCTTCTGATTCTGGCCTCCCTCTCTGTTCGCCAGCGGGTTGAAAGGTGAGCAGTGTGGGCGAGATTTGTTCACCTGAGCCTTACTTGCACCTGGACTGGTGAAAGACGGAGAACGGCTGAGAGGGGGGATGCCGGCCTGCCAGGTGTCTCAATAGACTGCCAAAAAAAAAAAAAAATCAAACAATTTGATTACGTTTAGGATTTTTTTTTCATAATCACCCCTGACAATTGCTTTATTATAAATAACATTTATATATTTTTTTTCCATTTACAATTCTGGTTTTACATTGAGCGGCGTGTTGACTAATATTAATATTATTTATTATATATTATTAATGTCAATATTGTGCAAGTCTTCATATCTACAGTAATACAATAAAAGTTTAAGAACAAGTAGAACTACACAATCGAGGATGAACGAGGAGACAGGTTTATTTCACCAGCATACAGTGTGGAGGATGGTAAGAATCAACGTCTTTGTTTTTATGGTAGGGAGTCATGTTCAGGGCAGCGCTTCAACACTGCCCCTTGTGGAGGAAATAAGAGGTACAGCCTTAAATATTGAAGCACCTTGTTTTCAGCTTTATTCATCAAAAATCTAGTTCCTTCTTCAACACTGGGCCAAGTTCTAGTTTGGAATAACTAGTTTCTCAACGGGGCCCTCATCAGTTACTACGACTTCTTTAGTGTCGTTTTACGTCTATTCTTTTTGCCCTCTCCTTTTCATCTTCTAAAATCAAGTTGAATCAAACTATTGTTAAATACAACACCGTTTTGCCCAGAGTATATAAATAACTTGGAGTGTACCTGGCTGGTCTCTGCTCCGGCCGGAGCCCTTTTGTTCTCCGTCCTCTGGGTACGGCCTCAGCTGCACAAAGAGGGATTTCAGGACTGACGGTGCTGAAGAGTCTACACAAGAGCGAACGAATATTACAATGAATGTGTGAAAAAAAACACATTCAGTTCACATTGTAGTTTTTTCAATGGGACGTTTTTCGACAAACCAAAACAAAGCACTGTATAACTTTGAAGGGGGAAAAAATTGACACGTTTTTATTAAAACTTGTCATTCGTTTGTTTTCCAAGGTGCAATGAAGCTGGTTAAACTGGTAAAGCATACTCATGTGTTATAGGAAGGCCCAGTTAAAGTACAAACCCCTGAATCTAAGTGAGAATGTGTGGCAAGACTTGGAAACTGATGTTCTCCACCCAATCCGGATTGAACTAAAGAAATCCCAAAATACGTGCAGCAGTGATTGCAGAAAAAAATTTTGTTCTACAATTTATTGCATTTGGGTCAAATTCAGACAGGTGGACTTGAATGTGCTTATTTGGTGTAACCGCACTGGATTTTATTTGAGGATATCAGAGTAAAAGGATGAATACAAATACAGGCCATAGGTTTGGATGTTGAAGCCATGAATCATTTTTTCCTCATTTTCCAACGAAACTGCTTTGGGTTGGTCTGCCATAACACCCAATATAATACATTAAAGTCTGTTTGAAAAAAAATATAAAAAACACTGAAGAATCTGTTACCTTTTGGGGATGAAACGTCAGGTCGGTTCTGATTAGTCCGACTTGAAGACGGCTCACAAGGAGAGCCGGATAAAATGCTGCAAACTGTGGCTGGCTGCGGTTTCACGGCATCGTTTTCAGTTTTGGAGCTCTGGGAGGGTTCAGAAGATGCTCGCCTGTGATGCATTCCAAGCTGGGATGGGAAGCACCTTCGATCAGAGTCTCTCCGTTTGGAATTTGATGCCGCACTCTCAGCCGACGTCTTCCTGCAAGGAGGAGCAGCAGACTCCATCGTTTGAGACTTTGAGCTTAGAAAAGAAGGTGAATTCTCACTAAGAGGGGAAGCAAAAAGGCTGAAGAAGGGCGAGGAGGGAATCTGGACATCCGCAGACTGCTGAGGTCTCATACCTGCAGTCAAAGAGTTTGATCCTGGTGTAACACTGTCAGTGAGCGGGCTTGCAAAAAGGCTACTGAACGATCTATTCCCGGTTTTATTAATTTCGGATGAAAAATCTCCCTGATTTGCTGTGTCACTGCTGGATTTTATGAAGTTTTTACAAGAATGATGGTCTAGTATAGCAGGTCGGGCATCTGAATGTTTCTTTTTGAAGTTTGGGAGGGTCTTAGAGAGTTCAAAGTGATGAACTGCAACATCAGCTGCTTCTCTTCTTCTATTACATGTAATTACAGGTTCATCTGGAACAGCACCTCTTCCTTTGGAGAGATTTGGCTTCGGATGCTTCAGAGGACATGCCTGTCCTGTAGAGATTTCACTGGGTTTAGTTCCTGCCAGTGAATCCTTCATTTCTCTGCTTCTGGAAGACGCAGACATCTCTGGACGATGCAACAACTTTTGTTTGATGCAAGCTTTCTGCCCCTCCATCTCTTCCCCAGATGTATGAGAGAGAACTGGTAGGGAGTCTGAAATCAGGCGGTTTTTCACTTCGAGACACGACAAGCTCTTTGGCAATGTTTGTTGACATCTATTCTCTATAAATCTGAGAGATGAACGTGCCTCCTCTTTTCTAAAAGGAGGAGCTTGGATTTTTTCTGAAATGACATGAGGTGCATAACATACGGTCCGCTCTCTGGGACAATCAGGTGTTTGGCTGTTGGAGGAATTGTCCGCAGATTTATAGGAACTGAAGACAGCTTCAACTGAGTAGAGGGCTTTGGGTTGGTTTGGAGAAGGTCTGTCAGAAGAAGTTCGAGGGTGAGAGGCAGATGAAGAATCCTGACTTGCAGGAGTTTTAGAGAAATTGAAGAAAGTTCTGGACAGCTGAGGTCCAAGTACGGCTTCCACCGAGTAGCAAACTGGCTCCTGTTGGTTCTGAGTGTTTGATGAAGAGCTGGGAGGTTGGTCAGCGTCTGACGCACGCTGTTCTGTTACATCAGGTTGCTCAAGGGGTTTCTTCTCAGCATCCGTGCTGTTGTAAAAGCTTGGCCTGGAAAACGAAAACGGATACAAGTTCAACCTGAATGATAACTCGCACAGTGCAGTTCCACGAAAAGACGTCCAAAAACCGCAAACTTTAACCTATTTTAATTTATAGACCACCAGTCAGTGGCAGAAAGTGGCACACAGCTGTGAAATAAGAAAATAGTAAATGGTTTAAATTTTTTTACAAACATATAAAGTATTCACTTAGCATTATCTTGCCACCACTGTGTTTGATCATATGGTGTGAAATATTAGTGTTGCATCGCAAACCTGAGAGGTTGAGAGATAAAATCTGGGTTCTTGTTTTCTTCAGCAGGTTTGGTCTCCTGTGCGTCTGCCTGCTGTTCTGATGACTCCTCTTTATTTGCCTTTGCAAGTTGGTAAAAGGCCTTTTCTTGTTCCAAGGCCTGCAGCGGGAAGACATTAACCTCACTTAGATGTTACAACACAAAGAAATGCACTTTAATGCTCTGGATTCCCTAAACAGCGGCAGCACCAACCTCCCCCAGCAGTTTTTCAGTGACGTCGTTGAGCGGCTCATGGGAGAACCTGCAGTTTCCTTCTTGCAGGCAGTTTCCTTTCTTGTGGAAAAATTTGCACGGAAACGACTGTGCTGCTGAGTAAAGGAAAACAAGAAAACTGTCCTGCCATTTCTGACAGTGATCTCTGCGATAAGACAAGAAAAAGGTAAAAGGATATTATGCATGTAAGGGCAGCTCTGCCCGTTGATGCAGAATCCTTTGATGTAATATTTGCAGGCTTCTTTTATGATGTCGTTGTAACCTTGAAAATGCTCCAGCTGGCATTGATCCTTCTGCAAAACAAAAAGGAATAAACAAAAAACAAAAGTAAACAAAATGAAGACAAGTGAAGCATGAGAATCAAATTTTTTTTTCTGATCCTGTAACTTGTTAGGTTTTACGGAGCAGACCTTAATGCATCGCCCCAAGAGAAAATGTCGACACACAAGACGGCCGTCCACCAACAGGGTGTTCTGGTCCTTAAACTCCTGGGTCATGAATTTTGGTTTCTCCTAAATGAGATCAAAGATGAGATTAAAAACTAAATTTCTCAAATTTTCTCTGAGCATATCACTGTCAACCTTTGTTCACCTCCTTTGTTGGTCTTGGGCCTCTATAATCATGATGTTGATTCTTCCCCTTCTTCTTGCGTTTGGTTTGATAATTCTGACCGCTGCCATTCTGCCTGCGGTTGTAAGTGGAGTTAAAGCTGTGCTTATGTTTCTGGGCTGGAGAAGAGCGCTCACTCTCTGTGACCTGCTTGTGGCAGGGTTTGCTCCGGGAGGTAAAGTTGTCTTTGGACTGGAACTGATGACATCTCTTTTATAAAAAAAGAAAGAAAAATGACACAGTAAAGGCAAAGGAAATTTCGAAACATATTTTGCTAATTAACTTGATAACAGGTTCATAACCTGCTCACCTCATAACATTTGCACATAACTTTCTTCAGGCATGTCTGGACTGACTTATTCTGAGTTAATAATGTCTGATAATGTTGATGCAGTCTCAACATTGTGGTATAAAAGTACACGCTGGTTTAATTTAGGGTTTTATTATATCAGAAAACAATAAAAATGCCAACTGGCCACACTTTTAATTACTAAGTGATTTGATAAATAGGGTTTGTCAGCGTCGACACAATAACTGCAAGCTGCCCAGGTCAAAACAGGCCCGTATCATCACCCTTCCATCACCATGCTTCACTTTGGTGCAGTGTGTTTGGGCTGATACATTAGTTTTCATCAGCCTAAAGGACAAGGGTCCATTAATTTTGTGATATTTTTTCCAAAACAGACTAAAAGTCTAAAAATGACAAAAACATACCATGACACATTTAGATTATTTTAGAGGTATTACATTTTGGAGACAATCTCTTTAAAGAAAATGGGTTTTCTCCTTTCAATCAGGAGTTTTAACATACTAACTGATCAAAGTTGGGCTCAAATGTCTTTCTACAGATGTAGCTATTTCAAAATAAACAAGTTTAAATAAACTGTTTGATTAAAAACCTGCAAATGATGAGAAAAATGTACAAAAACACATACAGAACGTTTTAAAAGAACGTCCATCAGTTACTGTAGCTAATGATTTATTTAATTTTCTCAGCATCACTTGTCTTTTTATGGCTGACAAACTACATCCAAAGTTGACTTTAACGGATTTTTACAAAACTGACAAGTGACTTTAAATGTTTTAAGTAGTTCACCTTCTTGTACGAGCCGGGAATCTCCCACTGTGTTTTCCATTTCTTCCGTCTTGAGCCATTCTCCCTTCTGTTGCCATGAAACAGACATGCGCAGAGATGCAGAAAACGCAATGGTAACACATTACCGTTGCTTTATTCGATTTTACTCCATGGAAAATCAGTCGTTTTACCTGGATGTGACGTCAGATTCACCTGGGCTCCCCGCATCTTCACTCATAGCAGACAGTCCAGAGAATAAGTTAGCAAAAGCCATTTTCTCCTCACGTGTCAAAACAAACTTCCCCAGCAGGAGCGCAACACTGTAAAATGTCCCTCAGAAACACTACCTTAGTCTGACTGGGGTTGAAATATGAGCATTTATCACCTGCCCTCTGCAGATACTTCAATGCGCTTAATTTATGTCCACAAACAAACATAAATCTATTGAACCTGGTCAAGTACCTTCCTCAGGCGGATGTTTTCTTCTTTTTATAAACGTTGGTACTCAGTTTACTGGTGTTTTATCGCCGCCTTTTGGCCCGGAGTGTTAATCAGGGAAAACCACATTTTAAAACAACAGATCTAAAATGTCAAAGTTACAGTAGAATATTCATTTGGAAAAAAAATGTAATCAATATTTTCTGAAGAAATACTGCACCTGTGTGTCTTTAGCTAGGTTTTAAATACTATAGTGAGTTCTTCTTTGGTTGTATAGGAGTTGGACTCTCACTGATTTAACCTCTGGGCAAAGGCCTGGAAATGGACTGTGGCCTCTGGAGCAGAGAAATGTACCATCCAGTAACTGAGCAATGAGTCTTATAAATACAATTCAGCTTAAAAGACTGAAGATTGTGTGAATCAAAAAAGAGACAGTTAAAAGCTTTCATCCCCTAATGAATGTATTCCAGGTTTTGGGTTAAATCAAAATGTAACTCACAGACCTAAATTCCAATTAAATCCAAGTTTTACATTTAATTCAGTCACACTTTATGTGAACAGATGGGTTTTTTTTGGTTTATTTTTTTTTTCTTTTCTTTTGTTTCTTGTGTTTAATGTGGACAATTTACCAAAATAAAGTGATTTATTGATTGACTGAGATAGGTTTCATACATAAATCTGAAACAGGACAGGGAAAGCTGAGGTGCAAAATGAATTAATTTTAAACAAATAATAAAGTTAACCAAAAAGTTTGTTTTAATTAGAAAATGAGAAAGGCATAAAGATAATTATTCTGTTTAACAGGAGTATCAGTCTTGACAAATTTGCTTAAGTGGCCAACTTAAGCAAATTTTCAGCAATACTGAGACATTACCAGGCCTCTTTGCCATCACCATAATCTTTAGATAGTTTATAATATTGAAATCAGGATCTAGCTGGACCTCTCAAAATGTTTAATTATAGCAAACATATTAGTAAAATTAAAACATTACTTTGGTGCAAATTTTGCCTGGGGTTTAAATAATTGTGGAATTAATGTAGGATCACATATTCAGGTCAAAAATCAGGAGAGATGCAATATTTTAAAGTCTTGGGCACCACATTTTCTAGAGGTGAAATGGTACTTTTCAACATGTAATGGAGCTGACTAGTTGTACAAAAGCTTGAAAATATAAATGGACAGTCTGTTAAAAAGTTTTACCTGTTCAAGAGATGAAAGAAAGAATCTAGCAATTTTTTTTTTCCTTTTTTGACTTTGAACTTTTTTAAAAAAATCCTCATTGAGGGATATTTTAGCAGTCAAAGGCAAAAATACAAAAGTAATCTCCCAATCTGATTTCTTATCGGGTTGGAACAGTTTTAAATCAAGTTTAAATGTTTTTCTACTTTACTTGTTAATCTGTATGCTACCCTAAAGCACAACTGGGTAGGAAATTGATAATGACGTGTTCCTTTATTTGAACCTTTTCTTAAATCTAAAATGACTAAGTGTAATTAATTAAATTAAAACAGTCTGCAGACAAACTCATCATCAGCAGGACTGATAAAAGGCTAAGCATGCTGAAAAGCAGAGATACCAGCTGGACTTTGTTCTTCCACATGTGTGTGAGACAGGTGTTGTGCCAAAAAGTGCGCGCCTGCCGAGATTTCTATTCTTCGCCGCGAGGACGCGCATTACTCAAAAACACCCACCTTTCGATGAAGAAAGCGCGTTAAAATCTGACCGAAAAGGGTGCTTTAAATATATTATAAATGTTAACACCTTTCGTATCCAAATGACCTAAAAAAAGAGAGAGAGATTGCTTTGCGATGCGCGTTCCCGCGACAGGTCATGCAAATCTCAGCAGGCATGCGCTTTTCGACGTGACATCTGTCCACGTCCGACTCAAAGTTCAGGTCACGCAGTAAAGTTTCAGTGCCTCCCCCTGAGAAGACCTGACTCCTGTTCGCACTGAGCCGTCTGAGCGACAGGATGACACGCTGGGCCCTCGTCGTGCCCCTCCTGGTGGGCCTGTTGACTCTCAGAGCTGCAGGTCAGGAGGCTGGAAACCCAGAAGCCTCACCACCTCCACCGGGTCCACCGTCTGATGGCAGCACCCAGGCAGGGGATGAGAGCGAGGACTGGGGGCTGAACTCCCTCCGGGGAGGCTTTGAGGCGGTCAGCGGCTACTTTGACTCCATGCTGGAGTTCATGGGTGGAAAAGATGGAGTGTGCCAGTACCGCTGCAGACATGGTAAATCTGAGCTGGATTAATGGTATCGCATATTTTGATTTGGGGTTAAGTAACACGTGATCTTATTGCTTTTGTTTGAGTCATCAAGCGTCTGCAAGATCTAACAGTACTTATATATTGTTTTCCAAATGAATTTATAGCTGAAAAAATTCAACAAAAATGTTAAATTCATCCTTGTTTCAGATTATAAGTAAAAAAAATCCGTAACCTCTGCAAGACACACAATCATATGATAATCTTTCAAATTTCCTTTACTGCCACATAGCATAGCTGATATTTTAGCTCTTAAAGACAGCTGATATACATTTACTTTTAAGATCTTCCTCTATCAAAAATCTGTTTGTCTGAACAAAACATTTTAATTACCACTTTACATTTTCTACATACTATTTTCTAATTTAAATGTATGGCAATGATACATTAACATACATTTAGACATTTTCTGTTTTAGAATGTGAATAACATTGTTTTAAGTGTCTCTTGTTATTTTTTTATTTTAAAATGGTTCTCCCGCTTCTCCTAAATGCGTACGATGTACTTCAACTCTAAACGTAGAGTTGGAAGTAATATGTTTTCCCATATTGGCTCTGTTATCTGGGTGAGGCCCAGGAAACGGACTGTGGCCTCTGGGTAATAGGAGAGGGGCCATCCGGTCACTGGGGGACGTGTCAAAGATTTAGATTCTGTGTTTCTATGTGCAAATATGGATCTATTTTAACCTCACAGGTATATTGTCCTGCTGGCTTCATGACCTACATCAAAATAATTTTTTTCTCTATTTTGTGTTGCAGGTAAAGCGCCTCTTCCTCGTCCAGGTTACAACATGCCTGAGCCTGATGGATGCACCTCATACTTCTTTGGCCTTCCTGTTCCAGACGGGGTAGGCTTTGTAGTTAAAAGCAGGTTTTTGGGTTAGAAAAAAATCAATTTTATTCAATAATGCTTTTCTCATGAATTCTACATGTAAAATATTTATGTAAGGATATCTGATTACATACATGAAAGAGTAATAGAATGAATTTGGATGTGACCCAGAGGATAAAACCTAATTTCAAGCTCAAACACACACACACACATATATATATATATATATATATATATATATGTATATATATATATATATGTATATATACACTGCTCAAAAAAATAAAGGGAACACTTAAACAGGTGTTTCACACTTAAAGTGTTCCCTTTATTTTTTTGAGCAGTATATATATATACATGCAGACAAATGTGGAAACCTGATAAAAATTTACAAAAAAGCATAATCTCACTGAAGATTTAAGAAAAATCCAATGATTGAATAAGTTCCACATCAATACATTTGTTTTTCCCATTACTATTCCATCCCTGTGTATTTTTTTTTGTTTATAATTTAATTCTTGTAAATTCCCTTGAGAAAGTCAATTTGCGAAAACATTTCAGATGTGAGTGGCATGACAGAAAAAAAAGGGGATTTACTATTAATAAAATCCAGTATTTTTCTAAAATTTTCAGTGAGGTCATTTTGCTGCAATAAAACCTCAGTGGTTTTTGAAGCTACCGTACATGAAATCGTACTCCCCTGTATGTCTGTGCCAGATGGATGTGGGAATCCCAGCGATGACCAAGTGCTGCAATCAGCTGGACACGTGTTACGACACCTGCGGCTCCAACAAGTACCGCTGCGACTCCAAGTTTCGCTGGTGTCTCCACAGCATCTGCTCGGACCTCAAGAAGAGCCTCGGCTTCGTGTCCAAAGTCGAAGGTCAGCAATCTGCATTTTCTCTATTATTTAGTGAAGCCATTTTGATTTATTTTACAACCTTTGCTGACAATCAACACAGAGTATATTACAACGTGCCATCCTTTATTTAGCTAACTTGGAGCTAAATGCAGAAACTACGGGAAGAAGGAACTTAGGTGCAAACTTGCACTTGCAGTTTACCCAAAGCCAAGGAGAGATAACAGCGAGACTTATAAGAAAAACTATTTAATATCCATGGAAAAAATTTTAAAAAATGTATTTACATTTTTTAAATTATAAAAAATTTTTTAGATCCTTTTCAATTACAGTCAAGCATGGCTGACCGACTTCATGTTTGATTCATCTTTGTTGATGTGTTTGAGGTTAAAATGCCTCTTTGCCATCACCCTAATTTTAGCTAACATCCATTAATCATCTATCAGATTCTGTTTTGTACTGAATCAGTTAATAGTACTGCCAGTTAGAAGAGTTACCAGTAGGTAAAAGATTACTTTAAACCTCCAACAAATATTACAAAGAACAAAACAAAAGCAGAACAATGTGAGAAACTGCTGAGGTCTAAGAGCAAAAGGTTGCTTTTTCCTTTTACTAAGATCTAATATCTCCTGTATTTATTCTACATAGAAATCAGTGCAACATAACAGCAGATAACATGTCTTCCGTTTTCTGTGCTGCTCATTCACTGCTCCTTTTATCCTCAGCATGCGAGACGGTAGCCGACACCTTGTTCAACACAGTGTGGACTCTGGGCTGCAGACCCTACATGAACAGCCAGAGAGCAGCCTGCTACTGCCCAGGAGAGGAGAAAGATGAACTGTAAACCATGGACATGTTGTTATTCCACAAGAGCCACAGGGAAAGCACGGAGATGCATCATATTGATGGTGTAGTGTGTTTAATATGCCCATGACTGAGTAATTTATTTGAACCTTCTTGTCTTTGTTTTCCTAAAACTAATTATTCGGCAAAATGTCAGTATTGTTTTGAGCGCCATGTGAGATGACTTTATTTCAACATGAATTCTTATGGATCTGTGAAGAACTTCCATGTTATTACCCATAAATAAGTGTTAAATATGTGCGTAAAATAAAAATGTAAAAATTCAGACAAGAGTTTTATTTAATACCTGATGCTTTCATTTATTACCTGGCACCTCCAGTAACAACAGTCTGATCTATTTGAAGTAAATAAAAGAGGGAAGAGTAATAAAAAAATGACATGTTTTTTTTCTTCCCCTTTTTCAATTACTCTGAGTAGTTGATTTATTTTCACTGTGTGAACCAAACATGCTCAACACTGATAGTGAAACAACATGCTCCACCAAGACTTTTTCCTGTTTTAAGTCTCAACCAGAAAATTTAATTTCCTCCTGTTTTTCTAATGGAAACTGAATTATTTTTAACACAAACCCATAGTCTTGATCGCTTGACATTTTATTCTGTCTCATATGTGATACTGCCTACAATCCAGTATGCACTCAAAGAAGTTAACACCCTCCACATCTTTTGCAAATTTTAATTTACACTGGAGCAGTACAATGCCAAATATAAACCTACTTCCTTCTGCTGTTAAATGCATAAAAAAATGCTTTGTGAAAATACAAACTTCAATCTGTTACACTGAAGACCAATAAAAAGTAGTGAAGGATTTAACTTTTATATGAATAGAAATCTGAAATGTGTGGCCTGTACATGAATTTGGTACCCTTAAGTGAATGTTTGCTGAGGCAATGTTATTGTAGTTACAGATCCAAGTCTCTGGGTTTAACTTGATCCACATGTCCCTTAGTAAAAGAAAAAAACAAAAAACATGAAAAGAATTGGAAACTAAAAAATTCATATTCTACAATTAGTCAGCAATTATTGAGTTTAAAGAGACAAGCCTCTCTTCTCCCACATATTTAATACGTTTTTCTGTTCATTGCTAATTTTTGACATCCAAAGTCAAGAGAAAGTTATGTATAAGGTTTCTCCTTTTTAAAAAAATTCAGCTTATTGTCTGGCTGTACAGACAAGCTCCACAGACCAACTTTGCCCTTGGAGTTTTACGTTAAGGTAGTGAAGACTTTCAGAAGTAGCACCTCAAAATTACAGTATAACTAAATAAATCAAACATCCACAATAATTTAAACAGTTTTTAAACAGTTTACTAGGGAAACCAGACAAACTAAAAGACTCCTGGCAACAAAAAAAGGTTAAGTATAACAGAACCAGCAAATAAATGTTAGAACATAACATAATTAGTGGTGACAAAAGTAAAAACCTCGATATAAACTAGGAACAACTTAAGAAAGTACATTTTTCTGAGGAAGTTTTCATTTACTTGTGGTATTTGGAGGAGGATTCAGCTCGAACAGGGAGTAGCAAAATGTTTATGTAAGGACTGAAATGAAGGTCAGCGATCCACGGGGGATGTCAGAGTTTCTACAGATCCCTGAAAGCAAAGAGAACAAACAATTGAAAGTTGCATTATACTGTATATAAATTTACATATATCTACACATGTCAAAGTTTGTCTGGAATGGGAGGCTTGTTCCCATGATGATGAGTTTAAGCATGGCAATTCTCTGTGCTTTTCTAGTGGTGGGACTTGTTTAACATTCTTAATGGAGTTACATGTAAAATTAATTGCATTTTAATATAAAACCATATAGACAAAAACAGCGATTAACTGCATTAAAATTTTAGCCAGTTAAAATCTGCATAATTCATGAATCAAAATTGATTTGATAAACTCCCGTTGTTTTTTATGCATCAGATAAAAAATAAATACATTAGTTCCGTTATAGTCAGAAGATATCAGGTTTTGTTAAAATTTTGTCAACAGTTTAAAAATAATACCAGCTCTATCATTCAAGGGGTTTCATCATAAATGTTTTGACAGTTACATTTAGGAACCTACTAATAAATTATTTAAATTCATGTTACACGCTAAAAAAGAGGGGTAGGAGGAGTGATATTTCAGAAACCCAAGTCAAAAATGAAATAAGTCGTCTCTACAACACATTAATCTCCAATTAAAGGAATAGTTTTAAACTGCTGAATCTCCAGTTAATTACCATTTGGCTCTGAGAGGTCTGACTAACCTTCTACTGTTCAAGGAAAAGGTTAAGAGGAGTACATGCAGAGCATGAACACACAGCTTTCAATGTTACCTCTGAGCAAATTGGATTTTTATACTCAAATTAATAATCTAAAATAAGTACTTTTGATATTCTGTAGAATTTCACACACACATCACTTTGAGCAACACAATCTACTAGAAACTTAAATATAGAGATGAAGTGGCATTAACTTTGAGCCAGTACAGACATTAAAGAAAAGACAAGGACACAACAGAGCTGAAAATGTAATTTACTCACATTAAAGGAGCTCAGAGTCCAGGGAGTTTGCTGATGGCTTGATGGTGGTGGTGGGTTGTGTCAGCAGCCTCGCTTTCCGGTTAAACTCTAGAAGCTACAAAAAGATTTTGTAGAAATATTTGTACCGTCCTGTCAAGACATTTTATATATATATCTCGCGGGAGACCGGGGTTCGACTCCCCGACGGGGAGTGAAGTTTGTTTCAGGTCCCTCTTGAAAATGAGATCTAGATCTCAACGGGGTTTACCTGATTAAATAAAGGAATATAATATAATATATATATTGATATATATTATCAATTTTATTGATAACTAAATGCATCTTAAAACTTGCACATAACACATAATCACAATCAGTAAAACATGGAGCTTTACTGAGACCAGGGCAAATACTTCACATCAGTGGTTCCACAGCAGCAACTGGACATTAAATACAAAAATAAAAAATAAAATTAAAAAAATAGTTTAATGTGCTTCATTAGAATTTCATAAGAGAGAAAAATATCAAGTTAAATCAGCTCTACTTTAAATTTTCAAACACTTCTGGTGTTATTGGTCCGCTTGTTTGGTTCAGACCAAAAGAGGACTATATTTTTTTACATTTGGTGCAGTTTGTTTTCACATTCTGCCTTTTTGCAAGCAGACTATAGTTTGTAAACAAAGCCACGCGATTGGCGATCATTGCTCTCATTGGACAGACATGACATATAGAAAAAAGGACATGGAAGTCCTTCGTGCTCCTTTTCTGTTATCCACATTGTGCTGTTATTATAGCTGCAATATGAATGTGAAGAGCAGCTCATTCAATGATATTTATTACTTGTAACAACTTCTATAATATGTGCTTTTCTCTGGTTATTCATAAAATGTAAAAGGATACAAAATAACAAAATCAAGGAAAGAATCTTCATCTTCCTTTAGAAATTTAGATTTTATACCCTTTAGATAACATAATAAGAGAGAAAATATAGAAGACAAAAATTCACACTGTATTTGTCCAGATCTGGAATACTTTAAAAGTAAATTCAAAACTCTTTGAGATAAAGTTGGGACCCTAGATATGAGAACTTCTGCCAGACACTGTAGAGATTTCTCTGGTGCCACACATGATTTAATCGAATGCGTCATTAAAACGCTGCTGCAGATCATGATAGCATGCTGAGAAGGTAAATCAATCTGTCAAATCAGGTGTGCTGGACCAGACAGACATCTTAAACATGCAAGACTAGGACTGGGAACCACTGATCTAAGGTAGAACCTTTTATCTGGTGGATAGTTTGGAATACCTCTGAAGTAGAATAATAGAAATCTCATAGCGCAAGTGAAAAAGGTAAAAAAAATTCAAAAAAAGGAAAAATAAAAAGTCAATTTACCTTTTCCCTCAGGTTGGTCTTTATTTTCTCCTCTGCAAGGCGACGTTTCTTCTCTTCCATTGCCTTGGTTATAGCACCAGAAGTCTTACCCTGTGACGGCGTGGAGTTTAAGGTCTTCGAGTTGATGGTTTTCTTCCCTGCAACTCTTATATCCATAGCAACCGTCTCTGCAACCTTTTTCTCCATAACAACCGTCTCTGCAATCTTTTCTTTCATAGCAACCGTCTCTGGGGTTTTTTTCTCCATAGAAACCGTTTCTGAGGCTTTTTTCTCTGCAGTCAATGTCTCTGCAGGTTTTTTCTCAGTAGACTTTTCTACGATTCTCTTCGGTGTAAAGTCTTCAGTTGATCTTGCAGACTGTTTTCTCTTATTTTTTATATGATTCTTTCTTTTCAACCCCAACTCATTCCTCTCCAGATTCATTAACCGTCGACATTGAGTCGCGCTGCTTGCAGAAGATGGTATAGTATCGATAACCGTGAGGCAACGAGAACCAGAGGGTTCGTTGCTCTGACCTTCACTCCCAGACAAGTCTGGATTCATGAACAGCATGAAGTCATGAAGTGAGATCTGTCCAGGTTGGTTGGGAAGCTTCATATCTGCTAATACTGAGTGCCACTGTGAACGGGACGGTGGCACATGACTCTGATTTGGATCAAATACCCAATTGGAGTTTATAGCACTGTTGTAGGCATTGTAGTAGTTCATATACTGGGCATATTGGTAGAAATTGTAATCGGCATATGCAGAAGGAGTACCGTAAGGAGAACAAAAAGGATGTTGTTGGTTTCTGTAACTGGGCCTCTGGGGGTCTTTATTGGCCTCAGTCCTGCTATGCCCCTTCCCTCCATCTCTGCCTCTGTCACGAGAACGTCTATGTGCATCTCTGCTGCGAGAGCGCCGATGCCGGCGGCCCCGAGGGCTCCGACTACGGCTTCTAGAGGCATATCTAGAGAAAGTTGAGGAGGAAGAGGAAGAAGAAGAATACGAAGAAGACGACGAAGAGGAAGAGGAGGAGCGGGACCTACTGTGTTTTTTATGGGAGAGCGCAAGTTGACTTTTCTGTTCCATCCTGCTTTCGCTCGTCTCTCTACCTTCATTCTTCCTTCCATATAGCCTCTCCTGAGTGCGATCTGTTAGTTTGGTCAATTCCTCCACATCCAAATTCAAACCCAACGTTTTAAGAATGCTCTGCACTTGTTTCTGCTTTTCATCTATTTCTGAGGTTCCCTTTTCCTCTTCCTTCTTCTTTTTCACTTCCAGGGCGGGCTCTGGTTGACTACTAGAGTCCAAACTGCTCCTTTTTTTAACTTTCTTTATCTCAACGTCTTCAGGTGAAGACGTCTCTTGATTGACAGTTTTTGATTTTACGCTGCTGATCCCACTGCAGCCTGGCAGCGAGAATCCAGTATCGGACTTCTGGTTTTCACTCTTGGGGGCCTTTTTCAAACCAGAGGGAGAGGTTTTTGGAAGATCATCAACCTCCTCTTTGATCATCTTACTGAGCTTGGTGATGTCCACTCCACTGTTGAGCAGACTCACAAAGCGCTCAAAACCTTTGTTATCACTGCTCTTGCTCTTGAGACCTCTGTTCTTCTCACTCTCACTTTTAAGAGTTTTACTGACACCGCTCTCTGACTCAGAAGCTTGGTCGCCACTGTTCTTGTGCCCAGAACTTCTGTTTGCACCGCTATCGGACTCAAAATTTCTTGTCAAGCTGCCCTTGTCTTCAAGGAGCCGATCAACGCTGCCTTTGCTGACACTCCTCTTGGTTTCAGAACTTCTGTCGAGAATGTTTTCAATCTCAGAACCTTGGTTCGCACTGCTCTCGCGCTCACAAACTCTGTGGACACTGCCCTTGCGTTCAGAAGGTCTGTCGAGGTTGTTCGCGTTCTCAGAACCTCTATCAACTCCGTCTTTACAATCAGAATTTCTTTTCTTGACTTCAGAACATCGGCTGATGGTACTCTCAAGGTCAGAGCCTCTGTCAACACTTTTCTTGTCCTCAGAAGCTCTGCTGTCACCAGTTTTGCCCTCATTGCCTCTTTTTGGACTGGTCTTGCGGTCAGAATGCTTGTTGACACTTTTCTCGTGATCAGAATGTTTGTTTTCACTTTTCTCGTGGTCTGAACATCTGTCGGCTTTGCTCTTGCTCTCAGATTTTCTGCTTGCACTGTTCTTACTCTCAGAATGTTGCCCTGTATGCTCAGAACCTCGACTGGCTCTGCTCTCGCCCTCAGGACTCTTCTTGGTACTGTTCTCCTTTTTTGTTCTCTGAGGGTCGCTATGGCTGGGAGGATTTAGCGAAACATCAGGGATCTGAAAAACATTTAAGACACACAAACATAAATTTAATCTGGGAATATACCAAGTACGGCTGTGCGATGTGGGCTTAAAAGTTTTATTACTATATTTTCTGCTGCTATTGTGATAGTGACATAATTGACAATAAGATCTTCCACAAACTAATTTCCTTGCGAAACTTGAAATATTTGATAAAAACTTAAATTCAAGCTGGGCATACCATATTATCCTGAACTAGCCATGTTGCACATGAACTCTGGTTTATCTTTAAACAGCTGTCACGAGTACAGAGACTGGATTCAGAGCTGAGCCCAAGTAAGTGACGACCATCAGGACCCACTGATGATCCTGAAAAGTACATCTACTGAAAGTGCTAAACCGTTTTTAATACATTTATGACGCAAGCTATTTTTCCACATACAATTACAAGCCAAAGTAAAACGTCTCCACCAGGCCTCTAGAATCTGAATTTTTGGTTTTCATTAGATCCAAGTTATAATAATAATAATAAAGACTTACACAATTAAACACTCTACAAATGCCAGTTTCCATATAGAAGAAAAACTCTACAGGACGTACCGTGGTATTCAAGTTGGGAGCAGCTCCTTTGTTGAGAACACTGAGTAAGCGCTCATATCCCTTGCTTGTGGTTCTCTCCTGTCTTTCAGGGGAAGTAATGCTGCAGCCAGGAGGCAGCAGAGGGACATCAGGACCCTGTGAATCATCCCACATTCATAAAAATTAATGAAACAGTAGTTAATGTGGCAATAAGTAAGCTAACGTTTAGCAGGATAGACACTTCTTTAAGTTTTTGTTTCTCTCTCTTTTGTCTTTTTAGAGATTTGAGGTGCTCCAATTCTCTCAATGTGACAGGGGTTTAACGTAATCTGGAATCGTGTTCAAATACGTTTATCTTGTCAATAAAACTTGATGAAAAATGACATTATTCTACATGAACAATTCTTGTCCTATTAATAATATTGTCATATATAGTGCTGTGAAACATAGCCTTTATAGATTTCTTCCGTTTTTGCATCTTTGTCATGCTTAATTGTTTCAGATCAAACGTATTTTAACACTAGATTAAGATAACCCGATTTAAGGGGCAAACATTGTTCATTGCTCTGTAAATGAAAACCAACCTGACGTACCGTTTTTTTCATGTTAGGGACTGCTGCTGCTACTGTCTTGAGAGCAGTGAGTAAGTGCTCATATCCCTTGTTGGTGGTGGTCTCCTCCTGCTGCTGCTTTGCAGGCGAAGTAATGATGTGGTCAGGAGGAGGCAGAGGGTCATCTGAAAGCTGAGAAACATCACACACTCATCAATATCGAGAAAACAAGAAATTATGTTCGTCTTTTCGGCTCTGACGTATCTTTTAACAGTAGTCAAAATAACAAATTAGTTGAGTTGAGGTTGTTGGGAAGTTACATTTCATGTGATTCATTCATTCCATATGTTTTGGGATTCATTTTCCACTTTAAATGTAGTTAAATGAATTCAAAGTTAATACCGGTACTACCAATAACATTGAAACACCCCCACAGCATGATGATGGTAGCATCACCATGCTTTGCTGTTGTTGCAGCATTTATGGGTTTTCAAGCTTTCGAGTAAAACTAGAGTCCTGGTTAGGCTCTAGAACGGGAATTTGCTTTACATACTTTGCTGACGTTGGTCTCGCAAAGAGTAAAAAAACTGATGGAGCAACATTTACGTATCACTGTCCTCAACTGAGGTTAGTAACATTTCTATTCAGATGCATATTTTTATTTTGTTTAGCAAATGCATGTAATAGCTCTTGTTATACATTTGACATTCTTTATTTTTATTTTTTGTTGTATATACCATGCTTTTCAGGTTGAGATCAGCTCCTCTGTTGAGCACATTCAGGAAGCGTTCGAAGCCCTTAGCAGCGTTGCTTTCCTCTTTAGCCGGTGAAGCAACAGCCTGGGTGGTGAGAGGTGGAGGAACATCAAGGATCTGTCAAACATCAGTGCATTAACATTATGCATCAATAATACAAACACATTCACAGTGGGAGAAACACCAACGGCAGTTTTATTAGCTTCTTTAAGCAATTCTTCCAGAACAGGTTTCTGTGAGGAGATGGGAACTACACACATAAATTCATATTATGGCACTACAGCAGTACAGCTGGATAATAAAAAACAGATGTAAAAAATTCTAAGTAAAAACAAAAATTAAAAAAACCTTTTTGGACTGTCAGTTTGTTTTTGAAATGGCTAAAAAAATCTAAAAAATCTAAAACATGCAACTGTGTATACACACTATAAATCTTTGCTCAGGTCGTGCATAATTTCCCCAAATAGTGCATCTTAAGAAAAACATATATAAGATGACTGATTTTATTCTTAAAAATAACAAATATATTCTGATTTCAAATTTATAATCCTCATCTAAACATATCCTAAATTTCTAGAAGGTTTTAGATCATTTTAAATGCATGTTTAGTAATGGGATTTCTTTCCATTGCGATTAAATTTATTCATAAAACGCTTAGTACAAACCTTCTCTCTGCTGGGTGGTAAAATGCCGCGGTCCCTGAGTCTGTGTGCATTTAATGCCTTCACTCTGAGCTTCAGTGGGTGGTGCTGCTGCTTCACTTCATCTTTTCTCGAAGCAGCAACTTTTGCTTTTTGTTTACATAACTTAACCTGGCAATCAGAAAAATAGAATTAGAAGATGCAATAATCATTGCTTGAATTCATTATAGATATACTCTCATCCAAACCAGATCAAAAGATATACATACATCCACCTACTGATATTTTTATAAATACCCTTTAGCAAGCAGAATCTCAACAATATGGTCTTCAAAGCAATAAAGAAAACTTTAATTGGTTGGATTCCAGCAAAACTACCAACTCCAATCAATTATGAAAACTTAGCCTTTTAAAGTTACACAGTCTAAGTTTTTCAAAGTAATTTACTCTAAGATTCAGTAAAATGTATTTATGTATTTAAACTTGTACTTTAATTTTGATTGGATTATGATTAGAGAATGATGTCAACTATAAATTAAAACTTGCCTATCTAATTTTTATCTTTAAAAATCATTACAATAGTAACTTATATATCACTTAAAACCTGGAAAGAGGGTTAGGGTCAGCACATTAATACCAAAATGAGTATGAATTATGTATGTAACTTTTATCAAAGTCTGCTCAGATCTGCACATAAAACTTTACGGACATTACCTTGGAGAAAAAGCTGAATGAACGTTGCTGCAATATCTCAGTCACTCTGTCTCGAAGCGATTCAGGATTGTAAGTATCAAACTCCTGGTCATCAGGAGAATCTGGATTCTTCACAATCATCTTAATTGCTTTGATAGCGATGGTGGTTTTCTTGTGCATAATCTGCTCATGTAACTCCTGAAGCTCTCGCTTCTTTCTCGCCAACTCAGGATCTTCCTCATCCTCTGAGTTGAATGGGTTTCCATCTGGGTCTGGGGAGTTCAGGGATGGGGAGCTTTGTTCCTTCCAGGCTACACCACCGCTGTGAGGCTGGACAGCAGTGTACATAGGGCGTGTTTGCCAGTGATCGGTAAATCTTTGGACTCTCTCTATCCTGTTGGTGTTAACAAGCTTCTGTTGATCTGGCTCCAGACGTACCTGCAGCCTTTGAGCAGGAAAACTCCAGGCATTGTCATGTGAATCCATCGTACTGCCTTTCACAGTTTATAGAGGCTCTATTGACAAGAGGATACATACACACGTTAAACAGAGTACTGAAGTCACGATCCCACAGATAAACGCTCAAAACAGAATAATTCATTTTAGCTAGCGACACCAAAACACTCGAGAATTAGCGTTTAACAGCCAAGCTTGATGGAAGGGTGTTTGACGTAAGCAGATATAAAAGTATAACATCATTAGATCCTAGTTCAAGTATAAATAATACTTGAACTAGAAACAACGGAAAATCAGATATGATTAAAAAAGTGTTTACAAAGAGGATAGCATAGAAGCTAACAGGTTTACCTTCTGCTGGAAAACCGTCATCTGCTACACAACCGAATAGCTGTTTTTATCAAAAACATAAATAAAATGAGCTCCAAAATAGCTTGCTGTGACAATACGTAGACGAAATTAACCTTCTTTGGTGGAAAAAGGTCTGGTCAAAATAATTCGGCCATAAACTGCTCTGGAGAGCAAAAGGACAGAATCTTTAAGGCGTTAAAAATGATAATTGTTCAATAGCGCCACCTGTGTGATGGAGGACCACCACTGCAAAAACACGTTGAGGAGATGCCTACAGAAAAAAATATTCGTTGTCTGAAACTCTTATATGAGCTAACTAAATATATTGGTAATTTTAATATCAGGGAAAAGTCAACTAAACCCTTCCACTTGTTAAAATTACATAAATACAAAATCTGTTAAACAACTCAAAAACCTGCCATAACTTAAAAATGTTTTTAAGTGAAAGCAAGACAAAATTTACCTCCACTCTGATTGTAATATTACACAGTAAACAGACACATATTTACCTGAGAATGACTGATTCATGACATTACAATTTGTGTCCGTTTGTAAAGACAAAATGTCAATCAGAATGAAATAAAAAAAAATACAACACAGGAGACGTTTACTTCAAGCAATCAGAACTAGAGGTGATTTAACAAGATTTTCAAGTGAGCTAGGAACTTTTTTTTTCTTTTTACCCAGAAACTGCTTTTACATCTGGAACAAGCATCTGAATAATAATCATATTATTCATAGACCTATGCATAATACATTTTGGTTTATCTGAGGTTGTATCAAGCTAATTTTAAAAGCTGGCCAGGACCATAAAATTTAAATGACATGCATATATAGATATACCAATAGAAGTAAAGTAGGATGCATATTTCACAAAACATATTGTACAAGAAACAGGAAAAAGTGTATGTGTACTTGAAAAGTGAATGCATAAATAAAAAAAAAATGTTTCCTGTTATTGTTAATATTGTACCAAGTATACACACCGATCAGGCACAATATTATGACATGATAGAGTAGTGGATTGTCACGAAGATGTTAGAAGCATATCCTTTAAATCCTGCAAATTACAAAACAAGACCTTAAAAAACTGGATAGGATAGGACAACTTAAACTTGTTGTAATCCTGTACCAAATTTGCCTTTTGGGATAATTAAGCTGCTGAAAGAAGTCAAAGCAATCTATCAACGTCAAGTGTACACGGATCGCCACAATGCTAAGGTAAGTTGCAGTCGTCATAGGAACAGAGCCAAAGTATCACAGTGCCTCAAATGGTTGTCTAATTCCTACGGTGCATCTTTTATCCCTGAGGTAAGCAGAGTACCGCCACCTGGTTATCCACGTGATGTAAAAGAAAAGTGTTTGATCAGACCAGGCCGGTCTGATTATAATACAGCGTATTTCTATTGCTCTTGCTTCCATTATTTCTGCAGCCATGATCAAGGATCAGTGTTGGTGCCCTAAATGTTCTGGGATCATGCAGTTCCATATGCAACAAACTGCAATACACTAACCAGACTGACACCTTTCTACCAGAACCAATATCAATTTCTTTAGCAATTTAGCTTTTATATGTGATTAGACAAGAAAGCTTTTGCTTGTTGCCAGTCACTACTTCTGCTTTCAACCACATTTGAATAAGAAATTTAAGTGGAAACTGCAGATTTTTAAAAATCTTGACAATGGTAAAAATAGCAATATGGACTAACAATTGCAAGACCATATTGTTATTAAAAGAACACCTACTTTCACTGCATTAAAAAAATCAGTAATAAAAGAACAATTGCTTCAAAGTTTCCTTTGAATAACTTTTTAATGTTGTACACTTCATATTATTAAACAAGTGGTAACTACAAGTACACAAATAATGAGGTAAACCTGACAAGACAATTCAATAGTCTTTCTTTATGTTAACAAAATCAGTCAAAAAAATGAAATATATGCATGCAAAAGAAAATTTTTCTAAGCCAGAGCTGGACTCATGGCAGAATTCAGAATTTATGAACTTTGGATACCAAACAGATGTTGATCATTACAGACTAAACTCCACTACTGGTTCAGTTATGATAGATGCCCAGTGTTTATTCTCTTTCATCATATGCAATAATGTGTCATTCTTAGGTGGAAACGATTACTTCGAGCAAAAACTATTTACTTTATGACCATTAACTGTACAGTTTTATTTTTCGCCTTCAAATTACCTCCAACCAGGTTACATTGTTTGTTTTGTGCATTTTACAAAACAAATAAGAAAAAGCTACAAACTATGTCTTTTTCAGTGTTTTCCAAATAAAAAAAGCATATGAATGATGACATATCACACTCACTTAATAAACTGCAGGAAGCGGCGCCTTCCTTGCGTTCTTGATATTTGCTTTGTTTTCATGGCCGGTTGAGCCTTTACGTTTGTTGGATTGCAAAGCTGCAGGTTCGGTGGGAATGGCGGTCTCACTTGAGGGTGCAGCGGAGGAAAGACATTTGGAGGTGGAAAGAAAGGATGAGGGAGCATGGGAGGCACATGGGGAAGGAAACTTCCTGGTCCGGCAAGAGGCGGGAAAGGAAGCGGAGGTGGAGGAACAGTTGGGTATGACGGTGGTGGATGGGTGATGGGAGTATAAGGTAGCCTTGGAAGAGTTGGAGGCATCATTGCTGGAGAAGGTTGCCTTACAGCAGAGATAGGTTTGGAAGCAACATTCAGTGCAGGAATGCTCTTCACTGTGCTTATTTTACTCTCCTCACTGCTCTGACCATCCTGAAAAGTCCTCCTTTTTAACTCCGAACTGCGTTCAGATCGCTGCAGGTCTGCTTCGTCCCTTGAATTGCTTAAGGAGTCTTTCCTTGTATAAAAATTTTGAGTTGGTGGGCTAAAACTAGAACTGCTTGACAACGATCTACTTCTGCGTCCCTCGGTGAACGTCTGTCCAACACCTCTTTCTCTACTTAATCTGCGGCCACGCTCGTTATCCCTCTTACCATAAAGACGCTCCTGGATTCGATGGGACATTTGACCGAGCTCCTCGAATCCCAAATCCACACCGATAGCCTGTAAAACGTCTTGCATTTGCTTGCGCCTTTGCTCATCTTCATGTGTTATACTCGTCTTTTCCACTGAAGGGGATTTGCTGCCAATAGACACGACATTCCGGTCTGGACTAGCGGAGTGATGATGAGGCAGTGGAGATGTCGACCTGAGGGAGCCCTTACTTTCATTCCAGTAGCTGTTATCTTTATATGATTTCTGTTGCCTCTCAGTGCAACTGGGAGACCACTGTTGATCTGCAACTTTCACAAAAGACCTTGGAATAATGGGCCCATCACACTGTGGTGCAGGGCTCTGACTTACTATCTGAGTGAGAACGTCAACATTCACGCCCTTGTTGAGTACTTCAAGAAAGCGTTGGAAGCCTTTGGATGACTTGTCTTCGGGGAGTGCGGCTCTCTGTAGAGGGGCGTCGCTATTAGAAGACTGATGGGAAACATAGAAGCCACAACTTTAGATCTATGAATTCAAAACATTATTTTAAGAATGAGGCAGATATTCTGCTGACATTTTCTGATCACAGAGAAATTAATAAGACTGCAACAATGTTTCTGTGTTTAAAGTTGTAAGCCAAGGAAAAAAATAGAAACTGTATATTTTAGCAAGAAAAACATAAATAGTGCTGTTTTGCATTGCATATCAGGAATCACAAGTCCTATAAAAAGTACACATTAATAATCCCAGAAACTGGCCTTCCAGCCTGCTTGTGTTACTCCAATTTAATTCACAAGAAAGCATAGATTTGATTAGGTATCTGGTAGAGACATACCAGATAAATTTAAAGACAATTATCACATAAAGACAATTTTCAAAGTCAGCCTTCTATCAGAATAAAACCATGTCTTCTGATAGAACATTTCTAGTATTAAAGAATTAACGTCTCTACAAAACATCTTGAGAAACTCAACCATGCATTTATTTTTAGTCACATTGAAAACTGCAATGGTGTCCTCAAGGGTTGGCTTAAAAAAAATAAATTAAGACAGTTGCAGTTGATCCAGAACGCTGCTCCTCGCATTTTTACTAAAACAAGGAAGATAGAGCACATCAAACGAGTTCTAAAGTCCCTACACTGGCTCCCTGCAGGTCAGAGAATATACTTTAAAATACTGTTGCTAGTTTATAAATCACTGGATTTCTTGGCACCAAAATACATTATATAGCTGCTGTCATATCAATCTTCCAGGTCACTCAGGTCTTCTGATTGTGGTCAAAAAGCTAAAGTGAAAAAAAAAACACTTAAGAAGACAATGTACCTGTCCACTGGATCCATTTAGAGGCACCGTGGTTCTGTTTTCATAATATTCATCATAATACCCAGATGCCGAGGAGTTGGGTATTCTCTCTCTCATCTTGGCTTGAATCTATTAGATATTTGAACATCTTTATTAATCAAATAAACTTAATTTTAAATGTAATGTCTGTTAAAAGCATTAAAACTCACAACTAACCTTTGTAGTGTCGTCTGGTGAGAGGGTCCTCTCTAGCGAATACCCAGGTCTCCTATAAGCACTTCCTTCGAAACGATCAGATGAATCTCTGTCAAAGAAATCCTCATACTGGTATTTGTGAGGCAGTTCTTCACGTTGATTTCTGGATCTGGAATATGGCGACATTTTCCTGTATCTGGTATCATCTTCATGTGACTGCGAATATCCCAACTGTTGGTTACGTAAAAAACCTGCTGGTGACAGCCTGTGAGCTTTTTCTGGGGAATCCCGTTTATATCTATAATCCGTATCATCTTCCTCTGTTTGCCTTCGCCTTTTAACTTCAGGCACATCCCAATCAGGTGGGGACAAATGCCTCCTCACCGGGCTCATTCTACGCCACTCTCTGCTTACTGAATCTGAGCTGCAGAGTGTTTTAGGAGACTCGCTGTAATCTTGACTTTTGCTCACCCGGGTTGTGCTACTGTGTCCCTCACTGCTGTACTTATAATAAGAAGCCCGAGGTGTATTACTGCAGAAGTCGTGCCTGTCTTCCCGTCTGTCATCATAATCATCCCACTTCTGTCTTGAATTTCTGTCACCATCCTCCCGCCTGTAACCGTAGTCAGATCCTTGTGAATACATCCTTTCACATTTATAGCTGAAAAGAAAAGAAAAAAAGAGGGGTTATTTTGTGTCTTGTGAACTATTTCCATCTGTATTAGACCATTATTCTGTTGAAAGGCCAAATGAAGACCCTTTTGGCAAAGTACAACAGATTTTCACTCATATCCTCCGTTTGATACCTCGAACTAGCAAACGAAGAAAAAGCAAAAAGGCCCACAGCATCACAGACCCTCCACAGTTACTAACAGTGGTCATATGGTGAATGTCCACAACCCATTCATCGTTTTGCTGCCGACATGGTGAGTCTGTAGCTACAAGCTCCACATTAGTATCATCTAAAAAGGGCTCCAGTTACACATTGCACTTAGCTGAAATGTAAGATTAAATTTATTGAAGTTGACCAATTCCGTCATTTCATAAACAGAATAACCGGTTGTCATATCTTGAACTAGTATGGTAAAATATGCAAGAAGTGTAGAATAACTAAGTCCGTTTACCAGCATTGTCAATTAGACGGTACAGAATCCTTACGAGGATCAGTTTCTCTGGCCGACGGGGCTGTGCTGAACTGGGTGCTAACTTCAGCGGTGCTCCTCAGCTAAAATGAAGCTAACCGTTCAGAGGTCAAATGCGATACAGTCTAAAGATTCGCACTTTACAAGTGTAAATGTAACATAAGCTATAAGTAACAGGCTGACGATTTAAGCGAAAAACAATGCATTTAGTTTAATCCATTTAAAATGGGTTGCTGTGAGACTGAGGTTAGTTTTGTTTATGTATCTACTTCATACTATCCCGTTAAATTACCGTTTGCGTGGGATGACTCCACTTTCTTGAAGTAGCTGTATTCCTTTAAAGTTCAAATAAAACGCGTAAACACGATTAAGCAATTAATCAATGCGCTTAATTCAGCAATATCACGTAATAAACGAATGAAGCCGAAGTTATGCTGGAAAAAGGCCGTTTGGTTTCAACTTACTTCCTCCAAAATATTGCCCCTTCTGGTAGGAGGATGAACGACTTCTTATTTTTCCTATCTAGTGTTTTGCTCCTGGCATCCTGGGAACCAGTTAATGGCCCATATTTTTAAAAAAATATATATATATAAATAAATAAAATACAAAAAAAAATAAGATAGCTCAGAAAGCGGTGGTAAGAAATAGATTATGATCCCCACTCCGATTCAAAAGGTGGCAGTAATGTACCTAAAAGCTGTTTACAAGCCAACTGCCAAGGATAGCTTTGCTAAGAGAGCCTCTAATAAGGAAATTGTTGAGTTAAATATTAAAATAAGTAGGAATGAGATAAAAAGTGTTGTTAAGGAGTACATGAAGGAAAAATGGCAAGAACAGTGGGATAGAAGAGAAAAAGGGAGATTTTATTATACAATTCAAAAAAAGAGTTGGGGGGTATAGACAAGGTAATAGGAATACAAGGGAAGAAGATATTATTTCCAGAATCAGATTTGGGCACACAAGGTTAAATAGTACTCTTAAGTTAATTAATAAACACAGTACAGGTTGTTGTAAATATTGTGGAGAGATGGAAACAATACAGCATGTATTTTTAGAATGCAATAAGTATGTAAGGGAGAGAGAGATGTTGGTTAATGAGTTGAATAATTGTAAATTAGATTTAGAAGAAACATTTCAGAAATCCTCAGGAGTTATAATATTTGAGAGTATTTTTAGATTTCTAAGAAGAACGGGTATTATGGGGAGGGTATAAGCGTGTGATCCATACTCCAACCTGGAAGGTGGCGGTAATGCACCTGTAAGTTGTTTGCCAACCGCCATAAAACAAGAAGAAGAAGAAGAAGCCAACTGCCAATCCTATTAGTTTTACAGTTAGGATGAATAAATCGGAAGGGAAAAGTAAGGTCAAAGAAGAGATGATGAAAATATGGCAGAGAAGGTGGGATAAAGGGTTAACAGGAAGGTGGTTTTATAAAATTCAGGTGGCTGTAGGAAAGAAAAGAATAGGAAGAAGGAATAGGAAGGAGGAAAGAATAATAACAAGGTTAAGGTTCGGTCATACAGGGCTTAATTATTCACTTTTTAAAATACAAAAGCATAAAACTGGAAAGTGTGATTATTGTGAGAAGTCTGAAACAATAGAGCATGTTATTTTAGAGTGTTGTAAGTATGAAGAAGAGAGAAGATGCATGCTGAGAGAGTGTGTAGGTATTAAAGAAAGGTTTAATTTAATAGAATTTTTGAGGAGAGATCTCGGGAGTAGACATATTCAAATAATTATTCGGTATCTTAAAAAAACAAAGCTATTTCATAGGATATGAGTAGAGCAAGTTGGGTGTGAATGTGTAAAGAATGTCAAAGAGGGGTATATAAAGCTATAAGCAAGTTGGATAATATAAGCAGGTGTGTATGTGTGGGGGTATGTTTAATCAGGAGTTAATGGAGGGAAAAGGTAGAAAGTACAAGTTTATAGACCATCTCGAACCACACTCCATACCGGTAAGTGGCGGTAATGCTACTGTAAGTTTGTTGCCAACCGCCAATAAAAACCAAGAAGAAGAAGAAGAAGCCGAAGCCAACTGCCAAAAAAAAAAAAGAAAAAGCTCAAGAAGAAGAAGAAGAGTCTTTCAATCAATGTAGCTGACTAGCGTGGAATTAATCTATACTACTTACAGAGTCCAATTGTTTAATGTTTGATATGTAATTTATTGAGGAGCTGGACTGTGAGCCGCAGCGTTTGACTCGGGTTTGAACAGCAGCTCGGAGAGAATGAAGGTGAAGATAAGGCAGTGGAGCGGGGTGGCCTCCTGGTCCTGGGTGGCTAACGATGAAAACTGCGGCATCTGCAGGATGCCTTTCAACGGCTGCTGTCCGGACTGTGAGTACCTGAGCCGGGGGCTGCTGTCCTACATACTGTCTGTCTGCTTGACCACTTAATGTTAGCCTAAAGTCCAAATGCCCTTCATTTTCTAAACATTTAGCTCAATTTCCTTACAACTCATAAAACACATTCATTTGAATATTTTTTTTTTATATTTTTGAATATTGAAACCCTAATGTGCATATTAGACAAAAGAATTGTGACCACATTTAGTGATAAATACGAAGCTGAGGTTGGTTTCCAATTCTAGCTTCCGATTCGGGAAATGGCTAAAGGGCGATTCCACCTAATGTTTCACTACCTTCCTCATCTTTAATCGACTCTAGTTTAAAAACTACAACACCCAGACTGTTCAAACCTGGACTGGATTATTCTGCTTTAATAGCAGAATATTTAAAACCATGTTTGTGATTTGTGAAATTTTTAACTGATTGATTTCACCACTTTTTTGGATCTCTGTCATAGTATAACTGCTCCAATTCCAAAACTACAACACCTACACTCTTCGAACCTAGACTAAATTATTCTCAACTAATAGCAGAATATTTAAAACCATGTTTGGGATTTGTGAAACCTTTTTCTGATTTGTGAAACTTCCATAAAAGCAATTTGTACCTTTTTTTCGTCTCGGTCACATGAGATCTGCTCCAATTCCAAAACTACAACAACTAGACACTTCAAACCTATATTGGATTATTTTCCACTAACAGCAGAATATTTAGTACCATATTTGTGATTTGTGAAACCTTTTTCTGATTTGTGAAACTTCAATAAAGATTGATTTCACCACCTTTTTTGCATCTGGGTCATACTACAACCGCTCTAATTCCAAAACTACAACACCTAGACACTTCAAACCTGGACTGGATTATTCTGCCCTAATAGCAGAATATTTAGAACCATGTTTGTGATTTGTGAAACCTTTTTCTGATTTGTGAAACTTCAATAAAGGTTCATTTCACCACTTTTTTGGGATCTCTGTCATAATATAACTGCTCAAATTCCAAAACTGCAACACCTAGACTCTTCATACCTAGACTAAATTATTCTCAACTAATAGCAGAACATTTATAACCATGTTTGTGACTTGTGAAACTTTCATCAGATTTGTGAAACTTCAGTAAAGGGCGATTTTACCACTTTTTTGTATCTGGGTTGCACTAGTACCGCTCTAGCTCCAAAACTACAACACCTAGACACTTCAAAGTTGGACTGGATTATTCTCAACTAATAGCAGAATATTTAGAACTAGACTGCTATTAGTTGTAGTTTTTAAACTAGAGTCTATTAAAGATGCGAAAGGTAGTGAAAAATTAGGTGGAATCGCCCTCTAGCCTTTTACCGAATCGGAAGCTACTTCAGCTTCGTGTGATAAATAGCGAAACAGAAAAGTAGGACTGGGCTAAATATTGAATAACTTGAACAGCCACTAGGTCCTTTGTATCCTTAGGGCATCAAGTTTTTAATATAACAAAGTTTAAGTACACTGTATGGGTGTCTAACTATTCAAAATATATTCGTGTGCAACATCCTGTGAAGTACCTGCCCTGTAAAGTGTTTCAAGGTAAAGTTTATTACATTTTCTTTAATTTGTAAAAGATGGCCAGTTGTCTGCTGTACTAACTTTATCAGCTGAGATCCATCCAAATTCTCTTAAGTTTTTTTTTCTTTTCGTAATTTTAAAGGCCAATCAAAAATGCTTGAAAAAGGAGTCTAGCTGCTTTACAGCCAACCTATTGTCAACAGCAAGCAGTGGTATCTGAAAAACATTGCTATGACAATGTTTGTGGTGCCATGACTGCCAATAACATCATACGCTGAAATAAAGGCTTAGTATTTAGCATTGTATCTACGGGTTTAGATTATGTACCTCTCTTGTGTGCACTCTTAATGGTTTTGTAATATATTTTTTATTTTGCAGGCAAAGTTCCTGGAGACGACTGCCCTCTGGTCTGGGGTCAGTGCTCTCACTGTTTCCACATGCACTGCATCCTGAAGTGGCTGAACTCCCAGCAAGTCCAGCAGCAGTGCCCTATGTGTCGTCAGGAGTGGAAGTTCAAAGAGTGACTCCGGTCGACTATGTGTACTATAAATATGGACGCTTCACAGGAATTCTTTTTTTTTTTTACCTCTTTTTTTTTTTACCTCCTGTAAACCGCAGAGTTTCCTGTTTGTTTAATGCTGTGGATATTTTTGATATAATTTCTGTTAAGTTTGTAATAAAGTAAACATAACATTGTGTGTCGCTATTGCACTTAATTCTTTCAGGAACAACTTGGATGAAAACATCCATGAGTGGTTGATGTTTCTGGAAAACCTGCTTTTAAACTGGTTGATTAATTTGACATAGATACACTTTTTAATCTCGTCTAACTTGCAGCAGGACTAAATGAAAATTTACTCACTGTTTTTTTTTTCTTTGAGAAATCTGACCCAAAGCATTTCTGTCCAGTTTTTAATGCTGCAAGAAATCTTCTTATTCATACACAATTAGAGCACATTTAAAGCAGAAAAATGCATCCTGGTTAAAGTCAAAGATTAACATCAGACACAAGACTGATGGTGTTATTGGATTGAGCAGAGGCTACCGAGTCAGGTTCCACTTTCCTGTGCTGTATCAGCTGGTATTGGGCAGTAATTGGGATTCAAAATGTCTTGCAGTTTCAAAATCATGTCACTAGATGTCGTGGTTGCTCTGTGGTAAAGCACTAAAATCTTCAACTCCCAAACCTTTATTGAGAATTACATCGATGTGACAATAATCTTCATGATTATTTAATTATATATATTTTTAAAATGATTCTGTGCCTGCTGTAATGCCAACAAGCATACCTTGAAGGTTTTGATCAGTTATATAAGTCTGACTTATTGCCAGACAAAAAGGTAATGTGCCTACTGTGTACAATAATATTCAATAAATTAGAATATGCATTTTGATGAGGCTTGTCAGATTAATACTACCTGCTGAAAATAACCTTTTTGGTGGGGTTGAACATAATTTTCATTAAGCCATCTGTTCTGCATCAACTGTTTTTTGTTGGTCTGATGTAATATTGTAATCTTAAATCTGTATTAATCATAATATTAATAACAATAGTAATAATTAAAAAATCACCATAGTAAATACAAATTAAGGTTTTAAAACACCTATCAGTTCTTTAAAGCCTTAATTAAAAAAAACAATTTTAAAAGAACAATTTAAAATAAATAACCTTATAAATAAAGCTGAAATAAATAAGGTTTTTATAAGTATTCTAAGTTGCTGAATTTGAATGTATAAATATTGTATCAGATTTTAAGTGCACTTACAACATTTCATTAAAACTGACGACTGCAAAAGCAAAACATATTTCCAGTAAAAGGCTAATATTTTATTTTAAACATTTTCAAAATGCTACACAAACATGTTGCCCTAAAAGCACTGCTGACATAATTTGAAATGAGGTAAATGTAAATACTTTAATTCCAGTATGAAACAACCTATTGCTGAATCACTACATAATGATTGATGATAAATAAAAGCTGTCATGCTTCACTTCTTTAGCAATCAGCAATTTAAACACGCACACACGCACCCCCCCCACACACACACATGCACACACACACACACAATGGCAGGTACCAGTAAAGCCAAACACAGGTGCGCATTGAACAACTATGTATGTTGGAATCAGTCTTCAAAGGTTGGTTGACATGAAATAAACACCTCAATCCGAGAAATGGGATGAAACAATACGTAAAACAAGCAATGCAAATCAATTTAAAACAAAAGCATTCAATAATACAATCTTATAACTAAAACTCCATTCAGTCAAACCAATACAAAGAGAAAAGACACAAAAACCATAAGCCACAAAAACCATCCTAGTAAAGGGCGTTAGGTTCAGAGCTTCTGTAAGGCATTTGTATTTATATTACATCATTCATACATCTAGAGTAGTCTTGTTCCCTGCCTCAGGCAAGAACATGTCAAGAACAGCTCATAGAAAGGCTTTGCTCTGCGTTGCAGTCTCTTCAGGGTCTGAGGTCAAGTCAAACATAAAATTTACTCGGTCAATCTAACCGAATCTGCATAAAAAGCCGAACCAAATTATCACAACAATTCAGCATCAATACAATGTACTTTGGCCTTTTTCTTTCATTTCTGTTTTACTTTTATGAAAATGTCAGAAGAAAAAGAGAAGAAAATAACCGTGTAAATATTTGAAATAATCTCTAAATTTTAGTCCCAACTTTCGTCACGTTTGAGCTGGTTCAGCCCTAAAGATCCACGTTTTCACAGACTCCTTCAGGATTAGCTGGGGGTTTGTCTTTGTCCTCATCTGCATTAAGAGGTTTTTTTTCCTCTTTCACTTGTTCAGATTTGTTAAGGGATGGCACAGATGAGGTTATTATCTGACCAGCCATTTCCTCATTGAAATCCTCAATGGTTTTCCTCTTAAAGCAGCCACACTAAAGACAGGTACAAATGCAACCATTAGACCATTAAACACCAAAACAAACAAAACCATGTCTTAATTCCCAACAGGCTCCAAAGCTGGACATAGAAATCTCACCTTCCACATGATGATCGTGAGTATGATCAGAAGGATAAATCCCATTATTACACCAGTCGCAATGATCAGATTTCTATGTTGAGACACCTTAAATTCAACTACAACTCCAGTCTGTCAGCAGAGAAAAAACAGGTTATGCTTTACATAAAAACATTAATTTGTATTAACTACATAGGTATCGATGAGAGTTGTACATACTGATTTTTCTATTGCGTAGTTCTTGTTTTTCTGAAACGAAAACTCAGATTACAATTACCTTCAAAACTGCATCTCTGAGAAAGTGTCTCAGCAGTTCAACCTATACATACCTCTTGTTTCATCACGTATCTACTACCATCATAGCGAACTTTTATAGAGCTGTTAAATTTGACCTCTCCGTGGACTCCAGTATATTTTTTCAGAAAGGGCATATTCTTTAGAGAAAGAGCAGGACAGTTGAGGGAATGTCACAGGTACATGTGGTGTAATTTTTCTTAACTCTTTACAGTACATACCGATTCGTAGTTTTTCAGATTTCGGAAATGCACATCCCCCAACAGGGAAATGTAAACATCTGAATAGTTTTTTAACATAAATGTATCGCATTTTATGGCCACACAGTTTTCTTTCCATGGGCAGTCCTGCAACAAAATAATACTTTGTGTCACATAGTGATTTACTAATAATATGACGACATAGTTTAAGTCCCAATCTGTTACACTAACCTCAGCTTTTGGGGTGGAAAACTTTGAGCACTGAGTTTTATTCTTAAAAGCATGAGAAAAATGTAAATATTAAAAGCTTGCAAATACGAGAAGCATTAAAAGTTAAATGAGAAGTGTTGAGACAATTGGACAACTTACTGGCTTGACATTAACTTTATAGTTTGTCATTTCAAAGTCGTGTTCCAGTTTCTCTTGGAAGAAGAGGAATACACTGATGGGAAAATCCTTAAAATTTGTGTTGCGTATCTGTAAATAATAAGAAGCCACATCATTCTGAATAAACAGGTATGTTTTTTCTTTAATAAACTGATATGTTTTTGCTTCAAAGTGATACAATTGCACCGTATTTTAAATCACTTACATTGTATACAGTTGTCAGTTTTTGTGTTGTATAATTTTCTGGAGTGAACTTCAGGTTGTCATCAGATGTGTCATTTCTGAAAAAACAAAAAGCAACTATTGCAAAACACAGGACACCTTGGTATAATACAGCTGAAGATATTGCGGATGTGTGTCACACTACTCACACTGCTATTGCCATTTCAACAGAATATTTTACAGGAATACTTTTGGTCATAGAAGAACTCTTGCTGGAGTTAGAATTTTCACTAAGAATGCAAAGGATAAAATCTTGTAAGTGTTGAAAATAGAAAAGTTTGCTTCTCAAAATTTTTAGTTTCCCTCTATTGGGACGTTTTTTTTTTTTTTTTTTAAATGTACCTTTCTGCAAAGATTGTCATCAGCAATGTGTCATTCCACTCAAAATCTTTGGTGCGAAAAGTAGCAATAAACTCAGCCTTTTATGGGACAAGAGAAATTTACTTTAAATTTGGTTCTGCTAAAAAGACTGTTAAAGTTTGTCATTCAGAGAGCTCTTCACAAACTCTCTTGTGTCGCTAAGGAGGATGTTTGGCTGCTGTATGACTCACAGAGGATTTGCTGCGATATACAGGAAGGCTTATCCCACAAATGGTCTCATTAAGTTTTTCTTGGTCAGCGCAGATTTGAGTTAGTTTCTTGTTCTGATGAGGAGAGAAAAGTTAAATCAAGCTTAACTGCTGTAAAGCTCCATGTTTCAAAGCAAAGGTGCATTGACAGAGTCTGTGTCTTTAATGAAGCACACGTAAGAGTGAGACAAGACAGAGACAGGTCTGAAAGACACGGCAGATGCTTTTCAAGCCTTTGGTTGTGAAAACTCTGCCAAGACACATCCTGTGTCAGTTTCAAGTCCTCAAAAAACGTTTTGTAGTTTCCTCTACTTGTTGTGTGTCACAAAAAAAGGATGAAGTAAATATATTTTATCTTTCTAGTGAACATAATATTCACTAGAAATAATATTCACTGCCATGATGTCAATGAACACATTTTTAATGAAGCAGCGTTAGACTTTCCCCCGGCTTGTATTCAGTGTCCATTTACAATTACAATTTGTAATTGGTACTCTTCAAAAAATGTGTACAATTTCTCATTCAAACCCAGTGGGCTGAGGCCATTTTACATGTACAATGTCTATGAAAAGTATTCATCCTCTTGGAAGTTTTACCCTTTTTATTACTTTAACAAATCAGTCATGGCCAACAAAAAAATGTATTTTGCTAACAAAAATTACGAAAAAAAAACCTTTAAAGGGGCAGTATTATGTATTTTCCAGACACAGTGTCATTTTGTAGCACAATCAAGTAACTATGTTACCTTTAGATGTTAATATATCAAACATAATTTTGTAAAAATTAGACTTTACAATTTAATGTCTCAAAATTGTGCCTCTGTCTGCTTAATAAGCTGCTATTCTTTCTGACACTCCACCTTCTGCACCTAACACAACAATGTTTGTCCATTAAGCCGTTAACGTCATTCTCATAAGCAATGTGTTTGCTAACTGCTGCTGCCAATAATCTGTGGGGGAGTTGTGGGGAACGGTCAGACAAATTTTCTGTGCCAACCCCTAAATGGTTGGCACAGAAGATTAAAGGATTTCTCAAACAGGCATGAAAGACTTAAGCAGCACTACAGGTGCATTTTTTCCCATGTGACAATAACATTATAATATGATCTGAAGTTTAAAAATGTCAAATTTACATAATACTGACCCTTCAACATCAAAGTGAAAATGGATTAGGCAACATAAAATAAGTGATTGCATTATTATTTAGTGACTGGCCTAATTCAACAGAGGTACAGCAAAGTGGTGCCAGTAGTCTCAAAATGAGTGGAATGGAGATCATGTGAGTGTGTCTCACCAATATAAAGACACCTGTATCTGCAGGTCTAATCACTGGTTAATCAGAATCTCTGGCCACCATTAGAAACAGGAACACTCCAAGCAAATACAGATCAGAGGATGGATACAAGAAGAAATGGAAGGAATAAAGTAAATCTGCCTACATCAGGCCATCCTCACAAACTGGATGACTGTGTGAGAGAAGGAAATGATTGAGAGAGGCCACTCACACACCTCTTACTACGCTGAAGGAGTTACAAACTTCAGCAGAAGTTACAAACAGGCTGAGCGGACAAACCAGATCATTCTGAAGATTAAATATCCATCTAATAGTTACTTTTCCTGGTACTAACTGATAGGCAGCTTGTGTCAGAGGGCCACTTCTGTTATTTTTTTCCTGCATACATCTTCTAGCCCTTTACTTAACCTCTAAGATGCTGTATGTGGTTCTTACGTATGGTTTCAATAGTACTTTCTTTATCGTTTTCAAAGATTTTCATTGATGAACTGAAATTTGACAGGAAAGAGGGTGGAAAGAGAAGAGGAAGACATGCAGCAAATGGCCCGAGACTGGGAATCAGACCAATGATTAATTGGTCTGAATGAATAATGAATGAATGAATAAAGTCTGAGGACTTTAACCTCTGCACATGGTGCGCCTGCTTTACCTACTGAGTCACCCAGCAAACTGAAGTTTCTTATTGCTATGGTAATCCTAAACACGAGAAATCGTAATCATAGCATTCATTTAAGCAATTCATCCCTAAAATTTGTACAGTCATTTCAAACTTGTGGATTCAATTTCTGTTTTTAAACTTCTTTCTAGATTTTATGTAATCTTTCCATCCTGAAACCCCCACTCCCCCCAAAAAACAAAACAAATCAACTAAAACAACCAGAAAATAATGTAACTTAAATTACCCCTTTTTGATCCAACATTGAGAAAGAGAGTCCTTGAGGGTAGAGCATCGTCAGGCTGGTGTTGTATGAGTCATCAGCCATATTATCGAGTTTTATCCATATTTTGATGCTGCTATCTTTTGTCACTAATAGTTCCTCAGACCTAAAACAGGAAAAGTACTTGTTAAATTCAGTTAAGTTGTTTGAAGCTAAAAAATAGCTTTTCTAGATGCATGTGTGTATGTGGGGGTTTTTTGTTCAAAATACATACTGAAAATTAAAATCCACTTTAAGATCAGCAATGCAGATTTCTTTTTCACAGTGTTTTTCGAAAGGAACCTGTAAAAAAAATGTATATTGTCCAATGAACAGAACTGAGTGCAACTTTGGTCAAACTCCAAGAATAAACATTTATCTTAATTGTTTTTTTTATACATCCATCTGTACATCTTTATATTCCTTCAGAACCCTTTGGTTACTGGACCCACCTCAACCATTGCCTGTATTTGGCTGTCTATGCTAAGAATGGCTGTTGAATGGTTGTTGAAATCTTGGGAAAAGTTTAGCTTGATGTTGACAGGAGATAATGTGTCTTGTATGCATTTCTGGAAAACAGAAATAACAGTGTGGTCAGTTCTTGAAGAGACAAAACCAGAAACATTTGAGTAAGATTGATTTCAATCTTATGATTATTCATACATTCATGGAGATAGAATAGTTGAAGCATGTTTCCTTGTCAGTCAGCTCATGGGTACGTATAATATTCCGGCTATTTGCTCCATTTTCAATGAAGAAACCTCGATTTGATTGCCTCATTGGATCCACATTGAGCATGAGTGAGATCTTGATTCCTGGCCCTTAAGTGGATAACAGTGTGCCATTAAAACGACAAACTTGCAGTTGCTGTAGGTGAAAATCCCATTTTTAATCCTCACCTGCAGTGCTGTTTGTTACTTCTACCATTTCAAAGCAAGCTGTTATGTTAGTCATTGGTAATGGTTTGTCCTCCGTCTTATCCAAGCAGTTGATTTCCTGAATGCTTATCACGTTGGGATAAAATGACAGCTTAGCCTTGACATCTAACACAGGTTTGGACCTGAAAGAGACCAAATAAAGGATTTGTGGACAGTTTTGATGCGACTCCCCTCACCAAGTTATTTTTTTTTAACATATCTGTGCAGCTTTAAATAAGGAACTTTTCAGATTGCTTTTTTCTTATCATCAGATGTTTTAAATTGTTGAAAACTACAAGTACTTTAAAAGCATCAAACCTTCATCTATAGCCTTTTTTCTAGAAATGAACCCAAGTTTGCATTTCAACACGTCATTTAACTTGAAGAGTGCAGTGGTGCACTAACAAAGTTATACCTTAAGACCACAGCAGCACCTTGGGATCCCACCACAATATCTGGCAACCTATCCTTTCCGAGATCGATGTCTCCATTGATGGACTGACCAAAAAATGTCAATGCAGGATCAAATTGTGCTCCTGTGATTCTCTGGAAAAGCAGAAACGTCACTATTAAAACTGTCACACACATACACACGCCCACCCCTGCCCACGCCCACACACACATACACACTGACAAAATAGTTAGTGTCAATGGAGGAAAAACTCACACTGGTCACTGAAATAAATTGAAACTGGCAAAAGTAATAATACATAAAAAAAATACTGAAAATTAACCAATGCAAATCAGACATTATTGCTGTGTGAATTGTGTTTCTTTTTTTTAAGTACTTCAAAAGTCCTGGGAAAACATGATGGTACCTGTAACTTAAAATTTAGCTGCACAACCTTTCGAAGGAATTAAATTATTTCTGTAACTGTCAATAAGACTTCTACACCTGTCCACAGGTGTTTTGGTTCGCTCCAGTTGTGCCAGTAACTTTGTGACCTGTCAACATGCATTGTGGTAGTTTCACTTTTAAATGCTTTGGTTTCCTCCTTGGTCGTCTCCCATGAAGTCCACTTTGGCTCGAACAACAACAGATGGTGTGATGTGACACTGATGTATCTTGACTTTGGAGTTCACCTTTAATTTCTTCTAAAATTGTTCTGAATTCTTTGGTTGCCATTTGTGTTAACCTTGTCTTCAATTTGTCATCCTGCGGCTAGGGAGGCTGGCTAAAGTGTTGTGAGTTTAACTTTCTGAATAATAAGTGCTATTTTGTCACAGGAGCATCAAGCTGCATGGATACTGTCTTATATTATCTTTAGCATGTCTATAATTTTCTGATTTCCTGAGACAACTTTCTCCTTGGCTACTTATGATCCATATACAGCATGGTATACACCATGTCTTTAAAGGTGGTTGAAAAAACAAATGTAAGCATTTTCACCCTTAAAATCTACCAAGCACTTTGTTCGAATATTGAAACAAATCATTGTAAATTTTACAGAATGTGGAGTTGTCACTGAAGGGTCTTGCTGAGGGCTTATGGGGTTTATCAATGATGACCGTGTTATTTTTTTCTTGTATTTTGAAGCAGTGTTGGATGCTGTGAAAGCAGCCTTATGATATCCCAGTTGTTAAGAGTAGAGTGTATTGATAGCACAATTATGCTGAAATGGCAGTGTAACACATTAAACTATTTCAGAGATTTTGGTATGATTAGCTAACTGGTAATAGTAAAAAGCTAATTTTGGATGTTGTCTACACGATTCCTTTTTACTCCAGTTGTTGAGATATATGCATAAAATGCTCTGACGAGAAAATCTCTTCTCCTCTCAAGTTGCTGAAGAGTTGAAAGAAGGTCCTGATAGTTTTTGTGTTCAGCAGTAAGACTGAAACTAGCAGCTGTGCAGAAATCTTTCATATATGGTATGTAGGGCAATTGTGTGGCTTGTGAGGAAACATGCAGAAGTTTGATCAGAACACACACATCCTGACCTATCTGTGATAAACATGGGTACCCGTAGCAGTACCCATGTGGTATGGCAGGAAAGCAACAGTGACAAACCTTGTTGGGGTGTGCAAAGCAGTAGCATAATGAGAGCCTTCATGAGGACATGTGGTGTCCCAATTTTGCAGTGATTGTGCTACATTTGTACAGCTGTGAAGATCCTGGAGACTAGTGGACAGTTTTAGCCTGGTGTGAGAGAGGGTATGACCTTCTGTTGCCCATAAAAAAGCTTACTTTGTTTATGCCATGCACTAAAAAAAATAATTCTGACACCGTGTCAATTGGATTTATGACTGCATTGTGATAAATATTTTTAATTTTATTTCAATTTTCTTCATCTTTCTCTCTCAGCTGTGTGTTCTTGTATTAAACACTAAGCATGTTTGAACTCTTAAAAAAAAAAGACAAACTGATCAGCAAATGCGACTTTGTTCGACTTCAGAAAATGCATGAACTTTGATGCATTTTTTTACTTGACAGAATCTTATATGATTGTATCACCTGGCTGGAAATGTTGCGCATCCCTGTGCCTCTTTGTCCAAGGTAGATGTAGACCGCTCCAGCGTTGTTCTCTTCCAGGGGGGCTCCCACTGCAACATCTCGGAGACCATCTCCATTCAGATCTGCAAGACTGGATATGGTGGTGCCAAATCTACCCATGGACGGTGCTTTCACTTGAAGCACCATCATTAAGTCGATCTACAAGCAATGAGGACAATATTTAACTCAGTAATAAATTCATGCAAAAGTGACTTTTAATCTGAGCCTTAACAATTGATGTACCTTATCAGATATTGCGTAGATGTAGATCGACCCTTCTTTTCTCTCCTCAGGAAGGAAAAACATTGGAGCGCCAACCAGCAGGAAATCAGTGTTACCATCTGTGTCAATGTCCACAGAGCACAGCTCCGCACCAAAATAGGAGCCAATCTGGAATGGAAGGCACGGGTAAATAGTTGCTTCCTGCTCTTTTACTTTCTGAAAAATTAGCTGGAAATTCAAGGAGGTTTTCTGTGTCCCTCTCTGCAACTGCAAAACTGAAACTTTGACTCTCAGCATATATAATAATTTATAATATAATAATTTGTGTTTGTTTGCAAATAGAAACATGTCTGTAAATTCTTTCTAAAAGTCACAAGTAAAATATGTTCATAAGCAGACATAAGCTTAAAAATGAGCAACCCATGTTCATGTTACTTGTTTATATATTAGATTTTTTTTAAAAACTGCAATTCCCAACCTGGTCCACAGTTATTCTTTGGACTACTGGAAACTTGTCTTCATCACGTCGAAAAACTACAACCTGTCCCATGTGGTTGAAACGTGGGGCGCCAGTGAAATATAAAGAAATGCCATTTCTTTCTCCAACAGAAAGAGTGTATCCTACAAATGTGAGTAGCAACAAATTGTCATGAATTTCTCTTTTATATTGCACAATGTATAACACTAACAGTCGATTTGAAACTGATTGAATTATTCAATTATATTTCTGCTCAAATAAATCATCTGAGTAAAGTAGCAAATAATTAGCATACCCATGTAGGAGGCCTCTTGCATATCTGGGTCTAAAATCACCTTGTTTTGTGTCTGATACTCATTGAGAGTCCCACGCCAGGTGTTTGAACCCACTGAGCCCAGAATCAAGGTGTCCTGTCAACACAAAAGTTTGATCAGAATACACACATCCTGACTTATCTGTGATAAATGATCTTTTGAAGGAGACTCATCAAGGTCTATTTCTATTAATTCAGTTTTTAAGCAGAACCTCTTCTAGAAGTTTCCTTTTGTTTATTTATTTCAAGAAGACATCTATGACTCTACTCTCAGGAACAAAAGAGGACACAAATGTTTGACAAAACTGCAAGCCAGATGAAAACAAAAACATTAAATATGCCAACTAAACCAATGCATAATTTACCTTGTGTGAGACGACACTGAATCCACTTTGAGCCATTTCAGTATTCAGTTTATCAGATCGAGTCCTATTAGATCCTAAAAATTACAGAAGAGGACAAAGTGTCACTACCACATGGACTGGGAAAAATCATTAGCATCTCATTAATCAACACTGCAAAATAAAACAGGGAAAACAAATCACCTTCTATAGCGAAGATCTGTTTTTGCAAACTTCCCAGTATTCCAGTAAGTCCATCATAGTTTTCAATTTTGAACACATTATTATTTTTTGGTTCTGATGCAATTGTTTTTAATTTGTCGAATTTATCTTCTTGAATCTTAACCTGAAATGAAAAAAAACAGTACATGATTTCAGATCTTACACAATTGAAATTGCCATTTTATTTACAGTTTGGTATTTGAAGCAAGGAAGCAAACTCTCTTCTGAGGAGACAAGTGGTTTTTAATTGGTCCATATTAATGGTCTAGTTTACCAGTGATTAGTATTCTGCAACAGCTTTGCGGAGATAGAAAATACAGCTTATGAACCAATCATGCAATACCTTGAAAGCACTTTTGATGTGAATCTGTGCTATATGCAATTGATACCACACATACAGCGAGTAGAAAGACACATATTTTTTTCTCATTGCCTGAAGTTCAATTAGGCCAAACTTGTCTCATTTTAGGTCAGTCAGAATCACCTAAATTATTTCTATTTGCTAAATGTTATAAAACTTATTCAAAACATTTTGTGCCGATTTGTTTTGTAACTTTCTTCACATTTAGAAGTTTGCATACATTTCATCAGTATCTGGTCTTTCAGCCTTCAGTGTGCTAATTGCAGTGATGGGATTTATTGAACAAGTGTTTGTAACAAGGACATACATTTGTTCAATAAACTTTTTTTTTTATTTCAGCCCAGGTGGTTGGGGTGAAATGTTCTGACTACTATTTAAAGCAAATGTTAAAAGTTATGTTCTTTTTCATTTTTCATAATAATGTTGGGCTGGGGTCGAGGAATTATGCCTTAACCACCAGATTGCATAGACTTGTAAAGCATAGTTGAAGTAGACAAACGTTAGGTGATATAACAATAAGCAAGAAAGGCAAAGACATAAATGCTAAAAAAAATGGTTGGAGGATTTAAAAGCAGTGTTCTGGAAAAACTATATCACTGTGTATAGTGTGATGAGCAATTAATGTTACTCAGTTTCATAAGAAATTTAACAGAAAAAAAAGTCAAATAAATCAACCACATCTTTGAGTCTAGTAATACAGAAAAATATGTTCAAACTTACCCCAATAACAACTCGAGTGATCTCTTTGCGATTATAGGTTGCAACACTCTGGAAACTTTTATCCAGATCACTTGGATCTCCATCTGTGATTATCACCACAGCTTTATTTGCATTTTTTGAGGCTCCTGCTGATTCATTTTCCAAGAGATTGTGCCTGAAGAAATGCTGACGTTTAGGGTTGCTGAAGATAACTCTGCTTAATCTGCGGGAACTAATGTGTATACTGCATGGACTTTGGGCACGCTTACTTACAGTGTAAAGTTAAGGGCCTTGTGTGTGTTGGTTAGACCCTTCATATGCACTTCATTGGTAAGTTTGTCTTGAGCAGTACCATCAGCGTAATCCTTAAAGTTGAACACTGTCCTGCACAATGTTGAGAACTGAACTGCTGCAAACTAAAGAAAAATATACAGCATTGATTTGATTTAACATTAAGATTATACCAGATTATACCCTGACTCACTAATACTTTAACTAATTGCTGAAAGAGTGCACTGACCTTGAAAGATGTGTTTTTAAGTTGGTTCATTATGTCTATTATGAATTTTTTATTTTTATTAAATTCTGTTGTAGTCATGCTCTCGGATCCATCAAACAGAAACACAAGGTTTACAACCTTTTCTATGCATTCTGTAGGAAAGTACAGAACATTAGAACACCATATAAATCAGCATACAAATACTAAAAACAGCACAGCCTTACTTTGGAACAAAGGCTTGAAAGAAGAGGTCAGCTCAAAATCATCTGTGAAGTTGTAACACAAACTGTTCAGGTAGACATTCTCATCGCATGGATGAGCAAGGCTTGGACTGCAGGCCTAAAGCAGAGCAAAACATGTTAGAGAAATGGGTCTGAACACTGTTTCGACATTAGTTTTGCTCTAAAATATCCCAGACAGTGTGTGGTTTCTTACAATAAACCGGGATTTTGTATCCGTGGCTATTGACAAGCCAAGATGCTTGGCTGAATACGGATGTGAAGAACCTGTAAAACATTTTGTTCCAGTTATACTTTATAGCGACAAACTGATTAGTTTTTACAACAAGGTTTGACGATCAAAGTAAATAAATATTATACAGATTCTCACATTTATTTTTACTTTAATTTCATCACAGGCTAGATGTACTGTATGGCAGAGTGCCAGAGTCAGACTAGGAGAAAAGAAAGTCTGTCTTTGAAATAGACACAGTTTCTTGCACAATCGTGTCAAAGTTCTGCTATTGAAAATAATCTGTTGATTTGTTAAAAGATTAAGTATTTCCTTACTGCTACAAGCGATACCAAAGTATAATTTAGCAAGACACTCATTAGTTCTCATTTTAATGCAGAGGCAAAACTCCATTAAAATGTTTGTTTTTTTTAACTACTTTATTCTCATAATTTTAAAAATATTCTCTTAGCCCTAATGCTCTATTGTACATATGAAACCAAACTAGCTGTACTTAAGCTATAAATAGAAAATGCATCATCGCCTACAGATTTGGTTTGCTATTCCTTGAACTGTAAAATAACTCATACCCCTGGAACCTTTTCACATTTTATCCTGCTACAGCTACAAATTCAATGTATTTCATTCACCAACATGAAACCCAGCGCAACCAACCACCTTTGCTAGTCAAATAACTAATAAATAGTCCAGAGATTTTAACTGTTATCAAAACTTGTTTACTGATTTAAATAAATGTTTTACTTTTTATTTATTCTTCTCTGTAAGGTGGCTTTGAGTCTTAGAAAGGTGCCCTCAGAAAAAGTTTGAAATTATTAAAATTGTTGTGTAGTCTCAACGTAAATACGACTGAATATTAGTGAGCAAACAGCATCATAAAGACCAAGGAGCATCAGTAGTATCAGAGTATCTGTAGACAGATCAGAGAGAAAGATGCAGAGAAATTTGAAATGGATCCGATTATGAAACAAACTAGGAACATCTCGCAGAGCTCTGTTCAAGCCATCATCTGAGAATGAAAACATGGCAATACTGCAGGCCTAGCAAGACATCACTGTGTACTTAACCCGATTAATACAAAATGAGCATTAATCAGAGTAGTAACCAATAATAACCCTGGAGGAGCTACTGAGCTCCACTGCTCAGGTAAAGGAGAATATGGACAAGACAACTTGTTATTGTTCATTTGTTCAAATCTGACCTGACTGGACAACAAGAAAGCTTTGACTGAAAGAAGTCACAAATCTTAATGGTGACTCAGTAAATGAGGAAGAAGGAGTTCAGATCACAATGAAGATCACTTTATCTCCCCTGCTCTCTACCTCCTGCTTCGTTCCAGCTCTTTGTGATGCCATGTGCGTTGTTGTTTCTTGTTTGGATTTACCCGTGTTATTCACTGAGATCTCTGCTTTTAGAAAAATTATTCTCTTTACTCCACTTGGTTGTTTGATGTCTGCTTCCTCGATACAGTTGAGACCTAATATGATTTTGTCTGATTTCTGAGGACTGACTACCCTTTTCTTTTGTCTTTTCCATTTTGGGAAGTGGCGTAGTAGATCACATCACTTTATATTTCAGGGAAATAAGAAGTCATGCATAATTTAAAATTCTCGAAAAGTACGAGTTTTAAATGATTGAATCATATTTACATTGCAACCAGTATTCATTACAACTTTTTTTTCCCAATATTCTGAGTTATATTTCAAACATCAGTACTGCTGGAAGCCATTTTTCTTCTCCTTTATAATGCAGTAGTGTTTAAATGTGAAAGCGCTCATACCATTGAACCACAATTTAGCGCCATTTTGGTCGATCTTGGAGATGCCCCCTGACCCATTTAGCCGCAGCGGTGCAGTAACGATTACCCTGTGAACCATAGAAATATCAGTGAGATATCAGCAAAAACATGATTCTCACCAAACAGAAAAGTTTTTGCTATTTACCAAAGTGTTGTTCATATGATGAAAGCTTCTTCCAGGAAATTGTTTAAAAGATAGTTATCTCCTGTCTACTGATTCCTCTTAACGTTACTCTGAATTTTCTCACAACCAGAGAACTGGAGCTACAAACTCACCCTTTGTTCTTGGGTGACTCGTACTGAAGCACCTTGTATCCAAAGAAATCTTCCTTCTTGCCAGGAAGAACGGTAGAGTTTGTTGTATCAATGTTGAAAGCTGAAGTAATTGGGATGGCTGCAGCTGAAAAGTAGGAAAGATACATTTTACAAGCTCACAAAAGTAGTGGAACAAGTGCTAATTCCTTTTCTGGATTTCTAAGTTGTCTTCATAAATAATCTGATCAACCACCTTTATTATCTTTTCAAAAGAAATTTAATAAATGCAAGCTGTCATAAAAAGCAATTAGATAATCTGAACGTTGCAATGGAGAGTGAACTGTAAAATCTATAGTTTTAAACGTAAGCCTTCTGATTTGTCTAGGACTTTTTTTCGTTAGATTGCCAGGAAATCCTGTTTAGATCAGAGATATAAGCAGCAGCACAAACTAAGATAATTATAAAACAGGGTAGGTGTACTGCATGAAGTGAACAAGTTTAAAATAAATGTGTAAAAAATCCACACAGAACATTCACTACTTTAATACCAGAATTATAAAATGACTTTCTGGAGTTCTTATCTCCAGTTTTCAATTGTCAAAAGCAGAAGCTAAGATAGAAAACTTCTCTTAAAGCCATGAAAGCACAAAAAAGTTAGTAATTAGTAAAATTTATAAAAGGCAAAGGTCAGAACTGATAGGAAACATCATCACATGGGAAACATTACAGCCCATCTGCCTTTTGTCAGAGTTAGGACTTTTACTAAAACTCAAAATAGTTTTTTGTTCTGCAGCTAGTGTGCTTCAGATTAATGGTTCTCAAGGTCCACTGCCCTTAACTTTTAGGCATCTCTCTGCTCCATATTTCCTCTACATGCCATCAAGTGCTGTAGAAGCCTATCAATCTCCCATTTATTCCAGTCACCAGTCTGGTGTGTGGCAGCAGAAACCTCCTAAATCATGCAGGATAATGAATCCTGAACCACTTTGGATCATTCTTCTGCTGCATGACTCATTTGAAATTAAGGTCATAAATTGATCTCCATGTATTTCCCTTCAGTAGGGTGCAGAACTCTCAGGTCCATTTAAGGCGTGTCATGCAGATTTTCAAGCAGCAAAGCAGCCCCAGACTATCACATTTGCACCACGTTTGACTTGATGATGTTCTTTTCTTGTAATGTATTTATTTTTTCAGTTGTATACCAGATGCAATGGGATTTATATCTTCCAAAAACTTCCACTTTTGGAAGTTGGGATGTTTTCCCTAAGTTTTCCTCATCAAGGGGATTCTGAAATATATGAAATATGTGAAGCATGTCTTTGTGATCTTTTTGGTGAACAGTAGTTTTGGTGAATATATTTATATTTGAATGATGAGTAGTGATCATATCACTGAGTTGTCGCTTCATTATCGTTTTGGTTGGCCCACCACCACGGTTGAGGTTCTCCAGTGTTTCTTGTTTGTTCCATTCATAAATAATGGTTCTCACTGAGGTTTGATAGCAGGCCAAATAGATTAACCCTTCCCAGACAAACTGATGCCAACCACTTTGTTTTCATTTGTTTTTGGATTTTTGTAGATGGGATAAATGTGTTCTGCTTTTTAAAATATTTCAACCTACTCCATGCTGTCAAACAGGATCTATTGAAGAGATTTCTTGGCTGAATTCAGCTTCTCAGAAAGTGTGTCTGATCACAGTTAAATTATAAATTACCAAAAGATTCCTATCACATCTTCATATAGGAGTAGTTTGTCTATATAATAAATCAATTTATAATTAGAAAATGGCTGTTTGTATTGAGGCTATGTCAATTACTGAGACCTGAAATCATTTAAACAGAACAGAAGTGAGCTAAGACCAACTTGATTACTGTCATTCGATAGAGAAGTTAACGCTGTGGGCAAAAGAGAAAAAAAGCTGCGAGAGTCGTTGCTCTCGGTTCTCACACCACCCTCTTTTACCTCATGGTGCAGATGTGCTGCACTTGGGTTTAGAGAGGCATAATCAAGGAAGGACGTCATCTCCAGTTTCCAACGCATGTTCTTAAACTACTGCCTAACTTGCTAAAAATAAATATTTACTTATTTTACTCTGTTCAACCAACATAACATCAGAGACATAAAACATATTTTTTTTAAAACACCTGCACATGAGATTTATCACATTTTTTCCATAGATATACTTCATTAGAATGGTAATGAAGAATGGTCTCACAAAGGTTTACACCATTCAAGATAAATAAAGCTACTTATTTTCATCCCCCCACACACCATTTCATAAATGCAATAATAAAGTGAGCTTAAATATCAATAGAAGAACCCAAAAATACAAAATCTAAGCCTAAATTAAACATTCTCCTTAATTTATTAAAGCAAAATTCAATGTCATGATCATTATTTCTGCATTACCACCATATTTAAATATTTAAGGTTTATTTAAACCTTAAATATCAGGATATTTAAGATATGAATAAAAGTTAGCTTAGCAAAAGGGAAACTTTAGCAGCCAGTAAAGGTTTTCTAACAGTCTGTTGTGTAAATTCAGCAATGAGTCATTCTCACTGTGGAACAGATTGTGAAAACTACTGATGCAGAGCTGTGCAACCTCTGCTTTATGAGTAAATCGGGAGGGGAGGGATACTTTTTTAAAGATCCTTTTCATTAAAATTATTTCTTACACTGAAAAGTTTTTTGTTAAAAAGGAACTGTCTTCATTAGATTAACTGTCGCACAGTTCACATTAAGCAAAGGTGTTAAGAAAAGCTACATATGTGCACATTTAAAGCTGTAAAATGACAAATGATTTTTGTAATTAATGTTTACCACAATAAATAAACACTTTCCAGATCTCCGCCTTTGTTGTTAGTAGGTATTGTGCACTGTCTGATCAGTTATTCACAAAAACATTTTTCTGTCATTGAACATTTTAGAGAAATGGTATAGAATCAGTTTGCAGAACGTATGAACACTGTCCTATAGTTGAAAACCTCAGACAAAATAAAAATAATTCCTCGTGGTCACCGCTTTGTTCACAATGCCTTCAGTGGCTGGCCGACGTATAAATATAATTAAACATCAATTTTGCACATCGCTTTGCAAAAGCTGAGCCCTCCCAAAAAAAACACTTTTCATCGCAGAAAAAAAAACATTGAAATAATTTTTTACAAATAATTTTCTCACAATATTAAGCTTTTTGTGCTTTTAGCTGTTGGCGCTACTCAGTTTGTTCTAAAGGAGCAGAAAATCAGCTTGGTAAAACAAAGATCATATTATGCTGACACAAGAAAGAAATGCACCCGTTTGTGGTGAAGAGTTCCTGTTTTAAATCTTCTCAAGTCTACACTGTTTCCTTTCCCCATAAACAGAAAAAAAACAAAGCTAATAATTTGTCACAATTTGAGTAAAAAGGATAGCTGTAACTTTAAAATAAAAACTACATATTGATCATTTTAGTTGCTTCATATTTAACCATTTAGATGATTTTTCACACTTTCTGATCAAAACCATAATTCACCCCATAGTTTTCAGTTTTAGGTGAATAACATAAAAAAAAAACACCAATGAATTATTTTAAACTTACCTGTCAAAATCATGTAGATGAGCAGATGGAAGCGCCGTGGTGCGTACATCTTGACATGAATTTAGATTCTACTGACAGCGCCTTTCTGTGTCAGTGTGCAGTAGTTGGAGAACGAGTTGAAAAATGAGGCTGTTTCCTTAGCAGGTGGGTGTGACACTTCCGATATTACACAGAGCCCCATTCACAGTTGTATAAAATGACTTCGATCCCCAATACTTCCCACTGTCATAGAAAATTTCTAATTCTTTCTCTTTCAAAAAAACACTCCAGTTGCTTCAAATTGTGTTGGTTTTATTTTAAAGGGCTTTAAATGTTGTTTAAAATGTAAATATCTTCCCTGTAAAGACATCTGTTCATGTCTGAATGTTCTTGGGTAAACATGTTTCAACTCTGTTTAGGTTTAGAAAAGCCTTTTTCTTGAAAAATGTCTATAAATGCCAAGTCTTTTGGGCGGGATCACAGATTAGCCACTTTTTTCACAATAAACTTTAAAACCTCCTCTTGAAGTAAAACAAACTCACCACCAACCTGGAGGTGATGGTGAGAGAAAATAAGTATCTATGCGTATGTAATACTGGATTTGTAAACCGTCTGAGTCTGTTTATAGAATAGAATTACTTTATTCATCCCAGCAGGGAAATTATTTAGTTTATGTGTAACTTTGGATATTTATGTGTGCAAAACCTGATTTGTGAACTGAAAAACATTTTCTGCATGAATTTTTAAATGCGTTTTCAAATGCACACACACCAATATCTAAAAATGATGAATACACAATAAATTAACATGCACAGTTACAAATTACACAAATAATAACATTTGAGAGATACATTTTTATCTTCAGTCTCACAAATGTGATAATTATGAATTCAAGAAGGTTCTTCCACATGCAAATGATTAAATTCATGTGCACAAATTGCCTAACACGCACAGACTAAGCGACACGTATGTACAGATAAAATGCAAGTGTGTGAGGTTTTTTGAAACTCATGTGACACTCAAACAGACTTAGACAACTTATAAAAATCCAGAATGAAAAACAGAGGTAAACCATAAGCACAGCCCTGAAATACCTATCTGTATAACTCAATCTACTTTTCTGTACTGATAAACACTTATCTTAGTTTAATTTTTGCTTCTTTTTTTCTCATCTTTGTTCTGTTTAATTTAAACTTGTGACTGCAGTTCCTCTGCTGAAGTGTATTTTACAAATCCAGCACATGAAAAATCCAGTTTCTATTCTTCTTTTGAAATGACAAACAAGATGTAATGAATCAACAAACAACCTCTGCAACTTTTCCACAACAGAAACAAGAGTTTTGTTTTATTTACAGTGCTCTGCTAAAACATATGCACACATGAATCTATTTGCATTAAATCATAATCTACCAGTAAACATCAATCTATTTCCCCACCATATTTGCAAGGTTAAACTGTATTTTTCTCTCCCAGAATGGCCTAAAATTTTGCTTCGAAAAGTATCCCCACCCCATAATGCTGCCATGTTTCACTGTTTGCAAGGAGGGGGGGCTGCCAGTTAACTCGTATAATAAAGTCAACTGCACCAGATGCAAACAAGTGCAGTATTTTATGTCTTCTTTTTTGTTTTTGCACTGTTCTGTTACTTTCCTCCCACTACTCAATTATGTATTGCTTTGTGGTGCTCTGTCACATACAGTACATTGACATTTGTAGTTGTAACTTCACAAAAGTCAAAAAGTTTGAGTGTTTTTATTTGTTGTTGTTTTTTTGCATCAATATGACAACAGTTCGTTTAGAAATCACTTCTTTGTATCTGGCTTTTGAACTTTCAGAGAGAAATCTGAAACTGGGCATCCCTGAGTGATGCAGCCCAGAGAAATAATGTCTACATGTGAGGAGAAATATGAAGCTAAGTTTTCAGGAATGACTCCTCCGCTAGCTTCTATCTGAAGAGATGGGAACTCGTTCTTCAGGTCTCGCGCTGCAACATGAAGCTCCTGAAAAGCAGAAATGTGGAAATAGACGCTTGTTAGTTTTGCAGTTAAAGTTTTATTCCTTGAACTTCTGAGTTTTGAAATGCCTTACCTGTGGCTGAAAGTTGTCCAACATGATTATGTCTGCTCCAGCTGCGGCTGCCTCTCTTCCTTCCGCTGTGGAGCAGCACTCAACCTCGATCTTACTGCTGAAGCCACACACTGAGCGCGCCACTTTCACGACCTGAGAAAAAAACAGAATTCTAAGTTTGTCTTTTGCAGAAGTAAGAGAACAACGCCTGAACTCTGCACATCTGTCAGTCAGGTGGGGATCACTGGTTATTTTCACATTACAAAAAAGGGCATGTCTTAAAATTACTGCTTTATCATTGTCACCATGTCAAGTGTGATTTGAGCGATAGGCTCTTGCAACACTTCAAAAATTCTATAAAACGATGCAATGAGAAACAATGGTCACATTGCGACCGTTAAGACAGACCAGAGGTTGTTTTTTTGTGAAGAAACAAAATAGATGTTAAACAAGGAGGTAAAATTTGACTTTAAGACCATGCAAACTCCCAAATAAGTTTAACCTTTCACCAAACATTGCATGGATGTCACTGAGAGACGTTAAAGAAGGCATTGGTTTAAAGAATGATATTGCTAATAGATTCCAATGTGCCACATTTTTGTGCTTTTCTCTCTATTTTTAAATTCAGACTTGTTCTGGTGAGCTGAATGTAAGAACACTGCATTTTTTAGATAAAAAAAAACAAGTTGATGACTGTACATAAGAACATGATTCAAAGTGCCTTTCTTGATTAAAACTTAAAGAATGCATAGTGACTGATCACGTCAATGTTAGGAAAGCAGAACCTGACTTAGTTCTGTGCATCTCAAAAGAAGATCTTTCACTCTGTTTATGTGCTTTGTAGGTTCTGCAGACATTTATAGTCATCATTGCCCTGGATCCCCAGCATTGTAACTGGCATAAGACACGATCCATCATGTCTTATGGATCATCACAGTTATGTTGTAGATTAAACATACCTGGATGAACCATTCGCAGCTAAAACACTCCATCTGATTTTGTTTCATTCCGTAGGAAAGGTCTGTCAGATTAGATGTGGCTATTTGACCAAAGTGATTCTTAATAACTATGACCGAAATTATATAGAGCTTAGCAATCCTTTTAAATCTAAGTGAAATGTGAATGTCGTAGCAGTTCCTCAATTAGTTTTCTGCTAGATCTGCATTATGTCCAAAATGACATAATGCTTCTTCTTCTTTTTTTCAGTTTGAAAACAATGTGTTTCAATTTGTTCTACATAACGCATAAAAGAAGTCAATTCCAATACATTTGTTTTGCAAATTAAGTGTAATGTAACCATATTTTTCTAGATTAGTTTTCATATCTGATTAAGAGTTGTCAGCAAGTGAACAAAAAAAAGTTCTACTGGACTTTATCTGCTACCTGTGAATTTTCACACAGTAGACTGAAAGCAGGAACTTTTTTTTTTACCCCTCCAGGGGGTCTTTTGTGGGCTCTAGTGTCCCTTATATGAAAGTAGGCTGACAAAAAAGGGGGAAGACATGGGGCAAATATTGCCAGGTCCGGGAGTCGAACCCGGCCACGTCGAGGACTCAAGGCCTCCAAACATGGGTTTTCGCTATCCCCTACGCCACCATGGCACGCCGAAAGCAGGAACTTTGAAGAACTTATAATTGCAGAAACTTGATAACTTGAGCCAGCTGAAGATTTATACACAATTTGTAATCACAACTACCTGGAGATAGAACTGCCGTTGGTATCATAGGAAAACATTAAAAACTGTCCTATTTGTGCAATTGTGGATATTTCATATCCTATTGAACCAATTAACAAGACATCATCATCATCAAGTTTATTTGTATAAAACATTTCAGCAACAAAGTGATTCAAAGTGCTTCATGTGATAAAAACAAAGCAAAATAAACAAAGAAAGAAACATTACACTGCAGTGGCAAAATAAAGAAAATTAATGAAAATTTGGACTGTTCCCATCATAAAGGTTTTTGCAGAACCAGTGCACAGAAGACTGCTGAATGGTGGCATGGAGATCATTTATTTTTAAAAAACTGAAGCACCTTGGAACAGAGCATGAGATGAAAATGAACAGAACAGAGGATCTGGCAACAACAACTCAAAAAAGAAAACAGGTGAGTGGTACAACTGACAGGTGTGTTCAATAGGACTAACTGCAGAGACAAAGCAACATGAGAACCTGGCAGACTAATGATGAAAGCTGTGACAAGGAAAGATGCAGGGAAACTGAGATAGACACTGAAGGTGAACTATGACCAAATAGGAACTGGAATCAAAGGGAGAACCAGGTCTAAGAAAAATGAATGATACATAAGAAGCGAAGTACGAAGAAACTAATTTGGGTCATTTGGGTTTGCGTAATAAATGCTTGCTCACAGTCACAGACAGCACCACCTATTTCCACGAAACTCCTTCTGGGAGTTGGAGGTTTCTGCCTCACAGAGTACCCGTCCCCCACACCTCGCCCACTCGGCTCCTTCAGACTAGCATCAGCAGTGATTGGAAAACCCCTGGTGGATCGGCACATCTGCTGAGCTCAGCATGCAAACTACTTCTCAGTTCAGTTCTCCTAAGAACTGTTGTTAAAGGAATAATGGAAAAGCAATGTTGCAATGATGTGCTGAAAGTCAGAATGTCAGAAAGAGCAGAAGTTTCTTAAAGGGCAGAAGTTTCTTAAAGAAACAGAGCCTGAATTTCAAGGTGTCAGATTCGGAAATAAATATTTTGGTCATGTTTGATATATGCAGTATTTTTATAATTAAGTAAGTTAGTTAATGGAAGTAACTAAGTTACTTGATTAAGTTACAATCAAGTAACTGTGCCAGTTACTGTGCCAAATGGCACTGTGCCATTTTACAAGCTGTCATTTTACTGTGCCATTTTACAAGCTGTCATTTTACAAGCTGTAAAATGGCACCATGGATTATACCTATTACTGCCCTTTTAAGTTTATCACAGACAGTTTTGAAAAGCAGAACAAGAAGGGCTTATTTTGAATGGTTTCCAAGATTCTTCTCTTTAAAAAACATAATGTCAACATAAACTATGTTTTCAAAAGTTCATCTGAATAAATCATAGAATCAATGTTTGTTCGGAATGAGAAACCAAACCATATTCTAAACACAAACACCTCATACCTAAGTGTCAAACATCATGATGGAGGTGTGATGAGTTGGGCTTTTATGAACCCACACAACCTGGTCGCAGGTCGTGTGGTGAGCAAATCATTGTGCTCACGACTATACACAACCAGCAACCTTCTGACTGCAAATGTGAACCCATCTGCAAAACATCTAAAAGTTGTCTCAAACTAGATCACGTCAGGTTGCAAACACCGCTCCACATCTACAACAGGGTGGCTGAATCAAGGTGCTGGAATGACCTAGTCAAAGTAGAGACCAGCTGTTGCACAGAAATGATTGGATCCAATCATTTCCCCGTGGTGACATCTCCAGGTAGGCCTTTAGGAATGACTCCTACAGAAAATGACAACTGAAGCAAAGAGGCTTTCTTTTTGCAATGTCTGTACGTAAATAAATGGTGCTTTAAAGTGTCATTCTTATCAGAGTAACATTTTCAACATATATGTGTGTCTCAGATGGAGAGTGTCTCTCCAATTTGGAGAGGCATGCACTAGATAGAACCCCCCCCCCCCCCCCCCCCCCCCCCCCCAAAACAAAAAAAACCCTTGTGTATTTTATTTATCGTAGCTGGCCTCCTGGGGCACAGCGTGGTGCTGTGGGTCGGGCAGGAATCCCCTGTGCAGCAACTGGTCTTCAATGCAGCTGTCCTGGGTTTAATTTCCTCTTTTTCTCCCATGAAATAAAGACCTCTAGCTTTACAAAAAAACTCAGTAAGTATTGAAAATGAAGCCCTTATGTATGTCTGCATGGGACTCATCTGTATGTAAGTAAATAAAATATATTAGTATGAGAATAATCCTCCTTATTAAGATGTAATTCATGGTTAATTTCTGGTTGTAAAATTCTGAAACTAATTTTGTCTTGTGACTGTGATAGTTATTTCCTAGTAACGTTTTTCAACATTTTAGGTTGACTGGTTGTGGTTTCCTTTTTGAAAATGTTTTGGTTGTTTAGCAACATTTTAAACGCTTTTAAAATCATGTCATCTTGTATTGTGTTTTGTTGCTATAGAAACAGAAAATGTTATCTAACACTGTTTGTAGCTGGCAAAATCTGGTAGACTTGTGCCATCTGTTGTGCAGTGGCGCCCCCACAAAATTTTACATGCCTTTGTAAGAACTGAAAATGCAAAGTTGTTGTGTTGTGATCATTTGAGCACCATCTTCCTGTTTGTTCATCTTGAACCACTGAATGTCTGCTGCAGCTGCCCACCTTTGTGATGCTCCCCGATGCCCAGACGTGGTTGTCCTTCAGCATCACCATCCCGCTCAGGTCCTGTCTGTGCATGGATATGCCGCCCACCAGCATGGCGTACTTCTCCACCAGCCTAAAGCCGGGGGTGGTCTTACGGGTGCCAGCCACTTCTCCGTGCCAGCCGGCAGACTTTGCCGTCAGTTTGAGCCGAGAGCAGCGGGTGGCAATCCCCGAGGCACGACTCAGGCAGTTTAGAGCAGGGCGCTCCCCGAGGAGAAGGCATCTCGCTGGGCCCCTCACCACAGCAGTCACAGTGACAGCATCTGGACCTGCAGATGTTACAGAAAATGGGGAGAAGGAGGCACTCCATGTTTTTTTCGTTTCTGTACATTGGCATGTCAGGAACATTATTCTCTTTTTAATTTGACTCCTATCTGAATGCACAGTTTATCTTCTTTGTATCAGCAAATTACAATCAGCATTACATACACCTTATTACTGCTGAAACCAGTAGTTTATATACACCAAATAAAAAGACAGGTCTATGTTTGTTTTTTCTCACTATCTGAAGTTAAATCAAACCAAACATCATTTGTTTTGGGTCAGTTAGAATTATCACAATTATTTCTATTTGCTAAATGCCACAATAATGAGAAAGAGAAATGTACCAGCTCCTCCTGCAGCAAAAAAGCTCCACAACAAGATGCTGTCATCCTCATGCTTCACTATGACGATGGCACAAGCATCCCTGCTTTTCCTCCAAATGTAAAGTTGGTCATTATGGCCAAACAGTTCCACTTTAATTATATCTGACCACAGGACTTCTCTTCATGTCTCCAAAATCAACGTTCTTTGTCCCTGTGTGCATTTGCAAACTGCAGTCTGTTTTATTGTGTTTCTTTTGGAGTAAAGGTTTCTTCCTTGCTGAGGGGCCTGTCAGCCCATATCGCTTCAGGACATGTTTCACTGTGGATGATGACACTGCTTTACAAGTCTTTGGCTTAAAACACACCCACCATTTTGCTTCCAATTAAGTCAAATGTGTCTGTTAACCTATCAGAAGTTTCCAAAACCATAACATCATCATCTGGGCTACCTCATGTCTGTTTTGCAAGTAAAACATATAGTCAGAATAAAAGAATAACTTATTTGCATTTCTGGGGATTTGTACATATTTAAAGCTATTAATTTATGGCACTTTGCAACCTCTTTAAGTGAACATGTTACTGTACTGTTAGAAAGTGCAGTGTTGAAGAAGAAAAATTGTATTTAGCTTGTATTGCTAACTAAAGTAACCTGGTCACGCAGCATACCAATCAGCAAATCTCACTGTTTTCTGAACTTAGAACTGAAAAACTGTAAATTTATGGTTTGATGATTTATCCAAAATTCAACTTCAGAAGTAAAAGGAACAGAGCACAACTCTTTCCTGCTTCAGCATTTCACTTCTTCACAGTTAGCTTGTCTTTATTTATCTTGCAAATAATTAATATCCCTATGTACTGCTGAGGCAGTCTGTGTACCAACAATCTGACTTTCACCACAGTTTGACAAACATTAGTCTAAAGTTTTTTGGGAAAGCACTATAGCACATCTGTTTTATGGCTCCAAAAAGCCCATTTTAGCAATTAAACTATACACCTGACCTTCCTGCAACGTCCATCCAGCACTAGGCTAATTTAAAACATTCCTTTTGTTTCCATCATTCAGCGGAGATCCAACATTAAAATTTGTTTGGTTGTTTGAAATATTAAGATGTAACAAACATCAAGGTTTCAAGAAAAAGTAAAGTAAATAAAAAGATAATTGGAGCATTGTTCTCACCAAATGATTAGTGGTTTTATCTTATGTCAGAGTAGGTTTTGTGGTAATTTAGTTTACTGATGCTTACCGATCACCGCTCCTTCCTGGTATATCCAGTCCACTGTGCAGCCCACCTCAGTGAACACTGCTGTGAAGAAAGGGCTTCCTGCCAGCACGGTGTGTGGAGTTTTACACAACAACTTTGCCTCCACTTCCTCTGATCCCACGCAGGCTCCTGCCGGGTCAAAGTTCGGAGTGTCCTCTGCCAGCCACTCTCGTGCAAGCCGGGTCAGGGTATAATTTGGAATCGAATGGACAACTTGTGGTTTTGGTCCAGACATGCTACAAACCTGCATTTAAAAAAAATGTATGCTGTAATTTTCCGATCTTTTAATGAAAGTAGGAACCAAAATTAGGCCATGCATTGTCAAATAAACCTTTGTTGTCTAAGTGTGATTTTAAGTTTTCTAATGAATTGACACATTTTTCAGGTTTTAACTACTGATTCCTATTTTTATTCTTGTTTCCAATGGAGCAGCTGCAACAAGACTAGATTACACAAGAAGATGATCATGAGTGAGTAATGTCTCACAAGGTCCATTTAGACTCATCACCCTTCTGAGTCAAAAAATGAACTTTCGCTCAGTCTGCGACACAAAGCAACATGTTTAAAAGTTCTGCTTCCTTTGTGTTCTGTCATACTCTTAGCTCCAACCTAGAACACAAAGGAATAATACACAGTATACTAGGCTGGGACTGCAACAGCATGATAAATGCAAATGAGATGCATACCTTCTTGTCTCAGTGGCTCTCTGTGTCTGTAGATCCCAGGCTGCAGAGGGACAGAAGTGAGCACACATGGCCTCAAGCAAAATGTGGCATGGAATTTGACCCTGTGTCCATGTTGGAATGTTTACAGGCGCACTCAGAGGTCACACCACAGGATTAGCATTGATTGTTTTTATTGATTAACAGGCCTCTGAATACGGTTTTTGTTGCAGAGAAAATTCATTCTGATTCTACACAATCAAATCTGAAGCTTATTTTCCCCCACTGAGTTCTGTTTACTTAGATTTAGTTTGTATAATCTGACAAAAAATTTTAATCTAAAAGCCTTCTGCAGAGAATTTCACAAGATAAAATGCAGAGAAATACATTACACTACATTTTTGCTGCCGTAACCCGGTATTGTATTAAAATCATGCATATTCCATTTCACTTCAGTGCAGTTTATTAATATTAGTGGTGATTAACACAAATATAATCTCAACATTCAATAAAAGTCCAGTTTGACATTTTCACTACAGTCTGATTTTAACCTTATTGCCAGTTATCTATATGAAAACTCACAAATTGCTTGGATCTTTACTTTAATTTGAAAACCCATTATGAATAAACACAATGCAGAGGATAAAACACGAGTTTCCTTTAAGAGGAGAGCCGAACTCGGCCTCGACCCCCAGCAGAACCAGACGCAGGATGAGCCATGGGCTGCAGTGAGAACAGGAAGGAGGCATAAATAAATGCAAAAGCACTAGGCCAGGAATACTTTCTATATAAAGAAAAAGAAACAAAACTCAAAGTTAATGGCAACTATGACTCACTCTAAGAGTCTGGCAGCAATAGTTCTGCATTTCTTAGACGGTAAATGGGTGATTTTTATCTGCTGAGAAGAATTTAGAGTTGATAACAAAGCAAATGGCCCTGCGACAGACTGGCGACCTGTCCAGGGTGAACCGCGCCTCCCGCCTGGAACGTAGCTGGAGATAGGCACCAGCAACCCTCCCGACCCCATTAGGGACAAGGGTGCACAGAAAATGGATGGATGGATGGATGGAACAAAGCAAATGTTTTCACTGAAGGACTATGCAATATAATCTGAATTTAATCTTATAAGGAACCAGCCCTCCAGCCTTTTCTGATTTAGCGTTTTCTAAATCAGAAAACTTCATATTTCAATAGTGAATTGTGCACTCAAATATCCTAAAGAAGGTACTTAATGGAAAATATCACTTGGTGTTCTTTGAATATTGACATACTCCCCCTGAGTCAGTACTTTGTAGGACCATCTTTCATACAATTACAGCTGAAAGTCTTTAGTGGGATGTTACTATTAGCTTTGTTCAACAATTAAGAGTGCTTCAGGCTCGGGCGCAGCAACCCAAGGTCCCAATGGCAGATTTTGAATTTGTTTTTTATTGAATGCATGTTTTAAATTGTACCTTATATAAAACTCATAAGCCCATGTGAATTGTATTGTTTAAATATTGTTACATTTTCATTAGTGTGTACAATACTCAAATATTTGAAAATCCTGAACCTATAGTACATCTTTTCAGGACCAACTTGGAGTCATTTCAAATGGGATGTTTTAAACCTGCTGAGGCTTATCTAATAATGTATTGTAATTTGCAAAAGCAGATTTATTTATTTATTTTATATAAGGCACCAAAACTAGTGCTAGCCCAGGAGCCATTGTCCAATCCGGCCCTGGTTGAACGCACAATTAAAGGGGGAAAAAAAGGAAACGTTTTTCCATTTGTGCATCATTTGCCAAGAAGTATTGTTACAATGCGCCTCATCAAGTGTCGCTTTTAACATCTTAGCACAGAAACATCGGTGAACTCTGTGTTTACTATGTAGATTTGGAGGACGTATAGGTTACAAGCATCAAAGAGCACAATGGCAGGAAGTACAGTGCGTGCACGATGGGCGGGGGCAAGCTTCCCCTGTCGAAACAGCGTCGATGACGTCACGTCACGAAGGCGGCAGTATCTTGACGGCGCGTTCTCGACGCTCTCGAGCACGAGCCGGACTTCCACCGCCTTCAGAGATCAGGAGCTAGAACCAGGAAGCGAAAGTATACACATGGAGGGTGTGTCTGGCCCCGCCAGCACAGGTTTTATTTATAAAAACACCGTCCTCCGCGGTTAATTTAATGGGGGACACGGCGAAGACCAAGCGGCGGGAGCAGCTGAAGCGCTGGGCCGGCTCCAGCACCGACAGAGCGTCGGACGTTCCCCGGCGGAGGTGGCGGGGCGATGCCGGGGAGGGAGAAGGGGAGGCCGAGGCCGAGCTGAGTGGCGACCCGCCGGGGGATCAGCAGCCAGAGTCAGCGGGCAGGGATGAAAGCAGCCCCATCCCGAGTGGACGGTGAGGACACAGCTCAGTCAAAACTGTTGGACACCAGCAAAAAGGAAAAAGTCAGCCTATTATAGTATCAGGAGTTATCTAATCAGTGTAAAGCAGGTTTTGTTGTCTGCTGCGCTGTGCTGAGCCAGGTCTCATTTTATCTGCTCAACATGTTTGTTATTGATCTTTTGGGGAGTACTTTAGTTTAGCCATGCTTGTCTTTAGCCAGTCTGTCATTAACACTCGCATTCACCACAGTTAAGAAGGGGTTGATTCAATGGTTTGGGGGATCCACCGCATTCCTTGTTTCCCAGATTTTTTAAGATCTGAACCTAGCTGTCCTTTCTAATAATTTGATGCTTGATATCTTTCTGTATATTTTGCTTCCTTGGAACCAAACCGGTAATAGTAATGTTGCTCTTTTCATACCCAAATCCCAACCTGCTCTGGGGACATTTTGTACCCACTTACAACTAAAGATGTAAAATAATATTCCCCAATCAACTCATATTTCACTGGAAGCAAATGTGGTCATATGACTCTGATAAGCAGTATCTGCCAGAAGAGGATTGATCAGAGTTGTTTTGGTTTGGACCAGTGTCATAAGAACCTCAGATTTTCACCTTTCAATTCACATTTTAGCTAATTCATTGTTTTTGCTGCAACACATAGCAGCAGAAATGCACTTGAGGTAGCACCATTCAGTCCAAGAAAATAAAGCAATTACTACAACAAGTTGTCATTAGATCATATAGCCCTAATTATTGGTGGTTAAATGTGCATCTATTATGCACATTTATTATGCAGGATTTACTGCCATGCCACCCAGCAGTAAATGCTGCTGGGTTATAGACTAGAAATAGATGTTCTTAGTTTTGACACGTTTGATGACTGAAAAAAAAAACTTTTAATATTTCAAGGTTTCTCCCAGAAAACTTGCTAAGCCCGGTGGCTGGGGCGCTCGGCAGTCATTCATCCAGCGGCCCACCGTGTTTTTGAGTTAATAAATGTTTTAAGTTTCAGGAAATTTGAAAATATCACTTGATAATTATGTGTTATTGGAAGATCAATGTCTGAACACCAACTAGTCTTTAAAAAATGCAAACATAAAGAAAAACTCAAATAAATATGCAATGCTCAGCCTGGTGCCCTCTCAGGTTTATAATAAACTTGGGGAAACCCTGTATTTGTTATTCAGGTAAGACCTGATCAAGAAAAATCTTGCTATCACACTGTCTGAACACCTGATTGGCCAATCTCTACGAATAAGGTCGTCTACAAATCCTCAGAAAACTAGTTTTGCTGAGAGTTTTGCTGTTTTGTCTGCACCATATTTCTCCTAGTAATGTCCCCTAACCAGCTTTCCCTGTCCCTGCTTAAGAAAAGCATCCCCTCTGCATGATGCTGCCACCACCATGTTTCATTGTTGGATGGTGTGTTTTGTGGGTTAAGTTCAGTATTGGTTGTCTGCTACAAAGTGTTTCATTTCTATGTTAACCGGTTCAATGTTGGTCTCATCTAATCTGAAGACATGTGCTTTTGATGTCTCCTGTTTGGATTGTGGTAATCTGCAAACTGGTACCAGCCTCTTTATAACATCTGTAAATTGCTCCAGTTTAAAATTTATTTCCATCTTTTTAAAAACCTTTGTTAAATTGGCCAGTTTAATTAATGAAGAACAACAAACAGAACAACAATGTGAATACTGGTTGTCTGTCATTTCATAGTATTTTAGCAGCCTGGATCAACTGAAGGATGATGCATCATTTATCTCTTACTCAGTAAGGTTCATTTTAGACCTCAAATCACTACAGAAACACTTTGGTCTCTATTTTCTTGGACTGTTTTGGTGGTCGACCATTTTGCTTTGACTTTTTTGTGATTTAAAGAACATCTCGGCGTGATCGAGCTGATCGGTCCGAGCAGTGTTGTGTGTGTTTTGTTTGCTAACCTTAGTTCTATGCTGAGAGGCTATTTACCATCCATATATCAGAAATTCCATCTCGTTTGACATCCTGGTTTCGTGCTCCGTCATTACATCAGTAAGTGCAGATAGCCTACCAGAAAAAATGTTTGTCCTTCAATATTTCAGGGAGATTTGTACAGGAAGTATTTTTGCTGAAAGCTATTTGCTGTCCTCTTGCCTTCATATTTTTTTTCCAGCATTGCTGGAATTCAAGTTTATTTTTGACTGTACTACTTATGAACTTATGACATATATAGTCTGGATTTCATCTAGGGAAACGCTGTGACACTGCCATTTTACCTTTCCAGTTTGGCTTTGGACTATTTCTTACCTCAGTTAAAGCACATCAACTTCTAGAACAAAATGTTAATTTGGTGTCTGATGGGGCTGCACAGTGGCACAGTTGCCTTGCAGCAAGAAGGTCTTGGGTTCAAATCCCGGTCTTTCTGCACAGAGTTTGCATGGAGTCTCCCTGCGCATGCGTGGGTTTTCTCCGGGTTCTCCAGCTTCCTCCCACTGTCCAAAGACATTATTCTCCCTAAGTGTGAATGTGTGTGTGTGCATGACAGACTGGCAACCTGTCCAGGGTGTACCCCGCCTCTCACCCACGTTAACTGGGCGAGAGGGCGAGAAGCTTCCAGTTAACATTAACTGGATAGAAAATGTGTTGTCTGCTAGTGGTCATAACACATTAATTCATAACTATTCATAACAATTTTATAAGTAGTTCACTTTATTGGGTAAAGAATCTGTAGAATGGAAGAAGTCAATTTGCAATTTTGAATTTGTTATTATGTTTATACACTAAATTTAATTTTGATCTTTTGTACGCTGCACTTCTGACATGTGGTTTCAGTCACCAACAAGCTTTTGACCATAATTCTGGCTGCGAATTTGATCTCTCAGAATTGGTCGATTTTATTTAAAGTGATCTACTAGCATTACAAATACTTAGTGTTGGCCTCTCTCATTGATTGACTGAATAGTTTTAGTTCAGATGGGACAACAATTGAGCTTTTTTGAATTAGCAATTAATCAGTTCAATGTCAAAATGACCATTTCAATTATTAATATATTTTTAAGGGACGTTTTATTTACAGAGATTTCATAATACAATTCGTTTATAGGTTCTGTTGCATGTGGTTTCTATTTCCATTTGTCCAGTAGGGCAGTGACACCAAACACACATCAAACCAGCTTTTTGTTGAATAAACTTTACTTTACAGAACTCTTAACAAACTGGAAGACGTTTTATGTAAATATCCAAAATAAAACACAACGAAAAATAATAAATAAAACAGAAATAAAAACCACACACAGCCAAAATCATAAATAAAATGGATTATGACTTCTTATGTTGCTTTCCAGAAAAATATTATAAATTGAAACAGAAATAATGAAGTTCATATTAATTTATCAAGCTTATATGTTTGAGTCATGTTTGCATTTGAGAAAATACTTTATAAATTTAAACTTGTGAAAGAAATTCTTGTTTTGTCAGCATGAATGGTTTTATTGAATCATAAAAATCACCAAAACCTTTCTTAATCTTTGAGGACACATGAAATAAAATCTAATTGAGAACTTAAATCTTCAGTTTATTGTGTGTATTTATGGTTTGGCATATAAACCATAAGTGGTCCCTACTTTTATCATAAATCATTTCAAAAGCTGACTTTTCTAGTATTGGGTGTCCTAAAGAAACAAAGATGGACATAATCTGCAGAGTTAGTGGCAATCGTCCCTTTTGTCTGTTTTTAGGAAGAGGGTGAGGTTTGACCGCGCCGCTGAGTTCCTCGCTGCTTGTGCCAGCGGCGACACAGAGGAGGCCAAGGCGATGCTGGAGGAGACTGAACAGTCCAAAGCAGAACGGAAAGACGGAGAAAGTCTGCCAGACATCATCAACTGCTCCAATTCTGATGGCATCACTGCACTGCACCAGGTAACGCAGCTTCACCGCACTGTCGTTTACATTCAAGGTTCTTCTGGTTTTGCAATTCTCTTAAATTTCTTGAAGTCTTAGTGAAACATGGTGTAAAGGTATTGCTCAAATAATTGCAGGACTACATTGCAAAAGGCGTTTTACACAGTGTGTCTCTTCAGTGAGTGTGTTTTCTGCTTCTTTGTAGGGTGGCGTGATTCTTTCCTCGGCAACACAGATTATTGAAAACTTATTGAGAATGTTGTTATATATGGAGTATATCCATGTAAACACACATAAGTGTGTCTGGACTTTAACTAGACCACTCTAACATAAATATGGCTTTATCACAACCTGACTGTAAATTTAGCATCATTGCCCTCCTAGAATGTGAACTTTTACCCCACTTGCTGCTTCTAAATGGTTTTCTTTGGGTGTTGAACTTTACGCAGCTTTGTTCATTTGCCCATCAACTCTAAAATAGTAGAAAAACATGAGAGGATGATATCAGTTGTGATGTGTTCCTGTTTTCTACTTTCCTCTTTTTCAAATTTGTGCTTCCATCACTCTGTGACTGTTAACATTTAGAGAAACGTAATCAATGTCCAGAGTGTGTCTCGGCTGCCGTGAGACTCTGTCCAACTGTACAAATATTACATCTGCATGAAAAATGCAAATTTATAAAATGTAAAATATATTAGTTAACTATTATTGCACTCCAAGTAGTCCTTTGCAATGTGAATATTGCACACAGTGATATTGTGATGACCATAAATTTGTGTTAAATTGTGCAGGTCTTCCATCAACCACAATTTTGCTAAAGAAAACCATACCCACATCCTCATGCTGCCCCTGCCATGTGCCATATTGGCATATTGGGGGTTGTAGGTATTTTTAGTTTTTCATTGCACATCGTATTTTGCATATAAGCTTACGAGAGCACCTTCTACCAAGTTTCCCCTCAGTGTCTTTCTTTAAACATTTTTTGTCCTCTGCTACATGAAATCCTACTAAAATACATTGAAGTTTTGCATAAAACATATTTGAATAAATAAGCTGATTGTGACTACAGATGGAATATTGTTCTTTTTTTTTATTTTATTCTTTCATTATTGGTATGTCAATTAATTTGCTTTGGTTAAATGTGTGCAGGCCTGCATAGATGGCAGCATAGAGATCGTGACCTTCCTGCTGGAGCACGGCGCCGCCGTGAACCAGGTTGACAGCGAGGGATGGACGCCGCTGCATGTTGCGTCCTCCTGCGGCTACCCTGACATAGCAGAGTGTGTAGGAGTTTCCTTTAAATGGTTAAATCAGTGCAGCACATTGCTCTTTGCCACTGTATTGAATGTCAGAGAACACCGTGGGTGCCAGAGCATTTCTGCTCTCCACAATGCTGACATTGTTGTCATCTGTGCCGAGATAACACTTCAGCTAAAGCGTGAGTGGTCCAGCACTCAAACGCATCCAGCTTGAGAGATTTAAAAATGGATCTTCTTTTTTTTTTCTCCAAAGTGAGAGTCTGTTTACTCTCACTTTTGAGAGCTAATGTGATGGTTGTGTCATAAAACTGGTTCCATTATCCCAGTGGAAAACCATGTTATTTGCACCAAAAACGCAGATAACGTAAACTACAGAGTTAGGAATTCTTCTAAAGGCATTTTGTTGTACACATTCAGGCATTATTTTTATTTTTCTTAGGTTCCTTCTTCAGAAAGGTGCGTCTCTTACTGCTGTGAACTGTGATGGTGACGTTCCTCTGGACATTGCTCTGGAGGAGACGACCGAATCCCTTCTCCATAATTACACACAAAGACAAGGTGAGCTCTTTGCCTACACATCGCTATATTTTATTAAAGTATTTGCAAATATAAAGCATTTGATGCATTTTACTTCAGTCATGTCTGGGATATTTGGAATGGAAAAGAAAATAATGCATTTTAAGACAAGCAGGGCCTTTTTCACTCAACAATTTTGCAATATGATTGCAACTGAATTCACTACGTTAGATGTGTTTACATGTGGAACTAAAAGAAACTGATTTCTGTATTTGACTATTGAACATCTGTAGTTAAACAATTTGATTTGGTTTTTGCTTAAAAAAGTCTAATTCTGGCCTAAAGAAGTGTTGGGTATATTGCATTTATGCGACATAACACAATATGTTTAGATTTAACTTTTGTGCGTTAGTAATGATGGATATCTTAAAGTCCTTTTGATACAACCGAACATGATTTACTTGTCCTAAAGACTTTACATGAAAGGTAAAGTGTTGAAATATTTTAGCTCCTGACATAATAGCTAGAGTATCTTTACACTTTTCTCGTGTTTGAATCCATTGTCATTATTTGTTTATTATATTAATGTGTATTTTAAAATGACAGTAATAATATTTTCTATTATTGTTCTCTAATATTGATCAATATAAATTTTATTAGTTATGACTGAACATAATGCCACATTTAAAACGGCACATCATTAGATTTTAGAATGTTTTAATGTTTTACTTTTTCGTTATCAGTCCTGTAGAATGAGTGATTCAGGCTGTTAAATGGGTTTTCTTTGCATCCATCATACATCACATTCTTTGCATGTAATAGATGAATTTGGCTAGATTGTCTCAATGAAGATAAAAAATGGGCCTAAAACATAGTTATGTATGTAATTCATGTAAACTTGCTTGTCATTTCTTCATTACGTTTTATTACTGTGGTCTATTTGTTTTTATTCTGTCAGTTATTTACAGAAACCTCTTAACATTTGAATTAACACTTAAATTGGGCTTTTTAATAAAACCAATAATCATTATTTGGTTGATTTTCATACAATGTATTCAATACAACTATCAAAAGATCAGCTGAAAGCTCAGGGCTGAATAAATAATGTTAACAGCAACATGTTTTCTGAAAACAGTTGAATCAAATTTTCTTCAAAATGCTGAAGATTTTCTCTGTTGGATAAATGTAAATCATTGGAAGTACAGAACAGAAATGAATTGTGATCCGTCTTGCCGTCCCTGAGTGAGTCAGTGCTCTAGCTTGGTCCTCCATCGCATAGTGGGTGTCTTTGTCTGAGGCGATTTGCTCTGGCACGTTGATGTCAGCTAGTCGTTCTGCCACCAGTGATTCAGACTGCATTGTGCTCTCCTCTATGCTGTGAATAGTTTTATTTGTTTTCTCAGAAGAGAATGTGTGTTTAGATCTACATTGTTTCTCTCTCCGTGTTTAAACTCTTAGATCATCACATCAATACACCAATAAAAGGCTAAATGAAAACATCGATCAGTTGAGCTCAATTTACCAGGATGCAAACCACTATTCCTCAGTCTAACAAAACTCCTTAGGGTCTTTTCTATTTTCAGTCATTTCATATTAATTCCTGGTGTGCAGGTGTGGATGTGGAGGCAGCTAAGCGTAAGGAGGAGGAGCAGATGATGTCAGACGCCATGATGTGGCTGAACGACGGTCTGCCGGCTGATCTGCGACACCCAAGGACCGGCGCCACGCCGCTGCATGTCGCTGCAGCTAAAGGATACATGGAGGCTCTCAAGTAATGTAGTAACTAATTTATTGGGAAACTAAATGCAATAGTTTACCTCTTAGTTAAACTATTTTTAAAGCAAATCAAAGAACAAAGATTTTCAACAAATTCATGGCAGAAAATTATATATTAAGTGGACTTCATACACAGAATCTGCAACTACCATAAACTGAAATACAGTGGAGTGAAGGAAGGAGACAAGAAAGAGGGAAGAAGAAGAGAAGACGGAAGGACAGAGACAAAGTAATAAAAAAGAGGGACACTACATCAAAACGTAACAGTGGAAGAACATAAAAATGGATGACATGAAGAAATAAAGGACACCATGAAGAAAGGATGCAAGGAAGGATAGGTGTGAAAGGACATAAACAAGTACAGAATAGTACACAATATATAAAGGAAGGAAGCTTAATAAAAAAGAAATATTGAAGAAGGAAAGATTCAAAAATGAAAGGAGGAACATGGAACAAGAAGACAAGAACAACCCCAGGAGGGAGGACATGACACTAAAAGGGAAGAAAAAGATTCAAGGACGGAAGGAAAAAGAAGAACTCAAAGAATATGAGTAAGGAAGGATGCAACTTTCAGACAATGGGAAAGAAAAAAGTCTGGAAATGCAAATGATTTCCTTTCTCTTGCTCTCTCTCTCTCTTTCGCACTAATTCAGATGTAGAAAAATAGTTGAATGAAATCTCAGACTCTGTTGTCTCCAGCTCTGTTGTCCGTTTTGCTCCTGCAGGATGCTGTGTCAGTGCGGACTGGACGTGTCGGCCACAGACTTTGACGGCTGGACGCCTCTTCACGCCGCAGCCCACTGGGGTCAAGAGGAGGCGTGTCGCGTTCTGGCCGAGCAGCTGTGCAACATGGAGGCTCGCAGCAACGGGGTGAGCAGCACACGCTCGTTAAGCGTCTCGCCTCTGACCTCCGTCTGTTTCACCTCCTCTTAATGTCTGATTGGCTGAATTCTGCAGGGTCAGACGCCGTTCGATGTAGCTGATGAAAGTGTTGCAGAGCTGTTGGAGGAGCTTTTACAGAAACAAGCCAACGTGAGAAAGATTTCACTTTAACTTAATGTAATAAATGTTTCTTCTGAGTTTAAATGGGGCTTTTTTCCCCCTCTTTCAGTGGCGTAATGAGCGGTCGATATCAGAGAGGCAGAACCAACCAGGCCCCAATGCTGCAAACGCACAAAGCAAGCGACGGAGGTTCATTTCATGTTTTACTTCTTTATAATCATTATTTCCTCTTGCCACACTTTTATGCTCTTATCTGTGAACATAGTGCTATAAGACTCATTGTAGCATGCCCAACAATCAAGATATTTTGCTTCATTAAACATTTGAAGAGTAATGTCAGACGGAGCTTCCTAACGCTTACCCTCTGCCTTTCAGGACATCTGTGTGCAGGATGAGCAGCAAAGACAAGATAAACGTGCAGGATCTGTCTAAAGAACGGGGCGTTTCGGGAGGCGTGGATATGAGCGAGGAGAAAGAGAGCAGCACAGGTAACTCAGCTCGACCCAGAGTGCTGCAGCTGCATTATACAGATCTGATCCATTATTCTGATGTTTCTCTGCAGAAAGCTCTGCTGTGTCCAGTCCAGAAACCGAGAGTGTGACTACATCTACCATCAGTCCTGCAGAGAAGGTAAAAACCCAGCATCAGAGCTCCAGCTTAGAAAATGAATCTGAATATGCTGTTCACATACACTGATTGGTTTTTAACATACGTTTTATGAAACTATTTTAGAAAATTTGAGTCTGTAGAAGTAGAGCTCTGAAAAGAAAATATAACCTCCTGTGCTGTTATTGCTTCAGGTCCCAGTAGGATGTTTAAGCTGCTGCCACATCTGAGATGAATGATGTATTTTCAAAACAGAAATAAATTGTGTTTGTATAATTTCATACTTGTAAATATGGTATTGCAGAAAACATAATGTAGAATTTGTGCAGAACTCAGACACACATCTTTAATGACTCTTCGGAGCTGAGCATGCAGTCATTAATCACAAAGATGACATTTATTAATATTAAGTTTCCTCTGTAAGGTAAAAATAAAAATGATTTTATTTGATTAATATTTTTCTACAAAGATTCCTAAGGATTCAGTTAGGAGGTTCATTCATACATCTGGCTTTAATTCACTGGTTGGTTTATTTCTTCTCTCCTGTGTGTTGCAGCCTACTGAGGAGAAGAATGAGGAAGAGGAGCAGAAGGAGGAGCAGAGGGAGAAGGAGGAGGAGAAGGAGCAGGACAAGGCGAGCCGGACTGCCAGGGTCCAGCCCACTCCTCAGACCAGGGATGCTGCCGCCGAGAGCCCCAACGCTCCAAATGCAGACAAGAAACCCAAACAGTAAGTCATACTCAGCTCTGTTTGCCTTTACTAACACTTCTGTCCTCTTAAAGATCATTTTCTACGCAAAACATTAATATTCAGTTCATATGCAAATTGCAAATGTAATTATTTTTGTGTTCAGGTTCCAGGCAGCAGATCGAGACGAAGAGTCCGAGTCCCAGAGGAAAGCTCGGTGTCGGCTGATGCGACAGTCCCGTCGCCTCACTCAGGTGATACTCATTTTATTTACATTTTTAAAACGCTTTTTTTTTTTTAAATCGCAGACCTATCTTATGATTTATAATGTATTTGCCTGCCCACAGTTGTTTTATCCGGATACCACCAGTCAAATTACAGAAACAGCAGTACATGTTTGCATAATTTAAATGACAAGAAGAATATAGTCTTGAATTAAATAATATCTAATAGCCTATTAATTCAAACCACTTTAGTGCCATAAAAAATAATTAAAGATAACCATAACTAAAAATTCACAAGAAAATGAAAAAAGGCTTTCACTATCAATTCATTTAAGCAATAATCATGGGTTACCTGAAACATATATACTCCAAATTAAAAATTATATCATGTTCATTTCTACAAGACATTTTGCCACATGCCCATCATGTAAAATGTAAATGCTGTTCATCCTTTCACTATGAAAAAAATAATTTAACATGCTGTTAAGCAGAAAAAAGAAATAACCAATTTCTAAAATGCAGTTTCTTGCCTTGAAATTATTTGAAAGTAAGCCTTCTAAAAAAAAAATTAACCTGGGAGATGATCAAACATGTAGACAGAATTACAGTGTCTTCTACCTGTTGGTTTTACAAACTTTTTTTTTTTTTGCTCTACTTTCTATTTCAGGATCTACTTCTATCTCAGGACTTCCCTTTGTGACATTTTATACTACTAAACTTACTTCCCTTTCCTGTATCTGTTTATAGGAAACACCCATGTTTATTTAAAAGAATATTCTGCAGCAAATAATAAAAGTATTCTGTCTGAAATGGCACCAATTCTTCTTCGGCATTAGTAACTGGTCATCTCAGACCCTCAACTGTATTAAATTACTCTCATTTGGCTCATTAAATGGCCTTTCTAACTGGTGTTAGACGTGCAAATGTGGATAATTCTTTAAATACATTTCTGATTGAAGATAGATGAAGAAATGTACTGAGCAGCTGATTATTAGAGGAGTGAAAAGACCTATTGTTGTGGCCACAAATGTGCTTAAATGACATTCTGAACAAATAGGTTAACTTTGCTTTTAAAAGGGAACTATTATTATCAAAATCAACTAAACATTATCTATTTTAGCCACAATGATGGCCCACTTTTAAGTTTACTGTCCCACTAGATTTTATTTTTCTTAAAATGTTCCCCATCTTACAAGGTTCTAAAGACTCTGGAGTAGAAAATGTCCCACAGCATTACTGACCCTCCTCCCTACGCAACAGTGGGCATCAGGTGCTTTTTCTGTGTAAATGTTTTCTAAATATGTCCATGGAAGATTAACCCTGCTAATGTTAATCTTGTTAATGTTTCCATGGAAGAACTTTCATCGCAGCAGCAATGAAGGTTCAATTTATTTCAAGTTTTTGCATATCTATATCAGATTTTCCAACAGGCATAACATTTGATAAAGGTGCTTAAGTGACAAAGTAGGAGACCCTCATTTCTGGGTGCGGCCAAAAACCCACTGAAGGTTATTTTTCCTTTCTCTGTGACAGGGTGTGACCTTGACTGAGCTGAAAGAGGCAGAGAAGAGCGTGGGTAAAGCTGCTGACCCTCCGCCTCGAAATGTCCAGTCAGTGAGCCCCATCATCACCGTCACGCCTACTGAACGGGGTGAGTGGAAGAATTTACTAAAGAGTTCTTATTTTAAAAAAAAGAGAAAAAAAAGATGAAGCTTTCAATTACATACAGTGTTTCATTTATTAGTGATAAGCCTTCAGTTAGAAATCACCTTCATGTGTCAATAAAGTCACCTTTCAGTCAACATTGTTGTCAGATACATGAAATGAAAATGAGAACTAAACTTTCAAAACTGCTGAATGTTTTTGCAAAACCAATCAGTTTTCTGGTGTTTTTCCACCAACCAAGAGTTAAAAGTCAAGCTGCTTTCAGTCTGACTTTGTTTCTGGTTGAGCTGTCGAACTTCTGTTTACTGTAAGTTCCCATCTATCACCGAGAAGCGAGACGTATGAAGCACGCTATAGGTGGAGTGCTCTCAAGGAGGCTTTTTACAAGGAAGTGAGGTTTTCTCACGTACCCCGAGGGCCACGGCTGGTGGTGTGAGCTGCTTGGCATGCCTCAGGGCGGCTGCCTTGTTCTCGTGCTTTTTACAGGCCTTCTTTTCTTGCCATCACGATGTCATCACCACTTCGAAAGCTCCACCCTTGTTTATGTTGGTTTTGTGTGTGCAGGGGAACTGATCTCTTCCCCTTCGGAACTATGATCAAAGTGCAAACTCATGTCCAGTTTTTCACTTCTTTAAATTTTTTTTTTAAGTAAATGGTTATTTACAAGAAGTGGGTTTGATAATAAGAAGTAAAAATCAACCAAAACCGAATAAAGCCAGCCTTAAAAACCCTGGAGAAATATTGAGACCATCACATCTTTCATTGGCGGTTATCTGAGCCATAAGCCGACCGCTTCCTTTACCGCAGAGCTCCTTTTACCTTTACCCTTCTTCACTTCACTTTTAACTGTTTAATACTATTTTATTAAGCAGCCTTCGAGGCTTTCCTGGTTCCTTCATATGCTTTTGTAGCTCATCATTGTTTTCTGTCCACATCTGTTTGTTTTAGAGAATGAGACGCCGAAGCCGGCGGAGTCGGAGGGCGACAAGCATTTGGGAGTGAAGGACCGGAGGAGAGGCCGGAGGGAGAGACGCTCCACCGGCATCGTCCAGCTGGGGTCAGAGGTGAGAAGCTTTCAAAGCTGAGCTGCAGGCTGCAGGAGAGTGAACCAGTTCCTCTATTACATGATGCAACTGAACATGTGATGTGAACCGTTTAGTGAAAACAGGAAGTTGCCTCAGTGTAAGTTACGAGCAAGTGTTGTCATCCCCTACAGTCAGGCAACAGGATGTTATATTTAATAGACAGAATCACCTAAAAGAAAACAGACAAAACATTGATAGTTGTTTTGTGGATACATTTTTCCACCTGAGCGTCCGTTCTTTAAAAAAAAACACCTGGGCTTACACAGAACAAGCTGAACATACACAGAAATTAAATTATACAAACAAAAGTGAATTAGCAAGCCTCCAGTCACGCTTTAACAGAGCAGATGGCGTTCTCATGATCATTTTGCCAGGTAATCTCTCTGCTTCAGAGGGTGTGTGTGAGCAGAACAGGAATGCAAACATGACTGAATATTTCCTCGACCAGATCTTTACAGGTAAAGACAGGGAGCGAAGCTGCTGCTTGTTTCAGTTTTAGGTGGAGGAAGAAACTCGTCGTGACGAAACAGTTAATTTCCCCAAAGTTTAGATTGCCACATCAGCCAGATATCACGGCCCACATCAATCAGTCAGCCTCAGTGCCGAGTGTCTCAGATCCGAGTCAGTGGTATACCTGCTCCTGTTTGTACATCACATGAACCTGCATATTCCAGAAGTGGTGTGAAAATAGTCACTAGCAGGTAAATGTATTTTACAAACACAATGTTTTTGTAATGATGCCATATAGCTTGTGTGTTTCATCCTTGTAAAACCTCCAAGAACTAAATAAGCAACATAAAGCGTGTGCCTGTGTGCTGAGTTCATGTCAGAGATGGAGTGTCATGTTTACACTCTAAACTTTGTTTTCCAGAATGAAGATGGCGAAGCCCAGCTGGAAGATGCAAACAGCAACAGCACTGAGTGAGTCAAGACTTTAGAGTTTTATTTCATGTTTTCAGCCTTTTGATTGATTCTGACACATGGGAGTATGGCATTAATAAATTAATTTCATTTGACATTTTTTTAAATGTGAATCTTTTGGTTTGAAAGAAGTTCTATTTCCAAATAATCACACACAGACATGCAGTGTATTGTAAAAAAAGAGAGCCATATCTAGCAAGTGTTAGATGATGCTGAGCTAGTCTAGAGGTAAAGGTCTGATAAAGATATAAACCACTGCAGAGCAGTTTCATTAATCCCAACAAAAAACTTGGTCACTGTATAATTCAGAAGGCTGTTTGGTACTGAATATGAATGAATGAGAAGGCATCCAAAAGTGCAAAAAGATCTCCAGCCTGAAAAGCTTTGATCAGATCCTTTCCAAAGATGACAGGAAAGTCTCACTGTAGGCAAAACCTTCAAGAAAATCCAGGGTTTACTAATGACTGGAGTGGAGACATGTCATCAGGGAGGATGTTAAACAGTTTCTTGTATATTTCGTTTTGCAGAAGGAGAGACTTGTCTTCAGACTACAAAACGGTAGGGGTGAAACGTTTTTCTGTTCTCGGTCTGAGAGTTAAAATCAGTCAGACACGTCTGGGACAGGAATGTCTGCAACTGACGAAACTAATTACCATACAGACTGATGAGTTTCTTTTTTTTTTTTTTCTGGTTATTTGGTGTTTCCTCTCAGTTGTACATCAAGGTACTGCAGGAGAACATGACTCTGAAGGAGAAGCTGCAGGAGATGGAGCAGCAGCTGAGCCAGAACAAAGTGGAGCTGGAGAGACTCCGACAGGTTTGGCAGGTTTGCTGTTTCCTCTGACCTTTTATCTGGGTTTGTGTTTGTGTCATGAAATATCAGGAAAATAAATATTTTCATTTCATACAAGCCTGAACAGAAAGTCTGAACTACGGAGAAAGCATTTTGTTGTTTAGTCAACAGGAACGTAAAAACAACCATCACTGTTTGCGTACTTAGAAGTTTTAGTAAAATGTCTAACTGTGATATTTGAGAGAGAAACACGCTGTCTCTGTGTTGCAGAGTCAGGAGAGCGACACTGACAGACCGGCCCTGCTAGAGCTGGAGAGATTTGTAAGTCACCTTCAGAGGTTTATTTTAAACACCTAAAACAAAGCTAAGCTGCCATTTCCTGTCCTTTTAGCCTTTAAGCTGCTCTCTGTCGTTGCTTTGGGAGGTGTAATAAATTACAAGCCTACTGCAGAGAATGAGTTAACCGCTCTGCAGTTGCAGCGTTGCATGAAGCCCACGGGTTGAACCGGTCGTTGTCTGAACTTGCACAGTTTTACTGCAGAAGCTGAAACTTTTTTTTTTTTTTGTGCTGTGGCAGTTTGTCTGTTTCCTGATCTTTGTGATTGGTTCACAGGAGAAGCTGTCCCTCCAGAGGAAAGCAGGGGAACTGGAGGATGAGCTGAAGGTACAAGTTTTTCTTGGATTATTTAGAAAAACTACACGTCAGTAACACGAGTGGATTTTGTTTCTAATCCACAGCAGGTCAAAATTATCCATTAAGGCCCACTAATGTTTGGACATGTGTCTCTTGGCAAGCTGCTGAGAAACTACGTGCTTTTTGCAGTCATCAACACAGTTCTGTTTGGAGTTTATTTAAAGCTTCTTGTTTCCTGGAACCCAAATTTTAAATAGAGTTCATATATTTCTAAAAGGCTTACAGTTTAGTGTAAATCTTCCTCATCCATTCCTAAATCAGTGTTAATGAGAATTATGAATAATTATTTCTAAGCATCAGCTAGTTGCCTGTTGAGTTGAGGAGAAGTTAGAAAATCTGTAGGCGTTTGTCGCTCACAAACTATTTAAACCAAAAAAGATAAAGATTAGAAAATATGTCTTTCCACCTCAGAGACTTGGAGCTAAATCACCAAAACACTAAGAAGAAGAGAAAGATGGTCAGCAAATAGGGAGGGTGTGATTACTCTGATGCCAGTAAAGATGTTTCCATTAATCATTGAAAATGCATAAATCATTTAAAAAAAATTTAATATAATGGATCATTTTATTCAAAATGGATGCTCTCTGTTATTTTCTCATATTTTTTGAGACTCCTGTCTCCTATCAGAATCAAACTTCTTGGTTGATTGAAAGTCTCTTTAAATCTAATGCATTTGAACCACAAGATTGGATTATGACTGAATAATTACACACAAAGAGAGGACAACACAACCATAGTCTTCTAGTTATTTCTTTAAATGAGCTGATTCTGTAACGGTGTTGTTTGTCCGTGTGTGTAGGTTCTGAAGGACCTCAGAGCAGACAACCAGAGGCTTAAAGACGAGAACGCCGCCCTCATCCGTGTCATCAGCAAACTCTCCAGATGAACTGCAATAACCATACAGACACAAAGTATTACACGACTCTTCTGTCGCCCAAACTCGGAGGACACAAACCAGTAAGGGAGACGTAGTATGGAACTGCAGATGTCCAGCTCACCTCCCGCCACAGCGTTTGGCTCTTTATGTTTTGGCAGATCTACTGTTCAATGAGGCAAACTGCACCTCCTGTGGACCGGCGGGATGTCCATATCCACTTTTATATTAGGTTTTTATTGTATTTTTTACCTGCGATGTTTTATTGTGCTTTGCTTCAGTGATCCTTTGTATAAAATCTGTATTCAGAGACTTGAAGCCATGCACAAATGGCTCACAGTAAGAGGTGTGTCGCACGCAAGACTTAAATGTGCCAAAATGAGAAAAAAATCAATTAAAACAGTCCCAGTTTTGCACATCTTTTAGGTAAAAAAAAAAAATGTGGGCAGTATTGTTTCTCAGGATGATTCTTTTCCTCAACGCTTACTGTTTTTAGTCGGCTGCTGTACCGATGGACCAAAACCCTGCATGCTCACCTTTCCCTGCTCCTCTTGAGTGCATTTCACATGTTCGTGCTGCAGCCGCCTGTGGTGTGCATCGGAGAAAAGGCGTGTTTAATTACTGCTGTGTTACAGACTGAGTATTTGGGTGCTAACAGACACATTGTGAAGTGAAACTCAGGTTCTGATACTTCAAATAATGTTACAGTTCAGATTTCTTCCTGGAGGTTGAGGAGAATCTGATCTTTGACCTCTGTACTGTATGTTTTTTTATTTTTTGCTTTGTTAACTGGATGCTTCTTCTTAGTATTCACCCTTTGACGGCACTGCTGTTTAACAGACGGGCCAGATGGGTCATCCTTTGAATGTTTACTTCCTTACGAGACAGAAATGCATGTCAAAATGTATTTTGAAGCTGTGCCTTTGGATATACATTTGTAAGTAATATTTCTATTTTGCTTTGGCATTGTACGATGTTGAGTATAAAATACAACGTGGGCATAAATAATTAAGGGTCTGCTGCTTCTTACTGTTTGATTTTACCTGAAAACATTACAGTAGACCCTATAAAGCAGGACGTTTGTAATAATTACAAAATAATTCCACCAGAGGGCGCTGATGCATTCCCAGTTTGTAGACCGAATAAGGGACCAGAACAAACTGCATTATTGAGTTGGACCTCAGTTGATTGGAGTCTTTTATTCAGAGCCTTAACAAATGACAAAACACGGTTTGCCTCAAAGGTAGTCATTTCTACAGTGATATGTTCGTTCTACCTGTTCAGCAACGTTCAAGTACCAACATGTCCTGAGGATGTTTTGGTACCGTCTGCTTCCAAATCCCTTCCCAACATTTCAGGTGAATTATCTTGGTATGTTTAAAAAAAAAGAAAATCCAGCTTTTAGGCATGTTTGTAACTTGGGAGGAAAAATCCTAAGTTAAACATTATTGCAATATTAGCATACAATATTCAACCCGTTTTTGGTCAAAAAGACGCCACTTATTCTTCTATAATATGTCACAAGATTGAAGCACACACACATAAATTATACAGTATTTGAACAGTTTATCCAGAGTCCTGGGTTCTTCAGCTCACCAGCAGATTTTTAACACGTTTTTGGTCTGATTCAATTCAATTTATATTGTGCCAATTCACAACAAATATCTCAAGGTATTTGACCAAAAAAAAACATTATTTGGCTAATTTTTAGTCTGGTGGACAATTTGTCATAATTTGCTACATGCACTGGATCAATATCCTGCTGATAGACCCAGTGGTGACCTACTTTTAGCTTTTCATATAAAATCACCTGGTATTTCACACAGTTTCTGATGCCATGCTTTTCTGGTGCCTATATCTTGCAGTCTTCGAAGGAGGAACATCCTAGACAAGTTGCTAAGGGTAATTTAGAGACCAATTAATCTAACAGCCATGTTTTTGGATTGAGAAGAAGTCAGAGTACCCACAGAGAACCCACACATGCTGAGGGAAAACAGTCAATCTCCTTTCAGAAAGACCATAGAGAGTCAAACCCTGGACCTTGTTGCTGCAGGCAACAGTGACACAAACTATACCACTCAATAATTGGAATTTGATTATTTTCAAGGTCTGGATTAGTCTGGAAACAATGAAAATGGACGAATATTTGTATTTACAAAATGTACTTCTTTATGAACTTTGTGGTGTCCATTCATCCTTCTTTCCTTTGATTCTTGTGTTCATCCATCTTTACACTCACAATAGAAACGTCCACCGAATATTTGTTATCTTTAATATTTTTATAGTGAGAGTCTTTGACTCTCACTATAAAAAAGTCTAAATAATATAATATGTAGGCATCCAGTAGAGTTAGTTAAAGACTGCTGGTAGGACAGAAACAGGCTAGTTTAAAAGATTTACCAAACTGTTGCTATGGAGACCTGGTGTCCCCAACGTGCCACCCTTTGCAGCAGTTCTCTAACTGGAACTTGTGGAGATTTAAAACTGATTTACTTGAAAGAGGCACCAACTTAAAATTTGTTTCAATTCAACTTAGCAGTGCCAAAAACTCTGTCAAAGTCTGCAGGTGTGCCAAAGATAATTTCCGCAAAGATAAACTGCTTCCTAAAGCTTCGATGGTGAAACACTACTTCACTGCAAAGCACTGCATCAGAGGCCAAGTTGAACAAAATCTTTATTGACCAATAAGAGCAACCACAAATGATGATATAATACACCCCACCAGCATGCCAGCGTTTTCATAGAAACTGTACAATGTGAAGGAATGTATGGCGCAGGAAAATAAACATAGCAACGAGAACAAAGTGTTTTACATCCAGATGTTCTGGTACAGTACAAGTTTAATTTTATCTAACATTGGTTAGTTTAGTGTCACCTGATCTCATGTTGTGGGTGGGTGAGTCAGCAGGTTGAGCCCAGACACCGCCGAGGTCTCCGGCGGCGGCGGCAGCAGCAGGCGGTGCCTGGCTCAGCCTCCTCCACGCCTCCTCTTGACAATCAAAATGAACAATGTAGTGAGAACGGTGTACAATAAGGCAAAAAGGGAACAATAAGCAAAAACAGCTTCATAATGTTAGTTTTCCTCCACAGGACTGTAGTTTGGTACTAAGGCCTCACGGCTGGGTCAGGCAAGGTTACCAATACTTTGTGTTCGTTTTTTTCCCCAATTCAGTCGTAACATTCAGTCAACTCCAGAGAGCAGGAATTAATTCAGATTGGTGGGGGGGACGGTGGGCTTGTGCAGGTAACAATCTCCACTACAGCAGGGCGACAAACGGTGATGAAACAAAGCCTTTCGGGAACAGACCAACTGATAGGAGGAAGCTGCTCGTACACTGAAGACACGTTGATAAGTTTAGACATAAGGCAGCTACTTTTCTACTCGACACTTCCTTATTGACTTTGGCCCCACCCTCCTGGATGGAGGGTGGGGGGGTGAATACATTTAGTGAAGGTGCTACGGAGCAGCTCCGATCGAACTGTTACAAGGCAGGTATCGGTTCTTGTATCAAAAGACACCAAGTGAAGGAATGGTAGTGTGTGGGAGGGAAGGGCAGAGCGGATGCGGTGGGGTTAGCTATGAATACAACAGCTGATTAACATGTGAATACAGTCACATTACACAACCATTGATACAATTAGATATAAAAAAGGGCAAACAAAAGTTGATTGTACAGTTGCTTGTCCACATGTACTTCATACTGAAAGAGGAAGACACCATTCTGGCGGGGGGAGGGGTTAATCTCTTCAAGCAGCTAAAACCAGGAGGATCGAAGCTGGGTGTGAGGAGGCTTGGTGCTACATAGCAGGTCTGTGAACAGAGGAGGATCGTGAGCAACCAATGAGCCGCCGTGCAGGTAGTGATGAAATGGACGGAGGGAGGAAGGGGTGGAGGGCGAGCTTAAGACAGTCAGGCCACAACTAAGGCATGAGAGCATGAAATGCAAAGTAACAACAAAGAAGGCAGAAATGGTGGACAACAGGATGAGGATGGGAGGAGGGATAGAGGAGGGGTGGGGTGAGGGGAACAACCCTCCACCCCAAACACAAAGGCCTCTTTTAATCGTTCCAGTCTTTCTTGATGTTGAGGTTCCACTCCCAGGACAGGTGGTCATGCTTGTCGTCGTCGGTAAACTTGGATTTGATGACGTAGTTGCCGCGGGCCAGCATGCCTTTAGGAGCCTCCTCCATCGTGGTCAGGAAGTCGTATTCATTCGGGCGAGGGCCGTAGCTGCCCACCATGTAGTCTGACTTATCGACTGTCAAGAAAACAGAAAATGGTTTAGTCAGTTTGTCTTCATGGTAGGGCTGCGACACAACTAACTCTGTGTTTCATCGTTTGTCGCTGTTTGTTGCTCTTAGTTTGATTTTGTTCAATATCTAGAGATAAAGAAATCTCAATCTGCAAATAGGTCCAAGTTCTATAGTCTTGTCTTCTGATAAAGCGATTTTAAGCCCATTGTAAGTTTTATTATGTCAACAAAATTATGTCTAGTTTATCTTTAAGGTAATGAGTTCATTCAAGATTAGTTCAAAACTGAATAATGAAGCTATGTCTAAAACAAAAACATAAGAATTTCTGCAATATATTCAATTTAAAAACAAAACGTTGATGGGCAACAGACGATTCCAAGAGGATAACATCTGAATGCAGCTTTGCATAGGTCATAATTTTTTAATTAAATGAGAACCTGTGAATGTAGCAGTCTGTAAGTGAACACCAATTAAATGTTCACTTACAGGTAAACTTTTTTGCATTTTGTTAATCAAAAATAAACTTAATAAATGACCTAGCCTCCATATAAAGACCACATTTGAAACAAGTCTGTTGTATAAAACATCATTAGGTTATTGACTTGAAAACTATTACTCTATTGGCTAGTTATGTTATCATCTTTACTACACTTTAAATGACCAAGCCCATTACTTTGCTGGTCATTAATATATTACTGGTTGATATTGCTTCATGTGTTTTATCTGTCATAGGCTCACTTTATTTATTTTTATTTTTATTAAGTCTGACTTTTATGTTCTGTAAATTGGAACATCTTTTTGAGCTCTGTGGGAAATCTGTTTCCCAAAAAAATCTAATCGGCAGTGTGAGAACTTCCTGTCCATTTAATCATTGCTGAATCTGTTAAAGTACGTGTTAACAGTAAAGAGATGTGAAAAAAATCACTTCCAAATGCCCAGCTGCTGTACAGTTCAGGTTTCCATGGTGACCATCAGTACAGCATTGCATCTAAATCAAACCTAAAACTTCACAAAAACTGTCTTACTGGTTTTCAGGAAAGCTGTGATCATCAGAAATTCTCTTAAATGTCCGTCGTTCTATTAAACAGAAAAAGAACTAAGGTTTTATGTCACATCTACCATTAAACGGTAAAACCATGCCACCTACTGGCATAAATTATCTTGCATCTGTGTTTTATTTTAAACAGGGTTCCCTCAAATTTTCCAAGTCAAAATGCCAAAAGTTTTAAGACTTCAGTTCCAGAGCTCCCAGTCGGTTTCTGAGCTCAGGTTTTAAGTACAGAGTTTGCAAAGATTTGACAGAGAGGACAGAATGGACGGATGACATGCCAGCAGATATGACAAAGACAACAAATGGATGATTTGCTGGATGGAAGAAAAAATATTGGTTAGATAATAAATGGATGAAGGGGGATTGAATGAATTGTTTATTAAAGGAATGGACCGTTTGAGACAGGTTGGATGTTGGACAGAGAAAGACCAGTTTGATGGGCAAATATGAACGTGAAAGATTATATTAAATTAATAAACAGGATGGATGTGTAAATGGCTGGACAGACGGACAACTATGAATATTTGAAGTAAAAACCATCAGCTAAGTTGTTGGAACAGTTTCTATTAATTCAGATTTTTATCATGTGGACAAAGACAGTATAGGAGGTGTGGAGAAACTAATTTTGATACTTTTCCATCCTGGAAAAATACATTTTACATCTTTTTAATATTGTGGAAAAACTCGCAATACAACCTGGTCATTTTAGGAAGCAAATTAGTAAAAAATAACATTTAGAGAAGATTGAGCTGGATCAAAATATATTCCTAAGAAATAATTAACTAAAAAAATACAGCTTGACTATAGAGTGCATATTGTAGCCTAAGATTTTTAATTAACAGCAGAGACATTTATCACAGTTTTGACATTTTTCATTAGCATAAGTGTAAATACTCACCCTTAATTATGTCTCTTAAAAGCAGAATAAAATAGAGACAAACCAAGCAGTTACTTTAAGGATTTTACTTTTTTTTTCAGTCTGGATGCTTTGGAGGAAATGTAACAATATAAACATTTGACAACCAACTGACAGCTGTTTACAGCGTTAGTTTAGCGGCAGGTGATGCAAAGCCAAACGGCCTTTGAAGTGGAGTGGATCTCCAGACGAGCCTCTGTGAGGAATTTGGCTGCAGGGAGTCGTCACTACCGTTTGGTTTTGGACAGAGCCTGCTGAGCTTCAGAGACAGCAGAGTAATGTCTGTGGACAAGGGGTTCAAAAGACATCAGGAGAAGCTGCTGACTCACTTTTCATTCCTTTCCTGAATGTCTGCTGCACGTACTTCAGGCCTGAAACAATCTCCTTGTTCACCTGAGAATACAGACATCATCTGAGATATTAGCAGAGACAAATCTTACAAATTAGTATTTATTGTTTCATAACAAGAGTTGAATAAAATTAGTAATTTGGGGGGGAGGGGGGGGTTCTCTTCTGCAAAGTGAATTCTTTGAGTATAGCAGACCTGAAATGAGCTGCAATGGATAAAAAATATGGATGGAAAACTAAATTATCGGGCCTGGCAGTAAAATGAGTTATCACCATTTCTCCTCAAAACGCAAACTAAAACCTGCTGGGGGATATCACCATGGTAACTGACATGGTGATATCCCAACACAAGAACAACACAAAGTGGAGTCAGTGTCTTTGAGGAATTACTCTACAATTTCAGGGATATTACAGTCACACTGAATCTGTGCTATAACTACTATATAACCATGTATATCTATATTTGAAGAAAAAGATAACTACTAAAAGAGACTGACATGAGTTCTTACCTTAAAGCTGATTTTTATTTTGTATTCTACTCCCTCCTTTAGCACGAAGGCCTGCTTCTTAAAGGCTTCTAGGTCTCCTGTAAGGAAAGTTGGACCGTCATGAGAATTGAGGACAGAAATCAAAAATCAAGAGTCCCACTCAAATTAGTTTCTCCCTCATTTCATTACAAAAAACAAAAAAAACATCTGCCATACTTAATGCCAATATGCTGCCGGTTCTGAAATTTGCAGTAAAACTTTTTTTTTCATTTCTTTATGAATGCCACAATTAACATCAGTTCTCAATATATAAAACAATGTATTTTCTGACTTTGTAGCACCCTGAAGGTTTCAGTTTTAAAGATCAAAGTTTTTTTTCTGGGGAAAAAAGTATAAAGTTATTTTCTACACTAAACAAATTTGAATTGTTTTGTGATCTGAAAATTTCAGTATAATTATCCGGTTTTTATTTTTTTTGTGTAAAGTTGTTCAAATGTCATCACAATTTAGAACAAAGACTTTTTTTTTTCACATCATTACAATCTATAAGGAAATCCTTAAGATTGCTTAAAATACATTGCAAGAAAGTCTGTCTCTTCAGAAGAGCTTACAGCACTGCAAGTAGGACAACTCAGCAGAGAAACTACAAACGATAACTTTGTTTTATTTTTAGGTTTCTGCAGAGCCTATTCCTCACACCCACCACATTTAAATCCATATTTTGGTGCAAGCGCACAAATAAATATGAATTTTATATAGACTCTGGGCCCTGGGTTTTTATTATTATTCTGGACACTTAAACGTAATTTATTTGTTTAAGTGAAAGAACATGCATACAAACACAGTAGTTTACGTGCATTGATCATCTTCCAAGTCCTAAACTAGAGGAGTCTAAAAATGAATGGGGCGTCCCTTGTGTGGTGACCCCATGTCCAGCATCCCTGACCCAAATCTCATGCTATATAGCTTCTCCATATCCTATTATTTTATTTTTATTCTGTTCAAGTATGAAGTCAGCTTGAACTCATCATAATCAATGACTCGTCAGCAGATTCTGACTGTGTCTATATAAATAAGACACCTCTACTAATTAATGCATACAAACTTTTCTTTAAGACAACACTTTGTAAAGAGGAGGTAAAGTAAATTATTCACACATTGTTCAGCGTATCAAATGTAAATATATCCAACGGTTCACTACTTCAGCTAAGCACACCAGAACTACTCTTGTTGGCTCTCAGATTCAGTGGAAATATTAAAAATGTGACACCAACTCAGTATCGTCTCCATTGCATCTACAGAGCAGGCTGTCATAATTGGATGAGAAGTTTCAAAAAGCTGCAGTGATGCGAGGGAACACACAGCAGACACGGGACAGAATGTTCTGCACCGATTCAAATCATGGCCAGCTGGAGATTTTCCACTGGGAGTAAAATGACTTCAACTGTGTAAAATACGTTTATAAGCACTTCCAGGTTTGACAAAGGATAAGGAGATGTGTGGTGGTGTGAGGAAAGTAAGGCTCTGTTTATTTTTGTTGTTACACATGAGATTAGCTTAAAAACATTTGGCTGCATTCAGACCTCTTGTGGTTTTCTAGAGATATTTTGACCCCAATAAAAAAAAGACCATAAATATAGGAAAATATTGTGCAAACTGGATGAAAAAATGGGCTTACCTTGCAGGTCCAGCACCAGGGGATTTGGTGCACTTTCACAAATGAGAGACATTCGGGTCACCTGGACATTAGGAGCATTTGGATCTGGATGGGATTAAAAAACAAACAAAATCTATATTTAGATTAATACCCTGACAACAGAGTCCTTTTCCAAAGGATGCTGACAACGGTTGGTGATTGCTTTGTTGGAACATACCATGTTAGAAATAACATCCCATCAAAGCCCAAAGTAGAATTTATAATCAACTTTTCCCAGTTCAAGATATGTGGCAAAGCTGTGGTTTAAAATATCAGCTTCCCACAGCAGGAACAACTTCAGTTAGGCTACGGTCACAAAGCAGGTCTTGATGCTTGATTCAGATGTTTTTCTGAAATGTGATTTTTTTTTCTGCTTTCGCAATCGGACTTCTGTGTGAACGGTTTACGACTCCAAAGCAATGCGCAGAAGAAGAATGTCATATGGCAGCAATGATGAATGTCGCACCCTATGTATCAATATTGCAGTTATTCAACAATGGGAGATGGCAATACTGCTACATGATCATAAGATGAAGACGCTAATAAAAAGAATGTCCAACTAATAGAAATGGTCTTTTGTGGAGCACTGACTCCAACTTGTGTACAGAAGTCTGTTTGGATCCATAGTTGAACCAGGAGTGGTGGGATTATGATGTAATGAGCTTCACTGACAAAGACTTCTTTCATAATTTCCCAAAATTATAATTTTTAAACATTATTTGCGTCTAAGTTTACTGTATCTTGATTCTTCTGGCGCAAGTCTCAAATTAACAGAAAAAGTCAGAAAAACTGTGACATGACCATTCAGATGCTTTGAAAACTATTGGATATCTGATTTAGTTCCAGATATTAAAGTGGCATAAATAAGACCTTTTTTGTAGAAAAAATTTGAATTCGGCATGCAGTGAAAAAGTGAGATATTAGTCACATTTGACTGTTGTGTGACTTTTCCTTAATGAGCAACAGAATAATTAGACTGTACTCACATTTTTTAAAGGACTGTCTATCTTTAAATACTGCAAACCAAATCACTGATTTTAGGGGTTCTGAACATTTCTGCCCACATGAACATAAAATCCAGCATTAAAGATTGAGTTGCTCAGGCGCTGAATGAATTCCAGCATGGTATCATGACAGGAAGCCCCCTGTACAAGCAGTTCAGTCATAAAACGTCTTATCTAGTAAATATTCCATATCCAAGTGTTATTTGTATTGTTGGCAAAGTCAAAGTAATGGGTGAAGGCAGCAACACCGTCACAAGATGGTAGCCATGATGTAAAACCAGTTATGAAGAGGCTCAGTGCTTCTGGTCCAGATTTTCAAACTTCATGTGGCCTTCAGATCAGCTCAAGAACAGTGAATGGGAAGAATTTAACTGGTTTCCATGGCTGAGTGTCCAAGTGTCACATCACCAATTATAATGCAAAGTGTCAGAAGCAATGGTGTAAAGTGCACCACTATGGGACTATACAGTAACTCAGATATGTTCTCTGGAGGGATGAATTAGGCCACTTTGGTAATTCAACACACAACTTTGAGACTGGCAGAAATGCTCTCTTTTAGTATCAGTATCTCTGACTGCATTATGATAGGTTTACATGTCAGTGCTAAGGGAAGTTAGTGGACATCATTAAACTGTGTGTGGCTGAACAAAAAAAAACATTTTAGTGTCATTTTTTAACCTCACATGACAAGAACCACAAATTTTGTCTTCTTCCTTACAAGTTTAGTTTCAGGTCATTGCTAACCAAAGGCTAAGAGCTCAAACTTTACAGACAGATGCAAATTTGATTCTTCAAGCAACCTTTATTATACAGCATTACACAGATGCAGTGTCCTGAAACATCAATCACAAACTGCAGTACAGACATCAGCTGGATGAGTATTTCTAAACCATGACTCTCTAGAGGGTCCACTATCCCCAATCCATCTAAATCAAATAATTTCATTACGCCTCCAGTATGCCAACAATGCTGCAGAAACCTGTTAATCACCCATGTAATTAAGTCATGTGTGTGCAGCAGGGAAACACCTAAAACATATAGGACAGTGGCTCTAGAGCACCAGAGCTGACAACTATTGGGATACACAACCATCAGATATGAGGATCTGTAGTCATCTGGCCCACAGTGGGTCAGTCTGGAGGCAAGGAGTGAGGCTATTTACGCACATTCCCACCAATCTGAGAAATGTATAGTTGGTGGTATCCAGCAGTTCAGACATTTGCTGTAGTGAAAATGATTGAACTAATGTCCAACATGCTAATATACCCTTAATATACGTTGAGATTACAGCAATCCCAAATATTACTGTAAATATTTCTAAGTTCTTTAAAGCTATTCTGGAACTCTTGAAGTATTTATTAGTCCAGTTGCTGCAGCATTGCAGGAGGCCTGCGCATGATGCGAGTCCTGCATCCTGCAGCTGTTTAAATATGTGAGCTCCAGGGAGCTGAAACTGGGACACTTCTGCTGTAGTTCAGGCACTCTCTTTGGTAATTAGACTTTAGTTTCTTGGTTGCAGTGTAGCAAAAACAATTAGAAACAAATGGATTCATGGTTCAATCCGATGGATACTGGATCACAGTGCTGGAAAAACATGAAGACCAAGCTGATCACATCACTGATCCAACATAAAGTCAGCCAGCAGTGAGTGTGTGTTCATAACAACATAGGATATGTTTTGCTGTCTCGTTTAAGAACTTATAACATAATGAACACTGTTTAGTTCAAAATTATACATACTCCAAGCAGACTTAACCCTTTAATTTGACCAACATGGTTCTTCTGACTGAAAGTAAATTTATTTTAGAGAAGCTCAACTTCACTGATAGAGATTATGTGGAAGGAGTTTTAGTCTGGGTGACTGAAATTAAACATTGGAACCTCAAAGAAGTTCATCACCAAAAATAGTTGAAATACCACTGGAAGCATGCAAAAGCTGGCCAGCAGTTTGCTTTAATGCAAATGAAGATTAGTAAATGATTATTGAAAAAGTTCTAATAGTTTACATTTTTTACTTAAATGCAGATAAAATCATTGCAATTAATTTTATTTTGTTTTATTATCATGTGGTAGATCTCTGCCTCATTTTCTACCAGAAACAAAATTTTTGATGCAGTTAATGCAGAAATTCACAAATAAGGCCATATATTGAACAAGTATGCATCAAATTAATATTTGAGGATATGCTTCCCATTTTAGTTGCATTTTGTACAACACATGGTTCTCATCATACAAACTCTAACCAGTCATCGGTCATATGGTTTTATTTGTTGTAATTCTTGAGTAGGTTATGGGGTGCTATTGGGTAATGACATTAGGAAACAGAGACCCAGATCCAGAGGAATTTAGTTTGGAGGCTACAGCTTATTTTTATGGGTCCAGTAATTTAGCTTTGTATTTAATATAAATCCATAAACCTTTGTGTAAAATAAAATAACCATGTTTTTTTATCAATATATACAATGACATGTAAGGTGTGAATGAGTTACCAAACAATGATGAGTAATTATTCCTAGAGTAGCATAAACTTTAGCTTCGTACGTTGCAAAAATCTAAGATACTAAAGTCTCCAATATTTGAAGTCTGTTTAGTTTAAATGCAAAGATCAGACAAAGAGGTGTGAGAAATAAACTTTAAGAGAAATAGTATGCTAGCTATACAGGCAAGAATATTTTGGTGTGAATGAGGATGATTCTGAAATATCTATAGAAACCCTGTTCTGATACCTGCCTGGTTTCCTCCTGCAACAGATCTCTCTTTTTCTCAGTAAGTTACAATCTTACCTGAGAAGACCCTGCATCATCGTCCCTGCTGCTGGCCTCTGGTCTAATGTCTCCTCCCTGACTCTCTGCTCTATTATGACAATAAAGATTTATTTTAAATATGTGAAAAGCAATAGTTACCAAAACGTCTGCACAAAAATGAAAAAGTTATTGGTTTTATTCATGGCATTGAATAACCAGCATTGGCAGAAGTGGGTAGAGAAGCCAAAAATTGCACTACTTCAACTTACTTTTACACAAGTAAAAAAGTAGCATTCCAAGAAAGTACTCCAGAGTAAAACAAAAAAGTGCTTGATTAAACTAAAGGCTACATAAGTGATCATACAATCTGATTTAATATTTTAAAAAATAATGTCAAAAAGATAAAATATAAAACCATGTGCCAATTATGGCATTTTAAAGACTACATTTTTAAAAATGACCAAAAAATATATACCAAAGACATTCAGGCCTTTCGCAAATCTTTCTTTTTTCTACTATTAAATTTTACATAAATACATACAGTAGGTAATGCTTATATTAGAACAGAGTAAAGTACTTCCAGTGTCAATATGTAGTGTTTATTATATCTTATTAATGTCCAAATGACCCAACAGGCTCATCAGACAGAAAATAACATTAGAACAACAAAGCTGGTATAGAAACAAGTATGTAGGTGTTTCTGTATCTCATACATTTATGGTTAAAATGAGTTTGTTCTTTATTTGTTGAAGTTACTTGTATTGAAAAGAGTATAAAGAAATTTCACTCAAGTAAGAATAGAAACAATTCATAAGAATCAAGTTAAAGCAAAAAGTACAGTGCAGTAAAGCTACTCCGTAAAGCTCTTTTTCTATAAAATTGCTCAAGTAAATGTAACTAGCTACTTCCCATCTCTTAGCATAGATAACAACAACATTAGTATTCTTGTTAATGAGCTTAATGTGATGTATTGCTCTGGATGAGTTTGTCACCATTTAGCTAACATTATCTGAATCCAGCAGTTCAGCTCAATTTACTCAGTTAATTTTGAAAAAAATGGCCAGTTTTTTGACTTTGGCTGGTTTGCTGCCATGACTAACGCACACCGGCGTGCTGCTCTGCTGAGCAACACATCTCCCCTCGCTGATCCACACAGACATAAAACAGACACTGTGTGCGCTCATGGTCCATTTAAAGACGGTTTGTAAAAACACATGTCATGGCATTACATTTGGTTTACCTACAGATCCCTCAATTCTTAGAGCAAAAAACATTTTCTATAAAACACTAAACTTGCAGCAGAATATTTTTTAGTTCTTCAGTTTTTTACAGCTTACAAAAAAAACACATCAGCTGTTAATGTCTATATCTCAAATAATTAGCCTCATTTCCAACACAATCCTACAGCAATAACAATTTTTAACACCAGAAGGGATTTAAGATTTAAGCTTCTTAAACCATGAAACTCTAGAAACAATTTCAACAGCAGCAGCACCTCCTCCCCCAATCAGGCACATAATCATACTCCGACATACCAATTTCAGTGATCCCGGGGCCAAGCAGGGCTTCTTTGTATTTGCGTAGACTTTCGTCATCTTTATCCAGCTCCTGGATCTCTTTCACAGACTTCTGCGCTGGTGGTTTATAGTTTACTGGCTCTGGCTCCTCATTTTCGGCGGCAATGGCTGCTAGCTGCTCTGGGGTCACCTCATCCTCAGCCATGTCTGGAGAAATTAATAACATACATCAGAACAGCAGCAAAGCAAGCTGAGAATTTAGGAATGTAAAAGAAAACAGAAGTGCAAAGAAATAACCAAAACAAAGATAAACACCTATAGATACATTTAACCACCCTAATTTCAAATTCTGATTGAAGAGGTTTTGTATTCTGTACTGCAATGCATCTGGTGTGCTGCTGTCAGGTTGTACAAAAAGCCTCATTTATCTTGGTGCTGCTGCCCCAGCTCTGCTATCTGAAACCTGCGCTGAAGTAACGTCATCAAAATGAGTCATGAATTGAATTAGGTGTCATGGATCACATGACAGAAAGCCTCTCCACCAGGATATGGCGAAGTCTAGGTCATGGAAAAACGACTGACATGCCCTGGAATGACAAACTTGAGCCAACAGGGATGTTAAAAAAAAGACAGCATCTTGCACTCATTACATTTCCTACATTAAGTAATATTTATATTGGAGTTATTTTTTATAAAATATAAAATATGGGCTGCAGTCCAGGAAATTTCTTTGAATTAAGAATATTAAGAACATTTATTTTGTCCTCATAAAGACACATAACATCTGTAATAAAGTCTCCAATGCAGCCAGAACAGCTGGCTATTATGAAAGCAAATAATAGTCCTTCTGCGCTTCCCCATGGAAAAGCTTAGGAGGTTAACACTGGAATAATTTCCTTTGCAAGAGCAGAGTAAGTAACAAAGGCAGGAAGAGCTCTGTTTACTCCAAGAGTCTTGACATTCACACTACAACCATCCCACACACAGCCTGCAACAGCCCCACAGACATGTTGGGAGACTGAAGTTATGCAGTCTAAATATTTTAAATCTCTAGGATTTGTGTCGATTCTTGTGAATTACTGTCTTAGCGCAGGATGATGTTTTAAAAAAATTTGGTGTAGCTACTCTATAGCTAAAGCAGTCCGATGAGGAAAACAGAGCAGTAAACTGAATGATGGGGCTCCTTTTGGAGAATTTACAGGTTAAAGCTGTGCAGAGACATTTGGGTTAAGTCATGAAATTACCCCATAGACCAGCACAGAACCAAGATAAATATATTACTTAAATTATCCCACAGGGATTTCGGAGACGAGCAATTAATAACCGTTAAATGATTACAACACACTCACATTAAACATTATCTTTGTTAACACATATCCAGCCAGGAAAGTCCAAAGTGACATGTTTGTCTCTTTAAGGATCATTTCTCTTTGTACAGTCACCCTAGATCATTGCTTGACTTCAAGACCCCATGCAGCATTTAGAGGACTTCTGTATGAGGGGACCAGAGAAGTTACCTTATTACCAAACTTCAGCCTGATTGCATAGAGAGTCTGATGTTTCATCCTTACATTATAGGATGACAATAAGGATCATCCTATAATGTAAGGACGATAATAAGGATCATCCTATAATGATGTCTAGGGATATGGTTATATCCCTAGACATAAATCATATGTCTAGGGATTTATGATCATATGTCATAAATCCCTAGACATATGATCACTATGATTCTTCATCCCAGTAAAGTGTGAATCTCTGTGCATACCTCTGTCCTGGTCTCCTATCTGATCTGCTCAAACAGTCATGACAGGAATGTCGAAGCCACAGTACCAGCAGCATATAGCGTGAGAAGCTCTAGGGCTAAACAAGCTGCCCTCCTTGCAAAAAAATTGCCTCATATATCCCCCTTCAATTTTCCACAAAACCTAGATACATTTGGTCTTCTACCAGAAAAAAGTCAAGAGGTTTTTTTCCCACATTTTCTTTGTGATAAAAATAAAAGATCTATGTACATCTTCGAGCATCTCTCTGGATTTGTGGATATTGTTAGGAGTAAAATTTTAATGCAACTTTATACAAAACTAGAGCAGCCTCATACATTTTTCTACAGTCATTTACAGTCACCTGTGCAGAGAATGGAATAATTGACTGGAAACATTGTATTGAAAAAAATCATTTGATATTAAAGTCATCACAAATAATAAATCAAATCTGCAAGAGACTAAATTTAGACCAACGCTATATATAAATTACCAAATGAGAAGCTGGTAAAGAAGAGGCCCTCAGAGTAAATAAATTATGTAACTGATGACTAAGTTCAGTTCTCTCTTCCATAGAAAAGGCTAATTGAAGAGCCCCATGTCTCCAGTAGTTGTGAGATAATGACCAATGTTGACTTATGCCTTTATAGATACATTCTCAAAATAGCTTAATTTCTTACCCATCCTGTCAAATTGTTCACTTGTACTGAAGTAACACACAAAGTGCTAACATGAGATTCAAAGGATTCACAGTAATCCTATGAGAGAAAATCACCACACCCAGCTCTGTGTGGAAACAATCAGGCCAGCCACTGAATAAGACAGGAAACTTTACACAAAGGGAGAGTGAATGATGCTGGGTCTTTATAAACTGGTGCAGCAGAAGTTCCTATAAACCAAACTTTGGGATTCTTCACCTCTATATCCTGGCTCTCCTATGCTGCCTGTGTTGATACATGATTTGGTGCCACTTCTGATTACATTACACCATTATGAGCTGTAGCTACTTTAATGCTTCTCATAAATCCCTTAAACAATTTGTAAAATTATGGCCCTTGGGAAATTTGGATATTGTTTATATTTATTTTGAAAAATTATATTCTGATACGAGTTGTGATTTAACACAATTAACTAAATGACTGTGTCTGCTAACCCTAAAAGTTAGCAGTCACAGCTGGGGTTAGCAGATTCAAGCTGGGATTTTTTTCCACTCAAACTTCCATTAGAGCAAGGGTGTCAAAGTCAGTTTCATTTTGGGCCACATCAAAAATCTGAATGTACTTAAACGGCCGGTTGTGGCATAAAACTGTTAAAATATTAATGAATATTAAAGTCCCCCCAAGATTTTGAGATTGTTTTTGTGTTTTTTGTAATCAAACTCACATATTTTGTGATGCTAATTTGGAGACATTTGTAAAAAATTGTTACAATATTTACGCTAATGTATGATGATACATGTGACTTTTATAACTCAATGTGTCGATCACGGACTATAACTTGACACCAAATAAGGCTGAGGCAGCAGTCAATGTTTTTGACCAATTTTGAGAAACATTTGCAGTAAAATCAAAAAAAATTTGGGGATCTGTTGATTTTGTGTGAATTTGGTCTAGTTGAGGATGTTTTTTAATTTCAGGAGGAATATTTGTTTCAGATTGTGACTGTATGCAGGATCATATTGTTGCAACCCTATAATCTATGTGTGATCTCTTGCCAAAACACGAAACTACAATTAATTTATAATTTTTGTTGTTACTTTTATGTTTGTTGTGTTACAATTTAAAACCAACATCCAAACATTCTTCCACTTTTTTTTTTTTTGCTGGTCTTTCGTAACAGTTCTCATGGCTGCTGTTTCCACTTATATTCATTTCCGTTCAGTGCAAATGTCTGAACACTTCTGAGGAAATAGGTTTGTTTTTAAGCTACTTTATGAGTGATCATTTTATGGTTCAGGCAAAACAACAAAAACATCTCACCGTGCATGAAAAACAAAACTTGGTAAATAATTTCAGATGAATTTTTTTAGGCATTTTGTAACTTGCAGCATGCTGTAAAGACAATTTGATCATTAGTTTTGTAGCTGAATCTTTGCTGGAATGTGGAAAACGCTTGAAAGGGAAAGGCATGTTTGGCAACTGCAGATGTCAACCTTATTGAGCAAAATGTTTCCGTGTGTCTCTACCCGAATCTTAGCTATAAGGTGCAGTGGCAAAATAGTCAAATAAAATTAAACAGGAAAAAAGGCACATCAAAAGGCATCAAAGCATTCTGCTACAGATTCAAAACTGCTAATATTTCCTTGATATTTTGCATACATTTTAAAGTACTTTTAATGAGACACTAGAGGAGGTACCAAAAACGGCAGATTGTTTTCCAGTTGAATGAATCAACGCAATACAACGCTGCCTGATCCAAAACATTTTGAAGCACACAACTGCTCAGAGAAGGCAATATACTTTCCTTGTGCTTACAAAACAAAACAAGTTCAGCAATTTGGAAATACATCCAGTCTAGAAAGAAAACAAGAACATAATGTGGAAACCAAAAGGGGTCCCATTACTTTTAATCAACATGGTTTTAAATCTGCAGTTGGCAAAATTCAATCAGCTAATATCAGCTTTAAAGAGAGAAGAACAGGATAAGATAACTTTTCAAAGAGCACACAAAAGATAATACCAATATAAAATGGGTGTTTATATTTGTTTTGCTAACGTTTATGTCACACAATTAATAAACGCTATATAAAACATAATATAGACAGTATCATGAAGCAAAAGGAATAGTTGCTCCTTTTCTCTTTTGAATAAAAGTGAATACATCACAAACTTACAATGATCATCATCATAATACTTCAAAACCATGAGAATCTCATACTGATCAATGCATAAAAAGGCAAAAACCACCAGAAGTTGTTATACAGCTCTTCCTAAGTGACAGCATGGCATACAGGGAAAAAAAACACTTTATTGCATTATCATCAGCTTCTATGATGGTGCTGGCCATCTTAAAAATCATATCCCCTTACAAAATGAATTCAGATAAAACCTGATCTATTAGCAGTAGAGCCCCTCTTTGTTTGTCCAACTTCACTTATTTTACTGAATGGGTTGTTATATATAACATTCTCATTCATTATTACCATGGAAAATACTTAGTTATTATAAATGTGGTAATGACAAACTAATTGAAGATGTTAGGAAAAACAAACAGTATCATTGGCAACACCACTTTTGAAATTTAAAATAATTTCCTCTATTGATGGTTTGATGAAATACTTTAAATCTTTATAGCTGAAAATATGACAGCAATTATTGTTTGATCCTCAGCTCAGCTGCTAATTGACTCGTTAAGATATAGAAGGTAAATTAGATCAACACTTCAGTGATGTACCTATAAAGTATAGGTACAGAATTATAGCTGTGAAACTTTTGTGAAAGATCCTAAAACAAGGTTATAGATATATTTTAATCAAGCCTGATAAAGACGTCAGTGCAATGGCAAGTTACATTTCATTTGTATTTTGGTCATGTGTGTAGCTCTAAGGTAGTAATAATATTAAAAAAATAGTTCGTGGAAGAGGTGGAGTATGTAAACAGGAAAATGCATTCCTACCATAGTGATTAATATAAACTGCTCCTCTGAAAAAAGTGTAAATGTCATGAATGTGAAGGCTACAAGCTAACAAACAGGATTGGGGTTTTTTTTCCAGGAAAACCGTTGTATAAGCTGCGTTTTACACAACACTTCAGCGACAGTAGAGCAGATCTCAAAACTAACGACGTTACATTATTGAATGAATAAACATTTTCAAAATAAGGCTCAACTTTTCTAGGCGTCGGCCCTTTCTTGCAGGGTGGGACTAGGAGAAAAGACAGGCGGCTGGGAAACAATCCAGCCAAGCTAGCTGTGCCTTGCAGCTAGCACGAGCGTGACAAGTTATCATCCGTCAGAGCGCGAGCAGCGTCAAGACAAGACCGACTCAAAGCAGAGCGAGGACCAGAAATAGATTCAGGTCAATGTTATCTGGTGGCTTTTGCACCGCGAGGACTCACCTTAAAGTTAAAAAGCCGCAGTGATTTCAGGTGCCTCTGCAGTAGGTGCGTTCGTTGCTCTGAGCCCTTGTGTAAGTAAGTATGGCGAACAAGGGAAAGGCGCCGCCCCGTTTACAGGCACGGGGCCGCGCGCGCTGCACGCGGCTGACGTACTGCGGCGCGCGCAGACCTGTAAGAAACCTCTGCCATCTTCACAGAACAGCCACATCTATAGACGGATAAAATTACACACAGACTAGATTTACACATTAGACAGCAGAAGGCGATTGGTTGCACTGGATTTTATTTAGGGTTATTTAAAATCGCACAGATTTTTTCATAAATGTTCTGCTTTTCCAAGTGAAAATAAGTAAAATTATATATTTGTTTAATATTTATTACAGAAATGTTACATTTTAGTCATGTTTTTCAGATGTATATATTTGTAAAATAGCTGAATAAGCATCCACCTACAGTGGTAAATCCTTATTTTTAATTCATGAGTTGTCCTTTTATGTTCTTCAAAACAATTTACATTAGTTAGATGATATTTCACTTTTTGTTTCAAGAAATGCCATTGTTCAGTGCTCTTTAGGGTGCATTTGCTGGGAGTCACATTTTCAACAGTCTTTCCTTCCTGCGTTAACGTGAACAATGGTGTAATGAAACAATAACAGGGTTAGACGGAATTGATATATAGAGTAAAATAATTTCAAATAATTTGAATAAAATGAAAATAGATACTTCTGAGCACCCAAAAGTCTTCTTCTCAGACAAATACAATACTCAGATCAATAAAAACTACTTGCAATACATAAACGGGAGGCTACTGAAATGTCATGTGCAGCACAATAAAGGTACTTAGCACTTGATCAGGTTTCGTTTGGCATGAATTACAACAATGTGTTGTGTAATGTAGGCAGTGGGTCTGTGGCACTGCCAACACCAGCAGATGACATGGCTCCCCAGTCCTTCACAGACTTTACACCGGATCTCGAACGACAACTAAGCAACAGGCTACATACAAAAAACGTGACAGTTTTAGTCCATGCCCTGAACACCTTGCTGATATGTTTCTTTATGCTAACATCCTGGCGAGATAGTGACAAATGACAACATTGATTCATATCAACATTTATTGTTACAGTAAACAGACTGTCACAGAATCACATTTACAATATAAAAAAAGGAATCCAAATGGAACTACTTGCTTTGGGCAATTTATTGTTCATATAAACCGAATTTATTCTCAAAACAAAATTGCCCTAAACACAGCAATAAAAAAAAATTATACAATAAAAATGTTTACACAATGGTCCTTGAAATAAAATGTCCTCAAAACGTTTGATGCATTATACTGTTAAAAAAAAAAAAAAAGAAACAAAAACAAGAAGCACCCTGAGCGTTCTTAACTGGTGTCCATCTTACACTAAAACAAGAAAGAGATAATAATCATAGAATTATCAATATGAACATATACAGAGAAAGTAGAAACAACAACAAAAAAGTGTTATTCAGTAGCATACCTCTGATTTGTAAGCGTCCAACTGAGCATCTAACTCCTCTGCTGACAGCTGGGGTCTTCTTTCACCTCCCCTCCCTCGACCTCTGAAACCTCCACTGCTCCCACCTGGTCTTCTTTCAAACCGGGGCTGACCGAGCCTGCTGCGGTCAAAACCTCTGCTGGAGCTGCATACACACCAATAAAAAAAGTTTTTAAAAATCCCTTATATTTCTTCACTCTAAAACAAAAAGCAAAAATAAAAAATATCACTTGCTATCAAGTTTTGCACACCTCTGTGTTTGAACTTCTGATGATTCTTGCTGGATTTTCATGGGACGACCTGAAAAGCAAAAGCAATGACGTGATGAACCTCTATTGTGACACCCAAGATATAGATAACAGTTACAAAAAAAAAAAAAACCTCACCATCAAGAGGAACACCATTGTAATTCTTCATGGCTTTGATGGCATCAGCTTTATTTACAAAGTAGACATCTGCCATTCCTTTACTCCGGCCCGACCGGTCATAGTGTACCAATGCAGTCTTTATGGGGCCAAATTCTTCAAACAGCTCCTGAAAAGCAGAGCGTAATGTAAGTTATGTGGGCATCTCACGGTTAGAGGAAACAAGATTGAAAAAAATTTCCAAAACCACCTTGATATCGGAATCAGAAACGCCGAAATCCAGATTGGAAATCAGAAGCTTGCTACTATCGTCTACTCTTCTTTCTGGTACTGTACTTCCTCCACCTTCATTCTCCTCAAACATGTCATGCTGCCATTTGTCTGGCAGCTCTCTGGGCTGCGGAGAGCAAAAAAGTAATGTTATAATAAAATTGCTGAATTTCACAGGGACAAGCATGAACACAAAAGTATATGGGCAACCCACCGAATTATTCTTTATTTTGTTTATAGTTTGATGTCTGGGTTGACCATTAAAGGTTATTCTCCTCCACATCTACTGTGTTGTCTCTTGAAAAAACTGAGGTTAATTTGTCAACTGATAGCGCAATGCTGTTTTAGTTTGATCATTGCATGTTACTAGTAGTAAAAACGGCATTCATAACACCTTCAAAGACTTTAAAACCTGTTCTGAAATTTGGTCGATGCTTTTATAACACTCTCTAGAACCAAGAATATGGAAAACCTTTTCCCCAGTATTTTCACTTTCTACCTTAAACATGTCTCAAATGTAAACTTAAAAAAATATGATCCACAAAGATAATTTTATGTGCCAATTTAAACAAAGCCTGACATCTATCCAGTTTTTGTTATTTTTATTTGTACATTTTGTTATTTTTTTTAATGTGACATTGCAGACCATGGAGTTAGTCCTTTAACATCAGCTTTAACGTGTTATTTTTAGAACAAACAGCATGCTTAAATCTGGCCTCATGCATTTTACATTCAAACCCAGGGTTTTTCTTTGGTCTTCTTGCTATGTAGCTTGAAGTTTATAAGTTGCACATGCTTTATCAGGGTATATACATATTCTTTGTAATCAGGCTTCTTGTGATACCTTCTCCTATACTTATAATGTTTACATACATAAATTGCATTTAATTACAGACTGTGCAGCAATGGGTGGCATTTCTCCAGTTCCAGCATTGTGACTGTCCATCTTTCTCGTGGAAATATTTCTGAACAGGGATTTGTCATTGCTGCCAGTAGGAAAGGGGTTTGCAGCCAATAAACAAACTAGTTTTAAATAAAGTGGTTCAGGTACTGATGCACGTCCATTTACCAAGATTCAAACAATAGAGAGAAGCTAGTTATAGCGAGTATTGCTCAGACACAAACGACCAACTATTTAAGCCTCTCTGCCTTACTCTGGTGTAAGGAGCTGCTCTGTTGTTCCTGTCGCGGTGAAAGTTGTTCTCTCGGCTCCTCGCCGCCGCCGGCGGCCTCGACGATCCACCGCCTCGACCTGAACTTCCTCCCCGCCTGAAGCCTCCTCCTTCTCCGCCGCGGCCCTCTCTCTTGTTCATCTTGATAATCTCATCCAGGGACATGCTCATCTTGTCAGCCATGGCGCCGTTTAAACTTTCTGAAGCTAACAATGGAAATGGACGATAAACTTGCGACGTTTACCAACTGATTTACGTTGGCGCGATGTTGAAATCAGCCTGCGATCCGTCCTTGTTCTTCTTCTTCTTGTTGTTGTGTTGCAAGTTTGCTTTGTGTTACTGACACCTAATGGGCCGGAGTGACAACGAGAATGCGTCTCTTCCGCCTCATTTTGAGTGGCCTGTTCTCTCCTAAAACAACAAAATTTGTTTGGAAACGCTTTTTCCTTTTAGAAGAACCACTAAACTTTAAATACACCTAGATCTGGATGATTACTTTATATTATAACAATACACGTTCCCTTTAGCTCAAGTAATTGTAATAAAGCTTTGTGTTCTTAAGCTCTGTGTACTTAAAATGAAATTGCCTTTTGCATTTAAAAATGAACCAAGGATAATATAGCAATTTTATTGTTATTCATATTTTAAGTAGATATTTTTCAAGAGTAGACACTTAGTAATGACTTAATAAAGTTGAAGGTGGTTTCTAATATTTATTATTTCAATGTTGAGAAAAATGCTTTACTCATCTTCCCATAAACTTCCCTGGTAAAGAAATGTGTCCTCATAGCATAATGCTGCAACTTATTTGTCACAACGGGCAGTTTGTTCAGAGCAATGCACAATGTCTGTAATTTTGGTGTCTTCTGACCACAGTACCTTCTTCCATGCATTTGTCTGGGCTCCTACATGGCTTGTGGTAGCTAGTAGAGAGGGTTTATTTTGACTGTCCTTTTTCCAGTTTTCCATAAGGGTCAGACACACAACTAATCCTGTCAACATATTCACCCACCTGAGCTTTTGATCTCTGGTCTCCTTCAGAGTTATGCATGCATCTTGGTTGCTTCCCAGATAAAAACTCTCCTTTTCCAGGCAGTAAATGTAGCCAGATGGTATCGTCTTTGTGGGTTTGAAGATGTGCAATGCTCTTTCCATTTTTAGTTGATGGATTAAAAACATATGTTCGACTCTAGGTATATTTTGTTATAAACTAGTCCTACTGTAAACCTCTCCACCACTTTTACCCCAACCTGTCTGCTGTGCTAATTCCTTGGTTTTAGCATTGTTTGACCTGTAAGAAACTTCTGCCATCTTCACAGAACAGCCACATCTATAGATGGGTAAAATTACACACAGACTAGATTTACACATTAGACAGCAGAAGGCGATTGGTTGCACTGGATTTTATTTAGGGTTATTTAAAATCGCACAGATTTTTTCATAAATGTTCTGCTTTTCCAAGTGAAAATACGTAAAATTATATATATTTTTAATATTTAATACAGAAATGTTACATTTTAGTCATGTTTTTCAGATGTATATATTTGTAAAATGGCTGAATAAGCATCCACCTACAGTGGTAAATCCTTATTTTTAATTCATGACTTGTCCTTTTATGTTCTTCAAAACAATTTCCATTAGTTAGATGATATTTAACTTTTTGTTTCAAGAAGTACCATTGTTCAGCACTCGTTAGGGTGCATTTGCTGGGAGTCGCATTTTGAAAAATCAACTTCTCGTATATATTTTAAGGTACCAGATCGATGTGAAGTTTATTACCGGTACCATCTCTACTAAAATAGTTCTATACCGAGTGCATTTGCAATCAGTATAGAATGCAACTGCCATAAATCTGTGCTCGGAAAAGAATATCTATTCTATCATATTTGCTTATTTAAGCAAACATTCTGGGAGACTGATCAACACATTACCTACCCATCATTAGCTTAGGTGTGAACCAAAACAGAAAAACAGAAGCAAACTATACAACACACTTTGGACAGGCTATGCACTTCCTTTATTACAGGTCTCCCTATGGGCAGCCTTCAAACCAGATGGCCACTCATTCATCTGCAGCAGCAAACAAACGTTTAAACAAATGCCTACTCAGAGTATTTGTGTAACAATCACACAGCTCTACATGAGCGCCCATGTAGTCTACATCAGTATACTCACTAATGACCTGAGTGAAGTTGGCCCCCCCACCTTCTTCAAATTAGACAAAATTGGTGTCAATCAACTCGGCTACGTTTGTGCTGGTTTGTGCAGCAAAAATTTTCGTTTGTGCCGCTATCATTTGAAAGATATAAAGAAATGTTTTTAGAGGTCATCAAAGGTCAACCAGCCCCCCACCTTCTTCAAATCAGACGAAATGGGTGTCAATCAACTCGGCTACGTTTGTGCTGGTTTGTGCAGCAAAGATTTTCGTTTGTGCTGCTATCGTTTTAAAGATATTAAGAAATATTTTAGAGGTCATCAAAGGTCAACCAGCCCTCTTAATATCTTTAAAATGATAGCTGCACAAATGAAAATCTTTGCTGCACAAACCAGCACAAATGTAGCCGAGTTGATTGACACCCATTTCGTCTGATTTGAAGAAGGTGGGGGGGCTGGTTGACCTTTTGACCTTTACCCTTTCCTTAATATCTTCAAAACCGAAGCAGCACAAACGAAAATTTTTGCTGCACAAACCAGCACAAACGTAGCCGAGTTGATTGACACCAATTTTGTCTAATTTGAAGAAGCTGGGGGGGCCAACTTCACTCAGGTTCCCTAATGAGGTGCAGTCATTGCTCCCCGGGTGATACAGATGATAAATGTGCTCCAATTGCATGTGCAGCTCAGACATTCAGTCTGTGCTAATGATGGAAGGGGGTCAGAAATGCAGGTTGCAAAAGTGAGGAGGTGGCCAACCAGACGAAGAAAGAAACACAAGAGATTTTTCTTTTTAATAGTCCCAGGGCCATATCCTGCCACGCCATGAGTGCTGGAGGGTGTCCACTTGAGGGAGCTGTAACAAAGGACAAAACCATGAACACACCCTAGTGGTCAGAAGTAGAAAGTTGACAAAAGTTCTGCACTGAAGAAAACTTGCTAACAATCTGGCATTTGCTGATATTGATATACAAATGGTTATGGCAGAGTTTATTACACACATACATGTCCATTTGGATCCCATTTTAGATTGTGTTAATAAGGGGGAGAAGAGAATATGGCTATGAGAAACAAAAAGTCAAAGGTGACATTCTACGAAGAACAAAGAATGAAAATAATTTTGATACACAAATAAAATTCACAAGTCACACTAGTGGAAACATCTCTACAGTCTGGTGTGGGGATTGTTGCCTAAATGCACCAAGGTAATTTTATGCTGCAAAACGTATATCTCAATATTGTATTCTAATTGCAAGATTGATTTAATTCAATTGCATCAAAGTAGACAAGCCACTTTGATGGAACAAGAGCCTGTGATTGTATGACCTTCAATCATTTGGATTATTTGTGTACGAGTAGGTGTGTAGCTGCGTGTCTGTGTTGAGCAGTTGTGTGTATGAAAATCTCCCAAAGGTGAAAAGTTGCTAGAATGGTGCAAAGGGTGGAAAGCTTGCAACACTCAGAGGTAAAGACCAGAAAAGGGCAAATTGCAAAAAGACACCAACTAAGAGCAGTCATACAGCCATCACAAAGGCAGGTTGTCAGTGACACACAGGAGAATCATCCCACAGACCAAAGAGGCACAGATAGACAAGGAATGTACTGAACCCCTGCCTCAGCATCACTTCCATGTCCCACAGTGAACAAGACTGGATCCCCACTCCACTGGCAGCCAGGCTCCTGCACAAGCCACCAGCAACCCCCTCACCACCCTACAGGATCCCAGAATGACCAAGGGAGGGAGAGCACGGTACCATTTTCTCTTGTGAGCAATATTAGGGATTCCCACCATAGCTCAGCTTAGGCACAGGCTGAGAACCCATCATGTTCAGACATAGACCAAACCGCCACAAAAAGAACACCACACCAACCAACCATCCCTAAAGATGTCGTCAGAGATCCCAAGCCATTCTTACCTGATCTAACCAGCGGCTTTTGTTTATGTGTTAAAGCAGGTAAGCTGCTAAAGCATAAAAGACAACAGCCATGCCCAGATTAGCTCCTCCTTCCTTTGGAAAATAATTACTAATAATTAGTAAACCTACGCAAGGAAATTTATTGTCAGAGATTTGAATATTCTTTACCGTGCAACAAAAATATTACCTTGAATGTTTAACTTTGTGAATACCAAACCAAATTAGTCATTCGTGCACAAGATTCAACACTTAAAAGAGCTCTTGATGCCTCCCACCTTCTCACTGGTAGAACTTAATCTCTGTGTCCACACAATCAAAGAACAGGTCCCCCAGTTCATCTCCTGGTATCTCTCCGCTGAGCATGGCTGAGATCTCACTCAGACACTGCGACTCCAGATCCCTCAGGATGTCGTAGACGGCTAAACCTTCATCCTGTGGCAGACACACAGACGTCTGAGTGTCAACAACATCTGGGTCAGATGGCACTCACAAATCATTTGTTTAAGCTTACAGATCAGCGGCAATCTGACTCATCTGCAAAACACAGTAAAGCTCCTGTATGTTAAAACGAAGTGAATTCAGAGAGATTTGTACTTTTGTTGTCCAAGTCTGACACATTTGTTGGAGATCTTTAGAAAATATTCTTTAAAAACTTGACATTTAGATATCTGTAATTGTTGTTTTTCGAAATATTTTTCATATTGTTGCCATTTTTTTTTTTTTAGCAGTGTGGTTTTATCAAGAAAAACCAAACTTCCTGAGTCTAACTCAGCTAGACATCCACAGCTGTGGAAATATTAATAACAGCAGAAACACAACTGTTGTTGAACAATCTCTGTTTCCTCTCAACAACTGATGTGCTGTAAAAAAACAATGCACTGCTTTGTGAAAAGGAAAAGGCTGAGATTGATGCCTCCAAAAGTGTTAATAAAACTGTGATATAATAGTAGGAAAAATATTTTTGGATGAGTAGATGTTCTTATACCTCTTATGTCACTGTAAAAAAAAAACAGCAAAATAAACTTTTATCCCTGGAGTCCCCATGGAAGAACATCTGCTGTTTAAATATTTCTATTTGTAGTTGGTGGTTATCTTACAGTCTCATTTCCTTTTTAACTTAAGCCTGTTTTGTTTTTTGCTCCCCACACACCTGGTTTAAATTTCTAATTACCGCACGTGCTTTACATTAATTGCTGTCTTCTGAGAGTATATTTTCTCCCTGGCTTCCTTTGTCAAATACCAGGTTTATACGGTAAACTTTAAGTTATTTCCCAATGAGCCATTTCAGTTGTAGCTTAAACAAACACCATGGATCTGAATTTTAGAACAGACTTTGTTAGATCTGCTCAAATTAACAGCTTGTACTCAAGATGATGTCCAGACAACATGATGATGCATTTATGCATGAAAACCTAACAACTTGAATAAATTACAATTCTCCAAGGTAGTGCAAGACAGAACTCCCTGACAACGATGTAACAGACTCAGATGGGTTCTTCTCTTAATAAATGAAAATATCATTAGAAACTGCTCTGCACTCGAGTTTTCTATTCTTTATATTAAAATTAGCTATGCCATCTGAAACAAGACTGATTTAGTAAAAATGAAAGAGGAAAGATTTTCAGTTTGTACTGGCAGAAATGCACAGGTCATACTTGCATTTCATTAGTGTTGAATTATGTGATGTTATAAGTTATGGTAATTTGATACCTTTAAAATAAACAACTTTTTTTTAATTGTAATGTATTATACACACAAATACTGCCTTGGTCATCTTTCCAAACCAAGGTCCCTGAACTTTTAATCATTTTTAAATTAAAATGAAGATATGAGATAATTCTGAATGAAATAAACACTGCATGGGTTATTTTAGATTCTCGTTATGGTGACTAATGTCAGTCCAAACAGGGCTCTGGACTGTCTGTGACCTGTTTACCTTCTAAATTACACACTGAATCTCAGACAGCACATTAGCTAAAAAAAATAAAAAAAAACTACAGCAAAAAAAACCTGTTCTTTGGAGACATTCTTCATGGCCCTCTTAGACAAGTGATACTTTTAGTTACTTTATAAAGTTATTTTAGCTCATCTGCTTCTTGTCTACTGTGAGGAAATTTTGGATGTGCGACTCCTGTAAACATTATCCACTAGTAGCACATCAAGTTTCTTAATTTGTCTTTCTTAGATTAAACTGGTTAAACAGGAACCAGAACCATAATAAATGAAAATAGACATTATATATAATCTCAAAGTATAACTCAAAATTCAGTATGAGAGATTTGAGCTTTTCTGAAATTACTAACTAGTTTGCAAACATTGAGGCCAACTAGCAATTTATAGATATGAGGTGGAGCTACAAATTTGCAAACTGGTGAACCCACCAAGACCCATAAGCGACCATTCAGTAAACAAAGCGATTTTAAATGTCATCCAGCAGTCATTGTCAAACTTGGGCTTTATTTATTCAAGACTGTGCCTAGAGTGGCCAATACGCCACTTAAACATACAACTGAAGATCAAATTTAAAGTAGTTTCTTTGCTAAGATGTTTGCTATGTTGTGTTGGAGCAGCTGAAATGACAAGATCTGATTTCCGTGTAACTCAGGGATGTTGTTGCCTTCCAACACAGATGGTCTCTGTCAAAGAGGTTAATAATATCATAAGTCATTCCCCACCGGTTTGGTCTCCATGGTGTTGAGCGCCACCTGGTGGGCCTTGTAGAGATCGTGTCTGCGATCCACCCGGCTCTGAAAGCGCGGCTGCTTCCTGACGGGGTCGCTTGGTCCGAACTGCGGAGAGACCACCCTCAGGACCGGGGTCAGACAGTCAGAGAATATAAAAGGCTTGAATATAGACCTGAGGAGGTGTGGGGTGTTGGTGAGGGAAAACAGAGATTGATAGATTCATAAGACAAGGGAGTACACTGATGTGGAGCAGCCTGTAGAGTCATTTTAAAATCAAACCCAAAGCTTGGCATTTTCTAGACAGATTCCAAAGAGTCTGCATTTCAAAATTAAATGTGCAAAGGGTTTGCTGTAGACTTTTACATGTCATCCCTACATAGCCTAACTGCTTCTTGCTGTCTATTGAGACAAACCTGGATGGGTCTGGGGTGGCAGTGAAGAAGTGAATGCAGGGAAGGCTAGTGTCTCTGGGCAGGACAGACACCATGCTCCCTGTGGTGCAAAATCCTCCAGAGTCCATGCAGATGCCACTGGGTTTATCCCTCAGAATGGTCATCATGACCTCCGCTGTCACTGAGCCTGAACAACACAAAGTGATCAGCATCTTTATTGGGTTTCATTGCACAGATTTGCTTTAACAAACACCATAACTTACAGAATAATGAATGAAAATCATCAAAATCGTATTGTGGGAAATCTACCATCGTGCTGTTGAAGCAGTTCTGTGCCTCCCTTGTAGCGCTTCTTGGCCAGCTCCATCCTGGCTGGAGGGTTTTCAGGACTAAACACCTGAGAGAAGTTGAACTCTCCCTGGCCATCCCACCACCCCTGGTTCTTGGCCACGCTTCGTAGCTCTGGATGCTCTGCTGAGATCTCGGTGTGGATGGTTAATTGATTGGAAATGTTCTTTACGCCCTCTGAAAAGACAACCCAAATGCTGTTGTTTTATTAACAGGCTTAAATAGAATCCAAAATATTTCTTCCTTCAAAACAGTAGCTTCACTAATTACTGAGAAAGTCCAAACATATTCCCTGGCCTGACAGGATGTGTAATCCATGCAACAACCTCAAAGATTCATCCTTTAAGCAGAATTTGCCCAAAAAGTGAGTGAGCATGCAAAATGGCATACATCATCAATTTTAAAACTTATCCTTTCCAATTGTGTTCAGACTTGTTGCTCATTGCAAACTGAATAATAATTAAAAAGAACGGGAACAAGCAAGAGCAAGGCAGCCGAGATCCCAGCTCAAAGTTTCTGAAAAATGATGATGTAACATTTAGAAGGTCATATCCAGGCTTTAGTGCAACACAAAGCAAACCCAAGTAGTGATAAGTCTAGTAAAGGTCCAAACACACTGTCGTTTTTGCACATCTTTTTTAGAAGATTATCAACCACCTCTGTCAAACTGACAAGTCTTTCTGTAGTTAGTTTAGTTTGTTCACCCTAAATACTCATTGCAGGCTTAAGCTTTACATTTGGTTGATGGAAGTGAAATTACAATACTATTTTTAAAAAATGGCTATAAAACTAATATGTTCCCTCTAAAAACTGACCTGAGACTTTCTGTGCCACCCAGAGTCTCCCAGCGGTTTCGAGTACCCAGGCTTCACTGCGGTCCACCAGGAGGAAGGTGTTGTGGTAGCTAAAGGGTTCTGGTTCCTCCTTGCACTGCCCGCCCTGGCCATGCTGCTCCAAGAGGCCAGTGATGGCTGTCAGTGCTGCCCAGGCACTGTCACCACGTTCCAGCCCGAGCCTAAAGATCAAACCCAAGCTGATCACTGAAATGCGGTTTGGGGGCTATGCTTATGTAAAGTGTGTTTGGATTGTGGTTCTTCTTGGTTTGAGGCAGCTTTGAAAGCTAAAGGAGTATTTTCCTATGTAAGGAAAATACTCCTTGCATACGATATGAATCGATATGAGCCACACTTCGACTTAGTTTAAATTGCACAATCTACACAGCTCTACAAATAGGATTACTTCCTCCAAGTGTACAATATCAAAGCAGTATTTAATAACAACAATAAAAGATTGGTAACTTTTTATGTTTTATCAAAATGAATCAGAGTAATTTGAAAATGCTTCAGCAGCTCACCGGACAAGGACCATGCCCAGCAAAGCTTCTCCAGGGACCACAGCCTCTCGGGTCCAGACTGCCTCATTCCCAATGCACACTCCTTGGTCATTAGCTCCCATTTCGGCGCCCCACAGCCAGGCTGGTTTACTGAGGACGACGGCATAGGTCCTCTCCACTTGAGGAATCTGGATGTACGTGCACTGCAGAAAAAAAATTATTAATGGGAGAAAACAATAAGACCTTTGATTATAAAAAAGTTAAACAACATTGCACAGTTGAGGTAGAAGCCAAAATACTTCTAAATCAACTCAATGGAGTTAAAAGTACTGGATGCTATATGGTACGATACTGTATTTTATCCAGAGCGCAAAGATGGCAATTCCTCTCCCTTTGCAGACGAAAAAATATGTTGGTGAACTGTAGTGGGACAAAGGTTATATCGTGTTCATGTGACTATTAGGGATTTAGTTCTCCTCACACACATGAACAAAACTGAAACCTGCAGTTCTCGAGAATTAGTTGTGATGAACCTAATCCGCCCAAAGTCACAATCAGCCTCCCAAAGTCAATTACAAAAGTCATAGGATGTCACCAAATCAACACAATAACTATTAGACTATGATCCTAAAGACTGAAAGATATGAAGGAAAAGTGTTTCTCTCCTCTGTATCAAAAGGTATTTCAGGAAAGAGTGGTACCATCTGTAAAGAATTTCAAGTAGTAGCATCACAAATGAGGTGAAACATACCAGCATTTCCAGCAAGGACTAACTGAGAAATGAAAGATGTAAAGTCCTGGGTAGAGTTATAACCCAGATCTTGATCTCATTGAGATGGAACGGGTAGCTTTAAACACGTCTTATATGTAGGAAACCCCTAAAAATCTCGCAGCAAAACTGAGTGGGGAAAATGTTCCTCAGAACAATGTTATAGAAGAGTAAGTCATGGCTACAGGAAGCACTAACACAAAGCTAATTTGGAGCTAAGGTGATCTAGATTGATGTTAAATAAGGTTTTTATTTCAAAACTAGATTAATTCAGGTATTATTTGTAATTGGTCTGCATTCCGATGATAAACAATTCTATGAATGAAGATTTGAACTTTTTTTTAAATGAATGAATATTTCACAGGGTGTTCTAACTTATGTACATCAATGTATTTCCTGAAAGGTATTCATTGTGTTTGAAATTAAAGGACACTTTTGTTTAAATGCCACTTCAGTTTTGAAATTACTCCACCAGAAGGCTGACGTCACCACATCAGGAGGATGGTGGGACATGAGCATTGATGAGGCTTTAAAATGACTGAATTACCAAACTATGCATACTGATATCTCAAACACACTGACAAGAGGGAATGACGCTTGTATTGACTTAAACTGCTTTCACCTATGAACACTGTAGATGGTCATAAATATGAAGTATGTTCAGTTTGTTTGGGACTTTTTCTGCTGTTGCTGTTCAGACACGCACTTCACAGTATGAGGTTTTTCGCTGGAGATGAGCTCTAACAGCACGCAAATATGATCGGGGGGGATGGGAGGATGGCTGTGGTCTCTGTAAAAGTACTGTGTTTTCTTTATGGCATGTCAAGAATTGTGAATGGATTTTCTTGATTACTTCTTGCTTTGACAACAATATTACCAGCATTTAACGGCACCAACAGCTCGCAGCAAAAGGCGGTAAGACATTTACGTGGCAGAGCTGAAATGTCCTGTAAACGTTCCAATTTTTAAACATAAAAAATGTGAAAACCATGTTTCCTTTTCCTACCAGTTCATGGTTATGCAATACTTTGAGAGTGCTTGCCATACAAAATCTCAGTAAAACACATTAAGGTTTGCGGTTGTGGCAGTATGTGTGAATACTTGGGAGTGTGGATACTTTTGTAAAACATTAAGCCACAAGAGCGGCCATGATCCAGTGCAACTATTGTTCAAGACAACTTCATTGAAATACAAGCCTGGCTCCCTGTAAATCCAAATCAGTCCTCTGTATATTTATTGTAGTGGTTTTAAATGAACCATGACGACCTTCTGATCCCACTCTGCCAACCCACACTCATGGGTTAAAGAGGGAAAGGGGGCGCTTTGGTTGCAGCAGTAGTGGCCAGATTTACCTCCAGCGTGGATCCTGGAGGATGAGACGCTGCAGGGTGGTAGACCACCTCCTGCACCTCATCTCGGGGACGGTCTGAGTTCTTCCCAAAAATCACGTGGTCATCGCGAGAACCGGGGGGTAACGAAACAAAACAGTCACATGACATGGGAGCCTGTGCCATCCTGCAACAACAACAAACAAACAAAATAAGCAAAAGAAACAGTGAGGAGGAGCTGCAGCTTAAAACATGCCAAATAAGCACTTTCTAGTGTAAACAACCCCGGGAGTCTGACGAGAGTGTTTGACATCCAGCACGAATGAGCGAGCCTCCGCCTTTTAACCAAAAAGTGCAATGTGAGGCGTCAAGAGGAAGGGACCTCTCCGTTCCCCACCCGTCCTGCTACTCGCAGAAGAAAGTCCGCTCCAGCCGGTGCACTGAACATCACGCACGGATTAGGTGGCCGTCTTGTGCAGAGCACTTCATTGGCCGTAATCTCCTCAAATCCGAGCCCCATGTTGCTTTATTGCCGCTTCTCGCACGCATTTGCCATCGCGAATCGCTTTCGATCCGGAAATAACGCGTGGGGGAGCAAAAGAAAAAGTGTGCCGAGGGGCAGGAGCGGCGTGTTTAACACAGCTCAGCGTTTGCGAACAGCGGTGCTTATTACCAGAGATAAGGCCCTGCGCTGCCACCGCGCGAGCTGTCGCTTCGGCTCTGCTTATTTCCAGGAAATAAGAGGGGGAGTTAAAAATCAGAGGGAGTGGGGCTGGATTTGGACGGATCACGGCGTCTAAACACCAGGCTACAACTAAGAGTGCAGTTGCAGGAATAAATTTACCTGTGTTTTAATTTTTCGGTGGTGGGAGCGGACGGTCAGCGGGGAGAAGACGGGCAGGTTGTAGAAACCGAGTCACGTGACCGAGAAATCCAAAGGTCTGTACTTAAAGGTCTCGTCTCGTCTGGCCACAAACAGCTCATCGTCTGTCAGAGTCCGGTTCACAGTGATGATGCAGCTTTTTTTCCTTTTCTTTCTTTCTTTTTTTTTATTATCACGGGTCTGTCTCTTACTGGCTGCAAACTCACAGCTGACGTCGCATTTGTAATCGCGGGAATCCCTGCAAGTTTACACCAAAATGTGCAAATCTTTGAAAAGTAAAGACATGTGTGCATCTGGTGATACGGCTGCTGTTGTTAAGCCTTGCTTAAAATTTCAACCGTTATTGAATTGCGGCAAGAGGAAAGACAATGTCGGGGGGGGAAAAAGCAATTAGACGTTTTGTTTGCAATCAGCCAATGTGGAACATGGTAGTGGCAGAGTCATGCTGTGTGGCGTCAAGAGAACTAAAAGTAACCTTTTAGTTACTTTTAGTGAGACCTTTTTTTATTTTATTTTATAATCTCTGAAGGGTGTTCAATTTAGCTCCAGTTTATTTGCCACTTCTTTCCTGACTTCTCTTTTTGTTTTAATTTTTAGTAATTTTTGTTGGGTATGAGTCCATCTGTTACAGCTGCAAAATGGCATTGTCTTATAATCCTATAGAAAATGTGCATATGAGAAAAACCTGTGTTGATAGTTAAGAGTTACAAATGCCCAAAATGGTACTGTATACGTGTTTGGAGGTCTATAAGAGACTGAGCAGGAATAATATTGATTCAACTAAAGTTCCTTTGGTTGTTGTGAGACAGGCTTGAGTTTGAATTACTCATACACAACATCATAAATATTTTCCCGTCTGTTCACAACCTAATATTTCTGTGTTTTTTGTTTCCTTTTCTGAACTTTAATGTTTTTTATTCTTTTGATTTTCCTAATCGTTAATAAATTATTAACCTACCAATGTCCTGAGTATGTTTGAGTCTTCCACATCCACAACAATTCCCAAAACTAATACTTCATATGTATCTGAACATTACATCCCTAACAAAAAGCATGGTGGTGGCAGCATCTTGCTCTGGGATGTCATATTCTAGAGCTCTGTGTGTTCGTTTTGTATCTGTTTAGGGTTCTTTAGGTTTTTAATATGTTGGTTAGTGTTTTATATTTATGGTTGTAGTTACTGATTTTCTTCACAGAACTTTGTTTCTGTTTTATTTTGGTTTTGCGCTTCCTGTGTTTTACTTATTCCGTTTTTCTGTCACTCCTGTTTCTGAGTTTTATTGTTTTGTCATTTTAGTCATTCTTGTTTCTGGTTAGGTTCACTTTTGTTATTTTAAATTTCTCTCTTATTAAATGCAAACATTATGAGAATCCCTACAAGTTTTCACAAAGCTGCATAATCTATGAAAAGGAATAATCAAGTGGAAACTGAGAGATATTCAAATGAAAGAAAAAGCAAATGAAGCTCATGACAATCAAAAGTCTCTATTTTCCCAAACAGGATTTTTTTTTTTAAAGTTAAAACAATTATTGTGAAGGTGACTTGTATACTATTGATATGCAGGGTTAGTAGGTTTTTGTGTTCATTAGCTGCAATGTGATGACAGATTTTATTTTACTAAGGACATTATCTTTGCAATAAACCTGCTTTTTGAAAAAAAAAAAAAAAGAAAGATCCCTGGAAGTGTTTTTCTATTATTGTTGGCAATGGTTAACAAAGCTGTCAGCTAGTCACGTAACTCCAGTGATGGTTAACGTTCCTAAAATTTTTTCCAACAAGTGTGTGTGGCTTAGGTGGAAAGGTAGTGAGTTGTTTTCAGTTTTAACCACTAGATGTCACTGCATCCAATGCACTTGACCTTTAAAATGTTAGAAAGCCCTTTTTTGTTCCCACACAATAACACAAGCAGATTTCGATATAAATTAATCAATCAAAAGAAATATAATTAACACTCCATGTAGTAAAGAGTTGTGCACTAGGATATCTTTATGAAATCCCATGTAATAGTAATAAAGGAAAATACAGTGCACATTTGCATCACTAGATTATATGAAATAAAAGTTGTACTACACCTGAGTACTAAGTGGAATAATACTGAGTGTAACAAGTTAAATATATGTTTATCTTTGCTGTATAAATAGGTCACAGTCTTTGGCTCAATGACACTGCTCCTGCACAGCACTGGTTTTTACCGGTCCCTGAATCCCCTGTTGGCTAATCAGTGTAATTAAAGTTTGTGTGTGGTGTCAGTAGTTTATTGAGTGGGTGTGTCTCCTCTCAGTGGTGTTTCATTGAATTATGTTGCTGGCACTCCCTGTCTCAGACTTTGGAGACACATTCAGTCCCTAGCACTGTCTAGCTACACTTTGGAAACCACTGATTGATTGTAAAACCCTTGTGTTTTACATTGGTTATTTTCATAGTAAATGCTTCTGTAATGTTTGCAGAGAGTGGATCCCAGCCTACAAGAGATTTTTTTAAAAATGTAGTATCAAGGTTTAAAACATTCTTATCTTTTGCTGTATAAATAGTTAAAGTTTGGCTTTGTGAAGCTTCTCCTGCATTGCACTATTTTTAAGGTGGTCTGTATTGCTTATTTGTAGATCCAGTCAATAGAAATTGACACTCTTCTATCACACAATAATAAAATGTTGCTTCATGGGGGGTCTGTTGAGGCCAAACTCAGTGTCCATATATAGTGATACAGTGAACCCTTCACAGTTTAATAGCTGTGGACACAACTATTTGCAGATTTTTTTTTTTATTATTCATGGAATGTACCTTCTCAATATAACCTTCTCATAAAATCTGCTTATTTGAAAATAACTTTGTGGAGCATATATAAAATATTTGAAAGAAAATGCACATAGCTGGAATATTAGGCCAGGAGTCTTCGACTCCAGTTCTCAAGGGCTGGGGTGCTGCAGCTTCTAGATGTGATCCTGGTCCAATACACATGTGTCAAATGACGGAATTTGATGCAAGTGACTTGTGATCAAGTTCTCCAGAGTCCTGCTGTCCTCATGATTTAACTAAGGTTTGTTGAGACAAAGACACATCTAAAATTGTAGAACACCAACTCTTGAGGACTGGATTTCAAGACCCCTGACATAGGCACAATGCTACTTAAAGTACTTCTAGATGCCCTGACTTACAGAGCCAAATCATGTGCTTTGGGATGGTAGATCTAAATACATTATGTACTGTGTTCCCACTGTTTGGGAACACAGTACATAATGTGTGCAACCAGTAGCAGAACCTAAACACAAAAGGCTCACCTCAACAACAGAGTTTCCTTCACTTTGGCTTTACAAGACAAACAACTTAGCTGGCTAACTATAATTTCTGATTGAACAGGTCCTGCAATCCTTTCTTTGGAATAAAAAGATCAACCGAAAGCCAACAGAAATGGCATCAAGCCTTTTACAAAAGCTTTGTCAAAAAGAATCCTAGAAATGTTTTCTTTAGTCATGCAAACCAGCTCAGCTGCACTGACTGACATGCGTAATCCTTTCTTTGACCCAATTGTTTATAAGTCAATGAGCACCAATGGTCAATACGCATACGAGCAGATTCCATTTTTAAAAGGTACTCAGGTTGCGTGTTTTGATGGTGCAATCATGACGAATGAACGTTTTATCAGTTCACTTGCCCGTGAGTGGCAGTTTGTCTACGTCAAACCCTCAACCCAAGCTCATCTGTCAAGAAGAAACACCTGGACCCCCTTGAATCCCACTTATGCCAAATTGGGAGGAGGTGATGAGTTATTTGGCAAAGCAGCACGCTCCTGACTGATGTCTCCACACAGCCTTTGGGGAGCGCTGAGGGCGATGGGCCTGAAAAGTTGAGAAATCTGTGAGAAGACATCCTGTTACCTGAACGGCAGCAGGCAGCTTCCACTCCCTCCTCCGGCCTTTCATCTCCCGGAGCTGCTGACAAGCATCGCACATCCTGTCTGCCTTCACACAAAACACCATGAGAAGTAAACACCCACCTGAGCCAAAAGCAGACACACCCAAGGAAAGGATTGTACACGTAAACAACATGCGCATACACACACACACGCAGAAACATGCGTGTAAGCCAGCACGAACATAGTGAAACTAACAGATGAGCGAGGCTTGTAAATGCATTTATATATCAAACTACACAAGTAACAAGCTGCTATTTTGACTTAAAGTGTGATGAACAACAGGTAATTAGTCAAGTACAGCTAAGAAGGAAATTGGATGTTACTCTGTTAGTGACAACAAGTTATTAAATTAGCTTTGTTTTTCGTCCTTATGGAGAATAAGTTAACTGTCTTGATGAGTCTTTAAAGATAAATCCAATCAAGCCTCACTTTATCAGCACCATGGTTGGCACCTATATACATTTTGTGAACGCACATTTGGAAAATCTTTTATACTTTTTTAACTTTTTTACATTTTGCCGCTTTGTAATCACCAACTTCAACGTATTATCATGGGATTTAATGTGATATTACAGCGTGATGCTGGGTAAAACGGCAAAGCTGAATGGAAAGGATAGATGGTTTCATGAAAGAATTTATAGTTCCATTGATTACACCAACTTGCCCAGACCTGCAGCACCAAAGCAGTCATGCTGTTTCTCTTATATATGCTTTGTTAGTTTTGTGCCAGATGTAATGGGATGCATAATTTCCAGAAAGTTTCACAGAATGTTTTTTATATTTGGCCAGCACACTTTTAAAACTCCCCCATGGATACCGTTGTGTCCCAGTCTTGTTCTTCTTAATCAATAATGAACACAGACCTTAGCTGAGGTAACGGTGGCCTGCAATGCTTCATATGCTGCTGTGAGATCTTCTAAATGAGTCGGTGATGCATTCCATGGCCATTCAATGATAGAAAACTGTTCCCTGTTTTCTCAGTTTGTGAACCCTCACTGTGGTTCACTTGACTTCCAAAGCCTCATGAATGACCTTTTAACCTTTTCCAGACTGATAAATGTCAGTGACTTTGTTTCTCCTCCGTTCTTCAATTTCCTTAGATCAGGACATGATGTGTTGCTTTTGAAGATCTTTTAGCCTACTTCATGTTGACAAACATTTTATTATGATTTTGTTTAATTTTATTTTGCCCATGAAACGAAGCCATAATTCATGATTTAATAAGGAACCAATAACTGTACATTCACACAGAGCATCAGAATGGTTTCTGCTGTTTCTTTTACTTCTGATCAAAATGTTTTTGTGTTTTGGTTTTCTTTTGTGTTGGTTTGTTGACCATTTCTTTGTCGTTTTTTTGTTGTTGAATTGGTCTTGCTATATTCACTCATTCATTACCGTCCACACTGTTTTCCCATATCACTTCATTCATTTTAAGGTTGTTAGTTTATTGCTATAATCTCTTCTTAGTGCATTTTGAATTATTCTTCTTTATTACATTTAGTCTTTCCCCCTTGGCTTGTAGTTCCTATGTGACTAACTTAGTTTCATCTGTCTGAATTATTAATCTTCCCTCAGCCTCCCTGCTTTGCTGTTCCACATTCCCCTGATTAGCCTCACCTAAATACAATGCCATTCCCCACTCTTACCTCAGTATATTAGCTCAATGGGTTTCTTTGTTCATTGCTGGTGACTGTCCTCCATGTTCTGGTCTCCTGGTGGTCAATTCTCTTTTTATCAAACCCTCTGCCATGCTGACCCCAGTCGGCATTTTGGTCTCACTTTAAATTCTCAAAATAACTTTTTTTTTTAAATGAAATCAGTATTTGAAGACTGCAATTAATACTTATGCAGTTTCTTCTGATATTAATGTTGTTTTATGATCTGAAACTTTTAAGTGGGGGGGGGGGGGCAAAAACAAAGACAAATTTGAGGGGAAAAAATCTGCTTTTAAAGCTCTGATTATCTTAAGAGGTGTCTTTATAGGAAAACTGAGACTAAATTTGGATTATAATATTACAGGTGGATTTGACCAGGGCTAAAGAGAAAAGCAGGACTGCAAACAACAGATTGAATATAGGGAAGTTATAGAAATAATGAAGTAAATATGACAAAGAAACAAAGAGAAAAATTAACTGAATATAAGGCAATTCTGGAAAGAGTTAAACAACTATGAATTTCTGAACAGAACATGAGAAGTGACAAGAATTTACTAAAATAAAAAATCAACCTGAAATTACACAAAACTCAAAGTCAAAACCATAAAATTAAACCAGAGTCTTATGAATCATGATCACTGCAAAGATCTCAGGACTTTACAGACGGCAACACGCATCACCCTGAACACACAGTTCCTTTAGTGAAACGTGGAGATTGTGCAGTTAATCCATAAAAATACATTATATACATCTGTCAACAGGGAACCTTCTTACACACACCATGTACCATAAAAAAAGAAAGCAGATGTTGAAAGCAAGTCAGAAGGAGTCCATTAATAATCTGCCATAGGCATTCAGGACAGATAAAAAATGTAGAAGGTGCTCTGATTAAATGGGACTAAATTCAAAGTTTTAGTCGACCTTTAAAACGAACACTACACATCTCCATGAACACACCTCTTTTGCAGAAAAACATGGTGGTGACAGTATCACGCTGTGAGATTGCTTTTCATCAGATGGGATAAGAAAGCTCGTCACTGCTGATGGGAAAATCTGAAGAAAAAGATTGAATGCTCAGGTGGAAACTGACCTTCTAGCACAGATGTCTGCAACCTGTGGCTTTTTACACCTCCTACTGTGATTGAGCAATATTTTCAAATGTAAAGACAATCAAAAATATCCTAGTTTTACCAGTTTTATTAGGTTTTCATACAACATATCCATAACATTGCCACAAAAAATGACAAAATGTTTTTAATACTCCTTTTATAGATTGCTAAAGCAAGTCAGATGAAGTCGATAGGTTGAAAACTATATGCTTTACTGACATTTAGAGGAAAGTAAAAATGTATTAAACATAAAAACAAAACTGTTGCTTATATTTAAAATCAATCTTCTTGCTTTACAAAGAGACAGATTGCTTTTGTGGCTCTAAAAATTTGGTTTACCTGGACTGCAGGATTTTACAGCTGCAAAGGTTTGCGACTCCTACAGCAGGACAATCAGACGCTGTGAATCAAATCTCCCTCAGATAAATGTCAGTCTCTAAAAATGTAATTTTGGTAGAGACACCTTAAAGACTTGTAGCAATAATTGAAGTCTAGGATTTTCAACAAAATATTGCCTCAGTGGAGATGAGTATAATTGCATGCCACATATTTTCAGAATTTTATTCAGTAATTTTGTTTGTCTATCACATTCAATGATAAATGCACTGAATTTTGTGGTTGTAATGCAACAAAAGGTGAAAAATTAAAATCCTTTTGCAAGGCTCTGTATTGACAGGAGGATTGTTGCTGTGTTGTCGGCCAGTTTGCGAAGCCTGGTATGTGAAGCGGAAGGCTGGCCGGAGAAAGATGAGAGGTTTTAGGGGACGGAAACAGCTGGTGAGAAGCCCAGAGGATATTAATCTGAGGGGGGAGACAGGATGGCAGCAGAGGAGGCCATCTAATAAAGCATGGTATTACTGCTGCAAAGGTGTGTGTCTGTTTGTATACGTCTGAATGTCTTCCTGGAGGATTACAGGTGAGCTACAGAAACAACGCCGGCTGTCCAGCTACATCGAGATGCAACAAATTTGGTAAGTTTCCACATTTTCCAAAATGATGATGTGCCCTTTTTATTTCTTTCTTTTTTTTTTTTTTTTCTTTTTTTTTTTGCACGGTGCGTTCAGTTTACAGCTGCAAGGAAATCTGTGATTATCTTTATGACGTTTGATGAATCCAACCGCACAATTTAAAGTTCTAAACACACGCAGAGAAAAAGAGGGGGGTTTCTTGGGAAATTAGATGAAATGAAGTGATCCAAATTTTCTTTCAGAGGAATTAAAGTTCCGGTTAAAAGGCAGAGGTGGAAATGTGGGAGGGGAAGCTGGGCGGCATCAGTCGCACAGACAGTAATGACGGCGCCACTGCTGTTTAACAATCAAAGATGGGGGGCGGGGGCTCGCGAGGAAGTCTCTCCATGAAAAATACAGGTGTTTGGTACAATCAAAGCTCAGCTTGCAGAAATGACTGGGTTTGAAGTTGAAAGGGGAGGCAGGAGGAGGTTGACGGGGGCCGCTGTGGTGAGTGAGCTCCTGTGTGAAGGGGGGAAAAAAAACACAGGGAGGAACACTGTGGGCTGAGGTGCTCTTCCAGGATTTTGAATAATTAACAAGGATAAGGAAGTTGACTACTAGGTGCTTACTGTTTACTTTGCTTGGATTTTTTTAGTTGACTGTGGAGGGGAAGTGGGGCTTTAGGTTGCCTAGATCTCTGAAGGTTGGCTTGTTGGCAGAAGGATTTGTCTGGGACACCGTAGTAGTTCCCATGGGACTACAGACAAGTCTGTCCAGCCACAGGCCAGCGGATCAGACCCACAACCAACTTTATGTGACAGGAATCGAAAACAATACAGAAATATACTGACAAAACAAAGTGTTCAATTGTAACCAGTAAGAATGGTGCAATAATCTAATAAAATGTTACAGACAATTTAAACGTCTCCTCTCCATCTTTCATTAACCTGGTTTGCCCTCAATGTCATAAAGAAACCAAAAATTAGATTTTGCTTGTGAACAAGGCAAAAAAAATTGATAAGTTAGTAGTAACTCTTTCAAATCTATTCTTAAAAAGAATAGATTTAGATTTTTCTTGACAACCAAAGCTAAGACGTGTCGCTCACTGCTTGAAAGCTTCACTTCTGCATTAGTAATGTTGCTCAACTACAGTTGAGACTGCATATATGAAGCTCAACTCTTGCTTGTTAAACAGAGAAAGAAGGAAACGCATCACACCTTCACAGGAGCTGCAGAGAGCTAAAGTTCAGGTGATGGGACAACTATTCTGGTAGAGTGGCAAGTAGGCAGTTATGTTTAAAAAGTTAAGTCTTATTTTCAGCTTGCAGAAATGTGAAAGAAAGTATTCTGCTGTAATGAGAACAAAGTGTTAGAAAAATAAAATTTCTGATCTTATGAAAAGACGCATGTTTATGGTGAGACATGGTGATGGCAGCACCATGCTGAAGGCATGCTTTTCTGGAGCAGGTTGGTCAGAGTCGATTGGAAGATGGATCTAGTTAGATACTGGACTTTCTGAGTAATGGGGGATAAGTACATATACTTTTAGATTTTCTTTTGTAAAATAAAAAATATAAAAATGGTGGACTGGACTGTCTGGTCAAATTGTAAACAAAATACATAGTTGACAAAAACACTTTACATTTTTAATAGCTTGATTAGAATGCTATTGATTAGTATTTAATACCTTCCAAAATCCTCTAACAGTGTCTTTGAATAAACAGAAATAAACCAAGAGCTGAGACTGATGCTTTGCTTCAAATGGAAGCAAAAAACAAAATACAGAGAAACCATTCCTGACAAATCACTGTGAAACACAAGAGATAGAAGCAAGTAGCGACACTGTTTACTTAGATTGTGCAAAACAAATATGACAACAATCACATCACTGAGGCAGAACTACCTACAGCTGTCGAGTCACTGCATTTTAATGGTTTTTGTGACGGTTGTTTCTGCCAGAGATTAGATAAGAAGACACAGAATGCAGAACTGATACGATGATGAAAACAAAAGGAATTTGCAAGTACAAGTGAGCAGATAGTCAGAGAAAAATGAAGCATTTAAGAATGTAATCTGTGTTATAAATCATCTTATATGAGATGTCACAAGCGTGAGCTTGTTTGAACTCAACTGGTGCTGGCCATATACATGAATGGGAAGTGAATAATCAGTCATTAAAAGGGATTATTCAATGCAAGTGGGCTTATATCATTGATCAAACAGAGCAGTCAGTTTGAATTACAAAATAAAGCCAAGAGACACTCTTCAAAAAAAGAGACAGTCTTGTACATGTTAGTTTCTAAGATTTTGAAGCCCAAACCAGCAATCAAATTGAATAATAAACTGGATTTCCATATTATAGTTTACAGATGGTCTGCAAAAAGATCTTAAAATTTATTTGCTAAGATTATTCAAAAAGTAGGTTCCACACGATTAACAGAAATACACTAAAGATGAAAAGGGATTTTGATGACCTTTCAAAACAAAGCTCAGATACTTCTCAAAACAAAAGTGTAAATCTCCCATAGGTTAGCTAATTGTAAAGAGCAAGCTGCAGTTTAAGAGGCCACAAAAGAGGGGAGAGAAATGCTGTAGATGCTGATTTGTGATTTCAGGTCTGTGGAAATGGAGGATTATGTTTCTTACATAATGTAAGAACAGGAATCAGCGTGTGGACAGATTACATGGAAGAAGAGAAAACAATGGTAAAGCAAACTTGGATTGGGTGAAGCAGAAAATCTGGTGTGGCTTTTCAAAGACTAAAACCACTGACGATCGATGACCGTGTTGAATGATGCTGACATTTCCTGTTTTCTCCCTGACAGTTTGTTTCGCCTGCAGATATGGAGGCAGTCTTCTGCTGCGTTAGTGCTGCAGCATTGAAAATGTTTGCCGTCTCTCACTGAGCACTTATATGAGTAAATGTAACCAGATGTAGGTAGTAACTAGTTAAATGTACTCAGTTACATCTACTTAAGTAACATTTTGGAGAAAATGTTCGGTCATTTTTGGAGTGGTTTTACTAGACTGCATTTTTTTACTTTTGCTTGAGTTAAATCATGAATATCTTTATACCTACTTCAGTAACATTTCTGGATCCTCAACATTGCGAGTGACTTCAATGAAATTAAGGACAGGCTTATTTTAATCAAAAACTCACACACAAACCTGAAGTTTGAACCTGAACTTCATACATTTTATATTGACGGAAATTGGCAAAAGAAAAATGTTTCTTTTGCCGAGAAGCTTACAGCAGAAGTGTAAGCTTCTCAAAAGGATTAGCCACACCGCTAAGAGTAAAGCTGGAATTAGTTTAGCTTTAATAAATGATGGTAACATGTTATAATTGCTAATAATTAATTGGTGTCTTACAACTTGGTCTGTCCATTGCAACTCAAAGCAGGAAAATGATACTTAAAAATAATGAAACACAAAGTGAAGGCACTCTCAATGATTAATCAATGCAAAATGAATAAACCTGTTTTACCTCTGTTCTTCAAAGGAGTTGACAAATACACCAAATATGTTAATAAACTTAGTCATCAGAGTTCATTTCTCCACGTCAGCTGCAGCGATGATTACATTATCTCATTATAGTGTAAAACCTTATATCCCTACATGTTGTGATCCTTATCTTCTCTGGAAGAGATATCGGTGGTTTTCTTGTAATGAGGCTGGTTCAAAATAAGCAAACTCAATTTACACTAAATACCACAGGTTATAGGAATAAGGTGGAGAGCCAGGTCAAAATGACAATCTGCTAAGTATGATGAGGCACTTTTTAGCCTCTTGACTAAAACAACTAGCATTGTTACGTTTCTTTTACTCGACTCACTTCCCAACACCATAAACCCAGAGGGATGAAAAAGATTAAAAACTTGTTATCTTATATTCTTTGCATCAACTAACCACAGCAAGCACACAAAGAAGAAGCTACAGATTGACTTATAGGAATGTAAACATCTTCATAAAGGTTTTTTTTTACACTTTGTGTTTTCTTGTTCTTGTATAACGAGTTCAAGAAATTATTTAAAGCGCTGCAGTTTCACATAGCTCTGAAATCCACCACATGGATTCTGATGCTTAGAAGACAAAAGCAAATGTAATCACTTTAGAAAAAAAAAAACCTCTTCGGAAAGATCGTTTAAAGAATCACAGACGTTTTCTTGTAGACTCGCATAAAAAAGCAATATGTCAGCAGACACAGGAATAAAAGCTATCAAACAAGCCATCCAAACATATTTTAATCATTAGGAGAGTTAGTGAGCCACCGACACAAAACTGCACTGTAATTAAATGCTATCTGGCAGACTCTTTCTGATTGTGCTGCATTGTATTCATGAGGAAATAAGCTTAACTATTTAAGGATGTCCGTAAACACCATTTAGACGTGGTGTGTGGTCTGAGCTCCTCTGCATCATCCAGAAACTCATGAAACATGCAGTTTTGCATCCTGATTTACTTCAAATAATCCCTCATTTTTTTTCAGATTCTCAATCACACTTTATAGAAGATGTGTTACAGCGTATCATTATAGGCAAAGCTCTAACGTCAAAGAAAATGCTCCTGACTTGGAAGCTCAGTCTTTGTGTCACTAAAGCGAATCAAATAAGTGGTGGGTTGAATTAGAATTGTGCTGCTCGTATATCCTGAATATCCTGTGGTGTAGCAGGTCAAACTCAGCATTCGTAAAGTGCTGCTTCAGAGAAAGAGGCCGTCTGTGATCTGTGTTTGTCAGTCGATTTGAAGCTCCTCCACCAACATGCTGTGGCAGGACAGAAATTAACTCAGAGGAAGGCCAAATTAAAAACAAAAAAACGGTCCTCAAAAGAAGATAAAAAATATTAAAATAATTTAAAGTGCAACTTCTATTAAACATCAACATCTTAGGAGCTTGGCATGTTATTATAATTTTATTAAGTCCATAAATATTCTTCCGGTTCACAAATTGGACCAATTTTCTTTTCCACAGAACCTTTCATATATAAAGCGCTCTAGAAAAAAAATATTAAAAGACCACTTAAAACTATCAGTTTCTCTGATTTTACTTTTTATAGGTGAATGTTTGAGTAAAATGAACATTGTTGTTTTATTCTATGAACTTCTGACAAGCAGAAATTTTGTATTTGTTTGAAGAAAAAAAAGAAAGAAACAAACAAACAAACGGAATGTCATTTTCCATATACCATATGGGAAACTACAGTGTTACTTGGTCTTTTTCCCACCTCTGAATGTGTCAAACACAATTTAATGTTGCATATTTGGACCTGGATTTTTCTCCTTTTATATCTTTTATAAGATTGTTTAACTGATAAGTCAATACAAAAACATAGAATAATTTTTGATGAGTAACAGATTTTTTTTTTAATCTAATGTGTGGAGTTTTATGCTTAGTTAAAATTTCAAAAAAAGTGAAAACAAAACAGGTTAAATACTGTATTATAGGTATTATATTCAGTGAACCCCCACAGCATAAAAACCTCTCTTGAGCATGCTTGCAGTTGATCACACAGGAAGACAAAAAACTAGAAAAATTAGAAAAATATCCAAAGGTTTTAATAAGGACTAAAATAGAACCTGTTTTAACTACCTGCCATTGTCAGATTGTTACGGGTCTCTGACAAGCTCTTATAAAAGCTTTTGGGTATATTTGGAGTGCTAGTTATTCCTATTTTAGTATGTTTTCAGAACAAGGCAATCTGTTAGTACTTATGGTACTTGGCCAGCCTGTAGTTCTATTCCTCAGAAATAACGCTATTAATTATTTGCAAGGTAAATTCCGTGAATAACCGTGAATTAGAGCTACTAAGCAACAGAGGCTTGAAATATGAGCTGGTCAATCACTTAGCTCATCAGGCACTTTGCAAAAGTGTGGAAAAAACTTTTCCAAGTACAAACAACAGTTAAGCAGGACTAAATGTTGGTGGATAATTATGCTGTCTTACACTGTAGCTCGAACTTGGATCTGGAAATTACCAATCCTAAATTCACCATGTCCCAGTTCCCAGTTTAAAAAAAGTGGGATTTGGAAATTTATGTCATAAGGAGTTCACACATATACACAATGCTACAATTTTTAAAAAAAATCTCCACTCTGGAAGACTGTTTTTCTTGTAAAATCCCTATTTGTTTGTTGACAGGAGATGCAGACAATGTAAATTTTGCCAGGTATCCTTGTTAATGTGGACATGTTCTTGCATCAAAGCTCCATGTCCTCAGGAGTCAGCAGCTTCCAGGGGAGGAGACGTCACAAGGTCCTGATCCACCAGTCAGCAACGGATTTTAGCACGAGACACGTTACAAAACCAATAGTATATTTCTTTCACATTTAGAAAGAAACCAAAAATGTCATCAATCTGTGACTACAGTTAAAATCTTATCACTTGACTAAAGCTGGTTTCACATTCAAAAACCTTGACATGTATTGAAAACACTCTTTTTGAAATATAACACATGTATACATGAAAAAAAAAAACATTTACACTTTAGAGGTTTCTGGATCTTATGTGGTTGTGGCTAAATCAGAAATGTCCAACAAGTGCATTTCAAAGGGCCTTAGAGGTTTTTTGGGGTGGAATGTTTTTGTGCTAACACTGTATTTTCTCTGCAGTTTGTATCTTAGAATATTAGCTACATGTTCCATAGAAAAGGTTTTACTCTGAGTATCACTGATTTAATGAGATACAATCTGGGAGAAGAGGCAGGTAGAGGTGTATCACTGAAGCTATAACCAACTGACTTATTTATACGATATGTTTGCACATCTAATTTTTCACTTGACATAATTTATGAAATAAAGAACTGGAACTAAATTTTGAAAGACAGGGTTATTTTCTTCTGTTTAGCAGTGTAGTTTGGAGTACAGCATTTAATTAAGACCAGCTGGGAGGGAAGGGCTTACCTAATTAGTAGTGCTTACAAGGATGCAGAAAAAAATGTAATTTATGAATTGATTATTTAGAAGTTAACGCCTGAATAAAGTGCGACTCCAGCACAGATTTTTTTCTTGTAAGGTAAACTTTGTACAGTCAGTTTTTAAAACCCTTATTAGATTTTTGGTTGTTTTTTTTTATCATTTTAAAGTCGATATGGTCATTTGTAGCTTTGACATTATGTTTGAAGTCCTCTATAATTGGGAGCTCAGTTTACTTATGTTTTGGGCCACGTTTGTTTAAAACATCTGACAGCCATGTTCTCTTTATAGATAATATTTGTTCAAATTTAAAGTGGGGCCCTATGTTAGCTAGACATCAACATAACCCTTTGTGGGATAAAAAAAAAAAAAAAAAAAAAGCAAACAACTGGTAAACTTCTCTGGTTGCCCTCAGTGTTGTTGGTTTATTGACCCAGGCAGCAACAGCTGATTGTCCTGATGGATTAATTTTGAAAAAACCACGAATTGACAATATGGAGACGAGGTACGAAAAGCACTCATATGGTCTCTGAGTTACTTGAGGCAGATGATTTGCCGCTTACCCCGCGTCTTCCCACAGCAAACCGTTTCCTCGCCTCCAGCCGAAGAGGGACTTCATCTTCAAAGCGGAGCCACGCTCGCTGCAACTGCGAGGGGGCGGAGCCTGTCGGGGCTGAAGTCCCGGAGCCTATCATAAAGTTAGAGAGTCTCAGAGTGCTCCTTACCTGCGCGCCGAGCCGTTTCACCTGGACCGTCACATGAAATATGATGAGGATTTTACCTTCGTGTGCGCACTTCTTCTTGACGAGTAGAAGGCAGGTTTATATCCGACGGAACGCAGCCGCAGCTCCGAGGACGCACAGGTAACTCAGCGTAGGGTTTTCATATTAATATATTGTGCTTTCACTGCGACGTTTTGGTTAGCCAAGAATATAATCTGCAGCAGAAGCAGCAATCTGCCTTTAAAGAGTCTCTACACGCCTCCGCTCATAAAGAAAGGTGGGTGGGGGGGGGGGGGGGGGGGGTTCTTGTAAAAAATAAAAAATAAATCAGATTATAACTTTAAGCAACGTCATAAAACTTTTACTGATTTGAATCCATGAAAAACGATTGATTGACGTTTTAAGTGCACAATCTAAAGTTCTTTTTTTCCCCCAAAGGCCTCCAAAAACTATTTATTTTTGAGGAAAGCAAATCTAACTCGAGGTTATAGTTACGCATGAAAGCAAGAAACACAATTTGGCTTTCAAAAGTTTCAGTGGCACTTTAAATTATATTTAAAAATAAGTTAAACAAACTCATTTACATTTTGTATGCATTTCTTTAATTAATAAAAAAAAAATCCTGGGTCGAAATATGAGTGAATACAAACTGCATTGAAATAATAATGCATAGTAATAATAATAATAATAATAATAATAATAATAATAATAATAATAATAGCACAAAAAACAACCTATAAATGAAAAAAAAAATCAATAAACTTTGTATTGATCTAAGAAAACTGTAAAAACAGCGGCTGGGTTAAAAGTAGCACGTTAAACGAAGCTAAAATGCAGTGAATGCATGAGACATTATCAACATGGATGAAACTAAACGCATGACTTTCTTGTGGCACAACCTTGTTGTTTTCTCTACAACAAAAATTATAAAGACGGTAAAAAGAAACACAGCTTATTTTAACTTCGTAAAAGTTAAAATAAGCTGTTTGTTGTTCAAATAATCCCTCATATCTTGTATTTTTACATCAGTCTGGATTCATGGATCTGTTTTGTTTTATATGAATTCAGCTTGTAGGTTTATTACGAAGTGCAAACTCTCTTGATCAAGTACCCTGTAGTTGTATTTATTCATTAAGGCCAGCATAGTTAATCTCCATCAAAAAGAAAAGAAAACATCATTATCTGCAGAATTTTCAGATTATTTGTAGTTAAATGTTCTTAAAATGACCTGTGCAAGCCGTACCCCGTGTCTCGCTCCCCCCACCACTGTGTCTTCCTGGCAGAGACAATAAACTGATGTCAAAAATCAAATGATTGCATATTAAGTCCTCAAATTCCTGCATTACTGAAAATATAATATATTATTGAAGAATTGCTCATTGAAATATATCTACACATTTTACTTAATGTTTAACAAAAAATGTATATCCATAGATTGCTATATATTTAAATATGCACACATAAAATACAACAAATATATTGAAGAAAATATAGTTTAAGTAAAGTTTATCATTAATTTCCACTATTTGTGTTTTGATGTTTACAATTTCACGTAAAGGTTGGACTCATGTATTTGATTATTGAGATGGCACAATTAAAAAGTGGTTTCACTCCTTGAAAATTAGGTGATTTTGGTGATACTTTCAAGCCAATGCTAAGTATTGATACCCTTTGCCACATAATTGTCAATGCAAAGATGAAGTGTCTGTTTAGCTATGCTGTCCCAAATTACCTGATCTCCCAATATACCTGTCTCCACCCTGAGGAGGAGAAAATGCTTTGCTTTACTCTGTCAGTTCTTCATTTCTTTGTCATTTAAGACTTAATAGATGTTTATTAATCATTTTCGGTTTAATAATAGTGTTATAAACTATACAATAGAATAGACACAACCCTTATTGTCCTGTAAAGAGGAAAATCAGGTGTAACGGTAGCAACAGATTTAAAGGTCGCACCGTAAAGTTCTTAGTGTTAAAAAACAAGAGCAGCAGAATAAGAGAAAATTCAGATCGATGACTGTTGACTCTTGTAAATTAACGCTCCGTTGTTGTTTGGCTACCCAGACAAAATGAAAAGATATAAAAATGTTCCTAAAGTTTTCTGTCACGCTTTCTGCTTTTTAAAATATAGTAAACAAAGAAGAAGCAGTTTTTTCCTTTTAACGTTTTTAGGGTGTAAACCCGTGCTTGGGAATCCCATAAATCATTCAGGATGTTAAGCTGCCATTCATATCTGAAGTATTTCTGCAATTAATCATACACTTAAGAGAGAGCAGAAGAGATTAGCACAGATTAGAACTACATGCATGTCTGCGTCTGCATGTCACCAACTTAATCCGTTGCTCAGGTGTACAAAAACTTTTTTTTTATACGACCTGCCAGGTTTTTCAAGTCAACCTTGGTCATTCCAGCAGGAATTAGTGTTTTGTTTTAACATGTTACCAGAGCGCTTTACTCAAACGTAGCTGCTGCACTGAGGTCTGAAGCGTTTGATTTAGTCAGAAAACTGTTTGAAGTTTGTCATTACAGACTCGTCTGAAGTGGCCCCTGCCAAGCTCCGGCTCCACTCCATCCATCTTGTACATTTAGGCAGGTTAAAACAAACAGCCTAAAAAAAACCAGTTGACCCAAACGAGTTCCCACAGACAGTCAGGGGTCAACAGATGGGATGTGATGAGACAGATAATAAAACTTGACTTGTGGGTTCAATAGGAAAAGGTCTTCACGTAGTAAAAACTTCTTGGACTTCAAATAAACCACATTGGGGTGTTTTTTGTGAACCAAGAGTTCTGGTAAAAATAGATCAGTGCAGCCCTGGATTAATTTAAGTCAGCAGGAAAAATATGCAACATCAGGGCAAATGAGTTATTAAAAAGAGCCATCAAACTGGATTGCTAAATAAATAATATTTGGGTTAGAATGCATTATTTTTATGTTTATTTCAGTTCTGCAGTAAAAATGTTCAGAATAAAGATTTCTGAAAGTCTTCACTGATCTTATTACCAGTTCCTTGATCAAAGGATAAATGATGAACACACCTAGCACACAGTTGTGTTAACAACTTTACAAGTATAAGGCTAATATTAGCTTAACTGAACAAACTTCCTATACAGTTTCTAATAAAATCATTAACACAACCCACTGATATTAACACTAATATACCAGCTTAATTTTACAATCTTTTTGCTTAAAACGACCCAACTTTTATTCCGACAGTGTAAACTTACTATTATGGGATAAAGAAGTAACCCAGCAGTGTCTGTGCATGCAGTTCAATGTACTTCAGGTTAACAATAGTTTAATTAGGATTACAGCTAAAGGATTGGGTTTAAGGTTTGATCCTGTACTTTGAGGTAGGTTAAAAAATAAGCTAAAACTATGAATTTATAAAGTTATCAATTGGGTTTAACGAAATAAACCAAAGAATTAATTTCTTTTGGTTGTTTTAATTTATGCACTAATATCTAATAGACAACATTGTATGAAATATTTTTTATTTATATCTACCTTTTGAGCAATTTAGTCAAAACGTTGAACATAGCTAGCACTACTAGCTTGTCCTACTTAGCACTTCAAAAGTGAAGATTAATAGGTTAACAAACATATTTGCTACTAACATTAACATGATTATTCAGCATCATTTCACCATCTTATTAATTCTTATTTCATCCTGTAGGAAAGGTCAGTAGAGCCTGATCAAGTCATTGTTTGGTTCAAAATGGCGGTCTGTGGAGAATGATGACACTTTGTCCCGTCTCCTCTCAATCCAGATAAACTTGGACACAATTTTTCACGCAGTGTTTGCCCTTAAACCAGCCAACTTCTGCAGCAGCAGGATGAATCCAGCATTTGGATGGAGAAAATAACCCAGATGATTTAGTGTCCAGAGTAACGTGTACATCAGGCTAAGAGAACATTTATTACTACAGTTGCAATCCAAAAGGTGTCATGTTAAAACTTTTGGGCAAAGAACAACCAAGCTTACATTTTTTGGCAACATTGAGCAATCCAGGCCTGCATTCATTTGTAACAATATGAATGGGTTATAGGTTTTATTCATAATAAAATGTTAAGTTTTAAACCTCTAAAAATAGGCTAAAGAGACCAATAGAGTGAGATGAAAAAAATGACCTGGATTACTAATATCTGGTTTACATGAATTATTTTTAGCTTTAATTATGTACCAACAACTCTCAGATAATACAGCATGAATTAATACCTGTCTTCGCTTACTGAGCAACTAATCAAATGTAAATGCTTAATAAATCTCGCATTAGCTTTAATATCTATTTAGCAGGTAAAAGGGGATTTTTTTAACATTTTTAATTTATCTGAACAAACCTGTTCTTTAGCACACAACACCCTGACGTTAAAATGATCATTCAGCAGCACTCTTATTTCCTCCTGTGGAAGAGGTTTGGTAACGACTGATCTGGTAGTAGTGTAATTCAAAATGGCGGTCTGTAAAGAATAACGACTCTCCTTCTAGTTTCTTCTTTAACCCAACAACGTGGGTCACAATTTTAGACCAAATATTTGGTCTTGCAGCAGCAGTAGACCAGGATTTGGGTTTTAGATTTAACCAACAGGTTCCTGTTTGCAAATCATTAATTAGTTGCGAATCAAAACCTCGTGATGAGTGCCTCCAAGTGTATAAAGACTTTTGTTAACGACCTGACTTTGTTAACATGTAAGTCGCAGTTGGAAGCACACATTAAGCAAGAATCACCAGTGCAGCTTGCTCTTCAGCGTTCCTCCCCCCATGTCGGGCCTCCGTTCGATGGCAGACTTGTAAAATGGCGACTGTGCTGAGTCTTGGTCGGGCAGGTTTTATGACCAGAGAATTTTGTGCAGCTCTCACGCTCCCTCAGGGCCCACCTTATGCCAGCCTCAGGAACCAGGGGGCTCTCCCAGCCTTTCACTGGACGAAGGAAGATGCCGCTGTCTTCGTTTGTTTACGGGCGGAGAGGAGGACCATGTAGACGTGAGCATCTTCAAAAAAAATGATAGAGTTAAAACTCAAGCTCCATGTTGGCTTGAAATATGTCACCTTGACCTTTAACAGCAGACCTTTTCATCAGAGAGAGTCCGAACTAATTGTTTTACGATTTCACTAGAAAGTAGCTCTGAGTGGCTTTAACTTAGCTTTGATCCTCTTCGCTTTACTTCAGACTGAGCTGATTGAAATCTTTTGTTAGGAGTCCCTTACTGTCAGTAATACCACTGACTCCTTCCTGTAATGGTGCTCTCCATCAGGCAGCTTGTTATGTGACCTCTTGTTTTTTTACAATGTGACATTTCAGATATGCATCACCAAGTGATCTCCAGACAGACACCAGACTACTGCATTGTTTCCTGCTGTAAAGATAATTGTAGACATTCGTGATTAGAGTACTGGAAGTCAACATGATGGTTTTGTGCTGGAACCTGTTTGGTTTTATGTCCTGTTGGCAAAGTTCTCATTCACCTACACAAACATGTCCGATTTTAACAAGCTTTGTGTCACCTGTGGAAAATGGAAAGGCACCTCCTACGGTACGCAACACCTGACTGCCGATGACGCCACCGAAGTGTACGCAAATAAAAATTCCTGAGGCTTGTTGGGGACAGGATGTGAATTTAGAGCATGTGCCCATAATTATACACATAAAGTAATTGTTCTTGTGTTATTGTTGGGCTCCTATTCTCCAGCTACTGAATGTTGTTAGTTCACAGCTGTTGAAGCTTCTTTCGCCGCCAGTGTGTCAGAGGGAGGGCGCCTTACACGTATTCTTCCATAACTTGCCCAGAGGGCTCTTGTTGTAAATCATGTGTGATTCACACACACACACACGCACACCCCCCACCCCCTCCGCACTCAAACACACACACATATACAAATATATAAAATACTTCTTCTGTCTACTAGGTTTTTATCTCCACAAGCCTCAGGGATGTACAAATAGGCTTTGGCCTGCAGCCATACCTCCCTGCAACTTCTTCCTCTACCAAACTGTTCTCTTGTCAACACTCCCCCTCACCCCCTACATTCATTTCTGCTAAATTTTTTTCCCCCTGCTGCTGCCTCTGCCTCCGTGCCGAGCCAGCGATGTTGTTTTCTTTGCGCTTGTCTTTGACGGTCCTTCATGGGAAGTACCTGGCAGCGGATGCATGTGGCAGGCCTTTGCCTGGACACGTCTGTCTCCCCCTCTCGTCTGTTTCCACGGCCACGCAGCGTGAGAACTGCGGTATCTATGGTAACGGGGGAGGTGTCCTCAAAGTTTATAATTTAAGTGCCTCAAACAGGGGTCTGCGAATTTAGTTTTGAAGCATTTCGTTCCCAGCGAAAGACTTGAGACTTGAGAGACTAAAATAGGTGAATGAAAGACTGATTTGAGATGTGTTGGGTTTTTTTTTGTCTCTGCAGGTTTTCTTCTCAGGGCTGCCTGAAAAGACACTGATCAACTCCTCAAGCCGCTGACTTAATTCTGAATCTTACACCTGCACCACCGGCATTCATGGCCCACCCTTACGAGCCCTGGTTAAGGACAGCACCATCTAGTGGCAGCTCTGAAGAAATGAACATCCCATCCTGGTGGGACCTCCACCGCGATGTGCAAGCCGGCAGCTGGATAGACCTGCAGACTGGGCAAAGTGTTGGTGTGCCCTCAGTGAGCACTGGCAGCTCCATGGGACTGCAGAACTCTTTAGGCCCGTATGGCTCCGACCCACAGCTGTGCACCATGCCCCCGGCTCAGCACACCCCCACCTCACACTCGCCCCACCTCTTCCCGCTGGACGGCTTCAAGATGGAACCACTGGGACCTGAAATGCTGCAGCAGGAAACCTTCTCCTTGGAGGAACCGCAGGAGACCTCTGTGTCAGCTCGGCCCAAGCCCCAGCGACGTTCCTCCTCTCGGGGCGCCGGGCAGACCATGTGCCGGTGCCCCAACTGCATCCACGCCGAGCAGATGGGCCAGAGCGCCGACGACAGCAGGACGAAGCACATGCACAACTGCCACATCCCTGGATGTGGCAAAGCCTATGCTAAAACCTCCCACTTGAAGGCTCACCTGCGCTGGCACAGCGGCGACCGGCCATTTGTCTGCAACTGGCTCTTCTGCGGAAAGAGGTTCACACGCTCTGATGAACTGCAGCGCCACCTGCAGACACACACCGGTGCCAAGAAGTTTAGCTGCGCTTTGTGCCCACGAGTGTTCATGCGTAACGACCACCTGGCCAAGCACATGCGCACCCACGAGTCCCCGCCAGGGCATGGGGAGGAGAGAGTAAATGGGGATGGGAAGGGTTTTGATGCACCCACACCGACACAGTCATCGTCTGACAGCACAGAGCCTCAGCTGAAGCTGAAATGTGAGATAGACCCCTCGGTTTCAAACGTGACAGGGCAGTCTGGCTAATTTTATCACTTCCAGGAGATGTTTGGTAGTAAGAGAGTTCAGTCCTCTCTGTCACAGAGAGAGAATAGTTTTATAATAGAGTAGAAGAATGGTTTGGACACACTATTACTGATGAAAGCTGGATGGAATGTATGCAACTCCTGTGGTAGTGATAGAAGGGATGCTACAGCACACAGGAAACACAGGGTTGTATGCGTTGTGCAGCTAAAACTCTCCTCTGTAGCTTTTAAAAGGAATCAAAGAAGAGCCAGAGGTGCAGCGTGCTGCTCGACCCGCCAGCAGACCAGAGGACGGACATAAGTCCAACTGAAAACAGATGTTTACGTGAAACTTGTTGAACATGTTACTGAAAGTGAGGAGCAGGTCTGCTTCCAACTTTTTAAAAAAGAGACAGTGATAATATTTTTTGTTTGTATTTAATATTCTGACCACATGAGTGCAGCCCACTGTACCAGGAGACAAAACGTTTTATTTTCTATTGAGAGCACACACATCGAGAGCCATTTTTTTTGTTTTATTGTGATAATATAATATAATATAATATAATATAATATAATATAATATAATATAATATAATATAATATAATATACAGTGCCTTGCAAGAATATTCATAAATGTTGAACTTCCATGTTTTGTCTCTTTTCAGCCACATTCAATTTACCGGTAGTCAATTTTATTTGGCAGAACTACAGGATAATTACATTTCTTTCTACTTCAAAAGTAGAAAGAAACTGCAGGATTTTAACAAATCGTTTTTAACATTTTATAATTAATAGTAATCTCAATAGTGTGACATCTAGTTGTATTCAGTCCTCGTAGGTCAACACTTTGTAGATGTGTATTTCTGTGCAGTTCGAGCTGTAGGTTTTGTGGAGGAAGTCTCTACCACCTTTGCACATCTGAAGACTGAAACTTTTATTCTGCATTTATTCTGCTTCGCAAAAGACCTAAAACTCAGGTGAGATGGAGTGAACAGAATTTTTCTAGATCTTTAAAATAGGATTTAGGCCCGCACTTTGACTGAGCCATTCTAGCACGTTTGTTCTTTGAACTAAACCTAAACCATTGTCACTATGGTTGCATGTTCAGAGCTGTAGTTCTGTTGGAAGATGAGCCTCCATCCCCGTCTCGAGTCTTTTGTTTCTTCCAACCAATTTGCCTGACCTTGCTGAAGAAAAGCTTCCCAACAGCATGATGCTGCCACCACCATGATTTACTGTGGGGATGGTTGGTTAAGGTTGATGCAGAGTATTACTTGCACACATGTTGTGAGTCTAGGTAAAGTGTTTCATTTTGTTTTCTGTGTTTCCTACATCGCTTGTGGTATGAATATACTTCCTGAGCCATGTTTCAAAAGTAAACATGTACAACTCCTCCTGGGTCTCTCATCTGTACCACTGATTATTACTGTCTACTGTGCTATAACATAACCTTGCTCTAAACCTCTCCACCATTGCATCCTGGCCTTTCTGCTGTGTTCCTTGGTCTTCATGATGCTGTTGGTCCTCTGACCTCTGAGGCCTTAAAATGACAGTTGGAGTTATTCTGAGGTTAAATTGGAAACAGATAGACTCTGTCTACTCATAGGATTACAAAAGTAGTTAATAAAATTTGAATTTATTTAGCGGTATCAGAATAGAGGGGTAGGACTGCAACTCTACTCTGACTCTGCACTTTTCAGATTTTACTACATGAAGATATTTGAAAACCAGGCATCTTTCTTTACCATTCAAAGTTTTGCACTACTTTGTGTTGATGTATCACTTTAAATCATACTAAAATACATTAAAGTTTGTTGGTGGTAATGTGACAAAATGCAGAAACATTATGAATATCTTCGCAAGGCACTGTACGTATAACAATTTGGGAATTTCATGCACTATAACAGCTAGAACTGACCAAACATTATGTTCCTTTTTCACCTAAACAATGGTGCTAAAAGACTTGAGAACAGGAAAATGTGAACAGGTGCTTGAGATGAAAGAAACCAAAAACAAAAGAGCCACTTCAACGACATGAAGAAGTCGAGACCCACAGACCCACAACAAACCGAGACATGGACAGAAAGATGCCGTCTGGTTTGATGAATCCAGGTTTCTGTTGTGACACGCTCAGGGACAGCAGACACATCTGGAAGCAGAGCACAAAAACAAGCCAGCCTCTCCATCCTGTTGACGCCGCAGGTTGCAGGTACTGAAAGACACGTCCAACACGAAGAAGCACAAGACTCTGAGCTGCACTTGACAATTTTGTCTTCCTAACAATAGATCAAATGGTTGTGTGTAATGTGAAAGAGGTAACAGTTGTTGAGTGCTATCACCTATGTCCTCTGCACTTTGCCTCAACATCTATTTTGATGTCTATTTTGTCTCTGATTTACTGGTTCAAAGCCCCCCTGCTCAATTTATCCATATATGCAGTAACAGATATTCAAATATTTATATTTTAAAAACTAATTATTGCCTTGTAGCTCCACCTAAAAAGAATACAACGGGCCTCATTGGCAGCCCCGTTATTTAGCACTATTCATAAAACCGAACAGAGGACTTAGTTTGGAGATTTAAAAGGAAAAGCATGATAATGGAATGAAGCCTTTTTTGGAATTAAATATGTCTCCAAATGAGTTAGAATAACATTGTGTCTGTTAGAACCCCACAGATATTTATTAACAACTTGTTGTAAAAGAAAATGGCTTTTATATATTATTTTTACAATTCTGCTGCCCCCTGCAGGTCATATGCATTCCTAAAAATGTAAAGAACAGCTAGAATACCTGATGATTTTTCTTTTTCAGGAGTGAAACAATTAGGTTACTTATATTTGGTTAGATTGTTTTAAATATCAATGTTATATGATCAGTAGTGGTGTAGCTTTATAGGATGTATGCAATCCATCACAAATTACAGGCAGATTTCTACATTTTAGGGAGCTTTTGATGATCAGAGACTCACAGTTGTATTTATGTATAGAAGATACATTAGAATAAAGGGCTTAAACATTAGTCAATTATTGTTCATTGACTAGTATTAATGTTATAAGTTGTTGATGTTTTTATAGATAGACTTATTTTATTTTATAGACATTTTCTAGTGGTTCCTGTAGTTGATGTAACAGTTTTTGGAAACTGTAATGGAATAATTTAAATACCATAATAATTTGTAGTTAATTGATTATTGTCCCTCATTAATAAATCTGATAAAGAAGTGCACTAAGTCTGTTTGTATTTTATTTATAGAATAAATGCTTGTAACAGTGTTGGAAACCAAAGTCAATCTACTTTTATTTAATTCAGTGCTTGGGGTAAGTGGATATTTTCTGATTTTATCGCTTTGTTTCCGGGCCAGTTCACTTGCAGGATTACTAAAAACATATGATGCTGGATCATGTCCAACTTTTAAGATTTTTTAGAATGAATGTATCTGGCTCAAAAACAAAACTTTGATCAATATGTATCAGTATTTTATTTTTGGGGTTTATTTTCCTAAAACACCAAAACTGTTAGAACAAGACAATTAACACCCTGTAGAATGTAGTACATTTGATTTCTGAAGATTTCATTGAAAAAAAATTATAACATCTTCTATATTGTATAGTTTCTCTACCACCCATCTCAGTCATTGACTTCAGGCGTTTCAATGACTTCAAGGTTCACATGTGCATTAAATCCAGCACATTGGCATGCTGCTTACTTCTACAAACCTTACTGAAAGAATGGGTCACTTTAAGGAGTTCCATAAATTCCTCCATGGTAGCATGTGAAGGTGCCTCATCTGCAAAACAGCTAGTCCTGAAATTTGCTCACAGCTAAATAGTCTACTGAACTATTAGAGGTAATATAACAAAGTGAAAGTGACTGCGAACAGCAACTCATTTGCTACAAACTTGTAAACTGCATAACATCACATATGTCAAAACATAGTGCAAATTGCACAGAAGTCGTAATTTTTTTTTTTCCAAATTTCATGTGGCTTTCAGATTAACTCAAGAACTGTGCGTAGAGAGCTTAATGGAGTGGCTTTCCATAGCTAAGCTGCTGTGCTTAAGCCTTACATCACCAAGACTAATGCCAAGTGTCAGATGAAGTGGCGTAAATCACACAGCTACAGGACTCTAGAGCAAATGAGACATGTTCTCTGCAGTGACGAATCATGCCAGTTTAAAGGACGATTCTCGACGATTTGAAGTGAATACATTGTGAAAAGTGAATACATTGTGAAAAGTGAATACATTGTGAAACTGTAATAAAGTTGGACTTGGCTCAGTTCAAGACAAAATAAGTCTTAATGCTTCAGCTTGCCACAATGTGGTGGACAATTCCATAATCCCACCTTTATGGGAAAAGTTTGGAGGTGCCTCCTGTTCTAATATGATTTTGCATCAGTGCACAAAGCAGCAGCCAATTGGCCATATATTCATGGAAGTATCTTTTGTGGCAGAAGTTGAGTGACCTGCACATTCACCTAAAACTGATGAAAGACATCTGGAGTAAATTTGAGTGAAGACAGGAAGTTTTGCTTTGTCATCCAACATCAAAAATCACAATTGCACTTCTGGAAAGATGGTTTTAAAAAAATCCCTCTTGAAAAAGTAAATGGCTAATAAGGTGTGTCCGCTAGAAGAAGCAGTAAGATGACAAAACACAGTGCTGAGATTCCAGAAACTGAATGATTTTGATGTCATGTTGGACAATTTTTGTAATCTTTAAATTGCCTGTCAACTACAATTAAAGCTATTACAACGAAACTATAATCCTCCTTTTATTTAGTCCTACTTATTGCCCAGTAAATTCTGACTTTCATTACTATATTTAAGAGCTTGACATTTGAAACGTATTTATTGATTTAAAAAGCTAAAATGTATTATTATTATTATTATTATTATTATTATTATTATTATTATTATTATTATTATTATTATTCCATCCATTCATCCATTTTCCCTAGTGGCGTCGGGAGGGCTGCTGGTGCCTAAAAGTAGGAACGAATTTTCTGTGACTGTTACGTTCAGGGGGAATAATTTGTTGCGCCATGTTCCTAACCGGAACTATTCGTTCAAAACAGGAAATGAGGAGCTTGACGGACTCCATTTTCTAGCTGTCGTTTGGGATTTCGTTGTTTTACGTTTTCTTTTTAAGGGACTCCTTTTGTCCGTCTTGTTAGATTAGAAACCCAAACTAGAATCCAAAATGGGAGGCGGAGATTTGGTAAGTTTGATTTAAACGCGTAGGCGAAAATATGCTTCACGTTACAGATAAACTAAAAAACTCCATTAAAAATATGTCATTTAAATGTACGCCTCTTTTCTTGCGTCTTCAGAGAGTAACGAGAAAAGCCGAGAATTAGTTTTGTCTTATCAGGAACTATCTTTTAGTTTTGCGAAATTAAATTTAACGTTGATTTTGTTAATCTTACATTTAATGGTCACTAGTAAGCTAAGTAGCCAACGTATTCCAGTGTGTCACTTTAACAATTTTTTACAGTAAAATTATCATTACTAGTGAACAAACGACAAAATAAAGACCAAGAAATACAACAGTCATGAATTGGCCGTATTCTCCACAGATACTTAGACAATGACCCTGAACCGAATCACATTGGAGTTGTTTAGTTCAAAGCATGTTTGTGCTAGAATGGCTCAGTCAAAGCCCGACCCAGTTTAGAAACTGTGGCCCGACTTTAAAACTGATATAAACTGATATCAATACACTGATACAAAGGTGATGGTGACTTACGCCAAGAGACGTATAGCTTTAGTTGTTGATTAAGGGACACTGAATACAACCACACCCAACACTTAATAGATTGTCATTATTTTCAGTAATATATATTCAACTTTCTGTTTGCATTATGTGAAAGTTGTAGAAATTGAGCATGAATCATTTTTGGCTGGCACTGAAGATAAATATTTCTACAATGTCTTTTCCCAGAATTTAAAGAAGAGCTGGCATCCCCAGACTATGAAAAACATAGAGCGAGTTTGGAAAGCTGAGCAGAAATATGAGGCAGAACGCAAGAAGATAGAGGAGCTCCAGAAGGAACTGAAGGAAGAGAGAGCCCGAGAAGAAATTACCAGATATGCAGAGGAAACGGGAGCCATCAAGTAAGCTAGACCTAACATCTTCAGCTACATTTATGTGGTGTCTACTGCCGTAAAATAATTGGGTTCCTTATTATTTTTACCCAACAGGAAAAAAGATGATCGGCTTGACTGGATGTACCAAGGCCCCGCTGGGCAGGTGTCCAGAGATGAGTACCTGCTGGGGCGTCCCATTGACAAGCAGATCACAGATCAGTACGAGGAGCCAGAGAGTGGCCCTTCAGCTGAGACCGGCCTCCTCCCAGGGTCGATATTCAACCCCACAACCCCGGCTTCTGGCCTCGATTTGGCAGCAAAGATCAGGGAAGACCCCCTGTTCCAAATCCGGTCAGTAAATCCACCTTAATCCTGTAACTCCTGGAAATATATGAGCAAAATGGGAAATGAATCCATGTGGTTTTCACAGGAAACGAGAAGAAGAAAAGAAAAGAGAAGTTCTGACTAATCCAGTAAAGATGAAGAAAATAAAGGAGATGGTAATTACTGGTTTACATAAAATAAGGTTTTTGTGACATTCTAATAATGTACTTTACTTTGTACTTAGCCAAACATTGACACAAACATAAAAACATTTGTATTAACATTTGTTCTTCAAAGTAATTCACATAGTATTATTGATATCTGTTTATTGTTACTTTCTTTTTTCTATATAGTTGCGTCAAAATCTTGACAAAAAAGACAAGAAAAAGAAGAGGAAGAAGGAAAAGAAGGAGAAGCGAGGAGACAAGGAAAAGAAAAAGGAAAAGAAGCATAAGAGGAGAACTTCAAGTTCAAGCTCAGAGGAAGAAGAAGACAAACACAGGTGTGTGTGTGTGTGTGTGTGTGTGTGTGTGTGTGGAGGTAATAAACTGCAACATCTGCATACAAATTTAAAGTTGTCTCCTTTTTTCTTTTCTTCAGATGAGCCAGGCAGTCTTGTTTTTAGTTGAAGTTATCTTTGATCGTTGTTTAGTTCTGTTTTTGCACAATAAAATATCATCCATTTGCATAGAATGAATTATTGTTGATCTGTTTCAGGTCAAAAGACGGTAAATCACGTTCGCGCCATCTTTCAGGATATGGTCTGCAGGTCAGTAAGAATCTTTTTTTCTGAATAAAAACTTTAAGCATTTTAGGGGTTATGAAAGACTTTATTTAATGAAGAATTGACAGGATGTATATGTGTGGTTTTATTCCACATCTTACAAAAAAAAAGTCTTAGTCTTTACTTTATGTGCAGATCATTAAATTAAACATAGATCAGCGGTCAACTAGCTCCTACCTTTAATGATCGCTTGAATAATGACCATTTGTCAACAGACTGGATTCCTTATTTCATTGTCTAAAATTTGTATCCACCCATCCAAGAATCACAGTTGACATGAAAGAGAGATCTTCTATTGGAGTATGACAGGAACTACAGTTGTTTTATTAAGTGAATTTTGAAATTGGCACGAGAAAGGGAGATGCACGCAAGTAACTAGTGTTTTATTTCCTCTCAGCTTCCAAGCGGTAGACATCAGCAGGCTTCAGTGATGTCAAGTAACTCGGGGCGCCGAGAGAGAAGCCGCTCACGATCTCCCTACAGGAACCACAAAGACAGTCACTCTTACAAGAAGGTGGAGGCGAGAGATCCCAGCCCACAGAGGGAAACTTACCAAAGACAGAGGAATCACGTGTCAAAGTAAGACTTCCTGATCAAAATGGCAAACATAAAATACTGTTTGAATATTAATCTGTTGTGTTGAGTTTTGTCTTCATCAGCACCCACAGGGAGGCTAATTCTCTATGTTGCTTTACGTAGGAAGCTTTCTGTAGAGGAACTGGAACGAAAAAGGCGTGAGATGATGGAGCAGGCCAAGCAGCGGGAGGAAGACAGGGAAAGCAACGTGAAACGCTACAAAAGGCAAGACGAGCAAGATAAGCAGAGGGAACAAAACGCCAAGCACGACCGGCATGCTGGCTTCATCCAGTAAGTCCAGGCGGGAGAGGCTCCTTGTGTTGGATACAGTAATAGGTGCTTTTTGTTTAATTGGATCTTTTTTTTTTTTTTACAGTAACATGAAGCTGGAAAGTGCTGCTAGCTCATCTTTGGAAGACAGAGTGAAGAGGAATATTCACTCCATTCAGAGAACACCAGCCTCCCTGGATAACTTTATGAAGAGATGATTACAGCAGATTAGTTTAATGACTGGAAACATGTTTTCAGACTTGCCTTATTTCTCAACATCTGACTTTTTAATGTAATAATTGAGACAAAAAGGTAACATGGGAGCAGTCTAAGTGGAGAGCACAAGCCTCCGTCCTAAGGCTTTTATTCTCAAAAGCGCATGATAGAGGAGGAAAAGTCAATCATAGTGGTGGCTGATTTAGTCATGCCTATATCGAAAGAAACATTGATGAATAGTACTTGTACAGTATATTGTAAATGATTTTTAAGAGACTACATTGACCTGTTTTTTTATTTTTATTTTATCAGGATTGTTTATTTTATGTTCTACTGTAAGTTGGTTTAAAATGTAACTGTTACTAGCCCTTTCATTATTTCCTTTGTTTATAAAGTATATCTAGCAGGAAAATCTGATTGTGTTTATATTTACCAAACTAAACTCACATACACCAAATGTTTTAGAAAATCTACAGTCAATTTTATTTAGCACATTTAACCAACAAGGCAGGTTACTGTACCAGGCTACTTCAAATCATTTGGACTTAATGAACTAGTTTTGCACAATTTTCTATCTCAAACTTTTTCTGAAACATTGGAACTGAGAATGGACAAACCTGACAAAGGTTACACACTTAAGAGCTGGATAGTACTAAAAAATGAAGATGTGTATCAACAAGCAGGATTTGTTATAAGCAGTGCCATTGTTGGTGTAGTGATGTCATTAAATTAGATTTATTCCCACAAATCTGGCATCATTAGAAGTCTCATTGGAAACGTGGAAGAAGATGCTCTGATCTGATGAGATCATTTAACTTTTACCTGTCTCTGGAGGAAAATGTAACATATGCATCATGCAGTGGGATCCTACATGTTGCTGTTTTACAATGGACAAGTCACAGTCCATAATTAAGACAAATTAGAAATTGTAACAAAGCTTAAACTTTTGTGTTCACAAATACTTTAAAAATTGGCAAAAATCCAAGTTATTTATCATCATTATTATTTTTCTGTTATTCAGCATCTCTTCATCACTGCCACCAAGATATTGCTGTAATTTGTCAGTTTCGCTTTGCTACACCTCTACCAAACTATACCGGGAGCAATCGTCCAATGGCATCAGAGGTTCTCGTGGAGGCAGTTGACCAGCCAATGACATTATCCCATCGTGATGACGTTTAAGAACCATGTTCGTACATTCTCTGTGTTTCTAAATCGTGTAGTCATTCTCATTCTGGGGAGTTAAAAATCAGTTTAGACCAACGCAGGAGCGATTTACAAGCTTCTAGCTACTAACAAAGAGAAAACAACACCCTCAAAATGGTAAGAGAACAATGTATTACTCCTCACATAAGCTTTTAGTTTAGAAAATAAATTATTTACGGCTACCAGAGCTGAGCTAGTAGCATTAGCATGCTAGTTTCAGTTTATGGCTAAAAAAATGATCAAAAATTATCTTGAGAGTACCAATTAAAACGTACCTTAATGTCATTGTGAGCTTTATGTCGTTAGAAAATGCTAATCAGTATAAAGGATACAAGTTCTAGCCGCTAAGGGAAACCTTTAACATAAGCTATGCGAACATTTTCTGCACAGAAGCTAAACATGTTCGTTTTAGTTTCCTGGATTCACTCTCAACTCATTTGTGGTTTAAATGAACATATCTCCCTCATCTGCCCTCAATACTTTGTTGTATAGTCTGAAAATCTAAGCTATTTGCAATTATTTATCCATACGTCTATGTCTGCTCTGTCATTCTGAATTGTGCGTTTAGCTCATAGCTAATGTAAAGATTTCTCAGTGCTTTAGTTTTATATATTTTGAACACTCTAAATCCCCAGGAACTGTTATGAAAGTGTGTAAAAAAATACAATTAAAAATGCATTCTTTACTAAGAGCACCAGTTCACCTTTTAACCCTAGGAGAGTTTTTATGCTTAAAATAATTGGTTCATTTAGCGGTACTCATTTGGTTTATAGTGTTGTTAATAAGAAATTGGTTACTATGGTATCACGGTATTTGCACCAAATATTTAAGTTTATTAGTTCGATCAGTTTTAACTCGTGGATTTTTGTAACTGGAAATATTTCCCTCAAAATAATTGTTAAATGTAAGCAAGGGAAATGTTTCACCCAGCTGCCCAGTAATGTGCAGCAGCCTAATGGGAGAAATATCGCTGCTTTGCTTTATACTTCATACACTGGAAAACACTGACACTTTCTTAGGATCTCTCTTGAAGGATTTAAAAACTTTCTCAAACGATCTGAAGTTTCTCAGTCAGGACTGCAACTTTTTTGCTTATATTAGCACCTAGTTATTTATGTCAGTAAACTTTTTCATTAATCATCACTAGGAGGACCTCCTCTTTTTTTTTATTTCTAAAATCAATAATTAATTTAAACATCTTCACTGCATTCAGTTTTAGCATGTTTCCCTCACAACAGCTGACAAATGAGTGGACCTTGTTTTTGTATAATGACTCATTGACCTGATGAAACAAAATCAAAGTCAGACTGTATTATCTGAAAATAATAATAAAAAAGAAACTAGTAAGATTTGTTCTTTGCATCTGCTCTGACTTACTGTCCATCCTTTTATCCAGTCTATAATGAACTATAACGGTGGGGCCGTCATGGCCATGCGGGGGAAGAACTGTGTGGCGATAGCTGCAGACCGGCGGTATGGCATTCAGGCTCAGATGGTCACCACAGACTTCCAGAAGGTCTTCCCCATGGGAGATAGACTCTACATTGGGCTGGCTGGACTGGCTACTGATGTCCAGACAGTGTGAGTGTCCCTGACTTTAATAATCCATTTTCCCCACAACAAGAAAGTGTTTGTCACAGAAAGGAGCAAAATATTGCAGATGTATGTTAGATGAATGATGGAAACTTGTTCTCTCTACATTGTGTTTAGAGCACAGAGGCTTAAATTCAGACTGAACCTGTATGAGCTGAAGGAAGGTCGTCAGATCAAGCCAAAAACCTTCATGAGTATGGTGTCCAATCTGCTGTATGAAAGGAGGTGAGTAAGTTTGGACAGCTCCAGGTTTGTCTGTACAATCCTTTTTCTGTCAGAAATTTTCTGTTTGGTTTCAAGTTGAATCAAAAATCTGTTGGGTTTTCTTTTTTTTCTCACCTGCTGAAACATTTTTAGTACATCTTGAGTTCAAATGATGAATCCTGAAAATTGGTATTACCTCTGAGTTAATCTGCGATTCTACTTTTTATTGCAAAGTGTCATAGTTTCTGATTTTCAGTAACTCTTGCAGACAATTTGTGTAAATTTGATGCATTTCAAGGCGTCACTAAAGTATGGCTATACTGTGGTATATATTTAGATTAAAACATTTTCCAGATCTGGATAATTGTGGAAAGGGAAATGAAGTACGGAAAAATATTCGTTTTACCATATTTTACTCCATTGACTAAAATGTGTGTCCACTGATCTAGCTTCTTATAAATTAAACTATTTATTTATCCATCCATAATTCCTCCAAATTATTGTCTGTCCGTTTGTATTGCTATTCATAAAATTACACTCAACACACTTAACAAGGCTAATAGGTCAAATTAATACCAGTTATGATACAGTATAACCACATTCAGAGTATCATGCCAAATGGTGTCAGAGGTAGCCCAGCAGACTGAATTGAGTTGCTACCTTGCAGCAGTTCCTCATACAGAGTGGAAAAAGACTTTTATTTTACCAGTGTGGTTATTGTCTTTTTTTTCTTTTCTTTTTTTAAAAATTAGGTTCGGACCGTACTACATCGAGCCAGTGATCGCAGGACTAGACCCCAAAACGTTTGAACCGTTCATCTGCTCCCTGGATCTGATTGGCTGCCCCATGGTAACAGAAGACTTTGTAGTGAGCGGCACCTGCTCGGAGCAGATGTACGGCATGTGTGAATCGTTGTGGGAGCCGGACATGGTCAGTATTCACTGCAGACGAGTGAGACTTAATGAAGTCATCAGATTTTTGACAGGAACCTTCACTGAGAGCTGCCTTTGCTGAAGGAACATGACGTGTGCATGTTTGTTCAAACCCATTAATGATTTTTTAGTTAAAAATAAAGGACTAAAGGAATTTTTAAATTCTTTTTCTTGAGACTTGTGTGCATCTGAATCGACAGCTTGTGTTTTCAGTTCTTCCATTAAATGCAATGAGGGCCACAGATCTTGGTTATAATAATAGTTCATTTCCTATCAATCAACAGCCACATTACTTGGGATTTCTAATCACAAAGTCTTACATTGATCATTTCTGTGTAAAACCTACACATCTAAAGTGCAGGAAGTAAACCGTTGGCTTGTATTTCCATGCGACTAAAATAATAAATGTTTGTGGTCCTGCAGGAACCAGAGGACCTGTTTGAGACCATCTCCCAGGCGATGCTGAATGCAGTGGATCGGGATGCTGTGTCCGGTATGGGAGTCGTCGTACATGTCGTGTAAGTGCAAAACGAACCCGTCTACCACCTGATCCCCTCTCAGGTGTTTGACATGGCCTGGAAAAATGTTTATTTTTCTGTTTTTGGTGCAGCTTTTACTTCATTTAAACAGTTTGTATATGGAACTATGAGTACCTTTCATTTTCCTAATTTGTAATGGAAATATTTAGACTAAGAAAACCATAATTTCTGTAAAATTTAATTGATTATAGCGTACTCTGTAATGACTTATAGAGTCATTCTAGAAGTGATTTTGTGTCTAATTGTATTGGAAGAACTGGAGCAGCAGAAGTTATTTTTTAAACAACCCTTTACATAAAGTAATGCCAAAGAATATTTTTTCTACAATGTAAAAAAGCAAACAAACAGTAAACTATTTTAAATTAAAGGTTTCATCTTACAATCATGTCTAAGCTCAACATGATCGTCAACCTCTAAATACAGATATTAAAATGTTGACTGAATACACCATGGCAATCAGAGTGACCTATTCTTTAATTTTAGAAATAATTGTAGTTCATCATCACTAAGAAGATTAGGCCCTTTTTTGGTTGATCAGATATTTTGCTGATAGTCGTGTGAAAACAGGAAACACGATTAAATGTCTAGTTTACTTAAGGGAATAAACAAAACACCTGTGGGAAGCCAATGGGACCAGTAAAGTCCCATTGTTGTCCCATTTCAGAAAACACATGAACTGACCTAAAAAGGAAAGAAGCCACATTTAATGAACTGATGAAGGTTCTTGTTCACAGTTTAAAACAATCCACAAACGCAGCATTTCAGCCACAGCACATTGTAAAGCACAATGGATCAGATTTTATGGTATGGGGACGTTTGTCATATGAGGTTTGAATCCATCAAAATACTTGAGGTGACGTTGCTTCATGTCGATGGAGACAATTAAATGGAGACCAGTGAGAAAACAGCATCTTGTTTTCAGACCAACAAGCTTAGTTATATGGAGGGAACAGTGTGAGCACGGGAACTTAATCCAAAGGAAGCTCAGCTTGTGCTGATATTAAATGCATAATTTATGCAATATAAAACATTTTTTAAAAAGTAATCACTTCCTAAATAAATGTGATCAAATTTTCTTCATGTTTTTATTTGGAATAGAATTAGTAGTGTTCCCAATGCTATTATTTTGAACACAGAACATTTTGCTGTAGGTCAAATTGCAGATCTGGAGGATTAATGTTGGTTTTAATCTTTCACAGAGAGAAAGACAAGATCACCACACGAACCCTGAAGGCCAGGATGGATTAGAGCATTTGTTTCTCTCTCTACACTTCCTTTCTGCAGCTGTTTTGTATAAAAATGATTCAAATACACCTGTTCTGTTTTCTTACTCATCTCTTCAATAAATAAATAAAAAAAGGTTTAAACAATAAACTCTTGTTATCTTTGAGCATGCTTGGTCCATGATTAGTTTGAACAGGCTTGGCTCTTGTCAGCCAAGGGATTTTGTTGCTTCCCATCTGGAGACTTGATGAGGTATAATACAGTAAATGAATGCATAATTTAATATTTGGTGTACCCTGCCTCTCACAGAGATGGGTATCTCCCTGGCAACCCTGTAAGGATAAGCTAGTAAAGCCGATGGATGAATGAAAACATGATTAACAAAATATTTATTTCACAATTATTTTGTGGTTATGTGCTGTAGCTCAGATTTGTTTTGTAAAATAGACTTGCTCAACAAGGTCAGTAGGTGGTGCCAACAGCAATCTTGTAAATATTAATTTGCCCTGCACAAGTTATTTAATAATTTAAATAATGAAATTTTCTGTCAACATATAATGCATTGATTGTACACGAAGTTATAATACTGAGACATTTATAAATTGAATAGTTTCGTTTAAAGAATATTTATTTATTAGCTTGTGAAGCCTGAACATAATGAACATAAGGCAAATACTTAACACATGAGCTGAAACTACTGAATTCAGGCAAATAGTTAGCAACTAAATATAATTTCTATAATGTATACATTTAAATACCTTTAATTTATTTTATACAAGTAATTTTAGTGCTGAACTTCAAAAAAAAAAAGTACAAGAAAGATATTTATACGCTCAGCATGACCGTCTGATGCTAATTTGACATTTGAGCGGTTTTGTTTCCAGAAGATGAAATGGTACAACATTGAGGGCTAACAAAAATGGCGGCATGTCTGAAACCATAGAGGCTTTTTTCTCTAGCCTCAGGTTCAAAGTTTACATACATCCCAACAAATCTTAGCAACCATACCGTTTTTGTGCGGCCACAATAGGTAAATTCACTGACTAATATAACCGCTATATCGTCTAGCCCATCTTTATCGAGCTGCATTGCACTAAGGAACCTTTTAAAAAAAAAAATAAGGAGAAAGTTTTAACCACATTTATGTGATTGTAAACTAAAAGGTGCAACTGAATAGATTTATCATTTGGAGACATAACTCATTCAGTGTTGAGGAAGGATGAACATTACTTTTTTTGCAAAGGGTTTTTTTTTTATTCAGTTTCCAACTCAATGTGAATTGGTCAGCAGGCAAAAAACATTCCCTCATCAAAAAAATGTTGAGTTTTTGTGCAATTTTCCTCCAGAAAATCTGTAAATAGCACAGAGGACAACAGAAGAGCAAGGACAACAAAAACAAGATAAAACTCCCTTTAATATGCAATGAGTCATTTTTCAAGTAACCTTTTTTCCTAACGTCTGTTGGTAACAAAACAATACTGTATACAAACACAAAATTGCTACATTAATGTAAACAAGATATAAAAATGATCATTATGGTAATAAAACAAGTATTTGCTGCAGAATTGCCCTTTTTTGTTTCACGCGAGTTTGTTTTTCCTTACACCAACCAACCTCCACCAAACTTACGGGGTAAATTTTTTTTTTTTAATATCCCGAGACATTATGGCAACATAACATTCAAACTGTTTTTTAATCCTTTTGTTGGTTTAGTCACAACACTCTGATGCAAAGTTAAGTGGTTTGATGTTACAACTGGTGCTGGAGCCTCATGTACATGTCAGCCATGCATTTTTTTTTTTTTCTTTTTTGACACTGCATTCGTTTACTTTATACACTGATATATTAATGTGTTAATCTCGAATTTGTCAGCAGTACATGTAAATCGTTTGAGAAGCCTGGTGGCTGCTTTCAGAGGAGTTTGTCATGCAATCTGGCCATTCTGCACCTGTTTGTCCAAAAGAGAAATCATAAAAGAACTGCGTGAACAGAAACAGAGGAGTCTCTAAACTGACGGACATAGTAACTGCTGAAGCTGACACTCCCATTCAAGGCATTAGTGAGACAGTTTTCGTGCTGGCGTGTGGAGCAAACAAGGTGTTGCAGAGAGTAGACTTTTAAGGGGGAAAAAAAAGTATATATATATATATAAAAAAAGGACAAGAGGTTACTGGGATTTGAATTCACAAAGTGAGGAAGTGGTGGCGTTGTGTAACAGGCTCAAAGGATTTCCCCTCCATACACCTCCCTGCAAAACCGCTGCAGGTTGTTGGATCATACTGGATGCTTGTTTTGTTTTTATTTATTTTTTTAAGGGGGGAGACAGACCTACACACAGACAAAAAAGTGTGGCTTTTGACTGATCTATGACTGGAGGTGACCGGGTGGACTGGAGGATGAGTCTATGATAAGATGTTGGACATGAACTCGTAGAACCGTTTGGAGTACTGCTCCGGGTTCACCGTCGAGATCTCGGCCCCTGCCTGTGGAAGAGAAACGGGAAACGCCTTACAAACTTTTTCACTTTGATGCACTGAATGTTTTCACAGCTTTTGTTTCACCGCAATATCACACCAGAAACAAAGACAGAAAAATGATCAATGTTTTCAAATACTTGTTGGAGAAATTGTGGTACACAAATTAAGACTTCAGTTAAAAGTAAATCCAGAAGTAGTCAAGTAGATAATCAGAAAACCGACACAGCTTTGGCTAATTCCTGCAGGACCGGATTGGTCAGTTTATAAATATCTGCTAGGATCACTATGAACAGTTGATACCGAATACATAACACTCAAGTGGTCAGTTCTTTGTGAACTATGTGGCCTCAATTAGCCTCAAGCTGCTTCCAGTCTGCTGCTGATAATTCAGCGCATACTAAGGATTGAACTGGGAGCTCTTTGCCACCATCTAGTGACCAAAATGTGAACTACATCTATTTGTGATTTATTTTTTTTATTTTTTTGCAGCACCCAGCTTTATTTTAAAAACGTTAAACAGCATTCATTGTACAGAACCTTATAGTGATTACATTTTAAACCACGACACTGGAAAATTTGCTATGCCTTATGTCACTTATTCTTGATGCATCATATTCAAATTAGGCAGCAGGAAACAGACTGATGTTTTTTGTACTCTTTTGTAGCCAGTCTGGTTTGATGTACACAGAAAACCACATGATTTTGGCATTTAAGCATAGCTGTTATTTATAAATGCCAGATTATATTGAAAGAAAAGAGTGACTGGCAATATAAAATCAGCCTAACGATCAGATTATGTGATTTATGCGGTTTCAGATTCATTGTCACTGCCAATGAGATATTTTTGCTACCATATATTTCGATAAAAAAAATTCTGATCTCACTCAGCAAAACTCTGATGCTGCTGTACAATTAGTCCTATTCATATTTCAATTCTAGTTTTCTGTCCAATAAGAATGGACTGTAAATAGTCTCAGATCATGTTGTACCTCTTAATACTCTTAACTACACTAGTTCAAACAGAAAAAAAGGAAATAATTTAATTACTTCTTCTCCACCCCAACTAAAACATTTTCAGCACCACCCAGGTAATAATCCTTTTAACATTTCTAGAATTACCAAACAATGAATTAACCACTGAAATCATAAATAATAAAAAATAATCAACAGTTCCTGTGAACCAACACAAACATTTTTTAATAGCGCTGGTCCATCTGCCATTACTGTCTATAGGACTGCTGGAAAGAAATCCACAGTGCTGTGTCAGGGCTAACAACAAAAAGGATAAATTAATTAAAAATATGTTTTCCATACAGCAAATTTGGCCTTTCTTCTAAGTGAGAAACAGGTAGTATGTTTTATCCTGTCATCTGCCTAACGAATCAAATCTGGACATGCAGAGCTTTATCTAGACCTGAAAAAAAAAAAAAGTCCATGCTTTTCCACATGCAAACTCTGAATTTTAAACTGAAAACAGGATAGAAAATCTTGTTAATCAACCCATGTCTAGTTTCCTAAACAATCTCAAAAGCAATTTATGAAAACTATTACAACTTTAGAAGTATACTGTTATTTAGTTCTCCTGCTGCAATAAATGTCCTGTGTTTCTACACTTGATTTAATTGAACCAAATCATTATAATTTTAATATTAACCAGTAGGTTTCTATTCCTTACTGCTGATTTGCTAATAAAAACAAACAAGTTGTGCTTAGCATAAACTAGCAACCAGTTAACTCCCCAGCTCCTTTGGTTGTTGTAGATTCACTTTAAATCTGCTTTGCCAGAAATAGCAACGACTGTTAAGCCACTAACTGGACCTGCTGGACCAAGAGACCATCTAATCAGAGAAAAGCCAAGATGCAAACTGCCTGTCTGCATTTGTGCCAACCTTTACTCACAGGAATAGTTCTCCAAATGTCAATATTGTTCTGTACACGCGTATCATTTACAAGTGAACCTTCTGGTTTGTCCACAAATTCAAAGTCAAAGCCTTCCTGTAAGCTACCTGCACGCCTATGTTTGCCTCCTTAATCAACAGCAGCGTAATAAATTCACCTATAAGTGAGGGCCGACTGATTGAGGTCTCCAATTACATGCTGCTCCTAAAACAGCAACTATGTAGAGAACAAAAGCAGCAATAATGTAGAGAACAACAATTAGCAGTGCGGCAAGGCCGCCGCATCCAAACACTCGTATTAGAAGACTCACCCCATGTTTCACAGTTTTGGCAGCATGTGCAGCTTTTTTCTTAGCGTCATAGTGCGTGAGGATGTCAATAATAGCCATGAAGTAAACCTCCTTCTTCACAGCACCTGGAACAAGAGTAACAATCACCTTTTGTGACCAATTAAAAATATTGATATTAAATATTGAGAGACAACCACAGCTGATAAAGATGATGAATTTGGGTTTATTCCCAGTGGCTTTGCAGAGGTATTCACTCCTCTAACTTATTTTTACTCTTTGGCACATTGCAACAATAAACTTTGATGATTAGGATTTTATGATCATTTAAAATACCTCGTCACACATTTTCTTAAGTCTGGACTTTGCCTATAAATTTGCCTATAAATGGTGTTCACAGGAACAGACTGGACAGGTTTGGTTCCATTCCACTGAAGGGATTATGAGTTAATAGTGATGTGCAGCGTCACACAAACAGCTTATGCATTTTCTCACATAGGCATATAGTTCAAATTTGTTCTGGATTTATTCCACATAATTACAAGCAGAGCTTCTTGTAGCTTGCTTTCCTCATGGTGTGAATCACTCGACAGATTCTCCCACCTGAGCTGCTTTTAGTTTGCTGCTCCTCTAGAGTTACTACAGACTCTCTTTTTTCAGATGATGGATTGAGCAGAGCTGTGTGAGGACATGGTTTTATGAGGTTCCTCTCTGACATGTCAGCTGGGTTTGTTGGTTTATATGATGCCGTTTGTTCACTAAAAAAACCTCAGAGGCCTTCACAGAGCAGCTGTGTCCGTACCGAATGCAGGTGCAGCTCATTCACTCATTCAGAGTCGTCGTTGGTCGCACTGGATATTTATTTTGGGACGTCAGCGTAAAAACGGCCAAACACTTCTCAACTACACTCCACTCGCTGTCAGATTCATCCCATAAAATCCCAAAATCCCATATTAAAGTTTGTGACTGTGACATGCCAACATTTTTAAATAATTCAACCAGCATGACTACATCTGAAAAGCATTTTACGCATCTTGGACTGCTGATAAAATTTCAATATTTCTGCCTGATCTGATTGAATTAATGAACTGCTTTGAACTTTAAAAACCTGGATGCTCACTGTCGTGGCTCTTGATTGCGTAAACATCCACAGAGGGGTCGAACTCCCCGGGGCCAAAGAATCCTCCACAGTTGAGGGGGTTTCCTGGACTGTCCGGAGGCGTGCCGAAAGAACCAGTCAGCACGCCTCGACCCATTTCGTCATTCTCAAACTCCTCCTCGTCCCCGGCGCCCTCCACGTCCATCTCCTCCTGCTCCGCTCGCTCCACATCATGGATGCCTACCAGTAGGCTGTAGTCCATGATCTTGAGTGTGGCCAAGAACTAAAACACACACGTGGGGAAACCTTCATTACTCAGGGCTCCTACTGGAACATTTGAATGGCAGAAAGCTTATTTTAGATGTATCTGTTGAAGCAGAGCTTGGTGGGTTAAAACATCAGGAGAACAAACCAAAGTTTCTCTACCTCCACATCCCGTTTTAGCTTCTCCAAAAAGTACTTCTTGTTATCATCTCCTATCTTTAACTTGTGCCCTTCATTCAGGAAGTCATTGTCTTTAAAAGTAGGAAGCTCTTTAGCCTGAGGAGAGAGACACATTATATCAGTTTTCCATCAGCCACTTTAGTTTTTACTGGGCAACTAAACAGACTTCTGTGCTTCATCTATTGTTGCATTTTTGAAACATGAACTCTTCAAAACAAGACTCAGAACATTTTGATGTTAATATTTTAAATGAGGCCATTGCACAAGGTACTACCAGGGAGGATCTGCTTTCGTTCTGCCTAGAACGACTTAATTTAGCTGTCATTTGACAAGTTTGCAGCTGGGGTCAGAGGAGGGGGGTTATTTTTGTCCCCTCATGCCTGCAGCCATCAGCACACAGGATTAAGGCTTACCTTCTCCTTGTCACTGGCTTCCCTTGCAACCGTAGAACCCTAAGACCGGGAGAAATAAAAAAAATAATAAAATAAGAGTTGAAACCCACACAAAATACATCACAAGATTTTTTTTTAACACAGCGATGCATACACAGGAACAAGAAGTGAAACTTTTGGGTTGATAAAAAGGATGTGAGATTGGTATGACGACATCAAGTCGTCCTTTATCCTAAAGCTCAGCACAAACTGAGATTTAACAGGCTATATCAGTGAGCTGGACTTCTTTTCTACTCCAAATATTTTTATAACTTCACTATCCTTCCACCAAACTTTGATGCTACCATGAAATAAACTTCAGGAATTATTTCAAAATAACTACATGAGAAAAAACAAAATGCAAACACAAAGCAGGCACTTTTAATTTATGGCTCATCAGTGCAAAGCCAAACCAAATACAGCTGTTGGCTAAACATTGATTGCTTTTTCCTATAAACTGCAGTTTTGCTTCCGTTTCGTCAAGAGGTAAAAATGCAGTAAAGCTCATCTGCATCGTTCTATACTCCAGGATTCATTGTTACTGCATGTCTGCACGTGCTGCAAGTCCCAATTCCTCTCTTTTCAGACTCAAACCTTGATTTATGTTCTGCTTACTGACAGACAAACAAACAAGTTGATAAATGACAGAAAAACATGTGAATGGAAGCCTAAACGTATGAAATGACAGGTGGATGGATGAACGGAAAACTGGGTCGGTGGAAGGATGTAAGGACGAGCGGACTGAAGTGAATGGATCGAATGTTGGATGGAAAGACGGGCAGTCTGGTAATTGCATTAACAGACTGATGGATGCACGAATGGATGGACAAACAAATGGAGAGAGGGATGGAGACAAAAGTTTGACCGCTGGAGAAAACCATCAGCCACTCCATAAGGATAAGACGGTTTAGCCGATGGATGGATGGATAACGTGAATCCATGAAATCAAAGTCAAAAGTTATATACCGTAATCTCAAGTCAATGTTCTGGCGCATAGCTGCAAAAATCCTTGTGTAGCAACATTTAATTTAATCTTCAAATCAGGAGATCATCAAATCCTACAAAGTCAGTTTTAAAAATGTCTAAATTTATCCAGTCATTTAGCAATTCTAGCTACACCGTGCTACACGCTTTTCTTTTGGATCCAAAACATTCATCGGTGACCCTGGAGCACATTTGTTTTTTTCCCCCCCAAATACCAAAGGCGAATACAAGTACGGGTAGAATCCTGATCAGTTTCCTACCTTTAGGTCGTACTTGCGGTGCACAGTGAGACGATGGCTGAAAACATTCCGGGTCACTACCATGTACGTCTCCACGCCATCCACCGTTAGCCTGTACATGCCCAGGAACTGAGGGAGCAGCGTGTTGCCATGACACTCCACTGTGAACTGGAAGCAACGAGAGGAGACGAGCGCAGGGTGAGTGGGAGTGATGGATGAAATATTCAGCTTACAACGCTGATTAAAACTCAGCGCAGAGCTGCTCTTCTGTCATTTTACTTTATGCATCAGTAGTTAAAGTGACCTGAGACGAAACAGATATAATTGTTTCTCCACATACGGCTCCTAAAAAAAAAAAAAGACGGTTCTGAGTGAGTCTACCTGATGATATTTCTTTAGGATGTTGTGCATCTCAGCGATGTCCTCACTGGAAACAGTTTTGATTACAAAGCGATGGTCGTAGCTGGTCAGGAAGCGGTTGCCGAAGCGGCCCTGGGAGTCGCTGTTGAGCGGGGCACTCCTGGTCAGGGAGTTCTGCCAGAAGATGAAAAATTATTACTTTTTAACAACTAATGGGAATTTTAATTTCTTTTGCTGGTGTTTGGTGAATCATTTAGCAAAAGGTGTGTAACCTGGTAGTCCTGGTCGTCGATGGCGAAGCGCTCCCTCAGGTTTCGGAACACCATGGGACAGTACTCTTTAAACTTAAAGCGACTCGGTAGATTTTCTCTGATAGGGAGGAGAGAGATAAACGGTAAATGTAACAAAGTTCTGAGCTCATGTTTAACGGGAGGGGAAAAAAACAGACGAAATCATGCTTGAATGTAGATCGCCAAGTTTATTTCCGCTAACTTAATCATGCAAAGGTGGCAAAAGCAATACAGCAATGATACTAGCTGTAGCTTTGTGTAAAATCATTGGTCCATTTTGACATTTCACTGAGCTCCTTGTGTGAAACGTGAAAAAAAACAGGAAACTAAAAGATACGTCTTCTAGTTTCCTGTTTTATTTTTTTCTGGTAAAGATTTCTAAGTTTGTATTTTTAATCACAAGTCGTCTTTTTTTAAAGGATAATTCTTTGCACAATAGAGCCATAAGAAAGGTTTAAATAATAAGGTGACCCACGTTTAAACCTGACGCCTCTAATAAACAGATCATTGACAAATACTAAACACCAGCTGAGTCAAACAGCGATTTACACACTGTGAAGATAAAGGTCACAGACATAAATTGCATTTTTATATACAGACCATTAGCGACTGCATTTCTGTGTGAAAGTTCCCTTTTCTACCAGCAGGCTCAGTGTTTAAAGAAGTAAGGATGTCCTGATCCAATCCCAGGATCTACCAAACCTGGATTTTCTCCTTAAAATTAAAGTATTTTTACCTTTTACATTTACTTCCACAATGACAGAGAGACTGTATTGGCTGCTGCAGATTCCCAGCCATCTGCTTTACATGAACTGCTCTGAACACTGGGCACAGATAACTGTCAGAGGAGTAAAGTTAGACTAGCAATAGCCTGCAACCTCAGCAAACAGCGGCAGATGGAAAAGGTTTCAACAGGACAAGGTGGAAGTTCACTGAGGACTATAGAAGTGTGTGTCGAGTCAAATTTAACAACAAATGATCAAGCTAGGCACATATTAGATCATACCATGTCAAAAGAAACTACAGCAGCTTTCTGACTCAAGTTAATTCAGAGTTGAAACAAAATACTGAGGCTGTGCTGTAGAAGGGCCAAAAAATAGCATTTTAGATGGCCACAAATATTATCGGAATATTGTGAGAACAGAATTAGTAATACTCAGTAGGTTTGCTGGGAAATTAAGACCAATGATTGTAGGTGAATATCTAAAATGCCTCTAAGATGAAAAAAATGTTCTTGTCAAATTAGCAGTGGCTTCGAAACAGGTTTTAAGGAACTTTTAGCTGAAAATTTGTAAGAAGAACCAAATTATCTGCGACAAAATAACACCTTCATCACTTAAAGCAAAACTAAATTCCAGAAAGACTTTACAGGATGTTACAAAACGTTCTGTGGAGCATCATGAAAAGCTTGACAATAAACTCAGATTTAGCTGACTGTGGTAATTACATCCACAATTTGAAATATTTAATATTGCACACCAAACATGAACAATACATGTACAATATAAAAATGGTGCTCTTTCGAAGATACATCAAATTAATGATACAATACACTAACAGAAATTATAGCTAGTATTTATCTAATGTCCTTTAGCGAGTGACAGTATTTTAATCTAATGGTTTTCCATTTTATTACAGATTTTCCCCTTGAAAACCAAAGACAGCACATGAACTGTTATACGTACTTGTTAAATAGGTGGTTGTCCACTTTGATCTTACTGTAGGCTTTAAAGTCATCTGGCATCAGCATCACAGGTACAGGCACATTACTTAACTCATTAATCTAGAGGAGAAAAAAGGAGAAGAACAAAGGTGGTCAGAAAATTGCACCACAAGAGCCAAAGCAGCAGATCTTTACACAAACATTCCCCACCGTTATCAATCCCATGAGGCAAAGCGACTGACGACTTATCGTGAACTTATTAATATTATAAGTCTTTTAAATAAGATACCAGAGAAACTGCCAGAGTTAGTTTTTCTGGCTGCATGGAGCACAATACTGCAGTAAGGCCCATCCCCCACTTGTTGCTGCATACTGCTAAACTGAACGGCCACACTGGTCTATACTAAACTGGTCTATCCGACGCCCGCTTAAACCCAACCCCAGGTCACTTCTTTAACAGTGGTGATTGTTTTTTCCCCTTTTCAAACATCACACAAACTGACCAGGTGCAAACAAAGAATGCGTGCCTGGCATAACCCGATACGGCACGATATAATAACACAGTCAACAGAAAATATGAACACACCGAGCACACCCAAGTTCATCCATACAAAGCAGGAGCGCGAGTAAGCATGCGACTCATACCTTGTTGTGACAGTCACACCCACAATAACACACCCACCACCAAGTGCTAAAGCTGCATGCTCACCGGTCACATTATCAATCTGCTCATTCTCTCAGATGCTGGTAAACTATTTGAATATTAGCTGAATTTTCCCACTATTACAAGGAGGACAAATTCAGTTTGAGTTTTTCCACCATCAAAAGTTTCTGCAAACTCAGAGTGACAGAGGAGAGCCATCCATCATCCTTATTGGGATGACAATATTCTAAAACCAAAGAAGCTACAAGCAGCGTATGTGCCGACAGCCTGACCAAGCAGCTGAAATCGGATCATTATCCTCTCATAACAAAAGAACAAAGTGTAAAACTGAATACGCTTTAGAAAGCTGAATTTAGTGTCCTTATTTTAGATTTTCTCCTAAGTGCATTTTACATTTTTTATAACTGTAATAATCAAGTTATTTTGGAAATAATTGGAATAATTGTTGTTTTAAATATTGTCGTGTGCTTCATATGCACCCATGCATAACAGTGAAAGAAACATAGATTTGCTTTCCCAAATCAACAACAAAATAAAAACAAAAAAAAAACACAGTTTCTAAGAGAAATTAGCATCATCACTTCCATGTGACTTGATCCTTAGAAGTTTGCGGCGGCAGCGATTCGCTCTCAGGCCGGAGAAACCACAGTTTATAAAGTGCTGCTGTTCAACCACGAAACACCGATTGTATCTGGAGAAACGCATCCAGAACAAAAGCTCGCCCAGAAAGACAATGAGATTCCTGTAACTGACATAAAAACAAAAATAAACATGCTGGCAAACACAAGAGGAGACAGGCTAAATGCCAGTGTGGCTGTTTGGCAAATTCTTTTAGTGCAGCAAGTAAATAAACCACACTGAAGCACTAACTTTTACCGTTTCTTTCTCTATCCCTGCTAGGCAACAATTAAACATCCATGAAACTTCTGACTGGAAGGGGACAGCTTTGATGTGAAGGCTGCTTGATGTTTCGACTCGGCCCAACACCCACACCTCAAATCATCAGGCCTGTGTGCAGCACCCACACACCCAAAGTTCACCCGCTGAATACTAAAGATGCTGCAGTGATAAACATCCCATTAATGGCCTCTCAAATCCCCAAGCAGAATGTTTTTTCTACCCCCCCAGCGTACCACTAAATTTAGAAGGCTGCAGGTATTTTTCAGTTCTGGCAAAATCAACTCTGAAATGACAGAGTTATCGACACTGAAGTACAGCAAACTAATGCTGAGAATTACAATTAGCAGATTGGGAATTTGACAAAAAATAAAATCTGGATATAACAAATTTATGTAGAGTAGACATTAGTGGGATGGAGTTTTAAAAAAACCCAACAACATAGGAACCTAGATATTAATAACATTTTAGGTTAAGAAAGTCAAACTTCAGCACAACAATACAAAAAACAAACTGCTGCCTGGACACTCAGGATTCTCCTCCAAATTATCCCACCAATCACAGTATAGATGGATCATTTTAACCATTTTCAGTTCCAACTAAAACCTAGTGAGTTTTACAGGATCGACTACAGTGTTCGTTCCAAACACAAAAACAGGAAGAAAAAAAATGGGTTATAAAAAAAAGGAAGCATAACTGCCTCGAAAGGATAACAGAAGTAAGAAGAGATTTCAGTAAAATCTGTGTCAAATGCACCAATCAAAAGGAGCCTACTTCAAATACAAAAGAAAACATGTTTTTTAAAACTCCATTTCTTATCTTTTTATTCAAGAGATGCAATCTAACCGGCCAAAGTAGCATCACATTTCTACCGGTCTCATGAGCATTAAAATAAAACACTTATTTTTATTCAAATTCAAAATTCAGAAAGTGCTGCTTTGCTCTAGAACAGGGGTCCCCAAACTTTCTCCTGTGAGGGCCACATAACTTGTCCCTTCTCTGATGGGGGGCCGGGGTCATTTTGTAACAGAAAAAGTGTGACGATTGTAAGAGTGCTAAACATAAAAATGTATTGTTTTTCAGAAAGCACAATCAAATAACCTTTTCTGGATTCTTCAGAGAACAAAAGTCAGGAAATAACACTATTTATGAAATAAATAATAACCAAATAACACTGGGTTCTCCACATAAAAAAAGGGTTAGGGTCAATTATATGCATGTATAAAATAGTTACTAACTAATAGTTAATAATAAATAAAGTTCATTACTAAGGAACATTTTATTGCAAAAGTCCAACTTATCAAATAAAAATGCACATATATGAAAATACTCTGGTATTGTTCAGGGGGCCGGACCAAATGTGGAGGCGGGCCGCATCTGGCCCGCGGGCCGTAGTTTGGGGACCACTGCTCTAGAACAACGACAGGACAATTCTAGAACAGCAAGGAAAAGAAACAACCATATAATGGGGTCATATTACACATTTTTAGGACAAGTATTACTGTTGACTCATATCTAGTGACCAAATCTTGATTTATAGTTCAGATATAGAAACAGGAAGATAAACGGTAAATGGATTGAACTTATATAGCTCTTTTCCAGTCATTTTGACCACTCAAAGCGCTTTACACTAGAGTCACATTCACCCAGTCGCACTCACAAACACACACACATTTATACACCGGTACGCAGATCGGTAGGCAATGTAAGTACATTTTACATTACAAACGGTTTATTTATGAACAAATTTAACAAAACAACAACAAAAAACACTGGTTAGCATGGCCACAATATACTGTGTATACTTGGCTTAATCAAAAAAAATTGAGTAAGCATCCTACCAAATGTATTAATAATTCAAGTAAAAATGTTTAGTAGATAGGATGTTATTCCATTTTGCCCTTCCACTTTTGAGTGACAGTGGGAGAGTAACAACTGTTTCAGCTGGAGGTTTCTTCGCCACATGCTTGGCCAGGATGACTGACTGAGTAAAAATTGCTACAAAGTCAGTGACAGTCAACTGGGCTGTGCTTTTCTTAGACAAATACAGTTAGTTTTATTAATATATACCAAAATTTGAATTGACATGAAATGTATTAGAATCGGAATGTATACATTTGAATCCAACTCTGCCTTTGTTATTGCGTTGTATTGCTTTGAACTGCATTTCTGCATACGATTTGAACCCTGATTATCTTTGAAATTGCCTTGAGGTGGCATTTGTTGTAAAAACGACACAAAATTGAAACCAACTAAATTGAGATCAATGTTGCCAAGTTAATGTGTTGTTGAGCCAGCTGAACATGGGTTTTTGCCAAGTCGCCTCAGTAATCCATTGGTGCCCTGAAGGGCAACTTATATCACACGCATCTATCAAAAGTGTGGACAAGTGCAACAGTTAAGGCAAAATCCAAAACTGCTTGTGCAACCCACTCCATCCATCTACCCATCACTGCACGGCCCATCCACAGAGCTTTTTTATATAGCCACAGGCAGCCTCAGCCAAAAGAGTATGCGATAGATAGATTTTCTGCTCTAATTATAGTGAGATGATGCAACGGAATAAAGTGCAGCAAAGAGACGAAGGAGCTCTACTCCAGCAGCGGCAAATACGAGCTCGGGAACAGGTTTGTTTTGAAAATCTGTGTAACCTGCTGCCTGTCCCGGCCCCTCCCACCTCACCATGCCTGCACCACAGCAACAGCACATCACGACTCGCCAACGGGAAAAAAGAAAAACAAAAAACAACAACAACAACAAAAAAAACCCACTTTGCAATCCATAGTAATCTGTGATGGCAGAATAATCCTCACTGAGAAAAAAACTAAATAAATCTCTGGTGGGGGGCATGCAGATTTCCTGAGCTCAGATAACAGATACTATGCTCGAGATGGATTCTCTTGTATAGATTGCAGATAAACTCTTATGAAGTTTATGCATTTCAAATAAAAACAAAATCATGATTTCTATTATCTTTTTTTTGGTGGGTCAAATATCAGCTCTAAAGTGGTAAAAAAATATATATTCTCAGAAGGAAATAAAAATATGAAATATAGCAAAAAATGCTTATTGAAAACCAGTACTTCAATTTAAATTAAAAAAAACTTTCCGTTTGATTATAGTATTAAAGCAGAATGTAAGTGACAATCTTAATATTTTTTTTTTTTTGCGATGGCTTTGAAGCATGAGAGCTTGTTTGACAGATGAAGAGCGGCTAGCTAGGAAGGTGTAGCTAAACGAAAACACGCCGACACACGGAGGTAGTGGTGATGAGCTTACCGTGTGATTGACTCCCCACATTAACACGCTCAGTATGGGCTCGCTTGCTCGGAACAGCTTCACTTTCTGTCCTATAAAATGCTTCTTTTTCGTCTTGGTTTTGCTGGCGCTGACGGCCGCCGCGCTGGTGCAGTTGGATGACATGATGATGCCGTCTCCGGCTGGCTGTTCGCTTCACGCAACAAAAACAACCGAAGAAAAATAAACCCGCAAAGTTAACGACGTTGTAAACTGAAATCTATAAGTGCATCGTGGTGGCCGCCTCGCTCTCGTTGAGTCTGTGTTACTAAGGTAGCAGGACTGCGTGTATGTATGTTGTTTGGGAGGCAAGTCAGCGGCGGAGCATTTTGCGCCGTCACCACCCTTCCTCCTCCCGAGCAGGCCGCGGCGGAGTCCAGCGAGGAGCAAGCTAACCGGCCATCGGGCTACAAGCGCCGCCGCCCTCGTTTTAAAAAAAAAAAAGAAAAGAAAAAAAAAAAAGCAACCAGCAGCGATGAAATGTCGCTGTCCAGCTCTTTTGTCGCCTTCCCTTTAAGTCTGGTAACCTGAAACTGAGACTGTGCTGTGTTATTTGAAGGTGAATAATCCCTTCATGATGAGCTGGAGACGGTTTATCAACCGCCCGCCGCCAGACAAGCGATGCGTTTGGGGTGTCCTCAAGATGGCGTCTGCGCCGCACCCCCTGCTGGCGTAGTGGTGGAACTGCAGGGGTTCCCATTTTAACCTGAAAGAGATTTCACGTTTATTCTGGATTAGGTCATTTAAAAAAAAGAATTTAGATATCAACAACTAGTATTTCATTGTTACTGGTATTTCGACACCAGTAAACTTTTTTTTTTAAATCTAGTTAAAAAAAAATCTAACCTTTAATTCGAGTACATCTAATCAGTAGGGACAAAATAACTGTTTCATGTCTCATGTTTTTTTCCCCCAATGTTTCTGTATTGTCTTCGCAGCTAAAGTGTAAATTTGTTTGCTTTGTGTCTGGACAAAAACAACAATCATGGGAATGTCGTATTCCTCACTGTTGTTGATTTTATTAAATTGGCAGCTTGACAGACCCTGTATGGCTTAGTTTAGACAGAAGATTCGACAAATTATGATTATTATAACAAATTTAGAGGACAAAGAACTAAATGGGAACCATCGTAACACCAACAATTGTGACATACAAAACAAAATAATAAAAAAATACTAACATTACCACGAGCAATGAGGAAAAACAAGAATATTGAAATAAGCGTCACAATAATCATAATTAGACCAAATACACCTCAATGGGAAATGTAATTAAAACATTTTTTTTCTGGATAAAGAAATGCTTTAGGTGTCTGAAATGCTAATTGTGAATAGGAAGGATATTGCTCTCAGAATCTCAAGAATTTATTTATTTGAATTTGTTTTAAAAAGCCTCCCTTGCTACTAAATGTTACAACAGCTTGCCATATAGATTGGGATTTTCTACTTAAGAATTTATAGCGAATGTTTTTAATTTAACTTGTAAGAATGTCATTTTAACAACGTGGATTGCTATTGCTGCCGTCAAAAATAGATGTGTTTTTTGTTTGTTTGTTTTTTTGAACATGTCCTTCGGTACCATTAATTAAAGTTAACTGGGTTTCTCTATAGCAGGTGTAGTAACAGTGTTTCACCAGCAAGAAGCGCATGAAGTCTTTAGTCACTAGTTATATTCCACCTTTTCACATAAACTGAGAGAAACAGGCACAGTAAGGAATGTATTATAGAATAAAATAAAAACGCAAATTAGAGAGAAATTAGTTGCTTAGAAATCTTCTTAAGATTAAATTAAAACTAAGGGAATCACTTCATAAAGATAGTTTGGGAATATTTTCACAGTTTTGAAAGAAGAAGATGGAGTAGTGGTAATAGTGGTAGCAGTAGTAGTTAGAGGTGGGCGGACTGATATAAAATATCAATAATATCAAGACTGTATCAGTATTGGACAAACGAGATTGATTCTTTAGCTTTAGATTCCCTCTTGAAATTTTCTTTTCTTTTTGTATTGTAGTTTCTCATGTCTACCACAAAGCAGATTTTGTTTGGATTTGCTCTCAATTTTTTCCCCCCCGTATGTTTATTTTGGAAAAATGTGCACAAATCATGTTAAGTTATTAAAATATTTTGTAGATACTTAAACTTTGTCCAAATTCTGCCCAAAGTTTAAGCATCTACTTAAGATTTGAACAAAAATAATTCAAAGGAAATACTACAAAAAGGTCAGGAGCTTGATAACACATCAAACCTCACTAAAAATTATCTGCAATTTGGTCGATATGGGCCCTGTATATCAGATTGATACTAAAAAATGCAGCATCGCACGCCTCTGGTAGTAGTAAAGAAGGTGCGAAACAGTTCCCGTCCAATCATTTGTATCTAGTTTATCAAGTGAAAAACATGATGTAAGAGTATTTAAAGATGCTGAAGTTTACTAAGAAAATAATATTTGCTATCACCCTGAAGACACTCTGCACATCCTGAAACTTGACTGTGGCAGCATCATGATATGGGGATGCTGTTCTTCAGCAAGGACAGGGAAAGTTGGCTCGGATAGAGATCTTGTTAAACACCGGGTGATCTTGGAGGAAAATCTGCATGGATGGGGCTGAAGTCACAGTCAAAGGCCCTACCTCTACACATGAAACCAGAGCTACAATAGAATGGTTTTAGATCATAGCATAGAGTAGTGCAAAGTTACCAAAACAGATATTAAGGCCCCAAACGAGGAGGCATAAACAGATCATGACATTGATGCAAAAAGACAAAGGAGGAAAAAGCCCCGATTTCCTAGTCAGATGTTACTGACTAGGTCAGAGAGCAACTTTGTTACAGCAACAAATATCACAAAACATTGCAATTTAAAGTACAGTATGAAACAATTCAATTATTGACATTGAAATTGGAATCAGGTATTTTAAAAGAATGGAGGCATAGATTGAAGGTTTCACCTGTATAGCCCTGGATTTAGACTTTTGAACTTACAGTCGAACTGATAAATCTCACTGTAGATAAGTAAAGCGTTGTTTGTGACTGAGTAAACACAGTGTTATTTGGACTATTCTGTCCGAGGTCCCAAGTACTCTGCAGACTTCCAGCTTCAGTACTACAAAGTGACTGAGTTGGTCATGACGTTCTGGATGATGCAGGTGAATTTGATTTGGATGTTTTGCTTCAGGTCAAAGTTCCCTGATCTCTTTTTGAAACTGTCTTTCCCTTACACTTTAGTCCTCAGGTGGTTACGGTGTGTTGTTGTCTTCTAGATGTCCTCCTGTCCAAAATAATCTACTTAATTTTATTAATATCACTTCGGTAACATCTGAACCTTTGGGCAGGATGGTGTTTATATGTGCCACCAGAGTCTTTTGTTTAAAAACGTTTAGAGGACACTGTAACTTTTGTTGTCTCAAGAGAATTTCTAGTGTTAGAAAGCAAACAAATGTATGCACCTTAATGATGAAAATAATCTCTTAAACTAGAGAACTGATTGTGCAGAATGTTTGCAGATCACAGTTTTTTCATTCTTAATGCTTTGATAAGTCATATCAGGGGTGGGGGGAATGATGTGTTCAAATGATGGGGTGTGTGTGTGTGTGTGGTGGGGGTGTGCGCGTGCGTGCGTGCGTGTGTGTGTGTGTGTGTGTGTGCTTTCATGAAACATAAAACTGTCAAAGCGATCACAGTTTTTTCATTCTTAATGCTTTGATAAGTCATATCAGGGGAAGGGGGGGAATGATGTGTTCGATTGTGCGGGGATCAGGAAGTGGAGGGGATCTCAGAAGGAGGGTCTCCCCCATGGAGCCATTCATTCACGAACCATCACTACCAGTGGCAGTCAGCTGCAGGCACACAGTGCAAAGATCCGCTGGCGGTTGCTTCCTGGTAAAAACAGCTGCTCTGCTCCACTGTTTCCACATGCTTAGTCAGTATGAGGAATTGCTGCAAAGGCAATGACTTCTTTACATGGATGACATTTTTCCAGTTCCACAAACTAGATGTGATTTCTAATGCATTATAACTAGGATTGAATTGGATTGTTTTAAAATTGAATTTGACTTAATTGATCAAAGTGTGTGTTTTTGGATACTGGTTGAACTTGTTGGGTCTGGAAGAAATGCTTTGAGATGACATTTATTGTTAATTAATGCTGTACAAACACACTTTATTTAAACAAATAAATAACTGAATTACTGAGATTTTTATTGGAATTTTTGCAAACATTCACTTTTTGTTTTGTGTCAGTGATGCAGCTATCTTTTTAATTATCTTCTCTTAAAAACATAGATGAGACAAGTTCTGAATTTTAACTGAAACTTATGTTAAGGGCCCTTTCAGGGTTGGGGCCCTGGACTCATGAGGCCTGCAGGGCCTCTGGAGCAGACAAGCTGTTTTCCATTCAGACTGGAACAAACAGAGGGCGTGGTGGAGCACAATCGTCTCCATTCGGCGGCGGCAATTCGGGAGAAAGGGCTGATATAAATAAAGAAACGCAATGCACGGCCTGTGAGGGAGAAAACATCGTGCACAAAGTGAGCAGGGCCTGCAGAGGGTCCGGACTCGGCGTTCAGGCCCGAGCAGGGAGAGCAACGAGGCGACAAAATAAAAAACCACGTGATCCAAAATGGGCAGTCCTCTGACGGTGCTGAAAAAAGCCATTTTCTGGCGCCGCTGCACAATTCTGCCCAAGTGCAAATAATTTCACCTGGAGTCCGGCTGGGAGCAGAGAGTGGGAACTTTGATGTCTGATCAGGTAGGAACACAAGCGCCGCTCTCCGCTTTCTCCTTTTCTGTCGGGAGCTCTTTGCGCCGCTGTTTGCGGAGGAGCACGCAGAGTTTGCACGGTGTCACATTTTCAGGAGCCTCTTGTTCGCTCTCCTGATTCAGCCCTGTCAGTGAATTTAAGATGGCTGCTTTGTGTACCAGTGTGATTCTGCAGCCCCCTCGGTGTCGGTGCTCTCCCTCTGGATGTGCCGGGCCCCCGGCCGCGCACCCGCCCGCCCGCACGCCTGCCTGCTCAGACGGGCAGAGAACGGCGGAGCTCCGGGGAAATGGAGTCGCTCTTTGTTGGCCGAGGGGGAGTCGGGAGCTTGGTGCACAAGACGAGGCCACACAGAGGGTGATTCAATAGCTGGCCGCTGCGTGTTGCTGCCCTCAGAGGGGGGTATTAATCGCAGCAGCGTGCAGTAAAGAGTTGTTTTAGGTCTGTTTGTTGTGGTTTCACAAGGTGCTGTCCCAAGGACGAGCTGTACACAAATTGTCTTGCCCGAGAGCAGCAGCGGTGCGAGAGATCACCAAATCAAACACATTCACATTTCGGGTGCTTCTGCCCCTCCACCCCCTATACCCCCACAGATCTGTCCAGATGGATAAAATGCAGCCGAACCGGGTCAAAATCACAGATCTGAACCCGCTGCTCACATGTCCGCTGTGCGCCGGCTACCTGATTGATGCTACAACCATCGTAGAGTGTCTGCACTCCTGTAAGTTCCCCCTGATAAAGGCTTTATCATACCTGCATGCACTGAGATTTGGTAAACCGCACATATGCATGCCATGCCTGTCTGCTGAGATTGTTTTGTTTTTAGTAAGGCTTCCATATTACATGGACAGATGTGGACAATGTTTTGCTTGTGGGTGTAAAAACAGTCCTTAAAATAAATGTAGTTTTTAATAGCAGTTTCAAAATGCAGAAAACCCAACTATTAATTTTAATACATTTATCTACTAAGAGAAAATCCAGAATTGTGGATTTTTAAATTAATTTATTTTTTTTCATAAAATAAGGTTGGATTGAAGGTTGAAAGCACTTTTGCCTCACAAACAAATTTAAACCTCATGTGTGGGTTCTCTCCAGGTATTCCAGCTTCCTCCCACGGCCCAAAAATATACACCTTAACTGGTTTCTCTAAATTGCCCTTAGAAGCGTCTGTGCGCGTGTGTGTTGCCCTGTGATGGACTGGCAACCCGATCTACCAAATATTCTGTTAAAGTAGTCCTTTGTTGTGATATTGCACACAGGGATATTGTGATGATGATTAAAATTCAGCAAGTCCTGCAGCTCTAATGTATAAATTTCCGCTTTCCTGAGCTATAAATATTTTACAACATTTCTGAGCCCCTGGCCTCTAGTGTGTTGGAGGCTCGTCTTTATCTTGCCACCTGAAATGATGGGAATGATGGTAAAAAGAGGGATGGAAATGTTGCGTTGCAAAGATTGGCATCTTGGAGTCGTCAGATATCGTTAGATGCTAACCGGGTGTTTGGGAACCAAACCGTAGCTAAGCCTTTTCTGTCCTACAATCCTAAATATAAACATCTGGAGTTGTGATGGTCAAACATGTAACTTTTGCTGAATGTTACGATAATTTCAGTAAGATTAGGTGACTTTTCCCTGACCCTTTTTCTTCATTTTCCTTCATCACAACACCCCAACCTTTATAGGCCTTTTGCATCACAACCACAACAAATAAGCATAAAGTGAGGGGATTAAAGACAGGGAAGGGCCATTAAAGATAACATGCATTTTATTAGCATGTAGAAGTTGCATTTTTGATACTTGAAATATTGTATTATTTTAAATACTGCATCCAAGAAATATATGGCAGGGCTCTGGACCATCTTCACACCGGTGTGCCATACTTCTTTTTAACATTGCAGATTTACAGGCTCACTTTTTTTTCCAAAAAATCCCTGTCATATTAACCCATAAATGATCAATTAACATTCTAGTAACCATAAAGTTCTTTATTTTAAGCAGAATTACTGTCAAAGTGTTTAGAAAGCTTTGAGCTGAAATTGTAACAAATCAAGGTAAATAAAATAGAAAATCTAAATTAGATGCTTTAAGGGCTAAACATCTTATGACGATATCAGATTAAACATTTCGTAACATTCAACATAAACATTTCAAGTACAGGGAGCCATTTCTCCCTGTAATTTCACTGTGTCAAAAGCTAACGCCTTCAAAATTTCAGGAGTCATTAGACTTTATAGGAAGTGTTTGTCAACTAAAGAACAAGAATAATTCCCATCCTCAATCTGCAAGAGATTATGGTTATGGCACGGAGGACATCCAGCCTGAATGGCTCTACGCTCTTTGGCAAAGAAAAATGACAAACCTATTTCTAACTGCTGACCAACGTTTTGCAGGTTTCACTGGTATTCTAAGTGTTTTAAGATTGATAAAACTTTGTCTATTGGTTGAGAAGCAGATAAAATGTTTTGACATGCCATTTTAATATCATGAAAAACAAGAAAATACAAGACAGCATGTAAAATGAAGCCTTGTTTTCGCTCGTTAACTGAACATTGTTTTATCTCTTATCCTTTTCTAGTCTGTAAAACATGCATTGTTGCCTTCCTCGAAACAAATAAGTTCTGTCCTCGCTGTGACGTCCAAGTGCACAAGACATGTCCACAGCTAAGCATCAGGTAAACCAGTCTTTTATTTATTGTAATCCTATATGCCTGTTTGACAGCATTCTCTGATTAAACCTTTTTATTTTTCAGAGCGGACAAAACTCTGCAAGATATAGTTTATAAGCTGGTTCCAGGGCTCTTCAAAGGTAAAATTGTTCAACCTCAGGCCAGCTGCTGGTTCTTGTATGTTTTGTTTAACTTCATAATAGAGGTGCGTTTCTATTCTGAAACCTAGACGAGATGAAAAGGAGGCGAGACTTCTACGCAGAGAACCGGGAGCTGGAACCGGGTGAAGTGGTAGAAACGTTTAACATCGCAGAAGATGAAATAATCAGTCTGTCCATACAGTTCTACGAGAGGAACCGGTGAGTCGCAGATTTACAGAAAGGTTAGAAAACTTTATAGACGAGCCTGGAGGAGCCTTGAATCATGAAAATTAAAGTGTGTACTGCCTCTGCAGCTGTTCAACAATTTTCTTTTTGTAAAAATCCTTTTTTGTACTTACCTGCAGAAGCAATGAAAGGCAGCGATCGGAGATGGAAGGAGACAAGGTTCAGATAATTACCACCATACATTCGGCCATCTTAATTCCATTTTCTGTCCCTCATCCGATTAATGCTCTTCCTCTGCGCCATTCTTTGTTCCCAGTCCAATGGGAAACGCTTCTTGCAGTGCCCAGCAGCTATGTCTGTCATGCACTTAGCGAAGTTCCTCCGGAGCAAGATGGATATACCAAACAACTACCGGGTAACTGGACTCACACACTGTGCTGTTTAGACTCTGCAGAATCTAAGAAGGGGTTAGTGGCTCCCTCTGTTTTTTGTAGCATTTGAAAATTTGCAGCCTTTTTGCCAGTTGCTATGCTATGCTACAGAGATGGCTGCTGCCATTGTTCAGTTGGATATCCACTGTAGAGTGGCTAGTCGCAATCCTTAGCATTTAAAGAACTTGACCAACATGTTTTTAATGTTTTTTTTTTTTTTTTCAAAACTTTGTTCAGGCATCGCTCAGTAGAAAATTCTGAGGGTTGTATCATCTGGTTTCCTGGTATTTGCATCTAAAATGTAAAAGGTAACAGTAATAGGACTGCACAATATATTGTAAATTTATCAGCACAGTGTCACTGTATTCACAGTTCAATTCACCATAAGGATATTTTAGGTGGTAAAGTTGGTGATAGACTGAGTTGTTTCATTGTCAAAATGTATGACTTTGGCCAGAAGCAACTTGCTCAATAAAAACTAATTGTTGAGATGAAAATAATACATTTGACATTTTGACCTAGTCTCTGGATAGACTACTCATGATGTCGTTATTTATTTCGAACATGAAAGGAATATTGTGCACCTATAACTTCAAACTTGATCTGATTAGCTATTAATTTAAACAGAACAGCCAAAGAAAACCCCAGCAATAATTAAACACCATTTTTGCAATTATTTTAAAAAGGTTTATTTGTTGTTTTCTGATATTTTAACTATTAATGTGTAAAATGTGGAATATCTGAAATGCCTCTAAATTTACCAGGAACCTAAACAAGTTTACTGTGGAAAATAATTATGAATTATTCCTTTTTGCTATTTTGCTCTTAATGGAGCGACACTGCGAGGAGTGTTGTCTCAGTGAGAATTTCCTTTGATGGGCAGAATGCTTCAGTTTACTGTCCATTGTTGAGGACCCATTTTTGTCCAAGCTTTAACCTCCTGGCTGATGTCTTAAGATGTTGCCTCAATATTTAAGTGCTGCTGATGATCTTCAAATAATCAGCACACGTTTCTACTTCGAGAGTTGTGTATAGTACACCGATTATATTACCGACTGTAGTACGATGGTATGCATGTGTGTCAGATTTGGCGAGATCATCTGGTGAGTATGGTTTGGGCAGATGGCCGAATCCTGTTTAAGTCGCAGCAAAGTGTGACCAGATTAAGCTGTTCTACACCTGTATGTGGTTCTGTCTGACTGAAACAGACTGAAAGATGCATAAACTTATTTCTTAGACAGAAAAGGGAACTAGTTGTGTTTAATCAGTATATTTTGAGTACAATAAGAAATTTTTCATACATTTTGTTTTGGAAATGAACCTTCTTATTTGACTTAATTACATTTTTGTAAGCATTTTCAACATGAAACAAATATGAATATATATTTTCAGCCTTAAAACTTGACTATAACACCTACAGGTACTTTATTTAGCACAACTTTATGACCAGCAGAGGCTCAAAGGGGGAGAGTGACTGTAGAATCAGGCCTGGATTTCATTGAAGTAACTTATAATTTAGTTAAGAATTAGAAGCCTCCTGTGGGAGGCTTCTAATTGGCTGATGGCCAGAAAGCCAACTTCGGCACCTTCCTATTTTTATTATTTAAGGAGCAAATGGCTGACACTGAACTCTGTAAATGCTTTCTAGTGGAATTTTTAGAATGTTACACAAAAACTGCTTAGAAAAACAAGAGTCTGGAAAAGTACAATGTTTTGAAATGGAAAATTTGTTGGAAGCCATTTTTTTTGGTTGCAGTGATGTCAGTATTGACACGATGATCCAGTATATGGAGGCCTGGTGACCGTTAATGTCGGTATGTCATGATTGTGACCTTGTTGATTGTCTTACTGTGTGTGACAGGTGGAGGTGCTGTATGGGGATGAGCCATTGAAGGACTATTACACACTAATGGATATCGCCTACTTCTACGAGTGGAGAAGAGTAAGTGACAAATTCTGTACATTTAAGAAATATCTGACGAATGCTCTGAATTTGAAACGAGCTCTTTCCTTGCAAAGTATTACCAGCGTAGTAATTCAGAGAACTTTTTCACGTTTTCTCATGTTGCAGTCATGCATCTCAAAGTGCTCTTCTTATAGTGCAACTCAAAAGGTGTCGTGAAAGGAAAATGAAGCAGGGCTGCTAAGCTTTTATTATCTATCTGAAAGGTCACCAGACTTCAAAAGTCATCTAATTAATAAACAAATTCAGCCTGTATGTAATTGAATAACAACATCTTTTCCGTAAAATCCTTAGAGGTTTGCTAGAGAACATTAGTGAACAAACGGCATCAGAAAGACCGAGGAGCACAGCAGACGGATCAGGCAGAAAGTTGTAGAGAAATTTAAAGGAGGGTTAGGTTAAAAAAAAAGATCTTTGAGCTGTTGGAGAGGATTAGATATATGATCTTTGGAAAGTAGAATGAAGAAAGAAAATGTTGAAAGTCAGAAGAAGCTTTTGTTTTTTGCCCCAACAGGGGAAAGTGGTAAAAAATTTATAGGAAGATAAATGAAGCTACATTCAGAAGATAAACCTGTTGGAGGCTGCAAAGACTTTGGATTGAAGTACACGTTGCTCTCCAGCAGGGAGTGTTGTTTAGCTCAAAGATTTATTTTGATGTTTGAATGGCCATGTCCACACCTGCATTTAATTAAGAAATGGAAAATTGGCAAAAAATTTAAATCTCTCACTGTATGAGGTAGATTCTTACCCGCAACAACTTCTAGTTTTAATTTCACCATAAGGTGCTTGACTATCTGAAAGCAGATTTCAGAAAGAGCAGGAGGTTTTTAAGCAAGAGGCCCAATTTCTAGGTGTTAAAGTAAAAATTCTTCCAAGTCATATTTGAAATATTCAGCATTTTTTTATAACAACTGAAGGTAACATAGTTACTTGATTGTGCTGTAAAATGGCACTATGTGCCTAGAAAATACATAATACTCCCCCAATAATTCAGATTATTCAGATTACCTTTAGGAAACGTGAAGGTCTCCTCAGCATCAAACTGTATGCTCTTGTGTAATTCCACACAGACCGGACCTATCCCCTTGCAGTACCTGGTCAAACCCACCCGGAAACGCAGGAGGCCTTTGCAGTCCGCCGCCCAGGGCAACTCTGACGGCGTCAACACCAGCCCGACGTCAGAGAGCGACTCTCAGAGCGACAAACTCCACAGTCCTGCCGCAGTCCAGCCGCCCAGAGCCCCCTCCCAGACGAGTGCCGCTTCCCACAACGCTTCCCCCGCCATCCAAAGCCCCAATGGCACCACGGTACCCAACAGCACTCAGCGACACGCGCTGTCCTCCAAACAGGGCTCCAGCAGCCGGAAGGTGACCGTCAACGGCACGAGCTCCGGGGCCAGCAAAGAGGAGGCACGGGGCGGCGACAAAAGCGGTGCGCCTCCAACGACTTAACCCCCACGGGGCGGCGGAGGAGGACAGTGATATTTAAGCTGCTCCCTGTTTTGATTTCTCCAAGTAGCCGACAGAGGCCCGAGCTTTCATCCTTCTGGACAGGCAGGAGGCGGATCGCCGTTATCTTTCAGCTGGAAAGACTGAGACATGCAGCCAAATAGACTCTTGTATGTGCGTGTTTGTGTGGTAGAGTAGAGCCGTGCACACATACAAACTGTACAGGATGTATCAAATGTGAGCATGTGTGCATACATATGTATAAACTTATCTTTTATACAAGATATCGTAACCGTTTTTGTATCGTATATGCAGTGACTCCGTTTCATTTCCACAGACGTCCACTTGGCTTCCACGGCAGAATCATCAAAGCTTTTTGTGGTGCGAGTCGCTGCATACAGTTGGATGTTGAAGGAAAAAAAAAAAAAGACAAGCTAATTCTCGCCTTTTTAAAGAGTTTCTCTGAAAGTGTCTGATATAAGCAGCGCCTCATCGGGTAGCGTGTACATTTATGGAAAACCATTGATGCACTTTGAAGGTCCAGTCACGGAAGCTGGCGGGTATTTTCTCAGCAGGAGAATCTCCAGCCGTATTTTCACACTCAAGTCCAAGCACTACCACACTGACGGGCAACGTGTTCGTCAGCACGCTGTCACTGCTCAAAGAACTGAGTGAAAAAGAAGGGATTTTGGAAATTTGCCATGTATGTTGTTCCGTACATTTCAACATTCCCTTTTTGTTGCTTTTCAACAGATTCTTTTTTTTAATCAGCCATATGTGCATGTTTTAGGTCAATAAAATGTTTACTTACTAGGTTTTTCTGACCTGAGCCTCCTGTTTAATTTTCTCTTCATGACTTTCAGGGTCATTTTCTCCATTCAGAAGAAATTTCTGATTTGTAATATGAATGAAATACTGAGTATAATGTATAAAAATTAGTCATCCTGGGTATGAATATCTATAACATGTTTTTTAATGGTCCATTTAAAACTTCCCTTGCCCTCCCAGAACGAATTGATCATGTAACAAAACCTACAGTGGCCGACAGGTGCAAATGCGCAGCAAAAGAGAAACATGCAAACAAAAAAAAAAAAACACGCGCACAAATTAAATGCGGCAAGCAAAAAGCAAATAAAATGCAGCAAACAAAAAGAGAGACGCAAACAAAAAAGAAGACACCCCCGAATGAAATGCAGCAAACAAAAAGTGAGACGCAAACAAAAAAGAAGACACCCCCGAATGAAATGCAGCAAACAAAAAGTGTTGAAAACGGAAGTGCTCCAGACCACTAGGGGGAGTCAAAGAAAATAGTATTCATTTCTATGGGACCAGATGCAAGATTCAGAGAAAGAAATTTGAAAGAAAGTAAAGGTACGTATTACTATATTTCTTTTCAGATACGCCGTCTTTTATAATATTATACAATAACAGAATAATTTATGGGTAGCGTGATAGACTTTGTGTCAGTCATGCCGTTCTGGGCTCGGTCTCGTAGCTGCTTGCCCGAATTAGCAAAAATACTATTTTCTTTGACTCCCCCTAGTGGTCTGGAGCACTTCCGTTTTCAACACTTTTTGTTTGCTGCATTTCATTCGGGGGTGTCTTCTGTTTTGTTTGCGTCTCTCTTTTTGTTTGCTGCATTTCATTCGGGGGTGTCTTCTGTTTTGTTTGCGTCTCTCTTTTTGTTTGCTGCATTTCATTCGGGGGTGTCTTCTTTTTTGTTTGCGTCTCTCTTTTTGTTTGCTGCATTTCATTCGGGGGTGTCTTCTTTTTTGTTTGCTGCATTTTATTTGCTTTTTGCTTGCCGCATTTAATTTGTGCGCGTGTTTTTTTGTTTTTGTTTGCATGTTTCTCTTTTGCTGCTCATTTGCACCTGTCGGCCACCGTACAAAACAGTTAGTTGAACAAGTTGTAAATTTATTTGTCATATAAAGTAAAATTATACATACTTTGCACAGATGTTTCTTAGCTAGTTGCACATCAACCACCAGTTTATGTACCCATTAACGTTTTGGTATAATTTTGGCTGGATATTTGAAGACTGTTATCAAAAAAGATGAATGTCATTCCATCTTTTCTGATGGAATGAGAAAAGAAACTCTTGGGTTTCTCAAGAACCCAAAAGAAACTCCTTTCTCTTATTTGCGCTTCCTAGTCTCCAGTTCTATGGAGGAATTTTTCTGCCGTAATTTGAGAACACACATTTTCAGTCTGAGAGTAGGATTTCATGTTTTTCTTCTCAAAACTTGTAATGCTTTTACTCAAAACTTCTCCTGGCGCTCAGAACTTGTTTCTGCTCGGAGCGAATCTGCTGTTGCAAAACTACTCACTTAATGAAACATTTTCTGCTTGCTTTTGGAACAAAAATGCATTGTCGCCTGGCAACCTCTCAGCCAATAGAATGAAAAGTGTTGAACTGGGTTTGTTTCTTTCTAGGGGGTGTGCCTGAGTGGCTACTATCGATTATAGCAACCTGCGCCACCCACTGGATGTAGGGAGAGAAATAACAACCTCAGCTTTCTGCTCCGTGTCAAATTAAACATCCGCCAGCAGAGTGGTACTGATCGATAACACCTTACTGATCTTAGGCGGGACAGGAGTTTATTCACCCAACCAAACAAAATGGATCCACAGATCCAACCATGTTACAACATAGTCACGACATGATATCTGTAAAGGCCAACTCAATGTGGTTTCTTGTAACTGCTGTTAAAGTTCCATGTTTTTATTTTTGGCAACTTTCTGTAAAACGTATCTATGGTAACAGAACAACAGAGCTACCTGAGAAGGTTAACTGCAATGACAGAAAAGATTAACAGCAAGACAGAAAAACGCATAAAAAGGCAACTTAAATTTAGCTTCAGACAATAAGAGAACAAGGTAACAGCAATTGAAATTTATTAAGTATTTTAATCATGTGACTACTTAATTAATGATTTGTGAAAGCAATTGCATCAATGTAACGAGTATCCATAGTTTGTTTTCAAAAGATTAATTTTTTTAATGTTATTTTATATTTAAAAAAAAGAATGATAGGCTCCATGAATGGTAAAAAACAATTGCAATTTTTATTTATCTTGTTTTGCTCTTAAGGTGGTTGATGACAAACAAGGATGGCTTTAATAAACCATCAATTAGCCATCAGTTCCGACCTTCTTGTCCTCATGGACCTTTGTGCTTGTACTTTGTGTACTGGAGCACAGTCATGTTGGAACAACTCAAACTGATTGTTTTCGAACTGTCTTGATTGGTGAAGCATTAAGACTTCCTTTCACTGAAGCTAAAAGACTGAACTCAACTCTTCAAAACAGCCTTTACACTTGACACAAGGCAGCAGGAAAGTGCCAAACCCAGACTCATCCAGTCAAGGAAACCAAGTCAACAAAGCTCTCTATCCACTGCTCTTGATCTGATCATGTGAAGTGTGGAGATCTGTAGTTATAACTCAGCAGGACATTGATGACCTCTGTGCACCATGAGCATCTGACCACTCTGATTTGACAAGTCTTACCTCAGTCTCCACTCACTTCCACTTACCTTATAATACAAATACCACTTAGTGGAAAATCTAGTAGCAAAGAAGCTTTATTATAGGAATGAGCCTCAGTTGAAGATTATTTCAAATTATGTACATACTCACCTCCTTTCCTGTTACTCATTAATACTCTTTTATATTTTAGACAAGAAACAAACCTTATCCAACTGCATTAGGAGGATTTTAAAAAACAGATTCAAGAACAATAATAATTTTATTTCTGTAAGATCACTCATTTTCAAAGTTAAGAGTGGAAACCTAGATCGCCATTTAGTTTACTGGCAACGTGTCCCACTGATTTAAAAAAAGAAACAGCTGCCCCGGTGCTGTTTTCTCTGAAATGTTTCTCCCACTAACTCAGTTCAGAGACATCTTTGTCCTCGGGGTTCTTCACCTTCATCAGTCTGTGTATTCATGCAGCGGAGCAGACACGATGAAGTCCTGTTTGTGTGTGCCGTCGCAGTAAGGTGGGTTGTTGGTGTGCTTGCATCCACACAGCCACACCGTGGAGTCTTTCTCCGGTACAAAGCGAAGCCCCTTCATTCCCTGTGCTCTGGTTTTGTGGGTTCCATCGCAGAACGGCTTCAAAACAGAAAAACGCAAATAAATAAGATGCTTTTTCTTTTTTTTTTGGAGGTTGGTCTTAAAAAAAAAAAAAAAAGATTTTCTCACCTGTTTCCGACTGTATCCACAGGTGCACCATGAGTAGCGTTTTCCTCCAACAAGCTCCACTTTTATGGGCTTCTTAGATGGAATGACAGGTTCTGGAGGGGCTGTGGACAGGTTAACCTGGGGATTCAGAAAAATACACAAAGAAACACGTGACTGCTGGTGTGTAAAAACTCCTTTAATTTGGAAAAAACAATCGCTGCTTGACTACAGTCATTTAGAGAAAATGTCTTAAGAGAAGGCCAGGCTTTAAAATTGGTGTAGATGCACCGAGTGAGAGAGGTGAGAGAGGATGAGCCTGCAGGAGACTGATCAGTTTTTAAGTTATTATACAGTCTGGCCAAAAAAAGTCACCACCATCAGCAAAACATTAAAAAATCACGTTCACACTCCAATGGTTTATACAATAAAAACTATTTTCTTTACCACAGATGGAAGGTTTGCACCACATAAACCTTGTGTGTATACAATTACACAAAATATTTATTCCACCTACTTATTATGTGAGATGCAACATTTAAATATTTTTTCCCACTATTTTTGCCCCATTTTTCCAACCTAAGAAACAAAATTACTTACTTTGTCTATAACGTAGATAGCGCCCTCTGCTGGTAACACTTAAAAAGACAGCAAGGCGTTTGACTCCAGTGGTCTCATGATTCAATCGTAAAAACAGGTATTTATTTGTCACTTTAAAAACTATTCATTTTTCTCTTATTAGAAGAGAACATGGTGACATGTATTGTGGGTTACATGTTACCATATGTCCAAACTTGTGTCTTGAATAGAATTCATTACAAGTAAAAATTCTACAGGAAGGAGAAAACAATAGGATGTACAGGAGGAAAAGAAATGATCCATCCATCGAATCCATGTCTGGAGAACTTTTATGCAAAAATCCTTTCACATTATATTCTATATGCTGGTTGAGCTTCATGTGCAGAGGGCTTTACAAACTCCACAAGAACAGAGAAATGTGTTCTATCCGATAGCTTTTGCAGCTCTTGTTAACTAGTTCTTTATACATCATCTGGGCAGAACTTTTTTTCTTGTGTGGCATTCAGAGAAATGCTGTGTGCTTGGTCAGAAATTTGACTTTGGCTACAACAAATGCTGCAGTGGGATGGGACTCATGAGGACTTCTCTGGAGTTACATACTTAGGTTTTTGAAAAATATGAAATGTGCTGGCCACATCGAGTATGTACAGACCGTAACTGTTTCAAAGTGTATGTTTTTGCTCACAATGATTTATTCAACATTACTCAAAATTTACAAAAAAGGACAAACAATAACAGTAACAATTACACACAAAAAAGAGCATTAGGTTTTAGTATCAATTAAAGTGGAGATCATTGATTTAGAAACATAAATGAGAGCTTGATATACACATTTTGTAGATAAAAACTGATGAGCTTTTTTTTGACAATTAAAATTAGAAAAAAACGAGCTCCAGAAAAATTGAAGAAAAAATGTTTTCTCTAATTACTGCTTCTACAGGTACTGTTTTTGTTTGACTTTTTAAAATTCTTTTTGTTATTACATTTACTGTTGGTTGAGTTTATTCAATGTTTAGATCTTGTCATTTATTGTTTGAAAGGTTTAACAGCAGTTCCTAGGTTTAACTGAACCATCAGGGATTGCTTTTCTAGTTAATTTGATCAGCTTTAAAAAAAAAACAACAAAAAAACTGTTCATAGGTGTAGGGTAGAGCTTCCTCATCAAATAATTTAAATACATTAAAACATATCAAGCCAAGTTTTAATAATTGTTCCTTAAAATTGTTTTAACTAAGTTTTCTCTCATTCAGCACAAACATCTGAGTCCTGATGGGAAAAAAAGCTCAAACACAAATTTCACACTGAATAATAGAGAATGGAGCTCTAACTTAAAAACAAATAAGTTCATTTCTTTCACATAACCTAAAGGTTTGTCAAACTTAAATTATTTACATGTGTTTAACATGACACGTTAATAAACGTAGTATATTTACTTCAATAAACTTAATTTAATTACTTGAGACATTTTTTTAAAACTGGATTACCCGTTTACTTTTTTCTCAGTGCATCTTGGTTGCTGAAATTCATCTGTGTCACATCTGTGAGTCAGTACATTAATCTCCAAATCAGTGTTTATGTTCTGATGGTTTCAAATCTTTTTTTTTCTACATGATTTTCTAATTTTAGTCCTCACCAATCATGTCCTGTTAATTTATAGAGGCCCCATGACTCAATGCCAGATGTGGGTGGTAAAGACTGATCCTTTATATAAATAACTTTTAATAAGGCAAACACTTTTATCTCTGGTAGTTTTGTAGCACCATGCACCATTCTTCATACTTTAGTAATATTTTGAATAAAGATACTCTTTAGTGCAATTTTTGCCTACTGATACCCACCTTGTCTTAGAAAAAGCCCATAAACTCCGGGGATTATTTGCAAAACTACTAAAACTCAACAAATAACCGGCTTAGTCGTAAATCTAAAACGTGCTGCGTTCAAATCACCATGATTCATTCTTTGCTTGTGTCTATCTGGACAACGGCAGGAAGCATTTTAGTTTATATTTAGCATTTTTCAGACGACAGGGTGTTTATGTAAAAAAAAGGCGATACTGAAATGTCATCTTACCTTGGGAGCCGCCGTAGCTGCTGTCCGCGGATGTCTGAAGGTGAAACTCAACCATCGGGAGTGTAACTTGTTAAAAAGGGTGATCATATTATCAACAACAGCTAATGGCTCGGCTCACACACCACAATGACAATCTGCCATGAAGGAATCCAAATCAAAACAGCAACCAGTAAACGTCAGGTCGACAGCTTGGACCTGATTGGAGGCGAAGCGTTCTAGAAAAACCACGTGTCATCTGCTAAACCAATAAGAAAGTGGAAGTCACCGATTACGATTTAATGATATAAATATATGGCCTCAACGATATAAAATATGTAATTTTCATTTGTAAAAAATAAAAAAAAGGCGACCGCCGGCATATGCAAACAAAAAATATTTTTAAGGCGGAACCTCAATAATTAAATAATGATTAATAGTTAAACGGAACAAAACAAATGAATAGCCTATTTATTTTTTAATATTATATGAATAGGAATCCATGTAACATAGGCTTGATGCCTGTGTATACAGATTAGAATCAAGGGATGCTGTAATTGGATGAGTGTAAGAAAATGAGCAGGAACTACTGTATTATTTTTTAAATAAACGTTCAAAGAATGCCGTTTCTCGTTGTTAGACCACTATGAGACTCTAACCTGCTATACATTATATACAACACAAAGGAAACTATTTTGTTCAGTCCCCTTTTGCTGACTTCTCACTGGCAATCTTCTAAATCTGCCTCCACAGTTTCTCAATTTAATTCATTTATTCCTTCAAAACACTTCATTCTCAGAAACTTTTAACTACAATTAGAAAAAAAAAAAATTAGGGTTATACAGAGTACAAAGCATACATATAAAACCCCTTCACACTTACTACAAATGTTTTGCAAAAATATGTTTTTATTGAACTCTTACAGAAATCAGGTTCATACTACCACAGTCCTTATTTGATGAATACAATAAGATTTCTTTTAGTGCTCATGAACAATATTATGTTACCAAAAAAACAAAAGAAGCTTGGATACATGTCAGCAGCATTTGTGTTTTATCAAAAGTATTTGCGTCACACAATGTGGCAAGGTAAGATACGATGACCTGGATCATTTAAACAGGCCTTTCACATATTTTACCACATCCCTATAGATGACTTTCAAGTGCGAGCCGTCGCAGTACGGAGAGTTCTTGGTTTGCTTACAGGCACAGAGCATCACTGTCTTGTTTTTGTCGGGGGTGAAAAGTAGAGGTGAGATATTTGGGGCTTTTGCTTTGTGAGTGCCGTCGCAGAAAGGCTGTAAAACAGGATAATAAAAAAAAAAAAAAAGACATGTTAATTGTTCCTTTACAACATAATGCCAAGGAGCTTTAATCTTCACTTATGTTGAACAAGTTGAATGTTACTTTGATTAACGTGGACTTTTGTTTTTGAGTCTGAAGTCAGCTTTAAAATGTATTTCTGTGGAAAATGTTGGCAAATTTACAAATATCAACATGTGGATGTCAGCATTTAACACAGCAAGTTGTAGGTAAGTAAGGCTGAATGAGTTTATGGAAGTAAAATTAGTAACTTTATTGCACAATAATGATAGTTGAGCTGAGGTTTTACACTTCTAAATGTAAAACCTCATTGAATAATTCCTTTATTTAATCAGGTAAACCCCGTTGAGATCTAGATGTCATTTTCAAGAGGGACCTGAAACAAACTTCACTCCCTGTCGGGGAATCGAACCCCGGTCTCCCACGTGACAGGCGGGGATACTCACCACTGCACTATCTGGAGATATATAAATAAATAATAAACTGGCAAACAGAAGAAAATCTGACCAACTATAACGATTTGCTGTCAAGTCTAAACATTAAACAAATGCTTGAAGAACCAGAAATGTCTGATGCTACTTTAAACACCAGGGGAGGCAACTTCATTATATTTGGGTTTTTGCTTAACTGAGGAAAATGGTCAGTTTTACAAAGCTGCAGGTAAACATGTTATAAACCATTAGGAGCTCCCAATGGGCCAAAAATGTCAGCTCTGCAGGCTAATACACAACCCTTATTAGATAAGATAATGATTATTCAAGAGTCTCAAGGCTCAAGTCTTTGTGAGACTAAAGTTCAAGTCTCAGCCTGAGTGTTTGTGACATCAGGACTTCGGTCTTAAGAGGTGCAACAGTGCGTTCTTTGTTGATTCAAAGCTCTTTGTAAGCCTCCTCCCACTAATATTTCATCAAACCTGGATAGACTTATTTGACAGGAGACCTGGGAACTTCTGTGGCATGAATCTAAAAGCAGTCGAGCTCAGCATTCATCTCTCTCACCTGTTTCTTGCTGTAACCACAAGCACACCAGGCGTAGCGTTTCCCAGCAGACAGCTTCACCCTGTATGGGAGCCGGGCAGCAGGGACCGGCTGAGTGGACTGCAGGCACCTCTGAACCTGGAGGACAAGACACCACATGTTCTGCTCAGACTTTAAGCTCCTATTGTCAAGTTGAAGGAGGTATGATGGTGGAGGAATGGAGGAGTACAGGCAGAGGTAAAACCAGCTGACCAAATGTACTGGAGGTTAGCTTAAGTTGCCAAGCAACGGTGAGAACGTTACATTCCGAAGATTTTTCAAAAGTGTCATTTTACAGACACCAAAAGATATTAACTTGCTGCCAAAAAGCAACTGGGTGGATTTTTAAGTGCTTTTTTAAATAACTATTTTTTAGAAGCAGTAGAAATCCAAAAGGAAGGACAAAAACGTGCAAAATGTGAATTTTTGCTTGACTCGTCTTCTTTTAGAGTCTAAAACATCCATTTTAAGTCACTTGTTTTAGTTTGATTAACAATGGATTTATATTTTGATTCAAACAGAAGTTTCAAGGAGAATAACAGAAATATTTCTTAGTAGAAACATGGATTTTCATGGCGTCTTATAAATCAGAGCAGTTCTCTGCTGCTCACCGACAATACAAGGTAAAAACCAATGCTACCGAGGCGCTATACGATTCAAGCTAATTAGCTTGAAAATCACCTCACGTGTTTATCTTCGGTAGTGGTAAAGGTGAATGAAAACGTGAGAAAGGGTGCGCCAGATTGGATTCTTTTTTTTTAGTGAAAAACAAACATGGTGTGAACACCCACAGCCATGACTCAGCTCACGCTCACAGCAAACCTCGACGTTTTGCAGAAATTACGTGAATAAAAACCCGCTGTGACTCAGCGACCCACAGAAACTCTCAGCAGACAAACTCACCATGAAGGAGGAGGAGGAGGAGGAGACGGACACAAACGGAAGCAGCAGCGGAGGTCGTCGGAAGGTCTGCAGGCATGTTGTCCGCACCGCGCACATCAACCCGGTTGCATTCATTTTTATTTGGCGCACCTTTTGCGGATGGGCTGCTGAATGTGCCTTTTCGTGCTGTTATTGTCGTAGACGCAGACAGAGAGCTGGAGGTTACTCGGTAGAAAGTTCTGGTCAGAACTTGGCTGAGACTCCGCCTCTGCCTCACTGCTCCTCCTCTTCCTGCTTAAACTCATTCATTTCATTGACAGCTCTAATCTGTGGTGCACGCCCACTGAAGGGGATTGTAAGCAGTAAAGTACCTTCTTCATCAAAGCATCCCCACTGATTTATTCGCACCAGGCTTTACAGAACAAGGCTTAGTCAGGGTGTTTAGGATAATCATTTACGTTGTTATTTTTTGAATTTGACTGTTGAGGTTGTTGTTCACCTGGTTCCTGTTTTTGGTTTCAATCATAGTGAGCCGCCTCCTTCTCTAAAGTATTGAACACATACAAAACAACCAGATCTCCCAGTAGCCAGTTTGACATCATTTAAAGATGATTTAAGTAATTTCGTCTGCAGATCTTTTCAGTATAGGCAGGTTTACATTGGAAAACAAAGGTTTGAATCATTTGCAAAAATGTTCTGTATCTGTTAGACTGCACATCACTTTAGATTATCCCTCATTGTTTTCTTTCTAAACCAAATCTGGGTTAAAAATATGCATTTCTCCCAAAGTATGCATTCTGCCAAAGAGCCATCCCCAAAATGTAAGGTGAAGATAAACTTTTCCAGATTTGAATACTGACTCCTTGCATGTAAAGGTATAAGGTTCTGCTTCATCTTCAGGTTTCTAGCCTGAATGTTGAATTTAATCATCACAAATATTTGGAACTATTCTCAACTCCCTCCAAAAACAGTCCCACAGAACGATGCTGCCACCGCCATGCCTCACTGTGGACATGGTGTTCTTTTGTTGTGCCAAACATACATGCTGGAATTATAATCTCAACATTCAACTTTGGTTTGATCAGACCATACTTTGGGAGAAGTATGGATATTTTAAATTTGTTTTAGAAAAATAAGCAAGGAGTAAAATTGTTTCCACAATAGCCACATTTACCCAATCTTTTCACATACATTATATATAGTCATGCATTTGCACCTTTATAAGTCAAAAAGAAAGCAGGTTTTTAAGAGGACACCAACGCAAATTGCAAGAAAGAATAGACAGCGGAAAGCACCATGAAACAACTCAGTAAAATACATTTATTGACAAAAAAAGTTGTCTTTTTAATCTTGCACACAAAAATATCAAAATACTTTACAGGGCTTTGAAATCTGAATATTGTCAATTTGTTTCGATCAGTTCTGTCAAACAAATTCACTGTACAACGACAACAACGTGCTTTCCTTCTTATAATTCAGTGCTCATTTCATCTATCTTTTTTTTAATTAATTCATGGGAACAATGCATTTTAAATGATGCATAGTTATAACTTGGTATTTAGCTATACATTTGAGAGACATCACTGCATTTCATGCAATCCATATCCTACTAGCTGACGTCTCCTTTAGAGCCAGGTGCTTAAATGTTGCAATACATAAAAGATACACAGTACGACATTCATAACATGGAATATGTCTGTTACCCAAACCTCAAAGGAATGAATGTGTCTTTATACAAACATATTAAAGTTTACAAGTTATTATTAAAATAATAATAATAAAAAAAAAAGTCATAAAAACCATTTACATTTGGGCTCGCAGGGCCCCAGTGCAACATGACAAAGAAACCGCTTCAGCAAACCTTTGCTCCACTCTTTGAGTCTGAACTTTTTCTTGGCTGAGAGGAAAATCATAATGACGACAAACCTCCATCTTGCAGCCACACTAATAAAACATAACCAACATTCACCTTCTGTCACTGCTACAAGTACACATGCCTGGCAAAAGAATTCAGAACCTTAAACTTCTTTCAGCCACAAACTTCAATGCATTTTCTTCTGATTTTTATGGTACTGGCCAACACAAACGGGCACGTAATAGTCAGGTGGTTTTACAGAAACTGAAAAATGTGTCATTGAATTGCTTTCAATCCCAACTACTCTAACATACCAAATTAAATCCAATGAAACTGACTTCAAAAGTCACCTACTAAGTAAACAGTTCAGATGTGTGTAATTTAATCCCAGTTTCTGTTTTCAGGTTCATACAAAATAACTTTATGAATAAAATAATTTCTTATTTATCTTCTATTTACACTGACACACTTCTTTCGTGTTGCTCTGTCAAAAAAAAAATCGAATTAAGAAGTTTCTGGTAGCTTCAGACAATCTGATAAAAGTTCAAGAGGAATGAATATTGTTTTACAAGGCACTGTCTCACAAACTAGGGAGATGCTTGAATCTGAAGCAAACCTATCACTGACAGTTTGGGAGACTTGCAAACAGAAAGTAAACGGCTCAGAAACTCAAGTGAGAGATGTAAATGTGAGAGAATCGATGTGTAGATAAAACCAAGTCCTACGGGCTACGGTCGAAGAATCAGAGTGGAGGAAGGTCAGCCTCTACGACGGGGTTTCGCTGTCGTCTCAGTGCCGATAACAGTCACATTACGCATCAAACACTGCTATATCAAGAGTTCAACTCTTTCCTATGACTGCAACATGTGCTACAAATTATCGTTTCTCAGTCTTCTGAAGCACAACAATAAACTAAAGAGCTCTGCGTGTGAACACAAAAGTCACAATAGAAAATGATTTGACACTTGACCATACGGTTATTCACAAGTTTTCACTGTTGAAATCTTCAGTCAGCTATCAAAAGTATAAATGAGTTTAAGAAGTTCATTTAAAAACAAACAATAAAAGCCTCCATGTGCCCGAGTTAAAAACAAAACCTATCAAAGACAAAGAGGACAGAGTGAGCCTGAGGGCTGCGGGCTCTCCCTGTAAATCTACCCCATTTATTAAGGCATTATCTAACCAGTATTGCTAAAAGAAGAGCTAGTTAAGAGTTATCCATGTGTGAAGGTAACAAAGAACTTCAGGACAAGAGTGCAAAAATACTCACAAGTCATAAACCTCTTCAGTTCGTGGTGGCCCACTGAGCATCCTTCAGAAGGGAGTCTGTGGATGACTAAACATGCACACTCGTTCAGGAAAACCAATGATTACCTTCCCAAATAATTTGGTTTCGTCTGTTTAATCTCGACAGCAACTGGAAGGATATAAAAGACGGAAGGAACTCTCATCGTGGGATGGAACGAAAAAGCAGACGCCCCTCATTGTTGACGGCATGCTGCTTTTTATTTTTCAAAGTTAAAATCGAGTGAGTGCCACGTGTTTTTTGTTTGTTTTTTTTTTAGTTGGTCATTCCTATCCACTGAAGGCTGCTACGGTAATGACTCTGCACAAAATAAACAACGGAGTACAGCTGGCAGAAAGTTTGAGGTAATAACTAGCTTCATGAGGAAACGCCACTAACAACACACCAACTTGACTACATCTTATACTTAAGTGCCAGCGCGAGGCCGAAATGTTCAAAGGATGAGGACGAAACAGGGTGAACGCAAACGGGAAGACGAAATATATCGAGGAAGACAGCGGGAGGTTGCCGGAAGTGCTTCCTCGCGGACTGACTGGAAGTGCTGGTTTGCGCGGCGGAGGGAGATGTCAGTGCTCGAGTAGTCAGAGCCAAACTCTTGACCTTCATATCAAACGTCAAAATAAAAAAGCCCACCCGGCTCCTGCAGCAGTGAGCTTCATAAGCAGCCCCCATTGGTCAAGCTAACAAAATAGTGCAATTTAAAGAAGAGACCACTGTAGTCATGCTCTCTGAAAGCTGCCTAAATGACAAAGATAAAAACCTTAAGATGGACCTCTAATATGAAGAGCTTCAAAACACAAAAAAAACTTCACCTTAATGTCACGTTTTACATTCATAGAAGTTTGTCAGATGAAGACGACAGAGGAAGGAGAGACTTGAGAGCCCAGAACTTCACAGAAACCGGCGATTCTGACGGGACGTCGTCATCCGAACTGGACAGGAAGCAACGGGGAAAAAACACTTCAGCCGTTCTTGTCTCCTGCCTTCTCTCCTGCTGTCTGGGGAAAAAAATATCAGAATGCAATTAAATAGCAAGAATTATTTAGAATATCTTATTTATTATTATTTTTTGAACTATTTAGTGGATTTGTATTCTGTAACCTTTAAGTAGAATCACCTCTGGCAAGTTGTTTGGACTTATAAAAGTACCAGTGTATAATTCTTTCACTATAAAAAGGCATTTCTCTCTTGGTCCTGCTAAAAAGAAGTTTGTTTTGTTAATACATGCAATAGTAACATTTGCTTTAATGTGAACCATAATTCATGTTATTTGTATATTTAGGCTTAAGAATGAAAGAAAAACATTTACAAGAGTGAGAAAAAAAATGGAGGTAAGAGAAAACATGTGAACAGGGTGATAAGGAATAAAGTCTGGGAAAACTGATTCTTCTATTCTCTTCTTTTTCTCTCTTATCCTGAAATAGAAATCAACATCAAATTCAAATTTCAGCCTCTGTAGAAACCCTGATTGATGTTGGAGGATAGATCTGATAATAGAAAAGATATTACTCTATTTCAGAGAGGTCAGACAACAAGGATTTTTGTGCATCACTGCAGCTTTAAAAAAAATCCTCGAAAACAACAGAACAAACATTCACATGTCAGAAGAAGATGAATGAATATGCCTGTTTTCTTTCAGAAAGGTTTGAGGCTTGATTATATTGACTCATTGCAGCAGCCATAGTATTAATCCTCTGGAGCAAAATCACAATCATGGCTTGTTGGCTTGAACCACGATGGGGTTCAACACGTTATGAAATCCTGCAGCAATACTCACCCCAGGTTTGTGGAGCACATTGTCCTGCAGACCAAAGAGACCCCCCGCTTGGCTCCCCTGTAGGGGAGACGCGGTTGCCGATGACAACAGGTTGGGCGACTGGGAGATCAAGGGCGAGTTAGGGGTTGAATTGAGCGCTCCCGTCAGCGTGAGGCGCTGCAGCTCCCTCTGTCTCTGCTGCTGCAGCATCTGGCACACCATCGCCTGCTGCTCCTGGAGGAGGAGGAGAGCGCTGCAGGTTAACTGATCTGTGATCAGAGCTAAAAGCAAACAAACAAAACTGCAGTTTCAATGATCACGGAGGCCAGCAGCCGCGTTTGAAAGCAAAGAGAGGGAGAGAACAATAAACTGCAGGGAGGCATGCAACCAGCTCAACGGAGGTGAAAAAGATTTAGAGCTACAGAATCATCACTTTGCTCTGAATACTGTGAGGTTAGAAGAATTTGAGACTTCTTGCTCCAGATGCACTGCAACAAACCTTAAAATTCATATTTTTACCTGTTTTTGTAACAGAACAAAAGTAAGAAATCTTCAGTCCCCTTATTGTGACAACTACTCAACTTCACAGTCAAACAGGAAACAAACTGGTTTCTATAATTAGAGACTGTCAAAGCGCCTGACTGGTTGAAACCCCAGCAGACTTTCAGCAGTTTGCAAGTCAAATAAGCGTTGCTGCATCACTTTGGTGAAAGAAACACTCCATATGGGAGGAGGCAGCTTTGCTTAGCTTTTGGGGTTTTCACTAAGCAGCACAGTTTGCAACTTGTGCTGCGATCAACCTACATTTATAGACAGCAACTAAATAAAGTGGATTTTGTAAACTGAGACCAGGAAGACTAGGATTATGTGAGCTCTATTAAGATGTGTGAACATTTGTTAGGGCTACAATAGTAATTAAATTGTTTTAGCCATCATATTCATATCAGTAATAATTGTAATCATCATAGTAGCAACACCATCAAGGATAAAGACAATGAATGTAATTTTTTACAATAAGAAATAGATAGTACTAACTAATAATAATGATAGGCATTAAAGTCGATAACAAAAACAAAGAAAGTAATAATTGAAATTACACTGATGAACATAAATATTTCTACATATTAAACAAATTATAGAGTAACATCTGACTTTGTCTACTAAGTGAACCAGCATTTTTAAATGCCATCCCTTCCTGTTGTACCTAGCAGACCTGGTTTTTGAAGAGATGAAGGCAACTACGCTTCCTCAGGCTGCAAGAAGAGACGCGGTTTCTCTTTTTAATGACTCTGAGTGCATGCACACGATCAAGCAGCATGAGAAGAAGTGATAAGAGTAGTGCCACTACCGGTGTGAAGTTCTGTGAGGTTAGGAACTGCTGGAGCTGCTGCTGCTGCTCGAACAGAAGCTGCTTCTGCTGCTCAGACAGAAAAGAAGACCTGGAACAAAAGGAAACACCAAGTCAGCTCACAAAGCAGGCAATAACATCTCTGGTTAAAGGATAAAGTGTAGTACTGGTCTTTGTTCAAACCAAAACAAAGATGAAGGAGTTCAAGAGTGCAACGCCTTGCAAATAGGTTAACTTTTCCACATTTTGTAATATTTAAAACCCCATAAAGCTCAATGTATTTTACTGAGAGTCGACATGATACAGCTACATAAAGTGCATTTCTGTGAATTGGAAGTAGCCACGTAATATTGTCTACCCGGCTGCACAATATAATGGTGCGTTCACACCAAAAGTGTTACGTGCGTCAAAAACGCGCCCAACGCTTCAAGTTCGACGTGTGTGCACTATGAATGCAGACGCTTGGCATTTTGTTTTAGATCTAGTGTTTCGCAGGTCTGGTTTACATTCAAAGTCTATGTGGAGGCGCGTCGAGGGCGTGTAATACACATCATCTCTAGCCGTTGTTTTCCATTGGACGCTCTTGACACTTCAGACCCTCTAAAGGCTTCAAATGGTTCAAATCTTGCCACACCGGACACACAAAGCACGCTGCTGCAATGGCCCTAGATGTGCCTCCACATAGACTTTGAATGTAAACCAGATGCACCTGACGCTCAAAACGCTTTAGGTGTGAACCCACCATTAGAAAGTCTTCTGCTGGCAACTTTACTATTAAATTTTGCAATGGTAATATCAGATGTGATATGTGCCCATTTTCTTCTTTCCTCTCTTTCTCATCTTTAACATTTTGGTCAATATCATTTGTGTCAGATATGAGCATCTGCTACCATAAACAAAAAGCTAGTATTTTGAGGACCACGGTTCAAACTATTATTTGTGACAAAAATGTTGAAAACAATTTATTCTTTTTTCTTTCTATTTATACAATAGTTGATGTTCCATCACACAAAACCCCAATAAAGTACATCGAAGGTTATGGTCGTAACGTAACAAAATACGCAACAATCAAGGAGTGTGAATACTTTTGCATGACATTGCCCTTGGTTTATCAAAGGGGTCTACAATGAATTAAAGCTCATCTTGTGGATCAGTGCGTCTCTAACAACAACAACAAATGGAAGCAAAGCGGCTACATACGGGCTCACGTTCTTAGGAAGTTGAAACCCCTGGGCCAGCGCCTGGGGGTTGAGTGGAGGCGGCTGGGGACGCAGGGCGGGGAGCGACGGCTGCTGAGCGCTCTGCACCGGAGACTGGATCACGCCGTTCAGACCGCCCAGGACACCGTTCATGTTCAGCTGCGGGCTCCCTGTGATGGACGCAATGAGCCCACCCACTGACAGAGCAGAGGACTGACTGATGCTCCCCAAAGCGTCGCTGGGCCCTCGGTTCAAACCGTTCAGCAGGGGCTGGCCGAAGGAGGCGGGACTCTGTTGAGGAGGGGGGGTACCCTGGAAGGAGAGCGACGAACTGCTGCGGGACGGACTATTAGAGTGGAGCTCCTGGATCAAAAACACAAAAGCTGACTTTTAGCTGTTTATTGCATATTTCCTTTATCACAAAAAAAACAGACAGGAGAAATTATTCTCCTAAAGAGATTTGATAATGATAACGCTGCCGCAGCGTTTGGTGATATCGCAATAGGAAGGTGATCAATATCAACAGGTAATGCGTCCAATAGAATTTGCAATAATTTGACTGAACTCTGATCCAGAACTGCACAGCATTCTGGGGGATGTAGGCAGAGGAAAGACTTTAGCCGCTCAGCCTCTCATGGCCAGCTGTGCAAAGTGGGTGGCAACAACTAACTCATTCACTCACTGTTGACAAATGATCAACAAGTTGTTAGTCAGTAAACTGTTGAGTAAGTTGCAAAGCAGCAGTTTCATGTTTTCCCACTATGCCTCATAACTGCTTAACAATAAAAAGTACTGTGTGGAGTGATGGGAGAAGATGAGTACAAGTGGAGAAGAAACTGTAGATAAAACAGGAAAGGTCACATCACCAGGTTGGCAGTATTTCATCTATTTAAAAAAAAAATCAGTAATAAACAATATCAACTGATACGAAATCATGGCTCGTTTTTCAGCTGCGCTGACCGGCCCTATGAAGAAGGAGGAGAAGTTTCTCACCTCAGATGAGGTAACAAAGGAGGTGTCATTCAGGAAGCAGCTTTTGGAGAGGGGACTCTTATTGGTGCTCAGGGGGTCTAAGGAAATGAGAGGAATATTCACAGGGTAAAAACTACAATTTCTAAGTTTACCACAATCTACTATGTTCAGTAAAGCCACAGCTAACAACTATGTTAGAACTACTCCATCTCTCTTCAAGCTAATCATATTAACATTCTGGTGCTGCTAAACGGAAGTGGGAGTGTGAGAAAGCTCTATGGCACGACGAGGGGACAGAATCCTGAGGGCGTCAAAGATGAAGAACCTAACCTTGAGAAGATGACAGAAAGCTGATCTGAGAGGATGAGTGCAGGCCCGGTATGGTGTGGATGTGGGGCTGGAAAGGCACCGCCAGCTCAGTGTTGAGCAGCTGCAGCCGCTCCCTCTTTGCTGTCAAGCTGAGGATCTGGTCCTGGAGGCGCTGGTTCTCCTGCTGCAGCGAGTGCAGCGACTTCAACATCTCCACAACTGAAAGAGAGAGCGTGAATGTCACAAGAAACTTTCAGTAATGGGTGATTTCCAGAGAGAAGAAAGGTTAGCGAGGGTGATCAAAACTATACAAGTGATAACTAGCCAGTGTTTCTCTGGGGTCAGAATAGTACACAGTTGTGGATGAAACTCATCCACAAGTTCATTTTTAACAGGTGAGCCATGTGGGTAATTTTCCACAGCCTTCATGCATAAGGCTTGCAAAACTGTTTTAGGCCATACAGATCTTTTTATATGTATATAAAAGAAGTCTAGGTTTTTCCTTTCAATCTTCACTTTACAATGACAGATTATATTGGGAGCTGCAGATACCCATCTGTATGTATTTATCCAACCAGATCAGCACCGACTGCTTAGAAACAGCCGTGCACGTTACTAAAAAAAAATCCACATAAAAACGTTGCCACCAGAAGCAAAACAAACTTTACTGAAGAGTGAAGCTTTATGTGCTGAGTCAGACGTGTTTAGAAAATAAATTAAGAAGCTGGCACATTTTAGTTGGTGTCACAACATGTTTTTTCTTTCTGGACCAACAAAATATCAAGGTTAATTTACAGAAACTCATGCATAATTAGTCAAGTGTAATGTTGAACTATGAACTATCCACTGCACAGATATTGAGTTTTCAAGGATTGACAGTTGAAATCAAATATTAACATATAAAAACACATTTTTTTACACAGTTGGACAATAAATTTGGTTGTTCCCATTTTAGGTCAGTAAGCAAAATTATTTAAATGTTCAAATAAAAAAAGAGAAATTTTTATTATGGTCTTCAAAGCCAGAGGTTCACATACACCAACATCACAATGTCATTAAACAATGTGGGATAACCCCAGATGATTATGTCAAGGCTTTGTAATCTTCTTATAGGATAATTCACAACATTTGATCAGGCAAGATTTCAGGGAGAGAACCACAAGTCTGGTACAGTCCTTGGTTACAATGCCATAAGGTGCCATATTTGTCTCTTAAAACTATGATATGCAAGTAAAACCAGTATGGAAAAGTCCAGAGGTCACATATATTCGAGAGAGAGATGATTCTGATTCCCAAGGATGAATACTTGGTTTAAAATGTGCAAGCCTGCTGTGACAGACAACTTTTTACAACAAAAGAAGCTAGAGACAAAGAGACCAACATTGCAAAATTTCAAAATAGCAAACAGGCTAAATGACCTGCACCCATTTGAGGTCTATTACTCAAGGGAAACTGGCTTAGCAAGCCACATATGGTTTTTAGCTCTGAATCAGTTGGTCATAAAGTGGATCCTAAACTCAAAGGAGTGAGTCAGCAGGATCGTTACACACTTTGTTACCACAATAAACAAAACAAAACAAAAAAACAAAAAAAAACTAAGAATTATTTAAATTTAACCGATCAAGGCTCAGAACAAAATGAAACCACTACAGTCTTCTAACTACTCACTGTTGACCCCCATCTCTCCGTTTCCATGTTTCTCCAACAGCAGCTCGATGTGGGAGCTTGCGGGGGGAACGTTCTCAGGACGGGCTCTGACTCCAGAGCCCAGTCCGTCTCTCTGGTCAAACAGGAGAGGAAGACAGCTCATGGGAGACCTGCAGAGGGACGAGGACAAAACTGGTCAGACTCTGGGTTTGGGTTATCTTTCATTTTAACTCCAGCCTGTCACCTTGTTAGTGATCCAGCTCTTACTTTTCCAACGAGCGACAACGAGCAAACCGCAGTTAAAAAAACATATATATTGTTTATATTTATTGTATAATCAATTCGACCACTAAGTAAAATATTAAATGGTTAAGTACAAAAAAAAAGAATTTTTAGCAGAAATAAAGTATACAATAAACAATAAATACATTATAAACTGCTAATTTAATAAAATACACTGGTTAAAAAACCCCAAAAAAACTCTATAATTTGGGTAACCAATGAGATGCCAACAATAAAAGTTTAAATGACTTCATATGGTCATGCAGCACATGTAATAACTACAATAAATTGCTAAAAATGTATTACTAGTAGTGATCATTTCATTATTTTCTCAAGTATGTAGTAAATTAGAAATCAATAAATTATTATTATTATAGATGTATTTTTCTTATTTACAAATAAATTTATATTTTGACCTGTAAAAAGTTACTTAATGACTAATTTATTTACTTTATTATCACATTTTTAGGCCTTTTATGCTTCTTTGTACTGACCTTGAATATTTATGTATTTAAAAAGCTAAAATAAACACAGATAAAAGAGCAAAGACGTACTGTGAGGAAAGACTCTCTCTCGGCGAGTTTCCCTGACAGTGGAAGCGGCAGTCATCAATGTCGGACTCTGACAACCAGAACAGATAAATTACTAACAGAACGACAGGTTGACTAAACCTTTACTGTGTTTAAATTTTAATAATTAGATGCAGAGTCATTACCAGTGACATATAAGAGTATTTTTGCAGGAGAAAATTAAATACACTTGTTGTCACCTGGCAATGAGGTCTGGCCTTGGCTCAGTAGTGGCGGCAGTGTTGAGGCTGTGGAGAGACAGCTGGCGAAAGGCTGAGAGGAGTTCAGACTGTAGGAGGCGCTGGAGCTGGAATGGACCTGAGAGACAAAGATCAATGTCAGACAGACAGAAAGCCTCCGTTGGTACTAAAAACCCACATTGAGGCCAAGTGGTTCATATCTTTGTACTGGAGGAAAATGGATGTACCCTCAAATCATATGTGAGTGAAGTAGATGGCACCTTTTATTGTACTGGAATGTCTCGCTTGTACTGTCAGAGGAAAGGGAGTAAATTTTGAAGAAACAATGACTGAGTTTGTGAGCATTATGAATGAAATTAATTAAGAAAATGATCAGTGTTGAGTTTTTTGTTTATTTTTGTTTTGTTTTTCTGTAATGGGTGTTATTTGTTTGCTGTCTATTATTATTATTTAAATTTGTTTATTTTAGGTTGTTTAATGTGACTCTCATGTCACTTGCTTATTTTGTACTATTAAAAAAAATCCATAAAAATAATGAAAAAAAAGAAATACACATCTGTGAAAAATTGATCTGGCTAAAACTAGATTTACATTTCCAAAATGACACATAAAAGTTTAAAAAATGAGAAATTCTACTTATTTCTAAACAATGTAGAAAATCCCAATAACAACTGGGCAGAGCTGAGCTCTGCTTGTGAAACCAGTGATGGATTACTGAGCATCTGCTACGCCAGGCATCCTTAATTCTCAGTTTTTATGATGTTGTTTGTTCGCTAATGTTCTCTAGCGCTGCATTTCCCAACCCTGGTCCTCAAGGCACCCTGACCTGCATGCTTTAGATGTTTCCCTGCTTCAACACCTCGTTCAGACGATTGCAATTCAGCAAAAGCCTGTTAATCAACCATGAATTGAAATCATATGTGCTTTGTGTGAAGCACTCTAACAGACCTTTGAGGTCTTCACAGAACAGCTGCATGTATACCGAGATTAAATGAAATGTTGAATTTATTTACATATTTTCTAGCCATACTGATCACTCAGTGTTTTACACTGTATCCACATGCACAAAATTATTTACTGATCTGTAGGCAACTTGGGGGCACATCAGCGTATGCCAGCAGGAAGCTGGAATCTGTTTTCTTTCAAGCTTGTGCAGCACTTTGATCAACTGAAGTTTCTCTTTACTGTTTAGAAATGACGATGACTTGAGTTTCCTGACGGTGTCTGAGTGAATTTTCTCTGACATACCTGCGTGTTTGAAACAGCGCTGACAGAAGGAAGAGAGTGTGAGGAGCCGTGAGATGAAAGCAGTCCTGAGGAGAGAGGAGTGCTACACATTGCTCCTCCTAGGGACAAGGAGGTGCTGCACACTCCTCCACTGAGGGAGAGAGGCGTGCTGCAGACTCCGCCACCAAGCGTGAGAGGATCCTTGAGACTGGAGTAGATACCTGAGTGAGGACGGAAAAAGGAATCAAACTCAAAAACCTAGGAGAGAAAAAAAAAAAAACCCTAATGGTTTTTTCTTCTCTTGTGGCAAGTTGTGAAGCTCAAAAACACGTAAGGCACCCAAGAGGCTGAGTCGGAAAGTAGGCCAGGAAATGTGCAGCTCACACAGCAAACCATATCTAGGACAATATCTCTGCCTCACACAGATTCAGCAGTACTATGAAGCAGATTTACAAAATATAAAAGCAGTGTCATTCTGCTAAATCTGTTGATCCTGGATGGCTTTTCACTTCCTCTGTACCTCTGAGGTCATGATTCTCAGATAAATTGATGGGTGTAATGAAAATACTTCAATAATTTAGAGTCGAGCTTAAAAATGAATACAGCAAAGTTCAAACAAATAGCAATGCACACACACACACAGGATGTTAGAGGGCTACCACACACGCCCACCCTCTCAGACTCACCGGAGCCGAGCAAAGAGTTGCTGCGACCTGCAGAAAAACTCCTAGCAGAGGAGGAAGAAGAGGTTGTAGAGGAGGTGGGAGGCAGCGTGGAAGGGAAAGCAGGGTGGGACGATGATGATGGACTCTGGTAGAGAGAGGAACTCAAGGCTGGGGGGGGCGGCGCTGGTGCGTCTCCATGGTGGTGGTGATGGTCCTCATCCCTCCGCTCTCGGTTCTTGCTCCCACGTGGGCGCCCCGGGCCGTGGCGGCTCTTCTTGTTGCTATGGTGCCTCCGTTCTCGGGGCAGCGGCGGGGGCGCGATCTTGTCCTTCATGCTGGCGTCCTCCAGGACGGGAGGTGCGCTGACCTGAGACGGCTTTGTGAGGGATTTGGAGGGCTTGTAGTCGCTCGAGGAGGAAATTTTGCGGATTTTGCAGGTGCTGCCCAACCCTGAAGAGGAAGTGATGCGCATGATGGAGCCAAAGGTGGAGATGGTGACTTTGTTCTCGAAGGGGCTCGAGTTGCTCTCTGTCCGCTCGTGGCTTTGAGACCCTGCGAGGGGGCAATCAGCCGGGGTCAACGCGGGGGGCTTTTGGTATTTACAGTCTTCCTCCTCTTCTTCTTCCTCTTCTTCATCTTTGTCATCTTTCTCTTCCTCTTCTTCCTCCTCCTCATCCTGCACTGCAGACCTCCTGTGGCGCTCTTTGCGTTTCTCTCCGTTGTGGTCGTCGCCTCCACGATCGTGCTCGCGCTCCAAGCGAGAGGAAGATGAGAACTGATGGAAATCCTGAGTGGCTGACAGGGATCCGCCTGCAGGAAACACAAAAACAGTCAGACACAAACACTCAAAACAACTTTTCACTGCGATGGAAATGCTGCAGGCAGTACCGGTGTTGAACGGGCTGGAGGAGCAGGAGGAGGAAGAGCAGCTTTTCCCGGTGCTCCCCGTCTTCTTACTCCGGTGACCATGACTGTGGGAGCTCAGCTTCTTCGGCTTCCCTTCGCCATCTTTGCTGCTATGATGTGTTGAAGATATCTATCCATGCACATCCAAAACAACAGAAGAATGTTTAACGTGCTTTATGAATGATAGCTATCTTTAATAATATTCCACCTCAGACCATGCTCAATTCAATGTACTTCCAGAGTGATATATCAATCTATTTTAACTGTAGTTTTTGCTTTAGGAGTAAACACACATTTTTAAAAAAATCAGTTAATGCATTTAAGCAACTATATAAATCCATAAAGAACTTTCACTACATCATTATATAACAGTAATGTGATGGTACTGCATTCTTACCAAAGTATGTCAAAAAACCTTAATACTGATGGAAGAAAATGTGTCAACTTGTAGCTAAATTGCATTAATATTTGGTACTAATGTGACCAGCGTGTCTTAAGATGGTCTGTGGTTTGGTTGTTTGTACCTTTTCTATACTGCTTGTTGTTATGGAGGAGGTCAGGCTGTCTGAAGACTTCTTGTGCCGCTCTTTCTGACGAATCTTGTCTTTATGACTCTAAAACACACACAAACATACACACAGTGTAGAATGGTCAGCATGTGTACAAAACAAACATCTGTCAACTTCAAGGTGCAGAGACATATATTTCTTTCATTTTACCTCCCTGTAAATTCAGGATTAAATTGAAAATGAATTTCCTCACATTTAAAGTTCTTCAATACCAAACTCAACTATCTCTTTAATCTTGGAAATATTTTCTAGCACGTTGACTTCAAATTTTAGATTTATTTCTGTAAAAGGGAAGCATTTCTCTCCACTGAACAGGCTCTACATATATAAACTGATGGAACACATTCCTTCTCCTGCTTTGTTTTTATTTCTACCTTTTGTCTTTTTCAATAATCTATATAGAGACTTAATTATTGATCTCACTGATTGACATTCATTACTGACTGGCCTCACTATTCTTATAGCAAAAGTTTCACTTTAGTTGTTTCAATCCATCTCCGTCCTTTACAAAGAGTAGAGGAAAAAAACAAATTGACTTTATACTGAGGAGAGAGATATTGTCAGTGGTTAGTAAATACCAAGTTTCTCAAACTAAATCAGACCAAAGAGTTGTTTACCTTCCTCTGTTTATGGTGGTGATGTTTTTCCTGCGATGGAGAACTGGAACGCCCCCTGGGATGACTGAAGGAGCTACTAGCATTTTCGCTTGAGCGCAACTTCTTCTGCTGTAAAAAAACAAAACAAACAAAAAGAAAAATCAGCTTTTCCTTCATTGTATATATTTTAAAAAATCACAATGACAAAAAACAACACAAATCTCTCCGAAAAGTAGGCTAAATGCAGAAACGATGATTTTCTTTGTACCATTTTGTTGTAGTGATGCTTGCAGTAACCACAGTATTTAACGTTGTCAGCTTCTGGGCCTTCTTCCTCACACAGCAGACCAGCCATCTGAGCACTGAGCAAAGTATAGCACAGGGTCATAGGTCAGAGTCAAGCTTCTACACAAACCAGACAACACAGTTGAACCTGAGAGATCAGTCATGTCCGAATGAGTTCAAGTTTATTCTGGATTTCTTCACAACCTAGTCAACATTTGGTCTTTATATTAAGAGCATTCAGTTGCATTCAAAACACGACAAGATAAATGCACCTGACCATCATTCATTTCAATAACATGTAATGTTAATGCTGGTATTTGAGTTAAATTTGCATGTTCGATGATCTTCAAGATAGAAATTTAGATGGGCGTGCCGTGGTGGCGTAGGGGTTAGCGCGACCCACATTTGGAGGCCTCAAGTCCTCGACGCGGCTGTCGTGGGTTCGACTCCCAGACCCGGCGGCGTTTACCGCATGTCTTCCCCCTCTCCTTCCCCCTTTCCTGTCAGCCTACTTCATAAAAAGAGACTCTAGAGCCCACAAAAAAAGCCCCTGGAGGGGTAAAAAAAAAAAAAAAAAAAGATAGAAATTTAGATAAAGTTTCTCTTCGCTTCATGCTGCGTACTGAGATCTGGCTGCACTATGTGGCTAGAGAAGGATTTGCAGAGTCCATGCAACAAGATCTGGACTATAAGTTGTATACTAAAGGTATCAGAGATATGCCTAAAATAAAGTCAGAGAAACAAAAAGGTGTGAGGAGCTATTTCAAAGAAGACCATTTTCTACAGAAGACTGTTAATTCAGCCTGCTACTTATAAACGGAGTGAAAGGTAAGCAGGTAACAGGAAGACTGAAACTGCTATATACTGCACTATGTACTGGGCATGCTGACAATCTTTTGGAAATTTTATAGTAAGGATCTACAGTACAGTCTCTTTTAATTAATAAACATAAAAAATGTGGCTTGGTGGTAGTAATGCTAACCAAGAAACTCAAGACAGTCTATAATGTTGTCTGTCGTCATTTTCTGTGTTTCAGAACTTTAGTAAAGCCCAATTTTAAAGTGACTGTTCTCTCACACAGATACAAGTAGAAAAAGAAAATACATTTTTCAAAATATATTCTGATTATATTAAGAGTAGAGGCAATATTATACCTAATTTTGACCCAAAAGCAAATGTTAACTTACTAAATGAATTATGTAAATGTTAACCAACAAGCTAGCTTAAGCCAATATGATAATAACAGCATTTCTTTCCCCCAGAACACACCAGTATTATCTGTTTTGACTCTTTGTTTACAAATGCCCTAAGAACAACGGTACTACTAATTTTGTTGTACAGTTTACGGCACAATGACAATAAATCAAATCTACCTAGTAGCATTTTAGCTAAAATTAGCTTTTAAGCTAACTAGGACTGAAAACCTATAGCCAACTTACTGAATATGCACTTATATAGGATGCAGTACCTTGGGGTTTCCCTTTGAGTTGTTTTAAAAATTCTTTGTTATAATTATTTCACTTTTAAATTTTTCCCCCCTTCATGCAAGGGGAAATGCACCCTAAACAAAAATTTAACTGATTAGTTTGGCACTTTTTCCCCAAGTTAAATACAACAGTGGAGTAAAGCTAACTAAAACTGAGTAAACATACTTGTAAACAGTAAAGTAAAAAAAAAAAAAAGAACCAAATGCTGTCACTTCACCTACTCCTTCTCTGGATGTCACAGACTCAGAACCTGGGAACCTGCAGGTGGAGAGTTCACTCCTAATAGAAAAGATTTTGTCTTCCTTTTTTATTATTTTGTGTAATTCATAAACAGATCACGTGGGCATATACGCATTTGTGTGTGCCTGCGTCACATTGCGTGCGTTGAGTCTCATGCGAGTCAGATGCTTTTTCCTTGTATGCCATGAGCTTCGTGTGGCATATTAGTATGGGTCAGGAACTGACCACCAGGTGTGCGGTTCGACGTTGCCGTTTCAGTGTGCCATGTACATTACGTGCGTGTGGGTCAGGTGCTCCATTTTTGTCTGCCACACATTTAGTGTGTGTTGGGGATGTGGTTGTGTTCATGTGGGTCAGGTGCGGTGATGATTTAAATAATATCCTGCAGGCATCCCTGGCCTCACATACACTTCCTTAGTCTCTCTCTCGTCGTCAATCTCAATAACACTGCAGTCGTCTTGAAGTTGTGTTGTCCTCTTCCTCATGCAGCAGACCAGTCTTTTGAAACCCGTTCATAAAAAGTTGTATATTAGATGCATCGCAGTGTTCAAAGCATGTGAAAAAAGTAGTGGATTATCGTCCATTAATTATGTTATGCTGTACAACACTTTATCTGTGAAAGGTGCTTTATAGATAAACTACTTAATTTACACAAACAATAGCAAACATTGAATTTTCTTCACTTAGTAACAACTTCCTTACCAAGTAGTGTTACCATCAATGTACAGTGAACCCTCGTTACATCACGGTTCACCTTTCACTGTCTCGCTGCTTCACGGATTTGCATCGTGCATTGTGTTCTGCATTCTGATGGGCTAAACAGTCTCTCCGCTTCTTTTCTACCTGTGTGTCAATAACGTTGCGGTTCAATATGTACACGTACGTAAAACAGCTTGCCAATTTCAAGAATATTTTTGCCAGAAGAAAAAAGAGCGACAACAACTACCGATAACTATGTTCTCTCGAAAAAACACACCTGCACCGCGGACTTTAGAAGAAAAAAACGCTACAAAGCGGAGTCAGGATGCAGCGGCTCAGTCAGAAGAGCAGTGAAATACACGTGAGTCACTATTTGTCCTACTGTACTTTTTTCATAATCATTTTTCATTTTCTCCCGTTCTAATCCAATGACTTGGGTCACGGTGGGGCGGTGCTGATCTCCGCAATTTGAAGCCTTCAGTTAGTATTGATGATTAAAATGATTATTTTACAGTACAGTAGTTATTTGTAAAAAAAAAACAAAAAAACAACGTTTATACAGTACTTTTATTTGTTAAACAAATGCTTGGGGCTGTAAAAAGGTTTTGTTCTTTGGTTTCAATGTATTATGGAGTATTTCATTGTATAATAATTGTAAAAAAAAATAAAGGCTACTAATTCACGGATTTTGCCTATCAAGGGTTCTTTTTAGAACGTAACCCCCGCGAAAAATGAGGGTTCACTGTAATTTGGTACCAATAAAGTGGTGTGCTTAACTGGAAAAAGGTTTGTTTGGTTTTGTCAGAGCAGATGAATAGGAAAACTAGACAATTGTAAGTCACCAGCAAACTTCTTGAGACGCTTGTAGTAATTGCAGATTTCCAAAAATACAAGATGCAAACAGAAATCTCTCCAACCTCATCCCTTTTTGATTTTTTAAAAATTAATTTAACTATTTCAAGACAGATCTTCAATCTATACACACACACACACAAAAAAAATAACAACATTAAATCAATGCTATTTACTCGTCAAGAAAACTTGTCATCAGCTGAAATCGTCATCTGCAGATCAGAGGTCTGTCAGAGCTTTGCTGATCAAAATGGATACAAGTTCGCCCGATTGTTGCATTTCTAGGTTTCATCACTGAATTTAAAGCTAAGGAGAAATAACAGTTCAAATCAAATACAGGGGTACAGCAGATAGCCAGAGCCTTTTCTGAAATGGGAAATAATGTTAAATTTTGTACTTTAGTAATAAATTTAATGTTGTTCAATTAAGTCCTCAGTTAACATTAATTGAACACACTGTAGGCAACTAAGCTACAAGAAAAAGTACACAAAGTATTCAAAAGGATGAATGCGGTACAGACAACTACGCTGATGTATTTTAAAACATCAGCTCATTTGTCTACACCTTTTGCAATTTCTTTTCATAGAACCCCACCACATGCCGAACGTCAAACACAAACTTGATGACACTGCTCATCACTCACCAGGTAACGTGAAAAGCTTGTCTGCAGCCCTGCCTGTTGCAGGTCATGCAGGCTCCACAGGCCGCCTTGCTCTCCCTTCCGTGGTCCTCACAGATGTAACACGTCTGGACAGCAGAGGACACCAAAGAAAGATAGAAATATAATTCACAATTCACAGCATGTGCAGTGTTTATACCAATGTGACCAGAGCAAACACATAAAAGGGAGTTACACCAAATAAAGGATTTAAGCTCTAATGTAAATGATTAGGATGTTTAGCAGATGAAGGTTTAAAACAAAACAGTTTCTTCAGGGTTTGAAACAGCAGAACTGTTCACCAGATGTTTAGGGAAACTGGATCGTCTGTCATCACCTTTAAATATTTTTGGTGCTCACATCCACACAATGAATGCATAAAGAGAACAATTCCCTTCACTGCCTAACATTAGACTGAACTTTTCCTGTTTTGGTCAGTGAAGAGTACCAAGACAATTTATTTTTGCTAAAGCTCAACATTCTTTAAATGAAAATGTTTGCATTTGGATCCCTAGTATTTTGGTAGTATTGATTTTTAAACTTTATGGATTGGTTTAGATACTTTGGATACCTTTTGACAAGCCTCTCTTGGTAATGTAAAGGAACTTCAAAAGAACAGGTGTAACTGAGTCTTTTCAGCTCTGCCCACGAAATTTTTTATGGGACTGATATCAGGGCTGTGTTATGATCACTCTAAAACATTGACTATGTTGTCCTTAAAGGGGCAGCATTATGTATTTCCCAGGCACATAGTGCCATTTTTATAGCACTATCAAGTTAGCTTCGGTTTTAATAAAAATGCTATAAATATATAACAAAACATTTTACTACAAAATTTGACATCTTGAAAATGGGCCTCTAATTTTGACGTTTACAACCATATTGAGGACTGCTGGACTACAAAGTAGTTCATATGATAGGCTCAGCAGATTTGCAGTTCCACCAGTTGTTTGCTAATTGCTGCTGATGCTAGTCTGGAGGAGCTGAATGGAAGAGTCAAGGGGGAAGGAGGACTCTGTGAGGCAGAAGCTTGCAGCACCAAGGAAGAGCTTCGTGCAAAAGGTGGCGCTTTGTGGGATCAAGCGTTTAGGCACCGCCTATAACATTACAGGATGACATAGAGATATCAATAAAAAAGTCAATTTTACATAATAAAAATCATGATATTGAGGGTGACAGTCAAAGCAGTTTGCAATTAATCTGCTAATATGATCAGAGTCATTGTTCATTTTAAAGACCCTCTTGCGGCCAAGCTCCAGCTTCCTGGTTGATGATTTGAGATTTTGTTTCTATATTTTCACATGATATTCTTTTTTCATGTAGCCATCTATGAAGTGGACCAGTTCCTCTGGCACCAAACCACTCCTCCTCCTCCCCACCATGATGGTGCCACCCCTGTACTTCACTGATGGAAGAATGCTTCCCATTTTCAACTTAATGTAGAAATGGCCAATATAATCAATCTACTTAGTTGCAATATATTTGGCTTATTATTTGGCTTTTATAATTATTTGGCACATTTTACGAAAGATTGTCTGAGACACAACCCGTCTCTTCCCTGAGAAGTATTGTGCTGAACATTCCCGAACTGTTTTTACTTGGATATAATTATTTAAAAAGAAGAATGTGGAACCTTCAGAGATAAGAAAATTTAACTCATAGATAAACAAAACTTATAGAGGTAAAAAATGATTAATTTCTTTATTTGTGATTTGAGTGTTGAGGCGTGGGCTTAACATATATCCACAGGTGTGCCTCAATTTAAGACAATTATTTGAAATTAACCAATAAGATGTTTCCAAAGTCATGACATCATCATCTGGGTTTTCTCGAATTAAGTAAAAGGCAGGCTCATTCAACAAATCGGAATTTTTAAAAATATTAAATAATTAAATTATTAATTAAATATTAAATATTTTAATTAAAAAGCCTATTGATGTTTTTAAGCTTTATCACTAAGTTAAGCACATTAAATAGATTAATTACACACAAGTGGAGGTTTGAAAAACTTAATTTCTGTTGTGACTTCCAGTTAATGAAAACATATTTAAGATTAGAATATCACATCAGATCATTAAAAAACTATGTTAAAAATAGAAATGTGGGCTTAATGAAATATATGTGCAATACGTTGTACTTTTAATCTGACAAATGGGCCTCTTCTCAATGCATACTCTAATTTAATGAATATCACTGAACTCTTTGTTTATGTAAACCTCTGAGATAAATTTAACTTCTCCTTCATAAACCCTAAAATTATTTCAGTAATCCCAAGTGACCAAAAATGGGGAATGTTTAGTCTGATGTTATTCCACAGAGGGAGGATAAAGAAAGGTTATGCATCTTTCCAAACATTATATGCAAGTATCTGGTTTCAACTGTACATGTGGGCCTACACGAGATGAAATGAGCAAGCTTTGCATTTGTCCGTCAGCGTTCCTTTAGCAAGCAGGGCAGGCTGGCAGGGGGCAGGAGAGGCCTAGCAACAGGTGCGAGACAAAGGAACAGCAGGCTCTTCACCTTTTTCACTCCAGCCGTCTCCGTTTGCTCTTTCTCTCCCTTTTCCCTCCATTCCCCACATCCCACAGAGCTCTCTGTTTCGCTCTCAGAGGATGACGCTCGTGCAGTGAAAAGCCGGAGACACAGCCGCACCGAGCATGTAAAAGGAAGAGTGGCTTCTCAAGTTTTCGCTGTCCATTGTAAGGCTGTCTAGGAATGCAGGCTGCAAAAAATCTGGATGAATGGCTCTGACGGGGCAAAGCTGCATACAATTTACTGTAGCTAACAGTAATATGAAACCAGGCTCTCAAACACTCACACGTGTGTATTTATATGTAGGCATATGCACACACACATCAAAGGCACTGGATTTCCAAAATGAGCCTAAGATTTCCTTTTAGGAGAGCTTATCTGATACAACACATGTTGTAGATGAACTGCCGCCCAAAAGTCTTGATTCACCTACTTGCCTTCCAAGGATTCAGACTTTCAGGCAATCTGGTAAAATAATCTTAAAAAAATGTATTCGGTCCTCCTAAAGGTCCACTCCTTAAACCTTTTACTGATAGTTACTGCCAGCATCAATGTATATCAAGGATTGAAAAGTAAAAATTTTCTATGTATATGTATGTTTTTTTTTTTTAGTAATGGTGTCAAAACCGCTACAATTTACTGTCATGCTATTAAAGAGATGCTGAAGTTTCAGCAACTAATTTCTACTGCTGTGTTTAGTACTGAAATGCTGGCCCCTCCCCACCTTTTGCTACACACTGCTGGTCGTCTGTTTGGAAATGTGGTTGATAAAAGAAAAATCCCAATTATGATTTGGAAACTAAGGTAGTATTTCTATTGAGGTATTGTTTTAAAACTACCGTTGGCAAGCTAATAGCCGCAGCGTGTGTTTTATACAACTGACAACAGATTAGCAATCAAAGCAGGAATTTCAGCTAAGCAGCAGAAGTCAAATTAATCTAAAGAGATTAGAATCAGTTAATTTTTCACCATCAAGAAATAAACACTAGATTTGCATTAATCCAGCAAAACGAAGAATTCACATAATTTCTGGTCCATCAACAAACATGAGCCTCAATCCAGTTTTTGAGTTTAATAAGCCGTTAATATTTTTACTAATATTTTAACTACTTACCTTAAATATTTAAACACAACTTAAACAAAACAAGCACAAGGCAATTCTTTATATTTTTGAATTTGTATTTAGTTTTTAGTTATTGGTCTTTAATGTCTGTGTGCATAACTTAGTGCGCTCTATCAGCTTGCTAATAGAATAGAATAGAATTACTTTATTCATCCCAGCAGGGAAATTATTTCGCAGTTACAGCAGCATAGAGACAAGACACACAACAACCACCACTGAGTAGCAATTGTAGACAAAATAAAAATAAAATATAACATGCTGTCAATATAAAAAGCAGCTTAGAGCAGTCCTTGCAAAGATTCAAAAAATGCAGATACAGTATGTATATGTAAATATATGTACAGCAAGTGTGCCACAGTGCAGTTGTGCAAAATTGGACTGATTAGTGCAGAACAATGATTTAGCTTTTTTTGTACAGTGAGATGGCATGTGGCAGGAAGGATTTCCTGTATCTGTCCCTACGACAGCGGAGCTGGAGCAGCCTATGTGAGAAGGTGCTCTGCTGTCTGTCCACTATGTGGTGGAGAGGGTGCTGATTATTGTCCATAATAGACAGAACCTTCTTCAATGTCCTCCTCTCCACCACAGTTTCCAGGGACTCCAGCCTTAGTCCCAGTACAGAGCCAGCTTTCCTGATGATTTTGTCTAGTCTATTAGAGTCGCCGGCTCTGATGCTGCTTCCCCAACACACAGCAGCAAAGAAGATGGCACCGGCAACAACACTGTGATAAAAGGTCTCCAACATCTTGCTGCACATGAACTTCTACTTAGGAACAAATAAATGACTATATCCTATTAAAATCAAGCACAAGTATAGGGACACATGCTTCATGAATCAAAAACAAAACAACCTAAATCCCCTTTTTTCCAGTATTATGTTTTATATAGTCTTAGGAGGAATAAATACTATCCACAAACTATGAATCTGCAGGTCAGCTTTCAAAGAAAACTGACATTAAAAAACTGACAGGAAAAGCCTGGCTGGTGGATCTTGGTTTTAAATTAAGGCAGTTATATTGTGTTATATTTGTTAAAAATGTTTGTGTTAATGAAATTAAACCAAAGTATATTAACTCAAGTGTAGCAAAACTGTACACAACCAGCCAGCCACTAAAGAATGTAAACACGCCATTTAAGGGGCACAGGAGAAGCAACAAGTGACACCAAGTTAAATCTAATGAATACAGAGGATTTTTTTTATGGCAAATGTGCGTCTTTGTTTCACGCTACTCCAGCCTACATCTGCTTCTACTGGAAATCTTCCAGAGTTCCCAGAACAGCCACCGTGACCTCGACACACTCAGCTTAGGGCTTTTACAGGATGTGTAGGTGGGAACAAAGCAAACAAGTATGAAAAAAAATTCAATACAGAATAAAGCTAAGAGTGAATAGTACAGTACACATCATGTATTGTACTATTCACTTGTTTTTCAACATTTGAGTCACTGAATAGATGTGTGGGGCAACATTTATGTGACCAACAAATCTTGTTTGATTTTCAAAAAAAAAAAAAGAAAAATCCTACATAATGTAGATTCAAGAGAGCAGTCTGTTCATTAACTCACTTACATTTACATAAAAAATAGTAGTGAGAGCTTTTAGTTATCTAACAATAAATTGGTACCAAACTTTTGTGCAACAGCATCCAATGAAATTAAAACATTTATATGTCCATAAAATCAAAGCAGAATAGGAAAAGAATTTGCTTGAAAACAAAATCATTCCAACTCTATGGGCCACAGAATATGTTAAATATTTACTGTTTACTCCATTGTCTTGGAATATGAAAGGGGCAGATTACATAAGACACACTTTCTTCCTGCTTCTGTTTTACTCAATAGATTTGATCAAATTGAATCTGTGACCTGAATACTGTGACATGTATATTGAAATTAAATAAGTAACACAGAAGTGGAGACATCATGAAATGACATAAAGCTGAAATTAGCCTCTAATTCCTCAGCGTTGCCATTTCAGTGCTTTCCTTGCATTTAAACCAAATCATATCAACTCCATTTCAAGATTTCAAATCTGAACAAATTATTCTACATTTAACACATTCAAAACACACTATGATCTGTGATCCCTTCATTTTGTTTGACAAAATCTCCCAAAATAAGACTGTTCTGAATCAGAAGAGTAACTTGCGTTAGAACCATGCATCAGGTTGAAAACTTGATCCCAATGACAAAGGGTTTAGAGGCCAAAAAAGCTCTGAAATGACAGAGTTTTTATTTGCAGGTTTTATCAATGACTGAAAAATCCAAAACAAACTATTGGTAAAAATCAACAGATATATACTTAGAGATATAGAGTTACTATCCAAATTAAAATTAATGTGATTCTTTTCCAATCCAGTTCCTGTTGATTCTCCAGATGACAGTAAAGTCTTTTAAAATACTATTTATGCACATATTACTGTGCAAAAGAAATTATGTGGAGCCTTCTGCAGTATAGATAGCTGTAGCGGTGCATCTCAAGACCAAATGAAGTTCCAGCATGCATTTATCCGTCAGCCTTACTTTTACACAACAAATCAATCACTTATGATTTCTCTCAGTTACCCTTTATGTACACCCTCTCACCATCCACATAAAAAATAAAAAACAGGCCAAATAACATTTTAAAAATCTCTTGCTTTAATCTTAGACACACTGTGTATAATCATTTAATGGTCTTGGATGAAAGTATTGGAATTTTAACAGTAATTAGTGAATTAAATTAATGAGGACTTGTGCAATTGGACAGAGTAAATGCTGCTGTTCTTGTTAGTCAAGAACAGCAGCCAAACAACACAATTTAGACTTCTGGAAAGGGCAGCAACATATTTTCACTTTCTACCTCAGCTAAACTCTCATTCTGAGCAGAAACGTGTTGAATGGATGCAGAGGTACGCCTGGCCAGCAGATACATTGTTTGAATGTTCAATATTGTTGTTTTTATTCCTATAGCCACATTACATGATTGTTTTATTAAGTCTCACCAACTCTGAACCATTAATGCTGCTGGCAAGAGGCATAAGATTCTCAGGACTGGTTTGTCACCCTGTGGTCCTGTGACTCTGCAGTGGTACCAAAACTCTCCTTACAGTCAATGACAGCCTTTTAATTTTTTGTTCTTGTTTTTTTTTAAATAAAAGTTAGTTCTTCTTTGGTGCCAAGGTTTAGATATTGTGATCAACACCTAGACCTTCTTTGCTTTGACCCAATTGATCTTTTCCTTTGCCAAAGCTACTTCTTTTCAACTACAACCCACTTTCACCACCACCGTGTCATGATAAAACCAAGCTGTAAGATTTTCTAATCTCTGGCATCCAGAGATTAGAAAAACAAAACCAGGGTAAAACAGAAACCAGGTTTGACAGAAATATGCAGCTGCTGCAACATCTAGGGATTTGTAAATAAGTGTTCATAAGTAAGCCAGTGAATGGAAAATATGAAAAAAAAGTTAATAAGTTAAAATTGGTCAGTAAGCAGTAAAACAGATATGCTGTAATTAATTTTATTCTGGTTTATATGCACAGAGAATTGTGTTCAATAATCTGGAGTGATGCAAAAAGAGACAGCTCTGCAATTCAGCCATTTTTAGACAATCATAGTTATAAAATCTCTGATCTGTGCATCTCTAAACAACAAAGTAAAAAGGAGCTTAGTTCTCCATTAAACTCATCCTGCAGACGCATAAAGATTTATTTGATTGCAAAAAGTGAATTACTTGGTTTTGGGAACCATCTCTCTAACATTTGTTCAGTTTATATGAGTCTCCTGCAAAAACAAACATGTATTATTCTAAGAAATTTTACTCCCAGTTTCTGCACAAAAAATGTGCTCCTTTGATTGTTTTTTGTAGGTCACTTTCTTTTTTTAGATCTAATTTGATTATTTTTTGAAGGAAAACCCCCTCTTGCAAAACGTGAAATATGCATAGCAGATTAAAGATAGCACAGCACACTGACTGTAATCTCAGGGATTAACCAGTATATCCTAACATTCAGATTTCAGATAAAGCTCTGCTCTCTAATGCAGCACTAATGCAGGTTTTCCACTTAGATGTGCATGTTTCGTACCTTAAGGTATCTCTCATGTGGGACATACTGCAGGATGATGGGCTCCATGGTGAGAACGTTGGCAAACTGCACCTCAGGGATGTAGAGCGCGCACACTACGTGGGCCCAGCCTGAGCAGCAGAGAGATTAGAGGAAGATGACAAGGCTCTTTATGGAGGACTTTAATCTGTTTCAGGCGCACTGATGTAGATCTCAGAGAAACATCAGGAGAATTAAGGTGGACAGAGACTTACCGCCACTGTCTGTCCTTTTAAGGGCCCCATCCTTGTGGGGACAGAGATCGCATCTCTGAGGCAAAAGAGGAGACAGCAGAGCTCATCGTGAGTGGAAAATCAGTCATTGCAGGTGAAATGGTAAGAGTGAGACATGTTGGCATACTCACTACTCGTGCTGCTCGTTCTTGTGACTCACACTTCCTACAGAACCACGGGCCGGTGGGAACCTGGACAATGCCGTAGCACGCTGGGACAAACACACAAACAAACCAAGTGACTACTATTTCCCTGTTTGTTTTTTTCTTCTTCAGACTAATAAAAACAGATTTTTGACAAAATGAGGAGAATATGCCCTAAAAGAAATGCTTAAAAAATGCTTCCTAATCATAATCTAATCTAATTTGCCATATAAGACAATATTTGTTCAAAGACTTGGGGACAATCTTATTCAATCTGAATTTTGAGACAAGCGGTATTAGCTTCACAGTATCTGGAAAATATGGTGTTTCACATTTAAGTAACAAAAATATTAACCTAAATGACAAAAAAAAAAGTCCTGTGGAGAAGTTGGATTTGGGGCTGGGCGATGCGGTCTAAAAATAAAATCTCAAATTCCTTCATACAAAACCTGATTTTAAGCCATTTTTTTCTTGCTTACTTCTCTTAAAAATAAATTATAAATGACAAAAAAAATATGTCAAAAACTTGCTTAATCCCTAGTGAGAGTTGACCTGAATTCAAAGTCCAAATAAAAAAAGAAAAGTTCTCCACCACTTGGGCTGCACAATAGTGTTTTAGCATCTCCATCAAAAAAATTACTGTCAGGTGTCAAAATAAAAGTGAATGAAAATCTATTCAACTGGCTAAATAAATGATTGGCAATCAAACTTCATAGTCTTCAACATAATAAATGTTATTATGATAGTGCATAAACTCCCACTGCAATGTTGATTGTGACTCAGGATTCTGTGCAGCTTTTGTAGAGCTCACAAAGATATATTTCTACTTGATTTTTAAAAGGAAATAATAAATTATCCATTAGCTTAAAATTAAACCAAAAATCTTACCAGATTTTGATGGCTTTTCTTGTAGTCATTTCCAGATTACTTTTTCCACTGACCCACAGTCAGTGGAAAAAACAAAACCTCAAAATTACTTAAAATATCTGTAACAGCTTGGCCAATAAATGAAACGTAAAAATGTCAGCATTTACTATAAAATCCTTTTTTTATTTTGTCTACAATTGCTACTCAGTGGTTGTTGTGTGTCTTGTCTCTATGCTGCTGTAACTGCGAAATAATTTCCCTGCTGGGATGAATAAAGTAATTCTATTCTATTCTATTAAGCTGTGTAAAAAAAAATTAATGTACTGAAAAAGGCTAATTGATTTTACAGAATGTTGTTAAGGCACATCGAGAAGTGAATTTATGAATCTTGGTAAATTACAAGATGCAAGAATGTAAAAAAAAAAGAAGCAACTTCCACATAATTTAAAAAGAAATTTCTTATTGTATTTAAAGCAATTTCTATTCTTCTACTTCATAACTTTTCTGTATTAGTCTTACTGAGTTTATCCACTGCAGAAGACATGTTTCTTCTTCCTACAGGATGCAGTTTGGTTTTAATAATCCTCATAAACATCTCATTCATATTTATAGGGCGCTTTCATCTCAGACATAAACTTTAAAGCTATTTCAGCCTTTAACTCAGCCATCATAAAACCTAAGCACTTCTTGGTCACTTCAGAGACAAAACTCCATTTATCTTATAGTGCCTTGCAAAACATTTGGCAGCCATAATCTTCAGTGTTATTATTGTAATTTGTGTGATAGAACACAAAAAAGTCCATAATTTTGGATTGTATGTATTTTTATTTTCCATACAAACATAAAATCTGGAAAAAGTGGAGACAAGTGGTATTAGCTTCACAGTATCTGGAAAATATGGTGTTTCACATTTAAGTAACATTTGTATTCAAATCTGACTGAAACAACATTTTGTGGGAATCCTATTACAACCCCACCTTCCAGCAGGATTATTACACCTAACAGAAATATAGTAATTAGAGCAGCTAAACGAAAGCATATTGATATATTAGAGCCCAATCTGTGGCAAGACTTGAAAATGGATGTTCACAGACACGCAGTCCAAACCTGACCAACTCTCAGTTCTGTTCCTGCATGTTTTCCTCCATTGCTGTCCTGCCATCAAATTGTCCTATCTGAGCTGTGGATATCTAAAGCTCCTCCAGAGTTACCATGGGCCTCTTGGCTCCTCCTCTGATTATCATCTTCTTGCAACCAGATGAGTCTGATAGTTTATGTAAATCCTCATGAAACTGGTACATTTTTAGACATTGCACAATGTGTTCAAAAAACTCGACATTTGTAGTTTTAACTTGTCTGCTATGTTCTTTGGTCTCAAACAACAGCTAGTTACACTTGACAGCAAAAAAATATATACCACCACCTGCACTACGTTGTGTTGGCCTGTCCCAAGTTTGTGTTGGCAATGTGAAGAATAAAATAAAAGTTAAAGAAGTGGATACTTTTTTGCCAGGCTCTGTAAATAATAAACATCGTAGAATCAAGTCTGACGATTTATTACATGGATATATGATCCTGGGAGTTAGCTGCACCCAATTATATGAAGTAAATAAAACAAAGCAAGTGTCCAAGCCGGCGGGCCTCACCGGGGCTGGCTCGCGGTGAAAACTGGTTGTGTGTCATGGACCCGAACGGGCCAGACAGCCGCACACGGACCGGTCATGGAGGCACCATCCTTCCTTGATGTCAGCAAGCCTGCCTGGCCCTGAGCCTTCACAACAAACAGCACGCCTGCCTGCTACCCTGTCTACCCCTCCCACACGCTCGCAACACGCACGTAGACAGAGCGAGCCTTACCTCAGAGACCTGCCGTCCTCTGAGCACCGCTGGCTGCTTCCAGCCGCCGGGCTCAGCGACCACAGCTGCCCGCTAATTATGAGCTAACGGTGGCTAAATGTTACCTTGGTGAACGGCGACGCTGCAGCCGTGTCCATCACAGTACACCAGCGGGTTCTCAGCCCAGCCTCGCTCGTCGGAACACACGCAGCAGCCTCCGACCATTTCCCGCATGCTTCTCCCATAAGAAGAAATAAATTTCTCCTCCCGAGTAACGGTCCAGACCTCGGCCAGGCCTGTCAGGTAGACATCCGGCACTTTAACGCTGTACCTTGCATAGTCATCTGCCGCGTCGGGCGCACGGGGGTGATTTTGCCGCAGCGGTGAAACCAAATCTCGGCGTGTAAAAAATTGCGCTGCTTCGCAGTTTCTACGTTTTCACCGTGATGTCCTCCTCCCGTCCTTAGAACAGATGCAGTGCGCATGCTCACAATTTGTCCTGCAAAGGCATCAACTTGGGATCTGAATCAATTTTCTATTGTAACATTTTAAGCTCATAGCTCTATGTGTCTTTCAACTAGATAAAATCATACATTTCACCCATCGCTCAATTTCTCTGTTAAAATAATTTAAGCAGCAAAAACCGTGGACTGCTCTTTTTTTTAATAGACTGTGAAGAAACAACAGCGCCATCTGCTGGACTTTGTAAGAATGCAATTTCAAGATATTTCTCCGGTATTTCACCATTCGGGCTTTAACCCTTATTTTCTCCCCAATGGGCCAGAATGTAATAACGTGGAAAGTAACTATATAATTATTTTAGGTAAATCTTTAAACCATGGTATATATTAAAACAATGCTGCTGTATATATTTTACTATTTCCCCTTATTCCTTTGCTGGAGTGCACCATAGATTAATTTAAAGTGTTACTTGGTCAGTTTGTAGCTTATTATTTCATATTTCATGCTCAAACAAACCATGGGCCATTTTCTTAAAACAATTTCTGTATCAGATTAATGTGGTGATAAATACTCACGGTATGCTCATATCTGATGCGTAACTTTAACAATAAAAGTTTAGAATTTTGTGAAAGCTTTTCTTTTATATCCTTGATTTATTTTGTTTCTAAGCCCAATTATCCCCAGCCAATATAACACATATCTGAACCCTGATCAAACAAAAATTACTAAGACACATACAGACATAAAATTTGTAATATTATTGGAGCGATAAAGCCACATTTCCATACCAAAAAGTATGAGTAGACTTTTTGAAATGTTGATTGTCAAAGCACCTAGAAAACATCTCAAAAATCTCAAACATGGTCAGAATGGCAGACAATGGCAAACAGGTCTACCAAAATTACAACAATATGAAAAGATGAGTCTGAAATAAGAAGCACCCCACTCCAACAAACCCTAGCATTAGATTTTTTTTAAAATTCTGCTCTGGAAGACAAATTCAGAACAACTACATTCACTTGAACAGCTGCGACGGTTGAGGTTTACTTCTAAAATCTCTAATTTATTACCAATAAAACAGATTTACTAGGTGTTGCAGCAGACATTAATAAAGTAATTAAATACATTTTCAATTAAAAAATTATAAATGCCTTTTGTAAACAAAATATTTTTATTGACATATATTTATCTTTATTACATCATCTATAACTAAAATGACACACATAAGTAACCAGTGAATACCTTTTGTTCTTTTGGCCCTTGAGGGCTTCCATGGGGAAACAATAGACACAAGCATCCTTAAATAATCCTTAAATAATTGCATTCTTCTTTATAATAATCTCCTTTTAATTATTTGGAAAGGTATTGCATTCCACAAGAAAATAATGAGTTGTTTGTATACAACTCATTACACAAAAAAACTTGTATTCAACTTTTGCTCTACACCAGCAAAAGTTGAGATGTTTTTATTGGTTGTCACAAAAAAAAAGTGTAGAAGCCCTTATTTATTTGAATTGGATTCTTGGAGTAAGAAAAAAATAAAATAAATCCAAGTTGGACAAATAAGCAAAATAAGCAAAAAAAAAAAAAAAGGAAAAACAAGATTCTCATTGACGTTGATCTCAAAATTCGGTGTACTTGAATCATAGTAAAGTTGCGCTTAATGTAGTTTGAATCTCACAAAATCTTCCACATGCAAAAAATATATTTAAAAATTATCAGCATTTTCCTTTATTTTTTTAATGCATGATATGCAGGCATGTACTCTGCTAATTGCTTGTAGTGCTAGTGGTTTGTCTGATTACTGAGCGCAAAAACTGACCAAGGGATTCCCAACTTGAAACTAGAACATGGTCAGGTTGGGTTTGATGGAACTCAGTATAAATATTAGGCGCTTTTTTCACTTCATTGTCCGTCTGCTTTAATTTGCACGTGAGGTTTCTCGCACTACTCTTTCACCAACCTTCCTTCTACTATCGGCAGCAAAGGGTAATGGGCCTAAACTACTTGTCTTCTCACCTGTTTCAGCCAGCCAGCGCTACATCACAGATTATTTGTTTCATATTTTGCTTTGTAAACAACTCTTCTGAGTATCTTGTGTGAGTCCCAGGTGTCAGTCAGTAGATGTCACCAAAAACCCAACATCTTCTGATGATGTATTGACTCCAACTTCTTAACCCTGGGTTTTATGTTGGGAATGGGACTTTTTGGCAGAAGCAGATCCCTTCAATACTCAATAACACGTTACTTCATTAAAAATGCCACTCACACTTCCATGAACGGGCGTTACATCTGCTTTAGTCAGTTTATTTACTCAGTATAATAAACCATTACCCAGAAGACGAATGCCTTGAATTCATCGTCTTGTACTTGGGAAAAGAGAAGCAGCAAAGCTGTGCTGTTGTAATGAATGACTTGGCTTTTTAACTCGACATGTAGAATTGAAGCTGTGAAGACAGTTTGGCCTCACAAGTGTCACTTCTCTTCAAACCCAAACAGAGAAAGGGGAACTGGCTCTGATAGAGAGGACAGATAGTGAGGCAGCAGCTGGAAGAGGCTAACACCCTCTTCTGGTCTTAAAGCCAGCAAGGCGTGAACGAGTTCCTGCACTGCCATGTGGGCGAAGTGCATCCACACGCACGCGCAGTCCGACGCACGGCCATGATGAAGTAGTTCTGTGGCTTGTCAATTTTTTTGTGTGTGTGTGTTCACCAAAACTTCCCCACTGCACATTTTGGTCGTCAGCGGAAGTTTTTAAAAGTGTGTCATGTTGAAAATTCCCACAAAACCCTCATTTTTTAAAACATTTTTTTTGCCCTGCACACAGATAAATTCCCATATCTGGAGTTTTACTGGCATGATTGGTGGCAGCATCATGCTGCGGGGATTACTGTTACTATCCATTCTGTGGGTCAGGTGAGAATGAGGAGGAAAGAGAAACTGCTGACTGAAATTAATTTGTGTGCTTTCTCTCATCCTTTCCTAACTGAATAACAAGTTAGCTACTATTCATTTAGACAGAGACTCCTTAGCACGTCGTCCTGAGATCATGATGACCTGAAGAGACCTCTGATGTGAAATAGAACTAGTTTCTCATCTGATGAACCAGGAACTCATTTACATTGAAGGTACTGGAATAGTTTCCCTTATTTTGCTGAAAGGATTCTATTCTGCACTACGAGCAGTAAAACAGAGGCTTTTCTACCTCGTGGGAAAGCTAAATGAGTATATTATTCTGGAGTGAGAAACCAGCACATGGTGCAGAGTGGTGTCCTTTGAAGCCGTGAACTGCAGATCTCTGAAAACCACAGCCTTAAAAAAAAGAGACATGTGACCTTCGAGATAATAGGATGGGTTTTTTTTTGTTTTTGTTTTTTTTGCAGTCAGAATTGGCAAACTCGAACATCTCTAAACACTCTGCAGCTTGTGTGTGAACTGCTCTTTTATTTTTTTTACATCTTTATACAGACAAATTAAACAGTAGGTACAGCATAAAAACAGTACTTTCTGCTGCTTTGTGTGAGTGAAACACGTGGCTTTATGCAAACAGACAACCCCGTTACTTACAAATATATGCATGCTGAGGAGTAGAAATACTCCTGCGATAACTCTTTACAGGCCATCTTTTCAGATGGATGACTAAGAACAGCCGCCACACTCCCACGACATCTATACTCACACACACTTTAACAAACGCCAAGGACAGACAGAGCCGCTACTTTATGCTTTCATTTCTAATACTACCAGCTACTTATATGACTAAATCGTTGTCTGTCTCCATGGTGGTGACTGTTTGTGTGCATGAATGCAGTCTACTTGAGTTCTAGGCGGTGCTCGCCGCGGGCTATGTGGGAGGAGAACTCGTAACGGTCCCGGCTGCGGTGGCCACAAACGTTGCATTCGAGCGGATCGCGGAAGCCGTGGCATCCCATGTGGATGGTGTACATGACGTAGTCCAGGAAGAGCACCCTGCAGTGGCCGCAGGGGTACACCGCTCCGGGCGGTGCCCCGGACTCTCCGTCCGCCCGCATGACCCGCAGGGCCTCGAGGGGCGTCAGTGGAATGGGCTGGCTGTGTGGGTGTGGGACGCCGTTCTGGTGATTGATCCCCCCCAGCAGGTGACCCAAGCTGTACATGACGGGCTGGGTCATCTGGGAAGCGTCGTTGTGGAAGGAGTCCATGCCGAGGGGCGGCTGTGCTCCATGAGGGAGGCCCAGAAGAGGCATCTTGTGGCCATTGGTGAGGCTGATTGGGTTGATATCGGTGCGGTTTAACGGGATGGGGTACGGTCTGTGGGTGGGAGGTGGGTCGCCATCTGGGCCTGCAAGGACTGTCTGCAGCTGGCCCTCTGGCCCTGGTGAGCCTGGTGGAGGTTCCTTTATGTCAGATCGGTGGAGCAGCTCCCTGTTAAAGCTCAGGTCCAGGCAGACCCCGTTGTCGCCTACACCAGTGACACGACAAGAGAGCACTGAAGATTCAACATGGGCTGGTTTCACATACTTCACTGAAGAGCATTACAGTACCTTGTTAAAGTAGGGTTACATTTTGTCACGTTACAGCCACAAAGATCAATGTATTTTTTTGGAGTTTTTCTACAGATTTTAGTGCAAATACCTTATTTGCATTATATCTTAGAATTAATATCAATGCAGTTTAACTTATAATATGGGAAAAGTGACTTGTTCCACAGAGATTATTTCACTTATAACGAGTGTTTTTTTCATCAATATTAAGGAATCATTAACTTAAGACAATGTATATCTTGCTGAAAAGTTACGTATTAGTTAGTTTTGTCTTATTTCAAGTGCACAAAGATATTTGCACTAGAAATCAGACAAAAAGTAAGATTTTGTGTTTTTGCTGTGTGACTGACCAACGCAAAGTAAAGTAATCTTGTGAAGTGGGAGGAAAACAAGTCAGGGTGTTTAAAATCTCTACTGCAGTGAACATTTGTATTCATCCCGCTATAGCTCGTCTGTCACATAAACTCCCAATAAAATACAGTGAAGTTTGTGGTTTCAAAGTGACAAAGGGCTAAGAATACTTTTGCAAGGCACTGCACATGGACAAGCAGCAGAAAACTGCAGTCAGAGCGCTTATTGCTTACAGATGGGCAAGAGCTTAGACAGATCCAGATGGGGCTCACAGGGGTCCTCGCTTTGGTGTGCAGCACGCACAGAGCAAAAAATGTGCACCCCATTTGGCTAACCTGGATTGCAGGCACTTCATGGGACAAAAGAAGCTTAAAAGCAAGAAAACATCCTGAGCCAGGAGAGGACAGAGGGCTGAGAGGAAGCAGACGGCGCAGACGAAGGTCTTTGTTGCAGCTGCTACAGAAGTATCGACAGAGAAACACCTGCTCACGTTTCTCGCCTCCCGCTTGTTCTATCTTTCTCTGTGGTTGCAGACTCTCTTACTTCTCTTTTCCCCTGTGGTTGTCATATTGAAAGATCTCACTTCATTTGCCAAGCTGATAGACGTAGGAGTGTTGTATGTGTTAGTTAATGTGCATGTGTGTGTGTGCTCGCGGGAAGCTTGAGGCGTGATTGCGAAACTACAACCCCAATGTTGAGCTTAACCAGAGAGGTGAGAGGAGACTTGAAAAATTGTGCGTACGCTCATAAAGTTTGGGAAATGGCAGCGCCAACTCAGCCGTTTACCGAAACTGATAGCTTCTGATCATTCATCACTCCAGCGGATTACCCGAGTTCAATTCAAAGCAAAGAAAATGAGTAATACTACTGAGAACTTTCAGAATCATATTTCTGTTTTTTTTTTTTTACATAAATTTGTTCAATTAACCATGGACGGTCACATATACACTGACACCGCTCTGGGCAGAAAATCTAGAGCAGTGGGAAGCACTCTGTGGTGTGAGCCAGGTGTTCTGGCCCCAGTTCTCATCTGGCACGAGACAGAGGCCAGCAAAGATACACAGACAAACAAGAAGCTCAGGCAGACAGAAATAATTTACAATAGACTTCTTTATTTAAAGATCTTTAAAGCATTGCTACAAGCAAACTGTTGTGAACTTGAGAAAAAGGCAGCAGCATTTACAGAAAGAGCTGTTGGGGAAAATAGATGCAACTTAACACATGAAGTGCCTTGCAAAAGGTTACGTCCACTTTGAACTCATTAACACGTTACATACACACACTTCAGTTGATTTCACCAGGATCGTATGTGACAGACCAAAAAAAATTAGCTTATAAATGTCGATTCAAATGAAAACGATGCACAATTTTCAAACATCCCTTCTATAATGAAAATAACCTAAAAAGTTGTGATATGCCCTCTCCCCCTTTCATCTGCTACCCCTAAATAGAATCCAGTCCGACCATTTCCTGCACCTCATCAGTACATAAACTCCACCTGTGTGTAATTTAATCTCAGTATGACTCCAGCTGTTCTGCGAAAACCTCAAAGGTTTATTAGAGAACATTAGTGAATAAACAGCCTCATCAGGCTGTGGAGAAGTTTAAAGTCATGTTATTTTACGGACGACACAATAAATATGTGCCATTAGAAGAGAACCTTTTGGCCTCATTATTCTGAACACATCATTCCCAAGGGGAAACACGGTTTTGGCATTAATGAAGGAACAGCCTGACCAAGACCAGGGAACACAGCACAGAGCTCTGGGATAAGGTTGGAACCGGGACACATTAAGACATAACATGCCAAGTTTCCAACATCATAAAGTGATCAATTCACTATATGAAACGTATATTAAAATGAGTACAGCTCAATTATTTTCTGCTAAGACAGGGGTGTCACTTAAAGTTGACAGGCTGGGCAAGGAGAAGATTTTTTTTAGAGAAGCGGCCAAGAGGCACCAGTTACTCTTACTCAGGTAGGAAAAGAGGATAACCCCAAACTACATTTTTGACCTACATACAGAAGATGTTGGTGGCAGCATCATACCGTGGGAATGCTTTTGTTTCGCAAGAAGGGACAGTGATGATAGGAAGATGCATGGAGTTAAATACAAGGCAATTCTGGGAAAAGTGTTATGGAAATGAACCAAGGGCTACAACGGAGTGATTGAGATCAAAGCAAAATACAATCATGTTCTAATTTTTGTTGGTCTGTCGCATCAAACTCCAAATAAATACACTGAAGTGTGTAGTTTTAATGTTACAAAAAGCAGAAAAGTTCAGGGGGTATCAAGACTTTTGCAAGGCACTGTTAACATGTCAAAACAACAGCAGCAATTGCAGCAAAAGCTAGTTTGAAAATAGGTGTAATTTCATTTAAAACACAAACGTAAGAACATAGCATGTTAAATAAGGTTGCTTTACAAAAGTACGCCCTTTTTGCAGTTTGAGGTATGCCACTGTGCTTGCTCTTACCAGTGAACTTCTGTGGCATTGAACTTTTCCGTTTGGCAACGTTGCTGGCGAGCCTGTCGAGAAGCAGCGCGCGCTCTGAGCCCATCTGAGACCTGGCTGTGTGGCTGTCCTCTGCTTGACCACAAAAAGACAAAAAAAAAAAAAAAAAAAAAAAAAAGAGTAAGAAAATAGAAAGAAAGTCGACAGCAATGTCAAGGAAATGAAGACCTGTTGCCGAGCCACTGCTCTTCATAAAATGAAGCGCAAATACATAAATAAACCAACAAGGAGGAACAACATATTAATTTGACATTAGACGCTCCTCTGACCTCACTTCCTGGTTTTTTTTTTGGTTTTTTTTACCTCATCAGTGAAGGAGGAGAGACCACAGGATGAGGATGTACTTCCTCACCACTACAGCACTATCAAGCAAAACTTACGACATTCGGTGACCACAGAAACAGTGCGCCTCCTTCTGTGTTGCAATCATGCAACTGTCCTGCTGGTACAATAAGGCACAGTCGGCAGCGGGGGCTGACGTCTTACGCGAGCGTGCCTGCGCTGGGCCGGCCTGGGCTCAAACGTTTGCCCTATTTGGCTTCCCCTTTGCTGATACAGAGATTAGAAGCGGTCTCCGCTGCACTGAGCCATCACACCACAGCAGCCATAACCTATTTAGTCTGTAATCATGGGGCACCAGCTATAAGTTCATTAATTTAATGAGGCCATAAAAACAGGATCTGCTGGCTTTTTAACTGCACGCCTGCTGTGTACGCTCACGAAAAAAAAAAAAAAAAAGCAACAACGTGTTTTTGTGGACTTGATGGATGCAGCAGCTGCATGTGTGAAGTTTCGGAGATGTTTTCAGAGAGTGTGACGGCTGCTCACCTCTCTCGGCGGGACCTTTGCTCTGAATGTACACATGGCACCTCTCTCTGTGCTCGTCGAGGGAGCTCCGCTGCTTGTAGCTGCGACTGCAGTGGTTGCACTTGAAGGGCTTCTCTACTGCGAGCAAGAGTTTCAGTTAATCACCCAAAACATCAACGGCATGAAAACTGGCACAGCACATATGATTTCACAAAGTGTGCAGTTTCGCTCAAAACTGATGAGGTGTTTCTTTTTGCTTTTATGTTTTGAAACGGACGGCAGGTAAAAAAAACAAAAAAAAACACGTGACCTGAAAGAAAATGAGTAAGTTTCCAGAGGTGATTGAGTAAAAGATATCATAATGCGATGTGTGTTGTTTGCAAGATTGCATGGCGGGGCTGTTACTGGAAAAGCCAAGAGCCCTCCCGCAAACCCTCACAAGCCGAGATTCAAAAGGGAGAGAAAACCTAGACTCAAAGGAATAACTGACATGGCATTGTTCGCAGGTGCATACGATATATGAGCGCGTTGACGCTGTGTGTGTGTGCTGAGTGATTAAGAACGCATGCATGTGGCTGGCTGCTACCAGAATGGGTGCGCAGGTGCCCGCTGAGAGCGTCGCGTCGTCGGCAGGCGTAGCTGCACATCGGGCATTTGAAAGGCTTCTCTCCGGAGTGCAGTTTGATGTGGCGAAGCAGGTTTCCCTTCTGGGTGAAGGAGGCCCCACACTGAGTGCAGTGGAATGGCCTTTCACCTGAGAAACAAAAAAAAAATAACATTCAGAGGAGGGAAGAAAAAAAAGAAACCCACATGGTTTAACTCATTAATTGCAGAAGAAACTTCTTGCATATTTGCTGCTTCTATTGGCTTGTTGGTCACAGCATTGATATATATATATAAAAAAAATGCATTTCTGTTTTGTGTTTTTTTTTTTGCAATTACTATGTAGTTTCCCATTATTACAGTGAATTGCAAAACACAGAATCATTCACCATCTTTTGAAAGGGGAACAAAGCAACAGTCACTGATTGTCGAGAGAAGACTTTCTCACGACTCAGACCACCAAGCGAGTTGTGCACAAGATGGTGAAAACAGCTTTGGCTAACAGCGGTGTAACGCTTCTCATGTTCCCCCATGCGTCCAGCTGACGGGGACTAAGCCAGTTCGGCCTTCTGGTAGCGTCTCAACTGGAATGTACTGATTGAAAGGTATGCATCATCTACAAGGTTTCTCAACATTATCTTTACATTTGTCATTTTCAGAAAGTTCCCCATCATTTCTAGAAGTGTCTTCATCAGTACAGAAAAAAAAGGATCCAAAATGCTACAATGCAGCATGCAGCAGTATCATACGTGATACTCCAATGCATTCACTGAAATGCCCCAAAAACAAAGCAGCAGTTGGGCAGCATGTTGAACAGCATGTTTCTTCAGACTGGAGGCACGATTGATGCTTTGCAGCGACCAAGCCAGAGTCGTGACTTGAATCTGATGATCTGTGAACCTAGCTAAAGATTAGGGTAATGGCAAGCAGGCCATTTGATTAAAAACCTCTAATCAAATAGGCTTATTACCAAAAAATAAATAGTCAAAAAACCAATAGACGCATGCAAAAACCTGCTCAGCCATTTTAAAAAAGGTTTAATGCCAATAAAAGTTTTTCCACCGACAATTGAGAAAGGTGTATATAATTTTAATCACAGGAATTTTTTGTAAAAATGTAAATGAAACAGAGAAAAGGATGTCCTTTTTAACTTGTCTTTTTATTTTTTGGTGTGAAATGTCTGTCATTTACAATCAGACAGAAACCTTTTGGTTGAATGAAAAAAATGTAAATCTACTAGAAGTATGAATCATTTGGACTCAACTGTACCGGTAACCCAGTTGAGGCGTTTGGAGGTTTGGTTCTGTAGTAGTGATGGGTAATAGTGACAAAAGTTGATGATGAAGGTTCCCACACATTTTCTATTTCAAAATTCCACACTGAATTTTCAGGTTTTGTGGTGTACCAGAAATTGCTACGAGGTTTGTTTACAATGAAAACTCTACTGCAGTAGTCAGGTCTTATTATGTGCATATTTCACAGACGAAGAAACTCAAAGCTGTTCCACTATTTTGGAATCTGGACGTGTTATTGCTCCGGCTCCATTTGAAAATCTAAAATGCTCTCACTGGATTTTTTTTCTTTTTAAAACAAAACATAGAATCTTTAATACCTGCTGCTTATTAAGTTGTTAATAATGTTAAGAGGCTGCTTCACAAAAGTAAATAAATGTTTACCACCCTAAAAATAAATGTTTCCGGATGGTGTGTTGCAAAACAGTAGAGCAGGTGCCCCGTATCCAGAGGCAATTATTCCTCAACCTAGCCGTATGAGGCTCCATTACTGACTTCAGCTGCATGTGTTTCCCTTTCTCTCGCTGCCAATTTCCTGTATGAATACTGCAAATAAAGGACACAAGTGTTTTTGGTCTTTTTAGTAGCACTATTGAACATATTTAGAGCCCCATAAACAAATATTGCTCATCACTTACGCCATCGTTGAGGTCGTTACTGTTAAACAGCACAGAAAATCTGCAGTTAGCTGGAATTTCAAATGATGCTCTCCAACATCAAAGTCAGTTTTTGTGGCTCCAAACGTCAGAGTTTATTCTCATCACATCTTTCCCCCCCTTCTCCCCATATAATTAAAAACAAAACAATAATTACCCATTCCTATCATTACTTAGCCCTGGGGTCACAATGGGCTTCTGGTATGGGAAAGTAAATATCAGTAAAACTATAGCCATAAGTACACCTTTGTGGGGTCTCAGATTAGTGTTAAATTCGGTTCAAATGGCGACTCATTTGGGGCCCATATGGTCCCACTTTATAGCCAGGGTTTACCTGCATCAGAGTTACAGTGCATCAGAGTTACAGGGGAAATTTATGTGGAACCCACTGGGGACCTGTTGTATCCAATACGAGGCAATTTTCCAGTTCATTTCCTGCTTATCTGGAATTGATATGAACTTATATTTGAAATCCATAAAATTCAGGGTTTGCAAAAATATCCTAAAAAAAAACTATTTTCAAACATCTTAAATTCCAAATACTGTCCTCGTGAGACTTTCCTGAAGTCTGGTTCAGTTTACAAAACCTATAAAAGGAAACAAGAAACAAACAACAACTAGTAGTGGAGGTCTTAAAAAGTGTTAAACGTCAGCAAATAGGTGCTATACCACTGCAACCGTGGGATGCTGGCTGACCTGAAGGGTGTTTTTATGGCGTTCGTAACTCACTCCCGTCAAACGTGCGTCTCAGTGAGGAAAAGATGTCAAGTTTGGCTTCAAGTCCAAAATTTTGACCATTTTTCATCTTGCATCTTTGCATGCTCATCTGAACACTTATCTGTCATTGCCATCAAATCAAACAGTTAGCTGTTCTGTGCTCGTCAGTGAACTACAATGGAAGATATTTCACAACCAGATCCCGCCTGCCGATTAGGTGGCAATGACGTGCCAAATGCAGCAAGAACAAAAGCACTGACCCCATCAATAAGAGATAAGTCCGTTGGTATCAGATGATCGTGCAGCTGTTTGTCTGTTTCAGGTCAAGTGCTTTTATACGATTTTCTTTGCTCGTTTGTTTTTGGTGCTTACCAGTGTGGCTGCGCTTGTGCACTAGCAGCACATTAATGCTGATGCAGGAGAGACCGCAGATGTCGCAGCTGAGTTTCCCCTGTGTCGGAATGCGGGCCGCGGTGGATCCGGGCGCGTAGCCCCCGTCTGCAGCCTCATCCAACGCACCTGTCGTTTGGCCGTCTGGCAGGGACGCCACTTCGTAGCGCGAGTAGTCCACCAGTGACAGGTCCTGCGGCTCGTTCATGCCATCCTCGTCTCTCTGCTCGTCGTTGTCCTCCTCTGTCCTGTCCTCGTCAACACCTTCCTCCATCCCGTCCTCGCTGTCTCCTTCCACTTCCTCTTTGGGCACAATCACTGCATGCTCAGTATCGTCCGTCTCCTCAGCTTCGGTTTTTATCACACCTAGACAAAACATGGAAGTAATAAAGAAGCAAGGCAAACATTTAGAGACCTTTCTAATCGCACATGCAGAGACTTAAACTGAACCATATGAGAACAACAAACATGTAAAACATTTCCCACTTCCAAATAAGGAGCTAAAAAAGCTAGAGGAGACACTACTGCGAGTCAGAATGCGAAACAGTCACGTCTTCACTTCTACTTTTATATTTAAAGTTCGATATTAGCACAGGCACATCTCCAAAGTGTGGGGAGCTTAATTTGGGCCGACATTTAGTGTCTCAAAGAGATTCAGTAGATGTGGGCCTGAGATAAGAGGAAAGCGTTTCCTATGAATACACAGAAAGTAGAACCAGGACAGGAGAAAAGCACAGCAGGCGCCTCAGACAGACAAAACCAGTTCCCTTTGCTTTGAAGGAGTCAGTGTGTTCATCAGCACTGTCACACACACTCCCCAGTAATAATATGACCTGCTTTTTTTTATTTATGGACCCTGTTTATAGCCACAAGATGTCAACATACAGTGTCCTACAAAAGAGTTCCCTCCACTTTTTCACATTTTCTCACGTCAGAACTAAAAACGTCAATGCATGTAATGTTATTGGGATGTTTTGTAATAGTTTTGCACGAAGTAGTTCATGACTGTGAAGTGGAAGGAAATGCATGTTTTTCTGCAACCCAAAAATCTGAAAAGTGCTGCTTGCATTTTGAATTCAGCCCTCCTCAGTCGACAGCACGTAGAACCACCTCAAAGTTTCATGTCTTGTGGGGTATGCTCTAGTGGCGCTGCACATCTGGTGACTGATTTTATTACTTATTCTTTGGAAAATAGCTCAAGCTAAGTCAGGTGTAATCTAAAGCATCTCCAAGCAAGATATTTCGAGTTTTGCCTCTGGTCCTAAGTATGATTTAGTACTAGACTTTGACTGGGCCATTCCAACACACAAATAAGCTTTGACCTAGTCCACTCTACTGTAGCTCTCGCTTTACGCTTATTGCCATTGCCCTGCTGAGAGGTGAAACTCAGTCTCAGGTTTTCTGCAGCCTCTAACAGGTTTTTTACGACTGCCGTTTATTTAGCTCCCTCCCATCTTCCCATCAACTCTGACAGGTCTTTCTGAAAATGCTTCACAAAACCATCATCAATGCATGATGCTGCGAAAACCATGATTCATATGTGATGTGTAGTACTGATGTGTACTTTTCCACCATTTAGATCAAGATCGTTTTGCATGTAGGCAAAACGATCTTGCCTACAAGATCGTTTTGCGATCTTCAGCTCAAGTGAAGGCCAAAATCTTCACTTGAGCTGTTGATCGCTGCAGCTCCTCCAGAGTTACCATACGGCTCTAGATCGTTTTGTGCTCTCCTTACTCAGCTGGTCAGTTCGGTGGACAGCTATGAAGGCACATTGTGACACAAGATTAAATTTAGTAGTATCCGAATAAAAATGATTGAACAAAAAGACAACCCAAGGAAATACAATGAGGTCTGTGTTTGTAAAATTACAAAATGCAGAGAACTACTTACGTTTACTCGGTTAAATTTGAGTAGCTTTTGTGAAAAAAAAAAACAACTTTAGATATAGTTTTACTTTTTACTTGAGTAGTATTGTTCTAAACTTTAGAACAATACTACTTTAGAATCTAAAGTATCAATACTTTTACTATAGTAAGTCCTCTGGCTACTCTACCCACTGCAAAAAACTTCACTTAATGAAAAATAGGCTTGAAAATGCTCACTAGAAGTTATTTACATTGTTCCAACACAGTTATAAAGCTTCAGCGTTAGTTTTAGAAGTTCGATATTCAATAAATTGGATTTGGAAGACAGTTTCTTCTGTCTGAATTTGTTATTTTCTTAAACATTTTCTTTTTCATTTTAGACTTTAAAACACTAGAATTTGCCACACAGATTTATTTTTGTCTGCCTGATGACATCAAACGAACCAGTTAGTTAATCAGTAATTGAGCAGCCTTTTCAAAAGCGTTTTACTCTTGAGTAATTTGTTGCATGATTACATTTTACGTTTACTTGAGTAGAATATATTGAAGGAATGCTCTTACTACATCTGCCTCTGACAAAATGTGGAAAACCTTTAAGTATTTAAGGAATACTTTTGACAGGCATATTTTTCTGTACTTCAGCTGTTTTATCCTAATATATTATAAATAAGCATGTTTATTAGGGGTAAATAAAACCTGGTGAACCTGGTTATAATACACTAGGGGAAACTCTGATATGATTACACAATTTGACATTTCCAAAATAAATTTACATTTTCGAAACATGCCAATTTAAAAAAAAAAAAAAAATCTTTTTTGGTGCTAGAATGATGTGGTATTTTGGCCAAATTAAAATTGGTTTATTTCACAAAACTGCAATGGAAACATATATTTTTTTGGTGAAAACATGGTGAAACTGTCATGTTTCACCATGACAGTTTAGAGGAATCCGATTGCTGAATGCACAGTTATCAGCACCGCAGCTGCTGACATGCAGAGTCCTGAGGCTCATCTTGCAGGACCTCTCACCTAGCCTCTTGCTAAGCGTGAAGCAACCCTGAGAGCTACTCAGTTCCATCCAGAAACCACACTGTGGTCTTGGCGGTGGCTGATGATGAGCTAAAGAGCAGCGCCTTGTATTGTGGAGAGCGCTCAGAGGTGCTATGGAAACTTTGCAAGAACAGAGATCTGTGACACCCAATATAGAGTCCAGGGTCTCTGACAGCAGTGAACCGCAGGGCCATGCAACAGAACGCAGAGCGGGGCTTTAGGAAGTCCACCCGGTCGGCTAGATGGCAGCCAACCAGAAATAAGAAGGGAGCGCCGCCTGCACACAATGTTCTCTTCTCAACACTGAGGACTGAAGTTAAAAAACTTTTGGAGTTGGAACAAACTGTTACGATTGGCAACTTGCTGTTAATAGACAGAGAGTCTGGGACCCTCTGTCAAATTCAACATTTCTAATTAATTAACATTCCACTAAAAATTGATTAATGAAAATGAATGGAATTGAAGTTTCGTTCTATATTTCATGGGAATTAATGAAATCTTAAAACTAAATTGTGGATACTGACAGAAAATGGAGAGTAGGACTTGATTACAGTTTGTCTTTCAGACTTCCTTATTTTCTTACCTTAATTTACTATATCTAAACAAATAAGGTATCTATCACTTATCTCATAAGTAGCAGTTCCTCCACTTGTCCATTTACTGATCGATTTCAATATTTTTCCCCAAAATCTGTAGTTCTGTAATAATCTCATTCTACTTGCAGCTGCGAAAGGACGATATGTCTGATGGTAAATATTAGAAATGAGATCCGTTTAACTATCCATGCCTACATGTCTTAAAATTCTCAGGTTTTGCTTCTTTGGCATTTAAAATTATCTATAGCAGGGGGTGCTGTGGTGGCGCAGGGGTTGAGTACGGCCCACGTGTGGGGGCCTGTGTGGCCCACAGTACAGAAACTGTGGGCCACACAGGCCCACACGGGGCCACACAGAAGTTTGCACAGAATTTTTGTGCAAGCTTCTGAACAAAGGCACAAATCAATTCTCGTAATCAGTTTCTCGTCAATTAAAAATAAAACCATGAAGAGTCTTTTTACACCAAGAAATGAATATTCAAATATTCCCTTTCCAGGTGGGTTCGAACCTGCCTGGAATCGAACCAGGCGGGTTCGATTCCCGGCCTGGTGACCTTTGCAGCATGTCTTCCCCTTTCTCTCATTACCCACTTTCCTGTCAATTCACTATCAAATAATAATTAAACTTTAAAAAAAAATTATGTATAGCAATGTCTCTATGGGATAGAACAGCCTTGCAGCCTATCTTAACCATGATAATTTTGGAAAAGAGATTTTCAGTCTCCTAATTAAATAAATAAAGGTAAACAAACTACTATTTATACCAACAAATGCTTAATTTCCACAAAGAAAAAAATTACTGTATTTTCATTAGCTCTCTGGTATTTGCAGTTGTACTTTTTCTTAAGCACGTTGCTGAAAATGTAAGATAAACTGCAAATTCATTTGTTGAGAATAGCTTGTGCATATGTGTGAGTGTATGCACATACGTGCATCCATGACAGGATCCGAGTGCATTCCATTCACAGTGACAGAGGCGTCTTCCGTCTGCTCTTCTTCCTCCTGCGTGTTCACCTCTGCAGCCTCACTGCAAGCTTCTGAACAAAGGCACAAATCAATTCTCGTAATCAGTTTCTTGTCAATTAAAAATAAAACCACGAAGAGTCTTTTTACACCAAGAAATGAATATTCAAATATTCCCTTTCAGCAATTAACACAGAAAATCTTTCTCGCATGCTTTGTAGAGACACAAACTCATTTCTCATGTTTGCAACTTGCACAAATTCCACAAATACGTCTTGATCTTTTCGAAAGAGTGCTTCAGGTCAGATGGCGGTTTCTGCGGAGGAACGAGCTCAGACTGATCACATATGTTTTCAAATTCAAAAACAGGAATGAGATACTCACCCATCTTGTCCTCCTCTGGGGATGTAACTTCAGGATGCTTGTCTGTGCTCATGGTGAGATGCTGGTAGTTTGAAGGTCTTACTTAACAGGTCCAGTTGGGTTCCTGCGATGGGCAATTTTAGAACCAGGTTTGTGAGAAGGAGTTCACAGAGCAGTGACAATGTAAAAGGGCAAATGTGCTCCCTACATTCATCCTGCCGTTTAATATAGGATTAATATAACATTTCACAACCCTATTAAAAGATATTCTGACTATTTCAATGAAGCCTGTGAAGAAATAGAAGCAACACTTGTCTTTGACTGTTCCTGTTGGTTGGACAGCATAAAAAAGAAGCTTACAAAAATAAAAGTGGGTGAAAGCCCACGGTTGATTGCTCGACCCTGTCTCTACATTTAGCCGTATGAGAAAGACAAGATATTCTCTCTGCACACGTATTTCCTGCTGGGTATGTACACAGGAGCGAATGTAAAAGAGCTTTCCACTCCAGCAGCCAAAACCTCCTACACTTGTGGCCATAGTTCGAAAACGAACATCCATCCTACTGCGTATTTCTAATTAAAGATGCTACAGAGACACCTCCACAGGTCACAGAGGAGTTAAGAAAGTTAATTCAAGTTTGAAAGCTTCTATGAATCATAATAGTAAAGAAAAACAAAAATAAATACAAAAAGTTACAGTCTTCTTCTCATAGTTCTCACAAGCTCAAAATAAAATTGAGAAGTGTGTGTCCACATGTTGCAGTTACTGCTAGGACCCACTATTTTAGAACAATTCATCTCATTACCTTATAGTCTCTAAGGTTTGGATATTGCTGAAGCTATCTTACCTTCCAGCTGCTCAGCACCAGAGGAGAGGAAAGCTGCTCTGGTATTTCCCCACTCCACCGCTGGACTTTCTCTGAATATGGATCCTGCGCAGCGTGACTACGGTGAATGCTGGAGCAATCCCTTAAAGGAACAGGAACTCATTGTGAACAAGGTGGAGCAACAAAGACTTCACATCCAGTAGAACGGCGCGAGCAGCTCAGACGGCCCAGAGCAGTCGAGGTGAAACTCAACCTATCAGCTGTTTCCACTGGACCTGGATGTGAAGAATCCGCCACACCACATCCCAATAAAAAGGAACAAAGAGTGGATTAGGCTTTTGATATAATTTCTCTCAGTCCTCACTGTCACTGACTTGTTTCAATTTAAGGAGCTATAACTCCATCTTGTGGCCAAACTGGAGAACTGCTATTCACAGCAATTTACTTCTACTTCATATTGGTGAAAAAAAAAAAGGCCTGAACTATTCCTACAGTATTTCCACTGTTGCTCACGAAGAACAAGGCAAGCTAACTATGTGGAATGTCATGCCTGTTGATACTGTAGTTATACAGTGAGAAAATAAGTACTCCAAGCCTATTTATTCCAGATAGTTAAAGCAAAAACTAAACGGTATTTATTGATATTGACTGATATTAAATGTTTATCACGTTGTATGTTTTTCCAGCCATATCGCCTAGTCATACTCAGGCTCTTGTGGCACATTTTTAATAAGTCTACAATACATACTTAAAAATCAAAATAAAAAGTTGTGTTAACCAACTTATTCTGGTCTAAATAGAGGAGTAGGTAGTTTACTGTGTTGAAACCTGACTGAAAAACCTCCATAATATTGTGTTCATCTTAAAAGGGCTGACATTGGATGACTATAAAAATTTTGAAATGAAAGGCAGCTTGGAGATATGCCTAAAATTTGCTAAAACAATTTGGCCACAGCCAGGTTTCTAAAATAGAGGCTGCACCACATCGTAAAAGGTGCAGGGACAATGCCTGACAGCAAACTGCTGTTTATAGTAGCGAGGATGATCTGCTCTATGCTGGGTGAAGCCTCCTTAAAGAAGTGAAGGGGAGCAGGATCACAAGGAGAACCCGAAGGCTATATGTTCAACTCTATCCTTTAAAAAAAAGGTCAGATTCACTGCTTCAAATGTATCAAACACAGATGGATAGTGGATCAAACAAGAAGGATCACAAGCAGATGCTGAAATGAGGGTCCTTGCAGCAACTAGCTTTTCTATGATAAAGTCATTACATGTTTCAGAACACGCTTCTAGGCAGACAGGTTGTGGGACATTTAGAACCGAGTTAATCAATTTAAACAGCAGGCGTGGGCTATTCTGATAGGACACAATAATGTTGGATAGATCTTCCCTTTTAGCATCTTTAACAGTGTTCTGATAATGGCGCCAGCACTTATTGAGTACCTGGAATGAAACCTGCAATTTATCTTTTTTTTATCTCTCCCACTCCAGTGTTCAATTTACCCTTTTTATATCCCACATGTGGGGTGTAAAAAAGTATGTTCTGCTATGCTGCAACAAGAAAAAATAAGGCACAAAGAAACAAAGAAACTTTATAGTGATCTACATTTAGCTCTAACTACAGTGGAACTGAAGCCAAAATAATCCTCTTTGTGATCTGGGAGAACTTTTTTATTACCTTCTAGTCCAGGGGTGGGCAACTCCAGGCCTCGAGGGCCGGTCTCCTGCAACTTTTAGATGTATCACTACTTCAACACACTTGAGTCAAATAATGAGGTCATTAGCAGGACTCTGGAGAACTTGACTGCACTTAGGTGGTGATTCAACTATTGGTTGGCGTGTTGGATCAGGGAGACATCTAAGAGTTGCAGGACACCGGCCCTTGAGGACCAGGATTGCCCACCCCTTGCTCCATTATATCTTTGCCCTTTAAGGCAAAACCTTTTATTCTGTTTTATGTGTAATGGCACATTTGTAATAGCTAACCAAATTGCTGATTCGCCACCAATCATTAATTGCCAGTGTGCTTGTGCTACCAAATTATATATATACAATCTTTTACAAGGATCCTTGAGTTCGGTTTTAAAACAACTCCCCCATCAAAGCACATGCCAAGGATGTGTCCGATAAATTCCCATTTGGCGTTTTGAACTTTAACGTGCCGACCCTAACCCGCTATGCACCCCTCACATCTGGTCTTATGTCGCATTTTATTGTCTCTATCCCCTCACCCTCCTGTTCTTGTAATTTTTCAACTCTCAGCAAAAAAAATGTAGCCATAAAATGCAAAAGATACCCCCCCCAATACTTTGTTCTCGTCACAAACATCTGCTTCACATGATCACAAAAACCTTATTAAAGCAACCTGTATCAAAGCATAATATCTTAAAATCATAGAATGAAGTAAATAAATACAAATTTTATTCCTAGATTTGCTTTTTTGTCTAATATAATTCTGTTTTGTCTCACCAGTTTAATCTAATTTGGGAAAACACTCATTATTTCAGGCCTGCAACACATTACAAGAAAGCTGAGATAGGATGAATTGTTGGTTAGCATGCAAGCAAATAACTATATCTGACAAGAGAAGCCTGAGGTGATTGTTATAATAACTTGCAGGATTCACAAAAGCTCTCTCTATAAAGGAGTCGGAGTGTATTTTCCTTCAAAACTGCATACCATCATTGACAGGTTATGTGCTTAGAAGCATCAGTTTTATAAATATTTTTTGATTTTCTCCAGTGTATAAAAAAGCAATCCAGACTGTTCTCAGAAACAAGTCAAAATGCCAGACTGTGATTATTTAGGGTTGAATCAGTGGCTCTGACAAAGTTTATTTCCACATCTGTGATAGAAACATTAAATTGAGTACTTTGAGATGTTGGAGAAACATTCTACTTATCACCCCGTTTTGTGTAATAGTTTGTTCAGAGTGATACAGGGTGGTAAATTTTCTATCACAGTGTTGTGCATGCATTAATAAAAGGATTGGTGTCATTCTTCATCAGGTAAAAACTTCTTATGGCTTTCTTTCAACAATGACTGTTTTCCGTACTCCTCTATAGAGACCATATTTGTGAAGTCAACGGATCAGCTCCTCCAAAGTTACCACTATACGCATCTATGATCAATGTTTGGCTTGGCCTGTCTACTTTAGGTGGACAACTACAGTATGTGTTAGTAGGTTTGTAGTTTTACCATACCCTTTCCATTTCGGGATGATGGTTTTAACATTGCTCTGTGAGATGTTCAGCATGGAATATTGTTCTGTAACCCAACCCTACTTTAAACTTCCCCACAAAAATTTTCCCTCAGCTGTCCGCTGTAATCCTTGGTCTTCATAATGTTTTTCATTCTTCGTACAAAGACCAGAGTCCCTCACAGATTAGCTGTGGATTATATACACACATGTGGACTCCAATTTTAGGACTTCTGAAAGCAACTGAGTGCAATGGATTTTATTTAGGAAAAACAGAGGAAAGGGGACTGAGTAGATAAACTACACTTTTCATTTTAGTTCCATTTCATGAGCTCAAAATACATAGACATTTGTGGTTGTAACATGTTAAAGAGTTCAAGGAGCACACATAATTTAACAAGGCACTTTATCTGACCTTCATTCACCAAGCCACTGTTAACCTCCAAGAAGCCCATCCTTTGTTCGCTACCCCCAACCCTCATAAATGCCACAGAATGTAATGGGGGCTTGCTAACTACCTATTGGGTTAGTTCACTGTTTTACAAGTTAGTCATCCTAATAAAGGAGCTTTCTAAAAAGCCAACAGATGTTTTTTTGTTAATGTGCGACTCAACAATAACAAGATTGGCCACGGTGTAGAACAACCTGTTTAAACAAACATGCAATCACTGCCATGGATAAAGCAACCCTCAAGGAGATTTCAGTAACAAGCCATGCCGCCATTCCCACCTGAGTGGTGCCTTGTGAACGTTTGGCTGCTGCCCATGGTCTGTCTATGGCAACCAGCCACGAGCTTGGAAAAAAAAGCAGAAAGAACGCACGCTCACAAAAGCATTACAATGCATGCTGGGTTTCCATGGCAAAATGAAAGCAAAGGAACACAAGAAAAAAAAAGTGAGATGTCGACCAATAAAAGCCATTAAAAGCTGGGTGGAGGGCATATCTGTTCACACTGGCAAACAAGAACAAAGTACAGTCTTTCATGATCAGAAACACACATGATAAATTGACCCTGCTGTGCAGTGTTATTTAAACAGAATCTTGAAGGGTGGGGGGGATTTTTTAGGGCTGGTGGGGGCAGGGCAGGATCAGGAAGAGTGGTGTTTTGAGTGTCCCTTTGCCTTTTATAGCTGCCCACCTCAGTGAGCAGCAAGGGAGAGAAAAGGAGATTTGGGAACTGACATAATGAAGCAGGGAGTGGAGGGGGGAATCCATAAAAACACACCGAGACCTTCTTGAGGGAGCAGAGGTTGTTTTGTTGGCTGAACAATAATTAGCCCCAGAGATATGTACATGGATTTTCTACTTTTGGAGTTGATTAAAGAGGAGAGCACCTGATGGGTTCCTGCTTCTTTTCAGAACCAAATGTATCATTTTGCAGACTGCAAATCAATACAAGAGACTGTCATGTAAAATACACCAAATCTAAATGGATAGTGAGCGAGAACAAGTGAGAAGGCGATTCAGCCGTTTTCCTCTGTGCAATCAGGACTGAGAGAGGACAAGCAAGGGGGAGTGTGCACAAGTTTGCAGGTCTGAGAGTGTGAGAAAGCTTTGGAGAGACAGAGGGAGACAGAGGAGAGAGCTTCAGCCTGGCTTTTCTCTGCTGCGTCTGGAGAGAGAGGCGTGTCCACGGACCAGTATAAAGTCCAAAGAGAGCGGCTCGCATTGAGACATTCTCAGAAGACGGTCCTTCGTGTTGCACACTGACCAGAGGAGGAAACTGGAAACTGTGGCGATTCTGTTTTTGATTACCAGCTTTGCACATGGACACTTGTTGACTAGGCATTTTTTGGCGTTTCCTCAAAAGGTGGATGATACTCACCTGAAGAAATCACTTGTATATCCTTCAATCTCAACAAAAAAATATTTTTTAATCACCAGAACATTCTCTAGCTGATAAAAGGCAGGCTCCAGTTTCTGCACTGTGAAATTGAACCAGAGGAACAGAGAGGTAATACAGTCGAGGCATTGTGTCCTTGCAGTCGAAACACTAACCGGCTGACATATCAAAAGATTCCTGGACAAAGTGTTCCTCTAAAACCTTCTTTGTCTGTCTAAAGTCTGCTGTTAGAGAGGAAAGTCATCAAAAAGCAAGAGAAGGGAGGGGTGAACCTGAGAGGATCCTTGACAAAGGGCAAAGGACTACGTGCAGGTGTCTGAGCTGTCATGGTGCGAGGACGTGGCGTGACTTCAACCTGCTGGGGCCTGTGGACATTCGGTGCCCTGTCACTGGCGGTACTGTGCTTATCGGACCAGGCCATCCGCTGTCCAGTGTGCTCCGATGAGAGGCTGGCCAGCTGCCGTCTGCCCGAGAGTTGCGAAGAAACAGTGCGCGAACCTGGCTGCGGCTGCTGCCCCACCTGTGCTCTTCCTAAAGGGGCACACTGTGGTGTGTACTCGCCCCGATGTGGCACTGGCCTCCGATGCTACCCACCACGGGGTGTGGAGAGGCCGCTGCACTCCCTGATGCATGGCCAGGGCATCTGTACAGACGAGAGGGAAGTGGAGGAGAACTCAGGTAAGAGCAAACAGATCTGAGTATGCATCCTTTCTGCCTCTGCCAGGCAGACTCATGACAGGAAAGATTTTCAGGAAATGTCCAATTACAATCCTTCAGTCCCAGTTGACCAGGTCAAATTCCTGCTTCTTTGCTCACTTGGCCTTACCTGACCTGGGGAGTGGTTGTGACAAGGTCCTGCGTGTTCACCCTAATCTCAGCTAAGCCGTGAAGCAGAGCATGCTTCCTGTCGGCCAAGCTCACACAGTCCCTCTGCTGTCTCCTGGTTGCTCGCTGTGAAAGGGGCCCTGCTGTGCAGCGCAGGCTTAAGACATGCGAGTGTCTTGGTGTTGGCTGGGGCAGACATTGTGTGTAGGACGTTATGCTCTACCTGTTTCAATGAAAAAGTGGATTAAATAGATCCTGCAGGGAGCTGTCAGGCACAGGCAGGGATGTACACCATTGCTGCAGTGTAAATGTAAGTCCATATGTGTGCCTTTGTAATGGGAGGAGGTAATAAAAGCTGCTGTATAAAATGTCTGTAATGGAGTGAGGCCAGTCTGGGGCTATTAGCACTCTCTGCAATCAGTAATTCACTTGGTGCTCTTTCATGGATATCCCCCTTCCTCCTGCTGCAGATTTCAAACAATTCTTGTCCTGATGTCTCTATCAAACTCTTCTGATCTTTGGGGTCTCATTTTCTCTCCCCTGACTTCTCTTTGTTCTAGTATTCTTTTGAAAATAAAAAAAAGTCTGCATCCAGTTTTACACAGTTGAAGGAATAATTATTGATGTTTTACTAGCTCAACTTCTTTTTGGAGAAGACATGTACTATTGGTGCCTTTAAGGACAATCCGATCGATCTAATAATGTTTTGAAGATATGTTAGCTGTTGCATTTCTTATACTGCAACTGCTCCTTCTGAACTCAATCTCCCAGATCATTACTTGCCTCTGAGAATACCAGAGAAGTAGATGAGGCTCAGCCAATAGAAAGCTCCCAGGGGCTGCATCCTAACTGCAGCATCTGCTCCCCCTGACCCGATCCACCCCGCCTCCTGTGTGCCCCGACGAGCCTTCGAGCGCATCGCCCACTGCCTCCAGCTCCTTGATGAGGATGAGCTCATCGTCACCCTGGCTGCCAGGGCTGAAATTAGAGCCTTCTGCTCTCTCTGTGCATGACCGGCATAGGTTAGCATGACTACATGAAGTCAGAAAAAAGAAAGGAGCTGATTTTTTTGGATTTTGATTAAAAAATAAAAAAACAACAAAAAACAAGCAGCTGTATGCATTTGTCTCAGCTTTCATTAGTCCACACCCGTATGTTACTGCTGCCCTTTGCGCTGACCATTAAGCTGCCCTGAATAGAGGTTGCAACAAACCAATGAGGAGTCATGTCTGTTTTTTTTCTGGGAATGAAAGCTTTTGGAAACTTTTGTGTTTTGAGTGTTCGGTAATCTGAGTGTTGAGTCTCCACTGCACCCCCTTAATACCCCAAAGAGTCTGTCATAACAAAGAGGTGCAGTTTCCCCATAAACCAAACTGTAAATCAGTTCTACCAAGGCTTCTGAGATCCAGTGAATATGAGGAGAAACGATCAGAAAAAGGAAGTGGAGAAAGGCAACTTCATTCACAGGCAGTAGATTTCCTTTGTGGCGCATTCTCTGCACTTATGCATTATTAAACAAGGGGGTGCATCTCCTGAATACATGCCCCACTCCTAGCAACAGTGAACATGCAAGATAAAAATAGAAGAGGGTTTTTAAAAACCAAGAGGATTCATAATAAAAAGAGCTAGGATGCAGCAATGCACATCTTTGCTGAAAGGATGTTCAAGGTGGATGTCAGAGCCCTGCTTGAAAAAATTATTTTTAATACTATCTTTTGTCAATTGATTTCACTACTGACAAACTACAACATAAAGCATAAAATATAAATCCTAAGAAGAAAATGACTTTTACCATCTCAACAACAGGCGCTCTACTGAATCTCATGTTAAAGTCAAGGACCTCTTGAGTGTTTTTTTTCAGAAACACTCAGTCTTAATACTCAGAATAAATCCTCATGCATGTGTTGGCATACATCCCTGCGTTCCTGCCGAGAACCCGGGTGTCGGGTATTGGGGCACTTCTCTCTTATGGCAAACGCAGATATAGTTTACGACCTGACTCGTACCGATGTCAGACTATGAAAAGTCCTACAACTCTAGGTCCCAACAGGAATTGATGAATAATGCTGTCAGTAACGCTGGACTCTGTTTGACCACACTGAGTTTGCTGTGACGCACACGTCATTATAAAAGCCACACACTAATGTAGATGAGGTTTTTCGGCAGTTTCAAACTAGTTGAAAATCTGAACTAAATTTCCATAGATTCTGTTTATTTATAAGGATTTGGTTTACAACAAATACAATGGTAAGGCACAGGAAAAATCTAATCCAACTTAGTGGTCTTCAGTTTCCCTGAAATGCACTGGCCAATAACACTATTGCACAAGCATTGACAAAGCCTCTACCTCTTTGAAATCTTTTGTATGGTCACATTTTGGGTACTTGGTAGAAAAAACTATTGTTGAGGTGTATACCAATGCTAATACTTGATCTATCTTACTGGTACCTTGCTAAAGGTTCCAAGTCTGAAATTCTGAGACTGGTCAAACACCACCTGAATAATTCTAAATTGTTGAATATGCATGAAACTTTTCTCTTATTTGTGAAAACACGCTAAAATGGAATATTTAAATGCTTTGATGGGTATACAGCTCTTCTCCAAATCTTTCATGTTTCAGGGTTGTTGTTGGACAACATCGCATTCCAGCTCTCTCCAAAGATTTTCTTTTGGGTTCATGTCTGGAGACTGGCTAGGTCACTGCAGGACCATAAAATGTTTCTGACAGAGCAACTCTTAGATGCCCTGGCTGTGTTTTGGATCATTGTCATTCTAGAAGACCCAGTCAGGGTCCATATTTAATTATCTTACTGATAGGAGGTTGTTGCCCAAAACCTCACAACATATCCATCCCGTCCCTTTTCCTGACAAGCATTCTTAACACATGATGTTTCCACACACATGCTTTATGGTTGGGATGATGTTCTTGGGATTGTATGGTAGTCCTTCCTCCTCGTTAAAACACAGCGAGTTGAATTTATCCCAAAAAGTTCTATGTTGGTCTGGTCTGAACACGTGACCTTCTCCCATGCTCCATCTAGCTCATCGAGATGACAAACTTCAGATGGGCCTGGCCTGAGCAGGGAGACCTCACCTGCACTATAGGATTTTATTTCATGACAGCATAGCGCTATCATGGTAACCTTTGAGACTGTAGTTTGGACTTTAGTCATGATCACTGATGCATCCTGAAGTGAGCTCTTGCATGAAACCCCAATCCAAGGGAGATTGACTGTTATTTTGAGCTTCTTCCATTCTCTATTAGTAGGGCCAACAGTTGTTGCTGTTTCACCAACATCGATGCCAAGCTGTACACCTAACCATTCACACCTTGGTCAGGTCTACAACACAGTCCACAATGTCCTTGGCTCTTTGGTCTTGACCATTGTGGAGAGTTTGCTTCTTTTTAAACCCCTTATGTTTTTACATGAGGTGAAAAAATAGCACAGCAGACAGTCTGACATCGAAAATGGTATTTAAAGATTTAGCTTTAGAATGGGCTTTCTTATATGTTATACAAAATAATATCAGGCTGCATATACATTTTGTTTGATTAAATTGAATCTTTCTTGGAATTTCATCTTCTTTCTAAAACTCTTTAAGTTTGCATCAAAGTATGGAACTATGAATTTCTTTCAGGGCACTGAAATTTGAGATTTCTTTTGGCAGATGTTCTTTAGTGTTGTCTATTTGCTTTCTTTGGGCTGTGCAGTACATTTGGACAGCTGGAGCTGTTATGATGGAGACACACCAACATTTCAGTTTGTCCTGCCCATGACATTTGTACTGTGAGGACAATTAATCATTGTGGGTCACTACATCATCTACTGATAATAAAGGAACATTTATTCCCACTTCCTAAGCATCTTCTTAACAAGTTTAAAAACAGAATGACTCCTCTTAAAATAAGAATGGCAGTATTGTTTATTTCCATGCATTATATTAGTGAATTCAACTTGAAAGTGGAAACAAAGGGTGCATTCCAAAGTAGTGTAGCCTAATTCAGTGCTGCTGTAGATTTCCTGAGGCGAAAGACACACAATCACACCCCAGCTTATTCCTCTAATGTTGTTGGATACCTGACATGAATTCAGATTTGGTTTCAATAGAGAAGAAAAATAAAATTCCTTCCTGAAAACAGAAGAAACCCAGAGTCTCAGAGGACATAGCGGACAACGCTTTGATCCAAAGTCTTTCACAGAATTAAAGACAATGTTTTTTTTGTTGACGATCCATCTGGAAGAGGTTCTGGCCAGCTCTTTAAACCATATTTTTGAATCTGATCCACACCTGTGTGAGTGTGTTATCCCTGGCTTGTAAATGTTTGGGGCCTCAGGCTGAAGTCTTACACAATTTTTAAAGTCAACAAAAGTATTTCCTTTTCATAAGCAGCTAGAAATGAGTGATAGAATATTTGAAAACATCTTGTTTCTATACAAACTCTTCTAAAGTAGCATTAGTTCAATACGCAATCTTTTGAGTACAAAATTTTTATTCAAAGCAAGGCATGCATTTTAATTTCTACAGATTTGTTGCTTCCTTTTATGTCAAGCTTCCTAAACAATAAGTCTGCATTCATAATAGTACTGCGTTTGCTGTGCTTGGATTCACACAAATTAACATAAGGTACTGTTTTGACACAAGTTGGAAGTGGAGCAGAATCAGACGTAGCTAAAACTGGTTTTCTTGTCTTCTTGATCAAATAATGAAGTAACTTTGCTTAAATCATTCCACTGGTAAATGATAAGAGAATAGGCACAGGCATTTCACACGAGCCATACTGATAGTTTTGAACAGTGTGTGTTCAACTAAATCAGACATCAGCTGATGATTAACAGATTTTTAAGAAGTATTTTGCCTGGAAGCTGCCTGGTCTGACATTGATACTGTGGGAGAAGCTGGTGTTGACTGAACAGAAAAGCCTCATGGTTTTGAGCAGGGAAGGCTTAAACTTGCTGTCAAAGACATATAAAAGTCTTTTGCATAGTGTCCTAAAGATGCCTGACAAACACTCATTACATTTGTTTCTGTTTATGTGCTGATTTCAGTTTCCAGACTATTATAAACAAACCTGATCCCCCGATTTTAGGAAGTAGTATAGTTGCAATGAAGGGAGTATCTTCATCACAAGTAAACAAGTAGGACGAAGTAACTGCAGCAGTGATTGATCATTGTTGACCTTAAACATGCTGTCTGAATCAATACTTTGACATTTCATCTTTGGTTTATCTGGCTGAGTAGCAAATGCACCATCATAAATGTCCTAAGTGATTTTCATCAAAGTGACCAACATGTTTTGCTTATTACAGAACTTCTGTTTTTATTCAACACTGCTGGAACTGGCCATTGACATGGTGCACTAGTGTCATTAGGCATATGGAAAAAATTGCACTAAACTGATAACTTAAGCTCAGAGTTCAGGACTCTCAGTATCTTTTTTATAATTTTTACTAAGATTTGCTACATCTTATACAAAGTTATCAAGATCAACATTTTAAAATTGAGTTTATGGTTTGTAATGTCAGCTTTATCTATAAGAGTAAAGCCAAATGCAAACATTAACATGCAGATAAATCATCTGAAGTATAAATCCAGCTGCCTGTGGCATTCAACAAGCCCCAAATACTGTTTGAGTCCTTTCTGCAGGAGACATCTGACCACACACTGGTACTATGTCAAGACAAGTGAGTCCATCTGTCGTTAATTATTCACCAAGAGCCCTTCTATTGTGCTTTCAAGTACAACAGGATTGTCTATGACAAAACAATTTCAAAGTATGCATAAGTACTGTATTTAAAACTACATTCTTGACCATTTTCAGGATGCTTTGTTATATTTTTTTTATTCATTGTGAAAATGAAAAAATCTGCAGTTAGTTGAATATTTGCCCCTTTGTGAAAAATCTGTTCACTATGGGAGGAAAAAAAGTATTGCTAAATAAAGCAACACCAAACACTCACTGTCATTACTTCAATGGAGATATCTATCACAGATGGAAGAAAAAAAATTAACAAAGATCCTGCTCATTACGAAACCGTGAACAAGCTTTTACACGCAACAGAGTTTTTTCTGTGATAAATATGCTGATCTTCAGTTCAACTCTAAATAATTTTTAAGATAGAGATTTTCTTTTATGTTAAAAAATTTGATTCTTAGTTTGGCACATGTTTGAGTTCTTCAAAAAAATGGGGGGGTGGAAACACTTAGCTTGTAAAACCAATGTTTTGTTAAAACACAACAGTGTGTTTCATTGGTGATACAGAGTAACAGTAAATGTTTATCATTAGCAATTGATTTGTTAAATCTTTTAAATTCATACTACAATCGACTAATTTTGGGGGTTAATGGTTAAAATGGGGAAAAAAATGGAATTCAAAAATAGAACGCAAAGAAAATAAAACATAATTTGGAAAATAATAAAATGGATATAGGGCCCTAAATTAGTACATACTTTGACAACCAGTTAAAGTAATTTTCTATAACCTGTTCTAGGGCTGAACCGTCTTTGGAAAATCTACATGATGCTATTGATGAAACTAGGAATGTTGTTATTGGCTACGACTAACTTTCACTCTTCAGATGCTTAGAAGTTATAATCTATCCAATTGGTTATCAATAGGTATTAGTATACAACACTTTCATTTCATGATATTACATAAATTTAAACTGCAATGGTGATTGCAATGTGATTCACCAGGCAGCTCTAATATGTTCTTCCGATACAACTCTATCAGAAGAAAATATTCACGTATGAATCTGATAAATACGTCTCCAGCAGGAGGTTATGCAGTTTCATGTTTTGCAACAGTAATATGACTAAAATTGAAGATCGGAACAACCACCAATGCAAGGTAGATGTTTTATTAGGTGCTTGGACCAAAATTATGCAAATATAAATCAACATATAAAGAATATCAAGAAAAATGTAAGTGATATAATGGTTAGTTACAACTGGGCACACAAGTGGGGTCATGAAATGTTAAAGGGGTGAACTGACCTGGAGTTTTTGTAAACCCTGCAGTCACTGACTTGACAATGATATCAACAGTAAACCAAAATATTCCTGATTCAGATTTGAGGCTATCTGATAAAATTTGTTCCAAACCGAATCACACAACATGACAATGATCCAAAACACAGCAGTAAATCTACCACACAACTTTGAGAATTTTTCTTTTATTAGACCACTTTAAAATTGTGGCCTATTTTGTGTTGGTATATTAAATAAAATTCCACTAAAAATGCAGTAAGTTTTTTTTCTCTTTAACAAGGAACCACATAAATGAATGTTTTTTCAGGGCTGTTTTTTACAATTCCTGCTCACCTGCCACAAAGAAACACCCTTCAATCTGTCAGCTCAGGCCATAAAATGTTCGAAATATATCTAACATGGCAAAGGGTGGTGATCCAAGTGAAACCACATACAGAAGTAGTGACTTCCTCCGTGGAAAACAGCAGGGTAGCAAACAGGACATGCCACCCCTGACCCACTTCTAAATCACTTCAGCTTGCCCTGTGAAAGAGCATGGAATCGGAGAAGTATGAACAAAAAGAAGAGCAAGGGACAAAGTGACGGAAGCAGCTGAAATGCTGTTGCTTCTTGCTAAAGAATGTGCTTAACACCAACACGACTAAAAATACAAACAGCTGAGAGACACTTTCCATCTCGGACAAGCAATGCCACTGTCTGCAAAGTCCGAAACCTGGTCATTATTCAACTCCTGACTTTTGTTATAAATGCAATAGAACTTGTCTGGGTGTGAGTTTGTGTGTAGTACAATTCTTAGAAAGACTTGCATGATACTGAAGCTTTAGGACCTTTCCTTCATTGTCTTTTAGGCAACTGCAAACAACAAGATGTTTAGTAGTGGCCTTAGCCTGAGTTAAAATCTGGTTTAGTGTTCAAAGCAACAACTTTAAAGTGTTATAAAGCACTTAAAGTACTTTGATATTCGTGCCAATTTGTAAATAGACCAAAGGCGCAAACCATTTGCACAAAGTTCTTTGAAGTCAGAAGGGAGAAAGATGGTTGAGAACAAAGGATTGCAACTTACAATATACTTTGCTATTCCTCCAGTCACGTTCACTGACTGGTGTCCTCTTATGACAGAGCAGATGGCCTCTATCAACCTCCATTTGGAACAAAGCGATGTTGCTGAGGAGTTCTTGAGGACGAAGAGCGAGGAGGGCATTTCCTCAGGAAGCAGCTGGGTGCCTTCAGGCCCAGAGAGCTGCAGAATTATAGACATACAAAGGTGAAAGTGGTGCTGACCACAATGCAGAGAGGATAGAAGAGAGGAGGTGGCATAGTTTTAAATATCTCTGAACTTGGTCATAACACAGTAACTGAAGGGTACCAAGGTCAGTGCTGAAGAGGGGAGCCCAATTACCGAGGCTCCTTCGTTGTGGTTAACCAGGCGTTTTGTTAGCACGGATTTCTCCACGTTCAGCTGTAGGAGATCTACCACATCTTGCTAAAATATTGACACCATTTTAACTTTATCACATTTCTGAACTTCACAACCACTTCTTTTAATGTACTGTATTTAAATTATTAATTAAAATAATAATCATAATAAGTCCAGGGGTGGGGGCTATTTTATTGGTAGGCCAACAAATGTAGAAAATAAATGGTACATGGTTTTCAGAATTTTTTACCGATCAAATTTGAACAGAGGAACTGAATTTGTAATAATTTGTAACTAAATCCTCCCCACATCTGCATGTCTATGTCTTTAGCAGTGGACAGACAGGAGGAGATCATCCCTGAACACCCGAACAACAGCAATATCCGGTGCAGTCCACAGGACAAGCGCTGCATACAGAAGACCATGGCACGACACCCTCTGAAAACCACAAATCTGAGAAGCAACAGCGGCAGAGAGGAGACCAAGCCAGTGCTGGTGAGTGAAATTACCACCTAACTGCAAACAAAGAAATATAATTCGTAAGCCCCAGCAGGTATTTCACATCAGGATTCAATTGGTCCTGGTTCAAATTCTTAAAAAAAAAAAAGAAAAAAAAAAAGGAATTCCTATTAAGCACCTTTTGCTCACTAATTATTAAAATAATGGAAAGAAATATACAAATTATCCCTCCATTGAACTGATGTTAAGTAAGTCAAGCAGAAAGCTTAAAGTTTTTCATAAGTTGATGTGCGAAATATTATTTTAGCTGGAGATGCATCCTTTGCTACAAATGATCAAGCGTACACTAAAGGAATGCAATGTCATTCAATTTAAAATTATTATTTTATTAAATAGAGGAATTGAATAATTTAATTGCATATTTATTATTTATTAGCATTCTATTAATGTATAAAATGAGCATAAGTGGTTAAATGAAAAGTCTGCTGAATGTGGCAATAGTTCTTATACAATTAATTGTCAGAATAGTCAATAAAATAACCACTTACTGAAATATTTGTTAGCTACGACTCTACACTCTTGCATCAATGTGCAGTTTGTTCTGTTTATCTGGCAAAGGAATGGTGATACCACTGTAATTGCTCAATGGCAAGCACATGTCTTAATGCCTTTATGTAGATAATATATGACATATCTCGTGGTTGGTCAGCAGGTTTAAAGACACCTGATGAAGAATTATGACTCACCCATCTTTTCAGAAACCCTGTAGGTTAAGCATTCCCTTCTTAACTGGAGACTGGCTAGATCACAGTAAATTACCCTAATGTGATTCTTCTTAAGCCACTCCTTTGGCTTGATGACAAATAGGCCATTATAATGCAGGGGGCCCCATGCATAGCTCACTTTCAGTGTCCTGCCTGAAGGGAGAACGCTTTGCTTCAAATTTTAACAATGGCCCCTTGCTGTGGTGAAGTCATCCTGTACCTTGGCAAAAAAACAGCCTTACAGCATAATACTCCTGGGAGAAGTTGCTCTTTGGATCATACTCTGCTTTTTTTTTTCCACCAAAGACATGTGTCAGGCTGATGCCAAAGGTCTCATCTGACCACATCACTTTTTCCTAAATAACACTGAGATAATGGGAACCTAAAACACACCGTATGGTGCTGACACTTAAATAAATTATGCAAAGTGACTTACCAATATTCTTGGTAACTGTGGTTCCACTTGTGCTGAGATTGTTAAGACGCTCCTCCTTTGCAATTGTAGACTGATCCATCACCTTTGTCTTGATCACCTTCAATCCAAGATCTTTTACAGAGTCAAACCAAGGGTCTCAAAGTTTTCATGCTTTTCCAAATTCCATGTACATAAAATGCATGTATTATCTCTCGCGTGCTTCGACACAACTTTGATCTTGACTGTCAATGTAGAGAGATGTGGATATTAGAAATTATGATTTTGTGGCACGCATGCTTTATGCGTGCAACGAGTTGAGATCCGGGGCTTTGGTAATCGTCCCATGACCAATATGCAGGTAATTCAGACTGAGCTGTAGGGTATTAAATGCTTATTTCACTCAAAAACAGGGTAATTTTGAAGCCATGTAAAATTTAACTTAAATTCTGACTATCTCAAAAATGAGAGAGGTTATTTCTTGAGAGTGAGCAAACTTACAAATCAGGAGGGAGTTGAATGTTTATTTCCCCACTGTGTAATAGAGAACAACTCCTAGATTAAATTATGGGTAATTCAATAGAATTGTTTTCACCTGACTTTAAAAAACAAATTTGATTACATTTTGCCTCTATCTAAGTAATGGTCATTTTAACATTGAAAATGTTTTAGGAAAAATTAAGTCTACCAGTTCTAAAATATTTGTTTGCAACCTACATAGCAAGTTGCAAACCTACAACTGGTCTCAAACACCGGCCCCAGAGGGCCAGGTTCCTGGAAATGTTAGACATTTCTCTGCTACAACACACCCAAATCAAATAACTACTCCATTAGCTGGACTCTGTTAATCTTAAATGCATGCTGAGGAGGTAGGTTAGCCATTTCACTCAAGTTCATTGGATGGATCTAATAGTTCCAGGACACCAGCCGTCGAGGGATAAAGTTTGAGAATCCTACTCTAGACATGAGCTACTAAAACTTTATTGAATGTAGTCTAAGCATTTAGTTACTGTACTTATTGTGGAAAACAGAGCTTTTTGGCATTCTGTGCCTTATAGAGAAACACTGAAATTTGATATTAGCCGGCTAATTAGCAGAGCTATTTTTGCTCGCTGAGCTTGTCGGTACTCTGGTTAAAACTTGCTGCTCTAAACTTTTAGCATGCAAAGTTTCTTTCAGAAGAACTTTGATTACCTCATTACAATAATTGATGGCGCTCCTCCGCTTTGCACACCACGTTCCAGGAAACCGCCAGACTCATTTTCTTCTTCTTTTAAGTTTTACTGGCGGTTGGCAAACCAACTGAAGGGGCATTTACTGCCACCTACCGGACTGGAGTGTAGTTGGCAATGGCATCAAAAGTGCAACGGCACAGGTAAGGGAGGGGCAAGTAGGGATAAGTGTTGCCAGATTGGGCGAGTTTCTCCCCAATTGGGCTTCTTTTGAACACGTTGGGCTGGGAAAAGAACAGCTTTTGGTTGGTTGCTAATATTTGGGCTGTTTTTCACAGCATTTGACGTGTTTTTAGAAAGCATCCATAGAAAATTAAATCAAAATAGTTATCACTGAGTGGCAGAAAAGTAAAAAACGTTAACATTTAATGACATGTCATATTCTTACTCTCATTTTATTAGTTATTTTATTTTGAAATTATATTAGATAATAAAGTGTCACTATGAAATTGTTTTGGCCCAAATCAATTTTAACCTAAGTTTGAGAATTGGGCTTGTTTTTGGTTGTTTCTTTGTTTTTTTTTAGTTTTGATTTGGAAGCTGTCAGTCTTTCAACTCTGCTTCAATCTCTGCTCACTCTGGAACTTTCTCTGATATTTTAATAAAATTACTTTGAACCCTGGAAAGTGTGAAATAAATTATGATTTAATGGTTTCAGGTAATTTTCTAAAAGAGAGGTATACCTGGAGAAGTTAGCAGGCTCAAAGTCCAAGTCATTTACTTGCAACCTGACTTTGACTTGCCTCTCAAAGACTTGAGACTTGGTCTAGAGTTGTGACCATCTCTTTCACAATCTATGGCCTACTAGTTCAGCAACAAGAGTCTATGTGCTAAACTGAGCAGCCTGCAGCCTGCTTTATAACCTCTTAAAACCCTTTGGATCTTTATAAAATTGAAAATTGGGGGGGAGGGAAGTAGACCCTGATTTGTGAAGCAGATAATTTTCTGACTGAAGAAAAATCCAAACAATCAAAGAGTTTTGGTAAAACAGGAGCTGACATGTGGAGATTAACCTTTTGATATGCAGCTGGAAACAGTTTTTAAATTAGCACAAAAAAGTAAAACCTCAAAAAGCATTCAGCTGCAAATAATTATTTGTATTTTCACTTTTAGACATCCACTAGGAGTTGCAACACATTACATGTTTTAATTGTGATTTTACTCAACTTTGCAACTTTCATAGCACTAATCCTTTGTATAAATGTTTTGTGTGTGGGTGTGTGCGTGTGTGTGTGTGTGTGTGTGTGTGTGTCATTATTGAGTGTGTACAAAAAACAACTGCACAACTGATATCAGGGTGTACCATAAAAGTCTCTTGAAATACTTGTTTCTCCTAAAGGCGCCCTGCCGTGCTGAGCTGCAAAGAGCTCTGGACAGATTGGCATCCAACAGCCGCACCCATGATGACCTCTTCACTATTCCCATTCCCAACTGTGACAAGAATGGAGATTTCCACCCAAAACAGGTCTGTGACTTGGAAAACAAACTTAGTATAAGCTTTCTGGAATCCTCCTCTGGAATCACTGAGCAGACTGCTCTTTTGGCCATGTCTGCTGGTGAACTGTGAATCCTTAATGTTACGCCAAATTAAATGAAAAAGAAAATCTTTAAACTTCAAACGGCTCTATTCAGATCGCATCAGCATTCTGTGGGCCAGAACACAAAGCACGCCTGCAGAGGATGACATACTATCATACAAGTTCAAGATCAACAAAAGAGTCTCCAAACAGACTGTCGCAGTGAAGCCAAAACCCTGTTTTTCCAAGCTGGTGTGAAAAGAGATTTATGTTCAGAAATTAAGATGTCATGTGTAAGGCAATTTGCCCGAAACCGTTGAACAACGATCACTCTATTATTGTGATGGATGCAATTAGGTTTTGAATGCAGCAGCTGCTTTTCTTTTTTCTTTGTTTCCCTGTTTTTGCAAGACTGAGCAAACATGCAGATAAGAGTGAGAGAATCAGAGAATATAAAAAATAAAAACTGAGATAAGGCCGCTTTAAGTTGCAGACTCAGACTATGTGATAAAAAGAAAGCTCTGCTAAGGCACCAGCCATCAAATGTCTGAGTTATGCTGATTGTGTAACGTGGTTAAAGTATCTCAGTCTGCTCAGTTTCTCAGGCATCTGTTTACTGTTTAACTAAAACTGCACTGTGATAATACCCAAAGGCAAGCAAAGCACAGGCCATTAAGGACAACTGGGACCAATTTTAAGCCAGCGTTGCTCTGAGATTTTTAACTGGTGGTGTTGGAGCCTACGTAAAAACTGAAATCATCCTGTTAAAAAGGTCCAAACACACGCAAAATCTGAACAGCTGAAAGCTCACACGGGGAATGTGGGGATTTGAACCTGATCATTTAATTAGACCAACTGCCATTTACTGTTTGTTTAGTGTCACTTTAATTGCACTTTAATTAGTTTAGCATATAATTTTGATCTCTTTAAGAGATTAGGTATTGGAGTTGTTAGTGGATACTACTTCTTTGCCAAAATGTATTTTCCACCATTTTAGAGACTACTGGTCACGAAAAGTAAAGAGTCAAAAGAGCAAAGTCAAAAGATGAGCTGCTTATTTGCTCATCTAGTACATACAGAGCAATGTCTGCATTCCTCCACAGTTATGTTCATGTCAAACTCGCTCACACATGTAGATCACATATTTCAGCTATTTTCCATTTGGACTTCTTTGGTACTTAAAAAATTAATTTTTTATTTTTATTTAGCTAAAAATACACAGAGAAAAAAATCAACATTCAAACTATCATTTCTGACAGGGTCACTTTAACATATTTCATATCCCAGAAGCTTATTTGGATTTTTAAGGTGATCTTAATCACCTTAAGTTTAAAAAAAATAATAATTATTTTCTCTTTCACTCGTTTTGTGTTTCTACTTATAACGTTTTTCAGAGAGATGTTTGTTTGTGAAATCACAAGAAAGCACAAAAATAGACTAGCCAATATTTACTAGTTCATATTGCTAACATGAGTCCTATTGATTGCCTGTCTTGAGGATGACAAAATTAAATGTAAACCCTTTCCCAGATTCCAGTTGGGGAAAAAATAATACTTGCAAATCCCCATATATATATGGTATTACTACTACAAACATCTAGTTCAATCACCTCTACAGGACGGAGGAGCAAAGTCCTCTAGTGTCAAGTATGTGACGTACTATTGGACAGCTGAGGCTTGGCTTACATTGGCTCATCAGCATGACACTGATTCCAACTAGACCAACTACAGATTTGTAGTTGGTCTAGTAGCCAGTATGACCCTTGTGTTTGTATGGATATGCTTTGGCTTACAAGATTTCTCCCCAGCAGACTGCTTGGCAGAACTAATGGTGCTATATTCTGACTGTGCCAGTCAAATCCCAGAGTTTAACCTGACCGAAATTCTGTGGAGATATCTTAAGCTTTACAGATACTGCAAGTCTTGACAAACTGAATAAATGTTGTGAAGTGGTGTATGCTGTTCCACCAAAGTAATGTGAGATACTGACACAGTCAGACATGAAACATAGTAGTGCATCTTTAGAACTGCATTTCTGTGACTAATTCCTTCATCTTTACATTCATCCACAGTGCCATCCCGCACGAGACGGCCATCGGGGAAAGTGCTGGTGTGTGGATCCCAAGACAGGCATGAGGCTGCCAGGGCCCCTAGAGCTGCGGGGGGATCTGGACTGCCACCAGTTAATGACTGCAACCCTAAGGGACTGAGGGGCGCAGAAAGGGACAGTTTGGGTTTGGTGAACCAGCTGAATTTACTGGTGCTTTTAGTAGAACCATATGACTAAAGGACTTTATACTTCAGCCGAGCTCTACCAAAGGCAAACAGTTGTGGAGTTTGTGCAAAGAAAAAAAAAAGGAAACCATTAAATTGAATTATTTTACTATTATGTTTCTGTATGTGAGATTTGAGTCTTTTGAGCACTTGTCTTGTTTTGTTCCTACCATGTGAAATTAAGACAGATTGTCTTTAAACGTGTGCGCTTTAAAGTATCAGGTGGTAGAAAAACAAAACACGCTTCTTCAGAAAGGGGCTGTACATGTGATTTATGTAAGAGAAGACTTGAACATTTTCTGTGTAATCCTCTTAAAAAGTGGCAAAAAGCATTTAGTCCACTTTAGTGTAGCTGATGAAAAACAGAAACTGATCATGTTTTCTTCCTTGTGTAGCACCAGATTGGTTGGAATTACTGAGTCAGGATCATCCAGAAATATTTAGTTTGAAAGATAAAGCTTATGCAGCAATTACTTTTTTGCATCTCATATTCTCTATGTAGAATAAAGCACAATGGACAGACAAAAAAAAACTTAACTGAGTGATAGCATTAAAGTAGCAAAGATTTATGGAATGGGAATAACAGATTCTAAGAAATGATATGAAAGGGCTGCAAAAAACTGAAAAGCCCTTGTGAACTAACAAAGAAAAAGCCATAGCCTTTCACATCAAGTGCACCAAAGTGAAAATTGAAATTAAATGAGAAAGTCTGTATCTCTGAGATCCCAGGACAGATTTTATTTATTATGCTGCAGTGAATTCCCCTGTCATATTTTCTGACGAACATCTTTAGCACAAAAAGCATGGGCAGTGTTGCTTTACTAATAGCTCTGTGCACTGCTGATAGGATAATCTTCTTTTCCAGCTGGTGCTAAAAGATGCCAGTATGACCCTTGTGTTTGTATGGATATGCGTTGGCTTAGAGGATTTCTCCCCAGCAGACTGCTTGGCAGAACTAATGGTGCTATATTCTGACTGTGCCAAAATATGAAGCAAAGATGGTTTCTACAGTTTTCTTTTGGCCATTGTTTAGCATTCAAGAAAAAGTGAGACAAAAGTATTGGCATATATGAGGAGCAACCTTATGTGTTCAGCTTTCTGCTTTAGCTATTGACAAATATTTTCCTTTTCTTTAAAATGATGAAAATCCAGTATACAGCTTTGCCCTATAGTTGCCGCTATTACATTTTAATTAGCTAGTGTTCTGAAAAAGGCAGAACATTTTTGTTAAATAAAACAGCATTGTGTAATGAGCTTTGGATGACTTCTAGCTCACAAATCAAGTGTTTTAATCTGGTGTTGCTTCAAATGTACCACAAATATCCCAAAGCAAACAAAGACATGTTCTTGTAGATTCCCTCTTAAGCATTATGATATTCAAAAGAGCGTAATGTTACTGAAGGTAACTTGTAGCAGTAGCTAATAGCATGCTAATTGCATAGGTGTACCAGTGGGCACTCAAAGGAGAGTACTGGATTTAAGCTAACTTTTTAATGTTGTCAGATCTGGACAGTTGGGTTTGAATGTTCATCGGAAGATAGTTAATATTGACTCAAGAAAATATTTCTGTTAGGTTCATGTTTTGTGTAGAGGACAAAACGCACCAAAGTTTAAATAAAAAGTGAGACTGTGAAGAAAAGCATTGACACTAGGCTAGCCAAACATGTCCTCCTTATGTGGAAAATTGTAATATCGAAGATTAATTGCTGTTAGCACAAATTCAAAGGGTGAGATCAGATTTTTGCTGTTGTTTACCATTTTGCCACTTTAGCATTTCATATTTTACAATTTTGTTTACCTGACAAAGGAGGCAAAAGACGTTTCCTACCAACTGTATGCCATGTTATAACTGCCTTGCGGACATTTTGTACCCACCTTGGACTACAAAAGATTTAAAGTAGTTTAAGACACTTGTATGTGACAAAAAAATTAAATATACCAGCAGGAGGTCTTCCATAGTTATTCTGGTTAGAGCTGAGATAGGACTTCACAATATCAGGAAAACATAACTTTCCAATATTATTGCAGAGTATTGCAATGACATCATCAACTCCAAGTAACCCACTCACTACTCTCTTCTCCATTATCAGAATCTCCCTACACTTTACCATGTCTTTCATAAAGATCTAAAGCAGACAAGTGAACAATATGCCACATGATTCAGAAACAATGAAATGCCTTCTCATTGCATCAAAGTAATTATTTCCAATGTGAATATTGCACACTTATGAGAAACTGGGCTGATGATTGTGATTCAATATGTTGTGCAACTTCGTGAGGAGTCATGCTTTTGCAATAGACTGGAAATTTGAAACCCTTTTGAAATGTTAAAGAATACAAATTCATAACAGTGAGTTAATGAAAAAAAAGAATTCCTCTCTTATTTATTATGACAATTATGACTTTGGAGTCTATGACGTAAATGTAGAAGTTTACACATTAAACTCCAAAACCTGGTATTTGCTGGCCCATTCCTGACTAATTTTGGCTCTTTTACCTATTGTATTTTAAAGAAAAATTTACATAATAACAAAAAATATGACGAAAGAATCATAAAATATCCATTACTATAAATTTACACCTCATAACTTTGTTTTAAAACAAATTTCATACTACAATGCTGTCTTGTTGAGTAGTAGGGTTGTCTATGGCAAATTTTAAATTCTTTTATTTGCTCATCACAACTATTAAATATCAGCAAATGAATTCACTTTTTCAAGGATCTTTTTAATTAGTAACGTTCATAAAAGAATGTATTTTATGTGATTAAAAGTTTAAGTTATATTACTAAAAAATGGAAACATTTCCTAAGCTTATTTCTAACTAGCTGTTAGATGAAGATAGAGTTGGAGAACTGATCTCTTTTCAGAGATTAAGATAACCTTAGAATTGTTTTAAAGACAGAACAAGATTTCCTACATATTTCAATGAGCCACACAGACAGATGAAAGAATGTTTTACCTGAATCTATCTTAATGCCACTAAAGACTCAATGCTAAACATGTTCAAAACCATTTCTTTGATTTATAATTACATTTTCATCATTAAAAAAAAAGTCTTATTTTTCATTTTAAATGCCTTTTGAGTGCATAAAATAGTTACTTGATAGTAAGCTGCTTAATCTAAGACTTTGCAGTTTTGAACTGTTTCTGGAGAATAGACAATTTTTTATTTGCATCTGATATTATCTGTTTACATGTAGATTATTAATGTTTGCATGCATAAAAATACGCCAGAAACAGATGAGGTCTTTTTTTGTCTAGAAGAGAATTGTTGTGCTCACATGTTTGAGTGAACAGAGAATTAAAATATAGAGTTGAAATGAATAATGTTTACCTGAAACTAAAATGTACTCATTGTAATGTATCAATTAAAATACAATAGAAACTACGCTGTAGCTGTGTAATTCTTAGTGATAGAAGTGATATCAACAGTACTGGACAACTGTAACATAAACAAAACCCCATTTATGTTGGTATGTTGACCTTTACAGGAGGTGATGTTGATTGACTTGTATTTTATAAGCTTTCCAACAGCTTGTGTAATCTAGACAGGTGAAAAGAAAATGTACATAATTTTTTTTTCTGCACATTGTTTCAATCAATATAAGCTAACCTCTGTAAATAAAGATAATGCAGAACAAGTTTGAGTTTCTGATTTGTTGGACTAACACTTTATAGGAACCACAAAAATCCATTTTAGGACAGACTGTTTTCACTCCTAGTGATATGAGATTTTACTTCTTCAACAACTGTACTTAGAAATAATGAAGTCAAGTGCAATTCATTTGAAAACAATCAAACAATCAATGTTTACACATTTCTTTGACTGTATTTTTATTTTTACCTCAGGCTCCAAATTAATCAGACCATGTAGTTGTAATTTAAGCCATAACATGTACACACAGCTAAAACCAGATCGCTATATTCACTGTGTAAAGCAGCCATATGCAAAGGGGTATGCTGCTGGTGGCCCTCTGACCACCACCAGCATGCAAGCCAGGTAAAATGACTTGACCAAGGACACAACGACTGAGACAGATTGAGCAGGGGCTTGACCCCGTAATCCATTGATTACAGGACAAGCTCTTACTACCATCATCACTGCACTGTAAGTCATTATAGCTTCATCTACAATGATTTACAGATCCCAATTCAATAAAAACTTACATGTTTAAGTTTGATATTGCTCGGGTATAAATAAAATATGTCACAAGAAATTTATTTTTACTTGTTATCTATGGAGACTAATAACGTTAGGAGCAGCACAGGCAAAACACACACAGCCCAGATATAGAAGCCTTAGTCCTCAAAGCAGTCATCTTAGATTTGAGTCTCAGCCAGTTGACATTTGCCACAAACCATGTACCGCATGTTTTCCCAATCTCACAACACGCTTCATAGTCTGACCACTATCAAATAAAGGCCACCAGAGTCTTTATTTTTTAAAGGGAAAGTACACCTGAGAGTATTATTTTTTTTTTTTATGGTTCAAAGATACCACTTCTTTTTGTGACATTATGGAAAATCAAATGAAATCATATGCAATGCCAGGAAGAGAATTATGGACGTTCACATGTCTGGTTCTCTGGTACAATTTCAAGATGCTTGAAGGTGCAATGTTCATCTATTTAAACAATGATATGCAAGTATAAAAACATGTTTGATTGATTGCACCATATAAATGTTCAGCCATCATATAATTTAGGACTAGAGATTGACATGTTTTTGGTGCAGAATGATCATTTACCAAAACAAAAAGCTGTCCAAGCCACCCCTAGGCCTGTGTGGAAAACTAATTGACCACACAATAGTTGGTTCGCCATCAAGCTTTTGAAATAAGTGTTTTACATGGATATGGAGAATTTTTTACCCTCCCCCATTGATGACTTTCTGAACCAAAACTGTTTTAAAGTGATGTGATCTCATTTTGTATTTAAGGCCCGACTTTAAATCAGAAGTGCACTAACTCCTCCAGGTCAGATTGGCTGTCTCAGAGCATCACACTACCACTACCATGTTTGACTTGGTATGATGTCTTTTTTAAGGGACTGTTTTATTATATAATGGGACATACTGTCCAAACACTTAATTTTGTCCACTCCACAGAATATTGTCTTAATGAATGTGAGATTGGCAATAGGGTTATTTTTGTTACCAATGGTTTTTGCCTCAGAACATTTATTACATGCTTCCCTCCACTAAATCATGACCTTAACTGATTCAAATGAGGTCCACATTGCTTTAAATGTTGTGAGGTTTTTTTTGTGTCCTCTCAGATGAGTCATTTATGAGCTCTGACACACCACTCACTCCTGGGAAGGTTCACCACTGTTTGACGTTTTCTCTATTTGTGGACAATTACTCCCATTGTGGTCCACTGGAGTCCCAATGCCTTAGAAATGTCTCTGTAACCCAGTCCAGATAGACTAAAGTCAATGACTTTGCTTTTCTTCTGTTTCCAAATATCATTCAGTCTGGGTGTTGATTTTGGAAATCTTTTAGATAACTTCCTGTTGTCAGGCAGGTTCAACTTAAGTGATTTTTTGACTTTACAAGTAAGGGAGTAATCATATTGCACCTGAGTCTGATAGAAATGGATCTAAAACTTGCAGGAAAGTAGATCTTGGGGAGTAATGTTGGAGACCCTTGACCTAAACTGACAAGCTAGCAAAGCAGAGAATTAATCATTGAAGCAGCCAAATCGCCCATGGTAACTCTAGAGGAGCTACAGAAATCCACAGCTCAGGTGGAATAATCTGTGGACAAGACAATTATTAGTTGTCCACAAAACAAATCTGGCAATTTTGAGAAAGTGGCAAGAAGTAAAACATCATTATGACTACACCATCTCAACACGCTAACGAGCGGAGAGAGAAGGGCAAAGTTCAAACCATCTCTTCTATCAATCATAATAAAGAGGGATCATATGCTCAACTCCATATTTATCTATGCTGCCTGGATATTGAGCTGTTAGCTTCTCATGATAGCCATAAGACTTTCATACAGTAGTCTTCTGTCAGAGGCCTTTTCAAGATTGTTGCAAGACTGACTGCTCCTGAAGATCATTCTTGCTCACAGAAATAGCACTTAAACAACACTTTGAAGGTCCTTAGACGATATGTGTTGGAACAAGATTTAGTTTCTCATGTGGATAAATACAATATTTTTTAAATTGAAGGAAATTAAATTACCATGGTAGTGGCATGATCATTCAGTGAGGATGGATGGATAGACAAAGATTCTATTATATCTTAAAGGTTAGATGTATGGTGTTAAAAAAATAAATATATTTCAAAATGTTCACATGTAAACTGTTAGAGAAGTCAAAGGAGCACTCTTCATTTTGATGTCTAAATTAACATGAAGCAGATATAAGATTCTGTGCCAAAAAGAAACAGAAAAAAACCCTTTTGAATAAAAGCTTCCAGGTGCCAGATAGTAGGGTCTGTTCCTGCATGCAGGTCTCAGGCATCTATTGTTATGAAAAGCAACATGTGGAAGAGTTCTCTTACTTTTTTTTTACATCAGTGATAAAAAACGGCTAAGCTTTTGTCTCTTGATCAAAAGTGAGAGAAAGCATTTACAGAGAACTTCTGAACTTTTTAAAATGTTATAAAGGTAAGCATAAAAGAAGAATCCTTTCCAGAGATGGATAGAGTACCAAAAATTATACTCGAGCAGGAGCGGCACTGCTTCAACATATTAAAACATAACTAGTTACTACACTTCCGATTATATCATCGTCTTACATATTCTTTCTTCCTGCCTTGATAACCTTGGTTCACCCCAAATCCAATGTGAAAGTCAATTAAACAGACAGGCTGCTGATACTGCTCAAGGCAGCAATGGAAGGAAGAGCTCTCTAAAGACACCTGACAATAATCTGAGGGTAGCAGCTTCTAAAAATATCCCTCCACCATCCACTACCAGAGTAAACTTTCAAGTCTGCTTAGTTCCACTGCCTGAGTCTATTTTGGAGAGCTCTATGGGCTTAAGAACAGGGCCTGAAACTGCTTTGGGGCAACATCTCCATCGGGCTGGTTCGAAATGTCACAGCCCCAGTTCTGCCCCTGGGCATCCACAATCCCACAGCTGAGCCCAGGAGGCCCATTATGAGAGCTAGTGTGCTTAGCTTATAGGAAGCATGTGACCTCCTCCCCCACCTCCAGATGTACTTCGCTGCAGGTGTTTGACAGTATACTGTACAAGGGCCGGACATTCCTACTGTGGCTTTAGCTGCATGCCTTTTGCACGCAGTTCTCTGAGCACCACACCTGGAGAGAAAATCACATCAGCATCATTAGGGTGCAGGTCAAGCAGAATTAAAAGGAGCTCTTGTAGGTGTGACGAGTAAACAGAAAGAAATGGGGTCATTATGAACACAGTCAATTAAACAAGTACCAAACAAGTGCTATTCAGGTTGAACGGACTGAGATATAGGCTAAATCCTGCGGGCTTAGGACTGTTATTTTTAGGCAACACACAACTACAACTGTTGACCTGCGCAGCTCTCACACAATGCGAACAAGAATGCAAAGTATTTCAGTTGTAGCAACAAGGGAGCAGCAAATAGGTCTCAAAAGCTTATGGCCTGTGAAGCATCCATAATGTCATGCCTAATATGCTGACACAAGTTATTGTGTTCAGGTGCATCTCAGTAAGAGAGAACATCAATGAATAGTTCATTCAGAAATTCACCTCAAAATGGGAAAGTTATACAGTATACAAATTAATTGCGAACAGTGTGAAATGTTTAAAGGGTTATTTCTTATATTCTTGCAATTAAGGCCCAATTGACATGAAATATTTAGCTTGTAAAAACATTAAGTATGGCATTAGAACAATTAAAAAAAGCCTCAATCAAAAAATGTTATGTCATGGCCATTTTATAGCTTACACAATCGTGTGAAGACTGCTGACTGGGCAATTTTCCAGCAGACAGTGTGAGTCATGGAAAACCTTCCATAGAGAGGGCAAGTTACAAAAGAATATTGCTAAAGAAGCTAGCTGTTCCAAGAGTATTTTATCTAAGGACACTAATGGAAAGTTTGGTGGAAGCAAAATGTGGTAGAAAAACTTGCACAATTGCAGGGACAGGCAAGAATTGTAAAACAAAGGTCAATTGAACTGCAGCTGGAGGCACAGTTTCGAGAGTCACCACACAGACACATAGGCGCATCAAGCTCATGTAACTGGTGCAATTGCCTGCAGACAATCCGAGCATTCCAGTAAACTGCTGAATGAAATTTCCTCAAAATGTTGACACAGTCAAACAGCTAAAGACTTAGATATGCTTCAAAATATTTTTGAAAAAGTCACTCTGTTTGGGAGAATACTATTAAGGAAAGACTCAAGAACTATGCAGACTATCCAACTATGTTTGCATATTTTTAAACCACTTCAGTTTTTTTTAATTGCATTATTTGCTTCTTTCAATTGCCACTTATGAACTCTTATTTGTTTAAAGCAAATAACCAAGCACAATATTCCCATGATAAAACAAGGTGGAGGCAGTATGATGTTATGAGGACAGGAATTTGGTCAGGACTTTATATGGTGTCCAAGATGTATCCAGGACATTGGTTATTATATTAGCATTCCTTGGGTTAAACCAAACCTGAACCAGATCATGTCAGAAGCGTCTTACCTGAGGTAAAGAGAAAAAGGACGGGGCTTTTTGCAAATCAATGAAGAATGCAGAGGCAGAAAAATTAAGCTGCTTAAGAATGGACTGGTAGTCAGCTGTGTTTTTATCAAGTTCAAAGTTAGTAAAGGACTCTACCAGGAAATTATAAGCAACTCCATACTGCAGACAAGCTTTATGGAGATAGTGATTTAATTTTCCAGCAGGTGCTGGCAACCTGTCCACATTCCCAAAAATACCAATATCTGATTTAATTGTCGTTGTATAATGGACCAATAAAAAGCCTGACCTATCCCCCATAGAGAAACAATGGAGTCAGGTCAAAGGAACATGAGCAGTGGACCCAACAACAGAGACAGACTTGGTCACCATTAAAGCAACAGGGCTTCCTTGCAAACTAAGGCTGGGTGTTGTTAAGAATCTCACAATTCAATTCAGTTCTTTGGGTCACAATTTTATTCAATATTGATCTGGTTCAATATTGATTTCCGTGCTTGATTTGGAAAGAAATTAATTGCAATGCCAAGATAAATTTATATTGTTACCCACCCCTTCTTGCAACACTGCATTAATGCAATAAATTGTGCCAAAGGGCCCTGGACCCACTAATTATAAAGCTTACCATGTTAGAAGGTTGACATATCTGTACTAAAGTCTTTTCCTCATTAAACTTTAATTCTAATTGTTAGGAAGCATGATTGCAAGGTTTTCATTAGCTGTAATACTACTGCAACAGACTATTTACAAGAAATTTTAAAAAGGTTAAAACAAATGAACTTTCTCAGTGACTTTCAATTTATTCAGATACACTTGAACATGAATATGTTTGTTGCAGATCATGGTTTTCTATGCAGAAATCACATGACAAAGAGTCTAACAAACAAGCTATCGATACATTCCTTAATGTTTTGACTGAAAGGCTATGTCCAAGGAGAAAATATCTCTATTTGCAGTAACATTAATGAGGGAGAGCTGCAGCACTATGAGTTTAGGGCGATTGCCACAATCGCGGAGCCGAGGCACGGGTGTTCTCACGAGAGAGCTAGGGTGGGGGTGCATTCTGGAGGATTCTGCAGCAATCATAGGAGAGGACCCCATTTCATTCGTTTATTGTGGGGGATGTTTTCCTTCCCTTCTCAGCTAGATGGTTAGCCCCCTCCGTGAAACCCACAAGATAGTGGTGGGGGGCTGAAGGTTGTAGTGGTGAGTTGTCCGGCTGTCATTGCAGCAAGCTGGCTTTTTTTTTTTTTCTGCCTCCACTTGAATCCGAGTTAGTTTACGTGTCTGTGGACGGTTCGACTTGACGCTGCATGCTGTTACCGTGTCTGGAGGTGTCCTTTTCTTTTCATTGAGGTGGCTAACCTATTAGCTAGTTAGCGCTAATGTTAGCTGATTAGCTTCATTAAACGTGGCACAATTATAATCACAATAAATCCAAAGGATACATAATAAAGCAGCCCGTCAGTGAACATGTAGTCGGCGTTTGTTTTTGAGTAGCTAACTAGAAATTCCTGCATTAGCTCTTGTCGGTTGCTGGCGAACGTTAGCGTGATAGCTAACTTCCAGCTAGTCCGTTTTGAGAACAATGACAACCAGTCAACATTAAACTGTTGCACAATAACAAGCATTCCAATACATTCACAATTTAAACATTTAAGTCCGAGGCGATGTTAGGCTGTAAGCAACGCTGATTCACTGGCACAGGGGCGTAGCGTTTCTTTTGACGGATTAGGAGGTGGGGGATCCTAAATTTGGGATGGGGGAGATGGTCACCCCAAAACCAATTAATCATCACAATTTGAATTTTTTTAAATTTAAAGAACACTAAATGAATCCTTACTTATAACCATGTCTTGGTGGGATTTTGCTTGTTTATTTTAGGGTGCCATATTAAATATAAAAAGTCACCTAACACAATATCTTGTTTTTTTTGTATGTCTAGAGTCATAAAATGTACTTAGAAAGGATATTAGGGCACATTCATTAGGTCTCCTACAGACGTGTGCTTAGACATGAATGGACCATCTACTCACAAAGTGAGTGGGTCATATTGAATGACCTAAACTCAGACTGTATGGAAGAGAAATAATAAACAACGGCTTTGACTTATATCCCTTACAAATCACATCACTGCTACTATAAGATGGACTAGTTTCCAATCTCATTTTTTCTTTCGTAAAATCCGATGATACCAATATTAGCTCATTCTGATTTCTCTTTAAAAAACAAAAACCTGCTTTACTAATATTATGAGCAAACAGACCATTACAGAAATAAGTTAAAAAAACTTAACTGAGTGATAGCATTAAAGTAGCAAAGATTTATGGAATGGGAATAACAGATTCTAAGAAATGATATGAAAGGGCTGCAAAAAACTGAAAAGCCCTTGTGAACTAACAAAGAAAAAGCCATAGCCTTTCACATCAAGTGCACCAAAGTGAAAATTGAAATTAAATGAGAAAGTCTGTATCTCTGAGATCCCAGGACAGATTTTATTTATTATGCTGCAGTGAATTCCCCTGTCATATTTTCTGACGAACATCTTTAGCACAAAAAGCATGGGCAGTGTTGCTTTACTAATAGCTCTGTGCACTGCTGATAGGATAATCTTCTTTTCCAGCTGGTGCTAAAAGATGCCAGTATGACCCTTGTGTTTGTATGGATATGCGTTGGCTTAGAGGATTTCTCCCCAGCAGACTGCTTGGCAGAACTAATGGTGCTATATTCTGACTGTGCCAAAATATGAAGCAAAGATGGTTTCTACAGTTTTCTTTTGGCCATTGTTTAGCATTCAAGAAAAAGTGAGACAAAAGTATTGGCATATATGAGGAGCAACCTTATGTGTTCAGCTTTCTGCTTTAGCTATTGACAAATATTTTCCTTTTCTTTAAAATGATGAAAATCCAGTATACAGCTTTGCCCTATAGTTGCCGCTATTACATTTTAATTAGCTAGTGTTCTGAAAAAGGCAGAACATTTTTGTTAAATAAAACAGCATTGTGTAATGAGCTTTGGATGACTTCTAGCTCACAAATCAAGTGTTTTAATCTGGTGTTGCTTCAAATGTACCACAAATATCCCAAAGCAAACAAAGACATGTTCTTGTAGATTCCCTCTTAAGCATTATGATATTCAAAAGAGCGTAATGTTACTGAAGGTAACTTGTAGCAGTAGCTAATAGCATGCTAATTGCATAGGTGTACCAGTGGGCACTCAAAGGAGAGTACTGGATTTAAGCTAACTTTTTAATGTTGTCAGATCTGGACAGTTGGGTTTGAATGTTCATCGGAAGATAGTTAATATTGACTCAAGAAAATATTTCTGTTAGGTTCATGTTTTGTGTAGAGGACAAAACGCACCAAAGTTTAAATAAAAAGTGAGACTGTGAAGAAAAGCATTGACACTAGGCTAGCCAAACATGTCCTCCTTATGTGGAAAATTGTAATATCGAAGATTAATTGCTGTTAGCACAAATTCAAAGGGTGAGATCAGATTTTTGCTGTTGTTTACCATTTTGCCACTTTAGCATTTCATATTTTACAATTTTGTTTACCTGACAAAGGAGGCAAAAGACGTTTCCTACCAACTGTATGCCATGTTATAACTGCCTTGCGGACATTTTGTACCCACCTTGGACTACAAAAGATTTAAAGTAGTTTAAGACACTTGTATGTGACAAAAAAATTAAATATACCAGCAGGAGGTCTTCCATAGTTATTCTGGTTAGAGCTGAGATAGGACTTCACAATATCAGGAAAACATAACTTTCCAATATTATTGCAGAGTATTGCAATGACATCATCAACTCCAAGTAACCCACTCACTACTCTCTTCTCCATTATCAGAATCTCCCTACACTTTACCATGTCTTTCATAAAGATCTAAAGCAGACAAGTGAACAATATGCCACATGATTCAGAAACAATGAAATGCCTTCTCATTGCATCAAAGTAATTATTTCCAATGTGAATATTGCACACTTATGAGAAACTGGGCTGATGATTGTGATTCAATATGTTGTGCAACTTCGTGAGGAGTCATGCTTTTGCAATAGACTGGAAATTTGAAACCCTTTTGAAATGTTAAAGAATACAAATTCATAACAGTGAGTTAATGAAAAAAAAGAATTCCTCTCTTATTTATTATGACAATTATGACTTTGGAGTCTATGACGTAAATGTAGAAGTTTACACATTAAACTCCAAAACCTGGTATTTGCTGGCCCATTCCTGACTAATTTTGGCTCTTTTACCTATTGTATTTTAAAGAAAAATTTACATAATAACAAAAAATATGACGAAAGAATCATAAAATATCCATTACTATAAATTTACACCTCATAACTTTGTTTTAAAACAAATTTCATACTACAATGCTGTCTTGTTGAGTAGTAGGGTTGTCTATGGCAAATTTTAAATTCTTTTATTTGCTCATCACAACTATTAAATATCAGCAAATGAATTCACTTTTTCAAGGATCTTTTTAATTAGTAACTTTCATAAAAGAATGTATTTTATGTGATTAAAAGTTTAAGTTATATTACTAAAAAATGGAAACATTTCCTAAGCTTATTTCTAACTAGCTGTTAGATGAAGATAGAGTTGGAGAACTGATCTCTTTTCAGAGATTAAGATAACCTTAGAATTGTTTTAAAGACAGAACAAGATTTCCTACATATTTCAATGAGCCACACAGACAGATGAAAGAATGTTTTACCTGAATCTATCTTAATGCCACTAAAGACTCAATGCTAAACATGTTCAAAACCATTTCTTTGATTTATAATTACATTTTCATCATTAAAAAAAAAGTCTTATTTTTCATTTTAAATGCCTTTTGAGTGCATAAAATAGTTACTTGATAGTAAGCTGCTTAATCTAAGACTTTGCAGTTTTGAACTGTTTCTGGAGAATAGACAATTTTTTATTTGCATCTGATATTATCTGTTTACATGTAGATTATTAATGTTTGCATGCATAAAAATATGCCAGAAACAGATGAGGTCTTTTTTTGTCTAGAAGAGAATTGTTGTGCTCACATGTTTGAGTGAACAGAGAATTAAAATATAGAGTTGAAATGAATAATGTTTACCTGAAACTAAAATGTACTCATTGTAATGTATCAATTAAAATACAATAGAAACTACGCTGTAGCTGTGTAATTCTTAGTGATAGAAGTGATATCAACAGTACTGGACAACTGTAACATAAACAAAACCCCATTTATGTTGGTATGTTGACCTTTACAGGAGGTGATGTTGATTGACTTGTATTTTATAAGCTTTCCAACAGCTTGTGTAATCTAGACAGGTGAAAAGAAAATGTACATAATTTTTTTTTCTGCACATTGTTTCAATCAATATAAGCTAACCTCTGTAAATAAAGATAATGCAGAACAAGTTTGAGTTTCTGATTTGTTGGACTAACACTTTATAGGAACCACAAAAATCCATTTTAGGACAGACTGTTTTCACTCCTAGTGATATGAGATTTTACTTCTTCAACAACTGTACTTAGAAATAATGAAGTCAAGTGCAATTCATTTGAAAACAATCAAACAATCAATGTTTACACATTTCTTTGACTGTATTTTTATTTTTACCTCAGGCTCCAAATTAATCAGACCATGTAGTTGTAATTTAAGCCATAACATGTACACACAGCTAAAACCAGATCGCTATATTCACTGTGTAAAGCAGCCATATGCAAAGGGGTATGCTGCTGGTGGCCCTCTGACCACCACCAGCATGCAAGCCAGGTAAAATGACTTGACCAAGGACACAACGACTGAGACAGATTGAGCAGGGGCTTGACCCCGTAATCCATTGATTACAGGACAAGCTCTTACTACCATCATCACTGCACTGTAAGTCATTATAGCTTCATCTACAATGATTTACAGATCCCAATTCAATAAAAACTTACATGTTTAAGTTTGATATTGCTCGGGTATAAATAAAATATGTCACAAGAAATTTATTTTTACTTGTTATCTATGGAGACTAATAACGCTGGAACAGCACAGGCAAAACACACACAGCCCAGATATAGAAGCCTTAGTCCTCAAAGCAGTCATCTTAGATTTGAGTCTCAGCCAGTTGACATTTGCCACAAACCATGTACCGCATGTTTTCCCAATCTCACAACACGCTTCATAGTCTGACCACTATCAAATAAAGGCCACCAGAGTCTTTATTTTTTAAAGGGAAAGTACACCTGAGAGTATTATTTTTTTTTTTTATGGTTCAAAGATACCACTTCTTTTTGTGACATTATGGAAAATCAAATGAAATCATATGCAATGCCAGGAAGAGAATTATGGACGTTCACATGTCTGGTTCTCTGGTACAATTTCAAGATGCTTGAAGGTGCAATGTTCATCTATTTAAACAATGATATGCAAGTATAAAAACATGTTTGATTGATTGCACCATATAAATGTTCAGCCATCATATAATTTAGGACTAGAGATTGACATGTTTTTGGTGCAGAATGATCATTTACCAAAACAAAAAGCTGTCCAAGCCACCCCTAGGCCTGTGTGGAAAACTAATTGACCACACAATAGTTGGTTCGCCATCAAGCTTTTGAAATAAGTGTTTTACATGGATATGGAGAATTTTTTACCCTCCCCCATTGATGACTTTCTGAACCAAAACTGTTTTAAAGTGATGTGATCTCATTTTGTATTTAAGGCCCGACTTTAAATCAGAAGTGCACTAACTCCTCCAGGTCAGATTGGCTGTCTCAGAGCATCACACTACCACTACCATGTTTGACTTGGTATGATGTCTTTTTTAAGGGACTGTTTTATTATATAATGGGACATACTGTCCAAACACTTAATTTTGTCCACTCCACAGAATATTGTCTTAATGAATGTGAGATTGGCAATAGGGTTATTTTTGTTACCAATGGTTTTTGCCTCAGAACATTTATTACATGCTTCCCTCCACTAAATCATGACCTTAACTGATTCAAATGAGGTCCACATTGCTTTAAACGTTGTGAGGTTTTTTTTGTGTCCTCTCAGATGAGTCATTTATGAGCTCTGACACACCACTCACTCCTGGGAAGGTTCACCACTGTTTGACGTTTTCTCTATTTGTGGACAATTACTCCCATTGTGGTCCACTGGAGTCCCAATGCCTTAGAAATGTCTCTGTAACCCAGTCCAGATAGACTAAAGTCAATGACTTTGCTTTTCTTCTGTTTCCAAATATCATTCAGTCTGGGTGTTGATTTTGGAAATCTTTTAGATAACTTCCTGTTGTCAGGCAGGTTCAACTTAAGTGATTTTTTGACTTTACAAGTAAGGGAGTAATCATATTGCACCTGAGTCTGATAGAAATGGATCTAAAACTTGCAGGAAAGTAGATCTTGGGGAGTAATGTTGGAGACCCTTGACCTAAACTGACAAGCTAGCAAAGCAGAGAATTAATCATTGAAGCAGCCAAATCGCCCATGGTAACTCTAGAGGAGCTACAGAAATCCACAGCTCAGGTGGAATAATCTGTGGACAAGACAATTATTAGTTGTCCACAAAACAAATCTGGCAATTTTGAGAAAGTGGCAAGAAGTAAAACATCATTATGACTACACCATCTCAACACGCTAACGAGCGGAGAGAGAAGGGCAAAGTTCAAACCATCTCTTCTATCAATCATAATAAAGAGGGATCATATGCTCAACTCCATATTTATCTATGCTGCCTGGATATTGAGCTGTTAGCTTCTCATGATAGCCATAAGACTTTCATACAGTAGTCTTCTGTCAGAGGCCTTTTCAAGATTGTTGCAAGACTGACTGCTCCTGAAGATCATTCTTGCTCACAGAAATAGCACTTAAACAACACTTTGAAGGTCCTTAGACGATATGTGTTGGAACAAGATTTAGTTTCTCATGTGGATAAATACAATATTTTTTAAATTGAAGGAAATTAAATTACCATGGTAGTGGCATGATCATTCAGTGAGGATGGATGGATAGACAAAGATTCTATTATATCTTAAAGGTTAGATGTGTGGTGTTAAAAAAATAAATATATTTCAAAATGTTCACATGTAAACTGTTAGAGAAGTCAAAGGAGCACTCTTCATTTTGATGTCTAAATTAACATGAAGCAGATATAAGATTCTGTGCCAAAAAGAAACAGAAAAAAACCCTTTTGAATAAAAGCTTCCAGGTGCCAGATAGTAGGGTCTGTTCCTGCATGCAGGTCTCAGGCATCTATTGTTATGAAAAGCAACATGTGGAAGAGTTCTCTTACTTTTTTTTTACATCAGTGATAAAAAACGGCTAAGCTTTTGTCTCTTGATCAAAAGTGAGAGAAAGCATTTACAGAGAACTTCTGAACTTTTTAAAATGTTATAAAGGTAAGCATAAAAGAAGAATCATTTCCAGAGATGGATAGAGTACCAAAAATTATACTCGAGCAGGAGCGGCACTGCTTCAACATATTAAAACATAACTAGTTACTACACTTCCGATTATATCATCGTCTTACATATTCTTTCTTCCTGCCTTGATAACCTTGGTTCACCCCAAATCCAATGTGAAAGTCAATTAAACAGACAGGCTGCTGATACTGCTCAAGGCAGCAATGGAAGGAAGAGCTCTCTAAAGACACCTGACAATAATCTGAGGGTAGCAGCTTCTAAAAATATCCCTCCACCATCCACTACCAGAGTAAACTTTCAAGTCTGCTTAGTTCCACTGCCTGAGTCTATTTTGGAGAGCTCTATGGGCTTAAGAACAGGGCCTGAAACTGCTTTGGGGCAACATCTCCATCGGGCTGGTTCGAAATGTCACAGCCCCAGTTCTGCCCCTGGGCATCCACAATCCCACAGCTGAGCCCAGGAGGCCCATTATGAGAGCTAGTGTGCTTAGCTTATAGGAAGCATGTGACCTCCTCCCCCACCTCCAGATGTACTTCGCTGCAGGTGTTTGACAGTATACTGTACAAGGGCCGGACATTCCTACTGTGGCTTTAGCTGCATGCCTTTTGCACGCAGTTCTCTGAGCACCACACCTGGAGAGAAAATCACATCAGCATCATTAGGGTGCAGGTCAAGCAGAATTAAAAGGAGCTCTTGTAGGTGTGACGAGTAAACAGAAAGAAATGGGGTCATTATGAACACAGTCAATTAAACAAGTACCAAACAAGTGCTATTCAGGTTGAACGGACTGAGATATAGGCTAAATCCTGCGGGCTTAGGACTGTTATTTTTAGGCAACACACAACTACAACTGTTGACCTGCGCAGCTCTCACACAATGCGAACAAGAATGCAAAGTATTTCAGTTGTAGCAACAAGGGAGCAGCAAATAGGTCTCAAAAGCTTATGGCCTGTGAAGCATCCATAATGTCATGCCTAATATGCTGACACAAGTTATTGTGTTCAGGTGCATCTCAGTAAGAGAGAACATCAATGAATAGTTCATTCAGAAATTCACCTCAAAATGGGAAAGTTATACAGTATACAAATTAATTGCGAACAGTGTGAAATGTTTAAAGGGTTATTTCTTATATTCTTGCAATTAAGGCCCAATTGACATGAAATATTTAGCTTGTAAAAACATTAAGTATGGCATTAGAACAATTAAAAAAAGCCTCAATCAAAAAATGTTATGTCATGGCCATTTTATAGCTTACACAATCGTGTGAAGACTGCTGACTGGGCAATTTTCCAGCAGACAGTGTGAGTCATGGAAAACCTTCCATAGAGAGGGCAAGTTACAAAAGAATATTGCTAAAGAAGCTAGCTGTTCCAAGAGTATTTTATCTAAGGACACTAATGGAAAGTTTGGTGGAAGCAAAATGTGGTAGAAAAACTTGCACAATTGCAGGGACAGGCAAGAATTGTAAAACAAAGGTCAATTGAACTGCAGCTGGAGGCACAGTTTCGAGAGTCACCACACAGACACATAGGCGCATCAAGCTCATGTAACTGGTGCAATTGCCTGCAGACAATCCGAGCATTCCAGTAAACTGCTGAATGAAATTTCCTCAAAATGTTGACACAGTCAAACAGCTAAAGACTTAGATATGCTTCAAAATATTTTTGAAAAAGTCACTCTGTTTGGGAGAATACTATTAAGGAAAGACTCAAGAACTATGCAGACTATCCAACTATGTTTGCATATTTTTAAACCACTTCAGTTTTTTTTAATTGCATTATTTGCTTCTTTCAATTGCCACTTATGAACTCTTATTTGTTTAAAGCAAATAACCAAGCACAATATTCCCATGATAAAACAAGGTGGAGGCAGTATGATGTTATGAGGACAGGAATTTGGTCAGGACTTTATATGGTGTCCAAGATGTATCCAGGACATTGGTTATTATATTAGCATTCCTTGGGTTAAACCAAACCTGAACCAGATCATGTCAGAAGCGTCTTACCTGAGGTAAAGAGAAAAAGGACGGGGCTTTTTGCAAATCAATGAAGAATGCAGAGGCAGAAAAATTAAGCTGCTTAAGAATGGACTGGTAGTCAGCTGTGTTTTTATCAAGTTCAAAGTTAGTAAAGGACTCTACCAGGAAATTATAAGCAACTCCATACTGCAGACAAGCTTTATGGAGATAGTGATTTAATTTTCCAGCAGGTGCTGGCAACCTGTCCACATTCCCAAAAATACCAATATCTGATTTAATTGTCGTTGTATAATGGACCAATAAAAAGCCTGACCTATCCCCCATAGAGAAACAATGGAGTCAGGTCAAAGGAACATGAGCAGTGGACCCAACAACAGAGACAGACTTGGTCACCATTAAAGCAACAGGGCTTCCTTGCAAACTAAGGCTGGGTGTTGTTAAGAATCTCACAATTCAATTCAGTTCTTTGGGTCACAATTTTATTCAATATTGATCTGGTTCAATATTGATTTCCGTGCTTGATTTGGAAAGAAATTAATTGCAATGCCAAGATAAATTTATATTGTTACCCACCCCTTCTTGCAACACTGCATTAATGCAATAAATTGTGCCAAAGGGCCCTGGACCCACTAATTATAAAGCTTACCATGTTAGAAGGTTGACATATCTGTACTAAAGTCTTTTCCTCATTAAACTTTAATTCTAATTGTTAGGAAGCATGATTGCAAGGTTTTCATTAGCTGTAATACTACTGCAACAGACTATTTACAAGAAATTTTAAAAAGGTTAAAACAAATGAACTTTCTCAGTGACTTTCAATTTATTCAGATACACTTGAACATGAATATGTTTGTTGCAGATCATGGTTTTCTATGCAGAAATCACATGACAAAGAGTCTAACAAACAAGCTATCGATACATTCCTTAATGTTTTGACTGAAAGGCTATGTCCAAGGAGAAAATATCTCTATTTGCAGTAACATTAATGAGGGAGAGCTGCAGCACTATGAGTTTAGGGCGATTGCCACAATCGCGGAGCCGAGGCACGGGTGTTCTCACGAGAGAGCTAGGGTGGGGGTGCATTCTGGAGGATTCTGCAGCAATCATAGGAGAGGACCCCATTTCATTCGTTTATTGTGGGGGATGTTTTCCTTCCCTTCTCAGCTAGATGGTTAGCCCCCTCCGTGAAACCCACAAGATAGTGGTGGGGGGCTGAAGGTTGTAGTGGTGAGTTGTCCGGCTGTCATTGCAGCAAGCTGGCTTTTTTTTTTTTTCTGCCTCCACTTGAATCCGAGTTAGTTTACGTGTCTGTGGACGGTTCGACTTGACGCTGCATGCTGTTACCGTGTCTGGAGGTGTCCTTTTCTTTTCATTGAGGTGGCTAACCTATTAGCTAGTTAGCGCTAATGTTAGCTGATTAGCTTCATTAAACGTGGCACAATTATAATCACAATAAATCCAAAGGATACATAATAAAGCAGCCCGTCAGTGAACATGTAGTCGGCGTTTGTTTTTGAGTAGCTAACTAGAAATTCCTGCATTAGCTCTTGTCGGTTGCTGGCGAACGTTAGCGTGATAGCTAACTTCCAGCTAGTCCGTTTTGAGAACAATGACAACCAGTCAACATTAAACTGTTGCACAATAACAAGCATTCCAATACATTCACAATTTAAACATTTAAGTCCGAGGCGATGTTAGGCTGTAAGCAACGCTGATTCACTGGCACAGGGGCGTAGCGTTTCTTTTGACGGATTAGGAGGTGGGGGATCCTAAATTTGGGATGGGGGAGATGGTCACCCCAAAACCAATTAATCATCACAATTTGAATTTTTTTAAATTTAAAGAACACTAAATGAATCCTTACTTATAACCATGTCTTGGTGGGATTTTGCTTGTTTATTTTAGGGTGCCATATTAAATATAAAAAGTCACCTAACACAATATCTTGTTTTTTTTGTATGTCTAGAGTCATAAAATGTACTTAGAAAGGATATTAGGGCACATTCATTAGGTCTCCTACAGACGTGTGCTTAGACATGAATGGACCATCTACTCACAAAGTGAGTGGGTCATATTGAATGACCTAAACTCAGACTGTATGGAAGAGAAATAATAAACAACGGCTTTGACTTATATCCCTTACAAATCACATCACTGCTACTATAAGATGGACTAGTTTCCAATCTCATTTTTTCTTTCGTAAAATCCGATGATACCAATATTAGCTCATTCTGATTTCTCTTTAAAAAACAAAAACCTGCTTTACTAATATTATGAGCAAACAGACCATTACAGAAATAATCAAACATTGTGAGTCTGTCGTGTTAAAAAAATGCAGTTTTAGTAGGAATATTCCCTGGAGAATGTGGCTCAGAGATACCTAAGTCCAGCTACCATTCTGCAGCTTTTGTTGCATCCCTTCTCCTACATGCTTGAATTTCCTCATTAATGACATTCTGATTCCACCAGTAAAGCAAACTAATACACATACTGGAAAGAGGAAGGAATTTATTGTATTGGCTAGATTAAAGTTAGAACACGGTAGCTTGAATCATTATTTGAAAGTAGCAGGAAAACCGAAGCTTTTTGTGTGATTGTGGTTTACCTGAGACAGTACAGGATATTTTGGTAAAGTGCAGAAAAGAAGAAAATGTGCTAATGAGGGCATTCAGCAATTGATTTGTGTATGTTGCATCTACTGGTTGCATGCTAGTAGCTCTTGTTGGTAACATATTTATCCCAACCTGGCATTGCTTTGTCTGAAATTGCTTAAAGAAAAAAAAAAGTGCTTTGATGTTGAAATTTAGAGTAATGTCTGTGTCTTAATAACCCAGCACGAATGTAACTGTTTTGTGCTTTTTTTAAATAAACATCCATCACTATTTTATGTCACATCATCTCTACAATATAAATTGTTGTCATGATGTCAAACTTGCACATTTCAGATTCAATGACTGGAATTGACTGATACCACCGTCTCGCTGCAAAAATGTCTAGTAAGTAATTAGAAATAATTGTAACTGATAGAGACAACCTTTACGAGACAATATGGAATCACTAAAGTGTCCTAATTATTGAGCCTTTCCTGGTTTTTATTTATTTTTTAATTCACAACAGAGAGACCATCCTATGCCCCCCCGCCGCCTCCTGCCCCAACAACTGTAAGTATACAGGTTGCTCTAGTATGAGTACCACATGGTAAAGTTACATCTTTAAACACACAGACTAATGATAAATGTCTTCTTCTGGAAATTGTTTTCCTTGTAGCATTAATGAAAGTTTGTTTTGCATATTTTCTACTTACTTACCCTCCCAAACCACCATAAAATTGCTTCTTTCATTTCTTTTTTATGTAATGGGCTGTTTTTTTGTGTTAAATCCCCTCACTGCCTGTGTTATGTCATTTCTCATTCATGATTATGTCTTATTTGTTTCCTTCAGCAAATGCCCAATACACCCGGGTTTGTGGGGTACAACCCTTACAGTCATCTGGCCTACAACAACTACAGACTGGGAGGGAGCCAAAGCAGCAACAGTCGGGTAACGGTATGAATATGAACCAAGTAAAAATATTGTGACTCGGTATATTAATCAATTGGTAAGCTCAGACCGGTCATCGGTTATTTTCCAGTGAAACTTTGATTAGTAATTAAACCAAGACTTTACAAACATCATTATAGTGTCAGCATTTTTTTTTTGTTCTGTTCCAATGAGAAGGAAAGATTTTTTTTACACATCTCCTTAAAAGTAAAATGCTGCTGGGTAATTCGTGTGAGATGTCTGCCTTATTTCATTTCTGAGACTGAACTGGAAATATGCGTCATTCCACAGTCAAACCTGCAGTAAAACAGTCCATCTGTGTCCATTCAGATCGCACCTTCCTTTCTAATTCTGCATTTCTGACAGCCATCTTAAATAACCCATGCCTTCAGTGTTGCCATGGCATTGCAGACTTGCTGCTCAACATGGCCCTGGCTGCTGAGCAATAATTTAGTCGCTGCATGCAAGAGGTGGTTGGCTGACTCTGATAATGGCATTATGTCTCGCTATGGGCTAATCTCAGCTTAAATTAGATTTTTTTTTAAAGTTTCTCATAAGCAGCCCAGTTCCCTGATTTCTGCACAGTCTTCAACTGTTAAAGATGTGCATGTCTTCTAAAAGTGCTCCGAGGCGACATTGTTGTGAAAACTTAATTGAAAGAATTAAGTGATGTTCACTAAAGTTGTAACAAAATCTCATCAATAGGCATGGGCCAGTATAAAATTATTTTGCATATACTATGGTACCTCAGTTTAGCGGGGAATTTATTTCAGGCAGCTGATGGATAGTGTGCAGCAACAGGGGTAATGGAGCCACCATACAGCCAGTGAAAATATAGGTCTTGGGCATCTCAGTATAATTGAATTAGTATGACAGAATAATTTAGCAGTTTTTAAACTAGTAACCAGCCCATGTATAATGAGGATGCATCTGGGTTATCATTTCATATTATAATGTTTCTTCTAATGAAATTCTTATTAATTCTTCTTTCGGTAACGATAAACAAAACAATAAAGGCATCAAATATGTGAAAAGATTCAATCATTACAACCAGATTCATTGATCTTGCAGCGCAAACTGTACATCAAAAAACAATTTTTTTAAACCTCACACTAATGTTTTAATCTTTTGAAGTAAATTCAACAGATAGTCAAAAATGATTATAGTGTGAAAGGACACTAACTATATTCTCTCAGGAGAATTCAGAGAATGGTTAGATCATCCATCAGAGATGTCGCTGCACTTCTTCAATAAATTCATAAGGCGAAACTCACAGCAGAAGTCATATCGGGGCACTTTTCCAGACGTTTTCTCACCAAATGACACTATTTTCTGAGCTCTAAATTAAATATGACTGAAATATGGGGTGAAAATACTGCAGCAATTCAGCACAGCAGCACAGCAGCTCAATTTCTAATGGCAAATTTACAGTGACAGTTTTAAAGGCCTCTTCTGTATCGAGAGACTCTTTGGAGATCTTCCATATCAGCTTTCAGCTACCAAATAAACTTTAGTTTAGCCTCAAACTGCAATCACTACCCTTTCATCTAGCCGTTGTTCTACCAGAGAGGATACATTGCTAAGTCTAAGGACCTGTAAGAAAATAGTTTTCTGGAGTTGTTTTTCCCATAAGTTGTTACCTTCCCACCTAAATTTCAGCTAGCTCCTCCTTACATTTGATCTAAATTTAAACTAAATACAGATGGTGCAGATTTCTCTGCGAGGTTCATCCTTGTTGTGCGTCACGCTCTGAGTTGGCCAACGTGAAATAACATGCTAGTGTCAAGGTTTGACTGTCAAAATTACATTGCTCTTTCTGCGTCACATGTGGGTTTAATAAGCCCGCACCTCACATTTGCTCCATTCTTCTCTGTTTTAAGTTTCTGCAGGATAATTTTAAAAATGTTGTGACATTTTATATTTTCAGTAACAATAGGAGAATCATCAAAGCTTTAGAGGATAATTGTCGAGGTTGTTATTCACAAATGGTCAAAGTAGATTAAATTAGGTTGTTAGGGTATACATCCAGGGGTTTCTACACAGTCTGGAAAAGTTTTGAAGTTGATTTAACGTTTTCCAGGTCTCCTTGTAAACTTGGCAAAAGTGTAGTCGCCTCATTATAGCCAGCTGATCAGCAGTAGGTAGCAGAGGGGGATTATAGTGCACGACAAATCTGGAAAATCTCTGGTCACTGGTATTCTGTTGTAGTCAGATTCAGAGATACAAGTCATGTTTGAATACTTCATCTCATTGCGCAAAAAAGCTTGAACTCTTTGTTTCTGTTTTACAAGAATTCCTCTGGAATAAACATCCCAAAGCCCCCAAAACCACCTGATAAGCCACTGATGCCCTACATGAGATACAGTCGGAAGGTGTGTACATTCTTTAAAATCACAATTTTTTTAATCATCATTGTGTGTGCTACTGACAGGCTCATTTTATTTTCTTTAGATATCCTGTAAACTCAGTTAGATGCACCTTTGTTTCAGATGTTTAAAGTTGGTAAGCAAGGTAAGATGTGAAGCCAGAGATTAGGTAGGAGTGTCAACATCCTAGTGGGATTTATCCACTTTGGATATGGAACTTAAAGCACACGGCCTCCTCTGGTTTGTGACCTCTCTGCAAAGAGATAACCACCTATATCCCCTCCAACCCAACCCAACCCCACACCCATGTCTGGTTCTCATCACCAGGTTTGGGATCAAGTAAAAGCCTCCAATCCTGATCTGAAGCTATGGGAAATTGGGAAGATAATCGGTGGAATGTGGAGGGACCTCACTGATGAGGAGAAACAGGATTATTTGAATGACTACGAAGCAGAGAAGGTTGGTTGTTTTACAGGGGGGTGTCTATGGGGTTGGTGGGTGACAAGTAGCTGTGTCCCCAAAGGTTGTGGGTCACCCCAGACATTGCTCCTTCTTTCTACCAGTCACGAGTAAAACCTCTTTTCTTGTTTATTCTTTGCTGATTGAAACAGCCAACCACATGTTGAGTCTGCTTGCTTTTTGTTATTTTTTATTTTTTTTTGCTTTTCCGGTGTCATTCCTGTCATCTTTTCCGCTGTAGATTGAGTATAACGAGAGCATGAAGGCCTATCACAACTCACCAGCTTACCTGGCGTATGTCAACGCAAAAAGCCGGGCCGAGGCCGCTCTGGAGGAGGAGAGTCGCCAGAGGCAGTCCAGACTGGACAAGGGCGAGCCTTATATGAGCATTCAGCCAGCAGAGGATCCAGACGGTAAGGCCACTCAGTTAAATGCTTTGTTTCCCAAGGTTTAGGGCACGGTGACAGAGCTGTAATTATTGCAGCCCGACCACACAGATTTACAAGCCTCCACTCCCTGAAAGTCTCTTTCTCTCCTCCTACGCTGCTACATCCATCCTCAGTTTATGTAATTCTACCTTTGAAATGAAATGTTTTTTCCTTCAAGTTGCAAATGAAGACAAATTTTGTTTTAGTTGTGCACCAGTGTTTACATTCTTGAGATCGGTTTAGACATGATTACCAAATTTACATTCTTTTGTCTGTTGTCATAAAGTCTGATACACACACACACACACACACACACACACACACCCACACACACACACACACACACACACACACACACACACACGCACAGATTTAGACAGCATAAGACATTTGAGTTACACCCACCTCCAGGAAATGATGCTTGTCTGGGGTCGGGCTGGGTTACAGTAGAAGTTAATGATGTGCAGGAAAACTACAGATAAAACAGCTGCTATTTAGAAACACCCCAGACCATAAAAAAAGTTAAAGTCGACATCCCAGCGGGTCACGTACTGAACAAGCTGCACGTATGGCAATAATTAAATAAGGTTTAGCTCTCCGGGTGGCAACATAGTCACGGATTATGTTTTATTAATAAAACCCTTTATGATAATCCGCTCCTAATCTCTTTCTATAAACAACTTCTCTCTTTTTTTTTTTTTTCACTTTAACCATCAAAAGAGGTTGTAACTTTTCGAAAGCTCGTACAGGCAGCCAGGTAAATTGTTTTGTAGCTTTGTCTTGGGTGTAATTTAATCACTAATCCCAGACATTTAAATGTTTCTGTTTTTATTAACACCTTGAATGCTTCCAGCAGACTGAGGTGGGAAAAAAATGAGGACATGATGAGGGATGATATTGAATGAGTTTCCCACGCGTTATTGAGACGTACCTCTGCTGAATTTGTGAACCAGAGAAAAGCTTAATTCCCACACAATACTTTTAGAATCTGTCACCCCTCTTGAGTGTTTCCTGTTGTGGTGGGAGAGCTCCTATATGTGTTCTTTGAAGTTTTCATCTTGGCATATGCGACTCATTTGTACTTTGTTGTTGTCAAAGCTTCAAATTTGCACAGTTGTTGCACAGCAGCAGCAACAACATTGGGTGGTTACTAGTGAACCAAACAAAACTACAACACCGTGCGTAATTAAGGCCTTCAAAATCCAAAGCAATCAACACATCAATAATATAATATGATGATGCAAGTGCTCAGCGGTGTTATAACATTTACATACATGTAGAGTACTCTTCACATAAGTATTATTAACTTGGAAATCTTTTAGAAGGTCGTTAAAATACCAGTAATTACCATAATTTAGTGTTTCTGCTGAAGGGGTCTGAAAAGATTTTCAAAGTCACAACTTTATTCATTTTAAAGTGTCACAAATCTGAGGATTTTTCATGATTGGTTTAAAGTACATAGTGTTCATTGCATTCATTCACTGCTTTTTCATCTTCAACATTATTTTTGCCTTGACAAATGCAGTGAAAGCTTTCCTTTGTTGTGTCATTTGTCTCTCAGAATGGATATTTTATGATTCATGTAGAATCAAAACATGACATATAGAAGCAATAAACCCCAGATGTTCAGTCTTTTCCCCTAAAACGGAGAAAATTCTGCTCCTGAAACAAACTTTCTGCAATTGCATGTTCAGGTAGTGTATGTTAAGAGGTTTGGCTTGAAAACAAGGTTTCATAATTAGTCAAAACAAATGCCAAAAACTATTAGAAAGCTTACTGTGTACCGGGAAGGGCATTAAAGTGAGCTACAAAAGCATTTGACTCACGAGCCAAAGCTAAAAAAAAAATCTGTTTAAGTTTAATTTGTATTTAGATTAAATATGTAATTAGGTCAATGGGTTATTAGGGATTTTTTAAAAATAAATAATCACGTGCCTTAATTGTTCAGAATGCTACCTTGTGATCTAAGGACTGCTTCGGGATAAAGAACAGCTGCTGATAAATTACGACTACAGAGCATATCTTAAACATTTGTCTTCACACAGTGACCCATAATTAACTCCTTGTCCTACTCCAGCAACAATAATAGGTCAATTCCCTTTAAAGTATCTTTATATAACAGCATATATATTTACTGGGATGCCCAGTGAATGTTCAGAAACCTTACATATTTCTTGCAGTAGCAAAATCTCACATCAAAAAACATAAGAAGAAATCAATATAAGGCTAAAAATATATATATATAGGGAATCATATGTAGGGAATCATATGTAGAAATCATTTAAACTACAAAATCAACCGTCTTCCATTTCCAAGTAGCGTTGTAAATCCTATTAAAAACTTGTGGTAAAAAGCTAGAAGGAAGATAATGTAAAAGAAAACTTTGGACTATCTTTAGCACATTACTGAGTTAATATGCTCCAATTAAAAGGTTGGGATTTTTCTTTTTAGCATTTTAATGTGGGTTTTTCTACTGCAGTAAAGGGCGATTTATTTTCAGGTTTTTTTTCCCCCCACATCGTGGGAATCGCAGAAGACCATGTTCTCAGCTAAAACGCTACAAATACCGAGCAACATCAGCCTTCTTTTTGGACACAGTAGCTCTAGCATCATTCAGTAGTGTACCTTCAGCAATTTAATGGGACATTGATACGGATCGACCTGTATTTCCTGGAGCCACTTCAGCAACCCAATTTGTTTGTTGTCTTCAGACTACGACGACGGCTTTTCTGTGAAACACACAGCTGCTGCTCGTTTCCAGCGCAACCACCGCCTGATCAGCGAGATCCTGAGCGAGAGCGTCGTCCCAGATGTGCGGTCCGTCGTCACCACCGCCCGCATGCAGGTCCTCAAACGTCAGGTCCAGTCGCTAATGGTGCATCAGGTGAGATCAAACCGCAGTGTCGTATAACTCTGCGTTCTGGCTGCGACAGCTTTGCTTTCATTGACTCATTATTTTATTAACTGTGGCGCCTGGATGTCCTGCTTCGCAGAGAAAATTGGAGGCAGAGTTGCTTCAGATTGAAGACCGCCACCAGGACAAGAAAAGAAAATTCATTGAAGCCACGGAGTCGTTCAACAATGAGCTCAAAAGGGTATGGCATCTTTTACATTAAATCAGGTCATTGCTTACTTGCACGCAAGCTTCAGTTTGCATGCCGCATGCAGCTTGGGCCCTGCGCCAGTCTCAGTCTGTCCTACAGCCCACAGCTGGGGCTAACTCCATCCACATGTCCTTATAATGCTGTTGCTGTCATTTATTGTTTGAGGGCCCTATATTAGTCCTGAATGCAGCATTTGGCTTTTACAACAGGTGGCGCCATTTATCCTATAAAGAGCTCCTTGAGGACACAACATGCAGCAACACATGTTTTAGTTATCCAATTTAAACTTTCATTTATCTTGTTGTAAACAGTCTCTTTGTGCAGAGCGTCCACATGCAACAGCAAACACGTTTCTCATACATGTTTCTCTGTCCAGTTGTGCTGCATGAAGGTGGAAGTGGACATGGAGAAGATCTCTGCGGAGATTGCTGCAGCAGAAGAGGCAGCACGTAAACGGATGGCAGAACGGGAGAAGGATGCAGGGGACCGAGGGGCGAGAGAGGCGCCCACCTGCGTCTTGGCAGAGGAGGAAAAACATGTTTGTGCTACACATGGCAAAAAGTCTCAGCAGAACTCTCACAGTGACAGCAGCAGCAAGGAAGGAGAGGACGCAGAGTCGAATACTGCAGATCCACCAGGTGAGCAGCCTTTATGCAACTTTGTGTGTAATTCATGGATGTCCCAGTTGAGATGGCGTGACCCTGATACCAAACTGACTCATTCAAGAAGTAGTACCTGTAAACAAGGAGTCTCAGTCTAATGTTTTCTTTTCCATTCAACACGTAGTTGAAAACAACACTCCCTAACAACTTTAAGCAGAACGAAATGACACACAGTGCCTTGCAAAAAGAATTTATTTCAATTTCAGATTTTGTCACGTCGCAACCACAAACTGCAATGCATTTTATTGGGATTTGATGCAACAGATCAACACAAAGTGGTGTGAAGTGCAAACTCAATACCTTAGATATTTTATACCCTAACCAATAATCAATTGAAAGTTACTTTTGCAGTTTGTCTCTAGCAGCTTTGCACATGTACTGATTGAAATAGTGTTAGTTCAAAGTGTCTTCTTAGCTCTGGCTGTGTGTTTATGGTTATTGTCCTGTCCTCGTCTCAAGTTTTAAATCTTTAACTGGTTTTGTTCTAGGATAACCAAAACCATCCACACAGGATGATGCTGTAACCACCAAGTTTCGTGTGTGTTCATGGTGATAACAAGTATTGGGTTTCTTTCACAGATTGCATACAGACCAAAAAGTTACATTTTGATATCATCTGACCTGGTCACATTCTGCCATGCGTTTGTGGTTTCATCATGTTTGGAGAACTTGGTTAAAAATAGTTATTATTCTATTGACGTCTTTACTGCTCCACTGATTAACGCTCTGTTTTAGGGCTGCAATTAATAATTATTTTAGTTATTGATTAATCTGTTGATTATTCTGACAATTAATTGACTAATTGGATAAAAAAGGCACAGTTTGCAAATTTTTTAATGAAGACTTTTTATACAATATTCAATATAGAATGAAATAAATAACTAATTAATTTCCCTTTGTATGTTTGATTAGGATGCAGCTGCAGCTTAAAAATACCTCTAAAATCAACATGTGAACAGTTTGTTAATTATTTTTTGTTTTTTTTATTATACTTGTGGATTGCGTGCTCTAGGTACAGCTTGTCTTTAAGTTTATATCATCTGATCATCGATGCTGTACAATGCAAAAAAGTGCTTATGTTTTTTTTGTTGTTGTTTTTACAGAATTTGAACCAGGTGAAGCTAAAACTGTGGCGCTTGAGGAGTTTTGGAAAGAACATATTCACAAACAAAAGTTTTTTTCTATCTTAATGTATATATTTTTTGTACAGATTTGGCTTAATTGCTTTTCTGAATATGTTGTTCTTTTGGCAAATTAAATTTATTTGAGTACATATTAGTTAGTGGTTAATTGATTGCTAAGATAACTGGTGATTCATCAGAATTAATTTGATTGTTTCAGCTCTACTCTACTTGCAGCAGAAAGAAGCAAAGTATGGAGATTAATATTTGGTGTTACTGTTTTAAGTAGTTTCTGTAGTCAACATAGAAAAGAAATAGCCATTTAAATGAATTTTCCATCTCCATGTAGTGCAGCACTGTTTTTTTTTTTTTAGTAAGCAAAGAGATGTGACTTAAGCAATAATTTGAAAATATTGATTAATTAATTTTATTTGTCTAATGCAGTAAAGCAAAAAGCTTCAGAGGAGATGGAGGCCCATCCAGGCAGTGAGGAGGGAGCGTCAGAGGACAAGGAGAGCGTCCCTGAGGGAGCCATGGAGGAGGGAACCAGCGACAGCAACACAGGCTCAGAGACCACCTCTGCGCAGACAGAAGACGCCACGACCAGCGAGCCATCAGAGGGACCTGGCAAGGCAAGGGCAGCCCACTGAGCTCAGCAGCAAACATGGTGGAAACCGCAGGGCTGCCACTCCATCTGTTTGACTCTCTGATTACAGAAATTGCACAATCTCATGTTTGTTGTCAAAGTGTGAAAGCAGCATTCAGACGGGCTGATTGGTTAACAAGCCTGAGGCTGCAGCTGAGGTTATAAACCTAAAACTTGCAGACACACAGTGAATAAAATAATAATAATAATAATAATAATAATAATAAAAAGTCTGCACTCTAAGTCGACAAAGCAATGACCTTGTCTAAAATCAATGGCTGCTACATTTTGCCACAAAAGCCCATGTGAAGGCACTATATTTTCGGCTTCTTTGGAAGAGTGCACACAAGCCCTTCATCAGCACATATGGAAACATATCTCTAGCACTATGTCTGGCAGACAAACAAAATTGCTCAGTGTTACGTTTAACTTTGTTCTTTGTGTTGTAATACCATTGTTGCTTCTATTGTTTTGCATGTTGCAGGTCAAAAAAAAAAAAGAAGTTGTTTAAGAGTGGAGCTAAGTGACCATCTCCTTGGCAGGAGAATATTTGTTTACTCTCTGTATCAGTATTACAGTAACAGTATTGTCTCAGGAGTTTGTAGTCATTTAGTAGTAGTTACTCTTTTATTTATTATCAGCATTTTTATTATACTTGTGGATTGGGTGCTCTAGGTACAGCTCGTCTTTAAGTATATATCATCTGATCATTGATGCTGTACAATGCTAAAGTGTTCTAAAGTTTGCTGGCTGCCAATCAAATCAAAAGCAGTATGCTTAGAACATGTGTTTGTTTTGATCAGTATTGCGGTTTTTAGCAGGAATCTTTTACATGTCCAGTTAATGTGTACATGGTGTAACGAGGTTTGCTTAAACGTGAATTTTCATGTTGTAAAACGGTTAGAACCCTCATTATTAACATGCAGTCTTAAGATGAATTTCATTTTTGCATATTTATACGAATAAACTTTTCTACCCTGAAATACAGCTGTCTCTTTGTTTTGGAAAACATGTCCGAATTGGTAATACATTTAAAATACAATTTAGCTCCTCGGGTGCATCTATCTCAGTAACTTGAAATATCAAAAATGTTTATTTATTCCAATAATGCATTTCTTTCAACTTGTTTTTTCATAAAAAACACTTTTAAGTCATTTTGTTAACAGATTCTCCCACCTGAGCTGTGGATCTCTGCAGCTCCTCAGGAGTTACCACAGTCGTCTTGGCTGCTCCTCTGGGTCAATTTCTCATTGGCTGGTTTTTCACTTTAGGCTGATCGTCATGCCTTGGTTGGCTGGTTTGCAGATGTTCCCTACATTTTCAAATAAAGGATTGAGTGGTGCTCTATGAGTCTCCTAAGCTTAGAGTACTGATTTACAAACTAATCCTACTTTAAATTTTCCCACAACTTTCTGTCTCACCTGTCTGTCGTGCTACTTGGTCTTCATGATGCTGGTTGTCCGCCATTGTTTTCAGAAGCTCCTGTCCTGTGTCCTCTGATGCTACTCTGTTGAGTACACCTTTCCCACTCTGCACCAGATGCAGACAGAAAAGCACCTCTGATTGATGGGCGTCTCCCCCGCCCATCAATCACATGGAGGTAAGAGAACACTGCTAAGGTGTGTGTGTCCATGTTCCTGCTGCTACATGTCGGCTTTGTGGGTGGCTCGTGTTCTTGATCTGCTCATTTGAGATCATAAGTGCCATTTTACAACCAGTGTCTGGGATTTTAATTGGTTTTTGGGTCCTACACCTGCCATGTGTTTAGTGTTGTTGCTCTGCTGACGTTTTTAGCTGCAGCTGGAGTTTATTGTGGCCTAGTTCCCGCCCGCTAATCGCTCCCTCCTTGGGTAGGCTGCGTTTCTGCTCCTGAGTAAGCGACCAGCTATTCAGTTCCTAATTTTATCTTACCTGAATCCACAATTAATGAGCTCTCGCTCTGTTTTAGGCACGTGACTGTCTGCACGCTGTTTTAAAGCTGCAGCGCTCTGGACGCTGTCTTGTCTTGTCGTTGATTGGTTGGGCCGCTTCTCCATTGCCTCTGTTGCTGATTGGACAGTGCAATCAGCAACCATGATTGGACTGATCCTGCTGTAAAGGGGTGTAGAACTGGACACGAACTTTCCAGTTCTACACCCCTGACCTTTTGTATTTGCTTGGTTTCCATTATTGAACTTACTAATGTGTTTTCCTTTTTTTCAGTTTGATTACTAATTTGCTCTTTTTATTGCATGTTTTGTTTTTCTTTTGTCTGACATTGTCTTCCTCACACCTTTCCTTTTCTTCTCAGGGACCAAGTAGTAATGTCTTAGGCCATGGTTAAAGCTTACATATTATTCATTAAAACATAATGGGATTATATTTTAAGGAACTGTTAAAATATATATTGTGAACTCAGTCTGTCTTTGTGAGCAATTATGAACTTCGATTTGCTGGGTACAGTTGTACTTTAAAAAACAATACGTCAGTTGTTTTTTAAAGTACAACTTTAAAAAAACTTTAAAAATCCCATATTTTTGGATCAAAAATGTTAATCCATAGCCAGGTTCAGTCAACATATTAACTATAAAAGAACCAGCTGCCTGTTGCTTCAAAACATGCCTCAATCAACACCCACCCCCCACTATGTGTAACATTGTGTTACTACTCATATTCTGTGTTTGGGTTTCTCCAGTTTTAGCATACAAGGACTGAACATTTTAACTTTGAATGTCACTTGAACTTGCTTTCACTAAATGTAAGAAAAACAAGCTAAGTACACAGAAGGAAGAAATTTTATAACGGTTTTAAACGAAGTTCCAACAGAGCAAAAATAAGTGGAGCAAAAGTCGTCCAACAAAGATGTATCTGAAAGTCACCAGTCAAAGAGGGTAACTTCATTTCACAGCATTACCAGCTCTTGGTGGAATTTGACAGATCGGGTGGTTGTATTGTGCAGTTGCTTTGCATGTGGGGTATACAGTGTCCAGCTGTTGAAACTGGTGGGTTCATAGCGGCACAAACACCATCTGTTCAATCTGTTCATGTCATCCAGACTTTATGAGAGCCCAGAGGCAAGAGGTCCTAATCTTGGTCATATTACTGCTGTTATCACAATTTGGGGAGACATGGAGAAAGATTTTAGGTTCCTATGTACACATCCTATATCCATGTCTCACCCATTTTGAGAGAACTCTCCACCAAAGGGTTGGAGCATTTAGAATGCCATCACTTGTGGGAATTTGCTAGATACCACAGTACCCTGTTCATCCAATCAGTGGGTGCATATAAATGCAACATGTGTCCTTGTGGTTGGAACCCAATGGTTCCAACAGCAAGTCTTTGTTTTTGGAGCCTATGAGTATGTGAGGACAGTACAGTGCACATATTGTGCACCTAAGACAGACCACAAGTAAGGCTGTGTGCATAACATGCAGATTTGGTAGCTTATAACATTAAGGCAACATCAAGGCAAGAGGACCATTCTTGCCAATGTTACTCCTGATATTATGGTTGATGTAGTCACACGGTAAAACTTTAAGCCTTTGTGCCACATCAGTGACATTTTGTATCCTCCTGTCTCATCCCATTTAACAAAAGGTAATTCCCATTCATAAGGGGAAAATGTGATTATAGGAAAGAAATACTAACATCTTTAGTGGCCCAACCAGAGTCCTGACTTGAGACTGATAGAGACTCTGAGGAGGGAGCTAAAAAAAATTAGGCTAATGCAGGGGTGGGCAATCCTGGTCCTCGAGGGCCGGTGTCCTGCAAATCTTAGATGTCTCCCTGGTCCAACACACTTGAATCCAATAACTGAATCACCTCCTAAGTGCAGTCAAGTTCTCCAGAGTCCTGCTAATGACCTCATTATTTGACTCAGGTGTGCTGAAGTAGAGATGCATCTAAAAGTTGCAGGAGACCGGCCCTCGAGGCCTGGAGTTGCCCACCCCTGGGCTAATGGAAAGGTAGGCCTTCCAATCTCAAAGACTTGGAGTTCATCACCAACAATAAATCATCAAAATGCCAGTAGAAACATACAAAAAGATTGGTTGGGAAATATAACCAGATGGCTTTATTGTTGTAAAGTCATCAGATTTTGTAATCATGGTGATACAGTCACATGACCTGTCTGGGTACTTAGCTTTCAGCAGTTTGTTATTGTATTTCTTGCACATAAAACTCATACTAACATGAGGTAATACATATTGTGGCTTGTCATGTGTTATATTTAACCAATTCATTCACGTGATAAGAACTAAATGTCTTTTACCGGGGATTTTTGATGTTTATAATCTTATGATTAAAAAAAGGTTGTAACCTACTTTTAAAAAATTTTTTTTTTTAACCCAGACAGTTAATGATCGAAAACAAGGGTTCTGGGAGCTCAGTGGTTTACATCTGTCTCTGACTGTGGCATGCAGGGTATTTGCAAAGAGTATGCTTATCCTTTGCACAGTACAGGTAAGGGAAGTTGGTTAGATGAAAAGGATTTGTTCTGATTTCCTGTTTTCAACACTGAACAAGAAGTGTGCTCACTTGTGCATGTAACAAAATTCAGCACCGATGCCTCGAGGAAAGTCACACATTTGACTGGAGATGTAAGCCGTTTGTGCCTGTACGAAGCTGTTAGGATCAGATTTACCATAATCTTAACCTACAATTTGCGTTAGGTGTGAATGATTTGCTTTACACTAAAACTTTTTTCCTTTTTTTTGGTCTGTGGTTAAAACTGCCTCAAGTGAAAGCAGAAAACACAAACCACAAAGGCACAGGTGTGCAGCAGCCTGTGCAAGTCTGTTTTGAAAGGTTAATTCATGCAAGGTTCCTGCTGCTGTCCAGTACAAACACAACTAAAAGATGCAGCAAAACAGGGGAAAAGAATTACACATGCACAACAGTAGCTCATAGTGGTTAATACTGTTTTTGAACAGCCACACCAAACCTCCTTCTTAAAATACAAACACATTGTTTGCGAGTTCAGTGAGATAAACCCCCCTCTGCTCTGTGTGATCTTAGCATCCTTTAAACAGCAGCTTGTTTCTCATTTGCGTATGATTCATACCAAGATACGAGCACCTGCTGTTTGTCAGGTAATAGCTTATATGAAAGCAAGAGTAACACAATGAATCATGGCAAAGGAACTTTCAAAAGCAACACAAAATATTTTTTTTATTTGAATTAAATACACACAAGATGCTTCCACAGTCCTTGGGTGAAGATGTTATCTGGCTCAGCAGTCCTATTTTTTATTTATTTATCTCGACTCAAATGTAAATCTTTGCATCCTCTTTGTTGCATGAGGCTGTGTCTATGGATATAAAAAAACATATTTTGACTAGACTTTAAGCTGTGTTTTTAAATGTCTCTTTTTTTAAATGGAAAGCAGCATGTGCTTTGCTCTCTTTCTAAATGGAGTTTGTGGTTAGACGAGTTCTCACATGATTTTTGAGGGTACCGAGAAAGAAACATTTCTCATGAGTGGAGATGCAGCTTTTTTTTTTTTCATCAACAAGGGAAACCACCATCAAACACAGATACTCTGCGTGTCACACTGTGAGCGGCTTTCAGTCAATATGCCAACTGTTGGTGGTAAGTACCTTATCAGTTAAAAAGGATGGGTGCATATGCTGTGGTGATGAATGATTGGGTTTGATTGGTTATTTACAACCTTCGAATGACTTTTTCTTGTTATTTGGTGATGAAACTGGTTAATCACTTCTCATTTTTAATGCCGGTATTGTTCTGCTAGTTGCCATTCTTAGGAGGCAAAGAGTTAAATCCACAAACTGTGCTTGTAAAAAGCATGATAACTCAGAAAACCTTGCACATATGTATGACTATAGATTCTGTCATGGTTCATTTTATTGATTTTGGATAAAATAGAGCAAAAACTGGCTTCGTTTATCCTCATTTATGAACTAACAGAGGAGCAATGTATTATTTGTAAAATACCACTACATATACAAATGCAATGTAACAATGGCTTTATATATACAAGTTGTAAAAGCAATTTTTCTCTTAGTTGTAGTTATACTCATTTGCAAAATGAGAAGTTTCCCCCCCAAATTTTTGCAAGATTTAAACTGAGCTACTTGTGATAATGTATTTTTGTATGAAAATTAAAAAAAAGAAGAACTGATCTTTTTACTTGGGCTCAAAGTTGCTAACTTCTAACAGCAGTACCACCATGAATCTCACTGGTGTCAAAAGGGGAAACCTGTGAATTATGTGCCTACAAAGAATTTTGACTGTAGTCAGTAGAACTAACCACAGAGGGAAGAGTCCCAGCTTAAGGGAAAATTAGGAAAATTAGAGAGAGATACTCTTGAAAATGTTATCAGATAATGTTCACATGACACGTTTCTTTGACTGAAATCTTAGGAGACAAACTTACATCTTTGAGTTTAAAGATCTGTCGTATAATTAGTGAAGTCCAGTACTAGACACTGAGCGGCCGCCTAACTACAAAACTTTCTCAACGTGTTTTTCAGATAACCAAAGTCTTCAAACAACCATGTTGAGAAATATATCAACAAAGGTAAGGGAAATTCTAAATAACAATAATGTATACAGGTACATCTCAATAAATCAGAATATCATTGTGGAGTTAATTTATTTCAGTCCACAAAGTGAAACTGACATATTGTATACAGTAGATTGAAAATGCTTATTTATGTCAATTTATGATTTCAACTTACAGTAATTGAAAACCCAAAATACAACCTCTAAGAAGATTGAAATTTTATGCAGGACAAAAACCTGTTGTATGCGTACAAAAATGTACTAGCACACCTACTGAAAAGCATGTCAGTGTACTGTAATGTGTACACAATATTTGGCCAAGACTTATGTTTTGCATGAATTACTGTATCAACGCTGCGTAGCATAAAGGTGATCAAGATGTGGCACTGCTGAGCTACAAAGGAAGGTGGGGGAACTCTGCTAGAAATCTTTGATTCATCTATATTTTCTGGTCTGGAGTCTCTCATACTTCTCTTGCTGGTCAGTCACAGTAGTGCCATGCTCATTAAAGCAGATACTGATACTTTTGTGAGCAGGTGTGGACAAATGTTCTTACTATAAAATAAAACCAGCAACTTCATAAAACTCGTCAAAAGAAGAAATTATGAAATGCCCTAAAATTGCCTAGTTGATAATGACATGATGAACTTCAGAAAGCAGAGCAGCTCGACACCTGCAGATGACATGACACCCTAAATCGTTTCTTACTCCGTAAGCTTCACATTCTACTCCAAGCAGCATGGATTCTGTACCTCCCCACTTTTCCTCCTGACTCTGGGATATTTAATTGATTACCAGTTACCAGCCTTTTCAAGGCTTTCATCTTGAAAAGAGATCTTTGGATGACTAAACAACAATCATGTCCTTTTTCTCCTTGGATCAGGAAAGACTTGTGATGCCGTCTGTTGTTCAGAATGGCCAAACACGAGGAATGTGACAGCTGTAGCGCATGTCTATGAACATCTCTGTATGATGGCTCTTCAAGCTCTGACTCCAACCCCAGTCCAAACGTTGTGAATCTCCTCCAAAATCTTGAGCAGGTTTTGGTTTACAATCCTCTCTATGCTGTTGTTATCATTATTGTGTCTGCATGTTTCCTTCCACTTAAGTTTGTATTCTGTTATGCTTGAATACAAAACTGTGAGATAAACAGTAATCTTGTTTGTCTCATCCTTCTTGTGGATCAATGACTGTATACAGAAGAACTGTCATGTCAGACGTTTTCCTCATAATTGTGTATGCCAGAACGTAACACTGTTTTTGTCACATAGCGTTGTTTTTGTTGACGTTATGTAATATCAATTTACTTGAGTAACTAAATTTTGGGTGTTCACTAGTTGCAAACCATAAACATGAACAGAAATCAATCCTTGGATTATACCACTCTTTGTTTATTGAATCAGATTTTCCTATGTTTAGAATTGCATGGTTAAAATAAACAAACCTATCTGTTAAATTTGAATCTACTATGTCGTCGGAAAGTATTGCTATACCGTCACCTTTTCCACAGATTGGAAGGATGTTTTCAGACAGCTAAGCATAATATTCACATAAGTCTTCACACCCTTTGCTATTGAATTTAAAAGTGAGCTCCAATTCATTTGATTTTCTCTGATCATCGCTGAGATGCTTTTTCAATTTAATTGAAGTCCACCAGTTGACAATTCAGCTGACTGGACATGACGCAGAATAAACAAAAGAAACTCTACCAGCATCGAACACCTCTCATAATTGTGTATGCCAGAACATAGGTCGCCTTTATTTGGAAATAAAAAAAAGTTTGTAACTAGCAGCACCCTTCCTAGATCTGGTTGCTCAAACAAACCGAGTAACTGCAGTAGAAGGTCTTTGATCAGAGAGGCAACCCAGAACCCAATGTTCACAAAGGTGGAGCTCCAGTGTTCCTTTGTGGAGATGGGAGAAGAATACAGAAACACTACTTAATGAACATCGCACCCTGCTTGAATTTTGTCAAAAAGGCATCTTGGAAAATGTCAGACAAGAAAAAACAAAATTCTCTGGTCAGATGAAACCAGAACAGAACATTTGGGCCTGAACTCCAAGCGTCTGGAGAAAAACTATGTAGCATGGATGACTAGACCACATAAAGGGCATGAACCAAAATGTGAAAATTTGCAAGATAACCTGCTCAAGTGTGCACTGGAACAGTACATTAACAAGAGGTAACAATATTTGTACATCTTTCTGAAAACTGTTTTGCCTTATTATTCTGGGTCTTATTATTATTATGACTAGAACACAAAAAAATAACACTCAAATATATTTTAGAATCAGTGTGTAAAGTGCAAAATGGTGTGACTATTGTCTAATGACACTGCATTAAGATCCACCTGTAGAGGTTGCATCCACACTGAAAGATTTAGCAGCACTAATCCCTGTGTTTCCTTTTGTAAGTGTCATTTCCTCTGAAGGAGTGAGTTTTTAAAAGTGCATTAAACCAGTAAGATTTGCTGAAAAGCTCATTATATCACTTTTTGTTCTTTGGTTGCAGTCTTCCATGCCTGAGTACCTGGAAAATACAACATTCTTGGAGAATTTTGATTACTCATCTTCGTCCCAGGATTACTATGACTTTCCTCTGCTTTGCGACAAAGAGTCAAACCGGCAGTTTCGCCTCTGGTTTATGCCACTCTTCTACTCCGTCATCTGCTTGCTGGGAGTGGCTGGGAATCTGCTGGTCATCGCCACTGTCTTCTACTTCAAGCGCCTCAAGAACATGACAGATGTGTACCTGCTCAACTTGTCTTTCGCTGACCTGCTCTTTGCCCTCTCGCTCCCCTTCTGGGCAGCCAACTCCATGGCAGAGTGGATGCTGGGGCTTTTTCTGTGCAAAGCCATGCACACCATCTACAAGGTCAGCTTCTACAGCAGCATGTTCCTCCTCTCACTCATCAGCGTCGACCGCTACTTTGCCATCGCCAAGGCCATCTCCACCCACGGCCTTCGCTCAAAGGCTGTCTTTCTGAGCAAGTTGTCCTCCACTGCCAGCTGGATGATGGCGCTGATCTGCTCCCTACCAGAAATGATGTACACCAATGTCAGCAACAACACCTGCTCTCTGTTCTCCATCAAAAACGATCAGCTCCGAGTTGGCTTCCAGGCCAGCCAGATTGTGTTGGGGTTCCTCGTTCCGCTCCTGATCATGAGCTTCTGTTACACCTGCATCATCCAGACGCTCTGCCAGGCTCGCAGCTTTGAGCGGAACAGGGCCATCAAAGTGATTCTCGCCATTGTCATAGTCTTCCTGGTCTCCCAGATGCCTTACAATGTCGTCCTCTTCTTGACTACAATCGACATAGGAGCCGGAGGAACAAAGAACTGTGAATACGACAAAAGTCTCCTGTTTGCCACTGATATCACACAGTATGTGGCCTTTCTGCGTTGCTGCTTGAACCCCTTCGTCTATGCCTTCATCGGTGTTAAGTTTCGCAATGATGTTCTTAAGCTGCTGAAGGAAACTGGCTGCATGAGCCAGGAAAGGTTCTACAGATACACCTGCGGTCGGAGGAGGAGCTCAGCTGGCCTTGACACAGAGACTACCACCTCCTTCGCTCCTAAAGGTGTCAACCCCACATGCAAAATGCTTGAAATGGACTAATACAAACTGTTTTATTTTGTCGAAGCCTATCAGCTTGCCATGTACATAGCAGAAGTTATATAATTGCAAGTTGTTTGAGTTATGCTACCTTTTGGCTTGTCTTATTCAGGGATTTGTTTAAAAAGACTGTATTTTGAAAGTTCTCGTTGTTTATAAAAACATGCATATTTTAAAGGAAAGTGAAGTTTCTGGTATACTCAATAAATAAACTGTTTCTTTATGCTGTTTTCAGTGCATTCAGTTTAAATTCCAAAATAAGACCAAAACCCTCATGACGTCCACCGCAGATTATAATAAATCAGCTGCATAGGCTGATGTCACAAGCTTGCATGAAGAAAAAAACAGTAATTGAAGAAATAGAAATTCACTCACACACATTTGAAACCCACATCTTTTACAGCAGCCCATTTCCAAATAACATGAAAATAGCTAATATCATTTTTGTAAAGCAGGTGACAGACACTGTTTTACTAATTACCTGTTTGTTTTGTTGTTTTTTTTAACCATCGCTGTTCCAGAGGAACTTTTATTTAGCTTCAACAAATCCCAAGCTGACAGGCAGGTAACTAAAAACCAGGAATCCAGAACGGATGACGCAGGATCTGAATCTGGCACAGGACAAAACAAGAACTAACACAAAGCATGAGCTAACAAAAAGGAAAAATACATACAAGTGGGAGTGACGCCAAAAGGAATAGGAGCGGTAACTGGCAAGAGAAAGGGGAAAACAGACAACAAAAGAAACACAAGATACTGACTGGAAATAAAACACCAAATAGGAACATGCTGGTGTTTAGTTTACAAGTAACATTAGATCAACAAATACACATAATTATCCATGCCATTACATTTACACCCCTTTAACTTGTTCACATCTTTGCCATTTTAAAACAACTTTAGAGGTTTTCACTTGGATTTCACGAGATAGACCTGAAGAAAGCTGCTCATAAGTAAATATGGAAAAAAGTTCACCATAAATACAGCAGAGGTCAGGGATAAAGTTATTGAGATGTTTAATATAAGATTAGGTTATAAAATGATTTCCAAACTTTTAACCTTTAATTTCTAAACTTTTGCTGCTCGTTAAGCAGCAAAAGTACAATTCCAAATCAATTAAGATAATTATCTATTTATGAGCTAAAACGCACAGACAATAGAACCCAAGAATAAGCCAAGAAACTCAGCTCACTGATATGGCGAGAACGAAAACTTTCACTGATATTTCTGTCATATCAGAAACTCACGGATATGGCAAAACCCTAATGGCTGCAATTAACAACTGAATACATGAAGATCACTGTAAGAATAATAAAGAACTCAGAAATAGTTAAAAGCACAAACACAATCAAAGCCAAAACCCAAACACCCAGAGATTATGTATATTCATCAAAATGGACTGACTGGCCAAGAAGGACAATAATGAGTGAAGCAACCAACTGTCATGAAGTGGTGGTGAATGGTGGTGAGGTAAACGCAGCAGACCCAGGCTGAAGTGAGAAATGATGATATTTAATGATGAACAGTCCAATAAACAGTCCAAAAGGCCAGGCAGCACTGCTGAGCAGAAGACCAGGGCTCAACACAGGTAGCAACAGGCTACACGAAAGGACAAGAATGCATTGACAGAATAGACGCTACATACGACTATCGACAAGGACCCGACGAGGAACAAAGGACACAGGTGGGGTTAAATACACAGAGGGTAATCACGGAACGAGACACACCTGGGAACAATCAAGGGGAAGACAGGACAACACGGAGACTCGGAAAACACAGAAACTCAAAATAGACACAGAAAAACACAGATCACGACACCAACAGGTTTATGGTAACTCTGGAGGAGATGCACTGATCCACAGCTAAATCTGTTGGCTCACATGCAAAAGGGTATGTGTGGTTGGAAACTTACAACACTCATCACTCTAAACACACCATTCCCACAGCAAAACATGGTAGTGACGACATTGTGCTGCGGGATGTTTGTCCTTAACAGGGACAGAGAGCTTGAAATGTTTTGCAAAGAAATGGGAAAAAAAGCATTTAGTTCCTATAAATGCATAGTGGAGATGCACTCCAAAACACTCAAAAACTTTGAAAAATGGTTGTGGAAAAAGCAAAATGTGAAAAAGTTAAATTTTTTTTAATACTTTAGCAAACTGATCTCAAAGCTACAGGCGGCTGCCACACCTCAGCTGAATCATAACGCCTTAGCACAGTGAAGCCCTGATATAACATCTCATTACTTTGGTCATAGCCAAGGGCGCCAAGTCTTATGAAATATCAAAAAGCTATTAGTAATCATCAAATAGTCTGGAATTAAACTGGACTACAGTTTAAGTACAGCTGCCAAGAATGCTTAACCAACACCTTCTAACGGTATTTAGGGAAAATTAAAAAGAGTAACAATGTAATGTTTTACAACGTACAATCACAGCTATTTCACATTGTTCTCACAATCATTGTTTATGTTTTATATTTAATTATTAAGAACCTAAAAAGGTTTTCAACAAATAGAAGCGTAGACATAAAAAGCAAACATAAGAAGAAATGTTCAGGTGAAATTTGCACAAAAAGCATTCATTATATACAGCCTAAATAACAATTATGGGCTGTAATTAATAAAGAATTTTGCATCTTCAATAGACACTAAAGGTTAATATTTCACCATGCTCTAAATACTTGAGCTTGAATATTTGAAGCAAAGTAAGAAACATTGGTTTAGTTCTGTGCTTTGATTGTACTTTTGGGAATAGAAAAACCAACCCACCAGGCATGTATGCAACTCTGGTAAGATGATATAATCAGCATAAAAGGCAGGGACCACTGAATCAAGCTGCTGATAGGCTTCCAGGGGAAAAGGGTTGGGATTGCATTGATAAAAGCGTGCAACACGAGAGGTGGGAGGTTTACCTGAGACAGTAACAGCAGAAACCTGAACAAAGGAATTTAAGGTAAGATTACTTTTTTTAATGTTGATATATATTCAAGTGGGGGGATTTTACTTATTCAAAGCATGTTGCTAGAGTAAAAACATAAAATAGAACTACAGCTTTAAGACCTAGAAATAACACAAGCGAGTATAATGAAGTGTAAAAATGTAGTGCAAATTGTGGGAATGGGAGATTGTTTTAATACATGTAGTACTAATGCCTACCTTAATCTACAGTATCAGATATTTGAACTACTTAAAAAAAATGTTTTTTATTAGAATATACTTTCTATTTCAATATTCATCAAACATGGAGACTCAAAAAAGTACATATATAGCAAAGAAATTATATATAAAAAAATATGTTTAAAAAATCTCTGTACAGTATAAGAGCTGACCTGTAGCAGGCCGGCATACACACGTCTCTGGCAGAAGCAAAGCGGCTGATCAAAAGCAAAGAAAATTCAAAATAATGGCAATAATATGACAGATGTTTCAACACTCATTTGTTCACCTTTAAACCACACCCATTAAGGCTGAACTGTTGCAGGGTAAACATTATGTAGTCATGGTAACAACCAGTCACCTGAGTTATGCAATCAGTGCCACGCCTTGTCTGACGCGCCTGGCCAGCAGAGTCAGAGGGTGTGGATCCTCCTCAGCTCTACTCAGCCTGGGTGAGATTTCAGCGCTTGAGTGCATCACTTCTGCTACGTATAATTACTCATGTAGTGGATTTATACATAAGGTGACAAACTTGTCCCTCGAGGCCTGACTTATTGTGATCTGATCCAACTTAGGGAATGGCAACTTATTACTTACACCTGTGTAAGACAGCATGGCTGAAATATAGTCCAAAAATAATATAGTTCACACCTTGAAGAAACAAAATAATACTTATAATAATATATATCGCCGATGTAAACACTCAGTTTGTTTTACTTCTTCTTTTTAACTGTGTCAACATGACTTGTGCTAGATTATGCAAAACGTTTTGTAAAGTATCTCAGCTACCATTAACTCTCTATTCATTTTGAAAAATATGGTTTATGGTTTACGGTTTCTCAGAAAATTGTGATGTTGCGGAAGACCAATGAAAATACCGATTATTAGAGGAACTGTGGGTCTGCTGAAATGCACATGTGTGCTACACAGAAGATCCTCTGAAAACTTTTGCTGACATTTGCTGCTTGAATTACTGTATCAATGCAGGATTCCATGGTGGTGATCAGCCTGTGACTTTGTTGAAATAAAGACAAAATAAAGACACTTCTGACATGATCTCTGGTTCATTAGGGACTTAACACAATAAATGTGACCGTTAGCGCTTGCATTATGGGTATGCCTGTTTGTGGTTAGTCTTGAAGCTCTGACCCCATCTGCAGTCCACATCTTGAACAGGTTTTACTTCCCAATTTTCTAAAAGCGGCGGTTTCCCCTGTTCGATTAACGCAGCTCTGTTTAAACAGTCAGATTCTTGATCTTTTGAAGTCTAAGCTTCCCAGAAGTCTGAGCAAAGGGAAGTGCAGACAGTGAGGGTGACACTGACTGTCTGCTGGACAACTATCAAGTCAGTCACATGATCAAACTATGAAATTTTGGTTTTAAAAACCCTTTTTACTTTGCAATATTTAAATGTTCATAGATTTCATTAACTTTAAGTCATAATAATCAGATTAATTGACAAAAAACAGAAATAGAACAGTCTTTCACTAAGAAACTTTTGAATATATAATATATGAGCTTCATATTTAAATTAAATTACTGGAATAAATTTACTTACTGATGCCATACCGTTTCATAGAAAATCAGTTGAGGTTTAGAAGTAAGACAGTGAATGAGTTTCAAGCAGACTGAGTTTTTCCGACTGTGAATGCAAAGAAGCACAAATCAGTTCCTCTAAAATGTATGATGTCACAATAAGCACACAAAATTAAATCAGTTCTAATTACATTTTTCTTCTTGTGCCTTTTGCAGCTTAAGAAGACAGTGGTTCCATCTACTGTGATGCCTACAATTGAAGGCATGTCTCAAGTGATACCCTGCCATGTTCTGAGAGTGGGTCAGACCACCTGCCTTGACTCTTCACAGGGAAATGTCCCTCAGTCACTTGGTATCCCTAAGCCAGAGTTCCACCTTGTCGACCACGATCTTGACATGACCTTGGAAAATCTCAATCAACTCATGCTTGACCTGGATCCCACTTTCGAACCAATCCGAAGCCCCACTTGCACAAGCCCTCCAACAGGTACATGGTAGCTTCTTCTTCAGAATTTGATCCTTAAATTATGATTGTTTCTGTTGTCTTTCTTTGAAAAGTAGAGAACTGTATCACGGCACGACATCGTCTTTGCCCACCCTCAATGTTCTTGTTACGCTTTGTAGGTTTTTCTCTTCTACTACTTTGTGTCTAGTTTTAGAGGCATGAATAGATAAAAATCTGCTAACAAGAGCAAAAATAAAACTAAAGAGGAAGGAAGGCTATACATACAGTATATATATATATTTTTTTACATCTTTTAGTTTGACTGCAATTCTTTTCAAATGAAAAAGGTACTACAGAAAAAAAACTGTTCAAATAAGATAAGTAAAATACAAATCACAAACTGGTAATGTTTGCTGGATTTTTATACTATTACAACTATCATTAGTCAAATTAGTCAGGAGACCAACTGCAGTATTTTGTAACAGAGGAGCAAATTTTGACGCCCCAATGACAACATAATTACAATTGTTAATGTCAAGCAGCGGGATGTTGGAGAACATGTTTTCACATACAGTGTCTGTCAAACTAATCAAGTGAGCGCTGCTTATTTTGCCCATTCTTCATTTCACGCCTTTGTACTTTAACTCAAGTTATTCAACTTATTTGAGCCATTTTAGAAAAGTAATTTACCGATTCTGACACTGAATTTAAAATAGTGCTATGCTCAGTTTGGACATATATATCAAACTCTGTGTGGTTAAATAATCTCTATTCAGATTTCTAGAATTTAACATTTTGAACCAGCAATGTTCAAACAAAGTCCAGATTCCTTCAAAAACATCATGAAAACAGCCCTGGGATTCAGAACAGAATAGGAATCTTGAATTACACACTAACTTTGGTCTGACTAGAAAAACTCAGCTGTATGGTTGTTTTTCTGGCAATGCTCATTCCCCATTGAGTGGACATCTCAAAAAGCAATAGAAAAAATTGTTTGGGCTTGGAGTTTTTTTCTTGCCTAATGTGTATGCTGTTCTTAGAACGGTCCGCTGGGCGGTGAGTCATATCACATATTTAAAAAATCCTCACCGCGAATGAGTTGGAAGTGGACTCAAGGTGAGGGTTCTTCAAATCTGACTCGAACACAATCCAGCTTCAAACATGCAAACACTCAAACGCACACAAACTATAGGATGTCATAGGAAAACGGTCGTGTTCAGAAACACGTCAGCATAAATAGCAATATATCTAAAGGAGCTAATTACCCTACTTGCAACCACCGGGTTTGGCCCGCACCAGTGGGATGTGGCTGTAGTACTGGCTTGGGTGGTTCGATGCCCAGCATCACTCCCTGTGCCTTTGGCCAGCGGGGTGCTGCTCCTCCGCTGAAGACCAGTGTGGTGGCCAGTCTGTGGTGGTGCTTGGAGTCTGTTTGCTTCAGACTCCTGTGGCTTTTGGAGGCGATAGCTACATGCCCTGAGCTGCACTCTGGTTCGGAGAGTTAAAAGGTGTCTTTGTAGCTTCTTTGGCGTGACCAGCTGTTGGCACAACAGCGATGTCTAATTGTGCCATAAAACCAGTCAGCCTTGTAAAAACAAAAAGTACAGCTTTTAAATTCACGCACCTTTTGTGATATATTAAATACTTTTAATCGTGTAGTTATTGCACCACATCTGAACAGATTGAAACCACACCCTGTCAGGAAAGTTTAACCACACAGCCAAGCTTGGGGGTGATCCGGCAAGGCCTCCTCTGCTCAGGAACTCCTGCCATCAGAAACTGTGTACAAGGGGTAAAACAATATGAAAATACATTTCCTGTTGCTCTCGCATTTTTCATAAAGGTGTTTTGCCTGTACGTCTTCTGATCGCTTTTCTTGAAACCGTTAAGTGGCGTAGAGGTGAAAAAGTTTACAGGAAATCGGTAGCAGTTGAAGATTTTTTTAGATGTATTTTCTGGCTGGCAAAAACAAGAAGAGAGAATTTCTGCGCCTGTTGATGAGTTCTCATTTCCCATTTCTGCAATGTTTCACCTTGCAACAGCGTGTCATGCTGCATGTGGTCATATAGAGCCTATCTGTGAAAATGTTAGTCATTATTTTTGTCAATTCAACTACAAAACCCACCCTTACACATATATTTACTGGAATGAAAAGGTTTTTGTCCTCCAGACATTCACTCTGTGCTCGTCAGCACAATGAGGCAGACACAAGCGCAACAGTCCAAGAACAAGCTGAGACTCCTCTTATTTTCTGTTATTGCAAAAGCAGAAATACGCCTTGGAAAAGCAATTAGTTTGGAAATAATAGACTGCTCTGCGTGTTCCTGCATGAGAAATGTGAACTTCTCTAGCAGGGTCATTTCTGCGATTCAAGAAAGAGGCCTAACCCATGATGCAAGCAAAAAAAAAAACAAAGTCAGACAAGTTCTGGGCTGTGGAAAGCTTTCATATTCTTATGTAATTCTAAAGCACTTTAAATACATCCTAACCATGACTCCTCATTTCTTCCTCAGTCTCCCTTTCTTCGAATGACTCAGATGGCGCTTCCCATTGCGTGCTGATTCCCAGAGGATGCCCTCCACACTCATCGCCAGCAGTTGCACTTCCTGTTGTGTCTCCCAGTGTCCCCATCCCCATGCCCGGCAGCCTCAGAGGCAGCCCCAATGGCGCGCTGGTGTTCTCCTGCTCTCCCACACCCTCCCTGCCACCTCTTCCATTTGGAAGCGCTCCCAGGCGAAACCCCTCGCCGAAGAACGACCTGGCCTTTTCTCTAGGGTCACTGCGCCTGTCGGGCTCCAACAGGAACAGCGCCACCTCGCTGCTCTCCACGTCCACATGTTCAGATACCAGCTACATTTTGGGCAGGTGAAAACCGATGAAAACTCTGTTGCATTTCATTCAGATTTCATCTCATTGAGGCGTGTTTTTTTGTTTTCTTAAACAAAAACAAAAAGAACTTAAACATGATTATAGAAACCTGGAAAAAGATAAAGAAAATGCAACAACAACAACAAATGTGAAAAAGAATAAGATTAAAACCAATAATTATAGTATATCTTAGAAACTATTCCTGTTTTTATGTTCTGTGTTATACAAGCACCCCACTTAAGACAGGAAGCAGGCAGAATCACATGTTAGGCAAATATACCGGTGAAGTGAGTCAGGGGAAGAAACCAAATAGAGGAAGAGATCTGGATCACAAGTGAAGAAAAACTGGGTACCAGACAGAGACACCACAAGAGGAATAAACGGGCTTAGACAGAAGACGATCTGACAGAGACTATAAACTTGTAAGTACAGGGAGGAAGGTGAATATGTGCAGGTAGGAAGGCACAACATGGTTACAGGAAAACATGGGAATGATTGAAACAACAACTTTGAAGAATGTGACTAAGCACAAAATGTGAACGGAAAGACAAATCACAAGACTGAAATAACCATTCCCCCCACCTCCCACACAAAATGTTAAAGCCAAAGTTATAAACCAAACCGATTATTATATAACTGCATGTCATAAAATTACCACACAGAAAATTCACTGAAAAGAACAATAGAAAGCACATTGTGTTAAATCTTCAGAAGCCAATAAAAAAATCTAAATGATAGGTAATAGAAACAAATGCATAAAATATAGTAAATCAAATTGCTGAGCTAAACAAACAGAAAATTATATATATATATACATATATATGTAAAAATGGCTCCAATAGAAGGACAAAGCTTTGCTCTATTTTCAAGATCTAATTAAAGATCAAAAAAAGTCTTTTTTGTATGTTTATGAGAGGCAATAAACATAAAATAAAAAAGACATATTTGGAGATTAGACAGTTTTCTTCAGAACAATTTCACCTACAACCCAAAACCAGATTAGGGCTAAGCAGAGTTTAACCAGAGTTTAATATCTGAACATTTTAGCAGCTCTGCACGTGAGAGGGACATTGGAGAGGAGGGGTATTGAGGAAGAATGTATTTAAAACTTTGAACAAAACGTTTGGCTCGCTTCTTCCTCAACACATCCGGGTTCTTCTCGGCGAGCGGGCCAGCTGTAAAACGAAACTAAACAAGGCGTGTTGACGTCACAGATCACAGAGTTTAATTCATCAACAAAGCAATGAACAACAAAGCTGCAGAGATATGCATTTCTCATAAAATAACAACACACAAGGAGAGACAAAAAACAAACACACAGACAGACAAAGGCGCCCAACGTGGAGAGAAAAAAGATGGCAAAAACTCTTTCCGCGTGCTCCGTGTAGTAATCTTATATCAAAGAGGAGTTTCCGTATTTTAATATATGCAAAGAAGGCGTTCCGTTGTTCAACCAATCAGAGACCTGTTTTCGGCCCCAGAAAAACCCCGGAAACTCCCCTATACAGCTCAGAGGTCTGGTTTTTATCTCAGTAAGAGGGCCACTTCGTGCTCATCTCTGTCTGGCACGAGGAGAGGCGCCAAGAAGTCTCTTGCCCCCTATCGGAATGTAAATTTATTACTCTGTCTTCAGCGGGGGAGGAAAAAGCCCTGCTTGTTTAAATGTCTGCTATTGTCAGCTCCCACATGCTCAACAGAAAACTGTTCCAAATAAAAGTGTTGGCTATACCTTTACACATGTTGTAAGTATTTTAGCACTTAAATAATCATTTTCCTTTACAATCCCCCTTTTGAGGTCTGAAAACAACAGACCTCAATAAAAATCTAATAAGCCGCGCAATACACAACCAAAAACCGTACTCTAAAAGATAACAGAGAGAAGAAAAATCAAAAAATAAAAATTAGAACGTGTAGGCTGATTATATAGCAGTCCCCTTTTTCAAACAAACCTCAAGGGTAAAAAAGACTTATCCTTTCCATAAAACAAAATCATCATAATACAACCAAAACACAGAACAAACAAAAACCCAAAATATGAAACAAAAAAATAAAACAGGGACATATACAGAAAAATTAATAAGAAATGCTCTGCAACTTAAAAGACAACATTCATCACAAAATTACAATCCGTCAAAATGAGAAAGACACAAAATTACAATCTGTTGCTCGCCTTTTTCTGTTTTTTTTTTTTTTATGTCCATCGACAGTCTCTGAAAAACAAAATATGCAGTCTTCGTCAGGAAATGTTCAAAAATATGCGCGCAAAAACGAAAGTCCTTTTTCAGAGTTCGCAACGAACGAAAACACGCAATAAAAGTTAATGATGATCCTCTTGCAGCCTGATCCTCCTCGGATGGAAACCTCAGGTTTCCATCCGAGCGTCCGTCGCTCACTGAAAATTGGATTATTATGCCAATATAACAGTGAGTTTCAAAAAATGAAATCTCCTCCTGAGAAAACAAGATCCAGCCACGTGACCCGACACCGGTTTATAAAACAGACATTTTGTTTCAACATAAGTTTCATTAGCATCAGAAACACACTTACAACATTCTGTAATATCATCATAAGCAAACAATGAAAAACAATTTTGTGCTTTGTCATTTTCCATCAGGAGAATTACTTCTTACTCTTTTTATCAAATAACGCAGACTTTGAAGGAGATCACATCCAGAAGGCACCAGAACAACAGCAAACTGAAATGAGAAAGCAGATGTAAGAGTCTCCAAAAGCATCATTCATTTGCGTATTCAACACAAATATCTTCAATTCACTCGTGTCCGAGTGAATCCTCCCCGCTCGTGGCTCTGTGGCTGTTATCTTTGAAAAAAAATGTGAAACCGCTCCTCCAAGCAGCTGCACACCCCCTCTTAAGACAACAGCATTTGCCGTAAATTCCAGAGTCAGACTTAGAGCTCGGAACTTCAGTCCAGTCTATATGTAGAAAACCGTGAGCAGATCTCATACGTGTCTCGTTCTGCACATTCGACGTAGGATGTGATCCATTCAACCTACGTTTCAATTATTTAATATCATACCTCCAACTGGTGGAAAACGCCAAAACCTTGTAATCACCAGCTTCAAAGGACATGTGTCCAAAGTAATGTTTTGCCAGAATGTTAAACAAATGCAGATCTTTTCTTAAATCAATCTTGTAAAAATAGGATTAAACAAACGAAATAAAACAATAACAAAAGCTTAAAATCGTAGTTGTAAAGCTTACATTCACCATCAAAAAATGAATATCAATATGAATTAAACAGTCTAGTTTAAATTACTTTTATAGAACCAACGAGATCTTACTGGTTGTTATTGTCTAAAACATTTTACATACGTTCTTCAAACAAAATTCAAAAGAGACAAACCTGGAGAAATTATAATGTCAATGTATCAGTGAACAAATCCAGACATTTTCAAAATATACCAATTTTACCTATGTCTTTTGCTTGTCGAATTTAAAGTTTTATTCAAAATCGTTTTAAATGGATATAAATCAAAACAAAAATCCAGTTTAGAAAAATCATTATAATCCCACCTGTGTACTTGTACTGATTAGTGATACTTAATCAAAAACAGATTCTTCAAAACATTTCTTAAGACGTTTTACTCCATTAAATTAATGCTCTGAAAATGGCCAGCGCAATAATATTTTTTAATTTCTATAATTATTTTCCCAAGTTAATTAACCAAAATATGCTTCATTATCACTATAAATTTTTATTGGTTTCAAAATACTTTAGCCCATTGTCAGAACATTTTTCAATGGAGAACGACTCAAATCCATTTAAAATAAGCACATATATTACCAGACCATATTTTCCTTTCACTTTTATGTATAGCACAGATCAGACATGTTCTTCAAAAGTTTTGTTTAAGTAATATAAATTTCAGTAATCTCTAATTAAGTAAAATAAACCCATAAAAATAAAAACATAACATATTCTCCCCCTTTTGATGATGCATTAACTATTAAATGCAACATCATGTCCAGCACCCGAAATAAAAATGTTGATGAAACAGGGTTAACATTTTAGCTGAGAACCCCACCGATATGCAATGCTGCCGTTTTCTAAAAAGTAAAGTTTGCAAAACAAACAGAATATGTCATTTAAGCATGTGTTAAACCTTCAAGAATACGATGTTCCCAAAATACTTCACATTACAGGTTTAAAACTCATTATTTCATCGTACTCTTATGACTTACAAATAGCACGTTTACTAATGAAGACACTGTGATGGTCTGGCCTACACCAGCCAGAGAGACGTTGAAGAAGAATCAAAACACAGTTAACAAAGAAAAATCCAAAAAATAAGAAATTGGGCCCAAACTGAGATCAACATAATCAAAACACAATTCAGGCAGTAATAGAACGACACAAGGCACAAACGGACTTACCAAGACACGAGGGAAACTTAGATAATGGCTGATCAGACCATTAACACACACCAAAGGGTAATTAAACACACAAACTTAACAAATACAGGTCAGTATATCACTAAATTTACAAATGAAAGAAATTAAACTAAAGACCAAAGTTCCCTGTCCCCTGATGAACGGGTCCAGGGGAAACTAGTAACTCCAAAGAAAAAAATTAATTTGTAATACTTAACAAAATAGACAGAGAACTGACTCGAATAGCTAAATAAAAAGTCAGACTAAGGAAAACAAATTTAAAAACAAAAAATCTAAACTATTCCCTAAACAATATAAAATAATATGAAAAGAAAACAGAAAATCATTATAAAAGGTTTCACTAAATGTAGGAAACCAAACTGCATCAAAATCCGGCGTCATGTGATGATAGTGACTCTCTACAACTTTCCACAATCTATAATGTCAAAGAAAACCCCAAGATTTAAACAGCCAATCTCTATGCACCTAAAAAATGAAATCCTTTGTACTTTTATATTGCCCAATTTATATTTTAAAGTCACTACACTATTCTGAGCAATCTCTATTGTCAGACCATAAAACAAAGTCTTAAGCCCACCATAAAACCCCCTTTTGACTTCTCGGAGGGGCCGACTGCATGGCAGGAAAAAGAAAAACCGATAAGGACTTGCAGGAGGAACTCCCAATTCTATTACTACTTTATTTGTCTTTATTTTCTTATTTTATTTACAGCACTCTCTTCTTTCTGTAGGCACCGTTTAATCATCTCTTATTACAGTTCAATCTTAATTCTCTACACTAGTGCCATATGATCTTTTTTTTTCATTAACCAATAAGTTATTCCAAACGGAATATTATCCTTGAACAACAAATCTTGTAAATTTCAGCAAACTTTTCTATATTTAATCAATGTCTATTTAACAAGAGAGTTACTTCTAATTTATCCTGTCTAATTATCAGTAAGTCCTGTAGGTTTAATAATATTTTATCTATCTTAAAGTTTTGGTCAGTTTTAAAAAGACTGATTGTGAAAATATCTAGAATCAGCAGCATGCTACAGTTTGTTGTTATCTGATCAATCCCTCTTACAGTTAGAGCCTGTTTCCCTAAAGATCTTTGTTTTGTCTGCATCCTCTACCCATTAAAAAGGTCCTGTTGTAACTCATTATATTTTATTCTATTGTCCTTCTATCCTGTCACAGCCTGAGAAGGAATTATTAACATCTTCATCCACTATGTTAGTTCTCAATTCTATATAAATTTTAGTTAATTTACTTTATTGCTCTACCCAATCATTTATGTATTTATCTATTAATTTGCCAATACATCATTTCCACAATCCCCTGAGATCACAATGTAATTTTATTTATGTATTTCATCCTGTAATAGAACCCATAATTTATTTTCAATTTGTTCAGATGTTTTATTTTATCCAGATTCTATCTTTCAATAACCTTCCAATCTTTACACTGCAGGTCACACTAACTGCTGTTATTGCCTAATTTTAATAATTTAGTCCAGTTTAACACATAGGGTGTTCTAAAAACCGGAAATTTAGCACCACGAGACAGCACTAAAAAATACTCTGTAGAGTAATTTCTACTTCAACTTGGTGTCCCAAGTGAGAAATTCTTGCTTATTGCATCCACATACAGAGGTGCTGTTCACATTCCCGTTGTATTAAATGAGATAAAATACCAAGTGGTATCCTATCTCCAATCACACAATCTTTCACACCAACATGAATTACACCACAAACGAAGACATACAACACAAACACAACACATCTGGCCAGTTTTATAGTCAGTCAAAGTGTCAGTCCGTCCCCATTATTTTGTCAAATTGCAGTCTAATTTTAAATTGTACTGAAGCTTCAGGAATTTGCCAATGTTTTGTCAACATGTTTCAAGATTTCATTTAATTAATTTCAACTCTAGTTGTCAGGAACCTGTATTAAATATCGTGCACGTTCACAAAGAGACATGTCAAAATTGTTCAGCAATCAGTCATTTCCCGTTATCCAGTGGTACTAGTATTTCACTCAACCCTTAATTTAAAACCAAAACACCACGTGTTTTCTGTACTTCACTTTTCAAAACACCACGCAGCAAAATCAATGCAAATTCACACAAACAGCGCTATTCACACCACTTAACACTCCGCTTAAACACACAGCCAGCCCGAACTCGCACACGCGCACACACACGGCCCCGCACGCAGACACACTCAGACACACACGCAGAGCTCTGCACACACACACTTCACACAGAAGAGCAGCTAGCTGCAAAAGCACCACAAACAGACAAACACAGATAACACTAAACAGAATGATAGACAAATTAGAAAAACAGAAGGAGAAGGAAAACAAAAATACAAAGAAGGCGCCGGCTAAAAATAAAAGATGCAACATCAAAGCTTACCGCAAGCTATTTAAAAGTGTACCCCACACTATTTTCAAAGCTTCCCGCAAGCTATACCAAGAATTTACCGCAAATTCTTTCCGTCGGCCTACCGCAGACCTGTTTAACTCAAAACAAAAATACAAACCAAAGCTTCCCGCAAACTATATCAAGAATTTACCGCAAATTCTATCCGTAACAGTCTTCCCCAGACTTGTCTATTAAGTGTACCACACACTTAAACTAAATTTTAATACACAATTTCCTTTCTATTTGGAAGTCCAAGACTAAACGTTCCGGGGAAAAGAATAACGACTAAGAAAAACCCAGCATTTACACAATAGGGTAGCAAATCCTATGTTTGGAACCGCCACGATCCTCTTGTTTCACGTGTATTTTTAATCCAATTCCTATACAAACTCTTTTACAAACACAATCCCTGCATCCCTGCAGCTCCGAAAACTCCGCGTGGCTACAGCTGGCACGCAGCGCTACATACTACCAAAGCGTAAGCAAATAGTGTCTTACCGCAGGAAGCCGAGCCGAACCAGACCGATCCGCCCTCGCCAAGACCGGACGAGCCCCCAATTATTGAGGAAGAACGTATTTAAAACTTTGAACAAAACGTTTGGCTCGCTTCTTCCTCAACACATCCGGGTTCTTCTCGGCGAGCGGGCCAGCTGTAAAACGAAACTAAACAAGGCGTGTTGACGTCACAGATCACAGAGTTTAATTCATCAACAAAGCAATGAACAACAAAGCTGCAGAGATACAGAGATATGCATTTCTCATAAAATAACAACACACAAGGAGAGACAAAAAACAAACACACAGACAGACAAAGGCGCCCAACGTGGAGAGAAAAAAGATGGCAAAAACTCTTTCCGCGTGCTCCGTGTAGTAATCTTAAAGAGGAGTTTCCGTATTTTAATATATGCAAAGAAGGCGTTCCGTTGTTCAACCAATCAGAGACCTGTTTTCGGCCCCAGAAAAACCCCGGAAACTCCCCTATACAGCTCAGAGGTCTGGTTTTTATCTCAGTAAGAGGGCCACTTCGTGCTCATCTCTGTCTGGCACGAGGAGAGGCGCCAAGAAGTCTCTTGCCCCCTATCGGAATGTAAATTTATTACTCTGTCTTCAGCGGGGGAGGAAAAAGCCCTGCTTGTTTAAATGTCTGCTATTGTCAGCTCCCACATGCTCAACAGAAAACTGTTCCAAATAAAAGTGTTGGCTATACCTTTACACATATTGTAAGTATTTTAGCACTTAAATAATCATTTTCCTTTACAGGGGGAACGTTAGATTTTTTGCTCATTAACAACCATTGGAAACACACACTCTGTGCGTGAAGTTTATCTTCACATCAAAAGCAAGCAGATTCAAATATGAAAGTAGCGATAAACAATGCCTGTTAATCAAATTATGTAGGTTTTTGTTACTTTGCTAATTCATAAAAAATAAAGAAGCACAATTAAATATTTAATTCTTTATCAAAAAATGTTGACATGTTGATATTCTCTCATTTTAATTTATCTTTGAAAAATAATTTCATTTCAAAGACATCAAGAAAAATATATTTTTCTAACTGAAGAAGACGTTACAACACCATATCACCTATAGCTGCATACGCACCTAACCTTTGGCTGAAACAACTTCAGTGAGATGGTTTTATAGATAGCTATCAGTTTCTGATATCAGTGTGAAGAATATTTGACACACTCCTCGCTTTCTGCTTTGAGATGTTTGATGGGTTCTTGCACTAAAAGCCTGTTTCAAGTCACCCCACAGCATCTCGGCAAGATCAAGATGTGAACTTCAGGAAATATTTTATCTTTTTATTTGGAAGTTAGGCTTCCTGTTCATTTTTTCATTCTGGAAAAAATGAACATTCTTGTTGAAAATTTCAACAAGAATGAAATCCAGAAATTATAGTATTTAGTGTGTATTCATTATAAAAAAAAAAGTTTAAAATGACAAATTCAAAGTTGTTGTTTAAACAAAAAAACTGAAGTATAAAAGTATTGTGATGATATTTTATTGATTTTTGTCTGTGTACAGCAACTTATCTTTGACTGAGGACCTCGACTTTCCAGAGTTCGTCCCCACTTGCACTCTAAACACCTTCACTGATGGCTCCAAATATCAGTCATTGGAAGGCAGACCCTCGCTCTCAAAGCAGGGTCATCTACACAGCAGAGGAGCAAACAGCAGTCCTGCTTCGCTCGCCGGCTCCCAGACAGATATTCCTTTGCTCCTGATCAATGGCGCACCAGAGTCAGACCTGAGGTCTTCTGGATCAGAAGTTGACCAGGTCCAGAAAGTCCCTGCCTCTCCCTCAAAACGGAGGTGTTTTCAAGCTAGTTTCAGCGGCAGCCAGCCATCTATGAAATTCGTCATGAACACGTCAAAGTTCTGGTTTCGTCCGCACATCAGCAGAGCAGAGAGTAAGGTGGTCCTGATGTTGGCTTTATGTACAGTGCACTGTGTAACAAAGGATGTCAGAATAAACGCGATGCCTTCTTTTGTTAACTGTTCTGCTCCAGCTGAAGCCCTTTTAAAGGATAAAGAAGCCGGGACGTTTGTGGTGAGAGACAGCACCTCCTACAGAGGAAGCTTTGGCTTGGCCATGAAAGTGGACCAGTCACCCACCACCTTCACTGCTGCCGCCTATCCAGGTAAACGTCTGCTCACGAACACAGCAGCTCTTGACTACTTATGAGTCACTCACAAGGCTTGCTGTTTTATGATCTGTAGAAACACGCACACTCTGGAAAATTCATAAAAAAAGAGTCTGGAATTGAGCATTTTACAGGTCTGGAAAAGTAAGGAAACAGATCAAAGCATGGAAAAACATATGTATTCCAAGAAAATTTTCCCATTCATCCCTCTGTCTGTCCATCCTTAAAAGGCCCTAATTTCCCAGTGAACTTTTTAATTTGTACTGCTGGTTTTGAAAAAGATTGGCAGCTGTGGAAATTTGAGCCTGGAAAACGATGGAGTTTGGATATGAACAATGTGAAGAAACCCTGCAGAGAGGAACACAGAGACAGATTGTCTGTCCAGTCTGCGTCTAAAAAACACAATTTAAACGGCTTTTAAAATATTTGGTCAGAAACAGGCAACTGAAAGCCTTAAAGCCACAACTCCCACAGCCAAAGACAAACAATGCAAACACAATGTGCTGTGGAAAGTGGATGTCATCTTATGCCATGCAGCAGTCTGCGGCGAGCCAGGGGACGGTGCCAGTGATTTTTCCACCCGCGGTGTGCATTGTGTAAACACCAAAGAAAACGAGGCTGTTTACGACTCTGAGAGCAATCAAAGAACAAAAGACAAATCTCAATCACAAAGCCATTTGGAGGTTTCGTTCTGTCACAGATTTGTAATGTTGTAAAGGTAATTACAACAAAAAGATATGGAAGACATCACTCGTCATGTAAGACATGTTTCAAAATAGATTGGTGAGAAACTATCCTGTAGCAAAGGAAATACAAGGATTTTAAAGTTACAGTTCTATCCATCCTGCAAATATAGTAAAGAATTAAAATGTTTGTGTAAAATAACTCATTTAATAACAAGTGAGAGCATCAAGCAACAGATAAACGCCTTTCAGATAAAGCGAAACTCAAGACTTTAAAACAAGTTTTGAAAGCTGAGGGGTTAAATATCTTCATTACTCTAGGTTGTCGTAAAATAACTTTTATGGCAACTTCAAGTTCCAGCTTGCAGAGCTGGCAGCCTCACAAACAAGCTTAAAACTTGCAGCAGCATACCCTCGTGGAAATGGGAGAAATTAATAGCGAGCACACAATGTTACGGTACTTGCTAAGATAAAAATTTATCAGTAAAAGATGTGGGATATAACTCCACTGTGAGGCCTTGGTGTTAACTTCAGTAATTGATGTTACCACGCCAACTATCCTTTATTTGTTATGTTCATATATGCAATCAAATGAACCCTCAGCCCAAAAAAAATAAAAAACAGAAAAATAAATTAGGGATCACTAAAGAAATTCTTCATTTGTCTAAAATGGATTCAATTCAAAACCTACATTTATATCTTTTGAATGTGCTATAAGCAAATAACACAGGTAAAATAAGAGAATAGAATAGAATAGAATAGAATAGGATAGGAACTTCATCACTGTTTAAATCATGAAACACAATTTAGCAGTCATTAACATGCAATCATACAAAACATTTGAATGAATAGCATATAAGAAATATAAATTTATGGCTTAAATAAAATGAATAATATATGTTATCTCATTCATGTTTCATAACATGGAAACTAAAAACAGGATTTGTGCAGCCTCATGTCCCTGCGACAACATCTGTTAACTTTGTTAAACCGAACTATGCTCACGGGAGAACAGCAGTCTCCCAGGATGCAGACACAAGGGGAAAATGCACCATTAATTGGATCAGACTTCTGGTGACAATGGTAGAAAAAGAACTGAGGAAAAACATGCAAAAACATTTTGGCAGAACTCCACTCTTTGATTGCAACATCAGGAGTATTTATAGTTTATATGAAAGAAAATCCAAAATGACTCCAGCACTGAAGGGGAAAAAAACAAAACAAAAATCTGCTGCCAACTACATACCCACGTGTGTGTTGCTAACCATGCATACAGTCATAATTTCCCATAGTGCATTATTATACAGTATGGCTCCTCTTCTTCTACCCATTGATGACACTTGCAGATATTTAACAAGAAGAATTGACAGGTAACTTTTTCTAGCCACATTGCCCACTCCAAAGACACCACTGCAACGGGAATGTTTTAGCCAGTTACATTAGCTCTGAATATTTGAAATAAAATAACACAATATACCTGCTCTGAAACATCTGAGGTCTTGAGACTGCATTGCTGCTTCTAGCCTGGGGGAATCTTGAATCTGTGTAGAAATTCAAGCGGTTGTAGGACTACCTGGTCATGTTGGAGTGAAACAGATGGCCTAATGTCAGAAAGCTCACCCTCAGAAGCAAGTCGTGTTCTCCAACATGCTAATGACCCTAGGGAAAATATACTACTAAAAGAACTTAGGAATGGCTTTGAAGAAACAAAAAAATAATTGACTCCTTTTAGATGACTGGCCTTGGACCCAGATCTTTATACTATCCAATATCTGAGGAAAGATATGAAAATGGTGATTATAACCATCTAAACCTGAGACCGTTTAAGCAGTTTATTCAGGACAACTGGGTAAAATGACCGGCTTGCTCCTACAGTCAGAGGTCACTTGTTAGAGAGAGACTAATGGTACCATCTTGCTTTGCATGTCCACATCTTACAAACAAGATCAAATAAAGTCAAATCACAGAGACCAATTAATCTAACATGTAGGTTTTTGATCTGCAAATGGTTAACTCATTGCTATGAGAAGAGCATTTCAGCTCCACAGAAAGACCCTGGCCAGGACTCGACTCCAGGAGCTTCTACTTTTGAAGCATCCATGCTAACCAATAGGCCACTGTGCTGCTCTACAACAGACCTTGTAGGAATCTTTATTGTTTTGGTTTTTCAGTCTGAATTTGTGTTGCAGTAACTTGTATTTTAGTGTTTCAGGGTCCAAGGATAGATTGCCCTGGATTCAACATTTCTGATGTGGTTTTCTTGCTTAAATGCTGTTGATTGGTCTTGTCGATATTTGTTGTTTTCATGCGGTCTTTTGTAATTCTTACTGGGCCAAAAACAATTTCGCCTCTTTAATGTGGTGAGCGAACATTTTTGTGACATTTGTTGCTCTCATGTACTCAGGAGAGAGCGGCTCAGATTTTATCAGACACTTTCTGATTGAATCATCGGCCAAAGGCGTTCGCATCAAAGGTTCTTCTCAGGAACCCTACTTTGGTGAGTAAACCTTCCATTTTTTCCCCCTTTTTGAACAATAGTTCAGTGAGTTTAAAATTCAGGTTTTGTAATGACATGAAAGCTGATTCATGTTCAGAGGACTTCAGTTGGTCTTCTTGCAAGAAATGAGTTTTTGAGGTTTGTTTTCCTAACCACAGAGAAATGATCATTTTGTCTTTCTGACATTTTGCTCGTCTTCAACATGTGTGGTTTCCATGTGTGAGACAGATGCTATGGTACCTCTGGCTGCATAAGTAGATGTTGACTGATAGAAACTCTGAACCTCAAACTCTCTGTGGTTTAAGACAATTAGAATGCCTGTGATATGGAAACCTTTATTTTGTCATGTTAAGCATCTTCATTTCCTGATGTTTTTTTCTGAAGAACAGGTGAATATAATTATGTATATTTTATACTTGAGCATGTTTTAGTCTCTTTTCCATTTTTTCTCAGTTCTTTCCATTGAAAGTGGATGGGGAAATACCAAATCCTGTTTATGTAGGACTATAGGTGTCTACTTATTCTTCTTCTTCTTTTTTTTTTTTTTTTTTAAAAAAGCTAACTCTACTTTTATTTCTTTGGAAACTGAAACTAAGAGGTGAGCAGTGTAAGAAACATTTAATGGGGTATTTCTGCCTCAAGCCAGTGGCGGTTTTTGATATGGGCAATGTGGGCAACCACCCAGGGCGGTACCTCATCAGGGGTGTTTGCCGGTGGGGTTGTTTGCCTGGGCTGTCAAACAGGCTGGGACCATCTCTGCCTCGAACTAAACGTTATCCTGAATTTCTATGCTAATTTTAAGAATCTTTGCAGACAACAGTTTCAAATCAGATACATGTTTATCTTCTTGTTCTTCTTATCTTCTTGTTCTTCAAGAAAAAAAGAATAGCAAGGGGTTAGAGCAGGGGTGGGCAATCCTGGTCCTCGAGGGCCGGTGTCCTGCAAATCTTAGATGTCTCCCTGGTCCAACACACTTGAATCCAATAACTGAATCACCTCCTAAGTGCAGTCAAGTTCTCCAGAGTCCTGCTAATGACCTCATTATTTGACTCAGGTGTGCTGAAGTAGAGATGCATCTAAAAGTTGCAGGAAACCGGCCCTCGAGGCCTGGAGTTGCCCACCCCTGGGTTAGAGTATGCTCTGCACCTGCGAGCTTTCTCCTCATAACCAATAATGCTTCAAATAATCTCATCTAAATAGTCTCTTACATCTTTGAAAAAAGTGTTTCTTCTTTTCTTTCGCAACTTTTTTTGATTATTGAAATTATTTTGGGGATAAGATTAGACAATCCAAATTCTTGAAGGATGACCTGAGCAGCTTATCTGTGTGCATTTAGTCAGGATAACAAGAAAAAAATTATTAGATAATAGGGGTGACTCATACAACTTCAACATTTCTGCTGTTATTTGGACGTGAAAAAATAAACACCATGTTTTTCGTACACCCACTTATTTAGCCACATTTTTGTTTTGGTAAAGTTAGATTGAAAAATGGCAGCAAAACTGTTCTCAGATTCTAACCCGAAAGATTTTGGTTGTTCTTGCAGGTAGTCTCTCGGCTTTGGTTTACCAGCACACTATCTCTCCTTATGCGCTACCCTGCAGATTACTACTAAATGATCAGCGTGAGTAAACTTTTATTGCGAGACATTTCCTGATGTGTTTGTGTGCAACTAATACAGATATTTGTAAAAGAAACACCTCCATATTTTCTTTTACAGATATGGGCACAACTGGAGAGAAAGTGAATGAAAAAGCATCATTGGAGAACAAAAGAACAGGTGAGTCAAGGTGACATAATGTCTGTGTCATTATATTGAGAATTTTTTTTTTCTTACCAGGTCAAGGGAAAAACATAAAATAAGACAACTACTTCATTACTTAGCATTCCAGAACATGTCTTAGGTTGTCACATCTTGCATGCATGGAAATAAAAAAAGATAGATAAAGAAGCAATAGAAGCTGCTTATGCAAAGCAAGACACATGTGAAGGTAATAAAGTTTGCAATAAGTTAAAAGTAACAACCAGGGAGTAAAAAGTTATGTTCTTCGTTGTGCATTTGCACGTATCTCTTATTTGGTTTGTAAGTAATGCAGAGAGAACTAAATGGACGCTTTGTCTGTTTTGCAGCCTGCAATTTTATCTATCTGAATGCCGTTCCCACTGAGATGCTGACAGGTCCCTGTGCTGTGCAAAAGGCGGTGTCCTTGACACTTGAGAAGACACCCGGTTCATTCGCACCCTCTATTGTGAACATGAAGGTGTCCCTCAAGGGTGTTACACTCACCGATATCAACAGGAAGTAAGAAAATATAGCCCTCCATTATACAGCTGAGATTGTTACCGACAGCCTGCTTCAGAGTCATGCTGCTGGCGAGGTGAGGTTTGTGTGAAACATTTTTTCCAAAATCTACCATTTTTTTGGCAGGCTTTTCTTCAGACGCCACTACCCAGCTCATCTGCTCAGCTACAGCGGTGAAGATCCAGCCAATCGACTGTAGGTTTATGCAACATGTTCATGAATTTGATGAATTCGATACATGCATGTGTCTCGTCCCTTCACATTTCTCTTAGTGCTCATAAAGTTGCTTTCTATTCTTCTGCAGGTGGTTGAAAGGCACAAATTTTGGTGCAAGGTAATTTACACTTCCAACCCGCAATACATCAGTTTCTATTGTTCCTTTTGTGCAAGTGCATATAAGCAGTACTCATACCTTCTCTCTGCAGGATGTTTGGTTTTGTGGCAAAAGGTGTTGAAGCTGGCATGGAGAACGTTTGCCACATCTTTGCAGAATGTGACCCCCTGCAACCTTGCAACGAAGCCATTGAGTATATTCAGGCTGCCGTACCCAAGCAGTAGACAACCAAACTCTGATGGCCTCCCATTTTACACTGTACTGCCTGTGACTGACATGCAATACCGGTCGAAATAAATGTCACGACTGCTGATAAGCTGGTCAAGTTACCGTCTCTTCTGGGCTGAAAGACCAGATGAAGAACCGACTTAAAGCTTAACACTCCAGTATCACATCCTGATCCTTAAAGTCCCACACAGAAATTAATGTATTTTTAGCTCAAGACTATAAAAAAACAGATGGAGTAACAAATAAAAAAAGATGACGTCTTGTGCTTAAAATTTGTCCAGCTTGTAAAAATACTACAGAAATGCAATTACCTAGCCCAAACAACAACTTTAATACTATTTTTTATGTCTTAATGTTCCAGGAACAAGCATCTTAATTTAATATCAACTTGTTTGTCCAATTTTGTGATGAGCTGAGCTTTGCAAAAATATTTATACCCTTTAAACCTTACCGCACTTTGTTATATTACGACAATAAACTCCGGTATATCTTCTTGGGATTTTATTTATAAGGCCAACGCAAAGTAGTGGATAATTTTAAATTGAAAAGTGTTTCACAAATAAATATCTGAAAAGTAAAGCTTGCATTTGTATACAGCCTCTTTATATCGAATACCTCCAAATAAAACCCGGTTCAACCAGTGGCCTTCAGCTGATTATTAAAAGCTACACAGTGCGCAGCGTCTAATGTAATCTCAGTACAAATGCAGACATCCTGTTGAGGTTTCACAGCTTTGTCAGAGAATATTACTGAACAAACAGCATCATGAAGACCAAGGTGCACAGCAGACCAGTCATAGACGATACTGTGGGGAAATTTAAAGCCTGTTTAGGTTACCAAACAATATCTTGAGTATTCAACATCTCAGGGAGGATTCATCAGTCCATCATCTGATTATGGCACAACTGGAAACACTCCAAGACATCCACCTAAGCTGGCAAGGACAGAACCCGAGAAGCAGCTGGTAATGCTGGAGGAGCTGCAGCGTTCCATAGTTCAGTCAGGACATTTTGTTGATAGGACTATAAGTTGCACATTTCACAAACCTGACAATCATTTTGAGGTGGCCACAAGCCACATAGAGAACTCAGCAAGCTTGTGGAAGAATGTGCTGTAAACAAAGAACAAAATGTAACTTTCTGGATATGCAAGAGAAATTAAGTAAAACTGGAGCTGAACACACACTGTGAAACACGGTGGTGGCAGCATCCAGCTGGAGGGATGATTTTTGTTCAGCAGGAACAGGGGAGCTGCTCAGAACAGATGGAAACTTAACTACAAAGCATTTCTGGGATTCTTCTGACTAAAGGAGCTAAATGTGAACAAACATCATACTATCTAGATCTTATTTGTAAAAATCTAGAAAATTATGTTACATTTCATTCCACATCCATTCTGATAAAATAAGTTTGTGGTTGCATTGCTACACAATGTAACAGAGTAAAAAAGGCTTATAAACGCACAGAGTGTAAGATTATCATCATTTAAAGTGATGCTTGCGTCCTACTGATTACTCAAACTGTTACTGAGAGATTTAGACTTGAAGCTCTGATGTATCCATTCATTTTAAGTAAAATCTGTGCAGATTGCCCTCACTGTATAAATCTGTTTGAATGTATTTATTGTTGTGTTCTCTGTAAAGATATGGATTTGTATTTTTTTTAAACTGCAATAAAAACAAAGATGTTCAGCAAATTCTGTGTGAAAGTGGAAAGATAAGAGCACAAGTGGTAAAAGTGTAAAAACACAGACTTGTGAACACAAAGGAAGACATTGTGCTTATTTTGCATTGGGCACACATTTGAAAGACAAACACACCAGTCAGCACATTTTCTCTTTATTTGAAATGATAAACCTCTAGTGTGCTTCTTGAAGCAGAGCAAAAATCAAGCACAGGACTGCATAGATAAGATAAATTCAGGTATTTTAAACCACCCTTGAAGGACCTAAACATACTGCCTATAGGTCCGAATTTTATTTTTCAAAACATCTTCGGGGCTTAACTCAAAACTTAGCATAAAAACTTAAAATCTAAGGAGGCACAAATACAGTATGATGGATTCATTGCAGAGGTAAATCTTAATAAACGCTGTCCTCTATTGGTGAAAAGGGGGAAGCGAGATTCTCAGAGAAACACATTGTAAGTGAAACTTACTACTTAAAAGCAGCGCTGCTGTTAGGATCACAGTGGTACATTACATCTACATTATCAGTCTGAGAATTACCTGCATTCACAAAGGACCACCAAAGTGCTCCAACTCTGGATATTTTTCAGTGCAGACGTTCTTACGTGCTGTGTGGGTTTGCAGTGCAACGTGTTTCAGGACTGTAAGAAAATTACTGGGTTAAGAAATTCACAGGGCTGGAAATATTTCAGTCAGAGCCACTATGATATGATGGGACTATCTCAAACTCTCCATCTTTTCCCAACCAAACTACCAATCAGGCCGAATTACTGTATCTAGGAAGATGAATTACAGAAATTAAATCAGCTCATTTTTGTCAGCCAGCTCTGTGTCTAACTCCATTTTGTCTACTTCAGTTAGTAAAGCAGTTATTTTTAACATTACCTAACTTTTCAAACCAAACAGGATAATAAATATTCATCCTTAACCTGGTACTCAGTGAAGCAGAAATAACACACACAAAAAGATCTTCTAAAGAAAAACACATATGTAGATTTAGATATAAGCAGTAGTTCTCACTGTTAGCCTTTGCAGTCAAAACCTAAGCGCAAATGTCATATTTTAGAGGCAGGTTTATCAAGGCAGGTAAAAGCATGTTTCCTGTTTGATGTGAGCAGAGAAAATATTGCTTTCTTGACAATAAATACCAGTCAAATGTGTGTGTGGTTGCTTAGCAGCAGATCTCTTCTCTGCCACCAAAAAAAAAATCTTTCCATTTGAAATACTTTAATTAGCTGCAACTGTGACTTGTTTTTTCTCATTCATTTGTCTGAGACAAATGAATGGCAGATCATATACAGAGTGTATACCAGAATATTAATGCCACCTACAGTATATTTAAGTAGTGTTGTTCTACAAAACTGAAGTGATAGAAGAAACTGTAGAGTTTGAAAGGTGTGACAGACATATTTAAATAACTTTTGGGAAGTTATATTATGTGAGGATAGGACGGACTGGGAGTAAAACATGGACTGATTATATGAAGAAACATTAGATATTAATACTGCAGTGGGCTCCAGAGTGACAGTTATTATCATTGCTGCCTTATAGCAAGAAATTTATGGGTTTGAATTTCTGCCTGGGGTCTTTCTGTCTGAGGTTATGTGGTGATTAGTAAGCCTTTCTGCTGTTTAGTAAGACAGTGATTAGTAAGACTTTCTTCCATTCACTAATCCAATGTTTTCCATAACCACTGCACTGTTGACTTATATAAGTATAATGCTGACAGTGGAAAAAGAGGATGCAAATGGCTGTATACTTCAGAGTAAAACTGCTGGTAAGAACTGAAGCACGACATCTACCTGAATGTTGAGAGAAATTTTGTATTTGGATTTTCTTTTACCTTTTTTGCTACTTTTGACATGAAAACAAATAGAACTATCAAGAGCTATAAGTCTGAACTCAGTTAAAAAAGAAAGTGTTCAAAATTATGATGCAGTCGCTTTGGTCATTTCAACATTGTGGTATTTTCTGGGCCAAGTCAGTACAAGAGTCAGATAAAGACAAACTGAAATCTGACCCTGTTGTGTTTTTTTGGTGTGTGCTACTACAACCTCTAAGGCTGGCCTGCTCTTATGTAACAATGCATCATCCCTAAAAAGTGATTGGATGCAATCTTAAATATTTCAGACATTTATGTTTTAATAATCTTACTATATTTTGAGGTTGTATTTATTTTATTAAACCAAAATTTACTTGTTTTGTTTTTTTTTACAATTTACTGTCTAACTGATTCACTGTTTCCCTTAAATTGAACTGCAGTGAGTAGAGCTGTAAAGATTAGTGATGGAAATCACACAATGACCAAGGACATAGTGACACTACACTGCAAAAAATTATAAGTGGATAAAATGAAGCATTACAGTTTCTATATTTGTTACTCTATAGCTAAAGTCAACTTTCTCTTTCCTGGCTCGTTACATTCCTGCTTACCTTCACAAACAGCAGGAAACTTTGTTTAGATGGTTTTATGTTATTGATTATTATGACTATTCTTCATTCAAAAATATCAATGACTCAATCACAGAAAGAAGGTAGGTAACATTTAGTCCCTATCTTATGAAGAATAGAAGTGTACTTGTTCAGCTCTAATTTTTATATAGATCATAAAACATTTATATAATCTTGTGAAAAGAAACCTAAAGCATCACTGTTTAGATTATGACTTTTGAAATAAAATAAATCTGAAAATCAACACAGTCTTAGCTGTGTTTGCTGGTGACATACGCAATAAAATAAAATAAAAACATGCGAAATTCAGTCACTTCTATAATTTTCATACAGTCCTGTAGTGAAAATCCACCACTTAAATGCACCCTCTGGTAGTTTGTAGCTGCTTGAACAAGTCTGCTTTCAATAGTCTCCTCCTACCTTCACGTAGAGTTTAACTGGGATTAAATGTCAGTGTTAGTCTGTAATACCTATTATGCAGCAAAGGCTGAAAAAGTGAGAGACACTTTCTCTTTGTCTAAGCCGATGACGTAAGGATATGCTTTAAATGTTACTGCAGAGAATATAAATCTCTCCGGCTCTATTGAAACGGTCACCACAAAAGCCTCCTTTTATAACACTTAACCTGCCACAACCCGTATCCGACAGGTAAATTCAGTCATGAGCTGTGATGCTAAGCTTAGTAAATGTTGCATTTGAAAGCATGATGGCAATGGATGGTTGCAGCCCAGAGTTCGGGGATCGCTGCAGTTCCATTTGCATCCTCGACACCTCTGGCATCACCACATACCGCTACGAACAGGTAATAACTGTGTACTCAAAGCACGAGAGTCACTGTGTGATGGTGGAGATGCTGCGGGACCGTTTCATGATAAGACGAACCTCCACGTCGGGGAGGCTGTCCTGTTTGGTTTGGCCACAGCCCTCGTCTGCTGCAGCCATGTGCAAGTCGAAGCGCAGCGACACAGACTTCTTCCTCAGTTTGGGGTTCCCTCTGAAGAAGGAGCCCTCCCACTGCTTTATCACCTTGTCAATCTTCTCTGTCCTGCGAGCAGATTGTGACAAGAAAAGATCACGCAGTCATTTACTGCACAGAATGTTCGAACAATAAGGGAGAGACAGGAAGCTACTGTGGGACTTGTGTCTGTTTGAAGTCATTAAACATAGTTTGTAGTTCTTTTCCAGTTCACACGTACAGAACAAGCATGAAGAACAACTATGTGCAAAGCTAATTGTGTCATGTTCTGTGTTTTCTGTGTGTTAATTTCGAGTTATCGGTGTCTCTGTGTCTCCGTGTTGTCCTGTTCTCCCCTCGATTACTCCCAGGTGTTTCTCGTTCCCTAATTACCCCATGTGTATTTAGTGTCACCTGTGTCTCTCCGTCTCTGTTGGGTCCTCGTCTAATGTGCGTTCGTGTTGTTCCGTTGTCCATTCATTTTTACGGTTGCTACCGGCGTCGAGCCCTGGTTTCCGCTCGGCCATGCTGCCCGTTATTTTGGACTGTGTTTTGCTGGATATTCACTATTAAAATCATTCATTTATCACATCGTGGGTCTACAGCGTCTGCCTCACCACCTCAACACCCGTAATTTATGACAAATTGTGGTGGTATTTTGAATCTTTCATGTATGAGATCTTATTCAGTCACTTTGGGAAGGAAAATGTTCATCGGTCAGCTGCGATCTGACTGAGTGGTAAACAACATTTAGCTTTTCTGCTCAGTGTCTTGGTCTTCATGGTGCTGTTTGATCATTAATATCCTGTGACAAGAGGTTAACCTGCACACAGATGAAGTTAAATTAGGTGATTTCTGATAGTAAGTGGCTGCACAGGAGTTTACTTATGGGCGTCAGAGTAAGGGGGCCTGAATAGAAATGTATATTTCACTTTATAGATTTATACTTGTAACATATATTTTATACGGTGTATTATTGTTCTACATTTCACAGGTATACCCCACTTTGCAGTGGTAAATTACATAAAATATGAATAAAACACACAGAACTTTATGAGTGTAATAGGACAGGATGTAAAGATGTTCAAAGGGTTTGAATACTTCCCAAAAACACTTTATGTCCCAGCAAAGTTTTATAGATTTAAGAATAACTAATTAGAATAATAAATAATACCACTAGGATTTTCTATGGGTTCATTAAAAATAACCAGGTCAGGTTGATTTAGAAAAGCAAAAATATCTTCCAAAATCAGACAAAAGCAAACACTGAAAAAACCATTTGAAAGACGAGGCTTTTATAAATAGTAAAGAACTACTGAGTATGATTCTTTTAAAAGATTAGATCAGATTTCTTGGAGAAATAATGGCTTCTGAGAGTTAGATCAGTAAAGCTGATGTACTTTAAGCCATGGTCTATACCTACATCAAAGCATTGCCATCCTAAATGACAGTGCCTCTAAGCCTTCTGATGACAACATGATGCCTCCTAATTTGCAGTATTATCAACAGACGCTTAAAACATGAGAGGTGTTTGTCGTACAGTGAGCAGATATTTACAGACAGCGTCAAAGTTAGCTAAAATTACAAGTGAGTCAGCTCCTATGCAGTTTTCCCTTTCAACATAATGTCAGAGTGTCTGAAGCTTTTAGACTTTTTGTGTCTCCTGGACCTGAAGCATACAAAAATATTCCTCCCACGTCTCATCCAATAATAACAATGCACCACACCCTGAAAGCCTGCACACCAGGCATGCGTCTCCACATCAAACACAAACCAACACTGCAGCAAAGTTCCCATGATACACCGTGATGAGTTACTCACGAGAACCTACGACGCCGATTCACTGTTTTATTGCGTGTGACTCGTTGGAGGTTGTATAGATGGTAAGCCCTTGCCTGCTGGAGCAGATGTTGCTTGGGTGTGAGGGGAATGATGTGCTAATGTGTGAAAAACACATGCGATTAAAAACTGGTAGCAAACAGGTGGTTTGTTTCCATGAGATAAGGAGAGGGAGACAGTGTTATTTTGAGGGTATTTGTCTGGATGATGTAGAGCAGCCTGTTTCACAGAGATACAATTAGTGCTTACTGCTAAAGAAAAACCGCCCACATTTCAGCCTGAGGCACAGTTGCTGACAGCAGGTCAATGGGGGCGAGAGAAGATCAATACTTACTCAATGGTGCCGTGACCTTCTGCGCTCTCCCGCACCACGTTGCCCTGAAGAATCTCCTGAGTCTTCACAGTGGACAGTGGCAAGTCCTTATCCTGCTCCGGCTCTATGGAAAGACATCCATGACACACCATGAGTAAGTATGGTTGCGATAAGGTTCTGTGTATGTGTTGGTGTGTGTGTGTGTGTCCTACCTGTGAGTATCACAAGGCTTTGCTGCCTGTACAGCTTGCTCTTCTTCAGTCCATTGTCAGCAGAAAGGAGAGACGGGATGTCAGGCAGAGGTTCAGATTTTGGTTCATCCGGAGTAACAGCAGAGTCACTGAAGCTGTTTTCCAACCCATTTTCTTTTGGCTCCGTCACAGGAGACCTCCAGGGCCGCAGAACCAACGGATGGGCACGACGACTGACGTACCTGCAGATACGAAGATTCATGGTAGCCAAAACAGAAAAAAGGCCTTTTTTCTAATTGTCAGATCTGCAAGTAGAACTATTAAGAATTAAAAGTAAAACAAAAAAAATCATTATGCACCAAATTTTTAACATGTTATTTGCTCTAATATTTATTGAAAGGCTGTGACTTATGGTAAAATGTAACATCAGTTAAATCTGAAACAACCTAATGTTCTCCAAAAGAAAAACAACAACAGCAAAAGGGAGCTGAAATTTGTTATTTTGTTGTCGAACTCTAACCCCAAACTTAACAGAGTAGAGCATAACTGGGAGGTGGAAAAAAAAGATAAATGCTTCTCAAAATGTTTAACAAATAAAAATTTGAAAAGTATGACATGCTTCTTTACTCATGATCTGAGACAAAACTAAGCAGAACCACCTTTTGCTGCATTTACAGCTGCAAGACTCTAAGAGCTATGAGCACCTACAGTCTGAAATCTGTCACTTTTTATTTGCGAAATAATTGCAAAGCGTACAAACGCACAAATAATGTTTCGATCTGAACTATTCCAGTTGGAAGATGGAGGTATTCAAATGTTTTCCTTCAGTTAATTAATTTAATCTGATCTCAATAGAAACCAGTGAAGTCAGATCTTGAGAAAGGAAATCGCAGATGTGTCAGATGTTTTCATGAATGTGTTACAGTAAATGGATACATTCAAAAATTATACATTCATTCTTGTGTGGCTGTGAAGGATTAAGGCTGGAAAAAGAAAAAGGAAGCATTCAGTCCAGTTTTCATCTTCGCAGAATGGTTCACTTATTTTCAAAGGAAAGTTTAATAAGAAGCATATAAGAAAATGGAGGAAAAGTTCCAAATTCTTCCCAGTTGATCCGTAGATGCACCCAAAAGAACATCTCACCAAATTATTTTTCACACAGTTGCTGGGTTCTGTTCTCTATCTTAGAGAGTTAATAATGACAGCTGGGAATGAACAGCACCACTACACTAATTTCTTTACTATAGTAAAGAAGTATAACGCTTCATGCTTCAGTATGAGACTTTTTGGAAAATCATTTGCATCCATTACATATGCACTGAGCGTTGTGCAGTGTGTAAAATGCTTCAGTGGGAAACTCATGCTTTTACAAGGATTCATGTGTGTTTTCTTTGGCGTGAGCCACTCGGGTGCCACCCTTCTCCAACAATCAGATGTCCTCCCCATCACCTCTACCCGACCCATGGCATCTACTGGCAGCGTAAAATTAAATGGTTTTCCTCAATTACGTGACAATTACAAAGCTTGGAAAGGTGCGGCTTGTGCCAGAGTCCTCTACACCTTTCATTGTCCAAATTTCTTGAGAAGATAATTGAAGCCCTTGCTAAATACTGTAAAATAAAACAGGTTGATGCTAGCAGACAGACAGATCATACAGCTGTCTGGAGTCTTTGATCTTGTTTGATTAAAACTCACTTTCAGCTAATTGATAGGTTTCTGAACCAATGTTGTGATTACCTTGTTCATTGTTTGTGATTTCTTCACTGACTTAGTTTCTAGCCAGTGTCATATTATCTGAGCATACAGGAGTGTCTGTGTTTCAACCTGCAACCATTACACATTTTCACTCTCAACTCGGACGGCTTCTGCATGATCCGAGTCACAAAGAGCTGCTTTCACTAATCCTAACACGTAAAGAGCTGTGTTTGACTTCTTTTGGTGAAAGAAACAATAATGAGATAATTTTGTTGACTTTGTTAGGAGGAGCCGAAGATTAACTTCCTGCTGTATTCATGTCAACTAAGTGGGTTTAAAGGCTTGTGTTTACATAAAGACTTTGTCATAAAATGAGGTGTATGATTTTTTTTCTCTGTCTACTGTTCCAGGAAATGATTTTCAATTAAAAGCGCAAAGCAGGAATGTTCATGCCAGAACCACAAAATTCCCATTGAGGAATTCCTTCCTGGTTCCTTTGATGTTCCACCTCTCTTCCTGCGTCTCGCACTCACCTGCCCTCTTCTCGCTCCAGAAGCTGTCGATAAATGGTAATCTCACGCTCTAGCCTCATCTTGGTGTTCAGCAGCTGGCTGTGGCGCTGGCGTTGGGTGGCCAAGCCGCTCCTAACCTGCTCCAGCTCGCTCTCCAGCCCGACGATCACCTGCGAGAGGTCGTGCAGCTGGCTTGTGTACAGCTCCTGGGTGTGCTGCAGCGAACACTCCAGGCCTTTCTCCTGGAGACCAGAAAACAATAAACGTAATTGATTCTGTGTCAGAAAACACTGCACATCAGCCTGAACACACCATCCCCATGGTAAAACATGGCGATGGTGGTTGCAACTTGCTCAGAAAACTGTTGCTAGACTGTCTATGAGGCCTACAAGGCCTTTAAAACCACCACTGAAGTTTTTTCTCATCTACAAACAACACCACACAGAATCTTCTTTGAAAACTTGCAAACGTAATCATCATGTACTGTAGATTTGCATCTGGCTTGTATGATGTCTAGTTTGGCTGACATCAAATAACCAGCAGCTGTTTTGCATTTCACCAACACTGACCTCAAAGCCCCTTTGTTGTGACTCCTGGGAAAGAAATATTAAAGTTGAACACACCACTTTGTTAGCTCCAGAGGGGCTCAATACTTTTTTGCAAAATGAATTGATAGTTTACTTGTTATGTAATTCAGTTAAATATTTTAATAATCTCAAACAAAAATTTTACATTTTATATCTAAGCTTCTCCAAAGAGTGTTGGTAGATAGTTAGCCCTACATAATTAAGCAAAAAATTTGAGAACAGGGCAATGCTTGCAGAAGTTCAAGTCATTGTTAGATCAGCATCTAATCATTCTGGTCAGTGTTATTAGATTGATATCCAGAATGGTTTAAGATCAAGTTTGTGTTAAGTCTTGCATTTTATAAATACAGGATTATATTAAAGATTCCAATTTTAATCTATAAGAAAAATTGCTGATGTCAAAATTTATCCTCAGTTTAATAAATATTAATACACAATGAGCCTGAAGAAAGAAAAACCCATTAAAATCATCTGACTCACTTAATATCTTTTTTTTTAAATTTCAGTTTTTGGATCACTTGACACCACATAACTTTTGTTTTTGCTATATAACTTTAACAGAGGATCATTAATTTCTTGGCTCTTTGAATCCTTGTGTGCAAACAAATGCAGGATGCACGTAGCTAAATGTGTAACTGTTGTCTGTCTCATACATTAAATTACTCTAGATTATTTTTAATACTATTTTCAGAACAGCCACATTTCTGTATTTTTGTAACCTACTGTAGATTCATGCAGAAAAAATCCATGGGAAAAAAAAGAAGATAAGATTAATGTAAAAATGTTGTATGCGTTGGAAAACAATTACCAGAAAAGAAAAGTTTTCACTGTTACTTGACTAGAAAATGCAAAGACGATTGTATTCTTTGACCTGTCAGAGTGATGTTTTTTTGTTTGTTTTTTCTTTCAAACAAAAGTGACATCTAAGATTTTTCATGTGTTATCAGTGCAGTGGCTGGGTGTGGTGATGAGTGATGAGTTTATCTCACCAAAGCATGCAGGGTTTCAATCTCCACCTGCAGGGAGCGCCACTGCTTCCTGGCCTCAGCAAGCTCAGCCCGTGCCTCCTTCAGCGCAGCTCCTCCAAGGCTCACCTGCGCCCATGCTGCCTCCTCCTATATGATGGACGGAGGATCATATGGTACAGCTGGCAAGAACAATGCAACATACACACAGTCTCAGGGCTGAGGTGGTTTTTATGTAACAATCAGGGTCCAAACTGTACTAAATTCTTGGGTTTAGTGTGACAATGCTTAAACTAAAGAAGAAAAGCCTGTTTTTCTTTTGAAGCCACACCTTGTTGGTAAGTGTTTTTTTTTTAATCCCTGCTGGCATTCAGCCAAGGGTTGAAGAGGAGACGGGTGGCAACGTTGGCAGTGTGGATTTCAGGTTTGGGCAAACAGACAACAGAGCAGACACCCAGGCCTGCGTGTATACACAGCTGCACCGCGCTGTCACGCCGTACAGCTGTTAGGCATTCCTCACCATAGCCTTTAAACGCAGTCAAGCATTGAAGCTGCTTGTTGTTATTCAAATATTTTTACAGCAACAAAAAACCCCCGAAACATAAAAGAATCTGAAGTTATGTAAGGCATTTTGTGTTTAATTTCTTCCTCCACCTACGCTTACTACCTGTCTCAACACACAAAACGGTTTTTGAGTCACAGAACAAGCAGGTTTCAGACATGTTTTCCCATCATCAGCACGTAGTTACTGATAACCCCAGATCCTTCAGATCAGGTCAGGGAGGGGTTTTATTTTCCGGTTGGATCAACATGTAAAAGATATAGATCCTTTACTTCAGCAACTCAACTATTTCTGCAGTGACATTTTTATGATGACATATAAATGAAAAAGAAAAATCATGAAAGCTAAAACCAGTAAACACCTATCATTGTTACAGATGGACTAATTTGCCTTGCCAAAAGTGTCACCAAAATAATTTTGAAGTGCTTATTCCTATACTTTGAGCTCATTGCAGTACCATGCAAGCATATTCACAGCCCATGAACTTCTCACATCTCATTTTATTGGTATGTGAAATGTTTAGTCAGCACAAAAATCTGAAAAGTGTGGTGTACAATTGTTCTAACCCCCTTTTACTTTGATTCTCCCAAATAAAACAAAGCACGTTAAACCTTCCAACTTCTTTAAAAAGTTACCTATTTAATAGATACTGTCACGATGTATGTAATTTAATCTCATTATAAATGCAGCTGTTCTGTGACGGCCTCAGAGGTTTATTAGAGACCATTAGTGACCAATCAGCATCATGAAGATCGGGGAAAAAAGTTGGGTAGAGCTTCAAACCAGAGTTAGAGTACAAAAGCCATATCCTGAGCTTTGAACATCCCAAAGAGCACTGTACACACCATCTTGTGAAAATATAAGGGAAATTGAAGAACTACTCCTCTACAAAGGTCACCTAAGGAACTACAAAGATTGTTGACACAGATCAGAGAATCTGATGACAAAACAACTAATGCAATTATCACAAATTTAGTCCTTATCGCAGAAGAGCGTCATTGTTGAAGAACGCCACAAGAAGTTCCCTCTGCAGTTTGCCACAAGCCATGCTGGGGACAACAAATATTTGGATAAGGTGAAAGTTTACCATCTAATTGCAGCTAAAAGTGATGTTTTGATTATATACGAATGCATGCCACACTTGAAACTGCTTAAAATAAATAACCACTTCTTCTGGTTTGCCACATAAATTCCCAGCCAGATACACTAAATGTGTGGTTGTATTCAAGGTGGATTCATTCTTTGGAAATCCAAAGTATTTAACTCTGATTTATAGTAGGTAACGTCTCTGTCCCTTCTGTCATCACATCCAGTTGTGAGTTTATGTGTTTTTGTGAGGATAATTAACAACAGAGAAAACCATTGTACAGAAGCTTGAAAAGATGACATTCACCTATGAACCAGGCTGCCTTGCTTCACAGCTTCTTAACAAAAGTGTCAAGTTTTTTTGTGTGAGATGCCTTGTCGGTGAATTAGTTTTGAAACGCTTCTTAGTTGTTCGCATTTCACTGAGCACAAATCAGCATTTCTGTCTGGCTCACTGCCAATTAGGTGTGGACAAGTTAAATGTGAAAGTCTAGCCAAGTTAGAGGTTGCTACGAGTGCACACACAACAAAGGATAGAGAACTTCACTTTAATGCATTTTCTAGAATTTAATCAGAAGTATATTTAAAAATATTGGACTTTATTACATTCAGCGTTCCTTCAATGCGTACTGAGCTTGGCAAAAAGGCTTTCTCTTTTTCTGGTCCCTCCACCTGGAACAGGCGTCAGCAGGACCTGAATCTATCCAAACTGGTCACTCTTGGGGAGTTCAAACTTTTAATAAAGGGATTTAAAAAGTTGTTGGTGGGCACTTGCATTTGTTATCAGTGAAAATCCTTCTGTTGACAATGCGTGGTATTGATTTTCAGACGTGTCAAGATTTTCCTGTATAAATATAACAAACGTTTTGTAGAGCCAAATAACTAAAACTATTAAACATTTAAAATCTAAATAAATTACAACCTAATGTCAAATTAAAACATACTATTCTGGAATAAAAAAAGGATCTTTGAAGTAATATTCTCAACATGGGACATGCACGTATATGGATGATGACTCAGCATTTGTATCTGCCCTGTCTGACAATTTGTCAGACAAATGAGAAAATAAATGGTTATCCTGACAGAAAGAGACTCTTCCAACAGGTATGTTGAATGGGGATATTCAACTTCTCATTGTCATTACAGAGAAAAATTAAGTAAGAGGTTTGCTACAAACGTCCTAATATTACAGATGGGTTTTGTGAAAGTTAACAGATGAAGATTTCTTTCCACTAGTGTTTTGTGTTGGAAACATCTTTTGACATGAGATTATATCACAATTAGAAACTTGGCTTTAAGAGAAGGAACAACCCAATGCTGAGGGAAACAGAACTTCCTGCCAGAAGATAAGTTGCAGAGTCAGCAGAACGACCACCTAGGGTACTGCAGATTGTCATGTTGGACTTTATCTTGTTTGGATAGTTACGTTACGTCATTGTGCAGAAATATGGAAGACATGACAGCCGTGGGAATCGGCAACACTGCTGGTCAAAATTGGGCAGAACATTGCAACATCAATGTAATGCTGCTAGATTTTTACTTTACTTTAAATTTTCACTTACCAATGTGATGAGTTGACTGGGTTCATATCAAAAAGATTTTAATTTCATGGATGATTTGATGTTCCCACTTTATTCTTCCTATGTATTTCTCCTCACTGGATAAATCACCATATAAATGTTTATATGTTCATATTTTATGAATTAAAATTCTAGCTTATCTTCAACTTTTTTGTCTTACAATCTTTTTAAAATATTTTTTATATGAGCTTCAATTCTAAGCAAAACTAAAATGAAAAGTTTTAAAAACTGTGATTTTGATCACACTGTTTTTTCCTGAAGATGTCTCAGATTGGCAGAAAACTACGCAAAACATCCCAGAGAACTGAATATATACATCTAAAACATCTGGATTATCCTATTAAAAAGGAATTACATGACCTCTGCTTACAGGATTAGTTGAATAATCATTCCAGACTCAGCTTTTTCTAGCAGTACTGAAAAAAATACTTGCTTGACTAAGGGGTTGTAAAATATTAGGACAGATTAGGAATGGCTTTTGCTGTAGTTTGATACATATATTTAATGACGATCAGGGGTTATTTGCATCACAAGCTAACCACTAATGGACTATACTTCTTTAAGCAGCATTTAATAAGAAGAGTGAGGAGACAAACCATTAAATTCGTTCACAGACCCACAAGAAGTAAAGAACAAACACTGATGTTACACAGAGAAAGACAGAGAGCAGCAGCTTTTAAACTCCAAGCCTTTCATCACAGATATCCCACTATCTTCTTGGGGTGATATTTGTCTTAAGGGTGTGTCATGCTGGATTACAGCCAGAAAACCATGTAAAAAAAATGGGTGAGGATGTGGAAGTGGATGCCTACCTCAGTAACGGCTCCTCTGTGTGTTCTGGAAGCTGCTGCCGCTCCTGATCCAGACTGGCTGGGCCCCACCAAGCAGGCAGCTGGATCTGAGGCTGTTCCCAGGACACGGTGTCTCTCAGCCAGGCCAGCAGGTCTGCTCTGGTCGCACTGCGCTCTGATTTGGTCAAAGAGCTGGGTGAGCTCCATCGCTGTGCCATCCTCCTCCTCCCTTCCTGCTGCTGCTAACAGAGCATCGCAGGAGTCGGCCTGCTGCAGCTGCAGAGCCTGGGCTGCCTGGACACAGCCAACCACAGGGGGCAGAAAAGGGAGGGAGGGAGGCGGAAAAGAGATGATGCAAACAGAGTGAATGGTGGCAAGGAGAAAAAAAAACACAAATATTAAAAATAATATGGGAATGACAAGGGGAATATAGGAAAAAACAAGCAAAAATGTGAAAAAGAGATTGGGCATGAGTTGAGTAGGAAGCAGATAGAGCATGCAATGCACAGGTAAAGAATTAATAGAGAAGCTAAAGGAGAAAGAGAGAGAGAGAGGCAGATCAGAAGATGCTGTGAACTGTTAAACTCAAAAGAAACACACACACCCAATTATTATGTCGAGGTTGGAACAGTCATAACTCTCCTCTCACAGTTGTAGGTTATAATTACGTGAGGTATCTCAAATGAAAATGCCTTTAATTATTTTAATGCTGCCTTATGTGGGTCATGTAGGGACCACAAATACACTGCTCAAAAAAATAAAGGGAACACTTAAACAGGTGTTTAACACTTAAAGTGTTCCCTTTATTTTTTTGAGCAGTATATTTTCTAACAGGGATTCTAATTTTACAATAACATTTATTATGTAAGTTTTCTACTTGATTAGCAACTGTAAGGTTAAAACTGTTAATGTGCTTCAGTAACATGCTAACGCTTTCTATTTTCCCTATAATGCAGATAGGAATGTTATCATAAATGTTCTTTCACATTATTTGATACACGATATGGGATAAATTACTAATTTTTCAAGGTAGAGCACAATTGAAAAAGACATTCCAATGAGGCTTTTTGTCAGAGTAAATAGTACCTTTTGAAAATAACAATAACATACTTGTCATTAATTCCACATTTCTGAATTCAACCTGGATTTGAATGCACAAAAGACCCAAACAGAACAACCACAAAGTTATTGGCAGCAGTTTCTGCAATAAATGAGTAGAAAATGGTGAAGTGGTTAACACATCCTCTAGCTGCTCCAGTTCAAACCAACATAACTACAGAACCCTTAGCCACTCAGGCTTAGGTTCAGCATTTGTATGCCTCTTCTAGAAGGTGGAAAAGAAAACTTGGAGGCAAATCAAACTAACATACATTAACAGTGGAGAAAATAAGTCGTCTCTCTCACAGCTGAGCTGTACCTACGATGATAATGACAGATCTCTCCATTCTTTGTAAGTAAGGAAACAACAATGTATCAAATATTTATGTTCTCAAATGCATAGCAGAGGGGAAACACAGACCATAAACTCCTGGTCCATCTGCTGCAGCTGTGTCATGGAGCGGTGGCACTCGGCTTGCAGTGCCTTGTTGCTTTCGTCTGCCTCTCGCTTTGCCTCCCTGAACAGGGACACTTGCTGCTCAAGGCGTCTGGTGGTCCTCTCCTCTGTCTCACACCTAAAACCAATGAGTGTATGCACATTTAAGTTAAGTTCATTATCAGAATGTAGAGTCTCTCTGACACATTTAGCTGGTCAGGAGACACATCAGGTGGAGCTATAAAAAGAACAAGGAGCTGTTTCTGTCCTTCATGGGTTAAAAGCTGACAGCAGAGGAAGTTGGCAGGGAGCTTGGTGTCGCTACGCATCAATACATAAGTGAAAATGCTGAAGCGGCACAAAACCTCGCCTGGATTTGCATGCTGGCCGGCTCACAGAAGTGGGGATTGATCTCAGTAAAGTTACAACAGGCTGGAAACCAGGATGTAAACAAAGAGTAATTCATACATTCCCAGTGAGACCGTTGCATACGCTGGTAATAATTACCCCATAAAGGCTCCTCATATTTATAAATATTATGTATTTTAAAGAAAAGAATCCTTAGCTAACCTCTTTGATATTAATTTGTTTAGCAGGATCTGATAGATCTGATCTATTACATATCAACTCAAAATCATCTATTTAGATTTAGTACTGACTGGAAAAAGTGAAACATTAGAACATTTAGGAAAAGTAAAGTAGAGCTGACCTGGCTTGGATAGCAGCAGCTCTGGATCTCATGTTGTCAGACTGTAATGCCAACTGGGCGTTCTCCATGAGGAGATTGCAAATCTGACAGAAACAAATTAACATAAATACAATCAGGACATAATATATTTGAAGCAAATGTAATACCTAAGACTAAAATAGCAATTTAAGAACATGTTGATTTGCATATTGCTTTTCTTCTCAAATTAATCAGTGTGGCAATGATAAATAACTAATCTTAGTTGACATCCATCCATCCGTCCATCCATCCCTCCAGTCATCCATCCGTCCATTCACTCCTTTTCATTCCATATGTGTGTAATATTCTACAAAAGTTTGCAAACCGGATTGTAAAGTTTGCAAACGTTGAGTTTTTTCTTTCTTGCATGGATTTTGTTGGACAAAGCAGACGAGTCATTTTAGCAAGAAATAAAACAGTAAGAAACAACTCACTTAAAAAAATATTAGTATAGCCTACAGCATGATGTCAGCAGCAGATAAAAGTATTTTAAAAGTATTTGTTGGAGTGTAGAGTCATGAAACGTAACTCCCCAACCTGTTGAACTGCTGTCTGTGTTCTTTGTGACTGACACCCATACAGTTCACAAGCATGCAAGGATTTTAATAAAGTCATCACCTAGTTCCCTATGTTGCGAAATGTAATATAGGCCTGCTGGGCAGCAAAACAAGCATGAAAACTTACCCTGACATCATTAAATGACACTTTATTCTAGACTGAAAAAATTATTTAAACTGTATATTTCAGGGAGAAAGCATTTGATATGTTATGGGAAAAAAGAGGCACGATTACTTTCCCTCAAGGTGAGAGAGACTGCTGTGCGTCTGTGTGAAGATAACAGCGGGAACTTACATATGATGCTTCAAAGCACATATGCCAGAAGAAAATATCAAAAACAATTTTCTTGAAGTGATGTTTGTATTCATTTCATTCAGTGTTTATATTTCTTCACTATTTGAAAAAACTTCTCAGCGCTCATGTTTATTTGAGTGTAAATGGATCACTCTGCTACTCTGCTATACTAATAGGTTTTACAAAACTGTGAGTAATGTTTGCTACAAACATACTGCCCACTTTCAGTTGATTGGTAGTGTTCAATAAGTTAAAAAAGCACTTTAACACAAAACAAATCTCTTTTGTGCCAGTGGAAGAATACAAGAGGAAATAGTGCTCTGTATTGTTTGGCACACACATCAAATATATTTTACACCCTCATTACTCTTTAGTTTCTCACACATACAACTCTTAGAGAGAAACACACCCAAACTGAAGGAGAGCCAATGATAGCATGGAATATTCCCAGACTTTACTATAAACATGATGTTCCAATTATTAGAAGGGTATTACTATACCCTCTGAGAGGTGAGTGAGCACTTGTCTCATAGGTCGACTACTCATCTTTGAGTGTGTGCTGAAAACAAAAAAGATAACCGAAATATTAATTCCATGCTGAAATAAAAGTACTACTCAGATAAACCGACAAAGAAACAGAGTTCTTGAGATGGCTGGTGTCATGGAAACGTGTTATACTTTATAATATGGAAAATACAAACAGAAACAAGAAAGACATCATCTGTTAAGTCCTTGACACTTACTGAGAAGTATAAAACAGCAAGTAAAACGGAAGAAGAAACCATAAATCTCAGTCATGTGACATTGCAACACCGATCATACAAGTTAGTTAATGTTCCACAGAAAAAGACAGTCCTCAAAGTGAGAAACAATTCCACAATATTTATGCTGAGTGACTGTGACATAAGCCAGGCTTTCTGGCTCCAGTCCAGCCAAAATGTCACAGACGAGTATTTGTAATTTTATGCAGCAAGTTAATTTAATGTGGTTGTATGTCTGACCTGGGATTGGAGAGTATTGAGCATGCCAAGTTATACAGTATATACTTACACTTTTTTAAAACAGCAAACAAAGATGCAACAGGAATAAAAAGCCAAGAAATGGCTAAAATACTTTTAGTACTAAGTATTTAGAAAGCAACCCTATTCATTATTAGTGAATTTGATATAATGGATGGCATATGAAATGGTTTTTCTTTACCAAGCTATTGCACAAGATGCGTCTCATAAAGGGGAAAAAACAAAGAGCTGTCTTAAGACTTTTGCAAAACATATTGATGGCCAGCTACAAATATATTCCTAAACCTCTGGGTGCTCCAGTGAATAATTTTAGATCCACAGTCCCAAAGACCAATTTCTCACAGAAAAATCAAAAGAGAAATTAGGAAAACAGTCCAATAGCAGTCGTGGAATAGCAGCAGACTATGCTAGTCTCCACTGCAGAAGAAAAAGCCTGTTGAATATCATTTAAAGTCTGATATTTGCAGAAGTCAATAAAATGATATTACTTTATTCATTCTGTCAGATGAGACAAAAATGCACAGATTGCACTGATTCCGGTTGTCAGTGCAATCTCTATGTTTGAAGGGGGAATAGCCCTGGACATCACTCCAAAATACATCTGACCTAACCCAATTGGAGAAAAGAATGAAAAGAAAAATGTGTCTGATTGTCTAGATCAAAATTTGTTCACAAAACCACCGTGGTATTACAATTCTAAGAAAACAACAAATGAAACTTTTAATTGGTTTCAGAGAAAGAATATAAACAATGAGTGGGAATTTAATTGCGATTTAATATCTCTAATAACAATATATTTACTGAAACATTTTTTTTATGTAAACTATATGAAGTAGCAAAATCATTGTCATTAAGTTATTTAATCCACAATTTTAACATCCCTGCATGTGAAGCAGTCATTAAATTGAAACAAGACAAAAAGCCACAGTCACTGGTGCTTAATCTTTCATGCACATTAAATTTACAATGATGCAATTGGGAGAAATCTTAACATTACCACTGAAGAGTCTGAAAAGTGACATCTAATGGAATCTTTTCTGCAGTTTTTGTTATTATTTATTAGTCAATGATTTCTAATAATCACCTGTGAACGAAGGTCCCGGACGGTCTGTTCCTGCTTGGACCAGTTCTGGCTGCGTGAGGCATTCCGGAAGCTCCACTCGGCTATCTGAGCCTCCAGCTGGTGGTTGGCCTCTTGCAGCCTGTTAACCTGCTCCATGAAACTTTTTAGTCGAGTATTCAGGTCCCACATGGTGTGGCTGGAGTCCTGCAGCAAGTCCATGGAGTCCTGGAAGAGCATTCATCCAAATGTTTAGTATCCCACAAGCAGCAGAAATTTCCCAGAGTAAAATGCAGCACCTGTGACGGCCAAAATACTGAGCCTGTACACAGCTGGAAGAGCCTCATTCACAGTAATATAAGGGTTTATAACTTTCACAGCAAACACTCTGCCTCCCACCTGAAGCCACGTGCTGACAAAAGTGTTTTCAAGGTAAATGTTTACCCACTGATACTCGCCTGAAGTGACGTGGCACTCTATGAGAGAGTTGAAGCGGTGTTATGTCCTCCTGGTCACAACAAGCCAATCCAACACATCAACCGTATTCCTCTGCGGAGAGCTGGTTGACTTTCCCACTGTGTCTCAGCTCATTGGCAGCCAAATTCTGACACAGAGAAGAGTGGCAGCTGTTTAATATCACAGCATATGTGTTAATTTGTAGAGTTCAGGATCAGCCAGGACAGGGACGTTCCTCCCTGCCCTATCTCCCCCGCCGGGCAGAATGTGGGACGAAGGAGAGTCATGGGGTAAGTCCTGGATGCAGTGCTTACCTCACCAACACTCTGGGGGCTTTTGTGCTCCCTGATCCAGGATTACTGAGCTGCTTTCAAACAGGCAGCAGCACAAGCTGCAAAGAGAATGTTCAGGGAAACACAGTGACAGGACCGGTGTGGATTTTAGTTGTTCCATAATAACAGGTTAAACACACCATAACTAACACAAGCCTGTTCCCCAGAACCTCTGATTTGACTCACCTCTTGCTTAAGATCTTTAAAATTAGAGCGTTTCTGCCAGACCGTCTGGGTCAAAGATTGCTTCTTTAGATGGTATGATGTAATTCAAACGTTGCTAAAAGGAAGGCCTTTCCATTTACAGCAGCCACGCTGTGTTTGTTCTTTAAAATTTACATATATTTCCATATCTTCCTCAAACAGCCAGCAGGCTAAGGTGCCCTGCTAAGTATCATCACAGCTATAGACCAATAACACCAGAAGATGTTCTGAGACAGATGTTTGGTCTAACCAGAGGTGTGTTCCACCAAAGCTCTCAGTATGTAAACAAAAGGGGTCAAAGGGCAATATGTATGAAAGACTGTGAACTTGAATGAATTACTTTTGTATGTTGGTTTGGCAAATCTCAAAACAGCATCATGTAACAAACTAAAACTAGATATAAATGTCAGATTGATTGATTTATATACAAGAAAAATATATTTGTAGTTTTATGTTTCTTACACAATGTTCTTCACTACAAAATAATTAAATTCATGGCATCATGCTGCTAAAATAATATTTGTTTCTTACATAAATGTTTAGTTTATCTGTTATTTTGCTGATCTAACAAGTTGACCTAAGACAAATGTAATGCTTTAAAATTAGTCACTTGTTAGTATTAAAATTATAACTGCTAAAAGTTACATGAATCATTCTTACAGCTTTGTGAATAATCACAGCATGTCTAGGGTGTAGTAGACTAAAAAACAACATTGCATCATTAGATTAACACTCTTTATTGAAATTAAAGTATGAACATGCTTTAAAGCATCATGTTTAACGACACTGTAGCTTTACTAAAAGAACATAAACACCTGAAGTTGTAAAAACACACAGGTCACTTAAAACCACTGATAATAGAGAGTTTAAGTAAAACGTTAGCCGCAACAGGAGGTTTAAAATTCACCAACCTTTTAATAGCAATTTATCAAAAAGAACATGGTGCTGATTAAAAAGATCAACACACCCTGTATTTCCAAGTGTTGGGTCTCTTGTCTTTTCACAGAAATTAATTTTGAAATCTCATTTTAAGGCATTCATATGATATTTATCCACCCCTTTCAGCTAACAATACATTTTTTGCTGTTAAGGATATGTTTATGGGCATTTCTGATCATTCTCTCTTGTGAGGCACTGATGTTGTTTTTGGGTATCTTTACTTATACTCAAAGGTATAAGTGAGCAGTTATACCTATGGGATAAGTTTCTAATTATTCCAAAGGTAAGTAGAGACTTATCTCTATTCTTATCTCTATTCTTACTTATTTTTCTAAGAAAGAATGGAATGGAAGACAGATTGGAACTGAACTGAAATTCAGAATTGAACTGAATGGCATCAATAAGTTTTTTAAAATTTAAATCTGAATATCTTGCAATGAAATAGATTTGAAATAGACTGAACTGGTCTGATTTTAAGATGTTGGTGCTTAAATGTGCACAAAAAAATTTAACGTGAAACGTTTACGCCTGTTTTGACTTCAAAGAGCTGTGTCTGTGAACTTTCAGCTACTGTATCTATATATATTTGACTTCTCCACTGAGTAAATAAGAGGCAGGATGTTTGAGTTATGGATGCAGAGAGCTACAACCACTTTACAAATATTGTCTCCGTCTAGGCGTTAATTCATTATGCAAATTTTCTCAGGAGAGTTTAAAACCAGTTAGTTAAGGTTATACTTATCAGTTGTCACATAAGAGAAGAAGTTAGTTCAATGTAATACCAGGCAGACAACCTACTGGGCAGTAATTGTAAAGATGTCATTAAGTCATTAAAAACAACATGCGAACCAAAACAGTCAGGAATCAGGATTGTCTGCTTACTGTCAGCACATTCCCACGCCCTCTCAGCAAGGTGGCTTCTTCTTGTTGGCAAAGATGACAAAAACATTTGCCGCCTAGTAAAAATCCTCGATGAAAGAAAGGAAGCGCCCCGTCAAGCATCTGGGACTGATGATTTCTGTGCCCATGAAGAGGAACAATGTCACAGATCCTGTTTCTGAAGGTAACGTTGCTTTCTTCTGCAGTCCAAGAAATGCCTTCTAATGCATAGCATTCATGTTTGTTAGTAAATGACATCCCAAGCTGGTGCTGACTTATTCAAATTTCAGGAGGAGTGGTGGAGGCTGTAGCTGTGGACACTGTGTACAAGAGAGAGAGAAAAGAAACAAGCCAACCTCAGACTATGGGTTTAACATCAAGCACTTTTATGAATCCGACCTCTAGGTAACTCTGCATTCCTCTGTTCCTGTGAAGGGTGGACTCTTAGGATCTCACTGAGTCCTGTTTCCACTTTCTAAACAAAGAGCTCTTTATTTAAGGAATTTAAAGGACAAACATCAAATCTTCTTGAAAAAAGCCTCAAGCAATCACAAAACAAACTTCATAACACGTTTTTGACCATAAAATATATTATAATGCACACCACTTAAGATCAGGATTGCAGCTTATGTAGCCTGAGTCCAAAAATATTGAGCAGATTAAATTACTCGGAACTATTACCCAGTCTTTGTTGTAGGGGAGATTGTCAGCTTAAGTTAAATAAGCCTCCCTCACATTGTCAAGTTTATACAAAGCTAGTATTTATCTAACCATTCATCCTGGACTTACTGACTCTAGCTCAACTATACTGTACCATTTAAAACAACATGCATATGTATATTTTTATTTAGTTTTTAATACAATAAATATAACGAGTCATGTTTTGACCCAAGACTACGAAATTTGGTAGACACGTAACTTCTCAAAACTTACAAAATTGTCCCTTGAGCCTTTTGTCCAAACCCAACAGGAAGTTGGCCATTTTGGATCAAAGCTGCCATTTTGTCTGTTTTACACACATTGCATCTGAGTGAACTTCTCCTACAGCTTTTGAATTACAGACTTCAAAGTGACTCAACACAATCTTAAGGTACTGAAGACCAAAAGTTATCAAAAGCTTTTTGCTGGATCAAATCATGTACAAGTGACCAAGCCTCTAATAACGTCCACACACAAGGCCAGAGCTCAATAAAACTTTTTGCGTGTCATTACAGACCAGCTCTTAACACATTTACATGGTCATTTAGTGACATCACTTTAGCCCCACCTACTTATTACATGAAGTCACATGTCCTGTTGATGGGTGTCCTCCTTGTACACACTCACACTTACAACTTTCAAGCCGTGTCTGATGACATAGGTGATGTTAAATCATGTACTGAACAGTGACTGTTGAATGGTGCATGTGAGCGTGGCAAAGTGGCAAATTCCACTACCATATCTTTTGTATACGGTTGGTTCTAAATCACACAGTCATGATCCGATTTGTATCAAACTGGATATGAAAGATCTTTGTCAATTTTTAAATGGACCATTTGGATTACATTGAAATTTGACTCCACTTCGACCTTTGACATCCTTTACAATTATATCTCACTGATACATCATCAGATCTGCACCAAATTATTTGTGCATCATCAGGCAGCACCGCTCAACACACTGCTGCAGTAGACTGACGACATCACTTTAGCCCAGCCAAAATAGAGAAGAAATTTGCAGGTTTGTTTTGTGACATTTAAGGATTCTACTTAATAACGAGAGAATTTACACTCATTGAGTTCAGCCCATTGACTAATATTTAAAGTTCACTAATTATGGATTATTTAAAAGTCTGTCCTGAATTTCTAAATTAGTAAATTAAAGTCATGCATATAGGAGAAATGTTGACATGTATTGACGGATGAGATTCTTCAAGCATTGCTCTTCAAGGTCAATAAATATTCACATCACAGGGCATATAAGTAGGCTATCAAAATGTCAACTCTAAAGGTCCAGCAGCAGTTTTTAAAGGTTAGGTAAATGTAAGTTAAAGGTCAGATCTGAAGTGGTTTTTACATGACATCCAACATCTTACAAACAAACCATGAATCTAATTGTAAGTACTGTTTGTTTATTAATCACAAATATCTAAATTAAAGTTATCTGCTCATCGGCTCTGATATATCTAGAGTTGCACAGACTGAAATTGTGTTTTATGATCTTTTGACTCAACAAATGCTCTCATGAGCGCCATCATGCCACTATTGCAACCTCTTCTTGAGACTGAGGCAGGTTACAACAATGTCTGCAAACTGTTTAGATTTCAGCCCCCATCTTTGTCACCTTTGCTTGCTGTTCATTCTTGCTGTCATGTAATGCAGTGAGCCACAACACAAACAAGCTTAAAGATACAATCTCATAGGGTATGTTTTTGCGTAACAAATATACAGTAAACATACAGATGGAAAATGAAGTGTCAATTTTCAAAGCAGGTTCACAGAACGTGCGAAGTTTTTAAAAAGTGCATTCGAGACAAAAAAAATTCCTTATTCTACGCTGTGAGAAGTTGTACAGTGACATAACAAGCACTTTCAAAAAGAAGAAAACTGCAAAAGACACAAAGATTCTGTTTACCATAGCCACACAGAGTCCAAGCAAATACCGTTAGAAAGAATTTGACAAAACCTAAACAAAAAACGTGGTGAAAATCACAAAAAAGAGATGCAAATGGAAAGAATTAAAAGAGCAACTGTCATATATCTTGATGGCTGTCACCTCTCTCTGTTACCTTAGAGATGTAAGCATGGAACATTTTTTTTTCAGAAGAAAAGATATTTACATGATCATTTAACAGCTTTATAGCAAGCAAACAAAAGCTAAACATGCAAATTTAAACAAAAACAATTAAACATTGTTCAAGCAAATGAAAGATCCTTTTTTTTTAGAAAACAGTTCCTTCTAGTTGCGGAAAAGATGTCGCAAATGTTAAGCCATACAGATTTATGGGTAAGTTTCTTCAGGGTGTGAATATTTTGTTTATGTAGATAGCCCCCATTCAATGTAATGACATTGTTTTTCAACTTCTCTGGAACCTGAATCAGATGGACTATGGCAGCAGAAGAGCTGGTGCCTCCACTTAGTTAAAAACAGGAAACTGAAGTTACAATTTAGACAAGTGCACTTGTGGTCTGCTTTGACAGGTCTTATACTTTCAGCTTCAGATGTCCTTCTATCAACTGTTTAAGCCGATGGTGATATGACAGTCTGGGGGTATTTTCTTGGCACGCTTTGGGTCCTTTGCTAGTTGAGCATTGTGTGAATACAGCCACTGTATGGTGTACCCATCTTCTGATAGCTACGTCTAGAAAGATAATGCATCTTGCCACTAAATTCAAATAACTTGGTTTCTTGAGCATATCAATAAGTTTACTCTATTTCAGTTTCTTGTAGGACAGTTTCTGGGGACTATTAAGTAGTCTTAATAGTCAACCCAATAACTTTTGGTATTTTCCTTTTGTGTTGTGGTGGAACAGAAGATTTGTATTATGGATATACAGACAGTAAATCTCCAGCTAAAATGTGATGTTGTCATGTCAGTTATAGGCCAAGATCTCTGAGAAATGTTTCTGAAAACCTTGTTGATTCAATGCCATAACGCTCTGAAGGCAAAAAGGGGGTCCAGCCTTTTACTAGCAAGGTGTACTGTATTTAAAAAATAAGCCTGTCAGTGTGACTCAGCATCTGTATTAAAACTGAAAGCTTTCTTTATAGTAATGATTTTAGATTACTCCTAAATTATATTTTAACATTCTCTGTTCTTGAACCAAGAAGCTGGAAAGCGTCTTAAGAAATAACCATTTGTCAAATCAGAGCTGTCTCTGTACTTCACTCAACACCATCAGTGGTTTTCTTTCAATGTCTCCTTTCACTAATTTGCATGATTCTTGAGAGAGGAGTGTTCTTTTCAGCTGCAGCTGTCTTCTTAATGGTTTTGGATCTTTGCTTAATTTTAAGGAAACCTTTGTCCCAAATCAAAAGATGTTATGAACAACCTATAACACATTTGCATGTTTCAACATGTTGTTTGGCACATTGTGAAAGCAAAAAATGTTTTACAGGTGAAAAAAAATAGGGAAGTGTTTGGGGGGGGGGGAAAAATCCCTGAAGGCAAACTGAATGACTAGATGTTGGGATTTGTTTCCCCTTATAATCTTGACAGTGATACATGTGTCTTTACAATGCAGGAGATCTAACGATCATCTGGAAGACAATTTGAGTCACCTGGTTCGAGACGCTGTTAAGGCAGACAGAACCAGAAATACCACATAGTTATTCTTATTATACGTTTTGTTTCTGTCAATCAAACCTGCCGCACCTTCAAATCAAATGTTGGCCATTCAAGGGAAGATGGACAATTATGTGGAGAACTACCTGCCACGCACCAATCCGCACATTTTAGTTTGTAGAAACAAAGACAACACACAACTAAAAGAATATTTCAAAAAAGTTTCTCATGCATGCAGGAAGGCAGTACTCTTGACAGCCTGAGAACAAGAGCTTGAAAATCATTAATGTTAATGTTGTGAAGGCCCTCTTTGTTAAATAACACATACACACTCAATATTACAAAAGAGATAAATGGAGAAAGTTGAGTGGACAGGATAAAACCTTAGCATTACACTAAAGCCACAGTTATCTAATTTTTCCACAGCTTTACAGCATCTGAGTGCAAAAAAACAATTATTGTTGTCATAATCAGTTGCGTGTGTCTTACAAAACAATTAATCTGGGAGTGGTGAGTTCGGATGTCATTTGCAGTTACACAGAAACAGGCAGGGCATATACTCCAAAACATGTCAGTTTGGATTAATTGTGCTAGAGTGAGACAAGTAAAACAGTCATTTGTAGCCTCCTTATCAAGAGACTGAGACATAAAACCCTTCAGATATCAATAGTAGATACATGAAAACTCTGTAAATAAAAAGATTTAAACAGCTCCAAAAGTCTATCGTTAAACAAGAGCCCTGTGCTGAGCAGAGTAATGTGGGAAAGTGTAAATGACTTTGAAAACTAAATGGGAAGGAATACCTTTGAGAGCGAATCCTTTACTTTTCAACAAACATGACTATATCAAAAAATACTAACCAAAGAGCAAAAACAATAATAAAAGAATCAAAAAAGAATCAAAAAAGAGGTCAGTAACTGCACTGAGCTGAAAGACAATGTTTTCATTTGCCAGAATTGCACAACAATTAAAGATACACTGTTCAATGCTAACACAAAATGTGTAATTCCTAAAATTAAGCAGCACAAACAAGTTGGCCCAAGCTAAATGTTAAAATATATTATGCTCAGTCATGCTGTTCCCCACATCGTCTCCTTAAAGAAGGTTCAAAACCGAAGCTTTTTTGTTGTTCACAACAGCTGCTATGTTGCTCTGCAATGGTTTGAACTCGTGTTGCTCTGCAGGTTATCTTCCTTCATTTTTAATTTGGAACCTGAATAAGCACTTCTCAGGAAAAAATAATTCAAACAGTAGAAAAACAAAAATATATTTAATAACAGGAGTTAATTGTCCCCAAAAGAAATCCTGTCAGTCACCTGGAACTGTCACACTTTATGCATTTTACAATGAGAACTACTAGCAACATGATCTGTGGTTGATATGCTTCAGAAAATCTTACCAGCTTTGAGGGAAAACATGTTCCATCAGAGGCAATTTGAGATCTAAGGAATTCTCATTACGTAATTAGAAACTCTCTGGACAGCTGCTAGGAAAAGAAAAAAAGGTCTGCTCCTTATAGCTTCTGTTTATTTAGGAGTAAATGCCAACTTCTGCCAAGATCAATATTTATCAGCTCAGTTAAACAACTCTGACTTTAGTCTCAAACCTTGAGGAGGCAAAGACGAAAAGGGAGGGACGTGTGATTATTATCAAAAATACAGCAGTAATAGCAAATTGTGTAACTATAAATTTCAAAACAACAATCAATATTTCTCTCAAGTAGAAGATAATTTTAAAAAACGCTTGGTATACTGGTTGATATGGATGAACCAAGAGTGTCGAGGAATAATCCTTTCCTAATATCTTGGATTAATTATTTTTAGTTTTCCACAATAGCCATGTTTCCATCAATGTTTTTCTTATGTGCATTTTTAAGTAACGCATTAGAAAAGGTTGATGGAAATGGCTAAATTTGTAAGAACTTCCTAAGTTTTGCAATAAAGTTATTATGTTCGCTTGAGATGGTTTTTGACTTTTCAGAAAAAGAGTTTGTGCTAAATGAGAGATTTTCTGAATATGCTCTGATGTAGCAAACATTTACCTCACATACTGGTCAGCTGTTTGTACTATCAGAATCACCAGAATTGCATTTCTTTATATACAGTACATCACCTGCATGAACAACTTGGCTGATAACAACATATTCCTGAAAGCCTCACTCCATTTTTAGAAGATGTGCGACTTGGAGCATTTCATGAGCGCTGTTAATTTCATCATGTGAGAAGCAAGTGCAATCCTACAACGACTTGGCCAACCAGCTACACTGCCAGACCAGGCAACAACAGCATTAATCAACAGGCAGCCAAAGGTAAATTTGACAAATTTGGTAAAGTTGTAGTTATCCAAAGCTCATGTGGGATCTTCTCCTGACATACAAAATAATGAGCTCTAAAAATGTGGCTCTTATGGAAGAGTGGCAAAAAGAAAGTCATTGCTGAAAGAAAGTCACTGAAACTCTTTTTGCTAATAGGAGACACAGTAAATATGTAGAAAAAGGGGCTTTGGTCAAATAACATTTGGAGTACAAAATGTGATCGATCACACGGTCTTTTCTGTCACTACATAGCAGTGACAGAATGATGCTGTGGGAATGCTTTCATTCAGCAAATCAGTCAAACTGATGAGAAGAAGGATGGCTCTAAATACAAGGGAGTCCTAAAAGAAAATATGTGGGCTGCAGATGCCTCTTCCAGTAGGACAACAACCCAAAACATTGCGTAATTGCAGTCTTGACTGGGACGTTTTAATAAACCTTAATTTCACAATGCCAAAAATACTTGAAGCGTGTGGTACAAGACAAAGCATAGTAATTGTTATCTGGAAAAGGGCTGCATGCAATTCAAAAGAAATAATTACTTTGAAAAAATAATCATTTTCAGTTAATTACATTTCAAAGAGCCCACAAGATTTCACATTTTCCAACCAAAGATCAAACCGAAAATAAAATCAGACAAGCTACTGCTAAAAGCTAATGCTGAAAATTGCTAATTTTGGTCTTGTCTATAGATGTATAGAAAATTATATCAACTTATATGGAAGAAATAAACACTTATGTTTCTATGCACAGATTTAGATGAGAAAAGCTTTCAGTTCATGTGACATCAATAAGGAAAACAACTTTGTCTTAAAGCTACCACCTATTTTTGCCAAAAAGTGATTTAGGCAAAATTATCATTTTTGGCAAAAAAAATTACCATATCAACATTATTCCTTTATTTTAGGAAGGTGACATGTTATTTAAATATTTGTTAAAACTGTCACTGTGTTGTTGCAGTTGTGACAGACAGGCTGTGAAATGGTCAAGAGCCTCCACCTCCTCCTAATGCTCCTATTGCCATGTGCAAAAATACACTGTTCGGACCGAAACAATCAATCAGAGCCAAAAAGAAAGTCTCAGTGCTGTTAATCACTCTCATGAATGCGCTACTCACCCCCTCCCCTTTGCTCTCTGGCTGCTACTGCTAGTTCCCCCACAACAGAGCTTTTCTCAATAAATTGTTTGTGCCACATTAGCACATTGAGCAGCGCATACCCGAGCTAAGACCTTCCTCCTGACACTGATTGGTTGTTTCTGACCAGGAGTTGTGCATTTTCACAGATTATTTGTTTCATTTTATACTGTTCGGTCATAGAGGTAGATTTAACAAATATGTAAAAAACAAAACAAAAAACAAACAAACATATTTTTCATAAAAGCTACATACTGTAGCATTAAATATTGAGATAAGAACACATACTTGAGAACAGAAGCACTCCTCCACTATAGCTTCATTAATAGCTGGGGCCTAAGGCAAAACACCACTAAATGAAAAAGTTATCTTACAGTAATTCACTATAAGATTTTTTTAAAAACATTTACATCAGATCCTTTTAGTTAAATGATCCTTTGCTCCATAGATTCTTCAAGCCCTAGTGGAACAAGTGTTTCTGTAGTGTAAGCCAGAATTGGAAGATTAATTATATCTACTCTTATTGTATCAGACCTGAATGGATGTTGCAATTCAGTCAACAGCTGAGTTACCCACTTGTTTACACAAAGCAGCTGCATGTCATAATTAACTGTCTCATGTCAGTCTGTAGTTGCCCCCCGGGAGGGATCTGGCAAACACAGGAACACTAAATTTCTTTCTGCATAGATGGAGAAAAGGACTTCCTCATTTACTCAAGTTGGAAAAATAAAAAAGAAGACAAACACAAAGACATCAGTCATCAGTTGTTTTATGAGAGCAGAAATACATTTTGTACATGTTAATGTGCCTGCCAATAAGATTTTGAACAGTTTTACAAAGAGAGAACTGTTGTTATCCACCAAAACGGAAAGTTATAAATTAATCTATAAAAGGTTTGTGCTCCAACATGCAGACAAATTAGGAACAAATGCAGGAAATTCAGCTCCATTGTTAGCCCCAGGAAGTGCTCAACTAACAAAGATCAGTCGTGGTGTGGCATTAGGGAGGTTCAACAGGACTCCATGGTAACTTCAAAATAAAAAGCAATCCCTCATACATTGTTTACAACTGACTTTTCAAGGTCCACAATCAGGAAGACTTGGAGAAAGAAACCTGGGAGAAAGCCAGTGTGTTTATTTTTAGTGTACTTTCTTTTTTTCTACCATTCTGTTGGTCTCAGTGTGTTTTTACATGTCCCAATTTAGGCAAGCTTCAGCTGTCAAAAGATGGTCTCACATTCGACTCTAAAATGCCAGTAAAGGCAACAATATATTTAATAGCATGGGATATATTTCGACTGTGGTACAAAGCAGATACTTAAATCAGTCAGATGATGGTGCCAAACATACAAAACTAATGTAAGGGAGGATGAGCAAGAGAGTGGAGAGGTCTGAATTTTCCGATCTCTTTAACCCTTATTTGATGAGCACCAACTTTTGCTTCTAGTCATTGTTGATGTCTCTCCATACTGACATTGTGTTGACCCACAATTGTATGACTCAAACCAGTAAACTGGTGGATGCTCTTCCTATGGAAGCAGCAAAATAGAAGTTTCTCAGCACTTTTCTCTTTTTTTAACCCCATCTCGGCTTTATTTTATCTATTAATAAGTGGGTGTGCGGAATGTGAGATCTCCTTAACACTAGAATGGCTTGAGTTAGGCCATTTTGACATATACCTATTTCGGCTTAGATAGTCCAACTGGCCTGAAGGATTTTATCTAGCAGGTGCTTTTGTTCAGTAAATAGGGCCATTACCTAGGCCAAGTACCCTGGTAATGGCCTCAACGCATCTCACAGTTGCACAATTGTTCCTTAGACTTCGACTTCGACTTAGACTGACTTTGTTGTCATTTTCAATGCACAGGGTGTATACAGAACGAAATTTCGTTGCATACGGCTCAGGATAATGTTTGAGGTTCCAATGTTGTGAGTAAAATAAAATACAGTATAAAATATGAATATAAATCTAAATATAAAATATAAAGTGCAGGACTGACAGTAAAATAGAAGTTATTTAGCTCTGTACATGTGCAAGGTATAAAGTGGAGACCAGTTTTTGAGTGCAGTCCAGTTAAGAGCTCAGCAGTCTGATGGCAAGTAGGAAAAAGCTGTTTCGGAACCAGGTGGACCTGCACCTGGATGCTGCAGAACCTCTTTCCAGAGGGCAGCAGGGAGAACAGTCCATGGTGGGGGTGTGAGGGGTCACTGATGATGTTTCGGCCTCAGGACACGCATCCTGCATCGATGGTTGACCTGACACTTCGCCCTTTTGCCTGAGCTGGGTGTGGAAGGTTGTTGCCGAAGCAGTTTCTCCTTGTGTGCCTTCTTCTCACTCACATGAGAGTTACCGAACTCTTTTGCAAGCTCAACCAGGAAGTCCACCCGTCTCTCCTGCACCCCAATGCATGCCTGATAAAGCACATGTGCATTCAGTGCTGCCATGTCAATCATGTTTGCCAGGTTTGCTGACCAGCTGTCACATAGTGATGGAACCTTGGTCACCCCCCGCAAGATTATGACTGAAATAAATGCCATTAGTTCTTGTGAACTAAATAGGTGAAGCAGTCACCTATTTATCCTCCACAGCACAAAAGGCTGCATGCAAATTTGCATGTGCTAAGTCTCCCAGATTTCTTTTGCTTACACTTTTTGCATGATTTTTTTGAGGTGGATCAACACAATTAATTTGGTTAGTTTATTTCTAAACTGTCATGTTATACCCTCTTAGCTTTATTTCAAAGAGAAACATTACTAATTTCTTTTAGAAAAACCTTTGCATATTTTTTGAAACAGATTGTATGTTTTGCGAACTCTATGTACATTTGGCAAAATGACCTGGATAATGCAGCACAACATCATGGATCAGCTGCAAAAGGTCACATCTCTCCAAAAACACTTCATGTATGCTTCAAAACTAAACTGAAGAGCACTACCTACAGGAGATCTGATCTCCTGTAGGTATCATAGATACCCACCCCCAACATGGACAATTCACACTCCTACCTTCTGGCCTGACGGTCAACGGCCACATTTACAATTGAAGAAGGGATGCTAATTTGAGCCATCAGAGTCGTCAGGGTGGACTCCGGCCTTTTGGCCCTGTTGAGCCGATATGTGAAGGACTCGAAAACCGAGCCATCTAAATGAATTTACTTAGAAGTTGCGGTAAAATGGCCCGAAATATTCATTCTACTGAGGAATTCCTTCCTTTTTAAGTTGTATTAATCATAAGTAATTACAGGAAACACTCAAAGAGATCAAATATGTCTCACACCTTTTTTAATGTCTCCTGAACTGTAACGTGGAATGACAGCCGTTATACCTGACTGGGAATTAACGTGAATTCCGCGCTGCGCCACGCCCAGGTGGTCACACCTGGAATGGTAGCATCTTTACACCTACCTGTCGGCCGCTCCCACCCGAGGAGGCTTATAAAATCCATCATCCGCGCTGCCTCAGCACCGGTTCCTCCACACCGCCTCAGACACGCACTACAGACCCGCAGAAACATCACCACCAGCAGCAGCCATGACCTCCGTGCGCTCAGGATTGTCCTCCTCCATGTCACTCTACTCCATGAGCTCCTCCAAGCGAGCCTCACGCGGCACCAGCGTGTACGGCGGGGCCGGAGGCAGGAACGTCCGCGTGTCGTACGCTTCCAACGGTCTGGGCTCTGGCTTCGACCTGACGCAGGCGCTCGCGGGCGGCGACAACCTAAGCGTCACCACCAACGAGAAGGCGACGATGCAGAACCTGAACGACCGACTGGCCTCCTACCTGGCGAAGGTGCGTTCGCTGGAGTCTGCCAACCTTCAGCTGGAGACTCAGATCCGTGAATGGTACCAAAAAAAGACCCCCGCCGTCAAGGACTACAGCAAGTTCGAGCCAATCATCGAGGACCTACGCAACAAGGTAAACTTTGAAATTTATAAAGCTGACTCCTGACAGCATGACATAAAATCTATAAACCACAACGGACTGTTGGAAGTTTTATTACATATAAGAATACTACTACGATTAATAATAATAATAATAATAATAATAATAATAATAATAATAATAATAATAATAAAAAGGAACGTTGATGCCCAAAATTCTTATTCGTAGAAAAATATTTAAAAAAATTTAGACATGACCGAATTTGAAACATGCATGTCCCTGCGTGACGTAGTGGTTTTGTTTTATCTCTATAAAACAAAAGTATTATAACAATAAAGGAGGCGTGGAGCATGGGCTTAAAGCTTGTTGTTATGTGCAACGATGGAGGTGAAGTAAAAGGTGGGGCTATTGTTTTGAAACAAAACCCTGTGAATAAAATGTTCAGAGTGACTGAGCCAGCAATTCTTTGTTATTACTTTATTTGTGTTTATTATTTATTTTTAATTCTTGAATTTTTCTTCATAAAATAAATAATGAAACCTTTATTAGTCCCTAAAAATATTGGTTCCCCAGTGCCTGTTATTGGAGTGATCACAAAATCCCTTTGTACCCCCTTTTGTGATGCCACTACTACATCTAAAAATGTCATAAATAACCTATGCTCTGGTAGGCTACAGTAAAATGTAAATTTTTAGTTCATTTAGCTTTCTTGAAAATCTTTCTGCTTTAAGTCTAGTCCCCACCAGAATGCACCCTGATTGGGTAACATCCTGCATGATGACACTTAGAAGTTTTTCAACTGCATCCCCCAGCAAAATCAAGAACAACTTGAATTTATTTACATGTTGGAGCTTGAAGCAACTTTGAAGGAATTTGTTTCTCCCACACTGTTTTGAGAATAAACAAAAGTCCAATTTAGGATGCACTCCAGTGAAAATTCAAAGTAAACTTATCCACCAGTCTGATCAACAGATGAAGCAATCACTAACACATCTGCATAATGTTGTTTTTCTAGATAAGAGCTGCCACGCTATCAAATTGCGAGTTGATGCTGCAGATAGATAATACCAAGCTGGCAACAGAGGACTTCAAAGTGAAGTAAGTGAAAATAATTTATTTTCCAGAGATTTACGAATGATGTTGAGCATTCTCACGGTTGAGTCAGATCAACTGGACATTTTTGCAGACTTGTACCAGTCAGCAAAGTTGGAAAACAGGTGGAGCCAGTTTGGTTGCACTTTCTGTTTGTTTACTGAGGCTGTTAAGCAGTTACAGCAACACAAACCCCTCTCTTCACAGGTTTGAGAATGAGTTGGCAATGCGCATGTCAGTGGAGACAGACATCACTGGGCTGCGCAGAGTCTTGGACGACTTGACCATGACTCGGGCCGACTTGGAGATGCAGGTGGAGGGTTTGAAGGAAGAGCTGATCTTTATGAAGAAGAACCATAAGGAGGTGAGATACTGACAACAAATCTGTAATGATCAATGGTTCAGCATAGCTAACAGGCATGGGAAACAAAGAAATTCTCACAGTATATTGTTGACTAAAGCACCATGACATTGTTGATATTTAAACAAAATAAAACTAAATTGACTTAATATCTTTCATTTAAACCTCAAAAACATTAATAATGTCTTTTATTGCTAAAGTAATGCCACATACAGAGCTTTGATGCTTTTTCTTTTCTTTTTTCCATTTTGGTAGAGAGACCTTGACCAAATTTTAGAGTAAACAACCACTAAATTTAGAAGGAGCTTTCAAGTGCACCTTGTGCAGCATATGCATACTGTTTTGCCATTCTGCTTGTTCTAGAGCAGGGGTGTCAAACACCAGTTCTGAAGGGCCACTGTCCTGCAGTTTTTAGATGTGCCACAGGTACAAAAACACTGGAATGAAATGGCTTACTTACCTCCTTCTTGTGTAGATCAGTTCTCCAGAGCCTTGCTAATGACCTAATTATTGTATTCAAGTGTGGTGCAGCAGAGGCACATCTAAAAGTTGCAGGGCAGTGGCCCTCCAGGACTAGAGTTTAACACCTGTGTTCTAGAGTAACACCAGAACATAGATAGATCTCCAAGCAAATGTAATTATTTTCTTTGACAAACAAAATTTGTCGAGACTGACTGCTGAGCCAAAATTGACGCACCTTTGAAAAGCCGCCAACCCTGAGGCTACCAAGAATGACTCAAGCAATATCGTCCCATAACAGCAAGTCTCACATTACTCATGCTAACAAGTCCTTTTTAAACACAAGTCATCATTGAAAGGACGAAGAAGATTCAGTGAATGTCACCTCATTATTCACAATGTTTATAAATTATTTACATTTTTAAAAAAATCTAAGACATTAGCACCTCTCCAGAACTCGATTCTCTCTGGGGTTTTATGTTCTGCTGTTCTTCATCTTTAATTGTGTTGTCTTTTTTTTTTTTTAGGAAATGGAAAGCCTGCGCAGTAACATGCAATCCAGCTCTGTGAACGTTGAGGTTGATGCCAAACCCCAGGAGGACCTGTCCAAGATCATGGAAGAGATGCGATCTCAGTATGAGAACGTTGTGGAGAAGAACCGCCGTGAGATGGAAGGCTGGTACAAGGACAAGGTGAGGAAAGTCGGACATAACACAACTAGCTTCGTATTCATTTCATGTTCAAATTTAAGAGAAGGTTTGGGGAGTATTTAAAGTTATTTAATGTCAATCTTGATATCTTTCAGTTTGAAGATCTGAGCAAGAAGATGGCAAGCAGCACAGAGACTATAGAGGTCTCCCGAAGTGAGCTCACTGACCTGAAGAGGAGGCTTCAGGCTCTGCAGATAGAGCTACAGTCCCAGCTTTCCCTGGTAATCCACAACACTAGGAGAAGTAACAAGAACAATCCAATCATAAATCATTTAACATGTCCATTACCATTTCTAACTACCCCAGGCATTATAAGCAATGTCCAAAAAACAAGCAGTTAGCCCTCAGTAAGCACTAAAATAACTTGCTTGTTCTTCTGAGCAGAAATCTAGCTTGGAGGGCGAGCTGGCTGACACAGAGTCCCGCTACAGCTTTAAGCTGCGCAGCCTTCAAGAAATGGTGGACAGCCTGGAGGTCGAGATCAGCAATATGAAGATGGACATCGAGCGACAGGCCTCAGAATACCGAACCCTGCTGGACATTAAAACCAGACTGGAGATGGAGATAGCAGAGTACCGAAGACTGCTGGATGGGGAGGATGTGAAGTAAGAAAAAATTTATCAAAGGGAGTAGAAATTTTTGAAATGGTCTGTAGCATAGGACACAGATTTAAGCTGCACTTTCACATAATGGTGTAAGGGATTATATTAGATTAACACGACTCCTGAGTGAAAATAACCAAGCTTTTACTGTACTTTACCATGTAATTGACATGATGTCTGTTTCAGACTGTATGAACAAAAAAACTAACTGTTGTCTCTTTTCCAGGAAAAACATAGTTGTGGAAGTGAAAGAAGTGAAAGAAGTTAAAAAAGAAGTAGTAGAAGAACGTAAGTCTGCTGAAAGGTTTTACTTAAATTATATTTACATCTTCATGAAATGTCCAGCTTAACTTTTCCAGTTATGGATGTATGTATAGGACTGCTAAATATTTACTATTTGCCAAACAGCAAAATGGATTTAGTGTATTTTTTATTTACTTAATTTTTCCATCTCTTTAAATCTTTTTTTTTTTTTTTTTTACATATATTTTCGCCATATTTGGTTGCACTGACTTTTACGTTGTGTAACTTGTGTCGGGACTAAAGTCAAGGGAGATGGAGATCAGCGCTTTGTGATGATCTCTCCAACATTGTTTTGCTGTCTGATTTCTTAAGATATTGCAATAATTAATTGCAAAACAATTTGATTAGCCAGAAAACAAAATGTTTCACATTGTTTTAATCAGAAGCTTCACACATCTTTGCATAAATGCAGCACATCTTGAACACCACAGTTCTTGGTTATTCAGATTCATTGTCCAGCAGCGAGGAAACACGTTTGCCTATGTTGCAGTTTAATAATTTCATAGTTGTATGACAGATATTGCAAGAGATATATGTTATCATTCACGCAAGACAAAAGTAATAGTTTTTTATTATGAATGTCTTCCACAGATAAACCGGTCATTACCAAGAGGACAAAAGTGGTGATTGAAGAGCTTGTGGACGGAAAAGTGGTGTCACGTACAGAAGATGTAGACACCGCAGTCGTCAGCAAGTAAACTGAGCCAAAAAACCAATCAAGAAGCAGTGTCTTTTGTATTTAGGTCTCTGAAAAACACAGAAAGTATAAACATTTATCTTCCAGATCTTTGTGTAGCTGAAATGTTTCGATTTTTTTGTCACGGTATTTATTTTGACTTAAATACTGGAAGACATATGCAAAGCTAGAATTGCTTTGAAAATTCTGTGCTTGGAAAACCAGACTACATAAGCAGTAAAACTATAAGCTACATCAGAAAAAGAAATCCTATTCCAGGTATAGCACCTACAGGAATAAAGTAAATTTTATCATGTTAAAAACGAACAAGTGCAAAAGAGCAAATCCAGTTTTGGTTAGATTTAGGAAAACGAATATTAGATCCACTTCTGTGTTGTTGGTTAATAAGAGGCTGTCACTTTGAATGCGAAAGGTCATGAAAAAACTGCTGCATATAGCGTATTGTACACTCTCAAGTGACATATTGCTAAAGTAACTGGTATCAATTTTTTAAAGGGAACCACTGTCCAGATTCTTGCTGGGGTTCAAGTGTTTCTGATCAACTCTTGCCACCTCTGAGAGTTGTATCTGTTTTTTTTTTTTCTAAAAAGTTGTGTGTGTCTTTATCTTGTTTAATTTCCATTTCTAATGACAATAAAAAAAGATTGGCAGAAAACGTTATTGTGTTCTCAATATTTTTTTCATTGCAAACACACAAGGTGAGCTGAATAGAGGCGCCATAGCAATAAATGAAGCAATTTTGTTTACATAAAAATTAGATACAGGTTGAAGGAAAGTCACTTTCAAACTTGTTAGAGGGAGTTTAGCTGCCTTGTTCATTGAGCCAAAAGAACAATCAATATCTTCTACCAAATGACAGGAGACCAAGTAATAAATAACAAATAACGGGTGGATAAATGAAAACTATTAACCTGTGACCACAAAGGTATCAGGTGTAATAAAGTAAAAACCAAGGGGTGTATTCAGGAGTGATGAATAAAATGTAGGTGAACTATGTAGACACAGGAAAGGAGAAGGTAGAAATAGCGGTGAATGAGGACATGTAGGGATTATTACACAGCACTGCAACCACTACTGAAATGTCACAAAACAAGAACTCTAGCTCTCACTGACTGAAGAAGAAATGATAAGATTAATCAAAAGCTAAGACAATATAAAGTTAAACCAGGGGAAAATCTGGCAGCAGTCAACAAGTGTCTTAATGACATAAACTTAACCCTTTTCTAATCTATTTGGGCTTTTGTGTATTTAAGTTAGTGCATTTGCCCTGTCTGTCTGACATCATCTCATCTGAGAATTTTCATGTCAATATTCTATTAAAAATTTATTTTTCCTGCCCAAGTGGCACACTTCAGTTGAATGTCATTTAACTGAATGATATTTTATCCTTTAAAGAAAAAAAACAAAGTAGGTAAAGTAATTAACATATGATAAACAGAGAGGTGACATAAAGTCAAGCAGTACTCTTTTTCCTTGGTTCCCAATTTTGGCCAATTGTTTTTTTATTGTTTTTTTAAAAATCTGATCTGATAATTAAATTTAGCAGACATTTACCAAAAAAGTTTGGAAATGCATTTCATATGAGATTTTTTTTTTAATTTAAAAAGTTTATGATTTTCGTAAAGAGATTTGCTTCATCTTTAATCAACTTTCTGAGTATCTCCCTTGTTGCTACTTTAATCCACAATATGCACTGTTTTAAAATGTCCACTAGATGTCGGTATATTCACGATCATTTTTATTCTGTCTTTATACTCTTATTCTATTTTGCATAAATTTCTAAAAAGAAATACTTTAATTTTGTTGCATAATTATTTACAACGTTTAGCTTATTAAAAAGGCATGTTGCTGAAGCAAATTTTGTAATTGTTTGATATTTATTTTTTCAATCAAAGCTTTCTTGTAATTGTACTAAAACGTGCATGAATCCTATTGGCAAAGCAAATATGTTTTACTTTTGAAAATTAGAGATGGATATGTTACATAATATTCCATTTCCTTCAAATATGTGTCTCTGGTTCTTATCTTTGAAGGTTGTGTTGTTATTTTCATCAACTATTTCCTAAATAAATACATAACCATTTCAAGAGTAATACCTATAGTCATATAAATTCTTAATAATTTAACAATGTTTAGTTCAGTGTATTTTATATTGATCATGTTTAGATGGATTTAAATGTAATTCGCCTATACTTTAGTTGGTGTCTTTTGTTGGCAGTAGGTTTAACAAAAACCTGTAAAAATATTATTTTTAAAGAGAGAGAAAGAGAGAGAGAGAGAGGGGGGGTGGGGGGGAGTGGGAGATAAATTATCTGTGTTAGAATACATTTGGAGAAAAGTAAAAACAAAAAACACATTCTTTCTTTGTAAAAAATAAAATATCTTAGATATCAATAGCATAAATTTGTCAATTTTTATTGTCTTATCCGTCTACAAATACAATTTTCTACAGATATTGCAAATAGCTGAATGATTGCAAGGAAAACTATGACTTATATGAAGCCCTGATTTTATCTCACATGATTTATGTTAACTTTAGGCCCCATATATTAAAAGTATCTTCGTTATAATTACGTTATAACAAGGTTGTTGTTGGTTAGTAATATCACATATCTTTCAACTTGTATACACAAGTATAACCGGAAATGTATGGTTTTAGAGACGAATGACATTCTGAATGGCTGAAATCCGAATTATGAGTTACTCCGTTAAGATTCTGCCTCACTATTTTAGTGTTAATCGGGTTGCCATAGAACTCTCGGGACGTCTCCACGAAGCACGCCTCTGTAGCACGAATCTGTCATTTGGAGCTTTTTGTTCCCCAGTCACGACCTAAATGATGACAAAATCCTGCACCACGGGAAGCTGACGCCACCGCGGTACAGTCACCTCCTCGGTGACGTCGGCTGACGGAGGCAGCAGCAGCAGCAGTCAGGGTTGATGCCATCTGCTGGACGGTCGCAGCCACTCTCTCGGCATTACGTCATCCGGGAAAAACCGGTGCCAAGTCCAGATCGGTGAAGCCCGGGAGTCTGGTTCTGGATGTAAAGCAGCGCGGAAAGAGGCAGCTATGAGGATAAATTTAAGACAAGACAGGAGGGATTTGAAACTAAATAAAACTTAGTTTAACACTAGGTATTGTACAATACCTCTAGATAGAACTATAGTTATACATGAAGGACACCATGGAATAGAATAGAAGAGAAGAGAATAGAGCAGATAAGACAACAGCCTTTTTTGATCCAAGTCACTGTGGATAAAATAAATGGTGTCTTAAAAAGTTTTGGGTCTGTGAATTATTCACACCTTTTCTTACATATTATCTTATAGCTCAACTGGTATATAATTGTGAAAAGGTAAATCAGTGTTAATATGTAAAAAGATGTTTGATTTATTTGTATTCCTTCTTGCTATTTAAATACAGAGCTAACAGAGTATTAAGATTTTGGGGTTTTTTTTTCTTAAGTGAGAATAACAATATTTCATTACAATGTTACTGAAGTAAAGTAAACAAAGTACAGCGAAATAAAACTAATCTTAAAACTAAGTTGTTGCCAAAAAGTTACATAAGTAATTGTAACTGAATAAAAGCACACCTAAATATCAATCATCGAGGTTTGCCTCACATTTTAAATTAAGTTTAAATGTAGACTTTGACTGGGCCGTTCTGACACGTTAACCTGCTTTGATCTAAACCTGTCAATTGTAGCTTTAGCTGCTTTAGCTGTATGTTTATACTCTCTGCCCCTTGTCCTGTAAGACTTACGACAGTTCCAGGTCTTTTGGATTCACCATCAGATGATTGTCTTGTATTACACTTTTTAGCTTGATCCGGCTTTCCATAAACTCTGAACAGATATTGTGTCACTGTTGAAAAAAAAAAAAAAACCCACGTTAGGTGCAGCATGCGTTTTCAGCTTAGTGGAATAAAACTATGAAAATGTTGAATTTCCCAGGTTTACATTTGCATTTAGTTCTCTTTCACTTAAATAGCCCAAAAATAATATTCAATGCAGTGCCACTAGAAGCTGCCTAATTAAAAACTATAGGACCCTTATGTGTGATTTAATTCTAGTATAAAGACAGCTGTTCATTTAAAGGCTCACAGATTTCATTAAAAAAAGAGCATAATTAAGAAAACAGAACATTCATTTCTGCTCTCTAACTCAACAGACAGGGTCACATTAAAAAAAAAAAAACATATTTATGACTGACACCGTTCAAATTCAACAGCAAAAAGTTGTTTGGTTTACACAAAAGCATGACATTTTAGATAATAAACCCATATTTAAAACTTTGCAGAGAAGTGAACGTGAGTGGAGCTGCTGTCCATGGTGCTGAAACTCTTCTGCACTTGATGTTTTAAACTGGCTGTATTCTTTTTTACATTGAGCCAATAAAGCGGTACAAAGTATCGCGAGAGGAGGAAAGAAATGTTAGATTTATACATGATTTGCGTATTCATGTGGAGTGGGTCTGCTTTTAAATGAAAACGCCGGGATGTGGCGTGTACGAGCTTTCAGATCATGACGGTGACGAGCCAGTCCTCACATGATTAGACGCTCCTCCGCAAAAAAAAAAAAAAAAAAACACCAGAAAGGGAGGAAGGAGGGCTCCATTCCCAGTGTGGCAGCGGAGAGGCACCGAGGACTCCGCCTTTACCGCCCCAACGTCCAAGCACCAGTCCGGGGTGGGGAAGAGGGAAGAGACACGCCGCAGGCCTGACGAAGAAATTCGAAACACGAACGTGAGGAGAGACTAAAAAAAAAAATATACGGAGATGGGCTCGCCGTGAAGGAGTAAAAACCGGGAGGTGGGGGGAAACACCCAGAGGGGGCGCATCACAAAAGCACAACTAGAGGTGCCTGCAACCATGAGCGGCTGCTCGCCTAAGCCGCGGCTGCCGCTGCTACTCCGCCCGGGGAACACGTCGTGAGGTGCGCCTCGGGAACCTGTTAGCCGAAACGACACGCCGAGGAGAACCAGGAGGAGGTGGTGGTGGAGGTGGGGTGGTGGTGGTCGAAAAGATGTCCGCCTCGGTGGGGCCCCACGGCGGCCCTCGCCCACCCACCGTGCCGCCGTCCATGCCGGATCTGCCGGACCTTAGCCACCTCACCGAGGAGGAGCGCAAGATCATCATGGACGTGATGGCTCGGCAGAAGAAAGAGGAAGAGAAAGAACAAGAAATGCTGAAGTAAGGCCAACACTTCAAAACTGTTTCTCAAGCCATAAGGCATAGCTTAAGAAATAGAGGTTAGAGGTAATCTCATACAACCATCGACCATCATTTTTTGCGCCTCTACAGCCTTAATAAAGATGTGAGACGCGAAACTATCATAAGATTAACAGCTTTTTCATCCCTAAATCAAATCAATAAGCGGTCACGGTGGGTGACGGTGGCCTGAAAGGGGGTCAGTATCCGTTACAGGTGCTGGTCCGAGGGTGGGGTGTGACAGAGGGGGAAGGAGATGGAAGGATGAATCATAGCCTTGTATATCTTTCACCCATTCATTTTCATCAATGGAGGACTGCACCCCAACCCACAGCTTACACATCTACCTTCAACTCCGCGGTGATTTCCCATTTTACGCACGGCCAAATGGCGTGCGCCGTATCGGTGTGGGCTGCTGGGAGCATCATACACGCACACACTCGCACAGTGTGAGTGTGTCCATGCGTACGCGCGCGTGTGCAAGGAAAAGTGATGCTGCCAAGCCACTAGCGAGAAGAGAGAGAAAAAAAAGCTGCTTTACGATGAGTACGACGGTGCGCGTTGCGAGCATTTGTGCGTTCCTCTTCCCCGAGATGAAGATGGGGTGTGGTTGGCATATCCAGCAGGCCTGAACCGGACCGACAGGAACAGAGTGTAAAATTATTGTAGTATGTTTGCAAACGCTACGTGCAGTGATCAGATTGCAGTCTGTCGAAGGAGCCTCTCTGAAAAAAACAAAAAACAAAAACCTGTACAGTCGAACCCCATTGATAGGACTGGATGTGCTTCAGCTGCCTCAGAGAATGTGTTTGCATCAACCCAGGCAGTCCTAGGCACTATAAGTCCAGCTCATACACCTCCAACCCACCCCAAGAGTGAGGGTCTATTGCCAGAACTGTTTATCAGGCATGCAGCATCCTCAGGTTTTTGCTCTGGTTCTAATGGCTGGCTTCATTTCCTGACTGCAGCCTAAAGGGGAGCTCTGTGAAGGCCCCTTGAGAGGAAAGGATGTATTTAATGTTCCATGAGGCTCAGGCAGGTTCATAATGGCTTCATCATCTGGCTAATCATTAATGGAGCCAGCGCACCATGAACAGGGGACAGATGGGATTTTTACAGAAATTTGCCAATAATTGCGAGGCAGTCTCCGATGTTTATTACAGTACACAGCTTATTCAGATGCTGATATTAAATGAATCTCATTGCTTCTCCTCTTGATTGACTGTGACAGTTCAGTGCCTCATAAAGTGTTGTGTAATTTTTCCACTTTCCTCTCAGTCACCATAAGTTTGTGTGGATTTTAATAGTGTTTTATTCCATAAAGTAACACAAAGATAATTACAAGGGATGGTTTTCAGTATTTTTCTTTTCAAATCAAAATCTGGATTTTTGGATATGTGTTGTATATGTGTTGCCCATCTCTTAGGCAATGCTTTATAGAACCACCTTTTGCTGCAACTGCAAGTTTTTGATTGCATGCCTCTACCTGCATGCTTTGCCCATGAAGAGGCAGAAAATTGTTGTTGCCCACAATAGCTCAAGCTCTGTCAGAGTGGGAAGCGGGGGTCTGGAACATCAATTTTTGGTTCTATTGTCGCTCTGTATGTGCTTAGGGGAGTTGTCCTGCTGGAAGGTGGACCTCCAATCTTTTGCCACTTCTAACAGGTTTTCTTTTATGGCAGGTTTTTATTTAACTCATGTACATACATCTTCCCATCAGCTTTGGCCGGCTTCCCTGTTTCTACTGAAGAAAATTATCACAACACTACTGTGATGGCACCAACATGTTGAAATGGCATGTTCAGGAAGATATTCAGTGTTAGTTTTCAGTCACATGTATCATTTTGAATGTAGGTCAATAATAGGTTTAATTTTAATTACTCAGTGGACGGTGTCTACTAATTACTTTACTTCTGAATTCAAGTTATTACACTGGATTTTATTTAGTGGTATTGGATTAAGGAGGGGGAGACATATACAATTACAAAAACACACCACGGTTTTTAATAAAAAAATATTTAAAACCATCATATTATTTCCATTTCACAATCATGAACTGTGTTGGTCTATGCTAGAAAACATGTATAACATGCAATGATATTTGTGATTTTAAAATGGCAAAGTGTAAGAAAACATCTAGACTTATGAGTACTTTTCCAAAGCATATTTATTTACTTATTATTTATTTATTCATAGGAGTTTGTCAGTTCAGTATTAGCCACGTGTCCGAGTCCTATGGTTGCAAGACAACTCCAAATCATCAACCCTCCTCTACTTTGTAGATTATGGTGAAACATAATTTACACTCCACTTTGGTCTCGAATGTTACAAATATTGTTTTGCGTTCACATACATCGTTGATATGTAACTCTTTTAAATCTTTTTGTACAGTGATGGGCCGCAGTTTGTTTGGGAATGACTAAACAATGTCCTTGAATAATAATTCAACTTTAAACTGATTGCTGATGTGTTTCTTTAATGGCATTGCATTACCATGTACCTAGATGCTCCAGGGTAGCAACCTTACAAAAATCCACCATTTTATCAGTTCATGCTCACTGATTAAAGCTTTCTCATTAATTTATGTAGTTGATATCAATCTTCCCAAATAAATTTTTAGTTTAAACTAATAGGTAAGCTGTGCATCAAGTCTCTGAAAGTACAGTGCTTTGACAAAGTGCTTATTCCTTTACATGTTTTCTGCCACACTGAAATGGTTCAGATCATCAAATAAAATTTGAAAAGATAACCCAAAAGAGCAGTTTACAAGTTATGATTATACTTACTGATGGGAGGGGGGGACAACTTATTCAGTTTATTACTATGTGACAACATTTTGATTGATAGCTCATGTGCATTAAAGTATACTTAATAATAAAAACAAATACAAAACAATAAAAGATGGTAGGGAATCCTATATAAAAGTTAAAGCCTATAAAAATATCTGTGGTAATGTCTGCAGTCGTCATGCGTTATTTATAGATATTTGAGTACAGCTAAAACAAACCGTGCTTTATTTTTATGATAATTTCTATGAAATTAAAAGAAGAAGAAGTCTTAGAGCTCTGATGTACATGGATTAAGGAATATCCAGTATAATATGTCTACTCAGACACAGTTCCACCTGCCAGCCCTGTCCAGTCTGTCTGCAGAGCTGTCTGAGCCTGCAGCACCTGGCACTGATAAGGTTAAACTGATACTGACTTCTATCACCCCCAGCTTCAAGCAAACAGCCTGATCTGGAACACCTGCTACAGCTATTGAGAAAGCAACACCTGAGCGTTCTTTCACCGTTCCAGACCTCCAAAAAACCCCTAAATATCAATAACAAAAAATGTGACAAAAAAGTGACCTTAATTTATAAAGATGTCTCATTGAGATCCATGATCTCATTTACGGAATTGTATTTACATGTTTTACAATTATATGACATACAATTCATGTTAGCAAAATCTAATCATAATGAAATAATTTTTATGCTCAGGAGACTGAGTGCTTCACGATGTTTTGGTTGAGCCTGCAACCAGAAGCCGAATGAAGCTCATGCTTTTTTTTGTACTTAGCCTTTTAAGCTTCAATGCAAACATTTTCCTAGAAGCAAATCATACAAAGTTTTGACCAACTTTCAGATGTATGGTACACCAGAATTTAAAAGTCCTATTTTAAAACCAAATAAATTTCAATTATATGCCAGAAAAAAATATTCTTAGAATATGTGTAGCGCACAGTGCCACTGCACAATTGCTGAGAGCTGTCAGTCTCTGTTGTGTATTGATGTATTTGCACGCTAGGCTAACAGAAAAAAAACCGAATAAAACCTTCCAAACATTTCAAACACGGGGTGTTTGTGTTAGTATTTTATTTTATGTAGGAGAAAAATTTAGGTTCAAATTTCTAATTTTTTAGCTTATACACTTCCTGACCTGTCCTAAACTTAGCTGAATTAAGTAATTTTTTTAACCTATTTGATCAATGCAATACTTCATTCAACCACATTTTGACATAGCTGGACATCTTCATGCAGACATCTTTTCATTTTTCACTTTCCAACATTTCATTTTGTTTAGATGGCAGCAAACATTTCTCTGCTGTCTTTTATGTAAAATGATGCTCTTAAGGTATGACTCATCTATAAGAGTACCACCCATTTTTCTTTTTACAGTAATCCTGCTTTAAAAATATTTTACACAAGCATAGTTTGAACTCTTGGTTCATTTTCACTAGTGTTGCTTTTTGATTATGTTAGTTTCCTATACCGCATTGAACTCTTTTTTAAAAAAACAAACAAAAAAAACCAACAATGCCATCTTTCAGACGACATACTGGCCTGGAGGTGTTTTAGTTGATTCTTATTGTTTCAAGGATTGAGTAAAGAATTAAGCCTTAAACTTTAAAATAACTTGGTAATAAAGCAATTTAAAGTTGGTGCTGTGAGTGCATGAGGTAGTTGACACTGACATTATACATGACATTATTTATATTGAACATATTTAGAGAGTGTTCGTTAGTCAGTGCGATTTCTGATGGAAATATAATTTCTAACAGAGCTGCTACTGTTGCCTGAAGCAGTCCTGTTTGTTTTCTATTGTTAACTTATTAGCACTGTCCTGAGCTGTTTTTGTCTTTGTTGTGTAGATGGTTTGGCCATCAGTTTAATATCACCACACATTCAATCTGAGCTCTAAAAGCGTTTTGGTGGAGGAACATAAATCAGGAGACAGTCTAATGTTTTCTGATCCTGCTTAAGTGTTCAAGAGGTCATAGGAGAAATAAGGAGGCTCATACAACAAATGAGAAGTAGTGCTCTTGTCGTTCTCAGAGTTTATAAATGTGAAAATTATTGGTGACAATGCTAGTTTAATTCACTAAAAGGAGCACGCTGTTTAGACGTTGCAGACTCCTCGACAGCAGATGGTGAGAAAAAGACATCAAAACACACGGCGCAGATGGAGGGAGACGGCGGCAGGATTTAGAGGTTTTTAGCATTAGAGTGGTTGTATGACAGGGAGAAAAAATGGAAGACTATAAGAATGAAGAAAGCTCATGGAAGAAATCCTATTCCAACGGAGATGGCTATCTCTGTTTGCTTCCCGATGCCTCTGCCTTAAGGGGTGCATGGAGAGGTTAGTAAAGGTCTCGTTCATGTGAGTTGTCTAACACAGACACTGTTTTACAAAAGGTTACATACCTGTGAGTTATGTTTTTCTTTGAAGCTACCATTATCAATATGTAGACGTATAGGTCAGAAAACTTGTACTGAGAGTGTTGAACCTGTGGCTTTCAATGAGCATTTTAAACCTGCCTCTCATACTTTATAAAGTGCTTGTGTTTTGTTGTAAAGCTCATGTTCTAACACTACATTAACTATGTTTTAAACATTGTTAGAAGGCCACAGTGGTCTAACTGTCACAAGCCTCTTTGGGTTTTTGCTCCATTAAAACAAATTCAATGTCAGGCCAGTAGATGGCTGTAACATCAACATTAATGACCGACTAACTTTTTACCTTCAGTACAGACCATCAAGCTACCATATTATGCTTTTCTGACTGTTTTTTTTTTTATCTTTTAGCTAAATAAAATAAATAAATAAATAAATACATTTATAAGTTTGTAGTTGTAATTTAATATAAATGGGGGAAAAAATCAAGGGATATGTGTTCCAGAAAACTAAGTGCAGTGTCTCTCTGAATGCATCATGGTTATAGATGGTGGTGGGAGGCTGTTCTTCATCGGGGTCAAGACATTTTTGACCCTCTTTTCTTAGATAACCCTCTCTCTATAAAAGCCTGTCAGTTCTTAGCCTTGATTTTATGACTTCTCTGATCCCTTAAGTCTCAAAGTTTCTTTGTGTTGACTACATGAGCAAAATAAAGCCCTGGATGTATGATGCTAGCTTTTTAGAAAATGAAAGAAAGAACTTTATAGCAGACTTGAGAGTTTCTTTTTTTCATAGAGAAAAATGCAAATGTTGAATTATGGATTAGTGCTCAAAATAGCACTCACATGGAAGCAGTTCCTGAAATATTTAGGTATTCATTTCACAGGCTGCTGTTGATGATCTGGATCTTTTCTGTTCTCCCTTCCTATTAACCTGTTTCAGTATTGACCCAAAACTGAATTTAAATCAGATACATCACAGACTGAGTTATCTTGTCAACATTCAATCCTGCTTCATGTACCCACTCAGACAAATGAGCCTTGTGTATTTTTTTAAATTTCATATCATAACAAGAAAATATACACTGTTTATTTCAAATATCTGACTGAGCCTCTGTGTTTTGCATGAAGTAGCACAAACTATGGCAGATTGCTTTGCTGTTTTTTTGTGCTGTGTAACAAGCTGCTAGTGAGCATGTTGTGCTGTTGGTTGATGCACTGAGTACTGAAACAGCTGCAGAGAGTGTGAGGCTTCCAACACCTCAAAAACTTTCTCTGTTAATTCACTCTGCAGGGTCTTACTGTATTCACACAGTTTCCGTACTGTTTGACTTTTTTCACACTTTGTCATAACCACAAACACCTATATGTCTTATTGGGATTTCATGTGACAGACGAGCACAAAGTAGTGCGTGATAGTAATGTGGGTGTAAAATTATGGTTTTCAAATTGTTTTGCGAATAAAAATGTAAAAGACAGATTGGGCTAAATTAAGAGTAATCTTGGAAGAAAACCTGTTAGAAGTTGCAGAAGACTTGAGACTGAGAACTGAGAGAGGTTCATCTTCCTGCAGGACAATGACCAAAAATAGTTGCAATAAAATTATTTAGCTCAAAACATATTAATATGCCACAATGGCTCTACTTGAGTCATTTAATTTAATTTAATTTAAATTTGTAAATCAAATTAAAAATCTAACACATGACCTGAAAATTGAGCTGTAGCTTGAGTTATTTTGTAAAAAGGAATGGGCACTAGATCAGGCGTGCCCAAATCCAGTCCTTGAGAGTCACTATCTTGCAACTTTCACATGAATCTCACCTGAATTAAAATGAATGCTTGTTACTAGGCCTCTGCAGCGCTGAATGACATGCTGATGAGTGAATTCTGCAATTCGATTCAGCTGAGCTCCCCTGCAAAAGATGTTCAAAACTGGTGGAGGTGTAATCCAAAAGATTTACAGCTTCATATGCAGAGAAAGGTGGTGCTACAAAGTATTGACTAAATGTAAATTGTTCAGCTGAAATAAAAATAATAATCGTTAATTCTAATTCTGACTTACAAAAACCCAATGAGGTGCTGCATATAAACTTGTTTCTTTTTAAACCACCAACTAGGGAGTAGGGGAAAAGAATTTTTATCATGTGTTTTATCTTGAGACTGCTCTGTTTTGTTAAATGTTTGTATTTTAATGTTCAGCCTGTTGCATCTGTCTGGGGACAAACAATGGGATTTAGCCTTCGGGTGAAATTGGGTGGATTTCTATTTGTGTCAATCAAACTTTGCACCAATAAAATGTCATAAATGAATACAACAGGAATAGGATTATATTTAAACAGGTGATCCTCAGAATACCTCCTTACAGTGGTATGATAGCATGAATTCATTTGGGAAACAGTCGTGTGTTTGTGTGTTGATTCAGCTGCGCTTGCTCAAGATCTGGCTTAATCAGCAGCTACACTGGCTAGGAGAACAAAACGTGACATTAAGCAAGTATGACCTCTAACCCTGACAGACGACAGAAAGACGTGGCGTTTCATAGTGCCTGGCAAGGTGTGACGGAGGGAGTAACCTTTTTAAAGCTCCCAGACCTCCCTACCATGAAAGTTTAATGCTAGTGCATTCTGCTTAGGCTCGCCAGGCTCTTTACATCTGTTTTCCCCTCCAACGTCAGTCTGTGTTAGGACTGAGAGGAAACCGTGAGATTATATTATGAAGGTCTGCCTGGCATCTGCAAACACAAATTATTATTATTTTTTTAAATTAACATTTCAATAATGTTTATTATTATTTAGTTTAAAACTGCAAGGTTTTCCACAAAAAAACCCATAAGGACTAAAATATGTTGTTAAAATCAAAGTCTCCTTATTGAGCTAAGTGATTGCTGCTGGAAGCGACAAATGAATTCTTTAGTTAAATAAGTTTTGCATTGTTTGTCTGATGGCACTAAACAAGCTGGCCGTGTTCTGCAGCCTCTCACTGGAAGATAACTGTAAATTTAAAAAGTGTTGAAAGGGGGCATTTGAGCTCCACTAACCTGATGCTAATTTCAAACGAAGGCTTCAGATTTTTATACTTCATATTTTTATACTTTCTTGTTTAACAATGTTATTGTGGTTATAAAAACCTTAAAGGCCAACTGGGACCTTTTGCAGGCATTTTTGCAAGTTTTTCCTTAGCTTGATGTCAGTATAACTCAATTTTCACATGTTATATAAACAATAAATGGAATCAAAACATAATTGCATTAGAAGAATAAAAAAGCTACAGATTTTATTTTTGGGTCATGGTTCTCAGCAAGCAATTTTGAAAAAAAAAGAGAAATAAAACCACATACACATCTACCATAATACTGAACAAACACTTCCCGTATCTGGTTTTGTTTTGGGTTTCTTTTATTCTTTTAAAGTGTTGTCCCAATCAAATAAATTTCACATGAGTTTTATTTTGTTTTCTATGTAAACTATTACATATTACAGAGCCTTGTGAAAGTAATTATCCCCACTGGCATTTTTTATGTTTCATTACCACACAACCTGGAATTAAAATAAATTAATATAGGGTGGCATCATTTAATTTACAGAACATCCCTACAACTTTGAACACCTCATATTTCTTTGTGGATATTTAGATTTCTCAGCAGAGAAGGTTGGAGGTTATAGACTTTATAGGTTATTGTTACAATATATACAATAGATTTCTATATTTCAGTGCTTCTTACTCTAAGCAGAAAAACAACCAGACAGAAGCATGGAAAATAGATCAACTGACGAGAAAGAACAAGTTATCAAGGAAAGGGAATAAAATGGAAAGAGGGTAAGACGGGATATAAATGGAGAGTAAAGGTAACATTAATGCAAGAGGAGCAGAAAAAAAGAGATACACTCATATGCTGAAGGGCTCATGCCAAAAAAGCACTTCGCTCCATATATGCTTCACAACATCAATAAATGTGTTATCAACAGCCAAGCACCGTCTGAGGGAGCGGCTGCTGCAGTCAACGACTTTGAGTGAAAATCTCCGTCATCATGCATCTATGCTCTATAAACAGGATCTCTTCATTTTTACTGGAGATCCCAATCCCCAAAAGATAAACACCTTAGTTATTGTCACGGTCTTTGACAGGAACTTTAGCAATACTGCAGTAGTTTTTATGTAAAATTGACCTTTTCTTAGCATTACACCATATTACATGTCATTCCCTCATCAAAAACATACCTGAAGTGCTGCTATGATTCTTTCATGCATGTTTGAGGGATCCTTGAATCTCCAATGGCAACCGTTTGGGGTGCCTTAATGCTTGGTCTTACAAAGCGCTGGAGACAGGTAGATGCTAAGAACTGATGAGTAAATGCATGGAGACAAATACAGGACAATCCTTTGAGAAACCCTATTAGAGGCTTTGAAAGACTTGTGAACAGGGTTACAATAAATTGTTTTAATGTGTGGTTGTAACATAACCCAATGTGAAAAGTTTCAAAGCCCTTTTGCATTTGATAGATACATGACTGGATTTGTACAGGTAAGAAAAGCGAATTATTAAAATGTAAAATCCAGATTCTTTTCAGTAAAATAAATATGCAGATTCCAAAATTAGATTCTTCCATCCCTTTAAGATGAGCACTGAACCAGTGAGTCTGCATGATGCCTTCAGTCTGAGGAGGTGTGAGTGTTCAGACTGGATGCTGGATGAAAGGACATCTGGGAAACAAAGCCTTTCCATTCACCAGGGATGGACCAGATTGTTTGAGAAATGGCTGCCCTACAGATAAATTCACACTGTCCATCTGGGTGCTGTCTTTCTGCAAGCACTGGGATGTACCGTTTTATAGCCTCCTGACAGTGAAGAAAGACAAATATGATCAAGTTGTCATGGAGAATGTTTCAGTAGGCAAACAACAAACCCCAAGAAGATGTGCATTTGCTTAAGCATTCATCCACTATTTTTTTTTCTTAGCTCATTACTTCTTTGCAGCAGTTGAAAAGGTTTTTTCTCCTGTCTCACAGTGTACTCAGGTTTACGTTTTAATTTCTGGTAAAACTCTTAACACTCCTGCTTTCATGAAGTCAGTTTCCTGAAAGGATGGATCTGCTTTTTCTCCTTGTTTCCATCCTCCTGCCTCTCCAGCCTCTTTCCATCATCCACTCCTCTCTTTCAGTGGTATTTTTAGAGAGGCTCCGGATGCATCGGCTTCTCTCCTCTGCTGCTCTCTGGCCCACGCTCGTTTCCGACACTGCTCCTTTATTTCATCCTTTGCTTTCTTCTTATTCTTTCACCTTCTCCCTGCAGACAGCAGTTTGTCAGACAGAAAGACTTATGGGAATTAGTCTGTTACCTCTCCCTTCCCTCTTTCTGATCTCTGTGCTTTCTCTTCTCTTTCATATACCTTTTTATCGCTCTGCCTCCCTCCTGGAGCTTACCCCTCTTCTTCTTGCCGTCATCCAGCATGTGTCGACTTGTCTTGTCTTTTTTGGTATCTGGCTTCATCACAGGTGGAGACATTCTTTTCTTCATCATTCACTCTTGCGTCTCCCAGAGTGTTCAGGGTATTGATCCAGAAAACTTGTTCTGTTCTCTGCACTCCTTGAAAAGTTCAGTTTCTTTCTTGACTGGTATTTGCTAAACCCAGCTTCCTGCCCGCAGAACTCCATACCCGATGGTGTTTATGAGTTTTTAATACAGTCAGTGTTCTGGATTGCATGCGTTAGACAATTTGCATCTTTTTTTAACCTTCTTAATAACACATCAGCAGCAGCTTCTAAATATAGAGCAGATGTGAAGACATTATATCTAGGTTTACCTCTGCATCTTGAGACACTATCAGAAACTTTATCTATTGCTTTCTTAGATTAAATAAAAGTAATCTGGACATTAAAAAAACTTTGAAGGCAGCCTAAAAATCTGACTCTGTTACCCCAGTTCTGTCAAATGGACAGAAATCCCCAGTATTTAGTAAATAGAAATTATGTTGGTAACCTTACTGGGTTTGGCTCATATCCATTTTTCAATACTATTAACTTTTCTTTAAAAATACTGTGAATTATGTTTATATTATGACTTCATGTAGCTTGCAACATTTTAAGGCATTTTTACTGATTTTGAAGCTTGAATAAAGACTTGATCAAACATCTATTTATGTCAGAAAGCTTTATAGACTCTCCCTTTATTCATTGTGTTGTTAGAAATCAACCTGTCAGGTTTGAAGACCAGTGTTGCCACCTTGGCACGTTGTCATTATATTTAGCAACAGATACAATAGGACTCTAGAATAAAAGTATTTTTGGGATGCGGTATGTAAATGATGATAGTTTCGAGTCAAAAGATTTATGAATACCCGACCGTTTGATTGCAAAGATTTCTTCATACAATCCATGTGAAAATGATTTAGAAGGCTTTCTGCACACCACTTTTTGATAGATATGTTGCGCAATATCATTTTCAAATTTTAAACACCATTGTGTTTAAAAAGTATTATGTCATGTGCAGAAAGCTCGTTATTTGTGTCTTACCACAATCACAATCAGACACCACCAGTGTGAAACTCCCAGACTGGTTGTGTTGGAACGTTTTCTCTTCTGACAGAGAATCTTCTGCGGGGCATCGGTGAAAATCAGCTGATCAGACAGAAATAGTACTGCCACACAAGCTGCCTCCCCTCCCCATCGTTTGGCAGTGTATTATTAGTGGTGCTAATTAACAACTCAACACCAGTGACTGGTGAAGTCAGTTGGGACAGGGGTGGAAACGATGGCGAGAACAAGAGAGGGCAAGGACGTAAGAGGGAGGCAGTATTTCAGCCTGTCGGGCTTAATAGTGCTTGATGTCTCGTCGGACAAACACACACACACGAAAAAGTTTAGGTCACTCTACTGTTGCTTGCTTGCATGAATGTGTGGGTGTGCAGCTCCGTACACACCGGTGTTAACAGGGACACAGCTGGGCTAACCAACATCTGGCTCCATGTCCCTACTGGTCCATTATTGACTTCACACCCCTCAGACTGCAGCCACATGCCAACACTAGATTTGCGCTCACGTTCTCCTTCATCACTGTGGGGCAGCGCTTTGTGCATCTGATCTGTAGCGGTATTAGTCAATCTAGTGTGTGGGTTCTCTACATCTGTTTAGCTTCCTCCCACAGGCAACACACACTGCACAACCAGAGCAAAGTTGCACACGGATATTACATTTCACTTTAATAACAGCATGCATTTGCCAAGTCATTGTTTTCACACGTTGTTTTCAACAAGACAACTTTTATTTCTAGTCTGTGAGATAAATATGTGGCATTCAACTGAAAAATGAGTAATACTGAGAGAGAAAAGTGCAGTGTAGGAGAGAAAAGTGCTAGCATCAAAAAACAAAACAGACTGCTCCCACCCTTAAACTCATAGAAAACCAAAGCATCATTTGACTCAATTTCAGCATTCTGATTTCTATGTAGGTCTCCATCATAATGCCCACATCCTGTCCGATCAATGGCATCTTTAATTATTTGGCATAAATACGGATTAAACTAATAGGCAGTCTGAGCATGCTCAAAGAAAAACTATTTCTACCATTTTAAATTACTGTAGTTTTAGGAAAGATTTGTTTGGTTTTTCTCCCTTTAACTGAAATTATCATAAAAAATATTGTTATATATTTAATCAGGTATTAAATTGGAGATCATCAAGGAGGGATTGATGTTTCTCATGACGTCACTAAAACACTATAGCATGCTGTCACTTCCTGTGCTTCTAGGCACTGCGTCTGACCCCAGGGGCGGCAGATGGCTCAGGCATGTAATCAATAAACACCCAGCTGAGTGAACACCAAAAGCTTGTCCTTACCTGATGGGACATCTTTGTTACAGAACTGAGCAACAATGAAGTCATGACTCGAGAAGGACTAGCTCAAATGTCTGTGAGTCAACACCATCAAACCCCACGTGCGAGGCATTCTCCAAAAGACACTCATGCCTAAAAAAGCCATTAGATAAAGTTTCACCTCCACGGCTGAATTTAGTTAAAAAATCAGAGCACCGCGTCATCTGTTTTTCTGAATTTTACTACACAACTGAACTGCTTTGGTTCCAAACAAAAAGCTGTGTTAATCAGACTGTTGTCCACATTGATTGTACCTGTTTGGTGAATCTAAATTTTGAGTGGTAGACATCTAGATGTCACGACTTGGAGAAAGTATATTACTTACAAAGTGTGCTGCTTGGATTTCTTTTTGACCACTTTTCTTGCTAAAGTGTGTCTGTGTGAGCTGCTGCTACAAAAAAACAAACAAAAAAAAAACTGAAATGTACTAGGGAAGAGCATGTACTGTCCAGGCGGACTGCAGATTTATTTTTAATACCCAAGCCGCCTTGTGCCTCCTTAACACTGCATCTCTGCTGAATATGTGGAAATGCCAGAAAATATGGCACACTAACACCCACCGACATGTGGTGCCTGACGCCACTGCGTTGCCATGATAACCGACCATGCACCCTGTGTTTCTGACAGCTGTTCCCATGGCGCCCGGAACTGGCTCAGCCCCCTGGCCTCCCATTGGCAGGATACATCTGTTCTCGGGGGGTCAGAGGTCAGGTGTATGACGTTCCTGCTCTGTCAGTGTCATGTTGTTTTTCATTCCAAGGTACAGCTGCGGGTTTTTCCAATCCGCACTAATCATCCATGAGTTAAATTAGAGCCTGTCTGAAGCATCTTTTGGGAAAAACAGGGTGGCAGTTTGAAGTTATACTGCCTATGGTTTATTTGATCTTAGAATATAATCCTATAATATGGTTATATTAAAGTACAGTAAATCTATTAACATGTTTAAGATAGCAACAAGGCAGTTGCTCTTCATTACAATTTTGTCGATTTAGAATTTTTATTTGCTTATTTTTTCTCCTTCCTTTAAAGATATTTAAAGGAATTTATACAGTAATTACAATCTATTCAATTTACTCATTCACCCATTGTCCACAGTAAAAGTAACTTCAAGGCTTTTACAAGACCAATAATTCTGGTTTATATTAAAAAAACATATGTCAGTCAGTTATTTTAAGCAATGTGACCCTTTACTTTCAGTAACATGTTTGAGGAATTTCTTACATGTCCAGATTTCAAATCAATCCAGGTCATCCCGATGAGATCAAGCTGTGGGCTTTGATTCTGTTTAGAACCAGTCCTTGGTGGATATACTGATTTGTTTTAGGTCATGGTTTTGTTATGGAGGATGTGGTACTACTCTCTTCTCCATACAGTTGAAAAAACTCCAATCACTCTCGTTATTTTTCCTGCCATCTCAATAAACAGACTTTAAACAACAGGAATGTTGTGATGTAAGAGTTGGCATTATGCAAAATCATCAACTTTTCTGAGCTTTACATCATGTTAAAATGTTATTCCCTCATCAAAAACAAACCTGGAGTGGTGCTTTGATTATTTCATACATGTTTGAGGAATACTTAGATCTGGCCGCCATTCGGGGTGCCTAACTGGCGCCTATTTGCCCAAAGTTTCTCCTTGGAGCTCGAGTCCCCAGTTGAGCTTTCGCACCACCTCTCTCCTCCCGACACTTCCACTTAGCCCCACCAGACTAGTGGCAACAACAATTAGCAAACACTTTGTGGAACTGCAAGTCTGGTGAGCTTATCCAACAAAATACAACGCTCCTTAGAATGGTTGTAAACGGCATAATGACGGAGTATGATGAGTTGTAATGATGTGCTGAATGGTGAGTGTCAAAGAAAGAGAATTTCAAGGCATCAGAGGCATTTATGATGCAAAGACAAATTTCTTTTAGCTTCATAACAAGTGACGGTAACACAGTTACCTCAATGTGGTATAAAATGACACTATGTGCCTGGAAAATACATAATACCCTCCTTTAAATACCACAGGATACCTTCATAGTGGTTGTCATGATTGATGGTTGTTGTGCAACCATATGCTGACAAGAAGAGGTACAATCACTCTAAATGTTGATCTAAGGAAGAAAAACTGAAAACCTTGCAAACCACTGGAGCACAGGAATGGCAGGTAAAGAAATCATACGGGAAGCAAGGCAGGATAAAATGATGTTGCTTAACATAAGGGCCTGACAAGGGACTGACTGAACTGAGGTATATTTATGTAAGGGAGGTTGATTACTGTAATCCTGTACAGATAAGTCTAATTACAGACTGATGAACAGCTGAGGGAGAGCTGAGGCACTGAGGAAAGTAAATGTGGAAACACAGAGTCTTGGGGAAAAACTCTGCAGAAACAATGACAAGAAAACGTTTTAATCAGTCAAAACCAAACCACCATGCTGCAGCCCTGTGAAACGATGGGGAACAAAATATTAAATGTATTGCTAATATGAGTGACAAATTAATAGACAAGTAAGCCTTGCTGTTTACATGGCCTGACTTACACCAGTCAGTTGCTCTGACTGGAAAGATACATTATATTTTTTCACACAGGAAAACTCCTTCTGCCTAAAAGATGTCCAGCTTTATGCCAATAGACTGTATTATTGTTGTTGTAACTGTGAAGTCCTCTGGTCAACTGTTGTTTTCATTGACAAGTAACTCTCCATTGCAAATATGACAATAGCTGAAAGGTTCTTAAAATAGTGTTTGTATATCTTCTTGTTTCCCTCCTGCTGGCTGGAAGCTTCAGCCTCTGGAACCGTAATCTGTGTTTACACAAAAGGAAAGACACCACAAGCATTATGTGATGTGACTGAACTGTTTTTGATAGAACCTGACCTCAGATATCCTGAAGGATAAAATCACTTTATGGTGACTCTTATGTCTCAAGTATTCATTGGACATTTCACATCACAGGCGGACTGTCCCAGCCTTTTCCACATACCAGCTGATTGGCTGTGACGAGTCCCAGACTGCCAGTCACCTCCCTGTTCCAACTGAGCATGGAGGCTGTCTGTTACTGCAACACTTAAAGCTACAGACAGCTGAACAGACTCAGACCATGAGCTAACAACATTACATAAATAATTTTTTTTTAATTCATGGAGTTTGAATCGCTTTTTGAATTGCGTTGAGGTTTTATGTGGACAACATTCCTGAGTGCAGACTGAGAAATACGGATTTTTATTTATTTATTTGCTTTTACACCTTAATCTGAGAGCATCGCTACTTGGATGTGGATGGGTCATGGTGGAAGATCCTTATTTGTTAAATTATCTCTACAAAAAGAACCTTCTTTCATCGCATGAGGAGTTACGTTTTCAGTCAATTTTCCACCCAGCAGCTGAAGGTCGTATCTTCAACGACATGTCTGCTTTCAATAAACCCAGGTAACTATTGGAACTTCTCAGGATCACAAGCTTTAAATAACTAGTTGTGTTAGAGTATATTGACAGAAGTATATCAGTACAATAGGAGAATGTAGATTCAACAGGTGATGGACAAACTGGCAGCAAATTTGTGAATGAAGAGGTTTTTACTCCTCTGGCACAGTGGTTAAAGAGCATGTCTGCATCCCTGTGTGTGAGGCTTCCCACACTAATGCACTATTCTTTGATAGTTAAAACAGCAGCGTGGGGTTTTTTGCTTATCCTGATTTGGGTGAGGGAAATGACCCTCACAGGTCATTTCCATCACAGCCAGGAAGCGGGATGAAAGACTGAGAGCAACAGAGAAGCACCAAGTTTTCTTTAATGAGAATAAAATTTCTTTTTTAAACAACCCTTTCAAGTGCAGCTCTGATTGCCGGTAACATTGTTCTCTGTTGCTATAATTTACAGTACCTTGTAAAACATTTATGTCCCTTTAACTTTTTCAGATTTTATGACTTTTCAACTTCAGATTTCAATGTATTTACCTGGAATCTAATTTGCTAGACCAAAATGTTCTAAAACGTTTTATACCAAGAACCACTTAAGAACATACCAAGTTTTCCAAGTACCATCATTAGAACAAACGTAGAATCCAGAAAAACTACCTTAGCAACTACGTTTTAGACTCCTATTTCCCAACCCTGAAAAGGAATTAGACCAGAGGATACTTACACTTGTCTACCAACCCTCAATAGGAGTCTCTAGTTTATATATTTTAGATCAACATTATTAGACTACAGTACTTTTTAGACTCCTGTTCTTCCAATCGAGAAATGGAATTAGACCAGAGGACACTTAGCAACCCTGAACAGGAGCACCTAGTTTACATACTTTAGATCAAGATCCTTTTTCTTCTTTTGGTTTGTTATTTTGTTTGTATTTCCTTTTAATTCCTGCAAAGCACTTCGTACTGCCTTGTTGCTGAAAATGTGCAATATAAATAAAATTACCTTTACCTTCTACCATCTATTTGGGATACATTTTAAGGGTACTGCAACTTAATTTGGTCTTTTGTTCACATTAAAAGAAAAGAAAAAAAGCATGCCTCCTTTTCTTGCTAAGTTGTTGTCCATAAAATACATGAAAGTTTGAGGTTGCAAAGCAGCAAAATTTGAAAACGTAAGCAGTTTTATAAGGAGCTTCATTTATTTAATATTGTTTTTTACATTCTTCTGCCTCATGTGGGAGTTTGTTTAAGGGTAATAAGGGAAAACTTGTTGATCATGTGTTAAAGACACCAATGTCTTATACTAGATTTTCTAACCTCTCTTACAGGACACTGCACCAGCAGTTTGAAAGCTACAAACAGGAAGTGCGTCGCATCGGGGTCGAGACGCGACGTCAGCAGACGCAGCAGAAGGACGACGCTCCCACCTGTGGCATTTGCCGCAAGACCAAGTTCGCTGATGGCTGTGGTCATCTCTGCTCATACTGCCAGACCAAATTCTGCGCTCGCTGTGGGGGGCGGGTATCTTTGCGCTCCAACAATGTAAGAATCCTTAACTCTAAATTCCTCCTCTTTACTTCTTTACACACTCACCTCATCCCTGCTGTAGATAATATAATAGCTAGTTCTTCTGCTTCTGTGCTGTGTTTGTATGCTTTTTCCTCTTGCTTCCTTGCACACTTTGAAGAAACCAAAATGTCCCAAAAGAATGGCTTTACTCCCGACATAGGCCTTTCAAAGCTTTCTTTTCAAATGAAAATGAGGGTTTTAGTGTTGTGGAATGATTATGAACTGAAGCACCTTTGCACACTTGAACATGAAAGCACACTAGTTTTGGCTTTTGTGTTGTGATGGTACTGTATTTGTCAAAGTAAGCATGTCAGCCTTTGATTGTGTTGCTTTTCTCAAGCCACATCTCCAGGACAGCACAGAAAAGAACAAGGGTAGCTAGCTTCAGGCTGCATTTCACTCAACTCTTATCTCTTCAGAATATTATTGTTACCATAAAAACTGAGACACTGTGTCTGTTGATGTCTGCAGACTAGTTTAAATGGGCAGAGATATAAACAGACAGTGGAACACATAATTTAAAACAATGGACTTTCAGGGATGAAAATAATGATTATGTTGATAATACAAACCTACTAATATTTCTCCTGATTAGACAATGATTATCTTAATCCGTTATCTTTCTCTGGGCATGCATTCAGTTCTCAGTTTTGGTACATGCTTATAGCCTCTTTTTCAGCACACTTGTGACATTATCCTATAAATTTTAGCTGTAAACAAAAATATTTTTGGTGAAACAAAGATTGGAAATCTGACCTACTGAGGACAAGTCAATCTTGAATTAATAGATTCTTCACTGATTTCAGATTCGTTACATCACTGTTTGTGATTTTTAGAAGCTTTATTCTGTTGGCAATAAACAAATAAATTGAAGCACCTAATTTCAGTTTGTAATATTACATCCAGACCACCTTAAATGAGGTCAAGCTTAAAAAGTGCAACAACACTGAAACTAAACTGGACTACTCTACACAATTTACAACTCACTGTTTTCACAAATGGCATCGTTTGACCAATCTTGTCAATTGAGATTATTTACTGGAGCTGAATAATCTTTTGAAACAGTGAAATAGTTGTTTTCTTGAGTGCCTAACCAGAGGTGATGAGGGGCCGTTTAGGACAAAATTTACGTTTTGTCTCTCACACACTACCAAAAGGTCTCGCATACTCCAAAGAAATTGCCACGCACACTCCAAAAAATTACGTTTTGTCTCACACACTACCAAAAACTCTCGCATACTCAAAAAAATTACGTTTTGTCTCTCACACACTACCAAAAACTCTCGCATACTCAAAAAAATAGCCACGCACACTCCAAAAAATTACGTTTTGTCTCTCACACACTACCAAAAACTCTCGCATACTCAAAAAAATTACGTTTTGTCTCTCACACACTACCAAAAACTCTCGCACACTCAAAAATTACTCACGCACATTCAAAAAATACTCAAATTGCGTATACACACACTACTAAAATGTCAAACACACATTCACAAACGTTAACTTTCTCGCTCACATACACTACTACCAGCTCGCGCACATACACACAAACGTTAACTTTCTCGCTCACATACACTGCTAACAGCTCGCACACACACAGACGTTTATCTCTCACATACCCAAGACTAAAGTTGAACACACACACAGTACTAAGACTCGTTTTATGTATGTGTGAGAGCGAGACTCTTTTTGAATGTGTGAGAGTTGTCACGGAAGAGGCGGGGCATACTCTAATTCGAAACGAGAGAGAATTGGTCAGGCAGCTGCCATTTTAAACAATTAGAGTTAGCCATGTTCGGTATAGCAAACTCTTTCTTCTTCGGCACTAGTTGGCGCCGGTTAATAATTCCTGTAATACTGGCACCCAGTGGACAGATTGTACTACAGCAATTTTGCTATTTTTAATCAATCAATCAGATTCATTTATTTCTATAGCACATTTAATCTACAAGAAAGTTAAACGTTCTATATATATTTAAAAGCACAAATATACTAAGTAATAGAACATACAGTGAGTCAACAATCGAAACTTATAGTTTAGGATCTACGCATGCGCAGTTTGATCCAAAAATTATGCCCCGCCTCTTCCGTGACAACTCTCACACATTCAAAAAGAGTCTCGCTCTCACACATTCAAAAAGAGTCTCGCTCTCACACATTCATAAAACGAGTCTTAGTACTGTGTGTGTGTTCAACTTTAGTCTTGTGTATGTGAGAGATAAACGTCTGTGTGTGTGCGAGCTGGTAGTAGTGTATGTGAGCGAGAAAGTTAACGTTTGTGAATGTGTGTGTGACATTTTAGTAGTGTGTGTATACGCAATTTGAGTATTTTTTGAATGTGCGTGAGTAATTTTTGAGTGTGCGTGGCTATTTTTTTGAGTATGCGAGAGTTTTTGGTAGTGTGTGAGAGACAAAACGTAATTTTTTTGAGTATGCGAGAGTTTTTGGTAGTGTGTGAGAGACAAAACGTAATTTTTTGGAGTGTGCGTGGCTATTTTTTTGGAGTATGCGAGAGTTTTTGGTAGTGTGTGAGAGACAAAACGTAAATTTTGTCCTAAACGGCCCCTCATAAACTTTGGCGATGTCATATCCATCTATCTACGACTACTGCTAACGCATTAGCAAGCATGTATATGCCATCTTAACTTGAATACTCTTAGTTTCACTTTTTGTTTTAGTGTGTAGCCTGTCGCAAAGCTTTCGGATGTAGAATTTCTTATAGCTGAACCTAAAATAAGCCTCTTTATCTAGCTACAGGTCTGCTATGTTTCCCTGTTAGAGCTATATTTTAATCCCTTGCATGTCTAAATTCATGATATAAAATTTGTGATTGGTGCACATATAGGTTTTGCTTTACAAAGACTGAATTTTACACTAATATGTGACTTTAGGAGTTGTGATAAAACAGTGGAAGAAAATGCTCTGAGAAAGCTCATCTTTTAAAGTGAAAACTTCAAAGTTACACCGTCTCTACTTAGCTAAAATCTGTTAATAATCTTCTGGATTTAATTAGATAACTAATGAACACAACACATGAATACTCTGACTAGCAACAGTCATATTTGAAAAGATTTAAGAAGCAAAACCCCTAGCTATAAATAATAAAATAATGGTAAGGTTGCTCCAGATTGGAACAGTGTGATTTCCAACCCATAACCAAACATTTTTGTGCTATTTTAGGACCCAACCCTCCTCCATCTAAGCCTTCTCTGGGCTCCCCTCCAATTTAAGAGAGAACACTCCTTCTGCTTACTTTACCTGAATCTCAGCCCATCATCCTCAGCATGCTGGTGGCCAATCTGTTCAGTGTCCACTCATCCCGGCTGGGACTAGAATCACACTGGGAACACATATACCCAGGTCTGAAAATATCACTCAGATTATTGGATAAATATAGTTTCCCTGCTGGTGAATTCATTCATCTCTCTTTAAATGCAAGACATGTTAAAATGTGGAAGTGAAAAGACTAACATGATCATTGACTACAATGAATCAAAGTGAAATCAGACTGCCCTCACAGTGAATTGTAAATCACAGAACAAATGTTTTTTTGCGCTCCCAGTCCAATAATTGAATCACCTGAATACCATCACTTAATTTGGTAAAATTTGTGCTTTGCCTAATATGCTGAAAAATTTTTGTCTTGTTTTATTAGCTCAAGGCTTGTTTTTTTTTTTTTTTTAGTAAAATCTTACTTTAAAAGGCTGTTTTCACAGTTCTTTCTTATTATTGTTTGTTAATTAATTCATGATAAACACTAGAACAATAAATTAAGGAAAACATTGCACACTGCATTAAAACCTAATAAAAACAATACATTAGAATGAAACTTTTGAATACTACCAGAATCCCTGAATGATGAAAACTTACATAGGCACAATTAAATGTTGCAGTGGGAATATTTTATTTGTGGAGGACCATCCAATATGTAAGGGTGATCAGTCAAGTTACTGTTCTTGGTTTACATCTTAAAACAGCCAGCTGTCATGAATACACCGTCAACTGGTTATTATTATAACTTTGTAGAACTAGGATTTTAATTTTTGCTTCAGCTTACAGTAAGCGTTGGATATTTTCTTTATCTCTTTTACTAGCTGTTTGTGGCAGAAAAATAAGTGGTTCCTTGTTCAGCCTTCTTTATCACAGTTCCAATTGTTTTAACATTATAACAATTTCTTTAGATATAAGAAAGTTAAGCAGAAAACCTATTTCCTTCTTGCCGTTCAATTATTTATGATGATAATCAGGAACAGCCCTGAATATCATGTCATATTAATTCGGCACAACAGTAGAAAGCAATTGATAACTAATTTAATGCTCATGTCTACTCAACAAAGTGTGTTTTAAAATTCTTAAAATATTCAAATTTGTTAGTGATACCAGTGGACGTTTGTTTACGTGTTCCCAGTAATTAACAAGTCAAAGTAAAGTTAGATTTTCTTCTACATTTCCCTGTGTGAAATTATCCTACAACAAAATGAAGGAATTTATTTCAAGGTTTCTATTTTTACACATTTTAAGTAGTGGTTTTGAAAAGGTAGCGAGGTACCACACAAAATTTATGTGGTATAAATAAGTGCATAAATATTAAGCAGTTAAAAGAGTAAGCTTGTACTTAGAAGGCTAGAAAGAAAGAACATGGAGGAATGTGGCTTTTGATTAGCTGAGTTCCTCCTTTTGCAGGGGAGGTGTAGCCTGATGTCATGCCAAGCTGGCTCATGCATGTACCTGCAGCAGCATTTGCATTAAGTTGTGTCCACCATCTCAAGACTCACTAAATATGAAGTATGTTTAAATATCCTGCAGAATGCAACTAACAAGTTCTGCACCACATCCTCTGTCTCCCTTCTTTCTTTTGTCACTTATTCTTTCACAATATCCACATCATTCATGTGTGGATATTTCCCTTCCTCTGCATTTTACTTCTTGCATCGTTTCTGCTATCAAAACATGTCTTCCTTTCCTCTTTTCTCCAATCCTTTTTTTTTCATTTTTTCCTAATTCTCTCTGCTACCTGGACTGCATGCCACAAAGGAGGACAAAGTGGTTAGCATCTCTTTTGTGTTCTCTCTGTGCCACAAATGTGATGTGTTTGCCCTTTAAGGGTTAAAAAAAGACACTGGCTGCTTTCAGATCTGGAGCTAAGACCTATCACAAGTGTTGACATGTCATGAAACATTGTTGGAAATATGGATAACTGTGTCATGTAACCTTTTGCCTGGTGTGTAATTTCCAATCTCAAAGAAAGAAAAAGAGATGAAGTTATCAAACCCAAGAGAGAAAGCTATCAGTTTGGAATGAAGCCAGTGTTTGCATAAATCCACTGATGGATTATTGAATCCACTGAGCAGACGGAGTCCGTTCAGTTTATGTCTCAGAGCGTCTATCATACTTTTCTTCAACTTTTTGGGTTGGAAACCCGCAGCTGATGTGATCAAAAGCATTTTTTTAAATCTTCATGACTAATCCTGTGTCCATTGTTTGTCTCCTCCCCTTGCAAAGTGTCTCATAGTGAAGGACAGGGTAAGGACTGTTTGGTAACAGATTATTTTTTTGCATGGGTCACAGATATTGTTCCCTCTCCCACATTCAGGTCTGTGCTCATTCACAGTTTCAGAGGTGAAATGCAGGGTTAGGATCAATTCTTTTGGTTCATATGGTTTACCATAGCTGCGAATGAGTTCAGACACTGAAACTCCACTAAGAAGCAGACCAAGCATGAGGAATAACACAAGCTGTCTTCAGCGTCTGACCCTCTATTAGCAATCCCGACCCTTCTTCCCATGGTTGTGGGCATGACTGTGCTGGGAGAGGGGGGGATCTTAAAGATTAGATCTGGGTGATTGGTACTGCAACTAGCATGAATATACTGTAGCAAATAATTTTTCCCCACAAAGCTTTCTCCTTAAAACACAATGATGCCTGTGCACGTTTTCCTGTCTTTGTGTTTGAGACGAGAGCAGCCTTACCACGGGGAGACGGGCTGAGTTCAGGTTCATTAGTTCCTTTTAGTTTTCTTTAAGAAACGTGTCCAACTTGGCCATCCATCGAGTTTGTTACTACTATTACTACTCTAGCAGGCCAAAGGAAGCAAATCAAATATTACCTCTAGAGCAGGGCTCTTCTCAGCCTCTAAAGATGGTGAGTATTTCTGTATTTAAAGGGGCAGTATTGTATAAAATCGACTTTTTTGAGCTTTACATCATGCTATAATGTTATTCCCTCATCAAAAACATATCTGAAGTGTTGCTTTGATTCTTTCATGTATGTTTAAGAAATTCTTTAATCTCTTGTGGCAACTATTCAGCTGTCCAAAATGGTTGAGAAGATTAAGCACTGCCTTAGAGGACAAAGCTCCTCCTTGAAGCTGCAGTTTCCAAGCATCAGATCTTCCGTCTCACAGAGCAGACTTCCCCCACTCAGCTCCTTCAGATTAGCCAGAAGTAATTAGCAAACACCTGGTGGAACTGTGTGTCTCCCAAGCTCATTATAGGAGCTACTTCTCCATTCAATGCTGGTAAAAGTTAAAGGGTTAATAGAGGAGCGCTGTTGTGATAACATCCTGAAGGCGGAGGACAAGTTTCTTAAAGAGACAAAGGCCCAATTTTAAAATGTTAAACTACAAAGTCAAATTTCTTCCAAGTCATATTTGATAAATATTGGGTTTTTATAACAACTCAAGGTAACAAAGTTACTGGATCGTGCTATAAATGACAATACGTGCAAAGAAAACACAAAATACTGTCCCTTTCAGGTCAAGGTTTAGAGTCAGCGTTTTGGCCAATCGGTACATATCGTTTCAGTTGTTTGAAATAAGTTGACTGAGATGGAGAGTGGATGGGTCTCTCAGGCCATTTGCTCCACCCATTGACTGGTGTGATCTGTCAAGAGACGTGTTTCACCTTCACTGCAACAACTTAGTCAGACAAAGACTCCTCAATTCACAACACCAGAAAGTTCACCCCTAAAAACAGTTCTCATTTACAAGCTTAAGAGTTTTACTTTATCAACGTATGCGTTTGAAATGTGTTCTACAATGTTCTTAACTCATCTGGTATTGTATTTCGAATTTAAAATGCCATCATAATTTGAAACAAGTCATTTGAACAAAAAATATAGTTGCAAGAATATCTGGCAGACCTCAGTAGACAAAAGGATGTATTCTACCTGATGAGTGACAGGTTGTTTTTTCCCTTTTGTTCTGCAAAAAGTATCACCAGCTTTCAACAGATGGTATTTTTTCCACGCAAACTGCAAAGACATAGTATTTGAAGATGCAATATTGTTTGCTCTGGCTGCAATTAGCCTAAATATAAACAAATTGTTGTGTTTATTCTAAAATATATTCATTATTGTAGAAAAGGATTTTTTTGTTCAAAGTTTCTTGTCCCTTTTCTCTTATTTTGGTTACACATGTTTTATACCAAACTGATTTTATTATCAGACAAACATAAGCTAAGTAATAACAAATACACCAAATTATTATTTAATAATCAAGTCATCCAAACCAACTTGGACATTTGTGAAAAGTAATATCCCCCCCTAACCTGATAACTAGTTGTGCCATTCTTGGCAGCAACAAATGCCATGAAGCATTTGGAATAACTGGGAATGAATTCTAACTCCTGCCAGACCAACACTTATTTTAATAAATCTTTTCAAACTATTCAGTGTGTCTGTAATGGATACCTTCACTAGAGTTTAAGAAAAACCAAACAGAACAGTTTTAAATAACATTTGCATCTCAGTCTTGTCCTATCATAGCAGCAGTTTTTTTTATTTTATTTAGATCTCTGTCAAAAGGGGGGCAATTACTTTATCACAGGAATTTTGCCTTTTCTCCTTCATAAATCAAATTATTTAAAAACAGCTTTTTGTATCATCTTAGGTGACCTTTCTCTGATAAAATTTGTTTCTTGATCTGCAGTTGAGCATAGAAAAAACCCCACAAGTCTCTAAGGGAACAACTACTTTTTCACAGACTTATTGACTCATTGAAATTTTGGCAAACTGCATAGGTGCAAAGAGATACTGCTTCAGGGGCAGATCTGCCTGTGGCAGCACAATCTTCCACAGTATGTGATCCATCATGTTCAGTGCTGTTATCCTTCAATGCAGAAGATATTCCTTGTGTTATTGAATCACCTTGCTCTTATAATGCTTTCGTTAGCTTTTTACTTCTACTGCTAAGTTATTCTCTGCAATATTTGATATGCAGTGAGCAAAAAAGGCTAAAGGCCTTGAAAATAAAATCCATCTCTTTTGCAATATGTCATGTACATTTCAACTAAAGAGCAAATCTGTTTGACAGAAATATATATGCACAAAGAAAAAAACTGCAACAATTAGTGTAAATGTGCATACCATTTGACAAATCCTTTGTCAAAAGGTATGCAAAAATACTGCAAAAATTATAGAATAATAGAGCAGATGTACTTTAATAATCCCAAAAAAGGAAATTTGTTTTTCATTGGGCCATAGGAAATAACGTATATAATTCAGTGACTATAAATGGTGTAATATTTATGGCCACCTCATTCTTAGAGCAACCCGTAACTGGTCTGTGTGAGGAAACTGATGTCTGTTACTTAGTCCTTTTTGTGAAACAACTGCCCTGCTTTTGTTGGTGTTGTTGCTTGCTAAAGGCTCATTGTTTATGTGTATTTAATGTCAGCTCCAGATGGCTCCCAGAAACGAAACTAACTGCTGACAAGCCATGTCCGTGTAGAGGAGCAGCACTGCCTCCCAGTGGAGGACAGACAAATGCTGGGTGCTAAACACATATTTGGTGCCAATGTAAAAAGATTTGTTCAAAAATATTTGTGTAATGTGAACTATTATTTATGATCAGACTTCTTACTGAGTCACATTTTAGCTCTTCCTTAGGTGTCTCAGGCTTGTTTGCGTATTTTAGTATCTTGTCAGCTTTGAATAAGTTTATGTGTGGTAAAAGTAAAGATGCACTCAGACACATCCACAGAAAATGTTTCTGACTTTCTGCTTAAAGCTGACACTGCACTTCCTATACCGCACTGTGTACTGCATAATCTTAGTCATGTTTGTCAGTACTGGATGACTAACCTTCTCTGATCACACTCCAGCTCTATCTTCTCATCCAGCTCAGATGCCTCCATAAAACTCCTACAGAGCCTGTCCACTTATGTCTCCATTTAGCATCCTTCTGTTGCAAGTTTCTATTTCTGTAGCCCCCTCCGCCCTCCAAACACACACGTTTGCTGTCGCATTATCTCAAAACCGTGCACATACTGTTTAATAGTGATAATCAAAACTAACGTCCCCATTTAGATTTTAAGAGATGCCCCGCTCAGAAGCAAAATTCCTAGTTGAAAGAAATTTATTCTAAATCTAAGTCTGCTAGTGATTTGAATTATTTTGAACTTCATTTTAATATGTAATGTTGCACTGGTAATTGTGCTACCCGAGTTCATAAAAAATAAATTGAAAACACGTTTTAGAATTACCCACCCAGAATGAAAAAGTAAGAAAAATAATATTTTTCTGCTATTATTAAGTTGATCATTCTGTGTCAGGTCAGGAAAGTATTCTGATTAAGAAAGTTATTCCTTAAACTATTATCTGTTTAAGGATAATAGTTAATTACCCCATTTGCATTTTTAGCTGCAATTCAAAAATAAGAAACAATATAAATAAGAAAAGAACCTTCAATTTTTGGCATATTAAGGCTGTAGATTTTTTTTGTACTGTATATACCATGAGATTTGTCAAGCTTAGATTTACCTCTTTGTCGATACACTATCCATTCCTAAAAGACCAAAAGAAAAAAAAAACAATTCTGGCACTGTTCACAATTCAGTGTGGTTCACGAGGTAGCATGCGTCATCCTAAAATCTCTACCATGCTTTTGTCCATTATTGCCACCATTTTTGAAATCCTAAAATGCGCTGATAAAACTCTATCATGTCATGTTTTTGACTCTCATTAAATGGCCATCATTTGTGTCGAGAGTAGTGAAAAACAGCTAAAAGTCGTCTCCACGTCCGATGAAAAAGAAATGAAGAATTTGTGCATTTACAGCCTCAACAGCTGTGCTGTTGTGCTTTCAGCCGATCTCCACCCTCACCATGCTTCCTGCTTGTAGAGTTGATCTACTGCCTTATTAAGAGAAATGGAGCATTATGTTTTTTGCGGTCGTCTTTCTTCCAACCATTCAGGATTTATCACTCAGCCATGAACGATGGCACTTTACGCCTGCCGCTGCCTCATATGTCATGCTGTCTGGTTGTGTGTTGAATGCTGGGTTCCCTGCACACTCCCAGAGCAGACTGCCCCTTCCTCACTGATCTATCACCCTCATGACGCCCATCCATTCTTGCCCTTTATGGAAAGCTGATACTCATTTAGAGGCTTGAATGAAAGCATCTCACTGCTGTAAGCAGAACTGCTGCAGCGATGCACGACTTCACCATTTGGTTAGCAGATGCACAGAGGAAACATGTGGGTGGCAGAGGAAGGGGGTTGGTTTTTAGCACAGACGTTTGAATGGCAGATGTGTGGTGTCTTCATTTGTCAAATCAGACAGGTGTACCCTGCCTGTATGCTGAAGAGACAGAATGACATTGCAAGGAAAAAAGGAAAGTCAAGAAAAGGAAGCAAGGGGAAAAGGGGTTTTGTCATGCTATAACTATAAACCTCAAGCTATTAGAAGCGTTTTGCCAATAAATGGTTTATAATAAGTTTTTAAAAATAGCCCAGAGTTGTGGAGATAAACTCCTAAAACAGTGACGTCCTGCAGGTTATGGCAGATACATATGTACAAATAAAATTTAATTTATGTTAATCCACAAGACATATTATAGCTGTTTTTGTACCCCAAAAAACATGTACATGAGAAATTCTGGGTCCAAATGAATTTTTCAAAGAAACAAAGTTTTACCATTACATATTAGAGTAATCTATTCTAACAATATAGAAGCATAGTTAATCCAGATAGCAATTCTAAAAACTACTATCTGTGTGTATCCCCGTAGAGTGAGAGCCTACTTATCTTAACTGAGAGACCTAACATATAAACTACTGTATTCTTTCTAAGGCAGAACTGGTGTTTTGAAAAGGATAAAACAGCAGCTCTAACATGAAGGTGCAGGTGCCTAGCTTTCCGTTGAAGCACTTCAAATGAAAACCAAAAAGCCTTTGCAAAAATACAGATTTGTTTCTTTATTTATAAAAAAACTAAACAAAAACTGATGCTGCAAATAGCCAACAAAGTGTTCATTTTTCAGTAACAACTTCCACACTGATGAGTGCAGGAGTTAATGTTGCTTACTACCTGTGTCTAGTTCATTAACTGGTCTTAAAAAGATTGGGATTTATAGTTCCTGATGAGCTAATCACTGATGATGGTGTAGTACCCATATGTTGAAATCTGTCTTAAAAGCTCAGCTGACTTTGCTGCATAAACATTTGGAGACAACTCAGAAGAACAGCTCGTTCCATCAATTAGTTGGAGAAACATGTTTAAGAGAAGATGAGGCAAGCTCTGGTGCTATTCAGATGACACAAAATGCTTTGTTTAACCCAATGACATATACAGATTGGTAGGTAACGTAGCAGCTATTCTATTTGTTTTCAAGTTATTTCCTCCTGAAAATGTCAATTATAACCTTTAAAAATGTCTATACATATACACACACACACCCACCCCCACGCACACAGACACACACATATACTACTGTATATACAGTATATGCTAACAGTAAAATTTGTTTTGAGGAAAAAACATATAATTAAATGCATATTGTGCTCCAAAAATAAAGAACTTTCAAGGAAATGTGTCATATCTGTTAGTAACTCTGGGAACTGAGGAGAATCCTGAAAGTGTATGTTACAACCCCAGAAATAAGTGATGCCCATTGAAACCAAGTATTTGCTTTACTATTAAGGCAAAAAAAAAAAAACAGGAGAAAAAGAACAAACACAAGGAAGCTCTAAGCTTCAGGGTCTCCAAAGCCAAAACAACAAACAAAACGCCCCCATATAGCTCTATCTTTAACAGTAACAAAAGAGTGCAGAGCCTGAGCTTCCTGTCTACCCACAAAACAAGAGAAAAGGGGATTAAGCAAAAGTGGCAGAGAACCCCTACCAGCTTCCACTGTGAACAAAGAAACTTGCCTTTTAGAAGTGCACAGTTACTCACAGAGAACTAATCACAGCAGACTGCTCAAGTGCACAATGCAGACAAGATAGATCAAGTACCAGGAAGAAGAGGCTTGACACTTTGAGATGGAGTTCTTTAAGCAGTGGTTGATGATCTGCTACAGGTCTCAGCGGTGGCAGTCAGACAGAGCTGATACAAAAGCAGACAAAAGAGCTCTCTCGTGAGGACAGCCCCTAGAGGTCAGTGACTCTATTGCAGTGGAAAGTTAAGGATTGTGAGCGGGTATTCTCAGTTAATGATGAGCCGAATAATAGTGAGAAAATGAAAGGATTACTGGCCATTTCTAATCTGCTGGCCGTCAGCTGAAGAGGAAAGTCAGAGGGAGAAAGAGGTGGCAGTGTGACGCTGGGCGGCAGCCTGACAGCTGTGCGGAGCGCAAGCAGCTGATTTAGCTTTAGATTAGTCTGGACATGCGCCAACTGGGATTCAATCAGGCCATGATGAATGTGGTTTGGCACACTGAAGGCTAAATGCTAAACTGACTGCTAAATGCATCTCAGTGGCTGTCAAGGAGTAGCTTTTTGGATTTTTCTAAAGGCCAAGGAGCTGTTTTTGTTTTTTCCGGGGGAACACATAGGACATCGGTGTTTCTTCGTTTCTTTGGATTTATTCTCTGCAAAATAAACCAGAGGGATTATAAATGCGGAGGGAGATAAATCCTGTTTTTGTGCTGTCGAAGTGAGGTGATATTCAGTAGCCATGGCTACATGTAAGTATTAGAGGTCTGCAGAGGCTTTGTGAAGAAGAATGAAATATCCTTTATGTCCTTTAATCGTATTTGAATGCACCAGTGTCATTTTTTGAGAACAAATTATGCATCTATTTACTGTGCATCGTAAAAAAACATTGCCTTCTTGTCCAGCAACATTAAACTTAAAAGACCAACACCTAAAGAGCTAAATACTTTTGGTCACAAAACCAAATATTTATCTTTGCATGACCTAAAATGACTTAATACATTAATAAATACAGATTTGTTGTGTTATAAGAATGCATTAGTGATACAAGTTTTAATTAAGCAGTTTTTTTATTTGCTAGCTATAGCTGAATTAGCACAACTTTCAATAAGAAATTTCAAGGTATGTAACTGATATTCAGTTAAATGTTGAAAAAAAATAGAATGTGAATTATTTCTGAATTAAGTTTTTATTTTTAAAATAAGCCTCTCTCTGGAGTTGTTTATCAACAGATTAACCTTCAGTTTACTTGGCCGCTTAGCTATTTTAAACCCTCTAGTAATTTCTCCTTTTTCAGGTTATAATTCTCAACAACAAACTATTTCATGCATTTAGCCAAATGACTTTGGCTTTTATGCCTTTTGGAAATAAATAGTCATAAAAAGTTCATATCTCAAATATAATTTCACTGACCTGTACACATCTAGAAAACTGGATATTAAGGCATATTTCCTTTTGCTATTCAGATCTCTTTTTGGGATAGTTCATCATTATCCAGCAAAAAATGCAGCTAAAAATATTTTGCATATGCTTTTTAATGTGTTGTGTTTTCCCCATCAGTATATGTGTTGTTTGTTTGATTGCATTTTCTACCTTTCCAATCAATAAGGCAGTTTTGAACATCTAATTTTTAATTGAAAACTTGAGTATGCATTTTCTTTTAATAAAGTTCCTTGAGACGATGTTGCCCATTGGCATAACATAAATGAAGTGAACTCAGTTGAAACTGAATTCAAATAAGCAACGTTCTGCAGTAGACATTATTCAGTGGAACCACAGAAGTAAATTATTACAAAATTTGAGTAAAACAATGATGCCAGTGTTTGCTTTAAGTCATTGGTTGTCGGGTACAAAATATTCTTCTGACTGGTTCAAACTAACTGATGATTGGTGTAAAATGACACATTTCACAGAGTGACTTTTTTTTTTCTAATTTTCAGGTACAAAATGAAAAATAAAGGTGCAAAATGACCAGTACTTTTCCCAAAAATTTCATATGTTTTGCAGATTTTGGTTTTACATCACTTTAATTTATATAAAGCTCAATTTAGATACAGCCTCTCTTCTGGGTTTGGTGTGAATGGAAAAGGGGCATGTTCAAGGAGGAATGCTAAACATTTTTAAAACTAAACAGGCAAAATCACCTCCCATAAACTGCTATTCAATTGTTTTATGGTCTATTTATTAGTAAGTTTTATGGTTCTTTTGCTATTTATGTTTTGCAAAGTATATGTTGTATATACCAAACCACTGATATCTCTCTCATGTTAAGACAATTTATTTCTGTCTTCTGAAATGAGTCTGTAAAACATGTGTTTCCTTTCAACCTTTCAGGTAATGTGGGTTTGCAACCTGTGCCGTAAGCAACAGGAGATTCTCACCAAATCAGGAGAATGGTTTTCGGGGTCAGGAGTGCGGCCCGGGAGCCTGGGCACCTCCTTGAAAGACCCGGCCACAGGAGGTGAGGGTCAGCGTGACAGGAAGCTTCTCCGCTCCAGATCGCAAGCTCCGCCCTCCAGCACAAACGCAGGGCCGCTGGACGGGACACAGCTGCCTGCCGGAGTCCTCCATGCCAAATCTGGTGACACCATGCCTGGCTCTCGCTCCCAAAGTGAACCACCAAAAGAAAAGTAAGTCACAAATTGAAAAATTGGATTTTATATGTTTCTGTCTTTATACCTTATGTCCACCATTTTCCACTTTAACAATAAGAGCACTAGGAAAAAAGTTCAGTAATACCTTGTCATACAAAAGTTTTAGATATTGGTCCAGGCCTCTGTTCAGATTACTGCCATGAAGTCTTCATTGGGAACTTTTACAAAGCACTTAGAAACTCCAGGATTTCCAAAACTCAGCTACTAACATTTAAAAGAACCTTCTTCTGATCCACAAAACCCTCAACCTTAGGCCCCTAGTACCAGTTAGTTAGACCTTCCACACAAATAGGGCACTATGATCCTCATTCAATGGCTCTTTGCACAAACCTCCATAGCTTTGGGGTTGAGCTTACCTTTGTAAACTCATCTGAGGATGGCAATGTCATATCACTGAACTCTTAAGAAGCTCCTCAAAACATAAGACATTTACAAGCTTTGTAAAGAGTCCTTGGTTTTATTGAGAGGCACTGTATAAAACTAATAAGTTATTATAACTAATGTTGTCATCCACATAACATTTCTTATCCTTGTAAATTTTCCTTTGATTCTGAATTATTAATCGACTGCAAACTTATTTAGCAATAAAAAGACAACGTAAAATAGGATCTAAATAGTTATTGCTAGAAATGTGTGTTTAGATTCGACAACAAGTATTGTCTCTTCTTATCTAGAAAAAGGCCAGTATCCCTTCATGAGCAAAACGGTAGGGGAGGGATGGGACGGGGCAGTGGTCGCAGACCTCCTGGCAAGCTTCAGTCTCAGTCATCCCTGGATGAGCGTGTGAGCACTGGAGACAGAGAGAGACGGTTCGGAGAAGGACGGCGACTGGAGAAGATAAATTCTCAAGATTATGAGGATGGGGAGGACAACTTGAGGCATACAGGGATGCACCGCAGACATCCGGAGGATGAGGAACAGAGGGAGAGGCAGCGCCGTGAAGAAGAGTTCCAAAATCGTTATAGGAGTGACCCCAACCTGGCAAGGTATCCTGTAAAACCACAAAAAGAGGAGCAGGAGATGCGAATGCATGCAAAGGTATCCAAGGTACGGCACGAGCGACGGCACAGTGATCTTGCGATCAATGAGGTTGGGTTGGGACCAGGTGAAGGAGGTGGTGGGGGAGGTCATGTACCTCCAAACCGTCTGGCCAGGAGGGGTGGAGGTGGTGGTGAGGGAGAGCGCAAGGGCCTCATTGAGAACCACCGAGCCTTTCCTGTTGACAGGACCGCGGGAATGGGAGGTGGACCACCACCTACAGGAGGTGGAGGGAAATCAGGGCCCCAGACTGGAGGGCTGGTGCCTAACAATCTGGGCTCAAACAACTCCCGTCCAGAGACTGGCACAACAAGGGACAAGGGTGGGGACCCCCTGTTGAGGAAAGACTCTCAGAGCTCAGACCAGTCCGATTCTTTGCGGCCGCCCCCTCCTCGGTCATACAAAGGCAAGCGCGGAATCAACAAGAGACAGATGTCCATCAGCAGCTCAGAAGAGGAGGGCGGTTCCACACCCGAGTACACCAGCTGTGACGACGTGGACATGGAAAGCGTCAGCGAGAAAGGTCAGTCAGACAGATGTGTTCAGTCCACTTACTTACTAATCTAAATCTCTCTGAACTCCCATGCCATCCTTTCCTTTTTGAATACTATTGCACAGCCATTGTGATAGTTATTTGCTGAATCTCATCTTTTCTTAGTTATAACCATCTGCTTCTCTTTGTTTAGTGCATTTAAACTAAATTTGATCTCTGCACTTGCTATCCTCTCATCATCGTCCAAGTCATGGCAAAACACATTAACTTGCATTCTGTGCTTGTAAGACTAGAATCAGTGGAGTAAATGGTTACATGGGTATTTGTAATCTGATCTGCAGGGACTGCAGACAGCACTGATAGATTGTGCAAAAGGTCAGACACATTTTTCAAGCTATGACAGAGTTGTTAACCAGAAGAAATGTGATCCTAGAGATGTATCAAGACAGGGTAATTTAGATGCATCTTTAGCTTTATAAGGAACTGTAGTCATATTCTTACCACAACAATAAAACCAGTTTTAAAAAATACATTTTTCAATCATTTTGAAGCAGAGTGAGAATCCAATCCCTGAGACTGTTACATTATCAGTACTTTCAGTGTCTGGACTGTAAAAGTAAATGCCAAGTGATGGAGATTTTGCAGCCACTCATCACAGCGTGCATTACTATATCTGTGCGTCATCTACACCTCTGTGTGCTGCGCATCAGTATAGTCTGCTGCTCTGAGAAAAGCTTTCGTTTATTTGAAGAGTCCCAATGATTTAGGCCAGCAGATTTGTGGAATTAGGTCACTGGCTTGCTGGCTACGTAATGCTCTGCAAACATCCAGCTGCCACAGGCAAGCATGGACTACCATCTGAAATCATTCCTGGTTGTGGCTACACACTGTATACTGCACTCTCAGCATTACTAAAATAAGACCTGCTGGGATAGTTGCTTTCAAGGGCCAGCAGGTGGAGTTAGTTGTGCCCAATCAGCTAATCACCTCATTGGTGACACAAATGGGCTGTTTTAATCCAGATTAATGTAACTCAGAGGACACTAATGGGTAAATAGTGTAGATTCCGATTATTAGCCATTTTAAATACTCAGTGGAACTCAAAAGAGAAAGACGGTTTAAAATACCTTTTCTGTTTTTAAAATAGCTTAAAAAGTTTTTGTAAAGATGGTTCTGCTCAAGTAAAATATTGTCTTTTTTGAAAAAACAACTACATCAGGCATTACGAATGATATTGATGCTTGTGGCAGAATATTGCAGTAGTTTTGGCATGCCGGAACACATAACATAGGTCTTGATGTATAGTGAAGTACATGGTAAATAGACAGAAACAATACTTGTTTGCTTCTCATACCGGTCACTTCAAGGGTTTTGAACCTGGAGCCAAATTTACAGACACACTCACCTTCATGCAATACACAGATTGATTGTGGTTAGGGGTGGACCATATCAGACCATATACCATAATACCGTTAAAAAATAATAAAAACTTGCCCGGAAAATAAATTTTTATCGTGACGCTAAGTCATGGTGTAATACACTCCTGATCAAAATCTTAAGACCAGTCAAAAAATTCCAAGAATTTGCATTTTGCACTATTGGATCTTAAGAAGGTTCTAAGTAGAGCTTCACAATGTTAAAAGAAGAAATCAGTGCAAGAGACAAGAACATTTGAGCGGGGAATTAATTGAAAACTGCATTTATACTCAAACATGATTTTTTCAGCTGATCAAAAGTTTAAGACCATAGCTCAAAAAAACCCGAAAACCCCCCAAAACAGAAACAAAGTGTCAAAAAAAAAAGGATTCAGTAATGAGTAGCTCTACCATTCTTGTTGATGACTTCAAACAATCGTTTAGGCATGCTTGATGCCAGTGTTTCCAGGAGGCTAGTGGGAACGTTGCTCCAAGTGTTGAAGATGGCTTCACGAAGGGCATCCACTGTCTGGAACTGATGTCTATTTTTGTAAACTTCCCTTGCCATCCATCCCCAAATGTTCTCAATTGGGTTTAGATCTGGGGAACATGCAGGATGGTCCAAAAGAGTGATGTTATTCTCTTGGAAGAACTCCTTTGTCAGGCGGGCATTGTGAACTGCAGCATTGTTCTGTTGAAAAACCCAATCAGTACCACACAGACGAGGGCCCTCAGTCATGAGGGATGCCCGCTGCAACATCTCCACATAGCCAGCTGCTGTTTGACGCCCCTGCACAACCTGAAGCTCCATTGTTCCATTGAAGGAAAACGCACCCCAAATCATGATGGCGCCCCCACCACTGTGCCGTGTAGAAAACATCTCAGGTGGGATCTCCCTGTCATGCCAGTAACGTTGGAAGCCGTCAGGACCATCAAGGTTAAATTTTTTCTCATCAGAGAAGACAACTTTCTTCCACCTTTCAATGTCCCATGTTTAGTGCACCCTTGCAAAGTCCAAACGGGCAATTCTGTGGCGTTGAAGAAGACGTGGCCTTTGAAGACGTTTTTTGTTTCTGAAGCCCTTCTCTCGCAGATGCCGTTTGATGGTTATTGGGCTGCAGTCAGCACCAGTAATGGCCTTAATTTGGGTAGAGGATCGTCCCGTGTCTTGACGGACAGCCAATCGGATCCTGCGGCTCAGAGCTGGTGAAATGTTTTGGGTCTACCACTTGACTTTTTTGTTCCATAACCCTCAGGATCGTTTAAAAAATGCAAAATGACTGTCTTACTGCGTCCAACCTCAGCAGCGATGGCACGTTGTGAGAGGCCTTGCTTATGCAGCTCAACAATCCTACCACGTTCAAAGTCAGTGAGCTTTTTTGCTTTTGCCATCAGGAGGTCTTGACAGTGTAAAGACTTCACAGAAAATGACATGGAATCCAGATGTTTGCACAGCTTTTGGCTTTTAAAGACTATGGTCTTAAACTTTTGATCAGCTGAAAAAATCATGTTTGAGTGTAAATGCAGTTTTCAGACAATTCCCTGCTCAAATGTTCTTGTCTCTTGCACTGATTTGTCCTTTTAACATTGTGAAGCTCTACTTAGAACCTTCTTAAGATTCAATGGTGCAAAATGCTAATTCTTGCAATTTTTTGACTGGTCTTAAGATTTTGATCAGGAGTGTATGTGACTCCACTATCACATGCACCAATATTAAAGTTGTCACAGTGAATGCAAACATGGCTGAACCGCCATAAAAAACAAAGAAGAAGCTGGTCAACTGGTCTACAGTATTGACTGGGCCGTATTTCACAGAATTAGCTTATATATCTACGGTAAGGTAAGGATATACAGTAGCGTCTGTAGTGTTTTGGCCGCTGCAGTTCCCGTACTCGCTGTTTTCTGCCCTGCGTCACCTCGCCTCTCCCCTTCACACAGAAAGTATAAACCAGTCAAACACGACGTAAAAAACTTTCTGAAACACCGATGTCTTCCCAGAAAATAAATAAATGAATAACTCGCAGCTTTGAGCAAGGTTCAGGGCCACCGATATATATGAAATAGGAGAAGTATTTCCTGACCGTTTTTTCAGCTCCCGGTTGACTGGAAAGCTACTCAGAAACAGTAGCATAGAGAAGAAGCTAGCTAGCTGCAGCCAATCACGTCTGCTAACCCGTAAACATTTAAATTAGTGGAGGCAAGAGCTGAAGCTTCTTCTTACTCTGCATCCCGAATCAGATATATTTTAGGGAAAAGATCAAACAAATTTCACTCATTGTTAGTAAAGTAACGAAAACGGCGCTGCGGGAAGAGAGGAAGGAGGAGGAAATGTCCGTGATAGATGGAAGAAATGAAAGTGAACCAAGTTTCAGGTCTTCTTCTTCTTCTTCTTCTTCTTCTTCTTCTTCTTGAAATTTATTGGCAGTTGGCAAAAAATGTTAGGTGAGCATTACCGCCACATACTGGTAAGGAGTGTGGACCACATGAGAAACAAACAAACAAACAAAACAAAACAAAAAACAAACAAAAAAAAACAAAAACACTATATCCTATTGTACGACTTACTCTGTTTCAAAAAATCAAATATGACCTCATATCCTTTGCTTCCCGAGTCCTTTTGCAGTAAATCCAAGTTCCAGGTCATTGCTGGAACTTGGTTTTAAGTTTACTGTGTGAAATATTTTGGAGTTGACCATTTTAAAAAGGACGATTCTTAGTGTTACCCATAGGGCTTGCTTTTAAAACAAGTGGAAACCACTTTTTAACATCTTGTAAAGCCAATGCTATGATGAACCACAACAGTTTGTTTATTTGTGTATATATAATTTCATTTGGTAGCTGATTTCAGGCTGTTTTTGTTAGTCAAATTAGTTTACATTTATATTTATCAATTTTGGATTTTCTTTGCATTAGTATTGTGTGATTTTGTATATATTTACTAATTAAAATGTTTAATATGACTTCAAATATATATATATATATAAAGTAGCCCTCCTCCCCCCAAAAAAGAAAAAGTTGATAATTTGGAATATCATCTGTGATATTGTTATCAAGGTATTTAAAAAAATTTTGTGATATAATTTTGTGACAATATCGCACTTCTCACCCCCGAAATTGAGGTTTAGTGTCTTTCCAAAGGACTGTTAAAATTGAGTCCATAACCTTTTACAACCCTGGTCCTCAAGTAGCCTACACCTGCATTAACCTATTTTATCTAAGATAAGTTCTCAATATTTACAAAATTTTTCTATGAATCCAACCTGAAGCAAAGATATTAATCTCTGCTCTCTGTCCTGACAGGAGATTTGGACTGTCATCCTTTAGATCCTACAGTATGGCATGTAAGTATGAAAGGATTATAATGGCCACTGCTGTGAGTGAATTCCTACTGGAGAATATAAATTAATTTAGAATCACATTCAGTTAAACTAAAATATGTACACGTCATTACTCTGAATAATCTGAACTCTCGTATGCTGTCTTCTTTGTTTTCTATCTTTGCAGCATCCGGTTACGTGGCAGCCGTCCAAAGAGGGTGACCACCTGATTGGACGTATCACATTAAGCAAGAGGTCGGCCATGCCCCGCGAGGCCGGCTCCCTACTGGGCCTCAAAGTGAGAGCACAACTACATTGTTGTTTTGCATTCAGAGAAAACTTTGTCCTTGACTTTGTCCTTCAACTGAAGGTATAAATGTTCTGTTTCCTGAGGAGAAATCTGTGAGATCTGTATTTAAATAGTGTGCTTAAGCCTTAAATTACTCCTACTCAAATCTGATCTAAAGATCAAGGCTGATTGTCACAATACCCATGAAAAGTTGCAAATTAAAAAATGAGTTTGTCACCAGGTGACTATGAAACCATTCAAATGCTGAGCAGATGCATAGACCAAATCAATGTGTGAATGTTGATCTTACACATGGAAATCAACAATGATTTGGAATCAAAACAATAATTTCAGCAAAATAATTGTTGCTGATGAAACAAAACAGAATAACAGCTGAAGCACACAGCTAGAAACTACTGAACAGGCCTGTCTTAGGTTCAAGTCTAAGTCCGTGAATAGACTTAGACCTGAACCTTCAGAGACATATAAAGACAATCACAAAGTCGGCCTTCTGTCAGTTGACGATCATTTCTAGCATTAAAGCACTAATGTTACAACAAGATCTAGGGAAACTCATATATTTATCTTTAGTTTCATTGATTACTGCATACTGTGTGCAGGTCGTTGGAGGAAAGATTACAGAGTCTGGAAGACTTGGGGCCTTTATCACCAAAGTCAAAAAAGGCAGCCTGGCAGATGTTGTGGGACATCTACGTGCAGGTAATAGATTTACACATTGTTTTCAACCAAGAATTATTTTCACATAAGCAGACTCAGTTGTCCTAGTAAGTGATTGCCTTTCTAGGGAATTCTTGTTTTTAGTTATTGGATTAAGTTTTTTTATGCCTTAAATTTTTTTACATGTTCTATTTTACTAATATTTTGCGTCTATAACATGGAGAATATATTAAAAAGCTTACTACTACAATATCAAGATTCAACTTTTCATATTTCAAAGCTATTTTTATTCAATAAGATGCACTGTCTTCACAAGCAGTGAAGGTCTCGGGGGCCTGAGAAATAATCCTGAATTAGTGAGCATTGCAACCACGTTTGATTTCCCTTTGCGATCAATAAAGTGTTTTTAAATTGAATTGAATTATATGCTTTAACTTTAACACACAGCATAGAGGTCTAGAATTTTAACAACAGTTTGACAATACTTTGAATACTTTAAATATGATTTAATGATTTTAGCAGAAATAAATTAAAATAAATTTAACATTTCTTCCAAGTTGGTATGTAACTTTTATTTTTTTTAAAAAAGCAGAAGTTTTTTTTTACATATTTGGTAAAACTGTCATGTCATGACAGTATGTTATGAAACACAGACCCTCCTCCTGACTGGTTGTTTCTGATGGAGATGTGTATTTCTGTAGTCAACACTGGGAGCACTGGGAGAAGGGAGAGGTGCTCATTTTTTTCACAGAATACCTGCCTCATACTATACTGTCACAACATAGTGACAGTTTTAACAAATATGTAGAAAACATTTTTTTTTATTTTTTTATAAAAGTTACATATTCCAGCTTAAATGGGATGAGTTTTCTGAACTCCGCTCTCAGCCGTCTAGCCTCATTGTAATGCTTGTTCATATGTTTACAAGTCTCCCTGGCCACACACTAAGGAGATCTGCCCGAGTGGAGGAGATGTAGAGAAGACATTTCATATGGAATAATTTGAGGCATAGTGGTGCTGCAAGATAACAACGTGCTGCGTGGGGAGAGAGTGACTGTGTCTCCACGAGCTAAACCACCAGCTGCTAAACCACCAGCCCAACAGGGAAAACCCTGATGGTCTCTAAAGCCAGTCTGCCCCTGATGTCACACTTTTCATCATATAACAGCTTTGTACCTGATACACAAATCAAAACTAAACTCGGATTGCATCATCTGCTGGTAATCTGATTTCCAGGTGACGAGGTCTTACAGTGGAATGGGAAGTCATTGCCAGGAGCAACCAAGAAAGAAGTGTACAACATCATTCTTGAATCCAAAGCTGAACCTCAAGTGGAAATTGTAGTCTCAAGGCCAATAGGGTAAGACTGGTGTTATCAGTATGTAACTATTGCATTTAAAGTAGAGGAGTAACGGCACAGGTTTTATTCTAACAGATGCGTTTGATATCTTTCCTCTTGTATAAAAGCTCCATCAGTCGAGTTATGTCCAAAAACCTTTTGAGAAAAGTCTATAGAGCATATCAGTAAGTAGATTTAATGGGTGGAGCCCCTTTACAGTGTGTCCTCCCTAAAATCCTGATGATCCATCAGAAAAATCCTCTTTTCCAGATGTTTCTTTCTTTCCTCTCCTACCCACTGTATTACCTAAGTCTATTTTTATGGATGGCCTTTATATTCTTCACAATTGAGCTGTTTGTTCCACATCATTTTGCAAAAAAGAAACACTTCAATATGATCATAAAAACTGTGAACAACATAGTTATGTCTGAATTTGAATGTGTTCCAACCTGTTACCTTTTACAGAGACATCCCAAGAATCCCAGGGTCCCCACACCCTCCACTAGAATCCAGTAAGTGTTTTTAGCCGTTTGTTGTTGCAGGCCATGAATGGAGAGCAGTGCATTATATGAAGAAGGTGACTTAGAAACACAGTTTTAATTTCTGTGGACAAATACGTTCTTCATTTCAATGTCAAATATATTTAGTACATTCTAGGCTTTTCCTAAAAATCTCATTTAAGTTTTACAAAGGCTTTGAAAAAAAAAAAAAAATCTGGGCGGGGCGTCTAACAGTGTGGTTAATACACTTCCGGTTATGGCGTCTTACTGAGCAGCTGCTGGGCTCTGAGCTCCGACCAATATACCCTGCATTTAGATATCTAGACCACTGCTAAGATATTTTTCGTACGAGCAAACTCTTTTCAATTCAATTCAACCTGCGAAGATGCCGAGTAAACACAAATTAAAAGCGAAAACAACCAGCAAAGAAGGATCCGAAGGAGACGCTAGCAGCGAAGTGGAAACCGAGCACATGGAGGAGGCTAATGCTAGCTCCCAGACTTTCTGAACTAATTCAAGCTTTGAAAACTCACTTTACCACGCAACTACGGGAGGTTATAACTTCGAATCAAGAAATGAAAGACACAATTGGAGTATTCCTCGAGAGGCTTACCTCTGCAGAATCCCGCATAAGCAACCTGGAGGACGGCGTCGCCTCGTTAACAGGCAAAGAAGCGTCCATGCAAAAGAAAATCCAGGATCTCGCTTTGAAGGTGGACGAGCTTGAAAACAGAAGCCGGAGATCCAACCTGAGGCTCGTGGGTTTATCCGAGAAGACAGAGCAAGGGGACATCGCGGCTTTTCTGCAGACCTGGCTGATGGAAGTCCTGGGGCGGGACGCGTTTCCCCCTCTCCCCCATTATGGAGCGGGCCCACAGGCTGCAGGGCCAGAGAGCTCCTGATTTTATGACCATCATGAAATTCCTAAACTAAACTGATTCACTGCCTTTGGGAATGTCCTGAGATTCAGAATGTTTGGAAGGAGGTTTTGGATAAAATGTCACTTATCGTCGGTACTAAACTCAATCTCTGTCCTAGGTTGTGTGTCTTAGGAATTTTTCCCACTCAAATAAGCAAGGTTGATCAAAAATCCATAATTTATTGTTTGGTGCAGGCTAAATATAGTATAGCCAGGTCCTGGAAATCTGTAACCAGACCCCGATTAAAGACTTGGATGTCTACATTATCAAGCTCTCTTGCCTTGGAGAAACTCACCTTTATGATTAAGGGTAAATATTGTGTGTTCAAAAAGATATGGGAAAAGTTTTTGCTATTCTTGGAAAATATAAATACTCATAATGATGATTGACTGAATGTACTCTAGCTAATTTTGCTTATGTTTATATTCTTATAGTGGCTGTAAGTCTGTTATCGTCATGTTAATTCCAAATGTATTCACTTGCTCAAAAAATGTATGAAACTGAAACACTGATGTCAGGATGCCTAGGACCAGGAAGGACGATGCCATCACCTCGTACCTAGCTTGTGGACTGTGATTAAATCTCTTGGACTAAGTCTCAACTTACACCCCTGAGATAACAAACTTAAAGTACTATGTCTCACTGCAGTCAACTAATGTCTGTCACCTTGAATGTTTAAGTTGTTAATGTGTTTTCTTTTGGGTTTTGTTAGGTGTTTTGTGCACTTGTGAATTATTTGTCTGTGTGTCTCTTTTGAAATGTAAAAGACAATAAACAGATTTTGGAAAAAAAATCAAACAGTGTGGTTAATAACTTGTAGAGTGGAGAAAGATTTTTGAAGAATTTCAGTTTAAATTTCTTGCACAGCTACAAACTTCAATCTACTCAGATGACTTTATTTTTGATGGAAAACAGGTGTGTATTTTCATGAAATGTTATTGTTGTAAGAATTAGGGGTTTCTATCAAATCCTGCTGCTCCTGGTTAAAAAATGTGTCTGACATCAGCAATGTGTTTGAGCTTTGCACATTCCATCTTTATAAATGGTTTTGAATTGCTCAGTATACTTTTCAGAATGAAGTCCTTGCTTTTTCATGGTTCACTTCTTACAAACATGATTTACAGCCCAGGTAACTTAACATGATTGAAAACTCAAAACTATAGTAAACTCAGTGTAAAAAGTATGAATCATGTGTTGTTGTTGGATATCATGAGTCAAAAGGCAGGGACCTTCCGAAACCATCTGCAAAATATTCTCGTTCTTTCTACTGTTTACTCTGTAGTCTTACTTTTACAATATTTCACCAGAACCTTTCTTTTCTGTCTCTCAGCTGGCTCCAGTTCGTTTGAGTCACAGAAGATGGATCGTCCCTCTATATCGGTGATGTCCCCTACCAGTCCTGGCACCCTTCGAGACCTTCCTCTGGTGCTGCCTGGACAGCTTTCTGTAAGTAAAGAAGGAAGTGTTTGGTCTGAGGTTTGACTCTAGTGGAGGGTAACTACATTTCAACATCTTTTAGGTAAAGCTGTGGTACGACAAAGTGGGTCACCAGTTGATTGTCAACGTCCTTCAAGCCATAGACCTGCCACCTCGACCAGACGGCCGACCTCGAAACCCATATGTCAAAATGTATTTCCTGCCGGATCGGAGGTAAGGAGGTTTATTGTATTTTCGCTCTCTTTACCACCCTGCCTTGCGTGTATTGAGCTAACAATACCACCCCCCAGCGCTTGTATTATATAAGTATAACATTTACATTTTGCATTTTAAAGGTTATATTATCCGCTTGAACTCATTTTGCTTGTTTTTCTTCTGGGTTCCAGTGACAAGAGTAAACGACGGACTAAAACGGTGAAGAAGAGCTCTGAGCCCAAGTGGAACCAGACTTTCATATATTCCCATGTTCACCGGCGGGACTTCAGGGAGCGCATGCTGGAAATCACTGTCTGGGATCAGCCCAGAGTGCAGGAGGAAGAGAGCGAATTTCTGGGCGAGGTTGGCAATGTCTCACAATGTCCCCATACTGATCACAGAACATAACATTGCTAAGATGTTGCTGTATTTATAATGAATGAAAAAATACAAATCATGCTGTGCTGACATTTTTTTAATGTAAATTCTGCCAAAGGACAAAATTTACAGCTGAAAATGTTTTATGTTTTTTTCCTCTCAAGCAATGGTTGTGTGTGTTTGAACAAATTGAAAAGTCCATGCTAAAGTCATTTAATATTTATTTTATTTTTAACTTAAAAGATGAAAAGTCATTACATCCTTTACAAATATTAGCAAGTTTTCTGTATTAGCTCTTTTCATCCTTCCTTTAAATCTGTGAGAAATTTGGTTGAGTCAGTAATCAGTGCTCATAAACTTGTTACCCCAACAAGTAAAAAAAACCCAGATTTGTCAAGATTTGAGTCTTTCCACCACTCCGATGACACATAAAACACTTGGTTTTTGATTCTCAGTTCTTCTTCTCCAATATTCTCATCATCTGTCCTTCGACTCTGTCCTGTCAGATCCTAATAGAGCTTGAGACGGCCTTATTGGACGACACCCCCCACTGGTACAAACTCCAGACTCATGACGTGTCCTCCATACCTCTGCCTCAGCCATCTCCATACCTCCCGCGCCGACACGTCCATGGAGACAGTCCAAGCAAGAAACTACAGAGTATGTCCTTCAGGATGCAGTCTTCCACATTTCATTGGACCTGCGATGTGTTTGAGTCTGCACCAGTTAACCTCTCCCTCTTCTGAGCTTTCTCCTTTGTGTCAGGACGTCTCAGCTTTGCCCCGTCTTACCCTGTTTATGTGTGTATGCAGGGTCTCATCGCATCATTGATACAGAGTTTGATGATGGTTTGATAGGTGGGACTAAAGGTGGGTGGGGGGCATGACTACTGAGTTTTTCCTTGTAGTAGCTTGTAATTGTCCAGCACTTGGTGAGAAGCTTCTTCTTGCATCCTTCCTCTCCTCATATAAATAATTTAAAGATCTAATTTGCACCATCATATTAAAATACACAATTCTGTTGTGATTTTTTACTATTCATCATGTCCTGCAGCACAGTCCACAGTAATCCTGTGCCCTTTAGTTTGTACTAACCTTTCTAGAAGCTGCAGTGAGCTGTTTCTCCTCCTCTGCTGGACTGTAGACTTACTGAAGCACCGAGTGCATGTTAGACTGCAGAGCTCTTTTGTTCTCTGCCATTTCTCTCAATCCCCTGCATGTTTTTAGTCCTACAAACTTGTGGCTCACTTCACAGGAGACAACATGCATATGAGGATTACCTCTTTTTTATACTGATATATTTTACTTTTTATGTTTTACTTTTTTGACCAGCAGTAAATGTCTTTGTTGTTTGTCTGTTTCTGCAGTAGCTTTAGTTCTCACCAGTCTAATGTGCACCTGATTACTGAGTCGTATATGTTCAAAGTTAATTGAGCCTTTTTTAGATGCCATAAGAGTGTTGTTTGTGACTAAAGGAGCACTAGTATGCTCATTGCCAGTATGAAAAGGATGGCAGACCAAAAACCAATTCCACATGAAGTCGATGCTCATGGTTATCTGCAATGTTTTTCATTTAATGAAAAATCCTTCTTTGTACAACCATCACCAGAGACTCCAGGCCCCAGAAAAAAAGCAGACTCAGAGAGTCAGTAAATTTATTTAGAAGAAATAAAGTTACTGGTTTTTCCCGTGTATAGTACACGGGAAAAACCAGTGTTTTGATACACAAAACACAGGTTTTGTGTGTTTGGTGTATCAAAAACACATAAAACCTGAGAAAAAGCTAACATCAACAGAAAAAGCTAACAACAGAAAAATAGTAGAGAAACCTGAAAGATAACCAGGTAGCATAATGATTGGGGAGGGTAATAACTAAGCAATTTCAGGTGAACTGACTCCAAATGGAAGATATTATCAAGGAACTGGAAGCTAGAAAGAACAAGTATTTTTAATGGCTGAAAATATTTACTCATTAAGACAAAAAGACCTACTCAAAATACATAAACCCCCAGAAGACTTAAGAGAGATCCACTAAAAATGCATAATACTTTACCCAGTTTAGAACCAAAACATTTCTGTCTAAATTAATACATGTCTTTTCTGGACAAGGAAGCAGGAAGAAACAGGCACCTGTTTGCTGTTTCCTGTTTGTTTGGATTCAACACCTTTCACTATGTAATATATTATAAACTAGAATTAAATAACACGTATGTTCATTTCTTCAGAAATACATGTTTAAATGAAGCTACAACAGGTTATTTGAATCCAGAACTATGGCTTTTTAACTTTATTTGATCGCTTGGCCAAAAAAATAGCTTTATCTGTAAATAAGTTACAACTTTAAATGTTTGATTAGTAATTCATCTGGTGCTACATACATTTTTAAATCTTTAACCTGAAAGAGGCACTGCAGAAACAGTCAGGCACTTGATTTGCTTGTAAAACATCTTGATGTGATGTTCTACATCCAGCAAAAGATTTGCATCTGTAGTAGTAGCAGTAGTTGTTGTAGCAGTAGTGAATTGAATACCTCTTCTAACTGATGCATCATTTATAAATGAAATGAAAAGGTTTGATCTGAGTGGGTTCACTTTTTCTTGATTGTGAATTTATGTTTGCATCCATATAAATCCCCGAAGGATGTTTTGTTGGTCATGCGTGTCCACATCCTGTGTTTGTGCGAAGGTGGAGAGCGAAACTCCCGTGAGAGAGATCGGAGCAGCACGTTGGCTGTCCCAGATCAGCCGCGGCCCATCCAGCACCGCTCCCGCTCCGTGTCTCCTCACAGAGAGGACTCCTGCAGGGCTCGGTCTCGGCCCCCACACGTGCCCATGCAAAGGTCAGCTTCCCACAACAGTGTCTCACGTTGCCTTTCATTTCTGCATGTAGTCATAACTTCCTACTTTTGATAAATTCAAGTGAACTATGTGGGTTTTTTCCCTCTATTTTTTATGTATTTATTTATTTATTTATTTTACAATTCATTGCGTTGAACTGTATCAGCAACTTCTTTCAAGAATAGATCTAATTTAAAGACCACATAAAACATACATAATGTTCAGATGACATTTCGCCCATATTGTGTTATTATATGTCACAGAATCTGTGGTAATTCAGATTCTTGAAAGGTGATTGAGATGCGTCTATTAATAGTCTTGTGACATGGTTCCTCAGTTAAAGTTAAAAATGCTTAGCTACAGCGTCTTTTAAAATATGTATACCCTTTGAACTTTTCTTTACATTTTGTCACATTACAACAAAATTCAATGTATTTTATAAAAATTAAATGTAATAAACCAACACAAAGCAGAGCAGTGAATACCATCAAAGTGGAAAGATGGTGTGTGGTTTTTAATTAAATTTTGCAAATGCAATTCTTAAAAAGGTTAAATGCATGTGTATTCAGCACCTCTTCTTCTACTGTATCCAAAATAAAGCCCCAACGTGTGACCAGTTACATTCAGAGATAATCTAGTAAAAAGACACCATCTGTGAGTAATTTATTCTTAGAATAAACCTAGCTTTTCTGTGAATGCCTCAGAGGTTTCCAAGGGAACATTAGTGAACAAAGAGCATCATGTAGACTAAGAAACACAGCAGACAGGTCAGGTAGAAAGATGTGGAGAGGTTTAAAGGAGAGTTAGGGTATCGAACAATAGTCCAACTATTAAGGATCTCACGGAGGACTGTTCATTCAAACAACTGAAAAAGGAGCAAGTACTGCAAATCTACAAACATGTGGGTTTTTGTCCATCTAAACTGGCAAGGCAGGCAAAGGAGAGCATTAGTAGAGAAACTACCAGAAGTCCCATGGCAGATCAACTCTTCAGTTTAGAGAAATTGTTGTCAGTGAAACTACATGCTTCACAAATTTGACCCTTGTGGAAGAGTGGTAAGAAAATCTTTGGGAAGACTTAAATTTTGTTTATCCCTTTATTTATTTATTTTTTTTTTACAAAGGGGCTTAATATAGCTTAATGTGGAAAAGTCTGAGTGACACTTTGCAAGTCGCTGTATCACATAGATAAGGACTTGTTCTTTGTATCCCTGTTAAGATACTGATAATCAAGAAAATTAGATTTTTTCTTTGTTTCTTATTTGTAGTAATCAATATCTTTCAGTCAGAATCCATAGTGTATTAAATAAATATGTAGTGGATTACATATATTTTAATGTAAATGCTTTTAATTTTCTTCAGGAGTTTGGATGAGATTCACCAAAACCGCAACCACTCACATTCCCCAACACACTACCACGAGTCCTCCCTGGAGCACCAGCGCTCCGGCGACTCAGACTACGAGTATTCAGAGGACAGGTAAACTAACATTGGGATGTCTTGAAACTATAGAGTGAAGAAATGTGTAAAACAGTAATTTATCAGTAACTGCTCACAACATTTTACGCTACAAAACCCTAAAATTGTAAAACGTTCGATTTGTTTTGTGAAGGTTGCCTCTTAATTTGCTTAATTGTTTTTTTGTTTTGTTTTTTATTTGCTTCCACCAAACTAATTCTACTAATACGTCTGACTGTGTTTGTCTTAGACTGTAATATGAAAAATATTTTTCCTGCTTTCTATCATTCATAAATCCACTTTGCTCATCTGCATTGCCATCCTGTTTTTTTTTTTTGTGTGTTCTCCTGGGTCGTTTTTCATTCGTTCACTCATCGTCATGGCACTGACAGTGAGGTCCTGGAGATGAACAGATCAATTCGAGGCGGGAGTGCAGAGTGCCTACATACAAACAGGTACAAACACCATTCAGCTGTGTTTTAATGGTTGCCATCATACCTTAACAACTTCATCTTAACAGAAGTTTTTTGGTGTATAAGGAATGAGTTGAATGTTTTCTGCATCTGCATGAAATCAAAGGATTTTGCATTTGTGCCTAGGTGCTGCAGCATACTTTGAATTTCTTTTCCAGAATTCTTTTAGATTTTCACTACTGCCTTTATAAAAAAAAAAACAACACAAAACACATGAATCAATATAAAATTGAATTAGAAGCCAACCCTCTCCATGAGCTGAAAGAAGACAAAGCTTTCTTTCTCATTTCCCAGCATTTTCTCTGAGATATTTTCTCTATTTTCCGCTTTTTTCTTGTCTTGCTTTCAATGTGCATGATTTCTACTCGTTCAACCAGGAGCATAGGTAGATACAGCAACACGCTCCCCCCCAAAATGCCCCTTTTAGTAAATGGTATCCATAAAGACATTTACAGGTAAGCGTTTTACACTCGGAAGGCAATCTTGTCTTTCCTTCCTTACTCTGTGCTTGTCTTATTTCAATTACTCATTTGTGAATCTTTTTGGTACAACAAGCCTCCCACTGTGTTTTTGTTGTGGTCAGAATGTTGCAGAAGCCGGTCTGGATTAATTCACCCATCACCAATTTCTACACCTATTTCATACCTATGTGTTGCCCTTTCATTTCTTCCTGCTACAATTTCAATGTTGTTGTTATCATTCATCAATCAATCAATCAATCAATCAATCAATCAATCAATCAATCACATTTATTGGAGCAATATAATGTTGCTTTTAATTTATTAAAGAAATGCTCTTTAAATCAAACACAATCTGTACCATTTGTTGGTCTCAATTTATTGATGCTCAGTACAGATCGTCTCTTTGCAAATAGCTTCCAAACACTTTGCATATGAAAAAAATTGCTATTTATTTCAAATGTTTACATTTGGGGTCTCAAAATTCCGAACAGCAAATGTCCGAATTATAAGTGCCAGTTCTACTGAATATTTCATTCCTTGACACAGAAAACTAGTTGTCAGCGAAACACTCAACATGTTCAAAACATGTTTTATACCATCTTACCTGGAGCTGTGTGTTAGAGAGCTGAAACGAAATGAGGCAATGAGGTCTCAGTTTAGCATTGGTTAACTTAGCAGTGGGGTGTAATCATACAAATCAAGAACACATCGGTTAATTTACTGACTCAGGCTTATTAGTTAGAACCAATATACAACCACTACAAAATGGAGATGAGTATCTGAGAAAATATATAAAGTATAATATAGCAAGTATGAGAATAATTATGAAACATTTCTTTCAAACAAGAAAAGATGCTAAAATTGAATTTGAAAAGTTAGAGATATATGGTGCTACAAGGCAGTGTCACGTAGGTCTGAAGGCAAAGCTTGCTAAACTAGTCATTGCACTTATATATCTAGGAGATATTGACTGTAGTATCCATTTCCATACTCTTAGCTTTTCCATTTTTTCCATATCTGACTCAGCTTAAAATTAATCTGTCATTATTTGCACTACTATATTCATTGCTCATAACTACCATGAGGCAAAAACTCTCATATTAAACAGAATAAACTTCCCAGCTATAACCGTTTAAATTATATGTACGTACATTATATAAATCTACAGTATTGTTGTTTTCTCTCAAGAAATAGCTCTGTAGATTATATTATGTAATAAGCATTACACATAATCTCCAACTAGATAAACTATCTCTATGCCTTTATGTAATGAAATCCTTGCTCTGAAGTTGCAGATGGAATTTAGTTTAGCTCATGTGTTCATTTAGTATTTCCTTTATCTTAAAAATCTGAAGGCGATCTGAGCTTACAGAAAACTCAACTGCACTGAATAATATGTCTTTATGTAGCTACAGTGCTGGTTTTCCACATGATCAAAAAACTAATTTTATTGTCAGACATTAATAACCTGAAAGAATACAAACAAACAACAATTTTCAAATGAGGATTTCATTTATAACGTGGAAAACTTAACAAAATCAGTCTAACCCTAAGTGAAAAAGCCATCATCTTTTAAAACTGGTTGTGCTATCTGTGGTAGCAACAACTGCCATCAAGAATGTGATAAGTGGCAAGGAAATGTTTACACCACAGTGAAGGAACCTGCTACAGCCTCTCAGTCATATTTAAGTTGAGACTTTGACTAGGTGGAGTTTAGATTTATGACCTTCCACAGTCAATTAAATATGTAGTAATCTTGGCAATATTTACAAGCAGGTTGTGTGAGCAGTTTTTATTTTAATGCATTCATGTGCTTCCATCAGTTTGCCTTAGAAGTATTACAATGCAGAGTGGAAGGGAGAAGAAGGCCATTGTGTAAGTCAATATAGAGGAGGGAACTTCTGGATGTTGCCAAAGGCACTGGATGTTGATGCTTTAAGGTATATACTGTAAGGTATCTTGAGATGTGCAATAGATGTGACTAAAATCTCAAATCCTGATCCCCATAGTCCTCTAGGGGAGCAAGTCCTTTCTGTTGGGGGCAAAGATTGGGGAATGCTGCTTTACATATTGTGCTGGGTTTGTTTTTAACTGAATGAGTTTGCAATGTGCTCTTAGAACAATTTTATGAAGCCTCCTGTTCCTGGGAAAAATTATCACTGTTCTCTGTTTTCTCAATTTCTGGACTGTGGCTGTAATTGCATTTTCCAGATATATTTCAATTACGTTTTTCTCATCTGTTCCTGAATTGCTTCAGATTGTGGGTATAATGCTTTCTGTAATATTTTAAGGGATTTCTTAATTGTGGATGTCTGGATAATAATCAGATCTCTGTGTGGCTTGCATAACTGAACTCAGCTTTCCAAAAAATGTGGCTAATCACAGTTAACTCATGATTTAACAAAGGAATAGTATGGTTCACATTGCGGCATGTTGGTTTGGCTTGTTTCTTTTTCATCAGTAAATAAAATTACTTTTGTCTGATACTGAAATTAGTTTGATGATCTGATGCATTTAGGTGCAAAGAAAAACCAAAAAAAGAAAAGAAAAACAAACCTGCTTTATTAGTTTATATGTTATAAACATTTGTTCAGTGCACCTGATGCTTGATGTTGTGATGCAAATTTTCATTTCTTAACCCCACCTTCACCTGTTGAGTTGCTGCTGCACTCTGTCACTTGCATGTGTCATTTGGTTTTCCTTTGCCTTTCTTTGCATGCGGGTGTTTGGTACACAGCTCCACCCTCCCTCCATGCCTAAAGAGTAAGCCATATACCAGACAAGAGGGGGGCGGCATCTTGCCTCGTAGCATCCTCACACACCGTGTTCTCAGGTTCACAGACGAGGTCACGGTTAGGTAAGAACAGAGCGAATTTCACACATTTCCACTCTCATTCTGTCACCATTCTGAAACATGGTTTTACTCTCGACTGACAGCTAATTCTAACATGTGAAGCATTGCACCAGTTTTAAATTAATGATCTACTTTTGTAATTAACAGTACATTAAAAGAAATCTGCACACAGCTTTTAAAATGTGATTTTTTTTTAATTTAAAGAAGTTAAACCAAGATAAACCATTTCATTTTCTATCTTTAAATATTAGCTATAACCTGTAAAACTCAAAAGAAAAAATATACTAACGCTGTTTAGGAGAGATATAGATTGTTAACCAAACAGTACTGTGTTTTTTTAAGTTTGTATACTCTTTTAAAGCTGTACATATGCCTTTGCTGAGGGTCACCCACCACATTTAGACTTATAGAGTAAACACTTGGCATCTTGTCGAACGCCTCTGGTCAAACTCACATATGTGTGGTCTAGTAGGTTTTTCCTTAAACTTCCTGACAACTCATTCCAAAAGTTAAACACAAGCACACAATGAAGCATGGTGGTGGTAGCATAATGCTTTGTCATGTTTTTATTTTGTAGCTTGGACTGAAGTATTAGTTAGGATGGCGAGAGTAATGGACAATTTAAAAAAAGAAAAGTTTCCAATTTTGCAACAAAACTTCCAAAGTTCTAAGACAGCTGACAACAAAAAAATATGTATTTTTCAGCACAAAGATGAATCCAAGCACACATCCAAATCAAGAGTAAAATTCTACCCAGGAAACAAATTGCATCTGAAATGCTGAAATTGAATCAAAAGTTGTTTCAATTTAGTATTAGTGCAAAGGTGTGTAATCAGGTTGTGTAAATTTCTATGTTTCTGTTTTTCTCAAAAAGATGTAAGTTAATGTTTTAATTGAGTTTTACAGGTTTATGTCACCTTTAAAGTGGAAGGACTTCTGAAATGGTTTACCGTGTATTTATTAAATGTTTTATTTCTATATTTGTTTTTTACATCACACAAACTTTGCACTGTAATTGGATGTATAGGTAAATTACTAGTGTTGAGATTTAAACAAGTCATTATCTAATAACATCTACAACTAATATTTAGATTTAAGATGAGTAGATTTAGATGTTTTGCTTTGAGCATCAAAACACCTGGCCAAATGGAAACAAATTTCTTCCTACTGTATAAGCCTAATTCGTAAGAAAAACAAACATCTAGAAAGAAACAGCAGTATTTATTTATTTATTTTTTTTCGACACTAAAATTGAGAGACAAGAAATGAGATGATGAAGACATAACCACGGAACCCATAAAATCTTAGGCAGCTTTGTCTTACCTTTTGTTTTACTAGCATTTTTAATGTGAAAAGATTGAAGATGTTAAGAAACGAAGCTACAAATTTGGAATGTATTAATCCCAATTTACAAATATTTATTAGAATAAAACTTGCAACAATTACTTTATTATAATTCTAAATCTTTAGAGATCGTGAAGCGCTATTTCATTCAAAATAAAAAAAGGAATAATGTTAATAAATATTCCATCAAAAAAAATCACAAATTAAGTCTATTATGAAATGCATAATGAAATAAAAATGTGATTGACAAAATAATCTATGCATTAAAAATATACATTGTTTTTATTTCATCAGGGGATATATTTACTTGGAGTGTTTATTATTTTTTTATTAATAACAGTATTAATGTTTTTAATGCTGTATAAAATGACCCTTCACTGTTGCTACCTTTGGTTTAGAATTCAAACAATTAGATCATATTTTACCTTTTTTATTACTATGCAATTTGGAGGAGTTTTTACTCAAGTTTATTTTAACACCATTATCTCATATGAGCCCACGACTACTTATCATTGCTGCTATTTCAGGGTTAATTCACTGACTATGGTGAATAAAAGAAACTATTCAATTGAACCCCAGCTAAATTAGTTGGTTTGTTTTTCTGTCCTTTTGTGGAAATGCATTTGTGTTTATGTGTTGTGTTATTTGCATTTGTAAATTGCATTTGTTGATTCAAACATGATCCAATTACTTCTAAGTTTGCCTGTTTCCATGTCGCTGCATGTTCTTTGTTTAGTTGCAGGATTGCCACTTTCAACACTTAGGTCATGCGATGTTATACGATGGCATCCATTTAAAGGCACTTGATGTCAGAAAGTGAAATGGGACAAACACACAGACGTATACAAATATCTGTGAACCAATTACGAACTCATACAAACCAATCCTTCTGCCTCTGACACCTGGTTTCCATGGTAACTCATCAGCCTACCATCTCAGTGATCTCCCAGCGTTTGGTTGCTAGGAATGACTTGCTATGATAAGTGTAACAGCAGAGCCATTACATGTTACTGTATTGTCTGATTCTACCTCTCCCCCCACCACCACCTTCTTAAATCTCTGTCTCTACTCTTCTTATGTCTGTCCTTTCTCTCTCCTTCCTGCATTTTAATAAAACACTCTACTTTTTATCATCACACATTGGATCTAGCTGATTTTGTTTTTCATCTTTGTTTCTCTGCCTTGTTCTTCTGCCATTTTGTGGCGTTGCAGCGATCTGCAGCCATCCCTGGACAGAGTGAGGAGTGCCAGCACCACATGTCTGAGACCAGACACCAACTTTCACTCCTCTGACAGAGACAGGTATCCGACAAAAAATGTGCAATGTGTGACTCAGGCAGCTTTACAGTGACTTTACGTATGTGCGTTTACAAGGATGATGTGATCCAGTATTTATTGTTTTAAAGATGTTCCATGTTTTCACCTCATCTCATATCATGTGCCCTGCCCCTTATAACTACACATTTTCTCTCCATATTCGCACAAGAGTGCTTTATGAAGAATATGAAAAACCTTTCTCTCCAAGCAACTGGCATCTATGGATGCCAATAGGTCCAGATTAACCTTTACAGAAATAGTAGCTCTGGTATTTAAATACTTACTTACACTTTCCCAACATTGTTGAATTGAAGAACTGAAGAATCATAAAGTTGGGCTTTTATAGCAAAGCTAATTTGTTTAAACATGATTTCAGTTCTATATTGTGCTGTGGAAAGTTATCTCAGTTCACATTGGTGGAGTCCTTCAGATATAATTTTCAGGTTATGTGTTCACATGTAAATGTGCTGGTATGAAAATTAAAAGTACAGACAAACACATATGATGAACTTTTTCTCAAGCTGCGTCTTAGTAGTTCTGATGGTTCATGTCTCTTCTAGCTTTCTGATACTGTGCCATGAAGTGTGCAGCACATTCATGGCCTTTACTAACAAAATTTCCTGGTGTTCTCACCCTGGAACGCTCCTCCTTCTCCTGCCCCTCTAGGTGCTCCAATTCTTTGCCCCGCAGGACTCCCCCAAGCCCCAGGATCTTAGTAGAGCATGTGGCCCCAGAGGAAGAGAGGTATATCAGGCCTGCCCTCCCATCTGCTTTCTCCCTACTTCTTGCTTGCTTTGCTTTGCTGCTCAAACCTCCTTGACTTTTCCTTCTGGAAGCATTTCCTTTTGCTTAGAGCTCAAGCTTGATATAACGTATCACAAACCTTGAGATCGATGCTGTTTCGTTCCCTTTTGTCGTAAAGACTTGTGGTCTAAAGCTATGTAACTCCATATTTATTCTGCTGTAGCTGCTTCTCTGCTGAACTCCCACTGTCATTTTTAACACTACTTTGGCTTTAAAGCTCTTTATTTGGTTCAACATTGTTATTAGGGAAGAAAAAGAGTTTACATGATGTGCAGTTCTCAGTTAAATTGCTTTCATAATCCTCCCTAAAAAAGTACAGCATCAGTTTTAGGATCTTAGTTTTTTTTAATACTCAGGCAACATTCAGTGCACATCTAAGGGGTGGCTGCTTTCCACACATTTCTTTGTCTTCCTCTATTTTTTGGTTGTCAAAACAGGGAGAGTATTAATTCATCCAGTCTAAACTGTCTGTGGGAAAGCAGAAAGTGTCTTGAACTGGACAGGTAAGATCATTTTTGCATTCATTCATTCATTCATTCATTCATTTGATCAGTTTCCTCTCTCATTTTTATCATCACTTAATTCTTAATGACTATAAACATCTAAACTGGTTGGTGAGATCTTTAAGTATGCAGCACTACATATGACATTGAATTGGCCCAGACAATCAGCACAAAATCTGTATGATATAAATCATTTTCAACAAGCCATCTTTTAAAAAAATGTAAACAACTCCTGTTATGTTTACATATATTTTACATTTTTTGAGAGATGCCTGCCTCATGGACTATCAGAGACAAACTTCCCAGATTTTTGAAAATGTTTTTAATCTAAATCTGCCACAAGTGTGAATAATTGTTGACTTAATAGTAATTAAAATGAAATGAACTGTTTATTCAAAGTTTTTTCATCAGATTTTAGCAGCCTTTATAACGTTAATATTTTAATAGAAAGTTTTAGAACACAATTCTTTAATAAAGTCTACCAGTTTTATTGTATAATGTGATACAATGCAATACGACATAATAAAATAAAGTGGATCTACAACTGATCTCACAACTTTGTGGCCCCTATTAGAGGTGAATGTAAGAAGGTTTGGTAAGTGTGGTGAGTGTGATAGACAAATAATGTGAGATGAATCCAAGTTGAACCTATGAGATTACAAAATACCCCCCATGTCCAGTTGTGTAGTTTGCATTCACAGGCAAACTGACATTTGATACTGATATCATGTGATAAGAGGACAATTAATTTCATCATGTAGCAGACCCACCTTCAGGGAGCCTACAGTCGTGCGATTAGGTCATTTGCAGTTTAAACTTACATGCTGAATGTTTACAGCCATCTGTTGAGCCTCAAACAGCTCCTGGTATGTTTGGTGCGAACTTCATCATGAGATGGTCAGAGCTGCTACAAAATGGAGCAGCAGCCTGACGGATACCAAATTCATTTCTGATGTTGTGGGTTTTGATTTTGAGTCTTTCTGATGTTATTTATAAGGACTAGAGAGCAAGTTTTTCTGTGGGTTCTGAGACAGAGGTAGATGTTTTTAATACAAAGATAATAAAATATATGAATAAAAGATTTTCCCAATCTTATGCATGACACAATATGTCCCTAAAATGTAACAGATCTTTATACAACTCAAAAAATTTGCCTCGAAGCTCATGCCGTTCACTGATGCATTTAAGGGCTAAATATGGTGAAAGTGTTTCATTTTGTTCCAGTTAATTAAGTAGGAAAGTAGAATCTCAATACAATTTTTACGCAATTGATTGGTGCAGCGATTGTAAGAAAAAAAAACCTGTTAGATGTGAATACTAAGAGTCTTACCCTAATGTCTGTAAAATTATTTCTTAGTTCACAATAGTCAAAATCACAGCAACATGTATTTGATGGGTTGTTGTATGAAACACCGGACCTCAAGAGGAGTGAAACTTTGTGCAACATTTTTCTTGAGGTATTTTTTTTTTTTGCTCTCTTTAGATAGTTTGATATTCTTTTTTTTATCTTTTTTTTTTATTTGCTGCCAGCAGTCGAATTCAGCCCACCTCTATCTTAAGAGGCAGTAGAAGAAGAGGGGGCCCCCTCAGGCCCTTTGCACAGACAGTGCTGTCTGGTTCCTGTCCTAACTCGCCGCGCCCGGACAGGTGCATGTTGTTATCTATGTTGATCTTTTCCTCCCCCTATGTGTGCTTCTGTTGATGTTTTCAAGCAGGTATGTTTTTCCCCATGTGCTCTTCTAGGATGTGTGTTGACTATGTAGAGAACATACCCAGAAAATTGTCCTTTACTCCTTTTCCTTTTCTCCTAACTTTATTGTCTAACTTTTCTGCAGATGTCATTTTGTTGCTCCTGTGATTCCACTTTTAAATATGTCAATATTTAATTTTGGGACTAGACATGTCTCATCCTTCCACCTGTTTTTTTTTGTCTTTGATGCTTATTGTTAGAGCACACCCACACGGCAGCCCTTCTCCTCCAACTGTGTTATCCGGTCGAAGGGGTCGGCAGCTTCCACAGCTCCCTGCGAAGAGCAGCAGCATAGAGCATGGTATGTTTCTCAAGCCATAATATAAAGCAAAACAGAAAAAAAAATATATGAACAGTTTAAAACTACACCAAAGTCAACATTTGGCAATGAAGCTTTACATTAAGTTTATAAGTTAAGAGTGGTGTGCCCTGTCTCTACTAAGATGGTCTGGAGAATGTAAAAGGATGCAAATATGTTGTTTTTATCTTTTATCTTAAATTTTTTTTATCCTTTGATTTTTAAATATATATTCTACTTTGGATTCACCGTGACCAAATTTAAGAGTTCTAATGCATAGTCAAAATGGCATGAAAATGAATTTCCTCTTTGTACATAAGAGGGTTATCAATCAATATGTTTTTCAAGGTAAATTTGTTTTTACTCTTTTTTTTTTAATGCTTTATTTATCTTCTTATTTGTATCAGCCCTAGCAGTGGAGGAGCGAGCCCGACAGCTGCCAATGAAAGTACATTCCTACCGGCCTTCAGCCTCCCACAACTCTCAAACAGACCTCAAGACCAAACGGGAGGTATACATCTCCAACTCTTCTTCTGTGAAGCTTTAGATCACTTTTTCAGAATGTAGATTTTTGATCCCTAGTTTGGCATAAATCAGATTAACCCGCCAGAGCTTTGATTGCAGATGTACGCAGAGCAGAGGCGCAGCAGTGACAACATGTCGGCTAGATCTTCGGACAGTGACATGAGCGACGTGTCGGCTCTCTCCCGTGCCAGCAGTGCCTCTCGTCTCAGTAGCACCAGTTACATGTCTATACAATCAGAGCGGCCCGGAGGACGGCTCAGGTCAGTTTTTTGGTGCATGCTCTGGTCACAATCTGAACAATATTTTACTTTTTTTTTTTAAACTGCATGCTAATCACTGTTTTTTTTTTCTTTCTGAATGTTGCATGCTTCCGCTCCTCTGCATGATCGGTCTCCTCTGTCACACACATTGTCGCATGCAAACAATCACGCAAACTCACCAAATGGGACAATTTAAAAACAAACTTAGATCAAAGTCTTTAGAGGAGGACAAAAAGGACAGGAGGATATCGTGGGAGGTGAACGGAGAGGAGGAGAAAAAGAGGGAAGCAGGAAAGAGACGCTTCTCTCAGGAGTTGAAACGCAGAAGACATACTGTAGCAGGAGACACAAGGGAGTCCAGGTAACAATAATTCTCCACCTCCTCTAAAATCAATCCTTCCCTTCCTTATGACGGAGGAAAAAAGCAAACACCAACGTTATGTAATTTACTGAATAACGTTGAACTGAACATAAGTAAAATAGATTTGATTGTCTGCACGTTAACACATTCAGAAACACCATTAATAAAAATGTGCATCTAAATATTTCAATAAATCACCAACACAAAGAAAAACATTCAGACAGAGATCTACTGACTTCAGAGAGCTTTCAGCAGCTTTAAAAAACAGCTTTGCTTTTCTGGCTTATTGATGGCCCTTTGGTGTTGCTCTTCAGCTGTTCATGTATGGCGTCTGTGCCGCGGTGGTTTCCAGTGAAACCTCACAAGCATCTAAGTATTCCCAAATATTTCCCAAACTCTGTAGTTATTTGAAAAATAAAACAACAACAAAAAAACCCATATAAATTAGTTGCGTCTTATTTTGCGAATTTTTTTGTAATGTTTTTCATTTTCTAGCGGTGATTTGTGTGAAAACGGGGAAGAACATGTTTAGAAAAGGTTTTGCTCAAAAATAAGGGCATATAATAGTGCATTCATAGATTTTTAGGTGAAATTGTTCTTTCACAGTCATTAAATGGTAAACATGCATAATAGAAAATTCAGATAAAGTCATTGTCTTTCGGCCCGTTAGTGATTAAATGTATTTTGACAAAGATAATGTGGTTATTCACCTTAACTAGAAGCAAATAAGGCTTCATTATTATTAAATATTATTTGTAGGTTTACTATATTTGAATGAGTGGATGCAGTGCTTTCCACCCACGTCATGACTCTTTATCACACATAGCTGTCCGAAAGCCTGATGATAAGCAGCATCCAATGCTGAACTGAGCTAATAAATTATCTGAAAATAAGCAAGAACTGAAGCAAAACTAAACATAAGCAAACCATAATTACGCTTAACTGACGTCAAGCTGATATAAAAAGGACATTTTGAACTCAAACACGCACACAGTGCTGGCTGACCAGAAGCAGGGCACTGACAGGGACAAATGACCCAATCCCAGGACTCCTCCATGGGTCAGGTGGTGATGTAGTGGAGCTTATTAGCTGGCAAATATATTGAAGTCTGGGAAAGTGAGAGAAGGTGACTCTGTTCTTTACAGTCCAACCGATTTTATGGATAAGCAGAACCTCTCACACTTTAAAGAGTCAGATGTGAGAGGAGTCTGTTTGAGTGTAAAGACTTTAAACAATACCAGGTATTTTAATATCCCTGTTTTAGCGCTTGTTCCTCTACTAATATGACTGCTGCTGAAAGAGCCGTTTCTTTAAACTCTACCATGTTGTCTTCAATATTGCAGACTAGTTCTCCATCACTTGCATCCTTTTACACATAGTTCAGTTTTGATCTTTTAGTTCAGGCCATCTTTTTTCCACTTTTTCTGTGTCCACTGCAAGACTTGTGTGGCTATCTAGGCATTGTTCACCCACTTTAACTAGGGATCTAATTATTTGTATTCTGAAGGCAATCAGGCTGTTGATATCTGTGTTCATGGATTCTGTTATCTGCTTCAGGACAGTTTGTCCAACTTCATGGGATAAACAGGAGAAGGAAACAGAGAAGACGTGGGATTACACAAACACATACCACATTCACTTTCATTGCTTTTTTGTATACCACCGTCCATCAGCCATCTTTCTCTAATTGCCTGTGCAATTGGCATTTTTGAGTAATTGAAAGTAATTTTTTTTTTTTTTGTGCTTTATTTTTAGATGAAAGAAAATTGTTAAACATACTGGGGATTTCATTAGTGCTGAAGTGTTTGTTCTGGGATTTGACAAAATGAGACCATGGAAGATTATTTCAAAACCTTCTCCATAAACCTTAACACCCACTTCATTCACAATTTGGCTGAAAAACAGACAAATATGTTCTAAGGAAACTAAAAATAAATCTGACCGTGCCATTCCAAAATTGTTTTCTTCTCATGACTTCATCCTTTTGCTCATTTGGATGTACAATATGTTTGGTATCAGTGTTATGATGAAAAGTTGAATCCCTCTTCATCTTCAGTTCACTAGTCGACAACAGTAAGATTGGGGACAAAATTGGATGGAATTTGGAACTTTATCTGCCTTGACGAAAACACTATTTCCATCTAAAGAAAAACGAATCGTACACATTCAGAAAAGAGCCACCAATTCCTGGACAATCCTTTGGTATTTTCAGTGTTGTTGCTGACCTTCCTGACCAGTTTCAATCTCATAAGCAGCCATTTTTCAATATATTTTTGTCCACTTCCACTGACAGATACCTTGGTGCACCAATTTGTTCCTTTGTAACGTCTTTGTAAATATTGATTATCTAAAAGAAGCAGACAAATAAACAAGAAAATCCAACAGGAACATCAAAACTTTATTTCTATTTCTGTTGCTTTATTTTGTTGCAGCTCTGAATTCAAAAAGGTTGAATTCTAAAAAGAAATCAAAACGTGCTTCACCACAAAGTTATTGTAGGGTTTTTTTTCTTTTTCCACAAATAAATTGTGTTTTTCTGTTGAATTGTACAGGATAATTGTTTCACTATTTGCAGAAAAGGTTTTGAAATTATAAAATAAAGTGACACTTTTTGACATAACAAAACATGGCCTTTTAAAGACGGTGCACTTTCGAGATCCACTGTATACACACTTAAAGTATCTTTGAGAGATTGAGCTGAACATTACAGAAATGCAAAAACTACATGTTTGCACTGAAATCTTATTTGTCCTTTTGTCCGTGTGTTTATGTATTTGTGCAACCTCCCCCCACCCCCTCCCCTGCATGTCTTAGATCCCTCCTTGCATGCCTTCTGTGCTGTGACTGCCCGGACCCCCTCCATCCTCAAGACCGGGATCCTCCCCTTCCATCCTACCCATCCTCTGCCAGAAGTTCTCTAACTCCACTGCAGGAGGCAGTGGAGAGGCCTCAAACCACGCTCCCTCTTTCCTCTCTCTCCCCGGCTCCTCTGGGTCATTGGACCAGAGCTATCAGGGAGCCACTGGGAGCAGAAAGTCTGAGTGAAAGAGGCAGTGTGGCTGCGCTGTCCTGCAGCACACCGACACCCTCCGAGGGGATCGACGTGCGCTGGCTCCTCCAAAACCCTAGGAGGCGGCATCGCTCACGTTATTGTTGCTGCTGCTGCTCATGTTTAGTGCAATGTTTAAGAAGAAATTTGAACTTATAACATCACGGCCTTTTGGTTGATGAACACTCTTTTTCAGTCCTACAACAACTGTAAACTCTAGTTATGTTCCTTTAAAACAGAAGGTGTATTCTATTTGGTTCCCATTTGGCATAATAAACAGAAGTTCACTTTCTGTTCTGCTCCTGCTGTTTTATGTTATGCCAGATTATCGGAAGGTTATTATATACATTAATTAAGAGCATACTCAATAACACCAACAAGATCCTAGGTTTATCCAGAGTCCTCTACCTTACAGTCGGCAGATGCGATCTTCTATGGGTCGGAACATGATGAAGAGCTCCAGTGTGAGCGGTGAGATCTACACGCAGGAGCGCACAGATGGCAGCCAATCAGACACCGCTTTGGGCACCGTAAGCGGTGGCAGCAAGAAGAGACGCTCCAGCATCAGCGCTCGCTTCGTGGCCATCGTCGGCAAGAACCGCAGCCGCAGCACCTCACAGATCAGCGACCCTGGTGAGTTGCACACACAAACTGTTCAAACTTTGTATCACTATTGTCCTCTAAAACAGGATTATGTACTCCTCAGGTTTAGTTATAATTTGAATACCTTGTCTTTGATCACCTGGACATCAGAAGAAATTTGGGGAATTATTCATATAATTAAAAATTCCAGGAAAATAGTAGAAATTCTGGGGGTAGGGTTTTGGGTAACATTTATGCCATCATGTTGAGATTTTAGGCTGTAGGCATCTTCACAGTTTTATTCTTCACTGACAAAATTTGTTGTCAGCAATTGACTCATTATCAAGTTGTAAAAAGACACAAGTTTTCTATTGTTTTCCTTTAACCTTAATTTTTAATACTTTTTTATCGTTTGGAAAAGGAGAATAACAGCTGTTGTATTTATTTAGAAGACTGCATTTAAGTTTTATTTTAAGCTCTATAATGTTACTTAAATTATTGGGAATAATGATTATTTAAAACATTCTAAATCTTTTTCTCATAGGAATAGTCTTGATGATTTGTCCCGACACATTAAAACATTCTTTAGTCCAGACCCAGAAAATTTAAAGTGTACTTTTCTTCCAAAGAAGACAAAATCTTCTGCTGCCTTAGAGTTTAAATGTCCAGCATCCACTCTTTTCACTAAGGGCATGTAGAATGAAAGCCAGATTCTGCCTTTCCCTTCTTTGTTCCTGGAATAAAAAGCTATTAAAAAGCACTTGGCCGGGGGGACGGGGGGGACAGTCGGAGGTTGGTTCTCCTACTCTCGCTGTTTCATCTCTGATGTAAAGATGGGAGAAAAGAGAGAGAGAGAGACGGGACAGAGACCAACACTAATTCATAGAAAAATCTATTTTGGTCATGATGGATGACAGCTACATCAGGTAAGGCTTTAACCTCATTTTACTGGATTCGTATGGTTGAATCTGAGCTTTATCCTCCAGCTATTTTATGCTATTTGACGTTTTGGGACTAACGGACTGTTTTAATTTGTAACTCATAGAATGAACTAGAATCTAAATTATTTTATTCAAATGTATTGCTGCATATTTCTTCTGTTGTGTAAATTAAACGGTAGCAACATTCACGTCCCTTATACACTTTCATATTGAATCTGTACCATGTTATAGATCTTATTGGGATTTTGTGTTATAGAACAACACAAAGTAGGGCATAATTCTGAAAGGACATATGGCTTTCAATTAATAAAAATCTGACAGGTGTTTAGGGGCGATAGGGTGAAGAAGTCTGAATAGATATGCCCGCCACAGTTTTCGGATTTTAATTTGTAAAAAATACATAAAAAGCACCGATAATTTTCCTTCCACCTCACATTATTACATTACAGTACCAATGCTGTGCCCAAACAAAACAAATACAGGAAAAATGACCCAATTTCAACTACTTAATTTTAAAACCTTAGAGGAAATTATAAGTCAACTAAGCTCCAGTTCCTGCTGTCTGGATGTTTTACCCACACATTTCTTTAAGAAAGTCCTGCCTGTTATTGCTGCTGATCTGATCCAAATAGTAAACTCATCGCTCTCGTCAGGCGTTTTCCCCGAGGCTCTGAAAACAGCAGTAATCAAACCACTTATAAAAAAGAACAATCTGGACAAATCACTAATGCAGAATTACAGGCCGATCTCCAACCTCCCATTCATCAGCAAAGTTATTGAAAAAGCTGTGTGTAAACAATTAACTAGCTTCCTAACTATAACCAACCTCTTTGACTCCTTCCAGTCTGGTTTTCGTGCTCACCACAGCACAGAGACCGCCCTCGTAAAAGTGTTCAATGACATCCATATAAATACGGACTGTGGCAGAACCACAGTGCTGGTTCTGTTGGACCTCAGTGCAGCTTTTGACACCGTTGACCATAACATATTACTGAATCGACTGGAGAGTTGGGTCGGACTCTCCGGTCCAGTGCTTAACTGGTTTAAATCCTACATAAAGAACAGGGATTTCTTTGTTTCAATTGAAAACTTTTCATCAAAGAGGTCAAAGGTCACATGTAGGGTACCCCAAGGTTCAATCCTAGGACCCCTTTTATTCAATATTTATATGCTCCCACTAGCTCAGGTTATAACAGGAAATAATATTAGCTACCATAACTATGCAGATGACACACAGCTCTACATTACGATGTCACCAGGTGACTCAGAGCCCATCCAATCACTGAACAGATGCTTAGAACAGATAAATGTGTGGATGTGCCAAAACTTTCTCCAGTTGAACAGAAACAAAACTGAAGTTATTATTTTTCGACCTAAAGAGGAACGATCTAGAGTCAATGCACAGCTTCAGTTATTACAACTGAAAACCAGCAATCAGGCTTATGGATGGAACTTGACTTAATGCTTTGTTTTGATTATTGATTCTATATTGCATTGTGTTTCTGTGTTTGTAATGATGTAAAGCACTTTGAAATGTCTTGCTGCTGAAATGTGCTATACAAATAAAATTTGATTGATTGATTGATTATTATCTACGGTCACGTCGATTCTTCACAAAAGATCCTAATGGAATATATTGAAGTCTGAGATTGAGACATGGCAAAATGTGAAAATGTTCAAGGAGTGGGAATACTGCAGCATGGCACTGTAGGTATTGTGGTTTACTTTGTTTTGTTTAATGTTTATATTCCTTAAATCACATGGATTGTACATGTACAAGTAGAAATCACTTAGAAAATCAGAGAACTAAGCTTAAAAGATGTTGGCAAAATGTTGCGTTTTTGTCATCAACAAACATGTTCTGTGGTTTTAAAATATGGTTTTGAAAGAGATTTACACATAAAGTCCATGTTTTCAGTCCAAAACATGGACTGAAATGTTCATGCAACAATTTTAATCAAAACGGCAGACTTGAATCATTCTGGAACAGTCTCTGCCTGACCTCAGGAGCTTATGTTTATCTGTTGCGTCAAACTCGAAGGCTGTAAACTGTTGGATGAAAAGTTTTTGCACTTGCCTCTTCTCTCTCTCTATTTTCTAGAGGGGAAGACTAAAAGGGAAAAGGGCATCCAGAGGAGCACAGAGACTGGCATGGCCGTGGAGCTTTCCAGGAACATGAGCCGCCAGCCCAGCAGAGAGTCGAACAACGGCAGCATGAACAGCTGCAACTCTGAGGGAAAGTAAGTAAACCACAAATCTCCTCCTGAAAAACAGATAAGATTTATCAGTGATCTACCTGAACTTCACGAGGAACAAATTTGCTCTGTTTTGTTTGTGTTTTCTGTATTAGTTTCTGTGTTAGTTTAAATCTGGGTGCCAGCAGCCAGTTCAGTGATTTCCTGGATGGACTGGGACCAGCACAGTTGGTGGGCAGGCAAACTCTGGCTACTCCTGCCATAGGTACTAAATTGTCACACTTGTCTCTACTGTTGTCTTTTTATTCAGTTTATTATTTCTCCTCTCATTTATTTGTCCCATCTATGCTATAAATATTTCTCTCTCCTCCCATTGCTATAAGTCATTTGCATCTTGTCTACCTGTCTTTTCTTCCTCTCTCATAACTAACTTTGTTAGTTTTTAAATATATTTAAAACATTTTTTGTTTATTTAAATATGTTTTTACTGTGTAGTTCTTTGTTCAGTTCTAATTTAGTCTTTAATAATTTGTTTTGTTTCTCTAAAGATTTTGTTCCATTTGGTTATTTTTTAAAGATACCTACTATCATTGTCTTGTGTTTGTTTAGACATATAGATGTCTTTTTCTCTGTCCAATCATTAACCACTTCAGGAGCTTCCCATTGTCTTAGCAAAGCTCTGAGGTAACAGCTTAGCTACTATCCTGTTTGGTCTGGGTTCACAGCATTACATCATCTTTTCCTTTCATCATTTGAACCAATTGTCGTTCCTCTCAGCAAGCATTGCTCTGTCATTACTCAGGTGACATTCAGATTGGAATGATAGAGAAAAAAGGGCAGCTGGAGGTGGAGGTCATCAGAGCTCGAGGACTCGTACAAAAGCCAGGATCCAAATCTCTGCCTGGTAAGAACCTGCACCTAATAACGCCCAGCTACTGCTTCTGTAGATGATTTGCAGAGGTGCCCTGTACTCACATGATGGGCAATGGCTGCTTCTTTAGCCCTGGTCCAACAACTCTCTTTTTTTGACTTTGTTTGCTGATTGTTTGCAAAGCTGTTTTTTGCTCACAGATGTTTTCAGTGCTGTGAGCTGGTCGTATGATAAAACACAAATAGCAGGTGGTACATCAAGCATTTTGGTACAGCCAAGAACTCTTTTGAGTTTGCATTTGTAAAAACTGACTTTTTTTTTTCATTCTTCTTAGCCAGTTGCTCAAGTCAGTCATATTCAGTATCGGGGGCATTTGTGAGCATCCTTTTTCAGAGTAAAGAGTGCCGAATGCAAATGCATGGCACACCTTTTAGACTGTTAATTTTAAAAACCAGTTGAAAATCCTGTATGTAACAGTTGTGTACTTCGTTGTGTTGGTCTTTCACATTAAATCCCAATAACATTGAAGGGTGTGACTGTGACATTCCAAAATATAAAAAAAGTTCAATGTACATTTTGTGAGACACTGTAGGTGCTCTGCTCTCTTTTGCTTTATAATGTTTATATGGTCTGAATACATTTTTTTTCTTTTTCTTTTTTATTCCAATTAGACTAAAACCAGTTGTTTTTTTTATTTAGAAAATCTGGATCAGCTTGTATTTTCAGACCATTTTATTGTTTGTCTATTCTTTAGCTCCATATGTCAAAGTCTACCTGCTGAATAATGGAGCATATGTAGCCAAAAAGAAAACTAAGATTGCACGGAAAACACTTGACCCCCTGTACCAGCAAGCACTGCTGTTTGAGGAGAGCCCACAGGGGAAAGTCCTACAGGTGAGTGCCATATTTTTTTTCCTCCTCATCGCATGATTGAGCTGAGTAGCTTAAAGCAAATCTTCTCCCTCAGGTTATCGTTTGGGGTGACTATGGCAGGATGGACCATAAAAGTTTCATGGGAGTTGCACAGATCCTGCTGGATGAGTTAGACTTGTCAAACACAGTCATTGGTTGGTACAAGCTGTTCCCTCCGTCCTCTTTGGTCGATCCGACGCTGGCATCCCTGACACGGAGAGCTTCCCAATCATCTCTTGACAGCTCCTCGGGGCCGCCTGGTGTTCGAACGTAGTGGACCAACAGTGCTACACTATCCCTCGAAGGAAAGGGGGGAAAAAACTTAAGAAAAGAAACTGAAGAGAGAGGCCCATACAATAAAAGGTAGAAACATAGAACAACAACAATCAGAAACGGTCACAGCGAGAAAGCTTTGTTGAAATCTGACAATCACTCCTGCCGCAGTTATTTTTGTCTGTTGTAGGGAGCGTCATATTTCGGTGTTTCGTTTCCATTCAAAGAAAAATCTCACGGTTTATCTCTTGCTCTCCAGTCGGAATGTGATAGCTATGAGTGTGAGTGAATCAAAAAGAAACAGGGTGGTTTTTAACCGAATCAACCTAGCAAAGAAATGTACGTAAGCATTGGAATGTATGGCCTTGTGACAGGTAAATTCCCTTTGCTGACTGCAGGGGGCGCAGTCCTTTCTGCAGCGGCCTCCTCCAGAAGCCCATCAGACTGCCGGTATTCCTGCTCTCTCTCCCCGTCAGGATGCCGCCCTGCCCTCCCCCGCATGGGTGTTCAGTCTGGAAGCACAGGGCCTTCTTCTGGTGCCTAGATCACTGGTCCCTTTCTTTGTCATGATATTCTCTTTTCAACATGTTTACCATGGCTACTCTGGGGCCATAGTCTTTTAAGAATGAATTGTGGCGTTCCTTTCTTTCCTTTTGTTACTAAAGGCACAAAATGTTTTTGCAGTGTGCAAAATGTTCATGATATGTGGTCAGTCTGAAGTGTGCATGATGAAAAAAAGAGATTTTATAAGGACACAAAATTTAGTCTGCGGCTCTTCTCCGGGATGATAGGTAATAATAAAGGGTGGTCCACCATTTTGCCTCTGTTCTTCACTGAGCTCACCTGAAAGTATCCTGGGTGGGACAATGGAGATCTTGCTGCACATAGTAAAACATCATTTGTCAAATACTGAAATAGATTTGGGTGCAGAAATTGTTATAGAAGATGTCCCATGTGTGACCAGTGAAACTGTAAGAATCCTTGGCAATTCAACCTTATGCTGATAATCCTGGTGGCTGGAGACCATCATTTATATACCACACTCTTACTTGTTCAACTTTTTGGTCGTCTCAGTTACAGAATGCGATAGAGAAACAAAAATTGTCAAATTCTAATTTCTATGATTTTAAAGTTATAGCCTCACAAAAGTAATAAGCCATGAAAAAAACAGATTTTTTCAAAGGGAAATACATTTCTGCAAATGCTGTGTCATGCATTTTCATTTTAATTATTCTTTCCAAACATAAGTATTTAACACTCACCCATTTGACATGTGGTCCACTCTGCGATAAACAGCCCTTTGACCCGTATCAGTTCATCACATGGCAGAGCACATTAAACATGACTGTCCAGCGCAGTATTGTTCAGAGCTGCACAGGCTAAAATGAGTTCCCACACTTTCTTGGATATGTATTGCAAAGATCTTCCTGTTGATCCAAACCGACCTCCCCTTAAGAAGCTCAAAGTATCCCTCACAAAAGCTCATGTCTCTTTGTTTGCAATGTATTTTAACATATTTTAGGAGAGCATTCATTCCCATAAACCCTCTCCTTTCTCGGAGATGCAGCAAACCTCCTAATGATCCTCCAAGAGTGTTGCCAAGGAAATAAGCTGAGAATGGAGGCAAATTGATGGACCGAAGCAATGACATGTCTTAGATTTTTACACCCAATAATGAGATCAATGTTCAACCACTTGTCTTTGTTTAATTGTGTTGTAGGCCTCCCCGGGGGTTGACAAATAAATCAAGGTTATGTCACTTTGAAATGTGCAAGGGATATAGTATCACTGTCAGATAAAAATAAATAAATGCTATTGTTCACCTATGCCAGAGCTGGATTGGACCATATAACTTTTCACATTTCTGAGGGAGTGCCTTCCCTCACCCCAGCACGTTAAAGGTTTTTATTCAAACCTTAGTTTATCTTTTTTTTAATACAAGCACAAGAGCTTGATTTTTTACTAGAAAAAGTTTAACTTTTCAAAGAAAAAACAAACATGTAGTTATGAAAAAGGAAAAAAAAAGCAACAATCCCATTGGTTCAGGTTACTTATTTTGTCTTGAAGCAGAAAAGAAGAATAGATTGCAGTTTCCTCGTGCATCTATGTGAATATGAAAGTCGGGACACCAACACTCATATGCCAGTCTGTCTGCAGACACCTCCCGCCACCACGTGGGGAGGGGCCGGCATGACTTGGGAATGCATTCCAAGCTGCATGCACTTCTTTTTTTTTTTCTTGAACTTTTTTTTTTCTCTTTTTGTAAAACCGATACAGAAAAAAAAAAGACACTGACCTTGATGCGTGTTAGTTCCACGTACTGTAGGGCCGCTTGTATGTTGCATGCAGTTGTACAGTTTGCTCGTACTTGAATATTAAAGAGATAAAAACCAAGAAGCCATTCCCATATCGCAAAAGACATTTGAACTCAGCTGGAGTGTGTTCCACGTCCCTCTGTCTGGTGCTGAATGTCTCTCAAACTGAAACCCGAGATTTTGCTGATGTCTTTCCCTGATCCTCTAGAAGATGTACTGTACTGTACAGTCATACTAAGCAGAGCTCACAGCCCCTCTTAATATTATTATTCCACTTCACATTATACCTCACAGGGGGCTGAGGTGATGTATGAATAAATATGTACAAATAACATTAAACTATATGGAAATAATTAAGTTTTAAAATAATTTCAGATATGGTTACACATGGGCTTTTAAGTTATACAGCGAATAAACAGAGAATCATATTATTCAACAGCCAACTATCGATTACTGTAAAAGTGGCCAAGTCATTTAAGTGGTTATATCACTACATACAATTAGGGACCATGCAGACGGACGCATCAAGGTAATGGCTTACAAGGTGTTATACAGTCTGAACACTGAAACCGAAAGGGCCAAGTTCAATCCCTCTTCACAAGCGTTTTCTTTGCATCGTCTGGTGAAGCCTCCCTCCTGTCCCCCGACACCTTTCTTTTTGTCAGTATTAACAGGAGAAGAAAAAAAAATCGATAATTGTTTACAATCTTCTGTGTTCCACTGAAGCAATGAGAAAATTAGAGAATAGTAAAGCATTCACTGCAACAATTATTGTTTGTATAACAGATGTGGCTCAAATGATGTGTATGTTTTATATATATATAAAAAAAATTCATTTTTATTATTTACAAATAAAAATCGAATGTGTGGAAAAAATATGTATCGTTTGAGTTTTTGCCAAGTGTAATTGTTCTGTCACCAATATTAGTCATTTTAAAATGAGATGTGTATCATCACTTTACTTTTTGAAGTTGATCAGAGTGTAAAATTTTATATATATACAGTACAGACCAAAAGTTTGGACACACCTTTTAATTCAATGAGTTTCCTTTATTTTCATGACTATTGACATTGTAGATTCACACTGAAGGCATCAAAACTATGAATAACACATGTAGAAATATGCACTAAACAAAAAAGTGTAAAACAACTGAAAATCTATGTTATCCTTATATTCTAGTTTCTTCAAAGTAGCAACCTTTTGCTGTGATTACTGCTTTGCACACACTCTGCATTTTCTTGATGAGCTTCAAGAGGCAGTCACCTGAAATGGTTTTCACTTCATAGGTGTGCCCTGTCAGGTTAATAAGTGGGATTTCTTGCCTTATAAATAGTCATGAAAATAAAGAAAACCCATTGAATTAGAAGGTGTGTCCAAACTTTTGGTCTGTACTGTATATATACTGCTCAAAAAAATAAAGGGACCACTTTAAGTGTTAAACACCTGTTTAAGTGTTCCCTTTATTTTTTTGAGCAGTGTATATATATATAAAAATAAAAAAAATTCCCTTCTCACCCACCGTGGTTCTTATCCTCTGAGCTTGGGTCCTCTACCAGAGGCCTGGGAGCTTGAGGGATCTGCGCAGTATCTTGGCTGTGCCAAGGACTGCACATTTCTGGACTGAGATGTCTGATGTTGTTCCTGGGATCTGTTGTAGCCATTGGTCCAGTTTGGGGGTGACTGCCCCGAGGGCCCCGATGACCACAGGCACCACTGTGGTCTTCACCTTCCAGGCCCTCTCCAGTTCCTCCCTGAGGCCCTGGTATTTCTCTAGTTTCTCGTGCTCCTTTTTCCTGATGTTGCAGTCGCTTGGTATTGCTACATCTACCACAACGGCTTTCCTCTGTTGTTTATCCACTACGACAATGTCTGGTTGGTTTGCCATTACCATTTTGTCTGTCTGGATCTGGAAGTCCCACAGGATCTTAGCTCTGGCGTTCCCCGCCACCTTTGGGGGTGTTTCCCACTTTGATCTCGGGGTTTCCAGTCCATATTCTGCACTACAAGTATATATATATATATATATATATATATATATATATATATATATATATATATACACTTCAAATCCTATACACATAACATTTATGTATATAGGATAAATCCTATATACATCCACCTACAGCACAATTATACACTACTTTGTATTTTTTTTTCAACATAAAGTCCTAGTAAAGTACATTGTGTGAAAAACGTGAACAGCTGCAAAGGGTATGAATAGTTTTGAGAAATACAGTAAGTCCACTAACTAAGGGTTTTCTTAAATGAGACTTTTTTGGGGGTAATACTTGAGAGAGTGACTGCTTCATGAAAACAATCATACAGGAGTGGAGCATGACAGAGTGGTAACAGTGGGTCTGAAGTCAGAACTGAGTGCTTGTTACATGTGATCTGAACAGGAAGAGGAAGCCCTACACCACGTCTCCACCTAATTTTTACCACTCAACTGTGAATGATATCACCAGCATTAATTTGACTCCACTCTAGCACACTGGGAGGACGTTGCAACATGTATATATGTATATACACTCATATAGCCTAACCCCCATATGAAGCAAAGCAATTACACACTTCAAGAATTGTAGCACAATTTTTGCACTTGCTATTCTTTTCTCTTTTTAGTCACCATTCTGTTGTTGAGTAGCTTTACACTTTTCTGCTGACGTTGCACAATGCAGCTAACATGTGAAGCATTGTTTTCTCCTCTGGGGGAAAATATTTTTTACAAAAAAGAGAAAAAAAACTCCTCTGGACTTTAAATTGGGAGAAAATGTTGAAACTGCCTTTACATATGGGAAAAGTAAGAAGCAAGGTAGTTTCAGTCATGTTCAATCCTTTTTAGTTCAGTATCCCTGTTTATATTTTAAGATCACTTTCAGGATGTTTTTTACCTTGTTGATTGTTGTCCCGCTAAACTACGGCTTTATGTTTATATGCCTTTTCTTCTAGTTCATTTTATAAACCAATAATTTCAGTAAACAAGCCACAAAACAAGAAAAAAACTGAAAACAGCAGTGTTTCTTAATAAAAGCTCATTACACGTCTGCACCCCAACATTTACTGATTATTTCATTGCTGTTATATTTCCATAGAAGAAGTCAGAGTCTCATGGCCTCATGCGTGACCTAACATGTAATACAGTGCAGTAGAGAGCTTAAGAGATTTATGTTCTTCTCATTAAATAAACAGAGGGCCCCTTGAAACAACATCTGCAGGCAATCTTAACTAATCCTCCCAGCACACTTGCCATGCCAGCCGGGCCCCCGGGCCTTCTCTGTTCCCTTCGCTGCTGCACCAGGGGTCACGGCCCTCTGGTTCAACACATGGATGGAGGCCTTGTGGAAAAGCAGAGAGCTGATCACATGTCATGTAAGACGCCACAATAAAATTTCCATCTCGCGCTATGGAAAAAGATTAATCAAATCAGGTCATAAGTACCACATGAGTGGAAAGAGAAGTCTTGGAAAGAGCTGGAATATACATGCCACAAATTTAGCTTTATTAAAATCCATCGAGATGTTCTTCCCAAAGAAACTAAACGAAGCAAATGAAAACATAGAGCTCCTAATCTGCAAACCTTCTGCTGACTCAAAGAAACACTGAACTGTTTTGATGTTTTCCATGGAGATGTGAGACAGGGTGATTCTGGAAACTACTTTTGAAAAGATGACATGACTACTCATCAGTTTTAAGATCCTGAGTTCATCATTGCTTTCCCACACCAGAGCAAGATAACAGTAGCTTGCACTCTGACATAATAGTCAAGAGAAATGAAGGCAAAAACTTCAACAAAAAGCCCTCTGATTCTTTTGCGTCACAAAACCGAACACCAGCATCTGTTGCTGTGTTTCAGGAACAGATACTGCGGTTCTTGCATTTAAGACACAATTAACAGTGACATTGAGTTTGTGTTTTTTGCTCTAAAGACCATATGTGTTCCTCTCATGTTGAAAGACTTTTTTTTACTGGTCTCTTTTATTACTCTACTTGAAGAATCTTCTAATCTTCTAATAACAAGACAAAAAATTATAAAGTTAAAGACTCCAACAACATGTCCTTCTTGTGACACCACCATCACTTTGTAAATCCAGAGATTTCTGTGTTGCTCTTCTGACTGGGTTTAAATTGTCCAGACTTATGCCATGTAATTCTTGAGTGACTAAATATTTCACCTTTACAAACCTCACTTCTGTGCTGTGCTCTGTTCCTTACATATGAGCAGTTTTTCTATCATAATATTATCTCCGTCTTGGTGCACAGTTGAGGATCCCTAACGTTCTTTTTGGTGTATTTCCTGGTGTTTCTGTGGCTTTGATGAATGTTTGTTTGCTGGGATGCTGGTAATGGGTCTCCAGATGGCTTTGAAGAAGCCTCAAGCACTGTGTCACGGCCTCAGCAACGTCAGAAGCCTTTGGTCAGCTGCTCAGAATGTGCTCCAGCGTAGCAGTCCCGAGAGAAATGAAGCATCCTTGAGTGTCATCTACACTCCAGCTGTGCAGAGTTGAACATTGTGGAAGGGACTTTGTTGAACAGCTGGAGTAAGAACAGGAAGCCAGATTGTGTCTTGGCGACAGGCACCAAAACATGTCATTTAAGTGTACTTTTACTGCTTGAGAGATTCATCTGTCAAAGCTAGGTGTCTTAAAGTAAAGCTGAAAATGACACATGGACTAGTCTAAGTCACTTGACAAAGAAGGAAATGTCCATAGAAAAACTCCATATACTTAAGAGTGAAAAGCAAGCTTAAGCTATATTTTATCATTTTCAGCTTAATTGTAACAAGCAGTGTAGGTTTGGACCTGAAAAGTCAGCCACAACTTAGTAAAAGTAAGCGGTCTACGATAATGTGAGAGCCGGAAAGGAATGGCTTCATGGGAATGGCTTCCGGGTCAGACTCCATAAAGAAAACAGATTGGTGAGTAACTGGCAAAATGAACAGCAGGAATTAGGAACAGGAAGTAGCATTTTACACAGCTGAGGATGTTTCCTTGGGTTAACTCTGTGGAGACTCAAACTTTAACTGTCCGAAAGCCATGGAGATTAAACAGTGGAGATGAGGAAAACGTAAAGTTATTGAGGATTGTTTCACCCCCCAGAACATTAGGGAAGAGGACCCTATGTACAATGGGAACCATGGATGGTGAATAAATTATTTTCTGTTGTCTGGGTAAACATTACAGGTCAGTGTTGGAAAGGGCAATGGGGCAGAATAAATCCAAAATCTGCAAGGTGATAGTCAGGGTACAGGTACATGCAGCCATCTTTACGAATTTAGGAATAGATGTTGTACTAATGCCTCCCTATTTTTTTTTTTAAAGCTCTTGGTGTCTTGGGATTTTCTCAAACTTGAGTCAGTGGAGCCTGAACAGAAAGTCAGCCACCAGCAGATGGCGTCGTTTCGTAAGAAGACTAAATCCGACAGGAGGCGGAAGCTTCTCTTGCACTTTCTCTGCAATAAACTCAGAACTCACCTGAGCGCCACTCATTGCACGCAGGTTACTGCGTTTTTGTGACAGGACGCTGTGTGAGATCTGCTTCTTAGAAACGCGATGATCATAAAGGTCAGGTCCATGCGGAGAGAAAAGGAGCCAGACAAAAGCGGCGTCGACGGGTAAGGAGGAGGAAGTTCACATGCGGAGGAGTAACTGACGCTAAGGTTCCCCGCGACACCCCCTTCCTCCTAAAACTTTCACTTCAAATGAAAGAAGTGTTTTGCGTTCCTTTTTACCCACACTTTAATAGTAACTCCACGATACAAATAAATTAACCAGAAAGGGGATATCGTCCATAATCACATCATGTAAAGATGTGGCGTGGCAATAAAATATTAAAAATAATAATAGCAATCCAGCACTTTTGTGTTGCACTGTTTAAAGGATAAATACAATCCGAGGTCGAAAATAAAGTGTGACATTTGACATAGTATGCTGCAAATTCTATACACCAAACATAAGCTCGAAAAAAAAAAGCATGTTAATTTACAGGCTATAAATTGAGTCCGGAACTTTCGTGGGAAATAAGCATAAATGTGACGGTTACTCATTTGCATCAGACCTGCCTCGGCGCGTTATCTCCTCCTCCTGACAACAAAGAAACTTGGAGTCAGGACGCCTTTATTCCTAAATGAAAAGCAGAAACAAATGTGATGCAGAGAGAACAGAAGAACTAATGCGCATCTGCCGCTGTCTCGCCAACAGACTGCGAAGCAGAGCGCAGTAGAACACGAATCTCCCCTCGCTGTGGCACGGACACCCTGCAGTCTGTCACCGCCAGACAGGCGCATGTGGGCACCTTTGAGGCGCGCTGGGTATTTGTGTACACTAGGATGTTGATGTAAGGGGGGAAGAGGGCGGTAAAAGTGTGCCGGGCCGGGCCAGTGTCGGGCGCAGCTGCTCTCGCTCTCAGCTAAGCGCCTCACACGTGCAGAGAGGACTATAGTGCGTATCGGACACGATTGGAGACCCTCCGCGCACTTGTTGCCAGCTTTGGTGATGCCATGCCCAGGAACCACAGCGGAGACGAAGGCGGAGGTGGGGGCAGCGGGCTCTGGATGAGAGCATCACCCAGGCATCATAACGAGGGCTACGGCATAAAAGATGTGGAGTCCGGACGAAAGATGATGATGAACAACGCGGGAGAGGGGTTGCTGTCCCCTTCTGCCAGCACCACAGCCAGCGGCGGCACCAACGCCGCTGGTGGTCGCGGCTCGGACAGCCTGGCAGGGAAGCAGGGAGCTCGACTCAGCCTCCTGGGAAAGCCGCTGGTGTACAGCGCCCAGAGCGGCCGAAGAAACGTGCGCTACCGGCGGCTTCAAAACTACCTATACAACGTCCTGGAGAGACCCAGAACCTGGGCGTTCATCTACCACGCTTTCGTGTAAGTTCATCTCACCGCTTCCATGCACAGACATCAGATTAGACGCGCTGAAGTTTACACACCTGTTGATGAGCCGATCAGAACTGGAAAAATAAAGGCCTCAAAGCTTACTTTAAGTTTTGTTTGGATAGATGTTGATGGCCAGCAGGCGAGGAAACAGGTTCATTTTAACAGCAGAGTTAATTTTATGACACAAAATCCAACAGCTTGATGTTCATCAATAGATGAGGAAAAGTGACAGTCACAGCCAGAAGAAGGCATAGTAGAACTAAGCAGATGAAATGGCCTCTTTTAAGCGTAAGGAGAAACAATCACCTGATGATCCTGATTTATAAATCTCTACTCTTCTTGGCTCCAGCATACTTAGCCTCTCTTAACAACGATCTGTTATTTCCCATTCTTTATGCTCTAATATATATATTTTTTTTGCATGTTCCACGTGTTCGAACTGAAAAAGGGATTCAAGCATTCAGTATGATGGCTCCTACAGCCTGGAATCAGCTCCAGTCTGAACTCAAGATGTCAGAACTGATTTCATTGAATTTATTTCGAGCGGTTCTTAAAAATAGGCAACGAGATTCTATTAAACAGTGTCACTGCTTTTAAATTGATTTACATTGTTTTACACTTAGTTTTATTTTGTAACCAGGTTGCTGTGTATTGCAGGCTTCTGTCCAGATCCCTCTTGAAAATGAGATCTAGATCTCAATGGGGTTTACCTGGTTAAATAAAGGAAATAAATAAAGTTTAGGGGTAACCAAGTAAGATTTGCAAAATCTAATTGTATTGTATGAGATATGCACCAGCATTCTTGTCTTAAATAATTATCATTCTGTTTCCAGATTGGCAAGGCTAAAATTACATTTCTTATAGACAAACATGTTTAAAATTTAGATTTTAAAATATTTTGTTGCAGATACAAGACGAAAAAAATTTCAAAGATCATGTCTGCAACAATTAGACTTTAGTGACTCAGTACTGGATCGGTTTCTAACTACATAATTGGGAGACTTAACAACTTTATAGGTCAGTCCAAGAACGGATTATTTGTTCCATTTATTCATGTTGTAATCATAAGACAGGTCTATGTGCACAATGTTATGTTACCAAATTTTCCCCCAAATTGTAAGTAAAAACAAACTTCTTTTTTTTTTTTTATCTAAAAATGATATATTAAGCTGAGCAGAGTTGGGCCCCTGGCTTTAGGTCACATTTTTTTCTTGCATGGCAGTAAAAACGGTGAGTGTTGATGCAACAGCTGTGTGATGTTACTGCATAATGAATGTGCTTTGCTAAAAATGATCCGACTTGCTTCTGCATTTCTGTGGGCTTTGGTGATGATGTTTCAAAACGATCTGGAGTCGGTGGACTCTGAAACATCCTTTAGCTCTGCAGAGTTTTTTTTCCTCTGGCTTTTCCAGTCAGTGGCTGCTGTTGTTGTGGCATCATAACTGTTACTCAGAGGAAGGAAGTTGAGACACATGTTGACTCTAGAGTACAACTTTCTTAACGTTTGTGTGGTTTTACTGGTGCATGGATTGTTAGTTTTGTTCTCAAGAAGAAAACTGTTTTAATGATTCTCAAATCAACTTTTTCTAATCGTCATCAGTGCTGCTGGATGGCACTCATGTTTTGTGTGAGCACTAGAGGCTGTTGTCCCTGGTACCAATATGTCAAATGTCCAAGAGATTTGAAATAAAGACACAGCCATTGCAGAAACCAGCAAACTGAAATGTGTTAAAAATGGAGCTCATAAGTCAGAGGCATCATATGAGAAAAATTATGAGTAAATAAAAATTTTTTTTTACTTGAATTGCCTGCACGACATTTTTTTTTCATAAAAAACTTTTCTGACAAGTCATAATGTTTTTATCAAGAAGAGTGCATCTAATGTGCATTTTTGCAATACTTGAGAAATGAGAAAGTAGAGTTTGAGTTTATAAGTCTCTAAAATTGATCAACTCAAAATTTGTTGAATGTGCTTGACAGAGTAAAACAAAACAAAAAACAGTGCTAGAAACAACCAATCAGTGGCAGGAGAGTTTTAGTGCTGTCAATCACAATCTCATGTGGCTGCTCATCCTCCCTCCCTCTCGCTCTATGCTATGCTGCAGCTAGCATAGCCTGTTGTGAATGTTCAGTCTAGTTAGCATAGCTACCAATGACGGGAGATAAAAGGTACACTGTAATGATATGTTGTTTCTCCACCATTAGCACATTTAGCAGTGAGTGAATGAGGTTAATTGACAGCGCTAAGAGCCTCCTCTTGGTTCTGATTGGTTGTTTTGCCTGGAACGGCGCATTACTTTAGCCAGAAATAGTAGTTCAGGGACGAGGGGGAGGAGATCGATCTTTTCACATATTGGTGCCAGCTTTAACAAATATGGAGAAAACATATTTTTTATTAAAGTTATATACTGCAGCTTGAATAAAATGCAACTAGATATCATTTTTTGAGAAGTCTGGATTGCTTCATGTATATTTTGCATGTTGCCTATGGCTGTTGCTTGTGGGGAGAGACATTTCAGTAATCTAAAACTAATAGAAAAAACATAAGCAGCCTACTTGCATACTGTATACGGACTGTTGGATGTTTAATTAAATATTGTCTAGTATCAGTATTGAACCAAAGAAAGCAAGTTGCAAGTCTTTAAAAATGTGGTACTCTTTATGGGTCAAATAGACTAAAAAAATTATAACAGCAGCTGCGGAGGGGGGGCCCAAGATTCCTGGTGCCGCCCCTGGATCGATCTATCTATCTATCTATCTATCTATCTATCTATCTATCTATCTATCTATCTATCTATCTATCTATCTATCTATCTATCTATCTATCTATCTATCTATCTATCTATCTATCTATCTATCTATCTATCTAGATGGAGCTATATATTAATAACATATTTGATGGTGGCTTTGTTTAAAAATAAGAACACCTACTTTCCTCTGTTGGCTTTTCTAGTTTATATTCAAAAAGCAGACTTTACTTCTATTTCAATTGCTGACTTTGAGCAGGTCTCATTCACAGGCACTTCTTGAATCACTGCATGTTTCAATCCTAAGACCGTTATTGGCACATGTTTGCACAGTAAGGAAGTTTAATTGGTCTAACACTGTTCTTCATGTGGCATCTGTCTCCCTTTTCAATATTGTCCTTCCCTGGAACTTCAACCAGAACTAAGAAACAAAAACAAAACTTGTTGTTCTTTTTCCTTTTTGTCCATTAAGCCATTCCTTCAAAAAGTTGCAATAAAAATGTAAATGAGCAGATCTTATGAAAATGTTGACTCACACTCACCCACAGGGATCTTTTTCAAGCTTGGGAAAGTTCGACTGGCTGGCTGTGAACTTGGTGAATGACCCTCTTTCATGAGCTAGAGCTGGAGATGAAGCTGAACTCTAACTCCGAGCCCATCAGTTTGATTTGTCATGAGTGCAGCTATGATTGAAGATGTTCTTGAAAGCTGGACAATTCTTTCAGTCCAGCACCTTCACTGTCAGTGGATGTAGTTATTAAAAAGGGGATATTCACTATTAATTTTAGTCCCATTGAAACAAAATGTATCAAAAGACCAATTTAGCAGTGTAGCTTTAAAAATGGTTTTGCGATTTTCTCAACTGAAAATAATGGAGCTGTTGTTTTTCCTGGTCCATGTCTTCTGTTTACTTGAATATAAACATATTTTTCTAAAGATGCACTTAAATTATTTGCAGGGTTATTTTTTATAATAATGACCAAAGTGAACAGTTGATAAAATACTGTTTTATCAGTATTTTATCAATACTGATAAAATACACCTGTGATGCTTTTAACACCAGGATCATAGAGAGCGATAACCGATGTTAGAACCTCCTTTAGGTTCCTTTCACTCAGTAACACATTCAGAAAGGAAGATTGTTGTTACATACAGTAGTTGACTGAGACATTGTGCCTTGCCTAATTGGAAAAAGGCAGATTTGAAAGTTTGAAGTTTTTGACTGGCTCTTCTATGGTGAAATTTGCTTAGACTGAAAATAACTCGATCCAGGTTGCTTCACGTCAGCTGTTTCTTTTGTCCTCTTCTAGATATTTTTTGTTCAAAAGCACAGGTGAAATAAAAACAGAAACATTCATTTGCCACGGAGATAATGGAGGGAGCTTTCAGCTTGTAGTTCAGCTAAAGAAAACTAGAAAACCATTTCTCGCATACAGGTAGATTCTTTTTGATACTGTAGTACTTTCTTTTAAGAATAAATTACTCTGAAACATGTTGATCTTAGAGTCAGACCAAACTGTGATTAGTCTTTACTCTTAAGCTATTTTCTTTGCATCATATTGTGACTGGTGGAAATCAACACACATTATTGGATGGTTTCTTATCTTGCTTCTTTTTAAGAGTAGCTAATAATAATGGGCCTCTTTATCATATTGTACATATATTTTAGGGAAAGAGAAGGTCGTGGATTACAAATTGAAAGTTTCTGACTCCTTCCTCCATGCCCAAAAGTGTTAGAGCATCTTTTAAAAGCAAAGTCCTTTCACATCCACATTTCACAGTAATAAAGTTAACTTGTATGATACATTTCAACTACTTTGATATTTACTTTACTTATGTACAGAAGCTTATGCATGTTTAGCTGATTTTTATGTGGAAAAAAAATAAGATACTGCTTTACAAACAGTTCATATAAATTTAACTATGAATGTGTCAGATTTTAATTGGCTACTCCGTCATGATTCAAACAATATGGTAGCTTGTATAAACTGTTTAACAGCTCTGAAAGTGTTTTACTGAATGGAAAATGGCTTTAACAGGGTGTCTGATCATGCTTTCTGGCTCCACTGTGGCTTTTTTTTGTCTCTACTCTCCTCTCTGTTTGTTCTCATCCACTTTCAGTCAAGGCCTCAAAAAGCTTTGTGGGCTTGTATCCATCAAAGTAACATGCATGTGATTTCCTGCAAATTTCCAGAGAATTATTGCCTTGTGACAAGATAAAAACCTCACTTCACCTGTCAAGTGTTTTACTGTGTATGTTCGGAACATGAATTTAATTATTTGGTTCACAGAAGCAAGATTTTTTTTTTTTTTGTGAATGGTATGAATAATTTTTTTTCCACTTCATAAAGGGGTAGATTTAAAATGATATTGTACAACCCAATACAATCAATTGGAAAATATCAGCTCTAAACAGTTATCAACAGGTCAGGAACTTAAGAATCTTTTTTTTTTCTGTTCAATAAATACATTAAGAGGAAGAACCTCAATTATATGTGGTCTATTAACAGATCAACCCTGGACATTTTCCTTTATGCTCCTTCTTGAATTTTATTAAAATCAGATGAAGGTTAGGGTTGTACTTGCCAGTTTTGATTTTTCAATTTACGGCATGTAATTCAAAGGCGAAACAAAAAAACTTCAGCAGGCTCTTTGATAGAAATAGTAGTTTTGAATCCAGTGGAAAATGAAGGAATTATCCACATTTCTTAGAGATTCACTGATCGATCATTTGGAGATCATAACTAGTTTTCATCAGTTAGCGTTGATTGGTAGTAGGGAGGTCAAATTATAAATGGCTTGTACTTTGATCCACTTTTTTGATCTTAATAAAAGTGTGTTAAAAGTTAGTGTGAACATATTTTTGATGCATAAACTGGGATTGTTGAATTTCACTACCTGATTTTCCTATCTCTGCCAATGAACGTGCAATAATTTCATTTTATTTTTAAGTTTTACTGTCTTAAAAAAATTATTCAAAATTACAATCTTCATAATTAAATGTCAAAGACAACTGGAAATCAGTATTGGCCTGGAAAAGCTGTCTGATAAATGGGGAATGTCTTGATATTCCCTCATTTTCTATTGGGTTTCAAACTACTTCATCTTTCAAATAGTCTGCGGCACATTTTTGCTTTTATGCATTACACTCCTTTGAAAGAAGATATCCAACTTGGCAAGTCAGATGCTTAAGGAAAAGTGGAAAATTTGGTATCTGTAGTGATTGGTGCATTTCTACTGTAAAGTAATTTTTTGTCTTTAAATTGGGCTTCAAAAGCATATTTGCTCTAAAGGTTTGGTCGTAAAAATACCTGACGTCATGTAACAAAAACATTTCAGTTTCCTTTTTTTGAAAAGGCTCCTTCGAAAAGTCATACGAGTCTCACTGATCTTTTTTGTCTTTATCTCTGCCGTCTGATCTGTCATGTCAGGAACAGGTCAAGGAAGTAAAGAGCCTCACGAATTTCTCTCGCTGTGCCCAGTTGTTCTATTATCTCGTGTTTGACATGCCGACACAGTGCATTCTCATTATGAGAAATCAGGCATTCAGTTCTGAGGCCTGAAACGATATCGTACCCTCAAAACTGTGCGTCTTGAGATTTGTGGGTTTGTGGAAAAATAGAATCACACTCAAACTGTGTCAGCTGTGTATTCAGAGATGGATTTGCTTTACAGATACCACCAGGGAGGCTTTTATACCCACCTGATACTGTGCTCATACTTTGTTCACATGGATCCCACGGTTGCTCAGACACTGCGAGACTCCTGCAAACTGCTCATTTTTTAGCATTTCCCTTTCGTGTGACAGCAACAGCACTGAGACGATCTTTGTGCTGCGCTGAGTTGTGCCTGGGGTCCCAGGCTGCCCTCCTTCCTGCTCGAGCACACACATACACAGTGCTGCCATTCAGCTCACCTCAGAATTAACAGGCTCTTATCCTTGCAAATGTGTCCACAGGCAGGAAAACTTTAGGGTAGAGGTTGGAGGGGGGGTAAAGTTTTCCTACACCTCAGGTTTCTGCAGTGGGAGTGGGGTTCACAGAGCTGTGACATGAACTCGCTGCTCTGGCTTGTTAAACGTTGGCTGTTTGTTGGAAATGTGTGGATTTACAGACTGCAGTAATGGATCCTGGCTCATCCAGAAAGCCCCATTTGATGGCTGTTGTTGGCCATGTGGAGCAAACAGACATAATAAAATGTTTTGCAGACATCTGAATGACTAATCACAAGCTGCTATCAATCCTGCTGCTGTTATTTATTACATTTTAGCTGTTGTCACATCTCAGCTATTGTAGATCCATATCTGTTTTCCATGAAGGCTTTTGCAGATTTTCTGCTGTTTGCCGAGAGATAAGTCTTTCTATTTGGCCAGATATTTTCATTTTCAAGGTTTTACTCATAAGGACAAGTTAAAAATATATATATGCTCAGTGAAAATTAAACAAGGTAGAAAGTCATAAATCATATTTTAAACAGAGATTGAAGACTATTCTCTCAAACAAGTCTAGTTTCTTATCACTGTCCAAAAATTTCTATATTAGGCTAATTGGCCTGTCTGGTGTGTGTGTGATGGCCAATCCTGTTCTGTATGTAGCCCACCTTATCAAATTTACCTGCTGCCCTACATGGATGGATGGATGGCTGGATGGATCTAAGCTGCTCCAAGCATAGGAGGGTGTAAAAAAAGTAACCTATAGTTTCCTTGTTCATTGGGATCATTGTCCTGTTGCAATGATCTCAAATTGGGTTTAGAATCACATTTGATTTGAGAAAACTTTGATCAAAATAGTCCAAGACCTACTCCGCAATGGACAGCATCCAATCACCAGCCCTTCACGGCCATGTTTGATAGAATTAGATGTTTTTGCAGATATATTCATCTTGCTGTTCATTATAGTCAAGCGTCTCATCTCACCATCCCCAAAAGCATTGGGAGCATTATGCTGTGGTAAAGCTTCCCCTCATTAGGGATATCAGACTTCCATGCTTTTCTGATTTGCATTTGTAAGAAAAATTTAAAACCTTGTGAGTTTGTGTTAACTTTGCAATTACAAGGAGCTGCTTTGTGTTGGTCTATCCCTCAAAATGCCAATGCAATACACTGAAATATGGCGTTTTAAACTGACAAAAGTTGTGAAAGGTTTACGAGTACTTTCATAAGGCACTGTAAATCCAAGATCAGTGGGAACAAGGTCTTTAATTAATTATATGTTGACAAATAAAAGTTCAATTAAATGTTTTATCAACTTTTTTTTTACAATCGCTATATTTGTCTGTAAAAAAGGTTTTACGTATTTAGATCATGTGTGTCAATCTTTTAAAGCTTTCCACAGCCTGTTTGCATCTTGTCTGCTTTCAGTCTTTCAACTTGTGACTGATTAGGAGGAAGCTTCACATAAACATCAGTATGGAGGTGCATAAATACAAGCCAGTGTTAAACAAGCATTTAGTTGGATCAGAAGAGTGTTAAAATGCATTGTCTTTAAGCACATGGTTACCACTAAATGTTGAGTCAATACAAAAGTGATGAGCAGAGTATTACAGAGTAGATTAGCTTCTGACAAGACATCTGATTCATTTGTGAAGGACTGCAGAGCTTTTTCTCAGCCCCTTCGTATAGTCATTTCATTTCATATCTGCGCCCAGTGCAGGGTTTTAAACAACTGCCTCTGTAACCTATTTAAAACCTCCTGGATTCTTTCAGTCATGCCGAATGCCAGCTCATCTTAGGCACAAACAGTTGCTCAAGTGCTGTTCTTCAGACACACAGAGATAAAGATCAACCTCGGCTTGTACTCCTGTTCTCGTCTCCATGTTCGGTTTTGAACTGTAATAAAGCTCTACTTTCATGTTAGAAAATGGCCCATTGACACTTTAATGTCTGGTAATTATGCATTCACAAACCTCACTCTATCAAAAACATCTGCAGTTGGTAGAACTGTTGCTTTTCAGCAGAAAGGTTCTGGGTTTGAATCCCAGGCTTGGATCTTTCTGCACAGAGTTTGTATGTGCTCACCATGCATATGTGGGTAGTCCGGCTTCTTTCCACAGCCCAAAAAACAAAATTAAAACAAACAAAGAAAAAACATGGCTGTTTTTTGATTAGTTTCTCCAAATTGCCCATAGGTATGAGTTTGACCATGCATGGTTGTTTGTCCTGTGTGTCTCTGAGTTGATACAGCCTGAACTGCCGACTTGTCCAGGCTGTATCCCAGCTCTCGCTCAAAGACCACTGCAGATAAGCACCAGCCTGCCTGCGACCCTGCATGGAGAAGTGGGTGTAGGTAATGGATGGATAGATAATTATAGATCAATTTAAGGCAGCTAGGATTAAACCACCTGGCCAAATATACTACTGGTATCCAAAATGTGAATAGATGACAAAGTGAAATACAGTGTCCTATCTACAATTGCATCCAAACCGTCTTTTGGAATTGCAGGATAACACACACTGATGTTGTGCTAATGATTGTGATTCAACACAGTATCCAGCACTAGTTCTCACAACCGCAATTATGAAGGGAAGCGTTCTTGTCCTTAATCGTTCTCAGTGCAATTGGAGCTCTAGCTGCATTTTGAGTAGATTTTGAGTTGGGAAATAGTCTTAGCAGCACATTTTGAAATACAGCCTTGCTGTTCTTTTTTTTGAGGAAGTATTTTGAAATAGACAAAGGAAACATAGATGTACACATGTTTGAGGAATTTAAGGAGTGAAAACTGCAATTATACAGGTACAAACCCATCTTAAACTAAAACTTGACATTGTTATTCAATATATTTAAAATCAAATAGTTAATGTTGGAGAAAAAGATGCAAAACAAAAAGAAAGCAGTTACATATTAAATTACACAAAAAATATTAATTACTTATGATCTTAAATAATCTTTTGTTTGCTTGCATTTTACAGCTTATTTTGTACAACATTAGTGTATTAATACTGTTAATTGGGGTTTTTTCAGTTTCTGTCTTCTATATTTTAATAAACAATGCAGTCAAATAAGAACACTTATTTATTTTTTTTACAATTTTTTTTTCATATGATGGCCATGCAATTTATTTTTACATTTTTACTCAGAGTCAAAATGAATCACCTGTGGAAGTTGTGCTGATGCATATGTAAATTATTGTGGCTGTCTGAGAAGCAGTCATAGCTGATGGGGGCGACCGGCTGTAGGTTTCGTGTTGCAGACATGAGTTTGTTTTGGGGGAGTTTCCCTTTGCTGTGTTGTCAGAAATGGCTCGTCTGCAAACACAAGGCCAACGCCGTGGTGCAGCACACGCCTGTACACATGAATTGTGAGTGTTGTGCTTTAGTCTGCACCTGTTTGCTTCTTCTGAAAGTCTGAGTTTGCTCTGTTGCCTCCTGCAATTTGCAGTTGTGGAAGTGTTGGATAGTTAGGCATCTATGTCAATACAATAATTTTTTTGGAAGATTTGGAGATAAGAAATCAATAACTATGCAACACCCAAAACGATGTATGCTATTCTAAAAGAGGGGAAAATGCACAGAAAAAAATGTCTGTCTACTGGAATCAGCCTTTACCTTTACAGCATTACTCTTACCACAATACTTTTTGCATTTGGAAGCAGTGAGAAGGGATAAGTTTAAAGTTAGCTTTCTTCATTATGTGTTCTTTAAAGATGAAGTCAGAGGAAGCACAGAAATACGACAAAATATTTAGAAGATGCATGCATCCATAGAATAGGCATGATCTATGGATGCATGGCTGCTGCATCAGAGAGCTAGACTTCAGCAAGTGTTGGACCTTTTGCTCTGATAGGTTTATTTTGTCATAACCTGCAAAGAATCAGCCAGAGACAGAGATTAGGTTTATTTTCTTTTCTTTTCTGCAGAATAGGAGAATTGAGAACAGACGCGACGAATCGCTGTCAAACACTGTCTGACCATTTTCCACATTTGTTGCTTTGGTTGTTATAAACTTGCATTTTTTTGTTTGAAAATGAGTCAGAATATTTTTTGCAATACCTGTCATGGGGATATTTCATTAAATTGATGAAGAAGTGAATTGATGGACAGCTGACTTCAGCAGATACCGGGTAGGATAATACATGTTACTGAAAAATTAGGTCTTATCCTTTTGAGCTTTCAACTTCTGCCGTGGAACATGCTGGATTTAGAAATATTAACAGTGCTTTGGGCCAAGGTAAAGGTCTAGGTTGTCAATGTTTGTTTCAGCTCATCAAACACATTCTATTTTCAAAAGCATTTAATGGATTAGTACAAATTAATCCACATTTACTTTTAACCCAACTCAGTTTCACAGGCTTAGTTTCTGCCAGAGCTGCAGAATAAAGAAGTGATCTAAGTAGATCTGACAACATGAAACAAGTTAAAAGATTCCAAAAGGTACCGCATCATATCCTGCTCTAAAGGCGTTAAAAAACCCACGAGAAACAAAATCATTGACATCTACCAGTCTGGAAAGGGTTGTAAAAGCACTTCTAAGGCTCTGGAATGCCAGGGAACCACTAAACACAAATGGAGAAAATACAAATCACTGGAGAACATTGCTAAGAGTGGCTGTCCTACCAAAATTGCTCCAAGAGGGCATTGACAATTCATAAAAAGCATCAATGCACTGACCCATGTCTGACCTCATGAACGAACATCAGATCATTAGGTTTGGATTTCTACCAGTTCTCTCCTTGCTTATTGCAGCTTGTGTCACTTTCTAGTCTCTGTGTTTTCATCACAGATTGCCTCAGCCACTCATTGCACGTGTGACACGATACAGAATGAGTCACTTTTATTGTCGATCATCCACCTCTTCTTTTTCATCTCCTCAGACCTCTAACCTTTCTTGCTTCCCCTGCGGCTCACCTCTTGTGCTTAGATTTACTTCAAAACCACAAGTGATTTAATTTTATTTTCTTTTCCAGGGAAAATTTCATGTTGCAGCCTTGCAAACGGTTTACATCAGAATGATTGTCTAGGTGTTAAACTAACATCTCCTTGGAGCATTTGTCGCCTCTCACCTCTTTACCTCAATTTCTCTGTCTCTCCTGAGAGGGCTGTTTGTATCTCTGTCATCACAGTGTTGCTGCTAGCACTCTGCACGGCTGCTCTGCAGTGCAAATAAAGAGTTTGAGCACAGCACCATCCACTCTTTTAGCTCATTTCTTTGGCAGTGTTAGTCAGTCCTGGTCTGAGTGTTAATCACAAGTACGCTGACAGATACTTGCCGTTGGGGGGAAGGGTTTGATAAAGAGGAGGAGGTGTTGACTAATTTTATGGTCAGAGTTTAGTGGTTTGTCAGATGTTGAGTGCAATGTTGGCAGATTGTTGTTTGAAAACGATTGCTCACCTGCTGAGGTGCTTCATGCAGAGAAAGACATTTTTTTTAATGTTATTTATGTTAACAACACAAACAACCTCTTAGTGTGTCCCAAAATAAAGGGGCAATTTTTGTGTTTCCATAGAAACAAGATGTTGCCTTCTGGAGCTTAAGCTGCTTTTTATTTTTGTTTGTTTTCTTTTTTGGGGGGGAGGATTCGGGTAGGGGTGGTGCATAGAAATAAGTGAGAATGAAGGTGGATTATAACTGAGTTCTTCCTAATACTGACACTCGTCTTTGTTTGACTCAGATTAGAATGCACCAGAAATATTAATGTGCAATTACAGTTCGTACAAATCACCTTGTTTTTGTAAAGCCTCAACACATGCTTATCTGACATCAGCGCTGACGTCAAAATGACCCAAAAAAACTGAGCTGCCTCTGGAAAAGCACACGGTTAAATATAGCGACTACATGTGCTGTTGTAATATGATGTGGAAAAGGATTCAGGACTGCAGCAGTCACAATGTATGTGTAGGATGGTGGTGGTGGGGGGTGGCCCAGTGCAAGGACAGTGGAGTTACTTCCACCTACTATGCTAGCCAACCAGGCAGAGAGATCATGCATGCTGAAAACTGGTCCTGTAGTTGGGGGGCGAACAGCAGCAACATCAGGCTGTGCTGCCGGCTCCGACTTTGGCATGAGTCTGGTGTTACTGCATCACATTGGGTGACAGGCCAGAGGTCCTCTGACCTTCCTGCCTTACCCGCAAGGCGAAGCATAACAGCTGGGTAGCCTTGCTGTGCTTTACCTCCCCCAGCAGATAGCATAGTCTGTTGGAAGGGCTGAAAGAGCAAACTGCAGATAGAGATGACAGTGCGAGTAAGGAAAGACGAACAGGAAGCAGATGGGTTTTTTTGTTCTTCCTGTCTTGTCTTGCTTTCATTACTACCTTATTGCTCCCGCTCAACTGTAATTTGTTGAAGAATCTTTAATTTCAGCGATGTTGACATCACATGTCTGAATACTCCAGTTGCTTATGGCTTGACTCCTCCACTTAGTTCCCCTTTTTGCACTATGCATAAGTAAAACACTCCAAGACCACTTTGACTGCAGATGAATTCCACATTTTATTCATACTGTCACTGCTGAAATTATGTTGTACGGTAAATTAAAAAAATAATAAAAAATCAGAGGTAAATATCAGGTTTAGCTTGTGTACACACAGCTCTCTATATTTTTGCAGCCTCTGCTAAGAATTTGTTAAAAATCTTAAAAATAAATTAATCTTCTGTTGCATAATGTCACACATAAAAGAAGAAAAAACATGTTATATGATGTCATTTATAAATTATTGGGGAATTATTAACAATTTCTGTAATATAGATATAAATGTTCTTATTTGTATTTTCAGTTAGTCTAATCTGGCCTTGCCTTGCCTAAGTGTCTAGGAACTCTTAATTTGCAATTAATGACTTCCTGTTTAAACATGATGTGATGCAGAGGGCCATTTCTTTCAGCCTATGTTCAATATTGGAATGACAAGAGAACATGCATTGTAAGTCAGACAGACAGGTGTTGATCTTCTTTAGTCTTAAGTCCTATGTCAGAACTGTACATTTACTGTCTGCTCTTACAGTAAATACATTTTGCCATCTGTACCCGTCCACCGGCGATGCTCGGACCCTCTATACATATCAGCGTGCTACCCAGATTTTTGTGACCTTGGGTGCTATGCGGCGACATCAACATGGATGCCCTCACTCAACTAATGGTGACAAACATAAAAAAACAATGTACACATATCTTTAGCAGAAGAAAAAACAAACTTGTCTCAAAAAATAAAAATAGCCAAAATCTGCCAATTTTTCCAGTTTGCTTAATTTGTCTCCTAGGAATCAAAGGTTATAAATACATATCGCCACATCAACAAAAATAATTCAATAGACACAAAGTTAATCTTTGTCCATGTCCACCTCAAGTTCTAGGCGTAAACTCATTATATCTGGGGAGTGAGCTGTAGAGAAAACTCAGGACATTGTAGAGACATTCTGCAAGGAGGGATGTTCCAACATCCCCCCAGTTGTTGGCAAAAGATTATTTTGCCAACAGGACAGCATTATTATTTTGTAGATTAAAATAATTTCTAAGGTTTTCTTGCATCTAGACCACATGCCTCAAGCATTGGTGTAGGTCTCTGTGAGCATCACTCATCTCAACTGAGACATGGTGCATAAGGAAGTCTGTTTTTATTATGATCACCAGGTATTACTCATACACCCAGCTGTCATCTCATGAACACCAGAGAAAAGGTTTGATCACAATTTTAAATATGTGTCAGTAATTATTCCTCTATTATGGTACTGCTGGTATTATTGCTATCTGACTCGTTTAGTAAACAATTTAGGAGGGTGAGGATACAGCCACATCACAAAACTGATGAGTTTCTCAAGATCATGTTGGGACATTAGTCCTTTAATCCTGGGAATGTTCTTCAGGTGATGTACAGTAGAAGGGTGACAAATTGCAACTCTCTTTGTGCCTCTGAAAGTTCAAGGACAACTCAGGACATTGTAGAGTCATTGTGCAATCCATCACTTTATAAATATTTGAAAAAAAAGTCTTAAGGACCAATAATAATTTAAAACATTAAACATAAAACATTACCTAAATTAGAAAGTCTGTAAATATTTTAGACTTTTTTAGTCCTGCAATTGAAAGGACAGTTTAAAGAGTTTTAATGGCTTTTATGTTCCAGCAAAGACGTCTTAATTAACAAACATTTAAAAATTGGTGGTAACTTTGTGTTTATCTAAGTTAGTATTGTTACGTGCCTGGCAGGAAGACATTATTTGTTGATTCTGTCAGCACAGCAGGGTAACTTTAAGCTACTTCCTTCTTTTCCTCCATCAAAATAAGAGTCTCCAATGTTGAGACCAGGTGTCAGACCTAAAGCATTCACCTTCAAAGTAATAGCATTAATGTATTTCTCCAGAAGAAGCTGCATGCTGACAGGCTTCGCTTAGACAAGAAATAATGTGACGTTTTAATATCGTGAGATCTCGTTACATCCCTAGTGGACACATAAGCCTGAGGAGGCAAAATGGCAGAAGAAGTTAAATTTTCTGGTCAGCCTGCATTATTTGCAGAGTTATGACCCTGTCCTTTAGTGTTTTGAGTCCTCTTGATATCTGAAGACTTTTTTTTTTTTTCACACAGCTACAACCCAAACAATGTCTTCCCTCATTTGTCTTCAGAAATTTGGGACTTGAGCTAAGGTGAAAGTGCTGAGGTATGAATGAAGGCAGGAGTGCTTTTACCCATTATACTGCTCTGTTAGCACTTTCTTGTAGCTGACTTGTCAGATCACATTAGTGGCAAGTTTGCTCCCAAGGTCACCCAAGGCGGAGTCCAGTGTCATCTAGATAGAGTGCTATATGATTGTGTGTGTGTGTGAAATGGAAGTTGGTTGGCTGAAGGAGGAGGAAATTACACACATGCAGCTGACATGGAGAGGTCTTTTTGTGCCTTTCAGTTTGATTTTTTCAAGGCTTCTGGCAGTGTGTGTACAGCATTTATTCCTGCAGGATTGTTATGTCAGCTTTTCATAATGCAACTGCACCGACCGGCAGACAGAAATGCTTTTTTGAAATGTAATTAGCAAAGAGTATACATATCAACATCTTGTAGAGGCTTAACATTAGGCATATTGACAGACATTACAGTGGGTTCTACTCTGAAGAGAAAGTCTAGAAACTGTGGATGAAGCTGCATAAGCTCTGACATGGTAGTTTATTACAACATGGCAAGGATAAAGAGCTGCAAAGTAGCCAAATTCATCACGGGAGCATCAGAAAAACCAAAACATGTCACTGAGGACATTGTTGGCAAGATAATGAGGCTTATTATCCCACACACAGGCAAACTCCAACGAAATAGAAAGGACTTAATGTTAAGGGACAGTAATGGATTTGAAAATTGTTCTTTTTAGATGGGTAAGAAAGAAAATAAGCAGATTTTATGGCTGAGGGCCAAAAATAAGACTAGAACCATCAGGGAGTGTGTTGCCTGCCAGGCCGATAGGCTATTTCATGTGCACTTGGCTTTGCTGCTGTGAAAGGGAAAAATACTTTACCCTTATGTTTCTTAAAACAGGTGTGTAGGAGAAGAACAAGATGGTCTCGCCAAAGAAAACAGAAAAATAACTCCTGCACAATGTTGCATTAAGAATTTATTGAAAGTAAAAGTTTTGGTAAGTGAACAGTTACCTGAGGAAATTGCTATTTCATTATTTTAATTATATGGAGTATAAATATGGAGTATGTTGAAGCAATAAAAATTCGAATTTGGTTCAACTTTCACCATGTTTCATAAATGTGAAATTAGTTGTTTTTGATTTGCCAACTTGTTGTTTTGATTTCTTTTACATATATTTCTGCAACGGCCAGATAGAATCATATTTTGTCACGTTTCAATGAGTCAACAAATAAACGAGTAAAATTCGTTCTTTAATGCTGAAACATATCTGCTCATTTTCTGTTATCTTTCTATCCTGTGCCATAACTAAGAGGGGGCTGGTGTCTGTCTCAGAAGGAGCACTGACCAAATACACTCACCAAAATCTGATGAAGAATTGCCTGTGTCGAGTGTTTTTACACAGAGCAGAAATCTGAATTACCCAGAAAAAATTAGCCCAAGCACATGCCTTCACTGAATAGAAAGGGAACCTTATCTTTGGCATGACTGAACTCATTAAACTGATTTCAAAGTTTTTGTGAATGATATGCACTTTCATGTTTATCTGCCACATGAGCAAAGTGAAGCTCTTTAAGTTATTCTCATCTCTCTATGGATGCCATTTCAGTTCTATTATATGTTTGCTTTTGCGCAGATCAGCCCAACAGAAGCTGTAGATGAGGAGATGTGATTATCTCAAGTGGCTAAAACAAGTTTCCATTTACCTGCCAATATTAGGGCATGTTTAAAAGGTAGGAATTGAATGACTCCAAGTGAAAATGTGGGAACAAACGTAATCTCACCTCATGAATTGTGGTGTTCTGATACAGCTTCTGTTTTGTTTTTAATCCAGGTCTTAAAATGATGATTGGTGTGTGAGTTTGCAAGTGTTCACCATTGTAGCGTAATGTTTAAACTGGACATAGTTTACTGAAAGGCAATGTTAAGTCATGTCAGCTTTGAATCATCCAGTTGTCTTAGTAGCAAAGCATGCGTGAGAAACTTTGTATCCGAAGTCTGAAACAAATGTCACTTACAATCTCAATATAAGCCTGTTATATTGTCTCTGAGCTGTTGCCTATCACTTTTGGTTGCCAAGTCACATCTGGCTGTTGCTTCAAAAAGCAGGAACCTTTGATTGTTTGTCTTTAAAAAAGAAAAAAAAAAACTCATCCGGAGACTGCTGAACGGTCAGCTAATGCTCCTGGTGGAGGCCGGGTTTTTGGGAACCACGCTGAGGAGAAACACTCGACAGCTGCTTGTTGGAATAACAGGAGCGACTCAAGTGACTGCACCCCAGCGTTCATGTTACCCAGGCTGGCTTTTAATAGCCGAGGTTGACTGCAGAGAAAAAATTAGAACGAGATACAGTAGCCTGATCACATGTCAGAGATGAAGGCGATGTGAAAGGTCTGTTGACGGAAGACTTGTGACTTTATATTTTGCAGCAATCTGAGAGGATTTTGCTAAAGCTCTTTCCCCTTTACATCCTTCTAACATGCATTTGGTCAAAGCCGTTCCTTTTGGGTTAATTGTTCCCTAATGAAGCACTTTATCTTCATGTTTGAATGTCCGTCATTCTGGCTCGTCACAGCAATTAAGTCACGCTCCTGCACCGCTGGAGCTCAAGTTTAGGCATAGCGGCTGGTTTTTGGAAAAATATTTGTCAAAGTAATTTATATTTGAGTCTGGCTGCAGTGCTGGGGATTGTGAAGTAGAATTATTGCTCTTGGCAGCTTGTGAGGACATGGAAAACCAGCCGTCGCTTTTGGTTTTATAGGAGGATTAAATACATTTTAATGAGAGATTTTATTCATAACTTATATTTAGATCTACTTCTCAAACTATGTGAGCTGCAAAGTTATTCACTGCAGCTTCTATGTGCTGCTTGCAGGAAATTGAACTTAAGTATGAAAGCAATTGTTGAACACATGACACTAACTAGTTTCTTGTGTTTATAGAGTAATGCATTTTGTAAAATTTCCTAAACCACCATCATGACTATAGTTTAAACCGTCCCTTTAACTAAACCGTGTTATTATTGATGTATTTTCATCCGCCAACGTTGACACAAATAATCTTTACAGCTGAAACCAGAAGTTTACATACACTATATAAAAAATGTCACAAAAAGAAAAAAATAGCAAAGAACAAGAATAGATTGTTTTCTTTTTTGATAATACCCATTCAGTCTGATAAACCTTTAGCACAGTGAAACATATCATAGAGACATTTTTTGATATGGATATTTTAAATTGTCCCAGTTCTTTTTCTGGAAACTAAATTTCCCTTTTATGTCAGTTTAAGTTTAAGGTGTGCGGGGTGATACATAGAAAATTTCTTTCAGAACAAAAATTCAGCCATACTGAAAATTTCTCTAGAAACACTCTTGAAAATGTTTCATTTCTTTGTAAGCATTGTATATCATGTATCCTGACTGCTATGGGATTTGGAGTAATCAGGTTTTCCTTGATAATTTTAATAAAACTTTAAGTCATCTCTGATCAATAACCTGAAGTCAAGCAAGTTTTTATATGTTTATTCTAAAGATGTGAATGGGTCATATTATTAGGCCTGTCACAATAACAAATTTTGCTGGACAATAAATTGTCCCAGAAATGAGTAACGAAACGAAAATATTGTTGTTTTGAGACCATTTTCAAGTAATGTATTGATAATGGCATAATGATGCCATGAATGATGCCATTATGCCATTATGGCATAATGGCAAAAAGGGAATAATGGTTTTATCTACTTCTCAAACAAACTTCCTAATAAGCGTTTGATCCACCATTATGGGTCATAATGCCATTATGGTGTTATGGTAAAATGGCATAATGGCGTAATGCAGAGAAGCCTCTCTGCTGTTCACCTTCTCAAAGACCAGTAAACTTTCAATTTGTAAAGACCACTTAGCACTAGATCTGGAAAATATTTTAAATATCCAAAATAAAAGAGGACAAACAAAAGCAATAAATAAAACTGAAATAAAAAACACTTATAACCAAAACCAATGGATTATGAAGTCTCAGTAAACAAAATTTCCCTTAAAAAATACAAATCATCAGAATGGAAATGATGAAGTTCATTTTAATTTGATCATGCTATTGATTAATTGATTATATAATCAATTAATAGCATGATTTATGATCCACCATAAATAAACCTAAGGCGACAGCCGTATTTATCGTCTTATTGTCTGCTATCTAAGAGCATTTTACTTGAGGGAATAAATGCATGATATTACTTAATACAAGCTTGAAAAAAACTGTTTTTTAATATCTATCTACTAATAGTACTACTCTATAACTGCTAAAATGATGGACTAAATATCTTCTCAGAAGGATAATAGTTTTAGTTAACATAGAATGACAATTCTAGATTAGGTATAAAATAATTTTAAAATTACTTTTAGACATCTTTACAATTACTCATAACAAGCGATGTGATTATTGAGGTTAAAAAAGCAAATAGTTGCTTACTTGCTTCTTACACTGTAAATAAAGCTTTCCAATTTTTTTTTACTGTGTATTCGGACTCCTGCTTTGCTCTCCATGACTTGAAGAACAAAATTATTTTTAACAGGAGCCACTTCTATGCATATGGGTTTGAGCAGTGTAGGAAATAAATGAACACACCTCCTCTCTTTCTATGCACCTGGTTGAATGGTAATGTATGCCAAGCAGCTTTGTCATCAACCATCTGCTGCGTCGTCCTAAAAGCCGCTTGATCCTTGATCGCCTGCTCTGGCTGCTTTAACCACCAAATTGTGCAACTTCCTTCTTGGACTTCCCTCAGTGACCTTTCCTTTAAGACCTAACATGAGCATGCATGGGAAACTGAGTGCAAAGGTCAGCCTCTCTGCTGTTATATGAGGAAGAGGTGCAGAAATCCGATCAATACATAGTTAAACAAGTAGACACCTGGTCTCCAAAAAAGCTGCCAGGGAATCAAAAGGATTTTACTGGCTCTCCCAAGAGAAAAGACAAAGGGGAAGCTTTCATTTTGGCAACATAACAGTTAAGAAAATAGAATATGAGACTATTTCTATCAGTCAAGCAGAAGAAGAGCACAGTGGTTGATTTTTAGACCTTTGCTGAGGTAAACTTCGCATTTAAGTACAGATCGATCACAGATCTCCCAGAAATTAAGAAACTCGCTGCTGAAAATCGCCTGGCCGATAAATCGGTGCATCCCTTATTTTGTGTTTGCTTCTCATCAATGCAGCCAGAGCATTGGTGTGAATGCATCCTTGTTTTTAGTGTAATAATGCAGCAGTACAACCTCATATCTGAGGAAAAAAGTTGCAAGTACAAGGCAAGATTTAAGGCAAGATTTAAACGTTCTAATCTCAAACTCCATGTCCTGAGGTTTCACTGAATGGGCATTTTAGCATATGTTTAAACTTTAAAAGAATGTCCATCTCGAGATTTTTGGGGATGTGTGTGCTTTCTCTTTATAAAAGAGGCATCTGACTGAGATGCCTCTTTTATAAGGCATATACATTTGATTAATTGGATAAAGATTTAATTAATTAATAATTGAAAGTAACATATCCCACTCGTAATATATATGCACCATATCATGCTCCTGCCTTTGTAACTATATGATGCTTTCAGCCTCGTCTCAATGAAACCCCTTGATATAGGACCACCTGCTGCTGTTATTGGGGCTAAAACCTCAAGATGCTACTGAGGTTGAAAGTAGAAAAGAGTCAAGCTGTGAGACCACAGGTTAAACTGATAAAGTTAGCTAATTTGCTGTAACAAAATTTTATACTCCTATGCTCCCTCCTTTTAAGAACCAGAGGTTTGCATTAAACTGGAGCAGACATGTTAGCAGGAGTCATTACATCTGCACCAATCAGCAACAGAGAGAGAAAACTTTTAGAGTCTTGTAAACACAGTGTGAAGTTGCGTGCACATTGCCTTCTCTCAAATTAACCAGGGAGACAGTGGTCTAGTTAAAAGCAACTCCGGAGTTGTCATATAGCCTGTGTTCCTCTTTCAACAGCCGTGTTACTCGTCTCATTGCGTTTCTCTCTGTGACTCAGATTCTACGCAGAAGCGATCAAATCCATACTGATGAATTAAACAGGAATCTGACTAGTAATTAGGCATGCCGTTTTAAGGTATTGACATTGAACTAGTCTGTACTGCTTTTGTTATTTCTTTGGTTATTTAAATAGTATAAAACGTTCCTAAATTGTGCAGCAGAGTCCTGTTCTACTTATGAACAGACATGGGAAGAAAAAACAGGGCCTGCATCTAAAAAACAAAATGTTGCGTGGTCTGTTTTGATTAACAGCTTTACTTTAGCTTGTTAACTGTGACAGAATATGATGTGTTAAATATGGCTGTTAGAATTGATTGGGAGAATATTTCATTAGCTCATTCTAGGATAAGAGCAGCATGTTGTTTGTGTCATCTCATAGCATGCTTCTGATTGGAGGAGTATGGTTGTCAAAATAATTGATTTTACAATATTATTTGTACCCAAAAAGTGTAATTTATTTACGCCATCATTTATAAACCAACCCAATCACATTCGCCCAAACTGTGGCGCTTTGTTCAAGAGCAGAAACAATCCAGAAGATGCCACTTGCTAGCTGCGCTAACGCTACAAAGTTGATGTTTGAGAACAACTTAAAAATAAATTGTAAAAATTTGTAAAATTTTCTCTGCAACAGTAAAGTAGTAAACATCCTGGATGACATGGGCTGACGCTATCTGTTTAAATCACAGACTGCCCAGTAACGGAACTTTGTCAATCTGAGCTCCCTGTCGATATCTGATTCCCAGGTGCGAAGTGCCAAACAATGGGATGCTTCGTTCTAATGACGCAAAGCTTTCTACTGCGGGATGAATTAACTCAGGAAAATGTTAATCATCTGATGAGTCGGTCAGTTTCTAAAGAGTGAAGCAACGAAACAAAGCAGTGTGACTCTTTTGATTAGTTGCAAAAGCTTTGGAGGTTCATGTGGCTAATTGTAACACAGGTTATGATGAAACCAGACTGAAGTTGACAGTTAGAGTAAAAAGAAAGTCAGAACCATATCAGGCTACCCAGCTGCTGTCGCTGTCCGCCAACGAAAATAGTATGCAAAATTATCAGAAAAACAGAAATTGTACATATCTCCTTAAAAGAGATTAACTCTTTTATTTTTGTATAACAGACTATAGTGTTTTAAGCAAAGGCTGAATTCTCTTTTAATTTTAGTTTTTGTCCGAATTAATGATGTTCAAATAATGTCATATTGTAATAAATTATATATTTAGCACTTAAATTGAAGGAAACCTGTAACTTTAAGAAAAATTAGCTGCGGTATCAAGACTGGCATAAAGTAGAGTATTGAGTACTTCTGTTAGAATCGATATATAGTTTAAAATTTTTATCAACTTTCCCCCAGTCTCACTAACATCAATAAAGATTCACAAAGTTTCAGAATAGTAGGAGAACTACAAGATAAAAATAGCTCTGCACCAAATTAAAGTTTCAGTTTAAATCTACATGTTTCACTTCTTTCTTCTCTTGTGCCGGAACGCAGAAACTTAGCAGTTTCTCATGGAGATGACCCAGAAGGTCTTGCTTTGCAATGTATTCTAACTTCTGCAAATCTAGGCTGACCTCAGCATGTACACAAAATGAACTGTACCACAGAAATAGTGTTGTTTTGTGTCCTGTGTGTCTGTCTTGTGTGTCTCTGTGATAGTCTGTTGACCTGTCCAGCGTGAACCCCACTCCTCACTCACAGACTGCTTGACACCAGCCCTGTAAGGGTTAAGTGGATATAGAAAGTAGATAGAGCTGATTTCTTTCAAAGACTAAAAATGATGAGACCCCCCCCCCCATCACAAACAAGAGATTTCTAGCCAGTTTACAATCTCTGGTTTCTATAAAGCTAGAACTACCTTTTCTGACTTTAGTCAATTTCTGTTTCTGTTTACCCTCCATAGAAAACAACATTCAAAATATTTGTTTGTCTTGAGTTATCACAAATTAAAACGCCAGGATGCAGTTTTCAAATGCACACAAACCTTAATTTTTAATGGAACATGCCAAGTGGTCTGTTTAGACTAGAATTCAAAATTTTGGTTGTTGCGTCATTTTGAGTCAAAAGATTGAAACATGTAAGCCTAGGAATTTCAACTGAGAATTAGGTGGTAGCAGTATTATGTTTGGTGCAGGAGGAACTGATGTCATTCAGAAATATATGGTATCATGAGGAAAAGAACAATAAAAAACATTCCAAGGAAACATTTGGAGGAAATTGGTGACATTAAATGAACAATGTGCCTAAACAATTTACAAGATTAGTTTCAAAAGGGCTTAAGGACAGCAAAGTCACTGTTTTAGACACTATCACAAAGCTCTGACTTCATTTCAATAAAAAATTGTGGGTAAGTGTAGCTTTAAAACAGATTCAGCCAAAGTAGTTCTTTCAAGAGGAATAGGCTGAAGGTTGATGAAAGTTGGAAAAATATTATTTAAATAAAATCTATTCTTTTGTGGCATTTTGCATTAGGAATAATTTTGATAATTCTAAATGGCCTGAACAGAAATAAGTAACTCTGATTTAATGTAATTCTGTAAGGAGCAAATGTCTTATTAATACATTGTGTGCAACTTTCTGGTTTTGACTGCAAATGAGAGATTGGAAAAATATTTCAGAGGCAAAAGGTTTAATTAAAAACAACAAAAAAGAACAACCTATGACAAGCGGTTCCCTTTGTAAGTGGAATCCACAGACTTCTGCGATTTGAATGTGACCGGCAGCTGCCTGTACTGTGGCGAGGCCACTCATCCTTCATCGCTTCTCCCACACATTCACTGTCACGCTTTAAATTTGAACCCATCAGCTGTTTCTCACCCTGAACCATTGTGTATTAGTGTATTAGTGTGGACCACCCTGATCCACACTAATACACACATGCACACACACACACACACACCAACAATCTAACTACATACAGAAACTCTTGCCCACCAGGCAGACAAACATGTGTGAGCCCTCACACACACTTAAAGCCCACACATTCAATCCATATGCAGATCCATCCATCTGTCCACACTCTACACAAGCTTTGACATACATGTTCAAACGTTATCTTTGCTCAAGCATTCTTCGTGTGCGTAGTCACTGGTCATAGAGTCCATGCTCCATGACTGACAGAGGCTGTATCAGGCCTTTTAGATTATTGTTCAGCTGGGGAACAAGAAAGCAAAGAGGAGTATAAATATCTACATGATCGATTGACAACCTCCTCTTGGGATCAGACATATAGACATAGCAATTTTAAAGTATAGGATGGTACAAAGCAGCACAGCAGCAAATTAGTGTTTTTCATTGCCAAGTGGAACCATTTGTGTCTTTTTATTTGCACAATGTTGAATCTAAGGTATTAGATTACAGAAAAAGCAAACAACAGCCTATTCTCCTTGCATTTGATGCTATATCATCTATGGCAAGTAATAGCATCATATTATTCCATCAGACAAGTCTCATATCACTATTCACTTAAATTCTTTATTAAAACTTCTTTTACTTGAACTTCCAAATTTTCACTGCTTTACTTTCAACTTGTGTATTTCTTGGATTTTCCAGAAAGTTATGTGAATTCAGAGATAAATGAATGTATTCAATTCAATTCAATTCAATTTTATTTGCATTGCACATTCAAGCAACAAGGCAGTTCAAAGTGCTTTACATCATAAAAACATCATACAGTCACCAATTGTGAAACGTGCAATAAACATTACATTGTTTCAAATGCCATCATCAGAATAATCAAATCAGATCATAAAATCATCATACAGGCAATAATTCTAAAATGAGCAGTAAACATTATGCATGAAAAAGGTAATGTAATTGTTGTAAAACCTAAACAAATGGATGTAAATGCATGTATTTTGATGAGAAAAACATAATTGTTCTGGTGTCAATAGATCAATTTGTTTAGAACAAATTGATCTGTTGAATACTAGAATAATATAGTGCCTGAATGCCATAACAACAAAAGCAAGACAGACATTTTATTTCCAAAGGGGAGGTAAAATAAAAGAAAACATGATTGCCAAAGATGCCTAGGTTCAAATAAAAACACTAAGAGACAACTGGAAATATCCAATTTAAGAAAATCACTTAAATGCCAATGGAGGTAAAACAAATTTAATAAATAAAAAAGCAGCATCTCAACACAGCTCTACACAAAAGCCTATTTTGCATCAACTTGGTCTTTTTGCTGATTTTTGTTCCCCCTGTGTGCTAAATGTTTTAGCCATAAGTACCTTGAAGTGCATTTAAACTGACCAAGGCATTTTTCCAACCTCTCAAACCTTGCTATGTTTTCGTTTAATGAAGGTGTTCAGAAAAAAAAGCGAATTCAGTGAAATCCAATGGCTGCTTGCGGATGCTTTTCAGTCAGTAACTCATCAAACCTTTCAGCCAAAAGTAACACGAGCAACAAATTAAACCAGACAATAGTTTAAAGTCTAAAGAGGTAAATATGGCTTTTATGAAATTATGAGACATTCTCACCATAAACAATGTACCTTGTTGCAATGTCTGTAATTTGACTTTTCTGTCTGTTGGTGATGTGAAAAGGACACCTGATTGGAGCGCCTCTGTAGCATGTGGTGTTGGCCATTTAATCTTTAACACCCATATATAGTCCCATATGAGCCCTCTCTTTCCTTCTTTCTTTCTTTCTTTCTTTCTTGCCAGCTGTTCACCTCACACTCTTAAAATTGCTGAAATAACGTATTTTCTTGTAACACCATCAATAAAATAAAATAAAAAAGGAACAAGTATTTTCACAAGCCTGGTCTGTACATGTGGCATCAATAACAAACAGCTCAATGTATTTAAAACAGATGATGTGTCACAACATGTTTTGTATAGAAGTGTTGATGTCATTTGTTTCCTCTGCCCGCACGTGAGCACACACACACGCACACCCACGCCCACCCACGCACCCTGAACTTTTTTGTTCTTCAGCCACCACAATTGTGACTCTCTCTGATCATTGAGGGCTCTCAAAGTTTAAAACTCTTACAATTTTAATAGTTATCAGTTGTCCTTTCATTATAGATACTCCAGGTTCTCTGTGGATTGGAGTTGTATTTGGCCTTGAATTGGAGGTTATATTACAGCCCGAGCCTCCAAACTCTTTGTACTGCTTCTCAGATTTTGGATTTAAAATTTAATTGCATTTTTCACACATTTTCAAACCAAATTAAGGTTTCTTATCAAAAATCCAAATCTAGGATTTAATCACAGAAGTCACCTCTGGCAAAGTCTTTGTGTTGCAGACTTTGTGCCGTAGCCTGAAGGCTTCACGCAGTGAGAGAAAGAGACCGCGTGGGCATTCATCCTCTCAACATCTACATCCTTAATTAGAAGCCTAATTACACAGGGAAATGGGATGCCATGGGAGAGGAGAGGGAGGGATGGAGGAGGCAAAGAGAGGAAAGATGTCGAGGAGGTGGAGGCAAGGTGGCAATGTTGGTGGGGTTTCGTGTTTCAGATCAGCGGTGGCTCTTAAAAATAACCCCCAGGCTTCCACCACATTCACACAAACACACAGCTTGTCCTCTTCACCATCTGACCTGCCAGCGGACCCAAACACAACAGCTGCACAGGCGGCTGTAGCAGGGCTCCCACGCCTGGATCAGGCCCCCTTATCAGGGCCTCGTTCACCTCCAACATGTCTCCCTTATGCTTAGGAGTATGCACTGTACAAATCATTTCAGAACTTTTTGCGCCTGTGATGTCTTTTGTTGAATTTTGTGGAAGGCTGGGGGTAATCACCTTACTAGTTACTGATTGTTCTGACGTTAATCATGAAACACATGGAACACTCTGTGCAAAGCAAACTTGATACTCTTATTATCCTGGTGATAAGCAATAATAATGACAGCAAAAAAACATTTCAGCCAAGAAAACAAATCTTAAGTTTTATCAGGAAATTATCCACAATTTTGGTAAATCAACACAAACTTTCACCATGTCTTTCATAAAAACAGCTGAAACGTGCTGTGCGTTTGGAATGAGACAACTGAGTCAAAACCCCGTTTTGAAACTTGTCAGCCACAGCTTTGCATTATTTCTTTACATTCCTCCTTGTAAGATAGCTTGATCTCACTGAGCCTGGATGGGTAGCATCTGTCAACTGCTTTCAAATCTTGACCCACATTTTCATTGTTGTTCTTCTGCTGGAAATTCTTACTCCAGGTGGTTCATCTTGGTCAACTGTTGGAAAAAAAAGCAATCCCACAATGGCATGTTGCATTCAACATGTATTGCAAAATGACAACACTTTCCCAGCTCTGCGAGATATTTGGAAGAGGTTTTTCATTAACTTCCATTAAAAACTTTTTTGGTTTAGTTTGTTTGTATGTTTTGCCTACAATTTTCCAAACCCATTCAACAGCTGAGTTTTGTGGGAACATTAATGAACAACATGCATAAAATGTGGATCAATGGATGCCAGTCACATACACAGATGCGGAAACAGCATCCATCAGTGTTGGGTCTGGTTTCAACCATTGTTTTCTTAGGCAGAAAAAAATCTAAATGATCAAAGTTGAAATCAGCAGGACCAACTTCAGAAGAATCATGAAATCTTTCTGCTGCCTTCCCAGCGCATCTCACCTGACTTTTTAATTTATTGGAACTCATTTTAAGAAAAGAAAAAGTATGCCTGTACATCTCATTCCTATGCTTTGTTTTCCTATTTAACATACTTTAAATTATTTCTCACCTATGAATACCAGCCATGAATAATGATTTTGCAAAAAGCCTCTATATGAAATAATGAGATTTTTCCTTTGATAAAGTTTGAAAGTAGGTGGTTTGACTGAATTACCTGGTAAATTATAAGTTAATGTCAAATACTTGGTCAAGTTGAGAACAATTGTTGCATCTTTAAAAAAGTCTTAGAACTGCTGCTTGCCTTATAGTTTATTCTTTAAATATAACATAGTCTCTAAAAAACTTTAAGAGCTGCTAAATCTTTATTTTATCCTCCAGCGTTCCACTGTGCACATCTCTCTGTTGCAACACTATTCCCAATCTTATCACCATTCCTTTTAAACCTGTCACTACAGCAGGCTTGAATTTCTCTCCTCCCTCAGTCACATTTCCTCTCACTCTTGTTTCGCTTGCACAGCTAAGCAGTCATGTCTTAATTATGAAGCTAGTCGTTAATGGAAGCCTTGGGTCTTGAAAGACTGATATGTCATCATAGAAACCATACGAGGGTCGCCACGAATCAGCGTTAATGTGGTGTCAGTGTTGGCTCCCAGCATGTGGGTCTGATCTTGCTTTCAGCGTCTTTTAGATGCTGTGAACATGCTGATCTGTCCTCCACGGAAGCACTGGTGAGATTACATATGCAAGTGTTGCAAGAGTGAGGCAAGATGGAAGACTGGTAGAGACTGCCGAAAAATTGTTGTGATGCACAAACAAGAAATGCTGCAAATGTGAATGAAATAAGATGATTTAAAGTGGGCATGGAGTTTAATACCATTAACAAGTAAAACTATGGATCCAATGACTGCAAAATTCTGGGCTTTATATAGAACACATAATTAGGTTGTTTTATTACTGATTTCCTAAGAAAATATGAAAAATGTTTCCTTAATTAAAAGACGAATTAACCCAGCCTCCCCCTACTTAATCAGAAAACATCTAAGTTACTTGACCTTTCTGCAGATCAAGAAACAAAGTAACAAAAACAACAGTAAAGAAACTAATAGAAAATAAAAGAATCTCACTTTCAAAGACTGAATAGGAAAGAAATTATCAGGAGAGTTATTTTAAAGGGTCAAACCATGTTGAGATCCCTGACTGCAGTAATTTAGTGAATTAAAACCTAGTTCAAAGTCGTGCTACACAATGCCATTGATGGCATAGGCTAAAAAGGGATGTCAGAGTTTGTGCAAAGAGGGATGGCCAAGTAGCTGTCCTAAGCTAGTGGATCACTCTACAGATAGTCCTGTTCATTATCTTGCAAAAGTTTTTATAGTGCTTAAGTCTTTCCCATTTCATCTTTTCAACAAATTTGTAAAAGATGTTGGAAAACATGAACCATTTTCTTCCTGGTTCCACAGTATTGTTGGTTTATCACATTATACCCTAGTCCATTGACTGTTCTACATGGCTCTACTCAGCTCCTCCTTACTCTACTCCACTCTGAACCACCGGAGGTTCAGAGTGGAGTAGTAAAACTGGATGTGGACACAAGATTGTCATGCAAATATCTATGCAAATAGTCCAGTTCTACTGAGCGTTTTTGTCTTTTTGCCCATATCACTGCAAGTGTTTTCAGCCTCTTTGTCCCCTTTGTCTTCTCGGTAATTGGTACTTTTCAGGAAGACTCTAGATCAAAATGGAAGGTGTCAGTGAAGATGATAGCTAGAGCAAAATAAATACATCGTGTACACCACTCAGTGTACAGGAGGATTGCTTAAGTGTTGCCTCTGCAGCCGTTTAGTCTGCCTGATTGGACCCGAGAGAGGAGGGCTATTGAGTGTGAGATTAAAGGCTGCGGTTTGTCACACTTTAGAAATGGTAAGATATACTTTTTAAGCTGCCTGTAGCGCTATTAGACCTCAGGCTGTTTTGGGTTTACATTACATTTACATCCTTATTATATGCAAATAATAAGGACGTATTATTTACATTCTTATTGCCGGTATTTAAATACATCCTTATTATATTATCGTATTTGTTGATAGGTTATGTTGAAATTTAATTACAGAAATTAAGCTTGAACATTGTAAGCAAAATAATGATAAAAAGCAAGGATATATTTAAGTGCACAAAACTTATTATACGCTATTTAAATAGTTCAAGAAAAAACGTAAATGTATTATTGGACTGTGCCAATTTCAGTGGAAGAGGAAGTTCTTTGTTGAGTAAAAATATTTTATTCAAATAAACATGTTGTAGGGATTTAGCACATTAAGTTGTTTCAGAATTTATTTGCACACAGTGTAAGTGTATGTGTCAACAACAAGGGTCAATGGAATCCAATGATAAGTAGTGTGGTCATTTATTTTTATAAATAAGAATTGTCAAAACAAAAACTAGCTAAAATTATTTCCTGTGCAGTTATGAAATCCAAAATGCAAATAAACCTATCTGCATAAATTACTGAGTTTTGAAGTGTCTGAGGTGCATTGACCAATTCACAGTAATTTAAAGGATACATGGAGATTTTCTATTTGCTATTTGGTTCTTGACACCAGGAATTCTGTTCATGAAGGCACAGACAGATTTCCTCTCACAACTTTCTTCAATATATTAAAGGAAGTTAAAGAAATTTGACAGTAAACATGATAATGGAAGACAACAGCAAAAATATGGAATCAACTCTTACTTTCTGAACAGACTTTCTGTCGTTTAAACAAGAGCAGTGTAAGAGACAAGCAGCAAACTGAATCAGGTGAAAGTCAGCAGAAATGCCAACAGTTGATTAACTTTCTTTGGCTTTTAAAAAAAGATGTAATTAAGAGGAATAACATAAAATCATTTGTTTAATAGCAGTTAATGGTAATTATACTATTGCGGTTTATTTGCAACTGAAATGCGATATTGTGATATTGGAGAGGCAGAGTACGTTCTTCGTTTGTGTTTTTTTGTTTTATTTTTTTAAACATTGTTTTGAGGGGAAAATGAGAAAATATGTAATCCTGACAGACTAGGGATTCTGAAACATGAAACCATGTGTCACAAGAGCTGCTGATTTTACCAATTGTCCTGTGGAAAAAAAAAAAATTCTCAACCAAATTTTTTGTTCAGGTGATATTGCACTGTTATTCTCAGAAATATCACATTAAAAGTACTAGTAGTGACATTCTCAGTTTACATATGATGCAGTGCATTGCAAAAGTAATTATAATTTATATTTTGGAGCCTTTTGTTGTTTAAAATGTATAAAACATGCAGTTGGAACCCGCAAGGTAATTCCAAATCTACTGCGAAATCAAAGTATGTGATTGTAACACACATTCCCTGCTGTAATCCTGAGTCATTACTGCTGATTGAATATGTGTGGACAAAACGTAATGGTTAATAAAGCACTGAGCGTGTTCTGTGTGTGGAGATGTCCTTATAAAGTGTCCTGACTGGTACAGTGCTGCCTTGTGGGGCCAAACTAATTGGAGTGCAGTTCAACAAACTGAAACACAGAGCAGAGGAGTGGGGCTCGAGATGGGAGAGAGGGTTTAGACATGGAACCTAGAAGGGCAAATGGATCACATCCCTATAGGAGAGAAGTAGAGGGTTTCACAAAACAAAGCGTGCAAGGCCTCCAGGCAGAGAAGATAAAGAGGCGCGGGCGAGTGTAGGAAAGTATAAATGGGAATTCAGCTGTGAGCTTTGTTTGCATATCCCAGTGCAGCTGAAGAACTACAGTAAAGGCAGAAAGTGATCATCTTTCACAGAACAGTGAGGTTCCCCAAAGCTTTTTGCATTTTGCCAACCTTCCAGAGCCCAAACTATCCTCACCAATCCTCATTTCCTGCATGGACAAGCTTTGGAGCACAGGTTTTAATACATTGCCAGCCTTTGTTTAACACACCATTTTGACTATTTGTAACAGTCAACCCACATAGATAAACCCTATTAACCTTTAAACAGGGCTGCTGAGCTTCTGTGTACACACCATTAGCATTGCTGCTGTAATTCTACGCTCACAGCCAAGCAGCTTGTCAAGGCTGAACTGTTGTTCTCCTAAACACATTTGAGTGATGGGTGTTTAAATTATTAACTGATACAATGATAAAGCATGTAGCTCAGGATTGGGTTGCCTACTTCATTCATAAATAAGGCTATAGACGGGTCACTATAAGTTTCTCTGCTGTGCATAATTACTGCATGATGTTAAGTAGGAGGAAAAAAAGATTCCTGTGGTTGCCTACAGCTTACTGAAAGTAGCATGAATATTTCAGGTTTGATTTATTGTTAATAAGAAATCCTTGCTTAGAGCAGTCTTACAGAGAAATTATTTGCCACTGTTGACTTCAGTTTCTCCAGAATGGACAACTCATTGCTCTCAGAGGATTTTATTAGCTCATTGCTAACATAGCATAAGGGTGACATTAAACTTCTCTGGGATGTTGAGGATTTAAAACAGAATGAGTTTGTAAAACATTAGAATATACAGTAAGTCAACAGTAAAAGTCCTGTTGACCTAATTTTGTTTTGCTCCGAAACAGAGATCTGTACCATAAAACTAGCCACCATAAAACTAAAACAACTTTATCTAAAAACACAGGTAGATGATTCTGACATATTTTTTGACTGCATCTTAAGTCACTTCAGTGTGTCTCTAAAGTGAGCATACAACCAGAAAGAACTTTTCTGATGGTGCAAAACCCTGAGGAAGTCTGGCAAACTTTAAGCTACCTTTAGGCAGACTTTTATTTGGATGTGTATGTTGGCGTAGCTAAAAATAAGTCTTGCATAGGTCTAACTTTCAGAAATACAGTACATTTTGTGAACTCTGGTCACATGCTTGTGGTGTGTTCCTGGTCGGTATAGTGATGAGAAACAGAACTATGAATAATAAATGTTGCTTGTGAGGTTGTCAGACCATCAGACAACTTTGGGATAGATATGCATCGATAAGCATACATACTTTAAAAACAGAAATGCACAAAACTTTAAAGCACGTAGAATTATATACATAAATAAAAATCTTTGGAAAGAAAGCATAACATGCATCTGCTAAGGAAAAATGGCACACTGACCTAAGTCTGACAGACAAAAATTCAGTGAAGCAGCCTTACGCCACGGAAGCACAGGTTTCGCTGTGTTGTTCGAACACACCTTTGATTTGAGATCACACGTGAATGTTCACCCTGCACTGTACGTCAGAGAGGACATTCTGTTCGCAGCAGCCTGCAGTCTCTCAGGGATGTTTCTCTGCTGATTGTACATCTAATTGGGAGAGACAAAAAGGCTCACTTTTCAGTGCTTTCTTTGATGTAACAGACAGGGCTGAGTGCTGACTCTGTATGGTGTGCGTTGTGTTAAAAATGCCCATAAAAATCAGAGATAAGAGTAGCAAGTTTTATATGAATTAGTTCAGCAGCTTAGAAATATCACAACCAGAATACAGAGCAGCACTAAAAGGCAAAAACACTCAAGGATTTTTCTGCTGTGTCCTTGGGAGTCTTGAATGGTACTAATAAATGAAATGTTGTATTGTTTTGCAAAAACAAAAAATCTGTTGAGCCTTATTTAATGGATTTTATTATTTAGCATTTTCACTGAGTCAGAGTAGTTAGGAGCTTTAAATTGTATTTAAGTTCCTCTATTAATTTCGCATGGCAAATGCAATAAAGCCACTTAAAGCCAATATCTCAAGTTCACATCCCGTAAAGATTAGTTTGGTTTGTCTAATTGGGTTCTGAATATGACTAAAGCATACACTCCACTATTTGAGTCTGACCGATACAATAGGTCTCTCATGCTTCATCGTTAGCTCCAACACATGAGGTTTTGTGTCAAAACTGGCTGGCGTTTGAAATTGTTCATAATTTCATCCACCTTGACAAAAACCTCAGTTCCTTCTGAACAAATAGTTAAACCCAGAGGATGACGTTGACACCACCGTGTTTCATCAGGGGCCTGGGGTTCTTTTTTGGCATGCTAAATTCATCTTTTTGAATGGTGCCTTAAAACATACCCACAAATACTGTTGATTACCTTCACATGTTGTTGTGACCTGCCTCAAAGGCCACAACAAAAACGAAGACAGAGCACATGTAAGAGTTTCTTGAACAAATGTTAATTCAAAGCAAAGTAAAATCCAAATTTCTAAAACGCAGGGTGAAAGTCTGCAGTGGTGTCCGGAGTGTATGGGTGGAGGATGTATGTTGACGCGTTGGAATGTGTAATAAAAATAAACTGGAAAGCAAAGGCAGCAGCATACCTGTGGAGGAGAACAGAGACAAGTTAGTATGGAGTCAGGGTTTAAATAGCATAAACCCTGATCATCTAACTTGATCAGGTACCCCAAGTTAGTAATCATTTTTACTCTATGGGTAAATATCCAGACTAACCACAAGAATCCTGCAGGGGTTGTGACACATACAGTGCAGAAGCATAATTTGCCAGAAATTTTAACAGTTCCTTCTGTCTTGCTGTCGACCTTTTGGCAGCTTACCTGACCGGGTCCAGTGATGGCATCATATTTTACAAAAAGACTACTGTGTCGAGGGGCTAATTTAAAACTAAACCAGTGTTCAGTGTCGGAGTAAAACTGATTGCTAAGGACTGTTTCATTTATTTTGAAAATAACTATCTGTCCTGCCTCTTTCTCAGACTCCTAACGAGACTATATTGTTCATCACACTCAGTCATGAGTGCCTACCTCCCACGCATTGAGGATTTATAGGTAGACAGGTGACGTCATTGCTCCTCAAGAGTTTTGTGTATAGCAACAGCATTTTGCGATGGTGAGCATCTCTCAAGCGTTGCTTCATTTCAGATGGCAAGGTTCTTCATTTCGATGTTGCAGAATTTACCTCCTCTCTCATGTATTGAAACCGTTCTTTTCTTGTGTTATTTTGCTTTTTAAAAATTCTCCTCCTGGCTCTTTTGTTGTTGGTATTCCCTCAGCTTCTATTTCTGATGTAAATATAAGAAGTGCTTCTTTTCATCGTCTCCCAGTCTCTCTTGCTCTCGGTCACAGTGTAGGAGTGCTGCACAACTGGTAATAAATGCAAGAGCTTCTACTTTGGCCAGAGTGCGGTGAGTCATTGAAGTGCTGTGAGTTAGATGGAAGTTTATGATCTCTCTACAGAGTTCCATGAGCTGTGATGTCTGCAGGGATGTTAGGTGGGAGGAGAAACTACTTTGATGCAAATGTACAGTTGCTAAATATTCAGAGAGATACATATGCACACAGAAAGGTAACACATAGCACGAAGAAATAACAGATTTTCAGCTGGCCTGACATACGAAAACACAGCATGTGTTTATGGTGTATGAAAACATACACTGGGTTTGCAAGTGTTGCAAGAATGTGTCAAAGTTTTCACGTGTCTCACATGACAAAACTTAAATGTCATGACATTTCCAGCCATTCTTCTCTTTCTGCCGCATGGTTGGATATAACTTTTTACAGTTCATGTGACTGCAAAGCCTTCACCAACAAACCCAACTGGAGTCAAAGTCAAAATGTGTCAAGTGTATGAGCTAATGTGAGCTGCCGGTTTATGTGTCATGGTGGAGGAAGACACCTGAAAACTGACTGAATAACAATCTCTCACTTTTAAAATCTCATAATTACAAAGAAAAGTACAAATACAGGTACTACCACACTGAGCTTTGGGATAATTGAATCTGCAATATAATTTAAAATAATTAGACTTTCTAAGTGAAATAATAGATTCATCATAACAATATGAGACGATATTTTAGCAGTATTTATTTGAGGAAATAAATCTATTGTTGTTATCACAAACAGAGTTTTTTATAGATCCCATTCTGTGTGTTAAAAAAATCTGTAATTGATATAGAATATAGGGTTATTACATAGTCCTGAAAAATGTTAAACTTAAGTATTTTCAGTCACTGAAAATACTTGATAGATGTGCAGGAGACTTCACTTCTTCTGCTTGTGTCATTGTACAATTGTGCATCTGTTGGCAGCCATTTTCACATCTATTAAGTGCAAAAGTAAAGTTGCGTTTGGGCGCAGCTGCTTATTTAGATTTAAAGGGACAAGAGGCTCTAAAACAACTCTTTCTGAAAGGAGATCAAATAGGCAGCATTGATCAAGTGAAATGTCATTATCTGATAATGATTTTGTGCAAAAATTATGAACATGTTTTGTGTAGCCCATGAACCTACCCTATTATGCCTCCTGTTTAGGGAAGCATAATAATTTGAACTAACTTGAATAACGAACTGAACTTGATATTCTGTTTGGTAACTAGGATCAGTTAGAATGTACTGTATGTGTGATTAAACTGCATTTTTGTAAAGGGGCTTGAGATGGATAACATTTGTTGTGAATAATTGAATTGGATTAAATTAAAATGTAGTTTTCTTTTCAAAAGCAATGTTGTGAGAGATACATGTTTCATTTTCTATGAGAAATGCACTTTTCTGTTAAACTGGAATACATTTTAATCTATCAGGGCTATTAATATTTTTGGGATTAGCTGTAAAAAAAAATCACCTTGTGTTTAAACATCATTCCAGTGGAAACATTTAAAGTTTCATAAAACTGTTCAAAGGTTCACCAAACTACCTTTGTTAAAAATCATAGTTTGTAGATATCTACTTAGTTTTGACTTATCAAACTGTTTGTTGCAGGTAAGAAATTAACTACTTTTAGGGCTTTAACAGAACCTTACTAAAAATGTTCTCTCTTATCTCTTTGATGTAAGAGTTTGGTAATAAGATAAGATTGTAACTCCGCTGTGCATTTCTCACTAGCCTTATGAGACGTTCAACAATACCTCTCATCATGCTGCTGCCATACATCATTGCTGCTGGAGTCTCCAACCTTAGACTGCCTAAAACCTTCACATCTGACAAAGCAAGAAGCTATGCTTTTATCAGCTTCCACATAAGCTCTCTCCCTATTTTTCCTTGCTTTTTCTTCACTTCTGAAATCAAAAAAGTTCCGACCTCCGCTGCTCTGTAAAGATTTGTCACGCTGAGCAGAATTCACAAACTCTTACTCAGCAGATTTATTGGATTTTGCCAACAGCTTAAAACACCAACAGGCTGATTCATTTTTTCTCTTTCTCTCTCTGAGATACCCTCCCAGGCGATTTTACTTTAATTTCAGATTTGGTATGTGAGCAACTGACTCAGTCTGGCGTATTACGTGATTTCGGGCAGGCTTTGAGGAGAATCTTGCATATGCTGGTGGCTTTCTAATAATCTCGCAAGCAGAAATTAAACATCTCATTTAAATAATCACAGTCAAAGAGGCACATTTCAGTACAGGTCATAAATATTTGTTAAACAAATCATAGCAGAAGGATATAATTTTCTGCTTATTTAAGCTAGACAGAGTTCTTGCTCACAGTAATTCATAAACTCATATAAACCGATGTAATGATGTACAGCACTTTGAAATGCCTTGCTGCTGAAATGTGCTATACAAATAAAATTTGATTTGATTTGATAAATATGATCTTAAAAGTTTATTTTCTTGTTGCAGCATTTGTATTTTCCCCCAAATTCACATGTACATCACTTATGGAATCACTACATTAAATAGAAAGTGGCTTGCATTTTGTTAGATCTCATTGTAGGAATGTGAAGTTGAGTCATCCTCCACCTTCTGGTGTTATGATCTTACTATTTCCCTCACTTTGACCCCTCATTCAACAGAGAGGTCTCCAGCTGTCCCTGCAGTTAGGTTGGGGTTGCTTGAAATGATCTTGGCTCTTCATCAGTTTGTTTTTGCACTTTGCATATCATTTGCTTTTGACTGCTTTTCGGAATTTCTATCAAATTCACATTATGATCAGATGCCTCAAGCATTTAATGCCGTGTACAGTAAAGCACGGCATTACTGATCCTATCTTTATGTGCTCAAAATATTTAAAAAATCTAAAATACCAACTTTCTTCTCTTGCTCCCACATTCACAATGAATATTATCAGAACAGTGCTGGCCATTTATTTTTATACTTCTTGTCTGAAGGCAGCTGTGAACACAACATGAGCAACAATAATACAGTCAAAGGCTAATAGTGTTCAGGATAAAAATAGCAAGTCGACTATGTCCGGACTGCTCACTGCACTAATAACAGGCAGACAGCTGAACCACATTATAGAATAATTCTCCTACAGCTCCCGCTTTCAGGTTCCTGGTGAAGACAAGAAGTGATAGAAATCTCTGACAAACATTAAGACCTTTTAAGGCCAGAAAATCATATCTCTAATAGTTGTTTATTCAGTGTTATGTTTAATTAGACATGAAACATAACTTCATATCAAATACGGTTGAAACCTGAGATAAACTGAATGTTTTGAAAAGATGAAATGTCTGTATCAACTCCAGAATAGTAGCAAATGAACTTATAAAGATGCTGGTAGTAGCTGGTAAGTCCGTGTAACTATCCACAATAAAATGTACCATCATAGACTAAATGAAAAGAAGTTATTAATCTAAGAGCAATCCAGATTAGATTTTGCAACTCACTGATGGACAAAGACCTTTTGGAGCATCATGTTGTGCAGGTGTGCTGATTGAGTGAAAAAGATTTGTGCGGAAATATTGAGCAACATCTCAAGACACATTGTCCAAATAAACAATAAATGTATGCATACTACCAAAATGCATATATCAAGTCCATCAAGAAGTCTTCATATGATTCCCACTGAATATTTGTGGAAAAATTTGAAAATGTGTATCTGACTCAGTGGCACCAGCTCTGTCAGGAGGAAAAGGACGAATGTTCAGCAGACTTCCACCAGAAGCTTGTGGAAGGATAGCCAACATATTTGACCTCAGTTATATCATTAAGTGCCACCAATTATGAACATATACGTAAATTTCTGAAAAGATCAAACTTTAGCAAATGTAAATAACTGTAGCAATCCTAACTAAACAAAATACAATAAAAGATTAATTCACATTATGTGTTTGCAAACATCTGATTTTAACTATACATAAACGGCAGTATGTAAATGCATGAATGCTCTCTAAATGTTTATTAGTTGCTGAATTAGAAATCAACAATAGATTTTGGTTTGCAGTCAATCCAAGGTTGAAAGGCATCTTGTGTTATAAGTTGTTCAGGTTGAGTAAAATGTATTGATGGGCCGTATTTATGGAGCTGTTTTGATGCTGAGTCTCTTTAGGAGCAGAGAACTGCATTAAAGTTTTGGCCTGCACCTCCTCCTCTCCTCCGCCCCCATGCTACTCTGTCTGTCTCTATTATGCTGTGAGGCCCGGTATTCACAGCCAGCTGTTCCACTTCAGAGACAATTAAAACAAGCTGTTCTCGGCTACCACCGCTTCTGTTATTTTAGTACCAAATCTGTTTGAATATAAAGCACCCGTACAAAACAGCTCAGTGATCCACGTCCTGGACTGGTTAATCTCTGTTATACTGTACCTCACCTTTAAATTAACCAGTGTGCACTTTTTGCACGAATCGAGCCAATCAGCTTGTCCGGCTAAAGTCATTCTGCTTTGTCCACCCCTCCTCCTCCCTGTGTCGGGGTCTTTATTTCTACCATTCAGAAATATTTTCCGTTCTCCGCCTCTGTGGCTTTGGCACAACTCACATGGTCCCACACCCAGAAAAGTGATCATGTGTGACATGAGCTGCAATAAATCACAAGTTGTTCAGTTGCAGTCTGATTTAAATGTCATTAGCTGCCTGTGGTCTGCTTTAGAGCGGGAGGTGATCTTTGGGACAAAACCCATTTTGGGATTGTAGATGTTGCTCTGGAGGTCATAATTAGGAAAGGTCATGTCCTGCTCATGTCAAGTCTTTCCATTTGTTATACAATTGGATTATGATTTTTAAAACTTTTATTTGATACATTTCTTCTTATCAAGCTCCATACCATAACATTCTCAGGTCTCCGATTTGATGGCAGCAGAGGCAAAGTGAGTCCAGTGAATTCATTATATCAATCATAATAGCATAAAATCATCTTGACATGGTGGGTTTTGTAACTTTTAGAAGATAACCCTAATGCTACAAAAGGATGGATGCCCTCAGCATCAGCAAGCAGCGGGGCTGTGGGTTTTAGAAAATGTTGAGTGGCTATCAATAGGAGCTGTCGTACCAAAAGGTTTCAAGAGCTCTCTGAGGATTAGATGTTTCCATGCTTAAATGTGTCTAAACTGATGGTCATTACCAAGCGTAGCTATGACTTGATGACAACCTGTTGATGTAATCTAGTCCTTTCCACTGGGAGCAGGAGCACATCTAATGGACCAGGGTTGAGCAGAACTTATTTATGGAAACTGGGTCAGCAAAACTTCAAGATTGTTTCTCTTAAGAGTTAAGACCCATTAATTTAAAAAGGTTTTTGATGTTTACCTTTTAGTTTTTTATTTCTCTCATTGTGGTTGTATTTTTAATTAGTACCATTTCCATTTTGTTGTCCCCATGTAAGGCATTCATGGAAGGTGCTATATAAATATTTATTATTATTATTATTATGATCAATTCTATAATTTTTTTTTATCTTAAAGATCTTTTAGACTGCATCCACACTCATCCTGTTGAATCAAACTTTGTCTTGTTTGCTTGAAAAGTAAGATTCATTTGAGGAGATGTGAATACGCAGCAAAACATTTGTCTCTGTCCAATTTAAGTCAGACAACTGTGAGACGTGGGCTGCATTGCAGGGCATTGTGGGCAAACAGACTCATGTAGCATTATTACATGAGTAATAATGCCCCCTCCACATATGGCCACAAAATGGCTTGTGGCCATATGTGGAGGGAGTCAGTGAAGCATAAACATAATAAAAACACCAACAATGTGTAAAAATACGTGATATGCTTAGAAGAAGTGAAAGTTTAGGGAAAGAACAGGGCAAGTTTCCTTTGAATGAAGAAGTAGATTCCAGTGCTACTGAAGGCCAAGAAGGGAATAAATGATTCAAAAGGTAGTGTTAGTAAAAACTGAATTGCAAAAGCAAATTTGGACCTGGGCCATGTGCATACAAGAAACCATACTGGGTTTACCAGACAAGGCACTACGCTTGCTGTCCCCTTTCTGCTCCTGTAAACTGCTGTTGAGGTGGGATCATGTTGTTCTTTCCCTGTAAAAACCACAGAGAGCAAAAATGTTAGAGGTCAATGTTATAAGGTTTCTGTACTACAGGTGATTCCCCCAGCTTTTATTCTGACACAGACCTTCTTTCAGAGCAAACTGTTTATACCCAGGCAACATTAATGCTTTATGACCATCAGGACGGTTAATATCCTAATTTTAATTCAGCCACATTAAAAGGGTCTGCAAGTAGAAGTCAGAAAAAGTGCAGTGTATTGAAGTGAAACCCTAACCAGTTTCTAACCTGGCTTCAGTTCCTCTCCTCTTTCCAAAACCTAAAACATAATTATTAATAGACGCAGATGTTGGCTTAGTTCAAATGGCAACTTTCACTTAGTTTCTTTCCATTATAAATCAGACTGTAAAATACATTTTATTACTTTTCCAGGCCCTGAATTGTTTTACCTTGTTGTCACTACATAAAGAAATAAAGAACTGGAAAAGAGTATTCATATATTTGTTTTGTTGGGGGTTTTTTGCCACACATGTTTCGGATCATCAAAGAAATGTTAAAACTAAGTAAAGACAACTTGAGTGAACACAGAAAATAATTGAGAGAGAAGAATATCCCGCCCAAGCAAAGTGAAAAATAAATACTGCATCTAATCACACGTTTTTTATTATTTGAGACAAAGCCACAACTGATTACCGTCAGACCTGTAGAATCACCTAAACAGAACCTGTCTGAAATGATGAAGCAGGCTAAAATATCTCAAAATTAGTCTAGAAAGACCTGCAAAGCCATGTCTAAGACTTTTGGACAACTCAAACCCACAGTGAACCACAAATTCATAAACATGGAAAAACTATGAACCTTGCCTGGAGAGTCCAGCCAACCTAAATTACTCCAAGAGCACACAGAGGACTCATTCAGGTGTTCGCAACAATTAACACTCTGCAGGCCTCACTTACCTAAATTAAGGTCTGTTTTCATGACTCAACAATAAGAAAGAGACTGGACAACAATGGAAGAATCCCACTGAAAGCTGACTGAAAGCAACACAAAGGCCCATTACATATTTGAAAACATAAAAATTATGAGATCTTGTGAGGAAAAAGTTATAAACTGACAAACTTTTTTGGAAGGTGTGATTTCCACTAGGTGATATAAAACTGCCACAGGATTTTCAAAAAGAAACATTATATTGACAGTCAAACATGTTGGTTGTATTAAACAGTCTGGGGTTTTGGACATTTTGACAGAATCATGAATTGTGCTCCCAAATGGAAAATCCAGATAAGGATCTCCATTGCTCAGTTTGTAACCTTTAGCTTAAGCAATCTTAAGTCATGCAGCAGAAAAATGATAAAAACACACAAGTAATTCTCTTGTAAGCAAAATTATGATTTTGGAGTGGCCTAGTCAAAGTTTGAACTTAAATCGAACTGAGATGCTATGGTGGCCTTTAACAGGCTGGTCATGTTCTAAGCGCTCCAAATTGACAATTAATAATTCAGCAAAATTGCTGGTGGCTAAAATTCCCCCATGAAGATGTAAAAGCCTCATTGATGTTATTGCAGTCACTGATGGCAGGTGTTCCCATTCAAGGCAGCTATTAGATTTAGTTGGCTATTACTTTCTCACATAGGGCCAGGTTGATTTCAATCAAAATTTTCCCTCAATAAATCATAAGTTAAAAACTTTATTTTGTCACATTATTTTTGTCTGGTATAAAAAATGTAAACAAAGTAGTAGAAATTTGTAATTGGGCAAATATTCAAAGTTTCACAAAATGACAGGTTACCATAAGACATCCATCTTTGTTTCCATTTAATCCCACAAGCAAATTTTAAAACCTTCTAATAGAAACATGTTGTAGTGCGTCTTTGAAGTGCATCAAGGGGGAAATGAAAGCTCTGCTTTTATAGAAACGAGTGCTGAAAAACTGCTGGAGAAACAGTTGGTTTTGATGGACGACAGACGGAAAGAGAAACTGAGCTGAGGAGAGTGAGAACCTGTAGTCAGGCAGATAAACATGCAGGCAGGCGACCAGACAGCAGAGTGGAAACGCACCGGTGGTCTCAGACAGTGCCGCCAAATGACCATGTAACTCAGACGGAAAATAAGGAGGGGGGGAGTAAGAGAAACATTGCTTTAAACTCTCAAACCCCCTCACATCCTCTTGGCCCCCGTTTCATCTTTTTCATCCCGTGCCTTTTCTCGAATCTCCACTTATGATTTAGTCTCTGTTTTTACCACCCACGCATTGTTACGATGTCCACTGGCTCAGTCCTCAGCCATTCATCACTTGCTCTCATTTACCTTGCCCTGCTAAATGTTCAGACGGAGCACTGCTGAGTATTTGTCTGATGTTTCCCTCCCACCTGTCTGATCCATGGGCCGAGCAGACTGCCCCACTAGGAGGCCACTGAGACGTGTTAACGAGGTACACATAAGATGCACAGTTGCAGTCACAGGCCGTATTATTCTTATAGATGATGGCACCCGGAGAGGATGAAGCAGCAGCGCCGTGCCAGGTTATTTCTGTCCTCTGTAATGCCTTCTCATTAGCAGCTCTAATAGTGCAGCTAATAGAATCTGGAGCTCAATGATAGACCCAAGACATGGCTTCTGTTGTGTCGTCATGACTCTAAATGTTCTTCCTGATTACCGGCGTGCCCCTGTGCCCCTTCACCTTAATAGAAGTGTGCTGAGAAACCACCGAGGTGTGACTTGAAAAGGCAATGGATGAGCCCACAGATGCACTTGCGAGTTTCACGGGTTGTCTGTAGCGGCCGGCCGTGCACATTTGAAATAAAGACATCAGAACTGACTGACATGAAATCACCCTTCCCGACTATAATTCTGAGCTCAACCAGAGCTGTTATTAGTGTTTGACTAACCGCGGTATGCGCTCGATTTCCACAGTAGTTTTGATTCCACAACTGAACACGTCAAGTGCTGGGTCTCGGAATTGCTGCCTTCCTGCCAGTGTGGCCGGCGTGATGGCACACTTGTTGAGGAGGAAAATGAAATGATGTTTGTGTGCCTGTGTGTTGTTGGAGTCAGTATCATAGTTCCTGCTAAGTAGATGGCCTCACACACTCCCACACAGACACACCGATTTCCCGCCACACAAAGCGGTTTGGATGACATGCAACTCACGCCATAATTCCTCCGTTGTGGAAAAACAGAGTGCTGCTGCTGCTGGCAGACACCGGCTGGCTTGCTCTTTCTCTCACATGCCGGGATGGAAATTCTTCAACTTGCAGTCGACCGTGCACACTTTGTACTGAAGATCAGGCTATTACCTTTTTACTGTCTCTGGAAATTATACGTTTTTAACTTTCTGTCACTTTACAACCATAAACGTTGATGATTTTATTTTTGGATTTTCTGTGACTGACCAAAGCATAGTAGTGCATAATGATGAAATGGGAGGAAAATAAGGGGAATGTTTTCAAAAATGTCTAGAAAATAGTACTATAGTTATTGGTTCTTCAGTGTGGAACCTGTTTGTACATCTCAAGGGAATATGGGGCCTGTGGGGAAATTGGCCTCATTTCTTTGGCTCCTTCCTCTTTGATCCCAATAACATTGGTGTGATTCTGCGCTAAGCTATTTAGAGTCTCTTTTCCAGGCAGTCAAAGGAAGTTGCTTAGAGAAATTTGCAGCCAAGCACACTAAAAAATAATTGCTTTTGATAGTGTGTAAAAACAGCATTTTTTTTCTGCTTGTTGTTGGAGACAGAATGTGCTCTGGAAGTGAATGGATGCATGTTCTTTCGAATCTCTGATTCATGAAATGGCAGTGATTTGACACTTTAATTTCCAGAAACTATAGAGCACACACACTGGTTTTCTTCCCAAGCATGATGTTTTAGTCATTTTTACACCTCCAGACACGTCTGTTTTCTCAAAAACTTTTTTTCTGAAGAATTTGAGATTTCTTCTTTCCATCCATGATTCAAACCCATTTACTGTAAGTGTTTGACACCAGGTATAACCTCTCGCTCTTGCTTCATTCAGTTTATCAATTTGTGCTATTACTGAATATCTTCTTTGGCTTTACTTACTGAACGGATTTACTGAAAAGTCAATATGTTCTTCTAGGACTCAAGATAACTGAAACAAAAGATAGATGGTGCTGTTTTTTAAGTTGCTGCAGTATCTTTTTGTAAACAGGAAGTCATTGATTTCAAGAAGCTTAAAGTCTGCAAACCTGAAACAAGGAATCCTGAAGCTAAGGAAAAAATAAAACCAAAACCCGAAAGTGCACCAACTATGAACGCTTTTATGTTTGGTGTTTAATTTTTAATTCCAACTGAACCAGCAAACTGAAATATTAAACAGATCCTTTTTTTTTTGCAGGGCTTGAAGATACTAATGGAGCACTTCATTAAATACATCAATAAACTGCCACATATTTTACTAAATAATGCAATATTAATAAATAATAATAATAATTTAAGACCGTTTTTATTCTTAGTTTACATTTCCCTTCACTATAGATGACGTCAAGATCTTCATACAGTTGACATTTTTCAAACTTTTTAAAACTCTCTTCCTACATCTAATATCTTTAATTTTGAATCTTTTGCTATTCTGATTGAGATACCTAGACGTTCTGCTCTCAAACAACTTTTAAAGACAGCCAGATTACTACAGCCTAGAGTCAGGTAAGCAGACAAGTCGGTGTCTACAGACCTGATCCATATTCAGCAGAGGTTCCGGTTATTCTGCCTCAAGCAATTTAATTGCGTCTGCAGCTGTGAGTGTTGAGGCAGTTTTCATCTGATGCTGATGTATTTAGAAACTTGTCAGTTTCAGAGCCAAGAGGGACATAATTATTTCAAAACATTCACATATCGTATCACCAAACGTCTGCAAGCATTTTTGATTGCATTAAACCTTTTTTTCTGTCCTTGTTGCCATCTTGTAGAATTTGAATGAAAAGGGTGAAATATTGACTGAAACATCAACATCAGAGTTCACAAGCAATCCAGGAGGGATTTGCAACTTTATATGGCATGTCTTTAATTGATCTGGAATTAAAGGCAGAAGTTGATTAAAATGGTGGACCAAAACTGTAGCAATCCCACAAATAAATACATGGGTAAGGGGCAATTATTTTATTACAATTGCAAAAAAAAAAAAAAAAAATCAATTAAGTTTACTTGTATAGCACATCTCAGCAACACAGCCTTTCAACATGGCGTCTTGCTGCAGAGCATATATAACTGTTAATAAATACATTTATCTGGAATTACTTCAATATATCATTTTTTTTTAAAAACTTAATGTGGAAATCATAACATATTTAACACATTTGTTTCTTATATTTTTTATTTTCATTGTTTCCCAGTGCTTCAGACCATCATGAAATAATTTTGGCTTTCCATAATTTATGTGCTCATACAGTATCACTCATGTTGTAGACGGCATTCTTCAGCACCAGCTTAACAACTGCAGTTTGCATGATATCTGTAACCAAGTGTCAGAATTAGTGTCTATTGTGGCTCAAGTTTTACTGTTTGAAACTACATTTTCTCAATATATGCAATATATTCTAATGCATTTGACTTAAATCCCACTCCTGCATGGATTATCAGATCATCCAGCTCTCTAATTGAGCATGAACATTTTGCTCTGATAGTGACACGAAAGTGTCGTCTTACATTTGACAAAAAAGTCTGATCACTGAAGCAGCAGGGAAACAGTGCAGAAATGCTGAGCTAATTCATCAAAACTCTGTCAGTCTTAATCTGATATCCAAACTTTGACTGGTATCTGCAGAATTTATAAGCACAATTTCAGCCTTAAATGCCACAGGGCTCTTTGTCAAAAAGTAAAACTTGTGTTCTTGTGAGTGATTTCAGTTGTGTAAACAAAGACTGAACCACAGGCAGACTCTTATAAAAGCTATACGTCTTTATTCTTCTGACATGAGATGTTATTGTAATATGTTTATGGTGTATAGAGCACTCTTAAGAACTTTTAGCAGACTTTAACATCTTTAGTAGCCTTGCGTCTCCCTAACTAAATTAGTTTATCGAGCTGCATTGTAGTTTTTGGAATCACAGATACAAATTGTCATACATTTCTTTCATCTTAATAAAATCACTCAGACTTAAACTATTCTCACTTTTGCTCGTTAATCTTATCGATGCATGCAGAGGCTTTAAAAAGTTGCATTCCCAAAGCTGCTAAAATGTTCCATTGTAAATTGTAGCAGTGTTGCATTTCTATCAAGTTCTCTTAATGAGACACCAGAGAAATTTCTGAGTGATCCAAGGTTTCTAAGGCTTATGGAGGAAAGGGTAGCAAAGCACTCAACTCACCTGCAGTTGTGTGTTGCTGGTCAGCTGCCTAGAAAGAAGGCTACAGCATTTCTAACCTTGGTTATGAAAAGACAGATTTGATTAAGGAATATTTCTGTGATCAGAAAAATAAACAGTGTGTGGTGAAAACTACACACTGGCCTCATCACTTGAGTTTAATGAGACAACGCTTCTTCTTCTGTTTTAAATAAGATCAATTATGTCTTTTGCACATTTTTTCTTTGAATTTCTGTAAAATATAACAACCGTATTGGCCTTTTAGAAACATTTTATCTGCACAGCTACAGATTGCGAAAGGCCAGAGCTACGTTGTTCTATGGCTCAGGAAAAAGTCAATTATCCACTGAGAGAACTCCATCAGTTCTCACAGATAGTGAAGAGAACTTGGGTCTTGGCTGATGAGTACCTTTTTTAAAATTTTACAGTAAAGTTCAATGTTGGATCCTGCCTTGAAAGTGCCCATTCATTCTAAATCTCATGCTTATTTTGTTTAGTTTTGTCTCTTAGTATTAGAAAAGCTCTGAAACATTCATAGCTTGCAATTGGCATTAATTTGAAGACATAACTGTCTTACCTAAAGACAGCTATGTCTTTAGGTAAGACAGTGATCAGTATGATTTACATGTCAAAATCTCTCATGAAGTTGCTTTATAACCCAAAATATGTAATGCTCTCACAAACTTTACTGTCACATAAAGACTCGTGGTTGGGGAGACACTTTCAAATAAAGATAACATTTTCCATTAAAAACTCACAATAAAAGTAAAAAAAAATCCAAACAATACAAAAACACTGTGAGATGTTTCCAAGCTTCACATTTTCAGATGAGCATGAGTAAATAAGTAAAATTCTGATGTAAGCATTAAGTGTTGGCATTTATGCTCCTAAAACTGAAATGAAGGTTTTGAAAGAGAAGATGCACCTTAAGTCCTAAATTACTGCCGATTGGAAGTAAAGTCAATTTTATTTAAACATTACCTTTAAGCTAAAAATCCGAAAAAGCTTCACAAAGTGCCTGATTGATGCTTGTTGCAACACAATCATCATAAAAGTGTGTTTATGTGTGTTGCCTTGTTGTGTGCAGCTGGAGTCATCTGCTGCTGCTTGTGTTTAATTATTGGAGATCAGTGAGGAGTGTTAATTGGGCAGTCCAAACATCAGCCCACTGCTCCATGATAGGATTTGCACTGGGTTAGATAGCAGGAGGGTGTTTACATTGGGCTTTATTCCCAGAGACAGGAGGATTACCGGCCACCGGACTTGGCAGGCTCATATATTTTGGAGGGAAATATTCTAATCCCAATTAGATGTGGCATGATGGATGGAATGTCACATAACAGAAACCAAGTATAAAAGAACAGCCTGATTAAAAAATGTCACGTCCCCTTATCCCTCAAATACAAGTTGCCACAATGAATCTGACACTATTTTTGTTGCAGATGGAGTGGATGGCATTCAATTTTAGAATATTACTTCTGTTTCTGAATGTTAAATCCCTAAATGTGCAAGAATTTGAATTCTTGCACATTTCTGGATCACAGACTTCAGTCATGTCCACATGTTAGATGGGAATAAGTTTTAATTCAAGTCTTTAGGTTTGATTTAGTTTTCGTCTTAAGAAGACTTGCAGCTAAATCAGCTAATTGTTTTGACTGGGCCATTTCTCTATCCAGCATAAAGTAGCTGTGTGCCCATATCACAATGCTGCCACCAGCAATTTTTGGCTGAATTGTTCAGGTTGATGTCAGCTGCTAGTTTTCTGTCACATGCCCTGTTTTATATGCAGAGAATAATTTTGACCGTTTTTGTAGAATTTTGGTCTCACCAACTTCCATGTGGTCGCTGCGTCCCCTACCTAGCTTGAGGCAAATTATAAATCAGACGTCTTATCGCTGTCTTTCAGCATTATCTTTCACTTCACTCTTTCACAGTGGCCAGATTTATGGTGTGTGCATGGAAACCCACGTACAATTGTAGGATTCTCCTCCTCCGTCATGAAATTCGCCAACCCAAAAATATGAACCCCACTAATTTTATGTCTCAACATCAATGTCTTGATACTGATAAGAAACTATCAGTATACTTATCAGAGAATGGCAAAAAGTGATCAGATGATTTGGGTCAGAAAATGGGGGAGCAGTTACTCTACTTACTTTGTTGTTTGGCCACCATTTCCTAAGTCAAAAGATTCTTCCCTCTGGGCTGTGACTCTCTACAGACTCTCCTGAGTTAGCAGGATCCTCTTGGCTCCTTCTCTGACTAATGTAACAATAAGTTCATTAAAGAGGGAGGAGTAATTTTGCACAGCACTGTATACTATAAAGCACATTGATAAGTTTGCTGCAGTATCCTCTAAGGAGCAGGGCTTTTTCCTTTTTTTTATTAGGATGTTATTCTACTCTTCTCAAGTGGGGTGCAGAGTCACTAATGAGTAGAAATGAATGGGTTTAGGGAAAAGAAGGGGGCATTCAGAGGTAAATCTGGTGATGAAAGGGATAAATTACTTAATGAACAAGGTAATTAAATGGCTCTGTCTTGAGGTAATACGTCTGTAGCGAGGATGAGTTTGTCACTGCACTCACAGCAGACAAACTCCTACTCAACAATATTAAAATATGGATAGACCAAAATTCAGATCCATGGATGTTTTTTTTACTTGTGTTGACCTATCCTCCTGCTCTTTCTTTAAGCTCTTACCAAGGATGTCAGACTTTGCTTTTGTGTAACGTGAGCACTGCAAAAGAAGTTCATCATCTTTTCAACAATAGTGAGGCTGATCTGTTTTGCTGTGGATCAGAGGAAAGGATTGCCTCTATTTCGATGATGAAATGTTTTTATTTTTTTTATTTTTACCTCCAAGTTGATCCCTTTATCTTCCAAGGACATGGTTATTGGCACAGCAGTGGTGCTCTGTTGATGAAAAGACCCTCACAGACTAAAAACCCCTTCAAAAGACAGCAGATTAGTATAAAGGGAAACACAGTAACTTATTCAATCCAGCTAAGCAATTTTGTTTGGTAAATATATTTAAAAACGAATTCAGGTTTGAGTACATGTATCATAAATTACCTCTGCTGAAACAAGACTGAGGTCAATTTGGGAAGAGATATGTTAGTAAGAGATTAAAGAAGAGGTCTCTCTTTCTCTCCTTCTTTCTCTTTCTATATATATATATATATATATATATTCTATCTGAAGAGCGTGAATGATGTAGAATTTTCCATCAATAGCGGATTCTTGTTTAAACAGACTAATAAAGATCTTTCCATGTCATAAAAGACTTTCGTTTCTAACCACTTCATGAAAGCAAGCTCAGCAAATCCCATCTCTATGCCTATTTAATGTTCAGAGGAAAACAAAGGAAGGCTGTGGAGTATGGTAGCAGGAAGAAACATATGGCTAAACCCTTACTCTGCCAATCACAGTAACATTTAGAAAAAGGCAACAGTCTGATTTATTTCCTCCCTTCATCTCAATTCCAGGAATTTTATGAATGGAAAATGTCAGGCAACAGGTTTTCCAAAGCCACTATGGCCTGTGTCTCATGAGCGTACCATGCTGCTCTGGTGAGTTCATGCTGTCTGGAAGTGCGCCATTGGAGGCACGGGACCTCTGTACCCACTTCCACTTAACGTCATGCCTTTTGGGCTTTTTAACAGTTCACATTGTCTGCACTGGGTAGAAGTTGGAAATAGTACATCACTGAAAAAAAGGAGGTACTTGGGGAGCTGTGTTGTGCCTAAAAGACACTTGTTTGGTTTTAGCTTGTTAGTCTGAGGCCACAATGTCTGGAAAATACATATGTGGTGTAAGAGTAAATGGCGGAAGATCTTTTCTGGTGGTCCGAGCAGACCGTCAGGGTCCTACTGGTTTCACCATCTGTTATTTACTGTGATAAATTTCTCATCATGACAAGAGTTATGATTTATCATTGTCACATGTAATTAATGGCATTTACACCCCCCAAAAAAGGTTTGTGATTATGTTTACTATTTTCACCACTGTTTGTTAAATAAAAGCATTAATAAATACTAATAAATTTTAAAGTATAATTAAAAGCACTTACTGTGTCCAGTTTAGTGATACCAACCACATTTCTTTGAAGTAGTGTATTACAAATGTATTACACTATATTACAAGGTGTATGTGTTTATGGGGCTGTCTCATACAGTGACAGCCATACAGTTACCTAAAAAATAAGTAAAAAATAGTTTTTGTCGTCACTTTTATTAATAGTACCACAAAATATTGTAATAAAACTATAAGTCTATATCACCCACCCCTACCATCTGTTTGTTTTTGAGTTTTAATTGAAAATCTGTATTTTTTAATCTGGGAAATGTGTTGGGGTTTTTTTTAACAAAAGTGCAACATGAACCCTAAACTTGAGGAAAAGTTGTCGGATTTGTCTCACAACAGAAAGGACTATAAACTAATCAGTATGGCCTGCTGTCATAACTAATCCTTATTTCTAGGCCTTTTAGCTGCAAACACATAGATGCCAACTTATCTGCGCACAGTTTGAAATTAGCCGTCTGTCTTCTGTAGTCATTATGATAGAAACCCATAAAACATTTATATTTCCTATCTTATAAAAACACTTTTCTTGTCTCTGCAGCACTTAAGCACTTCTGTAAAATAACTTTTATGCTATGCCTAAAAACACACTGGTTCCTGGGTGTTATAGCGTCCAGAGGATGAATAATTGAAAGTCTTGCTTCCCAAGGTGCATACAGTATGTATCTTTGTTTTAAAGTATTTTGGTAGAAAGCCTCTCATGAGAAGGTTAACCAGTGTTCGATAATTTCTCCATTTGTAGATTTGTAGAAGTTATTAATAAAACATAACCAGAGCTATGTATCCATCTGGTATTCTGCTAATGCTAAGACCAGGTCTTAACTGACAGTGGACACCAACATTTTTAAATGTTGTTCCCTAATAGTGTTTACAGGATATGTTTATGTTTGTACTAAAGCTGCTATCATAGTAGTATTTTCACTCGATACTGACATAGGAAAAATGTAAATGAGGTTGATACTAAAGCATCTAGCCAGTTACCCCAGCCTCTCAACCCCCCAAAAATACAGCAGAGAAATTAATTTATAGCAGGTTCTTTAGTAGAGAAAAGAACCTCTTTAGTAGAGGTTAAAAATTATTGTAAGATTATTGCAATCTTACAATAATTTTGTAAGATTAAATTATTACAAAATTACTCATAAAAATGCTTCAAAGTACATTTATGGTTTATGGTTTTTGTAACTGTAAAGGGTTCTTTTAGTTCTTAGTCATTCAATTCTAGGCACTGAATTAGTAGAAAAAGTGGCATATTTCAAACCACTGTGGATTTAAAAAATATATAAATTTGGATTTTAATATATACTTACTGAATTGTTTCTCATCTGTTTCTATTTCTTACTTTTCTTACTCAAAACGTAACCCTGAAGGAACCAGAAAGTAGTTTGACAAAATGAGGTGATACACTGCGCATCATTAAATGGAGACTGAGCTGCTGTCTATTAGGTTCTTCTGCATGAACGACTGACATCCTGAAAATAAGCCACAGAAAGCAAGAGAGAGAAGAAGGAGACAGTTAGGAGACAGGAAGAATTCACTGAAACAGCAGATACAGTAGAGATGGACTGCTGCAGACACAGAACAAGGAACCTCCTGCTGTCTCTGCTAGGTGTAATCAGGAACAGATGTCTTTCTGCACTCTCTTGACTGGAGGCAGATTTTCACAACGACTCATTTCCTCTTTGCAGCATCTTTTTAGGAGGATATAGATGCAGGATGAGCTCCTCTTGTCTTTGAGTTTCTCTGTGATTGCTTTGAATTCTCTGACAGCCTCTCAGCTTCTGATGTTAAAGACTCTTATTGCAGATGAGATTGTACCTCAGAGTGATCTTGATGGAAGACTCCATGTGGAGCGTTGCTAAGTTCAAGATCCAGAGTGAGTCTCAATATGTCACTGGTTGGAAAGTATTTTGTGCACAGTTATTTTGTTGCATTTTTAAAAATTATTTAGAGGAGGATGTTCTACTGAAATAGTCAGAAATTACATATTATCATTATGGAGGTGCAAAATAATAAACCTGTGACAAAATTTTCAATCTATATAAGCTATACCTGCTGATATAAATAAGTGGAGCATTGAATATGTTTCTAGCCTTCAAGCCAAGAGAGGTCAATAAGTACTTATATCAGGAAGAAATATGATGTCACATTTTTCTGTGAGAGATTTTCTATAATGGCTTTGACACGTTTTTTTATTCATCCATTAAAATGCTCTTGCAAAACCTCTTACTAGAAAGCATGTGTCACAATCCAGAAGAGCTATAAAATTATCATCTCTGCAATGCTCTGATTGGAAATCTTGCACCATGGAAATCTGTTTGGAAACAGACTTGAATCTTGAGACATTTTAGCACCTTTAGCATTTCAAAACATCTGGTATAACTTCTGCGCTATCATGGACAATTGATATAAAAACAGTAATGTCTTTCAAATGTCCTATTAACATCTTGTGTTAGAGATGTATGCTTGGTGCATTAAATGGGAATTATCTTGTAAATGCTTAGTTTTCTGTTGTATTCAGTATTATTTACTCTGTCTCATAACTTGCATGGCTTTTTTCAGTTCTTTACATTTTTATTTTTCATTTTTTTAATACGCTGAAAGTGGAAACAAAACTGGGAATCATATCAGGCTGGAAAAAGCCCTATAGGTGCCTTTCAAGTTTTTAAATGAAACTGGGTACTCTTAAATGCATCGGATAATAATAATAATAATAATAATAATAATAATAATAATAATAATAATAAAAGATCACTTATCACTTTGGTTTAAAATCATTTGGAAATCTGTCCCCATCTCTAAAATCTCTACTGGATCTCTTACTTATTTTGTCTTGCCTGCAAGCTTTAACATGTTTCCAAGAGAATCAAAACTTTGGGAACAAACCCTCTCCAGAAATTATGCTGCTGTCCCATTTACCAAGTCTCACTAACTTATCTGCCACTCCCACTGTTCTGCCTCAGCTCTCGCTCTCTTTTTGTTTATATGTTTAACTTGTTCCAGTAGGCCTCTGCATGATGAGTCATTCGCATTTTTTAAAGTAATGTTTCAGGACATCGCAAATTCTAAAGTGCAATTTTAACAACACCAAATTCAAGTAATTGTCTGTTGGCTAGATTCTGATGTATCAGGGATGTGTACCTCTGTATGTGTGCATGTTCAGAATTCCTTTCATAATCCAACTTAGAGCATAAATGATTCTTAGTCCTGCTGAAAAGTTTCTCTTCAGAAAAGGGTCAAAGCAAGACTGTTTCCATGGAAACAGTGCTTCATGAAGAAAGATGGCTATTATGGCTCTTGACAATCAAAGCAGCATAAAAGAACAGTGTGAAGCTTGATGTTGAAATCCGCAGTGAATACGTTTATGCTTGCAAGCCATGAGCTGTGTTGTTTCTCCTGTGTCAACAGTCCCAATAGGTGAGGAGCGATCAGCCATCCAAATCCAAACTGCCACAGTGCATAATTATAATGAGCCAGGCCACAACTTGGTCTGTCTCAAGTTGTATATGGGGGAACTTGTTAGCTCAGTAGATAAAATTGATAAATTTGACAACTCTACATGACGACTGTGGTGCATCCACTCATGAATTTGACAGCAGACCCGTTCTAACGCAGCTGCTTACAGAAGAAGTTTTGCTTCATGCTGCCACACCACAAGGTGAAAAAGACTAGTTTTTCTTCTTATTTGCTCTCTATGCCTGTTAGCGCTTCACTGACCTTTCATTTGTAAAGGTAGAAAAAACATCTTAAGCATGCAAACATTCACTTTCTGATTCACTGTTTGCTGGTAATTTTTCATCACTCATTGCAAGTTGTTCATTCCGGTCGATTAAAAAAAATCTATTGCACAGTTTGTGTGTATCCACATCGTGGTACTAACATATTTGGAATAGTTCTTTCGTAACCAAACACTATATTTTAATATTTCTTCATAGGTAGAAATATCTGTCTGGATATAACTATTACTGTAGTGTTTATTTTCTCTTTTCTCAGTGATTTGATTACATTATTTAGGCTTATCCGGGATGATTTTATTCTTAAATTAACTTTGATCAGTTATCCCCCATATACATAGGGTGAGAAGCTTGGAGGAGCAGCTCAGAGTAGAGCCGCTGCTTCTCCACATCGAGAGGAGCCAGCTGAGGAAACTCAACCATCTTATCAGTATGCCTCCTGGACATCTCTCTGGTGAGGTGTTTCTGGCACATACCACTTGAAAGAGAAACCAGAGGAAGACCCAGGACATGTTGGAGAGATTATGTTTCTCAGCTTGCTTGGGAACGCCTTGAGATTCTCCCGAAGGAGCTGAACCAAGTTGCTGGGAGAGGGAGATCTGGATCTTTCTGCTTAGGCTACTGCCTCAGTGACTCAATCCTGGGTTAAGAGGAAGGTGATGGACAATCTGCTACATTGGGCTTAACTAGAAGTGATCGGGAATAAAGCTGCTGTCAGTGTTTCCTTTCTTTCCATGTATTATACATGACTAGAAAACAATGTTCTATATGCTGTAGGTCTGAATGTGAATACATAAACTTCAAGCCACGAATTTGAAGTATCCATCTCTTTTGATCAGCTTCCATTCTGAATATATTCTGAATAGAACCACCCATTTGTTTTCATTATGAAGCAGCCAGTGTGCTGAGATGATATATGGAGTAGTGTGAGATTAAGTCATGTCATTACTGACTTATTTGTGTGGCATTTGAGTTGTAGCTGCATGTGCACGGTGTGTGTGGCAGTGTCTAATGTTTTCACATTAAAATTACATACAAATTTGCAATAGTGTTATGCAATAACAATAGAAATTGAAAACTAAGGGTAGAGAGGATCATCGGGGCCCCCCTTCCCTCCATTCAGGACATTTCATCCCAGCGCTGCGTGTCCCGAGGCCGAAACATCATCAGTGACCCCTCACACCCCCACCATGGACTGTTCTCCCTGCTGCCCTCTGGAAAGAGGTTCCGCAGCATCCGGTGCAGGTCCACCAGGTTCCGAAACAGCTTTTTCCCACTTGCCATCAGACTGCTGAGCTCTTAACTGGACTGCACTCAAAATCTGGTCTCCACTTTATACCTTGCACATGTACAGAGCTAAATAACTTCTATTTTACTGTCAGTCCTGCACTTTATATTTTATATTTAGATTTATATTCATATTTTATACTGTATTTTATTTTACTCTGGAGTAACCTCACAACATTGGAAGCTCAAAACACTGTCCTGAGCCGTATGCAACGAAATTTCGTTCTGTATACACCCTGTGCATGCAAAATGACAATAAAGTCAGTCTAAGTCTAAGTCTAAGTCTAAGAGTTAAGATAAAGACTTTCTTCTGTGTATCAAACAACCATAAACAATTTCCATGGATGCCTCTGCTTTTGGAGCTCCTTTTGTACTATTTAGATAACAATACAATACTAAATTAGAGGTACAAATATCCCCAATCCAGTTCAACACACAACTACAATCCACATGTATTTGTGGATTCCCAGAACATGTTTTTTGTTTTTTGTTTTGTTTTGTTTATATTCGGCATTTTCTCCACTTCCCAGTGGAAGTAGAATTCCTAAATTTGTCCTTCATTTGGTCTCACAAAGTCCCGTTCTCTTGCTTACAACAGCATATGGCTACTGGGCTGGTAGGCCAGTAGTCATATAATTTCATGATTAATGATTAATATTTGAATGATTAAATCATATTATTAATGATTTAATAATAAGATTGTAGGGAAATGACTTCCAGAAGCACTATCTCTTTTTCCAGGTTCAGAGGTCTGATTCAAAGGATCACAGATTATGTAATGCCTGCTACTAACTGAACCACAGTTCATCGATAATATGTAGATATGACAAAGCTAATGTACTGTATGTAATTGTTCTGAAAGGAAGAGAGCATGGATTTGAGAAACAAGGTGATCATTGGTCTTATTTTAGCATTCTGCTTGTACCTTGTAGTTGCAAAAATTAAGAATCAAGACTGTTTTGTTGCTTTCCAGACACTCCACATTGTGCAGATAAGTGGGCTGCAATCACATCAGCATATTAACCCAAATTACTCTTTGCATGCAGACTTGTGTGCTGATAAGTACCTGCTGTTGTAGGGCCTCAATGAAGACTAGCCAGTTAATGGAAGTAATTAGTAACAATAAGAGTCCTTTGGGAACTGAAATTATCTGACGAAAAAAAAGAACCAAGAGGGATAAGAGTGAATGAAACCACTCAGGGTTATTTATCTCATAAACCATGACAGGTGATTGTATAGGTCAAAATATAATGTCCATGTCATTATTGCATGCTTCTCACAAAGCCCTTTGTTTAGAGGATTGCTTGAGGGAAGGATTCCTAATTGCTCCAATAGTTGTTGCATTTTTCTATGTGCTTTGCCTTGTGAAAGTTAGGATGACTGTTTGTATTCAGTTTGTGAGCTGTCCAGCTGCATCACTGTTCAGCATGTCAAGATAAAAAAGCCCATTATTCAAATTGTCCCTGTGCAAATATTAGTGTATTAGTCGACATTGATAAATGTGCTCTCAGAGGGCTGTTTGGCATGGTAACCAAGAGCAGTCAAACTGGCTTAATGGGCGTCGAGGACAATGCTACATTGGGACGGAGCATATCATTGTCAGCAGGACACAAAAAAAACAACTGCAGGCTTTTCTATTCAAGAGAATGTTGTTTGTATATATGATATTAGCATGCTTTCAGCTAAGCTACCTTGTTCACTGAATGATTCCCCAAAAACACAACCACACACACACACCTTCACGCTGGAACTGAGAAAAGGGTGGACATGCACCCTTTCCTCATCCTTTTAACTCTGACTACTTTTTACTCTGAATGATTAGATAAACATTTCTCAGTGGATGTTTTCCTGGTTTGTAGAAACCTTAAAGCAATTGTTTAGCTTGGTTAGGTATAAGATGATTTAAAGTTGTGCTCCATGAGATGGTCAAAGACACTGAGATTTTTACTACTTTAAACTTCTCCAAAGCTTTATCCCTGACTTGTCTGCTGTGTTCAACAGTGTTCATGATGCTGTCAGTTCACTAATGATCAAAGGTCTTCACAGAAAAAATGAATTTAGATGGAGCTTATATTACACACAACTGAATTCAGAAGAAGATTTTTGAAGATAATTGCTTAAACTGGATTTTATTTAGGGTAATCCGTGTGGCAAAAATGCACCACAGTTTTCTAAATGTTATTTGTATATAAATTTAAAACGTGTATTGTTTTCCCTTATTTCACAATTAGGCACAACTCTATTTCTCACAAAAAATGCCAGTAAATTACGCAAGAATTTTTGCAAAATGTGAAAAAATGTCTAAATATAGTGGATATTTTCCTGATATGTCAGTTTTCTCCATGTTTCTTCTTATAAATTTATATTGGATATTTTACACCTGCCAAAACTTCAACAGCACAATAATGCATAATTTATCCTAAATCATTCTGGCTTTGAAAAATACTTCAGCTGACATTAAAGCACGTATTATAACCTGCTTGTTACACTGGATTCTGCTGATTTGTGTCATCGAAGAGAACTTTTGCGTGCGGAAGTGTGCTATGGAGAGGGGTCATGTTGACAACTTCTCTTTGACATGAAACATGCAGCCAGAGCTCACTCGATTATGATTCGATTAGTTAATTCTACGAAGATGTGGAAAGTGAATTATGGGTGTATCTCATTCCGCACCACTAATGGATGGAAAATACCTCCATCTCCGACCTCAACCTCCCCACACCCTTTAACCAGAAACCGTCTCATAATTTCCAACTTGTGCATTCTGAAGTGAATAGATTTAGCATCTCAGATTTATTTTGTCTTTCCATTTGGCTTTCTCTGGCTGTCTCAGTTGTAATTTACTGCAAGGTTGTTATCGTTACTGTAACAAAAACAGCCAGCCCGTTCCTGTATTTATGGGTTTTATCTTCCTGACCCTCTGAGCGCCCGTCACTTTTGAAAGAATGCTTATTAAAAAACAATCTTTCGCCATAAAACGTCCCATCAAGCAGCTTTTTCTGCCCATCTGAAATACTGGAGGAGCCCTTTGAATGCGTCTTGAATTCTGATGTCACTTTGTGGTAGCTTGAAGTTCACATTACCTTGAACAGAAAAGTCAACAGTTTTTCCAGAGAACAGGGAGCATGATTATCTGGCACCTCAATTACTGTCTCCACAAAAACCAAGCGGCTCCCTCAGTCGCACGCATCGTTCGGAAGTGTGCCCACACTGTAAAACTGGCATAACAAATCCCTTTAACAGAGATGCAGAGGGCCCAGTAAAGAATGTGCTGTTCACCACACTGCGACAGAGCAGGAAGTTCACTGCTTTCCACACGGGTCCATAGAAAATGGGTTTCCTTTTAGCGGCAGCATGCAGTCAGGTGCATTTTGTTTTGTTTTTTTTTTCTTTTGTTTAATATCTGCTGTTAACAGTGAGAAAAGTGCTGAAAACCCTATTGTGAACGTTGTTTGAATTTGTGGGTATAGGTGAAGTACGTTTTTTAACAATAGCTGTGAAGAAGTCAAAAGTTTTTGATGATGACACAGTATCGGCCACAGAGAATACACCCTACCTCTCTGTTTAGTTTTCCTGTTCATATTTCTTTGTCACAATTGCTTTTATTTGGCTAAACACATTTTGTCCCTTCTCATCATGCCGGGTCTTAATAATGTGAATGCACCGCCTGCTATTATAGCTCTAGGTATGCTTTGGAAAGCCATTGTGCAGTGTACTTTCTCTTCTACAGAAAATGTTATGAAAAGGACCTGGGCATGCAGCTTACAATGCATTGTACTGAAATAAAGAGCAGGAGTGTATATGAAACTCCCTCATTGTGAATTATGCTGAGCAGTTGTGCTATATCATCATTGAATGCAGCTGAATGTATTCACAGAGATAAATATTTGTGGTGATATGGGATACAGAATGCTTCCTCATCTTTTTCAACCAGCTTTTTAACAGCGATCTATTGTGCAAAATTCTCTTTTTGCATGTTTTTATACTTCCATACATCTTTCTTTACGACTTGTAGGAATAGTTCAGGTGTTTGGCAATAAGTAAATCTTTTGTTAAGTGGAAATCAAGCTGCTGCAAAAACGCCCTGATTAAGTCAAATTTGGTGGGCATTGCGCCTCACCTAGCAAACACAGTCAACACCCATCACATTAAGACATAGCCTTACAGCAACTCATTCCGAAACTAGCTCAAAAATAGGCAAAACTGAGCAGATAAACTCTCATTATCTTACAATTATTTCCTGCAAAAAAATTAAATGAACATGTTAGTATAGCACAGATCTATCCTAACTTGTTCAAGGGGGCATGATAGGCCCTCTTTAATTCAATTTTGCTATGCTACTGTGATGCAAGAAATAATTTTTTTTCCTGTTTTATGTTCTTTCTTGTGTACTAAAAGTCATCTGAAATCTTTTGCCATTTCTCTGCTTTGCACTGCACTGTCTTCAAATATGCTTTAAGAGTGCAGTGCTTTAATATGCTTTAAATATGCTGTTAAAATCACTTCATCAGTCTGTCAGTGGACAGTGGAGCTGTGGTTTTATATCATCTTCTGTCAGCAGCTGCTTGTGGAGCTCCACAGACACTCAAAAAGCTGCTTATTATGTCCACCATCATTTGTTTGATTTATGTTCCAGTTCTTTGCCATGCTGTTTCAGTTGATCTGCAGATTCGACAGCTAGTGTTATCGCTGCTTTTTTTTTATTTTCAAGAAAGATTGATGAATACGATTCACTAGAATATCAAAATGCATGAAAGGGAAAGGGAAAGTCCTTACCCAACTCACTCTGGCAATGACCGACACATCAAAGAAGAAATATCAGCTTCTGAAACATTGGTGATTAAAGAAATTAATTTATAATTTATCAAGTCCTCCAGAAGTTGTTACCTTTATTACACCAATAGTAATGTTACTAGTAATAAAACAAAGCTCTAATCGGAATATACTGAAAATAACATGTGTTTAGTTTCCATGCCATATAGTTTTACACAGTTGTTTTTAATCTTCAGATGATAAAAGTATTGCATCAACAAGATTGGAGTTACTTAATGTATCAACTTAATATTGGTACTAAGTTTTTTACTGTAGTCTTTCTGTCTCTCCACTGTGCCTGAAAGTTATCTACGTACTTAAACCACAGGGATCCATCTCCAGCCTTGTTGATAACCATCTTGACTCTCATCCTCTCCCACCTTTGATCTTCATGTTTCCTCTGGTTTTCTTCTGCATGTAAGGCCTTGCTGCAAGCCCGCTGCTCCTCTGGGAAAAAAGCTGGTGTGTGAAGGCCTTCTGGATGGATCATTATCCATTCTCAGACCTTAAGGTGCTTTTAAGTTATGTTTTATTCTTTATGTATCTGAATTTACTTGCTAAAATGCAAAGTCAAAAAAAAGTTTGTATAAGATCAGAAATTTAATAAATAACAGATGAGATTGATGATGGGGTTCCCACTGTCTGGCGGTCAATCTTGGATGCCTTTAAGCCAACAGAATTTGGTGTTGCTTCATGCAGTGTTAATTTTAGCCTTCCTGTTTGTCCAGAAAATATGCAAGTGATATTTGTTTTACAAAGCTATCCCAAAGTACCCCACTGTCTGTGTATTTTGCGGGGCTTTGTAATGACTCCCGTTTCTTGATTCTGGACCATTTGAAGGATCAAAGGTCACAGGGATCCATTTAGACTAATCTTTGCCTTTAACACAATTTTCCACCAGAATCTTTAAATACTCTAAATGTGTTCTATTCTGTTGGACCGTACTGTAGGATTGCTTTCAATCTTTCTCTATGAAACATGGTTTCATTTAGAGCCTCACAATATATTGAATTCCATCCATCACTACAGTATCAATGTGCAATAGGTTGATTTCACAGAAAATCAACCTATTGCACATAGGTTGTGTGGGCATCAAGAGCACCGAAGGCCCATCCGACTGGACACATTTATCATTTGTATTTACATGCTTACACAAATACTATATTAGCCAATCAAAATACATATTTTAGTCCTTTGTGTACATCTTGAACATGGAAAAGAAAGAAATGGAAAATGTGGTATTAGATCAATCAATAAGAGTCTTGGAATGTTAAAAAGCTGTGCTGTAATTTCACATTTTGTCTAATATTGTGCAGCCCTGAATGATCTATTTTCATTGATGGATTGATGGCTGGGTCTTCGACTACAATTCTCTAGAGACACTACCTGGTAATATTTACTGCTGTTTCTAGACACCGGAATCAAATGACTAGCTCATTCACTGGTCTCTGCAGATATTGATGGCATGTTGAAGAGATAGCACAGCCATTTGGTTTGTGTGTGTTACAGATCACACAAATCAATTATAGCAAAATGTATTTTGTCAATTATTTTATTTATTGATTGATTAAAACATAGGAAACACAAAAGTTTCCTATGTTACACAGTGAGACAAACTTAGCCTAAGTTAGTGTCGATTTGGTAACAAAATTAATACACTAAAAACATGCAGACGTTAAACGTAAAAAGGCAGACTGAATGAAAAGCTGTCTTCCTGTTTTTTGGTGTTTGATTAATTTTATTCGTTTTTCCACTGCAAACACAGACCATTTTCATTCTCTATGTTATCAGCCTCAATGCTCATTATCATCCAAATTTAGACTGCAAAAGGATGGATGCTCGATGTCAGCCCATCGACCAGTCCACCCATCGCTGCTGATTGATGGGGTGCTTACCATTTTCAGGTCACAAGGGTTCGTTTGAATGGACCTAAGTATAAGCGAATTTGCAGTAGAGTTTCTGACTCCAGTGATGTTTTTAAACTCCTAAATCTAATGTGTGCAGTGTTTGAGTCCATGTCTTTTTTGATGAGAGAGGTACATGGTTTCCTTTACATCACTAAAGTTTGATGCAGAGAGGCAGTTAAAATTGTCATTTTTCTTTACTTTGTTGATCCTTTTAAAATATTTTTAGCTGCAACAATACTGAATTGAAGCCACCTTCAATTTGCTGATTCCCTGTTCAAAGACAGTGTACTGTGAACTGAGGGCATTGCTCTGTGGGTGTGGTAGCTCCGCTGATTATCCAGAGCACCATCTGGACAGGTGATTCAAGACCTAAAAGTATTTGTTTTTCCATAACTTGGTGAGGTTGGCCCAGGACAATGCTTTACTCCTCTGTTTGATGGTACACTGTCATATTAATGCATCTTTTGAATTTCAGCTGCTTCCAGCCTCAATAAGTCTCTGTCTGGGCGCCTCATTATCCCCTGACCTGGCATCATTAATTCTTGTTTGCTCAGAAAGAGATTGGATGTAGAAGTAGGTCAGAGCCTAAGGGTGTAGGTATTGATGCATTAGACAAATACCATTGATCAATGAGTCAAGTCCTGGAAAAGAAAAAACTGTAAGATAAATTCCTTGTAGACATTATCAGGTGTAAAATAGTATCAATAGGGTTGGAAGTGACTCTGATACACCCATGTCATTGATTGTTCTGGATCATATTTACTCCAAAAAAGGAATAATAAAAACTGCAAGAGGAATACTTGAGCAGTGTGTAAGAATGGTCTTATCACAGTGGACTTATTTTTCTATTTTGCACCTCACTCCTGGACTATATGTAGAGTAGTGAACATAAGGCCCAAAATGAAATAAGAAAAGTAAAGATGAAGACTTCATGCCAAAAAGTGACTTCCACTGTCTTTGTAGCAGTAAACTTTACATTTGAGATGTTTTGTTTCTATAAACAATATGCAAACCAGGAGTGCATCAAGTGCAACAGATACTTCCTAGATAACAAGTCTTGATATTTCACAAAATATGGTTCAGTTGTTTATTCTTAGACCGTGGTAAAACGTTAGATATGCCAACAAACACATAACAGTTTTACAAATATGAGACGTGAGTTTCTGTTAGAAACTGTTTTTATGTTATTTTTTTATTTAACAAACTCAGTGAAATCACCAGGTAAACTAAAGATGACAATTTTTAGAGGTTGTGAAAGATGTTTTCTCCCTTACAGATTATTGTTTATCATACCAAATTACTCTTTTTAATTTATTTATTTATTTATCTGGTTAAAACATTTTGAAACCAACCTAGTCTTACATAAGAATGTAATTCCTCCTTTATAAAATCATCAGTCAACTGAAATTAACCACTTTCTTTGAATTAAATTTCTCTATTAATGGCCAAGCCTTTTTACTGAAGCAGAAAACAGTTAAATAAAACTTCTGGCAGCATTTCAGACAGCTTCAAGGAACAGTGGGGAACCTTTCCGGAAGTGGTTGGCTTAACAAAATTATTCCAATAGCGCATCAACAACTCATCGAAGAGGTCAAAAAAGAAGCCAGAGGAACATCTGAAGCACAGAAAACCTCCAACTATTAGAGTGTCCCAAGATGAAACCCTCTGCTTACCAAAAAGAACACAATGTATATAAAGACTGTAATGTAAAAGTACATCTTAAATTTCTTTAAGATTTTGATAACCCCCAAGACTTCTGGGAAAACAGTCTGTGGACTGACAAGATGAAATGGGAAATTTTAAATAATTTTATATTTGCCAAAAATATTTCCAAAAATATAATTTTATCTTCTTTGTAATAAAGAGTTATATAGTTAAATCTGCAACATTATTTCTCCCTCATTTGTAGTCATGCCAACATACAGTAGTTACAGTAAATGCAGGATGGTAATTGACACTATGCAGAGCTTCATAAACAGTGGGACGCTGCCTTTATGAAGTGTAAATTGTTAAGTTCCTCCCCTTTACTTTCCATTACTACTTCTCCTGAAGCTCTGCTGATGGACTTTTAATTTGCTCAGCGTCTCTGGTTCCTCGATGTGAGAGAACAGACACATTAAACTACCACCATGCTGCTTTATGAGTTTGCACTCGTGTGGGATTATTTGGGTAAATTCTTCTTTTCTTCATTTTACAGGATTTTATCGTTTTACTGAATTTTGTTGTGGTCTGTTGGATGTGCCGATTTCAAATAGCTGAGCATTGTGGGTGGTCTCACTGGTTTTATCTTCTGGTAGCGCCTTCATATTTAGCTTTTGTAATAGAGCTTCATTTCACAGCTCAGGGGATTACATGTGTGCCCTCACACAGGCTCCTCTTGTTTGGTGTTTCTTTTTTGGGATTTGGGTTGTCGTGTAAAGAGAAGCGCTAACACATTGCCGCAAGCTATGTACTTGCTATGTGTATTTCCTCACACTTTACATTTTAAGATTTCAGTATATCAGTAAAACGTTTGGGCACAAAAAAGAGTAATTAAAAAAAGGCTTCACTTGCGTCAACCACTTGTGACCGGGGATCACATATGTACTATTCGGGAATTGCACAGGGCAGCTGCAAAAAATGTGTCCTGGGGCCTCAAATGGCCCCGGGGCCACACTTTGAACACAAATGTCTTAGATTATTTAAGCAAAAGTAATCTAATCTAGATGCAGAAGGAAAAAATAAGATGAAATATAAATTTTCCTTGCTTGTCTTCTTCAGCATTGATTTAAATAATTTAAAACTTCCCACTGTTCCTCCACACTCTGTGACCTTAATTTACAAATAAAATGGAAAATTAACTGTCATCTAAAAGAGGACTTTGGACACTGACTAACTAATTATTTTTTTTTACCTTTTAGCCCTGGTAAAATGCCTCTGATGTATTATTTAAGTGTGGTTTAACACAAGGAATGCAGAAGATGTAGCCCATGTCCTGGATACAGCTGTTCATAGCTCTTGAAGCTCTGACTCCAGCTGCAGCCCATGTTTATTCCAAACTCAAATGAAATTTGTAACAACACATTAAACATGCCATGCTTTAAAATCGTTTAGTCAATTTAACACTTTGAAATAGTCACAATGGTGGAAAACACATCTCCAGTGCCAATCTTACAAAGTTAATCATGCAGTGGCTACAAAAAAGAAATCAGGAAGATGGCTACATATACGCAAGAAAAATTACATATTTGAGTATTTTATTGACCTTACATTTTGGCATACTTCCATAAAGTAGCTGTTTATGCAATGCATAAAAAACACTCTGAGATCAGTGTCTTTTGGGCCTTAAACTGAACCAGATAAAGCCAATGGGATAACTCATTAAAATGTTGCATTTGCATCTGATTTGCATCTGAGAACAAAGTAGGGATATTATCATGTTCTGAGAACCTTTATTTACATAATGTGCTTACAGCTATTCTAACCTTTCAGCTCCATTCAGCAGCAGGCCTGTTGCAGATAAATGATGTAAAACTATCTAGATATGGATAACTGCAGTCACCTCCTCACATGACATGCAGCCTCCAACTTTGAAATCAAACGAAGTGGCTCCTAATTAGCATGCTTTACCCTTATTAAACTAGACAGGAATGCCAAACATGCACATGCAAACCTGTCAGCAGTTAGCTGGAAGCACCGCAGCCACTGCTAAACTAACACATCTCTAATCATTCTGTCTGTTGTGTTCAGAGAAGAAAGGTGGCTACATACTCCCAAATCAGCAGCTGTAATTATGGAGTTTCAAAGTAATCTCTTGAAATGAGATGCTTGAATAATACAGTAGCATCAGACTGTATGCTCTCTGGATACAAATAGGTCTCTCTTACCTTTTAATCTTTATTTTCCTAACCTATGTGATTTATATATTTTTTGCAGTAAACATTAGGGCAAATAGTTTACTATGAAATGATTTTTTCTGCAGAATACTATACTTTTTTCTATATAATGTAGTACAACTACTGTAAGTTGGTACTAACTGCTTAATCGGTTGGGCTGGCTGCTCAGGTAGCTAGCCTGCAGTCTTCTGCTTAATAAACATGCAAACTGTAGTTTAAATGTAAGATTAGCTTATAATGTGGCACATCTTTAGCTTACACAGAATGACTATTTTTTGCTTTATAGGTGCAGGTCCCTACCAGCACAGCAATTAGATGTATAAAGCTTTCACCTTCTGACATGAGTTTGGTTTGAGTGTTTAATACCTGTCACTAAAGTAATTACCTCTGCTACAGGTTTAGTTTTAACCATTTGAAATCTAATTTTGAGGCAGATCTTTCCTGTAGTCCATCCTGAAAAACTTGGTAGTTAAGTGTGTTGTGTGGACACCTGAGTGCAGGAGCCGTCCTTATAGATGGAGCTGTCACTCAAAGACTTTCTTTGGAATCTCACTAAAAGCACTCGAAACCAAAGAAATATTACAAAAATTGCCCAAGCATTTTAAAATCTCTATCCACTTCGACACCCAACGGAGTCTTTTTTTCTACTGTCACCACATGTCTGCAAAGTTAACGACTTGATGCAATCAGCTCCCCATCATCATCACATGGTTTATCTAGAGCTGCCATTTTTTTTCCCAGATGAAAAACCTTTTCAACACTCTTAAGATTTCTTTCCACTGCATTGTGTTATAACTTGAATCTGAATGCATGTTACCAAATTTAAGTTTATCATTATAACAGGATTGATTTGATTATATATTTCAGGATTTAAATTTTATCTGTTTACCTTTCAAAGTCAAGTGTTCAGAGCTGCAGCCTCCATCTGAGCTCCCGTCCCACAGAGCACCTCTCCCCCGAGCCTCCACCACTCGGCTCCATCAGACTAGTGGCAGCGGCAATTAGAAAACACCTGGTGGAACTGCTATTCTGCTGCGCTCTTCATTTGAACTACTTCTGAGTTCAATGCTCCTTAGAATGATGTAATGTTGTAAACAGCATCATTGTTGTGATGAGAAGCTCAACAGTGTCTGCCAGAAAGGGTTGGAGGATATTTAAGAGACAGAAGTCAATTTCAAGGCGTCTGTCATTGTCATAATAACTCAAGGTAACAGTTACTTGATTGTACTTTAAAAAGAAACACTACTTTTTTTTTTTTAGGAAGGGGACCCTGAATGACATTGTCTTGGTCAGTTCGACTACATTCACCAGTGTGTTTTTTTTTTCTCAGGAATTTAACGTAAAATATTTAATGGTTAATAGAAACTGAGGAGATCTTTCATGAAAATAACATATGATTCTTCTCATCAGTTCTTTAGTGCACTGAAATCAGACTTGGATGCATGATTAAATCTATGTAGAATATTAATAGTTTTATGTGAATAAGCTTATCATTTTAAATACAAAATATATTACATGATTACTCATCATATCATTACATATATTTATAGAAACAAAACTAGCAATCTTTAACAAAAATGCACACAATTACTCATTATAGATGAAGGGCAGGTTTGCAGAGACTGATGAAAAGGTGAATGAGGAACAGATTGAACACCATGGTTGTACGGAATGATTTTTGAGGTTGTTGCATTTAGCTGACCTATTGTGAAGGTCATCAAAAAAAATTGTTTGTGCAAAATTAATCTATGGTTTGTAGCACGTGTATTCATTCTCCGTATTTTGTACTGTTATGCTTTGTAGATGGAGGACCTAGGGTTTATGGCAAAAGTCAGAGTACAATCTGAATAGGTCACCACTCTATCATAGGTTCACCAGGTGCATGCACACACCAAGTCTGGTCTGAATATGGCAGGCCTCTTATTATGGGTAAAAGAAAAATCCCTAAGCAGTATGGCAGCCCTGCATTACAAAGCAGAGTATCTCTAGAACATGTACAAAATATTTATTGTGACTGTTATTTCTATTGTAGGCACAGGAGGAAAACTCTAATGCTGAGTTTTCTGTTCAGATGTGTCTCAGCAGTCATTATTTTTAAAGCCCGTATGCGTTGTCATTTTTTTCCTGAGCACATTGCACAACAAAAGCTTCACACAACAAACAAACAGACCCACAAGGCTCTTCTTAAACACTTCACTGTATCAAGAGTCAGATATCATAAAAATCTGTCTTTGAGCTGACTCTGCAAGTTCATTTTAACGCATCTAATCCTCCAAACACACTCGGTTCGTCTCGCTCTCCCTCGATGCTCCCCACCGTCTGAGAAGCGTAACATCAGTCTTATGGGGAATGAGACATATAATGTGAGCCCCTGATCCAACCCACTCACTCCCGCTGCTTGACTGAACACACTTTGCATCCTCTGCTTTTTCTCAGAGCCCACTCAGGTGCATTATGGAAATGTCTTCTGTCATCTTCGGTGTTGCAAAAGCTTCCTCTGGGATATATACAGTTGCAGCTCTGTGTCAGCATTGCAGGTACAGCAAGTGACTGCATCTGAAGAGCAGACATTAGTGATTAAATAGCTATTCAACAGTTCAGGACACATCACTGACAGGTCTTCCTTTCCCTCAGTGATGCTCAGAATGTTCTGTTGAAGCCTGTTGAAGATTGAGTTGACCAACACTGTTCCACAATAAAGAACTCTCCATTTGAGATGATGACTTACTGAATGTATGGCTGTTGCTTCCTGCTCCTGATCACAATCATCTCGAGAGAACAACTGAGATTTGTTTAGATCTCCTGTAATGTTTTGTTGTTGTTTGCTGTAAGGTTTAAGGTCATGATTATATTTAACTCCATGGGCCTGTTTGGATCATAGTTAGCATGCATTCATGAAGATTTATATATAAATGACACACTTTACAACAACAACTGACAGTAGTCATAGATGACCTTCCAGTTGTAGCATGCAATTTAAAGCCATAACAGAAGAAGATTGCCATGCAAAGCATAGTTTTGTTAATATTGCTATTTTATTATGCATTTTTTTTCACATTTTCTTTAGAATAAAATAAATGTTGTACCAGTTGGTTTGAAAAATTTTATTGATTTCTTATCTAAACATGGGCTACAGTTGTTTTTGGTTTCAGGACCATGGACAGCTTCAGATTGATACACCTGCATGTCATTTTTCCGAGCAGCTCCTTCTGGGATCATGTAATGAAAGGGAACCAGTCATTCTAGCGTCATCGGTCTATTAGTGTGTTCTGACCTAATTAACCTGAAAATGAAGCAGGTTGCATGGATTTTGTTGCTGTTACTTTAGTTAGGATAAATCCTTCCTTTTATGCTGTTGACCATAATGATGAGGCAGATTTAAAGGGTCCTGGTCTTTTTTGAGACTTTTTTTACTCCCTTCTTGCACATTTCTTCAAATTGTATCATCCCAGTCAGGGTAAGATTATGCAACAGCTGAACAAAGCAAAAATACAAGCACGCACATGTAAAAATGACACTCTGCTCTTTGTTTATACACCAGCTGCTTGTTCAGCATGGCTCCTGACGAGGCAGTGAACCATGAGCTGTGTGTACTTACATCATTGTCCAAAATCATATTTTCTCTTGTCGTGTTTTTGGTAGCCGTGGGGATGTGAGAACGTACAGTTGCCACCATAAAAGGCTGAGTGAAATGAGCTATTTGCTCTCTCTGAGTCACACACGTTAGGGCCAGAATTTTATAACTTTAATTTTTATTTCAGTCAATTAAATACATAGATTAAAAGTTTTAACATAATTAATTATATGTTTTATTTACTGACAAAGGTTCCGGCTAGATAAAAAAAACATGTTGCAGCAACAAGCACCGATGTCCCCAAGAGCATCCACAATCCACATTTCTAAAATAGTATTATTTCAAAGAAGCACTTGAATGATTAGGGCAGCAACTGAAAGGTGAATAACTTTCAATATATTGGCAGCAAAAAGTGAATTGAAGGTGTCATATATATATACATATATATATATATATATATATATATATATATATATATATATATATATATATATATATATATACAGAAACTTCACAGAGGCAGATATTAAGGAGGCTGTCATCCTTAGATTGTGTCAAGTAGCTTTTTTTTATAACATGTTTTATACATTGCTAGAAAAAAGGTAAAATCAAACCAAATAAATTAAAAAATAAAAAGATTAGGCGTGCACCACTCAACAAAACAAGATTAGAAGAGAGAAATTATGTTATAATTTGAATTGAAACAAAGACAAAGTAATGATGATGAGGCCGGTTGTCTAGCCTCTACAGGTCCTTCTGTGTAAACATAGACAGCAACAGAGGTGCTTGCCCTATGTCTGCCCATCAAATTTAAAATGGTTCAAGTAAAAAAAAAAAAAAAAGCTATAGCATTGTGTGGACAAGCTCAAAAGTTTTTCCAACTCACTTTGCAGAGAATTCTCTTAAAATATGCAGACGGGAGTAGCACTTGAGATTTATGCATTTGTCCTATTGTGAGTGAATATGTGATAGGAGAGGTGTAGGTGAGTGGGTCTAGGGACAGATGTTCATGTTGTGTTTGCCAGAACCTGTCTGTGTGACTGTGCGTGTGCGAGCAGCAATAAATCCAGCTATTGCTTGTTGGAAACTAAAGAATGGTCCCTCTATTATAAGACAGAGTGAGATACTCCACACTAATCACGCCGTCTCCGAGCATCGCAATGAACCAGACCAAAGCCGTCTGAACATGCTCATTCGTGGGATTAATTAGCAAACTTCAATGAGTACCTAATGATGTTGTCAAAGAGCTTTTCAATGGTTCTTTCCCTACTTCTACAGTAAATGTGCACTGAAAGTGGAGGCACGAGTTTGGCTGTGGATGGAGGGAGTTGATTGTCACTCTGTAATTTTCGGTCTGACAACCTTGTAAGTGCGAGAGGCGTAGGTGTGCCAGTGACAAGGAGCTTGCTTTCAGCTGACAACCCCACAATGCCTGTCACCCAATGTTTCCCACCAGTCACATTCGCATTATTCAAATCTTTGGAAATGTCAACAGAGCAAACTTCCAACTTTTGGAGCTGCATGCTTTTATTTCAATTTGAAGACCCAAGAGATCTGCAAACCTGTTATAGAGCAGCAACAGGAAATCTACATACATAACTGTGAAAAATATAGACCTCTATTTGGAGTATTTGTAAGTGAGGACAAGGTTTGATAGCCACAGCTTTAGATTGTATCATTTGGTTTTGGACACAGACCCTTGCTGTACATTCACCATCCTCAACCAAGAACCATTGAACTGGACATACTCTGTGTTTGTCAGACATTGTGGTGAACAACTTCCTGGTGTCTGTGTGAGTACAGATGTGCTGAATGACAGGCTGTATTATCAGCAGAACTGATGGTGTTTTAAAAAAAAGAAACAGTTTCAGAGGTTAATGAACAGTCTGCTCCAGCAAAGATATGTGATTCCCTCTAATATCAAAGCACAATTTTAGGATAATTTAGCAAAACGCTGACTGAACTTTAATCACAGTTTGGTGCTGGCCCATTTTAATGGAGCTGTTGTCAAAGAGAGTAATACGTTTTTATATTATTATCAAAGATTTGCCACCCTGATATAATTTTCTTGGCTTATGAAGGAAAAAGCCTGTAGCAAGAGGTGTATAATAAACAAACACAAATGGTTAAAATCTAATTAGGAATCAGCACTGACTTTTTAACTAAATATCACAAAAGGTCATGCTCATTGTTGATCCAAAGATCAGTATTAGAACTCAGGGAGTTCATATAAAGATTTAAAGGTTTAAAAAAACAGAATAGATGTGATGTTTGTTAATATATCTCTTGCAAGAAAAAGGAAAAACATTCTGAGTATGGAAATGGTCAGAAGCTACTTACTTTTCAGTAGCTACAGTTTCACTGTTTGCTTCTCTCCAGTCATGTTGCACAAACAAGCATGATTAGGTTGATATCTCGGGGAAATTGGAAAGTAGTCTGGCTCATGGTTCACTGCAGACAGGAAATAAGTTCTGTGATTTCACTGGTAGGCTCTTGGGGTTCTGCTTTTTCTCAACACAGCAACGACTTCAGAAATTTGTCTCAGAGGGACACGCAGAGACCAATCACATTTCAGTGTCGCATCCTATAGGAGTTCGGAGGTCTCTAATCTCATTGATGTCACTTTGTTTAACTCTAATTGTTTGTGTTTTGTTCAGGTTCATCTTGGTATTCACCTGCCTGGTCCTTTCTGTGTTCTCAACCATCCCGGCTCATCAGGACATCTCCTCCAACTGCCTACTCATTCTGGTAAGAAAACCTTGAACCAGAAAAAATCTCAGTCATTCTTCTGAGCTGATCACACAGGAGTTTAAACATTAAACTGTCTGGAGCGGGATAATGGCCAATGCTGAGGGCTCTTCTCATTTCTCTAATATGCAAATCCCTAGCCCTTTAGCAGAGTCTGTGGACTGGAATAAGGATGTCACAACAGCTATTCAAGTCCACTCATGTGACAATGTTTACACTTGACTCAGAAATGTATGCCAAACATATAAAGCTCAGTTTAAAAGTCAACTTAAAGTTCTTATATTAATTATGTTCTTTTTTTTTCTGGAAATTTTGCATCATATTAATTCTTCAAAAAAAGTTTCTAATTTTTAGGAGAACATTTCTTAAGGTAATTTTAATTTTCATTTAATCTTTAAAAAGTATTTACACATTGGGTTTTTTTTACATTTTTCTTCTCGCAGTTGTCAAAAAGTTTGAAAACCAATGCTCTACATCAGGCCTGTATGACTGTAACACCCTGACCACAGAGTGCACAGAGCAGACCAAACTCTTCCCCACAGTAAAAATATAAGTACATTTGTTTTTCATGTCCTGAGCTACCATGCCCTCCATAAGCCACTGTTCACTGCAGTTAATATCAGTGCAATTGGCTGTTCTCAGTTTCATTGTTAATATTAAATAACCTTTCTCAGTTTTCCTTTTTGTAGAAAATAGTGACCATGACTTAGTTCCATGACAAATAAGTGAGAAACAATTTGAAAGCCTTATTAATTAACTGTGCAATTTTTTTGTATTAACCCTATTTTCATTTTCTGTTTGACAAACCTTTGGCTGTCAACAGAGTCTAGACTGGCTAAATAAATGCTAACAGTATCTCTCCAAGCATCTGTCTAGACAAAGTCATCAAGGTGAAACTCAATGCCACATTTGTTCACCTGTCCCTAATTTATTTTGGCCTCAAACTTTCAAACCCTCAATTATAGATTCTTTAAGTACCCATAACACCAAATGGAGCTCATTCGGTGTTATGAGAAAGAGATTTAAGAAGAACAGACTGAGCCAACGGTGGGCACAGGCGCAAAAATGCTTTTAAAAGTCTCCTAAAATGATTTTACATTTGTGGTGTTTTTTTTCTTCTTTGAAAAGCCTCTAGCAGAAAGAAAAGGTCACTCTTTTGTACACTGCAGCAATTCCTGCAGACAATTGCCCCTGCAGCTGTTGCTACCATTTCACAAAGTGCACCCCACTAATTGCATCAGTGTTACATCTAATGGAAGCAGAAGCAGTGTGTGTGCATTAACAGAGGACCTACCTTAGTCATTATCACACAAAAAGCTCTCTGCACCTGGTGACAAACAATAAGGCAATAATGAGGCAGAATGTGTGATGAATCCACAAAATAACAAGCAAAGCTTGAAACGCAAATATGTTCTTGGGAGACTAAATATCACAACCTCTTTTTAAAAAACTAACCAAAGGAAGATGAAGGTTGTTAATGTCGCCCTTCCTCCACTTCATGGGTACCATTTTCTGGCAGGACTTCTTTGCTTACAAATATTCCTCCTGTAAGTTCTCTTGATTGGACATCTGCACTACAGAATTTGCAGTACATCTTGAAATACAGTATATCTTTAGTGGGGACATTCAGCATCCATGGCATCAAGAAGAAATTGTCAGACATGCAAACCAGTGATATCTAAATGCTTCTGTTTGCAAGGAGCCAACATATATGACAACTGCCAGATTATCTGCCGGCAAGCATAGAAGACTACACTTATGTCCGCTGAACTAAAACACCTCCTGCCTATGCTTTCTGTCATGTACCTTTCTCTCAAAATTCTCCATTTGCTTGTGTGACTTTCCCAACAGGAGTTTGTGATGATCGTTGTGTTTGGTTTGGAGTATATCATACGCATCTGGTCGGCAGGATGCTGCTGCCGCTACAGAGGATGGCAGGGCCGTCTGCGCTTTGCCAGGAAGCCCTTCTGTGTCATAGGTGAGTTTAACCTCTCCATCGCTCTGACCATTGCCCCTCACTGATGGAGAACACTTACTCTCTTTGAACTCAGTCCTACAGCAAGCTGTAATGACCATGGTTTGGTGGTTTCATTTTAGCTGTTGTTAGAGGTTTAAAAAGCAGAGAGGAGGCAGAATGTTATTCTTTCCTATGTTTAGACTTGGATCTTTTGGCTTGGAACATACAGAAGTATGATATCGAGGGGTAAGAGGCACGGTTTCTGCTGCTTCTCTTGCCTGGCCGTAGCTGCCGTTTGCAAGGCTGAGGGAATGAGAGGAAAGCAAAAGGGTGAACATCAAGGACAAAAATCAAGCAAAAGAGTTAAAGTTAAGTGAACTTTGAAAGAGAGCAAAAATGTTTATGATAGAATGACTTTTTTTAAAAAAAAAAGCAAGTTGTCATCTGTGACTTTCTGGGAAGAGGGTTGTATCAGGCTTTTTTTTTTTTTTTATAAATTTTGTAGTTGATAATGACATTATGTTTTCATGTAAAATTGAAAACATAATGTTCAAAAATAAAAGCAAGATTTTAGGAGGTTTTATTTTTTAACAAAAAAATCACTGCTGCGGAAAGCTCTTTCATATGTAAAAGACTTAGACCTGAACTGACATCCTCTAGAAACCTTGGCATAAATAAATAAAAACATTCTTGGAAAGAAAAAGCACCAACAAAAAAAATTTTTGGAAAAAATAGAGTTGATTTTGAAGGCCTTGCAAAAATCAATTTAAAATCTGAAAAATAACACGTGAAGCTCAAAGACAATAGTGATGATGAATATGGAATTTATTTTTTGGAAAACAGCTCAAGTAAAAATCTTTCTTTTCTTTTCAAATTCTTTGTAGATGGAGAATCATCAAGAAACATGTATTTTTATTAAGTAAATATAACATCTGGGCATCATAGACAAGATGTGATAAGGTAAAGCCCTGTTGATCTATTCAAAATAGAATTGTTCAATTAAAGTCCCCAAACTGAGTTTACACAAAACTCAGTTTAATGAAATAACATTCCAGTTTCATCTATTTGATCTAACAGCTGCAAGATTTTGTCTTCACCCATAAATACATCTAGTAGTATGAAGATTTTATCCCTATTGGACATAAAATCCCTCTTTTTGTCACTATTTCAGCCTTAAAAAATTATTAAATCTGCTGAATGGAATTTATCAGCAGATGACACATTTGCAAATTAGCCTTAGTGTTAGGCACAGCTCATTTGTACCCAATCAAGCTTCATTAGTGTGCTTGAGAAGATCTCAGTTACCAGAACTATTGGCAGTAATATTTCATTCCGTATTAGAAATATGGGATGTTTATTGAAATAAGTCAAGAGAATCATCAAAAAAGCTTAGAGAAGATATCATTGTCTTATGTTTACAGGTAAAAGAATACTAAATGTTAAAAATAGTCCGTAAAGCTAGAGATATAGATAGGCGCATAGTTCGCAAGTTTAAAGTTAAAGGAACAGTGGCTACACCATTTAGCACCAGCGAATCCTGGAAGAAATTGTCATGTTGTCTTAGAGAAAGTTGAAGCTTGGAGATAATTGGATATTTAAACAGAGCACTAATCGCAGCATGCCTCAATATCTACCAAGGCCTGGTTTCAGAAGATTTCCTACTTGGTTGCCCATCATACTTATGTCACTTAACATGCTAAAAGTTTCTGGTAAGATTTGAAAAGGGCAGGTGCAGCACACAAACCCAACAATATTAATGAACCAGAGGTCTCTGCCCAGGAAGAGTGGGATATGGTTCCTCGGGAATACTCCCAGAAGCTGGTCATAATTGAATAAAGTTGCTGTACTTAACAATTTCGTTCATGAAGTTGTTGAATAATCTACAGACTGCAGAAGTAATCAAACATGACCTTTTTTAAATACATTTTTGAAAAACCTTTTGTAGTATTAGCCGTGTTGAGCTATTTAAATGGTCATTTTTTTGAATTGTTTGTTGCATCTGCTGTTTTGCATAATGCAAATAAACCTAATTAGAATTGAGTGTTAAATAAGTGCTACGGCACTGTAACATTCAGTCATGTCTACAGTTTAAAGCAGATACTCATATTAAAATAAAGTACTATTGAAAAAAACTGAGTAAACTAATGCATCTATTTAGTGATAAAACACAGAAAATGAATAGAATAGAATATAAATACCTTTATTTTTCAACATGGGGTAATTCAGGTCTAACAGCAGCACATTATGTGCTCTATGTAAACCTCAAAGGGCAGTGAACTCTGTGCAGCTCTGTGGTCCCCCCCACACGTATTTTTCAAGCTGCTTCTGAACTCGCACAAAGAGAATATAAAAAGTAAAAGCTGTGTAAGGGTTTTACTCGGCATGTCTCTGAGACGGGACACGGCACAGTGGAGGAACGAAAAGAGATAAAATGACAGGAGCTGACGGTTGCAGTGGTTCTCTGTGGGTTCGATGTTGTGTATTTATTACGTGTGGTTTCTGTGTGAACTTCCGCTGAGTTATGTCTGTGTACGTCTGTCTGCCTGCCTGAGACCTTGTTTGTGCATCTGATTGTCACAGTTTGCAGAACATTTTACAATAGTGCCAGAGCATGAGAAATTTTACTTCGCTCTGTGCAGTCCTGTTTGTGCCAGCAGCAGAACTACACTACATGATGACATTGTTACTTACAGCATCAAATGAGTCAAAGTTATTGCATTGTTGTGGATGCCAACAGTAGAGTATAATCTCTTGTTAAAAGAATATTGTGCCAATCAGACCATTGAAAAAAACAAAATTAATACAAAAAAAGTGTTTTACTTTATTTCTTTATAATTCTTTTCTCTTTTTCTTTTTCTCTTTTTCCTTTTCTTCCGCCTGGCTTCTCCAGACATCATAGTGCTGATCGCGTCAGTGGCAGTGGTGTCGTCGGCAGGCAGCCAAACCAACATGTTTGCCACCTCAGTCCTGCGGAGTTTGCGCTTCCTGCAGATTCTTCGGATGGTTCGGATGGACCGAAGAGGTGGGACCTGGAAGCTGCTGGGATCTGTGGTGTACGCTCATAGTAAGGTCAGCAGAAACAAAACACACCGAGAATCACATTGAATGGACTGCCGGTAAAGCTTTGATTGATCAGGTTTCCGATAAGCCAAAAAAATAAACCTAGACCTAAAGTTATACACACAAAAAAAAAAAAAAAAAATTACCAAAAGTTTATATTCTGTGTCAGGCTTTAATTTTGAACTTTTTGAAAAAAATCACTTCGACAGCTGCAGCTGATCCAACGCTGCTTGCGTTCTAAAACCAGAAAGAGTCCCTACACTGGCTCCCTGTATCTCAGAGATAGACTTTAAAATATTGCTGTTAGTTTATAAATCACTCAACGGCTTAGCAACACAATACATTATAGATCTGCTGCTGTTGCACCAATCTTCCAGATCACCTTCTGGTTCTGGTCTGCTCTGTATCCCCAGAACCAGAACTGAACACGGAGAAGCGGCATTCAACTTCTATGCACCACAAATCTGGAACACACTTCCAGAAAAACTGCAAAACAGTCAAAACACTTTTTTAGTCTTTTAAATAAAGACTAAAAATCCACTTCCTTTTGAAACATAATAAATGAAACATTGATGTTTGTTATTGGTTTTCTCAATTGTTGACTGTATGGTGCTTTTTTTATTACTTGTATTATAAATATTATTAGAAACATAAATATTTTGTTTAAGTTTCTAAGGTGTAAAGCACTTTGAACTGCCTTGTTGCTGAAATCTGCTATACAAATAAACTTAATTGATTGATATTACGCACAAAAGCTCCTAAATACTAGTTGTTCCACTTGGTAACTTTTATTTTCTTGTTTTCTGCAAACCCACTTCAATTTTGGAGTCATTCAAGAATACACATTCTAGTTCACTGCTAAACTGCTAAACTTCTAAATTTGACTGACATATAGATATTTCTTTGCACAGAAAGTAATACATCCTGAGTGCACTGTGAAAATATGTATCTGAACCAGGTCTGTAAAGATGGCAGAATTGCAAATTGCGTTGAAGTTTTGTCTGTATTGTGAGAGTGTAGATTAGCATACTACATATATACTTCTATGTACATTTGTACGTATTTAAAGAAAGTTTGACATGCTTTACTAGAAAAAAGTATAATTGTAGGCTACCTTTGATAATAGATTAATGTCATGTGACATCATAGAAACATAACGCTGAGATCTTTCACAGATGAATAAAAACATATACTCTACATCTACACTTGAAAATAAATAAAACATAGTTATTCAAAACAATACTCTGAAAACTTAAGGAAATCAGTTTAATTTGGGCTTTTAATTATGTAACTATGTGTTGAAAATGTTGTTAAATTTAGACTCAAGAGTTCTGGCCAAAACATTTCTAGCACAATTTCCCCTCCACTTCCTGCTCTTTTTCTTTGACTCACTATGATCCATCCGCCTTCACCTATAACAGCCCACACAAACCTTTTCTCTTTTACTTCTGCCTGACATATTTGTGTAGAAACCACAGTAGGTCATTTCTGCTTTTCTTTGCTTCTTTCAAAGCTGCACATTCAGATAGACTCCTCCTGGTAAAATGTTTCACACTACACAAACAGGTCGAGGTTCAGTACAAGATGACGACGCGTCTTATAAGAATTCTTTGATTCTGCTCCTGCATCTGACTGTGGGCAAGCTTTCGGCCACAAAATTTGTTTCAAGTGGATCTTTGAGGAGAAAACACAACTCATAAAAGGATTACATAGCTGCTTTTATGTCCTGTTGTTATCTCAATGAGATGTTACCACATGTACATTTACTTTTAGCTGCAAATGAAGTAACAGTTTTAAATGATGTGAGATTAGCAAAGTGTTGGTTGATGCTATTAAATATGTCATAGTGCCAGACCATTTGCAACATTTGCAGAAGTTAAATGCAATCTTCATTAACAAAGATCCAGAAATCAAACTTTAAGGCAGATTTTTGTAAATCTTTGCCTTGCCAATACTGATTTTTAGCTGATTCTAATTTTTTTTAAATAACTGGAATTAGCAACACTGATTTATTTTTTTTCTAGCCTTCCTGCAGTGAGGAGTCGTTAGGACTATATCAAGAGCTTAGGCAACATGACTTTGTTAGTGTGAGAGCAGTCACTGTAAAAGTGGGTTTTGCTAAGACAAGATAACAGACTTGGGATTATAAACTTGCTTATAAGTTTTTTAATTAGCAATTAGCGTTGGTAGTGTAGCAAGCATTACAAAAACAGTCATGACATTTATTTCTTGCATTAGACTCTTATCTTAACACTGCCAACATTTTGAAAGCCAGCACATTTCCCAACAAACAGGTCTACAGCTATAAAGGATAAAATGGAGCAACTTTGAAAATGCCTGCAGAAAGTCTCACTTTCTCGCAGCTTGAACAGTTCATACATGACTTGGACTTCATATAAAATGACACCTGTGGTGTCCAATCATTAGAAAATAATTTTGAAAGTGAGGGAACGGATGATTTCTTTCATAAAATATATGAATTTAATTCTGTTATTTAGCCACAGTTAAATCTGATTGCTTCCTCTGATTTACTTCTTGCAGGAGCTAGTAACTGCCTGGTACATCGGCTTCCTGGTTTTGATCTTCTCTTCGTTCCTCGTCTACCTTGTGGAGAACAAGTTCAACAAAGAGTTTGCCACCTATGCTGATGCGTTGTGGTGGGGCACGGTAAGCTTTGAGGAATTGGCTATAAATGCCAGTGTTCAAAAAAGTAGTAAAAAAAAAATGCCATCATCCTGATAGGTTCTAGGCATCAGCCCAATATATCAGTTGAATGTCTTGGAGCAGTGAAGTTCACCTGATAATGTAGTTTCTCTGTAGTTTCACTACTTTGAATGCTTAAAATGTCTCTCTTTTTTTCTTATTCAATGTGTCTATGAGAAAACTTAGTAGCAAAAAAGGTCATTTTTAAAGCGTTTTAATTTAAACACTTTCAAATTATGTAGAATATTTTGCATTTATAAAGTGACACACCACATGTATGTTCTTACAAACTGATAACGATTTTTTGCCACAGATCACCCTAACAACCATCGGCTATGGAGACAAGACACCAAAGACATGGACAGGACGGATGCTGTCCGCAGGGTTCGCACTCCTGGGTATTTCCTTCTTTGCCTTGCCTGCTGTAAGTATTTTCCTTCTCTGTGTTTTTTTTAAATATGGTATTTATTTCATGGATTTGGTGCCAATGAAAACAACAAGACTGTGAAGGGACTGTGACTGTGTTGAGTTTTGGGTAACCTTCAGTGTCCTACCACTTTACATATTTTGGATGCATCTGTGGTTCTGTGTGTACCAAATTTGAAACATTTAATCTTCTTTGTCTATTAATGATTGGAGTGTGTGGTTTTGTACACTTAAGGCAAAGTCATCAATACAGTAACATGGCAAAACTGACTGAGATGTCTTACGTTTTACCACAAATGAACTGAATGTGTCTATATTTTGATTTATTTTGAGGAAAACACTGAAAGCTATGTGTATATGAGAGAGAACCAACTGATGTATGTCTCATCAGGGTATTCTGGGCTCAGGCTTTGCCCTGAAGGTTCAGGAGCAGCACAGACAAAAGCACTTTGAGAAGAGGAGGAACCCTGCAGCCTACCTCATCCAGGTAAAGTTGGAATTTCTTAGGGACTCTTTTCCTGAATCTGTTCTTTAAAATCTCATCAGTGGTAACAAAGCCTTTTCATCACCATGTGCAGCACAAGAACTGAACCAGGACTGGAACTGGTTTGACTAAAGAGGGGCAAAAGTTTACATTATTGTGCGACAGTATTCACACTACATTTCATCATGTTACAGCCATTATACTTCAGCATATTTATTGGGATTTTATTTGCTGTCAAAATCCAGTCTTTAAGGGCCAGTGTCCTACAACTTTCAGATGTGTCTCTGCCTGAATCAAATAAGTAGTTAATTATATGACCTCTGAAGAACTTAACGCCAGGCTGAGAAGATAACTTTGATTCATGTGTGATTCATGCAGAAAACCGATCCTCAAGGACTCCGGTCTGACATTCCTTTATCGCCCAAGGCAAAGTAGTGCATATTTGTGAAATGGAAAGAAAACAGTTTTTAAAAATACGTTGTATATAAAAAAATAACTACTAACTGTGGCATGCAGTTCTATTCAGTCCCTGTAATAGGATGGTTATACAAAGTATAGACTTAAAGGATAAATACAGATTTGCATCAGTCTCTTTTTTCTAATTTTCATTGGTGAAAAAGGTTGAAACTAGATGCCATTTTCCTTCCACCATTCTGAACCACTTTGAGCTGCATTACAATAGATCTCAATACACTACATTGCAATTTGTGGTTGTAATGACAAGACAATAAAAAAAAAAAATACTAATAATTTTGCAAGGCATTTTAAGTTAATATCTGAATATTAATGAATGTGATTTTAAACATGTTTATTTTCTTATCCTCCAGCTTCTCTTTTTCCATCCTAGACCTTTTTGGACAGTAAATCTCATTCTCTCTAGCCGCTTCCGTCTTCACCCAGGAGTAACCTCTAAAATCTGTTTTTAAACAGGTTCTTCCAAAAATACACCAATCTTCTACCCTTTACTTCTTCCTGTCCTCTTCACATTTCTCCTCATGCTTTCTTTTCTTCTTTGCTCTCCTCTTTTACTCATACGTTGTCACTTCATTTTGTGCATCTCACTGTTATACCAGGCTGTGTGGCGTTATTACTCCACTGACAGGCCCTATCTGGATGCCACGTGGCGGCACTATGAGAGCCTCCTGCCAGTCAACAGGCATGTACTCATGCCTGCCTAACCTGCATCTGGGGCCAGATGTGTGACACATCTGAGTATCTTTTAATTTTTTTAATTGTTTTTGCTTTTTCACTAATCATCTGTCTTCATTAGTTTTATCATTGTCCTGATCTATTTTGCACTCTTCTTTATGGTACCCTCTTTGATCCTGATTTACTTGTTTGTTTTTTGCTTTGCATTTACCTCGATTTTGGGTTGGGGGTGTCTTCTGTTTGTGTTCTGCATGCAGTGTGTTTGGCGTAGTTATGCAGCTGATGAGAACTCGGTTTCCGTTGCTACCTGGAAGCCTCACTTGAAGGCGTTGCATACCTGCAGCCCTACAAAGTACGTACAACTATGACAGCTGATGTCTGTATTTGGTGTTTTTGTCACACTCTCTTTTGGATTTCTGATTTAAGAAGAATTACTTTTGTTGCTGTTGAACTATCTTATATACTTCCCTTATCAGACTTATCATGTATCCTCCATAATTATTGATCCTCCATCTATCTCTTATTGCTGTAGCATAAATTTAAACTTACATCCAAAAGTCAATTTGAACGCTAATATTTCAAGCAACAATCCCTTTTCACCACTACGGCACCAATCAATCTTTGAATTTGAGGTTCTTCAGCTCTCTTAAAATAACCTGGCACAAGGTACAGTCTTCCTGTGTCTGTTGCTCAAAAGTCCAAAATATAATTAACAAAAACAAGAGATTGTTATTAACAAGGAAAGAAGAATGCAAAGTGAATTCCGATACAAGCTGAAGGAGCTGCAAAGGTTTTTAAAGTTTGACAAGTTTGAGCCTGGAGTTGTTTTAGGATGTCATAAATTGATTGATTCTGTCTGGCTCAGCATCTGAAATCTCTGGGTGAATGTTAATCTCCATTCCTCCATTGTTCAGGGAGTTGTCTGCTGTGGTTAAGATATTCATTGCTCGTAGCCTTTCTACAGAACCCCATTTTAAAGAAGCTAACCCATCCCTCTAAAGATGGAAAATAATAATCTTTTTGTAGAAGATTTATTGGACATCTCTGTTCTCTTATCAATTCTGGTCTGTTTCGTGTAATGGTGTCAATAAAAAAGTTGTTTGAAAAACTTTAAAGCAAAAAATAAGAACATATTTTATGACATTAATATCTCAAAGAAGAAATGCCCATTTATTATTCAGATGTGTCTGTTCACCCAAAAGTTTCACTGACTTTTTCCAGTAAAATTATTGCTGGAGCCTGGAAATACTGAGCAACCATCCAAACAGTATAAAATGGGCATTTATAAAGACATGTAAAAAAAAAAAAGAAGCATTGACTAGTGAAAAAACATATCTTTCTCCTTCTGGAAGAATATTTTTGTTTCCTTTTCCCATTTGCATGCTGCAGTAGTTAGTGTGTGTTTGCTATTTTTTCTTTCTGAGATGCATGCCAGTAATTAGTGTATTGCCTTCTGTAAATTATGAGCACTTGCAAAGGCTCCAGTTGCTGGAACAGTGCCTCGGCAAAAACTTTTGTATCTTGCTGATTCTAAGAAACACATTGGTGTTTTTGCAAGTTTTAGCTTTCTACTAATAAATCTTGGGTGCAATAGTTTTGCCCTACACCACCGCTCTAGACACCTGCTGGTTTCAATACATCATATCAATTGTTACGGAAAAGCATTGTGCTTCTAAAAATGTGTTGAATTACATAATCTGTCTACAACCAGTATGTCATGTTGACTAGAAAAGTACAAGCTGAGCTCCGCACAAATATAAAGCACCATCAAAAGTAAGTATTATAAAGTACAGTATGTAGTTAATTTGTCTATGTAGTTAGTTTGTAATTAGATCTCCACCTAAGCCCGACTACCTGACTTTTCTTTTGAACATGTCAAGAAAGGTGCCACAAAAATAAAACTGACAACAGTTGATAGTTTCTCACAGTGTTGAAGTTCAGTACATAATGTTAATATTCGTTTCCAGACATGAGCGTTCTGAAAGATTTTTATTCTGTGTAAAAATAAATTGTTACCAGTGGCTAAATTCAGTTCATATTTCATTCATTCATAATGCAGCATCATTAGCTGTAACTACAGGCTAAAATATGCAAAAGCACCATTTTTTCTTTCTTTTAAGCTTTGTTATTATTATTATCATTATTATTATAATTATTAATAGATAATTAGGAAAATATGTTAGAGAAGCCATATATAAAATGTTTTCTCATATTTTTTTTCTCTTTTTCTCATCTGTCAACTCCAGGAAGGATCAGGGCGAGTCAACCACCAGGTTTGTACCTTTTTCACTGCAGATAAACTGCTAGTTGGTGTTAGAAATGTGATTTCAGGACCGAGGATGATTTTGTGTAGTTGGCTACTGCCCCAGCACTTAATCATTACTGACATTTATTTTTAACAATCAGAATAAAAAAAATATCTCGCTGCTGCCATTATTTGAGACAACTCAATCAATACATTCAGCTGCAAACAAGGCGGGATTCTTCTGCCATTATATTGATTGTATTTTTTAACTCGGATTAAATTTACCCTTGGTACCAAGCCCTGCAAAGTTCTGCAGTCATGTTATTCTAGAATAAGGAAGGCGTTAAGTTTTGCAATTACTGATTTACTATTTAAGTACCAGTACCTCACTGATATGGAAGCACATTGTCATTATATTACTAATTTAATCAGTGCAATTGTTTGTATCTAATTTTTTCCTGATTTGCTCAAAGTTGTAACCGTTGTTTAGCTTGTATCTAACTTTATTTCCTCTTGTAAATTTTTATTATTCAGCAGTTAAGATGGGGGAATATGAACTTCAAATTTTATCGTAAAATTTTGTCGTATTTATTACAAAAAGCAGCAATAAGGAGCAATAAAAAGTACTACAAACATGTCAATGTATAGAGTTCAGAGTCTTACAAACATAATAATTTCTGCTCAAATGATTATGAGTAGAAATGATTATGATGTGTCACTTGATCACATCAATTATATTAATTGGAACCAACTGTGCTGTTAAACTGTACTCATTATATTCAGTCATACTTTGACTCACAAACTAATCATTTAACACTTTCATTGAACTGACAGTGGAAAAATCATATTTCTAGTAGTACTATCAGTCTGTCGGATTGACAAATATCAACAAAAAACCCATTGCTGTTATTATTTATTGCAGCATGACCCATTGTTTTTAATTATTATCACTGGGAAACAAAAAATCCTGCTGTTTACTGTTTACTGTTTCCCATCCCCATCAAAGAGAAATTATGTGCTATAAAACTCTAATATCTGCCAGAAGATGAGGAAATGCTCTGTACAAGTGATTAAATATACTCAGGAGATGTAACTCTTTGTGTTTGTGAATGACTCATTCAGCACATCGCACAGTTCATTTTGACAAGTGCAGCTTGAAAGGAAACTATAAAAAGCTGGTTTTGATATTTTTGAAAACATAATTAGCTGTCATAATAAAAAAATCTGAAATCCTTTCTTTTGTCTTCATGAACAGTGATTTTAAAAGATTTATACAATTAGGAGGACATTACCTTCATGCTGGTAGAATAATGTATTTTATAGATGGAGCAGGACTTGCCATGTGATTAAATTATTTTTAAAAAATTATTTTTCAAATTATTTTTATTACAGTGAATAAGGGTAAAAATGCAAAGGCACCATATTTAGATAAGACAAGATAAGATAAGTCACAAAATTGATCTAAATCAGTGCAGAATTGCTTTCAATGATACATTATCTTCATATAAAAACAGATTTTGCTTAGATAAAAACTCCCTTTTCCACACGAAGGTTTGTAGAATTTCATTGATCTCTTTGCAGGAAAAGGAGAGAAAAAACACTTTCAGCCAGGCTATGTTAACAGCATTGACACAATAAAGTTGATCTAATCAGAGCAGCTAAAGGCAGAGGGTAATGATATTTTAGTCCACTAAAAGCTGTTTTTACTCAGGCGTTCAATGACTCATTGTTGCTTCTGTTTGTTTATTGCTTCGTCTCAAAAACAATAACGCCAAAACCATTTTTTTGATTTGGGACAAAAAAAAAAAATCTACCCAAACGCATACACACATATTTGTCTTTTTCTCAGCGATTACTTGCCTCAGGTAGCCTTTTATTTTTTTATGAGCTATTCTTCTTTGTTTGTCTGTATTTATATAGCACATTTATCTATAGGGTATGTATTAATGGTGTTGATGCATTTCCAGAATCATTATGGGAGGATAGCGATTAGGGCAGCAAGGCCAGTGTGATGTAATACCTTGTGTTTGCAGTTATGAAACAGAGTAAATGTTTGTCTGTGAAGAACCACAACATCACAGATGCCGTCACATTTGTTGTTCATAATGTGAAAGTCATTGAATAGGTAGATTAAAAAGCCTGAATTCTACCCTGTGCACAATATGTTGAAGCATTGGTATGAATAAGCCCAGGAGAGATCAAGAAACCTCTGCACACAGAGGGCTGCGTCTGTATTACTTTATCTATAAAATAAATCCCTAGAATATTATGCGTTTAGGAGCAAAATGCAGCATATGCAATACATAATTGACAATGAATCAAATAAATAGAGATTCACAAGACTCTGCAAAAACGTTTTTGGCCTCATGCTGTGATTCAAGCACTTATTGCCATGGCCTGCTGGAATTCACATGGTTAAAGGAGTGATATCAACATGAAGTGCATGAGTCACCAAATTGCAGCCTATTTTGGACAGTTCTGCAGTAGATGTTAATTTTCCTCCACTAAGCCCTTGTTCTGCTCCCTCTAAATGCCAACGCTCGGGAAGCCGAAACATCAGCGCTGACTCTGCTGTTACTTTATATACGTTCTTGGTGGGGGCTTTTGTCATAACGTTAATTTATTTCTCTAATTTAATTCAGAAACAGAAACACGTGCGATATGGATTCATTGCAGACAGAGAAATGCATTTCAAGTGGTTTTCTGTTTATGTAGATGATTAGGGTTAATTAAATTCAGAATTGGTTTCACAGAAAATTTGATGACAAAAGATAAAGAAAAGGCATTTTAAATACTAATATATTATGTTGTGGCCTACAAAAATGTGCTCAGGACTCTCCAACTATCTCCAACTAAACATTGGGTTTCTATACTGCGTTAGCGGTAAGTTATAGTCATAATCAACCGCAATTAACACTTGTAGTTTATAACTCTCTGTGTTATGAATTTATATAACTCGAATCTCACTTTTCTGACAGTAGAAACGGTAATGAGGTTGAAAGTTATTTTTCACACCTTAAAAACCTAACAAGTAACAAATCATCATGTGTCTATCTCTCCTTGGTTTCTAGTAAAATTCATAGTAATAAGCAGAAGCTACTGAGGAGTTATACCACTCGGAAACATAGGTACATCTCTGCTCCCATGTTCCATGATGTGTTGTTTTTTTTGGGAATGCTGACTAATCTTTGGTGCATGGGTGTCCTTTGGAGGCTGCACAGCCTCAGATAGGCCAGAGCAAGCTAGTGCTGCAGGAAAATATGAGTCGCTTTTAAAATAATAATTAGCCTTTCCTTGATATGTGCCTGAGACTTGTGCTGCTTTGCTTGATTATATTCAGAAAAATTAATGAAGAATTGTGCTGGGTTGCAGTCTCAGCTGCAAATTTTGTAAATTAATCAACATTTATTAGCCTTTTCTTGAGTGAAATGTTCTTGCTTTTTCTGGTATCGTTTTTTTTTTTTTTCTTCACTCACTTCTCTAAACTGAAATTTTGCACTACCTCACTTGCTGTTTTTTTTATTTATAAGTATTCACATTTTATTGTCATCAAATCCAATGAAAAAGATCACAAGTCACCATGACCAACTGCAAAATTTGCCTCAGAACTCAAGCTTGAATAAAATTAATGGCAACAACTATGCATTACTCCACAACCAAAAGTACATTTTAGAACTTTTTTTATGGTGCTATTCGGATAATTTTGCAGAAACAATGTACTGATCTTTTAAATTAATTTGCTGACAATATGTTTATTTTATTCTTGAAAGCAAAATTACCATGTTTAATGTGTTGAACTTAGCCAATTTAAATAAGTCCTGCCTGAGTTTGTTGCACTGCTCATGCTTTTGCATGTTGCTATTCTGCATTAAGCACAGTCAAACATTCCCTGACCTCGCCTCATTGCCCAGCTTTCATGTTTACTAAATATATGAAAGTTTCATAACTTTCATATTGTAGGAAACATATGAAAGAGAGACAAAGCCAGACATTTCCCATATTACAATCACAACCAACAATAAATGGGTTTTAATCGTTTATGGAGTGGACCAACACAAAGCATCATGTTATGGTAATATTTTTTAATTATGTAGAGATTTGGGAGTATGTTATGTATAGTATGCTCTACTTTTCTAAAATCTTAGTTCAGCAATGGAGATACTTTGTTTTCCTTTGTCCACTGTCTTGTCTTGCTACCTAACTAATTTGTTCAAAACAAATAAATACTTTAATATTATCACTGCACAACTGATACATCACCCCCAAGTAGAGCTAGCATTTTATATATAGGACCTCCATCAATATGCATGTTTGTCTTTTCTTCCGGCCCTCCAGTTATTTACTCTTATCTCAGAAAAAGCTCTAAATGACATAAATACTACGTAAATAAGCAAAACTTTACCAAAAGTTGAGTCAGATTTCTGTTACTGAGCTGAAGCTTGAATTATTAACCAATGTTTTTCTGTCTTTCACTTCCAACATCATTGCCTTTTTCTCTCTCACACTCCAAAATACCTCTGCACAACTCCTCATCCTCCAACTTCAGCCAAAAGTTAAGCTTCAAAGAGCGTGTGAGGATGGCAAGCCCCCGCGGTCAGAGCATCAAGAACCGCCAGACATCCTCTGTAAATGACCGGCGTTCTCCAGTGGCTGACAGTGGCACAGAGGGCACCAGTCCTGCCAAGGTTCAAAAGAGCTGGAGCTTCAACGACCGCACGCGCTTCCGACCTTCGCTCCGGCTCAAGAGCCAGTCTCGCTCCACCACTGATGGTCAGTGACACCGCACACCCACCGAATCTTTCCCTTGGAGTTTTATAGCAATGGTCTTGGCTATGCCAATCAGAAATTACAGAAGGATTCATGCTTCAGAAAACGTAAAACAAAAGAACAAAAACAGCAACAAAAAAAACAAAACATCACACTTTAGAATGCTCTAGTATGTCCAGGTGAAAAGTATTAGGCCAATCCATTCAGTAAGTTCCCAGGGCAGTTTGTTTTTCATGTTTATCTGGATAGCTTTTCTCCTCTGATAAAATAGAACCATCCTTTGAGAAATAGTATTTATTTACTCAGGTTTTCTTTATATCACATTAAAATTTATTCCATTATCTAAAATATTAATTTTAGCCAAAAAGACAAAACAGCAGAAATTTCTTTAGTTTTTGTTTTAAAGTAGATTATTCAGGAGAATTTATGAATAGTTAATATCTTATCTGCAGAAGTAATATCCTTTAACAACTTGAGATTAAATAAAGAAAAAGAAGCTTGGACCATATATTTGTGGCAATAGCTACCCAAGAGAATGAAGTAATAGAGTGGTGCCAAGACAAGATAGGTTTTTGTTATTTATTTGAAGATTTTTGTCTATGTAGTAATTGATACCAAAGGTGCCTTATAATTACACTGCTGTCACCTTTCCTGGTTTTGTTTAATTGTGCTAATCTTGGATTTAACTAAGAGTTAGTCAGTTAAGAATTACGTTCTGTTTTCCTCTGCAAAAATTAAGAATTAAGTTTATTTGATTTGCTCCCCATGGTGAAGTCTATCAACTACAATTAGGTGTAGTTGATAGAAACTTCATATCTAATCACCTGCTTTCACTTTTAATGATTTTTTTTCATTGCCAAATGTTTCTGCCTGGTTACACTCAACACGTTCTACTTTGCAATATGGACTTCAGTTGGAAGGTCATTGACGTCAGACCAGCTGTTTATTAGAAAAGTGTAAATAAACATACATTAAAAACGTGGCAGTGCTGTGATACCCTTTTACATAATCAGGTGTCAGACTTTTTAAGCTGTCATTACAGATGGCAGAAATCCAGTAATGGATTTAGTTTTTAATCCTAAAAATGTTTAAAATTCATTTAAATCTAAAAGCTTTGTCTTGTTTGGGGTTTTTTTCCTTTAAATTATAAGCATGCAGTAAGAGAATATGTCACTCCAAGTGTTGATTTCATCTGTTTCCCCACCCTATCCAACACAACTGCGGTACCAAACTAAGACAGACAGCTGAGGAGAGGAAAAACGGCTGTCTCTCTCTCACCCTTTCACCAGTTGTTGTTTGTTGGATAGATGGGGTGTTGTTTCAATGACTATCTAGGCTGTTTGAGCCATACAGCTGGCTAAATGGAAACAAATTCCAGGTTAGTCAAAATCACGCTGATTAGGCCGTTCTCAGTGTCAAGATATTAAATATTTTCTTTTAGCTGCGACCTAATTATAGACGAAACCAATATTTATGTGCTGTACTATAAGTTGTTTGAGTTCCCACACAGGCTCTGTACTACTACAGTCCTTATATTTGAGTCTGCAGTCAAGCTCATGACCCCTTGCTTACTTCACCAGGATGTCGTAACTCAGAAGGCCCATGAACAGATCTGCTGTTGGCGATAAATCTTAAAGGCACACAGAGGCCTTTTTCTTTACAACTAGTCCGCAGTTCCAGAAGCTGCTTCTGGAACTGTGGTTCTTCCCTCTTCCCCTCTCCAATCACTTTAAATCCTCTTGTCATGATTATGAGACCCATAAAGAGGCACCAAAATACTTTGTTCCTGGACCCAGAACCTATATACAAATCATAATTAGAGGCTTGATGAGGCAACTTCAGGTTCAGCTGCACAAGTAGTGCATCATAGCTGCTCACTAAATTCTGCTGTTGTGTTCATAGGTTTCTTGCTCATTGTACAAATAAATGAACAGTCCTTCTCGTCTGCCTGTTTCATAAGCAGCAGACTCCGCTGTTACAGGGGACGATGCCTTTGATGATAAGGGCTGCCACTGTGAGATCTCTGTGGAAGACTTGCTGCCCTCCGTCAAGACCGTCATCCGAGCTGTCAGGTTTGTCAAAGGAGATTAAGTTTCTTTTTCCATCCAGCTAATGCTTTCCCCTTTTTCTAAATGCAAACAAAGCCTGATTGCAGCACACTGCGCTCTAGCAGCTCCCCTGATTGTCTGCACTCAAAGGACTAAAATGACCGGAAGTCATTCTTTTTTTAGTTTTCTTTTTTTGGGCTGTATAGCCTCCATGGCATAGTTTATATGCAGGAAGTATAGTTATTACAGTCTCAAACAATGCAAACTTGTGCATGATTAGTAAAGACACAACAGTGCCTAGCAAATGTATTTGAAATTACTAAAGTTTCATAAATGTATTTTACAACATTGCAATGTTTCAATGGGATTTAAGGTAACTCGAAAATTATATATTGTTTTTTTTTTCTTTTACAAATAGCTTTTAGAAGTTTGTAGAACCACCTTGACTGCAATTAAAGACACACAGAATTGTCTTTTTTTGTGGATGTCTCTATCATCTTGTCAAATCTAAAGTTTCTTCCATTCTTCTATGATTGAGTTTAAACTCAGTCAGAGAGATCATCTGCAACTATATTCAAGTCTTGTGACAGATTCACAAAAGCAGTGCTTTTAGTATTAAATAGGTTTTGGCTAAACTATGCTTTGATGTAACCATGTAGCTCTGATATAGTTCTGGCTGTATGTTTAGGGTTGTTGTCTTGCTGGAAAGTGAACCTAGGCTTTTGAAGCCTCTAACATTTACATTTTTACTGGCATGCCCTGTCTTTTTTCCTATCCATTTTTCCATCAACTCTGACCAACTTCTACAGAATATAGATCTACCTACAGCATGATACTACCACAAACACTGTGGGTGGGTTTGTTCTGGGTCATATACAATGTCAGTTTTCTTCCACATAAAGTGTTTTGCATGCAGGCCAACAAATTTTTATCTCATTGAACCAGAGCATCTTCTTCCACATGTTTACTGTGTCCCCTGAATGGTTTTGTGACAAACTGCAAACAGGACATTATTTCAGCAATGACATTATTTAAAATGACCAAATTTATGAAGTGCAGGGCTATTAGTTATCCTGTTGCTGTAAACCTGTGCAATTCCTTCAGAGTTCCCATGGGCCTCTTGGCTGCTTCTCTAATAAATCAAGATCACTTTAAAATATTACAAAAAACTCTTAACTGCTTAGAAACAAAGTACAGCAAACTCAGAAGTTGACAGAATTTTTGCTAATTTTTTTCTTATCCATTTGGGGGCAATTGTTGTCTTCAGTTGTCTTTGGGGAGGAGTCAGTCAATGTATGAACCTTTAATCTTGTTGCTTTCAGACTGCAGTAATACCCACTGTTACCATGTGCACACAAGTCACCTTGCTGAACGGTTCTGTCCACATTCTACATTTTCTTAAAATTACATTTCCTAAAATGTAATTTTTTTCAATTCTTTTGTATCTACTTAATGCTCATCTTTGTATACCTTCCTTTCCCTGGATGAGGAGAGAGCACCAAACCTAGGATATCTCTTCTAGGTTTGGTTTTATTGCATTCTGTTGCCTGCTGGCTTTTCTTTTCTGTAGACTTATATTTATTCTGAGTTCAGCCCTGAGCCCTTGCCACAGGTAAATAAACCCTTTCACAGAAATTGTGTGACATGCACACAGCTAAAATACACAGCTACAACTACACACGATGCTTTTAGAAAATTTAGAGGAAATATTCAGGTGCTCAGTAGGCAAAGTAATGGACTGGATTTAACATGTCTCATTTAAAGGGAAAGATCTTTTTTTTTTATAGCCTTGAGGTGTAGCAGCAGATTCTCCTTTCTAATTGGGTCAGAGCGCCCTCTTTTGACTGAAATTTGAAATTTTTTTCTGCTTTTCCTGCAGGATCATGAAGTTTCATGTAGCGAAGAAGAAGTTTAAGGAGACTCTGCGACCATATGATGTCAAAGATGTGATTGAACAGTACTCTGCCGGTCACTTGGACATGCTGTGCCGCATTAAGAGTCTGCAGACCAGGTAGGAAGAATAACTGGCTGCACACTGCTGCAAGCTGCCAGGTGTCATTCCTGACTCCTCTGAGCTGATGAATGTGTTTGTGTGTGTATTTATGAGAAAACATATTGTGACCATGCATAAAGATAATGATATGATCTATTTTCTTTATGCACACATGTACCTCTGTGTGTGTATATGTTTGCTTTCCTCACAGGCTGGACATGATAATTGGCCCACAGACCCTGAGCATCCCAGCTAAGACCTTTTCCTCCCCGTCTTTGTCTGTGTTTTGCAGCCAGGGGAGGAAAAACTCCATCAGGGGGTCAGAAGTACCCCAAAGTCCTTCATTATTTTCCATCTCACATGGGTTTACCTCATATGACGCTCAGTCAAATCATGCAAACAAATTAAAGTCTTTTATCAGCCAATCATAAGCAGAAATTAATTAATTAATCAGCCACAGATCTGCAGTCTGATCTGTAGTTGCCAGCTCAGATATTGGGAAAAAAATCCCCCTATTTCTTAATTACTTCAAAACTAACAATGTTCAGCATTTTCTTCCTTTAAATGAATTTCCTAGAAAAATTGACTGGTTCACAGTTTTTGTGCTTGGACTTATATTGACCTGGAAAGACATGATCGGTGCATTTCCAGTTTTAAGTATTATGCATTAAATGTAATTCCAGAATTTTCATTTACCTTTTTTAATGTTGTGAGTGATGGTCTTTTGAGACATTGACAGACTAACCTTCACGTAAAAGGTGTTCAATTAAAGCAAAAATCTTCTCATGCAATATGTTTGCTACTTTACTATCCCAGTTTGACATAAGACTTTAATAGTGGCTTTGAATTGACTGAGTTGGTAGGGGCAAGCAGATCTGTTCTTTTCTCTGTTCTCTGATCCACTGAACAAACACTAACGATGTAATTCCACCTATGCCTTTAGTTGGCGTGTGGTAATGTTTTGCATCAATTTAAACAATACCTAATTGAACCATGTCAATAAAATGTATCTATGTGATGTGATCTTACAAACTACACACACTGATGTAAATCAGAAAACATGTACCTCACAACAACTGGTGGAGGAAAACCGCATCTCTTCCGTCTAAATATTGGGATCCTTTGGATTTCTTTGGTTTTCTCAAGCTTCTTTCGTTTTATTAGGTACAGTTTCTATAATTGTAATGGAATTAAAATCATGTTACTTGTTAGATGAAAAGTGAAACAGAACAGCATTCTGTCAATACTTGAATGGAAGTTTTGGCATCACCATCATATTTACATTTTTATTTTCAAAAGTTTCATCTTCTGACAAAAAAGGGGAAAATTTAACTAAAAGTAAATATATGGAGAGGACTACTAACTAAATGAACATTGCATTATTATTGTCTCAACTCCTTTCTGGAGTTTTCTACTGTTCCTAATATCCTCTGTTATTCTCTTTTCCCAACATTTCTTTCTTCTGGGCTTTGGGTTGCATTTTATTTTCCTGATAATTTTTCTTCCTGACAAATCTTTTTGTTTGCTTGTTTTTGTGTGTGTCCTGTGTTCATCCAGGGTGGACCAAATCCTCGGGAAGGGTCAGGTCCCTCTGGATAAGAAGATACGAGAGAAGTTGCTGTCTGATGGAGATATGTTGGAGGACATGAGCATGCTGGGTCGTGTCTGTAAGGTGGAGAGACAGGTGTGTGAAGCTTTGATGATCAACATATTGTCTTACAGTGAACTCCAGTGAGATGTTAATAGCAGTGCATCTCTGTAAAAACAGGAAGTTCATTTAGTTTAGTTATCTGGTTCAAAAGTGAATTTTTTAACCTTCAATGCTGTCACCGTTTCTTTTTCTACACAGGTTCAGTCAATTGAGTCAAAGTTGGACTCTCTGTTGGACATTTATCGTCAGGTTTTGCGTAAAGGCTCCTCTTCGGCTCTCACTCTCTCTTCGCTACCCCTGTTTGAGCTGGAGCAGACCTCTGACTACAACTCTTCAGTCTTTAGTAAGGACCTCTCCAGCTCCACTCAGGTCAGCTGCGGTGGAGCGCTTCCCCCGAGCGGCTACGCCACACGCTCATCAACCAACTCCCAGCTCTCCCAGGGAGGGCTTCACCTCATTCTAGCACCTCAGAACGAACTCAACCTTAATCTCCATGCCTCATCGTCCACACCTCCCTCGGGTCTCGCATCTTCCCCTTTTAGCCCCTCGCCACTGCCTCATTATCATCCTCATCTACAACATCATAAGCAGGGTCAGGCCACATCACCTGAAAGTGGCACTGACGAGGCTGTGGGGAGCTCCCCTACTGTCCTCACCCCGAACAGTACTAGCAGTTCTGGGGGCCGAGGAGTAGGAGATGAAGGCTTTCCTCTTTTGGCAAGGCTTCCGCCGCCCCCTTCCAGACAAACTGTTAGCCCAGGCAAACTGATCCAACCAACCTCTAGAGAGACTTCTCCTGAAATTAAGAGCTTCTGCAGAGGTCTACATAGCCACACAGAAGACAGTAATGTTGGGAAGGTCCTTGGACTTGAGCTTGGATTGAGCACATTAGGGCAGCAGTTACAAGGGAACACTAATGGTACTGGCAGGCTTAACGCAAAAGAAGAAGGCTCCTGGAGGAGGCATATGAGTCTCGAGCTGGAGCCACTTATGCCACCAGCACCAGGTTGTTGCTCGAGGCCCATCCATATGGACCAGGGAATGGGCAAATCCATGTCAGTGCAGGACCTGGTTCAGGTAGGTGCTGTTCATGACGCACACCAAAGCCACAGTCTTTCATCTCCAAGCCCAAGTACAAGCAGTGACTCTCCAACAGGCTTCAACAGTTGTTGCCAAGACCTTGCCGTAGAGAGTGGTGGTACAAGAAGAGGATGTTGGGGTGAGGAGGACCTCTTTATCAGTGACAGGGACATGGAGGGGCAAGGGTTTGACTTTTTGTCACAGGGGACATCTGAGGCTCACTCATTTTCTTCTGAGCACCTGAGGACAGCAGATAGAGCGGGGGTAGGGACCCAGGACTCTAATCGGAGCCTGGCTGGTGGTCCATCATCGTCAGCCTCCACTGGCAACGTCGAACTGCTGAACATGCCACATGTACGGCTAAAATAGACCCACTAAACATTTGGAACAAACACAAATCTCACCTCAGACAGTTTTTATCTTTTTTTGGAGGCGAGATTGATGGGTGGGTGGGAATTTTACATGGGGTCTTGTCTTCTTTTGTTTATTTTTATCTTGGTTCTCTTGATAAGATTCCGTTTTTTTCGTACAGGCTAATCATGTTGGCATGAGTTACTCTGTGTTTAATGTGTGTTTGATGGATCTGAGATAAAAGATGAATGCCAAAAAACGGAGAAAACGATTTTTGAATTAAATTAAGTAATGGATGGGTCGATGTGCTATGTAGCATGAACTGCATGTTTTCAGTAAAGCACAGATAAGAAACTACACCTACAAGCATGGCCACCCACCACCTTAATAGTTTATTGGGAATTAAAAAGCTTGTTGTCGTCTATGACAGCTGAGAAACGTGGGCATTTTGTTTTTATAAATTCATATCCACTTTAGGAAGCCAGATCTCTGCAAGTAATTGATGTAACCTATGTTCATTTGGAATACAGAAAATACATATTTCACAAAATCCACACATTTTAGGCCTCTTTTTGCATAATGTTCATTGAACAATCCAGTTAATAAGTGTGCACAAATATGATAAAATGCTAGCTTTTTGTGATGATAAAGATCATAAAAAAGACCATAAAAAATCCTTTCTGAAAATTTCAACAGTGCAGCTGAAAAAAATCAACATTTCTGCTTTTGAGTGAAAGACATTTCCTGGTGCAAATTTGTACACACCCTCTAAACTTTAACAATGTAAAAAGTCCCTTCGATTCAGTTTCACTTTGGAAAAACAGGCTATGGTCAAAAAACTAAAAATGATTGTCCAAAATCTTCACGTGTCTGCAGGAAAACCTAAGATATAGAGGGATGTCATTTTTCAGCATCACAATCAAACTACTTTACATCCAAATCAACAAATGAATGGCTATTCTTGAAAGAAACCTTTTGGAATAGCATAGCAGAAGTCCTGAACTCAAACAGAATATTTGTAGGATCATCTGAAGAGGGTTGTAGACAAGAAATGTTCTCACAGCCTGACATTTCACATTTGAAGACTTTTTCAACTAAGAGCAGGCCTGCGTTATTGTTTTCTCAAGTATGGCATGGATCAAAATCAACTAAGTATTTTTTATATTTCTCCTCTGACATATTTATTTTTCAGTGGAATTAGTTGGGATATAAGTGAAAATACATTTTGACTCATTTTTGAAAAGATTCTTCATGGTCTAATGTTTTTACATCACAAAGTACCCTGCAAAATAATGAGTGGGACTATACCTTTGTATGTGTTCACTGCAATTTGTAATGAGCAACTACTTCAGTATCTCCAGAGCAAAACTGAATAGTAGTAAGCAGACCTTCTTACATCAAAATGTAAGACCTGATTTTTTATTAGGCATTGATTAGCTGTTTTTTCTAAAAACCCGTCATGAATTAATTCTCTGTCAGATTATTTCATGCAAAACATAGGATCAGAACTACACAGCCAATCTCCGTAACAGAAGAACACACAATCTAACTTCATGCTATACTGCCACAATAATTGTTAACGTCTGTCAATGTCTAAGCTCCATCCTTCAAACATGCTTTTTCAAATGAGTGGGGGCATCTAGGACACTTGAAGTAATTATGCCTTGTCCATTTTACTTCATCTCTGTGCAGCTCCTCATGATGTCATTATTTCCTAAAGCTGCTGTGAAAATATTCTGAAAGTATGATTTTAGGCATCAAATGCATCCGTATTTAATTAAAAAAACATCTTTCAGATAACAGTTTCACTTTTTTTGTTTTGTTTTGTAGAACTGCAACCTTTGTTAAAACTACACCTATGTGGACAGGGAAAAGGAGCAGCTGCTTTTATGACCAGATAAATGTTACACAGTAAGGATGGTTGAGCAATGGAGTGAAACATTTGTTGAATGTCATTTTCTGGCTCACAACTTCTGTTAGAAAATATATGACCTTTTTATTTCAGACACAAATACCCTTTTTTGCCATCTGCTTTAAACTAACTCTTGATGGAGATTATTTTTGGCTTCTTGAACTGGACTTGAGATCCGAATGTGTATCTTATTGATATTAACTTGAGGTTTCTTGAACTGCTGAGCAGTGAAAATACAACTTACCACTATTTTTCCCTTTCTGTTGTATGGAGTAGAACAAGATGCAGTGACAAAGCCTTACTATTTTTAAATGTTTTTACTAAAGCATCCAAAGCCTGATTAGTTCATGATCACCTTGGTATATTTTGTAGATTCAAACCAGGAATAAAAAATACAATCCTGTATCATTTTTAAGTAAGTAAAATTTTAAAATGTGTGTGTGTGTGTGTGTATGAGAGTAGAAAGGACCATACCTTTTTAGTCTGTCAGTTTAACAGAGCGTTGCTTATATCTGATTATACTTATCCTCTTAGCTGTAATATGGATTTAAGCAAAAACTTGAAAGGCAAAAATGTGTCATTACATGTGCTACCATTGAACAAAAATGATCAACTCTTTGTAAAAAAAAAAATTAGAAATGCAGCTGCACGATCTTATAGAAAAACCAAAGCAGTAATAATTACTTAAATGTTGTTTCTAATTTAAAACACACATTATATTTTTCTACTTTTTAAGCATAGTAAAGAAAAGCTCACCAATATGACAGAAGAAAAATAAATGTGGAATGTTTCTCACATTTGCAATTTGGCAAGAATCAAATGTTAATTTGATAAACTATATTGTTAGAAATAAACTAAAATATTTATTGTTTCAGTTTAAGTTCTAATTTGGTCTTTCTAAGTTTGATAGATTCCTGTTTTGTTTTGTTTTTTTGCTGTGGAATATAATGCATAAAAATATGCTGCAAGTTACTAGATTAAGGGAGCAGTTCAGTAAACAATGTCAGCTAAAGAAAAACATCCAGTTTTGATATCTGTGTGACTGATTGGCTTGTCCCTGATTCAGATTTATCCTTTAAAGTTTTGGAAACAGGGAACAGGCATCAAGAAACTGCAGCTTTCCACAAACCTACTATAGTTATTGGGCTCTCTTGTTTTTTCCATTTTGCTTTCAACAGTTCCTAGTTTTACTAAGTAACTATGATTTTAGAAAATACAAAAAATAAAAAAAGACCTGCAAGAATGGCTGTAGAATGTCAGCTTAACTGTAAAAATATGTAACTATTCCAAAAAATGTTACACTACTTAATTATGATGCAGCTTTAAAAGTATGTTTTCAAAGTGAAGTGTAACATACAGTATGTATGAAATTGAAATGTGAGGTATGCTTCTTTGCACAGCACATTCTACCTTTAGTTAACAGCATAATCATTTTTTTTACTGTTTGTGCATAAGTTTGCTCTCATTAAAAAACAATTATTTTCCCATTGACTTTTAAATGTATTTTGCATGAGGCTTTCATGTTCAAATGGATCTTTAACTGAAAAGATGACAAGTTTCTTAGAATCTTAAGTATTTTGGTTTTAAAACAACTGGATCAAGAGCATCCAAACTTTTTTTTTAGGTCTACAAAATATTCATAAAATCCTGTATTCCGGTGCCTTGCTTTTGTGATACATTCGTGTTTTAGTTTTCCGGAAGGTGCATCTGATTTGTGACAAAAAGTCGCTGCACATTTCAGGTCATCTATTTGTGGCATAGTTCTTTTTTAAAAAAAATAATTTTGCAAGTGGGCATAAAATGGGCAATTGCCATGTTAAGGTTTTGTCTTATTTTTTATTTATTTAAATTATGTCCACATATTTACACATTAGAAATAACTTTGGTTAGTTTAAGGAAGCCTGTAATGTAATAACAATGCAACTGAACTCTTATTCTCAATCAAGAATAAAAGAAATTCTTCAAGAAGCCTTGTTTTGTTTTTCATTGCACCAAACACATAGCGGTTTGACCTCAGACTTAACCCTACAAGTCCAAACATATCGTTTTTGATTTCAATATTTTGCAGATCGACGTGGCTTTAACAACATTGTCACTTCCCTCCAAAACCAATCAAGTAAATCAATCCTTAAATATATTTCAGTCTCAAGAAAAATTCAAACTGCATATATAAAAACTTGTAAAATAGCTTTAAAAATTATAAAGATGAATATGAATGAAAAATAAGTTAAATGTGCCATGCATGCAAAATATGTCTTCCTCTGCATTACATACATGAAATTTACATACATTGCATGAAAAGATGCAGCATGTAATGTTTTTAACGGATTAAATCAAGCTAAACCTTTATTTAATTAGGTTAGTTCAGATTACCAAAATAATTTGAAAGGCTACCCAGGAAGGAAGATGACTGTACTGCAAAAGCTAGATTATAGTTTGAACATGGACTGAGAAACAAATAGCTTAATTTTTGGAAATATGTATTGGTCTGATGAAACTTGATCTGCAGTTTAAGAGAAATACACATAAACGTCTAAAGTTGGGGATAGTAAAAAAAACTGAAAACAAAAGGAGGAATAGCTCATTTTTTATCAATATGCAAATGGGAAAAAATAGTTATCCTACTCTAAAGGTTTATTCTAATTTAATGTCTAACAGGGAGAAAGAATAGATTGAGTCTGTTAATGGAGTCTATGTAAACATCAGGTTTTAACTGTATATGCAAAACCTAATACCTAAACTTAATAGTAATACAAAAAAACAGAAGAAATTATGTGATGTTTCAATAAAATCAGTTAAATTATTCTATTTTTTACTAATAAGATTTTTCAAACAATTATTTGATATGTCAGGCTTTACGGAGTTAACAAAAACACCGGAAACAAATGAAGTTTTTAAATATATTTTACTTTTACGAACATATTCTCACAAGTACCAGCATTTAAGGTGCACACACTTTACAGTAACGTGGATCAGAGCTACTTTAAGGGAGCTTGTATCAGGCAGGATGTTTAGCTGAACTATTTTAGTTTCTAAAGCTGGTTTCTCTGAGGTGCTATAAGCAAACATGCAAACAACCTGTATATTTCTAGCTGCTGAGTTTAACAGTTTTAAAGCTTGAACAAGGAACATTACTTGTACAGAGATCACAGAGAAGAACATCTTTACTGTGTTACTACAGAGCATCTCTAGATAAACTAGCAGGATAAATTTAACAACAGCGCATCTTTGAACTGCAATGCAAACCCATAGTGATGTTCAAGCACGAAACAAGATACAATCAAATGTACGTATAACAGTTAGCTAACGTGTTAATCTCTAACTGAAACAATTATTTTTTCCTTCGTCTGCTTTTGCGATGCATTGTGATAATGGACCAGACGTTTACTATGGTGTGCAAATGGAGCAAGATGTCTGCGGGTCTTCTGCCTCTCTGAACGTTTGGGGCAGCAGCCCAGCACAACGTTCATTTGGCCTTCTGTGCCTTCTGTGCAGATTTGGTGATTTTACCGCTTGTAGGGGCTTTCTTTTCCACGGCTTTTATCACTCCCACCGCCACCGTTTGACGCATGTCTCGGACAGCAAAACGGCCTGAGGAATAAAAAAGTCTCTGATATAAACTTTATCTATTCTCAGAAAGGTAAAAAACTAAGATTTTTGATTAATTTTTTCCTGCAGGCAAGTATTTTTACTATACGAGGTACAATCCCTTGTAAAAGTATTCATGCATCTTGGATGTTTTCATATTTTGCTTTCATATTGCTCTTGATCAATGTTAACCTGTATATTTATTAGGTCATCCATGTCCTGCAATTGTGTGCCATTTGCAACATTTTCAAGAGAAAATTCAAAGCCAAGAATGCTATTCTATATCGTGAGACTGCTTCAGACCTTTCCACAACCCTGTCCCTGACCTGCCTGACATATTTATCAAGCTTGTTAGGTTTGTAATTGCAACATAATGAGTAGTAGAGCACTTCACAGGGTATGAATACTTTTCCTAGGCACTGTACTGTAGCACTAGACAGACATTATATTGCAGGCTGGGACACTCACCGAGCGGTGGGTACTCAGAGAAGCTCTCCACACACATAGGCTTGCCTGGGATCATATCCACAATAGCAGCATCTCCAGATTTGAGAAACTTCGGGTTATCCTCCAGCTTCTTTCCAGAGCGGCGGTCTATCTTTTCCTTCAGCTCTGCAAACTTGCAAGCGATATGTGCAGTGTGGCAGTCAAGCACAGGGGCATAGCCAGCACTGATTTGACCAGGGTGGTTCAGGATAATCACCTATGAAAAATGTAATAGCTTTGTAAAATACTGAATTTGGAAAAATAGCAGCAAACAAAAACAAGAGCTTGGCAACAAATAAAATAGAATTAATTTAAAAAAAAACAGTAGCCTATATTAGTCAAGTCTTGGCTGTCCTTTTTTGAAGCCCTTTTACAAATTTTCTCAACTTTCAATTTACTTTAAAAATGAAAGATTTTGTCTCCAACTAATAAGTTACTAAAAGAGCGGGCTTGTTCAAATCGATGGATATTTACCATTTAACTACATTTGTTTCTGGAGTATTCCTTCAAGTTGAACTAAAAGATGGGACACCCAGTTCTCAGTTTTGGACACCCAGTTTTCCAGTTTCTGGGTAACAATAATAATCACAGTCATTACTAGGGAACAGACCTGGGAGGTGAAGCCAGCTGCCTCTTGTGGTGGGTCGTTCCTGCTGTCTCCAGCCACATTACCTCGGCGAATATCCTTCACAGAGACGTTCTTGACATTAAAGCCCACATTGTCTCCAGGTAGCGCCTCACTCAGGGCCTCATGGTGCATCTCCACTGACTTGACTTCAGTGGTCACATTGACGGGAGCAAAAGTCACCACCATACCAGGTTTCAGGATTCCTGTTTCTACTCGACCCACAGGCACAGTACCAATACCTGATAGAGAGGCAGAGAAGCAACCAGACGTTATGTGAACCTGGTGTCTAAATGTAAGCTGAAAAGCTATTCTTAAACATGTGGAACAGTCAGGGCCCATGGGAACTTATTCAAAACCTAATTTGTTTCTGCCCTCCTTTCCTAAACCACTTGATAAATGAGGCCTTTATATTTTACAAATATGTTCTTAAAAATCTAAATCACGAAACTGCAAGATCAACTCACCTCCAATTTTGTAAACGTCCTGCAGGGGCAGACGAAGAGGCTTGTCAGTGGGTCGGGTTGGAGGCTGGATGGCATCAAGAGCCTCCAGCAGAGTGGTGCCTGAGGCACTGCCATCTTTACGATTGATCTTCCAGCCTTTGAACCAGGCCATCTGTAAGAGATCATTGTTACTTTCATGTCAAAGCTGGGAAGAAAACAATAGCTTTTGGTGCCGAGTTTCCTTCAACTTTTACATGTGTCCCTGGTCCAACACATCTGAATCAAATGGCTGAATTACCTCATCAATATGCAGTCAGGTTCTCTAAAGTCCTGTTTATGATTTTATCATGTGACTCGGGTGTGTTGAAGCAGAGACACGTCTAAAAGTTGTAGGAGCTTGACACCCGTGCTTTGCAAGAAGATGGAAAACATTCAAAAGATCTGCGTCTCTGATTCTTCAAGCCTTTTTCAGCATGTTAAACACCCATGACAGTACAACTGAAAAAAGGTAGAATAATCATAGCTTATAGTAAGTGTTTTTCCAGAAGACCTCCCGTCAAACTCACATTAGGACTGGGCTCCAACATGTTGTCTCCATTCCAGCCTGAGATGGGTACAAAAGCCACGGTGTCGGGATTGTACCCAATCTTCTTGATGTAAGTACTGACTTCCTTCACAATCTCTTCATAGCGCTTCTGGCTGTAGTTGGGCTCAGTTGAATCCATCTTGTTGACACCTACGATGAGCTGCTTCACTCCCAGAGTGTAGGCAAGTAAGGCATGCTCACGAGTCTGCCCGTTCTTTGAGATGCCAGCTTCAAACTCGCCCACACCCGCAGCCACAATCAACACAGCACAGTCAGCCTGAAAGAGATAAAGAAATGAGAACTTCAGGGAGGAACTGAAAATTTACTTTATTTTTTTACTTATTTATTTTATTTCTACCTGGGATGTCCCAGTGATCATGTTCTTGATGAAGTCTCTGTGTCCCGGAGCGTCAATGATGGTGACATAATACTTGCTTGTCTCAAACTTCCAGAGAGAGATGTCAATGGTGATTCCACGTTCGCGCTCTGCCTTGAGTTTGTCCAAAACCCAGGCATATTTAAAGGATCCTTTTCCCATCTAAGAAAAGGATTGTCACATGAAACTTTGTCCTTAACACTTCAATCCACTTTTCTGATGCTTCAACCAGAAAACTCAAAAATTTGCTTTAACCGGGCTCCTCTGAAATGAGCCCCTGGAATGTTACAATGCAGAAAATCCTAAAAATATTCTATTTAAATCATACCTCTGCAGCTTCCTTCTCAAACTTCTCAATCGTTCTTTTGTCGATGCCCCCACACTTGTAGATGAGGTGGCCCGTGGTGGTGGACTTCCCTGAGTCCACATGTCCTATAACCACAATGTTAATGTGGAGCTTCTCCTTCCCCATACTGGCTCAGCCTAGAAGACGCTGAACAATAGAAACAAACAAAACATGTCAGAATTAACAACATGCAGCCCAGAAAGCATACAATCTCAACAGTAAGACAATGCTGATCAAAAACAACTGAACTTTAATTTGTACTCCACACTTTAGTTAATTAAATTGATCTGATCAAGCCAATGCCTCCTCCCTCAATTTACGGTTAAATACACTGCAATGCAGATCTAGATATTGAACTTTGCCACATTCTGTATCATTCTGTGCATCATTTACTTTAATTAAACAAGAAAATCCTGAAACAAAAACTCAACAGAAATTCACCCATAGCCATTAAAGTAAGCAAAGTAAATAAATTACCTTTACATATCAAATTTGACTCTTAACTTTACTGAATGGAATATTGCCGACATGCTGCTATCTTACAACATTGCATATTGAAGAAAATGATCAACTACATTTAATTACAATTTAATAATGTGCCACAAAACAAAGCAAAAATTTAAAAAAATCAGCTTTCATTTTTTAAAGAAAAATTAATAATCAAAGCAGTTTATTTTTAATACATTTTTGACAATATATATGTCACATTAATAATTACAAAATCACTCTACTATATGTAACCTTTACATAATTTGATTTCATATTTATCATTTTTTGTATTTTGTTTTTCATTCAACATAAACCGCCTTGCAGAAGTGAACTCATCCCTTTCTTATATTTTGGTACCTAACAATAAATTTTTATGTATTTTATTATAATAATATGCAGACCCGTTCAATAAGTTAGAATATTATTCAAAAGCTAATTTATTTTAGAAACTCAATTTACAAAGTGAAACACTTTATACAGGGTGATAGGCATAGACTGATCTTTTTAATCCTTTCTTTTTGTTATTTTGATGATTTTCCACTTACAGGTGATTAGAACACAACATTTAAGATTATAATATTACATCAGACTAATAAAAAAAAAAACATTCTTAAATGCAAACTTGCAGGCTTAATAAAAAGTTAATTTAATACCTGCCTAAAGTTGTTCAAAGGTATTTTTAATTTTATACCTATTAAAAGCATTTGTCCGTTTTATTTATGGGTGCAGAGCCAAACATTTTCCTCCAGCGATATCAGTGATTTGTTAGGGGCCACTCAATTATTTATAAATGTAAGTTTCTACTCGTGTAGAAGTTGAAAGCTTATTTATCTTATCTTGTAAATGCATGATGCTTCTGCCACCGTGTTTTACATGGTCCAGTGATCATGTTCTTGATGAGAACATGATCATCATGTTCTCATGATAGTCATGATAGTGTGAACACCAAACATAGTGATGAAGTATTAATAATGAAAATGTTGGCCTTTTCTGGCCAGTACACCTTCTTCCACATGTTTGCTGTGTCTTTTACTGTATGTTGCTTCTACCCAACTGTAAAAATGACTTATTGTAGTTTTCAACAACATTTTTCTTTGGGCTACTTTCAAATAAAAGCCAGATTTGTAGTGTGCACAACAATGGCCCCCTTGGTTGCTTTTATGGTTAAGGCTCTCCCTGCCACTGTACCCTTTTTTGTCCATGTATCACTTTATTTTCTTTTAACAATTACTGCTTCGAGGTGGTCAATTTGCCACAAAAAATACAATAAGACACATTAAAGTGTGTGGTTTTACTGTGACAAAATGTACAAGTGGGTGTGAGTATTATTGTTAAATATTGTAACTAATTCTTATTTAGCTTTCTCAAGTTTGTTTCCCACTTGTTGGAAGGATCAAACTAAATAAAATGCAAATATAAATGATGGAAAGATATAATGGGTTGTGCATGGGCATTTAGCGCACAATGTAGTGGAATACTACAAGGGAGAATTTAGAAAACAACACGGAATACAGCTGGTTGTAGAAATAAATTTAATCTCCAGAACCTTTTCTTATTAAATGAATCAAAAAAAAAGTTGAAGTGTAATGGCGGCCACCAATTCATATGACGAGTCACCGTGGAACACGAACATATTTCACAAAAATACCTTAAATAGGTTTACATTAGGAATATAAACGCACGAAATTTAAAACCCATGCCACTAAATAATTATTTGGAGACATTACCTTACCGTTGGCTTACTTTTCTCCGATGTGATGATAAGCTAACAGTTAGCACGCGATTTTTTTTTTTTTCAAAAGGCCTTTAGCGCTACTCCTAAAAGGCGCATGCGCATTTCTGAGTTTCATACTTGCCGTAACTGGTTGAGGAACCGGAAAACATCAATTCTGTGTTTTTATCAACATTTCTGATGTAAAAAAAATGTATAATAATAGTAACAGGTTATGTATGTCTATATGTTCCACGATGATTCGTAATTTGAGATGGCAACGCAAGCTATCAGTCCACAGCTATTATTGATAGATAGATAAATAAAACAAAAATAATACAGTGTTGACTTCAAAACAGTGTGGACTTGATAGCATAGAGCGCAGTGCTGATGCAATACTGCAGAGGTGAGGGCGTTAAGGCATGTTTGGGTCTGCATGTCTCAGCATCTTCGCAGACAGTTACACTGCCATGTTTATTCTAATGTGACATCAGCATGATGGGCGAAGAAGAAGAAGCATCATCCCCGCACAACTTCCATTAAAAAATATTCTCAATTGAAACTGCGCCACTCAGGCCTAACCAGCCCTAGAAAACCCCTTTGCACTATTTATGGCATCAAATTACAACAGGCATCACAGACACTCCACATTCAGATGCAGACTTGCTATGGATGCTCTCCTAACACGTCCCCGAAGTCAGCAGCCTTGAAAATGGAGCATGAAAAAAACGGAATAAAATGTGCGTTGTTTGTATAGGAGTCGTTCAGGAAGCCATTACCGAACCTACCTTTGCCTGCAAGGTGTGCTCACTGGTTCACAGTAGGGATGAAACAGAAGATGCTGCCTTTTGTGCTGTCCTGGGACTGACGCAGACAAGGTACTGCTGTGGAGACTGCCGTCAAATGCGTCATATACTGAAACTGCGAGGCTCAGCCACTAGATGGAGCCCTGCTGCCTCTCTGCACAATTAGGTGGCGAAAAGGTACACTGTTTTCAGTAATAAATGACTTTTTTCAGTCTGATTGATTGTTGGGCTTTTATATATAACCTACATAACCTAATTAATGTGAGACATTTGTAAATTTAACAATGCATTATTGATTGCATTATTGGTACATTTAATTCTCCCCTTCTTTTAGACTGGAATGTTTTATGGTGTTTGAAATCATTCTGAGATACTGTGTGTTTATATTTTTGCCTTCATAAATATTAAGTCAACCATGATTATTCACTACTGTCTTTTTTGATTTACAGGTATCTTAATTCTGCTTATCAGAATGAACCACAGATTTGGACATATCCCTTTATATAACAATTACAAACAATTCTCTGTGAAAACTGGTATTTAGTACAGAGGTATTATGTTATATTCATGTTCAAGAAAACTCTGTCATCAGGAAGTTTGCAAATTTGGCCTCTGTCCAAAAAATAATCACTGATATGCTGGACAAGAAGACTAAGTCACAAAAGGTCAATTCTTTTTGTAGAGAGATTTATTCACACGTATAACTGCAAAGTTGTGCATAACACAAAATCACTTATGAAAGATGTGCAGCATCTTTCGGCATAACCTCAGTAAACTCCTCAAGAAGAAAAATCTGCTCTGTCCTTTCTTAGTGGATTGTTACGTCTTCAGCTCAGCCTGTCTATGTGAACAGGTATACTCCTTAATCACCTCCACTTCTCCCTTAATAGAAATAAGGTTTGATCTAACTCTATTTCTTTCTATATCTACAATAATCATCTTTGTTTTGTTCAGATTTAAGATGATTGATCCCTTACTGTGACACAAATTGGCCCACTAGTACTTGTCCATCTCTGATACACCTAACAACTGCAAAGTCATCTGAGTATTTCTGCAGATGACAGGACTCTAACATGTACCGAAAGTCTGAAGTAAACAAAGTGAAAAAGAATGAAAGGACAGTTCCCTCTGGCCAACAAACTGATCAACAAATTGACCAACAAATAGTCCCAATAAAGAATCTGGAAAGTACTGTCAAAACGAAAATGAGAGCCCACACTCAAACAATGTAGATGAGCAAAAGGCTGCAATTACAGCAAACAGGAACCCCTTAATACCCTGGGGAAGCCATGGACTTTTCACTTTATGCCACAACACAGTAATTAAGGAAAAAATAATCCCCAAACAAGCATTGGGATTATTTCTCTACAGTGCGTGGATGATTTTTAACTGTCCACAATGTCTGAATTAAACATCCTTTTTTCTTAAAGAAGTACTAAGTTTTTCTGAGAAACGTTTGGTTTAAAAAAAAAAACAAAAAAAAAACTGCACCACTCAGTGTAATTAATACAAATTATGTATTTTTTATTCAAATATGATTTATTTAATTTTACTACTGAAATGAATTCATTTTATGATTTTCTGAGATGTCAGATGTCAGTTGTCATAACACAAATAACTGTTAAGATTAATAAAAGCAATCAAACTAAGAGAAAGCAAGGATTTTTAAAACCAACATGAAGAAGAACCCCTAACAGGTTTATTTTAAATAAACAGACTGTATACTTAAATATTCGAACAGGGCAAAAAGTGCAGCATCTGTGTAAAGTCGTTTACTGAGGCCGCTGGCAGGTGGCAGCCTTGTTCCTCTAGTTAGATTATTAAACCATTGAGATGGACTCAACCTCAGATTAGAGTTTGCCTTGCACGTTCAGATGTTTTAGACATCAGTGATTTTCTACAAAAAGGGAGGAGACAACAGACAGCGCATGCACTTCATCGACTTCAGGAAATAAGCATAAAAAGCAAGGGAATAAAATGAATATTTGTAGTTTTATTTCACAGATATATTTACGTAAATGTTTATTATATAGATTGTGTGGCATTTCGTTTGTTTTTATTTTAAAAAAATGGTCTTTACCCTTTTGTCGCACAAAAATTGCGTCATTGATCACGCTCACTCAGCTGTCCCGTCACACCGCAGAATCAGGAAAATAATACATTTCCCATCATATTCGAGTTTAATCTGTCGTCATGAACATAGAGCCTTTTTGTTTGGTGTGAGAAGACTTTGTTTTAAGGTAATACACTTTGTTGACTTCTTTCCTGAAAGGAAAATGCATCTGTTTCAGTAGGACTCCTTATAGCTGATCACTTATCCTCACTTATCCTCGCGTTTTTTCGTAGATAGGCTCATTCTCAGCTGTAGGCATGCATTTTTAATGCCAAGATCTGTAATAGTATTTGTATCTCCAGTCCAGCCTGTTTTGGTAACGCTATTATTCATCGCATGATTGAGAAGTTGTGTCAATTTCACTTCCCGTTTTAATATGTTCTGCACATTGTATCTTATTCCTAGGACTTTTTCTTTTTTCACTGGGTCAATGAAGCCCATCAGAGATGCTCAGCTGGGGGCTTTCACCTTCTTTGCCTCAGCTCTTCCTCATGATGTTTGTGGTAGCAATGGCCTCCCTCTGACGCCCAACTCCATTAAAATCCTGGGGCGTTTCCAGATCCTTAAGACCGTCACTCATCCCAGACTGTGTCAGTATGTGGACATCTCCAGAGGGAAACATGGTATGGCTGTTAACCCTGTTAGTTGTATGATATATTTTGTTCTACTGGTAACGGGCTTTAATGTACTGCGTTTACTGCAAGCGTGTTACAAAAATTTACTGCAAAGCTTTGTGAGAAATCCCAGTAGATTTCTTAAGAAGACTTGTTTATTTTTAGTTTATTGCAAAGGTTTGAACTCCCGAAATATCCTAATATGCTAGGAAAAACTCTGAAACACTGTGTTTTAAAAGACAAATGGTTTTAATATTTACTAAATGATCAACTAATTTTAGTGCTGCAAGTTAAGCAGCAACAACAAAGAAAGAAAAAATAGATGCATATGTATCACCAATTTCTTTTTGTCTTGCTGCATAGAACGGCTGATTGTTGTTGCAGAGCACTATTCAAGGAATGTGGGTGATTTCAGGCAAGAGCAAACAGTGAGGTAAGTTATGATCTAAATTCTCATTGGGATTTCGACTAGACCATTATAAAACATGAGTGTGCTTTAAACCAAATCATTATGCTGTAACTCTGGATGTTTACGGTTTCTTCTATGGTTGAAGTTGATTGAACATCTACACCAGCCTGTCAGTGTGTTGCAGCCTGTCAACAGTTTTTCTCTATAAGGGCCACTGTTAGTGGTGTACTGTCTCTGTAGAGTTACTGTGGACCGCTTGGCTGCATTTCTGGTTAATGCTGTCTGTGCACTGACTCGCAGTGTATTTATTGAGATTAAATTATATATCGGTAGAATGTATGTAATAATCATATGACTTCTATAGGTATTTGGTTGCACAGAATTATTTTGGGGCATGAACATTTTATGTTCTTTTCCTTCTGCTTCACAATTTGTGCTGATTTGTGTTGGTCTATCACATAAAATCCCAATCAAGATTTGTGATAGTAACATGACAAAATGGGAAAAAGTTTAATGAGTATATATTCCTATCAATTTTGTAAGGTAGATACAAAGTAGATACTGTAGCATGCATTAACTTTGTCAGCTGTTTATATTGTGGTATTGCTAAAAATATGTCTGCAAAACCTTGACACACAAATGTTCCAACTCTCACTTTTTATTGAATTTATGTTAGTCCAGAAAAGGTTCTCCAAGTTTCCTATGAGGTTCTTGAAGGTCTGGACTTCATGAACAAACATGGCTTGGTGCACAGAGCCCTCAGCCCAAACAATGTACTTTTGGATTGCAAGGTACTGTTTGTAACAATGTTTTTAGTCCTGTTAAAAGACAAGTAAATCTGTGCTTTAATATGACTTTTTTTTAATCCTGCTGCCAAATACTGTAGTCACGAATAAGAATGCAATTAATTTCAAATATTTAAAACTAAACTGAATTATTGCATTTGTTATTTTAAAAATATAACATATTAAGATTTAATATGTATTTATATTACATTATTTTCAAATGACCAAATCAAAACTATGAAATCTGTTGGGTTTTTATATCAGTTAAATAGCAATGGAAATATCTACAAACTCTCATTTTGTGATGAATTTTGTTTTTTAAGGGCAATGTCAAACTGGCAAAATTTGGCCTTTACCACATGACTGATCATGGGGCGGATGTTGATTTTCCCATTGGGTAAGTCGTTTCCTCTTTAATTTTCCCAGGTAGCTATGAGGCAGAGGTCAGAGCTACAATTCTGTCTCTCTGGTTTCATTCCAACCAAACTTCAAGAAGCGTAACGTACAGGATGATAAGTGTGAGCTGATGTGCTGTGTCATATCGACTCCAGCAACCCATCTTACCTTGCTCCAGAGGTGATTGCCCTGGGCTGCTTCAACCCCAGTGATCCATCACATAGTGAAACTCCATTGCCCTCAGGACCCAAGTCGGATGTCTGGTCACTTGGAATCTTACTCTTTGAACTATGTGCAGTAAGAATCCCTCCTAAACCCCCTGAAATATTTAGTTATTTTATTATTATTTTCAACTGGACTTTTCCTAAATTCCAGCTGTTCGAATAATGATTAGTTTCTGATCTGATGATGTTAATCAATTATAGGGAAGAAGAGTCTTGCAGAACATTGAAATAAGTGACAAACTGAAGTTCATTTTAACCTTGGGTGAGTAAAAAGGATTTAATTAACCTGAGTGTAAAGCACTGGCCTTTTAAACTCAACTGGGCTGAATATGAGACATCTGTTTTTGCCAGGTTGCATGGATGATATTGTCACTGTCCTTGCTGAGGAACATGGATGTTTAGAAATCATTAAGGTACGCCTGAGAAACACTCCGTCTCTGCACCTACACAATTAGACAACTATTTAATATTACTAGTTACAATTAGACAACTATTTAATATTACTAGTTACTGTTAATAGTTTGTTACTTTTGAGATAAGTAGAAAGCATGTGTACGTACCGCTATAGACCTAGAAATTATGTGAAGGCTGGATTTTAATCCGTAGGTTTCTTATTTTACAAATTGATAAGTTTTAGTTCTAGTTTTATTCATAAGAGTTTCAGTTTTTAATACTTGTATATGTGTTAAAGGCCATGTCTGCAATGGCCTTTTCCTATCCTCTATGGTGAGAGGATGGTGACATCCTTTCACCACAGGATGTCAGTTAAGACACAAAACAGGCTTAGTTGTTGATCTTGAAACAAGGATACAAAATGTATCCTTGTTTCATACCAGATTTTAGGAGCCATTTTTTAGTATATGTCATGAAATAAAAATATATAACACATAAGTTTTTAGATGTAATCATCCTTATTCTGTAGAATTAAAGAAACCTTCTGAACTGATCAATCCTATTTAAATGTACTTAATTACCAAAGGCATTTATACATATTTACTGTGTTGATGTATTGAAAATGCAACCTTTTGAGATAACTTAAATGGGGAAAGTAGCTGATCATCACGTTTATGACGTGTTCACAGGAGCTGCCTGAGAATGTTGTTGAATTATTAAGGAAGTGTTTGACCTTTCTTCCATCCAAAAGGTAAATATAGTGTTTGCTACAAATTTCTCCCACGTTTATTCACACTGCTGGTGAAAATGTGTTCTGTATATTATGTTATTGTTTGTTGATTAACTTTAGCCACACTTTCCTCAATGTATTGAAGAACTCTGTAGGATATAAAGTATAGATATACAAAACTCAACTAGCGTGAGTAACTTTCTGCCTCTCACCACAGGATGTCAGTCAAGACACAAAACTGAGGCTTAGTTGTTGATCTTGTTTATTGAAGTTTAGTGAAAATTACAATCAGGTACTTTGGAATCGCAAAGGAAATCAAATAAATTCAAGATTATCTAAATTTAATTTAATCAAGCATATGTCCCAAACCTTTTACTATTTCTTTTTTAATAAGTTCATTTGATAAGTGTATCAAATTGCAGTTGGTTTTTGTGTTTATGGTCCGAAAACAATTGTACTGCATCCAATATAAACAAGGGTTTAAAAAAACTGATTTTCAGTCATATACTGATTTTACAGTATACGACTGTATACTTGATATACGACTGTATGCTTGATATTCCCTTGATATACAGTCGTATACTGTATATCAAGGGAAGATTGACCAGTTTTGATTTCTGGCTGATTCTATTGGTACATCTCCATTTTTGTCCCTTTACTCCATGTGTGGATGTGTGTATGAATGGGTGAATGTAGTGTAAAGAGCTTTGCAATCCTTGGACTTGATAAAGTGTGATACAAATGCAGGCCTTTTACCATTTAACCCTTTTCTGCTTTTTGTAACCTGAAGGCCAACCCCTGCCGAGCTGCTTAGAGACCCTGTTTTTGATGGCATTTCCTGCCACTATTCACCCTTCCAGAAGCCTGTCAGTTTGTTTTCATCTTCTTTGCGCTGTGCACACCTAGAGCTCCCAGATGACATCAGTGATCTTTGCAAAGGTCTCCTTCAAATATTACCTGATTCTTAGTTTGATTAAATATCTCTTTTTCTAGACCTGAAACAGCAGGACAAAACATTAAAGCTATGTTTTGACCTACTGTTTCTACCTAGTACTTGAGCTTTTGTCTGTGTGTAATCCTAGATGATGATGAGGATTACTTGTCAGAGCGCGGCATAGATGAGGTGTACCATCTATGGTGCCTCGCGGGTGGGGACCTGGAGAAGGAGCTTACCAACAAGGAAATCATCCAGTCTAAGCCACCAGTCTGCACATTGCCCAAGTACATCACATCCACACAGACATACACTGAATCACATGGGGGTTATCTGAATATATGCACATATTTAATCATGTTATGGCCTATTTAGAATGCTATATCTGCATGCTCTTATATTTTCTTTTAGGTTTGTCTTGGAGGATGGGGAGTCGTTTGGCCAAGGGAGAGATCGAAGCTTCCTGCTTGATGACACCACAGTGACGCTGTCTCTGTGCCAACTCAGAAATGTAAGGCGGTTTGTGTACTTTACTACATTAAGATGCAAGTTTTGATAATCGTATCACTGGAAAAAATGTTGACAGTGAAAGACACATAGAAAACGAACGAAAAAAATACAAAAAAGTGTCACCAATTTTCATTTTTTCTTTTTTTCAAGGTAAAATGCTTGTAATGGTCAACTTCAATAAATTTCATAAAGAAGAACTAAGAGTGCTTAGTGTAATTTCTAGAATCCTAAAAATGTATAAAAATATACTTGCCGCCTTAACTATATACATATTTACTGCTATAGACCCAAATGTGTCTTTTATAAAATGAATGAACATAAACCCCCTCTAATATTTTGATAAATACCTCTTAGCAAGACCCAGAGAAAGAACACACTTTTGTAGACATCAACAAGATATGGGTATTGTTTTTGCTGGAATTTTGATTAGTAATGGTGGTATTCATTCAAATTGCATGATTTTCGTTGGAAAATATATAATGTAGGAATATTTCCTGTAATTTACTTAATAGTGTCGAAGCAAGAGGTGTGAGAAGGAGTCTTATTTGTGCATCGCAAATCCAGTTTTGATCAGTATTTGGGACGCATTGTCCTGAATCCATTCGTGTCCAAATAACAACCGTCTCCCGCTCATAAAAATAAATTAGTTTGGATTAGAGCCATAATAAAATGAAACCAGCTGCAGCACCAGTCTCATTATCCACACTGAACAGGCATTTGCATTGGAATGAACAGAGGGTGCCAACCAAAAAACTTGCTGCTGCTTAAAATTGATAGATTAAATATTGGATAAAATATTCAACACAGACAGGTCAAATGCCTTCTGGACAAAAGTTTGGTGATCAGATGAGACAAAGATTGAAATGTTTGGCCACAGTGACAGGAAGGATGTTAGGAGGAGTAAAGGTAAGGTGGTGGCGGCAGTATGCTAAGGGTTGGTTTTGCTGCTTGCAGGGCTACTTGCAAATTAGTCAACTTTATGTTAAATAAACAGACAGACATTTGAAACCTGGAAAGGGTTGAGTGTTGCAACAGACCAATTATCCTAATGAACAAAAACTTGGTTGGAATGGATAAAGCAGGCAAACCTGAAACTACTGAAATAGTGCTAGCCTCAACCCTATTCAAAATGCGTTGACTATAATCTAGTGGTAACTTCGCAACAGGAAACCAACCAAAAATAAACTAAACCATAAAAAGATTCATTCATTCATTGCTAGTTATGTAACACTGAAAAGAATCCCCTCAAACTGATTCTTGAAGGGCCAAAATAAAAAACAATCACAGTCACTCAATATTTAAAATGAGCAATTCAGTTACAGTTACATTAGATTGTAATATATGATTATTTTGCAGATTTTCATTTTTACAAAAGGTATGTTTTCATTTTAGTGTCCATATTATCTATATGTACAGATTATTAAACTGTGCCAAACTGAAGATCAGTGGGCCCTTTACTTTAAGCATAAATGAGAGGCAAACACATGTATGTCAAATTGGACGTTTTGCTTCGTTGACTCTTATCGCAGATTATAGAGTTGAAATCAGGACATGAAAAAGAATATCTTTTTTTTTTGGTCTAGAGACTGAAGGATGTTGCTGGAGAAGCCTATTACCCTCTGCTGGAAGATGAGTAAGCCTCCTCCATTCTAAGACCTTTCCCATCTTCCAAGTCACTATTTTTTAGCATTATCTTGTCATTCCTTTTGGCACCAGTAATGTCATGTCCCTATCCACCTTCCTCCTGCAGACAGTCGAGTTTGCCGCAGTCTAACAGCAGCAATGAGCTGTCGGCCACTGTCACGCTGCCACTCATCATCCGCGAGAGAGACACAGAGTACCAGCTCATCCGCATCATCCTATTTGACAGGTTGCTCAAGGTTAGGGCAGCATATGTACTTGTGTACATCAGCATTACACACTCAGAATCCACACCCGTGGTAGAATACACAAGCATAATGTTCTCAACTTCAATCTGCAGTATATTTCATTGGTATTTTATGTGAAAGAGAAACACAGAATATAGCATAATTATGAAAGGGAAGGACAACCACATGGTTTGTAAAATACTTTTTGTTCAAAAATCTATAGTAGTAAATGCACCACCACCTTGAAACATGGAGGTAGCAGCAACATGCTGTGAGGAATCATTTCGTCATCATAGATGCGAAAACTGGTCAGAGTTGGTTGGAAGTTTGATGGAGTTAAACACTGAGGAAATCTGGAAGAAAACCTGTTGGAGGATACACATTAACCTGTTAGATGTTCACCTTCCAACAACCCTAAATATACGGCCAGAGTTACATCAAAGCATACTCCTGTGTCAAGTTCGAGACCTTAATTCCACCGAGAATTGATGTCAATACTTCAAAGTTGATGTTTGTAGCTGCTTTTCGTTCCGTCTGACAGAACTCGAACCAGTTTTCAGGGAGAATGAGCAACAACTCCATCATTAAGATGTCCAAAGCTAGTAGAGACAAGACGTGCAGTTTTAATTATAAAATTATAGTGAAAGCCATGTCTACAAAATATTGATTCAGAGAGGCTGAATACAAATGCACGCCATAGTTTCAGATTTTAATTTGTAAAAGATTTTTAAAAGGATGCATTTTTTTTTCTTTCTCTTTCCCCCAATTTCACAATTATTGCACTGGCCCTTTTGATGCAAGTGGTGTCAAGGCTAGTTATTAGATTTAGGGGACAATAAAATTTTTGTGGAGGACCAGTTTGTTTTGGATAGTTTATTCCTTTAATCAATGAAATCGCCATTGAAAATTTCTTTGTATATTTACTCTGTGATACTTTATATGTTTTGTCTTTAGGGCTATCCATACAAAAAGAACCTTATGTGGAGAGAGGCCAGAGTGGATATTCCTCCTCTGGTTAGAGGACTGGCTTGGGCTGCTTTGCTGGGCATTGAGGTACAAAACCTAAAGCAACTAAATTTAAATGAGAAAAGGTGCATTGGTTCATCTGTTCTTTGTATTTTTTTTGCATAGGGTGACATTCAAGCTAAGTATGACAGCATTGACAAGGATACTCCCATACCAACTGACAGACAGGTAGGCTGAAGAATAAAAGCTAACAGCTGAGTCAGTTTACTTTTTTCAAAGGTTTGTTATTTCATGCTGAAGTTGTTTATTTTTATGTTTTCTTTTTTTTTTTGTGCAGATTGAGGTGGATATCCCACGCTGCCACCAGTATGACGAGCTACTGTCATCTCCTCAGGGTCACATCAAGTTCAGGCGTGTGTTAAAAGCCTGGGTGGTCTCCCATCCCGACCTGGTCTACTGGCAGGGTCAGTTACTCCCCATTCATCTTCTTTTTTTGAATCTGTAGCCTCTCTTTTTTTTCTCTCTCTCTTTTTTTTCCTTTTATTATCCTGGTAACACCCATAAGTGAACACTAGATGGCGATTATGCCTTGTTTTAGAAACAACATTTTTTTGACCACAGGTGCTTTAGTTTGACCTTTAATTTTTTTGATGCACTTTCCATTTCAGGTTTGGATTCACTTTGTGCTCCATTCTTATATTTGAACTTCAATAACGAAGGTGAGGATCTCAGTTTGAACTTTCCAGCTTGGATGCACAGATCATCAGTTTCATTTTAATTGGGTTTTTTAATCTTTTATTTAAGGCCTCTTTTTTTTTTCAAGGTTTGCTGAACATGTAACTTACACCTTTAATAATTTTAAGGATAATTGAGGGAATTCAATAACCTAGACAGAGCTCAAAAATATACAAACAGCCTCAAATTTACAGATACACCATGAACAATGTTTGCTTAAAATTCCTTCTCCAAGTTTCAGAGAAATCAGATGCCTTGTGTAGACCCCAACTAGATCTGGTTGTAACTCTGACTCACAATAAATTTGACTAATCTTCATTAGCAAAAGTGTAGTTCAGTTATGTTACCTCACTTTTACTCCTCCAAACAGACTTCTTGTCATTGTGATAACAAAGACTAAATCTCGATCTCAATAAAACCATTTTTTTCAAGGATTATTTAGCCTGTCCATGTGGGCAGCTGAACGTATCATTTGGCCCCAAAGATCTCCGTGTTGAAGCAGAAGCTTTTATATTTGTTGGCACCTTCATGTTGATGTTAAACCGGCTTCACTGTGAATGACAACACTGATGTTTCAGCAGTTTCTAGTCTATGATGGGGTGAACATACAGTATGTACAGTAGGTCAGATGGTTGAAACTTGGACATAGTTTGGTGCAACTGCTTTAATCACTGTAAATCCTAGTTTGTTTGGTTGAACCTAAAAATAAAACATACACAATTCAAATGAAAAGCCCAAAATTATTTCTGGCTGATACATCTTCATGTAAATGCCAAGTGTTTATTTCTACATTAAATTTGTATATATGTTGTTCTCTCTATAGCATTAGCATATGCCTGCATGTCTGCCTTCATCCCAAAGTACCTGTACAATTTTTTCCTGAAGGACAACTCCCATGTCATCCAAGGTAAGATAATTAAAGAAGAAACCTTCGTTTTGTGTCCGAGTAAAATTTCTTGGTTAAAAGAAAAGTCAATCATGTTTCTTCCTAATGTTGCAGTGTACATTTGTGAAGCATCCTTTCACTATAGGCTTCCTTTCTCAGTGCTTTTAAGCTTGTTTTATCATCTGCCACTGCAGGTTGAGTTTTAATGATTAAACGCAGTCAGAGGCTTTAAGTTTAGAAACAAATTATCATAGGCTGACAGGGTGTCAGCTTGTCACCCTAATATTGATTAAATCTGGGCTCAGTGTTGCTTCTAAACTGTGAAAACTAATTTCAGTCTGTCTTAATGGAGTCTGCAGCTGAGCCACATCATTTAGAAATATGGAAACAAATGAAACTGCAAATGCCTGCAGAGAAATATGATAATCAATTCCTGCGTGGCTGATAAAGAGATGCCTTGCACACCTCTGAATCTCTGTCAGGAATGAGACTGTTATTGTATCCTTCTTTGAATAGTTGCTATGCAGAGGTGCCTAATGTTTGTTTGTGGGGGAAAACTACTTTAATTCAACGTTTGAGGATCAGATGTCCAAATGGAATGTTTAGACTCCCCTCTCCCCAAAAGAAAATAACTCACATTATTTTTTAAGTGTTAATTTTGTCATTTCTAACTAAAATAGTGCATTGGTCATTTTTGTTCCTTTGCCATTTTAAAAAAATCTTTCGTACCCAATATTTCCGGGGATGCAACTTACCTATCGACCAAATGACGTTATTTTCCAACTATGCATCGATTCGTACACGTTACTCTAACATTGAGTAGTTAATACATTTATACCCAAATAATGAAAGTATTTATTTTATCTATCATAGTCTACTGTTAGGATGTTGTTTGGTGACTCTAGTGAACAATGTATATTAGCAGAGGGGTTATCAGAATGAGCTCACATTTTTGGCTTAAATAGGAATCAGGGCCATAATTAGTCACATATTATCTGGATTTCTGTAGGGTCCATTTGACTAATGAATTGTGTAATATTATTATGCTGTAGCAGATTTGCAAGGCCCATTTAGGTCAACAAACATTATTGAAGGACCAGATTTATCACTGGAAACCAGCAATAAAATCTGTTCCAAGAACTGGAGATCTTACAACTACAAGAAGATGAATATCAAAAAGTTCCTACTCTATTGTTTACTACGAGCTACATGGATGTGGCAGGGACCTTGGTACATGGCTTATTGAAGCTTTATTGAAGCTTTTCTGAAACACAAATTTACCTACAGAAGTTGTTTTTTGTGAATAATCTAGATCATACATTAAAATCATTATGTAGGTTTTAATGTATACATTAAACCATACATTTTAATGTATGATTTTTGCAGAAACCCTGTACAATGTTGTAGCACTTTACATATTTAGCAGAAAAATACCAGAGCATTTACATGAAGTTGTAAGCAAATAAGATACAATTAATTAGAGATGTATAATAATAATTTGTGGATGTTATATAATTATATCTGGCTGGTCTTATTGACCTTTCATAATTTTTGTACTTTTTGCAGTATTCAGTAAATGTAAGAATACATTTAACAATTCAGTAAATGTACTGAATACTGCAAGATTCAGTATTTTTCCTGAGTCTTGCAATAACCTAGCACTATATAATAAAATATTTCATGTAACATATTGTGGTAAAATACTATACTAAATACATAAATACATTTATATAGTTTATGTGAGAAAATAAATGCAAATAAGTTCAAGCATTTGTAGGATTTGCACATTTTTATGGCCTGGTAAAAACCAGCCCTTTGCTGTTCTTTTTGCTTTGCACAGAAGGCCTGAACCCTTGGCCATTGAGAAAGATTGCTTTCTCGAAGTTTCAAATTTTACCCAGTCGATAACGTTTGGGCGTAATGTTTGCAACTGGCCAGTTCAGCACTATGAAACTGATTGGAAATTGCCTCTACTTTTATACAACCATCCCCTTCTGCTAAGAGAGAAGTGCCAATCCATGTGAGGCAGCTGTTATTTCAACATTTGGAAGCATGACCAACTTGGACTGAATGGCTTTGTTCAGTCCCATTGCTGCTATTGCCAGCTACACGCAGACTACAAATAAAAAACTGCTGAAAACTGACCTAATCTTTCACAACTAATCGTTCTGTTCACTGATTGGCCTGGTTGAAATTAAGTCAGAGAAATTGAGGGCAATCAGAGAAATTCCAGATGGTGCACTGAAGGTAGATGAGAATTGAGCGAAATTGAGTAAGGAAGGCAATGACCAGGCTAACATTTTTATAATTATTTTCATAACTTATCAAAGTATTTTACTAGCAGCCATAAAACATCCATTTATTTTTCTTGATGATTAACAATGCCACATTAATTTGCAAAGGGGTGAATTGATTCATAGCTATCAAAGCCACATTCATTGTGTGTTTTTGAGTACATGTTATAGAATAGATTTTTTTCCTGACCTTTTCGCTCTTTTGCTTTTGTTCCAGAGTACTTGACTGTTTTCTCCCAGATGATTGCCTTTCATGACCCAGAGCTAAGCAACCATCTAAATGAGATTGGCTTCATTCCAGATGTAAGTTGCACAGGATGAAAGTGTCCTGTCAAACTGATGACAACAGGCTCCAGTGCAGGACATGCTCAGATAACGTTCGTCTTACATTGCAAGTTTTACTTCAATTCAGAGACAGAAGAAAATTATTCTTGCTCCTTGCCAAGGGCAAAGAAACCTCCTTGGATGGCCGGGCATATCTCTTCATTGCCACTGACACATTTTGTTCCACATCCTTCCTTCCTGAATTTGTGGTCACAGTCAAGTTCTCCCCATAGTCCACAGCTAGTAATTTATACAGCGGCTCATGTCTTCCAGGCACACTTAATGACTGCCTTCTGCTGGACTTAGCTTATTTTTTTCACTATGGGCCAATTCCTGATGCCCTTTGCCTTCCTCCTTACAGCTTTGCTCAGTGACAAGGTTAAAGTCTGTGCCACCTGTCTGTGAATTTAGTTGCGTGCTGATGAATGTGTGTCATCTGTGGAGCAGCCTCTGAAATATCACCAGTTGGATAGTGAAGTATCAGAGCCTGCAGCTTCCTTCTGAGTTTTCGACGCTGCAGCTCCTGAGTAGTGCATTTTAAACACAGAATTACTATTGGTAATTGGATTTACTGCAATTAAATTTAGTTTCTTGATAAATGTCCTGCATAGCCTTTGGATTGTAAAAAAACATTAAGTAAAACTACCTCATTTTAAACATATTTAAACAAATGACTATTTTATTTAAAACAGAAAAAAATCCCACAGCTGTTTAAGTAATATAGTATTGTCGTTGTGATGGACCGGCGAACTGTCCAGGGTGAACCCCACCTCTCAGCCGTTGACCACTGGAGATAGGCACCGGCACACCTCGCGACCCCACTACGGTTAAGAGTGTAAGATAATGCATGGATGGATATTGTTAACTAGATTTGAAATGTAATCTACAATGTTTAAGCATCATTTTTATTGTTACATAAATTTAAGCAAAGCTAGAAGTGCAAACAGTTGTGAAAGAGGTCCAGTCACTCTTTAGCAACTCTATCCTTACCACTTCCTGTCTGATGTACTAACATCCCCACGACAAGGTGTAGTGGCTTCCATTGACTTTCGATGAGGTTGATTTATTGGGTCATTGCAAAAAAACTTTTTTTGCCAGTTTGCCACGAAAATGCAAAAATGATCTGAATTGCACAAAAATAATCCTGACTTAACACCATAGGCATTAATTAGAGTGACAGCTGGTCTTATTTTAGTTAGAAAAAGACTTGTTCTTAGCAGTTCTAAATACTTGCTACCAGCTTATTTTATTTCTTTATAAGTAAGGGAATGTAGGACCTTCATTCAGCCAGCTGAGCTGCAGTGCTGATCAGCAGGCTGTGGAGCTGACTTATTTATTCTCCATACAGCCAGAGAAAATCTCCTGTGCCGCTTTTTATGGAATCTCATGAAAATATATTTAACCTACAGGATCGCGATGGTGGGGAATTTTAGCAGTTTTGAAAATGTAACTTTTTAAAACTTTGATATACCTTGATGTTTATATCCAGCCTATGCCTTGGTCAGAACAGCAGTTAACAAAAACGTTACTGTTTTTTTATGGATTTTAAGCCTTTGAAGTCCTGCCAACTTTGGCTGTGTTTCTGTTTCAGTTTTATGTCTGGATAATGCTAAATAATCTGTGTGGATACAGCTGTCATGCACGTCAGACCATGTAATTAGACGAGAGACATTAAATCCACTTAACTTTCACTTAGCAAATACTCCATCAGCCCCAACAAAGCCAAAGAATAAATGCAAAACACTGTTTTCCAGTGGGTACTATGTAGAGACATTTTGAAACAGTAAGTACTACAAGTTTTGGAGTTTGTCATTAAAAAGTCACAAAATTGAAAAAGGCAGTTTTATCATGTTTTATTTTTATTCAGAAGATGATATCTTAAAGTGAACATTTTAACTACGAAGTACCCTGAATTTGGATTTTCAAGTGCAAGTCTACAATTTTTTGGCAACAACAAAGCAAACATCCAATATGTCTGCCTTGCATGAAAACGTTTAGCTAAAACCGAATAAACAACAAACTCTGTACTTGCACTTTTCCGATTCCTAACTTGTTCTCCCTTAGTGAATAGATGCTAAAGCATCTAATTTTTCAGTGACACAGAAACTCATTATGGACCTTTGGTAAGTTTCCAGTGCTCTTTTTTCAGCATGGTTAGCAATCTAGATTACATATAGTCTGTGGTTTAATTCAGGCTGTTTCAATTTAGTGCTATCTCCTCTCCAGAGTATACAATTTGCACCTCCACTAATTCAATCTGGCTGAACCAGAGGTTCTGTGACTAGGGATGATACTTGGAGCGCAGTAATGCTCTGGTTCATCACTATTTCAGACACCAGAGGTCCTTATTATTGAATAGCTACCAGCTCCTGCACAACCACAGGTCAATTACCTTTCTGAGACGAGCTATAGTTTTTCTCTAACTGATCCAACAGGCTAAATGTGTGCCCCATTGGTTTAAGGAGGAAACCAATGGGGCCTTTCTGTGTGAGCAGGTGTCTTTTTATGCTCAGCTGAGAATAAGAGGAAGGATGTCAGAACTGGCATAGGGACATTTATTGTTTGCTTCCCCAGTTCTGCCTAAGAAACAAACTAATCTTGCATTTTCAGCAGATTTGTGATCTGCCTCCAAGTCAGGGGTTTCTCTTTAAATTGTTATTGATGTGAATGTGAAGTCCGGTATTATGTGATTTTGTGAAGTCCAGATTACTAAATTCTAATAACGTCCTAATATAACCAGTCTTTCCGTCTCTTTCTGTTTTTTTCCATCACAGCTTTATGCTATTCCCTGGTTCCTCACAATGTTTACACGTAAGTTGCATTTTGTTGTGTTTGTTCCTAGTACCTAATTGCATTTTTCAGGGCCAATTTTTTAGGAATTTCTTGAGATATTATCTCTAGATGTTGTTAATCTAGAAAAACATCTAGAGAAATATGAGATCCACTCACCACTGCCTGTATTTTTTCTATGATAGTTTATATTCACATTTAGATGTGTCCTTATTTCATTGGATTGTAATTAAATAACTTAATGTTCAAATATATGTCTGACAAATGAGCTGATTGTCACATTTCTACCAAACATCAAGATCTTAAATGGAAACTCCCGTCCCAGGCTGAGCTGTCAAAATAAACAGTAAAATATATTTAATTAGATCATCCAGTTTCATGTTTGTAAACTACTACCTTTTATGTGCTTCTATTGATTCCAGTTAATAGCTCCATGTTTACATCTGTTACACTTTTTTTCTGTTTTGAGAAGGTCATGTATGTTTATTTCATGCTCTTATCTTTACACACTTTAAAGCATAACCATGATCAAACCAACCAACATTTTTTACAAGTAAAAATAACATAAATAGAACAACTATTTGAATAACTTTCACATTTAGTTTGGATGCATACATAGAATTTAACAATAGTGATTTCTCTGAACTGACCCATCAGCCTTGGAATGGTCAATGTAATTGCCTGTACGTTCTCTGTTCTTGGTAGTATAACTCCATTTTCAATTAATTAGACACATGCTCTTACATGTGAGGGTGCAGAGTTTAGTTTGTTTACTTTTTGTCCCAAATCCTCCCACAGAGCCAGTCAGTGCCTAGTATTCAGGTGTGCTTTTTTGACTGCTAATGTCCTCAGTCCAATATAAAACAAGGTTGGAGGCCCTGCTTCCTTTCACAAACAGACACACTACCTGTCACTCACACCCACCAGTCTATTCAGTTGACTGCTAATGTGTTGGGACCCTCTGAAGCGTTCTCTCAGCCCACTGCACCACTGTGGGATTCTGCCTCCATATAGACGAAAAAAAAAATCTGAATTGTATAAACAGGAGCACCAAGTCAGAGTCATGTTTATGCATGTCAAGAGAGGAGACGTGTTACATTTAGGAGCAAAGAAAGTCATATGATTGAAATAATAATTGCAGAGGGACATGGTATCAGGATGTGGTTTTATTTGGTCTGAAAAGAGTTGGCTCATAATGAGAGTTCTTGTTCTAAACCTCCTGAGCCTGCTGATGTTCTTCCAGTCATTTTTTTTGTAACATCGCCCACCTAAACCTTTTCCCAGCTGCCTCCTACACCAAATATGCTTCCAGGCATTGCTCAGTTTTGCCTTGTAAGCTTGTAGTTTTAATCCACAGAGACAAATTTATTCCGTACTTCTTCACTTACTGGGTAATTGTCCACCTCTGTAATTGTTTATATAGCACAGGAACAACTAAATCTCATTAAAAAAAAAAAAAAAAAAATCCAGACACTGATATGGTATTTGTAACACATTTCCCCTGTTGTATTTGTTTTTCCACCTGGCATGCAGACGTGTTTCCTCTGCACAAAATCTTCCACCTGTGGGACACGTTGCTGCTGGGAAGCTCCTCGTTCCCCTTTTGTATTGGCGTTGCCATACTGCAGCAGCTCAGGGACCGTCTATTGGCTAATGGCTTTAATGAATGCATCCTGCTCTTCTCTGACCTGCCAGGTAAGAATGTTAGCCAGTACTTTACTGTTTCTCTCTTTTCAGTTCCATTTCAGATTTTAGTATAACAAAAATACTGACCGACAGTAGCCATTATCCTCACAGGGCTCCTATACAGTCTGCAAAAGTACAGAATTTGGTTGAGGTATTTTCTAATAAAAGTATGGGAAATCCTCCATCCATTCACCAACCCATTCATTTTGTTGGAATTTACAGCCTCATTGCGGTATTGCCATAAATTAGTTTTCTAGCTTTGCATTACTTTTTAAACTTTAAATTAAGAGGGATTGAGCTCTCTGGAAAATTGAGTGGGGAACAGTATCGACATTTCACCTGAATTATATGTATGAACCTGTATATTTCATACTCTTGGCACATTTGAGTTTAAAGTAATCTCTTAATTTTACTTACAGGAGGTAATAATGTTTTGGAGCAACCCAACCAGAATTTTGACTCTAATCTAATATGATTGAACGCCCCTGTCTTTCAAATTGCCTTAATGTCTTCAGGTAGTTGTCTGTTTCCTGCAAACACCTTGAACGCCCCTATCTTTCAAATTAGTTGTCAAGGTAGTTGTCTGTTTCATGTAAAAATGCCTTGCTTGAATGAAATATTATTTTACACATATATTAGGGGTTTGAATAATAATGTGCTTAATTGCTATATACCACTGTGGTGGGAATTATTTACATTCTTAAAATTAATGTTTTATGCAGTTCAAAGGAAATTCTGCCAAATGCTTCGGAAATGCATGTAAACTTCTGAATTTGAAAGCATTAACAAGAATTCTGATGTAATGTAGACATCTACATCTGCTAAACCCAAAATTCGCACTGACCCAAAACAAGAGAAGTTTGTTCTGACTGAACTTCAGACAGTGGGAAAAAAGATGCATCTCTATGCATTCACTGTGTGTAAACGTCCGGTTTCTACTGGAGATCGAAAGAGGTTCCCACAAGTGTTAGAACACAAAAAGACTTTTGCTAAAAAGGTCTTTTTTTTTTTGGTAACTTAAACTAATAAAACAAGCTTCTGGTATAATGTTCATTAATCGTAAAGCAGACTGATTATAAATAAAATGTGCTCTCAAGGAAAAATATCACTGGATATCTCAAGATATGGTTTGGCTTGTGTTCTGCTGTGGGGCTCCTTCACTGGCTCTGGTGATGGATGCATTTAATTTAAAGAAAGGTGAAGTCAAAAGATTGCTAATGTTATTTACAGCACTTTGCATTACCTAGTACGAGTTAAAAAAAAACTTAAGGTGAAGGTCTAATGTTTTCAAGCAATGCCTATTCCAGTCATTTCTAAAAATGTTCACTCTAACTTAGGTCAACAGGGCTCTTTATGATGCAGTTTAAAGTTTCCTTCTCTGCTCCTGTAGTATCACTCTGTATTGCAATATTGGTACTTTGCATTTATGCAATAAGCATACTTCAAATAAAAGGTTAGCAGAAACTGAAGAAAGCCTTTTAGTGGCAATGAAAAATGTTTAGAGGCTTTCTATAGCCAAAATAGAGTTTTGTGTTTCTTGTTTTGTCTACTTTTTAAAACCTATTTATCAAATTGAAGCTTCAGTTTAAGCTTAATAAACTGAACTGAGTAGAATATGTTCAACTTGTAGAAAGGTTGTTTCCTTTTGAGATTTCTTGTTACATCTTTTGTGCTTCCCTTTGACTTAATTTGCAAACACCACACTGACCCAAAAGTCTTCTTCCCTCAGGAACCACCAAAGAGTGGTCTTAGATTTACCCACTAATACTCAAGTATGGTGCACTCAAAAACAGATCAGATCTTTTTGTATCCAGTCTCTTGAAACTAATTCAGGTTGAATATTTTTGCTTTACTAAAAACTTGACGTGTTTTGCAACAATAACTAGTTTTAGCTCCTGAAGCCACGCAAAAACAAAGTTTGACAGTTTTATAGTTGTACGGTTACTTATGATTATCTATTCATTTTCTAATTTGCTGACATTGTAAAGATTTTATTTATTTTGAAAGATGTCTTCTTTTTTCCCCCTTACTTTTAGTTTCTTACTTGTAGAAATGTCATGAGATGTTCAGTGTACACTTCATGCTGAGTGATTACTCCACCTCTTTCCTTAAAAAGCAGTGTTACTTAGCGTAAAAAAAACTGAGCATCTTAGGGATGAAATAAGTTACTGGAAAAAGTTTGCTCAGAAGAGATGCACAAATGCTGCAAGAGAAGCTTCCCCTAGTGTCCACTTTTAGCGTTGCCAAAGTTCAGTGTTTTTCTATCAATCTTCAACAACTGTGTGGGCCAGAAGGAGAAGTACTCCAGGTTTTCCATATACAGGTAAAATATGTTGGCCTGAAGCTGCAGTCAGCTTCTCTAGTGTTAGCTTCTCTAGTAGCTGGCTCCTTCTGCCAACTGTGTTGTTTTTTTTTTTGGTAAATTATCGTCAGCTAACTATACCCAGATTGTTATAGCATGGTATTTTGAAATCCTCTTACACTATATTAGGAACTGACTCTGGAGTGGAAAGACTGTTTATCTAAGCCTCCAGTAAGGTTCTTGTCTGGTTTATGTTGGCAATTTTTTTATATAACCTGTCATAGGTTTCTTTATACAACCTGTGACAAACAAGACCTGCTAAGCCTGGTGCCACCCACTTAAGCAAAATGTTTATAATCTCTAAAACAGTGAAGACGTAAGAACTTATTTTTAATTTGTACCTAAATAAGCTATGTTGGTACTGTCTGTTTTCTTAGCCACAGAAAATGTCCCAGACTTAAACATACATTTCTTTTTGTATATTAAAAGGTTTGGAATATATTTTATTTCAATACAAATAGGTTTAAGCACTGTGCAAGCACTTCATACTGCCAGTGTTGCCAAAATCAAAAAGCACAATGTTCATAGAAAAAATAGAATAATGTGTTGGGAAAACTATTGTGCAAAAGGAAGATGATGACTTGGAAAGCAAGTGCACAGCCAGTGTTGATTAAAAACCAAACATCCTTTTGATTTTTATTAAAAAGTGAAATTAACAATATGGTCTTTTTTCAGTGGCACCTCACAAATTAATGCCCTTCTCAATATTCAGTATGACAATATTTACTCGCATTGCAACATGAAAACCATTTTTATAATTTCTGACCATTTCTATTCATGTTTTCAGTGCTATTTTGTCTTTGGTGATCGACCTTTCAAGTCAGAAGGCTTCCTTGCTGTCACCTTAATCTTTAGCTTCCTTCACAGGTTCACTATGACATTCAAGGTGGTGCTGTGGCTGAGCCACTGTAAAACGTTAATATCTTTCGAAGTCTGCTGAGGGTATACATCATGCACTTTTGGCAATATGTTTCAAATATTTTGCCAAGATCTCTAAATGTGAAGGCAACCTTTGTCAAACGATGGCAATAAAATTTTATTCCATGTTTATACAAAGTCACGCGCATGCACATTTACATATATGCGGCTAGTAAATTATGCTTCATATCCTGTGATTTGTGGCCTGCACCTGTTCATTTCAGCCATTAGGCATGGAAAATTGATGTCCTCATTAAGCTGAAGCTTCCATTCATTTTTTACTGAGCCAGCACCACATGCATCACATTCACAACTACAGGAGCCTCGTGTGTGGAGGCAGAACAACACAGCCTGCTGCTGGTTTTGGATTATAAAACAGGTCAACTAGATGTTGTCTAGCTCACTGTGTGGCACAGATTGAAGGAGAAATACCGGAAATTGTTTTTGCCCACAATTGTTTTGCTTTTTATTATGAAGGGCTATATCTGGTTGCTCAATATTTTTTCCCCCCCAAAGTTAAAATAGTATCAAGCAGTATCTCACAAAATGAGCACACTCCATTATATTTATGTAAATATGTAATTAATTCTTTTTTTTTGGGACAACACTTTAGATACAACACTTTTATGCAATTTAAAATAGTTAGTGTACAGAATGTTTAATAATGTAAGTTTCTAATCCCTTTAAAATAATTAAGCATATATTCATTAATCTCGTAACCACTGGCAACTAAATGAAACTATTATTAAATTAAAATGTCCAAATTGTCCCCAATTACCTGTAGCTATTTTCTCTCATAATATGCATTTCAGTAGTGTTACAAGGTCTCTGGTGTGAATGGGGAGCAGGTGTGTTGTTGGTATTGGTCACGCAACCTTATACTGTTCACTGGAAGTTCAACACAAGAACTCTGAGGATCTGAAAAAAGAATAAAGATGGCCCAGGCTACAAAAAGACTGCCAACAGTGTGAAACTGATCTGCAGCACAGTGGCCAAGACTAAAAGAGTTTAAGTTTTAGACACATTCCTTCTCCAACACACCTGAATCAAATTAGTGTCTCGCTAAAAGGCCTCTACCAATCTGAATGACTTCTGGGGAGGGAATTCAGCTACTTGATATAAGTACATGCATTCAAGTATGTTGGAGAATGGATGCATCTAAAAGCAGAACGGTAGCTCTCGTGGACAGGACTTGGGCACCGCTAGTGTAATTTATGAAAAAGGTTCAGTATGTCTTTCAGTTTTATACAAGATTCTCAATCTGTGTTAAATCAGTGCAGGTATGAATAAAGTTCCCGTACAGTCCTCTATTCCTGTGTGCAGCTGTCAAATCTAGCTGATCTGTTCCAGGATACTGATTCCTAAAGGATTCCTCACATCAGGATTCATACACTTAACCCTCCTGTTTGGGACAACTGGAGCAGTAAATGAAGTCAGTGATAGTAATTCCCACTGACAAGTCCATTACACATGGAACCCAATTCAAGAGTTGGATATTCCAATCAGGACAAGACATCCAGATTAAAAAATAGCTTTGAATATGTTTTATTCTCTCCTGTAATCGTAAAATTAATGTTTGCAATCTCTAAACTACTATAAGATTTAGGAATGTATGTATGTTTCTAATGCACATTTCTGTGTCTAGATTACACGCCTGACTTTTAAACATTAAAGCATCAGTATGAAACTTTTATTAAAAATGTTTTGCATATTTTTAAAACTGTCACTATGTTCTGATAATATGAGATAATCTGTGAAAAGATATATCTCCCCCAGTTCCTCCCTGTCTGAAGAAATGCACCGTTTCCAATCAAAAACAACCAATAAGAGCCAAGAGGATGGTCATAACGCTGAGAATCATCCTTGTGTACTCACTGCTCAGTTTTCTAATGGCAGCACAACGACTTATTGTTTCAGGAAAATTGTTTATCCACTGACATCGATGGCCATGCTAACTAGCCTGAGCATTCACAAAAAGCTCTGCCCGCCTGAATAAGCTGCAGGGTAACAGAGAGCAGGGGGAGGAAGGATGAGCAGCGTCACATGGAGGATAATTGACAGTGCTAAGACCCTCCTCCTGGCTCCTCCTTTTTTCACAAATAAACTGTCTTTTGCCATAATGTCACCACATACTAACAGGTTAAACAAATATGCAACAAAATGTTTTAGATAAAAGTTGCATACTGCAGCTTTTAATATTTTAAACGGGCATATAGCGCTGCCACATTTAATATCTTAGCAAGGCGGACATCTCAAGTTGACAATCGATGGCAATTAATCTCCCCTTTTGATACCCTTTGCCCGTAGCTCAGTGTAATCTGCAGAGTTCTCTTGTGTTTATGCACGTCACCAATTCACAGTGGACAAGAGCGATTCTCTAGCTGACATGAACCTTGTGTGTACAGATAATGCACTAGCATTGTTCATGGGACATTAGTGTTTGGTTCAATGAGACACAACAAGCACGGAGCTGATGATCTCCAGCTATTGATTGTCAGCTTTGGGAAATCAGCCAGGGGTTGCAGAAATTGTGTGCAAACAGTATACAACATTCAGTCCAAGGTGATAGTAAGCTGGTATGAAGAGAAACATATTGCTTGAATCTAATAATAAACCCATCTGTCTTTGAAGACGTAGAACATATAATTGTATTGTAATGCTGTTCATGTGATAAATATGAATAGCATGTTTAACACATGCTGCGCATGTGTCAAATGTAGCTCGACTAGAGCAAAAGACTGATTGAGTAGAATGGTTCTGTTTATGTATTCTAAAGAAATTGGAGTGCAAAAGAAGCTGTTTGTCTTGCAGCATGCTAGCACTCTGCCTGGGAGCTTCCAGCACTAAACCAAACAGCTACTTAAATTTTTTTGAATGAGATTACATTGGATTTGATCACCTCTAATTTAAAATTGGAAATAATGTCTGTTCAAATCTGAATTGGATAATGCTCTGTTAGACCGAGATTTATATTTAAATTTCTGTGTAACAGAAATCACAAGAAGAGAACATTGTCAAATATTTTTTGACATTAGGTTTGTCCAATCTTTAGAATTGGACAAGCATGAAAACTGCTGTAACTAGACTAGTCACTAATGGACTGACTTATTGTAAACTGATTAGTATTTCAGTTTACAATAAAATAATAATAAACCTGTGATAAGTGAAACATTTATTGTACCGTATTTGAAAGAAAACAAAACCAGGTATTTGTTTTTCATACAAAATGCCTTTAAAAAATGTGTATATATTTTTTTCCAATTTTTTTCTATTGTCCTGCTTAGTTAAATAATCCAGCTTGTCAGAAGTTTATTGCAACAAGCCACATCTCACCTTCTACGTGCCACTATATATGTTATTTACTCCATTATTTTACTCTGACAAATTGGTTGTTAAGCAGATTGGCTGTGTTAGAATGCCCAGCTGAGCCGAGAGATTGTTAAAGCAATCAATCTCCTCCTCCTCATTTCTGCCTCTTTTAGCAGAAGGAGCGATTGCAGGCAGCATTCATGGCCCCAGGGAAGGAAAATGTGTTTCGTTGAACTACTGCTAGCCTGTCGGTGTGGAATATCAGACTCCCAGTGTGTTTTTCACCGAAATGGACCTTGTAACTGAGTGTGTCAGGTCCTATCCCCAGAGAGCTGACAACCTCCTTACCTTGACACTGTGATGGAGCGGAGGGAGGCCATGATAAATCTGCTATATAACTTCTCCGGAGCCTGGCCCAGGTGCAGGTCACACCAAGAAGAGCTCATTAGCCAGACCTGCTTACTGGCCTCGAAGAAGCAGATAGAATGAAAGAGACTGTCTGTATGAAGGACTGTGAGGATACAGCACTCCTAATTTACCCAAATCCTCGACTAATCCAACAAGTCCCAGATCCATAATCCTCTCTGTTCTCACAATGAGAAGCAGGCTACATTGAAATTCTACAAAAAAAAAGTTGCTTTTTGATGAAAGAGTATTTATAACCTATTATACTAAACTCAAGGGAGCAACGCCTGCTTAAATAAGGCAGTTATTACCTTAAAGGCTGCTGGCAGTGCTAAATGAATGCTTGGGTTGCTAATGAAGGCAAATTGCCAAGGTCAAACTATATGCTGCTGCAATTTAATGCAACCTCCCACACTCAAGGTTCCAATGCAGTCTGGAAAAGTATGGGAATTTCCTTCTTTCTGTCTGTTGAAAAGTAAGACATGTAAGTGCAACAAGCTCTACAGTGCTGTACATGTATGTTTATTTTTCCTTTTCGCATTGTTTGTACAGAAATTGACATTGAGCGCTGTGTTCGCGAATCCATCAACCTCTTCTGTTGGACTCCAAAGAGCGCTACCTACCGACAGTATGCTCAGCCAATGAAAGCTGGTGGTGAAGGCATCTTTGGGAAAACAGCAATATATTTCTCATCCGACTACCAAGACATGCCCAAGATGGACCTGGTTAGTCTCACACATAATTATTATTATATTTACATTAAAAAAATAAGGTGGGAGCAATTTATAATTGCTTTTTGCTTTAAAATTTTCTGAACTAATTAAGTGAGAGAGTAGAGGCTGGTTAAATCTTATAATAGAGACTGGTTTAATATAAATGTGGTGTAAAATGATAAAATCATACAAAACAAAATTAAAATTGACTGTTTGCATGCTTTTATTAAAATCAAATACTTCACAATGCATAATAAACTCAATTGTAAAATACTATTGATTGATTTTTGGATCTGGTTTTTAGCTTACCAGGGATAATTGATCTGTTTTGTAGTGTAGTTGTGTGAAGTAATTAGTAAGTCAGTCTCATAATTAACATTATAAGGGCATGATTTCATCTTGGAAACTCACCATCAAGCTAAGATAAAGATCTTCATTGCATGGCTGTCAATATAGAATATTTTTTACTTCACAAAAATATTATGAGGTAAAAATTTAAAGCAAACAAATAAAATAAAAAGATTCATAAGAGTTGAAGTTTATGCTGTCATGTAAATGTTCTTTCCTCCACACTACATTTCCATTACAAATGCAGAAGTGAAATTTTGTAATGTCTTGAAACCATAGTTATTTTTATTTTTTATTATTTCAAAACCACAACCTACCTTGAGACTGGTAGCTGGACCATGTATTATAAATGCAATTACATTGAATAAACAAGTGATGACCATGATATCAACACTGAGAGTAATGCTAAACTAACGGTATTAAAAGTTAAAATGTGGAAGTGCAAGGGTTTTTGATTTGATATATGATCACCTTCTTATTTCCATTCTATTGAAAACTATTAGTATCATACTGCAAATTTATTCTTCATTTCTCCTCCAGTGCCATCCATTCAGACCTGGGCATTAGAGATGTAATAGGTGCTGACAGTTTTATAATAAGCTCATTAAAAGTGTATTATCTCCATCTGAGCTACTTGTCTCTCTTACAGCTGGAGACTTTTATATCTAACTGAAATCTGTTACATTTGAGTCTCTGAACAGATAATTCCCAAAATGTAGATGAAGCTCAAAGCCGTGTAAATTATTATGTACTTCTCACTCTAACAGAGCTTTAACCGCAGATGTTATTTTAACACGTTTTATTTTCCAAGAGTTATGTTCACAAAGATTCCTTTTCTTGAGCTTTAAAAATAATTTACAAGCCCCTTGTAAATTAATTATCAGACAAATTACAATTTTGTCTGATAATTAAATGAACATATATCTTAAACACAAATAGTAATATACACTGCCTGGCCAAAAAAAAGTCGCCACCTGGCTTTAACTAAGCAAATAGGTACAAGCCTCCTATTGGATAAGTACTGCATAGGCGATTATCTTTCAGCTGGCAACAAGTTATTTAACCCCAGCTGATGCAACTCCTCATTTCTTAAACAACCATGGGAAAAGACACATCCTGTGGTCGTGGAAAAGACGTTAGTCTGTTTAAGAAGGGTCAAATCATTGGCATGCATCAAGCAGAGAAAACATCTAAGGAGATTGCAGAAACTACTAGAATTGGGTTAAGAACTGTCCAACGCGTCATTAAAAACTGGAAGGATGGTGGGGAACCATCGTCTTCCAGGAAGAAATGTGGTCGGAAAAAAATCCTGAATGATCGTGATCGGCAATTACTTAAACGTTTGGTCAAATCAAATCAAAGAAAAACAACAGCAGAACTCAGGAGCATGTTTAATTGTGAATGCAAAAGCATTTCCACACGCACAATGCGAAGGGAACTCAAGGGGTTGGGATTGAACAGCTGTGTAGCCGTAAGAAAACCTCTAATCAGTAAGGCTAACCAGAAAAAAAGGCTTCAGTTTGCTAGGGAGCATAAAGATTGGACTCTGGAGGAATGGAAGAGGGTCATGTGGTCTGATGAGTCCAGATTTACCCTGTTCCAGAGTGATGGGCGCATCAGGGTAAGAAGAGAGGCAGGTGAAGTGATGCACCCATCATGCCTAGTGCCTACTGTACAAGCCTGAGGGGGCAGTGCTATGATCTGGGGTTGCTGCAGTTGGTCAGGTCTAGGTTCAGCAACATTGTGTGCCCAAAGAATGAGGTCAGCTGACTACCTGAATATACTGAATGACCAGGTTATTCCATCAATGGATTTTGTCTTCCCAAATGGAACGGGCATATTCCAAGATGACAATGCCAGGATTCATCGGGCTCACATTGTGAAAGAGTGGTTCAGGGAGCATGAGACATCTTCTTCACACATGGATTGGCTACCACAGAGTCCAGACCTTAACCCCATTGAGAATCTTTGGGATGTGCTGGAGAAGGCTTTGCGCAGTGGTCAGACTCTCCCATCATCAATACAAGATCTTGGTGAAAGATTAATGCAACACTGGATGGAAATAAATCTTGTGACACTGCAGAAGCTTATTGAAACAATGCCACAGCGAATGCAGGCTGTAATCAAAGCTAAAGGCGGTCCAACAAAATATTAGAGAGTGTGACCATTTTTTGGTGGCGACTTTTTTTTTGGCCAGGCAGTGTATGTACTACTTTTCAATGTAAAGACATACAGTCCCCTCCAAAAATATTGGAACATCAAGGCAAATTCCTTTGTTTTGTTGTGAAGACATTTGGGTTTAACATCAAAAGATGAGCAGAACAGTTCAGATTGCCAGCTTTTATTTCCTGATATTTACATGTAGATGTGTTAACTCAGGACACACCTAAGAACTTGACTGGTCTACACAGAGTCCTGACCTCAACACAACAGAAAACATTTGGGATATTCCTGTACAATGTATTCCAAATGTATTACTTTGCACTGTATTTATATCACAAAGAACTGCCTAGACTGCAATAAATGCGAGCTAGGTAGTTTAGCACCATGCACACTGACACTGACACTCGTGGTATATTTGATGACACTTGTTGTTTAATGCAGCATAAAAATATTTTAGAAGATAAAGAGGTGGTATGGTGGTTTAACATTTTCAAATCCAAAACACCAGACGTCAGTTGAAAGTAACTTTATTAATACAACCTTGTTTAGATGGAAATAACAAATATAGTTATTTTATTTCAGCAACTAGCTAGACTGCTCATCATCGGGAGTCCTTGTTTGCTGTGCAACCAGAGCACAAAGACACTGTTCTATTATGAATTTATTTATTCATCACAAGTTACAACATTCACCAATATTATCACATATTTTCCTAATATTGGCAGCCCTAAATTGGGATAAATTAAAGGAGAGGCTGAAAGCCAGGCTTTCCTGTCCAGCCTCAATATCAGACATCACCAATGTTCTACTGGAAAAAAGGCAAAAAATTTTCATAAACATTCCCAAACCTTGGAGAAAACCTTCCCAGAAGAGTAAAAGCTGTGATAGCTGCAAAGGCTGGTTAGAGATCATATTGAACAGTTTGGATTAAAAGTGGAATAATACTTGAGTTCACATTTGTGACAAGCAAATACTTTTTGGCAAGATAGATTGTATTCATACACACAAAAGAATAAACGGATCATTTACTGGGCTCCCAGATGATTGCTGTGCTCTCTCCTTCAGACGAAGCTTATTTTTATGATCTTCAGTATTGATCCATTGTTGCATTTGTGTGCTTCTCACCTCTCTTCTTAAAACATCCAGTCAACAGTGTGTTGTGTTAAGCTAACAGTCTCAGAGGCCTGAGTAAAAACACACATGACTTAGAAAAACAGAGAGCACAAGATTTGATGCGTTCTTCAGGCCCCTGAAATAGGAGAGAGGTGATGTTATCCTCAAGGCAAGAAATTATCCTAAGAAAGCTTAAAAGCAAATTGAACACACATATAAATAGACATGTGATAAAAACAATTTCAAAAGCTAAAAATGCTTCCATAATGTTCAGGGTATTAAATTAAATTAAATTCAAATTCAAATGTATGGTATTTATCTCAAGATCTATACTTCTATAAATACTTCATCACAGTACTAACAAATAATGAAGAAAAACACATACCATAATTTTTTTTTAAAATTATTTTTAATTAAGCATTTCTGCTTTGGGTAAAATAACCTGTTAAATATTGCAGTTATGGGAATATAATTGCAAATAATCATAAATAGTTATTTTAATTTTGACAACCTGTACACTGACCTAAAGAAAAATAAACATCCTCCAATCTTAGTTGTAAGCTTCATGTTCCTATTGCACAGATTATTATGTAATAATTAAGACATTTGTTGTGAATCAGTGTTTTATGAATAAACTTAATAGAACTGAACTGCGGCTTTCGTAAAAGCTTGGGGTGCTGTCGTACTATGAAATATGTGGTCAAATAGATAAATCACATGCAATGAATGATTGTGTCACACTCTTCTCTATAATATCAGGAAACGCTGCTCTCAGGTTTTCCTCTGAGAAAACATTCATCTCAAACTGTCTAGACTACTTAGACAGGGAACAAGCTCTCCTTCTCAGATGGAGCCAAACTAATTTCTTCACTTTTGTCCTAACGTACTCTAACTGAACTGGACATGAATATGAAAAAACAACACACAAAAAAACCCCTATATATAGATGGATTTATGAGGTGGGGTCCTTACCCCATGACTATCCTCCTCCAGTGCAATTTGGTCTAATAGTGCAGGTTTTTTTCTGACTTCAAGAATGTTTTAGGAATTGAAGAATACCTGTAGCGTCACACGTTTATTCAAAACCTTGTTTCATCTGAATTTTAAAGCGTTATTATATATAGTTAAATTATGAACAGCTTGGCTTTATTTGCCAAGCTGTTCAGACAAACAAGGAATTTGACTCTGGTTCCGATCCGCCTCGTTTCTGTCTGCTGACCCGTCATTGTTCTGGATCAGACCAACAACTGGGATGTCAAAAGCAAAATTCAGGATTTTTGCAGACTGAACTGTTGAGGTGCATCATTTGTGTTCTTTTTAAAATTGGAAATATGTTTTATTAAAAAAAAAGTTGAATGTTACTCTAAGGACTTCTGTGTGGCCAGATACGTTAAACCAAAGAAAAATGGAAATTTTATTTTATTTTAAAGCCTCCCTCTGTTTTATAGTTAACTTCTGTCTGGATGTTGATAGTTAACAATATTTGTTCTCAGCATTTCCTTGGATTCTGACCACAGTTTTAAAGGAACATGTTTCCCCATATTGTGTGACCAGAGTATGGGCAACTGATATGTGCTTTTGTTTTTAGAATTACAAAAGCACATATCAGTTGTGCTGGTTCTGTTATTTCTGTTTAGAGTCATCACTGTCTCGTCAGTGAAATGCCAAAGTTCCTGTAAGCCATCCTTGACTCTCACCCTGCTTACTTTGACATTTAAATAACCATGCAGGGCTTCATCAGACCAGAACCCTGACAAGCTGTGCATTTTCCCTGTTTCTGTTCATTAATGGAGGAGGTTGTACCACAGATACCTCTGTATATGTGTGTATTTAAAGACAGAGGTTTCTCAAAACTCAACGTTCCTAACTACATTTTTGACAGCTACCATGTTACTCATGCATAAGCTTGTTTTCTTCCAATACAATCCTGGTCAGAAGATCCACTCATTAATCACAGGTTGATTTAGCATTTATTCAAACTGTTTTCTTTACAGCGTGGCAAGAGACCATGCTGTAATTATACAGCACAGAACTTTAACAAATTTTAAGGTTTTAAAACCTTCTGTATTTATACAATGTGACGGTTGTATAAATGCAATCACATTTTGTGGGAATACACATACAGGAAAACTGCTGTTCTGGGATATTAATTTATTGCATTTAATTCCACCCACTTTATGTAAGTAAGCATAGCCATCCAATATTGAACTTGTTCTTACATTATCAGTTTACCTTCTACAAGACTTAAAGGAAAACAAATCAAGTGCAAATTTGCCTGATATAGCTTTACTAGCTCAGCCTTCCCTGCTAATAAAGGTAAGGTCAGACAGTTAGTTGTTTTAATCACTTCAGTAACCATTTGAAAGCCCTTAATGCGTATAAAATTAGACCCAAGACGTCATGACTGTGTTCATTCCTGTTGTTGTTTTCCATTTTGCCTTGTTGAAAACTTCTGCAATCCTTCTATCACAGCCTACAGAATTTGATCTTGGACTACTCGACATCTATGGCACAGAATAAATAAATGTGATTTATCTTTCCTATACAAAGGACAAGGGAAAATATATTTCTTTTCAAAACAGAAATTGAAAGTTGCAGAGCTGTTGTTTGGAAACAAAAATTGTAAATATTGCTGTTCAAATGTTTTTCTTTTAAATCCACATCCAAATTTTTAGAAAGTGTCGAGAGATGCATTTGATTATTCAGAAAATATGCTTGAAAAGAATTTAATAAACCAGAAACGATCTTAACCAGCTGGAGATGCAGTTGGCTGTAATCTGATGTAACCCTCCTTGCTCTTGTGTCAAAAATAGCTTTTATAATACAACGAAAACTTTGTGATTTTATTTTTCTTTACTGTTACTCAGGAAACAGATGTATTGTTTATACATGATACCTTTTAGGAAGGAGTGATTTTCAGCCTATTTGGGTGGTACAACACTTGGCCACCACTGCAGAGAAGAGCTCTGGGTCCCGCAGCCATGCCTCTGGCTGCCTGCTGCATTGAATCTGTTTGGCAGCTCATGAGCAAACCCACCACAGGATTATGTTCTGGCCACGGCTGCTGCTCATCTGTCAGTATTACAGAGGGGAATTATTTAACCCTTTCAGTCCTGATGCATCATTTATATGGTTCTTCCTTTCAGACTGATGGCAGATTTTTACCACATTTACAGCATTGTAATGTTACGCATTTGAAGAGGCACTTTTTTTTTCTTCAAATGATCAACTCAAGGGTGTTATAAATGTAATTTCTTTGTAATGTTTATTCATGTTGGAGAATGAGAGTGGTTTTATGTGGGGCTATTGTTAAAAAAAATCTTACGTCTGAAAGGATAAACATGGGAGTCATTAAGATGTAATTGTCTGTTTATTGGTTATTTAATGACAATAATCAAGCTGGCAAGTTTCACGTCATCTCTAAATGATTAGCTTTTCATCATAACAGCGTTCAGAAATTCTATCCTGCTTCATCTCTTTTCCTGTGACCTCCTCTCTTGCAGTCCCGAGAGCCCCTGGCGCTGTGTGACCTGAAAGCTGAGGTGTCTCCCCGAATCTCGGCTGAGGATCTAATTGACCTCTGTGAACTCTCTCTCGCCGGACCAACCAAAAGGAATAAAAGTGGCAAGCCAAAAATTGTTGCTGTCGACATCCGCAATGTGGAAGAGTATCCTTACCATTTAATAGATATCATTCCTGACTGCTCTTGTTTCTCAGCTGTTTATCAGCTTAATAATGCTGAAACTACTACATAAATTCCTACATAAAAGTGGATGCTGATACAGTGGTAGGTTTTACTATATTGAAAAGCGTGACCCAGTGAAGGTTGTGGAGATACAAGGACAAACAGTCTGGCAACAACAGCGCTGAGCCCCTCACTTCTTGCTACATCATTAAGCATCTCTTCACAGAAACAGACAGTTAAATCTGTCATCTGAAACCGAAGCCTCCAACACAGTCACCCTATGATGATTTGTGGTGATGTGGGATCATTGCTACTTACCATTAGCGTTGGCTATTGGGATTCTGGTTTGAGAATGATGTTTCTATTTTTTGCGGGATAACTGCTGTTACCAATCCAATCTGATCTGATAATGTATTTCTCAACAGTTTACATGTTCAGACGCTGAAGCAAATTATTTAATGACTCTCTTTCTGCTTTTATGTTTTCAACAAGACATTTTTCTCAGCCATCTAACAAAAATATGTTGTCCAACTTCATCCTCACTATTTTCTGAAGGTTGAGTGTTTACTTATGTGATGAACTACATAGTTACAATGGTTACCTCTGTTAATGTTACCTTATATCTCTTTTTCTGATAACCTGTCTGAAACCTCTTACCTAAAACCAGAGACTGGCTCACTGAAATATTTGTTCAAACAAATATGACTTAAAACCTATTATTTACATAAAAAATGCATACAAATGTTCTTTTTTTGTCTTATGTATGTAACTTTTTGATATGCTTAGGTTTCTTGGTAGAGTTACAAACGCACAAAGATCATAGACTAAATTGGCTCTGTGTCTGGGAAGGGGAAGTGGAAAGAAATTTAGGAGGGATGAGCTTTTTTAGTTTCTCGTCCAAATTCTGTAACATGCAGTAAGCCCAGCACAAAGCTGCCCAACCAAATACTGCAGTCTGGGAGAGGGGATAGCATAAAGTAGGAAGATTAACCAGGGGACTCAAGCATTGTTTTGGCTTTTGAATGCTCTATCTTTCCTCTTTCATGCAGTGTTGGTGTCTGCATTCCCTTTAACAGAACTGATTATCCTTTTCATTCTTTTCTAAAGAAGGCATTTTTCATGCTGCTAAAGAACATTTGCAGTTCACAACATTCAAAGACTTGTATTGTGGGAAAGATAAACAAAGTTCACCACAGTTGTAGGCTTTGCTTCAGAGGGATTAGCACACCTGCCAAACATTGCACTCCTTAACCCTACTGTCTCCAGCTTTGGTAGAGGACATGTTTCAGGAAGCATCAACATTCCCTTTAACAGCGTCTTCGGGGCTGATGGTGAACTTGTGCAGTGTCCTGCTTCAGGAGCCCTCCAGAACTACAGAGGCCGCGTAATTGTGATCGTCAGCCATGCTGTAAAGAGTGCTGCTTTGGTGAGCAAGCTGAGCCACAGATACATCAGTATGCCACACACTACATTAAAAACTTTATGTATTAGTAAGGCGTGGTTATTAAAATTCACTTTCTTTAAAAGATGTATTTTAACAGACTTCTATAGAAATATTCTATCAATGCACCTATGAGAACACGAATAAAGCAGTGTTGTTAGTACATGAAGTGTACAATTTTATATACAATTTTATACAGTTTTACTCAATATTTAAAATGCATAATTTACTTACATGGTAATATTAGTGCCATCCTGCTCTTTGCTAACAAGTGGATGATAATTAGATCAGTAGAGTAAAAATAAATTAGTAACCAAAACTTTGAATAACCACAAATGGACATTAAAATATAGCTGGACTAGAAAAATCCAAAAGGCAGACAAAATATTTTATGTGCAGAGAAGCTTTTTTTTTTTTTTTACTTCGATCGAAATGTGTCTCAATAATTGCAACAAAAACATATTACATCAAGGTGATTTGTGATTACAAATTCTGTTTTACATTTCAATAAAGATGTTACTCCTCTAGTAGAAAATTACGATTGCTGTTGTTTGAATTTCAGAAATGACTTTGCATATATTTTTCTTCTTCCCAGTTTGCTGCACATCTGGTCAAGGTGAATTTTTCTCGTGTTTGTATTCTGGATGGAGGGATCAGCAAGCTGAAGCCCACAGGACTCCTCACTGTCCCCTCACCTCAGATCTGAACTCATAATCCACCTTCAGATTAAAGTAACCATGAGGACTGAAAATTGTTTGTGGATAAAATGGGAAAAAAAATCTGTTAGTGAAAAAATGTCATCATGTCATAGTGTTACAAAATATCAGTTTGATTAAAATTTTAACTAGATTGTTGATGATCCTTCTTCATTTATTTTGTGGTCAGAAAGTGTTTCTTCGTGCATGTCTTGTAAAATTGACCTGTAGTCAGTATGTATGTTAGTGATTCAATAATAAATTGATGTATTTTTTTTTAAATAAATGTATCTCTTTATGTCCTTCATATGTTTGTTGTTGAATCTAATGATATAGACCAGGTCTTCAACTCAGGTTTTGCATACTACCCCTGGCAAAGGTGAGAAACCATTTCTGATTAATACTTGCTAGCCTTTTTTTATTTATATATTTCATGAAGAGCATTTGTTTTTAACTGGGACTTCAATTTTCCCTAGTTTACAGCTTCAAGTAGAGAGGGAATGTTCACAATCATAAAAAGATCCCTGACTGCCCGGAAATAAACCGCCCTCTGCATACCTGATGACATTGCAAATCGTGGGCTGGAGGACGTCCCACACTTCTACTACAGATATGATGGACTTTAACTCTGGGAATTAATCCACAAGTAAAATAGCCTTTCCCCTTTCTGAATTATATTGTTGGATACTTACCATGCTTTACCTTGCTGAAGAATACTTTATTGATAACAAAAGAAATGTATATGTTGTTCTAACTTTAATCTTGGCAGTGGGTTAGTTGGAGCAGGTGTATGATGGCATCATCAACTCCACGGTGATAAACAGCAGGAGGTCCCGATGTGTTTGTTTACCTACGCATTTGGGCCAACAGGAGTCTCTCCAGGACCTTCATTATGTGGGATGTCAGGACAACAGGCTTATAGTTGTCGATGGCTGATGATACCGGATTAACGCAGGATGTCTTCCACAAAAGTGAAAAATGGAAGTTCTACCTGAGGTCATGTTAAGCTTGAAGAGATGTTGCAGAATCCTCAGAGCTTCTCTGCAAAGCCATCAGGACTCTAGGGCTGGCACAATCTGGACCTACAGTCTTGTTCCAGTTCAGTATCTCCAGCTGCCTCTGAAGCTGCTACCCCCGCGACCTGACCCCGGATAAGCAGAAGAAGATGGATGGATGGATGGATGGATGGATGGATGGATGGATGGATGGATGGGTCTGTTTGCTTAAAATGTTAAAGCCACACAAGATGGCTGGAGTTAGGCCATTTGGACATATACCTATTCAGGCTAGAGATAGTCCAACTGGCCTGAGGATTTTATCTAGCAGGTGCTTTTGTTCAGTAAATAGGGCCATTACCTAGGCCAAGTACCCTGGTAATGGCCTCAACGCATCTCACAGTTGCACAATTGTTCCTTAGACTTCGACTTCGACTTAGACTGACTTTGTTGTCATTTTCAATGCACAGGGTGTATACAGAACGAAATTTCGTTGCATACGGCTCAGGATAATGTTTGAGGTTCCAATGTTGTGAGTAAAATAAAATACAGTATAAAATATGATTATAAATCTAAATATAAAATATAAAGTGCAGGACTGACAGTAAAATAGAAGTTATTTAGCTCTGTACATGTGCAAGGTATAAAGTGGAGACCAGTTTTTGAGTGCAGTCCAGTTAAGAGCTCAGCAGTCTGATGGCAAGTGGGAAAAAGCTGTTTCGGAACCAGGTAGACCTGCACCGGATGCTGCAGAACCTCTTTCCAGAGGGCAGCAGGGAGAACAGTCCATGGTGGGGGTGTGAGGGGTCACTGATGATGTTTCGGCCTCAGGACACGCATCCTGCATCGATGGTTGACCTGACACTTCGCCCTTTTGCCTGAGCTGGGTGTGGAAGGTTGTTGCCGAAGCAGTTTCTCCTTGTGTGCCTTCTTCTCACTCACATGAGAGTTACCGAACTCTTTTGCAAGCTCAACCAGGAAGTCCACCCGTCTCTCCTGCACCCCAATGCATGCCTGATAAAGCACATGTGCATTCAGTGCTGCCATGTCAATCATGTTTGCCAGGTTTGCTGACCAGCTGTCACATAGTGATGGAACCTTGGTCACCCCCCGCAAGATTATGACTGAAATAAATGCCATTAGTTCTTGTGAACTAAATAGGTGAAGCAGTCACCTATTTATCCTCCACAGCACAAAAGGCTGCATGCAAATTTGCATGTGCTAAGTCTCCCAGATTTCTTTTGCTTACACTTTTTGCATGATTTTTTTGAGGTGGATCAACACAATTAATACCCTCTTAGCTTTATTTCAAAGAGAAACATTACTAATTTCTTTTAGAAAAACCTTTGCATATTTTTTGAAACAGATTGTATGTTTTGCAAACTCTATGTACATTTGGCAAAATGACCTGGATAATGCAGCACAACATCATGGATCAGCTGCAAAAGGTCACATCTCTCCAAAAACACTTCATGTATGCTTCAAAACTAAACTGAAGAGCACTACCTACAGGAGATCTGATCTCCTGCAGGTATCATAGATACCCACCCCCAACATGGACAATTCACACTCCTACCTTCTGGCCTGACGGTCAACGGCCACATTTACAATTGAAGAAGAATGCTAATTTGAGCCATCAGAGTCGTCAGGGTGGACTCAGGGCCTTTTGGCCCTGTTTAGCCATTCTAGGGAGAAATCAAAAACCCAGCCATTCTAGTGTTAAATTTTTTTAAGACACAAATTATTATTTTGGACAATTGTGATTTATGTGCATGTCTTTTGATGTGGACTGTTAAATTAAGATCAATAAATTTAACTGGTGGTGGACAATGTTTTTCAGTTTTTCCTTATTTCTAACACAATTACTTAATAAAAATAAAAACTGTCACTTTTCCCTGTTTTAATATCAACCCCTACAAACTACCAATATGGGATTATTCTCTCCAAAATGTTTCCACTTTTGTCATGTAAAGTATTGTTCCTATTAAAATAGTTTTCCAATAACATATTCTAAGAATCCCTAAAAAAGACAAAACATTTTGTTTTAAGAATTTTGAACATTTGTGTTCTAATTGTCTGTAATATCAAAATTGAAATAAAAGATTGCCAAGTCATTTATAACAAAATACTCATTGCAGTATCCATCTATAACATTTAAAACGAAAAACTACACACATTATCTGCCTCCCCCCATCATTCCACCTCCAAAACAAAGTAATAAGAACATATGGGGTCAGTGCAGCTAAGCACCAACCTCATCTCATCTGGTCTGAATGAATTAATCAATAAATACTTCTGTATTTATTTTGATAAAGTCACTGCAATTTTATTCTGAAACAGCAGGAGACACTGGTGAGAAAGGAAAGCTTATTCAGGTGGAAAGTCACAAACATAATTTCCATTCTTACATCTACATATGCAGGATTTTACTGATGGAAACATGAAAACTGAAGCATTTTGATTTTATCTCTAAAGTGAATTTAATCACGGTTGCTCTTCTCATACAATCATGTTTTACATCTGTGAATTTGCACAGGTTTGTTAATCTTTGCATCTCTTTGTGACCTACCAAAGAATATTTGAAATACTGATGCTAAACTAAGTTCAGGAACATATTAAGTTCTCCTTATTTTTTTCATTATTACAACTATTGTCTTTACCCTAGTCAATCTCTGTGCTTGGGTCCTTTCCTAACAAATCCTCTGTAAATCTCCATATGTAGCTCTTACCTTGATGATAGTACATTTGAACTTCGCCACTGACGGATAATCAAGGGTTTTTCTGTTTTTTATTTTTATTTAATTAAATTGTATTTACTAAATTAAAAGTCACAGAATTTTTACGGTCTGGGGGCAGCTTTAAAGAAATATGAACTGAAGAACAGAAGAAACAGGGATCATAGAACAATGGCTAACAGAGCTAGTATGACACTAACCCCAAAACACAAAAAGCATTTAGAAAAGAAAAATAATTGTTACAGAAATTGGTAACAAAAACAAACTTCAAACAATATGAGAAACTACCTTAGCAACTACCTTTTAGACTCCTATTCTTCCAACCCAGAAAAGGAATTAGACCAGAGGATACTTACTTATACAAATCTACCAACCCTGAATAGGAGTATCTAGTTTACTTACTTTGGATCAACATTATTAGCTTTTTCTTCTTTTGCTCTTTCCTTTGGTTTGTTATTTTGTTTGTATTTCTTTTTAAATCCTGTAAAGCGCTTTGTATTGCCTTGTTGCTGAAAATGTGCTATATAAATAAAATTTACTTTACCTTTTACCTTTACACCTTTACTTTATGTGTATTATCCTGTAGAAAAATTAAAGAACTGAATACAATATAGTGAATTTTATCAAAATAATTTTCTTAAAATGTTGATTTAGTAGGGTAATAACTTATTTATTTTATATATATTTTTTTTATTTTTGAGAATTTATTGAGTACTTGATCGGAAAGTTTTTTTTAAATCACATGCCTTTGCTCTGAATCCACTCATTCCACTTCTTCCACTGAATTTGAACTCTGTCAGCCTGAATAAATGCAAGGTGGGTTTTTTTCATGTTCACACCCATTAAAAATAGTATTTATTATTTTATCTGGTTTTACCTCGCAATTAAAAGTCTCCTTACTTCTAGGTTCTGAAAGAAAACATAAACTTATCTAAAATGTTGTGCTTTTCTGAGGTTGACTGTTTCTTAAAACCCAGCCATGTGTTCTTGGCTGGCTTTTCTCTTAACACAGTAAATAATTTAATCAGCTTGACTTCTCATAATGGGACAAAATCAATCATTCTTCTTGATTTTGTTTGTTTGGCTAAAAAGTGTAAGTGAAATGCACAATAATTGTTTTCTGCTTAAAAGCATTTTTATTTGCACTTTGCCAAAGATTCTTACACAGATATTTTTAAGCAACAAATTAGAGAAACTCATTTTCTAAAATGTTGATACTTTCATTTTAGTACTTGATCATAAACCCGGAAGATTTGTTTTCTGTTGCAAACATATCTCTTATGCAAGACATGTCTCCAAAACACAATGTTAGATATTCTCTTTGGTGCAGAATATTATTCCATTACCATATGTATAAAAAAGAAAATACAAACTCCATAGGGTCGGTGCACTCATTCGTCTGACTCCATATATCCCTGCATGCATCCCAAATAATAGCATTGCACTCAAATCTGCATTACACATTTAAACTGAAATAAAATTGAAAATAATTATCATGTCCTCCCACACCCCCAAAATAAAATGAAGCACATCAGTGTGGGATTATTATTAACTAAGAAAACTGAGAGGAAACTTCTCTTACTTTCCTAAATAGCCACACTGTTTTCTACCTCCTCTGGATCCAAGTATATGTACGGCACTTCCAGACTCTTGTTTCTCTCTTTGATTGCTGCACTCAATGCTGCCAACTCCTTTTGAAAGTTCTCTATCATCTGCCGTGGAGTCTCCTCACTGAAGTGGTTCTCGGGGTACTGACCAAGAGGTACCTGATGAAATCAATGACACTTAGTTTTTCTGCCACCGAGATGCAAATGTTTGAAAAATGTAGGCTACTTGTGTAAACATATAGAGCCATGAAGAAGTCGTGGAGTTGAATAGTAGCATTTTACCTTATTTATATACAGGTTCATCTCAAGAAAATAGAAAACCATGAAAAACCTAATTCATTAGGCCATTCACTGCAAAAATGAACCTCGTATATTATAAAGAAACATTACATCTATTTCAACCATTTATTTCTGCTCATTTTGTCAATGGATTGAAGCTACAGAAAATCCAAAAGGACATTTCTCAAAGTTGCATAGACCAAATAATACATGGACATTTTTTTGACAGAAACTTAGGGTGGGATGGTTAATTGTTTGTTTTGTTTTGTGGGTTTGTTTTATTGATCTGCACAGCATTTTGAGCTGCTTTTAGTACGAAGGATGCTTTATAAATAAAATCGATTGATTGACTGAACTCTCCTTCAATCTGATGGAAAGCTGTCAAATCATCAGTCTTTATTCTCCAAGCTCCACTTCATAACATTTCCTTACTACAAATACATTTGTGTCTACAGTAGAGGATTAGGGCCACCGAAAAAAGAAAAATAGAGATTAAGTCAGAATTCTTTTTTTTCTTTTTTTGGTGGCCCTAATCCTTTTCCGCATGTATCCATCTCATGTAATATTTAAGATTTCAAAGAAACTGAATTTTGGGTTTTCAATAGCTGTAAGGCATACTCATCAAAATGCGCTGAATACATTAGACTGTGTAATTAATCTACAACTGTAGATATATGGGTTTTTGGTTTTAAAGCTGAATAACTGAAATGGATTCACTTTTTAATTATTTTCTGCTTTATTGAGATGAACCTGTTCAAATGTTCTTGATAAAGCTTGACCATATGTTTGAAAACACACTGAAGTGTGAACACTCACAAAGTCACTGGACTTCTGGCTGAGCAGCCACAGAGTGGCCATCCCCTGAACAGTGGTGTTGACATCTGGCAGTGTTTTCAGCATTGTTTTTTCAGTCGCTTCCCCCTTTTTGGTTGGAGGTGGCAGTTGCAGGGAGATTGGAGTGTTTGGCATCCAGCTACCAAAGTCAAACTGCAGTATAGAAATGAGTATTATAGTTTGTTATTGATTTCTTTTGCTTGTGGAATTTCAAAATTTCAAAATACAGTTCTATTAACTTTAAAGCATAATGGTTATAATTACAGTTGTAGTTGTCTGACTGATAGCTTTAGTCAGTTTGCTGACTGGATTCAGGCAATGATTGCTTGAACCTTTAGATGGTTTAAAATAGTGTTTGCTTGGTTGTTTGTTTGTTGTTGTTTCTTTTACAACCAACCTTTAAATCTATTAAACTTGATATGACAGCCTACCCTGTCTTAACAAAATGTACATTATTAATAGAATCAAGGTAGAAGGTGCTCCTTGGTATAGACCTGACACACATTTATATTGATAATTCAAAAATAATATGGACACAAATATCCCTGCATACCACAGATAGTATACCTTATCAGAGCCACATGCGTTGAAGGATCATGAAAGGTGTTTTTACTCCTGCATTTATTGACTCACTATAGGAGCCTGGCAGAAGATCAGTTAAGACATAAACTTAATTCATAATGCAATGTGTTTGCATTATGTGTTTACAGGATTACAATTTTTTTTTATCCGTTTTATCTATGCTGTAAAGTCTGTATTCAAAAAAACTATGTGATTTGAAGACCATGTTTGGTGAATTTGAATTATGCTCTAGCATTTGTAGCATTATATATAGTATCAATTGATGGCTTTGTATTCATTTACTCTGAAATAACACAGCGAGCTTCAATTCATGTGCAAATAATACAAATCATATCTAAATCTTAGAAAATCATATCTAAATCCCAAACCCTGACCTGTCCACTGTTCACAGCAGCATGCTGGCCTGACCCGGTGAAGATCACCATGGTGACAAACTTGATGAGCTCATCCACGGTGGTAAGTTTCTGTGGGATTCCTGAGAATTAGAAAAAGTAAACTTAACATTTAAAAATTCGATGTTTGATCAATTCTTAACCGTCCATCCCATCCCACCGATTGTCTCTAACCACTTGTTCTTGTAGGTCTGTAAGTGGGTGAGGGTTGGGGTGGGTTGGTGCCTATCTCCAGCAGTCTTTGGGCAACATAGGGACACACAAGACAAACAACCATGCACACACACAATCATATCTAGGGGTAATTTAGAGACTAAATAACATAATAGTCAATTGACTTCTAGGAGGCAGCTGGAGTACCCAGAGAAGATCCATTCATACATGAAGAAAACGTGCAATGTTCTGGGTTGAGGCCCAGAACGTCCTGGCTACCAGGAAACAGTGCTACCAGCAGCATCACTTTGCAACCCGAATGCTTCCATTATACAGATCTGTATTATGTTTATCAAGCCGTATTATTTTCTTTAATGTATACCTGAGCGAGGCTGGGAAAGGAATCCATGTTCATAAATGTCCAAAATCCACTTTTGAAGTTCGGAGTCTTGCTGAACTTCAGCATTAGTCTTGTAGTAGTAGCTCAGGATACCCCGCACAAATCTTTCAGACACAGAAATATTTTGTAAAACATGTTAAATACATACCCAGTAAGAGTAAAGTGTGTTTCTCATTTCATGATTTTTTTTCAGGAATATTACTGAATTTGTGATACCTTTTTTCTTTTCTAATAATTTACATTTCTAATATTTTAAATATCACTGATTTCTTTAATACCACAAATTATTTGCATGGGCAAAATGACCATAAATGATACAGGACAATAGTCAAGATGATTACCAGAGGAAGTTACCTGATGTAAATTTGGGCTGATTTAAATTCAACATGAGAAAGGATTAAAGAAAAAAAAAACTGAAATCCACTAAAATCTTTCTTGATTTTTTTAACAAAGCTTTATTTAGCCCCAGGGATAACTCTACCCATCTATAGTTGCTGGAGAAGTTTTTTTTTTTTTGATGGTTCACAGTATAATCATTAATGTTGTTCTGTACAAACATGATTGTTTTGCAAGCCAAAATGGAAGGCCTTAGTCAGTATAAACAACAAAGCAGTCTGAAAATCACCTCAGACAAAAGGCAGAAAAAAATAATTACTACCCATTTCTCTTCCTAACACATTAAGTAGAAGTGTGAAAGTTTTGCACAATAAGCCATCTGACGATTTGTCGTTAACAGATAAAGTAGCATGATGTAAGATGCTAAATGGAAATAGCCTATTACACCTGTTGATAGTATCCCACACTCTGAGTGCATCATCTCTGTAGTAGAAGTTTGGTACGTCCTTCAGGCCACGCTCAGCAATGTCTTCAGGCACACAGAGGGAGCTGTATGTTACGGAGGACAGCGATCTCCTTAGAATTGTCATCATACCCTCTCCTCCAGAAGCTGAAAACTAGAGAAAGGTAAAGTCAAAGTTAAAGACAAACACTGTCATTCAAAATTAAAAATAATGATGTCCTTCTGAGTAAAGTTTTTTTTTTTTACTTTGGTGAAAACACCCTCCTCAGATATGAGTCTTTTCCGAGCTAAGAAGTTGATCTGCAGAGTGTAGCGAGTGTGAGGTATGAGAAGCTGAAAAAGGAGAAAACACTGTTGGTTATAACAGGAACAGTTTGCAAATAAAAAAAACGTATTCTGAATTACAATAAAACACAGTCAAAACTTCAGAATGAGTAAAATTAACAAATTAATAGTTCAAGTTTTTTACATGTTGCATCATCATGAGAATCTGTCAGTGTATGCATAAACACAGTGGAACCTGCAGCTTCAGTTACCTTGTAGAGAGGATGCACCATGGGCATGTTGCTCAACAGTGACACTGCAAAGACCTCAGCCAGCAGGTGAGTGCGCAGCAGGTGAACGTTGAGCTGATGCTCACTGAAATCTGCACTTCTGACAAAAATCTTTGCCATCAGCCAGTCGTACTTGGAATCAGATGGCAAGAAGATTGGATTGTCCTCTGCTGGTTTCTGCTTCAGCTACATCAGAGTTTAAATAAAGTATAGGTATTTATTTGATTACAGGTAAATCACGCAGATGAACAATGTTTCTGAAATTATTTAGTATTTTTTCTGCTGACTAATTTTTTTGAGAACCTCTGTGAAGTGTTTGAACTTAAGCCACACTGATAGTCTGAAATCAGATTAAACAAAACAGTAGTCAGATGGGCGTGTGTGTTTGAAGATATAACCTTTTGATAAAAGAACAAACCAGACTGGTGGTTGAAGTGATAAACCTATAGTCTTTGTGTGATCTGACTTCCAAGTTTTTCTACAAGTCTACTTTCTAAGAAAGGAATTTGGCTTGCGACTTATGTCAATTCTTTTCAAAATACACAACTTGGATGCAAATCTCTTGTTCTTTCTACATTTAAAATTGGCTTGATTAATTCACAAACTTATAACACCACAGTAAGTGTTGCCATCAGGCATCAATGTCTTGCTAAAAGTGCAAATGTCTCATTTCAGAATCAAAAAACAACAAAAAATGTTGATAGTGTGAAGGATCCATGAATTGCAATTGTTTTTAAAAGCAGATGCAGGATTCAAAAACACTTTTTTTTAAAAAAACACAAAAGGTCCTTTGGAGTCATGTATCCCTAAAACAGAAAAAAAAAAAGAATTTTGTTTTAAATAAAAAAAAGTCCACTCTAACAGGAATGTGTTGAATTAATGTGTGAGAAGTAGAGAGTGATCAGAAGAAAATCTTATAAATCAGCAGATTTAAACTTTTTCCCAAACAAAAATACAGTTATGAATTAAGTTAATTAAAGCATAAGTACAAAAATACAGCACCTGTTAGTGAGGGGGTAAATCCCTCTCACACTGACTGATCAATTTATCGAAAAGTTTATCCCAAAGTTTATGTTATGCCTGACTGTCTGGTTCCTGCCAAACTCTAATATTTGGCTTGTACAAAAAAGACATTTAATTGAATACTTAATAATTCGTGCACTTTAATTACTGTATATGAGTGCTAATCTCACCTGAATAGCAATTGGCATGAGTTTATCATCTGGAGCTTTGTGGAGCAAGACAAGTGGAGCCATCAGGTACTGCTTCTCGTCATTGATGGTGTTTGCTTTCACTCCATCCATTTGCTTGTAGTCACAAAGGAATATGTTGCCTTTCTGTTTAACATTTTAAGAAAATGTTAACAATTTTATTTAAAAACGCAAGAACCTCAAATCTACTTAGAAATAGCTATATATTTTTTTGTACAAATAATTACCTTAATTTCTTCTGCCAAGCTGCAACAACCATCAGGGAAAACCATTTTGTCAGTAACAGGAAAGTTGCCAGGCAGGATGGTGCAGCGGCGAATCAGCATGGGATTAATCCCGTTTAGAAACTGGTAACCAAAAAATGCATCTTCCTTCCAGTGTTGTTGGACATAGTCTGTAAAAAAAAAAACACACACAATTCTTCCACAAAAACACAATAAATTTGTTTAAAAATAAAAATGAAATGATAAATACAGTCTTCAAAAATGGTGGAAGAGCAAGCGGAATTTTTTGCAGGCCATGAGAGCACTTTTAACTTTTTGTTGTTGTTGAAGAATAAACACTCTAAAATACATTGTGAATACATTGTGTCAAGGAGAATTATTTTACATTTTCACCCAAATCACCACAAAACAAAAGTGTCACTGTGTTCTTTTTACAAGAAACTTTACAAAATGCAACTTAAACAATTACAACAAATATTAAACCCATACCCCAGTCTTAACAGGTTTCATGGCTTAGTAGGATTAACTTTAGCGCAAGTTGTCAATACCAGATATATCAGTCTGTTTGCAGCAAAAAACTCTGCTGATATCATCAATGTTCGTCCAATTAGTTTTTTTATCAGCCAGCCCCTTCAGTTTCAGCTCTGCCAGCCTAGTTAAGAAAAAACAAAAAGTTAATGTGACATAAAAATCTCAAATTAAAGGCATATCTGTATCAGACTATTAGGAGTTTACCCTGTGTTTGCTGTGAACAGAAATTCAGTCTGCTTGGTAAAGGAGAATCTGACTTCAGCAGGTAGAGATAATGGGCCATCTACTTTTATGCAGTGAGGAATTCCTTCCACATACACATCCCAGCTGAGAAAAAAATAGAATTTCTATGCTGTTTTATTTTAGTACAGATGGAAAAAATCATTTTGTTTCTCAATACAAAACACATCAGCATATGCACTTGCGACTTAGTAAATTAGAATTTCATCAAAAAGGTAATCAAAGTGAAACTCACACCCAAATCAATTTTTTTTTTTGCTGATAACCTATCTAAATAAGATATCTGGCCTTCTGTCTTTATGTTTCTGTGAGAATTTTGACATTTTTGTGCAATTCTTTTAGTTCTGCATTATTTTGCTTAAAATTGTCACACTACTGGTCTCTTCGGTCAAACGGTTCTTAGACATTTGAATTGTCCTATTGGTTGCAGCAGTAGGGGTTGGTACAACTTTGTCACTTCTGGTATAAAAGCACAGCCCTCTGTCCCTCCTCACCTCTTGCTCGCCACTATCGCCCGTTTGGTGGAAAGTTAAGAGTAAGAAGTGCTGCCATGGCGACTGGCGGGCATTGCTAATGGTGTTACTCAGCTTTACAAATGTGGGATTTATTTGCAATGTTGTGTTACATTGTTACATTATATTTAGTGTACTTTATATTATTGTTCTTCTTTTAATTCCACGTAAAGTCTGTTGTCTTGTGAGCCTTAGTATTTCACCATATCAGGTAAACACGCTTATCTTACCAAGGAGTAATTGCGTACGAATACCTCAGACATTTTTTGAAGAGGTACTTTTTATAGCTTCTTTTCTTTCTGCAGAACATTCTGAATAATATTTGTCATGTTTGGTATTGTTGCAATCATATGCATAAAAGAAGTGTATTTGTCCACCCCAATGCTTATGGAGGAAACGCACAAAATATTCTCTTAAGTAGATTAAGAACATTTGAAAAACAGTCTGTGCTCAATTTGTGATTACTCGTGATTAAACATTTGAGTAGTTTGACAGGCCTGTCTGTCTATAAATTTGAAGTTTATAATATAACGAGTTTCAGTGTTATATTGAATTGCTAAAGTACATTTACTTCCAAGTTATTAAGATGCACTCGTAAATATAAACTCAGACAGGGAAAAGGGTTTTTTGTGTTTTTCCCACTCTGATTTCTCACCCATAGTCTTTCTGACGCTGCTTGAGCTCTTGTTCCCGGCTGTCCCTGCCAAGATGATGATTATCTTCGAACCCTTTCAAGGCTGGGAAAAAAGAGAGGAAAAAAATCTTGCGATGATGTGTTGGTATTAATTTGCTCCTGTCTTCCTCTAGTTTAACAGAACCAAGCTTTTAACAGAATTTGCGGCTGTTCGACGGACCTGTTCCTTCTCTGAAGCGGTGCACCTTGCTGTCAGTGATCCAGCGGTAGATGGGGAAGTTGTAAATGTCTCCCTCTGGGGATTTGACTTCAACTTTGGCTGGGAACCAAGAATCTTCTGGGAACAGCAAAAGAGGCTGTTTGTCAAGCTCTACCAGCACCAGTTTTCCAAGGGACTTGGGGGAGGAAACTGTAAAAGATGCCACCTAACACAATAAAAACAACAATTTGAAATCATAAAAAGACTTCAAGTGCATACTTATAGCAAGAGGTCAACAATGGTAAACCACAGCAATAACAGAATGGTTTATCTCAATGAATGCTTATCTACATTACAGTATCTTGCTCAAATATATTTTGCAAATAAGAACAGAGAGATATCAGCCTGTACATTTGTAAAGCTGGCAGAGACATAGTCTAAAATAATACCAGCTGTAGTTACAAAAAATGGAAGTTGTTTTGGCTTAAGTGTGCAAATTCATGACTCACTTTTTTCTCATTTTGTTTTTAAAACATTTTTGTAATTATACAGTATATCCTATTCTGTCCACTTCCCAATTATGCATTACTTTGTGTTGGTGTATCCCAATTAAATATAATGAAGTTTGCGGTTGTAGCATGACAAAATGTGAAAAGTTCAGTGACCTTAAATACTTTTGCAAGTCCCTACATTGTACTTCTCCGGGACGCAATATATAAAACAATGCGGTGACTTTATATCATTACACATACCCTGTTGTGAAATAAGCGACAGTTATTTTGTGATTCTTGGTCTAAAGCTGCTCTTCATTTGAATTTGAAGCTCAATCTTTCAGACTTACAGCTCCTCTGACAAATGCTGAAGCTCCTTTCAAGCTCAACAGCAGCTTGCGTTCATTTTCCCCTTTTGTGCCAACCAGCTTAATGTAGACATTGTTGAGAGTGGTGGCAACTGCGCGATTAGCAGTGTACACAGTTACTTCATAATCCAACATTTTTGCTGTTGAAAATTGATCCACCTTGATGTCAAGAGAGAGAAAAACAATCAACATCAACACTGATTGGTTGGTTGTTCTAGTTCATTGCAATACAATTAAAAAGGATTGTCCTGATAACTAACAAAACGTTTTACAGACAAACTGATGAAAGATACTGAATCAGAATGAAATGGAAAAATTTCATTTGATATAACAACTACAAATAAAAGATTCTTGTTTGTTTCTGTTTTTCAGCAACTTTTGAATGTATTTGTCTTACCTCTGCTAATGAGATCACAAAGTTTCCTTGAAGAGCTGCTGTGTTGATGCAAGTTAGCACCACTGTTTTCTGTATATTCAATGGGAGTGTTTGTTCAGTACCAAGAAATGGCTATGGTAATGAAACTACGCGGAAAGTAAACCTCCCACCTCTCATCTTTAGTGTTTTTCCTGTTCTTACTTATATGTGGGGACTTTCATGACTCAACACGTTGGGTTTACATACCTCTTGAGATATGGATAACATAAATAACACCTGCATGTCACTGCAGAATGACACATTGATAATAACAAAAACCAAGATTTTTGTTTACAATTGTTTTTCCCAGAACAACAAAACAAACTGAGCGCATGTTAATTTATTACTTAACACAAAGATGGTTTTTTACCGTTTTTCACACCAAACCACATTTAGAGTAAGCAACACATATCTTTAATGCAAAACTATTTCTCTGCATAGTTATTTGATCAAAATCCCTTCTTACAGACAAAAAGGATTTAGCAAGAACTCTATGAGTAGTAGGGCGGTCTTGTAAAAAGTCAACAAAAGGATGACTTATTTGCATATTATCTGGTGCTGATCTTTTAGCAACATTATGAAACTATTCATTTCATCATTTAGGAAATTGCTTGATGTTTAATGCAATACCTGTAATGCAGTATCTGACAGTTATGTGTCATGTTTGGCAAAGTACAGAGATTACATATCATTTAAATGTAACCTGTTCTCAACCTATAATGTTTAGAGAGGGATTTGGTTGCTATTTAATCTGGAAACCATAGAAATTGCTGTACAAAAGAGAAAACTAGTCTGCAGTCTAAAACTGAACTTTCAGGTTACATAACTCAATTTTCTGGTGCAAATGGAGTAACTGTCACTCTGTTGTGCAAATACCAATGATAAAATAACTGAAAAAGTGCTTAACGTTCCACAAGCTTCTGACACACGTTTTACTCTGTCTAGCTGAATTGTTGCCTGACCACCTGTGTTCAGCATTGTTAAAGCACATACCAACTGAATGTCCTTCAATCCATTGATTTCAACAAATAGAAACAACATGCAAATTCAATATACTGTTAAATGAAACAGATGTTGCTTTCATTTGGTTTCTTATTGCATATTTAGCTCTAAATCAAAATCTTATGACTGCCTAGACCCCCAAGGCAATCTAGGGATATTGGAGGGGGCCTGTAACAATAAATAAACCAGGGAAAAATGAAGAGACAAAACCAGGAGGGTAAAGTTAAAATTTTATTCTTCAAGAATAATCTGAAAAAATCTTATAGGTCAAAAAAATGAGAACCTAAAAGAAAATAAAGGGAAGAGCAACAACAAAAACCAGGGTTTCTAGCAAACAACAATCCTCCATCACAGCACCACAAAGCTGCCACACACAGGCTGCCCAATTGGCCAAGAGGTCCTGAACTCAGTTTCCCAGCTAGCCTTATACTCTGCTAATCAAGAGGCAGAGTGAAACCAGCTGAACCTGCTTAACTTGTCGGAGCTCAGCAGCAACCTGAACTGAGGGGGAAATCCTACATGCCACCACTGTATGTAACACCGCCTCCCATAAAATCCAAGCCCTGAGAAGAAATAAAATAAACAAATAAAAATAATACCAAACAGCACACCAACCTCTACCAACTAGGATCAACCATGGGGTTATGATCAGTAAACACGGTCACTGGAGAAGAAGAACCAACATACACCTCAAAGTGTTGTAAGGTCAAGAGCATTCCAAGAGTTTCCTTTTAAATAATTCATCTGGTGAGTTTTGAACTTAGCAGAAAAGTAACTTACAGGATGACACACTCCATCCTCACCATCTTGAAGTAGTACTGCACCAGCAACTTTAGCACAGCCATCCACTTCCAGCTTGAATGGCTAAGTGACATCAGGAGCGACCAGGACTGGAGCGCTGCAGAGACGAGATTTAGCTGCATTGAAAGTTTCTTGACACTCACTGGTCCACACCAAGGGGACTGCAGGGCTACACAAAGCTGTAAGGAGAGTAACCACAATAGCAAAGTTTTTGCAGAAACATTGGTAGTAACCATCCATTCCTAGAAAATGTTTCAAATCATGTCCACTGCATGTAACACAGGGGAACAAATAAGTAATACACACAACGCACATGTAGCATCAATATTTAGTTAAAAACACATCAGTTTCATTAATTAAAATATCATTTTTATCAGTCTCCAATTGTTTGTCATCACAATGAACAAATTACAATGCAAAAAATTAGAAAACCTTCAATCACACAACGCTGACAAAGCAACAAATAGAACAACTTAAAAGACCAGAATGTTAAAAAAAGTGTTTAAAAGTCGTGTTGAAGCCATTTAGGGCTAGTAGAAATGCTTTGTCTAATATACTGTAAGTGCATTACACATAAAGTAGGGGGACGTTTTTGCTCTGCATATTTCATGGCTGTGGCAATATCTTTCAGAGTGCACCTTGGTTGTGCTTGTGATTTAAATGCAATGTTTAAATGCAGTCTTTCTGTGCTTATATAAATGAAATGCTAAAAGGTGACCCAGTCCTCTGCAAATAAAAACACCTTAACATCCCACAGTAGTTGAGCAAGATAACACTGATAGAGGAATAGAGGATGAGAAAAACAATCTGTAACAAACAGATTTAAACGTTACAACAGTAACAACAATATTTTGATGAAACAATATCCTACACAGTTCATTAGGACTATTTTTTGTCAAAGCAAACAAACAAACAAAAAAAAAAAACATTATGGTCTCAGTTGTTGGTATACTGTCATTTCATGGAAGTTAAATGCTCAACCAAGTTTTTGATTGTCTTATATTGGTGAAACAAACTTAAGCTTTCAAATAAGATTAGTGTTCTCACATTTTACAATAAGTTAATACTAAAGAAAGCAATCTAATACAATTTATTTTAAATTTGGTTTTGAAAAAAAGTGTGACTAATAACTTTAACATGGTATTAGCCTTCAACTTGGTGTCAACTAATTCCAAAATTTAAATGTGTCAGATTTGTCTCAAGCACAAAAAATCCAATATGCAATCATTACAAATGGATAAACAAAGACCAAAATGGTCTTGATCTTACTAAAACAAATTATAAAAATTTGTTACAACTTTTTGATTGTAAAAGTGAACGGGCAACCAGAAGTCTCATTTTAGCCTGCTGAACATGCCTCTTACTACAGCTAGCTTATCAAGTTCTTTAACTTTTTAAAGCAATTTTGCAACCCGTAAATGAACAATTAATGTTCTAGGTTTCACTTGAATCTAAAGGAAAATGCCTTTGACTCAAAACTCTGGCTGTGAAAGCTGTAGCAACAAAAACTTTTATGTAAATAGTTTAGTGATTCTCAGTAAGATAATGAGAAGGAATGCTAAAGGACAAATCAAAGCACACTATATCTAAACTTTGAACTTTAGTACTAAGCACAAATGCTTACTTGTCTTGTCTGTTTTTGCTAAGATGAGTCAGAAAGCCAGTTTGAGGGAGTAACTTTCAGAAAATCTGGTCTGCTTTCATCTTTGACTGTGATGTAAATGGGCAGAAACAAAAGCTTTCCTATAAGAGATAAGAGCCGATCTAATCTATTTAACTTTTGTTTCTTATGTGTCTGTGTCTGTATTTTAAAAGTCTCATTTACATAAAAATCGAAAGGTTCAAACTTTTTAAAGCTCTCCATGAAGAACCATTTATCGATGTCAAATAAATAACTCATTGTCATGTGTTAATGTTTAATATGTTGTACACAGAGGAAATAATATTATTTTTCACTTTGAGAAAGAGAAACTAACAAAATAATAAAATAACTTTTCTAAAGCAACATGAGTTGCTGTAAATTTTTAGAAGCTGGGATAACAATTATTATTACTTTTTTTGGTGTTTCATATTGCAAACAGGAACAAAAAATCTATTTTCTTTACTGGCATGGACCTCAAACACAGAGAGCTGTGGGGTGAAGGAGCATAAAATAATGAGCACTCATACTTTCCCTTTAAATGCCAGTAAAGGGTAAATGTAAAGATTTTGACAGTAAGGTCGAGGTTGCAGCTCACAGTAAGTGGATACATTTCTTTGCAAAAATGTTAGTGCCTATTCTACAGTATACTGAAATTTAAATCAAATTAAATGTTTTTTATTATTCCCTTCTGCATATTTGGTTGAGATGCATCACTGAAATATCAAATTTTTCTTATCATCAAACTCAAAACAACATCTTAGTTGCCAACAAGTATTATTAATTATGTTCCTATTACTCTACTAAAACATTGGTGAATAATTTTCCACTTATCTATTTTTCTATTATATTTTGGTTTATAATTCCATGAGATGTATTTAATAAAATAAATTCAAGAAGTAATTTTGTCCTTTTGGAGATTTAGCTAGAAAGGTGTAGATGCAGAGAGCCTCAAGCTGAATGAGTTACTTGTAAAGGTTTCTTTCAACAAATAGTAAAATACCTTTGGTGAATCTAAAACAGTCTGTGGCAAAGCCCCAAACTATAGGTACATAAAAATTTCAACAGAACGTGTAATTCATAAAAAAAAAATCTACATTTATTACTGTGATTGTTTAAGGATAGACAAGTAATAATCTTATTAATGGTAAGAATTGTGCTTATGTGTTAACAAAACATGCATTTTGTTAACACATAGGCAGTCCAGTCACATAGTGCCATTTTGTAGCACAATCAAAAAACTATGTTACCTACAGTTGTTATAAAAATGCTCAATGTATCAAACTTAACTTAAAAGAAATTGATGTTGCAATTTGATGCCTTAAAAATGTATATTTACGCATTTGAGGGTTTCAGATGCACATATCAAATTTGTGGCTAAAATATGGCAGTGTAAAACAGAGCAGTTAATGAAAATCCCTTCAAGCTACTTGAAAACTGTGGTAAATGTGTAAAAGTCCTTAAATAAATGCATCTTTTATTTCAGTGGCAAGAAGATTTTGACAAACTGACCGTTTAATTTGATTAGCGTATACAGTGGATGTACACTGCATACTTTTAAATGGTTTTAATAAAGTTTTTAGCTGTTGCTTAAATTATATGTAAAGCCTGTTTTTCAATCTAAAGTTTACTCTCCTAAATTTACCAGTGGCTAGGAACGTTCAATTTGTACTTCTTCTTCTGATAAAATCTGTAAAGGTGACATTTCACCTAACCATTCTTCAAAACACGAAAGCAAGAAAAGAAAAAGTCTTTGTTAGAAATGAATACAAAACATAGCCAGTCACTCAAACGCATGGAGACTAGACAATGACCCAAATTTATTTTGCTGCCATAAACAATCAAAATAAAGGTGAGGGAAGCTTAAAAAAATCTCAAAGGCTCACAGTAAGAAAAACTGTTGCCAAAACTTGCATCTTGGGATCGCCTAGTTCCCATAAAAACATTTGTTGTAGAAAGCTTTTGTATACATTTTACCAACGGTGTTGGAAAATATAAAACCGATATGCACATTTGTTCAACTACCAGTAAAATGTTTTGCATAATTCAGCTATTTTGCAGAGATTAATGCTCCCGAGTGTTAAAGCTATTTGTGCCACAGTGGCTTTATTCAATTTAGTTCCTTTTTTTTTTACGGTGCTCTCATCTGCTTTTCTCTCAGCAATGAAAAAAGGAAATCAATTAATTTTCTCTTGCCAGCTTAACAATATTTTCCCATGAGCATTGTAAGACTTCTAAATGTCCGCTCAACAAACACTACTAGGTTAAAAACAAACAAACAAAGAATTTCATTGCTATTCAGAGAGAGGGTGACTGGTGTTTCCCCAGTACAATTCTGAAGAAACTTAAAAAATCCACACACATACTTAGAGACCGGATATGTCCTGAGTGCTCTGCCTTGTTGAATAGTTTTTGTTTGGTTTATCTTTTTTGAAAGAAATGTAGGCTTGCCCTTCTGGATTCTAAAAAAGACGCCTTTAACCAAAGTAAGAATTATAGTTTCTTCAATCAGACTGATTTAATACTCATTTAATACAGACCTTATTGAACTTAATATAATTACCTTTTCTCTGGGATTAGGCAAGTGGAACAGGATGAATATCTTTGATAGTCAGTACTTGAGGTAATCTAGAAATTAACTTTGATGTCATAGCTCCTATCATGTTAATACATTGAAGCTGTCACATTTATGTCAAAGTACATGTTAGATTTTAAACCTAATGCAGTCCAGATTCAATAAAAAAATTGTAAAACAGCTTGTTAGTTTAGGTGCCACATTCTCAAAGTGCTTGCAAACAGAATGTATCTTTTTCTGTCACCTTTTCTTTTTTTCAGTGACAACATATTGCTGCACAAGCAATTTCAAAGAGGTAGAAGCTCCTTCAGTGCTTTTGAAATCCGTTCTTATATGCTATCAATCGCATCTTGAGCTTTCAACAGAGCAGAGCAATTGCTCAATAACTACTTCCTGTTACACATTTTACTAACTCTTGCAACATCAGATGAAGTGACACGATTACAGAAGCTGAGTATCATCACCTACTGAGGCAATCTTCACTTTCACAAGAAATATTAGTACGTTTTATCACAAGACTTTGTGCCATAAAGACAACTATAGAGACTGCATGGTACTACCCTGACTCACATAATGTTGCCCAAACTGTTCCAACACCATAATTTCCTGACTAACGTTTAACCCTTCTTACATGCTACTTTGACACAAAGCTACCAAAGAGATGGCGTAGGTCCCTCTCAATGACAGCACCCTTCACTGGAACACCTCAGAAACAAAGTGCTCACAACAAGGACCTGCCATTCAAGCTCCACATGGTTGCTATGGCAAATATTATCCAGAGATGGAACACATGGTAACCAACAGGTTTCAAAGAAAGTTGAAAAACGTGTTAGTCTAATTTGAGGTCCATTTAGAGTGTAGATAGGTCAAAACCATGCTGGAAACTTAAAGAACAACATGATGTTACACAAGGGGATCATCATTTTAGTGCTGAAAAATCAAAGACCTGGTATTTGAGATGGTGTTACTTGATCTGAATTATAAGCAGTGAAAGACATGTGCTTTTATATAGTACCAAGGTTACCTTCTCTTTTTTGTCAAATAAATGTTATGTGGAAACAATAACTCAACTATTTTTCCACTGAGGGATTCAAGAATTCAAAATTTGGATTACAATTTAAGAAACAGGAACAGAAAAGAATGTTAAGATAATAACACGCAAGTGTTCTTATAATCAACGCACATTTGTTTTAGTAAGTGAGTAAAATGTCTGAGATGTGTGAAACTACCATAATACTGAAGAAACAAAAATGGATCTTGACCGACTCATAGAAAATTTATAGCAGTTTCACACTTGGATCTGAAGTCAAGCGCTTCAGTTAGATTAAATTAGAGATTCATTTTATTAATGCATGCGTCAGGTTTTAAAATTTAACGTAAAAGAGCTTCTGGGCAGTTGCTGATTAATGCTGATGTACGTATTTTGCTTATGTGGCAGAGCATTTTATGGCGGTTGTTAATTACTGAGGTTCCACTAGGTTTCGGTAAGTCTCAGTGCCTTTCTGCATCATTGATGAGTTCCCTCTAAGTCAAACTCATTGCTCTTGCAGGCATGTGTGCCCAGGGCAATCTACTCAAAAGGACACCACACTAATCATAAAGTATTGTATGTGAAGTTGGACACAAATAAAACAACTGAACCGAAACTGAACTGCTCTGACATAATTCCCCCAAAATATGCTGCAAATTAAAATGTTGTTTGACAGGTTTAATTGAGTTTTATTACTCCTCATGCAATTTTAGATGTTTTTGCTAAAAATCTTTAATTACACAACTAAAACAGGTGAAAGTCCTCGAACTGCAGTCAGAAAACACACACAAATAAGTGGCCTGTCAGCATATTTTAGCATATTATTTCCTTGTCTGAACCCAAAGAAAAACTAAGTCAGAGTCTCAGTTAATGAAGCATCTGGCTTCAGTGATAGGCCATGTAATCCACTTCTTATTTGAATTTCTTTGTAAAGCAAAACACTGGTCTGCAAAGGACAAATTACTTCCCTGGACTGATGTTTATTTTGACCGGTAATTAAGCAGAACAAAACTGATTTTCTTTTAAACCGTGTTTGTGTGTGAATACCTCAATAAAAGAACAAAGCACTTCAAATGTTGACTTCTAAAGAAAGCATGAATGTCAAAGGGGGCTACTTTGCTCCTTGATTACCTTTTGGATCAGGCATTGTCTCCCAGGTCTCCATCTTTGTTCCTGATCCAACCACAAAAGCTGCCATCAAAGGAGCAGCTCAAGTAACCTGAATGAGTAGAGAAACACATTTTAGACAAAGTGAAAGGATCACACACACTTTTGCACACAGCTTAAATGATATTTCATCCTTTATCCCTTAACTATCAGCAAGAGGACAGATGCTATGTTGAAGAAAATGCAGTAACTGTGTAATGATTGGTGCTTTCATAAAAATAAATTATGTAAATGCAGTTGATTTAGTTTTATAATGAAACACATATTACAAAAAAAAACAATAACAGTGATACGTATATATTTAAGTTGTTGTGCTTGATGATGTTGCTGTGTTTTTATTAGTGTAAAGTCAGAAGGATTCAGATACTGAGTGGTTTGGATGACAAAATCCTTCTGAACCACAGTTAGTAAATTATGGACAACAATCAGATCAGGTGAAAGTGAAAGACCAATGGGATGCAGACCTGGCAGCTCAAATCAGTTCAGCTCACAATTATAACCCCGGACTGAAAATAATTTATCTCACCAAATTATTTTTAAAACGTTTTGTTAGGATGTCAAAAAGTAATTTTGAGTTCCACAGGGTAACGTGATCAATCAGAATACTGACATTGTTTTGAGATAGAATAACGCATTAGCATCCAATGTCTGGCACAACCAACAATTAGTTTTAACAGTTATGACTATCCGCTACTCACTTCTAAAATAGCAGAATTTCATAATAAGAGAAAAAGTCTTAGAAGTTAGACGGAATCATGAGAAAACACTTATGACAGGCTTTCAGTTTAGCCCCTTACCTGTCATGATGACACCGGTATCATGACCGTTACAGATATATGTATCAAATTCACTTTGACTGGTGCCAGATGTTATTAGGAGAACTGATAGTACACGGTGGTTTAAAGCTTTAGCCTAAGAGAGCCATAGTTTTGCAACAGAGCCAACCATTAGACACCTTTTCAGTCATATAGCACAAACATTTCAAAAGGTTCTGTCTATTCACAAAGCTCTCTGGTGTTATTAAGTGAAATCCAAGATGGAGCATCACTTTCTGAAAAGAGTGGAGCATATTTTGGGAGATCTTTTGGGATCTGAGGCATCATTTACACTGGTAGAGCCAGATTTCAGTTGTCTTATCAAAACTCAGCTGGTTATTATAATGCCTGACCCCTACAAGCAGAACTGCAGGAGTTGAATGTCAGTTTCTTTCTGCTCACAGACCATTTTGAGTCCTATATGATAACGCGTTAGCAGTTGTGCCTGCCATAAATGTCATGTTTGTTGGTCATGGCTTTCTCTGAGTTATTTCTGAGCTCATTTTCAAGATTGGTGTCAAGTAAAGTGTTCTCAGTTTCTGAAATCCAATAGATTAGCAATGGGAAAAAAGTTTGACAGAGGACTATCAGAAGTAATTATTCTCACTGAGTGTCATCTGCTTAGAGCTGTTGTATGAGTTTAATACATTGCAAAACAAAGGACTATACAGGGATGAAGCAGTGTCACGGTTTAGTGCCACCACACCCAGAGCTATGCATTGCCAAATGCTTGAAGCAGAGCACCAAAGAAAACATTTTAGAATGACTCATAAAGGGGAAAATGAAAGTTTGTTTGATGCAATATCTGAGTAAATGTTTCTGCTTTACAAACATTCCATAAACACACCTTAAAACAGCCTCCAACCTTGACCACTAAGGTCAAATTGCAGAAATATTCTAGACCAAGCGGCGTTTGAAAAGTCTTTAGTAAAACCAACTTTAGGGATAAACAATTATATTTACTAATAACTATTAGGTGGGAAATTATGAATAAAATACATATAAATATGAAAACACACTGGGAGCTCTGAATTTAGTTTAGATGCAGTAATTTACACACAAAAGAAATAATTAAATGTAATCCATACTTTTTCCAAAAGTAGGGAGGGAAAATTTTACTCTTCTCAAACTAGCTCAGGCTCTGTTGGAGCTATTTATTCTTTCTTTCTTTATGCATTTCAATTTTGTTAGTTTATTCTTACATTTCTAGTTTTTGTATTATTTGCAGGTTAATAATTGTCAATTCTATTTATCTTTTGTTTTTATTATTTGTTCTTATTTATTTGTTTTCTAAAGACAGGAAGTGAGGTGGATCAATCCACTTTCTATAAGTGTAAGGGCCTGGTAAAGACAAGCAGGCATTTGGGTTTGGGGGCTATGGTTTTTACCAGTGCAACAGAGCACCAGAAGTAGACAGAAGCAACAAAGGAAAGTTTGAACGTTACAAGTGTTTTGCCAAAAAAAAAAAAAAGGGAAAATAAAAGCAACCAAGATAATTAACAAGTTTGGACATTAAACTTCTTGTGCCTGCGTGAAGAATCTGGACCCCAGTACCTCATAGTGGCGGATGGAACTTTTTATTGGATGTTTGGTTTGACAAACAATCGCCACTACAGGCTCTGTCATGTTGGATGGTGAACATTTCTAAAGTCTCTATTTACCCTATACAGATGGAGATGAGCATAGTATTGTGTTCTTATTAACGACTGAGAATGCAGCACCAAAGGAAATTATGTAGTATTAGGTAGAAGGTATGGAGTAAGCTTCAGAATTTTTTTTTGTTTTTAGAACACAATTATGATACAAAGCACTAAATATTTTTTTGTGAAATGTATTCAAGGCTTGCAGTGTAATGTGATGGATTTAATAGGCTTTGTTGTCCATTGCATACTTACATCTGGACCAAGCAACCTGAACAGCGCCACCAACATACACCTGCTCTTTTTTCGGGCTGAAAGCAAACATCATCTAACCTGTTGCATTTAAACATGATTTAATTCCACTGAAGCTTAGAACACACAGATGATAAAAATAATTTAAAATCCAAAGAGCAGTAAAATAGTTTCTTGTGCCAACATTAGAATTGAGAGTAGTTTAACAAAATATTACAATGATGTATAATAACAAACAGGCACAAAAAGAAACAATTTGTCTTGTTAGTATGCTCTGTCCAACACAGAGAGCAGTTTGGTGGCAGAGCATGACAGTTTTTAAATTTCATTTGCTAAAAGGTTCTCATAAATACTGACGATGAACGCACGCATGCTACTTTTTAAATGTCAGTAAAGGTTAAATGTTACATTTTTACATTAAGGCAACAGCACACTGTGAGTGGACTCATTTCTTTGTCATAAATGTTAATGATAATGCTGCAGTGCACTAAGATTTGAATAGCATTAAAGCATAATTGATCTTTTTCTGTGTCTTTTTGATCTTTGGCTGTGTGAGCAGTACCCCTAAAAAGGTCTCAGAGATTTCTGATCATCTTGAGGGGGGCACATGTAACCTCCTTGTTAAATAGCAAATCAGAAGAACTTGATTTTTTAACTTTTGTTAATAGATTCAATATGAGATTCAATATGAGCTGCAACATTTGTTCCATTCATCCACTATTTAGTGATAGATCTTAGGAAGGCTTTACTTGGGAGAAACTGAGCTGTCCTAGTGTTTAATCTTGATAGCATTCACACACAAGAGGAAATAAATCTTACTTTGCCTACAGCTTTGTCTCACAATCATTTGATTAAATAATTAGTTCATCTTCTGTCTCAGTCTTGACTTTGATATTGAGTTATAAGATCTAAAAAAACTGGGAAATTGTTATTCTCACAAGGATTTTCAGAGCCAGCTGTAAGCTATTAGGTACATAACTATGCACAGCCATATTCAATAATTTTTTATATTATTAAGAAGTGAATTTATTTCAGTAAAAAAAAACCACTTTAGATTAGTTTTTCACACACTGATGTTTTCACGTCTTTTTTTGTTATAGTATGATGACTCCTTGCTTACATCTAATGAAAACACACTTATGATTAGAATAAAAGTCAAACATTTTGATATAGAAATCAGGTTTTGTACCTTTAGCACATGTTCACAGGTTGTTCATTTTTAAAAAAATTACTTTTAATCTGACAAACCTCATAGGAACACATACTCTAATTTATTGAATATGAGTGTATTTAAAGTTAACAAAGCAGTTAACTGCACAGTTGTGAGCTCTGCTGCCTTGAAGCAAAAACGTCCTGGGCTTGACTCTTGGTTGGGGTCTTATTTTTCCAAAACAAAAGGTTTGGGGAAAAAAAGTGGTTTGTCTCCAGAAAGGTAGATGATAAAAATGTTAAAATAATCATATTTAAAAAATCTGAAGTTGTGCAGGGGAAATACATATTGAAAATTAAAGCACGAGTAAACATGAGGGACATAAGGAACATAAGGTTATTCTAGTTGTGCCCTGTTTGTCCTCCTGTTTAACATAATCAACAATTTATATGAAAGAACCTGACATTAATATTCATGCTTTTTGAAAATGCCCTTTGAACTATATAACAAAGTCAATTTTATAAACAAATAAATGAGTAACTAATTTCTGAATACATTAACTATATTGGTCTTAAGGTGAAGGTTTCAGAAATTTTCATTGTGACACTTATTTGCATTAAACTCAAGGCACTTTCTGCGTGTAGGTTACAGAACAAAAGGCCCCAATATGAACAATGACAGAATAATCAGAGTCTGACACAGCTCAATCCATCTTGCAATGACAGAACTGCCTCATCTGAAATCTCATTGACAACCCACAGATAAGGGTGTGAGTATCTTGACATTTTATCTAGGTTTCTAAAAAAAAAGAATCATGATCTGCTACTTTGTTTCAGAATTCATATTCTTATTTTCATGATGGAGCTAGTTCTGATTATGTGCTTGTTGTAAACTTCCCAATGCATCCAGGACACACACAATTTCCTAAATGTGCCACTGAGATTTGCAACAGTTCTGCCCATTAGACCACAGTGAGACTTTTTGTGGTCTAGCCATACAAGTGTGTTGATGTCTATATGTTGCTTCTCCGGTGCAGATCAAAGATTCTACCATAAAATCTCAGGTCTTCCTGATTTATCTAATAATTTCTAGTGTCTAGGAGATAAGAAGATTTTCTGTAATGTTTGAATGCTAGAGTGTCCTTTGTCTGTGAAATATTTGTTACCTTGTGGGTGTGTCATTGTAGCTGCCATCTTGGAACCCTGCTAAGAAGGAGACCCGCCTCAAACCCAGCTCTGTTATGGAAGAAGCAGTGATGGCTGGAGTTTGATTGGCTGGGGGTAAATTCAGAAGGCGGGGATAACCAGTATATAGGTGGACTATTGGATGTAGCAGAGAGACTGACTGATGGGAAAACTGGCATTTTGATTTAAATGCAATTTTAAACTCCAGCAGTAATGTTAAACTGGAGGCCTAATACACCAGCTTTGATTATTGTACAGCCAAGTTTGATGACTTTTTCCTTCCACACCACACCTCTCAGCGTATCATAATATCCACAGTTTGTATGAAAAAAATATCCATTAAAGTGATTTGAATGGACTATTATCAAATGTTACTGGAAAAATAGTTTTTATCCTGTTTATCTTACACTAGACCTCTCTAGGTTCCAATTTATGTGCTGAAAATGGTCCCAGGTACCATCCATTAGGTAGGGACACATGTTTTTTTATGAGAGAATAACAATGTAATTTAACAAAATGCCACCCCTCCTCCCCACATCTCTTACCAGCAAATCAATAAAAAAAAAGAATAAGCTTCTAATAACTGTTGGATAAAGTTATAATCCCTCCTTGTTTAAAGTTTTGGGGTAGAACTGAAAAAGCTCCCTTCTTTTAATGAGAAGCAGGACTCAGTGTGAATTTTAGATGCATAGTCCAATTATGTGTACACAGCACACATAATTAAAATGAAACACAATAATCACAAAATTATTTGATTCAGTTTTGGGTGAGTTTTATTCTGTCTCACCTCGTATGAATCTAAGTTGTAATTTGTTTTCTACTTTTCATGCATCCAGAGTAGTCAGTTGAACATTTTAGAGAATTTCTTTTCACCAAATTAGCACTAGGGTTTGGCTAAAATGGCCATAGGGAAAGCTAGTAGTCTAAGTTTTTAAGGGATGTATCAGTTACACCAAAAGCTCTGAATAAAATCCCCAAGATCAATCGCTTAGTTCAACATCCAGTGGAACATGTTCTACATTTGAAGATATGCTTGACTTAATTCTGTCTTTTAAACATTCAATTATAAAGCAGGTCTGAAAGCATAAAATATCAGATGAAGCTTCTGAGCACATTGTTGTGAGATAAATTCCCTCATTATTACAGAAAACAAAGGGGTCACGTGAAAGGCTTCCACCGGGTCTTTAATTAAATACTGAAATACCAACCAAGTCCAATCAACATTCATATATGAATTTACATAACATATAAATCACACCAGCTTATGGCATTGTACAGAGTATGTACACATGAATACATTTACAAATATACCATTCTGCTCATCAATCAATGTCAGTAACAAATACATTTCATATAACAAAGCACAATACAAAGAAAACGTTCAATTGTGACTGCCCAAAATCCTTTGCCCCTTCTTTTTTTAAACACTTCAGGTAGTTCATCTGCAGGGGGCATCAGACAAAAGTAGGGATGGGGATGGTACAGAACAACAAAATCATTTTGCAAAAAGACAAAAAAAAAAAAGAGGAAACCTGGTGCTCTTCCAAGATATACAGAAGTATCTACCATAACAAGTTATGTCAAAAACCAGGAATATTCAAAGGCTGTTTTTTTTTTTTTAGAATACTGAGCTTGTTCTTACAGGGCATGAATATTTAGACCACAATCGCATACAGGTGAGTGAGATTTTCCATGTTTATTCAATGGTGAAAGACGAGGCTGAAGTGGTAGAGCAAGATTTTCTAGGGGCAAACTGTAGAAGAAGAACCATAAGGTCTGCTTTCAAAATCACTAAATTGTAAAGCTATTTCTAATTGCAGACAAAACATTACACAGTATAGTGCAGTGCATTCCAGGTATTACATTTGGTATGTTTAATATTCACAACAACCATAAAATGATGTATTTCTCCTAGAAAACAATGAGAACCGAAAACCCACCTGTACTTGTCTGTACTTGACTGTACATGTACTGTCATGTCAGTAGGTGCTGTAGATTTTTTGTAACCTTGAAACAACATATAAAACATTATTCTTAGATAAACAAAAATATGATATCATAACTGTTGGGTGTTTTTTGTTTAAATAGGGGTTTGTTCCATACGAGCACTTGTGGACAGTCAGTATCTCACTCTCACAACACAGAGATCTCAGTTTGGAAAAATTATTAGAGTCAAAGAGCAACTCAGAACTCAATAAACACAAATAAAGGTGGATTTTTTTACATCCATATTAACTAAAATGTTATTTTTTTAACAGTAGTTCATCGTTACTGCTTTTGCATCAGTCAGTCTTTTTACATTGAAGACTCTCCACACCTGTTACCAGAGCACAACTCTTTTAAAACGTCACACACAACTAAGTGATCCAAAAGCAATGCAAATGCACTTTACAACATATCATTCACCTAAACTACAAAAAATTATTCTTAGGTGAAAATATTTAATAAAAACTGAACTGTACCTTTAACTTATTTGTTTCAAATTGATAAAGGACCAGAAGGGCTTCTAATCAATAAATAAACAATTTGTGAAATACATTTATAAGTGACAGTTTTTAGGAAACTCCAATAAATACAAAAAAACCTATGTATTTTTATTTAAATATGTCAATATATTTAGAATATACATTATAATTAAATGTAGAGATAATTAACACTTCAATTAATATGTGAAAATCATATCCTATTTCATATTTCATTACCTATTTATTATTTAATTTTTCTTGTACTGCTGTCCATCATCACATTTAATAGGCAAAATTGCACAACAACCAAACAGTAGATGAATCCCTTTTTGTATAGCAGTGTTAGCTCTGCTATATTATATAGCAGAGCTAACTGAGGTGTCAAATAGCCTCAGTCAATGAGTTACAGCCTCAGTCAATTCATCATGTGTTGCAAAACACACCTTTAAAACAAATGCTAAAACATTTATATTTTTTTAACATAAGGTGAGTAAAAATGTTAATTATTTCCACATTTAATGTTTTGAAAAAAGTATTGAGATAAATATCCTCAAATATGCATATATTTATTTGAATGAATTACATTATAATTAATATTTTAGTCTCATTTCTATAACTGATCACTTATATAAATATTTGACACCTCAGTTATCCATTCAAATATTATGTAGTACTGTAGGTAAAAGGAAAATAATAACTATCCGCAGAGACGTAAATTTTCACCAAAATCTAAAATTTTAAGATCAATTTCACAAATTTACAAGGAAAAACTTTATGTTTTAAATTGCAAGACAAAGGATACACTTCTTCATAAAATGGGCACAAATTTCCAACAACAAAACAAAGATATTTTCTGATATTATAAAGCCAGAAATTTGAACGTAACAGAAAACATAACTGAGATTATGAAGTCAGACATCTGTAACAAAAAGTGACAGAAGTCGTCTACGGCTTAAGTGGTAAATTTAGGAGATGCACAGGGTGGGTAGATCTAGGCTCTTTTCCTCTTTCAGAAAGACATCTCCTGAGTGTTGACCTGACATAAACACTTCAACTGTGAATCAAAATGGAAAAAAGCGGCAACATGGCTGCATCAGGTCTGAATGTGTGAGATGCCATTCTGAAAAGAACCCAGATCTAGCACTTAAATTATCCAGATGTGCAGCTCTTGACTTTATAATCTCAGAAAACCTCTGAGATATTTCTTACAAATAAAAAAAAATCTAATATCTAATTTCTGACTCTAGTTTTAATGTTTAAATTTGGTCTTTAATCACAGAGAATGTTATTTATTTTGCAAAGTGAAGACATTTCAAAGTCTTTATCCAAGTAAATATGTAAATTATCTAAAAAATTCTGAAATTTTTGGCAGAAATTTACAGCTTTATTGTATTGAAGTTTGGCACTGTGACCGTCAATGTTAACTCTGGAACTACATTCATTTAGAAAAATCCAATTTTAAAATCTAATTTTGGCAAATTGAACTTCTTCTAAAAATAAAAGAGCACCAAGTCTAATATTGTTCTTTATCATAAACAGGAACTGCATTTGTGGTCGTGTGTGTCACAAGCAAGTGAATTAAAACATATAGACTGTGTTTACAATATTTGGACAAAACAAAAATGCAAAGCAAAGGAACAGATTTATATTTAGAAAAATGAATGAATCTTCCTGGTGTGGCTGGAGGCTGCCAGAGCCAATATGAGATGCAGTACATTTCCATAATACATCAGTACATGCACAGTTCAGAAAACTGAAATTGTGGGGTGAGACGACTGGAGAGTGCTGCCAAAAATATCCTACTAAGTTCTTCTTGTTCATGAACAGATGAATAGGAAAAACCTCCTGTAACACTAAATTGTATGCATAACTTTTGACACCACTCACAGTAGGGCTGGGGGATGAGAAGGACAAAGTAAGGATCAGAGCAGAATAAGGAGGTGTCACAGCAGAGTCTCGTCTCTTTAGGATGATTTTTCCTCTTGTTGTCCTTTTTGTCTGCCCTTCACCATTCTTTCAGTCAGAGTCTCCTTAGATTGTGCTCCTCTGTGCAGGAACCTTTCCTCAAAGTGATATCATCCACAGCCATCTCTCCACTTCTGCCTCTCCCACGTTCCCCCTTCAAGATGACCTGTTGAACAGCAGGAAACAGGTATTTCTACAATGAAAAGGTCATAATGCTTTGATTATTGATAAAAGAGGTCATTAAAGCTTTTCCAGTACCTATACTGCTATATGCTAAATTTAAAGGGCACATTTTATCCTACTATAGAGCCATGAAAAATGATTAATCTTTAAAAAGTGCAGCCTAAATCCTAATCAGCCCAACTGATCAATTTTAAGCAGTCGACCAATTTAAAACACGTTTTTAACCCAAAATGAGCCTTCAGAGAAAGGTCTCTCCAGAATGTAATGATCAAGAACAGACATTGGTGATGGGTGTGACTACCAGTTATTTTATAATGCAAACCGTTTTCCTCTCAAACGTCAATATGTCAAACCTATGGTTGCTCATTCATTGGCAACACAGAATAGAATCGTGGAGGCATTCTTATTACTCCCCAGATTCTGCTACCCAACAGAGGGAAAAGATTGTTAAGGAATATGAAGAGAACATCATTCATCTTACCCATTAAATAGTGTATTTTTAAAACACAATGCTGACGAGATCCAAAACAGAAATTAAAATGTCTTCCAGACCGCTGACAAAAATTCATGGTTATTTTAAAAAATTGTTGGTAAAAAGCAGTTATTCACTGCTATCCACAAACTGTTTTTCAATCTCGGGACAGGGCACCGGTCTGTTATGTCTAAAAATTACTGCTTTCACCCAAAATCCTTCCTGACTCTCTCCACCTTACTGGACACATTGCTGTACAAGCTGAACACTTTGTTCTTACTACTTTTGAACATTGTGTCATATTAATTCTGACCAATCAGAGAGCACCTGGACTTGCTTAGAGCACATTTTAGAAAATATCCTAAAGAAAAAGAAGACATGCTGAAGTCATCTGTGTGATTCTGACTGGTAAGTTGTTGCTGTTCTCACCTTTCTCTGATTTTGGAGTAACCATTCCTACACCAAACTTACAGTTTGGTTCCTGCTTGCCATGTTGTCACTTTATTTTTTTCATGTTTTTTTTAGATATATTTCTAAAAACATATTTCTCAAACACAATTTAGAAGAACAGCTGTAAAAAGAATGACGATTTCTCTTCCAAATTAGATTATCGAGTGGAAATTTGTATAATTTTACTTACACTTTCCAGGCCTGTACCCCATAATGTGATCTGGGTGTGCCTCCAGCCATTGCCCCCCGTTCGGCCCCACACTGCAGGACTGTACTGCTTTCCTTTTTTCACAAACACTTGAAGCATTCCCACATGGTGGCCTGCCAGCTTGTGCCGGAATGACAGGCATAAATTGCCATCATTCCATGGCGGGGTGAGAGGAAGTACTAGCCGGGCCCCTCGTCCCGTCCTCTTGTTTCCTGTTTCTGGGATCGTGAGATACCATCCACCTGTGCAAGCAAATGAATGATGTAAATAAATAAACACCAACTCCCATAAATGGTCAGGTGCAATGGGAAAAATTTATTAGAATGTCTGGTCATGTTGAATTGGATCTAACACACTGTGCATGTCCTGATTTAGAAATTGTGCTTTAGTATAATGTTGGTTTAATTGTACAAGGAGAAAAAGATTTAATTAAGCAAATGTTTCTAAATGTAAAACTATTTATTGTGGTTGCAATGCAAGTATGTATTGTGAGCTATTGAAAGAGCTACCAAAGCTTAGGGTTCTATGGTAATAGAATAAGATCATACTTTATTACATATACATACAGATATTAATTAAATGATTGGTATTGGGAGTCCCCAGCAAAAGTCAACTCTTGATATCTGCTTTAGTTCTTCTGTCTGAAGTTAAGAAATATGTTACAGAATGAATAATCAAAGAGTAAAATCAAAAAGCAGGAAACATGCCATGACCTAAATCCCTGAAGCAAATAGTCATACATGAAAATGGTAAGAGATTTGCAGAAGCAAGATGAGAAATTCTTAAGGTCTTCAGAGGTATGTTGAGTCAGACAGTCTGCATAATTTAGAAAAATCATAAAGTCATGCCTGTTTTATGCAGGTCAATGTAAAAAAAAATTCTCTGTATTATGTTCTTCAACTTGGACTATTCCACAACTTTTTGCTTTTCATTTAACAATTACCTTTGAATTATTTAGAATACTTTTTATCTTTTGAGTCTGCTGTTTTTGCAAACAATAACTCCACAAAATAATTTTACACTTTGATCTGAACCCAATCTACTCAGTTGCCAGGCCAATTAGAGATTCATTTTTATTAATGTATGCATCAGAGCAATTTAAATTTAAAGTGCTTCTGGGTTAAAGCTGATAAATGCTGATGTATGTGTGTTTTGCTTCTCTGGCAGAGCCACTTCACGGCTATTGTTAATTTCTGAAGTTGTAGTAAGTATCTGTTGAGGCTTTCTGCATAAGCTATAAGTTCCATCAAAGTCAAAAGTATTCATCTGAGAGTGATGTTTGCCTTTGGGGGTCAAAAGGAAGGAGGCAGATAAAAAATACTCCATGTATGACAACATCAAGAAAATAGCATTTATAGTAGAGACATTATGTAAACAGAAGGGAAATGGCCCTCGAGTATTTTAATTCTACATCAACAAGCTGGCACTCACTGAAATGTTGCATCTTATTTACTTAAGGTCAGCACTTATCTAGTATGATATGTAATTTGGTGAAAACACCCAGTTAGATTCTTTAACTAACTGGACAAACAAGATGTAGATAATTAAGAGAGACCTAGAAGAGATAATGTGCTTTTTAGACTTGCTGTGTCCTCTCAACATAATTGACCATGTCTTTCCTTGTCTAATTTTATATTTATATTTGATAAAGCCTAAGGCTTCAAAATTCAAGGCCATGCAATCCAATTATCACCTAAATTTCTTTGCGGAGCAAAGCATTAATCTTCAGAGGACAAATTACTTCCCTTAAGTCATTCTCATCTTGACCTGTAATTAAGCAGGACTAAACAGATTTTCTTTCTATGCATACATGAGCATGCATGTCAAGCCTTTCTAAAATTCATGTATAAACAAATTATAAACAAACTTTAGTCCTTGAGTAGGGGAACTTTGTAGGATTGACTCCACTCTTCAATTACCTGTGGGATCAGGAGTCGTCTCCCAGTGCAGGTCTCCGTCTTTGTCGCTGATCCAACCGCAAAGACCGTCATCAAAGGAGCAGCTCAAATACCCCGAGTCTGAGAAACAGAACTGATTGTAAATGTCTGATTTCATGCTGTGTGCCTTCAACATCAACAAAAAAGAAAGCCGAACCTCTGGTGTGGTGAAAATTAAGTGATTTTGTTATTCATGAGAACATTTAACACCTCCAGAAAAAAAACTCTATATCTCAAACAGAAATTAATTAAATAAGGGAATTCTAGAGCAAAGGTCCACAAGTGAGCTTAAATTATGTGTTATCTAAATCCAGATCAGTTGGGAGTGAATACAGTCATACTTATTAAATTAAAATATGTGTTCTGATTAGGCTCTATTCTTATATTGAAGGCTCCTCCTGTATACACATTTTGAGCATATATTATACTTTCAAGTCATCAAGCTCACATCTACGCATTAAAAATATATTTTTTATTGGTTTCATGTAATATTCTAATCAGAAATGTCATGTGGCTGTAAAAAGAAAAATCTTTATTTTTGATGTAAAAATAGGTTTGACAAAAAATAGTGCATTTGCAGTACAATTTAATATTCACAGCTTTTACAAGATCTACATATTCATTTTGATATGACTGAAAAAACGTGGATCAAAGAATAAACTATCTATAAAAGAATAGGAACTGAGGAGAAAGACAATTCTGCCAAGATGATCTCTGATATGTCTCTACTAACAACAAAAAATAAAATGCTATGGATCCAAAGCAACACCAAACCGAATCCTTAGACCATTTAATCCATATTTTTCCCTTGGTATTAATAAATCACATCAAGCTGACATGACTTCACAAAAGCTTACTAATGATATTGGGTACAATTGTGCATTGAGTCTTGCTTGATGCAGAGGCCTGGAGCAGAACACTAATGTGCTTCCAATCAATTCATCATTGAAGCAGCAAGACGAGCAGAGTGTGAGAAGCAGAACATTTTGGCAGTGTCTCGTAGGCAGTGAGCCATCGCTTAAGCGACACGTCCAGATGCCAGGTGTCATCTCCTATTAAAACACACCTGGTCCCTATATTAACTTCACCTTGGCAAGAAAAACTCCAGGAGTTTGTTTCACTTACACTTTGTCCCATAGCTCATGTTTGCTATTTTCTGAACCCTGTATGGTTTGTCATACATGTTATGCTTACCTGGGTCATCCTTGGCTTCATCTGCTGTATTGCCGAGCTCAATATCAAAGTCTGTGTCCAGAACAGTGTTGTGACCATTATTCCTAGGGACTGAGGAAAGAGGCATGGGTTTAGAAAAAGGATTAACAAAGAAATTATATTGATTCAATGTTCTCTGCTTGGAGCTGTTTGTATGACTTTGCTACATTACACAGAAAAATACTTTACAGGGATAAATCAATGTCAAAGTTAAAAAACAACAGGTGCCAAAGTAGCTTCTTCAAAATTCTTCAGGTGATGCAGACTGCTATGGCTAGTGTTCTTACAGGAGATGTTAAACGGAGTCACATGTCTCATTTCAGCATTACTCGTCTGGGTTTCTATGAAATTCAAAACGGAGTAAAAGACACTTCTGATTGCATACAAAATCCTCAACAACCTACTTTTATCCATTGCCTACTATCCTACAAGAGCACTTCATCCCCAAGATGCAGGCTTTCTTGTCAACCCTATTCAAAGCAAGCGTAGGAGACTTTTAGTTTCCAGGCTCCTTTACTTTGGAATTAGCTTCCTCTTTTGGTAAGAAACACTGGAACTCCAAGCTTTTTATTCTATTTTTAAAAAGTTTTTTTTCAAAAAAGCTGTAAGCCTGCCCTGCGACAGACTGACGACCTGTCCAGTGTGTACCCTGCCTCTCGCCCGAAACGTTAGCTGGAGATAGACACCAGCACCCCTCCTGACCCCTCTAGGGACAACGGTGTTAGAAAATGGATGAATGGATGAAGCTGTAAGCCTATCATGATAGGCTTACAGCCTTATTTATTTATTTATTTCCTTATTAGTAATACATATTTCATAAGACTGTCTTCAGTTTACATTTTGGCTTGTTTTGTGTGCTTTTTATTTACTGTTCTTAACTTTAATTGATTTATATCATTATTTAGCATTTTCTTGCTTTGAGAATTATTCTTTTTATAAACCTTTTATCTTAAAATTGCTATTAAGGCTTGAAAAAGAAAAAATGTTTTGCTTTCTTTCTGCTGTCTGCTTTATCTTGAGGTTTTGCTTGTTCAGTGCTTTGAGTTTCATTTGTGGTTAAAGGTGCTTTATAAATAAAGATGAATTAAATTGAACTGAGTAAATCTCATGTGGTCATGATTCCTGCAAAATGAAACATGACCTCCTCTCAGTTAGCCATGATCAGGGGAAAAAGTGTTTCTCCACCTTGATAACAGAGAGAGTGAGAAGGCAAGTTTTCAGAAACATCTCTGTTATAAGCTCTTCTAAGGTTAAGCAGATTGAGACGAGGCGGATTTGCTCATCTGCAGGGAGTTCAGTTCAGTAAAAGAGCATGTAAAAGATCTTCTCCCTGAGAATCATGGTCAGAATGTTGACTCTGTTCTTTCACCATTACTCCTTCTTTCACTTTCATAGCTCTCATGCTTAAAGTCAGTTTGTGTCTTTTGTGTTGATTATGTAGTTTTTCTACAACCCACAGGAACAACGCAGCCTCTGTCTTTCCCCACTAACGTCAAACTGCACAAGGCCAAGCTGTTATGACAGTTCAACCATTTTTTGGTCTTCTGCAGCAAGACAGAAGGTTTTTTTATATGCAGTAAAATGTATAAGTTTGAGAGACTTTAAAATCTAAATTTTAATAATATTAAATGATCAAAAGTTTGTTTTTGTACAAGTCATCTATGAATTGACTGTGTAGTATTCAACTAATCCTTCGAATTCCTGAGCACGTGCCCTGAATCAGTCTGTCGTCTTGTAGGTTCATGACCACCTGGCAGAGTGCAGAAGTCGGTCAACCGAAGAAATCTGAGAGTGGGAGAGGTCATGCATACACCAGGCTCTCCAGCAATTCTCGGCATCCTGTTCTATCTCTGTGTGTGTGTGTGTGTGTGTGTGTGTGTCTAGGTTTCAGTGTCAAGATAAAGACCCATTTTCTAATCTTGTACTCAGAGTGGATTTAAAGCACATTGAAGAGATCGGACGAGAAAATCGTATTGCATTTCCCCCTTAACAGTTTTCCTTTTTTGAAAAAAAATCTGATTAAAACACTTTACTAATCGCAAGTAATTGATCACTTAAAATGCAAAGGTTTGTTTGGGTATTTTTCCTCTAAGCTTCTGCTTACAAGTGGGAAAGACCAAGATTAGCTGGTCAGCAGGCCTGCGTGACCAAGAGGGAGTGTAGCAGTGAAGAAGCTCTGTTAAATTAGGCAGGGCAAGGCTGTTTAAAACCTTAAAAACAAACAAAAGAATTTTAAAACGAACTCTAAAATACGCAGGCGCCAGTGGAGAGAAGCCAGGACAGTGACAATTTGCTCTCTCTGACATGTTCTTGTTTAAAGATGTGCAGCAGCATTTTGCACCAGCTGTAGTCGTGAAAGTGGAGACTGGCTGACTCTGAGATAGAGGGAACTACAGTAATTCAGCCATGATGAAAATGAAGGCATGGATTACTGTTTCAAACTGCATTGCATTACAATTATGACATTTTCTGGATAGGCTTTGACCTTAAAAACATGTATAAATACATTTTTGTCAGAGTCAGAATCACAATCTACAAATCTATGGTTAATAAAAATAGAGCATTTGTCATGTGTTTGTGCTAAAAACTTAGAAATGTTCCAAATGAAGCAGGCCTGTGAAACTGGTGCAGCTAAAGTTAATAAGGTTATGGACTGTGATTTGTTAGGTAAAGAATCAAATCGTCAGCATACAGTACTATACTACATTGTCCTAATTGCGTATCTCAGAGTCCAAATCTCTCTATTTAGAAAAAATATTCAAATGTATTGAACGATTGCAATTTCTTACATTTAGTCAAAATAAACCGACCCTTATGTTGTTTGCAGATGGCATAACATATAAGTGAGAAACCACTTCACTGACTTCCTGTTACAGGACAGATTTTGCAAGGCTCTACCAACATCTCAGGACAGGAAATGGGCTGACCGTGCGTCGCCAATACACTCACCCCATTCTGGAGGACTATGCAGTATATTTGTATATGCCATGTAGAGGTTCATGTAGTATATGTTTTTGGTTTACTTTAATTTCATTGTACAGGACTTACATAAATTGTGCTTACATAAAATTAGTTTAAATAAATAAAATGACATTGGTGCTATTAAACTCTGCTTTATTTTATGTGTGACTGTTTTCATCTTTGCACAGAGTCCACATTTTTGAAAAGGGATAAAAAGGATCTCATTTGCTTTTTCTAAATGCGGACCAAAGAGTTTCAGCTGAACAAATGCAAAATAGTCAACTTTAATTAAAGTTTGCATCCCTAAAAGACTGTTTTTATGGAGCTTAAATAATCAGTTGCTTTTAGTCAAATGGAGGGGACTTTTTTTTTTCTTTCTTTTTTTTTTACGGAACACATAGGGTGTTAAAAGGGTTTTAATTGTCACACAGGACTGAGGATTTCTTATCCTGTGGCAGGTTTTGCACTTTCACAAAAGGTACATTTGGGAAATTTACTTGTTTGCTTTTTAGTTGAGAGCTTTGATGCTAATCTTGTGTCTGTGCATATTGAAACTGCAGTGGAAAAAGATAAATAAAAAAGGAATAAAGGGTAAGAAAAAAAGAGCAAAGTAAATACATTTTGCAAAGAAAAACCTGTCATAAAATATAGAATGTACAAAGATAAAAGAAAAGATTGAATATGTTGACTATTTTCTCAAGGGAAAAGATTATTTCTTACTGGGTTATTAACAAGACATTGGGCTACTGACATGAATGTCACACTAGATGATGGTAACAAACCAAGTAATAAAAACAAATAAGTTCTTAAATTATGTGTAATTACATGGAGGTGCAAAACGGGAAAATATTAAACACAAGAGAATAATCCACAACAGGGCATAAAGAATCAAGAAATCAGGCAAAATCTGTGTAAAATCTATTTTTAAGGTAATCATGCAGTCTATACTATACAATATATATATATATTTAAAATATATATCCTATGGAAAATATGACAGAAACATGAATTTATGTACTGTTTTGTGAATTTTGTGAATCTCAAAAATCATTAATATGGAGTTGTGGACAGCACACGTCCAAATAAAAATACTCTCATTTATCATTCAGAGTACACAAGTGCATTTGCACATCCTGTTCTCCTGAAAACACTTGTTGACCTGCACAAAGAGACACTCGTTTCAGTTCTGATTTCTGATTAATTATTTTAATAATTACCTTGAGCTATGTCCCCTCCCTTCCCATTTTCTATTCATCATATCACCTACAGGAAGCTCTGCTTTCTTGAATTACTCTGCTGGGGTGAAAACTATTAGACTTGATGTCTTCCTCAAGCTGTGCGGACAGGTGCTAATGCAATCTTCTTTCCCTATTCGGTTTTCTAATTATGAGGTGCCATCTGGCAAGACGAATGGCAACCAGAGTGTCTAATTCCTTCTTTTGTATTGAACTGTTTCATCTCAGCAGAAAACCGGTGTAACATCTGGGTTTTAAACTAACCACTCTTTGTATAAGCGAGAAAATCCATTATTTTATCATTATATATATACTGTACATATATATATATATATATATATATATATATATATATATATATATATATATATATATTTGTGGGGGTGTGTGTGTGTGTGTTATATATAAAATATATAATATATATAACATAATTACTTGATCTTCCTACAAAATGGCACTATGTGCATGGAAAATACGTAATATCGTCCCTATAAGATGCTTGTGTACAGTCTTTCAAGAAGGTCGTATGCTATGAGGTTTAATGAGATGTCTAATTTTTGTGCAACATTAACAGCTCATGACAACACAGTCATTTCTCAATAATTGTAATTGGCAGTGAATTCCAAAGAAAGAAAATATGTTAGCACATTGTTTGTCTAAATAAGATCTTTGGTCTAAATTTCACTAAAACTTGGGAGTTTATTTATGTTTAGACTATAATTGTCAAAAGTACTGTTGAACCTTTTTAACTTTTCTAACACAAACATCAATATATTTTATTGCGATGTTAGATGATAAATCAACTTGATATATTGCATGACTGTGGAATGTGGAAACTGATGCAATTTCCAAAATATTTTAATCATGAAAATCTGAAAACTCTGCAGCATATTTGCATTCAGTACACTGAGAACGACGCTGTCGAATAACCTTTTGCTCTTTTTACAGGAGCAAGTCTTTTGTGGTCACATTTGATCAGATCACCTTTTCGCACGTTTTCTGTGTACTCCTTGTGGCAAACGTGACTTCCAATGACTTTCTTTCATTAATACGTTAGGGAGGATGAATACTTTTACTTAATCTATGTTTTTGGAGAACTACAGTTTATAGCAGGGCCCGTTCTAAAAGGACGTAATTTCCATCTACTTAAACATTTGAAAGGTGAAGATAAATGCTGCTTTTATTTTTGACATTTTTAGAATAAGATTAGACTTCAACCTCTTTCTGTGTCATTTAAAACTACCGGTACTTAGTTCAATAATTTTAATTACAAATGTTGAGTAAAAACGAAGAAGGTCAATGTACATTTAATGAAATAAGTGTCAATGATTCATGTTGTGCTGCAACCACAATGTGGTACATACAGTAGATAAGCCAGAAATAACATAATTTTAAGATGAAAATGTTACCTCAACTGTGCAATTAGAGAGACTGATTTCAAATTACAAACCAGGTCCTATGAAAACATATTAAAATAGAAATAAGTAATATTTTTCTTTCTATGACATTCTACAATATTTGTAGTCAAATAAAAATATTTATACATATTAAACATTATGTGTAGGTTATGGAGTATTAAATAAATTATGGAACATCTGTAGGAAAAGGTGAGACCTTTACAAACACCCTGTAATCACTGCTTTTGAGGACTGTTCTTTGCCTCTTTTTCCACTTAGAAATGATAAATCAAACTCATCAACACTATTTAGTATATATATATATATATATATATATTTTTTACCATTGATTTGGTTTGTTTCTTTAGACTTCACACATCAAAAACAATGATAAAACATGATTTGTTATGTGATAAACATTTCACACAATTTGCTTTCAAGGAGTTAGACCATGGGTGTTTTACTCATTTACATTTTGGGCCATATCAACATCCCAAATGTCCTCAAAGTACCAGTTAAATTAAATAATTGAAAATCTTCTCACATTGATATAATTTGGCAGCATAAAGATAGACTGCTTTGAATTGATTGATAGAAAAATATTTAAGTAAACAACTGTACCATCACCACCATCGTCATAGATATGCTTTATCTTAGACATGTTTTACAAAGCAAGGAAGCTTAGTTTTATAAATAAATGTCATACCTGAGACTTCTTTCTATAGCTAATATAGGAGAGTTTGTGTTTTATTCAAACTGTCTGCAAATGATTTAGATCAGCATTACACCCCAAGAACAAAAAATGCATAATGACCAAAAAAAAAAAAAGAAAAGCAAAAACAGCTTAAAAGAAAATCTTTTGATCCTTTGTGAAAAAAAGGCTCATTAGTAGCAATTTGTAATAGAACTTCACATTCAAATACACAGATAAGTGCAGCCTAACGTTTGGCAGGTGTTATGCGTCACATGCAAGCTTGCGTGTCGGTAATCTAAGCAGCTCTGGAGTGTCACTTTGTTTTATCGAGTGTTTTACCTCATTGCTTTTGTTTAATAGCCTGCAGGTTTTCTGTTGTGTTCAGCCTTACTGGTTTAGTTATTTGTCAAAGACACAATAGCTGATCTCAGAAAAAAATAAATAAACTGTGGATGTTTAATGGAAACTTCCCACGCTGCACCAAAAGATGGTTTCAAATGCTGATAATGTTTATCAATTTAAATACACTTGCTCATGTAATTGTCAAAATAAAATAAGATGTTGGTTCTTACTGTGCACATCTCCTCTTTGTTTGGTTACCTCCCTCTGAATGGTGTTGTCTGGTGGAGAGGTTACGAGTGGGGGTTTTCCTGTGGGAACCACAACCCTTGGAGGGATGTAGGGTTTGCGTGTGGGTATTGATGGCTTTTGATTTGGGATGAAGGGCCTTCGAGTGGGAACTGCTGGTTTGCGTGGAAGTGGGGTGATTGTCCTGGGGGCCGGCGGGGCTTCAGTTGTAGTTGCGAGTGGCGATTTTGGAACAACGGGGAAGGTTTTCTTTGGAGTTACTGGTGGGCGGACTGTGGCAATCCTTTTGTGATCCAAGTCTGGGATGTGGTTGTGATGATTGGGAGGCAGTTTGCCTGGTCTCGGGGGGTCAATAACCACCTTTGGAATGGCTGCAATGATAAGAGAATGCAGATGGAGGGCTGAAAGATGAGCACTTAGGAGTTAATGAGGCACAGAATTGCAGACTAACTGCAGTGATTAGCCTGGCTTTTGCAGTGAGAGCTTTATTTCATCCTCTGAGACTTCTCAGTGATATCTATTAACTAAATATAAGCAGACTGAAACAACCTGGTTCCCTCATGTCTAGTTGAAGCAGAAGTTTGCAGTTGCAGAGGAGAGTTAACTCTCAGGTAAACACTTGAACAAATTCATAGAAAAACAAAAGTCAATTGTTTCCAAGATTAATTTTCAAAAGCCTAATTATATCATATTTTGTCAAAAATGCAAAAATTTGTGAATATACCAAATAACAGCTAATCTGTTAATTATTTTCCAATTAGATAAGTAACATTAAAATATAATTTATTGATACAAAGAACTTAGAGAAACTTGCATTTCTAATATGAGTCACCATTACTATTTATGGAGATTGATGTGTTTTTTGCAAAAGTCTTGCCATTACATATTTAATTCTCCCACCAAATGCTCCTAGAAAACTTTTTTTTCTAAGAAGAAATGCTTTCTACTTAGAAAACATTTTGTAGATAACATTAGATTCATGAAATCATAATTTCTAGTCACACATAGCAAAACATAGCTATGTTTTCTTGTGTCGTGGTTGTTTTGTGCTTAGTTTCTTTCTTTGCAGCCTTTAAACCAATTTGTATCATGAACAATAAGCCCAATTTCTACTGAAAAAGGAAAAGGTGTACAAATTATGTTATATACCCTTAATATACACTCTTTCGAATAATAAATAACTGCCCATGAGTATAAGTAGATTTTTTTTATTATTGAGTTACTCCTTTCTTTCAATTATTCTTTTTTGTTAAGGGTTTGGAGTTAGTGGTTCTTGAATCTTTCAGGTTGCAGACTGAATTGAAATGGGATAAGCAAAAGAAAACTTTCAAATTGGCTCCTTGTCTTCTCTATGTGTTGCAAACTTTAGTTAGGTGACATGTTGAAGTGTTTGCAAAAGGCATCTTCTTTGCTCATTATACCATTATACCACTGGCTGAGTACATAAGATGGTTAAATAATATTAAAGAATAAATGACTTCATTTGCACTGGACTGCTGCAAGCTAATGAACTTCATGTTAGTGATTAAAAAGAGGAACATCATTTCCATTTGATGATGACTCCCCCTTTTGGCTGACTAAAATTGTCACGTAACAGAAACAGAGTTACTCTGTGCACATGAGATAAGGGAAGGAGAGTCATTTGAGCACTGACTGACAGCCATTACAAAGAAAGGAATTCCAGCACCAACTCCTGGCTTTCATGATGATTCCTCCCTCTTTCTTGCTTGCCTAACTTTTTAAAGAAAAAGCCAAGGAAAACAAAACAAAATGGGGGGCCCCACTGGCCCTTCTGCAGTAGTGAACGTCGGTGCCAGCATTTTTGTTCCCAGGCAGCACTTACGTATACAGTCGTGTCCCATCCCCCTGTAGCCGTCTCTGCATTTGCACTTGTATGAGCCTGGCGTGTTGTAGCAGGTGGCGAAGCTGCTGCAGTGGCTCAGGCCTAAAGAGCACTCATCCACGTCTGAATGATAATAGAAACATGAAAACATTCAGTGACAGAGCGGAAAACCTTCAGACATAACAACGGAATATCAAAGGGTAATTGCTCAACGTGCACATGAGGGGAAACTCATAGTTTATTTAACAGAAGCACCTATGTTTTCATGAATGCCAGTGAAAAATCGTTATGAGGGTTACTTGGAAGATAGAGGGACACAGCAAGGTCATGTAAGCATCCTCTGAGCAGTGAGATATTTGATCTATAAATAATAAGCCCTTTTAAACCAGAACTTATGTAGGTTTATTACACTCAGCGTTGTAAATGTAAATTGAGCCTTCGTTTCTGTTAGCTTTGATGATTATGGGTTACAACTAATGGAAGTTCAAAACTGGAACATAATATAAGTCTGGCAAGAACTTTTAATACAAAAACCTGACCCTACTGAAGAGTATGTCCATATACTGCACAGAATATGTAATCAATAACTGGTCAGAGCTAATTTACAAAAACAAACAAGAAGCGATTCTCAATTTTTAACAGAGGCACAATCAGGTGGACAGGAAGGGAAGTTATTCAGTCACTTCTAGATCTTCTTCAGGTAGTAAAAATGTTAAAAACTTCTGCCCTTGGTTGGTATAAAAACAAACTTTAAAAAATATATTTCATGATGATGAAATGTCCACACCAGTTAATAAACAATTGTCAATTTGGTTTGTGCACATATAAAAGTATTGGTAAATTACTTTGACTTTGTAGTACTGTGACCTCACCTATGCACTGGTATTTCCCATTGACGTATTGTAGGTCAAATCCTTCGTGGCATTTGCAGATGTAGCTTCCAAAGGTGTTAATACATTTCCTGAACCTGGGACACACTGCTATCCCTGCTGCACATTCATCCACATCTACGGGAGAAAAAAAGACTTTCAGGTTATTACAAAAAAAAAGATATTCGAACAAATTCAGCCAAATAGTTCACGCCTCCTCTGAAACTTTTTCATATGTCAATTTAGAAACAATATAACCTCTGGCTATAATAAAATCAGGCAATGCAAATCTTCGATATTAAAGGAAAGAAATTATACCTATGACAAACCACTGTTATTCAAAGCAGCAGATTGCTTCACCTTCTCTGCTTAACATTCATTTATGAACAAAGCATTTTCTTCTCTGTGCACAGCACAATGCCTTATTTCATTATTTAAAACCTTATTTCAAGTAGGGCTTTTGCTCACCTTAGCAGAAATTTGAGCATTAATATTTAGAGACTAGTACAACCTGCCTCCCCCTGCCCCCAGTCCCAGGCAATTTATTTATTTAAACCATTATTTAAACATGGTGAAATGTTGATTTGTCGCACATCTTTGGTTAATTCAAAGGCAATGCTGACTATGTTAGTTTGAATTTAGTCTGGATTTCCTCAAAAAATATATGTTCACACAACCCAGCTAATATTTGGCTAGTTTACTGTTAGCAAACTATGACTAGACCATTCTGTGACCTTCTTGTCAGATTTGGTCAAGTTCATGAGTACTGGTTGGTTTTCTAACATCAACCCAGTTTTTAACCATGATGCACAGATTTCCAATGAAGTTGATATTGGAATTTTGGGGAGAGGATCCCAAAAGATTCCTATAAGCTTGCTTTATCCTCACAAAAAATCTCAATGTGTATTTGGGGTCATTGTCTTGTTAAAACACCCAGTTAGGTCCAGGTTTTACCCCACAAGGTGCTGCTTCCTACATCACAACGGTGGAAGAATCAACTTTATTCATTCTCACACACATCTTCTCATTGTGAAATAACTCTATCATTGTCTTATCTGGCCATTATATTTTTCTCCAGATGTTTTTGTAACTTGGCAATGTGGGCAGCTGCATGTAAGACTTGAAGCCATCAATTTTAAAACCAAAGAGTTCTTGGTCACCAGTCTGCCATCTTGCAGCAATGTTTAAATTTAATATTGAGGGAATTATTGGTGTTCAGGAAATTCCAGTTCATTGCAGGTTTGGGTGATATTTGTGTCTGGCTTGTGTGTGAACACCGTAACAAACTTGGTGATAATTTTGGTAGTCTTCCAGTGCTTCGCAAAATAATGACATATCTGAAAAAACTTGTATTGAGTTAAGTTATTTATTATTCCTGCAATATTCCTTATCCTGTAATCTATAGTTATATAGAAATTTCCCCAAAATGCTTTGAATTTGAATGCATTTCTCTATTACACTGTCCATTAATAACATTTCTGTCAATATGCCAAAGTTAGCCAATAGGCTAATTTTCACTTGCATTCCATAGACAGATGGCACACATCACCCTAAAAAATAAGACCCAACTAATGTAAAGCCACACTTCAACTTCTTAGAGCTCCAGACTCTCTTTCCCTTTGTCATTCTTCCAAAATTGATGTCTGCCTGAGAAACCTGCCTACACAATATCTAACCAGCAGTTAAAGGCAATATTAAAGGAACACACTGTAGCAACCAAGGTATTAATACTGACATAGGTTAACTGCTTTAACCTTCCTTCCCACCCTCCACACATCTTATCTGTTAAGTTACCCATCTAAGCTGCAGCACCAAAAAAAATCTGTGATGAATGGAGGACTGGTTTCTTTCTGCTGTGAAATAGACAGACTGTAAGAGGAGTGGAATCTCTCTGTGGGCAGGAGCAGTGATAGATTTATAGTATTCTTGACAAGGGGAAGAAAAATTAACAGAAAAATATTTTAGATATTCCCACTTTGACTGCTTTGCTTTCAAAAGAGATTGTTAAGACATTTTAAGGCAAGTTCTGTTACAAAGTTGTGAGAAGTCATTTTAGGTGCAGTGGATAACTCATGTATCGCCTTCATTTAGTGTCAATTCAGATTGTGTTCTCTGAGGCTGAAGCTCAAGGCTAGTCTGATAGAAACCAAGACTGAAGTGGATTTCAGTCTTTAAACTCTGATATCATAAATGTCAAAATCGTTTTCTTAAATGCAGTTTTATGATATGGGCAGTTATTTACAGAGAAACTGATGATTATTTACACAAAATGTAGAGATGCTTGTTCTGTTAGTAAAGCATTAGGTAAATTATGTATTGTCCGAGCAAATAGTGCCATTTTATAGCAGTCAAATAACTATGTTATCTTCAGTTGTTATAAAAATGTTGTATATATCAAAAATGACTTTAAAAAAAACTTGGTGTTGCAATTTAACACCTTGAAATTGGGCCTTTGTCTCTTTAAGAAGCTTGCTATTTCTGACGTTCCACCTTCAGCACATCATCATAACAGTCCCTCTCCATTAAGCCGTTTCCAACGAATATTGGACTGAGAAGTAGCTTAAGCTCAGCAAACTCAAAGTTCCTCCAGGTGTTTGCTAATTGCTGCTACCACTAGTCTGCTGGAGCTGAATGGGAAAGGCGTAGAGGAGGGACGCTTTGTGAGATGGTAGTTTGAAAGTTTGCAGCTCCAAAATTTGTGGAAGTAGGCTGCATTTATTTTGCAAAGAAGTTATTGGTTCGAATTTTTCCTCAGATGACTTAGAAGCTAAAAAAAACCCACTCAGTTTTACCTCAGTCGCTGGTAGACAGGAGTCTATCAGCAACATCTCAGTTTTCAGGCCAGAGGATATATTAAGACTGGGACGCACCCACACATGTTCTTCCATCTGGGGCCAGCTGCAAGCCCGGTGACGGACACTGACATCGGACCTCTCCTTTCAGCACCTCACAGCCGTACTGGCAGTTGGCCATGGCGCAACTCCGAGCGTCTGATGGAAAAAGAAGCAAACCACATATTAACTCAAGCATGTGCCACAAGGGGGTTCAAAGAGGAACAGTTTATTCCACTCCCTCATATCCACACATACACACACACACATCTCTTTTATCCTCTGACCAATTTGTTAGAGCAGTGCCACTCGTCTGCCTTTTCTGATATTTGCCAGCTTGACCCCGGATGCAGCCAAGAGAACAACACAAGCTCTGCCATCATTAGATTCCTCTGGTGAGCAGTTGCTGTGTGCTCACACCTTGGCTCAAAGCTCCCTCCTTCAGGCCCTTTGATCATTTCTTACACTGAGAGTCTGATTATCCATCTTCACCGTATTGTTGTGGCAGGGTACGGCCTATTTCCTGTTGATTCACACAGGGAAGATCAAGACCCTCCAAAATAATAATATAATAGAGCAGAAATGGTTTGGGCTCCCCTGATAAATTCATGTCCTAAAAAGGAAATTAAAAGCAGGGCTCATGCTGCTGCAGCGACTTTGGCTGTTTTCAGGCTCCCCGGAGTACAGTTTGATGACACAGGCAGTCTGGGCTGATTAAATGCCACGGCGATCCATTGATCAAAGTCACAGCAGGGAGAGAAAAGACGAAAAGCAAGGTGGTTAACACCATCACAAAAACAACACCTAGACTAATTTCACATAGCCTCAAGTGGAGAACAATTCAGACTTCATAAGGCGGAAGAATTAATTTTCTTTTTTATCTTATCTTAAAAACGGAGCTAATTAAAAAGAGGTAGCAGCAGTCATATAGTCCTGAACTGAAAATGTGTGGAGAAATAGTAATCAGGGGGGAAACTGAACTTGTGGGAGATGGGAGATGTGCACAGGCAGCGGCTCGTATTATGAAGGAAAACCTCATGGCGTCCAATAAAAACTGTATATTCACCAGAGGGTTGGAAGACTTTCTTTTGTATTTTTCATTTTACCGCTGTAAGGGCTCTTCACAGGAGGCTTTCCGTGAGAGGAGCGGCTATAATGAAGCAGATCAACACGGGGCTTTAATCAAAACAGTCTATCAAAGGATTGCAGGGTTGCTGTCAGGGCCCTTACACTAGCAGAAAAATACATTTTTATCACCAAGGGCAAGAACTTTCCAAGAACAATGGTGCAAGCATTTGCAGTACCAGACATCCACATACATCCACAATGATTATTAACAGCATGTTAATATTGGGCTTTTAATGATTATAAAATATAAAGTTTAAGATATTTTTCCAAACAGGAATTTAGTGCACATTGACAACAGGTCAATTATGATAAAATATGATTTCAGAAAGATAAAGCAGGGAACATTAATTTTCTGCAATCACCCTGATCTGAACTGAAGATTTAAGGAAACAACTAACTTAACTGAGTTGAACCATTTTTGACAAAAATTGTTCTCAAATAGAAATAATCCAGGATCTTATTGACAGCCACAAAAAAGTGTGTGGCAGTCAATAACTCAAACTTATACCTTTAATTTACCGCTATGAATTAAAGGAAAAAGTATAATAACTGTGCACGCATTATTGTATCATGGAACACACCATGGTTGTACATAAAGGTTAGGAAAGAGAGGAGTTTATGCAAAGAGAGAAAGTAAATACCCACACCAGTACACCCCGAGTGTAGAATAAAATTTGTGTGCATGTGAGAGAGACTCACTTCCACATGTCCCATCAGGCATCAGCATGTAGCCATTTAGGCAGTAGCACTTGTAGCTCCCGTATGTGTTCATGCACCTGTGCTTGCAGGGCCTCGGCTTCAGCCCACACTCATTCAGGTCTGCAGACAGACAGACAGAGAGAGAGAGAGACAGACACAGACAGAATGTAAATGGACAAGAGGAGACAACCCCCCTCCCCTAAACAAGGTTGAAATTAGGCAAGGGGCAAAGGTGATGGGGTCGACTATGTCAAACCACCCCCTGCATTTGTATGTGGGTCAGACATTGTCTTTTTGTCTGTCTGTATATGCGTTAATGTGTGTGCTTTAGAAGTGGGGGTTATCTTAAAGGCAGTAAAGGTGTTACCATGTTCCAACAGGCCCTGAACTTCTCTCTTTGATGATTTACCAGAAAGCCAGTGTCGACTGTCAGCAATCCCACCACCTGCATTATACTCTATGAGTCACCATGACTCCAGGAGACATCACCCTCACCGACCACCACTCTTTGACAGATATGTACAGATCCACTGTCTTTTGCACATCTGCAGAAGACAGTGGACCAGCAGCCTACAGAAATCAGACAAGGGAAGGATGCTGACAGTTTTTCTCACGGGAGAAAGACATACTCTCTAAGAGCAACACCTGTCAAATGCTCAACCATATCCTGGCTGTTATATTTTTCTCGGAGTAGACATTTTCACTTGTCAACCACAGATATAATTAAGAACATTATAAGTGTCTGTTTTTGATAATAGCATTTTCGAAGTAGGGTGTTATGTAAGCTGCTTCGCTTGGATTATTTAAAAGTATTAGTTACACTTTTGCTCCTCCTGACAAGTCATAGTGTTCTTATTATAAACTAGCTTTATAGTTTCTCATATTTCCCTCAACTATAGATCCCACTGAAATGTAATATTTTAAAAAAACAGGATGTTTTGCTATCAGCTATACTGATGCATTCCACAAAGTGGATAACACAAAGATGGATTAGCTTGAAATTCTTGAACTTCAGCTCACATCAACAGCAAGAATGCTGCAATTAGCACATAGTCATATATTCCAACGGTGTCAAAGTCCAAAAGAGTAATCAAAACTGGGTTTGGTGAGAAAAAGGAAGGCAAACATGAAATTCTGGCCTGTATGGTGATCAAAACCCAGACAATATGCCAGAAACTCATTTATGGCCACAAAATTGTAAAAAAACTTGCTGAATTACAATTTGATAAGGCAAATCTTGGGACTGTTGTGTCCACATATCAGAGAACATGTATAGTTTTGACCCTGTAGGGCTTTAGATGATTAAAACAATAAATTTTAAACTGTTGCTTAAAAATATTTTATTGACAACAATTTAAACAAATATTTTAAAAGTCCCAAACTAATGACTTCCATTCCTGGGTTTTTTTGTGTATATAGGTCAGATGATAAACAATGTCTTTTTCTATGGTAAAGTCTCTGACTAAGCTAATTCATTTTTATTTATCAACACTTGTTGGTGCTAAGATCCCATAAAAAGGTTTACTGTTGGTTCATAGCTTAATGCAATAATATAATAAATGTATCAAAAATAGCATTTGTTCACCATCAACATTTTAATTTTATTAATGTTCAAAAAAATAGGTGCATGAAAAGAAACAAAATGAGAAAACCAAAGAATCTCTGGCATTTATGCTACAATCTAACTCGCGTCAACGATTTTCTGTCAGACATTTCTTAAATAAACCTTTCGTTGGACCTTTAAATGCAGTAAAGTATAGACCATGTTTTTAATTTGTTCTACCATAGAAGCAGCTTTTTAATGATAAGAGCTTCAGAATGAAGAACTGTTTCTCAATACTCGACAGTCAATATCTGCTGTAGTGTACAGCATTATTATTATTTACATCGGAACTTGTTGGTCAGATATTCACTGTGGCATGTAGCTCCTTAGTTCTTGGTACCTAATTATTCCTCTAGTTGTGAATTAAATGTGTTGTGGTGTGCATTTGGACAGTCTGAAAGCAATCAATATTTAATAAAAGCATGTCTTGAGTCTTTCCTCGCTATAAAAAAAGCAGATGAAGTAAGGAGTACCCTGCAGGTATAAAGGTATATGATACAGGAAGAGAGAGTTTTCATTTCAATTTTTCCTGAAGCACTTTTTAAAATTAAGTTTTCTTATGGAGGATATGGTGTCACTCTTGTTGGAGGTTATCACAGAATTAAAGGAGGGACTGGATGGCGGAACTTGTTCATACTGAACCACAAGACTCGCTTGCCAATTTTAAAAGGAAGCTGAAGTAGGTTTAAGCCTTTTTTTCTTCTATGTACTGTTATTCTTTCCAAGTACTGTGGCTTCTTCCCACAGTCCAAAAACATACATGTTAAGATAATTGGCCAAATTGTCATTAGTTTTGAGTGTGTGTGCATGGTTGTATGTAGTGGTGTGTCTTTCTGGAACAGCATGATGGACTAGTGGCCTGTCCAGGATGCATGCATGTGCCTCTCACCTACTAACCAGAATGAACAGAGAAATCAGTCTATGGCCAGAATTGCATGATGTTGAGAATCAGTAGTAAAGACCAGTGATACGAGTCAAAAACTCAGAAATCCAATCTTTTCCACTCAGTAAACCTATCACACCAAAGTTCTACCAAGTCATGCTAACAATGATAGTCTTTGATGTGGAGGTTGTTACTGAAAATTCAGGGTTACAAATAAAATTAAGCCTGAGGATCCTGCAGGTCAGTCCTTGGCTCATGCAGAGAAGTTCTAGTTTCTTTTTACTATGTTCTACTATGGACTTGAGGTATGGATGAAAACCAAAGAAAAAGATCTCCTATGCAAATTAATTAAATGGGCTTCCTTCATAAGGCACCTTGGCACAGTCCTACAGATAAAGCTTTTTATTTTCCAAAGCCTTGTCCAGTATCATTTCAATAGCTGTGAACATAGACCTGAAAGAATTGCAGATGTTGTATAGAGTATATTTTGATGTATTTCACCATGTCACTACTTTTTAAAAGGAATACCAAGCCAAATGGAAAAAGTTAAAGAAAGTGCATACCAACAAATATTGGATTTACAAAACTATGTACAACACCGGGGATGTGCTTTCTTCTTCTTTGTTTTATTGATTAGTTTGTTCATTGTCTCTGTAAAGTTCCAGCTTCTTTTTCACTTTTGCTAATCTTTACACAAATCATTGTTTTAGTTTGGGTCCTGGTTACATTTTTTGTTTGACCTCGGTTCAGTTTTAGTTTTTTTTATTGTTCAGCCCACCTTAGCAGCACTTGTTGTTAAAATAAGGTCAGTTTAATCATGTGGCTGCCTTTGAGCCTTCTCCTGCCTTGGTTTTCCAACAAGTCAGGTTCTAGGAAACATAAACAGCTTTATCCACTTTGTGAATTTTACCATTTGTTTCTCAGCTACAGCAGAACCTTTACAAATAGACTTCCTTTAACGTCAGAAGTTGGCCCTCCCTGCCCTTGCAACACTATATATGGCCCCATCTTTAGCACTGTGAACTCGTGGCAGGGTAAGCTGCATACCTTTGCCATTTAAAAGACACCGCAAGTTTAATCTGGATAAATGATGAAGCAGATGCACAGTTTCTATGATCTACCCACACACCCCTCCTCTTCTATTAATAAAAGTTTCTGATCTACTGACACTGCGCAGGCTGACTGATCCATGGCTGTAACAAGGCTTTGGAACGCTTGCCTCTTTAAACCCACAAAGTGCCAGCAGGCTTAAAGCAGCGTTTCATCACTGGGAATACTTCATATCCAGCTTAGGGGTCAGTTTGTTAACACTTGTTACAACAGGGCTACTATTTAAAAATGTAAAAGCTTTACTTACCATCACTTTATAAGTGAGGATATCAAGGACCAAAATAAAGCTGAGAGGATGTACAGAATAAGGAATTTATACTCTTTATGGCAAACAAGTGAAACGGCATTGGATACGAGTTTCATTATTACAACAATGTTGTAACTTCCAAGAATATTTGTCTTGGAAGTGCAAACATAAACTATATATAGGGAAACATGACTCTGTGTTTTGTGTAATTCAAATTTCATTTTGATTTTCAAAACAAAATTTAATGCTTTTCTCTCAGAGTCATTGATTTTTTTCATGCTATGGCCACACATTTTTATGTGTTTAATGATTTTTGTTCTTTTTTTGTAGATAAATCAACACAAAGTAGTGCATATTTGCAAAGTAGAAGGAAAAGGATAAATAATTTTAAAGATTTTTAACAAATAAAAAATAAATGTTTGCCATATATTTCAGTCACGGAGTCAAAAGATTTTTTATTGTAATTAAATTATTATGTAATGTAATTTAAATACATTTCAAAAATATTCTTTGCAAAGTAGCTCAAACAAACTCAAGACAAATTTGATATCAGTACTAATTTCCATATCATGCCACAAATCTACAATTTGATTTAAGCAATAGCTCTGACCAGGCTATCCTATTATATGTTCTGACCAAAACCATTCAGTAGCAATTATAAATTTAAGTTTAAGGTCCATCCAGAAATCAGTGCAGAGCTCCTGATGAACTTACGCCTTCGCTTTAAGGGGACTGAACATAAATGCATGCATTTAAGATTTTTGTTTATAAAGAATGTTGAAAAGCATATATATATATATATAATTTTATTTCCATTTCACATTTTTTGCTACTTTTTGTTGGTCTATCACATGAATTCCCATTTACATACAATTAAGTGTGTTTGTATTGTTCAAAAGGGGTATTTGCCATGGGATTTTCTTCTGCAATTAATTATTTTTGCCCCTTAATATTCACAGCAGTTATGATGGACACTCATTAATGCATTTACAGAGACCCCATAGCAACAGGACATCGCCCGCATGGCAAAGAAACAGGTCTCTGCTCGCCTGGTGGACTGAAAAACATCTTAGAAATGTAAATGAGGCATTACTGAAACAGTTGCATTCTCAGATAGTGGAAGATCAGTGAGCGTGAGCACAAGCCAAACAAGACACAGCCAGAATGACCTCTACAGCAACAGATAATATTAACCAAAAAATATATAGAGACCAAGGGGAGAGAAGGCAGTCAAAATAGTGCAGACTCAGATTGATGGAAAAACTGAGAGATAACAGGCAGCTAAGAACAACAGCTTAACTTCTGAAATTGGCCCCAGGTGGAAAGCAACTTATGCTACCACGAGTTGGAAAGTCCCTTTGGGGTGTTCACTGAATGGTAAAAGAACTGTGGAGACACATCTGAAGCGATGCAGGGTGGATTGATTTATTGGGTCAAGCCCCACAGAGGTGTGCCATGCTGCATTCCCGACACGCCTCTTCCACTGACGAGGGGATTAGCAGGAAGCTCTTTCCTGGGGATTCACTTGTCTTTAAAGCAGGCAACACCAGGTAAAACAGGCCATGCTTGAGCTGCTCTGGTGGGGAGAAAAGGTTGGGACCATACAGATAATTTCTACAAAGTGAGAAACAAGGTTTACTCTGAGGACAGAAAAAAAATAGGATAGCGACTGCTTTTGTGTGCCGAAAATATTTTTTTTTTGTGATAAGAAGAAGAAAATATATTGTGGTAAGAAACTGTGACATGCTGTGTGATCATGCTGGCATTTCAGTTCAGTATCTGCTCTTGGGTGGTGCTTCATCTGTCACGGACGACAGTAAGTAGCAACAAAAAAGCAGAAAGTGACATTCACGCCCCCTCAGGTGGCTGCTCCATGCAAGCTGCTGAGAGACAGCAGTGAAACTGCCGAGAGGAGGCTTAATCAAAGAATCTCACCCTCCGTCACTACTCCCACTGGCTGATGGTCCACAGGAAGAAAGACAGGAAGGTGGCCATCCCACACCAGGGGTAATAAATGGTCCAGCGTTTCTTCTTTGTGTATAAGAAAAGAGGTTAGAGTGGGGAGAAGGGAAATGTGATGGATAAGGGTGTTGTCATTTGTTTGACATAAAGAGGTGAAGGAGAAAAGAGAGAGACAGTAATAAAGTAAGAATAGAAAACTTCAACCAATGGATTAGAATGTCTCTGATAACATCAAATTCCTGGACAGTAAAGACAAACAATACTCAAAAAAGACAATTGCACATGTGGGAACTGGACATGAGAGAAACAGCAGGCTTGCTTTTGTTTCTCTTCTCTGTGTTTCTTCTTCTCTCATCTCCATCCCTTTTTTTGTGGTAAGTGTGAAATAGGATCTGAGAGGATAACTGTATCTCACAGATTCAGAAGATCTATTGTCGGTGTGTGACTGGACTTTTAAAAGTTGACTAGAGTTTCCATGTAAAGAGGGAAATCAGTGGTGGATTACAAACACTCGAGACTCAGGAATGACAGCCCCTCCCTTCTTGTGGGGCCGTCGCACAATCCGTCAGTCAAGGATCGCTTCCTCTGGCAGAAAACTAACAGCAGCTTTTGTTGGGTGACAGGGAGATGATATAAGCCCTTTTGACTAGTCTGCACACTCATTCAAGTGGTTCCCTATTGAAAGATAAGATAACCTCTTGGAAGAACTTTGCAACCTTTAAGCAACACTTGTCACCGGTTTGAGGTTTTTTTTCACAATTTGTCACTTTGCAACTGCAAAATGTGATGTTTTTGTGTTACTGTGTATTTTATTGGGATTTTGCACGGTAAGGTAACACAAGTAGTACGTTTAACATTAAAGGAAAGCTCAAGTTTTCAAGAATAAAAAAGAACATAAAAGTATAAAAGTTTGGTTAAAATACTCTGTTCTTGATGAGCTGAGGCGAGAGTTCAGCCCTCTTCAATTCCTTGAGGCAGAACAGGCATTGTGGGCCCTTTCTGACCAGAAAACGATGTTGTCTGCATGCTACCACCTTCCCTTGAATGAGAAAAGGTGGGTGTTAACCCTAATCCTCCTTGGTGTTGAGTACCACCTTGTTCAAAGAACCCCCCTGGGACAGGTACTGGTTCTCTTTGTAGAGGGTCTCACTATTGCTTGTTATAAAACCACTAAGGTGGAGTCATCTCGAAACTTCAGCAACGTGTTGAGGAATAGATAGCTGTGCAGTTGTGGGTGAATCGTGGGAAAAGAGCCGGACTGAGCACACAGCCCTGCGACATGCCTGTCTTCGGGAATTGTCAAGTTGATAGAGAGAAGCTTTCAACATCGATGTGACCCTGATCCCATCAACTTGTCTGGGAAGATAGTATTGAATGCCGAACTAAAGTCTACGAATAGCATCCTAAGCTAGGTGTCAGGATGCTGCAGGTGTATCAGGGCTGTGTGCAGAGAAATTGCAGAGCCTGCTGAGGAAAAACTTTCTCACTGTAAGATATAGTGGCCACCATGTTTCACTGGGGGGATGATGTGTTGAGGGATGTGCTGTAGTGCTAGAGTTGTTATATCCACACCAAAAACATTCATTTTGGTCACATCTGATTAAAACACTTTCTTCCACATTCTATCTTGTCTGTACAATACAAAGATAAAAATGTAAAACATTCCTGTACCCTAATTTTAAAACTGAAACTCATAGCTCATTAGGTGGATGATGATGTGTTTTGTCACTAATATATCGCTTAACACAACTAAGTTATAGTGAGATATTCCAATTTGCATTTAAATGTATATATAGAAATGTATATGTTGTTAGGATACACATTTTATAAGATACACATCTTATATTGGATGAAACAAAGCAGCTTCTTTGGAACAATCCCCACTGAACAGATTCTGCAGGATTATGTGATAAGATTGGGGCAAATATGGCCAGACAAAGGAAACTCCCTGTGGTTAACTGCAAGATGCTATTGTGATCAGTGAACAATCCCTTAGCAGAAGCAGTCTGAAGGCTCATGCTCTGCTCTTCATCAATGTGACACCATCCTGCCATTCTCCATGACTTTTTATAGATTGTACTCTTGATAATGTGTTTTCTGTAAGAATATACCTCCTCCTTCACAGCTACCTGAACTCCTGGTAAAGAATGAGAAAAAAAATAGTGACTTCACCTTTAATTGCAGTAATATAATCTAATACTTAAAAATAATTTTAAAAAAACAACTTTAATTTTAGTACATTTATTAAATGATTAAAAAAAATTGCACATTAGGAATTTTTTTTAACAAAGTCACTATTGGCATAATTATAGGAACTCCTAACAATTTTAGGTATAAATGTAATCCACTGCTTCTTGTTTTTCTGGATGTGGCACAGAGGGAATAAACAATCTTTGAATTCTCCCTGAACACCCAAACCCTTAGTGGAAGCATCATGCTGTGGGAATTATTTCCTTCAGGAATGATGGGGAAACTCAAAGTGGCACGGGGGAAGATGAAAAAGTCTAATTCAAGGCAATCCAAGAAAAGAAAAATGGATATAGAGCACAGGTGTCAAACTCTAGTCCTGGAGGGACACTGCCCTGCAACTTTTAGATGTGCCTCTGCTGCACCACACCTGAATACAACAATTAGGTCATTAGCAAGGCTCTGGAGAACTGATCTACACAAGAAGGAGGTAATTAAGCCATTTCATTCCAGTGTTTTGTACCTGTGGCACATCTAAAACCTGCAGGACAGCGGCTCTCGAGGACTGGAGTTTAACACCCCTAATATAGAGGTTGCAAAAGATTTAACCTTTAAGCTGAGGCAAGAATTGAAAATTACTGGCCATAGATGCGATCCACCCAGGTGTTTTTCAGCAAAGAATGGGCAACAATTCCTGGAAATATTTGACATTTGGTAGAGATATACCCACAAAGACTTGCAGCTGTTACTGCAGCAAAAGATGGATATGTGAACTATTGATTCAGGGGAGCTAAATTCAAAATGCAAGCCATACGTTTTAGTTTTTTTATTTGTAAACAATCTTGAAGCCAATATGATATGTTCCTTCAACTTCACATAATAAAGTACCATGTGTTGGCCTATGGTATTGAAGTCTGAAGTTATGTGACAGCGCATGAAAAGGTTTAAGTGGAATAAATACTTTTGGGAGGTATTCTACATTTGTTTAGCTATGAAAGGCACTCTCACGTTCATTTATTTTCATATGTGCTTAATGACTGCATTTAATTGTCTAAAGAAATTTAAGCAGTTTCATTTACTTAAAAATTAATGAGCTACTCTGCTCACAGAAAGTTTTATGTTTCAGACATCCAAAAATAGTTTCTGTGTATTGTGATTCTACACACAGTTCTCCCCACTGGCTGTTAGCACTGCGGGAAGATGGATGAAGAAAAATATTAGGCTTCCTAGAATGAAAACCTTCATCAAAGTGCTCAGAATCTCATGTTGGGTGAATGTTTTAATATTCAGTGAGACAATCTGCAAAATCTTCAACTATAATTAATGGAAATTGTACCTAAATGTTAGTAAAAACATACTTGCTTCGCTAGGAAGCAATAATAATCAGGTGATCAGCATAACAGAGGGATTGCTTATCCAGGTGCAAAAAAAAAATAAAAATCACTTCTGGCCCTCAAGATAAAACAGTAAAACAAAAGGCTTGAAAGTCTTGAGCAACACAGTCAGACTCTACACCTCCTGTCCTGGTATGCCCTCTAAAAAAAAACAAGAAACTGAGCATGTTTTGACCTCTTGCCCCGTTTGTTTGTTCTTTAATGTTTCTGCAGAGAACAATGTGAAAAAACTTCAAAAGGTAACAGACATCAAGCTGATGAGATCATGACCATGGAGACTTGAGACTGCTACTTTGATAAAATCTGAATAATTATGTAAATATTTTAGTGCTCTATTTTTCATATATTTGCAAAAGGCAGAATCTCACCGTGGCACTTTGTGTGTAGAATAGGGTAAAATAACTGAAAGCAATTCATACAAATCTGTACAAAAGCACCTATATATATATATATATATATATATATATATATTCAGTATATTTTTTCGATCCTTAATTAGCAATCCTTTTGCATGGATTCCTGCATCAATGCAGTGTCTGGTGTGAAATTTGTAGCTCAATTGCTGAACAAACTCTTGAGTGTACTTTGCTTTACAATTCTCTGGGGTTTCTCCCGCTCAGCTCCCCTATTCTGGGAGTATGGATAGAGCAGTCTGTGAAAAAGCAGTTACTTTTTGCTTCACCCCTCTTGAGGAAGATGTTAATGATGGTCTCCTATACTTCTTAACAGCAGCATTCCACATAACTGTATATGGTACTACGACAATATTTTTTTTACTGAAAATCAGCTTCTACTGTTCTCGTATAATACTGCAATTTTGTGCGACATAAAATGTATTATTTTTCATTTGCAGAAAGTCATAATCATCAGAAATAAACACGTAAAATAAAGCACTTTGCATGTGGTGAAGCTACAGTGTGTATTATATGAGTTGTATTTATATGACTTTTTGAACTAAATTACTTTAGTAACATAAGTTTTCTGCAACATTCTATTTTATTGAGATGAAGCCTTAAAGTTTGACGTGACTGTGATGAACTTGCGTGGCTACACAGGGCAAATAAATAGATTTCATGCATGCAATTCTCTAAACGCTTACAGCTGTAACCAGCGGATGGTTAGTTAAAAAAACAGTAACACAGAAGGTTCTGTTCCTAAATCATTTCCAAGTCTTTGGAGAAGAAAACCACTGAATAATCTAGATATTAGGTAATATTCTAAAAATAATACAGCAAATTATTTGAACATGTACACCACAGCTCTAATCTAACATTCCTGAAGAAGCATTAATTACATATCTGGCTGACGGATGAGATGTAAGAGAAGAATGGTGTCTGGAGGCATCCCTCTCCAGAAAAATCGTTCAATTGTGTCAAAACAGCAGGTCAGCACCAGCTAATTAAATCCACCTGGAAGCAATAATCATCTTATTAAAAATGCTGAGATGGGCGGTGGGGGCATGCTGCCAAACTGTTGCACAGATTATCCCGTAATGAGTTTATTTGTGCAGCAGGAGCACAGTCGTATATCCTCAACAAAGTGTTCGACAGGAGCAATTCTCCTCCTCCCTCTCTGTGCTGGAGAGATGAAGTGCCTTCTTAAAAGAATGATAGGGTATAACTGCCGTTGTGCAGTGGGTATTAATCCTGACAGCAGAGTGGTTGATAGTTTAAGGATGAACATAATGACATTTGTGTGAATATAATCCATTCAGAGGATTTAAAAATCCCATTTAGTCCTTTAAAAGAGCAAGTCAAATCTCTCAGAACTTGACTCTGAAAGAAATTAATATTAATAGCATAGGGCTTGTTTTTAGTCTCAACAGCAATAAATCCTCATGTGGTTTGCTCCTGCCTAATGTAAGCAACGCTCCAGAGGTGTCTGACATGCTTGTTAATCAGAAAGCCTGCAGGGTGACGCATCTGTCCACACATCTTACTTAAACCTGTAGGAATGTGTGTCAAGTACAACATCTTTAGGTGGCTACAAGTTTATGTATACAGATTCCACTTTATTATAAATAATTGCCCTCCTATTTCCCTACTGGAAACTTCAGTCTCTTATAGCACCAGGTATTTAAATAAAACCCACATGGAACGACCTTTTTAGCTGAACAGCTACAAAATTGGCAGAAAATGTGGCGGACAAAAGGGCTCTGTAATTATGAGCTTTTAAAGAGATCAGAAAACTTGCAATAATGCACTGGCTTAATATTTAAAAGAAAATCCATTTATTCATATGTTCTTTTTAAAATAAACTGGCCTGGAAGGAAAATTAAGAGAGCAAAAGGCACAAAGCAACTTCCTGTGCGGAGAAGTAGAAGTATTCATTTTATAAAATCAGGCAAGGGATGGCTACAGGTTTTGTTACTCATTTATCAAACTACAAATGACTTAGACTTCTTAGAATTCATGCAGAGTTTTAATGTTTTAACAGTGACAACATTTGTTGATGTTTTTCTGCCTGAATAAGACTGTTCTGAGTGCACCACTGTGACTCATCTCATTACCACTTTGCATTTGTGCCTGACCAATGCAAAGTAGTGCATAATTGTGAAAAGAATTGAAAAGGTTATGTGGATAAATTGTTTTCATTAAAATAACCCGTGCACAAAAATACCCATAACACTGACCCTTTCCCTACGAAAACATTTTCTGTTTGCCTAAGCTTAGGAAGAAAAGCATCAATCAGGGAAGTTGTCAAATTGCCTGTGGTAACTCTGGAGGAGATGCATAGATCCAGTGGTTAGCTGAAGGAATCTATTGACAGAAAACCATTAGTCATGCCTTACGCAAGTATGTAAATGTTAAATGAAAAAAGCAAATATTGAAATATAGCCAAAAGATGTTCAAATTGTTTCCAGTCCTCCACCAGTTATTTAGGAGAAACACGGTTACCAAAAAAAGGTAGCCTGCACTGGTCAGAGGAGACCAACACTGCAGGAGATTCATCCTCCAGTAAAACAACCTTAAACATACAGACAGAGAACATTCAAACTCCATGCAGGAAGATCCCAGGCCATGATTTGAACACACAACCTTTTAGCTGCAATGCAAGAGTGTGAACAACTATGCTAGTGTGCATTTATACTCCAAGCTATTGCAGTAAAAGGCAGAGCTAAAAGATGTCAGGAGGGTTGAATAAATGTGAATAACACACTTTTCAGAAAATATCAGAAATTCATCTAACATTTCCATCCACTTCAACCTTTGGTCACATAAAATCCCAATGAAATATATTGAGGTTTGTGATAGAAATGTGGCAAAATGTGAAAAAGTTCAAGGGGCATCAAATTTGTCTTGGAAACAGCTGAAATTAGGGATGTTAAGATCTAGATCTAGATTTTCTAATATAATGTACAAAACGGCAGCTTATATATATATATATATATATATATATATATATATAAAAACTAATCACGCTATAAGACTCAGAAGACAGTTTCCCATTTGAACTATAATCATTTGTCTTTGTTTTAAAAGAGTAGTGCAATTTATTTTATTGCCACTGTTCTCCCATATGCTGTGTGATGTTGCTTCTACTACAAACATGTGTAATTTATGATTGATTGTGGCAGGAAAGCTAGAAAAAACAACAGAAACCAGAGGTGGGAAATCCCCAGGAACCTCTGATCAGTACATCTCTATTTGAAATTTTAGTTTTCATTGTTTAATTGAAAAATCATAGTCAAAATAAATCCTTAAGAGTCAACATTTACCATATGGATGGATAATATGTATTTTACATCGTTCGTCTCATAAAAAAAACTCTCTCCTGGTTTTACTTGGTCAGATATGTAGATCTGTGCAACTCTTTTTCCTCCTAGTTACTTAATGCAACAAAAATGAGTAATTTACAGTACTTCTAAACATTGCCCACCTGGCTCATCAATAGTGAAGTCTGAATCAATGTCTGAAGAGGCTGCATTTTAATGAGAAATTGTTATCTCCTATGTCTTAGTAATAATTTTAGTTTCAATAGAATTACATGAAATTAAGCAAAAACCGCTTCCATCAGACTGAAAGGTCAAATCCGATGCTTCAATAAGAGTCAGTTTCAACATTTAAATCTGACTATGTCTGCAACCGAACTGGAAAATACAGCATACAGATTCTACTGCTTCATCCTTGAATGTACTTGGATCGCATTTGTAGGATAACATGCTCTAAATGGTTGGAAACAATATCTATTGTAGCTGAATATGGGATGCGGATCCTTTTTCTTCTTCCCTTTTGTTGCAGATTAAGACAAAGTAGGGACGTCTTGGCCCGCAGAGACGAGTTGCCAATAGCCTTGAAATGCAGGATGAGTCATTGGGAACATTCCGGAAAGGATTTTCAACGAGCCCTCCTCCTCCTTCCTTGTTTTTAATTACACACTATCCTATTCCTGTCTCAGGGCGTGAATTCCACAGGTAATTTAAAGCAGCTCGGACGTCAACGAACATCCAACTGAGGAGCTTTAATGCTTTCAAACATGTCCAAGCTGCCAATACCCAAAACCTACATGTACACACACCAGGAGAGACACTTTAAATAGCATCTGTTGTACTTTGTTAGGCCAAGTTATCGCACATCAGTAATTGAGATATTATCTTCACCGGGTAAGATGCGTTCAACACAGCCCGCTCTCATTTCCATTTGAGCTGAATCAGCGCTCTTTCTGCTCCTCCTCCCCTGTGATTAAAGCTCCTCACTCCTGTCAGCTAAAGGAAAACCGGCTCGGGCTCCTGCTCTAGCCACAAAACACAATGATTACCCTGCTGTTTCTCTGGAGCTGGGATTGTCCTTCACTTTTGCTCCTTGTGAAAAATGTACATGTCAATATACTTGTACAGAGTCTCCCAGCAATATTTAGTCCCAGAGAAATGTTCCCATTTTTGTCTCGCTACAAACGCAAACTTCGATTTTGTATTTTATAAGGTTTTTCTGCAGAAGCACAACACAAAGTTATGCATAATGCAAAGAAGACTGGAAATTATTTATGGTTTTCAGTTTATTTTTAGAACTGAGACTACTGAAAATGTAACACTTACTCTTTTTGGGAAATACCTTGGCAAAATTTGCATATCTAAAGAGTATATGTTTTTATCTAAACTCAGTCAGATTAGACAGAGAGCTTCTGTGGAGAATAAATGTTTATGTCTTGCTGGAGATACTAAATTGGATTTAGGCAACCACTTTAACTGGAAACTTCAAACACGTGGATATGCTTTGATCTTAACCATTCCATTCATGCTGTATGTTTAGAAATGTTGTCCTGGAGAAAGGGGAACCTCCACAGCGGGATCAAGTCATTTGCAGCCTCTAACAGGTTGTCTCCAGGGCAACCACATATTTAGTTTCATCTATCATCCCATCAACTTTGACCAGCTTTCCTGACTCTGCTAAAAAACATTTTGACCACCCCTTTTCTCCATGTGGTTGATCTGCTCATAGTGAAGTAATGTTTTCTAGCTATATTTTGATTGTTAGTAAAAATGTTACATTTTGCTTTCCTCTGACCATACTATCTTCTTCCACTTACTCACTGTTTCCCCTGCATGGGTTGTGGATGATTTGAAGAAGAGGTTTCTTGGTGTTTATATGGGTTTTTTTCTTGTTATTCCAGACTTGTGTGGTGCACTCCTAATAATAATCCAGTTAAAATATTCTCATACCTAAGTTAGGAACTCTCAACAGCTGTTTGGAGCAGCTGTTGAGAGTCCCTAAGTTACTGCTAAATTAGTAAAGGTTTTTGTTTTATAAATAATGCAGATCTAGCAACTTTTGTGTAAAGTGTCTGTGAAGGTTTGTGCTTGGACCACTTTTAAGAGTGTGAAAAAAGTAACATACCTCATTTGTGATTTTTGGGAATCTTTTCAAACAAACAAATTTGAAATGAATACAAAATGTAATTTTTGTTTTAGAGAAAACTAGCTGAATTGGACCTATCATTTGCATGCAAATCAAATTAACCTTAAACTTAGCCTAGATTTCACTTTTACCTTATTTATTTCTGATTGGACCGCAGTGTTTTTTTCCTGATGTGAGTGATTTTCTGAAGTTTGGTTAATTCATTCTCAGATATGTGCCAGAGAGCTTCTTGGCTGCTTCCTGTTACATTCATGGTCAGCATGAGGGATGACTGCAAGGTTACGAAGTCAATGCAATCAACTGTTCATTGTTGCTACATTGTCACCCAACACGAGTCAGTGACTCAATGTAATGGGTTAGTTTTCGTTGGATAGAAAATATTTTTACCAAGTAAGTGGTAAAAAACTTGAAGTTAATATAACTGACTTAATTAGGTTAAGAAAACTTTTGTAAGGCAGGATTGCCATGTGGTAGAACACCTATGTGATTACATTTCCCTGTTCCAATGTCATATTATGAATAAACCAGCTGGCACAAGATTTGCCACAGCACCTTGAGAGAACTCACCTTGATTGCAGGTCTTGCCAGTGAAGCCTGGATGGCACTTGCACTTGTTGGGTCCCACACACTCCCCATGCTTACAGCTAGGTTGACACACAGCTGTTCAGAAAGGATTTAGAGAAGAAAAGAAAGATCAGTGCAGCATCCCAACAGAGAATTTGTACCAGATAACGTTGGGAAAAGGACACAACCCTTCTGCTTTAAAACGTCCAAAACCACTCAGACTTTAAAGTGTCTGTTTACGCCACAATTTTTCTACAATGATGCAGTGCCAGGCCTCAATGACATATGAAATGTACTTGTTTTGTTTCTTTTTCTGTGGTGGTAATTTACTAATAGAAATGGAGAAATCATTTTCAGCCAAACACGATGTACACACCAGCCTTTGTTGCTGTGAATGATCTTGGAAAAACAAATCATCTCTCCCTGCAGGTGATAAGCGAGAAGTTTGACCTTTTAACACCAAATAACATATTCACTTGCTCGTTCATAACCCAGCAATGATATTTACACTGGCAATAAGCTAAAAAGGAATCACCAAGGAGGATATTTGAATATGAGTCTGAAGTTGGAACAATGAAAGCACCCAAATAGAAGCTTTTAATTAGTTCCTCAGTAAAGAGCTGCCCTCCAGATTTTGCACAGAGGTTGATAATTTGAGTCTGAACAAAGATGAAGCCTTACAGCTTCACTGATTCAGTGTTCAGTCTTAGTGAGCTGGAGGCGTGCCCTGCTTATCTGTCTGGACTCACTGCAGTTGCTGCTGAGCATGTCTGATAGAACCAAGTGGTACTAATTTTCATTAAAAAGCTCCATTAATTATGCCATAAAAGGTAGCCATCAGAGGATTTAATTGTCACTGTTGTAAAAGACTCCATGCATAGTAATGTGAGTTAAAGAGGAAGAGAGGAAAGGACTGTGGTGAAATCTGTCGGACTTTCTGTATTTCCTTGCAGCAATAGAATTTGCTGCTGATGCATTTAAATATCACAAGCAGGTGTTACAATCAATCTGGTAGATGCATATTTTATGTTTTGCATTTTTTCCCCTTGTTTTTAGCAGAAGGACCTTCAGGGTTGCACCACTTAGATATTTCCATTCAGCTGAAGTAGATGCTCAGAATTCAGACTGCAGCATTTAGAACAATCAATGGCTTTTGTTGATGTGTGTTTTCTACTTAAGGTTGAACAACCACACCCATTAAAACTAAATGTTTTTTTAAGTCTCTGTATAGCTCCACGTTTGACATTTCTACAACAGAACAATTGAAAACTCAATTTCAACAGACTGTGAAGTAAAAGCAGCAGTGGAGACACATGAGCCTTTTTTCTACTTTAATTTTTTAACCAGTTCTTAGGAAATGTTGTACTAGCTAAATAAACTGAAAGCACTTTTAGTTTAAGAGTTGTAAGTCTGCTTAACCCCGGAATAAATTATTTAAATTTGTAGATAATTAAATAACAAAATTGTCATTTAAACAAAGGGATTAACAAGGACTGACCCTGCAAGCAGCAGCAGCCTTTTGGGCAGCATTTTTCCCATTTCATAACATTTTGTTTTTGCTTTACAGTCTGATGCCTGGTTCAAGTGGAAGAAAAAAATTCCACTGGCTTTTATGGGATATATTATCATAATGTGAAAATGTATTTCTTTTTCATGCTTATTTTAAGAAAAAGTAAGGTGCAGAAACATCTGTTACTGATAGAACTATTGATGAAGGAAATATTGACATTAATATCAGATTTGTTAGTCATTTTTTAGCATATTGATACTATTCTGATAAGTAAAACTGGGCAGTTATTAATCATCACTTTTTTCATCTTGTTGCTTTCGTGTATGCGTTTCAGAAAGAGTAGGGAGGGCGTTGGGAAGGTGGTATTTGTTTAAACACATGACAGTGATAGAGGCGTAGAGCATTGCAGAGTGTCAATTAAAGAAAATAATTATTAAAAGATTATAAAAATATATGCATAATGTTGGTAAAGACTGTTTGTTGGCCTCAGCAGCTCTATTAATACTGTATATTAATACCGACCCAAATTTTCATACTGGTGCATCCGTAGACTAGAACCTTTTCAATAAAGCATTTCCAGTGTTAACCCAAGGCCGGTGCTAGAGATTGGTTGGGTGAGAAAAAGAAAATTTATGTGCTTAACATGAGCGGATCATTCCAAGATTAATTTGTTCAGAATCTTTTTTTATTGAACTCAGCATGTAAGGTGTCAATTGAAATCTTCCACAATAAAAGGTTAACTAAATTACAGCTTAGTGAAGTATAAAAAGTAGCTAAATAATTTTAAACTCAGATCAGTTCTATTCGAATAAAACATTTTTTAGTAAAAAAAAATACATAAACATATTGTGCAAAAACATGAAACTTATGGACCCATTGCTCTGGTACAATCAGCAACTGGTTTACTGTGATGAACGGTAAACATTAAGTAAGCATATGACATGCAAGTATTATTGCTGAATATTGCCTGTATGACTGGCCTCGCCTGTATCTATTTTGACATTTAACTTTAGCATTTCATCCACAAGTGTCTAAAATAGTATGGGCATCCAGGGCAGTGAGAGTTCATCTAATGACCAAGTGTATTATTAGCATGAGATGGAATTGAAATATAATACTATGCCATTCACTGTCATTGAAAGAAGTCCTTTGCAGTATTTTAAATGTGCCCACAGTTAATATCAGAGGTGGGGACTCGAGTCACATGACTTGGACTCGAGTCAGACTCGAGTCGTTAAAATCACGACTTGAGACTTGACTTGAAAAAATGCTCAAAGACTCGGACTTGACTTTGACTTTCATGCCATTGACTTGGGACTTGACTCGACTTGAAGCTGTTTACTTGAAAAGACTTGATATTTTTTACTCAAAGTCTTAAAATTTAAAACACATTATTTATAAAGTGGCGTCATTAATTAATGTCACTCATTCCGTATCGATATGCGCAGACCGTCACTATGGTTTTCTTTTTTTTTTCATGTTTTTTTTTTTTTTCTTAAACTTTATTTATTGTAATAAACAACAATACAAATGTACTGTGAACAAATCTCAGGAACCGTCACTATGGTTTTCCTCTCTCCTTATGTATGTATGTGTACGTAGCTGCAGCACAACCAATCAAATTAACAGGATTTGGACGTTTAAAAAAACGCGGCAAAGCTACAGAGCTCAGGGAACGAAATACGAAATAACCGCTCGAATATGCTTCCGCGAGTAATTTCTTTTGGCTACGTAGGTTATGAACTTTCGACTAAAAAACGAACTGCAACTTGTAAAACATGCAAGAAGAGAATATCGGATGGAGATGCCACGACGTCCAACTTTGTCCGGCATTTGAAGCTTCACAAAGATCGGTAGGTGGCACTTTTCTTTTGCTGTAAGATAGCTGACTTTAGCTAACTTCGTGTTAGCATGTGTACTCCGGGTTAAATTGGTGATTATTTACCATAAATCCGGTCCTTCAAATGCCTCCACAAATAATGTGCACCGTGTTAGCTCAGGAAGCCGGTGGATAGTGAGCGGGGCTCCGGAACAGAAAGCAGATTCTGGACCTGAACACAGGGAACAGAGTCTCTCTGTCCCATCATGATGATGAGCCGGGTCTAGTATCATCTAAGGATGGTTGGTGTGTTTGAAGACATCTACGTTGGGAAATTATATTGACAATATATTGTTTTGACAGGTCAGAGAAAGAGGAAAAAAACTGCTGTGATGGTTCTTTGTATTGTGCTGTGGAAATGTCAGCATTTTCGTCTTTTTTTTATTGAATATCAAGTTTAACAGAACTGGGCAATAAAGTGGTCCAATTTAAAAATGTTTTTATACTTTGTGTTCAGCTACACATGTTCTATCATTTGAGATAAATACATATTTTAAAACGAACAAATGGTCTATTATTTGAATTTTATGTATAATTGCAAATTATAAAAAAAAAATAAAATAAAAACGACTCGAAATGACTTGAAATTAAAGGTTCCTGACTTGAGACTTGACTCGACTTTTGCCTGTCTTTACTTGAGACTTGACTCGGACTTGAGGACAAAGACTTGAGACTTACTTGAGACTTGCAACACAGTGACTTGGTCACACCTCTGGTTAATATATAGATGATGAAATGTTAATACAATTAAAATTGTCAACAGAACCTTCATTAGGCCTTTTGTATTAAGACTCTTTACATTCAAAACATACAGTCACAACACAATGCCATTTTAAATATTTAGCAGCCTATTCACAAAATAAATTGGATGTGTAGAATTGACTTTAGCGCACACAGAGACGCACACTTACATTTTTAGTACTGAGAAAGAAGCATTGTTCAATTGTTCAAAGGCACAAGGGGATGAGGAGATTCCTTAAACAGGAGTAGATAGCATCTTTAGACTCATTCAACTTTATTGAGCTATGTAATCAAATAGAATGAAGGCATTGTTAAGCCACTTTGAGACCTCAGTGGAACAAGCCTGGATGTCCACACACCATGTTTCAAGAGTTTACAGTTACAAATTAAAAAGGGACCCATTTTTAGACGGAAATGAAAAGAGCTTTTCTGTAGAAAGCATTAGTCAGTCAGACCTTGGCTTTGTTCAGACTTGAAAACACAACTAATGTTTTAACTAGACTGCTACACGATGCACTTATGCTTAAATATTGTGAAGGACAAGACAGTTCCACAGAGATCTGTGTAATACATTTTGAACAACATGATAAAAGTAATTGAAAATGTAGAAAAAAGTAGAGAATTTTACATAACCACTTGCATGATGTACAAAAGCATTTACAACTTGCTCAAAGGAATGAGAAAATGCTTTTTTAACCTGCATTACTTCAATTCTGTTCTGAGACATCCACCCAAACGACTGAGAAAAACTGTAACAAAAAAAAATTATTAATATATTTTACCTCAACAGCTTAAAACTGTTCATACTTTTAATTTATAACCTTATCATATGAAATCTAGAATGATCAGCACTATTCTTTAATAAATGCTGCATGAATATATTAATTAAACATATCATGGTATATGCTTTTAGGGTCAAATTAATATCCCAACAAGATGACCAGACGAGCAATTAAATATTAATAGATCCCCTAAAAACAGTCATAATTTATGCTAGACAGGTTTTAAGTAAAATGTGGCCTGCAGAGTTTAATTTATTTTCATAGATTTGAAGCCAGAGATACGTTGACTGCTGCCAAGAGGAGTGAGGTGTTACTTGGTGCTGCAAGGGAGGGAGTGGTAGGCTATAAATAAATGAGCAAGTGCATGATTCAGAGGATGTGCCCCCAGCAATGCATGTCTAGTTAGGTTATTGCAAAAAAAATGTGTGAAGCTAACCTTGGGGCTGGCACCTTATCCCGACTACTCTGTGAGTTAAGGCGAAGAGAGCTGCAAAACAAGTAGCCATACACACAAAAATGGGGGGGCATTACTTAGTGTTTGGGAGAACACAACAAACAAGCAACAACAAGGTTAAGAGAGCACATTTTGTTCAATTTATGCAAAAGCAAACATGCCTGGGAATAAACACACATGCACAGTTTGGAGTTCTGGAGTCACACACATTCTCTGTTGTCTATCAAAAGGGAGTCATTTGAAACAATCAAAATGCTGATTGTGACTGAGGTTCAGAATGCCTGAACATTTGAGTGATGAAATATAGAAATGAAAGCCATACAAAGCTACATATTTAGATGCTTAGGTGTAGTATTCTGTGTACAAATTCATGCCTTTCAAGGTATCACCTGGCCCCAACCTAATGTTTTTCCTATAATAATCCATTTCTTCTCATGCCATAGCTCTGTGTTTTTACAGTTTTGTTTTTATTTTTTGTTTCTGGAGAGACAACATCCCGTATGACATTTTGATTGGTTGTTGAAAGCCATAAATGTGTAAGAAGCTGCCGACTATAGCGGTTCTTTCCCAAGGCCCATGTCAAAGTTGCAGAGTTTAGATCTACAATAAGTGTGCCATAGAAGGCTAAGCCCGAACTACAGCCAGGGCTTGGGCTTCTGTGTTGCATTTTTGACAAGCCTACATTATATAGAGCAGACAGAAAACTAAACGAGAATGCAAGATATACAGTTGTGCCACTCCCAAAACACTTACAATGTAGTCAGTGGGTCCATGAGGACACCAGTGTCATCATGACAGCTAAAGGGTTTGTCTACCTATTATAGTCTAAATACAGGAGGAGGCAGTGGGGAAAGAAAGAAAGATGCAGAAGTTAATTAGATTGTAGCAAGCGCAGCACATTGCATGTGCATGCGGCCCTGCCCTGCTCCACTCCTATCAATCACACATCCCAGAAGATTTGGAGTTTACTCACACTACGGCTACCCAAAGTGACAAAATAGAGCTGGGAGATGCTAAACAAAGGCTAGAAATGGGGGTTACGCTACTAAGTGCAAAGTCAGAGGTCTGGAAGTATTTTCAGGTTAAGGCCTCTAATTATAATTAATTAGTTAATTAGTCAGCTTGTATCAGAATTGGACACAATGTCTATGGACTCAGTAAATTGTTTCAAAAAATAGATATTTAAGGTTGTGTTAAAATCAAAATCTTCAAAAACCCAAATGTTAATGTTCATATACAAAATTCCTTTTAATCTTAATGTAACTTTAACATAGGACAACAGGACTGTCAAAGTTAAAACCATTGAACATTACCTCCTGTTCATATTTTTGCTCAAAAATGTTTTGTGAAAAATACATGTTTTGGTATTTAATATCTGCATTGTCCATCTTTCTTCTTTTAGAGGCAAATTTCTGGATGCATCTCTCAGATTTAATACAGCAATCAAATGGTTTTTGAAATAAAATAATTTATATGTCATTTTCTGTTTAAATCATTAGTAAATCACACTGATTGCTTTCCAAACTTCTTTTTTTTTGTGTTGTGTCATAATGTTATTCATAACTTGAGACATATATGTTATCATACTGCTGTTTTATGTCAATATTGTCAGCTTTATTTCAGTAACACTGATGCTTTTGCAGTGCATACTGTGAGCCTTCATTCACTGTACACATTTTCTTTAACTTTCACAATCAAGCTCTTCTTAGCAGACTTTTACAGCCCAGTAATAATAAAGCTAAAGAGCAAAGAGAAAGAAACTACTGAGAAAAATCATGATAAAAAGAATTAATCTGAGGTCTCACTTTTCTCTTTTCATTGCTTACTTGTTAGCTCACATTACCAATTCAAAGACTTGCTTTAATCCGGCCCACAGCATTAAGAGAAACAAAGTCTGCACTCAATCAAACTAAGTCCTGGTCTTCGGGGATTTGTAAAATCCACCAGAACCTCTGGGGAAATTATGTCTGATGTATTTAATTCAGAGATATTAAATCCAGTTCCTTCAGATATTAAAGGAAATGTATGAATATTTTACCTTTAAAGTAGTGTAGAAAAAGTTAAGGAGCAGTTAACTTCGGACATATACTGACAATATACATTTACTTGCAAAGGTACAAAGAATAATTATATATATGCTGGATGTTATCCAACATTGTTATTTTTCAGTTCTATCACCACAGTTTGACAAACTTGCTGTAAGGAGTTAATTCTATGAAATGTGTTATTAATGCTATTAATGCTAAGTGTTTTCATTTTCAATACCAAGTGAAAATCATACAGCGTAACTGTGCAAACAGCAGACATTTTAAGGCAGGAAAGACATCATTATGTTGTGCATCATCCCAGACAAAATGTTAAGGTATATTATGCTGACTTTGACTTACATCACTCTTCTTTTAAAACCCCAAGACCCTTGTGGGAAATTACTCCAGTAATAATATTTCTGTCTACAATATCTCTGAATGCCGCATTGATGCTCACAGTACATGGAGGCAAGTAAAGTAATTTATATAATAGTCTTGAGTGAGCAGGCAGTCACAATTTGCTCAAATCTCCAACGTTTCATAGACAAACTCAAAGCTCCAATTTATTTTTTTTCCCATGCAGATCATTTCTATAACATACTTAGAAATAAAAATAGTGCAAGCCATATAAGGAAGTGACAAGACATATACTTATGTAAGGAGGATTGATGATATTGAGGGCTTTCAATGCATTTTACCCATGGTCCATTTTTAATGGATTTATGATCTACTAATTGAAACTGCAGCCTTAAATCACTCACATTCTCCATGGCTGACATCATACGGTTAATCTTTTATTTTTCTTTTGCAATATGAATGTGCTTGAATACATTTCAACAGAATTCAGCTTTGAAAAAAAGAATGATTACACCAATGAATGAGGATCCTCCTCTAAAGTTTTTGGTCAATCTAATAAACAGGCTTAAAATGACAATTATCTTTTGATTATCCATTTCAGCTTTGCCAACCCCCATTGTTCCACACTGACTCTAAATGGCTTAATGGAAATTGAAACTAATCTCTATGAGTGAGGCATAATTATGCTTAAGTGTGTGCATAATTCAGATTTCTTTCCTTATTATGTTTAAGCTTCGATTGAAGCTTTTTAGAACATTACAGGATTACTTGTTAAATTAGCTTAAAACCAGTAGCACATTTTATCTGACCTTAATAATCAGAAAGAAATCTAATAAAAAATATATAATGATGTTAGCTGAAAATATATTAAAAAGTGAACTATTATGCTTCCTTGAACAGGTTAGGATAGGTCTATGTCTATGCAAAACATGTTCATCATATTTTAAATCATTCTTGGATAATTAGGTTTTAGTCTGGTCAGTTCTGCCTGTTTTGAGCTCATTTCAGAATGAGCTCCAAACATTCTGAAGAGTTTTAAGGCTCTTTGTCACTTTAAATCCAAATAACCTGCTGCTGGCCACGCCCCCCCAACTTAATGTTTACACCCGCACTTGAAAATGGCTCCAAACAATTGCCCAATTAAACAACTGTAATTCTTTGAAAACAGGAAACTGAGCCTCCTGCAAACAAACAAGAATGTAGCAAGTAGTTCCTGAATGCCAAGTCATCAACAAAACACTTTTCTTTTCCAACCGCTATTGTACAACACATACAGTGGTAAAACCAGCTGACCAAATGTGCTGGAGCGCTGCTTAAGTTGCTGGGTGAGGGGCTGGGCTCAGATGGGGTTGCTGGCAAAGTGGCCGTTGAATGTGACTCAACAATCAGGAAGCTTATGAAATGGCTCATTTTCAAGGCTCTAGAAAACACTAACTTATTGCCAAATAACATTTGGGTGTTTTTTTAGCACTTGGACCGTTTTAGAAGCAGTTCAGACCCAATTTGAACCATAAACATAACTGGTCCTGTTTAACCAATACGGAGCTGTGAAAAGCCATTTCTAACCTGGCTTTCAAAGAAATAAAAGGCTGAATTTTAAAAGCTTGAATTTTAATTGGTTACTTTGATTTTAGTTGTAGTACACACAACAGCAGAGGAATATTTATAGTGCTTGAATGTACTTGTTAAAGGATCAAATACATTTATTTATCAAGTACTTGATACAAGGTCAATTTCTGATAGATTTTATTTATTTTATCTATTGATGATGCTTTTTAAAAACCATACAAGTTAATGTGTAGTCCATAAAGTCCTCAAAAGCCCACACTTCATCTATTTAATCTGTGAAATTCATCACAGATGAAGAACAAAGGTTTAGCGAAGACATGTTTACAGTATTGCATTTTAATCTCTGTGAGAAAGAGGTTTAGATTTTATTAAAAATTAAGACTTTGACGAGCAAATAGTCAAATACTTCCTGTGACAAAAAAAAATGTGATAACATTTGGTTAGAACAGAGCCTCAACTGTGGCTTATCCTCACTGATGATCTGTCAGAATGTCATGAATGAAGCTTTATTCTTTCCTAAATCTGAAAGCTTCATGCTCTCTCTCTCCATCTGCCTGATTTTCTGTTTGTGTCCATTTTCAGACATTGCTCCCCTACTACAGCAATAATCACCTCTCTATTTCTAACCTCTAAACTATTTTCCTTACACAAAATGTGTTTCTTTTTTACTTCAAGTTCTTTCTGCCCAGTACTCTTTTTACTCTTAGAGCTAAGGAGAAAAAAACCATCTTTGATCTATTGAGAAAAGTTTCGTAAAACTGATTTCTGAGCTCTCTGGCTGAAAGCCACAATCCCATTGCTCCAATCTAATCTCTTTCATCTCCACTAAAACCTACCAAGACCTGAAATCTGTGATGACTGCATCCTCTCACACACATGCAGCCAAACACACACAGGTTGCTGATTACGCTCGCTTTCTTTCCAATACCTTCCAGCTCACCCGTCTAAAGCTTAAATCAGCACCTTGCTGACTTGATGGAATGCTGATTGTGAATGAATGGATTTGAGCTGCACCTGACGAGGAGCATTTGGAAGCATTAAGGCAAGCACTCATCCAGTGATTTGACTCTAAGGGGAGAGGGGGGAGAATATCTGTGGTTAAGTTAAAAATCAGCTTCTTTCTGCTCACAATGGAACATGTGGGACTCCAGAACCGCCAAGAAAACATGCACACATACTGCTATTTGGGCTGAATGTAGCAGGACATCTTTATAACGTAGCAGGACAATTGCTTATCCAAGAAATGTCCCCTCTGGCGGCATAAATGCAGCACTTCTTTACTTTCTAGGAACAAAGCAACTCGAACAATTTTCATTCGTTAAATATGAAACCATAACTCCTTTCTCTTCACCGCAATCTAAGCAGCTTCAATGATGAATACATCTTCATCTTGCCTTGTTAGCCAAAGCAAATAATGCATCTATTCTACTGTGAATTTTTTGAGGATGAGAAGCTGTGAAGGCAAAGAGCCCAGTGCATATCACTGGGAGGCACTGGGCTCTGAGAGGACTGCCTCGAGCCAGGATTACAGTTGAGTCTGGCCCAAACTGCTGCTTTTTCCCATTGTATTTTAGCGCAGATTTTCTAGATTTTCTAGTCAAGACCCTGAGATGACAAAGCAGGCCATGTTAAAAAAATACATTTCTTTAACTCTAGTAAATATTCTGCCACTTTTACATGAAAATGGAGCCGCTGCATTCAACAGTTTCAGTAACTACTGAAACCAAATAAGCAGTGTGACATATTTTTCAGAAAAAATAAGACATACAAAAAAGGATAAAAACACACTTACACTGAAAGGGTTAAACATAGAACATTGGGAAGATTTTTAACATATATGACAGCGAAACAAAATGTAAACATAAGAAAAAAAGGAAACAGGATATTCTATCAGTTGGAGAGTTGATAAAATGATCATGCAAGCAAAATCAACATGCAAAGATATGGACTATTCAGGCCTTTTCCCTGGCAGGAATTTAACAACCAGAACTTGTAAGTGCTCTGCTCCATCTCCCCTCGTGTGTTTTACAAACCAGATCATTATATGTCTCTGAAAATGAGACACCACTTTGAAAAGACGAGTGCCTCTCTACACCAGAAAGTGGAGAAATAAGAGCGGCTTTTTTCTTATTTTACTGGAGTGAATTAAAACAATGTAAATTTGTACATGTCTATGTAATCCAGAGTTACTTTCATAGAAAGAATGTTACATCTAAACTCTAGTTGTTTGCTTTGATTGAACAACTTGTGTGATCAGTCAAAACGAACATCTCTGAGACTGGATGGTGGGGGCTGTACTGCTTTCGATTTAGTTTCGAAGCTTAAGTTGCAACTCAGTTTGGACTCTCATACTAAAGTATAGCATAGTTAAGTTAGGAATAGTTCCATCAATTACCGGTACTTCATTCAAGAATTACTGACAGTGTTTTGCAGGCTCTTTGATTTTATCTTTCTCGTAGAAAGTACTCCTGGCTCACTGCCTTGGTGTTTCAGTGTGTCTCCTTTTTTACAGAATTACTGACAGTTATTGTACTGGATACAATTAGATATGAACTGGGCCTGTCTACCTTGTAAAGCACCCTGATTATTTGGTTGTGAATGGCAGCAACGTAAATAGACTGATTTATTTTTTTTTTGCATATGATTATAATCACAGGCATATGTATACAAGAGAAATGAGAACAATCACCATCAACTTGAATGAATGAATGAATGAATCAATGAATGAATGAATCAATCAATCAATCAATCAATTCATTAATTCATTAAATTTATGGATTAATTTTAGCAGGGAGGCTAAACCAGGTCTTGGGTCAGCTGGTGCCCAGAAAACCCTTTTCAACTCATCTCTTGTGCCTATTGGAATGATTTGAATTTAATACATTCCACCAAAAATATTTGGAAATCCAAGAAAACCAATAAAATTAAACAATTTCTTTTCATTTGTATGAGTGCGAGAACACAGCCAACATAAAAAAAACAAAGATAGAAAGAAAGAAAGTTGTGATGTTCAAATTGGATTCAGTGATCATCTGCTGGTCTGAAAATGTGGAATAATCCCACTAGATACAAATTAAAGCATTATTAGTATTAAAAAGGCCAATTTTAGATGTATTCTGTTCAAATAATGTTCTGAGCTTTATGGAGGGTATGGTGTTTTCATTATTTTAATCCTTGAAAACTAAAATTTTTATCTATTATTCTAAATCAAACACCAATTGATTCAAGCCTGCAGCTACACATAACACTGACAGAGGTAATCATTTGTTGTCCAAAACAAACAAAAAAATAAAAATTTGTTCTTATCTGTTCTCATGAATTGCAGGTTGGTAATATCCCACAATGGAAAAGGCATGTTTATGTATCACTGCCCACATTCTTTAATAAATGTCCAAAGCAAAGCAGCAAAAACTCCAGGCATCAAGCCATGCAAAGGAATAGGCATTTGTGAGTCAATCATGCAAATGTGGAACCCACTAATGTATTCACACCTTCTTGGGTAACAGTATGGGAAAGCAGAGGGTATTTGCAGTGTGTGTATATGGTAAAAACATGAGACAAAAACACAAGGCAAACCTGTGGCATGGCAGTCGTATATTAAAACAATATGACACATCCTCTGAATCTTCTGAACTTTTGCTCAATATTCTGGGGAATCGAGGTATGTCCATCTCCCCAAACCATGTACTGAGTTAACAGCAGTGTTTCTGTTTTTCTTCACCCAGTGCTAGATAAGGATTTTTGCTCCTTTCTAATATAAAACCAGATCCTGTTTAACTTTAAATGTGATGACTTCCTCATTATGGCCTTATACAGCAGAAACAAAAAAATCAACAGACCTATTATTCAAACCAGCCATTATCATCAATCTTTTCAGAAAGACTGCATAAAGGCGGGGAAGTTCTTCAACTTTGTGTATCGTGACAGTATGCATTTGTGTGTAGGCGTGTGTATGTGTGTTTGTGCTCCACTACAGCTCGTCTTGTGTGTAATAGCGTCTTTGCCCCCAGCTTGAAACATTGCCACCTCGTTAGTCCCATTAGCCCCCAGCAGCACCAGCAAACATGTTGGCACTCACGCTGGCAGTGACCCCAGGAGCGGCGCGTCCATCCCCAGCAGCAGTCCAACCTGCCCCCATATCGACACATGCCATTGGATGATGCCATCTGCCGCGGCCACCTGTGAGTGGATGACACAATCAAATTTCAGTAAGTTATGAAAAGGAATTATCTGGCTATTATTATCTATTCACAGACTTTTCAAAACTCACATAAAACCTGTGCTGTTTTCCTGGAACAGCAGAAAAAAATCCTCATGAATAGGTTGTGCAGATTATAGTTGAAATATAGTGTATTTTATGAAACCTCTGTATATGAATCATTTTAATGGCCAAGTACACAAGTGGTTTGTCATTCTTGGTTGCTGAAAGCTGAAACTTCAAGGAATTTCTGGAGTCTCATTCACTTCTTTATTTTTCCCCATTACATTTAAAGTATTTATCTGTTGTACTCATTGTATGTATCTGTATATAATGTAATAAAAACAAATATTTTTGAAACCCCACTCTGTTCATTCCAGCTTAGAAATAAAGCCTGTAGCAGGACCTAAGCAGTTGCAAGAACTGAAGGAGATTGCACCACTTTGTGAAGTTCCCCTTAGGGTAAAATGGTAGAATGTAGTTAGATCAAAATCAATTTTTCCAGCTCAATTTCTTTCAGCGTAAATGTCATGTAAAATCAATACCTTTTAAATAAAATCTGAGGAAAACATTTTAATTTGCTATGTTCAAGAAAGAATTACTGTAGTTTAAAAGTGTCTAATCAAAATCTACAAATATCCTTATATAGGTATATTTAGCTATCTCTATATAGGGGTATGTGTCTATGCAATTTTGCATGTCATTTTATATAGTGTATGTACACGTCTGGTTTCAACTATATACATATAGATTAAATTATATATTAAATGGACATAATGCAGAGTACCAACACAATTTTCCACTGCTTGAATATGGCAGGTTATAATTTGCTCCCTTTCAGCAGATGTTTCAGCACATCGAATCATGTGAGTTTGTGTGACAGCGGACTCGAGGTGTGTTCTGAAAGCTTGCCAGATTCTACTGGAATTTAGCTGCAGCACCAACACTTGCATACATGAAGCACATCACTGTAGAGATCTAGATTATGAGCTATTCTGACTGTCCTTGAAAATGCAATATTTTCCTCCATTGCCCTTTTTATGACAGCTGAGGAAATCTTTAATGCCACAGATAGGATGTGCTGGAGTTAGTTTATACAGAAATAGGTGATAGCCTATTTCTTTCAGAGTTATGATGGCTGGATTTTTTTTTTTTGTTACAGCATACTCTGTCCAGCTCAGAGTTGGAAAATAGCTTCCTGGCAGATACTACAAGTGGATTACCTTTTTATCTACACCATGAAGAGAGAAAGGAATGAGTCCTTTTAAGGATGTTGAAGAAAATCCAAGCTTCTTACTTTGAGAGCTGAGATGAGATTGTACCAGAGTCATGCTAAAAATAAGAACAATAAGATTTTTTTTTAATTAGAAGTACTGATTAACCTTTAATAATGTCTGAAGCATTTTTGCGATTTTCATCAAGTAAAGGAAATGAAAGCAATCAATATCCAATTTAATCCTTTAAAAAATATATAAAAACCTGCTAAGCGCAGAATATTTATTTATGTACACCCCTGAGAGAAAGTTTGGGGTTTTGTTCAGTATTCAAGGCACATTCTTTGCAGCAATCTGTGCCCGTTAGTGTCTCCATGCCAAGATGAGGAAATGCTAATGCTTGTTCCTGCTGCCAATCACGTCAGGAGAGAAAAAAAAAACAGATGGATACTAAGTGAGAGTGGCAGATACAGAGAAAATGTTTGCCCGATGGCTGGCAAGAAAGAAGGTAGCCAGTCAAACAGACTGAAGAGAGGAGCACATTATAAAGGAAATGAAATAAGAGAAAGGCAAGCAAATGTGAAGAAATATTAAATTCAAACAGAAAGCTCCCGCTCATGCTGTAAAAAAAAATGCTGTTTGGTTTAGTGTGAATATGCTGTCTGGCTAGCTGTCACTTAAAGGTGTTTGAAAGGTCTCAAGTATTCATTCATGGGTGTAAATAAGCTTGACAGCAATTGGAATAAGTTCAGATATTAGTGTGAAGATATCCTGCAAATGAGACGCACTTCTTCCTGGACAAGCTGCTAATCTCATTTTCACTTTCCATAATTATCACATCTTATGAGTCTCAACAGAAAGCTGGCTGTATTACACAGTTTCTAATTCTGATATTGATTTTTCATAATTTAAACATATGCATTGATACTGCAGTAACAATGATTGCAGCCATGGATCATGGATTATAATTTTATATTTAATTCTGTGTTTTTAAACTGTTATTTTTTACTAAGCATTAAAATCCAGATGTTTTCTTCCACTTTTTCTATTTGTTTTGTCAGAAACCATAAAAGACTAAAGCACCAATGAAGATAACCATTAGTTGCTGAACATTTGTATTTGACTACAAAGCAATATTGAGGTCAGTATACAAACAAGATGATACTAAAACATACATCTGTGATTAAACAATGCAGATCAAATAAAAAGAGCATGGTCTTCACTCCTACATGTGCATGAGAGCAGAGATGAGATGTTGACAGGATTATCGAGTGAAATGTTTCCCTCTGATGGTCTCTATTTAATTACAAATGAATATGGCATCATGTTTTATGCTCCATGGCTACTCTGACAAACTGCTGGCTTCGTGTAGTTTACTGGATTCCAATTGTATTGTCTGAACCAGCTCTGGTATGTCAAACTGGGTCCTTATTTGACCTTTTACAGATGAAAAGGTAAGAACTAATCAAAGTCAGTAGTGGGAACTGTGGGTGGACACTGCACATTAAAGAAGAACAGCTTGTCCTCTGTGATAGTCGACTAAATAAAAAACTGGCATATCAATTTGACGCTAGTATAATACCTGCATTTATTACTCTGAAGGCCTGAATAATGATCCAAAATTGGACTAAAGCCTTGAGGGAACTCAAGCAGATAATTATTACCCTTCACGCATGATGCTTGACACCTCCTCTCAAGTACAGTCAAAAAGAAAAGCTTCATTCCTGAGAGGCTGATAATAATGTGGATGCTGTTGTCCTTCCATTGTATTACTAAGAAACACACAGCAGGCCAATCTTTCATTTCAGACAGCAAACAGTTGTTAGTGCATTGCTTACAGGAAAGAGAGGGGCTTGATAATCACAACCATAAAAGTATGCAGTCTGTATTCAGTGTGATGATGACCTAATCAATGTCTAATCCAACCATGGCATACCCTGAAGCATGAAAAGAGCAGCTGACTGGTTTGTTCTCGTGGACATCCATAAACATTACCTGCCACAGTAGCATCCCAGAGCGGGAGACTCAGTTCAACCTGCCGAGCTCAGCTGAAGGCTTGCAGGAGTTGTTAATGCGTCACACCATTTTTAATTAACCACCTCTGCTGAATGCCCTGCCAACTCTGCACACACGGCCAAGATCATCACATTAACACGAAGCACCATGGGGCTGCACAACAATTATGGGGCAAAAGATTTATATTAAGGTGAGAAATATGATGACATATATAATGAATTTTCTGTACAAGGGTGAATATTTGTTGAGTGAAAAGCTGGGTTGTTGAGTCTGGGTAGAGTAATACTGTATTTTAATCCATTGTTGACACTTCTGATGGAAAAAGAAGGTATTTGAGTTCAATCCAGAGCTTATTTCGAGGCTCATGCTGAAATAATGACAAAACAAATACCATGTCATGTTTCACCAACATAAATTCCACTGAGTGCAAGAGTTAAATACTGTCAACATCAAAGCCTAATGTCTAGGTTGCAGCTAAAGTATGTTTGTTATGACAACCAGTTCTTAAAGGATGTGCTTTTTACTCACTGACTGATTTTTTCCACCAAAGCACTTGAGACATTTCTTACAGTCTGATCCTCCCTATATTGTATTCAGCTTTTTGCAGTTAAGCCACAAAAATTGTTTTATTTGTTTAAGTATACCTGCAATCAGACGATTTAATATCAACTAATCCATACACACACACACACTTCAAATTTGATCTTAAATGACAACAACTTTATTCTCAGGTTCCTTCAAAGCGAAGGATCAATGAACAGGCACAGCAACAAAAATGCTTCAAATTTACATTCTGAACTACTGTGAGATTTTGTACAACTAAAGCACAGGTGTCAAACTCCAGTCCTCAAGGGCCGGTGTCCTGGAATGAAATGGCTTAATTAGCCATTGAGGACTGGAGTTTGACACCCCTGACTAAAGAATGGCTATATTGTTTTTCTTCAAACAAATTATCATGCGCCAGGAGTATGAAAGGCACTTGCAACCTATAGTGAGTCAGGGCAAGTTTTACCTCAGCATATGTATTTTACTATCAGCCTAAAGCTCCACTAGTGGTTCCAACAACTGGCAGATTAGCCCTTTCATGCATGAATTATGATCCTTTGTGTCAGAATTTTTTTTCCATTTTTTAAAATGTTTTTCTTAAGGCATAAAAAAGGTAGGAAATTTCTTTTTAATTTTTTAATTTTTATGTGATCAATTGTAATTTTGTCCAAATACAAAGTTGTTATTTGAAAAATACATCAGTAGTATTGTTCCTTAGGGGTTATCTGATGTCACAATATTTTTTTTACTTGCAAGAGTCGTCTACAGTAGAAGAAGGGACCGGGTCGGTTCTCATGCTTTTTTGTCTGTCGGCCATATTGTATTTAACAAAAATAATTTCTTGCATTTGCAGCTGATGGCCAGTAGTTGATGGTATATTTTATGATGCATTAGTGTCCACTTCAGTGGTCTGTGTGCAGTTATAACATAAAAATCCACAGGAAGCACAAGAAAATGGCTTTTAGATAGCTGTCCACTGTAGTGACCACTATGCATGAAGGGGTTAAAGTTACAAAGGCCAAAAAAATTGAGGATAAAATGGAAGAGGATAAAGTAATTCTTTGTGATTAAGTTTGTGAGATTTACAATCAAGTAAAATTGTTCAATCGAGTTATACATCTTGTCAATGCCTGTTTCTCTGGGTTTTCTCTGTTTCTTCTTTTCAGTGACTTCTGTGGTCTGCAGCTGCAGTTAACTATTTTAGTAATTAAATATTCTGGCTATTAACTGAATAATCGGACAAAAAAATGTCAGGATCTGCAGGAACTACTTAAGCTTATTTTATGAGTATTACAAATACACACACAATTTGTAATAATGGTTTTTATTTACTTAAAAACCATTTAAGTAAATACCCCATCACTCAATTCCTTTTTTAAAAATGCAGTAACGGCACATCAAACCTCCATTTCAATTTCAACTCTGATGTGTGACAAAGAGGTTAAATCCTACTAAATCTAACTAACTACTATAAATATTTTCAAATTTGAAATATTAGCTAAATGTTTTGATTCATGGATTTTTTGTAAAAGAATCCCTTAAGCCCTACTGAGGTCCTCCATTCCCCCCCCTAATTTAAAGGTGGTGATAAATAAATGTAAGTCTTAAGGTAATTTGTGCTCATATTGTTAAGTTTGTAAAGACTGCATCTGAATCAATGTTTGCCATTGTGGTAGTGAAGCAATTAGAGAAGCATTTAGCACAAAATATGAAAATTACACCCCACATTTTTTCTGTGAAATATTTTGACAGTGTGTGCGTGGGAGCAGGTGCTCAGCACCACAGGAGCATGTCCAGGAAACTGCACCCTAACATGTTTTCTTTACTCTGTTGTGTTTAAGCCTGTGTTTTGTCACCAACAGAATTACTCTCAAAGCTCGTAAGTTATCCCTGAGATGGTGGTGGAGAGTACAGTGTCCCTTTCAGCCATCTGTTAAGAGTAACAGTGTCGGAGCTGGTGACTCAAACAAACAGAACAAATTGATAAAACTAATTGATTTTGTTGGGACAGCTCTGGAGTTCAGGGAGAATATTCTAAAAGTAGGGATATTTCTGTTTTTATGGTTTCATTGTGGTGGAGTTGTTGGCACCAGGACCATGCATTAAGGTAATCTTGGGTTTAAATCCAGATGGGCCTTTTTGTGTCCAAATTAGATGTTCTCCCAGGGCCTGTGTGTGTTTACCCCACATACTCCAGCATCCTACCCAAAACATGCATGTTACATTAATTTGCCACTCCAAATTGTCTTTACACATATGTCTCTGTGTTGTGTTGTATTGTGATTGACTGTGGCCTATTCAGGATATAGAAAAACTCTCACACTGTCCTGTTACCCTTTAATGGTGAGGCAGATGTACAAAATGCATGAATACTTCACAATATGTTGATTGTAAGGACACAGTACAGTAAAGAGATAAAGAATCAATGCATCTTCAGTAACACTGTAAAAAATTAGAAAAAAGTCTTATCAGAAAAGAAGTGCCAGTCTGTTTGCTGCCATCATGAGCATAGACAATTTCCTCAACCTTATAACAGATTATCCAGAGACATTAAGAAACATGCATGACTCCTCTAGCTGCCATCTCAAAACTGGAGGCAATCCCTCTGGTGCAAAAACATCTCATTATTAACCTCTGTGTACCCTTTTCTCAAATGTAAAATAAATCAAATTTTAAGTTTATCTTTGTTATATATTTATGCACAAAAATCGAATTTCTATATTATACTTTATTGTGCCATACACCTTGACATACAGCAGTTATTTGCAAAGCGGACCAAAAAACAGAGTTGTGCTCAATGTCTTTTAGGCTCTCTGAAGTCTGCTCTTTCTACTTTCTTCTTACTTCCGTGCCTGAAAGCCCAAATGTGGATCTGATATCCCTACGTAACCTGGCACCCTTTCACAAGCTTTGGATTATGACAGAGGATGTCTGGTATGCACCATTCGGCTGTGCAAGACTTACAAACTTAATGACATCAGTGGTGAAGAATATCCTCTACTGTACAAGCAGCCTTTCACTTTCAGGTATTTTCTGTTATGACATGCAACTGGATGGGTTTTAATCCCTTCCCAGGAGCAACAGTCGCATGTTGTGGAAACTCTGCAGTAGGTATATTAAGTATATTGTGTGCTGCTATGGGAGAGCAGAACCATCTCACCAACGATGCCTGTAAAGGACCCTTCAGGGCCAGATGGATAAGCCTGTTAGGAATGCTCTCTAAAAGGCAATAAGTGAGCAGAACTAGGTGATAAATGTTTTCCTTGCTTGCACTCACTCTCAGGGGATATTTTCTCAATGAATTAATATTGAAGAGAAGGACTCAAGTCTGAGCATGTTTATACCCATAAAAATTGGCAAATTATGAGCATGGTGACAAGCCACTCCATCAGCAGGAATGTTAATAATGTACAATATGCTGCTGTGAAGGTTGAAATAAATGATTATTTCACAAAGGCAGTGCATGAAATAAAGTCTCCTGATGAGCCCTGTCAGACAGATATTAGCTCTGATTATTAGAAAGAAAAATAGCCTTAAAAAACATCTGTAATATGCAGGTATGCACTGGCAAATGTTAACCCATTTCCCTCTTCTCTCCTCTGTTCTGTCTCACACAGAAACACAAATTTCTGGCTGGCTGAAACCTTTGATCTCCTAATTGCTTATTCAGAAATGGGTTTATTTGAAGCAGAAACTGGGTTGAAGGAGCTCAGCTTTGAAAAATAGCCGACATACACTCCTTCTCACGTAAAAAAAAATTAATAGGTGGAATGACAATGTCTCTCAGGGTTCTTTGAAGTCATTTAAATCGAAATTAGCTCAAATATTCATCAAATAAAATTTCTGTTAATTTGCAAAACGTTGAATACATGGGAAGATTCTGCTCTCAAGTTCAGTCCGCCTGAGAGGGATACTGTGCCTTGCAAAATAATTAACATTCTCCTGGACATATTTTTTACATTTTATCACAAGATGTGAAAAAAAAAAAAAAACTTTGAAGAAGGTGCCTTGATAAGGTTAAGTGGAAATTCCAATTTTTGTCCAGTATGGAAAACATTATACCAGAAAAAAAAAAAAAAACCCACTAACACTTCACATCACCCTGATCCCACAATCCCCACACTGACACATAGTGGTGGCAGAATCATGCTATTGGAATGCATCCCATGCTTCTTTTACTAAATGGATTTTCTCATCAGAAAGTAGTAAAGATAAAAGAAACTTATTTGATTTTTGTTTTAAAAGGTAAAACATCAAATTGAAAGATAATGACCCAACATATAATTTGGTTTTCATTTTTAAAGTGAAATAAAAAAAACTAAATATAAGGTGGCTTTTCACAAGTTTCTTATACACAAAAACATACATGAACAAAAGCATTTTTTAAAATTTGTTAAGGGACGAGTGTTATACATATACTTATATAGAAGTGCCAAACGAGGTGGCTGTTAATGTTAATTCAATATGTTCACGAACTAAATAGCTTTGTTCACTTTCCCCGCTGTCATTGCCAGAACTACAGGCAGACAACAATTCTAAAACAGCGCAGAAAATGAACATCACTGTTCACAATGTCTCCTTCTGTTCGCTGATTGACCCGGTAAAAATCAACCAGAGGCAATCCGAGTCAAGGGGAGAAATACCAGACTGTGCTGGAAGTGAGAATTTCTTTCAACTGCACAGCAGGGCAATGGCCAGGACAATTTTTTGATAGCTTTGTTTAGTTTTTTGGTTATTGTAATGTGATAAGAAAATCAAGCCTAATTTAAATTTCTACTCATCTTTTGTCAGCTACAAAATGGGAATTGTCTTGTGTCAATTTAGTACCTTGTATTTTAAACTAAATATCAAATTCCTTATGCTTCTGTTTCTGACAGATTGCTTTCTGATAAGAATGAACCAACCTGGATGCTTTTCTTGAAAGGGAAGCCAGTCACAGTTGATGGGAAGATGGATGAATGGGAGTAGGGCCAACAAGATAAAAAATAGTCAGAGGTTGAAAAGGACTTTGGACAGTGAAGATTCACTTTCCAACAAGACTGAACACATGTAGCCAGATCTACAATTAGATGTATTAGATCAAAGATTCATGTTTTAGGAATGCTTAGTTAAAGTCCACACCTAAATGGAAATCAGAGGCAAGACTTCAAAATTTATATTTCTACAAGCTCTACATTTGAGTTGGCTGAGGTTGAGAAATTTGGCAAATAGACATACATGTCTTTCTGTAGATGTGCAAACCAAATAGAGGCACACCCCCAAAGATTTGCAAAAATCCCAATAAAATAAGTTAAACTTTGTGGTTACCATGGGGAATGAAAACTGAGGCAACATACATGAGAGGAAAATAATTACTTTGTGACCTTATCTGTGAGAGATAGAGTTTGTCGAGGGTTTTGTTTGTGTAACTTTCTCTGTTTGGATGGATTACAATCGGTCTCTTTGTCTGAGCTCCATAAAGCATCTCAATATGGTTAGTGAAAAGTGATGTATTGTTCTGATTTTACACAAGTAACTTCTTTTGAGCTGTTAAACAAAGTGAACTTTGGATGCCTTGCCAATCAAAGCAGTTTCTCAAAACAGGAATGTGAGAAGAGGGTGTGCAGAAACGTGTACCACATCTCAGTGTTATTGTGCAAAATATTAAAAGACTTTAAAAAAGCAAACAGATTTAATTCAAATGAACCCACAGGCAGATCGGAATCTCTAAAATGAGCATTCTTTTGGTGTCTGGCGTCTTCTCACAAACACTTGGTGGAAATCGTGTTTGAACATGAAGCACCGGGTTGTGTTCTCTCATCACTTTTTAAATCAGCCTCTGCACAAGACAAGAGCCGCTCGGCGTGACTTTTGCGAATGTAAACAGTGTTTCCTATCCGACAAAACAGCGTGTCTTCCCAGACGCGCAAACACGTTTGGAAGTATTTGACTGATGCTTCGGTTCGAGCACACCTTGGATATTTTAGCAGAGACATTGTAAACTAATATTTTAGTTTGAAAGCCTCACAGAACAACCTGCTGACTATGTTCAGGTGCAAAACATGCAAAAGATCGAACATGTAATTTCACCAAAACACCGCTGCAGTGTTCCTTACCTGCCATCGAAATCTGCACTTGCTCCCAAACAGCAACAGTAAAACACCACCAACTTTATCCACAATTGCATGATTTCCATAGTTGCGCGCCCAGTTTGATCTCAGTCTAAGGTAATCCAAAAGGACCGGGTGGGAAAAGGTGACCAAAGCAAACAGACTATTTAAAACAGAGTGGATTTGTGCGCTGGAGCCTGAATGCTGTCGGGTGGGAAGAGTTTGCCTGCGTTCGTTAAACTGTTCATCTGCGATATCCAGCAGGAGAAGCGGAGAGGACAATCTAGCTTAATGCCTGAAAGCAGAGCGAGTCCGGTTGAGTGTGCGTGAGCGGGACGCACTCTGCCGGGAGAAGAGCGCACAGCCTTCTTCCCTCCTCCCTTCCTTTCTCTTCCCTTCTCTCTCTCTCTCTCTCTTCTCACAAGTTCAGGTAGCGGACTCTCCAAACTCACAACAAGCTCAGAAGGCTGACCCCTATCTACCTTCATGTGTTAATCCAGCACCTTGAAGAAAAATCCGCGCAAGCACGCAACCTGTGCAGCACGTGGGGCTCCACACAGGTTTTTTTTTTTTTTTTTTTAGAAGTGCTTTAATTAATTGCATAGCCTGCAGAGGCACGCACTTGCACGCGGCCACCCAGGTAGATAGCACTCACGAGAGGAAAGTAGACGCAGTGGAAATTATATATGTATGTGGGAGAAAAGGTAACAAATGGACGCGCTCATGTAGCGTCCATTTGTTACCATAGAACTGGTTAGCAGAGACACTCAGGATGCAAACGAGATCCAGGTACAAAGCTTTCTGTCTGTCAGAAAAATAACCAAGGAAGAAATTTCAAATATGTACATTTAGTTTTGTTTTTCACATTAACGTCTTCAACATATTTGTTTCAAACGTACTTGATTACCGTGCTTAATCAAGTACAAGTACGTCAATACAGTCTACAGATAAAAGCTTTTTGAGGCTCTAATTTTTTACTCATTCCTGTTTTAACAAGATAGGGCATGCTTTTCATGACATGGATGACATTTCAAAATTTAAGCCAAAATTGGAAAATAAGTTAACTTTTAGTTATTCTTATTTTTTTTTAACTTTCTTTCAATGAAGAAAATACATCTGTTACAATAATCTGTGAACCTTAAGAACTTACTCCACAACACATACTAACGAGAATCTTCAGAGCATTAAAGTTGATTTTTTTTTTTTTTTTGCAGAGAAAGCTGTAACAATTTTTACTATCTCTGTCCCAGAGATAATATTGTGATTGTTGTACTATGTTGCTGTACCTGCACATAGGAAGATATGCTACCTTGGGTAAATGGCACTCCAGGATCGCATCTTCCTGCATCTTTAACATTAGTATACATTATTTGATCACCAGTTGAAGCAGACTGTCAAATATTTTGGAGAAATGAAACATTTATACCTCATAAGTGGTGCAGCTCTCAAATGCCATGTATATCACCATGGCTTTGATTTCAGTGTTGAGGCTTTGCACATCTCATGCATAAGTTATTTTAGGGTCTATGGAAAGCCTTGATTTAGACCATTTTTTATGTTTATTTTTAAATGACAGTGTAATGCAACATTGTTCATTTCTTCTGGTTTAAATACATCACATTGAGGAAATAGTTACTTTATGTAACTATCTGCACTCCTCTGATGTATTTAGTGGTATAATATACTTCTCTAAAATGTGCCAACAGCAGAAGGAAGTTGTTACCAAAGCTCAAAATTATTTAAATCAATATTTATTTAAAACAAGGGAAGGAAATTAATATCTTATTCTATCTCCTTCCCTCTATGTTATTTGTGTTCAAGTAAGCTTTACAAAAAAATCCAAATTAAATCAGGCAAAAACAAAAAAACGTGTCAAAAATGAAAATTTTTTTGATGTGCCATTTACCTAATAAAGTGATTGCAAAAGATAAAACATTCATACAATGAATTCACTTCAGTTTTTAGAAAAAAAATATATACAGAAAATAAGCACAGACAATTTGACAGGAATGTCAACACAGCTGTTATGCCTTGTGCACTGAACCTGCAGCGATTCCATGTATGAATTCTGGTTAGCCTCATTTAGACTTGTTCTGATTCAGTTTTCCAGCAGCTGATACATTTGAATTGCTTTGTAAAAACTTGCAACCCTCCTGTGATTACAAAAATTGGCTGAAAAATATTTGGCTGACACCAGTGGTGCGTTAGGTGCATGGCTTTTGAGCCTAAGCAATTACTAAATTTTAGCCAACCCATCAGAGCGCCACATTTTCTAAAGCATGGAGAACAAAATCACAGCAACCATCTCATTTTCAGCTTTGAGAGCAATCTGCTTGAAACAAACTACCTTAAAACAACACAGTGTGGAGATAAATCGTGTACCATCCTGGAGAAGAGGACAAATTGGGAAGATGTTTTGATAGGATTATAGCATACTGTTGGTTGATCAAAGTCCTTACTGGCTTTCTGTCATAGTTCATGTTGTTACAGCCTGTCACTTACTCTGGTGATGAACTCTGGTGGTCTATGTGGTGGCACTGAAGTTTGACATGGAAGGTTTTGGAGAAAAGTTGATTATGTGTAATTAGATGATCAATCACAAAGTGAAAGCATGTCATACTATGATTTATTACATTAAAAACTGAGAAACTGGTGATGCAGACTGGCCAAATCATGCCTCATTACCAACAGCCCAAAGGATAAATGTGGAGGTTCTGAATGTGCGAATTTTAAAGAGCAGGTTTGCCCAAAACCTAAATAAAAACATATAAATGTACTTACATTGAATCAAAAATATTAAATGGTATTAAAGAAACCATAACAAAGTAAAAGAAAAAAGAAAAGGATGCGGAAATTGTTGAAAATCAAATACATACTACAAACCTAGAGAAATTCAGAAATATTTTCTATTGTCACAAGAGTTGTATTGTTTTTATTGATTTGATTTGGTTTATTTTCAGAGTTAACAAAAAACTGATTAGGGATATTGGAGTCTGACCTCTGCTACACTCCATAAACTCCTGACTTTGACTCCCTCACTGTTGTTCTTAAGGGTCAAGTTGGATTAATTTTTTTGTAAGAATATTACATTTGTAATGTTCATACTCACTCCTTCACACTGTCATGATTTATTATTCTTTAAAATTACTATTCTCGTAAAAATACTTTACTTCCGCTGTTTTTGTGTGGTTTTAGTCACAACCCAGAGCCAGCCATTAATCTCACAGCATGGCTCACAAGTTATTATGAAAATAATAATTTAAAAAAGTAGAATTATTATTTGGAAAAGTCATTTTTTCATAGTTAAATACATGGATTTTTTTATTAAAATATTTTGTTTGTATCCCTTTATTTACTGTGACATCACTGTTACTCTTACAGATTCCAAATTGTTTAACTAGTTGCCTTATTGCTTCTGTCACTTAAATAAATTTAAAATACCTACCCAGTCCTAGTCTTCTGTAAACCTACATAAAATAAACGATTTGCTGTGACAGGGATCTCTGAGTAGGTGGAGAGCTTGAAATGTTAAACTCTTATGCGGCACAGAAATAAGGGATGACATTATAGGAGATCATGTATGAGACTGAGTAACTAACTAAGGCTCTAGTTAGCCATTTTAAATGAGAAAGCCACATCTGTGACTTATAACAGGAGGGCTGTAGTTGATTTAGTTTCAAGATGAAGCCTAAAAGAGTTGCACCATATTTAAGTCTTAAGCTCTATGTTGTCCCTCTAAAACACAGAACTGGTGTTTTTTAGGAGGGGACATATTATTCATGAACACAAAAAGTGCAGTTTTTTTTCTTTTCTGGTTAAGGAATGTGGCAGTTAAAAATTTGAATATGATTGCTCCTTAAAAATGTATAACATAATAGCAGAATACTGCCTATTTTAATTCACAACCGGGAAATTCCACCTCTGCAGGAGTATATAAGCTATCCAAAAGACTAAGAGGTCTACCAAAAAGAAATACAAAAACAGAAAACAACAAACTAGAAAAGGGAATCTTTATACACATTTGCAAGACTAAATGCATATGTAAACACCCAAAGTGCACCAATATATACAGTAAATGCTAGCATGCATTATACAAAGGCTGCATATAAATGAATGAATGTATGGCTCTGTTCAAAGAGAGATGTAAAAAAAGAAAAAAGTAAGTGGATGCATATTGAAGGGAATATAACAAGTTTAGCTGTTGCACATGGGGGATTTTGAACTATTGCTCTATATCGTGGTTTTCTGGGAGAGATGCTGATTGTAAAGTCTGACAGCTGCAGAGAGGAAGGACTACATATACTGCTCCTTTGCACATTTAGGGTGCAATAGTTTGTCACTGAAAGAGCTTTTCAGAGACTTTACCATTATGCATGGAACGGGAGACCTGCTGATACCAGTTTGAGCCTTTTTGGATTTCTCTTCCAGAAATATGACATAAGAAGTTATATATCATTGAAGCACAAGTTGAACATTACTGAAAATGATTCTTTCTAGCCTTCTGCTCACATTAGCAACCGTTAATGATTTATAGAGGCAACTTGAAGGTAATCTCTCATTGCGTGAATATAGGCAGACATGTCTCCACATCTAGATATGTTATAGTCCAACCACCCCAGCAGCTTTTTACATCTCTGTGCTTTCTCTGGAAACTAGTACTTAAATTAGATATAACATACTTTTACTTAAAAGAGCACACACTCAGAAATGTTGTTAGTGATATTTGGAAGTGCTTATGCATAGTGTGTTCAATTAACCTGCTTATCACCAATTTTGGTCAGTTGAACTGAAAAAGCTTACCAGACAATTTCTGGTGCATTTCCATTTGCACAGACAGGGGCAAGAAAACTTTAGAGATAAGAAATATAATCTAAAATTTACTTGAAAAAAACAACATATGAACAATAATTTACAGATTTAAGTAAATTTGTGATTATTTAAAAAAAAGTTGCAAATTTAACATGAAAGAGCAGACATGTTGCAAAACCAACAAAAAGCATGTAAAGTTTCTTACATGTATTTCAAATGGATTTTTTGCATGCTTTCTTCAGTAACCAAGCAACATTAACAAAATATAAATTGTCAATTTGGAAATCTCTTATCTGCTTGATCACAAAAGGTTGGGGCCTAAGTAGAGAACAATGGACTGTTTACAACACAGGGGCATCAGTAAAAAGAAAAAAGGTGGGTTGGTGGATAAACTGTTAGAACTTGAGGAGTTGGATTAGTTTTGTTGCTAAATCAGGTATCGACATCTGTTTATGGAGATCTTCTGAATAAATACTACTCACAGATGAAATGGCTGTTTTCTTTGAAAACAATTTGCACAAAGTATCAGATTACTTTAGACAAAAGCAAATAATCTTCTTGACTCAGCTTCGAAAAAAACACTAAAAGAAATTTTAATTATCCAGTTTCAGAATAATATTGAGGTCTTAGCACATCAGCGTGATGCACTCATTGAAAAGCGTCAAGAGAACGATCATTGTTTAAAAGTGAATTCAACTAATCCACTGAAAGAGCTGTTTCCACTGTTTTGTAATAATAAAGCACACCATTCAACCTCCAGTATCTTCCCTTCAGCTTAAATCAAGCAATTTCACAGGTTTAGATGGAGGCTTCTAGTGACACCACCTGCGTATAATCCTGCAGAGTCACAAATGTGAACAGGGAGTCAGACGCCTCCTCTTGAGGAAAAATTCTTGAAACAAGCGGTGTCTGTGGCTATTCACTTCAGGACAGACTGACTCTGGTGACAGAATTCAGATGAGTACAGATGCTCGAGACCAGCATCTCCCTCAAAGCCTCTCCATCTAAACGTTACCAAGCACACCAATCTTTTTGACACAATCATTAATTAATAAATACTGCTGAATATAATATAGGGGATGTACACAGTGGATTGAAAAAGAAATCAGTTAAATTTTTTTTTTTTTACATATTTTGTCAGTTCCACAAACATTTGTGTAAGAAACCAACATTTGTTAATTGGAAGAAAAACTTAAAACATATAAATCTAAAATGTGTGCTATGCATTTGTAGTAATGGAAATGTATGGTACAACTGCAAACTTACCAAACATGGCCACTTAAACTGATATGGTAGGCCAGGAGAGAACTATGCAGTGAAGCAGCCCAGAGGATCATGGTAGTTTCTCAAAAGATGCTCCAGAACTCCACAGCTTCAGTAGGAGAATCCACAGACAGGATAATTAGAAGTCTTGAAGTTCAGAAATATGATCTTTATAAAATGCAAAGGAAAAAAAAATCTCTCTTCTCAAAAGGGGAAATTCAGTCAATACCACTGCTTATATGCTGAACACATCATTACCACAGGGAGTGGCATCATCATGCTGTGGGGATGCTTTTCTATAGGGACAGAAAAGCTGGTCAGAACTGATGGATGGAGCTAAACAGAGCAATCTTTATATAAACCCGCAAAAAAAGACTTAAAACTGGGTCAGATATTAATATCGTAGTAGAATAACACATACAGTGAACATACAGTCAGAGCTACAATGAAACAACCAAACCATGTGTGTCAATTTGAGAAGACATGTAAAAATGGCCCAGTCAAAGTCCAGAACAAAAGCAAAAGAAAAAACAGCAAGGCTTGGTAGTAGGGCCTATAGCACACTTTAGATTCTATCTGTAGAAATGTTGAAAAAGATAATTTTGCTACCAACTCACAATCATGCAGTGCATCATATAAAAATCTAACATCTGCAGATATATCAACATTTGTAAAAATTCAATGGATGCAAGTACTTTTGCAGGATGCTGGACCATTTACATATCTTTTATGAGAAATATTCAGTTTCTCCACAGAATTACACAAAGACTTATTTTAAACATAACTATTTGAAGCTGAAAGCTGCTTTTTACCTCTAAAGGTGCTTCTCTACCACTACTTGATTAAAACACACAGAAAGTGAAGGTGAGGTAGTGCTGAGGGTATTCCCTAGTTGATCTTTACCTGCAGATGAGTCTCATAGCTCTGAGCTTCCCCTGCAGTTAATCAGAAGGCTCTGACTGCTTATGCAGATCGTCTGCAAGTGCCGACGTATGATTTGCTTAATTAACAAAGTAAGTGTAAAATTACTGATATTTCTGTGTACATGGACAGCTTTATCACACAGTGTCAGCAAAAACACAATCATAGCACTGCAAATTGGTGGATAGCTGTGGACAGAGTATCTGTAACAAACCCCCTGTTCAAATAAAAACACCTTCCATCCTTTTTGGTTCCAACTTTATTTTTTTAGAATGAGAGTTTGACTTTTAAAAATGCAGTTTAACAGTTTCCACCTTTCATAAAACCAATATTGCTTGAAAACAGACATTTAAAAGAAATGCTTCTGCCATGTGAGACCCAGCATCAATTTCAACGATTCTGGAGACGCTCAGCTGTGCAGTAGAGCTCACAGTCCTGATTATGCATCGACTTGTCCAGCTGGCTCTGCAGTCCTCTGCGGCGGCCTTCCCATCAACATGTTGTTCTTTGGCGAACAGCTTTCAGGCTCCATAGTCATCACCTGAACCGAGTACCCATGAGTCTCTGCAGCCCAAGACCGGTCCAAGTCCACCAATCCCATGCAGTGTTTTCCTGCATTAGTACAAATAAAAACGATAAAATGCTATCGTTTGTCACCAAATCGAGTCGAGATAACATACACTTTTTTCTTGAAATCCAGCAGAAATTCAGGCTCTGCATGATGACCAAACAAGTCCTAAACTGGATGATGGTTAAAAACAAATATGGTTATTTATTGGTTTTATTAGTGTCTGGAGAGGGGAGTGCCATAATTTACCTATCACTGATTTTATAAGCTTCCTGACTTACGAACAAAATGTAATTATTTACATAACAGTAAATTATTACCATAATTACTATTATGGTAATAATTAGAGCACTATTACCATAATAATTCTCTAATTATTATGGAAGGTGAATTTCAATTTAGAAAGACAGAATATTTGCAATACAGAAAAACACAAAACCAATTAGCATGTTAATTAAGTAAATAAATAATGATGACACATGTGAGCTGGAAATGTGAGACTTGAATGATCATATGTGAAGGACCAGAGGTTCCTTTTTTAAGCTTTGTGAGCGAACTGGTCTTCTGTGTTAAGGCTGAGTAAAGAAGGGATTTGATCAATATTTCATAGTAAATGAAAGCCTTCATTGGCCCCCAAAGTTATTCTGTATGTTTGGCCAAAACATACAGATGTTTCTACCTCTGAACTTGTAGATATGAGGTTCTTCTAGTCACACTCAGCATTTCTCTTCTTTCAAACACAGCAGGTTTAATTTAATACCAGAGAGCTAAACATTTCTCTGTTGTGATTAGACTGCTAATCACAGCAGATATGTTGGGATCAGGAGTAGCTCTTAACATTAATTCATTAATTGACAATTTGCAATATTTGTGCCTTATCAGCATACACCAAATGAGCTGGGCTGTGGAGGATCAGATGCCAATTTAACACAACTCCTAAACTATGCAATGTGAGTATTTATTTAAACATATCTAGTTCAGGTTTTTATTTTATGTATTTAGTCTCTTCACAGAAAAAAATAACAACTCCCACCTAAATTAGACACTGTTCATTGTCATGCTGCTTTGATGGCAAAAGCCTGACTAGCAGATTTAGGAAAGATAAGAAGAAAATGTATTGTGATCTGACAGAAGAGACCAGTGACAGGTGGTGTTAGATACAAATATAAAGGCTTCAGATTCAAGAACCCTGGGGAGCTTTTCTGATCTAATGAAGCTTTGATAAAGTGGAAAGCTATCAACTTGAAAAAGGGTACTTAACATAATGAAAACAGTTCTCAGTAAAGATCCAGCACAGGAATGGAGGTTTCACACTTCCATCTGAATGGAACTCTGATCCTGCAGCTGCTCGTTTCAGTCACAGTTTTTTTTCTTTGTCAAATGTTTTTAACACATTTCACAAGTATTAAAGCTTCATAGTGAGGTGATCTCAATACGTGAATGAAGACATATGAACAGTGTAAAGCAGAATATAACAGAATGGACTTATTCTATGCCATTCACAACAATTATCAGTTGTACATTGATAATTGATAATCAATGTACAACTACAGGAAATGTAACAAATGGCTCTCAGCAATAGATTTCTCACAAGATGTAAAGTGCTGATAAATGAAAGTAAAAACTCAAGGTCCAGCTAAAATAAGCATAAGGCATTTTCTCTAATTAATCAAAATGAATTGAGTTGAAATCAACTGAACAGTATTTTAAAGTGAAATGAACCTCATTAAACTGAAGCCAGTTCAATTGATGTTTCATCTGGTCAGTTCTGGCTCTATTGAGCTCATTTAGAAATACGTTGTTTTAGGGCTACTTATGCAAATAAGCTGCTGCTGGCCACGCCCTCTCAACTCAGTGTTTACATTAGAACCTCAGACAAGTGGAAATAGCTACAAGTAGAAGCACAGTGACCATGCATCTTTGACCCCAAAACAAATTTTCAAGGACTTAAAATTGATATGATCTTTTGTAAGACCTCGTAGAAACCTTCTATATAGAGATTCTAAGAATTAATCCCAGATAAGAAAACAGAGAGAGAAAAATATCTCTTAGAACAAACAAGACAAAATACTTGATGCCTGAAAAAGAACCAAGCCAAGAAACTTAAAGAAACAAGTGCAAAAATTATTCACAGTTCACCATGATAAATAATCATATTAACTAAAAGGACAGTAGGAATCCTTATACTTTAATGCCACAAATGTTTGCATTATGGAGACAAGATGGGATAAAAGGGCAGATTATGAACAGTACCAATGAGGCGCCTCTCGGGTGGCAACTGTACCGCAGTCTGATCTGCAAAGCGGCAAAGGATCATGTGTTCCTGAGGAAGACAGATGAAAAATAACTGTTTAATCTGGAAATACTGTTTACCTTGTTTGACCACCTTTTGAAACAATATACCTCAAGGCTGCAACAGTAGGCACAACAAAGCCATGCATTTCAGACATTTAAAGAATTCAGTGAAACCAACATGGATGAATGGATTAGTTTTGCTTGTCTACTACTCCTATTTTAGCCTACACCTGCTTGAATTTGTGCACAGCCATGATGCAGATCTCGGCACGTTACGCCTGTGAGGCAGGAAACATAGCAGATCGCATGGTTAGGCACAATAAGCTAAAAATCTGTCTGTTTTAGCTGTTTTAACACACAAATTTGCATTTACTGGACCTAAGTATCTGTCAAGATTTTACACTATGCCCATAAAAATACAAGAATTTCCTGTTTTAATGGAAGCAAAACATGATAGCAGAGAGTAAGTAGTAATTCTTTTGTCAAGAATGTATCCAAAGAATGTATCCTAACAATCATCTTATTAGACTTGCCTAGCAACTGTGGAGTCAAAACAAAGTCCACCAGACAAGACTGGAGACATGGCGCGGTTTTGTAAATCTGTATAAACAGTGGCAAAAAGTGACATTACAATCTCACCGGCGTACTTAGCTCAGTGATGAGGGTACGATGTTGGAAATGAGATGTCTTATCTCGATGCATCGTAAATCTGTCAGCTCATGAAAGCTTAACATTCCTTGACGTGGTTATTTTTATACACACAAAATCAAAGTCAGCACACCCAGACCTGCGACTCCAATATTAGCAACCAGACTAGCTAACAAGCCTCCATTAGTGGTTGCTGCCATGTACAAACCCCAGCAGCAGTCGCTCTGTCTGCCTTTCCATATTACATGTCATTAGATATTGTGACATGGATCCAGCTTGCAGCTGTTTGTTTGCTCGTAATCATTTCCAGGTGACATGTTTCTAATTTATATGTTTGTTAAAAATAGTTGCCAGATAGGAAATAATACAACTGCCACCCCTAGGAGTGAAATATGTGCATCCCTGTCAGCTTTCCAAACAGACCACATGAACCCAGGTAATTTATTTCCAAACAAAGGACACGGTTCCCCGTTCTAAGCTTCTCCCTGTGTATGGTTCATGTAACAAGTGATTCAGCAGAGCAGTAAGTCATCTCTAAGCTGCCTCTGCTTTAATTGATCCCATTTTTCACAGTGCAGAGTAAATGCTGAATGCAAGGCCGTAAAGCAGAGCTGGCCCTTTACGTTTGAGCCAAGCACCAACACCTCACACCATTAACCCTTTATTTCACAAGCATCTGTCAGCATCTTGTCGTTTGCTTTAACTACTTTCGGTTCACAAGGACAACGGTGGTTCTGCTATAAACAAGACAAGTGGGTGTCTGAGAGCAGAAACATAGGGAACATTGCTTTCTGCAAACAGCAAAAGAAATAAAGTGTTGCAAAGTATTTGCACTGTTATGGGGCTTCCGCATCAAAAGTTGTGAGTTTGTTTTTTTATTGTTATTTTGTTTTATCTTGTTTTTCTCTCAGTGGTAAAAACAAAAATAATAATCTACAACCTTAGAAAATCAGTATCTTACAATAGTATTCATACGCTTTAAGCTTTTTGACGTTTCTTAACGTTATAACCACAAAGTCACTTTTTTATGAAGACTTTATGTGATAGACCAACACAAAGTAGTGCACAATTGTAAAGTTGAGAAAAATTATAATACATGGCTTTAATTTTCTTTTATGAAAAAAAAATGTGTGCCATGTGTTTATATTTTCGCACCCTTTCTATTGAAATGCCTGAATCCAATCTCTACATGTCTGTCACAAACTTTATGCAGGACAACTGATGGTTTTCTTTAAACCTTTTCTTTATTTTTACTAACTCATCCATTAGGGTAATAGAGAGCATGACTAGTTGTCGTCTTACCAGCGGATAATTCCACCTGAGTCGTGAAGCTCTGCAACTCCTCCAGGTTACCATGCTCTTCTTTTCTCATGCAGAGCTTCACGGCTCTTATTTCAGGGTTTTAATGTAAACCCTCCAACAAACCTCTCCACAACTTCATCCTTGAAATATTAACTGTGTTTCTTTGTCTTCATGATGCTATTTGTTCACAACTGTTCTCTGCCAAATCTCTTAGATTTTCACGTAACAGCTACATTTACACCAAAATGAAAATACAGACAAGTTGAGTCTTTGAGTCTACTGATAGCAACACTTTGTTACATTTGTGGGTAACAGAATAAAGAGGTTTGAATATAAATGCATATTTTATTTGTACAAAACAAAAATAATGAAAACCGTGCACTTTTTTTCTTCCATGAAAGAATTACAAACCAAAATGTGTGTGTTTGCAACTTGACACAATGTGGAAAGGTTGAATGGGGGTGAAAACTTTTGCAAGGCACTGCATATTATTCTCTGTGCCAGTCAGCCCATGTAAGGGTCCTGCTCTGCACCAAGGAAGAGAAGCTGGCTCAGTGTTTTGACACATCAACCTGAGGTTGCCATGGTTAGGACCCGCAGCTACTTTACACAGATTTCCCCCTCGGGGGCTCTGACAGGTCCCATAGATCACTTTGGGACAGCCTCTCCCTGAAGAGCAGCAGTGTGCCTGTGCTGAGCGATAAAGGCTTGAGTGGCTGGAGGGTGTGAACTCCTCCCTTGTAAAAGCCTGCATAAGATTTGTTCACCAAGACAAAGATCAGTGTAAAGATAGTATTAGCTCTGTTAACGTCTGATTAAAAGAAAAACATAAATGCAACTTTTGCTTGTCAGAAATATATTAATCATTCAGGAGAAGGATATTAAAAACTAAATTACGTTTAAGCTGAATGTGACCATAGGACACTCAATACTGTGTTGTTTTCATAGCAAAACAATGGAATTTAGACTTGCCCATAATTACTGGTAACACAAATATATTCAACTTTATAAATAAAGGATTAATATATTATGTGTGAAACTCAAATCGAATATTTCCTAATTTGTATTAATTTCATAGTCTGCTCTAACTTGGACATACTGACTTACTGTTTATATCTACAAAATAAGAATATCTTTAGCTTTTAATAGGTCAATGATTTGCTGTTCAGGTATACAGAACTAAAATTTGAGCATTTTCTACCACTGAATGTTTTTCTTTTCCACTTTGGTTAATGCAAGACATCAACAAAAAAGTATCAAACTACGATACGAAAAAGAAAACATAGGAAGGAAATGAAGGCATTTCTAAGATAAACCCGCAGCTACCGAAGGCTCACATCTATGTGAAGATTTCAGAAATCTGCAAAAACTGTGCTTTATCTGATACAAAGTAAAATTGAATTGTTGGAGATGTATTCACAGTGTAAAGCATACCTTGGATGTGAGAGTCTCTTGAAACCTTTTGCTGTAAAAACAGAAGACAAACCGTGTTAACGTACATAAGAGAACATAATGTTTTTACTATGCAAATAGAGAACTGTAAAAATGAATAGCCACATTTGGTCATTTTTACCTATACAGGCTTGTAAACTGGAGAGTATGTGATTATTTGTCTGTGTGTTTGTAAAGTAATCAAAATATATTTAATCAAATCTGGTAATATTTAAAGAATCATAAAAATAAGTCAAGTGGCAAAACATTACAGCTGGTACAGTTCTTGTTTTCTTAGGGTCAGTCTGCAAATTTAGCATAAATCCCATTGGTGCTGTAAACTTACACCCACTGACTCATTTGATGGCTCCACCCATTTTTGCTATTTGAACTTATTTTTTGCGGCACAGAATAGTCAAGTTTCCAGAAACATTCCTCATTAATTTAGTTCAAATTGAAATGATAGAATCATTGCACTAAACCACTGCAGTACAGTGAGCTCAAGGGATGATTTGTGATTGCAGGTATTAGGTGTATCAGCTTGTAATAATGGTCTCCAAAGAGTGCCAGCGAAATACTTTCCAAGCCATTACACATCCACCAGTAACCTTAATTTGATTAATTAATGTTCTCCAAATTCTGATCTCAATATTCAAATGTTGCCACTGAAATAAAATACTCATTGTACTAAGCAACATTTTTCCAATTTGTTATGGTGGTCTAATTTTGTGCAAATCCTAGGCTCTAACACCTGTTTTTCACCAACAAGAGGAGGTGGTCTTCTTCTTTTGTAGCTCACTGGCTTTGGGGTTCAACAAGTTGTTATTCATACCTCCGGTATCCTTCATACCATGTTTGAAACAAGTGTTCATTTGATCTACTTTTGTCTTTCCATCACACTGCACCAGTCTGCCTCTGATGTTAAAGCATAGTAATTCTCACCACAGCAGGTGCTAAATGAATATTTTCTCTTTTCTGGGACATTCCCACTAAATTGTGCTTAGTTTAAACTTAAGAAAGTTGCTTTCACCATGCAATTTCGCTTTGATATTAAAATCAATCATGTGTTGTCTTTATATTTTGTGTGTAAAATCATCAAATCATCTTAGGTGGAAAGAGATTTCAGTCATTCCAATTTAACTAAACATTTTCCTCTACTCCAGTCAAAGAATAGCTTAGAGCAGTGTTTCCCAACCCTGGTTCTCAAGGTACACTGCCCTGCATGTTTAGATGCTTCCCTGCTTCAACACACTTGGTTCCAATTGATGGCTAATTAATAGAGTTTTATTGAACTGCTATCATCTGAATCAGGTGCGTTAAAGCAAGGAAGCATCTAAAACATTCAAGGTATAGTGCTGTGTGAACCACAGTTGGGCACTGCTGATTTAGAGATATTATTCCAACATGATGCTTAAAGCAAATTTCTTAGTCATTCCAGACTATCTGAAAAATCAGACAATGAATTTCAAACTTGTGAAAATTGACTCAATGTGAAGAAAATAAACAACTTGATTAAGATGTAAAACGTCACAATCTGTACTTGTAAAACGCCATGCACAAATAAGAGAAAGCTGAATATTACATTATAATATTTCTGAAAGGCCATGTATTTCATGTTTAGCTGCTCAGGCCACATGATGGGGTGTCTGTGTGTGTGGTCTCTTTTTGTGAGAGTCATTTTTAATGGACAAAGCTCTCACAAATAAATCATGAATTTTAGAAAAAAAGATAAAACAAACACAAACAGAGCTCATGATTTCATAGAATAATTACTTTCTCCCTGGGAAAGAAGTCAGTTCATTTGTGAAGGATAAATGCAGTTTATCCATCACAAAGTTTGGTTAATGTTTGAGGTTAATTAAAATTCAACAAGGGTTGTGTCAAGGGTTAAGAGCCAGCCCGGTCACACGGAGGAACATTTGGAAGCATTAATAAATGGGAAGCTGAGTTTCACAGCTCATAAAAACCTGCAAACGTTTTGGAATGTAGACACCTGCAGGATGCACACATGACTACCTGGAATATGACCCCTAGCAAAAAAGAAAAACACACTAAAAGTGTCATGATTGACTGAGTCAGGTGTGCAGCTCCTTGCCACATATTGCCTGCAGACACATCTTAGTATTGGTCCCAAAAACATCTTGCTGTCATTCCAACAAGAAGTTATGAAGGATGAAGAGCTGAGTTGGCAAAAGAAAACTGCACTAGGCAGTTGAATGCTATTTCAGCTGTTTAAATGTTTGTAATGGTGCTTCTTGTTAGTAAATATCAAATTTGAATAAAAATGCTAAAATAAAACACAAAGTGTTTCCCAGACTTTGTCACTAGTGTTCATTGTTATGGCAAATCTCTGTATACAGTCCAATTTTCCTTGGATTATTTATTCACACTATGTGTATAAGGTGGCTTGATCCTTAGAAAGGACCACCCAGACACATGGATGTGAGACCTACAGAAATGTTACAGCAGCTAATCTAACAATAGTACATATTTGGAGAATAAGGATTAATTTACTCTTAAACAGCCAAGAATATTAAAACACAACTGGCAATGGAGCAGATAACTTTTCCATCCTCCATTGTCCATTGAAGCTTCGTCTACTGGGAGATAATAAGACTAATTCAGCATTGATGACAAAAAATGTCGTTTAAAACTTCAAGTATGCACACATTCTTGGTTGTATCTGTTATTAATTGAAACACTTCAAATCAAACAAGGAGATATGTCACTCTGAATCTGATGGTTCTTCATTGATCTGGAGGACATTCTCAATATAAAACACTACTGGCTGCACTTAAATGCAGCCAGGAGTCCAACACTAAGCTGCCATAAAAGGAAAAACAAACAATAAAAGGCTGATGCAGCTGGAGTCTTAAATGGTCTTGAGTAAAAATGCAGAATGACTGAGATATGAGTAGGACACAGAGACTTTTAAAATGTGGTACTCGAGATGACTCTTGAGGCAAGCAACTGTCTGAGGTACCACACCACCAGCTACCTTTATATTCCAGCGCTCTTGCAATGGTATTTTCTTTAAAAAAATTAAAAGAAAAAAATCCAGGCTGCCTAGCTTAGCTGAAGATCAAATTAGTAGGAAATCGATACAAGTGATGGTCTAATTGAAGCATAATTTTCTTCCTAAGTCATAGCAACACATGGCTGATGTACGAGAGACTTACAGGAGCAACACTAGAATTGCCTGCTGTTTCACACATCTAAGTTTAGTGCTACTACCTGGAGACAGGCAGAGAGGTTTCATTATAAAATTATTACTCTGCAAGTGATGAATTGTAGTTTAAAGATGAGTGCAATCTGTCGGTTACAACATTTTTGCAAGTTCGGTTCTAAAAATGCAAAATTGACATAGAATGAACAAGAGAAGTCAGTAAAATATCAGACACAGCATCATTCCTTCCAACCTGATGTTTGGAGCATCATTTGCTGCACCAGCTTTTCTACCATAAAATGCTAACGTTATGTCAGCACTACCACACAACAGCTTTGTTTCCCAGCAATCAGACGCATGGAGTTGTTTTAACAGCTGTCTGCCTTGTTATGACGGTAAGTTCTAACAGCATTAAGCAACAAATCAACTTCAATTACGCTCAGTGCATCCTCCTGTTTATCACTGTCTGATGATGCGCTGCGTTTTTCTTTCACTTCTAACTGCATCATCCAAGCAACCAGATCGAGGGGCATTTTTCTGTTCAACTGAATATTGCATGTCACAAGTCAAGAGTGATTTCAAGCAGATTTCCATCCCAGTCTATTTATATTACTCCTGACCGCCTCTGCAGTGAGAGCCCCTCTTTGGAGCTGACAAGAAGACTGAAAATGTGAGGGACGGACCCTGCAGAGGAGGTGATGTGACACCGCTGCCTCAGACTGTCAGCGGTGCTGATAAGAAACGGGAGCTGAACAAAAACGTAGCGACAAGATTATCTCTATGTGAGAGCAGAAATGGAGTCAGAATGAATTTGGGAATAATAGACAGCAGGGGTTGAACAAGGAAACTAAAAAAAAAAAAAAAGTCAAGGGAGGAGGGGGAATGGAGGCAGCATTAATCTGACATGAAACTAACAAGGTCACAAACAACATTTTAAGGCGAAATAGCCAAGGGAGGTGGCTCTGGAGGGAGGAGTAGAGAAAAGGCACAGACCTCTTAGGGAAGGTGAACTTGACTGCATTCTGGATGAAGCCGTAGCAACAAGGACTGATGATGAAGGCGGCTCCTGCCTGGATGCAGTGCTCCAATACCATGTCTGTTGCAATTCCACATGCATGGAGGGCAACCTTCATTACAGCAGACAAAGACAAAACCCAAACTGTGTAATTCAACTAATAAAGACTAATTTTTCTTATTCAAAACATTTTTAAAGAATATAAACTGAGAGCACTTATTATTGATCCCTATTGATTACTTCATAATGGCTGCTGCACATAAAACTTCAAACTTGCAGACATCAGGAGCTCCAGCAAACAACAGAATTGATGCTTTCAGAGCAGAAGCACGAATGCATCAAGATTCCTATTGAGTGGGTAAACTCCGCGTGGTGATAAACACCTGCCCCTGCATTAGTAATGCTCTGCTTATATCAGGAACAGCTGAAGGGGACTAAAAGACCCAAGAATGTTTCCTGTCTCTGTCTTCCAGCTATTTTTTCCCAGATAAGCACATCTGGAAAAAAATATTGTTAAAAGATGTTTTTCAATTTGCTAAAAAGAGTTTCAATTAATAAATATCTATATGAGAATATCCACAAAGAATCTCTGTGCAACTGAGGTTGCTAAATCTATGTTCTACTAATGTTTTCCAAGAAGTTGTCATGTCAGGAAATCTGAATGGAAAACATCTTGACAGCAGAGCCGCACAACAGAAGTTCAGAGCTGATCAGGGTGGGATTAGAACAGCTGGCAGGAGCTCCTCCTCCACATGGGGAAGGGGAGATACAGACAGCCTGAGCAACATTGCTAAAGCCACTCTCAGTCACTGGTATGTCTAGACAGGAAGACATTTGGTAATGCTCTCTAAATCTTTATGAAAGTTGAAGCTTATGCACATTTGCTTTCACATAATCTTTGTGGAAGAATGAGCTCTAAGATGCAAAAATGTATATTTCACACAAAATATTAAAAAAACCAAAGAAACAATATGTCACATACAAACAAGTACGAACACGCCAAGATGGCAAAACAAAAGAAAACTGAAAAAAAAAAATAACACAGAAGACAGTTGAGCAAAAACTGTATCCTGTAAAGCAAGGCATTCTACTCAGAATAAACTCAAAACACACATTTTACAAAACTCTTTAAACGTATAATTAAATAGAAAATCAAAAGCAAAAGCAGAGCTTGAAATCCTGCATTGCAGCTTTTGAAAGCTAAATTACTTTTTATGTTGTGCCTTTGCTATTTGAGTCCTGAAATTGTGAAGTGGAAGGAAAAGGTTACAAGTCTTTCATTTATATTTATTTATTCTTTTTACAAATAAGAATTTGAAAAGAGTGGCATGAAACTTTATTCTTTTTCCCCGGGTCAATGCATTTTAGGACAACACTTCATTGTGATTACAGCTCCAATGGATATTTCCAGCTATGGAAACTTCAGTCTCAGAAACTCAAGTCATCAGTGGGAAAGCATGCCGGTAGTGTAGAACAACAATTGAAACTATTCATCTGAGTTACCACAATGTTGAGAAATGACTGTTTGTCATGGTAACATTACAAACACTAATTATGAGCTTTCTGTAACAACTCTGTTTTTATTTAATACTATTAATAACGATAAGGCACTTTTAAAGGTAGAAAGTTACAGATCACAGTTTGACAAAATTGGATGTATTCTCCAGCTAAACAGCAGGTTTGATATATTAAACAAGGATGTTCACGGACCTCAGGTTATTAAAGATTTATAATCACCACAAAGATGTCGCTTCAACTGAGCTCTGTATTAAATGACAAATGTGAAACAAAATAAACTTCACTTATATTTGATATCTTATTATGTTACTATTAAACTATCGTAAATGTAACAAATTCATTTCTACTGTAAACAACTCTGGTTGTTTACAATTAACATATTTCCTGTTTGAAAAGTTTAGAAATGTATCACTAGTAGGAGATGCCCTGTTTCTACCACTTTTCTTGTCTACACATGCATATTCACATTTTTGCTGCTGGAAATATTGTAACTTTCATTTTTAATGTTCGAATCGAAAACTGTAAAATATATAAATCTCTGATCTGTGCTGTGTCTGCTGGTCTTCACAATGTTGCTTCTTCACTGATGTCCTATAAGAAACCTCTGAGGTCTTGACAGAAGACCTGAATTCATACTAATTCCTGTTAGAATCAGACACAGGTGAATTATATCTACTAGCAAAGTTATTTCAGTTCATTAGCAATGAATTTTATTCAGACATAGCAGTTCAAATGCATGCCACACTTTTAAAACGTTTATTTGCAAAATATGTTGAAATCAATGTGCTTTTTTCCTTTTATTTCACAATTATACACTACTTCGTGTTGGCTTATCATATAAATTATATAAGTCTCAAATAGATTAAAGTCATTAAAGTCTAACAAGATAAAATAAATATGAAAAAAGTCCCCAATGAAGACCCCAATGATGAGTAAAAACATTGGACTTGGTGTTCCCTCGCCCGGACGCGGGTCACCGGGGCCCCACTCTGGAGCCAGGCCTGGAGGGGGGGCACGATGGCGAGCGTCTGGTGGCCGGGCTTTTACCCATGGAGCCCGGCCGGGCTCAGCCCGAAGAGGAAACATGGGCCCCCTCTCCCATGGGCCCACCACCCGTGGGAGGGGCCATAGGGGTCGGGTGCACTGTGTGATGGGTGGCGGCCAAGGGAGGGGACCCTGGCGGTCCGATCCTCGGTTGCAGAAACTGGCTCTTGGGACGTGGAATGTCACCTCTCTGGTGGGGAAGGAGCCGGAGCTAGTGCGTGAGGTCGAGAGGTTCCGGCTAGAAATAGTCGGTCTCACCTCGACGCATGGCTCTGGTTCTGGAACCAGTCTCCTTGAGAGGGGCTGGACATACTTCCACTCTGGAGTTGCCCAGGGAGAGAGACGTCGGGCAGGAGTGGGCATACTTGTTGCTCCCCATCTCGGCGCCTGTACGTTGGGGTTCACCCCGGTGAACGAGAGGGTAGCATCCCTCCGCCTACGGGTGGGGGGACGAGTTCTGACTGTCGTTTGTGCTTACGGGCCGAACGACAGTTCAGATTACCCACCCTTTTTGGAGTCCTTAGAGGGGGTACTGGAGAGTGCTCCTCCTGGGGACTCCCTTGTTCTGCTGGGGGACTTCAACGCTCACGTGGGCAACGACAGTGAGACCTGGAGGGGCGTGGTTGGGAGGAACGGCCCGCCCGACCTGAACTCGAGCGGTGTTCTGTTGCTGGACTTCTGTGCTCGCCATGGATTGTCCATAACGAACACCATGTTCAAGCATAAGGGTGTCCATATGTGCACTTGGCACCAGGACACCCTAGGCCGCAGTTCGATGATCGACTTTGTCATCGTTTCATCGGATCTGCGGCCGTATGTCTTGGACACTCGGGTGAAGAGAGGTGCGGAGCTGTCCACTGACCACTACCTGGTGGTGAGTTGGCTCCGGTGGTGGGGGCGAAAGCCGGTCAGACCTGGCAGGCCCAAACGTGTTGTGAGGGTCTGCTGGGAACGTCTGGCGGAATCCCCTGTGAGACGGAGCTTTAACTCCCATCTCCGGCAAAACTTCGAACACGTCCCGGGGGAGGTGGGGGACATGGAGTCTGAGTGGACCGTGTTCCGTGCCTCCATTGTCGAGGCAGCCAATCGGAGCTGTGGCCGCAAGGTTGTCGGTGCCTGTCGCAGCGGCAACCCTCGAACCCGTTGGTGGACACCTTCGGTGAGGGATGCCGTCAGGCTGAAGAAGGAGTCCTATCGGGCCTTTTTGGCCTGTGGGACTCCGGAAGCAGCTGATGGGTACCGGCGGGCGAAGCGGCATGCGGCTCGGGCGGTTGCTGAGGCAAAAACTCGGGCGTGGGAGGAGTTTGGAGAGGCCATGGAGAAAGACTTCCGCACGGCTTCGAGGCGATTCTGGTCCGCCATCCGGCGTCTCAGGGGGGGGAAGCGGTGCAGCACAAACACTGTTTATAGTGGGGATGGTGTGCTGTTGACCTCTACTCGGGACGTTGTGGGTCGGTGGGCAGAGTACTTCGAAGACCTCCTCAATCCCACCAACATGCCTTCCACTGAGGAAGCGGAGCCTGGGGACTCTGGGTTGGGCTCTCCAATCTCTGGGGGCGAGGTTGCCGAGGTGGTTAAAAAGCTCCTCGGTGGCAAGGCCCCGGGGGTGGATGAGATCCGCCCGGAGTTCCTTAAGGCTCTGGATGTTGTAGGGTTGTGTTGGTTGACGCGACTCTGCAATATCGCATGGACATCGGGGGCAGTTCCCCTGGATTGGCAGACTGGGGTGGTGGTCCCCCTGTTCAAAAAGGGGGACCGGAGGGTGTGCTCCAATTATAGAGGGGTCACACTCTTAAGCCTCCCTGGCAAGGTCTATTCAGGGGTCCTGGAGAGGAGGGTCCGTCGGATAGTCGAACCTCGGATTCAGGAAGAGCAGTGTGGTTTTCGTCCTGGTCGTGGAATACTGGACCAGCTCTACACCCTCGGCAGGGTCCTGGAGGGTGCATGGGAGTTCGCCCAACCAGTCTACATGTGTTTTGTGGACTTGGAGAAGGCGTTCGACCGTGTCCCTCGGGGAGCCCTGTGGGGGGTTCTCCGGGTGTATGGGGTACCGGGCCCTTTGATACGGGCTGTCAGGTCCCTGTATGACCGGTGTCAGAGTCTGGTCCGCATTGCCGGCAGTAAGTCGGGCTCGTTTCCGGTGGGAGTTGGACTCCGCCAGGGCTGCCCTTTGTCACCGATTCTGTTCATCACTTTTATGGACAGAATTTCTAGGCGTAGCCAAGGTGTTGAGGGGATCCGATTTGGTGGCCTTAGGATCTCATCTCTGCTTTTCGCAGACGATGTGGTCCTTTTGGCTTCATCGGATCGTGATCTGCAGCTCTCGCTGGAGCGGTTCGCAGCCGAGTGTGAAGCGGCCGGGATGGGGATCAGTGCCTCCAAATCCGAGGCCATGGTCTTGAGCCGGAAAAGGGTAGAGTGCCTTCTCCGGGTCAGGGGGGGTGTCCTGCCCCAAGTGGAGGAGTTTAAGTATCTCGGGATCTTGTTCACGAATGGGGGAAGAAGGGAGCGGGAGATCGACAGGCGGATTGGCGCAGCGTCTGCTGTCAAGCGGGCGCTGTACCGGTCCGTCGTGGTGAAGAGAGAGCTGAGCCAAAAAACGAAGCTCTCGATTTACCGGTCGATCTACGTTCCCACCCTCATCTATGGTCATGAGCTTTGGGTCATGACCGAAAGAACGAGATCGCGGATACAAGCGGCCGAAATGGGTTTTCTCCATAGGGTGGCTGGGCTCTCCCTTAGAGATAGGGTGAGAAGCTCAGTCATCCGGGAGGGACTCAGAGTAGAGCCGCTGCTCCTTCACATCGAGAGGAGCCAGTTGAGGTGGCTTGGGCATCTGGTCAGGATGCCTCCTGGACGCCTCCCTGGTGAGGTGTTCCGGGCACGTCCCACCGGGAGGAGGCCCCGGGGAAGACCCAGGACACGCTGGAGAGACTATGTCTCTCGGCTGGCCTGGGAACGCCTCGGGATTCCCCCGGAAGAGCTGGAAGAAGTGGCCGGGGAGAGGGAAGTCTGGGCCTCCCTTCTGAAGCTGCTACCCCCGCGACCCGACCTCGGATAAGCGGAGGAAGATGGATGGATGGATGGATGGATGGATGGATGAAAAAAGTTCTCCAAGTTATACTTTATTTATACTTAACACAGAAGATAGTAAGTTGTGTACTGACTTAAAAGAAAGACATTCTCTAAATACAGACTGAGATTTATAATTTTTTCTTACCAGGGAAAGGCATTGCTAAAGAGAACCCAAACAGGCACAAGAAGAGCAGCTCTTAAAACCTGCTTATTGTGATAACAAACACATCTAAAGCAAACTAAAAAGCCCATCAAACATCAGTTTTATGTAGATAATTAATGTAGATTAGTCATACAGGACTAAATTCTAATGCGATGTTTTGACCTTTGCCTTCATCGACACAAACCACATTAGTCAAACAGAAGTGCATGAGCAACATTTTTTGATAATTATTTATGCATTTAAAGTGAAAACCATTTATGCTTGATCATTTTTAAGGGGTGTTTTGTCTCTTTAATTGGCAATAATGAAGCCTTTCCTCAGTCTATGTCTATGTTTTACTAATTGAATATGCGCAATGATTATGTTTAATTTAAAATCATTTATTGCAGCTATGTTCATATATATGAACAAGTATGCTTAAGTGCCATCTCTGCAGAGTCTGGAGGTAGAAAACATTAATTAGTATGCCCTAAGCATGAGGGCACTTGTAAAGCTAATTCTTCATGAATCAATTTTTCCTCAATTAAAAAAAGCTGTCAGTGTGTCACTGGGTTCACTAAATAGATACATCATAGAAAGAATAAGGCTACAATAGTCTATTTTGAGGGCTGCACAGTGGCGCAGTTGGTAGCACTGTTGCCTTGCAGCAAGAAGGTCCTGGGTTCGATTCCCGGCCGGGGTCTTTCTGCATGGAGTTTGCATGTTCTCCCTGTGCATGCGTGGGTTCTCTCCGGGTACTCCGGCTTCCTCCCACAGTCCAAAAACGTGACTGTCAGGTCAATTGGTTTCTCTAAATTCTCCCTAGGTGTGAGTGTGTGTGTGCATGGTTGTTTGTCCTGTATGTCTCTGTGTTGCCCTGCGACAGACTGGCGACCTGTCCAGGGTGTACCCCGCCTCTCGCCCGGAACGTAGCTGGAGATGGGCACCAGCAACCCTCCCGACCCCATTAGGGACAGGGGTGAACAGAAAATGGATGGATGGATGGATAGTCTATTTTGTTCAAATAATCCCTCCTCTCTCTGCATCCATCCATGCATAAAAACAGTAAATTCCTGCAATCATCCAATATTTCATCATAACAACTTTCTGCCAAATTGCATTTAAAACTTTTTAGGTTTGGAAGCTTTTCTTTTTTACTGTGTTCTAATACCATCAGTCTTGTCATTATAAACCAATAAAGCCGCAAGCCATTTGACAAAGCACATATTTTGTTCCCACGAACATAAATCTACTGGCAGAATCAATTGTAAACAACCAGAAAATCGGAGCACAGTCAATAATAGCTTAAGCTAAAACAAAATCCAAATTACCTTCAAGCTCCACAACTTTTCTGCTCCTTAATACTCAAAATTAGAGAAATAAAGAAAAGCATCTCAATGGATCATGTACACACACATGCACATGTTTGTATTTCTACCCTTTTTAGAACTTTGCATTGGCTTCCATTCATTTCAGTAACTGCATTAATGCATGACCTAGACATTTTCCCTAATAATTACTAGTCATTTCCTATCCCTATCCAGAATTTTATTCACATTTTACATCTAAACCCAACCCAAAACAAAGGAGCCCACATACATTTTAATTTGCCTTTAAAGCTGCGGTTGTCATGAATTGCGGTGTGTTGAGGTAGTGAGGCAGATGCTGTAGACCCAGGCAAGATGAATAAATGATTTTAATAAAGAAAACACAGTCCAAGCAACGGGCAGCACGGCCGAGCGGAAGCCAGGGCTCGACGCCGGTAGCAACCGTTAAAACGACTGGACAACACGAAGGACTGAACGCACATTAGACGAGGACCCGACAGAGATGCTGAGACACAGGTGACATTAAATACACGGGAGGGTAATCACAGAAACGAGACACACCTGGGAAACAATCAAGGGGAAGACAGGACAACACGAAGACTCTGGGACACAGAAAACTCTAAATAAATACACAGAAAACACAGAACATGACAGCGGTATACTAACGGGAAAAAACAATTAGAGCCAGGAGGTCGGTCTTAGTGCTGTCAATCACCATCCATGTGGCGCTGCTACCCACTTTTCTTCCAATTTTTAATTAGAAGTTGAAGTTGGTCAGTTCTGAACCTATTTTTAGTATTTTCTGAAATCTCCTCAGGTTTTTTTTTCAGCTTGATGCACGTTAATGGTTTGACCTTTCTTAAACTGACATTTGGCCTCCATGTCCTGTTACTTTGATGCTGTTACACCTGAATTTCCTCACTGTGGGACAATAAAGGACATTCCTATTCTATTTTCTTCTAAATATACATAAACCTTTAACATTAAAGACAGTAAAACATATATATAGATTTAATTCTGTCCCATTCTTTCAATTAGCATGTAGAAATTATCCTAACTGACCTAAAAAAAGAACTATTTAATCTGATTTAATGTCTTGACAGTGAAAAACAAGGTTACATCTGCTGTAACTATTTGTGCAGCAGATGTAAATATCTGGCTTCCACTGTATGTGTTTATGTGTGCCCAAAAGGTTTCTTCACCCTGCTACAACTTTAACACTTAAGCTGTGAAATGTAAGCCTGGAGGAGCAGATGCTAAAATAAGGTTTTTGGATAATTAACATTCCGAACTGAACGTGACTAAAAATGGCGCCATGCATAATGCATAAAGGAGTTAAACCTACTGTGATGAGTGGCTCCTTCAAAGTACTGTTCAGTTGCATAAAAACATTGAAGTCTGTAGCTAAAACAAAAGCAACTGAATAAAGCCTCTTTCATTCATACAAGAATATGGTATCCCCATATCTATCAATCAATAAGTTTATTCACTCGATTTAACAAATTTCATCATTGATTCTCTTATAAGACTTACTCTACATGGGCGAAAAGGGAGCAAGAACAAGAAAAATCTTGTGGACACTTTCTCAATAATTACAGAAAAGATTTTTATGGCCACATACATAAAATTAACAAATTAAGTTGAGAACACTATATCACTCTCCTCATTGTTTACTCAAAAGTGTGTAAAACTGAAATCATAATTAACAAATTGCATCATCCACATTTGAAAACAAAAAATAAGGTAATTTTAAGTACACCATGTGTCATGTTAGCATGTAATTTGTTACATCACAATGCAAAATGAATTATTGTTACGATGGAATTTTAATGCAGGGAAATATTTTACCATCATGGCAAAGAGACACATCTTTTCTTGCAACTACATTAACATTATTAACCAAGTACAGCAGGCCTGTTATGAGTCAGTAGTTACAATAGTGTTCACTCCCTCCCTGAACCACCGTTGGTATTTCTTCAAATCCTGAAGATTTTAGTTTGAAAACCCCAAGGCAATCAAAGAGCACAAACACGCCCCAGGACGAAGTCAAATTCAACTCTCCCAATTTATTCCAACATTTTGACAAATATGCTAATGTCAGTTTTACCTGGGGGCTGTGTATGTTTGCAGCGCTTTTCTGGCTTTAAGTGGTAAATTATTTCTTTGTTATAATTGCTTTAAAATTAGTTTCAATTCTGTTTTATTGTTTTCTAGTTGTATCTGAAGTGATTCTCCTTTTGTCTAGAGAATCTGAAGGGCATCACATGGAGTAAAAAACAGAACTGTTGCAAAACTTGTATTTTTAAAAATTTGTTTTACATGTGTCACTCACCCCAATCTGAAATGCTCCAGTAAAGTAATCCAAATTGGCCTGAAGAAAACCAATGTTTTTCAGGCCAAGCTCAGTGCTGCGACGTTGGGCTCTAACCAAAGATTCCTCTTTGTTCTCTATGAGGATGATCTGCAATGAAAACAGGAAAATATCAAACAGCAATATTTTTTAAAACAGTTGGAATCAGCAGTAATTCAATCAGAGGATTAGGAAAGGAAAAAAATCCATAATATTGTGTTTTGATAAAGAATTTCCTTAGAGAGCTACTTTTAAAACATAATGACACAATAATTTACTTTGATAAGTAGTTTTACAGTCTGTTAATCTAAAATAATTATTTTACCTCATCTGAAAATGTTCTGCAGACAATACGCATTTTGTGATTTTTATTAAGGGGCTCCTACTAATCTTTGTCAGTAAAGCACAACCTATGATGATTATAAGGAGAGGTGGGTAAACTACCAAAAAACTGTATTAAACGACTTCAACATACTTTTACTCAAGTAAAACTAAGAAATAAACATCTAAGAAATTACTTGAGAGTAAAAAAGTATTTTCTAACAGAGAAACCTCTATCGGGATAAAATGTCTACAAGAGAGATCACTAGTATCACAATGAAGAACAAAAAAATCCTGGATAGAATCTCTCTTTTAGACCAGGTTTATTTAACCTAGAAAGTGGAGAAAGAAACAGCTTATTGCTGTACTCTCTGAACAAACATGCACACAAGCCCACACACACATATATATATATCAAGATACTTTACCTGGCAATTTGGAATTGTGTGAGCCAGAACAATCCCTATATGACCCTGAGAAAAAGTAAAAGAACAAAATAGGGGAAACAGAAATGTACAACATAAGCACAAAGCACATGGAAAGGCCCCATAAACTAAACATGAACTCTCCTGGTTTTTACAAAAATCCTTTCAAGGGTGCTGCTCAGTGTGCCTGCTTTCAGCTTGTGTGAATGATGTGACCTTCCCAACAACATCCACCTGACTGGAAATGACAAGTACGAGTAATTTCGAGAGATTGTTCCATTTCAAATGGTCACTAATGAAGCAGCATCTCATGTGGCTATAGTCAGATGGAGCATCGTGTGTGCAAACTGATGGAGCATCCATCAGTTTAATAGACTGATGGATGAGCATTAGTACCGTTCCACTGCAGAAATCCACTATTGTGTCTCCCGGCCTGGCTAGCTCTGTCACCATCGCAGCCAAGTTATTTAGTTGTTGCATTTTCCTGACGACTCGGATGTCAGACATTTTTCCTGAAAAGAAATGTAAACAAAACACACACAAACTCTTATCGCATTTGTCCAAAAATGACAAAGCAGAAGATTTTTTAAACACTCAATTCAATTGATTAGTTAGCGGAGGAATAAGATCTATGAAGAGAAGAAAGCCTTTTGCATATAAGGCTTTGCAAAAGCATTTAGACCTCAGGAAATTTGCTCAGATTTTGTCATATTACAACCACAGACTTTAAATGTTCACAAAATAAAACCAGTAAATAGCACTGTAAATGTGATTTAATGTGAACTTGTACATTTTATCTTGTAGCTTGTTCAAATATCAAGAAAGATGCAAGTTACAATAATCTAACTGTGATTTGAATTTTTTAATGTCTTTACTCTCATGTTTTCAGCTTTTCCTTTCCTTCTGAAAGCTGCTCAAGTCATGATTTACAGCAAACAATTTTGTAGAATAGTAACAGCACAACAATGAAAAGGCTTCCTTTGACCCAGCAGCATGATTCATGTGATCCCAGCAAACTGACTGCTACAACTATTTCTGTGTTTTTAACAAAACTTTTTATTGGAGTGTAAACAATATTTGTCCAATTAGTCCAGAGCACACTGCAACCTTCTGGCACACAACACTGGCATTTAGCCTCTGCCATGTTGTTTCTGATTTATGAATCCAAATTGATGAGGGTTTCATTTATCCCCCTCAGAATCACAAACATAAAAATATCAAAAACAGAGACACATTGTCTTACTGCCCTTTTGACTGCTTTGTTTGAGACAACAGGTGACCGGATGAATATGATTAGTCACTTGCAGTCTAATTTAGCCAGAATTAGAGCAAACCATTCCCATGTGTTAGAGTGCAGCCAAAATGCAACAAAGAATCTGTGGCCAGATTTCAAAACTACTGTCCATAGATGTTCTTCGTCCACTTTTACTAAGCTTTAAATATACTTTCACTACAAAGAAATATTAGCAAAATACTTGTATTTGCAATGTTGGTGGAGACAAATCCAAAAAGACTGGCAGCTCATTGCAACAAAAGAAAAAAAATAATAATTAAACATTAAAAGCTAAAAAAGAAAACTTTACATTCCACATCTTCATGACGCAGGCCAAAATGGACAGACAAGTTAGAAAATCCACAGCCCGTTGCACCTCTTCATGTTTCACATTTACATTCCTGCTCTCTCAAATTCAGGTGATTTTTTTGTCTTTCTGACTTAAAGTGGAGGAGACAGCATACTTAAACATGTTTTTGTTTCCAGATTCAGTCTGGGCTCTTGGGCTGGATAGAGGGAATTAGTGCTGGGAGCACTTACCTGGAATAGCTTTTTAAATAAAACATGCCAGCGCTTGAGTGTGCTGGAGGACAAAACCAACCTGTCCAACCCAAGTGTACAATATATGCAGGTCTAAGTAAGACTACTCGTGTTTTCTATAACTCTTAATGTTCAGTGATCGAGGTTTAATTAATCTATACATTTACAACAATAAATGTGTATATCATTAACTTGACTAGTGAGGATGATTAAATAAAATAGTAATTTCTTCATAATTTCAAAACTACTGCAAAATGTTGTGTTTGAAATAGAAAATACCTTATTACACTTCCACTGTGTATCCATATGCTTACTGGCATTTAACAAAGGTTTTTCTTTAAAGGAAAGCCAAAAATTATTCATACTTTGAGCAGAATTGGATAATTATTCTCGACCAACCAAGAAGCTTGTTTCAGATGGGTATTGAGATAAGCATCTCTCGTATTTATCACGTCATAATTATCGGAATATTACCAATATTCCCATATTTTCCATGCTTTCCTATTCCTAATATTGTACAGGCCTACATTAAGCCCAAATCTGTATGGAATATGAATCATTGTGAGCTTAAATTTATGTAAAGAAACCTAAGAAACAGCTTTGTTATCAGCTCTGTGAATGTGTTAGTAACAAAGAACAACAGGAGAGTCTATTCAAAGCTGACATCAAATCTGAAGTCACATCTCTAACCTCAATAATTGTAGAAATTGTTTCCCCTCTAGTTAAAACTAATTAGATTTTATTGGGCAATAGATGTTATTCTAAAAACATATAAAGAAACAAACTAAATGGTGTGACTAAAAATACCCTATGAAATCAAGAAATCCTCAGTTTCAATAGGAAAGTCTAATGAGGTGGTGAGGAAACCAAATTAAAAGTCTTTAAATGTGTATACTCCTGTTAATTGTACTTACTGCAAAATGTATTTAAGGTACCATTTTAGCATACATGCGTTAGATAGTTCCAACTAGGGATGCACAAATGAAAATCAATATTCAATATTAATGTTGCTATTATGATGGATAACCAATGTTTACCAATATTCTTTATGCAATGCCCAACCTTTTTGACACCATGAAAACAATTACCACACTGCTGACATTCCTTCTCTGCTTCAGTTAACATCCCACAATCCTGCACTGAATTACATCCCATGCCCAAATATAGCACCAATCATCTCGCCCTCCTGAAACCCAAACACAAATGGCAACAGGATGGAAATAAATATTGGTTATTCATAACAGACCGCTTTTACGTACTAATACTGATATGTTAAAAATGACTCAAATTGGCTGAAACAGATGTTAATATCAAAGTATTGTGCATTCATGGTAATCTATAAAAATAAAAAAAAATTCTTGAAACTACAGAAAAGATGAGCAGGAATCCAAAGTCAGCTTCAGCAGTTTCACATTGAGTAGTTATTGAGTTGCATAAATGAAGGATCACAGTGGCCATCCTGCAAACCATTGTCATAGCTACTGCTGCAATGCCTTCTGTTACACATGTTTTATCACAGCAGGCTTAAATGTCTCCTGAAGCTCAGTGAAGAGAAAACATGCTGTGGCAGCATCACTGGGGTAGATTGCAGATCTATTAGTCTTTATCTGCTCTGCTAAAGGGTGTCCAGTACTTCTGCACCTGGAAGGTAGCCACCATATCTTCTTTTCCTCCCTAAATGCTGCTTGTGGTCTTATCAAACAGGTCCATTGCGCTGATTAAAATGTGAAGACAAAGCTGTGGCAAAAGGGGAATGTGCAGGATCCTGCTCTGATTCCTCACAGGGTGATGGAAGAAGTAAATCCCAGCGGGTTTACTTCTAACCCCCCGAGGTGGGTTTACTTCTTCCATCACAGAAGGAACGTTTTTTTAGTAAAAGACACTTTTTGAAATTTTCTCTGTCATTTGTAATTTCTTTTTTGAAAAGAAAGCAAGAATATTTTTAAATTAAAATCGGAAATCAGATAGACTGTGAAAGAAATTTGAGATTTTACTGTTAAATTCCATAAATGGGACTCTTCCTCTCAAAACTGGTTTGTGGTTGTAATGACAAAAAGAAAAGGATTAAAGGATATAAACATTTTTGCATGGCACTGTTCGTAGGTTTGAAGACATTAAAGCCGACTAACATTGCACCCACACAGGAAAAGAGCAGCAAATCTCTTACTTGTATCAGTAGTTCCAGTTTTTTCTCCTCCTTTTGTGTTAAAGACCTAAACATATACCGTTCCAATATTTGAAGAATAACGTTTCACATATTTCCTTAAAACACACCTGCAGAGCGTTAAGACTGTGTAATAGCTAGCAGGTGCAATCCTCTGGTCCAGGTTATCTATTTTGTTGCCACTGAGAATACAGATCCCAGAGAAGAGAAAAGTGACTTAAAATGTGCTTATTGCAGAAATGCTCCAAAACACCAAATCTATTGCAAACAAATATGATGTCACGGACAGCCATGTTTACACAGGGTAAGATAAGAAAAAACAGCTTAAAATCCAAAGAAACTATCTATGAGGTCTTTTTTGCCACAAAAGAAAATAATGCAAATAATATAAAGAAACATGCATTACATGCTGATTCATTCTTGGTTGAGGTGATTGCGCAGTTGGAGGAGAAAAAGACATTTAAGTACAAAGTTTGCGTTTAGTAACCGTGATATTTAAGTTTAACTTAACTTTTCAGAAGACATGCTTATGTTTATACTGTTCTGCACAAACATATTTTTGAGAAAAAGAAAACGGATTGTGTGACGAGTTTTATCTGCTCAGTCTGTCCCTTGCAGCTTTTCTGCTCCTGCCATGAATGTTGGTAGCAAAGTATCAGGACAGGTGTCCTTCTTGAGCATTGCTAGGAACAATTTGAAAGATCATTTTTACCTCTACATATGAAACACAAGAAACATCTATTAAAACCCAAACATGTAAAAGAAAAACTAAAAAAGGAGTCAGTGTTTTTCTAGAGACTAAATGAAGCTGGATTTAGCAACCTTGGCTCCTGTGACACATCCTAATGTGAGAAAACAAACTATGTTTTATGTATGAGCCTGGAAGAGTGCAAACTGCTGATGTTCCAAGTGTTGAGAGCTGCACACTTGGGGTTTGTAAGAGTAAAATAATGATATAAACAGAGCTGCTGACTCCCAGAGAAACAACTTACTGGCTGATCGGAAAATTTCCAAATATGGGTCCAATTGGATAAAAAAAAAAAAGAGAGTATCATTGTAAAATGACTTTATTTCAGTATCTCAATTCAAAGAGTGGAATCCACGTTATATAGTTTACACAGAGTATTAGATTTCAAGCATTTATTTCTGATTATTTTGCTTCCAGATAAAATGGAGAAATTCAAGAGCACCAGCAGAAAGGTGACAGGCAATCGAAGAATGTATATTTAAAGAAAAATAAAAACATAAGAATGAAATAATGTACAGTAAGGGCAAAACTTACAACATACAAAACTATATAACTATAGATTTATCTATAGTTATATAGACTTATATATCTATAAGTCTGGTTTGGATATTAATAACTATAGACAATTGTTAAGGGTAATTATTAAAGGAGACCTATTGTGCAAAATTTACTTTTTGCATAGTTTTGCACTTCCATTTGGGTCTCCAGTAGGCCTGTCACAATAACAAATTTTGCTGAGCGATTGTCTCAAAAATTATTGCGATAAACGATAATATTGTTTGAATAAATGTTTTGCAAGGCACTATAAGCTCATCCTACACCTGATACCCTTGCGTGACTAATAATCATAATCAAACTAGGTTTTAACATGGAAAACAATATTTTTAGCATACAGACCTCTTACAAAGCCAGTGCCCTAATTAAATGACATTATAAATAGTGGCCTGAAAGTTTTTACAGGAAAATCAATTAAAAAAAAATATAAATAAAACAGGTTGACAAATAACATGACCGTATTCCTCTACCTCATTCCCACCTGGATGCAGGAACAATATAGGCCATTCCTAAAAAGATTCAACAGAAAATAGATCAACCGTAATGCTGCTGAAAGTGGGATTCAGTTTGGTTTGATGAAAAACAGTGAGCAACAACTCGGTTGCCGAAAAAAGATTACAGGGAAACCTGCTGTCCCAACTGTCAGTAAGGGAAACTTGAAACTTTTCAGTGTGTTTGCAGAAGATTGCAGTGACAAGAAAACCAAAGTAATGAAGACAAACATGTGAGGAACAAACTACTCAGTGTGCTTCCCTGAGCTGCTTTGGAATGTCTGTCAAAACATGACCTGACATAGCTGTAGGCGAGATGTCTGCATAATTACCAATCTCCAGCAGAGCCTCTCACAGGTCATGGCACATACCCAATTTGTCTGGTTTCAAAACAAGCAGACAACCAATCAGTAATCTCAATATTGCAGCTCGTAATGCACCCAATTACTGACTTTCTAAATACATGTGCAGATCATCGTTTGCAAACAGGTTCCACACTGATAATTAGAATAAAAATATAAACGTGTGGCTAAAATTGCAGCAATTCCAAGCTCAACTATATGGAAATCGAACCACGATGCGTTTACTTCATTAGTCGAGATTCATTGAAAGTCCATCTAAATTTCACACCTTTATTAGAGCAACGAAGCAATATTTGTTCAAAAATAGCTTATTGGTAAACTTTCACTTCAATTAAATCTAATCTTAATTTGTTTTATTGTATTTCAAATTAACTTCAGTGGCTCACACAACAACCCTAGTAAAAGCTTTGGCATTTGCAATGTAAACTAATGAGGCTATGATAAATCAGTTCAAAACTTTTAGCACATTTATTGCGACATTCACTCTTGCAATCCAACTGGCAAACACAAAAACAACTACAATACTTTGTTTATGCGCCTTCTGAGTCACTTCTGCTTATTTTCAATATGGCAAAGCTGCCTCTTTAATCTTCACCGCTGACTTGCAGTTAGGGTCCGATTTATACGGCACTTTCCGATGCTGACACTGCTTAAAATAATATTACTCACAATTATCAAAATAAAACATCCTGTGAGATTGAATATAGACAGCATAGAATCAATATCACCTTTTAGTACAGCTATATTTGCCAATGGTAGAGAAAAAAAAGAAAGGCATGGGATTTAAACGGAAAAAAAAAAACTGTTCGAGACTAAAACTGCTGAAATCCTGAGGAGGATATGATCTGAAGCTACAGTATTCACAAGCTGCCAAACAGAATTCAGGGAGAGTTTTGTCGTCTACATTTGAGATTTCCTCAATCTATTAAACATTTTATCATTTCAGTCAGCTGGGTAAAATTACAATTCATATTCTACTAAAAATACATTTAATAAAGTTCCGGTCAGTAAAAGTGGGACATGTAGATTAGGTTGTATTTTATATCTCTGTATGTGTAAACATAATGATGATCAGTTATTTTAATATGTAAATAATATCAGCAGACATTTTGTGATCAGTTCTCAGGGCTTGTAATTAATCACATTAATATTAATTCTAAGAATAAGATTATTGTATACCACGGTGGCTACATGCAGAAGAATAAGTGATTCTTCTTATGGCCATATTGTGTGCTGTTGGTTTCATTTTGAACCTACAGGTTTGTACATGTGCACACTGTAAGACATAAGAGGACTTCACTAGTTTGGTTTTAGAAAGTACTTGGTTATTTACTGATAAGACTAGTTACTAAGATTTATCAACCATCTTTTGTTCATTTTGGTGAGCACATGTACACTTGTATTGTACTTAAGTGCACTGAGCTTCAAAGATTTTGTAACTTTCTTGGGACAGTTCATTTAAGTTGTAAAATAGTTACTGGTTATTCAGCTTTATGAGTATAACTCATTAGTGTGACCTACAGCTTCTATTAAGAGGTTGTTTATAAAGCTGAAAATTACCAAGAACAAACCAAGAGGTCTGTGTGGAGAAGAACGGATCTTTGACCTTCTCCTGCTTGCCATAAAGAAAGACAATCAGATCAAGCATGATCTCTTCAGACTCTTCAAAGACATGACACCAAGGAGGATGCTCTTTTAAAGCAGGAGAAAGGGAATGATAATCCCCGCTTAGGCTTTTTGAAAAAGACAGTCTAGTCTAGTCATAATCTGTTTTTTAGCCAGAATTTACCAGAGGTTTGTTGATGGTTACAAAAAAGGATTGAATTTCTCTGAAACATCTTAAAGAACATTTGACTAAAAAAATAGTATGTACTGTAGGTATATGTATACATTTGCAAAAATTCAGCAACAGTTTCAAACTTGTGAGTACAATACTTTTCATTGATTTTTAAAGTTGAAAATACAGTAGTTCAAGAGCAGTCTTAAAGACTTCAAAATATAATACGACTTTAATGGCCATGGTGTGTATAAGTTAACTTTTCACAAGATCTGTGGACATCTTTATCTACTGAAGGGTTTGTGCCACACTGTAATATAACATTTTATATTTGTCAGTGTGGATTTATTGCAATGAAAATAAAAACAACACGGTGTAGTCTGCATCTCTGACTTATAACGTTTCCAGAACTCTTTTCCTCCACAGATGATGCTAACCAGATTGCTGTCATTCAGCTCACAAACAGTTCTCTATCCTCTTGCCAAAGCTGTCAGGGTGAGGGAAAAAAGTGACAAAAACTGGCATCTGTGAAGTGTTGTGTAAATGGTTTTTGGCTCGCCACCTTAGTGAAATCTTGCAGTCAGTGTGGGGTTTTCACCCCAGGCATTGCAGAGTTAACTTAACTACAAATAAAGGCCAGCTGGACTCCAGCCAGCTGGTGTCCATAGTTCTAGTTTTCCAACAGAAACACTTCAATGTCAAAGCCAAGGCTTCTCCTGTGGAACAGAGGGACTCCTCTGACTCTGCAAGCTCTATCATCACTGCAGAAGTCAACTTCTTCAACCCTAAGGAGACTTTTTAAATAAAAGAACTTTTTTAGAAGATGGAAAAAAAAAATACCTTCTTCAAGTGTTATCTGATTTTCTGTATCACATAATCCATTTTTGTTACAGAAAATACACACTTTGCCTTAACAGATTCCCCTCAGTATCTGTGCAAGGATATTCTCATTTTGAAAAGTGGGGCAAAAATTCAAGAGACTGCATAGTAGCCACAAACACCACAAGTGCCCTTTCTGATAATGAGAGCAGGATTTAACTGAATTATTATTCTGTCTCCTCGAGCCACCTCTATGTAAGGCTTGGCCCACACTAATACAACCTTGCAAGAAGCATAAACTAAAATCACTCACTTAATGCAGTATTACATTTCGACGAGATATTGTGCTCACAGTTGAGCAGTCACAAACGAACAGTAATTAGTATATGAAGACGAGGTGATTCCTGAAAATTAAATAATTTGTGCTTTATGTTTTAAGTAATTTGCATATGAAAAAAGAGACAAAGACAAAACCACATGGAAGAAATTGTGAAGAGGACCAGAGTTAACTGGAAGAACCAGATTTTATTTTCACATACAAATAAGTTCTTCTTTTAAAGTTTTTTAATTTTGACTTGATTAAACAATATAACGGTAAGAAAAATAAAATATTTTATAAATGAAACTCATGTATCGTCTTACTTTTATTTGTATATAAAGGCAATGCTCCTATTCTTCATAAGTATCTTTGTAATTCTGTTTTAAAAACCAACCTTTGTTTGTTTTTGTTTTTAAAGTCCACTTTATTGGGTCTAACAACAAAAAAGGAGAGTCAAACTAAGACGGTCATATTCTGACTGAAATTGGGGTTTTTTAATGCATAAAAGAAGAGCACTTGTTGTGCCTATCAGGTTCAGCACTGACCCCTAATCTGTGTGACATGGTGCTTTTGACTGCTTCTTTCATTGCCTCACCTTTCTCCCCTGACTGCAGATTATTGGCTATAATCCTTCCCCTTTCAGGGCTGGATTCCAGAGAAAAGTTTATCAGACATAATGAAAAGTTCAACTTAAAATCTGTCAACAGACCCTTGTCCCAAATAATGTATTAAAGCCAATAAATCATCCTGACATCTGGATCTTTGTGTCAAACCTCTATGTTTGCAATTATTCTCTCCATCTACTGTCAAACCTTAACACCTCCACTCCACAGAAACTCTAGCACCTCTTTCTAAAACTTAACTCCTTTTTAATTCTTTTCTCCTAAGACTATAAATCTTGAAAAATTATGCTGCAGGGTTTTTGATAATAATGGAAAAACAAAATCTACTCTTAACTTGCTTAGACATGTGTTGCAGTCAGGGCAATTACCCTAAACAAACCTAACAATCTAAATCCCAAAGTATTCTAATGGCTCCAAGACGAAAACATTTCAGACATATTTGTGGAAGTACCTTAAAAGAGCCATCCAGGCAAGATGATCATACACCTTCAAACAAAAAAAAAGTGTTCTCTAAATTGACTACAAAGGAAATTTAAAACTGTGATTCACCCAAAGGAGTATTAAGCCAACCCAAGGGTAGAATATATTTTTGTATGCAATTCTGCAACAGTAAAAGAATGGGAAAAAAAATGCTTTGCATAAAACATCAAAGGAAATATAATAACTAGATAGTATTAAAAATTTTGCAACTGGTGGCTTGTGAAAATGTTAAATGACAGTAATAAACACAAATAGTTTCACACTGACAAAAACAGTCAAATCGCTAACCATAGAAGACACGTACGGGAGGTAGTTTGTTTTGCAAGATATGCATCCTGTCTGTAGAAATATGACAATAATAAGTGTTTATTTATTACTAAGGTGACTTTGCTTGCCAGTAGACATCCACCAATCAATAGGTCTGAGATTAAAACTGGTTAATTTCTGCTTGGGTGGCTCTGACTCTGATCTCAAATGCAGAAAAATATTATTTTTCTTTTAAACTGGATGTCACTCTTTTTAGCCTAAGAAAAATCTGATGACAATTATAGAAAAGTACTTTTATATATAAATAGGAATAGTGTTTTGATTCTTTATTTCAGGCTATATTTAAATTTTATGCTATCAAACATATTTTTAAGATTGTATCAAAGTCAAACGAGAAAAAAAAGGAATTAGTCTGTTTTGAATAAAGAGGTCCAAAGAATACCAAAAAAAAGGGCTAGCCAGAAGAAACCTGATCTGTGTATGTCTACTAAACAGTCACTGAGCTGCTGAGATTTTCATTTACAGCTCAATGACATTTACACCCTGAAAAAAAGATTTAATTTTGCATTTTCTTCTAGGCAGAGATGCCTGTTGAGTAATTAATTATGACTGTTGTAAAATGTAATAAATAAAAAACTAAACCCATGCCCCCCAAAAAACAAAAAACTTCATTTAAAGCTGTCCGAGGGTGAGGCAAATTCTCTTCTTGCTCCATATCCCCACTGCAGGGCCTCAGCAGAGATTATTGAACAAAGCAAAAACTATGGAGCTAAATGAATATTCATGCCATGGCATTTACAAGGAGCTTATTACGCAGATGGCTTGAGGCTTTGAATTTAAATAGGCACAACTCAAACACTATCGCAAATGGTGCAACTCTGCTGTAACCCCAAGGGGATCTAGATGTGTTTGAACTTGAATTGCACTAATAAAGTGCCAATTATCCTTCTAATTGGGAGTAACAAAGCTGGCTGCCTGTTGTGCTGGGTCCCATGTTTACTGGATATCTTTGAATCTCCAATCTATCGACTGTAATGAGTTCAGCTAATTGGGAATGAGAGAAGTGATTTGGGAGTCACAGCCAGCTGTTTGGTGCTGTAAACCTGAAGGGAATAAATAACTGTCAAATGTCTGTTCACTGTAGAGATACCAGAAAAGAAAAAAAAAAGATGAGAAGATAAATATGTATAAGTGTCAAGTATGACCTTAACCTTTGGCTTTAACTACAGATTGACCACTTCATATGAAACCCATACACAAAAAAGAAAACACTTGCACACTTGAAGCTAAGATGAGACAAATTACTGCAATTTCAATTTTGGATGTAGCTTTGATCAGCAAAACAGATCTGAACCTTAAATATGAGCGTGTCAAAATTAGTTTTACTTCTGTTGAGCAACACTGACATCATACAACCAGACAGACTTGCAATCAGAAAGCAATTAGAGACTACTGCGTTAATGTGTTGTACATTCTTACTTGAATAACATCCGGAAATAGTTCCTATAAAGAAAAAGAAACTTAGACACTAGTTCGGTCTGTGAAAATTAGCCAATTTTAGAATGTGCTGTTTATTTGCAAAACTCTAGAAAAACCTGGTAATCAGTACAAACCTTAATTAGAGCATGGGTGTCAAATACATTTTCATTTTGGGCCACATCAAGATCACAAAAGTCCACAAACCTACTCATTAACAAACTGCTAAAATAATAATTAGCTGGCCCTGCATTCAATGAGTACTTCCTAAGATAAAAGAATATTGAATATCTTTTCACATTGATGTAATTTTGTACTTTACATTACAAAAACAGCTTTGATTTGATGGATAAAAATAATATTTAAACACACAACTGTTATTTTGAAGGTTCTATTTATGTGGCCCTCTAGGGAATAGAGGGCCACAGAAAATCTTATAGCAGGCCAGATTTGTCACCCAGGTCTTGAGTTTGACATAGATGACGTAGACTTTTAAAACAACCCCAGAAGGTTTTATAAAAGCTGTTTCCTGTCCTCAGGAATCCCTGCTCTATGTATTTAAGATGTGTCTCTGTTTCAGACCAAGTGATTCTAATGACAGTATGTATGTATTATGTATGACCTCCTAAGCATGCCATCAAGTGATGCAGAAGCTTGGTAATCACCCACTTATTCAAGTCATGTGTGTGGCACAAGGGAAACACCTAAGACATGTACGGCAATGGTACCTGAGGACCAGAACTGAGAAACACTGATCTAGACAATGCATCAAAGTCTGCACACTGAAATATAATATAATAGCAATATAATATTATATATATAGCAACATTCATACATTAGAAATCTTTTAAGACAGAATTTAATTTGAAAAAATAATCACAAAATCTCTGCTTAATTCAAAACAGAAAACGTACAAAGACAGATCTCCATCTCCATAAGCCAAGGTTTCTTTATCAAAGAAATGGAAACCCATCCACTCATACCAAAATAACTCTGAAGGACATTATACCTGCATGTCTCAGGCATGACAGCTATGCGATTCCCTCACTTGCACTCCTTTTTCACGCCTCATTGTCTCTTTCACCTTTCTTCCCCCGCTTCGTTTCCCTGATAACTCTAGTAGCTCCTCCTGCTCTCACTCTTATCTCCATCTCCTACTGTCACACAATCCATCATCCCATTCCACTTGATGTTTAGCTCCCACACTCCCTGCATTAAATAAAATGATGGAGACAAAAAGCCGGCTGCTTTATATAATGACACCGCGGTATGAAATGCTGTTCATCTGCTTTGTAAAGAAGCCTTTCATAGGATAAAAAACCTTTGGATTTACAGGCTTAATTTTTAATTATGTTGTAATAAAAATGAGATGGAACCAGTCTCATTTGAGATTTCTAAAAGTAGAACTTAAAGCATCAAAACATTGAAATCCAAGATTTAAAATCTTGGATTTTAAATTCAAGATTTAAAATATATATACACACACACACACATATATATATATATATATATATATATACACACACACACGTATATACATATATAAAAAATAATCACAAAATCTCTGCTTAATTAAAAACAGAAAACATACAAAGACTCCATCCCCATAAGCCAAGGTTTCTTTATCAAAGAAATGGAAACCCATCCACTCATACCAAAATAACCCTGAAGGACATTATACCTGCATGTCTCAGGCATGACAGCTTTGCGATTCCCTCACTTGCACTCCTTTTTCACGCCTCATTGTCTCTTTTACCTTTCTGGCTGTGATTGTATGTATGGCCATGCAATCACAGCCATACAGTTACTTAAAAAATAAGTAATATATTTTTTTAAATCATAATCTTTATTGTTATAGTAATAGTACCACAAAATATTGCAATAAAATGTTATGTTTTTATCGCCCACAGTGACCCAAAATTAAATTAGCAGGTCTACAGTATGTCTGAAAAATGCTTTTAATCTTTAAAAAATCTTAATCATTATCAGTTTTATTTGTGAGGTTTGTGCACACAAACGAGGTTCCAATTTGCTCCCAACAAAACATACATACATAAACACACTGTGTTTTTACAGAAGAGTAAGACTAGACTCAGTTTGTGCAAATATACATATAATTCATCACTAAACGGTGATAGGTGAAATTATCACAACATGCGTTTACCTGCTGTATACTTGCCAATATGTCTGCCCTACCCTGCCCTGCCCTGTTATATTAAGCATTCTCTACTGTTATCGGTGTACAGTCTCTTCTACTTCTGTTCTTGGCTGAGCAATTTACGTCTGCCCACATACTTGCAGACAGAAATGCTTTCATAACATAAAAGCATGGAAATATCAAGAGAAGAGGAAGCTCTTGTAAATTAATTTAGACGCATTATTGGAAAAAAGAAAGGTCATAGCCCACATACAGATATCCAAGAAAAATGGGCCTTTTTCTGGCAACCTTGAATGACACAGCACTGCCTGTCTGCAGGATGTCATAATACTGCAGGAAGGGTTATCAATAGCACCATTTATTGCACAGCGGTTACAAAAGTGGGGCAGCGACTATGTCGCTCACAATAATTTTTTGCTTTCAGAACAGTTCTTACATCATTCGGAGTTTTTAGAAGTGAATGGACTTGCTGTTAGATTTCTGAAGTTTTTAGGCTTTGGTATTAGAAACAAAGCAAAAACACATTTTAATAGCAAATAGGGAGAGGTTATCAACACAAGGAATAATTAATTTAATAAAGCCAGTGGAATGACTTAAGGGACTTGAAGTGTATCATTTTATTTGACATGATCCTCAAGTTTCTTCATGTTCCCAAAACTAAGCCTCTGCAAACTTTACTTTGAGTTTTTGCCAAATGACCGTTGTTTTCCTGCATGGATTGCCAAGAATTTTGGCACAGACTTTCATGATTCCAAAACAGATATAGCGCATTCACATTGATTGCATAAACTCTTTCTGCCAACATTTTAACTAACGTCATTTTTTTGTACATTGACTACAGAAAATAACTTTAAGAGGGCGCAGATAGTGTCAGAATACTTATTGTAGCGGCATAACATTACTTTATTGCCTTCATCTTTTTCTGACTAAGGAGAGAAAGTAACCATGAAAACAATTTCCTAATAACATAAACATGAAACAAAAGTAGTCTTGGAAACAATTCAAAATAACTCAAAGGGAAAGAATTACAAGTATTACTATTATTTCTAAGCAATTTAATTTACCATACGTTTCCTAGGACTAAATATGCTACCACATTATTGCTAAAGTCTTTTTTGTTTGCTTTCACAGACAATTAGATAGAATTACTGAGAAAATGTCCCGTATAAATATTTAACAAGTTAATGTTGCAAAACTAGAGACGTACCCATCACCGTGTAACGGCTGAGTTACAATACCTGGTTTTCATAAAGCTCGGATTTATGAAATTCACTAACTATAGAATATCAGAAAAGAACAAAAAAATCATCTATGGGAAGCATGGGCTCAGTTATTTACATAAGTATCTCTTTGTGAAAACAGCATCACTGTTACTGTTTAAAAATTCAGAAGCTTAACATAAGCAGAGAGGGGCACTAGAGACTGAAACCAAAAGAGCAATGAAAAGAGTTTGAGGGGAGAGAACAGCAGAGAGAAATCAGATGGAGCACAGCAAGGAGGTCAGAATTTAACAATACCTTCAGTGGGGTTGATAGCTGCTGGTAATCTATCCCACGGGAGAGTCCAAGCAGGGCAAGGATGAGGAGAGAAGACTGCCTCGATGCCGTTTTCCTGAGAGAAATACACATACCGACAAGCAAATAGCTCTGTTAAGCTGCATAAACTGCATATAAATAGAAATTATCCCAAAAGCCAATGCCAGTTAAATGTAACAATTTACTTGATTGACTAATATATAGTATATATATATATATCGATAGATAGATATATCGATAGATAGATATATTGATAGATATATATTGATGGTAAAATGTATGTTTAGACTATTTTCCTTGAATATTTAGATTTGAATTGTATGATTCACATCAAATTTTTATGCTGGCATTATCTATTGTAACATAAGATGACAGAAAATTTAAATAAGCTAAAAAGGGCAACAAGCCTTATTCTATTATCAAGTAGGTCTTCACTACAATGTAAAGACAGTGCTCTAACATTAGTATTCTAGTAATTATTGATCACAAAAGTAGAGCATGAAAACCATCCTTTCATAATGTCAAATGTTGCTTGGAAAAAAAAAAGGAATACTATAGAACACCGAAGCATAAAGACTTTCTTTAAATACAGAAATGTGGTTCTCCTGCAAAAATTCTCAATGTATTAAACAGAATATGGACTCAATACTTAGTCAGGGCATTTTATTTTCATAAACTACAGCTTTAATGCAGTGCCTCTGCTGAGATAGTATAGTAGCTCAAGTTGCTTCAGCTTAATAGCTCATCATAAATGGGTGTAGAATTAATCTATACAAGTATCATGTTTCCGACTGAATTAATTAAATAATTGAGCTCTTTGACGATTTTCTAATTAATTGAGATTCACCTGTATTGATGAACTGATAATAACCAAGTTGGATCACAGGTTACAGCATTTCTATAGAAGAAGCAGAAGTCTGGAACATTCAGGTGTGTGTTGACATGATGCAGGAAGAGAAACTCCAACAGTGATTTTAGAACAACTGCTGGTGTCCATCAATCTCTGCCAGATGTAAGGCCATGCTCAACAATGTGCAGTTCATCTTTCTGCAGCAAGAGATTGCAGACAAGTGGAAAATATTTAATGCTGTGGCCAATTTCCCAGGAGTGGGTATATCAAGTTCAAGCCAAGGGCAGACTGTGCAGTGTTCCAACAAAATGCAAAAAATTAAAAAGAAATACAATTTACATTGCAGACTGCATGGCAATTCATCAGTATCTTAAATTCCCATCTTGGGATTCCTAAGAAAGAAATTTGTCTTTCTTAAGTTGTGTCTGCATGAACCAAAAAAAATAAAAAGCCCAGAGGGAAACTATTTCCAGGAGCTGGGCACACCATGGACCACTCTGTGTATGAAAGTATGCAAGATTGAAATGTGAGGCCATCTGTCCAGCTGCTAAAGCTTCATTTAATTATTGTCATTTAACAAGACAATAATTTCAAACACAGCAGTGAACTTATAAGAGAATGACTGACAAAAGAAATAAGAGTGTGCACAAATGAGTCTCTGCAAAACTCTTTGTAAAAAGAAGGGTGGACCTAAATTGTTGTGCAACATACATTGATAAATATTATAACTGCTGATTTCAAGTTACTGTTGCTAAGGGTTGCTCTACCACCTAATGCAGCACAGATATTAGTTGGTGTTTTAATGGTCCTGCGTTTATCAGTTCTTGTTGAAAATTAATTAGAATTTGTAAAACATGCTGCTGTTCATCCAAGGATGCAGTTACCAAATTTCAAGAGCTGCTGAGATAGACTTTTTATACCTCTTTGTTTCAGCTTAACTCCAATAATAATCATAACCGCAACATATGCCGAGTAAATAAGACCTGTCATATAAATGCATAAAAGCAGCCACTAAATATTGCAGAAGCAGCAATCACTGAATCAGGTAAAGATAATGAGCATCCATTTTCACAGCTTTTATGACTGGAAAAGAGAAAATGGGGCTGGATAATGAGCTCAAACATACCTCGAAGTTTTCTACAAGTACTTTTTTAGAAATTTGATAAAAACAAAAACCCCTGACATTACGAGAACCTTTTGGAGCATTATCAGAGAAATCTGGGCCAACACAAAATGACAGCATTAGCACAAAACAGCAGCTCCTGCGGTGCTGGTGGTGTCATTAAAGCAAAGAGGGCTTAAAGGACACCTGTGCGCTTACATGCTCTCAGGCTCAGCATATTGGTTTAACTCTACAGGCAACAATTTTCTACATTACCCTTCTAGCTACAGTGCTGCTCCATTCTGTTGTCACAATTTATCTCCTTTATGGGGTGTATCTCAGTACTGAATAAAAATGCATGGCATCAGTTTTTAGAAAGATTCTCTTGAGCGGGGATAACCAAAGCAATTTATATTACACAATATCATTTAATAGTCAATATTATTATTAGCACACTGATGCAAGAAAATACTAGTATTACTACTTTTGTTACTTTTGTGTAGGTATAAATACTCTTTAAGTATCCAGAGCTGATATCGGTATCAGATTAGGAACCTGTGTACAGCCATTTTAAAGGATCATAAGAATTTATGCCTATGAGATCACATTTTTTTGTATTAAACCTTGGGTCAATTTTTGGAGTGGCCATAGAAAAGGCCTGATATCAGTCAGACACTGTAGAAAAGTTGTGATCAGAGCTGAAAGGTGTCCAAGCAAAATTCTCATTTCGATTTGTATCTGTTTCTAAGCTTTCTTTTCATATCTCAAACTGCCAAGGGAGAGTAGATGTCTATTAGCTTAAAGCTAATCTGGTACAACATATCTAATGGTGACGTTTATGTTGGCGTTGTACATTGTCCTTTTTGTACATTTTTCCTTTGGAAAAATTCATAAAGGGAGGAAAACCGGTGTCTTTGCATTTTATAAAACAACATGTAACCTTTGTCTGGTTTTGAATGAGTGTTATTTAGCCATAAAATGTCTACATTTGTCTATTCTAGCTCTCAGTTTTCTTAATATGCAGCTAGAATTGTTACTTTTGTTTTTCTTAACTTTAGTTCACTATAATTCTGTAGATTTATTTTGTTACTAGTAACAACAAATAGTCAATGGTTGCAATGATAACAGTAAACATAGATATGACTCTTTAATGGATCATCTCTATATATGATAAAACATAATGCTGATTAAGGGTCTTCCTCAAAATGACCCAAATCCACATCTTCCTGTATGACTGAAAACTCTATATGACTCTCTATATGACATTCATACCAATATAGGTGGCTCCAGCTGCCCAATAAGCCCTGAGGAAAGGTCAAGTCAAGACAAAGCCCTTCAAAGATTTGGGACTATCCTAGGAACTTAGAATTATTTACAGTTTAAAATTTTAGTTCAGTCTCTGAACAAGCTGGAGTCGTGTTCCAAAATAATCTTCAATGGTCAAGCAGAGAAGCTCAGCTCAAGCTGAGTAGCCAGCTGCACTCAAATATACTTTCAGGATTTATTTAAAAGAAAACTTTGCTGCCAAATCACTCCGTAAGGCAAAATAAAAAAAAACTTTTAGCTGAAAGAATCATAGCTTGAAGATTAACATTTCCACTGGAACACACTGCCTGTGTCTGTAATCCCTGTTTTTCCAACAGCTTCCCTATGAGACCAATTACTTCAACAGAAAATCACATATTTTTCTGTTTTTGTTTTTTAAGCAGCTGACTTCCTTTCTTTTTGCTAGAAATTACTTTCTGGGTCATTCCTGCTCTCGGATTTAAAGGCTGAGTTGAACCTTAATGGAAAGAGAATCATCTTAATGCTGGGTCTGCATTCAGTTAAAAGTTTACACCTCATTGCACTGACAGTTTGACTGACGGGCATCAATTGGTGTTAACTCATGTGAAAAAAATGAGAAAGTGACAGAGTTTATGAGCCCTTTATCATGTAGATAACAGAGAGAGAGAGACAGGAATGGCTGCCTCTGGTCAGCAGCAACAGAACGATCGATTGTCAAACTGCTCTTTCCCACACACAGCCACACAATGCACACACACACACAACGGCCAAGAAAGCACAACAGCTGCACTCCAGACAAAATAGTGGCGACATGTAGCCATCTTTCTAATCCCTCTAAGCAGAGAAAGAATGGTGGCTATTGTGTCGGTACGTGTAGGCATTCCTCTTAGTTTTAATGTCTGATTTCAACACGGCATGAAAACTGTCATTTGTGCACATCTCTGCCTGACTGAAATTTCATCTACCGACGTGGCAAATATGAGACACATCCCATCCTGACCACCCAGCTCACTCCGTCTCATCCAAACTACAAAAACACTCGCCCCACCACCTACCCTCTTACTGCCCTCACCGTTCCTGCCACTCATAATCACACTCTTATAAAGCTCGAGCCAGCAGGAAATCACAGAAATATCTAAGCAGGGAGAGGACAGGAAGAAAGACAGACTAACAGTTAGGCCTGTCACGATAGCAAATTTTGCTGAGCGATTAATTGTCTCAAAAATTATTGCGATAAACGATAATATTGTTTGAAGACCTTTTTACACTGATTTAATGGAAATGACATAATAATCCATGCAATTTCTTGCCAAAGATAGATACACCTAATTTTCAAAAGAACACTAAACACTGGAACTGATAAACAAAATAAACAAAACAACCAAAAACAAAAATAAAATGGTCTCCATTAACAAAAAACGCACTTGAAAAAAAAAACTAAACAACATAAAGTAAAAGTGGAAATAAATACTGCATTCAATCAAAAGAGTGCAGATTATGAAGTCTGTATACTATATTGCCCTTCAGTAATAATTAGATTTAAATAGAGAAGATGGGCACATGGACTACCTGATGCAATAGTTCACACTACATGATTCTTTGCTCCTATTTTTCCCCTTACAACAATCTTAAAACGTTGATCTTTCTAAGATTGTGTGGTGTGTTACGGTAGATCGTCGTCAGGGGTTTTTCCCCACTGGGAGCTTTAACTCCACCTGTTCAATGTGACAGGTAGCCAATCAGAAAGCACAGATTCTCCTCCGTGTTTTCTGAAGGGAAATTACGAGGGGAATCCCAAACAGCTGACACAGCGCAACCCGAAGTCCAGCGGACATTGGAGATGATATGTGGAAACAACATTAATGTTTATTCAACATGCAAAGAATATAGAAATGACAAGGGGAGGAGTTGGAGCGAAATTGCTGCCGCAGTTGATAAACCTGGTAACTTTTCAGCTGTTCTTCGTTAACGTGACGTAAATAGGTTATAATGATTTTCATTCAGTCAGGACTGACACTAGCCACATGCATTGCAGGTAGATTGTAGTAAAGCATTGATTAATGCCTGGTTTTAAAATTAGTTAACTGAACTTGTAGCCATTATTTTGTGCCCATTGTTGGACACCACACGGCAGGAACGAACCCGATCGAACCGTTATAGCTAGGATTTCTGTCGGCTAATATGTGGTCTGTCAGGTTTTGAAAATGGGCCGACAATCGGCCGACAGCTCTAAGATCGTGTAGTGTGCGCTGGGCTTTACACTAAGGAAATGAGGAAGGGAGGAGTCCGTGGAGAGCACCGGAGTTGAGCCTTTTTTCATTCAGTGTCATTAACAGAAAGATAATAGTCTGAATACTACATTTAAGCCTGTCGCAATAAACAACAAATCAATTAATCGTATGATAAATGAAAATTATCGACTTCATTTTAATTTATCGGCTTTATCATTTCTTCCTGCCTGTTTCTCTTTCTATTGATGACATTGGATGAAAAAAGGCTGACCTCCGGTTGCCCTTTCCACTTATCCCTCCCTTTCTCATTTTCTTGAGAAAAATCCCTCCCTTTCTCATTTTTCTCATTTTCTTAAGGGAGGAGTGAACTATTGCATCATGTAGTCGGATGTGCCCATCTTCTCTATCTAAATCTAATGATTATTGAAGAGCAATATAGTATACAAACTTCATAATCTGTACTCGTTTGGTTGAATGTAGTTTTTAATTCCACTTTGGTTTTATGTTGTGTCTAGTTTTTATTCAAGTGCATTTTTTATTAACGGAGTCTGAGAGTCCATTTTATTTTTATTTTTGTTTTTGGTTGCTTTGTTTATTTTGTTTACCAGGTCCTGTGTTAAGTGTTCTTTTGAAAATAAAATGTATTTATTTTTGGCACAATGTGCTTACATTATTATGTCATTAGCATTACATCAATTTAAAATGGTCTTCAAACAATATTATCGTTTATCGCATAATTTCTGAGATTTCGCTCAGCAAAATTTGTTATCGTGACAGGCCTGACTACATCATTTATTTTATAAAAAAGACAATTATCTAGAAATGCACCAATTAATAAATGTATTTTTTCTCACTCCCAAACACATCAAAACTAGGAATTCCAACCAGTTTTTGTCAATAAGCAACAACCAAGAGCATGTTCTGTGATGCACCTTTTTCTAGATCAACAATCAGATAAATGTTTTTGACATATACTTATTTACAAAAAACTGGGATAGCACAATTTCTTCATTTTCTTACCGTCAGCATTACTTCAACTGACAAGATCCACTGAGTACTGAAACATCCATTTTAAAAAAAAGCACTCATTCAAACAATACACACATATTTTAACCGATTTTATAACCTTCCATCTTCATCAAAACTTGTTTTGTAAAAACTTCAATTAGTTTCACTCCTGGTAAAGATTAAAAAGTTTAAGTGCTTTTTATTGGTTGAGATGGTGGGGAAAGGTGGGCTGTGCAGCATAATCTACTACTACTATTTCACAAGGTCGGAGCATAAACAGAGAGCGATCTTTGACCAATGCTCTTTGCTGTCTTCTCTTAGCTCACCACACTGGACACTGAAATGGCATCATTGAATGAGTGTCTTTTGAACCGTCTCTCTGTTGATTTGCACCACATTCCAGTTGAACACCAAGTGAAGACCCATTTTCAGTTCACTTAGTAAAATCCTTCAGGTTATTACTCACAACGTCCTATTTTCAGAATTAATAAGATCAATGCCTGTCAAGGCATCGCGGGGTAAACGAGCCCAGAGAAATCATGTGTCCTCCATCATACGTAACACTGGGTATGAGGTGGCTTCTCCACAGATTTATTATGTTTTCATGCCACCACCACCTGGGGAGTTTGTTGCTGAAAAGCTCAATCTTCCCTTTCCAGGCATGCTTCCCTAATAATGGGTTGTGAGGCAGCATCTACTAGTAGCTGTGAAACTTTGTGATCCCAAGACGTCTTTGCTACAATTCTCTGAGATTTCTTACCTGCTTCCCCATCCTGCCCACTGTGTCTGGTGGCAAGAAAAACAGACGTTTTCTTCCACCCTAGTCACCACAGGCTAAAAGAAATTGACCTCTGTGTCATTTTTATACCCCCGAAAAACAGAAAGTCATGAATTTCTGATCAGATGGTCCTGAAGCCTCTGATCCACTTTAAAAAATTAAGTATAAATCAAAAATTTTTTACTTACATTTATTCGAAATGCGTACGTTATAAGAAAACATTTAACTACAAAATAAAAAATATATATTAAAAAAATAATGGTTGGATATTTTTTCCCCAGCGATTATGCTGCTGCAGAAAAACTTTAATTTCTTTTAACACATCCTTATCAGGGGTGACTAAAACTGTAACTAGCAGATTAAATGTTAATTTTGTTACTCCTTCACATTTTTTTTAAAACAGAAGGAGGAGAAGGACACAAAGTCAGCAATCTATGTCTGCCAGAGGCTTAAATATTAGTAGTCCTTAAGGTGCAACAACTAACAGAATAAGCAGCCATGAATCTTCTGAGGCTATTAAACCACCACCCAACAAATCACACGTCTGTTTGCTGAGGGGAAAATGGGAGGGCAGTCTCTTAAATTTCCTGTCATGCACAAAAGCAAAGCATTTGGGAATCACAGAAGCAAAGGAAAGGTAATTATTTACTTTGAGTTTAGTCATTGTGGGCCTCGGACCGCCGACGAAATGAAGGTTTGGGGTCACCTCCTGATCCTCTGTAGGCAGCAGGTCATCAAGGTTCTCCTGTTGCGGTGGCCCAAAGAGGCAGGGTGTTGGAACCTGGACTTTGGACAGAGTGAACCCACAATCCTCGGCTGCTCGAAGGACTCCGGGTACTTCCTGAACGCGACCGTACCAGCGCAGGAGATGGGGGAGATGATGCAGAGTGCTCGGTGTGTGGGCTTGGAGTGAGCACTATTAAAGAGGAAAACAGAGGGGAGATATTGATTTAGTGAATTGACTGGTGTGTCATGTCTATCGAAGCGAGAGGTGAAGTTCCACAAAAAACTCACTCATCACGTTTCTGTACAGACAAATACACTTGAGGGGCCGGCAGGAGAAGCATGAAAACAGAGTTGGCAGCTGGTGGGGGCGGGGGGGGGACAGGACGGAGACACAAACTGAGAGAGACATTATAACAGAAACTGCATTTGACTGCGTGTGACAGAAAGACGACACGCAGAACGGGGGACGAGTGAGAAGGAGCCACTGGGAGCCGTGGACAGAGTCGTTAAAAGGAGACATGCTACGCTGAGTGTGAAACTGGAAACCAGTGGAGCGCAGCTGACTGCTAAAAGCCTCGATGTGAGGACTTCAGCTCGTTCCCACAGTGGACAGATAGTTGGAGACAGCTGACATGTGAAACAAAGGTTTGGACTCGGGTTTCTGCTTGACAGCACAACGTCCAAGATTAATAATTTACCCGTCCTGTTTCAAAGTTGCATGTCAAAATATCTTAATAGTTGAACAAATAAATTAATTTAAACTCATTTCTGTATGTCAAAATTATTAATCAGAGGTTTAGCAGAAACCTAGACTGATTTTTTTTTAAAACCTACATCTGAAACATTACGCATCATAAATACTTAACATCAAGCAAACTGTAAATTTTCACTGTGAAACAAAGTGGTGGCATCTTCATACTGTGGGAAAGTGGGTTTTTTCCCCCCCATCAGAGACAAGAAAGCCAGTCATATCCCTGGGGTGGAGGTTCAACTTCGATTAGATTCACTGTTCTAAATATTCAGCCAGAGTTCAAAGAAAAGTTAAGATGAAAGTAAATTCCTGTGTTAGAATGGTGCAGAATGCAGAGGTATGACTTGGACACATTTATGCTAGTGACTGACTGAGGCTGAGCTGTTTTGCAAAGAATGGGAAAGATTTTGTCTCTAGATGAGCAAGGATGGATGAGACACACCCAAAAAACATGCAGCTGTGATAGGAGGTCAGTGTAATTCTAAGAAGTTTTTATTTTAGGAGGGCAGAAGGCAAATGCAAGCAACACTTTTAAAATTTTTATTTAGATCTTTTTTCCCCAAAAACACACACCCTTTTCCTTCCACTTCTCAGTTACGTGGCCCTGTGTTGCCATTTTATTTAAAAACCCAATAAAATACCTTGACGTTTGTGTTTGACAAAGTGTGGAAAGTTTCACGTTAGATTTTGCACTTCACAATCTAACATAATGAAAATCAGAGCTTATTAAATAACTTGAGATTTTAATCAAAGCATTCTCATTTCACCCAATCTCTGAAAAATATTTAATTGTCAAACTGTTACTGATTATTGCAATGTTGATAATGAGCAGTAATTGTTAATTGCTGATTATTTTTAAAAAATTCCAAATGTTTTTTTTTCCTTCATTTTTTTTTTATCATAATTTGACCAGCATGCTTTGTGATCTTAGTTACTAAATCTATCAGTCAAGTGTGTGCATCAAGTGCAGTGAAACCCTGACCGGCCAAAAATATAGGCATAAAAAATGTCCATGCATGGCACAGAAAATACAATATTCTATCTAATATTGCATCCAAGTTACCCTTCATGATTGCAATATTGCACACAATAATACTATGATTTGATGAATTGCGCAGCTCCACTACATAAACATTCCCTGAGTAAACCTGGTCAATATTCTGTGCATGCCACTCTGGTCTATGGTAAAAACAAATAAATAAACATTAGTTTCTGTTACTTTAAATGCAAATTGTAAAAAGAGATTATTCTGAGTAATGAATATTCAGCATTTATGAGCTTCAGCTCTTGAAGTTCTGATTGAGTTTGAAGTTTTCAGGCCAGCATAAGACCCTGCCATGATGATCTGTCAGAGAGAGAAACGTGCTCTCAGATGAAATGCATGTCAGCCTGCTGCATTTCAATAGAATCCCTCCCATATAGTGTTATCAGTTTCTGCCAGGTGGCCCAGGACCACCTGTGAGAGCCAAAATGTGCCAGGTCTGATGCAGTGAGTCTCCTTGATTTGACTTTCTGCCTGAATGCGTCTGAAAAGAGGCTGCTCACCATGACCGGAGTGTCGGAAACCAGACGTCGGACATTATTTCACAAGTCATCATCATAAAGATGTCAGAGACACGGTGAATATGTATGCAACTGGAGTTGTTTGGCACCGATGGAAAAATGTGCATGATGACACGAGTTTAGGATGCTAGCGATTAATGTCTTGTGGCACAATGTCGCAGACAATAGTGTGTGTGAGAATGGGCGAATGAGAAACAGATTGTAAAGCACTTAAACTCCTGAGTGTGGATTATTTACCCACATAACAGGTGTTGTACGAATACAAACTGCTATTAAACAAAGTGTGTCATTATATCAAAAGTACTCAGCTAATTGCAGTAAAAATGGCATGAAATTAACTTCTGGCATGTGTTCATTGAAATAAAAAGTGCAATTATCTAAGATAAACACCAAAAATAAGGCAATTATTAAGAACAAATCATTGCTCAAAGTGGTAATAAATCCTTCTTTATACCATCAAGCCAGAAGGCCTTACCAGATAGTGATGAATGCAGGGCAGCAGCACTACATCAGTCAGAGTGAAGTAAAGTCCCTCAGCAAACACATGCTCCAGTTCAGGTAGATCTGTCGTCTTCACTTTCCTGATCTCAGAGTTCTCTCTAGTGGTTCCTGCTGGAACTGAATCCACTGCCAGTTTGGCCAGAGCTGCCCTGAGCTCGAGTCCTTCAAGTTCGGGTTTTCCTTCGCCTTCAGACGTGCCGTTCTTTTGCCTTTGTCTCTGCTCTTGAAGTTTCTGTCTCCGGATTTTGTCATCGTTGTGTACTTTGACGGGCTCGGCAAGTCGTCGCTCGAGGGTAACAATAGCAGGAGGCAGCAGCTGGGCCTGTTCTGTGGGTTTCTGGAGGTGATCCTCGACTGCAGAGGGGATGCCCAGTTCACACAGTCTGGTCCATTTGCTCACCTGATAGCGAGGAACGAGGAGATCAGATGATAAGATAATACAGAACTCTCCTTAAAATAAAAAATAAAAAAACCCTGAGAATTAGTAAGAGCTGTTTACGCTTAAGATTTGTTTTAAAATATGCACTTCTCACAAGAACTTAGACATTTTGCCTTCAGGTGAAATTTAAGAAAGATCTAAAACGTTCACGCTAATGTGATTCATCATTAAAGTAGGGCCTTTAAGTAGAAGCATCTTAAACGGAGCAAAAGCCAGCAGCAGTGCTGGTTATGCTAGAACAAAAAATAAAAACATCTCTATAACTTGTCACGTGCCCTTGAGCATCAATTACAGCTTGACAACGCCTCGCACTGTTCACAAGTCAACTTATTGTATGCTGAGGAAAGGCATCCCACTCTTCTTGAAGGGCGCCCCTCAGGTCATTGAGATTCTGAGGTACCAAACTGTGATTCAACTGATCCAAGCGGTTATCTATGAAATTCAGGTCTGGAGAAAGTTCAGGTTACTTCATTCAAGGTACTTCAGTCAGCGATTCCCCAATGATGTGACCTCAATGTTGTTGTCCATCAAGATGGAATTAGGCCTGTTTTGTTCATGTGGCGCTAAAATAACTGGATAGATGATGTTTTTCAGGTAGTATGGGTCCTGTACAATTCACAATAGTGTAGGACAGTTCTCTATTGACTAAATACATCTGCCCACACTATAACACCACCAGCACTAAGAGATGATGGTGTGTGATGGCTCAAGAACAGCATTCAGAAACAGCCAGTCAGCAGTTTCTGCAGGATCCTGTTAATCAACCATTCATTTGGTTCAGGTGTGCTGGACAGGGGAAGTTCAAATAGTCTATGACACAAGAACTGCTCTCAATGTTTCACTTGCACAATCCTTTTAGTTCCATTTTTAATAAAACCACAGTCACTGACATAGATGTGATTCGTGTCAAGCACTTTATCCGGGTGAAATTGTGATACATTTCCAACTAACCTCTGCACAAGCTTTCAGACACGTTTTCTTAAACCCCAGCAGCTCCTGCACATCCTTCCTGGAGGGGTCAGCCTCGATGGTTCTGATGATGATGTGCCTGAGGACCACCGCCAGCCCAGCCCGGCAGAGCCGCCCGCTCTCATCCACGGCAGCCGGGAGACGGCAACCCCTCACCAGCCGCGGGAGACCCTCCGGGGAGAGAAAGTCGCACACACTCAGAGACTCTGGGAGGTGAAACCTCTGGGATTCGGGAAAGCTTTTGTTGTTGCTGTCTCTGCGAACCAGGAAGACTTTGAAAGACTTGGACTCGCAGTAAGACAGGAGGAATAGGACGATGGAGGTGTGCAGGGGCAGACGCGGCTCCTCCTTATGGGAACAGACTTCTAAATAGAGGCAGGGATGCAGTTGCTCTGCTTCAGAGTGTTTCATTTTAAATGGAGTCAATGCTGTGAAGTAGAACGAAAGATATTTGTTTTGCTTACAAATCACAACCTATTTACATATCTACGCGCCAAAATGCCAACTTCAACACGATACATCAAAAAATACTTACAAACACTAGTTACACATGGTTCCTGAACGTTCACAACAGAGCTTCTTCTTCCTCTGCATAAAGCCAACATAACACCACAGTGCCCTCTGCTGTGAATAGTGGCAACAACAATAAACTCTCTTTACCTACGCTTCCCATAGGAAATCTATGGAGTATTTTCTAGCAGAAGATTCTTTTTCAAAAGAAGGTTCATTTTTCCTGAAAATTTGAATTTCGGATTTTCATCATCTAACTTCTAGTCATAAGTGAACGACCTAAATATAAAACAGGTATGTGTGCACTATCACTTTTACTTTCTGAATTGAGTCACAGGCAAAATGCAACTTTTTGATTACTCTCTTTATTGAGATGCACTGACACAGTTTAAGTAATAACAAAGTAAGAACATTTCTGCAGCGGCGGTTTCTGATATGCGCCAGCTTAAAAAAATATACCACTTTTTTTTCATATCGTTCCGTTTATGTCTATTCCGGACTTCTTAGGCGGTTGCACCAAAACGGCTTCTATAGGACGTGTTGCTCAATCTTCCGTTGATCGGAAACCGAAAATATTCTGATATCGATAAAGAGAACCACAACAGTCTCAGGTAAGGCTGTTTAAAAGATAACTTTACTGAGCTCACAACGGCTTTTATAAATGTCGTTTTTATTGTGAAGGTAACTTTAGCTCCGCACTGCTACCATAGCTCCTTTCAATGTTACACAGCCATCAAAATTGATGGAAACAAAGATCTGTCTGGGTTTCGGCAGTTAAAATCCTTAGCATAAAACATGAGGCATTGGTACTGCTATATTACAGTAATATAACGTGGTGGTTAATGTGTGTCTGAGGAAGTGCGCACAACCTGTTTCCTCTCATTTGTTCTTCAATCTTTTTATAAATAGGAAGTTTTTCTAATAGAAATGGCAAAATATGCTCAGTTACCTGCAGAAAACTCGTTGCCAAGTACTCCTGACGAGAAAAGGCTCTCTTTCACGAATATTATATATTAATAATATTATGTATCAAGTGAAAAATGGTAAAGAAATGTCAGTTTAAGTTCCTTTGAGAGACGTGATAACTGCAAAGTATTCTTCATGCCATTTTAAGGTGGTATTTCCTCCAAGTTGAAAGTCTTACAAACTAATAGTTTTTCTTTCAGGATTGCCATGTATTCAGCTCTATCCATCTTCCCATCAGCTCTGAACAGTTTCACTGACCCTGCTGAACAAAGCACCTCCACAGCATGATTCTGCCACCACTTTGTTTTATTGCAGGGAGGATGTGATCAGGATGTTGTATGGTCCATACAGTCTCAATTTTAGTCTCCTCTTGCTTGTTGCAGTCACTTTCTTTACTTCCTCCTACCAGAGAGGCCATATTTGAGGACACAATAATGGAGTGCCCAAGCCCAGTCCTTGAGAACTACTATCCAGTGTATCCCTGCTCCAATACATGTGAATCAAATGAATGCTCATTACCAGACCTCTGCAGTGCTGGATGAGATGCTGAGGGAATTCAGACATTTGATTCAGGTATGTTGGAGAAAGGTTGCATGACGGTTGCTCTCAAGGACTGAACTTGGGCGCCTCCCGGAATAATTGAGAATGATAATTGGAATAATTGGTTGCACTGCATTTTATTTAGGTGTGTCTGAGCTAAAAAGAGTGAATAGAAATGCTTGCCACACGTTAAATTTTTATTTGTTAATGTTTTGATTTCTTGCCATGTGACATTATTTTAAATAAAATAAAGTCCATGTATTTCATGTAGATGATCTTAAGTAGACTAATAACTGAATTCCCATGAAAACTGTTGTCTGAAATGCTTTTCAGGCCTCTAATGTGGGATGATTTCCACATTACCTGAGTTTCAATAATATATACTAGCGTTCATTAAAAGATGTGTGCTTTAGAAATTAGCTAATCATTAAACACTTTTTGCATCCCGAGATAGAAAATGCTGTCGTGCCTATTAACCATAATTTATCTGCAGCCTCATTATTCTAATCGCCATATCTGTGCTCTGGTAGAAGATGTTCAGGTGCTTGACAGTGGGAACCGCCCTGCTGCACAGCGCTGTAAACGTTTTCAAACTGAAAGCTGACAATGTTTCCTGCTTTGCAGCCATGTCTGGACCTGTCAGCTTGGAGTTGGATCCACTCTTTCTAAAGGGACTGAGTTATCTGCACTCAAAGAGCAAAGATTCAGCCGAGAAACTCAAAGCTCTGCTCGACGAGTCCCTAGCAAGAGGAAGTGACTCGTCCTACCGGTCCTTGCAGAAAGTAAGAAATATGTCTAGAAAGTCTATATTTACATTCTTATGTTCTCTTTGGGTTTCATAAGAATGCATTGTGTTCACAGCTAAGCTCAAGTGTTTTCTGTGTTTAATCCCCAGGAGGTGGAGGTGTCAAAGGTGTCTGTGTCCAAGCTGAGCTTGAGTAAACAAGATTCCAAGTCATCAGGTTCGTCTTCTAACAGCAGCAGTGGAAGCAGCAAATCCAGCTCTGAGAAGAGCAAGAAAGATGTGGAGAAAAGGCCATCAGAAAAGGTACAGAGGGGAATTTTTTCACAACGATCTAAGGTTCAAAGCTTCAAAACCTTTCACTTGACCAGCATTCAGAAGCTCCTTACTACAGCAATGCCATCAGGGTTGTGATGTAAGCGGATTCTCCAGTGGTGCTATGAATGCTGGGAGGTTTGGTATAGTTAGTCCTTCTTTCTCAGAGTTTGTCCGAAACTTGGGGAACTGTGTGGTGCAAACAGTTTTCATATGGTTCGCTCAGACTATAGATGTGGAATAAAGAACTGAATAAACAGAAAGAAAAAGAATAAGTTCCTTTTGGAATATCAATCTATTACCATCACAAAATAATTTTTAAGAATAAATGTCAAATAACTGAACAATAACTTTACTTTAGTATCTGTTTATGCATTTAATAAGGAGGATACTTATGCCACATGTAGCACTTTAAGCCACAGTTTTGCCTTCAGCAACTGAAAAGCAGTTTGATGTTTGCCAACAAGCTACGTCAGAGTATTGAGTAAAGCTTGGTGTCATCTACGCTTTGGTTGTAGATATAGTCTTACACTTGTTCTTAATAAAAAAGAAAAGTAAAACAGAGCTTACAATTAATTGTTGGGGGATCCCTATTTAAATCTTTGAAACACCGGACTGGAAAAGCACCTTCAGTCTGAAAGGGAGCTTCTAAGCCTTCCTGAAGCCCAATTTAAGATGTTAATGTCAACGTAGTGTTGCTTCTATTATTATTATTATTATTTTTATTATTATTATTATTATTAATTGTAGATTCAAGTTGTCCTGGCAAAAAGTATAAAGTTATGATATAAGGAAAATATATTTTTTTTCACCAACTTATTTATTAAGGAGAGAACAAAGACAACCTTCCATGTTATCTAAAGAGTCTGGATGTGTCCAGTTCTGAATGAGAGTTGGTGACTTTGGGATTACCTTTACTTTTTAGCAGTTTAATCGTCATCCATAAATAAATGTTTCCTTTTTGAAGTGCTATGTTATAATGACATTTTGAAGTTTTGTTGAATAGTGCTTGTTTAAGTTGCTTGACAACCACAAAAGTCAGATTTGATTGTGAAATTAAAATCTTTGTGTTATTTTCTGTAAAGCAGGTCAGGGTTGACCTCAGTGAAGTGGATCCCCCGAAAAAGCCTCGCCTGGAGAAACAGGAGAATCGTTCCTCTCCCATCACTGTTCAGACGAGCAAAGACCTGCTGCCAAACATAAGTGACTATGATGAGACTAATGCTGACGACTTTGCCATGGAGATGGGTCTGGCTTGTGTGGTTTGCAGGTACATTTTAATCCTCTTGTTTTTTATGGCGGATATAATAATTCTTGATTTGATGTCAGGATATGTTGAGGACAGATGTCAGGATATTACTGCCTCGTCATCACATTTTAACTTGTTGTGTTTTTAATGTCAATCAGACAAATGACTGTAACCATGGGAAATCAGTTAGTGGAGTGCCAGGAGTGTCATAATCTCTATCACCAAGAGTGTCATAGACCTCAAGTGACGGATAAAGAAGTTAACGACCCCCGGCTCGTGTGGTACTGCGCTCGCTGCACCAGGCAAATGAAACGCATGGTAAAGAAAATAAACTGCTCCAGTGTTTCACTCCATTGTTATGTTATCAGCATCTGCTGCACCGGTGCCAAATTAACATATTTATTGTTGTTTAGGCCCAGAAACCTCCACAGAAACCTTCCCCTGCGTCCGCATCATCCGCACCTGTTGTAAAAGACACTGTGGTGAAGAAGACTGACCTCAAACTAAAAACCGATACGACCAACACCTTCCAAGCTTTCAAAAGAACAGAAGTGAAGGTATGTGGGGTCTTAGAAGCTTGTGTCAGACCCTTCCTGTGTTGATTTTGCTTTATCATTTAGATCATTATCCTGATAAATGATGATTACTGTTTTCTCATAAGATAAGATAAGACAAATCTTTATTGTCATTGTCACAAGGACAACAAAATTCAAAGGGTGCCATCAGTCGGTGCACATGCCCAAAACAAAAAATAACTGTCTCACAATTCACACACAACGCAAGAATCAACAAACAACTGGCAAAAAAAAGAAAAATAAGAACAGCCATAACAGATCATAAATACATCATTTTTGATGATTAATGGTTGTTTTTGATAGTGGTTGTAGTAATGGTTGGACTACATCCTTTACATCATTCATTTAGTAATTATTTCCAAAACAGCAATGCATTATGGGAGGGGATGCAAATAAAATCCTATCAGATATTGCTCCCTAACAGTTAGACTCTTTGTTTTCTATCATTTCCTGCAGCCTCCGGCCACATCAGCCAACCCCACCAGTACCAACTCCTCCTCCCCAGGCAGTGGTCTCACTGGCTGGGCTGCGTTTGGTGCCAAAACAAACCCGTCTGCTCCTGCCACTTCCAAACTTTCCTCCTCCGGCCCGAGCGGGAGCAGCAAGACTTTGACAGCTCCCTCCGGTCAGAAACCAGTGGGTTTGTCAGGACTAGCAGGAGCCAAATCAGGACTTGGTGCAAAGGTTACTGGGAGCAGCAATGGAAATGGCTCCAGCCAGGCAACTCTGAAACCTCCCCCACCTCTAAATCTAGGTAAGCAGACACTTAGCCGCTCATCTAGCGGTGAGAGTCAAGGGAAAGGCTCTTCTTCATCTGGAGCAGGTTCACCAAGCAGCTCACAGGCGGCGGCTGGGGGGAACGGAGGGAATAATGGAGGTAATGGAAACAATGGGAACGGCTCAAAGGGCACACCGACTTCTCAGGAGTCCCAGCTTCATGCCATGAAACGCCTGCAGATCTTGAAGAAAAAAACAGCTCAAAAGAAACTGAAGAAATAAGTCAAGGTTGAGAGACATGAATCTTGAGAACAGAGGATGATGTGAGGAAGTAGAACGTAAACATGTAGATTAGAGCATCGTGTTTGCACAAGGAGTCACCATCATCCAGTCACATACTTGAACTTCACTGTGTGTTAATGCTGCTGGATTCTGTGTGCCTCTTCTGTCCTAACAAAAGCGACCAGTGAGCAAAGTGTCACTTTTTAACAACCCGGTAAATAAATAATCTCTTCACACAAACTGGCTATATCTGTCACTTTGTAAAGGGTTCCTACACATTCTAGAAAACATTTTGATTTTAGTATTTTTAAGTCTTGATAATTAGAGACAAAGAAAATATAAGATGGGGAAACTTTTCATTTCCCCATCTTCTGTCCTTGCCTCCTTTGAATTTTTCTATTTGTTTTGTTCTCTCTGCTTGCTTTTTTTGATCATGTCCTTCCTTCTTTACTCCTTTATATCCCACCTTCATTTTGTCCTTTCTTTGTTTTCATCCCTCTCTTTCTTGATCATGTCCCTTCTTCCTCTGACCTTCTGAAGTACTCCTTGTTCATTTGTTGATCTTTCCTTCATTGATTCATCTGTCCACGCCCCTCTTCCATTCTCATTTTCTCTCTGTCCTTCCTTGTGGCCTTCATTTGTACACCTTTCTTTCCTTCATTATCGAATCCTTTCCTTGTATTCTTTCTCCCCATTGACCTTCCTTGCCTCAGTCATTGTTCCATTTCCTTCCTTCTTCATTCATTCCTCCATCAACCATCAATCCATCCATCTCATACACTGGCTCATAGATATAAAACGTGTGGAAGTATGAGTTCAGAAAAATGTAGAAATTAGTCGTATTTATTAAATGTTTCAAAAATTTAAAAAAAATGAATTCTGCAAATCAAAACATTTTGAACAAATCATAAAATATATTCTTCATAATTTTCTTCATTTATATAAATGATCTCTAAATCAAGACACATATTACTTCATGATCGTATCACTTCAATATTAACAACACTGAGGTACAAAAGGTGCTCAGCAAAGTGCACTGCAGTTTCATCTGAACTTTCATTCAAACCAAATGACAGGTTAAATACCAACGGTGAGCTCTCCCGCTACATTCATATAAAGACAAAGCAGTTTTACATGGTGGCTGCAAAACATTTACATCTAGAAAGTGCAGTTTCAGTATTCACAATGCAGAAATTCTACATGTTAACAGATCTAGGGGGGTTGCTAAAAAGACAAAAACCTTGTTCTTGCTTTATCGTCTAAAAAAGAATGTTCTGATTGTTGACTAGTTCTGATCTTAAATGTTACCACATACAGAGCTTTCTACATGTATTGGGACCACAAGCAGTCTATGTAAAAAAAAATAAAATTGTTTTTTTGCAGTAATATCCATCTGAAAGTTAAAATCAGTGAACCAACTTTTCCTTTGAGTACATTTATTCTGTGGTGAACAAGTTTTATACTTTTAGAGAGTTATTGGCACTATGCTCATTGGCACCCTTAACAAATCCTTTAAAGCATGTGTAACTAAAGCATTTTGGTAAATTGTACTTCTTTTTTTAGGTAATCAGGGTGCTTAAAATTTTAATTGGTAACCCCTGGCTTTCTGTTTCTTGGACTGATGTGATACCAAATATATTTTATCTATTCTTCCAAATGGATATCAAGAGAACATGCCATAAGCTGAATATGTGTTGGTCTTTGCCAATCTGAAAATTATAACAATATAGCTAGCTGCCTAAACTTGGCTGTAAATCAAAGAGATCTTAAAACACCTGGAAGTCTGACCACAAAATGATAGACAAGGAACAACGTTTATCTTTCCATAATCCAGTATGAAGAGGATGATGGAGCAAAAATGAACTCCAAAGCTTGCTTATTAGAGTACTGGAGAAACCTGTGGTATCTTGGGGTAATCAAGACCCCATAATAGGCATTTGTTTTAGCACTTTTAATGACATTTTGTGTAAGGCTTTAAATGTAAAAAAAAATACTAAATAGAAAGTTTTCTTACAAACAAGTCAAATTAGCTCTTGAAGACGATGTGGAGAAATGTTATTTCAAAAATAAAAAATTAAGTTGTATAATTTGATGCATATTAAAATATGACCTGATCTTGTGTCACACAAAGCTCTCGTGCCTCTCCAATTTAAAATATGAAATTCTTTGTGGAACTGATGAAAGTATCTTGTTCTGACTAAAGGATGGTGACAAATAACTAATCACAGATGGCGTTTTAAACATCAGCTTCTAATGTTAATGCCATGGGAAGGCTTTAATCCACAACATAGCTTAAAGAAATAAGCTTAACCATGCTCAGGCTCCATTTAAATGGGCCATTTGTTGAATAAATTTAAAACAATGTACTAGAAGCTGTTGCGACACAGAAATAAACACGCTCTTGTAGTTAATTTTCTCATGACTTTGGTATTAAACTCAAAATGGAGAAATATGTAACCTTGAACAGTTACAGAATATTTGAATCCCAAATTTCCAAAATGTACGACATTACTTGAAAAAAGGGTGGGTATGACATCATAACTCTTCATATTGCTTTCTTTTTGTCATTTTTACATTCTAGATTCATGCATATGACATTCTGCCAAGGTAGTTAGCAGGGACGTATCCCTTCTGTCCATTGGCCTCAGCCAACCACCACTGCTTGTTTCCGCCCAGGTCACAGAACTGGAGTATGCGGACATGCTGGTACTCCTGCAGGGACAGCTCCTGTTCACAGCGTGCGTGAAATGCATAAACGGCATAATACTGTGGAGACAAACATAGTCCAGATGTTACTGAATGCAACAAATATCTTTGTTTGTGTGGATACAGTTTACTTTCTCATTTCTAGTACATATGGTGTATTTTTATTTTAAACCAGTGGGGGGCACTGCTTTTTAGTTTTCTACGTCGACAAAGAAATGATTTCCGCTGGTGAGTCTAAGCTAACTATTATCTTTACTTTAATTAATTAATTTATTTTTTTTAAAGAATAAAATATTCTAACGTTACTGTAATGATTAAACCAATAAAACAGAAACACCTGGGCAGCACCACACACCTGTTGGGTGTCACCATCCACCGACTCTTCCAGTTCTTCAGCGTTCTCCAGCTCTCCCTGCAGACCTGAGAGGGTTGAGCTGCTGTCTGTGGTGTTCAGGCTGAGGCTACGCATGCTGCTGCTGCTGGGTGACACAAACAGGCTGAGATCGTCAAAGTCCTCATATGTGATGACAGGAGGCTGCTGCTGCTCTTTGGCCTTCTGGTTTGCCCGCTGGGAGTCCCTCAGAGGGTTGTACTGCTTCAGGAACGTGGAGTAGACATAGCCTTTGTCACCTAATGGAGGCAGAGTAACATGACTTGTCATAATCCATGTTTTTGGTTATTTGGTTTTGACACACTGGTATGATTTTTTTTATCCTCCCATCAGCGTTAAGACTTAAAAGAATCACTGCTCCAAACTAACTGAATAGGTGTTTATGTCCCTGCTGTTATTTGCATAGATCTTTCCTTTCAAATAATATTACTGCTGAGACTTTCACATCCTTGATGTTTGCAGTTTTTTCACTTCTTGTTAATAATCTGTTATTATTCTTTAAATAATCAGGTGCACATTTATTTTAACCTAAGCATGCTATAGCGGTACAGTATCATGCTTATTTTTACATATATTTATTTCTCTGTGAATATACATGCTACCATCTAACTTGCAGCTGTTGCACCTGAATTTTCACACTGCTGCACAATAAATTACATTTCTAATCTATTTAGTTCCAATTAAATAAACGGTGCCCCTTTACGACCCTAAAATAGGAGTAATACAGCACATTTTGTTTTCTAGATGTTACCAACAACTGATAATAATAAACTTAATATCAATTCATTAACAACAGTGAACAATGTGAGCAAGCTAAAAAAAAAAAAAGGCCAGGTAACGATATTCCAATAAACAATTAGTCAATTATTGAATGAGTCGACCATTATTTCAATAATCGATTAATCACTATTAATCTGATTAATCGTTTCAGCCCTATGTTGTACATATGACATTAAGGTTGTCAGCACCTCAGAGGCTGCAGAAGCGTTGTTTGCACAATCCTAAACTCAGCTACGCTTTGTGTAAATATACACCAGAGCTGCTATTAACAGAAAGAATAATAACAGCTTCCCACAAATGCTGCTTTTCTCAAAGGAGAATCCCAGGCCTGTAAAGAATGTAGCTACCTCTAAGAAATACAAATATGCAGAAAACAGGGAGCAGCATAAGAAAAAAGTCCCTGTAACCTCATGTGACCCCAAGATCCCCAGAGGAAAACGCTTTGTACTATAAGTACAGAGGTGTTCAGTTTGTTCCAACCGGTTGCTGGTATCTCAGCTGATTCTGGGAGACAAGCTATGGAGTTGGATCTGTTGTGAGGCAACCAGCTCTAGAGGCCCCAGCAACCATGACACCACGCCAGCTCCTGGGACTAATTCTTGTGTGCTGACTTGTCAGAAAGTAAAGTAAGGAGTCTTAGTCATCTAAAAAAATGCATGAACCTATGCCAACCACATACTGTTTTTTTTAAAAAAATAAAGTCTTTGCTTTCTCTCTCATACGCACACACACACACACACACACACACACTTGCCTCCGTTGTGCACCAGCCAACGGCTGCTGCTGCCTAAAGGGTCTGTATCCTCCAACAAGGCCACCAGCTCTCCCTCCAGCAGGCTGAGGTCCTGCTCCTGACAGCCATTACACTTCCTCTTCAGCTGGTAGAGGCGGTTCGGTGGGTACTCCGCCAGCAGCCAGGCGCGCTGTTCCTCTGTTTGATGCTGCACCTCCTGCACCTGGAAGACAGAGCAGTACAGAGAAGTGTTGGTGTAAATATTTGCTGTGGGTATTTGCTGCGTGGCGCTACGTAACAGAGTTGTCAGTAATCAGTACATGAGGGACAATTCATCTGGAGGAAGGAGTTTTAGATTATGCCTTCACATGACTAAGCACAAATAAAACTGCATAAGCAACTCAGACTAGGAGATTTTATATATGTGTATTTTTGTAAATTTTCTGGTGTGATGACAGACAAAAAAAAAAAAAAGGTAAAGTTTTGAGATTTCGGCTTGAAAGTAGAAAAAACCCTTCATGGGCAAACCTTTATTTGTCTCAAGTAGCCAATCAGGTGTGAGCAACATTGAGCAACCCTTCAAGTATAAAAACCTAAGCGCTATGATTATTTCTATGGTCTTACCACTGTTTTTTTGTCTCGTTGCCTCTCAAAGCTGACTTTTCTCTCCATTAACTTCTGAGCATTATCCTTCACAAATGTCAGATTGTTCAGCTCATCCATAATGCTGTTCTGCACTTCAACCATGTTTGACAATGGAGGCTTTAAAGTACAGAAAAACAAAGGTTAGATCAATGTCAAATAAACAAAACTACATCTAATAACAAGCTGCGGGTGTGTGTGTGTGATTCTCACAGGCAGCTGGTGAACAGCCGGAGCTCCAACCAAAGCGCAAACCATCAGTCCTCTGAGCAGGGCCACCAGACACAGCACGCAGTTTGTCAGGATAGTATAAGCCGCCATGTTGAACCTCTGCAACTCATCCACTAGCAAAGCATTGATGGCTTCATAGTCTCTCTTGGCAGGACCAGGAGGCACATCTGACGCTGGTGAGGCGGTGGAGGACACAGTGGAGGTGGAGGATGAGGAAGCAAAAGAGGAGGAGCGCTCCAAGCGGCAGCAGTAGTCCAGCAGCTTGTCATAACGCTTCTGGATGAGCTTCTGCGGAGCCGTGAACATGCCCTGCAGAGAGGTGAGGGGCAGCAGAACCAACTCCTCCATTCGCTCTTTCTGAAAGAGGAGGGAAGGGAGAATTGTAGATTTACACAAGTTTGAAAACTCACTTGGTGCAGTTTGTATACAGCTTGATACTAAGCAGATATTTCCATCCTTCCGCAATCTTTGCGGGATTGCATGGGGGTACTGGTGCCTATCTCCAGCAGTCAACATGGCAGGCCACCAGTAAGCAGATATTTAAGTTATTTAAATGTGTTCCAACTTAGCTAAGGTCTGAAAAAAAAGCCTCAAACTGTCATCTAACATGGAAGAAAGCTGGTTATGATGTTGAAGAACAACACAAGAAACAACAAAGCTTAGACATCGAAAGTGATGGAAGACCAGAGTCACTGTCCACAGTGAAGCCCTTTTTTTTCATTTTCTGAAGCAAGATTAAGATCAACGTTGAATGAGAAAAACCCCTGCTTCAAAATCAACAAATTCACTCTCAACTGAAAACTACAGCTGCCCACACAGATGAGCCAAATGGTTTACCTCAGTTCATCAGATGGATGGTTGGACTAGTGATGTTCAAACACGATAATGATGTCAACAAAGTAAAATCAAACATGGTTTTGGCTGGAATAAACAAGGCAGGAACCAAACAACTTTAAATGAGCATGACAAATTCTTTTAAGAACACTGGTTCAAATATCCAGCCAGAATTTTTCCAGCTTAGTTGCAATGTAAGTGGGGTTGGATTATTTTTACCCTGTGTGGCTTAAATAAAATCCACAACAAATTTCAATGTTTTATCCCTTAAAAGTCCTACAAGGTTTCCATTGTCTAATTATTCCACCATGGAAAAAAGAACGATTCAAATAAATCATTAAAAGCTCAACGTTGATGTGACTTTCATGCCCACGATGAATATATGTACAGTAAACTAATGGCATCAACTGTATAAACAGTATGAACCTTTATTTGCCCTCAGTTGGGAGTTTTAGGAGTTTTTCTATTATGCATTAATGAGAAAAATATCACTTGATATGTTGCTTTTAGAAGTGTTTGCTAAGTACAACAATTATATCAGATAGATTCTGAACTTTGCACATATAGTGCTGAAATAATCTAATTTTTCAAGCAGATTTAAAAAAAAGAAACATGAAAATAATGTCTAAGACATGGTTGTTGTCTTTTTACAACAGTTGGTGAAAATGAAAGTCTGCTGGTTTTCTGCTTGGAGAAAATGTCAGCCTTCATCTGCTGTTGGCTGTTTGAACAACTGTCTAATGAAGAAGTGATTTCAGTTTTGGGGACCCTGTGATATTCAGAATGAGAAGTACAAGCAGGTTGTGGCAGCAGAGAAGAAACAGTGTTGCAAAGTGGACACGGAACTGTGCGAAAAATGAACGTTGAGCCATAATTAGATGGAAAAAGGGAACTGTGGAAGAAAAAGTGTAGCTAAGCAAGGAGTACATATTTGCAAATTGCAAAAATGCAGCAAAAGTTGTACTTACAAAGTACTTATAAGGATCTTTGCCATTCTTGTGTGACGAGCCATTTGTGTCTGCTTTGCTTGGATCCATAATAATGTTTTCCATGTCCTTCATGTTCTGAACAGCAACAGGCACCATCTCCTGCAGAGAATTGTGGAGGCTTTCAGGAAATTGACAGGATATTGAAAATTATTTCTTTCTCTTCAGATTTATCCCATTTTTAGGTTTGTTATGAGAACTGTACAAGTGGCCATATACTGTATGTGCCAGTGACAAATAATGGCACCTCTGGTAAGATATTATACAAAGAGTTAAATAGATTTTTTGGCTTTTAACATAACTGTAACATCACACAGTGACAATCCAAACTTTAACTACAGTATCTTTTTAAGTTTGGAGAAAATACCCATTAAGAATTAAGTTTTAACAAAATTACCAATAGCACAGTCATATATAACCCTAGTGAGAAAAAGAAACAGGTGTCTTTTTAACCCAGAAGACCACATAAACACAAAATATATTGATTACAAATGAGACATAATTAAACTTTATGTTTATTTCAAATGTATGTTTAGAGATGATCGAGGATGTGAAACAAAGGATTTTGTAACAACAATCCATTCCTAACATTGGATTACTTTCCCATAGCATAAAGGGACTCGAATTAAAGGGTGTATTTTTCAGATTATATTGCTGGAGCTGCAGTAAAAGAGTCGTTTAGTAGCTTAAAGCTTTTTAGACATCTTCACTGAGGGTGCCAATACAGTAAGCATGGCGGAATCTACAACAGCTCAGTTCTCACCTGAGTGTATTGCACATAACAGTTAACATTCTTGGCCAGTTGCCTCACAGCTTTTTCCAAACTCCTGAACAGTTTCTCTTCCTTATCAAACACTTCATCTCTCACCTGCAGACACAATCATAGATAAGTAAATGCTCTGGTATGTCGGCTGTTAAGCCCAATCACTGATCTGTTTCTACGTCTGCAGAGAGTGAAGGAGGAACGGCGTGTTGTTACCTGTGGTTCTACTCCAGTGAGAATCTTCAGATATCCTGCAAACCTGTCTCCTTTCTTCCGGAGAGAGTGGATGTTAATCTTGTTTAGCTTGCCCCTCAGCGTGCCTTCATCGTTTTCTAACCTCTTGTACTTCATAACTAATGTTTGTGAAAATAAAAAATGCAGGCAAGGAATAAAAAGCAAGTTTACACATTTATTAAATAGACTGATTAAATGAACAATTTTTTGGATGTTAACAAATTCATACCTATGTCTTTCCGTCTCCTGAACTCATTGATGTTAACATTTATGATCTTGGAAGCGGTGAGCGCCTCCTGCAGGGGCAGATAGTCAATGTGGTCTTCAGGGGTGGCCTGCCAAAGTTCCCCCAGAAGCAATGGGTACTTCATGATCCTCTGGACTGGTTTGATCAGCAGGGAGCCCATGTCCAACAAATTGGGTTTTCCTCTGTGGAAACACAAATTTGACTCAGTGAAGGATCAGAGAAAAAAGCAAATGGTGAGAAAATCTTTGTTAAAAAAAAAAAAAACTCTACTTACTCTTGGTCATAGATTTTTCTGCAACAGAAAAAAAAACAGTTACAGATTGAAGTTTAATCTTAAGGTTGCAAATCATAATAAATACAATTATTTAGCGAATCTAGTAAAACTTACTTCAATGCTAAGATGCATATAGTAAAATGCTGCTTTATCTGTTCCTCCTTCTCATAGGCTTTCAAAGACATGTTGGCATCGTCATGGTGGTAACAATAAATCTTATATACATCTTCTAAAGCTGCCTTTGCCTGAATAAACACTTCCCCTAAAACAAACAAGAAAAAAAAGACCTTTGTTTTAGCCGCTAGCAGTCAACAATAAATGGAAGAAAAAAAGAGTCAGGAACTATGAAAGACGTACCTATGACGACTGCTTCTGGATCTGGGTCAGACATGGCCACGTGCAGTCTGTTAAGAAGAGCGGCAGACACCTCACACACCGTCTCCATGTTGGTGAAAAGTCGGTCTACGTCAACAACCTGACAAACAATATGGGAAGACATTGTGCTGATTAAGAACTGCAGCATTATGTATGACAGTCAGTCTATTTGCATGTGCACAGCTTGCCCATCTGTATTTCAAACCATGTAAATTAATTTTCTTGATGTAATGAATTTGTAATTTTAAAAGAGCTTTCTTCAAGAATACCTTTGACAATTTAGAAATGTTAAAAACCGTAATAATTCAAGTTTTGACAATGCAAATAAGATATGTGACTATATTTGTAATAAATTAAAGATGACCTAATTAAGTATTTTTAAATGATTTATATGAACAAAAAACACTTTCTTTTTCAACTAAGCAAATATCTATTTTCAGTAACACTGGGATTTAAACTTTGATTTACTGGAGGTGAATGTCCAGGTTAAATCAGTTAACTGTTCAATTGTAGACACATTGAAGCCAAGACCCATGTACCTGTAACACTCGCAGAGGCTGGACGACTTCTCTGATGCACAGTTCCAAGTCAGTGAGGTAGTCCTTTTCAGTTTGCACAAGTTCTTTTATCACTTTCGCCCTGCGGCTCATCTTCCTGGACCAAATCTCTTCCACGTCCAGCACCGGAGAGGGAAGAGCTGACAGGTCAAGTGGCATCAATTTGTCTATGGACAAGGATCATTTAAAAATGAGTCCAAGTTAATTGATTTAATGTACATTTTACTTGATATCATAACAGGATGAAAGACTGGCGATGGGCTAAACAAAAAACACAGCTCAAGAGATTATTGAATTGCATTAAAAAGCAATGTTGTGCTTTTTAAATTTTAAAAAGCACAACATTGCTATTTAAATAGCAATGTTGCAATTTTAATTAAAAAAATTATTGATTTTTTTAAATTAAAAACTCATTTGTGTTTTTCTGTGAGTGTTCTACCACCAGCTTGACACCTCAGTGAACCTATGTCACTGTGATCTCATCATCTTCAAATGAAAGTCAGAGAGCCTCACTTCAGCATGCCAGTCAGGTTCACTCGCATCACTTTCACTTTTTTTTAAACGCTCTGCTGTCTACACAGTTTGAGGCTGTTCTGTGGCAGGCTGGGACGTCTGTTTAAGGAAGAGCGATGCTTCCTCGCTGCCTAATCGATGCCAAGCGCTGCTTCCTCCTCTGGCTGCAGAGAGCAATAAGGTGGGGGGAAACAGAAGGCTGCAAGCATCGTGTCAAGTTACGAAGCTAATCTGGATGCTGATGCAATCCTGCGGTGCGGATCTCAGGAATCCCATCTGCTCAGATCTTTCAAAGTGTTTGTGGGGCACAACAAACTCACAGTCAAAACGGAATAATGAAACCCACTAATGAAGTGACACTGAATGACTGAGTAGGTGCACACAAATCGTCATGACTGCACATGACAGTACTATCTGCTTCAAGCAACACATTGTAGCATAAGGGTTTAAATTTTTACCAAGGACTGCTTTACATCTTGCTCAGGCAGAGACAAAAGTACCATTTGGAAAATTATTCTAGAACTATCTGGCAATAATCGTTCAGGGATTCCATTTTGAATTTATATTATTTACAAAGGTCTTCACTATTTTTGAGTAAAACTAGTTAATACTCCACAAAAAAGTGTGCAGATGTGTTGCACGTTCAAATACTTGCCCCATATTTTGCTATTTAAGAGACAACAGAAACCAAAGAAGTAGGAGAAAGTAACTTGATAAAAGTGACATAATATTTGATCTGTTGGGTGAAGCCCGGTAGGACGGATCATGTGACCTTGCCCAGCAGTGTCTTATGATGAATTCAAGCACAGGGAAAATAGTAACATGGCAGAAACAAAACTCTGATCACACTCTACCGACAACACTACGTGTTGCTATGCCAACTCACACTTAAAGCCACAAAAGGTTGGAAAGTAAGACATTTACTATAGTTTATGCAGTCATATTTTAATATGTATAATCAAATGATAATATTTCACATTTTTTTGATTGCTGTTCTTGTCATGTTATAGTTATAGAATAAGATTTCTTCATTTTTAATTTTTAATTTATTTCAAAATTTAAAGAGAAAATAATTTGGTTAAAAGAAAATTGGCAAATTTCTTATTGTTTGAAGAAAAGTTAAAAAAAGAAAAGTAAATAAATGGTAGGAGCCCAGGATAGAAATCGTGCTAATATTTTAGCATGTAGCTGTTTCTCAATTTATCTAATATCATTGTTAATATTCCACTGATAATGATCTAATGAATGTGCTTTCTTCAATTAATAATTTCTGAGAAACATTTGTTTTAAGGTTTTCTGCATGCTATGATTATTTTAAAGATCGGTGGTCAGGAGCAGAGCTAAACTTTGAATTTGTACCTGTTGAGGAAATCCAATGTTGATTTTGAGGTTTATGTCAGGATCCTCTTGTAGAAGCCGATCCTCTTGTAATCTTTGGCTCTTATATAAATCATTTCCTTTCAAGTTATGCAAATATTATAAAGTTTTTGATCCTACCACTACAAGTGAAATGTTTCCCATGACACAAGTTTAACAATGTAAACAATCCTCCCACATCCTTATCAGCTGGAGAGATGTTCTACAAACACACCTTTGTTCACCACAGTCACATTTTTTTTTTTTAAATCGCTGCTGTTTTTAATTTGATTGTAAATACACCATTATGGTTGTGGTGTGTATTTGTTGACATCAGTTACTGATTTCTGAAGAATGTTCTTATTTTCATCCACAAATAAGAATATTTGTGGATGTGGAACTGAACAGTGTTACAGCAGAGATTTGATTTTCTTTTACAGCCAAACAAGTCACATACAATGATCATTTTCAGTTTACATAAATGCTGGATTTATTTGCCTGGGGCAGAAATTGGGTAGGTTTAATAAATGATTGAATCAAAACTGTGACACACAGTTGTTGGAATATGCTGTATAATACTGTTAATATCAGTGGGTTGTGTCAATAGCTTTAGTTCAAGCCAGAGAAGAATTGTATTCACTTTAGATACAGTTATGCATTTACCTGCTCTATAGTTTGTACAAGCTAGTGTTAGCTCTGTGCAACAATCACCAAAGACATGGTCATAACACCTACAGAATGTCTTATTAGGCATTGTGAGATTTTTTACTATTTTTTTATTTTTTATTTCATCTTTTTGAATATAGCCAGGTAGATGACACATCAAATGTAGATGAGGGAGCTCAGCTCGGCTGAGACCGAAATGTAATTTTTTGATATTAATACCATGTTTGGTAAAAACTAAGCACAGCACAATGAAACATGATGGTGATGGTACAATGAGATGCTTTATTTCAGCAGTGACAAAGAAACTGGTCAGACTTGATGGGAAGAGGAATGAAGCTAAACAGCTATAGAGTCACCCTCAAAGAAAACCAGCTAAAAGCTTATCAGACTTCAGACAGGGTCAGATAAATAAAAAAAAATATACAGCACACTCTCTTGATTTTTTCTTTAAATGATTGTTTTCTTCCATTTTACAGGTACACAATTTGTAATTAAACCTTACTGACTTTTGTAGTTGTTACAAATGTCTTTGTTTTACACAATACACAATACATTATACTATCTAATAAGTCCCAAACACACAATGAGTAACTAGTTCTTCAACAGTAATCAGAAGTGTCATGTGTCAGCAGTAGTTGTCAGTCTGTAAGAAAGATCGCATACCTGAAAACCTGAAATTGTGAGAAAATAGGCCCAAGGAGAGTTTGAGTTTGGTCATTTCTAACCAGCTGAAATGTCACTGCTGAATTTTAAAATTGATACAAAAAGCATGTGTCATGAAAGCTTCACTTCTATTTGCTACCAAACTGAAAAACAGAAAAATTGGTGGGACATTTTAAGTTTGACAGAATCTTGTTTGGTTTGGTTTCTGGTGCGGGATTTCCCATGAAAGCAGAGACAAGGGTGTTCTCTGTTCAGCCCAGTGAAAGGGATCCAATATGCTAGTCCGGAAAGAGCACAGAAAACCTGACAGATTGTGTTGCACTTTTTGGAAAAATAATACTTTGGACTGTGCCACACACCAAAGAGAAAGTTATCATTCCAAACAACCGTAATTTGAAGCATGCAGAAATTGGAGAAAAGCTGGTTACAATAGGTGGGTTATGGTTCTTATTCTCATTAAATGGCAACATGGTAAAAGCAAAGAACTTTTTTCATCGTTAAGTTTTCTTTATTTTATTAAGTCATACAAAGGTAATGTTACCATAAAATACCAATAAATGCCAATTGTTGCAAAGGCCTGAAGGAAAGAATGTAAGCTGATAAATCCTTATGTAAACCTTAAAATATTAAACTGCCTGCACATTTACTGGCACCCTGAGGAAATTTGTGTTAAAAAGTTTACAAAATCAATTCTCTTTTGTTTTTGTGTTGTTTTTACAAGACAATAATCTCATAAAGAAATGTTAGCTGTAGTTCTCTACCAGGAGAGGAGGATTTGGAGATTTGTTTTGAACCTAAAAGGTCTGTTCCTCGTCCAGCCTGGTTGCTAACAGTTTCATTGGTTTTAAACCATTTAATCCATACTCTGAAAGTATATATGAGCAAATTGTTTTTTCTTGAATATATTTCTTCATGTTTGAAGATCAACACATATCTGCCTCAATTGAATGGTACGTTCACTTTTCTTTCCCATCTTGAAGGGAACCTTCTTTAACATTTCATCTTTGCACCAGAGGGAACCAGAAAATCATATTGAAAGTTTCCAAAAACAAGTGAATGAGCACATATTTGAAAATGCTTAAAATTGACAAATGTCCGTAGGCATTGTAGAACTTTCTACTTTATTTGGATGCCATTGGATATGAAGGGGTCCCTAGCTATTGGGAATGGTAAGATATCCTGATGGTTGTTATATGACCACCCATTCTTAGTATTTTAGAAATTGGACAACAGATGTTCAAACAAGGTCCAAATTTTAAAAGCAACCAGTTTTTAAAATTTGTCTCTAACTTAGCACAGGAATTATTAATCAAATGCTACTTTAAGTTGTACTAACCAGCATATGTGACCCTAAACCAGTATAAAACCATATTTTCTTGATTAAATGTGTGAATGCCAGAAATACTAGAAAACCTTGTGTTTGACCAAAATTTGACAGATCATCTTTTCTCCTTTCTTTTTTGGATGCTTATGCCAGTCCCAGACGGTTGTCGCCCTGGGTGGTGAGCCATATCACACATGTCAAAGACTGCAGCTGATTAGACAGACTGATGTCATGTCTCCATGGCTGCTTTGGACAAACCTGCCTGACAGGCAGATGAGAGCAGACTTGAAGAGCAGCAGCTCACATGTTTCCTCTTTCAGTGAAGTCATCGTTCTGTCAATATTTGCATTGGTAATACCCCTGTAAATATGTAATACTGCTCATCAGCTGAATCTAAAACAGGGTGGGTTAATGGTTTACTGAAAACACCTTTGTGTGTGTTTTTGACATTTCTGCCCACCATGATACAGGCTGGGCTAGAAAATAGTACAAAGGGGCAGTAGAGTGGTTCTATTTCAGGTAAACAACGCTGCTGCTGATGAGGCAAGCATAAATAAATGTGTGCATGTGTGTATATTTGTGTGAAAGTTACCTATGACAGTCATTGAGATGATTTTGCTTTTTATTTGTTTTATAAAGAATCAGAGGTCAGTGTGTTATATGATTTACATTGTTCACAGAAGAGGAAACTGAGGAACAAGTGGTGCAGGAAAGCCAACATACTTGAGCTGACTCAGTGATTGTAACCCCCCTACTGACAGCTGATGTCATTTGCCTGAAGTACAGCATTCCCAGTGGCTGACTGCACACTAGGACAGGTAGAGCCAGTTTTATTTTTTTTTCTGAAGAGTGGATATGTGTTAAAATTAATCACCCTCATCTGTAGTTGTAATGCCATTATTGCTATTATTACGTTTAATAATAGCACTTTTTAAACTTCAATTCATTCTTAAGTTGAATCTTTTTCATTTGCATTAAATGAAAACACCTCTTTGGACTTATTGTTCCAACGTCTTGAATTTATAAAAATAACATTATGTTAGTTTTTCCAGTCTTCCTGGCTAATGTCTTGTTTATGTGCAAGTCCGGAATACCTGAAAGGCCACTCCTCAGTGCCCGGGTATGGGGCACAGTTTGCATATGTGGCTTCATCCCTGAGGGAGTATCTTTCTCAGCACATAGTAACACAACAGGTGCCCAATAAAGAACAGAGCACAGTTACTGGCTGGTGCAGTGTTAAAATTCCCCCACCCCCTTAAGCCATGGATGCTGTTTTTACAACCTGTCTATTGTGCATTTAATACATTTCCAGGTATAATTTTGCACTGAGACACTTTAGTTGCTATAGTTTTGTCACTTGGGAACATCTTTAGCTGCTGTACCTTTAATTTTAGCGCTGTACTCCGTCTTGTCAGACTGACTCCTCCTCACCAGCGTCCCCAGGTTGATGTCACCTTTGGCCATGTCATCGACCACTATAGTGTCCGTCTTTCTCCTCTCCAGGTACCGCAGGAACACAGGCCGGTTTTTTCTTTTTATCTGTCTTTCCTTGTCCTTCTCACCCCCACCGGCCTCCCTGGGATCCATGGCGAGCCTGTCAGGTCCCCCTTTCCTCAGGTCAGTGAAAGAGAACAGGAGGGTTGAAAGAGAGAGACTGCCTGGGAAGTTCAACAGGTGTACTGTTCAATGTGTCCTGACTGCCTGCAGAGCACAGGTAGCTCAGCTCCTCCCCATGTACCTGTCACGAGGGCCACACCTCTGCACTTAGTGCCTAGGCTTTCCTCTCTTTAGACCATCACATCTACCCACCAAAAGGACATTTTGTACCTTACCTTTATTTAGAGGGTTTAAAGGAAGAAAATACTATTGAGGTCATCTCCTTGCTCATACACTTTAACAAAATGGAAAGAAAAACTGCCTCTCACTTACTGACTAGGTGCCAACTGCTGATGAGGAAGTTAAATAAGGTAGTCATGCAAATGGCCTGGCTGTAAAACACACTGGGAAATTCAGCTTCATATTTACACAATACAGAATGAGATCATTTTTAGAAATCCTATGCATTTACCCATAAACATGTTTACAGGTGCATCTTTCCATTTTAAGATTTTATTTAGAAGTTAATTTACACTGATTAAATCCAAACAGTGAAATTTATGTTTCATAAACACAGTACAAAGAGAGTTACATATGAGTGTTTATTCCTATTAATTTTGTTTAATATGACTTGTAGCTAAATTAAAACCCAAAATTCAGTTCCCCAGGAAATTAGAATATAACAAAGAAGAAACCCCAACAAGATATCCTTTTTCATACAGAAATATTGCTCTCCTCCAAAGTATGACCACGTGCTGACCAGCATATCACTTTCAGTACTTACAGTAGCTGGGCCTCCTCTTGCTGCACCAAAGCAGCGTAACATGCAGTTGATCAGTCTATGCCATAGTGATCAAATTAGGTACTACTATGTTTGGCAGAGTGGGCAGGTATCAAGTACTGCTAGAAATGACAAACTTCATAAAGTCACCAGAAGAGACCGTGGAGTACGCTAAGATTTTCTGGTAGACAGTTTTGCTGAAGTTGGACAGTTGACGAACAACCAGCAGGTGACACGGCACCCCAAATCATATCTGACAGGGGAATCATTGAATGTCAAGCAACTTGACTTCTGTCTCCCTTCTACCTTCCAGCTCTGGAACTTTGATTTTCAAATTACATGCACAAATTGCTTTTGTCCGAAAAAGAGATTTTACATCACTGATCAACACTCAAGTTTCTCCTTAGGGTATGGCATTTCTGGTAACACTTGAAGCCTTCTACCTTTAGATGCCTTCTGTGAATAAAGGTGTAATGTAACTGAATCTAAATTAGCATTTTAGCAGCAGCTTTAATTAAGCAACTGGATGTTAGCCATTTATTTAGCATCTTCTTGTTCCAACTCTTCAGGGTTGGCAGGACAGTGCCTGGCAGGAAGTCATCCACATCCAAGTTAAGCCCATGTTGAAACTGACTGGGCTTTCCCTTCGAGATATAACTCATTAATGATTCAAGAGAAGGCAAGGATTTCTCCTTGACGCTCCTTGACAATGCTATGTTCTTACTCTCCAAACAGCATTGTTCCCTAGAAACATTATTACATATTAGAGTGCTATATATGCTGTCTTATATAGAATTTGGCTTAGCTGGAGATCATATTACTTATGCAACAGTACAAGACATGCGGGAAGGAAGCTGGAGAGGTAATTACCTCAGGCAGCCTTTCTTCATGCGATGCTGAAACATAAAGCACACATGCAGTAGTGTCACAGGTTTATGAAAGACTGCCAGATTCTAAGGTCATTCTTGGAAACGGTCAATACTGTGAGTCCATGTTGTCTGTTGATGTTAGGAAAAGCTGTTAGGCATTATTTTCCTGCTTTCCACCTCTAGAAAGCACATATAAATTGCATGCACTAGCAAATCATAGTACTGAGTCACCAGGGAGTACTTGTATAGGTAGGCCATACAGAATCAAACACTGTGAAGAAACATACAAGAGAGAAAACAGCATAATCTGTTTGTATAGAATAATTGCTCTGTGATGACGGAGTTACATGAGCATCTTGTTTAATATATAGTGCAGTTTGCTACACCTGCTGAAAGACAGAGACGTACTCTTCTAAACCCAGTTAAACTAGGCAGACAAAGACACTTAGATTTAAAAGGCCCATTAAATCCCCAAGGTCCAAAAAGTATCCCAAAATTAAGCTTATAGTTCAATGTAATGAAAACCAAGTTTTAGGTTGGAATCTACCTCTACAGATTTTTCTCAAAGCTCCTTGAATGAAATACATTTGAAAGATTTTGATAAACCAGCTTTTATGGCAGCTATGTTGGAAGCTGTGTTCATCATTTGTTTGAAGAGTGACCAACTATAAAAGAGGCACATCAAGGTGAGTGGGTGGGGTGTTTGCCCAAGGTATATATACACGTGTGGACTTTGATCATGATGTACTGTGGCCATTAAACCTCAAAAAAAAAAAAAAGAGAACAAAAGGGTAGGTTGGGGGGAGATTAAGGCAAAAGTTGAAGCTCTTTAATGGGATCTTAAATCTTAGCTCAGGTAGTTATTGAATATCTTGATGTGGCTTATTATACAAACAGCTACATGTCTCACTTGTAAGTGTAAAATCCTACAAGGGAAGAGTTTGACTCAATGAGAAGACTGAACTTAGCTTTTAAATTCTCTGTGCCAATGGGTTGCCGCATTGGCATAGATGTTGCCAATGTAGCATTCTCTCTGCCACAACTACTGTACATCTTTGCAGGTGTAAAATCCTACAAGGCAACAATAGCCTTGTAGGATGTTTAAGGTGCCACTAGTTGTGGCAGAAGGCCCGATAATGCAATACTTACAAATGCAATGGAGTCAATAAGCTTTTCAGTAATGTAAAGCGGTATTATATTATTGTTAACACTGAGCAAACACATATAGATTACTTGGCGGCTGTTCTGTTCCTGTATCCTAGCACTTCCCACTAAAATGCACTGAGTTGCTGTAACAAGCCATTGAAATGTATAAAGTGATTTGTGAATTTATTTGAATTTTGCAAGCTCTTTGTCGCTTTCTGTCATCGTTGTAGTCTAAAGTTGATAGTTTTGGAGAAAGGCTTTTTATTGATTGATTGATTGATTTTACAAGATCCCTTTTACTTTGAAAATGTAACAGGAAGCTTCCCTACTACACTTCTCGGACGCATGCGGGCAGGACGGGAAGCAGGAACTGACTGATCGGGGGGGGAAGTGTGTATATTACCATGAGATCGCAGCTGCTCTGCTCCTCGCTCGGCTGCTTGCTGACTGTTTTCGGCCCTTTTCCCGCTTCCTGTATTAATAAAACAGTCAGACAAACTGCAGCAGCTGTGCCACATTTGTATTATTCCAGAAAAATGATGCACTATCAAACGGAGCAGAGAGGACACCCGAATTCTCCAGACTACCGCATTTATTTTAGTAAGTTCACCTCCGCCATGACGAATGGACCCCGTGTGTAACGGTTTGATTTCTGTAAAGAAAACTGGCCCGGGTCTCTTAGGTAGCCATGGCTTCCGTTCGCGGTAAATGTTTGATGACCTTCCTGCTGCAGCCGCGGTTCTTTGTGGTCGTGTTGCGTTTCTTTAACATTAAAGCCAAATGTGCAAAATTAGAAAACATCTCCACAAGAACATGCGGATTCAAATGATTTACTAATGAAAACACAAATAAAGTAGCGTGGGTGTATACATGTAGGCCATTATTCATAATCCTATATGTATTTTATGCTTCCCTGAGGCTGATTTAAATACATGAGACAGTAGGCTTCTGCAGTGTCATGTTGAGGATTTAATGCAATTTAAAAAATCTTTGTTGAAGCAGGGCCGTTTTGAGAGATGCAGTAAAGTGGGCTCTGACCAGGGGATTACTAATACAAAATACTACGTCTAATAAATTTATTTTCACATAATTAGACCATATCCTGAAACAAATAAAGCATTCTGCTTATGATTTTAACTTATCTGTGAGGTAAATGCATTTCGGTGTTGCCCATGGGGGGGAAAAAAATCCCCAAATGATCTCTGCCAAAGCCAATCTGCCTTTGGTACAGAGAGACAGTTCCCTCATAACATTATGCAGTCAATGTCAGGCCGTCATGTCTACTCTCAGGGCCCCAAGAGAGTGAGGTTAACCAGAAACTAGCAACAACATTTGGGAGTGGAAAGGAAGGAATAACCTGCCTGCAGACTGCAACCCCGTTGAACACAAGTCCTAAAAATGTTCATCAAATATTTTTAGGACAAATGTTTGATGAGGAATTGAATTCTGATTATGACTTGTACTCAGAACAGTGTCTGGCCAACCTGGTGATCAACAAGAGCAGAAGGTGGCAGGCTTTTGTGGCTGTCAACAATTATTCCTTAAGCTACGGAGGCGACTGTTTGTTGAATAAATAAATTGTCAGCATGTCTTGTTTCTTGACTCAAAACAAGAGTCAATAGCTGAATAAGCTGTTATTGGATTGGTAAAAGATTTGATGTTTGCTTTGGAATATAAAGACTTTTCAACATGACAACACTGACTTATTGACAAAAAGCATTCTTACAACAACAAAGTAAATTAGCAAAGCAATTTTTCATTCTTTTTTTAGCTAAATTTACTCATTATGGGGTGATCTTTATGCATGCAGCTTTTTACCTTATTTGCCCTTTTTGTTGCTTATTAACAAATCTGTTTATCTCCTAGAAACCTCTGATGACAAATACATTTCACCATTCCATGATATTCCACTTATAGCTGAGTCAGAGCAGGTAACTAGCTAACAGCTCAGCTTGTAGTTTTTCTTGAAAATGTGACATGTAAATAAGAAATAACAGATTTTTCTTTCCCTGTAGAATGATGATGTGCCAGCAAAAAAACCTAAGAGTGAGAATAAGGTATTATCCTGTTTAAATTCATTATCGGACTATTTTATGCAAGTGGACCTTTAATGCCCCAGGTTGAGCAGTTATTGGCTGTCTTATTCACTTCCAGGTGCTGTACAACATGGTGGTTGAGGTCCCTCGGTGGTCAAATGCTAAAATGGAAGTAAGCGAAAAGCTTCCCTGTATCCTCATATATGCAGGTTATATACATTTCATTACATGTTTTTTAAAGATGGACTAAAATTAAAATGATGACTAGTTTGAGGACATCTTTAGATGTCCCCTATCACAGTTTTCTCAAACATACAACACAGTTGTGCATAAACTAGCTTATAGGCTTTCACTCTTTGATTTTATCTTACATTTTAAATTGTTTAGCTGTATTCCTTAGCAGGGTATTGAGTCTCATTTGTACAAATACTCAGCAATTGTTCGACATTTTTGTTGCTAGTCCTTTTCCACAGTGGCCCTTATGAATCAAAGATGTCTGATAATAAAGCAGGTGTACGGTCGTTTTTATCTTCATTTCACGATTAATTCATTTGGACCTAGGCTCACAGTCTGAGTCACACCTGTCAGTCAGTGTGCATCTCTGTTGTAAATGCACGTTTTATAGATAACACAGTAGTTATCACTTCTTTTTCCAGATTGCAACAAAGGAGCCACTGAATCCCATCAAACAAGACGTGAAGAAGGGAAAACCCAGATATGTGGCCAACATTTTTCCTCATAAAGGATACATTTGGAACTATGGGGCACTGCCACAGGTCAGGAGAAGTCTGCAGTGTTTCTTCAAGATGGATGCTTTAAAGTGCACTGATTTTTAGATGCTTCACTTTGTTAGGTTTTATTATTTTGAGGGTCAAGTACTTTTTTCTATCTGTTGCAGCAAGGATTTGGTACATTGCAAAATTTTCAAGTTTTCCCACTTTAGAAGAACAGAGAGGAACCTTTTGTTATAAAATGCACTCTCCTCCTTCTGTTTAAAGAAGAAGAGTGCAATCCTTAAAACACCATCTCAACTGTGAAGCATGGGGTGGGGGGATAGTTTGGGAATACTTTTCTTAAGTACTAGTTTTAAATCCAGACATTTTATTGTGTATTTTGTTAGCTGTTGAATATTTGTGAGAAGATTTAGACTTTTTCCATGTTCTTTACTTGCTTATGGACTTTACCTCTATAAAGACCTGGGAGAATCCCAACCACAAAGACAAAGAAACTAACTGCTGTGGTGACAATGACCCCATTGATGTTTGTGACATCGGCACCCAGGTAAGCAGAAGTATATATACGCTGCTACTTATCTCCATGCCTATAAAAAGAAATGTGTACTTTTGGATTCTGTATCTGATCTTTACCTGTTAAACTGTTCAACTTCAGGTTTGCTCCCCAGGTCAGGTGATCCAAGTGAAAGTTCTGGGCATCCTGGCAATGATTGATGAGGGAGAAATGGACTGGAAGGTCATCGCCATCAATGCAAATGATCAAGATGCAGAAAAGCTCAACTGTGAGTGTCGTAGGCAAAAGTTCACAACAGACATGAGGATGATTCTGGATTAAATCTGTGCTTTGCTGATCTGGAGAGTATGAGAAGATTGGCTATTGTGGAAGTTCACCTTCTGTATAATAAATGAATGAATGTTTATTATTTTACCAAAGGAAAACATGGAGCCTGGTAGGATTTAGGCTAAGATAATTCAGTTTAAGATGTTAAATTCATATGTAAATTTGTCACTTACAAACTGATATTTCAGCTGTTCCGTTTATTTGTGGCTTACATTTAATTAAACCCCAAAATATAGTTAAAATTTTAAAATTTGAAAGCTACAAAAGATAAAGTATTTTTGATACAGAGATGTTGATATTCTAAAAAGTAATTTTAAGTTATACTTAAATGCATAAAAATACATGGTTGGATCTTTGCATGAATTATTGTATCTATGTGGCCTGTGACTCTGCTGAGGTGTAATGGTGCAGGCTGCTTTGTTAGCTGTTGCTACAACCTCATAAGCTACACACCATGTTGTCTGGCACATGGTCTGACACATAAAACTATTAAATCACTAGGTAGTAAAAGTCAGTTGAAAAAAATCAAGTATTTTATAATTAGGGCAATGCCAAGCAATTAGTCAACAAAAAATAAACAGAAACGAGAAAGCTTCATGATATCCAAAGCCAAAAGAACAATAAATGGAGCCGTCTTTCTAAAAGATGGCTCCATCTAGAAGAAAATAAAAAGTTGGAATGACTGAGCTCCCTGTCTTACAACTTAACAGGAGCAAAAGCGCTGGAACAAAAAGTGCAGAGAAGCCCTCTAGGCTTCCACCATGGACTAATACTCTGGCCTTTTAGATGCAGACACACAGAAAAAGCACACCAAGCTGCTCAAGTCCACAACAAACTCTGACAAGATGTCTGCAGATGAAGGCCAAGGGAAAAATGGGCGTGACATGTTGAGATGGCATTGTTTATGCAGTGGCTTCATCACTTCTCCGCTGTGGCAGTCAGGCACACCTGAAACACAGGAGAAAGAGCTCTGTCATGAGGAGAGCCCCTAGAGGTCAGAGACTGTAACAGTAGCCTTGTTAGGTTCTAGTTCTCTCCTCTTCCTCTTGGTGATACGCCATGGTTTCTGTGGGGTTGATAAAGGTTGAGAACCCCTGAAGTAGGAACGAAGATCTGAGAACATCCAGGCAGAGCTGCGCCGGATTTGCTAATGGAAAATGAATCTGGCCGGGGCGGAATGAACCGTACTGGTTAGAGGTGGTCTAGTGGAAAAGCTCCTTAACTTAAATACTAAACATGGTTATCTCAAAGAGGACCTTGGCCCAGTGAGCAACGGTTCAGTACTTTTTCCCCTTATCCAACGTAAGATACTTTTGACATTGCCTCCCAACTGTGTGGTAGCGGCTCTTGAAGCTTTGTCTCCTGCGCAGTTCATTTCTTGTCTATGTCCCCCAAAATCTTTAATAGGCTTCACAAATCCTCTCAAAGCTGCGCATTTTTCTACCACATTTTATTTTTCCATCCAGATTTCCATTATTGTGCTTGGATGCGGCACTCTGAGCAGTCAACTTCTCTAACAATAACCTTTTGTGTCTTGTGAAGGGTCTCAGTGACCATCTGCATAATTGTGTATTAGTTATCCTTTGTAATCGTTAAAGTACAGAGAGCTAATGTGGTGTTACTGTCTGTGCTGCTTGCTATATAATATATCTAATAAATATATTAGAATATGAACAAAAAGTTGATTCAATTCAGCTTTTCAATTCAAACCATAAAACATGTGTTAAATAGATTCAGAACTGTGAAATTAAATAAGTTAATTTAGATTATTATGGCTTTCTGCTAATAAATACCCCAAATTACGGTTACTATCATAAAGAAAGCATTACATTAAACAGTTTCTAACCATTGAGGTTTCATTGTCAACATGGATTTATTGATATTCAGTGCTCTTTAAACATATTGTGTGTGTTGTCAAGGCTTTGTTTTTTTCCACTAAGGCCAATTCTTAGAATCCTGAGAAACCTGCCTTTGTGAGTTACATTTCATGTGTAAACAGATAAAATTCGCTTTATCTGTTTCATGGAAACCTGAGTAATCTCCGACTCAGTTTTTCCCTCCTCCCCTCAGGTATAGAAGATGTTCGGAAGAGCCGACCAGGTCATTTGGAGGCTACTGTTGAGTGGTTCAGGAAATACAAGGTACCCGATGGAAAGCCAGAAAACCAGTTTGGATTCAACGGGGAATTCAAAGACAAGGTCAGGTTTGAGAATAAACAGAGCAGAGCAGCTGGTGGACTGGCGCGGCAGCTCAGACCAAATGTGCTGAAACGGATTTCTCTCTGCTGACAGGATTTTGCAGTTGAGATCATTAAGTCCACCCATGAGCACTGGAGGGCACTTGTGCAGAAGCAAACAAATGCTGGAGGGATTGAGTGGTAAAGCAAAGCAGATGTGTATGTGCATGTGAAATGGATAATGGAAAGTTGAACTTGGATATTTTTTTTTTCCTCAGCAAGAACATGTCCTGCTGTAACAGTCCTTTCCAGTTCAGTGCCGATGAGGCCAGAGCTGTCGTTCAGTCGGTGAGAGCTTCAAAAAACGTTTATGGCAGCAACGGTGGTAGATAGATCTGGTTATAAAATTAACATCAAATTATCTTTGCCATACATGTCAAATTAATTTTGTACTTTTGCTACAAAATTAATTGTAGCAAAAGAAAGTAACTACTCTTTTTCAGAGTAGGTACTTAATGGACTATAATTAAGTGCACTAGTTTAATTCATATAGAGTCAAAATTATACACACAGGTTCAAATATATACAGTCTGTTATGTTAAACCCTTATTCCAAATTGTATTAAATTAATCTCTTTGTACAAAATTCTACACACCCTGTTCAAAAATAAGTCGTTTTATAACCTGTTTGGTTTCAGGACAACAGTAAATTCAGATTGAACTGGACCTCTGATCTTAAACTGGGTCTAAGCTGCAGAGAAAAGTCAAAGTAAAGTAAAGTAAGCAAATCTGTGACTCTGCAAGGAAAACATCACTCAGTCCATGATGCTGAGTCCTTTATGAGAAGCTAAAGAGTTTTTGAAGTGGAGCAGATCTAAGTAATGCTAGATGCTACGAAAAATCTGTGAAATGGCTCTATGCCACTCTCTGAAAGTCAGCACCAATGTGGATATTGTATTTAAAATGATAAAGAACCTGCAGCTAATAAAAGCAAACTAACATTGGAGCAGTTTGAAGTTTAATGTTTTCTAACATATTCTTCTGAATATTCTAAAATCTACTTTAAAAAAATCTTGAAATTTGAATCTGGAAAAATACTGAATTTTGAACATGTATGAACTCTGGCACTTTACCCAATCTGTGCTTTTCTAATCCCTTTGTCCCTCAGCTTAATGCTGTCACTGTCATTCTTCATAGTTGAGCAGAGTTTTGTTGTTTAGAAGCCTCTCCTCGATTCCTTCCCCCACACTCGCTCTCAAAGTGATTAAGTAGCTCAATCCTGGGCTTCTCTGACCATGCACATTTCACCCGAAGGCTTTCAGCTTCTCCATGTGATGCACATTTCAGCCAGCAGGTGTCTCATAGTAGAAATCTTTACAGTGTTTATGTTAAAACTTCACTGTGGCGAATGACTGGTGTTACAGCAGTTCTTCAGTTTGAAAAGTTTCAGCCTTTCTGTTTCCTGTATGTGGTGTTTTTTTTTTTTTTTTATGGAGGACGGCAGTTTGGATCCGATGATTTGATTAGATTAGTTTTGTTTTGACAACAATCCCAAACATACTTCAATACTGTTTTTGCAATGGCAAGAACACATTAACCTTAGGTCTCTGGAACTCCTTAATCTTTATGAACCCTGCAAGAAACCAGGTTAGTGACAGCAAACCAACCAATTCTATCAAAATGTCCAAACATCCAGAGAGAATGTAGTTGATGGCTGCAAAATGCAAGCAGTTTCTCTGCAGACATTTTAACTTGACATTAGTGGTGACATATGTTGACATTTAAGCCTTTATGTGTAATTTTGACTAGGAATGGATTAAACAAAATCAACAACAAATTCAAACTTTTACATGTAAGTCATGTTTTTAATAATCTTTGCAATCTGGAATAGATGATTAAGAAAATACTTAATCCTCCAAATGAATGACATCCATACTCTTGAGAGTATGTGAACATCTGGGAGGGGGCGGATAGTAAATCCGACTTGGAATCTAATTTAATCTGCATCTCAATGATTTCACTTTCAGGCCCCTGCTTTTGGTAGTGCACATCCTGTGTCTGCAGAAGGTAAGCAGAAAATATTTTTATCTCTCAAACTCATGTTCAGTGCTTAAATTTCTGATTTCATCCTAAATATCTTCTCGTCTCCTGCAGTGGACAAATGGCATTTCGTATGAAGTTCTGAAGTTCCCTTGGAAACATCAGATCGTCTTGAATTGAATTGAAGTATTATGTATCCTGCTGCTTTTTCTTGTATGCAGGCAGATTTATTTTTTATACGCACTTGCAGTGGCATGTCATATTTAAACTGTATGGGCCAACAAAGACATGCAACACTTATATTTTTGGGTGATGTTTTCCTTTTAAACGAACAACTAAGTTGGTTGTGCACTGGGGTATATTTGTTGGTAATACTTGGAGTAAAGTACGTACTCACCTGAGAACAGTGACCAGAAATTGGATTGTGTTTTCAGCTACACACATTATATACAAGGCTTTGTATACAGCAAGAATATGTTTCTAATATTGGATAAATAATAATAAAAAAAAGTTCTAAACCTGGCTTCAGTGCAGCTTTTTTATTGTCCAGTTAGAGAACGTTATTCACCTTAATAGGGTGGGAAAAAAGTGAAGCTAGTTGCTTTAAATAAATATAAGTTTTATTAAAAAAAAGGAACACCCACATGTCGGCAACATCAGGAATGATACAATTAACAGCTTTCAAATAAACTGCATCCAGTACATTAGAATACTTACAGTATTAACAGCCAACCTCATTTTATTGTTTTAGCACACCGAACTTCGAGAGAACTTGGGCAAAATTTTGTTAAATTTTTTTTACCTTTTTTTCATTTTTTCTTTTTTTAGTGTCTAACTGCAAAAAGACCAAGTGTGTACAAACAGCTGGCTTAACCTCGCTGAGTTCAGCACATAAAATGTACAGGTTAAGTCAGGAAAGTCATTCAAGTAAAGTTGACTCACTCAGAAACACTCTGAAGCATCTTCAAGTATGGCTATGCTTTAAACCCGCTTCTGGTGCCTCGGCTTTCTCATCGACAACCTGCTACTGTAGCTGGGTCCTGTACAATGATATCCAACCTTCTTTATTTAATATTATGAAGATTCATTTTACAAAACGATTATAAACCAGAGCCTCTAAAGAACTGAGCTAGCTTCTATAACTGTAAACATTGCTGTGAACGTGAGTGTAGTATTTACAAACAAATAGTAAAACTTCCTGGATGATCCATTGTCATTTCATTTCATTCACCTTGAAAAGCTCCAGTTATTATTTTTTAAATTTATTTTAAAGGTCATATATGTGGAGCTAAGGGTCTATTTGACAGAATAAAAAGAGCCTAATGTGAATATCAGTGAGTTGTACTCCTGCAATACAAATTCTTGCTATGTACAATGTAACATAATTTATCTCTTTTTTTTTTTTAAACACATGTACAATTTGTTTAAATAAAACATTTAAATTTTTTTACTACATACTTCTTTTACTAAAAAATAAATGAAGTGCTTTCAAAGTAATCAATATGTGAAAGAATTGGGGAGAGTTTTTGTTAAAGTACGACTGATTTTCAGTTAAATTGCCATAATTAAGTGTAAGACATAATTAAGTTGCTCAGTGGTTATAAATTAAATTTACTAACATGCAGGCGCAAAACGTGCAGTCACATTAATTACTGCTGTGGTCTTGCGTAGCAAAGGCAAACAGATTGCTTTAACTTAGTCAATATTTTTCCCTTTTGTCTACTGAGTGCATATATGTTGATTAATTTTGAAGAAAATACCCTCTCACTAGCTAAAATAGAAATTTTGCAGAATAGCATCTGTTTTTCATTTGAACTTATGTGAAATCTATTAAACAAGAACACAATCAGGATTCAGAACGAGTCCCTAACTGTAAAAAAAAAAAAAAAAAAAAAGATTTGATGAACATAGATTTTCAAAAGATGCACACACAATTAGTTAAAAATGTCCCTGATTTTACAGTAATGTTAAAGTTCGACTAACACTTTCAAAGCACACTGAAAGTAAAAACAAGAGCTTCCTTTTGCCTTTTGGTGGCCTAATATTGTGAAAGTAGCACCTAAAGAAAATGACCGATATGTAATAATCCTATTGCCGAGCTAGTTTTGAGGTATATGACAGGTTTATGCTGTACATTATTTATAAGCCTTTTCATTTCGTCAAATGTTTCACATTGTACATTTCTACTAGGTTGAATAGCACCTTGTTAAAATTAATCAGTTGAAACCTAAAGAAACACAATGACACCCGGCATAATTTACAACATAAATCCCAAAAGTCCAATATAGGTAATTAACTTACTGTACAAATCTCACCTGCCCATCTTAATTCAATCACTACAGCAAGTCAGCTGCCCTCTGACACTGAGATTACCCTGTTTTGTGTTCCTCAGTGTATAAAAGCACATTTACTGAGCACCACAGACATAAAACTACATGCAATATTCACAAGCCAGGATATTTGGAGAATCTACAGTAAGGAGCTATAAAAACAGTCACAGAAAACAGCAAAGTAAACCTGCTAAAAACTAAAGAGAAAATATATATATATATTTTTGTCCCCAAAATGTTTAGAATGCACCACATGAATGGCTCAATTTTACAGTATAAATTACACCAGATAGTGATAAAAGCACCAATAAGATGACAAGTTAATTTTCTTTCCAGGTACTTGAACTAAGTACAACAGATGCATCTCCATAAATTACAATATTATTGGGAACTTGAATTATATCAATTCAAACTCATAAATTCATTTTGACAGTCTGACATATAGCACAGTTTTCTGTTACTTCAGATTGCTATGGCTGCCAGCAAATAAAAAATAAAATAAAATTCATCTTCTTCTACATAAGACCAATAAAAAAGGTTTTTAAAACAGATATGGATATAAAATGGCTTACACAATGATGGTGTGTACTGCTGACTTGGTATCAGATAGCAGTGAGTTATTTGGCCTGATTTCTTTTTTCTCTACTTTGTTGTAACTACTCCAATAACAATAAAAATAATAATAAAACATATTGCTGATGTTCTCAAAAAGTATGAAACATGGTTTAAAAGACTATATATCTATAAGAGTTTATAAGAAAAGCCTCACAAGCACAAATATTTCTCTCAAGATAAAACTTTTACACACCACTTCATTACATGGATACATTAAGTAGTGCAGCTGTATTACCGAAAAGCACAACACAATAAATACATTTATTCAAAATGAGTATCATGAAACCAAAAATAAGGGAAAGAGCAAATTATCAATCTCAAACACGCTGTTAGATTTTAAGGTTTGCTACAATCAATACTAAGACCTTAAAATGATCATTAGATCTTTTGAGACTTTTTACAATTACTTATGTAACTGCTCCAATATTAATTGATGTAAAGTTGAGAGGAAGGAAAATGTTCAGTAAACTCTTGAGATTCAATGTAAATTTTCCATTCAGTGATGATTTGAGGACCCAAGTCATCTGTTGGTTTTGATCAACTGTGTTTTATAAAGTCCAAAGTCAGTACAGTCACGAGTCCCTTCCTGCTTTCCTTTGCTGACAAGCTTTAAGGAGATGCTCACAGATCTAAAACTCTTAGACAACCAGCGGAGTATTATCAACAGAAGCACCAAACAAGAAGAAAAGCTGGAGGCTGTTATTTAAGTAAGCACCTCAGTAGAGCCATGGTCTAATCAGCATAATGCAACACTGTACTGATGCAGAAATGTATGCAAAAAGCCTCAACAAAGACATACTTTAATATAGACCCACATTTCAATATGAAAAAACTTTTTGATTGTTTTTATGAAGAAAAGCTAAGAAGCTAATAAATTAGTTTTCATTTGCAGTAAGCCATAATCACTGAAAGCAACAGAAATAAACACTTCAGATACACCACTCTGTAATGGACCTATTAAATGGGTGTAACTGCTTTGCTCTGAATTGCTAAAATAAATTACATTTTTAAAGGTATTCTAATTTACTGAGATGCACCTGTATATATTTGTTATACAGCATGATCAGATTGTAATTTTTAATTTAATGTCTGAAACATTAAACTCAAAATTTTTTTTAAAAAGTGCTCTTAGAAACACTGACTTCTTAAAAATGATGGATGATGTCGGGTGATTTTAGACAGTTACCAGCAGATGAACTGTGAGTCTCTTGTAGAGTGTATTCTGGTTTTAGTGTGAAGGCATTTGAAAGTGGTGATAAGCATACTTTTCAGCACCGTGAGTCTTAGACTTTTGAAAGTCAGTGTTTTATGCAAATATTAGAAATTTTGTACGAAAAATAAAGCCACCATTAAGAGAAACTTTGTTTCCAGCTGAAAAAGTTCCTTGTGTGTTAGACTGAAAGCACCACTGTTTTTCTGGTATTGCAATAGTTACCTCAGTAGGATCAACTAGTAAAGCTCGGTTGTGTGAGAGTTGAGAAACGTAGCCCATTTGTTTTTCCATCACATGGTTGCCGATAGTGATTTGATGCATGTGGTTTGGGTTGCAGCACCTTCAAGTTCCTTAGAGGTTGTTTTCTACACAAACTGACTGTAAGGCCCTGTGACCTTGGTGAATGCATATGGAGTTGTGATGACGTGAGTATTAGTTGTGAACGATGATGATGATCCTTCCATTAGTGCCTTTATGAAACGCTTGTATGGAGGTTCTCCTGTAGTCTCTGAAGACTCTGAATGCTCCCGCTTACCCCCTTTCTTGCTGCTCTTGCTCGGAGTCCCTTCCCCGCCATTCCTCTCTGCATCTTCCTCTTTCTCGCGAGCCTTTTCTGCCATCTTAGCTTCCCACATGGCCAGCCCATGCTTTGCCTCATTCAGATTCTTGTGCTGGTAGAAGACAAGGGAAATGCGTGTTGGGTGGTTGCGGTCTGGGTTTTTGAGGGGTGTTGTGGCATGTAGCTCTCGTTTTGCACACTCAATGAGTACAGAGCCATGACTTGGAGCTACAGCCACACCACCAATCTCAGGATCCAAGAAATTGTGCTCGTTGTCTGACCACATTTCTGGTTTTTGGGGGATTGTGGGTGTCTGAGGCGTTCCAGGCTCCGACTTAATATTGGAGGCTATATGTCCACCATTGAGAAGACCCAACCGTGACTGTGTTTCAGGGTTTAAACAGCCACTGCTGATTTGAGCTGGGAGCATCTGTGGATTAGGAATGGCCACATCTGTATTAAGTTGCATAGGGAAGGAATCACGGCCTGGGATGTGTGGACTCTGAGGCAAGTATGAACTTGGGTATTCTCCAAACTGATTGCCTTTACTTACAGTAAGTGTATAATCCATGCCACCATGAACAGAGGGTGCTCCTGTTAGGGTGTCAATGAACCGGGCATCTGAGGTTCTGTTGTTGCCAAAAGGACCATAGTGTCTCATGGGCTGAGGTGGACGCATGGCACTGTAACCATTGACTTGGAAGCCTGGTTGACTGTACCTAGATGGATAATTGAGCTCAAAGCGTTGGGCACCATACTGCTGCTCAGGGAAAAACGCTGGCCGCTGTTGGCGATAAGCGTCCAGCTGATTTTGGTTTGGTGCATAGAACTGATGGTATCTTTCAACAGGCATTCCTCCGTTACATTGGTGACCTGATTGTGGACGATTTGGCCCATTCATGTATGAGTTTGGAAGTGAAGAGAGGAAATGGTTGGCAGGTGTTGATGGCTGAGCGAGGTACATGCTTCCTGGCTTTGGAGAGCCTGGAAAAGAGCCAGGACTGTTAGAGAACCTTGGGAGAGCAGTGTTTGGTGAGGAAGGGTAAGGGGGGCACATGGCCTGTGGTTGCTGAATTTGCTGTGGCATGACCCCGAGGGGATATGATGGGTGACCTGACTGAAGGGGGGCTCCCACGGCACCTAGAAAACAAAAGACCAAAGAAGGTCATATCACTGAGCCATATTTTAAAATGGGAGTTTCCCAAAAAAGTCTTTATAAAATGTTTCTCTACCTGTAAATGGAGTGCTCTGGACAGTGTTCTCATAAGTGCCAGCCTTTGACTTGGCCAAAAGGGCCTTTTCTGCCTTATCATTTGAGCTTTCCAGCATGGCATTCTTGTTGGCAGCCGCTTTTCTAGCATCCAGTTTCTTCTGGCGGCAAGACTTGGCAGGCTCTGCAAGCATGCGCACCTGACGACGGAAGGCACTGAGGACTTGAATGGCCCCTGATTTTATTTTTTCCTGCTGGCCCTCCTCACTGCCAAACTCGTCAGTGCTAGAAGCCTTGTAAAGAGGTAAGACGTGGAGCTGCTCATCTTCTGGTATCTTTCCGATATCTCGATTATCCTCCCTCGTTAATGTGCACACCTGGGAAAAAAGGTACATGCCAGAATAAGTTACATAAATGTAATAAGTTACATATGGATTACATAGAGGTGCACATTACATATTATATAGATTACATTTCTTTTATCTGTACTATGGATATTATTCAGGCTTATTTGGTATCTCAGAATTTCATTTGAAAAAAAGTTGGAAATTGAGAAAAATGTTCTTTCTATTTTACAATTATCCCCAACTATGTGTTGACCTATTAACAAAAACCCCAATAAAAATATTTAGATTTATAGTTGCAACAAGAGAAGATATGACAATACTATGGGAGCATGAATACTTTGACAAGGGAGTGTAAAAACATGTTTCCTAGGTTCCCACGCTTACCACAGTGCTTCCTCCCTGCATGTTGTGGAGGTCTCTATGAGCATGGGCACAAAAATCCAAACATGCAGTCACTCCGGAGAAAGGTCGTCCCTCCTTGATCCCCAAGCGACAATCTGGGGCCCTGTGTTCATGTTCTACCTATGGACAATACCAAGAGGAAATACAAAAACTCAAAACCTTACAAAAACCCTGCCAGAAATGTAAGAACTGTCTAATCTGTCTAATCTATGTCTAATGGTGTTTTCTTTGTGCAGATCATTTTCACACACAATCCTTCAGAAGTGTAGATTCTGTCATGCTATTATCAAATATGATCCTTTTTAAGACACATAGTGAAAAAAAATCTTGTAAATGATAAATGTTCACTTACAGCCTTTCCCACAGACAAATCAACTATAGTGCACTCTTTTTATGGTCATATTAAGATGTTTTTGCAACTCCTTATTTTACTAAGTGCCCTCATTAAAGTCAGAAAGTACAAATTTCACAACATTACTTTGAAATGATGGTCTAATAATAATTTAAAAGCCTCCTAGCTTTTGCTTATTTGATCTCAGGATCAACTATGTCTTTTATTTGTGTATATTATTTTAGTAGATAAATAGGAAATTATTTGATGTATTGAGGTTTTATAATACCAAGATATACTCACCTGGTTTCCATAGGCTTCAGGGGCCATAATTTTATACAAAGGAGCCAGTAATGTTGCCAAATTCTGAAAACTTTTCTCAATATTCTCTTCCTAAAAAAACAGAATGTTTAACATCAAGTTATTAACATCAAGTTAAATATAAGTGTTTTTAATTTGGCTACAGCCATGATCCTCAACATAATTTGTATTAAGTACCTCTCTGACATCATCTCCTAGTAGCTTAAACTTCCTTGGGATTTTGCTTCGGGCAAACTTGCAGCCATTATAGTACATGCTCCAAGAGCAGCCAAAAGAGAAAGACGCACCGCTGGCTTCAGGATTAAAGCCCTGGCATGCACAGGTCCTCCTGAAAGTGTACAGGTCACATATCTCTGTGTTAAACCAACTAGAGAGAGTTGACAAAACAAACTTAGCTAAAGTACTTTGAATAACAGAATAGATTTACACTGTGGGCGTATAACTTGAACATAACGCATTTCTAATATTTAAGTATTCAAAACAACTAAATATGAAGAAGTTATTTTATTTAAATAATCAGGTTAGAAAATATATGTATATGGACTCTTTAAACAGTGATGTATTCAAGCATTTATTTCTTTAATTTATATGACTTGCAGCCAATAAAAACCCAAGATTTAGTTTGTCAGAAAATTTTAATATAATATAATTTTAATATAATATAAACAAAAGGATAAGCAGTACAGTATGTTCATGTACTGTACTGTATGTGCTCAAAACATTGAGGTTCATTTTGCATCAATTATTGCATCAATGCAGTATGACATGGATTTAATTATAAGACACTTCTGAGTACTGCAATGCTGTAACTTACTCCTCATTGAAAGCACAGCGTCTCTGTGTATGAGCTCCATGTTTTGTTAGAGTTTCACTCAGCTCGAGGTAGAGGCGGTCAGCCAAGCTGGGCTGGATGCCTTCCCAGACCAGAATTACAATTATGATGCAGGCAGTGTCACATCTGTGACCAGTACGCTCACGCACCAAAACCAGTAGCTTTTCCTCTACACTTGCTCGCCGAATCACCTGAAACAGAGCACACACAGGTATCACAGAAATATTTAATTGCAGCCAAATTATCAGATTACAAATAAAATACAAAAAAATATCTTCAGACCCATTTGGCTATGGGGCATCCTTGTGTACTTTTCCCCTCTTTGCCGGTGTAAATTACTTTCTCAATCCTGATGGCTGGTCCAGTGATGCCAGACCTTCAAAACATAATAAAACGTTAAGAAAAACCACACAGAAGTTGTAAAATATTGTCAGCTTTCCTCTAATGCTCTTTTAATTTGTGGATTACCTTTTCTCCATCAGCTCTCGAATGCCAGCGACAGTAGGTGCTGAGCCCAAATGAGTGTAATATGGACCTTCATCCTTCTCAATGATTTGATCTAAATTAAATAAGGCATAAAATGTTAAGATTTACAACCTAAACCATTGATCACATTTCATCACCCACAGGATGAGACTTACCAACACAGTGGCATGATGCGATCTCATATTGAGTTTTCATGGGGGTATCCAGAAGATTCTTTACGGGGGTATCTAACAACTTCATGGGGGAATCTATGAAATTTTTAAGGAGTTGTTCCTTCTTGGGAGTGGAGAACAGGGTATTTTTCAGAACAGAAGCTGCTGTGGGCGTTGAGTCTGTCCCACTCATATCCATGTTTGTTGATAGTATGGTGACAGCCCCTGAGGATTCCACTTTGACTTTATTTGATGAATTAACAACAAGAGGTTTCTTCTCGAATAGATTTGAGAGCTTGTACTGCCTCAAGCTTTGTTCCATAGAGGCAAGAATGTTCCCTGGTTTCTTGTCTTGAACACATAGTGATTGTTGACTTTCAGTCTTGATCTTGACCCCACCCATCCCTGCATCACGGGCCATAAACGGCTGTTCCTGCTGCCATGATGTGGGCAGCTCGAATCTGGGGCTGTTTTCCAGTTTTACAGCTCCAAGGTTTTGTTTGGAGTCAACTGGGCTTCGAGGGAGTTGAGAAGGGCCATGGCGATCCTGCCTTTGTAATAGACGCATGCGAAGAGCCGCATGCCTCTGAAAGTCAACATGGGGACCTGCTGGTCCCAGAGGTAGTCGAGGTCCAGTTTGGAACTGAGTGCAAGAAGCCCTCGTCTGCTCCTCAGCTTTGGGATACATCCGTGTTCCTGACTGTTGGCTGAACAGACCCTGTGGTAGGTGAGGTTGTGACTGTGAAGAAGTCTGGGCTAAGTCCACCTGGTTGGGCTCATGGCAGTGGTTGTTAGGCTGCTGTGGTTGAAACTGTTTGAGGTTTTGGCTGCCTGAGTTTTCAAGACACTGTCTTTGATGTTGTGGTTGTTGCATCTCTGTGTTATTGTAGGCGAATGCTGATTGGTCAGTGTGTTGATGGTCGTTACTGAAAGGCTGATCTGGTTGAAGCTGGTGTTGGCCTGGTGGAGGCTGGCTGCGAGGTCGGTAGGTAGGAGATTTGAGCTGCTGGGCTTCAAACTGTGGTGGGTGGGACAGCGGGCGTTGAAGATGACAGTGCTGCTGTTGTGTTGTTAAAAACTCTACTGACAATATCTCCTGCAAGTCTTTGTCCTCGTGAAAGTGCTCTGATTCCATTGGGGAGAGGTAGCAGTTAGATTGTTGATTCTGAGGGAAGTTTTTTGTCTCAGGCATTTTCTGGAGTAAATGTTGCTGCATCTGAGGTGCTTTAGAGTTGGACTGCTGCCACTCAGGGGCAGTGTTGTGCTGAACTGAAGCACATTGCATGTGAGCAGGTAGGCAGTCTGGCTGTTTTTGAAGCGAGCTGTTAGACCCTCGGCTGGTGTCTGTAAAAAGCCCTTGTGTCTGCGTTTCACTGTACCTTTGCACTTGGTTTGGCTCCAGTATCTGGTTTTGAACTGGGGGGCTGGTGGTCTGCTGTTCTGACTGAGGCTTAGCTCTCCACAGCTCTTGCTCTTTTGCCTGGGATGCTGTGCACTGTGTCGGCTGCTGCTGGGAATGTGAAAGATTCCTTTCTATCCAATTAGTTTGGCTGGGAGTGGAACATGAAATGTTGACTCTTTGTTGATGTGTATCCTCCACACCGTTTACTGACACAGAGTTACTGCTCTGCTGGAGGCTGTTTCCCATTTGACCATCAGGTTGATGCTGTCGCCCAGAGTTATCCTGAAAATTCTGACCTTGAGTCCCATACTGGAGTCCCATGCTGGTGTCATGATACAGACCAGCTCCATTGTCATTTTGGCTGTTCTCATTTGCACCAGAAATAAGAAGAGATCCATATCCACCTGCCTCTGCAGCCTGTGAGGGGTTATTGTGGTTCAGAAATGACCTTGGGTTGTATTCCTGCTGGGTTTTTGTATATTTACCTTGAGGGTTTGTGTTATCTGGAAAACATTGTGCCCCACTGGGATGCTGTTGTGCCCCCAGAACTATCTCTTGACCAGAGCAAGATGAAAGCTGTTGCTGTTGATTTACTCCAAAGTTACTAGAATATCCATTTACTAAATAGTTGCCAGAGTTGTAGCTGTTAACACCTTCTGCGGATGTTGCAGGTGGCTGCTGCTGCTGTGACTCTGACAGCCCTGAGGTTACAGCAGGAGGTTGAGCACCTTCACCAACTGAGCGTGTGGCGAGTGAGTCATTGACAGTATCCAGCTGTGATCCAGATGCTTGTGTTGCAATAGAAACTTGCTCAGGATAATACTGAGACAAGGTTTTTTCCAACAGATCACCGGGAGTACTTTCTATGGTTGAGGAAGATGATACAGCACCATTTGGAACAGACTTATTTCGTGGTCGGCTGAAAATATCCCTGTTAGGTATGTGACAGTTTCTTATATCAAAATTAATATCAGTCTGAGCAGAAGTCTGTTCCATTTCAGTTTTCTTTGTCAACTCAGAGAGGTTTTTCACAAAATTACGGCTTGAGTCACCGTTTTCTTTCATGTCACCATCTACTTTTATTTTCTTAGTTTGGTGGACCGCTAAGGACTGCTCTGCGAATCCATGCTTCAACTCTCCATTCATTAAGTCTCCGTTCATCTTGAAGAAACCCGATTGGAACAATGCTTGTTCGGAAGCAGGAATGTTGCAGTTCTCTCTGTATCTCTTCATGGAGCCAGCAGCTTTACTGGGTTCATAATGTACCGCACCAGTAATCCAGCTTTCACTGTCGCTGATCTGCACAGAATCCTCCTGTGAACACCGAGCTCCATTCTGGAATTTGTGAGAATGATGGTGAGATGTTCCGAACTGTCCCAACATTAAACTTTCTTCCGCCTCATGTTTGGCCTCTTCTGTTTCCATCTGTCCTGCTCAGAGCCCATACATCAGGCTGCCCTTTGTCCCACCTGCAGAGTAGAAAGACAGCATGAAAAGGTTACTTTGAATATTTCTCAGATGAAAACATAGAAACAATCTTCAATGCAGACTGCAGCCTTTCTAATGATATTACTTGTTTCAACCAGAAGAATAAACTGTTTAAGTTCATAGTGTGCAAATATTAACCATTGATACAATTACCACATTTATTATTGAGAATTTTCTGTGCCTAGTTTTAGTTTTATGATTTGTTTCACATCATTTCAAACCACAGGCTGACACCACATACCAGCACTTCTTGTGTTAGAATAAATAACATATATTGCCAAAGGTTTATAGTGTTCTTGAAGACATAAAAGGTTGCGCACTGGTCATTTTCAGTCAATGTTAAACACATCATTTTCAGGTATTTAGAGACAGGTGAGACTGGTCGAGAAGCTCGACCAGTCAGCTTCTCACCCTACAGAGGAGAGTGTAGGAGTAGAACTTCGAGTCAGCTGAGTTGGCTTGGGCCTCATTTCCAGTGTTTTGGGCACGTCTTTTTGGAAGGAGGTTCCAGGGGACCGCCCAAGACACGCTAGAGAGAATATGTCTTTTGGCATTGACATAGTCTATGTTGACATAGTCTCAAAGATTTCAGCTTATATATTAGGGCTGTACAATATTAGTAACACTGGCAAAACATACTATTGGCACACAGAGTGTATGACACTTGAAATACAAAACTTTATGAAATATTCCATCCAACAGCTCTGCGCATTTGTGATGTTTCACATATTGATATGTGATGATGACTGCAATTTAACATATTATGCTGCTTGGCTTGTATATCTCCTGAAAATATCAATAAACCACTGGAAAATGTATCTGAAAATATGATAGCCAGTCCATACATCATGGGGAACTGATCAGATAATCACCTGAATCCAACAGAAAATGCATGAAATCTGGGAATGAAAGTAAGGGTTTATTATCCTAACATTAATTTATGAACTCTACCCAATTTAAAACATTATTAATGTGTTCAGGTTGAATATAATGTGATGGATATGGATTTTGGGCTATGCAGCAGCCAGTGTCTGGACCCAAGACAAATTTCCTTTGGGACAACAAAGTTTATCTTATTAAAAAATGAATTAGATTTTTTAAAGGTATGAAACACTGCATTTCTGTTATTTATACTATGGATACATTTCTACAAATAAATGCTGGAATTTAGGAAAATATTGTTGCAGCAACACAGCAAAGTGAGTAAATTCTACTTCCCTACCCCATGTAAATCTCCCTTTGTTTTGTATGTTAATCAGCAACTCTGTCAGGACATGAACGCCAGTGTCAAGCTGCTTTCAGGGCAGCTCCATTCCTATGGCACGCTCCGTGTTTTACAAAGCACCAAAGAATCCAAGCAGCTCGTCACTGTTAGAGACGCCCATGTAGACCAAGAAGAAAAAATCTTTGCAAACCCAGAACAAAGCCAAGAAATCCCAGCTGTGTGTGCGTCTATCTGGGCTTTATACAGATATACAAACACACACAGCTACCATGCTGTAATTTAAACCCAAATTTACAGCAGTGCTTAATACTTACATAATTGACAGTGTGATGTATTTTTGCTCTACAAGTAACACAGTAAACTAAGCCAAAGATATACTGATGAAATGGCAACATTGGATGTTTCCTATAGGTCATATGTGCTTTAATCTATTTTGGCTTTCTAATAGTAATAAACACTGAACTGCAGTTTGAATTACTATTCACAAACTGAACTCTCCAGTAAGATTTTGTTCCAGCACCAGAAGTCAGTTTCTTTGTTTCTGTGCTATTGTTTATCTCCCTCTCTGTCCGCCTTCACCTCTACCCTATAATTACATGTCAGATTCTTCTCTACTTATGTTGCCATTTATCTTTTTCTTCCTGTTCAGTCTAATATCTAACCTAGACAATCATCAACCTTTCTACACAGTTTTTTTTACCTAGAACTAGTCAGTCACATTGCATTGTACAAAGTCCAGAGTAGAAAATGAGCTTATTAATAAAAAGTTAAAGAAAAAAACTAAATCAGAAGGGTTATTTAGAGAAAATTTTAAAATGAAGACTGACCTCAGTAACCTGCCTTTGTAAAGCTGTGCCACAGTTTCACAGATTGTGCATCCAATAATAAAATAAAATATACCGAAACATTTTAAGCAACAAATTGTGATGCTTAAAAGTGACACCTGCTAACCTAAAGTGTGAACAGCAACACACTTTAGGTTGTCCACAACTTTTATTTGCATCAACATATTTAGTAATATACATTTGAAATGGTCAGTAAAGCATCTTGAATATTCAGTAGAAATACTCTGCGGTCAGATGGAGTGAAATGTTTCGTCTTTTGATGTGATTATGCTAAGTCTGAATTACGGTCGTAACAGCTGTGTCATGTTAGTCAGCTGTCAGAAATTTAGAATTGAAATAATTCATAGTGAGATGATAGATGTTTATCGAGATTGTCTTTCTCTGCCAATATGATGGCAAATCATTACATGCAAACTACATGGTGAACACCTCTTGAAACTAGAAAAGTTGTATGTTAAACTAGTAAGAAATAGCTTTAACACTTAAATGACCTTTTTTGCTGACAACTTAATAGTCTGTTTATATACCAATGCACTGAAGACAGGCATCCATATTTTTGGTTAGAAGCATACTGTTTGCTCCATTTAAAGGCTCAGGTTAAAATATGATGTTGCTAATATACACCCTAGGCATGGACTCACACTAAAAGCTTAAGTAAGCATTTTTTTTAAATCCCGGTATTTATACAAATAAATTGTATATTACTATCTAATTCCTTTTATTCAAATGTTCGCAAACAGATGAATTTGTCTTTCTTGTAGTTTTCTTTCATCCAGCTAAATGCCAGTGTGCAGCACCAGGTGGGGTGGGGCAACACTGCATTATTTTATAATGGTGCAGCCATAGAAAACCTCTGTCACTTGAGCGCTTTCTTTGGCATCTCACTGAAATAAGCTGCGATCAATAAGAATGCTATGATGAAAAACATAAGCAAAATTTTAAAATCATTCTGTTTACCTTGTTTTTATTATTACATGACACAATGTGTGCAATAAATATTTAAAATGGAACATCTGTTCCCTTTCTGCTGTGTGATTTGCCTTGGACTGAACTCATATTCAAACTGTTTTGTCCTCCCAAAGAAAGTGCTTGTGAGATTTGAGGCCTGTCACAGCGTTTGTAGTCTGTTTGCTGTTACTTGGCAGCCCTATGTGACATTCATCATTCCAACAGCTGCTTGGAGGCTCAGGTCCCTGCACTTTCAAATTCAGACCTTAAGGCAGCTACGCTTAAAAAACTCTTACGGCAAAAAAGAAAAAAAAAATGTTTCTTCAGTCATATTCAGTTTAGAAAAATAGAAGAAAATATAGAACATGCATAGAAATATTGAATATTTTAAAAATAAATTTTAAATGTATGTTTAGGAGGCTGTAGCTATTTAGGTTGTAATGTCAGGCACAAACCAATGATTGTGTTTAAAAGTGGATTTTTGTCCCCTGAATTTTCAAGCTTTGTCCTGCCAACTTATCATCTACTCACCGATATTGTGAAGTAAAACAAAATAAAATTGATTTTAATTACATTATACTCACATGTATATATTAAAAGTTCACCTCTATGTTAAAAGATAAATAAAATCTGCTGCCAAAGCTAAAAAAAAAGGTAGATCTTGGGCAGACTTGTAAATCAAATACACATGCACTTGCCAAGTCACACTAGTGTTTTGTTCAGTAGTTTTAAGAATAGGCCATAATGTCAAGTACAAATTTCCTTTGGTGAGAGGGCCTGGTTGTATTTTCCTGTTTAAAAGATAAGAAAATGAAACATGTACAAAGTCTAAAGACTATACATTTTTGAAGGGTTCAGCGCAATGAGAAGCCAAATTACTTATATAAATGTGCTTTTTTTTAACACTATTATAACTTTTATGCCACTATTATCAGTTCATCAACATACTGTATTTAACTGACACAATCCTATAATTTTCCCTCTGTTGAAAATAAATAATAATTTTACCATAACACAATAACAAACAAAAAACAAGAAAACGGATTGAGTATATTTTCAATATGAGGCTTGCTAATTAGCATATTACACCAAAAGTCAGTGTACCTTGTTTATTCTGATAGCATGGAGAAGAACTAACAGTGATATCTTATCCTTAGCAGTCCTTTGCTTGCGTAATTAGGTCAGATGACTTGGATAGCACTGTTTTAGTGTCCCCATGGTAAACAATCAGCTCGAGCTGCTGCTCCACAAACCTAATGACCTCTGGCAGAATCGTCACCACCCTACAAGCTAGTTGACTATATGAAAACAAATGATAAAAAAAAGACATGATTAATTTCCAATGATTATTTGTCTTTTAAAGATCAAGATAATAAGTTCTGTTTTTGCAAAGATCTTTTACAAAGATTTGAAGTTTTGCCAAAGAGAGAACAACTCTTTCACTGCTTGTTTTAATGCACCGCTTGATTATTGCATTGTAGGCAGATTGCATGATGACAGTTCATGATGTATAGCTTGCTTGTGCAGAGAGAGGGACTGACTGCACTGGAAAGAGTAATTAAAAATAGCTGATACAGTAAAAATAAATTCAGAATTCATAACATAATTCAGAACCTATATGCTAGCTAAGTGTTTTGTTATTAATATGCTAGCTGAGTGTGTTGTTAGTGTTAGCTCAAATGCTGAACAGGCTCAACTGTACTCATGCCCATTTATGGTTTGCATAGTACAGGGTCTTTTGATCAGGCAACTTATGCTTGTGATTTTTGTCACATGGCACACTCATGCTGTGTCTCTCACATGCTTAGTTTTACATCTGCTATCTCTATTTTCTTCTCTATTCCTCTCAACATATGACCCTGATGAAGACACAAAAGATTCCTCTGTCTGCATATCGCCTTTCTCCTTGGATGTTGCTTCAAGTAAAACCAAATTGAAGGCAAAGTAAATTTTTGCTAGGTCTGGGTAAAGTTGTACTGCATAAAACTGAATGAATCTAGGACAAAAAAAAACAACAACTAAATGGAACAGTTTGTTCTGACCTGTGTTCAGTTGCATTCTGACAATGTGTTTTAGTGGGATTTTATGTAATTGACTCACAATAAAATAACGAAGAGGAATAAAAGCCGTACAGCAATTTTACAAATGAAAATCTAAGAAGTGTGCCATGCATTTGCGTTATATCTGATACTCCTAAATCAAACTCACTGCAACCAACTGTCTTAAGCACTTAGCTATTTAGAGAAGAGTTGACCCATGTGTACTGTATTTATCTTTGTATAAATGCAGCTGTTCCATGAAAGCATCAGAGGTTTGTTGGAGAAGATTAGACAATAAACAACCTCATGAACACCAAAGAACATAGCAGACAGGCCAGAAAGAAATCTGTTCAGAAGTTTAAATTAGGTTCAGATTGTAAATCAAAATCCCTAAACTCATATGAATGGTTAATTCAAAATATGTAAATGTAAAGAGTATCTGCAGATGTATAAAAATGTGCCAGTTCCCCCTAACTGAGAGGCCAGGCAAAGAAAGCATCAATCAGCTACAGAAGTCCCCAATAACAGTACACCACAATTCATATAGGGTACACAGCAAACATGAGGAAGAAAGTGCTTTGGTCAGATGAAACCAAACTAATTATCCAATATGCAATGCTATGAGGACAAAAATAAATAAAAAATGCAAATAAGAGCATTTTTAAAAAATGCTAAAGACCATGTATTGCATTACACACAATTACACACTGCTTGGTGTTGGTCTATCACATAAAATCCCAACAGGACCTGAATATTTAATGTGAAAACATCTGAAATAGTTCAAGGGGCATGAACGCCTTTGCAAGGTGCTCAGGATCAAAGTTAAACATTGTTTTCTTTGGTATTTCACAAGACAGAAACATTTCAGAACAAACCTTTCTAAACCCTACATATTGTTTATTACTTTAAATATTGCACAAATCAACACAATGTGATTAACATTTGCTAACTGTGAAATCTCTAAACCACCTTGATGTATCCCTTGGAATTCATTTACTGTATATTTTGTTACTAAAATGTGCCTCTAATGTTTAGTAAAATAAAAAATTATCATTAGGTGCTGTACCTTATAGACTATTTGTATGAAAAGTTTGATTGCTGAAAGGTTTTTGGTGAATGTTTTTCTTTTTGCATTCAACTATAAAAAAGTTTTACAGTGGAAGACAGCTCTTTTGTATTTGTTTCCACTCAGAAGCAGATGCATATGAAGGTTATTACCTGAACATATGAAGCTGGATGTTCAGTTATACACGTGACTTCCATTAATAACAACAGAAGTTGCTGCACAGCCTTCTGTGTGGGGGAGGGGATTGTCTTTGGATTGCACAACAACATGGTAGTTCTCTTTAGCGCACCTCAGCTATCTGCTCTGGCGTAAACTTTGGCTTGTGACGTAATGATAGTTGCATCACTTGGCAGCCAGAAGCAACGAACCTGTTTGTCCTTCCTGTTCTGTCCTCCCCCAACTAATTCGCTGACCAAAACTAGGGCAACTTTGCAGTTAGATTTAACTTCCCTAGAAACTAACCTCTGGTGGGCCAATAGCACATTTTTAAAATGAAACAAAAAGCCCTAAAAAGACTGCACTTGTCATGCTACCCCTGATCAGACTAAAGAACAGTTTTATAAATGTTAAGTGTAACTTTGTATTTTCCTTTGAGTCAGACGACAATGATAACAGACTCAGTCAGAGACAAAGAGGACATAAACTTCTGTTTGTAATTCCTTCCCTGGAGAGCCTCCTCCCCCTCCATATGAGGAAAGGTTTCTGTACAATTGACATTGTTCTTTATGTGTAATGCAAGACAGATGTGGCTAAAATGTGGAGGTTCCCTCTTCAGTCTTTAAACTCGCACAGTTTTTTGTCCCATATGCTTCTGTAGTTGTAGTTCGGTCACATTTTAAACAATAAACTTTCTAGACAAAGACTATCCAACCACCAAATACTAAAAGAAATAGTTGAATACCAGTAGATCACAAATAAACATCAAGTTCCACTAGTAAGCTAACCTTAAGTAAAACTGAAATTCAGAATGATAAGAAGAATGCCTTTCTTGTACAGAAGCACAACAAAATGTCACATCAGTACAGCCCATCCAATACAAGTAAAATTCGAGGTGTCACTATGTTATACATACAAAAGGCATAACATTTTCTAAAGGCTTTTATTACACTGGAGATTAACAATTAATTCCTATTGCTGCTAAAATACAATATAATATACAACCTTGTGATTATTACATCTAAACGGTTATCTGTAAAATTAAGTCATTGTTTTGATTTTGACGCATAAACAAAAAGCAGAATAGCTACACATTTTAGTGCTTTACACCTATATTACACCTCAACACAGCTCTGCAATTTAGAGCAAATAAATATTACACTTTAGGACTGCCAATATGGTCTGAAAACTTTATAAGGATATTTTGGGGCTTTTCTTCCAATAATGATAAAAACCTGTTTAAAATGTGCCACAGTCTATTTGGCAACATATATGTGTACGCACATAAATACTGCTCCAACATAAAAACATACCCATTACCACTTCTTAAGTACACATTAAAATACCTCTTATACTAATAACTGCCCCCCCCCCCAACAACAATAAACAGTGAAATAACAGTAATACATCCCTAATAATAAGCTGGTATTACCTAGTTATTCAGTTAGGGTATCAGCTCAGATATTCTGCTGTTTAATAGACATACTGCTCCTAGTTTGTAAACTGCTGTTTCACAAGCAGAACAAAGATCTAGTCTTTTAAAAAAATCGGACTATTTGAACATTTAAAGGTCTAAGATGAAGATCATTAAATGTTGAACCTTGTTGTTTTACAACATGTACCACAAGCAGACTTGTATGTTGTACAAGTCTGCTCACTGCCTTAAAGGGTCAATTTTAAAAGCAGATGGTTGGTAAAAGGGAGAGAAAGACATTTGACCATCACTTCAATCAACATGTGACTGCTGGAGCTCAAGAAGGAATCTAAATAATTTGAGTTTATAGATTACACTCGCTGCCATCAAAAGAATCCATTACAACAAAAACTCCAATACATGTGGCACAGCATAGAAACAAACATGGGACAGAGCACTGGGTTCAAATCAATAGTTAGAAGGGTTAGTTTGTTGGTCAGTGGTTGGAATGCCTTTTAAGGTCAAATTTAAGTGGAGAGGCATGCTGTGGTGGCGCAGGGGTTAAGCATAATGCACATATGGAGGCCTTAGTCCGGTGCGGATGTCGCAAGTTCGATTCCTGGCCTGGTGACCTTTGCTACATGTCTTCCCCCTTCTCTCATTACCCACTTTCCTGTCAATTCACTATCAAATAAAGGCCACCAGAGCCAATAAAACCTTTAAAAAAATGTAAGTGGAGAAAGTGAGAAAAACCCTTTCTCACTTTAAATCCTGATATTAAAAACAGTATTTAAATGGTACTGTATATAGTACTATATTTCAGTGCAAATGCTCAGAGTACCTTTTTGTGTAACGTTCAAAGAGCCGTGGTAAAAAAACAAATCACAAAACACAAAATACAAAACGCAGCATTTGAGATTGACTCATAAAAACCACAGAAATCTATTAGATAAAGGAGGAATATGCGGCTAGCTTTGAACAATTTTTCTACTTTTTGATGTGCAAGGTGGAAATGACTAATGAGTTTCTTTCTCTTGGTACCTAATTAAAATGAATATCACCTCTTGAGAACTGTGTCAGATGTCTACACATATTGCAAAGTATAAGAGTATTAATACCAACTTTTTGATGACACGAATGTGACATATACATTTTTAAGAATTGGGTTAAATGTCAGTGTTTTGGCTGATGACTCACAGACTCTTGAGTAACATGTCAAAGTTAACGCTTAGAGAATACAAAACTTGAATCCCTTTTTCTGGGCCATGAGTAAGTCAACTATTCTTTTGCCTTTGCTGGGGATAAACCCCACCTCTGTACATTTCTGACAAAACGTGTTTAACCAGTTTTCCAAGAAAACTACAACGGCTTGTGTGTAAATGTCACGGCGGTATGTGCTGCTTTTGTCTGCTAAAACCTCTCTGATCTGCTCAGCATTACAAAGTATTTAAATCCAGATTACACACACACATATACATACATTTATTACTATATTACTGAAGTTCTGTAGTTACCTTAACAGAGTTAAGATTTTTCTTCCGTGTGTTTATTTTGGCCGTATGGATTCACCATAATGAGCCTGAGCAGAAAGAGTTTTTTATTCATTCGATTTTGCTCCAAGAAAATTTAAAATGTTTAACTCTTGGTTGAACATTAGCTCACCTCTAACTTAAACCTTCTAGACTTTGATTTTTGTCCTGTGTAGTTACCACAGCCTGAAAACACAACCTATCCGGTCTCACACAGAGACTAAACCTTTTTTGCGCTTTCAAACTGCATCACATGAAGACTTAAGAAATGAGCTCCTGAGCGTACAAACCCACTGACCTGACCCCAGTCACTCGCAGTGCTTTCCCTCCAAACTGCCTTCCCCCTCCTCCTGAAACTGCCTTTGTCTATGCAAAAGTCAATATATCTGACCGACGTGATGAGTTGTGCACTGGGCAAAGAAACTTTCTTTCTGAATGCACAGTGGCTGCAGCAGCCTTATGAGCATTTACCTGGACCAACCATTACCCCAGAAAGGTTAAAAGCAGGAATAGGTTGTGTGCACATGTGCTTTCTGATCCTACCAAAAGTGCTGCAAACCCATAAAGCTAATGTTGCACTAATCCTCTCACATTTAAAATTGCACCAAAAGAGTGTGGAGTTGTAAAATTAACAGGAATTACCATAAAAAAGTGCTTAATCAAGTGTTTATAAGTAATTGAACATTGTAGTGTTTCTCTCATTGGTTTCCAAACAGCCTGACCTAAGCTGCTGTTGCTAAGCTCCCTCTTTCCCTCCACTGAGCGAGAGGCACGTGACTCTCAATGAACAGAAATCACAAATCCTCTGAGTGACGGGTGTTATTGTGATTCAGGATGTAAGTGTAAGGGCTGTCAGAAAACAACTATTTCAACCCTACATAAAACATAATTAAATAAAATAAAAGGGCACTGGCAGTCATGTAATACTGAGAAAACTGATACAGCATCCACTGGATCGGTTCCACCTGCAAGTGTAAATAAAGGCACCAGCTGCCACACTTGTACATTCTGTCAATGAAACCTTATATTGAGCCCAAGTCCAGAGAGGTGGTTAGTGATGTCATGCAAGGCATCTGGTAAGTTATACTTTTAAAGGAAAATCCGGATCAGCTGTCTGGACTCCCCGAGTAGACAGCAGGGGTTTAAAGGGGCCCTAACCTAGACTGTTTACCAACAAAACAATTCATATTGGAGAACCATTTTAATATAAAGTACACCAATCAGGACCATTCATTAAAAAAAAAAGTAGAAACCAGGCTTTCATGACTGCATTGTGCATTAACTTTGAAAAGGAGTATGTCCATTATTAAACTGACATTTTATCTTGGCAAATTTTAGTAAGGTTTAGTATGATGAAAGAACAGTTTTTGTCTAATGAATGTATGACCAGGCGTGAAAATTAGCCCCCGGTATTTAAACAATGCAGGTAAATTTAAGAAGTAATGAGTAAATCTCATCAACCAACCAATCACAGGAATTAACTTGACATATGAACAGTTCAGAAGTGTTCAGTTTCTACAACTTATCTGTTGGGGGCAGCATTGTGTCTAAACTGCTGCAAATTCAGTTCAACTAAAAGAGAACGTAATGTTCCTGTAAAGTGGGTGGTAGAAAACACAAACCTCCTGAAGCATGAACTTAAAGGTACACCTCTAATTTTTAATGGGAACTGTAAAATATTGAGCTATGTGACGGGATAGTAATGTATTGTTTATATAAGGAACTTTATTGGATGGTAAAAATGGCGATCAGAATCCAATCAGTCAAAATAGAAAACAAAATTGTTACATTTAAATCCATGAGCACAAAATGGAAGTGAAAAGAGAAAAAATGGCAATTCATAAAAAAGAAATGGGGGTATGAAGTGGCAAAAGAACAGCTATCGTTGACTTTTTTTAGAGCACACTTTTTTGGCAAATATATAATAATAATATAAATGTTTATCTCTCTCTGTCTCTCTCTCTCTCTCTCTCTCTCTATATATATATATATAAATAGCTGAAAGGGCAACTTACCTAGATTAGGTAAGTTGTATATATATATATATATATATATCTTTTAGCTTACACATTTATGCCTAGTGGGGTCGTGAGGGGTGCTGGTGAGTATCTCCAGCATTTCTGGAGATACTCAGAGAGGCGGGGTACACCCTGGACAGGTTGCCAGTTTTATATATATGTACAGTATATATTATATTCAAATTTTGCATAAAATTGCATCTGAAAAAAACAGTGGCTTCTAAGACTTGAGCATTTGAGTGGCAGATACAGGTTTTAATTTTCCATCCCTGACAAAAGGTTAGATATCTCAGACAATTAAGTGTTACAAAGTATAGGATAATGTAATATAGTTTACATTATTAATTAGACTTAGTAGCAAACTTGTTAAAAATGGAAGTGTAAGGAAATTAAGATTTTTTCTGTCCCTCCTGCAGCTTTTTTTCTTGTAAAATTCTCAAATGTCAAAAAACAAATGATGTGCGCAAGTTTTCTATATAAACTAAGACTTTATGTATCAAAGGGAATCTTGAAAGAAAAACTACTGGGGCAATTTTTGTTTTGTTTGTTTTTTTGGTCTTGTTGGTGGAGAGTTAATACTAGCTTTGTTTCTAATCTGAAAAAAAATCTGCCAGTATTACAATTCCTTGTTCCTTTTAACGAAAACACAATCCTTCAAATTTAGAGCAACATGGGGAAATGGCTTGTTAAGCTTTTAACCTGCTGCTGTTAATTAGGCCTTGGACAGCACCAATAAGGAACGTGAGAAAAGACCTGCTTACAGTCTTGTAACGTAACTGGGCTTTTACTGTGGGTCTTAGCTTCTTGCGGCTTAAACTGGCGAAAGCAACAACCGAAGCTGATTGTCCAAGCGTAGGAGGATCGGCTTGGCGAGAAGCAGGAAGGGATACTATTTGCTTTATGGCGATTACGTAACACCTCGCTTGCTTTCCTCTCAATGGAATGCCAAGGATACTGTTTGTAAACAGAAAAGCCATGTGCGTATCCTCACGTGGCAGAAGGTTTTGAGTCGCTGCCCATGCTGTCTCACCCTTGAGGTAAACCCTGACATCAAGACATGTTCACAGAGCCAGCAACACTCCCTGCAGCCTAAGAACTCCCCAAATAAGGCCTTATCATGCTCGACCCATAATTACGCTTTGGCTCAGATAGCGGCACAGGACATCATGGTAGAAGAAGACCATGGTGCACATTTACGATCGCATGTGATGTAGCAATTACCGGCCACACTTTTGTATCTCTTATGAAAGACTGACTAACAAGCCTGCCACAGGCTAGGATCACAAGGTTTATCTTGAAATATTCTTGAGCCTACAGTAAGTTAATAAAAAAACAACAGATGTGCATCTTAAAGTAACCTCTAGTAGATTAGGTAAGTTGGTAAAACTAAGGCAAATCTTTACATGAACTCTTCAGCCATGTCTGATGCATAAGGTGGTCAGTTTTAAGAATGAAATAGCCTTTTCTTTTCCTTAGCAGAAGCTTGGAAAGTTTAAGTTCTGTGTAATGTTTATATTAAATTATGTGCAAATGTCTAAATAATATTTTTGCGAGTGATTCTTTTGCATTTGCACGAGATAGATTTTTCCTTTTATTCTCTTGAAGTCCATAGAAAACAAACCCTCCATTGGCAGACAACAGAAATCAATATTGCAGCAATCAATACAACTCTTTGTACTCGCCATTTTGTCTTGCCATCTATAAGCAGTGCATTCTAAAATGTCTAATCCAACAACACTGAGCATGCTTCTGTGTCGCTTCTGCTCCAGACACCCCCTAGGTTGGAAAAATGATACTTGGGCTGGACGGAACAGGGTCAAAGGTGAGGGCATGGGCAACGGCTTGGGTATTGTAGCCAAACAGCATTGTTGTACTGCACTATGGCAACTGGACATTCTTCCCAAAGGTGATATTGTCTTTGCCCTAGGAGTAACTTAAAGGGGATTACTGCCATGACGAAGAAACTATCCAACTGCGCGGCTTTATCTATAGGTGTAGATAGATGAGATGAGCTCTGCACATGTGATTGATCTATGTGGCTCATCCCCCACTCAGCCCCCTGTAACCCTATTAATGCTGCTGCCCTTTCAGCTATTTATGTCAAAGCAGGCGTGCAGAGAAAAATGAAAATTCCTCTTGTAAAAATCCCTGTTGTAATGTTTTTAGGTCATAATTGGCATTTGCAAGCTGTTCATTCAGTGCCAATGAAGACTAGAAAATTACACTTGCTAATGTTTGAGAGCAGTTTAATTCCAACAATGTGACTTATAAAATCCATTGTTGGACACTTTTAATGGACGTCATTGCCAATATTATTAAAAGGGGAAGGGGAGTATTGTTATTTATACAAGTATGTACATGCACAGATCCAACACCTGAAGTTATGCAGTCACAACACACTTAAATACTACCATATATAACAAGCTTAGGCACATGTGTTGACACTGCTTGCTCAGTGACCGTGTTTGCTAAGTGGATTCGGTGAGTTCACCACAAGGAAATTTGTTGCTCTACATCTTTGTAGTGAATCGAGACAGGTACTTGCTCACAAAATGATTTTTGTGGTAAAAGACACATTGTTTATTTTGATAACCACAGGGGGAAAAAGATTTATGAGGATGAGGGAACAGTAGGGGGATAGTGGTAATAAACCGTCATCAACTACTCTCAGAAAAGCTTGGAAACAACAAGCAGCTGACTTTGTTTTGAACTCAAAGCACTTCTTTCTTCTTCAGTGCCCTCTGTATCCATCCACCTCCAAGTGTGTCACAAAGATCTTCTATGGTACAGATGTCAAGCACATTGCTGCTCCCGTTGGCAGCCTACACTGTTGGGTTACAATAAAGGTCAACCACCTTACAGACAATTTTTTATGTTGCTGTGACCTAAGGCTGAACTGCAGCTGTATTACAACTGCAAGCAGTAGAATACACAACCCCAATATACAAACCCTGTAGGAGATCAGTTTTATTCAAATGTACCATTTAGATGTTAATCTTCAAGAAGCTGTTAGTGAATTCGAGGAAAAACTAACAAATAATTAGATATTTGCTGACAATGTTTAAAACATTTCCATAGTTTTAAACCATCTCGTACAGTCTAGTGACACCATTGCATAGTTATGCATAGTTTATCTGTTTATCCATGTATACTGATTCCTATTTGAAACATATTCTTATACAATGAAAGCAGTTCCTCTTTTAACGGCCCATAAGGGAAAATATCCTGAAAACAGTAGCCCATTTACCTGCTTTTAATGCATAAGAATATGCTTTCATAAGCAGTCAGAAAATGTTATTTCTAGTGTTTTTACTGCTTATTGTTCTCCTGAGACAAGTCTTTTTAAGTAAACCTCTGCTTCAAAATTAACATTTGTGTCCTTCAGTTAATGGTGTTGTAAGATTGGGTTTCATTTGATTCAGCGCTGTCTGACCTTCTCTTACTGCCTTCCACCACCATAGTTCTCCTGTTTTTGCCTCTCCTTGGGATTTGCCTTTGTGTCTGTGTGTGTGTGTATCATTCAGTGGTGAAAGCAACGAAAGCTGATTCACAGAGATACACACAAAGCCAGAAGCTATTTCTGCTCTGCTGCTGTGCAGGCGCTATCCCCCCTGTGCTGGACGAGTCCAGGTTGGACTTTTACTCTACCATTTATAACACAGGACATACAAAGCAGCAGATTTGACACAAAAAGATTTTAGATAGACTAAATAATAAAATATTGTTTATCTGTAATAGCCATTAATTACACATAAATACCTTTTTTTTTTTCCAAAACATACTCATTGAATAGTAGATCTATCCTAAAAACTCATATATGAGAACATGCATCTATTTTAAACGAGTTGGACCAGAGAGTGTTTTTATGATGAAAAGGAAGAGGCACAGTGGTATTTAAATTATGCCTGAAGAAAAACTCCTGAACAAACTGTAGAGCTTTTTCTGTGATCCATTTAAAATAAGCACAGCAAGGAAACAAGATAGCAGCCTTCACATTCAGCTGGCAAAACCAAAAGAAAATTGTCAGCCATGTTGAAGCAGCTTTATCTAATATCCCCTCCTTATTATGTTGGCTCTTGCTTTTTACGGTGAGGGACATCTGCTCTGTCTCACCTGACCACAAAATGAAAGAAAAATACTCTCAAGGTTACAGACACGGACGGGTCAAAAGAGGAGTAACAAACTGAGCACATTCTTACCTTCTGTTTATGTCCCTCCACTTTGTAGAAATTCCAGCAAATTGTCTGGATCGCCTCTTTAACAAATCCTAAAGGGCAGCCATCTTGCCTCCTTCTGTTCTATGAAACAGTCTATGCTCCACATCAATATTCATGGAAACCAGTCTGACGTTGGCTCTCATCATCAGGAGAAGCCCGGGTGTCGCTGTTTTGCCGGCTGGAGGAGCACACTTGTGTGTCAGTCGAATGTAAGGCAGCTATGGTAAGTATAAAAGCGGACAAAATCTTGCTGTAGCTCAGGGAGAAGAGCCCCTCTGTGGCAACAACCTCTGAAAAGAGAAAAAAATTAATTCACAAAAACACTTTCCTGCTGAGTCCTTCTCACACAAAGATACAGGTTTTCTTTCCCCCCCCTCAGCTCCCTCTTTTTTTTCTTCCTTCCTCAGCCGTACACAATAGTGAACACTTTGATGGCTGCCCTGAAGCACTGGAGTGGATTTCTGGATTACAAGACTCCACCCCCACAACTAGTGCACTTTTTGTTCAATATGCATGTGTCCCAACTGTCTGACTGTGGCAGAGCAGAAGCTGCCTCCACCCCTTCCTTTTCTCATACAGGAAGCCAAGTGACTCAGGGTTTTTTCCCTCCCTTTCTCATTGCCTATCTTGAGGTTTTTTTTCTTTCTTTTTTTTTCAGTTGGAGGTTAAAGAACTTTCCATTTTGTATAAAAGAATGGCTTCACAGTTACCATCAAAAACAGCCGGTTTGGAGTTATTTCAGGCGGCTGCGTCTTATTTTGGAACACTGCTGGCTCATATTTAGACGAACTCTGCAGCTTGTGCACAGGAAGCACAGTTTGCCTCATACCTCTGCCAAAGATCTTCCTTCCCCTGTTGACACTGGCCACGTGGGCTTAAGAGAGATCTCTATCTCCTTCAAGCATTCATGAACTTTAACTATACTTTTATATATATATATAGATGTGTCATGTTTCACACAGAGCTCAAGGGTTTCATGTAGTAGATCAGACACCCAAAAAGAGTTGGATAACACTTTCATTTTACCATTAAATTCCTTTTCAACTAACAGGTGTTCCTTCTCTGAAAATAATCTGCTTTTAGCTGAGCTTCAGGCTTAAAAAGGAGACCCCACCTCCTTCCCAGAAACCCCTGCCAGGCTGTAGTGACATTTGTTGACTCAATGCTTTCAGAGCAGAAAAGTAGATTTGTTTTTACACAGAATGGGGGAGGGGGAGAGGCAGAGAGGAAGGAGGAGTCAAATCTGGACTCCAGCACAGATCCTGCACAGATAGAATAAACCCTTCCTCTTTGCAGTGCTACTTATTACTTCTAAAGGGCAATGTGGTTGTGCAGATGATCCGATATCTGCTTTATGCTATAGTGAGAATAGTTTACTAAACAATCACAACTTTAAAACAGGACAGAAATGTCTAAGCAGGAAGTAAATGCCAAGGAAACTGGAGGTGCAGCTGAAACTAAACATTTCCAAGAATTTCAAGACATAACCTTTTTTTCTCACCGTCTGAGATTTAATCGTACACATTTCCTTTTTTGTGTACGTTAGGAATAGTAAAATCTTTGTGTGTGTTGGCAAGTGTGATGAAATGAGAGAATATATTCAAACTACTACTACCACCATCTATAAACTGATAACCGTGATGCATTTGCACAAAATAATCATGATTTCCATACAGTAACATTTTGATTAGACAGCAAGATAGAATTTTTTGTTTTATTTTTAAATAAAATTAATTGTTTAGAGTTAGAAAAAAGTTCTAGGTATATCTGCTTGATATAAGTTGGCAAGGTAGAGAAAGCTTATCAGAATATGGTTGAAATTGCACTTTGTACTAAGTTAAGCAACATTAAGTTTACTGTTTAAGAGTTATGCTTTTAAACAATGACTCAAAGCATAAAGCCAAAGTGATATAGGGATAAGAAATTAAATTTTTGGAGTGGCTATTAAAAAGCTCTGATCTTAGTCATACAGACATTTTGTAGGCAGAGAAACAGGAGAAGGTTTCATTGGATTTAGTATCGGACAGAAAGAGAAAAGGTTCTGTCTTTTAAGACAGGATATGTAAACATCTGGTTTCAACTGTATAATAAATGTGTCTTGGACTTTGAGATGTTCTTGTAAGACCTACGACCTCTATTAGATAAGACTACTGACACCAAATTTAAGATTACTTGCAAATATGTTAAGAGCAAATAAATGAAGAGCAGTCCTTCCCCTGCTATGTGAGTATACCTCTAATTAGTGCTGCAGGTCGTTCAGTGGTTGTTTGGACAGGTACATTTCCTTCCATCTCGTTTTCCTCAGGTTCCCGCTGAAAAACAGTCAGTTCAGTCAGCATATCTGAAGAATAGTAATTGATATTAAAATCAAAAAGAGTAGTTTTACACATCTTGCAATCAAGGACGTCACTTTTTTTGGCCAATTAATGTGTCAACAATTTTTTTTTCATAAACCAAATAAGTATTTCTTATTAACCAGCCAAATGTGGCTACAAAAATGCCAGCAAATGAATGAATTAATTTAAGTGTTTTTGATTTATGTAATGAAAACAATACACTTAATGTTCAGTGTACTGTGGATATCAAATTCCTCACTTCAGTCGTAAGCACAACGGCAAAAAATTTAAAAAATCAAATAGTTTCTATTAAAGTTTTATGTGGCTTAGTGTTACATTTATATGCAAGATACATGTATATAAATTGCATCTATTAACTAAAATGTATCAAAATGACAAGTGGAAGGTACTTAAAATTTAATTCTGTCTTTTTGTGGTAAATATTGTGATTTTGATAAAACTATTTAAAAATCATCACAATGTTTTTGGTATTGAACAAACACTGCTAAACAAATAAAGTGCAGGCAGTTTGGAATCATAAATGGAGCATTTATTGATGCTTTCATTGATCCAAAGCAACAGCAGAAAAATTATTTGAGCACTAAGAGAAACAAACCATTGTTAGTTTTTGAAGTTATCCAACATCATCATTGTTTATTGCTATTATCACAGGGGGACATTTTTTCCACATTAATGAATTTTTGCTCATTCCTTGTACTACAAGTCAGTTTGTCTAGCTTAAAGATTAATTTACTGAGATATACATTTTCTGAAGTTTAATGTTATTGAATAGACAGAAAAAAAATTATCTCCAACTGCATGAAGTCTGCACATTAGGGCAAGCACATAATGCATTATCCCATCAGAAGTTGCCTAAGATTATTCACTAAAAGTTTTCTCACATCTATTCAGAGGAAAATGCAATACAGTCTATGTGTCTGAGCCTGACTCGATAGAGAGCATTTAGCAGTTTAAGAAAAAAAACCACAAAAATTTGTCTTTTGTATTAGCTCATCAGCTGCACGCCTCACATTTACTGTTATCTTATACGCTCACATTTTAGACCCAATTCCTCTTTAAAAAATGTAAAAGATAATCAGTGACTTGCATAAAAATCCATCAAACCACACAGGACCTAAGGGCTTCTTTTGACAGTAAGTTGTGCAAGAAAAAGTTGTTTTGGTCAATAATCAAAAAGGTAAACTGAGATAAAATAGTTTAAGCAGCTCTATTTCACAGGCAATTAATCTCTACTCTTATTACCAGTTTTATTGGCCAGCTGAGTTAAGTACCAGCAATCTCACTTGCACACTATGGAAATGTTTAAGCACTAACTTCTTTGGGCATCATAGAGCTGTAGTGTTGCCACAGCATGGCCTCTGGTTTATCAGCTACAGCTAGACCAATTAGCACAGTCTTTAGTTAGTTAGCAGTACTGTAGGTAGCAAAAGCTTTAAAGGCACGTCAGGTATCAGAAATAAATGATTGGAAATTGTCATTCTGTCGAGTTTGGCGTTAATAACTGAGTTTTTATGACAGAAAATCAGTGTGTGTGGTCATGTTTCACTTAAGTTTTCTTGTATTCTATACAGAACATAAATAGTCTCAGCTGGTTGCATGCCAGGCAGATTCATTGCTACACAGTTGTTTCTCCGTGAATGAATGAGATGACACAGAGCCAGACAGAGGAGCTACACACAGTTTGTTTTAAACACACTCATGAAGCTACCTGTATGTGAGCAGCAGCACAGGTGGTGGAAAAGGAGAGCTGGTTCAGAGCTTCAGATGCTTAAAAATTATAAGAAGCAAAACACGTCTCTCCTGTTTAGTGACGCAGCTGCTGTGACATCTGCTCCAAACACACTGCTGTTGTGTACAAACTGTACAGTCTCTTTGCATGCTCCGCCCACAGCACACTCACAGACCTGTTGTTATTAACGATGGTGGAGAGAATTAATGCTAGAAAGCTGATTAGACTGGACCACAGCAGATAATGGATCCCATAATTTTAGCTAAGTAAAATTTACTCTCTGACCTCAACCTTGCTGCTCTCCTTTGCCCAAAATGAATTAGATAACTCTGTTTTAATCTTGATTCCAAAATGATTGTGGACTGAGAAAAAAAGAGACAAAGCTTCTTAATATTTATATTATATATCTTAGTTAAAATCAATGCAGTACTAGTTAGACTGCAATGGCTCTGGGTTATTTCATCTCTTGGCCAGTTTGCATGCCCATTTTGTCAGCATGCACTTCATACCGAAAATGAACAAATGCACATTACTTTTTAAGATTTTCTTTTTGTATAGTTTAAACTATAAATATAAATATTGAAATTTTCATCTGCTGTGTAGAAATACACAAAACCTTATTTTCTCATTGCATGCATTTCTCACTATTAGACTAAGCTTTTTCTGCTTTCAAAAAGTTAAACAATATTTTGATAAGCTAAGTACCAGAAAACAGATATATATATATATATTACTTCGTTCGTTTTTTTCAATACTTTCAGCATCAAATCCAAATGTTAACATTTTTTCCACTCCTATGTAAAATGACCTTTTTAACTGTATGACTTGGCTCAAATGTCTTGGTTACAAGCTTCTCACAAAAGTTTTGCTGGAATTTCCTCTGGACAATCTGGGGAAATACTGTTCTTAAATCACTTCCCAAACGTCCTATTCTTTCAGCCGTAACGCTAATAGCGTTGGCATTAGTGGGATTGATAGTGGGAGAGAGACACTCTCTTTCACACCAAAACGTGTTAATATGTGATACACCCCTGTTGTGGTGTTCCCTTACAAATACATCAAATGGCATGCCTTCATTTTCAGAAATGCTTTAAATTAACCAATCAGTACCTTACAAAGAACTGAGACCATTATCTGGGCTTTCCCATATTGCTAAATGGGATGGTAAACTCAACTCCTTTTCAGGTTTTTGTTCCCATAGAGCCCCTTTTATAGATTACTTTGTCATTTCACATCAAACAACTTGATCTGCCAAGTTGTATGCTTTCACTTCATGCAGTGGGGGTTGCAAAACCAAAGGGGTCTGGCCTACAACTCATAACACTCAGCTGTTTAACACACCAGGGCTTTATCTGTGACTCAATCCTCATATATAGAAAAGTTGCTGCATGTCACCCTCAAGATAATATTTTCTGCATTAGCTTCTGCTAATCAAGATATTTCTGATGTAGGACAGACAGTGGAGAATCTCTCCACTCTGTGTTCACCAGTAGACTTATGCCCCTACAGCCTTCTTCTTTGATTTGTGCTACATTGCACTTGTTCTACAATCCTTTGCTACTACCCCTTATAACTCATTGCAGTATATGGCCAGTATCTCAAAAGGCAGATCAGAGGTGTAACCTTGGTGGATTCACTTCAGTCCACTGGTCCATGTCTCGACCTGTCGCTTAATTGTGAGATACAGTACAGACCAAAAGTTTGGACACACCTTCTAATTCAATGGGTTTTCTTTATTTTCATGACTATTTATAAGGCAAGAAATCCCACTCATTAACCTGACAGGGCACACCTATGAAGTGAAAACCATTTCAGGTGACTACCTCTTGAAGCTCATCAAGAAAATGCAGAGTGTGTGCAAAGCAGTAATCACAGCAAAAGGTTGCTACTTTGAAGAAACTAGAATATAAGGGGTATTTTCAGTTGTTTTACACTTTTTTGTTTAGTGCATATTTCTACATGTGTTATTCATAGTTTTGATGCCTTCAGTGTGAATCTACAATGTCAATAGTCATGAAAATAAAGGAAACTCATTGAATTAAAAGGTGTGTCCAAACTTTTGGTCTGTACTGTATATTTAGAATAAGTATACTCATGGAACGAAAAAACAATCTATGAGGGGTCTCAGTGTGTGTAAATGTTCAACTTTAAAGTAACTAATTAAAGAAATTTTAATCTTTAATCTTGTATTTTCATCTCTTTTCTCTTTTACAAAAGAAAATAAAATCCTGCAGGTCACTGAATGAAGGTATAACACTAGAAACTGCAGTTTACTCTTCATCACTTTTTGCGCTAGCAGAAGCATTCAGACAGAAAAGCTTCTAGCTGGGCTTCTTGTTAGTCTTCTTCCTCCAACAGCTACTGTAATTTGTAAATCTTGTCATTGCTCTCCGCCTGTCACATTTCAAAGGAATGCAGGCGTGTGCCGTCACCTCATGTGTAAACACAGAGCCCTGACCTCAGTCTGACCCAGGGCAATCAAAATTTAGGCACACTTGTCACTTGACTGTTTTCTCACCTAAAATGCTCAAAAAGTGTCAGCTGTTCTCACTTTCTTTGACAGCGGCCCAAGTTATGATTTGGGCTTTTGATTAGGAATCTGTATATTAAAAAATGTTTTTTAATTGTAATAGTATTCCGTAACTACTGAATATACTTCTTTTCTTTTCACATAACGATAGATCTGCTAGACAACTGACAAAGATTTATTTGTATTATACTACATTTTCTTTTTAGTACAATGTACACATGGTACATAGTAGCATCTAAGAAAGACAAATAATTTTCCAACTATAAAATAAAAATTTTGTATTATGAAAAGTACAGGAAGAGTTTCAAACTGTACCTTTATGACCTGGATGTGAGATCCCACTATGTAGTTGTTCCTTATTTGATGCTAATTATTTGGCCCTAATGAGGTGGGGACTTTCACTAACGACAGATTTGTGATGAATCCATTGATTTACAACTGCCTCCACCTCGACCTCTGAGTAGGAGGACTTTTTGAGGTCTGACTGATAGCTAGCGGAGCTCATCATGAAGCCGAGAAAAGTGTCACCTCTCACAATCACTCATGGCTCAGCACACATCTCTCCTGGGGCAATCTACACATACAGCGGTTTATGTGGGGGTAATAACTAGGCATAATCTGCTTGAGCCAATACACAAAATTAGTGGCCCCAAGCCCACCCCCTACCTCACCAACTAGATGCTGCTCCTCCTCCTGTAGTTATCTACAAAGACAAGGGAGAGTTGTTAGTGTGGGACTCACATAGCCCAGTTGTTTAGACCTCAGCGGGGGTTCTGGTTACAGGGTAGATGGGGGGAGATGCAATACACACACAGGCAGAGTGAATACAAATCAATTAATGTCCAGCATTCCTTTGGTAAAAGCCTAATAATTTGAAATTATAGGTTTTATCCTGCCCTCTATGTCATTGTTTTTTGTTCAATCTTTGTGTCGTTTTACAATCTCTTTTTGTGAGGACGACTGAGAGCAATTTCAGTAATTAACTCCCTTTCGCACAGCAGGGTTGGGAACGGATCATGTCCAACCGGTGATCCTCAATAAGATGTGAAGATGCTTCATAAGACGCTTGGAGCTGTGCTGTCCTCCTCCTGCAAAGCTCCAAGCTGAAATCTAACTATCATCATTCAACTCTTACACATACTTTATATTAAGAGTGGGCACATACAAAGGATTACTCTAAGATTATTTCAAAGTTTCACTATGTAGATGAAAAAGATTAAACATATGACACCTGGAAATGCTATACATCTGTATAGATCACAGTCTTGTAATGATCAACACTAAATTAATAAAATACAAAATTTCAAAGTAAGTCACAATTTCAATTCTGCTAACATTGACATTCACTACAACATACACAGTCATAAATTGAGAGCTGGAGGAAAAAACACCCCCTGCTGGCTAAGAAACAAAATCAATCTCTTTCTGAAGGAAACTCAGTTTTTAAAACAAACTTGATGCAATTTTCATTCTATTATAGCTCTGGCTGTATGTTTAGGGTCATTGTCCTGTTGAAGGTGAACCTCTGCCTCAGTCTTAGGTCTCTGGAGGAATTAATTTTTATTTCATTAGCTGTTTCTCTGATGAATCCTTATCTGACCTGTCACTATAGCTGTAGCCATGTTTTAGTATGCTTGAAGTTGTGACATACTATTAAAATTTTCAGATGATGGACTTTCCCTGAGATGTCCAAAATTTGTTTTTTTTTAACATAACCCTGCTTTCAGCTTGTCCACAACTTTATCTCTGACCTGTCTGCTCTGGATCTTCATGATACTGTTAGCTCACTAATGTTCTCTACAAAACTCCTAAGGGTTTCTCAGTATTCATTGCCCTCGATTTTATTCAAGGGTAAATGGGCCTGAACGCAAACATAAGTGACACGTTTTAGATTTTCATGTGTGAAAAATTTAGAAAACCATGTATCAGTTTTATTTCACTTCACAATTATATTCTATTTATTCTATCACATAAAAAACTAATTAAAATACCACAACATTTCACTGTTAAAATGTAACAAAATGTGAAAAATTTAAAGATTGTGAATATTTTTGCACCCTACCACATATTGATTTGGTTTTGCACATAGTTTTTTTTCTTGTATGACCTCAGAGAGTTGATAGTATTTGCTCTTCCTTTGTTTGCATTACTTTATTAATATGTATTCTGGCTTTGTGAGTCCACCGCTGAAACACACTGTTGTGTATTGTTCTTTTTGTATTAAATAAAGAAGATTTTAAATGATTTTTTTGTTGTTGTTTTAATAACCAACACTTTGACGTTATTCACTTTGACACAGATAGCTTCGAGACTTACTTGTTGAGTCTGGAAATCATTGTTGGTGTATCATTTTGCAGCAGTGGCGACGGCTGCAGCAAACAGCTCTGCCACCACAGATGTGACGTGTGTCTCTGTGAATGAACAAACATGAGATAAAGTTCCTCCATGGGCAGACATCTGGTATGCAACATTTGTGACTGTTAATCTTAAACAATACAACAGAAGCCTTGGCTGGTTGAAACAACATCCCGATTCACCATTATTACACAGGTGGCTTCTGGACCCCCACCCTTCCATCCCATCTGCCTACCAACTGTCCCAGTATTGCAGTACTGTTGCAGCAGCAGCTAGGATACACCAGACTACTGTATCTTTCAATGTGCTACTGAGACAGCAGCTTCAAAGACTCTTGAAAGTTTTCTCTTATTCTCAGGAGTTAAGAAAGCTTAAATATAAAGCTTATTAGCATATTCAGAATATAATCAAATAACAGTTTTACTTCAAAACGTGTCAGTAGAAACAATACATTTTAAAGATATTTTTATCTTATATTAGACCTGTAACAAGCTGTATGTTTCTTTTTTTTTATTACTCCACATGTTAATTTATTTGTCTGAGATTACTGACACCAGAAAAAATCTTTAATAGCTAATCTTGCTCTAGCTATTTATTAGGTAGTAGTAGCAATAACGTATTGCAGTAAGTCTGGTACGGCATAGTTTGCAAATGCATTTGCAGACTTGGTCATAGTATGTCCCATTGAAAATGCTCACCTAGCATGCTGTTATTGAAGAATTACTTTGAGCTTGAGCTCACTTATCAGTTTAATTTAACAGCAGTGAAGCTCATATTGGCGTAAATATTTAAATGTCCACACAGTTCAAGAGAAAATATTGTACGAAATCAGTCTATGACTAAACCGCGATACCTGCTGCTTAGCCGTCCATCTGTAATGGCGCCCGTTCTTTGTCACAGGGTGTCATTTTACTCTGAAAACAACTTGTTGTTGGCGTCTTTTCAAATAGTTGTACAATGTATAGGGTGGACATATATACACTACGAACATGTTTCTTTTAATTTGCAGTAGCGCCGCTGCAAGGGGGGGGGGGGGGGGGGGGGGGGGGGAATTCAATTTCAATGTTGCGTTTAAGAACATTTAAGGAAAATTGACTTTGCACCTCAGCTTCCGCGTTCGGGGAAAAGCGGCTCAATCGTTTCCCATCTATTGAAAATGGCTCTTTACACTGGGTGTTTGCAGGGCTTGTCCAAGGTAACAGTTAATGATGTACATCATCCGAAGCCCCGACAATAAGCTGGAGAAAGGTTTTAAGATGTCCGCCTGGTTATACACAGATATGAAGGTGAGTTTGACTTTTTTTAAACTTTGTGGCTAACATTAGCTTTAGCTTATGTTAGACATTTTTCTTGTAAAAACGTGCTATTTAAGTATCTAAACATTTTTCATCCATTCTAACGGACAATGTTTTTACCTTATGTTCAAGTGTCAGAGACCAAGTAACGGGGATTTTACGGTTCAGGCTTTTTGCTTCTGTAGCCTAAGGAAGCACAAAAACCCAATAGCTTAACAGTAGAGCAGCTCTGGTGTCGGAGTTCTAGTTCAGCTGACTGTTCAGGTTCAAATTTTAGAAAAATATGGCAGTGTTCCTTAAGGTCTACGTGTTACTTTGCTTTATTAGTTTTGCATGTTTCTTGTGAAGCAGGACGGTGTTTACAGCAGTGTGTACAGGCGGATCAGTAGCTCGGCTGTCTGGCTCTGGTCCGCTCTCTCGTTCCCATAAACTCGCTCTTTCAGGCTGAATACAGAAGTGATTCCATGGAAATAACACAGGAGGCTCCTTTACCTTCTTCTTTAGGCTGAAGAAGCTGATCCAGAGTGAAGTGAAGGCTGTAAACTTTGCTGTGTGGCGTTAGCTTTAACTGGTAGCGCAGGACAGCTTGGAAATCCATGAAAACTTAAAAGCACATTATATTAGGAAGACAACAATGTTCATAGTATTGTTTCATTTGCGTCTGAAATAAGACTTCATTTCTAGCTGTCATGGTAACTCAAAGCGGAAAAAAGAGAGCCGCATTTGCGCTTGCGGTTGTGACGTCAGCGCGGCAGGTGCAAAGAGCCCATTCAACACCAAGAGAAGACGGCTGTTTGAGGAAAGTGCGTAAGACATGCTGTTACATACTCCAACTATAACAACACTGATTTATTCCAAGATGAACTTGATGAATAATGAGCTCAAGGCTTTTGAGAAAAAGCCTTCAACTTATTAAATTGTCTTTTGTGACAACAAAAATCTACACATGCTTTCAAGTAAAAGTCAAGTAGATGTGGTCCCATTTACCACCAACATAGTTTTAAAAGAGAATTACGTTTTCTACCTAATAAAGATTGCAAGAAGATTAAAATTTGTCGGTATAATTTTGCCCTAATTGAAACTAAACTTTTTTTTTCTGCATCATTCATCTGGCAGGCCAAATATGTATCATCTTTGGATTGCATGGAAAGCCACATAGAATTAGTCAAAGGGCAACAGATGGTTCTTGGCTATGCAGCAGTGTGGACACCCTGGTGTAGATTATTGCATGTTCATTTTATAAATATTAAATGTGCTGGAGTTTTATTCTTTAAATATGCAAAGCCAATAGTGAAATAGCCCTGATTGGTTTGCAGCAAAATGATGTTGTATATAAGGGGGATTAAGTCTGATGGATACCACACTATTTTATTTGAAAAGACAAATGAAGACCATGTCTTATTTTTATTTCTCTTCACAATAAGCACAACTTTGTCTTGATCAATCTCATAAAAACCCACTAACATATATTGAAACTTGTGGTTGTAAGACAAAAAAGCATTTGCTTAAATCTTTTGCAAAACATGTCTGTTTGTGAAGAAATTAGCTTGTTGGCCAACTGTCTGACAGCAACAACACCCCCCTTTCCTTTAGCGTTATCTGAGTGCTGGCAGCTGAGATGGACTGATAGCACAAACACGAAATCATCTTCTAACTTGCCGGCGGTTGTTGTGGGGGATGTAAAAACTACCTTATGGTTACTTTCACCGTCACAACTCTGCAATTTAAGCACAAAAAGAAACACAAATAATACAGACAGCAATAAACAATAAAGAAGGAAGTTCTATGACAAAATACTGGTCTCTCAAGTAGAAACTGTCTTTCTGCTCTATATCTGCAGTTTTGAACATGAGATGGCTAAACATTAGTTTCAGGTAGGTCTGATGTACAAACCCTAGACATTTGTACTCTTAAAAGGGTAAACATGGAATTTATATATATAATTAAGATAGATAATGAATTAGCAGAGAATGAACTGTGCTTTCTCCTAATTTGGCTCCTTACATTCATTTTGAACAATTTTGTTCTTGCTCTTAATTACATCCAGTTCCAGAGTTCAGAAGATAAGTTAAATATCTTTTATATATTTGGTCTGACTGTAACGGATTCTTCCTATACAAGATGTTCAAAGCAACATCTTGTATAGGATTGTATACAAGACTTAGGGTTGTATGTTAATGCTTCACGTCCACTGAGTCGCTGGATAGTGCTTAATGTCTTCATGTACATTTTTGAGCATGTATAGTGCCATCTACTTGTTACTTTTTAAACTGCATTTGGCATAACTTGCTGGCATCACCAATACTGTATTAGACTTACAAATACTCATGATTGCTGTATTTTGATGAGTGGAGTGGAGATTTTGGAGTGGAGATTAAGTGGAGATTTTGGTGAGGATGTTTTTTCTTTTTTTCAAGAAAAAAAGAAAAAAATGTTATGCCCATGAGGTGTACAAACAAAATAACATAAAAAACTTTCACTCTTTAAGAGGCTTACCAGTCACATACATAAAAAACTAATCTTTAAAAAGGTTGAATAATCTTTTATTAATTTAATGTTTTCATTGGTTTTATTCTTTATTTACTGATGTTTCTTGGGTTCTGTGTTTTTCATCTATAATAAATAATAGTAACAACAGTTTCAAATACTACTAAATATGATGTAGATCTATCCTATTTTAATTCATCTGTTATCCTTTATTTCTGTCTGATCTATGAAAATTGTTGTACATTTTTGTGCTTGTGGTGCCCAGCAAAAATATTCACACCCCTTGACCCTTTTTCATGTTCTGCTGTGTTAGACTCACAAAATATGAATAATTATCAAAATGGTTATAATTATTAAACATGTTAAAACATGTAAGTTTGTTTTAAAATTAGTTTTACAAATACAAATCTCTAATATGTGGTGTGCATTTAAATGCACAAGTCAACACTTTCTTATCTGAGCTAAAGAAAAGACCCCCCCCCCCACACCATGTTTCAATTTGTAAATGGTTTGTTCAGAGTGATGTACAATGTTAGTTTTCTCAACATTTATCCATTTTGCATGTAGACCCAAAATATCCCAGTATCAGAACCAAAAAAGAAGAGGCATCATTCAGTTTCCTTGCTACTTAGCTCCAGAACAAAATCCTTGAAAACCTGCAGAAATGATTAAATCTGGACTGAAATCATCTCACCAATCAACAGTTCTCCCAATAACTGAGGAGTGATTAAAGCATGAAAATTAGAATTAAATTTGCTTTTTAGCATTATATGCAGTGCTTTCCAAGGTTTAGATTCCCACATGAGCTGTGAGTTCCTGCAACTGCTCCAGAGATGCCATTAACCTGCTTCTGCGTCTCTGATTGCTGTTTTTCTTACTGTACTTGTCAGTTCAGGCAGACAGCCACGGTAGGTTCATCGTAACACGTCGTGTGTGACTTTTTTATTCATACTGACAAGTCAAAGGGTTTTTATTCTATGAGTCTCATTCACCCAACACTCACAGTGTTCATACATCTAGAGATAGAGATAGAGATAAACCTTTATTGTCATTGTCACAAGGACAACGAAATTTAAAAGGTGCCATCAGTCAGCGCATATGCTTAAAAACAAAAAATAACTGTCTCACAATTCACACACAATGTAAGAATTAACAAATAACTGGTAAAAAAAACCCCCAAAAAAACCTAATAAATAAGAACAGCCACATTCTCACATACATCATTCATGATGATTAACGGTTGTTTTTGATTGCATTTAGTTTTGTTATTGCTATCGGGTAAAAACTGTGTCTCTGAGACGGTTGGTTCTTGTTCTGATTGCTCTGTATCTTCTGCCTGAAGGCAGCAGTGTGAACAGAGGGTGAGAAGTGTCCTTTGTGATGTGTTGTGCTTTTCTTAGACAGCGGTCGCTGTGCAGGTCCTCTAGTGAGGAGAGAGGGCAGCCAATGATTTTTTGGGCTGTATTCACAACCCTTTGGAGAGCTTTCCTTTGAGCCGCAGTGTTGCTGTTATACCATACGCAGATACAGTAGGTCAGTATGCTCTCTATGGAGCACTTGTAGAAGGACACCAGCAGCTTCTCCTTGGTTAGGTTCTGGTTTCCCAACTACATATTCACTTGGAAGCCAGAATCCTACTGGCCTTGAATCCTACAGGTTCCTACTCACAACCTGCCGGGTCACTACTGAATAACTGCCTCTTTCCATTTATGGATATTGGGCTGATGAGTTCTCCATGAGATGCACCGTGTAACCTAATCTTGTTTTTAACTATGACCAGAAGATTATCTATGACCTATCTGGGTATTCCAATAGACCTCTGATGGATACAGCTGTATTTATACAGAAGGTAAATGTTAGCTGATTTTTGGAGACAAAGTTGTACTGGATTTAATTTAAGATGAACAGTGGCACATATCCTATAATGGGGTCGTTTGTTAGGGAGTTTGCATGTTCTTCTCTTGAATGGGTTCTCCCAGGGTACTCCGGCTTCTTCTCACAGACTAAAAATATGACTGTTAGGTTAATGGGTCTCTCTAAATAGCCCAGGTGTGTGTGTGTGTGTGTGCACTGTTGTCTCTGTATTGCCCTACGATCGACTGGTGACCTGTCCAGAATGCACTCCACCTGTCGCTCATTGACTGCTTGAGATAGGCATCAGCCCTCCCTTGACTTTACAAGAGGGTATAGACAATTGTTGAATGGATTCTGGGTACCAGAAGAAAAGAGGCTGACTACAAATGCCTATGACACTTTCCAGATTTTAATTTAAAACCATTTTGAAATCCTTGTACTACTTTTGCACCAATTGGCTTTCAAGCTCTCTTTCTCCAAAAGCCCATATCTGCAAACATAAAACAGGTACAACATCATACAATTTAGGGACACAATAAATCCATTAATCTCACCTTTTAAATATTCGCAGTCGGAATTACAACTCAGACTTTGGTTAATAGGAAGGAAAACTTGTATCTGATGCTGTGCCACAGACATCAAAACATCCACTAGAGGGCAATGTGCCCAATGTGTTCAATTTAATGCCACGGCTTTGGCGACAATCCCCACAAAGAGTCAGTCATTACAACATGTGCTTCCCGTACCGCTAAATCTGATGATTACCTTGCTGGCAAAGACAAGACTCGCAAAACTGTAATTTTTCCCACATCTTCCCTAAATCGGAACCAATGAGCATACAAAATTAATTTACAACTTTTATTATTCGTATTATTTCTTGTGTAGGTGTCATTTTTATTATGAGTTGTTGCATGAATTAAAAAATATAAATAAATAAAAAAAATCTGAACAAAATAATAATTAGAACCAGATGCAAAGCAATAGTTTAAATTTTCACCAGCTGATGACGTTTAAAGGTAAATCATTTTTAAAATGCTGGTTTGGTTCCCAACAAAGAAGAAGCTGCCTCCCTCCCCATCCATCCAGGATGTTTTTCCTTCCCCCTCATCCCTGTCCCCCTTTCTCTGCGTCCCCCCACGATATCTGCCTCCTCCTCCTCCTCCTGTGGGATCATGGGAATTGTGCGAGCAGCGTGGCGCTCCATGCTCTGCCCGCGGCGCTCTAGGAGGAGGCGTGCAGTAATGACCTGCTCCTCAGCTCGCTCGCCACCATCGCCCTCACAATTAATTCCCGCCTCGCGTTCCTCCTCGGTGGCGGGAAAGGGAGGAAGAGGAGGAGGGGGTGAGAGTGTGAGCTCCCTCATTAGAGCCCCTTGTAATGTGTCTGGCAGCAGTTCCCATCCTGCCACTTCTGCATTGCAACTGCTGCTGATGTATTTGTATTATGGATGCTTCCTTCTATGCTTCCTGCCTCGCAGAGTGACTGACACAGGGTGTAAAAGCGCGCCTGGTCTGGTGTTTTATTTTTTTTATATTTTTTTATATCCATCAGGGTTTTCGGGAAACATAAATTCACCTCACGCATGCATAACGTTGAGATCTGGTTTTTCTACAGGTTTTTCATAGTTCGTCGGATTGCTATCAGGATCTTGCGTTTCATAGATGTGTCCAATACTGTGTCACATTGCAATAAAGCCAGAAACAGGCAGTGACATTTTCAATGACTGGTGACACCGAGAACGGCTGAGATTTTACAGCCAAGTGGAGCAGAGTCTGACCTGGTTTTCAACTCGGAATTTGACCACTGGGATATGTCACAGTTTCACTATACCATGGTCTGATTCACAGAGTGGGGCAGCCTGCATATTGTTTGGGAGGAAACAGACCGACTGCACCTCAGAACATTTACTAGCATCCTAGATCAAAATATGTGCATATTTTTAGTCCAACTTCTGATTTTTAAACTGGTGCAAAGCTGTACTCTTACTGATTACTTATGTTTTTTTTTTGTTTGTTTATTTATTTATATATTTTTGTTACACCTAAGTGCTTACTACCTTGAAATAAATTTCAAAATCTGAAAAAGATCACCTGAGAAAATACAAAAAGCTTTTTTCCAATGGCAATTTTAGTTATTAACGGAAAAAAATGTATATCAAACCCTGTTTGGCCCTGACTTCAAAAGTAATTGTCCCGTAAACCAAATAATTGGTTGCCACCCCGTCGTGGCAACAACTGCCATAAAGTGTTTGCAGTATGTGGCAGTAAGACTTAAACATCACTCTGAGGAACTTTAGCCCATATTCTTTACAATTTTGTTTAATTTCAGCTACACTGTTGGCTTTTATAACCAGAATAATACATTTATATCCAGACATCATACACATTTAAAGCTGGACTTTGTCTAGGCCACTCCAAAACCATTTTTAGGCTATTCAAGTCACTGTCCTATACTGCTTTACCTGAGTGTATCTGAGTCTAAGGTCATAAACTGATGGCTGAACATTCTCCTGCAGACTTTTGTGGGAAATAACTCCCATCAATTGTGGGGAAATTATCCAGAATGAAATCAGAATCAGAATTTATGAGCCAAAAATGTGTGCACAAGAAAGAAATTTGACTTTGGTATTGAGCGCTGAAAGCATACATACACAAAGAATAAATATACAAACTTTAAAGGAAATAAAATAAAGGATAATAGGAACAGTGTGTACATGTATTTGCAACCAAATTGATTTCTCTATATATAAAGAAAGAAAAATAAGGCAAACTTGCAAATATTATTTTGTTTCACAATAGCATGGCTGACTACTCTATCTGCAAGGTGTTTGTTGTGTTCATCAGAGAGACAGCTGGGGTTTTTAAACCTGTCACTGTGGCAGCTGTTTTTTTGCAAATAATGCTCTGTAACACCAACCTAAAGGTAAAAGTTTAAACAGTTTGCGTCCAGGATGTGTGGGGTCTAAGACTCACTGGGTAAATGCTCGTTTGAATTTCTAGAATTTAGGATAATAAGATGATAGTTGCCCTGCGACAGACTGGCGACCTGTCCAGGGTGTACCCCTCCTTTCGCCCGGAACGTTAGCTGGAGATAGACACCAGCACCCCTCCCGACCTCACTAGGGACCAGGGTGTTAGAAAATGAATGGATGAATGATAGTTTTTTTTAGATAGATAGGATAGGAAATGAATAGTTTTGAAACACTGATGAAAGACCAAATAATTTTGTGTTTTGTGAAATGAATTTGTTGCAAAAAGAGTTTCTGAATATCATCCTGGGAGGAGGTTTAACATCGTCTCAAATCCACGTCTCATCCAAAACCATGTAAATGTCTTCAGAACCATGTAAATGTCTTCAGAAGTGTCAATGATTTAAATAAATGGAGGCAGTGTAATTTAAGTGAACCGTGAATAGCACAGGTATTATTTTGCTAAAGTATCCATAACTCTAGAAGTTTATCACATTTTGATAACTAACTAAAATGCATTTCAATAAGAGTTTATGTATGTACTTTAGTAAATAATTGTAAAGATGAAGGAAAGCCTTAAAAACTTTTTTCTATCCAAATATCAAATTTGAAAAAAGAAAGAGGTGATATAGCATATTGATTCAAATTCACTCAATGCTTAGTAGAACAAGAGCTTTGCACATCTATAGGGCTAAATATTTGGTTTAAATCAAAAATCTAATAATTAGGTTGTTTTTTTCAGGCATTGCTGTGGATTTAGCTCTGATCTATACTTATATAGTTATATATACTTACTTACAGTTATATATACTGTATATTCCTTTATTTAATCAGGTAAACCCCGTTGAGATCTAGATCTCATTTTCAAGAGGTTCCCCGTCAGGGAATCGAACCCCGGTCTGCCGCATGACAGGCGGGGATACTCACCACTATACTAACGAGGAGATATATACTTATATACAACTATAAACAATCACAGCTGAATCAAAAAAAGAAAAGTTAGGACTCCCCACCGCATGATGCTGGCAACACCATGTTTCAAGAACTTACGGTCTGTTTATGGTGATGCATAATTTCAATCATGGTCTCATCCACGCATAGCATCTTCTTCCATGCTTGCTATGTCCCATAACATCTTGGGGTAAATATTAAGCTAGAGTTCTTTTTGCCTCTCTTACATAAAGGCCAGGATTGTCGGAATGCAGGACTGATATTTGTCCCGTCAAGTGACTCCCCTATCTAAGCTGTGAATGTCTTCTGGCCGCACCTCCGATTACTACTTTTTGTTGGTTTATCACATAAAACCCCAAAACAAAGACGTTTGTAGTTGTAAGATGGAAACATTTTCAGGAGCTATGATTATTTTTCTACAGCATTGCATAGCAGTTCTTAATATGGACATGAAAACGCCAAAATATTTATTTATGATATATCTGTAGAGAAATGCATTAATAGAAGGAAGGAGCAAAATCCTTACAGCTGCAAACTGAAAGAAAATCTAGAAATGTCAAAGTAACATACTGTGCCAGATATGGAAAGAATATTTTAAAACTCCTACACTCTTGGCTGCCAACTTTCCCTCATGTTGCCGGCATCAATAATTTCCCGTCTTACAGGTTAGTGATGGATTTCCGTGGAAAGCGGCTGCATGTAGATGCTGTCATCTGCAACAGACTGTGCCAGGGTTGGCTCTCGTTTAGCAGAGCTACTAACAGGATAATTAAGGGTACTCTCTACACTCCAATTAGCAGGCAACGCAGAAGGATGGGGAGGCGGAGGGAGGGATCACTCAGCACATCCAAAGCAACCGGCGTTATACGGGCTGATACAAATCAAATCACAGCAAAAGGCTAATGCACGCAAGGTGAGGGCGTCATAGATTACAGGCAGCGAGAGGAAATGAGGCCGTTTCTTAAAGAAATGCTTCAGAGGCTGCCTCGAAAAGTGGTGCATCACTGCCAAACTCCCCCGCCCCCCCAAAAAATCACACAGCACTTATTTTCTTAAGCTGTCTCTCCTTTTCTTTAGCCTCATTTTTCTCTGCATCTTCTCTTTCTGACTATTAGTCTTTGGACAGTCCCTTAACATTTCAACAGGCTTGATGATATAAAAAATCATCATCTGGATTTCCACCAATACTTGACATTTGGATGGTGGATATTCCATGTTGCTGCACACACAGATGTTGAACACACTGCTCATATCAATTTGAGACAGCTGAAGCGATGGATTTACACCATTAGTCATTAGACATGCATGCGTCATGACATCCCTCCCCTGTGATTTCAGCTCTCATTGAGAAAATGCAGGCTACATCTAGTGAATCATGGTTATTAATTACTCCTCAGAGCTCACTTTTAAGCCTAAGGAGACATGGGAGGAAATAGGCGCACAGGCGGTGATGCAGGGAAAGGTGGATATGAACAAAGACCAGCCGCAAAGCTTCACGGCTCCCACTAAGGGTGACCCACACCAGCTTTGCAGGTAGAGGTGAGGAGCACCTTGGCAGGTTTTCCTGTGGGGCTATTATCGTATAGAGGATAAAATAATTTTCGCAAAGAGGGATTTTTTTTACACGGATATGGAATGTCTGATACTGAGAACATTGGAGAAACTCACCTTTCAAGGGTTGCTGGTTTTTTAAATGTAGCTGTCCATCATAGTCTTACTGCTAAAATGTATTTTTTTCACCCTAAGAGATTGTTGGAGGCTAAATTAAATGCTTCAGAGCTGTGTTGTTCAAAAGTACTTATACATGTTGATCTTTTTTTTATTTTGACATATTACAACTACAAACTTTTGTTTATTTTTACTTGGTTTGATGTGATAAGTTAATAAAACGTAGGTGAACATTTTCCATCAGGACTGTGGAAGCTAGTTAGAGTTGATGAGAAGATATATTAAGGTCAATACACAGTAGGTTTGAATGAAAAATATGTTACAGAGTTTGAAACACTGGGCTCAGTTGGAAATTCCTGCAGGACAACAACCTTAGCATGATTTATCACAAGACGTCCAAATACAATGCAATGAAGTTTGTGGCTGTAATGTAACAAAATGTGAAAAAGTTTGAGGGATATGAATACTTTTGTGAAGCACTGAAGATAAATAAAGAGAACATGTTGTTTAGGTTTGATAGCTAAAGAATATTAAACCTTTGAGGGAAAACGTATCATCACACTAATAATATCAACAATTTCTGCTTTGTTTAAAGCATGATATGAAGAATAGTATTAAGTCTTGTATTATTTAATTCTTAGATATAGTAACAAAGAAAAGGTATACTACTCATTTTATAACAGTTCTAAATCTACTACCACTAGCTTGCCTGATCAGTAAAAAAAAATACAATTCATCAAAATCTGCAGCAATACTGTCTTACAATACGGCAGACTCTTTCAAACATTTTACTGCGCACTTTTAAATTCTCACCAGTGGTACTTTTAATGTCTCTTATTTATTCATATAAAATGACCTAAAAAAATTAAAAATAACTAAACGCTATACTCAGTTCTCGATTTTGTATTTCAGATTAATGAAAAATTGTCCCAGTGGTATGCAATGTTCCCAACCAAACTTGCACCCCACCCTTATGATTCCTTCTTATGATTCAACCACAATTTATAGTTGAGGTCTTTGTTTCCTCACTTTTCTATCTATCGCCGGCTCTAAATACATTCATCAAAGTGTAGCCGTTAGCAGCCTATAGGCCTGTGCCACACAGCGTACCTAGAAGGGCTCTACGACTTAGAAATGTGTCGGTATCGCTGTCACTTTGTTTACCCACACAAAGCCCGTCTCAGAGAAGACGCAGTGCAGGGACTGTTTATTCCTTTGTGACGTGCTGTCACTTTAAGTGACTTCTAATGGAAAGCTAAAATTATCAATTGAGTGAGTATTCAGCTTTCTTAATAGAAATTTCACATATTTAATCATGTTGCTGTTTACACAAAGCACAAAGGATTTGCTGGACTCTGATCAAGGAAGTGGTTTGAAGATGTCACAAAGAAATCTTTGCTCATGAGCTTGATGGATAAATAAAGGAAGGATCTGCTGCAGGGTCAGTGATCTCTAAATCAAGACAGACCTTCAGCTAACTTTATCCAACATGAAAATGTATGGTGCATGAGCAGGCACCACACATATATATGAGTATATACTGTACATGCACGTCAAAATTTGTAACTAATTTCCAGCATTTTCTGACTAATCAAATGACTCTGATCTCCATTTGGAGTTTTCGCTGATAACGGCTCAGCAATCTGCTCAATTTCTTGTTCCCTCTCAAATTTCTAAACTCACTGAATCTGTTCACCTATATGAAAGCAGATGCTCTTCTAATTATTGGATATACTTAGCTGGATCTGTGCCATTCTCATCGTGTGACAAACAAAGCTGCTACCTACAAACTTGCTTCTACCTTTATATCATCAGCATCACTATTTTCCACTGCTCAGTCTGAACTTGGGAAGACAGAGAACCAAGATCCTGGCAAAACTCCCTCTGCTATTCTACTTCACGTCCCTACTGAGGCCTTCTGTTTTACTTTCTTCCAGATCAGACATCCTAGCCTCAACCTGTGGAACATCAAAGTGACATTATTCCTTCTCTCTCTATTACTTTGTGTATAATAAGACTTTCAAATCTCTCATTGCTTTTGGGTAACTTATATACAAAACACAACATGTTTTCTAAAGAACTGTCCTTGAGCAAGCTCGGAACAGGCTGGAAGAACATCAGCATGAAGCTTTGTGAGAAAGTGAGAGCTGATGATGATTTTTCACCCTCAGTCTGAGTAATGTGGGGTAAGATCATTAAGATGAAGGTGCCAACAGTCTGAAGGTGGTTGGGTTCACAGTTATTAGGTGCATCACTGATAAAACAATAGCCCATATTGTCATAGATTTAAATGTTCAAACTTTTTCAATAGAACTGACACATATAAACTCATCTTGTGTTTTTTAAGTGAACAAGTAAATGATTTAGAGGTTTTAAGAGAGAGAGGAAGTGCTGTGGTCAGTTGAGACACAAACTGAGCTTGGCCATATTTCACTTCACTTCACAGTATCAACTTCACTGGCCGTATTTGGTGGAGGAGAAGTGCTGAATATGCCAAAGCTATAGGGTCTGCAACCTGCAGTTAAAGAGCTATATATGTCTCTTTCTTCCATCCCCTCTCTTTGTAACTTTGGCCAAAAGTGATGCATGCCTGAGCTGTAATTTTGAATATAAATTTTTTTTTAAAAATGAGCAGTTTTGCTATGAAATATCTGCTCAGAAATTATGCAACAGAATGACACAAATTATTAGGCTGCAAACCTTTTCACAGTCCCATATATTATTTTGCCTCCTAGCTTTAAAATGAGACTGCCATAATAATTGGAGGCTGTTCAATCATGTTCTTATTTCACTCTGATGGTGTTAAGAATGCATCCTTCTTATTTGACCTTTTTCAAATGCTTTTCCTCCACTCAGACTGAGCCTAACCTATTTTGCAAAGAAGAATGAGCAAATTTTACAGTGTCTGGATACGCAGCTGGTAATGACTTGGATGGATATGAGTATCGTGTAAGCCATTGTGTTGTAGCAATAAGACTATGAGAATATAACACATGATACAGCAGGCTCTGAGCATGAATAAGCATAAGTTGCTTTACAGTTGCGCTCAAATGCGGACAGGTTAAAACAGTCTAAAACTCATACCGACAATTAGGACAGGATCATTTTCAGTGTGTGAATATTTAACAGCCCAAACAAGCAAATCCTACAACTGACATCAGTGTCAGCTTCTCTCTTATTGCTAAATTATCCACGAAAACTCAGAATAAGTGCTGAGTGAGAAAAATCCATCGTGGAGGTTTGATAGGAGTCTTGATTTAAAGCAAAGCTAATAAGCATCAAAATGAAGGAAAGCGCAAACTCTTAAACGGGGGGGATTCTAGGAATTAATGTTTCAGGAGGAGCCCGGGTTGTCAACTGGAGCTGATCTGAAGGCATGGGTGGCCGGCAGGCGGGATTTATAACGCGCCGGATCCCGGAGGACCCAGTAATTATAGCTGTCGCTGGACTGAGATAGGAAGGAGGGAGGGGGCAACAACCCGACGGAGGCATTTTATCTTAATCACAGCTCAGCGCCATTTAAATTAATTTGACAAGTTTCCCCTCCCCACACACACGCCAAACCTTATTAAAGGGCGCGTTTGGCAAAAATGACACCCCGCTTCCTCCTCCTCGTTAAGGGTCCCGCCATGAAACAAATATGTTAGAAATGTTTGTGTCAAAGCGCGGCGCGGATACTCCTCTCTCTCGGTGCGCCCCTCCGAGCCACATCCCTCCCTCTCCAGTCCTCCCTCCTCCCCGGTGTTTCTATAGTAATTTCCAGCCAATGATCAGTAGGTGTCCACATCCCTGCTTCCTCACCTCAGCACCAATCAGCCACACACAGCGACAGGAGACACGGACCGAGCAGAGAGCAGGCAGACGCACAATACAAGAGGAGAGGAAGCACCTATATATATATCCAGCGCTGCGATCTAGATTTCTTTTTTTTTTTACCCACTCTCGTTTTGGCTTATAGATGCACTTTTCAACCTCTCTTCCTAGTTTGGCAGGACACGCGAAAAAAATGCTTCTTTTGTTTTGAGCGATCTGAACGCACACACTGACAGAGACACAGAGAGACGCGGTGGCTCTGCTCCCCTCGGGCGGCTTGTCTGTGCGTCTTTTCTCGCATCTTTGCATTAAATCCCCCCTGCCTCCCTCCACATATCGCCTCGCAGTGATGTGCGGTAACACGGTGGCGGGCTGGTAGCATCTTGGGAGCCTTGTCTCAACGGGAACCCGGTAGGTGATGCTCACTCTCTCTCTCTTTCTCTATCTCTGTGTGTGTGTGTGTGTGTGTGTGTTTATCTTTTTCTCTGTTTCCTTTGGCTTTTGGTACCTAGACGCATTTTATTAGCCTGTTTCTGCTCCGGTTGCACTCATCTCTATGGATTTTTCACCTTTTTACACTGTTGCACCACTCACCTTTATTTATTTATCTTTTTGGATGATTTCACCTTTGATCTGAATATCTACCTATCTGCATCCTGTCTGATTTTCTCCACTCTTTCCTGTCTCTCTTCCTTCTCCTCCCCCTTTTTTTCCTCTCCTTCTTTTTGTCTGTCTCCCTCCAGCTCCAAGTATTGAACACTTCTGTCTCTGGAAACTTTGTTTACAGGCGGAAAAAATCAATGTCCGTGACTTGATTGCCTCTGGGCTGCGTATTTCGCTCCAGGGGTGAATTGATTAAGTAATAATGACCCTGAGGAGGTGCTGATCATTAAGCCAGCAAGGTTTTGTTTACGGGTGGCTGCTGGTCGACACTGAACTTGAAAATCTGGAAGAGATTGCACCCTGGTGTCACATTTTGTGTGCAGTAACTTCAACATTTCTTAGGAAAGAAATTGTTGCTGTTGTGGCAACATGATGTCTATGGGGCTGTAATTTTTTTAGCTAACAGTGAAGATATTTGCTCTCTTTGAACAGATTTGGGGAAGATGCATTTTAATAATGCAGTTCTAATGAGTGTTAGAGCTGCACCTATCAGATATGTTTTGGCCAATTTCCGTCAATGACTTTAAAGTTTTGACCTGTTAATACAATAAGAACTATAAACAACCACACCCAGAGCATAAGTGTTTTTTACTGTCCAGATTGGTTAAACATTGTACAATAAAAGTTTGGGAAAAAAAGCAAATAATTATTTCTCCAAAAAAGCTAAGTTCTGAATTTTTCCTTCATTGGCTCTGATTGTTGATCAGTAGATCAACCGCTGAAAATTTAAATTTCCCCATAGTAATTTATTAAAAACTGAGAAGTCCCACAATTTTTGGTCCTCATAGTTTATCAACCATCATCATTTAGTGTTGTGCATGGTTTGAATGTAATGAAAAAAGTTTTAAAGAACATGTGCTATAATGTAAAAGTAAATCTCATTGACATAGTGCATTATGAGGCAAACATCACACTATGCTAGAAAAAAGAATGGTATCAATCAGTACTACTGATTGAAGAAAAGCAATTTTAAAAATGTCTGTTGCCTTTAGTTTTCATCCTTGTTCCAGCAGAACCAGCAAGTCCTGGTTATAAGAGTTCAGAGTAATGCTTGGAACGTTTGGATTTAAAACATCTGAGATACTGTATATGTCAATGCTTATCTATTTAGAGGTCCAAAAGTGATAGCCAAGATCTCCTGATACACTCTAAAGAGAATGGAGAGACAGTGTGCCTGGTTAGAAATGGAGTGACATGTTAAAACTAATGTGACTTGGTTAGAAATTTGGCAGTGGTGCTTTGAAAAATCTATTGATGGTCCAAGGATGAATATTAAGTTTTTGTGAAAGAAAAATGCCAAATGAATAACAGTTTCCACTATAGACCATGACACAGTAAAATTAAACTTTTCCACAGCAAAAATATGGATGAACCAGAGATTCCTGAAAGTTTAATGTGAACTTTAATCAAAGTAAACCCCAAGATTCCTGATTGAAGATTTAGCAAAATAAGCAAAAGAACCAAGAATTTTCATTACCCTAGGTACAGTGTTATCTTAATTATGTTGGAGACATTTCTAGCCATCAAATTTATCAATAGTCCAAGCCCTTATGTCAGACATGCAGCTTAAAAACATCATGAGACTTGGAAGCTGCGTAAAACAGAATGTCATGTACCTCACAGTGATGATAATGGTTTTAAATATGCTCATAATGTGCTGAAAAGTAAATGTGGACCAAAATAAAAAGTCAGAGGAGAGCTTTATAGAACTTAGTTATGCACTGTCAGAAGGTTTATTAAATTGTCCAAATATGTATAAAGAAGTCTTAATGATTTTTTCTGCCATGAAAAACATATTTATTGGAATAAGAGGTGATGTCACACTGTGTATGTGAGAAAGGGCAATGATCATATCACACAGCTCTGTGGTGAAACCTGATTTCATAATTATTTCAAAGCAAAGACAAAATGACAATAGGGCCAAATCTTTAAACTTCCCCTCGTGTCTTATCGTAGTGTTATTAGCAGAACTCACACTTACAGTAAACGTGTATTTTCTGCTGTGTAAAGTGCAGACGGGGAGATCTTCAAAAAGGCTGCCAATGTTTTAGAACTGTTCTGTTCTAAAGGATAAAACTTCATTTTAAACACTGTTCTGAGACTGAAAATAGCTAAAACTTCTTACCTCAGTAACAACACTGCTCTGAAGAGTGTCATTGTTATGACCAGCGCTGCTCGAGTATAAAATCATCCGATTACGGTCACCAGACGATTTCTTGGGGCGACTCCAGTGATAATCGATCTCAGCTTTGTGTGTACACATTTATACTTTGCTCTTTGTGAAAACTACGGATAGGATATGAAATGCTTGACGGTTCTAGCGACGGACCCGCAATTAAAAGAGAAAGCCCAGAAAACGGTAATGGAGGTAGGGAGAGATGTGTCTAATGGGCTTTTATCTGTGGAAACCAAATCCAGACAGATTGGTTGGAAAAGCAGAGAAAGGAAATGCCCTCCCCCCCACACCCTGCCCTCCACACACATTCAGGAGGCCTATCCTCAGGCAGCTGACACTGTGGTTGGTCTGGTCCATGATCTGGTTGTAAATCCACCGCTGGCTATCACTGAGGGCTGTCACTGTAATAGTGGCCATGAATGAATGCCAGGTGCTCTTAAGAGACACCAGTGAGGGTCTTGTTTACACGGACAGGGCCGCCTCTCCTATTGCCGTTGCTGCAGATACAATCGATATATTCACTGCACTTTAACTGTACCTTGAGTCCTGTAGAAAATAATTTGATGTGTTAGAGAAATCCAAGTAATTATTTTAAGATTGTGGCTGTTGTTGTTTTATAGTATGAATGAGGGTCCCTTCTGATGTTTCAAAATGCAGTATCACATACAAAACTATATTGCCGTATTGATATTAATGTCCTAATGTTTAATTCATTTGTTCTCAAGTTCTAAAAGTGTTGAAAGTGTTCCTTTTTTTCTGAAATGTGCAAATATTTTTCAGCATTACAATAATTCTAGGCTGGCCTGTCACATTCATCATGTCACTGTCACCAGATGCAGGTCCATTTGGACTGCTTTTTAATAGCCTCAGAGCCTGAAAACATGTCACAGAAGGCTTCACATGTTCAGTTGCTACCTTGAGAGAAACTTGAAGTTGAAAAGTGAAAGCTGAATTTGCATAAAACCGTTTACCATTTTTCTGTACATGTAACTGTTATTTCTTCTCCGTTTTCTGCTTTCCAGTGCTGAAGAAGACACACCAGGATGGTTACTCATTGTTCCTAACCACCTTCAGCTCGACAAAGGCCCGTGCACCTTCACACTCTCCCCCTGAACACTGACAAGCACTCCCCAGCCATGTCTAACATAAACAATGCGCTTTGCATTGAAAACGGACAAAATGCAGACGTGTCGCTCCTGCAGAAGGATAATCTCCAGGATGGTGGATTAAGTCAGCTCTTGGATTATAACGCAGAAATGGAAAGGTACAGGTCTTTTGCGAACTTTTACAAAACGAACGGTGCGTTTCCGCAGACTGCAAAAATTGCCCGAATCACGACGCCCATTTTTCCCAGCGCCAGAATTGGTATGTCCCCTTGGAACTGTGATAACGCCATGCTCTGGGGAAGGAAATCAGCGGCAATAAACCCTAATAGGACCAGCATGCATAGAAATGACTCCCAGAGGCCGGGGAAGCCTGGCGTGCCGCCAGAGACGCTGCAAATGGCAAATAATAATTTCCTCTCTACCTTATCCCCCGAACACTGCAGACCTTTAGCAGGAGAATGCATGAACAAGCTGAAATGCGGCGCTGCTGAAGCAGAGATAATGAATCTCCCAGAACGCGTTGGAACTTTTTCCGCTATTCCGGCTTTAGGGGGCATCTCATTACCTCCCGGGGTCATCGTCATGACAGCCCTTCACTCCCCCGCAGCCTCAGCAGCCGTTACAGACAGTGCGTTTCAAATTGCCAATCTGGCAGACTGCCCACAGAATAATTCCTCAGCATCCAGTGGAAACCCAGCGAAGAAGAAAAGGAAAAGGTGTGGGGTGTGTGCACCCTGCAGGCGGCTAATCAACTGTGGTGTTTGCAGCAGTTGTCGGAACCGCAAAACAGGCCACCAGATCTGCAAATTTAGGAAATGCGAGGAGTTGAAGAAGAAGCCTGGCTCGTCGCTGGAGGTGAGAACGGAGGCTCTGCTTCCCCTTCTTTTGTTATTATCCCCCTCGCACTCCAAAGCATTAACCTTTTCATCCAGTCACGTTCTAAGCCCTTGAAAATTGTTTCCATGCCCACCCATGCCTGAACATCCCCCTGCTTTCTCAAATCTGCCTACCCGCCTAGCCTAATTGGCAGTAATTAGGGGTGTTTGTGCGGAGCGCAAGCTGAGCTTGGCTCAGACACCCCTAATTGCTGCCAGTCAGGCTGGGGCTGGAACGCATCCGAACAACCCCGAGTTTGGCTCTGCTCCAAGCAGGGCTGGGAAATGGTTTTCAGCAGAGAGCCATCTCTCTCCGCACCTGGTCATTTTAACCAATTATGGAAGCCGTCTCTGGATGGGGAGAATCAATATCCCACAAAGCCTCAGCCACTGACCACCAAGAGATGGTGAGAGTGATGGTGGAGCTGCTGATGGCGTTTTTCAAAACACCCCCCTTCCCTGGCCCCAAAATGTTGTATGTGTGTGTGTGGGAGGTGGGAGGGGGGCAGGGAGGGTTAATCCCATAAACTGATCCCCTTCCACACATTATGAATGAACTGATTGAAGTGTGGGTACACAGTATGCAGACTGTGTGTGTGGATCAGTCTGGGACAGATGCATATCAAGAGAGCTATGAAGGCAAACAGGTTCATTCAAGCTGATTTATTTTCTAGTTGACATTTGGGCATCAAGTGCAAAGGCCAAATATGAATCTTCAGCTGTAAATATGCTTCGCTTTGCCCTCAGACTCACACGTATGCCTACAGGGGCCTGGATGAATGTGTTTCTAACAGATGCAACCTGAGGCTCGGATAATTTGCTCATTAATTAAGTGATTACACAGAGAGGAAAACTGGGTTAATCATAAAGTGTTACCTAATCTACTTTTGGAAAAATGGCGTTTATGGATTCAATTGTTAAAACTGAACTTAAGACATCAGTTTGTCAAAATCTTTGCTCACTTTCGCCATCACCTCTTTATCTTTTTCTAAGATAATATAGACTAATGTAATATCAAATTACTGCTTTGACTCCTTTCCAGTGATCAAATGAAAATTAGTTAAAATTGCAGCCAAATTGAGATTCTGATCATATTCACTTCCATTAGATCAGTGTTACAAATGTTAGTGAATAACAGGTTCTACAAAAAAAAGAAAAAGTTTGGTTTTCTGTTGCTATTAACCAGTTTGGTCTTATATTAGTACATCACTGTAAAGATCTCATCCAGCAAATGTTTCATTCTTCAGCTTATAATGTGTATTCTGACAGTTTTCCTGTACAAATCATATTATCTCAGAATCCCACCCATGTGATCTCGGATCGGCACCAGGCGCGCTGGAAACCACATTAGAGTACAGGAGGTGTTTGCAACCTGATCTGACGATATTAAAAGATTACTATTTTTTTTCTTCTAAACTGACTTAAAAGTTGTGTGAAAGAATTTAGCAGAAAACAGTGGCTGTAACTATGTGAAATGTAACTTTAATGTTAGAACAAAGGAAATGTAAGACAGTGAGCTCATATCATAATGTTGAAACTCTGTGTTTTTACAGTTATTTGTTTACAATGAGCCAAAGAACAAATGTTGGTTGGTTGTTGGTTTCATTAAGCCTACATCAAACTCCTGTTCTTTCCTCTGATCCAGATAAGAGTCTGTGCTGTGAAACCTCCATTTTATTGGTGTCAGCCAGAACTTGCAGAGGCGGAAGCAGAAAGAACTGGCGCTAAGTGAGTGAGCCTCAGCACCAGTTTAGCACTGGAATTGGTTTGATAAAAAATAAAATACAAAAGAAAAAAAAAAACAGACAAGAGGAGTTGATACTCAGAGATTCAACTTTATTTTTATGCATGGCTACTAACTGTGGAACATATAATTTACCAAATGGCCAATCATGACTCATTTTGATAGGATGATGCTAAAAAAAAACTTTTTTCCTTTTTAGAATCTAACTATCTGTCTTCTGTTGAATAACAAAACTACTATATTTTTCAAATTGAACAAACAAGTTGTAGTTGTTTCTTATGTTTAGGGGCTGGGCTAAAACAAAAAAATATTGAAACAAGGCAGATTATTCACCTCCTCACTGACAACAAATTGGCCAGTTACTAAAATAGATGTTAATCAATTTAAAAACAAAACCTCAGTTACTGACAGTCTTTGATATGGGTTAGATGACTTTCTGTCCAGCATATGTCAAATAGGTATTCCAGAACTTAATTTGATTTCCAATCATGAGTAGTGGGTGTCCATGGTGGTGTAAAGTTGATATCTAATTCACAAACAAAGGGATATATTAGAGTTTTCAAGAAGTCTGTACAGCTTTTGACCATCTCGTGGTCAACATTATATGTTTATACTAGTTCAACCTTGTCTAGATTATTTTACTCTGAACAGAGATTATTTAAAATACAGTTTGAGATTTGGAAAAACCCAACTGGATTCATGAAAAACAAAAACGAGAGTATTTTTGATGCTGTATTGGCTTTAGGAACATCTTAGAGAAAAAGGTGAAAAGCACAATATTATCTTCTTACTAAAATAATGGTGTAAGTATTTGTTTTTGCCAAAAATGATTTAGGCAAGAAAAAAAAAAAAATTTGAATTGCTGGACTGGTCAAACAGAGACCAAACTATTGTACATTGATTCCAGATGGTTCAAATATTTTATTTTTAGTTCATCTGAATATATCGCTCTTCATTTTTTGATATTAAGTATTCTAAACACACCATATATGCCTTTCAGCTTACATCATGTTTTCTGGCTACTGATGTCGTTGCTCTCATTTTGGCCAAAAATATTTCTCACTGAAAACAAAAGTGTTACAGTTTGTTAGTACAGCTAGTGGTTATTTGGGAAGAAGTTGACTTTTGAAACTAATTTTTAGAAATATGTGTGTTTGAATTAAATTTAATGACTTTTAATGCAAGAAACATTGTTAGGACAATAACCAGGGTCTCCCTTTTTCAAATAAGTCTAAAGGTGAAAACCTAAAAGAACCTTGCATCTTTTGCATGAACTCACAAGTGTCCAGGTTTTGAATGCCTCTAATGCACTATGAGGTAAACTGAGTTTAATTGATGTAGCTTTTGGACAGTGTGGAAAAACAATGCTGCCCTTGGTTTAGCGTGGACTGGATGTGGATGCTCCAAATGTGTCAGTTTCATGTTCGAACAGGTGCCCCCAAACAGGTGCGCAGGAAGCTGAATTCATGTTTATTATCCGAGGGGAGACTCGCTTCTGGAAAACATCTATTTGCAAAGAAGGGTGGAATTAGCAAGGGTGTGCAGCCTCTAAGCAAACCTGCACTTGCTTTTAAAAGCTTCTTCACCTTCTTCAGTAATTCATAGGATGGACTTTTCCGGCAGTAATTGTTATTTTTGGCTCTGCGTTTGTAATTACAGGTGAGGCTTTGGCTACGGAAATGCTTTTGAATCAAAAGTTGTGAAGGAGGAGGGAAGCTCCTGAGTTAGTTTTGAGAGATATGTTTTATTTTTTTTACATGAACCTTACATTAATGCAAATACAGTGCCATGCAAAAGTGTTCAGTCTTTTACTGGGTTGTATGTGATGGACCAACACAGACCAGTAGAATATGTGTGACATACATTTGTACTCTGCTACTCCTAAACAAAACCCACTATAAATAATTGCCATCAGAAGTTGCTTAGCTAGTAAAGACAGTCTACTTGTGTGGAGTTATATTGTTTTTCAGTATAAATTTGGCTGTAAATACCTTGGAGGTTTGTTAAGGAATATTAGGGAACAAACAGCATAATGAAGACAAATGAGTACATCGGACAGGTTGGGGGAGAAGTTTGAAGCAGATTTAGATTATAAAACAATTTCCCAAGCTTCAAATATCTCTCAAAGCTCTGTTCAATCAGTGGTCTGAAAATTAAATAGTATGATACAACTGCAAAATTACCACAACATGGCTCACTACCTTGAAAACTAACACTGCACATCACCCTGAACACACCAAACCAACTAGGTGACAAACCCTGTAGTGGTGGCAGCGTGATGCTGTGTGGATGCTTTGCTGTAAAACTGATCGGGACAAGTCGATGGTAAGAGAGAAGACACTTAGCACAGGGCAAATCTGAATGAAAACCCTTTATGCAAATTGAAACTAGGGCGGTGGTTCACCTTCCAGCAGGACAACAACCCTAAGAACACAGCCACAGCTACAGTTCCATGATTTAGATCAAGTAATGCAAATACAAATATGTGCATCACTTTTCAGTTTTATTTGTAAAACCAAAAAAAGAAAAACACTATCTATGCTCACTGACATAGAGTGAGCATAGATAGTGCTCACTCTATGAGCACTATCCACTCACACAGGCAAAGAGGTACACAAGCACAGAGTAACACACAAGCATGAGCTGAGCGTACCTTTTTGCCTCGCAAGAGACGATAAGCTACCGGCAACCAGTTAGATTTGCCTGTCAATGTTTTCCACATGGGAATCACCCTGAACTAATTATATCTTAAGCAGCGGTGGAAAATGCAAATCAGAATTTTACTCACACCCCTGAAATCGGAGAGCCAATTTAATCTAATACCCCCTTTAATTTAGCGCGCTAATGCAAGGCCCTGGAGAATTGCCCCGTGTCACCGCCATGCCGTTCTGCAGCAGATCCTGCTCTGTCTCGCTGCTGCTACTCCCGCTTCTGCTGCTGCTCTCAGGCTCCAGGATGGATTAGTCTGGCAGATGAATCTCATCTAACCTAACATTTCCCGAGCAGTTACCTTTGCATAGCTCGAGCTCAGATGGCTCAAAGGTCCCACATTAACATTCAAATGCTATACTCATGTGAGAGCAGGAGGAGACTTTCTCTTTGTTTGCTGCTTAAGCTATTTACGACAAACTAACTTTTAATTTGTCTAAGAAGCCAACAAATAGCTATAACTTGGTAGAGTAAAAATAGGTCTTTGCATTTTGGAAAGTGTAAATGGAAGGAAAATACAAACCACACTAACAATCTGTGAGTCTGATTAGCTGTTTCTAAACCAGCAGTTTGTAGGTTTTGTAACCCAGGATTTTCTGATCATTGCAGAATACGGCCATGTGCTAACATAATCCATAACCGGCTCACACAGAGCTGTCAGAAAATGTGTAACGTTTTAGAGAAAGCATAAACATTTCACATTTATTCATTCATGAATTCAGTTAATGTTACATTATACCTTAATTAGAAATATGACCTCAACCGTTCTCCTTTTTTGACACAGTCAAGATCGCAAGCATTTTGGGAAAAAAAACAACTTTAAAAATGACTCTTGTTTTTGTTTACAATTGTTGGATGGATCTTTACTTCTTAAAATCTTATTTTGTAAATCTTAGTACAGTTTGCATATGGATGAGGAAGGTAAAGGCAGTTTGTCATATGGCAGTGGGATATGTTTGTCTTAGTAAATATCTGTTTGTGTGCCTTCCTCAGCATCATTTGTGTAGCAGGTATAAACAGGTTAATGTGTCAGAAAACCAGAACCACTGTCACAGTTACTATAGCACTGATGATGATAATGATGATGATGATGATGATGATGATGATGATGGTTGAAAAATGCTCCCAATGATACAGAATTATAGTTCTGAGTACCATTTTTTTAACATTATGATATATTTAATTCTGAGTGACCAAAGCTCTGCAACGCCAGGTAACATTAACTACAACATCATCTTAAAAAGCAAACGATTTTGTCATTGATAACATAACAGTAAGTTCTATACTTCATAATATTAACGGAGGATTTTCCATGACAAACCAGTAGTAGAGTAAAACATGTCCCTTGGTTCATTTTTTTCTCAGTTATTTTATACTCAGCATGATCAATAATATTTTGGAGACTTTTTTCGGTGTTACATTTGCTGTCATAAATCCCCTGAGCAACAGACATCTGAACCCTTCTGGGGGCAAGATGTTCCAAATCTGAAGTTCTTTTAAAGAAAAGCATATACCTGGGTATTTGAGCCAAAGGACATTCATGGATTATTTTTTAATTGTATTTTTATTTATCTGAAAATAGATTAATATTTTAATGTAACCAACATCAGTCAGACAAAGAGAATGCTTGCAACATTAAGGGTATTTAATGCCTTTAATGTAAGGAAAGGTATTAAATACTTTTCTAAGGTATTTATTTGAAGCTAAGGAATAAAGAATAAAATGCTCAGGAGTATAAAAACTATAAGTTAACATTAGCATCCATTCTCTATTTCTATATGACTTCCTAATAATTTGCCTTGAGGCACATATTCTTTCAATTGCAGTTAATTGTATGAACTAAGCACTCGGTTGTAGCTCTTATTGACTGGTGATGTATGGTTTGAGTATGACATGCATCTGCACTGGCTAATACAGTCTTTCTTTTGTTGCACCTTCCTGTAAAAAAAAAAAGTAGAGATGGAAATGACTGTTGATTCATTAGGTTAAAAACAAAAAATATTAGTAATTATTTATGTACTTATTAATTTGTTAAACTTTATTTTACAAAATAAAATGTTTAAGAACATTTACAGACATGACATCGCTAAGATTACCTTCAAAGAAAAGACCAACTAAGAAAACAATAAATTTCACAAAATATGTAAAAAAGAAGATGATATTCCTAATTTATCAAATTACGCAACACTGTCTGCATTATCTGGGCCTTCAAAATCTTTCTGATTTTGCAGATAATCAATGTTTCAACATTTTTAGAGTTTAGTCCTGTCATATCGCCCACACCTAAATACAATATGGTACTATGCAACTATGCAATACGATATAATAATGAATTTGAAGACATTTGCTCTTGTTCCAAAGACAGAGTAAAGAACATGCAGCTACATCTAAAGAGGCTTCGATTTGCTTGCAGCATAAGGCTGAAGGGAGACCAGGATGAGACTGAACAGATTGCTCTTTCAATTAACAAATGTCAAAGGCCAGCATCAAGTGATGTGTAGGAAAACAGTATCTCAGCATAGGGAGGGATGCTCACTCTCCCAGTCTCGGTATTTGTGCAGGGTTGGTTTGACTACATGAAATGGTTGAGATGAAAAGGCGGCATGTCTGTCTGGAAACCTTTGCTGTAGCGATAAAAGACAAGACCCCAAAATGGTAGAGAGGCAGGACCTCGAGGAAAATAGCCTGGATTTCAGCCCCTTAATGAGAGTGGGGGAGCCAAATAAGCAGCGGCCGCCAGGTCTAATTTGTTTTAGGTGTGCTCAGAATAGATAAGGACAAATCTGTGGCCTTCACCCCCACTCCACCCCACCAACCTTTGCCTCTCTGGAGATAACACCGGCTGCTCCAAGTCAATCTCTGTGGGCTAAAGAGAGGGGGTGAAGAATAAATAAAAAAAATGTGAAGGAAAAACTCTGAAGGACATGTGGCCTTAAGATCCATGGATCTCTAACTTACTGGATTTATTCAAGCTTAAAATTTGAAAATTAACTTGGTCACAGAGGTCTGGAGGAGTGTGGAAAAAAAAATAAAGTGAACACTGCCACGCATCGCAGCCTAAAGGGCAACGGTCCACTCCTGTCAAGACAAAGGGAATTTGCCATCTGAACAACAATGCAGAACGCTTAATTATACAGATCTTGCCCTGCAAACTACCCCCAGTTATTTCAGAGCCCAGGTCCCCTTTAGTCACTGTCATGCCCTTTTTCTCCTAGACCGATTGTACCATGTGGATTTTCTGTCAGCTTTCATTTGCACTGACTCGCTGTCCTCTCTGGGCCAATGCTGTGCTTTGAAAGGCGCAAATGCACACCAATGAAGAATTCCTCATCCTTGCCACGGCCACCAATTAAGGCCAAAGCGTAATTGGAGGCGTCTGGACGATGGCCTTACATTATGTGGTCTGTCGCCTTCTCTGCCATCGTTTCATTTAACATCCGTGGTTCAGTGGAGAGAAGGAGGACTTGTCATTGTCTTCATTATAGCGTAAGGAGAAGCTAAGAGAGAGACGGGAACAGTGGTGAAAAAAAGCCCAGTGGAGGGTGGACAGCGTGAAGGAGCAGGTGTGGCAAGACGTTAATGTGCTGCGCTTTAAATTTTAAATGGAGAAGAATAAATTATTGATGTTAACTCGGGCTGCGAAGTTAAAATGTATCTCGTCATTATTGAGAGACTGTAAAAAAAAAAAGAAAGTCTGAGAGGAAAGTCTTCAGTAAAGATGCACAGAGTATTGCACCACGATATTGGGCCAGTGTGGCTCTGAATTATTTTTGTATTTTATTTCTGCAGTTGTTTAATGTTTTGACTACAGTAAGCTATAGATATACTGTAACTGGGAAGTGTGAGTGTGAAGCTAACATCAGTTTACTGAATAAACATCAACTTTATTCAATATCCATTGAAAATCAGGAGTTGAAATGATGCAAAATTCTATGTATCAATCTTACTAGTAAATACCTTTAAATCCGAGTCATGCATTCATTCACATATTTTGGACATTGTAGGTAGGTACATATGTAGTAAAAACCAGAAATTTGTATCCACGCTTTAAAAACGTGAATGCGTTTTTAAAATGTATCCCCTTTTTTAAAAGACAGAGACAAAAAATATTTTTTCTCAGTCTCACAGGAAATCAGACAAAACTTTACTATTTGGGTCAGTTAGATTTATCAAATTTGTTTATACTTACTAAATGCCAGAATAATGAAAATGGTATCTGTTCGATCTTTTTTTGTTTCATAATTTTTCTTTAATTTCTCATGTTTGCTTTTCTATTTTGGATTTCTTCTACAGTATAAATACATGACTGTCAGGTTCATTGGTCTCTCTCTAAATCATCCTTGGATTTAGATGGATGGATGGATGGATGGATGGATGGATGGATGGATGGATTCTTCCACACGCTTCTTACAATAGTTTGGTCTTTTAGTTCATTCCTCCCAACTGGTGTAGGTGAGTTAGTTTAGTAGTCTCCCTTGCTTGCGCACCTTTTTCACCTCTGCCCACAGATTTTCTACTGTTCTGAGATCAGAGTTTATGATGGCTCCTTCCAAACATTGACTTTGTTGTTCTTTGTAACGAATATGGTGTGTATTCTTTTTGGAGGACAAATTTGCTTAAATCATCGTCATATATATTTTATTTAACATTACCTTCATAGAAATCAAAAAGGCTAAATGCTTTCCCAAAGCAGTGTAACGTGTTTTCTTTGACATGTTTCTTCATCTTGAATTCAAAGTTCACTTAGTACATTTGAACCTCATCAGTCTAGTGCAGAGCAATTCACAAATGTTCCCGAAGAAACAATTTATTTTACCGCAGCTGGTATAAAAACAATGCTGACCAGTGTATTTTGTTCCCTCGGTTTCTGTTTTTGAGACAGCAAAGTGTCCGATTAATGAGAGCAACGTGATTTATGTAAAGGTATTATAGTACAAGGTTTTCTTGAGAAAATGTTCTGTTTCTACTAATTATGCTCTGTAAGTCACAAAGCACTATTCTCTTGCTTTATCCAAACTGATTGTATCACATCCTATTATATTCTATTAAATCAAAACTCACTGAATCAGACTTAATTATTGTTGTGGTGAATTGAATCTTATCGAGTTTGTATTTACTGCTCATTTAACTTTTGTCCGTCGTACCATTGGAAGTGGATCCGTATCGCATTGGCCACAAAGCAGAGATAACCAAAAGCTTCCGGCAGGATTCCCATTCATTCCAAGACACCTAGTGAGAACTGTAAAGGGTTTTGAAAATTTATTCTAGGTTGCAATATTTTGTTGAAGGAAGGAAGGAAGCATAAAAGAATGTATATTTTTTATATGAATCTGTGTAAATAATAAGCCTTGCTTGTGTGATGTTGAAATGGACAGCGTATTTTTGTACTTGCTCTGCATCCCTATTCTGCCTTTCATTGTGTTTCTACAGTGATCTTAAAGGGACTAACTAGACGCTATCCATAGTTTAGGCTTTTCAGATGTTCTGTTTGTCAGCATCTATGACTGCAAGATCCTAAAGAGTTTTAGGGTAGACAGGGGATGATCAGGTAGGTGTAGTCAGACGATGATATATACTACAACATCATGAAGTCAAAATAATTAATTTCCATGGTGCGCCTTAAAGGGCCACAAACAGAATGGCTCTCAGAATTCATTTATTAGCTTTTCTTAATGAATCTCTTGATATTTAGCATAACATGGTGGGATTATAACTCTTATTATTAAAAATGGTAACTACAATCAAAACATTTAAATCATCATTTAAACTATAAAGAATGACATCAATGGCATTTTACAGACTTTTGATCATTTATTTGCAGGTTGCAGAGATCTTTTGCAACAACATCAGGGACAGTCACGGGAAGACACAGTTATAGCTTATGTGAGACAGCTGCCAACTTATTGCAAAACCACTAGCACTTTACGCAAACAGCTCTGGTCTTTGAGAGTTGGACGCTTGTGGTGATAGCTATAACGCAACATAAATACTCACAAAACAATTGCTGTTTTCCATAAAGGTTTTCAAACTGTATCAGAGAAAGACATAATGCTACATACCTGGCTCTGCTGTTTCAGACTCAAACCTTGTGAATTAAATCTGTTTAATTCATGAGAATTAAACTCGTAGGTTTTAGACAATTTTGAGGGCACAAAAGGTGTACATTGTTTGTGTAGATAAAGACCAGAGTGCAAATATATTATTCATATTATTTATTTCTGATGTCTTAAACATACAGTCATCAAATTAGAGCTACAGATCGTTGCCTGCACAGACTACATTCATTCAGATATTTGATTTATCAGCAACCTTGCTGCAAAACTGCAATTTTTATGTTTGTAATTGTATGTAATTATATCACATGTAGGAAATCAGGAGAGGATGACCGTGTAGAGCAAAACACTCTGGGTTGCATTTATGCCACAATGAAAAATATTCCTTTACTTCCAACAAAGGTCAAAAAATGTGTTTTATTAGACAATAATATTCCTACTTTATTCCTTTTTATGTTTATTGGGGACTTTTATTAACATGCTGCAAATAACAAAATCAATAAAGACATTAGGCTTCTGACTTTTAATATTTTGTGTAAAATGCAAGCTTTGTATTGCTACAAAATTTAACATTGTCTTAAAGCTGTCATTGATAGAAGTCTGCTGACTATTGTTCACAATCTCATAGTTGTGTGCTGCACCTTTTCTCCGGAAGCTATTTTGGTTAAAAACAGACACGTTTTCTCCAGTTAGAAGGAGGAAATATCCAAAAGCTTAAAATGACCAAGGAAGGGGAAAAAAGTTTGTTTACTAATGTGACCTATTCAAAATAGACTGCAACAACCACTATTTACTGTGTGTGCTGGTGCATAGGAGAATCGCAGTGTACTAAAAACTGCCATTAACTGTCACTCAGTGTATTTATGTAGCACCAATTCACAATAAATGTTGTCTCAAGGCACTTTACAAAACAGAGTCTCATTTTATTTCAGAAATATGCAGTCTCTTTTATCCATTCATATAGACATAAGTCAAAAATACATATTCAAATTCAATTCTAGCTATGAAACAATGCAGTCAAGTTTAGCTTATTATGGCAATTGATTAAACAGTTTCTAAAGAGACCAAGCCTACTCTATCAAAGTGTTGACTTTGTATTAATCCCTGGGTTGGGTTTTAAGAAGATAGAACAGACACAAATACACAATGAAGCACTAGTCCAGAACCACGTTCTTCCGGGTTGTGTTTAATTGCGCTATATGTTTCTTCTAAATATTCTTTTTCTGTCTGTAACATTTATTCTGGGCAGCATACTCTTAGTACCTCTGTACCCTCCCTGTATACAATACATGTGTTCAAAAAATAGGGATGATTTTTTTTTAAACACAGTATCGAATTTTCGTAGTTAAACTGGAGCTCTCATATAAAATCAAACTGTATTATTCTTTCTTTTCTCGTTTGTTTTAATCAGCTGCCTTAGTGTGAAGCAAAGTGAAAGGTTTGTGTGCTTAAATTAAAAGAGAGCAAATGACAGGTGGCTCCGTGGTATTCAGTCTGGAAATAGTGACGTGGATGAGGTGAATTTGTGACTGACAAGTTGTGATGAGAGAAACTGGTCAATGCGGTTTAAGCACCTCCATTTCTGCAAGTCAAATCCTCGCAGGCTGCCACCTCGTCTTTTGTGGCTCTGGTCTCAGGTTATGAATATTTCATGATGAGCATCTGACACCATGCCCAGAAAGATATTCCTTCTTTTTTTTTTTTCTCTAAGATGCCCTGAGGTTCAAGTGTGTCATAGAGGTGTGAAGTCACCCTGTGGTCCGCAGGCAACGGATAGGATTTATAATGCCACAATCAGGTGGATTAATTTTTTTCCCTCTTGACTACAGCGGTGGGAGATTCTCCCCTCGTTCAGCTGTTCGACCACTGTGCCGTCCGCAGTTTGTTGACATTCCTTAAATGCACTGTCTGAGGTGTTCTGTAAAGGGGAGAGAAGTAATTTCAATCAGTTCAGAGGGCAGCCTGTGTCTTTTCAAACTGTGACCAGTTTCCCTGTCTGATTATTGTTGAGTAGCAATGACTTGGCAGTGTGGGAGTCTCCTTGGACTAGCTCTGTATTAAATTGTTGATCCAGGTTTTGCTTTGTGTTCTAGCTTCATCAGAAACCGTTTGAGTTAAAATATTATGCTTTACAGTTTATATCCGCTGGCTTTCTTACTTATTTCTCAATAAGTAACTATTTTAGGATTTTACAATTACTTATTTATTCAACATTATCACCACTTTGTAATTCAATGTAAACCAAGGTTTAAAATTGACAAAACAGTTCAAACTTAGCATACATCAGCAAAACCTCCTTTCACTGAAAACCCAAAACTGAGTAAAGCTGAAAATTAAAAACTTTGATATTGAAAAATAGAGTTGGTCCTGGCTTCCAAGCACTTCCCTAAAGTTTTAAGTTTGTTGGTTTGTGTGTGCTGTAAGGGGAAATCCATCAGTGTGTTTAACATTTTAAGATTAAATGTTAAACTAACCAAGGATCAAAAAATCCATACAAATTTTAGGGATTTTTATTTTTAAAAAATGAAAACTGTACAATTTCACTTCCACGTAACAACACTACTTTGTCTTGGTGTGCTCCATGAAATCCCAATGAAGCACATTGACGTTTGTGGTTCTGACAAGAAAAAAATTGCAGGTCATTATGTGTGCTTGGTTTTTCCCAGGACACTTTACATGGGCGCTGCATGTGTTTTTACTGAGGCATACCAGGAAGTTTTCACCAGGGAAAGAGTAACCCACACAGAGGAAATGTTATCAGGTAAACCCAGTGGGCTGGTCCTGAAGGTTTGTCTAAAGCTGTCTGCCAGAAAAGGATGTTGATCAACATATTGCATTAAAATGACAAAGACTCAAAAAAAAAAAAAAAAAAATAGAATCACAAAATAATCCATTAGGTCAGGGAACAGGGTGTGTATGGAGTTAAAACGCAAGCTGTGACAAATCGTTGTGTTCCTTATAAAGTGTGCTGAATTTCCAGTCAGATTTACGGTTTGATAGAGGTGTACTGGAAAAGCAGCGGCTAAAGTTGGGTTTGAGTCCTGACACTGGCTGCATGTTTTCAGCCCTTCTTTCTTTGCCCATTTCCTGTCTGGTGACTGTCAATAAAGGGCACTAGTGCCGGAAGAAATATTTCATATGAAGGTAAAGCTGCATAAAAACCAATACAGTCAAATTTTTTTACACCAACCTTGGTATTATAAATGTAAGCTTTCATAATAAACCACTAGTCAAACAAAACCTAAGTCAAGGGCATTTAGGATAAGCAGCACTACGTAAAACTAAGCGAAAGGCAACATGAAAAGCCATAAGAATGATGTAAAACCAATCATGTTGATATTGGACATTTAACTTAATACCAACTAATTCTTAAACTTCGATTACTTCTTGTTAGTTAGACACACATTTTTTATTAACATTGACTTCTTGTCAATAACAATGACAAGATAATAATGTATATAATAATGATGGTAATAATTCTGCTATAACTATTGTGCTGCAGAAGCCTTACTGGGAAGTGTGATACTTAGTGAAAGCTAATATTTTGTGTGTTTTAAAATTTAATTTCCTGAAATGGAGCTTTTGTTATTCACCGTATTTCAAGAACAGATTGCTTTAACTCTCATTTACCTGAGCAAAATTAAACTCTGCTTCAGCTGTGTGTATCTTCCAATCCTAACCTAAATATTATGTTGATTTACTCTAAATATGCAGAGATTTGCGTGTGGACCCTCCAAGTTTTAGGACTCCCACACAGATGCTAAGAAATCTGCTCTAAACAAGACGACCCGCTCCTACTTTGCATTTCAATTTAACATTTCAGAGAACTGGCAGCATGTTGCCTCGCTTAGCCCTCGCTTCGTTACACCCACATGGTTTGTCGATGTGCTGGCTGACGACTTTCGCTGTTCAAAGAGCTGCGACTTGGCTGGGAGATTGGGGATTTCCAGACCGGATCCCTCAGGTAGCCAAACTGCTCCTCCCTTACGCCTGTCCTAGAACACCTTTCTTCCTTCCTGCTCACGCTGCCCTAATCTCCTGTCTTGGAAAGACCTCCACACTCTATTTTATTTACAAAAATACTTTAATTTACAGGTGATGCTTTGATTTCTTCCAGCCTCCATTCATATGGGTCTGAATTTTAGGTAACTAATTAAATTATCTGGAATAATGCTGCAATTTATTTTAAAATATTTGTAGCACAAATATCTTTTAAACAACCGAGGTTGGATGTTACCTACATGAAGGATATTTCTACTTAATGTTGGAAATTGACTCCAAATCCCCAAATCTTTCCCCCAGAAAAACTGCCACAGAGACCTTTCACCTGTAATTGTTCCTGTAGAAAACCTACAAAAATCAAACACATTTTTTTTCTCCTTTCCTTCTCAAAGTGAAAGTCTTTTAACCAGCTGCAGCCTTAATCAGAGCTACATATTTTTATCCATTTCTACGCTTCTCTGCAGATTTTTTGCATAGTAGAAAAACTCACTTTTATGTTGAAAAACTTAAGATGCATTTTATTTATTGTAAAGTGTGTTGGGTATGTATGTGTGGCTTATCCAGACTATTTTGTCGTACATTATATTTATATGCAATGATGCAAAAGGGAAAAAAGAGACATTCTGACCCCTACATTTGCTCTGCTGCCAACCAGTGGTTAAATATGTAATTTCATTATATATATATATATATATATATATATATATATACTTGCTCTCTCACAAGTTAGAGCAATTGATTCAAGATCTAACAATAGTTTAAAGGGGATAGTTTGGAGTTTGGGAGAGAAAGAAAGGAGGGGAGAACAAAAAGTTTTCAGTAGATGTTTCAGAGTATCAAAAAACACCTTAACAGATTATGTTCAGTACCTTAGGAGGGTTTGGATCTTATTGTATCACCTCTCAAGGAACCTGCATTGGTCTCTAGACTTGTGATTCTATCTTCAAGCTTGGCTGGCGGAAAAAAAAAATCTTCAGCACAACAGTTTCAACAGAAACGATGGTCACTTGGTAGCAGGGTGCAGCTGCTTGTGCAGCCCAGATTGATGGATGCAAATTTTTTCTGGTAAAAATTAAGATCAGGAAGAAATCAAAATCCCATTTTTAAATATTCTAAAAACCTCATTCTAATTTGGTATTTCAATAAACCATTTGTAAAATATTTTTGTTTGTGCATCATAAGAAGCATAGTATTACTAAACAACTTCTGATGGTTGAGAAATATTAAAGGCCTTTAAAAATACTGTTTAAGGTAAGGTAACGTTTTTCAGTACAGTTTAAAAGTTACATTCACACATAACAACATACCACAGTTACTAAGCATTTTTCAGTGTTATATGGGACTTCTTTGTGAATATAAGTAGAGCAGAAACGACTCAGGCTTTGTTACTGGGCAAATATTGTGTAAATGGGCGTGCGTGGGCGTGTGTGTGTGAAGTTTGGTGTTTACATACACTGCCTCTCATATGTGTTTTATATTTGCACAGAAGGTTTAGCATAAGAAGAAAGTTAGCGGAGTAGTGGAGTTACTTTTTCTACTTTGTTGTCACCAGAGAGAGATGGGGATCTTGGTTTGAAAACTGAAAGGCACACACATCCCATCTGTTCTTTTGTTACTGACTGACTCTTAAGGAATAAAAATACAACTGAAATGAATAGATGAATAGAAAAATATTTAAAAATTGTAATATTTGAAATGCATGTATTCTTTACCTATTTTGCACTAGTACTAAATGATTAATACAAGACTCTCAACAGTTGTTGCTAATTATGAAAAAGATGTCTAAAAATGTCTGAAAATGTGTTTTTTATCCTTTTTTCCAGCTCAGTTTCCCAGTTTAAATCACAATTCTTGTTGAAATAATCGTTTTTTATTATTATTATCGTGGGCTTGTTTAGCTAAGTGGTTATTTTTTCATAGCAATATCCCAATTTATACAGGTAAATGTACATAGATGTGACTTGAATATCATGTTCTCTTTTCTTTTCCACTTTGAAAAGTACTATGAAAAATGGGCCTATAATATACAGACAGAAAGTCATGGATTTCTAATTAAAAGTTCTGTACAGTGAAGTGTAAATGACAAAAATCCTCCAGTTACATTTGTCAATCAACGAATAAATGTTAACTACTGAACTGCTGATTTAGTAAAAATCCTCTCAATAGATTGTTGTCCTCGCTGAATAAATGTAGCGAGATTGACGGTTTGATTTTTTTGTGTGGGATTATTCTAGTAAAGTAGAAGATAATTTCATTTTTGGGTCTTTTTATACCTTTTTCCTGGGGATGTCAAAAAATTTTGAGGGGAGTGTGATATTCAACTGAGGAAAGTTCATCAATAATGTTATGTTAAGCTACACAATTAATGTAATAGCTAAACACTAGATATAACCAAATTACCTATTTATTTTTAAGGTAAATAATGGAATTGCAGAGCATATTCTCTACAACTGCATATTAATATGCATATTCATAGATAATTATAACAGAAACTGCATACAATTTGAATGTAGTAATAAGAACAAATATATGCCATATTATTTTCACCAATCTTCACCAATACAAAACTCTAACAAAACTCTTAAAGGTCATGTATATCTTTTGTAAAGGATCTGTTTACATCCTCATTTGTTAATTATCCTGTTGATGTCTAAGTTTTAGGGCTTTTTTGAGTTGTACTGGTTGGTGTCTGCATGCATTTTGTCCTCTCTTATCTCTGGCTTTAAACCTGTTCTCCTAACTGTGGTGTATCTGACTCAGCGGGGGTTCTGCCATTGCCAGCAACTGACACATTTCTGCTGTGACATTACTTATTGTGGTTCAGCTGCTTTCTTTCTTAGCTTGGATTTCAGGACTTTTTTAAACAAAGTATTCTCTCTCTATCTGGCTCGTAAAGAGTCATTTTTCAGTTCAGGCTCAGAAATACCGGGTCCATTCCATTTCATTGCCCACTTAATGCAAAGCCACTCCTATTGCGGGCTAGCGAAATATACGTCCTACAGGAATAGTGCGCTGTAATTACATTCCCTCCCATTACCGTACAGAGGCTGCGAGTCACACTGATCTCAGCCTCCAGCAGCACTTTGCCATATGGTCTGTCGGCGCTTCGCGGGCGATATTTGGCGAGACTCTTACTAAAGGTCAAATATCAAGTCAGGGGACTGTGCCGAAATTGCATCTAGGCTAATTGCTCTCTCGTTCACTGCCTCCTCGTTTATCTGCTGCCCCCTCTCTCTCTCTTTCTCTGCCGCTGAAGTAAGTAATCTGCTTTAGGATGGTTCTGAGATGGAGATGGATTTGGGTTTTCCTTCATTGCCCCTCAGCCTAATCTCCCCCCTGTGACCACCCCTCCTCCCCCAGCCATAGCTCTTAAGCACACCATCATAAGCCATTCCTCCCACCATCCATAAATGCCTAGTCAGCAAAAATCACCCAAATTCCTCATTACTCACAAACATCCGCAGTACACTTAGCTAGATTTGCTTGAAAGGATGGCTTGTTCAAGGCTAGGCGTTGCATTGTAGCCACATCATGGTACCGAGGCGTAATAAGGACACTTATAGATCTCTTATCAGCGGACATCTACACATTGACTGTGTTCACTTGGGATGCACAGATGTGAATGGGATGTGAATAAAGACAATGTTTGTTTCCAAGGAGTCGGGCTGCCTTGAAATGTTTCTCAGCAGTTCTGGAGCTTTTTCAGTGGAATTGAGCCACCTAATGCTGACGGACCAAAGAGGAAAATGGAACAAACCTGTGTTGTGTCTGCGCAACAGACGACTTAGCAAAGAACCTATCTTTAGGCAGTTCCTTATTATAAACATTACTTGTCACAGAGGTATAATTTCTTCCCTCTCTGCATTTAATCTATGAAAAACTCAGAAGACCACAGACGGCAGACATAAAATAGCATCTTAGTTCCAACAAAAAGTATCCTGAAAAGCTCTTAGATGAAAACATGGCAAACTGTAAATAGTTAATATTGCTGGTTTCTGCATGAATATTTTTAAGGTCCTGACTTTCAGATACTTTTAATCTATGGTAGTTAGATTATTACAGCCCACTTTGCACTTGGCCACTTTCTCTTCAAGTACTAATTGCAAAGATGCTGTGATGGTCAGATTGGAGAAAAACAATTGTGAAAAATCAACCAAAGTCCAAATAGATTGTTTTTATTTGGACTTTGGTTGATTTTTCATAAGCAATCAAAGATAAGAAAGCTTTGACAGTTTTGTGTTATGACCACCTTAGAAGATTACAAGATAGTCTGGCTCCTTGGAACCAAAACATGTTGAAATAATGGGAGGTTTAAACATTTTTCACTGTATTTCATCCAAGTAGGACTGCAATGTAGAGGACAGAGTAGTGTGGTGTTGCCGCTCCTGCAGCTGTTGCTCATAGCCTAAGAGAAGCATGCCTGAGCAAGGGGCTGCAGGCTGGTAACCAGAGATGATACCCTGACTAATTTAGACCTCATAGTGGGCTGTTCACCTTGTTTTGCTCTACAATGTGAGGAGCATATCTAGCACTTGAAAACTACTACTAACTTTGGTGAGTGTTGATTATGCATTTCTGTTTTTTGGTCTGTGTTTGAGAATCAGAATAACAAATAAATGATGAATGAAATAAAAACATTACTATACCAGTAATAATAGATTTTTTTCATCTGGAACAAAAGAAATTAGACAATGTTATGCATCTCTTATTTATTTTTTACATTAATGTGAGGGCTGTGATGAGACAGTGTTGCAGTGAAATGGTACAATATTTAAATAAGTGTGAATGATTAGCTGGAGCCTCAGATATGAAGGGATGTATATCTTTAAAACTTGCAGCTACAAATCATAATAGTTAACACTTTACTCTTCAGTGTTGACAGTTTGCTCACAGTGCTTGTTACTAAAGCACTGCTGTCCAACGATGATGCTACACTTAGCATTTGCTTCACATATGTCCGTATTGATTCTACACTAAAAGGCCATTTCACAGAATTTGTTGTGCTTGAGCTGCATTTCATCCTCTCTCGTTTAAACCCTAACATGCTGAGAGATAATAAAAAGCATAGCTTTAAATAACAAACTTGAATTTGGCTTTGTGACTGTTTAGTCACTGTAAAACAAGATAGATTTGACCTCTTGTTGGAAGAAAAAAAACAGACAGACAGAAAGGGGGCTTTAGCAAGAAAACAGACGTGTGGTAATTCTACACTCAAACAGATTCCTTAAATAATATATCATATAAATGAAATCATTTTCTATTTATGAACACATAAAGGAACCAAATTCAATATTTTTTCTGGCACTAGGGCAACCTTAAAAGCTTAATTGTAACCACCTCCACTACATTATTGTCAGACAAATATTGTCTATCATGCCGTTTATCAAGTTGGATGCTCTGTCAGATTCTTACTAAATGGCATGAAGGTGTGTTATTTTTTCTCAAGGTGTATCATAAAAATTGTCTTATCATCCCATGCTTATCTAATACAATACAGTTTTTAGTTTAGATTTTTGATAGTGCCCTGTGATTTAGAATTGTTGTAGATTAGGTGACTTCCAAGCTAAGCTATTACACCCTAAAAATTTGCCAGGATGTTGCTAATGTAGATTGTACAGCAAAAACAAATAAAAAATGCTCTGTTAAAAAAATCTTCAAGTTTTATTAATGAAAAACAAGTAAAAATTATTTAACTGATAAAAAAAAATGTCTCTTTGAATCACTTTTGCAGGTAACAAACTGAAAAAATATTTTCATGTTAATACAATCAACTTACAAATGTACAATTGTTTTTGTGGAGGTCATTCAGTGATTTTTAGCAACTTTTTTCATAATTGAAACTGCTTCCCTTACTGAATAGCTTCCTTTAAACTGTTTGTCAAAGGCCTGAATTTACTACCAAAGCAGAGTCTGTCAGTGCTTTGGTGTGATGCTGCATTTTGGCCACCGTCACGTGAACGCCTAGATGAGTCCCACCGCGAAGGCGGCCTTGGAGAAGAGCCTCTCATAAATGGCCTTCGGGTGGCTGGGATACCAGTGACAAGGCTCCAGATGAGATTTCAACCCCCTCCCACCAGCACCGGTGAGCTCTCCAGGTGATGGATTGCGATACCTTCCACATTTGAGCTCGGCAACGCCCCAATATTTTTGCAGAATAAAGTGACAGGATATGTAAAACACATCAGTTAAGGGTGACTGCACCCCAGAGCCCCTCCCAGCAGCACCACTACCGCTCGATCAGCGCTGGAGGTCGGTCGTGAATGATTGGCTTGCTATCATAGTCCTCCCCGACTGACTGATGAAACAAATTAATTCTTGTCTCTTCCCAGTTTTCTGCTGTAAAAACAAGTTGAAATCAATAAAAGCATGGTGTCATTTGACCACTCTGGAATGATTGCAGACTGAACTTTCAGTGCCAATGACTAAGAAGTGTCGAACAATCTGCGTGTGTGTGACAGTGGTGATTATTTTTATTTTGGTTGCAGCCTGTCAGGCGACTGTGGTCATAAAAACTGGGCTCTTTCCCAGTGTGGAGTCTAATAAATAATGGACATTGTCACAGTAATGTATGGGCCATGAGTTATAATGAGCATTTGGGAACACATTGGCTCACTCCCGCTGGCTCCTATTCAACCTGCTTAATGTTACTCACTGAAATTCCTTTCCTCCCTTCTGCAGCTCCCAAATCTCTATATTATCTTCCACTTTTATTTAGATTGTTGACAAATTATTACAGTGTAAGCATTTGCAAGAAATCTTGAGAGTAAAAATATTGTACTGTCTTCGTATTTATGCAAACATTTTTCACAAAAACTGCTTCAATTTCAAACAAAAAAAAAAATTAAACTTACTTCTGCTGCTGCTTAAATGATATATTGATTACTACAACTATACCAATGAATTTATTGCGCAGAATTCTCTAGATTCTTGCCTTTCTAAATGTTTCTAGAGTCACACCAGAGTAACAAACTGCTGTTGGATGGTAATTTCGTTAGACTACCTGTTCCAGTAACCAGCCTGCAGGCAGCCGCTTCACACATGAGCCACTTCTAGCTTAATCTAGCTCCTGTACTTTCTGCACTCAGTATTACAAATATTTGTAAGTGTCTTTATTTCTGCCCTCTGACTGGACGTAAGCAGTCAGCTGGCAACAACAACAGTTTGTTTGTTGGTATAATTTTGAGAATGTTGATTCTTTATTGATTGTTCCCATTGTCTCTTTGTATGTACTCCTTTTTCTGTATGTTTCCATCTTTTTCCTCCCTTTGTAATCTTGAAGCATGTAAATGACCTAAATCATGTTGCCAAGGCCCTGCACAATTATATTTAGTCCATTACAATGCCTGGGAGTACATTTAGGGGAGGTAAGGGGCTCAGTTCCAGGGGTCTGGATTTATCCTGGCTTTGAATATAAGCATAAAATTCCTAAAATGTCTTTAAACCATAGGAAAGGTAATGAGAGAAATGATAACCGTTTGAAACTATAACTTTATAACTCCTTTATATAGCATAGCACCTTGAAACAAAAAGCTAAATGGGGATAAGAGAATTATATTGGAACTTCTTGTAACCTTTTATTGTACCCTGTTCATCAGTTATGGGCATTTCCACTTTATGATCCAACTGTCGGCCAACCACATAAATGACTTCTACTTTCAATTAAAATCAGACCAATTCATTTATTATTATTATTATTATTATTATTTATTTTATTTTTTTTCATAATAGTTATGGCTAAAAAGCTAAATGCTGTCTCTCCAAATGTTGTTGAAATGTGTACCCACTGGGTGTTGGGGAGAGAAAATAAATTATGCAAAATTGACTTTTTTGAGCTTTATAGAATGTTATAATGTCATTTCCCATCAGACACAAATCATTGCTTTAACCAGTGATTTGATTGACAAACCCTTGAGTCTACCATTCTAATTAATACAAATAAAAAAGTTTTTTGGTGGCTAATGTGCAACATCAAGTATCAAGAAAATGATGTTTGGATTTGATTTTTTTTTTTAGGGACAAAGAAAAGAAAAGCGCAGCCTATTTCCACAATGCTCCTCTTTGGAGATTCAGTCCTGAGCCAAGCACCTCACAGATCACCCCTTCCCCACATAGCTCCACCAGACTAGTGGCTGCAGAAATTAGCAAACCTCAGGAGGAAGTGTTGAGTTTATTATTCAAACTACAACATTCCTGTGAACGGTTGTAAACATCAATCTACAACATGGAGAAGCATTGTTCTGAGAGAGGATTGTTGGGAAGAGCAGGAGCTTCTTAAAGACACACAGGGCAATTTCAGGGTGTTAGGTACAACTACGAGGTGCAGTGAAAATTTCTTTTAAGAAAAATGTGCTACCTCTCTACCTGGCCCTATTTGTACCCTGGCAGTCTGATTTGGCTCTGGTCCCTGCTCTCAAAACAAAAGGGCAAAATGGTCCCAGAATTTTACCCTGAATCCTGGAAAAGCTTCTCGCTATGGAAATGCACCTTTTATAGCTGGGAAAGAAATAGAAAATTCATCAGCAATTACAGGAAATTAAAAGTTTCATGATGTTATGCCTGCCTGTGTGTATGCCCTGTACTGTAGAAGGGAGGGAGGGAAGGCGGGAGGGGAGGCAGTGAAGGGGCCTTTGTGACAAGGCTGGCTGAGGGTTAGTGCCAGACATGTCTCAAGAGAAACCGGGGCACATTTGCAATCACCCTGAGTTCAAAAGGGTAATTTATTCACAGTCTGTGGTTAAAGTAGCGCTGCTCAAAATGCCAGTGGGATTGTGCTGGGAAGCAGAGCAGTTGAAACACATTATATTCATTTTTCTCTTGCTCCCCCTCTCTTTCTCTCTCTCCTTTTCTTTTCTTTTTCCCTCATGGCCCTCCACATCTCTCGCTGTTGTTTCTCTGAGCCCTGTGTGGCATCTTTTAACACACGCTGGCGAACATATTTCACTTTTACACTCATCCGCATTGACGTCCAGGCGCTGATTGAATTTTGAGGCGCTGCGGCGTCTGCCATTATCATCCTCATCGTCTTGAGTGGTTTATCTCTGGCCCCGGCGCAGAGTGACGCCAAGGCTGCAGGGGATAAGAAGAGCGGGGCTTCGGTGGGCTGGGAGGTTGAGGACATTTCATGCATTTTTATTGTTTGTGTGGATAGAAAACAGTTTGGACCTGACTCACAGGTTGGATCCTTAAGATTGCGTTTGAAGGCTTAAGTCCCCAGCAGATATGAGCACCATTTTAGTGTTTTTTTGACTTTGCTTATGATTCAAATCTTCCGTACGAGCCAATAATGTCTCTCCACCACCTTGCCCAAATCAGCTGACAACATGTCTGCAACATTAACGGCACCTGCCAGGTTTGGTTAGGATCACAGGGCGTCTTGGCAGCCCAAAGACCTCACACTGCCTCACCAGAATCAGCGGAGAATTATTCCACCACATGTCAGTTTTACTGTGCTGTTATCACCCAGAGCCACCGGCAGACACTTTAGGATACCCTGCCTACTGTGGCGATGTGGTGGGGTTAATTCGAGGTCTAGTGAAATTCTTCCGTCTCCTGGAGTCAGTTTGCCACTTTTTCTTGTGTGCATTTACAGCCTGTGCAGGAAATTGTCTCGTGTTCCTTTGTGTGTCGTTGCAGCCGGGTTGTTTTGTATGCTTTCCTGCAGAGGCAGCGTCATTAACATAAGGCGCAGCCGCTGCTTCAGAGTCTTGATTTGAGGTAAAACCTTGGCATTGCTCCCGTGTCCCAGGTAACACGGTCAGCGCTTCCCTTCTCCTCAAGCGTTCAATTTCTCTCTTTTTCTCTAGCTTTCCTATCCCGTCTTTCCATCACCCTCCCCTCTTCCTTCCTCCCTTTCTACCAGCTGATGGAGTGATTTTGAAGGTGGGGGAGCAGACAACGCAGAGCCGGTGCTAATTGAGCCTTCTTTGTGCCTGGTCACTGCCGTGTGCTGAGGAGAGATGGCCTGGGAGTGAATCCAAGCAGCACTCAAGAGCCCCACTGGATCGATAACGCGGGGAACTTAACAAAACAGAGACATGCCGAGTGCCCGGATCAGGGTCATTATTGTCTCTGGTGAGCCGCACTTCCACCAGGGATTGATCAATGTGAGAATATGGATCAAGATAAACATTCTCGGCTCGCCTCACTCTCTGCTTTGCTTCAGCTCCCCAGGCATTACAATGCTGACAGAAATGGGTTTAAGCCTTTAAAGTGCCCCTGCAGATCCACCATGGAAGGTGCAGATGTCCTCCACATTAGTCAGGTTTGCTCTCTTCAGAGTAGCCTTGATAGGAAAAATTACAATACAGATGGACTAAAAATTTTACAAATTACAGAGTCTATCTAGTTTTAATTTTGAGAAATGTGTCAGCTGAGAAGTTTTTATATTAACCTAATAATTTCCTATTTACACATTTCTCATTGTTTTACCAGTGCAAGATAAAATATTCTATATGTCCAGGCAGGCAGGGAGACAGACTATTCAGCTTGCATATTGGCTGTCTGGTGTTCTGGTAGAGCCGTACTGATTTATTAAAGTCTAAAAAGGTCATGGAAAGTTGTTAAGATATTCAACAGGCTAAACTTGTCTTAGTTATTTTTTATCATACAAAAGACTGTGTTATGTTCTGTTCTTTATAGTATATGAAATAGGCTAAAAATGTAAGTTAGTTTTTGATTCAGATGTGATCATTTTGCAGTTATTAAACAGAAAACAAATTACGTAAACTCAAGTTTGCATAAGTTAATTACAAGAAAATAACAGTTAGTCCTACGGGTATAACAATACATCCAGCTCGTGATTTAATATAATACACAATATAGGGTCCATCAGGATAAAACAAGATTTTAACAATATTTTTTGAAAATAAAAATAAAAAAAATCCTTTTCTCATTAATTTTACTAATTAGGTCTACAAGTTCTATTTTACTGAACCCATGAGTGTATAATTATATAGTTTAGATTTTTTCTTTGGTCTTATAACTAAAGATGATAAATGTACTGTTGAGGCACTATAAAAAACTGAGAAATAGCCCTTTAGTGTATATCCAATAGGAATCTAAACTGGTAACTTCAGCATTGCTAGCAGCTATGTACGGTGGCCCAGAGGTGCAAACAACTTCAGCAAATTGAAAGCACAATTACAAATTGCAAAAGCACTACAACATTAACGAAACGGAAAGGGTATGTCCCAGTTGGAGACCTAAGAAATCGCTGATTGGACAATAGGCATGAATATGTATTCAAAGAGTCCTATTACATCACCGCCATCTTGACAGTGGCAGTGGAGAAAACGTGCTGCGTGGACAAGTTTCAACGGTTTTACTGTACAAAGTGGACCCACTGCCTTTACATAAGGTTTTTTAATTCATATCTTGAAATAGCAAATGCACATTGAATTATGGAACTGTGTTAATATGTTCATGAATACATCACTGTAAAGGTATGTGTGTGTTCATCAATAAAAACGATTTATCAGAATCAGCTGTATCAAATGTAACTATTGTGCCCCAAAACAATTAAATCACATCAAAAAGTTTGAAACATCCTTTGTTTTTGTTTTTTGTTTTCATTCCTATATATAATAATGTGTGAGAGATTGTGTCAGTGGCATTCATTAACTTGAAATACTTTGCAGAATGGCACTTTGTGAAGTTCGGTCCATTTACTTGTATTAGCTTGCTGGTAGATAAACCACTTTCAATATGGCGGACGCTATAACGTATCGCAACAACGGGTCGACCCGCTCATGCGATAACTTCCGGTTCAAAAGCACTGTCGTCCAATCAGCGATCTCTCAGGTCTCCAACTGGGACATACCCTTTCCATTTTGTTAATGTTGTAGTGCTTTCGTGATTTGTAATTGTGCTTTCAATTTGCTGAAGTGATTTGCACCTCAGGGCCACCGTACAGCTAACAGTACACAGTACTTTTAAAATACTTCCAAATTATTTGTATTGTCTACCATTCTACATAAAATGTAAAGACATTGTTATCAATCCAAAATTTAACTCTAAAGTGAAGTTGACTTCAGCATTGTTAACGGCTTACCACTCATTGTATGTTCACTGTTATGATTGTCTGGAACAAATTGTTCAGAACTTTCTCAATATGTCAGTGTTTATTTTTAGAGAAAGTGCAAAGCTCTGTTTCGCACTAAATATCTTTCATATTCTAAGATATTTAAGTTTTAATATTTGTAATGTTTTTACTGTTTACAGAAACCGTCTCTGTGGTGGCTGGTGTTTTAACAAATAGTGCACTGTAACACAAACCTGAAGTAAAATATTACTTTGTGTCCAGGATGTGTGGGGTCTGCAAAGATGTTAGCTGCCATTTTCCTGTCCCTACACCCTTAGTCCTGGATGGAGGGAATGTGAGCCCTTATGATCCTCTCCACAGACCTAATGTTTGTTGTAGTTTGGACTTGTCCTGCTTTGTGGATGAGCCACACAGTGAAGGATAAACACAGGACAGACTGAACAATGGTAGTGTAGATGATGACCATTGGCTCTTGGGGAAGGTTGTACATCTTGAGTTGTCTACACACATAGAATAGAGTGTCTAAGTTTGAGGGCTCAAGTCCCAAGAAAGGGTGGTTGCTATGAAATGGAAATGATCAATAGTAGTAGTGTTGAGAATGGTGATGGGAGGAAGTCCACTGTCATCTCTATGGTCTTTAGTGGGTTTAGCTCTGGGTGGTTCTGACAGCACCAGTGAACCATCACTGTCCTGGAGAGGACCAGTAACAATGGTGTCAAATGCAAATTTTAAGAGTTACATCCTGAGTAATTTATGTAAATAGAGAACAGGAAAAGCTAGAGAAAACTGCTGGGGTGTGCCAGTGTTATTGGCTCTTGTTTGAGATAAGATGCTTTTCACCTGTTGCTGCTGGTCAGTTAGGAAGCTGATGATCTACTGACAGTCACTGTGAACTGGATTAGCTTTGGGTGGAGGATGTTTGGGTTGGTGGTGTTGAAGGCTGATCTGAAATATAACAGTAATCCTACATTATAACGTTATGCAACATGCGGTGAAATAAAGATGAAAAAGATAAATAATGAAGGCATAGGAATGTTTCTTTGGGAAACCACATTTTTTCAACAGACTACTGAAAATGCTTCCCCTCAAAAGCTTAAAAAGTGATAAAAGTTTCTTCAGTGTAACTGACTGTTGTTAGCTAGCTGGTGTTGTCAAAAGAGCAGTCTTAGATTGGTCCTTCAACACTACAGAGCAAGAACTCAACTACTTCCTTTCCTTCTTCAGTACAAGAGTCAGTACACAGTCCAGCTCAAATAACTTGTTTTAAAATAACAGACATACAATACAGTAGCATCTTAATAATAGCTTGAACTCCCTTAAATACATAAAATCACTCATTGCCAGCAAATTCAGAGCGGTTCTGGAGACGGAACTTTTTTTGCAGAGAAATATTGTTTCAATATCTCGACATCTTGTGTCACAAGATCTTGTTGCCTCCTTACTAAAATGTTAAAGCCACTACAGCATATATTAAACTAGAGTAACAATGCAGCCACATCTCTCTACGGAAGAAAATCTATCCATAAAATATTTTTTCTTTCGTCATACTTTAGAAGATTTCAAAAAATGTCTAGACAGTTCCTTTTATTCATGTCACTGAGACATCCTTTCTGTTATTCTGCCTCTGTAAAAAACAAGCAAAATTCACATAGTAATTTATTAAACTGCATAGAAAGTGACAGATGTAAATGAATAGAGTCACAGTGACATGCAGCAATAATCAGCTCATTGCTATTAGGTTAAAAAAAAAAGAAGAGTAAAAAAGGTCGACATTAGATGTGTGAGAACATCTTGACTGCTTCAAATAAGATGGTGTTTCATTTCCCTCATGGATTTAAATTGGTGACGATGGGCCCCTGCTGCTCTGGGCTCCTCTGTTACTCACTTGGAAGGATAATAATAATTGGTTAATATGTTGTGAATATATGGTAAATGGTTTTTACAGAATGTATGCACTCGAAATATGTGAGGAGCTTTTGTTGTCCATTTGAACAGACAGTTGTAAGTTGTGTCTTGGAAGAACTGCTTTTTAAAGAAACTGACACAGCCGCAGTGTCAGAGTTAAGACTGATCCAGTCTTAACTCTTTCACAAGTAGTGGGATGTGTTACCCAGGATGATTTGTCGGAGGTATCATGATCAGAGAAGATGTGTGCAGACATTATTTTTGCTGTTGCTCCGGTTAATTAATTTTAGGATTTAGTTGCATAGTTGCAGTGCCAATCACAGAAATAAGTAACCTTCTGTTGCAGTAGCTTCTCACTCCATAAGATTTAAGAAAAATGCAGATTGTAATTTGGGTACATTTATTTAGTGGGAAAAATGACTGAATATTAATTAATAAAGTTGTGTCTAACTTAGTTGTTTTGTACAATGACTGGCACTGCTCAAAATTAATCTAAAATGAATCTAAAACTTGCAAGTTTGCTCTATGCAAAGTTACAAGTTTAGGTCACAAATAAAACACTTTCTTTGATCCATTTTAACAAACATTATCTCAGAGGTGTATTTTAGAAGCTGACCTTTGATAATCAGAAATAAAACATATAAGATTCACGTAAACCAAATTTTCCAACATCACAACTTTTAATTTTTTTTGTGTAATAGTAATTTAAGAACTTTGAATACCTTTTAATTTGCAGTCACACATACAGTACAGCTCAAACTGCATTGATTACACTAAAGAGCAGTCTCATCAAACCCTAAATACCAAGCAGAAAACAAACGAGGTTAGCAAGTATGCTTGGTCAACAGCCTGTGAACTCAAGGATAATGCTACAGCCGTCATCAGCCTTTAAGGAGCCACCAATGACACTTGGTATTAAAATGTCAAATTGCCCCTTCCTAAAGCTAAAATGATTTTAGTTGTGATTATGCACCATTTCCCCTCTGTTAACCCTCTTCCCTCACACACTCTCACACATACAAAAAAATATGCTAATTGGTCACGGGGATTGGTAGGAGACTCTGGTATTTCACGTCTCTGACTTCTAAATGAGTTTCAGGACACGCGGCATGGAGGTTTTTAGAGAGAAGGAGGTGGGGCAACTGCTGGTGCGGGCTCAAATTGAAATGATGCTCTGTTCCCCCTCACTGCGGCTCCAGCTCACAGTAATTAAATGCCTCATTGTTGCTCCATGGGAATTTGTATCAAATGTTTCATCCAGCGTAATGATTATTTGGGTGTGGGTGGGACGTGCATGTAATCACCTTGGCTGGCTCTCTGATGGAACACTTGGTGGTCGGGCTTCAAGTGCCTTCAGGGTTTTTACTTTACTCAGACTGTTTCTAATTGTTGAATTAATAAAAAAAACAAACAAAAAAAACTCTGCTTTCAATTGCGTTTGAAATTTCTGAAGGCTTCCTGCTTTTGACCTTCACTTGACCTCAGAGCCCACAAATTAAAACCTCCTTCTTCACATTTTGTCTCTCACAGAGGACGCCGGTAAACAACGGGGAAGCTTTTCGGTGGTTCTTTTAGAAAAATGAGAAGTGGACCTCCATCCAGCAGCAGGAAGACAGGCAGGACTCTTGACTGTCTGCCAGGAGAATTTCATGGACACACAGCACGTAGCGCGGCCCAAACATTTTTGAAGAGGACGCAAGGAGAAAAAGTGGACAGACACAAAGATAAACAAAAACATAATGGTGTTGTTTTAACTCTGTAATTTCCTTTTTTCCTGTGTAATTATTGTACCTTTTGACAGTATCATTATGTATATTTTTGGTGTCTATGAATGTGTTTTCAGTGTCGTGGCTGTAGGTTTTACAGCCAGCCCTGTGTAAAGAACTCAAACAGACAATCATACAAACACACTGAATCTGACAAAACGAAGAGGCCACAAGAATCAATTATCAAACAAACACCTGTCACTCTGGAGCAATAACTGAGCCTATTGATCATTCCTCATATTCACATTTCAGTAACATTTATTCCCCAAACTGAGTCATATTCTAGGATTGTCTTTTAACTCTGTTTACACTCTAAAAACTGCTGGGTTAAAAAACAACACTAAATTCAGATTATTTTGCTAACACAGTCTTGGGTTAAACACGGAGTGATCTAAACTTTGGTTGATTTAACAAAATAGGGTGTCTCCAGTGACTTTACACTGGAGTAGGTTTTTAACTGAAAAGATTGGTTAAAATGACAAATGTTTCAACGATAACAAAGAGGGGGTTGAAATGATAAATTATAACCTGGATATACAGTACATCCTTCATTAAAAATGATCAGATGAGGAGTATCAATCTTGTGGAAAAAAAATATTTGGCAAATGTTATTTACATTTAAAGGAATGTCAAAATTTTTTCATACCAATAACTATTGGGGAAAAATATCAGCATTACAGCAATCAGCTCACTCTTGTAATTGCTGACCAGCTTTTTGCACATTTCCAGTGATATCATTGATGACGAGCGCCAAGTGTTTGAAAAGGTCTCCTTACGATAACCCTAATCTTTAGCTCCCTCCACAGGTTTTTGATGAGATTCGAATCAGGGGATTGGCTGGGCCATTTCAAAATGTTAGTTTTGCTTCCAGCCAGAAGAAATATATTCAGAAAAGCAAAAGAAAAAAAAAAACTTTTTGTGTTATTTTAAGACTTGCTTAATCCACCAGGGGTGCAACTACTGTTGGATAACTTTATATAAACAGTATAAAAAGGACCTCTCCATTCGATTTTATGATGAGGTCTTTGGTCAAAGTGGGTGTGTTGAACATACCCATTAGCTTGAGCTAACTACTTAGCAACGAACAGGCTAAATGTGTGCCAAGTAAAAAACCAAATCTATATGGGACACTTTTTTCCTCAGTACATAATTGCTTAAAACTCAAAAATTAAACTGAACGGTAGAGTATCATATATGAAATAAATATGTTAAATCAAGATAAATAATAAAAGCAGTTTACCTATTTAATTTCACTTTTTGACCAACTGATTGGCCAAAGTGCAGTCTTAGCAGCTAAAGGGCTAGCATTGCATTTAGTTATCAAGTTTCATCTCCAGTGTTAATCATTAACACAAAGCACTGACATCAACAGTATAATCAGGTTGTCATGGTATGTAAACCTTGACAACAATAATAATATTGACAGTAATAATAATATTGCCTCACTGTTTACATGTATTTACACAAAATAAAATGAAAAGAAAGACATTGTTAGGATCCATGTCACTACAACAATACTGATGAGTGATGACCTTTTAATTTCCAGTTCAGTTTAATTTTTCATTAGCTGAAATCTTTCCAAACAACCAAATTTGTCTTACTTGTAAGCAAATCAAAAGCGTAGTAGCCTTCTGACCAGCAGGGCCCAGCAGCATTCGGGGGAGCAACAGCACTGCGTTACTATACAATCAGTGCCAAAAGGTCTGATCACTGGCACTTTCTTTGGCAAATTATAATGTTCTAGAAATGATACACCTGAAGGTTTTTAGACAATTATTTAATTTTTTTTTTGGATACACTCCTTATATGCTCATATCTAATCTCTTTGCCAGCCTATGAAACTTGGGTCATGATTTCTGATTTTCTAAAACCATTCAACTTTTGTTTCAACAATTGAGTTAAGAAATAACCCAGCAGTTTTTTTGTGTGTGTAATGTTAAAACCACTTATACCAGTGTGAAGGCGGCAGCAGGCATGGGGACTGACTTGTGTGGACACTCTCCAGAACAGGGCACATTGTCCTGCATTAGTGAGCTGCACTTCTAATTGTTAGTATCAGCACCTGATACTTAAATGCTGACAGAAGGTCATATTCCCCTAGATAATTCAACCTTTTATTTCTCACAAAACTACACCAGTTGTTATATCTTTTTGGTACCGTTTTGTTTGGGGTCACTGAAGGTTAATATGAAAGCTGGAAGAAATCCCAGAGAAGTACTGTAAACTACGGTGGAAAATCTGGAATTAAATGCGGAATGGTAGACAGATTTTGCTCTGAAGCTAAAGTATAGTCTGGACTTTTCTTCAGTGGAGTAAAACAGCAGTCCAGTCTACTGCAAAGCGGCATTAAAACATTCCAAAAAACAAAGTTATTCAATAAGTTACTCATTGTCTGAAACCCTATTGTTGCATGTGTAAATGTGTTTTTGGTTTTAAAGATTACTAAGAATTTGTATATTGTTGTTGTGATGCTTTTATGTGTTAAAATAATAAAAAAAAGAGCTTCAGTAAAGAAAAAATATTTATTTGGACGGAAAATATTTGATACACAAGATGGAAATAAAGACAAATTTAATAGATGAGAAGAACAATCATCAAAGATCCTCCGATGGCGGCTTTCTATGCGGCTGGAACGTATCCCCAACAATAACAATCTGAAGGAGACAGTAGAAATGTAACAGCTTTGGTTACCTCCCCAGTCACGTATTCCCTCGAATACTAAAATGTTGCATGAAGACGAGCGGTTCCCAGAGGCAGCAGACTTTAAAGGACTTGTGAAATCCCGTGTGGTTTGTCACGCTGGAATGCTCTTGGGGGGGATGAGGATGGGTGGGATGGAGGGATGCCAGGAAGCAAAAGAGAGGAGGGTGGCTGGTAAGGTGGGAGGGTGAAGCAAGACAGGCTCCTGAGATAACGTGAGCAACTGAGTGATGGCAGGGTGTTTGAGTATCGAGGAAAAGGGGGGGGGGGGGTGTAATAATGCTGAGGGAGGAGGTGGGGGGGCAGCAGTGGGAGGGAAAGGGAGGACAGAAGCACATTTGGACGATGGCTGAGGTGGGGAGGGGTGTCAGCCTCGAGGAGAGGCGAGCAGAGAAGGAGGAAATCATCCGGGACCGACTTCTCCCCTGACTGAGCACGCTTGCCATCAGCCAAATTGAGCTGCCGACTGGTTAGAGCTGGACAGGAAGACGGTGCTCTGCAGTGGGGGCGTTTGGCTGCGATGTAGCATCTGAGGCACCCAATCTTCCTGGCTGGTCATCAGCGGCTGATGATGTGCATCAGGAGTGCTCCGGCTGGCTCGCTCCCTGGCCTCTGAGATTAAATAACATCAGAGACAGCTCCTCTCTAATCCTTCCCTCACCTCCCACTCCTCGCTCTGAAACTGGAATTCTGTAAGTCCTCGGGCCCCAGAGGTAATGTTCAGTTTCTTGGTTTGACAGGGTGGAGAGGTAGCGATTCAGAGGGTAGAAGGATGCAAGTGACTTGGCATGGTGGCAAGACTACATAAAAAGACCCCAGAACTCACAATGGTTCTGTAAATCAACAGCACATTTAATTATCATCCTCAACCATATTTAAGCTGTTTTTCCTAAATTAATACATAGGTACTGTAAATTCTTCCAAGATTTCTTAGATTAGCAATTTTAGAGTTTACAACAGGAATGTGAAGGTTAGTTTAATGTTGCAAATGTTCCAAAAACACATGTGGGAAGCCCTTTAAGTTTTTCACATTTTGTCACATTACAACCACAAACTTTAAAATATTTAATTGAGATTTTACAAGACAGAGCAAGTTAGTGTAAAACTATTAAGTGGAAGGAAAAGGATACATGGTTTTCAAACCTCTTTTTAAAATTCAAATACAAAACTTGTGGCATGCATTTGTGTTCATTCCCCTTTACTCTGATCTCCCTAAATAAAATCCAGTGCAACCAAGTTCAAAATTAGTGAATAAACAGCCTCATCAAGACTAAGGAACACGGTAGACAGGTCAGGGATTAAGTTATGGAGATGTTTAAAGAGTGGTTAGATTATAAAATAGTATCATAAGGTTTAAACATATGATAGAACTCTGTTCAAGCCATTTTGTGAAAACAGAGACTACAAATCTACAAAGACATGGGTATCCTCCTAAACTCCAAAGCTGTTCTAGGAGAAGCACTGAAGAGGGCCATGACTACAACGAAGTACCTGCAGAGACCGACAGCTTAGGCAGGAGAAGCTGTTGCCATGATAACTATTCCACAATTCTGACCTTTATGGTGGCGCGGCAAGGAAAAGTTCATTGTTGACAGAAAGCCATAAGAAGTGTAATATGAAATAAGGTTATAGAAAGCATGTTAAAGAAGGTGCTGTGGTCAAATGAAAGCACAATTTGACATTTTGGTCTTCATGCAAACTGCGTGTGGCATAAGCCTAACACTATCCATCACCCTAAAAACCAGAACACTACAAAACATAATGATGGTAGGATCATGTTGGGGGGTGCATTTCTTCAGCAGGGAGAGTGAAGAAAGTAAAAGTTAATATGATAATGGACAGAATTAAAAAGGTGATGATCCTGGAAGAAAACCTCTAAGAGACTGCGAAATATCTAAGACTGGAGAGGATGTACACCACCCAACTGAATAAAACCTTTAAACAAATAGAATCAAATGGTTTAGTTCAAAGCATTTATCTGTTAGAAAGTCCCAGTCAAAGACCAAAAGCTAAATGCAACTGAGAATCTGTGGCGAAGTTTAAAAATACATTTTGTAAAGAAGAATGGACAAAAATCAAAATTTACAAATCTATCAAAGGTAAATGTTTGTAAATATACAAAAATCTGCAAAGCCGATAGAGAAATACCTTCATGGGGAGAATATCAAAATGTTTTATTTTTTGTGAACTATTAATCTCTAAATAAAGACTAAACTGTTTTTTGTGTGATGTTTTGTTATATTTATGTTTACTTTATATATAGTTCTTAGCCTCAGAACAGCTTTTTAAAAGTGATCTACAACCAATCTAAAATTATGACAATTTTTTTAGATACTGTTTTTTATTATCCAACTTATTTCTGACAGTGTTGCTGCAAGATTGATTATGTGACCAACTTCTGGTAAGACAACGGCAACAATAAAGATTTGCACTATACTGTAAGTCTGTTACTTCAGAAACAGTTACTACATCAGGTGTGTTTTAAAGTTTAGCAAATAATGTATAACATTCTATTGTTTTATGATGTGCAAAAGTTCACTGAATAAATCGAGATAAGTCTGAATTTGCAATTAATTGTAAATAACATTATTTAATAAATTGCATTCAGCCAATGGACTGGCCATCACCGGAACCTCCTGTTGCCTTTTGAAAAAATATTGCCCACCCTTTCCCACTGGGAAGTATTCATTTCCATTAAGCCATTCCAATTGTATTTGTCTATTTAAATTCCAGTAAATATGCATGTATATATCAAAGGTACAAATAGAAAAAATATTTGTATATACATAATATAGAGTGGTTGCATGGCCATGTTTTGAGATTTTTAAATGAGCGTCAAATCCTGGTGACAAATCTAGGTGGGATGATGGTAAATCAAGTGGTGTGGGATTATGATTATTATCTTTTTTTTCTGTTGTGCTGATTTAAGATGAACCTTCATTTCAGTCTCCATTCTGTTGCAGCAACTAACAGGGTTTCTTCCAGGATTGTCCTGTTTTTATTTCCATCCATATTACTCTGATCAATTTCCTTCCATGCTGAAAGAAAGCATCCCGCAACACAATCCAGCCACCACCATGCTGTGCATGTGTGAACTACTGGCATATGTTTTGCAAGAAAGTAAACTAATTAATTTCATGCAAATAAATGGCATGTTAAGCATGTTGACTGGGAAAATTAACACTGGGCTCTAAAGATTCTTTGCACTAGAGATAAAAAATGTGCTTTGACATTTCACTCAAAACAAATTCATTGCATTTTTTGGTTCTAATTTCATGTTTAGTTCCTGTCTAACCTCAGCTATGGAACTAGTCAGGTCTGTGTAGTTCTATCAGATCGTTCAAAAAGTGAAATAAGTTTTTAAGATTGAACTTTTAATTTGTTTCCAACTTTTAGGATACAGATACTTGTTAGAGCACATACTTACATGCAATTACGTATGCCGCTTTCCCGCAATGACTCTCTCACGCATACAGCGGACAGAGAAAGAGACGGATAAAGAAAATGTCATACAGAACCTCCCCCTCCGCCCCTCCTGCTTCCTTGCCTTTCATTATTTATTTACTGTCTGCAGCTTTTCCATCGCACGCATATTGATGCAGGGAAAGCTGGGTGTGAGTGCGTGTCAGAATCATTTCCTGACGAGGGAGACAAGGTGGAAGTAATCAGCAGAGCGCTGATGCAATATGACAGCTCCTAGAACCGCTGGTACACAGTTAAGAGCAGGAGAGAAACGAGAAAGAAGGAAAAGGAAGAAAAAAAAACTCCCATGGAAAGAAGCAAGATTTGCACGGGCAACAATTGGGTGAAAAGTAGATTTCTAAAGTTCTGAAAGTTCACTGAAAGAAAATCGGCTTCTGGGTCTGTGTTGTCAAAGCAAGTCGCTGAAAATTATTGAAACCTTTTTGCAATATGCACTTCATTCACTCATTCAACAAGCTAAGTGAGCTGCCAAGTTTTAGAAGTTGTGAAGTGCTCGAGTAATTTGAGTAACTTGGAAACTCTGTGGGTGTAGGAGTCATAAAAGGTGACTGGCATTTACCTTTCTGAAGAAATCCAACCAAATACAGTGAAATGTGTGTCTATAGGCTGGTATGTGAGGAGGACGCCGACTAAAAGAGAAGCAAGGAAGCAGCAGTGTGCTAAAATGACATGATCTCTCTCTCTCTCTGCACTAATCTTGCCTGACTGTTCCTTCCCCCTCCTGCGAAGCAGCTATAGATTGATTAGTTATCCTGCAGCCATCACGGAACACGCCGGGCTTCTCTCTGTGTAGCACACCTGTACGTATCTCCCTCACACATCTGTACATCTCTATCTCATACATTTCTCTCTCTGTCTCTGTCATCACCTCTCTCTGTTTCTGACTAACACCTTCACCCTGTCTCACTCACTCTCACACACACAAAGCGAGACGCACACACCATCTGCTCCCCCTGACAGACACAACCTTCCTCTGTGCCATAATTGATGAATGTGGAAGAAGAAGCTTTTAGGGTCTCCCTACCTGTCCTCTTCACATGTCGACCTGGAAGACACACACAAATGCACCCCGGCGCACGCACACACACCGGCACCAAAACACATTCAAACACATACAGGGAGGTGCTGGAAGACTGATTGATTGGGACGTTTGACTTCATGATGGCTGGCGACATTTCTCCACATCTTGTCAACGCCTGTGGCAGCCAGAGTCTCAGAGTGATCTCTGAGGAATTAGGCAATCAAAGTCAGCAGGGCTGGAATCCAGGAAAGTGTCACCGTAAGAGCCTAATGTATATAAAATATACTGGGAAATATCACCTAATGTATGGGTTTACAGTTTTGCATAAGATTGTTCCACCTTCCACTCAAAATTGGGTTTATTGGCAAAATCCAAAACTGTTAAATAAAGTAAAAACACACTACAACTGCTTTAGCAATTTAAAAAAATTGAAGGATTTCATCCAACTTCAACAGTAAACGCTTTAGGGACTACTGCAGACTCCAAATTTTTAAAACCCTTGAAACAGAACTCTGCAGCTCATATGTGTCAACTGGTGTGTCATTCACGCCTGGTGCAACCAATCAAGTACTTCACTGACTGCGTGAAAATGCTTGAGTCAGAACACCTCAAACACATGGACTGCTGATGATAATGTTTAATGCGTCTATAAATGTGGCTAAATAAAGAGAATTGCCCAAAAGTTTAGAGAAATGACCACTGTCTTGTGCACAAAGAGAAAAGGGTTATAAAAAGATAATAAAGACACAGAATATTCCTAAAGACACAACATGGCAACTATATAATTAAGCCAAAGATGTTTTGGGATTCTGTTCTGTTGGACAATGAAACAAATATTATAACATATTTCAAAATCAAAGGCTTGGTTTCAGAAGAGATTTTATACTTAGAATCTGAAAAAGGCAGCAACAGGCCACAGGCTCGATGATATTAATGAGCTGGAGACGTTTTCCTGTGAGAAGTGGGATACAATTCTCCAGAAAGGCTACCAGAAGCTGCTCTCTGCCTAGCAATCGGATATGCAACAGGCCCTACCAACAAAGATTTCCTCTACTAATTGCTAAAGATGTTCATCACTAAGTGGCTGAATAATTTCGATACTGCAGAAATTATTAAAAAACACATAATCTCACCTATGTAGAGCAGGAACTTAAAAGTCTAACACCACTTTGTGTTGTTCTGTCACATCAAATCCTAATGAAATATTTATCAAAATATAAGAGAAGGTAGTTTATTAATAAAACTGAAATAGGTGATTATTTTTCTGACATTCAACCCACAGCAGCAGTTCTCTGTTCTTAGGTCAGTAATGTAATAAGTTGTCATTTCCTTGGAAACACTTGGATGAGAGAGTTCAGTCTGTCAACAAGCTTGAGTAACAGCAGCTGCAGCCTAAGATGGTGATGAAATACTGCTAAGGAAAGGAAGTGATGTTACCGTACAGATAATGAAACAGTTTGAATTTTCAGTTGAACATCTGGAAGCGTTGTGAAGTTACCTTTTTAAACTAAATGTCCTGAAAAACACAATAAAACATAACAGTATTTGTGCCTCATTTCCGTTGTTCCCCAGTACAAAAGGGAATGGTGAGAGAAAAAAGCATTCTGGGTTCACTTTAAGCTAAAAAAATATATTGCTGAGGTTTTTTAATTATAAAAACAGTCCATATCAAATATGAACCACCATGCAACAAATGTTATCCAGATAAATGTTGTATAGGTTATGGGAAAAAGGAACTCCAGGATGAACTTTCCTGCAGTCTAGGCCAGTAAAACACTGTGTGAGGTTATAGTCTGTTGCTGAACCTCATGGTGGCCAGCTAAGACAAACGTACACTGAAGGATGTGATGCCTACAGCTATCTTTAAAAGATTCAGATTCAATGATGCAGGCACCAAGTCATTTACCAACTGAAATATAATTATAAAAATATCGCTAAATATGAGTGATTCTACCACCACTATATTTTGCTCTGGGGATATTCAGGGTGACGTAAAGTATTACTTTTCAGCCACAAAAAGGCTAAAAAGTTATTTTTTTTTATATATATCTAACCAGAACTTTTGTTTTCAATATATTCTAATTAGGTGACCTCAGATTTTTTTTTATTTGGAATACAAACTTCATTGTATTTTAACATTAAAAGAAAAGTAAAAAAAATAAAGTTGTGTGAATAATTGTTCAAGGCACTGAATACAGACTGCCTTTAACCCTACTGCATGGGATACATTGTTGATCTATTTGTCCTTTACAGCTCAACTTAGTATCATAAAAAAACCCATTATAGAAAAATGTAATCAGAATAAAAGAAACATGCTAACATACTTTATCACTGAAAAGGCTTTCACTCACCTATCTGCTGTGAATCTGTTGTTTACCCATCCCCCCTCTACTCATCATCTATGCATCCATCAACCAACTACAGCACACTGCTACATCCATCCATATACCTAGAAGGGACCATTAAAGTTATCAAGAAGCCTAAAGAAGACAAAAACATCACCAATTGCAGACTGCAACTTCAATTTGCACTAAGACCACGAACATGTTGATAAGCGAGCTGAATGTTTGGAAGGGGAGAAGAGGCTGTGAGGAGAATGGACAGGGAGGATCCAAATGTCATGTCCCATTGGGGTCAGAGGATGGAGGCTACATTTAGCGAAGCAAACAGCCAAGAGGAACAGAGTACTTCACCTGTCGCTGTGAATTACCCCATTATCACATCCAGCCAGTCTTACAATGGCACATTCTAGCCTCTCTCGATTCAAAATTCATACAACGTGCTACATAGTGGCTGCTATAAAACACTGAACCGCACGACTATTCAAATTTTTAAAGAAGTGTTGAGCTTTCTGAGAGGAGTTTACGGTGTTCCTGAACTGTTGAAGCAAAGACAAGTTACTGGTAATCCCATAAATGCAAAAAGCAGTAGTACAAAGACAAACACCATTTAAATGCTTCTCATGTGCAGTTTTAGGCTTATTTTCCTTTTTAATTGGAACTGACTTAAACTACAACGCACCTGTTTCCATGTCTATTATCTTGTGGCTTAGACTTTTAACATTTGAGTCAGTTTAGTTGGTGAAAACAGCTTTGACAGAAAACAGTTTTTGTTTGTGTAAACTGGGATTATTATTATTTCATCTTTGGGTCGTGTACACCACACTAAACCAAAGTCCAGGTAATGTTTATCACATTGGCAATAACATAAAGCTGCTTGATGTCATCTGGGACAAATGTTCTTCTTTACATATTTGTTTTTCAAATTGGAGATATATATTTTTTTAATTTGGGTTATTCCAAATTTACTTTCAAACTCATCATCCTCTATGTCTAGATGTTCCCTCAATAACTTCTATTTGATTCATTAAACTGTCATCTGATTTATTTGTGGTTAAATTACAACAAATCACTCCTCCAAACAAACCATCTCTGATCTCTGATCCCCGACTTCAGGCTGAAGATCCTGTTTGCTGTAGCTCCAGTGACAACAACCCATTCAGTGTGCAATCATAAAAACAGATGTAGAAAGATAAAAACAATTAATGAAATTTTTTTTTGCAAAGCAATATATTTTATATATATAAAATATTAATTTACCTAAAGGTGCCTTTGCATTACTTTACAGCCATGTAGAGTGCAAAAGCTTTCATGATGCTGCTGTGGCTAAGTATGGCATTAAATAGAACACAGGGAATGGCACAAAAGACATATTCAGGGTAAAGAGCCATCTCAGAGGAGAAGAGTGACAGCAAGCACTCCCTCTTCTCCTTCTCAGCAGTGTGATTAATAACCCCTGTGCCCCATAATCTCTCTATCATCTATCTATGTAAATGCCCCCAGACCTGCAGCGGCAACACACTTTGACTGATGGCTGTTCCACAGCACTGGGCTAGGTGCGTGAGTGCGCACAAGTTTTCTGCTCATGCACTCAATCTTCTGCGAAAGTGTAGGAGTTTTTCTATGATGAGTGGAAAAGAAGAGAAAAGAAAAGAAACAGTTTACTCTCACAAACCGCTTCCCTCTGTTTGTGTGAAACAGAGGGAAAGAGCAGAATCAAGCTGAGCAAAAAGACACAAGGGAGGTCGTAATTTACTTTCTCAAATTATATAATAAAAACAGAATTAGATTTGGCAAAATTGCTTAATAACTTCTCATTTCTTCCCCCAAGCCCCCTTTCCCCCAAAGTGATTGCGGTTTAAATGGGGTAAATTGGATTAATTAGGATTCTCAAAGCCCCACTGCAAACACTACATAATTTATTGATGCCTGTGGAATATATCTTTTATTTAGTGAAAGTGTATTGAAAGTAACAGCATGAGTTGTTGCCTACCATTGTTAAACTAAAACCCAAGAATAGGTGGTATGGCAAACTTAAATAATAATTAAAAAAACTCACTAGAATGAATGATTACTTGTACATGCTGCTCTTTGTACAACTGTCTCCTAGTCTCAATATAATAAAATATATGCAAAAAATGGTTAAAATGTGCAATTTTTAATTGTAACATTTTTAAGACACTTGCAAAATTTGGGAATCTTTTTCATTCACTGAAAGTTTTAAATGAGACAAGTTCAGACATCTTCAGTTCAGGTGGGAGAATATTCCAAGCAGAAAGAACAGAGTAACTAAAGGCATGATTTCCCCACTATGTCGAAACAGGAGGACCTGGTTGGTGGAAAATATCACCACAGTGCAAAGCATAATGGCTGCTGGTTCTTTTGAGAAGCATAGAAAAATTTGATGGGGCCGAGCAAAATCCATGTGTGAAAGATCACTGAAATCAAGACAACAGTTACTTCTCTTTCTTCAACGTAATCCTGTCTGTAAAGTTTCACATAAAAAATTCACACTTCCTTGTAGAACATCTGCTTAAGCCAAACAATGGACAATTTAAACCCATAAATTGTTAAGTACCTCAACAAAACCATTGATTTATGGTATAAAATAAATAAATAAATAAAACGTGGTGAATACAAGCACAACCGTGACAAACCAGCCCTGGGAGATGAGACGTAATGAGGAGGCTGTATGCTCAGCAGAAATAATCAGGGACAGGTGTGTGTGTAATCAGACACAGGTGAACTCAGCCAGGCAATCAGGGGACATGCAGCAGGGGTCTGCAGAAGGACTGGGGAGCAAAGTGAAGACTGAAAAAAAAAACCAAGTTGTGATTATTTATATATGTATAAATACTCACCAGCCACTTTACTGGGTACATGTCTCTAGAGCTGGGTTGGATTGCTTTTTTTCTCCAGAACTGCCACAATTCTTCAAGTTAAGATTTAACAGGATGTTGGAAACATCCCTCATAGATTTTGGTGACATAATAGTGTCACAAAGTTGCACCAAACTGGCTGCACTAAACTATTCTTAGATAATGAGATTTCAGTGTGGCCAGAGCTCCTTTCAGAATGAGCCTCTTTAGGGCCTCTTGTCACTTTAATTTTAAATAAGCTGCTGTTGGCCACGCCCCTCCGACTCAACATTTACAGTCCACAACCTTACACCTTTGGAAAGCAGATTTAGACCCTCCTGCAAAACTAACAAGAATGCAGTAAGTGGGTTCTGAGTGGTAAGTTAACATCAAAACACTTGTCTTTTCCAGTAGCCACTATACAGTGCATAACGTAGTAAAACCAGCTGGCCAAACATACTGGAGCTCTGCTTGGGTTGCTAGGTGACTGGCTGGATTTAGCTAGGGTTGCTAGGTAATGGTGCAGTTCTCCTCAAATGTAACTTACCATTCAGGAGGTTTTTGCAATAGCTCATTTTCCAGATGTGATATTCTGGGGTTGGAAAGAACAAGCAGAGGGAATGTGAAGACGAAGTCTTTTAATGGTGGAACACAGGAACAGAAAAGCTACTTCAGTACAGTTTTTCTCACTAACCCAACCTAATAAGTTGGCCTACTAAGAACTATACCTAGAACAGGTATATCTGTATTTCTACCACTAGGGGCAACAAACCACTCTATTACACCAGAGATAAAAAAAAAAACAACATTAACTTACTGCCAAAAGCGTAGCTGGGGAGTTTTTAGGTGCTGTTTTTAGAAGCAATTGAGTCCAAAGTGTGAATTTTGCATAACAGATCTATAAGTTTGTTAACCGCCTGATTATAATTGACTCACTTCTGTGGTGAGCATGAGCATATTTTTGATGTAGCTCTGCTTACGATAAACACAAGAACAGTTTATGAATAGTTTGTATATGAACAATGTTTTGGTTTGCTGTTTCAGGGCTTGAAGTTTCACCAACAACTCTATTAGTTCAATATAGAGGCTGTGTAGCAGGCTGTGATATTGGCAGACAGAAAATAATATTAAACCAACAAAGCTTGTGTATGAAAAAAGAAGCATCACTTTAACATAAACTGCGTGTCTGTATCTGGAGCATTTATACCAGCTTGAACTGTTGAGTTGATTCAAAGCGGGATGGATTTATGCTTACATATTGTTTACACTAGTGGTTTCCAACCATGTCCTACATGTTTAGATGTGTCTGTTCCAGCAGACCTGATTCAAATGATTGCATGACCTCCTCTGCCTGACATTTAGTATTGCTGAAGCCTGTTCATCAGCCTGGTATGTGGCAAGAAGAAGACACCAAAAACATGCAGTACAGGGGAGCTTGAGTGTCAATGGCCAAAGGAATTGATCATGTAAACTGCTTTATCACCTTATATTAGCATGGTAATGGTGAGCACATCAAGCATTGTTAAGATGGCAGCCAAATATATTCAATTGAGAATGTAGATCATTATTTTAACCCTGATATTTGAAAATCTGGCATGTTCTATGTTAGGCAGAGGTTAAAAACTCTTAAAGATAAAACAGTAACTTTGCTGTACACTTTTTCAGTCTTCCTGTTATCTGCTGAAAATCTCACACTCTTTAGCAGTTTATATGAGACATAAACATGTCTCATGTTCAGTTTCTTTTAATAATGAATCTTCTAACCTTTCTCTGCTTCCTCTGACTTAATGTTTTGACATCTAACTAATCGTGAAAATAAGTTAACTCTTTCTCCCTGAGAAATATTTTCCACATTGAAGAATGTTTGTATGACACAACCTGTTAGAATTTAATCACTGATTAGAAAAAGTTAAGATATTTTAGCCAGCTACGCGTCAGGGCTGATAAAGCTGAAAATCATACAATTATAGTGACCAGGTGATTTTTTTACGGGGTGACATCTAATAAAGTATCAGTGTATCAGTGATGGCAATCTTCATTTACACTGGTATATTGCAAAAATATATAACTGAGCCCTACACAGAGTTTTTGTGTGTAAAACAAAAAAATAATAATAAATACATAAAAATAAAATATTCCTCTCCCAGCTGCTTACTCTGACTGTTCTAAGCAAGTTGTAGCATTCTGCTACTGATGAACCTGTAAACAATGAGCAATCTTCAATTAAACATCTTGACATGAAATGAAACGAATATGAAACCTTTGCTAACCGCTTGTCCTGAAACAGTCTAACACTGTGAATATCTCCGGTGAACCGCAGCTACCCGTCTGCACTCCAAAGAACGTTTTTCTCTGTGCCACCTTCACACAGTTCTTCAGAGGGGAGACATGTTGTTAATAATTAAGGCTGTGGCTGGAGGCACAGAGAGGCTAAACTTCCTCTAACAAGTGGCTTTCTGACAGCGCAGACATATGGCTCCTGCTTCCCCATCTTCTCCTCTTGCCTGCCAGACTTGTGTATTTCACACACGTTCCAGGCGGGGGTGAGAAACCTCCTCCCTGGCTGCCAAAGAACAATAAATCACGTTCCTAATGGTCTGAAACAATCAGATAATTATGAGTGTGGCCACGTGTCATGAAAGGGAATTTTCTTCTTCAGATCCATAGACGATTTTTTGCTTGGTTTCAGTCCCGGGATAACAAGATTCAGTCTAACAAGTGATGGTAAGTAATTTTAAGATATATTTAAATGGGAATTTTTAGACATGATTGTTTCTGTAAATTCAGCTCCTTACCTGTAGGCATTTTGAATAAGATATAAAGATCCTAAGGCAAAATAAACAATTTACAATACTTAATATATTTTCTGAGTTTTTGTGAGGTTGTTTTTTGTTTTTTTTTACCTCAACTATTTGCCAAAAATACGCAATCATATCCAAAATTTACATTGTTGGAAGAACACCTTTCCTATACGTATTGTTTTAGTATATTTTGTCAGATTTACGTCTCAAATCCTATCAGAAGCAAACCTGTTGGTTGAATGCAATTATTAAAACAAAATCTTTCAGAGGTATAAATTCTGTGCTTAACTGGATATGGAAGAAGAAATGGGACAAAATATTTTTATTCCATTTTTGTTTGTTTTTCAAGCTAAAAAAACTATATAATACATTAATAAAACCACACAATAGAAATTAACCAATTAAGCATAATCAAAAACCACATATTGCAATACCATAGTCTAGAAAAATCCACCAAAGGGCCTCCAGATCTCCTTAACCTTTTCAGCCTGTCTTCTAGTCATCAATGAAAGTGAGCTATTCCAGTACAATGGAGGATGCCATCATGCTATTTTTTTATTTATTTATTCTTTTTAAGCAAACCCAAGTGATTGACCAGGGAAACAGCTCCTTGTTTTTAACAACCATTGCATTTCCTGATCCTCTTTCTGCAGTGTGGGGGGAAGGGGATATAATTCTTGTTTTGATACTGGTGCTGTCAGGGGGCTAGCCAGAGAGGATAGTAAACACTGCCTTTGCAGAACATTTAAAATCAATCATTCAGCCACAGGCCTCCAAGCTCCCCTTGCTTCTCTCCCCAGCTCTCTTTCCTTCTGGCTTTTTTTTTTTTCCCGCTTCCTTCTTCTCCCTCCTCCTGCTCTGTAATGTGTCTGCAGCTCTCTGCGAGTAGACGTAGCACTTAAAAGCCGAGCACGGGGGCTGAGTTTTGTGACAACAGCTCGGGCTTTTATTATCGTCCTTAGATGCGACCAGCGCCACCCGCCACTGCCATCAGCAGCAAAGATCATAGACATTTACAGATGCGGTACACATCCACACATGTATGCAAGTCCCACACTCACATCACCCTGATGAGCAAATAATCACATCATTAGCCTGTAAGCTTTCAAGGCAGTGGCTCATTTGCCAGCCTCCAAGCCGTTACCTTTGCTCATCATTGGCCGCAAGATTAGTTGAAAATCATTTTATTTCAACCGTTATTGCTTTATTAAGTCACCATTTACCAGCAATCTGGAGCATCTAACTGAACTTCTATCAGACCACCAAAGACGTCGGGGCAGAATACTAATGATTGTATCCTTAGATGACGTTATAGCCTATTTCTGCCATATAATTCACTCTTAAGGGCAGGTCAATCAAAAACGTGTTCATCAGGTTAGATTTCCTTCCACAAGTCACATGTGGCTTTGTCTCAGCATGCACCATTAGACGGCTAAGCTGCAGCGAAGCGTCAAGCAGCTGGTGAAGCGCACCTGAAATCTGACCCCAGTCGAGGTAAAACGAAGCCTGAAACAGACAGCACTCTCACCCTGAGGGCTGTGTGTGTCGCCCACCAGCCCCTCTTTGTAGTGTTTTATGTCTTTCACCAGGAGGAGTGTAAGAGAAAAAGCCAGCGTTTTTTCAGCTTTCTGTCACCGCCTATAAAAATTGCCTTGCAGCACATTCTCTGATAAAGTCCCAGCTACTTTTCTGAACGAGCAATTTTCTGCTTAGGAACACTATTTTACTTTGGCAAACAATACCCAACGTGGTTCTTAAAGGTTTCGAGTCACAAGGGGATTTTCTGCGACAAAAACCTAATCTAAATTGTGCTGGTGGTATAAAGTCTAGTGTGGTGACAAAAATAAACTTGGATCCTTCTCTTTGATCAACAGCTCAACATTTTTTAAAGGTTTTAAATATTGTTCGGCTGACTGTAGACATGAGCAAGTTCAGGCAAGTAGCTATTTTATTGCAACCATGTCCATGTCTTAACAATTCATGCCTGACTGACTTACTGTCTTCCATGTTCTCTTGTCTTTCTAATTTTGAAGAGTGCTTGAGCCTCTTACATTTATAAACTAGAAATGGGAAGACTTTGCTTACCAAATAAAAGCTCCTGGACATGGTGATCAAACAAAATTAGAAATTCGAAGACATTGGTTGTACAGTATTCATTTTAAGGAAACTGCTGGAAGTGGCAACAAGTGTGGCATCGTTGATGATTAAAGATAAGGTTTTTGTAAATTTGTCTGTTACTAAAATAAAAGATTAATTTATTAGGGGTGAAAGGCACCCTACATTGCAGGAACAGACGAGACTACTGCATTTATTGTAGCAATGTCTAGTTTATAAATAAGGCTTTGATCACACATAGCCGGCTATCTGATAAACCAAATCGATTTTTATGCTATGAGGCCTTTCATCTGCATGTTACCTCCGTTTAATAATATTAAAACCAATTGATAATATAAACTCCGGCCGAAGTGAAAATTTGCGAATTCTCCTTTTTTACATTTGCATGTGAATATTGGAAACTGGAAATTTAGAGGTAAACACATTACAGACCTACAACTTGAGTGCAAAAATAGGTTACGCAAATAGGAAAGAAAATTTGTGCAAGAAGAGCAGAACGTAGTTTGAGGGAAAGACAACTTATTTGTAAGCTAATAGGAATTATTTCAGCTTGAGAGCAGAGTTTTGAGGGCAAGCAAACTTAAGATAAGAAATCCTGCTCTTAAATTCAAAGTGTGTATTCTAATTTTAAAATAACATTTTCTCTCTGAAAAAGCCCAGGTTTCATCAGATGCACATGACCTCAAGTGTTCAACTGTTGCATCATGGAATAGCTGTTTGCATGAATCACCTGCACAATCATTCCTCCTTTGGCTCGTAAAAAAGCAAGAGCTATCTGTGTGCTTTAACACACAGTCAGCAGCCGACACAGAGATGTTGTGGATATATATTAGGCCAATTAGGCCAGCTGACTCTGAGAGGGCGTGTTTATTTAAATATTGAAGATGTGCTGACAACTGAGGAAAAAGTCACTTACTGGATAAATTAGAGGGCAACTTACTAAAATGAAATGTCAGTCTTGCAGTATTAGAGCTAAACATGAGTTCAAGATATTAAGATTGTGTTTGTTGATGCAGAGTCAGAAACAACTTTTTGATACAAGCTTAAAGATTACACTAGTTTAAATGCGTTTACACACTGTGGCTGGTTTTAATATGCTTATGGCTCAACACTTGGGGTAGCGTCTTCTTGGTGTCCAGAACTAGCTCTAAATAAACTTCTGGTCCTGAATTTCTTTTTTACTTGCTTATGTGCAATTGGTGTTGGACACAGTGTAATTTCTGTAAGAAAATATGGCTCACTCCTCAGATAGCTGAAGATAATGATGTTATCTTAGTTTTAACTTCTTATCCATTGCTAAATCTATGGGATTTTTTTTTTAAATATATGTTTTCTAAAAAATCTAAAATACCAAGACTGGTAAAATCTGAACTAGATTGCTCTAGACCAGTGGCCTCAAACTGCAGTCATTGAGAGTCAGAGTCTTGCAACTTTCAGATGTGTTCCTTGTCCTAAACTCTTGGATCGGAGGTAAAACTGCCTCACTAGCATCCAGTCAATGCTCCACTAATGACCTGATGACTTGACTAAGGTGTGCCGAAGCTGAGAGAAATCTAGAAGTTGGAGGATTGGAGTTTGAAACTACTGCTCCAGACCAGGGAGTCTCAAATCCAGGCCTAAAGGGCCAGCATCCTGCTGGTTGTAGATGTGTCCCTGCTTCGACACACCTGAATGAAATAATCAGGTTATTAGCAGATCTCTGGAAAACTTTGCTGCGGAGTTAATTCTGCCATTTTATCGAGGTGTATTGAACCAGGGACATGGAAAAGTTGCATGAATGCCTTGGTTTGCAGACCTCTGCTCTAAAGCAGCAGTCTGCAACCTGTGGCTGCAGAGCAGCATGTGGCTCCTTTGTAGCGCTTAATACTTAATAATGTCTTTGCAAAAATTCAAAAGAACTGAGCAATATCTTAAAATGTCAAGGTAATTTTAAAACGGCTAGCTTTAGGAGTCTTTTGTAGATATTGTCATGGAATACACCTATAGTCAGAATATTTCTACAAAGAAACATACTTATAGTGTAGGAGGAATATGTGTATATATATTTTTCTAGTAACTTACTTGTCAGTAGATTGTAAACCGTATGGTCTTCAGGTGTTTGAGTTTTGGGTTTCAATTATGTTTGTGTTCCTTTATTTTTGCTCAACAGGTCTTGCCATATTTAGGTCATTAGTATTGCTTTAATGATATGTTTGTATATGTTCATGCCTTTTCATTTAGTTAATTTATTCTTGTTTTATTTTTTATGCTTTTAGATTTTGTTCTTTTATTTTGTGTTATTCTTTTCTCATTGATCTGTCACCTCTTTGAACACTAGTTTAGCGTCTTTGGGATTGTCATTCTCCTTCCCTCAGGTGACTAGGAGAAAATGTTGGTTCATTTTTTCCTAGTCACCTGACTTTCTCTCCTGCATCACTCACTACTCCTTCCTCAGTGTATGTTAACTCTGTTTTTTTTTTTCAGGTCTTTTCTGGCTCCTTCCATGACATGATCTGTCTGTTTCTGACCTGTAAGTTATTATTTTATTAAAAATTATGCACTATGATCGTCTCAAGATCCTGTCTGAATTTTATTTTTTTGGTTTCTGTCTAAACCAACAAAACATAACAAGGCATTATTCTTTGATATCACTTTCAATTAAAAAAAAATAAAAAATTGAATGTCCCATTGAAATCAGAAAAGCAAAAATGAAATTGCTTAAATGTAAAAAGTCTAAAAAAAAAAAAATTCCAATAAGTTCCAGAAAAACATGCTATTTTATTTCAAGGGACTAGGGACCCCTAAACTGGAAATCTAGACTTTTGTATCCCTAAACACGTTTTGTTTCGCAGCACCAAAGGCAAAAACAGGGATGTAAATGTTGCCACTTCTATACTATTCAGTGATGAAGGTCTGAAATTCACCTAACCTTCATTACATTTGTAGAATCATAAACAGCATTTTCAAAGTTTGCTTGGGATTAGGACCATCTTAGATTGAGACAAACATCAAAAGTACTTTATTTAAAATTAATTAATTCAACATTGATTAAAGATTATTTTGAACATAGTTTGCCATTTGTAAAACAAAAATATTTGAATAAACATTAAAACATTGTCTGATCTGAATCATCATCTCACAGATCAGACAATATTATGGAGACACTTGTCACTGAAAGTTTTACCTCTCAATGTCACGTTTTTTCAAATTAGCTCTTAGCATTGAAAATTATTTTTATATGACCTACATTCGAGTAAATAGCTGCTTTTTCAGTAGTTCCTGTTTATCAAGTCAAAATATCACGTTGCAACCAAACTTGTCGGTTATTTAAGGGATTGAAAAAACTGTTTCCCAAATAAACAGCAAGCAAATCGCTAATTATAAAATACAGTAATAAAAATATCTCGCAACAACTGGCTCTTGTGGTCTCTTCGACTAACGTTACATACATTGTGCTGAAGTGTGCCAAGATGGAACCTGGTCTCCAGTTATAGATCGTTTTATCAGAAGTGACAGCACTTTGCATAGAGCAGGTTCAAGTAGAGACCCCCGAATGGCTGCCACTCAAACTTACATGAAAGAATCAAAGCAACACTCCAATTATGTTTTTGATGAAGGAATAACATTATAACATGATGTAAAGCTCAGAAATGGTGATTTCACTTAATATTGCCCCTTTAAATCGTAAATATAATTTAATCCAGTTGTGTATTAGTTTCTGAAGGCTTTGTGTAGCTATTCCAATTTGTTTTTGTTCCAAATTACATTTTGTGGTTGTGACATACCCTTAATGAAACACAAATATGAATGAACCAATAAATTATATGAATTTATTGGTTTCCAGGAACTCTTCCTTATGACTAACAGTAGAATACAGAAAATAACTTTAAAATGTTGGATATCAAAGCGGGTACGAAACAGCAGCTACAAAATGGTGAAATGGGCAGAAAAACCAGAACATGCATCTTGTCAAAAGCCTAATATAAATTTCAACAATTCATAAACCAAAAACAGGGTCACCATAGCAGATTGGGCAAAGAATTAGAGATGTGTTCAAATTCATTTTACTAAAAATAATTTTTTTTTTTTTTTAGGTTTGGCTATTTTTCTGCATGAGTTTACCCTGGCAACATTGGCAGATTTATTTTGCAAAAAATAATGTGTTTTAAGCCTGTGTGGTCACAAACAGGTGAAAACAGTCCTTTGAAACGCTTTTGCAAACTGAGATATGTTGGCCGTGGCGCGTGCTTTGTGGCTAATGCTAAGTTAATGTCATTGTCAACACCTGTTCGTGCTGAAATCCACACAGAGGCGATAAACAAAAAATGCCACCTACAAAAACCTCCATGAAATACGGAAGTCTTTCTTTACTCAGTTCTTTTTCTCAAAGAAGGCTTTCTTCCTGCATGTTTTTTTTTTTTTTTTGCCATTTGCCACTGTGAAGAATGTCGTAACCAGGCAACAGGAATAACAATGACACAGGTGCTCTTCCTCTCTGTCTCGCTCTTATCCAGTGTTTGCGGGTTTAGCATCCAGTCCCTAATAATGTTAAATGGCTCTTGTTCTAATTTTATCTGTAAAAAAATGGGGGGTGGATGGGATAGAATGCTCAAGCCATCCTGATTGATTTGGGACTTTTTCCCACAATTCAACAAATGTGGGGGAAAAAAAACAATCTTGATGAATATTTTATTATTATTGTTAGGCTATTATTAGAAATAAGACAAAAATGAATGCATTAGCACACTTTAATTTGATTCAATTATGATTTTTGGGACTAAACTGAGAAGAAATTAACAAGATATTTAGGCTACGCTGAGTGGGAGAAAATAAGTTTATAATCCACAAGCCATGCTCTTGTTTGCGGGCAACAGAGCAGTGGTTTTCAAAGTTCTTTTCAAAAACCTGGAGTAATCCCAGCTCACATTTTTTTAAACACCAAATTCTAAACAAAGACAGAGAGGGAGAAAAGCAAGGGCAGAACTAACAAGCTGTTAACACCAGCCTGAGCTCGTCCCGGTCTCCTCCATGTCTGCTTCCTTTCTTGCTTTTCAGAGACGCCAGCGCCTTTGAGCTTCGTTAAATTGTCCCTCTTGCCCCTCCCCCACCTCTCGGGCTCCTTTCTCTCTTTTCCTCTATCTCCTCTCCCCGTCTTTCCCTTGCTTCCTCACTCTGTTCTCTACATCCCTCCTCCTCCTCCCTCTCCTGCTCCTCCGCCCCCATCACCTCAGCCGACAGTATTTCGCCCTTAATCAGAAGGCTGCGGCTCCCAGTGCTTCACTGCCTACCCACCTCCCACCCCCCACACGCTTCTATCCTTCCACCACCAGCCACCACTTTCCTCACAACACTCTCTATTTTTCTCCCTTTACATTTTTCCTTCCAACCCCTTCACCCCACACCTCCACACCTCTTCCAACAACCCTGCCGTTAGCATCTGCCAAAGGCCTCCTCTGTTCATCACTCACCCGTACACTTAGCAACAAAAGATGGGTGGTAATTTCCCACCGCGTGCGGCAGACTGCTGGCCAGTCACACCCCAGGGGGCGATGGAAGGAGGAGTCCACCGAGGCTCTTTGCCTCGCCACTGCTTGCTACTGACCTCCATGTCACGCATGATCGGCGCGAGGGAGAGCTGAGGGCTACAGCTGCGTGACTGGCAGGCCAGGAGATAACTGCGGTGGGATAGACGGGGGGCAGGACGATTGAAGGCATTGGAGGTGATTTGGGTGTGTGTGTGTGTGCATGTGAGCACTAAGAGAAAGAGCAGAGCTGATGGCTGCCAGTGGCCCTGGCCGCCACGGTGTGTTTGTTAAAATGACTTCCTCATGGAGCATTGTCACTGCCTTGGTGCTGCACCTGCTCCCGTTCTCCCTCCTACCCATGTGATTCTCCGCCACCAACATCACAGTGCCCTACTTCACAAATGACAGTAAATTTGCCAAGTTGAGACGCCTCCACAGCAGCAGGCTTAAATGAGTTTCTTGCGCTGCATTTAATTAAGATGCACCTAAAGTCATCATAAAATACTGCCTTTTCAAATACAAGGCTCCTACACATTTCTGTTTCAAAATTCTAGACTCCATTAGCTCAGTTTTTTTTTGGGCATTTTGTTTGCTTTATAGAATTGCATATAATTCAGCTTGCTCATATTATCTTTATAGCACCAATTCACAAGTACCACCTCAAGGGACTTTACAAGATAAGTAGGTCTGATTCATATCCGGAGACATACTATATTGCCAAACAATCCAAATTATTGAACTTAGTTGTTCCAAACATTTCCACGGCCAGAGCCATGCAAAAGCAAGTACCTGAAGCAGAATCCTTCTAGAAGCATTAGTGAAAGAATGGATCACGCATAGGAGTTCAATACGTGTCAGTGTGGCACTGAGAACAGATGCCGCCTTTGCACAAGGTCAGTCATGAAATTTCTTTACTATTATTAACCAATCTGCTTTTATCAGTACTATATAATGTAGGTATGATAGAATCACAGAGTAGAGTCAGCAGATAGTGAAGCGTATGGTGCACAGAGGTCACCATGTTTCTGCAGAGTCAATAGCTACAGACCTCTAAACTTCTTGTGGCATTTAGATTAGTTTAAGAACAGTGAAAAGGAAGCTTGGATTGGGTTTCCATTCCCAAGCACCTTCATTCAAACCAAACCTCAATCTTATGCCGAGCTTCCAGAGGAGTGAAGTGAATATCATTGATAAGCGTCACAAATCATGCCTCTCTGCCTGGAAATCCAATGGCCAAGTCAGGTTTTGGTGGTTGCCAGGAGAAAAACACTTGGCTGGTGCAGAAAGAATTAAGAGAATGATAGTCTTTTCAGTGGAAGACTCTTCAATCCTGAATCAGTATGAGTGACAATTTGGTGCAACTGATCAGGGATTGAAAGGATGTGGGACAGGGTGATCAGTCTGTGATTCTGCTGAGGTGTTAAGGAAATCTAGGTTGCTTTGCTAGCAGCATTCAGGTCATCTGCATTGATAGATGTGTTTTCACTCATATTCTTGAAAATATCCCAAAGGCTTGTCAATGAGATTCAGATTAGGTGAGTTTTCAGGCTAATGAATCATTACATTTTGTTATTGTTTGAAAAATAGACTTTGGACTAGGGGTGCTATGATTGCATATTTGTGTCCAATCGTCAATTACTGATCTTAAAAATGCTTGACCTGCCGATTCCTATTTTGGCCAAAACTGATTTTGCTGTCTGAAATGTTGCTAAATATAGCAAGAAAGTTGGCAGCCCTGGGGTGCTAACTACAGATGTGTAGATCTGTCCTGGTGGCCCGGTCTGTCAGTCAAACCTCTCATGGCAGAGCAAGAGGAAACCTTTTGCTCAGCCAACAACCTGTGCCAAAATTGGTGGATAAAATCAACTTCACAATGCAAGCATGTAATTGTATATACATATACACTAATATATATATATATAGAAGAATCTGAAGGTAACATAGATACTTGATTGTGCTATAAAATTGCACTGTGTGCCTAGAAAACACATAATACTGTCTCTTTGAACACAAGAAATGCAATAGTTGAAGTCCATGTATGTTGACACATATGTCTGTGTGTCTCTTGCAGCACTAGTTTCAACAGAAGTCCACAGCTTGAGAATCTCCATCAAACTTCAGAATAAGCTTTGCTTCACAATCCTTTCCAGGTCGTGGTTATCCCTTTTGCTTGTCCACTTTCTTCCACCCCATTTTCTCCTTCAAATCAATTTTTGATTTGTATGCTTGAATATAGCACTCTGGACACCCAGCTTCTTATATGTATACTATAATAAATCCATAACATATAATTTTTACTTTTTAAACTGAATTACTGAAATAAATGAACTGATACTCTACTATCTGTAGGTGCCCCAGTATCATTCCGGCTTAAAACCGTATATAAAAAATACTCTATGAAAACACACAAACATAATGTGAGTCGTGTGTGTGACAGGCAAATCCTAGCTACACATTGGTGAAGCACATTACTGTAATTCTGTAAGGCAAAGCCCTTTTCCCAGCAGTGGACTAGTGAGGGAGGGTGTGTGGTGCGTGCAGCGAGGACACCTCCATCCAATCTGATCAATGGCGATATTAATCTGAGCAAAAGTCAGCCCCGCCGCCACGGCGTTTGATTAAAATGGGGAAGAAATATGACGTAACCAATAAATCTGTTTGTCAAACCGGCACATGGCTGGAGAGGAAAGGAAATACTGGAACAGATAAGAGCCGAGGAGAAAAAAAAAGAAGGGATAAAAAGGAGAAGTAGCTTGAATGACAGGAGGAGATAGAGGGAGTGGAGATTGGAGGGGGGAGGTGGCGCAGCTGGTGATTGACCTCCTCAGCGTTTCCTCTGCATGAGTGAAGCACTCAGCCTGAACCAGATCTTCACCTGTTTTCCTCGCACTCCACTTCCACCACAAAACAACCTTTCCTTCCACTCTGTTTGTTTGCCTATCTGCTCATACTCTCCCAGCAGCATACACGTATAACAGAATAATCTCCAGTCCTGTACTGGAAGCCCTAATACGTGTATTAATAAGTTTAGGACCTCTACAATATACATCGTACACCAAAGAAAATAGCACGTAGATAAATTAGTGAATAGGATTCAGTCTGCTCCAAACTCACACAGGCAGAATAATCCAGATATTCAACCATTACTGTTGGCCTCATCACTGTCACGTTAAAAATGACCTTACCTGAAGAGGGGTGACCACAGCATAATATAGTACGATGAAAAAAGAATGCAAAGCCAAATTGTAAAACACAGACAATAACTAAAATAGACCAGATTATATCTTTCCTCAGCTCTATTCTATAGGAAGGTCTTTTGTGTGGTCTTTTACGAGATGTTAAGAATTTAAGAAAATCTTTGGCACAGGCCAACATTGCTGTCCCCTTATAGATATTGTACATTTTTGAAACTGTAAGCGTTCACAGTGAATAACAAAAACTTTTTTCTAATATAGAAAAGGACACTGTCATGTGAAGAGACAAAAAGAGAATGACAGTCTAACCCCGAGCTACAGACAAAGCTACAGTGTTTTTACTTGCATCAACAATTACGGGACTTGAACATAAAAATTTTATTTCTATTTCTTAAGGATTTACCTCCTATTTTCTTCACAAATTCCCACAAACATGGACAAATTATTTAAACACATATTTACTCAAACCACCCAAGAGATGGTTGCCTAGGCACTGTCCCTCTGCTTAGTCAGCAAGCAGGTGATCTTCCTGTTGCTCTGGTTCAGAAACACACTGCTGCTTTTTCTCGTGTGTCCTGACACAGTAACACTGTAAGGAAAAGTTTAGTCTGATTTAATGTGTGAAGGGAAAAAGGTTGTGTCTCTTTTGTAGTGCAAGTTAACAGTTGACTTCAAATGTGCGTCTGCAAACGCAAAAATGTTAACTTTATATCCTAAAATACATCAGTGTATACAGCATAAGGAATTTGCTGTAAATTGTTACATTATTTATGTGATTGTTTTTTAAAAGATTATCAGTTCTGGTAATTCCTCATTGCTCCACTATGAATGATGCTTGATATAGCTACATTGTCCATTTATTAAACTCTTACACACACACTTTTAATTCAGTGGCACTTCACCCCAGAGGATAGATTAAACAGTCACATCCATATTGCTACTTACGCAAAAAAATATGGATTTAGTGAGATTTAATAAATCCGATCCTCTTGAGAGTTTTTTATTTTACCTTCTGTTGCTTATTTTTGTTTTCCGCCATTAGCTATTCTGCACTGACTGACTGGTATCCGTTGCAATGCCTACATTGCAAAAGCAAAAAGCTTTTTTTTTTTTTTTTAACAAATTACAAAAGTGTCTTTTTTATTTGACTGCAATCTTGAAAGTCAAATTCACAGAATGGACTGAACAATTATAGTTTAAGATGCATTTAGTGCTCTTAGATATAACTGCCTGCCCTTCATCACAATTTGCAAAATGAAGAAAGATTTTTGGAAACATTTAATTTCATTTTCTCTGAAAATATACTGGAAAACATCATCAATGGATGTACACTATAATAATACTTTTTACACAATTTACAGGACCATATTTAGAAATTTTGTATTCATCATTTAACTCAGTTCCTTTATGTTCATATGCAACCCTCAGGAAAGTTCTCTGTGTAACTATAGAAAACACAACATTGGTTTCTCTATTAAAAGTTGAAAAGTGAAATGTGAAGAAATATTTACTAAATAAAATTGTCTATTCATGTCCAAATGTGGAAGAAAAGTCTTTTAGTATTGATCAAATATAGGTCATCTTGACAAAGATTTTTAAATTGTAGTGGAAAATGTTAAGAAGCAAATTTGGTGCTGCTAAAGGTACCAGAGAATAAGACTTCATGTGAGGCTGTTAATTAAGCTGAAGTGGATGACTCACATAGTTCACCTCTAAATGTCACTTCTTGATTCCTGCCTTTGTGCTAGTCATGGTGGACATCATCTGGACAGAGGAAAACTGCAGGAAATGAACTTGTTTATATGCTTATTATTCATATGTCTGATGTCTAATGAATGTTATTAGCAACATAATTAAAGCATGTAAATAATTATTTAGCAAGTTTAATTAAATTGGTTGTCTCAAAGTCTTGATTCAGGAGTCTGAATGTTTCTTAAATGTCTCTGAAACAGAAGTTAAAAGCAGGAGTGGATTGACAGAAGTTAAAGCTTTATGGGGGGGGGTAGAGAAAACAACAGAGCAAGAGGAGAGGAGAAAGTCACATAACAAAAGATACCCCAGTGACTCAACAGAACAAACCTGGCAGAAAACACAAATGACATTACTGTTCCCTGATTAAGAAATTTTCCTTACAAGAAACATAACTGAACAGCACACAAAAATATGTTTAGTAAAGAAAAAGTCAATGGTTTCCATAGCAAAAGTGACACCAAAACAATAAAGTTCTTCACTGGAAGATGAAGAACTATCTAAAGATAGGATAGGATAGGATAGGACAACAAAAAAGCAATCAGTTTCTTCTATGCTTACTTCATCGCCTGTGTGATAAGACCAGCCTTATGCAAATGTCAGAGCTTCTGGTAAATGGAAAATTATTTAGCATGCATTTCAATGTGAAAGAAGCTGCAATTTTGCTCTGTTGCTATTAATTTTCTCAAACTTTAATCCTTTATTAACAAAACTAATCTTTAGAACCAAACACAAGGCTTGAGGTGAATCAAGAACTCGATTACTCACATTCCCTTTATAAATGCTGTGTGTATCCTGTAAGATACGTAGGTAATGTTTTCTGCTGAAAAGCTGAATGGAAGCAGAAACAACATGGTGGGTGGAAACGTTGTAATATCAACACATAAATGTGGAGGTTGGGCGCCAGAAGAGAGAACAATGTGGTGCTGGGGTCATATTCCTCCTTTGACTTTCTGTGCTCATGCAGTCGTTTAGCTGCATGTTTATTATCTTCATGGCCCGTCTCTTAGTATGCAGCCTCAGTTCCCATGTAGTAATGGGAAGGGAGGGGAGAGTCATATCTGGGGCCTCCTGTTAATTGAACGCAGCACTGGACCCCAAGGTCTGCCTCTGTGACGTTTCCTTAATCCACGGCTGTTTAACGCTGGCTGTGCTTGAGTAATTAAGCAGATAATCTTCAATTAAGCCAAGCTCGACCCGGCAACCCCCAACTCGAGACAGATGGACTCGAAGCGCACGGCTCCTCGTTCCCATGATAAATGCTACGTTGCCCTGCAGTGCAACCAGAGGGCTACCATGTTTCAGGTTTGTCTTTTCATCGTGGTCATTATTCACCTCTGAACTCAAGTGTGGATATTTAGCATAGGTTTTTGTGTCTAATATTTAGTGTTATACAGTGAATTTTCTATTTTTAATTGAACATAAACAAGCTTATGAACATTTTTCAAGACTGCAGAGTATAATTTCATAACATGAACTAGTGCATCTTTTAGATATATACAGTACATTGCAATAATGGAAAACTCATTTTGATTCCCTTTTGTGGGCATGTGTAGTCTGTTAGTTGCACAAATAATGACAAAATCTTTAAGTGTTAATAAATATTAAATGAATGATGGATGATGAAGATCCTTGCTGTGCTGACTATTTCAGACGTTTTAATAAATAAATAAATCTTGGCTGCGTTCAAAAGTCATATCACAGGTGATGTCTGGGGCTTGACGGTAATTCAAAATAAACCATGTGATTCTAATTAAAAAGGTATTATAAGTGCATGGACTGATTTAAAAGCCCAAATGAGATTAACCACGTCAGAAACCGGTTCTAGGTGTGTTGGTCCACGCCTTATTGCCAGGTTATTAAAAAGTGGATTTTGCCTGAAAACTGAATTCATATGGAGATCACCTTATCAATAAAAATATAACCACAACCTACGATTTAGAGTTATTTATCCAAAATAGTCAAGCTGTACATGATGCAGAACTACTATAAGATACTATATTTGTATGGCTAAATGCAGTTCAACAAGTCAGGAAAACACAACACTGAGAGAAACATAATACTTGTATGTGACAATGAGCCCTTTAATGAAACATCAAGTTCTGCAAAGACTTTGAAGTAAGTGTTTTGCACCTGTGTATTTAATAGCATGTGCCTACTGGGATGAGGGAGTTAAAATGTAGAGTATATAAATACCCACAACTAATAAATAATTAGCTGAATCAATCAGAACATTTTTTCATCTGCCCTCCTGTTGAAGCCACTTCAAGCATTTGGCATGCTGAGATTAGTAAAAGTTCATCAGTGCACACAGACTGTAAAGTGTGCAGAGTGTAAGAAAATATAACCTGACAAATAAAACACACACGCACGCACACACACACACAAACTGTCATCATATGTCATGTTGTAATGTTATTCCCCCATCAAAAACGTACCTGCAGTGTTGCTTTGATTCTTTCATAAATGTTTGATAAATCCTTGAATCTCCTGTGGCAGCCATTCAGGAGTGCCACACATGCTGCATATTTCTACAAAGCTCCTCCTTGGAGCTAAAATCTCCAGCCTGTCTTCTGCAAGGAGGCCTTCTTTACTTAGTTCCTCCAAACTAGCGGCAGCAGCAATTAGCAAACACCTGGTGGAACTGCAAATCTGCTGCGTTAATCTTATTAAGTATGTCTCAGTCCAGCGCTGCTAAAAACGGTTGTAAACGGCTTAATGGACAGACATTGTTGTAATGACGTGCTGAAGGCAGTGTGTTGGAAAGATTGGGAGCTTTTTTAAGAGGCAGAGACCAATTTCAAGGCATTAAATTGTAAAGTCAAATTTCTTTAAACTGATGTATATAGCATTTTTCTAAAAATTGAAGGTAACTTGATTGTGCTATAAAAGGTGTCTGAAAAATATGTAATTCAGGCCATTTAAATTATTCTGATTATTTTTGGGTTTGACATGCTTGGTAGACTACATGTTATTGTTTCTTTTTCTTTTTTGTCAGGATTAATGGTTTTAGTCCAATCTATTTATCAGAACTGTTTTCAAACTTCACACCCTACAGAGCTCCTAGGTGTTAAGGGAAAGAATTTGTTTTAGAGCCAAAGGTGAAATTTCAATTTAAGGTCTTCACCTTTGCCATTTTGAAAACCTGACGTCCACAAACACACTGAATGTATTTGTATTTCATTCTTTGATTTATTCGCTTTGAATGTAACCTAAATTTAATTGACATTATGTCTCATTTAATTAGCCTTTTGCTCATTTTTAAACTTACCAATGTGTGTGAATAAAAGAAGCATACCTAAACAAATAGCACGAGTTACAATGCAGTATATAAATATTGCAGCTAAGTGTTATATCTGGAATTGTTTTTAACTTCACCTGTTGCTACACAGTAGGTTCTGATATTTTTAGTACAGAAGGAATGAAGCACGTAATAAATCGCCCCTTTTTTTGCAATGAAAAATTGGTATTTAAATTTCATATCACAAAAGCAAAGATTTAGGATGCCTTTTGTGATCTTACTGCCATTCCGGCTTCAAATTGAAAATCCTCACGAGCTTATCGGCGCTGCTTGCACTCTCACACAACCCTGGCTCCCTCTGCCTCCCCCTGTAACCAGTCCTGTTTCCACAGCAATAATTAAGCCATCAAAGCCTGTAACCATGCCCATCCTCTGTCTCTAAGGTGAGAACACAGGCACACGTCAAGTGGAACGCAGTCATCCGCGTGCCTCTTTAAAGGGGAAGGCACAAGGAAGAGGCAAACAGAGAGAAGTGTGTGCTTGCGCAAGTGTGTGTGCATGTGGTGGGCTTTTGCCAGAGCAGCTGCGATGGGCTGGAAGACAAGCAGGTGTGACGTAAGTCTAATTCTTCCTGCACCACTTCAACACAGATTCACAAAGAGCCGTTTCAGTTCAATTCACAGCTCGGGTCTCAGACCCCGTCCACGCAGAGGCACGATTAAATGTATTTGTCACTTAAACTTGGCAAGGATCTGCTATATTGGGAGGTCAAAAACGATCATTTTTTAAACCAAATCCATCACACCAAGACAGAGACAAAACTTAACAAGAACACACTCCTTAAATGTCTTTACTGGTAAGACTGGTTTTCTTGATTTTTACATACAGTCCAGTCCCGATTGTAAATCACTATCAAATGTGAAGGTCCCTTTAAGACAGCTTTATTCTGGATTTTGTAAAACTGTTGCATGGACGGAGGAGTCCAGTTCAGTATTGGTTAAGCAAATCTTGAAACCTTTACTTGGCAGGTTGCCACATTTCAGAATGTCACCGCGTCCAAGGTCTGACAGTGGAGGGAAAAACCTGACAGGCCTCGTTCTGCCAGATACTAGGACAAGGGGACCAAACGCAGACAGACATGACATGGACACTCACCTCAGCACCAGATTAGACTGACCTTGTTTAAGACAGACTTCTAGTTTAATGGGAAAAGCTGAAAAAAAAGTATCAGAGATCATAAGTTTTATAACATTTCCTTTGTTGAAGCTGATTTGAAATAAAGAACTAATCAAAAAAAAAACAACTAATAATTGGATCAGTTAAACCTGGTTCTGCATTTTTAACAATGATTCTTGGATTTAGAGTTTGTGTTCTGAGAAATCTGTTAAGCCACTTCTCAAACCTTTCTGTAAAGTCAGTCAAGCTCAGCTTAGCTAGTTTGCTAGCTGTAGAACAACATGTTGTGACCATTCTGTTTTTGCTTTACTGATGTGTCATAAAATGTTATTATTTAAGAAATAAAATCTACCCACCCAAACACCATGTTCCCTATGAAAATGACTCTAGTGACATCACATGAAGCATAAGGCAGGCAGTTAGAATTGATTTGGTTCATCTTTTTGATAAATTTCACCTCGTTTAAATGAATACCTCCTTCAAAGTGTTGCTTTTAAGGAAAATTGAGAACACAATATATTAAATCTCACAACAGTAAAAGTTTTGAGACTGTAATTGGACTTTAATGCTCCAGAATCTATGTGTAAATTTGTCAAAAATAATTTGTATTATAAAATACTAGCCAATCGGAGCCCCCTGCGATGCCATCCACAAAAATGCAAACAAAGCAGAAGTTGCAGTGTTTTCTTTCTTTAATGTGGTTTTTAAAAACGTTATTAAAAGCACGCTTCAAAACCAGACTTGTTTGTACATTTGCTAATAGAACAAAGATTTGATCATAATATTCATCATGAATTTGTGAGAACAAAGGGAAAAAAGAATGCTTAGTTTATGGCCTGAAATCTTCAGGTCTCGTTTTCGCTAAGCTTAAAAATACATTTTCTAAAATAAATTAATTAATTAATTAAATAAAATACCTTAAATAGGGTTAATATGTTACACAGCTCGGCATGTTAATGACATTTCTAATAATCTTCATTGTCACTGGCAAGTTTTTCTCGCTAGTCCAGGCTCTCTTATAGCTCTCTAAACGCTGAACCAAACATGCAAACAAGTCAAAGCTTAAAAGCCACACGCAGGGGGCTCGCACAGCTTGTTCGCTCTCAGTCTTTGGTGGCTTGCAGTGGACTCCTGTTCTTTATCGGCTGGTTGCGTCCCTTCTTGTTCCTGACAGCTCCTAATGGCTGTGGGAGACCTTGCGTAATTAGAACGCAAGCCTGCCGTGACGCCTGTCTCCTAGAAGCCTACCTCCCGTCCCCCTGCTTCAACCTTCCTGATATTTTCCTGCACCACCACAAGCCCACACACACTCACGCACGCACGCACCCACACGCACGCACTCACGTCATCAACATCACTCCTCCACCTCCTCTGTCTCTTTTATTCCCTCCCTGCCCCCTGAATGGCTGCCGTCTGCTCTCTCTGGCGCAGTGCCCCCGGTGGCAGCGCGTGTGCGGCGTATCCCTGTGCAGCTGTACCTGAGGGATGTAATTATCCAGGCGAGCAGCCTGAGGAAGGGCTGCGTGTTATAGAGCGTTTCTGCATGTTGGAGGCAAAATATCATGACCACACCGTACCAAAAACTTAGTCACGGTCCATCGGAGAATCTGCCCCCAAAACAAGAGGAGATTTTACATTTAAAATCTTTTCTGCGATCTTCAATTCATTGTCTATTTCCCATCTTGCCATTTTTCACGTCGTATTCTATTCATCCTCCTGTTTTAACCCACCTCAATGGGTCACCAACAAAGTTTAATGAAACCCAAGCCTCCACAAACCTCTGACTTACACAAGGCGGCAGCGCCGCATTACATCCAAATATCTCTTAATAATTCCAGCCGTACAATTGAAATGAATTGGCTGCACCGGGGATTAGGTAATGCCTGAGCCAAGGAGAGACCGGAGCGGGAGAGAGGGAATAATTATTCTCGTTTTCTGGCAGCGCGCAGAGCGGCGGGCATGTAATGCTTCACCTGTAAGGAGGAAGGGAGGAAAGCCATTTGTGGATGACTGGGATTTCATGCATCTCATTGAAGGTGATGGTGGTGGTGGGTTGAAATCGGGCAGGCTTGTCTTTTTTTACGATCTATCAACAATTTGATAGTTCGCTTCTGGACGGAGTAAATGAATCTCCCCGTAATTAATTCTGCACTACAGGTGCTGATGATGTGCTGATAATCGGGCAGAGGTATGTGGTCTCCAGTCAAAGCTCCTGCAGGAAAAGAGATATAACCTTTGTCTCGGGGACGGCAGATATACGAGCCAGGCGAGTGCTAAGGATTATACACCGAGGTCCTCGCTGAGAGATGGAGAGGGTGGATGATGGTGCGTGGGGGTGGAGCGGGGAGCAGGCTGTGACCGTAGAATAATTTCAGCCTCTCTCCCTCCCTGGAGACCACATGCTGTCTGAGCCAACCCCCACCCTCACCCCACCTTTGCCTCCTCCACCAATCTCCTAACTGCCTGCCGATGCCGGATGTCTCCTCTTCTCCTCCTCGGCGTGGTGGGGAGGGTGAAGGTGGTGGTGGTGGTGGTGGTGGTTGGGGGAGTCAGGTTGCTGCTGTTAAGTGCTGCAGCAAATCATCCCCGCATTAAGAATCTGGGCAATTAGCACCGTGGCGCGTCGTTCCAGACACCCCCTCACGCAACACATCCCCGCAAAACCGCTGAGAATCCTTCATGGAAGAAGCATAAACATTTATTTATTTATTTATTTATTCTTGGATATTTCTATCATGTTTTTTCTCTCTCTCTTTTAATATTTTCAAATTTAGGCATACATTTTTCATGCTTAAATGAAAAAAATATTTAAAAAATACTGATAATTTTAAAACTCTTTAAGATCAAACGGTTTAGTTTCATTTAGACATTTTCATCAGGCAGCCGCCAAAAACAATAACCCACCTCCACTTAGGAGGAAAATGCAAAGCCGCAGTTGCGGTTCCACCTTAAGGAAGGTACCTTAAAAGATTATCTCGGTTATTTCACCGCCACTGAGCCGGCACTAATAGTCCAAGGCAGATATTGAAGAGCAGCGCGGGGCCGCAGAGATCTATTAGAAATTCCCATCTACGCGCCTCATACATATTGATTTCTGACACCAAGCAGCAATGAAAGGCCCAGGGGAATAATATATTTAGCAGGGTTTGCAGTGAGGAGGTCACAGAGTGCATAAAGATTAGCTGCACAGACCCCCTGACAGGACGATGTGTGAGCACCAAATTGTGAGCCAGCGCACACTCAGCTGGACATGCACGCGCCCGCATACAAATATATGCATCTGTGTATCCTGTACAGGCGTTGCCAGTGGAGGATTTTCTGCATCTCTATGACATTGGAGCCGAAAACAAGGGGATGGTCCGCTTTTAAAATGATCACGCGGGTGTGGATGAAATGCAAGTGCACAAAAACCTGTTTTTGGGGGGAGTATTTGAACAAAAATGTACATTATTTTGGAAATACTGCCAGATTACCAATCCACCCCAAGTTCAGTTGTGTTCTGTTCAGTTTGGTTGGCTTTCTTGAGAAGCTAAAATGTGGATTTTCTATGTATTTTATGCGATAGACAAACATAGAGTTCTACATACCTGTGACGAAGAAGGAAATTTAGCTTCTACATTACCTTAATGCATTGCAAGGAGTGCATTAACAGGAAAAGCAACCAAAAGCTGCTATGGTAACTTTGGAGGAGCTTCAGAGAGTCACAGCTCAGGTGAGGAATCTGTCGACAAGTCTTGAAGTCTTATGCCTGGTTCACACAAAAAGATTTTAAAATTGTCAGCCAATTTTCCAAACCTAAGAGACCCCACACATGACAATAAAAAGAATCTTAATGACAGGTTCGGTTGTCCGGTGTGGTGTACAACCACATGGCAGGAGCAACACACCACACATGAACCAATTCCACTCACCAATGTTCAGATGTCTGCTTTCGGATTAGCTACAATCAACAAGCTGCATTGCCTACTGCAACATCGGGTAAAGACAATCCAGTGTTGAATATTTTAGATCGGAGCAGTCCCAATGTTCTTCAGTGAAAACCATATCACTCTTAGCACCACACACATCTCGAATATCTCTTAAGATAATCTTAATAGCCATCCTGATAAGATTGTTGGAAGGGGACAATTGGGACAGAAATTGTCATTAAAATCTTGCAGCTTGAACTAGGCTATATGTAGGTAAGTGAAGTCTCATTTGCTAATCACCCCAAACCACCTCTACCTGTAGAAGAAGATGCTCTTACATGTAATTTTGTTCTTGATGAGACCAAGATTATGTTTTGTTTTTTGTCTTTTTCTTTGTGGTTTAAATGCAAATTGTTGCAACTCTCAATATCAATGGACATCATTTTTATGGTCGTTTGAAGTTGGCCAGTCTTCATTTTGCCAAGAAATTGTTTTTGAATTGTTGACTATTTTTATGAATATTTATTTACCACTTTCACTTTTCAACCTCAACTTCACATTGTTTAGACAGACAACAATGTCATGGTTTTTGACGTGTATTCAACCAAATTCTACTCTAGGTGGGATTGTTTAGACCTTTTATATAAAAACAATGGGAGACTATGTAATATTTTCTTCCCACTTCTCAATTGCCCACTTATTTGTCTTGGTCTACAACATAAAATCCTCACATTTGCAAGCTTCAGCGCTTGTCATTACTAACATCTAGAATCATAGAACCATCAGTTGGTGAGCAAACTTATTAAAGTACACATATAAAAGTAGATACAATGTGGTGGCTGGTTTAGTTTTCACAGACAATTGCCAAAATGACATTGCCCTACTCAAGTCAAGTTTCTTGTCTGCATTAGAAACCTTGTCTGAATAAAAGCTAAGTTGTCAGAAAAAAGGGAAGGAGGCTAGAAAAAAATTCTTCCTTAAATTCTGGGAACAGCTAAATTTTTACAATTTGTTCGCTCAAAGCCACTTGCATTTTATTTAATTATTCATGTAGAGTCAACTAATTCAGGGACAAATATGCTCAAACTTAATAAAAAAAAAAAAACAAACATATTTTCTCATTAGTTAAGACAATGCCTAATCTACTAAGCTTCAGCTTGATGGAGCACTCAGCAGGTTCCCACAGGTGCACACAGATGAATATTTAAAGTTTAAAACCAGTGTTTTTATTTGGGTTGGGAATGTTTGTTTGGGGAGTATGTTTTCCAGTAAAATCAATTTTAAGCCATCACAGAATTGCCAGACAAACACGTTCCCTTCAGTGTAGTTTGAATCAGATAAACTAGCCCGGGCAGTTCCTCCAGATGGGATTTGTTGAACTACGTTTTTCGTGACTGTAATGCAGTCCTAGTTGAAATATTTCCCGAACAGGGATCTAACCTTGGGAAGGAAATGAGAAACTACAGTTCACATTGACTAAGTCATAGAGCCCCACGAATGTAAATTACTTTGATCTCAAGGAATATTACATCATATAGGACAATGACTTCTTCTAAAGTCTGCAACTTTTCTTAACCAAAAAAAGTTTATAAGTTGTCATCTTAGAATGAACATAAGATATATACAGTCTCTTATTTTGGGGATTTTATACAAGAGTGTAATAAAAAGAATATGGAATTTAACTTTAACCTCAAATGTAAAATAAACATCTGATTTCATACATTTATTACCTTTCTCTTTAAAAAAAAATCAAATTGTGAAAAACTAAGTACACCCTTGATGCTTCCACAGGATTTAAAACAGGTGCTGCTTTTAAAATGCTCTTCATTAATGACTAATGATTAATTAAGTTGAACTTGATTGAATGACAAGTCAATTTCCTTCTGCCTATGATGTGAAAGTAGAGATGTTTGGCTATGTTTGTAGAGCTCCATAATTGACACAAACTAACCACATCAGCACAAATCCTGCATACCAGCTGCAACATACAGTACAGACCAAACGTTTGGACACAACTGTGTGTCTAAACTTTTGGTCTGTACTGTATGTTGGGGGACGGCTGATGTTCTGGTGCTGACGACCATTGGACCAAGCTCTCTGTCAGACCTGTGTTCAGATTTAGCAGCAAACAGTGCAGTCTGACGTCTTCTGGGTCAGGATTAGAATTACTCCAATTTCACCACGTTTTTCAGTAACAAGTAATATAACACGTTACTGTTTCTAAACCAGTAGACAGATTACAGTTATCTTTCCAAGCCACTGCCCAGACATGGTGTAGTACAGAAAATTCTGCCCTTTAATATGGTTGACCCGACTGGCTGCCATTTTTATGTTGAGGCGGCGGGAGCTATTGTCTACAGTTAATGAATGTAACTAATAAAGTAACTTATAATCTAACTTAGTTACTTTTGGAATCAAGTAGTAAGTAAAAAAGTTACTTTTTTAAAGAATCAGTATGTTTCATGGTAACTGTGGCACCACTGGGTGGGAGACATGGTGGATTATCATCAGGAGTTTATCATGGTGAGCTTGCACAGTGTACTCTATTCAATTTTGACTTGAAAGGTGTGGCTGAAAGCTTTAAATGGCAACTCCCAACAATGTCAAGGTCCAGACTTTGTGTGCTAAAGCGCTTTTTGTGTCCACACTTCCTCTCCTTCTAACATCTTCCTCTTTTGCTTAAACTGTGACTGTGAGTGGAGATGATGGTAGTTTGGTGGTGGTGTTACAATGAGCCTGTACAGGTGAAAGGGTAATTGTTTTATATGAGATCAGGCCAGAACGAGCACTGTTGTGACCAGTGCGGAGGGACAGTCCAACCCCTCTGCAGGAGCACTTAACATCAACCCTCTTTGCACCGTGCTCCTCACCCGTCCCTTCTAGCTTCCAGCTCTTGCTTATTGCTCAGTGCCATTACCGCTCTGCCCTTCCCCCCTCCTTCAGAACACCACTCAGCAACCTCTTCAGAAATTACAATCACTCTGGGTTTAGGCAATTTGACCAACTGCAAGACCTGCATGTTGGGATTGGAAACGGGAGGTGGGGGCAGCGGGTGTTGGAACTGCAAGGTTAGACTTGGAAACAGGACAGGAATTACATTTTTAAGTCAGGGGCTGAAGCACTGAATGGTGCTATGAAACCATAGGAGGGCACTGAGAATTATACTATTTTAAATAAACCAATCTTTTATACAGAAGAGGTAGATTCCTGTGTCTTGATAACACAGAGCTTGGTCTTGATAACACAAGAGTTCTCTGTCATCAATAAATGATGACAGAGAACAAACAACTGCAGTGAAGTTATTAGGAAAAACTGAGTACCCTCCCAAAAAATGTCTGGGTGATGACATCTTCTCATTTCAAGAGGAAATCCAACAGATAATTTTCAGCGTTCATACATCATGTTTATTGTCTTTAACCCCTTAAAATACACTGCTCAAAAAAATAAAGGGAACACTTAAACAGGTGTTTAACACTTAAAGTGTTCCCTTTATTTTTTTGAGCAGTATATATCCCAATAACTAAAAATAAAGAATGCAATAAAAATGTTCATTAATTTCTAAGCTTAACAATAGTTTGGCCCTGGAAAAAAAAAACACATGTGAATTCCACACAGAGTGTATCGTAGGTTCTGCTTCCTTGTGCCAATCATATAAGTGATGATAGTGTCCAACTAGCAATCACTGCCCAAAGGTTCAACAGAAGCAACCAGGACAAAGTGAGAAAGGTGTGGATAAAAATGACAAATAGTTGCTTCGCTGTGATCAATATAGAAAGCCATGTGCAAAGTGGGTCCACAAAGTAATTGTTTCTGATAATCCCCAAATATTTGTTTCACCTATGCACAACAATCAGATTGGATTGGAAGTGGAAATGTAGTGGAACGTCTCAGTTTGGTGAAATACCAGTGTAAATACATCGTTCATACAGTATATTTCATCATTCTGTCTGATTGGACCGGGTTTACCTTCAAGCATTATATTGCAGGCACAGACTTGGCATAAAAGAAGACAAAGATTTCTAGTCACAGTCTTTCGGCCTGGTGGATGAACTACATCATTGTACTTAAACAGAAGGAAATTGAACTTGGAATAAGATCAATCAGTATTGGCCAGATTTCTCTTAGTTACATAAAGTGGACACCAGTTCATGATCCCTTTGAAAATAACATCTTTCAAACCTGAGTACTTGTCATATCTTTACTATACACACGGTGGTGTTGTAATGTGTTGTATTGAATTGTAGTATTTAATGCAAGGGTGCCCAAAGTCGGTCCTCGAGGGCCGGCATCCTGCACATTTTAGTACTCTACCTGGTAGTACCAACAACCTTTTCAGTACCCAGTGTTCTTCTTAGGCCTCTAACGAGCCATCATTTGATCCAGGTGCGTTAAACCAGGGAGAGAACTAAAACATGCAGGATGCCGGCCCTCCAGGACCGACTTTGGGCACCCCTGATTTAATGCAATAATTGGCATTTTTATTTTCTTAAATACCCTATTATTGTCTTTAAAACAATGTTTTTTGCATGGGGCTGTGTAAGGTTCCTAAGTTATACTGACTGACAAATAGGATGCTTGCAGGTTTTGTTTATGCAGATGATTACTCTGAGTTACGTTCATTAACCTTTGGTTGTGAAGCACTATCTGTTGGAATGACGGTAATGTTGCACTGTTTTGTATTCTGAATGTTAAACATCAACAGTTGGATTTATGCTATTGACGTCTATGTAGATGAGAGGGAAGGTTTGTTCCCTCTTACCTGGATTTGGTTAAAAAAAAAAAATATTTCAGATGTTAGAAACTTAGTACTAGATTCTAATTTTGAGAAAGACTTGAGTCTAACTTGGATTTACCCCTGTGAAATTTGGACTTAATTTGACTTTGGGAAAATAATGACTTGGAAACATCCCTGGCGTCAAATGGCAGCTAAGTGGTGTGTGCAGAACATGCATCAACAGGCATTATAGGTATACATAGACCACAGTGGTTCAGAGGTGATTTGCATCAAATGTCTTCAGAAGGTTAATATTGTACTTTTCGTCTGAGACTTTATATTGACTTTATATTAGAGTGACTTGCAATAAAACATCAGATAGATGGCGCAACACATGGCAGATTTCACAAAACTAAATACTGTATTGTTTTAATATAGATCTCATTACATTCTTTCTATATCCTACAGTTATGTATTATTTTAAATCACTTAAACATAATACGGGTAGCGCATTTTTTTAACAACCTAACAAATCAGACTATGTGGAAAAAGAATGAAGAATAAGTTAAGCTGAATACTAACCAGTGGATTGGATAGATCACATTTTTTCTCCGTTGGCATGATGAATGACAATGAGGCTAACTAGACCATCAATCAGCCCTCCATCAGCAATCCTAAGGTGGCTTTATGTTTCATCCGCTCAGACCTCAGCGAGAGTGAGCATCCATCCCTCATCACAGCTGACTGGGACAGCTCTATACACATTTCAATCTTGTCACCTCTCCCCTGGGCACGGAAAGCTATCCTCAAAATCTCCATTTTTATCATCCCTCTAAACCTTGGACCCTGGGCGGCACTGAGATGCAGAATTTTATGGACCAAAGAGGGAAAAAAAAAAAAATCAGAGTTTCTGCGAGAGAGTGGGTCTGGTTTTAGTGGTGGATGGTCAAGCTGGGCCAAAGCGGCTGCTGCAACTAGAAGAGGTCCTTCAGCGTATTAGTTACAGTAAATTAACACCGATGCCGTGCACCTTGTTTAGCACTTTGTGATTGGGTTCAGCAGAGGCCTTGCCATAGCTGTCTCTGGGGGAACCATCAGCAGAAATACAGCAGCACAATGGGTGTTACCAGGCTGTCAGAATTAGATAATAAAGCACCACAGTGCTGGCGGATAAACGCGCAGGAGAGGACATCCATCTTGCAAGTGTGATGCTGAAGAGGATGCTGTTAAATGACAGTGAGGGCTGTGTGTGTGTGTGTGTGTATGTGTGTGAGAACACTTCAATGAGACGGCTATGTGGAAACATGGGAAACATTTTTTTTGTCCAGTGTTGCTCCTAAAATCAGTCAATGGGAAATACTGGACCTGGATGCTGCTTTTTTGTCCCAAATCTTATGAAATCAAACAGGGTATATTTACATTTTTCCCAAACATATAGCTTTAACATATTGCTTTTGTTTTTCTTGTAGTAGTGAAGAGTGGACTCATGTGTTTTTCACAGTCATTGTTAAATTTAAATAATGTTTGGACCTGGTAAAGACCAGATGATATTTATTCCCTACATGCTAAACTGTACAGTTGAAAGAGGGTATATTTTGTCTTATTTATTTGCTTATCTAGCAACGCAGAACAGGTTTTAGAACAAACTTGGAATCCAAAAAAACTACCTTAGCAACTACCTTTTAGACTCCTGTTCTTCCAACCCAGAAAAGGAATTAGACCAGAAGATATTTACTTAAACTTATCTAGCCTGAACAGGAGTATCTAATATACTTTGGATCAAATATATAATCCAAAGTATTATATACTTTGGATTCTTTGGCTCTTTCCTTTGGTTTGTTATTTTGTTTGTATTTCCTTTTAATTCATGTAAAGCACTTTGAATTGCCTTGTTGCTGAAAATGTGCTATATAAATAAAATTACCTTATCTTGTACCATGGATGCATGTTTATATTAAAAAGAAAGAAGGCAGGTAATTTCTAGAAAGGATGAGCATAGAAAGGGAGCACCATAGATGTAAAAGAGTAAAAGCACAGAGACGGAGTCAAAGAAAGGAAATCAAATGTCGGACGGCACTTAACCTTTCCTTTATAACATGTAGCCTGCTGAACCAGCAGAAACCCTGACATTTTATCAATGCTTCTAATTAATGAGCAGCTGCCATATTTTTGACAGTATTTGCACAATATGGCTGACTTATGCAATCAATAATATTTCTATTGACTTTCCCTATCTCTCTCACCCTCGTTCCAAGTGCATCAGTTCTACAGGTATCTTCTTTACAGTGTGAAAACAAAAACCACAGCTTGAGTTCGTCAGTGAAGCTTGTCAGCAAGCTATACCCTCTTTTTTTACCACATTAATGTAGTTGATTCATTATTTGCTGTTGTAGCATTCCAAACATTTCCTTCAAAGCTACAAAGCAACCACATAAAACAGAGCAGCTCTGATACGTTCTATCTTTCTGGTATCTGGGTATCTGGGTCATTTGGCAAAATCTGCAAAGTGGGAGCAAAATGACATACCTTTACTATCCTTTTTTTTCTCGTATGACCAAAACAGATAACATAGGAAATGGTGATGCAACAAAGTGATCAGTACCCTCCAAGATGTTGTTATCTGTTGATGTAGCTTTAATAAACTCCTGACAGTCATTGGCAGAAAATAGAGCTTCTTACATCTCTGTGTTTCCTCGGTCTACGTTTTTAAATATCTCTGCAATGAACCAATTGCTTTTTCACTCAATGACATCTTTCGCAGTGCTGTTGTTAGTTCAACCTGATAGTTCACCACAACAGCTACTCATTGTAAAGTCACAGTCAGCTCGCTCTCAGCAAATGTTTGCATGAGTAAGTTCAGATGGGGTTTCAGGTTGGGAAATTTAAGTGAAAAAGTGATCATCTGATGCAAATTGAGCAGGAGTAGATATTCACAACAATGTTTCCAAAATACTTAAATGAGTTTGGCAAAGTTAATAAAAGTACAGTAGTTTATGTGTATCTTTGAAATTTTACCACACCACTGAGACTACATTACTCTGATTTGGATTTGCTTCAAAAGTTATAACCTGGATCTGGAAATCCTTTCACACTTGAGTTTAGCTTGTTCTCTTTGGAAACCCTGTGGCATTTGTTAATTGTTGTAAAAGTTGTACGAAACTGACATTAAGAGATTTGAACATGTAAGGGGTGTAAAAATTTAGCATATTGAATCTGAACTCTGGTGCTGCTCAGAGTTTCCAACTTTATAGGGTATTTCATTTGATTCACTGAGAGAAAAATTGATTTTGAGACTTCCAAGAATCAATTTAAGACACTGACATGAAAATTTTAAGAAAATATGCTGATTTGTTTAAAATCTCAACACTAAAAACCCCACAGAAAGTTTATCCCTTTAACCTGCAGCGGAACACCTGTGTGCCAGTTTTCCATTGTATTTTCTGGGGTGAGGCTAAAGGGACTATAAGAAAAAAAAAATCTTAATTATTACCATTTCACAAATTTTTTAAATGCAGTTGAAGGACAATTATATACATATAAGCTTAAACATATATTAGTTCAGGGTTTTACCATAAACATAAATTATTTAAAAAGTACAGCATTTTCCAATTTTCAAAATCCTGTGTTTTCATCTCCTCATCTTATTCAGTTTTGTAGACCTTATATGCTTAAATCTGCTTACGTATAGAAAAGATGTTTGAGTTAATTTGCTTCAGTGTGAAGCAGCACTGCTGCTTTTTTTTTTTCGTTTTTTTCTTGGGAGGTCTTTCTTCTTGTAAATCAAACCTGTTCTTGCAGTCCTGCACGCGTGTCTGGCCTAGAGATGCTTTACAAATAGAGATATCTTTCATTTAATCATCCGTCGCTCATTCTCCTTTGTGAACATTGTGCTTGCCATTGTGAGCTGCACCGCTGCTTCTTGATTAATGGCTTTGCAGAGAGGTGCTGCTAATGGTTCTTTAATTGCTCAACTTCCCTCAGAAGCTTCCAGGATTTTGTCTCCTGCCTCCTAATGTGCAGCAAATAGACAATTTACACAGCAAAGGGAGAAAAATACCTTTTCTAGACAGGTCTTTTTTTGCTAAATATCTACTTATGTTTGATAATTAGTAACAAGTGAAATGGGTTGATGCAGGGTACTGCAGCTGTTCTTTAGTATGGTCTACTTTATTATTTGTCTTCAGGGTGCTCTGATGACACCAGGGCTTTGATTTAGAGGCTATCTAGGTGGAGGTGGATTACGTCTAAAAAAAGAACAAAAATTCTGTAGTTTGATGGTTTTCTCTGTCGACCTTATTTGGACATCCAGAGCTTTCACAAACCAGAGAGCTGTGGAAGTTAACTGTTGCTAACTTTTGACTTAAATTTAAGAAACAAATATCAGGCACCAGAGTCAGATAGCTTTAATGTACCTGCTCACCTGAAAGTTTAGATGCGAGAGTCATTCTCCCCTCTCATATCGACTCCCACTCAAAGAGGTATCGGAAATCATTTTCTGGTGGCTTGGTATCAAGAGACTACGCCTGCTGCTGCAAACAAGCTCAATGAGTGATCAGACATGTCAAAGGATTCATCGTGATGTGAGTCAGAGTGTTTGACATCCCTATTTCTGATATGGTAATCCTACATGTTACCCACTGCCCTTCAACCTTTATATTTATTTTAAAAATGAAACCGTCCACAGTTGTAAATCAGTATGAACCAAGAACATGCATGTGTACATAAAATTATATGCCATCCTGCGTATAACAACTTATGCATATGTATTTGTATGAAAAGGTTCATATGGCTGTACAACTACCCAGTTACATTTATTTCTTTTCTTAAATCAATAAAAACTACTGATTTGGAACTAGACTTTCTACTCTTTTTCTTTCGTTTTTAAATTTTTTTTTACTAATAATCATAATTACAGCTTATTAAAAATAGTGCTGTGGCAAAGTATGTTTCCTCACATATTTCTGCTTTTGCTTTTTTGTCAAACAAATGCAATATAATGTAAAATACTGTAAAGTAATATAATCTCAGTTTTGAAACATCGACAGTGCTCGGGTTCATCATGAAACTGCTCTGATGGCCCATCATGGTGTATTTATGTTTCTATTTATTTGTCTTTGTTGATCTGCTCTGTACGGTTTTCGGAAAAAAAACAAACAAACAAAGGTTTGGATTTGGGGAAATTGAAGGTCGTGCACCAAATGTAAAGAAACTAACCGAGCAAAATGATCCAAAATGCCAACATGCAGTTACTGGCTGCTGCCAGGAAGATGCAGGAAGATGCAATTAAAGAAGTGTGATCCTCCTTAATCCTCCTCAAGGAGGATCATACTCATTTATCCTACTTGTTTCTAGGCACCTAGATGGGCCAAGCCCAGGGCCCATTTCTAGAAAACTGTAATAACGTTTGGACAACATGAAGTACACAAATGCACTGACTCACTAATGATACTCTTTGTTTTTCAGTTGAAAAATACTGCACATAGCTCGTCTTTAAAGGTGGAAAAAGTTCAGAAATAATTTATCTAGGTTGCTATTTTAGCAGTGGTATGTAAACTTTTTAGATGTTCATTAATTGGTTGCTGAAGTTTAGATTTAAAAGCCTGGCTTTCCCAATCTGAAATTATCATCTGAACCTATAATCATCACGTTTATTCATTAATAGAAATATGCAATGAGTGAGTGTTTTTGTCTCTTTTTCTAAGACAACCTCACCTTTCAGTCTGATAGTTATTCAGTATTGTTTCTAACTCTGCGTTAACAGTTTAAAGACCAAACACTCATACCAAATCCTGCCCTCACTGAATTGATGGTATCAAGGAGGTCAAGGTGGAAATATAGAAAAACTTTTATTGAAAAGCAAAATGCTATAATTTAAACCCAATATTTTTCTTTAAAAGTATTGTTTTTATTAACTTGATATTCCTGTGGGGTCTACACCTCAATGAAGGCACTAAAATCATGTCTGAATCAGAACTTCTGGATGAAGGACAAAACAATTGTGAGAAACATAATCATGAGTGCCACAAAAATATAAATGTGATTAAAGTGAACATGTAGAATATAAGCAAAACAAGAGAACATCGGCATGCTTTGTGGGCATCTTAAACTGTGATCACTGTGCCTAATGAAGCCATTTCCAACAGATTTTTTAAAAACTATGAATATTTTGTACTGTTTGGAACTCAAAACCATCAGCTACAATCTTATGCCACAAGACTGCCAAATAAGCCGGAGATAAATCCTCCCATTTTCCAATGTCCACAGTGCTGCTGGTGGTTCAATTCTCTACAATTTCCCTTTTTTTTCTCCATGTAACAAGGGAGGTTTTGGGTGGGCATATCCTTAATAACGGAATAGTGATTCATCATTTAATTATGATTTGACAAATGCTCGCGCCTTCCCCATCCTCTGCATCCTCCTCCCTTTCAATTCTCCGCTCTGCCAAACTGTCACGCACTCCCCCCGTGGGATTAATTCGAGCTGTCTGTCTTTGTGAGGCTGCCGGCGCTCTCGGGGCGGCGGGTGCACGACACTGTCAATGAACAGAGCGCCTGACACTTCCAGGGAGCCGCACACAGACGCACGATCCCCGCTTCCCGTGTTATTGTTTTCACCTTAACCCCCCCCTTCCTTCTCCTGCTCCTGCCTGTTTCCTTTCCTCAGAGTGTGTCTCCTTCTCCTCCTTTCTCCTCTATCTCTCTCTGCTTCTGTCTCTCTCTCCCTGTCTACCTCTTGGTTCCTGTCTGTCGCTCCTCTATTCCCTTCTTTCCTTCCACCCACCCTTAAACCTGGCAGAGAGAGAAGGACAGCAGCAGCATCAGGAAGAACTATCACACAAAGGAATAGAGAGAGATTATGGGAACACAGCAGAAAAAAAAAACAACAAACCTAAGATATTCTGCGCCATCAAAGTTCAAACCGAAATTATCTACAAGAGGCGAATCATTTTCTATTTATATCTTTGTCTCCTGCCGTTGACGACAATTTAATGTGTGGCCATTAAAACTGGGCTTGTTTGAGTTGAACCTCTGCACTTGTGTCACCAAATCCAGCAGGCCTTAGCCCCAGCTGGGGAGATAAGGCGTAATACCAAGCCCAGGGCCCAGCCTTATCTCCCCCGCTGATAGAGAGAGAGCAGAAGGGGAGGGGAGGGCCGACAAGGGGAGGAAAACAAGGGGGACAAAAACAAGTGTCTTGCAGGGACCCTGGCTGACTAGCTGGCTGACTGTGTTTCTGCGTCCTCGCGCTGTTGGCATAGAAACTAATCCACGTTCACATCTCTCCATCTCTGTGGCCATGACACGGCATGAGCTAGGGGGAGGAGAGGGTATCTGTTAGCGTTTTCCTGTTAATAATAAGGAAAGGGGGGGCCGACTGGGTAAAGGTTTGCTGGCTGGCTGACACCCCTGGCCTTCAGCATCCAGCTGTGTCTCACTGTAGGACACAAACTTGTTCGAGCACATCCAAATCCTCTCTGCAGCTGCAACTTTGCAACTCTGCAACTTTGGTAAACACACCTGGAGGACATCGGGCAGTACTGGAGCTAGTATTGATCAACCAAGCTAAGCACAAATTAACTAGCAGCTGGGAGTCATGAATCGGTTTAAGGGAGCGCTTCGCTGTTTCACGTTTGTTCATTTCAGCACACAGTGGGTGTTGTTGTCAAAGAACTTGTGTCTTTGGTCAAAACTTTAGTTGCTTCGATTCAGCTGCAATGGAGTGTTTTTCAGACATAAACAGTCAGTTTAAGGTGATGGCCCATCATCTCAAGCTGACAAGTTCAAACTTTAACTAGACCACTCTAAAGTCTTGAATTTTTTAATTTATTTTGATGGTTTTCTTTGTTCCTTTTGAGCAATTTAGAAGTACACTCTGTGCTGTGCAGCAAATAATCGTCCTGGAATTAGAACAAACTTTGATATCTAGAGAAACTACTCATTACCTTAGATCAACATTAAGCATTAAGCTTTTTATACTTTTACTTTCCTTTTCTGTTGGTTTATCCAGAGAAACTCCTGTTAGTATATAAATTGTGGAGTACTTTTTGTTTTTCTTTTGCTTTTCTTTTCTTATTTTGTTTGTATTTCCTCTAACTCTGATGAAGCACTTTGAATTGTCTTGTTGCTGAAAATGTGCTCTGTAAGTAAAATTACCTTACCTTGCCTATATGTTCAAAGTGTGCTTGAGCTTTATTTCACAAACTAATGGGTGGATAATTCTCCTTTGGGATTTTCTGTCAGAAAGCAGAGTTCATGGTTTGTCACTTGTGCCGTGAAGCTTTACTGGATCGTTACACTGCTACCACCATGTTTGACTGTTGTTAGATGTTCTTTTTCTAAATGAATGATGCACACCTTTAAAAAAGTTCTGCTTTTCTCTCATCAATCCATGGTGTCATCAAGATGATTTTACAAAGCGTGAGCCAAGCCATTGTGTTCCTTTTGCAGTGGTTTTCGTCTTGAAACTCTTTCATGGGTGACATTTTTGTCCAGTTTCTTTCTCATTGTTGAGTTTTGAAAAATGAGCCTTTTTTGAGAAATATGGTGCTGTTAGAGCTTAGATGTTCTTATGGTTCCTTTGTGAATTGCTGTGTGAGTAGTTCATGTCGTAATTTCAGCAGGGCGACTCCTGTTATGGTTTATCTATGTTCCGTGATTGTTCCATTTGTGAATAATGGCTCTCGCTCTGGTTCATTGGAGTCCCACAGCATTAGATGTGGCTTACAATATATCAATAACTTTGATTTCACCTGTTCTTAAATTTCTCCAGGTCCTGGTAGATTCTGTTGCTTTTAGGATATGGCTTAGCCTGCTTCATGTTGTCAGATAGGTTCTATTAAGATAATCTCATGATGTCTCGCTGTAATCAGGCCTTTGAGTGGCTAATGGAAATTTACTTAATATTCCACCATGCCAAAAAAAATTGGTCTGTCGCAGTCACTTCATGATTTAGAAGATGTTTGTGGTTACTTAGGTTACCTGTTTCAAGATTAAGATTTGTTGGATGATCAGACAACCAGTGTGACGAACTCTCATTATATATTTTAGACATTAAACAGTTTAGATGATATATTTAACGTCATGGTGATTTAGTAACAGTTTGCAGATCAACTGGAGTTACTGTTTTTGTTTGTTAGTCATTATGTTTCTTTGGGTGTTTCTTTTGTTATTAGTGAGCAGATTATAAATAAATTAAGCTGAGACGGTAGCATTCGGTCATAGTTTCATTTTTTTAAAATCATAATAGATTATGAGACTAGGTGGTTTATGAATGAGTTAGATTTTAAAATAATGTCATAAAACGACAGACATCTATTCCCAGTCAACACTTTTTAAGTTTTTGTCCTATATCACAAAAGCACATATCTATAATCACAGGTGATGTTTATAAAAAGAAATTGACTAAATTCATGCTGAATTGTCCCTCTAACATGTAGCCATCCTGATGCATAAGAAAGGGGTTATTTTCCTTTTTTTTCATAGCTGTTGTATGTTGAACTCTCATATTGTTCTGTTATTGTTTCCCGATGAGGCCCTCATACTTCTGTTTTTCACTGTGACATCAGCTGGAAGAAAAACTACACAAGAGGGGACTGCTTATTCTCCATCTTGCTTCAGCCCCCTCCGCTGCGCCCCTACTCTAGCACACCTCTCTTTCATTCATATGTGTGTGCGCTCTTACAATAGCCTCTTACAGCTTTTGGAGGACACTGTTTAAGAGTGTGAGGTGCTTTCCCGTGGCTGTCCTTCAACATCCCACTTACCTCCCAGAAGAGCTCTCTGCATCTCCACTGCCCATGTCACAGCCATTGTCCCTAATTAGGGATTCAGAGACCAAGCCCATTCAATTAATGTGCAGCCACAATGTGCCGCAGATCCACCCCGCTCTTCACCCTTTCACCTCCTCCCCGGAGCCTTAAAAAGCCTTTTCAACCTCTTGTACAGCTGAAGCAGATTAAAGGAACTGAGGTAAAAAGGTTAGGAGAGGAATTAGTGTTGCAAGTAATGCCGTGATTTAGTAAATCTAAATGACAAACTGGAGGAATTGGCAAAAGGGCATCAGAAACACAGCGGCTTCCAGAATGTTTTATTTTGCTTGGCAGAAAAAAGTTATTCATTTTTGTTGTTGTTGTAACAATCCTTCTTGGAAATAAACCTTACGCCACTTGAAAGCTGGTTTATTTTCTCTTAATGGTCCCACATTGTTAAAACTGCAGTCTGTTAAAACTGTCACTGTGTCTTGACATACGACATATGATGTGGGAAAAAAATCAAGCTCCTCTGCCTTCACTCAGTGGTTCTACTGCCATCTGCAGAAATACACCACTCCACATCAGAAACAACCAATCAGATTCAGGAGAAGGGTCTTAGCACTGATTGGTTGTTTCTGGCTGTGAACAGTGTATTTCTGCAGATGGCAGTAGAATCAGAGCACCGACTGGAGGCAGAGGAGCTCATTATTTTCATAGATTGTCTGTCTTATGATGACAGTTTTAAGAAATGTGTAAAAAAAACCAACACATTTTTATAATAAAATATGCATAATATACTATATAAGTTAACTTATACCTTACAATGTTCCTTAAAACTGCTTCAATCTTAAGGAAAATGCTTTGTGAGTTGAGCAACAGCACAGCTGAGCAAATGGGTTTCAACCATGAAATGCTTGCCAAGTTCTCTTTACCAATGCCAAACTGCTTATTCTGCTTGTCTACACTATGCAATTACAATTGAATACACAATTTGACAATTTTTTTTAAAACAGCTGATTAATTTAACAGATTGGACCCTCAGGAGTGCGATGGAGAACTGTATGGAACAACAACACCTGGCACATCCTGATTCTCACGCTGGTCACCAGGTTGGACACATAACTCTGGGGGACAGCATCACTGCTGTGAGTTTTTGGAAGTGGATATACTGCAACCTTGACTATAATCTCAAATTGCAACCAATACTTGTATTATATGTTTAAAATCACAAAGTATGCATATTCACTTTGTAATGCAATTGAGACTTTTTCATTGACAATGACCAGTAAGAACATTTTTGAAACAAAACAGTGACAAGTGTCAAACACCAAAATTAACAAGTTCAGATTGAGATTTTTTTTTTAATTGCTGAAATTAAATTGCCAAATAACCACCACCCACCCGCTAACATAACGAATCACGGGAGTTCAATGACCGTGAAAATAATTTAATGATTACAACAGTCCAGAAAAAAATACCTACTTTGGGCAACTTAGCAATTTTTAAAATAAAATAAGGCCAAGAAAACAGAATCACTCACAAAGCTCATTGGTTTCTGATCGGCATGGCGACTGACTGAACAAATAAGGCACCAGGATCAAGTAAGCCTGGACTGGAAAAGTTAGCTGCACTGGATAAATCACCATGGTAACTTATGTGCTACTGCTTTTGTGAAACTGCGACCAGATATCCAGGTTTAATTCAGCCAGGATATCTGGAAAATTTCTGTTTAGTTCTGGTTTGGTGAAACAGTTCTCAGTTCACTTTTCTGTTGTATGTAATACTTCAGTCTAATGTATCATTCAACTCAAATAATCAACTATAAACTACAAACTGCAAAGACATAATACATAAAGACCTTTAGAACACATGACAGCTTCTGATAAAGATCACTTCAACACATGTAAGAAGACATGGCTACTTCTAAGCAAAACAGAGACATTCAGAAAGCTTTAGGACAAGACTTGCACTTAAGGCAAAGTCTGTTTGTTCCAATGTTACCATATTTTTTGGTTATAAATCTAAGCTTGGATCACAATTATGCCAGCCAGTTTTCATTGTTCAAATTGGATGCCATTCATGGCATTTATGTTTGAAGCAATTTCTATGTCATTTTTAACCTCATTAAATCACATGACCTGTTTGGTTGAGGACGACTGAAATGTATTAAGAGGTTAGGACTCTTACTTGGGCACCCTTTGTGGTGATGAAGGAGCTGGTAATAAAACTGTTTTCTACAAACTGAAATATTGATCAAATATTGATGCAATATAAACAATAAGATCAATTGCATTCTGAATGTTCTGTCCAAACATTATCCAAAAAAAAGAATCACACTGTGCAGCATGTTTTCATCAATGTTTGTGGACGCATTGGCCAAAACTTTGCAAGAAAAAAAAAAAAAAACACTTCCTGTGACTGATCTTTATCTTTCCTCTGCGGGAAATTATTCAATTACTCACACATACCCAGACAGGAAATTAGGGATTTTATGTATGAAGTATTTTTCACAGCTAGGATGCGTGAACAAGCCTCGTAATGAAGCAGGCCTGAGCTCAAAATGATGCTATCTAAAAAATGGGGAAATTACTGTGATTGACCCAGTAGAACCTTAGACTACTCACACATACATGCACAAATTGTACCGTTGCTGTGTAGAGGTTCTGCAGATGTCTGGAATACTCTCAGACTTCTAAGTGTTCAAATTCCCCATTGTATCATTGCTACATGGATCCAGTTCCCATTCTGACATCTCTACACATTCTTAAGATGTCATTACGATTAGGTTGTTTTTTGTTAAAATAATTGTATGATCTCTGCAAGTGCATCACCCAGACTAGGACTCTAAATGAAGAATGATGCAGTGCTCCTAAATTTCAACATTAAGTTGTACTGAAGTGAACTCAAACCTGTTAGAATGACTGCTTGAAGCAAGCATCTCCAAACACAAATGCTGAGTTGAAGTAGAATTAATGGGCTTTAAAAGGTACATAGCATTTTGAGCAACTACTGGTTTACTGTCTGTAGCGCAGGTACCGACAGATTTGTTAATCCAGAAAAAATGTGTAAAAAGTCTTGAGACATACTCTCATACTTTATTATGTGTAGATTAAAAATCTCATGTTATGAAATATTTGTTTTTAGCAAATTCCTTAGTGGCACATTTACACTGCTGGGAAAGAATAGTTGAACTCTTGCCGATTTCTTGTGTTTGTACATTTCTGTCTCACATAAATGTGAAAATAAGACAATTATAACGTGCGAAAATACAAAATGTAGTTTTTAAATAGAAAAGTAACAGCCAATCATGTTAAGTAATAAATTAATTGTGATTAACCATACCTTCATCAGGTCAAACAATTTTTAAAAATCAAAATAGTCAAAACACAAACCTGTTGACATACAGTATATCAGTATGGAAAAGGCTACAAAGCAAATTTTTAATGTTTTGAGATTCCATAATTTTTCATTTGCCTAAAGGCATCTTGATGATCCATGAAACTGATCAAGGAATAATAATAATAATTACAATTCAGAACCATACTGTAGTTTTCTCCTAATACATTTTGTCTTCTTTTTCAGAGAAAAACAAATGTGTAGACTTTTTGAACAGTTAGCAATGTTGATTTTGTGTATTTGCACAGTTTTAATACCTTTTCAGGGTAAATTAGTCATATTGCAGGCCAAAGCCCAACCCTAATGAGGCTGAACATCACTTCTGGTCCTCGTTAGCGTAAAGTTTTGGGAGTGAATGAGCAGCAGTAGATTATTGTTAGCATTTGGATTTGGATTAAAACTGCATACTTTCTGTTTGTTTGTGCATTTTCACTTTCTGTTCTCTGAACCCCTTCTAACTTTGCAGAGTTTTAGTTCAGAATAAACTTTCTATTAGACTATTAAAATATATCCAAACATCTGCTCCACCATGAAAACAAATGCAAGAATGATTCTGGAAAATCTGCACAGTTCATTGACATTTGCCAATATTTACTTAAACAGAGCTTTCAAAGTTTTGCAACTGTAGTTAATACAAACATCTGGGTCATCACAAAAATTAGGAAAGCACTGAGATCAAAAAAAAAAAAATTAGCAGTTAGGAGTTAATGGGGTGGACTGAAAATGTTTGAATGATTGTTACAACTAGTGTCATTATATTTTTCAGCTTTTTTATATAAATTTTCAGCCCCACTAGTGAGTGGCAACAGCTTCACTCTAAGTGGAATATATTTATCTTTCACAAATGTCAAATCGTTGTTGTCACACCACTGTTGCTCCAACAGCGCTGGCATGTGGCAAGCAATTGCCCCATGGGCATGTCAAAGAAACGCACAAATGCACAGTCGGGAAGCAGGCACGCATGCCCGCACACATACGAACACACCTGTAAACATATACCATGTGCTGGTATGTCACCAACTGTCTCCTCCTCCCATCGCATCCATCTCTTTCCCCTCTTTGCTCCCTCCCTTCATGCACCCTCTACCCCCACAGCCCGCTCCACCCACCCAATGTTGTGGTCTGCCCGTGACAATAATTGAGGTATGCTGGTCAGAACAGTGTGAAAACTGGGATGGTAGAGGAGGAAAAGATGGGAGAGAGAGAAATGAAAAGAGGAAGGAAGGGAGGGGGAAGCCATTCATCTGAGGCCTCTGGATGCGGAATGGCGTATTACAGGTCTAATGTGTAATTAGATAGATAGGGAAAAAGGTCGGTGTGTTCTGAGAAGGGGGGGATTGCTGCTGGTACAGTGCCATCTAGTGGTGACATGTTAGCAGGGTGTCTCATCCGCAGGTGGACGGTTCGGGGAGTGAACGGGGGTCCAATCTGAGAACAATGATGATTTATGCCTTGGCCTTTACTGCCTGTAAGTGGAATTTTTCACATGACGCTTGCAGTGCTGCTGCCACATAAACTGGCAGACAATCAGGCTTTCGTTTTTGACTCCTGTGTCGGACTAGACAATTGCAATCAGGTCTCAGAGGGAAGTGGAGTTCTCTTCCAGTTGGAAAGTTGTGGGTTCAATTCCAAAATTCCACAGTCATCTGCCAAAGGGCAAAATGCTTAACCCTGAATTGCGTACTTGCATGTCAATGTGACTCTGGTGTAAAGGGATTATATTGATCAGTTTGATTAGCAAAGCACTGTATACATTTAGTTCATTTGTTAAACATGAATAAATATGTTAGACCAGTCAAATGTATTCCTGTGAATTTACTGATTTTCCGTCAATGAATTATTGAGTATTTGTCCAATTTCAAACCTGAGGTCTGCATATGTTTTCACTGGCAATGTTGAGCTGCGCATATACAAGGGTGATTGACAACACTAAGATCTTCCTTCTGGCTCTGATTCATTGTTTCTGAGAGATCGGTGTATTTCTGTAGCAGGCAGTAGGATTACATGGAGGAAGTGGAGCTTGATCTTTTCACAAGTCATCTGTCTCATGTCACATGGTCACAGTGTAGTGACAGTTTTACCAAACATGTAAGAAACATATTTTTCTAAATATTACCAACTGCAGCTTCAAAATTATGTTTCTGTGAATTGAAGACATGAAAATAAACTTAAATGAATTGCTATGTTGTTAGCACAAGCTAGTGCTATACATGTTCAATATTTCAACTTTGATCAATGAATTAGTCACTCAAGACTTTATTATGAATTTTGCCATGCAGTTATCTGCATGGCAATTTTTTTTTGCATATTTTCTTTTGTTGCATAATTAAAGTAAAAACAAATATCTGCATTTTATTGCAAATGTTTCTTGTCTAGAAACTCTGTATACTCTTTCTTTTTAGCCATTTTTTTAGTATATTCAGGGTTATACAGTCTTTTCAACCTATTTTATGTTGCTAAAAACTAAACAATCAAAAAAAAACATGTGAAAGTAAAACTCATAGCACAATCTGGTAAATAAACAAAACAAAAATGCATAACTTTGGCCAAACACAAATACTTAAAGAAGATGAAAAGAAAAATAAAAAAATCACTTCTGCTCTCCTGGTTACTTTGCTCAAAATATTCACCTTGTAACTTACAAATGTGTGTGTGTTGGCGTGGGTGTGTGTGCGTGTGCGTGGATGCGTGTGCGCGTCCGCCCCACCTCTCTATCGTTCTATTACATGGGCCAGTGACTGCGCCATCTCCCCAGTTATACCCCTCTGCTCCCCCAGACGTCTCATGCAGTCCTGAGGGATGGTGCTGATGCGGGGGGTGGAGGGCGGATGACTACACACATTATCTCTCTGAGAGGCTCAAGCCACATGCATGGCTGCAGCCTCTCCATCCCCTCGCTGCTGACTCTGACGCTAAACATTTAGCTCAAAACACATCACGTTGCTCTTTTCACAGTCACTCAGAGAGTCTACGCCTGCACAATTTGTTGAGGTAAAAAAAAAGAAGTTAAGAGGTTCTGCATCTCCTGTCGCATATGTAAACACAGTGGAGAAGTTCTGATAGGTACTTTACTATAATGCCATCTAAAGTTTTACTTTTCTGTTTATTCAAAAATGTGTAATACTGCTCAGGCAAGCTATTGTCATCATTAAAAAAAAATTCTGCAATTTCTCTTTTTTCCTAGACTTCATGAATATGAGGGAGAGCAAATTCTCTCGCTGTAAGTGAAAAATCACAAGGAATAAAGAAAGTATACTTGAATTGAAATTGAAGTGCATTGTCCTCACACCTAAAATCGTCTCTCTTATGCCTCCTAGTGGCCACAGAAAAAATACACCAAAGCGCTCTTTACAATTTAGAGTATAGATTAATAAGGCTTCCTGATGACAAAATAAATTGTGGAAGTTAAGGCAACATGCTTATCTAAATTTGAATTTCTTATCAAGCTGTAAATATGAGTCATTGAACCTTCACCTCTTGGGTATTCTGCTTAGAGAGACAAGTTTCACTTTTCATTTAGCGAAAAAGAAATTAGAATATCATCAAAAACCTTTGACTAATTTAAACTGAAAAGCAAAACTCATATATTGCATGGTTTCACTACACATAGGCCGATAAGTTTTTAATTTCTATTAATTTTGATAACTGTGGTTTACAGCTGATGGAAGCCTAAACTCTACATCTTTTGAAAGTTAGATGGACTTCAGAAAATACCGGCAGATGATGTGACTTCCCAAATTCTCACTGACTGTAAAACCTCCACACTGACGTTAACCAACTTGGAACTTTGTTCCATTCCACTCTCCTGACTCTGGGACTTTGATTTATAAATAAAAGGAAAATTGTGCTTTCTACAGAAAAGAGGACTCATTTCCCAAATGAATCACTATGTGGTGGGTCTTTAAGCTCTACCTCTAACTTCATTCGCGCCTTCTGAATTACCCTTAAAACTCTCAAGTGGGCTTTGTTTCATAATGTCCTCTTATCTTATGTGCATTATTGTGGACACACCATTTTCTTCCATTCTTCCATTAGACTACTAGGCTAAAGCAAAAACACTTTGACTACATTGTTTCGTTTGCAATGAATTCATAAAATAAATGAGTTTTATAGTATACAATTAATTTCGGAAGAGAGTTGGTGAAACTCTCTTCCGAAAGTCATTCAAATGTACCTTTGTCTGTAAAATGTAGTACACCTTTTTCCGACGGTAAATGTTACTTTTAACATGTTCAGAAGAGCAACTGAAACTTTTGCTTGCAGAATAGAATCCATCATGGACGGACTTCTTTACTCAGACTGAATACACACAGAGATGAAAGGAAACTTTAGTGACTTCAACTTTCCAGTTGACAAAAAATCAAAGTCACCATCCTGTCAAAAATGCAGATAGCTAAGTAACTGCTCCTTATGCATTCTAAAACTGCGAAACATTCTACAGTTACTAAAAAATAAATAAATAAAAAACACTGGGAACTGACAAAAATATTTTAAATATATTTCAATTAACAGAAGTTAGACCAATTTCTAAATTGTCTAAATTCTACTTTTGTTCTTGCTACTTTTAATGTGATTTTCTCTATATAAAATGCCATCGCTGTACGTAATGAAACATTACCAAACAATACTTTTTCATATATAAGCCCAAAGGCCTTTCAGCAACCCACACAGCTGTGGAGTCGGATATTACCAGATTTTTCAGGAACTCGTTGAGGGGAGGAGCTGATCTTGTGTAACAGCTTTCAAAATTAACCTCAGAGTAAAACTTCTGAAACAAAAAAAATACTGACTGTAAAATCCAGAAGTTAAGTACAAACACTGATTTGCAAATGTACTTAATTTACTTGTTAAACTTATCTACAAACATAAAAACAATTTTTAATGGGAGTTTATCTGATAGGTCAACACGAAGAAGTCTATAATTATGACGTGGAATGTAAATAATATCTGGTCTACAACTGTTTTACAAATACAAATCTGAAAAGTGTGACGTGTAGATGTGACACAGTGAAATGCTATTTTGGTACCATCATGCTGTGGGAATACTTTTTGGACAGAGGTAAGAGACGGGCAGTCCTGAGAAAAAAAAAGAAAAACAAAACCTGTCAGAAGCTACAAAAAATCTGAGACTGATTTGATGGTTCAGCAGGTCAACAACCCTAAACATACAGCCAAAGCATAAAATAATTTATTTCAATAAATTATTCAGACAATTTTATGCGTCAGAATTGTCCATTCATATTCAAGATGTAAATCCAATTTAAAATCTGAGGAAAGACAAATGCTATCCACCCAATGTGACTTGAGTTCAAAGAATTTTGCAAGCAAGAATGTGCAGAAGCTCCAGTCTCTAGATGAGCAAAGCTGGTAAAGACATATTGTACCCAATAAGACTGGCAATCGTAGATGCAGCAAAATTTAATTATATGCAGTGCTGACTCAGTGGTGGTTCACATAAATCATTTTCTCTAACATTTCTAAGTTATGATTTATTTTGAGTTGATCTTTCACATAAAATCCAAATAAAACCCGTTGATGTTGAAGGTTGTAAAGTGATACAAATTTAGAAACGTTCAAGGTTTTAAATGGCTTGACAGACAAAGCCTAAATAATCATGAGCACTGAAACTGAGTGAAAAAGCTGCTATTGTTAATGAAAAAGCTTTGGTGTCAAAGAACAACCAAGAAATGTTGGTCAAATTTAGTTATTTGTCATTGTCTGGGTCTCCAACACTCTAATGTATGTCCTATTTTAAACCTCAGTGAAGCCATTTGTGTCACAACATGCTGTATGACAAGTGTTCCAGTAATAATGTTTGATCGTCCTCACAAGAAAATTACAGTTGTAGATGACTTTTTGTACAGCACCGTGTCATGTACATGTTGTGGCGATGACAGCAAAGCTTTGAGACATTTTTTACCTCTTTTTTTATCCCAGTCCATCTCTTGCACTTCCTCCATAGCACCATGAGAATCTTATATCCACACAATTGCTCCAAAGCACAAGTGCAAACTAGCATGCAATGTAAATAAAGGAGTCAGACTAACATTTCTTTCTACAGACAAAAAGAAATGTAAAATACTTGTTAAAAATAGTTTATACTGCTGCACAATGTTACATCAGGTATATTGACCAGTGCTCAAGGATTCCCCAAAGCCACTTGTTTCGTTTGTGTTAGCATATCTTATCATATTGATGGTAATCACCGTCATTATAAGGAGCCATGATGTCAACCCTCCCTGTTAATTATTAGCTAGCTGAAACTCCTTCTTTACTGCTGGGAGCGTCCTGGAAAAACACATAAAGATACATTTACTTTAATGCTTTTCATACATCTTTACCAGTCGAGCAATAATTGTGGCTGGCCATGCAAAACTTTTATACTGTTTATCCCACAGCGACTTAAGACATTCATTTGTATGCGGGTTTTAGCTGGAGCTCACACATACATGTGACTGGCACACCAACAATATGTCAGCGCCTCACAATTGCCTCATCTTAGTCACCCAGATCCACACCCAAGTACTTAAACTCTGTGGCTCGACGGGAGTGTGACTCAACTGATTTCTGCTGTGTTTTTATATCTGTGATGAAATAAACTTAAGTGTAGACACAGCACATTCGCCATGTCTTATTTGCTCATACAGTGCCTAAACTTGTGAATTAGAGGCATTTAATTTCAGTTTCAGTTGATCACACACGCAACAGTCACAGCTTTCTTACTCAAAGTAAGAATGAATGTGTCTCAAAGTGGAGGAGCTAACTAAAATGCCAAACCTGTTGAACAGCTCTGACTCAGCATTTCTATGCATCCTTTTAAACATGTCTGTTTGTTCTCAGATGAACAAAGATAAAAACTGCAGTGAGGAAGAATATTCTACATCTGACCATACACGATAATCTCTTCTAGATGAACAGTAATGTTCACAGTTTATTATACATTTTAAATGACAAAACTATTTAACAATTAAGCTAAACTATAACCCACTGTGTGTCGTTTATTGTAGAAACACTAAAAAGGTTAAAACAGCTAAGAGTCTGTCATGTCTCTTTTGAAGACATTTCAATTTAAACACAACTTAAGCATGTTGTGAGCCTGCACCTGTGATAGGTATTCATTTCTGGTACTTGGAAACCTAAACATGTTTAAGATGTGTACTTGTTCAAACAAAGTTGATTCAAATGGTTGCATTTCTTCCTCAGCAGGTCATTGACTCTCACAGAATCCAAAGAGTTGAACCATAAAAACATCTAAAACCTGAATAACACCTGCCTTTGGGGACTGGCTTTGGGATTGATGGGGACATGTTTTCTTGTTTTTTTTTATTAGCGCTTTATGTAAAGTATCTTTTCATACACCTATTAGTCTCTACATTTTAAGCTCCATTTTACTTGGAAACACAAGTAAAATGCTTTTTAAAAAGATTGCCATAGAAATACACGCTTCATAAAATTAACCTGTTTGGAAGATTTGTGAGAAGAACCACATTGCTAAAAGAAAGTCATCATATGTGCTGTTTGTAATTCAACGTCAGAGGTAGAACTTTGTGTCCTACAAACAAAACATTATGAGAAGAGGAAAATCAACACTGTTCATTCAACCTGAATGTATACCAACGGTAAAACATGTTGTTGTTGTTGTTGGTAACATCATGCTGTGAGGATGAGTTTCTTTAACAGAAAACCTCGTCAGACTTGATGGGAAGAAATATGCAGCTGAACACAGAGCAATTCTGAAGGAGAACCAGTTACAAGCTGAAAGAGTTCTCAGACTGTGGAGGAGTTTCACCTCCCAGTTTGATGACAATTCTGAACATAATGGATTAAGTCAAAATACTTAAAAAAAACAAAAACAACAACAAAAACAATCAAAGTGTAAAAGCAGAATTAGGTGTCTGTGGCTCGACTGAAAAAAAATATTTTTAGGTGCTCCACTGACCTTAGCTTTATGCTGCTTTGCAAAAAGAATGGGCCAAAAATTTAAATCTGTACATGCGTCAAACATATTTGCAGCAATATATAGTGTGAAAATGTATTTATTTTTTATCCACAAAGGCCTGAATGTACAGTAAATGCACACCAACATTTGGGGAATTTTTAGATGTTATTAAAAATCTTGAAATTTATATATAATTTTTTTTTGTATTATAAAAAGACAATGATGTTTTATGTGTTTGTCACATAAAATCCTATTGAAGGTCAGCAAAGTCATGCTATGGTTGCAACATAATAAACTGTCAAAGTTCAGGAGGTATGAATACTTTTTGTAAGACATTGTTACATTGATTTATATCTGTGTGAAAAATCACACAGCGATGCTAATTATCATGAGTGGATAAATAGATGAGTTCCACTCTGGTTAAAAAGTAGCCTCAAGACAAAAATACCCAAGATGCACTTCTGACTTCAAAGTAAATTCTGTATGCTGGGAAACAATGATTTTATCAGCCAGACAGTGCACTACATTATGTTTGCCCAAGTCCAGCAGGTCTGTGATAATGAACACTGCAAATAGCAGAGGGAGCTCTGAATCAGTCAGTCCTCTCAAAGATAGCTATAACAAAGATGACTATTGAAATGTTGTGCAGTTAAAATATGAAATGTGCAATATTTCATAGCTCTGAAAACAGTTTTAGCATTTCATCAGTTGTCTGTGAAACACTGCAAAGATGTGACTGCTTTAAAACAATATGAGAGGTTTCTCGGGCTGAGTTTCCACTTAACACAGCACAGTGAAACGTCACACACTCTGTAGAAGTGCTTAGTAGCTATGAGAGCTTATCAGTAGATGCAATAAGAAATGTGAACCCAGGCAGTGTGTAAAAAAAACCAAAGCACATATTCTGCACCTCCTCTCTGGATTCAGTCCTTCAGTGCTGTTCTTCTGAAAGAAGAGAATACCAGAACATCACAGATTGGGAACAACGGTTGGGAGGGCGCATAGTACTTACTCCATGAGCAGAGTTTAAGATCCTTCCCTTTTCTTTTGTTTATTCACTCCCATAACCATGGCTGGTACCACTTCTTTCTTGGTGTGTCTCCTTCTCCTGTTAAAGCTACTGCTTGTTATTAATGTAGATGCTGTTGTTTCTCTGTTGGTTTTCTAACCTTGTAGCCAACGCGAGGAAGAGTCTTCTCCTTTTGGTCCCCTTTGCTCTCTTAAATCCCTTCCTTTTTCACCAGTCATTGTTTTTTTCCAGACTGCCAACTCCCCTTGTGACTCAAGTCACCAGGTCCTCATCAGTAGGTGTTTACCTAGGTGAAGTAAAAATGGAAAGCTTATCTCTCAAATTAAAAGTACACATAATACCTCAAGATTCAAAAGTACAGTTAAGAACACATTGTTTTTTTTCCTGAATTCACTAGTTGTCTCTCCTTTGTGGAAATGATTGAGAAAAAATCAGCTGAATTGGTTGATATTTGAGTTACTGGTGAGTTTGGTGGAGTCAAACATTTAGAAAAACAACAAAAGAGGGTAAGCTGGATGTGACTTAATCCACTGGTAGTTAGAAACAGGTATTTCCATTTTCAGATGCTGGGGTGCGCAGCAGTGTTAGTGCTGAGTTTTTATTGTGTAGGAATCAAATTTCAAATGTATGGGTTTTTTTTTAGATAAATAAAACAACTAAGTTATTGTAAGCGTTTTCAGGAGGAACACTGTAAAGCTGAAAGATGCAGACCAGACACTGAGGAAACTTCATCAAACCAACAGATTGCAGTGATGCTCATGTCAGTACTGACTACATTTCTCCAACCAAACTACTAAATTTGGCAATGAACAATGGACTTTCTGGATCAACCATTTGTATGACCAAAAGAATGTTCCCACATGGTGATGTCACTATGTCAAACCCTTCAAAGAAAACCTTTGGTGATTACTTTATTCAGTTTTAAAAGTAGCCATTAGTTTCCCCCTTATTTTATTGTTTGAGAGACGGATTGCTTTATTTTTCAATGCGATAGAACTAATGATGCTAGAAATCACGTCTGCAATGCTAACAGTAGGTCTTCTTTTCTCACAAACACAAGCAGACACAAACGAAGGGGACTTCCAGGCCAACACACCCCCACCTACGCACTCAGCCTCAGAGGGTGGACTTCGAGACAAAATCACATTCCATGCACGTCTGCTCACATTTGTTTCTTCAATCTTTGGCTGGTATTACGCTTTCAGTTTGTAATTAATTCAAATTCTTAAAAATGTAATTTTTGTAGAAAATATGAAATGTTTCTTATTAAGTAAGAAACATTAAAACTAAGTTCCAATTTAATGAAAGGCTACAAAAAATCTGTTCAGTGTCAAAGCCCACTTATCCATGGAAACTGAATTGCCTTAGACTCAAACAGTAGGCGCAGAAGAAAAGTGGAACATTCTTCTGAAGCTTGTCAACATCACTCAGTTTTCAGTAGAACACGATTAAACTAATTACAGTAAATGTTTTAAAAAATTATAAACTATTTTGGCCTACGATTTTTATTGTGCAAATATTAGACGACGGCATCTTAGCAAAAATATTCAAATAAAAATACAAGTGTCTGCAATGGGATAACAATGAAGCCTCTGAAACAGAATCTCCAAAGTTTCAAAGTCATAATCAAACAAACAAGTGAGGCAATGACACCACTAGTCTAATGTTTAGACCAATCGTTTGAATTCATTGCAGCAATATTGCCAAGAATGCTACTTGAAGAGTTTTAACTAATGGCCACTATTGTAAAAGAATGGCAAACAGAGTTATGGTACACTACTAGTTATTTCTTGATCACTCACACTGGAAAAAGCAAAGTTTTAATGTTTTTTCTCTGTTAATATATTTGTTTATTTATTTATTAGGATATTAGTTTTCACCGAAGTGGTTCCTAATTAAACATGTTTACGGAGAGTTATTTCATAGGTGCAGAACAATCTTATATAAATCTTAAATAATGCAGCTTTAAGACGTGTCCTGTATGAAAAATGTAGTCATGTGCATTGTGTGTTCTTACCTATTAAAAACAAATCATTTTCAGATCTTGAAGGTTCTGGAAGCATCTTCTGTGTAATCTGATATTTAGTTATTTCCACATATTTTTTAGCTCAGTTTAGCAGATAATTTACTGGATTGTTTTTTTTTTTGTTTGTTTTTTTGTAGCTTTACTTTTTCCTGTGAAACTGAGAGGCTTCTTTGCTGTGTGTTCATGGGATCGTTGTCTTTGCTGAAAATCCAGCCATGTTTCATCTTCAGGTTCCTTTCAAGAACTTTTTTTTCAATGAATCCTTCCTTCACTTATATGTATTTTTGCTGCTACCATATACAGAAAACAGACCCACGTTCTGGTTCTCCCAATAACACGTCACCTTTGTATGGTGACATTTGCCAACATAGTTTGTCCATTGGCTGTCTAAGAGTTTTCTTTTGCTCTCATCTGACCAGACTACTTTCCCATTAGTATTTCATTGGCTTGTCCAGATCCTCATCCGCAATCTTTAAGCAAGCCTCGGGCAGTGGAGACTTGTGTAGTGAGTGTGCCGTTTGCAAAACCGGCTAATTCAAGGTCTTTCTGAAACTCTCTCTGAGAGATCCTTGGTCCTTGGACAAGAATTCTGATTATTTTTGACACCAGTGTCAGAAATCTTGTGAGAATCACAAGATTGTGGCTTTGGTGTTATTTCCACTTCCCAATTCTTGTCCCATCACTTGAACACTCAACAAAAATTCAAAGATCTTGAGCTCTTTCATTTTACCCATAAATGCATGCTTCATTTGAGATACCTGGGTAATGAAAAACCTTGTAATAATTTTATTCTAATAGTGGCAGGATTACTCTCTAAATACCAGTAGATTTCTTAACAAAGCCACCAGAAAGCATTCTTTAAAAACTCAGATGTTTTAAAAATGAAATTATGCATTTTGTTTAATCTGTAATGTTTCACATTTTGAAAATGGTCTCAAAGAAAAAAAATGTTTTAATGCATAATTATATATTTTTATTTAACCATAATTAAGTTCAATGACATGAGATATGTTTGCATAACGGGAGGAGAAAATTGTAACAACTTCTAGTTCTTGTCTGAAAGAAAAATGAGGAACAACTCAGCTACCCACACATGAGCTGAGTAATCAGAAATGTTGCCATCATATGTCTTTAATAACATTTAACAAGAAATTCTCAGAATGAAATAAAAAAGGGGAACTTTAAGACAATATGGAAGAAAATCCGACTCACAAATGCATCACACTTCCTAAATATTGCAAAAATCCAAATTCAATGGTGAGACAGGAAAGTGGGTTATGACAGAGGGGGAAGACACGTGGTAACTGTCAGCAGGCCAATACTCAAATCTGTGAGATCCACGTTGAGGACTAAAGTCTCTGTATATGGGTCGCTGCTCTACCACCGTGCCCGAATTGAAGTATGGAAGTGTTCTGCGGTCATGTTCTGCGATTGTTTTCTTGCAGGATGGATTAGTGCACTTGAATAGGTGGCACTTTGATTGAAGAACATGATGAAAGTACTGAAACCTTGAGACATCAACCATGTTTTATGATTATTAGATTTATTACATTTTGACTTTTTTAGACAAATCCATTCACATTTCATAGTTAGTTTTTTTTTTTTTCAAAAAATATGAAAACTGTATGAACTAAAAAGTATTGCATTCTTTTTTTGTTTGTTTGTTTGACTTAATGTTTTGAGTCAAAGTAATCTTTTTCAAATGCGTATAAGCAAACATGACATTTATTTGCACTATAATTACTGACAGTCTATCTTTGTATGCTAAACGAGCCAAACTGGCCCAATGACTCATGAAATAGGTCACCCAGTTTGTGTGTACTGTACACATGCAGAAAACTTTTCCTATCCTATAATACTGTTCATTTGGTCCCAGACATCACTGCTTTGTTAGTGTTTTCATCTGGCTCAGATATGAGTCAGCAACCCCTTTAGTTTTGGAAAGAAAAAGGAAAATATCCACAACTCCTTTTACCAACATATGTAAAACAAGTCTCTGCATGCTGCTCAGACGGTAATCAACCCAAAACAGAGGGCTGCAGTGTGTTTCTTCATGCGCATACAGCTGTGTGTCTGAGTCACTATTGATTCAGGGAGAATATGTCTGGTGTCATGTCTGGTGTCATCTCTTAAAATGGCTTTTTAGGTTCGTAGGTTATAATTTGTGAAAACATTAGAAAAAGGGATTTAATCACTAAGCACCGTAATTAACTTAAAACCCAGGCTCAAACATAAAAGTAACTTCTTTATGTTATTTAAATACTGTTAAAATCTCATTCTCTTTATTTAATTCCAAAAAAAAAAAAAAAATCAGGAATATTGAGCTACTTTGTTGGAGAATCCACTGTGTTCCAGCATGCTCTTCTATGTCTTTACCACATCAGATATTTTGTGCATGTCTGCAGTTGGGATTCACGTTCAGATTATGTCTTCCAAAAGAGATGCACAATAACAAAGCAGATCTTCTTCAAGAAATCTGATCTGATCTGTTTCTGTCACCACATTCAGCAGACAACCCTGAGAAAGCTGCATGAAAGGTTAACTGGCCCATGGTTGTGCAGGGCCACAAGCAGAATTTTCTTTTGGGGCCAAACAAATTGTTCAAGGAGCAGCTGTCTTATATAGCAATCTTGCACTCATGGACAAATTATGTTTCTGTATGTACATTAATCAATAACAAACAGTCAGCAAATGTAAGCTAAAGTATTACAGAAACATGGGACACAGTTTTTTGTAAGGGTAGTCTGGTTTCTTCAGTTATGTCTAAGGTTAAGACCCGGAGCAATCATAAAGATCCACAGAAAACAGACGTGAAAGATGATGATACTGTCACAAAAAGGACATAAATGTTAATACTAACAATTGTGTGACATGTGGAAATCATTATAATAGAACCTGTATAACAACAAGAAGTAGATTAGAAGTAGTTCAAAATTCATCACATCATCTGCCGATCCAAAAGAATTCAAAAACAATTGAAAGAAAAAAAATTCCTGACATCTATTATGCAGGAAATGGTTACACTTCATACAAACGGATGAATCACAGTGAGAGACATTACCCACAAATAAAGAAACAGTGTAACCACACATTGTTACGTTGCTCTAACCATCCAATGACTGATCCACGAGGTCATAAAAGAACCTAAATGAACAGCTAAGCAGTGCAGGCCTAAATTGTCTCAGTTCAAGAGACTCGGCAAAACCTCCAAAAGGTCAAAGTAAATGCCAAAATCAACTCAAATGCCTTTCCCACATTTGCCAAAAACACCTTGATAATACCAGAGACTTTTATTCACCATACTTGCAGTCAAACATAAAGATGGTATTGTGATGGTGTGGAGCTACTTCAGTAATGTGGGACCTGTTGGCATAGCTGCTGGAAACCATAAATACTGCTCAGTAGCAAACAAATGCCTGAAGAAGAATGTCTGGGCATTACTTTGTGACCTTAAATTCAAGCCCACATGGGTTACACACAAACAGGACAACGATCCAAAGTAAACAAACAAGTCAGTAAGAAGGTTTTGTAGTGACTCAGTCAAATTCAGGGCGTAAACCTGATACAGAAGTTATATGGCAGATGTTTATGCTCAAAAATATTGCAATGTGGCACAAACAAAACAAAACAACTCGGCAAAGAAAAGGAGGGCTACAGTTCCTCCACAGAGATGTAAAAACATTTTTGCAGATTTCATCTATTTCAAACTCTTGACTGCCGTTGTTGCCACTGGGGATGGTGCTACCAGCAAAAACAGTTTAAAAACTAAATCTTGATTTTACTTATGTTATTTTTGTCTGATAAAAAATATAGCTTGATGGTCTGCAGTATTTAAAAAGGGGCATAAAAACAACCAGGGAGTAAATCTGCAAGGGGAGCAAATACTTCTCCAAAGCACTGTAAATCCAAGAGAAAAGTAGGAAGAGATGAAAATTTAAATGGTGACAAATCTAATCAGCAACAACTCAGCAATTCTTTCTGATAATGTAATGTTTTGCAGTATAATACTTCGACTAAAATTAATATGAATCATTGCACATGCAAATGAAAGCAGGCAGTGTGTATATATAATATCTTATTCTAAGTTTATCATGAGAAAAGAATATTTAATTTGTAAATTAGACTGGAGATTATGATATAAATTATTGGTTGCGGAATTCTAAAAAAAATGCATTCTAACTTTTCTCCTACAACATGGCACCATATTGTGGTCAGTGATATCATAACAATCTACTGTATGTTAATGCAATAGCATTAAACCAGAACAACTAAGTGGATGCTTTAGTCAGCACAAAATCTTACAAAAAACAACAATAAACCCATTTATGATTTTTTTGGTAAAGATTTTCTGCAAAAATATCATGGTTATAACGCCACCAATATGTCAGAATGTACCCTGGTAATGTATGATTACCATTGTGATTTGAAAGCTTGCGAAGCTTTGAAGGGTGATGTCTTTACACTAAATAGCCCTCTACCAACTTAGTTTTTATTTTAAGAGAACAGGGGGACAAATGTTAGTGCTTAGTGTGCATTCTGGTGCACTGCAACTTGCTTTCATTTCAACTATTTCTTGCTTTGCTGATCTCAATTTAACGAGTTGGGCTTATTACTATTTCCTTGCTTAATTTTAATGATTTTTGTGTGTGTGTGTGTGTAATTAGTTTTTACCTGTACTTGTGTTTCAGTCTGGTGTTTATGTATTAGTGTACATTTGAAGGATTTTATTCTTTATTATTAAGATTTATTTTTATTCTTATTCAACTCTACTTCTATTTTTGTGACTTTATTTTATTCTCCAGGTGACAACTACAACAGGTTTAAAATCTAACGCTACAGTGTTACTGCGCAGGAATGAGTTTCATATTCATGCGCATGCGCGTTGCCGCAACAGCCCGGCAGGAGATGATGACGCCACCCATTCATTAAATACGAGACAAGCCCGGACACACACCGTCCGACAGCCGGTGGACGAGCGCAGTTTGTTTTGACCGAACCCAAAGGTTCTTGGGGCGAAGTAAAGAAAACGCAAAACGAAGATAGAGACGATCTTGGATTAAATCCTAGAACACTCATTTTTTTAAAGCTGTGAGTAGTTTATCGGCGCCAATATAAGGAGCCCGGACGGGTTTGTGAGCTGGTTGTTCCTCAAATAAGCATCGCCGTCAGGGTACCTGTCAGAGGAGGACAGTGACGGATATTGTCGCCGACAATGACCTTGGAGGATGAACTGACGACAGCCGCAGCGAAGGGACACACGGCAGAGGTGGAGGCTCTGCTGCTGCAAGGGGCTCCTGTTAACGGGGTGAATAGTTTTGGACGAAGAGCAATACAGGTCAGTACCTACCTGAAGCATCTGCGAGAAAAAACAAAACAACAACAACAAAAAGAAAAAAGGGGAAAAAAACAAGGAGCGATGGCTATTTTATATGCATCTACTGCATCTCGTATCTACTTTTAGTTGTTTCAGTCTGGTTTCTATGTACAAATAGTACCTCAAAAAGCAGACGGGGTAATAACTGGCAGACAAGGCAGCGACAGCGCTATAATCTGTACTCCAAAGTGGACGGTTATTCAGGGGGGGCGAATAAAACTATATATATATACATATATATATGTATATATATATATATAATTGGGTTTGATAAAGTCAGCGGCGATCTGAGCTGAAACGAACCCGCAGGAAACCGTTGACTTCATCGTAACGTTTACCTTCTTAAAAGCCGCGGCGGGCATTGGTTTCACTCTTAACATTGTGGTTGGACTGTAAAAAGGGAGTATTTACCAGCCGTAAAGACAATCAATCAATCAATGAATGGAATGTACACCTTGTGCTTTTTATAATATGTATGCTGACTGCAAATAATTTATAATATATCCAAGTCATGTAAGACCCAATCTAATATTAAGCGTGTTTGTAGACTCTGACAAAGACAACGCTTTATCCTGTTTGGCAAGTTTTAAACACTTTAAAGTACCAACTGACTGAGTTTTGTACTGTAGTGTTGACTGTCAAATTATTGTTAAGTGCTGCACTGCCTACTGTGCAACTAACTGTGGTAAAACAGTTGTTATAATATCAAACAGACGTTTAATAGACGAGGTAAAACAGCAAGTAACCTAGAAAACACGGTCGATGCAAGATAACTCAGTTCCTAGTGCATTTATGTAGAAAATTTGTTTTTAAAGCAATTTAAAGAGTACCAATAAATAAAAAATAAAATTAAGAGCAATAGCTAATTTTATGTGAGTATTTCATTTCTGTCATTTATAGTTTTTTTTTTTTTTTTTTGCGGTTTGGGCGCACTGTGCCATTTTGGCATATATGTGGCAAATTAAAATTTTGCAGTGTATAATTATTGAGAACATGGCGATTTTTGTTGTTGTCGGTTACCTTAACAGTGTCGACCGGTTTGGCATATAAAAATGTTTGCAGCGCATCACAAGTCATTCGCCAGTCGGTAGACTGATAGGCGCAAGTCCAACAGTAGTAGTGTAATAGCGAGACATAAATAAAAACTAATAAAATGGGATTTATTTTGTTAGATAAATAAATGCACAGATCGTTCTATTTTCCCGCATGTGTCTATTAAGCATTAAACAATTCGTGAGGAACCGGTTTTTGTGTTTGAGCATTTTATTCAGTGTCATAGGCCTTTGTATCAAATAATACATTCATTAAAAACGCCTGGTTCGGTTTTCCTGAAGGTGATGATGATGGGCAGCTCGGAGGTGGCTCGGCTCTTACTGACGCGCGGAGCGGATCCAAACGTTACGGACAAAAGCACCGGCGCGACCCCGCTGCATGACGCGGCCCGAACGGGCTTCCTGGACACGGTGCAGCTTCTGGTGAAAGCCGGGGCCGACCCGCAGGCCCGGGACAAGGACAACTGTCTCCCGATTGATTTGGCCAGACAGAACGGTCACACGGATGTTGTTGCTGTCCTGGAGACTCTATAACTATGTGGCTGTCTTCATATGAAACATTATTTAATTCAGTTGGTTCTGATTGAGAACCGTGAATAAGGCCCGAAAGGGCCCTAATTTATATTTATTTGTTTATTATTGAACGAAATGCTTATAATATAGTAGGGTACAACAGGACTTTTAATGGTCTACTTTTAGAAATCGGCTTGGGATTAGAAATTTTATTAAATAACCGCGTTTGGTAAATGTTCATACAATGTTTTTTTGTTTGTTTTTTACTGTTCTTCTGAAATATGAATATTTTTTGCTTAAACTTTTGTTTAATGAAGAATTTCTTGAAAGCTAATTTAGAAGCCATAACTTGTTGCACATATTTGTTTTATGCACTATTATGAAACCAATACACTGAGAGATTATGTCTTTGTATAATTGTTTGCTCTTTAATTTAAAGAAGTTATGGGGATAGCCTATATGAGTTTGAAACACTGTAGGCGAAAGTAAGCATGCTTCAGGCTGTCATAAAGGTGAATTATTGTCTTTACACCCAAATGAAATAAAGAAATGACTTAAGGATATTCATTACACTGGGGAGTTTTGAACATTGTTGTGCAATTAAAACATTTGAAACATATGGACTATGCCTCCTAATAGTTTTTAAAACTACTTTTGTACGTGCAGGTGAAATGTTTCCTCTTAGCAATTATGCTCTGGACTAGAGCTAAACCAATAAAGTGGCTAGAGATTTGCTTTTTTCCCATTTGCCTTTAATATGCAGGTCAAATAAAATTGTTTCATCCCCTTATTCAGCAAATGCAGAAACTATCAGCTGTCATCAGTTTTAGTCTAAATCCACCAGCATGTGGTCTGATGGACATTTTTAAACCGAAGACTTATACTCGGATGGATAAACGATGACAATCTTGTAATTTCTTAATTTCCAGTCATATTCAAAACGGTTGCCCGAACCAGCAGCATGTTTCCCTTGTATGCGTCACAGATGACAGGAACAAAACAGGCGAAATCAGAATTAGAATTCAGAGAAAGTCAGAAATCCGAATTGGCCTGAAAAAGTCTAATCAGTGCAATTGTGCTCATAATAATGTCTATCTGCAGTGTGATGATCTTATGTTTAAAACATGGTGAGTTACATTGTATTTTGATAGTATATACTAGAATGAAACAACAGACTGGGTATCCAAATTGTGAATACATAGAAAAATGAAAAGAAAAAAGATGTTTATCTATCATAAGATTTTTTCTCTAACACAAAAAAATCTTATATCTTTTTTTAAAATACAAAAAGTGACTAAATTACATTTGCAGTTTTTCGATTTAAATGGTAAATGGACTGAACTTATATACTAATTTTGACTGGAAAAGCGCTATATAAAAAAATGTGGGAAAAGCGCTTTACACTAGAGTCACATTTACCCAGTCGCACTCACAAACACACACACATTTATACACCTGCCACATGTCCTGCCACATCGGAAGCTGGAATCGAACCTACAACCTTCCGATCGCAAGACGACTACTCTACCAAAGAGCCACAGTCGCCCAAAAAGACAAAATATTAGTCTGATTTATTTATAATTCTAAAATTAATTGACTTAGTTAATAGGTGCCATTCAACTAAGTTTTACAGCACTAATCTGTTGAACCGTTTTAGTTTAGCTCATATGTCAAAAGAGAAATTAATGGAAAATTCTGATTTACAGCATCAACTGGATCAAAGTAATCAAAACTGCAAAAAATTATTCAAATGTTCATTTTTCCTTAAGAAACTGAGCAAAGATCTCAAAGTTTTGATTTATACTTTATTCAGATATTTGCTCATGCATGATGAATTTATACTACAGCCTAAAAACATAGGAAATGTAAGTGACTCCGACATACTGTGCAGCATATAGTGCAATGAAAATTCAAGGCCAAAGATCGAATATAAATGATGCGTTTTACATCTACTGAAATATGTGGAATAAACATACAAGTTCAATAAAAGATTACAAATCTCTACATGAAATGTTTGAGCATGGTTACAAATATGGGTGCAAATTCTACTGCCAATTATACACAAAGTAAGAGCTGAGGATAAGAGTAAAGATCATAAAATGTAATTTCTAGAAGCAGAAAAACATTCCAAATATTAAGAATTATGTGGGCATTTAGAATATTTTGGTAAGGACTTTGATAAGTATATGCTAGTCTTGCAGCTCATCCTTTGATCTATAGGAACTGAAACTAAGACGGACAGTTGAAAGTCAGGACATATAGAAAGTGTAAAGGTTTATAAAATACTAAAAATATAAGTCTGCAACATATCAAGTATAATTTCAAGACTTTTCAAATGCAGTTACCAAAAGGTGAAAAGAAGTGACCTGTGAATCAGTTTGAAGAAATGCTTCAGGATGCACACTGAAATTGAGGAGTTGACCTAATGAGACTCCAGCTAAACAAACGGAGGTGCATTATTCCTGTGAGGCACTTTTCTTGTGATTCAACGATAATGAATCCACAGACAGAGTCAGAGTCCGCCGTCTGTGCTGGGATACGTGCACGTGGTGTCAGTTTTTCCCCCCCCCCCCCCCTCTTCTCTGCTTCATGTCTTCTACGCCCACTCAATGCTTCGGTAGCATTACTGAGGACTGCGCCATAGACTGTAAGAAAAAAAAGACGAAAGTCGTTATTCTTTCATTTCACACATGTTATTCTAGATTTGTGGAAGATGTTGAGTGATTGCTTGGGAGCATTTGAGTTCTTTCGCAAGTAGAAACGCGACGAATGAGGAAAATACCATCGCGTTCAACATAATGGATTTCTAACGTCTCTCGCTAGATTAATTTCTGATGTTGTCAGAAATGATCATTTTATCTGACAAATAGTTTCTTAGTAGGTGTAGTAGACAATAAAATAGAAATACAACATATCCAACAATCATACCGTGCATGCTGCTGATTCAAGATTAAAACACCTGCAACATGCAGTTCAATCAGCAAATAGACAGGTTTTAAGCAGGTGGCTCCTATTTAAGGAGATGTTGTATGTGCTGGTTATCACACAGTCCTCTGAAAATCTGTTCCAGGCACTGATTAAAAAGTTGAGTGGAAAAGTAAAAGTATATACAGGTGGCGAAAACTATAGGCTAACTAAAATGAGGTCAAGTGCCTCAAAATGGTAACAAGAAAGATGGGCAGAAAATGCAAAAATACCATCGCAATCAATCAAAGCATAACCGGAATGGCAAACATTTTTCTGAGAATAAGCTCTGCGGTGACCAAAGCTCTAGTTACTTGTGAGTACTGTAACAATTAGTAGACAGCTATGTCTATTGAAGCCACAATAAAGAATGTTTCTAATTAAATGTTGGGCGCTGGGTCACACACTATGAAATGTGAGTCAGTTTAACTTGATGTTGGTTTATGCAGAAGAGGGAATGTCCCAGGATTGATTGTTTCAGCAGGACAGGGAACCCAAACGCATCAGAAAGCGAGCAGCATCACGGTTCCAAATATCAGCTTAATTTTTAGGTCTCACTGGTTAACAGGTTCTAATCGGGAAGCTGACTAGGGCCACTGAAATTGTTAATATTACTTTTAGCAAGAGGAAAAAAAATATTTGTGACATTTAAATATGACTTTTAACCTAAATTCGAAGTTCTTTAGTGACTCACATAAACTACATACTTAAGCCGTTTTCAGTTTAACACAGGAATTGTTTCCTCACTTTCTGTAGAGTGGCAACATATTTGATATCTCTGACTTTGTTCCTTGATGTTTTGAATACTGCATACGGTTTTCTCAGTGCATTTGCATGTATGGAAATAAAAGCTATTGGATGAATTTTACAATTTTCCCACTTTCTATAAACATCCTGTTATTTTAAATGCAACTGTATATGTTAAAGTAAAAAAGACCAAAATATCTGTTGTCCATTTAAAACATGGACTTATTCTTGGAATTTTAGAAAACTTGCTCAAAATGCATGTAAAGAATGTTTCCATTGTAAAAAAAACAACAAAAGAACAATGTCTAGCCTCTGTTTTTTAAGATACACCTTATTGTTGCTGCACTTGTAATTACTTCTACAAAATGTTACTAACATATAACATCATAAAGTCGTTCTTTATTTTAAGGTGAAACAAAGGGCAGTCTTACAGACAGAGATTTAAGGGGATTGTGCATTGACATCTTTGGTGGTTTGGCTGGTGAAAATAAACAACAAACGGCAGCGGGAGACAATTTTAAGAGTGACCCTATAAATCAAAATCAAAAGCAGACGCTGTCGCCAGATGTTAATGAAATTTTGTTGGAATCTTACTTTTAAGTTCTTGGTGGTTTGAGTCCAGTCCATCTGGCTGATCTGCGGTATTGCAGTCAGGAGGATGCTGCTGGCTTTGTTTGCGTTCTCCTTCATCGTCTTCAGGACATTATCAACACAGACCTGAAAAACAGGCAGAACGGCAGCAGCGTTACAGCAATGAACATTTCTCTTCCTCTAAATGTCACTGATCTTCTGCATTCCAGACAAAATGATCAATGTTTTTTTTTTTTTTTCACTTTTGGTTTGTGGGTTACTTGTTTGAATGCCTGTGTCATAACTCCAAATAAGGTCCTGAGGAAGTGCTCTGAGCCCGTTCTCCATTTAATTTTTCTCTCCAGTCTCAATTTTAAAGAAAAGATAAAAGTAAAGTTTAACTATTTGAATTTCAGCAAAAAAAAAAAAAAATCAGAAAAATTATTTTGGTATTTAATACACAAATTACCATAATTGATTTAAGTTAGACGATATGAAGTGGTTTTATATATATCTATATATTTATATATATCTATATCTATATATATATAGATATAGATATATATATATATATAAATTAGGTCTTATAAATATGAATATAAACTTTCGATCTTATTAGAGTTTTGTTGCCTAAATTGTAAATCAGAATACTGGCTGTACTGTGTTTCATTTTGGTGTGTTTTCTCTCCAAATTGCTTAATGTCAGTTTAACTTAGGTCTGGATTTTGACTGTGCCATTTTAACACATTCTAGGACTCACTTTGAACTAAACCATCACACTGGAGGCCGCATGTTTAGAGTCACTGTCCTTTTGTTCCAGGATCCCCCTGTTTTTAGTTCCATCTGTTCAACTCTTCCAGCATCCAGCTTCCCTGTTCCTGCTGAAGAAAATCCTCCCTTAAGCATGATACTGCCACTATCATGTTTCACTGTTTGGACAGTGTGGTCAGGGTAATGTGCAGCAGGTAATGTGAGTTTTGCATATCAGGCAAAATGCTCTATTTGGTTTTATCTGATAAAAGCACATTCTTTCACATCTCTGTTTTACTTCCTACATTGTTTGTGGCATGACTTAATATGGTTTTCTTCCTGTAATGTTTTTTTTCTCCTCTTTTATAAACGACATTTGATCACCATTCATTTAGCTTTGACAGTGTTATGAAAATAGGAGAATTCTGTCTTGTGAAAATAAAATACCAGCTGTTGCTCAATATTACAAGCTATAGAGATATATTTATGATGGGATGTTTACAAATTCTGGTACATTAATAAATCAATTTAAATGTGTTCGGAAAGAATCACACAACTAAAACACTTTATGCAAACACCTTCCAGCCTTCTTTTAACTTTTTCAGATACAAATAATTTTAATTCCTTGATTTTCCTTCTTTTAAGTTTTAGTCAATATTTTAAGTAAAGTTGTAAAGTTTCACATTTTGAAATCTGGGCTAATGGACAAGTTACTTACTGCATATGCATCATGTGGTAAATAGTTTGACTTGTTTGGCACATTTTTTAATTTGATGAGGTATAAAAAAAATGTTTCGCACCGTTTTCTTTCATTCACACAGCTGCTTTGTGTAAGGTTAAGATTGTATCAGCCTAAGGGTATTCAGGCTGCCAACTAAGCAAGTAGCTAATTTTCTCAGGACCGTCACGTTGTACACGTTTTTATGTAGCTGCAGGGTTTAAGTCAGTAAGTCAAAAAACAATCTTATGGTTGGGTAAATATGTAACTCATGAGTCAATGTGACAAATTAACCACAAGTTGATATTCATGACAAATAAATAAATTTTTCTTGACAATCTAGTAAATACACAGCTTTTTGGAATAGTTTATTATCCAAAAACCTGCTAGAGGCTGGAATTGCTCATTTTTACCCTTCACTAGATCAGCTGAGTAGAAACTTTCAAATACGAGCTGATTTCTGAACAGTGAATACACCACATTAATTCATACCAGGTCACACTGATGACAACTCTCTTCTGTGCGACAGTTATCAAGCAGAGACACTTAATGCAAATCGTTTTCAGTGTCACTGAGGTGACAGTCTGAAGAACCATAAAAAGAGATGACAGAAAATGTAAAGGACAAAATTATTTGGAAGACTTAGGTTTCAAGTTTCCTTTTAATTAATTTTTTTTTCTGTCTGGAAGTAATATTTACAACGGCCAGTATCCTGACTTGAATATGTTAGAGAATCTGTGTAGAGATTAGGGTTATGGCAGAGAGGTGTTCCAATGACTTGAAGCTCATCACTGGAGGCAAATCATCAAACTACTAGTGGAAAAAATGTTTGGTCAAAAGTGACAAGGAGGGTTGTAATGACAAATATTTTTACTGATTACTGAAAATGGTTTAAAAAAAAATGGTTAATCTTTAATAAAATTTTAAAAAGGTTATTTGAGTAATACTTTCATCTTTTGAGAGGCGCTTTACTCGCTTCCTATCAGCAAGAAACTTCTCAGTTGAATGAAAGAAGAGGTTTGAATAATTTTGAACCTAACTCTGCTTTCCACTGTGAACTATTGGCTGCTCATTCAGACTGCATAGCAAATATCGGGAAACATAACGTTACATCAAAGTTGTCTTGTTTTATGAAAACTAAAGTCCAATTCTGTCTGCCACAGATATTGCTGGCTTAGGAAATGTTGAACATGTTCTCAGTTATGGCTCTACAGAGTGCAGATAATCCCATGAAATGCTAAAGCCAACTTCAAATATTAACTAATAAGTTTATTAAATGCAAAGCTATGTAGTGGTGACTGTTCTGACATATTTGTGGCATCTTCTTTGGTCCTAATATAAAAATTCTTATATATGGTTCATAAAACTTCCATATGGAGTATCTATAACTAAAACAAACAAATGTTTCAACAATGTAACATAGCAAATCCAAGTAACTATGTTATCTTCCGTTTTTATAAAAAAAACATGACATAAAACAAATCTGACTTTGCAAAAAAGGACACCTTGAAATTGGGCCTCTGTCTTTTTAAGAAGACCCTGCTCCTTCTGACACTCAGAAGGAGTGTCAGAAGGAGCACTCCAACAAAACTTCTCATTATGCCATTAGCAGAAGTTCTTAGGAGTGCTGAACTGAGAAATAGTTTGCATGATAAGCTCAGTAGACTCACAGTTCCACAAGGTCTTTGATAATTGTTGTTGTTGCTAGTCTGGAGGAGCAGAGTGGGGGAGGCACAAGGAAGTGTGCTCAGTCAGCTGGAGACTACAGCTCCAAGGAGGAGCTTTGTAATATGCGTCGCTATGTTAGAGTGTTGGCACCAAGGGAGACCAAAGGATTCCTCAAACATGCATTAAAGAATCAAAGTAACACCCCCCCCCCCCACCACCACCACCGAGTATTTATTTGTTTTTGACGAGGGAAAAACATAACACAACTAAAGGTCAAAAAAGTGGATTTTACATAATAGTCCCCCTTAACTTGAAAATCACTGGGTTTTTTCTGTCTTGAAGTAAAACATATTTTGACAAACTCAGAAATTCTGAGTCATGAAATAGAAACAAAAGTAAGTGAACTTCAATTTGAATTGTAAACAGAGTATGCTGTAAATTAATTACTTTTATTTTATCTGTAAAGATATGTCTAACCCAGATCCTGGAGGAGACACATCTGTGTAACAGTGGGCTGTTTTAAAGAAATAAAAGTTGTCCTCTTGGTTGTTGGGTTTTTGTTGTTATTGTTGCTATGACCATTTACTGTTAAGAAAGTAGAAGGGAAAGTGTTTTACTTTAATTTCTTAAAGAAAAATTGTACGTGTTAAAACTGAAACCAGCAGTTCTGAGCTTTACAAAACACGGTGACTGGAATTTGGCCACAATGTGTCTAATTTATGCATCTCTGTTAAATATAATTTTGTATGCATTTTAGGAAATATCAAATCACAAAGAATGCTCTGGTTGATGAAATTAGCCATTTCATCAACCAGACTTGGAAATATCTAAAAAAGCAAATTACACAATATAAACATGTTTGCTTTTAAAATATTTGTTGCGTATTAGTATTTTTCTTTTACATTTTAAATGTCTACAGCACGTCTCCATACTGTTTGAGACTGCACAAAAACCCTGTTTTTATTTCAAGCACATTTTAAGTATCATACTTAAATATAAAGTATATTTAACCCTAAGTATAAATATATTTTATATATCCACAGCTCATAACAGACATAGTCTGAAAATGCCATAAAGTATAAATTACAGTCAGGCATTCTGGTACATCCGCCCTGTTTTTACCTCCTGTAGCCTTCCTCTGTTTTCATGTCATGCTTAATGAATACGTTTGTGTTTGTGGTTTTTGATAGCATGAAGTCATGACTCATTGTGACTCAACCTCCTCTGGCAGGGCTTCCACCGGAGGCTGGCAGGCCAAGCTGAGTGGGGGTGTGTGGCGTGAGGAGGGAGGGGAGTAAACAGGGAGAGGCCAAGAGGTAGCAGCAGGCCAGAGTTAATGGGGGGAGAGACGAGCGGAAGGATGTGGCGAGCGTTTTGCAACAGGAGGGGGAAGAGGTCAGCTGCAGGAACTCGGAAGTGAAGCTGGATCACTGACAAATAAGCCAAAATTCGCCCACACACAAACACATGCGCACGCGCACGCACACATAGCCACTATCAACTGGTTTATATAGAGTGGCTGCCACAGGAGAAGCCACTCGGAAGCTATAGGAAGCCGCAGGCAATAACTGTGGATCACTTGGGGCACAAGGGGAGAGACTTCTGAGAGCTCAATATGATAATAAAAATTGAAAACGTGATCCATACTGTGCAAGACCGCAACATTTTGGCAATTACAAAATGGATACACTTTGAAAATGGCATTACACAAGGAAACACTGAGCAATATAAACTTTCTCTGATAACAAAAAGAACTGTAAACAGAACATCAGACGTGAGCATCCAGTCAATGATTATCATTGTCACCTCCTGTAAAATCATATCCCAGCCTTAAATGCGACAGCTATCATGGGACACAGGGATATAATTGTAGAATAATTGCTTTATTACACAACATGGCAGAGGAGAGTCCAAGTAAATCTTTTGACTGACACTGAGTTATCAGAGGAAATCTGCTGAACTGTGAACAGCTGTATGTCATATTTCAGGTTAGTTTCCTTATTACCACTGGCATAAAGTGACAAAGACTAACCATATAAAGCATGTTATCTTACTTGTTGTTTTTTTCTCCCGTTCTCTTTCTTTGTTTCTTTCCTCCTTTTTTAGATGCAGCAACTACAGTAGAGCAAGTTGTGAGCAAGTTTGGAAAAATAAGGTTTAATGTGATCCCAGAGAAACAACCCCTCCTCCACAAGTTGCTGCACTCTGCCATTCAGCTGCATGAAAGAATACTACCACAATGTTGCCTTGCTTACAGGACAGAAGGATTCAGCAGTTGGGAAACAATTCTAGCAGATATAGTGTCGAAGCTAATAGAGCAAGTCTTTTCAAATTTGTGTGTTTTTTACCTTTGAAGCTGAAAGATAGGGTCCACCACCTCTGTCAGTCTACAGACGCTGTCTCAGTCCTTCATGGACATTAAAAAGTTGTGACAACCACAACCACTAGTGCTTAATATCTTAATGGGCCAGTAACACTACATTTTTAAAGATTGCCCCGCAGACACTGCATATTTGAAAAGATGTGCCAGTTCAATTTTTAAGGGAAAGAGAAGTGAAAATCTCTCTGTGCATCACTGAGAAAATTCAAGACTTCACAAATAGGTCAAAATGATATTCATCTGCAAGTTATAAATTTCCATTCTTACTGATAGCTGCTTAGATGTTTACAGTAAAGTTGGTTATTACAGTACAACAAAAATGAAAAAAAGAAAATCTGATCCTTGTTATATTTTTGGTTTCCATGATTTAGTCGTCACCAACACAACTGTCCAGAAATACCGAATGATCAACATCGTCCTCTTATTTCATTTAGCAATGAAGCGGTACTCAGCTGTTTCAGGTCTGACGCAACTAATTCTTCCAGCAGGACATGTCAGCAGCGCCTTGGAGTCTGAGTCACAACTAGAGAAAACTAAATTAGTGGGAACAATGGTTTGTCTTGCCACTCACTGCCTCTTCGTGTTCCTTCCAACAATCGTAGTCTGTTGCCATTGCGATGCTGGCGTAGCACAGGCCGGCCTCTTTGGCGAGGACAACCTCCGGCACGGTGGTCATGTTGATGACGTCAGCGCCCCATTGTCTGAACATCAGGCTCTCTGCCCGCGAGGAGAAGCGGGGTCCTTCGATGGTCAGCATGGTTCCTCGTACGTGACACTTGACACCCAAACTACGCGCCACCTCCACCAGAACCTGTTACAGATAACAGAACACCTAAGAAAACTGGCTGTTTATGAAGCATTATTGACCTCTAGAAAGGTCATAGGTAACAGCCGGCCCTCTATGGTTTTGCCACTTGCTGGTGTGGCAAATATTCTTTGACAGTAATCCCAAACTTACATCTACAGTTATGTCAAAAATATCCACACACACAGATTTAGACTTCCACTTATCTTTATATCAATCAAGGTAATTTTACCAACATGTCTCTGATGTTGCCAAATGGCCTAGATTTTCTGTCAGAGTCAAGTCAGGACTCTGACAGAAAATCTGTGGCGGGAGCTAAACATTAGGGTGGTGGCAAAGAGCTCTACCAGCCTACAGGTCCTGAAGCACGTCATCAGAAATAATTGAAAATACCAGTGGAAACATGCAAAAAAGATAGTATTCAATAATAGGAAAGGTTCGATTGATTATTAAGAATGGTATGAATAGTTTTTGTTTTTTAAATTTGTCACTCCTTTTATACAATTTCATTATCTTTTTTTTTGAGATACCTTATTATCATAGGAACGTTTTGGTTGAAGGAACATTTTTAATTAAATCTGCCAGGGGTATGAATAATTTTGGTCTTAACTCTAGACAGCCATTATTTCAGAATTAAGCAGTAATGCAGCTGGAGTCCAAGTCACCAGCACAGAGGTTCTAATGATATTTATGATAATAACAGTATCCAGAAATCCTTCGGATATACCTGCTTATCCTTCTAGGGAGAGGAAGAGTACATCCTGGAGAGGTCAATAGTCCATCACAAACACACACGACAAACAACCATGCACACGCACGCACACACACACACACATGCATGCACACCCCCGCAAACCACCACACACATAAACACTCACACCTAATTCTTTTTTAAAAAGTGTATTTTTCTGCTCCAGTCAAGATGTTTTATTTTAGCCTGGCCCCAGAATCACACTTCTGTGTAAGGTGACCAGCACATCATACCTTTTTTTTTTTTTTTTTTAAACCAACTCACCTCTCTGGTTTTGTTACAAAAAGGCTCAGCCATGGGGATGTGACAGACCCCCGGTGGGCTGGTGGGCTGCCCGTCATACAGAGTCTGAGGCCTCTTGGTCGTCCTAGAGAGGACAGATTCAAACCAATTTACAAATGCTGTTGCTTATTCATGCCAAAATCAAGATCAACCATATTAAAGTGGAGCATCTTACATTAGAACAAAAGATCTCTTAAAAATGATTGTCAATTTGAATATTAATCTGAGTAGCATATCAGGAATGCATGCGATAATGTTGGGGAAGGTTACAGTGATAATATTCCGATAATATTACAAATAACCAGGTGCTTAATTTTACAAAGTGAATGTTGCTTTTCTTTGGGTTTACTGCAGAGAGCAAACAGCATGTTGTCTCTTTAAGAAGCTAATATTTAATCCAGCACAATCAGCTTTTTGCAATATGTATTTTTGCATAAATTAATACTGCAAAATGCATTAAGAACCACACATCAACAACAATGAGCATTGAGTGGTTTCTATACTGTACACTTGTACAGTCTGTTATAACACCGATGCACTGCTTTTCTCATCTATCCAGGACAATAAAAGTGTAGCAGTTTTTTAAAAAACAAAACAAAACAAGTGTCCTCTGTGCCAGTGACCTGAGTCAGCCATAGCTTCATCCCGTCTCCAATGAGCTCGAAATGCAGACAAACGGTGGCAAGCACACAAATAACTTATTGACTTTTCCCAGCGAGCCGAGAACATCAGGCCTTCTGTGGTTCGCTGAAGCCTTCCAGCTTGGTTCTTTGTCATGAATCCCATGAGCTTTGGGGTCAGTGAAGGTGAAGGAAGAATACATTTTGTTCTCTTCAAGCCTTCTATGAGCATGAAAACATGTTCAGATTTTTATATGGCATTCTTTTTCATGAGTTTGATACCTCTAGAAAGGAATACTAACTGAAAGGTAGGGCTGACTGAAAGTGCCTTCTTCTTGCTTTCTTGTGTTTTCTCAGAGATCATAGAGTCGTAGCATAATTATCTTAGACATCCAAAGTATGAGCACCTCTGATGTCCTGCCCTCGTCTGTTACTCATAACCGTGGCATTGGATGATTAATGTCAGCCTTTAAATACTTTGTGCCAGCTTTGCAAAGCTTACCGTTAAAAGCAACAATTTATGTGGGACAAAGCATGAGCCAAGAACAATGCCTGATTGTATCAAGAAAAACGAGTTATCCTTGGCCATGCAGTTCGTTTGTATTTAAAGTGTATTTTCCACATTGCATACTTACTAAATATTTCATATATTCCTGATACAACCACAAGAAATTAGCAATACAAGACAAACATTAATGAAAGGAAGTCAGAAATTTACATTTGAGTGTTTGAATGTTAAGAATATTATTTAGGGGTTGTGATGACTTATTCAAACCACTCTTTTTGCAGAATAGAATGGTTACACAAGATAAATGAAGGATATAAATGAAGGAGTCAAAAATAAGAATTGGTTACATATATCTGAATTCATTGTGGGTTCTAATTAATCCACACTGGGTCAAAATCATACTCATAAGCTAAACTATATGAATGCATCCCACTAATGCTTGCCATTTATTTTTGGAGGAGTCAATGTGTGGTTTTCGAACTCAAGAACACTGCAGTACTGGTAAGCATGGTAGAGGCAGTATCATGTTGAGGGGCATGTATGTATACACTGACTTTGACTCAGAGTGGATTAAAGGAAGATCAAACTTCTGCACCTACTTTTTATTTTTACTCAAACTTGTTTATTGAATGATCATCCCACCTGGGAAATAAACACTTCAAAATAAATGAACACAAGCTCAAATTTAAAAAGTTATGCCAATTTATGTACGTAAACTTATCTCACTGGAACTGCAATCACTTTTCAACTTGTCTGATTAAGATTTTGTTAATAAGAAGTAAAAATCTGAGGTATATTCAGGAAAAACCAGACACAGGCTGGCTTCAAAACAAAATTGTGAGAAGGCATTTACCAAATGTTCCTTAACTACCAAATGTTCCTTAACAGTAAGCGTATGGTACTTTGAAATGAAGGAATGAAGACATGTTGCGAATATCTGAAACTTCTCATTATTCCTGTGAGACAGCAGCCGTTAAACATGCACGACGAGTACATTTAATTTTCTAAAAATGCAGCCCAGCCAGTTTGGAGCTGAACGTTAGCTATTTAATCAACCGCAAAGATCTGTGGCTGTCACCTGCAAAGAGAGAATGGAAGCAAAGACAAAGTTGAGATCTAGATTTAAAGGAACACAGGACATAGGTACAAACAGACAAAGGCATTTGCTTATTAAATGTTCAGCTTCTGCATGATGAGTTAATGAGATGGGCTGAGCTAAAGCGATGCAATCACATGCAGTCGGACAAGTCTGAACAAGTCCCAATGTTCAACTTCCTCATTTCGGATGAATAAGTCATGGTGAGGATAGTTCATCTGGTTCCTCAAAGCACGCAACAAAACCACAGGCTGAAATGTTGGAGAGCAGGTTATTAAAATCAGCTTATTATTATTAAGAGTTATTAAGACTCGCCTTGTGCCAACTCGCGGGTCAAAATGGTCGTGATTTAAATAGGAACTCGGAAAATGCACAGCCATGTCTTGGAGATGGCATGCTCTCATCTAAACTGGCTGTCTTTTCAATGTATGGAGAAAAAAAGAACAGCAGAGTGTTCGCCTCAAGGGGACAAACAGCTGAGGAAGAAATTCTTACCAACAAGACAAAGATCTTTATTTTTACCATCAGTCGCAGCAATCTGAACATGTGAGACAAAACACCTGAAGGAGGGAAGCAATAAATGCCTGGGTATTCCATCACCGTTTTTCCTTTATTCTCATTTTGTTATTAATGTTTTCTAAAAAACCTCCGAGTCCTTCCTAAAAGCAAAAATGTTAATACCGGGACTGCATGAAATGAGAAAAACCCACATTTAGACTATTTTACTTAATCACAATGTCCCACCACTGTCAGCCAAAAATATTAGCATCTATGCGTTAATTTGCTGTGCTGCTATAATGTATCTCAAGATTAAATTATTACACACAGACAGACTTCACTTACTAGTCATAGGACTTCTGAAGGGAACTGGTTCCCCTAAATCACATGTGTCAAACTCAAGGTCCGGGGGCCAAATCTGGCCCGCCGTAGCTTCTTATGTGGCCCCCTAGACTCCAAATAACATAAATAACTCCCTCCAGTTTTTCACAAATCTACAAAATTCACACAAAATCAACAAATCTCTGCATTTTTTTCTGATTTTACTACAAATTTTCTTAAAATTGGTTAAAAACATTGAGTAATAAAAAGTCACATTTAGCATCATACATTAGTGCAAACATCGTAAAAATTCCTAACAAACATTTCTAAATTGGCACCACAGTATGTGTAATTTTGATTTTAAAAAAATTACTAAAACAGTCACAAAATCCTGAAGGAACAGCTATTTATTGATATTTTAACAATTTTATTGGTTTAATTAATGCATTGTGGTACATCCGGCCCTTTAAGAACATTCAGATTTTTGATACGGCCCAAAATGAAAATGAGTTTGAACTGGAGTTGATTTAGGGTAATCACCGTAATATGGGACTCAATAAAGATTTGCAACACACTTTTCAGATATTTGTTTTTGATAAAAACTATAAAATAGACAACCATTCATTGTTTTCCTTCCACTTAAATAAGTCTGTGGTCAAATCTGAATAAAACACAGACATTTGTGGTTGTGACGTGACAACATGTTCAAAGGTTCCAGAGGTATGAATACTTTTGCACTGAACTGAACGTCCAACATAATTTCCTCTCACTTCAATAAGCATTATATGTCAAAACACTGAACACTGCAGTAGCACAAAACCTCTTCTCAGGTTAGAGATTAGAAACTACCTTTAATTTGACCCACAGCCAGTTATGTTACCATGCCAACTAAATGCTGATTCAGTTTGACCTCATCCTGACCTTGGGCAGAAGAATCCTCCCACATCAGTAAAGTTCTGCTTCTTCAATGTCAGCTCCAGTCTGGAGATTTGTAAATCATCTTAAAAAAAAAGTTATCCCGGTCAACAATTATTAACAGTTATTTAATATTAAAAGCTCATATGAAGACTGCAAAAGTCCACACCAAGTATTGAAAAACCCCCAAACATCTGATCGTAGACGTTCAACAAACGCAGACATTTCACCCTCCTTTTAGCTAACTGCCAAACCAAACACACAGACCAAGTAGACGTTAAACAGGTTTGGCAAATTACTAATCAACTTATTGTGTATAAACACTCAAAGTGAACCGACAGCAGAAATTCTCATGGAAGAACAAAATCTCACTGAATGAATGTAGAGACTCATGGAAAAACAAAACAAAACACAAGAATATATAGTAGTATCTCTGTCCCAAAAGTTAAGACAATTATTTTAGTAGTGTTTGCGGTGAAATATCACGCTTTCGATTTCTTTAACTTTTCACTTTCACTTCAGCAAACTGCTACAAAAATGACTCTGGAGAAGTCTTCAGTTTCCTCCTCCCCACAATCCAGGGAAGAAGGCAAACACTGCTTTTCTCATATCGCATCAAACATTATGAAAAAAAATCCTTCTTCCTTCCTGACACGGATATCCAAACACTTTGAAAGTTTACACAGATTCTGCTCTAAAGTGATCCTCGCCTCTAGACAAAACATCAGCTGATGTCAAGTCAAAGGGGTTCATTCATAAACAAGTAGTTAGTTAGTCACACTTCATTTGTTCTACTTCACATCATATTTGTGTGTAAAAACAGTGGTTGAAAAAAATGAGTTGGTTAGGAGAAAATATTTAAATATATAACCCAATTATCCCAAATTTGGCTTAAATAATTCAACATATTGACTATTACATTTGATACCCAGAAATTTTTTATTGTTGTTTTATATTTTAAATAAGCTGGTGTTCTTATTGCACAGAATATTATACAGGTGTGCTGTTCTTCTCTTTATAAAGTGACTTGTGGTACAAGCTCATCTCACCTAATTGCTTGGTCAGGCCATCTGCTGAGGTAGCAGATGGTTTGCAGCTCTGTAAATGTTGTTTCATATCAGCATTACTGGGACAGCTGTCCCCTCTGCCACACAATAAACTGAGCTTTAAATGGAAACCCTTGTGTATTATTTTTTTATTGTTTAATTTCTTGATATGGATCACAGTGTTAAAAGTAACAGCATTGTTTAATCCTTCTTTACCATATGCTAACATTTATAGCAGCAGCTTAAAATATTTAAGATGATTTAATGAATTTTAGTGACTTTATTTAAAAGCACATTAAGTTGATGTTATATGGTTGATAATTGTATTTTTTTTTTTTTGACTTACTTTAGTAGCGCCTGGATGTTTGTGCTCTTCAGAATGGCCTGGTTTGACTGGTTAGCAACTGGTCAGATTCCGAGGGTCTGATAAACACTCGGCAAAACAGCCAAAACAAAAGCACCACGGCTTATGTCTCTATTTATAGCATCAAAACAACTCTAGTGCTCTGAACATTAAATAGCATTAACCTAATTAAAAACAGCTTTCAGTATCCTCTCTGCTCATAAAAACGGTATAAATGCTGGTACATTGTAAGTTCCGGTTGTACCTAGTTATTATTTATCATCATTATTTACAGAAGACATTCTTAGTGGCTTCAGCTTCTGGTGCCAACAATGATAATGGTAACGTCAATGCTGACGTTAAACTGCTAACCGTTATTAATGTGCACACAATAAAAATGAGACAAAATTTTCATAGGCATGAGATGGCAAGAATGAACATGAACAAGTGTTGATATTTTGTAGAAGTTAGAAATACATTGAACTTAATGGCTTAAGAATATTTCTAAAATGCAAACTGGGCTTGAAACAAGTTGGCAATTGGGCAAAACTCACTAAAATATAGTTAGAAATGCTCTTTACTCCAACTGCTGCTGTTTTTTTTATGTAAAAGCTATGCTTCTTATTGGAAGAAATCTTGATAAAAATCATTATTTTAATGTATAAAAGTCTGTGGATTTTGTTTTTTTATTTGAAATAACACCACTGTTATTTCAAATGAATAACAGCTGTGTTGCAATATGTTTTTATCGTGACAGTGCGTGAAGCATTTTCCCAACATTTACAATAGTGACATGAATTTCCACATTGTGACAACAGAATGCAAGAGAGAAAGTCTTAAAGGGTTCTTTTGCCCAGCTGCAAGAAGCAACAGGTGGGCGACTCGGTGAGTCAGTCTATGGCCTTTTCACCCATAGAACCTTATGGACACTGAAATTTTTCCCGAGAAGGATCTTAAAATGAACATTAACCTCCAGTTGTTTTGAAACCAAAACTTTTTCCAATCTTGGCATCACTTCATATTGGTAAGCAGCTACTGTCTCGAGGAGTCAGGAATCAGTTGATCAAAGCACATACATGGCAGACGTCACTGACCTGTCAATGAATTGATCTATGATGACGATGTCACCAGGCTGAATCTCTTCCCTCAGGGAGCCACAAGCCGTGGTTACCACCAGATGAGTGCAGCCCTCTTCTCTAAGAGCCCAGATATTGGCCTGGTAGTTCACGTTCGACGGCATTATGGTGTGTTGTCTCCCATGTCTACGTTTGGCAAAAATCACAATTTGATATGCACACAAGACCCAAAACTAGCCCTTTTCCCAAGGCATACTGTCAGCACAGGAGAGCTTACCTTGCAAGGAGCACACATTCCACATTTTTAATCTTTCCCAGTATCAAAGCATCTGAGGGCTGTTCAAGCAAAACAGAGAAATCTTTCAGAATACACCATGAAGTCAAAACAGGACACATGAAAGGCTTACTCTTTACACCAAAGAGTGTGCTTTGGAATAAACAACTTGCCTTTCCATATGGTGTGTCAACATAACGCTCTGTTCTTCCTTCCAGGATATCTGGATCATCAAGACCTGACCCACCAATGATTCCTATCTAAAAAGAAAACAAAGTAAAAAGTCACAAAGATATGAGCTGCATTTTGTTGGTTGCATCCAGCTGTAATGGTTTGTCTTTGTTTGCACTTTAATACACTTTGCATAAAGAAACAAAGAACTCCACCTGCCAATACAAATTTGTGGTGTACACTGAAAAAGATAACACACATCAGAGGCAGCAATGCAACCACCGGTATGATTGACAAATACAAGCTTGGTTTGACAACAACTACTCTGTCTTGCAAATTCCTGTTTGTCGTCCTTTCTCCTTCCCATATCGCTTGAAACCTGTGGCCTGCTTAATAACATGGAACATCCTTCTTAAGTAGATTTCCTTTAATTGAGCTCACCAGACAAACTAATCAACCCAGCTCTCTGAAATTAATTATAGTGATACAAAGAGCCCTGACACACAATACGATCTATACATTTAATAGCACAACAAAAAATTTAATCTTTATGACACTTAAATCCAATTTGCATAATAATTTGGAACACAGTGTATGTGCGCCTAACATATCATCTACTGTAAATCTTTGGGTATCTCCTTTCTGAAACTAAGACAATTGACAGTACATTTTGACTCTGAAACTACATTATCTTTTCTTTAACTAATAAAAGCAACTATAGAAATGATTGAAACTGGAGTACAGAAAAAACATGTCCACCTTGGCCTCTGTTTTATGCTCAGCCTAAGTGGTTCTAGGCCTACATGGGACCCCAAATGAGTCCTGTAGAAACAAAACCAGGTTGGACACCTTGTATCAGCCTATATATCATACAATAAAGGCCACACTTTAGATTCAATGTTAACCTGTAAAAAAAAAAAACTCTATGTGCAAATTAACATCATCCAAGTCGCTGACATTTCCATCAAGGCCCACTTTTCAGCATATTTACACATTCTATTTAATGTTCTGGGCCCCATATCTGAATGTTGACTGGATAGTAACAAAGAGTTCAACATCAAGCCCATATGGATTATGCTCAGGCTGAACAGATACTTAAGCAGGTCTGATTTCTGTATGAGATCCATATGGTTGACCATATGGATCTCATATGAATAGGTTTGACCAAATAGATCCTGATGCCCCTTGTGTAGGCAAAAAATGACTTGGGCCATTATTTTAGGAAGGTGGCAATATATGTACAGTGACAATTATGACACAAAGAGGTAATGAAGTACTGATTCCCACAGCACATTGTCAAAAAATGTTATTTTTAAAAAGCAAACAGACAGAAAACGCCTTGCTAGCTCTCTGTTAAGACTAATTTTGGTTAGTAAAATAAACAGAGACAATGTTTGATGTTATCAGGTTGCATTAGTAGTACAAATGTTGAGTTGTATATGTCATGCAATGGACTTAACCTGATGTGTCTGAGACAGGGTTTCAGTCATATCAGGCAGCAACCTGATAATCAGGTTGTCAGACATCAGACATCTAAAGCAACCTGATAATCAGGTTGCTTTAGATGCTGCTCTTGAGGCGGTGCAGCTGCGGGGGAAGAGGCATGCCTCCCACAAGCAGTGCTGTTCTCATGTTAGGGATGCCCATCACCAGCTCCTTGGCCTGTCTCTCTATCTGTATGGCAGCAACCTGATAATCAGGTTGCTTTAGATGTCTGAGATAAGACATCTAAAGCAACAAAACAAACGTTTGGCTTGAAGGACCAGAGGATGGAGGATGCTGCTGTTGGTGCTAAAGTGGAAGCAAACAGTGACAATGACTGGGAACATATTCAGAACTTTTACTGATACAAATCGGTTTATGTTCCTGTTTACTAGATAGATACAGAAACCAGAAATCCAAAAGTTCTGTTTTAATTGAATCACAGTTTAGGAGTACCGTAGATTACCAGGAAAGTGGAATGGCATGTAGCCAGAGTTCATATTTCCTTATCCAAACTAAACTTCCGACTGCTATGTCACATTAATGTCAGCAGAGGAAGCTTGGTTTGGAAGGATTTATCTTGAGTTTACAACCAAACGGTAAATCACAGCATTTTGAAATAAAGGTGTTGCAGTTGAAATCATGAGTTTAAAACACTTTACAGAATGGTCTGAAAAGCAGCTTTAAAAATGCTAATTATGAATTGCTGCAATTTAGGCACTAGACAAACTATTAAGGTGGGCCATCGTCTTTAAGTTAAAGGAGGACTGATCCATTGTTCGTTGCAGTGTTTGACTAGGACACAAACCCTGTCAGTCAGTATGCGTGGTGACAAAACAGCAGGGTGCGCTCAGGCAGCCACGTGTTTAGGTATGGTTAAAATTCTGATGAAAATCACACATTTTATTGCCAGAATGAAAGCCCACGAGTTCCCACAGATGTGCTTAGCTAAGTGTTAAAAGTCAAGGTACTCTGTGAAGTAGCTTAGTTACAATGCTAACGTCAAGACAATGTTTGTTCCTTCACTTCCAGGTTTGATATATAATTAAGATTATATGGCTTAGTCCCCCTCCTTCCAGCGAGCTCAGCCACGTAACGTTCAGCTAACAATGCTCGCAATGTAGCATGAAACAATAGTTAATACCTTTACGGGCACGTAGGACGCCATTACAGTTATCTTCTTGCAAGTAAAAGTGGTCAAACAGAGGAAGAAGCTTCACCATTAACATCCGTCCGGACTATGAAGCGCCAGTATGTCTCTTCCTGCTCGGTGATTTGAAAAATAAAAGCACCTCGAAAAAAAAAGTACCACCTCCGAATGTCAATTATTTCCTTTACAAGCCAAACTGTGGTTATATATCGCTTAAAAAAAGGTAAGAGGTGAAGAAGAGTCTGGAAAATGAATGAACGCAGAAACTCAGCACACGTCTGCAACTTAAATTTAACTATCTGTAATATAAATAAAAATGCAAAATTTGTTGTAATATATTTCTGGGTTGTTGTTGTATGTATTTATTAGGCGATTAGATCGTTGAATATCAAATGAAGAAATGCCGGATGCACCAGAATAAATGAAAGGCATCATAAATATATTTAACAAATGACTGATAAATATATTTAACAAATGACTGATGATTCACAGTTGAATGACATCCAACCTTTTAAAGCAGAAAGGGCTGGAGCTCACTGAAACGTTTTAGGTTTATTGTGTCAACTTCATGCAAACTAGTTTCAACACCACGTTTTTTTTTTCTTTACGATGTCTAAAAGGTCATGTAGTTTGTACGTATAAACAAGCGATTGTCTTAAAAATATCATAGTAATTTAAATTAAAAAACAAAACAAAAAAATGTTTTCCAACTTTTTAAACCATTATCCCATCCACTAGATGTCGCCGTAATCTCAGTGCATGCGTAATCTGTGTAGGTCTTGTCCGTTTTCGAGAGAAATCATTGTTACTAGATTGCCCCCTTCTGGATGGGAGATCAAGTTAAACAAGAGTACTTCGTGTAATATCTAATGTTTTCCCTTTAAAAACTGTCTTGTTTAATACATTTCTGACCGCAGAAGCATGTAAAGACACAAACACCCACTGTTTCACTATTTTGAAAATACTTGATTTGAAATTTCTAACTTATGCAGGCTCCACCGAAGTTATTCCTACCTCTGGTAGATTGAAATTCAAAATAATCATTTAAACTGACTTGACAAATTTCTAAGGGTAGAAAAAAGTTTTGACATGCTGTTTTTTCAGAATAAAAATGTAAACAACTTTTATTTATTTACTCTTTTTAAATCAAGTGCCAGTAGGTGTGGCAGATGTATATTTATCCTGCTTCTGACAGATGCATAATGATTTAAATATGTTAATCTTTTGGGAAAGTCTCCTGAGTTTACTATTTGTTGAAACATAGTGCAAAAAAATAGTAAGTGCATAATGAATCCATATTATGCACTTACTTGCTCATTATTAACATCACCAGTAAACATCATCCACGGTAACTCATTTGAATTAATTCTTAAATTAAACTTGATACAAAAAAGTCCTTTTTTAAATCACGGTGCCATTTTAATGGTAACAACTGAATTATTGGCAGTTAAAAGTAGATCTGTGCCATAATTATAACAGAAGGGCTTAAAATCCCTGAATATACAGAAACCTCTGCACATTGCAATATTTTAACAAAATATCAGCTCACACTTGTAAAATATACAATTTAAAAATATTTACCCCTCTACCTTGTTTGCATTGTCATGTAAAACAGCCTTTAATAACACTTTACATCATGGTGGGTATACCAGACAGTTTTGATACAAAATGTCATTAAAGATCATTTGTTTTGAACTGTAAAACATCCATTGTTTGTCAGACATATGTCAGTGATATATGGAATTAACTGTGAAAAAACAGAGTAACAATAAAAAAATAAAATAGCTGGACACCTGATAGTTTAAAGACTGTTCTGATGCAAAATACTTGTGGCAAGCTCTTGTGACATTTAATCCATCAATGTGATTGTGAAGCTTGGTCCACTGTGGCAGGGTTTTCTCCGTCATCAGCAGCATAATCGATGAAAGTATTTTCAGTAGTTCTTCTGACAGGGATGATGCTGTGATTGGCAAAAGACTCATTGTCGCTTTCAATTGTAATGACATTCGGTGAGGACTTTGCTTTGCGCTCGGAACTCTTGCTTTTTTTACTTTTCTTCTTGTGCTTCTTCTTCTTCTTATGGTGGTGCTTGTGTCGCTCATCGATGACCTCTGTGCTCCCACTCCTGCTTCTCTTCCTTGACCTCTCTTTGGATCTTTTATGGTGCTTCTCTTTGCTTTTCTTCTTGTGTTTTGTCAACGGCATGGAGTCACTTTGGCCACTTTGGGTGTTCTTGGATGGTTCTGCCAAATGTTTAGCTTTATATTTCCTTTTGCCGCCAGGCTTGTCATTATGAGATTTCCTTTCCGGCGAAGAGGAGGAGCTGCTGGAAAACGCTCTGGATCGAGACCGCCTTCTGTCTCGTCGGTGAGGTGAGTCCCTGCTGCGGCTCCTGGATTTAGAGCGCGAGTACTTGTGGCTGCTGTAATAGTAGGACCGTCTCTGTGTGTAGTGAGTTATGCTACCATTCCTCTCTCGTCTGTAATGGGTGTATGACTGGTAGCTGTGGTCGCTGTCCCTCCTTGCATGCATTCCATCACTTTTTGAGAAGTTTCCACGACGGGCATGAGAACTGAAAGTGCTTTGAGAAACTGCTGGACTTTTGCTAGAGTACTTGCACCCTCTGCTCTTTGAGTGCCTCTTCTTTCTCTTGTGGTCTCTCTCCTTTGATTTATGCCCCTCAATAGACCTTTCCCTACTGTCAAACCTTCTATCTGTTCTTCTACCAGTATTGTATGTGTTTGAGCTAAGTCTTTCTTTAGAGGAGGACTGATGATGGTGGTCTGTTTGGCCATTTTTAGTTTCTCCAGCTTTACTGGAATCACTACTGTGTGAATTTGCAGGACTACAGCTGGTGAAACGGATGTGTTGCGACTGAAGAGGAGCCTCTTGGTTCTCCTCAACAGAAGAACCATCAGAGTCAGAAGACAGATGAACCAGCTCTGGAGTCCTTTCTGTTGTAGGCTTAACATATCCCACAATAAAACAGTCATCACCGTCAGAAGATGCACAGTCTTCATTGGTGCCGTCTGCATGAGCAATATCCGTTGGGCTATAAGATCTAATTTGTGGTGGCGAAGCACCAAACGTTTGCTGTTCGTCTTCTGAGCTGCTTTCTGAATCCAAGTCCAGGACTGTCTGAAGGTCTTGCCTGCTGGGCTCTGTTGTTGTTGAATACGAAGGCCCCGGCGTCTCATCGTCCCACAAAGACTGACTCAGAGCAGATGCCGAGTTCCCAGGAGGTTCCATCTCTGCAGAGTTTTCCTCGTCCTCTGAAATGGCGATTACAGAGGAGTTGGAGCTGCTGTGCTCATTGGAGGAGGGTGCATGGCAATCATAAACGGCATGTTGGTCGTAGGCCTCCATATTGAAGGGGGACTTTGCAAAATTGATGAACTCGTGCAGAAAGTGTTCAGTCCGACCCTGCAGGAAAGGTCTGAGCTCTTCCTGGATGGCCCCTTCCTCCATATCGTAGCGTGTAATGCGTGACATGATGATATGCTGAACTATGTTGACTAAAGAGCCGTGGGCTCCGTACAGCACCATCAGTTCTCTTTTTAGCCACGGGATGAGTCTGTGTAGGCAGGCAGGATTTCTTCTATAAAATTCAGCGGATGTGTCTCTGGAGCGCCCGCCGTCTCTCACATTCCTCACCCTCACCCCCCTTCTGTACAGCTCCCTTCTGAAGTTGATCATCTCCTGCTCCCTGACATTGTTCACGGCTCTGCCTTCATTTGCAGCTCTCCTCTTAGCCGCCAACCTCATCATCATGCGGCGAATGTATCGATCCTGTCTCTGCTGGGGTAAATTTGAGGAAGCTTCAAACATTACCCCGTTATCTGGAGGCGGAGAGGTTCTTCTCATCTGTCGATGAACTCCAGTGAGAGTCGTTCGGTATCGAAACCGAACTCCTTCGAAATAACCAAATGAGGAATTTTCCACCTGCTGTTTCAGTTCATATTTTTGAAAGTCCTCATCTGATTTTATGCTGTGATAGATTGACCTAAACGGCTGTTTGCACAGTGGGCACTCAGGTTTGTTCTTCGACCACTCCAGAATACAGCGGAAGCAGAATTTATGGAGGCAGCGGTCCAAGTAAGACATATTATGAAATACGTCCAAACAGATGGGGCACTTGGAGTCTGGAGACACCTCTGCAGACATCGCCTTAGAGGTGTTATGCCTCCCACCCTTTGGGCTGTGCTGTAGGGCAACCTTGATTGCTGACATGATCTGATGAGGAAAAAGGAAAGTTAACCATTTTGAGAAATTAATAAATAAAATAAAAAAAACTGTCATGAAACAATTTCACAAAATTACTACAGCCCTATTTTTTTTAAGTTTCTTGAAGATTTGCATGACAAAATGAAGACAACTTAGTTGGTGTTTCTGGGTGACTTTTTACTTTAACATCTTAATGACCTTTGAACAAACATTCAAAAATATTTTAGCAGCAGAGAAAGCCTGAGTGAATGATCAATTTCAGTACAGTATTTCACATCCAAGCAGTTACATTTACATTAGCATGATATTGTGTTGCCGTAACAAAAAAACTTAAATTTGATGTTTTATCTTAGTATGCTTCATTTACTACTGCTTCCTTTTGTTGAATGTTCTGACGCCAATTTTGGTCATCTTGGAAAAGGTGAAAAGTAATGATCCATTCTCCAACCAAGATATTGCTGGTTGAAGAAACGTCCGGTAGGTAGATAGTATTTTTGGAGCCACATCACCAACACCCAACCATAGACTTAGAGTAGATTTTATAAAGTTACTTTACATTATCTGACAAACTACAACAGAATGACAATAAAGTTATGGTGCATGGAATATTCCCTGAATATGTAACATTCCAATTAAGATATTCACTGTTTATAAAAGGTTATTTTTCTTTATTTTGACACCTAATAATACAAATAAAGTTGCTGTTCTTTCATTTAATATATATATTTAAATAGTGGGCATTTATAAAAAAAGAGAACATTCTTTTTTTAGAGGGTCGTGTAGCTTTTGAGACTAAAACTTTAGCAAATCGGCCAGCATCCTTTAAAATATCCACAATAAGTTGCGAATATTAAAGCTTTTTAAAGCTGTAGCAAGCCCTTCAGATGTGGAAGAAATACTGTACATATATTTTTGATCAACAGCATTGGGTTCACACACGATCAAGTGCCGTTTTATAGTGTTTACATGAAATCCTAAATGATACTGCACTGTTAAAGAAAGGCCTATGTCACTGGAACTGGATTTATACGAGAAAAAAAGCAAACTAACTGAAAACTTTAGTAGCTCAAAATTAATTTATTCCGTTTAATACTCAAACAATTTTAAAACCACTTTACCTTAACAAGGTGTGGTAAGGACGATCATGATTCCTTCTAAGTGTAAGAAACCATAAAGAATTACAGGCACTAAAATCGCTAACCCCGGAGTTAGTGTGTACTCTTCTCTTGAAAACACATTTATATTACTGGGAGGGAGAACTAACTGGAAACTGTCATTTATGGATCAACTCGGTTAAAGTTAGCAGACCAGCTAAATTTAGCTACGAAGGCTAGCAGCACTAGAGCTGGTTAGTTAGTCGGCTTTAGGAAAAGTTGTTTAGCATGTACTTGTTACTCTGTTGAACACGTATATGGTCGAAAACTAACTATACCTTCTCTCCTTGATGAAACTCGCTCATTCCAAGACAAATTTATCGTTAAACATTTCCTTCCTCACATTTCATAAGGCAGGCTTGACAACGGGAAGACCTGTGCACAACTTCCGCCTTTCAAAATAAAACATAGTCCGTTGGCAATGTCTTTTTAAGTTCTGTTAAGCAGAGCATAGAATTTTGAACAAAGCCTTTTTCCAAAACCACAGATCTATTTGTGGATTATTTTTTACTTTGCACACAAAATTTTTTGTCTATAACCTAAAGAACGCTAAACCTACAGGAAAACATGCGGTGAGGATCCTTCAATAAAAGAAAATCCTGCAAGTGAGGAATGGATCATAACCAAAGGGTGAGGGTATGTTAAAATTTTTTAAACAAAACCTTTAGGAGTTTGTGACAAACTAGGACCTGGATTATCACTTTGCCTGCTGCTGGCAGAAAGCTAACTCCAGAATGCACATTATTGATAGATTTGCTCTCCCGACTTGAATCCCATTGAAGACTTGCGAGGGTCAGCTGAAGATTCATTCCAAAAGACCATCAAATTTGAAGCAGCTTGAGCCTACAGGCTGTTATCCAACAAAAATAAAAACACAAAATGACTGATAGCGTCAAGGGTTTTATTAAATTAATTAGTTTCTGTGTTCAAAGCAAAACACAACTCTCATTTATAAATCTAGAATGCTTAAAAGGGTGTTTGAATTTTTTTGGGGAAAAAATAAATATTTTAAAATAAAATTTTGTCCTCAACTATGTTCAAAGCATGACTTCAAACATGCCCTGATTTAGATTGCATCTAATCAACAAAGAAAAAGCAGCTACGACTTTATCTATACAAGTTATTTCATGAGCGTTTCCATCTGAATTTCATAAACCAGTTTGTTTTCCTAAAGTTTATGCTGCAGATATTCATGTTGCCGTATGGCTTCATCACTGAGAATAACATCCAATCCCCCAAACACGTTTTCAAAATTCACATCCCCAATTGTTTCCGTACCTTATCTTGGTGATTTTTATGAATTAAGACAACTGCTGTTTGGCAGATGAGCAACCAGTAAATCAGAGATCAGCAAATATTTCTGGTTAAAAGAATTTCTCTACAAACATTAGAGCCATGTTCTTGTGCATAAAGTACACCGTTTATTTTTGTAATATATAGTTTTTTTTACAACAGAAACTCAAGAAAATTAATGAAATATTTCAGGTTCAGTGATGGCCATGTGTTTCAGGGAGACCAGGAAGAACTTCACCCGTCTCAACAATGGTGTCACCCTGAAAACAAAAAAACAATTTAGAGAGCAGGTCTATGACATTAAAGTTGACTAAAGAAAGGTACAAACCTTTATCATTACATAAAAATAAAAGTAACAGAGTCAGAATTTTTTTATAAAGAAAAAAAGAAATCACACTCACAGGGAAAAGCTTGGGTTTTATTTCCACGATGCCGTAAGGTCTTTGCTGTGAAGAAAAATGACACCATTGTTTAGTCTCTCCTGATCAAATAAGCTTTAATTCACTTATTGGTAACAATTATTTTCTAACTATCAAGGGCAAGAAATACAGCCTGACAGTTCCTTTGTTACAATTACATTTAATTATCTGCTTGTCTCTTTTTGTGTCTCAGAGCATCTGCTTTGATCCTAATCTGTCTCTGCACTTTAATTTGCAACAGAGGCTTCATTCTGACAGCCTTACATCACTAATATCAGATTTGCACCACTCTTGATTATTTTTGTTAGTAATTTTTGGTATTTGTAGATTTCCAGTGACACAAAAAAAGAAAGCTCTGTAACTTTGGACTGCCTTAGACAAATAATTGCTTTACTTCGCTCAGGTCAGACCCTACATTTTAATTGAATTCTTCCTATGAAAACCTACATTTAAAAAAAAGAAAAATCAGAAAAGTTTAACTTTGAAGCTATATTTTCTTTCTTTGTCTGACTGCAACAATATGGGTTTGTTTCAATATACTGATATGAGTATTTCTTCCCTAACTGTATGTCTAATTAAAAAAAAACAACAAAAATAAACACAAAATGTCACCATTTCTGTGAACTTACAGCTGCGTGGTATTTCACATAGTAGTGGGCAAGCCAGGCAGGTATCAGCAGCCGTGTTACTGTGAAAACACCACCTTTGTACACCTGGTAGGTCTGCAAATACAGAAATGGATCAGCATTAAATAAATAAACTTAAAAAAAAGATTTAAAAAAGGTAGATAATTTCAAGACATTTTAGTTAACAAATAATGACCATTTTTTCTCAACTCGAGGATTAAACTGGCCAGTAAGGCTGCAAAGGTATTTGAGTGCAGTCATTAAATGGTTACATGGAACATATTGAATAGCATCTTCATAACAAATACCTTGTGAAGACTTAAAGACTTTTAGTTGAAATATAAATTTAAAAAATCAAATGAAGGTTGATACAACAACAGCAGATATTTAATGATTGTGGTGCTAAGCCGTTCAGTGATTTATAAACTAACAGCAGTATTTTAAAGTGTATTCTTTGAGCTACAGGGAGCCAGTGTAGGAACTTTAAAGTGAGTCGTCCAAACTTCAACTTCCCCACTGACTCCATGATATTTTGTCCCAGGATTTACTGAGTAAATAAACATGCTACAAGTCTCCAGAACCACAAAAATGGGGTTCTGGACACTTGCATATTTGAAATGCTGAAAATAAGCATATTTTCAGCTTATGCTTAATTCTTCTTCTACAACGGATTCTCCAATGTTCAACAGGCTGAAAAAGTTTAAGACTGCACTTATCATTAAAAGTGTGATGTGTTGACTTTGGATAAACTTATTGCAGCATTGTTTTTAATTTAACCATTCAAAATGTTCCTGTGTCATTTTGATTTACGAACTTAACAGAGAAGTTAGATTTACAAAATTAGCAGAGAAGACTCAATCATTTTAACCGTCAGAGTAGCTTTATCTACACAGGTCTGATGATTTACTTCTACATACATTTTACTCTGTTTGCTGGTGAACTTCAATCAAAGAATACATTTTCTGGGTACTGCAAATACAGTAATTACAATTGCTCAAACTGTGATCTGAAATTTAACTAAACTGATAAACTACAGAAGATGTAGCAATTGGTATTGCACTGTAAAATATGCAAACAATGGCCTATATACAGACCACTGTTTTAATTAGATACTTTAAGCCTAACTAAATAATTTTCGCACCATAATATCATTGTAAGTTTAATGAAGCGCACATTTATCTTAATACAGCTGTATCTCGGTTCAGATCGCATTTAATATAACGTGTTGTTGTGTTTTCATGACTCACGTAAAGCCTCCACAGGCTCTTCGGCTCCAGAAACCCGGCCCAGAACTTAGCGACAGGCCCGAGAGGTTTGGGCTGCAGCACTGGCTCCCTGTGACTGAGCTCCTGGTCCTTTAGCCACTGCCTCCGGAGCTTCACTAGCTGCTGGAAGCGCAGCTTCTCGTCTGGTGGGTAGCCAGACATTATCATGCTTGAACGTTCAACCTCGACAGACCTACAATGACACCATGGAGGACACTTCCCTTAGCAGACAAGAGTAGCCGGAAATGCTACAAGAAGACAATTTAAGAGTTTGACTAATCTGAGAGTGACATCTACTGGACAACAATAGGAAGGAAACCGGTTGAGGGATACAGGCTGGGAAAAGGGAGAGAAAAGCTTTTGCGAGGTGGGGTTTATATGTCCCTGGTTTTCTCCTAAATACACCAAAATTAAATTAAAAAAAATAATAAAATCTTAACAATACTTTACAAGTAAATGCTGCATGAATTATTCGTCTTTAGCTGAAGCTTTTTGGAACTGCTTTGCTGTTTTTATATTATTAATTTTAGCCGCTAGAAGGCGCCAGAAGCAAAATTCTGACAAAAACAAAGAATAATATTCCTTATTTTAACGGAACCTACCTTAAACTCGGGATTTTTTTCAAGTAATACGTGGAATATTTTATTAGGAAGTTAATTTCAAGAGACATACGTGACGTTAAACGGTTCTCTGCATCACACATTCATTTCTATGTGTGTGAAGGACACCTCACTACTTGTTCTTTTTTTTTTCATTTTTGTTGTTATTGTTTGTGTATCTGGGTGTATTTTATTTGCCTGTCACTTGCTGCATAAACGGGATTATTCTATTCTATTCTATTCAAATTGGCATGCTAATAGCTGAAATAGTGAACATTTCCCCCTTTTAGATCAGTTAAGATGATTACAATTCTTTATATTTGCTAAATGAGAGAATAATTTGACAGAGAATTGCCTGGAGAAGTATTTTCTTCATTTTCTCCACATCCAGAAAATTACACGTTGTCAGTATTTGGTAGATCTTCCATTCGAACCGTATGACTTCGTTTTAGGCATCGTTTAATAAGCTTCTCCCAGTAGTTTGCTACAATATTCTGTTCGTAATTTTATAAATAGTTAGGTTAAAAGGGACCCATAGCTTTCCACCAGCTATAATTGATCAAAATAAAATAAAAATAAACATACAAAAAGAGGGATTCTTTTACTTTGAAAGTAGTCGGAAATAGTCATATGACGTCCGTCCTCGCTGTTACTTTTAGCATCATGTCTTTAATTAGCTAACGCTTGTTTATTTTTGGGATTGAAGCTCAATAAAAAAAAAAAAACACCACACAATTTGCAAATGTTTCTCGACTTAGATTTTAACACTTTATAAAGGTAAGAGACGTTTAAAACGCATGTTTTCGTCGGGTCGCTGTTAAGGCTAGCCATTCTGTGTAATTAACCTTGGTGCGGTTTTGTTAGGATGGTTTAATTATCATTAAACAGCTACAAGTAAAACGTTAGATGACAACAGAACTTTTAAATTACTGTGAATGTTAGTCATAGGTCTAAGCTTAGTTTCTGGTCAATTAAATACGTTTGTTTTTAGAAGCAGCTAGCGCTGTCATGTGAGCTAAGCGATAACAGTGAAAATCTGTCCTGACCTGTATTGTATAAGCTTGAATTTCGACTTACATGTGGTAACAATGAAGAAAATAATATCACGTTAATACCATTAAAACGGTTCCCATAGTTTTCTTAGAATAGATAAAGAAGTCAAATAGGTTTATTAAAACTAATAGTCACAACACAGACGATGGCATACAGGTGCATCTCAATAAATTAGTCTATTATTTAAATAAATATTCCTGTTAACTATGATGATTTTCTGCGTACACCCAATGAAAACATACCATTTAAGATTAGAAGATTACATCAGACCAATGAACACCATTTATTAGACATAAATATGGGCTTAATGAGCATTATGTCCGAGACTTACTTAAAGGTTTTTATTTTCAAAAGGTAATTTTACAAACAAGCCACATTGCAAGGCATATTCTAATTTCCTCAGATGTGCTAAAGCTTGGAGATAGTTGTAGAGAGTAATGTTTACATGTGTTGCTTAGGATGCATTTTGTGTTTCACTTTAAAGGTTTTTAATTATATGGACAAATTAGTCTGAGATAAAGTGAATCTAATGTGTCTTTATTTCTCTCATGGATTTTTTTTTTCTTTTCTTTTTTCAGGACAATCCCAGTCTTTGGATGGAGTCATTTTCCAGCATCTCGCTATTTTCTATAATCATACAAAGGGTCCTCAGGTTTCAGGATTCAGGTCATAGTGCAACAAAGTTGCAGAAGAATGGTCAAATATTTTTGTAGCTCCACAGACATAAAGAGCACATGGGACCATGTTGTCTCTGCCTTTTGGCAGAGATACCCTAATCCTTTCAGGTAGTGAAACTCTTTTCATTGTCTCTATTATATCAAGCCATATTGTTGAAACATATTTGGAGGATATGAAAAGTGAAAAAGGGATTTTTGTGATGAGTGGTAATGTGACCCAAATGTTATGTTTTACATAAAAATAAAGCTTTGTTACTGCTAACTTGTTAGAATGCATTTAGGTCGGACTAAAATATCCACTCTCGGTAGCTGTTTTATTATAATAAACAGCCTTTAGAGAATTTGCAACAGATGGCGCCTTTGTGTCTAAAATAAATGCACAGCATTTTTAAAAATATCATTAAAATGTGCAAAAGGTGTCTGGCGGTTATAATAAATGATGAGGCAAATTCTAAATGAATCAATAAAAGCACCTTCCAAAGACCATTTTTAATATGCAACACATGACACTGAATGTGCATTGCTCTGAAAGAGCAAGACGACCTCAATCATGATTAGAACAGAGAACTGAAAAACGTCACCAGGGAAGTAAAACTAGGCTCAGTCTGTTCAAGTTCTCTGGAGGGTAATCTGCTTCTTATCTCCGGCTGCCCCGGCCCGTTCTTTTTACAATGAGAACATTAAGAGTTTTGCAACACGTTGCAAACACTGATCTGCGATCTTGAGACTAGAAATAAAATTAATATAAGAACAGTGAAATGAGCTCAGTGATGACTGTAAAAAAAAACACACACACACAAAATCTAGACAAAAGGTTTTCAACCTGAATTAACAAAATTATTTGATGTCAGACTCAGGAACATTTATTAAAAGTCTAGTTGTTGAGTTGGTTAAATGAAGACCAAACATAAACAAATAAATTAACGTAAATACAAAGTCAATCAATGTCAAAGCCACTCTCTTGACTCATTTAGCTCTCAGCCAAAACTGCAAAAGTTAATTTCAATCAATAAGATAAAATACATTTGTGTCATTTGTTGTGGCTGTTTGGGAACTTTGCAATTATCTTTAAAAGAAACATTGGTCCTATTACTGGGCCTTAGGAGACCCTCAGATGAAAATTTTAGCATATAGAAATCTATTTTCTCCACAGCAATGTCAGATGTTTTTTTTTAGTTAAAAACAAATACACATGGATCATATTGTTTAGTATGTCAAAGATCACATAGATGATTCTATAAAGGATATTCTTTTTTATATGTTAGTGAAATGCTTTGACAAAGAAACAGAACTGTAGTCTCTGTTTTCTGACTTTGTTTATCAGTAAAGGGATTAGCTTAACGTGATAACAAAGCCTTCATGAAATCCTTCACCACCACTGTTTATACACAATACAAAGTCTCAAAGGTATAAAAATACTGAGCACCCAGTGCTAACGTGACTCTATGTCTCCCAGCACCCATGTTCTCACTGAGGACGTTGTGTACCGGGAGGTGACCACGGACCACCGGCTCCTCTCCAGACGCCTGCTGATGAAGACCAATCGGCTGCCTCGCTGGGCAGAGCGGTTCTTCCCTTCCGGCATGTCTCGCTACGTCTACATCCTGGAGGACTCCATTCTGGACCCGGTCAACAGAAGCTTGACCACCTACACGTGGAACCTAAATCACACGACTCTCATGGTGAGGCCTCATTCTCTGTGAAAAGCAAAAGGAAAACAGGAAAATATCCTGTTACATGTAAAACATTTTAGCTTAGAATCTAGTATTAGCGAATTTTTGTTCTAATGAGTGGGCACACTTTTCTCTCTCCTGGTTCAGTCTGTGGAGGAGCGTTGTGTTTTCTTAGATTCAGCAGAGCAGCCATCAACCACACAGCTAAAACGGGAAGCATGGATATCTTCAAGCATTTTTGGCTTCTCCAAACCCATTCAGGTACATTTACTTGCAGTTTACTTCCATAAGCTCACCTGTGCAAACCTTTGGATTGCTTTATAGACGTCCCTTTTAAACGCTCGTTTCTTGTGACGTGCAGACATTTTGAGTTCTGCCAAGGTGTTTAGAAGTAGCCAAGAGGCTGATTGTATGTTTGGAGAAGCTGCAGAACTCCACTACTTAGGGGGGAGAATCAGTGGACAGGACAGCTGTTAAGCAAATAGAATTTTATTGTTGAATAGAAGTCTGGAAATCTCATTTGCAGTTTGAGTTTGTAACATGAGAAAGTATTAAAAAGTTTAAGGGGGCACGAGTACCATTCCTAGTCACTGTTTGTAATTTAGTTCACCTGTCAACGGGAGTTTATTCATTTTCAAATGTTTAATCATTTGATCTATTACTTTAAGGGTGTTGTAGAGAACATTTCAATTCAAAGTACTTTGCAGGATGAAAACATAAAACAGAAATATACTGCATCGACATGAAGGAAAGTGATGAAAAGTCTGAAGACTGAAATTAATGATGTTTGTATTGGTATAATAAATGTAAGAGTCAAAGGCAACTCTAATAAGCAGATGGGGTTTTAGCTTCGATCTAAAGGAAGTCAGTGTTCCAGCAGTTTTTCAGTTTTCTGGATGTTTTTTCCAGATTAGTGCAGCATAAAAACTGAATGCTTCTTCTCCATATTGCAGAGTATTTTAAAATCATAGATCTGGAGCGTTGATGTGACAACAACATGGCTTCAATGTATTTTGGTGCTAAGCCATTCAGTGATTGCTAAACCAAATATCTTCATGTGTGTTCTCTGGGTCACAAGGAGCCAGTGAAAGAACGTTGGGCCTGGGTGATGTGCTTTATGTTCCTGGTTTTAGTGAGAACGCGAGCAGCAGGAGCGCTCTGGATCAGCTGCAGTTGGATGACACTTCAGATAGACCTTTGAGGACACTGTTGCAGTAATCCAACTAAAGATAAATGCAAGATCTTGTTGGGATATTAGACCTTCAATCTAAGCAGTACTAAAACCATTAACTGTAATTAAAATCATAATATTCCAGACTTTATTAAACATCTCCAGTCAGACAGAGACACATAGGAGTGTACTTCTGTTGTCATTAAATTACCATTTCCTGTTGTGTACTTTCCCAGGAGTTTGGATTGGCCCGCTTCAAGAGCAACCAGGTGAAGGCCATGAAGGGGCTGGAATACGCTCTGTCCAATCTGCAGGGTATGTATGCTACGTTTGAGCTTCAGATGAGGGCAAGGTGAAGTGTAACGTCTTATTAATATGTAATATGTTTAAATAACAAAAGATTTGAGAAACTTCTCCTGTTGTTCCTGCTCCGGCAAAAGTATAAAGTTTGGAGGTCTGACATAAAGACAAAGTCACTTTTGAGAAAGAAAACCATAAACCGTTCAGTTAGAAACAAATGTAATCTGCTATTAACAGATAGCTGCTTGTTTTGATCTGTCACAGTTAGGCCTGTCACGATAACAAGTTTTGCTGAGTGATTAATTGTCTCAAAAATTATTGCGATAAACGATAATATTGTTTGAAGACATTTTTACACTGATTTAATGGAAATGACGTAATAATGCATGCGATTTCCTGCCAAAGATAGATACACTTTACTTTCAAAAGAACATTTAACACTGGAACTGATAAACAAATAAACAAAACAACCAAAAACAAAATGTATTCTCAGTCTCCATTGATAAAAAAGTTTACTTGAATAAAAACTAAACAACATAAAGCCAAAGTGGAAATAAATACTGCATTCAACCAAAAGAGGGCAGATTATGAAGTCTATATACTATATTGCCCTTCAGTAATAATTAGATTTAAATAGAGAAGATGGGCACATCGACTACCTGATGCAATAGTTCACACTACATGATTTTTTGCTCCTATTTTTCCCCTTACAACAATCTTAAAACGTTGGTTGTTCTAAGATTGTGACTTGGGATTTCGTCATCCTGTAGTGTGTGGTGTGTTAAGGTAGGTCGTCATGGGCTCCGATCTAAATCAGGAGTTTTCCCAGACTGGGAGCGTTAACTCCACCTGTTCAATGTGACAGGCAGCCAATCAGAAAGCACAGATTCCCTCCTGGCTTTCTGAGGGGAAATTACAGAGGGGAATCCCAAACAGCTGATACAGCAACCTGAAGTCCAGCAACATTGGAGATGATATGTGGAAACAACATTAATGTTTATTCAACATGAAAAGAATACAGAAATGACAAGGGGACAAGTTGGAGCGAAATTGCTGCTGCAGTTGATAAACCTGGTAACTTTTCAGCTGTTCTTCGTTAACGTGACGTAAATAGGTTCTAATGATTTTCATTCAGTCAGGACTGACACTAGCCACATGCATTGCAGGTAGATTGTAGTAAAGCATTGATTAATGCCTGGTTTTAAAATTAGTTAACTGGACTTGTAGCCATTATTTTGTGCCCATTGTTGGACACCACACGGCAGGAACGAACCGATAGAACCTTTTATACCTAGGATTTCTGTCGACTAATGTGTGATCTGTCAGGTTTTGAAAATGGGCCGACAATCGGCCGACGTCGTGTGCGCTGGGCTTTACACTAAGGAAATGAGGAAGGGGGTGTCCGTGGAGAGCACCGGAGTTGAGCCTTTTTTCATTCAGTGTCATCAACAGAAAGAGAAAAAGGCCGGAAGAGACGATAATGCCGATAATTAAAATGACGCCGATAGTTTTAATTTATCATTTATCGCGACAGGCCTAGTCACAGTGTAGCTTCTTGCTGGTAGTCCTGTGCTCCAAACTGCGTTGTGCTGATGCAGCAGCGTACTGTTGTCTAAAAGGGCGTTCTCCCATTGTTGTGATTCTGTTTTATTGCCCCATTGTTGATGGCTCTGCAGGACTGGGCATCAGGCTGACCGTTGGGGTGAGTATGTTGGGTGGGTGGTGGGGTGGCATCAATTTGACACTCTTGGCCTCTGCCCATGGTTGTCACATGAGCCTGCAACAATAGATAGAGTAGTGGAGGTACCGACACCCCCATTCTTCTGGGAAAATTTTACCAGTTAGAGCAACAATGTCTTTATGTGGTCCTCAAAACACCAATAAAATGGCTGTTTTGATGCAGCATGGATAACCTAGCATTACTTCCAGCAGTTGCAATTTGTGAAAAATTGCCTGCATGCATTATTATGTATAATTCATTTTTGTTTGTCTCAAGCAAAAACTCTAGCGGCATCTAAATATTAAAATAAGCTGAAAATGCATGATATAATCAGAGCATGTGCATTGCTTCCATATCTCAGATTAAAAGGCCCAAATAAAGTCATTGTTATTTAGTACATTTTGATTTGAAGCTTGTGGTTTGTTTTTGTAGTTTTTCTGTTACTGTAGACTGTCAGTAAGTCACATAGCCTAGAAACACACCAAGTTTTGGTCCTTCTTATATATTGTAGTCATTTGGTTGTAGGGATTTTGATTCAGAGCCAAATTTGAGGGAAAGTGGTGAAGTGTTATGTGTGCAAAGGATTTCAGAAAAATTGGCATGCGGTTTTCCTAGGTCTGTTTTTCTGCTGTCATTAGCTCCACATAAAAACAGACTGCTTTTAATTTTCTGCCTTAAGCATGTAGCTGCATGTTGCATTTCTGTTTTGCTGTTGACAAACTGTCACTGCTGCCAGCAGCAGTTGTTCAAGAAGCCTGGAGGAATTTATTTCCATATGCAGAGGTTTTAACCCTTGAACTTTTTCACATTTTCTCCAAGTTGTAAAGAAGGTTGAAGCAAAGTTAGGTTATACAAATATCTCAACGTCATCCAGTAATTGGAAGATCACGGCACAACTGCACTCTAGCAACATTAGACAGTGAGCGCGCTAATCTGAGAAGCAACCATCGGTTTTGTTCATTGTAGGTCTGGACGAGCTGCAGAGTCCCACAGCGCCTGTAGAGAATATGGCAAACGTGTGAGAGAAGGTGCTTTACTCTGAAAGCTAAACTGAAAACTCTCTCCTGCATTCAACATGCATGGTGCAAAACTAAAACCCCATCCTGAATGCACACCACACTTTTCAGATTTTTTTACAGCAAAAACAAGAAAAATGTCATTTTCCTTCCAGCTCATAAGTATGCCCAAATTTGTGTTGGTGTGTTACAAAACAAGTTGTCGTCTGTGGTTGTAGTGTGACTAAATGTGAAAAGGGTCAAGAAGATGACGATTTCCTGAGGCGCCTTAGAAAACCAAACTTGTATTTTGTTCTACTCCCACTTTGCTTTCTGTCTCTTAGCAAGTCATCAAACTGCACGTTCTCAGGTGCTTGGATGTTTTGAGCTTACTAAAAATCAGGTGACAGCTGGGATATTGTGTTATATGTTTACCACATTTGAATTTTTAATTTTGAAGAAGGAAAAAAAAAAACAGAATTGGTAAAAGATTTGAGTCGGCAAGTCAAATCTCAAAGCAAACCAAAACTTTGTCAGCCTCCAGAAGCCTCATTGGTACATCTCCTTTTTTTTTTGTTCTTTTACAAAATAAGCAAAGCCTTCTTAGCATAAGTACTTTAAGAATATTGGAGTAAACTTTTCACAGTAGCTGCGATACACCGAGGCGACCTCAGAACTTTTCTACCTGCTTTTTCACTTTGCTGAAATCCGCTGCAAGGTTTGAAGAGACCGGTTCATCCCTGCTGTCCATTCTGTCTTTATTGTGCTTATTGCTCTCCCTTGAGGTTCGAAGGTTCACCGTCAGGACAGACACACACACACACACACTCAGGCACTCACACTCCATAGCCCACGGCAGTGAATCCATTGTGAGCCAGTTCAAACCAGCATACAAATGACGGTGTTCTGTTTACTTGTAGGATCTCCAAGGTCCTCTGTGCTTGTTGTTATGTCACCTATTCATCTGACATCCTTGAGTCCATAATATGGAAAACAGATGACTGGCTGTCTGGAACTCAGACAGCTCTCAAATGAACTCAGATTAAATTAAAGCCTTTAAGATATTGCCTGTTTAGAGTAAGGATACAGAGACTCATTCTCGTTTTAAACTCTTATTTTTTTGGAAATGATCTCAGGTAAGCCAATAAGTGAGAGTTAAACCCATGGTAGTAATTGCAGTTGAGCCTTGCACTCCTAGCTTGATGCCTGCAGCATCGGTAAATCTGTCGACATGCTTAGACAACGGTGCCTTTGATGCCTCCTCAGATTTTCTTAAAAACACAAAAATATTACAAGAAAGTCACCTGAAACCCCGCCTTGCAAAAGTTATTCTGTCCCTTTAACATGTTCACTTTTTTTTTTATGTGACAACCACAACAAAGGGTCGTTGGGTGGTTGTGTGAAATGCCTTAGGACAAATAAAGCTCTTTCTATTCTCATGGTCATTAGTCATGAAACACAGCAGACAGATCAGAGATAAATGTGTTGCACAAATCAAACCTACACAGCTGCCCACCTGAACGGACAGACTGGGTAAGAAAGCCTTTACTGAAGAAAATCCTGCCTTAGTGTTACAGTGGACATGTGGGAGAAGGCGATCTGGTCAGATGAGACCAAACTGAACCTTCTGGCCTACATGCAGAATGTGGCAGCATCATGCTGTGGGGATGTTTTTCAGGGATGCAGGGAAAGGAAGGCCGGTCATTTGATGGGAAGGTTAGTGGCGCTAAATATCGGACAAAGATTTCAGGCTTCCAGCAGCGTGGTCATCCAGTCTGTAGATAAAGCGTGTTCTGCTGATTGTCTGTTCTGAACAGACAATCTTTGCCAAGATTTGAAAATTGATGTTCAAGCTTAATCTTTGTGGTTGAGCTTGAACTATTTTTCAAAGAATAATGTTCAAAGCCACGTAGGCAGAATCCTAAAGACTTCACATTTACACACTACTGTTGGTCTACGATTTAAAATCCCAATTAATTATACTGTGTTCAGGTTTGTAGTTGCAACCTGGCAAAACGGAAAAAAAGATCAAGATGTATGAATACTTTTTCAACGAGTCATGCAGATGTTGAATATTCATGCCTTGGTTATTGATTTAAGGAAAGTTGATCTTCTTTCTGTCTGATCCCGCTCTGGTTCTGGTAGGAGAGGCGCCGCAACGGCTACTCCGGGACTCAGTGAGACCCCCGTCAGAAAAGGCCAAGGAGGCGGCCAAGACTCTGGCTTCAGCTGCCGCCGCTCCGCAGAAATCCCAGCAGTACGTCTGACGGCCGGGAGCGGGAGGCTCAGGGCCTAAGATGAGGGCTAACTGCGACTGACTTGGTTCTTTTCATCATGTGTGTGTTTTTTTTTTCTTTCTGTCTCAGTTATGTTAAATCTCAGGTGTTTGTATGAAAGCCGTCTGCCTTTCAGTGCTAGAAAATGTCAGTGAGCCAGGTGTTAATGCTGAGTCCAGATAACTTCACATTTTAAGTTCTCCCAGTAGAGAGAGACGATGTTGATTTTGTTTTTACTTTTTAGAGCTAATATATAGAGCTAATATATGCATCAGTAATTTGTGACATGATCATTAGAAAGCATAAAATGCCAATGCTGATACTGTCGATCACAACAGACTGGCTCTATCAGAATGAGCAACATTTTCACTGATTTACTGTAACGTATTCAGGCTGTAACTGAATGACTGCTTCTGAGGTGCAATAATGAAACTGAATCAACTTTTATTTTAAAGCTTGTTCTTAAGATCGTTCTGATTTCAGCGACTGCATTCCTTTCAAGTTTGTATTTGACTGGATTTTTATTTGTTGTTTAAGCCTTGGATAAAAGATACAATATGACGGATGTATTCCTGATTTTTTTTTTTTTTTTCTGGTCATTTTAAACAGACAAGCTCTTATAAAATAGAAAAATCTACAGCACGTCCAACTTCAGAAAGCTCTTTTGTTAAACGAGCTTCAATAGAACTTAAAAAAAAAAGGTTACATGATTGACATGCTTATTGTTTATGGGATCAGCTAACGTCTTTCTGCTGCTGCAGCAAGAAGCTCCACTTTGACCTTTAAAAGTTAATATTCCAGACTTCAGCTTCACAGCTGCACAAACCAAACAGGAAGCCCCCTAACATTTCAGCTCTTTTATCTGCCTTTTCCTGCTGCTTTGCTCAGCTGCGTGCATGAATAAGTCACAGCAACATGTTTATGTATAAAACATTTTAATTATATTACAATGAGACAACACACAATACCTTCAAGTGTTTGCTAAAATGTAGCCAGCACCAGGTACTCGTGTAGACGCGCTCATACGCACAAAACCAAAAAAAAAAAGGAACTTAATAACATCTTCTGTATGCAATTACATATCCTCTATAAAGGAACATATTTCACAGGTCTCTGGCACAGAACTCTCCCTCCCCTGCTCAGCACGCTGGTCCCCAACTGTTTCTCCATAATCCTCTGTACTAAACCCCCAGCCAGAGATCCTCCTGCTGATGCGGCTCTGGAGGGTTCTACCTCTACGTGTGAAGATGTGATGAAGGCTGAAAAAGGGCGGAAAGCTGACCTAAAGCCTAAAGGGTACTTAAAGCTATCCACGTTGTATTACAAGACACAAATTCCTAATTAATCATGGAAGGAATAAAAGTGACCATTTGTTTGGCAGGAATAATATTTCTAATGGAAGTCATTGTGTGGATTTTAAAAGCAGCAATAGATTCTGATCTCTGTTCAAGGTGTGCTGATGTTATTTTCTCTGAGCCTGTTGATGTTTCCAAGCCTACATGCTTTGCAGAAATTGCACTATACCTACGCTAATCTCTGAGCAACAGTAACGCGAAAGTAGGCATGGGCCAGTAAAGATATTCTCCCGATAAAATGTTGAGCAAAAAAAAATAAAATTACCACGGTGATAACAGAAAAATATAAAACATCCAATTGTGTTTGTCTCAAAGCAACCAGAGCTGCCCATCGCATGAGAAAAGTCTCACAGAAAGTCTGTTTCCAACCACCTGACTAGCAGGTGGGGCAGCTAGCATCGTGTTACTGTGGCTCCATCTAGCTGAAGAAAAAACTCTGGTCACTCCAAAGCCTTATTTTGGCATTTCATTTAAAGTGCCTTTCAATTACAGATGCACTGATAAATCATTAAGACATTGGAATCGACCAATTTCCACCCAATATCAATACTGTTAAAAGGACTTTTAAAAATCAATCATCCAGAGCCTCGGAACTAGCCATTCAGGATAGCATTAGGATAATATTTCTTAATGTTATTTTGGATACAGAACTACAACCTCCACCACTCACAGATTTTTGTCCTTTATGTTGCAGTTCTAAAATGTATTCATTTATTTTTATTAAATTGGGAGGCGATTCCTGACACCTGGTCAGAAAAAGCCTAATTGGTGCATTTCTACTTTAATGCTACTTTCAGTTTTTTGTGGTTTTGAAATCTGAACCTTTTAAAGCCTCAATACCAGCAACTGGCCCATGCCTACGCAGAAGCCGACATCAAAACTCATCTTTGCTTGCATGTGTTGTTTATATATGTACATTTATACATATACATTTATATTTATTCAGCTCATACAATCTCTGCTTAGAAAAGGCACATCTTTACAGGAACCTCCATACACGCCTTCCCCCTCTTAAACCTTAACCAGAATGTTGACTAACGTCCGGTCGGCTGCTCAGCAACCACTCAGCATGACTGTGTGTGCTATATTTTTTTTTCCCAACGACAGAACTGAAACATCATAATCTCACATCCGACTCTGAACTCGCCCCAATCCCTGTTGCGTCTCATACAGGAGGTTCTGTGCGAGAGAATCATCCCATGCCTTCAATAATAGTATACTCAGTTGTTCATTTTGACCAACATGGATGCCTTTTTTTTTTCATTTGTTTGTTTAGTTTTTTGCAACTAACAGTCATGTACAAATGCTCTGACATGAATGTAAACTGTTTATGACCAAAAAAAAAAAAAAAATTTAACCTGGGGTTGGGTTTCTTCTTTTTTTTGTGCCCTCCTGCAGTGTATGGAGAGAGTGCAGATAGGAGGTAAAAAAAAAAAAAAAAAAGTGTTGGTCACCATAAATGCACCACAGAGTAAGAGCAAAATAAACCACCTGCTTGTCTTTAAAAATCCCTGCCCTGCCCACCCTCCCTTGTCTGAAAGCACAAGATGGTCATATTGCTGTTAGTCAAGAAGTCCTCCTGATCGATGGGTAACACTAGTTTTTTTTTTTCTTTTTCAGTTTGGGTCGGACCACCTGGGAGCTCGGAGGATAACACCTTAAGCTGCCATTGATTGGATTATTCTTTTATCACTCCTCTCCCAGGCGGCTCCCGCAGAACAAACATTTAGTCAAAATACAATAATTGTAAAAAAAAAAAATAATATTAAAGAAGATGAAGAAGCTTCAAGCCCAGACGTTTAGAGCCCCCCCCGCTGGTGTCTGTTCGGTGGGGCTGTGGAGCGAATAGAAGCTGCCATGGGAGTTCACCAGTGTGTGTGTTTTTTTGTTTATTTCCATGACAGAGGTGGCTGGGGCAGCGGGGGCTCCTGGATAGGGTGCGGCGGTGGCTCCAAGCAAAAGCCAAGGGGCACTGATGTTCGTCACAATACCCCTCTGCTTGTGGAAGTGTAGAGAAAACAAGGAGGAGGAGGGGGGGGGGGAGTGTGACCTGAGTTGGGGAGGTAACGAGGAGGAGGAAGAGGAGGTGGAGGAGGAAGGCTCACCAAGGCACAGAATGACAGCAGAAGAGTCACCCAAGAGAGGGGGGGCCAGTGTATGAGCTCCCCTGCCCCCACTCTCCCTTCAACAAGCCTGGCCTCCTGTCTGTCTGTCTCTTTTATATAGATATATATTTATAGATATAGATAGATATACTCACTCTTTTTTTGACTTTTTTTTCCGCTTTAAAGAACATTTAGGAAAATATAATACAAAACTCAGTACAAGAAATATAGAGTACACTAGCTGGTTTCACTTTAAGTGATGAGTAGCTTCTTTTCTTTCCAGGTTTTTTTTTTTCTTCTATTTTTAGCAGTTTTGTATTTTTTTGGTCAGACCCACCCGCCATAGTGGACGAGCTGCTGTTTTGTGTTTTGTTTTTGTTTTTTTTTAAAGTGCCAAGCTCTACAGACTGCAAAAAGACCGAGGGGTGGGTGGGTGGCTGGGTGGGTGGGGTTGAGTGAGGTGGAGGTCGGAGGGACTTATTGATTACTAACACCGTCAGAGAGCAACAGGAGCGCCTCGTCTGTCCATAACCACTATTGTGCATCAGTTACAGTCAAAGCCTGGGGGAAATTCATCCAGAAAAGCCGAGAGGAGCAATAATAATAATAATAATAAAAAAGGTAGGAGAAAGCAAAGAGAAGAGCATTACTTCTGCTGGAAAAACTGAAGGATTAGTTTGCTAAGTTCTGTATCTCTTAACAGAACAAGAACAGTTTCCCACTGAGTTGTCAGCTTTGACCTGTTAATCGGACGCTGTAAATTCAGGCGAAGCGACAGAGCTGCGGAGAATTTTCCAATTCTTATCGTTAGGTGGCGCTGTGCAGACGGGCAGAGGTCAGTTAGTGAATCTGACGCAAAGGTCAGCTTACCATCTACAGGTCAAAGAAACAAAACACAACATAAACATCTCCCAATAACAATAGCTCGTGGTCCGCCAGGATCACTTCAAAACTTAAGAGGAAGCCTCTTATTTGCTACATCAATTAGCTACTGAGAAGGAAAAAACAAAACAAAACACAATGTTTGGGTTTTTATAGTTGTAGGGCAACTCATTCCTTTCTGTTTTTCTTTCTGAATTAGTAGTCCATCCACACCATCTGGTGGTATAGTGTAGTGGTCAGTAGTGTGGAGTTAGTGGTTAGGTGACCCAACCAGAGGGAGACGTGGACAGTAACTGGATTATCTATTTACACTGTTTCTGCTCCTGCAGCTCTGATGTTTCTCCTGTCGTCTTCACTGAAAGATGAACTGACCATAAAAAAAGGTTGTGGATAAAGAAAAAAAAAAAAAAAAAGTCACAATGTGTGTTGCATGCTTTCAGCAACCTGGCTGTGCATTCAGGATGTGATGAAGATGAACAATAAAGGGTCGATGCATTTGGACTGTGATCGTGCTCTTAATGTGACCTTTTAAGGGCCTTGGAAAAGTATTCACACCCCATGAAGTTTGTCACATTTTTCACGTTACAATTATAATCTTCAATGTAGTTTGTTGGAAATTTCGTAGCATTTGTCAGCAGAAAGCTTCAAGATGGCTATAAATATTTAGCAACAGTCATTTCTCTATGTAATGGTTGACAAACAGAAGTGCTTTTCTTTTTTTTTTAGTGCAAAGCCTTGTTTGAACACTTTTGCCTCAGGAAGATAAATGAAACTTGCTTTTGCATTAAGCGATTAACAGGTCAAAGCTGTTCTTCTTTACTGCCTGACTAAGTAATTATCTTTCTAATTATCAGAAAGAAAAGCCACAAACTCTCCTCTGCGCTGTCTGAGCCTGCAGCAACACTAGGTTAGAAGGGGTTGTGGGGGGCAGGATGCGTTGGGGGTCGATGGGTGCCAGGAAGGGCTCGGCTAGCATGTCAGCCTGCAGAGGCGTGGCCTGGAACAGGTGGAAGCCGTACTGCCGTCGTGGACCGGTCTGACGCAGGTAACAGGCGGCGTCGAGGGCGGGAGGGAATCAGGAAGGAAAAGCAAAAGGCTGGGAGGAACTGGTTGGTTGAGCGACGGAGGGTGCCTAACAGTGGTGCGGTTGCAGTCTGTGGGAATGTGCGGCTGTGTAGCTGGTATCGCTGGAGCTGCTCTGGACGCCGTAGTGGTCCTCCTCTTCCTCCTCGTCCTCCTCCTCGCCGTCGCTGATGCTGTCTACGCTGTCCACCTCGCCCGGGGTGAACTCCATGCCCTCAATGTCCACCTCTGTTTGTACAAACAAAAGGAGACAACAAGCAAAAATGTTGATTTCCACCCGACTGTGACATATGGCACACCTGTGAGGGAGAGGGCTGCGCATTAAACCTGGATTTGGGCTGCCTTTAATTCGGAGCAAACAAGGAGATCTTTGTGTTCCAGCAGGTAATCCCCCATGCATGGATAAACAACTGCAAACGTGTTTATCTTAACGCAGGATTAGTACACATACTAAAACCGCCCAAAGCCAAGACTTTCAGGAAACTCTGTGACACCAGACTCTTATTAGCAGACATCCTGTAGCTTCCCATTCTGGACTGAAGCTTTAAAGCAGCGTGAAGATCCAACACTGACAACCTTCTTCTCTCTGAACACCAGTCCACCGATGCAACTGGTTCTTCTGACTTCTCTTGAGATTTGAAATGGTTTTCACATACAAAACCAGTCTGTCCTCAGACTGTTTGTTATTTCTGCAGCGGACACCACAACTTGCTCCAACACGCAGCACGCCGCATGACGCAGTAGCTAAAATGCCTCTTTATCTGTAATCTGAGGTGTTAACCTTTAACCCCTGGGGGACTAACCTGCTGACAGGGTTGGGGGTAATTGCCTGATCAGGCTGGACATTTTAGAGCGCGGCTGGGTGTAGTAGCTATGAGGCCGCTTCACTTCATCACATGTGGAGGACAAAAGTATTCATCCCCTCTGAATTGTTTCGCATTTTGTCATGTTACAGCCACAAACCTCAGTTTGTTTTATACAGATTATATGTGATTAACCAACAAAAAGGGATATAATGATGTTTAAACTTTTCCACAGATAAACTTGCAAACTAATTTTCTTTTCTTCAGGAGTATCTTGTCCTTAGCAGCACCGCAGCATGGTGCTGCTACCACCACGTGCTGATGGTGCTGATGGTGAATTCAGGTCGATGTGCACTGTTAGTTTCCTTCCATGTGTCGAGTTTTACATGAACATTCAACAACCTAAAAATGGGACTTCTGGTGGTTTCTAAATAATTTTCATGAAAAGTAACATTAATAGATGAATATTATCACATCACCTCTGCAATGTTTATAAAAGTTTGGAGATTTGATTAGAAATGATTAACCTAGCCTCCGTAGTTCAGGCAGTCAGTTTAGATGTAATGTCTAGTTAGATCTGCAGATCTGCTATTATAGTCATTTACTCAAAAAAATATATTCATTTAAAATGAATAAATCCCATGTTTTCTTAGCACATATTTACAAACTAAAAACTACTTTGTGTTAGTCTATCACCTAAAATCCAAATGAAACGGATAGTGGTTCATGGTGGCGCAGATAAAATGAAATGTCCTCTGTTTTGCAGAATCTGCTGTTTAAATGCTCGAACTTTGCTTTAGTTTCTCTGATTCCCTCTGAAGTGTCAGCGTACCTTGCTCTGAGTCGGTGGAGATGGTGGAGCCCATGCTGTCAGTGCGAATGCGCTCCACGGACCCCGACACGGAGAGCTGCTCGAGGCGGCGTTTGAGGTAGCGGTGCTCTCTCTGAAGCTGCTCCTTCACATTTAAAGCCTTCCTGTCCTGTTCCTCCAGCTTCTGCAGACAAAACATGAAAAAACGGCAAAGAGTGAGCGGAGAATTTCATCTTGGCCTAAACACCCCCTCCCCGTCAGATCTTCTTTCAACTGGATGCATGATCATCAATAAAATTATGTTGTGAAAGTGAATTAAAGGAAGCGAAAATGCAAATTAGTATAGAAGAGGTACATGAAATTAGTGCATGGTCCTGCTGTGGATATGAAAGTTTCTTTTCATGCTTTTTGCTTTTTATTGTGGCTCAAAATTATTAGTGCCGCTGCGAAATTGCGAACAAAAACCTTCATATAAATAGTTTTTGGAGAGCAGCTAAGAGAAATCTGCCTCTGCTTCATATGTATGCCAAAGGACAAAACAGGAAGTCATGAATGGAATCAATGATTTTGCAAAAATATATATTATCCGACTGCAAAAATATATATTAATTTCACACTAAAGGTTGGATTTGAACATTTTTAGACATGAAGTGTTCCTCTGCAACAGAAGATGATTTTCTTTTACTACTTTTAACACATCTTTGCCAAAGTTACCATCAAGTGAGGTGGCTGCAATCATTTAGTCATCATTGTAGCTGCAGAAGGCTTTTGAAAAGCAGGTTTTGCCTTGTATCTGCAAACATCCACACCTCGATCAAACTACTAAAGCTCCACACGAGCAACTTTAATGAGTGTAGCTGCTAAAGCAGAGAGATTTCCAGGTCAAAAAGGCAAAAAATAAACATGAGCTTCACAGTCATATTCAGACTCTGTGTGAGGTTATATTTTGCACTCGTTTGCATCTGAAAGTTTTCGGTGGTGAATCAAAGCCACCATGAGTCCCAAGGCCTCCTATGAGATGAGAAGACTCAACGCAGTGACGAGAATCAGCGTGCATCGTCTGAGCTCGAAAAACAGGAAATAAGGGGTTAAAACTCTTGACGTTTGAATTTTCCACCCAACCACAGTGTTGCTGCCTGTAAACAGCATGATCAGTGCAGCATGACCTAAACTGTACCCACAGGTCGCCTTCTGCAGCCTCACAGTCCATGCACCAGCAACACTTCTTAAGCATTTCTGTATTTCTGCTCGTGCATCTAGCGGATCCTCGTATCGGTGAGCTAATCTCGCCAAGAACCATAGAGGAGCCGCTTCCAAAAATTATATCATCTTCTTATCTACAGATCAGCCACCCAATTCTCTGTAAAGTCCACTTTGTTGACTCATTTGTTGAACTTGTTTATCTTCCTTTCACTGTTGAATTCAGTTTTTTTCTGATTCTGATTGGAAGATTGCAAAAACAATGGCAAAAAAAAAGCAAACAAGCAAACAGACAAGCAGAACAAGGATTTTCTTGATTTTTGAAGGGCATATTTGTTTAAATCAAATGTGCTTGTACAAAATGCACGCGCCATTTTGTGATAGCCAACAGTGTCTTGCAAAAGTATGTAGCGTATACTGTTAAACCCCAAACTTGGGATTTTACATAATGGATCAGCACAAAACAGGGCATTAATTGTGAGCTGAAATTAAATAGACACATGGTTTTTACATGATTCTAAGAAACAAGTATCTAAAAAAAAAAGTATTCATTCAGAAACTAACTGCATCCTGAGCAGAGTTAATAAACACAAGAACAGTTTGTTGTTTAGCTGGATTTCATTTGGGGTTATCAGAATATAAATGGAGCTGAATACCCATCAATGTTTTTTATTTTTAAATGTATTTCTTTAAAGCACAAAGCATTTTATTTTCCTACCACACAATTAAGTTCTGCTTCTTTGATGGTCAATCATATAAAAAGCCAGGGCAAGGCGCAACATTTAACTGGTAAAACCCACAAGGGCTGATTTTATCAATATACCTGTCCAAAAAAGCACATTTGGTAGTTTTGTGAGATAAAAATAAACTGCATAAGCTGTGGTTCGGAAGAGTAGCAACCAGCCTACAACCACAGACATTTTATATATATATTTTTTTTTCTTTTCTTTGTGGTGGTGTGCTCTTTAAGTACCTTAATGTGCATTTTGGCCCTTTTCAGCAGGCTCAGGGTGGTGTGTCTCGTGCTGTCTGGACCCAAAGGCACCAGCTTCTTCAACTGCTCCAAATAGAGCCGTAGCTTGGCACGTCTGCAAGCACACAAGAACAAAATGAGTCAGCACCTGTCAAGAACCATGAGCGCACCCACACACAAACGAGCAAACACAAACCCACGCAGACACACGCAGGTGGAGAGGATCGTCCTTAAAACTGCAGAAGCAAACGTTGCTCCATGTGTGCTCTGACCGTCACGGCCTGATCTTGTGCTGGAAAACGCGAGCAGCGATGGAGAACGCTTTGAGTTGGAAGGCGAGATCTTTTCAATGCCTCAGGTGGATTGGAGTTTTTCTTAAGAACAGCAATAAGCAGATTTGGATTTGTGTCCAGTTGGAAAATATTCTCTATTTACATAATAACTATTTCTTTTTATTTTCAGTGTCTTGCATTTTAGCTCGAGATGGTTTCCAGAATTAACTCATCCTGAAATAAATGACTCGATAAATATATTGAATAGCAATTGTCACTGCAATATTAATGTGCGCTATATCGCAAACACAAAACACTGCTTGGACACAATATGTGATGGGCCGTTATACGTGACTGATGAAGCTCCGCACAGCAAAACTGATCCAGTCAGTCCGATGGGACTATGGCTGCACTTGATGCTCACTCCTGATGGAAAACGTAGATGCTAATGCTAACAGAAAGGTGTGGACACTGTGATGACATGGAAGCAGTGAAGACAGAGAAAGATGTGGGTTCAGTGGTGATTAGCATTGAAATCTGATACTGAACAATAATATTGCAACTGTGCGTTTTCCTATTCCTGAACACATCAAAGGAGTTAAATGTGCCACATGTTTATTTGATATTTTTGCCAATAATGATAGAGAAAATCAAGGTTACAAACAACCTTTAGTCATACTGATATTTTTAGTCAAGGTTCCCACATCATAAGAATATCGTACAACTACTTGCATGGTTTTCTTTAGCTTTTTTCATGTAAACTATCGAGGTATCTTTTTTTAGAAAGAAAGAAAACATTTGTATTTACTTTGTTTTCCTAAAACAGACAGCAAATAATTCCTGCTCCCTTAATCTAAATAAGGGTAAATCTTCCAGTCTGTTAGTTAAACATAACCACTGAGGGCAGAGTCCCTGCTAGGCCGCCTACAGATAGAAGAGGTGGCCTAGCAGTGATGGAGGAATGCGACTAATGTATGCTAGCGATCCTTAAATGTCTCATAAACAGACAAACCAGCAAAACCACAAAACCACCTACAGTCAAAACTATGAGCAGCACTCACCCCACCCACCTACTCTCAGAAAAACGATCGGTTAACATTTAAATAACAATGCGAGTATGACAAAACTGACAGATAAAATGAATTTATTGTTTCTTGTGGCTGATAGTATCAACGAGGAACAGGTGGATCAGGACGCAAGACTCTCGTCAACACCCACACAGTCTCAGTATGAGGGCTTTTATTTTCTGTTTCATTCAACTTATTACCGAGTCTTTCGGTTTTCCTCACGGTGGTCTCACCCGTCTTCAAAACACACCGAAATGTCAAATCTGCTCGAATAACAGCTAGCAAAGTCGCAGGAAAAATGTGGGAAAAAAAACTGTTGACCAAAATGGCGTCAATGATATGATGAACATCTGTTCTAGTGAGTTTAATGCTGATCCAAGATGCAGATTGTGACCCTAGAAAACTCAGCATCCAGCCCAAAGTCCTGCAGGCCAACAACCCCATACCCCTGGGTAAACGGCTCTCTGGCTGCACCATCGGGATGTTTATTTAGGTGATAGCGAGGACAAATCAGAGTTAATCTGTGTGTGCAAGAGGAGCTCTTTTTCTCTTGACACTGTATATGATTCACAACGTCGACTGAGCTGGCGTGCCCCCTTTCTCTGTTCTGGGTTCATTCAGATTTGTTCATGAAAGCCTTTCAACTCTCCGTTAGTCAAGCAGGTCCGTGAACAGTTTCTTTGTTCTGGGCTCTCCGTCCCCTTCTTTCTCTCCAACTCCTTTGGCTAACTCAAACTGAACGGTAAACAAACTCCTAACAATGTGAGATCTGCTCTGACCATCACAATAAACCTAATCAGAGCAACAAAGCTCGCTGGGGCGAGTTGAAGCACGAAGCTTCAGCAATTACAGCCGCGTTGCCGCTGCAGAACGTCTTCTCTTCCTTTCAGGAAGGGCGTCACCTGCATTTTCCACAGGACCCGCAACATAATAAACTTCCTGAATGAGAGGGACGTGTTTATTTCTGAGGGATCTGGTTAGAGTTTTAATGTGTCGGAAATATGAACGAATCCTTTCTCTCTGCAGGTGTATGGAGGTGTTCCACGAAAGAGGGTATGTGAAAGTGCTCCAGCTCTTTTAATCCCCACAAACCCTCGCTCTTGGGAAAAAGAAAAAAACAAAAAAAACTCGGACCGAACCCCTTCAACTCCCTGCTCCACCCTGCCAATACCAACACGCCCTTAATCCCACTGGAAAACAAGTGTCCTCTGAGGTTAGGGGCGGGGGGCCATCCCGCTCCAGTCCAGCCACATGAAGCGCTTGGTCTGCAGCCAGGGGAAGCAGGCAGGAAGGAGCAGGGGGTCTGCAGCAGAAGGGTGTTTTTTTTTGTTTTTTTTTGGGAACAGGAGCGGGGTCTGAGTTGGTGGACGACTTTTTCTGGGGTTGAAAAGAAGGGCTCTTTCAGCGCAGTGTGCTCAGCTGCACCAAGCATCCTCCAAAGGGTAATTTGAGCCAACCGTCATGGACCCCCACCTCAGTCTCAGCTTCTCTTGTGATAAAATAACAAAAACAAGGCGTTTCCCCCCAAATAGTGCGCCTGGCGAGCCAACTCCCCGTGTAGAAAACTTTGCTTTTCATTCCTGCTCCAATGATTTGCTTTCCATACTTAAAAAAGCCTCAAAACCTCGCAAATATTTTCAGATTTCGTCACATCACAACAAACTTTAGTGGATTTAATTGTGACCGAGAAATGTAGTGCAGAATTGTGAAGTGGAAGGAAAATCATACATTCTCAAAAGTTTTCACAAATAAAAATCTGAAAAGTGTGGTGTGCTGCAGCTGGAAGGTCCTGGCCTGGACACTTTCTGTATTGAGTTAGCATGTAAGTTTTTTCCTTGTGGGGCTTCTCCCCACAATCCACCGTTGGGGGTTCGTCTCTACCAGCTTTACACATCTACAGACTGGAATTTATCCCCAAAAATAACTAACGCTCCACTCAATTTGATAGGCAGCAATTTGTAGCACAGGACTGAGAACTGGGCTTTGGTTAGGCCACCCTAACTCATTTATGTGCTTTTATGCTATTTTGTAACAGAACAGTACTCTTAAGAGCTAAGGTATCATAGATCAGACACATATTTCTGTTTTTCACTGAACACCATGATGAGACATGATAATTATTCAGGTAATTCCTTTTTGGGAAACAATCACCTTGTTAAAGCAATTATGCTTTTCTCTCCCTTTTTAACTGCAATATTCTGTGATCAGATTTTTTTTTTTTTTGCAACAGGATGTTCATTCCAAAACTGTTTCACATAAATATTCAAATCTGATCTTTCCTGATTTTGTCTGATATGCACATTTGATATGACGTTCACTAGAGACAACCTAACGCTAAATATCACAAAACATAGAAGCCGATCATGTTCATGTTTTTCTACTATCCCTACAATCAAGTGTTGGGAACAAGCACAGACATACAGAAGTTGAGGTGTAAGGCTGACTAAATCTAAATGTTCTCAGCATGACCAGCTTCCTCCTCCCAGATGACCGACAGACCCGCCCACCAGGTCACGTCTGCACGTACACAGTTAACAATAATCACACCACTCTTGCTAAATTAGAACATTTGTCAATATTTTTAGTGATTTTTCAAACCCCTGGGGAAAAAAGCAACTATTGCTGAAAATACAGTAACTTTCTCTGTTATTTGAAGACTTTGGCAACAACACGTAAAAGCAGCAATCGTACTGCAGTTACAGCGAGCAGTGAGTGCTTCCATGAGTCTGAAAGACTGGGACACTGAAGGTGTAGTGTGACCTTATAATTCCTGACAGTTATATAGTTAATAAAAAATAATTGGTGGCCAAAATCAAAATCTGCACCCCTAGTGGAAATGTTAGGGAAGTAAAAGTATTTCTGCAAAGGTCTGTATCACTGTTATAACATGTGTAATCCTCTCTTTTAAACCCTCTACATAATCTGCTTATAGTTTGCATCCTAACCCACTTGTATTCTCTGATTTATTATCTTACAGGCTTATTAAAAGCTAAATTTAAGGAAGATGTTAAGTAACTAGGGACTGGCATGTGCTACATTGAAGAAGACATTTTATACGTCTGCATGCGATAAGCAAAAAAAAAAAAAAAAAAGGGAATTCTTTAATCTCTGGTTCGAGATAAATTCCCCCAATTATTATAATACAGCAAATTAGGTATCTGTTATAATTAATTTACCCTAATGAGCTGAGAAGATTGCTGTAATCTTTGAGGTTGGGAATGATAGAAAACAGCTATAGTTTTCCCCAATGTTTCCAGCGTTGCACGATGACAAATGCACTCCAGTCAGTGTTGGGAACATCTTTGTTTAAGGAGAGCGTTGTGTTCCTGATGCATATCAACAGGACAGGATCTCGTTCAACCCAGCATTGTGTCTCTGTCAGCTCCCTTCGCAGCAACATGCGCTCCCCTGTCACGAGACGCGCCGTGTTTTTCCTCAAGAGCGCAGCACTGGTTTGCGGTGGGGACCGGGACCCTCACTCACTCGTTGTTTGTTATTCCTGAGCCGAAGTCACGCAATGTTTATCAGATCGTCAGAAACAGCCGTGCCAGGAGAAGCATCTGATCGCCGTGTCCCTGAGAGTTTTCACCGTCTGACCTATGTCATTTTGAGTCACAACAAATTTTCCAATTTGGGTTCAGATCAGGATGCTCTTTGATAAAAACACAGCATGAGGCAGTTTGCGGCAGTTAGTTAGGGTTCAGAGAAGTTAAAACTCAAAGAGTTTTATTGTGTGACAGAGACAATACACAAAACTCACCCCGTTTTCAATCTGACCCTCCTGGGAAATGTTGTGTTTATTGTGTTTGAGCATACCTAAAGCTGTGCCGATGCAAAGGGAATTACATTTTCTTCAAGTTGTTCAAACGTCCGTTAAACTAAATCGAGCAACCTGCATCTTTCTGGCATTATTTGAGCTGTTGACTCGAATTTGATTTCCATGTTTACTTATCTGCTGGGAGTCAATACAATCATTAAACAACCAAATAGTCCTATTTTCACAAGTACAACTCCTTTGTTTAGAAAATACCGTATACTTATTTCATAATTTTATACCCTAGTTTATATAAGGTGTAATTCACAAAGTGAAATTGAAGTCAAATCCCTTGATTATGTGCACAAACTTGGAAAATAACGATTATTCTGAACACGATTTCATGGAAATTGTGAAGTTAAAATTTAACAATTTATTTTGTCCTACACAGTGATATTTTTTTCACGTATCGTGGACTTACTAATTGCATGTATGGGCTTGAGCAACTTTTACAGCACAAAAATAAATACAACAAACTGAGTAGAATTTTCTGGCTTGATCAATTGGCAAATACAGGCAAATAAGAAAAAAAAACTACTACATGTGGAATTTAATCACCACATTTAGCACATAACTGTTAAAAAATATATTAATTTTTATATGATGTCATGCATGGTGAGAACAGAAGTGAATAATCACACTAATAAAAAGATATTTGGAAGAAACATGCCGCTGCATGTTTCTACGACAATGTTTAAATGAGTATTTGTTTATGTCTAAGGGACCCAAGTGGAGCACAGACTGTCGGGGCCCCAAAGGGTTAACAGAAAAGAAGTGTAACAGCAGCATGGTAACAGTGAGAAGTTAGGGCGCTTGCAGAGAAATCACCACCTGACTGTTTTCACGAGCTGAGTACCACGGGAGGATTTGTGTTTAACCTCTGGCCTTCACTCCCCCTCTCCATCAGGGGACTGGGTGCCAAAACAAAGCCAAGACTTTAGGGAGGAAAAAAGGAACTCAAAAATGACACACTGCTTAAAGTGAAAAAAGTTATTTAAACTGCTGATGCACACTTCAGTTTTGCTGAGTTCAGATCTTGTTTTTTTGGGGTTTTTTTTTATCTAAGACTGCTCGCACAAACAACTTGTTTTGTTGCTAAAGAGAACTTGCATCAACTTGCCAATTTATATAGATGCACTTATAGAGCTAGTTAGAAAAGAAGTAGCTGCTGCTCACACACACACACACACACACACACACACACACACACCCCAACACACCCCCTCCTGGATATAGAGTGTCCCAGGATGCCTTTGTGTCCCCCCACAAAGAGCTATAGGGCCTTAGAAGGCAACCTAGTGCAAACAACAAGTCTTCACCCGTCACTCACTGAGCTGTTTAATGAACTTAAAGCCATGCATTCCTTTTCCCATGCATGCACGACAGAGTGGCACATCTGGCACAGAGCCAAGTCTGCAGAACGGAGGTCAGATGTCGTCAGAATCTCCGCTGCGGTTTTTCTTGCAACTGCTAGAACTGGCACGCTATGATCTCCACTAAAGTTAAAGAGGATGATACATTAGAACGTCCAGCTCAGGGGTTGTTTTTGCCAAAGCCTGCAAGACATCAGCATACGAGATGATGCCTTGACTGGGTCTCAAAAGGACCCAACAACAAAACTTCAAATGCAGTGTAGTGGGAAGGAAGGGTCGGTATGAGATTCTCACAGTGAAACTTCCCGTAAAATGATCAGCATTTAAACAAAAAGCACAACATGATGTAACTTTTTCTAACTGCTTATAGATTATTAAGATTCTAATTAGGTTCTCTGTGACATTTAAGTAGTTTTGAAAACGTAGCACCTGTAAGCAGTGTATGCTTGCATCTGACATGTCAATTTTAAAATAAGCATTCAAGTCCTATTTTTAAAGGTCACAACGAAACACTGTTTATCTTTGTCTCACAGGTAGAAAATTAAATGTTCCCTCTCTGAGCTCCTAATGACATTACTTAGCTGAACCTGGGAGTTATGTTATAATTTTAGGAGAGAATTTTCTGCTTTCTAAAACAGCAGTTTTACTCACTTTAATGCAACCAAAAGAGCAAAATTAAAAGTAAAGAGAAACAACCCTCTGTAAACATTTTGTGCCTGTTCCCTTTACAGCGTGTCTCCCCAGCGAGAGACGTTGCGTGAGTTTGGAGCGCCATAGTGAGACACCCTGGAATGTAAAGCTGCCAGCAGAGCGCCTCTACATCTGGCTGGCAGGTTCCTGAGGAGAATGAGGCAGATGGGAGAGAAGGTTGGAGGGTCGGCGAGGGACCCTGCCCAGGGGTCCTGCCGAGAAAACGACACGCAATCCTTCAGCAGCCCTTCATTAGTCTGCCTGTCACCCTCCGGGCCCGCCAAAGACATGTTTACATTCAACACAAAGCCGGAGCGCCGTCTCGGGGAGGCGAGACCTAACAGAAGTTACTGCGGCAGTTCATATGAAACCGGAGGGTTGGTTCACCACGCTGCCCACGTCAGCGATACGGAAGGCGCACACACCTCGAGACACGAGAGGCTTTTATCACCACGATATGAAATGTCAGTCGTCTGGGACGAGCCGTGTTTGTTTTCTGTCATCGAAGACGCCACGCCCATTGAGAGCAGTGACAGCTACCAAGGTGAGGCAGACAGCTCCAGGTTCCCCCTCAACCCAGATCGTGTCTGCCGGAACATGGCTCTCACTCACCCTCACATGACCCGACTCTCACACATATTCAGTGAACAGAAACCTGAACATGGTCTCCGTTTTTATAGCAAAACTCTTCAGAAAGGCTTCAGCGTGCTTTAAGTGCGATTAAAGTTCAGGAAATAGTAGTATTTGTGTGTGGCTGACACATCGTAGTAAAACTACCACGCAACAAACAGGAATTTCCACAGGGCGTGCTCGGGAATGCCGAGTAATTGGATTCATTTGATTGTTGTAGTGTACTGAAACGATCCCCTTGTGTGTGTACGGATCATTGCAAAATCCCTTCCACAGAGCAGCCAGCTTATAGTGGTGTTAACAGAAAAACACATGTGAACTGGATTTTAAAGAGGTGAGCGCGTGAGAGAGCGAACGTGGAGGCGCGGTTTACCCCTTGTGCGTCTCGGAGCCCTTTCAGGGCGACGCCAAACGACAGACCTGAACGTTACCCGTCTTCTGCTGCGTGTGCCGAAAAGCACATCTGCACAGTTTGCATGGACCAGCAGAGACAAGTTCCCGGTTTGATGTGCAATAAACACATCAAACCCTTATTATAGCGAGCTTTTATAGTGATCTCAGTCAATATTTAACAAACAAGATAGCAGTGGCATGACATTAGATTTCTGACTCCTTGTTGTCTGGGAAAGTTAGATAGTTAACCAGAGTCGGGCCAATTTAGTGCTTAACAAGTAAAATTTTTGTCTATAAAGTTTTTTGAATGCTTTAGCTCATTATGGTTTATGCAGAACTGAAACTTTGAAACAAGATTACTGCACGAACTTAAAAAGTCATCACAGCATTTACATTAAAAATCTCACTTTCAGGCCTTTAGAAGACATAAACAAGTCCAGATTTAGGCTGTATTACAATTAGGTTTTTTTTCATTTATTTATCTTCCTATGGATTTGTAAGTAATCTCTTTTATTAATTTATTTATGTTATTGGAAAATGAACATATTTGTTGTAGTTCTGGCTGAGGAGATTGGATGCTATTTTACGCTCTGACAAAATTACAAAGCACAGGCCTTCACCTGATCCTGCTCTACTTTAGGTTTGCTTAACATATTTCAATACAAATATTCTTGTTACATTCCCTAATGCTACATTTTAGATATTAATTAGTTAGGTTATCAATTTAACTAGCTAAGGATATTGTTTTATGTAGCTTTTAAGTTTAAATCATGAGGCTCATTTAAAGGTGTTTTTAAAAAGTCTCACATTGACTCACTAAAACTTAGCAGGAACTATTTGTAAAATAATAGTGAAATAACCCTCCATGTAGGTAGTGTAGTGTGTAGTGTGTAGTCACGTGAGACTGCTTTTCTGCCAGAAGAATTGAAACGAGCTGCAGTGAATGCAGCTGCAAAACACTGTGGAGTTTTGAGCTCCCCAAGCCATCCGCCGAGTCTCCCCCATAAATTCAGCCTCTGTTACTTAACTCCACATTCCAGCATATGCGTTGCATGCTCCGCTGACCTGAATTTCAGGCTGCCTGGTTGACACACACACATACTGTAGCAGCCAGCCGGGGTGTGCGCGTGTGTGTGTGTGTGTGTTTCTCATTCCACTCCTTCTGCCGTACTCGAGAACGTCTCGACGAACAGTTTCCTTTTCAGGTGCATGCGGTTTGGATCAAAGTATGAAAGGTTGGAGCAGCAAACCTTTCCCCTCTTACCCTTTTTAAACCAACCAAACAAAATCTTGCTTTGTTTAAGAAAAATCTAAACATAGCGCTTAATTAGGGAAACCAACTTAAAAGCTGCTTCATTAAAATTTGTAAGCTTCCTCCTTGGAGTATGTTTAGACTCCAACATAGACCCAAGCACCAGTGCACCTCACTGTACAGATATTAAGACTGCGTCCAGCATGGTTTCTCTTGTAAGCATCAGATGTTGTGAGCTAATGATTACAGGTTTTGCTAGAGGACACCTTGCAGCACCAGATGAAAAGCAAAGGAGGAACATTCTTCACTAAATGTAGGTCTGAAGCACTCGTATTCTCCTATTCTAGGTGTTTCTATGCGAGTGTCTGCATAAACAAAAAATGTGTGATAAATTTCAAAAACATCTAAAGATTTGTAGCACTCTGGATCAATTATGTGGCTCAAATTCACCTGTTTTGTTTCTACATGTTACCAATTTGTCCTAATTTACTTTCATTTCATACCCATAAAAAATAAAATACTTTCTATCTGAGCACTGTGTAACAGTTTATTGATGTCTTCTGGAGACATCAATAAACATTATCAAAAGTTATGCATAATTAAGAATTGTACGTACGGTGAGATCCTCCAGTCTAAAATGAATGATTTGTTTTTAATTTTGAGATTAGAAATTGCATACAGAGTATGTTTTACATACTGATACAGATAAACACACGTCTTTTGTTCTAAACAGAATTTGTCTTTATGCAATTGATCTGGTCATATTTCTGTTTTTATGTGCGACAGCCTTGATGCAGTGCAGTATAACAGCAGCATTCAGTCTTGTTATTGCTTCTCAAGCTTTGAGCACTGTGACTGTAATGAATGTGACTGTGTCCATGATCATCATTCATTATATTGGCTGCTTGTGTAAGATCTAGGACTCTAGACCGCCACGCACAGGACAAATTTAACTGACACTGTGACAGAGGGGGAAGTAAATTACACATGCAATCACGTGAGTGTGCACACATCACATTTGAACAAACCTGGAGGGAGGAAAGAAACTTTCCTCGCTGTTGAAACTGCTAATCAACAAAGCAGAAGACCGTTTTTAAAGTGGTTTTGCACCTTATGGTCTAAAATAAAACAAAAGAGGTCAGAATAGAGACTGATCAAAGTGGTCTGTGAAAGGCAGGTCGTCCTACAACTTTGCCCTGCCTCGAGTTCTGCTGACTCAAACACTTTCAGCAAGCAGAAACGGAGAGCCAGACCAAGGAGGTGGAGAGGGGAAGGGAAGTCAAGATAACAGAAAAACCAGATGTGGTCTCTGGGGTAAAGAGGGAGAAAGCAAAGGGGCGAAGAAACAAGAGGGGATTGCATGGGATGCCTTTTCGTTCAAACATGGGTATAATTCAAATGGCTCAGCGGGGAGCTGACTGCCCTATAGGCACACAGAGGAGTTTTTCGAGGGGAAAAAGTCATTCATCTCAGCTAGGGGGGACAGTGGAGGAGTAAATTTAATTAGCGAGAAGATTAGGCTGACAAATGGCCTGCTTGCTCCTGAAGCGTGTGTGAATTTAAAACAGGATTCAATCGGCGCTCCGGCACATTGTCTGCACTGTAGCACGGAGAAGTAAGAAAACACTATTTAGGGAAAAATAAATCTGGTGACCTCAATTATGTCAAAATCCAGAGCACCTGATAAAAAAAAGGGAGCAGTGGTGGTAAAAATAGGAGAGAAAATCCCTCCCTTGTTTAAGAGAAGTGGAAGCTCAAATGCTCAGCAATATTTTACTGAGTTTAGAGTTCCTGTGAACAGGTGGCATGTGAAAAAGGGAAGGTTGAGTAACTTCTCAGCGTTGCTTGAAAGGGAAACATGTGGCATGATAAGCCCGTCACAGACATCATCGAGAGCAGTTGAAGAAAGAAAGGGGAAGGAAGCAATGCCAGAGGATACCAACCACACAGGACCAATTGGTTTCTCTATAAACTCAAGCTGAAGTTCTGCAGCTCTGGTAGGGGCAGAAAGCATAAGAATAAGCAGAACCACAACAGAGGCCATCTAAATGGAGCTGCCGTGGCTAAAGTCGGGCTGCTGCAGATAAGCAGGCTACGTCGGGGACAGATGACCCAGTGGGACCCCAGCCCCCGCCCAGCAGACGACTCCGTCTGATAACGAGACACAAATATATGCAGGGTGCCTCCTGAATGCCTGCCAAGGCAGCAGCGACAGGCACCCAAAAGCAGAAGATCAAAGCATAGCAGTGAGAGAAACCGATGCCGGAGCGAAACGTAGAACTGAGCACATTTATTTAGTTTGTAAACTATTGCAACAAATCTGCAACATGACTTCTTTTCACATCTATTGGTAGTATGGCTATAAGCCTGTCTATTTTTGGGAAGAAATTCTTTCATTTATGATATAAATGATAAATTGCCACTGTTATGTTAGCCGTCACTCACAATTATGTTAACTGCGCAATTAGGACTTATTAAGATTTAATACACTTTAATAAATTCTTCTGTATTAAATAAATCTGAATAATTCACTTAAGTTAAGTTGTTCATACCTCTGTAAGATGTAGATCTAAAGACTCTTAATTTTACCAACATTTATCTTTTAACTGGAAATAATGTTAACATTTTGGAGTGGTCTGACTTGAACCTGTGCAGGAAGCTAAAGATTAGGGTGATGGCAAGGAGGCATTAAAACCAGATAAACTAAGCTTTTCTACAGTGAAACGCCTTTTACATTGTTTGATTCTTAGAGCTTTGTGTCTCATTTCAAAAACCAACTTCTTGGTTGAAAACATAATACATTTAAATCTACCAGGAGAATTTCTCTGAAGGACAGTGTTAAATTTGGCATGCATTGTATATTTTGCATAAATACTTTCATGGAAACAAAACTGTAATACATTTTTTTCCTTCCAATCAGGTATAATAAATTCCAGTAGCATGTCTAACTAGACCACACCTATAAAATATGCTTTGCGGCATCTAAGCTGGACATTTATTTGCCAATTAGACCGCCTTGTGAACGTTAAAGGATGGCTCTATGTTCTTTTTAGGGTGAACCAAAACATCCCAACCTTTGACCACAAAACAACACTGAGTCAGGGCTCAAACAACAGCCCCTCCCTACAGAGGCGTCTGATGGCACGATGGAAGAGAAAGGTGATGACTATGACACTGGGATTGCTGGGGATTTAACATGTCTGCATATCTAAAAAGATGTTTCAAACTGGTTGAACAAGACAATCAGAAGAGTTTTGGTTTCAAAATTAATCAGCAGGCCAAGAATTTTTCAATATCTTCATTTAAGTTGTTGGAAGTGAGAATAAAAAAGGAAAGGACCTAGGCAACCACTGACTAGAAAATTGCTCTTATTTTAACACAACAGTCTGACTACTAGAACAAACCCATATCATGTATTGACACTGAAACCCTAAACTAAAAAGAAAAAATATGCTTTAGTGTTTATCAGTTTTAGCCATATTCTAGAGGGTTAATTATCCATAGACATTTGCCATACTTGTTATAACACAAAAATTGTTGAATATTTATGCTAGCGTTAGGTGTGATATTTTAAATATTAAGTCATAACTTGTAAATGCAGACCAGCTGAACTGAAATAGAAATGTCCAACTTTAGCTACTGTAGCTAATATTTCTGCTATTGGGAGTTTAGCAGTATAAATAAGTTGATTTGTGCATACTAGGTAAGGGTTCAATTCACGTTCAGAGCCACAACAACATATAAACAGAGGTTAAATGGTAGGTTCCTTTACTAAACCAGTGGACCAAATAATAACCCTCTCAAAAATAGACTGATGTTGCTAGCAAGGACACTCTAACTGAGAGAACAAATTATAGCAGACTTAAATTATTCACTGTATTTGCAGACATTTTTAGGCACAGCAAAGTGTGAGATTATATATATACACTGCTTGTCACATATCCACCACTAGTCCCCCACTGATAGAGCAGTATCACTAGAGGCATGACGTTTTTGTTCACTGCAGATAAAAAACAAGAGGAGGAGTCTGCCAGCTCATGTGTGCAAATGCTACCAATTATTCCTGCTTTACATTTAGTTTGAAGGGTTTTAAATAGTTACCCTACCTAATATATTATTGTTGTGGATTTTAATACAATACATGTGAATGTTGTCATGGGCTGGCATGAGAGTTGCACAGTTGTGCACTTTCAAGCCATCATGAATCATATGAATATTTTAAACAAAAAAAAAACAACAACAACAAAATCTATAACACGATTAAAATAATTAATCATTAATTAAAATTAAAAAATAATTAAATAATTAAAAATAATTATTCCTACCACTGATAAATCATTTTTATATATTAAATAATATAAATAGTAAGCAGTATTAATAAAATATAATGTAACCAAAAGTGTTAATTTAGTCTTTTGATTTTAAGGTAAAAATATAGAATGAAAACCTGGTAAATATTCAACTGACTGCTTTCACAAGGATCTAGCTTGTGTGCCGTAAAGATTTGCCGGGAAAGAAACAAATTACATCAATAGTTACCATTATTTCCACGTATACCCAGATGTGACAGGTAAAGTATGTCGTGCAGGACCTGCACCGTCACAAGGTCCTGACGTGTGCAACGGACCTTGTAATTTGAGGGCACATGTTCAGACATAGATTCGCCTCATAGCTTTGCAATTAATGAAAATTACATCGATGAGTGTATGGGGCTCTATTATTACAAACAGAGACTGGAAATTTCCATGCAAACAGTCACAAGTCTAGCAAAAACCAAAAACATGATGACATATTGACGGGGTAATTCGTCAGTGTTATAGAACTGGAGAATATTGTACCCAATAAAGGTCATGATGTTGATAAACTGCAAGAGAACTCAGGTGTTTACTAAATATAGTTACGGCTATCTACCTTTTGTAGAGGGAAAAACAAGCTTATGATAAGGGAAGTGTGTAAGCTGATTGTAGAAGTCTTTGCTGGCATGTGCATTTGTCAATTTGGCTGGTCATCACTTCGTTGGTAATAACCAACCACACCCATCATTGGACATGAGGAAACTTCTGTGTCTCAACCCCTGCAGCGTAATCATCCAGGTCCTACGTCTATGTCTCGCAGGTCACGGAGGAATATGTCCTTACTTGTTTCACTTCATGCAACACACATACACGATTACTCACTGCCAGACATGTGACTGGCAAACCCCAAGCCCTGACAGTGTGTGTCAGCACTTAAACACGCCTATTTCAGCCACTGCTCACACGCTGTCAGTCACATCAGCTGTTTCTTGAAAGCCACAAGAGAAGGCCAGCTGCATTTACAGGAAATCAAAGGGCCCAAAGAATTTACATCTTCTTATCATGCCTTGCAAAAGTATTCATACCTGCTGAACGTCTGCTGATAAGGCAACTATGAGTTCACAAATGGGGCCTTTATAGACGAGTGGAAGAAGAAAGCCATTGTTGGAATTAAAAGCACAAATAGTCAAATTTGAAGTTTGCCAAGAGACTTGTGACACAGCAAAAATGTGGAAGGAGGCCTGGGGAGACCAACATTTAACTTTTTGACCTACATGCACAGATCAATTTGTGTCTGAAAAATAACACAACACATCATCCTAAACACACACTTGTCATGGTCAAACTTGGTGGTGGCTGCATCGTGATGTGGGAATTTTGTTTTTTCTCCAGTGGGGTCAGAGTTGGTCAGAGTTGATTGGAAGGTGGATGGAACTAAATACAGAGTGATATCAGAAAAAAAACTGCTGGGGGCTTCAAAAGACTTGAGACTGGGGCAGAGATTCCCCTTGCAGCAGAAAAAACAACTCCAGACATACAGTATATAGTCAGAGCTGCTATGGAGCAGGTGCAATAATGGGCCAGTCGAAGTCAAGAACTATATTCTATGAATAATCACTGGCAAGCCTTGGACAACATTTATGTTCAAAGATTCTCTCCATCCAATCTGACTGAGTTTGAGCTATTTTGTAGAAAAATAATGTGCAAAGCTCGTGTGAAGATCTAAGTATTTATTCAGGGAAGTTGAATAAAAATGGATGCCACAAAACCAGTTTTTATTGCTTAAAAATATTGACAACCATTTATCCTTTCCTTTGAGCTTAATAATTATACAGTTCTCCTTGTTAGTCTATCAAATTAAATCCCACCAAAATACTTTCAAGTTTGTAGTTGTAAAATGAAAAATAAAATTTTTTATGTGTGAACATTTTTGCAAGGAAGTCTATAATGCTGGGAAAACACTATTTTGTTTTTCTAACACGAAGGAGTTTGCTTCCTAGCAAGATGGAAGTCTAAACAGAGCAAAAACAGTCATCTGTGTCTCTCGTGCCCACACCATGAATCGTGAGAGTCGTTCCCAAAAATAAGCTGAAGAAAAACAATTTTGTGCTTGAGAGTGTTGCATGCTGGGAAAATGCCAGATCAGAGAGTGTGCGTGCCATCTGTGGACTTCTGAGTCTGGAGAAATGACAAAAAAAGGGTCCAGATTCTCCCCGCCTCCATTCACAGCATTATTTTACACAGGATTATCTCATTTCTGACAGGATTCCCCCCGTCTGCCTGCGGATTTCAGCTGTGAAATGGAGAAAGATCTAATGCACGTCGAGCTTCACTTTGAAATCATCTCATTATCTAATTTCAGACACAATGGACTCTTGGAGGAAGTCTCTACATCTGATTGGCATTGCAGGTTGATTTTCACTAAGAGGAATAAATCTGATTTCTACCTGCAGCTCGGAAACACAATCGCCAATCAAACAGACTTAAAGAAAATGCATAGTGTTGCAGAGTGTCAGATATCAACTTACCTGTGTTTTTCAAGCTCATTGTGTGATGATCTGAAAGAGGAAAAGACGAGTGTCAGGACCAGGATCATAACACCCCAAGATCATCACATAGCATGAGATTCTGTGTAATAATAAAAGACTAAATGTTTTTTGATCTAAATGTGGGGGTAAAGAGTCAAATAAACACATGCAAAAAGATCAGAGGTTACATTGCATCGTGACGTGATGCAACAAAAAAGGCTCTAAAGTGAACACATCTGTAGTATATTGTAAGAGATTTGACAAATAAGGAGCAGAAACATGCTCAGGCATGGCAACAGGTTCTTTGTAACCATCGGCAGCCTTTCTGCATGACCCTACAGCATCATCAGATTTTCATTTAGTATTAATATTTAATAAGATGATGAGAAAAATGTATATTTTATTCAGGTGAGGCAGGTAGTAAAGAGTCAACCAGATATTATTCCAAGAGCACATGTCGATCTAAGCCTGAGCTTTCCAGCGCTGTTGATGATCATCAGGGCGGAAAGGTTAAAGGTTAATGAGGAGTTTGTATTACACAAATCCTCGGTGAGGAACATTCTGTACAGATGGTGGAAATTCAAGACCATTGTTAACCTGCCGGGGAGGGGTCAGCCAACAAAGATAACCCCTGGAGAAAGGTGTGTAATAAGCTGTTACGCTCAGGATCCTCACAAAGGAACTCATGCTTGCCTCTAAGCATCTTAAGGCCTCTTTCACAGTGGCTAATGTTAATAATACCAAATCCGCTATTAGGGGAACACTACACAGAGCGCTTTGAAAATATGTCTGTCTTTATTTAAGAAACAAAAAAAGAAAAACAAAACTTTCTGGTTTCATTTTGTGCTTTGAAAGATACAATACAATGTTGTCTTGATGTTTTTTGCTTTGTACGTGTCAATTTCTACTTCCCTTGAAAATGTTTCATACTTTTATACTCCCTTTGACAAACGGCTTTTCATAGTGATTTCTACACCTATGGAAATATGTGGCTCAAGTGACTATTACATGCACTCATTAAATCACTCACAGTTACTCTGGTTTTGTCTTTTGTAATGAATATTAGAACCGCAATCAATAGAAATAGGGTGTCATTTCTATTTTTTTTTTTTAAAGTCACAATTCAATTTAAATACAAGAGAAATCTGAGCACTTCAGAAAAATATTTGTCTCCATAATTTTTTTTAAACCTTTACCATATCATGCTTTTGCTATTTTGGTCATTTTGTACCAACAGTTTTCAGGAATGAAAAATAGCCTTATGCAACTAGACAATGTGTACTGCCAAATGTCCCACCTTGAACATGTTTCATATTCTCTTTGAAAACCATTGATTTAAAGTCATTTTCACTAATCTGCTCATTTTTCAACTGAATTAAATTAAAATTTTCAACCGAATTAAATTAAATGTGGCTATATTAGTCCCATAAGCTACCATCTCCTGGTCCAAACTGGAAACAAAACCAAAATCAATAGAAATAGTTTTGAATATAACCATATGTCTGTATTAAATTATATGAGATTTGGATTTTATACGATTATCTAAGCCCATATTTCATCAAAATATGAAACTACCAATTAACTAATATGCAATGATTACTTAAATCTGTACAAAATGGAATTAAGTTGACAATTGTTATAGTGTATTGTTAAAAATATATAATCTAATAAGAATTTGTCAAATTATGATGAAAACAATAACACAATAACATTAAAAATACTTGTTTGATGTTTCATAAGCGCATCAAAACAAGACTGGAATTAATTATTTCGCACTGTTTCAGTAGCACAGCTGTACTTATTAAAAATGAAGAACTAAAATACAGTTTTTCTTAGGCTCAAACCACTGCAAATGTAAATGAAACAAAATATTAGAATATTTTCTTGTCCATAGCATACATGTCCCCCTATGTAGAACTAGGTATGAAATGGAAGGGGCAAAATGATCTGTAATAATCTAGAGCAAATAGAAATCTTCACACAAAATTTTTCAAAAGGCAGCTATAGTGTAATGAATTATTATTCATTTGAAAATCTATGTTTTCCAGCAAAGAAAGGAGCTGCTTGCCATGGGAAATTTCCTGACAAACCATGAGCCAACTTCTATTTGCCTTGGGAAGATTTTGTACAAGATTTTACAGCCAATAATTTTAAAACATTCTATAATTTTCCCATAGTCGACTGGAAGAAAAATGGTTGAGTCCATTAAATAATATCTCCTAGTTTTTGGGGGTGGGGGGGTTGTGATTAGCTATCTGATATCATAAGAGTACACTAACTTAAGCTGACATCACAACCATTGTCAATACAATTAAGGTGTAAAATAAAATTGAGTGGGTAAATATACTGTGAGATTAGGATTTAGATTTATGCATTTTATGGCTGTTTATCGTTATCATGTTATCCAGAAAAATAAACTGATATGTGATGGTTAGAAAAATGGATATGACATATTTTCTATAGAGACAACAAATGGAAAACACGTGAATTTATGAAATATGGGTACGAATTGGCAAAGCTGCAAATTGATCTGGAGTCATAAACACGTTCCATCATCAGAAAGGCTCTAAATTATAATGTAGCAGCCAAAATGTGGTGCTGTGGCTCTGATTTGCTACATCAAACGATGAGAACAAACTGGGCAGGAAAAAGGCAGCACATCTGGCCCTGAGCAGAATATCAACAGAAGGTGGGTCATATAAGAGGTACATGAGCCTAAGCAAACGACATGGTTTTTGACAACAAATCTTAAATCGGATGAGGGAATTGTTGCTAAGTAAGTAATGAAGTAAGTAAAATGTTTTAAAGACATGCAGTAAACAGCTCACACTACAACCAAAGCTGTTCTGTTTGCCTTGCAGCTGAAGTGGAAAACTGATCGACACTTACAAGGAGAGACGTCCAGCTGCAGCAGAGGGTCACACCCCTGCTGACTGCAAATTCTCACCAATTTTTACTGCTACCGCTTTACGAAGCTGGAACAATTTAGTGTAGCTGGAGAGCTTTCTACAAAGCTTCATGACAAAAATATGTAAAGTTCTAAACTTTTAAGTACCATTCTAAAAGCAGAGCTTCAAATTTAAAATGTGTTTTTCAATTATGGAGAATAGCTGCAAAGATAAAATGCAGGGAGAGCTCAGCTGAGCTGTTCCTCACAGAGCGAGGGATCTGTGACACCGCATGCACTGCTGCACGCACTGCTGCAGTTTCTGCATGATGGCCGATCAGCGCCGAAGGACACGGAATAAAAAACCCTCTCAGACGTCTGGAGGCTTCAGACGGTGCAGAATTCCTCAGCGTATGGGCTATTCCAAGGAGAGACTCCCCCCCGATATGACACGCAGGCAGCCGGGAGGGCAACCGAAACAGGCCCTCCGTTCATGAGGGCGTCATGGATACCGTGGCAACAAAAACAAAAACAGCAACAACAAAAGGGGCCAGACTGACAACAAGCCCTTTTCAGACTTTCCACCACCCTAGAGCTTCCCCCCACCCCCCGCCAAGCTCACGGAAGCAGTGGTTCCCACAGCTGTACCGCAACAACAAGACGTGTTGAAAGGGTTACGGCTGACCAGTCTGCACAATATCATCCCAGAAAGAGCACAGGATGTCACACTGCTGCAGATCTAAGAAGGCAGACAAAGAGCTTCGCTCCCAGCACGGAGGAAGTTGTGTTATTGAAAGATGTACAAATTGGAGGAAAATGTCCCAGTCAAAGCACGAAGCCCAAGCAGGAAATCGCGAGGAGAAAGGGAATGCTCCCACCCACAGGTTAAACCACACATTTTTACATGTTATGTAAAAGCACGGTGTCTGGCATGCAAAACCAATGATGTCCTATGTCAGTTTTTAGAAGGAAGTAACACAGCAATGGCCATCCCCTGAACATTTCCCTACTCACAGGAAGGAATTCAAGGCTGAAAATAAAGCTCTTTTTTTATATGACTATTTATATGTCAGTGTAATACAGAGGAGTCTCAGTGAAACAGAAACTAGTAAAAGCCAAAACACAGCGTTAATTTAAAAGACACTCAGTGGGGACTGCCTCTTGCTATATGTACATGTGAAATATTATTTTGCTTATTCTCCGAGAACAGACTCAGAGACATGTCACCCGTAATTCTCCCAAAACTACCATCTTTTTAAATTCTTTTAGACCTGATTAATGTTAAATTTTCTTCAGGTCCACACTCTAACTTGAAGGTCCTGCCCATGCATAAAAACAATGGAGGAGAGTTTTAATTAAGAGCAGTCACATTGAGATGGAGTGAAAATTAGTCCTCAAACTCAGTGGGCGTGGGTTCGTTCCACAGGTATGTGTGTGGGTCACCACACCCAGCACACACATCCGCACTCCCTTTTCATCATTCACCCGTTTATTGAAAGGATGCATTTCCTAGTAAGATCAACAGAATGTGGTAGGAACTGGGTGAACTTGAAGTATCATTTTAATTTTACAAAACTTAAAACCAAATATTAGCTCTTAACCTCAACCAATCACCCGCTGCGTAGTTTGCTACTGTGAAATTACTTACTAACTATTTAACATATCAACTTTTAAAAAAAATCTTAATCAGCTTTTAATTGTACAAACAAAAATATCAATCATACAAATTCCCTTAGACAGGGACAACTTATCCAGACTAAAAGGTATAGTTAATGACCAAATAAATACACTATTACACACCAGGTTCAAATAAGTTTCGAAAAATGCATATAGTTACAAAGAAAATCCAGATTAGTCTCCTACTGAGGGTGTGTATCCACATGATGCAATACATTTTGCAGACATAAATGAAGGGAAGCCCAATCTGTTGTGACAACTCTGTTTTTAGCAACACGAGCTTACAGGATTTATTACCCGATCAATGACTCAAGTTTCATTTCAAGTAAGCTGTGGTTTGTCACATGTAAAAATTCGTTTGTCAGCATGTAAAAATAGTAATTTAAGATTTTTGCAGCATTTATCCAGCAGTAATAAACTTTTTTTTTAAATTATTAATCCAGATTTGATTAACCCGAGAACCAAACCTAGTGGGGCCAGGAGGCTTTTCGACAACTTGTATGTCAAAAATGTCAAACGTTGATGCAAGCACTATTTTACAAACCTTTAAGTCATTCTTACATTTTCACTGGATGATTGTTTAGTGAGAAACAAATAATTTATATCTGAAAATGGAGATGGGAGATTGCACATCACTAATGACACAAGTAAAGAATTTCCAACCCAGTTACAACAAAGTTAGGAAATAAAAAAACTGGTAAAAAAAAACTATTAAAAAATAACTACACTGCCTAACTTTTTCTTTACTTTGACCAAAAAAGTTTAACATGTTCTGCTATCAGTATGAGTTTCACACTGGATGACCATCAGTAGCACACTGCCTCCGTCCTTCATTTCCTGTGTAAATGGTTGTAAGCTTCTCTGTAAATAGCTATCTAATACAAATGTGGTGATGGTTTAAAGTTTAGTGAAATGTTCAGAGTGTTATATCCTGCTGGTAAAATATTACCTGCTTATAATTAGTCATAAGTATGTTTCCAGTGTCAAGCTAAACAAAGATTTTAAAGATGTTATGGTTGCAGGCACCTGCAACTGTACATGACCTATAATTTAAGGTGGATTCAGATTAATTTGCACCGATACCCTGTTGTACTTTTGCAGTCTTGTGTAAATTCGAACCCATATCAGGGATGTTTTGTACCCACACCAATCATTTAAAAACACTAGTTTACTTGAAGTCATCTGGACGTCACTCAGAGTTGCGAAACGTAAGTTTGATCAGAGGACGGAATCTCTTACATTTCATAAGAGTCGAGTAATCCACGCGGTGATCAGAATGACAATCAGTAATACTACCAAGAGAAATACATTCATCTAACTGGTAAATATTTGGGTTTGTAATGGTTGTTGATAGGTATAAATGGGAGTATGTGGGAATGAAATGGTATAAATTATTGGGAAAGAATTGGCAACGGTAAACTGACTCAGACCTCAGGGGTTGATTGTCACATTACACCATCACCATTTCAAAAACTTTGCAGATTTAAATCTTTTCTAATAAGCGGAATTAATTTCCACGGGATCTTTTTTGCCAATCACGATCCAACTCGTTTCCTCCTTGGAAATAATGAGTACCCACTCTGATGGCCAATGATTTAAAGTAGTTTTCTAAATTCTGCTACCATCAGGAAATATTCCAAATAAAACAGGGTTATTTTGGGTGAGTGTTCATGATTTTGCCCTTTCGTATCTCTGTAGGTTAGGTCACTTGATACACAACTTTTTTATGCAATAGTGCTGATCTCAGCAGGACATTTTGTACCGACTATGAATTACTACTGGGAGATTTGTACACACTGACAAACATCGGTTTAAAATAATCTTCTATAATCTACTCATGCTCCGCTATAAGGAAATGTGGCTGTATGACTCCAACAGGGTAATATTTACTAGCAGGAAGTCACTCAGAATTATCTTGGGGTCTCTAGGGGTCAAAATTACACATGACAATTGTAATTTGTCATGTGTAATTAAAAATATTATTTTTAATAAAAAAAACAATATTTTTAATTATAGCATTAACAATATGATATTTTTAATGATATAATTAAAAATATAATTTAATATATAATTAGAATAAGCCTATAAAAAGTACTAAGATAAATAAAGTGATATGCAAACCCACATGGGAATAAATAGGAAGGCATGAAACTACAATGCAAAGTTGGCACAAAGTGGGGAACGCAGAGCTATTCTGAGAAAGGTTAGGTATTAACCTTCAGTCATTTATCTAACAAGTTAGAAATCATAAAGTAAAATTGAATCAAAACTGAAACCTGCAAATTGTTTTGTGTTGAGTTCAGTAGAACATGTTGAGGATGTGTTTTCTAAGCAAGAGAGGTCGTTCAGCGGAGAACTGACCAAAAAAAAAAAACATTTAAATACTGACGGTTCAATCAAAAAACATGAGGACAACAACAACCTTCTTGTGTTCTGGGTGAGTGTGGGAAGAAAGTGCAGGACTGCAGTTCCTGAAATGCGACCCTCTGTCACTCTCTCTGTTTTTCTTTTGCAGGACTTTCATTTTGCAACCAGACACACCACACAAAACACTCTAGCCGCATGAAAAACATAACATTTTAACCCAGGTGAAAGCACGACAAGCTGTGTGAGACATGCTGCAGAAACGAAAGGTTAAATGCGTGTCGGGTGTGCGTGTGTTTTTCTCTCTCTCCGGTTCTCTCAGCATGGGGAGGGCAACACAGAAACAGACAGAGGCAGCAGAGTTGACAGTGTACGCGTGGCACTGTTGATTGGAGAGACCAAAACACACCGATTCCAACCCACACCTAGATACCAGAAGGGCTGCTTATGCACCGCTAGAGTTGACAATGGCATGGCACGTGAAGGCAAGACATATTGGTACATATTTACCTATTGTTCTGAGCTTTTCTGGAAATTGGTGTGGCTTTCGATTTCTTTCGGGAAAAGTCACTGCTGTAGGGTAAAACAGACGCATAACCATGTTCTGCCTCTGTGGACACACATAAAACAATAAATAATGAAATGTTAGTTTACTGTTAGCCAGTCAATACAGGAAAACGTGAAATTGCTATTATGGCTAAATGCTTTCAAGAAATAATCCATTAGTACAAACATTTTTATATCAAGGTAGAGTGCACAATAACGCATATTTTTAATATAACTGCTTTAAACCCCCTTTTCATATATTTAAACAAGACATAAACAAGTCGTATCTCTACAAAATTAGATTACATCATTCTTTCTGTGGCACATCATGTTTCTGGGTCCACTTTGTACCCATCGCCTTGTCTGTGTCCCATTGAGAAACAAGTGACATCATACCTGCACTGAAGGCAGGGTATGTGTTAAAACCCAGAAGCATCGAACCTAATTTAACATGTCACAAAACAACTCCTTTAAATAAATGCCTGTCACTTCAGCTTTAAATACCTCTGTCTCGTCTCTCCAAATATTCTGCAGCCTCCAGCAAAATTAAAAGAGAATTCAGTTCCATCTTCTCCGGGTCTTGGTGTTCTTTAAAAAAATAGAAAAAAATATATATATATCTACACAAATGTACAATTCATAAAATAATGGAATGAGGTTTAAAAATAAAAGCTGTTCTTCAGCGGAGCCCAAACGCTGCTACGTTCACTTCTGAGTCCTGACGACTCCAAACTACAGTAACAGCAGCACCTAAACTCAGGAAACCAACTGATTACACCGCCATCCAATCAGAAAACCTCCCTGAGGCGCGTCTACGCCAATGAAAGTCCTCTGTGCGATGTCATTGGCTTAACTGAGTGAAGTCATTGGCGATATGCCCTAGCAACAGCCGCTAGTGCCCGCCTTTTTCGCTGCTCATTGGCTTGCTACTCTGTGTGGAAGCGTCTGATTGGCTAATGAGAAAGAGGGTGTTTTTCATATAGTTGAACTTGGATGTTGTTTTGGTTTTCCAAAGTGAGACAACTTCTCGAAGTACGGTTTCTGCGTTTTGGCCGTGGAATAAACGGCATTTGTTCAGTCAGAAAGGCTCAATTATACTTCAGTCATATATCGTGTGGCATGACACACGATATCAGTCACACGGATGATGTTTTGTCTTTATTTCCTGTACAAGTCATCCTGAAAGTCTTCAGCTGGGCCCATTACACCAAGTTGAAGATAAAGCACCATTGCAACACACAGTTCTTTTTAAATATGTTTGTTCATGCCTCGTCTTTTAATAAATGTGATAGCATGAATGCACTATAAGAACTTTTTTTAATGCACAAATTCAGGTATTTAAAAAGCCTCAATATAAATACGTTTTTTTTTTAATTACAACAGCAAATTGTACCCTGAAAAATTAAGACTCAACCTTCATTTAAGCATTTTTTAAAAATTGGGTCATGGGGGGGAGTAACAGTATTGCTAACCACCTTGTCATATTTTTTACAACCTCTTTACCAACAGAGCAGGACTATCTTCTAAAACATTTCACAGGGTGTTGATGTAGCCATATATATTTTTTTAACATTATCCAACTGAAAACTCACAGATACATAGTCAGAAGCCACTTGACATTAATTTAAAATAGATCATGATGCCTGTTCATATTCCCTAAGGGGGAAGATGACATGATAGCCATTTCTCTTTGCTACTGAAGGCAAACAGTCTATGACTATATTCAAATTTCATCATAATTTGATGCTTTAATCATATGTTCCTCTTAATTGTACACAAAACTGTAAAAAAAAAAAAAAAAAAAAAAAAAAAAAAAAAACTTTCATAACAGTCAAATTTTTACTACTACGCTAGCTACTTTTTTTTTTAGGTCTTAGGTCTGCAGTCATGATTTATGACCCATGTGTCAATCGAGATCATGTGACAGAGATCAGCTCTTGAAATTGAATTTGATAGTCGGAAATTCTACCCCATCCATCACCAGCTAAGCATGAGAGAAAAGTGTCAGAGGTTTTGTAGAAATAGAGGAGTTATGAATTTGAAGAGGTTTGCAAATGTCAGTTTTTTTTATGCGCATGGCAGGCAGTTTCTAATCCTAGAAGTGAGATATGTGTTGGACTGCATTCTGAAGAAAACACACATCAGAATGAGGAAGTGACTCTCAGCTTGAATTATGACGTCCCCAAGGACCACAAACACCATTTATGTTGTATGCTCTTGGTGTTATGCGACACATGAGATCCTCATGGGGCCCATACAGCAAGATAGAATATCGAGTTATGTTGTAAGTTAGTGTGTGGCTTTGGAGTTCTGCTGATGTCAGCAAGTTTAACAAGGGTGATGTGCAAACTGAAGAACCACCTAAAATATGTGAAGCTGTTCACAGCTGTTAGCTGCCGCACCAAGACAGATGATACTGTATGTCTAGATGATAAGTTTGCAACACTTTCATTTGCATAAATGATCTCATGAAGAGCTCTTTTTTCTCTACTCTGCTAGCACAAAGATCAATAGATTTATATTTATTTATTTGTAATAGTCCAGCAGAAAGTGGAATTACAAATTGGAAGGAAATGATGCATGATAATAAGATGTTTTTACTGCTGGAACTCTGAAAAGTGTGATATGAGTTTGTATTTAGCCCTCTTTTACCCTTTTACACCTCATTAAAATCAGGTGTAACCAATTGCTAATCTAATCCGCCTGTGTATAATTTTATAACAGCTGTTCTCTGGAGGCCTCAGAGGTTTGTTAGAGAACATTAGTGAACAAACTTTTCTTCAGAAGGGACAGGGGAGAGCTGTACCGAAGATGGATTAACTTCTAAAATAGAATAGAAACATGCCAAGGGTGTGAAAGATTTGAGATGTTGGCAGAGTTTTGACTTCCTGCAGGACAAACAAACAGAGCTACAACGAAAAGGCTTAGCTAAATGTCCTGTTTGAAAATTACCTGGACCTAAATTAATTTAGAAATCTATGGCGGAACTTAAAAATGATGTTCACAGAAACTATTCATCCATTTTGCAAACAAGAACTGGCACACATTTCAGTTTCTCGACATGCAAAGCAGGTAGTGACAAACTACAAAAGATTACCTGTAATTTTAGTGAATGGGTAGATAGAACATTGAATCAGGAGGCCTCTGAATACAAATGCACACTTTTCAGATCTTTAAGTGTAAAAATGTATAGTACTCTTTATTTTATAATGTCTTAATCTGTGCTAATCTAGCACAAGAAAAAAAAATTAAGTACAATTCAAAATTTGTGCAGATAAAATGTTCAAGAGCTATTAGTACTTTTGCATTGTGTTATCTAACACAGTTAATTTCTCAGTAGAAGATAATGTTTTAATTTGTGGAGAATGTTTCACATTTTTTTGTTTAGAGAATTTCTGAAATGCAGCCTCCCTGCAGTGATGTCCAGGATGCAGGTGTTTTGAGTTGCTTGGCCTTTATCAAAACTAAACTAGTATTTGGTTCACCAAGCTCAGGCCATGCAGAAACCACATTCAACTGCTGATCAAGCTATATTTAAGTTTCTGTCTCTCTAGCTCTATTTGCATCATGTTGAATATGGAGAGCCGTTTCAGCCAAATTTAATTTTGGCTGAAATGGCTCTCCATAATTGAGGAATCATAGTAAGAATTAAATCAGACATGGTGTAAAACTCACTTGCTTCACAACAAATGAACTAATGAATTTTCTTCTGTTGAACCTCATGCTGCGTTTTTGCCTGTATATCACAACTGTCCTTAAGGGTAAAATATGAGAAAGTCATGACAGTAGAACAGCTCTTATCATGTGCTCACATGCGCAAGGACACTCTTTACAACTACAGTCTGATAGAAGGAAGCCACACGTTCACTGAGGCACATGAAGCATGCACTTAACCAGTGTAACACTTGTTTGACCTTGTAAGAACCCATTGCCATCTCTATGCATATCCGTGCATGTGCGTTAACCTGAACCTGGAGAGGATCTTTTCTGCAAGCGAGCATTTATCATAATGAGCGCATAGTCACTTCTGTTTTGGAAGTTCTGTTTCCTCTGACTAGTCACTGATGTGAATTTCAGAAGAAATATGTGGCTTTCTACTGTTGTGTTTACAGTAATTGTTCGGTGACACCATACTTGAAAAGCAACAAAGATGTAAGAATCAGCAAAAACCTTGTGATAAATGGCAGTTGCATGATTATCCAAATTTTGGATCCATGACCTGGATTTTAGGGCTGCACAGTGGCGCAGTTGGTAGCACTGTTGCCTTGCAGCAAGAAGGTCCTGGGTTCGATTCCCGGCCGGGGTCTTTCTGCATGGAGTTTGCATGTTCTCCCTGTGCATGCGTGGGTTCTCTCCGGGTACTTCGGCTTCCTCCCACAGTCCAAGAACATGACTGTCAGGTCAATTGGTTTCTCTAAATTCTTCCTAGGTGTGAGTGTGTGTGTGCATGGTTGTTTGTCCTGTATGTCTCTGTGTTGCCCTGCGACAGACTGGCGACCTGTCCAGGGTGTACCCCGCCTCTCGCCCGGAACGTAGCTGGAGATGGGCACCAGCAACCCTCCCGACCCCATTAGGGACAAGGGTGAACAGAAACTGGATGGATGGATGGATGGATGGACCTGGATTTTACTTTCATGCTGGCATTTGCATGTTACTTTTGTATTGTTTTCCCTGGACTGATCAAAAGATTGTAAGCCAATTTTATTGCAGGACTTTCATCTTCATATCTGCGTATAATTTACAAATAAAAAATCTCAAAATATGGCGTGCAGTTTTATCCACCCTGCTTTACTCCACTACCCCTATATAAAATCCATCTCAAACCAGTTGCCTTCACGGTAAACTAATTACTAAGTAGAGTGTGTACTTCAGTGTTGGTATAAATGAAGTTGTTCTATGAAATCCTCAGGGGTTTTTAGTACTTTAGTACTTTTTAGAGCAAACAGCACCATGGAGACCAATGAATATAGCAGACAGGCCAGGGAAACAGCTGTAGAGAAGAATTAGGCAACAGAAAGTATTACTCAGAGAAGCAACCAAGTAACCAAGTGACCAGCTTTGGAGGAGCTGCAAAGACCTACATCCAAGTTGGGAGAATCTGTCGGCAGGATGGGTATTACCTGTCAACTCCACATGTCTGACTTCTTTGGAAGACTTGAGAGATTGTCATGCTGATAAAAGAAAAACATATTAAACATATTGAAAGTTTGACACAGGCTGAGTAAGACATGCAGCACACATGTAGAAGAAAGCGCTCCACTCAGAGGAATCTACAATTAAATTTGTTGACCTACATGCAAAACTCTTTATCTGGCAGAAAACATCATCCTGAACACATCATCCTCACTGCGAAGCATGACATGGCAGTCTGATGCCGTGGGGATGCAATTTTCAGCAGGGACAGAGAAGCTGTTCAGAGTTGATGGGACTGGATTGAGCTCTTGTCAACCCTGGCAATCATGAGGGGTTGAGAGAGTCGAGGGGGGTGGTAGGGTTCACCTTCCAACAGGACAGCAACTCCAAACATTGAGCTACAAAGCAATGGCGTAAATCAAAGGATAATCATGTATCAGAATGGTCCAGTTAAAGTCCAAACCTAAATCCAGCTGGGAATCTACAGTAGTGTTTCACAAAAAGGCCTGATAAAATGAAAAAGGGTTTAAAAAATGAGTGAATACTTTTGAAATGCAGGGTGTTTTATTTCATTACAGTCACAACTCATTCAAGTGGTTCTTACTTATCCATTCCAGTACTAGCTATTCTTTTGCATTGCTTTACAAAGGAAATAGCTTTTGTCCCTCCTGCTTCCATTCTTTCTATTTATAGACTTATCATCTGCATGCTCTGTGATCACAGTGGCTCAGGCCTTGTACTACACAAATGCCCCAGGCCTGTGCAGCCAAATGACTACTCTCTCCTCGCTGTCTCTTCCTTTTCCTTTGTCCAACGTCCATCTTGGCCAAACATCTTGACACATTGGCAGCATTTTTCTTTTGACAAATGGCGTTCATGTCACAGATCAGCCATGGCCAAATCTGTTAGAATGATAAGAGTATAACATCCATTAAAACAAAAAAAGATTATAGCGAAAGGCTATTAAGGCTATTAAATCAAATGCAATCACATTTTTAAGAAACCGATAAATAAGCAGTTTATATTCTTAGATATATTTTATGTTTGATTTACATAAAAGCTTTCTTGTAGTAATATAAAGTGTGGTAAAACTAAATCAAAAAGTCAACAGTGAAAATAAAAACATTTGTTGTTTCCACTCAATTCAAAATCAAACTTCATAATACAAATCAAATTTCATCAAACGTCATCAAACTACAATGAAGTTTGATTGCTGTAAACCTTCTGCTGTAATTACCGTAGGAGCATAGAACTGAAAAGTTTAGTGGAGCTCAAAAAAACCTGATGTGGCCCAATGAAGATGGGGGTGTGGCGCAAAACAACAAGCAAACGATATCAGCAACATATGTTTTCTTCACTTTCATTAACTGCACTTCTATGGAGTTCATTTCAAAGTGTCAAGTTCTCTCAGGAAATGAAGCAAAGCCTTCCAGTGTGTTGCTTCTCTGTCACTTTGGTGGTGGTTTAACAAATGGTTCATAAAGAGGTTTCAACAGCTATAAGTTGGCAGTGGTGGTTCAAGGAGAGGAAAGATGCCAAAATGGTTGGTTATTCTTTACTTTTAATTGTCCAACATTTCTGTAAATGTAGTCACTTAGCAGAGTGGTTTGTGATTCAATGAGTGTCTTTGCCAGAGGTTGTCCAAGATAAAACAGACCTACTTGTTGAAAGTGCTCTATCCTGAGTTGTTTCTCCTTTTTAATCTTACATTGCATTATAAGAGTATTTATACTTATTAAACTGTTTCACATTTTGTCATGTTACAATGTCTTTCTTTTGGTTTGGTTTGAACCACCAAGACGCTTATAGCAACTTTGAAAGAGCTGCAGGGATCCACATATCAGGTAGAACAATCTCTTTATTACTATTGGGCACTATGCAAATCTGGCCACATGGAGTGTCACGAGACAAAAAAACTATTACTGAAGTTATAAGAAATCCTGTTTGCAGTTTGCCACCTCCATGTAGGGGACACAGTAACCTTGGGGACAATGGTGACCTGGTCAGCGGAGAAACTGGATAGGTTTAGACTATGTGCAAACTGTTTTTTCTATGAAAATTACCTCTGCAAAACACCCTGAAGATGCAACTGACATTGTGAAACATGGTGGTGGCAGTATCATGGTTTGAGGAATTGATGTGAAGAAAATGTAGGACAACCATGGAAGAAGACCTATAAGATCCTGCCAAAGATTTGATGCTGTGATTGAGGTTCACCTTCCAGCAGGACAATGACCCTAAGCATACAGCCAGAGCTATGGTCTAATGTTTTAGATCAAGGCATGTTCATTTGTTAAAATTAACCAAAGTTCAGGCATAAATGCATCTCTGAATTTGTGGCAAGACCTAAAAATTATACTATGTAGAGGCTCTCCATCAATCTGACCGAGCTTGAGTTATTTAGCAAAGAAGAATAGGCGAAGCTTGTAGAGACATAAATAGTTGCAGCTACATTTGGGTTAAAGGAGCAAAAAACCCAAATGAAGGTTAATACTTTATTGGAATTTATTGGTGAAGAATGACACTAGTTGTTGCCGTTTAAGCTATTACTTGAACTGCAGCCTCGAGAAGGTGTTTTTCTTGTTGACACTGATTGATCACTGACAAGCTCACTGTCAAAAAGCACCCAGCACCATGTTCCAGATGCCTTTTGGGTCAAAGTTCCTTGCTGCAGTCTCTCCAATGTTTTTGTTCCACGTGTTATCAAGATTTATCCAGTTACTTCCCGTGTAACTCCACACGTGGGTCAAAAGTCCATAAACAGCTTTTATATTTTCTGTCTACAGAATCAATATTAGAAAAACACTTTTCTTATTTACAGTTTATATGTCACGACCCAACTAAAGTGAGGCAAGAAAGTGAAACGTCTACAAACTTATTGCAATAAAAAGATCAGAAATTAAAACGTTTACGCTCCAAGTGTGTGTGATCCAAATAAAAGACATGACGAGATAAGATGATGAATGCGAAAACTGAAAGCAAGATCTCATATGTGTTTGAGCTGATGAGTGGCAAACAGTTTTGACAGCAATAAACAGATCTGCATGATTCTTCTTATATGGCCACAAGTACAGTTCAGACAGTCCAGTCATCTGCTACTTTATTAAATATAACTGCTTGTTTTGTTGCCAACATAAACAGAAAATCAGCACATCACAAGGCGAAAACTCAGTGCATTTGGACGTCTAAAGTTGGTAAATATGACTTAAGTTCAAACAGAGCCATCGTAAAAGGGGATTTGGGTTATTTTTTAACATGATTGTTTCTACAGGTGGCTGGTATAAGAGCTTCAGAACCGGTTGATCTATTGGCATTTTCACAAACATGCCGATGTGCAGTCAGCACATCTGCACCAAGTGTACTATGCCGTCGTTTCAGCGTGAACCAAAATCTCTGCGAAATGTTTCTGAAGCCTTATTGAATCTAGACCACAAAGAATTAAGACAGTTCTGAAGGGACTAACAAGTTGTACCTATAAAAGTAATGGATGAGTGGAATCTAAAATTAGCTTAATGCAATATGCCACATTGCCACGTCAACAAGTCTCAGTCGCTTAAATCATGTGACATGTTCCATGATCCCTCCCATGGAAGAGTCCTGTGAGTCAGAATTAGTGACGTACCAGCGAAGTACCAAGGATCTAGCTTGAAACTGTAAGACTAAGTGTGTCCACACAAGTCTAAGATCCAACTGTATCATAACTCAAGCAGACATTAACTTAATGCTACACTTGTTTAGCTTTTCTGTTGAGTCTTTTCAAAAATGGGATATATTGTTAAGGATAAATTCTTGAATACATCAGGAACAGGAAATTAAAAAAGTGAGTAGTGAACAAAGGAAAGCAGGGAGCTTAAATATGGAGGGCATGTTGTGAAATTGGGAGCAGGTGAGTCTAACCAGGGGAATGTTGAAGAGCTGTGGAAAAGGAGTGAGCGGGGAACACTGAGGGAAAGAAAGAAAATAAAGGGCAAAAGACTGATAATAGAACAAACCAAAATGAACATATGGAAGAACAAAAGAAATGTGTAAAAGGAAAGACGTGATGAGATAAACACAAGGGGAATAATCGTACATGGTGAAAGCATACCAACAATAATGAACAGCAGAAAGAAATTAACAAGGCAAAATCTTTATTGACTATAAAAAGCCAGAAATATCAGGAAAAAACCTCAAAATAAACAAGAACATAAACACCAGAGGCAATCACATTACAACAACAAACTTTTAACAGTGATTTTCCTCTAATCCCTGTCGTGTTAAGTTACAAACACACAATGAAGTTTGTGTTTGCAAACAAATCAAGAGAAAAGAATACTCTACACACACAGAATCTTGCAAAAATATTTACAGTCTTTCTATTTGTTGTAGTTATATTACAATAATAAGTAACTGACAATAAATGAACATGGTTCATTTCTATCCTTCACAATCTCAGCTTTGTAAAAGGTTTCATGTATGTGAATTCTTTTGCAAGAAAATGATGTAAGAGATGTGAGAAAATTGTGAACAATGGAGAAACAGGACATAGTTGACTCTCCTTAAAGTTACCCAGACATTTATTTACTCCTGTATTGATGTCTCTCCCTAAAGCTTACCACTTAATTCAGGTAGAGTGTGAAATTTCCAACTGCTGTTTGAAAAGAATACACATTTTATAGCAAAACTTTATTTTTCTCTTTTGTACATTTTTTTGACTATGTTTTTTGCTATTTTCCTCTATTTTAAATGAAACTATATCAGTATATTTTAAAGTAGCATTTTATTTCTGATGTAATGGTTTTTCTCCTTTTCTTTTCTTACTAAGAATAGCTAGCACTCAAACAAAATATTTTTAAACAGTTAAAAACAGACATAAACGTGTTCAGTTTTTTGCAATACAGAATTTGTTTATTTTACGTTTGTGACTGAAACTGCCAGTGCAGCTTCTCCTACTTTGTTTTCCACTGCACCCCTCAAAAGTCTCTGCTTTTGAAGTCTTTCAAAGGCTGTAATGTTCCAACCATTCAAAATCCATTTACAGTAAATTAACGTAGCCCATTTCTATCCCTTATAACTTTAGCGTAAGAGCTAACAACAAGGCAAGGGGTGAAACTAAAACTGAAGTTGACCTCATAAAGTAGTTAATGTCTTTCTAACTCAAATATGGTTGTTTAATTTGCTTTTGGGATTAGAAAATCGTTTTCTAATTAATTTGAAGAGAAATCAAATTAAGAATGATTTATGTTCACACATATGATGTGTTATTGGTTTGGGAGGTTTCAGTGACTCACAGAGCTAAATATAAAAGTTGTCAAAAAAATTTTGGCAACACTTTATTTGAAGGTGACTTCAAATAAAGTGTCATGACTGACATGACAGTGTCATAAACATGAATGAGTCCCTATGAATGCTTACAACTGTTGTCATGAAGTGTCATTCGGTAAATAATGACACTTTTAATGTGAAGTTGACTAAAAGTTGAATAGAAAGTCCATTAATAATGTTAACTTTGCATTATTCTGTCAATAATGGCCCTTTTAATACAAAATTCCATGAAAATTTGCATACAAAGTCAATTAAAAGTGTCAACTTTGCACTAAAAGTGTCATTATTTACCGAATGACACTTTACGACAACAGTCATTCATGAAGACTCCTTCATGCTCATAACAGGTGTTATGTCATGTTTATGACACTGTCATGTCAGACTTATGCACACCCCTTCAAATTAAGTGTTACCAAAAATTCTATATTACATGTTTTAGGCAGTTTGGGATGATATGTTTATATGTTTCAAGATACAAATTTCATATGCTCTGAGAATACATTTTGGGAAAATTTTAAGGGTCATGTTCTTCTGCGTTTTGTTGGATTTGTGGTCTTTGCTAGCAGTGGTGCTAAAAGATATAATCAATCTCACTCTTTCTTCCTGCCCCTCTCATATGTCCATATGCATCAGCGTGGACCTTCACATTGAGCTCATGGTTGCTTAAGCTATTCAAGTGTCCTTGAGTCTTTCAGCTTTGTATATTTGTGCATCAAATCCTGAACTATTTTCTGCACTTGAAACCCCCCTGGTTTCCTGGCCTTTCCCTGCATGTTGCCATCTGACAGAACAACTGTCACATGCTCCCTCACCTCAGAAGCTCAGAGCCGCATGACTGTGAGAATCATGTTGCTGCTGCATATGTCTCATGGAGTGCTGAAGCATGAGTGGTTCAGGCCTCTGCACACAAATCTGCTTGTGTCTCAGGAAATGTGTAAGTGAAAACTGTGTTTTCTGCACTGTTTGGTTTTGGTTTTGTTTGTAGCTAAATATCGAGAAAAACAAATCCCCCTTTGGCTGAAATGGTGGGGTGGGGCAGCTGGGTTGGTGTGAATGTGAGTTTGAATGGGTTCAAATAAAACAACCATATCCGTGACCATGGCAACTGGTGAACTCAAGCTAATTCATACACTCAAACAGCGGGTCTCCAACAACAAACATCCTGCCCTTTAAATATGCAAACCAGTCATTTGGTTGGATGGGTGACAGACCATCCACTAATGGATGTGGTTCTACTATTGGGGTGTATGGATATCCATCACAGTACCAAAAGAACATAGTGAAGTCTGCGTTTTGTGGGTCTGGATTTGTCCGACATCCTGCTGAGAATCCCTGTCAGGATGTCTGAGTTTACAAATCCCTGTTGTGCCCCAGCCTCTGATCTTTGGAGTTGTGGTAACTTGGGACGGTGCATTTCCTTGTATTGAGTTTGCAGGGGCCCTCCACCCAAGATACATTCTTGAGGATCACCTTCTTTAAGTCGAAAAGGTTGCTTCAAATGTCTAGTTTTTCCAGATGCCAAAAATGAAGCACGTCATGATATTGGAGTGGCCTCCTGTGTTTGGAGACTGGTGGGACCTTCACTCAAAACATTTGTTTGACATTCATTGTAAATTGTTAATTTCATGCCATGATAATATGGGACACATGACCAGCAGATCAAATAGATACCTGCTGCAACAGAGAACTATAAGTTCATCTTAAAATGTTCCAATTACCACGGTTCCCATAAAACCTTTGTACACTTTCATAAACTGTAATTAAACTGAATAAAACTGAAAAATCTCCACAGCATGATGGTGCCACTTCCATAGTGACAATCTGCTTAGGGTGCCCATTTTGAGACTATATGTACACTATTGATCGCATGAGCAAAGACAAAACAAAATATATTCTAACATGTGCACACAACCCATTGCTATTTTTGGTTGTATAGGCATTCCACGTTGAAAAAGTCAAAAACAAAAATAAAATGTATGTCTCTGGTTAGTGTATGTTAAGCTAAACATAAAAATTTGACAAATTGTCCAACAAACAATCAAAACAAACCTTGCAGTCTTTTAGCTTTCTTTCATCCCTGTAAAAGATACACGTGTGACTCCCCTAATCAGCCGTGTGTATGTTTGTGTGAGTAAATACCAACAATGTTTAAATGCCAAGGTTAAGCTTTTCATCATCTCACTCTCAAGTGGTCAAAAGGTGTGGAGGGGACAAATGTCAGAGACAAAACACCACTGTAATTACCACCATTCATCAAGGTCCTGCTCACACGCACCACTACCTGTCTGTGTGACTCACGGTGTGTCAGCTATTGTCCTGTTCATGTCTGCACAGACGTAGTTTGTAATATATATAGGCTGTCTGTGGGGCTGCGTGTGTGCGTGTGTGTGTTTGTTGGCTGTCTGTGTATTGCTCTGCCCTTCAGGCACTCCTGCAGGATCAGCTCTAAGGTACTGATTTTGTATTATGCGATGCAGAGGTGCCGGCCCAGTCAAAGAGTTGGAAAGAAAATTCAACTGAAACATCTTTACAAGAGTTTCATATGGACATAATCATTTCATTCTCCATTCTCATTGGGCAGACGAAAATAGTACCTTAGAAATAAATGAATCAATATCTGTGGACAACGTTTGTCTAAAGAAAAAGCAACAATGAAAGGTTGTCTTTTCTCTGCGACAGTGGAATGAATGCCTCACAAAACAATCACTGTTAGTGTTAAAATAGCCCAACAATCCAACTTTTTAAGCTAAATATCAGTTATAGTGCTCTGTATTCCATTTGGTATTTTATGCAATACTCAAGCCCACAGCAATATATCACAAAGAAGTGGAAGGAAGAGGATTCAGCCTAATTTTAAATGATAGCAATGACAGAAAACATGTCATGCTGCGCATAGTTGGACTCCTTCAACTTCATGCCACAATTATATATCTTTGATTCTATTTGTTCAAACAACATTGTTGTAGTGTTGCTTTTCATTGTTCCAGATCAGTTTTTGTTAGCAACTTAAAAAAACATGGATGTGATCGACCGTGGAAAGAAACATTTCACGTCAAAAAATATGCATGTGTTAGGATGGCCCAGTCAAAGCCAAGACCGAAATCCAAGTCTGTGGTAAGGCTTTTAAATGTATTCACACAGATAATTTTTATACAGTCTTCAGCTTTTTGGCAACAAAGAATGGGCAAGATTATTTGCCCATTCTTGCCCAATTGAGAAGTTTCTAAATTTCTCAATTGAGAAATTGAGAAATTCTCAATATCTAGATAAATTTGATCTTTAGATATCAAAGCTGGTTGAGACATACCCCAAAAGAGCTGCAGCTGCAGTTGCAGCAATAAGTCATTCTACAAAATATCTAAATTTTTACATACTCAAAATATATTTTTTAAAAAAGCACATTCTTTCCACTTCAAAATCATCCATTACTTTGTTTTGGTCTGTCATGTGAAATCCCAATTAAATAGACTGAAGTTTGTGGTTTACCGTGACAAAATGTGAAAACTTTTACAGTGTAAACAGAAGAGAAACAGCTGAGTAATGTTTCATCCAAGAACAATAGGCAAAACCACAGATATTCCAGACTGCCCTGAGAAACAGACCAAAAAGAAACTCACGTAGAAATTTTCATCAGTGCACAAACAACAAAGAGGAGAAAAACACAAACCATGCTCCCACATGATGTTTCTGCAGAGATTAGTAATGTAGCATTGATGAGTATGGCCTGTTTACATATTTATGCGATAGAACTGTGTGTTCTTGTGATTCCCTTAGTTATCATTTGTTTTATGGGAATAAAGTGGAACTAAAGGCAAAGTCTTGAGAGCCTGGGGCAACAGGGAGAATATGCTTCTCTGTATGGTTGTGCAGTGGTTGCTAGCTGCACCAGACAAATAGAGAAAGATAGAGAGGGAAAGAGAGAGAGAGAGAGAGAAACAGACAGAGAGAGAATGGCCCACAAACATACAGCTGTTTCTAATCGGTAACTCAGCACCGATGGCTGACCTACATTCTGGTGCGTGCATGTCTTTGAACCCATGGCCCTGCCAGACTCAGCCATGGGGGAAGGTAGAGAGAGAGAAAAACAAGTTGGTGGAGAGGAGTGGCTGGAGTCGAAATTGGTGAGAAAAAAAAAGGGGGGGGGGGAGGAAACACGTGAAGAAGGACAATTCTGTGTTGGTTTGTTTGTGCAAGTCATATTTAGTATAAGTCGCAGAACGGCATGAAAGATTAAACCGGTGTGAATGTTTCTTTAGCTCCAACATGCAGCTGTGCACAGTTAGAAGGGTGAAAATCGGCTTTTGGCTTCTTCTGATGGAAAAATCCTTGCTTTTGCCTTTTTTCTGTCTACACCCTGCTGTCGTTCAAACAATTAAAAAGTTCTGTTGTGTGCATCTGAATGAGTGTGGCTTTTCATGGAGTTTCTGGGGTGCATCTAGCTTGCATTCCTTGCATGCAGAGGAGGGCTTCGTCGTGCCAGGGGTCCCCTGAAAATGAGTCATGGCAAAGTTCCCTATCTACAGACCTCAAACAGGACAAGTATTTGCCGGTTGATGCAGACCTTGAACTCACTGATAGGGAAAAGCATGTTTTATAAGATCTTGGAATATGATCTGGAGCAAAAAAAACCTGCAAAAAACAGAAACCGTTAACTTTACCATTTACACACACTTCTTCAGAGAGAGGAAGGAACTGGAAGTAGGTCACTGTGTCTCAGGACTCCAAGAGGGAAGAAAAAAAACAGAAAGAAAATAGAAACTAGGGGAGTGGTTAACTCAGGACAGCTAAGAATTTAAAGAACTGCAACAACAAATGTGCACAAAAATGGAGCAAAATGAGCACAAAGGCAGGCAACAAATTCATTAAGCAAGCTGCAGGATCAGTTACAGAACAACAGACTTTGCAGAGTTTACAAGACCGTTATTTCTCGCAGGGGTTGAAACAGCTGTGGCACAGAAAATGCTAGCCTCAAAAGCTGTTTGTAAAAAGTGCATGCTAAAATCAACAACTTTTAAACCAAAAAAGTTGCTTTAATCATCAAATGCAAGACAAAAAGAGGGTGAGGGGAATTATTTTATCTAGCGGACTGGCTGGAAAATGCAGCAGCAGCACCAGGAACTGAATTAGTCAACCTCTGTCAGCAAATTTTAAAAAGCCATTGCAGGCGTGCACAAAGAGTTTTTTCTTCCTGTGAAGGACTTTTAACAGGGTTATTGGTGTCAGTAGTGACACTGTCGCAATTCACAGAGGTTTGTGTTATGTTTTTTTTCGTATTCCTCCATGATTACGTCTGGGTTTGCTATTGTTAGAAGAGGTCTTGACATATTCAGTTGTTGGTTGTTGCCGTTATAGTTTTGCCATTTGTTAATTCCTTTTTTTTAGTTTCTTGATTTAATTCTGTGTTCTGAATTAACGCAGAACACAGATTCTGCATTTGGATTTATTTGTCTTAGATCGATGTTAGTCTTTTTCTCTTTAGTTTGCAGTTTCTTTGCAGACTACTTCAGCTTTCTTTGTGTTAAATATTAATCTTGCCTCGGCCTGGCTTTCTTCCAGAATTGTTGCTGGTCACCCAATTTACTCATCTCCATCCATCTTGTCCTGTATGTTCTTCTCTGTTCCTCTCTAGTCTTTTAGGATCTTCTTATATTTGTCCTGGCCTCATTAAAAATGTTTTGTCAGCAGTTGCAACCTCACAAAAAAGTGTTTCTAAAGCAGAATCTCATCTTTTTTTTTTGTTTTTTTAGAAACTCTGGTAATTCATTAAAAAACAATATTTGGAAAAGGAAAACATTTGGAATATGACCCCTTATAGTTTGGGAGTTTTTTCTCTCTTTTTTTACATGTTTTTTTCCCAGTTATACTCAGCATTCACATACTGTATTAAATCGCTATCCAAATAACCTAAAAATGGGAGGCTTACCATCTCACTGAAACTAATTTACTCTTCAAAAATATTTGCATTTCTTGACCTTGAAATCTGCATTAAGGTTCTCCAAAATATTAATGTTTTCCTAAAAACCCCTGAAGCCTTCACATAGCATCTGTAATTCCACTGGGGGCTACACTGCACATGCCTGGGCTGCTTAATTAGATTCTGAAGGCCCTTTGTTGAACTCGATTTTATTTTGGTTATCAGAGTAAAGAGGTTTGTCAGTCATTATTTTCTTTCTACTTCACAAGTACACACTACTTTCTGTTGGTCTATCAGTTGAAATCCCAGTAAGACAAATTGAAGTTTGTGGTTGTAAAGTAATATAATAGGGAGTAAGGATACTTCTGCAGACTTTGTAAATGAGACTATCTAAAACACATGAAAATGTATGTACTTTTTTACACTTGTCAAGCAAACTCCAGGTGTCTCTGATGATGGTAAGTCATCTCATCTTTAACTTGCAGGCAAACTACACGTAAGGCATTCTGTTTGTGTTGTGTTCTTTTTTTAGTTGTAGTCAAGGCTGCGCAATGACAAAATCAAATAAAGTCGTCTCATGTGATGTTTTGGACGTCTCACTCAGCAGCGTGACAATAACACTTGATAATATGCACTTACAGGCGTTGGGGTCCCAGTTACATTCATCTAGCTTGCCAGGACTTGTCACGGGCCTCTGTTTGGCCTGTGGCAGGGTGGGTGTGTGTGTGTGTGTTCTGAGCACTCTGAAGAAGGGTGGGGCCTGTCACTTTAAAAGAGACTGTCAGAGAGGACCAGCAGAAAAAAAAACAGCAAGACAACCAGAGTCACTATCAGTGAGAAGAAAACTTTCACTAATATTCTAAAGAGCAACTATGAAAAGATGAAAAAAAACCCCACATATTATTGATTAAAAATGTTGCTTGTATCATTGAGTCACTTTTGCAACCAAAAAGCAATGTTTGCAACCAAGCAATCAAAATATGAGTTTTGATGTATTGTCATCTGTATCTATGAAACACTGACAGTCATGTTTGTTTTGGGATATTTTAGGTGAAGACCTGCAGCTTAAAGCATAAAGATAAATGTTTGCACTCAGGCTAGAAGTCTGATCCTTCTGCAAACACGAGAGGAATAACTTTTTCAACACCGTGCGGTATCCGTTTGCGTGCAGCACTGTTTGACAGCTGTATCTTTGCTCAGGGACAGCTGATTGGTAGAGCTTATGTTAACATACTGCCAACATGCTTCATAGAGGCAAACGAATCCACTGCCTTTAAGTGTCTTAATCAGGGACAGGTGGTCACTGAGCGGTTTATGAGACGGATCTGGATGCCAGGTTTAACTGTCAGGAGTCACATCCAGCAGATACTAACAGAATCTTGGGCTTTTCTTCATGAAAATGATTCCTGCCTGCAAGTGCGAAACTGTAGTGCGGCTCACCATGAATGACAACCCCGTTAAAGATGTGCAATCCTTTAAAATTAATTCCCTTTTTTACAGCAGCAGCATAATCTTATTCCTTAGAAAAATACATGCCATGTGCATTATTTGCAAGTTGTTTGTTGCTTTTGTACTTGTACTGCTGATGTAAGTGGACAGAGAATTTATCCAAGTGAAACCATTGAAGTCTTATGTGGATTCTACAGCAACAGGCACCAATTTTATTGAAAACCTCATGAGATGAAAAGGATGAAATAGAGTTTGATCTTATGATCTGAGGGGCTAAAAGTATATTACATGTAATGAGTATTTTACTTTCAAACCTCCTTAGTTAAAAATTATTTCAGGACTTTGCTAAAAAAAAAACAAAATCAATAAACACTGTGGTAGGGCGTGCCGTGGTGGCGTAGCGGTTAGCGCGACCCACATTTGGAGGCCTTGAGTCCTCAACGCGGCCGTCGCGGGTTCGACTCCCAGACCCGACGACATTTGCCACATGTCTTCCTCCTTCCCCGTTTCCTGTCAGTCTACTTTCATATAAGGGACACTAGATCCCACAAAAAGACCCCCTGGAGGGGTAAAAAAAAAAAAATACTGTGGTAAAATTTCTCTTCACTGCTCTTCAGATACACTGAGCTGTCAATCTTATACAACAAGTGTAGCAGCAGTTAACCTTGATTTTTGTACAGAGGTAAAGAAGCTGATTTTCATTATGGGACTTCAACCAGTCTTTTTTTTATGACATTTCAGGACATAGAGAACATGTTGCTTTGCAGGTTTTAAAATACAAAGTCAAAGCAATAGACACCAAGAGAGATTGTAATCGGAAAATGTATATTTTACAATGCAAACAAATTTGTTCGATGCAATTGAACAAGCAAGTCAAAATGAAACAAGCATATTGTCTTTGTTTTTAATGAACATTTGCTGGTAACAACATGCTGATTTTTTGCTCTTCGGGAATGCAGCAGAGGCCAGAGGCACATCATGCTCTCATTTACAGTAGCATTTTTATCTTAAATGTCATTAGTCAATGAGGCACCGGATCTAAATTTCACACTGTGGTATCTACAGACAGATGCATGCAGAACCAGAGCTCTTTCCATTTCCTGGAGTTGGTATAATTCTTAATCAGCTTAGTTTGCTGCTGTGTTTTCTGTTGGAGGTTGAGGCAGCAAAAGGGAAGTGAAAACTTGCATAAAATGAGCTTTTCTTTTTGCCGTCATTGTAACATCATGACCAAACTTACGATGGTTGCTCGACGGGCCGAGGTAAAAATAACACAAAAGCCATGCAACCACCCAAAGCATTCTTCAATGTCCTTTAAAAAAAATGCATCTTTTATTTTTAACCTATTATTAAAATGTCTACAATACAAATGCTGTAACTATGGAATGAATGAGGATCTGCCCATAAATTGGGTTGCAAAACATTAAGCATTTTGTCACTGTGGGATTTTCCACTTATTTGTATATTTCAACTAAACAAATGAGTGGAAATTTTTGTTCGGTGAAATCCAACTCTGCAGTGAATTATCACTTTCATTTAACCTTACTAAGAAAACAAAGTCCCATATGGCTATGATTTCAAATTTGCATTACATCTGTCTGAACAGTGTGATGAACTCAGGTTCTGAAATACATCAGAAAGAAAAAATAAGAGGTGCAACTTTCTCACTTCTTAAAAAGTCAGAGTAGTTGTATTTAAAGAAAGTATACACCAATTACAGCATGCAGTGTCTTTGTAAAAGTATTCATTTGACAAGTTGCAAATTCAAACTTCCTTCTATGTTGTTGTTATTTTTGTAATAAAATCAACACAAAGCAGTGCAAAATTGCGAACAGGAAGGAAAATGATACATGGTTTTCAAAATATTAAAAAAATGAAAGCAGTAGCTTTATTTAGGAAAAAGCATAACTTGACTATGATTGGTGTTCTTGGGAGCTGTCCATCAAATTTGATTGAACATTGCATATTTTGTAAAGATAAATGAGCTAAAATTTCAGGCTGTAGATGTACAAAGCAGGTAGAAATACATCACAAAATATTTACAGTTGTAACTGCAGAAGAAGTTCTACAGATAATATAAATACGTGTAACATTTTTCAAAATTGTATTTGTAAAAACCTCTGAACCCACGGATCTATTTAGTTTAACTTCAGAATTATGCACCAGTTTTTATTGGTCTATCAGTTAAAATCCCAATGAAATAAATTGTAATAGGCACTTAGGCAAGATGATTAATACCATATTACCACTGAAAGAAGAACAAGGCATAAAACAAGTTTCATTTTGACTTTAATAGGCAATGTTACAAATTGTGACATGTGACGTCAAGCTTAACATCATTAGTGCTGACACACATCCACTTTGACTGTTAAAAATGATCATTTTTAACATAAGACTACAGATTTCCAAGTGTTTAATTATGGAAGAATTCTTATACTTACCACAAAACGTTTGTCATATTTGGGTTTGTGCATGCATGCGAATTTGCAAAAACATGTCAGAGGAAGTGTGTTATGTCATACTGTATCATATGTCAGGAAACAACATGACCAGACATCTTCTCGTCAATGCTTGAGAAAATTACTATTATTCATGTTGCAGTAAGAATGTAGATCATCGCATGCAATCCAAATTAATTTGCAGCGTTTTCCTAAATAATACGAATTTAAACCAAACATGCACAACTCATTATTGTCTAAATCAGGAAGATGATGCCTCTCTTTTGGTGCAATTTTAGGAGAGATTTCCCATCATGAAGGGCAAACAATGATTATATAGCAATGACAATAAAAATTCTTACATGAACATTCATAAGGTGCAATATAACTGCGACAGTCATAACCGAACACGAAAATATTTCCTCAGCAGGTCAGTGAACCCTGGGTTAAAAGCTCTGTGAGAAAGGAAGTTCAGAAAGCAGAACTCTGTTGCCTGCTGCCCTCTTGTGACAAATGACAGAACTGCATTGAAGATGATTAAAAATGCAATACTATTAATAACACTCCCAGTTTGGTCAAACGCACAGAGTAAACTTTTATTAAATCAAGCAAACATATTTGATATGAACTGTGTTTGAATCTAAAAACTAAACTTTACTAAATTTAACAGACATAGCGAAATACATGAGGTTCACAAGGCGCTTACTCCTTGCACATTTTGGCAGAATGATACTACGGAACCCGCTAGGGGACATTGGAAAAGAAATTATTTTTCGGTACCTCGCAAAAGGATTGCATTCCCTGGCAATATATTATTAAATACACTCTGGTCTATTTTGCACATGCCATAGTAAATGTTTTTTTAATTATTATTTTATTTTTACTGTTACCTGCAGTGAGAGCATAAATTCTAAATCACCATAAAGATCTATTCTAATAGACAGACAGACAGACAGACAGACAGATAGATAGATAGATAGATAGATAGATAGATAGATAGATAGATAGATGATAGATGTCTCCTGTTGCTTATAATTACAATGTTACACTTTTGCCGTCCAGCAATGACGAAATCACAAAAGAAGACATATGAGCTCACACTAACTGGGCTTAACTTAGCACATGCTTTAACATATGTATGACTAATGAACCTGCACAGTTTTTCACAGACACCTGTTACACTGTTCATGCATTTAGACAATGTTTTTGTCAATATTTTTTATATATAGCTATATCAGAAACACATCACACATCGAAAATTAATGCAAAATGCTTGCTCAATTCCTGTGTGTAAAAATGTGGATGTTTTGAAAGTTTTTTCTTAGTTTTTTTTTTTTTTTTTTTTTTTTTATAAATTGAAGTTGAATTGTTTTCACTTGAAAACAAACCTTTTCCACTAATAGTCAAACAGATGACCGCATTTAAGAAATTATGATGTAGTCACCCTATTTCAGGAATGTTTTCAAACAGATGTTTTTCCTGGTTTCCTCCAGGAAGTGTTCGAGCGGTGTGACTGAAAGCCATGCAGCCCCGCTGAGGCAGCCTCCGTGCGGCTGTTGCTGGGAGCTCCGGCCAATCAAAGCCGCAGCTCTTCGGCGCAAGTAGTTTGGTGGCTGAGGAAGCATGACATCACGCTCATCTCCGTCCCTCTCCGCTACAAACTCCTGCTGAAACGTGGACCCGTCCCCGCAGCAGCAATAGGATATGTGTCCTCCAGCGTGCATGTACAGTGAGATTTGACGCAGCTTTCAGTGTTTACTCCGACACAGGTCCGGTGTGTGCGGCAGAAAAAGGGTGGGAGGACGTGGGGGGAGAGGAATGGCGGTGGACGGTGCCGTGTCTGTGGAGTGGGACAACGGTGATCGAGCCTTCACTGTGTAACTTGTGCTTTCTGATGTGGAGCCTGATGCTCGGCTGTCTTCATGGATCCAGAGAAGACGCTGACTTTCTGCCTCGGGCTGAAGGCTCAAGAGGTAAGGCACTGCGCAGGTTTGCTCTGATCCACACACGCTGCTGTCAACAGCTGGGCTGGAGTGACTCTGCACAGCAACATGCTTTCCTCTGGCCTACCTGGCTCCTGAAAAGCAACCTTTACATCTCCACACAATCACTGCATGTCACTAAGTCTTTGTTAATGATGCGCAGCGCAAAGGCATTTTTTTAAGTTCATGCTTAAAATGTTTTCATTAAAGTCGGTCGAAATCTATTTATCTTCTTGCAGTCTACATTTGTCCAAATTGTAGAAATGTAGGATCTTGACGACATTTACAACAGACTCTCATCTTAAGAGAGCCTGGAGAAGAAGCACAAGCAAATAAAACAAAAATGTATAATAGGATTGGATTTGTATAAAACAAGCAACAGTGTTTCATGAGGCTGCAAAGAAGAATGTAAAGGAGATAGAAAATACATTTTTGTAAAGTAAAATATATTGTCTTATTGTTTAATGTTATTTATAACACTAAGAAATATTTTCTTTTTTACGTATTAAATTAACATAAAGAGTAAACATTTATGACGTTTACAGTGTTTTTGTTCTGCAGAATTTTCACCTTTTGATAGCTTTGTTTGTCGCAAAAGAAGTATACACTAATATTAGCTGCTTAATTAACTATCAGAGCCTTAGAACAGCAACAGATGAGGGAGGGGAAAAGGCCATGTTATTCTGTTCCATAGGGCCAGAAATGGGTTAAACTCTGGTTACTTCAGGGCTTTTGCTGGGATCTCATTAAATGAACTTCAAACTAAAAGCAATAAATGTTTGGGGTTTTGAAACTGTCTCTTAAAAATCTGGTATAAGATGAGACCCATAAACTGGTAACCAGACCACAATGACTCTGAAGATGCCTCACACATGTTTGAGGTTCCATTTTGTCAATTTTTTCCTGTTTGAGGTTGTGGTTGTCACATTATGTTGCAGCCAGCAGGATGCTCTTTTACCTGTATCTTCCTCCTCTCCAGCCCTGTCAGTGTAATGTGGGCAGGATGTGGTTTAACATTGTGCTGTTAAAAATGTTTCTTTGTGATGTCTCAGTAGAGTTGTTTGTTTGAATGGGGACAACCTGTTAGGCCTGTCAGTGCATTGTTACTTTTATTGCAAATACATATGTGAAGTTTTTTTTCTGTACAACTTTGTTGATCTTATTTTAAGTAAAATGGCTGCAGCATAGGTTGAAAGGATACAACATCTTCCCAGATCAATACACTGGGTTTCTTAGTTAGTTTTTCTTGATTTTAATCTTAAAAAAAATCTTTAACCCAAAATTTTCATGCTCTGTCTAAAATTACATTCAGTTATGTCTTAAAATTGAGCTTTATTTATTTTCTGTCATTTTTAAAAATTTTGATAAGCCAGTGATGCTGAAATTGGTTTATTGCTTGATTTGGAAAATGTAATTAATGAGTTTTTGTTAAATTGACCCCGTGTCGATCATCAGAAAGTGCATATATTTGCTACGGGATGCTTGAAAACAACTGGCTAAAATTTCCAGCACTCATTTGTTTTAAAATAAATAAATAAATGAAGATTTTTTAAAAAGTCTTAGATTTATTTTTCTGAAACTGAAGCATTTAGTGTAAAAGCAGCAGAAATATTATTGACTAGTTAGCATCTTCTATATTTCTGGTGTTTCACTCTGGTTTTTATTTCTTTGCGGACTTTGAGGGGAACTGTGATATGGATCATTCGAGGTTTCTTGGTGGTCTCAGAGTGACTACATTTCATACGCATTCTTATTTGAAAGCCGTCTGGTGGCCTTACCACAGGAACTCTGCATGACAGGAGTTTTGACAGCGCATTTTTCCGTCTTGGCTTGGCATTTATTTTCACACTATGCAGCAGAACATGTCTCTGACATTGCAGGATGATATTGTCTATTTTATTTTAAATATTTACATTTTCTCCAGGGAAGACAATAAAAAAAATCATATTTGACAAGCAATCATTTACTCATCAAATATTACAAGCACCAGTGATATTTTAAAGTTTTTCCACCTGTGTTTTACAGCATTATGAAATATTAAGCAGCCACTGAGTATTAGTTGTTTATAGCACATTTGTGGCCTTATATTACCTACAATATAAGGCCAATATAATAGTAAGCAAATGTCAAAGTAATGCTTTTTTTGCCATAAATTTAATGCTGCATATGCACAACTTCTGATGTTTGTGTGTGTCGGTGTGTTTGTCCGGATATGGAGCGCACAATGCTGGGCCAACATTGTTCAGTTATGCTGACCACAGGCAGCAGTCAGTTGTTAAGCAAGCATGTCTAATTTACATGGCTGCAGTCTTAGTGTGCAACAAGCCCAGCTCCATTTCATTGGTTTGACTGCAGTCCCTTATGCAGCACAAGTGGATATTTCCCCCCTATTGCCTGCTGTCAACCCACATGACCTTCACTGAGGTGGAGGTCATATGCATAGTGCTGAAGCTTTAGATGTCAGTCATGTGATTTCTTTTTTTTTTTAATGATGTGATAAGGGATGACTAAGAAACCATGTGGAGGTTCTTGGAGAAATTAAGTTCTGTGCATACTTGTGCATATTTCATATTTATTTTAGTTTTGCTTTTTTTCACACCTTAAAGTTTCAGATCATCAAACAAATTTTTCGGTCAGACAAAAATAACCAAAGTAAATTCTAAATGCTGATCTCAGTGTGGAAGTAAAAAAGGTTATTCAAACTAACCTGACTGTATGTGGAAAAAGTAATTGTCATCTAAACCTAGGGACTGGTTCGCGTGTTTACAGTAACTGGTGATAAATCTTTTACCTCAATGTGGAAGACCTAACCTCACTCTTCTTTGCAGAATTGTATTAATTCTTTCATGTTAATCATAAAGAATGAATACAGATAATGCCATCAAAACCTGATTTAAGTTCAGACTTTGGCTAGGCCAGTCCAAAACCTACTCTTTTTTTCTTTTCAATATGGACTTACTGATGTGCATAACTCAAAGTGCCCTAAGTCTCAAGGTCACGAACTGATGCTCAGACATTACTTTGTGTTGGAACGCAAAATGTATGATAATACAAGTATGGCAAAGTCTTTAATTTTAGTTTCATCAGACCACAGTACATGTCTCCAAAAGCTAAGGTCTTTGACCCTGAGTGCATTTGTAAACTGTCATTTTCTAATCTTTTTGGAGTAACCTTTATCCTTGCTTAGTGGCCTTTCAGTCCATGATGGTAGAGAACATAATTTCAAGGCAGACAGTGGGACCGTCTACCGATTTCAAACAAGGTATTTTGCAGGTGCTCTAGAATTGATATAACCCTTTCACATAAAAAGGACATTCGTCTCTTTGGCACAGAATCTGCCTTCTTACTGAATAGTACAGCTGGACAATCCCATGCAATATGTCTTGTTGTCTGAACTGGTAAACTTGACACCTTCAGAAATCTGGAAATTCTATTTAAGCATGAATTAGAGGCCCTCAATTTTCTACCTGATATCTCTCTTGTTGTTTTTTGTTGATATCAAACAACAAAATATCCACGAGTCTGCTTCAATTTAACTCAAATGTTACCGTAATTTACAAAACTTAAAAAGCCGTGGTGAAGTCCTCTGGGCTTTCCGAACTTTTTGAAAAGCACAACAATGATATTTTATGTCAATTCAATTAGATAATTTTAGTAATCCCAACCTGTCCTAGAACAGTAAATGTTTAAAAAGTTTTATTATCTAACAGTAAGAAAAACAGGTCATGTTTGTTTTTATACAGTGTATGCAAACATCTGATTTTCAGGTGTATTTCTTCGGGTCGGGAAAAACTTTGTCATCCCTCTGAATGTGTCACTGGAAAGAAGCATGTCTGGATTTCCCTTCTGGATCTCTCTTTTATTGGATAACATGAAGATGTTGAACCTTTGCAGGGATGGGTAACTGATTAACATTTGTGATTAGGCTCTCTGATCACAAAGGTTAATTATTCAAACCTTTGTCTATTTAAATCTGGTTCCCTCATCTTTAGGAACATATTTGTCTCTCGAACAGTTGACCGGTAAAACCTAAGTGTTAAAAAAAAATTATATCAGAATATTGATGCTACTTAGTTTCTTTGCCACTTTACATATTTCATGTGTTTAAGCAAGACTAGTAAGAAGGACATCGGAGGCCACAGGAAGAAATTTTGTACAAATGGCCAGATATGGGTGATTTCTGTCACCTACAGTACAGACCAAAAGTTTGGACACACCTTTTAATTGAATGAGTTTCCTTTATTTTCATGACTATTGACATTGTAGATTCACACTGAAGGTATCAAAACTATGAATAACACATGTGGAAATATGCACTAAACAAAAAAGTGTAAAACAACTGAAAATACCCCTTATATTCTAGTTTCTTCAAAGTAGCAACCTTTTGCTGTGATTACTGCTTTGCATACACTCTGCATTTTCTTGATGAGCTTCAAGAGGTAGTCACCTGAAATGGTTTTCACTTCATAGGTCAACCTGCCCTGTCAGGTTAATAAGTGGGATTTCTTGCCTTATAAATAGTCATGAAAATAAAGAAAACCCATTGAATTAGAAAGGTGTGTCCAAACTTTTGGTCTGTACTGTATGTCATACCACAGAGAGAAGTCAGTGTGTTTAAGAGCCTCTTTGTCACCTTGATAAGCCAACAGACAAGCAGCTGACAGTCTCTGACTGGAAAAGTGTTTGCCACTTTTGGACTAATAACATATTGTTTGCTTAGTCTTGCCATCGCCGTCTTATCACGCTCGTGCTGTCCTCTGTCCTGATCGTTGTGTCTTTTTTTATCAGATGACAATGTCCCTGCAGGAGCTGGTTGCACCTGAAGCTGTAACGGTAAGCAGGTCAACTTTTAAACGATGAAAAAATGTTTTCCACATGTGGTTAATAAAAAATAAAAAAAATTTAAAAAAAACTCACAGCCTGCCTCTTAGTTGTTGCTATGACAATGCATTGTTGCTCGTTAGCACTTCTGAGTCTTGTGTGGTAACTATGTGCAGACCAGATTTAGATGCCTTTGCTTTTTCCAATGTTGTTCCCACATTTTTACAATGTGTTTAATATCTGCCTGCGTTCAGTTGCAGCGTGATGTTGTCCGATTCAAGTACAACTTTTCTTGTATTTCTCATTCTCTGTAGGTGCCTGTGCTGAAGATTGACCGAAACACAGCTGACAAGGTGATGTTTGTCTTTTAGATATAACCTGCAAATGACGAAAACTATCATGAATCTGCTCAAATGTTTAGTGCCTCACAAGAATTTTGCGCTTTATCAGATTTTCTCACTTTACAATGACAAGCTTCAATGTATATATTAGGATGTAATGTGATTGTCCATAACAAAGTAGTGCTAATTATTATGTGAAAGAAAAATGATAATATGTGGCTTAACATTTTTTTGTAGATAAAAATCAGAAATTATAGCATGCTTTTGTATTAAACCTTTCCAACTCAATACTCAGTAGAGCCACGTTTCGCTGCATTTAGAGCTGCTTGTCTGTTTAACCAGGTCTCTATTAGCTTTTGAAGCATCTGAAATTGGTGTACATTCTTCTTTGCAAACCAGTTCAAATTCATTCAAATTGGACAGAGAGTGTCTGAGAACATTCACTGCATGTCTTGCCACAGATTCTAAATTGGATTTAGGTCTGGACTTTGACTGGGACATTCTCATAGATTGATATATTTTAACCAAGATCATTGCAGCAAGAAACATACTGCAATGGTCTTGCTGAGGTTGTATTTTTAGGGTTGTCGTCCGGTTAAATGTGGGCCTCTATCCCAGTTTCAAGTCCGTTCCAGCCTTTAACAAGTTTTCTTTCTGGAATGCTCAGTATTTAGCTCCACCAGCCTTTCCATTAACTCTGGACAGATTCTCTGTCCGTATGGAAGCAAAGTATCCCCCATGCATGATTCTGGTATTAACTGGGGTGTTGTGTTTAGGATGATGTCCAATGTTTCCCAACACACACAGCATTTTGTGGGCCAAAAGGTTATAGGTTTTCCCCCCATTTGTTTTCTTCTTTTCATTATTCAGTAAAGGCCTAATTTATGGACTGGACAATTCCTAGTTGCCTATCAACAGATTCTCTCACCGGGATCGTGGATCTCAGGCCACTTAGCTAATTCTCTAATTAATGCTCTTTTCGCCCTAAGTGTCAGTGTAGGTGGAAGGCTTAGGTCTTCATGGGTTTGCAATTGTGCTATTCTGTTTTCATTTTCAGATGACATATAGGACAGATATTTTTCAGATTTTCAAAGCTTAGGATACTGGATTATAACCTAATCCTGTTTTAAACTTCTCCACAACTTTCTTCCTGATATGTCTGCTGTGTTCCTTGGTCTTCATGACACTGTTTGTTCACTAATGTTCCCCAACAAGCCTCTGTGGATTTTATTTGCATGTATCAGAGAAGAGGATCCAAAATGTAAATGGACACCACACTTCCAATTTATTTGCAAACATTTTACTGTTGTGGAATGGTATGTGTTCATCAAAAAACCCCAAAGGCAGTATGTAATAGTATAAATTTATTAGTATGTCCGTATATCTGTTGACAGAAGCTGACTGTGGTTACATTGCAGTGTCTTGCTTTGTCCACCAGGTGGTGGAGCATCATGTCGGCTCTGGCAGGCTGCCTGTGGTCAGTCCCAAGTACTGTCCAGGAGCCAACAACAGTCCAGGTTACCGGTGTGAAACAGGACACTGCTGTGGAGAAACGGGCTGCTGTACCTATTACTATGAACTCTGGTGTAAGTCAATTGACTACTTTTAAATTATGATGAAATGTTCCGATAATGAAAAGGTATTATCAGGGACATGTTTGTAACTTTTTGTAACTTTTATTCAACACATTATATATATTTAATTTTACCCGAACACTACATTTTTAAAGCAGACTAGAGGAAATGTAGACTATTTTAGAAACATCACAAAGAGCAGGGATCATTTATTCAATATTTCAGGTCAGATATTTACAGTACAATAAAAAAAAAAAAAATTGACCCTAACAAATGTCTTGTTTTTGCTTTTTTGTCACAATTTATGATCATAAGACATTTTTTTGCATCAGACAAAAATAACCCAAGAAAATACAAAGAGCAGTTTCCAATTTGATAGAGGAAAAAAATATCAAAATCGGCCTACCACTATGTGAAAATATAGCTCTTACCTTGTAATTCATAAATTAACTGGGATTAATCATAGCTTTTGGTTGAATTTCACAAGCAACACCCAGGTCTGGCTACTGCCAGGCACATAGAATCAATAAATCACTTAGAATGAACCAATCCAACAACATGAAGTAGACTCAAAGACCTCAAAAAGCAACACACCTTCTGATTTAAAAAAAAAATCACTGACATCAATCAGCCTGCAAATGGTGACAAAGCCTTTTCTAAAACCCCAAACCACATTTTGATAATACCCAAGAGTTACAGAAGTACTCTGCGGACTGAAGAGACAAAAGTAGAACGTGTGGGTCTTATTACATACTTACACAGCATTCAGTATCGTATATACAGTCAAGCACAGTTGTGGTAGTGTGGTGGTTTTTGGCTACTGGGGTGTTTCTGCTTAAATCTGCTTTTAAGCAAATGTTTGGCCATCAATACTCAGGACAATGATCTAAGTATACCAGCAATTTCACCTCTAAATGCCTCAGTGAAGATTTTCTTGAGTAGCTTTTAAAGTTCCAATCCCGGAGGATGAACTTAACCCTTTCACTCATAACAGTTCACCAAAATTCCTCCAGAAGCTTGTAAAAGACACATCATCAGGTCTCACAGAACACACAAGTTATTGGGTTTATGGGAAAATAACTTTTTCAGAGTATTGTTGAACCTCAGGGGTTTTGTTTACGTTTTGTACTACTAACCACTTGTGATCATAGGGACACGTGATGCCAAAACACATTGATCCTGCCTTTTGGCCTCCTGTGATTGATTGACGAACGTGCTGAATGTTGCTTATTTACAGAGCTGTCTTGCTCCCCACAGGGTTTTGGCTGCTATGGACGGTCCTGATCCTCTTCAGCTGTTTCTGTGCTTACCGGCACCGCCGAGCCAAGCTGAGAATCCAGCAGCAGCAAAGGCAAAGGGAAATCAATCTAATCGCTTATAACGGAGCCTGTAACTACCCGTCTTCAATGTTGGACCTCAGTATGTTGAATTTATTCTGAAGTAATTCTGAGCAGCTTTAAATGTGATTCATTTGACTAAATCGTCCACGGCCATTTCTTTGACTTGAGAGGCTCCAGATTAGATTGCTTAGTAAAAGAAAAATGTTCACAGTGGCAACAACAATAAAATGTTCCATTTGGCCACAACATCTTATACGTCAAAAAACCTAAATGGGAACTATTGAAAAGTTCTCATTGAATCCTCAGCCTACATCATCCATCAGAAATGTTCTGGCTTCTGACTTATCTTACAAAATTTCTTGGACACCCAAAGAGCAAAATGTTCATCACCAAATAAGTACCAGCAGCAAGAACTCCCAAACAGGACTGCAAGAAAAGAATTATGTCTTGTTGTTTGCACAGGTCTGGGAGAGAGAACAAAGTTCCCTTTTCTTACAGAGGATGTGGTAAATTATGTATTTTATCACAAATTTTAAGCTATTATACACCTTAAAACCAACACAAAGTAGTGCATAATTGTGATTTCTTTTTTATTCAAGTGAAAATCACAAAAAGAGCAGAGCGAAACAGCCAGAGGATTGATGATTTAAATCAAATTATTTTCATATGTTAGAATGGCTCAAAATCCAAATCTAAATCAAATTCAGAAAATTTGGAGAAACTTTAAAATTGCTGTTCACAGATGCTCTCCATTCAGTCTGACTGAGTTAGAGTCATTGTGAAGAACTATCAGCAAAAAGCTTAGTTTCTAGAAATTCCACTCTAGTAGAAACAGACCCCAAAGGTTTTGCAGTATTATAAAAAGTATTGAGTGGTGCTAAATGCAAATGCACACCAGTTTAGGTTCATACTTATGACCATGTTGAACTCCAATTAATGATGTTTGAAACTCCAAAGCTAACTTGATTGCTGGAATTGTTATAGTTACTATTTTATCCAATTTTGCTTCCCCGAGAGCACCAGTGTACACCATCCATCCATCCAACCATTTTCTAACACCTTTGTCCCTAATAGGGTCGGGACAGTGTATACCAATAAATACAAAAATATGATCGAATGGTGTTGCTGTGTACAGTTGAGTGATCAAATCAAATGTATTTATGTACTTGGTTTCCTGAAGAACCCCAGTTCAAATTCAGAAGTTTTTTTAAAGTTGTAAATAGTTTATTTTCCCTTTTATTATTATCACAGTAAATACTATAAAATATCATGACATTCAGCAAGGTCCATATGACCCAACCCTACTTTTTATGCTCGTCTACTACAGAAAATTCCTAGAAAATATACTGAAGTTTGTGTTTCAGCTTTACAAAGTGCTTAAACATTTAAGTAACGCTTTAGTCAATTGTAATTATGACAGCAGCTGAGTTGCTGCTGGATGTAATTCTTTGTAGCTTATGGCAGAATACAGCCTTTTCCATTACAAAAAATGATTTTAAAATTTTGCTGCAGGTTTCCTGACTTCCCTGAAGCTGCCCTCCTATGAGGAGGTGGCTGCCCAGCCCAGCACGCCTCCTCCTCCTTACAGCTCCATCTTTGCCCTCCAGGGAGGGACCTCAGCAGGGCCCAGCTCTTCTTACCCCCATCACCACCACCACCGTCACCCCTGTCCTCCGTACCTGGGCCCCGGCACCAGTGGGCTGACCTCCTCCCAGAGCTCCGACAACTACACCAGCTGCTCCTGCGAGTCCTGCTCTCTCACCTCCCCATCCAGCACCTCCTTCTCGGTCCAGGTGACCGACGAGACATATGACAGCAGCCGTGTGTCCACACCCAGTGAAGCTGGGGGTGACTACGCTGTCGTGCCGAGGTCATCGCCTTCCCCGTCTCAAGTTTCCCCGGATGTGATACCCGCCGCCACTCCTGACGTCATACCAGTGCAGCGACGCTCCTCTGCTGGCAGCGACAGACTCTCGCCTCCTTGTCCTCCGCTTTCCCTCCCTTTACACTCACAACTCTCACATCCCGCTCGCCTCCCTCTCTCCCCCCTCGTCCTGTTATCTTCTGCTCCTCCTGGTCAAGTTCATTTCCTCGTGCCCTCTGACCCACCGGCGGCTGTGGAGGCCTCACCCTCGCCTTGCGATGTAACGCCGTCTCCTTCCGTAAAGGATCTGCACTCACCGAACACAAATAATAAAGAGGAGCAAAAACAAGATAGAGACGAAGAGGAGGAGGATGAAGAAGACGAGGAGGATCATTTCAGTCACAGACGGCTCACAGGCGACTCTGGCATCGAGGTGTGTCGCTGTCATGTGAGGAGAGGGGAAGAGGAGCTGCAGAAAGGGCGCTTGGATGAGGGGAAGGGGGAAGGAGCGGTGCAGGAAATCGGAGAAGATTCCCCCATATCAAAACTCAGTGTGCAATCATCCGTGTTGGATCCGTGCAAAGAGGTTCCCTCCTCTCCCCCTGTCATCTACAAGGCCGATGAGGCCGTCATCACTGTGGAGTCCTCCTAACCTGACAGCTCACATGAGGTGGCTCAGTAGGCAGGAGTTAGATGTTTATGCTTTACAGCATTTATGTAAATCAGGACGAATAGGTGAAGAGTGGGCGAATCACTGAAGAAATCTCCTGCAGATCTTACTGTAATAGTAGAGAGGAGTCTAGGTGTGACTGAGATTTCTGATCACTTTGCAAACAAGGCACTCCCAGAAAAACTTGAAACTGAATATTTATATTAGATGAGAGAAATGCCTGGGTTTATGACAAAAAAATAAATAAAAATAAATAAATAAAAGTGATTCAGTTATCATTGCTGTAGCAATGATAACTTAGCAGTAACAATGGCTTTGCTGTTACCTGGCATGCATTGCATGCAAAACCCACAACAGAGGTATTCCTTCTCTCTTTCCTCTGTCTTTCAATCTATGATACAGTGTTGCCCTCAAAGGGACATTTTGACATGGAAACCCCATGTGTCTGGTTCTGGTTGGCTTTAGAGGCCTTTTAGGGAAGACGGGTGAGTTTAAGAGATGAATAGTGATTAAAAAAATTATTAAAACTGTAATAATAAAGTTTTTTAAAAAGGATTTGACTAGAGATTTAGACTTTTGTCTAGAGATCCACCAATCAGCTTGACAGTCTTCCCTTGATCTACTTTGATTAGTGAAATCAAATAAAGAATTTTTTTATTTTTCCTGTTCTATCAACTCCCGACCTTTTTGGCCAATAAACAACTTTTTGAGTTCTCTTGCATACAGATACAGCCACAGATTAGGGTGTTATATTGTAATTCTTTCCTTGTTTTCTCTACATTTTAAGCTTCTACCTCTATAAAGAACATGCAGATTGTTTTATTCTATGTTTAATCAGCTGTGACTGATTCTGAAATCTAGATCTATGATGATATAGAATCAGTCAAAATTGAGATCGGTAGGTCAGACCTCAAAGAAAACTTTAATTGGGTATGTGCTATAAAAAGCTGTATCTTTAATGTTTATTTTTTACATTGTGGACAGCTGTGTGCAAAGTCAGACAGCTAAAATTCAGCTGTTTTTGGTTATTGAACAACTTTCGACTGTTTTAGATTTAATACGGCAAAAATATTGGGATCCACTGCCTTACATCCCACTGCTCATTTCATGTATTAAAGTACAAAGCACATTGTTAAGCCTGTTTAAACACTAAGAAAAATATTAAGGTTCTCTAGGGTGAATCATAGGAGTCTGCTGCTTCAAAATAAACCTGGATAGTGGGTGGTATGTGTTCTTAACTTTCTTTCTACAAAGTTGGATTAACAAATACTGAACACAGACATGCTAAAAATAAAAGGTTTCACCAGCATGCATCCAGTTGCTTGTACAAGAAGCCAGAAAGCAGCAGTGTTTTAAAGCTTTCACATCTTTAGAGTGGTATTATTGTGGTTCCACTTTGTTGTTCCAGACTGTTAGGTGTGCATACTATAATTACCAAGTGTTTAACTTTGAATTGAAAGTGTCTTGGCGTGTTTCCAGTAAACCGTTGCTCTTTTTTAAAGGCGACATGAGTCTGTTTCCGCCATGAACCGACTGTTGAGTTTTTATAACATTAACATTTTAAAATCAACTTTTGTCAACTGATGATGAATGTAGAAAGTTTATGCATTCTGACAAGCAAAATATGGCAAGCTGCATGGAGAGCTGCATCATGACAATGCAGTCAGACATCTGGGCCTGGTTCTATGTCTTTCAGTATTTTGTAATGTTGAATATTAGAACTGAACTGAAATGAAATGAGAATTTTTTTATTTTTATTTTCTGACCTTTGCCTCATTTGATTGATGTTTGTAAAATAATGAGCTGAACACAGCGCATGATTTTTACCTGCAAAGTGTTTCCTTATATGCCTCACTGTTGCCAGGTACATCAGTACCTGTCTACGGATTGGTCATAAGATTTGTCTATATAGAAAAAAATGAAACAGAATTTCAAGTTTGATCTTGACCTTTGAAAAATAACCTACATTTTGAAGGTGAGAAAAAGAAAACTATACATAAAAAGTTAAAACTCACAACTTTGAAAGAACCTACATTTAAACACAAGGAAACTCCAATTTTGATTTAAAATATTTGTTTTGTTTTGACATCCAAGACTTTCTTCATTTCTGTGCTTTTCAAACAGTATCTTGAAACATACATATAGTCTAGCCCTGATTTAACGTCAGCACAAATTGTTCAAGTTTGAGACAAAAAATTGTTTCAAATCAATCTTTCTGTGTATTTGTTCTGCTAATGGAATAATTGTCTTTGTAGTTCACTGACTAAAGGCCTCTTGACTGTGTCTACATTGAAAAGCTGACTTGATTGTCAGTTAAAATTTATGTTTTTCATGTAAAGCTTCATGAGCTGAAAAAGGATTTTTTTTTTTAATCTGTGTACAATGTGTGGTTTGTGACTGTTCGTCCTCTGGACTAAAGAAAATCTCCTTGTAGAAGTGATTTGGTCTTAGTTGATCAAAGTATTTTGTGCCTATAGATGAATACAGATACTTAATGAGCCATTCTGTAGTTTCTACATGCTTTCATAAGATTGTGATTAGCTCTACTTTGACAGATGTTTTTAAAGTGCTGAAAGTTTCTTTATTTTGTGAGCTTTAGAAAGATAAACTGTATTTAGCAATAGTACTTGCACTTTTTCCTTTTTCTATTCCATGCTGATTGATAGGACATAAACTGTTATAAACATTTACCTCTTAAAAAAAGATGTGTGAGCCATGCCAGTTGGAGACTATTTATTCTTTGGCTGAAGGTTCCTCCCAAATTCAAAGTGAGATTATGAGGTCTTACCTTTGATTACCTTATATTTTTATTTACAAGTCTAAGCAGCATTAATTTTGAGATTAAATAAAAACTATTTATCTGCAATACTATATATGGCCCTCAAAAACAATGGTCATCTTATTAAAGATGTGTAAAAAGCCTTTGGAAGAGAAACACCCCCCTGCATCACACTTTCTCCGCCATTAATAGTGGGGATGAAGAACTTTTTCACGTATCCACCATTTTTCATGTCAAAGCACAAGGTTCCAGTTAAAATGTCAGCATAGTACACATATGGTGGTACTACAGAAAATATTTTTCTCAAATTCTTCTTCTTCAAAAAAAACAAACATTTGGGATGTCGAAAGTTCTAATGGTTATGCAGAGGCTTTGTGACTGGGCATTTAAAAAAAAGGTTTCTCTTGTCATTCCCATTTTAAAGAGAAATGTTTCTCGCTATCATGGGATATTAATATCCTGGGGAAATATGAAGCAATGAATTTCTGAATAAAATGTCTTTAATACTGATCAAAAAGTGAAGAATAGCTTATTTCCAAAAATGCTTGATGCACATTAATTCCTCATGACTTGTTTTTCTGTAATTAATCTTGTAACACACACACACACACACACACACCCCTGCACGCAACGCCTACATGTGTGTGTGTGATAAAGTAATATTACAACTTTTAAATTTAAAACACAATTTAAAGGTTGCAATATCACTGATTATCACTGATGTGTAATTACCACTCCTGTAATAAAATATCACTTCTTTTTAAGGCTTTTTACACATATTTACTAGTGGCACCCACGATATTGGAGGCTACTTTAGGCTTGCATGTTTGCTGTTCAGTATCTAAAAGATTATATGAATGAACAAAAATGCAAAGTATGATTGTGAATTTTGTTTTATTATCCTTTTTTGTCAGTAAAACATCTGTTATGGGTATTTTTCCCCCTAAAGGCCTTCTCTTTATTTTGTTTTTATCTGTTTGGCAGTACTAGATTTGGTGATTTGTTTGTGTGTTTTCATTTTCTACTATATAAAACAAAACAAAAACAATTAATCTACAGATTTATTTATTTATTTTTTATTTTTTGCAATACTTAAACAGATTTAAGAAAAAAAATATTTTATTAATTTACCTGGACAATAAAATCGGAAGAAATCAGAAGAGGCCTTATAGAGTTCTGTAAAATACTAGTAATTTGTAAACTAAAGGCACAAACTGGAGTCCCTAAGTCAAAGCCAAACACCCTGAAGTTCACATCCTTTCTGCCTTTCCAGCAGCTACAAAAGCCCAAACTGTAAGCCAACGCCTGATGCTAGACTGTTACCTTGCTTGAGTTTTGTGTGCCGAAGAGTCTGCAGAAGACTGTTTGCTCCTTCATCTGAAGCCGTTTTCTTCTTCCTCTGAACTCACGTTTTTGCAGCTGGATTACACCTAAACATCAAACTGTTTTCCTTTAAGTCGTGCAGAAGTGAAACAGCAGGAAGCCTAACAGTATCTAAATGTGGCTGTTTGTGTAGTACTTCAGATTAATATTATTACTACATGTGATGTACTTTGAGGGTATCTTTGTGCAACTCTACCTGCAGCTCCTCAGCGTGTTGTACGCATGTGTGAGAGAGTTTTTGTGAGGCTGTGTTGTTAAAATTGTTGCTTATTGTAAGTATTTATGGTAGCTGTCATAATGTCCTTTGAGTAAAAATACTCAGTTTCATGTATACCAAGTTATTTTTTTATATCCTATTAGAAATTGTAGCTATTATGAATGCAGGCCATGTTTTTTATTTTTGTCTATTTGCTTTTCAGTGTCGGGTTTATTCCCATCAAATACATGTGATCAACAAAAATTGTTTTTGATAAAAAAAATAAATGAGTTAATATGATATAAAAATCAATTCACATGTCTCTATTTTCTTTATTGTGTTGCATTGCTGTAGGTGTTCCTTGTGGTGTAAATTCTGATGCATAGCACAATGTGCTAAAAACTCCCACTCATAGGAATCTGTCACTCTGAGTACAGTTTCCTATGAACCACTAGCCCAGAAAGCTCTGCACACATTTCTAGTTTACCATCAGTGTTGTAATTTGGCTTACAGCTGATTGTGTCGAGTCGACCATCCCGACATCCCACCTGCCATTCGTTACAACTCCTCGAACGTTTTCCACATATTTTTACATTGGAATCAGGATCCTAAAAGTGTGTTTCAAAAAACTTTTAATGACTTTAGAAATAACTATGAATGATCTTATTGTGTTTTTATAAACTGATTTGTTTATGTATATAACTCCCCATTTGGTGTGACATGCAATTACACATTGGAAAACTCAGTGTGCAACTGACAAACCTTTTTTTTTAAAATTAATTTATTTGGAGTCATGTGGCTCATCATAAAGGCTCACATTGGTTTCAGCCATAGATTTTACTGTACCGGTATTTTATTTATGAATGTAAAATAGGAAGGCTAAATTCATGTGCTTGCACACTTTTAATATTTTTATTTGTAAGATAAAAAAAAAATCTTAAACTCATGCATAATTTCCCCTTCATTTCAATATGGCAGTGCCCATGTATTACTTTGTGTTAAATGCAGCAACATAGTTTTGCAAGACCCTGCATGTGCTTATGATGCAGCACCTGGTATGTTACGTCCAGGTAAGAATTGCTCCACTGTTAGGTTTGCTGCACATTTATCTAAAATCAAAAGAAAAAAAGAGTAAAAACTGAAATCAACTTATGGCTTAGAAGTTGTCATAGTATCCCTATGACAAATAATAGGGTCTTAGCACTGTCAATCATCCTAGTGCACATGCTGCTCACACTCTCCCCTTGCTCTTTGCTACACTGCAGTTTTTCCCCGTAAGCATAGCCTGCCAATAAAGGCAGATAAACAGTTTTCCTGGAATGGTAAGTTGTTTCTCTACACATTTGGCAGCATGTACTTAAGCATGATCGACAGTGCTAAGAAAAGTAAACGCAATTGAATAATAATAAATGTAACTAGTTACTACCCAGCTCTGGTTCCAAGCATCATTCTATATCTGTATTAAGCTAGATTTAGTTTGCAGTAAAAAAGAATTATGTAGCAGTAACTAATAGCTGCAGCTAAGTAGCCTTACATTTTATCACTAAAAAATAAAATAAATAATTGGACTAACATGGCCTCGGTAATTATTCAAGACCATTTTAACTCCTGTTTTGCTTCTGCATGATGGCTCTGCTCTGTGATTGGTCGGGCCGGACCAGCACCCACCCCCTCCGCTGACCACTCCCCATCCGTGTATTTTTCCACGTGACTCTTCTTCTGAACGCTCCTGTAAAGTTAAAAACAGACTTTGTTTATCTTGCAGGCGGTTTGCTGAAATCCAATCCGACCAACAAGCCAGCTCTACTTCCCCCGACGACTTTATTTTTTCGGTCTTAGCCACTGACACTTCGCTCCTTCACTCCGTAGCATTTCGACACTCTATGTCATCATTTTTTTTATTTTTTTTTATTTACCCCTTTGGAGCTCTTAGTCAGGGACGGTGCACCACGAACGACAAGAGGAAAGCATTTTAGTCATTCCAGTTTTTCTCCACGTATCTCAATCTGTGCGGACAACCCTTGAACAAACCAGCGCAGCTTTGCTCCGCGGAGGGGGATCTCCTGCCACTGATTGCAGCCCAGCACCGTGACTGTGAGGTGGGTTTTTAACCGAGCACTTGAAGAGCGCCATGGCGACCCAAGTGGATGCGTGGTCCTCCGCACCTCAAGCCGACGGTGAGTACGTGATCTCAGCCTCACGTTTTGTGGCGGACTACGCGTGGGATGAAAACCTAAAAATCACAGGCGAGGTGGCGTTTAAAACTGCAAGACGGGGCCTTCAGACGTGCTTTCCACGATGCATTGTGTCCGTGCATGGGATGGGCTGCAGCGCCAGCCATGCTCCACCATGTGCCCTTGTTGAAAACACACACACAGCGACGCACCGCGTACGTGTGGGACGCGCTGCACTTTAGAGCAGATGTAGTGCTTTTATTGCACTCAAGCCAATGCTATTTTGCTTCGACGAGTTTCTTTTATGCGTGGCAACTGTGTTGTTTGACTCGTCTTGCATTTAATCCTGCCACGGTTTTTGATTGGACGTGGCCACTTCCGCTTTGCACTCGAGATTGCACACTCAGGTCTTTGCGTTTCCATTTTAACGTGTAGTAACGATTCCACGCACGACGAGAGGCAGCAGAATCAGTCGCGGTCTTTCGATGTAGGCTTTATTTGCAAGAATCATCAAGGCGCACACGGAGACCGTTTACTTGTATTTTCGTGCACTTCTATTGCATTCATTAACGTACTTCAGATTTATGTTGCTTTGATCCACAACATTGATTTATATATATATAATTTTTTTTATTTGGGGGAGACTCAATCAAAATACCATCTAAAATAATTCTTTTGACATGCAATGAATAAATAAACGATCTTCATAATATCCTCAGAAATGCTTGCACAACAATAATACGGTTTTAATATATTTTCTTCCTTGTTAATAATAGAGCTCCACATACAGTGGCTCCATGCTCCCTCTATGTATGCCAAGAAATGACGTCAGCACGTATATCCCACAACAAGAGGCACCAGGAGAAGGCTTACATAATCTGTGATGCTGTGTATTTAAACGTTGCATAATGAAACGTATATGCTGGGCCTGTCACTTGTAAAGTAAGATGTAAAAGTATCGGCATGAGATACGTGGTTTTCAAAATATTTTACAAATAAAAATCTGAAAAGTGTGGCACGTAGTTGTATTCAGCTTCCCTTTTCTGTGATGCCTCTGCTTATAATCACGTGCAACCAGCAAAGGCCAGGCGAGGAGAGAAATTATCAGCAGCTCATAGTAACTCTGGAGGACTTGCAGCGAGCCACAGCTCAGGTGAATGAATCTGTTTACATAAAAGCCATTAGTCACATGTCAGGAACGAGTTATTATTATTAGAAGAAAGCCACAAATTTCCCTCTGTTTTTTAGTTTTGTTTTTGTCAACCACCTAGGTGTAGAAGAAGATGCCGTGAATAAAATTAAAGTTTTTAGCTCGCAGGTGTTGTAAAGCTGGCATCATTCCCTGTTATGAAACATGGTGGTGGCGGCATCATACTCTAGGAAGAGGAAAGCAGCTGGATTTGAAATATTTGCTTGGCCAACGGGAGGATCGCTGCCAATCCTCCCGTTGAATTCATCTACTATTATTCATCTACTATTATTGTTCTCAAAAGAACAGTGTGTGAAGACTTGTGACGCTGATTTCAATTCTGTATCCAGTTGTGATTTAGGAATGGCGAGAGGAGGCTCATTTTTGTGGGAAATGTTTTGTGAAAGAGCTAAGAGTATGTTCACTAGGTAGTATGTTGCACAGGTAGACCCTGTTTACTGTACTAGCTGACTTCTGAGAGTTATTGTTTACACTGAGTATTCTTAGTTTATCCAAATGAACGAGACCAAATCAGATGTAGCCTGCTATTTTCAGATTTTGATTAATAAAAAAATGTTGGAAATTGTTTCTCAACTCTGCACTGCTTTGTGTTGGTCATCACATAAAACCCAAGTAAAATACTTTGAAACTTATTGCTTTAACGTGACAAAATCTCAAGTGCTATGAACACTTTTTTTGCAAGGCGCTTACCTGAGGATGAGGAAATGATGATGTCTGAACTCGAATGTTCTCTTCGGCCAGATTCAGTCGATGAAGCACTCTCTGTTGTTGTTGACATGCTGTCTAATAGTCCATTGTCTGTGGCTGGATGGCAGCTGGCTGCTCCTTTGTACAATATGGGTCAGCATAGACATTCAGTTCCCCCAATAGTGGGTCAAACTAAGCAGACCTTAAAGACGCTTGTTATGATATAATGGTTTTAATATCACATATAGTGGTTACTGTTATGACATTCTTTTGAACACTCACGTACCAATGAAAGTTAGAATGATGGCGTTGTATCAGCACCCAAAGTAATGTGATTACACATGTGGCTGAACGAGACTTTTTGTATGATAAACTTGAGCAAAAATGCAGTGACCAGCAGACATTTTGAAGCATCAACTATTTGATGTCGATGCAATTAAAATGTGAGTGCAATTGAACTTATATCCCGAAGCCTTTTCAGCTAGTCGGTGAAATTTTCCTCTAAGGAATGCAATTAATATGAAGAATACCCTGAATAGTAGTGAGAGCAAGAGTCTGAGCTGGGAGCTGCACCATGTATCATCAGGATGTCATCAAAACAGCATCGCTTTGTGCAAGAGTACCCCTGCATGTGAGCATGATGAATGCAGTAAATGAGGAGAAATTATATCCCAAGCATCATGAATTCAAACCTTGCATGTCATTAATAAGATATTCAGTCTGTTGGAAATTCCAATATGTCACACATTTTGCAATGTATACGATAAAGTTCACACATTGAAGCGATCATTGAAAAAAAGAGAGGGGCAAGGAAAATGCTTTTTTAAAATTTTTTATTCTCAAGTGATTTTATCACATTTTCTGGGAATAGTAATGCCAGAAGATAATTTTTAATACAGAGTTTCAGCCTTACTCATTTGATTCTCCAGACACCAATTCATGATAGATGTTGCTGTAGATGGAAAGGCTGAACAAAACTCTGCAGAGGGCAACGACTGGCTCCAGAACTTAAATTGATCTGAATCCGTTTCCATGGCTGCTTCCTCTTTTCCTCTTTGATTGGTTTCTTTGTAAGCTTTGCCTTAATTAAATAGTTACATTAAATATAAGCACTGCACTAGCGCATTCAGTTTTGGACAAAATGCAAAACCAGTGATGTACACAGGACAGACACCCATTATGCAAACAAAATCTGGCTCCAGAGCAATGTGATTGATTTTTTTTTTGGTTTTCTTTTTTCCTCCCACTAATGTTGCTGGAAAGATATTCAATAACATAGACTTCAGTGTGCAGACGTGGTAAAATGAGGCTCATCAGAAATTTCTCTACATGTCAGTCATTCAGCAGCAATGATGGGTGTGGCAGCAAATTCTGCAGGTCCTTTTTGGAAATCATTTTCTTGCTCCCTAAGGAATGTTTTCACCAGACCGTGTGGCTTTAATTACGAGGTTCCACAAAAGTGAAGACAGAAACAATAATACTTTTCTTTGGCTTTTCTATTATCTTGCATTATTCAAGCACACACCTCTCTGCTTTTGCAGGCCTTTTCTTTGTCTTATCCGTCCTGCAGATTCTAATACAACGTGTTTGGTAAAACTCAATACCAGATAGTTTTACTCAGTTTAATCTTTTTGTGTTTCAGAAATCATATATTTTTTATTCTAGAGTCCTACTATTAGCCTGCATCTTCTGCTGCTAATGTTGGACACTTGCTGACTTTTCAGCTGGATGTTTAACTATAATATACAAACCCCCCTTTGTGTGAACATTGATGTAATTCCTTTCTTCCATCTTGGAAGAAACTCTATAGATGTCAAGTCCGATTACTCATTGAGTACATTCTATGAGCATCCTGGTTGGAACACCCTCCCCCCACCGCCCCGCCCGTCTACCTTTGGTCCACTCATGCATTAATGACATGTTTGCTCACACTGTCTGAATCCATTTAGTCCCACAGGTATAAGGATGGCAAACCCATCCGTCCCCTGTCATATCTCAATCTGCTTGGGGAAGTTGCTGACTAAACCAGGCCTGTACCCAGTTCATCTGTTCTTCCCTAATCATTTACATGCAGTTTCTTTTTTTGTGGATCTGTCTTGTCAGGCAAAGTCACCCCAGAAGCTGACTTGATAAATTTCTTGAAATAAAGTTGCAAGTTTTGACAGTAAAAGAAAACATTTCTTGACTGGTAGCTTGTGTGGTCTTTCCCTCTGTTAACACACAAGATTTGACTGTTTCTAACAAACCTGTATTTAGGGGAAAGGTTTTCATTCTGGCTCCCTTTCATAAAAGCCTGACAGTTAAACCCCAAAGCACATCCACACCCTTCCTCCAATGTCTTATAGATAAAGCAGAGAGGCTGCTATGCCTTATTCCTTTATCTCAGCACAGACTCATAGGTTCTGCTTTTTTTTTTTTTGTTGTTTTTTTTGTAGTTTTAGTCTTCAGTATCATGCCTAATGGTAGCGTTATATCCCACTGTCCAACTGGCTCTTACAAATAATAAAATCCACAAGTTTAATCAAACAGTTGAATTTTTCTCTCTCACTCTTTCCTTGGAAAAATCAGCAAGTGCAAACAGAAATACTGTAGTACTGGTATGTGCAAATACTGTAGTACTATTCTTTTAATTTAGCTGTTTTCTGTCTCTTTTTAATTATTTTCCATCAAATACATGAAAAAAATAAGATTTTAAGATGTAAGGAAAATGACCATGAACCTATGAACAGTACAGATGCAGTCCTCTGAGATTTATAACCCAGTTCAGTTTATTCCTCATTATTAAGCTTCTTAAATTTGTTTCTGTATTCCACTTTGTGTGTGGGAATCGGAGATTTAGTTCTAGAAAGAAAAAGACAAAAATGATTAGAAGTTGACAGTTTACTATAGTAGTGACAAGCATGGCTAACTGTAAACACCAGTCTTTGTGTACTAATAACTTTTAAGGCCCATTCTGCGTTTGTGCTTCTGACCTCCTAACATTGTACAACTAAGAACAACCATAACAGCTAAAGTTTTTGACCATACAAAAATGAACAAAAAGTGAGGAAGGTTTTTCAGTCAGCTCACCGGTTCTGTGGAATAATGTCCCAGATGAGCTCAAATAGTTAGATTTACCTTCATATTTTAAGTCCTTCTTAAAGACATATTGAAACTTGGAGAATCCGATGAGTGATTTTGTTGCTTTCCTCATGTAAAAATATACTCCTAAATTAATACATTTTGCACATTAGCTTTTGCTATTGCATCAGAAGTTTATATAAAACAGCCTCGTTGTGTTTATAAGTCACCTTCAGACATGTGTTTAGAGGCCATACAGGAATAATAATGTGTATTAAGTTAACATGTGTCTCTTTCAGCTACAATGTTTGGTTCTTGACTCTGTTTGTGTTCGTAAACATTTTGAACTTAGATTTCACTTGCATAGATGTAAATTTGCTCTTCTAACATAAATCTAACATCCTTTTTTTGTGCTACCAGTTTTGCTGCTTGTATGGTAAAACATTTTTTTTTTGAGCAGAAGAAATCTATAAACAGCCCATATGTATATTTAGAGCATTAAATACTGTCCCTATGTGAGTCATGTGAAACTTCTGCCCCACTGACTCCCTTCTGATTCATAAACACTCCTACTCCATGCACGCCTACATTCAAACACTTTAGCAGGTTTGCAGGTTGTGGAGTCTTCCCACAAGCCTTTGCAGAGACTTAATTTCTTTGTCCTGCACCTTTGGTACAGATTGTAAGCTGATTAAATGCAAATATGTTTTTGAGGATCATTATTCCAGTTTTGGAGCACTCTTGGTGACGTCCATCGCTACTCGCTGCTGCAGTTTCAGCCAACTGTCGGCGACACTCAGAGCTGCCGTTGTGTTGTGCAACTCTCAGCAGTTACGGTCGAGCTCTGTTATCACAGAGCAACATTGTCCTCGCTGTGTTCGGGGGCAGTGTTGTTCTGCTTGTTTTGCAAGGCCCGTCTTGGCAAACGGATTTGAGTTTTCCTACAAGCTCCTATTTTGCTGGGTGCTCCCTTCCAGTTGGCTGCAGAAGTGGTTTGGCCCGCAGCCATTGGTTAGTTCCTAATTTATGACCTTGCTCGGACCTGTAGCCTACATTAGGGAAGAAGGAGGAGGTGCCGAAGGAAGAGATGACACATGGACGGCTGTTTACAGATTTCTGAAGGCCATGGGTGTGGCTGTGTGCTTGTATTGGAGCAGGTTAAGTTAGATTTAGATTGCTGACTCAACTGAAATCTGCAGTGTTTTTTTACCTCCTCTTGTGCTTCTTAATTTAACATAACTGTTTCAATAAGAATATTAAGATACTCCTACTATTTTATAAAAATAAAAATTGATAGTAAGAAGTTTCAGTGTTTCACTCCACAGAGCACACAATGTTTTAAGAATTGTACCACTTTGATTAGAGGTTCACAGTGCTTTCTGGAAGTATTCACGCTTTAAAATTGATCATGTTTATTTGCATTAAAACTCCAAACTTCAGTGTATTTTATTGGAATTTTACATGATAGACCAACAGACAGTATTCATAATTATGAAATGAAGGAGAGAAGACAGCACGACTGGACCATAAACACTTGAATATGCTTTGACTTAAACTATTGCGGTTTTGATTCTGTTGTCCTTTTTTTTTTTTGGTCTTTCCATCTGTGTATCAACTCCCAACCAGCTTTCCTGTTCTCGCTAAAGAAAAGCATTCTCACAGTACAATGTTGCCACCACATGGTGTGTAGTACTTCCATTACATGTAGCATTTTTTTCAAGATCAGCACAAACTCCAGGACATCTTTCACCAGCGGTTTTCTTTTTGTCACAGTTGTATAAAGACTAGATTATAGATTAACAAAAGGTTTTTCTGGAGCTGTGGATTTCTGCAGCTCTTCCAGAGTTACCAAGTTTGTGGGGGGGGTAACAATACTTTTGCAAGGCAGTGTAATTTTTTGTTCCGAAATACTAATTGTTTAATCATGTCCTGCTACTATGACACTAATCTCCCTTAAGTTGTATGGTAGGTCTGCACAGTTATTGAAAATGCATTGTTCTGTTATCAAAATGCACGATGCACAGTGTGAAAATTATGAAAAGATGCAAGTGCAATGAATGCTTTAGATAATGATGTCTAAGGCCTGCACTGCATATTCAAGCTGTCATGGAAAAGAAAAATGATTGTTCCAAGAAAGCTTGGTATTTGTTGGTTTCTTAGGATTTTGTTTTCCTGAAATTGGTCAGCTCTATTGTGCAGCAGACCAAAGGGAGAACCATTCGGAGGACAGAGGCTCCTTTAAAAATTTCAGTTTACCTCTGTGTGCCTTTACATGCTCTGCAATCTGCTATTTGAGGGATTTAGGTTTTAATTACATCTTGTTCCTGTGTTGCCTCATTGCTGCTTTTCATGCCATGTGATCAAACTTGCATCCACCCATACCATATGTAGTCAGGTCCACTGTTTAAAAAAAACAACTGGCGTCAGCATTTCTCCAGCATGTGCTTGGTTCTCCCTCTCTCTCCCTGCCTGCCACCGCTGCAGCTGTGCTCCTCTCCTCTTCTCTCTCTGTGCTGTTCTACACACTTTAACCTGACTAAATATAGGATTTCATCCACACAGGAGTAGTAGCATGTTAACTTGACCCAATGCATCTCTGTATATGTAGGAAGGTAGGGGTGAGTTTTCTCGACCACGTGTTTTAGCTTGCAGCATTTGCTAAATTCTTGATATCATTCTATTCTCTCTAAATTGTGGGGAGAAACAGCATTCAGGAACCTATTTTGGTGCTACTTCAAGTTTACATTCAACAACATTACCTCCAGAAAAGGCTATTTTAGGGAGCTGATTTTTATAAGTGACCATAGTTTCATCATGCAAGCATACCTAAAATCACACTGCAGTAAGAACAGTTCCTTTCAGAAAAAGCTTATGTTAGCATATTACGCACAACAAAACCAAAACAAACCTCTCAGCTTTTAGCAGAAGTGAAAAGAGTTGTGCGGCCGTGTTGCGAACCTGAGCTTACAAATGAAAAAAGCAGGTTTCAGGGATATAGAAAAGGCGTCTTCAATCGTTGTGCGTTTTTTTTTTTTTTTTTGTGGTTAGGTTCAGTTACTGTTTGCACACCAAGCAACACCAACCCCTTTTGCATACACAGCTCTACACAAAGGTCAAGAGCAGTGGTGTCTGAAAGAATGTGGAGCTTGGGAAGGCCAGACCAGCAGTTGGGATAAATCACAGTGAAAGCAATGAAATATGTTTTTTTCATATAGTCTTACTATGATTTTGCAGTTATATAGCCAACAACACAGATCTGAGTCTCTTTGCAAACACAAATAAGCTTGAAATATCAAGAGAGTTTGGAGAATGTTCTTCACTGTTTATTTGGACTGCTCAGAAATGTTGGCTGCTGATCAGAGTTGTTTGAATTTTAATTTAAAAAAATTCAGGTTGATCTGACGTTGCGCAATTGCAATATCAGTATGTGCAACTTTTATATGGCAAAGGACTGTTTGGAGTAATATGATTGTTGGATAACATTTTTCACATCTTATGAACTTGTATTTTTTATTCTAAGGTAATAGTTACTCAGTTAAAGACTCATGTCAGTGAATGCTCAAATGATGTTGCCAAAATACTATGTGCTTCAATCATAGAGTGATCGAAGCACAGATGAGGAAGAGAAGAAAGAAGAAAATAGGCATATGTCTCATTGTCAACTAATATTGTCCTGGCAATATTTGCTATTATTATCATTAGTGCAAGATGTTCTAATAATGTGGAGCCCTGACAGATGACCAGTTAGATGCTTATAAATTACTTTTTCTACCACAAAATTGTGGCTTAGTCTGTGCATGTCTTCTTTTGATAAAATGTGTAAAATTCCTGGTTTCTAACCACAGGGGCGGTTACTTTGGATCACCAGCCCGAGGCCAGCTGTCCTTACAGTGATGACGATGATGGACTGGACGAGGCGGAGGTCAATGGCAACTGGACGCCCCAAGAGAAAGCACTCCACGAGGCTCGCCTCAAAGCCAAAGCCAAGCGTCGCCTGCGCAGGTCCTCATCCCGTAACTCGACAAGCGAGTCCGTCTCAGAGTCAGGCGAGACGCCAGGAGGCGACCCGCACGCCGTAAAGGGCAAAGTTCACAACAACGACCGCAAGTCGAGGACAGGCAAAGGCAGAGGCTTGCCAAAGAAAGGTAGATATGATTGTTGATCTGATTACTATCAGCTTCACATATGGAGATGTTTTCGGATCAAATTCAAAGTTAGTTTTCTTCATGCAGCTCGAAAAAATTTAACTGAAATTATTATGACTTCCTTTCATTAACTGTGCAAATTACTGGATAAATCCCACCTTATGTTTTAGAACTTCTTTTATTTTTTATTTTTGCTGTGTTCAGGTGGGGCAGGCGGAAAAGGAGTTTGGGGTGCTCCTGGGATGGTTTATGAAGCTGAAGAGCCGGACGTACGGGACCCCAACTATGATGAAGCTGCTCAGGTCAGTGGGTCTCTATGGGGATGTCTCTTTCCTCTCTTGGGTCATTTGTTTATCCAGACATGGAACATTTACCTTGTCATCTCCACAAATTCATTTTCGTCGATTTCATTAGAGGATCTTTCAACTTCTCCAGTTCCATTGAGATATACATCATATGTCTCAATGAGCATCATAAGTTTATGATATTAAATTTTTTGAAGCATCTTTGAACTCAGTATGTTCTCACTAGCTTTGTTGTTGACCAGAGAACCCTGATCAGAGGTCAGAGCACCTTTTTCTAATACTGATATAAAGAACATACCAACATTCCCATTGTGACATCCCTGATCTCTTTGCTTAAAGCCAGCAGAGCTGCTTATTTCTTTGTCTCCTATTCACAATAAAAAAATTATACTATTTCCTCAGCAGTATAAGTTTTGGAGTAAAAATTAAACAGAAATTGTTGGCATAAATTGATTTTCATACCTCTAGGACATTCAGATAAATTTGTGCCTGTTACTGTATTTTCCCAGGAAACAAGATATGTATCATATTCAGACATAATTAAAACTAACAAATAATAGATTACCCATTGCTAGTTTCATTCACAAATGCCAGATTCACAAACACATACAGGTCATTGGAAAAAAATATATATATACAGTACAGACCAAAAGTTTGGACACACCTTTCTAATTCAATGGGTTTTCTTTATTTTCATGACTATTTATAAGGCAAGAAATCCCACTTATTAACCTGACAGGGCACACCTATGAAGTGAAAACCATTTCAGGTGACTACCTCTTGAAGCTCATCAAGAAAATGCAGAGTGTGCGCAAAGCAGTAATCACAGCAAAAGGTTGCTACTTTGAAGAAACTAGAATTTGTTTAGTGCATATTTCCACATGTATTATTCATAGTTTTGATGCCTTCAGTGTGAATCTACAATGTCAATAGTCATGAAAATAAAGCAAACTCATTGAATTAAACGGTGTGTCCAAACTTTTGGTCTGTACTGTATATAAATTTATTTTCTTATAAAGTAATGACATTGTTAGTGAAGTAGTATAAAAAAAGACCACTAGCACATCAACAATCATTCCCATGTCTGAACAGCAGCAGTAGTAGTTTGTTGTGGACCTCCTCCTGCACCTGCACAAAATAATTACTGCACATATTTTATTTTATTTTTTGTCTTGTAAGAAAATTAGAGATCTGGCTGCAGTCATAGTTTGTATGTGTGACTATCCTGGCAGAGAAGAGACATAACACTGCATGTGATTTGGCCAAAGCTCATTAACAACACGTCGTCTCGCTCGATTGTTTAATCCAGATGGCCCTGTCCCATCACAATCAACGCTGTTTTCAATCTTTAACCCCGGTTATCATGTGAATGCGGGATGTGATGCTGATGGACTGGCTTGTTTGTCTCCCGGCTTTGATCACACAACTGCATTACTGCCTGGGAACTCGGCTTCTGTCTGTTTCAAAAAAGAAAGAAAGAAAAAAAAGATCCTGATAACGGTTTTTGGAATTGGCTCAGAGAAGCTGGTTTGATTTGGCCTTGACTGGTGCACAAAGTCAGTTCAAATATGTTGAAAGGGAGCAGGGATGGAATGGTACTGAAAAATAAATGGGGACACGAGCAGTCAGTGTGGCCTTTGAGTCTGACTGCGGAGTAGATCAAGGATTTCTGAACCCTACAGGGTCATTGTGTGCTTGGGAAAATGTCAAAGTGTGGGGAAAAAAATGACTTATTTGGGAACTCTTAGAGTCTTATAATAAAAAAAAATAAATGTGCCCTGCAAAAGTCTTTACACACCTTGAACTTTTGCGCATTTTATCACATTGCAACCCCAGACTTGGTCGCATGTTTATGGTTGTTTTGCTCCTGGAAAGTGAATGTCTGCTCCAGTCTCTACCAAGTTTTTTTTTCAGGATTTTTTTTTGTGTTTAGCTCTTTGATCTAAATGAAATAGCTCAAGCTCAGATTTGATTGAGATCATCTGCAAGAAGCCATTTTCACCGATTCTCAAGATTTAGATCTGGACTTTGACTAGGCCATTCCAGAGGTGAACCTATAGAATGGTGGTTCAGGTCTTCTGCTGCCACTAAGAGGATCTCTTCCAGAACTTCCCTTTATGTAGTGCTAATTCATCGTTCCATCAAGTCTGAGTAGCCTCTCTGTGTCTGCGGAAGAACAGTATCCCCAGAGCATGATGCTGCCACCACCATGTTTAGCTTCACGTCACTGTGCGATGTGCAGTGTTAGTTTTTCTCTAAACAAATTGTTTTATTAAGGTTTTATTTATCTTTACTTGTAAAACATGGCAAAATGTGAAAAAGCTTTAGGCTTGTGAATGCTTTTGTTGTGGACTGTAATTATAAAAGCAGTTTGTGTACTTCGTGTACAATTTGGGGGCATTTCTGACTCATTATGTGAATGTGTTTTTGCCACAGGGCGACACTGTTTATGAAACGGTTGTGCCAGAGGTAGAAGAGAAGGAACTAGAAAAAATGGTAAACCCGATCGTATTGGAGTACTTTGAACACGGAGACACAAAAGAGGTTGAGGTAAACGATTAAAATTGTACATTTCCTTTTTGTTTTTCTATGCATACATTGATCAGGCAGAAATGTGTTGCTGTAGTGAGTGTAAATGTTAAGAAACATTAATGATAGTGGCGAATAGACAGCATACTTTGTTAATAGAGTGACAGATCCTGACTTGTGTTCAATCTTGTGGTGCTTCCAGGTGTTGCTGAAGGAGCTCAACCTGGGCCAACATAAGTACGAGTTTACCTCCGTGGCTGTGTCCCTGTCCCTGGAAGGCAAGGCCAGTCACAGGGAGCTGACTTCCCGCCTGCTGTCCGATCTGTCGGGGAAGATGCTCACGCAGGGTGAGATGGCCCACGCTTTCGATAAGATGCTGAAAGAACTGCCAGACCTCATTCTGGACACGCCAGAGGCCCCTCAGGTAGGCCTGACACCCTGAGAGAGAAACGGTGTCAACCAGAGCTCTGGATCTGATCTTGGTATCGTTTGCTTAGAAGGGAGGAGAGGCAAAGCAGGGCTTCAGACACTTAAAAGATTAAAGATGAACAGAGCCCGTTTTCATTAGTGTTTTTTTTTCCCTCAATTCCATGTTGTAGGCTGGTTGTTCTGCGTCAGCTGGGTTACTGCAGATGGTCTTTCTACCGTATAACATTACCAGTTTGGTCGAGTTTTAAGCCACGATCAACTGAAAGTGATCAAAGACAGCATTAACTGATCAAAAATTTCGAACAAGAATTATGTCGTTTTTTAGATTACAATTAGCTTATTTGTTTTTAAGAATAAAATTCTTTTCTGCAGTGCCTTTTGGACGGTATTTGAATATACTGTATATCTCATTACATAGAGGTAGTCTTCACTGTTCATCTACATAATACATAATTCACCTAGAGTAGGTATTGGTTTCAAACACTTTACACTGTGAACAAGTTAAATGTGTTTTTTTTTCTTTTGTCTCAATTTAATGGGCTCTAAAATTCAAATTTTTTCAAAATTGCAAAATTTGCACATTATTTTATATTTTTGACTGTCACATTATATAATCTATAAAGAAGCTACACATCAAACAAACATTGCTAACAAAAATGTTGAAATACTTTCTTACGTCTGCTTAAGTAAAAAGATTGTTGTTGTTTCCTCTTGTTTCTTTCAGATGTTAGGCCAGTTCATAGCCCGAGGCATAGCCGATCACGTCCTTCCCATGAACTTCCTGGATAGCTACAAAGGGAAAGTGGACTGTGAGCACGCTAGGTACGCCAGCATAAGTTGCGTTAACTTTATTGTGGATTTCCAGAAATATCAGTGTTTACTATTTTAATAAATAGCACTATAGACATGGTGGGTATTTTTTCTTTTCTCCTTGTGCAGAGTGACTTTAGATCGTGCTGCAGTGCTGCTGTCCATGAAAAAAGGGATGATTGGTCTTGATAATGTGTGGGGTGTTGGTGGAGGTCTGAGACCCGTTAAACATCTTGTCAAAAAGGTGAGCAAAAACTAAGCAATGAGAGAATTTAGCTTTTAAATAAAAAGTCATTTAAAATTAATTATGATTCAGTGATTTATTAAGCAGTGTCTAACACTGGGGCACAAAGTGTTTGTATTGACCATGTAGGGATCTTTGTTGTTGTTATGTAACATTAACAGAAGCCAGAAATGCATGCTGGGTAGAGATCCGCAGGGCAGTGCTCTGTTGGACTGCTGTGTCAGCAGAGCGTTTTGTCCTCTCAGGAGCGTCCACGTTAAAAACAAGGACACAGGAGAGGCCAACACACCTTCTGTTTGTGTGCCGCAGCTTTGTTTTGATTACAGTTACCACTCCATCATCAGGGCTTTTCGGGTGATTTGAAGTGATGGCCGGTCACATTGTTGCACAACATTCACAAGAGCTTGTGTTCTGAAATGAAGCAATGTTGTGTCAGGTTGTGCTGTCAGAGTATTGTGAGGCCTTCAGACCTTGGAACTGCCCTGTGCAGTTTTGATTTTCTGGCTGAGATGAGTGTAGGTACAGACGACTGACACACTCAGGAGCTTTAGGACAATTTCTTTGAATTAACCTTTCCAGCGCTATCTCAAAATCTGTTGAAATGAATTTATTATTTAATTGGAAAGCAATGAAATAAGATGTTGGTTTTCTAGTATGTATATCAGTGGCAGATTTGCTGTAAAAAGTGGGAAACATGGATTATTTCCCTATTAAATTAGCTGTTGAACTTTCTCTCTCCACATTCATTCATCATTCCCATCAACGATTGGTGTCTTTGGTGTCAATATTATTGGCCCAGATTATCTGGTAATGTGAGAACACCCAATTAAAATCTCCCCAGAGGAGTAAATAGTCTCACACTTTTACATCCCACTACATAATGCTGCTGACTTTTCAGCAAATTATTGATGGACGTCTCCCATTTTGCTTACATCCTCTTTCCCAATCAACACCAAAACGTGCATTGATCCCTATGAAACAATAAAATGTGGGATATAATAAAGGATCACGTTTGATATAAGATGCTAATGTCTGAAATCTCACTATGATTGGGCTCAACTGGAACTTACTGTAGCTTTTCAATGATATTTTATGATCTTTACCTTTAAACCACCCACATGAGTTTCTTTAATTTTTGGGACTCAAATATTCAGATTTCCATCTGAATGACTTGGAAGCATTGTTATAACTCAGATGTCTAGAAGCATCTTGCAGGGATGACACTTTTCTCACATCTTCACCAGTGGCTAATTCCTGCATAAAAGGATTCAAATGAAGTATTTTGGTATGATCTGACTTTTAAGCATAGTGAAAAAATGTGCAATTGGGTTGAAGTTGGGGTTGTTCCAGCATATTGTGAGCATGCTTGTAAATCCCAAAATCAGTTTTTATTTGTGTTTGGGATCATTTTCGTCCCAATTTCAATCATCTGTTGTTAAATGTCTTCTTACCCTTCAAAAATATAATTCAGTGAGTCTGACATCTTGTTCAACTCCAGTTGATGCATTAAATTTGTTCCCTGGTTCCCTGCAACGATTTAGCTGTCCAAGCAACATCAACTCTGACTGATTTCCTCATTTGTGTTTGCTGCAGATGAACCTTCTTCTCAAAGAGTACCTGATATCCGGGGACGTGTCTGAGGCAGAGCACTGTCTGCGGGACTTGGAAGTCCCTCACTTCCATCATGAGCTGGTCTATGAGGTATTCAGTCAGTCTTGCCTCTGTTTCTGGTGTTTATTTGTTCTTCACCAGTTTATTACAACATGTTTCAAGCGGAGATGTGTGGGTCAAAACCTTTAGAAAGTGTTTCTTTTTCTTTCTTGCTTATGTCTTGTCAAGTAAGCCGAAGACAGAGCTGTACTTATGAATCTCTGCTTTTAATAGGATTCCTGTTTTTTTGCCAAGGACATTGTGTGTTTGGCTGTTACTCTCTCATTTTCAGTAAATCTGATCTTGAAGCCGAGTTCAAATTAGTTCAAAATGCCTGCAAGTGTAAATCAAGCATTTATTTGTCCTTATCACACACACTGGCAACACGTTCATTACTGAACTGGGAGACTTCTGTTTTCTTCTTTTTCTTTTTTTATTAATTAAAGCTGGCAGCTCATATTTAGCAGATGATCTGTCTCTGTTGCAAAACAAAACTAAAAAGCACAAATTTCTACAAACTAACAACTATACTTGCATGATGTGTACTCTGTCTACCGAAGTTTGACTTTACAATAAGTAACAAATTGTGAGAAGTCTTAAAATGAATACATTTTTGATTGCAGTAGAATAATCTCCTAATAAAAATGTACTAACTGACGGATAGCTATAGAGATATTTTTAATTTACCTTCTCACTGTTTACAGTGGCAAGATAGCACACATATTTAATGTGTGTGTTGTTAGGATAGAACAGGCTTTTCTCTGGCATTTCTCCCAACAACTATTTGACATGTAGATGTAATGCGAATGACTGAAAGATGCCACTTTTTGCTCATGTTTCCAAGCTGTTAATTTTGCATATATATTTTTTTTACATCCCATACTACTCTCACTCATTCAGGCTTGTCACAACTGCAGCTGTCTAAACCTTTAACTTATTGCTGTGATTGTAGACAATTTGATGCAAGTAACTGCTAGTTCCCAACTTGTGAAGATGAGCTCCCATCTGCTTTTCTTTAATTGTATGTCCTCCTGCATTTCCCATTTGAAGTTTGGCTCCTACCCAAAAATACTGAAATATCTGATAAAATCTAAAATAATCATATTAATACACACAATTTATGTCAAAACTGCCACATGTACAAGACGTGCACAGAACTGAAATGGTGTCCAGCTCATATCCCTGGCCCAAAATGCAAAAAAAGAGAGAAAAGAACATAAAAAATATGTAATAAAAACTTAATCTGTGGGTAATCCTTACAACAGCTGTAAATAAATACATATTCTTTGTTCATTCGAGGAGGAGAAAGAGAGAGGGATCAGGGTATGGGACTCATGGGGGGTAGAGATCAGGGAGGGAATTCAGCATCCTGACAGCCTGATGGATAAAACTGTCTCAATCTGCTGCATGTTGCCCCGAGGCTCGTCATTTTTCTCCCTGAAAGGTGTCTCAACAAAACATTAATTCAGAGTTGTGCACACTTATTCAAACAGATTTTTTTGTTTTTCATTTTGTTCATATGGGTTATGGGTCATACTCAAGGTGTAAAATGGTCCTCCACTTCGTGACATAATCTGATCATTATATTGTAAAAAGAAAACGGGCATTATAACAAGGCTGTGGACATATTTTATGTGCACGGTTTATAGTTTCAGCATCACCACAAATGTTAAAGTTGAAATATAATATTCAAGTGTCCTATGGTTTTTAAATAAATCTGCAAACGAGAGAAGCTCTACTGCTGCACTCATTGTGAATTTACTTCTACGATTACAAAGCGTAAGACGAGGATAATAATTGGGTTGGTGTATTAAGTGATACTATAAAGTTTGCTGATGCAGATGTATTCCTTCACCTGCAGCCTCCCCAACACCTTATCTTTCACATCTCTAGGATCTGGTCCAATATTAAATTGCTCTGTCCTTGTCCCTGTCCAACCCCCTGGTTGGAATTTCATCCTGTTAAGGTGGATACTCTGCCACCTTGTGGTGAAAAGCACAGCTGCCTTCTGCCTGATCATGTTTCATCTCTTATGTGGGTCTTTGTGTTCATGTCAGGCTATAGTGATGGTGCTGGAGTCAAATGGGGACACTGCCAGTCACATGATGATGAAACTTCTGCAGTCCTTCTGGAAAACAGGCCTCATCACAGTGGATCAGATGAACAGGGTAAGGGAAACAAAATTTGCCTGGATTTTCAGGCTAGGGCTGAAACGATTAATCAGATTAATCGTTATGAATGAATTACGTTCATACATTACAATCATCAAATAAATTAGTAACTGATTAGTTTTTAACTCAAAATAAGGTCATTTAATGAAAGATCCACACAGACCAGTAATTAAGCCGGAACACCTGTTGACGTTCTTCATATATACGTGCAGGGTTTCCAGCGCGTGTATGACGAGCTGCATGAGATCTGTCTGGATGTGCCCCATGCCCACCCCATCATGGAGGCCTTTGTGGATCTCTGCTACCAGGAGTCTGTTATCACCAAACAGCTGCGGGACGCCTGTCCTTTCAGGTTAGTTCTTTATCAGTCACCTTTGTAACCTTTTTACAACCTTTTATTATATTTATTCCAGGCCAATTCTTGTTGCTGGAAAATAAAAACTGCCACAAAGAAAAGCTACTGTCTGGCTCTAGATCGTTTTGTTACTTATGTTCAATTGAATGGTGAAGTAGAAGAATTTGTGCAACACGTTTAATTTTATTATGTTCACCAGAGGGCGGAAGCGCTTTGTAAGCGAAGGAGATGGGGGATTGATCAAGAACTAATCGACATGTGGAAAAGCAGGAAGAGGAGGACGAAGATGAAGGGAGGGTGTCTACCGCTCTTCAGCCTCTGTTTCTGCCTCCATGTGAATCCCAACCTGGAACGTTCCTCTCCTGTTGTTATTTTACAAACCAGCATTCACATCAAACAGAGGGGCTGCCTGGGCGCTGGGCTCCCTTCATGTCGTTAATTACAGTTTTTGAAGAATATTCTGTATCTCTGGGGTTGTTGCGACCCTCCTTGCTCGGTCTTTGTACCTGTTAGGAATAATTCAAGCTAACGCTGTGGGGAAACAGGTGGTTAGGCCTGAGTTGTGGCAGGGGTAAATCTTTTTTTGTTTGTTCTACCTTTTTGCCATGTGTTTTTCACACAGGCACTAATAATGAGGGGGCAGGTCATACTGTACGGTCAGGGAGCTCAGCGGCAAAGATCTAAACCTGCTTATCCTCTGCCACAGACTATCTGAAATAATTTCAAAGAAATTGTTCTCTGTACATTCTTATTCTTGTTTCTCTCAGTTCTTTTTAAAAAAATCGGAGCCTTTTTTGTTTCCATCTTGGTCACATAGACCATGTGTTTACTTTGTAAAGCATCCGTTGCATTAAGATGTGTTTGGTCACTGTTTATTTGAAAACTGCATTTGAATAGGCAAAAATGAATCATCAGTTCTGAAAATCAAATAAACATTATTTGGGTTCACATGTGTTCTGATAGTTATGTAAAAAAATAAAATAAAGCAAGTATTTGTTATTTAGAGGAATAAAGACTTGCTTGCAATTAAGTAATGTAGACAACTGCTGTGGTCAGCAGATGAATCTGAAGAAGCAGATTAAAGAGGGTAGGAAAATGTTGTCAAACTAAGCTGGGATTGGTTTAATACCTCATTGAACTTATTCTTGCTCCTTCATACCTTCAAATACAGTTTGTCAGTGAGACTTTTCTACCCTCTGTCAAACAGTTTTACATGTTGACCAAAGTTGTTCTCGATGTTTGAGTTGAAATCTTTCATTCAATAAAAAATGCAACAAATTGGTGTTTCTTTTCCTTCTCGTTTCATGACCGTTACAGTGAGCAAGAGAAGGTTCAAGATTTTACAGGGTAGTTCTGACTTAAACAAGCTGATGGAAAGTTTCAGATAGCTAAAGGATAACACCGGGGAGTAGTTTAGGCTTTAACATTTACTCTGTTTAAACCAGGGGTCTCAAACTCCAGTTCTCAAGGGCTGCAGACCTACAGTTTTTAGATGTGCCACAGGTACAAAACACTGGAATGAAATGGCTTAATTACCTCCTTGTGTAGATCAGTTCTCCAAGCCTTGCTAATGACCTAATTATTCTATTCAGTTGTGGTGCAGCAGAGGCACATCTAAAAGTTGCAGGACTGCGACCCTCGAGGACTGGAGTTTGAGACCCCTGGCATCTGAAAATGGAAAGAAGATGGCCCACACCTACGTCATGATCCTGAAAAGGTTGGCTCTGGAGGAGTTGCAAAAATGGTAAATCACTGTTGTGACGTTCATGCATAGTTCATGGAAGATCAACAAGAAGACAAACATGAGAAGTCTTGTTTGTTTGCTACCAGCCATCTAGAAGACAGTAAAGATATGACAGAAGATGGCCTATTACATATATTCTCAATAAGATACATTGAAATTTGAGTTTGACAAAATATGAAAGCTTTCAAAGAACTGAATAAGCAATTGCTCGGGTCTCTGAGCTCTTAGCTTGAGTTCAGAATAATAATTTCTGACTAAAATAAGTATAGAAAATGTTTTGAAATTGGGCGTCTTGTGATGGACACTGAAAAAGAACAAAAGAAACATTTCAGAAAATTAAGAAGTTATGCGTTTTAACAAAAGAAAAGTTTTAGTGAAAACGTATATGTTAATTGTTTGTGGAATAAAATTTGAAATATGCAACAGCGGTTTCAAAAATAAAATCCATGGTGCACTTTTTGTCTCTTAACTCCGTTAGTAACACGGAGAGGCTTCATGGTAATGTCCTTAAATATCCAATTTCAGAGGACAAACATGGGCTCTAATGTTCCTTGTTTTTGTTCCTGCTTTTATAATTTTTTTATTAATAATAATGACCATGCAGTACATTTTAAAACAGCGCCTTTCTTATATTTGAAGGCTATAGCAGGTGTGGATGAGCCAACGCAACACTGGAGTACGTACACGTCAGTGGAAGCCAGCAGTGAACTAGGAAGTGGCTAGCAGGCTTAGCCAGCGAAGGATCATGAGCAGCTGAGAATCTTGCGTGTTTCCACAGGTCAGTCATCCACTTTGTCAATGAACATTAAGCTAGAACTGCAAAACAGAGCCGCGTTTATCAAAACCCAGGTTAAGTGAAGATATATTTTTACGTCAGCTGGCTGTAGTTGTCAAAACTTGCGTTAGCTTTTAGCGCAGCAGCGTGAAGCATGAACGGAAATACTCCGGCGGGTTACCCGCTGAATCTGTCACACAAGTGTATTTAACAAACGTGAACACCTTACATATAAACTCAGTTTAATTTATAACCAGGTTTATGATGACTGTGCGTATTTGGGGGCATTATGCACCTTTTTAGCTTAACATTAGCTAGGGAGCTATATAAGGCTCCCACAAGGAAGAAACACACAATAGCAGGATTGTATCTATGGATATTTTTATTTGTTTTAGTTAAATACGAAAACCGTGTGGTCCCAGTTATGTAGAAATGCCTGGCCAAAGTAATTGAAATTAACATCCAGATTTGCTGGACTAAATTTTTTCTGCTTACTTTTTGTCCTCATAGATACTTAAAATTTGACTTTATATAAACACGTTTTAAAATTTTAGTAAATATTAAGTATGTCGTCTTGTCCTAAAATACCAAACAAAATAGGATTAAATGCAGAACAACACATGGCATAATCCATTGTGTAATTGTTTATATGACACATCTTTATATGACAGTTTAATTGTGCCTGAATAATAAAAAATGTATATACAAACAGCGTATTATTGAGTTTTCCCACATTGTATGTAACTTAGAATAACAGAGGTGCCCCTCCACCACCTGTTGCTGTGCATTGAAAGAACGCTTCTACATTTCCCTCGAGCCCCTGCTTAAACAATAATGTCTGCACAATTTATGGAGAAATAATAATTGAAATGTCTCTTGTATAAATGGTATCTTATCAGTGACTTTGTTTCTGTTCCACATACAATCTACATTGTTTCAGAAAAATGCATGTTTTTCCTCTATGTTCTCTTCAGAAGGGCAGGATGGGCAGGCAGAGGAAGAGGGTGGTGACAGGTGATGCTTCTCCCTACTCAAGGAGAGACGAGAGGCCCTCTGCACTTAATCGCAAAGAGAAAAAAAAGAAAACAGACATTGGAAAATTGTTCATCAATATCTCCATTGGGCTCTGCATATTCAGCCTCATGTGGTTCTTCTATGCCGTCTACATGCGGTCCAGTCTGTCGAAGCGTGTAGTGACTCTGCATCCATCATCTCGCATTCTTGATGCCAATAGCACCACTGCAAAGGTTTCCTCAGAGAGGTTCTGGGGCTCATACAGGCCTCAGGTCTACTTCGGTATGAAAACAAGAAGCCCCAGGTCCGTTGTGACAGGTAGGTGGTCACAAATGCAGCTTACAAACTCATTACAAATTGTGAAAATTTTCACCAGAACTCATCGAATTTGGGTGTAAAATACCAGATTGTGGGACAGGATTTCTGACTGGTGGCTAAGATAGTTTTATTAATATTATTTATTCTATATACTGAACTATGTCTTGTGCATCAGAACTCATACAAAATCAGACATTTGTATCAGTTAGCAATTTAAAAAATAATAAATTTAAGATGCTTAAGTTTCTTTATTAAAATTTGTAAATGAATTTGAGTCTACCTACTAGAGGTCTCAGACTGAGCTATTTGGTGAGCTTGCATCCACAGTTCCCAGACAGGCTGATATTATAACTTTATGCTTAAATTACATGTTCTGTAAGAAGATGCTTGTTTTTTTGAAACTGTTGACAAGCACATAATTTTTCATCTGTAACAATGTAGCCTTATTGCTGAGATGCTAATTAATTTCTCTTTTTATTATGTTATCTTTTATGTTGCTCCATTTTTGCACAGGGATGATGTGGATGCGGCAGTTTTCCAACTCGGACATGAACCTGAGGCATACTTGTGAGCAGGGCGATCGTTTGCAAGGCTACAGCTGGCTCATGCACGACGGATTGACTTTCGGCGTCCAGGAAATGCGAGATAACGACTTCACCCTAACCACTGAGTTTGTTAAGCGGATTGGTGGGGATCATGGAGGAGACTGGACCTGGAGGATCACAGCCAAACAGCATGTGAGTGTTAACGGAGTTCGTTGTGATATGTCCTTTCAAAGTCAGAATGATGTTTTGAGTGATTTGAGATGGCCATTTTACAGTTATTTTTGAGAAATGCAGAATATTTATTTTGACTTGTCGTTACCCTGCAGAGCTCAGCTTCCCAGCCTCCTGTTATATCCCTGATGTTTTACGCCGCAGCAGACACGCAGGGCTCGCTTCAGACTCACATGGAGGAGAAGAATCGCCTTGCTTCCATCACTGGTTTTTCAGAGGAACTGGGAAACTTTAAGATCACTTTTAGGAAGCCTGTCACTGGGGAATTATCCAGCACAAAATATGCCAGGTAAATACACAAAATCAGGCCAGACACAAATGTTGCTTTAATGTACAAGCAATAAATAACTGCTACTTCTGGATAATACTATAATAATAGGAAATATCAACCTAAATATGACTCTAAAGGCAGATGTTTGTGAGTTTAAGGAATACCTTTCTATTCCTGAAACTCACAAGTTTAAGATGCCTTAACATCTTAATTATAGATGTTAAGGCACAATGTAACAAACTGTTCATATACAACAGCCTTTTCTAAACATAAATAAGAGAAGATTAAGAGAAAAATACAGAAATAAAATCTAAATATAAGAAAATGGAAAGCCATTAATTAAAAAAAATTCTTCAGATGAAGGTAAGTTTTTTTTTAGATTGGGGGGGGGGAGCGTCTAACTTGGTAGAAAGGAAAACAGGACTTGGAAAAACACTAGGTGGCACTGGAGGATAAAACTGGCATTTTACTTTATGATGACAGTGTACACATGTGATATTTCCAAATGATATCAGCTTTAAATAGGAAAAAATACATACCAGAAATTATTTAAGCTTTGTGCTAATCAGGTTATGTATCTGCTCTGATTTTAATATACAATACATAAGTTTTTGCTGTAACATAGTTATAACAAACTTTTTTATGTGGAAAATATGTATATTGTAATGACATGATATATTCAAGTATAAAAAGTAAATTGTAATTTGATATATCGTACAAACATAAAAAGTATATTATTAGTACAATAAAGTTTTCATGTGAAATAAATCAGTTTATTTTTTGTCTGGGTGGCAGCTTTATGCTTCCACAAAAGTTAGATGATAAATTATTCAAAAGTGGTGTTAATGCAAAAAAAAAAAAAAAAGTTAACCAGATGCTGTTCACATTCTGATCAAGAGGTGGCAGCAAAGTGCTTCCGATATTATCCTTAGTATATTAATCACTAGACCAAAAGCAGTTTGAATTAGCAAGGAGTTAAATGTAGTCTCATATTTACATACCGCATTACACCGTCTCCACATGCCAAGAAAAAACTCAAATGGAAAAGTTTATAAGAAAGTATGTACACTCTAAAAAGAGTGTACATACTTGTACACTGTAGAAGTTAAGAAATTGTATAAAATTCTAGATTTAAAGGGGGTGGTTGTTTTTTTCTTCTGCCATGACTCCATCAGTCAGTTATCATGAATAGATTGGAAGCAATTAAGTCTATTTTTCCTTTTTCTTTCATCTTTTTTAGTTACAACTATCTTCAAACCTTGTCTCCTGGTTTAGAGAAGCTGACTGACATTGTGAAGCTCAGTCTGAACCGCAGGTTTGTCTTCAGCCCTCCATCTGGTGAGAAGAGGCATTACATAGGTGTGGACACCTACAAGCCGCCCCATCACCAGAACCAGCAGAAAGCTGCTGACCCACGGAAAGAAAGCGACTTTGTGGTCCACCAGGTGACCGTTCAGACGCCTTTCCAGATTGAAGTTCTGTTTGAGTCTGGAAGTTTCTACAATCGCCCCAACCAGCTCGTCGGTTCTATCATGACTCAGGAGCTGGAAAGGAGGAAAGCTGAGTTTAATTCGAAGTTTGAGAAAATATTTGGACTAGAGAGTAAAGGTTTTAGCCAGACGCATATCAAATTTGCCAAAGCAGCGCTCAGCAACATGTTGGGTGGAATGGGATATTTTTATGGCGAGTCAGTGGTGCAGTCAGTCTACAATGAATACCCTCTCCTGTACCCCGGAGGTGCTTTATTCACTGCTGTACCGTCACGCTCTTTCTTCCCCAGAGGCTTCCTCTGGGATGAGGGATTTCACCAGCTGCTGCTGAGTAAGTGGGATCCTCAGCTGACCAGAGAGGTGATAGGCCACTGGTTTGACCTAATGAACATTGAAGGCTGGATCCCCCGTGAGCAGATTCTTGGAGATGAGGCTCGCAGTAAAGTCCCAGCTGAATTTATTGTTCAGCGGAACGAAAATGCGAACCCACCTACCCTCTTCTTAGCTCTGCAGGAACTAATTGAACAGCTCTCTTCAAAGTCAGATGAGGCAGCAACTAGACCAACCCTGCCTTTCCTTCGAAGGCTGTTCCCCAGGCTGAAGACCTGGTTTGAGTGGTACAACACCACACAGACGGGGCCAAAGCCCAACTCGTACCGCTGGCGTGGACGAGACAAGGACACTAACCTGTACCTTAATCCTAAAACTTTAACCTCTGGACTGGATGATTACCCAAGGGCCTCTCATCCCTCCGCAGACGAGCGGCATGTGGATTTGCACTGCTGGATGACCTTGTCCTCAGGCATCATGGCCAGCATAGCTCAACTTCTAGGTGAGCCCCACCAGGACTATAAAGTCCTGCACGATGTGCTCAGAGACAACAACCTGCTCAATGACCTTCACTGGTCAGAGCAACTCCGTGCCTTCAGTGACTATGGCAACCACACACAAAACGTCTCCTTGCAGCGGGAGAAGGTGTACGTACCGCCCGGACAGCCCCGCCATCAGTTTCCCGTGGCACGTCTCGTACGCTCCGTCCGCAGGGCCCCCAAGCTGCAGTACGTCAACGCTCTCGGTTATGTCAGCTTGTTCCCCTTCTTACTCCAAATCCTCCAGCCCGACTCGCCAAAACTGGAACACATCCTCCGAGACATGAGAGACCCCACTAAGCTGTGGACGCCCTTTGGCCTGCGCTCTCTCTCGAAGACTGATCCACTGTATATGGAGAGAAACACGGAGCATGATCCCCCATACTGGAGGGGACCAGTTTGGATCAACATCAACTACCTGGCAGTCAGAGCTCTCTATCACTATGGTAACACAGAAGGGCCATACCAAGAGAAGGCAGCTGATCTTTATAAGGAACTCAGGACTAATATTATAAACAACGTTTATGCGCAGTTTGTCGAAACAGGGTATATCTGGGAACAGTACAATGATGGCACTGGCAGGGGCCAAGGAAGCCACCCCTTCACTGGCTGGTCATCCTTGACAGTATTAATGATGGCTGAGCATTACTGATGCCCTCTAATCCATCTCTTTGTTGCTTTAATTCAGGCAGCATCGACTGTTAAGATGTAAAAATCTTGACTATGGTGACAGAAACGAGAAGAGAAGTTACTTCTGTCATTATCACATTTTCATATGAACCCTTTAATAAAAATGACAGATGTATATATTTCCACCACTGGAAAACATTTAAACAGGTGTTAGGTGTAGCTCTTGCTGCTGATTTCCTTATTGGACATGCAGCATAGCCCAAAATTATTTTTAGATTTTGATTTAGAACACTTTCCACTCAACAATATGTGTGGTTCTGATTTTAATTTAGACAGACAACTCTCAAATAAAATGCAAAATTATATATATATATATAATTTGCATTTAATAAAAAGTCTTTTTTATATCCTCTTCAAAGATAGGTATTGGATGCCAATATAGGTTTGTCTTCTTCAAACTGCTGATCAGCTTTTTGCATATTTCCTCTTTTCTTTGGTGATGATCTCCAGGTGTTTCATGCCGTTACCATTACTTTAATCTTTATCTCCCTCTGTGTATTTTGTATCGGATTCAAGTCGCAACCTCCAGGGCCATTCTGCAACACTAACGTTATTTCTCACCAGAAGAAATATTTTGTGAAATTAAAATATTTCTTTAAGCCTAAATTTAAAAGGGGTATGGATACTTATATTTTTTACTGTAAATCCTCTAATATTGTGACTCTTTTGAACCTTTAATATTAAAACTCTCATTTTCAGAAGATGAGGACAGATATACAGATGCCCCACAAATTAGAATATTATTGATAAATGCAATTTAATTCAGTTATTCCATTCAAAAAGTGAAACTCTTATTTTATTCTGATTATGCATTACAGAGTGATGTACTTAAAATTTTTGTTGTTAATTTTGGTTATTTGGGGTCACAGCTCACAAAAACCCACAAATTCAATTTCCCTGAGAACATAAAACTATTACCAAAAAATTGTATATGTCAACCTACCAAAAAGTATGTTTATATGCTGAACAGTCTGTACTCTCAAATTTTGTTGGAGCTCGTCTTGCAGGAACTATTTAATCAGTGAGGGCTGTCAAGGAGTTGACCAGCCTAAGGTGTGAAGACACCCCAGGTTGCTTTAAGAGTGACTTTAAATTGTCGACATTATTGGGTGGGAACTCTTGAAACACCGACTCCTGCAGCATTGCGAATCTCTTGTGAACTCTTGCTAAAGACTGCAGTCATCTGTGTTGCTTGTGCACATTTTCTACCACACATTTTCCTTCCACTCAACTTTCCAAGAACATGCCTCAATACAGCATTCTGTGAACAGCCAACTTCTTTGGCATTGACCTCTTGTGGCTTAGCCTCCTTGTGGAGAGTGTCAGTAACTGACTGCTGAGCAGCTATCAGGTCGAAACCCTTCTTCAAAATTGTGCAAGTCATAACATTGCTATAGCATATAATTTCTGTTTCAAGCCTTTTCTTCCTTTCTTTCAACATTATAAAAAAATAAAATTTTCCCTCCGTGGTTCAAAAACTTTTAAGCCATAATGATAAAAATTTATTCTTAAAAAATCTCTCTGTAGCTATTGAATTGTTGAGTTGGAGTTTTTATTTTTGAAATTGATTGCTAAAATAAAGTTTGATATTCTAATTTGAGAGTCACCTGTTGTAAGAACAACACTTAATCAAGCAAACAAAACAGGTCTCCCCATAATATTTATTGGAAAAAACGCAAAACTAAAATGAAAAAGGTGCTGGAAGGTTAGTACACCCCTAATATTATAGAAGCATATAGAATTCATTAACCTCTTTGAATTTAAGTGGTGTACTGAATTTAAATTGAACATTTATCTTATTCTCTTTATGCCAGAAATGAGAACTGAAATTACATCTGTCATCACATTTTCTCATCATCTGTCCATAAACTTCTCTGTTTGTTTTGGGGAATCCCAATATTTTCCAGACCAGAAGGGTCAGTATTCTGGGACCTGATGAACCCTTTATGATATTAACAGTCTTTTGTTTTTTCACTGTTTACAAAAGATTTTTTTTTAAGTACAACTCCGCTGTCTTAATATAACTACATTTGTAAAATCTTCACTGATCTGCATTCACACTATGTGCCACTTGATTGTCGGAAACAAAGACGGACATCTGTATTTGTTAAATTGCAACCCTAATTGATGAAATCCAAGGACAGTTTTCATTGGGCAGCTGGTTAATTCATGTGTTTTGGAATTTTGAGTTGTACTTTTACTTGGCAAAATCAGGCTTATGATATATAATTGTGCCATTTTCTCACATGTATTGCTCTTTTGATTCAATGTCTTAAATATCAGTCAGTTTTGATGTTTGTTTGTTCACACTTTCTAAAAAGACTCAAGGTTTATAAAATGACTGTTTCTAATAGCAGACATTTTGTGTACATTGTGGTTTGTCTGGCAAGGGAAAACAATGCTGAAGTATTGGATTTGTTTTGTCAAAATATTAAATGGTTTAAATATTTTTTTGTCAGTTTGATTTTTCTTTTTACTGGCTGAACTATTAGTGCATTGTTGCAAGAAAATTGGATATTGAAGCTTGATCCTTGAGCTGCAAACTTGGTGAACGGTTTGTTCAATGAAGACAGGAATGTTTTCAGTATTTAGTATCCATCCAAAGTAAATCGCACCTATCTGCACCCAGCTGTTGCCCCGAATGCCTTTATGATAAAGAGAGGAGGAGGAATGAAAATTTATATGAAATACATGTCTGTAAAATTTGTCTAAAAGATCTATTTTTATTATTATTTTCATTAGGAAATATTCTTATTAGGAAATGCTCACAAAATTCAAATCACAGTATCTCAAAAGTATAAAGATCTTAGTTTTGTCTGTTATAAGAGCTTTACATTTCTTAGTTTTATCCAGTCTTTGGTGGTGCAGCTGCAACAAAGCATCCTCAAACAATGACACGTCATAAACTAAATATGCTTTCTGGAATGACATACTATATTTAGGTTCTGCCTAACATTTCCTCTGTTCTTTTTGTGTAAGATTTTAGATTAATCTGACCAAAGAGCGTTATTGTGGAAGTCCTGATGCCTGTCCATTTTCATTGACTAACTGGGCTTTGTCTTTTTAAAGAGGAAAGGTTTTCTCCTTGCACACCTTCCAAACATGTTCATTCTCTTTCTGATTGTCTAATCAACTATTATAAGAACAATAGCAAGAGGCTGTTGTAGGACCCATGATGACATATTAAGGTTTTTGGAGACTTCTTTAGGCATCTTGTTGGTTTGCTTTTACGGTAAAGTTGCCTGGACAGTCAGACCTGAGCACATTGGCAGTTTTGAATTCCCTTCACTTGTATTTTCCATATTGTTGAATGGCTGCTTTCAAGTTCTGTTGAGACCTGGTTAAACCCCTAATAGACTCATCGGCTGCTACAATTTTCTTTTTGAAGGCCTCAGGCAGCTCTTTCAATCCTGCCCCAAGGTTCACTATCACACCAAACCTCTTTCAAAGTGATGAGCAGTAATTTCAGAAAAAGACAGTTTGACCAAAAGAACATTTTCACTCTAGAAACTCTTTTTGCAGGTTTTCCTTTTAAGGATGTGATGTAAGGTTTTAAATGTGCATAAAACTGTGTCTCAGGCTAAATATGTATATAGGCTTTCCTATTCCTTCTGAGGAAATGCAGAAGGAATAATGCAATGATATAATGCCGTCAGCTCCATGTTTAACCACAGAAATGATGGGTTCAGCATGAACCTGAACATGGCCATGCATTATTTGCATGCAGGTCAAAAGGTTACATTATGTCTCATCTGGTTGCTGTGTCTCCTACATGACTTGGGTCAAACTTTAAACAGGACTTCTTATGGCTTTCTGCTCGTCAGAGTAAAGGGCGGGGGAGAACGTAACACTTGATATTTCTCATCAAAAGAAGAAAAAAGTTGAAAGCCCTGTATTATTTCCCTTCACTTGTCTGTTGTGTTTTGCATTATATTGTTCTGTTGCATAAAACGAAAATGCATCGAGGTTTGTGGCTGTGAAGAGTTCAGCTGAAGTGTTGTAAATACACTCCCAGAGCACTGTATTGCAGTTCAGATTCTGCATTTTTGAATGTTAGAAAATAAAAATTAATAAATATGTTTTCTGCTTCCCGATTTGTTTCCAATTTAAAGCCTTGAAATTAAATTGTACACTTCCCCCCGATGAAGAAGGCAGCTGTTACTATTTCAGCTGAGGCAGACAGTAGCTTCAATACTGTGACCTTAAGTACAGCAGCCTGATAATTTTTCCTTTTTCAAATGGCACATTTGAAGGCCTCTAGCTGACGTCAGTTATTTTTTTCTTCTTCTGTTTTTTTATCGGTTTCCATGGAGCACGGTTGTTGTGAGGGCCTGGTGCTTAATTACCCACATCAAAAGGCATGGAGTACATTGATGGCAAATTCTTTTCACTCCTTGACATGTGCTGGCATACATTCACACAGCAGGGTACACAGTGGCAGTGTTCCTTGTTAATGCTTCGCCATCGTATGTATTAAGAAAAAAAAAAAAAAAACTGTGGTACTGACCAGCACTCAGAATGCTTATGTGACCATCGGGTTCCAGCCTCTAGACTTTCATGAATCCTTTGAATGGGCTAGATTCGCAGTTGTATTGCTGAAAGCTTAGCATGGTGCTGTAAGGTTGCATGGCTAAAAATAGGGCCTCTGTCAGTTAGCAGAACAGCAAGTAGGCTGTGAAGCTGCACGCTGGTAGTTTTGCCAAATGTTGTACATTTTCCAGTTCCACAGACTGGTTGTTAACTCTCCATGCTTCCATTATTATTATTTTAATTGACATAAAACACACATGTATGAAGTGAAATGACATGCCTTAGGGAGGTCAGAAAGGACCTAAGCTCGGCATTTGACCCTTTGACCCAGTGACGCAGGGAGCAGTATTCAGGGATTTCTACCATGGATGAGACATATCCGTTTGCTTGTTTTTGCCGTTCCTCTCTTTTGAAATGGATTCTCCTGATTGTAACTGCATTGGATTCATTTCTTTGAAGAGTGTACACAATCTGTGTGACTAAAACACTCACTGCGCAATCCATCCCCCTCACCCGAGACCCCCTTTTTCACAGGGAGATGGGATAATAGCCAAACGGCATCAGAGCTAACTAATGTGACTGCATAATAAACAGATGAGTCACTGTTCATTTGCATATCATGTCATCCCATCCCAACCTGATCAGAGCTTCTGGACAGTTAATATTAGTGAGTGCTATAAATGTGCTTTGGATGCACTGACCAAAAACACTGCTGCTTTTCACGGTAGATATTTTTTGTGTCTAATAATGGAAATCAGCATAGATGTGCAGTTATTATAAAGCTGTCTAAAAGTGGGCCCCCAGTCCCCAGCGCTGACTGCTGTAATGAATGTAATTACTGGGAAGGTATGCTAGAGGGAGCTAATTAATAAGGCATTTGTGAGTGGGAAAAGTGGATTTTTCACTACAGCTTGGCTATCATTTTACGCACAATAGAGAGAGCTACTTAGAATTAAAGCAGTTATAAGTGGATAATTATGCTAATAGCTCAATTAGGATTTAAGATTTGTTGGCAGGCTGTATTTCTGCGTGATCACTGTTCGGCTCTTGGACTGGCTCCCTACATATGTGGGCTCGTGCATTCACAGTATCTCACTTCAGATGTCCGATTCTGTGTCCCGAGGCCGTGTGATAATATGTGTTTTTCGAGTGTGACAACTTTTTGCCTCAGATACAAATGATCCAGTGAACTTGTGCATCCTTGAATGTGCAGTTTCTTTCCCCTGCTTGTGTGGGCTATACCTGAAGACTTGTGGCTATCGGCTACGTAATGGATACATGTTTAATGAGATTACTGCATGTTAATGTTGTCTGTGAAACTCCAGCTTTGACATCACTGACCTCACCGGCCCCACTGACATCAGACAGCATGATCCACATCATGCTGATAGCTGTTTATACTATGTGCCTGCTTGCAAAATGTGCTTCAGGGATCCAGCATCTCTGGATCTGTGTACTCTGCCTTTGCTCCCCCCCCCACCCACTCTTCAGTGGAAGCTTACCGTGTAGTACCAAACTCGCCTCAGCCAACATAGGTCTATGTATGTTATGTAAGGCCCACTATAAATAGGTTCACCCAGGATCTTTTGTCTTTACCTGATTCGCTCTTAGCCCAACAGTTTTTATTTCTGGAGAGAGCTGTGGAAGCCGGTGCAATGTAGAGCCGGCCGTTTCCATAGTTACTTTTGTTAGCTGCGAGCTCTTAACATTCTTCATCTGTTTCCTCACATGCCTACTGTTGGCTATTTGTTTGAATCTGTTTGTACTGCATGTCTGCGTAATGAGTGGATGTGCAGCAAATAAAGCAGAAACAGAAACAGTTCTTTCTAATTAACAACGTATCTTTTATAAACACTGCAGTGTCACCCTCTGAGAGAAAAGAGCAACAAATAGAAATCAGTGTGGGTGCAGATGAGTCAGAGACCAGAATATGTAGACCTATTAACTTCTGCTGGTCAAAAGTACATGCAATTAGTTGCATGTTGTGTGAGATTCACTCATATCACCTCAAGTGCTATGAAGCAGATATTTGCATTTGTCTCCAACATAGAGTGCCTCGCAAAAGTATTAATGCCTCTTAAACCCCTTTGCATTTTTCTTACATTGCAATTACAAACTCCATTCTATTTTATTATGATTTGTGATAGAGCAACACAAAGTAGCACATAATTACACAGCAGTTTCCAATAAAATTTGTTTCAAACAAAATCTGAAATGTGTGGGGTGCATTTGTCTAGACGTTTGATATTTTTACTTTGACAGGGTCACTATGACATATGAAAACACTTTGATATAAATCACTTTGTTGCAACCCTGATTACTGCTTCAATGATTGGTTGAATTTTATTACAATATGGTAGCATCTGGGGATGAGGAAATTGAGGAGCTTTTGACATTGAATAAGCAGAACAGAAACCCAGACTTTAGGGAAAGTAGCAAAACCTTAAACATGACCAAATACTTAAAAATCACAATACCAAAACATGAGAAAGATAAAAAAAAAATGCAGTAATGAATCAAAACTTAAAACTATAAGTAACTAAATACTGAGTTAAGACCCTGACAGTATTTAGCTTTATCAATTTTTCCACCAACTCTGGAAAGCTTTGACTACTAAAGGAGAGCATCCCCACAGCACCACCATGTTCTGCTGTAAGGCTGATGTTTTCGGGGTTATGGGCAGTGTTGCTTATAACATTTTGAAAATAGAATAAATAGCTACATTTTGATCTCATCTGACCAGAGCAGCTTTTTCCCACAAATTTCCTGTGTTCCCCAAATGGATTGTGACAAATGGTAAACAGGATTTCTTACTGTCTTCTTTCAACAATGGCTTTTGGTATTCCACTTCTGTACAGGGCAGATTCTTTTGAGTGCAGCACTAATAATTGTCCTCTCCACAGATTCTCCCACTTGGGCTGTGAATCTCTGCAACTCCCCCAGAGTTATTATGGCCCTCTTAGCTGCTTTGCTTTCTCTCCTTGTCCAGCCTCCCAGTTTAGACCTAATATAAATGTCTTTATAGTAGGTTAGCCAATGTGCCAAACCTTCGATAACTCAATTGTGCTTCCTGAGATGTTGAAAGCTTGGGACATTGTTTCATTAACTAACCTTGCTTAGCCTTGCTCTATAAAAACCTTCATACGTCTCATTTATATACTCACTGATTTTCATCATGTTGTTTGTTCTCTATAACAAATACGGTGGCTTTAGGTTGTGTCTTTTTTTTAGACACAACCCCAACATTCCCCTTATACGTTAGGGAAACGTATTTCCCTAATGTTTGAAAAGCATGCACTGCGTTATGTTGCTCAAATTCTGATGGCACATTGAAGTTTCATTTAGGTGGTATGAATATTTTTGCCAGCACTGCTTCGTCAGTCATCTAATAGTAAAAATTATTCCGTTTGAATCAGTTGTGCAGGTCATAAAACTGGAAAAAATATCAGGTGCCAGTGTTTATTTCTGTGAGTTTTCTCTGCAAGGCAGTTAGATAACACCAGGTGCAGCAGTTGGACTGGGCCCAGGTTTTGGACCATCAAAGTGCTGCAAGGTGGATCCAGCACAGAAAACAGGGCAAGGTGGGAGCAGTGTGAGTGTGTGGAGGAGTCTGGGAAGGATGAGGGGGATGGGGGGGAGGGGGCACGGTTAAAGAAACACTGGGCCACTCCAGCATCATGATCCTACAGCTGAATTATGAGTCTCACTCATCCGTGTTGTAGAACCAAACAGTGCACAAGCGGCTGGGGACCAAAGTGGGCGAGCGCAAAAGTATTTTTGGCTCACATGGGAAACCTGCCACACCAACATCATTATCATCAGCAGCAGAAGCATCGGGGCCTGGTACCGGGCTTCCCTAACCCACTCCCACTCTCAGAGGAAGAGCGGGAAGAGAGAGATGTTCCCTGTGCAGAAGAACCACGCTTCCGCTGCTTTTATTTTTCCTGTTTGTGCTTTATTCCTTTCGATTGCCCAGTGTTTGAATGATGATGCAGTATAAATAACTGTGCAGAGCCCACCATGACAGAGAGAGAGAGAATAACGAACTTGGCAGCTGAGGCGAGTTCCTTGTATTTATAGAAAGTCGTGTTTCCGGCAGAGGTTTCTGCGGTTTTAGCAACCCCAATCCATTTTTGCGGTGCCTTACAGGCTCCTATTGTGTTCAGGCTGAGATTGAAGATGTTCCCTCGTTTTACGCCTTGGGGGCAAGATTTGACTGCGAGACGTGTCAGAATGTGATTTGGGGGAGGCAGATGGATTTCTCAGACTCTGAACAGACCTGATTTCAGAGGACTGATCCAGAAAAATGTACTTTGTAAGACATTAGTCAAAAGTGCATACTAGCACTGGTGGCTACATGTGAATACATGTGTGCTCCTTATTGGGTCATGGCTGTATTTCCCAAATTTATTTTATTTACATACTGTTGAAGTAAATGTTTTGTGGATAAAGTGCAGTAATTTTAAGATAATAAGGTGCTTGAAGTGCGATTTTATTTTGCTTTTTTATTTGAAACAACAATGACATCTTCTGCATCTCAGTGGGTTTTTTTTATAGATTCGATTCTTCCATTATTTACTCTCAAACAGTGTGGGCTGCTAAGTTGGTTGACAGCAAGCCAAGGCATGGGAATATTCAGAACTGACTGCACATTAAAATCATTTTGAAGTAACAACTAAAACCTCATAATTTAGATTGATATCCAGTCAAATCGTTGCTGGGCGGTCACTCTCGAGGACTGGACTTGAACACCACTGAATTAATGCCATCCACTGATCTGGTTTTTTTTTATTTTTTTTATTTTTTACCCCAAACAGATTTGTACTTGGTATTGTTTATTGGAACCTGTTGGAAACGTGTGGTAAAATCTTAATAATAATTTCATTAAATTTCTTTTAAAAAGGACAGACCCTAATTATGACATGTTTTCTCCACAGAGGGAAAAGAAAGGACTAATTTTTAAACAAAATCCACCTTTGCTGTTAATACTTTGTGTGCCTGTGGGACAGCACTTAGATTTCTGTGACAGTGATTCTCAAATAGAGGTTTAGGTAACTCAGTGGTATTTTGGTTGACTTTAGTAGTATTTGGCAGACAGTTTGGTGTTAGCTGTTTGCAAGTGCTTGTTGCTGGAAAGGTTTAGTCCCAGTTTCATCTCTAAGGCTGAACTTATTTCTAGTTAAGATTATTCTGGAGAAGGCACTCTACCCTCCGGGTCAGGGGGGGTGTCCTGCCCCAAGTGGAGGAGTTTAAGTATCTCGGGATCTTGTTCACGAATGGGGGAAGAAGGGAGCGGGAGATCGACAGGCGGATTGGCGCAGCGTCTACTGTCAACCGGGCGCTGTACCGGTCCGTCGTGGTGAAGAGAGAGCTGAGCCAAAAAGCGAAGCTCTCGATTTACCGGTCGATCTACGTTCCCACCCTCATCTATGGTCATGAGCTTTGGGTCATGACCGAAAGAACGAGATCGCGGATACAAGCGGCCAAAATGGGTTTTCTCCGTAGGGTGGCTGGGCTCTCCCTTAGAGATAGGGTGAGAAGCTCAGTCATCCGGGAGGGACTCAGAGTAGAGCCGCTGCTCCTTCACATCGAGAGGAGCCAGTTGAGGTGGCTTGGGCATCTGGTCAGGATGCCTCCTGGACGCCTCCCTGGTGAGGTGTTCCGGGCACGTCCCACCGGGAGGAGGCCCCGGGGAAGACCCAGGACACGCTGGAGAGACTATGTCTCTCGGCTGGCCTGGGAACGCCTCGGGATTCCCCCGGAAGAGCTGGAAGAAGTGGCCGGGGAGAGGGAAGTCTGGGCCTCCCTTCTGAAGCTGCTACCCCCGCGACCCGACCTCGGATAAGCGGAAGAAGATGGATGGATGGATGGATGGATTATTCTGGCCATTAGCTTTCCATGTAATTCTACTTGATTCTCATCTCCCTCAGTCGACTATATATATATATATATATATATATATATATATATATATATATATATATATATATACTGTATATACTGTATATTTATATATGCAGTGTAGGATTTAACTAGATTAACTTTCATTTGTTTGAAACTTGAAGTCACATAGGATTAGTTAGAAATCTTCATCATCCACCATGTGTCCATGTTACCTGCATAGAGTTGTGAATCAGCACATCAGCAGATTTTTAAAGGTTTAAATTAAAGGTGCCACATTTTTGTAGTTGTTTTACTTAATAGAGTTTTATACATAAACTCTAAATATCTTGTGACTGTCCATTGAAATGCATCGTTTTCATTAAACTAACAAAGATGAATATAGTGATTGCACAAAAACCCAGTTCTACCTCACATGCAGAAATCTCTCGGCCAGATTCTTCATGTTGCAGCCTTAATCCTAATAGGCTACCTTCAAGCAAAAAAATAAAAAATAGCCTCCCACCCCTTCGGCAGAAGTGAACCTTAAAATATCATGGTCAGTGGGTTACATGTGCAGGGTAATGAAAAGTATTTACCTTTTTTCGTTGCAAAAAATATATTTACCTTTGTGATAAAGCTGGCTTTTTTTTGTTGTTGCAGAGATTCATGCAGACGTTTGGTGTCCCCTAATTCTTGGTTTTTAAAAATCTGTAAATCATATTCAGCACACGTAGTGACTGACACAGACAGATTCAAACACGCTGCAGCGTGAGAAACAGATAAATCCATATTATACCCGTGACTCCTTGAAAATACCTCTGTTCAGTAGAAGAGTCAAGACATCTCTTCTTTAAAAAGAGGTTTCATCTCCATTCCAACACTTTGAACCTCTTTTGAAGGGAAGCTTGCTAAAAGACGGCTTCGTGTTGCAATGCGCTCCATCTCAACCCATTAAGCTTTTCTCTAAGAAACGGGAGCATTTTGTTCAAATGCAAAGCAACAAGACAAAAGCTGTCATTTGGCTTTCACAGGTGTGGCGGTTAGCCCTGCACTATAATGTCAGTAAGTGCTAACATTACGTAAATCCATTACTTAGTCCCAGCACCGTGGCATTTCATAGAGGAGAGAGGTTAGCCACACTGTAGTTATCATAACAGCGTCCCGTGATCTGAACTCTGTGTGATCAGATTGGTTTTAATAGACTCTGGATTACTTGGAGGCAGTCCTTCCTAGCTAAACATCTCTGGGGCTGGAATTAGAGTGCAAGGCTGAGGTGAAAACCATTTTTTCTGGAGAATGTCACAGCTGCAGTGAAAGAGCTTATGTGCTATTATCATACTTTGCCTTAAAAAAAGATAACAGAGTAGGAACTTTGAGGTGCTTTGATGCATTTGTCCGCTGCTCAGTATTGATGGAAAGCGCTAAATTTGAGAAGCCTGGTCAAAGCGAGCTGTTTCTATCAGGTGCACCAGACAACCTTTCTTTAGTCAATCTTCCCAATGATTTTTTTAAACCTTAGTTCTTTAATTCTAGATCAAAGTATGAAAACTGCACCCTTAGAGGTCTGAAGAAGTGAATTTCTGTTGACGGTTCTTTTAACTTGATGCAGTTTCTCTTCTGAACATGCAGTTTGCTGTTTTTTGGCTACTGTTTTTGGCTGCGGTGAAGTGCAACCTCAGTTCTCCTGTTTTATTTTACTTTTTACAACAATTTCTAGGTGAAAATATGTTTCAATCTTGATCAGTAAAAAACTGTGGTAGAACCCGTAGAGGTCACGAATTCATTACAAAAACATAAACGACGTGTCAGATTAAATGTAGATGTAATTAAGTCTGAAAATCAATCAAGAACTAACTAAATTAATTAACTAACTCTAACTAAATAGACTCCATCTGTGCGTAATTTAGCTGTTCAGTCAAGGCCCTAGGTGTTTGGAGACGTAAAGAAGGTTTAGGTTATAAAGCAAAAATCCTAAACATTGAACATCCCACGGAGCTCTGTTCAGTCCATCATCTGAAACTAAAGAGTATGACTCAAGTGGAAACCTATGAAGATACAAACATCCACCTAAATGGACAGAGGAGAGCATTAGTCAAAGAAGCAGCCAAGAGGTCCATTTTAACTCAGAAATCAGTTCACAGGACAATTGTTATTCATGCACTCCACTGTTGTTTTCAAGAAGAGTGGGAGGTAGAACGCCATTGTTGATAAAAAGCCATGTGACGCCCTGCTCATCGAAAGGGACACAAAAAATATGTGGAAAAATTTTAACATGCATACAAATTACTGTGTTAGGTTGAACACTAACAACAAACATCACCAGATCTAAATCCAAATGAGAAACTGTGATAAAGATCAAAAACAATAATATACTGCAACACTTTTGATCCTCTCTTAGCTTGAGTTATATGCAGGAAGAATGTGCAAAAACCCAAGTTTCTAGATGTGAAAAGTCTTGAATCAGCGAGTGAACACAAATGCAGGCAGCACTTTTTACATTTGTATTTGCAAAAGTAATGAAAACATTGCAATTTCTTTCACAAGAATGCACTGTGTTGATCTGTCAGGCAAAATCCCAGTTAAACATGTTGGGGTTCAATAAGTGTGAAAATCCTCTGCAAGACAATTGCAACAGAAAACAATAATTCTTCTCTAAAATATACCAATACTGTACTAATCACTAATTTGGCCCTGGTTCACGATTTTGTGATTGTAGGACTAGTTTACTTTGTGGAACTTCAAGAGGTCACAGTTATTGTCGATCTGCTAAAAAGCAGAAACTGCATGCACTTAGCAACAATGACCTCTGGAACAATAGTTTGTTTCAACAATGTCAACCTTGATGAAATATTAATTAATAGGATTTTTCTGTTGCTGGTGGTACAGCAGCACCAAACACTGTTTCCATCAAGTTAGAACAGTGAGTTCTAACATAATGGCTGACTGACTTTTCCATATGGACCTTGTGTTGCTTTTCCTTCTGCTGACCTATAAGGCACTACAGGAGGAAGCTCCTCTGTATTTATCTAACATGCAGGGACCTTATGTACTCCCCAGATCCCAAATATCATGTTTTATCATCTGCTTTTAGCTGTCTCCAGATCTAGACAGGAGAGTCTGGACCTTTGCAGTCAGAAACACAAAAATCTAACCTGAAAATCTATTTGTCTTTGTTGCTTTTTATTCACATTGAACGCAAATATTTCCTGCATGGTTTTGTTTTCTATTTTACTGCTGTACTGCTTTTGCAAACTTTATTTGCTTTAAGGTTTTGTCTTTTACTGTCTTTGCTCTAAACTGCTGTGATCCCTTTTTGATACTTTTTGTACACATTTTTATGTGCAACCTTTTGCTTCAGCCATTCAAATATTAAAATGTTCACCTGTTTCAGGACATACACAGTTGTGACTTCTACTATTTATAAATGTTTTAAGCTTTTTTTCCACATTGAATTGAATGTGACAAGCTTTCAAATCATTCAAGCTCCTTGTGCTTTATAAGGGTTCAATATTCCCCCTTATGTTCAGCTAGAAATGCCATTCAAACTTTAACTGGGTCACATTGAGCCATTACCAAATGTTTCAGGTTTTTAATATCCTTTACCGCTTTTTAGAGAAAATCACAAGTCAATGTCATATGATCCATTCTGTATGCACACAGAATATTGGATATCTGACATGGCTCTAAGTTCTAAGTATATCCTTTTTTTCAAACGGAAATTTAGAATGTCCTACATCCGAGCAGAAAGAGAACTCAGCATAATGCTGGTATGTAAGATGCTGTTTGCATCGCAGCTTTTTGACGATAGTCTGATCATCTTCACTGATGCATTCTTATTTTGTTAGGCTGCACACTTCTGAAAAGATTCAACACTGTTTCATTTCTGAATAAAGATTCTGCATAAAATTGACTGATTTTGACAACAACTTCTTGTTTGTAATTATTTTGTTAATAGTGTTACATTTGTTGTTCATGTAGCTTATAAATGTAGGTTGCTTTTGGCAAAAGAATAAAGAAAAGAACAGTTTTGTACATGTTTTCAGGGCAATTTTGAGTCGCTTTAAGATGACTGTTTGTAAAACATTCCTACATTTTCTATACTCCCTGAATTGCATTGAAAGATCTCATTCCATTGTGTCAGATCTAAATATTTCAAATTAGCATGCCTGTAGAAGGACATAAAATGTGTTAAAAAATGTGTATTCATAGTCTATTACTGAAAAACTGTGGTGAGGATTATTTGTATGATCTCTTTTGGGCCATGTTTCTCAATTCCAGTCCTCAGGTACCACTGATTTAAATGGTTGCATGACCTCTTCTGCACGCCAGACGCCTGGTGTGTGGCAGAGGGGAAACAACTAAAATATGTTTTAGTTCCTGAGGACCAGTGATCACTGCCTGAGGACCAGAATTAAGAAACAATGCGATGGGTTCATTCTGACTGGCAGTAGTGTAATTATTTTATGGAGGCTTCATGTCACTTTAAGTCAAAACTTCACCTCATTATTGAGCAGTTTTCCTTTTGGAGGCTCTAAAAACATGTAGACAAAACTGATGAATAGACAAATAAATAAATTGCTTTTATGCAATATATTTGGAAAATTTTTATATATATATGTGCTGTTTACAAATCTATTTATCTATATTACATATACAGATATATGTGTATATAGATAGATATATATATCTGAATGTATATATAGTACTAGCTCACAAGTTGAGTCCAGGAATGTGCTTGTTTTGTACTTTTGGATTGAATTGATTTAACACAGAGTAATGCAGTCTGCCTGAGCAGAGAATGACAGGAGCCATTCAGTTTAAAATGAAAAAAGCAAAGGGTCTGTGTCCTGCTGGTTCATGTGTGATTACACGACTGAATGCGGCACCGGCGCTATCCGCGGTCCTGAACCTCCAGCCGGTGCAAGAGGTCTGCTGCAGAGAGCCGCATCCTATGAAAGAGTATCGACTTTTTGTAATAGGAAGTGTGACCACGGAGTGCACCTGGCAACAGATGCTAAATAGAAAGGAAAAAACTGCTTTGGGGGGGGTTGAAATGTCATGTGAACAGTTGGGTTCAACCACTGAACACCTCAGGGGTGTTATCGACTCCCTTCCATGCTTTTAAAGGCCAAGGGTTCATTCAGACTGGCTCTGCAGCCACTCTCCCTGATCGTGAAGGCCACCACAATTTCCAGCAGCACCTTGAGGGGGAAATGAATTGGAGAAAATAAATTTAGGCAGTGGACTGTCTGAAGTGACAGAGTGCTGAGATGCATCTAGGAACCGAAGTCTGGCTGATTGTAGGAATAAAGACAGAGGAGAGAAACTGTGAATTGGACTAAAGGTGGTTCTGAAATGTGTATTTGGTGCCAACATGTTTTTTTTCTCTGATGCTTACAAACACCCCAACAGGCGCTAGAATATTATCATGGCTTTGGATTTTCTTGTTTAGTTGGTCTTTTGATCTCTTTCTTTTATTAATTTATCTCACTCCATTTATTCCCTTCAGCTTTAACTGAAGATCTCATTGAACTGCATAGATAACATGGATCATCAGATTTTCTAAAGTGTAAAGTCTTTTATGGTAAAAATGACCCTGGCAGCCATGCATGTAGATCAGGATTGAGTAACATATTTTCCTCACAAACATTTTAAGTGTTTATATGACTGTTTCCTGTTTAACAACCATTCTGCTCCTTTTTATACCTGTGGTGCTCACAGAACCTTCCACACACCCAAGCACGGAAAATTTAGGTGTCTATAGTGCCTTCAGTACAGAGCAAAAGATAACGCAGTTAACTTGATTGTGCTTTGAAATGGGACTGGAAAATAATACTGCCCCATTAACATTGTCCCTTTTCCTTCCTTTCAGTGCCATTTCCTGAAAACCCAACTGATTCCATCAAACATGCAGAACAGAGAACATTTACTGTCGCGAATAAAATCCTTAAACAATTAAACTGTTACTCAGTGTCTCTACATGTGGGTCAGACATTTACCACAACCCATGACATTGAGTTAAATACGGGACAATACTTGAGGAAAACTTGAAAGAGGCTCCTTGAGGCAGGACAATACTGACATTTGACTGAAAATGTGTGGCAGGATGGGAGAAAGTTAAAGGGCTATGAATACTTCTACAAGGCACTGAACACAATGTTTTGAGATGATCATTTTCTGAGTTTGTTTATTTTATATTTTGATACGTCTAAAGGTATGAGTTTAAACATTCTGCATGTTCCCCCCTCAATAAAATTATTTATGTATCTATTTATTGTGCTGTATCCATACTTCAAACACTATAGGCAATATCAGGCAAATACAACTGCAGAGACTCTCTCCATATTGCTTGCTATAACATTTCTCTGACAGTCCAGGTAAAGATGATCCATGTCTCACACCCAGTGGCTTTAGTTTGCCCTTGTATGTGCTATGTTTATGACATATAAAATAATAGTCAGCTCTATGGCGTGATGGTTCAATTGTAGTGAGACTTTTAATCTTGCTTTTCTATTCTTGCCATCCTTTTGCAACCTGGCAACTGTTTTTGTGAACTGAAGGCTGGATGCTGAGTCATTTCAGAACTATAAAAAACAGCTTGGAGGCTAATCTTTACACTATAATCCCCATACATCTCCTCAGTAATGATTTGATCAACACTAAAATACTATAAAGCGCCTGGGGCTGATATCTACCTGGACCCCATTAATGTTTAATTGGGATTTTATGTGACATACTAACATAAAATAGTGGATACTTATAAAGTGGGAGGAAAGGGATACATGAGCAAGTGTGACAAGCATTTGTATGCAGTCAATACTATATAGAACCACTTTTTGCTGCAATCAAAGCTGCATATCTCCACCAGATTGTCATATTTGGATTATTATCTGACCTTTGTCCTCCTTGAAGGTGAAGCCTACTGCTATTCTCATGTTTTTTTCTTTTCTTTTTCTCCCCTTCTTTTAACTGACATGCTTTCTTTCATGTGTAATCCATCATTTTCCCATCAACACTGACCAGGTTCCCCATCCCAGCAGAAGAGAAGCATATAGCCACAGCGGTAACATTTTACTGTGGGCGGATGTGTGTTCGGGAAGATGTCCAGTCTTGGTTTTCTGTCATGAACAGGTTTTTGAATGTAGACCAGAGGTTCAGTTTTCTTCTTGTCTGATCAGATCACCTTCTTGCGCGTTTGAGGTGTTCCCTTCTAGGTCAACTTTAAACAGGTCCTCCGATACGTTTCCTTTAACAATTTAGCAATTCCGTCAAATGTCCAGATTCAAAGAGTGCACAATATTCTTTTTCATTTTGTCTTCTCCTCTTTAAACTATAAATTAACCTGACAAAGTCCCATTGAGATTTAAATTTCTTTCAGAAAGATGGCCTGGCAAGAAGGTCCATACAACACACAGCATAGTAATTTACGATCAAAATACAGATCACAAACAACAAAATTAAACAGATACTAATTCAAATAATGCATTGACACCACAGTAATATTTAAAGGGTTCTGCTCAATGGATTCATGTTATCAAAAAGTTAAGATAAACTATAACTTTTCAAGTTAAATTAAAAAGCAGTCCTGACAAAAAAAAACAACCTTTAAGAGGCTTTGAAAGACTTCAAACTGGAGCAGAGGCTTACTTTCAAACTATATTCAAATGACTGAGACTTCAGCGCGTAAATTCTCAGCAGACTCGACGATACCATCAGACTCTTGTCTGCTTCTCCAAATCAAGGTTGTTTTGCAGCTGTGCCCCACTCTTTCTATCTTCCTACAGAGCTCTATGAGATCTTCAAAGCGTGGTTTATCATTGACCTGCCTTGAATTTCTCCGAAACTTTGTCTCTTACCTTTTTGCTGCGATCCATAATCTTCATGATGTTTCTTCACTAATGTTCTCTAACAAACCTTTGAGGCCTTCACAGAACAGCTAAACTCATACAGAGAATACATTACAAACAAGTGGACTCTACTAACCAGAGGACGACTGAAAGGTAATCTCATCCAAGTGTAAAAGAGTAAAGAAATGTTTTAAATAACCCGCTTTTTAGAATGATATTTTAAGCTATTTCATTGTCTCAGATGCTGTAACAATGCAAATAGAGATCATTTATTAGAGACGACTCGTCTTTTCTGTGGAGAGAAATACCAACAGTGGCCGCCACTTGTTGCAACGTCAGACTCCATCTCTCTCCTATCTCCCCGTACAGCAGGAGGAGGGAGGGAGAAGTGGGGGACTCCGTCACATCCTCTGTCCACATATGGGCATGAAGTTTACACGCAGCGGGGAATCCTCTCACTGGAGCCGATGAATGGGGAGGAGGGTCCGAGGGAGCTGCCAAAGTGTATATAAGGAGGGAAAGGGGAAGTCGCTGATGTGAAACCCACAGCAAGCAAATACCGAGGACCGGAGACGAAACGGAATACCTTTAATTGAATTTCTTTTTTATTCTCACTGCTTTGGATCATTTGTTTTAAAAGCCATTTAAAAGGTGGGTGGATATAAAACGGTGATCTACATTATTTCTTCCCCCCATTCCTCTTCTTTTTATTTTTTTTAATTTTTTTTTTTTTTTTTTTACCTTTTCTTCCCTGGGAGAGACGGACTTCTCAAGTGCATCATTATGTTGAACAATATGGATTTGAACGCGAAAGATTCTTTTTATCCTCAATTTGAGAATTGCAACAGTTCTTCCCTGGGAATGGAAAACAGCGTGAGGAAAGACAGTAACCAGGAGGTGTTCGTCGATGCAGAACGGGGGGTACCTGCCCAGTTTGGCCACGGTGAGTTGCTGGTTAATAAACCCCTCTGTGCATGGCGTTAAATATGTAGACAGTGAGTACTCTCAGAGGTGAGTGAGACTTTTGTCGAGTCGGGATTTATAATGAGACATAAAGGTTTATATAAGACGCGATTTTTTAAATATAGATATTTATATATAAGTGCTTTCTTTTTTTCTGTTTCAACAGAAGGAACCCCTGCAACCCTAAAAACTGAGGCTTCCAACTCGGAGTACGCTTTCAACCACTGCGAGTGCCCAAAAGACGCATACACCTCCTCCTCCTCCACCTCCTCGCTCGCCTACTCCGGCAGCTTCTATGTTGAGGCATCTCAGGGAGCGCCCTGCAGCACCGAAACACTCCTCAACATGATCACCGAGATCGTGGGCATATCCACACTGCCGCTCTCAGAGGCGCAACAGAACGGCAACTGCAGCCGGGGGACCTACCCCTCGCCTGGGCCTCCGGAAAACAGCTCCGGCGGCTTCGGAGACTCGAAGAGGCAGCCGTACACCTGTTCTGGACCCGATCCAGACCAAACCCCGCAAGACGGCCAGGCCCACCAAGACCCGTCCACCTCCCAGTTCGGCTTTCAGAAGAAGCCAGAACCAAAGTCGGAAGCCGCTTCCTTCCCCGTTGTGGTTAAGAATGAGTTTGAAAGCAGCTGCTATGAGTGGGGGAGCTTTAACAATAAGTCTGACTGTTTGGAGACCACTTTCCACACAGAAACATTCCCCATGTCCAATGACTTCCCGCCTGATCAGCAGATGGACGTCAAGGACCTCTTGGAGACCTTTCCCCCAATTTGCCCCAATCCAGACATGGAGTTTAAAGTGGAGGGGGGCATCAAGCAGGAGCCCTGTTTCTCTGACACCTGTTCTCAGAGTTACTCCAGCTCCCTTTACAATAATTACCTTCCACCTCCACCAACTATGGGCCTGAAGCCCTTCCCAGAGCCTCCACAGCCATCAAACCAGTGCGACCCTCTCTACACATCTCCAGCCTTACCCAGCACCATAGACTCCATCCTGTACTCCTCCCTGCTGCCGGACTCGTTCCCGCAAACTTACACCAACCGCACGGCGAAGCCCCCCGGCAGCAGGGCGAGGAAGAACCCCGCGGCCTCCTCCCACGGCCCGGCCAAGGAGAAGCCCTTCACCTGCCCCATGGAGAGCTGTGACCGGCGCTTCTCCCGCTCCGACGAGCTCAACCGGCACATCCGCATCCACACGGGCCACAAGCCATTCCAGTGCCGCATCTGTCTGCGCAGCTTTAGCCGGAGCGATCACCTCACGACCCACACCAGGACTCACACCGGGGAGAAACCCTTTTCCTGCGACGTGTGCGGCAAGAGGTTCGCCCGCAGCGACGAGAGGAAGCGGCACGGACGCGTTCACCTGAAGCAGAAGGAGAAAATGGAAATAAAGCCGCAGGTGACCGCCGGGGCATGGCCGTTCAGTCTTCCTGAGGGGATTTGAAAGTTGCGCCCCCCACTCACCCCCTTGTTCTTTTTGTTTTTTCGGGGGGAATAAGATGTTGAAAGAAGAAGCCAGCCTGAGTCGGTTTTGCTTTGCAAATCAGTCTGCAACCTCAGAGGTTTTTTAAAGAGGAGCAGAGAGGAGGAAAAGAGCCTTACAGTATGTTGCTGCTGACTTTCTGCAGCCATGCCAAAGCTGCACAGGTCGGCAGCAGACCAACAGAGACTTGTTGCTTCAACTTTCAGAGGTGCCAAAGCCTCTGTGCTCTGCACTGCATGGCTGGCCTGTTTCAGCACCTCTTGAATCTGGACAGCTCCAGCCTCCATTTGCCTCAGAGCCATGGTTGGATTGCACTTAACAGATTATAAATCATGACTATCTCCATTTACAGATTCCTTATTTTCTGCTTTTAGCATTCGTAGAGCAATGATTTTAACCTATGTTTACTTCAAAAACAAAATGCATGTTTGTTTCAATGTTTTCTTTCCCTTGACTGGAATGTCAGCCACTCTCAGCCCCTCACATATTGCAGTAAAGTGAAGGGTTTTTTTTGTTTTGTTTTTGTTATGATTTTTTTTAACATGAATGTATGGTTTTGACCATGAAGCTGTTCATCTTTGATCAGTTTAGTGTTTTTATCTTATTCTTATCATTTTACCGTCAATGTTTCTTTTGTCACTGGTCTTTGTGTTGTGTTACAATTGTTTGGATTATTACAGTTGTGAAAGATATATCATAAATGGGAAATAAATATATTTGTATCACTGTACCTCTTTGTATTTTTATAGATTAAGTGTATATTTGACAATTAATCCTAAGGTGAAATGTATTCTCAATCATAATGTCTTGATTTTTTTCTTCTCTCTCTCTTTCGTTTTTGGAGGGCTATTATTTAGTAACAATATTTTAAATGTTACAATTTGATATGAGAAAAACCCTTTTCACACATCATTCTTTTATTGGTAAGATAGAGAGCGCTGTCTCACTGAATTGTTGATCTTGATTTTAAATGCGGATATGTACTTCAGTAAATTAGGCGTGTTTACAGTTTGTACAGAATTATGTTCAGGCAAGCTAGAAGTTTCTAGCAAACCACATAAACGTTGCTTTTGAGTAATCCGGTAGCACACATTGCTGCGAGTCTTTGTTAGACTGTAGAAAAAGGGTTTTTGACTTCTGGTATCTTTTGCTGAAGGTTTTGCTGAAATGTTCACTTTAGCAAAAAAAAAAATAAAAGAAAAAAAAGGAGGGAAAAAAGCACATACAATAAAAATGTTGAAGCGTTTGGTGAAATTGTCACCAACAGGTTATTGCAAAAACAAGTAATTTAACTCGCCTTAAGTTATATTAACTGTTCAAGAAAAGATTTTGTACATAGATGATTTCTACAATATATTACATTAATATCGATGTTGTTATTTTTATTAAAAGTTTATGAATAAAATAAAAAAAAAATCTGGAAGCTTCGAGTTTCTTGTGTGTGTCTTGAAAAAAGCAAAACAAAAGCTTGCCTATAGTTACCTGTTATCACTTCACTCCAATCCGTGCCACACCGCTCAGAGACGCCCATGTTCGAGCTCCATGCATGAGTGTGTCACTTCCCAAAATACACATTAGAACAGGCCACCTGTGGCTCCTCACTGCCGGCCCAACGTTAGACATCACTACTCCTCTCTGTGACTCACAGAGCAAAGACATATTTCACGTGAATTCATTTTAATTTCTCAAAGATTCTCTCTTGGTGTAACACCGTGATTGCCTCTGTGATCTTGTTAATCAGGACGTTTTCCTGCCCTGTCAGGGAAACGATCTGAAGCTCCTGCTTGATTCATTTCCTTGTCTCCTCTTGTCAAAACTGCACTTGGATTCCTATAAATGCAGGTAATAATATATGTGCTTTGGTCTCTTCTGGAACTTAAAAGCTGAGTGGAAAAAAAAAAAAATCTGCACCGTGGGTTTTTATTTGATGTATTTAAGCTACAAGGCCAGGTCATTATTGAGACATTTTAGCTCAAAGATTCTGTCCAAATTTAAACACAAGCAAAGTGTCGCAAGTCTGGTTTGGCTGGCCCATTTCATGAACCCCAATCCCTTTTCAGCTGTTCGGATATCAGAGTACATTGTCACATTTTCACTTTTTGAGCACAAGTTTAGGTTCTGTTGACAGAATGTCCCTTTGTGCAAGACAATAAAAACCTTTCTTAGACTTGACATAAAAATGGATGGAGTAAAGTACAGGACAGTCATGGAAGAAAACCTATTAGAAGTTCCAAAACACTTAGGGCTAGGGTTACGGTTAGCCTTGTAGCAAAACAATGTCCCCAAGCAAAATACCAGATCTAAAACAGTACAGTTTAAATCGAAGCATATGTTTGTCTTACACTGGTCAAGTTAAAGTTAACATCTTGAAAGCTTATGCTCACAGACACTATGTGTAGCTTGCAAAAAAATGTTTTTAGAAACAATTTGAAAAACTGTGTCCTATTGTACATGTCCAATACTTTATTTAAATAATACAGGGAAATTTTGTGTCAGAAGAGCCACACACTGAGCTTCGTGGTTGTTAAGGGCAGTTACAAGGAGGTAAAGTTTAAAGTCAAAGCTATGGGAATGCTTTTGCAAGGCACTCTATATCTTTCAGCACACAGTTCTATTGTAAAGTGTACCTGCAGGAGATTTTAGGGCAATTATTCAAAGGGGCTTCTGTTTTGTTTTGCATAATTCTTTTTTTCTTTTACGATGTCAAGACCTTCCAATCTGTCCCTGCAGCTCATGCAGGCATGTATAAGAGGGTCTCCACGGTGGTACGTAGGACATGCATGTGTCCGTGACGCAGTCGACTGGCAGAACACTACACTGCTTGCCCACGTCAGTGCGTAAGTGCCTGAGCTGTCTGTAGCTGACAAACATACTGTACCAGTGTGAAAATGCAAGCTGCCACATGGAGCACTGTGAATAGTATGTACCCATCTTCTGCTGTCTATCATTCATCATCTCCTACAATAGCACAGAGCCCAACCGGCATCAACAGGCGCTGCCTTTATCTATGTTATTTTAGTGGCAAACATTTCCCAGTGATGGAGCAGATGAGATTTTGAATTGCAGCGATGTGCAGTCACAGTGACCATTATCCGCACACTTGAAGACTGAAGAGGCATTGAACTCTGGCTACTGATGGAATTTCTGCAATTGTACATTTGGTGAGCTCAAATTCACATTTGCATACAGTAAATGGTCCTTGATGTATCTGCGGTACGGCAGTATATGTTTACCCTGTTTTAACAAAAGCCCCTGATAGAGACAAAAGACATAAATCATTTCCTTTCAGCAGAGTGACATTTATGGCTTTTGCTCCTGTAGATATGCAAAATACCTGAGGCCATTAAGTAATTTTGCAGGAGCGCTGAGAACCAGGCTCTCTAAGAAAGTGGATCGCTGCGAATGGTGGCATATGAAGTCCATTAAATCCTTTGCCAAGGCATTACTAATGCTAAGATGTTAACATTAGAGATGTTGCAACAGGGTGTTTATCCGAGGCAGTCTGTCTGTCTGAATCATATGTTTCACAAGCAACAAGGGAGAAACAGATGAACAGAGGTAATTTCACTTCTGTACTGCCTAATCCACAGAAATCGTTTGATACTGGATTGCTTTTGAATTAGTCAACTGGCCTTTTTATCTGCTGCACCACTTTCCCTCAGGATTATTATTTTTTTAATTCATAAACATGACAAATAAGGATTACATGGACCTGATAGCAGAGGATAAGTGTCACTACAAAATGATGATGCTTCATTTTTTTTTTTCTTAAATGATAAAACACACAGCCACATCTTTATGTTTTACATTAAACACATTTGGAAAACTAACCCATAAAATAGAAAGGTTATGAATGATGTAAATATGTGTCCATTTCAATGGACACTGGAAATTTGATCTTTGGGGATTTCTGGCTGAATATAAAATATAAATATCAATGAGATCATAGTTTGACACATGTAGGTGAATATATATATTCAATATATAATGTCATTAAAATGTGATTTCTAATGAAGAAAAGGTTAGGTTAAGGGTAAAACAGATTATGGGTAAAACTGCTACTTTTACAGTTGTTCATCAGACAGGCAGTAAAACTCTTCATAGGAAGAGTGATTCACAAATTCCTGAAGAAGTGAACTGCTTAGAGTTCTGTATCCAAGTATTTTAATAGAGAATTGAGAGGAAAAAACAAACCTACTGTGAATTTCAGATGAAGTTAAATCTTAAGGACCCACCACACATAGACATTTCCAAGACATGTTATGTCTTGGAAACCCTTGTGGTCTGGAGAGCGCAAGGTTTTTTTTCCCCTTGTGTTAAGTCACAGCTGAATCAGAACATTTTAGGGTCATACATGGACCAAAAAAATAAAAGGACTGGTCTCTTGCTCAGTAGTTCTGTCAACTTTTTCCAAATGAAATCAAATTTAGCATTTGGAGTCAGGAAGAATAGTGGAGAGACCCATAAATCTAGTTACTGGGGGTCTGTTGGGAAGCTTTGATGATTTGGGGGTGACATGGCATCGTTTGGTGGTCCTCCACTGTGTTTCTTCATGTCTAAAGTCAGCAGAGGAAACTAGAAAATGTTTGCCCACTTCATGCATCCTCCTGCAGAGAACCTTTATGATGTTATTAGATGTTGTTTTCATTTTCATCAGAACTTGGCACCTGCCCACACTGCCAAAGGTACACAAATCTGCTGTAACAGCCATGATATCACTGTGCTTAATTGATTGGCCAGAAAGGTGACCTGACCTGAGCGCCACAGAGAATCTATAGTTCACTGGGAACAGGAAGATGTTGGATCCAACAACAAAGATGAGCTGAAAGCTGCTATTTATGCAACCTAGACTTCCTTAACACCTCGATCAGCAGAGCCACAGACCGACTGCTTTCATGCCACAACAAACTTATGCATTATTCTGTGGAAGTGATTGAATATTGAGTACATAAACATTACAGCTTATTAATTGCTGTCCATAAGCACAAAAATAAAGACGTGGGATATATTACTGTATGTTTGTGTGTGCGCGATTGATGAATCTGCATGATATATTGGCTCCCATTTTTGAACTGAATTACTGAAATAAACAACCAACAATAAACAACTGTGATATTCTGACTTATTGAAATGCACCTGTACAGCATATTGTTCTCCTTAGAGTCTGTCCATAACTGTTCTGCCTTAAAAGCTCTGAAGTCTACTTTAGGAACGATAAGTGCGTCTTCAGCTGTCAGTGAAGCATCTCTTTTTATGCATGCTTGAACTCCAAACAATTCTACCTCTACAACAATAATCCAATAATGACTTTTTTCAGAATGTTTGAAAATGAATTTATTTGCTTATGTGAAAGATCACAGGCAGTCTTAACGGCTTGAGCTTCAGATATTAGGTCACCTCAAGCACCTATTAATAATCACAGTCCTACTTGAGACAGTCTATATGGCTGCACAGTCTCATTCTCGTGCTGGATTGATCCATTGTAGGGGTAATCACCGCATAATTTTATGCGCACCTTTGAAATGTGCACCCGGGCACGTCATGGTCCTTGGGGTGGGCTCGGTAATCAAGGTGCATAATCGCATGGCAGTAATGGCAATCAGGCTTTAGCAGATTAATTCCTTGGATCATGCATCAACCCGTTGGTCCGGTATCTGATCATGAAGAAGGGTGTAGGTGGTCTGGAGAGCGCAGGTGATTAAAAAAGAAGAGAACCAGAACGTCGAGAAGGTGCTCGTTATGCAAACATTTTAAAGTGCCTAATTCTTTCTTTTTGCTCTCGCTCCCAAATTCTTCATTTGTATAACCTATCAGGCAAAGCATGAACCTGAGAGTAACTTTCTTCTCTCTCCTTCAGAAATTAGAATTCAACTCTGAGGTCAAGGAGTCCAAGCAGCCCTTTCTTTCTTTGTACACTAGAGCTGTCTGTGAAAGGCAGTGTATATGATGCAGCTAAGGTAAACACTAAACTATGAATATGTCCTGGCTTAATGAACACCTTCATTGCAGTCTAGATAGGAAAATTCATAGCTGCCCTTGAAACATTGTAGATTTGATTCCTGGCAATACTGCCACAGCAGAGTTATGCAGCTGAATGCCGGCAACCTGCAGGATCCTAGATGGACAGGGTAAACAGCCCTTTCAGTGCAGCAAAACACCGTTCACAATATTTGTGAGGAACGGTATGTGCCAACTTATGGATTTTTTTTCTGTTGTTGCATTTTTGGCACATGTAAGTATTTCAGATTATTAAAGGTGCATAAAATCAGACAATGTGACCTGAGTTAGCATAATTATTTTCAGTGATTATTCTACGGTGGCCCCCGTATTATTCCCTCTAGCAAGGGAAACAGTTTACCGAAAAATGAAAATTAACCTTTCCAGGAGTCCCTCAACTAACCAAATTACTCTGCGAATACATCGCCTAATCATCCAGGAGGTGATAAAAAAAAAAACCCAAAACAACATCAAAAGCACCACAGGACTCAGTGGCTTAATCTATGCCATTGTTTATGATTTCACAATAAGAAAGAGACTGGTCAAAAATGGACTCCAGGAACATGTCTTGCAGTAGATAGTCATCTGAAAAGCCTCAGTTGAAGTTTTTTTCAGAGGTTCTCACCAGAGAGTCAAGCTAGCACCTTACCAGAGTGAGGCCCAAAAAGAAAATGAGATTTCTACCATCTTAAAACAACTCCGACGTCAAAAATAGCACAGCACCCACTAACAGGTGTCATGGTGAAGAGATAATCAGTGTTATTCACTTCTCCTGTCAGCAGACATAATGTTATGTCTGATTTGAGTATATGGAAGTCTATGACCACCTAAACTGAATAAATGGTTGGTCTGCAGTATGTTGCAAAATTTCTTCTATGTACAGCACAAATTGTACAGTGAAACATGTAAAGCACAACAAAGAAGATTAAATTGTGTATCTGAAAAGTAATGTAATGTAAAAAAAAATATAGTAAAACTGTATTTGTATAGATTTTTTTTTAAATTATACTAAACAATTTTCAATGACAGTTTCTGTGTTTAGTTGCACTTAATGTATCCTGATTACATTTTGGTCCCTATGACCAATCAGAGTAATCTAAGCATAGGTATTAGCTAATAATGCGTAGTCCAATATTTTCTTAAATTGAATAAAATCAATGTCATTCATGTAGAAAAGAAGACATTTCATCAGCAATACGCTTAACTCACTCACTGATGGTGTTCAGAACCAAGGAGTTTTATCTGAGTTTCTAAATAGCAACAGACATTTTATCCCAACAGCAACTATGTGTCAGGATCTGTTCCTTATCTGTGTTTATTTTGAGTTTCTGTGTCTCTTAGTCTCCGTGTTGTACTGTCTCCCCTTGATTGTTCCCAGGTGTTTCTTGTTTCCTTGATTACCCTCTGTGTATTTAACCCCACCTGTGTTCTTTGTTCCTCGTCAGGTACTTGTCGTGTTTGTCTAGTCTGCCTGTGTCACCAGTTGTGAGCATTTGCCCTGCGCTCCTTTTGTGCTACCTGGTCTTTTGGACTTTGATTTTCATTAAACCATCTTATTTACCTCTACCTGGGTCTGCTGCCTCTACCTCACCACCAAATCATGACAGTAGGACCCGACCAAAAGTGCTACGGTGAGGCACGCAATTAAGAGCCATCCTCAACATAGACCTCGCCCAGTGGGATGATCTGTTATTCAACATAAGAGACTTTGTGGAGATTGTGTCTGAGCCATATTTTGCCCCCAGACGCCTCGGAGCATCCATCAGGCTACTCCTGGTGCTGGAAGGATGGGCAGACCAACTCCAGTCCCTGGGGTTGGAGAGGTTAAAGCAGGAGGCAGAGTGGGAACACCAGGCTGCTCTAGCCTTCTTGGCCAGCGATCCTCTGCATGCAGCTTCATGTCATCCATGTAGAGTTGATGGCAAATGATTTCTTCACTCTGAAAGCTGTATCTGTGGCTGATCTTTGTGATGACCTAAGGGGGACCTTGGAGAACAGCAACATAACAGAACATAACTTTAGTTTATGCATCTACTTTGCAGCTTTCCTTGAAATGGCCTCTAACTGTGTCCTCCTCATTTCTATTGAGATCCTGGTACTTCAGAGTAGCATTGTGCAGTTCCATGTACTCAAGGATTGCGTGGAAATAAAAAAAAAATTCTTGACCTAAGTGTGTGCTCACAATAACTGTTAGGAGACCTAACAGAAGCTTAGATGTTATGGAGAGTAATGTTATTTGTCAACCAGGAGACATTTGCCAGTTTTCAGGGGTCTTTCATGACAAGAACTGTTAACCTCGATTGTGCTTCTGGGTGTTGATGGATGGCAGTTTCTTTTTTGTAAGTAAATATGAATCAAACCAGTGCCTGGTGAGGTTCAACTCTCAAGATTTTCTTGAACGTCTACCATTGTGATATATGCAGACTGCTGTTCTGTTGTCTTGAACTTTTAGAGCCATGAGAGGTACCGGGGTACTAGGGTCCCCTGAGGCCTGGCTTTCTAAAATGCTTCTTCATTCTCATCTTGAGTGGATCTCCTTGTCTTGATGAACAGGAAGTAGAGCATAGAAGGAAAAGCTGTCAGACAGAAAAACTGTCTACATGAACAGTCAGGAAGTTATGTTTCTAAGAAACAGCACTTACCTGTCAGAGGAGCTGGAAGATATATCATCCATCAGTCATCTAACACATGTCATATTTTCAACAAATAGAGCTTTAGGAATCACCTTCTTGATACAGAAAATATCCTTTGTGGTGTAAAATAGTGTAAAAGGAACATATTGTATGTTTTTGACTGATTACTAAAATTAGTGACTACAGATCAAATTTGAAGTAGCTTTTATGAGATGCCTTTTGTGGATCAAGCAACAACTGGTTCATTCATTGAGCCAAGCAGCCTTTCATACATAAACAACGTAAAAGGTCAGATTTAATTGCTTTAGCAAACCAGAACCTTTTAAAATGCTTGAAAACAACAGTGTCAACACAAAACCTTCAACAGACCTTCAAGGCAGTACCTTAAATGATTGGCCAAGCTAACTTAAAAGCATCACGAGGAAATCTGGCTCATTTGGAAGTAAAATTCACAAAAATGAGAGGTGCTTTAAAACTTTTGCACAGGAACGTTGGGGCAAATCTCAGGTTGTTGACAGAAATAACTTTGACGGAAGTTTGTGCTTGCATGAAAATGTCCACAGTGCTATTACTTGTTGTAAATATCGAGAAATCTGCTGTCAAATTAGCATGCTTCTCAAACAAACAAAAAAATAGTCTCGCGTCCACCTACCTATATTATTATGATTTTATATACTTGCAACTTTTAACCCCTCTTACCATAGAATAAATTACTACTGTATGTGACCGTGCATCCTGTAGGGCTGTGAGTGATTACTTTAGTGCTTTGACATTTGCAACAGCTGTAATGAGGCATGTCTCTGACAGACGTGTCACCACCAGCAGCCTATGTCTCAGCCGCTCAGTTCAACACTGAGTAGGGAGGCACAGTGTGGCCAAACACTGGCATTCTTTCTAGATAATGATGGCTCACCCAGTGGAGAAGCAGCGGGAACGTGTTGAAGTCTCAGACAACTGTGCGCATGTGTGTTTTAGAAAGGAAGTGAGTGAGCGAGGCCCATCGAGAGCCTATGTGAAGTTTTTTAGTGTGTGTGTGTGCGTGTGTATACTTGTGCCTGTCATTGCCAAGATGGAATCAGAGACTGGGAGAGGAGGCTGGCTTGGGACATAAAGACTAGGAGTATAAAAATGAGTGGGCCGAACTCGCTCATACAGTCCACCCTCCTGTCAAGTCAAGCAGGGCGACGATTTGCATGTGCACACCAGCCCGCAACAGCAGCCCCAGCGCCTATTCTGCATCTAAATTAACCAGGAAAATCAAGCGCCGGCTCTTTGGAGCTCCATGAAATGTATGCAAAATGTAGCTACTTCAGCAGCAGCTTGTTTCCTCCGCCACAACTGTTGTTTCAGTCCCAGCCGAATTACCACAGCTGTGAAGTGGAGGCATTAGTGAAGATTAACACAGAACTGGCTCATTAGAAAGAAAATCACACACTTTACTGTGCCTTGTAAAAGGATTTGCACACCTGGAACTTTTCTTTTCACATTTTGACACATTGCAACACCAAATTACTGTGTATTTCTTTGGGATGCTATGTGATAGAGTGATACAAATAGAATATACTTGGAAAAAATGGAAGACAGGAGATATGTGGTATTCAGCAAGCTCTTTTAAAAATGTGTGTTTAAAGACGTTTTTTGGAGAAATATTTTCAATTCTTGTTATAGATTCCCCATTGGATTTATGAATGCAAAGAGGTATTCAAATACACAAATATGCTTCATAAGACCATTATAATTTTGTTCTGGCTGTATGGGTCCTGGTCCTATAAGCAGGTAAACCTCAGTCCCAGTTTTTCAACAAAGACATGCTATCCTTCCATATCGACCAGGTTTGTGAAGTACATGGCAAATACCGTAGTTGCCTTGTGAACAGATTTCCCCACCAGAAGGACAAGTGAAGCTAAACACAAATGCATTAAAAACTTTTCAGAATTTTATTTGCAAAATAAATTTTTTTGCTCCATTTCACAATTATATAATACTGTGTGTTAGTATAGACTAATTCACAATCTGTGGCCCATAGTATGAACATTTACTACTATGTTTCACAAAAATGTGCAACAAATGTCAAAGCAGTTCATGGCAGTATATGTGGAGAGAGTTTTAGGTTGGGAGGAGCATCGTAAAAGCTCCGAAATCTTGATTTCTTGCATACATATTCAAACACAAATACCCATGAATGCATACAATTTACTTTGACTATGGCTCATGTGCTGAAGGCATCAATTTCTCATCCCTTTCTGTATGGTAACGGTTAGGGCCCACTTAGAGTCATAAAATTACTCCTTCAGATAGATTTTGATAGATTGAAGACAAAGAAGAGTACAGTGCATTTATTTAAATGTAGGAATGACAATTACCGTAAATGTATTTCATTTTATATATAGAAATTTAATGGCACACCCTTTCCTTTGTTTGCTCCCTGCAATTAGTAGAGCTGTTATAACTGTTATATTATAAACAAGTGACAATTGGAAGATGAATTAGCAGGTGGAAATATTTTTAGGGAAAAGCGCTCCGATTTCTGTGTAGGTCTCCATACATCCGTCTTTTAACAGTATAGCAGAGCTGTTGCATCTCACAACCTCCTTCCTCCCTTCCTCAGTTCTCACCCCCTCCAGCTGTTCATAATAGCCAGCTCACCATTTCTCCGGCAAGGTAGCTTTTAGCCAGTGATTGACTGTCACTTTCCCCAGCGGTGGGGGCTGGCGGAGAACAACGTCCCTCCCTGTCTGAGTGTATAGGAACCATGGAGAGGTTACACAGGGGTGTATCAGATACAGTATGTGCTCCTTGAAGAGCTGGTGGTATCAGACAGGAGCTGTCTCTGATCTCAAACCTGCAGAGTCTTGTAAATCTAAAGAGATGTGGCTTTCATTCTTTCTTTCTGATTTTTTTCTCTTTCTCCTGTGACTCTTAAATGCAGGCTTTCATATGGATGAGTCAGATCAGCAGCGCACATTTAAAAATCAAAACAGTTTCTCTCTCTATGGGTCCCCAAATCCCCTTGTCTTGTGTTGCAAGCAATCACTGTGTGAATATGTAAAGTGATTCAGTGGTCTTAGAGCTCCATTTGTTCCATATAGCTGCATAAGACCAGTCATCAGCAAATGTCCAAATAAATAATTTTCTTAAGTCACTTTCCCTCTGATTTTAATGACCACAAAACATGTTTTAAAGACTTAGCAGCAAAAAGTCTCAGGTAAAAACAGCAGAGGGGAAAAGAAAAGGAGTGAGTGCTGCTGTTGTTAGTCATCTGTGATCCTGTCACTCAGTGCTGCTACGGCATAGGGTCTGCTTCCTGTTAACAAGATATGTTTACAGCATCAGCACTGGGCTCCCACCGTCTGCGGGTTTGTGCGTTTATGCTCCTTGTCACTCCTGAAGATTGACACGTCCACATGTCTGTTAACCATTAACTGGTCAGGAACTGCCATCTTTTTGAGGAGACAGATAGTGACAGGATCCCTGTTCCTCCACAGCGCTTCCTGGCTGAGGCGGACCTTCCTTTGTCGGCGTGTGGAGGGAGGCATGCGTCTAACCATTAACTGTATTCCTGACACCAGGCCTTACTACTGGGGTGACAAATCGCAAAGTCCCTGCAAAACTTTTAGGATGGAGAAATATTAACCCCGTCTCAGCTGGGGCTCTTCCTCCATCGGCCTGCAGATAAATGAAGAGTTGTTGATCGTTCCATCACCATCAACTTCTCCTTCCTCCCACTCATTCACTCACAGTGCTTGCGTCTCCTCAGGCACTTTTGACAGTGTGGTGTCTTGTAAAGGAGGAAGAGATTGATATGAAGCGAGGTTCATGTGCTGCGCCTGGGTACAGATGAGAGAATGATAATTTATGGACTCATCACTTTGCAGGTCATAAAAACACATTTTTTTTAACAAAGAAAAGCCCTCAAAGAAATTATCATTATGAACGAATGCAGAAGAGTGATTGAAGTTGAACAATCACTTAAATCGAGCCGGCACAATCAAGGGTTTTAATTCATGGAACAGCTTCTCTACATTTCTGTCTTTCTTCTTCCAGTACAATAGTGCACACATTTTATATATATATTTTTTTTTATTTATTCATGCAGTGCCTTGGAAAAGTATTCATACCACCTTAACCTTTAAACATTTTAGTACTCTACCACCACAAATGTAAGTGAAATTTAAAGTGATTTTACGTGTCACATCAACACTGTGTAATTGGCAAGTGGAAGAAAGATCAAACATAGTGTTCAAAATACTAAGCAAATAAAAATGTGAAGGTTTTACATGCAGTTGTGTTCATTGCCTTTGCAACACAATGGAGATCTGCTGACAGAATAACTCTACAGAACTTGATGTGTTGCAAGAAGAAAGCCAGTACTGAAAGAAAAGCATAAGTTCTGTTTGCCACAAGCAACATAGTGGACACACCAGACATTTGGAAGAAGATGCTTCGGATGAAACCAAAGTTAAATTTCCAGGTTTGCATACAAAATTGTTGGGTGGTGGTGAGAAATCAACAGTGTGTTTTACCCAGAACACACAATCCCCCTGATAAAACACAGTGGTGGCAGCATCATGCTGCAGGGATGCGTTTCTTCAACATGAAAATCTGTCAACAGAACAGCTGTTAGTTGTGTACTCCTCAAATCTGGCCTTTATGAAAGAGTGGCAAGAAGAAAACCATTACTGAAAGAGATGCTTCAAAATTCCATTTGCCATTCACCATAAGCATTGTTTGTACAGGACATAGTAAATGTGTTGAAGGCACTCTGGTCAGATGAGATCAACCTGAATGTGTTTAGGAATCTAACACAACACGATCCTCTGACCAGACAGAAACATGGTGATGGTAGCATCATGATTTTTTAAAGGCTCTGCACAGACAGTGATGCTGGTCAGAGTTGATGTGAAGGAAGGAGGTGCTTATAAAACAATCCTGTAGAAATAAAATACAAACCCCCAAATAAATGCTGCAGTCACTGAGGGCAAAAGGGCAATCTGCAATGCATTGACTTCAGGAGGTTGAATACAAATGATTTCTTTCTTTTTTAACTTGGAAAAACATGAATCATTTTCCTTCCACTTCCCAGTTTTTAACTGCTTTATGCTGGACTATCACATCAAATTACAGTAAAACAAAATGAAGTTTTTTGGTTGTAATGTGACAAAATGTGAAAAAGGTGCATGGATTCTTTTGCAAGGCACTATAATTTACTGTATTCATAATCATTGTGGTTCCAGTGTGTTTTTTTACACCTTCAAAATATTTCACCCCTCCTTCCACCAGATCATAAAAGGGTAAAAGACTCAACTGTTGCCTCCATCATTAAAACCTGCACTCCTTCATGAAGTCGATGCACCTCTGTTGCGTCTCGGCGCCCGTTCTGTAATGGCCGCTCACAGCCCAAATGGACTCAAGGGCTTTCATGTGTCCTGAACAGTATACTCCTCTCATTATGGCCTATAGTTATCACACATCAAATGGCCTCATTATTTTCAACAAGGAAAGGAGCGCAAGTGTGTGACCAGTTGGAGCTACAAAGTAACTTCCAAGTTCAAATAGAAAAAAAAAAAACAAAAATCAGCACTTTGACTTGTACTATACAAGCAAAAGGCTGCAGAGATGAAAGGTACTGTATATCCCCTGTCTGGTGTGATTATTAAAAACAATAAAATATGGACCTTTGTTTGTTTTTGGTTTTTCTTTTCAATTGAACATTTTTAAGCATTTAAGAAGCCAGATGTGCGAGTGTGAATATGCTGTGCAAGATTAACATTTAACCCAAGCACATCTGAACATAACGCTCCATAAATGGATTTGCACAATCTGACCGTTAAAGTGCACCAACAAGGTTTTGATTTCACAGCGACCATTGCATCAGCTCTCAGCTGAATTATGCCTATTTATAGTTTTCAAAGCATTTTACATCATTTACATAAAAAGGTCTAATTTAATATAAGCTGACAACAATTTGACAAGGCAAGATCAAAGGTTAAGCTAACACACAATAGCTGTTAAGTCTATTAGCATGGAAATGAATGCAACACCTCCTAATAGCCTGTTGTCATACCTACAGTGAACAGCCTAAATAAGTTGCAGTGAAAAAAAAATGAAAAGAAAAAAAAAAAATCACAAGGGCTGTACTTGATAAGACATACTCGTGTTTCTATGACAACATCCATGGCTCAAGCTAAGAATGCAGAGATTTGGATAATCGTTGTCACTGTGATGCATTTAATGTTGGTGTTTGGACAATAATGCTTGTTTAATGTCCAAAGGACCGTATCCCATTCAGAAATTCAAAATGTCTGCAGGGATGTGCGACACTGAGCCGCATGCAACACGTTCCCCTTTCAGTGTATTCTTATTTAGAAAATTAATAGAACTACTTGCACAGGTGCGAGATGCATGTCTCACACACTGAAATAGTTAAATGGTGACAGTTTTTTAAGTAATTTTTTCTGTACCAGAGAAAAAAATCTCAACATTGTTTTCAAGTTAATGTATTAGTATCTGAAAAGATTACGAGTTAATTATGTTTTTTAACTAACTGGCATTATATAATCTAATTATTTCAACAGCACTGTGCTATAATAATGATCATGTTGAATTTTATTTGTATGTTACAATATAACTGTATTGCATTGGAATAAATTTTCCTAATGTGATTTCAATACTACTGCCTATGAATAGAATCTGGATATAAAAAGCCTTTAAAATCGCTTTGATGCAATGTGGAGTCACTTAAAATAACTGAATTACGGGTAGCACTTTAAAAATAAGTGACAACAGATTTAAAAATATTCCCCATAACAGGATAAAACAAACTGAATAAAACAATCTGACAATGAGCTGGAGAAAAATACCTTCAAGCATGGATCCAAATTTTACCGAGGATAAATAATTCAAAACATACTTTGCAAAGTTGAGAATTTCATTTGTTGTTGTCTGTTCATAAACAGGTCTTACTGTTGTCAAAGCTGCAATTACTCAGTGAGAAATTAGTCAGGTAGAAGTAATTTAAAGATTTATTGTTTTTTGACCACTTGCTTCAGACTGTACATTTTACTTGTTGGATTGCTTTGGTAATATATGGCATACTCACAGTGGACCAACATTGTTTTGTGGTGAATGTGATAATGACTTTCAAGCTGTTAGCCTGCAGTTTCATCACATTTTATCCCTTTAATGACTATAATTGCCTCTCGAGGTGATATATTGATATTGGCCAAGCTCCTACGGGCTGTGTGTTATTCCATTGTGTTACTCTGAGTGTTAACAGACAGCAAAAAAGCCCGTTTGACCTTGTGATGAAGCAAGAATTTTCTCATGCGCCGAGGAAGCCAAACAGACTGTCATTTTGCACAGTGTGTGGTCCCTGAATACAGTCAGTGCATTGATTTGTAATAAAAAATATCTGCTCAGAACTTATAGTTAATGGATATTGATTTCAAGTCATTCATACAAATTGAATAGTTGTAGCTTTTTTTGTTTAAATAATTTTAAGTATCTTCACAATGTTTCAGACATGTTTAATTTGTGATCTGGTTCTGATAACAGAGAAGTATTTTTTTTTTTTCTTGTGAGAACTGATATAGTAATAGTGCCCTCTGCTGTTCACAGCACAGAACTATCTTTTCCTAAGAGTTTTGGTTTAGTAATAAGTCAAAGGGGAGTACAGCTTAGTGCAAATTATCTCAAGGCAAGGTCAATATTAGAATGTGAAGAAAATTTAAAATAACTTTCTGGGTCTTTGGTCATTACTAATCAACAATTACTTTAGTATTTAACTTTTCATCAAAAATAATTCAGTTAATTAATGCAAAAGTTATATATTGTACAAATTCATTGCAGTGTTGTATTTTAGGTATTAATTTCTATTAATTTAAATGATTATGGATTAGAAATCACAAAAATCCAAAACTCAGTTTCTTAGAAAATGTAAAAATGAGATAAGAAACAAGACAAAAAAATAGCTAACCGAAAGCATTTCCACATTGTATATGCGCTCAATACTTGGTCAGGACTTCTTTTGTTTAAATTACTCCATCAACACAGTGTAGCCTGTGTCTCTGCTGAAACGTAAAGGAAGCCCAGGTTGCTTTGATAGCAGCCTTCAGCTTGTCTGCATTGTTGTGCAGGAAGCCCGGTAGATTGTCCTGAGACATTGACTTGCAGTATTCACTCCTCCAGGATGAGGAGCACAAAGTGACAGTAGGCAATCGCTTGAATTTTGTCATTGACTTAAAAACCCTTATAACGACCATACATGTAGCAAATGTAAGGGGGAGGAAAAAACTCCCCTTTTAAATGAAGAAAAAACCAGTAGAACCTTTCTGGGTGCGAGAGGCCATCTGCCATGACCGACTGGGAGTTTCAGAAGACAGAGCAGAATACACAAAAGAGAAACAGAAGAACTGATGAAGGAGTAATTTCTATGTTAATCAGAAGTAAAATGTTAGAAGCAGGAGTCGGACAAAGTTTGGCAGCAGTATCTCAGCCGATGCCCTCCTCCGGGAAGGCAGCACAACCAAACAAAATGCCAGACCAGGAGTAGTTTCTATGGAGAGAAAAAAAAAAACAGAGAAATTAGCAGCTTAAATTATAGTAAATCATTCAAGTTGAGGAGTAATAGAAGAAGAAAGTCCTCCGGCAGCCTGTAACAGCAGAACTACAGAGAGCTCAGGATAATCTCAGTCCTTAAAATGAGCCATGAAATAGGCAGAGCCAGGGAGAACCATTTTTCCAGACTGTTCCCCTCCCCCACCTCTGTCAGATACGGCCGTAGACTCTTAGATTGCCGTTCACATGAACAAACAAGAATCTGTCCGACAGAAAAAAATCACTGGAGGTGATTTCAAGGAATCACCTCAAGGAATTTGGATTCTGTGCCTCTCCAATCTCACAATTTGATTTCCAATTGAAACGTTGGACCACTGAGAAACAACCCAGTCCCTTTTCTCCTTATGCAGGTTAAGATGCTTCTGATGCTGTTTCCGCTTCACCAGTGGCTTAAACAAAAGAAATCTCCCCCAAACTCTTAAATAAACATTTCTTTATAGATCTCTCAAGGATACAGTCAACCCTGTTGCTTGTACTTTTCTTTCAAAGGTTTGCCTTCCATCAAACTTTCCATTAATACACTTAAACATTACACAGCATTCTGTAAAGAATGAACATCCATACCGGTGACCCTTTGTGCCTTACCCTTCTTGTAGAAGGGTTCTGTAATTGTCTGTTGGATTATAGCCAAGCTAGTTTACCTCAAAGAAGGGTTATGTTGTAAAACTACATATGCCTAAAGTGCTGTTTTTTTTTGGTGCATAAAATATACAAGTGTGTGTAATTAATCTACATAATAAACGAGTTTTACTTTTTAAATTATGGAACTGAAAAAAAACCCCTTTTTGATGATGTTCTGACATGCAGAGATCCATCTGCTTGCCACACTGAAAACATATTTTATTCAACTCATAAAAAATTACATGAAGTTGTTTTCCTCACCTCACATTTACACACTACTTTATGTTGGTAAATCTCCAATGAAATACATTGATGCTTGTGACAAAATGCTAAAAGTTTTTTTTACAGGATTACAGCTTTACAATCCACTGTACAAATGAGTGGAGTCAAGTAGAATCTCTATATCAATTTTCCTCTAATAATGGGCATAAAAATGCAATACAACAAAAAACAAAAATAATATGAAAATATTAATCATCTTTTATATATTCTGTTTTCTCACTACAAAAATAAACTGAACCCTAGGTGAAACACTTTCATTGTACAACATTTGCAGACATGTGCTGTGGTTGCTAAGCAAACAGTGACTAATAATATCTACATGGAAGAGGTTTGCATTAGTGCAGCAAGCCAAAGCACAGCATGTCTCAGTCTCTACCAATCTAAAGACAATGAAGGTTCACCACACTGTAATTACACAACAATGAATTTGTCAGTCACCTCTCATACATATGAATGAGGGGGGACGGATAAAGGTGTTCGGTCTAAATTTGCCAGGGTTTTTTGACGTGAGCACGAGAAAAACGGCCCAGCATCACATTCAACCTATCAAAATCTCCCGAGGGAGAGAATTTTTAAGCTTTTGTGTGTCAGTCTTTCTCTGTCATGGCTGGATATGTGCGGCATGTAGAGGGCGTAGAGGGGTAAGAGACAGACGTAACAGGTTTAGATGTTTTATAAAAAAAAAATAATTTAAGAAAACATATGGCAAGAATTATAGAGGCTGAAGTTGTTGGCTTTGCCTGTCAATAGCAAGAAATTACATGCGGCGACAGAAGAAAGTAAATACGCCCAATTTTCTCCATTAAAAGGTCTTACACCACCAGAAAAGAGGGAAAAAAATATCTGGTCGGTTGCAGGCTTAGATAAATGAAATAATGAAGAAAAAGTATGACATCTGTTTCAGCGTGAATAGGCATCCATCTATTTTGTAAAGGGGATCTGCTGCCTGTGGCTTGTTGAACCTTTCACAATAACTGGCTAAAAATAATAATGAGCCAACTCATGTTGTTTTTAAATATACAACGAATCCTGAAAGTATTCACAACATTTTACTTTTTCCACATTTTGTTATCTAGCTTTACTGCAAAATGTATTAATTTCATTTGTCAAAATTGTACATAAATACTCAGATATGATGATGTCCTGCTGGTTCCAAGCTTCTTCCATTTACCAATGATGGAGGCCACTGAACTCATTGGGACATTCATAGCAGCATAAATATTTCTGGTTCCTTCCCCAGATTTGTGCCTAAAGACAATCCTGTCTCAGAGGTCCCCAGACAATTTCTTTGATTTCATGCATGGTGTTTGACCTCTGACCTTAACTGTCCACGGTGCAACCTTATATTAGGTGTGTGCCTTTCCAAATCAAGTCCAATGAACTGAATTTATCACTGGTGGATTTCATTTAAGCTGTAGAAACATCTCAAGGATGATCCTTAGAAACTGTTACATTTTGAGCTTCATCAACAAAGTATTAAACAACGGTTACAAATACTTATGTCAATGTTATTTCTTGGCCTTATGTTTTTAAATTTGCAAAAATCTCAAAAGTTGTTTTTTTTCCCATATTGTTAAAATGGAGTGTTTGTAGATTTTGAAGACGGAAATTAATTCACTACAATTTGGAAAAAGGTTGTAACATAACAAAATGTGGAAAAAGTGAATACTTCCCAAATGACAATAGATATAAGTGAATTTTCACAATAGAATGATACTAAACATATCATTAATATATAGATATATTTTTCTTGATATACTTTTCTTTTAGTCTTGGAGACGTTTTCACAAATATATAGACACACACACATGTTTATATTTTTTCACTTTAACGCTATAGTTCACAGAACTATTGAACTATTAACTAGAAAAACACTTTTGATCAAATCTTGCACGTCATTTTTTTATCCTCCCCATCAGGAAAAAAATGTCCCACAAGCAGAACCCCACCCCATTCCTACTAAACTTTAGATTATTTTTATCTAATTTTTTTTTTTAGACTTAGCTGTTTATTTTATTTTTGAAATGATTGCTGACCTGTAATTGAAAATAAACTGCATAGTTAAAAATTACGGTAGCTAAAATGTTCACAAAATGTTTGCACATGTTTTTTCCAAGTCATTTTTAATCATTTTCTTTAAATATGATATGTGAATAAAATGTATCTACATACTTCTTAATTACACTTAAATCTTAAAAATCTAGCTTTGATTATACTGCATTGGGGTCTACACTGCATTTTAACTGTCAGGTTTTTCTATGGAAGTTGTACTACTTCTCTTTGACCAGGAAGTGGTGCTTAAGCACCTACACATAATTACTCGGGATAAGAAATGTCCCTCTCCCTAACTTGTTCAGCCATATTTATTAGCGCTGACTCCTTTTTGAATTGGCATACTTTATATAGAATATGCTTCATATCCAGCCTATAGCTTTTAACTAATACAAAAGAAGTGAAGCAGTATGGAGCTTTTTTTTTTTTGTCACTGTAGATCATATCTTTTATCCTGGGATGTTTCTAAATCATGCAGGAACCAGTTTCTGTATCAACCTATGTCTGCACCCTTATTTTAATATCAGAAGAGGAAAAAGAGTAAATTAATACTCCCAATACACTGTTGCATATTTGTTCCACATTTGAGTGTTGTAATCAACCACTGGCTTTCGTAAAAATTGCTCACGCATCATAGTACTGTACACTACAGCTGATGGTTCAGCAGAGAGCTCTCTAGGAAAGCCGGGAAGAGTTTCTTGGAAATTTGATGAAATTCTCTGGTATAAGCATCACTATTTTGAGAGGGCATATAAACAGATGAAAAAGATATATACAAATTTGATACAGTATTTACGCAAGTGCTACTCAAATGTTGCAATAATGCATCCATTGTCTGTACCTTTTTGTTCATGCAGGGTCAATGTCTCCATTGGCCATTTTGCAAGAGACAAGGTACACCATAGACAGGTTATCAGTCCATCACAGGGCAACACAGAGGCATCTAGGACAAACAACCAGCCACCCCTTCACACCAAGAGGAACAAATTATCCTGGCAGTCATATATTTTGCATGTGAGGAAAGTGGAGTACCCGGAGAGATCCGACACATGCACAGGGAGAACATACAAACTACATGCAGAAAGATCCAAGGTTAGTATTTGAACCCAGGGCCTTTGCTGCAAAGCAACAGTGCTTCAAACTACACTACTGTGCATCAATCACCCTATAATAATCAATTATCATGTCAAAAATCTAAAAACATGCTAAACTATGCAAACTATCTTGTAACACTCATAACAATTTACTTACCTCAGCATTTCAAATGCTTAAGTTGGCTCTAATTGATGGCAGTTAAGCACGTATTTAGGATAATGTAGGCAGTAACCTCTTTCCTCATAAATCTAGTTAATAATTAACTAACGACCTGGGGTCACTTTCAAATTGTGAGTCCATTTTACTATAGAACATATATTTTACTTCTATTCTGAAATGTTTAAATAATTATTATATATTGAAAAATGAAACAGTAAGATCACATCAAAAACTAATAAACTTTGATGCAGTAAAGGATAATTTTCCACTCTTTATCCCAGTACACATTCAATATTCACAAGTTTTTTGCTAATGTTAAGTTTTTCTTTTTGTTTTCTTTGAGCACATACTTTCATGATGTGTTGTCATGTTGTACTGTAGTACTGTTAAATAAAAAAAAACCATTTTAAATAGCATTCACAAATAAAATTGCTATCAGTGGCCCACAAACAAGTAAATGAAAGTTTTCAAGAAAACATAACAGCTTAAAAAATGACAGTTTCAAATGACATGGATAATTGCTAAGAACAAAATTAACACATTAAGACATTATAATAATAATATAAGTGGAATTCAAAACAATACACAGAAGTTCATATGTTTCATTACATTTGAATAATAGCTGAAAAGCTTTGGTTAATGTATTTTTACACCTTTGTTGTCTTTTGAGTCTGTTTTTTGTGTCTCTTTGTGATAATGACCATTGAGTTGTGGTCATTTTTCTGTCTTAACAGTCATTCTGGGTCTACTTTGAATAACCTCAAACAAGACCAAATTGACCTGCTTGTTATGTAACCCAGGAGGAAATTCAGTCTGTCTGTTCCCTCTGTCTTTAGTGAGCAGATGTAATCGATCTATCTTCAAACTCACAACTTGAAAACGCTCAGATACAATATCCTCCTCCTGATGAAGGAAAGGGGGCTGCTTTTAAGGACTCTTCCACCTTACTCTGTCTCTCCTCCCTCTTGTGTCTAGGGCAATCTGATTTATTATATATTTCTTAGGACAATCTCACACTTGTCCTGTCTACATTTAACATTTCAGATGTCTCTAGTATCAGTCCTTAGGAGACAAAGGGTATAACTTTGTCTCATTGCTGTGTTTTGGAGTTTTACCTCAGGATATTCTAAAGTATCCTTTAGATATTGCTATATGTAATCAATATTACACATATCTGAAATCCAACTTATAGCAGCAGAAACTCATATTTGAGATATTTACAACAAAATTCTAAGAAAGAGCAGAGTGGCCAACATTTTACCAAATTAATAAAACCTTTTTTTCTGTGGGAGGTTGACTGGGCGTGCACACAAACTGAAGGCTTGAGTGCTGAACACCTAAGCTGCATCTGTTTTGGTTGTTACTGCTAAGGAGTCTGATGCAGGCAGCAGGTGAGCTAAATCAAATGATTAAATTAGCCTTTTAGCATGCCATAAAGTGTGGAAAAGGATCAGTTCGTTTGATTCTGGTGTGTTAGAGCAGAGCTGCACCTAAAATTTGTTGGACAATAGATCTTAAGGTCATAAGTTGGAGAGCCCTGGTCTGTAAGATAAAAGGGAGCTCATACAATTAGACCAAGCAATAACTCCTTCATTTGCTTTGTCTAAGAAATAGAAAGGTTATGAGCTTTATCAAAAGGTGTCTGCCTCATGGACAAAACTGCTGGTTCCATAGTAGAGATCCGCTCTAACCCATTCTACTTCACAAAACTTTAACACTACTAAAATAACATCACATTCTTTATCTCTTTGTCAGATCCTCCTTATGTCCATTTGCTGCCTCACCTAATCGCCTGTCCTCATGTTAGCTTGCCTTGCACTGTCATTCAATCTGAACTTGTCCAGAGTTCTCCTGGTGCTTTCTTATCTTTGTCTACCTTTTCAGTTCCTTTTCTCGATTAATCATCACCAGAATAAAATGACTGCCATTCTCTTGTCTGTGCTTGGGATCAACTTCACAACCAAAGAGATGTACATTTTTGGAATTAATAATAATTAATTAAAAAAAGATAATTGAATGAGAACAAGTTCATATTTAGACAGTAAACTTTTTTTTAACTACAGAATTAGGTACTGCAACAATGAACATGAATTATTTCATTTTCGGGTGTGTCATATTGACGACATCAGCAAAAAACTTTTTACATGGGCAACGCTATGTGTTGTAGTTTGCTGTGTGAATGGAGCGTGGTGTTGGATTAAATGTCAAAACGGTCTGCCTTACCTCGGGTCTGGTCCTCCTCTGCAGGCCTTACCGCTCTCTGCTGCAGAGAGGGGCTTCGTGACGTCACTGGCGGCTCCAGCGGCTCGTTGATTGGAGAAGGAAAAAAATGGGGAGAAGATTGTGAGGTGAGTAAGATGCACGCTTCTTTCTTCTTTTTTTGTTTTTTTTTAAAAAAAACCCTCGCGTCCTCCCTTCATCATTCACACCGGTGCAGGTTCTGTAAGTGTCGCTTCATTGACGCCGCCGGTGCGTCTGCTCATCGGTCTGATTTGCGTGGTCCTGTCCAGCGATGAGCCCAGAGCCGCTGCTAGGACCGGGAGAGAGAATCGGGTACACGCCAGGTTGTCGCCCTCCTTTTTTCCTCTGCCTCTCTCTTCTCCCGGGAGAGCTCAGCCGCTGCGAATCAGCATGGGTGTGAATTAACCTGCCTCCCGGCCTGCTTATGCGTTCTGTCATGACGGCGGCTTTCACTGCTGCTGTAGCATCAGTTTGGTGATGCCACTCGTCCACACCCACATGATCCGCTGCCTGTGATTGATCTGTGTGCAGTGCAGATATGAGGATCGATGATTTTTGTTACCGCTGGACGTGGCAGTGTTTACTGGGAGCCCTTTTAGCTGCTGTTAGTGTGTTCAGAGGGAACCGTGGCCGGTCCGCACGGCGGGACTTGATGCTGTATTTAGAATAATGGGCATTTTCTGTACAATATGTGCAAGTTTTACATGCCAGTTTTACAGTGCACTTTGTACACTGTATTTTCAGGCTATTTTGCTACTACTGTACACCCAAGATCATCGACATGGATAAAAAATAAGAATTAAAACGACTTAACATTCAAACAATAATACTCCCTTGGGACTCTTCACACTGTCCCAGTAAGCTATTGGCTGTTACGCTACAATGAAGAAGCTGCTGGAGTTTTGGGAACCATCATATGACTAACAGTGGGCCTTAAAGCTCTCTGTCGAAATCTCCTTTAACAAAAGTTGCAGTATTCCAGCAGAAAACGCAAGCAAACCTACAAATCATGCTTCAGTTCAGTGGTGGCATCTGATTTGGGCCATTTATTTACAACTGACAGATATAACCTGTCTGTCAGTTGTGACAAAGTTTTCATTTTATTTCAGAACTTGCAGTCAATGTTAAGTTGGAATACCTTCTGCTAGGAATAGGGAGAGAGTGTTTTATTTGTAATGTCCTGGACTGCACTGCATTTTATCCTGCTTCAGAATTTATATTGTTCTAGTATTTTGATTAGTTGTGGGGCAGCAGAAGGAGTGCCTTGCCCAAGGCGCCATTCATGCAAAAGCTTTAGTTCAAAGTCAAGGATGTTCATAAAGATGCTAATTTCAAGAGTTATTCACTGCACCATCAAAACTGGTGCTTCAAATAATTCCCCATAATGACGCATTTGGACAAATATTTTTCTCTCTCTTCACGAACAGCTGGATGTCTTGTAGCCAGCTGCATAAATCAAACTATGATGCTACGTTTAATTAAATTTATTGAAGCATCTCTAGCATAGCCACTTTTTTTTCTCACTTTAGACAGGAAAAATATAGCAGAAGCAAGATCTGAACCTCCTTGTGTACCTCTACAGTTGTTGCAATAATTATTTTATTGTTGGCATTATTTTCTGCCATCAATATACCCCTCTATATTTTTTCATCTGCTGACAGACCAATGCTGCCATGTATTTTATGCCAGCATAAAATACATGCTTTGACCTTTTTTATAAAATAGACCAAAGCAAGTAATCCACATTTGTAAAATAGAAGGAAAATAATACATGATTTCATGAATTCTTTACAAATATCTGAAAAGGGTCAATTATTTATTTAATTATTTACTTAAAATACTTAAAACAAACCCCTACATCTTGCTGAAAAGTTACTTCTAAAGTAGTTTTGTCTTATTTCAAGTTTACTAAGATATTTGCACTGGAAATGAGACCAAAAATACTTAGTTAGATTTTGTGTTTTTGCAGTGTACACAGGCAGCTCAGGACAAGCTAAGCTGCCCTAACGACAGAGAGGAAAGTTTTAAGCCTGGTCTTAAAAGTAGACATGCTGTCTGCCTCACAGACTAAAGGTTTGGAGCTGGTACCACAGGAGAGAAGCCAGATAACAAAAATATGTGCCTCCTAAACTACTTTTAGAGATTCTAGGAATCACCAGTAAGCCTGCAGTTTGAGAGTGAAGTGCTCTGTTACGTACATATGGAATAATCAGATCTTTGATGTATGATGGAGCTTGGTTATTATATGTAAGAGGGAGAGTCTGAAATTGCATTCTGGATTTAACAATGAGCAAATGAAGGGAAGCTAAAATAGGAGAAATATGATCTGCCTTTTTTATTGTCAGCAGAACTCTTGCTGCAGCATTTTGGATCAGCTACAGGCTTCTAACTGCATTTTGTGGACTTCCTGATAGTAAAGAATTACAATATTACAGCCCTCAAGTATAAAAATGCATCAATTAGTTTTTCAGCGTTACTCCTGAACAAAATATTTGTCATTTTGCCAATATTATGGAGGCAAAGGGACGTTCTAGAAACCTGTTTCTTAAGGGACTTGAATGGCAAATCCAAAAATAATACTTTGCTTTTTTACCAAAGGCCGATTTATACCATCTGGATTAAGTGATTGACTAAGCAGTTTATTTTTTTTGTCTTTTTGGTCCAAAGACAAGAATTTCTGTCATGTCAGGATTTAAAAGCATTAAGTTGCTAAAATGATACAAATGTCTACTCAGAAACTTGCAAAGTATACAGTATTTAGTCAGTAAATCAGTGTTAAGAGCTAACATTAAATACCAAGCTAATGAACAAACAGGCTAAATTCAATGACAATGTAGCATGTGAAAGTCAATCAATGACACCAGACAGAAATTTTCAGCAACCTAAAGATTCAGCTATGCTAATTGGACAGATGTTTGTAATTTTTCCCTACCAACCTCACAGAATAGGCATTTTAGTTTATTTCTATTGTGCAAGATAAAATCGCCCATAAGAGAAAATGACAGGACATGTCAGGGGAAATTCACTATTCAGTGAGTGTCAGTTGGTGGAAATGTTGTGCAAGCAATTCAGATTACATTTAGGCACACATTATTAATTGACATTAATAATACATACATTATAATACTGCTCTGGAGGATACTTTTCAGCTTTTATTGGATGAGGTTTATTGTGAGAACATATATAAGATAACAGTTCTTGTATTATCTTAACCAATTGTTTTATTTACTTGAAATCAATTATAAAAATAAATTATTGGGCTGTGAAGGGTTTCATTTCGAAACTGGAGATGCCAGTTGAGAAAATGGCTCAATTTGTGGGACGATGGTCGTGTCGCACCTCTCATAAACACCCGCCACCTCCGATGTTGCACTGCAACGTGCCAGTTGAGAGCTGCAGCATGTCTGGGTGAAGGCCTGGCATGCTAGCTGTGATGCACCTTGAGTCACTCTCCTTCTCACACCCCCAAACAAAACAAATCTGTGTCAGAGACCACTGGCTCGCAGAAATAAATCTTTACCCTGACTGCATGATGGAGCTGCAGAGGGAGAGAGAGAGAGAGAGAATACTGAGCAGAGACTGTGTGAAACAGAGAGGCATAGTTTTCTTTTACCAGTTTATTAGAAACCAAAGCTTTAGGCCTTTAGAAAAAAGGTAGATGGAGGGAGATGAATAATATGGGCTTCACAATACAGAAAACTGTAAAGAAGAAAGAACCTGCCTGGCTCAGCACTTACTCAGACAATAAAGCAACACTGCAAATGTTCTGGACACAGACGAGACGTATGAAAGCATTGTAGGGACAAATCAATGACAGCAACAACATGTAGCACTAACAAGCAATTTGGAATCTTCTGGGTGTTTTCTCTCTCCTTCATTTTATGATTTTTGCATTAACCTGTACCACTTGAGAATGAGAAAAAAGGTCCTCCTGTAAGACATGGAGATTTTTCAGCTGCTCAATGTTTGAATATAAAAATGTCTGATTAGTTTTTAGTGAAAAGCAAATGTAGCAAGGTTTGTTCATGGTGACAGTTTTTATTCTTTAGAAAGGTCTAGAATTCGAGAGAAATAATTTGCTAGCCATGAAATTTACATTTGGTCCAAGTTAATTTGGTCTATGGGTACATCTCTTATGCAAATACATTCTACTGCTCCAGACTTATATTATTGGTAAAAAGAATTTTGCATTGAGCGCTCAGAAAAAAAAAAAAACAACATCTTTGCGTTATGCTGGTGTAGATTCTAAGTTATCCACGACATGATAAGACCATTAGGAGCAAGATTTCTTTACAAAACAAGAGAATCCATGTGTAACGACAACCAAAAACTACATCAGCAAGAATACTTACTCTCACCCGTCAAGTATGGTGGTGGAGGTGTAATAATTTGGGACTCTTTCACAATCATGGGACTTGAGAATCATGCCGTCATTGATTTGACCCCAAACTCCTCTGTATATCGAGGTCACATTGTCTGCTGAAGCTTGGCCTGAATTGGGTTACCAACAGAACAACATCATTTTTCAAGCATAACAACAAATCTCTGACAGCAAGGCTGAAGAAAAAAATAAGAAAAATAAATAAATAATCAAGACACTCCCATAAACTCCCTTCCATTTGGTAGGATTCATTGAAATTAATAAAACTTTAATAAGCTGAAGCAATGCTTTAACGACATTGAGCAAACAGGAACTTCAAGTTCTTCCTTTAGGAGGTGTTTAGAAGTTATATCATGAGAGTACTTTGCTCTATACAGCTCTAGCCATTTTAGATTGATCTTTCTTCAACAAATAAGAACACAGTGGAATATTCGGCGATTCTTTTAACCTTGTAAAAACAAGAACCTTGCTGGATGATGGGGGAGTTGGTGGCCATCTCTAGTGTCTATCTGAAGCGGTCATTAGCCATCAAAGTAATGACCGCTTCACAAGCTAATGCCCTATGATGAACTAGTTTCCAGTCCATCATAGATTAATAAAGAGACACATTGAATGAACACGCATACACACAGACACATCCTTATATCAAAGAGCAGGTATCAAAGTTGTCACGTCTTAAACGTAGATATTTGGACTGTAGACAAAGGCAAAGAGCCCAGGAGAATATTTGGAACAAGCCTTGATCGGGATGAGAACCCTGGAAGGGAACAATGTTACCAACTCCACTACCATGCAGCCTTTTTTTTCATTATGGCCTGATGTACAATCCTACAATTTAAAAAAGGTTTACTTCCTTTTTATCAAGACTGTGGTTTTCTTCCATCTGTTTGTGCTGCCCAGCCTTGATCTCTTCTTTTATGTTCAGAAACCTTTCCTGGGTGTGATAAATGGATTGGGAGTCGACAGTTTTCCAGGTCACAGCCCTCATGTATGCACTCGCTGATAAAGAGACATTTACTGAACCTTTAATATTATCTGTGTCACTTGTGACCTTGCTCCAGGGAACAGGTTCCCCCTGCAAGTCTCTCTATATCTTGCTACATTTCATTGCTCTGTTTGACCATTAGATAGCTTGCAAATGTGGAGATATGATAGAGGAAGAAGAGATTACATCTCTGCAGGGAGCTTTAAACAATAGCTTCTCAATAAATATTGACAGAAGACCCCCTAAAAGGAGGATAGTTTATGGACATTTCTAATGGGGAGTCTTATAAGTTGAGAATATTGCTTGGCATTAGAGTATGTCCAAATATTAGACAAACATAACTGAACAAAATACACATACTGCGCTTCCTAATGCTGCACACTGTGGCACACAGAGGGAAGTCTTGCCTTACCACCAGGTGGCTGCTTTGGGGAGATTGTTTGTTTCACTTAGTGCTTGTTTGCATCTCAGATTAATGCTGCAGTACAACTGTCACTTTGACGTAGTTGCAAATCGGCCTGTGATCAGTGCAGAAAATGAGCATGGATCAGTTTTATTCCCTTTACTTTAGTTAAAGGAGAGAAAAGATTTCAATTTGTTTTAAAGCCAGTAAACGACTACTTGGTTCCAATCGAGTTAAACATTTTCTAGTTTTACATCAGTTTTATGATAGTGAATGCAACTTCGATGTCTGTTTCATGTATCTGTGCAAGAATAATTGGAACAGTGAGGGAAAATGCAAAAGCTTCTTCTGCATCATTTGTCATAACAGAAAGGAATACGGTGAACAATCCAGCTCTGTAATGGCTTTGCCTGCTGACTTCAGTTTGGTGAATAGGTCTGTGACATTCTGCCTGCTTAATAAGTGGGCACAGCTTGCCAGTTCTCTCCCCGATTCCGCCTTACCAGACGTCTAATAGTAGTCGCTGTGATTTCCGGGGATTTCCAGTCTAAGAATGGTCTGCATCTGTGACTTGTTATTAAACTTCTAATGGTGGCTGTTTTCCTCATTCACAGCTGCTGTAGGATGTAGAAGAGTTCGGACAAATCTCCACTGCTTCAGGCTTCAGTCTTAGATTGTAATTTCTACCCAGATGTAAAGTAGCCTATTTTAAAATAAAAACAGTGCATGCTGCACTATTTGGGCAGCAGTTCACAGACGGATATGAGGTCAAATATTTTTCAATGAAACGGTTCATGTACTAGAAACTGGGGGTATTTTGAGATGAGAATATTTTTCGTTCTTTAGTTTATTTTAAAGACAATCTTTTTCATGTGTCAGCTCTAATAAATATGGCTTATCCAGCATTTTCTTCATCACTGCTAAGTAAGGCTACTACCTCTATGCTTTGCTTTGTTTTAACCTGTAGAAAACAACCCTTACAACTTGATTGAGGTCGATACTATGTTGGATGTTACGGAACTCCACTTTATAACCAGTGAGCACTTTTAGAAAGAATGCTTGCAAATTTCTTTAAATTTTACATTTTAATTTTAAACAGTTTAAAATCTGTATTTATACATGCTGAAACAGTCAAATAAATTTGATAGTCGTCTCATTTTATATTAAAATGACAAAGATTGATGTTTTGTTGGTTCTTAGCAGCAGCTTAGATTGCTTATGTCTTGGTCTGGACTATCACACTACCTCGACCAAAAGCTGTTTGGCAAAGAGGATTTTTTTTTCATGGGTGTAACCCCAAACCTCAGCTCTACTGCTTGACCCACAAATGCATTTTCCTGGCAAATGTGGCGCCATATACAGGAAAATAAACAGGCCTTTCCTATATTTAGTGTCAAGAAACATTGTTACAACAAAGAAAAACAAACATTACCAGATAGACCAGAAATGTAATGTTCTGGCAGCTCTTTAAATAATCCTAATTTAAAGTAACATATGTGAGAAGGAGGAAAAAAAATGTTAAGTAAAGTTTTGTGAATGAAGAAGTGCTTGTTATTTGAGAAAAAGACAGTATTTTTACTTTCGAGAGTTGGTCATGTTATTTGTGTTTGTTTTCATTTTTCAATATGGGAATTTAAACACAGTGTAGAATTTACGACTCACAGAGAAGAGCAGATGGTTGCGAGTCAGATAATTTACACATTTAGGTTTTTGGTCTTAATATTATATTGTTTGACCTCAGAGACTCAACCCAGAAAAATGATGTCGGCATCAGTGAGCACTCTCCTTAATGGAGCCATTTTCATTTCCTGGACCTCTTAGAGTTTTCCTCTACATAGGAGGACAAAGTTCAGGAGCGTGATGTTTAACTCGAACTAAACCTCTTATGTTTCTGCTCTATTAAATGTGTGGACTGTTATCGACAATGATGACATAAAATGATATAAACAGTGACTAAACGACCTCTGGATGTTGCAGTTGTTTTAAGGACTGTTATTTATTTTCTCTTTTTGTTACTGTTTGCATATTTCTTGAGTTTGTGTTGTGAATAATAGCATTTAAATAGCTAAAACTGTGTTTAAACAGTGAAACAGTAACAGTATAAAAGATAGCACTGGTAAAAGGAAAAGTAAACTCTGTTTATTTACAAAAATAGAAATGAAGTTTTGTTTAAACAATAATAAGATAATATTAAGTGACAAGACAGCAACACCAATCAAAGGATATTAGTTGCAAGATAGTATTTTAACTTAAGATGCACCACAGAATATATTTTATAAGATTAAGACTAAAGCACAGAGAACTTGACAATTTCACACTTGACTTGTTGATTTTAAACTCAAAAACCCAATCTCTTTCAGCCAGTGAAAGCCAGAATCCTGAAAGAATCCTAACTCTACAGTTAGAGGTCATTTATTATATCAGGAGCAGAAGATGTCCCACCATACATGAGAGGTTTAAGAAGGTTAGATAAAAATGAAATGATTTGGAATTGACATTTTAAACTGTCTTTACATTTTATTTTAGTAGGTAGTGTGATTTGTCCAGTTAGCACTGTCAACTTTAAACATCAAGTGATTATTCCCTACAGATTACAGATCCTTACCTTAACTCTTACATTTACAAAAAGATACCAACAATTCCAAAACCAGAAGACTTCATGACAGAATTTAAAAACCTAAAAGACAAAAATTGCAACTTTGCTGTAAACATTAAGTTTATCTGATAACTACTGAAGTCAGCCTTTCAGCTTTTTTCAGCAGACAAAACGTCTTCAAGTCAGTATTCCAGTTTGTGCAATTTATGGTCAATGGAAACACATCTATCAATTAGGAAACAATTTGAACACTTAGGCTCTGACCAGTCCAGTTATCTGCCAGGACATCTCTAGCTGAACATATTCAGATTGTGCCTAATGTTATGAATGTGACTTGATGAAACTCTAACTGTGACTTGTGTTTTTTTGCCTCCATTCAGGTACTCAGGACCTCTAAAGTACAGAGACTGAATGTTCCCTCCCTGCTCAGTCATGTGACTGACCTGGCTCTTCCATTTTACGGTGGGATCTTTTCCTCCTCATGCTGACTAACCCAGTCTGCCCCGTTCTCACCATGAGAGTTCTGACCTCCGTGCCCTCATACTGGCGCTGCCGTCGTGCCGCATGAGCGCCTCCCTCCCCTCCAGCAGTTACTGCACGGAATGGCCTCTCTGGACCTGCCATACCGCTGTCCTCGCTGCGGGGAGCACAAGCGCTTCCGAAGCCTTTCGTCACTACGAGCCCACCTGGAGTACAACCACACATACGAGACCCTTTATGTCCTCTCCAAGTCCAACAGTGTATGTGACGCCGCCGCTCTGCTGCCCCTAGTGGCCGAGGGAGCTCTCCTCACGCCCGCCAACAACAACGACCCCTTCGAAGCGCTCCGGCCTTCGGCTCTGAAGGAGCGCCACTTTCCCTGCAGGGAGCTTCCCTGTGCCGACGACCTCAGCTTGACCCCAGCTAACTCCAACTCCGAGGCCAGGTACATTCCTAATGTGGAGTTCCCCCTGGGGGAGATCTTCATGAAGAAAGCGATGACATCCACGGATCCAGGCAGCCATGGAAACCCCAGCACTGCTGTGGCTGTGGCTGCGAATGTGGCTGCCAGTGCTGTAGAGGCGGCTTATGAGGAGGGCCTGGCGAGGCTGAAGGCGCGGGCGTTCGAGCGGCTGGAGCTGGACGAGAGGCTGGAGAAGTTGTCGGAGGAGGTAAGTGGGATTGCCGCTGTTATCAGAATAAACTTTATCAGCAGGAGGTGTATTAACAGGCTGACTCTGGTGGCCATGTACTTGCTCAAAGTGCAAGCCTGATTTCTGGAGGGGGTAATTGCAAAGTGCAGAAGCAATCAAGGGAAATACTTATCCCCCTCCCTCCTTAGGCTGGACATTAAACCGTCAACAACACTTCTCCTGACACTCTTCTGCTTTTAAAGAACCTTGAGCTCAGCAGCAGACATGAAACTAAGGAGCTCATTAGAGCCACAATCTGAATGTGATCCAGTCCTCCTGAAGGTAACAATCTTAGAACAGCTAATATGTTACATGTTAGAGACATAGCGTATCTACACCTTTAATGAGAAACTCTCTTAAACAAAGTGAATATGCAGGAAATTTGAAGAGTTTACCCAACCACCAGAAATGCATATTTTTTAGCCTGTGGGAAAGTAGATTTTCGATGTGAGCTCACTAAAACTCCTATTTATTTATTACTTTTGATTGTGTTATGTTTTTTTTGCAGAAGAAAGAAGCCTTCAGCTTCAATATTTCTGTAATTTGCCATACAACCAACAAGTAACATTTTTTAATGGACCTAAATACAGAATTGTAAGATGAAAGGAAAATGGGTTTTAAAATACTTCACAAATGGAATTCTGAAATGTTGTATATTTCACATCCCTGTTTTGTAGAACATTCACTGTGATTATAGCTGCTCTTTTGGTGTTTACTTTTTCACCTTTGCACATCTAGAGATTGAAATCTTTTGCCCATTCTTTCCAAAATATTTCAACCTCTGTCAGGTTTGATGGAGAATGCTGCAAACAGCAGTTTTCAAGTGTTGCCACAGATTCTTATTTGGATTTACATCTGGAGTGTGACTGGGCCATTCTAACACATGAATGTACTTTGAGCTAAAAAAATGTTGCCACTCTTGTTCTGCTGTAGGTGAACCTCTGCCCCAGTCTCAAGTGTTTTGCAGCCATTAGAATGTTTTCTCTCGGGATTGTCCTCTGTTAAGCTCTGTCCATTTTTTTAAAATCAACTCCAACCACCATTTCTTTCTTTGAATAAAAGAAATGAATAAAAGCATCCCCAAAGCATGATACAGCCACCTCCATGTCTTAAACATGCATGTAGTCCAATACAGTTAAGGTTGGATCTCCTCGGATCAGGACACAATCTTCCACATATTTGCTTGAGGAAATAAAACTATTTATGGTCTTCTTTCAACAACAAATTGCATGACTACATTAAATTGATTGCACCTTAAAACTGTAAATCAATTCCATATTTGTGAGATGCTTCCTAGCAGAAGTCCTTAATTCTTGATGGCTACTTTGCATTAGTTTGTTTGCATATTATGCTGAGGCTCTTTTTTTTTCAGTATGCAAATTTCAAAAGGACATGAAGCAGCTGAAACTGTCGGCCTTCTTGTTCTGTAGGTGGAGCAGAAAATAGCGGCCCGTGTAGGCCGTCTCCAGGCGGAGCTGGAGAGGAAGAGCTCTGAGCTGGAGAGGGCCAAGCAGGAGAGCGAGCGGCTGAGCCAGGAGAAACAGGACCTGGAGGACAAGGCCTCTGAGCTCTCTCGGCAGGTGGACGTCTCCGTGGAAATGCTGGCCAACCTCAAGCAGGATCTGGTGAACAAGGAGGCGGAGCTAAACCACAAACAGCAGTGAGAGGAATTTCAGTTTTCAAAGATTTCATTTGCAACAAAGTCAGTTTGTCTTATTTTGTACAATAGTATTTTTTTTCTTCTAAATTTTACATGGATCGCACTAAATAGGCTGCGAAAGACTGGCAATCTGTCCAGGGTGTACCCTGCCTCTCGCCCGAAATATTCACTGAAGATAGGCACCGGCACCCTTCCTGACCCCACTAGGGACAAGGTTTACAGAAAATGGATGGATTCAGTAAATAGGAACATTTTAAAGAATTGTTGGACAAAATGGCACCTTATTGCATATGATCACTAACACTAATGGGAGTTACCAGTTGTGTGGGCGAGCTCCTGATTTACAGCCACAGCTGCTACCTGCTCATTTCAAATGAAGACCAAAGCAGACTGCTGCTTTACAAATTAGTGCACAAACAAGTGGAGTTGTTAATAACAAGGAGCTTGTAATTTACCAACAACACTATAAAAGCCTTTCCTCTTGGTGCAGCACAGGCCATATTAGCATGAAATGGCACAGTTGATTATTGTGGGGAAAGCTCATATTAAAACAGAACATTAATCAGGACAAATCTGATTTCAAAAAAGCCAATCAGGCTTCTCTCTCTCAGTACATTAATTTACATACAGTTGTGTTCTTGTTTTTGTGTTTTTTTCATGGTTAATTGGAGACAAACTAGACAAATAACATTGTGGAAATCTACAGAGCCAGAAACAGAGATCTAGCACAAAATAAATTTTCAATAATCAGGCTTTATCTTAATATACCATGAACTTTATGAAACATAATAATAAAAGATGTAATAAGTTTTAACGTTATAAGTACAAACAAAGACTCGGACTCTAACCCTGTTTTCAACAGCAGGATGAAAAAAAAAAAACAGAGCAGCTGTCCTGCTGCAAATGTTAGTACAAATCTGTGTCATTAATAATCACAAAGGGTGACAACACCTAACTGAACAAATCAGAAGATTATTAAATGCCAAGCAAAAACAAACAACAAACTGAAAGATGATACGGTATGAACCTGCATGTGCAAAAGCATTCTTTAGTTTCCAGTGATTTCTGGAGCAGCCATTTAACCACATCTTGCTAGAGAAAGTCCTCACCGCAGGCTACTGTTTTAGGCTTAAAATAAACACAGTACATGTGACTGGGAGCAGATGAAGTTGGAGACAGCCTAAAATAAAGCAGGCAGAAATCAGAATCAAAGTCATTACACAAAGAGCTACAGTACGTACCAGTTTTCAACCGAAACTTTTGTTAATTTTTTTGCAAGCCACACAGTGATAGCATGTAATGGTGCCTTGACAACTCCATGAGTCCGTCTGTTGCACAGCAGCCTGCAACCTCCTAAGTTTTTCAGTTTTTTTTCTTCCTCCTTCTGTAAGATTATAGGCCAAACAGTAGCTTTCACAAAACCCCAAAAAAGCCTGATTCAAACCTTTTTCCTTCAGAAATAAGTAAACATAATATATCTGACTCTTGAAACTCTGTAACTTTTGCTGGACTGTTTCATTTGTCACAGGTGAGTGAGTGATGTGCTTAAGAGTGTTAGTGGAGACTAAGTTCCCAGTGGATTTAATTAAGATGGAATTAAGAAAACTTGACAGAAACTGCAAAAGACATGAACCTTCAGCATGACAAAGACCCTAAACATACAGCTGAAATTTCAATGCAATGGTTCAGATTGAGACATAGTTGTGTGTTAAAATGGCCTAGTCAAATATCCAGACCTAAAAGGAATTAGAAATCTGTGGCAAGACTTATACATTGATGTCCACAGATGATCAATTTTCAGTCTGGTTGTTTTTAATTGAAGAACCCCGCAAACCATTCAGACACATATCCCAAAACGCTTGCAGCTTCTGTAAGGTTCTGTAAAGTGTTGACTCAACTTAGGCTTTGTGTTGCACAATTAGCCAAACAATAATGGTACAATGTGTTGCACCTTTATTGGCACCCTGTTTAAAGAAAGGGTAAAAATAAACAAATCAGTTCAGTTGTATTATCTCACACTAATTAACTTTAACACGCTGTCTTTATTTTTTTCCACAATGCCTTCCTACAGGCAATGTTATCCTCCAAAGAAAGACTTGTTCCCCTTGTTTCTCTCACCTTACCCTTGTTGATGTTTTAATTCAGCAGATGAGTGTTGCATCTGTCCTCTCCTCTTGTACACCAGTGCCCTTCAGGACCGTTCAGGTACTGATTGGATGGTTGGAAAGAAGCAGCTGGGCAGGTAGCAGCAAATTCATCCCACTACATCCTCCCAGTCTCTTCATAAAGCTGCCAAGCTCCTTCATGAACTAGCGCCACTTCTGCTCTGTAAATGGACTTGGACGTAAATCATGGCATTATGAAGCAAGTTGAACGTGATTTGGAGCTGTCTGGCAGTCTGGCACTGAAAGTGAGAGCTGAAATGCTTTCAGAGCTTTTATTGAAATTAATCCCAGACTGATTTATTGTTTGTTTCCAGACACTGATGTTATTTTTAGTTGCAACCTATAAGCTGTGCAAAAAAATGTTTTTACCAGAGAGTAAGTCTTGTAACCTTCTCCATCCGATCCATTATGTTTGTTAAGAAACAAACAGAATTACATTTATGTCTTATCTAGACTAATTGATCAGAGATCTTGTGACTGATGTTCAAACACTGATATTAGTAAAGCCCTCACCTCTGTTCGTTGATTGTTGGCCTTAAATGCAGACAAAACCTTGGAGTGTACATAGCTACATACAGGTACGAAGAGAACAGGTGGAGGAGAAGAGACAGGAATGGAAGGAACCAATGAAGAACAATGAAAACTGATGAGTTTATATAGAGAAGGAAAGACTAGAGATTGACATTGAAAGTAGGTGAATTAATCGGGATGTATGTGAAGCAGCAGTGGCAGAATGACAGCAGGAGACTTGAGGGAGGAGTAAAAAAGAATACAAAGTGTCTGAACTAAGACTCAACAAGAACCACAAATCTAGGGAAAAAATAAGAACAACACTAAACTGAGAGAAATAAATTTAAATGAACAAAGGCCTGAACAGAAGAATAAATCAAGAAACCAAACACAAAGGAAGGAACTGATATGGAAACACCTAATGCATAATGAACACTGAGAATGTAACCGAGGATGACAAGACCAAGAGAACGTAGTTAAACCAGAAATTTACACATATTGAATAAAAAAACTTTTTTTTTTTCATTGTACAAAGTTAAATTAGACCAAACATCTCATGATTTAGGTCAGTTAAAATTACCAAAATTATCTCTATGTTCTAAATTACACAATAATGAGAAAACAAATATATTAGAGATTTATTTATTAGTGGCTTCCACCTTGCTTTGCTGAGTGGCCTTTTTGCTCATGTAAGTATAAGACACATTTTATAGTTTATAATGGCGCCGTCTCCAGCTTCAGCAGGAGACGAGGTTTTTGACTTTTGTTTTGGGGTCAGTTTAAACATTTCTGACCAAAGCATTTTTAATCTCTGGGTCACAGAACCAGACTCCACTCTTGCTCACAATTTGCCTGATTTCTTTTGACTTTCTCCTTGAACATGGTCAATGTATTTGTATACCACTTCATGTAGTCCAATGAACTCCAAAGTACTTTACACTATATTAACTCATTCACCCTACCATGCACACAATGTGATAAGCTACTATATTATAGCCACAGCTGCTGCCTTGGGGCTGTCTGACAGAAACCAGCCTGCCATGCACCAGTGCCACCGGGTGTGTGAAGTGTCTTACCCAAGAACACATGTTTTCTTGTGTCAAACAAGAAAGCACGTGTTTCCTTAAAATACATCCACAGCTGTGTGTCCAATCAACTCAAATGTCAATTAGTCTACTAGAAGTTTCCAAAAGCATACTTTCATAATAGTAATAATAAAATACTGTTTTCTATTTTATTGATAAATTAAAAATTGAGTTCTCTCAAAAATAAGAGGGAGATCCTCCAGGTTGTGAAACAGAGGCATTTAGAAATAAAACCTAAGTGAAAAAGAAATGTCTTACCTTTCTAAAAAACTAAGTCTAAAAGACATTTTTACATGTCAAACCATGGCTCCTTTCATTTTTATCTCTTTCTTGACTTTTCTGCATATAGAAATATAGAAGTGCTTCCTATCATAAAATGCTCCATTTTTATTCAAACAGCTGTTTCAAAAACTAATAACATGCACACAAAAAAATCAGGTTAAACTGCTGAAACATTCTGTACAAACACAGCTCCACACATCACTACGCTGTGTCTAGAAATAATGCATGCATTGGCTATTTACCAACCCTCACTAATGGCATTGTTAAATACCATGTAGATAACAAACAGACATTCAAATGAACACATTGCATTAGTGCCTATTGATGATTAATAGAAGGCTATAATTATCAGTATCAGATAGCAGATAGTGGTGTCATCTGTTGACTACAAAAAATTGTTTGGTTTATAAAATGCCAGTAGTCAAAGATGGCTGTTACTTTTTGACAGTGTGAAGCATCCAGCCAGCTTGGTTTCTTAAGAAACTTTATTAATATCAACACATTGATCAGCTTGAGCTTTGGAGATTCCTGGGTTATTTGTGAACATCATAGGAAACCTTTTGGTTTGTGGTGACTGTTTAGTTGAGAAGGCTGGAACCTGGATTTCAGCATCTCTGATTCAACACCTGAATCAAATGAATGGTTCATTACTCAGCCTCTGCTGGGCTGAAAGATGGTCCAGGCGTGTTGGAGAAGGAACGCATATGAAACCTTGAACAAGTCCGACTTAAAAACATTCCACCATTTCAAAAGAAAAAGGGATGGACAAATATTCAGTCACAATGATGAAAGGAACTTAATGATGTATTCAAAATGCGTACTTGTGTGGACCCTGTGTGGATTAGAGGAATGTTGCAATAAATCCAAACTTGTTCACCAAATTCTTGTTTTTAATAATTCTAGAAGTTGTAGCTTGTTAAATCATTGCACCCTGAAAAACGACCTGTTGATTTCGGTTTATGCACAGATGAGTATATTAAAAAAAAATCCTCCTGCTAATACTTTAACAACAGGACTGTTCCTGTGCAAACTTTAGCTAAGACGTGAATAGGCTACCTAAATAGTGCTTAAGCACTTTTTTCATGTCAAAACTATCTGTGAGACAGAAAATACATGACACCTGCCACTTTAAATGTTACATTTAATTGTCATTTCTAGATACAGGAAATCATACATAGAATTTTCTTATGTATTTGAATGAGATCAGCTTTTATTTCTCTTATGAAATGTAAAGCTGCTGCTCACATGTTTTCTGGCTGAATCAGAGTGAAATTTGTGAAACTATTTCCTTAAAATCCTTTCCTTAAAATCCTATCCAAAGCAACCTCTTCTCCAGCATGCACACACACGCCCCACACACGGACACACACACATATCATGTGTCTGTGTCTCTGAGGAAAAGCTGGCAGTGAAACAGGGAGCTTATTCAGGCTCTAAAGTACATCATAGGTCTGAGGTGGAAAAAGGGCATCACAGTTAGAAAATTTACTGCCAGCCCAATGGCTAGGCAGACTCCAATGAGCTGACTGCCTTTGAATAACACAGTCAAACATTTTCTTTGACTCGTCCCAATGTTTGTCAAGATCACGAAGATATCAGCGGCTGCTAAGGCCCTCAGAAACTCCAAACAGGAGTAATGTTTCACATTAGAGGTCTAGCTTTTGTGACTTTCGCATTCACAAATGGCTTTCTCAAACTGAATTTTGCCTTCAGCAGCACTAAGAATAAAATGACATCCGTCTGATCATTTGTCCCGAGCTTAAAACCTTTGTAGGTAATGATGATGAGCAGGCACAATGCCTCACGCAAAGTTGCTCATTTATTACTTTGTATGCAGATAACATTGTAGAGAGATTCATTCACAGAACAATTATGCACCACAAACAGCTCTTTAAATACTCACTGTATATACATAATTAAGATAAAACTCCCTGGGATGAAAACAAACGGAAGTTGCTCGGGCGTGGCTGTTAACTGGCTTAATAACAGCTGGAAAAAATAAGAACAGCTTGAATCATTAAAAAACTAGGGCTTGCGGACAAATGAAAATGCTGAAACATCTTAATTTCAGCCTTTAAAATTTTCCCTCAAATCAGCTCATTTTATCTGTCTTTGTAATTTGCTGGATGATCAAAATCTGTTCAAGCAAAACCCATCACTGGTTATAATTGGATATAATTGAATCAATAAATAAACAATTAGAACTATTATAGACGAACAACTATTAGAAAATATTGGCTCCAATCCACTAAGATATGACCCTCTGCCTGACTTAACAGACTTCTCACTGTGAGCAGTTTTTTTTTTTTTAGAGAAGCAGCCAAGAGGTCTATGGTAACTCCAGACAAGTTGCAGAGATCTGTGAACATTACAGCTGCTGGTTGTGAAATCTGACCTTTATGGAAAAGTGGCACAAAAGAAGCCTTTCTTGAAAGAAAACGACTGTGTACAAACCATGTAGGCTGCACAACAAATGTGTGGAGGAAGGTGCTCTTGTCAGATAAGAACAAATTTCAATTTTGGGGTATCTTGTCAAAGGCTATGTGTGTTGGAAAACTACAATTTCACATATCATCAAACACAACATCCCTATGGTTCAACATGGTGGTGGCAGCACTATGATGTAGGAATTCCTTTCTCCCTCAGAAACATGGAATGGATTTGAAATTGGAAAGAAGGAAAATGAAAAATATAGCTCAAGGGTCATTATTCACTGCAATTCAGTAGTGATCCATAACAAATAACTACTGAACTGCAGTGAATAAATTGTAGTTTATCTTTACGGAAAGTATTGCCCAAACCTAATTAGTCCCAAAGAAACAAATTCTTCTCTTTTAACAGAAGAATTCGTTTTGCAGATGTCTTCACTGTTTTCTTTAGGAATATTTGGAAAGGTTTTCATTATTAAAAATATTAGTCATTAATTATTTGTGGAAGAATATTATGAATATACTATTAGGTATCAATGGGCCTCATTTAATCACCCTTTTTATCTGCAGGTATATTACTGTATCTGGAGTGCGCAATAGTCATGACAGTCTTAAGGGAATGTTCTGTGAACAGCAAGTATTTGTATTCTGACAGTACAGTCCGGTTTTCTGTCGAGATGAAGGCACTTATGATCGTATTTGATGGATTTCTCAGACTGAAGTGAATGGATGGCTTGGTCGATATTGGTCTACATTTAGATGAGGATTTATGAGCAGAGGGACCGTGTGTGTCTGTGGCTAGCAATAAGAAGCTAATTCGAGTGTCCTACAAGTTTTGTAAAGCTATTTGAAAAGTGAGGAAAAGAAAAAGAATGGATAACTTTGTCTTTTTTGGGGGATTTATTTTTCCAGTTCTCATTTTTAGGATTAATGTGTAAGGCAGAAGTAACATAAGCCACAAATATTCTGATGTTATTGAGTCACAAGGCAGACATACAGTATGGCAGTGTTTCAGGTGCATAAGACGGGGTGAACATGTGTTTAGATGTATTTCAGAGATCTGTGTGAATATTGCTGAGATAAAACTGTTCATACGTCATCATAAAATATCTGTGTTTGTATAGAAATATGGATTAAAACAGGAAGACTGCACCTCCCATCATTTCTTTTCTTTTACTGACAAACATCCTGTTTTTTCTGCTTCCACATGACTGCAGATTTTCACCTGTTGTTTCAGACGCTGCAGTATGTTCTTTTTTCCTTCCCAGTCATTGTTCTCTTTGCCTTAGCTGACACAATCCACTGTCTCTCACCCTCTGCTTTCTCACATATTATTTTTGCATAGGGATAAAAAAAACCCCCACAATATTCTATTTTCTCCCTTCCTGGATACAATAAAATAAGGTCAACCAATATTACCGGTAAATTGTCAACAGTATGAACGGTTTTATGCTGTTAAAGTATTATGTCTGCCAGACATTTCATCCTTTCATTCTGTAAGAGGAGGAAACAGTCTAATGTATTGGTTGCTCCTGTTATCGTCATATGAAGCAAATTTCTGATACAGTTGAATAATTAATGAAGACAAGCTGCATGAATATGCTGATGCCAAAGCACAAAATGCTTTCACTTACTGGTTACTGCCAAAAACGTTTTTTTCTATGTTTCCTCATACAGCTCTATGCTGCTTTCTTTGGTTTACATAAATGAGGTGAATGATTTGTCCCTGTTCTTATACTAGAATTTTTAAATAACATAAAATAAAATGCCTGACAAATGAGGCAGCATTCTGTTTACCTACATTAGATGTACTTCATTCTGGCTGCTTGTCAAAAAAAACTGTTAGATTTGCTAATTGTGCTCACTAACCAATCTGACTAGGCAACACTAGTTGATAATGATGTATTTCTCTATATTTTCAAACTATCACTGCCAGAAATTTGGAAAATGTCAATTTGGTGAAATACAAACAATATGACTTGGGATACATAAACAAATAATTAAAAAGTCTTACTGTCGTAGGTTCATAGCAGACATAGACTGCAAGTAATGAGTAGTTTGTCCAGCCACTGGAAAGAAAGAAAATCATTATGTCCATCTCAACAATCAGGTATTATTGAATTCTGACTGATGTCTGTTGTATTTTCATAATGATATGACCAACTCACACCTCACCAAAGTTTTGCAGTCATTGCCTGAATGCATGGTACCTAGTTTGGAAACTTTTATTCCATTTCTGCACACTATGCTTAATTTGTGCAGTGGTAATGATGAATTTGTGATGAACCGTGGAGCCCTTATTTATATGGTTTAATATCTTTTTAGCAGTTGTGTGTCTGACATATTTTAGAAGACTGAAAGACGCACAAATAAAATGCTATAACTGCTGCTGTCATTAGTCCTACCAAGCAAGGCAGCCTGTTAGATTTTTAGGTTATTTGTGTGACTGACTCTTTGACTGGCCAATCTGAATTCTGACTTCAAGATTGATTTTTCTGAATCAGGCATTCTGACAAACTTTACTTTTTTTCTTCCACTTAAGTTTCCTTTAGTATGCTTGGATGCATCACATGGATAGACAGCTAATTTAACAATTACCTTTTCCTGGTTGCAATTTTCTCCCTAATTGTCTCAACCATAACATTGCATTAATGTATTAAAGACGTTGTTTTGTTTTTTTTATTGGTGGTATGTAATATTCTAAAATTACAACAAATTATTTTCAATTGTTGTAAGCCATAGCTATCAAAATTGCCATAAATATAATTTGAAAAATGTCACCCTGTCTAAAATAAATACTTAAGTTTCAGTCTTTAAATTGACCCACTGAAATAAATTTACTTATTTAAGATTGAATAAAAATGCATCTGCATTTTCTCACCATGTGAAACCTCAAAGGGCAATTTTTAGTGAAAGCAAAAAAGAAAAACCCTTCTTAAACAGTTCACTGTCATTTCATTTGCTGATTCATTGTTTTGTAATGCAGCTTTTACGTCTAGCTGACTGTCAGCTACCTTGACTAATTTTGGATTCACAATTCTTGTCATCTGTGCCTGGAGAGGAGTAAAGTTAACTGTGCCAGACACCAAACTATTTTTATCTCTAAATGTCCCCATTCCAGAAAGGTTTATTATGCGTGTTGCTGCTGCTGAGGAGTAGATTCTGGGATGTATGATGTTTCGATGCACTGACTGATGGATTTCGGCTAAACGTAAACAATCCAAACTAATGACCATCATGCTCACAAACAAATACACTTCTGGCCCAGTTTTCTTTTAATGGCTGGGACATTTTCAGTGACTCCTTTTTCATCTTCAGGTGAATTCTGTGCAGTAGCTCTTCTGCACAGAAAAGAAATGCATCTGTCTACATTTCAACATCTTAAAAGAAAATATACCAAACAAGTATAGTAAAGATTATCTGTTTATCACATTGGAAGAGTCGACTAAATGTTTAAATAATGCGGTGCCACAACGACAAATTGTTGTTGCTCCAGTTGTATCCACTTAGAGTATCTGGGATTTACTAGGACAGCTGCTTCTGCCCTCACACTTCTGTCCCATTGGGAAATAGCTTCTAGTTTAAAGACTGTCCTTATAAAACTGCCTCCTTCCACCGTGTGTGCAGGGAAGTTTCCCAGATTGACCAGTTCCTTCAGGAGACGGCGGCGCGGGAAGCCAATGCTAAGGTCCGCCTGCAGCAGTTCATTGAGGAGCTTCTGGACCGAGCTGACCGTGCTGAGAAACAGCTGCAGATCATCAGCAGCTGTGGCACCACACCGAACGGCAGCTTAGGACGCTGCAGTCTGCAGGCCTCGAAGGGCACTGGGCGCCAGGTTCGGATCTTTCGACATATTTTTAGTTTGTTTTGGTTCCGTTTTAAATGTGTTTGAGGGGTAAATAAAATAGCTAGAGTCGTAGAGATCAAATTCATCGGGAATGCTGAACTGTCAATCTTTGCCTCAAAACACACATATGCATTTTTTATTTATACAGTAATGCCAATTTGAATTAATGAGGCTAGTCACAGACATAGTTTGCTTTTTAAACCTGCAGGTCTTCAGATCTCCTAAAGTGAAAGATCAGGGAGGTTTTTGGGTTAAGTTCCTCCAACAGGAGTCCCCAGATGATCTTTTGATCAGCTGATGCTTCCTGAACAAGGAGACTACAGAAACAGGAAGCATGATCCTTGTCTGCTTATCATTCAGCACCACATCAGTCAGAACATCGAGTCTCTGCTGCAATTTATCCTTACCAGAGAGTGTAATGCACAAAGAGGAGCCTCTGCAGCTTCAGACTGACATCCAGCTCTTTTGTCTCCAGGCTCAGGGCTTGAACTATGCCACTCTCCCCTTGTGTTTTGCCTTATTACACAACGATGCAAAAAAGAAAGAAAAAAAACCCAAATAATACCCAAAAGGTCGATCTTAAAATGACACCTTTTTAAATTATTATCCAACACCTGTGGATAAAGAGGTGACCTGCTTCATATTCTGCAAATGTGTGTGCTGCCATGGAAACTAACTCCTGCTTTCCATCAAGGTTTTAACAGGATTTTTAATCAGATGTGCTTCAGATCTGCCTGAGACTAAATTTTCTCTTAGACTCTGTGTGAAAATCCTTTACTTCAAAGACCATCAGTGACTGTACAGAGGCATTATTAATCCCTGACTTAGTGCAATGTTTTACAATTGTTCATGATGCGCAGAAACTGACAAATTTGTTGTCATCCCTTGTAAAGGTGCAAATTAATCCTTAAATTATGTTTCTCTTTTCTCGCTGCAGCATACTTCCACAGTTTTTTTCCCTAACCTTTAATTTGTAAATTTGATCAAGCAATTTCCAAATATCCATATAACTGCTCCATATACTAATTTACAACCACCTCAAATTAAAAAGTTAAACTATATATATATTAATTTATTAAGCAATTTCTTTGCATTCACAGCTATATTTGCATCCTTTAGTTAAACATTCTAAAAGATAATTTAACAAAAGTGCCTAGTGGAATACTTATGAATCCCTTTAAACAAATGTATATTTTTATTGATGTCTTACACAAGACAAATTGTTTTTTTGGAGACATGGCAGCAAAGTGCTTTTTCCCTCCTACCATAACAAATGTAAACGTGTTAAAAGTTTTCTAAACTCTAATGGGACTTCAATTTCTTTAGCAACAAATGGTCCAGGGCTATTTGCCATAAAATAAATGATGAATGTGTGGCACATATTGCTTGCTGCCAGGTACAATATGAAATGTGTGATGCTTTGTTTCTCCTCCAGAAGCTCTGGGAACCTTGTGCATGGCATTATGAGCTCTTTGAATCATCAGGACATTTTAAATCACAATCTGATGGACTCTACAAGCAAGCTATTATATGTTGTTACCATATTTTTCAATAAGTTCATGATCCAAAACATATGGTTAAAGCAATACCGTTATGGTTCACTGGTGAACCTTTTTCCAAGGCCATCCCAGTTCTAAAACCTAGGTCTTATTGAAAAACTAGTGATCTGAATTTAAGAGAAAAGAGCATAGTGGTATTTTCAGCTAAATAAAAGCTCAGATAACCTGTAAACGCCTGCTACTTACATTTCCAGGATTGAAAAGTTTCACTTCTGTTACCATATTCATTCAGAAATGCCACGTTACCCATTTTTGATCAATACTGTTTGTGATCAATGCAGCCTACATTTAGCTGCATTGTGTTAAAAGTTGAGATATCTCAGTTTCGTGTTTGCATGCATGTGCAGTGCTGTCTGACTTTGAAAAATCAGCATGACGAGCATAAGTGCGGAGTAAAGCTCAAACTGTCTGACACCTTGTAACGCAGTGAATGGGAAGCCTGGAGATGTTACCCAGGCAGCCACCCACCCTCACAGCCTCTCTTCCTCCCTCCATCCGGTGGCAGCGGGGTCGCCCTCATCTCCGAGGAGACGGGTCTCTCAGCCAAAGACTTATTTGAGGGCTGACACTCAGAGTGGACTTGTTTCCGGCTCTCTCTGATTTTAATTCCAGGCTGATTTGAAGTGTTTTCTCACAGAAAACAAAGGGAACACAACTTGAATCAAATGTCAGCGTTTGCTGAAATTTCTTTGAAGCGGAAACATACTCAAATTTCATCCACACCGCTATAGATGAATGCATTAGTATTTCGTCCATGTTATAAAGACTTGGCCCTATTCTGTTTTTCACCAGTGTGTCTCGGCCTCAGAGCCTCAGACAGTTTGCCTATTTCCTGTATAGACCATTTCCACTGACAAGAAAGAAGGGAAAAAAGGAGAAATTGTGGTTGTGTTTGCTCTGCCTCTGAGGCATGTCAGTACACAAACCTACACCTGGCTGTGCTTCACTCATGTCTGTGCACAGTCTCGTGCAAACAGCAAGTGCTTTGGGGATGAGTGATGTGTGAAAGAGTGTCGAGAGGAATTTGTTTCAAAGAAAAAAGCGTGAGAATCAGCTTTTAAGACCTGTGAACAAATAGCATTGTCATCTGCTTTCAGATCTGCTTTCCATAAATTTTACAATTTATGGATTTAAATATTTATTGATCAGTTTGTTTTATTTTTATTTTTTCAAATTTTTACTTCTAACAGCTACTGTCTTGATGATCAGTATGCTGCCTAAATTTTCAGCTAGCCCTACTTTCTTATTTGTACTTGGTGGGGTTGCATAGAGGTTCAGATTTTGTTTAGAATAGCCTGGTTGTACTTAGGTCTGGTGTGTTCACTACATATAATAAAAATAGGATTTTTGAGTTTATTACTGGCAGGGTCATGGAAAAGATAATAGAAAGTAGAAAGTAGTAGCAGGTGTCAGCTGAGTCTGAGTAATTCTAAATTACATCTTATAAGTGTTTTTATAGTAAAGAGGTTTTATTTTGTGGCACCTAAAACTGAAACTATCCTTCACACATACTCAATTCTCGTATTTTTTAGGTGGGTATTTGGTTGTTTTTGATTAGTTCTTTCTTTCAAAATGATCTCTACATTAATAATGCTTCGCCCCAGGAATGTTGGTGTTCCATCCTGGTCAGCACTTTCTTCTTAGTGTTAGTGAGTTGTGCATCAGCACCATACTGAAAAATGATACATTTACCCCTCAGACGTTTTCCAGATTCCAAAACTAATGAACATTTTGGATTTTATTTTATTTTTTCATGATTTCCATCTCTTCCAAACAAATTAACTCTTTGGTCTCACTTGTTTACTTGTCATTTTTCTTCAGAGAAATTCCAGCCTCTCTGGGAGCACAAGAGGAATGTACCAAGTATCAGAGAGACGATCTTCTCCCAGCACAGGGTAGGTCAGAAACTATCACCTGAAGTTTGAAATATTGTTTTTTTCAGATAAATCTAAAGACAAACACAGAAGAAAAACAGGTTGTTTTTCTCACATGTAAAAATAGGTAATTCATGCTTCCTTTATCTATTTATTTATTTAAAAAAGAGATAAGGAACATAGTCAGAACCTTTAAATGTGCTAAATTTGGCCAATAGACTGTTTTTTTTTTTTTCCCAAATCTGATGTGAGAAAATGTCTACAAGGCTGCACAACATAGCTGTTCGCTGTTGTCAGAAAGACAATCTCTCTTTATTGGAGGTGCAGAGGTTTTGACCTATTACCTAATGCTGTTATGTGATAAACTGGTAAGATTTATTGTTTTGTGTACTCTACATGATGGATTTTGTTGGGTCATGGGAAGTGTACTGGAGTTTTAGCATCTCCCTCATTAGCAGTACTGAGACACAGGGTTGATGTCCCAATTTGAGGTATGACTGAACTATTTCTGGGTCTCTGGCACCAACCTCAGACACATGGCTGTACCGTAGTATTTTGACTAACCCAACTGTCATTCCCAGTTGGTAGTGAATGTCTTTCCTGTCGTGACGTCAGGCCTTCCCCGTTGAATCACTGACAGCAGAACAGACACACACTGTGGCCAGAAGCACTTGTCTGAGCCTCCTGTCTTGGGTTAATAATAGCTCCTCACTGAGGATCAATACATTCTATACCCTTGCTGTTGTTAGGCATCATTTCAGAAAATAGGAAGTGGTTTATGTGACATATTGGATATGACTTCATCAGCGTAAGCATGGCTTGCAAAGATACATCTGAGAAATGGAAAATATTTTAGCATGTGGTGCAGATTATACAGGGCTTTTCTTCTAAGACAAAATAAGACAATATGTCTTCTCTACTGATTCAGGTATTTTAGATTTGCTCTCTAACTCCAGATTAGGTTTTGTGTTCGCATATTAAATTATGGTAGATGTTAGTAGTTTTGTCACAGTTTAGAGGAATACTTCCTTCTGTTGTGGAGTGAATTTCTGTTTGTCGCCAAGCAAACTTGTGGTAATGATGCTGGTCCAAGAAACCGTTTTTCACTTAACCCCCATTAAAAACACAATCTGTCATTTTCAGAAAGATTTTTCTGTGAAAAGCAGAGATTTACATGCTCTGGTTGAGTAAAGAAATACCTTTTTCTCGTTTCTAATTTATGACTTTATATTTCTAATGCAGATTTCAGAGAGGTTTTGATTCTTGTACGTTTCTGTGCAGGTTCATGCTTATGTTTCTAAAACTTTTATCATGCTAATAGTCAGTCAAGCTTATTTTGTTGTTTAGTAAGACTAAAGTGTGCTTTGAGAATGAGATGTTATAGATATGTTTGGCTTGAAGCAGGAAGACCATGTTTATGTTTAAATACCTTGTGTTCCTCTGCAGAGCATCAGGGAGGATAAAGTCTGTCTCCCAGGGTTCTGGAGGTTACGACAGCGACAGCGTCGAGATGCATCCTATGGAGGATTGTCCCGAGGCGCAGTACTATCACATGCAGTGCCGCATGGGTGAGGGTGGCTACGAGCGCTCCCCGGGATGCGGATCTAGAAACTGGGGTCTTCGCAAGCAGGCAATTCAGAACTGGCAGCGACGACCGTACAGGAACAGCACCGAGGGTGAGGAGGGGGACGTGTCGGACGTGGGCTCGCGGACCACCGAGTCTGAAGTGGAGATGTGGGAGCAAGAGCGGAGAGCCGTGGCTGAGGTTCAGCAGTCTGCAGTACCCTATACTCACCACAGCAGGGCAGCGTATCGCCCTAACACGGGTAACAGTTGTTTGCAAAATGGTCACAATCTTGAGCTATTTTCTTCACCTGCCACCAAGGCAAGTTTAATGATACGCACGATAAAGGGCTAAATCAAGTCGATGTTCTGACTTCAAAGGTTAGTGGAACATCGTAGAACTGGCAGTTGCTGTGCTGTCCTGATTAACAGCTGTATTAATTATATGAACAGGAGACGGTGAGATGTTATTTATCATTTAGTAATTTGGGATATGTATCTGCCAGCATTGCATATCTAGAGATTAAACCTTTGCCCCTTGCTCATTCATCAGATTGAGTCAGATTTGATGGAGAGCAACATCTACCTTTTAGTCTTGCAACAGAGTTTCATTTTAATTTAGGTCTGGACTTCAACTGGATCATTTGGCCTCATTAATATGCTTTGACCTAAACGACTCCAATGTATCTCTGGCTCTCTGTTTCAAGTTAGTGTAAATGGACTGAACTTTCAGTGTTCTTTTCTTCTTGTCTTAGTAGGTTTGGAGTTGCACCATCCTCTTTCCATTTTTAGATAATAAGTTAAGTAGATGTCAGATGTGCAAAGCTTAGAATACTGTTTTTAACCTTACCCAGCCTGAAACCTCTCCAGAACTGGGTTCTGGGGCCTGTCTGTTGTATTCCTTGGTCTTTATAATGCAATTTGTTCACTAATGTTCTCTATCAAACCTCTAAGGCCTTCACAGAACTGTTGGATTTACACTGAGATTACATTATACACAAGTGGACTTTATTTACAGTACAGACCAAATGTTTGGACACACCTTCTAATTCAATGGGTTTTCTTTATTTTCATGACTATTTATAAGGCAAGAAATCCCACTTATTAACCTGACAGTGCTCACCTATGAAGTGAAAACCATTTCAGGTGACTGCCTCTTGAAGCTCATCAAGAAAATGCAGAGTGTGTGCAAAGCAGTAATCACAGCAAAAGGTTGCTACTTTGAAGAAACTAGGATATAAGGGCTATTTTCAGTTGTTTTACACTTTTTTGTTTAGTGCATATTTCCACATGTGTTATTCATAGTTTGATGCCAGTGTGAATCTACAATGTCAATAGTCAGGAAAATAAAGGAAACTCATTGAATTAAAAGGTGTGTCCAAACCTTTGGTCTGTTCTGTATGTGACTTGTGAAGACATTCTACTTCCACTTTGCAATTATGTGTAATTTATAACATTAAATCAAAATGCCACACACTGATGTTTGTGGTTGTAACTTCACAAACTGAGAAAAAGTTCCAGTTTTATGAATACTTTTGCACTTAACTGTATTTATATCATGATCCAACTTTTGCATCAATTGCAGTTTAACCAGCTTTACTCTCAAGTACACAAGGAATTAGCAGGTTCAATAAACCATCTCTTACAGTTCTTATGGAGCTTTGAGACACTAGCTAGCCAGTCGTTGCTGCACAGCTCAGCTGCACAACAGATTGTGCATTTTTCTGTTAGCATCATCCCATGCCAACCTCCTTACAAACCCTGCTGCTGCACTCTGCGTTTCCCATCTGCTGTGGACGTATCAGGTGGACCATGGCAGTCTGGAACTGAAGGAAATTGGGCCGAGGCTCAGTGACAAATTCACATGCACAAATTTGGCCTCCTCATTAGCTGAAAAGTTGTTTTTTTTTGTCTCATGTAACATGTTGCCTCTCTGCTCTGACGTAGTTCTCCCTATTAGGAGAGACTCTGCCAGAGCTGTTTGTGTGGTATGTATCTGCAAGCACACAGGCTTGTTTTTTTAGTTCATTCGGCAGTCTTGAGTGTAGGAGGTGTGCGTGAGTGAGAAAGAGAAAGAGTCAAATAGTATGCATTGGTTCACAGCCCTGATGGTTTCAAGCAGATGCCTACCAAGGCCAAAGATGAAGTGAGTCATGGAGGAGCAATTTTGCTTCAAGGGTTAAGGCAGGCTGGGATTGGACACACTGTAACAACAGCATTAGATGGGATTAAAAAGTACAGAATGCAGAAAACTAATTATGCAATCTGGTCCTGTGGTTTTTAGTTGGAGATTAGCGCCACCATGTGACAAAAAGGGTTTTACCACAGGATGGTGAAGACAAAACATTTATCTCAGATATTTAGCCGATTGCTTAACACTTATCATGAGGTAAGAATCTTAAGGGGCAAACGACTCATAATGTTCAGGAATAAGGAGATCCCATTAAAAACAAATAAGTGAAATAATATTAATAAAAAAGGGTCTTTCAGAAAAGCTGCAACAAAGTTCAAGATGTACCAGAAAGGAAAGAAAATAAAAACAAGCTTTGAAACTGTACATTATCTGAAATATATAACAACAGAGTTATTATTATGCTTTGTTTCCAAAAGACTCTCAGTTTTACTGAAATAGATTAAATTAGTTTTATATATGGGGTTCTATGACTTATAACAGACCTGCACTATGTGTCTAAATTTCCCCAAGTTAGAAAAACAAAAGAAATTCTCATTTGAGAATAGTTTTACTTTGGTCATCTTAAAGCTAGTTAATTCATCATCATCAATTATTCATCATGGACCACTCCACAAGTCTCACATGCTGATGACCTAAATTAATAAAAGCACTAGTTAAAACAAAACTGTATAACATAGTTTAACAGGATCTAAATTGAGAAGCAGTTATCAATATTTTATGGCACAGAATGTTAACCTTTTTAGATTGTCTCTTCTACAAAGCAACATAAGTATTAAAAGTGTCTTATTTTAGGAACTCCTGAAACCAGATATTTCCATACACAAATAAACACAAAGCATTTTCTTCCTCTTTATCTGACATTAAATCAGACAAATTTTTTGCTGTTTCAGTCTACCAGAATTAGTGTGCAGTGAGTAATGTTCTCCCTTGTCTTTGTAGATTTACAATTATTTCAGTCTTTATTAGCATGATGGATCTTTGTGTTAGTCTATTATTTTGTAATAACAAAATGGGATCAATTTCAAGAGCTATGGAAACTTTCTTGAGGCTGTTAAAGGTCTGAAAGGCTGTGTTGTTGCTACAGGTCGGTCTGATGTGGTTTACAGCAAGCCGTGCCGCCATGAAAAGAGCCCATCGAAATCCAATGAGGTGATAAGTCCAGAGATCCTGAAGATGCGTGCAGCGCTCTTCTGCATCTTTACCTACCTGGACACCAAAACCCTCCTGAAAACCGCCGAGGTTTGCCGCAACTGGAGGTTCGTGGCCCGACACCCAGCTGTGTGGACCAGAGTGCTGCTGGAAAACGCTCGCATTTCTTCCAAGGTGCATTGTCAACATTTGTTATTGCGCTTTATCCTCTGTTTCAAAGAAAATAATTGTGGAACAGTGTAACTATTGTAAATGTATGTATTTCTCTAGTTTTTGACCACATTGTCTCAGTGGTGCATTCAGACACACTCCCTCATTCTCCAAAACCTTAAACCAAGGCAGCGAGGCAAGAAAGAATCCAAGGAGGACTACCTTAAAAGCACACGGTGAGACACAGTCATGTTCACTGTTGTAGCAGATTATGGCTTTAGTTCCTCCGGGGTATTTAGCTCTGTGTGCTGCCTTGACTTGATTAACCCCATTGTTTGCCCAACTGTTGTGGCCGAGCGACGTACTGTGTGATTTCCTGAACAGTGACTGATGAGAGGAAAGCTAGCAGAGTGAACACGAGTGATGTATACTGACGTTTTTGTGCGGTTTAATTATTCTCAGCATGTGGATATCAGCTTTTATTTGCCGGAAGAAAACAAGCAACAAGGTTTGATTCAAGTGCATTGTTGTTTGTATGAAGGACACACATTTAGTTGCATAAAGTTCTCTTAAATGCTGTACGCTGAATACATCTGATGATTGTTGCAAAAAAGCGCCAGCAGCAGAGCTCCCAGGAGCATGTCTTGACGTTGTTAGAAGTGAAGTATGATTAAAATTGACCTTTATTTTTACGTCTTTTTTTTTTCTTTTTCTCTTGTGACCTTCTCTTATATTTCCGTCAAAAGTGGCTGTCTTGAGGAAGGTTTGGAGGCGTTGTTAAAGGCCACAGGAAGTAACCTGCTGATACTAAAGATTTCACACTGTCCCAACCTGCTGACTGATCGCTCCCTATGGTTGGCCAGCTGCTACTGCCGTGCCCTCCAGGCCGTAACCTATAGGTGAACCATTGCTATCAAATTCCAACTATCTTAAAATTTTACAGCATTAATCTTACTTCATTGTCTTTCTTAACCTTATTTTATTTCACGTAAGGTAAACAAAGCCACTATCTTCAAACTGTATCTTCAAACATACATCATGTTTATTTTTTCTGCAGGAGCGCCACAGATCCAGTTGGCCAGGAGGTTATCTGGGCCCTTGGCGCAGGGTGCAGAGATATTATTTCTCTGCAGGTGGCGCCCCTACATCCATGGTAAAATGATGGGACATTAATTAATAATCAGCCATAAAATTAATAACAGAAAGACTAATGCGGGGATCATGTTTTCATTAGAGTGTTTGTTTCTCTCAGTCAACAACCAGCACGTTTCAGTAACCGATGCCTGCAGACGATTGGAAGATGCTGGCCACATCTCCGTGCTCTTGGTGTGGGTGGAGCTGGATGTGGGATTCAGGGACTCGCCTCACTGGGTAAATATACAACATACAGCAGACTTATAGTGTTTTTGTTTTACTTAATACCCTAGAAAAATATTCTTGTAGCGTGGGACTTTCCACAAGACCTCTGTGGTTGCCCTGAGAAGATTAATCAGAGATCTCAGTTGGGAGCATCTGTTGACAAGGCAACCAGTCATTGTGTACTCTACAAATATGGCTTTAAAAATAAAACAAATCCAATCTGAACTCAAGAAAATTATTTGGTTATGTGCCACCAATGCCTTTTATTTTTGGTTTTCTTTTTCAGAACTTAAGTCGTGTCAACATATTGTTTACTTTGGTTTTTGATTCTTCCAGCACAATCTACACTGAGTGTAAGATAATCCATCCACTGCTGAATCACAAGCCAACTTCAGGGATCGTGTTGTTTCGTGATTTCTTGAAAATATAGATCATAAAAATAATTTGGGTGAATGTGTATTACTAAAACGTGTTCCTACTTGGTCCTTGTGTTGAATGTGGACTGTTCCTCTTTCCCATTTGTTCAGCGAGGAACTGCATGCGCCTGCAGGTGTTGGAGTTGGACCATGTGAGCGAAATCAACCAGGAGGTGGCAGCAGAGGTTTGCAGGGAGGGTCTGAAGGGTCTGGAGATGTTGGTGCTTTCATCCACACCGGTCACCCCTAAAGCCTTGCTTCACTTCAACAGTGAGTTGAAACTGATGTGTAACACAATTCGAAGTCAAATTCTGGACTATGCAGCCGATTATTTTTATTTTTTGTTTCGAAGCTTTTTCTTTAGAGCTCTTTTGAGTAATTTAAATCTCCCCAGCCAACCACAACTTTCAGATGTGAATTACATCCACAAATCCTCCTTCCAACCAGGTGTTTGCCGCAACCTGAAATCCATCGTTGTTCAGATTGGTATAGAAGACTACTTTGAGGACCCCAACAGCCCAGAAGCCAGAAAGCTGTTTGATGAAATGGTTAACAAGCTGCAGGTAAACAACACCTCTGTGTTTCACAGCAGTGCCCCTGCACTTTCCAAACCACTGATGGCCTAAAGTTTTAGAATTTTACAAGCTGACCTTTTACCTGTCAGCGAATAGTTCCTGGTGTGCAAAATGTTCCTGTGGCAAACTAGAAATTAAACATCTGTTTTTGTCAGAATTGATTCTTGATTCAATTGTTGAATCTATTGGTGTTGGATGAGTGGGACTGACTGTGTGAGCTGGTTTCATAACACCCATGACTAGAGACATGAAAGGCTTTGTTTTGATGTGTCAGACTGACGTGTGCTGCAATGAAGTCGGTGCTATGGCTTCACCACAACATGTGTTGGACACATTTACTTATTATTGCCATGTTCACAGACCTCAGTGAACTTATTTGGGATTTTATGCGGCAGACCGATACAAAGTAGTGCATAATTTTAAAAATGATACATGATTTTGTATTGCTTTAAAAAAAAAAATTAAATTGTAACATGGAATCATTCTCAGTCTCATTTACACCAATAATCCTGAATATTCTAAAGAAATGGACAGAGAATTAGGCAGGAGGCCCTTGGTAGCTGTAGAGCTGCAGCAATCCATTGCTAAATTGGGAGAATCTGTTAGCAGCGCAGCTATTAGTGGCACTCCACAAATTTCACAGGGATTTATTTTTATTCTCTATAAATGCACTGGCCAGACGAAAGCCATTGTTGAAAGTAAGTCATGAGAAATGCTGTTTGCAGAAGAAAGTGAACTGGTCTACAATTCAGTGCGCCTTCTAAAATTCAACTTGTGCTGTACGTGTAAAATGCTTTGTGTAGTGGAAACGTAATACTGCACAGCCAGAACACTGTCAGGGTGAGTCCTGCTGGTGGCAGCATCAGGCTGTGGGGAGGCTTTTCCTCTGCAGGGACAGGGAAGCTGGTCAGTTTTTGAAAAGATGAATGGAACAAAATACAGAACAATGCCCTAAACAGACTGCTGAAAAGAGTTGAGTTTGAGAACGATTTAGCCGCACACTTCAATGTTGGCATTTTTTGATTTTTCACTTCACTGTAATGCTCTACTATGTATTGGTCTATCACACAGGTTCTAATACGGAAGGTTAAAATGAAAATGTGAAAAAAAACATCACAGGATATAATATTTTAGCACTGTTTAGAGAAGGAACAGCCAGGGCCTCCTATCTTTTATCTCTCTTTTGTTTTCTGTTTTTTCAGGCTCTAAAGAAGAGACCGGGTTTCTCCAAAATTCTCCATGTGAAAGCAGACAGCCTCTGCTAACATCCTTTGTGCAGGTTGCTGGAGAGTGCGACCACAGTATGAGTTGATCCGCAGGACGCAGGTAGCTTGAGCCCACCTCTTGGTGGCTAGATGCATTTGGAGCACAAGAAACAGAACCAAGAAAGATCTTATTGATGAATAAAGGTCCAGGATTACCAAGTATATTTTACTAAATAAAAATCATAAAACAGAACCAGATTTGATGAAAATGTGCTAAATGTTGGTGATCTTCAGTGGCAGTAGATTCTCAACCAAGAGCCTGTATAAACCTTACTAACTCAAGAAACACAGCTGCTTTCAAAACTGTCTCTCATCCACAATCTCTCTAAACGTGGACCCACTTGGAGTGTCACACGCTGCATTCTTACTTTCTGCATCTGCATTATGCTTAATGCAAGCTAGCTTTGATATCAACTGCAGAAACAAGATGGGGAACGCGTGTATTTTCCACAGATGCCCATCAAGCTTCTGTTTTCACAAGAGGTTGAGGCATTTTTTTCCTAAAGATTTGTAACAGGAGCTTTATGCTTAGGTGTGATGTTGAGGAAATAAATGCTTATTGTACTCTGTCCCCAAAACTTGCCAAATCCAAGGGTGTGAACATGCACTGCTTCCAAGCCCTGCAGAAAGGGTGGAGGGCTCCCGCCCTGCAACACACAGACCATGTTATCTTGAAAGTGCATGGTAGCGCTGGGTTTTGCCTCCAGTACCGTCCTCTGCTTCCTTGTATGAGAATATCCATGTCAGCCAAACTGGATTCAGTGTTTATGAACTTTGTTGTAATCTCTGGACCTGTTTGCGTCAGAGGACAGTTTGGAGTATAGTAAGTCGCTGGTGCATTTTGTAGCGACGTTCATCTTTATTCCAGTATTCCCTTCTCCGGTGTGCCAATTATAAAAGGATGAGGGACCAGGCAAGTCACCAGTGTCCCTACTGGACCCAAGTTTGCTGTGAGCAGAAGCAGCTCAAACTGAATATAAAGTGTTGTGTTTCCTATAAAGCAAATTATCCAGGTGTGTACAGGTGTTATAGTGTTTGTATTCATACTGAACAGTGCCATTTGCATCACAGGGGCTATTCTCTTCATTTTAATTAATTAGGTGACATCCTCCAACCCTCTTCTGATGTTTTCTTCCACCCAGTATCACAGCTAGGGTGAAGAGAGCTGACCCCTGTACATTAAGGGATCCGGGGCAAGTATTATGCTTCAGGTCTTCAGGACTTCCCTTCAAGTTAGAAAATTGATTTGGCAGAAATTTAGCCAAACTTTGATTAGCTGTATTGTCTTTTTGGGTTAAAGACAGCACTGCTCTACACATTTTCTGATTCCAGTGCCGCTTTACTAAAGTGGAACAACAAGCCCGTTGATCTGATGGCTCTGTCTTGAGCTCAAAGTTTTGGATGTTAGAGGTGTGTGTGTTTGCCAGGCCTTAAAAAGGATTCACTGTTTTATTTGATAGAATGTAATCCCTACTTCGGACCAAAAGTGTTTTGCATTCTGGTGCACTGATTTCTCCTTATCTCTAACTTTAATAATGTGCAATATTTTATCATTCTCTAAAACATGCACAAAATCTGATTACAGATTGAAATGAAATCACTTTACAGGATGAACATAACAGTCCTTCCCATTCGTTTGCTGCAGGTTACGGAGACGGTTCTAACATAATATTTACAAGTGTGAAATTTGCATGACATTTGCAAAAACTTATGGGGCTATGATAGATGTTTTGACTTATTTTCGGGGGCGGGGGTTGTTGATAAAACATTTTAGCTCATTATTTCAAACATTTGAGCTTTGGATATCAGATAAATGAGATGATAGCAAAATCAAGCCCATGGTCTCATTATCTCAAGATAATGGTATGATGAAACGGTTAACATAACTGCCATATCTTAAGCACAACGTATCCCAAGACATTTTTCTCTGCATAGTAGAATCAAAAATGTTTAATGAGAAGTGAGTTTAAAATCTCGTTACTGACAAAATAAAGACAAGAAAACTGTTACTGCAAGCTTGAAATTTTGTTATCTTTAGATAATGAGACAAGGAAACCTCAATCTTTAAAAAAAAATAACTTTCTTGAGGTTATGATATAATGAAAGCTTTATATAATGAGAAAATGAGACGCAGAGGACAAGAGCATAAAGCACTGAAGTTGCCATCTCAACAAAAAAATGTTTAAGGCATTTTCCTATCAAAACAAGACTAAAATTTCTATCATTACATATTGAGCTCAAGATCTTAATATCTTCAGATAAAGTAACATTTGAACATGATAACTCTAGATTTTTGTCATCTCGATATGATGCTGTTTTTCACTTGCCTGCGAAAAACTGCCTGAAAATGAAATGAGAAATTTGAAAATTTTAAGTCCGGAGTTTTGAAAGGAAAAGTTTGAAGGAACCCTTTGCCTGACATGCTCACCATGAGCACATGTTAAGTTGTGTGTATGGTCACATATAATATTCTGTAAGCTGTGACTCTCCCTCTTTTTATTCCACTCTGATGTGGATTGGTTGCTGGCTAACCTGAAGGAAAAAGGGTCACGATAGAGGAAATAAACTTCACAGTAGGGAAATCTCCCCACAGAGCACTTGTTGATTTTGAGTTTCAGACAATCCTGCATTCATTATCAGCTACTCTGTATATAATGTTTGTATATTAAAAAAAAAGAAGAAAAAAAAAATCCTGAAAAAATGACCGACATTTGATGTTATTATAATAAGGTGATGAGTCGGAGTGGAAAAACTGAAGTTTACAGGTCTTCATTTAGAGTCCAATGAATAATTACACATAGAGAACTATATTATGTCTAACAGTAGTGTTAAAATTGCAGTTGTGTACTAGATACTTTATATTAAATGTGCATCAGATTCATATAGAGATGGAGATTATTTAAAAAGGTTAAAGATGATAATTCAGCTATTTATTTCTATATAAAAAGAGCGCTGTGTACAGTATAATGTTGGCATGTTTGTGTTCATGCATCAATCATTGAGTTGCCTTTTAACTGTTCTGCTACTGTGGCAAAAAAACAAAAAAAAAACAATTAAATGTTTAAAGAGCTTTGATTGCCTGCAGGTTAATAATAATCTTCATTTGATCCTGTCTGTTGTTGCACTATAGAGAAAAACACTATTTCAGATGTTTATTATAAAAGTGTTTTTAATGTTTTCGGGTATTTAAAAAAAAAATAAAAAAGATGCACTTTCCTTTCTTGAACACTTTCCATGGCCCGTTGGTCATCCATTTAGACAGATATTTCTGGGATGTCTGTTGCTTGATTGTTGGAAATAACAGTAATAAATTGCTTATCTCTGTTTGAGAACAGGCAACATCTCCCACACTGGAACCTATCGCTCCCTTTTAACTACATTTAAGTGCTTTTTAAGTTGCCAGTATGACCTTATATTTGTATTTGTTGCCATCTTTGTTTTACTTCTACCCTGTAAATTTCACACTCACATCAACGGTATTCTCGCTTGGTTGTGAATACGGACTCTTTGTAGACGCTGCAGGGTCAGTAGGCCAGAAAACTACGGCGTAAAGATGCCAGTGACACTGGAAAAACCTGTATCTTTGGCTTCCATCTGTGTACTTACCTTATCTCAATGCATCTTTCTTGAACCGTAACTTTTTTGACTCAAGTGTCTTCTGTTAACATTTTTATCATGCCGTGCAATAGGAGAAGAAAACTGCGTGAGTGTTAATGTACTTCTGTATATATTTTATGTATGAATGATTGTACTCTGCCCATTCATCTGAAGTGTGTTTTACACATTACCTCAACCTTTAACAGGGCAATTATTAATGCATTTTCTTTTCTTTTTTTTAAAGTTATTAGTTTGTTTCTTACTGCCATTGACAGGTGATTCATCCCAATTTCTGCGAACACATGAATTCTGTTGATGAAAACAAAAAACTTTTCCAAAAAGATCAAACAGCCTTCTACGATGACTGCAATAGATGGATTTTCATTCATTTGATGTCATCAATAAATCTGCTTTAAATTGTACTTCCTCTTTTTATTCTTTAAATATATGTCTATGTGTATGGGGTGAATTATATTTAATATATGTCTGAGGCCTTGACTGCATTACTCTAGTTATTTGACCCAAAAACAATTGGTATACAACCTTTCTGGGATTCTAGTCGAAAACTCTGTAATACAAGAACATAGACATTAAAGTAAAACTCAGGACACCATCAGATAATCCTAAATATCAGGCAAAATTTTGTAAAGGAATTTTCAGCGGAGTTGTCTTAAAAAAACAATATCTCAACATTTGACCACATGAAGTCATTCATCAGAAAATAGAAAGATCATGACACAACTATAAACCTACCAAAACTTTACCCTCCACCTAAATCTGGCACACGAGATCCAAATTTAACTTTAAATCTAACTCTGCTCTCTGAAGCTACAAGCACTGTATGTACAGTAAATCTAAGAGCTGTGAGCCTTGCTTTAATATGAGGGAAGTCTGGTTATTTCCAGAAAAAAGTATACATGAACAGTCAAGCAGGAAGTTAACAAGGTGCCCTGACAGTTATGCCTGAAAGCCGCATTCAGGAAGCTCGGCTGCATGTCACACAGGAAGTAACAAAGAGCTAAACTTGTGCAAGCCACTTGCCACACAAAGACCGCCCTGTCTGGGGGTTTTCCTGGTTTCTTTTGAGCAAATCATTTGTGAAAGGATCAAAAGTTCTGCTATTTACAGCACCTTCCCTTAATAGTAGTCATACACTTGAACATACAAATTGTGAAACGCTTTAGCAAACACCAACGCATTTAATTGGAATATTATGAGGTATTAAATGATAAAAGTTCTCCAATTAAGCAGATACAAGCGGCCGAAATGGGTTTTCTCTGTAGGGTGTCTGGGCTCTCCTTTAGAGATAGGGTGAGAAGCTCAGTCATCCGGGAGGGACTCAGAGTAGAGCCACTGCTCCTTCACGTCGAGAGGAGCCAGTTGAGGTGGCTTGGGCATCTGGTCAGGATGCCTCCTGGACGCCTCCCTGGTGAGGTGTTCCAGGCACGTCCCACTGGGAGGAGGCACCAGGGAAAACCCAGGACACGCTGGAGGGATTATATCTCTCGGCTGGTCTGGGAACGCCTCGGGATTCCCCCGGAGGAGCTGGAACAAGTGGCTGGGGAGAGGGAAGTCTGGGCCTCCCTTCTGAAGCTGCTACCCCCGCGACCCGACCCCGGATAAGCGGAAGAAGATGGATAGATGGAAGTTCTCCAATTAGTGAATAATGTCAAATAAAATTAATACAAATAAAAGTCTGAAAAGAGTGCGCACATATCTGGTCCCCTTTACTCTCTCCTTAATTCAGTGTAATCCATGTGATACATGCAAAGGAAATCTAGAAAAATAGGGCTCATCAATCAAGACTTTATAAAATGATTTTGCTGGTTTATAAATCACAGAATAGCTTTGCACCAAAATACCTTAAAGATCTGTTGTCGTTGTATCAGGTCTTCTGGATCTGGTCTGCTCTGCATCCCCAGAACCAGAACCAAACATGGAGAAGCAGCATTCAGTCTTTATGCTCCTATAATTTGGAACAACCTTCCAGAAAACTGCAAAAATGCTGAAACGCTGACTTCCTTTTCTTTACTTTGCCACTGGAGTGTAATGTCCTTTTGCTGTTGTTGTTTATTGTATGTTTTTATCATTTAAAGCAGTTTGAATTGCCTCATTTCTGAAATTTGTGATACAAATAAACTTGACTTATATGGCCCTCCGACAGAGGACTAATAATGAAAATTAATTTTGCCAAGAGGATGTGGTGCAAGGGTAAAACCTGTGGCCCAATTACAGAGGCCTCAGCTCTCGATGCGGCCGTCACGGGTTTGAGTCCCCGCCCATTGACTTTTGCCACTTCTTCCCCATCTCTCACAACCAGCTTTCCTGTTGCTTCACTACCAAAGGCCACAAGAGCCGAAAAAAAGATTCTTATTTTCATATGTTAAATGCATAAATGTGAATAAGTTCACTTTCTTTTAAGCTTTGCTACTTCAAGAGGTTGAACAGACGTTCACTTTCCTTGACTTTTGTCTTAATACAACAGTCTTGAAAAATATCTAGTTGTGTCAAAGTTTAAAAAATGTAGAATAATACTCACTCCTTTAAGACAAAAACTAACCAAGAGCCATTTATCATTTAGGTTTCACTAAGTATTGAATACATATCATTTTAAGCCCAGATATTTGTGCTTTTTCTCAGCTGACAATGTTGAGCGAAGCCGTTAAAACTGTGTCTTTAAATTTATCAAGCCAGAATACTTGACCGGCTGGTGATGGTGAAGCTACAGCTGAATGGTTAATTCCTCTGCAGCCTCACATGTTCCTCTGCCAGAGCAGGACTCATGCCAGAACTTTGTCCCAGCGTTCTCCTCATCTTGTTCTCCCTGTCTGAATAGAGGAGGAGAGTGGACAGTCGACAGAAAACAAAGTTTCAGCTTACACTCATCCACACAATCCTCTAATTTGACTAATTTAACAATCTCAGGCAAAATGCTGAATGTTGTAAAACTCCTGTGAGAGTTTCAGTGGAACTTAAAATACAGCAACCAAGTGTCGTATTAATGTTTAATGAACTCAGGTGATTTTATTACTTCCAGAAAAACCACTGGTATTTGTTACTTTTTTTTCCAGTCAATTAAAATTGTTGTTTTGGGTGTTATATTTGACAGCTAATCAATAAGCAGAGACCGTTTCACATAAAAAGCTATGAAGCTGATGAATGAGCATAGAACTTTTATTTTGTTAAAATTTGCACAATTTTTGTTAATTATCTCCATTATTTTTGAAGAAACATGATATTAAATACAGAAGGCACTTATAAAAAGGTAAATTAAAGATGTTGCTGCTATGAACATTAAATTCCTGATATAGAAAAAAAAAACAGTAACAGCATCATGAAAGAATGGCCAAGACAAGAAATTACAGCACCGTTGATAACTGTTTAAACAAAACATTTAAAATGAAATTAAGCTGATTTAAACCTACAGTACGTGAAAAATACTCATTTATCAGTGTAATAATGCCCGAGCTATGCTTATACATGGAACCTAATCGTTAAGACAGAAAGTTTTAAGTCAATGGTTTGTAATTTTTTCACTAGTTGGAGGCTCAGTATCTTTATATAGATTATATTAGGCTTTGTGGTCATGGTACACCTCCATCAAGCGAGTGGCCTCTCTTTGCCCTGAGAGCAAAGCACCGTGTGTTGTGGAATAGTACTTTCTGTGGGTGGCCTCTCCTGCAAACAGGACCTGCAGCAGCTAAGAAAGGAGCAAAAGAAAGCGGGGGAGGGGAGAGACAAAAGGGAAAACATGTTAGAGAACAAATCCAGATTAATAGCAACATTTGTCAGTATCATATGGTTTTAGCCTTCCCAGAGGCACCGTCTTCAATTTCTCTTTCCCTCGTTGGAGGTTCACTTGTTGAAGTGCTGCTGGAGCTAGCCTGAGTGTGATTTTAGCTGAGAGAGGTCATGCTGTTCCTGCAGGAGTGTCAAATGTACATGAAGAACTCCCACCAGTCAAACACACCTCTAGCTCCTTTTCCTCTTCACCCAGAATCATCAGGTTTCATGCTCCAGCCTTGTGGGCAACAATCAGCATTTGCTCTCTGACAGCATTTGCTCTAACTGTGTTGGTGGTGTGACGGTTGCTGATCTCTGTAAAGATATATTAGATCTATGCATATATTTACCTAGTTTATGATGACTGTATCTGAACTGAATGGGTGACAGATTACCTATTCATTAACTTTTCCACATTTTGACACATTACAATCACGATTTTCTATGTATTTTACAACCATTTAGTTTTGCAAACCCCAGTGGTGCAAAATGAGGACAATGAAGCATAGTTTTAATATTTTTTTATATAAATAAATGGTGAATGGCTGAATCAGTGTTCCTGAATCAATATTAGCTGAACTACATTTTGCTGCTGTCACATCTCCACATGGTTTGACAACATTAAATGAGCTTCTTAAGTCTTTCTTTCTTTCTTTCTTTCTTCCTTTCTTTCACAAATGTCTTTGTCAATTGCCACTCTTCTATAAAGGCCAGCTTTCTGGAGTGCAATAGTTGTTCAATCAAAAAATAGTAGACTTCAGCTGTGGATCTCTGCAGCTCCTCCAGAGGCACCATAGGCCTCTTGTCTGCCCCCTGATAAAGAGTCTCTTTGCCTGGTTTGTCAGTTTAGTTGCTGTCATCTCCATTTCTCCCTGATGTTTGCTGTTCCTTCATCTTCATGATGCTGTTTGTCCACTGATGTTCTCTAATAAGCATCTAAGGCCTTCATGCACAACTGGATTGAGACTGAGATTAAATTACAGGTTAACACTCTGTAGTATTTAGACTTCTGAAGGCAACTGATTGCATGATAATTTATTTAGCGCGAAAAACGTGACGCACTCTTATTTCTCAGTAAGAAACCTTTGAAAATGACGTGTTTTCTCCATTTCACAATGATGTAATACTTTGTGTTGGTCTGTCACATAAAATTCCAATTAAACACGCTGAAGGTCTCAAAGTGACAAAATGGGTAAAATGTTTTTAGATTGTGAGTCCTCTAAAAAAAGGATTTGTTTGAGTGCATGGCAAATGAGAAAAACATGAAATGTACTTTGTTCAGTTGTCTTACTGGAGCCTTGGTGCTGTTAGCATAAGGCAGCGGCATGGCCAGCCTTTCACAGTCTTGTCCACTGGACCCGACCCTGGTGAAGGAGTAGGAGCCTCGGATGTAGGGGTTGCTGCCCCAAGATGAGCGCAGGATACGCTTGGGTTTTGGAATGTCAGGATTCCCTATCAACAGACAACATGAAGGGGAAAAGTCAGCATATATACTACTGAATGTTCAAATTAAATAGAGTTTGCTTTCTATGCCATAATAAAACTCAGACAGTGTGTTTTAGGTCAGACTCGGTTCAAATGTACAAAGGGTATGTGCATAGTGATTAAGTGTAAGATATTATATCTTAAATCAATAGTGATAAATAAAATCAATGCTGACACAGATGAAGCTGCAGTGAGGCCCAAGGTTTGTAGCTCTGACAGGTGATGAAGAAATTAGGATATGACGATGGCATAGATTCTGGTTATGTATTACATGACTCCATGTGCAGGTATATGCATGTTTACTATCATGGGTTTGTCAGCCTATGACTCACTATGACATTGTGCTGAATCATTAACTGTAGTCAAGCTACAGATCAGCAAAATGGAAGAACTTAAGTACAAGAAAAACAGTTTAATCACTAAAATGAAGTGTATTTGCTATGTATTTAATTCTTAAACTTTGGTGTGCAAAGTAAAGCAAGAAATATAGCAATTAAACAGCTAATGAACCAGAAGTAAGTAGTTACTAGTTACTTTTACTGTAGTTACATTTAGTTAGCTACATTTACCTAAGTAACTTTGAAAAAAAAAAATTAGGAGCAGTTTTACGGCATCATATTTTTTACTTCAAACAAGAGTTTTACAAATAAAACTCTTGTTTAAGTCAAATTTTTGGCTACGGCGGTTACTTCACAAAATACAGCAAGTATGTTTTGACTAAAAACCCACCTGATACAGAAACACAGTGCTGGAAATGGTGAGACTTAAGGTTTGTAAAAAAAAAAGCTTCATGTTATTTTCTATTTGTTGAGTTTGTGGTTTTGTTGCCCATTTTTTATCTTATGATGATGTTATTTATATTTACTTATTCTTTTATTATTCCATTTGTATAATTTCTGTATGAATACAATATTTTAACAAATTAAATCAGATTACACAGTAATGCGCAAGTACCCTTATACTTTTTTACTAATTTCTTGAGTTAATTCTTTTTCCTCTACTGAAGTTATTTGAGTACAGTTTTTGGCAACTTAATATAAAATCAGTTTATATATTGACGCTGTAATCTTGTATTTTGACAAAGACAAGTCAGATGAAAAAAAAAGTGATGTAAAACTGTGGCCATATTGTCGCTTATATGCCAGTATGTCACATGATCACTGTGGACGAAGAAAGATAAAGTTCAACGAGTCGAAGTCGTTTGCTTAGAACTTTGAGTGCAAACAGAGGCTCCCCGGTGAGGATATATGTAATTAAACAACAGCTGCATAAATAAAAACACACTGACCTAATTGAGGAGTGTGTGTGTGGGGGGGTTGCGAACGTGAGCATGTGTGGCTTTGTACTTGATACATTATAAAGACAATTTTTCTATGTGTGTGTGTGTGTGAGAATGACTTTTGTGTAATTCACATTACACATAAATAGGAAGTGCACTGACTTCAGCATGAAGTGACACATACAGCCTCTGTACTTGGACTGTGACCCAGTTCAGAGGAAGAAGCCAGACTTGTGCGTGTTCTGTACTTCCTTCCTGACCTACTGTCATTCAGCACACAGTAAATCAGCCCAGAGAACAGGTTACATGTTCTGTTGCAATCACGTTGGTGCCCTTACGCTACTTTTCCCTGAGTTGTTCACCCTCCAATAATGTGAACAAGGCTTGTCTTATCTACTCAGTGATCGATACTCAGTGTTCAGTTCTGCATCTGTGATCATTATAGATGTTCTTTAGAGAAACAGACTCTCCGATCTGAGAGGACGTCCATGATTTCTCCAGTTACTGCCGGGACTTTTGGCTGCTTTGATTTTATTATTGCCCTCTATATGCAGTTGACATCCTGTCTATTGTATACAGTATACAATAGACAGGATTTTATTTTTATGCTTTTTAGTTGTGAAAAATGCTGAAACAGTGTGTGATGTTTCTTCCACTCGACAGTTATCCTCTACCTTATTCGTCAATCATATGGAATCACATTAAAATACATTAAAGCTTGTGGATGTACTGTAGTGTGACAAAATGTAACGAAGTAACATACTTTCTCAGGGTGCAGTACAGCTGAGTCATTCAGCTGATTCCATTGTAAAACTTTGTTTTTCTAGGAAAGCAGATTACATCACAGCATCAGTTACGCTGTAAAATCTCCCAGATAATGACCCACTTATGACTCACTTGGTAAAAATTCTCACTCTTAGTCATCCAAGGTTACTAGGTTAATTTCAGACGAGAGAAGGCTCATGAAGTGAGGAAACAGATGACCAGTTCCCTGTGCTTGAATGTGTGTGTCCTGACCTGTGAAGCGCCTCAGCAGCTTGGTGCAGGTTTCAGCCACTGTCTCGTCATCGCAGCGCTCCATGTGCAGCGCCTCTTGGCCGCAGATCCAGCCGCTTAGCATGTAGCCATAGCGCTCTGGTGGGTAGAGGACATCGAAACTGCAGATTTTCTTGTACCACAAATCTTCGGGGTAGGCCAGCTGTTCGAGCTGAGCTTCATCCTCCCACACGAACTGGATGCTGTTGCACTCTGGGCTCCAGAAGGGCTCCTCAAACTCTAGGAAAATCTTATCAGTGGTGCTGATGCCCAGCTTCTCGATGGCGAGCACCTTGTCTTCGGGAAGAGATGGAGAGAACATGGCCTCGTGGTTCTGCTTCAGCACACCGAGGGAAGTCGTCACGATGACGTGGTCTGCTGGGATCCACTCCTCATCCTCGCACTCCACCCAAATGGGCTGACCCAGGATCAGGGGTTCCTCGTTACGTTGGTGGCTGTGGTTGTTGTCGTTGTGGTTGTCCTCCATCTTGACATGGCTGCCCTTGCCGATGACTTCTCGATGCTGTGCTGAGTAATTCCAGTGGATGCAACGGACTGGTTTGCAAAGGCAGATGGTGTGAGATGGGATGTCCTGGGCCAGGAGGTCCACAATCTTCACGAAGCCTTCAGGAATGACATAATGTGCGCCAGGGATCTCTGTCCACTCTCCAAACTCACTCAAAGACACCTCATCCATGCTGGGAGAGCTGCTCTCACAGCTCTCCACCTTAAAGAAAGACATCATTATATCACTCATGTAAACAACAAATCCCTTTTGCAACAAGACTGAAAAGTAATTAAGTTGTTACCCCAACAGAAATTAGCCTAAACGAATCATTTCAAACATGTGAGAACTCACAGGCAATGATCCAAGTGATTACAACAAAACTTCTATTTTGCCTGCAAAAAGCAAACAATCACTGCTTTTTGCAGGCAAAAAGGACTGAATGTGCTTTTTGCGGTGAAAATGTACTTATCACCATACAGATGTCTTCCATTTTATTTGTTTGTCACGCTAATTTCTTTTCTTTTTTTTCAGATCATCAACAAATATTATTATCAGGCACATATAATCCGGGTGAATACGAAAAGGAGTTTTCAAATTTTGCTTTCATTCATTAAGTAAAAAAAAAAAACTAAATCCTGCCAAACCAAACTGGTCTAATATCAAAATGTTATTTTCATTTAGGAATTTTAATATTTTCCAAACATTTTGAGGATCATCAAGATGCATTTCAGTCATTTGTGTTCATTTTGGTCAGCAGTGGATTTGGATTTTCAACTCCCACAATGATGTCATTGTGCACAGTTAGTTCTTAAAGCTGAACTCTTATTTTAATGGAGACCAGTGAGGTCAGCAGGGCTTTAGATGAGGTCCTGGATTTGTTTGTGACCTCCTGGTTGAGTCGCTAAAACCCTTCCTCATCTGTTCTTTTAGTTCTTCAGACTGGGGAATAAAATGTTTCTTTTTGAGATGTTTTAACCAAATTCACATAATACAATATCATCAAACAATGGGGACAAACAACATTTTGTTTATGTCCTCCAGAATTTTGTTTATGTTCTCCAGAATCATTTGAGAATTGATTTTTGTGTTTAATCAAAATATCTTTGTCTGATTAGAAATATTTAATTGTAACCAAAAAAGCTAAAACAGGAGAACACAGTAAACTGAAGGCCATTAATTTAATTGTTTATTAAAGAGTATCAGAATAAAGGGGGCTGAGCACAAATGCAAACCAAAATATTTAATACAATTTTTATTTGTAAAAAATATTAAAAACAGTTTGAATATTTTTTTCACTGTCAAGAATCCACAGATGGATGTGAAGAACCCAAACATACCTTGAGGTACTGTTGAAGCATCGAGAGTTTGAGCTTCTTGGTGCTTTCAGAATCATCAGGGTCCACCATAATCCTCTTGCGCACCAAGTCTCGAGTAAAAATGCCGACGCTGTTCTGGCTCTCTGCACAAACTGGTTTCCCATTCTGGAAGAACTCCTGAGTCAGCTCATAGACCTACAGGAGGGAGGAATGCAGCAATTCAAGATAAGAGAAAGGGGAGGAAAGTAAGGAAAGACAGTCAGTCAGTGGAAGCTTTACTTGAGTAAGAAACGCATCTCAATTATGCCAAAATGTAAAAGAAATAAAAATGTAAAAAATAAAATATAACTAGGTACTGTATGTTCTGGTTACCTGGTTTACGGTATACCAAGGTTTTTTTTTTTAAAGGAAATAGAACAAATAAAGACTATAGATCACATTATTATTAACTGTAAAAACCAACATGTGAGGATGATTGTCAATTTTCTCTGTTTTAAAAAGAAGTAATTACAGTGATGTTTTAAAATTTTGACAGTAGTCCAGTGAAATCACACCTACTGACTCTTAGCATATGCTGGTTTGTGTCACTGAACACACCTTTCTCATGAACAGCAATCAATTATGCATCAACATGTTTCAAGGGAAAACAATCACAGTGTCGTGCCACAATGTCCCAACTTCCAGTTAATGAAGCTGGACTTCTTAGAAAGAATAACCTGTATTACTCACTTCCAGAATACATCAGACGAACAGAGGTAAAATATTGATATTGAGTGCTGTGCCTAGTAAAGTGGATGGAAAGTTACAACCAATGTGGACATTATAACCATCAAAACTGTGTTTAACGATATTATCAATCTGAATGTTGAGGCTACTACTGCAGTGTCGCCTCTATCAGTTCACTCTGCTCAAAGCTGCTTTAGTAAACACATAATAATAAAGACTTTTTTAACGAATAAAGTGATTCTGTCCTAAAAGACTGAGATTATGTCACAGAGATTTCTATGTTGTATGAACAACCAGGAGATATCCTGAACTATCAGGTGCATCAGATGCATGACGTCTTGCTTCCAGGATGCATATTTTTATTATTATGTTATTATTATTATGTTTTTCATATCAATATTTAATTAACTGGATAGAGAGTAACATTTTCTTGTTTGCGTGTACATGACTATATTTACATTTTTAGGTTTTTACTATTACACCTTGTGGAAATTTCCCCTTCTGAATTTTAAACAAAGGGTTAGAGTTTAAATTTTTACAGCACAGCAACCTACTTTAAAAGTAACTGGTGACCTTGTATAACCTGCTTACTGTGCTGTGACCGCCTGCAGAATGGTCTTTATGAGATTAGCACACAGTTTTTTTCTGTTACTTTGCAGGCAGAACCATGCATAGCACAATTTGTACATTGTAATATGAATTCAGATGTGCACATATCCATCTCTGTGTAGTCTCACCTCATTGTACAGGTCACTGAATTCCTCCACCAGGTCTTTGGGGATCCTTTTGCCCACATTGGTCTGATAGTGAGCCACACCGTTCTTGGTGTACAGGCTGATGCGTCCCACACTCCTCTCTCCGTCTGTGGTGTGCTCCAGCAGCCCATTTTCCTCTGCCAGGTGGTACACTGGGTTCCCATTGGCACCATGAATCCAGGTAGCTCCAAGTTCCAAAGTTGCTTCTCCTGCAACAACAACAACAAAAAAAACATTTGGATTAATGAAATACATTAGCTCTGTTTGAATTTGTTATGATTTACACAGCTGTGGTTATAATGTCTGAATGAACAGCACTGCATATAAAGTCTGAATAGCTCAACTTCAATCATTAGAAAGTCAAGTTCGATAACATAATAGATTTACTACATGGTAAATGCAGTTTTAAAATTAATTTATGTATTCTTTATTATCAGTGCTGTCCAGTTCCGGTTCTTCCAGCTTGTTTTGGATGTAATAAAGCTCCATCACACCTGTGTCAAACAGCAGCTCACATTATCACTGAGTTCTGCTAACAATCCATTCATTAAATTTCAGCAAAATTAAATGAATGGATTGAGGGCTTTGGCATGTTAAGACCAGAATTGAACATTGCAGATGCATCTAAAATGAAAAGATTTAGCGTTTTTAAACTATCCTTGATGACCAGGTAAAATAGCCAGCACCCTACTGACCGACTTGTTCCCTACGTTTAAAAGAAAGTTTTCAAAACAAAAACTTTGGCTAAACAGCAACACATGATCTCACCGTTCTTAACACTCTGAACTCTTCCACCGATGTGGTCTGATGCTTCTAGGACGGTGACATCCGTGAATCCGTTTTTCAGTAGGACCCTTGTTGCAGCAAGGCCAGCCAAGCCAGCACCAATTACTACTATTCGAGGCTGTCGATGAGGGCGAAAGCCGCTACTAAGAGGATCATCAGTGCTGTCTGAGGAAATTTCACAACTTTGCATGCCGTCTAAACTCTTCTTCGGTTGAGTCTGGAGGAGACAAATACAAACGGTGTTAGTAGTCACAACATCTGAGTTATATCTGGTTGAGCACTGTCTCACAGTATGCTACTAAGATATAGAGGTACAGTATGTCCGCAATTACTCATATCCCTGGCAGATTATGAGTTAAAATAATCTTTTATTTTAACCGGGCAGAGTCCCGACTGGAATCTGTGGATGGAGCTAAAGATTAGGGTGATGGCAAGGATGCCTTGCAACCTCAGACATGGAAGTTTGTTATCAAAAAAAGGAAAAGAGAGACGAGCGCTTAAACAATAGCTGTGTTGATGCTGATATTCTTTCAACAAATGAGTTCATCATTGCTGCAAAGACCTATATACCTAAAAAAAGACCTAAATTGAGGTGAGGCATCTAAAAACCTGTTGAAACTGGAAGCAAAGAGTTTGTTGTTTACTGTTGTTAAACGAGTAAATCCTTAAAATATTTTCACCAGTAGGTTCAACACATAATTCGGCCTGATTTGGAGCTGTGCTGAGCTGTTTATCAAGCTACGACTACAAAAGCCTATTGAACAGGCGACCCGTGCTGTTAGTCGGCAGTCAACTTAACATGACCCACATTTACAGCAGACTTTATTACAATCATTAACTTAATTTAGAGTCTTCATTTTGTGGCATGTTTACATTGCTTCGTCCCCTGGCTCTGTATTACTGTTTATTGAGCGTGAGGCCAAATTAGAAGGTCTTTGGAGAACTGTGTTATTTCTGTCAGAGAACACAGCGTACACAAAAGAGAAGCATTTCTTATTACAGTTTCCTGAATTTCCCAGACAGAGAAATGGCAAAGTTCCTGATGAAAGAGTACAAAGCCGACCTTGTTGCTTCAACACAAGGCTCTTTGCTGTGAATGTATGGACAGCTGTGTGTAAAAACAAGTCAAGGACATTTGATTGAAAACATAATATAGACATTTACTCAGCACCAACATTTGTAGCCTTTTATCAAAGATTAACAGTAAACTGTCTCCTACATTAAAAGGAAGCATTGTAAAATGGTTTAATTAATTCTTCGAAATAATCCTGCTTTGGTGTGATTGTATGTGTACACAAAGATCACTAAATGTTACCCCAGCAAGCAGTATGTGGAAAATACATAAAGAATAGAATAGAATGGAATAGAATTAAATTAAGTTTAATGGTTTAAAGATGTAGCCTCTCGCTCGGAATGTTAGCTGGAGATAAGCACCAGCACCAATCCCAACCCCACTAGGGACAAGGGAGTTAGAAAATGGATGGATGGATAAAGATGTACCTCTTTAAAAGCTGGTACGATAAATAACAGAGAATTCTATTCTATTTGATGATTTTGACAGAAATGTTTACTGTTACATTATTACATTCATAAATAATATATTGATATATAATAGATCTACGAGTTAAATTCTAATCAAAAATATATTCCCCCTAGTCTAAATATGGTTCTAATTGTACATCATTTAATGTGCATTTAAAGCTCAAACTGATTCAAGAAATCCACAAAAAAAAACCATATGACCTGACTCATAAAACATATCTGTTAAAGAATAATTTTGAAACCCATTTTCACAACAGTTTTCTATCAAATTTTAACTATATTTATGTTGTACCTTTTACATTTTAGTTCTTCATACTGAGAAATTAAAGAATCTGTTGTTGACTCGCTAGTCAAGTATAGAACAAGTAGCGTTACAGGCAGGTAGAAGTCATCTGACTAACAGAGAAAGAGGAAATCACAAGCCTGGACTTCAAGAAAACATATGTGAAAATCACTCTGTAAAGTCAAAATTAAACTGTGACGTCTGTTTATGGAGGACAAGCACAGTTTAGTGGAAATAGAGTTTTGGTTGACTCCTGTCCCCTCAAGGAGATATGGGTTAAACCCAATAATATGCTGGAGTCAGCATATGATGTTGGGTCTAATTTCACTTTAAACACCCTGCAGGTTTATAGGACAATCAGAAATGAATATCGTGCATAAACAATAATTCCTACAATACTGTATATATTAAGAATAAAAAGGATTCAGGCAATAATGCTTAATTTATTTTCTATTTACCAAACAACCAGGTAATTTCTTTGTAAATTAAATAAAGAGTATTTCTGGAAAATTAAAAGCAATAAATCTCCCCTCATGTGACTTTAAATCACAGAAGTGCAGCAGTGCATTTATTCCACTCCAAACATTTCATCGTTATATATAATTAAAACACTATAGCTGCAGTTTTCATGCATTTTGTGGTAAAGAAGCTTCAACAATTCAATATTTCTGTGGACTGTAATGTGCATATGCATGTAAAGGAATTTTTCTCTACATCATGATCTCATATGATTTCATGTAAGGCGATCAATATTCAACACAAACCGTCTCTGAGCCTCTCACACACATTACTCTGACAGATTATGCATCCGTTCCTGGTTGCATGTAATTCCATGGCTGGTTAATACAGTCACCACATGTCGCCGCTCCATGCTTTACCCTAGCACCACAGATTACTGTGTGGGCTAGCCTTGGTTAGACAGGTGGCTGCTGGTGGGGTGGGGTGAGGATGAAGGGAAGGGAGTTTGCCAACACTGACCTAGAAATGGCAATTTACAGAGAAGCGAGTCTGCCAAGGGACTCTCAAAGAGCAGGACTGGCCTTCAGCAGGAACTCTTTTAAATGACTGTGTCTGAGCTCCTGTCTCTCGTCATAACTGTTTCCCCTCCCTGTTTTCACCCGCCCACACAGCTCTTTCCAGCTGTGTGCGCACACACTCGCACACATCTGCATTTCCTCTACCAGCCCCGTGAGACCAGGGGCAGGGAAGCAGACATTTCTACATCTCTAAATAAAAAACTTGCAGTTTAGTCTTGCGGATGCATGCCAAGGGTCAGACATTCCTCATTTCGCTCCCAACTCTGATTTTCCCATGCTGCAGGGGTCAAGTGGGAGCACGCAAATGTGCGTGTGCACTTCACAGCTGTACAGCAGCGCACCACACTGGTTGGCCCCCTGATGGGTACTGTTGGCTTAGTCTAAAGCGGAATCATAAAAATGAAAAAGAAAATAAATTGTTTTCTTGATAAATGAAAAGAATAATCTCTAATGGGAGCATATCAATAATATAACAGAAAAATGACTGAATGAGAACTTTCTCTAAAGTTTGAAATGGAGACTATGATTTCTTCTGAGGAGGCTATAGTGCACTAATGTCTCAAGTTTGTGGTTCCTTATGTAACATAATCATTCCTCAGCAATTTTTGACATAAAGAAAAATTATGCAAATACAATTTTTCAGCATTCTCAACTAGGTTGCGCTTTCTTTCTTTTATGCCTTTCCATCTTTCTCAACTTCAGACAGACATATATCAACGGATCTTAAAAATATTGCCATGACAGGGTGGGTGCAGCACTGAATGGTTGTTTGTGTTTTTTTAATGTTGTTTGGGCTGCTGACATCTCCTGCTTTTACTTCATGTTTTCAGTTAACATGGTGTACATATTGAACCATCAGCTGTTTTATAGCAATATCGTGTTACTTTTTTTTGCTGTTGTCGGAAGTAATTATTTTCTCAAGAAACAAATACAGATGAACAAGGACATACAGAACTCATTCATCTGTAAAAGATTTGACAAGATTGAACAAGGATAAGCATTGTGAAATAATATCATCTAATTTTCCATTGCGTGTGAACCTGATGGTCATCCGTAAACTACAAAAGGAGGCAGTCCGAATACGAGAAAAAGTTGTTGTTTTTTTAAAACTTTGCCAGTAATTTGTGTTTTTTATTGTTCTACATAATAAGTAGGGATGAGTGCTGTGGATTTAGAATTTGATCACAATATTTTGTGGTATGTATTGTGCTACTGTTAAAAGTGATTATAAAAATGTACTGCAGGTTTTTCGCACAGAATCCCGAGCTCTACAGCTAGTGCTTATGAAAATTTAATTTACTAATTTACAAAAGAGACTACATCAAATTTTATTGACATTGTCTTTACCCACTTGTCCTTGTAAGAGCCCACGGGGCTTAGTGTCTATCTCCAGGGGTTATTGGACATGAGGCGAGGTCTATTGCCTGGACATGTCACCAGTCCATTACAGGGTAACAGACACATGTTTTTGTCATAAAACAGAACACAGGAACCACTCAGATTTTTGGATACATTATGATTTATTAATACTCTTATGAACCCTACAATGGAAGAATATGGTAAAAGTGAGAACCCTAGCACACTGTTCATTTTTCTGCTTTGCAAATGTCATCAGTTAGAGTTTATCAATACTGCGATAAATCACAAAATCTTATCAAACAAAATGTAAATAGTTGTAAGATGTATTTACAGCCAAACTCTAATAAAAATTAGATTCCTGTAAACTTATGTTTGACTAGAAAAAGAAAAATGGCTTGCATTTTATTTCAATTATTTTATAGACTAATCTAATCTAATCTAATCTAAGAATGAGATAATCACTTGTTTTAGTTCGTCCTTCATGCCATCAGTTCCTGATGAGAAAATGTACTTATGCCAGGAAGATTGAAACAAATGCATGACTTTATGTGGTGGATATTCACCAAATTTCCACCGAAGCAATGACCAAAATTGTAAATATATTATATAGTTGTAAACCTTGAACACAAAACATTGCGATAGGAGTTTCAACCAAAGAAATCTATTATCTTTGTTCTAATTAGTTTTACTTGTTGTTTTTCAGGATACCACTGTAACACCAGTATAGTGCTACAAACTGTACATAAGCGCACCAAACTGGGAAGCTGAAACTTTTCCTAGCAGAATAAAGAAGTGAGAGCCGCTCGCCGCATGTCAGAACAAAGACAGCTGAAATCAGATGTTTCCTGTGTGCTGCGCGCAACAGCTGTGTGGTGAAAGCCTGCCACGTCTATAGGCTGTGATGCCAAAGTGGCAGCAGCTCTTAAACAAAGCGAGCCACTTCACGGAGTTCATCTGGAAGACAGAGCAGCGATGGTGACGTGACAACACACAAACGCGCCTGGAAGCGGAAAAATACGGGTGAAAAACTCCGTTTCCGTTCAAAGCCAGAGCCACTTTGCTCTGTTTAACACACATCAGCGTGTCAGATGTTGTTTTTGGTCAGCGCGGCGCTCCTGTGTACAGTTTGTCTTTGTACGGCGTTTTTTTTTTTCAGTGTTTATCCTCACAAACACCTGGCTGACATTCAGTAAAAACGTGTAAACAAGATTATCTCCCGTTATTGGCCAGCGACACGCAGCCTGGGTTCTAGAGGATGAACGCGCTCACCATCAGCGACCCGCTTTGTAAACAATAACCGGAGTGAATGTGCTGTACGTGGAGCAGCAGTTTACCTGACTCTCTTGGTCTTCTTCTGTATAAAATCCCCCTCAGAGTGCTCCGCTTCTCCTTTTGTGCCTCTCTGGTTCTCTGACCGACCGGCTCGGCTTTGTATTTATGTCTGGAAACCAGAAGCAGCCAGTTTTTCTGGTGGCCGCTGCCTCCTCATTAATTAAACATGAGCTATGATGACGGCGCAGACCAGCCCTCGGTTGAGTAAAGCCTACTGTCACAGGGCTGTTAGCACACTCGGATTCACGCACATCTGACCTGCCAGCCACAACAAATCCCTTCACTTCACAGTCAGTCAATGATCATGCTCGTGGTATTATGGTGTGTTATGACTGACACCGAGTAATGGTTTTCATTCACTTCAGAACACCATGTGATCGCCTTTAGGTATCAAGGTTATTATATCTGCAAGCCGGGACGAAAGCATTTTTAAGGTTCATGAAGGATTTCACCAAACTATGAAAGGATTGAAAGAAAAACTTACCACTTTATCTGAGTATTTGTCCTGATCCAACTGTGGCAACAAATAAAAAGTCGTGTTGACAGAAGATCTTCATCTAACTTGACTGTGTTTAGCTGTCTTGCAAGGACAAACTTGGTAAAAATATATTCCTAGATGTACAAGCTTGTATAAACTTACTGTATCTGAAGGAAAATGAATAAGAAATAGCCAGTGGACAGAAAGGAGGGCAAGTAAATTCATTCAAATGCTACAAGGAAGTATTTCTGTTTGCCCTAGTTTTCACGGTCAATTGAACCATGCAATGAGAAATGTGGGTTTCAGGACATGATTCACAAAAGAACATATTGCGATAATACCCAGCATCAATGAGACTAAGCAAAAGGAAACTACTGCAAACTAGAATACAAAGTAAAAGATACAAATACAATGTGACTCTGAAGCGCTCACAATAAAGGTTCAAATTGGAAAGGAAAAACATGTATTCACTTGCTCATTCTAACGTCAGACCCATAAAGCATCTTTTATTGTTTTCTCAAGTCAGTGCATTCAACTAGAAGAGAACTGGGTAAGGAGTGTCTTCTATTCTCTTTTAGTGACACATAGGCTGTTGTTTGATGTGGTAGAGCACACTTAAAAAAATGGTTCTTAGAATCAACTTTAAAAAATAGTCCAGTTTGTTACTGCTAACTATTTTAGTTTTGCTCAAGGTATAATTCTGATTTGAATAATTCTGAAATCACAATTATACCTCGAACAAAACTAATAAATGTGGCTTTAACTAGTTAGAGTACTTTTTAAAAGTTGGTTCAAAGAAATAATTTTTTCAGTGGAAATATTTATGTTGGGTAGGTTGAATCATCATCTTATACAGAAATTAAATGGAATTTAATGTAGACAACTTATGAGGTGACTCACCTCTTAGACGTCTTGTTTTTGCTTGTGTACAATAATCGCTGAAGGCTGGGTTTCCTCCCTTCCTGCTCTCCACATAGTCTCTTCCCCTTAAAAAAGTAAGGCCATTTGGTTTAAAGTTACTGAAATAATCAGCAGAAAATGGAACAATCTACGGGACAGCTTCATAAAAGCATGCGAGAATTCTTCACATCAGAGTTGTAGCTTATAGTTATACCTATTATAACTAGCTGTTAGAAATTAGAGCAATTTTTTAAAGTTGGTTCAAAGAGGCATGTTTTCAGTGCAAGGTTTGCCATTATGTACATTGTATATTGCTTATATTGTACATATCAAAAGCAAAAAGAACTGTGCTGCCTTTGTTTAACTTTCATTGTCCCTATTTTTTGATAGAATCTGGCGGTTGTATATGCAAATCCATCAAAAGGTCTTGATTTGCATGTACTGCTTAAAAAGACAAATGTTTTAGCTGAGAAAGGATGACCTACATTTGTTCTGTTATTGAATGACACCATGCATGTATATAACCACTGGATATACAGGTATAGGTAGAAAATGCTGTGAAATATGCAGCTTTGCTTCAAGAGATCAAAGTTATAAATACAGTGACATCTAGTCTTCTATGAGCACCAGTTTTACTGCCAGCAATGGAAACATTAATACTTTGCACTCAGAGGCAACAGCCTTTTTCACCGTGAAAACATCTGAAGCAGAACAATATTTCTAGATGCAGTGCATCCGGAAATATTTACGCTGCTTCAATTTTTCCACATTTTGTTATGTTACACCCTTATACCGAATTGTATTAAGTTAACCCCGTTCCTTAAATTTCTACACATAAATACTCCATTATGAGAATGTAGAAAATTAGTTTTTACTGTTTGGGGAATTTCTTTAAAACCAAAAAAAAAAAAACAATAAATCACATTTACATAAGAATGTATAGCCTTTTCTTTTTATGTAATAAGGCTGTAACATAAAATTTGGAAAAAGTGAGAAACTGTAAATACTTTTCGCACGCACTGCATCTAAACATACTTTTCTGCTTCAGATGTTTTGACTATGACAAGGCTTGTTTCCTCTGAGAGCAACATAATAATGTTTCCACTGCAAAACTGGCTCACACACAAAGGTTAGAGGTGAAAAATCGAACAAACCGTTTAACAAAAGGTCAGGGAAATTAAAAATGCCAATTTACAGGAGGCGGAAATAATTTTCGCTTGTAGGTTTCACCCAAAGGTTTTAAACATCACATAAATCTATAGACAAACATGCCAAAAGTTTTTACTTGCTGGCCAGGAGTTACAAAACCAATAAAATTTGCATTATATTGCAACATGCAATAGACTAATATGTGTATTGACAGATTGTTTTTCAAGCTAAAACAGCATAGTACCCAACAGCACCATCAGCACAGATTAGACAATCAGCCAATCGTTCACTGACAGCATTATGTAATCACAAAATAATTAATCCACCTTCCACATATGTCCATCTTCACATGCTCCCTTGCTATTTTAATCACTCAGCAGAGTGTTTCAGATGAGGTGATCTGATCAGCACGTGAATATGCATGTGTTTGCTGCATAATTCAAGTGAGGAGAAATGCTGGCGTGGGATCGGTGAAACATTTGAGAATGGCCCCTCTGTTAGCTGTTCCCTTGGTGCACAGAGACCTCACATTGTGTGTCCGGCCAGTGCCTGGGTTACTGCTATTGTCCGTCCACACCTCCCTCTCATTCTCCTGCACGGCCATGCACCAGAGATGGGGAAGAAAGTGGCTTTTCATCGATGGGTCAGTTGGAGCATGCACAGGAACTAAGAGGTGGCGAAGTGGGGGGGGAAGGGGGGAAGGGTCACTCAGCTGGCAGCAATGGCCTTTCATTATCTTGAACTATTTCCCAGCAACAGCCAACATGAATATTATAGAATGGCTCATTACCTCCAAGTACCGACATGAAGGGTTGAGGAGGAGGGAGCAGAGGACCAATGAGGATGCTGCGAATTACTGGCCAGTTTCAATATTCCTTTGATTGGACCGCAAGAAATATGACCTTTCCTCATCCTTAAAGAAATAAGACATTTCTTTTCAAAGTTTGCACAGCGGTCAAATTATGTCAAAATGTACATATATCAATTATAAATGATTGAATGAATGAATAAGTCTTCTCTGCTTATTTCATTCATTTTTTACAAATCTCATGTCACCTACATAAAAAGCTCTCTAGTTCTATTGAATACATTCTTTTAGAAACATTAAACATATTCATATAATCCAATAACAATTATAAGTATTTTCATTGTGCTCAAATGAATTGTAAGAAAAATAAGATTAAGCACATTTCTAATTCTAATCAGTGAAACTGTCTATCTAAGGGAAAAAGTAGATGACAGCAACTTCTCATTTTCATGCAGTCCTCCATCCTGAGTAAGCACAATGAGCGATGCCTTAGAAACAGGAAGAAACCTTCAGCAGAAACAAACTCAGAGTGGATGGCTGTCCGGAAACTTGGGGATGACAGACTAGAAATAAGACAATTTACACAAGCTTGCTTCCTTACTAACAGCTTTGATTCACCAAGCATTGTGGATAAATACTGTTCAGCAGCATCAGAAAAGTGAGGGAATTCCAGCCAATCTAATTAATTTAGTTTAATAAATGAAGCAAAGTATAAAATATTGGCTCCAGTGCTAAACCCTCTGGAGCTCCACAACTATTCGCATGTTATCTATCTATTATTCCTTCCCTCAATTCTTGTATTTGTAAAATGTAGTTATAAGTATTTTTCCTATGTTGGAGCTAACTAGGTGCAATATACTGTCCACTGTCGCTACATAATGGCTAACGAGGAATTATTACTGCAGTCAGTGACTTGATGCAGTCGGCTGGGTTTCTTCAGACATAAAACAAATTGGAAAAATAAATTGAACTCGACTGCATTGTTGTATAACTAGGAGTGTATGTAACTCTGTTTCTATGTACTAACATTGTGACTAAGTTTGAAGTTCACTTAATATTCTTTGGGGGACATAAACTAAAATGTCAATCTAAGAACTGAATCCAGGCTTTTCCAAATGTTTTAAAATGTTCTTCCATTAGTGTTCTGTTTCTGTAATAGTCTTTTAATTCAGTACCACTTACAGGGGTTCACTGTGTAATGTTTCTTCACTTCTGCTCTCTGGCCCTCCTTGATGTCAGTTTGACCCTTGCTAGGAAGGCTGGGCCCTAGACTTTGAACTCTTCTAGTCTGAAACAATTACAAAAGTGATAAATGTTGTTAGCATTAGGAACTGTACGTTGCTGTGGAAAAATATTTAATTTCATCTCTGTATGCCATTTTTTCTCCCAAGAGTTCATTTCTTAAGAAGGGATTTTAAACTCAACTCAGAGTGGCATCAACTAGACTCAGAACCCTTTGTGAAGCTAACTTAAAAAGTACTAAATGAAGCATAATTTTAGAGATATAAAATGTTATTTCAGTTCCAGCCTTGCCAGCAAATCAACCAAGCCTGGTTGAGGTCTGATGTATCTCTAAGGTTGAGTGCTTGATGTTTGGCTTTTTTCTTAAAAAACATTCATTTCCAATTCTCTTCGTCTGCTGTAGATGTTTTTAAAGCCTTTCATTTCTGCTTTTACCTTGCTCACTCTCTTCATAATATATTTAAGGACATATTACAGAAATTGTGTAATAATTTATCAGAGCAAAACAACATTTAATAAATCTAACTATTCCACTCCTCTTTTGTGTACACTATCACAGCATGTGTTGCGCAACAGGCCTTAGCCAGAGGTCTGCTTTTTTTTGTTGTTGCATCGTAACAAGGAGATCTGTCACAACGTGTTGGGGAAAAATCTGTCCTCCCTCACTGAAACTGATGCCTCCCTCTCTCTCTACCCCTCCTCCTCCTCCACTCTGAAGTCTTTCTATCAGACATGTTAACTCATGAGCTCCCTTTTTCAGATACTCAAAGAAATAAAACATCTGAACACGAAATTAAAACCAAGTTTAAAAAAAAAAAAAAAAAGAATGTCAAACATAGTCATTCTATTGTTCCCAGAACCCGATTAAAGGTTGCAAGATTAGTACAACCCAATAGAGCAAATTGTAGTGCCACTTTTTAAAGCTTTGGCTAAGAAGGCAAACTATTCGAGTATTAATACGCTGTAAACATTTGTTGTGTAGGATGTAAAATCTGTGGCACATAAAACAGAGAGCTACTAGACAACAAGTAACAGTACCTAAAAATAAGGAGTTAGTCTCCATTTTATAAAAATTATAATGGATTATGGACACATATAATTACATTTATAGCAATAAAAAGCCATACCATGTGCTTAGACATGTATGTTAGTGGATGTTCTGAAAACATGTTCGGCTAAGGGATTAAAATGAAACACTTTGCAAATCTAATTAAATGTAAAACAATGTTATCAAAAAAAGACAAATTCACTATCAACATAGGCAAAAATAATAAGTTTGGAAAGATTTCCTCTTTTCTGGGGAAGAAATCTTGTCCCAATAGTGGAGTTTAAGAATTTCAGAGTCTTGTTCACAAATGAAAGAAAAATGGAGTGGAAAGTCAGTTGGAGGATTGGTGCAGCATCTGAACTTATGCAGCGACTCGTCTGTTGTGATGAAGAGAGCGCCTAGCCGAAAGGTGAATCTCTGCCTGGGTGGATGTCAGCCCTTGTCTTACATCTTGTCTTTTGTCCCAGTTACTGGAAATGACACACATCAGTAAGACATTCAAAGCAGATCTGTGGTCCGTTTGTCTGGCTGCTTGTTTTTGTTCAGCATATTCTGTTCCTTAGTACTTTTCTTATTTTCCTTTGAAATCAGCACTATAGGCACCAGATGTCCTCCTTGTCTGGCCAGATGGAGGAAGCAAAAAATGCAAACACGCTAAAAAAAAAAGTGAACTTTGTTTTCAACTGAACTTAAAGCTATGAATACTGCAGTACTTTATTGTTTTTTCTTCTTTATGTAAATCAAAAATATTTTTACATTTTCAAAAATATAATTTCTATCAATGTTGTGGATGTAATCTTGTATCTATAACAAGAGTTGTACTGCTTCAATAGAATCCACAGTAAAGCTCTTGTACTGGTTTTATTTCACCCTATTGTGTATGTGCCGTGTGACCGTTGCTACCTCCTGGATTGTTTAAAATTTCTGCTTGATTTCTAAGCAAAATCAGAGATCTTATAATAGTTTTAGAATAAACTATTAAGTGAAGTTTTGATTTAAAAATGGACTGATGGCAAATACACAAGAAATGGAAAATTCAGCTTTCAATTTCAGTTGTACAATTCAGTTTCAGTTCTTGAATTCTGTTTTCTGGGTCACACACCTCGGTGCAAGAGAAAGCTACAGAAGACTGATAACTTGAGAGTTTGGCCGCTGGTCATTTGACATGTTGAGTGACACCTCGTCATGTCAAACTTCACCTGTGCTGCACTCCAGGTCCAGATGCCACAGGTTTGCTGAATATGACATAATTCTGTCATTCTGTGTTTAATTACTCTGTGGCTTTCTCAAGGATGCCTGACCCAAAGCATTTAATTTAAGAAATGAAACTGAACTGCTATGCCATAAGCCACAATACACTGTAAAAACTAACTTTAAACAAAACTGAAATCATTTATCATAATTTGTGTACTAAAATCATCTTGTATTTCGTCATGTTGTCTTTGTCTGACATAAATATGGTTTGTTGCTGACAAACTCTGACTGACCGTACCGTAGGACCTCCAGTATAGGTAGTCAAGCAAAGACATTACTCTAAAAGTTTAAAAATAAAGTTTTAAATAAACATAAACCCTGCTCTAAGCTTTAGTTAGACCACCAAAGCAGATGGAGTAGAAAGGACAAGCAATAAAAATGGATGTTTAGACTACAAGAGGAAGCAGACAAAGATAGACCAAAGCAAGAGGGGCCTTATAATAAATACAGATGCTAGTTTTACCTTTTGAAAAAAATAAGTATTTTAAGTTCCTTTGTGTCTGTGTTCCCTGGGTCTCATCCGGTGATCACACAGTGAGGAATAAATGGTGAATGATAACCCTTTGACCCAACCTGTGTGTGTTTCTGGTTTATTTTAGAAATCCAGGAAGAGGATGTGTGACTGTGTCACTGACTCATTCAGCAAACTGCAGCTGGAGATAGTCGTTTTAACGACCCATTACTAAAGGTCAGGAAGAATGGATACCTATTTGCCACCACATTTCCAACCAAAATGCCTACAACCCATCCATCCATCCATTTTCCGTTCACCCTTGTCCCTAATGGGGTCGGGAGGGTTGCTGGTGCCCATCTCCAGCTACATTCCGGGCGAGAGGCGGGGTACACCCTGGACAGGTCGCCAGTCTGTCGCAGGGCAACACAGAGACATACAGGACAAACAACCATTCACACACACACTCACACCTAGGGAGAATTTAGAGAAACCAATTGACCTGACAGTCATGTTTTTGGACTGTGGGAGGAAGCCGGAGTACCCGGAGAGAACCCACGCATGCACAGGGAGAACATGCAAACTCCATGCAGAAAGACCCCGGCCGGGAATCGAACCCAGGACCTTCTTGCTGCAAGGCAACAGTGCTACCAACTGCGCCACTGCGCAGCCCGCCTACAACCCTCCTAGATTATATATTACGTTACTTAAGTATAAATGTTCAAACTCTGAATTTTAAAAAAATCAGAAAAAAATATATATATGTGCTTTTAATGCTTTGCCATTTTGGTAGCTCAATAAAAAGCACAGCTTAAAAGTAGCAGCAACATTTCCAACACTTAGAATTTTAGTATAACCACAATATTTTCTTCAATCATTATTATTTTATGTTCACTCCCACAATCATTTTCACAATAGTAAAACATAAGAATAAAGAATATACTTTATCATCATAATCACTCTTTTGATCAAAAATAGCAAAGTTTTATTACTGGAAAAGGGATAAGTATATTTGTGAACAGTCGTATTTCAAAGAATTTCACTGTGGTCTTGTAACTTTGACAATGTTTTTAATAGTGTAATTTCTGATGCTTTGGGTGAAGTACATCACCCGGAACACACCACAACAAGTGTAAAATGTAGCAGTGGCAGTATCATGCTGCGGTGGAAGCTTTTACTTTGGGAATGAGTTTTATTGTGTTTGTTTGCGTTACGTTGCTCTTCTGATTGGCACTATTGCACATTGCTCTGACGTAATCATCATCATAAGTATCAAGAACACTTATGATGATGATTACTTTAGATTTTATTTGTATTAGTATAAAAGTCAAGTCAGTATTTGAAAAAGGAAGCAGAAAGGATTAAATCAGCAGTAAGTTAAGTGTTGAATATGAATTACAATAAAACAACAATATCTAACCAGGATCACTGTTAAGACTACTGAAAAAATAATAAGATTAATTATGATAAACTAAAACTATAAGTTGATGAATAACAGTGGGTTTTTATAATAGCAATAACTGCTGCACATAAACCTACAATCTTTTGAAAAGAAATTACTTAAAAGAACAGAATTTTATTCCATGTGCCTGCCCTGCGAAGTCAGAAATCTTCCGATGTTCATCTGGTCAGTGTTTGTTATTGGATAGCCCATCTTTCCACTGGACACTCTACTATGTTTGCCGTGGTGGGAGAGCAGCCAGAGTTATGACTGTGGTCCTATTACAAAACACACACTACAGCTGAGCAACCTTGCTGACTCGAAATGTCATGCCGCCTGCAGGAGACTCTGACTTTCTTGGATACAGTACATGCAGGACGTCTAACTTTCAGCGGCAGCAGCAGGTTTCCAAACAAAGTTGAACTGTGGTTGGTGTGTAACTCCAACAGCAAGGGCTGACTTGGAGTGGAAGGAATGTTGACCCCTTTGGGCCTGTGAGTTAAGAAAGTTAAGCAGTGTTGTTAAAAGGGGAAAGGGCATTGACATGGTCATGAATTAACAGGGAACAGGGATAATACAGAAATAGATTATAATCAGGAACTGTGCACAACATTATTCACATTAAAACAAGGTTAAGTTAACAAGACCAAGGGGATAATATCCACAAATCAGTAAGTCAAGCAGCTGATAACAGTTCAGCTGACTTAAAAACACCAAACTGTTATCCTTGGATTTATAGCATTTGACAAAGGCCTAATCAGTTCCATTGTCATATTTGAAAACATACAGCTACATATAAAGCAAAATAAAGTGAAAAATGGTGGCAGCAACTGGAAGCTTGCTAAGGGAGATTTATCCAAATTTTATTGGAGGAGTATGTATAATTTTGGCCATGTTTGATCTTTTCTTTAGAATACTTTTTTTTTACAGTCAAATAAGAATACTTGTGGTCTGCTTCCTCACTTTCTTTTCTTAGACTGTGACTTCCTTCATCTTTTCTGTTGTGAAGAGTAAAGCCGGCATGCACTGCACAGTGAAAGTTCTAATAGAGTGCTCGATTTTTCACGCTGTTGAAATGCTGCCCTCATGTGGTTTGAATTCTACATCACATGCAATTAAAACTATCACCACCGGAGGGAAGCAAATCCACAAATTTGAAAAGTCTGACGGGGACCCATTGGAGTCTCGCAATTAAAATATAGCATTTTAACTCGCCTGAAACAGCTACCGCATTACATGAATTTACGAGTCTGGGGATGCAACACTGTTTGCAGAACAAACACAAAACATAACCATCAAAGTAGATTCAAACCGACACAAAACAAAAACCCCTTGCTGGCAAAAGACTTGAAGCAACTGACAAAGAAAATATTCACTTTTCTGCTTGTCATGTGTGTGTCTTACTCAAAAGGTATAAATTCTTTGAATTATTTTGATGAATCAAGTGCCTTACCATTCGTGCCTCTCTAACATGTTTACATGTAGTAACCTTTATGATAGAACAACAAAATCATTACTGTGTAGAGGAAAAAAACGACAAGTGATTTTCATTATTTTAAATACAAAGTTTTTAGTGATATTCAGTCATCTTTACTGTATCTCTATGAAATAAAACCAAATGCAATCAAGTGGTTTATTGGGTTGCATAACATGTGAGTGTTCATATTTACTGGCCTATTAAATCTGTCACTTTATCCTGAACTAAACTATCCCTGTAAAATTAGGTAAGTTGGAAATGTAATCTTGCAAATGGAGAATAGTAATACTCTTTCAACTAAAATATGACATTATATGTACTACTGTAAAATTCTGTTCTGCACAATAGACTTGGTTGTTATTTATATAGTTTTAAATCAGTACATATTATTAACATTTTCTCACAATTGGTGGTGTGCACCTATAACACACGCTGCAACTTCCTCCGTTTAAATATGAAGCCTGCATCCAGGAAGCCACACTTTTGCCACCCAGCCCGGTTCTTCATTTCCTTTTAAAGCAGTGGAAGAGCCCCACCATCCCCTGATGCACATCACTATAAGTGCATGTCAATGAGGTGCAGATGACAGGAGTGCATTGTGAGATGGCTGCTGAGTGGGAAGCGCCATGTGACACTCCTGAATGGGCTGCCGGGGGTTGGCAGGAGGGAGAGGATGGTGACATCCACAAAGGCGCATTCAGGAACTACAGACTAGGTACAAGACTGGCACTGGTCCTCCTTCCCTTCCCTGAGACAGCAGGAGGAGGCTGTTTCTTGGTACGGACTGAATGGAGGAATTATTGTTGAAATAATAGGGGAGAGAAGGTTTATTATCCCCATATAGCACTTCCTTCAGTCTCTACATTGTGTCACTGCTTCATTGTGTGACTTACAACCTTGTCTTGTTCATGTGGCCTCAAAGACATAACGGTGTTTTTAGCAAGACAAACTTTTTATGAACACACGCACAGTCCTTGTAAAAGTGTTACTAACCTTCACTTTTTCTAGTGTTACAATCACAAACTTTGGTGTACTTTCGTAAGGCTTTAGAGGACGAATCGACTCTAAGTAGTGCATAAGTGAAGGAAAACGATGAATGATTTTCAAAAATGTTCTGCAAAGAAATATCTGAAGAGGTTTGGCATGAATTTGTGTTCAGCCACACTGACAGTCCTTTGCAGAACCAGCTGGAGGAAAATGCTCCCATAGCACGAGAGCTTTGTTCACCAAGTCTCATAATGTGAATGGTTTGTTCAGGGTGATGATTTTTGCATTTGTTCTGCAAAGTTTGTTTGGTCTCGTCTAACCAGAGCATCCTGATAAATGGCATGAGGGAACAAGGACTTCTTGTGGCTTTTCCCCCCACAACAATAGTTTTCTTTTTCTCCCTCCTTCCACAAGTACCAGATGTACAGAGTGTCCAACTAGTGGTTGTGTTGTCACCACATTCTTTTTCCTGAACTGTGGATCTCTGTCATTCCCCCAGAATGACAGAGGCCTCTTTCTTGCTTTTCTGATTAACGCTCTCCTTAGCAGTTGTGCCATATTTTCTTTACATTTTCAGATGACGAATTTAATAGACGATCAAAGCCTTGTATAATATTTTGTTACCTAATACAAACTTAGTTATACTTCCTCTCGGGCCTGTCTGCTACACTTTGTGAAGATGTATGTTCACAGATGTTCTCTGTGAGCAAACTTCTCAGCCATTTAGAGAACAGCTGCATAAATTCTGGCAGTACACAAGTATGTACTAATTACTAATTAGTGATCGTTGTTAAACTATGTTAAACCAATTAGCAATTAATTACTAATTGGTTTAACCTGATTTGATTTGGGGGAGATGAATACAATGGCATAGCACAGTTTTCACATTTCTATTTTTTAAATTAATTTGGAAACCTTCTGTCATTTTCCTTTCACCTCACAATTAGGCAGTACTTTGTGCTTACTTACACAAAAGACCAAGGTTGCAACCTGACAAAATGGGAAAATGTTCAATTAAATCGCCAATTAAATCTAATAAGCATGGATAATAATTTGGATACTCTTAACATTTCTGAATAAAATAATAATCTCGACATTTTTTACAGTTTGTTTATACTTCCAGTTTGACTTACTGGATAATGAAGTTCATTCTTGAGGCAAAATCTATTAACTCTAAATGTACGACTTTGTTTTAATTTTTAATCACCATGCATCTTCATCCTCCTCTCTCAGTGTAGCATCTCATCCACAAGGCTCTCTGTGCTTTAATCCTGCATGTAGCTCCACTCCTCCTCCTCTTCCTCCTCCTCCTTAGAGCCGATCTGACTGGGAGGAGGTGGGATCTACCCACTGGTGGTAGTGGGCGAGTAACCGCGTACGTGCAAGTCGTGCAGACTGCCAAGGACGATTGTCGGTAGCCAGAAACGTGAGTTTTCTCTTCGTTAACGGCGAACCCCTGCTTCAGTAAAATTCATCCACTAGGGACCATCCACCTTCTCGAGTTCGGACCAGTTTATTTTAAGCGATCGGAGCCTCCAGTAGCAGCAGAACGTCACACAGACCTACAGACAGACAGACGGACGGACGGGCGGAGCTGTGTTGTGTGATGAGGAGGTCGCCTCGCCGCCAAGCTTTGCGTAACATCCAGATAAGAAGAAGGGGAAATTTTTTGTCGTTTGGACTGCTTTCGGTTTGGGTCTGCTTTCAGTAACAGTCTGGTTTTGTGAAGAAAACACACAGCAGAGATCTAAAGCTACTAAAGGAGCTGAAGGGGAAATCACCGGTGAGTCTCTGTTTATGTTTCTTAGCTCACGTTGCACTCAAACAGCAACTTAGGGATGATGCTGCCAACTTTAAATGGTCTTAAATTGATCTTAGCTGCACTTTGAGCACCAAAGACATCATTTAAGGTCACAAATACTTAAACATGGACAAGAAGACTGCTTTATTCTGGCTAAAAGCTTCCTAAAATGATATTTAATAGCTTAACTCGGCCAGCATAACGCTCGCGTTATAAGTTATCCTTTCATTTGTAGCAGCTAAAAGGTTAGCGCTGCTCTGCTAGCTTAACCAGCCTCCTATTTGTGTCCAGTCCTGCTGTAAAGCAATAAAGTCTCCGAGGATGGGTAAGATACGGAGGAACGATCATTGCAAACCATCCGGGTGTCCAGTCTAAACAAATGACAGCAATTACGTCGATGTAATGGGTTTTACTCGGGAGCATCAACGTTGGTGTAGAGCTAAACTCTGACCCAAAACCAACCAGCCAGTTACAACAGCAATCACGTTAAAGTCCAATTCTTCATAATGGAAACAACATTAACGGGAGCATCTACGCCCCCCTTAGCGAAGCAGACCTGCTACTGTGAATCCTGTGCATGTGTGTGGACTCATCTGCCATTTCACTGCACCTATCGCTGCTAGGTACTGAAAATGGAGCTGACCCTTATGAATCAAACTGCGCGAAGCTTCATATTTTTAGTGCCATCAACTGGTTTTGGGAAGTAATGGTTTCCTAACCAGACCGCACTCTTAAATATAGAACATACACTGCAGGCAACAGACTGCAGGGTTTCTTGTCAGTCTGTATCTTTAAACAGGAAATTGAAGATTCCTCTGTGGCAGGGTGGATCGGATCCAAAAGTTCAGGTTTGTTTAACTTGATCCTCCAGGATCAATAGGAGGAATGGGGCGTTAGTTGTCCACAAAAGCAAAACGAAAAAACAGAACACAGAGCCTTACTAGCACATCAAGAAAATAAGATAAATCTAAGAAGGGTCATTTTCTTCTAAACTCACTCAACCTTATGATAACTGACCTAGTTAGTTATCATAACTAGGTGCTAATGCATAGAAAGGAAGCAATCAGAACGAATATTAAATCTTTAACCTGCTGATTTATCACAAACTCTGTATGAGCGATGAACAACAAATCACAGAAAACATTTTTCTTTTAAGTAGCTTCTTTCAGCTCAGTGTGTTCTCTGATTTCCTCTTTAAACTCTGATACTGAAAACAAATTAACTTTGCTCATTCACTTTATCATAGCATTCACAAGGAAGAGCACTGCTTTCCAAAGGGGTGGCACTGATTTGTGGTGCATTTACTGAATGGAGAAAGATTGGATTTTTGAGTTGTCACTGAGCCAGTCCAGCTGAAAATCATCTGATTTCAGTCAATCTCTGATACTTTGGTTCATTTCTTGTATTGCACTATCTGAATGTGTATCACCAACAACATTTGTGTCAATGTATCAGTGCTATTGTGTAGAAAAATATATTTCACCTCTGTTGTTATCTGGTGCTGTTTTTGTATTATCAAATATCCAGAATAGATACAGAAACAGCGTACTGTTGTTAATACACTTAAGGGCTGCAGTTAAACCCAGCCAGGCATTAAATTTATTAAATTTAAGGCCTATTCTATTGTGTTGAGGAAATATTACAAGAGTAGTGAGCCAAAGTGAGTTGGCACAGCGCTTTTCTAGTTTGGGTGCGATTTGCATCTCAAGTGCTTGCTTTGCTTACTTCATGAATCCATGAACTGCTATGCTTGTCTGTACTGAACACATACATCGAAAGTCAATCTAGTGAGCAGCAGGTCCAAACACTGAGATTTAGCAAAGGTTTTCCCCAAATGGAAATAATTATCACTTAATATAACATACAGTTGATATGATATGAATTACTGTGGATAGAGTATCTCCAAAAAAGTGAAAGTGGCCTGTGGGGTCATCTAAAGTCATTCTCACCGGAATCAGATTTCCATTATCTTTGTCCTGAGCCGAGTTATTTGCACTCCTAGCGGGTCTTCTGTTGTTGGTTTTATATCAGTAAAGTTAATTTCTTATTAGTTGCTTCAGTTCTGCATTTAGGATAATAAATTGTCTGTTTTCTGCTTTGAACCAAGCCCTGCCTCGAGTTACCCAGCATGTTTTATGCTGGGTAACTCATACCCAGCATGAGTTACCCATGCTGGGTTTTTCAGGTGTACTTTTTTCCCACATATTGTACACAACTGCTTCAGACCCAGATTATAGGGTCACTGAGGTGCACTCAGTAACCCTAAATCAGATTATCCATATAATGCATTCATCAGACCTCTGATCCAAAACCTGAGGTTTTCCTGCTGTTGCTTTAAGTGATTATTAAAAATGGCTTTCATCACATTGGCACATTTCTAAACTGTAAAAAAACTACACATATTATTTTGTACTTAACACGAGGAAGTTCATGGGTAACACCAAACTGAACTTCCTTTAAAATCAAGGCAAGCAGTGGCCAATCTGGTCTGTCTTCATTTTCTTTTTTCAACATTTGTCTTACAAAAGACAGAAACTACAGCCAACCATCAAGCTCAAATTTTAACATGGCATTTTGAGCAGAATAGAAAAACTGAGGTGCCCAGTAATTAACTGTTGGCTTGAAATTTATAGCACTCCTTTAATAAGGTATGTAACTCTTTTCAAAGGGGAAAATAAGTCATGTATAGCTGCATGTGTTTTAATACCAGTTATGTAAAGACCAAGCTAAAGAGGAACTAAGCATTACTACTTATAGTGTAGACAAGTTCCTCCAGGCAAAGGCTTATTTAGTCAAATTACATAAAAGTTTTAATATTTACTTTAAATGTAGTTCTTGTCAAAAACTTTCCACCAACAACCATTCCTGCCTGACTTTTACAAGCTGGACTGCTTCAGTACTTCCGGTGCAAAGAGTCAGTGCTTACCAAGGAGCCGCTTTCACATGGACTGCTGCCTTAAGATTTTCTGGGTATTTTCCAAAGCAACTGCATGTGGCAACACAAACCTCTGTAACGTGTGCTCCGGACTTCTTGTGCAATTTTTTGCGACAGCTATGTAGTAGGATTCTTACAGGAGTATTGCAATCAGTCGTTATTGCAAGCATCCATTTTGTTTCTGAGTGTAAAAAGTCTCATAAGGTGGTGCATTATGAAAAAAAAGGCAAAAGAAGAAATGAATTAAGTGGCCTTCCAGATGTCTTTTGTGATGGCTTTATAATCTATTATAGTAAAACTTAGTTATGACTCAGCAAGTAACAATTTTGTTGCCAAAGTAAACTGAAAAATATATATTTTTTAAATGTGCCACAGAATGATTAGTAAGTTTTTGCAAATATCTATAAAAAACATTACTTTGTGTCATTTTTTGACTTTGTCTTTCGTGTTCAAAGAATTTCTGGGATTATTTCCGATCATCTTTTGATACTGATATTAGCCTTTTCCAATTCCCTAATAAGTTTTACATATAAAGAATATTGAATATAGCTGAAAAAAATCCAAAATGTAACTGTCTTGCAAATTTGTATTTACTTATTTCATTTTTTTGACAACCAAACCAGATATCAAAGCATTTACTCATCTAATAGACAAAGCTCACTTTTGTTAAATACACCTCAAAAAATAGAAGAATTCATTATTCTTATTTTTTGACAACATTAATTCAAAAATAAACAGCATCCATTATTTTCTGACTGTTTATTCATTTATTCAATTTGCAAACTGAATCACTAGCACTCCTAAATAAGGACTGCCTGACCTCAGAGACTTCATGATGGACAGAATCTGGCTCTGCAAAAGGACAAAAACAGAGCAATTTTCCTATAGTATGCCCAGCCTCAGTGCTGTCTGCTAATGCCCCCTCCCTTGTTTAAATGGTTAGTTTGTATTTTCCTGTTGAGAGTTTTTGTGATGTTTTTTTTTTTTTTATCTGTATTGCCCTGTCTGTTGTGGAAAGATGTCATAGCACCGTAAACTCGATGGAAAATCAGTGTACTTTGATTGGTGGAAGCTAACAGCATGTCAAACGTAACAGTTTACAACAATTTAACAACAGTCCGCTGTAACATTTGGTGCAGCTCAGTTCAGCTGAGCGTCTAGGCTCCTATGTTTAGTTACCTTAGGTCAGCCTGCTGGCTAATTAGGGCTGTTGTAAACGAATATTTTAGTAATCGAGTAATCGGATAAAAAAAATTGCTAAAATAAAATATTGGTAAATCTAGCATAGCACCAGTGTTACTATCAGATATCAATACCAGTCCAATTTTTCATATTTAAGCATTCCTAACAATTACTTTTTTGTAGTTTAGAAAATTAACCTGTAACAATAAAAGCTCACTTTCTAAGTTAACCAGAAGAAAAGTTATAGAAACAACCAGTAGACCAGGGTACGAACCTAAGAATGGGGGGAGCAATACAGGATATTTATGGCACCTTCGTTGTCACACTCAGAAACTCATCTACCAGCCATGTACTGCCACGATGATTTCCGCCACTCGTTTGTTCAGACCAGGATGATATGAAATTTATTGTGCAGTTCGTCCGTAAAGCTACACTTACACTGTAAGCATCAACTACTCAGCCGCACCACCGTGTTCAGTCTATGCGCTCATCTGTATAAATACTCCTGCAGCGCTCTTCCCACCGTTCGCTTTGAACCAGCAGTAGTGAAAACACTAATCGCTATGAGTGTTTTCACTGAAAAATTGTCAGATTTTTAGTTTATGACCCAGAGGTCAATGATTAGGACCAGTCAAGGATGAAATCATTTAATTCTGTAACTGAGCCATTCTGAAAACCTTCTGCGGGTCAGCCATGGAAACATGTCTCTATGTCAACTGTTTTGGCTTAGGTATGTTTAAAAAGTTGAGAAAGTGTATTTCTAAAGCCTACACATTCATTGAACATTCTTTAAATAAGCACTCATTCTGAACTAGCTTGTGGTTAACTTCTAAATTATGGTACTAAGTTAATCTTTATTTTGATCCACCAATTATATATTGACCTCCTCTTGTAGCGGGTGGCCAACTCCGACAGAAATTTGTCAGATTTGCTGAAGTGAAACATAGAGTTGTTCATGGGGGGGAAAAACACTAGTGGTTGGGATAGAACTCTGCACGTTTATTTTTTACCAACTTAAGGTCAGATACTGTGATCATCGTTGGACTTCAGTGAGGCTGTTTTTAACTTACTACTTTTATTACTCCCCCTGACATAACAAGTTTTATTTTTAGTGACTGTGACCCATACTATGTTGACCTACGCTCTGCTTTTAGCAGCTGAAGAAACAAACTTTGGTACATTTATTAAAGTTTGAATGTGACCTTTTTTTTTTTTAAGTGTCACTGATTTTGCACCATTTACAACTTTAAAGCTGAACATTTTCACTACATGTTGATTTAATGAGGCGTGGTTGCTGAAACAAAACTAAATACACATGCCGGAAATTACAATTGGGAGTCAGAAAAGAAAGTAAAAGCTTAAAGTTTGATGGTAGCTCATAATAAGGTGATATTGAGTACTGTTAAGAGGAAAACCAGAGGGTCCTGAGATGGTAGTTGATGTAAGTGCCATGAGACAGCTGTTTGTGTCAGTTCTCCCATGTTTGTGTCAGCTTGAGTTACCCTGAGTCCTCTGAGAAATGATGGCGAGCAAAGGGGGAAGGAGAGCAAACCACCAACTGTAGTGGAGGTAAAAATAAATAAAAATAAAAAATGTTTTTTTTTATTTTTAAGCTTGTTTAGGGTGAGTTGCTGAATTTAGCTTCAGTAAAGCTAAGTATTGTTGTGAGAAATGCTTCTTTAACCTCCAGTGGTTCTATTTTGATTAGCAAATTTTGAGATATTGCATATATTTTTTTTTACCAATTTCAGGGATGTTATTGTTATCTGCATCAGTTGTTTCATCATTACTATGAGTGTTTTGTCAATACCTTTTTGTTTCTATAAAGGAAAGAGCTTTCTTTTACTTTACCAATGGCAAATTTTCCACCAGTTTAATAAATCAGTTTGAAACTGAGCTCTTTCTTTTGGCAGTAAACAAGTCAGTGATGCTGAAAATAGCTAACTTTTGGACTTCTTCCTGCAGTTAACAACTTCATTACCAAAGAGTGTTGGTCTGGTAGAGCTTAGATGATGGTGCGTTCACTGATCAAACTGAAAAGTGTCCAATTATTCAGTTACTTGCCGCATTTCTAGAAATACTGGCTTTTGTAATATTAACAACTATTTCAAATGCTTTTCTATAAACAAACCACATAAAGCACTACACCATAGATCACCTCATCCATCCACACTCACTATTGCACCGCATTCCCTGACAGACACACAGATTTTTGTGTTATTGTGAGTTTATTTGAAGACTTAAAAAATTCTCCTACCACAATTATGAACAAAAGACTGGCTAGATGATGTGACTCTGGCATGTGTCTATTTTGACTTTCAGTGGTTTGAAAGGTAAAGTTGGTGAATCCATGCTAACTTGACTCTTTTATCATGTCTGTGCTCAAATTGTGCTCAGATCACTTGTGAGATAAACCAAGAAATAAGTAAATGAGGAGAAATAAGTGGTGTACTCTTCTGAATAAGTCACCTATTACTTGTTCTGTATAAAAACTGTTGTAATTAATGGATCTGCTTAAGCTTTGCATTAAACCAACCTTTTTTTAAAACATGATGTATATTTGGTTTGACACTATGTGAGTGGACTACATGTGATTGAAGTATCATTTAATCGCAGGCACTTCATGATCTATTCCAGCACATTTTAATGAGCCCCTTCCATGCCTTGTGGGGCCCTGGTGTTTGTTGCTGCCCTTTGGCATATAAAGTTTCAGATGAGCACATTTTGTGGCAGCTAGTGGAAATTTCCACTTCTCATTCAGATGTGTAACTATTATACAGTAGACTGCTGACAAGAACTACTGTACGAAGCCAAGGTGAAAGTATTTACAGGAAGCATTGTGGTATTTGTTAAAAATAACCGCATGAACTTGAAAAGTAAAGTGTGCAGTGTTTTTTAGGCTTGGCATTTTTACTGCTTCTTTGATTGAAAACAGTGGCTGTCTGACTCATTAGCTGTTTGAAATGACAATTTGAGGCATATAGGCTTAGGAGGTCATTGTTTGCTCTTGTAATATGTGTGCAAATGGCTCAGTCACAATAAAGGATAACGTCTGGGCGGAGAGGTGGGTGGCTGTTGGGTTTTATTGCAATTGATAAAACCCTATAGCCTGCCAAGCATGACAAATAAGTTATGCAAGGCTTAACTTACTTACTAAGGAGGATAGGGAAGCTAATTGTTTTGTCTACGCTGAAACAGCAAAAGAGACAGGAAATCCAACTGTGTGATGCAGGACATTCAGTTCTGTGTAAAAGTATTTGCTCCTTCTATAAGCTTTTATTTTTCAGAATTGCATGGTTCAGATCTTCAGATTGTATTATCAAACATAACCTGGGTAAATACAAAAAACACTTTTCTAAACCTAATACCTGGCTATTCTACTATTTTCAGCAGTAAATATACCATTATTAATGACCAGTAATCGGGCATCAGTTTTTACGTTGCTGTTGAGGAAATTTGCCTCACTCTGCTTTGTGGATTTGTTTTATTTCAGCCACATTGAAAGGTTTTGTTTATAGTCATGCCACAGCATCTCAATTGTATTTAAGTCTGGCCTTTGACTAGGCCAGCCCAAACCATGCCTTTTGTTTTATTTCAGCCTATGTGAGCTGCTGGTCCGCATTAGATCATTAAGCATAAGGCCTCTTAAGGCCAGACACTAGAGCAGAATTCAAAAAGAGATTGAAGATAAAGTTACTAACAGTCCCAGGCCATCTCTCTAAGCACACCATGTATACATGGAGGTGATGTTCTATTTTTGTAATGCTGTTAGTTTTATGCCAGATGTGAAAGAAGGCCCATTTTCCTAGAAGTTGAACTTTTGTTTCACCAGTCAACTAAGTTTTCCCCAAAGATCTTGGGAAAAATCAAGATGTTTTGTGTCAGCTAAGGTTTTGACATTGGAACTCTTCCATGGATAACACATCTCTGTCCAGTCTCTTTCTTCTTGTTGAAACATCAACTCTGACATTAACTGAGACTAGAGAGGTCTCCAGTGCTTTATACCTTGTTGTTCTGGGTTTGTTTATGACCTGGAGGAGTGGTGAATCTGCTCTTTGAGTAGTTATTGTCAGCCAGTCCCGGGAAGATTCCTTAGAGTTCCACGTTTTCTTCTTTTGTTGATGATGTCTCTCACTGTGGTTCACCTGAGTCCCCAAAAAATAGATGTTTAATACTTTTTTTCACAGCAGATTGAGCAAGGATTGAGACCTTTGCTAAATTTTACTGACCTCACAACAGTTGCTGTGCAGACCATGTAAAAGATGCATACACCAATAGTCTCACAGCTGTCAAAACAACAAAATCCACAGTCACAGATCTGACTGAAACTAGATCAGTTTAAGACTTTCAATTGACCTAAATTCTATGTAGTAAAGACAAGTCAGCAGTCCTTATTTTTGTATTTGCAGTAATGTTAAACCGTCTATTTTGTACATCAAGCTCAAGACAGTGGTGTTTAAGCAAAACTTGTAAGATTAGCTGCTCTATTAAATAACTTTATTTTTTATCTTATTTTCACTTTTGCTAGTTATTTGGAGTGGCCAAGCATCTTGGCAAATAATAGGTATTTCTCCAAACTGGCCTCCTGTCAAATTAAACTGATGATTTATGGTGATGACTGGAAAACTACAGCAAATATTTGTTTTGACCAACAGCATCGATCAAAATGAAACTGTTGTATTGAGCAAATATGTCTTGATGACTCATGTGGTAACTAGAAAGTCCCCTCATGAAATGTTGACCTCTAGTCCACTGTGTAGTATTGATTGACCAGAGGTTTTTGTTTGCTTGGAGCAGTTGTTTTTTCCAACCTGTTTATGTTTTGGAGTTGTCTTTTGAACAATTTCCAATAATGTGTAGATTGAGATGAGTAGGACTAAGAGGCTTGTCAGCTGTTTTGTGTTCCCTACAGGAAGTTCCCACATAATCAAGAACAGTGTTATGGTAATAAAAAATACCAAACTAGCCTGGTAAATCTCCTGTTTACACAGAAAATTAGAATCTGCAAAGAACAGATAAGGTTTATAAAAAAAATTTTTAAAAATCAAGAACTTAAAACTAGTGTAAACAAGAGGCAGTGAAAACCAAGAAATAAAAATCAAAACATAAGGAGAAAAACAAGTCAGATATGTAAAATAAAAGGTTGGGGCCATATTGTCATGTATGATTCTGCATTTACTTTGTTTTATTTTATTAATTATCATCCCATTTCTTGGTTGTTTTCCCCCCTCCAGTTACTTTCTGTAGAGACCACTTCAATAAATTAGTGAAATAACTTTCATTTTCAATAATACTCTAACGCCATGATCAAGTGAAGCATATCACATTGATTAGATATGGATTTATGGAGAATGATAGTGCTGTAATAATTAGTCTTTTTTACTATAGCAACATTAAAAAGAGTAGTAACTAAATGGTTTAAAACAACTGTGATCTATCTTTTTTCCTTTTAAAGTAAACACATTCATTTTTGCTCTTGTGGGACCCCCCCCCCCCCGCGCGCTCCGTCCTCCGTCCCCCGTCCCCAGTCTCCCCCAAAAAACAAAAGACTTCTCAATCCAAAATTAGGTTTTTGGCATTTGAAGGCATTTTAACAGTATAATTTAAAATTTAAAACCGAGGAGTATTGTGTCTGCTCTTTCTCATCTCTCATGAATGTGACGTGCTGTGCACATTCTTGTTGCTCATTACGTAATGGGGTGAGGCCATGTGAAAACAAATAAGTGAGAGAGAAGAGACGATTTTTAAGAGAGTTGGAATCAAAGATAAAATCATTTCTGCCGTTGAGCAGCCATGAGATGCTGTTCGTTAACATATCATACCATGTTTACCTTCTCTTATGGGATTATTCCCTTGGGCTGTTTGGAATTACGTCAAAGGGAGAGCTGAAAGGGAAACAAACCATTTTATAGAATCCATTAGAGTTGGGGCATATTAGATTTTCTTAATTGGATACTTGCATTCTTTTATTTCAGAATTACAATATTTGTGAAAAACAATGCGATTACTTACCTAGTGAAATTCGTGTTCAGCTATTAAATATCTAGGGCACCAGAGTAACCTCATTGGGCTCTGTTTTATAAAATTGCAAGCCTGTCAACCACTATACAAAGAAGTCATGCCTCACTTGTTTGGATAATGGTGGAAGTTATTCACCATAACTTTGTGAAACCACTGAGTCATTACTGACCTGCATGGAAAACTCAGCTCTTTGCTTCTCTTCTTGTTTTTGTCTTTTTCCTTGAATTTCTTACCGGTCTGAGTGTAATGTTGTTCATATACACTTATTGGCAGTGTTTCACTCTAGATACATTTCTGGGTTATGTGGGATGTTAACTGTGAGTGGGTTTGGATTTCTGGATCACTGGGTGCTCCCAAGATACTGTCGGTCAGCGATTCTTGACACCAAAGGAGTTGTTGGCAGATTCAATGTCGTGGCACCTAGTTGAAAACTGAGTCACATAATCTAATTTCCATGAGTAATGACATTTTTACAATAATGTTCTCTAAAGACCTATGATCACGAATTATCGTGCTCATAATGTCATGTAAACACCAAACCTTTGCCAAAAACTAGGACTATATTAATGTTCAAGTATGTTTGTATATTGGTTAAAATGCTGACAGTGGTAATTACTTAAACAAAGGTACCAGAGGAAAATTACAACCATAACAGAAAAAAGTGAATCATAGCTTTTTAAATTCAGCAGACAAAAATAAAAAGTTAGGTTTATTTATTGGGGCTGGACAAAATTATACTCTTTAAGCTTGTTAATCTGTCAAGAATAAAGTTTTCTTCTTCTTTTCTTATTTATTTGAACCACATTTTCACAAACACAAATGGTTACTGGAACTTTTATGTGACAAAATTACTCAAAATAGCACATACATTGTGGAGCAGAAGGAAAAATATGGTTTTTCAAAATGTTTCATGAATAAAACAAAGTTTGATGGGGATTAACAGTCGGCTCCCCTTTTACTTCAATCCTAGCTGATAGTCTTCTACCAGTTTTGTACATCTAGAGGCAGAAAGTTTTGCCTATTCCAAGTCTGCAGTATCATTCAGGCTCAGCCAGTTTGGACTTAGAGAATTGGAAATGATACTGTTAAAGGTTTGCTACAGATTCTCAATTGGCTTAGGTCTGGACTTTGACTGGGCCATCGAAATACATGCTTTGATATGAAGCTTTCTATAGTTGCTCTAATTGTATTCTTAGTAGTTGCTCTCCTCTGCACCAATGTTAGTGCCAACATATTGTGCATCCCCTAAATGCAACATTCAATCCTATAAATGCACCTTTTAAATTTTGTCTTCACTTAAAACCGGATGCTCATTTGTGCAAAAGCAAAATGCTGAAGATTTGCATAAACTGGTTAAACCTAAAAGATACATAATCTAAATTGAAAGCAAATAGCAGATGCATCTTTCAATGTCCAACAAATAGCATAGAAGCAATACGGCATGCATAACATTTAGCTTTATGTATGGCTAATACAATTTAATGAAGCTATATGCACATACAACCCTGCTATTTTAAAACAGACAGATGCAGTACCTGGTAACAGTATTAGTACCCCTGGAACCTTTTTATATTTCATCCTGTTACAACAACAAAGATCAAAGTATTTCCTTTTTATTTGTTGACCAAAAGAGAATGGAGATAGAACATTGTTTTCAACTGCTTTTTCCAACTAAAAACCTAAATTTCAAATACTAAGACCTGATAACAATTTATAAATTAAGAATAAGTACATCTGTGTTGTTCTGTCACATGCTCACTGAAGTTGGTGGTTGCAACAGAACAGAAATGTGAAAAAGTTCAAAGGGAAAGTGAATTACTTTTGCAAGGTGCTGATTGTGGCTATTATGCTACAGCAAAAAAAAAAAAAGTTTAAACTATCTGCATATCATTTGTTTAAACAAACCCCATCATTAAAGCCCTATAAACTAATTCATAAAAGTAATGCCATACCATTAGCAGCCTATTGGTCAAGTTCTCCCACTCAAAAGGAACATGACTAGACATGTCCACATCTTCACTTAAAAGGGACCATGGAAGAGGAGGAGGAGCAGTAGGAGGAGGGGATGACAGGAATAGCTGTCTGCTCCTTTAGGGACGCTGTCTCAGGCCTCACCCCACCCCAAACAGCTTCATTCCCTGACACTCCCCCTGTGGAAAATTTTAGGACCATTAACAATCCCCTGGATAACCATAAACTCGCCCCCACACAAATGGGTACTCAGTTATACAACATCAGGATAACCTCAGCCCCTGAACTACTGCTACACTCAGTCCTTGCATAAGGAACCCCCTCCTTCTCAACACCCGTAAGATATGCCTCTCTAAAGCTTTATGCAAAGGAAGTGTTCCTACATCTACCTTATGTATCTGATGGTTCTCTTTCGGATAAATGTCTAAACATCTTACTGTGACCAAAAATTAGCAGCTGGGCTAAGTTTCATGGATGACTGCAGCAAACAAGTATGCAGGACAGGAAGTTTAACGAGGACACAAAGGCCGGTCAGGTTGTGCGGAGCGGCATAAGAACTGAAAGTCAACAACACTCTTCAGTCTTTAAAGATATCATCATGCCTAGAAATCTTAGCAGCTGGCAGGGGATTTCACTCAGCTCTTTACATAAATCTTTGACAGGACAAACAATTTAGCTGAGTGATGAGGCTGCTACATTACACTTATTAAATGGATCCAACAGAGCTGGTACGAAAACATCACCCAATCGCTCCCACGAGGAGAGAGATTTTATGGCAGGTCAAGGAAATTAAATACTTGAGATTTTAGACCATTTTTATATCATCTACTTCTTACCAACCCGACGGTTTAAAGTTGCTTTAATGAGATTCCAAAAAAGGTTTGGACTGACCAGCTTTTAATTCTGCATACGCACCAACCTGTTGGTGCACACTGCTGGTCAGCTTGTCTAAATGAGGCTACTATACTTTTCCGTCACTTACAAATGGGACAAATTCACATGCAGAGTTAAACAAGTATTCTGATGGTTGAAAAGTAGAAAGAGGGTTGCGCACCGTATTAAGGTAACACTGCTTTAGTTGTGAAGTTTTCACTGTACTTCTGTTAAGCAGCCGATTGTTGAGTCAAACACTTTGACTCATTAAACAGCTAATATCAGCTTATTTGTCTCCCATAAAACTTAAACTAGAAGAAAGAATAGTTTTGTGCAACTTATGGTTCGTTCAAAACTACAATTAATTTCAGTGGATGTTTATTCTTTATTTTTCTTAGATCTATGAATCAAAACAAGAAAAAACATTGTATGCATATGTATATATTTATGTATCTAACACTACTGTAAAATTATAGGTCAGGCCAAAATTATTCGAACCTTTGCAGATCTATTTTTAAAGTAACTTTTAATGGAACTGCACATAATTCACATATGCTGACCCCATATGCATATGAATGCATGTATCAAAGACATCATTTTCCCCTATATTTCCAGCTCTTTAATCTAAAGTTGAAGGTCTAACTTTGTAAGATCATCTGTCAGACATTTCCTCCCTTATTTGAACACAAACACATCACTGAGGTACAACAAAATGACTAACACCCCTGGAAAGACAAAACAGTTTGACATTTCACCATTTTTTAAATAAATTAACCTATTACCAATCGTTAAAATGACTTGATAAAACATGTAAATTCATGCAGACCACAGATTCATGCATGTTGCATTTATTTTATGTACACATACCCAAGTGGTGCCTTCATGCTGAAGAACAGAAAAGTCTGCACAGACTTGCAGCACAGGCCTCTGTAAAGTGACATAATGTGTTGTTGAGAAAGAAACGTGTGAGTTTGCTGCTGGTAAGATTTTTGGACCACAGTACTTCTGTCTCCCTTTCATATCAGCTCACATTGAACCCGTGCCGCTCTCCACTGTGACTCCTTTTTGGTGTCTCTGATGAAAGACATAGCAACCTCCCCTTGCTTATCAAAAGTCAGAAACAGGCACCTCTGGAAAAATCGGGAGTCAAACACACTGACAAATCTACAGATGAACTGCAGAAGTATCCACACCTCTTCATTTTATCATACAACCACAAACTTCATTGTATTAAACTAAGATTTTATGGAGAAGACAAATGCAAAGTAGCTATAAGTCATATTAGGGGGCAAAGAAAAACTTTGGAAGAAGATGAGACCATATTTAAATTTTTTAGAATAGATGCAAAGTGCTATGTGTGACAGAAAAGTAACACTCCACAGGACACTGCATGCACCCTACCCACAATTGAAAATGGTGGTGGCAGAATCATGCTGTGGGAATGCTCATCAGCAGAAGCAGATTTTAAAATGTATGGAGCTAAATATGGTCCAACACTGAAAGAACACACTAAAAATGGTGAGGGCCAGATCATTAACTGAACTCTTTTTTTTAGCAGGCGATGGTACCAGGTCACATGGCAACTGAGCAATAAAATGTATTATGCTGTACGGACAACTGTATTGTTAGTGACTCTTTCAAAAAAATACAGTTGTCAGAGAAACCATGTTTGTGCAGATTACTGGATGTACAGTATGTTCAGTCTATAAAGCCAATTTAAACAGTAATACCAAGGATCAGCTGTCAGAGCCAATTTACCTTCGATTTCAGTAAATAGGAGTTAGGCCGCACAGTATTGGGCAATTGGGTTGAAATATTGATTCTTTCAACACTTTAAAATTAAAGAAGCACACTTCTGCTTGCATGTAGGACTAACACTTTTGGCATTTTTAACTTGATATTTTTTACTGACCTACGAGGCCAATATGAGTATGAAAGGGATTGATGTGGCCCCCCAGATTGTAAAATTTGTAGGTCTGCAATAAATACTGTTGATCTTCCACAAGTATCTTTTTAGTCTGTTTACTGATTTTAACATTTAAAATACCTGAGCTGTTCATTGATAATACAAAAGATTCAAAATAAAAATGTTCAAACAAACTTTCAGATTTACTTTGTACTGTTATGTCAACACATATTATGTGTCTCTCAGTGCAGACAGAATGTGCAACTACTTATGTTTTGCATGTTTTATTTCTCTCTTAATCTAGAATATCCATGAGCTCCGATTTCCCACACTACGGTTTCAAGATGCCAAATATAGGGTTCCAGAACCTTCCTCTTAATATCTACATTGTGGTCTTTGGGACAGCCATCTTTGTCTTCATCCTCAGCCTCCTCTTCTGCTGCTACCTGATCAGGTAAGAGCTGTGCACATTTTAGTTTTGGATTAGAGCTTCCTGGCTTTGTCATGGGGCCATGGCAAAAAGTGTCATACAGGAACTTCTTTAGCGTTGCAACTTTACTGAGTGTAGTAGATCTAAGGTCAGATGATTCTACAACATCCACATCCGCTTCGGAGAAAAAGCTAGGACAAGTAACAGAAATGTGTTATGACTTATCTGCTTTACATGAACAAAATTTCTCGATGGTTAATAAAACACAAAAACAATATATTAAGTAATTTCAAGTTATCTGCCATATTTTGCCAGCAATACACACAGCAATGACCAAACCTGGTGTAACGCACCACCAGATTTGAGTTTTATAACTACTTTACACTCAATTTATGTTTACCTTACCAGAAAAAATTATAGGTGGTAATCATTTTGTCTCTTTGTCTATTTGTGACAAAAGAAATTTAAGATGAAACAGATTTCTAAGCAGTGCAGGAATACCGCAGTTGACCATTAGTTACTAGCAATGCTAATGTTAGCAGTTTTTATAGGTCTGGATGAATTTGATCATTTAAAATACTTACACTGGTCAAATCCTAAACTGGATAATGCAACAATGGATAGAACCTTTGAAACATATCTATTTATCTTTAATTTATTTTATTTATAAAATGTTATTTGTGATTTTTCTTTTTTTTTTTTGCTTCAGAAATACCTTAGAAAACACAATTTATAGAAAATAATCAAAACCCGTTTGGATATTCTGCACTGATTACAAATCCTTTCAAACATTTTTATTTGTAGACCCCTTATGTTTGCAATAAAATTTAGTTTTTAGTTTTTCGTTCTTCCAAAAAATTGATACATTTTTGTCAGACCAGTGTCGTATAAAGTCTCATTTCATTAGCTGACTGTGTCATTACACCCACAATACATATTGAATTTTTATTCACACTATACCAAATGTCTGTTCTGTTGAGCGACTTGGGATCCTGAAGAATGTCACAACAGAAGGCATTGATAGCAACTTTTAAATCAAACAGTAGAAAATCTGTCTGTGTCTGCATCATTGACTAATTGTATATGAAGGCCATTAGAGTGTATAGAATATGATACAAGCATGTTTACAACCACCATACTGTGTGGCATTGCCACTGCTTTTGTTTATTTCTTCCTTTTTAAAATGTGACGATTTTTGTGTCTAAAACCGTTTTCAAAAATGGATAGAATATTTCAACAGCACAGTTTGGAGAAGACACTTTTCTTAATACAATTATCTAAATTATTTAAGAGATCTAAAGTTGCTTTCTATGATCATGGCACTTGAAGTCTCTTAACCTCTCCATTGTTCTCATTATATTCGTTTGTGTTCCAGCCGTACCACTATTTCTTCTGTATTTGTTAGATTTCCACAGTGATTTTAAAAGTGCCAATTTTAGTACTTTATTTTAGTCATCTGAAAGCATGTTTTAATCCAGCAAGATTTAAGAGTAATCCTCTAAATATCCATCATACAAAAACAATCTTTACTTCAGTAGTTAATTCCTCGCCCCTTTATAAACTACTGGGTATAATCAGATTATCCTCAGTGCTGGAATTACAGGGTTTTTGTTTTCAGCCAGTAGCAAACTGAACACACATAATGCACTACATTGTTTTATCTGAGACAGTGAGAAGCAGCAGTTTCCCCTAAAACTCTCCTCTCGCCATCTTGCCATATCCTGTCTTGCAGGGCAGAGGGTAAGTAAAAATAACTACTCCTACAATATCTCATCTACCTGTGAATTAGAAACACTTCATGGCTTACATATAGTTCCGTGATTCAGTACTGAACGTCAGGATCAGCTTAGCAACTAGAAGTAAAAAGAGACCTTTTTGCTCTGTAAAAGATTTCTTTTACAAAGCTACAGAATTAACTTTACAAACGATTGGAGCAAAATTACTTGTACACACTTTCCAGTATTTGCAATGTTCAGTTCAGTGCATTCTTGCTGAAAACTGGTAATCTTAGCTATGCCCATTTGTTTGCAGTGTTCTTGTACACCTATCATTGTGGTTACAAAAAAAAAGCACACATCAGAATTTTTGCAGCAGCCGCAAAAATTCAGCTACAAATTTTCTTCAGCAAAAAGTTGCTAAATGTTCCAAAAAGGCATTTTGTGAGGGATTTTTTCACTGCATGCAACTCCTCAGTAAGTGTTAACCTTTATTTAATTTGCATTTGGAACATTTTATGGTAATAAATGGCCTTGTATTCTACTGAAGGGGCCCACACTGTTGTCAGATGGTGTGTTTACAAGTGACTTGATTACAAATGTGTAATTTGTATCTTTTCAGTCCTGATTATGATGATTTTTCTGCTTTGAAAATAATTCTGGTGAAAACCAGCTTAGCCTTAAAGGTCACAGAAGGCTAATTCTGTTTTTTTTTTGTTTTTTTTTTGCATCACATCTCTTGCTTTATAGACAGATGATTAAAAGATGCCAGTGTTAGAGTTGACATGCGAAATTTCAGCAGAGACAAATTTGCACACACACTTTGACACAAGGCAGCCTCTCACAGAAACCCTCAACCACCTCTCTCAGTGGTTTATCAGCCTGTCCACACACGTGTAAAATATGTAGCATGGTTTGCCTAAAGGCTTACCGTGTTCGTGTTGCATGTAGTCCTGACTTTCTGCAAATTAACAATAACAGTTCTTGAACAGTTGGTTTATTTGGTAGTGCCAGCAAAAGATCAGGGAATGTGCAACATCCAGATATGAAGAAATGAATAAGAAAACATGGTTTTATCAGAAATTCATTTCTTGTGTGAAAAGTTGGAGACACTTCAATTGCAAAATAGTTGTTTTTTTTTACATTAGAGGAATATTGACAAAGTTTTGCGCACGTTTGTAATGGGATTGCAGCTAGAGAAGTTCTTGGTCTAAAAGAGAGAGAAACAAAATTCATCTGCATTGACAACCTTTGCTTGCGGACTAAATCACCTGCTTAAATTGCAGACCGAATAATGATGAAAGTCTCAAACAACCAGTGGGCCATAATTTAGACACCCCTGACTTAATGGTTTGCAGGCAACAACACTAATGTTAAAACTGGCCTCAAAGCTTCTTATTGGTTCTAAATTGAAAAACGGTTTTAGTTTCACCAGTCTCCACTACATTTGCTCAAAATGTAAAATATTTAGTCTTGTCAATTCTCATTTGAGTAATTCTGGACTGATCCCAGATTTTTTAAAACTCACTTTGAAATTCATAAAACCTTTCTTCAGTTGGTATAAACCAACTGAAGATCATTTTGATGCCTTTTTGGCATGAAAATCACCATTTGTAAGTCATACGTTTTTCAAGTATTCATAAAAAACCTAAAGTTTTGTAGCAGCACAACTGGAATATCCAAACTTTTTTCTATTTGTTAAAACAAATAAAGGGAATTCGTAGACTTTCTGAAAATTTGAAAGACATTATGAATACAATAATGTGTAACGTCTCAACTGAATGCATCATTACTCCTTAATGCCCGATGCTGATTTTGATACTGCTCTGCAATTCAGATTTTCTGATACTGAGTTATATTGGCTGGTCAATTGGCTGGTACGTCAAGCAATTTCCATTATTAATGTTTCAAAAATATTTTTCAAACTACACACGCTGGATGGCGAGAGATGTCACATTCTTTTCATTTATCCTCTTCATCTGCCTTCATGACCCAGTCGAACACCCCACATAAATCATTCACAATCCAGTGACCGTTTGAACTTTGACCCCTTGGCCCCCCAAACCATTTGGTGTCTCTGCACCTTTACATGCTGACCTCTTTCAAAATGTCAGTTTCTCTCCTAGACTGTGCTGCTTGTTTTACAGATCCCTCTCACTCTGCTGCGAGAGGTTAAGGTTACTAGTAATGGAGGTAAATCTTACAAACCTACGAATTTCTTTTGTCTGTTTTGCTTTTTTTCCCCCGTCCCTTTTCTATATTATTTAATCTCCCTCTGAAGTATGTTCTGTGGATTCTCTTCTCATTAAATGTCCATCATGTTCTCTCGCTGTTCTCTGAAGTATGTGTATTTAAAGCTCAACTTGTGTCTGTCCCAACTTTCTTGGAACTGTGTAAGACTTGTCTAAACAGCCTGCAGTTCCTAATGGCTGTTAAAATCTGACTTAATTATAGTTTTACCTCAGGTGCAGTGTTTTGTAAAGAAAGGAGGGCTTAAAGTATTCCAAGAATATCACCTGTTTACATGTAATTTGACTTACTCCTGCCTTAGTTGGCAAAATAAATCTCTAAAGATTCTAAGTTTTGTTTCAGGAGATATTCTGCCTTCTTTCTGTGTTTGGTTGATTAAAGCCATATGTTTTTAGTCAGGAAGTTATTTTTGGCCTGGTGAATTAAATGACAGACTGAACTTTGTGACTCACCACACTCTGCCAAGACATTTATTCTGCTCTTTCTTTTTTGACCTTCTCTCTAAGAATATTATATGTAAAATTATCTTCTGATGCGTTTGCTAATTTACATGAATGCCAACGTTGTTGGATAATTTGTTCTCTTTAATCAAAGCCAGTTTTGTCCACCTCTTTTTTTTTGTCCACCATTGCAGGATGCAGGATATGTATCCATGTTAATGTTTATCAGTCAATTACTAATCAGAAAGGTGTTTTGTCTGTCCGTCTCCCCAGGTTACGGCACCAGGCACACAAAGAACTATATGCATACAAACAAGTAAGATAACGCTTGCAAACACACTCACACAGTTCCTATTTGAATTTTGCATGCATTTATCATTGACTTGAATATAATTTTAATTAACATTAATGTTACATCTAATCTCTTTGTTTTTGCAGTGTGGAAAGGTTATACACCATACTACTGCAATCACTTTAAAACCAAGAAATGGGTGCACTGGTTTGGTCTACTGGTTTTCTCTTATCATCACAGGGTCAAATATATACATACACTCTACTGAGGTTTGAATTGATATTTCTTAGCTGGTTCCAAATCAAAACCCATCAGCTATCTTCTGGCATAATTATGAATGAAGATAGACACTGTTCTTAAGAGAGGAAAGGAAAAACCCATTTAATTTGGCTGGTTGCTTGGCACGGACTTTTCTAAATACCTGTTCAGATGTGTCAGAGTTCAGTTGTTTCTCCCAACTGGTGTTTGGCTGAGCTTTCACTCCTGCCCCCAAATAAAGGCTTTATATTCATGGGTAAAACTCTGGTTAATTTAAAACGCACAACACAACTCTAGTGTAAAGCCTCCTAAGATGTTTATTGAGTTTTGGGCATCAAGGACAGTAAAAGTCGATCCAAATGGGCCAATGTTTTGTAGGAATGGAGAGTCTGAAAGAACGTCATGAATTATTGCATCCACACAGTTTTTGCAACTGCAATTTTGCACAGATTGATATTGGGATGTTAAATAGGGTTGAGGTTCTGGCTATTCCAGCAGCTTAATGTTGACATGCTTTATCTATTTCAAAATGGATTATTACTGTGTTTCTGGGAAGTAAATATTTGATGTTCAGTCATCAGATGATCTGTACCAGTTCTGTGTAGAAAAGTTGTCAAATATCCAGCTAGAATTTTATCAGAATCTCATTGATGGATTCAAAACACAGTGTTGACAGAAAGTTACTAATGGAGGTGTAACCAAATATTAGTCAGGGAGTATGTGTATATCTGAGCCTGTACACTCGATTTTGACCATGTGTGGATTGGAGAAAATATGCAGTAATCTTGAATTTGTGCACCAAGTTCTTGTTTCTTCTTATTATTATTATTATTTTTAAAACACAGCTGTCCATCTTCCACCAACTCAAAGATACAGCAGAAAATTGATCTGATATTTATGCTGATGATGAGTATGCAGAAATGTATAGTGATGTATTACATTGTGCATTACGTATCAAATATATTTTACTGGGGTAGTGAAATGCATAAAGTCTATCAAATTGCAGAGAAAAAAAAGTCCTAAACCCCCTTATCTTTGAAGCACACAATTTCTGTTGAGTTAGATTGACAGCTGTTGGTATTTCAAGACTGTTGTTGCTTCTTTAAAAAAAAAACAATAACGTAATTTCCCTGTGCACTCACACTCTCGACTTGTAACCTCAAAACATCACAACATTCGACTACTCTGCCGGTTATGGAACGGCATCAAGCTCAGAGTTTGCAAACACACTTCTACACATGGATGTTTTATTTGAAAACATCCATCCATCCACGTTCAAATCAGCAGCTGATTTGAACTTATTCTATCAAATCTATTTTATTCATTGTCTAAAATAATGAATAATACAATAGAATTGTTTCCTTTAACTATATTAAAAAGGATGTTTCTCATCAGATTTTTGGTTTCCCCTTCAGGTCATTCAGAAGGAAAAAGTCAAAGAGCTAAACTTGCATGAGGTAAGCACTAAACTTTTTAGATTTTTCAATATGAAAATTGTCTGCTCTTTTGTCGTCGTTGGAATACTCTGAATTTAACTTATTCTGTTTTTGGATCATAAAATAGAAAGTTGTTTGCTGTTGAGCTACTGTTCAACAGCAAACTGAACTGTTTGCTGTTGCTGTTGAACAGTAGCTCAACAGCAAACTATTGTTGAAATATTGTTCAGCAATAGTTGAACAATAGTTGAACATTGTTCAATAGTTGAACATTGTTCAACATGTTGAGCAAACATGTTGTGTTCACTTAGCGTTGTGTTTAGGTGGAAGCTAATAACAGGCTGTGTTGTGCAAAAGCTCCTGAACCTGACTTGTTGTGTAGCTATTAAAATGAAAATATTTCTGTATCTGCTAACGGCTACCTCATCATGGAAACGTGCTTTTAACAAGGTTTGGTTTGAAAACATGGATGTTATTCGAACCTTAACGGCAGTGAAGCTTACTGTACACCATGTGAATGTTTTGAAGTAAGACAACCTAGGTATAAAAACACTGAAATCACATGCAGACTCAAAAAAACATCAACTTAAGTTGACAAAAACTAGACTTGTTTAAGTTCTTAAGTTAAATATAGTGTATGAAATGGTTGAGGAAACTAATGTTTTGTAACTCCTGCTCTTAAATTGAAATGAAAATCTTTAAAAAGAGCCTCAAAATGTTTTTTACCTCAAAGCCATAAATCCCAATAAAATGCATTGTGGTTTGTGATGTGATCAAAGTGTAACTCAGCTATGCTTTTTGGGGAATCTTCTTGCTCAGCTTTGTTATATATTTGTTTGTTCAGGCAGCAGTAAAGGCTGGGACATTCATTGTTTTCTTCATTTGGTGCTCACATGACTCATTGCCATGTGAAAACTACCATCTCCTGTTTAAGTCGTCAGTCTCCGCCGTGACACTATTGCGTAATAGTAACCTCCCCTAAGCTTAGTTGGAAAATTACTAGCAAACAGCAGAACCAGGTTTGAATTAGAGTCCTGGTGAACTCCAGTCAAGAGCCCCTTGAAGAACCCAGTGCTAAGAACCCTTTAGCACTGGGAATCTCATCTTTACACCAACTCCAGCACAGTTTATTGCCAGCCTCCCGTTGGGCCCTCCGGGCATATGAGTGTTTTCTTTAATTTTTTTTATTTAGGAACTGAGAGAAAGTGTAATGTGATTCAGGACTGAAACAAAATAAAGAAGTCAAGGACAATAATGCACACTCATCTCAGACTGGATGACCCACTTTTGAATGTAAAGGATTATCCTGGAGGCATGAGTGAGGCTAGGTTGAATTTCAGCATTTTAATGGAAAGTAAAAAAACGAAGCTTTGTTTGGGATTGGTTTACAGGTCAAGGCATGCGTCTGATGTGCAACCTAATCAGATCTTCTAGAAGAGTCTCTTCACAGTTTTTTTGATCCTGAAATTAACCAGCCTGCTTGGCACACAGAAAAAATGTGTTATGTAAACAGTGAACTTCCAAGCAATATAGTTCAAAATATTTTTGCATTAAAGTGATCAAGGTAATTTTTTTTAGACCTTTTAAATGTAAAACAAATACTGATTGTATTTATGACATCTGTCAGTAATTTGACTTTTGGTTTACTTTGTTTGATAAAATGGTGAGAACTATGCAACGCCACCTCTGAATGGCTGCACAAAATGAAGGATATGTATCGGCCTAGTGAAAGTCTGGACTTCAATCCAATTGAGATGCTTTGCCATCACCTTAAGACAGATCATTTATACTCTAAAATCCTCCAATATTGATACGTTTAAAACAATTCTGCAAAGAAGAGTGGGACAAGATTCCAACATCAGCAGTCATCACAGACAGTTAATGCCATTTGGTGCTACCAAGGTCTGCACCAATAGTTGTAAGGTTTAGGGGGCAAATACTTTTTCCCATAAGGCATGCTGATTTTTATAGCTCTCCCTTTAATAAATGAAATCATCATTTGAAAATTGCATTTTTAGTTATTCAAATTGTCTTTGACTGATGCTAACTTCTTTTGGATGATCTGAACAAGTGTGAACAAGTAGCAAAAACTAAATAAATCTGTAAGGAGGCAGAGAAGAAAAGATATTTCAGGAGGCTGACATCACAAAGCTCTTAAGCCTCAAACTTACAAAATGTTTATTAAGATTCATTTATTCAGAGAACTTCATCCTAACTTTCATCCAGCCCAAGATTAGCAAACTTAATGGTTGTTTAGCAGAGAAGCATTTTTCATGTTTTGTTTATGCTTTCAAGCTATCTTGGTTAACAGCGCCAGGGTTCACAGGCCTCCACGTGCTTTCCTAATTAGATTAACAGCCGGGGACCACCCATGATGGCGTGAGGCCCGTGATCACAGCGGTGGCTGCACATCTAGGGTCACGCTTGCTGAGATCAAATATTTACAACCGTTTCCCCAATGAAAACAGATTCTTCTTAAATTAGAGCAGGATCCAAACAGACAGCTAAATAGACAAGAATTAAATATGGATGAGCTCAAAAACTAAAAGTCTATTTTTACCTAAAGGCTAAATTAGTTTTGATTCTTATTGTCTTTTGGTTGTAAAAAAATACCTTCAAGCATCACTGTTAGACTCTGCGTCAGTCTATTTCTTTATTGCCAAATACAGAGGAGCACATAAATTAAGACTATCAAACCACAGATTAATAAATTGCTATTTTACCTTCTGTGTGACCTGACAAATTCCAATTTGTCATTTTCTGCACTTTTTAAATATGTGAATGCAAGAAAAAGTGTGGTGGAGATTTCTTCAGAGTTCAGTCTGTATAGATAAACATGATGGTTGGACAGATGGATGGATGAACAGATATTCTCTATCCCTTCCTCCACATAGGGAGGAAGGGATAGAGAATAAGCAATGGGAAATATTTTTTGACCTTGAAAATAGCTAACTTCAGATTCCTCAAGACTTTTGGAGATTGCATGGGAACCCTGCATGTTGCCAACTGCATTAGTTGAATCACATTGAAATGGTGCTGCATGAAGTTGCAAACATTCCTGGCATCAATCTCACAAAAGACTTGTTATGGACGGAGTGTGCAGTTAATGTCTGGTCAATGACCTGAGATGACAGGCCACACTGTGCCCACACCAACCTGCTCCAAGAGTTAAAAACAACTAATTCAGCGGCTGACAGGAAATCAAATTACAAAAGCATGAGCATAGAAACGGTTCGTCTACCCACACTCACAAACCTTCATTCACTTAGTGGACAGCTCTTTTATGGTAGAAGGTTTTCAGCTGCAACAATGACTCCTTTAGCCACCCAGATTTATGGGTGGACAGACAGCTGTGCCTGAAAAGAACTGTATGGGGCTCGAAGCTTTTTCTTCTGACCAGTTTTGGACACAGAGCAGCTATTTGTTTGGATGTCTGCTTTGCTCTCTGCATTGAAGAACAGATCAATGTTCTTCCTTTTCTTGAATGCCTTGCCTGAGATTTCACACTCACAGTTGAGATTGACAGAGAAAAACAAATCCCTTTTACCAATAGTCCTGTAAGCTTTAATTCAAACTTTCCCAAAATCACAGAATGTCACAGAAGTGAATGTAGAAATGGAAATTTTACAAACATTTTGCTCAATTTGTGATCTACAAACCACTGGAAACAGTAAAACGAGGTACCTACAGACTTTCTTTTCACTTAGTATGCACAAATATTTGTCCTATGTATATATTAAAGATTGTGGTTGCGACATGATGCAATGGGAAAATGTTCAAGAACTACCAATACTTCTCTTCTGGCTTCCACAGCACCCAATAAATGTATATTTAGTACCAAATTGCATTAACTCTACAACAATGACACAATAAACAAACATTTGAGCACTACTGGTGATGGACAGGATCTAAAGTATAAATGTCCTAAAAACTGTATTTCTGTACTTTAAAACAACTTAGTTATTTACAATAAAGTTTTGTACAGGCTTCAGTCTGAGATATAATACTTGGCATCCCAAAATATCCAAGGCATTGATAGCTTCGCCTCAAATGGCAGATTATTGAACAAATAGTCCTAGTCTGATCACTGGGTACAGCTCCTTTTCAGTGAGTTATAGTAAACTGACTGACTGAAATAGCAAAACAATAAGTTACAAGGTCTACTGCTGGTTATATGAGTCTGATGCAGAGGTGTGCTCCTGCCAAAGAGAACAGATGAAAACTGGTTTTCATTAAATCTTTTTAAACATTATTAAAGGAATGTTTTCTTCAGGAAAATGGATTCGAATCAGTGGATTGGCCTGTCCATCTGGAATCCATCATTGACAACATTTAGAGAATCGCATCGCAATGTTTGTTTGAAAAGCTTTCCCAGTGATGACATTTGCCTTCCCGTTAAGTCAGAAAAAGGCCACAGGTAGTCAGACTTGTATAACCGGACATAGTTGGTCAGTTACTCTTCTGTTTTTCCCGTCCTTTTATTGTCTTTTTGTGTGGATTTTGGCCACAGCTGTGTTTTTCTTTGTGAACCAGACATTCATGGCTCGCCTGAGCGATTTGTTTGCAGTCCACCGACACAAAACTGAGATTAGTGCGGAGGGAACCAAAGTGAACTGAATTATCAACACATTTCCAGGTCCTGCACGCTTTATACAGAAATTGTGGCTAAAGCTCTGACCTTTTCTTTCAGATATGTGCGGTGTGCTTGGAGGAGTTCAAACAGAAAGATGAGCTGGGGATCTGTCCATGCAAACATGCCTTTCATCGGAAGTAAGTATAGGCTTTTGTCCGGGACTGTGCAGTCAAACTAAAGTATACATGAAGTAAAAAACAGATTTATTTTTTCCAAAAAGGGGCAATGTCTATAAATCCTATCGTCTGCTTTTTGTTGAAATTGCAGTGATTGGTGACATAAAGAAAAAGTGTGACATTTAAAATTCAACAGTAGATGAATATAAAACTAAAGATGTTTGGAGTGGAAAACACAGATCATAATGGATTAGATGAGCTAACTTCATCCCACATCTCCCCTCATGTCCCAACGTTTCAACTGAGTTGTTTACATTATTTGAATCCTTTGACCGAGTTTTCCCCCAGTGACTGAAAGACTTCAAACCAGAGACGGTTTTTAATGTGTTTACTAGTAAAACCATGCAGTTTTATACAGAGAGCCTCTAAATCCATCCATTTTTTGAATGGAAAAAAGCAATAAGCCATACAGTATCTACAACTGACTGACAAATTCAAGACATTTGGAAAGTTTACAAAGTTCTCAGGTTGACTCTGACTTAGCTAACTTGGGGTGGAAAGAGTAAACTTAAATCATGTTTTCACTTAAGAGAAAAAACCCCACCTGGTTAAATATATCTATACATAACCAAGCCAGATCACTGCCAAATCAATCACTTAACTAGAAAATTAACAATAATATGAAAATGTTTAAAAAGCAAAACATCAGGAAAATTGAAGCTCGGTGCCACAGGCCAATTTCTAAAGGCTTTCAGATTCACACAGGGTTGGATTGGATCATTTATCTTTCAATAATAAAATCAGCATTTGGAAGTTTCTTTTTAAATGTATTCATGTTATCCTTATGTGATAAAAATAACTAAAGGAAGGGTAAAAAAGTTTTAAAAGCGTCTTAAAAGCGTCTGAAGCCTTGCTTAAAGTATCTTTAATGACGCTCATTTGGTTTCCAAAGATCAGAATTGCCACCAGCATATTTTCTGTGCTCTCCTCATTTATGAAACTGCTTTACATTAATCAAATCATGGGAATATAAGCTTGCTAACGGTTTGTCACACACTCATTTGCGCGCACACATCACTTCTGCTCACTGTGATGACTTCCCAAAGAAGCCATCAGGGGTCAAACAAACACCTTGATGCTTATGATATGAGTTTTGTTTGCAACGTTCAGAAATCATACATTCTGGACTCTTTCACATTTCATATTTTTAATGCGCGTTAAATGATTCAGCTGTCATAATATGATGATTCAGGTGATTAGATGCACTTTTTTTCTCCTGATAACTAGACCAGCTGACTCTGTTTAATTTTTAAGGTGATTAAGGGGATTTTCTGTGAGGTTTTGTTTTTATTTTAACGTAGCACATACTCACGTGGCCAGAGGAGGGCATCTTTGTGACCTCTGGATTGTTTGTGCATATTTTACAATCTGAGTAGACAGTGATGCCTGATTGAACGTCCCACCAGAATGAAGTAGGGCATCCCAAGGATATGATATGGATATGAATGTGATTTCTGACTGATAGGCTGTTACAGCTGACAGCTCATTTATCGCTGCCCTGGGTCACACTAAGATATTCAAGTTTTGTTTTCAGATAAATAAAGTTGAAAGGAATTTCTCGAACAGGATTTTTACCCCCAATTCCAATTTATTTACATTATTACATCTTATGTTCTAACTATATTCTTGCCTCACTAGATTATATTTATTAGCTTGAAATTGTTTGTTTGTTTGTTTTTATTTCTTCCTAATTTGTTTTCTTATCTGCTCATTTATTTAGTCTTCGATTTCTAGCATTAGTTCTTCTCTCTCAAGATTTCCAAACTATATAAAATGATTTTTTCAGTGTTTAAAGATGTCTTTTTTTTTTGGTTATATTTATTTCTGTTTTGAAAGGTCATTCCTGGCCAGTAAGAGTTTATGGGATGATTTGAAGAACCAGCTAAATAGTTTTTGGTGCTAAAATGTTTTTCTTTTTTTTCTAAATCTGACATTTTAAACATACTTTGGCTCATTTTTCTATCCCTCAGGTGCCTCATTAAGTGGCTAGAGGTGAGGAAAGTGTGCCCGCTGTGCAACATGCCCGTCCTGCAGCTCGCCCAGCAGGCCGGCACCACAGAGCCCCCCATGCCCGTCCAGCAGCCCCTGCCTGGCGCCGAGAACCTGGTGTAGCGGATGCTGATCCCCTCTCGGAAAGCAGCCGGCGGACACACAACAAACCACATCCCAACGCTCACACTCACACCTTAAACAGGTACCCTTTGGTGGGAGGGTGTGAACTGACACAAACTGGAATAACTGAGCAGAAGCTCACAAAAACTGAGAGTCCTCGGTCGTCATCACCTCTTTTTATTTTTGCATCAGTTACAAAAATAAAAAAAGGATTTCCTTTATGTCAGCACCAAGTGGCTGATAATCAGCTGTTCTTTTTATTTTATTGTATTTACTTCATGGACGATGAATCTAGAAGAAGTTTCTTTTTGTTACTTTTTCACAACCAAAGCGCTTTTCTGGAGGGCACCAGCAAAAGACGAGGAAGAAGAAAACGCAAAAGCCAAGAACTTCACTACACTAAGATATATATATATATATATATTTTTTTTGTTTCATTTAAAAAGCACTTTATGAGAAGGCGAAATCTTGATTGCTTAGGCCTAAGGTCATGTGTTATATTTTATTTCTTCCTCTTTTCCGTGTACAAAGCAGATGAACAGGTTTTAAAACATTACAGATCTACATAAATCTCAAAGGGACAACTCTGGAACAGTTTTGTCTGCTTAAATGTGAAACGTTTGATTGTGTTACCATTACCCAGGCATTACTCTGACTAATCCAGTTGTCTGCAAAATTTAGATTTCAAGTCAAAAATATGCGTTCTAACCCAAGGTCTTTGAGCTGCTTAATAGAAGTAACGCTTCTAGTTTTTCATTGCCCTTTTTTTCTGTATTAATGTCATCAGATTAAGGTTCATGTATTTCACAGATGAAAGCAGGAGACTTTTAAGCAAAGCTGTGAAAGTCACTTCACGGATCCTGCAACAGAATTGATTTTCTGGGACACAACAGAATGAAAATGAAATCTTCCCTCAAAATATGCTGTAGTGTCAGCTATTTCATCTCTCTTGCCACAAATGTGTAAATCTATTTATTGTCACTTTTTTTTTTTTTTTTCCGGTACCTCTGCTTTTAGGAGCACGAGTCAGTGAACTGGCACCAGCACCACCAGTCCTGGCCTCAGCGTGTAATCAGCATATCCTTTTAGTGGACGCACATACACGCACATAAGGGAGCAGCTGGAGCTGACCCTCCTTTCTCTCAGCTACACTGCCATAGTCAGTGGTCAGCAGGTTGGAGTGAACCAGGGTTTTCATTCATGCAAACACACATTGCAGGTTATCCTTTTTTCCTGCTTTTTCTCTGCAGTCTTCTGGTGCTTTCGCCTCCCCCCTCCTTTCTGTATCGGTACAACGTGCTTTTGTTTCGTGCCACACGTACTTCAGCTCTGAGCCGTGCTTTTGTGGATACATTTTGTCCTCTGGTTAGCTGAATTTGGTGAATTAGTTGAAAGGCCTCGCTGTGAACTCCCCCCACCCCCATCCCCTCCTGGTAACATTGGTGGGTTAAAATAGCTCACTGAGGTTTGGTAATGAAGTGTTTTGTTGCTTCGGTTTGGTAATCAGCGGGATTGTTAGAGAGCATAATGATAGCTTTTTTAACTCATAGTCCTCACAGCATGTTGTAATCAACCACAAGATGATAATAATATGAAATCAGAAGTTTGGCACCCATCAGAGCTGATAATACTCACATTGGACACCTACTGTCCTGTCAGTAAAACAAATGATACATTCTGTATCTTGTGATCATCTATTATTAGGCCATGGCCACAGTTATCTGCTTCTCAGAAATTACCACTCACTAACATTTCATTCCCACACACTTGCAATTTATGGTTATGACTGAATTATCTCTTTTGCATGCCTAAGTAACTTGTGACCACACAGTGATACTTTTCCCACAAATGTTACTGGGAGCGCCGCTCATTCCACAGCGGCGGACCGAAGATAAGTTTGAGACAGGCTGTCAAACAATCTGTGATCTGACCCGTTTTAAGGGAAATGAGAGCTATTTGTCTACAAAAGGAGCTCCTCATGGTAAATAACATTAGACTATATCTGCATGTTGTTGCAGTAGTCTTCATGTCCCATTATCTTTTCAACAAATAAAAATCTGAAAAGTGAGTTGTTTGCATTTGTATTCAGCCCCACCAGTCATTCATAGTCACCTTTCTGTGCAGCTGTAAGTTTTTGTGAATCTATTTAAACCTAATTTTTGCCGATGTTGATGAATCTGCTTTGATCTAAACCACGGGTATCAAACTCAAGACTTGCTGGCCAAATCCGAGAATCTGTACTCTTGATCATCACATAAACTGAACTCTAACATAACAGTTGTGCGCTTAAACATTGTTTCATCAGTCGAATCGAATCAGTTTTCATATGAATATGTCCAAATTAAATCAATGTAAAAATTGTTACATTATAAGCAGTACTAATCAAACACAGTTGAAAGCTGTAAAATTTTAAGTTTGTTAATGGGTAGTTTTACATTCTGCCTCAGCTTTGAGTTGTCTTTTTGAGGACATTCATGATCTTGATGCAGCCCAAAACCAAAATGAGTTTGCCAATCCTGATCTAACATTATTTAGTGATATCAGAGAAAAGGGGGATGAATATAAATGCATACCACACTTTTCTAGACTTGTCTTCTACTTTGTGTCGATCTATCTCATGACATCCCAATCAAACCTGTCAACATTCTGAATCGCCAGATTATCAATCTCACAAGTCACTGAATTTGTCTTTAACACCATCTTGGTCCTATTTTCCTTTCGTTTTTCTCTTTGCATCCTCGCCACAAAGCAATGATCTCAATAAAGTGTTTCTGGCTTTCAGTTAGAAAAGCATTGCTACTCTGACGAATGTCTCATCTCTGCCGAATGTCAGCCAACACACAGAGGACTGAACCTTTCCTAGATGAAAATGTCGGCCGATACTCTGGCATTAACTCAACACGGAACAATTAACACTAAGATTTACCGAGAATCTTTGCACCCATTTTAGCCTTAGTTGAACAAAAACAGTTGCAATAACAAAGGAATATGTATTTCATTACATCTGTGGTGAACAAAATGACTGCGATGCCTTTCTTCTAGCTTGGTGTGCGTTGTGTTTTGGACATGAAGAGGCTGGGACTGTTAATGTTGCAGCATGAGGGAACAGATCTTCCATTTTACCGCCATCCATACAACCTGGCTCTCTTCCATTCTAACAACTCAAGTCTTAAAGCTTTGTTTACTGATCTGCCTATGGATCTCACATTAGAAGGAAATGTTTACTGTGAATGCATGCTGCTTTGCAAACATTTTCTCTCACCCTTTGCTCAGTGTAAGGCGTTACTGTTACAGGATGAATTTCCACTAGAGTCCTTCATCTAAACCCCATGGCAGCTAGCGCTTGCTGCCATTTGTCCACCTTTGTTGTTGGTTATTAGACATTTTCCCCACACAAGCCTCCCTGTTTTCCTGCCGCTCGCCGTCCTGATAGTGCCAACCAGACATGAAATGTTAAGAATTAAAGAGAGCGTGTGTGACGACAGAGGGAAAAAAAATGGGTCTGAAGAGCGCAGTAAGAAATGTCTTCCCACCACTGAAATCATCCCTGACGTCAGCGTTGCCTTGGACTGAGCTGTTATAAATAGACACCCAGTCAGGAGCACCGTTAGACATGAATAATTTACTGGTAACCACAGAAGAAAAGGGAGTTATTGATCACGACACCGTTTTATGGCAGGTAGTGTTCATTTTGACAGGAAAAAAAAAAAAGAAGGAAACCCAATGAAATTTTCTTTGCTGCTTGAATCTCTTCATGTTTTCCATGGTTGGTTTTAGCAACCAGACCATTTAGGGTTTTAATCTCTTATCACTGCCTTGTTGAAGTGAACCTGTGTTGTTTGTATTGTGTATTTATTCCTCTGTAGCTCTTACAAACTCACAAATAACTTCCTCCTCCCTCTTGTCCAAACAAGCCGTTTTACCTTTTCCCTTGAATTCCCCTCACTTTTCCCTCTTTTTTTTTTAACACTGATTATGTTTGTGAAGTCTCACAGACATTGTTTGTAAAACTAAGAATTCTGCAGCAGAATATTTTTGGAGACTATATGCTGTACAGTATTTGTAAGCTCTATTTTTGTATATTGCTCTTTTGGGGAAAAAACTAAAATGAGTTTTCTTTTTCTTTTTGCTAATTTCATGTTTATTCATTTAAAGAAAATGTTGCATGTGACTGACTTGAACTGTAAATAAAATTTCCAGGTTTTGGAAAGAATTTTGTCTAGTTGTGCTTTTTTTCTTACATAATTAATCTAATGATCTAAATCCTGATGTCAAAAGATTAGTAAAGGAATTGTTATATTTTAATTACAGAAGCCTGTTCATACATTTAAAAAATATACTGTTAAATGTCATTAAAGATTACTTTAATGTAACACCGCCCCCTGGTGGTAAATTGATAGTGTCTGACTTGTAGGTTGTAATTTTTTGATATAGAAATGACACTGAAAAATTGGTTTTCTTTTTAAATTAGTTATGTGATTAACTGATTACATTGAATAAATCATACTTTCATTTGTCACACAAGTAGTTTCATCATTAATATTAAATCTAGATTATTTTATTTAAATGATCCAATCCTGTCAGTGTGTGGACTCTTGTTTAATCTGATTTAATGAACAAGGCGAGATTTAAAAAAACAAATCCGTGAAGCGACGGACGCTGGCGTCACTAACATCTGCTGGATTAGTAAGAAACATTTTTATTTGTACTTGGGCTCATAAATAACTAAAATGTGATTTAACAGCGCCCCTTTGTGGTTAAATCGAGTACTTTATTATGCTTCATCATAACTCTTTCTAAATGATCCCATTTTTGAGATGACGTCATAGACAGTGTCTGCCAGATGAAAGCAAAGTTTATGTGAAATATCCGAATGTCAATTTTTTCCTGATGTGCAGAAATCTCCACTTCATGGAGTGTTTTCACACATGTGTGGCAAAATTTAGATTTAATAATTGCTCATTAGTATTTTAATAAGTATATATGCAGCAGCAACATTATTGGGTGAACCTGTTTGATTCTGAAACACAAGTAGTGAATCAGCCCATCACATAATGTCTGATACTATCCTGAATCTTTCATGCAAAATTAACACTATCCTGAGAGCAAAGAGGGGGTCCACTCAGGAACCAGGAAGGTGGACCTCGAAAAAGTAACTGAGTACATTGAGACCAGTTATTATGTTGACCGGTAAAAACCTGACCTCTTCTATGTACTGTGACTCTTAGATCTGTGTTTGGAAGCACAAATGAAGAATAATGCCAGAACTTGATCTGAAGAATGATATCCAGCAACAGCATGTAGACAATGTTCTGAATAAATGTAATTTATTCTCACAGTTCTTAAGTTAAATCTTGTTGAACCTTCTTTTGCACTTTGCTCGTGCTGTTCTGCTTCTGTGTTTTCTGCAGCAGAGGCAGAGTGTCTCGTTTCTCGATGCGCCTCAGCTGTTTCTTCTTCATCCTCTTGATCTTTGCCGTGTTCCGGATCTGTCAAACAAAAACAAGCGAGGAGTTTTATACGTGCCTATATTTCCCCATCCTTTTTGACTCTACATGATCAGAGAATAAATATGTCAAAGATTTTCAAATAAAACGTGGCATCTGTTTGTATTCCCTCGCTTTAAATCCAGCTGTTCTGTGAACGCCTCAGGAGTTTTCTTGAGAACATGAGCGAATAAACGGACCAAGGAACGCAGCAGACACAAGGTGTGGAGAAGTTTAAAGCAGCGTTTGGTTCTAGGGTAATATCCTAAGCTTTGAACATCTTAAAAAGCTCTGTGTACATTTCAGCCTACATTCACAGTACTGTGAGGAGAAAAACCAACATTGAACTCATTATGCCCATGGCAAAACGTGATGGCAGGGTCATGCTGTTCTTTAACAAAGACGGTGATGATCAATGGAGATGATAAACTCCAAATGATGGAAGAAAAAAGAATCCTCCAGTAAGGCAGGGCAAATCGAACCTGAAAGGTGAGAGGTTATCTCTGTGGAACTGTGAGGAGAGTTATATACATACCACTTGTACAATCTCGGCTTTGCGTTCATTCTCTGCGCGCCGTCTCAGGTTTTCCTCTCGTCTTTTCCTCTTTTCCTAAAAAATAAAAAATAAGCACAGCCTGTTAAGACATAGAACTGCAAGAGCATGACTTTTCTCCAGAACCTCTGCATCACATCACCTCCTTCTTCTGGGCTTTCTCCTCCTTCAGCCTCGCTGTGAACTGCTTGACCAGGTCCTTTTCACGCTTGGCCTGCATCTTCTTCTCCCAGGAGGAGCACAGAGGTTTGTCTCTGACCAGCGAAGAGAACCTGGATGCAAACATCAGGGTAACAGGCAGGTGAGTGTTTTTCCATTACTAACGATATGTTTGTATAACTAGTCAATAGTTTTCAAAGAATAATTGCTGCAGACATTGAAAAAACAATCCAGATTGTTTTTAAGTGTTTTGACAAAGCAGGCTGCACTGTTTATTTGTGAATAAATTAACAGTTTCCATTATCAAATCTACTAGATGTATTATTTTATCAGTATATTTATGTAGACGGGTTAAGAAAGAACTTTTCTGATCAGAGATAATCAAATGTCTGCTTCTACTCAGCAAGTTGAAGACAGATCCCACCTCTGCTTGTTTCGGTCCTTCCACACTCTTCCTGACTTTGGTTTTCCCAGCGGAACCGCCGGGATCGGTTTGGCACTGGGAGCCAGGTGAGCTTTCTTCTTCGGGATGATACCTGAGCCTACAGGAGCCGTTTCTGCTGGTGCAGACGTGGGCAGCTGACGTTCTCCTCCATCATCGGCTTTATCCGTTTCCAGGACTGCTGCCTGGGCCGGTGGGTCTGAGGGCACTGTGGGTTCTGCTGGTCCGGCGGGTTCTGTAATTTTTGTGGTACTGGATTCTTCCACGGTCGGACTGTCTGGTTTCTGCTCCGTATCTTCGGGGTCTTCTTCTTCCGCCGGCGGTGGCAGCTCCTGGAGGACGGACCTCCTGGTCCTTCTGCTGGGAGTCCTCACCGGGATTGTGCTGTCCAGCAATGCGGCAGGAGGGCGCACCGTGCGGCCGCTGCGTGTCCGCCTGCCCTCCGCTGGCGGATCCTCGACCAGCTCCTCCACTGAGCTGTTTTCCTCCGACCGGGCCCTCGCTCTCTTCGGCATACTTCTTAATAAAACAGACAAAAGTACATAACTTTAACTAACTCGAATGCCCACGTGTGCCTGCTCCCAGCCTTGTGTATGGTGCGTTATTTCCGGTTCTGACGTAGAAGACAGTAGATCCAGCTGTGCGCTGTCGCCATCTGTTGGTGTGAGGGAGGAACTGCAAGTTGCATTCGTAGTCTATAGCTAGAACTTTATATTGGAACAAAAATAAGACCTTCTCGTCTAAGGCTGTTTTTGCAAAGACTTTTTATTTTAATGCCGTTTAGTCAGCGGGCTGGTGGCTTTTTGTCTATGGCCTCACATCTGAAGCCTTACACACTGTTCTAATGTGTGAGGGTTTTTTTTTCTTGAGTCCTGAGGATGTCCTAAATGTACACCGTACTAAAACACTCTGCAGTGCCATCTACTGGGCAGACAGCATCACAGATGTTTCATGGGATCAGGCGGTCACATGATTTTTACTTCCGCGACTTGTGATGCCGCTTATTGACACCTCAGTACATTGAGAAATCCTTGGCTAGATATCTGACTTTGTTGGTGTTTGTGGCTCCTGTTAAGAGGTTTTAATATAGCAACATCACAGCACTAGCTGTGAGAGGGACTCATCATGTCGGTGCTCCGATTTAACAGCGTCTTTCTGCTGCTGCTGCTTCTGATGGTGCTTGGACACTCTGTGAGTATTTCTCAGCACCTACCTAAAGTCTTTAAACTTTCTTTTGAGTTTATATAACATTTTAAACTGAAATGAGCAGATTTCATGGTTTATTGGCATCATAATACATAATAACTACATAACTGATGGGTATTTTAAGCTAAAAAAAAATATAGATGTAAATAATGTGTTGCAATTTATAGGGGTCTAGACTAACTAAAGCTTTAATTCAGTTTTTTTATGATTATATTTTTGAACATGTTGATAAGTCTGCAGCATTATTTACTAAAACATTTTAAGTGACATCAGTTGACAGTCAGGTGTTTGGCTTCTACATTCCTGCAGTCACCTGAGGTGACTCTCTGGGCTATATACTTGAAACTCTATGGGAAGTACCGCCCGTGTGTAAGTGTTCAGTGACAGATAATGGTGTTTTGACCTGCAGAACGGGACGGCTCCATCATTCAGCGTGGACTACGAAAACAACTGTTTCCGTAAGGATGGGGAACAATTTCGTTACATATCAGGAAGCATCCACTACAGCAGGATCCCCAGGGCCTACTGGAAGGACCGGCTGCTAAAGATGTACATGGCAGGACTGAACGCCATCCAGACGTATGATTCCTCCACACACACAAATATATATATAGTGCTGTTCTATCATATCACATTTAAAATCAGGAATTATGTGATTGCATCAGTGGTCTCCTAAGAAAGTTGCAGACACTGAACAAATGAGTTATTATCATTGCATAGTTTTATGAAGCAATATCATATTCACAACTACTACTTGCTTTTAACAGATGAAAAGTTGCTTTTAGTTTGTCTTCTAATTTAAAATAATGACGTTTGATCATGGATAACAAATAGTTTGGTCAATAAAAGCAGGATCATATATCATAACATGTTTTAGATTTTTCTCTGCTGCCACACACATGAATCAAATAAATGGGGGGTTAACAAGTTTTTCTGCTTTTAATGGCATCCTGAGGAGATAAAGCAGTCATTACAGTTAGGAGTCCTGGAGCACAAACTCAACCAAAGCATGCAGGGCATTGGGCCTTGAGAGCCAGAGTTGGAGATTTCTGTTTGAACACATTATTCACCAGACTTGGAAGCATGCTGAATTTATAATGAGATGATAAAAGTTCCCTAGAATCAAATGTGACAGAATTATTTCAAAAGAAAGGTATTTTTATTTAATGCGTTATTTATTTATTTATTGGGTGAAAGACATAATTTAATATATAAATCTGGTGAACTGAGCAACCCCTCGACATATAAGATCTAAGACAATTTTTAGTAAATGTTTATTAGTAATCATATGGAGTAATTTATTCTCTGTGTTTATTTAAAAACCAATTTTCACTTCAACAGCATATTTTAGATTCATATTAAATTCATACTTTATGAAAACAATGTGCTGGTTTCTTCTTTTATTGAATCTCATTCTGATTTTGCGTCATTTTGCATTTATTCGGAATAAAACACACTTTATGAGTTAATTGTTGAACATTAATACTTTCTTATTTATGCTCGCAGCTACATTCCCTGGAACTACCATGAAGAGACTCCTGGCCAGTACAATTTCAGCGAAGACAGAGATGTGGAATATTTTCTTAAGTTGGCTCAGGACATCGGTCTGTTGGTGATTCTTCGTCCAGGGCCGTACATATGTGGAGAGTGGGACATGGTGAGGAAAACAAGTCTTTAAATGTGTTTGCTTTCAAAAATTGAGTTGAAAAGAGACATTTAGTCTCATTTTTTTCAAAGACTTCCTTTGAGTTCAAGTAAGTGCCGTGATCTAGTGAGTCATGTGCTAAAATGACATAGTTAATGTGGCACTCCACATTAGCCAGATAACATTTGCAAGATTCACTAAAATACATAGTTTCTCTTGCATTGTCCTTTGTGCAGTATGTCCTCTGACGCAAAGCCTTCTCTAAGACTGTCAGAAAATTGCATTTACTCCCCAGACAGCTGTGTGTGTGTCTGCTGTGACAGTATACATAAGAAGGACATGTTTGAGGAGCAGACCTCAGACCTGCAGTCTCATGTTTTATCTGAATGTCACCATTTGAACGAAAAATCTGAAAAACTGGACCAGTGCTGGGATTTTGTGGTTAAGATTCTTTAGTTTTATTGTTTTCTGTTGGTTTACTTCCCCCTACAGTCATTGTCTGGCTTTTATGTTGTAATGTGATCAAATACAGGAAAACAAGTCTTAGCAAAATGGATGTTTTTGCAAGGCAGTGTACCTAAAGTATAATGAACTGTGTACAATGTGTGAAATCTAAAGCTTGGCAGTCTCAGCGCCTGTTGTGGGAATATTTTCCTTGTTGTGTTTCTAATTATTTATGCTATTCTGCCGATTAGGGGGGTCTGCCTGCATGGCTTCTCAAAAAAAAAAACATTGTGCTGCGATCGTCTGACCCCGGTAAGCACCAAACACACATCAAGTCAGGAATGCATGTGGTATCCTACAGCATGAAAGTACAATGCTGTAATTTGTGTCTATTCCAGATTACATTGCAGCTGTGGATAAATGGATGGGGAAGCTGTTACCCATGATGAAGCCTTACCTCTATCAGAACGGAGGTCCGATCATCACTGTACAGGTGAGCCTGGATGTCTCAATTTGTTTGTCATGCTCGTACCCGACTGGTTTTCATTTTACAGCCCACTTCAAAGTTACTAGTCCGCCCTGGTAAACATATAAATGGTAAACAAATATCAATGGAGAATTTTTAATATGTATACTTATTGAAGTTTCTCATGGATAGTTTGGCCACTGCTTATTGAAAGTGATAAGTTGATGCAAGAGCTACCAAACCACAACACTAGAATGACATACTTTAGTTACTGCAGCTCTGGGAGAAAACAGACTTCCTTGTCCTTATGGAGTATGTATTAATCTTTAGTCTGAGCTTTTATGAAAAAACAAAACAACAAACAATCAATCCAGGTTGGTTAGGCGGAAAACAGAGGATTCATGTGTGGAACAGCATGAGTCCCACTGTCAAGTATGGTGGAGGATCTGTGTGGCTCCTTAATGTATTGTAGAACAAGAGAACCTTACTGAGTTCATGTGATTTTGAACTGATGAATTTAAAATGGATGATCATTGGGTCTTAAGCAATAATTGATTAAAACCCAAGAAAAAACAGAAATGGTTCAACAGACACATAATTAACCTTAATCAAAGGCCATCATATAGATTGTACGGATGAGATGAAGAGAGTCCAGGAGAGGATCTGGAAATATGGATGATGAATGTTTTTACTTTTTGATTTAATTGACCAAGTTGCCAATACGCGTGATGAGTTAGAAATCATTCATTGAAACAGGATTTAGTCTCATAAGATAAGAAAAATATTGACACACAACCTTTATGAACAGGTGGAGAATGAATATGGCAGCTACTTTGCCTGTGACTACAACTACATGCGTCACCTAACCAAAGTGTTCAGAGCTCAACTGGGAGACGAGGTGGTGCTGTTCACCACAGATGGTGCCGGGGTGAATTACCTAAAGTGTGGCTCAATACAAGGCCTCTATGCCACTGTAGACTTTGGTTCCGGTAAGCTTAACAACTCGGCATGTTACAGTGAATATTCCTTTTCTGTGAATGACTCACTTTTCAGATAGAATTATGTGATAGAAGCTGGTTTGTGTTATTGTGTACCCTCTGAGATTCCTTAATTTAGGTTTGTTTCTTATTTGTGTGCCTCTGTTGACTCATTGTTACATTTTAGCTTAGTCAGAAGTAAAGAGGAAGTTACACAAAGACACTTTGCTACTCTTTGCCTCGTTTCTCTGCTAGGTGCAAATATAACTGCTGCCTTTGCAGCACAGCGACATGCTGAACCTTATGGGCCTTTGGTGAGCTTCTCATCTTACCCTCCGCATGTTGTTACAGTCTTACCCACATGGCAACGTGAAAATACTCCTGTTCCTTTGTTTCACAGGTGAACTCTGAGTTTTACACTGGATGGCTGGACCACTGGGGATCCCGTCACTCTGTCGTGTCGTCCGCTGTAGTGGCCAAGTCCCTCAGCCAGATGCTGGCTGTGGAAGCAAATGTTAACCTGTAAGTGAGCAGAAGTTACCAGTGATTAGTTTAGACAAGAAGTCTGTGACTCTGATGTTGCTTATGCCACCTGCTGGCAGAAGTCGTGTAACTTTTCCACTTGTCAAATTTGGTTACTACAAGAACTGAAGCCTTAAAATATGAGATTGTATAGAAGAAACAACCAATGATTGTTCAAATATATTAAATTTAAAAACAATCAAAAGAATTGTTGAAAGGATGGATAATTCTTATCAAAGCAGCGCCATATATTATGATGCACATATCATCGCAATGTCAGTGTGTGCAGTATTTCATTCACAAAGGACTTTTAGGACACAGCATTAGATTGACTATTATATGTCAGGTTTCATGCCTTCACTTTCTGTACATTAGTAAAAAAATGTTATTATTTGAGTGGACTCTAACTGACCACACCTCACATCTGTTTTTAGTTACTGAGATGCTGAAGCTCACAAAGACAGTTGGGAACATTGTGCTACAGAAAGAAAAGAGACAAGAAAGGCTGGGCTTTTAGTCCCAGGCAAACAGTAGTTTGGCAGTTTTACATATTTTCCTGATGAAGCTTTTCAGTTGCAAAAGCTGGTAGAAAAAGTGGAAAAGTTTCACACTTTGATAGAAGACTTAAATTTGAATTAAATGGATCAAAATCAGCAGTTTTCTGGTTAGCACAATTGTAGCAAACAACACGCAGATTTGGTCAACAGCATATTCAGATGTACCACATTACAATCAAAACAGAACACATAATGACCAAAAATTGGTCCAATTTGAACACAAACTTCCACACACGTATGTATGCATGTATGTCACGTGATTTATTGAAGTTGTTGCAAATGTCGAGTCGGTCATTGTTAGACAGACCTTCTATGAAGAAAGTTTATCATTACATCGTTAAAATGTGATCATAATGTTATAACTTTGTAAATAATTCTAAAAAAAAAATCTAAAGTCAATTTTTTTTTTTTTTTCATTCCTTCCCTGAAGGTACATGTTCATAGGCGGGTCAAACTTTGGCTACTGGAATGGTGAGTGTGATGTAAGAATAAAGGACAGCTTTCCTGCCTCTTTCCTGAGACACTAATGGTTTGTTTTAATGCTCTCAGGTGCAAACTCTCCATATGCTGCACAGCCCACAAGCTATGACTATGACGCCCCTCTGTCAGAGGCAGGAGATCTCACAGAGAAATACTTTGCCATCAGAGACGTTATCAGAATGGTATGAACCTGAATATTTAAGCATTGTTTTAGATATTTTTCTTTGTGTCATTGTGAATGTCTTTGTCTTCCTAAAATAGTACAGTAAGGTACCGGAGGGACCGATTCCACCAGCAACACCAAAGTATGCGTACGGTTCTGTTAAAATGCAGAAGGTAAGCATTCAGATGACTGTGTTTGATGCAATCACTTACAGGCTTCTGGTTTGTGACCATCCTTTCTGACTTTGAGCCAAACTAACTTTGACTTGCTTGTTTTGTCTCCTGCAGCTCCAGACAGTATTAAGTGCCGTAGAAACGCTGTCATTCTCAGGTCCAGTTAAAAGCACCTATCCTCAGACGTTCATTGACTTAAATCAGGTATCCTCCAGTCTTTTCTCACCACAGTAGTTCCAGTTTTCTGTTCTCCCTATATTCTGTGTCTTTTTTTTTCTCTCCAGGACTTTGGCTTTGTTCTGTATAGAACGACCCTGCCTGTTAATTGCAGCCAACCCACCCCTCTGTCATCACCTCTGAATGGGGTCCATGATAGAGCATATGTATCAGTGGACGGGGTGAGTCACATTATTCATCATCAGATCCTCTGTGCAAAAGCTGTGAATTGTAGCTGATGATTATGAAAGAACTACAGTAGATGCAGAACTTCAATGAAGAGCACAACATTCTTAATTAACAAAAATACAGAAAGAGACAGCAGTATATTAATTGGCCTGTTACATTAGAGACCAGCTTTTCGGTGCATTTTGCCTCTGAGTACATGAATTGACAAAGTATGAGGAATCAAAAATAGCAAACAATAGTCTGAGTGATTCAGTCTACCTCCATTCAACAGCACTTCAGAACAGAAACAGTAAATGCAATTTTCAATTTCAAAATGTCAATTTTTTTTCTCAAGTTTTTGTGATAATTGTACTAATATAAACATACATATTTTCTAAGGTGGCAGTAGGGGTTCTGGAAAGGAACAAGGTCTTGAGTGTGAATGTGACAGGAAAGGCTGGAAGTCAGGTGGACATTCTGGTGGAAAACATGGGCCGAATCAATTTTGGAAAAGACATCAATGACTTCAAGGTTTGTTTTGTTTTTTTTCGGCTTTAGAAATATGTTATTGAGGCCTCAAGGTCTAATGTGCTGTCAGACGTTAAGTTGCGGCTGACATAAAGTCACAGACACTGCACCAACCTGGGATCATAATGGGCCATCCATACTGAAACATTTAGAATGATTTAGAAATGTTACCTTTTTTTATCATTTGTTGTTTTCTCAATAAAGGGACTGGTGTCCAATCTTAATCTGGGACAAACCCCCCTTACCGGCTGGACCATGTACAGTCTTAGCATCGACGAGGCGGTCAGACAGGGCCTCCTCGGAGAACAATCTCCCACACAAAGAGATCCAGATCAGCCTGCGACTCTTTCGCTTCCCGCTTTCTATAATGGAAGCTTCATCATTCCTGATGGTATTCCTGACCTCCCTCAAGACACTTATGTCAAGCTGCCAGGCTGGAAGAAGGTGAGTGACCCTCAAATAAGCATTTAGCTTTTAAGCTTTGTCACCTACCCATGTATAGATATTCAGCATGTGAGTTTAATTAAATTGGGAAAGTAGATCTTTTTATAATTTAAGCAACAAGAACATGAGCTGTCACTACCCCTCTACAAATAGTTTCAGATAATAAATGTTTTATTATTGTTTAGTTTATATCACTAGTTAAACTTTTCCACTCCAAATGTAGTATCTGCTAGGCATCTTTGACTAAAGTGCAGTACAAACTAAATATTTATTTGTTTTTTTAGGGGCAGATCTGGATTAACGGTTTTAATTTAGGGCGTTACTGGCCCGCTCGAGGCCCTCAGGTGACACTTTTTGTGCCTGCCAGCATCTTGAGCACAGCAGCACCCAACAATGTGACCATCCTGGAGCTGGAAGCAGATCCATGCAGCTCCCAGCCATGCACAATTGAGTTTACAACCACACCGATCCTCAATGCACCAGTCCTCTCTGAACCCAAACCGCGCAGGAGACTGTTTACTACAGAGGATTTCCTGTGACAATAAGGGAACTCTCTGTTGCACTAAAGGAATCAGTTTGCACTGCAGGACTCGACATATGAGTCTGGAATCAATGATTGATTTGTGAAATGGATAAGCATTTGAATTTTTTATTTTTTTTTTGCCCGATCTACGTTATGTAAAAATCATTTTGTTTTCTGATACTATTTTTCTAACTATGTTTGCACCACTTGATTGTAACATGTATTCAAAATCTCTTCTTGTCTACTCTCAAGAAAACAAGAAGATAAAAAGTATTTATCAAAGGGATTATAAGCAATGTTAGCTGTGGCATTTCATCATTCAGGGAACATTGCATTTTTCAGATGAAAACCACATCAGGGATATATCGGTTCAGATGTGTAGTCCTATGACAAAAACCAGTTGCTCTATAGCTTTAAATTAGTCAAATGTAATTTATGAAGTAGTTATAATATTTGTACAAGATGTGCCTACATTATAAAAACAAAATAAAAACTTGAAATCCATCTTTATTTTAATACAACTTAGCTTTTATGCATATTCACATTATAGGACAGGCAGATGTATGGCATCAAATTTAAAGATAGGATAGGTTAGTATTGGTTTCTACATTAAACTCATTCTTTATTTCGGATTCTCACTTCAGTGTGTTCCACATGCCACATTTTCTTTTTCTCCACCTCTTACATTTGCCATTATTTTTCTTCTTTTCCCATACTGCAACAATTTGTGCCCCAACTGATGCTGTTGCATGTTAATCATTTAAAGGGGGCACCTCTGGGTGTCAATCCAATAGCAGGGCACATATGTAAGTAAGTGGGTGGATTTTCCCAAAGCACAAAGTTTGAGTTTTCACAGTGGCTGTAGTTCCCCCATCATGAGGAATTTATATTCTAAAAATACCCACAACTTTCCATCTTCCACCAACAGGTAAATTTTAGTATGGTCTCTAATCACAACCTGTTTTCCACAGGTTTAATATTTGGAATAACTCTAAAATTCTGGACAAAAATAAGCTATTATTTCTTCAGACATAGTTGGCATTATCCAATTTCATCAGCTACGACAAAGAACCTCTACAGCTATGCAGATTTTCTTAGTACAAGGTTCTTATTAATTTAAGGGAAGCATTGCAATTCATGCTGTCCTGGGGTTGCTCATGTTGTTTAAAGATATTGACCTAAAATCCTCCTGACCCCAGCCTAGACAATCCAAATCAACTAAAAGCCATCACTTCTAAAATTCAATCAATCTATCCTGCAGACAAAGTGGAATATCTGTGTGCAGAATCTTAACTGGAAAAAAAATGTGCTCTTCCATTCAAAGTCAAAGAGGTTTCTTTAAAATTAAGTCATTCATTTTAACCAACCACAAACTTCCTTCATAAATATAAAGCTATCGTTATCTCTTGTCCTTTCTGTAAACTTTATGCAGGGACGTGTTGCAGCTCGTATGCAATCTTAAATTCAAACAAAAGGGGTATAAAATTATTAAATAATTTTTTACTGAATACAGTATTTGTTTATTGTCCTCTTACTTTTTCTATTATGTTGGTTTCCTAGATTTTCAATACTTTTTCACTGTTTGTAACAAATGCAACAATTTAAATAAAGTTCTAAAAAAAAAAAAAAAAAAAAAAAACTCAAGACCGACGTAACACCGGAGCAGCATCAGGAAACTGAGAGGAAGCGTTTTGTTAGTATCATGTTTTTGTTACCTATGAATTTGATCATGCTAATTTTTTTAAATTGAATTATAATGACGGTGCCTTCTATGTGTGACTGAGGCGACCTAGAAACATAGCTAGGTCGCCATGTTTCTATTTTCTATGTCTGTGTAGCTGCTGCTAACTGAAACAAGTCCACTAAATTAGCTATTGAATGTCAAAGTTCTTGTCTCCGTAGTTGCTGGTATAAAACTGTTAACCGGTTTTTGTCTTTGTTTTTCCAGTATCCCCCGCCTCGGTGTTCGGGTGATATTTAAACATGACCGAATAAAGTCTCCCGAGGTTCGGACACCAACTGAAACACGCCCAGTTTAAGGTGCTAACAACATACAGCTGAAGTTAGCTTTCAGTTCTGGAATAAACTGACTTTAAAGATTCAAGTTAAACATTTTTATGCGGAAATATCAATTCGTTGACTGGTCATAGCTACCAGTAGTGAATTGCTTTAGCACATTAAACCCTTGATGACGCTGCAATTTGATGAACTTATTCTAATAGAGAAAATAACATTTTAAAAAAGATTTTTTTTCCCCCCCTTATCTACAAACAGAAGTTTTCCTGGAACGCTAAACCATCCAGACTAATTTAAACTACACTGATGACAGATTCATGAAAACTTAAAAAAAATTACGTTTTTCTGGTATCACAGATACGAGATACTTCAGATATTGCAGTATCTGTATTCAAGACCACAAAAGACTGCTTATATTTGCCATAGTACTGTAATCCAACGGAACTATGGCACTGTTGGATATCTGGATAAAACATATTGGTAATCTTTTGCCCACTTTGATTGACACTAATTCACTTGTACATTGTCAGTGACTTAGATACTAAACCTGATACAGTGTGATAAGGACATTGCGTAATCCTGAGGAAATAGTCTAGCTGAAGTTTAACAACACAGTGATTTGGAAGTTGTGTGGATCGGAGGTGGTATTCCACATTCAGAATGCAGTCAGATGTCTAATTTAAAGAGTAAAATTGATCCGTCACTTCAGAGTTGTGCTGCTGTGGCTGAAGTTGCTGAACAACAAAATATTTATCTATACAGTCCATTCTTTGTCAGAAATTACATCTCTCTTCCCCCTGCTTGCAGGCAGTCCGAACTGTCTGTGAGACCATGGTGGACAATCGCTACGCCACGGCTTTGGTCATCGGCTCAGTCCTCAGTCTGCTGGCCACTGTCTACCTGTCCGTGGCGGTGGGGACTCAGAACTGGTTCCAGTACAACAACACCGTACAACACCCAGTACAACAGTGTATCAACACCACTGTGATCAAAAATGAGTTCCTCACTGGAGAATTTGATGAGAAGACATACAGCAGCCACCTGTTCACGTGGAACGGCACCTTGGGTCTGTGGTGGAGGTGTATCCAGGTTCCTCACTGCACCCATTGGTATTGCTGTCAGCAAGGTATTGTATCAAACCTGCACTAAAACAACTCACAGAAATGCTAAACTGTAAAGTCTATTTTTGGTTTTTTAATTTGAAAGAAAAATTTAAGTTAGAAAGTGATATATTTATTTAGTTTCTAATGTTTACTTCCTCCTGACCATTTATTCCTCTGCTGGAATCCAGTCGTTCTCCAGTCGCTATGTGGGTGAACGACCAGGAATAATATGGCTACTAACACCTCTGAACTGCTTTTCACTTTAACCTTTTACACAAATAATTAGGAAATTAAAAGAAATTCACCTTTTTAAAAACAAAAAAAAGAAGCAGTGTCCCAACAAGATGTTTTATTACCTGCTTTGGAAGATGGCCAACCTAGAATTGATCTAAAAACGTTAACACATGTCTGCTTCTAGATATTAACAAAAATTGACATTGATAAGTCTTTTTATTTAATTTACTGTGGAAGATAGCATGTATAGTTAAATTGAACAACAAACAGATTGAAAACATAATAGATAAAAAAAAGTGTAACTTTGTGTTATGATCTGATGAAGCCACACATAAACTTTTATTGATACAATTAACTCCATGTTCACTATGGGAGATTGTAGTGGCAGCATCATGCTCTGGAGTTTTCACTTCCTTTAGAGAAGAAAACCCTGGACTATCCTTTAAAAACCTGAAGGAATTACAGTTTCTAGCACTGTAGTCTATTGTGAGAAATAATATCATTTTCCATCCATACATTGCACCTGAGATTGGTGTAAAGCTAGACGATATTATTAGATGTAGACATTCTATTACTATTTATTAGACCAGAAGAATTTGTTAAATTATGTTATAAGAGAGTACAATTTTATAGGTTTATTTCACAATGAAGGTGCATTTCAGATAGTTAGATCAATCATTGCAGACCCACATAAGAGCTTCACATGAGTGCGATCTGAATCCTTTGTTGTGTAGCGAGTTAGAGCAGCTGTTTGTGAAGACCTTGCAAATATGATCAAATACACATACTTTCCCTCTCTTTATATTTTCTAATAAATTCATGAAAAATGAACGTGATTGTTGAGAAAGTGAACTTGCAGTTGCTTTTTATCTCGTGCATTTAGCTTTGCATTCAATGAGGAATGTTAAGGGTTGTGGTGGTCTGAGAGTTTGATCTTATATTGGTTATAGTGGGATTTGCCTTTTACATCGTGTTTAAAAAATAAAGAAGCCAAATAATGAATCTCTAAACAAACGTGATAAGATTATCAAGATTTTAATTAGTGTCTTAATCAACAGGTGATCTTCAGACAGGCAATGAAAGTGACAACACAACACAGCAGAGAAATTGCACTCATCAAAGTGGATGTACAGGTAGTTTACAATATGCCACATTTTGCAGTTTGTATATCTAATCTGACTATCAGAGCAATCGCAAAACTCTCCATTTTTGCAATTTACAACAATTCTCCTAATTCTATGGCTCCTTCTCAACTTGCAGGTTATCTTGTGTGCTTTTTACCTTCAAATAATCCTTTGAGCGTGATCAAAAATGTAATAATTTCACCTGAAGTTGGAGCACATGGCTCGACTTCGAACAATGGAGGGTTATAAAAAGTAGGTGGGCTTCTTTTACATGGTAGGGTAGCCATACAGGCAGAAAGGAGGGGCTGCCGCGAGACTCTGCACCGACAAGAATAAGTTAGAAAAATTCTGGATTCCATTCCATGGACAGGTAAAAAAAAAAGCAATAAATAATCTCTGGACTCCTTCCTCAGTGAGAGCTTAGGTTGAAGGACAGAACTGCATCTGAATTTTTGGAAATGGATACCTTGGGTTTGCTTTCATCTGTTAAACTTTGAAGAATTGGTTAATTATTGGATCTGTAAGAAATGCCTGCGCAAGTCAGGCTTTCTGTCTCATCCTGTCCTCCAGTCCTGTGTTCCAACCAGCTTTATGTGTTGATCTCAGACGCTTGGGTAGATCTTTGCCCTCTTCCCTTCACTTTAGATCCTAAGACGGAGACCCTCTGTGTGAGCTTCACCCTTCCTCAGCAATTCAGTACAAAGGTCAAACAAAATACGAGCGAGGAGGATCTGCTCAGAACATGTGAGTGCAAATCCCAAGTTGAGGCAAATTTCAAAACCTCATGTACATATTTTTTTTAATCTAAATATTTTTTTCACCTTTCTTCCTCTCTCAAGTGACTCATTGTGTTGGAGTTTTAATTTTATACCCAACCCTGCCTCAAAGATAAAATAAAACTATTTTTATTTTTGTTGCAGTAGTTGATTTGTCCTCCAAACTATTTTCAGTAATTGGTTTAAATTTACAAACCTCTGAATCCTTATCCTTTCATGCAGATCTGTGGAGGTGCCAGTTTCTGCTGCCCCTGGTGTCCTTGTCTCTGGTGTTTCTCAGTGGTCTCGTAGGGGTCTGTGCCTGCCTGTGCCGCAGCTTCACGCCAACCCTGGTTGTAGGATTGTTCCATTTTATTGCAGGTCAGAGAAACGCATCCTTATGCTGTTGATCTCAGGTGTACCCTTTTGTTAAAATGCTGTATTTTTATCTTAATGTTGAGTTGTGATAGATCATTGTGTAACTCTGTCCAATCTTCTGCAGCATTTAATCTCTTCTTCTAGTTGTCGGCCAGGTTTAGGCACTCCTCCACCTGTTTTCCACCTGTCCAACTTGTTTCTTTTTGAATTTTTCACAATGCCTCTTAATAACTTTGGATCAAAGGCTAAAGGCTAAAAGTTTTTATCTAGAAATATAATAAATGCAGGCTTTTAGCTGTTTTGGTTTTTTTTCTTGTAATATTGGTGTTGAATTTCGACAAAGAATTACACTGAAAGTGCCACTAATATGTTGTAGTTCTACTTTTCTTTTCATTAGATTTGAATCTGTTTTTTTTTTTACATCGTTTTTCATCCTACAGAAAAATGATCTGTCCTTTCTGTGCAAAATGTTATATTTCTCTCTATTTTAAATGATAAAAATTGAAGAAAAAAAATTGTTTCTTTGAAAATAACACCAAATTTATTTGAGTAGACGTTTATCTACATAAGCTGTCTTTTCTCCAAAAAACACAGTTGCGACTCTAAATGAGTTTTATTTGGCTGACCTGAGAGCAGAAGCTGCTCTTTTGGTTGTAAAGGTTGCAGACTCCTGCTCTGCACCAACCGAAACTACTGGATCAACCAGGCCTTTCCCTGCTGCACACACGGCCTCGAGTATAGCAGTTATTATAGTTTTCTCTGGTCCAGCCAAAATGTGATAAGTAGTGATTTGTATCTCTTACAGAACTTTGTTTATAATCCAGAACATTTAAAAGAAGCAGAAAAATCAGAAAATCCTCAAACCAGCTCTGTGTAACTTCTTTCTTTAGGTTGTAATATTGACTTTTTAAAATTTCTTGTAAATTGCCTGTCGAATGTGGTTGTGAGTCTTTTTGATTATTATTCTTCTTTTTAACTATGAGGCTGCACAGATGCTTCCCTTTTTTTTTCTTTAAGTCCAAACACTTTGGAACCTCATTGAGGGCATCGATACATGAAGTTTTCTTTTTTGTTGTGCTGATATTAAGACGTTTACACTTTTCAAAGACCATTTCTAGTAAGCGTACAACAATGTGTTATAGTTTCATTCCTATCAGCACCACAAAAAGAAAGTTTGAGCGTCAGGATATATATTTTTTTACTTCAAGTCCTGCAACAAGCTGAAGACTGATGATTGTAATCAACAGCATCTTTGTTTCTCATCCTTCTGCGCTGCTGTTGTCTCGTCTTGTTATCAGGTCTCTGCTCTTTGGGAACCGTCTGCTGTTTTCTGAGCAGCGTGCATCTGCTCAACAGCGAATACAAAAAACCGAAAAACGTCGGTGAGTTAGTGGGGTGGTCTCTCTACCTCGCCCTCATCTCCTTCCCCCTGCAGATGATGGCCGCCGCTCTGTTCCTGTGGGCGGCCAGAAGTCACCGCAAACACTACACCCGCATAACCGCATATAGGGTTGCATAAAGAGAGAGGAATAATATATTTGACAATAACCAGTAGGTCTACACCTTCCTTCCAACAATTTGTGGTTGTAGTTCAATAAAATGTTCAGGTCGTAGCTTTTCACTTCCACTGTAGCAGTTTTGCAATGCAGAAATAGTTCAGGGTATCACAGGTTTAAACGTCAGTTGCAACCAATCCATACGTACTCATAAACACATTGAATCATTTCGTGTGGCTTTATATATCACCTTTGCCTTTTTTGTTTTTTACCCCCATTACTGTGTTGTGTATCATCTTGATGTTGCATATTTTTAGAGGTATTTGTGCTATATTTGTTTCTGCTGGGTTTTTTATTTTGCCATTTGCCTTCTTTTGCTGCCAATGCTTTTTCAGCTGCTCACCATATTGTCCTTAAATCGGATGCAACTGTGTAAACTTGCACTATCTGGCTTTTAGATGTGGACTTTTATGATCCAAATCAAGGTAGTTGTTTCTTTTACTGAAAACAGTCTGGTGCATCTTTATTTAACTTTTGTCTTGTTTTTGCATCTTTTTTAAATATCAAGGCTTTGCATGTTGTTTGGGTTGACCTTTCCATCATCTGCGGTATTTTTTTTTATTTTGGTCTGTGGTAAAATGACTAAATGTCATAAAATGCCACAGTCTAAAAGTGGAACCACTCACCTTCTGCTGTCATTGATATTGATGAATTTCGTGTATATTGATGCAGCATAATTATCAGTTTCATTGTGTTGGTTTTGCAACAAGCTGAATCTATTAAATGCGTTCAGGAAATTCAGTTACTACTGCCATTTAAATGTTAAAACCTGTCTAAACAGTTACTTTCTCAGTTGTTCAACGTTGGTTTTATAGTAGTTTGTCAAATTTTGCAGTTTATCTTCTTGGTTTGCCTGACCATACACTCAAAAAAAAAAAAACATTCTTGATATAAGACACCTTGCAAAAGTATCTACACCCTTGAGTTTGCACATTCAGCATCCTTACAACCACAGGACTCATTATTTTTGGACCAACACCTCGCAGTGCATAAATGGGAAGCTAAAAGTAAATTGACACAATATTTTTACGCAAGCACCTCAGCTTTCTGGTTGGTGCTGCAATTCTTTTGGGGTAGCTCTCTTCCAGCCATAAAAATCTACAAAGTTTTGCCAACTCTATTTTTGGAAAACACCTAGCGCTGATTAGATACATCTAGGAAGAACAATTTTTGTCTTTTTTCACTTGAGTTTAGTTTTGAACTTTGACTAGTTAATTTCCACACCTTTTTACTCTTTAATCTGAACCATTCAATTTTATTCTTGGCCGTATGTTTAGGCTGGTTGTCATGCTGGAAGTTGTAGCTCTGCTCCAAATTGAGATCTTTTGCAGCCTCTAACAGATTTTCATCCAGAAAGGCCCTGTATTTAATTCAATCCATCTTAGCTCTTGTCTGGGAGTTTGTGATTGTAACCTGACAAAATGTGAAAGGTTTGAGGGTAATAATACTTTTGCAGTACAAAGTAGTAGAGTGAACAACTCCAGTAATTGTTTTATTTGGCTAATTATTTCACTGATTTGCACAGTGGCCAGATTCTCATTTCTTCAACCAACATGATTTTTTTCAGAAATAAATTTTTCATCAAGCAAAAAAATGATTAACATTTGCTCAAAATGTGTAAATTTCTATTCTTGGAGAAAGAAAATGTTTAGAAAACAGCACAATTTGAAAACGGAAAGCAATACTTCATATTTTTATACCACGTGAGGACAATTTAGGTTATTGGGACTAAAGTTCTTTAAAACTTTAAGGGGAAGGGAATAACTATAGGAAAAATAAGAAAATATTCTTCAGTTCCCCAGCTAAATATTTTCTTGTTTTCCATCTGATGATTTATTTGTTCTGTTACAGAGTGATGGACATAAATCAGGGTTATTGTTGCCTAGTTGTCGCCCCCATCATGCCCTGTGTTTACCATGAGGGGGCAGTGTTAGGATCTGGCTTTTATTCAATTGGTCAGGTAAGATTTCAAAAAAAGACTCCAGAACATCAAACTATCTGATAATCTGATTATATTCACTCTTGAGCACATTAGCACAGAATCCTCACGTTTTTAGGTTTTCACAAGATAATTTCAGGGGAAAAAAAAAAAAAACGTTGGCAAATTTAAAGTGCGCAAAATATCTGTATGAAACGTTTTGTTGTTGATTCACAATGATCACAGATGTTTTAACTGTTACATTTTCAAATAAGTAAGAATTTGTCATTTCACATCGATGTCAGAAAATAAATTTGTGACTTTGTTTTGAACTGACATCTTTAACTGAAGTGTTTCCTGTCAGTATGTAGAGTTATACGTATTGAAACGTCTTGAAAACTTTTTCATATTCTGAAGAACAATATTGTATTGTTGCTGTGTGAAATAAATGTAAGAATTGGTTACTTTTATTGGAATTTTGTCAATTTGAATGCAGAGATGGTGCTTTACCTTTTGCAAATAAAAAATATCTGAACGAATTTGGCTAATTTTGCATTTCTGTGCAGATGTGCTGCCTTTCTGACCATTTAGAGCAGAATGAACCTTTAAGAGACCTACTAAAGGTCAATGCATTACAATAAAGCACATAACTGTAAGTTAAGTTGTGGAATGTGCATTACTGTATATATTTTTCATTTATGTGTGAAGACAATTTTCAACATGCATTTAAGAAGATCATCAGAAATACACAAGTAATGTTTCCATTTATTTAGTTTGGGCACAACTGATGATAATCTAATATTGAAAGAGCGGGAAAAAAATAAGTGGTATTAACTGTTTCAGATTGATTTTACAGGCAGGGATTTTTCTGTCATTCCATAATTAATAATGATCAATAATAATTTTTTGTTATTGTAATAAATACTAGAAAATATAACAAAATGTACGTTACATTGCCCACCCCTAAAGGCAGCTCAGAATACCTGCTCCTGTCATGACAAATGGTGGTTTTACAAAATACAGATTCAGGGTGGCTGAATATAAGTGCACACCACACCAGTTAGATTTTTAATTGAAGTAGAAATTTTAATATCTATGCATTATTTTCCTTCCACTTTATAATTATGCTCCTCTTTGTGCAAGTCTATCAGGTAAGACCAGAATAAAAAAATAAAAAAAACACTGAAATTTATCACAAGATCAAATGTAAAAAGATTTAATGGCTATAAATATTTTTATTTTTGCAAGGCACTTTATATGCAAACAGGTGTTACAGATAGACTCAAATTCCTGACTTCCATATTTCATTCCATTGTGTTTATTTCTTAAGGTGATGGAAGCACTCATGTTATCTCTGTCTTCCCTCAATCGTTTTTCACGCTTATATGCGGAAAGCTGTATGTTTTTTTCTGAGCTAAATGGAAAGCAATCTTCTTCTCGTAGTAGGCGCATTCATTCACAAAGAAAGGGTAGAGGTCTTCTCCCTCGTATTTCAAAATATCCCCAGAAAATGTCTGGAAGATGGGATCCCCTGACCGCAGAAGCTTAAAGTCATTATCCTAAAATAAAAAACAGAGAGGGTAACATACATGCATGGTTTCACTTCACTGGTTGTCTAAGGAGCCTCAGTCTTTCATTAAGTTCATAGGTAAATTGTTGAATTTAAAAGACTCAAAAGTTCACCTGTAGGTCTTGGTGGATGATAGCAGTAGCTTTACCAGCCGAGTCTCTTGGGTAGTCAACACTTTTAACAAAAGTGTATGCGTCCACTGTGCCGCCTTCAAAACTGTGCCCTGTTAGCAGAGGAAAATAAATCACTGAGTAATGTGTCTAATTACTATAACACAATCAAAAATAAGAGCAGGATTTAGGACTTTTGTTATGTAGAGATTTGCTCAGCAAAAAAACTGAAAGAAAGCAACCTGCATTGCTTCCTACCAGAACTGAATTTCTGAAGCCACTGTAATGTGAGATCCAATGCTTCTTTCACCACGTTGAAGATATCAGCTCTGAGCACACCACAAGGCTGCGGGCCGACTTCTATCGCTGCAACAAAACAATGTTTGTCACAGAAATCCAGCTTAATGAAGATAATCTTCAACATAATGAACATTTACATAGTTACCAAAGCCATGTTTGCCCACTGACTCCAGGGAATAAGCTTCGGAGCTGGGAATGTCCAGCTGGATCGCTCTGACAGGCACAGAGTTCAAGTTATTCTGCAAATTTGATATTTACAGATTAAAAACCTAATCTACATCCTGCAGTGGCTCTAAAAACTATCTTCTATGATTTTAGTATAGTATAATGAGTCAATAACTAGCCTTAAAAGATAAAGTCTTATGGATTACAGACAGGGTAGCCTAATTTTTTTCTTCATGTATTAATTATGGCCAGCATGAAGGGTTAGGGTTGGGCTTAGGGTTACAATAGACATGCGGTCTGTTGTATTCTTACCATTTAGATTAGGAAGCTGTGAAGCTGTGTGTCTGAGTTCATACCTCTATGTATTTGTAAATGTGAAGAGTGATCCAGTCTATGGAGTAGAAGATGAAGCACAGGCCCATGTTGGAAGTGGTGTTGTGCAGATCTATGAGCAGGTCAACAGCCTTTGCGCTTCCTTTGGGCCCCAGCTGAGCGTTCAGTTCCTGGGCTCGCCTCACCTCATACGGGGTTGACTCTGTTATGGGGGAACTTGGGAGCCGAGAAGCGACATAAGCAGTCGACACAACACAGACTTTTCAAATTTGCAGCCCAAGGGACTTATGTGGATAAGCTGGCTTACCTCAGCAAGACATCTGTGAAGCAGCGGTTCAGATCCATCTCTGTGTATCGTCTGCCAGCAGCCACGGCTCTTGGGTTGGTCTCAACGGTGGTTACAGAAACAGACCCAGCTTTCTCCATCTTCTGTTTCTGCATTTCCCTCACAATGTACACCCCAGTCAACTCATTCCCGTGGGTTCCACCGCAAATGGTGACATTATATATTGGTGGGACAGAGGTGCGCTGCATCTGTTGGGCCCAATAGAATAATAGTGATGTTAGTTAGGTGTTGGCAGGTCTGGAGTCCTTCCAGAAACAGGGCTGGGAAGAGCTAACGTTTAGCTGGATGACAGTGAGTTAATGATTTGACTAAATAAGTGACACAAAAACCTTTAAGGAAACTCAGCAAAGATGATCTGCAAGTTTCCAAACAGAAAAGGTTGTTCATTAACAAATGGGGCCCAGTATGTTCAACAGTTGATTTTCAGTGCAACTTTTAATAGGCGCCGCCATTTATCCTTTCCTTCCATATAAGTGTTGGTGTAATGAGACACATTGAACATTGTGAAAGTTTACGAATTGGAAGTGGTACGAATCCCATTTGCAAGGCATTGTAGTGCAGTTCAGTCCTAATACATAGCTGAGGACATTTATCTGTCAGCATTCCCAGCAGTTACTTCAAAGTGTTTTGAAGAAACCATGTCAGCCTTGCTTTTCTGCAACTTCACTGAGCAAAAACTTGTTATCATTTTCCTTTTGCCTTCTGCTTTTTTAAAGTTTTGTAAACTCCCATTTTAGGGGAATTTTTAAGTCGTTAGGTTTAAGTTTGAGAGTTTGGCTCACAGTTTGAGAGTCATCAATAAAAACTGCAGGGTTGCAGAAAGACTTCTGAGAAGGGGATTGGGTGTAAGAGACTAATAATACAGCTATTAAACTTTAAGAGCGCTTATATACTTTTTAAAATCTTCCCTTTCTAGACAGTTTTTGAACATGTTTCCACTTTCCCACCTTTTGCTGAAGTATTTAAAGGATAGTTGTGTCATTGTCAGGACGCCCTGGTGTATACTTTTATCTCTTGGCGTCTGGACCGTCTCTTCTGAACGAGCACGACTGCAGGCTGGTGTACATGCATAGCAGAATGCTTCTGTCATCTAATGAAGGCTTTCACTGAAGCAAAGTGTTGTTTTTCCTGCCTCAAAATGGCTAACAGTAAACATAAACAGCATAAATATTAAGACTGCATAGCTTACCTGAGAGTTTTCAGCCCTGTCAACCATTCACTAAACTACAACAACCTTTGAACTTTGAAGGCGGCGGCACAAACAGAGCTGAAAATGAACCACACCACCTGACATGACTTCCTCTAAACTCTCACATAGTGTGTCAATTGTAAGCTAGCAACAACACTTCTTGTGTTGTGTCTTCCTCATTCGCTTGGCCCACCTCTTTATTTTCAAACAGCTCCAATTTCATACAGCAGAACATTTTGTGATGTAACAGAAACTCGCCCTCTTTTTTTTCCCCTACCAGACCAGCAGGAGTCGCTCTCAGTGTGGTTTAACTTTGAAACACTGCAACAACAAAAGTAAAGCAGCAGCTTTGTAGTAATTTGGGATTTATTTTATTAACTGCTCTTACATCAACCACCATCACTGATCGCAATATCTGACAAGAAGCTTAATTGTGTCCTTAGTTATTTTTCTGTACTCTGTGGTAGCAAACTATTGAGCAACATATGCACAGCCTAAAACCAGGAATCCAACTAATATCTATAATTTAAAATGCACTTAAGCATTAACATGCTTCAAGACCACAATCAGAATTTCAATATTTTTACGTCTTCTTACATCTACATGCTACTTCAGATTAATTAAATTAGTATTTTTTGTAAATGTCTTAAAACACCTTAACAAGGTCCATTACCTCACAACTCTCAGACGTTTCTGTTCATTACAACCTCTTCTGTCTGTCACTTCTCCCTGGAGAAACAAGTCCAACTCTTTTTATAGGCATGTAATCCTGCTGGGGACATCCCTAGATGGTAAGCTGCTTTCTCTCTCTTTGTTTCTCTTCCTCGCTCATTTACTTCAGCAGAATCTGTTTTGATTCAAACAAAAACAACAAAAAACATTTTTTCCAACCAATAGTGTGAACAACAAAAATTGGAGTGAAAGTAACAATCAGATAAAGCAGAAGAGGATTTGTTTTCTTTTCTTTCTTTTTCCTACATATGATCTTTAATTTAGCTTTAATTTTTGGGGGGTAGAATTTACACTTTCTTACAATATCTATTTATCCTTCTTGAACGTTTTCACTTTTTGTAATGCTGTACAGACACAACCATTATTGACTAAAGCATAATAAATAGTGACTTACAAGTATACTCACTTAAACTTTTTTTATATTGTTTCAAATCTCAGACACAAAGCTCTTTGTATTTTGCTGCGGTTTCATGTGATGGACACAGCACAATGTAGTACAAACCTGTAAAGTCAAAGGAGAATTAATGTTAGCAGGTAGTAATTTGAGAAGTGTGATGAGCATTTGTAATCAGCCTTTGTTACTTTGGTGCCCTTAAATAAAAACCAGTGCAACCAATGGCCTTGAAAAGTCACACCCTTCATGCATTATTACATTTTGGTAAAATCCATCTGTTTTATGAAGATCTCAAAGGTTTGTTAGATAACTTAATGATCAAACTGCATCATGCAGACCAAGGAACACACCTGACAAGTCAGGAAAAATGTTTTGAAGAAGTTATGAAACAACATGCCAAGCTTTAAGCATCTCACTACTGATTTCATCATCCAAAGAAAGGTTTTTGTACATCTGCAATCTTACCAAGTAATAGCCTATTACTCCTGTTGTCAAGCCAAATAAGGTTGAGCATTAACCAGAGAAGCATGGAAGGTGCCCATGGAAACTCTAAGGGAGTGTCAGAAATTCTCAGCTCAGGTGAGAGTAAAAGCAGAAAAGCTATTTGTCATGCTCTCCACAAACCTGCCCTTTGTGGAAAAGTACCAAAATGAAAACCATGAGAGGTCTTGTTTACAGTTTGCCACAAGCCATGAAGGACACACAGCAAACATCTGGAAAAGGGTGCTCTGATTAGAAGAGACTAAAATCACAGAGAATACCTAATGGAAAATATGGTGGCAGCAGCATTACGCTGTAAGAAAGCTTTTTGGCATTCAGTTTTGTATAAATAATAAAGAATGTTCAGAACCTCATCAACACTTACTGTTTTGCAATCGTTTGTGAACAAATGTGAGCATTTTGTTGTTTTATGCTACAGTCATATTCAGTAAATTAGAGTTAGGGTTCCAGTGAAGCTTGTCTGTCAGATTCAAAGTACCTTTAAGCAGATATGAAACATATTTTTCACTACACCCACATTTCTGCATTAAGAATGTTTTTTTTACTGATCTGATGCAATATATCATTCAGAAATAAACGCTTTAAAACTTCAGTCTGTGTGTAATTTATCTAATGTGTTTTACTTGTGAGCTGAGTTACAGAAATACATGAACTTTTCATTAAAATTCTAACTTATTGAATGTGACTTGCTCTTTAATTCACACACAAATCAAACCCAGAGCATAACAGCCCACCCTGTGCCACGCTGTTATCCCCCTTTGATTAAATTATACCTGAATTATTCACATGTAAGCCAAGGAGAATCATTTTGGGTGAGGCTAATGATCCGTTCTGTTCCTTGGTAGATAGTGACCTTTTAAATATGGAGGACAGGGCGTGTTTGGAAGCGCCTCGAACAGTGACATTTGAGACAGGGAGTGGTCTAAGCAAAGTGGCCTCTGCGTAATGAGACCATGCTGGGAGGAAAACACACTCTCTGACCTTCTTGTGGTCTTTTCACAGTGGGCACAGCTTGCGTGATTTATGTTCCTAGCAGTAAATAAGTGACAGATAAAAGGTGATTTCAGCTTTTAGAAAAAGGATAGACTGTGAAATCCGGATCTGACAGGAGACGAACCAACAATGGAGGTTCATTAAAACAAGCTCAGCGGGTAAAAACTTCACTAATTGGCAGTTTGGAACATCAGAAAACCAACAGAATAATCTCTGTGATAGACACTAAATAGTATCAGAAAGTGCTCAACAAAAGATAAAATTGCTTAAAATAGGATTAAATTAAAACATGATTAAAAATACTTCACATAAAACATCTCCTTTGTTATATCTTGTGGTGTGTCGCTTAATTGGTTAATTTTAATGGCATTAAGGTGCTTTCCAGTGAGAGAACATGTGAGGTAATGTCAGGTTTGATGTAAAATCCCCAACATCTGTAGACTGTGCAGGTGATTAAAACACCTTGTGGTCCCCGGGGCCGTGGGACTTTGCAGGCTGCATGACAAAGATGCAACACTAAAGGGTTTCATATTCATTTTGTCATCTCTGATGCTTTTCACTTTTTCTGTATGCATTATGATCTTCTTTATTACAGTTTTTGTATCTTTGTTCTGTGTATTTTTGTGATGGTGTGTGATCTCCAAACATATGTTATCTTTTCACTGTGCTAATTTGGTTTTGTGTTTGTTTACACTGTCTCTTTTCAGATGAATCTATCTGTTTCTGATGTTTCTGCTTCGAATGTTCGCTAATATTCGATAATAAACCCCTGAGGCCTTCACAGAACAGTTGGAGTTATTGATATCATATTATAACTCCATCTGTCATGTTATAACAGATGGACAGATTTACTAGTGACTCCTGTAGTAACTAGTTGCATTGAATTCTATTTAGACTTACCAGAGTATATGGATGTCACTGTTGTAAATTTGTATGTCATTTGAAATAGTTGTGCACTAATTTGTAATTTTTCCTTTTTCTTTTTTAAACAACAGCAACAACAGTAAATGTCACTTTAAGTTGAGAAAAAGGCACAAGAGTTCATTTTGTAACAGGTAATCCTCACTCATGTGACTGAACCTTGAACTTAATCTTCTGTTTATACAAACCTCCAGTAAGGATTTTAGACGCACAAAGATAAGGAGAGCTCTCCACCTGAATTGCATGAATTGTTCATATTGTGTTCTGTCTGCCTAACCTTCTAATTCTCTTTATGTACTTTCATTATAAGCGACTACTTAAAAGTGTCCGCATGTTTATATTGTTGGTGTATCTTTATGATATTCTTTCAATCTACATTTATTTTCCAATTAGAATCCTCAATAATCTGCAAATTTCTTAAGTTTTGTGTCAGATAATTAAATTGGAGTTTTAATAAGTCATCAGTTTTAATCAAAGCAAACAGATTATCAGCACTGTAACACACTTTATCTGTTGTCATGACAAAATGTGATTCGCACGCAGAAATCACATTGTGGATGGTTTATGTATAAATTAGGTTAGAGTGCTACATGGCTCAGTAGAGCAGTTGCACCATGCATAGGGCTACTGTGTTGTGAAGTTCACAACACAGTAGCCCTTGGTTTGATCAGTTGTTGCACGTCTTCAAAAGTTTCTGTTTGCCATCCCTCCTCTCCAACTACTAAATAAAAGCCACAAAAACCTCTTTCAAAAATAGTTTCTCTATTAAAAGAAACATTCCAAGACAGAATAAACCAAGGATTTTCATCATGTGCTTTACAGTGAGATTATGATTATATAACCAGCATTCATAAAACCCCACATATCTGAGCTTTGCCAAAGGATTAACGGTATCACATCCAGAGCAACCCCTAACACCTCAGATGCCTTTAGGACAGGGAATAATCGTTTTATAACCCTCGAATGAACGCTTGCCAGCTTTTATTTTGAAAAGAGAAACTAATATTGTCCATTCAGTTTTCAAGTGAGGCTTAGTGATCATATTTACATTTCATCTTGATCTTTTATGCACTATTCTCTGAGACATAAACAACCTGTGTTTGGACTATAAAAACATAATGACTGGAGGATTTATTCTCAGGACTGTGTGAGGGGGCTAGCGGGAGTAATTTATGATGCGTTTCCCTCAGGACCCACCTAAGCCCCTTTTAACTCACGACGCGTGGGGTACGCCCACTCCATTTCTGCCGCGCTGCGCTCCAAGCATCAGGACCACTCTCTCCTTCCCATCAGAGTCATTTCGGAGCAGGAGATCCCTCTGAGGACCCTCGGGGAATGGCCCCTGAACGGGATGGCTCCAACACCACCAGCACGGCCACCAGCAGAGTCTTGGCCAACCAGTTCGCGCAGCCCTCGTGGCGCATCGCGCTCTGGTCCGTGGCATACGTCACAGTGCTGGCAGTGGCAGTCTTCGGCAATTTGATTGTAATTTGGATCATTCTTGCTCACAAGCGGATGAGGACTGTCACCAACTACTTCGTACTGAACTTGGCTTTCTCTGACTTCTCCATGGCTGCCTTCAACACCCTCATCAACTTCATCTACGCAGCCCACGGTGACTGGTACTTTGGAGACGTCTACTGCAGGTTCCACAACTTCTTCCCGGTCACGGCTGTGTTTGCCAGCATCTACTCCATGGCAGCGATAGCCTTAGACAGGTAGGGCAACACAAAACAACTCACAGTGTGCTTTAGCCGTAGTTGATTGGACAGTGCATGTGATAACTCTGATCCCTGGAAAAACTAAATAAAAGCATTTGGTTTCAGTTTATTTCATTGTAAGTCACATCAATATTTTTTAACGTCTTGACAGCAATAAATCTCAATCTGACTATTCTTCCCACAACTTAGCAGAGAAAAGAAGTACATTTCGTCATTTCTGTGTTTTATGTTTAGATTTGTACAATTATTCTTATGAACTAAACCAAGAAACCAAAAATTTTGTACATCAAGAAAAAATATTTTAACTCCGATTTCTTTGAAAGTGGCTCAAATTCAGTCAGCTTGGACCAAGTTAACATCAGTTTTCATGAGATTTAGTTTGTGTAGTTTGTGTAGTTTGTGTATTTTAGTAATAGATGATGTTTCAGGTCATTTTGACCTGAAAAGGATGTTTTTGTACTATCCTATCATTTCCTATAAATAACATTGGTAAATATTGGTTATCAGCCATAGCAGCAATATTAATGTCAGAAATTAATATTGGCCCAAATGTTTCAGTATTTTCAGGCCCTTGTTTTCAATGCAGATAATTATTTTCCCTCTATCCTTCCAGTTTTAATTATTTTCCCTCTATCCTTCCAGTTTTAATCATTAGCCTGTAACTTAATTATACGTTACAGGCAATCCTTTGCCTAGTTTTAATAATGTCAGGATTCTTGTCGGATATTTTCTTTGCTTGATTAATGGCAATAATTTTAGATTTCTGAAATCAGATAACATCTTTTCTACAAACACAGGATACATCTCTAGTACGTTAAGAAATCAAAAACTAATCACTGCAACTTTTCAAGGTAAATTTCTGAAACAAAGATATACGTTCCTAAATTCAGGTGGCGACTTTATTTTGGACAGTCGATGGAGGACAACCTATGTTCAGGTTTTAGAAAGTCAATTTTTAGAAACATGCTTACATTTGACCACAGTTCCCTTGTGTTTCCGTTTTAAACCGCGTGATTGTGAGCGTGAGTGGGAATAAAAATACCAATAGGTATTTCGTTCCATATAACACAGTAGTGTAACCGGTAAACCTTTTATGGATGCAAAAGCAAGAACCCCCCACTTGATGACTTTGTGTTTCTGTGTTTGATATGATGTAAAGCACTTTGAAATTTCTTGCTGCTGAAATGTGCTATACAAATAAAATTTGATTGATTGATTGATTGATTGATTGTGTATTGTGATGTCCAACAAACAGATACATGGCCATCATTCATCCTCTGAAGCCTCGTCTGTCGGCTAAAGTCACACTAGGAGTTATCTTCTGCATCTGGACCCTAGCTGTGGCTCTTGCCTTCCCTCTCTGCTACTTCTCCACCACCAGAACTCTACCAGGGAGAACCTTCTGTTATGTGGCCTGGCCCCGCATGGTGGACGACCCCTTCATGTGAGGTTACACTGACGGCAATCATCATTATTAGAATTTCTAGAAGACTGTCAGTTTTAGCAGATCTAGCAGATTCTCCCTTTTAACATTTTGTCTGTCACATGCTCTGGGGAATATTGGTAATGTATGTCTTTATTTGTCCAGGTATCACATCATAGTTACTGTCCTGGTTTATATGCTGCCGTTAGCTGTGATGGGCATTACTTACACCATAATTGGAGTGTCGCTGTGGGGAAGTGAGATCCCAGGAGACTCATCTGAAAACTATCATGCACAACTCCGGGCTAAAAGGAAGGTAATGTAAATATCTATCAACATGACTTTTTATAATCCTATGGTTGTTTTTTTTTTTGGCTTGTCTTGTATTGTAAACACTGAAACCATATGGAAATGAAATATTTGATCAGAAATCAATCAATGAGGACAGAAAAACATCTAAATATGACTTGCACCTGTAGTTATGCACCTTTAAATTCATGTTTTTAACTGTTTTTGTTGATGTATTACCTTAACTGACAAATACACAGGGAGATTATGAGAAGGAACTTGAAGCCCACAGGACGGCATCTGCACACTAAGCCTTAAGTCAGTACTTAGGAAAAATACAAGCGGCAACTGGCAGCATTCATAGTCAGTTATCCAACAGTGGAAGTCATAAAACTGACCAAATGAAAACAAAATACCAATCTTTGATCATCTAAAAAGACATTGAAATCTCTGCTGATCTCCAAATGATCTTTGGAGAGGTTTTCTAAGACACAACAAGAAAACAATGGGCTTTGTATGGTGTGATAAGGACTAGTTTTGAATATGCATAAAACTTGTGCAATGTCTTGCAGATTTCGTTTGGCACACACATTTAAAAACTGGACGTATTGGCTGGTTGTTGGCAGTTTGAAATGTAGAATTGATTTCTCACACTGTGAAAAAACTAAGAAATAAAAAAACCCCACTACCGATAAACAAATGTACCAAATGTTGTTGTGTAATTCTGAAGGCTGCACTGCAAGACAAATGATTAAATGCTGTTTGTCATCATCCGCCACTGAATAGTGTGGAAGCTTCTCTGTGGGCTGCAAAGGGATTAGGGACGCCACAGCTGGGAATGTGAATCTATCGAGACAGCTCAGGGATTATTCCCAACAGTGAATTTCATTGATGAACTTTAAAAATACAGCAAGAGTATAATCTGGTTCTCATTCAAAAGATGTTATGACACATCATAAAAATAGAAGGGATGAAAACAATTTCTTTTTTTTATGTTCCAACTATTTTTTTTAAGTTGTTGGTAGTTTATTAAGAAACTAAGTAACCTTAAAAACAAAATGCAGATTGAGCATGATAAAGAGAGGTGGATATTATAGTACTTTTGGAAATAAACACAATCAGAGGCTCCAGTTTTTGGTTGGTCTGGGCTGAAAAATATAAGAGATTTAATGTCAAGAACATGAACATCAGGTAAAATGCAAAAGTTCAAAGTCATTATCCAGGGCGCATCTCTGTATTGTTCTCTATCAATCTGGCCTCTCCTCATTCCAGCTGCGGGCCTGCAGCGGCCAATGCGTCATTGCCGACCTTTCTCTGTACTCTGATGGCAACTTTTTGGCTTGATGGAAACATCAGCAACCTCAAAATATCGAAGTTCAAAACTGGCAAACTATAGACCAACAAGCAGCTTTAAACCTTTTTAAACTTTGTTATGAATAGCCCCATTACAATGTTTAGAACTATTGTGGCAATATTTGTTCACTTTTCAGTTGCAGCCAAGTAACAAGAATCTTTTTTTTTTCTGCAACTAAATTTTTCTCTTTTTTTAGATTTTTTCAAAACCACTTTTTTAAATGACAATATCCAACCGATGTACTAAAGTCACACTAGGAGTGTGACTTCAAATACATTCAATATGTATTTGAAGGCACTGATTGTTTTAAAAGTTATTGCTGTAGATTTATCTGGGTAAAATCTAGTTAGTTGAATCTAATTAGTTTAGTTGGTCAATAATTACTTCCTACTTTGGTCTTCAGTAGATTTCACTGGAGTCTCTAAGTCCTTCATGATTTCAGCATGGCAACTATGAGCAGATATCTCAAAAATGCGTGCAGAGGGAGGATGACAGCAAGCACAAGAACTAGAGTTAGAAAAAGAACCTGAGTTTATATTGATGCTCATATCTGTGAATTTCTAATCCTCATCACCTTCAAAGCCCTCCATAATCTGGTCCCCTCACACCTCTCTGACCTGCTCCATCTTTCAAGCCTTTTTCTTTTTTCTTTAAGAAATATATCAGCTGGGTTGGGGACTACGAGTGGAAATTAGCACTAACAGCAATAACCTCATACAGTGCATCTCTCCTCTTGCGGTTAATGTATACTGTAAAATAAATCATTAATCTTACTCCCTCAACCCATCCGTGATTGTTCTGATTGCTTGCGGTTACTATTGTTGTTGTCTTTAATCTTTATTACCGCACAGTGTCTTTGAGTGTCTTGAAAAACGCTTCATAAATAAAATGTATTATTATTAATTTGATTGTAGTAAATAATACCTTCTATAATTTTTTGCCTTTTTCTGCTTCTTTATTGAGGTGGTGAAAATGATGCTCATTGTGGTGGTGACGTTTGCCCTCTGCTGGTTGCCATATCATGTCTACTTCATTGTGACCGGTCTCAATAAACGTCTGATCAAGTGGAAGTACATCCAGCAGATTTACCTGTCAGTGCTTTGGCTGGCCATGAGCTCCACCATGTATAATCCCATCATCTACTGCTGCCTCAACAGCAGGTTGGTATAAAAAAAAAAAAACACTCAACAGTACATCTAAACATCTTACAAGCACAATGAGCCATTGTTTGTTTTTACTGCAGATTCAGGGCTGGCTTCAAGCAGGTCTTCCGCTGCTGTCCCTTCATCCGGATGTCAAGTTACGACGAGCTGGAGCTCCAAAGCACCAGACTTCGGCCGTGTCACCAGAGCAGCATGTGTACCCTGTCTCGAGTCGACACCAGCATCCTGAGCAAAAGCAAGAGTATTTGTTCCCGAGGAAACAGGTCAAAGGCAAACTCTGAGCAGAATAATAAAGACAGCTAGACTTCATGGGACTCTCTCTCGTTTCCTGCTCAGAATATGATGTTTACAGTGTTTTATGTATATAAGTGTTTGATATTTTGACAACTTGTGTTATTTTTTAAACTTCTTGCATATCTTTCCAGGTAATTAAGACTAGATTACAAGCAGATTAAGGCTGGAAAAGAGTTACTAGGATTTTGTTGCACTGATAGTGAGAAAATCTCAAAGCAAAGTCTTCAGTAGAACCATAGGTTTGCCACCCAAATCTTAAAAATGGAGAAGTAGTAGCTCCACCTCTTCCATTGTCCAGACGCCTTTGCTGTGAGACACACTTCCTCCGAAAACAGGAAAGTTGCACTGATAGTGCTTTGGCTTTGCACTGATGACACACATGGGGGATGACAATAGACCATCTGAGATAACAACTTGCTAAAAGAAAGACATTAATGCTGGTGTTGACAGCATACGGGACTATATTATAATAGGTTTGTGGAACCAGTATAAAATAAAACTCACAAGAAGACTGGTGGTTTTGAGGATAAAGACAGAAATAATAGACAGATCATCTTAACCACAACCCAAAATGTCTTTGGCATCCATTTAAAAATCTATTTTTGATTTCAAAATAAGCACTTGAAAGGTTTTCTTTAAATTTTCCCAAATTAAAATTTAGTACTACTTAAACACTCAAGTTGAAGGGAAACTTACAAACTTATTTCCCCCGAGAAAAAACTCATTGGCTTAATGAGAATTATTTTGAAATCTACCAGGAGTATGAATAATTTTAGGCTTAACTGTATCATGTCGTAACATGCAGGAGTGCATTTTTCACCTGCGACAACATACCAGGAGTTACCGTTACATAAATTAACGAACATCTTTGAATGATACGCAGCATATTTTCACCGATTTTCATTTATTTTCAGATAAATATATATATTTTTCTACCTGCGGTCCATTATTTGTTGCTTGATGTCCCGTCTAATAGTTTTTATTCTTCTCAGTGAAATGTGTTGTGGAAAAAAAAAATTATTTGCTGCAAAACACTTCAAAAATCCTATTTCCATGTCAGTGAAAGGGAAATGTTAGTGCACTGGTGTTTCATTAAGATGTATAATATTTTGTATATACGTGCTTTTCCGTGATGCATTTAAAGAGAAGAGTTGCTACATGTCGAGTAAAGCCTGTTAATGATTTGTAGAATGATTTTATTTCTGTTTGAGGTATATTTCTTTATGTGTTAAACATCAGTGGTTGTTAATCCCTAAGAAAGAGTTTTGTTAATACAATTTAAACTGTTCCAGTAGTCTGTTAGATCTGTTTCTTTGCACCATATCACACAGCTGAAATATTCTTGAGGTGGTTTCATAGAGATGACTCTGAGTTCACTGTTCTCCAATAGTCTCCACAGTCACCAGATCTCAAACCATTAGAGGAACTTTGGTATGTGGTGGATGCAGCTGAGCATCGTGAATGTGCAGCCAGCATGGTGAAGTAGCTATTATCAATCAATGAAGTGTATTTGTATAGTACATGTCAGAAACAAGGGCTTTACCTCATGAAAACATAAACAACATGCATGTCATGTCATGTCATGTCATGTCATGTCATGTCATGTTGAATTTATGGCACAAAGTTAAAGCGGTTCTGATGGATTAATTTTTCACTTGTGTTGAATGAGACCTTAACTGTGCATCCATCTATTATTGATGCCATCTTACCTCAACCATTACTCTGTAATTCTGTGAGCCAGAAAACTATTATATGAGGTGAAAACGTTTCAGAATGACTGTTCTTTGGAAAATGAAACAAAAGAAGGAACACTTTAGTCTGTGGAATACTTATTTTAGTTTCCAACCAAATGAGAACAGTTTTAGCTCACTGAGTATTTTATTACATGTGAACAATTTTACACATCATACACTTTACTTGGCAGAGACGCAAACAGAAAGATAGATCAAGACATATTAAAATCATACAAGATGTGACATTTTACAACATAGGAAGGATCAGGTCATTAGATTGTGATCATTGTAGTAAAACATTCATGTTGGGGATGTTTACAGATTTATGATAACTTGACAGACTGAAGTCCCACAACAGTCTCTTCATTACATTGCAGTAGAGCATATTTCACTCAGCCAGCATATTTCTGGCTGAGCGATTATTTCTTCTAAAGTTACATCAAAAACAAAGTTACAAACAGAAGCACAGAAAAAAATGACAGAGTGGAGATCTCAGCTGCAGACCTGTGGAGAACAGCAAAGAGTGAGTTGAAAGATTTATTATTTTACCTTTTTGTTCTTTTGCAATGTTTTCATAGTGACATGTTCTCATGGGTTGACAGATTCAACTGTTTTCTTACTTTTTGAGGGATTTGAGATAGATTTGCATCTACACTCAACACTGGATTTTTTACTAAGATTAAAAAGACACATTAAGTTTTTGACTTTTGAAAATCATGGGTTGCAGTGTCTTTTATTCAGTTATGCCAGAATAACAGGGGCTGATCACAAATGCTCGTCAGACTTCTCAGATTATCATTTTTAAACTTTAATTCTCCGTTAACTCCACAACTATGGGATACCTTGTGTGGCTCTATCACATTAAATCCTAGTAAAACACACTGAAGCTGGTGTCTGAAATTTCAAAAATATGAAAAGGAAAAACATTTTAAGGTACTGTTTACTAAGCAGGAGTCTAGCTACGCTTACATTATACATTGACCAACCACACTATAATAGGTACTAACATGATTATTGCATGTAAATAGTGAATTGATTCTGAAAGAAGTTGAGAACAGATTAATAAATAGAGCAATCCCAAAACAAAACAAAGTTCATGAAAAAGTAAATGCAGTTTATTGTGATTTTTTAAAATACAAAACAAATAACTGATTGCAAGATTTAAAATTTCTTTCATTTGGGATAATTATGATTTCTTGTAACTTAAGTATAGATGAGAGCTTGTATTTTTTTAAATAAAGGAATCTATACCTGTTTTCGTCATACCAAATGTTTTCTGATGGAAAGAGTTCATCGAGGAATCAGAGGTTTTTCTATCGTTTTAATGTGAATATTTGTGAAAAATGGACTTCAGTTAAATGTTGGACTTTGATGAAAACTCGATGTGTCTTACCTTGAAAACATGACACAGTTGTGGTTGCTTTGCAGATCAGAATGGCTCAAAACAACTTCTGTGTAATCATCATCGTTTGCAGTCTTTTTGTCTATTCTCTCCACAGTGAAGACTTCAGCTGGAGACAGGAGTATTTCACCAAGCTTTCTCAGACAAAGTTGGTCCCCCAGGTTGACATAGAAGCAAGTTTTTATTTTAAGAATGGTTATGTCGTACAGATCTACTAAACTTAAATCTGAGTCGACAACTGTGAAACTTGCTAACCTCACTTTGGAGTTTATTTCTGGTGCTTTTCCTTTAAATCCTTTGGTGAAATATACCTCCCTGCACTCCTTTGGCTTCAGCAACATCATGGAATCCATCAGCAGGAAATGAAGAGCCTTGAAATGGAAGTCCTTTTCATACGTGGTCACATTCACCATCATTGTCTCCACTGCATTGTTCAGCTCATTTAAAAACTCTGTATCTCCATAGTGATAGATGGAGAGGGCAGAAGTGTGGTCTTCAGTCCCACCGGGAATCTGTGAGGTACAGTTACTACTTGTTCTCCAAGCATCCCATTTTTTCCAGGCTTTCTGCAGTTTCTCACTTTTGCCAAGCTCTTCTTTTAATAGATCAGGAGTAAACTTCTCCATGGCTTCTTTACGACATCCATCATACTGGTCGTCAATAACAGGTGAGGTAGGATCCAACAGTTTGACATCACTCAGGGAAACCTTTCAAATCAATGATCACAGGATGAAAGACTTTTACTGATATGACTGCTTTTAATGTTTCCTGAAAGAGACAAAAATACTTACTTGGCTGAAGAAAAATGAGAATATGAATGCGTCCAAAAGCAATTTTCCCCTGCCAAACATGTTAGAGTCCTATTCTTCAAACTGCTGTAACAGTAGGAAAAGTCTCTTTACTCAGTCCAGACAGTACACGAGCAGGTTCAGATTTTCTAAAACAAATCAGTTTGTAGCACATCTGAGCTAATTTTCTTAGAATGCAGAGCTCCCTTTTCTCTTTAATCAAAAAGAAACAGCACTGCAATGGTAAACCAAAGGATTGGAAGCTGCCAGGGTGTGGCTTTTACTCTCAAAGCTTTTTTTTTTTAATGAACTGCAGGCCATTACTTAAGGAAGTGAAACTATTTATCTCACTAAGGAAGTATGCACTGTCAAAAATGCATGTTGTTCTCTCACTTTGGAGTGATTAAACTTGTAGAAATTGCTGCAATCAAAACATAAAGATGAAAAAGCACCATGATTATCCTCTCTACGACTAGCAGCAACTTCATGAGCAAAAACAAGAGCATTCAGGTAAATGGGTTGATATTCAGTGAACATTCAACACGCCTTCACAATTCATATTAGATTATGTGACATTTATATCAGTCTGAAGCAATAATTAAAGCAGTTTTGTCTCAGTAAATCTTTTATTTGTCTCAGTAAATCTTTTATTCATTTTTGAGCGATTTCACACAGTCAACATGGTTTACTTGACAGAGGAGGAAACAGAACAAGAATAGAAGAAGATTTCCATTACATCAGAGGCTTCATGTTAGTAGCCTCTGTAAACAGTGACCAAAAATACTCTTGGTTCTGATGTTTACAGCTTAATTTTCCTTCAGAACTCAAGATAACAGCCATGTGAAAAGCTTCATTTTAAGCTGACACAAGAGGAAAAAATGCATTCCTTCAGTGAACCCAAGAAAATAGATTCAGTGACCTTAAGTTCATGCCTGGACTGGTAAATTCCTCTTTTCTGTAACAAGTTGCTTCTTCTTTTACTTCCACATCCCATTTGCAGTCAGTTTCCGCTGGAATAAGCATAGTGTGTGCTTGTAGTAACCTCAACTAAAAATAACTATTTTGTTTTGTCAGAAGAACAACCCCCTGCTGTATGAGAAAGGTCATTCATCAGCCTTTTTTTCTTTATTTTTCATCTAGGAAGCCTTGGTGAAGTTAAATATTTCCTGATTTCCCACTAAAGGCATACACAGCATAAAAAAGGCAGAGTAATATACACTGTATATATCTTTTCTAAAGAAAAACATAAAGTTTCCATGTGAATGTGATTACTCATGGGGATTTGGCATTAAATTTAACTATGAGAAATAGGGGTGAGTTGGATGATTTGCGACAGCGGAGAAGTTGTGCCATCCCTTGTTTCTAGGAAACCATGGGAGTAATTGGTCATTTGACCTCTCATTTTCGAAGACTCAGCTGTTTTATTCATTCTAAAAAAAGATAACCTTCATTCAAATGATGAAGACACATTCAAGTAAAAAAAATATATATATATATATATTATGGGTTAGGATTAAGGTTTTTTGATTTTGTGTGTGAACCGTTGAGGACAAGTTTGAAAACATTTTTCACATGTTTCTTGCTTTTGTAGGGTATACTATGAGTTTATGTAGCTAGCATGATGTTAGCTCAAAACTGCTGGATGATGCAGTTTTGCTTTAAAGTCGCTTCAAGTAAAAACTGGCACAAACTCGCCTCACTCTACCCTATGTGATACATGTAAAACTACATGTTATGCTCATGACAAATGCAATTTCGGTAAATTTTGAAGGTATAATATGCAAAACATATACTGAAACATATACTGAAACTGAAGCACATGTGAAACCGCTGCAATTACATGTGAGGCTCATGTGTAATCGCACATGGCATCTAAAATCTATAGCTTTTTTTGTAAAATGTGCAATCTGAACACAGTCGCAACAGTTATACATTCAAACAACAGTCTGCAGATTGGTATGTGTCTCGCTCAAAGATGCTTCAACAAATTGTGAGCAAAGCTGGAGTCAAACACACAACCTATCAACATGCAAATGTTGGCACACATTTCACGTGCAACAAAAAACACAGTCGAAATAGTTTTCATCAAAATGTATAACTTAGAAAAACATGCGTTTCACTTGTTGGAACATTCGCAGATATTTTATATATTGAAATGATATTACATAGAAACATGCAAAGCTTGTTGACAAAAATTCCACATGTGACAGTAAAAATGTGTTAAAAATGAATAAAGCCATATGTGCAACATTCGCATATGGGAACATTTTCATATGTGAAACAGGTGGGGAAGCATTCCACATATGCAACATTTTCCTACAGGCATTTCCCATGTGGATTTTTTTTTTTCACCATATTATTTGAAATATATTGTGATCACATTTCCCATTTTGCATCAATTATTTTCTCCAATGTTTTCAGCTGTCATCAAATGTGAACCATGCTACGACACGGTTTTGATTTATGATCACAAGAAGGGAGGGATAGTGACATTCCTCCATCCATTATCAAATGATGAAAACACAACTTCAGATGTTTTTATTCTGTAATGAACATTTTTTTGTCTACTATTATAATCATGTCCGAGAAGGATTGTTGTGCTAGATGACAAATTTCTACTAAACGACTATGGTTACTAAACAGACCTTCTTTAATTAGCAGAACTTTATTTTTCTCTTCCAGAGATTTCTGGGTTGCTTTCTTAAAGACACGTGTAATATAAAGGAAATGCCACAAGCAGAGGAAGGAACAAATGGGTGGAGATGTCAGCTGCTGATCTGTAGAGATAAAAAAAGTTGGAGTTAGAGACAAGTCACAAGTCATTTTAAATTTACAAAAATCCTTGTTTTCTATTAAGCTTAAAGAAGTTAGGTTTTACAATAGCAGCACTTTCTGTTGTCTCGCTTGTTTTGTAGCCAGGGCAATAGAGATTTTTGAAGAATAAACAACATTTGAGTCTATACCACAAGCTACATTAGACATGATTGGATCGCAAGTGCACTGGTCGACCAATGCACTTAAAATAATATATTGCTTTCAATATTCATTATATGCATATGACTGAAAAACACAGGTGCCTGAAATAAATATTCTTCTATAAAACACATTTACAACTCTTTTCTGATGAAAAAAGTTCATCGAGGAATCAGAGGTTTTCCTATAGTTTTAATGTGAATATTTGTGAAAAATGGACTTCAGTTAAATGTTGGACTTTGATGAAAACTCGATGTGTCTTACCTTGAAAACATGACACAGTTGTGGTTGCTTTGCAGATCAGAATGGCTCAAAACAACTTCTGTGTAATCATCATCGTTTGCAGTCTTTTTGTCTATTCTCTCCACAGTGAAGACTTCAGCTGGAGACAGGAGTATTTCACCAAGCTTTCTCAGACAAAGTTGGTCCCCCAGGTTGACATAGAAGCAAGTTTTTATTTTAAGAATGGTTACGTCGTCCAAATCTGTAAAATCTAAATCTGAGTCGACAACTGTGAAACTTGCTAACCTCACTTTGGAGTTTATTTCTGGTGCTTTTCCTTTAAATCCTTTGGTGAAATATACCTCCCTGCACTCCTTTGGCTTCAGCAACATCATGGAATCCATCAGCAGGAAATGAAGAGCCTTGAAATGGAAGTCCTTTTCATACGTGGTCACATTCACCATCATTGTCTCCACTGCATTGTTCAACTCATTTAAAAACTCTGTATCTCCATAGTGATAGATGGAGAGGGCAGAAGTGTGGTCTTCAGTCCCACCGGGAATCTGTGAGGTACAGTTACTACTTGTTCTCCAAGCTTCCCATTTTTTCCAGGCTTTCTGCAGTTTCTCACTTTTGCCAAGCTCTTCTTTTAATAGATCAGGAGTAAACTTCTCCATGGCTTCTTTACGACATCCATCATACTGGTCGTCAATAACAGGTGAGGTAGGATCCAACAGTTTGACATCACTCAGGGAAACCTTTCAAATCAATGATCACAGGATGAAAGACTTTTACTGATATGACTGCTTTTAATGTTTCCTGAAAGAGACAAAAATACTTACTTGGCTGAAGAAAAATGAGAATATGAATGCGTCCAAAAGCAATTTTCCCCTGCCAAACATGTTAGAGTCCTATTCTTCAAACTGCTGTAACAGTAGGAAAAGTCTCTTTACTCAGTCCAGACTATACGCACGATCAGGATTATTGCTCAACTACTATATTCTGATGAGCTACAAATCCTCCTTAATATGATCTTCGGCTTGCAGGCTGCAGATAACTGTACAAAGAGACAAACCCGAAGAAAGTACAAGAAAAATTCAAGGCTATCTCATAAGGATCTGCCCATGAACATTACACTGCAGTGGAGGGATTGATTTCTGCAGAGCTGTGAGAATACTTATCTACTGATGCAACTCCCCACTCTTTCCTGTGCAAGGAAACCCGACTACCAAGGGGAAAACTTCTGTGTAGTTATTGGTCAACTCTCAGGAAAGAATTTGAGCGCTCTCATGAACTTTCCTTTCTTTCTTTTTTTCCTTTTAGGGCACAAAGTTGTAACAACATGTTCATCTACAGCACTGTACAGCAGTCTAACGCAAACAGAAGGGAACTACAGAGCTGGTAACACCCTGCTATGAGATCTATGCCAAGTTTATTGGAACAAAATGAGCATAAACATGTCCAGATGTTTTGACAGCAAGAACAGCCATCCCACTTTTTGTCTCTACTCTCAGTGAACTTTGAAGCATTAGTTATTCTTCTTTATCATGTTGTGCATAGACCATCTTCCCAATTGTTTTTATAATTTTTCTAAATATATATACGTATTTATATATATATATATATACGTATTTATATATATATATATATATATATATATATATATATATATATATATATATATATATATATATATATATACCTAGACAAATCTAGGTACTTTTGTTGCCAAGATTTCCTTATGATGAAAATCAACACACATTAGCCCAAATTATTTGAATGGCATATCTTTTCTTTGTTTGGGCTCACAGAGGATAAATGTCATGACCAAAATTTAAACTTTGCTTTTCAATTCTTAGGTATGAGACTACATCTCTGCAGTACAAGATTAATTTAATTTAATGCTTTTTACATATAATTTTCAGAGGTGTCAGGACTAATGCTGAAAACCTCAATTTGGACTTGTTTTTCGTCTTCCCAGAAATATATTTTTATCACACAATATTGGACAACAATGTCCAGGAAATGCAACAAAAACTTTTTAAACTAACATTTTTGAAATTGCTGATATCAAGATCAACGTTAGAAATCAATTTTAGAGTTGCTTTTTCTTTGAAAAGCTCCACCGGAAACGTATTAGTGAACGAAACCATATGTAGTATGTGAGAGGGGGGATGTACACAGTTATGGTTACGTTGGACTAACGAATAACATACAACTTTATACAATTTGTTAATTTTGAGACTGTTGGTGGCATTATAAGAGATGATAATGTTGAGCTTACGATTGAAACTTGAGTTGTATATTTGCAGCTAAATCATGCGACTAGAGAAAGCCCATTTCCGGTTTGTGAAGCGCCAAAACAGAAACATCTGTTTGCAACGAGTTATACACAGAAGCTGGAAGGAGGCTCAGAGAAAACAGGTGGACATTTTTTCGTAAATATAGCGTTAATGTAAGAAACCGAGCTACTAGGAGCGGAGTCTGTAAACTGTAAACTATTGAAGCTAACAAGTTGATTCATTACTACTTCCCGAGAGGAAAGTTTTTCTTCTTGAGGCTTCAGTTTTATTTATTTTTACTTTTCCAACCGCAAATCTAATTCAACCAAAATGTAGGTTTAGTTCTGCTTGAAATCTACCTTAAATAGGGGGAAAAAAACTACGTGTCTGAACCATTTTTAGTTTATGCTACATTCTTCTCTGTTGCTTTATTCAATATTTCGTCATATTTGATATATTTTATTACAAGGTAATGCGGCTCAGTGAAGTAGAAGGAAACAGTTACATGTTGATCCAATGTTTATTATAAAACCTTCACTTTGCTGCAATCACAGCTGCAAGTGTTTTGGTGAGTTTCCCATCATTATTGCACATAAAGACTGATATCTTTGCCCATTCTTCTTGGCGTTAAAGCTCAGTGAGATTGGATGGGACTTCAGTCTTTGATTCTTAAATAGATGTAGGTTTTAACGTTAACTGGGCTTTCCTAACACATGAATACGCTTTGACATCATAATTGTTGCTCTGTCTGTATGTTTATGGTTATTGTCCTGTTGGAAGGTGAGCAAGGAGAGATCTGCAACCTTTACAATCCTAAAACCAATTTTCGCTTTTTTTGCTGCCATCTCTAACAGGCCTTCTGATAGAATTCATTTTCACGAAAAATGTAGTTTTTTGACCAGAATGTACTTTATTTTAATGAATGAATGAATACTTAATTTACAAGTCATTTAATATAGTGCACCATGATGCTTCAATATGAGTTCCTTTTGAGACCTTCACTGATCAACTGGGTTTATGAAATTACTCACAGATTGTCTATACTAATTGAGTCCCTTTGAATGTAAAAAGTTGCACTGGGTTTTATTGTAGGGAGTGAAAGTAAAAGGGTGTGAATATAAATTAATTCAGCACTCTGTAGATTTTTATTTGTAAAAGAAAATAAACATTTACCATTTACTTCTTCACAAATATGCACTCCGTAGTGTTGGTCTATAAGGAATATGAATACTTTTCTTCGTAAATCCTGCAAAAAAGGCTAAATGATTAAAAAAAAGTCTAATCTGAGAAACTTCTTTTAGTCTTGCTGCTGTCTTGTCATTAGCTACTAAAGTAGAGGATAGGATCAAAGTTTTTAAAAGTCTCATTTTAAAAAGTAAAAACAGAATTTTCTCACTGAAGGAAAATCAGTTTTACACATTTAAAATGTTACATGTTAACTCACCAAAGCCATACATTGTCATTGTTTACCAACACTTAGCATTTCCGTCCAAGGCCAATTGAACTCTGTTTTCTTCTTATTTTGGGATTATCCTGTTAGAACAGAAAATTGTGCAACATCTCCTTTTTCTTTGCAGACTCATTGAATTGCATATAAGTGGTTACCAGGACCTAAGGATGAGCAGGTGGGGTGAGAGGCTGAAGAAGGTGGAGCGGCTGGCTCAGTCGTTTCAGCAGAACCCCTTGACGACGCCGTACAAACCTCGGCTGTGGCCGTACCAGCCCTCCTCTGTCTGGAAACTCTTCCCTCGACAAAACCTGGCCATCAGCTTCGCTCACAGCTGCAAAGAGGTACCTCTTTAACGAGCAACATGTAGTTTACTCTGTGTGTGGAGCGGAAGCAGCTGACGCGTGTCATTTGTTTGATTTACAGGCTGTTCATGTCTTTGCACTTGAAAAAGAAAAAGCTTCGTTGGGTCAAAGGATTTACCTGGTCACAAGTTACAGCGAACTGTGGCATTATTACAGGTAATATACATAAATGTTTTTGCTACTGACTTTCTGTTGTTTTTGACTTTTTTTACCTAACTAAAATCTTAAATGACCGTTTATACCTCTACATTTTCTAGGGTGTACCCGCAGTCCTTGATGCATTGTTATGAGGTGATACCAGAGGGGGCGGTGTGTAAGCTGTACTTTGACTTGGAGTTTCACAAACCCTCAAACAAAGGGTCTGATGGAAACTCTATGGTTTCCTTGTTCATCAAGGTTGGCAACATTTGAATGCTCGTGATAATAATCAGACATCTCAGACTTGTTAACATTCATATCATGCAGTTTGCTTAAGGTCCTACTTCCAATGGTGTTTTGTCTATATTGAAAATTTTCCTTTAATAAGAGTTAATTGTTGAATTATTTTATTCAATTGCTGATAAGAAGTGAGAATTTTTTATAAAGAAGCTTAATGTGAAGCTTAATAATAGTGCCATGCTGTTTTATTCCTAACCCACTTGCCACATTGTTAGGATTGCATTACTAGTACTGGGTTAGATCCTCTCTTTCCTTCAGCTCTGCTTTAATTCTTCATGGCATTGCCTCAATATGGTGTCATTAACATTCCTCAGGAATTTTAGTCCATTTTGACATATGGACATAGTGGCATCACAAAAATCCATGCTACAATCTTCTCATCTCTCCACATCTCAAAGGATCAGATTTGTGAAACTGGTGATTGTGGAGGCATTTTGGAGTACAGAGAACTCATTATTTTCAAGAAACTAGTTTAGTTTGATTTTAGCTTTGAAAGACATAACACTGCTGGAAGTAGGCATCAAAAGTTGGAGACTTTGTGTTCGTAAAGGGACCGCAACAAGTTTGTGGCACTTGAACTGGGCTCAACTGGTACTAAAAAGCTAAAGTGTGCCAAGAAACCAACCACACCATTACATCACCACCAGCAGCTCGAAGCATTGACATATGGCAGAATGGATCCATTACTTCATTTTTTTTATGCCACAAGAGGACTCCACCATCTAAATGTTGCAGCTGGAATCAAATTTCTTTGGACCAAGCAATGTTTTTCAGTTCAATTATGATGAACAATTGTGGAATCTACCCTCAGTTTCCTGCAGATACAGAAAACTGTAGTTTTGGGGAAAAAAATAGGGTTTTCCTGTAATTACAGTTTTCTGTAAATACAAGAGTCTGACAGGTGTGGCCTTCAGTATAATATTTTGCTTCAGCCCATCTGGTTGAAAGTTTGACCTCAGGTATGTTCAGAGCAGCTATTCCTCATATTGTTATTTGTAATGAGTGGCGCTACACTTGCCTTTCTGTCATGTGGAACCAGTCTCCCTGTTCTCCTCTGACTTCAGCATGGCATTCTTGTACATCCAACTGAAGATTTCTGAATATTTTTATAAAATCCAACCAATAATTGAGTGTGATGGTCATGTGTTATCAGACGTTTCAGAAATATTCACACCAAGAAAACGCACTAAAATTCAATTTTTTGCTCATCAATTTGAACTTCAGGAAGTCGTCTTCCCCAGCATTCACTTGCTGCCTCTTGATTGGCTGTTTGTGGGAACAGCCAATCAACAGGTGATAAACAGGTGTATCTAATAAAGTGGCCCCTGAGTATGTTGCCTTAACACTGCCTTTGTTGGTGTGTGTTGGCAGTATGTCTGCAACAAGTTGGTGGAAGTTTATGGGATTGAATGCTCTGTGAAAAATGTGCTGAACCTGGATTCCAGCACGGAGGAAAAGTTCAGTCGACATCTTATCTTCATGCTACAAAGCGCAGCTTTTAAAGACAACATCCATGTTGGTATGTCGCGCCTCAGATGGAGACCATAAAATGGGGGGTTTCCTTTGATTATTGATCTGATATTTGTTATTATTATCTTTTAGGTAGATTCATCCATGCTATTCTTCAACCCGTGATAAGCAAGCTCAAAAGCGACAGCCGTCTTCATAAAGAGGACATTTCACTGACAGACAACAGACAGTCTGTTTTCTTTTTAAGACTTATCAAAATAAATGTCCACTTGTCATAACCTTGCATAATTCTTCTTCTTCTCATTGCAGCACAAATATTGATTCTGAACTAGCTCAGAGTCCAGATGCGAAAAGGCAGAAACAGGAAGTGAGAGATCTCAGCTTCCTGCTGGTGAAAAGCAAGGACGGTCGTAACGGTCTTTTTGTTGATCTGGGTGAGACGAACCACAGTGTTTTATTTAACAAAACAAAATTAAATAAACAAATTACTCAATATTAAATGTATTTAAATTTATTTATTTTTTTAGTTTAAAAAAATCAGGTTTTAGGATTAAGTTGATAAAAATGTACCTAAAGTTTTCCAAGAAACAGCAAAAATAAATATTGATTAGAACTTTTTTTTGTTTGTTTTAATAACATCAAAGCTTTTTGTGGCCCTCAGATCTTTGTGAATTCTCCTGTGGGTGGGAATAGGGCCAAAATTAAAAAATAAATCATCACCTCAAATTTTAGTTTTTAAATTAGATTATGATAAGAAACCTTTCCCAGAAGACCAAAGAGCTCTGGAGGGTTTGGAAGGTGAAAACAGATGATGATCATTAGAAGCTTTAAAGTCAATCAAATGAACTTTAAAAGAATCTTGTTAGCATTGTTACATTTTTTGCATTTCTTCTCATGAATAAACATTAGAGTGATAAGTCTAAGGAAAATTTATGTCAGTGGACTCTTTGTAAATATTTTTTATGTCTTAAATGTCTGGATTTTACTAGCATGAATTTACACAAACAGGTGTGTACACCAAGAACAGGAACTTTCGGCTGTACAAGTCCTCAAAGGTGGGGAGGAACGCAGCATTCACCGTGGCTGAAGACAACCAGTTCACTGCCAAACCTGATATAGAAAAGTCTGCTGAGGAAAATGTCTTCCTGGCATCTTTAGTGTGTAATGTCAGGTACATTTGAGCTTTTGAAATGTTTTAAACTTAAAAATTTTGATTTCTAAGTGGTTGACGTTTGGACCGACACTTGTTTTTTTTTTTTTTTTTTTTTTATTAGTTTCACGGGCCAGAGGATTCTTACATGGGACGCCCCAGAAACAAAAGATGTTAAAAGTCCAACAGCACAAAGTCAGCAGGGACTCGATTCAAATCAAGGTAATGCCAAACTTAATTTAACAATATTTCTATTCTCCATATCACACAAATCTTTATACACTGCTGCGTGTTGAACGTCTGCTAAACAGTGAAGTTGAAAAGTCTTCGATAGTTTCTTTCCCCTTCAAAATGGTAAATATTCCTTGTTTTATATGTCATAGAAGTTTTCTAGCTTGCATGAATGCATTGAGCAAACGGTGCAAAGTGTTATGTTGTTTTTTTTATAATTACTTTGAATACTTTCGCTCAAAACTGCTTTTTTATTTCTGACAGGCACATTTTCTGGCTGCCTGTCTTCTCCTTACAAAGAAGTAGACAACTTTGTGTTTGCCTTGGTCAGAAAGGATGGAGTTCAGGGAAGTAAGTCTGATCACAAGAGGCACTTCTGAAAAACCTGTTTACTTTTCCAATAATAACAAACAAAAAAACAACAGAAAAAAAATCTTTCTACACATCTTTTGAAAATTGAATTTCTGCTCATTCAATTTTAGCCGAAATTCAATTGAATCCCTTAAACTAGTGTTTTATTATAGAAGGGAAATGTCTTTTACCATTGATTTATCATTTCTGGAATAATATCTTGCACCACTATGTTATAATTCAAGGATTTTGTAGGTTTTTCAACATTAAGTTGTTACCGTGTTGTCAGGGACGTACTTGGGGCCCAGATTTCTGAATCTGTCTTCCTGAACTCACCAGGCATTCGACGATGGAACTACTTTGCTGCAGACCAACTTCTTGTCTATGACATTGCCAAATACCGCTGGTGTGGAAATGTGAGCAGGTTCCATAAGAGCAACAACATCATGTAAGTATGACACCTTGCTTCCGGCTCTGAGTGCTGTCTGTGGGCTGCTGTTGTTCTCATTTGGCCGCCTCGTCCTCTGCAGGATCATTGTAGACCTTAAAGAGGAAGTCTGGTACCAGAAGTGTCATGATCCAGACTGCAGGAACTTCAGGTCCTCAAGTATGCGGTGACCTCTTTTTTTTAATTTTTTTGGATGAAAAATTTCAAAATAAAAGTATCTATGGAGGAAGAAGTTGTAAAGTGGTGATGGAAGCATTTTCTGTTGCAGGTTTCCCACTTCCACAAGAGATCTGTGTCAGCTACATCCTGACTCTGGTGAGTTCATATCGATCTGTGTTACAGCAAATGAATAAAAAATGAAATAAATTGTGTATTTGTATCAGAGTTAGCATGTCTTTTTTCTCCCTGACAGGATGAAGAGGATCAGGCGTACCTAATGGACGACTCTGGCAACATTGAACCCAGCCAGGCCCCAAACAGCTCCATGCATCCGACAGAGGAGACTCCTGAAGTGTGGGGAGATGAGCAGGACGAGCGTGAATTTTTAAAGAGCCTGAATGATTTTGAACAAAGAAGTACTGAGATCCCAGATGAGCTTCTACTCACATGTGTGGCAGACTTTGACTCCTAGCGGGCGACTAAGATCGGTGTTTCCAGTCGCCACAGCAGAACATACACCGAAACAAATCGTACACATTTTTGTAAAAAAAAAAATAATACTGCAGTCACTTTAATGTTCTTATAACTTTATTAATGTGCAATAATCTGTTTATTAAATGTTTCTGAAGTCCAGATAGAATCGCATATTTTATAGATTTATAAACAAAAAGTTGTCCTATAAAATGATAAACACAACAGAGAACTTCACAAAAATGTTGAAAGAAGATATTTTATTGGACAACAATCCAATGCTTTCAAAGAAAATTTCATTCCCCTCCCGCATTTTTTATACAAGAGAAATAAAAATGCAACAGAGCTTATAATGTCAAAGAGATACGATATATTGAGCTGTGCAGAGAATGGCTCTAAATTGAAATGAGACACTTTGTTTTTAGGCAACTTGAAGATTTCAGGCCATCACACAAAGACTTCTGAGTTAACTATGCCGTCTTCCAGAAAATGATCACAAGAAAACATCCTCCTTCTAAACGTGTAATATATATATATATATTTATATATATATATATGTATAAATACAAGCATAAAAAACTTTTATCTTGAAACCTGTGGCATCCATTTTTTTTAATAAAACTTTCAAATTGATACAGGAAAGTACCATTTTAGTAAATATTAGCAGCACATCTTTAAAATTTACCACAATTTCAAGTTTTCACCAATTTCACCAACTCAAAATAAACAATGAAAAGAAATGCCATAAATCTCTGTACAGATATTTCAGTTTATAATTTCTATGTTCTAAACTGCTCCTTATTAAAAACATTTCACCAGTAAAGCTGTTGAGGTGAACTGTGTTGTCTTGAGTTAATTGGTTTAATGCTACTATCCTGCATTTTCGGATTTACTTTTGTATGTGAATGAGAGGAGCTGAACATTTACAAAGACGCCAAATTTGATCCACTGCCTTTTATTATCCGTCCTAAAAAAAGTAGTTACTGTCGTTTCATGCTTCAAGTTACGTGGTTTGTTTTTTCTGTCAGAATAGTTGACAGAAAAAAGCAGAGGAAGGTCAGAAGCAGCACAAGGTCTTTAAGTGACATGTTGAAAAATGTTTGACACACAACGAGACAACAGCTTTGCTGATCATATTACAGCAAAGATGTTCTATTTTATCCTTTTGTATTTTCAAACCTGATCTTTGGAAACATCTGTGCTAATCATGACTAACATCTTAAGTCAGTCATGTGTTGTTTTTTACGTCTCTGCTTGTACAATACAGCTACTTTAAGTATTTTACATGCACTATACAAAAACAAAGGCACATGAACCCTAACAGGCTCTTAACTAAACTTCTCTTTATACATCCTAACCAACTCCACCCTTCAGCCTTCAATGCTGAGACATAGAGGAATGCAGGAGATAACTACAGAGTCTCAGACATGCTAATCTTCATACAAATATAGTTTTCCAGCACAAAAACACTATTTACAGGCATGGTGATCACATTAAATACCAACTTAAATAGCTCACCAAATCATTAAATAGCTTGGCATATAAATAGTTGTGGTTGAGTTGACGTAAAAGCACTTCAGAATATTTTCTCCTAGAATAAAAAAGTCTAAACTTTTTTTAGATGCTGACATTTTCTGGCAGTGAAGACATGAGGAGTTCAGGTATCTATTTTCAAGAGTACTGTGCAATTTTTCAGATATTAAGTTGACATTCGTTGCCCTATTTGTTTGACACAACTACAAAATCACTTGAATTATCACCAGGTAGACAAAATACACAGAATCTTCTCAAGAAGCGGTTGTTTGATTGGCCATGCTGTGGTAGTTACTTGGTTCCAACTCACATTTTGATTTTGGCATAAAGTTCATCAATCTGCTCTCTGAAGTGACTCCGGAGCTCGTTCCTCTTGGCCTTCAGGGTGGGGGTCAGCAGACCGTTTTGAACAGAAAACATCTCGGGATGTAATGCAATGTCTCTCACCTACAGAGGAACAGAGGGATCAGAATAAATGAGCAGATGGTTTACCTTTTGTTCTACATCTTCTTGAAAGGCTGCTTTCATGTCTATTCAAACTGGTGAAATATGTTGCTGCATCACTTCTACAAAGTGTTTTGACATTTGACGAAATATTTTACATTAGATACCTGTTCAAAAGACTTTAGTCCACCGTCTTTGCCCAAAATCAAAATGTCCTCCAGAATGGCCGCCTTTACATCCTTAAATTGAAAAAAAACATGTCAGACTTGAAATCTAGAGTTGTGTGATTAGACAGCAGTGTTTATTAAATCAAACCTTGTTCTTGCACAGCTCAAGGTAGGATCCTTCAAATCCTTTTTTCTTGGCCCAAATAGGTAAAAAGTCTGGATCTGGTACCACTATCCCCACCAGACATGCCTAAAATACAAGAAAGACAAAAGTTAAATGGAGCAAAATAGTTGTAGCACTACAAAAAGGTCAATTTCTTTAAAATGTAATGCATCTGGATGAATAATTAACCTTTAAGCTATCCCCATGAACAAATATCTGAGCTACTGGATCGCTGCGGTTATAGATGGTCTCTATTTTCTCCGGGGCGATGTACTCTCCTTGTGCCAGCTTGAAAATGTGTTTCTTTCTGTCAATGATCTTCAGAATGCCATTCTGCAGCAAATCCAAAACACATTTTTTTATAGCTTAAAACTTCCACATTTTCTGAATCATAATTTTATGTTGCAGCTGCGTTTTGCTCACTGGAAGCCATTTCCCAATGTCGCCTGTGTGCAGCCATCCATCCTTGTCGATTGCCTCTTCTGTTCTCTCAGGGTCTTTCAAGTATCCCTTGAATACGTTTGGTCCTTTGACACACACCTGCAATGAAGCACAGGTTACAGATTGAAATATCACGCCAAAAGGCAAAAAGCCACCTCCTCAACACTCAAGTTTAAGACAATTGTCTCTAAATATACAAAGAATCAGGGCTTTTGACTCAGAAACTAACCACTACTTCTTTACCTTCTTTAATCTATTCACCAAATTACTGCACCTACTTGATGGTATCTTCTGTTTTCACAGATTATGTTGATTTCTTTCTATAAGAGTATGGTAAAAATGCTTTAATGCATCTATCATAATTTATTTTTTCAGGCCTAAGATTTTTTCTATTTATGAAATCCATCAAAACTGAGAACTGCCACCATTTTGGTCTATAAATACCTCAACTAACAGTGTGCCCCTTAATGCACTTTGGTTTTGGACTTAATGAAAACTGGGTAAAGTTTAGGGACACGTGCTTTGATGTGTAAATGGAAATAATCTTGCAATTTGTTCAAATTCTGTTGAATTCAGAACTTTTATCTCCATCATTGAGATTTAATGGTCAATAGTTGCTAAACTCAACAGTTGAATTAAAGCAAAGCTTACACAAATGAGTTTGTATGTTTTACAGTCTTCAAGGAAAAAAAAAACTGTAATCAGTAGATCGCACTTTAGAGAATCCTGGAAATTGGTATCAGCCAGTAAAACACCTGGTTAAAGGTTGATCCTCACCTCTCCTTCTCCATTTGCTGCTAGGTAATTCATTTCTGCCACATCCACTAGTTTTACCGCATTGCATGGCAGAGGAGGCCCAACGTGACCTGAGGACGCGACATTTATGTTTAGTTTCATTTTTGTTTGCACATTCTTGTCCTCCGATGCTATATTTACTCATAACATTGACTCATAAACTCATAAAGTTTAAGCAACACTTTCTGAAAACCAAAACTTTTACCTGCTGACCAGTCTCCAGGCATGGACATGGTGCACCCAGCCGTGCATTCGGTTTGGCCGTAGCCTTCGTAAAACTGTAAGAAAAGATGCTAGTGGTGACGTGAAGTCAAGTGAACTTCAGTAGTTCAGTAAATAGTGATATCAGTTAATAGTAATATTTATATGGACCACTTATCATATTTGGGGACCGGTATCTTTTTCCATAAATAAATTAAATTAATAATTAAAAGTGAAATATTTTCTGTGAACCTCCAGCCTCTAGGCTTTTCCAGGATCTGTCATGTTTTCTTCCAGCACTGGCTCAAATTTAGCTTCATTCGCCTTCCCGTTAACTCCAGCTTAACTGCCCCTGCTAACAAAAATACTTCCCACAGCATGATGCTGCTGACCCCATGCTTTTCTTTGAGGTGTGTGTTCAGAGTGTACAATATTGCTTATAACCAGTCAAGTCACTCTGCCTAGAGTTCATGAAAACACTTTGACTCTAATCAGAATGATAAATATATTTCTATCCAGGTAAAGACAGAAGTTGTGATCCAGATGAGTTTGACTGACCTGGCAGCCGAGAGCGGCTCGAAGGAAAGTCAGGATGGTTGGAGAGACGGGGGCTGCTCCGGTGATCATGAGTCTGACTCGGCCGCCCAGGCTCATCTGTGGAGATTAAATTCACGCTGAAGTGTAAATGTTTCAAAGAATGTGACTTGAATTTGTTGATCAAGAAGGTTACATTAAGCTGTGCTGACAATCTACTGCTGTGCATGCTGTGACCTTGGACCTGGTGAAATGTTTTTAAAGTATACGGTTTCTATTTTCTAACCTGTACTTTTTTGAAGATGAGTTTATCCCACATGCTGTCCTTTCTCATCACCCCATTTTTCAGCTCAGATTCCTTCCTTCTGAAGGCGAAATCCAGCAGCCATCTTTTCAGAGGCGTGTTGGCCTGGCTGAACACCTGTCGAGAAATGAGAATATCTCAAGTTCTTCACATCATTGAGGTAAATGAACTACATAAAGCAACACGATAGATACATCAAAGGGAGACAGAGTAATAGAAGAAACATCAAGCGTTGTCTGACCTTGTCAAACATGCGGTTGAGGAGACGCGGGACGACGGGGAAAACTGTTGGCTGCAGAGTTTTCAGATCATCCATTAGGAGTCGAATGTCGCCTTGGAAGTAGCCGATCCGTGCCCCGTGGATGAGGATGACACACTGACGAAGAAAACATGCTACTTATTCCTATGGTGAATCAAAACTGCAATTTTTTTGTCCACTAGAAGGCAGCATTCTACAAATTAATTTTGATCTTATCACTTGATGTTTGTGGACTAACACTTAATGGCATTATTCCATCATACCCAACTTCTAACTTTTAGTAAACACTAATGCTGCCACACGTTTTAGAGCACCCACTTGAGAACTTGTGAAGAATACAGATTGCTTGACTTTTGTTCAGGTGGTCTTATCTTAAAATAAAACCTCATTTAACACAGAGATGCTAATAACGGTTCAAGAAAGGCAGCACAATGGGGGAACCTCATTGCTTGGCAGAGGAGCAATGGCTGTGCAGACACATACATGTATGCACTGTTCCTTTTAACCGTTATTTTACTTCCTGTAAAGTTTATGTATCTCGCCTTAATGTCTACACGCTGTGAGTGCTTGAAACAGAAGTCAAATTCCTTATTTGCACACACAACTTTGTCCAATAAATCGGATGATTGGACAAAATTGTCCAAATTAGCTTAGGGAAGAAAAGCTGCACATGAAGCTCCGGAGAAGGCAGCCAGCTTAGCGAGTGAAGATGCACCGATGTGCTTGGGAAGGAACCCAGCATGGCTTAGAGCTGAGAGGCAGTTGCATCAAATGGTTACATTGCTGCTTTTTCCTCTTAATGTTTATCCGTTGGATAACAGGATGGGTTTGTTGCTCAAGATAAGCCTGGAAGTAACTGATCACTGATGTAGTGCAATAAGGGTCTGCTGCTTTTGTATTAACTTGCTCCATATCAACATTTTCAAATGCAGCTGTGTATGCCTACAGCTGACATCCTCCCATTCAGGAGACAAAGCAGTGGGTCTGTAGTGAACACAGCCTGGTATGAGATTCTCAAGGTTCCATAATTTCAAGTAAAAATACGCTTGGGAAAAGTTATTTACGTGCACTGGATGAAAAGACACATAACCATTTTCTTCACATCACTGCCTGGAGTTAAATTTGACTAAATCTTTTCCTGTTTTGTCAGAATTATTAAAACTATTTCTAGTTTCTAAATGGCAGAAAGTAGCCTCTGTCATCCAGAGGCTGATTCTGCTCTCCTTCCAAGAGTTGTTTGATCTCCTACATCTTAAGTATGAAACTCTTCACCAACATCTTTCCCACAAGAACAACATGATTTATTTGCATATCTTTTAAATATACCAAGTGGCATATAAACTATTTGCTTGCTTGCTCTCATGCCAATGCTTCATTTGCCAGAATATAAAAGCTTTCAATTCAAAAACACTTTATTGACCCCAAAAGTAAATTAAACAGACGTCAAGTTTCTGCGCTGGTTAAAAGGATTAAAAAATGAGGCTTTGTTAGCCTTACTATAAAGCTAAAAATAGTTCTCCACTAATAACAATAAATTGTTGCAAATATTAAGGACAGTATATTAGGTCCACAACATACCTGCACAACCTGTTCAAACATGTGAGCTAGCGGGAGATAGGATATATGAATGTCATGGAGGTTCAGCATGCAGTGTATCTGCAGGGGACACAAAGAAAACACATGCAGGTATGCAAGTCAGATCACTCAGGTACTGTACCTCCACCACCCTCTCAAACATGTGGGCCAGAGGGAGGAAGGAGATCAGCACATCTTTGGAACTGGGCTTCAGTGTGTCCTGAGCAACAGGTCACATGGGTTTAGGGGGGCAATGGGGGGGCGCAGGATAGAGAGGGAATCAGAGAAGATCAAACAGAGGCAAATGGCATCAAACTAATCCATCTACACTTAATAACGCCTCGCAAAAAGTTTTAATACCCCTGGAAAGTTTTGACGTTTTGTTCCGTTACAACTTAGTGTTCAGCGATAAAATGCAGTGCAGTGCATAAGTATAAAGTGGAATGACATTTTTGTTTTTTACTATTAAAATTATGAAAGGTTTGTGGAGACTAACATGAAGATGCTTTGATCTAAAACGTTTGATCATAACTCTGACAGCACCTTTTAGCTGTTGTTGTGTTGCAAGGGGAACAAGCCTCCTCCACAACCTCTTATTTTCTGAAGTCTGTAGACGGTTTTCTTACCACAGCATGACGCTGCTTTCACTGTGCTTCACCAAGAAAATGATGCTTTGTGCTGATGTCGCAATGCTTTGCTTGTTGGCAGTGGTGTTGATAGCCATTCAGTCCCAGTTCTGTGCGCTGTATGAGGAACTCCTACTCTAAATGTTCTAGATTCTGGCCAAACTTGTGATTGACAGATAATGTCCACTGGGAGGCGGGATCAGAGGATCTACCAGGGGAAGACTAGTGACAGGAAATTAATATGTTCCTTCAGTAAAAATGCTACTTTTGTATTGAATCTATTGACATGCCTTGCATATTTTTATTTTTAGCATGTTGTTATTATGGTTACTATAATTAGAAGGATTTTTCATGTTTCCGTGGTGCTCCCCACCCTGAGTAATAGTGGATCTCTGGTGCTTCCCAAAGTTACCATGGGTGTCTGCAGTGATTAATGATCTCCTTGCTTGGTGAATCTACATGTCTTAGTGGGTTTGCAGAGGATTGAAAAGTGAAATCAACTAACTTTGTCCCTAATATGTCTGCTGTGTTTCTTGCTTTTCAGAAAATGTGTTTATTCACATTTTCTAACAAACCTCTGATGCACTACTTTGTGGGTATATCACTTAAAATCGTTTCACTCCCATTGAAATGCTTTAAAGTTTGTAGTTGTTTTGTGACAAACGCTAAAAGGCATGAATATTTTATCAAGCCTCTGTATTATGACAAAATCTTAAGAATTCTGTTTTTACAGGGACATATTCTCAGTTTTATTTATTTCATTGCGAGAGAAGTAAAGGTGAAAATCTTAAAGGTGACTTGTGTTTTTTTTTTACCTGTGTTACTTTCATGAATGCTGCGGTGTTGGAGATAACATTTCCATGAGTAAGCATGGCACCTTTAGGATTTCCTGCATTAAAAACAGAAAAACTCAGAAAAATAGAGAAAACACATCCTGTGGTGTGAAAAAAATATAATTGTTTGAAAAGCATCCAAGTAGCCTGATTCCTGGGCTTACCTGTAGTTCCAGATGTAAAGCAGATGATTGCCAGGTCATTTGGTTTGGGAGGCTGTAGTTAAGATGACAGATGTTGCTCATTTTTTGGATCAAAAAATGAGCAACATTTTTGTAATAGTAATGTCTTATAGATGGAGTTTTAATAATAATGTTAGCATCTTAAGAATCAGGAGCCACGTCTTGTTTATCAGGTCAGAGGATCTGTGCTGTTTCTACTCACCGTTGGCCTCTGATGATTAGCTTCACCGATGGCCTGAAAAACAAACAGACCAAAAATCTCTCAACATAAGTGAAGAAGTCTACATTTTTTTATGGAGCAGAAACAAGTCAGACCCTTACCTCAAACTCCTTCAGACTGAGAATCTCAACCCCGCTCTGTGTTCCTCGGCTCACCAGATCCTTGTCAAAAGCCTCCATGAGAACAATGGTCTTCACGGTCTTTCCCTGGCCGCTGATGCAGTCCAGGATCATCCGAGCCTTTTCGGCTACGTCACATATCACTGTTGAAATGGTGGCTGAAACAGAGACAAAGACGACACGCTGAGTGGTTGAACTTTTCAGTTCCTGGTTCACAGCATGTGATGGAGGAATTTGTTTGTACCTTTTTCAATAATGTAGCCGATGGCCTCTGTGCCGAGCGTGTCGTACAGCGGGACTGCAACCAAGCTGTATGTGTAACAGGCCAGCTCTGAAATCGTCCACTGTGAGCAGATGGGTTTGATTAATTTAAATCAATATTATTATTGCACTGAAGAAAGCCTGTCGTATCAGAAGCACAATATACAACTATTTGTATAAAGACGGACGGAGAGAAAATAAGTTAAACATGAATAATCAAAACATGATAGAAATTTTAAAGTTTACAGTCTCTAAATATTCGACTCACAGATTAAAGCACATGATAGCAGCTTTTTGCTGTACATCAGAGCTAAGAGGCTGAAAAAGTATTACATTTTTACCACTAGCCAGAAGATATTGTTCATTGGAGTCTATATGTAAATAAACTGAATGAAAATGAATAGATATAAGATATTGTTGCATGTACAAGAAGACTGATATCAAATGGAAATCAAACTAAAGCAATGGCTTGTTAATTAAAAGAAACAAACATTTGAGTTACCTCGGGTCTGTTTTGTGAAAAGATGCCAACGAACTTGTCGCCTGTGTGAAAGTGACCTCTGTGAAGAAGGGCCGAACCGATGTGCTGTGCTCTGTCCACGACCTTGTCAAAAACAGGACATTTAAAAAAAAAAAAAAAAAAAAAGCACATTTGAGTTCAAGCAGGCGTTTCCTTTCAGCAGCATTCTGCAGCTTACCTCTTGATAAGACAGCCACTCATACGGTTGGTTTGGTTTCCTCGACCCAAGGCAAGGTCCGTTATCTACCACAGAAAACAGAGATGGTATCCTGACTCCGTTTGGTCCCTTCAGGTGTTTTCAGAATCAACATCTTAGCACAGAAACTCACTTGACACCCTGAGTCCTCGCTGGAACACCTCATATATTGTTTGTGCATCGCTGTAATAATGTGTCATGTACTCGCAGTCGCTGTCACTTAGGACTGACCTTCTGGCACCATCTTCCCCCTAAGAAGAGCAAAACAACATCCACAGAGACATGACATGATGAGTCCTGCATCCCTGCAATTAATCAAGACTATGAACATTTTTGTCTGCTGAGTCAGCAATAACTGACAACATTTTTCAAAGAGGCACCAATCGGAATCTGGTCATTTTTCCTGATCAAATAAAGATTCAGATTTGTTTTATTCTATTCCTTAAATGCATCAAAACTAGCAACCAACTGCAGTTTCAGATGTTCCAATCAACAACAGTATTTTCAATGCTCAAATAACGGTAAGAAACGTCCACTAGACTGCATAAACAGGAATAATCTTGCCCTTGTTCTCACTTAAATTCAAAATAATAAAAGAAACTGCAGTAGTAGTTTCTTTTAGCACTTCTCAATTTTCTGCTATGGCTTACAAATAAAATCAGCAGAACTGATTTGAAGAAACCAGAAATCAACATCATCCAAGAAAAACCTGGATGATGGAAATCCAAAGATCCCTGAAACCAATTTCCTGCAAAGATCACTTCACCAGCTGTAAGATAAACTACTCCTCATTTCTGCAGCATGAGATCAGCTGCTTAGGAATGTTCACTCTTATAATTGGACGGAGGATTGATTGTTCCAGTACACCATACTGGAAAGAACGTCAGACTGAAAGGAATGGTGAAAAAACAAAGAAGGAAAGAAAAACTTGTGAAAACTCACAGGTATTTCCAGTGACTGCAGTGTAAGATCACATGGTGGCTTGAGAGCTTTCGGTCTGGAGGCAAACCAGTAGGTGGTGATGGCGGCGAAGGCGCCCATACCCATGAGGGCATTCGTGGGAAAGCCTCGGACATACTGTCGAAAGTCGTCCAGCTCTGGAATCCGCAGCTGTCTGAGGACCTCCTGAGCCTGCATGGCTGATATGAACTGAACCTGCACAGACACAGAGGAAGCCATTCAGACTGACCACTGATCTATTAGTGGATCTTAAAACTTCGAGTGTTTTATATTCATCCAGATACATTTTTGAAAAATACATCTAACAGTAATTATGGTTTCACCCAAATAGAGCAAGTCTTTATCTTTTTAAATGCTGTCCTTTAAACTGAGAACACGACCACAGTTTAAATAAAGTCAGAGATAATCTTTTGGTAATTAAGATGAATAGCTTCCATAAATATTGTTCAATGGTTTCAAATAAAACCCAGAAGTATCCTGTAAAACAAGCAACACTTGTTTTAAAGTGTTACTGTAAAATGTTCATATTTTCAAAAAAAAAACAAAAGAGAACATTTCTGTAATTTACCAGCTTCCTTTGGTTTAGTTTAGGTTGCTAAGTAATTCTGGAAATGAAATGGAAAACCTACTTTCACCCAAAACCAGAATGACAACACAAACAAAGAGCTCCTTATTGGAATTTAAATTTGTCTAAATAAAAACTCAGTTTTCAATAAACAGCAGCGTCATTGTCCCGCTGATGTACCAGTCTGGGCCAAAACTCAGCTGTCAAGCAGATGGCGTCCCATTGGACACCAGAACATTTCTGTATACAGAGGAGGTTATTGTTACTTCAGTGACTGCAAACTCTTCGCTGCTAAGCAAGGACAAATGATCAACCCCTCACTATCGTGCTTGAGAGCTGTTGGGAGGTGTTTTAAGGCCACACCTGGAACACATTGCTTTCTTGTTTGACACAATGGTAAAGTCAAAAGAAATCAGCTAAGATATATGAAAAAGTGGAGCTGCACAAGTCTGGCTCATCCTTGGGAACAATTTACAGCTGGCATCCCCAGTTCAACCAGAATTTGATGAACACCCAAGTAGATCTACAAGTAATCAATGGAGTTGGAAGTGTTGACTGCTAAACAGCTCAACCAAACTTTGTAGGTAGTCTCTGATAAAGCCTACTGCAGTGACACTGCCTGCAGCACTTGGTTTTCCTGTGTCAATAATACTTTCCTATTGGCAAAGAGGATTTGATAACATTTTGATAGATGCAACTCACATAATGAAATCTACTGCTAAACCCAAACTTATTTTTCATTGCAAATGTGGCACTATTTAAAGGGAGATAAATGAAAAAAAGGCAACAACATTTAGATCTCAGTTTATCAGAGTTATTTCAGATCTGAGAAGATGCTAACTTAGCACGTCAGCCAGCTAATCTGAATTAATATGACCAGAAGGAACAAGAAATGACTAAAGACTGTAGCTTAAAGTCTTAAGTCTTGTTTACCAAAATACAGGTTGCCTTAAGAAAAAAAAACAAACAGGTACAACCTGAAATTTATTTGGCAAGTCAATTAAGTGGGACACAATCTTAATACTATGGTAGATCTTGTAATACTAATAAAATGTAATTCTATTGCACTTTTAAAGCTACTGAGTTTCCATGTGCACATATGTTGTCTTGCAACTATCTATTAAATGGCTTGTATTGCTGCCAAATACAAAAATAATTCTGGTAGAAACATTCTAACGAAGGCTTGAGCTAAACTAGGGAGTACTTTCCTTTTATCTAGGCTATGTGAAATATTGCATTTTAGCTGATGTGACGTCTATTGTGTTCTTTTGATGCTTTGATGTAGGTCAAGGTGCTACTATCTAAATCCCTTAAAACTACTGATGTGGGAGTCATTTATTAAGTTTGTGTTTCTGTTTATGACATGCACATCTAATCCTGACATGTTGATGGAAAAACAAAAACCAGGAGACACAAAAGAACAGAACAGAATAAAATTAAGCTTCGGGTATAAATCCACAGAGGACCGTGTTTATCACTCAGTGATCATTCAACATTGTGCTCTTGGGCTTTCAGAAACACCTCATCACATGAACATCCAATGAGGAAAACTTTTGTTGTGTCCTCCCTTTTTACAGAAATCATGCACTAAAGTATTTGAGGTCTGAATATTGAGCTGTTTCTGCTAGAATGCTCCTGTGACCCAGCAATGTGTCGGTCGGATCAGAATTGGACAATTTGGGTGTGCATTATAGCAATTTTTTAAAATGAATAAACATGTTTGAATAAAAGATTAGGTCTATGCTCTGATGCACATATTTATGCATTGTAGCGCCATTATTCCAATGATGAATTCATACTTTATGTGTGACATTATGTGTTCTAACATCTTAATCTTAAAACAAATAATCAGCATCTTTCACTTTTTTAAACTCCATCTAAAGCCCTCTCTTTCACACTGATCCTTCTCAATTGTTGCGTTCAAACGGAAGGATGTGCTCTCTTGTTCAACAGCTGTGCGTAGGAAGGAAATCCGACTCCACACACGTTTTCTGGTCACAAGCCTCCACGGAGATATAAGGAAACAACCACAGACGTTCAACCACTTGCTTCAGGAGGGGATGAAAGCTTTCTGCTTGGAATATTTCTGAGATGAAGTCACTGGGCTGAAACTTCCTTTAAATAATAATAAGGTCCCTCTAATGTTCTGCAGCAGAGCTAAAAGGGAAATATTAAAATCAGACGTAGCAGAACAGTAGCAGCTTTTAGGACTTGTAGTCAGACAGCTCGATAGCTCTGTAGCTTGAAGCAGAAATAATATGGTTGGTAATAAATCTTAAAGAACCGTCTCAGATTTTTAAAGTAATTCACTCTTCAATCAGCTCATGCATATTTCTAATAAGTTACTTTTGCTATAAACCTCTGAGGACATTCAGGTCAACTGACCTGACCTCTGCAGTGAAGGTAAATGAAGTCATAGAGGTAACAATTGACTTCTCACCTACTTCTATTATTACCCTGAAGCTCATGACAACTGAGACTAGTGCCAACTGGAGCAAAGTACTTTAAAGCAGATGCCAAACAAAAGTTAGATTAAAGAGTTAATGCTGAAACAAGTAAAACATAAATATCAATAAAAATTGATCTACTGACTACAAAACAGAGGAGTAAGCCATTGAAGATGGTTTAGCTTGTCAAAGACAGAAGAAATAAAAGGACTAATGAATGTTTTTCTTAATCCCACACCTGCTACTTTTTAGCCCAATGTACGATCATATTACTAAGTCAACTCATCTGAATTGAAATTCACTATAACAGATTATCAGACGGCGCTGCGCAAATTATCGACTGACATTTAATTCATGTTTGTACTCACAGAGCGTAAACGAAGAAGGGTCAAGGCTGTTTCAGAATGAAGAGGTCCTGTTATCTGAAAGGCCTGGCAGTGGCTGCAGTTGCTATTAGAAGGACTCGCGCTGTCCTCTAATAGACCTCTGAAGTTCTCACAACTATGAATAGCAGAAACACGCCCCTACTCAAACAGAAACACAAACGCGTGAGACGCAGCAAGCTGCTTGTTGCAGAGTCACTCAGCTGGAAGGTTGAAGCAAACCCACAGATTGGATTCCCCTTTTGTTCACCTCAAACACAACGGATGTGCAGTCAGATTTTCGTCCTAATCAGCACAAATTTAAACCAAAAATTAGAACACCATCCAAAATTTTGGATGTTGGGGTAAATTTGTTGTAATTTTATAGAGCAAGAACAAAGGTGAAGCTGTCCACAGTGATTTAAAGACTTGTTTCCACAGATGTTTCGGAGTGTGAAACAAACATGAGGCATTATTTGGGCACTGTGTGTAGTTTTCATGTTGGAGGAAACCGAAACACCTGAAAGTAGTTCAACAAAGACAATTATCCTAAGTGTCTACCTTAAGGTGGTGCTATCTAGGCATGGGCTGGTTGTTGAAACTGAAGGTTGGAGCCTTTAAAAAGTTGAAGTTTCAAAATACCTTAAATTATTCGCCAAACTTTTCCTGCAGTTTGAATCTCTTTTAATAAGAAGTCAGAGAAGGTGCTAAAGGGATGAGTGTCTCCCTTCCTGCCTGCTGCTGCACACTGCTGGCCAGCTGGCTGGAAGACAGTTAATAAATGTTTCCCTCACTTATAAAAAAAGACAAAATTTGGATGTCGGAGAGATATTTTCAGTTTCATAAAAGACAAAAAGTCATAATGTGGAAACTAATGGAGTGCCAGATAACAAGCCCATAGCAGCATGTTGGGTGCTTTCCACAGGCTGGCTACCAGAGCTGACAGTCTGACTAATTGCCAATTAATTACTTCATAAAACACTGTTTTAGCTAAATCTCAGAAAAAAATGTTTGATGCGTCATCAGGGAACGACAGTAAACCCCAGTGAGCATTGCAGTAAAAACCTCCACAGCAACTATCCTTACAACCAACAAGCTCTGGCATGGAAGTAGTTACATCCCACAGTGGAAACAAAAAGCCATCGGTCCAATTAAACTAACAGCTCTTGGCAGCTACCACTGGTATGTCACAGGCAGCATGTAACCAGATTGTTGCACTCCCAATGTTTCTCTGCAAGGAGTTAACAGCAATACATGTTTTTATATTTTTACTCCTTAAGCCTTTTTTTTGACTGATCCCCCAAATAGCTTCTACTTTTTGTCTCCATATTCTGTTTCTGCTTTTTAACATTGACTCTATTCTGGACATTTCAGTTTTTTATAGAGGAGGTATAACAAACTTTTTTTTTTACTTTATCTTCAGATTAGCCATGTGAAACCTTGGTAAAAAGTAAATATTTGGGTTTTATAGAAAAAACTATTTTGATTCAGATATTTTCTAGCAGAAAAAGCAAAGACAGAAAGCAGATGAATATCAGGAAATGCAGAAAAACTGAACAGGAGTCCATTTATTGTGTTACATTAATATGTTAGGTAGCATACTTTGGTGGGTCATATTGATAAAAACAATATTATATGATAAACTACTTTTTTTTTACATATGTGATCAATAGTTTGATGTCAGAACTTACAGATCAGGAAATGTCAGTCATGTTTGAAAGACACCACATTTATTGACAGCAGTGATATGGTTTTAAAAAATATGTGTCTTTATGCAGGTTTTTTATGTTGTTTTAAACTTTTATTTTTTAGTTCAATGGACAAATTTTAAGGAGTAACTATATAATTTTATAGTATTCACTAAATTATGAACTTTGCCATACATCTGCCTTCCTTAAAAAAGGCAGATGTATTTCTCATTTTGAAGAGTAAGTAAGAATAGATCACTATATCACATAATAGTACTAATAATACAGTTAGACCACAAGACGTATTTTACTAAATTGTAAAAAACTGTTTGTGGTTCTACTAGTGGTGGCAGCAGTGATTTAAAACCATGTCTTTTCACCCACTAAAAAACTGAAAGATGGGATTTTTCACCATTTTCTGTTATCTATTTAAAAATTTTTGGGCAAAAAGTGTGGGAATCGCGGTAAGACATGATAACAAAAATTCTGCTCTTTAAGAATTTAACAATTTAACATAAACCTAAACAATTTCATTTTATCATTTTATCGTTTTCAAGTGAGATGAGAAGAAAAATTTGTAGGAAAGATGTTAAATGAAAACAGACCCCCTTCAGAGACTGCTTCCTGCAGATTATATGTGCTAACAGTTGTTGGAGGTGAAAGGTAGCCCTAGAAAACCACCCCACCCTCCTCCTCTCTCCATACTTGGCCTGGAAGACTCACAAGCCAATAGCAGAGCAAGTTCACAAGTCACACCACACTCCAGCACAAGACACTGGTATCAGAGGGGTAGGGGGGGAACTGGGGAGGGCAGAAAGGTCATTTGACACAGAACATGAAGACAGGCTGGCAGCTCCCTCCAGCAGCTCGAAGGCACATTGTAGCTTCGCTGTTAACACAAGAGCCACTCCAGACGCAGCCAGAAAGTTAGAGTAATATAAGACAGTGCTGGTCAGACACACTTGATTTCCTCTACAATATTTGACTTCCCGCAAAGAAGTGAAATATTTGTACTTACAGGAAGTCACACTAAAATATCTGAGTGACACATTAGAGGTAAAATGCTCTTAATCTCAGGTAATTTGTCTTTAAATCAAAATCCAACAGCAAAAGTGTCGCCATGTTTGAATCAGGGCTGTAAATTTGCTGTAGCTATTTTTAAAACCAATGAAGCCTCGCTTAGAGCTGATAGTTTCAGTAGTAACAAAACAAATCCTGAAAAATATCAGCTGCAGCTTTATTTGATACAATAACATTACTTTTTTTTTTAAAGAATCACATTATGGTAAGAAATAAACATAACACAGTTAAGATACAGTGCTATTTAAAGCAGATTCAGATTGTAAAACTGTATTTTTTTTTTTGACTTCTCAAATATGCACACCATTGTGTTTATCACTTGAAATCCCAGTGTGAAACATGACAAAAATGGAGAAAATTGGAAGCAAACTGTAGCTCATCTTGTGCACCAATGTTAACAGATGACTTCTCCACCTCTTTTTGCAACAAGCATCTAAGGTCTTTACACTGTGGGTCAGTAGGGACACTACTGAAACTAAAGGTGCACCCGTTGGTTCAGTGATTAATTCACAACCACTACACCCTGACCCATAGAGAGCATTCCATCAAAAAGATCAAACTGATTCAATCATATATAAATCTCTTTCCATCTACATTTACAGGCTAATGTTTCAAGGCAAAGCCAGACCAGTTTAGCTTGTTTTCCAAAGGTGAGTGAACAGGGGTTGTCTGAAAATGGCAGGACAGCTGACACCTTGCAACAAGTCACACAGAGAGGCACGCTGCTTGTCACTGTGTGGCTGTCAGATGACTGGTAAAGCTCATGTGGCCGCAGTGTGACATCTTTTCTGCACTTCCTGACTCGTGTCCACCCTATAACCAATCACTTTCATCCTCGGTTTTAGGAACCAAAGGCTGACGTTGAACAAGGCGACCACGCTGAGTAGTGCAGGTCCTGCCCCCAATGATGAAACCTCACACTGCTGGTCACATGAGGCACAGCATGGAAATGTATAGAGCGGGAAGAGTGGAGGAGGGGTTAGTGAAGTGGAGCAAAGGTCGCATGTCTGCCAAGAGTTTCCAACCAGCAAAGAGTCAAGACACACACTATTCTTAATGCAAATCAAAGAGAGTACCATCACACTGATTACGCTGTCCGGTCTGAGGGTCACATTTGATAATCAATATTCTTAAGCATTAGTGTGAAGCTGGAGCAAATCAGCCAGTTAGTTTAGCATAGAGAGTGAAAGCAGCTACTTAGGCCCACTCCTCAACTTCTGGTGCTTTTACAACATTAATTGGTTCTGTAATAAAAACACATTTTTTTTAACAATGTCAGCACCAACAGCCTGAGGGGTTTTTCAAAGCAACTAGCTACTAAATGTTATTCCATCAGTCAGATTTGTAGATCTGGCTATGACGTACCTATTACTACTATTTTTGAAGTCTGTCTCCATGTCTTCTGCAATGGCTCATTGACCCGTCGTAACACACATACTCAAACATATTTAAACTGTTTCTTTTTTCAGAACTGATGACAGATGAACAGAGGGAGAGCTTGCTTTTTGAGATGCACTGTGGAATCGGCTGCCTTTATGCCCCGGCTGGTGATCGACTAGTTGGAAGCTAAAAATGTAATCTGGTAAGCAAAGCATGCCCAAGATCTACCAGGTGGAAATGAAAACCTTTTGGTGGGAAAAGTATAATTGACTGAATGAGACTTAAGGTTAGCCATTTTTAGCTTCAACACAATGTTTCAAATAAAAGTTGAAAAAAAAGGAAGGAAGCTTCAAGAAAGCTTTAATTTTATTGCAAAACAGCAGAATTTACCAGTACAAACTATGTTATGTGCTTAGATATAATTTTTACAGTGTAATCAGTTAAATAGGTGTCTGCGTTACCTCAGAAAAGTATCTCTGATCTGGGCACCCAAGTCAACTTTCAGAACCTGAGATGACACTAAGTTAAGCATTGAAAAAAACAAACAAACAAGAAAACAGTTCTTTAGGACTTCCAAGGAGGTCGTTTCACTCAATAACCATGCAGATCAGATTTGTTTATCCTGCAAATGTAATTTCTGCTCTCACAAGGGTTTTTTTCAACTTATTGTAGTTAAGAGTTAAAAGTTGTGGGAACGATGACAATCAGTCTTAAAATGTGATCTTAATTTCCTGCTGTGAAGGTCACACATACAAGCTGATTGTGTTGTAAACATCAGCTCCTTTAGCCTGCTCTAAGTCCCACAACAGACAGAGTCATGCCGGTATTCTCAAATGACCGAGAGCAGCGTAATGACAGGGTTGCAGAGCCACAATCTCTCCCTCTGTTTGCCATAAAGAAATCTGCTCCTGTGCTCAAAGGGAAAACATGTGACTTCTCCACGGTCACTTTACTGTCTTTCTGTTTACCACGGATGTGAAAAACTGCACTGCGTGATGAATTAAAAAGAAGAAAAAAAGGACACCTCACTCAGTCTGCATTCCGCAGATTCCTGTAGAAGGAAGTTTGCTTTAAAATGCCTGCAGTGTCTGCACCTCGTCTGCCTGAATCTGTCTAAAACCAGCTGAGGCACTCAGAAGGATTCCTGCAAAAATTGTATTGCTTTACAGTGTATTGTATAAATTTTTTTTTATGCCACAGGAATCTTTCCACATTTTGTCTAATAAAATGCATTAGATATAGCAGATTGTTTCTCCTAACAGGAAGTAATATAATTTTTTTGTACTTGTTCATAAAGAGTCTCAACTTGAATCTAACAGTTGGAGAATCTGTGGAGGGAGTTAAAGATCGGGATGATGGTTAGGAGGCCTTCTAACCTCAAACACTTGGAGCTCATCAGCAAAGATAAATTACCAACATAGCAGTGAAAATATGCAAAAAGCTGGTGAATAATAAAAGTCCCTGGCTAATGTAATGCCTATCAAGATGTTTCCATTAATTATTGATAAGGATATTAATTCGTTTTAATTAAAATGTCAATAAAAACATATGTATGTGTTTCTTTTCAAACTTAATGGTCCTTTTACACTGTTTTATTAACCTCTGTAAGAGGTCTGTCTCATTGGTGTCAGCAACAAAATTGTTGATTGAATTAAATAGGTTTTAAATCTAAATCTGCAATGGGTATGAATAATTTGGGTCTTAACTGCCTATGTTTTCTGCATGTTTATAGAATACAACCATCAACAGAGAACCTAAATGAAAACAAAACATTAAATTAACTTGTATTTGGCATTTGCAAACTAAAGTAAAGGTCTTCCAAGCAGCAGAACACAAAAATATACAATTATTAATTCCTTAATTTTGCTTCTTGTACAGGGTTTTGCTGTAATATCATTACTTCTTGAGTTTTTCTGTGGTAGAAATCTCACGATATTGACTTTCTGTGTGTCTTTGTGTGCTTCAAGGATGCCTTCAAATTGGATTTCTGGCAGCACAAAGAAGGTTTCAAACCATGGTCAGGCCAGCATAGTTCAAACAACACTAACCAAACAATTTGTCCGGAAATATATTGAGGTGTGAAATATTATAAACATTTTCTATTCCGGATGTTACATATTTATGGTTAAACTACATTGTTCTGTCATGTGACAGTTAAAACGATAATTGTTTGTTTATTTACTCCGAAGGACGAAATGAAAATAATTCAACACTAATTATAATTTCTGCAACAGCAGAAGCACCATATTTCTATAAAGCTAAGATTTGTTGAAATTCAGATTATTCTGCTGCAAAAAAATAAATAAATAAAAATAATAATAATAATTAAAGCTGCAAGCAGCCTCGGGCGGCCCTCGCAGCAAGCGCCGCTCCGGCCTATTGGCCACCGCGGGGGTTCCAGCCACTGCAGAAGCTCTCGCACAATTTCCAGTGCCGCAGCCCGCTCCCCACCGCAGAAGCTCTGCCGCAGTTTCCAGCACCGCCGCCCGCTAGTCACCGCAGAAGCTGTCGCGCATTTTCCCTGCCCGTCCACCGGGCGACACGCGTGAATGCGTTCGGCGGCGCTCCCCGACGACTCTCAAAAAATCTGGTGCAGATCGGTCGATGCATCGAGGAGATAGAGCCGATGTATTAACTTAGGGGGCACAGTGGAGTCAAATTGCATCTCAAACCCGTTGGGCTCTTTAGAGGTGAACAAAGGTCATACATATCCAGTTTGGCGCCAGTTGGATGATCTATGCGTGAATAAGAGTCAAACGTATGAATATGGCGAGGGACTGATATTCGCCATTTGGCCACGCCCACACGGTTCAGCCAGCAGCGAGCATTGACAGAGTTTATCATCCGAATCATCTTGATTAGGTCTAAAGAGCCATAAACAGAGCTTTCCAAGGAAAAAAACGGCACTTCCTGTTCTGAGGGGGCGGGGCTTAGACGACGTCATAATATGATGACGTATGATCGACGGGCATCCCACCAGGATCACTCAGGCCAAGTTTGATGCAGCTCGGTCAAAATATGTGGAATGTAGAGGCAAACGTATACGAACGGCGTTGCCGCCATTGAAAACTCTTGGCACTTTAAACCAAGCGAGACCAACTTCCTATCTGTCATCCAACACAGAATCACCTTGATTAGGTCAAGAGAGCCATAAATGGAGCTTTCCAAGGAAAAAAACGGCACTTCCTGTTCTGAGGGGGCGGGGCTTAGATGACGTCATAATATGATGACGTAGGATCGACGGGCATCCCACCAGGATCACTCAGGCCAAGTTTGGTGCAGCTCGGTCGAAACATGTGGAATCTAGAAGCAAACGTATGGCATCGGCGTTACAAGTCACTTCGCCACGCCGCCACACCCAGCTGCTTCATCGCAGCCGGTCAGGGCTTGAATCCACAACACACCAACATGTCTTCTGACTCTGGACACAGTTTCATGTTGATTAGGTCAAAGGGCTAAGATAGCGACCGTTCACAGTAAAACATGACACTTCCTGTTCTCAGGGGGCGTGGCCTAAGCGATGTCATAATTTCACCACAGGGTCTTTTAGGACACCTAATGATGATCAATTACTGAAAGTTTGGTGTCTCTGTGAGTTTCTGTGCAGGATATATAAGAGTTTCGTGTTTCATGGCGAGTAGGTGAACTTTGACCCCTGGTAACCCCCCTTCAGCAAGCTCATACAGTCACCAATTTGATAACTTTAAATCAGACATGCCTTATGATCAGACTGACCGAGTTTGAAGTCGATCAATCGAAATCCCTAGAAGGAGTTCGATCAAATGCAAAGGCTGCAAACTTCAAAATCGAGGTCCAAAATGGACCTTCAATACAAAATGGCCGACTTCCTGTTGGGTTTTGACCATGGCTCTAATAGACTTTTTTGTACGTCCTGACAAGATACACATATGTACCAAGTTTCGTAATTCTAGGATAAAGCATGGCTTGGGGCTGTTCATTTAATATACTCTAGGGGGCCCTATAGAGAAATTAGGCCACGCCCACCAAATTTTGTTATGAATTCCTGTCGGTGGGTGGATAAGGATCCATCCTAGTGAGTTTGGAGCAGCTGGGCCTGAAATTGTGAAATTCAGAGCCAAACGTATGGCAACGGCGTTACAGGTCACTTCGCCGCGCCGCCACGCCCACCTGTGGAATCCTCAACACACCAACATGTCTTCTGTCTCTGGACACAGTTTCATGTTGATTAGGTCAAAGGGCTAAGATAGCGACCGTTCACAGTAAAACATGACACTTCCTGTTCTCAGGGGGCGTGGCCTAAGTGATGTCATCATTTCACCACAGGGTATTTTAGGACACCCGATGACGATCAATCACTGAAAGTTTGGTCCCTCTATGTGTTTTTGTATAGGAAATATAAGAGTTTCGTGTTTCATGGCGAGTAGGTGAACTTTGATCCCTGCTAACCCCCCTTCAACATGCTCCAAAACTCACCAATTTGATAACTTTAAATCAGACATGCCTTATGATCAGACTGACCAAGTTTGAAGTCGATCAATCGAAATCCCTAGGAGGAGTTCGATCAAATACGAAGGCTGTAAACGTCAAAATCGAGGTAAAAAATGGACGTTCAATACAAAATGGCCGACTTTCTGTGACAGTTGGCTTATAACATTAAATGTAAGTTTTGAGTCTTTTGGTGAGCTCTACAAGTGTACCAAATTTCATGTCTCTACGATGAAGTACGTTCATACCATTGTGTCAACAGAAAATTGCTAGTTGCCGGCGTTGAGCAATTTTTTTTGCGATTTGTGCGACAACCTTAAAATTCAAAATTTTTAAATTTTCTAGTCGCGACTGCCAAGTTTGAGTTCGCAGCGCTTTGCTGCTCGGGCCTAATAATAAATTGTAGCTCTTTCAGTCAAGAAACCTGGGATTTGTTAGGAGGGATGGGCATGGGCCCCTGAATTTATGTCTAAACACACCCCTGTCGGTGGATTTCCACTGGTTGCTTGGCAACTGTATTCACCATGAAATGCAACAATGACCTTGAAAACTGAACATTGCTTGCGCCAGCTTCCTTTCAGTTAAATGAAAAATGAAATTCATTTAGACTTTTCAAGCTCATAAGTAAAGATGCTGATGCCAGAAACGTTTAGACTTCAAAACCTGCAACTCGGTTTGGTAAGAGAAGAACCTTAAAGGAGCTTCAACATTCCTCAAAGACTGCCATTTTGAACAAAGCAACAACCAGATCAGACATCAATATACTTCCACACAATGCAATGAAAAGACACTAAAACGACACTCTATAATAGTATTAAAGTCAGTGAGTTGTGTTATGGACGTTGATTCTATTAGTAATTAGTGCGTTACCTGCTAAGTTGTTAGCTAGAGATAATTGCATTCAACATTTAGTTTTTGACCAAAGAATTGATCACAAAGTCAATACAGCCAGGCAATATTTTAACAAATTCAAGAATTTTATGAAAATATTTGCACAGAGTATGTATTTTGATATTCAGCTGCAACAGTTTTTCAATTAAAGTATTATTGGACATTGTGAGGTTAGAGAGTTGTAACTTTAAACCTTCTTTTGGTTTGAAAACTTAACTTTGTATGCAGCATCAAACCCATAACCAAAACAGGTTGTAGTAAGTCAACAGAGCCACACCTGTCCATAGCTTACAAAGGACTAGAAAATAACCTATTTTCAACCTACCGCATTTGGGGTGCGTCTGTGAATATAATAGACATCTGAATAAGAATAAGAGTATCAATGGGGAACTCACATTTCAGATATTTACCATCACATTGTTGCAAATAATTGTTCCTTATGTTATTATTCACAGCTTAAAAAAAAGGTAGATAGAATAGTCAAGAATAGAATAGCCTCTAATACTATTTGAAATGGCAAAACAAAGTAAAAGAACAAAAACACATATTTTGCCATAGTAGCCTACAGTTATAAATAAAATATCGCTACAGAATTCCAGTTTTTATTTCAAAATAAAATACCTAATTTAAACAGTAATCGGAGATTTGTATATAAAGATTTTCTTTCTAGCATCTCATAATAATATCTGATATAGAACAGGTTAAAAAACTGGTGCAGCCACAGCTCCTCTGTTAGTAATACCAAACTTACTTCCTCATGCGAGGACGATATGTTTAACTGCTCAAGCCCCCCCCCCCCACACACACACACACACGATCGAAGTGGCGGGATGCCAGAACATGAATTGAAAGATAAAGGTTTCATTGTTCTTCTGACACACTCCTAGTATCAAGTAATAAACTAACAGCAAACAGATGGACGGCATGTATGCAACAAAGTCAGATGGAAACAGGTCCACAAAGAAAAAGAAAAACCCAGCAAAGTTTGCAGACAGAGTGGATCATTGTGTACCAAATTATCCATGATGCTACGTGTCCATCCATATTTATTTTTCATTTCATAACCCCCCTTTACGTGCACGCAGGTTCTTCACGCATATAACAGAAACTAACGCGTTTTGTGTTTTAATCACATGAACAAGGAGGTAATGTGAAGAAAAACGGAAATGAAGATGCGTCAAAAAAGGAAACAAAACGTGGCTCACTTCTAATGAAGACAACAATAACGTCAACGTTTTAAATGCTCGCATCTTGCTTTATGAGGCGCAAAATCGCCATCTTGATCTCAGATCTCATCCACAGGCTGGTATACGCCTGTGTGTGTGTCTGTTGTTTTTAAAGCCCAATGAACTAACCTGTGAGCAGATGCAGACTTTATTGAGATTCTTCAAGAAGAAGCAACAACAGCAGCGGGAGCGCGAGCGGCAGCGGCGGAAGCCTGTGTTTTAGTTTCCCTACTGCTGCTCTCAGCCAATAACAGGCGGAGTCACATGTTGCTTTACCAAAATACTGAGAGGCGTTCACCCATTGGCCAAAGGGTCGTGATAGCGATGGCTGCACACATTTCCAAAATATGTGGCACATATAACTGTATCTGCTAAAGTCAGAATGCCTCTACAGTCTCAGTGAAACATATTTTAGTTCCACTGCAGGCTTTCAGTCAGCTATGTTTTGAACCAACCGAGGGCAAAGCTCCATAATAATGATGGGAAATGTCAACATATGAAGTAGTGAGCATTAGTGTGTTTGTGTCTGTGCACCAGATGCTTGACTGTCCCAGCTTAACTTGATAACAGAGTGTCAGCAGCATCCACATCATCTGTCTGCTAAGTGGTCACTGCAGAACCAGCTCTACTGGAGTGGATTGGACTGCTAGTTTCTGCATCTTTAGAAATAAAGCAATTAGTCAGAGGTGACTACAAATAATAATCACACACTTTAATTTCTTAACATTACAATTTATACAGACTGAGCATAACATTATGGGAAGAGAGAATTCCACTTATTATTGCTTCACCATGTTGTTTTTAAGTGGGTGGGACTGGTCAGGAAGCAAGGGAGAAGTTCATAGTTGATGTGTGGGAAGGAAGAAAGAGGGGCAAGCAGACAGGTTTTTTGTGATGGCAAGATGATGAAGTGTTCATCACACAAATATCCCATTATGAAAATATGGAAAAAAGTTTTTGAGATTTTTGCAAATGTATTAAAAATAGAAAACCAAGAAATCACATTTATGAGGTGAACAAGAACCCAGTGGTCACTCTGTCAGAGCTCCAGTGTTTCTCTGTAGAGGAGGAGAACCGTCCACAAGGACTGCCATCTCTGCAACAATCCACCAAACATTCCTGTATGATAGAGAGGCCAGACAAAAGTCTCTTCTTAATCAAAGTGCCTGAAGGACTCTCAGATCATAAGCAACAAGACTCCATGATCTGACGAGACAAAGATCGAACTCTTTGATATAAAGCTCATCAAGTATAAAGGCCAATACGAAGCATACTGGTGGCAGCTTTATGCTATCTGGATGTTTTTATACATCCTGGGTGAAAACCTGCTCCAGAGTACTCTTGACTTCAGAATGGGGCGATGCTTCTTTCTTCAGCAGGACAACGACCCAACGCACATGGCCAAGATCTTAAAGAAGACGCTTCAGAACCACTCTGTGAATGTCCTGGAGGGACCAGGCCATGAGTCCAGACTTGGATTTGATGGAACATTTCTGGAGAGAACTGAAAACTGCTGCACAGACACCTCCCACCCAAAGGAGCTGAGAGGTTCTGCAAAGAAGAATGTGTGAAATCTGCTCAGTTAGTGGTTAATGGCAATAATTATGTTAATGTGATTTCTTGATTTTATATTATCAATAAAACATAAAAGAAAATTTAAAAAAAATCCAGATTCACTGTACATTTTACTGCACTCGAGGCAGTAAAATGGCTTCAACAGATCCCTGGAGAAAGATCTGACTCAGTTTAGGTAAATCCTCAAGCTCCTGCCTCTGATTGTCATGGTTTTGGGAATCTGTCTAATCCACATGCAGAAACACCATCAGGAGTTAAAAGCAGTACTTTACTTTATTTACAACGGGCTTAGCTCTGTGAGAGTACGGATGCTCAAAGCGGTAGGGGAGACGATGGGAATGTCGGGGAGCCGTAGGCTAGGGAGTGGCAGCGTGGAGAGCGAAGGAGGTAGACGGGTCTAGGATCTGCCAGGAGACTAGCCGAACCAGAGGACGGACCACACGATCGGACAGGAACCCGGCGTTGGAGAATACCACATAAGCGGACACGCCGGCGTCGGAGGATCGGTCGCCGGCTCTTCTTATTCTCCAGCTTATGAGGGGAAAATACTTGCAGGTGTGCAGAGGAGGTTCGGGGAGGCTCGGATCCATCCCGCTCTCTGAGGACATCTAGTGCGGAGCGGAGGAACTAGCAGGTGATAGCAGAGGCGCCCAACACTGATAGACCCAAACTTGAGATAGAAACACCAGGGATGGGTGAGAGAAAAAAAAACATGCTACCCTCTCAATCACCCCTGGCGGGGCTGGTTTCCTCCATAATAAAAGTAGTTAAAGTGTATTAAGTTTTCACATAATAAACTAACGATTCTTTTTCTTTGATCAAACGTCACAGCCTTTGTAGTTCCCAAAACACCACAAGAGGGAGCCCTTGTTCCTAAAAAAAAATAAAAAAAATAAAAAAACTGAGCTGCTCTGTTTACAAGTGATCTTTAAGAATTCATATGGTTTATAGTGTTAACTATTATTATGAAGAGGAATGTTGAAAATGATAAATTGTGGAAAATCTTGAACAGAGCAGTTGCTTGCCTATTTTAGAACAGCTAAATATATATATTTTTTTATCCAACCGAAGTTACAAGAATGACATTAATTTTATTTCGTGTTTTTTGATAAAACACCTAACACATGCTTCTCTCGGGTCTCAGCTCTGAGCGTTGTTTTCAGGGACACGTCTTTTTCAGAGGCTTGAACAGACTCAGTGGGGACCGTGTGAACTATCGCGGTTCAGGCGGAGGGTGGCGCACCAGACCAAAGGATTGCGTTGAGGCCCTCAGCGGTGGTCACCACGGGTCAGAGCGCAGCGCCTGACAACACAAGGGGCCACAGCAGCGAGCGCCGCTGCTGCGCTGAAAGGCTGCAGGACTGTAGACTTGTTTGTGATTTAGTGTTTGAATGTTTGAAGATCATAAACTGAGATAGTGAATGAAGTCAAATAAAATAGCAGAAAGTTTTTGGCAATTACATAAACATTAGAAGTTCATCAACTTGACATACGGGAATATTTACTTCTAATGGGAAAATCAAACAAACAAATAAATTCCAGTTCTTTAGTTATAAAAGCATTAATCACATTTTAATGCCTACAATGGAAATATTTGTTCTATAGATGGGTACAAATGTGCATCACGTAAATCAAAATCCATCTTTAATAGAAGTCTGTGTTTGAGACTTGAGAGCAAAACTTTACACTTTTGCTCTCAAGTTGTCTTTAAAATTAAACCTAACAGAGCAAAGTTCCTGTGGTTTAACTTTAGCGTTGAGATCAGGATAACCTGCAATTAAAAGCAGCAGATTGATTATTCGATATACTCAGTGTCACTATCATAAAACGGAGAGCAAATACTTTAGTATACAACAGTATCAAGAACATTAATAACAATGATAATGATATATAAAAAAAGGTTATCCAGATGTATTTTTGATGCTTAGCATGAAAGAAAATCTTTTTTAGTGCTTTTCACTGAAAAGGATGAATTTCCAGTTCAGATGCTCATCCTGAATGCGCAAAACTATTTCCCCGTCGTCTGCGCAGTGCTATATGTGCAGACTAACTTAGTCCCAGGGGAATATTTGTTTTCTGAAGTTAAAACATTGATAAAACGCAGTCGTCATCCACCACACTTTATGAGTCAGCTGAAACCCCCTAAACAAACAGAGAAAGACGCAACTAAAGTCTAATATTAAACAGACAAAGAATAAGGAAAATAATATTCTGTTTCATTCATCTAATCAGATTTTCATTAAATGTTTAGTGGATAATTAGAACAAAAAAAATGGAAATATCACATTATAGTGGGAATAGCACGGGAGAAAAAAAAATCCAGGCCCGGTTTAGCTCCGTTGTGACGCAACACGCAGTGTAACCAAGTCAGACGCTTAAAACATTCAGTGTTTAATTTAGTCCTTAACAAAAGCAACAACCCACAAGTCTCTTTACATCTTAAAGCACAAACACATAAGACAAGTGTTAAAAACTCCACACTGGAGTAATTGGATTTTCTGCCCCCGTCCCTCTCTCTCGCGACAGGTTCTCTCCATGGTGCTCCCAAAACTTTCCAAAAGCCTCAGATGTCTTGTGAGCTGTTGCTTTCCCCTAATTCGCCAACAGGATCAAATATACATCTAGCATGTCGAAAGTTTCCCGATTAAAAAGCTCTCAGACACACAAACACACACACAAAAACGAGAATAAGTAGAAAAACTGTTGTTGCGCATGAGAGCGGTTGGAATCTGTGCGCACACAATAAACCTGTTGTGGACCTTGCTGTGAAAATATGTTTGAAGAAGAAGAAACAGCCAATTGTTGTATGAAATGTATTCAAGTATAAAATAATGCCCTTTGTTTGGGGGGGAAAAAAACTTGAGCAATGTGAGGGTACAAAAGTCCCCCTGTGGCATTTACTAGCAGCCTTTGTGCTGTTTTTGCGCTCTGGCGTCTCCACTTGGCGCATTACTCAGGCCCCTCTAAACGCGATTGTTTCTTTCTTTCTAATGACATTTACCGGATCAAAACGTGCTGTTAATTCGATCAGAAAGCTTCACCCTTCGCAACAATGGCAGTATAATTTCTCCCAAAGTTTGTTAAGTTGACCGAAATTAGGCAAATGAATAGGGGTCTCCAGGCTACGCATCTCGCAGGTGACGGGGAATAATGCGCGCTCGCACCAGCTGCATTCTTCTTTATTTCTCCCTTTCTTTCACTGCATTATTAAAATTTAGGCCAATGAAACTATTCATTCCACTGAATAGACATTTTCTTATAGGATAATAGGATACAAATTGAGCCTCTCCAAAGAGTCTCCAGTGGTGGGTAACCCTCGTGTGCCAGAGGCTGCTGGAGACGCCGGGCCTCGACGCAGACGACGCTCGTGTGCCAGCGCTAATCACACACCTGCCGAGGAGTCCTGCGAAAAATAAAGAGGCGTAAACAAAAAGCTTGCCATCTCTCATAAAAGATGGACGTGTCAGCAAGTCGTGTGAGAACCGGCGGGAACAAACGGGGGGGACTCCGTCTCCAAAAGATCTCCCCTGAACTCGGCGGAACAGCCTATTAAAGGCTTACTTAATTACTCTAATGGTACTGGACAGGCCTTAAAACTCTGACCGGGGCTTGGATGGGAGTTAAGATCGCTTGCTGGGATTTGTAAACAGGCGATCGTGTGAGAAACGCGAGTTGGAACAGAAAGTTTTTTTTTTCTCCCCTCTTTTTCTTTTGCTTGCAGCTTTGTTTTGAGTGCGCACAGTGCGCCCCACCGGATCAGGCCGATACCGGTTCTTATTTCCCGCCTGGGTTGTTACTATGCAAATAATATTCCAAACACAATCACGTGTCCTTTGAAGAGCCACGTGGATTAACAAAACAAGTTAACCCCCCTGCCTGTTTCAGATTTTTAAAGTTTTTTTCAATTTCTTTAACTGATCCTAAACGCACACATTTACCCGAACGCATAACTCTTTAATCCCATGGAATAATTTACGCCGTGAATGCCGGAGTCCCCTAGGATGGTCCCTTTATAAGGGGACAGCTTCCCCTGAAATTTCACTCTTTTTCATCTGCCAGCAGACTTTCACACCTCTCTAATTTACAGCTGAACTCATTTCTTGGAATTTTCCTCTGATATTCGTCCATGGCATCAAAGATGAAGGACAGGAAGGTACGCGCTTCTTGTGCGCTCCACATTTTGGGGACTAACATGATACTTGTACTATTTATGACTCGTGTTCTGGATGTTTTATCCTACGAAATAAATTTCATGCACTGTATATGAAGTAGAGTCGCTGTTTGAAGCGATATCATCTCCATCAAAGTTATGAGGTGAACCAACTTGGTGCGAGCGTTCTGGATAAACTTTGGCGCACTAATTGTGTAGATAAAATACATTTAAACGTTTTAAGTATATATTTTTTTGTAAAAACTGCCTTCCAAATGGTTATGTGTACGTGACATATTTCTATCATACCCAATATGATAATTTGATTTTTTTTCCCTGTGGAGCAGTGCCCGCCTCTGCGCGCCAAAGCGCACGGCCCGGATTATTCTTTAAAAGTTTCCAACCTTATTTTTTTATTGTAGAGTTTATTCTACTGATTATTTAAAAAGCTTAAAGTGTATGCTAATCTTGTTTTTCCGTATTTTAAAATGTATTTGATTTTTTACAGAGAACTCCAATTTCTCACAAAGTTATTGAGAAAAGAAGACGGGACCGCATTAACCGTTGCCTGAACGAACTGGGAAAAACCGTACCGATGGCGCTGGCTAAGCAGGTAGTTTATGAATGTATGATTAGTTATCATTTTATTTCTTGAAATTTGTAAAGAAAAAAGTTGGAGGGAGACATAATTTAAAATTAGACTCAATTTCTACTGAGGCTTTTGTAAGACTTTACATGTCTTAATATTTATTTCTTGTAGAACTCTGGAAAACTGGAAAAAGCTGAAATCTTGGAGATGACTGTTCAGTACCTACGAGCTCTGCACTCCGCGGATTTCCCCCGTGGGAGAGAAAAAGGTGGGTGAACACCTTGCATCGCTTTTATCCAGCAGTAACAGGGAATCTTCTGCTCAGCTTTACGCAGATCGGTCAGGAGGGTAAAGATTTTCCCCCACTTTTTGTTTTGCTCCAGGCGAGCTGCTGGCTGAATTCGCAAACTACTTCCACTATGGATACCACGAGTGTATGAAGAACCTGGTGCACTACCTGACCACGGAAGACAGAGCTGAGACCAAAGACATCAAGTACGCGCGGATCCTCGCCTTTTTACAGTCCAAGTCTCGCGCGGTCACCGACCCGGTGTTCGGCTCCGTGGGCTCGATGTCTGACCCACCCGACTATCTTGGCCACCTGCACTCCTCCCCGGAGCACCAGAGCCACAGCCCCTCGGACTCAGTGTACCAGCAGAGCCCAACAGGACACTTCTCATGGCACGGCTCCGGACGCAGTCAGGGCATTTCCTATCCTGCGGTGCCGCTCTCTGCGCACACGCAGCAGCACGGAGGATACTTGTCGCCAGTGCAGGGACTCGATCACCATTACTTCAACTTTATAGGTCACACGCACGCAAACACGTTCAGTTTGCATAGCGCTCAGCACGCCATGTAAAATAAATTAGCTCTATTTTAAATTATGTTTTTAGATCATGTAAATACAATATGAATAAATACACTATTTCTCCCTAAAACCTGTGTTTGTTATTTATGTGTTAGAAGTTGGATTCTACGTGCGAAAATCCTCATAATATTTCATTTAGCCTATGTTGCAAAGAGGTGAGATCAAGTCTGCAAGCCGGCAAATTGTTATCACTAAACCAACGCTTTAACCCGCTTATTACCAGAACTAAAGGTTAAGTAGATTCTTTAGATTTTTTGGCTAGTGCATCTTTCCAAGGTAAGCAGTTATTCAGTCTGACTGTGCGGTTTTTACAGTGTAACAACAGTAAAGGGCAGGAAACAAAATGCATGCGTCAGAGCCGACGGTACGGAAATAAGAGGGTTCAACCTGTATGAGGCCCGAGGCAGAATTTCAGTCACAACTTTCAGCTAATCCTGCCACAAATGTCTTGCACCTGCATGGGAGAGTTGGGTAGAGATGAATGTTTTGTTCACACACAACCATGTACCTCAGATGGGTCATTTTCCAATCCAAATTCAACAAAACACTGAAAGCCATTAATGTGATTTGCTGAGATTTTAGATGATCAACATAAAGTAGAGACTGAGAAGTGGAGAGAAAACAAGACATCTTTTCTTTATTTTTAAATTAATACTAATACAAATGTGAAAAGTGTCATGTGGTTCTTTGCACATACGGACAAGCGTTTTTTTTTTTTTTTTTTTTTTTTTAACCATTCTCCATTCAGGCTGAATGGAGAGCATCCTTGCACAATAATGTTCAACTCTTGCCACCAATTTTTAGTTGGATTTAAGTCCAGGCTATTTTTACACATACATTTGTGTTGTTGCCCTGAAAGAAGGTGAATGTCTGTCACAGTCTGAAGTGTTTTGTATCATATTTAGCACAGCATGATGCTGCCACTATAACATTTCACCAAGGGTATGATGGGTTCAATGTGATATTCTGTGTTTGTTTGCTGACACACAAAAACATTGCATGTAGCAGAAAGGATTTCTCGTGATATAATCCTTTCCACAACTTTATCCCTGATCTGCCTGCTGAGGAATATCTTGATCTTCGTGATGCTGTTCATTTATTCACATTATCCTACAATAAAATGCTAATGTATTTGTTGGTTTCTAAAGGTAACATGGAAGCAATAGACTTCATGTTAAGGTTTAAGGGTATCAGAGTATTTCTCGTAAGCATCATGACAGTATTGTGATTAAATACTGATCCACAAGCCACACTTTTTGGTTTTTATTTGTAAAACATTTTGGAAACCATGTGTCCTTTCCTTCATTTTTGCAATTAAGCACAACTTTGAGACTGCTTATAGATTTAAACCTTTGAAAATATGCTGAGGTACTTTTTTGTGGTAAAGTGACCTAACATGAAGTATTTCAGAGGGAATATTTTTGTAATGCACATGGTCAATGGTACTGTTTTAGGTGTAAAGATTGGTTGATTGTTCTTTCAAAGAAAAAAGCTACAGAAAAAGCACTAAATGTATGATCTGAGTTGAAAAGTGCACAGCACTATTCTTCTCTGGAGTTGGTCCTACTAGAACCAGTCACTATCCTTCATAAACTGAATTAAAAAAAACCTGACTCAAATCAGAAGAAATTTGTCTTTGGCACACCGATAGCTTCAATGCATAATAGAATGTCTTAATAAATAGCATTCAGGCTTTTTTCTTCCTTTCTTTACTCATAGGTCAAGTTTTAATTTATTTAAGAGGAAAGGAAAGGGAGAAATGAAGAAATAGGGGAAACACCATCTTGTTTTCTAAACCAAGGAGCCCCATTGTGGTGCATCTGAATGGAGAACAATCTCAAAGTCCTTGAGCTTCATCCTTGAATGATTATGAACAACAATAATCAAGACCATGAAATCAAAGTTTTTCTCTGAGAGGAGAGAAAGAAAACAGTTTCCATGCTCCTTCCTTCAGAGACAAAGTTAAAATCACCAAACAGACCTCTCACTGTTCCTGTTTCAGGCTTAAAATTCAAAAAGATTTGCAGGTGTCCTCACATGAATGTTGGTTTATGTGAATTGTTAGATGTAGAAAAGGAAGGAATAAGGGAGGATGCATAAGGCCGCATTAATCGGCTCAGTGGCTGAAAAAACCCACATTAACCAGTCTCTGACCTCAAAGACGAGCAGCAAGAGAGCAAATGAAAGAAATGGCAGATAGTGTGAATGCAGATGGAAAAGTGACAATAAGATAAGGGGAAACCCCCCACCCCCCTAAAAAAAACGAGTCTTTGAGGAAATACTTGGATCCTGACAGACACAATATTAGTTTAAATCTGGACTCCAAACAGAAGTAAAGGGGCTCATGTTCAGCCACACAATAGAAATCTAGTAGAAGCACATCACAATAATAAAATAAGCAGGAGTAAAAACAGAGTCAGGGCCATTATTGTCATGTAAAATGAGCACGGTGGTAAAGCTTTGGCAGGTTATCTTCCACATTAAACTCAAATGGTGAACATCAACAATATATATTTATCAGCTCAGGGAAAGACATGAAAAAGACATATCTCCTGCATCAACTCTGATGGGAATGAAGTCAGACAAGTTTAAAAGAAAACTCACTGAAAGGAGCAAGGCAAGATTTTATTGTTACAGCCAACAGTTGTAACAATAAAATCTCTCAACAGTTGGGACGTTGAGAGATCTTAGGGATTTATTTTTCTTTGTTTTACATTAGGCACAATCGTAATCATTGTTTTTAAATGTTAGTCACACATAATTTAAAAATTGATTCACATTGTGTTTTAATCATATCATTTTGAATCTCTCTAAAGTTGGCTCCCTTTAACTTCAGAAAATGTGATAAAGAGGATTTATGTCTTGGAACTTATTAGATAATTAATCCCAGGCCTTGGAACTTGTCAGATTTTTACCATGAACTTTTCAGATATTTTCCTGTGACTTATTTGTTTCTTTCCCAGGTTCATCGGTCTTCCAACTGGCTAATGACCCGAAACACAGTAAAAATGGCCAAGAATGGCTAAGAACAAAACATTGGATTATTGTGAACTGGGTTTTGTGAGCCTAGACCTAAATTATACTGAACATCTGTGGAAGGAGCTGAAATATTCTATCTGGAGAAGGCACCTATCAAACCTGAGACAGCTGGAGCAAAGAGTGGGCCAGAATATCTTTGGACAGGAGCAAGAGTTTATTTGACAACTACAAAAATCGTTTGATTGCCATATCAAACAATGTGTATGTAAATGTGCATTTCAGTTGTCTTGTATTTTGTGTGTGATGTGTGATAAAAAATGGGTTTGTGTCAGAAAATTACTAATGTAAAAATCTGCCAATTTGGCACAGAAGGTGATCAAATATCTTGCTAGAATTGGGCAAGAAGCTTTAAAACGTGTGTTAGACTTGGATTTAAATACATTTTCCTGCAGGTGTTGATGCTCTATTTAAGCCTGACTGCATTCTTTATTACCAATGTTGAAAATGAGAAACATCTACATTAAATTTAAGCACATGTGATTCTTGTATTTGAAAAGGGTAAGTGAGGTATGTTGTGTGATTAGTCATTCATAAAAAGATTATTAAAGAAAATGATTGAAAACTCCAAACTGACAAACTTCTCACTGGAATTATAAAAAAAAAAAAAATCTGTATTTTTACTCTTGCTTGTTTCAGGTTTTGCTGATATACAAAATGTAATACAATATACTGTATATTCATTAGAAAATTAGATGATTTTCATTTCTCAAGTTCAAGTAAGGTAAATTGCTTCCTGCAGCTTCATTGGGGAGAGCGAAATTGTTCAAAAACCTAACAGATTTAGGTCTAAAGTAATTTTGTTGATTTAACAAACATGTTTCTGTGGACTGAATTGCACTTAGACTAAGTTGTTCAACTAATATGAGTCCCAACATGAACCCGATATAGAATCTGTGCAGAGAGCTAAAGGTTAGGGTGATGGCATGAACCCCTTCCAAAGACCTGGAGCTCATCACCAAAGACAAATCATCAAAACTACGATTGGAAACATGCAAAAATAAGCCATTTAACAAAAACGAGAAGGGTCTGATGGCTTTTCAATTATTCCAGGAAGTAATTATGTCATTTGGTTCTACTTTTACTTTTATGTTTTGAACAATGCCTAATTTCCTACAAGCAAAATAGACTGAATGAAAATAATTTGTAATGTAAATCTTCAAGACAGACAAGAAGATGTGTGTTTTCCTCCTGAATCTGGCCATTTTAAGATGTCATAGCATAAGAAGTTTAAAAAAAAATCTCTTTGTACCCTGGATGGTGGGGTTTGAACTGCAAGTGCCTAAAATCTGCTGTTTGATCTTTGCATCTGTGCAAGCCCTGAATTCAGACTTTCCTAAGCTTCTCAACAGCAAACGCCCTACTGCTGCGGGTTACAGTGGCTCGTTGGGAGCGAGGCCAAAGACGTAACACAAGCTGTGAGAGAGCCAACAGTCAGCACTGGTTGGTAATCAAAGTGCCCCAGTGGCACAAGATCCAGAGCCAGCTCACCTCAGGATGGTTGTCTGATCTACAACATGAAAAGACAGGGGGACAGAGGGTAAAGCTGGGGGCCTTGGGAGGCAGACAGTAACAGAAACAGTCAGTGTAAAAAAAAAGAAGAGAGAGAGGGTCTAAGTCTGAGAGCAGGGGGAGAAGGGATGAAGATCATTCCCACAGCAGATAGTACTATCTCACAGGGTTTAAAGGGCCCCCTTTCTGTACAACCCCCTCCCCCATTTAAACCCCACTTCTTCCCGCACCAATAATGCCAAAACTTGGCAGCCAACCCAGCACATGAGCAACAGTTTCCCATCGGAGCGAGGCAGCCATCCTACTGCCTTGGCACCAGCCACGTCTGAAGAATGACGGCCACTGTAAGAGAACATGAATGGAGTCTGTTCAGGAGGGGGGGGAAAAACTAAACTTATCAATGCCCTTTGATTGTCTGGGAGCACATCGCTGAGCAATGTCTCAAATAAAGGGTTCATATTACTTCATATTAGAGCAGAAATTAAAGAGGTTTTCAATATGGAAGACCGCAAAAAGGATTCAAACCCAAATAATTTAAGTTGATTTTCTGAAGAAGACTGTTTTACTGTTGGTTGTACCCCCTGCTAATGGATGATGGCTTCACCTTTCTGCACTTGGCACAACCCTCTTTGTGCTTACCAGCAATGCCATCAGATTATGCAAATCCATGGAGATGTTCTATTCATCACTTACCACCTTTTAGAGCAAAGATATGTGAGCCAAAAAATGAATAGGGCAGTGAAAGGGGCAGTGTTTGAAAAGCGGGAGAGCGGAGACGGGTTAAAGACACTTCCAAAATAAACAGCGGCATAATGAATACTGTACAAAACACCCCACTGGGGATCATCATCTCTGTCACGCCCTGAACTTTCTGCCTCTTTGTCTTTCGTTGGGGAGTGAAGTGTTTCAGTCATCTTGGCTTAAACAACAGAGTAGCATGGGAACCACCCAACAAGTGTGCAACTGTATGATGTCGGCATGAAAGATCAAAAATAACAACACAAGAAGAAAAAAAAAATGTATGAAGCTCTTTATTCATTGGGAAAAAGCAGGCTTGTTAAGTTGCACAATTAAGGCATCATTTGCCAAGAGTGAAGGTCTTTGTGCTTTGAGGGACAAAGCATAGAGGAGTGTGCATTTTAGGCTGCTGTTGTTTGCTTATCTGGACGGCCACAACAAGGGGCACTTTTGTCACGAGCACAGACAGTGTGACATCTGAAGGTGCTTGAGATAAATCTGGTAATTTTGCATGGTAGATAGACAAAGAACAGCACACACACACATACATACACCACCAGTTCCCGTGTTGGTGGAGGCAAACACAAAATCAGTGTGGGTAATTTCACAGGACGCCCTCAGTGGGGTGGCATTGTAGACCTAGACCTTTGTTGTTAAACATTGCCAATGAATTATTCAAATTTGGAAGAATATGTCAAAGATAATAAAGATGATAAAGTTATTAAACAAGCAAGCAAGCATTCAGTTTTGCCACACTTTGCCTATCGGTTTTACTGGAAACACTGGACAGAACAAAGCGGTAAAACAAACAAACAAATGAATCTGCTCATTTCTTCACCGAATGTGGAAGCTGAATTGGTCTATATTGACGTGAGCACAATGAAATTCGTAAACTGCTACTGAAATGTCTGGATTATAATGAGGTGAGAAACTTCGCCACTTAAGGGGAGCACAAAGAAGAGCTGTTGTTCCTCTAACCAATACAGAGCCATTTTCAAAATACAAAACAGAAAATAAAACACTTAAAATTAACTTGTCACTTTGATGTACTGATAACAAAATAACTGCTAGGACTTTGAAAAGGACATTCACCTAAACACATTTGTGTACTATATGCAAGAAGAGGACAGCTTTCTTTCTTTTCAGCTTCTATCCCTGCTTGTGAGACTGCCCAAGTGTGTAAAAGTTTCTTTAAGAAAACATTTAAGTTACTAGCAGGCTGATCCACAACGGCTACAAAGTGACGCTTCAGTGGCATGTGGAGGATATGAAATCTGACATTGTGAATTAGGAGAATGCAAGAGATATTTTATAAATCTGAAAGGCAGGGGGTCTGTGTGTGTGTATGTGCATGTGATATGGTCAAGTGGTCACAGATGAAGCACCTGACAATCTTGACGCCCCTATCAACACATTTCAGAGCAAAAAAGAGAGTAAATAAAACCCAGAGGTTCTAATGTGCTCCCTGTGCGCTTGGCTGGACGCACAAGGATCGGGCACAGTGTGTTTGCCTTTTTGTCCAGCAACATGACGGACACTCCTCTGCATTTAGTTGCTCCTGGGGGCCAGGGAGGGTGGACCCCGGGGCTCCTAAGGTCAGCGTCTGAGGTCACCATGTGAGGAACCAGTGGAGAGAAGGAAATCAAGCAGAGGTGAGACCGGCACCCAGTTGGACTCGTGGACTTCATCTGAATGACTCGGTGCCACCAGTCTTAAAGGGATCCAGCTGACCAGTTTTCAGGAGTGAAGTTTATAATGTGACCAAAGAAACAAAGTATTCAGAGGGAGGAACCATGAAATTCTGCAGAAGAAACATGCTGACGAATAGAGACATGAGTGAGCCTAATCATGCAAGTCGACACTGTCAGCTGAGAGACTGATTTTGTTGTTGACCAGCTGCAGCAGTTTTACCATTTAGATTTATTCTTCTTGGTGGCTTCTGGAGTCACATATCTGACCTTACTGTGACCCTCACAGTTGGACACCATGTCGAACATCACTGAAGACAGAACACTCTCCAAGGTTAAGAAAGAATAAACAGAATAGCAGAAAAAATAGCTTTAGAAAACTTTACCACTTTATTTTTCAGGCCAAATGCCACGCTTTGCAGCAGTTCTCCAAGTGTGAGCTTTATTATGTTTTTTTAAAAATCATTTTAATATTTCTCTCTAACAGTTGATATAAGTTTGTTTTTGTTTTTGGGCATGTGCACCGACTGATGGCACCCTTTGAATTTCGTTGTCCTTGTGACAATGACAATAAAGATTTATCTTATCTCTTATCTTAAGTCAGCTATTAATTAAATACTATTTAAGAGTTTCTGACATTTTGAACAATTTCAGAAAATAAAACACAAAGCAAACAACAGTTTCAAGTTTATAGGTTCTAGAGGGATGAGCATAGCACAAGCAGACAACAGTAAGAAAATCTCTATTACACAATAAAGATTATGTTTCCCATTGAATAAACATAGTTACATTAAAGTTAGTATTTTAATATTCTTTTTTACTGAAAAATCAAACTTCTACAATAAAAGCAATTTCTTTTAGCTGAAACTTTAGTTCTGTGTGAAAATATTATATTTTAGAGTTACAGAACAGCAATCAGGCAGTGACCGTAATTACACAGGCACGTTCTGACAGCTGTGCAAGTCTAGCTAAACCGTTTATTAAAGAAGGGGCTGCAAAGATGATTAGATCTCAGTAGCCACCAGAGAGCAGTATTGATTCTAAAACTCAATAACAGTGAAAACCTAATCTCCGTAAGTTCAGCAGTAAACAGAATGAACACTATGACCAACCACATTATGGTTGTTAATACTCTACATACGACACACTTTTCAATATTTTTGGTCATTTGCTCAGCTTCTAAGTATATTATGAGTTACAACTCTAATCATAGAGATGGATTTTATTTTACATTTTTACAAATCAACAAACCTTGATGAGCTTTTGTTTGAGTTTTATATGATAAGCCAACACAAAGTACAGTATAAAATTGCTTAGTGATGTATGGTTTACATTTTTTTGTTTGTTTTTACAAATAATGCTATAGAAGAGTATGCCATGTTCCCTTTACTCTGACCTCCATAAATAAGACTCCAGTGCAGCCAGTTCCTTTCAGAAACTGGTTGCATAAAGAGTCTATCTTTATGTAATTTAATGTGAGCATGAATCCAGATGTTCTGTGAATGAGTTGGAGGTTTGTTAGAGAACATTGGTGAGCAAAGAGCATCATGAAATTTGAAGCAGAGTTAGAAAATACAATAAAACAGTATCTCAAGCTTTGAATATCTCACTTAGATCTGTTCAGTCAATCATCTAAAAGTGGAAAGTTTATAGCCAAACTGGAACACGTCTGGAGCTATGTGCAGGGCAGTTCTGTAAGAAAAATGTTTTGAGGCTGAAAAAGATATGAGAAAGGGGGTGGAAATAAATTTTCTATAAATACATCCTATAATAAAATTGTTTAGACTGAAGCACATTCATGTGTCAGAATTGCCCAGTCAAAGTTCAGACCTAAATCGATTTGAGACTGTAAATACTGCAAAAAACAGTATTTACAGAAAGCTTGGGCTATTTTGGAAACGAGGATGGGTAAAAAAATATGTTTTATGAAATGTGAAGGGGGTAGAGAGATTAGTCGAGGAGCTTCACCCGCCTTGCCTGCTGGTGGTGGTCAGAAGGCGCCGTGACGCCGGTGTTTGGCAGCATCGCCTCTGTCTGACTGCCCCAGGGCAGCTGTGACTGCAGTCCAGTAGCTTATCACTGTAACTGTGGTCCGTCTTCTTGACAGCAACATTTGGAATGTTCTGTCAGTTTTTTAGCCTTTGTATTCCAATTAGTGTTTCTGATTTGATTTTGATTTTTTACTATGGGAAATAAAGATAATTGAAGAGAAGACCAAGGAACTCTCTTGCTACAACCTTCATCTGCGAGAAAATGTTTATAAATTAAATGAACATTGATTCCTTGCTTTGAACCTCTTCTTAGAGGTTTACTAAGGATTAGTAATCGGGCAGGCATTGCTGATTTTTATTGTAAATGATACTCTATCAAAAAAGTGTATTTGCTTTAATGTCAGATGATCCAATTATATCTTGTTGTAGAATTGACTAACAACATATTTTGCAAAAAAAGATAAATGAAGAAGACCCCTTTCAGTCATCTTGAATCAATATGTTTGTTTTTGTTTTTACATATCTGTACTAATATTCTTACAACATTGATACTCTTAATGTCAATGTTTTTTTTTTCTTCCCATTTTATTTAAAGCAGTTTGGTAGTACATAAATAAATAAAGTGTGGAAGTTTCTATTTACTGAGCTGTCGTGTTTGTTTCAACAAACATATCAATCTTAGAAAAGAAAGCCAAATTAAACAGCACAGAAAGAAATAGGAGGATTAAAACCACAACACAACTAGCCAACTTTTGTGGCGAGAAGACACCCACAGATAACTTTCCTGAATGACGGCTTATTCTTCTCTTTTTCTCCTCCCATCCTGAGACGGGAGACGAGAGAAAAGGACTAACAAGATGCACATTTTACATTGAAAACTGTTATTGTTCCCCTCCTAATCTGGCCCACCATCTGAGAGGAGGGCTGCGAAGAGAGCGTAGGGGCTTTAATGGGAGGACGACAGCCAACTCGGATGGATGGGAGGAGAGAGAACTGGGGCGGGGGGCTTTACTCAGGGGATCACTTGGGAAGTGCAGAATGGATGTTTCTTCTTCGCAATGGGGGAAAACTTTGTGTTTGACTGTTGATTGTATCTGTCTTTCAGAGGCCTTATCCCTGTGGGCTGGGACTGGGAGATACATCGATATGTGTCTATGCATGTGTGTGGGTCGGTGTGTGTGTGTGTGTGTGTGTGTGACAGAGAGGACTGATGGTGGGACCTACCCTTCTTCTTTCCTACAGCTGCAGCTCAGCGGATTAGCCGTCATCCACAAGGCAACATTACACAAGTAGCCTTTGAACAAAAGTCATGGATACTATTAATGATATGTTAATCCGTAATGGAGCTACCTCCCAGTAGTGATTATACTGACATGGGAAGAATGTCCAAGAGTCCTGGACGCAACAACCTAAACAACACTGTGGCTATTGTTGCCAGACCTGGTCTAAGGTCTGCACCAACATCCACATCCTTTCCTCCTACACACACACACACACCCATGTTCACGCCCACACATGCACACGCGCACCCCTACACGCACTCCCCCCCCACACGCACACATACTTGACACCCGCCCCTCCACACTGATCACCCAATGAATAAAAATGAAAACCCAAAAATGGATGGACAAGGAGAGAGGGAGGGAAGGGTTGGGAGCAGAGGGCAGAAAAACAAAGTGCCTTGGCCAGGATCAGCCAGGGATTTCTTCCTCCACGGTTCCCACACACTGACTAGAGCGCTTCTCTCTCACAGCCCAAACCATCCTTTCTCCTCGACAGAGGACCACACAGATGCAGAATGATTTCATGATGCAACCTTGGTCGGAAATTTGTGGAAAGGATGAGAGCTGAGCTGGTGTTCTTCTTTTTATTTATACCTCTGTGGTGGGTGTGTTGGGCTGGATGTGGAGATGGAGGAGGGGTGAATGGGGTGTTTGTAGGGGTAAATGTTCTCTGTTGGACAGGCTGGGTCACAGCAGGGGCGCTTAACCCTTAGAATGTGTTTCTTTTTGCTTACAATTACACATTTATGTGTTGAGTCACCTTACTACTTCTCTCTGACATTAGTCATCTTTGAAACACATGAAGGAAACCTTTGCATAAGCAAAGTATTACACCTTGGCAGCTAAAACAAATTTATTTAATCAGATTGAAGGACACTGTTGAGCTAGCTTGCATTTAGCTGTAAAGCTTTTACCAAAAAGTTTGAAAAGTGTGGTGTGTATTTATACTTAATGCCTCTTTGTTAGCACCTTCTCTACAAGTACAGCTAAAAGTTTTTCAAGGTTTGTCTAAACCCTACACGTTTACACATCTAGAAGCTAAAACATTTGCCCATTCATCCACTTCACCTGCTTTTCCTTGCATAAACCCTGGGCAGGTAGCTAGTCCAACACAGGGCACCACAGAAGCACACAGGACAAACAACTAATTAAACTAAAAATCACATTATCATCCATACTGTAATACATGGCTGTGAAACATGGGGGTAGTTTAATCATGCTTAGGGGCTGCTTTGCTGCATCTGGCACAAGGTGTGACAAATCTGTGCAGGGAGCGATGAAATCTCAAGACTATCTAAGGATTCTGGAGAGAAATATGCAGTCTAGTGTCAGTAAGCTTTGTCTGAGTCACAGGTCATGGGTCTTGCCATAGGATAATTATCAAAAACATACAGCTAAAAACAACGAAGTATCGCAAATAACAAAAGATTGCATTACTCTGAACTGGCCTTCTGAGAATCCTGATCTAATCAAATTGAACATCTGTAGAATTAGCTGAAATAAGCCGTTTGGAGACAACTGAAGCAAACAAGAACGGGGAAAATAAAGTCTCCAAATGTGCGTAGCTAGTAGTGACAGACCCCAACAGATTTATAGCTAGTTGCTCAACTATTGGTTCTACAAACAACTGACTCGGTTGGGCAGCGCAGACATAATTTTTGCACCTTTACAGTTTTAGCCTAACTTTAGAGAAAATTGCTTTTAAGACAACTTGATTTTAAGGTTTTAATATGAAAGGAACTGGTTAATTCACACAACTTTACAAACAACATTTAAACAATCACTTCTTCACCATCAGTCTGCCTGTGGATCAACGTCTCTGTCCTTGCTTGACTGATATGTCAAAGTTGAAGACAAGACAGAGGGAAGAGAGTGAGAATGCCACACAGGCACTGACACAAGGATCAATCCGATTGGAATGATTTAGCATTTCTGCATTTTAAATAAAAATGAGTGCGCTAGATGGTGGAGCAGTTTGATGAGTAGGATCCCTAAGTCCTCTGGAGCCTTCTACGCTCTTTCTCTCTTCCTTCACTGCAAGAAGAAAAGTCTTCTTTCTCTCTTTTCAGAGGTCCCTTGGTTCCCTGGCCTTTTTCCTCACTGTTGGTATTACAAAATCCCCATTGAAAACAACCCTTGTCACCTGTCAGCTAAGCTAGGCCGCTTTGCTAGGTCTTTATCCTCAGCACATAAACTCACACATCTAGGACGGACTCCCAGCCCCCAGTCTCTATTTATGCACATATCCCCTACATTCATAGTGATACACGGACACAACTGCAAATCCTAACAGCACACACACACGCCCACCCACTCACACACTAAAACCGCATGTCTGAGAGCTGTTACTATAGCAGTTTAAAATTCATTACCCTGTTCACTTTAACCGGAGCACACACTGGAACTGGCCGCTGTCAGCCGTGTTTTTGTGGCCACAGACTTAATGTGGGGCAGGCAGGATCCTGTCCATTTGCATGGTGGGTCACACACACACACACACACACCCCGTCAATGGAGATCAGAAAACAACACAAGGTGTAAAGTTTGTTAAGGAAAGCGATATTAAAGTCTGATTCAATAGTTTTCAATAACCAGCTCTCATATGATCAGAAAAATAGATTCAATTTATTTTTTAGGTTACAATGGTGCTATGCTGGTAAATAAAGGTGTTTTCTGATTTGCTCATAACTGACGCCATCAACAATAGTTCAGGTCATGTCTTTACTTGATATTAAAATGTCACAATGAAGTGGTAAAATATGAAGCTATTTCTGCATAATCTAGTGATTATTTGATTATATTACAAAGGTTTTAAAAGCAAGAACACAGAAACTAAAATAATAAAAAATGCTAAATGAAAGAACATTACAACAGAAGTAAATTACTATGATCACCTATTTACATAGAAAATGCATGACAGACTATAACGATGGTAAATCCAGCTGTTTTATTAACAGGTTTTCTTTTGCCCTTTTAGTTCTTTAGTCACTAGAGAAGAACACAAGGCCCCTGTAATCCAGACCTTGATTAAGCACTAGTGGAAAATAAGAAGAATGATGGATATATGCAAACATTTATTTGTTAGAGTTAATTGCTGTGGCCTTGGTTAGCTACAAATGCTGACTCAGAAATATTCTAGTCAAAAAGCCAAGTACACCATTAGATTTTCTAACTTTCACTTTACACCTGCTCTGTGCTCTTGAATAAAACAGATCCATATGGCTTCAACTGCTTTATTGCACATAAATGCATCAGTTTGGAAAAAAAATTATTTGCAACACAGAAACTAGGAACACTGGAGGAGCCTGTGAATTTTTTGTTGAAGATTAATTTGTGAAAAAAATTAGACTTATTTCAATGCAGACTCATAAATTATTCTTAATATTCATGAACCTAACAACCATGCTGCAGGAGACTCAGAATAAAGTGATTCTTAATAAATCCAGTGTATCTAGTTTGTCCTTTAATTTACAAAAATATATAAATAAGACTCCAGCATTAGTTCGGTTCACCTTTCCCGTTGCATGGCAGTAAAAGCTGGAGCAGCAGCTGTGCAAACCTGAGCTTAAGTTCTGAGTTTAAGCTTCACTTTGAGAAGGCCCAAAAGGGATGAAGGGTGTCCGGCAGAGTGACAGCAGAGGGTGGTCATCCGGTCTGGCTACTCAGCGTGGCCATGAACAGCCGTCACTTATTAACCCGCTGACAGGAGCTCCGGACACCGAGAAGCTCCACCCCCACACAAGAGGGTTGAAAGGTCAAACGGCTCTCTCTCCAGCCATAAAATCAAGATGGACCAACAAGCGGGGACTTATCCTACAATCAAAGGGTCAGGAATGCACTTTCAGGCACACTAACACACACACACCCAGACACATGAAAACAAATTGATTTATCAACAGCGTCTAGGCCCTTTTAAATCTACTCTCAAGGTTTTAAGATAATCTCAAACCACATTTCAGCAGACACAGAACTATAACAAAGACATTACTTTTCTCTGAACTTGTGTGACATTTATTGTGTCTGAGTATAATTCACTTCAGTATGTAAAAGAGACAGATTATGCAACTATTTGAAGAACAACCACTGTTTGCAAGTTGCACGTATTTTGTTGTAAATATTTGCTGCTAAACCGATCTTGTTTAAAAAATGTTTGTCTATCCAAACTAAAAGCCTTCCAGTGTCCAAAGAGAAGAGCTGTCTGGAAAATTATTTGGAGGACCTCACTATGAGATGTTGATGGCTTGTTTTTGACAGCCTGTGAAAAATGGTTAAAAAAACCCCAAAACAGTTTAGATAAAATATAAACCAAAATAAATCATTCAACATTTTAGAACTACAATCAAAGTCATTTTCTTAAATCACAAAGTGATTTAAGAAATACATTTAAAATCCATACTGTTTTATTAATTAGCATATATTATATTCCAGGAAAATGTTCCAGAAGGAGACAGTCCAGTTTAACTTAGACACCTAATATTTAACCTATTATCTTTTAGTACTTAAAAAATGTTACCAAACCTTCTCTTTTCTGAGAAGAGATGTGCAACAAACCTTTGTCTCCCAAAGATTAAATCAATTCCTAATGTTGCATCAACTCTAGGTTGCCCTTAGCTGCTCAGTGTGGGCATTCATCCTTGTCTGTGCTGTTTATCTGTGTTGCTCTAAGATTGACCTGTGATTTACCCAGGGGGCACCGGGTGACACTCACTGACGGTAGGCACCAGTACTAAAAGTGGGATCGATGTTGCTACAAGAGAAAAAAAAAATCATGAATAAATGAAGTTCTCAGTACAAGAAAAAGAGAGGATCTCTAAATACTAATGTTCAGTTAATTCTTTACTTTGAAATCTGTTCAACAGTATTGTGTACTTAACTGAAATCACAAATTAAATTTAGTTGAGATTGCTTTCTAGATGAATACATCAGTTTATTTTACATCCTTTTATAGGTTTAATATAATTTCTAGTGTAATCCAGGTATTTTAGCAGTAAACTTTCCACATAGGACTTAATAGTGTATGTAAAGTTATTACTGGTCAGGCAGGATTTCTAAGTCCAATGCTTCTCTTATCCAGTGCTAACAACATTAATCTGAATCATAGAAATAGTTCTGAAATGTTCAGTTCTTTAAATCCAATTAAAGTAGCATTAATTTAAATTAATTATGAATAGAAAGATCACAATATAATCAGAGAAAAATGTAAGGCAACTTTGAACAAATGCACTTTTAGCTTAAATTGAAAGAAATTTAGTGTGACAGCATTTTTACAGTTTTCTGTACGCTTGTTAGCAACAAAATGTCTGGCTTTGGACCAGACGTTTGTAATTACAACATGACAGCTGTGAAAACAATTCGCACTCAAGCTGTAAAATTCAGTTCAATGCAACAGTATTTATGTTTTCCAATCATTTTATAAATGTAAGTTGTGAGCTGCACATTTAAACTCTCATTGGGTGAATGAAACATTTGGATTTACAAAGTTTACTTTTACTAGTTGTAGTGTTTCTATGTCACTTCTAAAATAAGGGGTTTCTGGTTTATAAACATAAAAATGTAATTTTATTATGTACCAAAAGAATTGTGCAACAAATTCAACATAACTCATAGTCCTGTGTATGTGTGTTTTGTCCTTAATTTCTAGAGGTTTTAACCCAGTCAGACATTTATAAACTAGGATTTTTCTGAGCTCTGAGGAGAATAAAAAGTTCGTCACAGTTGATTTTCTGAACTGATAAAATCAGTGACTGTATTAGTGTGTGTGAGTGATGCGTAACGGCTGTGTGTTTGTGTTAGTGGGGGCTAACTGTCTGACACCTGCAGGTCTTCATACTCAAAATGCAAATCCAGGCTCACCCCACCCACACCATGACCCCTCCTTCGATCCCAAAGATCTGGGGTTACCGGGCAACGACTTTAAGAAATCTAGATCAGATTTAGATTATGTCTGGAGGCTGGTGGCATAAAACATCAACATTTTGATTAAAAAATAAAAATAAAAAAATCATTAAATGTACCTCTGATATTTCCAGATTTGGTTGTTATATTTGGTAACTTTACTTTACTTTGACGTGAGAATGATAAAGAAAAAAACAAAATACCATTAAGAAACAGAATTAATTAATTATTGATGCAAGCTTTCATGTTTATTTATAAAAACCAACTCAATTGATTTTTTTGTGACAAAGTTTGTGACAAAATCTTAACCAAACTTGAATTTAAAAACAAATTATTCATGCTTAACACTCTAACTTTTCAAGATTCAGGTAACTCACAATGGCCAACAAAAACAAAATAGCAAAGCTCCATATATTAAGCTACACAGCATATAACTTTTGCTTGGCCAAAAGCTGCAGGTGCTGAACTCCTAACCAGTTTTGGGGCCGCAACCCTGAAGCTGAGCCTGACCTCTGACCTCTTTGCTGGGAGCTACTTAAAAATGTCACCCTGTGAGGAACAAGTAAAATACTGATTTAATTGTTATTGTTGTGTGGTAAATAAGTGAGGAAAAGCACCTGTTTTATTGGGTACCACATTTACTCTCTGGGGAGACCAATGAAGATTTTGATTATTACTTAGCTCAATATCGCCCCCTACCGAGTCAATTAAACATTTCAGTATAGAACCAGATGAGTTGTTGACGAAGCTCAACTAGGAAAACGGACCTCTATGTTAAATTTAGTGTTAAAAAATGTATGGACGGTTTTATCTGTTTCAGAATGAAAGAACACTAAATCCAATTTTTTGTGTGTATTATTTTGTTAACTTGTGAATAATAAAAGTAAAAAAAAAAGTAAAAGTAATAAAAAGTAATATTGTAAAATCTACTCAGCATTTCTTCACTGTATCCACTGAGAGAAATGTGTAGTTAATAAGTTAGATTTAAATAAAAATAAATCTGAAATCAATCCAATATCCACTCATTGAATTAGGTACCAGTTCAGAGTTTAATCATTTTCAACACAGATTTAACAAAATCAGAGAAACAGAGATTTTGCTCTATATTGACATGACACCATCACAAAGTTGCAGATTTGCCAACTCTATATCTGAAATGTAATTTTCCTATTCCACTAAAGGTGCTCTGTTTGATTGAGATCTGCGGATTATGGATGCCACTGGAGTACAGTCAACTTATTGCCAGTATTGTGCAGTTTTATGGTCAAAATCATAACAAATGCTAAAGGTGTAACATTTTCAGTAATAACCTGAAAGCTGTAACCTCAATTTCTCAAGTTCTTTTTTGATTTATTTTGAAGGAACACACATAGTCAATTGACGCCATCTAGTGGTTCTTGCATGTTTAGTGCAACAGGAAAAAATTGGTTCTATTTGTTTAATAGCTCGACATATTTTCAACTTTGGATAAAATTATCACTTTATTTTATTTTAAATCATAAGTTAAAACGACATTTTGAAAACCTTCTGTATGTGGTTGATTTGTGATTTATAATGTTTTATAAAGTTTTTATTGGTCAGATGTAATATCCTCTGGTGTAATATCCTAGTTTTTGATTTAAAATCACTGATTTAAAATCAGAAACTCATCAAAATTAACAGAAATAAAGGATAAAATCATCCGTCTGTGTGTAATTACAGACTTTCCTCAATTTCTTTGGTGCATTCCCTGATCAGAATTAAAATGATCATAGCTAACCTCCACAATATTTAGTTGTTTATGTACTTCGTAGTTCCAACAGATTACATATACTTTTTGACATGAATTGATTGGTTCCAAGCAATTCTCTGCTGTTTCATAACATTATCATTTGAACAATACTTGTGAATTCTGAATTGACAACTAGCTTAACAGAAATGTTAAACCAGTTGTCAAAATCTATACATTTTATGCCTTTTATATACTGTTTCAAAAATGTCTCCAAGCTTGAACAATTTCTCTAAAGTGAAGCTCAGCTTTCACAGATGATCTTCAAAGCACTTTTCTTATGTTTGTTGTAACTGGATTTGTAACTTGATTTGCACAAGGCTCTGAACTAATTAGAACTCCAAAGAGCACATGCAGTAAATGTGTGCAACATACACACATTTAAACATTTGAACAAGTAATAAATTAAGATGCACTTTAACACCTTCCTTGTTGTGCTGCAGCTGAAAAGTGGAGATGACCTGGTTTCCTCCACCGTTATTGAGAGGAATACCTATGGAGGAATTCTCATTATTAACACCAAATTTTAATTTAGTGTTTATCTGCCAACACATAATATGCCCTTTAAATGTCCCCGGCTCTGGGCGACCCCCCCCGGATCCAGAAATATGGCGCACGACCTGAACTTCAACCTCGGATATTTTTTCAGCCTCGTTCGTCTGTTCGACAGTCTGCACATCTGTCACTCAAACGTCTCGCGATAAACGGCCTTCATATATAAAGAACTGCTGAGGGGGTGCCTCGTCCACTTGGACGGGCGTAAGGTTTCCTTGAGGATCTTGGGCCAAGGTTGGAACAGCCAAGTAGAGAGGGAGACTGCTCTAGAAATCAACCAGCCATGTCGGACGCGGTGATTAGTTTCATGAAGGACTTTTTGGCCGGTGGGATTGCCGCTGCCATCTCCAAAACAGCTGTCGCTCCCATTGAGAGAGTCAAGCTGCTGCTGCAGGTAAACGGGTTGAGCCAGCTGTTGGTCATGCAGTGTTTTGTGCGTAAAGTGTGTGTTAATTTGTGGATCGCTGATAAGCAAGAAATGAAATTTACGAGGAAATTGCTTTAAAAGAAGGGACGTTGAACTAAGAACAAGGAAGGTTCGCATAAGCGTGTGCGTAATGGCAACGGGCACGTGAGGGTCAACTTGGAGATCGTTTTACGCACAAGTGTGAAGGATGGTGGGAAGGTAAAATGATGCGGGATCAGAATTAAACAGTTAGGCACTTATTCGTGATATTCTGTCAGTGTTTTCCAATCTCATTTCCGCTCGCTTAAAGCACATTGACAGTAATATTCAGTGGAAGAGAATTGCTAAATTTAACCTAAAAGATGTAATCCAATACGCAGTGAAGTCTCGAGTGTCTAGGATGTGCCTTAAGACTGTTGGACAAACTGAACCAGATCACTAGATAATGTCTGGCAAACTGAAGGGTGTTCAACAAGGTTGTTTAATAAAAAGGTCAAAATTGCAAATTTATTTTCTTCACCCTTCTCCTGAAAACAAGCCAGTTGTAACGGCAGCATCTTGATTTTCTCCCTTGTAGGTGCAGCATGCCAGCAAACAGATCACCGCTGATATGCAGTACAAAGGCATTATTGACTGTGTTGTTAGAATCCCGAAAGAGCAGGGCTTCCTGTCCTTCTGGAGAGGCAACCTGGCCAACGTGATCCGTTACTTCCCCACCCAAGCCCTGAACTTCGCCTTCAAAGACAAGTACAAGAAGATCTTCCTTGGTGGCGTGGATCAGAAGACACAGTTCTGGCGCTACTTTGCCGGGAACCTGGCGTCGGGCGGCGCCGCTGGGGCCACTTCGCTCTGCTTCGTCTACCCACTCGATTTCGCTAGGACGAGGTTGGCCGCCGACATCGGCAAGGGCACAGCAGAGAGGGAGTTCACCGGACTCGGAAACTGCATTGGCAAGATCTTCAAAACCGATGGCCTCAAGGGTCTTTACCTCGGGTTCAACGTGTCAGTGCAGGGCATCATCATCTACAGAGCGGCTTACTTCGGATGCTTTGATACAGCAAAAGGTGCACAAACAAACCTGGTCACCTAAATTGTGGTGCAGTGGTGATTATTGCATGAAGAGTGAGCCCCTCTTTCTGCTGCCCCAACCAATCAAAATGCATGAAATCATTAAAATTGAGTTCATCAGTCTCATTCATCATCAAGCAAGGGGCACAAACTTTCCTGTAGACTACAAATGCTTGAAAGCAATAGGAAACGTTTTCAAGGTGCAATTGAAAAATTGCACCTTGAGGTCAAAATTGCATCTTGAGGCTATCTGTTTTAGCAGATGTGTGTATACATTTATTTGCTTTGACTTCCCTCATGCAGGCATGCTGCCAGATCCCAAGAACACACACATATTTGTCAGCTGGATGATCGCCCAGACTGTCACGGCTGTAGCAGGTCTCGTCTCATATCCTTTTGACACCGTCAGACGTCGCATGATGATGCAGTCAGGACGTAAAGGAGGTAAGTTTCTCTTTTTCTTGTGAACGTTCCTTACGCATAACAACAACGGGAGAATTACACACTATTATGTGGATATTAATGGTGATGTTTGAATTCCCACAGCTGATATTATGTACAAGGGCACAATTGACTGCTGGAAGAAGATCCTCAAAGATGAGGGAGGTCGGGCCTTCTTCAAGGGAGCCTGGTCCAATGTGATCAGAGGCATGGGTGGTGCTTTTGTGCTGGTGCTGTATGACGAGATCAAGAAGTTCACCAAATAAGCACACTCTCCCAAAACCTCAAGGAAATCCATTCTTTGTTCAAGTCTTATTATTTTTTTTGTGATATGGTGACACCGACCTGGTGAATTAAGAATCTGGGTTTGTAGGCTATGTTTCCTGTGCAGCAGCTGGGGGAGATCGGATAGGTGTACTTGACCTGGGTTTATGCCTCATCAGAAATGTGTATATATAACATTATCAACCATCTGCTAAAAGGAAGTCTCTAGGTTTCAACAGCTGGTGGACGTGATGTGATAACAGATTATGATACAGGCCAAACGTTCCTCCTGTTAGTGTTAAGGAGGGGCCGAGGCCCTTATGATATGCTGTGACCACCTTAAACATTAATTTATTAAGAATAAAGACTCAGTCTATACTCCAGTCTCTCTGTTGTCCTTAAAAGCACCACTTTTCCCTGGTATGTTTGGGTTACTTTGTTACTGATGTGAAGACCAGTAACAAAGTATTTATGGAGCAAGTGTGCCCCGACCCAGCTGCCTAATTATTGAAAAGGTTATGGTGAATACATCATTTATTGCCAACTGTGGTTTTCCTGGTGTCTTCATTGAAACAAGGTCCCAAAAGAGGAGCCCTACAAAAGTACTGACACACCTTAATTTTTTTTTGCAATTCCCACATTATGCACAATTTGTGTGATAGACCATGACAACATTGTTGGGAAGTCTAAAATGTGTCATGCCCTCACATATCAAAACTCAGCTATTTTATCACAATGCTGTACTGTGGCTGATGTGCACTGCTAAATCATCAACTGAGCAGTACTCCATGGGATCTCTAAAGGTAGGGATATTATTTCATAACCTACGCTTTAAATTCCTCCACAACTTTGTCCCTGACGTGTCATGTGGTTCTTAGTCTTCCTGATGATGAAGACATAAGATTACATGACAGATGATTTCCGAAAGCAACTCATTTTACTTTGAAGGTATCAAAGTAAAGGCGCTTATAACTATGCATGTCACTCTTTTCAGATTTTTATTTGTAAAGCATTTGTAAACTCATGAATCATGCTACTTTATGTTGGTCTATTACATACAATTAAAACACATTGAGTTTTGTAGTTTAATGTTCAAGGAGCGTGGATAATTTTAAGATAGACTGCATCACATAAATGAGAAAACGTAACTGCTCTGCGTCTCCATTGTTATGGCCTTTTCTGCAATAAAATTATTGACTTCTTTTCTTCAACAGTCAGCAGGATAAACCAAAAATTAATACGCAATTCCTTTATTCTGGTTTAAAACAATGTTTTATTAGATCACAAATCACACACGTGTAAACAGTAACAAATACCAAAACATATTTGCACTTTATTGTTTAAAAATTACTCTGCAGACAATATCAAACCACAGCATCAATTAACATTTTAAAGCCAAGATTTCTGACTGAATTAAAAGGTTAAAGTAAGTGTAGTTATTTACAAATGGCTTTGATATCAAAACATAAATGGATAAATAGTTGAAGAGCAGAAAACAAACAGAGCAGCATGAGTAAATTACATGAAATAATAATAAAAGCATAAATATGTTCTAAGCTTTGCACTGTAGAAATTAATCAACATCAAAAAGTGAAAGTCATATGCTGAAAAGGAAAGAAATTGCTCTTTATTAGCAGAGGTCTTAACGCCAGGCTGGACTGCTAGTACTTCGTATGCTTGACCCAGGAACAGATGTCCTTCTGGTGTAGGTGTTAATGAGAGCTGCACTGGAGATGACTGGACCGGGTCTTATTAACGCTGAGAGGAAAACAAGAGGAATTCCCTTAGGAAACTCAGACACAAACAGCAATTGTTTTGTAACAAGTGAGTCATTTAGCACACAGGCTTTACCAACTCATTTTATTATTACAACTTAAGTATTGATTTTTTGCACCATAGTAAAAACGCACAGCTGAAATTAAAAGGCTATGAAATGACGGAAACAGGAAGATTAAGCAATTTACTTATAAATGAACAAGTGAGTCCCAATAAGAGCTTGCAGCTGCTCCAAACTGCTCTGTTTCTGGAAGCTGCAGCCCAGACGTGCAACAAAACCTGCAGCATCAGTTTAAGAGAACTGCTGCTCACTACCACATGCTGATCCTCTTTTTCTTTGATTGAAAATCAACACTAGAGTACTTCAAAGTAAATACAGAGTTCTGAAGGCAGGGATATATAGATGCAAAGCTGCCGTTTAATGGTGCAAATTTACCTTGAAAGTGATGCTGTCTGAGCTAAACCTTCACATCATATTTTCTGCAGAAGTTTACTTGGTCTTCATGAAACCAGATCAAAGTACTTTGCAGAAATATTAATTATTCTTGAAGGTATTTAAAATGTTTATATTATGACCAAACTTCAATGTGTCAAACACCAACATAAAATACTGCATAATTATGAAGTGAAAAAATCTGAAAAATGTTTTTTTTTTTATGTAAAAAAGAATTTCAACAGTGTGATGTCCGTCTTGATTCAGACCTCTGTTAATCTGATAAGTACAATCCAATACAACCAACTGTCTTAAATCCCTTATCCAGTAAACAGAGTCAATCTCTGTTTAAACTCTGTACAAATATTTCCGACAGGAAAAAGTCAGAGTCAGAAACAGTCAGCTGCACTGGAATGGTTTACAGCACAGGTGTCAAACTTCATTCCTTGAACTTTTAGACTGCACACAGTGATGTACCGCAGACGACAACCAATAAACGCACTGTTTAAGGTGTGTTGAAGCAGATATGCAACAGTCCCAGGACACTATCCTTTAAGGTTTAAAAAGAACCCAGTCAAAGTTCAGATCTAAGTCAAAGTCATCCAATCTGACTTTGCTTTTACCAAAAGAACACAACTGACAAGTTGTGTTCTTTTGATCTGCAAAGCTGGTAAGGACCTCAAAAGACTTTCTGTTGTAAATGCAATTAATGTGTGAAATGCTAATGAAAGTTCAAATAGAAGGAATACTTTCACAAGGTAAGATCATATAAGAAGTAAACTCTTCCTAAAACAATGCATTTAACTGAGAACCTTGAATGAACTCTGCTGTACCTGAAATATACAAAAATATTAACATTAAAAAAGTTTTGCAGTTTAGCTTCTGCAGATTTAAAAGCACTTACCACAGGGCAATCTGCTGGACCCACCACTATAGGACCTGTAGTTGGGCATTGAGGTCAGCCGCTGGTGATCTGCTAGTTGATCGACGCGCCTCATTCCAGGTGTGGCTTTGGTGGATTGCAGTTTCTTTAGGAAAACCTGTGAAACACATCAAGACCTTTGTGTCATACTTACAATTTTAATATTCTGCTTACAGTGCAATTGACTGATTACAGTTAAAAAACCGCAATCCAGTTGTATTATTTGCACAAATTATTATAATGAGCCACTTTTGTGTCTTTCCATGTAAATTTAGCATTTTTATCCATTATATAAGATAAGTTTTACATTGGAGTGTTACTTCTCATCTGTTTCGGCTTTACTAATAATACCATCTGCCTTCACAGTCATCTGTAGTTCTTAAAATTGTTGACGGATGTAGGATTTGGGCTCGTCGTCAGATCATTTAGAACTGATCTAAAGTCTGGATCCATTGTTTATTTTCTTACATTTAGCTTTAACAAGCAATACTTTTTAGGACACCAACTGACTTAAAAATATAAAATGAACAACAGTTTTAGTGCATTGAAGAATGACTGAGGTTTCATTTAAGTAAATCACTAAAATAAGGTTCCTAAATGGAGTAATCAACTCCTTATCAGCGTTTAGTGCACAGCCAGTTTTAAAATGCTGACTCAGCTATTTCACTGACCATTAAAAAGACAAGATAATTCATTTAGCTTACTTGCAAACATGAAAAACATAACAAATAAGTCTGAGACATAAAATGTATTTTTTCCCAACAAGGTAATACATCTGATATTCACAGGTATAGTGTGTATGTGTGTGTTTTTAATGATCATTTTGAAAAATTGACATTAGCAAAACAATTTCACTTAAATCAACATTTGTTGTGCCAAATTGTTTAAAATTATCTAATATTTTAAAAGAAACATACAAAAGCAACTTATGTGCAAAAAAACACAACATAGAGAAATATATTTTGTATGAACTTGAATTAAAAACCAGGCAAAAAGCGTCAACTCAACTGCATGACATAATATTGTATGCTTTAGGTCAGATATACCACAAAAACCAAGACTACTCAATAAGGTTTCTTGGCAAGCAATGTGTATAGACTACAATAAGCTCCAGCATAAAAACATATACACCGTATTTTCCGCACTATAAGGCGCACCTAAAACCCTTCCATTTTCTCAAAAGCCGACAGAGCGCCTTATAATCCGGTGCGCCTTATATATGGACCAATATTGAGCCACAACAGGTCTCGCAACTACGGTAAGCAGCCGCTGACTTAATTTTCCTCCGTAGAAGAAGAAGTGCGCGGTGCAAGCTGGGATATATGACTGCACGAAGCGTGCAGTTTCATTTCCATTTGTGTGTTTGTGTAAAGAGCCCAAAATGGCTCCTATTAAGAGACATGCTTACGACGCAGAGTTTAAACTCAAGGCAATCAGTCACGCATTTTGGGAATGAACAGAGTTTTCAGAACGCTGGTTTGTAATCTATTAATAAAGTTTGACTGACCTATCTGACTGTTTTGTTGACATTCCCTTTAGCGCAGCTCCATCTAATGGATGCATAACATAACCCCAGCCTCTACTGTAGCGTCTGTTCTATGCGCCTTATATATGAAAAAAGTTTTAAAATAGGTCATACATTGAAGGTGCGCCTTATAGTGCGGAAAATACGGTAAATATACATATTAACTGAGAATTAAATTGAATAAGATTTTTCATTCAATTGCACTTACATAACAGTTAAAAAACCTCCTGAAAGTTAATCAACCAGTCGCATTTTCAGTTTTTTATAAACTAAATGACGCGTGTTACAAGTGTGATGTGCCGGAGAATACTCTGACCACACGGCAGATTCAATTACTCTACTCTAAGAATAGAGGAGGCGAAAAGCACTCCTCACAAGACGAACTTCAGAGTGAACAGTTTGTCCTGAAAACGACTGAAGCGCCTCCTATTTTAACAGCTTTTACCAGAATTATGATCAACTATGAATATATGAAAAATGTAATAAACCTGTGAAAATATCAAGAATCATAACTTTGTAGCACACTGTGAGTTACCAGCAATTAATTCAATCCAGACAGATTTTCTAATAGTGCTGATCATCTAAATGTGAGTGTTATTGATAAATAAGACAATAAATAGATGGAGAAATATGAAGACTGGAAAAATCTGCAGGCAGAAAGGTTTCATAATGTTCCTCAGTAGTATGGCTGCAAGACAGACACCTGCTGCAAGCTATCAAAGTTCATCAGTATCTGCTTTCAGGGGTGTGTTCTCAGACCAACCTCAACTAAACCTTAATGACGGATATATTTCATGAAATCACGATTAAACACTGTAAAACATCCAGTCAGCAAGATACATTTAAGAGGGGATCCCTACTCCACTGTCGTGAGAATGAGCTGGCTGCAGTGGAAAGGTGAGTCAGGTAGTGACTAATAGTCAACATGATAAAATCCTCCAAATCATTTAAGTAAATTATATTAATGAGCACCCTGCAGCCTGAACAGCAGGACCATCTGCCTGAACAATGACTGTACAATAATAAACACTGAGAAGATACGGCTTCAAGTGTCTCCAATGAATTTCATTTAGAGGTAAAACAGCAGATACAGTGGAGGCCAGGAAAAGTCACAGGGTGTTGCTAGGCGCACACAGATCTCTTGAGAACAACTTAGAACAATTACATAGCTCCCTGTTTTGAAACAGTCACACACTTTAATGTAATGGTTGTTCAATTGTTGACTTTATGTTGCTTTCTTCATAACTGTGTAATTTTGTGTTTTGTTATGTAAAGCACGTTGAACGGCCTCGCTGGTGAAATGTGCTATCCAAATAAACGTGATTGATTGATTAAATGAAAAAGTTGCTCTGCATTATTTTTGAACAGGCAGCAGTATAACACAGGTCAAAACACCATTCCACTCTGTTTTTTAGCGCTACAGACAAACAGCTTACATGATTAAGTAAGAGAGGACGTGCTTGATAATTAACTGGAATCCTCCCAGTAAAAACACAAAACATCAGTGTACACTAAAACATGATTAGGTTTATGACATCAAGACTCTTAACATGTGTTATTTTGACAGCAACTGTTGATGCTGAATTAGATGTTATCAGCTCAGGTGTTGCCAAGCTACAGACATGCATGCATTCATTGTACACAGTACAAGGTTATGAGTGTGTGTTTGCTTAGTGAATCAGTTACTGACAGAAAAATGTCAATCAAAATGTAAAACAACTCACCAGGTTCTCTTGCTGAATGCGGCGTTGTTGTCGGTCCCTGTTTTGTGCATTATGTGCGTAAAAAGTCACTGAAGAGCCTTTGGGCGGACAAGTGCTCTTTTTTGACAACTTTTCTGCTCTGGACCCTGATGAAATATTTGACAGTGCCTGAAGGAGACGCTTGTTCTCAATATCAATGCGGCGGACCTCACTGTTGGAAAATGAGAAGTTCTTCCGAACAATCCCTCCAGAAATCTGGAGCACCATTTTCTGCTCAAGATGGCTTTCTAACCCAGACGAACCTGAAGGAGGAGAAAGCAGTTCGTGTGTTTAACATGCTTGTGAACAATGCTCTGCTGGGTTAACTGAAAAATAATACACATGCAAAAAACAACATAAAAGTAAAAAAAAATGTACATCAGAGGGCATGTCTTTCAGTCAAGAGTCCCTTTTTTACATTTTGTCATGATTTGTCAAACTTATTCATGTTTTATTTACTTGTTCATTACATTTTTTTTAATACAAAAACTGGCATGCTTTTGTACTCAACCTCATCTCAAAACCCCTAATTAAAATGCAAATAAAATTTGCTTTCAGGAGTTCCCTAATTTGTAAATAGAGTCCACCTGTGTGTAAATTAAAGTCAGAATAAATCCTGCTGTTCTATGAAGGCCTCGGATGTTGCAAACAGCATCAAGAAGTCCAAGGAACACAGCAGACACAAGTTGACAAGTCGAAGCATCCTGGGGTTACGCAACATCCTCAGCTTTGAGCATCTCACGTAATGCTGCTCAACCCACCGACCCACAAGTACAAACCTACTGAGATATGTGCATCTACTGATGCACAGGTAGGTAGAACACAGCAAGCATTACTCACACTCATTCAAATCTGGATTTGAGTCCACTGCTTGATGAACGTTGCTGAAGGCACCGGAGGGGAGAGTTTTCGGCTCCTGCTGCGCTTCATGACCTTCTTTCTCAGCCTCTGAACTTAATGACTGGAGTGAGCCAGAATCAGGAGAAGACAGGGGACTCACATCTGTCACTGAGCCATCTGACTCATCTGTGCTCATGTTAGGCAAATCCTGAGATTCAGTTGAGCCTCGTCTGGTCCCTCTTGTTTTACGGCGTACAAAAGACTTGGTGGGTTTGGAGAGGTTAGAGGAATTTAAAATACCTCTCTGACTGCTGACAGAACTCTCTGAATCTGCGTCGGTGCTGGCCTCATTTGAAGTGGGAGGAGAATTTTTGGGATGCTGATTTTTGACCAGTTTTCTAGGTAATTGCTCATTTGAGTTAGCTGGGAAAGCTAAGGCACTTTTTCTCGTGTCATTCCATCTCTGGTTGTCCCCATCATTTGGAATGTCAGCTAGCATAGTCATAAATGCTCCACTGGCTCTTTTAGAGTGCAGATTTAACTCATCTTTGCCTTCATGTATAGGTTCATCCTGCATAAAAGAAATCGATGATGCATCAGTTTTGTTGCCACTCTTGTTTTCCACTTCCTTCAAGTGTCTCTTTGTCTTCTCAGTCCTTGAGTGCAGATCAACAGCGAGATGTCCAGAGTGTTTTACAGATTCTCTCTGAAGTGTGCTTGAAATTCGCTTTTTCATCTTCAAGTCCTTCTCTCTTTTCTCTCCAACATTTCTTCCACAGTCCCCATCACTGTCAAAAAAGGAGTGGTCCACTTCCCCTTCCAGTTCACTAGAGGTGTACATGGCAGCCTTCCCCAAGACAGAACCTGCAGGTTATTGTGAGCACAATGTTAATTTGAAGTTGGAATAGTTTTTTTTTTTTTATGTGAAACAGATTAAGTAACTTTGCATGACACTTCAACACATTTAGAGTGTGTTGCCTTCCCCTCATGTGTTTGCTAGCTACTACCACAAAAGTAGTATGTATGTGATTAAATAAAAACTATATTTAAAAAAGAGGAAACCATTTTTGAAGTATTCTCTTTGGATAGAGGCAGGTCAATTGAAACAACTTTGCCACAATGGTAATCTTTAGAGATCCAATCCCTTTGCTGAATCCTGGCACCTGCAGTACTTTCTTGGGGACCTTGTAGCCCAACAACTGAGTCTCTCTCTCCTTAAAGTTCTGGATGACTCAATAAATTGTTGAGTGCAATACTATTACCAACCTCTGTCTTGCCTCTGAAGCCACGTTATGCAAAATGATGATGAAAGCATTTGTCCTTGGAGGTAACCATGAGAAAAGAATAGTCTCAGGCATTTTAACAAGCAAACCGTTCTGCTCTTCTAGCTGAATGTGAATAGTAGAGTGATAGCAGCTGCCCAGTCCTTATCAAAACTGTGCTCTGATTTTTTTACAAGCCATATTGTGACAGAGCTAAAACGCAGGGGGAACACCCCCCTCTCTTTTTCATTTCAGTTGATTTATCCACAATCTAGCTGACCCCTCTTTATGGCAACCTACAAAAGCACAGTAACAAAACTGTGGTGATATAAAGTTGGTGGTAAAACACTGATTTCTGTCAGCCTCAAAGGTTTTGATCATGACTGTAGAATTTGGTGATGGACTGAGCCATCCTGGTAAATGCGATTCAAAGTGATGGCTAAAGTAAAACTATCCATATTGGCAACAAACTGCTCTTGTTCAAATTTAGGATAATGTAACCTGTAGACCAAGGTTCGGCAGAAACGCTTCAAAAAAGTTGACACGACTTAATAAAACTAAAATGTTAACATAAAGTTATTTAGCGTTTCTAGATGTCAGACACTGATTACAGCACCCACTGCAAGAGGTAACTTACATTTTAAAGTTTTACATGGGATAAAGCTAAAATCTACATCTGAACATCTTAAAACATATAGCAGTTGGCAGACATGGCCATAGTAGGTAACTCAACGATGTTTACTTTGGCTAAAAAACAAAGTAGCGTCTTACCTGTCGAACTGCGGCGCACAGGTTTTAACGTTTCTCTTGTATACAGATCAGGCGTCCTACTCTACCCATTTCGCTTGACAAATACTAAAACCACCGGAAACTACGCCAGGTCGCCAGTGCGCACAAACAGACGACGCTGCTAGTAGCTAGGTGACGTCATTTCCTGGTAACGGTTACACAGTGAATGGGAGACTGGGGTTTGGGTAGACACGAGATTGTTTTATAGTCCATCCATCCGTTTTCTGTACACCTTTGTCCCTTAGTGTTGGCTGTCTCTCGCTAACGTTCCGGGCGAGAGACAGGTCGCTAGTCTGTCGCAGTTGTTTTATAGTATTTTACACACAAAAAAAAGCCTAAATAAAAAATAAAAACCGCAGTTTTTATTTGGGCTTTTTGTTAAAAACCTGTCACGAGATTATTTAAATGGCCTGTCCAGGTAAAACAATATATATACAATCTTAAACGAATGCGAATGATTTTTTTTTTTTAAATAAATGGGCAAATATGGATATTTTTATATAGGCCAAAGTATTGCCAATGGAAATATCTTTACTGTTGATATTACATTTATTAACTACTCGTTGTTAATGTGTATGTTGATTTAATTCAACCACCACAAACTAGCAAATATTTATTCAGAACCTCCTTTAAAAAATTTTGAGAATCTACAATGTAAAGAGCTTTATGTTATACCATTAAAGACACCGTATGTTCAACATTAAACTGCTCAAGCAAATAAATTCAAAATAAAACTCCAGGAGATAAGCATCTTTGCTGTAAAAGACTTTGGACAAATATGAATACTAACGTAGGATACAAAACACAGGTGGGTTTTTTTGTTTATTTTTGCTTGGGAATCTATTCTGCTTAACAGCATCAAGAACATCTCCTTTAACAAGACAGGGGATTATCTGAAGGTGCGTCCCCTGAAATTACAATTTGTCATGGTTTTACTATTTACTACATAGTTAAACACATAAGTGATACCCTCATGGGATACTGACGTCCTAGGACAATAGTACTGGGCCACTCTGTTCTATAAACCTGACTACTCATAAAACCTTTATATGCCAGTTTAGAAATAGGGATGGATTGAGAGAAATTTTTGTAGACAAACAGGATCATACCTCCGACTTACTGGAGACAATGAGACATACAAACAAGGCAAAGTGAAAATCCTTTTTTTTTCTAAAGTTTTTAATTAAAGTGAGCAAAACAATATTTTTAAAGAATGAAGAAATTCTTTGGAATAGACAAAATATTAACATTTCTTTCTGGCTATGCGATTACCAGCTCAGCCAAAATTATTTAAATAAACAGTCCATACTGTTACATCTCAAATTTGATTTGTCCATTTGCTCAAATCACTCTCGGCCTCTGGGGCAAACAGAGGTTGTAATATGCAGTTTGATCCCAAAAGTCTGGTCCTTTCCAGCCACACCAGCCCTGTGGAAGTCAACATTCACGTTAAGATCACGACTTGCATATGAAATGTTATTCAGTTCACAGATATATCTGAAATGGTGGCTTTCTGTAGCTGCTACCTTCTCTGTGATAACCGGAAGGTCCTCTGCTCCAGTGTAATGTGGATCTAGGATAAGATAGCGGATTTCACCAGTGGTCTCACTCCAAGCTATGCCCAAGATAGTGTGAGCCAAAACTCCCCCACCTTTAAAACAACAACCAAAAAAGATACCATTAGTAAATTCTAACTAGCTATGTTTTCTAACTAGTTTTAACAGCATATTATGTCTTTAATATTGTGTCTTTTTTCAACAGGAAAAAAACAATAATAATTGTCATATATTTCAGGATGTCTGAAAAGAACAGTATTTACAGGTTCATGCTAATCTTAGGCTGGAATATCAGCTCACCAATCATGACAGGAGTCCCTTCAGTCATAAAGTGATTAGCCAGTTCTCTTCCCTTGGATGCCAACTCAGAACCTTGACTAAAGACGACAAAGTTATGTCAAATTAATCAACAAAATAAATTCCTTGAGGGTTGTCAAGGAATGCAACCTCACCTCACAAACATGATTTTGGACGTGACTCCAAGAAGATGGTTTAAAACAGCCTGAACCTCAATGGATCCAATCCACTGACGGGACCCCACGAAGGATGCCTGCTTGTCTCCAACTTCCACCAAAGCCTGTAAAACAAGGACCCCAGATAAAGTATGGTGCTGGTTTGATAGAGCTTCAGGCTGCTGTATGTCACATCCAAGCTTTGGACCAGGGATCTTCAACTCCAGCTCTTGAGGGCCGGCGTCCTAAAAGTTTCAGGCGCCCCACGCCCTCGAGTCCTACATTTAAAAAATGTTTTTTCTGAAACTTTGGCGTTCCACTTGTAACACCACTTTACGATATTTTCGGTCACCTAGGGCATGCATTGTTTTCTTTTACACTTTTTCTGAAATATTTTTCACCTTCTGACATGATGCACATGGGAAAAAAAGCCCTTCATAGAAATATTGCATATATGATGATATTTTGCTTAAACTGGAATCACGTCTATGAATGGGCTTTACCTGCTGGATCTCTTTGTGGCTGGGCACGCCGCGCTCCACATAACCCTGCTGCTGGAACCAGGAGCAGATGGTCTGCAGGGAGCGATAGGCACAGCCCCAGCCATTGTCATCCATGCGGTCCTGCATATAGTGGTGGTAGCTGTAAATTCCCTGGACCAGGTATACCTTAAGATAAGACAAAGCACAAAATATTTAACCTTCGTTTGAGTTTTCATTTATTACAGTGTCAAAATTGTAAAAGTTACAAGAAAAAATAAATAAGTAAATATTATAGACGCTGTAAATTTACCTTCCCATTATCAAGGATGGGGTGTGTGAGAACTGTGTGAGGGTTTCTGAGATAACCATCTTTGTAGGGCTCATTGGGGAAGTGGTAAGTGTTTGCTCTTCTGAAGAAAGGCCTGTTATCTGGCAGTTCAAACTGTCCATGCAACTCCTGCTTTGTGCAAAAACAATGAGAAACAATTGTTATAATTTGCTATTCAATCAGACTTTAGCTTTTAGGGCAGTGAAGATTCTAACTGAAACATCTTAAGGTACATAATTAAAAAAAACAAACAAAACAAATAAAAAAAGAGCAAAAATCAATGTGATTACCCGTCGCTGTGCTTCCAGTCCTTTATCCGGTACTCCGCTTGGCAATACCACCGTCACCAGTCCATTTGGCTCTGGAAGGAGAAAATGAAGGGGCTCTGGGACAAGCAGCGTTGTCCCCTTCATACACTGCAGAATCACCTTCTCCATCTCAAACAGCTGGCGAGTCAATGCCTTCATCAGTTGTTCACATCCGCTGCATGGTCCAATAAGAAGACATCCCGCATTGTGAGATAAAGCTTTTGTCAAAGCAGTTACCAGCTATTGTTGAATCAGTGGCAAATCCATATATGTACCAGTTTTACAGATTTTGATCATGAAATCAAATGTGTTCAAGATAAGACATACTCTTTGATGGTGTCGCTGCAGCTGCTCCATATGGCACAGTCCATTGGAAGAGTTGCACACAGAAGGTGAGATTTATGGGCCGTTCTAGTGAGGATTGGAGCTGAGACAGGACCTGGCTTTGTGGCCTCCATCATCAAGGAGAGGTTTATGACACTCTAAAGAACATACTTTAATTATTCAGCAGTTCTGGTTCTATCCACATGAATAAAATAAGTGTGTTTTGTGTAAGCAAAGCAACATTTGAAAACCTGATCTTCAGCTGTGATACAGATACCGTCTAGGGAGGTCCAGATCAGGAATTGTTGTCCCCAACAAAGGTACAAGTCATTTACAAATGGACATTTGATAGAACTGAGTCACAACCTGATACTTTACTAAGTAAATACACGAGGTTATAATATTGGAATACTGACTGGTATTAATGATGTTCTGGACACTCCAGTATTGATTTTTCTTGACATTTAGTTAAAACCAGAGTTTACGTGGGAAAACTTTGGACTCAATACCTGCAGCTACAGTCTGATTCCTTTTATCCAGGCAATAATATGGAATGTTTTTTTTTAATTGTCCACATAACACATGAATTTGGTCAGGGACGAAGCTATGTATTACTTAAATATCTGTTTATCAGAAAGCAAATCCTGCTTTTGTTGTGTGTGTTACTATGAACAAATATAAAACATGGATGATACACGTTCATCCTCCCTGACACATGGACTGCTAATCCAGTAAAGTAAATAATCTGTGTCAATGAGATGAATCACCTTGGAAGCAGTTTAATTAACATTCCAGTTTCCAGTATTATCAGGTGTAAAAAGTTGGCTGGTATGGAAAATATCTGCTGCTGCCAGACGGCAGAGTAAAAAGCTTTCTTCTAGGGGACCTCAGTCCACAGATATGATTTTTAAAAAAGCATGGTTTCTATTTTTATGTTATCTTTAAATTAACAAGTTAGAGAACTGACTGAGGTAATTAGCTTTAGGTTAAGTGATGATAAATATATATATATATATTTTTTAAAAAAACCATACATTTACAGTCTTTTATACATTTTTTTTAACTAGTGAAGTTATACAATTGTGGCAAATGTTTATATTCAGCCCTTGTTTACTCTGGTATCCCTAATCTAAAAAGAGGCATGAACACTCTTGCTAGGCACTTTACACTGTGTTCCAAATTATTATGCAAGTGATATTTTCTCAGATTTTCTAAAATGGTCAATGCAAATGATGGTCAGTATAATTTTCAAGTCATGAACTATTACAGTATAAATAAAATTTTACTGAACAAAGCTCCCCATGAGAACAGTATTTTTTTTCAAAAATAAAAAACTCAAAATGTTCTGTTCTAAATTATTATGCACAGCAGATTTTCTAAACATTTTATGGATTATAAAGAACTGCAAACTGTCATTCTTTGAATGTGGTCACATGAACTAAAATCAAAAGCTATTTCATTCAAAAACATCTTAACAGACTGAGTTACATGTTAACATAGGACCTTCTTTGATATCACCTGCACAATTCTTACATCCATTGAACTTCTGAGTTTGTGGAAAGTTTCTGCTTGAATTTCTTTGCAGGATGTCAGAATACCTTCCCAGAGCTGCTGTTTTGATATGAACTGCATTCAGATCTTCTGCTTGAGGAAACTCCAAAGGTTCTCAATAGGGTTGAGGTCAGAGGTCAGAGGAGGATGGTGACCACACCAAGAGTTTCTCCCCTTTTATGCCCATAGCAGCCAATGAAACAGTGGTATTCCTTGCAGCATGAGATGGTGCATTGTCATGCATGAGGATGATTTTGGTACGGAAGGTACGGCTCTTCTTTTTGAACCATGAAAGAAAGTGATCAGTCAGAAAGTCCATATACTTTGCTGAGGTCATTTTCACACCTTTGGGGACTCTGAAGGGGCCGACCAATGATTCTCTCCCCATGATTTTGGCCCAAAAAATGACTCCACCACCTCCTTGCTGACGTCACAGCCGTGTTGGGAAGTGGTGGCCATCCAGCACCAATCCACTACTGAGTCCATCTGACCATCCAGGGTTGCACAGCAGACATCAGTGAACAAGTCTGTTTGAAAATTAATCTTCATGTACGGCTGGGCCCACTGTGACCGTTTCTGCTTGTAAGCTCTGGTTAGGGGCCGAATAGTAGGTTCATGCACCGCAAGCCTCTGGAGGATCCTCCACCTTGAGGTTCCAGAGGCACCAGCAGCTTCAAATAACTATTTGCTGCTTTATAAGGGCATTTTAACAGTTGCTCTCTTAATCCAATGAATTTGTCTAACAGAAATCTTCCTCATTATGCCTTTATCTGTGGAAACCCATCTTTGTTCTGAATCAGTCACAAATCTCTTCACAGTACGATAACGCTTCAGTTTTCGTTAAATATCTAATGTTTTCATGCCTTGTCATGCAACACTACACTATCTGATGATTTTCATCAGCAGAAAGATCCTTTCTCTTTCCCGTATTTCTTGAAACCTGTGGCCTGCTTTATAACGTGGAACATCCTTCCTAAGTAGATTACCTTTAATTGAGTTCACCAGACAAACTAATCAACCCAGCTCTCTGAAATTAATTATAGCGATACAAAGAGCCCTGACACACAATACCATCTATAAATTTAATAGCACAACAAATTTTTTTTTTTATCTTTATGACACTTAAATCCAATTTGCATAATAATTTGGAACACGGTGTATACTACGGAAAAATCATAGCTTATGTTCCAACAAATTTAATACTTAAGGATTTTGGTCCTATGACACTTGCTATCCTTTCTGCAAGCTCCACAGCTGCATGCACATGTACTTGGCAAATGTTTTATGCAGGATGCCTTTTCTGACACAACCTGACTTTCCCCGCGAAGAAATAGTATTCGCGGATTTATTTTTATAGGAATAAAAATAAACCCTCAAACAATATATAGTGTAAAGTATAGGATATACCTACCGCTGAAACACCTTTTTTGTTTTTCTTTTTTGTTGATCTCTTTCCACTTGTCTCTTGGTCATCTGTTCTAAAAGACATTAAAAAATGATTCAAATACAGCCAAACAAATAAAAATGAACACCCTATTGTGTTTTAAATTGAGTTTGCACCAGTTTGATGACCTCATTCATGCCCCCTGCCCTTTAATTAAACTTGCATTGCGACAGTAATTAAATGAAAGTTTCTTTCAGCTTGTTCTATGAATAAAATACACAATTTGTTCTATGCTGGGTTGTTGGCAGTTCTTAAATATTAACATTTTAATATAAGATTAACTTTTTCACATTTTGTGATAAATCCAAAAATATGCCAAGCAGGAGTAAAAAGCTCCAACAAACTGATTTGAGCAGTTGTTCCATTTACAATAAAAAGTTAAATTCATTACTTACTGTATGAACTGAAATATATCTTCGCATGGTGCATCTGGAGTTATTTCCTCAAAAACACTTTTGTTTGGCCAAATGAGGACAGGACTGTTGCAGACTGCCAGGACACAGGACTCAGATTTTACCTGCAAACGAAGTGCCTCAAATATTCTGGAGATTGTTTTTTGCATTGGCACCACTGGAAGAAAAAAAAAAAAAGGCAGTCAGATATATTCAGCCACACCAGACACCATTTGAAAACCTGCCAGTGAACACACCATCTATGCTGTCCAGCAGACACTTCAGGTCCAGCGGCCCTCTGAGCCGAAGAATGACTGCCGACTCAGAGTCAGCAAGTACCTGAGAAAACACAGGACAATCGGAGGATTAACTACAAATAAACGTTGTATCTCAAATTTCAACAGACTAAATGCTGACGAGTCTCTACCCGCTGCAAACGGTGGAGGAAAAAACAAAGTGAAGCTGGAAAGAAAGAAACAGAGAGGGTTACAAAGACGAATTTATCAGACTTACCATGATTTAAGTCACTTTAACAATGCAAAAATATATATTCAGCTCCTTAGATCCAAATACAGGAAGCTGATATTACTACAACACAGAACTGCTCGACGTGTCTTTGAACGCATCTTTCTATTGGCTCAGTTTGGCTCCTCCTATAGATGTTGCATTCAATGCTCCTCGGAATGAAAATGATAGATTTGAGAGCAATAAAATGCGGCCTGCCGTTATAAATAATAACGGCATTATTTAAAAAAAATATTTCCAGGACATCAAACTATCGCGTAGTCATTGACGTGCAGTGTTTGACTCGTTTTCCTACACACATTGCAATTTACTTCTTCGTATAAAGTAAAACAACATAAACCAACATAATACTAACAATATATTATGTGAACATCTATACAATATTAGTGGTATAATTACAAAAATAGAAAAAACAGCCTAATTTATCTTATCTAGTAATATAAAGGATAATACAATATAAAATGTAAATGCATCACAAAAATTTTTAGATGAGAGTTAAAGTCGCAATATAACATCTTGTGCTGTAAAACACGAAGAAGAGAATATTTTGTGACAGTTTACTGGAATCTGGTATCAAATGTGGCTCCCATTTTGTTGTGCCACTGTTCCTTCAAATCAAAATAAGAAACTCTTCTTGAGCTGTGTGTATTGCTTTTCTTTTGTTTTGTTTCTGCTTCAAATAAATTAAAAACTCTTGAATTTGGATAATAAATAGTTTAAAATGCATAGTAATATGTGATAAATAATGAGAACGTGCTAAAATTCGTGTAGTGTGCAAGTCATTTGACAACTAATTATTAGTTATGTTAGCTATCATCTCAAATGAATCCAGTTGAGTCGAAAAAGAGGCCAGTCTTAAGTCAGTGGTGCAGTATTTTGTTTTAGTAATATTTCTTGGAGAAACTAGTTTGGTACCATTTTCTGGAAAAAGGAGCTGGAACTGATCCCACAATAGACTGAACACATAAAAGTCAGCTGCTATCTTCCCATTGCCTCACTGTTCTGTAATTGCTGATGTTTAGAATAATAATTGCATTGTGTATAGGAGCAATATTTTTAAAGGTATTTTAAATGTAACAATAAATGAATAAATAAATGGGATAGGCATTTGTATTTAGCCCCTTTTTCGCTGATATACCTGGATAAAATCTAGTTCAACCAACTGCCAGCTGTTCCATAAAGACGCCAGAGATTTGTTACAAAACATTACATCAAGTTTAAAGATTATAACAAATCAACCAACTTACCAAGATATGATTTGTTACCTAAACAAACAGCTTCTGCGAACTGTGCATGCTGAGCTTTGATTTGTGATGAGGTTTACTGTACAGTCTCTGTTCAAATCAGTTTTAGTGAGTGTTTGCAGGGATTAAACATACCAACAGCATGTGCTAAAACAAACTCACATTCATCATATGTATATAAACAAAGCTGAACCTTCTTCAGTTTGTATGACAAATGGAAGGATGAGACATATTTAATATATATACAAGTATTTCTGGTTCAAGTATGACCAAGGGAAAGAATGATTGCTTTGCTTTGAGGATGTTTGAAGCAAAATGATGATTTTTTACAAGATGTTCAAACGTTTGAAGACTCTCAAACATGACTAGCAAGTACAGAGAGAAAAGTAAAAAAAAGAAACAAAAAGCAGTATGAAATATTAAAGGCTTTCCACCCGAAATAATACTGAAGTAAATGAAGTAAATGCCTTCTTAAATTTGATGTAATACATGGAGAAATAAATAAATTCCTTGTTTGTCTGGATAATCTAAAGATACCTAAGTGTAATTTATTGTAGTTTAGTTAGTTTGATTGCAGTGTTAGTTCCAACCTCTGACTCAGAAGCACATTCACGATGTGTTACACACCATGGTACAATAAAACATTGGATTAAATATTTAAATGAAGATAAAATCTATACTTTTCGAAAGTACACTTTTTAAAAATCGTATTCCATGATTTATGACTTTGTAATTGCAATTTACATTAATTAATGATTCCATTTAATTATTCAGTCATTCATTTATTTCCTGAATTATGGTACATTAGTGTCTCTATATTTCATTGTATGTTAATATATACACTCTCTGTAGATCTCTGCATTTAATTACATAAAAAGCATTTTTGTGAGCTCTTTTCTCCCTCTGCACTCCCCCCCCTCCCTCTACTTAAAAAAGGATTTGGGAGTTTGACATTATTTGCTGTTCTTTCTTTTTTTAAATTAAATCTGACTTTTAAATGATTTCTACTAGTTGTAATGTTTGTTGTTTTGGCTGTAAAGGCTTGGTTATTATAAGTGTTCTTGGCATTCCTAAGCACATGCATGGTGTTATGTAGGCACCTTACATAATGCGCTCCTTTAGCTGTTTTGCTCAAATGTACAGATCCATAAATCTGTCTTTGAGCAGCATATCAACCATCATAACCACATGTTATCATGTCACTGATTAGACCGATTTGTTTGAGTTTAATATTATCTTAAGAGCAATAAATATTTGGGCAATTAGACACTATTCAGGAAATGTTTTCATAATGATTAGAAAATTTAAGTGATCAAAAATAGACTTCAGTGACCATGAAGACGCAACAGAATTGCACACTGGCCTTGTCTGGCCTGAAAGTAACTTGTTAGGTCTAAATACCTATTAAACAAAACACAGGAAAGACAAGAGAGTTAAATTATTTTGTACTCGCGAGGAGAGCAGACAGAGAGATGCTTTCAGTTACAAATCTCCAACCGCTCTGAAAACACATCTCCCGCTCCCTCTAGTTTATTGCTTTTTTAGGGGACCCTCTTACACTGAGCGCTTTAACTCTCAAAGGGAGGGGAAAACAATTTATCACATTGTTGCAGCGCTAATGACATTTACTATTAGACACATGTTATCTACACTCTAAATCTTTCTGCTCCAGTCGAGTACCAGACACGGCGTCGAGTACCACAGGAGAGCAGACAGAGTTGTCTCCGCTATCTCCACGAAGGCTTCACTGCTCTCTTTCTCAAAGAGGTCACAGGAAGGAATCATAATTATTCAACACACAGAGACATTACTTAGAATAGAGGAAAAAGAGAAAAAGCATATAATTAAACATTATCTAAATGTTACTACAAAGCTACATGATACAACGAATATTTGATAATTACTAAAAATACAATTTATCCAACATAACTCTTACACTATGAAGAATAGGATTTTAGTCAAAACAGTTCCAGAACAATAAGAAACAGCTCTGATTATGTGGAACTATGTTGACAAAGCTTTGCGCAGGTTTGAAAGCCAATAGATCTCCTCATTCCCTCGTTAAATATACTAACACCATGTTTCATTTATGTTGATGGTAGTTGTAACCACAAAGTTCTACATTCATACTTTTACCAACTGATCATAAAGTCAGAATGTACATAGAGTACGTCCTGAGTAATGATGAATTTTGTCTTTAAAGTTAATTTGTTTGCCAATGGACTCTTCTAAAACACTATGAGATAATGCATAGACTCATAGCTGTGGGTCTCTGACCTCCTGGCTTCTTGCCCAATGACAGAGATACAATTCTCATTCTATCCTGTTAGGTCTACAGGGTTAAAAAAATGGGAAAAAAAAAATTTCACCTAAGTGTTACATGTTTACTAAGTGAAGTTATTGTTTTAAATTGTTTTAAATATTGTTTGATTGTTTTTGATTGACTTAATGTTAGATGTTTGTCACATTAGCCCATGTTGTAGGTTGAAAACCTTAGTCAGTAAATTGGGTCAGACCAACAGCCCCTCCGCATTCTTTTAAATCACAGGTGTCAAACTCCAGTTCTGGAGGGCCACTGCTCTGCAACGTTTAGATGTTCCTCTGCTGCACCACACCTGAAAAAATATTTAGGTCATTAGCAATGTTCTGGAGAACTTATCTACACAAGAAGGAGGTAATTAAGCCATTTAATTCCAGTGATTTGTACCTGGGGCACATCTAAAAACTGCAGGACAGTGGCACTTGAGAACTGGAGTTTGACACACCATGCTTGACAGGTGTGTCAAACATGAACTCAGGTCATTGGTTGACCCAGGACTGGGAGTAAACAAACCAATCTGAGTAACTCAGAAGTTTTTGAATGTTAATTCCGAGTAAATTCTTTACCACAGTCAAATGTTCAGATTTTTAGAGCATTTTAAATGTGGAATCCATTAAGATTAAAATATATACAATCAATGTAAAGGTGTTTGCCCCACAAATAATACCTAGCTTCCCACATGTTGCATAATAAGATACATCTCACAACAGCAAATAAAAATTAATGGATGCACAATAACTATGGGACACCATAGCCAATCAAAAAGGAGTGAGTAGAAGCATAGCTCATTGTCCATCATCCTTCATCATTTTAAAAAGGCTTTTTTATTTTTAATGAGGTAATCTTTGATAATAAACACGTGTTTCAGAGTCTGAAACATTTAAATGTGATAACTAAAAGAAATGTGTGAGGAGGTGCATACTTTTGATTTACTATTACTTTAGAGTGTAACACAAAGTTTTTCTAGATTTCTTCCGCATTAAAGGTTTACAACATCAAGGATTTTTCTACCAGCCTGAAAACATAGCAGAACAGCAATGACATTTTAAATGTGACTGAATCAACTGAGAATGAGAGCCAGGTTCATACAGAAAACCAAATCATTGCTGATGACCAGAATGCAATTCAGACATGCTGCAGAAGAGACTAACCAAAGGACAAGCATCAGTACATAATTCCACTGACCAGGACTCTCTGGTGGAGGTCTAGGACCAAAGTAATTTCTCAGTTACCCAGAAACCTGCAGGAGTTTGCAAAAGTAGACATGAATAGTTTTAAGAGGTTAGGAAGCAAACATCTCTGATCTGATTAAATGAAACCAGAACAGAACCATGTGGTATTTAAAGAAATCTCCCAGCTTCCTGCTGTCTTCAGGCAAACAAATTTACCTACAAACAGCCAGTGACTGAATCCAATTTATTCACTCAGCACTTGCTTATCCCCTTTTTAAGTAAGCTTGTCCGTTTAGCAAAATCACCCATTTTCAACAAATTAATGAGATCAAAGCACAGTATTTTAATGCCTAAATGTTCTTGCAGCTTCACATCTCTCTTCCTCTGCTTGAAGGACACGCTCCAGATCCCCTGCAGTGCACTCCATCAGGTAATTTGATGCAAATCAACCTCTTATTTGCATTTTCCTCTTGAAGGCCTGCTGGGTCTGTCTTGAGGTGTATCTCAAAGTTTGTTCTCAAGTCTCAGGGACCCATCTGCAAGAACAGAGGTAGCAGCTGCCTCCCACCAGGACCCAAAGAAGACAGCAGCAGCTGCACTAATCTGAAGATATTTGTCATGATTATCTACAATACAGACCTTCTGCTCTGCTGTGAAAAGATAAGACAAGGAAGCAAATTTTCATTTCAGTTACTGGACAAATATGTAAATCAATGACATGTTATTGTAAAAGGTTGTGGCAACACTAAGAGTTTGCTTGTTGCTGGTACAAAGTAGCATGCACAAGTTTATGTTTTAATGTTTCGTCTTACCTATTACATGGAATATTTCATTAGATGTCATTTTATTGGAATAGCTTGTGGATATTTAAACAGAAGAATTTAGCAGGTCAGAAGGAAAGAACTAGGTTACTGTCGCTCAGCGTGTTGGATGTCAGCGTGGGTTGCTCCAAGTTCAGGCATGTTTCTTTGCACCCCATTAACTTTTGAGTGAATGAATGTTGAATTTTTGGAAATATTTGTTTTTTGTAAATAATTCACCTGCTACAACTTTGGCCAGGCTATGCCATTCATTCATTCATTGATCAATGTTTTCATTCATTCATTCATTCATCTATCTGGTCTGATCAGTTCAACAGATTAGCATTTTAGGGAATTTCATATCCTTTACACAAAGGCAGATTGTCTACAGGGTGATTAACAAACCTCACAAAAATGCAAATTATGTTTTCATTTCCTGCTCAACAAATTACACCGTGTGCTATAGGTGAGTTAATATTTTGAACGTATCATTTTTATGGTGGCCTTAGCTCCAAGCTGGATAAATTTGAATGTTTAATGGATTTAAGGTGATGTCTATCTGTGTTATAGGGGAGGGGTTGTGGCGGCCTCAACACGCTATAGAAAAGTATGCATAATTATTAAGTTACTTCTTTTCTTTAGGCCAGATGGATTCAAAAAAGAGACTTAACCAAATCTAAAAAGTCAAAAATTACTGAAGGTCTTTCAGGAGGATGAATTACCCGAAATTGCTTGAATGATGTGGAGCGCGATCCCAGAACAATCAAAAGTTTTGTTGCAAACTTTTTCAGTAGTAGTAGTAATAATAATAATAATAATAATAATAATAATAATAATAATAATAATAATAATAATAATAATAATAATAATAATAATAATAACAACAACAGGGTAACAAAAACCGTTTTGAGAAAAACAGAAAATTAACTGTCAGGAACTGAAAAGAATGAAGCGTGCAACTACCAGGAACTCATTATCTCCCAATTCTATCCAATTCTATCAACCTACCTGGAGAACCACTTAACAAGACACATAACCTGAGTGATATCTGAAGACACATTTTTTGAATGATTCTGTGGACTAATGAAATAAGAGTGACTCATGAGTAAACGGATTGAATTTATTTTTAAAGACTTTTGAAACCTTTTATTCTTTCCTTGTAGTTGTGATACAAGGTAACATAAAATTCCCTAAAATATCCCATTAAATGTTTTTGCACTGTGACAAAATGGGAATAAGTTTAGTAAAATATTACTGAGTTGATAAATAATAATAATAATAATAATAATAATAATAATAATAATAATAATAATAATATCCTGAACCTAGCTGAACACACTGCTACAATTACGTTAATAATTACCAGTTTGAAAGCCTCCAGTTCAATTGTACATCTGGGTTGAGAACAAAAAAATCTTGCATGCGACCAGTGAGTTGGAAATAATTTCTCATGGCTGATAGGTTCCTCAGATAGCCTACACCAGCCCCTTTTGCGCATGGATTGGCCTGCCGCTCTTTTTCATTACTTGCTCATTGGCTTTTGGCAACGCTGGTTCCCTGCCATCAGCTGCCCATGCAGCTTCCCAATGAATATTGTATGCGCTCTCGGGATGTGCTTTTGGTGATGATGATTTGAATTTGCACCTAGTCGGAGTACGAAGGTATCCAGATGAGCAAGAGATGATGGGGATGCTCACAGAGAGCGCAGCAGCTCGGTCACATCTGCCCCCCTCTGAAATGAGATAATACTCAAGTGCATCTAGAAGATTGTTCGCTTGCAAAAGGGGAAGATGTTTTGCGCTAAACTGAAAGAACTGAAGATATCCGGAGAGTGCCCGTTCTCCGGCAGCGTTAAAAGCGACGAGCTCGGAGACTTTGAGGAGCGCTCACTTGACGCTGCGGATTTATCGCCTATTTCTAAGGACGTGCATGGAAAAATAAGCCAGGCTGTACCTCGACAGAAAACAAGCAGAGCCAAAGTTAACCTGCACACACTTGGAGACAGCATCCGAAAATTGGCATGTCCAGAGGTAACTTAATGAAATCATGCATGATTTTGCGTCTCATGTAACCAAACGGAAAAAATTTAAATGTCTTTATTTTTAAAATGTTTTTATTATTATTTTCTGCGATGCAGAAAAAGCAGAATCCCTCATACCTGTTTATATAAATAATGATATTCTGTAATCCTGATGTGATTAAATCAATTGATTTCAAGTCTGTACCGTTTTATAACCTTTAACTTGCTGGACACTTTGTGATACAGTTTCAAAGGCTGCACACTGCTCTCCAAAGAATGATGACACTAGCAGATCACAGCAGGGACTCTGGGAGGTAACTTGTCTTTATTTTCCCATATGTATTTTTGAAAAACAAAGCAGAGTGAATTCACTACATGCATTCCTATCTGAAAAATCTTTTTTGTGCCTAATCCACCTCAACAGCTTCTTACCTCTCACGACGTAAGAAGCTGCAGCTCATTTGGATCATCTGTTTCCCAACACATCACAAATTCCTCCTGTCAGTCTCACTAACAGACTGGCACTAATGAGCATAATAACAATAAGGAGGGATACAGACTGGGGCTGCTATGGATACTGGGAGTAAAAAAGAAATGGCTTTTTTCCACCTAAAGGAAATGAAACACATACACGCACACCCCCACACACACCCCTACACCCCCGCGCGCACACCCACACACACACACACTATTCACTCATTAGGATCAGAATTAGATATTGATCTGAAAGTGTTATTTCTTCACATTCATTTAGCTCTGACTTACCTGCTACGCTGTTTCAGAGGTGTTTTAGTACATTTGAAGCTGTGTTACCACAGCTACTTAGATGCCATGATATAGTAAATATTTGGAGGAGTTGAATTGGAAAAACATTTGCTAAAACAAATTCTGGAAGGGTGTTTATTGTATGAGTGGTAAGCACAAAATGGTATGAGATTCTCATGATCTGATAACCTTGAATGATAACATAACGACAACAAGAGTTCGTATATTCGCAGTGTTTTCACACCTATGCTTTGATTTAGTTTTTTTTTTTGTAAAACAGAAAAGTAATAATTATGCTAAATAATAAAACATCTCATTGATTACTACAGTTATAAAATGGCATGTGTCTATTGTTATTTACATATTTAGTAAAAACTAGACTGATAAAAGAAATAAGTTAATTCTCCTCAAAATATTTTAGCTTTACAGTTCTGAGTAAAACTAAAGGTATTACTAACATGTGTTATCTGGTTAATTATGGAGCGCTCTCTTTGTACTCATACTTTCACAGTTAGCAGTTGACAAAACAAGAAGAACACCTAAAATTATTTAAAGTTTATTTAGCCTTCCAGACATAAGAAGAAGTAGGAGGGTATAAATAGAACTTTCAAGATAATAGTTATGTACTTAAATATTACTTTATTATTCAAATCAACACAAATTTTATCTGTACACTGTTAAATTAAATCAGCGTGTAAAAATGTTCAACATAATTTAACTTCAAGAAGTACTCCTTGAATTCTGAGACATCCATCAATTAATATTTTAAGGATTTGTTAGTGGGTTGTTTTATCAATATGTTCCGCTAGTACCAGCCATCTGAAGACATTTGTGATCTTGATATGGCCCAAAATGAAAATTAGTTTGACACCCCTGTTCTACACCATGATTGTTTGAATTCTGAAAACATCTGAATTTATGCTCTAGATGACATTTTATCTTGGACTTAAGATAGCTGTTAACTATATAGTATGAGGGAAAACCTTTGTTTTAAAAGCTTTATATATTTTGATGATGGCCACCAGTCTGTTTACTTGCCAGTAAAAACATGCTTTCCTGAGCATAGCTACAACTGACTAAATACGTTATCTGTGGGCTTTTCAGTCCAGCCGCTTGCTGTGCTCACTACCAGAACTGCAGTGATGAACTGGAGCATTTGCTTGAGATGATGAACAGTTATTCGACCAAAACAGGTACTGACAATCCTGACAAAGGATGGCTCACACAACAATGATTGGTTGCGTCATATCTTCATCTGTTTCTCCTCATGTGTTTGACAGCAATCCCAATGGAAGGTTTGGAAATTGCTCTCGGCGAGGAGATCTTCAATATGTGCTATGAGGAGGACAAGCACATTCTAAGAGTGGTGGGGGGTGCTCTGCACGACTTCCTCAACAGCTTCAACGTCTTGTTGAAACAGAGCAGCGTGCCGCCCAACCCGGACAGAGACGATTGTGTAAACGAACCATCGGTGCTGTGCTTAGACAAGGATCCGGACCTGCTTACTGTCTATTTCTTTAACCCCCGCCCCTGCACTGAGCTTTTTTTCCCTGGTGTCATCAAAGCTGCCGCACGCCTGCTGTATAACACTACTGTGGATGTTTTGAAGGATCCCCCCAATGCTAAAGACACCATCCTGCAGTCCAGCCCTCAGCCCAGTCTCCTGTACACAGTTATAGTAAAGGATGCTAAAACTCTCAGCCCCAGTCCACTCCGGGCTACCTCAGCGGGGACCCTCCCTACTTCCTTGTTCTCCACTATATTCCCTTTTCACCTGATACTTGACCAAGACATGGTTCTGGTCCAAATAGGACATGGGCTCAGAAAGAGACTGTTTAGGAAGGATGGACAGAGACGGTCTTCGACCTTCCAAGAATACTTCTCCATTGTCTCTCCACAGATCAAATGCACCTTCCAGGGTATTCTGACCATGCTAAATGCACAATTTATCATTCGGATCAAGCATGGAGTTTCTACTGCAGACAACACAGGGAAGGTATGTAGACATGAATTAAATGATTTCACTTAGAAACCAACTGTTAAGTGGAATTAGTTTGATTTGGCCTGACTAGTTGAAGTCCCATCCAAAATTAAAAACATACTTTCTTCTCTGATCAGTGAAAGCACTAGATGATAACAATCAAACTCCTTGGTGTGGAAGGTATTACTAAGAAGTATCAAAAATAGCTATTTAAAGGATTGGTGAGATGTTTAAAATGAATTCAGAGAAAGCAAAGAGATGTAAGAAGCTGTTTAAAGGTATATTGTATTTTTTCATGTTGAAACTCATTCATTTTTGTTAAGGTTTTGTTGATGCTCTACATTTTCTAACGTGCATACCTGGAGGTCACTCTTCCAATAATTTGAGCATTGCTAACTGTGCTAATTGATAGTTTGAGATGCTAAAGACAGTAGTTTAAAAGTGTAATCACATACAATGGCATGATGCTTCTCCTGTTATAAATAATTAATAACCACTACTAGGAGTACAGACTTTAAGGGAATATTTTGAAGGCTGTTCTTATAACATTGTAAGAGAAACTACAACACAATAAATTTAGTATCTTCAGGTCAAAGCTTTACAAGAACTAGAGCTTGGCAATTGGCCACAAGATTCTGATAGATGCATCTCTGCTCAAAAAAAGGGATGTTCTTGATTCATGAGGCTGAAAATCTTCTCATGATTATGTTGATATTAAACGGAAAGAGACATAGGGTTAAAAAAATTGAGCTGTTTACAAGCAGTCAAGCCTATTAATGTTGTACTTGAGCACACTTGTCCCGAGGTGGAGATCAACATTATACCCCCAGAGGAGATCAGAAGCAAATGTCAAAGCATTTTACCCATCAAATGCAGAGCCATGCTGGTGCTATTTCAGCAAGAGTGCACAGCAATCGGTCACACTGACAAGCAAAAAAAAAAAAAGCATCAACGAGTAAACGTGATGGTGGTGTAAAACAGGTGGAAATCTGTGAGTGGGTGAGTGAGCAGACACAGCAGTGTCTTTCATCTGGAGTCAATACTGTGTTACCGGCAGCTCCCCGGTGTAAAAATACGACTGCGATGTCAGTGGAAGTGACACAATTAACCTGAATTATGTTGCAATTTGAAAACACTCCCGCTGCTCTGCTTCACCACCCACACATGAGCCTATCAAAAATAACAAATGCTTAGATTGAAATAATTGTTTTGCAACTTTGCAATGACATTCAAAACAAAAACAAAAGATATCTTTAGAAGTGAAAATTTTCAGTCTGTCTGTGCAAAATTCAAGACATTGTCATATCAACTTTGTGTATTAGAGCATCAGTTCTCAAATAGAAATAATAGTAGTTGTTCTCTAGGAAAAAGAAATTCATTATAAAGTTCATTTTCTTTGAGCCTCTCTTCAAAAGGGGAAGGACAAGAGGACATGCCAGTTGTTAAAGGCCAGAAAATAGCTTTCTAGATTACATTTGCTCATGAAAACCTAAATCTACAGTCACAGCAATAAAATTCTTAAACCAACTGGAATTGTAACAAACAAAACTGAAAGAGGAAGATGGGAAAGAATAAAATCTGAATGCCTCATTGTTAGCAGAACTGCAGCAAATGCCACAATGTTAGATTAATACAGGAAAACATGGACATATTTAGTCTTTTTACTTCAGGGGCACCAAGAAATGGAGATAATGCTGGAAATCCCATGAGAAAGTATAACAAACCTTAACACATACCTTTGTATTAACTGAATCAACAAGTTCAGTTTTATAATTCTACCACATAGCACACAGTTTATAGATGTCATTTTGCTGACATGCTTTTTCACTGGTATGTGCTTAGAAACTTTTGAAAAAAATCAAACTTAAACTGGAAAAATCTAAATTCTGATCTGTATGAAAATCACGAAAAGCAAGAAAAATCACCCTACAAAGAATTGCAAATTTGCAAGTCATCGCAGGCTGTAAGGAGAAGAGTACATCAGTGTATTCTTCATCACAGCAAATGTAACCTTAGTCTGGGATGAAAAGCAGAGGTATAATTCAGCCAGCAGAAAGGCACTATTAATGTCCACTTTTGATGTCTGGACCAAATATAACATCAATTCATCTACATGCTGCTGAGCCAAAACAATCAGTCTGGACTACAGTGGTTCGTTAGTGAATTAATGACATCTCCCCTGGCAATGCTGCGATGCGGTTAGTAAAAAGTCTCTCTGATAAGGTTCTTTGAATTAGACGATAAATCGAGGATTTAGCCCTCTAAAGTTGCGGCTCGAATGACAGACACCCATATACAGCTGTGGTTTTATAAATTTAGAATTTGTCATGTTTGTGTTCAGTTTCTCTTGTGTTTATATTTACACACAGTTGTTAAGCTAAGTGTATTTACATTGTATGTTAGATAATCTAAATACATGGAGGCCAAAAGAGAAAAATTTACTTTTTTTTCTTACATAGCTACAATTTAGCAGAAAATGATTCACATAACCCTTGAAGATTTAAATGTAAGCTAATTTTTTACTTTACCAACAAGTGTCTTGTGACTGGAAGTAATTTTAACAGCTTGATGTCGACTCAAATCTGTTTGGGTCATGCCAAGTAGGAATTCCAACTTTTTCCAATTCCTACTTTGGAATGGAAAAAATTCCAACTTTTAACATTGCATTTTATGGATGAAATATAGACAAATGCAGATTGCTTTTCAGCACGAAAACCCAACTTACATTTATTAACTATCTTTTGAGAAATGTCAGTCTCACTTCCCACCATAATAAAACCAATTGGTTGAATGAAAAATATTTAAAATCTTAATATACAAGGTAAATGAATCATTTTGGGGTGTAGTTGTATCCTTTGAAGTCAGGGAGCTTTGCTGGGAACGCTGCTTACATGCTGATCTTTACATATGTCTCTTGCAAAAATGTAAACCACGTTCCTCCTTAGTCAATCTTTATCATCTTTCTCTTTTTCCTCTTAGCTCATGGACCTTAAAGGTCAGATGATTTATGTCTCAGAGTCAAATGCCATCTTGTTCTTGGGTTCACCGTGTGTAGACAAGCTGGAGGAGCTAACGGGCTGTGGCCTTTACCTGTCGGACATTCCTATCCATAACGCACTTCGGGACGTGGTCCTGGTTGGTGAGCAGGCCAAAGCCCAGGACGGTTTGAAGAAGAGGCTGGGGAAAGCCAAGGCGGCCCTGGAGCACGCTCACCAAGCCCTGGAGGAGGAGAAAAAGAAGACGGTGGACCTCCTCTACTGCATCTTCCCTGGAAAAGTGGCACAGCAGCTGTGGCAGGGTGAAACAGTTCAGGCCAAGAAGTTTGATCAAGTTACAATGCTGTTCTCTGACATAGTGGGCTTCACGGCTGTTTGTGCAGTCTGTACACCGATGCAAGTGATCACCATGCTCAATGAGCTGTACACCAGGTTTGACCATCAGTGTGGAGAGCTGGATGTGTATAAGGTATGCTCAAGTAAGAGGATGTACTTTATTCTGTTTAGGTGGCTGTCAGTGGATAAAACTCTAATATGTTTATGTTTGTTTTGTAAGGTGTGGTAAAAAGCTGTAAGGAGAAATGTGATTAGACACCACAGTACCATTAACCTTATGGGTGCCTGTGCTAGCTCTCTGCAAAAATACATATTTTACACTTTTATGTCAAATTAAAAATAGCATAGTAATTGTTAATTTTTCTACAAGTTTTACAAACAATTTTGAAAATACTATTGAATGTAAACGTAAGCAAATAACTTCACTTTTCAGTCTGAAAATTATTATACTTACCTTTAAAAAATATGTTCAGAAATTAATGTGCTTGTTGTAATTGTACTTGTCTGTTTAAAACTCTTGTCTCTGGTACAGTGGAAGTGTTTGCCAGCTGATTGTCTCTGTTATTGCTTTTTTGTAACATTTTAATGTTTTGTATTACTCTGCAAATATTAATTCCAAACACAGATAACCCCAGTAAATACAAAAAGCAGTTTTCAAGTGATGATTACTATATACAAATCAACCTAGTCTTTTCTGAAAGATTCATGGCCCTTAAACATTATAAGCTCCTGTTCCACCTGCACTGGCAACAAGTAGCGGATCTTTTCCATCTCTGTGCAGTAATTTTGAGAATTGGTGTAATTCCTCCACATTGGAGCATTTTTACCAATTACATATCACAACATATTTGAACATATCATCCAAATTTTAGAGTGGATATTCCACTCAATAACGTTTAATTTGTTTTGTTTTTCAGCATATTTAGAGGTGATTTAGAGATGTACTGGAGTGCTTTGGACAATTTCCCTGCTGCATAAATTTGAGACAAACCTTTGTTTTCATTTTGGTCAGCAGTCAGCCACTGCTTCCCAGTCTCTCTGGTACTGTTGAATCACTGACTAAGTCTGCAGTAGTTTAGATACTCCGTGTTATTTTGTGACTTCCTCAATGGGCTCTTAAGAGTAATTTTGGCAGGCTGGTTACTGCTGGGAAACTTCCCCACTTTTCCATGTTTTTTCCACTTAGGGATCATGGTTTTTACTATGATTCATTGGAGCCCCATACTCTTATAAATGACTTTACTACCCTTTCCAGACTGATGAATGTTAATAGCTTTGCTTTCCTACTGTTCCTCAACATCTTTGATCAGGACATACTGCTGCCTTTTGAGATATTTTAGGCTACTTCATGATGTCACACAGGTTCTATTTAAGGCATATCATGTCTCTAAAAGTATACCAGTAATTTGGCCTTAGCATGGCTTGCAAAATTGGACAGAAAATGTGGCTAATCAGTCATTTCATGATTTAGCAAGTGAATGCAATTTGTTAATTCACAAAAGGCCAGGTTGGTTTAAACAGCTTTGATTTGAAAGCATTTTTTTTTTTGTTTACTCTGGTTATTTTTGTTCGATAGGTGGTAGCATTTAATTGGGAGAAAAGAAAAAAATAGATCAAATCTATTTTGACTAAAAGGTCAACTCTTAGTTTAGTTATAACAACCGTAAAGTCTGCTGACGGCTTCTAACCTGGAGCAATGTTGGATAATATAATCAAAGTGTCAGACAAGCAAAACAGAAAGAGAAGCAAATTTGTCAAATGTCTTGTAAAATGCAATGGGTTGAGGATGCTTAAGTCCCCTGTTTCCACTCTGCATATAACCCTAAAATAGTTTTATCTATTCTGGGCCGGGTAGCTAAAGACCAGATTTATACAAATGACGGGAAGAAAAGATAAAAGTAACATTTGACTTTTTAGCATTTCTAAGGATTAAGTACTGTTATTTGTAAAAGTTTTGCTTTTGGCTGTATTCCAACCTTTTCTTTTTTACACAAGAAGGTATGGTTTTGATGAGAAGCCACTTGACATTAATCATTGTGTTTAAGCTACATTGTCTTCATTTCAACATTGTTTTTAGAAATAGCTTGAGTAGCTTGAAGGGGGAAAAAAGATCAAACTAACCAAGCAATAATAATTGTGCAAATAATCTTTTTACTTCAGCTTGGGCAGACCACATAATCCTGCTGAGAGGCTTTGTTCTGTCTCAGCTGAGCAGTCCAAAATTACTGTAACAGCATTTCGTCTCTCTTCAGGTGGAGACCATTGGTGATGCCTATTGTGTGGCTGGTGGCTTACATAAGGAGAGTGAGACTCATGCAGTCCAGATTGCACTCATGGCTCTGAATATGATGGAGCTGTCAGACGAAGTCATGACGCCAACAGGAGAACCGATACAGGTAAGGGTCAAGCACCAATCTTGGTAATACACCTCATTAAATCTAATTGTGCAGAGTGCAGTAAAGTTGGAAAGTGTTCATGTGAAGAGTTTTAAACAGAAAGAGATTTCTCTGATGTAGAAAGGTTTTCTGTCATTACTGAAAGACTTTCAGTTTTGGAAAAACACATTAAATTGTATCTTGAATTAGTTATTTATACTTTCAGTGTTTTCCCGATAGTTAACTATGAAATGCAGGACCTTCCACTGGTAAAGATGATGTTAAAAGCCTTAAAATAAATGTGTCTTTATGGGGAACATAATTTCACACTGGAAAATGGAGAAGAATTCTGCATTCCATTTGTGTGCTTTTATTCAGTTAGGAAAAAAAATCTACGCTAATGAATAATTGTGTTAAAAAAAAAATCATCTTTGCCATAGTTATTAACAATGCAAATGAAGCATGTTGTATTTCTACATTTTTCAGTGTGACAGAATATCTAAGAGCTTTAGGGTGGTTGTCAATAAGTATATGTTTTTCTGGGATTTAAACATAAAATGACCCTGAGATTGATTTCTACTAGCTCCTATTAGCTTCGCTGGAAATAATAGATACTAGAATCTGAGATTGATCATATGTGCAAGTTCACACATATGAACTTGCACATTTGTAATAGGTCTGCAAGTGTAGCCTGTTGTATGTCTAAACACAGTCAGACACCTAATCACAGCAACCAAATGCACAGACAAGAAGTATCAATATCACTTCTTTGTGTGGTCCTAGAAAATACCACCAATATATATTATATTAACAAACTTTGTTTGGCCTGGGAGAGGCAAGACCTTTTAAAAATTAAACATGGTTTCTCACATTCACTTCTTCCCAGGCTACATATTTATACTAAATGTCACCATTGACATTTCTTTAGTGGTTGCTATTACTCTCTCTGAAGTCCACTTAACATACCAACATCCTTAAACAGCTAGGATGATGAGTGATTTTTTTATAATAATAAACATGGAAATGAGAATGCAAAAGTTAAACTTAAGCTAAAAAAAAGAGAATTAGAGAATTATAAAAATGTTTGACTGATTCCATCTTCATCCCTCTGCTTAAACATGACCTCAAACATACTGTTTGATCTTTGGTATAGCTCCCCAGAGCTTTTGTGCTTCGTTTTCAGTTTAACTAGGACATGATGTCCATGTGGTTAGTAAGTGGAGTTGGTCAGAGATTTAAGAAACTGTTTACCTTCATAGCTGCTGCTCAAAATATTTAGCATGTTCGTTGAGAGCTAACAAATTGTATCCGGTTTCATGAAACAAATAAAAAATGTTTTAATCTATATCAAATGTACCCTCCCTTTATTAAGATTTGGCAATTACTCTTGCTACATTTTCAAATTAATCTGCTTAAGTATCACTTTGCAAACTGTTGGTTACGATGAAAGTATAAAAATGTGCTTCTTCATATACAATGCATTGCAATAGTATTCATGCCAATAGAGTCTTTGCACATTTTGCCCTGTTTCAGGGATTTTATGTGATAGACCAACACACAGTAGTGTACAACTGCAGTGAAATAATTTATTTTTATTTCCAAAAACTCTTGGTACCACTACATCCCTGTCAAGACATCACCTCCACTCAAGCTGACAGAGGAGGCAAAGAGAAGCTTAATCAGAGAGGGACGTAAGAGTCCCATGATAAATTTGGAAGAGCTGCAGAGAGCCACAACTTGGGTGGGAGAATTTCTCGACAGTAATTATTTCATCTTCCAGCTGGAAAATGGTTCTGAACATACAGCCAGAGACACTGTGGAATGGTTCCAATGTAGACACTTTTAAGAAAACATGAATTTGTGTTGTCTCGACAAAATCAAAATCTGTGGCTGGATTTAAACATCAGCCTTCTCAGGTCCTCTCCATTTCATTTATTTCATCATCATCATCATCATCAAAATAAAAAAACAGCTATAATTCATGTACCGAAAAAAAAAAAACTCACTATAGAATGTAAAGAAAAGTAACCAAAAAGCTGTAGGTTGAAGCCAATACTTACTTAGAGACACTGTGCAAATGCCCAATTCATACAAGCAGTAATTAGAAAATTATCTTTTCTTGTCTTCCAGATGCGAATTGGTCTCCACAGTGGGTCAGTGTTGGCAGGTGTAGTTGGAGTGAAAATGCCCCGCTACTGCCTTTTTGGGAACAATGTTACATTGGCAAACAAGTTTGAGTCATGCAGCCAGCCGAGAAAAATCAACGTCAGCCCTACAACGCACAGGTAAACACGCGTTACAAGCAATGATGATCACAGGGAGTCCTTACAGCAACCCCTGAAGTAATTGCTTTTACCTTTGTATATACAATTATGTGTGTAGTATCATTTATTTTTACTAGAGACATGAAAAGAAAAAAAAAAGCTTTAAGTGCTTTTGACAAGATACTTAACTTTTAGGAGGGAACTGTATATTCTCTTATGTCAAATAATTTGCCACATTGTTTTTAGACTCATGGTTTATTTGTATGTTCTTCGTCCCAGATCGCTGAGAGGTCGCCCAGAGTTTGCCTTTGTTCCCAGGAGCAGACAGGAGCTTCCGGCCAACTTCCCAGAAGACATCCCTGGTGTTTGTTACTTTCTGGAGGCAGCCTTCAAAGTTTCAAAACCCACGACAAACTGAAGCCAAACTTCTACAAGTCCAAAAATATTAGATAAGGTTACATGAAGAAAATAGTTGTATTGTATAATTTATTCCGAGTCTTTCATTGTTTTCAAGTGAAACTATGACAGCAGCTGTTTAAGTAGTAGAGCTTATTGTCAAACATGTCCTTTCTGTACTATTATCAATTTGTGCAATTGATGTGGAGATAAATCCGTTTCATCTTTCTTCCACGATGAGTCATCGCTGCATTTTGAGATCTTTGGAAAAATTGTGCTTACATCAGATATGCTGACAGTCAAAACAAGACTTAGGGACTGTTTTGTTCTTTTTTAACACAGGTAAAAACTAATAAAAGTGGACACTAAAGAAGCACAAAAATACACACACTACAAACTTATAAAATATGTTTATGATGTAGCTACAGACTAAGAATGGTCAAAGATCTAATTTGTTTTTGTGGCACTTTTTTTTTTTTTAAGTGCTTTACAATCACATATGAATTAATGGTGTGGTTATTTGTATTCAGTGTTCAGAATTGTTTAGTCCCATGTTGGAAAGTGCAGTGGAACCCTTTCTGAACTTACAATTACAACTTAGAAAATATCTTTCTTCAAAACACAGTCAAAGTTGCAAAAACTATCTATGAATTTGCATTTCTGACAGTATTGTACAATTTATGTTAGTGAGCAGGTTCCTTTAACGTTTGAATGAATTGCTAATCATGGCATCAGTACACATAATAATACTTGCACTGGCTTTGTGCCTTTCAAATAAAACTAAATGTTATATGTAATTCCTGTATCTGAGATCTGACATCCACGACAAATTCAGTGCACCAATTCAAGCTTATACATTAAGGTAGGGATTATATAATTATGTTATTTTAAAAAAAATTTATTCTACCTGCCAAAGTACAAAGACAAGATATTTGACAAGATTTCTTTCAAAGATATCTACCAAAAAAGATATTTAAGATGCAGAATTCACTTTTATGAAATTCTGTTAATGCAGAACAGATTAAGGTGCCTTATTGGAACACGATAGACATGTGCCAAGTAGATGAGGATTTTTTAATCACACATATAATCAATAAAGTTTCTAATTCACTTTAAAATAGACTAGAGTGATATATGAATGACATTTCTCCCACTAGCAGAATAATAGACGTGTTTATCTGACTGTGTGTGGCTTGTTGACACAAAGCATTGTCTTCATATCAGTTCCCTAATAAGGTATGTTTTTTCATTTGTACTCATCCTACTGTGCACATCTGTAACATATTTATTACATGAGTTGTTAACACACCTTTAATATACAGAGGAAATATAACACAGGACAAGTTCAATGAATGTCTTTCTACCACTCACAGCAATGTGCTTTAATTATTGTTATATATCAAAGTGCAATAAATATTGTCATGAAATATTGTGGTTGATTTTGTTCACTCAAGAAATTAGACAGTTTGCACAAAGCCTCATAAAACAGATTCTTGAAAATATATTTTGGTTTTTATTAAATAAATAAGCAGTAAGTACAGCATAATGCTAAAGCAGAAGTAAAGTTATACAAGGTTTTACACATTTTTTAACAAATAAAAGTATATTGTTCTGTTGTGAAGTGACCTCCGTCCCAATATCAGGTATTTTGTAACCACTAACGGGTTTTCTTCCAGCATTGCCTTGCTTGTATGCCCATCTATTTTTCTAGAAGGAAATATAGATGACTGGTGAAGAAAAACATCCATACTGCATTATTGTGCTGCTGCCAAGTTTCCATAAAGGTTTCATTTTGGTCTTATTGTACCAAAGAAAGCACCTTGTCTCCTTCATGACTTTAGGTTAAGTGCAAACACAACTTCTGATGGCTTTCTTTCAACAATCCTTTCCTCATTGCCAATATCAACTATTAGTGCAATGGTTGTCTTGACAACAGATTCCCCTACATGAAATGTGGATCTCTGGAATTCCTTAAGTGCCATCATGGGCCTCTGGGCTACTTTTCTTAATACCACTGTCCTGGCCTGTCAGGTTAGGTGTCATACTCTTTCCAGTGTCAGATGATGGCTTAAACAGGGCTGTTTGGAACATTAATTAAAAGTCATAACATGGCTTTAAACTTCCCCACAACTTCATCAATGAGTCAGCAAGTGTTTCGCCTTCATGATGCTGTCGTAAACCTTTGAGGCCACAGAACAATTATTCATATTATTCGCACCCAGATAAACTGCTATTTTGCTAATTGGACATTTTCTAAAACGCATCATTAGATTAGAGAAGCTGAATACAAGCATACCAAATGTGAAGTTGTTGTTTTTTTCTGTCAGGTACATTTTTTTATTTTATATAATATATATATATATATATAAAATGACATATATATACATATGTCATTGCATATATACAATGACATATGAACAGTTTTAGTGATATTTTTATGTTAAGAAATTAAAAAATATTTTAAACGTTCAGAAAATTGGATAAAAATGTGAAATCAGAAGATTTTTAGTTACACATATATATATATATAACATTTTTTGCAAGGTATTCCTATTGCTAACAATTCTTTTACGCCTTAATATCTCACAGCTTACACTGAAGGCTGCATCATAAATATAATCACATACTTATTACAAACAGTTGCCAAGAAAAACAAACATCTGCGAGAATCGCAGGTTGACTAGCATCATTTGTAGCACGTTACCTTCGTCTCTGTTTTGATTGGTCAATCACGGCTTACGTTGTATTATTCCGGATATGCTATTGGACAAATCTGCTGTCCGTTAAGTGCTGGCAAAAATAGTTGGGATGGACTCAGAGGCTCTCAGCATCTGGACCAAACCATGAAGGTTTTGCTTAATTCAGCGGTTTTTATTGAAAAATAAAGAGGAGGAAAAGCAGCGCTCACCATGGTACGTACACTTTGACTTCTCTCTTCTACCTAAATGCTGAGGAAAATTAGGTTTTCGCCTCGTAGTCCAACCTATTAGCGTTTGACATTTCCTGTTGGGAGAGCAGCGGTTACAAGCTACAATAACTGAATAACATTGTAGTGCTATCCTAAACAGGTGGATACAATCTGCAAATATTTTACCAGCAGATATCCTGCGTGCATAAGCTATATGTAGACATATCTAGCTGTTGGAAACTTATTACATGGGATAATATTGACGTTGATCCTATTTTCCCTTCGTTTCTAGTACGGGTTTGTGAATCACGCCCTGGAGCTTCTGGTTTTACGGAATTACGGCCCAGAAGTATGGGAAGACATCAAGTGAGTTGTATGTGTGCTGCGTTCAGATGATTTTTCCGTGTATAGCAGGCTCAAAAGCACTGAATTAGTACAGAGTGAATTCATATTTGCTTGTTAGTTAACGCTGTAACAACAGTAAGTCTTTCAAATGGCTTATTAGAGAGAAAATTAAAATAGATTTCAAATGATAGAAATGATCTGTTCTGTGTTGGTTCAGAAATATAAAGTAACGGCATTTTAAAATGGAATCTATAAGAGATAATCTTTATTCTTTTTTAAACATTTCTAGAAATTTTCAGTACATGTCCTTTGATAAATGCTCTACTTTTTTAGTTAAATAACGACCACTTAATTGACAAGAGAATTCTCTTTTTAATATTATTTTTATTTGAAGTTTCATATGAATCACCCATACATCCATTATGTTCTTAATAACAGTAGTACCAGGCACACTTATATAGTTCAAGTTTCTATGAATCCCGTTACACATACGTATATTTGTATATGAGTAAACATATGACCTGAACATTTAGGTCAGAAACAAATGACTGATCAGTTAAACCAACACACAACAAGAAGACAAAAAGAAAGGAAATATATAAGAAAAAGGCTTTCAGACACATACAATAGAAGCCAATTACATTTCCACAGACCAGCAATGTACTTTAATCTTTCAGGGCTCCTTTTACACAGTAAGACCAAAGACTTTTGGTTTTATAAATTTTTTTTCTGGTCTTTTAAAAAAAAGGAATTAATAAACTAACTAATTAAGTTACAATTTTATTTTAGCACTGATTTAAACAGTTTAGTCACTTAATTCCATCATTTAAGTGAAATTAAAAAAAATATTTTCTTAATATTACATCAGTTATTAAACCTTAATTTTTGGATCTTTCTGATTTGCTGTTAGTTGATCATACAAGAAGGTTGGAGACAATTTTAGCACTGCTAAAATCACTGCCTTGTGTCTTTCTGCATGGACTTTGCATGTTCTCCCCATGCATGCGTAGGTTGGCTCCTGGTATTCCAGCTTCCTCTCACAGTCTAAAAATATTAATGATAGGTTAACTGGTCTAATGATTTTCTGTAAATTCTGTCAATTAAATATAGTCCTCTAGTAATACACTTCCTAATACACTAAGTAATACACTAAGTCTCAAATCACTAAGGAAAATCATTTCTTCTTACCTAAGAACAATATTCGTCCAGTGGTGGAGTAGAATAGCTAAAGGAATCGATTTTACTCTGATACTGATCTATACATTTGTTATTTGAAAAGACAACAGTTTTAGATCAGGATACATTGTTTTTTTTTGTTTGTTTATTTAAAATTGCCCTGCCTTTCAATGCATATAACATTAGAAATAATATTTTCAAATTCTTTTTATTTGGCATTTCATTTGTCATTTAAAATTATTTAAAAGATTTTTGATCATAAAACTGTTATTTGGATCAGATTATGGGGTAAAATCCAACTTAGAAAAAAAAAATGACTGAGAGATGTATGTGATGCTATGCTGACTTAAGTGTTGCTTGACTGCATCAATTGTTAGGGTGGATATCCTGATAAAACAGGAGAAACTGAACATATATGGGTAGCAGCTGAGAATATTGTACTGCTGGTGTTAAGATGCTAATTAAGTAATCATGATTACTTAATTAGCTAGGAAAAACCTTTCTGTTTTGACATCAAATATAAATATAATTATCATAATTTGGAATGCAAGCTGTTGAACAATTTAACCTCTTAACTACTGCCCTCAAAATGTTTCCATGTAAGTCAATTGGAACTGCATGTTGCAAACCTGATATGTTGTGTTGCATGTAAAGAAGGTAATTCCTGCGTGATTATTGTAACAACTAATTATAACAGTAACATTTCTCAGCGTGTTGAAAAATTTGGCTCAGACTAGGTTTGTTTTTTTTCATCTGACTGAACTCAACTTGACCCATCCTAAAAATAGAAGATAAGGGAAACGAGAGCAGCAGCTGCCTTGTGTAAATGTTTTTAAAGTAGTCAGCCAGTACAAAAGAATTAATGTGCACGGATTGTGTGCGATGTCTGCAGATGGGACTCACTTTTAGCTAAAGCGCAGCTTATAAGATTTTGCTCTTTTTCTTTCAATGTTATCACAAGCTGACCAAAGCAAGACTGAATTCTTGTTTTCTTTGCAAAACATTTCAAGGTCTGGTATGTTTTTGCAGCTGCAGCACATTCTGATAACACTGCGGTTGCTCGTCAGGCCTGTAAATCATTTAGCTTCCCTTGTTGTAGCTAAACACTACCACTGATTTTCAAGGCAAATTAGAAAAAACATTTTAATTACACTATAATGTTAGTTAAGACCTTACAGACCAGCTTTTCCAATAGAAGACAAATATTTTGCTATTTCGACATTCTATTAAAAGTAAAATAAAGTCAAAGCTGCTTGTTGAGATGTTTTCCTGTGACGGTGTTTCTGTGTTTGCAGGAGGGAAGCTCAGCTTGACATTGAGGGTCAGTTTCTTGTTCGAATCATATACGAGGATGCTAAAACGTACGATCTTGTTGCAGCTGCAAGTAAAGTTCTGAGTAAGTGACTGCACATTTTTTAATTGCTGGAAAGTGACTGAAAGGGGAATGAAAAAAAGACAAGGAAATAATTCATAACGTGCAGACTGAATCACATGAGTATGTTTTCATCTTTTTTTTCAGAGGTCGATGCAGGAGAAATTTTGCAGATGTTTGGAAAGATGTTTTTTGAATTTTGCCAGGAGTCAGGCTATGACACCATATTGCGTGTGCTGGGCTCGAATGTTCGAGAGTTCCTGCAGGTAGGCTCTTGCAGTAGAGAGACAATGCAAAACCTTTTACGTTTTTGACTTGCAACAAAAATTGTGAAATCTATATACTTAAAATAACACGGTCTTAGTGTGAAAAGCATTCTCTGTGGTTTGGTGATGCTTTATCATCAGAGTAAAGGTAGTGTAAGGCTTTATAACTTTATAACCTCAAGAAACGACACAATCGCACCTGTAAATGCTACTTAGACAGGCCTGACCTGAGAATTTACCCAGAAGCTTTGGACTGTAAAGCAGCTCAGTATCTCTTGGAGCGATTCCTACATCATAACCTCCACCTTTATAGTGCAATGTTGCTCTTCACATAAAAGACTAGTCTTCCTTGCAACCAGAAATAATTAAACAAAAAACTCTGCAGTTGATACTAAGTTTTGGTTTTTAGTTAAAATTTTCAGCAGTGCTGAATAGGGGGAAATTAAGGTGCCGTACAGATCCTTCCAAATTCATTGGCATTTTTGCTGGAAAAAAAATCCAGCCCAGACATTTTTTTTGCATTTTACAACAAGGGAAAAATAATTATGTTAATTTTTTTAATGAAATCACTTAAAAGACCTTTTAAATTTGCATCTAAAGATTTAAGATGTTCCTTTTGGGGTTTTTTTACTTTATTTTCTGTATTGTGCAACCACAAAACAACTACCTGTGCAAACATCTCGCTCACTGGGAGCTGCTTCATGCTGTGAGCCACTAACTGCACAGCAGTTACTGTGAGGCAGAAATGCCGCAGCTGCACAGCAATGAAGGGGAAACAGTTTCTATGTAATAAAGTCTTTGTTTCATGTCAGCAGTAACCTGACAAATAATTCAGAACAGGTGAATATATGCGTTTTGCTGGAGATTACATCACAAATGGTTGAATTAATGAAAGAAACAACTAGAAAATTCAGAGCAATGCAAGATCATCATTTTTGATGTAAGGGTGTTTTATTCTAAAGAACAGCTCCTTTTCCGCTCCACTATGCAGGATGTCCTCTGCGGTTCAGTCGTAAATAATAAACAAAGTTTATACTATCAAAACCTCCTGTTGATTACAATTTCCTGTCGCAGCCTGGTGGAGGGAGTGTAGCACGTCCCTTAATGTTGTTATATATTTTATGTGGCTTGGTCTCTTATTTTGTGAGGTGAAGTAGTCACAGAGCTAAAATCGAATACACAGCCACATGGTGATGGTAAAATACTTGGATACTTTTAGAAATTCTCCTGTTTAAATACAACATTTTGTGTTTGCAGCATTTAAGATAAAACCTGTGTCATAATTGTTTACCCAGGTTTTCCTGCTTATTAAAATGTGAAAATTAATTCTCTTATTGTGACAAAAAAATCACAAATTATGATAAGACTGAATCTGAATATTGTCTTTGTTCAAAGTAAAAATCCTCTTTCCACAAAAGCTATATATTTCACGGCCATCTGCACTACAATAGCTATGTGGTGAGCTGAAGAGAACAGAGCCAAAGAGAGGACTGAGAACTCACACAGATATTCCATAAGGAATTGTAAACAGAAAAAAAATCCCATAAACCATTACTTCCCTCTAGTTTACTGTGATTATTTATGGAAATGTTAAACTTTTCATCTGAATTTGCAGAACCTGGATGCCCTACACGACCACCTGGGCACCATTTACCCCGGCATGAGGGCTCCGTCATTTCGCTGCACTGACGCAGAGAAGGGAAACAACCTGATCCTTCACTACTACTCAGAGAGAGAAGGATTGCAGGATATTGTGATTGGCATCATTAAAACAGTCGCTCAACAAATCCATGGCACAGAGATAGAGATGAAGGTCAGCATCGTTATTTTCCCTCGCTGGTGAAAGACACCACGCCAGTGGCGGCTGGTGGTGATATTTGAAGGGTGGGATAGTATATATATATATATATATATATATATATATATATATATATATATATATATATACTGCTCAAAAAAATAAAGGGAACACTTAAACAGGTGTTTAACACTTAAAGTGTTCCCTTTATTTTTTTGAGCAGTATATATATATATATATATACACACACAACCGTTGTGTGTGCTGTGAAAGAACAAACCGAGGGGGCGTGGCTAGACGCCTGTCAATCATTCTGAGCCGTGACAGACAGTAACACTGAATGGGGCTGTCAGAAGTTAGCCCTTCGGAAAGACCCCGGGATTTTCCCCAGGCAATTTGACACCAGGTTTGTTGAAAATTTAACAAAATGTGATACATTATTTCTAAAATGTATTTATTTTTAGGTATTTAATTTTAAGTTGTTTTTACAACTTATTTTAACAACTTTATCGTAAATGTCAGGGAGGGCTTAGCCCTACTAGCCCACTTATCCCTGCACCACGCTAATGGTCCAGTTTGCTTCTGCTGCTGCTGATCATGATGATAAATGATGCTGACTTAAAGCCCCCTTCTGATTTATGGCTACAGTGTTCAATAAGGCTTTGAAGTATCTGTGGTGCTTTGTATAAGAATGTGACAATTTATGACTCTGGATATAATTGAAGAGGATCTGATGTAGGGATTAAACAGAAGATCCCCCCTGAAATACTCAAACGGAAACACTGTGATAAATGCAGCTCAGTTTTTGGCTAATGCCAGTGAGTCAGAGGATATTTTTAGATCTAAGTTATAGAGTCACAGGCAAGAGACTGGCTGCCCTTTCAGGGGTTTTTTTCTGTTCCTCTGTTTAGTTTAACTTTGTCTAACTTTTACTGCACATAAAATAGATTTAGACTGGCTAATTGGATATTGACTAAGAAGAATAAGCACCTGTCACCCCTAATGTCTCAACTAGGTGGTATTGGTATTTTTAATCGTATTTTAATGTTCACCCGACAGTTCCCATTCATCCAGTCACAGAAGCTTGTCGTTTTCTTTTTTCCTTCTCAGACATCCAGTGAGCTTGCATGTATGTTTCTCCTTATTACAACAGTGACATTTTCTCCCAGACCTAATCATGTTGGGTAGACAAGATAATATTTTTTCAATCGTTGTGTGTGCTGTGAAAGAACAGAAAATGGCAGACGCTCCAAATGTGACACCCAATTTTCTGAAAATATTAGCCACCGTTGCTGTGGAAACAGGGTGCAGAGACTGCAGCTCGACGTCAGTACGCCTTATCCTCATAAACCCACAGAAATGCCATTTATTGCCCTCCTGATTCAATATGGAAGACATGAAATTAATGATTCCTCATTTAGTTTTTGTAAAGGAGCAATGTGCATGGTTAGGATGCATGTTAGTTTTTAATTGTATTACTGGTATACTTTATTTACTTCTTATGCACCCTGAACTCCCATATTTAATTTTACATTCTTTCAATCTTTTTTTTTATTTGATCAGTTTAGTTGTGTAGCAACACCTATCTTTATCTCTTACAGTTAAGGCCAAAATTATTAATACTATTAATTATTAATACAAAATAATTTTTCTCTAACCAAGAACATGTGTAATCTATATATAACCTTATAACCTATATATAACCTTCAATAAGGTTGAAGAGGCCACAAGAATTAAAGTGGTGTTGTAGATCCTTCTTTAAGTGATGGATGCTCTTTTTGCAGGTGATCCAACCAAAGAGTGAGGAGTGTGACCACATCAAGTTTCTGATTGAGGAGAAGGACTCTGAGGAGGAGGCGTTCTATGAAGATCTCGACGGTTTTGAGGAGAACGGCACACAGGAGACTCGGATCAGCCCGTACACGTTCTGCAAGGCCTTTCCATTTCACCTCATGTTTGATAAAGACCTGATGCTCACACAGTGTGGGAATGCCATATACAGGGTCCTGCCGCAGGTGTGCATTCACATCCATCCATCCATCCATCCATCCATTTTCCGTGCACCCTTGTCCCTAATGGGGTCGGGAGGGTTGCTGGTGCCTGTCTCCAGCTACGTTCCAGGCGGGAGGCGGGGTACGCCCTGGACAGGTCGCCAGTCTGTCGCAGGGCAACACAAAGACATACAGGACAAACAACCATTCACACACAAACACACACCTAGGGAGAATTTAGATAGACCAATTAACCTAACAGTCATGTTTTTGGACTGTGGGAGGAAGCCGGAGTACCCGGAGAGAACCCACGCATGCACAGGGAGAACATGCAAACTCCATGCAGAAAGACCCCGGCCGGGAATCGAACCCAGGACCTTCTTGCTGCAAGGCAACAGTGCTACCAACTGCGCCACTGTGCAGCCCCCGCATTCACATCCAGCCACATGGCAAATGCCCTTGCAAAATGTGGAATTTGATATTAAGTCAGCACTTGGTTGTTGTTTTCTTTTGATATGTTGGCACAATAACAGTTTCATTTCTCTTTGTGTGAAGTGCAACTAACTCTAAATTGAAAATGTTGTTTTGTTCCTCAGCTCCAGCCTGGTGCCTGCATCCTGCCTTCTGTTTTTTCTTTGGTTCGTCCGCACATTGACTTCAGCTTTCATGGCATCCTTTCCCACATCAACACCGTGTTTGTTCTGCGAAGCAAGGTAGCAGATAGGGCTTTATTTAAGTCCTGCTTTTTGTTCTGAAACATGTCTATATTTTGCTTATAAAGTGCATTGCAAAAGTATTCAACTTTTTCACATTTTGTCATTACAAATTGCAACCAAATTATATATTTTATGAGGAGTTTATGTGGTAGATGAGCAGAGCAATTTGCAATTACTTATGCAAATAAAAATCTCAAGAGTTTTGTTCAGCCCTATAGATAAAATTTAGTGCAATCAGATGCCTGCAAAATTCTACATGTGAATGAGAAGCATAACTGCACATAACCCTGAACACTCCATCTCTATAGTTTAGAATGGTGGTGACAGCATCATGTTGTGGGGATTTTGTTCTTCTTTGGGAACAGGGATACTGGTAAAAGTTGACTGGAAGATGTTTTGAGCTAAATATAGGGCAATCCTTGAAGAAATCCTGTACAAAGCTGCATAAAACTAATGACTGGGGGAGAAGGTCACTTCCAGCTTAATAAAGATACATGCCACACTTTTCAGATGTTTATTTTTTATAAAAAATAATAATAATTTTTTTTAAACATTTTCTAGTTGTTGAAAACAAATGATATTTTTTCTTCATCTTGTTATCTGCTAGTGTGTGATGAATTGTATTATAAATATTTCAATAACATAGATGTCTGTAGTTGTAACATGACAAAATGTGCAAAGTTAAATACTTTTGCTAGGCACTGAATATGGATAGTTTTCTAGAGAAATCATGAAAATGTGCTAATGATCAAAACATGTCTTTGTTATTTCTGATAAATTTAGATCAAAGTTTTACATACTAAAATGAGTCTATTATGTCTCCTCTGAAGGATAGCATCCTGCCAGGATTATTAGCAACTGCATTGTAATTGTATAGAAAAAGGAAAACTGCAGAAAGGAAAAAGGTGCCTTGATGATGTGTTAAATACATTTAAAGATCAAATAATGCCTTCTTTTTGGAAGGATTTTTCTTCGCGTCAAATTCAGTTTTAAATGGAAATTAAACCTCTTGACTCCAACTAATAAATAGATAAATTAATTTTCTCTTTAACGCTGATGCTCAATTTATCAATATAACCAGACTAGTTTTTTTTTTTTTTACTTTATGCCAATCTACAAATAGCCAGGCATATCTTTCAGCTGCTAATTAAATGAAGTTATGCACACTTTTGTTTCATCTGATGATTCAAAAAGACCAAGCTCATTACTGGATCTGTAAAAGTCCAGAAATAGTTGCTCTGCTACTGTGACTCCCTGTCAGATTCTGTACAAGTTTATGAAGCTCTTTTCCTGTGAAGCCTGATATGATCAACCCACTAAACACATCAGACTCAATTTTTTTTTTAACTATTTGGGTCCTGAAGTTAAGCACATTAAATCCTCATCAATCTTCCTTTCCTTTTTGATTTGTAAACATTTCAATATTTTGATTGTGTTTACCTAAAACAATTATTAGGCTTAGTAAGCCAAAAACAGTTGTACTTGGTATAGTTATTTTTATCTTAGCTTTTGTCTTTTATTATAGCTATCAAAAATGCTGCAGTTAAGTTTTCTCATAAAAATTAAGTGATTATTTAGTATAGGATTAGTTAATTCACTAGTTGTACTTAAATGTACCGCCAGAGAAATCACTGTAGGTAGAAACGGTTAACTAGTTTCAAACATGGAGACAGCCAGTTGTTAAACTGAATGGAAGAAATGAAGCTCTGCTCATTGAAGTATTTTCCTGTGAGCTCATAAATGTGTCATTTCTCCCCCAAGCAAATATACCGTTATCAAGAGATAATGACTCTTGTTTTCTCATGATAACACATTTTTCTTGTTATCTTGAGACAACCACATAAAACATATTTATAGTGAGCATGCCCGCAATCAGCTTCTGTGAATCATTACTATTACAACAGCAGAAATGATTTCAGATAATGTAAGTGAAACTGTACGGAAGAGGATTAGGGCCACCGAAAAAAAAAAAAAGAATTCTGAGATTAAAGTGAGAATTTTGACTTTAATCTCAGAATTCTGACTTTAATCTCAGAATTCTGACTTTAAACCCGGGATTTTGAGATTAAAGTCAGAATTCTGAGTTTAAAGTCAGAAAGTCAGAATTCTGAGTTTAATCTCAGAATTCTGACTTTAAACTCAGGATTTTGAGATTAAAGTCAGAATTCTGAGTTTAAAGTCAGAAAGTCAGAATTCTGAGTTTAATCTCAGAATTCTGACTTTAAACTCAGGATTTTGAGATTAAAGTCAGAATTCTGAGTTTAAAGTCAGAAAGTCAGAATTCTGAGTTTAATCTCAGAATTCTGACTTTAAACTCAGGATTTTGAGATTAAAGTCAGAATTCTGAGTTTAAAGTCAGAAAGTCAGAATTCTGAGTTTAAAGTCAGAAAGTCAGAATTCTGAGTTTAAAGTCAGAATTCTGACTTTCTGACTTTAATCTCAGAATTCTGACTTTCTTTTCTGTGGCCCTAATCCTCTCCCGTATAAACTGTAATTACAACACACTTTACATTTATTGACACTCCTTGCAATTATGCATTAAAAGCCTATAAATAAATAAACCTTCAAACTGCTGTGTGAAGTTTCCGCTGCAGTTTTCTAACACTGAGCTTCAGAGTTTGTATAGTTTCTCACTGTGAGTAAAAACTTTGGTATTCATTCAGCCGCAGTTGTGGTTGTTTTAAATGTTTTAATTATTCTCTCTGACTGTAGATTGTTGCTGTTTCATGACGTATAAAATCAACACGTCTTGCTTGACAAAGACCAAAATGTACCTCTTGAAACATATGGTCCACCAAAGTACCACTTGTGTGTTTCTTGTTTTGAAGAGTGGCTAAAAGAAATGGCCCTCTATGCCATGTCACAGCAAGAAGTACTGGATTACTAATTTAGAGCTCCTGGACAATTTCAAAAAGGCAAAGTATTTGTTAAAAACACTTCAGTAATGATTATTTTATTTCAACAGTTAGAAGTAACTGTAATATTTGCACTAGTTATTTTGTGGCATTTTTTTGAATGTAGTCAAAAGAAAAATATTTCTTACTAAATTTTTGACAGTGTGACTATGTTGCTGAAATAACATATGAATTTATTTTAAGGCCTTTTGCAAAGCTTTAGCAGGGGAGCCACGGACTCACTGAACTTGTGACCTACTATTGTTATATTGCATAACATGCTCTTCATACTTCAAAACAAATTGTTTGTCAGTGGAACATTGCTGAGATGATGAAATAATAGAACATTTGTGAAATGAGATGGAAAATCTCTTTCAAGTTTAACTTTTTTTTTTACTTGAGAGATAAACAAGAACCTCTTCAGTCCTCCTTATCAGGAGAATGTAGCTGTTCAACAGAGTTTTTCCTTAAAAGGACTGGAGTTATAACAGCTTGTTGCTGTTGATGGATCAAATGCTGGATCTCAAAAAACACCAGTAGTCCAGAAAAATATTTGTTTTTATCTATAAATTATGCACATGTGGCATAGTAGAGTTATAGTTTCAAAAATAAAGATGCTGAACTGTGCATAATGGGTCGTCTTAAATATTAATAAGGTCACTGATATTTTTAGCAGCAGCATGGGGTTTAGCAGTAGCAGTGGGTTTCATTGATGCCGTTAATGCAGGCGACATCTATGTGAATACCTGGAAATATTAAAATGCACTTCATGATAGGAGGAAAATGTTTATTTTATGTGAATATTGCATACTCTGACAAAAAAATTAAATGAAAAACTTAAGCAGTATAGAGGAAAGTGATTCAGAGATTAAGAAAATGTTTTTGTAAGACTTTTTATCAAGATAAAGAGAACTGTTTAGGCTTCCAGTTAGACTCACTGTATGTAGATTATAGTCCTTTAAAATAAATGAATAAATAAAACACCAGCGTTGTGACGGAGGAGTTCATCATATTTTGTATGCATTAAAATCTAAAATTCAAACAAAGGCTGCCAGATTTGAAGGAGATTTAGAAAAGAACATACAGTGTAATGAAATATTCATAAGTGTGATGTATTCCTGACAGGAGGGCCTGCTTAATGTGGAGACTGTGGAGAATGAGGATGAGCTGACAGGGGTGGAGATCAGCTGTCTGAGATTGAAAGGGCAGATGATTTATTTGCCAGAGGCAGAGAACATCCTTTTCCTTTGCTCGCCCAGGTAAACCTACTGCGCTCACTGTTTTCACACAAGCTACAGCTGATATGTGCACTCAAGCCACAGCTCTGCTTCACACACCTCTTTCAGGTGAATTATGACCTAATGTACCTCATGTCTCAGATAGGTTTCAATTAACAGCAGGGACAGACGAACTAATGAAAATAATTGCTGTTTGAAAGTAATTTATTCATTGATCTACTTTTTTTGTAAACACATCATTACCTTGATTTCCTGGTCTGCTGGTGTTCGTCACATAACTGGTTATCTTAGGAGAGTAAAACAGTGAATATAATTCTGGGTTGCCATTTTTGATTGGAAATACAGCCTTACTGGTCACAGATTATTTGCTGGATATCTGAAATGAAGATTAACAGGGTAGTTTTTGAACCCTTTTCATTTTCACTCCTCCTTTTGATCATGCTTTATATTTTGGTTCATAGCTCACAAGATAATATTCTAAGACCTTGTCCTGGCCCACATTGTCCCTCTCCCACTTTACCATACCTTTTCCTTATTACCTGCCTGTAGCAGAGCCTGCAGGTGCGATCTCAACTACCAAGAAACAACAAAACAATAAATACATCTGCAACAACTAAAGCATAGCAAATTATTGACTTGCATCCTCTACACAAAGGTACAACAAAAGTCCGTAATTTCTCCTAGAAAAAGTTGAACATGTTATATATTTTCTTATTGTTTTTGTTACGCTGAAGGAGGATAGCTGTCTGACCAAATGTCTGACACTTTCTTTCCAAATGTATTTGTTCATCCCTCCAAACAATTTAATTCATGTGTTCAGAACACTTTCATGTCCACAAGTGTGTAAAATCCAGCACTGAGGGGTGCAGACTGCTTCTGCAAACGTGTAAAATAACTGGTCACTCTTAGGAGAGATCAGTGATTTCCATTGTGGTAACAATATGGGATGCCAACTGAAACTTTCTCACTACTAAGTATTCAACACACCGGTATTAGTGGTATTATATCAAAGTGGAAATTAATTGGAGCGACTGCAATTCAAAGTGGGAGGTCATGGAAAACCACAGTGCGGAGTCAGCAGTATAGTGCCTTGAGGTTGCTTTCTGCAGAGTCAGTAACTGTAGATCTCCAAACCTCATGTGGCCTTCAGATTAGCTCAAGAACAGAGCGTACAGAGATTCTTTGAACAGTTTTCTACGACCAGCTGCATCCAAGCCTTTAGTCACAAATGCTCTCATAGGTAATCATTGTTCATCAAAAACCATAAGCTTAGATTAAGCAGAAGATTGGACTTAAATTCAAAATGAATAGATAGAAGATTCCTGACGTAAATACTGTATATGTTTGTTTGATTTTTACTTAGGGACTAAAATAAAATCTAGAAAAAACGACAGTGTCGCAGAATGCAGACCAAAATACACAGTCCAAACTTAAAGTTACATCTCAATTGCAAGCTTTGAAAAAGCTAATAAACGGCTCGGTATCAGGTGAAAACAGACTAATCTGAACTAAAGGTTTAACTTAAAGGAAGTAGATTATTGAGTAGAGGAAAGTTATGGCTCTGCTTGCTTTGAATGTAAAAGGTTCATGTTGCCAGATTGTTTCACAGCAAGGTTAGAAGTGGGTGGACTGAATCCCACAGAGGGAGGGACGTCAGCCATTAATATCCTGGCTGCTTCACCTTTAACTAGAGAGTAATTGCTTGATTCTACAACAAAGTTTAAAGGGTATATATTTGGACTTTAGCTGGTGATTTAGTTTCTTAAATCCTTTTTTTGCAGTATGCATTATCTTGTCATATTTCACAAGGATACGTCTAAGCCATGCAGGTGATATAACAAATGTTTGAAGAAAATCATCTGTAGCTCAAAAATGTTGCTGTTTCCACAAACATGAAAACAAGAAAACACCCAGTCCACTGCTTCCACGAGATATTTGCTGAAATACTTCAATCTTAATTGTGTTAATGCAATTTAACCCTTATTAGCCTCCAAGTTTAACAGTCAGGAAGCAAATTTTCTGAGAACAGGTGAGTGAACTGCATGGAGTTGAAGAAATGTGCTGTTGCTGAAGCAGACTGTTGGTGAGAAGAGACTGTTCTGTTAAAACAGTTCATTATATAACCCAGATTCACTGAAGGGAGTCGATTTGTTCTGACAGAGCCAAGCATGAAGGCTTCACAAAAATGCAAAAATGAGATTAGAATATATGTGATGAAGAATAAAAAGTTACAATCTCTTCCATTTAAACTTCTGTACAGTTTGTGGCATTATGACCAAAAGCTTTAATGTATTGGATTTGGATTGTCTGTGATGGACTATAACATAAAGCGGAAATGTATTTGATGTAACCATGGTTATGTTTTGACCATGCAGTTGTAGTTTCGACTGCATGTTTATGGTAGTTTTCCCACTGAATGGTGAACCTTTGCCCCATTCTGAAGTCCTTTATAGTCTTTAATGGATTTTCTTCCAGAATCTATATCTAGATCCACATATCTTCCCATCAACTCCAATCAGCTTCCCTGACCCTGATAGAGAAAAGGATCACCACAGCATGATGCTGCCACTACAGTGTTTCATGACAGGGATTGTGTGTTTCAGGTGCTGTGCAATGTTGGATTTGCGCAGCACATAATGTTTGCACATGAGCAAAAAAGTTATAAGCACTATAAAGAACATCAAAATGTCTGCACCAAATATATTGATATAAATTTCTGTTGCAGTGCAGGTATTTGATTTTAAATTTATAAAAAAAATTTCTCTCCAGCCTCTTATAAACACAAATGTAGTTAAATGGTAAGAGAGAAAAAGTAGAGAAGAAGATGATAAGTACGGTAGGTAGATACTTGGGATAATTCATTGTGGTCTCCATGACCATTTTGGGGAATTTGCTGACATAATTGTTGCAGGAAAGTGGTGTTCTGTGGACCTTGTCCGATTTGTCTAAACAGGCTTTCAAATGGTTTTGCTAAAAGGTGCCCGACCAGACAAAACTAACTCACAGGAGCTAAAAGCATGAACAGTTTCTATTCATCTTATCATGTCGAGCTGTGTCTGACCTCACTGAACAAGATCATTTATTAGGAGGCAGACGGCTCTGCCAGAATGATGACATCACTGCTCCATGATCTATTTATTTTATACCCTCTCAGAGAAGAGTCTGTTTAACCAGAGAAGTGCATTTATCAGTTTATATATAAAAATAGCTATAAAATTAAAGTAGTGTTTAAGTATTTTCTCCTTTCTGTCTTGATTTGCTGCATGTTTCTGTGGTTAGTGTTATGAACCTGGACGATCTGACGAGGAGGGGGCTCTACCTGAGTGACATCCCACTACATGATGCCACGCGTGACCTGGTGCTGCTGGGGGAACAGTTTCGTGAGGAGTACAAGCTAACACAGGAGCTGGAAATTTTGACGGATCGCCTCCAGCACACACTGCGGGCCCTGGAGGATGAGAAGAAGAAGACGGACAGGTATCCCTTTTTTTTTTTTTACATTAAAATGAGTTAGCTTTAACCTCACAACCAGCACCCTCCACTATTATTCCTTTCCCAGGTACATATGTGTACAAAAGATATCAGTGGTTGTCACAGAGATTTGGTCAACCTTGAGATTATTTGTCTCAGTCTTATCTGAGCAGTTGTGTCTATTTGAAGCCCTTGTACCTTTATTTAGGAAGCCCCCTGCTACAGTAGTACACATTTTGCCTGCAAGTATAGCTGTTCATAGCAGGCAGACAATAAAAAAATTAAGCAAATTAAAAGGATCTTAAAATAGAAAATTTTCCAAGGTATTTGTTTTGTTCAAAACCAGTTTTTTGCTGTCATTTTAATTTTATCATAACTACAATAACAAACATATCATGATTTTTACACTGAAGTAGAATTGTTTTTTTATTTGTTCTCTTGGGACTTAGTTTTTTTCTCGCTGAATAAAAGCACAGAAATAAGTGTGAGATTATACTGCTTAGGTTTGAAATAAATTTTTTCTTAAGGCTTTTAACGCATTAACAGAGGGACCAATAAATGTCAATGGCACAGTAAATTGCAGTTGAGTCTTTTAATAGTGGAGCTATTGTATCCACCTAATCTGAATGGCACACAAATTAATCTGAATGTCAGTACATTAGATCAAAATAATGTTTTTCACCAATACTACTAACAGTTACATATTTAACACATAATGGCTCTCAGTTTTCTTCTTTTTTCTGTTCTGTCCTTTTTCATGTTACAAAATAAATAAGAATAAAATCAGAAATGCTACTCAGTAGAAAATGGGTTAAACAGAAGCAAGAGATTTTGTAGGTGCAATTTCTCCTCTAAAAATGATCACACTTATAATACTTTTTTAAAACATTTTAAGAAATTTGAAGCACCCCAGTTTAAACACTACTTCAGAGGTATGCTTGAACATTTTCCTACAGTTGGGCACATGTTGTAGCAGTTCCTACAAACCAAAATATGTCATGATAGAAAAAGAGGGGGAAAACCGCTTCAGATAACAGTAAGTTAATTAACAAAGGCATGAATTTCACAGAAGAACATGCCTCTGTTAATAATTTTGAATTTTTCTTTTTATAAGTGAAGCAAACTTTTGTTACTATAACTCAAAAATTGGCTGACAATTGTCAGAAATATTTATAAACACAAGTCTGGAAATTGTGAAATGGAAAATGTGATGCAGCCCTTTGACAAAAAGCTTTTTTATTATTATTCGCACCCAGTTCAAGGACTGTATGCAAACTATTTCTCTGTAGTGCATCATTTAGGAAATTAATTACATACAGCAGCCTAGTTATTAGACTCTCAATGCTGTGAGTCAGTCTCAAAGTCATTCTGTTGCAACGTGGCTGTTAAAACAAAGTGTTAGATTGTTCATTAGTGCATGTTGTAGTGCGATGTAAAAAAGAAAAAAGAAGCTGTGTGAAGGATTCCCTTTTAAGGTCAAACCCCAAACCAGAAACAGTTGAGATACAGAAACAAACAGGTCTCAGTCTCGTTGTGCTGTCATAATGCTGCATGGCAACAGGAGCACCTGGGGTCGGACTTTATTATGCAGGTTGATATTTACCAAAGCTAATCTTCAGGCCCTGTTAGGATTAAAACGGTTTAGAAGTTGGCCTGTCATAGCAGTTGGCAGGAGCTGGATATGATCACAGCAGTGGAGCATGATGGTATTTAAGACTGTTGTGCCAATTCGTTGCCATTGGATAGCTATAATGTTATTCTATGCATAACATTATAGCATCTCTAACCACGGAATAAAGTTCTCCTAATATTTAAATAAGCTGCAGGTTTACTGCTTTAAAGGTTCTTATGACTATGCATCTCAATAGATCTTTGTAGGGTTCATTTATTACAGTACTAATCAGATGGCCTCGTTTTATATTGTAATTTTAGGAGCAACAATATTGTCAGTATTAAAAGCCTCTCAGAAGAAAAGCGTTAGACTCAAATATAGTGGTGGTAGTATGATGGTCTGGAATTTTGTGTGACAATTCAGGAGAGTTTTTGACATCAAACTGAAGCTGATTTTGCTCTTCATCAGACAAAAACTCAACATATTTAAACTACAATTTTCAAATGAATTTGAAAAACATAAGATATTTTGACCGGTTATTGTTATGTATCACATCCCCTGATGCTACAAGTGTATTGCACCAGGAAAGTTATTTTGCTTTTAACAAGGCAGCCATGATCTAACTGTTACCATAGTAACACCACCCTGTTTTTTTTTATTTATCTGAGAGCAGCTTGCATGGTGAAGCTACCAAAAGGTAGTGGGAGAACAAAAGAGATTCTGATACAAGAATGAACTTCAGTCTGGAAGCCCTGATTCCTCGCCCCCCCGCATAACTGTGTGTCTGCTCTGAATAATGCTTTTTGCTCCTCTTCTTCTTTTCAGACTGCTCTATTCTGTTCTGCCACCATCTGTTGCCAACGAGCTGCGCCACAAGCGCCCCGTCCCGGCGAAGCGTTACGACAATGTCACCATCCTGTTCAGTGGCATCGTGGGATTCAACGCTTTCTGCAGCAAGCACGCCTCAGCTGAGGGAGCCATCAAGATAGTTAACCTGCTCAATGATGTTTACACGCGCTTCGACATCTTGACAGACTCTCGGAAGAACCCTTATGTATACAAGGTTGGAAACAAGAACGTTACCACCGCAGTTTATCAGGCTTTTGTGTAATCTTATTTCGGACTAAGAAAAACAGGCGGGATTAAAAAAAGGAAGCAAGAATTATTTTGAGATGACAATTTCTCTTCTGGTCCTCCAGTTATTTGTACCAATTTGATTAATAGTAATTATACAATCTTGCACATACAACTCAGCACAGGTATATTTATATCTTGTTTTTTTTTTTTTCATGACTACCACTAACTCCTAAACACAGTGGAGTTTTACAGGGTGACTGCACAATTTTATAGACCTGGTGCAGCAGATTTACACTCCAGGCTTTCAGACAAGAATGCACTTTGAGAAGTCAAACACACCCTGGCACTTCCAGGGGATCGGCTTCACTACTCTGGGTCACCAAAAGAAGTAATATTTACTCGACAAACTGAATGGCTTGGTGGTCATGGGGTATTAGCAGGACTCAAGAGAAGCCCTGATTGTCTTGTAGCTGATGTAAGTGTTTATCACGAGCTGTTTCGGTTAATTCTGACCTTAACAGAGGTTCCCTATATAAGATGAGAATTCTGTAAGAAGCGTAAATAAAGAAATGCACTTTAACTTATCATGCCACATTTAAATGGGACTCATCTGTCTTTTACAGGTGGAAACAGTTGGTGATAAGTACATGACAGTGAGTGGTTTGCCAGAGCCTTGCACGCACCATGCCAAGTCCATCTGCCACCTTGCCCTTGATATGATGGAGATAGCAGGACAAGTCAAAGTGGATGATGAGCCAGTACAGGTGTGATAAAGAAAATAGAATATAAAAATAATATTGAAATCTCACGGAATATGCAGCTAAGCATTCATACACTATGCTTTACACTTTCAGAGGCAGAAACATGGAAGACGATTTTAAGACTGAGCAAAAAAAAAATGTTGAGTGACATTAGGTGGTATTATCTAAAATGGTATTTTGAAATAATTTTAGATAATTTGCCAAACTCCTCTACACTTATTAGTATCTGTGGGAAAAGTGTGTAAAAAGCCATAAAATAAATGGATGTTTTATTCCTATGTTCATTATTTTTTTCTATTTAATCAATGCACACAGTTCCAGTTTAATGACAATGTTTTTCAAACTAAGTTACATTTGTGACTGAAAAGTTTTGTTCTGGTACCCCTTCTAAAAATCAATATCATAATATGTATGGCAAAGGTATTCAAGACATGTTCAGTACTTCTTCAATAGGTGTTAAATAGATTTTGTTTGTGTTAATGGTCATTAATCAAACTGATTGCTGTTATGAAAAAAAAGTATGATTGCATTGATTGTAGTTTTCTGGCCGATCATCGATATTGAAAACGGAGTTACTGATTTTGACCTATACTCATTTGTTTCTGTACCGAATGAGTTGGAAAGTTAGCAACAGTAAGCAGATTATTGTTCAGAATATCCCTCTCTCAGAGCCTTGTGGTGGTAGAAAAGATCGGTGGATAAGGTCAGTTTCTAATGTAAATATTGACTGATTGTCGATCGCCTAAAATTAACAAAATCAAGGTCGATCAGTCTGTGCATTTCAAAAAAATTATCCCCCCTCAAATCCCAAAAGCCCAAGTTCCTAAGGGAAACACTGAACTGTAAAATAGGATGGATTTATTTGACAAGTTTTACACATCTTTATCTAGAGTGCTAACGACTGACTACGTAACATAGTAAATATATAATATAATAGATTGGCACTTTGGTTTTTTTTTTACTAACAGTAGGCTGGACTGTAAGTGGGTTTTCTTTCTCTGTGAAATGGTTTTGCGTTGGTGAAACAGTTTGTCTGTTTTGGCACATAATTTAATGATTGTCCGTCTGTTTTCCTTCACATATTAATTATTTCTGCAGCTTTTTTAGCAATGCATCTGTTACTTTGGCATAGATGATACAAACACTCTGGAGCTCTGGTTTTTCTACTGTTCATTAATTTTTGAATTAATTTTTGAATATCTATGCATCCAGACATATTTTTTTTTTCATTGTAATAACAGGTTGGTGGGAATCTTAAAACATTTGTTTAATGGACTGATGTCAATTGTTATTGTAACTTTGACTGTTGAAACCTTCCACTGTAAAATAATATCTAGGTAATGAAAGCATGTTTACTGTACGATGTGGCTCTGGCAAAAAGATGAGTCCGGTTTATGTAGCAGGAGCTCGCTCAAATCGTCTCATGATGCTGGCGACGAAAATAGATGCTTGTTTCGTCCCAGACACTCACAGCACATCTATGCTTTATGGTAAACAAGCACTGACAAGTGCCCACAGCTCTGAGGATAAATCTTAGTGTCTAAGTTGTCCTTCCTGCAGATTCAAAGGCAATTATCTCAAGAAAAACTGAAATAATTTCTAATTTTGTCCATGGAGCACAAATTCCTGGCAGGGTGAATCTTATATCCACCCACTAAATGTTGCATCTTTTTATTTAAAAGCTAAGAGTTGTGTGAACAGACTGAAAAGGCAAGAGAATAATAATAATTGTTTGCAAACCTAATATAACCTGAACCCTTCTTTATCTTAATGCTTTTAATGTTTTGAGACATTTTTTCTGCAGTTTCTTTTTCTTTTTAAAGATATTTTTTTGGCTCTAGTGGCCTTTATCTGACAGTGAATTCACAGAAAAGTTGGTTATGACTGAGGGGGAAGACATGCGGCAAAGGTCAACAGGCCGGGAGCTCAAACCGGCACAACAACAACACCCTTTTTAGTTTTTCAAGAAATAAATTTGACTTTGGAAAAAACATGTATTTGTGTTTGTAGCACTCTACAGTTTGTCCAGAAGCTGAAATTGTCCTGTTGTGTTTTTACACTTCGGTCAAATTATTAGGAACATATTTTGATGTCACTACTTTTTATCGTTTTTGTTCAAGATCACAATTGGGATCCACACTGGGGAGGTGGTGACAGGTGTGATTGGCCAGAGGATGCCCAGATATTGCCTTTTTGGAAATACAGTCAACCTTACAAGTCGAACTGAGACGACAGGAGACAAAGGAAAAATTAATGTCTCAGAATATACTTACAGGTGAGTCTTAGTAATCCTTTGTTATTTATCTGTAGAAACCAGCCATCTTTCAAAGTCCTACAAAACAAGCTTGAATTTTAGTAGCAGAAACAGAAAAACTGAAATCAAATATTTAAATCTAGTGTATGTCTAACTGATAATAACTTAGTTTGATGTAACGTCACACATTTCTTTAAAAACTTTTCGTTAATACATTCATCTAGTTTTAACTCTACCTTTGTGGGGGAATTTTCCCTTAAGCTGCACACAGATTATAATAATTCTATGTTGGATATAACAGATCAAGGTGTATGTAAAACAAGAGCCAGCCATAAACATGGCGTGTGGTTTTTGACGTTGTACTCTAGGTGCTTGCAGTCTGCGGAGAACGCAGATCCCCAGTTTCATCTGGAGTACCGCGGCCCCATCACCATGAAAGGAAAGAAGGAGCCGATGAGGGTGTGGTTTCTTTCTAGGAAGACCAACGACACAGAGCCTCCGGCAGTTAAGCCGTAAACATAAAAACACTGAGTGTTGTTCAGGTTCAGAGAGGACTACAGCTCTGTAAAGTGTGGTGTTATTATAAACTTCAGATGAAAATGAGTGAGGGGAACATTAAAATTAGTATAGGTATAGAAATATGGATATTTTTAGCACATAAAAAAAGTGTTTCAAAGTGTATTTGAACTTGTATTCTCACCCTTCCATTTTCTCCACACACACCTGATCCATTACAACCTCACTATAGGTTCTAGATTTGCACAGTATTAATAAGTCATATAGCTTGGTACATTCAAGTTGTCTTTAATTTTTTTATGATAAAGTGTTTTACACTAACAGGTAAATGATAAGCTAAACATTTAAAATTAGCCAGACAATATTAGTGTGCCAAATGTTGGTGGTATTCTCATGTGACTTGTGATTGCCAAAAAATGTACAGTTTACATTCAGAACAGCTTGTTTGCCTCATAACGATAGATCATGTTTTACATTTAGCAACGACAATGATGATGAAAATAAATCTAGATGTGGAAGGTTCTGTGTTTTTGTTTTCATTTGCGGTTTAGCAAGAAAACTGTAAGAAGACGATACAAGATGAAAGGTTATTTTTAAGTCACAAATAAAAAGTGTTGTATTATTATGTATGTATTTCACATAAATATTTAGGTAGCATCATCAATAAACATGAATACTAGTTTTATATATTTTCTTCACTTGCCTCATTATTCCTTAATGTCACTTATTTTATGTTTATTGCTGTAAAATAATACAGCTGAACAGAATCTCTCAGTATCCTGCAAATAATGTCTTAGTATATATTTATTTTTTGTTTTCTTTTACCTGGTATTTATTCTTTTAGGCAAAAAAAAAAGTTATTTGAGAAGTAGTGATCATTTGTAAAATTGAAAAATAAAAACATTTAACTTTGAATCTGTTGATTTGCTTTCATCATTTTAATAAATAAAGTAAAAATTTGTGTGCTTTATGTGTTGAAAGCATTTATTATTTGTATTAGTACTTGTATTTGATCTATTTTTAATGATTTACTTCCAGTCCATTTAAAATATTCTTACAGTTTTTTGTGCAAGACCAAATCAGTATTTTTCTAAAAAAAACTGATTTGGTCTTTAAGTTCTTTGGGGCTACAAAACATGCCTTAGAAATGTATATTTCTTTATCAACTATTTGTAACTTCAGAACTTTACAAGAATAAATATGAGCATAAACAAGATAATTTAAAGCATGGTCATCATTAGAACGAGGCAATTTTGATTTGTAAGACAGTCCTATACCTGCTTTTAAACATGTTATAGTTTTTTAAAGTTCTCCATCTAGTGGATGATCTGAAAATCACATGATAAAATAGATCAATATTGCTTAGTCATGAAAAACAACCTTGATGCATTAAGCTCCCCCAGTTCCAGTAAAAACTGTCCATAGGGTGGAATTGTGGTGTTTCATAAACAAATAGCCCACTGAGTGCCCAATTTTGAATTTATAGTGGTTTGTCTCTAATCACCCAAAGTCATAATTACACACAGACTCAAATATTTACAAACGCCCACACTGTTTTTCTAATTAAATGTGTCTTGGCACACCACACTCAGTTTATGCTGAATATCACTTTTCTTATAAGAAATAATATAAATAATTCTGTTTTTCTGCATAGACTTGACTTTAAGGCATTGCTTCCCCATTTTCAAGTTGAGGTCAGGTTCATTCCTAAAGCATAATTTTAGCTTGCTTGGTCAACTCTAGGACCAATTCTGGATTGGACTTTTAATCTTGTTGGAAAGCTCAACTTTGTCCATGTTTCAGATATCATTAACTTGAGGTGAAAATCTAGAATTGGGACATAATCTTCTTTCCTGATATATTCCATTCACTTTGCAAATACACTCACACCAAGACAGACCCTCACATGATGCTGCCACCACTGGACTGGTCAGTTGGTACCTGACACTTATTAGATACTCATGACAATTACTTCATTGTCATAAAGCAACGACTTCTCCAAGCATTGCTTTGTTATTAAATTATTAAATTACCAGAGACTGAAAAGCGGATATGTCCCAAGTAATAGAGACTTCAAGAAGTAGGTTCTTCAGTCTGTTGGAACAAAATGTTGCTTTTAAACACTAAATTCTGCACCTCACTACAAAGTTACACTTTTCACCATGAAGAATGGTGCTGGCATCATAATGATATGGGGGAGCTTTTCACAGGAATGTAAAATAAAATTGGTGGATAATTTGATTCAACATGTCAGAAAACTACCATAAATACACAGCAAAGGCGACACAGACAATAAAGTGAATGTCTGGGAGTGGCCAAATCTAAATCCATAATATCATGTTTATTATATGTAGTCGTTCACCTTTCTGTCAGGGTTATCTAGTCAGGATGTAGTCTGCATTTCACTGTTATAAAAAAAAAGAAATTTCAAAGTTCAGGCACATCTACGTTGGCTGGGGAGGAATTACACAATATTTCTGGCTGGCTTTTTTGCTTGCATGATTCTGTTGAGAAAAACTAAACCCAAGGTAAAACAAAAATGTATTTTTTTTTGTTATCATTTTACTGTATGTTGCAATATCCTGCTCTGCTATTACATAGTTTGAATGTTATTATCATATTTAAAATTTTATGGCAGGTGTTGCATAGAGAAGAAGCAATATACGAAGCAAAGTGTAACATTCTAAGGTTAATTTAATCCCATAGCTTATAAAAAATCCTCTAATTAAACTCTAAATGATAAGAGTTAAATCTTTTCTCCTTCCCTTCACTCCTAGAAGGACAGTAAGACGTCCTTTGACTTGTGCAGTTATTTTCAGGTGGGTTAGATAAAACGCTGGAAGAATTCTGGGTGGAAAGAAACTTTTAAATACTGCAAAATAACTCTGAGCTGACATAAGGCTATAAAATCAGTGTTATTGTTCCAGCATGTTGCCAAAGATCATTATTTCATTTAACCTTAGTTTAGCTTTAAAACCTTGACATCTAAAATCTCTTGACACAATGCCCCCTCCTGGCAGGGCTTCAGGCACCTAAATAAGATAATGAATGATAGAAACATCACATCAAACAAAGACTAGGCAATCCTTATATATAATGACACACATTGTAGATCAAACATTCATATTACCTTGTACTGCATTTTATCAGACATATTAAATGTGTCCGATTGAGATTAATTGAATAAAATCCTGATCAGTAAAAGAAATGAATATGCATAGACTCATAAATCTTCAAGCACCACAGTAATTTGTCTTTTGAAATTGAAATTATATTTGTTGTCAAAATAAGTAGACTGGATTTAGCTAAAAAGTAACTACATGCTGGACTGTGATTGGCTGGTCTGCCTGTCAATCATGGTCGACGACAACCTATCAGAGCCTTAATGGACCTTACCAGAGGCGCCGCTTTTCATTGGCTGATGTCCATTCTACGTGGTCACGTGCGTGGCCGTCTCACAAACACACTTAGCTTCCCGTTAGCTAAGTACAGCATAATGGCAGAACTGATACAACTTCTACACCTTGAAGCCTGTCTGCTACACAGTCTTATGTTAGCTAAACAGATCAATATGCAATGTGTCTGTATCTGACATACACTAAAGATTTTATTTTTAGCAGAAAAGGCTTTGGACTAAACTGTTACTCGTGTTAGCCACGTTAGCTCCAAGTACAGCTAGTCAATCAACCATCGCTGTGTTCAGGGAAGCGCTGATTAATAATCGAGAAATAAATATCAAGCCTGGAAACTTGATATCGTAACGGACTGAATGTTATGTTTTTAACGTAATCTTTGCTCGTCTTGCGGGTCGCAGGCGGTTGCCACGGTAACAGTTGTGCTTAAACTACAAAGAGAGAGAGAGAGTAAAAAGGTAGGAGTGGTTTTGAGTTGATCACCTGTTCGGGTTATTCTACCTTTGCTGTGACGCATTACAGCCGCTGTAGTTTCTAAACGTTGGACTAATTTCCTCGTTCATTTGTGAGTAGTCATCATTCACAACAAACATCAAATAGAACAAATATATTTCATACACAACAAATGGCTTCTACCGTGGTAATTATGTGAAATTAAATTAATTATATCCCAACTTCAGAAGATTTGCCTTTACCTTTACAGAGCTCTTTGGTTCCTTCTATCAGTCTGTAGCTTCTCATATTGACGTCATCAAACTAAATTTCAGATCTACCATAACTGACTGACACCTGCTGGCCTCAGGTTTGCAACCAGTTTGTGACTGAGAAACCAGTAACCTCCTCCCAGATGATGACATGAACTTGTTAGTTCCTCTGTCCATTGTAGTAGCTGATATATTGTGAAAATCCGGAAGAAATGATGCACTAATCGAGTCATGTTTACATAGAAACAAGGCGCTGCGAGGCTTTGCTTGTGAGACTTGCGGTCACGTGGGTCGGTTGTGGGCGGAGCTTGGTAAGGTCCATGTGTTGGAACTTTCTCTAGTGTGGCAGAACAGGTGTTCTTTTGTAGAAGCTAGCAGTAGTTCAATAGTTTAGCAACTGTATTATCAAAAATGAGTTATAAATGTGATATTTGCTGATCATTTTGTTTTGTTGCATCAAGAATTGTAAGTTGAGTGACAATAAAAGGACGCCACATCTTTGAACGGATGCCTGCGGTTTTTTCAGATACAAATCACTACGCCCTTTAGTGTATCTTTACAATTAGTTTTTTTTAGAGTTCTACAACTTTAATCACATGCTAAAGAGTTTGGGTCCTTCAAGGACATATGTCTTTTTTATACAGCCACGTTATCATTTCTTCCGCTCTAGCAAAAGTGATAGACAATTGATAAAATACTGATACTCAGGCACAGATAAACGGCTTGTGATATGACATGTGTTAAAGATAAGCATCCACTAGACCAACTCAAGTATGTCTCAAGCTTGACTGTTGGTTTCATCACCTCAGTCAAAGTAGAAAGGTCTTCTTTTTGATAAAAGTGCAGATATTGAGGTATTTATGTCACACTGAATAAAAACATAGGGAACTCCAATAAAAAAAAAAAAAAGAAGACTAACAAGTTATCAGGGACAAGATAGAAATCCCTGACAAGCAAAGAACTTTAATCATCTCTTTGTGAGGTGTAAGTCTTTGTTCCTGCAACCTGTAACAGCTATGCAAATCCAGCGTCAATGCAATTGATTAATGTATTTGGCCGCTTTCTTCTCTTCTGTGTCTTTTCAATGAAAATGCTCCATTTCATTTGATTCGGAGTCATGAAGTTGTGTTGCATAATTGCATTTTCCTGAAACAGCTACTGGAAATCACCAAGTACATTCCCCAACTCATAGTCAAACTTCCAACAAAGGATGTGCTTTCACTGGCCTCAGTTTTTGGTTTAATTTAGAGCAAGTCTTAGAATTAGTTTAGATCACATATCTGTGTAAGCTCTTGTGTGGTAATAGCTTTAAATATCAAAGGTCATCCTTATCAGTAATTGTTTGATTTAGGTCAAAGACATTGAAGAAAGGGTATGACTAGCTAAACCAATGAACAAAACAGTTACATGAAGAGCTTTGGTAACTTGATTGAATAGTATCATTAAAAGGGAGGATTAAATTCAGTCAGATTTAATGGTAGATAAAAATATATTCACATCATTTAGTTCTGTGTTTCTCAAATGATTGTAGAAACACCAGTGGTGGAACTTGGGCTGCCTTTAGTGGTACTTAGAGGCAATGTTGGAATCAATTACAAAAACAAACTATTTATTATGCAAAATCAATAAATACACCAGCAAAAAAGTAATTTAATCTAAAACTTCTAAACAGAGCAGCACAGTGAGCAGAAGTCCTGGTGCAAGCGAAGTGGGATCATGTGCTGCTGATCATTTCGAGTCCCATCCATTGCCTTTTATAGTTGAGATTTTCAAACAGTGTAGCAACAGGTTGTGTACTTTTGAGGTCAAGCATATAACCAGAGGTGAATACAAATAGTTCAGTCAGTAGTTTGAATGCTTTTATTACTAAGTTTTATGTTCAAGGTAGTTGATATAGCTGGGCGTATTCTGACTTTCTAACATGGAAATCCAAATTCTGAGCGATTAATTCTTTACATCTTGAAAAGTAGAGATCTTCTGTGTAAAAATGACAATGTGTGTTTAAATCATATCTTTGAACCAATCATATTTTTTCTTATTCTAACAACAAACTTAAAGTCCATGTCCTGTTGTGCTTCTGTTTTAAAATATTTTTGAGTCGGTGTTTACCAACGAGGAAGGAAGAGTGTTTACCAAGGCGGTTGCAAAAAGTTTAGGAGCCAGTTCCATTGAGGTCCCCTTCTTAAATTTTCCCTCGATAGTCAGACACAGAATGTCGTAATTTTCCATTGATATGTGATAGTTTGCTGAACACACAATGCCACCACCCTATGTAAACACACACACACACACGCACACGCCCCCACACACAAGTTCAGGAAGAAAGCTAAGCATTCAGTAATTCATAAAGTGTTTGCTGTGGATAATGCCTTGAAAAACCCTGAGCTTTAAACGGCCACATCATCACGCAGATGACGAGATAAGAGCGTACGCAGCTTAAAAGGAGCGCCGCACTCACAGTAGGACGGTCCTTTCTGCACAGTGGTTCAGCTCGCCTCAAGCAGTCAACATGACCTTCAACGGCACCTGGAAGGTGGATCGCAATGAAAACTATGAGAAGTTTATGGAACAAATGGGTGAGCTTTGTCAGACTGGAGATAACTAGTATCAGTCTGTTTAAAAGCATGCTTTTTAGGTAAAGAAGTGACCTTAATACTCACAGAAATTGATGAGGTACTTTATGGAGGAATGATCAAATTCAGGTACCGTACTTATATTCAGATGGTAAACTACTAATTACAGATTGACTAAGACAAGTTTTGGTCATCTAAGTTTTATTTGCAAACTGTTGATTGCATGAACACTTTCTAGTTCTTGATTTGGCTTTTGAACTCTTACTTCCACTTTACAAAGACACAAAGGGCGTACTTGTTTATAACCCACTGAGCATGTTCAACGTGTCTGATGACAGGAGTAAACATGGTGAAGAGGAAGCTGGCCTCTCATGACAACCTGAAGATCACCATCGAACAGACTGGAGACAAGTTTCATGTGAAGGAGAGCAGCAATTTCCGCAACATTGAAATAAACTTCACCCTGGGAGTCAACTTTGAGTACAGCCTGGCAGATGGAACACAACTATCAGTAAGAAAAAATATAGCCGCATCAATTTCAGCTCAAACTTTCTGCCCAAACATCTGATATATGCGATAATTATTAAGATTACACTTTTATACAAGATCTTTTTGGTCATGTGTTAAACCACAGGGTGCCTGGACCATGGAGGGTGACACTCTAAAGGGGGTTTTCAACAGGAAGGACAACGGAAAACCGCTGACAACAGTCAGAACCATCCAAGGAGATGAACTCGTTCAGGTAAAGAGTTTGATTGTACGCCTCCATGCCAATTCTAGCGCTGCAGTGTCAGAACACTTGTAAAACAATGAAGATATAGTTTTAAATTATATGTTGGTATGTGAGATCTAACGCAAAATTTCATATTTTTGTTTTCAACAGACCTACAACTACGAAGGTGTGGATGCAAAGAGGATTTTCAAGAGGAGTTAGACCCGTCTTCTTTACTAAACTAAGTGAATTATGAAATCATGTACAGTATTGTGTTGAACTGTCACATACATTCAAAAGTGCCAGATTTGTGATGCATTTTTATACCTGCATTAATAAAATTAGAACAGCCGGTTCTCTGTTTTTTCTCGTCTGATTTTGCAAAAAAACACAACAAAAAAAACCCATGCTTTTTAGTGAGCTTTGTGTGCAATCATAACACAGGAAGGTGACTAATATAGGAGTGGTGCGGTAATTAAAACTTTATTCAACAATAAGTAAAAATAAAGATATATTATCTCCAAAAGTAGAAAGTGTAGACAGATTTAACAATAGCATTTTTCAAATGAATCTGCAACTGGACATGTCAGAAAGCATGCAGTGGATTATCAACAGCTTAATGGAGAAGACCAGAGGCGTGAAGGGAGATCCAGTGAAACTCTTGCATGTTATCTGATGACTAACACCAATGGACACAAAAGCCTGGAAAAGATCGGATAAGAGCTGTCACATAATGTGGAAAATGTCCTCTTTAGCCCCCCGATTGTTGATGTTGATGCTAAACAGGGTAATTAGATTATGTCTCTGTGTGTTTAAAACACAGGATAAAAGATATGTTTCACAGTAACACCATCTATCAATGCATGGAGAGCTCCCCCGGTTTCCTCTGCAGGACTTGGCTTCCCACTCATACTTAACATTTTTAGCTACATTTGTCAATAAAGAGCCTACTTCAAAATAATTTTATTTCAAAGGTTTATGAGTATCTAATTTTAATTTAATTTTTATACATCGGAAAGAACCGGCTGATTGAATTATTATGTATGCAGCAGAAAATTATCATTATTTATAGTCACACTATATTGTCGCAGGAATCATGTTTCATGTGAAACGTAACTAATCATTAAAAAACACTGAAACTTTGTGCTCCAGACATGACAGAGTCGATTAGTGGGATAAATAACCTCGCCTCCACAATTTATGTATCAAGTCTAGTTAAAGAAATATAACAAGGTGAATTCTGGCTTGATAATCAAATCCTGCTTAGGATCTCAAACAATCTTGGACTGGTTCAGGCTGTATGGGACTCAGGAGGAGACCATCATGTGAAGTCTTTAACTGAAGACTAGAGACCATGAGTACAAGATGCACCTAACAATTACAATAACGTGATTAAACTGTAAGAAACCAAATGCATTTAGTATCCATTAGGATTTAGCACCAACCTCTGAAATGAGTTGAGTGCTGCAGATTTCTTCTCTTCACTTTTAGAGTTAACAAACTTAGTCAACGTTGTGATTTTGCTACTTGCAGTCATGACTGTAGCCATCCAGAATAAAAGTGCTTTTAAAATTGTTTCCATACAACTAAATGTAATTTGCCTGTTAGCTTCGAACCTTTTACATTCTGTCACATTACAGCCTCAAACTTTAATGTATTTCATTTGGATTTTATGGGACAGACCAACACAAAGTAGTGCATAACTGTGGAGAAGACAAAAAAAACGTTATTGACATAAAAGTAAAAAATTGATTTTCAATCTTAAATAAAATCCAGTACAGTTGTTCTGTGAAGGCCTCAGATATTTGTTAGAGAGCCTTAAAGAACAAAAAGCATCATGAAAACCAAGGAACACAGCAGATGAGTCATTGAGAAAGTTGTGAAGAAGTTTAAAGAAGAATTGGTAATTCAATGATATCCTGGTTTTGAACATCTTGCAGATAGTGCATGATTAGGTGGAGGTCCACCTAAAACGTGGGTCAGCAACCTTTACAATCCAAGATAATAATCTTTAAAAAAGATCAAAACTTGGCGCCATTAAGGATCTGTGGATAGATGTAAAAATCAGTTTATATGTTTTCTTATTTAGTCTGAACTTGAACTACCTACATGGAGAAGTGTAAATCCGTTGGAGACTTTCCCCAAAATACTTGCAGCTGCAATGGCAATAAGGTACATTTGAGCTTCTGGTTGTAATGCAACAAAATTTGCAAACGGCTAAACGGGTAGGAATACTTTTGCAACACACCGTAGATTGAAATGTGTCTGTTCATTTATCTGCGTTATTTCCTAAAAGTGGTTTATTTGAACAGAGACAAGGAAAACAGACATATTGCACTGAAGATGTCAAGGCACAGTTGATACAACAAAAGACGCAACATTCAGAATGTAAAGCAGAACAAGGAAAAAAATAAAAGAGATGGAAAAAAGGAAAACATCTATGTACTCTGACGACTATCTGTGTTTTGTTTGTACTTGTCCAATAAACAATAATTTCTATGTGCAGTAAATCAATTAAAAAGACAACATTATTACTACAATTGATCATAACTGCAGTACAATAAGTAACCTATTAGTTCAAAGCCAGTGAAATTTCACTTTTTAAAGTTTTGCAGTGCAAGAGGTTGCAACCAAAGCTGTTTTCTTGAATCAGATTCTGAACAATAAAACAATAAATCATTAGGAGGGAAAATCGGAAATATTTCTGCTAAAATGACTAAGCTCCCACAATGAACCTGCTATCATTTAGTATTTGACAGCATAAACATTACACACACACACACCCACACAGGTTTACTGCTTCAATGAACTCATGGAACAAATAACCTGAACAAAGGTTACCAAGAACAGATAAAAGCAAATAAAGGAAAACATAAATGACACAATGTGTAGGAAAAGACCATACACTGTGATGCGCATTAAAGATATGTATCTATAGATACATTTATCTGGAAGTAGAACAACATAGATTTTTATATGTTCTTGGAAATGTTGAGAATGAACACATTACACAGATGTAAAACACCCACATGTGCATTGGGACTCATTTGAAAATAATTTTTGGTGAATGCATATTGTCCTGGTCAGTTAGTAGGTTTCCAGAAAACTGTTTTCAAATGCATAAACAACAGACTGTATTGTTGTGCGAGCAAGAGAAGAAAAGAAAAAAAAGACCAAAGCAAAACAAACAAAAACCATTCAACTTCCCAGATCAGTTATGGTTACAAACTGCTATTTAATAAATTGATTCCTTACAATTAGATAGAATCCCTTATAATGCTAAGAGGACTCAAGAGTCCAGCATTTTCATGCTCATGCTGCACATACAGCTAGTATGTTTTATAAAGGCCACATGCAGGTTTCACAACATCACTGTTCTGAACAGGAATACCAGTGTGTTGAGCCGTAGAGTTAGTAATGATGTCAGATGTGTCCGGTACATTATGAAAATACCTACAAATATAGATTTGTTTGGATTTCTTTAAGGAGGAAGACAAGATAAAATACAGAAAAATGTATTAGAAGAACCAGCATGACAAACGAAAAGTTGTAGTGAATAGCCTGAGGGCTGCCCCTGCTACTGAACTCCAGATTCTTAAGCTAATATGACTTTATGAATCACCACAAACTGAAGGCAGTCATGCAAAATTACACTTTAATGAACCAAAAGTGTTTTTCATTATTATTTCTATAACGATAAAGACCAAACCAGAACCTTCTCTGGTAAATTTTTAAAGCAGTGGAGGCCGTCTGCTTTGGGGCAGCCAACAGTCATTCATTAACATATAAATGTTGCAAAAGATCAGATAAATGATAACAAATCAGTAACTTACAATGAGTGACTGCTGCAGCATATGTTATCTGGTGACAGTAAAAAAAATCCCCAGTGTGCATAAAGTTAGTAAGCTGCCCAGATTCTGACAAAAAAAAAAAAAAAGCATTGCCCGCTATGTTATGTTGACAGTTGTGTTGCTGAGTTAAACCAGGATTTATTCTACAGAAAAAATATGACAATTGTATAAAATGTGTTTAATAAACAGATCCGTCCCTCTTCGCAAAATATTTGTACAGATTTCAGCATCATCTGTTGATAATCTCTAACTTTACCTCTAGACATCGATCCACTTCTGGTCATGTTAGTCTGTTGACAAATAAATGAACAGTCTTTAATTTAACTGCAATTTTATTTTAATGTGGAGACAGAATATTAGCCAAAACCTTTATATGGGTTTTATTAATGATTGGCACATCACTGGGTGAAATACTTTAAGTATTTGATCCAAAAAAGGATGCAAGGCAGAATTCTGGGTTGTAGGGTCATTTGACAGAAATCAATCAGTTAATCAATAACAGTTATCAATAATCCTAATTTAAATGTTTTGTGTGTATTAAGGACACCTGACTGTAGAATCAGATTGTTCCATATCAACCTGTCCTTCACCAGGAGCAGGACAAGCAGCTCTCCAAGGACATCAGGAAGACAGTAGATCTGCCTAAGGCAGGAATGAGCTTCGAGATCATCATCAAGAAGCATTTAGTTGCATAGACTTAGAAATGATGACATGACAGAGTGGAAGGTGTCTTTATAAAGAAATCCATTCTTTTATGGAATCCTTGCTAGATTGCAGGGGGTGGCAGTCAATGTTTGTGAGGCACACTGGACAGGTCACCAGTTGATCATCAGAAAACAGAAACAGGACAAACAACCATGCACACACACCTAAGAGCAATGGGGAGGAGACCAATTAACTTGCCATGCTTTTCACTGGACTTTGGATGGAAGCCAAATTACCCAGAGAGCGTGCAATGAGATGCATGCAAACTCCATGCAATCCCCAGCCTCTTGCTGCAAGACAACAGTGCTAATAATGGCACTGCGGTGCTGCCCACAAAACATGACTCAAAACATACAGCAATGGTAACAACGGAGTGGCTAAAGAAGAATTACATTCGGGTTATAGAGTAAAATCTGGTGGGAGCTGAATCTTTGACTTGCTGAGAAAAAGCCAAGATCCCAAGAAAATTAAGAGTATTTTTCATGGCCAAACAGGTCAAAGTCCCTTGAGATGAGTGGGGACTTTGCGACCAATTAAAAAAATATGCCTTAGTGCTACAACTGCCAACAACCTTTTGTCCACCCAGTGTTTAATTCTAATTTATTAAAGGAACAATCATTTACTTCCCTTAGCAGAAACACAACTAATTAGTAACTATGTATTTTGGGTTGACATGCTGTCCTTCTACACTAGAATCAAACTACCAAATAAATTAGAGACTGGTCATTTGTTTGCAAATGAGCAAACTAACAAGATCAGCAGGGGATCAAATATTTCCCCCATTGTCTAGATCAGTGGTTCTCAAATGGGGGTACGTGTACCCCTGGGGGTACGTGGAGGTACTGCAGGGGGTACGTGAAGCTTTTCAAAATATCTTCAAAAAATCAGTAGGCTCCTCATAATAAGTCTTGGGAAAAATTAGTTTGTAAAAAGTTCGATAAAATATAAATGTGTGTTCATGCACTGAATTATTATTTATGTATATATTTAATTTTGTACCATTACAGAGACCAATATAAATTAACAGCGTTTTGCATATTTCAGTTTTGACTGGTTTTATACCTTCCTGGTGGTCACCGTCTTCTGTTTTTCTTTTTTGTTTAACCATGCAATGTTTACAATATGGATGTATTTGTCAGGTTCACTGATATAAGTTGTTTGGCTTTAATAAATCAGACAGTGATTTTACAGCACTGTACCTCTTTTTTATTCCAAAAATGTTTTGCCCGTGTCAGGGGGTACTTGACTAAAAATATATTTTTAAGGGGGTACATCACTGAAAAAAGTTTGAGAACCATTGGTCTAGATGATACCAAAGTTTTTAAACCCCTAACAAATTTAGTACTCTTAATTTTACCAACATATTGAATTTGAAAGAGAATATTTAGTTAGAGATCAGACTGATGCCAGGAAGCCTTTAATCCTCCAAGACTTGGAGTTCAACACCAGGAATAAATTGTCAAAATACTAGTGGGAACATGAAAAATAATGTATCTGTAATAAAAGTAAATTTTTTTTTTTTTTTTCAAATTGATATTCCTCTTGTTGCTGTATTATTGTTCATATTTCCTAACAAACATCTTTATTAAAAATATCATTAAAACTAAATATGCCAGGGGTATGAAAACATTTGGCCTTCCCTGTTGTTTGAGCTTTGTCCCGCCTTTAGCACTTTAGCAGAGCTCCTCCACCAATAAAACTAAATGACATAATGCTGCCCTGATGTGTCATAAAAATAACTAAAAACTAAACAACGCTTTGTGCAAACTGAAAACAGATTTCATTTTCTTAACAACACCACGGGACAGTGGAAGATACACGCGATAGTTGATAATCTGTCAAACAACACACTACAGCATTTAGAAGAAGGTTGTATTTATGTGACAAGCTTGCATAAATAAATTCCACCCAGTCTGGAGACGTCGGGGGCATCTGAACATTTTTCCATTCTGTAAACTCTTTGGCATCCAGTCGTACTGTCCGTCCATGTAAACAAAACTTACCAAGTCAACACTCATAAAAAACCTCGTTCATCCAGTCCTTTGGCTGTCACTGGCTTCCATTTTGCAGTGGGTTTATTGCTATTATGGCCTGTGCAGAAAGAAAGATGAGATCTCTGTTGTTAAAAATGTATTTTATGAAAGTTCTCTGGGCATATGCTGATCAGAATAACAGAAAACTATCTTATGTAGCTATTTCGCTCTGTTTGAATAGTTTTTCTAAGTCTTACTTGTTTCAGGTCGGGCTTTTGGCACGTCATGTGAGTGTGCGTCACTGGGGAGTGTGTGGCTGTTATCTCTGCGCTCACTCTCAGCAGCTGTCCTTGGCACTGTGGCAGAGAGGACCAGAGGCCTCTGGTTGTGGTACTTGAGGCGGTACGTTTCCGTCATGCAGTTGTCCACGTTAAAGTACGTCGTCAGGGAAACCTCTGGAGCTTGTGCCGCCTCCTCCACTCTGCTCCCCGTCAGTCTCTCCTCGCTCTCGCATGACGACTGAGTGCTCCTCTCTGGGTCCGAGCCCGACTTTGAGCTCGCGTCAGAAAAGGTTCGGAGGCCCGAAATGTCAGGCCTCCTTTTGGGGCTGATGTAGGACGAGGGAGAGAGGCGAGGGCTCGATGGAAAGGGCTCCTGAAGCATTCGGGGGCGAAACGCAGCGTGGCTCGCTTCGCCGTGGAGCGAAGAAGCCTGCGGGTTGGGTTGAAGGTGAGGCAACCCAGTTGCACCGAGCTGAGTTTCTGCTGTCGCGCTGCTAGGCGGGTGGTACGGCAGGTCAATGTGAGGGCACGGCGAGTCAGAGGTGACAGCCTCACTATTACTGGATAAGTAAGTGCTTTCTCTGTCCTCAGATTCTGAGAGAACAAGATCGTCTGAGCTGTTCCACTCAGAGCTGCTGGTCTTTGTGATGTGTCTCGGGGTTGTGTTGTCCCCGCCGTGCCCTCTGTAGGTAGTCGGCTCCTGGTGCTCACTCTGCCGACTCTCTGAACCGGTCAAGCTCTTCTCTGAACCCTTTGCTTTCCTAGAGGTGTTAGATGTGTGTTTTGATCTCTGTCTACAAGAAAGAAAAAGCAGGTAAATACATTTTAATACAGACATGTAGATGTGTCTGTAATTCACCAGTAATTGTATATTTTGTCATCTTAAAACTAAACACATGTATATATTTGGATTGTTGTATGATTTTAAATAACAGGCCATCACAAGGTTTTTCATTACTGTGAAGTGAAAGAAAAATTTACTTCAATTAAATTAGTTTTTAACAAATAAAAATCTATTTGTATTCCACCACTGTACAGTGATTACCGTTGCTGCAGGTAAAGCGGTGAGTACTTTGCAATTATTCTGCGTATTTACGGACTGAAACCTGCTCATTATTCTTGGCAAAAATATTTCAAGCTTACTCATAGTTTAACTCAATGATATTAGAAAGCTTTCTTCAGCCTGTAATTATTGTTTTATTCAGTACTTCCTCTATTTAACGTGAATACTTCTGTGATTCCCTTAAAATGATCCAGAGCAGTTTTAATTAGTCTGTGCATTTCAGCATAGGGGGGATAACAAATCTCCTCCTAATCATCTCACCACAACATATTTTTTGGAATTTCTGTTAAACAAGAGTTTTAAAGCTTTTGACAGTAACATAAACTGAAATATTTGCTTTTGTCTGTCCATTTTCTGATCAACATAAATTTGAATTGTTTTAATAGCCTTCTGGTTGTATGTCAGTTTAAAAAGGTCACAGTGAGATGATATTCTATAATTATAACACAATATTTTATGGGAAATTTTAAGGTTATGATGATTCTTAGCTGTTCTTTCCATTTAATCTTAAAGTTGTTTTTTTTCTGAAGGTTTTTCAGTGTGTTGACACAACTGCAGTAACATTTATTTATTTTATGGCTTTTTTAACCATCATTAAAGGCACTGATGACATGAACAATGAGTGCTGTAAATAAAGACTTGTGAAGACCTAATGGAAGAGTCCACAGTTGAATTTAACTGTACCTGCATCAGTGAAAGCCAGTCATCATTTAGAAATAAACGATAATTACCAACACATTTTTAAAAATAAAAACCTATCAGTTTAAGAACACTACCTTGAACTTGGACTGCATTTTAGTTGAGAAAGTAAAACTTGATCGTGGTTCCCCTGAGGTTTAGTTGGATGTTTACCTAAAAAAGGGAGAAAAATTCAAAAGAAAGGAATGAAAATGTACCAAAAAAACATATTTGTGATTAAAATCCTCTTTCAGAGGGGTTTGTTCCATCAGAGGTACATTCTGTTCATAACCACAAGGACATGAATGAAAATGAGGATTAGTGACTGGAATGAATCTAATTTTTCTCTGAATTTTGATCTAAAATATGCAAAACTCTGAGAATAAACTCAGAGCTCCCCTATGATATAAGTGTGACCTTTGGTCTAACATATCAAAAATATTACAGTTTAAACATTTGAGCCTGTTCTGCTTACATAACTGTAAGATAGGCGCGCACAAAGTAAATGCTGTATTCTTTATGTCCACTAGGTGGCAGCAGGGCATTCTAAGACACAATGTTCCGACTTGTCAACAGCAAGAGACGCCCTGATGCTGACTTACTGTCTTTTAAAAGCACATTTTCTTAAACATATATTTGTTTTCAACTTAACCCTTTAGAGGATGATTCAAATACTGGGCATTGCCAGCCTCTTGATTCATTTAGATAGAGCAGGACAGTACGTGCAACAGAATGCTATTTATGACAATGTCGGCGACCATGTCCAGCTGCGCTATCTGAGCTTTGTGGGATTATCATCAGATTAATGCCAGTGCCGGGCAGACAGAGGCCGGAGGTTAAATAACAAGTTCAGGCACAGAAATCAACCCAGATGTTCAGCGATCTTCTGTTACACAAACACAGTCAGGATTGAATGTAGATCGCACTAAAACTTGCAAGTCTTAAAAAAATGGGAGTGAAAATAAGGCTGTCTAAACATCACAGAAAGCAAATCTTACTTGTACATATCAGACTAAATGAATGAACGTGTTTGTTTCTCTGCTTTAAATCTTTTCCACAAGGTTCTGCAGATGAGATACAGATGAGAAAAGGAACTCATCTTTTCCTGCCAAACATTTGCTGCTCTGCTCTATTTTAAATCAGGAGGTCTGTTTTACATCTTAAGTTGGTGGCATATTTTATTAGTTGGCTTCCTTTTTCACCAATTTACTTCTAGTTCAACTTGATGTCTCTTAAATCTGACTAGACATCAGAAGAAAGCTGTTTGGCTTCTGTGAATGGATGAAAAAAAAAAACGAAAACCTGCCACAGAAGAAAAGCATTAAACAAGCAAATGAAAGAGTAATAAATGGTGCCATTGAAGAAGGATGCAAATGTATTAACAGTGTAAATGCATATTTTCAGAATAAAACATGTAGAATAAACTCCTTGAAAAAGTTTGGAAAACTTACGTAAGACAATAATTTTGCTCTCTAATAATACCAACTGGTGTTGGAATTGTGCTGCTGGAAAACCTGATTAGTCACTTGTACTATGAGGAACTTTGAGATGCAATCAGGTAGGTTGACATACAGTACTTAATAGTCATCAGAGGGGTAGAAAATGGAAGGAGGTCATGGCAAAGTGATCAGTACTGATCAAGACCTACTTTATTCTGATGCTTTTGTTGTGGTTTTCCTTACTGTGTTTAAAATCAGCTGGGACTTTTACTCAGCTCCAAACCCTTTCGAAGCAAAATAAACCTTCAGGCTTACCGTTGTGGGAAAGAGATGATGTCATACTTGACTTTGCATTGGCTTCCCTTTGATGCAGCTGACTGAAAAAATAAGACGACATAAGAAAACTGAGAGTTGTCAATGATTATTCAGCACTGTTCTTTCATCACTGTGTGTGTGTGAATGAGCACCTTTTTGGTTACACAGTGGACATTTTATATTTGCGTTAGCATATTAGAATAGGTTTTAGCGTGCTTAGTGCATTACTGGAACGACAGTCTGCATGTCTTTTCTCCAGAGGATGCAGATTCTAACTTTAACTCTAAATATAAACATTGCATCTACTCATATATTTGTTTCAAAACAACATCATTTTGTTCTTACATCATATCCTTGTTAATTGAGTATTGTCTAAGAGCTATTGTGTAATTTGTCAAAAAATTTGAAGTGGTTCATGCAACAAATGCTGCAGTGAAGGACCAAGGAGAACCTCCCAGGAATCCTGCACTCGAGTTCTTGTTAAACATGAAATGTACAGGCCAGAAAGAACTTTCTTCTTGTTCTTACCACCTGATAAGCATGAAGGCATTTTTTTCTTTCTTGTTGAGTGTGTATATGTCTTATTACTGCTGATTTTTTACTACGTTTAGTATTGCTTTCGAAGTCAAATCAATGCCTGTACTTTTCTGTGAAACTAAATCCGCCCCAGAATGACAATTTTCTCTCTTACCTTTGTAAAAGGATCTCAGGTGTTAACCTCTGATCTGGTCTGAGCCCAAACCCATCAACCCCAGGTGAGTCTGGATTGGTAGAGCCGCTGCTGAGTCGATCGCTGCTCTCATAGCCCGACTCTGTCCTCTGAATGGTCCAGGTGTCGCTGCGCAGCAGAGTCTTGGGAACGGCCTTGAGTCGGCTTCCTCTCTGCTGGCCCGCTCTGCTCTCTGACTCCACGGAGCTGTGACTCTCTGTCTCGTGCCGCTGCTCGTCCTCATAAATTGTCATTAAGCACTTCTGTTTACGGTCCTCTCTAGTTCTTGTGTGTTCGCGCTCTCTGCTTGCTTCTGTGCGCGCTCTCTCCTGGGAAGGCGGCTTGCTGCACCGCGGGCTGTCCTGCTGCTGCTGCTGCCGTCGCTGCTCCAGTTCATTCAGCACCGTGTCTACATTCAGCACCTCCCTGATGGGTCTCCAAGTTGACTTTGACCTATTTTGGCTCCCGCTGCCTCCTTTTTCCCAGTGTTTGTGGCTGCCCCCCTGCTCATTGCGTCCTGGGGAAACGCTGATCTTTCTGATGTGTCCCCCACCCTGTGCACTGCATGACTGTCCATGGGGCTCCTGAGATCCTCTGCTTTGATTTGATGACTTCTCAGAGCGCAGAGAGTTCTTTATTTTCTCTACAGGAGGCCGGGGCCCATTCTCTGGGGGAGATGAAGATCTTGTATGCGTCATGTCTGAAGATGGTTGACAAAGGTCATTAGTAGCCTGACCGTTGCTCTGACATTCAGACTGTCCTATCCTCATTGCTTGTTTAAATGTTGCCATCCATGGAGCCTACCTTTGTGTTGTGAAGGCTCGATTCTCCGATGTCCCCTGTCCTTTTTTGATGTTTCAACTGGTCTTTGCAGATTCTCCATGAAGGGATCCTGAAATTTGTTAGGGCTGCCAAAAGGATGTTTCACTGAAGAAGAAAAACAATAAGAACATAAGTTTAAGTTGTACAAACAATATATTGCATTTAAAGTAAATCTGAACAACATTTGAAAATCTTGCATTGACAATAATTTTGGTAAATATTGGCACAATGATATCAGTTGTGAAATATGATTTTCTTCTTCCGTCTTTTCTCATCTGTGCTTCTGACACTCTGTGACCTTTGCACAATGTTAATTGTGTCCAGTGTGAGTATCTGATGTTGTAAGACTCCAGCTCCATTTTACATTAGCATGTAAAATGCAAGTGGAGTATATTAGCCAATAATTACGACAATATCAGTTTGTTAATATTGCACACACTGATATTGTGATGGCAATACATTTGTGATATACGGTCCAGCCCTAAATTTTGATTTCATTTATTTTACTAATAAATCTTTTTACTTCTGAGACACTATGTTAACTGGCTGCCAAGAAAAGCACAGGCTGTTTAAATTTAACTGGATTTGAGCCACAATTTTATTTTGACTGAAGTATTTTCCACAATTAATCACCATCAGATTTTCTGCATGGTGTAAATAAATAGAGAACTTCATGCCAGCAACACTCATAAAAATTGGGGACAGAGCAAAGAGAGGAGAAAGGTTTATATCAGATGCAGGTGCAAAATATGCAATCAGAAATATTTGAGTTACAATTAATTATAGCATGGCACTTAAGCTGTCAAAAACAGAAACTGGTATGCCACCATGATAAATATTTCCACCTGAAACTATGGTCACTAAGCAAAATATTGAATATTAATCAAGCTAGAAGTCCGATAAAGTATAAATGACCTGCATGAGTTGTTTATGGCTGGACTCACGATTGTTCAATAAAAAGACCAATGCGCTATTTTTTTCTATTTGTCACTCTTGTACTGGATTTGAACCTCAGCAGCAGCCATTTTCAGCCTCACACTTTCTTCTTGTGTTGCTCTGTGAGCGCTGGATGTTCTCAACCGATATAACATTTCAACTTCTTCTTTTTCACAACCTTCTATCTGCAGTGTTTGGTCTTCTTGATGATGAACCTCTGAGGTTCACAGAACATTTGTGTTTTTACTGAAAATAATTTAAAACAATATGACACAGCAAAGCAGCAACCTCAAATAGAGCTAAAACGACAAGCTTTATTCTAGACATGAATTTATTGTGTGCTGATATGACATCCTGGACATTGTTTTGACAGCAGTTGCATCATGACTTCTGCTGAAGTTAGTGCTGTGTGCTAGCTTTTAGCTCATGAAGGACAGAACTGCGTTGACAGTCTTAACTGTTTTTGCCATTTTTTTCTTCTTTTGTTGACATCTTTTAATCAATTTGGGAATTAGAAGCTCCTCCCCTTGATGTTTCAAACATTTGGGTAGTTTGACACATCTGCTATCAAACTACAAAAATGGCTGAACAGGAAGGAGTGGAACGCTCGGCAACCTGAACGGTGTCGAGATGTGAAATGGCTCATTTGAGTTTAAAGTGACAACGACAAAATAGAGTTTGCCCCCAGATGCACCTCAGAAAAGGGGTAAAAGAAAGCATGTGGAGCAACAACAAGAAATTCAGACTTAAACTTACAAAGGAAGGATTTGAAAGGATTTTTCCACTTTTAGGTTCACATACTTTTGCCAGTCAGATATAATGTGTTAACGTTTGTCTTTAATAAACTGATTCATCACAGTTTCTAAACGATAAAGTTTAGCAGTTGTCAAAAGTGGTGAAGTCTTATTAAAAAAAAAACATTAAAAACCCCACAAAATAAGGAACATGGTTACGTAATTTCAACAGAAATTTTAAACTCAGTTAATTTTATGACGGTAAAGTCTTATGAAAGTGTGCCACTCCTGTGAGAGAATTTGTCAGTCATGACAAATATAGAAGTAGCTCAAACAGACTTTCAGTTTTATAGATCACCATCCCATCTCCCATCCCTTCCATCCTTCTGCAAATAGGAAACAAAACAAAGTCTTAGAAAAGAACAGATGCTGCATCATTAACTTTGATAAAACACACCTCCGCTGCCTCGGCTGCCAAGCCCGCGGTGTGTTTCCTCCGCCTGGCAAGCAGGTCACGAAGGAAAGCAGCAACAACATGAACTGCGAGCATCTGCCTTCAGATGAGCGTGTTACATCTAACAGCTGCTGTCTTTCACTTTCACATCTCACCTCCTCCTAATTAAATCATTTTCTCTGACGCCGTTTACAGCTGCATCTATTTTTACTCAGCCAATATTGCAACTTTCAAAAGGCCCTTGATCTGAGTGTCAAAAAATAAACACATCACAGGATGATAATTTGAGAACAGATGAGCGAAATTGTACCTAAAGCTTCTGTCAAAGATGTAATAAAAGGAAAAAAGGAAAACTACGTGTGTTGCTGTTACATGTTAAAGCACTGATGGAAATTCCCATCTTATTATGTAGCCTGATGCTGATATTTAGGAAGCTCCTTAGAAAAGTCCTTTTGGACTCAGATCTACTTTTGTATGCCTAACAACTGCCAAGTAATTAACTAATGCACAAATGCATCATGGTTCCTTACTTACTGCAGAGCCCCAATTATGCAAGAACTCCAGTATGAGCCAGTCAGACCAATTTCCTCATTTGCAATGATGGACAAAAGAGCAAATTAAAGAAACAAAGCAATGTAAACTTTAGCAGAATGTGATCAATTTAAGAAAAGAATTGTGATTAACAGCATACAGAGAGCTAGACAATGTTTTTATTTCCTGTGAAAAACCCACAATCACTTACTGACTCACCCTGACTGTTACAAAAGTAAGAATCCTTCCCCATGCCAAAATATCCGGGCAACAGATAAAAGCAAAGCAATCCAAGCGAGAACACCCCCCCTCCCCCCACCACCTCCTAAAAAATAACCAAGCTGATAAATAATGGAGGCAAATGTTTGAAACATCAAGGGGAGGAGTAAGAGCAGCGACGCGTTTGGCCACAGGAACGGGGATTAGGGGCCAGGCGTGGGTGGTAATCTGCGTGCAACAGAGACATCATCCTCATGCAAGGTCTGGGCCATCAGATATGGATAGAAAGTCTTTCTCTGGGAGCTTTATGCCACAATCCCAACCATTACTGTGGCAGAATCACTTCTGTATTTGATGCAGAATCAGTTCAAAGGAATATTTCCTCAGTGGCACTTAAATGTTTGTCTTTGGTCAGTATTTAAAAAGAACAAAACAAAGAGAAATTCACCTCTAGCAACTCCTTGTTCTCATTAATGATGTCTGGAAAGATCAGTGTACAGAAAGACACTCTGCACAGAGTGCTTCATTTAATCAATTTTAGTGGTAGCTTATGTGTCAACATTAGATTGTGAAAGATTAGAATATGTTGAAAAGCAGCCAAAGAAGGGAGATAATAAGACTGGACATGAGGGACATTCTAGGCAAAGCAGTGCTATGCTCTTGCACAGTAAACCTTTTATGGTTACTGACTTTAATGACTGCGGTAGTATTAGTACATCATTATCATAATAAGTTGAAAACAAAATTACTATTAAAACTTAACTTTCATTAAATGCGTCATCTCTGATGTGACAGACATGAGCAGAACGCAGTGAAAGTAAGACAGGAATATTTAAACTGTCAGAGATCACCAAGGATACTTTAACTCTGAATTATACAGCTGCACAATACATGCACAGGGGAAACTACATGCGTATCCCATCTCAAGCTCATACTGCCTGCCTGCTATTAGAAATAAGTAAATGTTTAGCTGGATATTTGTGCTCTTCTGAACGTTAGCTAATTTTAATAACAAAGTAAGTAAATGAATACATAATAAATAGAAATTATCATATAAAAATAATATTAGACTACGGTAATTTAATCCATTTGCATTCATGGTTTTATTTACAGCAAATCCTTCCTTTTTGCTTGTTATGCTACTTTTTAACTATTGTAATATTAAGAAACAATGGTAATTAGAATGTCGTATCAAGTTGATGTGTTTTTGGGATGATGGTTGAATTTACTCTAAAACTGATGAGTGGCTTTCCATCATCATTATAAATCCTCCTAAAACTGAAGATACAAAAAATCAAGAATGTGACTCTTGTTAAATTTTTGAGTTTCTATTGACTTCACTGGATTAAAATCTATCATAATTTGCTGATATACACAAAAAGTGTCAGGTCAAATCAGTGATGGTAAATACATAAATACCATTCAGCTACAGAAAGAACAAAAAGCACATGTTTTAAGTGTCTTTGTCAGTCATGCTAACAAATGGAAGACTTTCTTACTGGTCACATCTCCATTTACTTGGGCTTTGTAATGAGGGCACATAGTGGTTTGTCTTGGTGCATCTTCATTAGAAACTGGACTCCCCTCAGGATTGGTGTAAAATAAAAGAAGAGGTTGGAAATGTCCCCTGACACATTTTGAAGCAACATCCTTCCATTTGGATCCAATCTAGTAAACAAGAAAAAAAAAAACTTAGAAAAGAGAATGTATGTAACGGACTGTCATAAAAAAAAAAAAGATTGAAAAGGTCTAATGGCAGACATCCTAACCTCCTTTACAGTGGCATCGTCAAAAAACATCCATTTTGAAGATTTGGTGTGATAGGCGAAAGCTGAGTAATGTTTGCTGGAGAAACAGATCATCCCCACCAGATGTAGCTCGCTGCGTTTGGCGTTTTCATCAGTGACTCGGTTGAAAAGCTGAAAGACGGTATATTTGATCACTCTCAGCCAGATGTTAAATCCACTGAGTTTTCAAGTTTATGTTTGTATGTAAAATTACACATATGGATCTCTCATCCGAAGAATTGTTACCTTCTCACATACCAGGATCAATGATGTTTTGTGGAACTAACATTCATATCTTGAATTCAAACTTGTTATATTTTGTTTACAAGCACTTAATAGTGGGAGTTGGTTTTTCAGCTCTTACCCCGCACAAGTTTAAACGTGGACCAAGAGACCTGATAACATCGTCCGTGAGATCAGACTGCTCTGCGTCCCACACAAATCCAATAGTGACGATCTCCGGACAGCTCATGAGGACACGACGGATTTTGATGCTCTGACCACAGTCACTCTGCAAAACATTGGACAACAAAGGCATCCACAGTAACATTAATGTATCGACAGGGGGGGAAAAAATCAGCTTACACTACAGAAACACTGGATCCACAAATAGGAAGTGTTGTTTTATTTCAAATACTGTTGAAAGCACATATTTACATACACGTTTTGAAAAGAGTCAAGGAAACAGTTAGCTTTAGTTTTTTGTGCCAGATTGTCTGTTAGACTCATCCAACAACTTCAAAGACGATATGTTTCAGTGGTTTTCAGATACAACCGACAGGCTCAACAACTGTTACACAATATAGAAACAGGAACTTTTTACTTCTGGAACTATTGCAGATGACTTCACAGGATCTCACTTTAAAACATATGAACTAACCCTATAAAATACTCAAACAACTGCTTTGTCATCCAGATGTCCACTTTGATTAAGTAGTAGTCAAAAACAAAAACACAACAGTCTATTTACTGTGAGTTTCTAAGCTGCATGCATACTTGAATCATCAAACAATCGATCCACTGCTGACAAAAGCAGCAGTGTCGCTATTTCCTGCAGGTCAGTTATAAGTTATGCTGCGCTGTTCAGCCTCCACCTCCAAACACACCATATTCCATGCATCCTCACTCCGACAGCTCAGGACGTTGGCTTCCCCCTCAGTTGGTCATGCAGTTTCTAATCACAAGTTATCTGATATTTAAAGGTAATCTCCCAGATGAAACCCACAAATAAAAAATGAAGGACATTATTGAAACAGTATGTAATTTATAGATTTACAACTTAATGTCTGCTCCATGGGCTGCACAGTGGTGCAGTTGGTAGCACTGTTGCCTTGCAGCAAGAAGGTCCTGGGTTTGATTCCCGGCCTGGGGTCTTTCTGCATGGAGTTTGCATGTTCTCCCTGTGCATGCGTGGGTTCTCTCTCCGGGTATTCCGGCTTCCTCCCACAGTCCAAAAACATGACTGTTAGGTTAATTGGTCTCTCTAAATTCTCCCTAGGTGTGTGTGCATGGTTGTTTGCACTGTCTGTCTCTGTGTTGCCCTGCGACAGACTGGCGACCTGTCCAGGGTGTACCCCGCCTCTCACCCGGAACGTAGCTGGAGATAGGCACCAGCAACCCTCCCGACCCCATTAGGGACAGGGGTGTTAGAAAATGGATGGATGGATGGATGGATGTCTGCTCCATTGACGTGAGATCAAATATATATTTGAAAACTAAATTTCTGCCTTTTCTATCACGGAGGATAGAAAGGGCAGAAAAGAATAGGTAAACCCATTTCATTAGAAGCGGGCTGCACCTGAAGAAGATTCAGGAAGATTCATGGGAACAGAGCAGTAAGGTCCACTAAGCTAATACAAGCTGAAAGGGAAGCAAAGGGAGGAAATTCAGATGAGAGAAAAAAACAAGGATAAGCCTTAACACTATTTCTATCCTCATTCTAGTTTTGCACTGTGTCCTTCCAGTCCTTGAGTTTCACTAAGGTGGAAAACACTGACAGTACTCTGCACCACTGGAAGAATCATTTCTGTGTTTGCCTTATGTTACCACGAACATGTGAAACGGATAATCTAACTATTAATATTTAGCTTTCATTAATGTTTAAATTCAGCTGAATGTCTGACTCAACATCTAAAAATACAAACATACTGAGCGATCTCACATTAAATCATGCAGTCATAATCAATAAGTTAGAATTTCAGGTCTGAGGAGACTAATTAGTCAGATTAAAAGTACGTTTTCAAAATAACCTTTCAGCAAGTCTTAAACATACTTTTCATTAAGCCCAGATTTCTCCATAAAATGTTTTTTTTTTTATTGGTCTGATGTAACATTCTAATTTTAAATGCAGTGTCTTCATTAGCTGCAAGCAAAAAAGAAAGAAGAAATTAATGTGTTTCATTTTGTGAATCGAGTTACTGAAATAAATAAATTTTTTAATAAGATCATAAATTATTGAAGAGCTCTGTATAATATGAGCTTGACAAAAAAAATGTCTAATACCTGCTCAAGGATTGTTATTTTCAAAAATACTTTTCATCAGACAAACCAGCCTCATCTGAACATATTCTAATTTAATAAATATGACTGTAAACATATTTTCTTAAAAAGGCAAAAAAATAAGCATAACATACAGGGCAGCTTCGGAGGTCACCGGTGCTGTTTGCCGCCTGCAGCAGTTCCCCAAACATGTCTGACCTGAGACGCTCGTTCTTCCCCAGTATCCGGTCAACCTGTTGACTGAGCACAGAGACAGACGGCACGTCTATAGATTATAGTCTGTTTGCGGTTAATTCACAGAAACATCTCAGAAACATTTATGCTATCTCACTCTATATTTTTTATCATTTATAGATGGGGTGTAAAAACTGTTGGAAAATGTTAAAATAAACTCACATTCTATAAATAAACACGCTAAAGGAGATTGCAATCACATGTATAGAATGAAAAAATATAGTTTTCTTAAACTACAAAATGTCATTTACCTAACTGAGAAATTGTGTTTCTTTACACTCTCCATAGGTGTGTGTATTCTTCCCGTTTTATTTGCCATAACAGTGCTCTCAGTAGGCATAAGCAGGGTTTCATGAATCAAGTTATGTATATTTTTTTTAAATGTAATGGCTTGAAAATTACAGTAGTTTTATTTTATACTGTTATGACAGATGATAATGATCTTGGTGGGATACCAAAGAAAATGTCGTAGTAGCCGGAGTTTAAGTTGTAAAGTAACACAGTGCTGTTGAGCACTGCTGGTTAGTTGGCAGTAATAAGGAGCCTACTCCTTTTCCCTGACAAGCTTGGAAGTAATATAGTAATAATATACGTATTAATTAGACATTATTAAACATTTGATTCAATTTTTTGTGTCAAAAAGTAACAACAACCCAGTAGAGTTTCACGATTTAAAAATTTAATCCCGTAATCAAACTTTCTTTGCTTTCTAATGGTTAAAGCATGAAAATGTATGAATATATTTTACTGTACTCACCATAAAGCCGTAGTCGATACATAATGAACAAACTCTGTGAAAGGGTGTGGATCTGAAGATGCACCACAACAGCGGCACACAAACTGTGAAACAAAGCATGTCACTATTTTAATATATACATGTACAAATTACATAAAAGATTTGGAGACTAATTTTACATTTAGTAACAACATCCATATTTTCGTATGTTTTTCTACACAGTGTTTGGTTCACTCAAAACAGAATTTAGTACAATATAGGAGTTCATGTTGTTACTGACTTTACTTACCTGTTCGTAAAGCATCATAGCAAATTTTTGATGGGTGATGCAGGATTTGGATGAGCACGCATCGGTTGGTGTGTCTGAAACTATGTGCAAATGAATTCGCTCCAGGATGTTCTCCTGTTTGTGCAAAATAGGAGTAGATTAAAAACATACCAGTCAAATTTCAGCAACACAAGTCCAATACTCTATGTTAAAAATAAAACTAAACAATTATTGTTGTCTTTTGTACCAACGTTTAGATATAAAGTGAAATACCAAAGAGAATTTTAGTATTTTATAGTGAACAAAAGCCAAAGTGACACCATACAAAGCACTCAGCAGCGTCGTCCATCAGCCCAAGTTGGAAGCGCTGCTCGTTCTTAAAGGTTTCAGCGAGGGCGTTTCGCAGGCTGTCAGAGGGCAGGACTCGCTCTCTGCTCTGCTGGAACTGATTGAATATACTCTGAAAGAGTTTTTTTGTGAGAAATATTTATGCATCTGAGATAAATAAAAAATAACACATGTAAAATCCTTAGGTAATTAAACGTTATTCTGTGTCGATTTTTAAGTAACCTTACCTTTAATGCACAGAAAATACAGCCATCACCGAGACAAAAGTGGCCAGAGAGCTGCCTCAAGCTCCTCCTGAAGATGTCCAGCTGCCAAAGCACCTGCAGAGGTTCAAAATTAGATCAGTGGTGGGAAATAAAAAATATTTCATTCAAAAAGCTGAAAGCACTGCTACAATACAGATTAGTCACACAATTTTCTGACTGGAAGACGGGTTTGTTAATTGATTGTTTCTAGAAATGGCAAGGGAATTGTGTGGAATTGGCTCTCTGAAGTCCTGACCACAACTCCACTGAACATTTGTGGGACCTAACTGACCAACACAACCACACTGGCGGATAAAGAAATACGATGCCATCCCACAGCAGTGTCTGACCACGCTAGTAATCAAACTTTTCATATGTTCTATTCTTTGTCCATTTGGATTTAAATTTCTGACATCAGTGTTTTTCCTCACCTGGTTTGTATTTTTTTTTATTGTTAATTCAGCTCCTTGAAAAATCTTAATAAGTCTGTTGTTTTGAACCCAAACTCTTGCAGGCATTACAAACTGTGACTTCAGTGATTTCTGAACTGCTATTCATAGGTTCATTTGATAGAGTTAACTATATTTGTCTCTAGCTGACTGCTTGGCAACGCCGGCTGATGAAGCTGAAGCTGAGCTGATTCTAGACACTGGCCAATCGATTGGTGTGTCTCAGCTTTTGTGTAGCGAACAAAGCCTGCAAGTTAAGCCAAACCCACACAACTCTAACACAAAACACAGCAGCTCACTCAGCTGCTAGCAATTTTTAGGCCAATTACCTCTGAATTGCTGGTGTGTGCGGAATTCAGCAGCAAGTCAGGCTCATCGTTAAAACAATATCGAAAAAAATCAAATAGCGCTAAACTCACTCCATGTGGGAGTTTAAAAAAAAATCATGAATGCTGATTCTCACCTGAACAGCGCTGTTGAGGAAGCAGCTGTTCTGGCCAGGCTCGTTCAGCAGACCTTTAGTTAGCGCGAGGGACACCATGCTCCCAGGTTGGTAGGACTTCTTCAGGCCTCCTCCGGTTTTTTTGAACTTCTTCACCCATGCCATGGAGTTAGAACCTGCAGCTGAAGAAAAACTCTGTTTGCATCCTTTGTAGTGAGGTACAAAGAAACACGTTGTACTGTATCCAATAGTGTTTTCATCCTGGAAGGATGACACCCACTGATTGTGCACGCATTCTGTAAAGCAAGGGCTTTCATTGCTGTGACATGAACAGACAATTGATTCGTGACATGACAGGGGCCTTAGACGATTAATCCGGTTCATCTTCAACACAGTTCATTATGTCAGTAACATGAATCACCAGTCTGGCGGTCTGTGAGAGGAATCCCTGCCACCAACCTTCTCCAGAGTTGGCAGGAGACTTGCTGCAGCCGGACATGCTGGAACATGGGAGCTGGTCCTTGGGTGTGGCCACTGACTCCATCCATTTCACCCCCATGCACCTCCACAGCGGTTCGTGGAAAGCATGTCCAGGATCAGCCACAGGGCAGCCTAAGACACGTGCTACTGGGCATTGAACAGCAGCTGGAGGAGGAGAGGAAGAGCTGGGCTGCATTTAAACAAATTTTGAACTCTAAGACAGCCATACATTTGGGAAGAAAATGCATACTAATGCTTACAAATTTAGGTTTACATACATCATGCACTAATAATTTCTTATCTTCATTCACAGACAATGCACGGATCTTGCTCAAAACTCTGCTTTCAAACTTTAAAGAAATCAAGTTTGCTCACAAATAGGCTCTGGTTCCTTTTTAGCAACATCTGTTTGTGCTCGCATTCAATGACTTGTTCAACATTTGTCTGCTACTGTTTGAATCATGCAGCTTGCTCTTAAACTTCCTCTTTTAGGGTAAAAGCTGCATTATGATATCTGAACACCCTAAAGCATATTATTTTATCCCTGTATTCTTTGAGGATGATGCTTTTGATCATGAAATTACATCTGAGGATGTAAAGTTTGGCCTAAATTGGAAAATGTATGCTCTTCTTTATTTTTATATGATTTGGGTTTTTTTTTAAAGTATCATATTTTTTCAAATCTTGCATTGCTTTGCTTGAGAGATTGTTTAAGGTTAAGAATGTTGTTTCACACAGGAATGTCATTGGTGATGCCCCGAGACCACATAATTTAGATTTACCCTAAATTAACATGCTAAGAGAGTAATATTTTGCATGATATTAACTGCTTGTAAGACTTTAAATTAACCTCAAATGGATGGTCCATTACTATTTAGAAGTTGAACAGAACAGTGGGAATTTCAAGTGGGAAAGTCTGAGTCAACTCCCAACCTCAAAATCCAACATGGCCGCACTGCATATAAAATGCAGTTTAATTGTTCTCCTAATGATTTGTATTTCACTCAATCTTTCATATTCACAGTACTGTTTAACCAGCTTTAGTTAAAGGTGTGACCAACATTTGGACATTTGCAGATAAATACACTATTAGTAGTAGCTCACATTGCTAACAGTCACAAGCTTGGTCAGTATGCATAATCAATTAGTAAATCCCTCTGCATTTCGAACTTCGGATCGGAACACAGTTAAGTTGGGTTTGATGTCATTCCTTAATTGAAATTGTTACTTCAGAAACAAAATACAACACAATTTAAGTAACCATTTGCACACATTTCTTTTTGATTGCTTCATTTCATACTAGACATTCTTGAAATATATTTTTCTCAGCTTCTCTTAAGAATTTTTTATAAAGGAAAGATCAATGTGCTTGGGCAACATATCTTACTGTGTACCAAACTTCATTGTTTCTACATCGCTTTGTGTTTATCTTACAAATATTTGATTCAAAATAATCTCTGGTATCCAGAAAACCACTAGAGGCAGCCTCTAGTGGTACTTGTACCACACAAAAAACAGCTGGGAAATTTCTTAACCGAAATTCCTGGCTTATGCTGTTTGGGACTGTGTTGGATTAGGAGAAAAAGCTACAAGAAGGTTAATCACAGACCTCCATTGTGAAAAATGCAACAACTTGATTCAACAGAGTCAAATAATAAACACCAAGATGACAAAATAATGTTGTATAATAATCTTGAAGTCTGTATTATTCTTAGGACATTAGTTCACAGTGAAGAACAAGGTTGTTCATATAAAATTACATTAGCCTTTAACCTGCAACAGTAAACTTCAGTTGTGTACACACTAAGTACCAGATTTCAGTAAACAAGGTATAATAATGAATATTTTCCTAACTTTTCCCATCTAAATTTTTTTCTTTTTTCCTACATGTTCCAAATATTAAAGAAACTAATAAGTTAATAGGAAAAGCATCAACTAAAAAAAGGAGGTAATAATCTAACTGTGACATCCTTAAGCTAATTCATATTTCAACCACTTTCATATTTTTTTTTATTTTGAACTTCACATCTGCAGTCAATGTGGGTCTAGTAAAGAGGAAAAATAATTCAAATGCTCTATATATTTTCTGAGATGCTAATTTATGTGGTTTTATGAGTTTCATTTTTTATTTTATTTTAATAGTCAATACATTTTTTTTGGAGGGGGGTCCTATCTTGGGGTATTTTTCTAATCCTTTTAAATAAAGAAATAAGCCAAAAATAAAATAATTTTATTTAACTTTTTTAGTAATGCATGTTAATGGATTTTTTTTCCCATCTCACTCTCAGTATTATAATTAAAAATCATTGACTTTAACACATTGGGGTGGTTAAAAATAACTATACGAGACTTATAATCTGTGTTGAATCGATACTTACTTTACTCAGGACTAGGTTGGCTTTAACTCAACAGTTTTTATAGTGCATGGTTAGAATAAATGGCTGGGTTAATAATAGAAAGTTACTTGACAAACTTCAAATTACATAAGTATGATCAAATATAAACATGTAGCTCAACAAAGCAGCACAAAATCAGATTAAGCAATGCTGAATCTAATTTAATCAAAGCTGTTTTATTATTATCTTTTGTGTACCAATGTCCACCAGAAAGTCAAATGGTTTAGTATTACTTTACGTGTTAAGCACCTACCATGTGACGCTTTTAAAGGCCTATAATGTTTCCGATAATCGAGCATCTTTGCTTTCTGGTTCAAGCAGGGGGCATGCATACTTTATTGAACGAGATTTAATGATCGGATCCTCTAATTCTCTGCTTTTTGAGCTCATAAAAGCTTCAACCAGCGCGCTGCCACTGTATGATTCTTACCCCTAGTGTTAGAACAGCCTTTGCATACTGTCCAGCTCCTGCTCAGCTACACCGCCAGAAATAAATATGCCGCAACTTGCATTTCTGCCTCCAGTAAGGCAACCAAACGCCACTGCGCTCACCTCCAACAGCGGCGGTCGGGTCTCTTCCACTGAAGTCTGCAGGGCGCTCCAGCTGTCAACGCGCCAAATCCCGCGACTTTTTCCCGGAATGCTGACAACAAACCCGGGCAGAAATCACTGCAGATGTGGGATCCGGGGTGCATGTAGCGGTGCTATCCGTGCAGCGTTCTCAACTCCTCCTTCCCCAGCCTCGGTGTGGTACCGACCGTGTAGGAAACGAAATTTCTCTCCCTCCTTTTTTTTTTTCTTCTGAAAATGCTGTACCGATGCTTGGCCTGTGCCAGAATGTCCAACACGGATTAGTGATGTTTTGAAATTTTGAGAGGTCAAACTCCGCCCCTAGTGTAGCCTCAAGTGCACTGCCGCTCCATTGCAATCCTCAGTCCCTGCATGGAAAACTGAGTGCCGGAGGAAGGTCAGACTTCCAACTTGTCATGATGGTGATGAAAGAAGACATCACATGACCGCACTGGTTTCATAATCATGCAGCACTGTGGGGACTAACCCCTTCCTGTTTGGTGGAGATGCTCTCAGTGAAACGTCAAATCAACATTCAAATTTTAAGGGAAAAACTGAAATGGATAACAGGCATAAACAAATGAGAGCAATAAACTTGCATCTTTTTTTAATATTTATATCATAAGGTGCATAAAGTGCAAAAGACACTGATCTGTTCTCACAATTTTCTATTGAGCTTTTGAAATTTGTAAATATGCACTGTCAATATCTGAGGGACTCTGATGCTGCAGTAAGCAAGAGGGTATTGCAAAAAAAAAAAAAAAAAAAAAAAGACAGAAAAAAAAGAAAAAATGGGGCAGATGGAGAGCCTGGCAGGGAAAGCCTGCAGAGCTTCGCAGGTTATAAGTGGAGGCAGGAGGACTAAAAGAAGCTGATGCAAGCTGCAGTCAGCAATAGTCCCGCTGAACTGTGTGTCTTATTCAAACAGATTTTGTTGCTTCTCCCTAAAATACAAGGATACAAAAAGGTGAAAAGTGATGCCCAGATAAACACAGTAGCTTGTAAAAGTAACAAAACCCTGGGAACTTCATGTGTGGATTTTATTGTGGTTTTATGTGAAAGTGTTGTATAATTCTGAAGCACCAGGAAAACTGGATGTGATTTTCTTTGGTTTCTTTTTGGTTTTCTTTACGACTAACATAGTTTTGCAAAACAACTTTTCTTTTCAAATATGATCGATTTACTTGAATAACTTTTTGCAAAAGAAAAATCTGCTTCTAGAATTAACTTTATTACACTATACCTTTTACCCTTACTTGGGTAAAGTTATTATGAAGTTTTGCTTTGCTTAATTGAATAAAATGTCCTTCCCTTAACAATGATGTTTTCACCAAAAACACACATGTAGCTTATGGTGAAGTGAGACAACTTATTTATACACCAACTTAATTTTTCTGTTATTTACTATCTGGTGAGCCTGCTGTGCCGTTTGAGATCAAGTGAAAATATAATAAACAGTAGATATAATAATTAGAAGTACCTGGTCCTGTTCTAACATCTATACCCCACCTGCTGTATTTGTTTTATGACTTCTATGTAGAGAAAATTTTGAAGTGTTTCTTCTGCCCAAATTTGATCATTGTTGTGGGTCTTAAAATACCAGAATTTGCAAATAACTTAATATTTTTATCTGTCGTGTTTAAATATAAAATCAAATGTTATTATCAGTTACTCACAACTTAACTAACCATATAAAATACTGTTTGCTCATACTTTAGCAATTTTTTTGGATGGCTACCTTTTACTTTTTCTTGAGTAAAAACATGTTGGGATAGTTGTACTCTTATTTGCGTACAGTTTTGGTTAGGCCTACTCTACCCACTAACGGCTAAATTATTTGCCAAGTTCTCTTTAAATAAAGCTCAAGTGCACTGTAACAAGGTAGCCGTTCGCGGTAGGATTTTACAGTGACGATGAAGCGTTGAGGCAGAGTCAGGTGGAAAACAGCAGTGGTTTTATTCTTCACACAACATCAACCAACACTTCACAGGTGAAAACTGCAGTCTTAAATAGTCCCAGCTGTGACGGATCAAACCACCTTTAATTCACAGGGGAATCTCAATTCATCAATATCCACTTATTTAATTAAAATACCTTTTACTAAATATAAACATTTCCATTTACTTTTTATAAATATTTTATGTTTTATCATTACACCAAATGAAACACCACAAAACCCATAAACAATTCCCCCCCCCACACTTTTCAATGGCCTCTCCCGGAGACTATATATGGTGTCTGGACCCCCGGGGCAGTATTTGTCCAAACACCCTGGAGAGGACACAGAAAAGACAGGTGAGTCACTCTACATTAGCACTCCACACCCAACAGATTATGCACAACGCATTTGCTCAGTTTTACCCACTAGTAGCTCATTGCTCTGAGTAACAATTATCCTCCCTCCACAGGCAACCACCTCACTCGTCAATGAGGAGCAGCTGTGCAGAGCCCAGAACAAAAGGCTACATGCTAATGTCTAAAAATACTCAATAAATACAATTAAAACTTCTTGTGTGCAAATTGTTACTGATGTGCAAATCTATGCTTAAAGTGCAGTGCTAAATAAAGTGCTTGTTAATAAAGTGCAAAAATACTTTAAAAATGCAATACAGTGATTTCAGTAAAATAGTCCCAGTAATGAAGATCTCTTCATTACATTTCCTCCCTCCTCTCTTAAAAGCACAGTACCTCAGTCCTCTGACACTCTGGATAAACAGTCAGCAACCACATTAGACTTCCCTGGCTTGTACTGGACTGTGAAGTCAAATGGCTGCAGTGACAAGTACCATCCAGCGATACGGGCGTTGGCATCCCTCATTCGTCTCAACCACTGGAGGGCACGATGGTCCGTCTCTAGAATAAAGTGACGTCCCAAAAGATAATACCTCAGGGCCTCAATAGCCCACTTCATGGCCAAGCACTCCTTTTCCACTGTTGAATATCTCGTCTCCCTGTCAAGCAGCTTCCGACTCAGAAACACCACAGGTCTTCTTTCACCGTCCACCTCTTGTAGAAGGACAGCTCCAAGTCCCACTCCCGAAGCATCTGTTTGTAAGATGAATGGCTTAGTGAAGTCTGGTGTGTGCAAAACAGGATGAGTACATACCGCTTGCTTGAGATCTTTGAAGGCTCGATCACAATCTTCTGTCCAGCACACTTTGTTGGGGGCTGCACCCTTTGTTAGATGGTTCAGTACAGCTGCTCGTTCGGCAAAAGAAGGTATGAATTTTCGGTACCAGCCCACCAAACCAAGAAATCCTCTCACCTTCTTCTTTGTAGTTGGAACCGGGAAGGAATGGATTGCGTCCAGCTTCCCCACTTGAGGCTTTATTTTCCCAAATCCAATGACAAAACCTAAGTACTCCACTTCTCTCTGGGCTACATTACACTTCTTTGGGTTAACAGTCAGTCCAGCCAGCCTGATGCGGTGTAGGACCTCCTGCAGGTGAATCAGATGCTCCTCCCAGGACTGGCTATACACCACAACATCGTCTAAATATGCTGCAGAAAATGCTGAAACATCTCTCAGTACATGATCCATTAAACGTTGGAATGTTGCTGGGGCACCCTGTAGCCCAAATGGCATGACTCTAAATTGGTACATACCAAAAGGAGTTTTAAAGGCGGTCAGCTCTCTTGCCTCTGGTGCCAACGCCACTTGCCAGTATCCTTTGCACAGATCCAGCGTTGTGATGTAGCTTGCTGAACCGACTTTCTCCAGTAGGTCGTCCACCCTGGGCATCGGGTACGGGTCAAAGTTGGACACAGCATTTAAATATCTAAAATCTATGCAAAATCTTAGGGAGCCATCTTTCTTCGGTACCAACACAATCGGGCTGCACCACTCACTACTAGACTCTTCAATTATACCCAAATCCCGCATCAGCTTTAATTCTTTTTCCAGTACTGGAACCAACCGCTCTGGTATGCGATAGCTCTTTTGACGACTCGGTGCATCTTCTTTCAGCCGAATCTTGTGTTGAACCAGTGATGTAAATCCTGGAACTTCTTGAAAAAGCTGAGGGTCCAAGAGAGGTTTGATTTTGTCCTGCTTAGTAGGGGACAGATGAGAAATGTCAACCAAAGCACAGTCTGACATGCTAGTTGGAAAAAAATTTTCAGTCACCTCCTCATCCTCAACTGCTCTCACAAATAGCTCCTGGTGCACAGGCTCTTGTCGGCTGTGGAACTCTTTCAACAAGTTGACATGAAAGGTCTGATGCTTTTTAGCTCTTTCCGGCATGTACAGTTCATAAACCACTTTACTCACTTGTTTGGTGATCTCATATGGTCCATGCCATTTTGTCAGCAGCTTGTTGTCGCTGGTAGGAAGCAGTAACAGAACCTTCTGTCCTGGCAAGAAGACTCTGTCTCTGGCCTTCTGATCGTACCATGTCTTTTGATGTTGTTGAGCTGCTTTCATGTTGTCCTGTGCAAAAGATGCCATTTCCTGCAATCGCTCTCTCATGTTGAGGACATATGCTGCAATGTTTTTCCCCTCTGGCTTAGCGTCTTCCCAACAGTCCTTCAGTAGATCCAGCGGACCTCTCACTTGACGCCCATACAATAGTTCGAAGGGTGAGAAACCTGTGGACACTTGTGGTACCTCCCGGTAAGCAAATAACAGGTACGGCAGCCATTGGTCCCAGTCAGCACCTGTGTCAGAGACAAACTTGCGCAGCATATTTTTGAGAGTCTGATTATATCTTTCCACTAGCCCGTCCGTTTGGGGGTGGTAAGGGGTGGTCTTAAGTCCCTTAATCCCTAATAATTTATAAACCTGCTGCAATAGTTTGGACAAAAAGTTTGTCCCACAATCTGTGAGAATTTCTCTTGGTATTCCTACTCTAGAGAAAAACTGCAGGAGACAATTAGCAACATGTCGGGCTTTAATGGATCTAAGAGGAAAAGCTTCAGGGTACCGTGTAGCATAGTCACATATCACCAATATATAACGGTAACCTGTCGAGCTCCTTTCTAATGGGCCCACAATATCCATGCCGAGCCTTTCAAAAGGTGTTTCAATAATTGGCAGCGGTTGTAGCCGGGCTCGTGCTACTCCTCTGCCTGAAGTCAACTGACATTTTTCACAGGAACTACAAAATTTAGAAATCTGGGTATACATTCCTGGCCAAACAAACCGGCTACTGATTCTACTCAGCGTTTTATGAAAAGCCATATGACCTGCCCACGGAATTGAGTGGCCCAGCTCCATAACTTTGTGCCTGAACTGTTGTGGAAGGGCTAATGTTTCACACTGTCCCTTCTTCTGATATAAAATACCTCCCTTGATTATGTACACCGCATCTTCCAGGAAGTCTAACCGGCGCTGATTAGTTCCTCCCAATCCAGTTACTTTTTCAAACCAAGGTTTTAAAGTAGGATCATCTCTCTGTAGTGCACCTAAATCTGAGGGAATGTCAAACTCAAACAAGTTATTTGGCTTAGACAACTGTTCTATCCCTTCATCACCTGAGCCTTTGAATTTCTCCCTTCTTTTCTGAGCTTTTGACTTTTTAGTTTTTCCTAGCCTTGTTTCCAGAGACTCCCCAAAAAAGGGCAGCTCTTCCAACACCGTCTTTGAACTTTGAGCTCTTGTGACTACATTGCAAGGTTTCAATGGTTCTACTGGTATATCAGATGTAGGACATAAATCCCCTGTATCTCTGTTGGTAAGCACTTGGGGTTCATAGTCTGACTGGTGAATAAGGTCAAAGAGAGTGGGAATATCATTACCAAGTATAACTGAGTATGGCAAAGAGGGAACTACAGCTACTTGTACCAGGTATGTTTGACCTCCCACTGTCAAATACACCTCAGCACTAGGGTAGACATGTTCATCTCCATGTACACAGCTTATTTTAACCCCCACCCCACTTAGCTTTTCTTCTGAGAGTAAGCTAGCACGCACTAGAGACTGGAAGCACCCAGAATCAAGCAAAGCTTCTTCTTTCTGCCCATTAACTAGAACAGAAACAGTGCACACTTTCTTTTCTACAGCCTCAATAGCTGGTCTTGGAACTGAACACAAAAGTGATGGCTTTGATTTAAGGGTGGGGCAGAAGTGTTGTGTATGGCCAAAGTCATTACAGTTGTAACATCTAATATCTTTGACTGAAGACTTGGGAAATGACTTTTTAACATTGGGAGGTCTTTGGGAAGGGAACTGCTTTGAACTAGAAACATTTCTAGTCTGACTTTGACCAGAGCCCTGTTCACCCCCAGTGGACTTACTTGATAGGGCATAGTGAGTCTCTCGGCCAAAATAGGTGCTCTTGCTCCCCTTCCTGGCTGATGTGAAGACCTCCGCAAGAGCAGCTGCTTCTTTTGCCGTCTTCGGGTCACGCTCACGTATCCAGATCTCCAACTCTGGATTAACCATTCTTAGAAACTGCTCCAGAATTATCTGCTCAGATATTTCTTGCACAGTAAATTTATCAGGTTTAATCCATCTTGAAAACAAGTCTTTCAATCGCACATAAAGTTCACGTGGCGTCTCACCTGGTTCAATCTTCAGGCATCTGAAGCGGCGTCGATAAGTGTCAGCAGTGATTTCATATTTTGCCAGAATTGCCTCTTTCACGTTGTCATAGTTCTCAGAGTCAGCCATATCCATTAGAACATAGGCTGTGCGGGCCTTGCCTGTCAGCAGAGGAACAAGACGGACCGCCCACTCATCTCTAGACCAACGACACACCTGGGCCATCCTCTCGAACGTCATCAGAAAATGCTCAATGTCGTCATCCGTGGATAAGGGAAGAAATCTTGGTTCAATTTTGGACCTGGAACCATGAGCTACCTGGACATCACCACCATCTGATTCTTCTTCATGTGCTTCAGCTGTTGTGGGTTGAACATGTGCTTCTGATACATCAGGTCTTTCAAGTACAGCATGCACTTGAAGCTGCATTTGTTGAAATTGATGCTGTATGCTTTTCCACCTTTGCTCCTGGCGGGAAAAATCTTTATCAATCTTCAGGTCTCTAGCCGCTTGAGACCGCATAATAGCTTTCACCAACACTGTCAGTTCCTCCAACTTATCTTCAGGGTTGGTCGCTGCCATGGTCTCCATTTCAGAGGAAGCTCCAGCTCCTTCATCAGGCTCTCCCTCTTGGCCTAGCTTTTTACCACCTCTGGTCATCATCTTCTCACTGTGGCATGAATGGCCCACTTCTGACACCACTTGTAACAAGGTAGCCGTTCGCGGTAGGATTTTACAGTGACGATGAAGCGTTGAGGCAGAGTCAGGTGGAAAACAGCAGTGGTTTTATTCTTCACACAACATCAACCAACACTTCACAGGTGAAAACTGCAGTCTTAAATAGTCCCAGCTGTGACGGATCAAACCACCTTTAATTCACAGGGGAATCTCAATTCATCAATATCCACTTATTTAATTAAAATACCTTTTACTAAATATAAACATTTCCATTTACTTTTTATAAATATTTTATGTTTTATCATTACACCAAATGAAACACCACAAAACCCATAAACAATTCCCCCCCCCACACTTTTCAATGGCCTCTCCCGGAGACTATATATGGTGTCTGGACCCCCGGGGCAGTATTTGTCCAAACACCCTGGAGAGGACACAGAAAAGACAGGTGAGTCACTCTACATTAGCACTCCACACCCAACAGATTATGCACAACGCATTTGCTCAGTTTTACCCACTAGTAGCTCATTGCTCTGAGTAACAATTATCCTCCCTCCACAGGCAACCACCTCACTCGTCAATGAGGAGCAGCTGTGCAGAGCCCAGAACAAAAGGCTACATGCTAATGTCTAAAAATACTCAATAAATACAATTAAAACTTCTTGTGTGCAAATTGTTACTGATGTGCAAATCTATGCTTAAAGTGCAGTGCTAAATAAAGTGCTTGTTAATAAAGTGCAAAAATACTTTAAAAATGCAATACAGTGATTTCAGTAAAATAGTCCCAGTAATGAAGATCTCTTCATTACATGCACTTAGATTGCATGGAGAATGAAGATTGATGTTTTGATCTTGCATGGGTTGCATTTAAATCTATTGAGTGGGACACTCTTCTCACGAATTTCATTACATCAATGGTTTGGTTTTGCTACTCTTCCATAATACCCAGCACCGTGGTGCAGAACTAAGGGTTGTCATCTCAACAGATCCCCCCATTTCTTTCATTGAAGTTTAGGTCTTAATATAATTAAATGTGAAACTCTACTGTTTTGTAAATTTCGCACATTTGCATATGTGGGGATCAGAAAGGGCTGCAAAAAATCTGAATCAAAGTCATTTTGGTAAAAACTAAGATTAAATGAGTTCAACTGAGTTAATCACTTAGTTAATAACAAAAGGATGGGATGTGAGAACTAAAATCAATCATGAATCAATATCAGGTAAATTTGTTGATGCCCTCAATGGGTTTTATGTAAACTATCTTAGAGTCCAAGTCAGTTTCATCAGTGACAGGGACTGCTAGAGAACAAAAAACAACCGGAAACATTTTTATATGTTTAAAGATTGGAAGACATGTGCAATATTTTCTTTCCCACTAAAACATTTATGTGAAAGAGATAAAGATGTGCAATCCGCAGGAAGGAATGGATGCGTGAAAACAGCACAGAGTTTGTTGGCTTATTTTAGTGACACTGCATATTTTTGTAACGTCAAATGTGTTAGTGCTATAAACCTTGAAACCTCCCTTGGGACACATAAAGAGATGTTTTTGTATTATTTATAAAGTATGTCTGCAGAGGGGAAAAAAATTTACTTGATTTTTGTCTTGGAACACCCGGATATGGAACACCCGAACTCTTTTCAGATCAGGCGTCAAAGTCAATACTGATGTTCTAAAGGCTATTTTTGGAGATAGATATGTCTGTTTTATTTTTATTTTTTATTTTTTTGCAGGTTTCTGTGAACTGCTAAGCCATAATGTAGCTGTACAATCCACATGCAGTCTCTACAGACGTGTCAGTTTTGTTGTAGATTCCTAAAGTTTCTTTTTTTTTTTTTATTAAAAAAAATTACACTAAGCACAGCCACATTTATTGTGGTTATATTTACTTTCCACCATGTACCATAAATATCCCAAAAGTATAGAAAATATTCTTAATCTCTGTCTGATTAAAGTAACTTATGTCTTCATTTGTTTTAACTCATCCTAAAGCCTGTTCCCTGGGAACTTCATCCTGTTTATCTCCTTCTCTCTCATTTTAGCTGCAGTGGCCGTTTCAGATATGGGCGACATGGGCAACCGTCCAGGGCAGCATCTCGTGGAGGGCGGCATAAGACCTCAGCTAACCTCCGGATCTTCCCTCATCCCCACTGGGATGTGAATTTTACAACAATCATGGTTCAATCATGTGGAAAATCTGGAAACGGGGCAGAAGTTTACATTCCAGCAGGACTATTACAAACATGCAGATCTACAATGGAAAAGATCGACTTATATGTGTTAAGAGTACATACAGTCAAAGTCCACACATACCCTTTTCGGATCTTTATATGTAAAAAAAAATTGAAATTCATGCATCATTTTTATTTCACTATATTGTTATACACTGCTTTGTGGTGGTCTGTTATATAAAATATCAATGAAATACACTAAGCCTGTGGTTGTAACAAGACAAAATGTGAAAAGGTCTGCTGTTAAATGTCTCTTTCATCACTGATTTCCAGATTAACCCACCCTGATGAATATAATTTTGCTCACTGTGAAAGCTTCCCACATTCGGCACAAGGCTTCATCTGAAGAACCGAATGTTTTGCACTTAAAAAAAAGAGGCTAAAATAAACTTATTTTATCCTTTATTGCTGCTTGAACTACTCACACACAATGTTTTGAACATGACAACAAAATGGCTCAAGTACATACAATATACAGTATGATGATGATGAAAACATCATCGTTTTTTTATGGGCTTATGCCTGTTAACACAAAATATTCATCTGATTAACAGGTCTTAAAATTTAGTAGAACATTTCTGACCTGATTAAAAGAAATGCATAACAAAAATCACTGCCTGTTACATGATCCAAAGAACTACTTTAGCAGAAATCTGTGTGATAATATATGACCTTTCACCTGTTCTAGTAAAGGTCAAAACTAAGTTCATGTTCAAAGGTTTTCTAATGGGTTTGTCCAAAACTTCAACACCCAACATGTTAAATGAGGCCTGTAGAGTCTATGATGAAGCTCTTTGGAGTTGATCATTTTTTATGTTCTGGTTTGTCTGACAGAGGAACCTTGGACAGTTTCTGTTACTGTGGACACTAGAAACTGTTTCGAATATTTTACAGATTGCTCCTCACTCCAGGCTCGCATTGTGTTATAAGGCCTGAGTGCTGCAGACTTTTCAGCCCCCAAAGCTTCTCCTTTCATAGACACATGCTGTTGATCTGATAGTGAAGTGCATTTGATTAGCAGCACCAGGCTGCTATTTATCATATTGCTGTTTACTTTCTCATGTTTTGACCCTTGGTTTAGTTTTCAGTAAATCACATCTAGTGTAATAAATTTGTATTTAAGGTTGCACTACCCGATTTGTAGGACCTGGATGAACTAGATAATAGGAAATATATGTCCTGCTTTTACTCAGAACACTTCTTAATCTTAATAATATTTAACCGAACATTTTGATGTTGCTTTGGTGCTTAATTGTATCTAACAGACATAGTTGAAGACAGCATTTATATACTCTTATATACTTCCCCCGTTGAAAACTTCCACTAAATGATAAATGACGACTTTATTGTACAGAGCATATATCCAAATGTGCAAATGTTATGTACATAAAATATTCATCTTATCATTTGAGTATTGTTTATTTACAGCCTACTTACGGATATTGAATGCAAATTTTGTAATGTGTCATTAAAATAAATACTACTGTAAAGAAATGCTGTAAAGAAATTACAGTGGTGAAACTAACTGTTATCCGTTCTGCAGGTTGATCTTAATCACTAAAGGCTGCGTTGTGTTCTCATGTTCTAGCAGAGTCCTCTACAGGTCGTCAGACTCAGGCACACTGAAGGACTCCAGGGTGATGGTTGGTAGGATGAGATGAGTGCCCTCAGATATCCACCCCTGGGCCGTCCTGTTGAACGTGGGCCGCTTGGCCTGGGGATCGCTCAGCTCCTGGTACTGCGGCGGGTTCAGGTCCACCTCAGGGAGCTTGAATGTGATTCCTCTTGGAGCTTTTTCAAAACCACCATAAGGAGTGGCAACCCTGCAGTTCAGATCAACATACCAATTGCTTTGCATGCCATAGCCTTCCCTTTTGGATTTATGAATTTATAACCTTCCCTTTTGGAAGTACATATAAAAGTCCAAAGTGTAGTTTTCTCACCGGTTGAAGCATTTATATTCAGGGAGCTCCTGCCGCGGCTCTGGCTCTGGCATTCTGAGTTGCAGAGACTCAGCAAGGTGGGGGTCACTAAGGATCACCTGTTCCCACGGTGAGTGATAAGTCTTATGCACAGGCCTGGTGTCCAGCTTCTCTGCAGCCATGTCTGCGAAAAAAGAGAGACGAATGTGACAACTGCTTTCGTATCACAACAGGCTGATCTATCAGTTTGGATTTCTGACAAGGCCTTTTTGTTTTTTCAGAGCTGTTTTCTGCAGCCTGAAATTTTCAAAGTGGATGCGATTAAAATAGCTACAGTGGCAACTTAAAATAGAACATTTCAAGTGTGCGCTCATTGTATGATGAGTTAAGGCTTCACCAAAGCATTGCAGAAGTACTACAGGGCTTTAAAAATGGTAACAATAAGTAGGACTCTCCAGTTAAATCATCTTTCTGGACAGCCCTATGATGAATCAATTGTCAGGAAATAAAACCAGATAAAACTGATAATAATTTATGTTATTGTTTCAATCAAACACTTATTTTGTTAGTTATATATATATATATTTATAAATATTTAAACGTATTCTTGGAGTGAATCGTTTGTGTTCGATGATGTTATTGACCATGATGATGATTATTAATGTTATTATTATTATTAAGTGCAAGCTGAAATCTTTAATATCCATGTAAGGAAAGGGGCGTAATAAAATGCACAATTACCTGAAGCTGAATTTTCAGCGCTTCCATTTGCCGGTGGCTCCACCTTAATTTCCACAGAGTGTGTGTTCTGATTCAAAATATCATTCTGCAAAACAGCATATTAAGGAACATCTAAAAGGCTATGGTATCAGACATTTTAAAATGTCCATTGCTTAGTGGCTTCATTTATATAGATTAAACCAAGAAACCAGTTCCAGTCCCACAGCTTATCATCATGCACTGATAAACATGGTAGCAGCTCTTCAAGTTAAGTGCCTAAGCAGCCTCTCAGATGAAACAGCTGCAGCTTGTCACAGCTGTTGTCTGTGTGTTCTACCACTTTACCTCAAAGAACATATTTCACTTAGAAAACAGAGGAAACAAAAACCCTATACAGATCCATGCCAGAAAGATAAGATAAGCTTGGATTATATCTAATCATCTGAAGAGATTTAGAGCAAAAAGAAGCGGACTTACACTCAGGAGAGCGTTTGCTTCGTTTTGAATGCTTTCAAATGTGTACTTCTCAGACCTCCTCTGTCTCATTTTGAAAAGCCGAGAACCTCTGTTGGAGAGCAGCGACAGCTCCTCCAGCATGATGTCCTTGGGAGTGCTGAGCTTCTTTCCCAGGTCCATGACTCCTGACACCCAAAAGAATTTGTTTTTTCATTTTGTACATAATATTCTAAGCAGATAATTATGCCAACACCTGACAGATATGGTTGACAACAGCATAAACCGAGGAAATGATCAATTATTAGTCAAAAATACCTTCTGGGTTTCTTGAAATGCAACTCAATGAAGGCCCAAGGAATAAAATGAGATAAGTTTGAAGTGTGTGTGGCAACAAAAGCCACATAAAAATCCCAAATAAAAAGCAAGGTTTATTGGTATAGCACATTTCAGGAACGAGGCAGTTAAAGGTGCTTTATGTGACAAACACAATCAACTAAAAAAAGAAAGAAACATTGCATCATAGTGGTGGTGAAGTAATGAAAGGTTGTACTTATCATTTATCAAAGCAAATGGGTTTTTTAGCCTTGATTTAAAGGCACTCACTGTTTGACTATTTTCTGGAAGTTTGTTCCAGATACATTAAAAAAAATAATATTTAGGTTTTCTGGCCAACAGTTCCAAAAACCATACTAAATTAAGAGCATCATTATGTCAGAATAATTATACTTAAATAAAAAGAAAAAGTAGTCATTAAAAAAATTACTCAAGTAAAAGCAAAATATAAATATATATATATTTGGTGGAATTACTACTCAATTGATGAATAACTGTTTGATCATAAGAATAACTGATCATAATGTCTGATTCATTTTGTAGAAACCATGTAGTCACATAAATTATCACACTTTTAAATAATAAATTTAAAAAATGCTAAAACTTCCTAACATCTTTAATAAATTCAGATTAAGGCACAAGTAAAACAAACATTCTTTTTTTTTTTTTTTTTTTTTTTACAAAACAAATAACTACAAAACCTCACTTCAAAATTACTCAAGTAAGGGAGCTGTATGGTGAAGTAAAACTCCTTCTGGGAACACAAGAGAAATGTTACCTAGGAAAACACAACTGAGTAAATATAATTATGCTGCCCAGCTCTGGGTATGTCTGGTGGAAAACTGAAACTACAAATGACCCTGAATGCATCACCCTCATGACAAAAAATGGAGATGGATAATGAACCTTAAGACCTTCCATCAATGAACCAATATGTACAGTCAAACCTACAATGGGGTAAAATCAAATATATTTATGCACTGGAAGGGATCAGTCAAAGTTTAGATGCAAATAAATGACAAATATTTGGTAAGATTTCAAATTGATGCTCACAAAAACAATCTATCCAATCTCAGTAAACCTGATTTTGCCAAGTGAGATGGGAGAAATTCACTCTCTAGATATGTAAAGCTGATAAAATCAGACCCCAAACTCTCTCAAGCTAGAAAAGCTGTAAAATGTGTTTCTATAAAGCATTGACACATGTGGGCAAAACACATGCGCAAGGAGAACTTTTCAGGTTTTTGTGTGAAAATATTTTTGAAAGCATTGCATAATTTTGCTTCCACTTTACAACTAATTGAATATTTTCCATAGACATTTATTGGGTGAATTTTAAAAGTTTCTTGGGATTAAGCTGTGCTTAGATCTGTCTAAATACTCTCTAGTTTAATTTCAAATGACTATTATCGAAATTTCAATTTTAGCCAAATAAAATTTCATCAAAACTTTTCCTGTTTCTATTATTCATTACGAGTCCTGCTCCCAAATTAAGCCATCATTGTGCTTGAGCTTAGTTTTTGGGTACAAGATGTTTCCTCATTCACGTGCACAGACAGAATGCGCCCCAGCTGTTGCAGACCTTCATGTTGCCCAGTCAGCTTCACAGTTGCTCTGAAAAAGCTTCCCTCCCATCTTTCACCAACACTCCCACCCAGTTAGAAATAGTTTATAGTGAAAGAACAACGACGAGGGATTAGGCAGCCTTCACAGTAAATCATCCCAATGTATTTATGGCTCACACTGGTCAGTAGCCCTGACATTTTGAACTCTACTTTTTGCTCTGACTCCTTATCGCAACATGGAGTGTTGTGCACACAGCGTCCGAGTGCCTCTTCCTCTTGCTCCTGCATGTCTCTAGCTATGAACTGGGGCTTGAATGAGAACATAAAAGAGCCTTTAACAGGACAGATGAATCTGCTGTCGTGAGTGAGCAAAGAAAGACTATAATTCTGTGCTACATCTTGGGTTTTATGGAAATAACAAGTTAAGTTTTGTATAATTTTGCTATTTGGAAAAATATATGTTTTTTGAAGTGCTGGAGTGAGGTCAGCATAAAGGAAGATGCAAAAAGGCTGGAGAGAAACTCTCACTGTTAAGGCATCAGGACACACTGCTGAGGTACCTGGGGTCTCAAGAGTATTTGAATTTGCAGAGGATAGGTTGACAAATACAGTAGTTGCAATCGTCCCGCTTAAAATAATTTACAATTTTTCAAATGAAAAATTATTTAATTTTACCCCAATTTAAGGAAAATTTAATTTTGTTGAAACTCAAATGCTTACAAAGTCATGAATTAAAGCTAATTCATAAATCATTGTGCTTGAATCTGAGCTAAAATGTTTACTTTTTGTGAATTGATTGAAATTTTGTCCATGGCTGCCTTTGAATGCAAAATTAACTTTGGTCCCTCCTATCTAAAAGAAATATAAATGTGTTTACCATATAGCACAATGCCTTTCTTCTCATTTTGATCCTGATTAGGCTTTACCTTCAATTTAAAACAAAAACCTTTAAAATGGTAACTTCTCATATTGATGCACTTTTCTCTTAAACAGAACTCCAGAATTGAAAACAAACTACTCAAAATCATAAAAAAGAGCCCACTTAAAACTTGTTTAAATTCATAATATGTTTTAAGAAGAAGAAAATGAGGAACTTTCTGATCTGAACTTGAAAAAGTGAGTGATCCCCCAAATCTAATTCTGCTCAAGCTCTCATATAACATTAGACTCTTTCTCATTTTACTTTTATAAAATGTATTGATACAATAAATCGGTATTTTGCAGATTGAAAAAAAATGTCAATCTGTCAGCATAACTCTTAATATTAGAGTGTTTGCTATTTTACAATAATGTTAGAATCTACATAGAGCTTTTAATATCTTTGTAATCACATCTCAGTTGCATCCTCTTTTGTGGTACTTCAGGCTAAACTCAGCGACATGCTCATTTAAATTTGTTAGAGGTTAAATTACCAGTCTGAAAGGTCAAGGATTAATCGTGCCCTAAGTTTGTATAAGTTGCCATGCATAAACCATGTCCATCAGTGCCAACAGAAGTGTTCAAACATTAGGTCGCTCTCAGCTGTTGGTGAAGTCCATCTTTTCATTTTGCTAATCAACTGCAGAACTCAATGCTAGTTTGTAAAATAGCTAAATAATAGTTAAATGCTTTGTTGTGTTCATTTACAGGAATTTTTACTGAAGAAACATTTTACATGCAAAACAACAAGTAAGTCAGGCTTAAACAGAAGCCTGACTTCTGTTTAAGTCAGATGAAAAAAATAAACAGACACAAAAATGTGAAAATGTGTGTTTAGTTTCTACCCAACATAAATGTCACATGTAGCTGGATTCATCTTATCCCCCTGAAGCACCACTCTCCATTATTGCAGATTGATTTTAGTTATAGTATCAGGTTATTGAAGCGCTCCTTTTTAAGACGCGCCCTTACCTGTCGTTGTGTCCCTGCTGTGCAGCCCGTATCCTTGAAGGGGAGACACGGAGACGAAGGGGTCAGTGGTGTGATCTTTGCTGATCTTCACGCTCACAGACACTAAAGCCAAACTGTGAGTGTGTCTCTGTCTCTGTTGTGAGTGGAATGCAGCTTACATCAATAGGCTAAATTTAACCTGTCAAACACTCAAAGCCACTCTCAGACACCATGAGGCAAGGATAGTGAGGAGAGGAGAATAGATGATGGGATGTGGATTTCCACTCGGATGTTCTTGGGAATGAAGATTCCCCCACTTGAGAAAACTGTTTCTTTGTTTCTGACCCTTTGGGGACGACATGACACATCTTTGAGATTTGACGCAGCTTTGAGTTTAACATGCCTTCAAAGTTGGTATGGTCCTCGACATGGGGCGCAGCTGCAGTTTCTAATTCTCTCTGCAAATTCGATTCCTGTTATTCTGTGTAATAACTGACTAGCGTCTGTCTAATTGGCTTAGCAATATTAGTAGTAAGGACTTGTAAACACAGTCAAAGACAAATCTGGTTTTTTTTCTTGTGGTTGCACAAGCCAACACATTCATCAAATTTTTAAAAATGTAGAAAAATTCAACTTTTAATTTGAACACATGTATTCAGTGGAATTTGATTCATTTTCTCCTGCAATAGTTGGCCAGATGAGACTTTCATAAGGCTTTTTAGCAACAAACACTCAAATTGGATTTGGAGTAAAGCGGAGAATATGTGAAAATTGGGCACTTCAATCCCATTCGTTTCTCCTCCATAGACCCAGGGAACCTTGTGTAAGAGCATAACATCATGGACCTACACATCTTCTGAATTTTGAATATTTACAGTTCTCTGTCTAATTCAAAAGACATGTAGATTCATTTTAGACTGTTATTTTCCAAAACTAGAATATGTGTGATCGGTAAATAAAAAGAAGCGCAATCCAAGGACAGAATGGGTTTCATGTTAAAACATATCCATACATTTTAAAAAGTGGATAACAAGTACAGTGTTCATATTGTTTATTGGTCTTAAAAGTGACAAAAGAAAAAAACAAAGAAAACTACAGAAAGAATCACATGGCTGCATCATGGAAAGGCTCAAAACCACAAATCTATTTGTGAAACACAGCACAGTATGGGTACTGATGAATGTGATAATACACACATTTATGTGTGAAACAACTATTTCTTCTAAGTTAATTCATTAAGTTAACCACTGACTCCAACACTTCTTCACACATAAATATATTTGGAATTACATTGTGTAAATGTGCAAAAAGACCCTGCAGGATAGAGAAAAAATGCAATGCTCTGTGTGTATGTGACCGTCGGTGGAGAGGAAACAGCTCTGTATGTTTTGGTGCAGTGACAGGGATGAGTTACTGACACATTTGTGGAGAATTATGATATATATGAGATATTTACATAATCTGAAATAAAATTGCATTGTAAAATCACAACACAGTCCACAGCAAACTTGATTAAAACATTTTAGGGAAAGTGATCCAATATAGCTACACTGGAGCTGACAATACCTTAAAAAGCCACATGTGTTTATTCTTCACAGGAATTGATGGTAATAAATGTTATTGATAAGAAAAAAATTTCATTATACAGACAAAAACTAAGAATATGTGAAACAAAATGAATATATCATCTAAAACACTGCTGTCCAAGTCACCAAAACTTAAATGCCTTCTTATTCCTCTTCTTCTCAAAGAATTCACCCTCAAAGTACAAACAAAAATCATACAAAATAAATCACCCCCAAAAACAAACCAAAAAACATACTTGCTTAGTACTGAATTAAAAATTGTTTCATACTGGGTTTTAGTTTGTTAGATATTTTATTTTCTTTGATAAATCAAATAATTATTTTCTAAATAAAAAGATGCAGTTTCTACTCTTTATCCACTCAATACTAGCTACTTGTTCACATATTTTGTTTTACTGAGGTGTTCTGCTTATGTAAAGTGGTTTAAAAGAAATCTGAGTAAAGAAAAGAAACTCTTATCAAGGACAATTTGATTCACAGCATCTTGCAAAACTATTCTAACCTCCTTTTTGTATTACAACCACAATAGTTGACATAATATCTAACATGGGCTTTCTTCCCTTGCTACTTCTCAGTAATATTAACTTCTTTGTGTTGTGCTATAAAAATGAGATAACTTATTTGGACTTTGCGCTTTGAATTCAAGACTGACAGGTCTTAAGGGCTGGGCAGGTCTGAACGGGGGCCCGTAAAAGGCTGGTTTCTCCCTTCTGCTCAAGGACAGTGCTTGGAAAGATGGAGCCAGATGCTCGTAGTGACCCTTTCTCACAGCAGCAGAATCGAGAGAAACCCGGCGCTTCCATTCCTCTGGAGGCTCAGGCAGAGATCTGTGATGTGCTGCTGCCATAATACCAGACGCAATGGAGAACATCGGATTCTGGAACACGAAGGCCTCGTCCACGGAGCCAATTGGACTCCTTGATGCTGCCTCCCATGGTGACAGAGGTTTCCTGTGAAAGGATGTTTGTCTCTGTATGGGAGAAAAAACTGTCTGGACTCCAGGCGTGCTCAGAGGTGACAGAAGTCCAGGTGAAGGCAGTGAATTCAGTCGCTGTGGGAGGCTCAGGGAGCGGCTTCTCCCAAAAACCTAAAAACAGAATCAAGAGCTTAGTATTCAGATGCAGTTCTGCAGACTCTGCTGCCATCCCTGGGCTTCTTTTGGCCTAAACAGGTGAATGGTATTTCAATAAAGCAGCATTTCAACCTTAATGATACACTTGAACATGCAGGTGTAGGAAATCAAGAAAATGCAAGATTTGTTTTCTGTATATCACATTTAGTCAGTCAATAATGCATTAATTAAACTCTGGACTGCTGGTATTCCATCAGTAGGGTTTTGGTCTGGCTTTAAAACCTTTATATTGTGTTTTGAAAAGCAGTCCATGTTTAAAATATATTTTCTAATGCCACTCTTGACACTATTCTGGAGACTTTTTGAGGCTCATTGAGATTCCTGAAAACATATAAGGATCTAGATCCCACAACAACTAATTAGTTGGGATCTTACAACTATTTGTAAGATCTCACAACTAAAAATATGAAAATTGGTTTCTGCTACGTTCATATAGCAGAAAAATATGAAGATCATACAACTTACCTCATGTTTCTTTGAAGACCTTAAGACAAACAGTTGAATGTAAAAAATTATACATTTTACACTTTTGGAACTATTATTTTGCCAGTGTCATCCTCTTTCATTTGAAAATCCAACCCAAACACAATATTTGTTATGTGTCTGTTTGTAGGAAGAATATCTCTTTGCACATCCTCACAGCTAAATTGTTTTCCATGATAAATACAGTCTTCTCAGGCTTTAAGTTTAATATTTTTAGAAAAAGAAAATACATCTTATCCTAAAAATTTGATTATTTTTTCAAATCTGGAACGCCATAACATAATATCTTGGTTAAGGAGTTATTACTTCCAAACATGCCTGGTCATATAAAACCCTAAATTACAGGTCTTTGTTAAAAAAAGACACTAGGCGTCTGTTTGGTTTCTGAGTTCAGATAATTACTTTCGATTACATCACTACTGCCATTACAATAATACAACTATGAATTCTACTACTCCTGGTGGCATTAATGCCACTAATAATAACGGCAATAATGTTTTTTTGTTTTGTTTTAATTATTAATTATTATTACCATTAATAATAAATATCATTATTATTATAAATTACAGTTATAATAATTATTAATAATATTATTATTATTTTATTTTTTATTGCAGCATTTGTGTGTCCTGTAAATGCTTATAAAGAAAACAACTGGGAGGTAAATTATGTATTAAGAAACTAAACAAAATAGGAATTTAAAATCTAAATCTTTTTTAATCTGCATTTCATTTTCTATTATTTTAAATTGGATTATCAAATGTAGTGAATTGTTCAATATTAATTCTTTAGAGGCCAGTTCATCCTTGAAGTCTTTTTTTTTTGTTTACCTGCATCAAAATGAATTCAGCAATTACAGCTTTTGTTGTAAAACAAAAGCAACTTAAACTGAAACCATTTGAAAATAATGCTTAAGGTATCAAGTAGTTTATTTTATAAGCATTTTGCTTGAGATTTCTGATATAAACAATTCCATAGTTCACATGTCTTAAAACTGGGTTTTAAGACATTTTTAAGACAAATTTTGCTTATAGACAAGAATTACAGTTCCAAGCTTTTTAAATTTGCAGAATGTTTAGCTAAATGAGTGAAACAAACACATACAAGTGGGCATTCAACTCAAAAGAGTGAAGTAGTGAGACAGGAGGAAGCATTGGCCACTCAAAGCAGTTATCAGCACACATAAAAGACAACAAGTAGGAGAGGAAAAAAATTTAATAGCATCACAGTGCTACAAGAAGTTCAAGAAACAGTATGTCAGAAAGACAGAAATACAAACAGGACAGATTTGTTTAGATTTTATTCTGAATTACTAATAACATTAATAAATTTTCTAGCATTAAAGTATTTGTAATTTATCAGCTTTCAAGAATATAACCTTCATTTAAATAATTTTTTTTGTTAATGACCACATGATAGAGTCTTTTATCAGTTGCAATATAATCAGAGTCTGGAATGAGACTGAAAAAAATTATAAATTGTGTGCAGAAATTGAAATGCAGTCACAGATTTGACCCCAAACATATTAAGGGATTAAAAATACTCTTTCAAAGTGGCTGGATGGGCCAGTCATTGTTATCCAGATAGCTTTCAAGTGAAAGAAATATTGAAGATGATTTGATTTGACCAGGAGGTTCATTAATATTTACTGCTACATATGCAAACATTGTACCTTACCTCTTAAAAATACAAACTAAAGGGACTAGAAGAAGACTCTCTGCAGATATTATTGCTTATAAAAGCACATCCTGAGAACCATTTAACATTAACTTATCTTCTGATGCCATGTCTTCAACCACATTCCATGTTTTTGGATGGTAATGTGTCTTTTTTTTTTCTTAGGAACTGTTGTGTTTCTCTGTATGAGAAATGTCCTGAGATGACCTCCCAAATGGTGCTACATTTATCAAACTAAATGAAAATGTATTTATTTAATTAATAATTGCTACATATGTTATTTTAATAACTTTTCATGAGATCTACTTAGTTAATCCTCTTAAGACATTTGTGAAGCCACCCAGATGCAGATGTACTAATGTGACTGTCGTCTCCGGCTACGCCAGAGCATGACCATGTACAGTGTTATACAGAGGAAAGCATAGCAACAGGTTTCCACTGTTTTCTGGTCGCTGCCGGCTTCTTAGCAGAGAATTTTGGCCGTGGAGCCATTTGACGCACGCCTCTAGCAATGAGAGATGCAGGAGAGAAAGCTGAAGCAATGGTGTCGCTAACAGAAGACGAGTGCTGAGAAGTCGTGCTTGCAGGTCGGGAGCCTTGTGCTTGCTTGCTGCTTGTGTGTGGGGCAGCACTCATGACAGCAAGCTTTTCCTCCAAATGCTTGTCTGTTGAAAGCTGTTCAGCTGATCTTGTGCTTTGAGTGGAGAAATTTGGGACACTTACCGATTTAGGAGCCTTAGCAGGAGCCTCTGCCTTGGTTTGGCCAGCAGGCTCAGAGGGATTATAAGGAGAATAGGAAGAGTCAGCTCTTTGCTTAAGGCTTTTGGTAACTTCAAATTTTGACACAGGGGTTGGTTTAGGACTGGGGCTTTTAGCCTCAGAGGCTGAATCATAAGTGAACAGAGATGAGTCCAATTGGTATGGCTGATGTTTCATGATATCTAAGGCGTTGAGTTGCTTGGGGGATGACTTAGGTTTCTCTTTGGACTTGGGCTTGGGTTTGGGGCTTGTGGAAGGGGGCTGCTTGGCTGCTGATGGAGGGTAGAAAGGAGACAGAAGAGGATTATATGACAGGGGGGGTGGGGCACGAATATTGGATGAATATCTCCAAGAGTTAGGGAGAGATGAGCTTGGGGAGGGGGATCTTGTTTTGTTTGCTTGCACTGTTTCACCATCAATGACAAACTTCTCCATGCGAGACTGTCTTTTAGCAAATAATTTTGCTCCTTTCCCTGACATAGTTGTCCCATCAGCAGCCTGTTTAACACTCCTGTCTGGGACTCTGAGCTTTGGAAAAACCTCTAAAGGTTTTGGTGCCTGAAGGTATGACTTCTCTGCCTGTGGTAGGAAAGGAGCAACCAAGTTTGGAGAACTGTCTGACTTATTCTTTGAGTGTGAAAGTGGGCTATAAGTAGGATTGTGGGCCTGCTTACTCACAGGGGATAGTGACGGCTGTTGACTCCAGCTATTTGCGGTTGGCTGAAGACGGAGCGGAGAAGAGTTGACCGGAACCCGGGCATTGGCAGGTGTTTGAAGTGATGCCTCTGTTTGATCTGATGCCCAGTGGCCAGCCATCTGTTGAGGTTGAGTCCAATCTTGCTGCTGTAAATAATGCTGACCATGGAGGCCGATGGGGCTGTGAGAGGGATGGGACACCGGACTCCTTGAAGGAACACAGGGTTCGCTAGAGGGGTTCCAGGGTGGACATGCTGGGTTAATGGTGGGTTTGGGGGCAACCGGGGGAGGATTTTTAAGTTTTATTGGTTTGGGTTGCATAAAATTACAAGCCTCAGCACCCAAACTGAAAAAGTCTTCCTCTGACTCAATATAAGACTTCCTTTCACCTTTGCTTTGGCTATAAAGTTCAGATTCTTTTGCAGGCACTGATGGATGCTTATTTGCAGTTTTCCGCTTTGACTCTGGTAATATGCCAGTCTTGATGGCAGGCACGGATATTCGTTCATCTCTTGAGGCAATAATGTCTCCAGTTGGAGACCAAACCTTGAGGTTAGAGTTAATCGGTACATGGACTTTGAATGCTAGTTCATGCTTCTTCATGGCTGGACTGACCCCACCAGACATAGTGACAGGTTCAAGTGTTGAACTAGCTTGAAATCCCAAAAAGGGTTTGGCAGTTCTGTTTGACACCATGGGTTTTGGCACAGTGGAGAGGTGGTTCACCTCTTGAACATCTGCATGGTAATCCATATGCTTCTTCACATTGGTCTCCTCAGCATGCATGTACATTTCTTTACTTTCATAAATTCTTGCACGTTGTGTTTCTTTCAAAACATCCTCAGAAAAGCCTTCACTCCTCTCATCTTCTTGCTCTGACACAAGTTCATCGATTCTTTTGCGACGCTGTTCAAACATCAAAAGTCCCTTCCCCTTTGTCTCTGGTAGCACATCCATGTCTTCACCACTTCCCCAGTCCAGAGCTGGATTATGGTACTGGTGACGCTGAAAATACTGCTCCTCAAAATCAGAATCACTCGAACTCAGGAAGCTGTAACCAGCAGATCTAACTTTGTCAGTTTCGCCCTCTATTTGACCTGAGCTGTCAAAGGCGTGAACTCCAGTTCCGTAGCTCACAAGAGTGTACTTCTTTACCCTCTGGCGGCGCTTTTTAAAGAGCAACGCTCCCTTGTTTTGGGGGTTGGGTGCATTGGCCAGGAGTTGGGCAATTCGCTTGCATTTAGACTTGGTCTCCTTCACGTGTCTCTCTGATTGGCTCTCTTTGTGACTGAGCCCTGAGATGAAGAGCAGGAATGGGACCAAAAGAGAGAGAAAGGAAGACAATGAGAAAATCAAAATGTACAAATATACAGATCAGTCAGCAAAACCATTATGACCATCATTGACACTCTCACTGGTTCGAGGTTATGTGGCAACAAGTTATGAATTATGACATCCTTCTATCATAGCCAGTGTTTCTTTATTCAAGATACAATAGCACATCTGGTAGGTCGAAGCTCATGGAGCAACCTTTGTGAATCATATGGATATGAATGATCTGGTTTTGTTGGTTCACCACTGCTGCATCCTTAGACTAGTTTAGATAGATACTGACCACTACAGATCTTAAACTTGCTCAAATCATTATGCTTTCCCATTCTAAAAATGTCTTTTTTGAAGAGATTTATTAAACATAATAAAAATATTCCACCCATCAACAGTGACCATAATTTCTATATAGTAAGTGTTTCTAAATGTATTTGTCAGTTGTCATAATGTTATGCCTAATTGTTGTACAAAATACTTTTGGCAAAAAAAGACATCATCTTGGAATTTATTGAGTCAGTCAAAACATTGAAATTAACAGGATTTGATGGGTTTCTGCTCAATTGCAGACATTTTTTGTGGTATTAACATTTAAATTGAGCATTACAAAAATAATTCATTTCATCTTTCTTTGCTGCAGCAAGCACACTAATAAAAGCATCATATTTACTTACAGCTAACCCATGAGGGATCCAAAGGCAAAGAAAGTGAGGGGCTTACTTTCCATTGCCGTCAAGTATTATGACTGGAAAAGGGATCGGGTGGCTGGGTAACACATGTTGGTGTCCATCAAATTTGCTTCTGCCAGCCTCATCATATGGTCAAATTTTATTCTTGTCCTGCTCAGACTAATAAAGCTGTGGGAATCCTCCCCCACTAAGCCCACCTGAAATAGATCCCATGTAAGAGCATGAAAATAGCTACACCCATTGTGCTACTTTCAAGTTATCGGCAAAACAAAATCGTTTTGCACATTTATAATAAATGCAGACAGAAAAAAGTGCAAATTTGTTTTGTCAGATGTTATTTTAAATTGATCTACTGCACTCGTAGCAAACATAAAACAGCATGTCATCTTTTTTTATTAATCACAAACATTCATTTCAATGTCGAAAGGCGATTTCAATCCATGCTTTGCAATGTGGATGGCTAGAAAAATGGTTGAAATTAAATTGGCAGGATAGAAAAATAGATACTTACGTGTGTACCTTGCCCTTTGCCTGTCCGGTCTGCAGAGATCTCTGTCAGACCCCAAGTTTCTCGTCTCTGTCTGCTCAGCACCCTCGTCAGAAATTCCAAAGAAGACAGAAGCAGGAGGTGTTTCGTTGCTCCCTCCTTCCTCTGAAGATTCAACGCTCCTGTTCTCAGTACTTGGGCCATGACCATCACTGGCCCCCAGGGGCCGTTCTGAGCTCAGGGTCAGGACCTTGGTCATATCAGCAGCACAGCCAAGAGAGGAGGAGGAAGAGCAGGAATGTTGCCACGACTTGGAATCTGGGCACTCTGGGGGTGAGGTCACTGATGTTTGTGAAGCTTCAATGTAAGGAGATTCTGTCATAGATTCTCTTGATTCAGAAAAATAAAAATCACAATTTTCTTGATAGAAAACTGACTCTTTCTGCTCACTCTGTTCCAGGAGAGATTCTGGACCATCTGCAGATTCCCTGTGTTGCAACTGAAGACACTCTGGAGACTGGGACGAGGGGATATGAGTATTTGAGCCTGAGTGGTCCTCTGATTCACTATCATCATCTTCATTATAGAACTCGGCCAAACGCTCAGAGGGACAAAGTTCCTGGGAACCTTCTGAACCTGACCAGAGAGGACCGTATGCAGGGTCTTCAGCTTGTGGTTCCATTTCTTGTGCTGGTTTACTATGTCCAATGTGTTTTTCCTTCATCAAGACAAAGATATGTCTAAGTTAACATCAGATAACCTTTTCACATGAAGTGTGGATTATTATTTATAAATATAACTTTGAACAGTGCAAATTGTGGCAGCATCATGGAGGGGAGATGCATGTAATTCATAGCAAAGTCCAAAATCCCAAAGTAACTTAGAAACTATATCAAATGATAAACAATAAAAAAATATATAACGTCTTGCAGAAGGATTATTCAACTGCAGGATTATTCTAGTAGAATGTAGATAAACAGAAATCATTTACATATTCAGTTTTCACCAGGGGAGAATTATGTTGCCCTTTTAACATAACATACAAAAATGTAATTCCTCAAGTTATTCCAGTCCCAAACTGGAAAGGGCAACTTTGGTCTGGCAGTTTCGTCAGGGCTGTAAATGGAATGGTATGTAATACCAGGAGAGAGAAAGCAGCATTCATGTCCAAGAGTATAAGCAAAACAATTGGGTGGCTGTTTCCCCAACTCTTGTTTACACAGCAAGGTTTTTCCCCGGACTGTTCCCATTTATCTCTGCAACTAGCCTCTGTACTGCTGCAGCTGTCAGCATGCCCATTTAAGATGTGGTAGAGACTCTGTGACTTTTCTGCATTATATAGATCCTCTTTTACTCAACCCAATCCCTGATTTGCAAATTAATACATTTTTCCCTGATTTGCAAATTAATACATTTTAACTGTTAATTGCAAAATATAGTCTTAAACCACTGCCAAACATCCAACACATTTATTAAAAAATAAAGGAATGCAAATGTAATGATATGTGCCTGAAATTGCTACCTGAAATTTGAACAGTGAAAGGTGCAGCCTAGTCTTCGGAGGGACATGTTTAAACTGTTCAAACTTCTTTTTACCCACAAAAATAGAATCGACCAGAGGGGGGTGCTATAGCACTACAAAATGTGTAACAAAATGTTACACACTTTGTTCGTCTTTTGGCTCATCAGATTTTTACACCGTCGTAATCCAACACAAAAGCTTATTTAGTGCCATCAGGTATATTCCATATTAAATCGATAAAAATGTTTACCTGCTCCCAATAACAAATTGGCAATCATATAATGACACAAGGAGCACAATTTTCTCACAAGAATATGTTTGCTGCTTGCAGGAAAGTGTTTAAGGCCTTTTAAAAATTTAAAAATAAATAAATAAATAAAAGAAAGAAGAATTTCCATGTTTTTGTGCAATCAAACATACTTGTTGTTTTAAAGAAAAGCTACATGCAACAAAGAAAAAAGATTTCCAAAACCTTAAAACGGTCCAATTATATTTCTAAGAGGGTGCTTGACATTGACACCAATGTATTCAATATATATAAAGAAATCAAAATGAATGAACCTATAGAAAAGGTGGAGTGAAACACGGACTATGTATTGAATACATGACTAAAAGAAAGTGCAAAGCTTTTTATGCTTTTTTTTAGCATAAAAAGCTAAGAAAAGCAATAATTTGTCAGTATTCAGAAAGGTGCATCCGTGACAACAATATAAACAAGTTAAGTCCTGAAAGGTATTCTTTTAGGAATGTTGCAACCTTATTGTTGCAAAGAATGCGGATGGCATTAATTCCAAACATATTTTTAAACATCTTGCAGTTTTCCAGCAAGCAACATTACAGCAACAATCCAGAAATGGAAAAACCATCATTTCAAAACCAGCCACAACCAGATGATCTTTGCAAGATTTCTGACAGAAGGGTCAAAAGAATAGAGAACAGTAGCAGAAAAGCTGAGAACCGCTCACAGAAAGGTTTAGACAAAAAACAAAACTAAACCATCAAAGCGTCTATGCATTTTCGGTGCACAAGACTTCAGTCTTAAAGAAAAAGTATATTCCAACTTTTGAGGGGAACCTTTAAAACACAAGTTTAACTATTTGGACATAGACATCCTGTTTGAAGAAGATTCATGGGCCTCTTTTCTCTATACATGAGACATTTTCACGACAAAAACGTTTTTTCTACTTTTACATTAAGTTCAGTAATCACTTTCAGGATGTTCCTATTTAGTTATTTCATTGTACTACATGTAATTTATGGACTTGTTTGTTCCATGTCAATTGCACCATTAGAAATACATCTAGAAAAGTTGACTTGTTCCATACTTAAATATGCTGTCTGTGGCATTACATAAAGCTAAGCCTTTTTTGAACCCTGGCCAAGTTTCAAAGGAAAACTGTCCCCTCCAAGCTTCTCTTCACACTTGGTTCCACTTCATTTAAACTCTTGGCCAACATCAGATCTGGCTCTGGTGCTACAAGACTTTCTTTCTCCTAGTATGGCTAAAACACCAGCAGGTTGAACTGCTGTCATGGAAACAGGGAGTCAGTATCTCTGGTGAATGAGACGACTCTTGGTCGGGGGGCTTAGGGAAGGTGACCCATAAGACTGAGCTAAAGAAGAGTCAATGTTTCCATGTTACCCAACATTAAGCGCACATTCTGCTGAGAAACAAAAACATGTTTTGAAGTATTCTACCACACGGTAGGCCTTAAAACAGCTAAAATATTCATTTTGCAGTTTCATTAAGCATATTTCGACATCTTTTAGAAAGTTTAAATTGCCAGGAAATTACATTAAAAAAATCTCCAGTCTTTCAGTTAAAAAGTATTAAATATCACAAAACATGACACGATACTGATTACTACAGGCACTTAGGCAACTCAAAAATATGTAATTCACACTAATTAATGTATATTAAGGTCAAGCTTAATTTTCAAGTAAACAACAACAAATCAGACAACATCAAAATCCGTATTTGGACTTAGTACTTACGGCTATTATTCTTGGTGCAATGAAACGATTGACCAAACGGTGAACCTTCAGTTGCCATCCAGCATCACAGCCCTTCTGCTGTACAGCAACATATTACAGTGTAGCCTTGGTCACTCATGTATGCAGCAGTATTTAAGCAGGAGGGAGAAAAGGTGCCCCTGCCTTCACCTCCCACTGCCTATCCCAGACAGTAGCATCACACAACGGAAGCAGTCAGGTGTCATGAGACATGGAGATATTCCTAGCCATCTGAAATGTCTGTCTGATTTGATTTATTTCCTTTCTAAAGTAATGTGGAAGTAAAAATATTAACATTTTATATCTCATACCTCATCAATTCTTGAGCTTATTTGCAAAAATATTCATACCCCTGGAGCTTTTCGGGTTTTGTCACATTTCAATCAAGCAACAATGTATTTTAGGGAAATTTTGTGTCTCTGCCCGATATAACACAGTACATGATTGTGATATGGAGGTCAAATAATAATACGGTTACATTTTTTTAAGTAAAACTCTGAAAAGAATTAGTTTCCAATGCCCTTGCTTCAATAACCCTAAATAATATCAAGTGCAATTCCAGTCGGCAGACACTTAATTAGTAAATAAAATCCAGTTTAATGTGCACTTTCATCTCAGTGTAAATGCAGCTGTTACGTGAAGGAATCAGAGGTATATAAGAGAACTTTTGTGAATAAAAAGCATCATTAAGACAAGGAACACAACAGGTCAGGAATAAAACTGTGATTAGGTTTGAAGCAGGATTAGGTTATAAAAAAACATCACGAGTTTTGAATAGTTTACAATATATTCATCATCTGAAAATAGAATTAGCATGGCACAACTGATTAGCTACCAAGTCAAGGCAATTCTCCAGATTGGGTGAATGGTTTAATGAAACCTTGCACATTTATTTGAATGGTCCAGTCAAAGTCTAGACCTAAATCCAATCAATAACTTTGAATTTGAAAACTTTAAATTTTGATTTAGCTACTCTGTGAAGAACAATAAAATAAATATCTGTCTGAAAATGAACAAAGCTGACTCTGTAGCTGTAGATAATTTACACCTATTATTGCAGCAGATGTCAGGATTGGGTTTTTTCTGTGTTGATTTGAGTTTTTCTGTGTTTATTTTTGGGTTTCTGTGTCTTGAGTCTCCGTGTTGTCCTGTCTGCCCCTTGATTGTTCTCAGGTGTGTTTCGTTCCGTGATTACCCTTTGTGTATTTAATACCACCTGTGTCTCTGTGTCTTTGTCGGGTCCTTGTCGTACCAGTCTGTCAGTTCTGTCGTGTCGTTTTTGATGTTACCAGTCGCTGCCAGTTTTGAGCCTTAGTTTTCTGCTCATCTGTGCTGCCTGGACCTTTGGATTATTTGTGCCTTTTTCACCATTAAATATTAGTTCATCATTCCATCCTGGGTCCTACGTGTTTTCCTCACCACCCTACAACCGCACATCATGACAGATGGTTCCAAGAAAGTACTGCCATGCGGGTCTGGTTACAAAGGAACATCGCTTCTTATTTACAAAAAGACTTTCAAGCCGTCTATCATTTCCTTTCTGCTTCACAGTTATAAATTTCTCTCTTTTGGTCCATCAAATAAAATCACTATAATGAACAACAAAGTATGTGGCTGTTGTGCAAGCAACAAGTTTACAGATTTGAGACGATGCAAGAACATTTGTTTCACATTTTAGTAATGCATAGCTAATAAAATCACAACACAAGAGAACCACCTAAATCATGCTAAACACAAAAACAAACCAAAATACCCCATTTTTTTTGTTCAGCAAGATTTCTTTACGTGACCCTATCTGTAATTGTTTTATCAACCAGCAGAGGTCGCATGTGCTTCAAATTTGAATACATGTATAAATTTCTCGGATGTTCAGACAAGAACGCTCTGTAACATCTTGTTCAGATTGTTAAAGGAAGGCATATTTTCTCTTTATCTGTGATAAATCAGAGAATAACTATGAAAAAGTTTTAACACAATTATTGAGACCTTACTTTTTTAAGTTTTTGTCTAGAGTCTAGACGACTCACTGTCCTCACATTTAAATTCCCCACACAGATTCTTAATGGAACATGTGGACTAAAATTGTTTAAGTTTAACAGTGTCTTCTGTGAAATATTTACCTGTAACCAGCTGTACTTTTGTCTTCAAGACATCTTACTGGAAAGCATCTGTCTGTCATACAGATATACGTTGTGCTTTTTAATATATTCAATTTGAGCTACATAATGAAACTGTTTTGCTGGACGCCTGTCAAGATGCTTTAATCACAAAAGCTTAACATTTTCTGGTTTGAAATAGATTTTAAAAAGGAGTTTATGTTTGGTACAAAATAACTTCTTTATTTTGGCTGCAACAAAATGTCTAAACCAGACATCTGTAATGATTAACAAGGCGCTCTTAAATGTGTCTTTTCACTCTGTGTCTTCTCACTTTGCTTCACTTTCACTGTATGTCACTCCTCATTGACTTCCGATCAGCAGCAAAATGAAATTTGACAATGTACTTTCTGAAATTAATGGATTTGGAAAATTTCAAGTCAAGTTGTTCTTGATTCAGATGCTTTCTCGAATCACTCTGCCGTGCCATTTTCTGCTAAACAACTTTATGGGCGCTGTGCCCCCTCACCACTGCAACATCAGCACCCTGGAAGACGGAGGCATCTTTGGAAATTTGACTCCCTACCAGAAGCTGTTGGTTTCCATTCCAACAGAGCAAGATGGGACTCTCAGCTCATGTCAGATGTTTGCAAAGCCCCAATTTGAGTATCTATCAGGCAACCGCAGTGAGGAGGCATCCTTTGTTGAGTGTCAGAGTGGATGGGTCTATGACAACAGCACCTTTAAATCTACCTTGGTAACTGAGGTAAGTGTTGTAGAAAAAGCTATTAGATAAAACATGTAGACATATTCTATCTACATAAAACCTGAAGTTGGATTTTTTTATTATTATTTTAAACTGACCAAATTGTCCTTTGCAGTGGGATCTTGTCTGCAGCAGAAAAGGGATGAACAAAGTAACAGCTACAATTTTCTTTATCGGTGTCATGATTGGCGCCCCGCTCTTTGGGTTTCTAAGTGACAGGTAAGGATTTAAATTAAAAATACTGTATAATATAGTGCTGATGAGTCAATGTGTCTGTGTAAAAAGGTAAAATAAAAGCTTCATATTTGCTGAAGTATATTCACTAAGATGTATGTAATTCTACAAGATAACACTGGTAAGTAGTAAGTAAAGAAGTTAAGTTGAATGGGAGAATTATGGGAGCTTTAGTTCAGTTAGAAACGTTTGTTGTAAAGTAAGGCAACACTGAGGGGTTTTAAGTCAATACATTTTTTTACCTTCTGAACATCTTGTAACTCTATGCTGATGTCCGTGATGACCAGGTTTGGCCGACGGCGACTGCTGCTGGTGTCTTATTTATCCTCCTTGACGTTTGCAGTACTGAGCGCATTCTCCACATCATATGTAATGTTCACCATTATGAGATTCTTCACAGGAATGTCCCTTGCAGGGATAAGCATTATCTCCATTGCATTAAGTAAGAGAGACATTTCTACTGTACTTCTTCTCCGTCGTTTATGTTACGTGCATTTTCATTTTCTGATCTAACTTTTCATCCATGCCATTGTTACCGCAGATGTTGAATGGTGCAGCATTGAGCGCAGGACTTTCTCAAGTGTAATCATAAGTCTGGACTGGACCCTTGGGAACTTGCTTTTGACAGGGATTGCTTTCTTTGTGAGGGACTGGAGGATGCTCCTTGTGGTTGTTACTTCGCCACTGATTTTATCCATCTTCGCTTGGCGGTAATGAAATTAAATCTTATTACTGAAAGAAGCTAATTCTGTTGATCAAATAATGAAGTCTTTAATCTGTCATTGCAGTTGGCTCCCAGAGTCTGCTAGGTGGCTTTTGGCAAAGAAAAATGCAGAAGCTGCGCATCATTACATTGCAAAATGCGCTGAGACAAACAACAGGTCCAAGTGTATTGATACCATCACACCAAAGGTATTGTGCCTTGCCACAGTATTCAGATCCCTTGAAGTCTTTTATTTTGCAGCCACATAATGCGTAACAGTGCAATGAAAGAAAAATGACAAAGCGAAACAAATAATTTTCTGTACTGAGAGTCTTAGATCATTTTAAAATGTCTTCATTTGAGTTCTCCGATTTCGCTCTATTTTTCTGTTTTTGTCAAAGACATTACTGGAATCTGCAGAAGTTGATACTGGAGATAAGAAGTACACTGTTGTTGATCTGTTCAGGACCCAAAATATAAGAAAACTTGCGATATGCTCAGGGATTGTATGGTATGTATTATTTTAAAGTGAGTGGATCAGTACTTTTTAAAGTGGCAACTTTGTATATTTGTGTGGCAATTGTTAACATGGTGCCACAGAAGAAGAAAATATGAAGGGAAACACTTTACCTCTTTTAAGGTGCAGCGTTTTCACAATTATTGGTCTTTCTGGAAAGTGTTAAACACGTAAAGTAAATAAATATTTTATTGGATAATTTTACACTGACATTTAGTAAAATAAAGCATTTGATGTGAAAATACTGAGTCATGTCATATCAGTATAATTTTCATAATAACGTGTCAGCAGACACTCTAAGAATAGGCTGATCAATCCAAACCACATCAACTGTGTTGCTAACTACAGGTTTGCCAGCTGCTAACAGCCAGTAACAGCACTGCTGGTATATTGCAAAATGTTGTCAGGCTACAATATAATTAGTTTCTGTAGAAGATAACTCCAAAATATTAATGTTATGTTTCAGATCAGCTAGCTTGATATTAATGTCTTTTTTGATAAGTTTCAGAAAACTCAGAGAAAACAAGGGAGACAAATTTGGGTTTAACTACTTATTCATAAAGTTTCTGATTGCCTTAGCTTTCAATTCCACTTATAAAGAAAGAAGTGAGAATTGGAGGAAATAAAGTGCTTAAAGTTATTTTTTGTGTGTGTTCTAGGTATGGAGTGGCATTTACTTATTATGGAATAAGTCTAAACATTGCAGGGTTTGGACTAAATCTGTTTCTCACACAATTCATCTTCGCTTCAATGGAAATGCCGATGAAGATTGGCGTCTATTTCTCCTTGGAGAAAATTGGTCGAAAGCGTAGTCAGATGGCAGCTCTGCTGTCTGTGGGATTCTGTCTATTCATCAATATTTTTGTTTCAAAAGGTAATTTTTTATTTTATTTAAAAAGGTCACATTTGGTTACAAATATATTCCTAAGCACATCTAATCATTGTGGACTTCTCCCCAGATAAGTGGATTATTCGGACCATTGTGGCCGTCCTGGGAAAATCCATGTCAGAGGCTTCATTCACTATAATATTCCTTTACACAATTGAACTTTATCCTACAGTAGTCCGGTCAGTCAAACATATATACAGTAGTTATGTTTATTAAGGATGTTTGATTTTGTTGAGATCGGAAAGTTCCCAATAACCTATTTGTCCTTTTTCAGGCAGAATGGTCTAGGCTACACCTCGTTTGTGGCACGGCTGGGCGTTTCCATCTCCCCGCTCATTATGCTGTTGGAAGACGTGTGGCAGTTCCTGCCCGCCGCCACTGACTGTGCTGTGGCAGTTAGCTCTGGTTTAGTTGCTTCACTCCTGTCTGAAACATTAAACACCCAGCTGCCAGAGTTCATTGGAGACATTGAGAAACCCAGGTAAAAAAGAAAGAGAAGTTTCAAGGGAACATTGTGTGTAATCCAATATCAAATATACAGTAAAGGTTTAGTTATTTACAAAGCCTCTCAGTACAAAGGTACTAGCAAAATAGCAAAATAGAGCATTTCATAAACACAACACATTTTTTAATGCCTTTGGATGCTTTTGCTCTTTTTCTTGAAGGATCTATGTATGAAGAAATAAGTGAGTTTTATTTGTATTGCAGGAACAAGTCAACACGGAAGATGGTAATTCAGTAAAAAGGAGAATTGACCAGTAACAGAATATTTTTAACAACAAAACTAATTTTGAAACAAGAAATCAATTAAAAAAAACATTATTCTTGACTACTTACTATTCTCATCTTCCTGGAATCTGACTTTGGACTTTGACACCATATTCCATGAAATTCTACTGGGGCGATTAACTTCTACAGGCATCACTTGCACACCACTAAACTGGTCTAAATATTGTTCCTATGACACATACGTTTATTCACATCAAAGCCTTCATATGTTTCCAGTTCCAAATGTCAACACAAGCTAAACCTTTCAGATGTCGAACATCTAGTGCTTACTCTCCTCCACAAGTCATCTGTAATACTATTCCATGAATTATCTTCAAGTCCCAGTGTAAAATCATTTTATAATAAAACAATTATTGTAATGTCATTTTGTCTCTTTGTGATGTTTTGTGCTTTAATTTAATAATTTTAACTGTATTGGTCTCTTCTGCTTGTTCTGTGAAGTCAGTGTGTTTTGAAAAGTATATAAATAAAATGTATTTTTTTACACCAATAAATGCTTAATCTCAAAATGCGTTTTCTTGTTGGTTTATTTCCATCTGCTCAATAATATACATAAATATGCATAAATCAGGACACCTTATTTAGTGTCCTGTTTTAATTATGCCCATGGTGTGGTAACTTTTAACTGTGATGACGAATGTGTGGCAATTAATAAATCCACAAATTCTGTTGTCAGCTTATTAAAAATCATTTGCATATGTGACTTTTAATTTTAACTTTAAAATAACATTTGAAAAATTACTTAACTTTAAAAATGACAAGTGTGAATGACAGTTTAAGGCTTTAAAATGTAAAACATTCAATCACATCAGTGCATATAACATAATCTTCATAATATTCATTGACCTGAATTAGAAGTTAAGTCATTAGAGCTCTTTGGAAATCAGCAAAGAGTTAATTGCAATTTTAGTTCAAGAGACACCTGAAAGTAAAGCAGCAATAAATGACAAATTCCAGCAAAACGATGCTTTGTTTTCAATTTTTATTAAAAGAAATGGAAGATATGCATTAGTATGAAAGGAGGATTAGATTTCAATAACAGACCCATTATTGTCTTGTTAGTGATAATAATGAATTGCAACATCTGCAACCCAAGGATTATTTTCTCACTGTGCTTTTCCACACAATCCATGAGGAAACTCTAAGTAACTCAGTGCATGTTTGAAAGTTGTAGATTTACTCATCTGACATCTTTACGTTAATTCCTAGACAACTGCAAATTCTAAAGCAAATGTAAACATTGGTACATATTGTTCTGCTTTGTTTGCCACAGTATGGCAACAGAACATAAACTTTAAAAAAATAATAATTTACTTATTTTTTCCAAGACTTCAGTGTCAATTTCCTTTTAACATAAACTCCAGGAGAGGGTGTGATAAACTCACTACACCACATTACATGATACTATCAAATCTTCATGATAGTGATTCTAAACATTGTTTCTGCAAAATTATAGTTGATATCTTCTGCCCCTGATATTTCTATAACTAACACCTAAAGGATCCAGAAACACTAACAGTCAAGTCCTTTGGTTTCACAGAACATTGGTCCTAGATCATTTACTCAAGTACAACAATGAACGGCAATGAAGCTGATGATTTTGCTTACAGGTGTGGGTTAATCAAACTAAGGTACACTACAAGCACTGTCTGACAGAAAAAGTTATTTATTGAAAAAAAAGTTATATGATGAGGTTTAGTGAGCAGAGATGTATGTCCATTAACCAGAGTTCTATAACAGAGAAAAAAATATGTGTTTTTGAGTTCCCTGCATCTAGTGTGGTGCATTCTGCACTCTCCAGCACTACATCATCTGTCAGCAAGATGAAGTTTGAGAATGTGCTTGCAGAGGTTAATGGCTTTGGCAGATTTCAGATAAGGACACTTCTCTTCCTGGTCATTCCTCGTGTGACTTTGCCATTTCACTTCCTGCTTAATAACTTCATCACGGTGATTCCTTCTCACCACTGCAACATCAGTTCGTTAGACGATGGAGAAAGATTCAGGAGTTTATCTCTTGAAGACAAGCTTGTTGCTGGCATTCCTTTACAGAGTGATGGGAGCCCGAGCTTCTGTCAGATGTTTGCAGAGCCTCAGTACCACCTGCTGTATAACTCTACCAACACCACAGATCTACCTACGATTCCATGCCAGAACGGTTGGGTTTATGACAACAGCATCTTTAAATCGACTCTCGCCACTGAGGTAAGTTTTGCCTGTACATTTTTCCGTTATTACATTTATCCCTTATCCTGTTATCTGTGTTTCATTTTAGTGGGACCTGGTTTGTGATAAGAGAAGTGTGAACAGAGCTACAGCCACCATCTTCTTCATGGGGGTTATGATTGGAGCAGCAGCTTTTGGCTATCTTAGTGACAGGTGTGGATATTCCTCACATGTTTCCAATCAGTTGGTTTATATTTTATGTATTTAAAACTTTCAGAAAAATTTTGAATTTTCCTGAACGAAAAATTAGAAGCACTAAATGATATTGCTAAAGTAGAAGAGCTTATGTTTATTTATGTAAACATCAGTGCTGGCATATAGTATCAAATGTCTTCGTTTGATCACTCACAAACACTTGCATAAACAGAAATAATTAAAAAATAATGTTTATTTTGATCGTATGTTCTGCCTGTGCATGTGTAGGTTCCTTTTGGGCTCTTTGCTGGTGTCCTACATTAAGATAATAAGGCCGTTGAGTCAATTAGTCTCTTTAAATTGCCTTTAGGAGTGAGAATGTGCATGCGTGGTTGTTTGTCCTCTGGATCTCAATTTTGCTCTGTATACATTTATATGCAATAAGTTGTGACTGCAATCATTTATAATAGATTGCAGTCTATATTTTTGCATTTTAAATAGTCTTATTTATTCAATAATTATATTCATTTTCACAGGTTTGGACGGAAAAGAACACTTCTGGTGTCCTACATAATAACCACCATCTTTGGTTTTGCAAGTGCTTTCTCTTATAATTTTGCCATGTTTGCTGCCATGAGATTTTTCACCGGATTTGGGATTTCTGGAGTCAGTATAGTCTCCATTGTTCTATGTAAGTTGTCTGTCAACACATCAAAAATGTTGGTTCTGTATAAGAGGTTTGTATTGATGACCACTTGCAATCTTGTTCTTTTGCTCACATCCCAAAACTCATGACCACAGTTGAAGATAGGAATGTAGATCGACCGGAAAACAGAGAGCTTTGCCTTTTGGCTTCACTTTCTCTTTACAATACTGCAGATGTCAGACTATCGATCTCCTGCCCCATTTTTTCCTAATTTGTCAACAAGACCTAAAGATACTCAAACTCATCCAGCTGGTTTAGGACTTTGTACCAAACCTGAAGAGGGCATTCTACATTTTTCCAGTTCAAGACCATGGTTTCCAAAGTTTGGGGACAGCTCTTTATTTCAAACTTTTTGAGTGCAAAAAGCTAGCTCTATAAAATGGTGAATGAGTGAAAAAACTTGACTGACCAACATGAAGTCCTGACCTCAACCCAACAGAACAGCCCTGGGATGAATTAGAAAGTAGGCTTTCAGCCAGTCCTTGTCGTCCAACATCAGCGTCTGATCTCACAAATGCTCTTTTGGAAAACTAATAAACACTCTGCACAAACACATTCCTAAACTTTGCTACTCTAGCTGCAAATAGTGGGCCAATTCCATACTAAGGTTTTTGTACTTAAAATAGAATGCCATTAGATGTTATGTGAATAAAGATAGGTGACCCAAAACTTTTACTAATATGCTGTAAAGCTGATAAAATGTTTTTTCGTTATTGTCTTGGATTCTTGTCTTGGTTTATGGTGCTCTAAGCTAAATTTGAACATTTACAACAAAAAGGTTTTTATTTATACATAAAATCTTGACTGTGAAATAAGATACTAATTCACAGTCAATAAAATATTAAGCTTGAATGAATCTTTATTTTATTCTATTGATTTTATGTTATATTCTCTTTTAATACCTTTAATGTTGTTTTCTGACAGGTGTAGAATGGGTCGGAATCAAGCATCGTACCTCGGTGGGAGTCTTAATGAGTTTGGACTGGAGTTTTTCAACGATTCTGTTGCCCGGTGTGGCCTACTTTGTGAATGACTGGAGATACCTGACTGCCACTGTGACCAGCCCACTGCTGCTGGCTATGATCACTTGGTGGTAAGCAGAAACTGGTCAGATTTGAGCAGTAAAAATAAAGTAAACATTCAGACCTGATTGCAGAAGCAAATACAATTTTGGACATTAGAAATCTTTTAGAAAGTCCTTAGAAAATCTTTTATGTTTGTGTCATGCTGCCAACCTTTCTTCTTGTGCAGGTGGCTCCCAGAGTCTGCCAGATGGTTGATAAGTAATGGAAAAGTGAATAGTGCTCATTTTTACCTGACTAAGTGTGCAAAATTCAACCGCAGAGAGGAGTTCATGGCTGACCTAAAGCCTGAGGTACAACAATTTCCACATTCTCTTTATGTAAATAGCTTTTTGTTTAAATTTCTCTTTTAATTATCCAGATTCTCTCCAAAGTGATACTTGTTGAGGATGAAAATAGAAAATACTCCTATATGGATCTTGTGAAGACTCCCAGAATGAGACGACTTGCTCTACTAACTGGCATTGTTTGGTATATAAATATTGTTTATTACTTTTCAAACTGTGATATTACAGGGTCCAGCAAAATAGAATTTAATTATGATTTAGTAAACCTGCACAAACTAACCCATAAATATGAATAAAAGTATAAGTAAAAATATATTCCAATATGTTTAAAATAATTTTTAAAAAACCCAAAGAGTTCTACTCTAGTATTCAGCCCTCTAAGAACAGTCTTATGTAGTACCATCTTAGGCTGCAAAAACAACTGCATGACTTTTGGATAATGTTTCTATTTGCTTTATACATCTTGAGGCTGTAGAGTATTTCTCTGTTCTTCTTTCAAAATAGCTCCAGTCTAATCACCCTTAATTTCATATGTCAAAATCAGTTTTGTGGTCTTGATATGGATTCCTAATTTGACTTGGGTTTAAATTAAATACCTATACACAAATAGAGCTTGGACTCTATTTTATTGTTCCACAGGAAGCAGTCTCAGCTGCAGAAATACAACAAATGACACAAACTAGCCAATCAGAAACCAGCATTCATACAACAGTTTTTGTTTTTTTTTACTAAACAAATCTTTTGCTGTGTTTTTTTTAACCTGTAGGTTTGGAGTGGCCTGCGTCTATTATGGAATCAGCTTAAATGTTCCTGGGTTTGGAGTGGACATTTATCTCACGCAATTCATCTATGGCATCACTGAAGTCCCAGCGAAAATCTTCATCGTTTTCTTTTTGAACAAATTAGGCCGAAGATTGACTCAAGCCGGAACACTTGCTCTCACAGGGCTGTGTTTGTTCTGCAACATTTTCGTCCCTCAGGGTAAATCAAAAATCTAAGTGTGTTTCTTACAACAAGAAAGCTTGCAGTAGCATTTACACATGACAAACAGTTGAATTGTCAATGACTTGAAGCAACAAGTCCTAAAACCATGAAATCACGAATTGTCAAAGTTGAAACACCTAATAAAAGTAATTTTTTTTCTTTCAGATTTGTGGGCAGCAAGGACAGTTTTTGGAGCTTCAGGCAAGATGTTTGCAGAAGCAGCTTTTACAACTGTGTTCCTATACACAACAGAGCTTTATCCAACTGTCTTGAGGTCTGAAAACATTTCACCTCTTTTTGTGTAGTCAAACACATTTTAGCATCCAGGAAAACAGATTCGCAAGTGTGTTATTCTCATAAAAACAATAATAACAAGAAAAACATCTTAAAATAAGGACTTAAAATTATTCTCTGTTGGGTTGTACAGGCAAAACGGACTTGGTTTCAGCTCTTTCACTGCTCGCACTGGTGTGTCTCTATCACCCCTGGTGATTATTCTTGAGGACATCTGGTCTTACCTACCAAATATAATTTTTACCTTGGTGGCTTGCGTTGCATCTGTGTCAGCTTCTTTTCTTCCTGAGACACTAAACGTCCGTCTCCCGGAGACCATCGAAGACATTGAACAGACAAGGTAAAATACAATGAAATTGTCTATTTTTAGCAAAACTTAAAAACGAAAGCTTTATGAGAACATATTTTGCTTTGCAGAAGACGATCAATTCCGACATCTGATGAGAAAGCAGCTCCGTGACTGCTTTTGGGCATGAAAAACAAAATGGTCAATTTCCACTGGAGAAGAATTGTCTACAATGTTAATCTGCTATGCTAACACTACTGTGTTGTTTGATGAAATGATTTGATTCTTGAGCAGAACTTATTTGTGTCTGACACTGATTAGAGACAGTTAAGTATGTCTCAGTCCGATGCTAAAACTAAGTAATTGTCATGTATATCCTTGAAGAATCTATAACTTTAAAATAAAATTACACATTAAGTGGTGTACATTAGTATTGTGACTATATCCTCTTAAACTTATTCACTGACAACATTGAGACTGCTGCAGCCTCCTTGTGGGAAAATAATTAGTCCTATCAGGAATGTGTCCATGCATGTCAGCCTTTTGTTTATAGGGGCTTGTTCAAATCTGATCAGATTGTGCCAACGACAATTTCTTGCATTACAATCTGTCCTCAGTGATCGGATGTCAACTACTGCTTTACATGAAAATGAATATGTATCCGTGTCACACAGTGGGCTGTCATCAGAGCAATCACGAGGTCTGCTATTGTTTTTGTAACATCAGATGCAATTAATTAAATTACATAAACTTTTTAATATAAAGGCAGAAGTTTATCGGAGTCACATTTTTGTGCAGTTATTTCAGCTACGAATTTCAGGCTTACCTGTGTAGTTTAACAGATAGGACTTGATCAAGCAACTACTCCATCATACAAAGTGATTATGTCCTCTGAATTAGTAATTTTATCATCAATAGATAAATTACCTACATGTCACAGAGAAATTCACAGCAACCTGATCCACTGATGTTACAATTCCAAATAATGAGAAAATCTCTTTTTTATACTAGGGAGAATTTCAATGAGTAAGCATTTTAAAAGGGGAAAGGAAGAAGTCTTTACTTAATGGCTGTATAGCTGTTTTAGATAGATGAGAGGACCACTGATTTTGTCAACACCACCTGCATTTTTTTAGCCTACAGTCATCCAGGTAACACTGATAGGTGGAGATAGTCTCTTTAGACGGTGGACTCTTTCACTGTGTGTTCAGACTGCCGAAGTAATGCAAGTACAAGTGTCCAGGCCACCTGTAAAGATTTTGTCATCACTGTGTCACATGCATATAGCCCTGTCCAGACAAAATCAGATCACCCAGGACCTGACACATGCAGCCATTTTTCAGATGAGTCATATTTTGCTGCTGTAGACGTTCTGATGCTGAAGCACTAATCTAATGTCCCATGCTTTAATATGACTCTGTAATATGATGATGGCTCTGCATCAAACGCTGCCTGCAACACGGGAAAGTGGAGCCCTGAGCCAGTGCCTCTCCTGGTGATGTTTAAACTGGATTGTGTTGATTGTTGGAGATGCAGCTTAAAAAATTACAGGTATTAATGTAACAACTGCTCTGTTATACATGAATCAGTAAAGCCAGGTAATATTCAACATTTCCTTGTAAATCTAGTGATGTGCTGTATGAGCATGACTCATCACAATCTTGTACAAATCTGAAAACATAGAGTTTGCAACCAAAATAAAGAAATGTGTTTTTAAACAATTAACTGCTCAAAAGTGCTGCTTTGTATTTTTTTATGTGTAGCTTACACTGACATAAATATGAATATCTATTTAGGTGAATAGACTAAACATGCAACAGCAATAATATTATTGTGCATTATAATGGCACATTATGCAGATCTTACTAAAGACTAAATTTAACAGTTGATTATTCTGTATTGTGCGTTTAATATCCTAATTTCATGCTCAAATAATGTTTTCAAATATGTTGTGATTTTAGGGTAAATTCAAATTCTCATAAAAGAAAATATGAAAGAAATGTGAGATAAAACTATTAAAGAAAACAATTTTTAAAAATAAATTAAGTCTAATCAGGACAAGTAAGACATATTGGTGTTTAAAACTTAAGCAATAACTTATTTAAACAGTTGCTACAAATTTGTACACTTAGAAACTCAAAGTTTCTTCATCAAACATCATACACTCATGAAACATTAAACATTTTCACTTTCAAAGGCCTGCCATCAACTGTAAACACCATGGATAATAATGGGAAATTTGACATTTAAAAACTGAAAAATTAAACTTTGATATTCAAATAGATTTAAATAGGCAGAGGTACAGTGCAACAGCTCAGCTTCCTGCCTTAATAACCAGTAAACAACATGATGCCAGTTTGGGCATGGAGATAAACAGGAGGAAGATAGTTCCAACTACAATCTCTCATCAGTCTTTAAAGGAAAATGTATTGACTTAACCATCAAAAACCTGCATGTCTCTAAAAATGTAAACATAAAAAGTTCACTAAATACCAAGCCACTTATGAATATGAGGTGAAATAACATTTTTGATAGGTGCTCTGCAGTGTTTTTCAAAGCTGGGGACCTGCTTTGTATCAACACTGTAGGGGTAAGTCAGAGGACAAGTAAATACCTTCCCTTCAAAGGGTAACTCTCTGAGCATCTAAACTTTTACCAAATGAAGATTAGTGTCAGAGTTAATGGCAAGGTCAGGAAAGAAAAAGCAGATTTGTTTAATCTTGAAAATATTGTCATTTCAAAACACAGGGTTAACAAAACCGGACAAAAACAAATAGGAAAAACATTTATAGTCCAACGAGTATTGATTCCAACTACAAGAGTTGGTGGTCAGAGTTTGGCAGAAGTAGAGAGTGATGGTGTAATGGTATATGGATTCTTAGCACAATTTGTTGCTCTTGTTTAAACACCACTGCCTACTTGAGTTTTGTTGCTGCTCCATCCCTTTATGAGACTCAGTGCGCCCATCTTCTGGGAAGGTTTTTCAACTTTTTTGTTGTTTGAACTTGAAGATTTCACAGTACCCCTCTGAGCCAGAGCCAACAAATCAGCAACAAGTGCCAATCTATCATGTTAATATTGTGCAAAAACTGCAAGAAAAAAAATATTCCAACACATTGTGTAATGTTGAATCTGTGCAACATTAGCGCAATTCTGAAGAGAAAAGTTGAACCTACTCCTAGTGATTTCTCCCAGAATCTTCAGTTTCGGATTAAAAAAAAAACTGTTATGTGTTTCGTCTGATCTACAAAGCTCATGAACAAATCAACAGCAAAAGTGGTTATCCAATTTTCTTTCTAAATAAGTCATAAGATAACTGCATGCTATTCTTACTTAAAAGAATGTTGGCAGCAGCTTTGTAAAGTAAAATATTAACTCCCTTCACCTGTAATCTTGGTTTCACTAGATTACAGGGTTTCACTAAATGCCGAAGTTCATACATGATTGGCAGAAATTGAAAAGATTGGTGGATTTCTCAATATACAGGCATGGGACATAGAGGAGTTAATCTTGCTTTACTGATCTTGCCTGAAGACCCATCGCACTGCAGAAAGACGCAACAATGAAGTTTGAAAATGTTCTTGCTGATATTAATGGATTTGGAAAATTTCAGATAATGGTTATTGCTATCAACTTCCTGGGTCGCTTCACGCTTCCTTGCCACTTCATGCTGAATAATTTTATCGCAGCAATACCAGCTCATCACTGTGACCTCAGCTCGCTAGATGACTTTCTGAATTTATCTCAGGCAGAAAGAATTACTGTGAGTATCCCAGTTGAGACAGACGGGAGTCCCAGCTCCTGTAGGATGTTTGCAAAGCCTCAGTATCACCTGTTGCTCAACTCTTCTGATGTTACTGATGCGTCCACTGTGCCATGCCAGAATGGATGGGTGTACAACAACACAACCTTCAGATCAACAATAACCTCAGAGGTAATCCTGCTGACTTTTCTTTCTTTATGTACATTTTGATATTAAAATGGACATTTTCCTAAAAGAAGACTAATTTTCGGAGGGATTGTGCCTTTCTACTGTTGTTACATAAAGTGGGACCTTGTGTGTGACAGAAGAGGTAAAAACAAAGCAACAGCCACCATCTTCTTTGTTGGAGTAATGTTTGGAGCCATAGCCTTTGGAAGTCTAAGTGACAGGTATTACAGCTGTGTAACACAGTTTTTAAACTAAGAGTTGTATACATATATATATATATATATATATATATATATATATATATATATATATATATATATATGTAGCATGCAGCATGACACTACATATATATATGTAGCTTCATGCTGTTGAATTGTTTCACTACTACTCTCCACAGGTTTGGCCGCAGGATCATGCTCCTGGTGTCATATGTATTTGGCATGCTGTTTGCTATAGCAAGCGCCTTTTCTACGACCTATGTGATGTTTGCAGTGTTGAGGTTCTTCACTGGGTTCTGCATCACTGGCATTGTCATCGTCTCATCCGTTCTCTGTAATTAATCTGTGATTATGCTGAGCTAACTGGAAAAGACCTGGGCAGCTTCAGGGATGGTTATGAGGAATGCGTGTTTATATAATTAACTCAGTTTGATCGTCTTGAAAAATCAGATATTTCCTTGCAGGTGTGGAGTGGGTGGACATTGAACACAGGAAACTGGTTGGAGTCATTGATAGTTTATCCTGGACATTTGGCAACAGTATTTGCAGCAATTGCTTACTTTGTGACTGACTGGCGTTGGCTCATTCTAAGTGTTACATCGCCTTTAATCTTGGCCATCATCACTTGGAGGTATGACTTGATGGTTTCCCATAAATACAACTTTGTATTCTGTCATAGTGGAAATAAATTACAAAAATTCTGTCAAGGTTTTGATGTCAAGTGTGTTACGTCAACGTTTCGTTATAGTATTAAACTTTGTACTGATATGTAGAAAAGCTAATGAAAAATGTCAGTTCATAAAATGTTTAACACAATTGTTCCAACTTGGGCGATGGTGGTGATCAAAGTTTTATTTCCTATACAAACATATAAATTAAAAACCTTTTCTTTTTGATAAACTCAGGTGGATGCCTGACTCAGCGAGGTGGCTCATTGCCAATGGAAAACTGGAGCAGGCACAGACATACCTGACGAAATGTGCCAAGATAAATCAAAGAGAAGATTTCATTCACACACTAAAAGCAGAGGTTGTATTCCGTAGAACTGAAAGCTTAGCCTTAATTTTAGACCATTTCTATTTTAGTGATCAAACATTTTAAAAATATCTACCTCTGATTTTTTTCAGACATTATCCACAATTGTAGACAAGGGGGCAAGAGGACGAACTTATACCTACCTCGACTTGATTCGAACACCTAAGATGAGGAAACTATCTCTGCAAACTGGCTTCTTATGGTTAGTGCAACCTGTGCTATTGTTTTATTATTGCCAGGTCAAAATAACTTATTAGTATAAAATGTTTATTATATATTTTTTTTGTATCTGAATACTTCTGTACCCACAGGTTTTTTATTGCTACGACATTTTACGGCATCAGCTTCAACATCACGGGCTTTGGCTTGAATATTTACCTTACTCAATTTACCTATGCTGTAATTGAGTTGCCAGCCAAACTATCAGTTTACTATTTGCTGGATAAAATCGGCAGGCGCAGCACTGAGGTGGGAGCTTTGTTGTTGTCTGCACTCTGCCTTGGAATCAACATTGTCATGCCTAAAGGTAGGTGACTAACTGCTTCAAAAATTATCATCATTATGCAAAGATAAACAATTAATTTCTACTACAGCTAGAAAAAAAAAAGTTAACACCCCATTCTTCGCAGATATGTCTGCGGCCAGAACAGTTGTTGCCATTGTTGGCAAGGGGTTTTCTTCAGCTTCCTTTGGAACGGTTGTGCTGTACAGTTCAGAGCTGTATCCAACTGTAGTTAGGTAATGGAAATGACAATCTGTGACCTTTATGGATAACTTCATCACATAGTAATGTAGCTGTCTGATTTTCAATGCATGTGAAAATACATGATTTAAAACAATGAACTGTTCCCCCTTTGACCTTGGGCACTTTCCTGATATTATAAATTTAAAATGCATGTATGCTGAGTTACTTAATCTTATGGCAAACCATGCAGATGCTCCAACTGCACAAATGAAGCTCATTTTGGAATATCAAAATCTTAGAAGGTGTTGACAAGGCAGGGAAACTCAAACCTGCTGTATTTATCTGGTTATTTCTGCTAATACGTTAGCATGCAAGCATTCAGACTGCATAAAGAGCATTGACTTTGAAGATCTATTCACACAATCAAATTGTATTTTTTTTTTATTTTATCCCAACAAGTGGCACTTCATTTCTTTATGGCTAGATTCACATAAGAAGCTTTTAGATAGTAGAGGAACTAGTAGCTTTGATGATTTTTATACATCTTAATAAACAAAAGGGACTTGAACCATTTGTTCCTGCAGAAGTAATCTCTTGAGAATATAAGGTGTCTCCTTCTAAGAGCTGTACTTCCATCTCTGTTGCAGGCAAAATGGAATGGGCTACAACTCATTTATGGGTCGGTTTGGTGTTGCTGTGGCTCCTCTGATCCTGTTACTAGATGAGGTTTGGAAGGAACTTCCGCAGGTGGTCTTGTGCTCAACGGCTTTACTGGGAGGACTGGTGGCAAGGACTCTGGCAGAGACACGTAACAGGTGTCTGCCAGAGACAATTGAAGACATTGAAAGAAACGCAGTTTAACACCAATCAGAAAGCGCAAATATTTTCATGGAAAATGCAAACTGAATATTGACAGCCTGATTTGTGCAAATTTGTCTGCAATTGAATGGTGATGTTTTATTTTGAAAAGTTGACATTTTAAGATTAAAAGTAGGTTTTGCTTGGTAATGCAAATAATGCCAACCAATAAAGGATCTTGAGTCTCAGTTCACCACTATTTTTTAGTTTCATGTATGTCTTCTCATGGCAAAGCTTTATGTTGTCACTGTCAGGGATTACTTTAAAACTGTCAATTGAGTACAGTGCAAATATGCCAAAATTAGCATATTTATATGGCAAACTGAAAATAGTAAATAGAAAATAAGAAAAAAAACAAGAAAAATTAACATGTCATTTAATTTTTACGTAACAAAGCCAAGACATAGTTCAAACTTGAAGCAACAAAAAAACTCCCCATCAAATAATTTTTGTCACACCAATACAGCAAAAAAAATTTATCCACAAAAGTAAAGTCAAAGCTTGTTTATTTAAGAAACAAAGCAAGCACAGATCTTTGTTATGGCTCCAAAGGCTCCTGAATTAAATTCAACCACATCTATAAGACCTGCTCCAGATAATTTCTTTTGAAAATCATATTAAGCTGGATCTAACGACTGCTGCTGATATTTCATGTCATTACACCTACTTACAGAACCGACATTGATGGGAAAACAAAAATAAGCAAACAAATACTAAAAATCAAAAAGCCAATGTTTGAACATTAAAGTACAATGATACAGAAAGATCTAAAACTACAGTATGCAGGTTGTTTTCCAGGATACTTCGACTATATTCAGTACTGGGTGTACTCTTTGCTCTCTAGTTTGGCAATAATTCGCTCCAGCTGTCTTTTAGCTTCACATTGTGGAAAGTTACTCATGTCATAGTACTGTGGTGCAATCTTCACCAACCTGCAACAAAGAGGAAAACATGAACAATCCCGTCAGTGAGATGACAATTTAAACTCATTCAATGCAGTTAACCTGCAGGAATTCATGATAAACCTATCAGTGCACATACCACTCTGGTTTGATGTCTGTGCAAGTGCGGATGTAGTTCTTGGTGGTGAGAACAAATTCATTGTAGAGCACCCACTCAGGTTTGTGGTCCAGGACTGTGGATGGGTGCAGCTGGACCACCTGGTTGTCTTTCACTGTGAGGTAATGGCCTGTGCGCTCCAAATGAGCCACCTGAAAGGAGAACAAGTATTATTAATATTACAATCTTTAAAAAAAAAAAAAAAAAGCAATAAAAGACCAAAAATTGTATGCATCAACATCTCTGATGAAGGTTTTTACACTAATATTTTTACACTAATAGCTCACCTGCATGAAGAAGCCAGTGCAGAGCGCTCGTCGGATATTGATGTAGTAATCTCTGCTGGTAAACTCTGTGCTACGCCGAGGCAGACTGAAGCGGTCCATAATCCTGGACAGCTGCTGACGTACATTGTCAGCAGACATCAGCGAGCGGTAGTTGACAAAGTTGTCATAACACCACTGATTAGCTTCATGGTCTGGAAAAAAAGAAGGATTTGAGTCAAGATAACTACTTTTCAAGACTTTTAAGCTTTAAATGAACCTGAACAGCAGCATTGTTTTATAGTCGAGCTGTAATGTGGTACTTTTACGAATAAATTGGAAATGGCAAACTTCATAAAAAGAATAAAGAAAAGAACTACATCCGCACTTGCACAGACATCAAACCAGAGTGGTATGTGAATGGTTTAGTTCCTTGTTTCCATGAGACGTGTGTCCTGTTTGGATCAACTCTGAGTTATGCATGTGAGAAACTAGTGGAAGTAGATCATTTGTTGGTTACAACAGTTGTCCAACTGAGGCTACCATGCTGTCATTCTTGCTCTGTTGACTGCCATAGTGAAAGAATAATAATGATGAAAATTCCCCAACTACCTTAAACATTTAATGCTACCACAGAACAGACAAAACTGGATTTGCACTGATAGAGGTTTTAGATTTATAGTTTTCTTCCAGCTCTGACTTGTTGATTCCACTTTTGGAAAATGATGTTTGATCTCAGGAGTTTAACTCGCATACAAACTCTGGTGTGTAGACTTTCATTTTATTTAACAGCTAAATGTAACCAATTTCAATCATAAGAAATTATGCTCCAGAGAAAGTAGTTTCAATCCAACAGAAAATTAAAGGATTGAGAGATTTAAAAAAAAACAACTGATTTATCAATATATGACCTACCAACTGTCACAGGGAAAAACTCTCAAAAACAGCATCATATCTAAATATTTCAGACTGCAGCCGCATTAGGCCCTTTAATAATATTTTTTTAAGACTTCTATCTCTAAATAATTTGGTTTACATGACGGAATCAATGGCAAATCAATGCCAATTGTACATTTAACAAAATCAATTGCAAGATGCTTCAGGTGTTTTCATAACTACCACAAGAGGGAGACAGATTTTGTGTTTTGAATGTCAATAGATGAAGTGATTCAGGTGCATATATATATATAGATATATATATATATCTATATATATATATATCTCAGTTTGGAAGCATGGAAATTGCTCAATAAGATTTGTTAAAACAAAAAGGTTTGTTGTAGCTTTTACAGAACTGTAACATAGGCTCCAAGTCCAGTTTAACAACTGCAACTGTATTGGGAGTGAAGTCAACAGTGAAAGCTAAGACTGATATTCATAGCGGGGTAAGAGGTAGAGGGGAAAAATCTTTAATGTAACCCAGGTAGGTACATTAAAATCTAATATTCTTAACTCAAGTGTAATGTTATCATAAAACCATGCGGTTGATAAAAGCCAAAAGTTAGACTTAAGATTCTTACTGTTCATCTTATCTACAATTGAAGCTGAGAAATTAGGACTAAAAAAACAGCAACATCTCCATCAAGATTTTACATCTACAGTTTTTAGAAGATGATTTTAAAAAGCAAATTGACATTTTTGTTAATATCCAAATGTTTTCTAACATGCTTTGATCCGAGTCTTCTATCATCAAATGGGCCTGAAAGGTTTCCTGCATCTTCTGTATTTTCTGGGAATCACTTACAAAGAACAAGAAGAAAGAAAAACATGCCAACTAAAAGTGGAACTAAAGGCTTGACACTCACTTTGTTTGAAGGCGTGATAGACATTGAGCAGCGTCAAGTGGTCTCCATCAATGTGAGCAAATCTCATCTTGGACTCGTCCGCTGCCTTCTTAGCCTCCGTGGGACGGACAAAACACTGTGGGACTAAACAAGGTTGGTATGGGCCCCAACAAAGCCGCCCATAGGGATGAGTCAAACATTCACAGAAAAATGGAGCAAAGCCTATGATGCTAGGGCACTTGACACTGCGTTGGGACAGGGCAGGACCACACTCTATCAAAGGGGGATCTGCAGGCTTTTCTCAAGGTCATTTCCAACAGTAATGGCTATAAGCTCGTAGAGAGTGGGGGGGTCATTTAACCACATCTGTAAAACAAGAGTTTTCACACAACTATAAAGTGTTAGAAACACCAGCAATTTATGCAGGATTGATAGGTTTTACTTTTAAACATGTAACGTCTTCTCTTTAACTACACATGACATTGACAAACAATAATATATCTAATCATATACTTCGGAATAATTCATAAGCATTAAGCAAAATCTGAAATAGCATAAGTGGTGCCTGCCCTATCCACAGGCTGTTTACAAAAGGCTTCAAGTAGGTAAACAAAACCTACAATTTAAAGACCGCATGCAACACTTTTACTTAAAAAGTTGCATAGGTACTCAAGCATATACTTTAATTTTAACAGCAGTAGTGTATTTAAGTCATGTAAATTTGATGATGTTCAATGTTTTAGTAAACTAGTAATTATGACTTTTCAAAGCAACTTCACCTTATAATATCATAAATAAGCATAAGCAGGCCTTGGATGCTGTTTTAAAAATAAGGTGAACAATAAGGCTGCAAAACATAAAAAAATATACATCACCATCTTAAAACAACTTTGTACAACACCGTGAAGGACCGTTTGAAAGTCAACAAGTGTTTGCTAAAATATTAAAAATAAAAACTGAACACTGTGTATGCCAAGAATATATTCAAGGTGTTGGATGAACCAACTGTAGTAACTGCACATGTCTGACTCAGATTACTTTGCCTAAGACGCTAAAAGTCCCAAAGATTGTTGGAAGCAAAGATGAAAAGAAGAAGATTGGGACAAAATGGAAATTTATCATAACGGCTTTCATTTCTTACCAATAATAATTTCCACTGCATGATTTTTTATTAGCCCATCTGGACCATGTGTTATTTATTATTTCACCATCATGTCATGTTGTAAGCTCATTGTTTTGGCAGGTTGGGGTGTTGAATGAATTACTTTATCTTCTATTATTTTTGTTTAGCTTTGACGTCACAGTAGCCAATGATCTTCAGGACCAGAAATATTTTAGCAGTAGTGAGTTCTATGTCACTCACTTTCTCTGAAATTACATTCATAAAGGATTTCAACTTTAGCATTGGATGTCAGAAACATTTGAGGTTTTGAACAAACTTATTAAAACCTTGGTGTACTCTGAAATACCGATTGCCCCGTACCTCGTCACAATCATTTTATAATAATCATCGACCAGTCTTTAACTGGTATAAAGTTAAAGATTGGAGTCAAACCTATTAGAATAATGCGAAGAAATAACATGGCTGGTTATTTCAAACGAGTGTTTCCCTTAAGAAGCTTGGCCTTTTAAAGGCTAGAAGGTGTCAGCCCAGTCCTGGGCATTACCTGACAGCATGGCAGTGATGGAGAGGATCTCATTGGAGCAGTTAAACTCGCAGCTTGCTATGACCATCTTGGCCAGCTGAGGATCCAGCGGGAATTCTGCCATCATGGAGCCAAGTTCAGTCAGGTCACCATCATCGTTGAGAGCGGCCAGATAATTGAGCAGCTCAAGAGCCCTCATTAGCGTTTCAGGAGCTGCATTGGTGGGGAGTGAAGGGTGATCAGGATCCGCAAGTCAACTGGTCAACATGACCTTTCTTTGGAATCAACCATTACTCACCTGGAGGGTCCATGAAGTCAAAGTGGACAAGATCATCAATGCCCAACTTCTTCAACTGCAGCACAACAGATCCCAAATTGGACCGAAGAATCTCTGGATATGTATTATCCTGGAAAAGCATAAATTTAATGATAAGTTTGTCTTGTCCATTTTTGATACTAAAAAAAAAAACAAGAAAAATTACAACATCAAAAAGACCGGGAAAGCAGGAAGGGCGTGAACCAACTTCCCACTTCCGCAGCGACTCACCTGCATTTCTGTTTTGTAGGCCTTCTCTGTATAGAGGCGAAAACATTTCCCTGGGCGTGTTCTGCCGGCTCTTCCTGCCCTCTGCTGTGCTGAAGCTTTACTGATGGCTGTGACTAGCAGAGACTCAACTCTGATGCGGGGATTGTACACCTAGACATATATTATAAAGTGTGTAACACACATGTTTAAAGCTGCATGTACAGTGGGACAAAAAACAGATAAACTAAACCAACACCAGTAGACATAGAAAAAATATTTCAGAAATAAATATTGAATAATACCAAATTAAGCAATTCACAATGCTAAGCTGAGAAAAACCACCCCACAGCATGATACCACTACGTCCATGTTACAACGTGGACACGGTCTGTCTATGCATGTTGGTCAAAAAGTGCAATTTTGGTCCTGTTTGACCACTTTTACAAGGTACTGTATATAGAATAAACAGGGTTCCTTTTAACTCACCTTCTGTTTGGCAAATCCGGGGTCAATGACAAACACAACACCATCAATTGTTAGCGACGTCTCAGCGATATTTGTTGACACAACAACCTGAAGGGGAAAGCAACAGTTTAAATATTCATTCAAGAATGTAAACAGTGGGAGCCATTTAGAATCATCCATTTTTGCCAGCAAACCTTTCTCCCAATAGCGCCGTTTGGCTTTCTTGGAGGAGGTGGCTCAAAGATCCTCTGCTGCTGCTGCGGGGGCAACGTGGAATACAGTGGAATGATTTTGATGTCTCCGACGTCAGGGCCAAGGTCGTCAACTTCTCGTTTTATTCTCTTACAGGCTTCATCAATTTCCTGAAAGAAAGGACAATGATTTGTCTTCCTCATTCAGGACAAACAACGCTGTTCAATAACATACTTGAAAGTATTGTAAGTATTACCTCTTGACCTGTGAGGAACAGAAGGACGTCACCTTCATCCTCTTCACACATGTGAATCTGAATGACGGTACGAATAGCTGCCTCCAGGTAGTCCCGCTCCGGTTCAGGGGTGTAGAAGATCTCTACAGGATGTGTGCGTCCAGGAATGGTCAGCAGAGGGCAGCTGTCGAAGTACACTTGGAACTTTCCTGCATCCAGGGTGGCACTCATCACAATTACCTGTGCAGAGAACAATATGATCACTCTTCTTATTTAAAAATTATGCTTCTAATTATGAAGCTATGTGAGCTCCGAGTCTTTAATGTCACCAGAACATTAGATGAATATCCTTTAGTAACCATTGATGAAGGGCCTGTTTCAATTTGGGCAACCTGACAAGCTACTTTTCCCACACCTAAAAAAACAGTAGTCAGCAATTTATAGAACAACTTTGTGAAGAAAGTCTGCATTTGTTGACTTTGTAACATAATAATTATTATATGTTGATGTTTCAATAAACTATGAAGGCTCCAAAGAAAACTGATGACCGGAACAGTAGGATTTTTATCTCGACAGGTCCTGATTAGCAATGAGCAAGTTGTTTGAAAACTCAAATAAAATGCATCATATTACTCACCCTTCCTAAAACAAAACAAAAAATAGGCCGACCTTAACATTATTATTATTAATAATGTTGTAACGCTGTTTTTTTATTTCTGCCTCCTGACCAGCTCTCTCTTGCAAAAGAGATCTTTTGATCTCAATTGGACACACTTGATTACACGATGATTATTATTATAAAAAAAATTAATTTAAATATATCAAAATAATACTAATATTTAGAACTGAAGAAAGATATAAAATTTAAGTTATGCTTGGGATGTAATGCTGACTATGCTAATTAAGATGCAAGTTTGCTCACTCAAAGATCAAGCAAACTTTCATTTTGCAGAGAACACTTCAGAGTGTAACTGATATTTTAAATATCCAAAATAAAACATAAAATAGAAATGAAAACCACTTACAAGCAAAACCATATAAAAATGATTATGATGGCTCTGTAAATAAATTTGCCCTTCAAAAAATATTAATGAGAATGGAAATGTTTTGCTCATTTTAATTTATCATGCAAATAATTGATTATAATTGCATATTGCTACAGGCTTAATTCTGCCTTTTCTAAAATGGCAGTAAAACTTATATTGATGTCCACTCTCTGCATTCAGTGGTGTGACATGACAATATAAACAGTGATTTTTTTGTTCATGACACAAATATTAGGAAAAACCATTTTGGAAGCTATAAATTCTGAATAAGACTTCAGAATTAGCTAAAATCTTATTGGAATGTCAAAACATTATCAAAACCAACATTAAGATTTCCATTACAAATCTTAGATATCTTAAACAATGGTGTTATTGTTACTGAAAAACAATAATAATAAAAATAACATTAAAGTATATCTGGTACGAAAACCCACCTTCAGATCCTGTCTTTGACGAACCACTTCCTTTAACACGCCCATCAGGATGTCTGTGGCCAGAGTTCGCTCGTGGGCCTCATCCAGAATGATCACACCATATCGCTCCAGCAGAGGATCATTCATAGCCTCTCTCAGTAACATACCATCTGTCATGTATCTGCAGAAAATAACAGTGTTTTAATAAACTGCACATTTCTGGTGCAAGATCAATTCTGATTGCTGTGGAACATCATCCTTGAACTAAAAAACCCTCTTCAGAAAAGCAGCCCTTACTTTAATATAGTCTTGGCAGAGCTGCAGTCCTCAAATCTGATGGAGTAGCCGACTTCCTGTCCAAGCATGACATCCATTTCGTCTGCAACCCTTTGAGCCACACTCATGGCAGCAACTCTCCTTGGCTGAGTACAAGCTACGGCCCGCTTAGGACCAGGCAAGGCCCTCACCATGTCCACACACCACTGAGGAATCTGAAGATTGAAATAAAGGCAACAATTTAGAAAACTTTGAACATTATTATTTCATAAAGGATTCTTTCAAATCTTCCATTTAACTCTTAATTTCTAGATTTTCCCAGCTGTTTCTTAAACTGGATTAGGCTGGACCTGTATGAATATCATACCTGTGTTGTTTTTCCAGAGCCAGTCTCTCCAACAAGGACAAAGCTCTGATGGCGTGTAATGATGTCGGTGAAGCTTTCTTTGTACTCCCACACCGGAAGCTGTAGCCTTTTCTTCAGGATCTCGTAGTAGCGTGGCGTGTGTGGCAGATTGGTGAATGGGTTAATCTGCTGGTGCATGTTCATCTGCTTGACAGGGGGTACGCTCGACATCAACGGCATGCTGTTAGAGAGAGCGGCCGGCAACTTGGTGTCCCTGTCCCGGTCTCTGTCCCTGTCGCGATCTCTGTCTCGATCCCTGTCTCTGGAACGGTCCTCACGGTCTCTGTCGCGGTCTCTGTCTCTCCTTTGAGAGTAAAAATAGTGCTTCATCAGCAACAATTTCATGATACAATCAAGTACTATCAATACAAATTTCTAAAACAACAAAGTATGAGAAAAAGCAGTTTACGGTTTTCTGTGAAAATATTTAAAATCTTCCACAATAGAAATACAATGCGCTAACAACACATCAATATATAAAGCCCTCCTGAATAACAGATGTATAAAGCATGAATATTTATTATTTTACAAAATCGAGCTCATGTGACAGATGAGCATATTGCATTCAGGAACGCCAAAACCTCTTAATGAAACAAGAATCTATCCAAAGGAGACTCATTTTAAACTGAGAAATAATACTAGATCAGAAGATTTCAAAGCTGATATTTCTGACCCATAACCACATAAAGAGGAAATGAGATCACAACTTTCACTGACTGAACAAAAACATTCCTGATAAGCTAATTACACAAGGACATCCTAACACCGCAAACAGCCTCAATTACCACTGCACAATTTCTGTTCAATTATGAGCACTGGTTCATAACATGTCAAAATGATAGCAAAACCTAAAGAACAATAAACTTTCACTTTTAAATTCAGCTTGATTTCAGGAGATTATCTTTATGTCAATATTGTGTTTTGCCAATTCCACAACTTCTGCAATTGTTGAATTTATTAGTTAGACAGTTTTTAGTGGGTCTATGTCTGTTTTGAACTTGTGCAAAGTAAACTTTAGGAACAGAATAATCATTTATTGGTCCTTATTGAGGAGATTCAAGTGTATCAGCAGCTCAGCCGTAGGCAAAGGGAGAGCCCCAAAATCCACATAAATAAGTATTAAAAATAAAATAGAAATTTCACTGTAACATCAAATATAAGAAAACCATAATGTTATGAAAAAACAGCAGATTATAAGAAACATACAAGTGTATTAAAAATTTAAATAGCGATTTTGTATTTTTGTGCAAAAAAAAAAAAGAATAATTGAAAAGAGAGAGAAGGTGCTCATTCTGCATGCCATCATATTGCGGTTTCTTTACATTGCGAAAGAACCAATCGCTCCAGGGCAATCTTTTTGACACATATGGACATTTAATCTGCTCTAGAGAAGGTTAGGTTGCCAGACTAAAGAGAATAAAGTTACAATAAAGACAGACCTGGGTAAAAGGTTATTCAGATTCAAGTTACTGAAACTCCCATACAAGTGTTGAAGTGATAGCATAGGCCACTGGTCTGACAGTTACTAAGAAATTGCTATTTACAGTTTTTACAGCCATAGTTGTAACTTTTAGTGGGAAATACGGGGGTGAATATGAATATTGGAGCACTAATAGGCATATGCAGTCAAAAAGATTAGCATTGATCTTTGCTTCAGTTACCACTGCAAAGGAAGTGCAGTGGCCAACATTTCAAGAACCCTTGTAGAAACTGAAGTGGACAGCATTGACGTTGCTGTGGCTACTGATATAAAAATGAAAACCTAGAAGGAATGGGCCAATGCAAGCTATTAATGTATTCCTGCATTTACAAGTAATTCCAGCAGGGCCGTTCTGGTTTTTCTCCAAACTGGAATTTTAATTTCTATGTCAAACATACACTTAAAATTGATACCATTACGCTTCTTGTTTTAAGGCAATACAGCCCAAAACAGAATCCTATTATGGCACTATTTTAAATTGTGAAGATAAAGTCAAAGAACATTTCTATACTTTCAAAACAATTGTCAATCACTACGCATAAAATCGATCTTAACCTAATCGGCAAAAAAATTAACAATAATAAAGACAATAAAACGCAACTGAATAAAACTGAATACAAATAAGACAAGTAACAACAAAGGATTTAATTTTCTTCTCAACTAGAACTGCAAGGTAGTTAAAAAACTTTGTACCTAGGGAAGTGACACTCAAATAGCCCTGATGTCTTACTACAGACGCGCGAATGGCACTGAACACTGGAAACACTTATCGCGTCAAAGCAACACTACATAACTTACTAACTTCAAAGATTACATAATACTTAATATTTTAAAATATGCATCAATTTCGTTGCATTAAGCCACAATCTCTGACAATGCAGCTAAGGCTATCTAAATTGCGCAACTTTGAAGATGTCCTGAATGAGCTGTTAGCATGTGGCTAATACCGTTAGCCCCGCACGTGCAGAGAACGTTGATAATTCGTTTCTCAAGATAAGTTCACCTCCATTGGCTCTCAGATATCTCTAAAGCAATAACAAGCACTTGCAGTCCTGTATCAGAGGAGCGCTCATGTGCTGAGGGGAAGAAGCAAATCAAAATAAGCTGCATCGCTAACAGCAGAGGTTATTTTTGTTTCGGCTTTTTGGCTGGTACTTAGCTTACTGAACTAGCACCGGCTAACGTCTAGCTCTTAGCTTCATTGTTCCAGGGGGATGAACACGCTGTGCAGTCTCACCTACCCGTCAGACCGTTTCTTACTGGAGGAGTAATCATCGCCCAAGTCCAAACGGTGTCTTTTGGACATATTGGTTAGGAAAATGTAGTTTATCTATACCGCCAACACAACAGTGCTGCGCCAAATGCAACTACCAGTTTCCTGATTCCTGCGCTGTGTCTTTCCACATTTGTTTTACAGATTGTAACACCGCCACCTGCTGGTTTGGATCCTTCTGCATGATTTATCTCACATGTCTCCATTTCTGAAGTCACCAATAGTAGAGTACAGTTTGCTTTTAAATGGCCACATTTTAAATAAAACAATTTCAGAAAGATTCAGAAAGATAAAATTATGTCAGATAATGCAATGGCTTTTATAACATTACCTTACAGATTTTGAAATCTCACTAATTTTTGCACATTGAAGCCGGAGAACTTATTAATTAAATGCCGATGAGATTTTATCTGTTATATATACACAATTAAGATTACAAATATTTTATTTTTCAATTATTTTTCTAAATTTTCTTCATTTTTTCCTGACAGCTAGTACTTTAGGTAGTACTTTAAAACAGAACTGATACAAACTAAATAACAGTGAAACAGAAATTCAGGGTAAAAAATGTCCATATATATATATATATATATATATATGGACATGCATGAACATTATATATACTGTATATATATATATATATATATATATATATATATATATATATATATATATATATATATATATATATATATATATATATGAATGCTTGCAAAGCATTCAGTGAATCAATCTAGTTCTAGATTTAATCTAGTTCTTCTAGATGTCATAATCAGTCGTGACATCACTCATCTGTGACATTATAATTTCAAGAGTAAGGAGAGAATTTTTCAGTGATGCAGAATTCTTCTGTCCTCATTTTCACTCAGGAGAGCGGAAAATCCACATCCAACAGAGTTTGAAGAAGTTTGAAACTGATCACAACTGTCTTACAAACAGAGCAAGAACAAGAATCTTGTGATGTTTCCCTTCAGAAAGGTAAAACATATATATATATATCAATGGATGACTGAATGATCAGTTGTACTTGTATATTGCTGGTTTTTATAGGTCATGTTTTTATTTTCTGCCTCTCAGCATAATTTCTCAGTATTTTGTACATTTTAGATAAATGTAAAAGGCATTTATCCAAAATGATTGCTGATGGAAAAAAAGCATATGTCTAATTTAAAACTTAGTAAAGTCACCATCACTTTGACCTTAAAATCATCTATAATTTGCTGAACAAAATATACAAAAATCTGGATTTATTTTATGGCTCAGTTGTGTGGCACACTTTAGCTAAAATAAACACAGGAATTTGTTTTCACCCAAATTAACTGTTAACATTAAGCTTGTGAGGTCACCCAAAAGATGTAAATTGAAATCAGGTTGAAACAAACAAACAAACAAGCAAACAAACAAACAAACAAACAAACCAACGAAAAAGCAAACATACATATAAACAAACAAAAATATGCAGTCATTCGAACTGTATATTTGGATAAATGTTTTATCCAAACATTTTATGTCTATATTTTCTTCTTATATTTATTCTTACAACATTTTATGTTATAAGAATAAAAACATCATGTAGTCACCAGTTGGGAAATGCGAAACAAACATTACATTTTGTTGAGTGACATGATCAAAATGATCAATACATATCAAGTATGTTGCCATTATGGTTCAAAGGCAACTCTAAACAGGCGGTTTTTAGCCTTGAATTAAATTAAGTTAGTGTTTCATCTATTTTGCAGTTTTCTGATTTGTGGAGAACAGAAGACACCTAAAGTGTCTTAAAATCCCAAATGTTTTATTTCATGTTTGCAGATGTGTGCCAAGATAGATAAAACATTTTTGCTATAATCTGAATTACTCTAGGAAGTATTTTTACATACTTAATTACACTGAAGTATTTTTCTTTCTTTCCACAGAGCAAAAGAGTGGGACCTCCCACTAAGAGAAGCAGCAAAGCTGTTTCCTTTCTGTCTCCTCACACAACTGCAGTTTCTGACCCTGCGCACATGTCCATATTAGGTTTGGGACAACCTAAACAGTTTGCTGCTGACTTGGATGAGCTGTTGCCATCAACCTCTAGCTCAAAGACTAAAGATCATCAAGATGGAGCTGGAGACTTTGCAAGAACAAAGGCTTCCCATTACCAGCCAAAAGAAGGAGCAGCATTTAAAAGGATTTTTAAAAGCCAGCGAGTTGTTCACCAACACCAACAGACAGTGAGCGAACCTCCACATGAATCTGAGCCCAAATCTGCTGAGAAGAAAGGAAAATCTAGTAGAAGGATATTTCATAAACCAAAAAGTAGAAAGCACATTAAATCAGCAGAAAAGGACAGTCAGGAGGCAGAGCAAGAGCTGGATGTTGAGGCAGAACAAACTAACACAAAATCTGTTCACACATCTCTTGAACACAGCTCAATGTGGTCCAATATTTTGGACCAAAATCAAAAGTTTGACTATAACGTTGTGTCAGCTTCCTCCCCAAATATGCTACCTAGTTTTTCTGATGTTGAGAAGAATTGTTTCAATACAGAAAAAAAAGCAAAAAACAGCATAAAAACTGCCATTGAGCCCAGTGGAAAAGATTTATGTGAGATGAAACCAGGTGAAACCTTTAAAAATATGAAAGAAAAAGCAAAAAAGAGTAAGTCAAGCTGAATCTAGCTGTTATTTTGATGTGTCAAACCGACGTCTTGTCAAACATTGTTGGGTTGGCTGTGAAAACAGAAATAAGTTTTATCCATTTATCCTGTCTTCATTCACAGGCTCATTCCAAACAATGAACTGCCACCAAGCAGGGAAAACCGTCATGGAGAACAATTCACCAGGTCCCTTGGAACATCACATGGGATCTGTGGAAACTGTAAAAGGAAATGCTGATACTTCTGGCAGCTACAATCAGTTTTACAGATTTAAGAAAAATGTTTTCTTCTTTGACATGGATCCATCCTTCAAAGAAAACAAACAGCAAAGCAATGCTGATCCAGCTGTTGGTGCAGAGAAACGCTACATTTCTGGAGACACTGGTACAGAAAGTATGCCACCATCTTCTAGGATCTCTGCTAAAAGTGCAGGAACTGATCAGCGATTACAGAACAAGCAAGATGAGGATCAGGAAGGTGAGTCTGGAATCTACTTTGAAAGGAGGATCACCTCCTAATACAAACATTAGGAATATTACAGAATAAATCATAAAGCCGTGAACATCAGAGCAGAACTGACAAAGTTTTTTTTCTCCTAATTTTTCAGGTCATGAACACATTTCTTTCAAGACCATGAGGTCCATCACCGAGGCATCAAGTTACTCAGATTTGTTCCTTAATCCCCTGGAGACACTTCGTCAAATTATTCCACCCAACCAACCCAGAAGAGCTTTATCAGAACTGAGCTTTAAGCATTTCTCTAATAGGTATGTTCTATGACTTTTTCACCCAGTTTTCTCAAACTTTGGTATTCATTCACATTTTCATGTCTGTGACTCATTTTTAATCATCCCATTTCTAGTTTCGAAAAGAGAGTACACAGGTGTTGTTTAGAGGCCTACCTGAAGTCTTGCCTGCGTCAGTGGAGGGAGATGAAGCAGAAATGTTCGTCGGAGTCGGCCACCGAGAGTCTTAAAGAACCTACCAGCTCCTCTGCAGAGGGTTGGGCAGAGACAGTTACTGAAAGGCTGTCCTCACAACCCGATGCTCATCCGACAAATGTTAGGTCCATTCATAGCTGCTTCAAAAGATTCACAAACTTGGTGCAGGAAAGACTTTCCCAGCTGTTCAAGATACGCATCGTTGTGACCATCTACCGTTGATGGTTCTGACTGAGATGAACCAAGGAGCATTTTTCACTTAAAAATAAAAATTCTCAACTATTAACTTTGTGTATTTTATGCTTTTGCTTCATGCCTTAAATGTAATTCTAATGAGCATTGCTGTTTGCATTAACCTAAGATTTAAAAATAATTCCCAACAAGGTGTAATCTGCTAAGTCAATTTTGAAAGCAAGTTTAGAGACACAAATGGTATCTCGGCTGTTTTGCAATTTTCAGGAAGTTTGCTCTAGATTAGAGGAGCAGAAAAACAGAAATGCTGTTTCTCCATGTTTGATTCTGGTTCTGGAGAGACGTCTAAGAGTTGTAAGACACTGACCCTGTGGAGGCCTGGATTTGAAGGCCTCTGCTGTACAGTCTGAGATGGAGCTCTTGCATCTTCTCTAAACAGTGAACTCCAGATGTTCAGTCCTGGGAAGATTGAAAGCAGTCTTGAATGTTGACCAAAAATAAATGGTTTTTCCAGCAACAGAATGATGGAATTTTAAAAGTTTGAAACTCCTTAACAGATAGGCAAACTGTCAAAACGATGATCATACTAACTCATAATCATTTTTGGAAAAGCGTCACCTGACTATTGTCATGGGCTCTTAAATAGCATCAATACGTCCTGCGATAAAAACATGCTTTCTTACTAAAACACTACGCACATAAAAATCTTGTATTGTAATCCAGTACATACTGTATGGGTTAACAGCGCTCTAACAGCTTGCAATTGCTTGCAGACATTATTGGTTCCTTCCAATTTTTTATTTATTTATTTATTTTTTTTACACTTTCTTGTTTTGAAGCAATTTTTGTTGACACACACCAAGTTGCTTGCGCAAAAGCAATAATCTATGGTAATTAAATAAATCGTGTTTTGAGTCGGCAGAGATTGAAGACATCTGTAATTATATATATTTTTCCTCTAAGAAAACATGCGTGACAGACAAAAACGCTCATGCCCCTAACCAATAAGAAAGAGAATGGGGGAAAGGCGCTCCACCCTCGGCATGTAAACGCCCACTGACGCGCACGGACTGTTAGGAAACGGTGGCATCGTGTCTTTTTCGGAGAACCACTATATTGCCGTTCAACAGCGTAAAGAGACATTGAAGCTTGAAGTCTTGTTTTCATTGCTGACCATGCGCATTTACAGGTAAGTGTGCGATCCTACAAGTGCATCTTTTTGCTTACTGCATAACTACTTCAGATTTGCCTGTTTAGAAACCCATTTCTTTTAGTCTTTTAAATAATCGAAAATGTGTAACCATGCCAACATTGGGAGCTTACGTAACTAGTTTCCAAAATGTTAAAAAGTTGTTGGCCAGCAGCATGAAAATGAAGAGCTGTAAACAACATTTTTGAGACAAACATCACACAGCATGTTTTCACACACCAGATTCAGATAACCGCACTTCAGTAAGAGCTTAATCGGCCATCAATTATAATCACATTTGTTTAAGCAGGGAAAGGTTTGAATCGCTGGCTTCAAGACGAGCTCTCTTTTTTCTTTTTTTGTAAAACAACTCAATCTTCTTGTGGAAGTTTTTACTTGTAATTTCCAAGTTTAAGTAAAAAAGACATCTTTGTTGACTTACAGGTTCCAAGTTTGGGCATGTAAATAAAACAAATTTTTAATAACTATATTCGAAAATATGTTGTTGTTTTTTTGCTTACTTCTTTGTGATTTGTGTCTCTTCTTCAACACAACTTAAATAATGTAATCATTAATACGATACCATGGACTGGACTTTGTTACCCCTTCTCTACAAGCCATGTGCTTTTACAATTTAACAGATTAAAATACAAGCTTTTTTTTAGGTTTCTAAAAAGACCTAAAATACCTGCTAGCAAACATTTGCATATGCTTTTATTTTTGAAAACATCTTGTTTTGTGTAACATGACTAAACTAAACCCTCGTCAGTGTTAGTGATGCAAGTCTCTTCTCACAAGACTGTTTAAACTGTTAAACACAACTTATATGGTGATCAGAGGGCCCAGTGGCCCCAGTGCAAGTCAAACCGCCCCAGAGCAACAGTGGCTTGCCACTATCAACATGTGGATGTGTGTGTGAATGAATTGTTCAGCGCTATGCAAGGAGAAGCTATTTTCTAAAAAGAGCTGTTGTTCAAGTTGCTGTTTGTTTATTCCATGGTTTTTGTAATCCATTCTTTTGAGTTGGTCTTCTAATCCTGTTATGATCCAGGTCATTGAGTGGACTCCAAACTGCTCTGCTGGTACTGCTGGCCAGTTGTCAATGCATCTCAGCAAACACCGATACTCTCCTTCCTCCAGAGGTCTCTCAGTACAATGGCACTCTGTATGCAGCCTGCAAAGTGAGACCCAGCACTTCACTTCCTGAGGGGCTTCCCAAGGTATACGGGCAGGTGCTGTTTAAACAAGAGCAGTCTGAGGGAAAGCTTCAAGTCCTCCTTCGGCTCAATGGCTTCCCAACAGAGGATGCTCCAGAACCCAGAGCCGTGCACATCCATCAGTACGGAGACCTGAGCCGGGGATGCGACTCAACCGGTGGTCACTACAACCCGTTTGATGTGAACCATCCTAAACACCCAGGAGACTTTGGTAACTTCATCTCACAGGAAGGACAAATCAAAGTGCTGATTGAATCAGAGGCCACCCTGTTTGGAAACCTGTCTGCGCTCGGAAGAGCGGTGGTGATCCATGAGAAGAGAGACGACTTGGGGCTCGGCGGAGACATTGGGAGCCTGCTCCATGGGAACGCAGGCCGCAGGCTTGCCTGCTGCGTTATCGGGATGTCCTCCTCCAGCCCCTGGAATATGCAACATGAGCGTTTTGCAAGGCAGGTCAGGAGGAACTAGGCTCACAATACAGGAGTGTTGTTTAACACAGAATTTATCCAACTTTTAAGTAGTTGGGAGTATCCGCTCACGGAAGATAAATTCATGGTTTACTAAGAATTCAATTTTAAGCCAAATATGCCATAAATAGTACAATTTATATGTGAACCTTTGCTGACCTTAACTTGAACTTTAATCACTTTACTACTCCTCTGAAATTTACTCTAATTATCTGGATAATATGTATTGGATAGCAACTATCATATTTTGTAACATATTAAAAAGACATTCCAATCAATATAAAAACTGAGTATTGAGTCTGTTACAAAATGTCATCTGGGCCTTGTGTGTATGCATTTTTTTTTGTTTTAAACAGATTTACAGACATTTATCAGATGTTTAAGAAAACAATCCAAAGATTCATTAAACAGTATTTAGTCTGTCCTCCACAGCAGCTTATCACATATGTATGCACATTGTGCTTTTCATGTTAAATGCCATTCTCACAAATTAACGAATAAATCAAATCTTTTCTTTATGATAAATTATGATGGAAGGCATTAGTTATGATGTTTTTATTGTGCAATAAGGTGCTTCTGTAAAATGAGCAAAATGATGTAACAGCACAGGGTCAAGTAATGCTTACATTAAGATGTAAATTTATTGGGACCCATGGTAATGAATTAAAAAGCCACACTGATAAGTGTAAATTAAAAAGTGCATTAATTCACTAATTAACATACTTGTATTTAACAAGTCAATGGTGGGGAGAAAAAAAATAAAATGGCATTTGAGTGTTACCAAGTCTCCATTACAATTACATGCAAGAGCTTGAGAATAAGCTTGAGCTTTTAGGTAGAAAACAATCCAGGTGGGTTTAGTTTGAAAGAATGAAGAGGTGGAAACTCACCTCACACAGTGATGGATCTGTGATGCTGTGGACCTGGTTCTTTTTTTAAAGCCGTGGAAACTTTGCTACGAGTACATAACAATAAGAACCCATTGGAATAACATTCAACACAATTCTTTGCTAGAAAGATGATCTGAAGCATGCTCAAATCAACACAGAACTGCAAAGCCAGACAAAATCTGTCTTCTGCTATGGACATGGCAGTCCACAAACATATCGAAAACCAGCTGGGTGAGCTAAATAAGGGGTGGAAAATCTGAAAAAATTGTGCAAAGACAAATTGTCAAACAACCGTCTCACTGTACTCCAACCTTGCTAAAAGATGTATAAGACTGTGTGCCATTTTAGAAAAAGGCAGTTGTGCAATGTATTGACAACATGAATGCTAACATTAGGCTACCAGTGATTCAGTTTAAAAAAAATCTTAAAATTGCTTTAATTTTCCTACACAAATGTATTTTAGAGATTATATTACAGCAATAAAAGGTGAATTTAAAAAGGGTGCTAACAAAGTTGGTCAGCACTGTTTCTATTTCAATAGTTTCAGAGACAACAGCATCTATAGGATATGTGCTCCTAACAAAATTATCTACATGATTAAAAACAGTGGGTTTTATATTACCACATGCACTTTCCTTCACTGTGAACTAGTTTCAGAGCAACTGTTTTGTAGCTTAAAACTTTGAGCACAATCCACTCTGTGCTTTGTCTTACTATAAATAGTTTTTCCATGTTTATGTAATGTGTTTTTCATAGATGGGAATAAAATCCCTACAGCCAGCAGTAGGCGCTGTTATAGCAGCAGTTTAAAACAGGATGCTAAGTAATCACACACAGACGTATGGCACGGCAGTCCTGCGATTAGGATGTGCAAAAGGTGGGGATAAGTGACACACCAGAGATCTCACCAAAGTAAGAACAGCTGACCAAGTTAAGAAACCTGATTTTGATCCACAGGATCTTTTCTTAAATGCTACGAGACAAGAGAGCATCTCCCGGAAGACTGTGTGCACCATCACTGTCACACACATGTGCCTCCTGATCTGACTGGATGTCCCTCTGCTGCCTATCAATGTTATTGATTTCATTGTTCACGTCAGACTCTATTTGGACCATTTCAACCCCCCTGTTACATTCTTCTGACTCATCGTCTCCTCCTGTGATTGGTTCAGATCTCTCTGACCGTTGACTGAGACTCGATGGTGGGTGGGGTTCACACAGACAGGCCGCTTCAGGACCACAGTCACTCAATAATGGAGCAGTGCAAGTTGTCGTCTGTGATCTGTCGTGTTTACGACAGTCTTCGTTGTTTGCTGCTTCTGCTTCAGGGCTTGCTGGTTCTTCCTCTGGCAGCTGCTCTGAAAGGTTGAGATGAGATGTTTCCAGGCTGGTAGATGTTTGTGCAACTTCTTGAGAATCTGACCCAGCTGGAGTTGCACAGATTTGGTTTGGGACGCTTGCAGAAACACTGACACCTTCAGAAACAACCAAACAAACAAAAAAATGGTAATATTTCTGTGGTACAGTTTCATTACAGGCAATTAAAGCTGATAAGTGCATCAATTAAATATTTACCTTCCTGTTGGGGAGGATCAAGTGATTCGACTTGTTCAGGTAAATGTGTGTTCAAGATGATGGCATCTTTTCCTCCTATTACCACAAAATATTATGTAACGTTAGTTTTTTATAATATTTGAGTTTACGTAGCATTATTCGTAAGTCTATATTAGTAGCTGCAGTTTTGGTGTAATTCTAAAATAGCTGCAAAGGCTGTATCATGAAAACAATGTCTAGCAAATAGGGGTGCACCGAATGCAGTTTTCTGGCCGATCGCCAATTACCGATCTTTTAAAAAGCCTAACTTACCGATTCCGATTTTGGCTGATACCATATTTTTGTAGGAAATGTTGCTCAATATATCAAGAAAGTTGCTGAATTGGCAATAATGGGGTGACTATTGTCAACTGTAAACTTGCAAACATGACCTGGTCGGCCGGTTTGTCAGTCAAACCTCTCTCATGGGAGAAAAGAAAAGCACAGTGGTTGATTTTTAGACCTTTGCGGAGGTTGATAGCGTCGGTGGATAAGATCGGCTTCACATGTAAAAATCGTCCGATCACCGATCTCCCAAAATTAAGGAAATTGGCACCAATAAATTGGCTGGCCGATAATTCGGTGCTCCCCTACTAGCAAACAAATTAAAACATGTTAAATTAGAGAAGCAAGAGTCAATAATAGGGCTGTAACAGTACATGTATCAAGTAACTTGGTTGTAAATCACAGTTCAATGTAGGTTTGATTTAACAGCAAAAACAATAATGTTGAACATTTGATTTAATCCACTTATTATGAGAGCAGACTAAAAGGTAACCGACTTTGCTAAAAAGTTGGATTAAGACCTATAACTATATAATAAGTGTTACTTCAAGTAAGATGGCTTATTTCTTTTGCCAAATAAAAATAAATGCATAAAAAATGGCTTAGAAATATTTAATCACCAAGGGGAAAACCTCGACTTTTAGTGCATTTAACGGCATTTATTAGATTTGCTCCAGGTCTTAAAAAACAAAGGTTGTGACCCTTCTGGCTTTCCATACGTCCACTGCTCATTTTCTGCTGTACATCACCAGAAACACAAAATGCTGATAATTTAAAAGTCTTTATGCTCCTGCCAACATCAACAGCTATGTTTACTATGCTTTGGTGCGGAAAGCACAGAACTTTAGAAAGTTTAAAGTTGATCTGGTAACTAACCCCCATATCAACTGTTTTGTTTTTTTTTTTTGCTGTTGTTGATCAACTGTGTAAATAGGCCATTTAGTGTTGCATCTTTAAATTTCTCAGCAAATTTTCATGTAAATATGTTTAGTGTATCTTTGGAGCCCATAAAACAACCTCACTTGAACAAAAGTTCTGGAAAAACAAGAAAGAAAGAAATGTAATAATAAGCTGAAATAGAACACAACAACAACAGTCAAGTAGATTCAACACAAGTTAAAAAAAATGTGCAAATCACAGTCAATTAAGTGTGACATAAATATGTAAATCGACTCTTCGTTTAGCCTACCACACTGAGTTAAAGTCGACAAGGTAAGATTACGTTTTGTTATTGTTGTCTTCATGTTCATAATCCCGGAAAGAAGATTCATTTACTATTTCCTGTTGTTGTACTAAACATAAATAAATGAAAACATATTCCTGCTTGGAACGAGCTTGTTTACAATTCCTAATTTGATTTAATGAACAAAACGAAATTTGTACCACTGCTGTTTTACAAATACACATGTACTGCTACACCCTGAGTAAATGCTTGCAGACATAAGAAGTAATGCAAGAAACATTCAATTTAAACTTGGGTGAAATAAAATGTGTTGCTATTAGAAGAGCATACTTCCAAATACTCCAAGAGATACATTATAAGTCAGGCCTCCAGGCAGCAAAGAGAAAAAGAGCACGAGGAGAGGAAATTATTGTTCACTTTACTGGTTAGTGACATAAATGTCTGAGTAATCTAAACCAAGATTTGTGTATCCACCTGGAAGACTCCACAATCCAGAAATCTCAAGAGTTTTGAGTTTTTTCTCCAGCTCTGCCACTCGGTTTCCAAGAATCCTAATCACAATGGATGAAAAAACCCCAAAACACAATCATCAAGATCACATACAAAAAAACAAACAAACATTTGTGCTAATCTCAGATTCACAAATTTAAAGAATAAACAATGGGACGTGAAAAAGAGCAACGATTTCAGTACTTGTTGATTTGGCGTTGGTGCTGGATGACCATGTTCTTCTCGTGGATGGTTTCCAGCAGAGCCGTTGCCAGAGACTTGAGGTCTGAGATAGACTGAGGAGTCACTGGCAAACTGCAGCCGTTTTCCTCAGATAGCAAGAGCTCCTTCACTGCAATCCCCACCCCACCGGTTACAGTTCACAGCGAAGGCCATTCATCATGAGACAAGGCTAATCAAGATTTAGAAACAAATCTGTTTATGTGGGATTTCTGACCTTGTTTAGTAGAAAGAACGCCAGTCAGAGCGCTGCTGTTGGGTTTGCCGCTCATTTTAGAGTTCTTCCTGCTCTCCAGAGCACTCTGAAATTCATCATCAAGAATAAAGTTTGGACTGAATAAATTAAATGTAAAAAAAGTTGTGTTTTAACAGAATGTAAAAGAAGAGCAATAATAGAAAAGAAAAAATAAAGTAATTGTAGCTACCTTGTATTTCGCCAAGTTTCCTTTAAGCAGGTTTACCTCTTCTTGAAGTTGACTGAGTCGCTCATGCAAGTACCTGTAAAAACGTAAAAATCTTCCATAAGGAAAGCCTCAGTAATATTGAGTTAACCAAGAAAAAAAAAGACAGCATATTTCTAACAGAACCAATAAAGTACTGATAATAAGGAGTTATGCATGAAGTCCATTAAAATGGTTTTTAAAAATCGCCCCACCTGTTCTCCATGCACAGGGCGTCTATATCCAGGAATCGGCTCTCATCGTTCCCCATGATGTGGTTCATTTCAACGTTGAGCCGGTGAGCTTTCTGCTGGAACACGTCCCGCTCGGCTCGCACATCCTGGAGCTCGTCCGTCAGCGACTTTACGCTGTGCACCAGCACCTCGTTCTGCATGAATAAGATTCAATGATAAAATATGCTGTAATAATAAACAATAACGTAAAAAAAAAAAAAAGACTTAATAAATATTTAGTTAATAAAATAAAAAGTAAAAGTACAACCATAAATAAAGTAAAATCACCTGACTTTAATTTTAAGCAGATACAGTTCGTGGGAGCTCAAAAACAGATTATAGCAGAACAGTTTCCTAAAACTAGACAGAATGTTCTACTTTCGCTTACAAGCGAAGCAGAAAACATACATTCAATTCTGTCATGGTAAGGACACTGCCAACATTCAGTCATTAACATGGTACAGCCTTGCAGCCTTTAAATTTGCTAAAACAGCACAAACTATAAAAAGGTGCGGGCTGATTAAATTATGGCAAAGCTGTTGGAGAATGTCCTGCTAGGAGTCTAAACCAAGCAGGCACCTGTTCCCTCGCTTGCTCCAGCTGTTTCACAAGATCTTCTCTCTCATGTGCTGGAAAATGTCGAGCTCCGACCTCCTCATCCCCCAGCCTCTGCTTGGTGATGGTCATCCGCAGAAGCTGCAGGAAGACAGCAAAAGAGCTCTAAAAATTTTATGTTGTGGTTAGAGTCATTGTTTTTCTCCAATCAACTCTCAGTTAATCCCTCACATTTTGGTAACAGCTGCATATTGATGCGATGAAAGTCGTACCTTGTTGTCACCCTGAGCTTCCAGCAGTCGCTGTTTGAGCTCTTTAATCTCCTCAGAAAGCTGACTGCTTCGTTCTCTGGAGTCCCTCAGCAGCTGAGCTAAATTCACCTGAGTGACGAAAAGCACAAATGATAACATGTAAACAAGACCTGGGATTTCTGTATTATTATTATATATAAGAAAGCACAGCTGCTCCCTCAGAGAGGGCCTGAGTCACCGTCTACTCTGTCATCAAAACTGTCTCATCTGGTCCTTAAACAGCCACTATGTCAGTGAAGACACCACATGCTGCGTGTGCAGATTATTCTGCTGAATGTCTGTGGTGTCACCGGAAACTTAAAGCAAGGTCTGAGCACCGTGCAAACAATATAATCAGGATGAAATTACTCACTTGGTTCCTTTTGTCCGGTGGCAGAGAGAGATCCCCATCCTGTTAGTTGTAAAAGTAAAGAATAGAATGTAAACACTGATTCTTTCCTCTGTCGTCCTCTCATATAATAAATCTTTTAAACTTCAGCTTACAATGAGTTCTCTGTACTGCTTTTTGAGCCCTTGGTGTCGCTCCCGGAGCTGGTTGGCCATCAGTTTGTACTGATCCCTCTCCTGCTGACAGGTATCCAACTCCTTAGACAGTATCAGAAGAGCTTCCTTTTTACTGTCCAGCTTACGCTTACAAACCAGGAACTGCACAGAAAGAAGACGCAGCGTGACATTAGTTTTCAGTAACTAAGCATCCTGAAAGTTACAATCTCTGAATCCATGAAGTAAACATTTATTAGACCCTAAAGAACACAGGCAGATCAAAGAGAAAGTTTTAGAGAAGTTAGGTTATAAAACAACATCGCAATCAAAAAATAAATCTTGCAATGCACTGTTCAATAATGAAAAAATGGAAAGAATATAGCACAACTCCAAACCTACCAAGTCATGACCTTGATGCATTAAACATCAAGAAAGCTAACACTGCAAATCCCCCTGAACACACCATCTCCAGTGAAACATGTTAGTGGCAGCATCAGACTGTGGGGTTGCTTTTATTAAGCACAGACAGCAAAACTGTTCAAAGATGATGGTGAGATTGAAGGAGCTGTAACAAATCCAGGGCACTGTGTGTGGAGTAATTTGAAATTGCTTATCTGACTAAAAAGAATGATAGAGAACAATGTAATTTTCTAGCTGGTAAAGACATACCTTCAAAGATTTACAGCTGTAAATTGCAGCACAAAGTGGTTCTGCAAAACATTGACTCAAAGGCACTGAATACACTTCAGCACTACTTCTTCAAAAAAAAAAAAAAATGAACACAATGAATCATTCCTCTTCCACTAAACAAGTAGTGTTACCTTATGTTTCCCAATAAGTTTGTAACGTGACAAAATATTGAAAAGTCAAGCTGGAAATACTTGTACTCGTGTGCTGCCACTGTACTCGTCAATGAAGCCACGAAGAAATAAACATGCATTTCCTCAAACTAAAATAGCTTTGCAGAGACTGCAGCGACAGAGATTTTTACACATCATGTTAAACTGAATTAGACTTTATAGCTGCCCGTGACATGAATGCTGTTAGTTTTAGTTTAAATAACGTGACCTTACTGTGTGTTGCTGGACATTTATTCCATCCTAATGGGATGCATTAGTGGACATTTCCATGCTCTTTCCTCAGCCTCACCTCATTAAGCAGCCCCTGCCAGTCGCTTTCACTCCTCCTGGACGGATCCATCTCACCTTTCGATGCAGTTGACCAAAAATCCGCCTGCGTTTCAGCTTCGTATCACTGCGTCAGTTCGGCACAGTTCAGACATCTCGCATTATCAAATTGGATTAGCTGATGGAGGACGTGAACTGCATCACTTCCGCTAAGACCTCAACGTTACTTTTGCGTCATGGTGCATTCACGAGCGCTGTTAAATTAAGCTGCGCCATTATAGCTGACTCTGGCTGAGTCGAACTGTTGCGTTACTTTTCAAATAATATTTAGGCATAATGTTTTGACAATGGGGCGTAAAACATTAACAGAGATGTCAAACGTACTCAAATTCTCTACTCAAGTATGAAAAAATATTCTACTGAAAGCAAAGTTACAGGCTAATATGGAAGCCAGTTTCTGCCACTCTGGTAAAAAAAAAATTAAAAAAAATGTGATTGTAATGTGATTTTTTTTTTTTTTTTACAGAGTTGCGGAAACGGGCTTCCGTAGGTTAAACTGTTTGACTAAAGTAAAAGTAAAAATGTACAATTTTTGAAATTTACTTAAGCACAAAAAGTATAAAGTAATTTTCATCTTCTAGATTACAAAATGACTTTTAATACATGCAAAATACTTAAAAAGTTCTAGTCATATAATTTTTTTTCTTTTGTTGACAAAATAAAGAAAAGTGTATTTCAAAAAGCTTTATTGTACATTTTTAATAAACAAATTATGAATAAACATATATTATTTAAAATTTGATCAAAAGATCCAGAATTTATGGAGAGTGAATTGTTTCAATAAATTGATGACACAATTAAATAATTACTTCAAAGCAACAATTTAGCAACAAAATGTACATTTTCCTTTTTTCTTAAAAGCCAGTTCATCTCTAATATTGTTTTAACGATAAAAACTATATGAGGGATGTAGTTTTATATATTTGTGTAAATTTTCAATGTTTCTCTAAATTATTCTAAAACTGTGATAGAGTTAAACTGGCTTGTAAATACACCGTCTCTCTGTCCTGAGTACTTAGTACATTTGTGGATATAAATAGAAGACACAATAAAACACATTTTATTCCATCTAGTTTGGTCAAACAATCTTTAATGCAGTTCCTCAATTCGTTTTTACATTAACCTAGTTGTAGGTATGTTAAAGTTTCTATTGACTGCTTTAGGGTTAGTAAAAAGGAAAACATATAAACATAACCACATATTCAGATAAAGTTGCTGTGGGAAGGAAAATATTGATTTTTTTGTTACATAGACAAAGATCTGGACAATAATATAAAAACATATTGCTTATAGGGGTTAACATTATATAGCTTTCATCTGTCAGAAAGTCAGTCCTACACCATAGCATGATTTGTGTGGTCAGATCTGTGCAGCAGGTGAAAATTATAGAAATAATTCTCCATTCAGCAAAGAAATCGGTCACACATTAGTGGAATAATGAAAATTTCCTCTTCACAATTTCTGAAATTACAGCAGCCCTCAACGCTTCATTTTTATGTATATTCTTTGCATAGATAACAACAAAACATATATATTTCTTGCTGTCAATCAGGCACTGGGTTGCAAAAGCTTGTTATGATTATAAACTTAAGCTCGTGCGAGTTATCTACTGCATTCAGTTTATTATTGATCAAGAAAACATTCTGTCATATCAGTGGAGTTAGAGGAAAATCTGAAGTTACCTGAACATAAACAGTATCTGAACTCTCTTTCCTGATGAGTAATGGACTACAATCAGCTCGAATGTCTTGTTATTTGTGCATTTTGACTGATGGATTTACTTAATTTTGATCCCATAACGAATCACGGGCTACACAAATAATATGTTGTCTACATAATCCTGAATGGATTGGCCAAGTCATTGTTTCAAAAGGCTATTTGCCAGAACTGACACTCTCTGGCTCAGCTCTATTTTGTTTGCTAGGATTATTATAAAAGCCGACACAGATCATGCAACTTAATTTCCAAGATTGCTGTTGCTTTTTAAGTTTTAGTAGTCCATTATGCCAAAATTTCTTGAGTTTTGTCTGATTTGCAGAACCATCCTGACAGTTTTCATGGTGAACAAACCCATAAATCTGATTGCATAAGTAAGGTTATACAGCATGTAAAACTCTTTTGTAAGTGTTCACACCATTTCAGTTTAAGAGGCTCTTCCTTGGTCTTTTACAAACTCAGGTCTACAAACACATGTTCAAACACCATGGATTTTCCCTTCAGGCTGGAGGAGAAGATGAAACTCCTGCGATCAGTGGTCACAACAGTGAACGAACGGGGTGACTGCACGTAAATATCCTTAAACTTATGAAATGTTTTTGTCTCAGTGTCCCACAGGTGTATCTGCGTGAAAGAGTAATCACTGCCGAGAGCTAAATAATGTCTGTCTGCAAAGGTAAAAGGTTGGAGGATCATTGCTCCTCTAGAGGGAAGTGCCTGCACCTCAGTAAACTGCTTATTGACCCACTTAATGACTTTGGAGTCACCGATGTAGCAAGCCAGGGCCAAGTACAGTTCCCCCTCCACTCGAAATGCTTTGACTGCCACTACATCGTCAACATTTGGGATGTCACTGTGAAGGATGAACTTAAGGGTGCTTTTGTTCCACAGGTAGATGACAGGTGACTGGGAGCGGCTTGCTAAAACTAGATAGAACTTCCCATCCACCTCAACAATCTCAGCGTCTGTATCACGAAACCATTCATGAAGGAACTGGTAGGAATAGAAACCGGTCTCGTTGCGGTCTGGTAGGTCAGTCCACTTGTAGAGTGTAGACATGCCAGCCTTGGAACTGTCTACAATCAGAAAATACCAGTTCCCATCCATCTGAAAGACCTCCATGTCATTCGGCTTTGAGATGTTGAAGACCTCAATGGTTTGGAACTTGGTAAACTTGTTTTGCTGCTCATCAAACTTGTAAATGTGGGAGCCTCCAAAGAGCTGAGTGATTATAATCAGGACGTGGTTTTCTATCAGAAAGGACTTACATCCAACAACAGATTTACCTGTAAAGAGAAAAAAGGTTGTCAGTTTTAAATACCACTCCAAGTGTAACATGTTGTTTAGCCATGCACAAGCTTAAGGCAAATGTAAGTTTGTGCAAACTCCCAGATATCATTTCAGCAAATGAACAATTATATAGTGTGACATATATAATGTCCAAAGCTCTCAATGACCTTGATGGTGCATTCTTTAGAACGGTCCTCTGTTGTTGGGAACGCTTGTCATTTGGTGTGGACAAACTTTTTAGAACTGAATTGAGCAGCCTTGATGAAACTGACCCGGAGATCTCATTTAACTCAAAGGGTCAAGCTTTTGATTACACAGGACAATGGTAATATTCGCGTACAAAATGGCATCAAACCACTGTAGTTTTCTGGTGCCATAACCCATAGCATACCTGTAATGTTGTCAAATTTTCTGAAATTCATTTCGATATGATCCCACTCCATGATCACACAGCTGTTGGAGTTAGGGACAGCCAAGGCCACAAAGATGTCCTCTTTAAATGAAAAAATGTCTGCCGACATGGACTGAATAGGAATAGACTGATGACGCACAAAATCTGGCAAAAAAAAAAGAGAGACAAAAACAAGAGTTTCTGAATCAAAGAACTGTTTAAACAGCAATTCGAGTAGTGGCAATCTGCATCTTTGGAGGACTACAGTTATCAAATTCACCACTAAGAGCCATAGATGTATTTCTGACACACTGATAGTATAAATGCTTACAATAGCATAGTAAAAAGACAGAAACGTGCTTTTAATTGTTCTTATGGCTTTAGATTTAATCCTATAGATAGTATAAGTTATTTCAGGATATTCTCTAGCAAAGAATTTCCCGCACATACTTTATGGGAGGGGTACAATAAAGTGCATCATTCATTATTTATAAAAACTCTTTTAGCAATTATCTGGATCAGTTGTGTTTTTGTGGCTGCATACCATGTTCAGTGTATACCTTCTGTAATTAAAAAATTCTCTTTTTGGATTAACACTACAACTACACATAACTGTAACAATATGGCAAAGTACGGTACTATGTTTAAAATAACTGGTAATAGCGCCACCATCTTTGGTTATCGTACCTCAAGACATATATTGTTTAATAACTTTGCCTTAAAACTGTCTATAAAAATGTTGCTTGGTCATTGCAAAGTAAAACAGTATGTTTAAAATGACAAAAACTAAATGTACTTCCCCCATAAGGTGTACAGAAAAGAAATATGAGTTTTCAAAATGTGCCATAAATATTCAAAATTCCTTATGATTTACAGTCTTGAAAAAATGAAGTCACCCACAGGCTGTGTGTATGTTTGAGTGTAACTCTAAACATATGCGCTTTTGGATTTTTAAGAATAATAAAATTTCAAGCAAACAAACTGAACAGCATAAACAGAAGAATTTTCTGTAAAATGTTAAATACAAAATGCTAGTACGAGTCTGGCTTCCGGAAAATAATGTTTTAAGGACATATCAGTGAATCATTTGAACGCCATAGCTGGGAGCATAAAACAAAAACATTCCAGGGAAAAGACTCATGTATTATCTTTGAAGCATGAAGGTGAAAGTGTCAGGATTTGGAAATGTTTTGCTGTGGCACACACTGGGCAGCTCAACATCATGGTATCCGCCTTAAATCTTATTTTGTCAGAGGCTGTTTGAAGGAAATGTGCGCTGACCTTGAGTTTCCTGCTTTTATGTGTTCATCCATATCCTGTCATGTCCTGTTGAATAATTAAACCACTTACTTGATTTTTTTTTATTGATTTCTTTGCTGACCGCTACCCTTTTGCTGCTGTCTTTCTCTGAAAAGTGTCACTATTTTACCTGTAGAAATGCATTCGCCCGGTGGAATAGGGAGGTCATTGAGCCGCTTGCCCTTCATGTCACTGGGGCCTGTGCAAAAGACATCTGATACGGAGGCGTTTGTGTTTTTCAGCCACATCATCAGCCATTTGTTCTCACAAGTGCACTGGAAGGAGTTGCCTCGCAGATCCCTGTTGGAAACAGGGAACAGTGAGGATGTATGGCAGATATGACCCTGATGCTCAGAGCCTTACAGACAGAATACATGTTTGAGTAATAGATGCATACATGTGTGTTCTACAATCTTTGCACCTCAATGACTCAGACATGTTGGCAATATTACAGGTCCAATAACAAAACAATAAAAAAATAAATTACCATCAGCAGATAATTAGTATCACAATGTTATTGTGCCATAGGACAGAAAAAAAAACATTAGCCAAGACTGAACAGTGGACTTGACAGATATATTACTCATCATTCAGTTTCTATGGAATCACTATTTTAGAATAATTCAAATAAATGAAAGGAAAGACTTTCAAAGATCCTCAGAAATCCCATCCAAAAAACACGACTACAAAAGTTTGCAAAAAAATAAAATCGTGCTTCTTGGATATTAAAAAATAAGGGATGACTCAAGACTTTGTGCTACTTCAGTCTTGAGGGACTTAAAGCAGAACAGCACGATCAGCTTCACTTTGAAACACATTATGGAAAAAGTAGATGACTGCTTTCTGTCTCTGACTCTCTCACCTATATATACACACACTGCTGATACCACAACTGCTTACTCACAGCTCTAGCAACGAATCCAAGTCGAAGAACAGATCTCTTGGCAGAAACCGTATCTTGTTATTTGCCAGGGAGCTGCACCAAACACACAGATGGACAATAAATGCCTTTTTGTGCCTGTTCAGTATTTTCTGTGATTTTCAGAGACAGATGCGTAGGACTTACAGATGGGTCAGGGTTCGCAGACCTCTGAAGGCATTTTTGGTGATTGTGTCGATCTTGTTTCGTTCAATGAATCTGTGATTTAGTCACAAAAGACCAGGTGAGACATAAATGGTAATTCATGGGATATGATTTAGTAATTAAAGCACATAGTGCATACCTTTTTAGCTATTTTTGTCATACAACAATCTTCTATGCATTTTACTTGAATTTTTATGCTCAACCAACACAAAATAGTGAATAGCTGAGAAGTGAAAAAAATACAAATACTTTATTAAAATTCTGACATTCCTTATTATTCAGCCCCTGTAAATCAATGCTTGGTATAACACAGTTTCACTGCAACAACAGGTGTGAGTCTTTAGGGGTATGTCTCTACCACCTTTGCTTGTCTAGAAATAAAATGTTGCTTGTTTGAAAAATAGCTTTTGAATATTTCTACAGATTTCAGCGATCTCTAAAGATTTGTGAATTAACATTAACAGCCGATTTGTTTGGATTGGCATTTCTCTCTTTGTAGTAAAGGATGTTTGTATATAGAGCCGGCAATTTCCGGTAAGATTCATAGCCTCAAACTGGCGCATTATATGTCACGGACAAACGTTAGCAATCAGATAACATTTAAAACCTCAACAGAGTCCACACCTCCAGTAAGTATTCTCAACAGTGGGGAGCCCAAACTTTCTGTACAAAGCAAAACATACTCTTTTAATTTCCAAATGACATAATTAAAGCTTGGGGTATTGTTTTGTAACCCAACGCTTATTCTTCTTTGCTAATGTTCTCTAGCAAATCGCTGAAGAAAACAAGCATATTCATTCTGAGATTACCACACATGGCTTGACTGCTTATTACTTAGGTGACTTTTAAAGGCACTTGATTTTATTCATAGGGAAAGGGAGTAAACAGGAATGATTAGTAATGCACACAATATTATGTTAAAAACCATATACCATTTGTTTTAGCCATTTTAAACTAATTTCTTTAGTCTAATTTGTTAACTGCTAAGAAAATAAATTGACGTGTTTTATAGTATCAGATTTAGAAAAATATTGAATTCCAATGTTACTGATAAACTAAGTGAAAGATGGAAAATTATGAAAACATACAGTGAAATAAATGTCTGAAATACTCACAAATACTCTAGATGAGACAGACCAGAGAAGGCATCGTCTTTGATTGCGGTCAAAGAATTAGAGTTGAGAAGCCTGCAAAAGATGCACAAATAAAGCAGAAACCTCCTGTCTTTGAAAGTTTATATTCTTTGTGCATACCTCAGTCATTAGTAGGACAACTAAACCCAGGAAAGCTACTAAGTTAAACATAATCACTAATCATCTGCGTTTCATGGCACTTACAGCAACTGAAGAGAAGGCATGAGAGCAAACATCCCCTCTGTGATTTCCGCAACGGATCCATTAACTACGCTTCTATGAAGAAGCACAGAGAGGACATCTTAACACCAAACACAAACTAAACCAGAGCCAAGACATATTTATTCCCCACATTAAGCACAATTTATCTTATTACCTTCACGGGCTATTTCGTTTTGACTGAAACTATTTTCCCCGGTTGTTTACTTACAGTGAGTTGATCTCCGTCGGGATGGTCCGGGGGATCTGGGAAGCCCCGACGCAAATGAGAGTCTCCTTGGAGCAGGTGCATCCTGAAGGACATTTAACGTTCCTTCTGGATTTCGCTGCTCCTAAAAAACACAACAACACAAAAACAACCGCTGACCAACGCGCAGCATGTGCCATTTTGCTCCTTCAAGCTGGGAATAAAAGACTGAAGAGACGGTGATCAGGTTTAGCCGCTGATGCGCGACATCAGTATGCAGCAGCAGCACAGAGAAAAGCCCTGACACAGACTGTTACGGCCGCAGCTGCGAACAGGAAGGCTGCTGAGCTTTGGCAAAAAATAACAATCAATGCATGAGTAATTCTATTTGGTTTCAGGGGAAACTGCTTATAAGACAATTTATTAAAAGAAAAAAAAAAAAAAAGAAAAAAAAAAAATATATATATATATATAATTTAAGCTGCAAGAGCGTATTTCTAAAAAAAAAAAAAAAAAAGTTAAGAATATTTGCAGGGTTTCAGTACCATGTATTATAATATATTATATATTTGAGTATTCCAGTAGTTAAACCTAATTTGATTCATGTATTTATTTAAGACCTGTATCTTATTTAGTATTTATGAGTCAGATTTTATTTTAACCATGCATCAGTAGTATCATGTTTATAATTTTTCTTTCTGGTTTCTAGAATTTTACTTTTACTCCACAAATTTCTTAGCTGGCAATGAAGATAAAATTTCAATCCAAACAAACTTTTGACGTGTCATTTTGTAAAGTTTGAAAAGATGATTTTTAAAAATCATCTTGCATGTAAATGTGAGCTGCAAAGAGGAACCCATAGAGTTTTAGATCAAATCATGAAAATCTCTCCATTCTGAATGTAGTTTAACATTAAAACTGAATCTAAAACTATACTTATCCATTTTAAGTAGAGAAACATCGTATGATGTTATACAACAATACCGTACAAATAAAAGGAATTTTATTTTTAATTATGTCAGTTTTGGTCCTTGCATTGTTTCAAAAGACAGAAAAAGTCAAGTGCTGCAGTGGAGCTATGAGTGCAGGTACATGAGCACACCACTAGAGGGAAGCTTTTAATAGAGAAATGAGAAGAAGCAACTTGTCTTAGAAAAAACAAATACAACAACAAAAAAAACAATCTCTGTTGTTGTGGTTTTATCTTTTGAAAATATAGTATTTATTGTATTGTAGATATTACATTTTTTTGTTAAATGCAGACATGGGATTTTTGTACTTTATTAATTTTAGTTAGTAATCCATAATGAAATTTTCCCTAGATTATGAGTATGAGATGACACGTAGTCATCTATCATAAACACTCTTCAAAATAGGAAAGATAAGAAAACCTATTCCTATTCAAGTAAGAAGAGGTGCGCTGATATTTTTATGCCATCATATGACAAGTAGCTTCTCTACACACACCTGTATATATGGCCAGAGCAAAAATGAGAATGTTAAACCGACTGGAACAGAGACAAGCAAGTTTGAATGAGTTTATTTTTCACCACACATACAATGCAGATGGTAAGGGTGTTAAAGACATTTCCAAAGCTAGAGAAGTTACTGGAGTTAGGTTAGGGAAGGTTAAGTTAGGGAAGAGTGTCATCTTGAAGTCACCTATTCTCCATGACTCAGTATTTTGAGGGGTTTTTTTTACCAGGATTGTTAAAACGTATGACTTAGCATTAAGTACCACTGCATACAATTCAATAATATTTTATCAAAAATCATTTAAGTTAGAAGCAAAATTTAAACAACGACACCTTTCTGTCTTTGTTTCTTATTGTTTCTGCTTTACTGACTTGCCACACAAAATGAAGTAAAGAATACATAAAATGCATCCAAAATATCAGATGTGTATTGCACCCAAAAAATTCTGCAAAATGTTCACCGTCTGTGCATTGTTCTTAAAATGGATAATTCACAGAACAATAAAGATATCCAATGTCCCATTAAGCCATAACAAGGTGCTAACCTTTGCAGGAGCTCCATCAGCCTGTGAATATGAGTGAAACCAAATAACTGGGAGCAACCAAACATATCTGCAGTGGCTGGCATGATTCATGACAACTCTGCCTCTTGCATTGCTGTTTTAGGATCCCTAAACACTTACAGGCAACATGCGAGCTGAAACCAGATGATGCTCAGCAAAAGCTGCTTCACTTGCATGTTTCTCAAGAATTGTCAGTAAAGGTGTGTTTCAATGATCATATGTATGTTTGAGGCAAGTCTATTTTCTAGGGAATTTCTCATGAAATGGCAAGAATCTGCCAATCTGCGTGTTCTTCTTCTTGGAAAATTCCAGTGGCATTTTGTCCGTTGTGATCTCTCTGTAGTTCAGATTATTGTTGAAGTGTTTTGTCTTTCATAATTTACACTTTATAGATAAAGGTTTTGTTTTTCAACAGTCTTAAATGTTATATTTTATCCCTGGGAGATGTTAATTACATGTTACAGTATCATCCACATACATAGGAATTCACATCGAGATCTTCATAAGAGAGAAAATGGCATCAAGGAAAAAAGCTCCTCTCCTCATATCTATTGTCAGAAGAATTCTGGAGAAGATTAAAATAACTGGAGCTGTCTTAAATGAGGGTAGAGGAGGACTAGAGTTGGGGCCTGCCATGCAAAGCAATGGCAGGAACCTATTGCTATTCTCCCAATTCTTTATTTTTCATCCGTAACCGTTAATGCGGCTCATACCGCTGCGTGCACACCTACAAATGAGGTATCAAAACGTGCAGAAAATTCACGCCATTGGAGCTATTACTTTTGGTGGGATTCGGGGTTAACATGGCGACATAATTCGCAAAAAACGACGAAAAAAACCCCATTATAAGTCAATGGGAAAAATCCTTCAAATACCCTATTTTTGAGGATTTTCTGTGTCGTCACGAATTCACGTAGAAATGCCATTCAAATTTCATTTTGTAGATACGTCTGTGATCTCTTCGAAAGTGAAGACGGCTCGTCGATACCAATTACAGTTTGTCCACAATTTGTCTCTAAGCGACCCAAAGTTTTTCATTTTTCCTAAAATTAGAGTGAGAGTCAGGGCCTTTAGATCTCGGCTAGAGTGAGAAATGAAGAGAATTTTTCACCCCAAAATAATTTTGAAATCGCCATCACGCCCACAAATATCGCACGATTGGTATCAAAATCGGTCCTGACATTGATACGCATGTCTGCTCCGGTAAAATGTTTTCGAAATTTATCTAGACCATACAGTTTTCTGTCACGGTGCTTCAGAGCAAAGTCATGCGACAGGATTTTCTGAGGCTGTCTCAGGCTCTCTCCCATATATTTCTCAAACATTTCAGATCTGGGCAAACCATTTCTTTCTCTCATCGCTGTAAATGCTCTGAGTGAGGTAGAGATATGAATCTCGGGACTATTGCAGAAGACACATAGCCCTCTCATACGCTTCAAACGGTTTTCGAATATGTATTACGGTTCCCGAATGGAAAGGAGTTGTTTCCAATGCTTTTTTTGGGTAAAACTGGCTGGCTCAAACAGAGAATTGTTTCCCCAAGCCTCTCTCACTAACAGTTCACACTTTGCTGAGAAAATTATTTACCATAGCGACGGAACTCAAGAGGCTATTGGCTGCTGATTAGGACTACAAATAAGCATCACTGTAGTTCTATCTATAGTGGAACACTCAGTTGAAACAGATCAGGACTGAACTGGCCTTTAGAACTACTTGCTGCTATGGGCTGTATATAACTGATTTAACTCAGTAACTGTTACACATGGGATTAGTTTGGAACTTTAAAATGAAGCATAATAATAATTTCAAAATAAAAGCCTTGAATATTTTTAAATCAGGTAATTGCTCTGCTGAGCATTATATAACTGATTTAACCCAATGACTGTTATACATGGGATTAGTTTGGACCTTTGAAATGAAGCTCAACAAAAAAATTCAAAATAAAAGCCTTGACAATTTTTACATGAGATTATTGCTCTTTTGAACATTATATAACTGATTTTATCCAGTGACTGTTATACATGGGATTAGTTTGGCCCTTTCAAATGAAGCATACTGAAAATTTCAAATTAAAAGCCTTGAAAATTTTTAGATCAGGTATTTGCTCTTTTGGGCATTATGTGAATTTTTTATCCAAAGCACTGATACACATAGGATTAGATTGGTGCTTTGAAATTAAGCTTAACAAAAATTTCAAAATAAAAGCCTTTAATATTTTTACATCAACTACTTGCGTTTTCAGCATTATATAACTGATTTAACCCAATGACTATTACACATGGGATTAGTTTGGCCCTTTGAAATGAAGTTTAACAAAAATTCCAAAATAAAAGCCTTGACAAATTTTAAATCATACTGAATGGTGCACGTCCACCTTACTTAACGTTCTTGTGATTCTCCACATGCTATTGATTACATTGCAGCGTTCTTTAGCATCGATGCTCATTTCTAGCATGACAACGCCGGGCCCATACCGACGGACACGCTTTGGCAGGCCCCGGTTAAATTTCTTCAGAAATTTTCTAGTTTATCTTGGCACCCTGCACAGTAAGGACGAAAAATATCCTATAATGCTCAATGCTGTTATAAAACTGCAGCAAATTTTGCAGAGTGAGATTATACTGCTGTGTAAAAATGCTTGCCTTTTCCTCATCTTTGCCATAAGTCCCAATAAATGTGGAGGTTTATCTACAAGCAGAGTTCAAACATCCTTCTGTGAATGTCAATCGATCAATAAGAACAGGGCATTACAAAGGTAATGCCCTGTTCTGCTCTTCAGCTCTTCAGGGGGACTGGCCCACTGTTTGCCCCTGTCTAGAACCGCCCATGTCCATACTGATGAACCTGATGTCTCCTAAAGAGCTTAGAACTAGATGAGCTGCACAACCACCTTCGATAGGTAAACTCTCATCACTGGATGGTGACAATCTAGGAAATCTGCTCACATACAGTTGTTTTTGTTCTAGAATTAGCCTTTCACCCTTCGCTCTATAAAACCTTGAAGGATTATGTGCATGTGCGTAACCTGGACTACTTTGCAGCAGGTGTTAGCTCACTCTGGTTTCTCTATTTCCCAATTAGGAGGTACAGACCAGGGCCAGAAAGTCACTGATGCCGATGTGCGCTACAGGAGACTTTTACATGTCATGCTAGCATGCTGGATTCGATGCTACAGTTTGTGTTGAGAACTATTGAATCATTTTATAAAAAGAACAACTCTCACATTTCTGTTAGTTTCTTAACACCATAACATAATGACAGTCTTCTGATTTTCCTTCAGTATCTTTTAGACAAAAATATTCTGCCAATTTTTACTTCACTTCTTTGGACTTAATCAGCAGGGACTTTGGACCCTGCTGATTTAAGAAAGTGTTTTAATTACGTATTTCTAATACAGACTCTTTATTTTAAAGCTACTTCAGCTTTAAAATAGTAATTTTACGGAGCCCCCTAGGGGACATGGGGAATTTTTTTTCTTTTGTGTTCCCTCGCAAAAGTTTTGCGAGGGAACACAAAAGAAAAAAAAAATCCCCATGTCCCCTAGGGGGCTCCGTACGTATTAACTAAATATTTAATAATTTTGACTACAAACCTAGTTAATAAATGGAGTCCGCTTGTTTGTAATGTAAAAGTATAAATCAGTATAAATCAGTTGTTTTTTGTAGGAGGTTAGTCAGTGAACATTACTGAAGAAACAGCTTAATAAAGGCCAAGTACCACACCATGCAGGTTAGGGAGAAAGTTGTGAAGACATGCAGAGCAGGGTTAGCTTATAAAACAATATCCAAAGTTTTGAACCTCTCACAGAGCACTGATCAGTCCATGATTTGGTACCAACTCCAAATCATGGACTGATGTGGCTTGTGTGATACAATGGCAAGAAGAAAGGAAATTCTGTTTACATTTTTGCAATTAATTTATGTTGGTGGAAAGCATGTAGAGGCAGGTGATCTGTATGTAGCCAGCAACAACTAACAAAGTACATCACCTTTAGCGCCCCGTCCTAAACCATGAACAAGGTAAAAGCCCAGAAAAAAGAATCGGCAGCATCATGCTAGGGACTGCTTATTTTCAGCAGGGACAGAGAAGCTCGTCATCTGATGAGATGTGCTGAGTTAAATAGAGGCTTCAAAATTTCGACTTCAAAATTTCTGTTCACAGACAAGAATCCATCCAATCTGACTGGGCTTCAGCTATTTTGCAAAGGAAACATGTCATCTGAGCAACACTTCCTGATTCCTACTGCCAATTCTGCAGCTTTTGCTCGTTAAACTGTCTCCTTCAGGGCAACGTATAGGCTGACTGTCGATGTTCCTACTTCTGTATGAAGATTTGTGAGCGCCAATGGGGGCTGAGGGCTGAGCAGGGCACTCCTCATACACTCAGTTCCTTATTTTGATTAATGGCAGTCATGATTTAGCACCTGCTGTTTTAATGTGGCCACAGTAAGAATCTGATCTCAACTTGCTTGCGTGAGCTGTGCCCCCATTTTAAATAGCAGCCTAAGTTTGTCAGCTTTGTGTAAGCCACTTCAACCTGTTTACATGTTGTGATGCCTCTAACATAAGGAAAACCTCACGGAAACATTACAGTTAAGACCACAAATCCCCCAGTAATTCTGCTTCTATAAGGATATAAAAAAACATCTATGGGTTAATTTAGCATGCACTCAGAGATTACAAAATAATTTTATAATTAGAAGTCACAGACACTCCCACAGTCTTTTTATATTAAACCTGACACAGCAGCATTTTATGAGGGGTCATATGTTAAAATGGTTAAGGACAATTTTATTAGCTGATCAGATGTCTTAGATTTGCTTTTATGTAAAAGATTAATCTGTAAATAACTACAGCTGTCGAGTGAATGTGACGGGTTGCATTTTATAACACGACAGGCTGCAGAGGCTCGAACGGCCATGTAAATGAAATACTCGGGCTAAGTTCTGCAAACTTCAAACAGTGTGCTTGTGGCGTTGCTCAAAAGCATTGGGGGGGTTCTTCCTTTTTAAGGTTTCTACTGCTGCCTCCATAGCTGCACCATGACACCTTCTTCATGTTACCGACAATGAGACTAAATGTGGGATTTGAGGGTGTCAGAAGCTTTATACAGGTGGCCTCTGTCCTTGATACTGCTGTCGGTGTGCCCTCCACATGCAGCAACTGTTGGCCTACTCCCTCCCCACCGCATACCACAAATCTGGGGCCCTGTCCAGGAACAACACTTGTGTCTTCAAAACCTAGACAGACGTCTGACAACTGGATCCCTGATATGCAGGGCATCCCAATTCAGTCATGTTAAGGAGGGAGAGAGCTTCACTACTAAAAATGTTTGGGACAATAACATCTGCATAAGAATGAGTCTGTCTGTCTGTCTGTCTGTCTGTCTGTCTGTCTGTCTGTCTGTCTGTCTGTCTGTCTATCTGTCTGTCTGTCTGTCTGTCTGTCTGTCTGTCTGTCTGTCCAAGATAATCTGAAGGAGAATTCTTTGTAAGCAGCTGTTTCGGCAAGTGAACGTTGATCCGCTGGGCGTTGCTGTGTCTTATGTTATAAATACCAATATGTGCTGCTGTGGATAGAGATAAATCAAAGCAGCAGAGTGGTTCATTTTTTTTCTTTTCACTTTATATCAAATTACATTTTATTTTGGGAACAAACGTCACCATTTTTTGCTCATCTTATATCAAGCTTATGCGTGATATTTATTAACCGTCTTTATTCGAGTTTAATAAAAGTCTGAAACAATAACAGCATACAGTGTTATTATGAAGAAAAACTCATCCTGCATTTTTTTCTTCATTTTCTCTCTAAATTTTCAGCCCTGTCTTTTTCCTTTCTCGTTGGCATGTTGTCCTCTTTCTTCCATTCTTTCTTTGCTTTATAAGATTGGGACAGGCTGCTTGTATCTATCTAAGAATGCATCAGACTGACCGATCTGAGGTCATGGCACCATGCAGCAGAGATGCTGCTGCGGTCTGTGGGGTGGAAAAAATGTGGCCACCAGCTGGAACCGACCAGATGTGCAGAAAACTTCCTGTTGCTGGAAACGTTTTAAGAAAATTTGCCTCCTTTAAACAGAAAGCGTTACTGGTTTTATTTGAAAACAGCCAAGACTTTTACAAAAGCTGCAGTAAGAAACGGGCGATTTTTTTCCCTCGCATGCCAAAATAACAAAGCAAAAACCAAACAAATAAAAACGAAAAAAGGAGAAAGCAGAGAATGTCTAACAGCTAATAAAGACTCAGAGTAATCTACTTCTCATAATGTCGCAGCTAAGATGAAAACTCTTACCTTCATTCCCTCTGAGGAGGAGCTGTTCTTCTAGGAGAGGTGCTGAAAACGTTGGAGGTTTGTTTTAGAGTTACAAAAAAAGACGTCTGACAGAGTCGTGGGAATTTCTGTGGGACTCCCCCCAACACACACCCCTCCATCCTGTCTCTCAGCCACTCACACATACACACGCACACACACGCACACGCCAACACACGCACACACCCTCCCGACTGCCCCCACGCTCCTGCCTGCAGAGTTTTCCGTCCAGTGTCGGAGTAACATCGTAAACGAGGACCACCTGACGGTAAGTCCGGACTAAATGGAAGCAGCGGAGAAAACTCTCACTTACCGAGATGACACCGGACTTCACAGCAACAAGCTGCTTAAACATATTAAAACGGAGGACAGCGAGGACCAGCACACGGAGACAAACTGCGAGGAGTCTAATTATGTGGATCTGGACATGAGACCCGACGGACTGAAGACGGTGAAAGTGACTTTCACCGGAGAGGGGAACCAGCTGTCTGTGATCAAAGCGGACAGCTCGAAGCAGGAAGAGAGCAAAACCGCCTCGGCCGAGTCCCTGCTGGAAACCCTGACCAAACTCCCCACCGCAGACCCGGACTCAGAGAGCGAGAAGCAGGCTGAGTTGGACTCCAGCGAGTGCAGCGACAGCGGCGAGCTGCGCTACACCGACATGTGTCTGAACGGCAAGAGCGACCCCGAGCTGTCCGAGTCCCACTACATCACCACGCACGAGATCCAGCTCACTGAGCTCGACCACGACGTGGACTACGACCTGGGCCGCGGGACCCGCTGGGAATTTGAGGACGGCAACCTGGTCTACGCCTTTGTGGATTACGCCTCTTTCGAGAGCGACGACACCCGGGAGGGCACCCTGATCGTGGAGCGCGGCCGGAGCCAGCCGAAGGCGCAGTCTAATCTTAGCGGGGCGGCTGTCAGCACCGAGCAAGAGGAGAGTGATCTGTGCGCCAGTTCGGATGAGAGCCTGTGCAGAACCCAGAGCGGCGGTGACCCGTCTGCGGGGAAGATCCACCTGTCGATTAAAACCTCCTCCAGGGCGGTGAACGACCCCGCAGGCGTGTTTGACAATAGCGCGCAGTGGTGCGCCAAACACCTTGGAGATGGGAGCCATTTCTCTTTTGTGAACCCTGGCGCCAGAGCGGGGCCCCCGTGCGATAGGAGTCAATATTTCATCCCGGCTCCGGGCCGTCAGCACCTTGCAACCAAACTGAGACGGAAAGATATTAATGAGTATTCCAGCGGAGCGTCCAGCTCTATCAGTGAGCTGGACGACGCTGATAAAGAGGTGCGTAACCTAACCGCCAAGTCTTTCCGAAGCCTGGCATGTCCATACTTTGATGCCATCAATCTCAGCACTTCCAGCGAGTCATCCATGTCAGAATATGGCCTGAATAAGTGGTCAGCTTATGTGGACTGGAATTATGGAAACATTTCACACAATACCTCCAGTACTTTCCCACTGGAAATGAATAAGACAGTGCAGGATAGTAAGAGGAACAACAGATGCAAAACTGGCATGAAAGATCAACAGACAAGAATCTGCGCCCTGAACAAGAGAATTACTTCACAGCAGACATCTTCAGGCAGAGCGCTCCAAATGAAGGAACAGTCGGCACAGCAAGGGGTTACACTAAATTTTCACTGTAATGTTGAATCCAGAACTCCCCAGGGCACCAAGTGCTTCCAAAAGGATCGACCCAATGAAATGTTGGCCAGATCGGCGTGTGAGATGCAGTATCATCACACAGATACCTCGGGGGACACACACAAGAGGGCTATCTTTGCCTCGAGTCTGCTGAAAAATGTCATTTCCAAAAAAATGCAATTTGAACAGGAACGCAAAATGGAGAGGGGAGAAATCTCAGATACTTACCCCTCAGGGTCTCCCTGTATTCACTTTAGAGATCTGGAGGGCGTGAAAGAGAGGAGTGAGAGCAGAGGCTTGCATGGGCAAACCTCAGAATTAAGAAACTCTGTGAACTCCCCTGAAGATCACAGATCCAGAGCCAGTTCCTGTGGGCCTGCAGAGGAGACAAAGGGTGACAGAAAGGCTGCCGATTGTTCAGGAGAGCATCAGGATACACCACAGGAGCCACAGTCTGGGAAGGAGACAGACTCAGCAAGAGAAAGACTGGACTCCAGTAGCGTTCTGACGAAGCTTCTGTTTGTTCCAAACTGCCAGCTTCTTTCAAAAGACGGAAACCTGGCAGAGGGTTTAACCCCCAGCACACCCGCCACAGGTGCAAAGACATGCGAGAAAGACCTGCAAAAGTTGGATGATAAAAATGCAGAAAGTAAAGAAAAACATGAGAGGGTGGGGAAAGCACCCGAGATCAAAATCTGCCTGAGAAACGTGAAAGAAAACAAAGGCTGCACTCTGAATATTGCAAATCTCCTAACACCCAAAATCAGTAGCAACATCAACAAATACAGGGCAGCGGACAATGGCAGGTGTCACATTTTATCCTCAGGAGACAAGGCTCCGAGTTTCACCGTCAGAGACATCAGGGACACAAAGTGCAAATTTCAGACACCAATATATCACGTCAGGGATGTGCGTAAGTTAGTGAAAAGCTCGTATCGTTTTGTCTCTTTGAACAGAAGTGACCGTAGATGTTCCACAGTGGCCGAGGAGAAAACTAAAGTGGATCCAGAAAAACCATCCCCCATTGTGATCAAATGCAACTCTGTTAATACAAACATTAAACCAGAGTCAGACGACACAACACGGGCAGAAGTGGAGGTAGACACCAGGCCTGACACCTCCTGTAGAGTTGCCACTGTTACGCCAAGACAAGGAAATCCCAATCAGCTTGAGATGCATCAAAATCGTGAGGCCAAACTGGAAAAACAGAGGCAGGATAAGTTCACTGGGGAGACAAATGAAAGGAGAAATGACCCCACAATGCCAAAACAGGATGCCCTAGAAAAGCTCAAGGCTGCAGTTAAAACCATGGAGCAGCTTTATGTTTTTGACAGGAATGAATGGAAGCGTAAAACCCAAGCCTCTCACCCGGTCGCAGACAGCCACGTGCTGCCTCTCCTCACCATGCAGGATCAGGGAGCTGCAGATGAGCAGGAGGTGAAAAACAGTGGCAGGATACCTCAGTCTCTCACAAACGGCAAAGAAATTCAGAAAAGCCAAGGAGATAGAAGATCTCTGAATATCATTCATGTTCCATACAACCATGACGCTTTTAAAACACAATCACAGCAAAGTAAAACCTTCACCAACAAAAGTGTCCTGCATTTTGCCAATAAGGAACACAGCAGCATAAATGCACAAGATTCTGCTTTGCAAGCATCCTCGGTAGTGAGAAGCTCCAAAACGTCGACAATTAAACCAGCATCTGTAAAAATGGTGGGTAAGGATAAGGCCAAATCCAGTTTCACAGATCCCACCACTACAAAGGGTTTCCTGGACTCTGAGAACTACCTAACCATGCCAGGGATTGGCTGCACGAATGAAACCAAGCTGCTCAATCAGAAGGGGGATTCAAGTTTTACCAAAACAAATTCAGGTGATAGCAAGGTCCCAGAGCAAAACAGGTCAAATGTAACCATGGACTGTCCATCTGCAACTATCTACCACCTTCCAACAGCAGCGACAAGTCCTCAAAATCAGCAGCAAGTGTTACGCTTCTCCCCCTCCATCAATATGTCCCCAACCCCCTCCGGAGGAGAAATAGTCCCTCAAACCCAGCGCAAGATGCTCCTGGACCCCACAACTGGACATTATTACCTGGTGGACACGCCCATACTGGCCACCACCAAGAGACTTTTCGATCCAGAGACAGGCCAGTACGTGGATGTCCCCATGCCTCACTCACCCATCTCGTCCGTCACACCCGTACCTTTTTCGCTACCCCCCCTAGCTCTCGCCCCCACCTACTTGGTCTACCCGGGCTTCATCTCTCCTACGTTGGCAGCCCAGGCGGTGATGCCACAGTCCCCCTGTCACTCAGAGGATGCAGCAGGAGAAAGCATCAAAAGTAATCAGATGAGCCCAGGTACAGAGAAGGCTTACTACAGCGCGACGGCAGAGGCTCAGCAGGGGCCGCTTCATCTGCCGCTGAGTTTGGGATATGTGTCCACTAAAGGAGGGCCTGGAAGCTCTGACAAAAAGGCACTTATCAGCATCACAACACAGCAGGGTCCAAGAATCATCGCTCCACCCTCGTTTGATGGGAAAACTATGAGCTTTGTGGTTGAGCATCGGTGACCAAGAGGACTTCTCTTCAAATATGTGAGTTAACATGAACATAAATTAATCAAACTAATCCAGATCTGAGTAAGGATTTTAGTCTAAATGTCAAAGTATTAACAGACCAGGTGTTAGATGGAAAAGCTTTCATAAATCTGTCATGTGTCACATACTGTAGATCCTCCTGCAGACAGATGGGAAAAAAAGCCATACAAACCATAGAGTCAAGGAGGAGGATAGCAATATAAGTGACATGTTTGAATTGCAATAAACTTGATTCAGTTTTTTTTAATAATAATAATAACTTATTTATATGTAAAAACACTTTGTAAAATAATCTTTAAATGCTAAAAAGTAAAAACCGTTTGCAGACTTCATAACACAAAAAACCCTCCAGCGTGCAGGTAGTAAAAGCAAAAGAAAAATAAAAAAAACACACACAAAGAGAATATAAAAGTTCAAATGTATTTTATAAAGGAAGATTTTTAGTCTTTTTTTTAAAAGCTTTCCAATGTTTGTGAGGTCCTCCATTTGTCAGGATGGTAATTTAACAGTAATGGAGCAGCAGAGGAGAAAGCCCAGTGCTGCATGGCTCTTTGTCCTGGTGGGGACAAAACAGTTGAGCTTTGAAGATCAGCTCTAAAGTACAAATGTGGAAACTGATACTGGAGAGATTTGCCACTGATGCACTGGAACCGGAGGATAAAGACTGGGCCGAGACAGAGATCCAGTTAAATCAAGATATTTTATGCTGCATCTTGGCACTCATATTTACCTATTAACTGTGGATCTGATCAGTCAGAGCAGCGTTGGGGTATCACAAATAAGCTCTGCCCTGAACAGTTCCATGTTTTCATTTTAGAAACAACTTACCTGTGAGAGAAACATACTCAACATAGACACAGTTCTGTAAACATTTTTATTTCAAACACACATAAAACTGTCTTTACTGAACCTGTTTAGCTTGCTGGTGTTCATAGTCCACAGATTAAACATGCAACAGATTAAAATAAAAATTAATACTTTATTCCAATATCATATTCTCACAGTTAAACATTTGGTCAACATCCACCCTATAATTTGAATACAAATTAATAAAACCACGTTAAGAAATTGGGATTCCTAACAGTTTTATTACAATAAATCCTTGCTTATCAGGTTGTGAAAAAAACGTTTATTTAGTAATCTGTGACTTCCTGTCTCTCTGGTATATCAATATGACCTGACACAGTTCTCTTGATCATTTTATAAATTGGAAAGGCAGGGAAACGTGTGGGAAACTAGATAAGTGTGTAAATGTGAATAGCAATGCAATAAAAATTATTGGAAGACCCAAGGTCATCTTGCCGTCTTGCACAATGAGAATGATTGTAAAGAAAATATGAAAAACCCAAAAAGGTTACTGAAAATTTGTATTGTCTTGTTAGCAAAATTGGTTGTGCAAAGTTTTCAATTTGTGATATGTACAGAAATGTTTCTTCATTTAACTTAAATTCAGTTCAAAAGTACTTTATTATTCCCACAGGTTGCAATAAAAAATATGAATTAATCTATAGGGCAATAAAAATGAACAACAAATCATGACAAAATTGTAATAACTGCAAAGCATTAATATCTCAAGGCAAAACTAAATAATACAAATAAAGGCTCAAAACATATTTTTTTAAAAACCAAAAGGCGCAAAATACACTGGAATTTCAACTTCAGCATAAGCAAAAAATCGGAATATCGAGGCAATATTACCAATAAGCGTTGAGATCACAGTTAAGAGGAGAAAATGGCAAATCCTGACAGGACATTTTCTCATTACTTTTGCTTATTGTGCTGTTGTTAGAGTTTTCCACGTTTTCTCCAAGCAGCAATATAACCTACTGTAGCACTTTAGCAGCACTCTGACAGTGTTAATAGACTTGCAGTAGCTTCATGACAGGTAACTTGACTCCCCTGAGAGATTGGATTTTCTTCCATGAGCCCTTTCTTTTTTTCTGCATTACACATCGTCGGACTATTTTAATAGTGTGAGGCGAGTTTGTTTACACCGTTTATTCTCAGGGTGTCGCTGGAAACTATTCCAGTTAGTGACGCCTTAACATTAAGTTATTCTTAATCAGCCATTAAGGTTTTTAATTTCCTATATAGCATTACAGATCACTATTCTGTTCATCCCTTAGGAAGGTTTACTAGAGCCTGAAGTGAAGCATTATGTTAGACACAGTCATTTTATTAGAAAAGCAAAATGAGGCAATGATAGGAAGCAGCTCAAACCTATTCTTCTGTACTGGTTTACACATAATAGATGTTAAATTTCAACAACTATTTTCTCTGTATGTCCCAGGCACTCCTGCTACTGTAAGAATCTGGAAGACAGAGCCTTAGTTTTTAATGATCAAATATCCACAGTTAAAGCTTTATGTCTTTTGGGATTACCAAAAGTATTTTTCTCTTCTACATGCCAAATTATGAGATTTTTAGAAAGCGTTTTAGAATCATAAGTTTAGATTCATTTAGATGACTATGCTAAGATAAGATGATGACGTCATGGCTTTATAAGCTCCTGATAAGTTGATATATTACATCTAAGTTCATTGGAGGCATAACTGGGGATGCAATTTATGGCAACACCACAACATACTGCTTCCTTAAATGCCATAATGGGAAAAAAATCTAAAGAAATCAACCAAGATACCAGGAAGAGAATTTTGGACCTCCACAAATCTCATTCATACTTGGGTACAATTCCCAGGTGCAAGAAGGCAGATGTGGACCATATCCACCGCCATACAACTGTTTTGGTCCCGTAAGACAGTTTTGTATGTTTTATAATTAATTGCCCAACTGTACATCACTGTGATTGATACAAAAACAACAACTTAGTTTCCCTAAAGTAAAGGAACAGGACAACATAAAGGAAAACAACAAAGTTAGCCACATAATGTAACATAACTTTTTTTTGTTGTTAAAATAAATAAAGTAGTTACTACTAATAAAATAAGACTGTAAATAAATTAGAAATAGGTTGTCAATATCATATGCTATGCCCCTTATCTGTGTTGTACATGTGTCTGCATTTATGTGTGTTCTGGGCTGGTGGCCAAATCCCTCAGAAAGAAGCTGTTACTCATCCTGTTAATTAAGGTGTTCAGTACATTTTCCCTGACGAAAGGGAATAAAACAAGAAGTAATCAGAGTGAGCCTGGTCCAAACTGATACAGGATATAGAGTATAGCTCCTAAAACCTTCCCACCAGTTCAGTATACCCACAACAGAACAGTTCACACTAACCCCTTCAAAAAGAAAAAGTTTCCAATGAGTTCCCTTTACCAGGCAGGAGGGGTTCAGAAATCCTGGTGAGGTCTTTAAATCCAAGACAAAGCTGCCCTTTCCACCTCTACTCATTAATCAAGAGTAGATACATACTCAGCTTCCTAAAATCCACAATGTGGACTTCATTCCTTTATGGGACCTGATTATTGTCCCATATGATTGACCTCCTGTCTTTTGTGGGTTTCATCATTATTGCTGCTATTCTCACCACTGTGATGTCAAGACAGTATCATGAGCTGAAATATAACCAAGTCTACCATTGAGTTATTTAACTGTGTGAGTAAGTACCTTCAAAACTTTTAGATCTATAATTGCGGTTTGACTTTATTTCAATTGGACCTTAAAACTAAACAATGAGCCATTGTCAAGATTATCCTCTGAACCATTTAAATTTGTAATTCTTTCTCAGATGTACACACTCACACCTTGCTAGAGGTCTCTCGCAGCTAATGTGTCAGAGCAAGAACACAACTGCATGAGTGTGGGGGATACATGTCAGCAGAGAGCATGGCAGCCAGAGGCCTAGTATGGGGTTGAGTAGTGGTGTGAGGGCTACATGAGATGTGTGGAGCTGGCTCTGGTCTCACATGCAGTTGGGTTGGGGGGGACTCAGGAGGGGCTATTGGGGCATGACTGGAATAGTGATGCAGGAGGAAAAGGTCAGGCAATGCAGAGTATTTGTTGTGCTGATGCAGGGAGAGGACAGCTGCTTGGAGAGATCAGATGCTGCTGCAGCTCTGGCTTGGGAGCGAGTCTGTTGGACTGCGAGAGGGTCAACTTTTTATAGCCCCCCCCTCTCCTTACACCGTGCCAGCCCCCCTCCTACACCACTGCCTATTACTAAATGCGGAGAAGGAGTTAGAAATCACTGCTGACCTTCATTCCCTCTGTGTAACCTAATCGATTAGTTTCAACATAACCATGATTGATTAAATGTAGTGAGCCAAAAGGCTAATTACAATATCGTACAGCTTTTCTTTTTTCTGTTTTGTTACATTAGAAGCACAAACTTCAATTTGTGTTTTAGTGGGGCTTATGTGATAGACCAACACCGGCAAGGATAACTGTGAGCTGGAAGGAGAAATGTAAAAAAATACAAACGTCTTCTGTTTGTATGACTTTATCTAATGTCTTCTTAATTATCTCCTACTTTAACTTGTTTGACTAATCAAGCAGGAGATATTAAGAAAAATGTGTATTCTAAGTGAAAATCAGAACACCCTCCCTCCTAATAATTAATCTTATATCATTTAATTTAAATAACTTCAGTGAGATGCTTCTTCATCTACAAGTCTCTGACATCAGTCCAAAGAATGCTTTTCTAGTTCTTCACTTTCAGCTGGGAGATGTTTAATATCAGAGATGACCTCCCATTTTCCTCAAGCAATCTATGATAGTACAATTCATGGTGGATTCTATATTAGTGGTTTGATCCTGATGCAGGGCTGCACAGTGGCGCAGTTGGTAGCACTGTTGCCTTGCAGCAAGAAGGTCCTGGGTTCGATTCCCGGCCGGGGTCTTTCTGCATGGAGTTTGCATGTTCTCCCTGTGCATGCGTGGGTTCTCTCCGGGTACTCCGGCTTCCTCCCACAGTCCAAAAACGTGACTGTCAGGTCAATTGGTTTCTCTAAATTCTCCCTAGGTGTGAGTGTGTGTGTGAATGGTTGTTTGTCCTGTATGTCTCTGTGTTGCCCTGCGACAGACTGGCGACCTGTCCAGGGTGTACCCCGCCTCTCGCCCGGAACGTAGCTGGAGATGGGCACCAGCACCTCCCGACCCCATTAGGGACAAGGGTGAACAGAAAATGGATGGATGGATGGATCCTGATGCACCAAAGTGTCACATCAAATTTACTTTTAGCTCTGTGCTTCATAGTTGGAGATTATTTCAATGCTATGTTTGAGTTCTGTCAACTCATTGCAGAAGATTCCCCTGCTGAAGACAGAATATGATGAAGATTGTTTAAAGTTACAGAAGATTTGAACAAACCAGTGAAACTCTGGGAGAATATGGTCTGGTCATTGGTCAAATGAGGTCAGAGCTAAGCGTTTTGGGTGTCAGCGTACACACCATATTTGCATAATAGTTCTGCACAACAAACCTAAAAGCTGCTTAAATGACCCAAATAATCACTTCACTTGTAAGAAATTTAAATCCTATTGAAAGAGGAAAGAAATATCGCCCAAAATCTTCAAGATTTAAAGCATTTATGTGGAAGAATGGATCAAAATTACACCTGAACAATGAATTCACTAATTTATATAGATGTCTTGAAGTTACCATTACCAAGAAAAGTCTTTATCTACAAAGTAAATAAAATTCTATAAACATGTTAACTATTTAATGCCCTGTATCATTTGAATGTTTACCCATAACATTTCGTTGCTAGTTATTGGTGGACTAATTTGTGTGAAAAATGTAACATCTGGAGTACATTCATGTCAACAGGACATTCTATATATTTATTTTTTTATATATATTCATTCATTATTTATATAATTAAAAAATGATTCACCTAACAATTATGAACTACTTGCAGGATTGCTGTATCACAATAATCCCAATAAAACTCATTAAAACTTGTGGTTTTGATGCAAAAATACGTAAAGAAGTATTCACAGGTCAAGAGCTGTGAATAGCTTTGGAAGGCACTTGAATATCAACACAATGAACAATTTAGGAAAACTGTATTTTGGCAGGGCTGCACAGTGGCGCAGTTGGTAGCACTGTTGCCTTGCAGCAAGAAGGTCCTGGGTTCGGTTCCCGGCCGGGGTCTTTCTGCATGGAGTTTGCATGTTCTCCCTGTGCATGCGTGGGTTCTCTCCGGGTACTCCGGCTTCCTCCCACAGTCCAAAAACATGACTGTCAGGTCAATTGGTTTCTCTAAATTCTCCCTAGGTGTGAGTGTGTGTGTGCATGGTTGTTTGTCCTGTATGTCTCTGTGTTGCCCTGCGACAGACTGGCGACCTGTCCAGGGTGTACCCCGCCTCTCGCCCGGAACGTAGCTGGAGATGGGCACCAGCAACCCTCCCGACCCCATTAGGGACAAGGGTGAACAGAAAATGGATGGGATGGATGGATGTATTTTGGCATCTAAACTCATTAATTCTTTCTTTTTTTTCATTTTCAGATAACTCCGCTGAGGAATCCGCCTTCATTCACTGTAAGTGGAGTTTTCATCCTGTGACCCGCTTTCTGGACAACTTCCACCATCAGCCCTTCACCTGTCTCTCTCTGTTCTGCTGTTTGTTTTGGGGTTTTTTTCTGTATGCATTGTAGCACTTTATAGATATGAATCGTAGAGATACTTTCCATTCAGGTGCTGTGTAGATTGGTCTGTATTTAAATGCCATGTGTGCCCTGCAGTCTATTCAAAAGGAAACAGTCACAATAAAGTGTTATTTACGGCCAATCTGTTTTATTAATACGTTTATGGTAATATGTATTTAAAGTTAGACTGTGTTTATTTGATAAAACACAATTTACTCACATGAGTAAAATTTATGTACATAAAAAAATAAAAGTAGCATCATTGAAGTCAGAATGTTTGTTTCTAGAACATCGTAGTCTGGTGTCACCTGACTGAGTCTGCTTGATGACAATAAATATTAGCTATCTGGGCCATAATGCCATGGCTTTTAATAGAGGTATTACAAAGGTATAACTTAATACAAACCAAATTTATTGTCGAGACACATTTGTTTGTTAGCTTGTGCTCTCATCACTATTTTATTGACAGTTTGCTAAATACATATTTTTAAAAAAACATTTCTGATTTCAGCAGAGAAATTGTAGCAAACTGGAAGTTAAATGTTTCTCTTCCTGGTCGATCCGTTATTGAAGGCCACAAGGGAAACAGAGTCAATCAGAAATTCTAAACATTCTTTCTGGGGAATCCTACTGTCTGATGTTACTGACATCCTGGAGCGATCACATGTTATCACCTTGTTGCCTTAATGTATTTATAGTGACCTAGAAAGAAAAATAATGTGTGTATTTGTTGTCAAGGATATTCTAAATGAAGTACAGATTGTCCATTTGAATGTGGCTTAAATAAAAGATATAGGGGTAGGGTGGCATACCAGACCTTATATCCCACCCATATGTTTGTATTTTCTAGCTTTGACCAATAAGTAGAAAATATCCAGAGCAGTTGACCAAGAGCAGCATCTTTACTTCATTTGTTGGTGGTTTTGACAAGCTTGGAAGCATTTTAGTATGGTAATTTCCATTTGTTTGGCAAAGATACAATTGTTGAACTACCAAGACTTGAACATTTTGAGGTTTCTCACCAACTAAGACTGCCACTTCTGTTCTAATATCTATGTGGTCAAAGTTTCCTAAGTAGCTAAGTAGATTAAATGCTGAGAAATAAGTTTTTTTTGGCTTGTGATGCTAAATAAACAAATGTTTCTAGTGTGAAGACTAGAAACCTGATTACGAATAGGTTTGGCATAACACATTTCTGAGATTTGAGCTTTGCCTAATGAATGATGACTATAAGCCTAGGCACCAGTTTAATCTCATGAAGATAATAAATTAAGGATAAATTACTCAGCTTAATCATCCTTCAAAATAAAACTCTGGTCTTTCAAGATTAAGAGAGGCTGGTGTTAGAGTTTGTTTCTTTAGGCTGATGTTGACTGAGCATAGATATAATTGTATATATGTGCAACAATTATTACTTTTTTATGTGACATAATGGCTTAATGCAGACATGGTAAGTTATTTTATTGAGCTGAGTAGCTTTAAGCAAATCATCTCTCTCTGTTGGCACACATATATAGATAAATATAATTCTGACCTATCAATAATATCTATCGGGCTCTTGTTCAGATTCCTGTGGAGGCATTCCTGACACATCCAAGTAGAAATAAAAGATCAGAGGATGGGCCCAGAATACCCTGAAGGAGTTGCATACCCTGTCCTGCACTGGAATGTCTCAAGGTCCTCCAGGAAAAATTGGAAAATGATGCTAAATGGAGAGAGTCATGCTAGCTACCTGGACCAGCAGAGGGGGGAAAAGTTCGTATTAGCGCATGCTAATGCAGTATCAGTATGCCAAAGTGTAAAATGAACTTTGAATCCCCAAAAAGTAATGACTGCAAAGTCTAAATGGATATGGACTTGTTAGAGTTGTCTTAATAAAAGATGAGATCATGTGGATTACTGCTGGATAAAAGTCCTCTAAACTACTTTCAACAGTGTCGTTTTGCATTAAAAAAGGATATAAATACTTGTGATTTTTCACACTTATCTGAGGAAAGGGACCATTTACTGAATGCTGAATCACTCCAGACCTTCCGCTGCAGTGTGTCTGGCACCACACTGGCACTCCATATGTAATGGGCCATATGGTCCATTACATATGGACCAGACATAAATGTAAAATCATTACATTTATTTTCAAGTAAATAACAGTCATATCAAAAGAATCTGGTTTTCCTTTGTGTGCTATCACTAAACCCTTCCACAGTAACTTTTTGGCATCAGTCAGCTTTTCTGTTGACATCAACTCCTTGTTGCATTGAGTCAAATGCGTCTTAATGCCCACCAGCATGATGTATAAATGAAGTGTTTTATTATTAATAATAATAACATTATTTCCTTAATGCACACCTCTTGTTTTTACTAGTGAGGTGAGATGAGTAACACTATGCATGTTGCTCAGATGAAAACAGAGCTACGACTCAGATTTAGCACTGAGCTCAGGTCACTATAAGTAGTGTTGGGCCTAATGAGTCGGAGCCAACTGAGACATTTACAGGATAACTTCCTCTATTTGTCTTGGTTCAGTTTACACTTTTGTGTAATGAGATGGGAGCGTGTGTGCTTGCGTCTGAATGTGTCCGTGTTTGTGGTCGTGAGCTATGCGTGGCATTCGAGCATTCTGTGAGCACAACGAGGAGTTGCGTTACTTCCCTGCAAACAGGATCACACAGAGTGTACATGTGTGAAGCGTGTCTTTACGATTAGCACACACTGTAATACCAGGTTTTAAAGACACTTTAGAGCGAGCTGTTTGGTGCAAAACTGTAATTAGAATTACTATCCAAAATGAATTAAGTACCCCCCCCCCCTTGATCCTGTCTTTTTCCATATTTAAACAATAATATTTTGATTCTTTTTAATACATTTTCTGTCCTGTTTCCCACTGAACATGCAGCAGGGCCTCATGAACCAGCATCCCTCTGAGCATAATACCAACTGTAGATTTGCTATTTGCAGAATGTTGCGAAACTAAGCACAAACTAAAAGGTATTTGGAGCTGCTGGTCAGTCTACTTACCTCCATTTAAAATACATATCATTTCCCCATCTCGTGCCCTAAAAGTTTATTTTACTAAGATTAGTCCAGGTTTTGAACACATTTTGCTAACTTTTCTGAAGGGTTTTCTCTCAAGAGCCTAATTGACAGTGCAATGTTTGATGCAATTTGAGGTGCATTGTAGCCGGAAGCTGTTGGGGACAGTTTAAATCAAGCTACTGAGACCTAAACAACCTGTAAGAAAATAAACACAGATCACCTGAAAACTTGACAAAGCGTTTGCAGTGTTGGATGACTGAAAAAAATTGCATTTCTCTAATTTTTAAGAACTTTTAAGCTTATTTTACTGGAACATGTGAAATTTGAAATGTAAATTTTATTTCTTTCTATTTTCTAAATATTGCACTTGGGCGGTCACCAACAATGGCAGCACTAACTGTAAAGGGCTGTAACCGTGGGTGACAAAAGCACTATTGAGACATTTTTATTTACTATTTTTATTCTTTATGTAAAGAATAAGATGCAGGTTATGTTATACAGTACCTTCCAAAAGTATTAATACCTTTGGTCAAAATATTTTGTTGGAATTTTATGTGATAGATCAATAATAAGATGTCCATAACTGTGAAAGGGAATAAAATGCTCCAAAATAATAATACTTTTTTTTTTTTTACAAATAAATATTTTTATTGGTGAACCTTTGACCCCGTCTCAGGTCTTTTGCAGCCTTCAACAGGCTTTCTTCCCAAACTGACCTGTCTTTTGCTTCATCCATCTTCCCTGTTGTGACAGAACAGCACTCCCACAGCATGATGCTGCCACCACCATGTGTCATGTTGAGGATTGTGTGTTCATGATGATGTTGGTTCTTCATCACACAACATTTTGCACAACATTAAGGCCAATATTACTAACATTAAATATAGCAACAATTTTACTTAGGAATAGCAGAACAAATGAGGATGTTCTGGTTGAATAACCTCTTTTAGCCCTCTCCTATTGTTTGAAAATAATGTTTAATTTTCCTCAGACCTCACAATTATGTGTTCCTTTGCATTAATCTATCAAATAAAATCCTAATAAACCTTTCAAGGATGTGGTTGTGATGTGATGAAAGGATAAAATAGGATGAATACATTTGCAAGGCTCTGTATGTTTTGAAACTTTGTCAAGGAGAACTTCAGGATCATGGCATCGTGTGTGAATGACACATCAACGCAGGAGCATTTCTTATTTTTTGCTTTCAAAAATGAGGCATACAGAGAGGATAATCTGTCTGAAATTGGTGTCATAGCTGAGTTAAACAGCATATGAATCATGAATCATAAATGGTGACGGTGGTGTTCTGTACTATTCATGTGCCATGTCATGATATCTGACGGGATTTCAGGATTAAACATGGGAAAATGACATTATCAGTGTTTTGTATAGCGGATGAGGAAAGTGTTAAGGTGAGATGGTCTGAGATACGTGCATAGAGAAGGTTTAAAAATAAGTCGCACATGACTGAACTCTATTCTGTTGAATTGATGCCATCAGTGATTTAAAACTGCCGTCTGTGCCTGTGGCGAAGGTAAAGGTCAGGATGCAAAGTAAAGGGACTACTTTGAAAGGGGAAATTGAATGCAAATTTTGCATTTACTGTACCATTCACTGTACTGAAAAGAATAAGTGTGATGGATGGATGTAATGTAGACTGATATATCTACATTTGTTTGCAATAAATGTTAAAATGCAAGACACTGAAACTGTTTTCTTTCCTTTCTTCACACCACTTGTTAGTCAGGGTGCTAATTTAGAGCAATCTTAAAAAGAACTTCTGTTTTAGTAAACTGAACATCCGGATCCATCGATGTTTAACTTTTCTTTATCAGAATCTGTTATTTTCACTTTTACTTGATCTCTTCAAATCCTAGTGTAAGATAAAAAAAAATATAACTTTTATAAAAACAAGTAAGCCTGACTAATTGCTTTAAACCTAACTGTGCCTGACTTACTAATTTAACTTTAACTTTTCCTCTGGTTGTACAAAAGGAATTCTTACATATTCATATTGTAATCCACAAAAGTAGGATATTATGTGTTTATTTCATTAATGTTTTGTTATAATAAATTGTACTTGCAATTAATTTTATTTATTTTGCCAAATCTTTTAGAAAAATAGTAAAGTGTTATGCTAATGTTAACAGGCCGTGGGTGGAGGTCGGGCAGAGCATCATTCAGGCAAGAAAACTAAGAACACATTTGAACACAAATGCACAAAATAAGATCAAATAACTTCAGAATAACATAGGTGAGAGGCAATCAAGTAGATTTATGCCAGCAGAAGAACACGTTTGGCATGTGCCGTGCGTGCGAGGTTAGCTTTCTGGTGACAGTGAAACATCACCCGGTGGTGCTTAAGTTTAACCTGACAGTTTGCTGCTGTGTTTACTTGGTTGCCGTGGATGCAGTGAGACTGGCAGACACCCGCTTGCCCCCAGCTGCTCCCTGTGCTTTCTAAAGAATCTACATTAGGGCCCAGTTGTTGCTTTTGGATGCCAGCAGGGGCTCTGATGTCACAGTTGTGACACAGGAAGACTCAAGACTTACGGCCTTACCTGGATCAGTGAGGGAGTGTCATGTTTAGGCCGTCAAGGTATGTCTTCTCTTTGCAGCCTTTTGCTAAAATTGTCTGAGATATGTTTCCTTGAAACAGTCCAAGAACCAAAGTACATGGATTTTAACATATTTATTATCTGCCGGATGAATTGATAACATTTACATGCTGAAATAGTTTTTATTCAACAGACAGGAGGAAAACACTGCCATCATTAACGCTGTCTATGTAAAAATCTATGTGTATGAATTATTTCTAATTATTTCCAATAATTCATACACATGCAAAGTTAAATCTGTGATCAGAATTAAACAATTATTGAATCTTCATACTGCCAAAACTGAAAGCAAAAAATATTGTCCCCAACTCATTTTGGTCCTGAAAATCTGAAGATGTGTCCAGCACTGGCCCCCACACCTCACCACACCTCACCTCACCTCACCATCTGCAAATTGTTTGGATTATGTTTGGCCCTTCTCAGCAAAATTCATTAAAGCTCACTCAAATTGAAAGAATAACATCAATTTTCAAGTCTTGCCATAAGTTATAATCGACTTAGGTCTTGACTTGGCTGGGCCGTACACATAAATATGCTTTAATCTATAACCATTCAGTTGTGGCCATGGCCAAGTCTCTTGTAGCTAGAGATTCTTCCTCTACATGGCTCCCGTTTCCTCTACAGGCAAGGCTGTTCCGGTCTGTTTTCAATAAAATTTTATTTGTATAGCACATTTCAGCAGCAAGGCATTTCAAAGTGCTTTACATCATATCAAACACAGAAACACAAAGTCATCAAGTGGGGGGTTCTTTTGATGAATTGTTGGTAAATTGTAGAATGCTATCTGATCTGTTTGCTACTTTACTTGATCTCAGTGATGCAGTTTATTCACTGATGTTCTCTAATAATCGTCTGAGGTCTTCACACAACTAAATTCATGCAGAGACCGGATTATACAGAGAAGGTCTCTGTTTACAAATTAGAGGGATGGAAACTGGATTTAAAGGATTATGTCTAATGTGTTTATTCTATCAGGTTAAAATTATAAACTGTTTTAATCAATCTAGGACAGTGCAAAATGTTTTATGAGCACATTTTATTGCCAGCAAATGAATTTAGTTGAATCTTAAACATGGAAACCAAGAGCAATAGTCATATTCAGACATTTCAGCCATAGATATTTAAAAAAATACAGTCAATAGAAGTGTTGATTGGTTCATATTTTAATATTCAACTTACATTATTACTCTTGCAAGTACAAATACAGAAAACAATGTTCTGATATTTATTTTGCCTGTCAGAGTTGTAAACAACTCGATTATGACAAATACAATTAAAAACAACATTACTTTGTTAATCTCACATGTCCAGTCTCATTCAGCAAATTTATTTAAAAAATACAATATCATAGTCAGGAAAGAGTTTTCTGGTCTTGAAAGCTTATGCACTTTTTCCAGCTTCATCAGTATTTACAATTTCTTCTTCACTGTAGCCTCACATAGTTTATTATATGTGCCCATCATAAATATCATTTTCAAAGTAATCCAAAAACACAAAATGTGAGAGCTACCAATTTCTGACAAAAACATTCAATCAAAATGATTTAAATATAACTGGGTCATTTTTGCCCCTTCGCCAATTCATGTCCTCTTTTTTAGCAACGCTTTGACACCCTTCTTCTGTTTACCTGTGAAGAAATTATTTAGTACCAAATTTGTAGTTATTTAGCACAGAATAATTTCATGTCAGTTTATCATTCTGGTTCAGCATTTATGGAGATAAATTATACTAAATATGCTCTAATCTCATGTTTGATTTAATTGTATATTATTTTACAACTTCTTCCATTTATTGTAGTTCTGATGTCAGAGATTCTACAACTACGAGACATGATCAAACCAAATAACTATAACCATCATCATTCTTTTAAGCATCACATAACCACATTTTTAAATAGAAGACAATGAGTAAATTATATAAAGATAACTTTAAATTCTCAAAATGTGAAAGTAGGCATTAAACATCCCAGAGCGTTTTGAGGTATAGTTGAAAAAATATTCTGTGGCAAGACGACTATTTACATATTCAAATAAGAAAGATAGACAGAATATGGCCAAAAATGTAAGAACATGAAATGATGAAGCAGCAAAATGACCAGCACCCCTTAAATACTCACAGGAATGTAAACGTTACTAAAAACATTAACCATTTCTCTTTTTTTCCACCCTTGATGATCTTTCATTGCCTGAGAAATCAAGACCTGCTTTTTCAGTGTAAGCATGTGACAACCGTCTGCGAATCCAGTAAATCCTTTGGTAGTCGACACATCCGGATGTCTTCTCTACCAGCTGGACTCAAAAACCCTTTTGCACATGTTGGAGTTCTCCTGATGGAGAGGGAACTCAGAGCCAGGCACAAGCTGCTTTTTAGCCTTTCGTGACATAATGCTCTTCCCTGATGACAGGCTGTCATACCTGGAAAAGTATTCACTAAAAAAACAGAAAAAAAAAAAAAAAAAGACAACACAAACAAAAAGTTAAAGCTTGCATTACCTAAAGGAAAGTCAGACTATTTGGGATGGAGTCTACCTGACAGGGAAGGTAGCCTTGTCCATCTGCATGCACACCAGGAAGGGATATTCAGAGAACTGGACTGTGGTGATGAAGTCCAGAGAGGCTTCTGTGTCAAAGCTGACCTCCACACCAGCCCTCAAAAAGTCCATGTCCACCGTTACATTGCCAGTGACCACTAAGGCTCCTCTGGGGAGAGAACCAAGCAAAAGCACGGTCAATGAGATCAAGAAAAGTGAGAGTTCAATAGCAAACAGCTCAGTTCATAAGCTCCTTAAAGTCATGGTGGAGTTACACCAAAGAAAGGTATTAATTGAAAAACTGTTGGTTTAAACATCAAACATGATCATTTCTATGCACATGGGGATCAGCTGCACAGTACCATGAATAGGTGTACTTTCCAGATTTATTTTTGTTACATTTGTCTCATATCAAACAAGCTTTAATAACACACAAAGATAATCCCAGTAAATGCTAAAGGAAACTTTCAAATCATAATTTCATTTATGAAGAGGAGAGAAAAGCCTCCCAAAATGATCTAGCCTTTAATGAAAAAGTCAGAGCTTGCTGAACAGCTGCCAGTTCTGCATACAATACGGCTCACATGCAGAATGTGGTGAAAACTCCCAGCATAAATTCTGAATGAGTACATTTGATTGTTTGCGTCTTACTAAATAAGTAGTGTGCATTGTGTTGTAAAATATCTATCAGACAAAGCGCGCCTTTGTATTTAAACACAAATAATTGAGACAAATAATTTCTAATATCAGCTACTACCAGAGCAAATGGCACATTCTACTGTTTTTCAATTGTTAAAAACATTTTTCAAGTGTCAACTCCTAACTTTAGTGACAATAACTGCTGGGAAAGCTATAAAAAATACTTTGAATATTGCAGCCATTAGGCTGTGAAAAACTGTAGACTCCTGAGATGATCAATCTGATACAGATGACCTGACACAAATAGGAATGAACGTACATGTGTGCCAGTAAGGTCTAACATGTTTGTGCACTTTGATGTAAGGAAACATCTTGAGTCCTCACAGCCTTAGACAGATTTTTAACTGGTTTAACCAAAATCCTAAACCCCATTACCTCTATTGTTCTCTGTGCTAAAGCATTTCCTGATTAAAAAACAGAACAATACAATAGTTTTTCAACATAGTATTACCTGTTCCAGATATTTTATTTACCTTGTGTTTCAAATTAAGAAACAAAAAAGAAAAAAAAAAATACTTTTCTAACTTTGCCCGGGGAGACCAGCCAGGCAAGCTGGCAAGGCTATTGTGGTTTGGTGTTGCCCTATACATATCCATGGCATCCAGTCTATTATCAGCAGTGGAGAGGTACAGCTATGCTTGGCCATTCACCTGCCTCTGCCATTTGCATGCACACAACTAATCCTGAAGATATGGATCAGCCCAGTTGTGAAGAAAAGGTGAGATTTATAAAAAAAAAAAAAAAAAAAGCACAATAACATCTAGTCTAAGTGACGATCCTCCGAAGTGTACTGAATCCAATAATTTAAAACATTAAAATAGTTGTCTTTCTTAATGTACCATGTAACCTAAATTTGACTTAAAGTGACACGACAGCATGAGTTAGCTCAGCCATAAAACCATATTTAATGGTTTAAATTCTCTTGCGTTCCTCTTAAGCCCCATTTCATCACCTGATGCCACGAGCCATCTGATTCAGAAGTGATGACGTGCTCCATATTCAGCAGCTACTGTCATGTGTTGACTGTAATGCTTTTAAAATAGAGACTCAGACACAACCCGACGTCGCCGGCACACGACAAAGGGTCCAGGCGTGAAGCGCAATCCTGGAGCACGGCCAGAGAGCCGGTGGAACGGATGAATCAGACGGTACTTATAGACCTGCTAAAGTTCAGATAAACCCAGCATCAACAGAAATCCTGTCAAACTGAGTGACATGGCAGGAACCTCTAAAATTATCTTCCTTTCAAGGCACCAAGATTGTTTTCTAAGAATTGTGTAAATGTCAACCAGGCCTTTGACCTGCATGTGCATTAAGTCATGCGGCGCATATAGCACTTCTTTGACTTGGTGAGTTAATCCATAAATTTACGTGACTGAACTTTGGCCAGGACCCAGATGCAGAGAGCATATTCTCTGATGACGCAAGTTGTTTATATCAGCGCCTTTGACCGGTACCTGTTATTGACGCTGGTTTTTGACTCTCTGTACCACAGGCTTATCTCCATCCCTCCGGAAATGTCAATGGCTAAGCCTCCTTGAAACTCTGCATTCGCCTTCAGACCTGACTGAAGCTGGATGACCTGCAGGATGACAAATCGAAACAAAATACACAAGAGTGAAGTTTTGAGATTAGGGCTGTCTGAGTAAGGAGGAATGTTTCATTGTTAAATTTGTGCATTTTTTTATTATTTCCATAATAAAATTCTACAAAGACAAAATTCATAGCAAACATTGCAATATTTCTCTGCTGAATTTAAGTTGCATATATTAGATTAGTCATATATTTGATGATAAACGACCTAGAATGACAATGTTGTATTGCTGAAACTGCAGACTCAAACTCAAAAAAGAAATCTAACTTTAAATTTGTGGACAATTATTCAGTGACGGGGGATCTCATGTTAAGAAATTACTGTTTTTTATTGTTTATAGGCAGCAATAGCATCCCAAATATTTTTTTATTTAAATAAAACCAAAATATTTGGAAAAAATTTTTTAAAAAGTAAATAAATAAATAAGTAAAATAAAATTATATAACATCTTGATGAAGGTATTATTGCCCTATTTTTGAAAAGTAAAAAAAATAAAAAATAAAAAATGTGTCCTTTTTGACAAAAGGGGGTTATACAATACTTGCCATCTGCATCAATTTATTTGTTGAAGTGGGATTTACAACACTGAAAATACCAAATTAAAGATTTTCTTTCTCTTTTAGTGTGAAATTGTTAATATAGCTGATCTTATTTTAAGCCTTTTTCCACAATTTAATTAGCGGCATCAGTGAATTTGCTGAGAATCAAATCAGCAGTATTTAACTGAGTGATTGACATTTCCTTAGGCAACATTTTATTTATTATAACAGAAAGGGCACAGAAGTCAAAATGGACAGCTCCCTTTTCAAAAATAGGACAATTATGGCTTCATCAACCTGTTTAAGTGATGGCATCCAGCACTTCAGACACTGTTCTCTTTAAGGCTAAAGCTATTGGGGGCTTGACACAGACATACCAAAGCTCTGGTGAGAGAAGCTTGATATATATGCACCATATCTGTAAATTAATAGACACCATATGGCGCACATGTTAAACATGGTTTACGAGCGCCTTTTCTGCTCAGCATCCGCTAACGTGCTTATTAAGTTGAGTTTAGCTCCATTGTGGTTGGAGCTATTAAAAAAGGAAACCAAAAAAGCTGGACCTCTACACACAATATTGTTCTGTTTTCCGTAAGAGCTTTAAATAGGATTCCACTTTAAAAAATGCAAAAGCTCTCTGTGTTAAGCCGTGTACCTCAGAGTGATCCGTGAGCAGGATGAGTCCTTTCACCACGTTTATTGGCTCCCCGGTCATGGAGAACATTTTGGACATGAGGTCACTGTAACCCTTGAAGAACGTGACGGGTCGCAGCTGAACATCGAACAGCAGGGCTGACATACCAGCAAACGACTCCAGGTCTTCCTCTCCCTCATCGGGAGTGGCAGCGATTAGAGACTCTAAACCCTGAGCCTCAATCGCCACCTGAAAGACAAAAAGAAATATCAGATTAGCATAAGCCAGATTTTTTCGACAAAGTAATAATAATAATAATAAAAACTTGCGTGTCCTTGTGTGTGCACCTGCAGTCCATGTAGCATTGAACCTTGACTGGCACCATAAATATTCATGTTGCTCCTTCTGAGGATACCAGAGCCTGAGTACAGGATGTCCAAACTGTATGTCGAGGTCACATCAGGAGATTCTGTGGAAACAGTGGGTTGTTTTATTTTAGTCTTTTTGTTATTTATTCAAGACCAATATAAAATGCTTCTGTAAAATGTTTTAATTCAGTGATCATTTTAACAGCTTTGATTTTCCTTGTCTATTTTCACCAAGTTGCAGCCTGTAGAAATAGTATCACAGGTGCCTGGAATAAGTAGCCATAACTTTTTTCACATCTTGCCACAGTAAACCCAAAACTCTTATTGTATTTAATCGGGAATTTATATGACACACCAAGACAAAGTCACAATTAATTATAAGTGGTACAAGAGACAAAGTTAAAAAGTTTTGACAGGTAAAAATCAGAAATTGCAGCATTTTAATCAACCTTCAATCTGATACTCAAAAATAAAGTCCACCTTCACAATACAGGAAGAGAATGTCGTTGCTACAATGGAACGGTGTATAATACGAATAAAGATATTCATTATAGGCCTAAGTTCATTAAAACTTTGTTGAAATATGTGAAAACTGATATAGACAGACACTTTCCATCAAATCTGACTGAGCTTGAGCTATTTTGCAAAGAGGAATGGGTAGAAGGTTCAGTCCCTACATACTTAAGGCTGGTAGAGGCAGTACAAAGTTGCAGCTGTTATGTGCAACTTTGTGTTTGTCTGTCACATATAATTCCTGGTAAAATACATTTAAATTTGGCTAAAACTGAAAGACATTCAAGGATTATGAAGCCTTTAGCAATACAAAGCATTTTCAGGATAGAAAAAAAATATTTTTCTGTTACTTACGGGCCATGAATCCTGAGAATGCAGACGATGACCCAACTTTAGCAAAGCGATCATAGTTATGGGAAATCATGTCCTCCAAAGCTTGTCGTATAATTTTGCTGCAGAAATGCAAGGAATAAGTTAATGTTATGTTATTATGTTCTACATATGAGTTTATGTTTAGGTTTGTTGGACTGACTGCTCTGTGAGCTTCCTGTATAACAAACCTGGCTGGCATTTGAAAGCGAAGGATGTCTTGGATCTTCGACAGCATGTACTTGTTCATTTCATGCGGCAGGTTTCCGATGGACAGAAGCAGATTTTTCACTTCGATGTATGAAGGGTTGCTACTGAGGATGACGTCAGCAGCAGCAGCTCTCACGTTCTTCTCATAGATTCGCCTGTTCTGGTGGTAAATCCTGTTCACAGTCTGTTTGACCTGGAAAGTGGGAGAAAAGTTTGAGGTCAGTCGGTCTACATGCACATTAATAAATTAATAAAAACCATTAAACGAGCTGTAATGTTTGCTGTGGTTTACCTCTGGGGTGATGAGGCTGACGTCATATCTCTCCAGGGCTGTAAGGGCAATGGTGCTGTAAGATCCCACCTCCGATTCTGCAATCTTTGTGAGGATGGGAATGGCCTCAGGAAGCAGAGAGTTCTTCAGTGCCAGAAGGTACATCTGGACCTCGGATTCAACCTGCGTGCTTTCAGGACCTTCTAAAATCATCTTCTTCACCTGCACCACTGTCTGAAATGGAAAAATATTCAATCTCAAAACCAATTCTCAGAAGAACTACACAAATTCTGGTACCATACAGAAGTGTGCATTAAGGTATAAAATTCTGGTAACTTTAGCTTTTTTTTAAAAAGATTTTTCTGGAAGCTCACCGATAAATTACAGCTTCCTTTCAGACACAGCTTGTGGACCAGAGCTCCCATGATGATCACCACAGATTCTTTGATTTCCGTGCTGCCGATCTTTCCCTTAGCAATGTTCTGCAAAGAGAAAATTTTTACAGTTTCTTGAAAAGTAATGCACTTACAGTACTGCAGAAAGTTTGTCACTCCCCTTCCATTTTTTCACATTTTGTCAACCAGAAAATTCAATAAATTTTGTTTGGGAAATAGTGTTATAAATTATGAATAAGAGTATATTTGTAACATGAAAGAAATAGGATACATGATTTTCAATTTGTTTACTAGTAAAAGTCTGAAAAATGTGAGATGTATTTCTATTCAGAAGTTTAAAGAACAGTGTCCCAAACCATAAACATCACATCCAGTGGCATTAAAATAATCATCCAAAAATGTATGGCATCATAGCAAACCTGTCAACATGTTGCTTTTTCACGGGATTTTTTTATAAATGATTTTTTAAATCATGTAAACTTTTTCATTTTGCTTTAGAGCTTCAACAAAAATGAAAATAAATAAAAATGCATTTTATTTGTGTGTGTGGTTGTAACAAAATAAAACAGAGAAAATTTTAACAACTGTGAACATTTTTGGAAAATGTTCACAATTACATGAGTAACATGTACTCATACATGTTACATGTGTACCATTTCCGTAAGCCACGTTCAGGTAAAGGACCTGCCAAGTGATTACAGAAAACAGTTTGAGGTTTGTCTAAAATGTGTAAAACTAAACAAAATCCTCTGTCTGTTGTGAGCACATGTCAAAGCTCTGCTCTACACCTACCAGCAGAGCCTGGAGCATTCTCTCATTGGGATGGGAGGCAAAGCCACATGCATAGAGAAAACGCTCCTGCAGAACGGAACCCTTTGCGTCGGTGAAATTAAGAAACTCAAGCATGGCATCCAGAGATGCAGGGGTTTGAGAAGAAGTCACTGCGTCTACCACCTGAGGTCTGACAGAAGCAGAAAGTAATTAAAGCAACAAATGTTAACACTTTGGAAGGATAGTTGCCTTCACAGATTCTTAGAATGTAACATTTTCAGGTTAAGTGAGAAGCAGAGTCATAAAATCTATATATATAAAAGGTAGGATGTGGTTTACAGGGTTGTCTTGCTGGCGCTTTTCAGAACTTTGAGAATCTCGTCCTTGGACGCCTTCCTAATGCTCTGAATGAAGCCCAGGAAGCTACGAGGAGCCATGGCTTTGGACAGGCTCGCTGGCTCCAGCTGCTTTTGCGCCGCCTGCCAATGTTCGAAGAGCTAAGTGTGGGGAACACAGGGGGCAGAAAAGGATTAGAGGACATATCATCTTCAGTCAGTGTTTCAAGTACAAAAATACACTGAGTCCGATTAGTTACGGTGTGTTATAAAAATTTATTTTGTCATAAACACTTGTCCAACTTGTCAGAGAATGTGTAAAAAGACAATAATAACTGGATGAATTAAAATCCTGTACTGTTGCTTTTTATAATCAGTGAATTGAAAGAAATTAGATGTTTAGCTGCTTATTGGGAGTACCTTGGAGATACAAAAAGCCATTTGGGAAACTATTTAAAGTGGATACATGTATCATTTGCATAACTCTTCATTTTCAATTATGCTCCATTTTGTTTCAATGCTGAAAGTTGATAAATGTGTGAGAAAAAAAAAACATGATAGGAATATATGGAAGTCAATGTACATTACAACGTAGTGATAGCAATGTCTGCAGATCGAGTATGAGTTCAAAGACAAAGTCAATAGAAATGTTGTCTAAGAGCAGCAGGGAGACACAAACTGGCACCTTACACAGAGATTTAAAAGCACTGTCTCATGACTATAACCTGCCAGTAACATGGGTGTTTGAACTAACCATTTTCCAACCAGCTGTCATTGTTAAACTAACCAAACATGCGGCCATGTTATAATGTAAAAGCAGTGAATGAAAGCAGCTGAAAGTCCATATAATCAGTTCATGTTTTAATCATTAGGATTTAAAAGCACTGCAGGAATCTTGTTATAAAAATCTAATTCTGTGGGTTGGAAAGGAAGTCAAAATACAATCTGTCTTTCATTTGGCTTGGAGTTTAAGAAAAAAATAGTTGCCGTTAACAAAGAGACTAGCTTTGATGGGTTAGGAAAAGTCCACTGGCTTCACTTTCTCAAATATCACCCAATTTATCTTTTCCTACCTAGTAAGATTCTCTGCATAGGAATGTGTTGTGCTCCATGTGTTGCCAGTAAACACACATCAGTTTGACATGATTTAGTTAAAATGGATAGTCATCCTCTCTGCAGCTTCAAATGACACGCTACCCATATCTGGGAGTAGCTTTCAATTTATGAGGTGTTTCAAAATCTTGAATTTTAAAATTGCTTGCCTGTTTCGAAAAATCATTGTAAAGGTCGATTGTGATTTATTTTTACTTTGAAAACTTTCTTGACTTTTAGGAGGTTTTTCTGGCTCTAAAATGTGATATTTGTTCATTTGAAAAGCTCAGTTCAGTCCATTTACCATTTGTCATATTTACCCTTTCAGGAAATTTTGAAGTTTTCTTATGTGGATGAAACAAATCTCTACCACCATACAGTAATTTCAAAACCAACCCATCTTTGTGTATGAGTACAGAGTGAAGATATAGTGTGTGAAGAATAATTTGTACTTACTGAAGGACAGCCTTTGCATTGGGTTTTTAGCTTCTCAGGAACAACACCAACAGCTGCCAGTTTTTCATCTACTGACTTGACGACTCCAGCAACGTCCTTTCCAGCCGCCTCAAATGGTCCGGCCTCTTTACCCAGCAGCACCAGGGATTGTCTAGGAAACAATAATGTGGACATATAGAGTTTCCAGTCACAGAGCTAGTTATAACAAACCTAAACATCTTTATATGTTTAGGTTATAAAACATATAAAAATGTGTTTACCCATTTTTTTATATGGGTATAAAATAAACAATACAATTACATTCAACTTTTTGTAGATAACCTTATATTACCCTATTACCTGGATAGGATTTTAGCAGCAGTGGATTGATGAGCATTAACAGCCAGAAAGTGAGTTTCTTCAGCCTCTGCTGACCGGATGAAACCATCTTCAAGTTTAAACACTGTAACAGAACTGGACTTCCTATTTACACCCAATACCTGGATGGGAGAAGATATTAAATGATATTTTAGAACTTCACAACTGATCACTTCTTCTATAAGATGACAAGTTGTTCTGAAAGCTGACTGACCGTACTATGTGTGGTAAATCCGGTCTCTGAAGTCTTACACGTCTCCAGGATTTTGGTTCTTGTAACTTGAACTTGTGTTGCTTGATACTGAACTGTGCACCTTCCGGAAACATCATTCTGTTGTACGACATGGTTTGAGTTCATTTACCAATTTGCAAGCATTGAAAAAAAAAAATTATACAATCACTTCTGGTGAGTAAATATTGCAATGCTCTTTACCTCAACAACTTTCCCGGTATGGATCTGAAACTGCAACAAGCTGCTGATGCCTCTTTTTAAATTCTTGATGGTTGCAGGTTCTGACCAGTAGGAATAGAATGCCTTTATCTGCATGGGATGTGTAAGAAAGAAAGCAACAAATATGCTTTGAAATGATATGCAGCAAAACTTTGACCTGTAGATAAATTAGCTATTGAGCAAAGCAGCCTTCACAAAGGCATCCAGGGTGTCAGTTTCCTATGGTACATTTGTGTTCACAAACATATGTGCATAGTTATGATATCTGACACTATTTACATTATATGTTACTCTCTGGAGTCCAGATCAAAACCACACTCAGACTATTACAGCATTAGCACCTATAGTTACTGAATGAGTCTTTAATAGCTACTTAGTTAGAAGTAAATTGTTGATCTTCTAATGCCCCCAACAATAATATTTAAGGACTGTTTAAGGCAATTATTAGTGTGATACTTTACTATTGAACCTCTGATGGTAACAAGATATGTGGCTGGATAATGCTAAAGAGCCAGAATTGAAATACATCAGACATTTCTTCAGCATATGGAGTAAAGTAGTTTTGTGTGAGCTTTGTGACATTTCACTGAAATTGTGCTGAGAGTTAGTCAAATTTACATACATATAGACCTGACTGCCAACTTTTCATTGCCAGCTATCAACACTGTGAATGGGGCTAATGATGATTTAGTAAATGTCAGAATTTTTTTCTAAATGTTGAAAATAAAACAATGGATTAAACTGGAAATGTTGTGCCCGACATTCTCACAAAAATGACTAAAATGTTACTGCTGTGTTGAATAAATGAAATTAGGAATAATCATGCGGTAATTTGTTGAAGTTCATATGTCAAAAGTTAGACAAGTGGAATTTCACTTTTTCTATAGATTAGATCTCCAAGGACTGGAATATGTGGATGATCAGTCAAAGGAGAGACATTTTGGTATAGTGCATACATAAAACTTTTGTTTGTTGCTGGTTTTTTCCCCATAAGTGGATGCATCTGGATCTATTTTCTACCATTTTCTCTCACTTTAAAGACTAGCTTTTATGTACCAAGAATGGATTTTCCATGTGTGGCATTTTACCATTCAATTTTTGTTGGAAGTTATCTAAAAACAAACGATGAGACTGAGTACCTTAAGTATTAAATATAGTTAAATATTTGGTGCATTTTTTACCAATTAGAAATGGGCAAAAAATATAAATATTGACTAAGTTCTATGTAAAGCTTTTCTTTAAGAGCTATGCTTTCATATAAGAAAAGAGAAAATTACTTTTATTTTGCTGTATTAAAATAAAAATAAAGCAATCTACAGTATTATTGCCATGTCAACCAAATCCCAACCATTAACTGCCGAGATAAAACATGTTTAATCTAGTACAATGAAAGATTTCACTGGAATTAAACATTTTTGAAAATCAAAATGGCTGCACAAATCCCTTTAGAGATTATACAGGCCACCAAAACGTTACCTGCCAAACTTCTCCAAACAGGGGTTCAGTTTAGCTCAATGACACACAGTTGCCAGGTCATGAATGTAGAAAGGAGCCAATTACATCATCCTACAATGTTTCCTTTACAGTATAATATTTATTTGTGGTACTCAGCCATAATATCAGATATGACTTCCATAAATAGGCCATCTGCTGCTACTGTGTGTTATTCCTCCCCCTTTCTGGCTGGTATAAATAATCTGACAACACCAGTGGAAACTCGTCTACCCGTTTGACAGACAAACAAAAATGTTTCTGCTTTAGTGGAAACTTTAAAATTAATTCTATTCTGTCTGCACTGTAGAAAAGACAGGAAGAAAATGTCTTGGAAACATTTCTGAGTAGAGAGGATGGATTTATTTATTCTAGAATAAAATTTATATTACAGTAAGGTGCTTCTTATAGGATAAAGTCAATCTACATATTTTCAAAGTCTGCTTTAAGCTACGAAAGAACAAATTGTTACTTGGAAGAAAATTGTCTGCCAATGAATTATAAGCCATTTAGTAAAAAAATTTCCAAGCTATACAGCAGTTTATTGTGGACATAAATGAAATTTTCTGATAAGTCTTTCAATAATGAATATGCCAATTTCCTTTCTTCATTATTTTAAACCATGTTACTGTACTTTGAAGAATCCAACTTTAGTTTTGTCGTGAACACAAAGTTGAGAGATGAGAAGAAAATGCAACAAAGTAAATTACACATCCTAAATAAACTGTGTTTAGAAAAAAAAATACAACCATTTTCATTAATATGCATGCTTAAAAATGAGAGAAGAAAAAGTGGATTAGTTTTTAAACGTGGCAGCCAACCTTTAGAGTATTTTAAGGAAAATGTATGCAGATCCAACAGATAACAAAAAAAGAAAGTGCAGTTTTAGATTGGAAGCATAAATATGTAAGGAGCCACTTAAAGGAGAAGAGTTCTTTAAACATATCACATTAAATCAGGATGTGGGAGAGAAAGATGGTAAAATGACAAAAAAGCTTCAGATAAGCAACCTTTGTCTATCATGCAACATGTTGGATTTGGAAATGTTGGCATCCTTTTGTAAATATCAGTAAATGTAAACGCCAACATTATTTCATTGATGTAGGTCAACAGCAGAATGTTGTTCTTGCAGCACTATCTGCTAACATAAGATGCTAGAAACAGCTTAAAATGTCTTTTGTTGTCATTTACAACTATTCTCTCATAAACATAGTCTGACATACTCTCTTATCACAATATTATCATTGAATACTCAAGAATGAAAGTCTAAAATAAAATGCTGAGTGTTTTTTTTATTAATCATTTTATCATTTTAAATATAGTTTATTCAAGACTAAAAAAATTCTCAAACCTTTTCAGCACTACTAAACACCTGGAATGGAAACAATAAATAACTTCTTTTTTTTTAACTACTAAATCTACTGCTAACACCATTAAGATCTCCATTAAGGTAAATTTCATTTGAGGTCTCCTTTATATCTGAACTCAACAGGTTATCAAAGACACTGACATCATTCACATTAGTAGTTTACCTCACTAAGATATTCTTCCACCAACCTACAACCATTTCTTTTACTCTGACTCATTCATAAATTTAGACATTGACCTTCTGAATCAGCTGACCTTTGATAAACGCACACACATTTCTGGTATTTCCCCTGCCAGCATCATCACTTTAACACTATGCAAATAGAAAAAAAATGTTTTTGAATGCTCTGAAGACATCTGCCTGGCTTTCCTCCACTCCTGCACATGCCTGCATATCAGTACTTGTATACTACAGATAGCCTTTTCAAGAATTGCTCTCTGGCTATAGTAAAAGGTGTGTTATATCTGGGGTCAAAAGCTATTCTGGACACTCCACTTAATATCATTGCAAGAAAATGCAGACGCTGTAGCTACAGATGTTAAAAATGAGTGGTAGTGTTGAAGTTCTCACCTTCCCATTTTTCAGATGTACCAGGAAAGGTTTTGTTAGAGCTGCTAGTTTGGTTTTCCCCAAGATGCTTTCGGTCGTGGCTCCATGAAGGATGTTGTTTTTCTCTGACCTCTCAGTCACGGGCTCAATCCTCACATTTGAGATCTGTTGAAGAGAGTAACCTCTTAAGGAAATTATCAAATGTACTTTTATTCTAAAGGAGAACCTTATTTAGAGAACTGGAAAAGTAATTTTTTGGGCCCACATACAGCCAGCTGAATCAGCTGGTCGTCCTTGTTGCTCGGATCTCTCCATACAAGGTTAATGTTCACGTCGCTTGAGATTCTGTAGCCGGCACTGCCCTCCTTCGACCCCGGAGCCTTGTCCAGCAGGAGCTCAGTGGTGTAGCTGAATTTGTACAGCTGGTTATTGTTCAGCTGGGGTCCAGCAGCAGCAGCAGCAGCAGCACCTGGTAAAATAGGAAATGCAACTTGAAGCAAAGTCAAAATGACAAGGCGCTACAATGAAACGCTCATCTAACTTATCATTGTCAATGTAAAATTACCATAAAGTGTAAGTAACTGAAAGCAGTTTAGTCATTTATTAAAGATGTTTTGTAATCAGAATTGTCTTAAAATATTTTTCATAGCGCATTAAGCTGAAACAGTTTTGCTTACTAGTGCAAAATAGTGCCAAATATTTTTGTTGCTGGGTTTGAAAGCAATCTTCTTTGCAAACCTTAGTATGCAAGAAAAACTAAGAATCGTTTTCAATAGATTTTTTTTTTCTGAACAACAACAACAACAACAAACTTTTAAGCAGCCATAAAAAGACATCAATGGACTTTCCCCATCATATTTCAATTCATTTCATATTTCATATATCCCCATTTCATATTTCAATAAGTAGAGATTAGACTTATGTCGTCTCATCTCTACTTATTCTTCTTAGTGAATAGTGGACATGGTGTTGAGCTGATTCAATCATTGAACTGGGTGTGTTTCAGTAATCTCCTGCTTGCTACATTAATGGCAAACCCTCTGATAGATGTGTCATTCGGCCATGAGGGAATACACACTGACGTGTCACTTTCTGATTTCATCACCGGCTGTCTATGCTAAACTTTCACCAAATGAAATTCAGGGTCAGTTTGTTGCATCAAACTGCCTTAAATATGTCAGGGACTTAAAAAGTAAACTGTCAACGAGGTTATCATCTGACTTTTTCCCTTCTGACTGTTTCTAAAAGATTATTTCTGACTATGAATGTGATGGAGAGTCCCAGCCTGCATCGATTCATTCATTCTTCTTCTTTCCCAAATCCAGACTGAAAATCTTAAAACTGCTCAGAAAGTCCAACAACAGCTTCCAAGTTCTGAGCAAAGTGTCCAAGTTTTAAGATTACAACTACAAACCAATAGTTTTGCAGGCTCCAGATGAACCAGTTGTCTTCAGTCTGCTGTCATCTAAAGGACTGCTGGCGTCTAAGCATCTCAAGAACCAATTCACTCACCTTTGGTAGAAGCTGTGACAGAAGTGGCTGCGCAAAGCAACAAAACAGCCAGAACCAACATTGTGCGTCCTCCTCTCCCCGCAGCCAGGTGATCCAAACCCCAAAAGCCGCTGAAGTGGCACCAATGAAAAGGCCAAAAAGAAAACGCAAAGCGAGCCCGAGCCTCTTCTGTCCTGCTTTATCTGAGGGGAGGGCAGACTCCAAACTCCACGCTCAAGTACTAAGTACGAGATAACCCGCAAATCATTAACCAGGGCAGCACAGATTTGACAGGAACTGCTGCTGTCTATAGATGCGCATGCAGCCAGGTGGGTCATTTATTTTAATACAGCGAGGCCATGTGATCGATTAATCAGTCCAATCACGCAGCTTAATCGGATTGATTCGCATTGTCATAAGAGTGAGATCACAAACCATTTTTGCGGCTTTAACGCGCGGAACACATTTTCGAAAGCTGAACTAAGATTGTGTAAAGTTATTAAAATGTAATTTATGATGGTTGTAGTTACCAGGAGCTGATATGCAAAAGTCTTCATGCCAGACACCTTTCACCTAATTTCCCCCGGAGATGAACAGTCGGGCACTTTGTCATCTTACGTTTGCAGGAAGTGGGAAGTCCTGCCAGAGAAACCAGCTCGAATTACAGCTTTCCCACTATAGAGGTGTCAAGTCTTTGGGTTGACCTGTTTTGCCTTCTGCAATATTTGCGTTGAGTCTCAAGCACTTTGAATCAAACGTATAAATTATGTGTTGATCTGCGTTTTTGTTGGCCAAGATTGAGATGCCATGCAGTCAAAGGGGTAATGCGAAATATGTCAATTGTTCATTAGATGTGTTTTGTAATTTATATTTTATATACAGATTATATTTTACTGTGTGACAATTTTTTATGGCAGAAATAAATAACGTTTTTGTATGAATAATCCACGTCTCTTTATTGTGTTGCCTTTTGATAAAAATTGGGAAGCTATGCGAAAGGGACTCTTGACTGACACCAGCATAAATTGCAGCAGTCAAAACGAATTGAGATGAAGGAATGTATTGTTCTCTCTATGAAACATGCCTCGAGAAAACTGTCTCAAGTTTATTTGCCTTGAGAAACATTTTTGCTGAACAGATTCTATCTGTTTATTAAAATTAAAATGTAATCTATATAATCTGTTTGACTTGTGAATTGAGTTATTGAAATAAATTGCCTAATTTATTGGATATTATTTTAGATAGACACACATATTCAATGACTGAATATTTTTAAACTATTCTGAGTTCACGCCAACAAGAAATAAGACAGTTTGAATTACACTGGTCAGCCAGCAGATGTCAGTGTTTGCCTGTTGTTCTGTTATCTTTCTCTGTCCTGAGTTCCTCTATAGGTCAGGGGTCTTCAAGTCCAGGCCTGAGGGCCATTGTCCTGCAAGTTTTAAATGTGTCTCTCACCTAAGTCAAATACTCAGCAGGACTCTGGAGATCATGAAGCGTTCTGAGGAACTAAATCCGCCATTTGATTCAGGCGTGTTGGACCAGAGACACATCTAAAAGTGCGGTCCCCGAAGCCTGGATTTGGGGAGCCCTGATGTGGATTAAGCTAAACTCTGAAATAAGCCTGATTAAAAACAAACACAATATAATATAATCAGTGAGGTTTGCTTGTTGCAACCAGCAGCTAGTTCACTTTCATATGCTATAGGTCCATATAACAGTTTCTATCAAAAGAACATCTCTGAAAACCACCAATTAACTTCACCAAGTTCCTCCATCAAAGATTTTATAATAACTGTTGTAATTCTCAGAGAAGTGACAAAAAACATAAACAGAGAGGTCGTGCCTTACATGTTTAGCTAGTAGTAGCTAGTAGTTTTTCACCCATGGAAACCTTTCATACCTCCGTAGCTCTGGTTAATCTGATGAATGCTCCATTTCAGAAGCAACAAAACACCAACATATGTGTGTGCAGATATTACCAAGAGCGAATGTCAGTTCAAGTGAAAAGTATGATTACATCAGTGTGAATAAGCGTGGTATTATTCACTTTAGAGGTCAGAAAAGAAGCAGATATTACGAGAGCTTCAGGCCAAAGGTCAAAGCTTACGTTTCAATCAATTCCCTGATAGCACAACATAGCAGATAAGCTTTATTCACATTATCTCAACTGAAGATTGTCTGTGTCTGTGTCAAAAAAACAACAATCACTGCAGTTACATTTCCTAAACAGGTTAAATAAAAATAGCATCCTTGTAGTTTTCCACCACAGACCAGCCTTCAACCACTTCCTCTCTGTCACATAAATGGCTGCAGATCAGAGAAACAGAAAAACAGAGGGAGGATGCAGCGCTCTCTCTTCTGAGCCATATTTTTTTCAAAAATCCTAAAAAGTAGCCATTTTTTAAATATTTAATATTTCTCCTGCAATGCTCATATATTATAATTAATTGGTTTTATTATAATAAAAATATATTTTATCATTTTTAATTTGTAGATCTAACTTTGCTTAACTCCCATTTGACCAATTTGTCATTTGTTAGAACAGAAGGATAACAAAACTGCAAATCGGAGAAATATTTGTTTCAAACACTAGGTGGAAGAAGAGAGTAATGTTTCACACTCATTAACATTAATAAGGAAAACAGCTCATTTGTTAAACATACTAATAAGAAAATGCAAGCCATGATGTTTGTTACTATTTTGTTTCTAATGGTGATGGAGATATTTTAGAAAGAAAATGAAAAAAAATGTTTAAATGGATCTAAAAATATAGGCAAAGAAACAAAAGTACTCCATGAACATTTTACATTTTTCTCATTACAACCTCAAATATATGTGTGGCATGTACAGTACAGACCAAAAGTTTGGACACACCTTCTAATTCAATGGGTTTTCTTTATTTTCATGACTATTTATAAGGCAAGAAATCCCACTTATTAACCTGACAGTGCACACCTATGAAGTGAAAACCATTTCAGGTGACTACCTCTTGAAGCTCATCAAGAAAATGCAGAGTGTGTGCAAAGCAGTAATCACAGCAAAAGGTTGCTACTTTGAAGAAACTAGAATATAAGGGGTATTTTCAGTTGTTTTACACTTTTTTGTTTAGTGCATATTTCCACATGTGTTATTCATAGTTTTGATGCCTTCAGTGTGAATCTACAATGTCAATAGTCATGAAAATAAAGGAAACTCATTGAATTAAAAGGTGTGTCCAAACTTTTGGACTGTACTGTATATGTATTCAGCCCCCTTTAATCTGGCGCAGTCAGATGCCACCTAATCTGACTGTAAATACAGTCTATCTGTGTGTAATTTAATCTTAACTATAAATACAGATGTTTTCGGAAGGCCTCAGAGGTTTGTTAAGAGAGCATTAGTGAACAAACAGCCTCATGAAGACCAAAAGAACACAACAGACAATTCAGGGATAATGTTGTGGACACTTTTAAAGCAGAGTTGGATATAAGACAATAGCCAAAAGCTTTGAACATCTCACAAAGTTATGGAGGAACTGAAATATGTGAATATCCCATATTTGGAGATGAACACTAACACTGTACAGTACATCTCCCTGAATGCTGGTGTTGGTGACAAAAGTTGGCAACATCATGCTATGGGGATGCTTTTCTTTAGGTCGTTTTTTTTTTTTCTTTGTGTTTGATGGTATTCTTTTGCTGTGTGATATTCTGTTGTATTATGTTTAGATGTTTCCTGTACTGGTCGTTGTTGAAGATTAGAATTTGTTCTCAATCAACTTATCTGGTAAACTGAACCAGAGTAACTATAAAAGGGTTGAAATCAAAGCATATTCATGTTATAATAAATGGCTGAAATCCAGACAACAAAGCCTGTCGTGAAACTCTGGCAAAACCTGAAAGTTTATGTCCATATATTCCCTCCATCTAAGGTGATGGAGAGGATCTGGAGCAATTTTGCAAAAATTAAAGGTATACAAAAATATCAGTAATTGTAAAGCTAGTAAAAACGATGTGTCCTTTTCTTCCACTGTACTACTTTATATTGCTGTGTGCAATCCAAATTTATCCCAGTTGGTTTGGCCTAATCTCATGCCATGTTTTGGTTTGGTTTTTAGGTATCCTGTTTTGCTCTTGGTATTGTTTTGGTCAAAAGGATTTAAAAACTGTTCTTTTCCAGCTTCCTGTCTGCATTCCCGTCCTCCTCACTAACACAAAATCTCAACAAAACTAAACCCAGAAAACGTACAAGGTGACATTTATTCAGATGCTTGCAAACATTTACATATTTTACAATGTAAAGTCACTGGGAATAGAAAATGCACCATCTTTCAAATGACATTTATGAAAGGAACCGTCTAACCCTTAAAGGGTAATAACTATTATTATGAGAAACATACATCAGAAATTTTATTTTTGTATTCAAGTCAAAATACAGAATTTTACAGCCAAAATTAAGAATCTTAGCAATTTTACTTCCGTCAACATCTTAGAGTTGAATGAGGAAGTATTTATTTGTTTTCCAAGAAGACGTTGGATATTTACAAGAACTAACATAGAAAACAAACAAAAAATAAAAACAGATTCTAAGCAGAGATCACAAATATGGCACTAGATGGTGAGAATTAATGTGATTAGCAAACACAGACAATCAGAAGCTTCTATTGAAAAGAAAAAAATCTATATTTTTAAAAACCATTTCTGGTTTATTAAAGTATCTACATGAAATCCAGTGAACTGAGGAAACAAATGTTTCGAAATGACAGTTTTGTCCCACAATATTTCAGTTCAGCCCATTATGATGCAAATCATTTCAAAGCAGAGGGAAGATTTCCAATAAACCCGCTGCTGGAGCATGAAAGGACTTTTTACATGCAAACACAGAAACAACGGTATCCCGGCACAGACTGATTTCAATATTCTCCTCAACCAAAACTGCTGGTGGAAAAGCTGGAGAGTTTTATGAGCCGGCTGTAAATCGCATCTACATGCTGTTAAAGGGGAGAAGGGAATCAGCATGCAATTAATTATGGCACTTGAGAAATTACTTTAAAAACATCCGGCTGAAGCAGGCGATATCAAAGGAACAGTAATAAGCCCACATCTCTATCACAGTTAGCTTGATTTCATCAGTGGAAATAAGTGATTCGTAATAAAAATGAAAGAAAATAAAACTCACAAATATCTCCAGTTGTTCTTTCCCAATTAAGAAAAGAGGAACAAAACCAAAACGCTGAAATTAACTTCATCACTGTTTCATGATGATTAAAGTGCTTCAAGCTGAATTTGGGTTACACACTGCATCCATGCATTTGGACCTTTTCTGTCACTATTGAGCTTTTTAAACTTTACGCTAATCGGTGACATGACGCTGTAATCCCACAGAAAACGCTTCGCTAAAGTCACAGTAGCTTAGAGCAGAGTCCATTAAACGCTGAGCAAAGTGCCGGCCAGCCAAGTCAAGTGTAATGATTCAATAAACACTGTGAAATACTAAATCAAATACATTTGGGCAAGCCAGTGATCCATCAGAAGGCAAACGGCATGCGGTGCATTTCCAGAACTTCTTTCATCTTTGCGCACAATCCTTCCATGCAGCAGTTACAAGCTGCAGCTGTAAAAACTCATTTTCAATCTCACTTTAGTTCCTTGTGCACAAATCACCTCCCTCCTCAGCTCCTCCATGCAATCTTTTTACTTTTAGAGCCGCTTGTATGGGGATGAATTAGACGGTTTATGGTGCTCTGCATCAGAGCTCTGAACAGATTTCAGAAATAGAATTTCATTTAAAACGACTCGTATCAGTTTGTAATTAACTATTTACATGAGACTGGTGGAATCTTGGCTGATGGTGTCCAAACTTCAGTCCTGCAGAGAAAAGACAAAACGAAAATGTCAGTCCACACACGTAGGGCGGAAAGGGAAAAATGAAGCGAATACAATGAAAGCAGAGAGATTTAATCTCTCTGTGTTTACCTGATGCATCCCTCCTGCCACTGTGTGTAGGTCTTAGGTGAACAGACTGCACACAAACAGAAGCCAGAGTGAAAAGAACAATGCCTCCTTAGGTTTGCAAATAATAGAACAGCACAAAGTAATACATAATTACAAAGCTAAAAACCCTTCCTGATTTTTTCTTCTAAAACACATACATATAGACCTTATTTAATGCAGCACAAATGTTTGATTTTATTAATGTAAACATACAAATTGAAGACAGTGTGCTGTCTGGAGACAAACTCTTTCCAAGTGGCCTTACTGATCCTCTTTCTTCGTGGCATTTGTAGTTTTGTCAACGCAAAGTAAGCTAAGACCTGGTGAAAATCTGGTCCTGTTTAAGACTGGCTAAGGTCTATAATTAAGAGGATTATTTTTTATGACTTTTTGAGACCTTGCACAAACCCAGTAAGTATGTTTGGTGTGAAACAGCTGGTCCGTTCTTTCATCCACTCTTCAAAATCGTGATGGGAAAGTCAAGAGAACGTGCCAATAAAGCATTCAAGACGTTTAAGCTGCGTGAATGAGAAGCATATGATGTACATGCCATGATCTGTGCCTAAATAAGTTAAAAACAGCTGGAGCTGTGACCAGCAAAGCTTGATGGGAAACAATGTTCATCGTGTCACCAAGAACAATGAGAAGGATGATAATATCACCAAAGTTGAGGTTAACTTTAAGGAATATTTTCTCCAAGGGTGCCAATAATTAAGGAGCGCTATGGAACAATTTGTCCAGGCAGCTCAGAGTCCTGCGGCTGAAACTCACATCCCACTTTTTTGTAATGAACTATTGTCACTTACCAGCTTTCTCTCACAGCTTCAATGTCGCTCACAAGATTCTGTGCCAAACAGATCCCAAATATCTAAGAACAGACACAAACAGACCAGATTAGGATGATATTAGAGACAGGAACACATCAGATGTAAGATGGGTTTTTTCACACACTTCCCCACCTGCAGTAATGCAATTCCGATGAAGATGCCCGCCACCACGGTCAGGTTGTCTTGAAGCCACCTCTCAAACTGTGGGACGCAGCCTTTGATGTAAATGAAGTTTCTCTGCTCTGAGTCCTAAGAAAACACACACATTCATGAGTTAAACCATGAATTATTTTGATTCTTATTTCATGCAGAAATACTGTTGGGTCTGCATGTTCTTTGGTAATCCTTAAGGTCATGGTTACCTTTGATGGGAGCACATGGCTGTATTTTGATCTCTTGGTCTCCTTCTGAATGAAATCCCTCTAATATTCCCCACTTGTTAACAATAACTCAGCTCACTGTTTTCCTGTTCTGAGTCTTGTTAAAACTGCCCCACTGCAGCTCAAATGCAGGGCCAGGAAAACAAACAGAGCCTTCTCCTTACATTTTGCTGCTATGGAGAACAGCCAAAGCTAATGACGGGGGGAGGGGGCGTGAGGCTCAATTTGCATTGCATTGCTGCCGTGTGAGTAATACCACACGCCGCCCTGAGTACTGATGGAGAGCCAGCTGCTTCATTTTGAAGACGGAGGAGTTTGGAAGCGAAATGAAAGAGGATTATTGTGACCAGGGTGGAGCTGCCGATGAGCTCACGCCACCTGGGGCCAAAGAACTGAGAGCCGTTCACACTCTGCCCTTTACACTTTTATTGCCACAAGAGCTTTCTTTATGAATATCTCACTATAGTTTCTACAGTTAAGAACAAAATTATAAGCTTGGAGGATTTAGATTTCAAATACATGTTCATTTGATCAAGAAGGTCTGATAGGAAATGAGAGAGGCGGCCACCAAAGACAATGAAACAAGTAAAAAGAGTATCATTTTGTTTTAAAAAGTAATTACCTTTTTTAATTTCCTTTTAATAAAAAAAAATTGGCCCATTCGACTCTTATACTCTTTGAAATAATCGTGAAATACATATTTTTTGGCATTAGAGCAATGAAACCGTCCCTGTAATAGCTAACCGTGCTTCCACCTGATGGATGATGAGCTTTAGCTCCCTCCGCAGTTGTTTTTACCAGATTCACTCCCAAACCATAATACTACAGCCATGGACAATTTGGACTTGCCTGTAGTTCAGAGTTTGTGTTTACAACTCACCGACTTTGCACGGATGTCATATCCACACTGCGTGTTAATGACGTCCTCCTGTGAAAAAAGGAAATGGTTTACAATTTAATTGAATTAATCATACTGCTGCAATTTGAATGGAAATAGAGAAAACACATTGATTTTGGGAAAATGCACGTTTAAACGATTATTCTTATGAAATTTGGATTTATTATTATATAAAAAAGTGAGTCAATTCAGGTGGGGGGAAAAAAACACCAAAACAATAACTGTAAATATCCTTCTTTTAAAGTTTATAGGCATCTAATCAGTTGTTATTAAGCTCTCCAGCACTTATTTAGGCTGTTGTTAAAAGGATATCATTTGTGCTACCAATTTAAAGCTTTGATTATTAAAAAAAGAGAGAAACTTTAAAATGTTAAATTTACTTGCATATTTCTCTCCTTACAACTGATATGGATAAAAACTATTTGAGCTTTCCAGAAGTTTTTAACAGTTTCAAGTCAGTAAAATCCAAGCTTTTACACTCTAAAAATGTGAACGACGCAACCTACAGGTTATTCACAAAAAACATGACTTGGCCATAAGCATGTAACCTTAAATAGTTCATGGTATTAAAATGTCAATTTGAGACTATCAACTTAGAGGTCAAAATAAATAACAATTAGAACATGACTTATTCATTCAGACTTTAACATCTTGTGAACTCAAGTGTTGAATTATGTTTAGAATTGTGTTTTTATTAGCAAAGAAAGAAAATATTTTGATTGATATTTTTACAAGCAATTTCTGTCAGCATTTTGAGAAGTTACAGTTCTGCCTTATAGTAATAGCACAAGACAGTAACTTCAAGGTGTGTTTTCTTGGGTCCAATACAGTTGTTAGTTGTAAGTAACAACTGTAAGAGTTATTCAGTGACCTGCAATTTTCCACATTGTTGCTAGTTGTCCCTGCATCCTTCAAACCAGACTTCTGAATGATTTAACAACTTGTTTCCAGTGGAGCTAAAGCATGATCTGTAGTAGCCCTTTTCTTACCATCACAGTTTTATCAAAACCATTAGAACAAGCAAAGCTCATTTTAGCAAAATGTGACAGAAATATGAATCAAAACACATGTTTCAAATGCATAAATTATATCACTAAAAATGATTGAGTCTAGCCGTCAGTCCGAGTATCACTCCAGGAAACTTATTGCTGAATATGTCCATGATGATTTTCTAAAGCACCGCCTTGCCGGGACAGCAGGTCCTGCCGCCGCTTTCATTAAAAAGAGTGCTTTGCTGCAATATTTTTGCTGTCAAGGCTGTGCTTACTGAGCAGCTGTAGGAGTGTGTTTTTCTGTCCAAATGAAAACAAACTAAAAAAACAAAATCCTTGGTAAAGGTCTCCTCCCTTCTTCTTTCAGACTTTCCTGTATGCTGAGTCTGAGGGAAATAAACATTGACGCTTTAACTTCCTTTTGGAAGATCGCCATCACAGCTGACATTGTCAGGCAGCTTTCTGTCATCTGGAAACCTTTTACAACATGGTCTCCACTACTGACCATGTTTCCTACTTCATTTAAACTCTTAAGAGAAGAATCAACATACTGTGCTCATTGCTATGTGTTACTAGTGAGACTAAGGAATGCTTATAAAAAATACATACAGCTGGATCTTTGGTGCAACAGGAAAAGGGCACTCCACATTTCTCACGGCTCGGGTTGGAGTCGGTGCAGTTGAAGTAAATGTTCAAATTCCAGTCATCAGCTCCAAAAGCTCCACAGCACTCCCACTGCAAGGTCAGAGAGATGTAAACAAAGCTTGAGATGAATGTCAAAAAGTCCCACATCGCTGATCAATACGGGGTCAAATAGTATCGGGGAGAAATCAGAGAAGGGATTGAAAAAAGCTAGTGCTCACATATTCCTGTGTGAAGTCAATCAGGTTTTGAAGATCAATGTCATCCCTGTAAGCTCGAATGTTGTTGTTAATGAAAAAGTTAAGCTGATTCTTTATCCAGTCCTTGAAAACGAAGGCCAAAACTCCTGCGGTCAGCTCCAGGAAGAAGATGATACCCAGGAACACTGAGAACTAAAATACAAAAACAGTCACCATTTTAACATCAAGATAAGCGGAAAGTAAAAGTGGAACGAAATCTCCGAACAAGCCTGGAGGCAACATACAAACTTGAGAAGAAATGAGTTCTCCCGGAGCGCTCCAATGCAGCCAGCGAAACCGAGGATGAACATCACTCCCCCAACCACGAGAAAGAGCCACACCGGGTCAAACCCCCCCAGGTCAGTGATGGATGAGATGTTGGAGAGAACACCCTGGGGAGGAAGCACAACTTCTTGAGCATTAGAGATTCACTTTTAGCTGTAATTTTGGCCTGTTTGAAGGCAACACTTTCTCCCAAACTTATAACATGTAACTTCCACTGAAGCAGAGGATCATGATCCTGAATGAGGAGATTATAGCAATAATATCTTTAAGGTTATGTGAAACAGTTTCAATAAAAAAATGAAAAAACAAATGTATCAATTAGGCTAATAAAATTGCAAACTTACTATCAGATAAATTAGCTACTTAGAGATAAACAACATTTAAATGTCTTTAGCAAACAGGAAACAAACCCAGCAAAGACGAGTTTGTTGTCCTTCTGTTAACCAAGTTTTTAGCTGACTACTCCAAAGGAATCAAGTTTTTTGGATTTAAAATACAATTGTTTGTCAGCATATGATATTTTTGGTGTTTTTCATAGATCCAGGCAAGAAGGCAGAATTGTCACAGCCTGTAAGAAACAAAGTACCCACTGATTGAGCCCAATATTGGGTCTTTGCTAACCTAAAGTGGCAAATTCCTTCACATGACAACAATATGTTCTTTATGAACAAGTACTAATAGTACATTCATAAATGTTCTTCGCATAAAGTGTGGAAATGGCTGAGCGCTCAGAGTCCCACTGTAACATTAGTACAGCACAATGAATCAGTCTGCAAAATGAATCGGATCAAATCCTCTCATTGTTCTTCAGGATGTCTCACAGGAAAACACGACATTCCTTCCTTATTCAGTAAGGCCACTTTTACATTCCACCCAGCCATTCGGATACAAGTGAGAAATTAAAGAAAAATAATCTGCTGATTATTTGCAGATGTTGCCGGGTGTGAAGACTTGTATGATTAGCTACTTCCACTTCTGCCTCCTAAATATGTAACACACCCACCTTTTCGCTCCAAGCCCACAAGCCGATGCCAAGGAAGGCTATTCCTAGGAACTGAAAGAGAGGGGAGACCGGAAAATAGAGGGGTTACTTAGTGTTGACTACAACATGTAGACATCACACAGGAGCACACGGAAAGAGAACACAGACAGACTTTTTCTGGCTGTGGTCCACGGCTACATATTTCCCATCCCAGTCTGCAGAATCAGCAGGAAGCTCCCACGTTAGGAAGCATCTTTAAACTGTTTTATGATGGGCGTTTAGGAAAGCTTCCTGCCTAGTGTGCAGAAATTCAAGGATTTGGATCCGAGAATTTTTTACCTGATTTGGTGTATTAAGATGTATCTCATGGTAATGTCATGTAATTAAGCATATTATCACATTAATGGCATTAAGTTTTAACATTGAGTGGTAATTATTGTCTACTACAATAGCAGTGGTCTCCTTCCTGGGCCTGTTGCCTCTTTTACCTGATTTCTGATAAGGCGAAGAAAGGATGGGTGATGGATGGATTATTTTCAATAACTTCAAGACATATTATGATTATTTATTGTTGAGGGCGATGATGACAGCCTGCTGATGGTGGTCATTTCTGTCGGTCTGCCCAAGGGAAGCTTTGGCTATAATGGAGCTTGCTACCATTTGTGAGTGAAAGTGTGTGTATGAATGGGTTAATTGTCTGAAAGTGCTTTGGAGTCCTCTGACTTTATAAAGTGCTGTAGAAATGCAGGCCATTTACCATATGTGGAGTTAATCACTGATAAGCTCCCTTGTTTACATTGTGTCTGGTTTTATGTTATCCAAGAGAGCCTAAATATACAATCCCAGACGATGTTATCAACATGTCAAGCCAACATTAATTATCAAGGTTTTAAGGGTTTTTATAGGCCTTAGCATGATTTTTGTTTAGGTTCAAGAACATGGATGGTGATAATAATTGTATGCCATCTTGGCCAGGTCTCCTCAAAAAAGAGATGCTAGCTGGAAGTGACTCTTTGTGTAAATTACATTTAAATCTTCCATCTAAACCACACTGTCCCAGGGCTTTACCTAGCTGCTATTTATCTGTTTTCTCAACATAACGTTCTCCATATAGTAGGTCAAACAAACATATTTTTGCAAGTCTGTGTTTAAAAAACATTACAGCACTGTCCAACGTAGTGTCTGAAATTAAGATGGACCGATGAGGCTTTTCCTGGCTGATACAGATTTCGATTTTCTTTTAGGTCTGACCTGGCTACTGATTTTTCAGATACCTATTTTATTTATTAAAATTATTATTATTTATTTAATTGCCACTTAGGTTTAATTAAGCCTTTTTGAATTTGATTGAAAAAAAATACTAAAAAATATAAAAGAGCAAAACCAAAGAGGAATACCCAGATGGTGGAGCATTATAAATTAGCAGCAGATTCCCAGATCAATTTAATGAAGAGTTTACTCTAGATTCATTAATCCACCTCAAAATAAGTTCATTAGAAACAGTGTTATGTTGCCTGTTAGGAAAAAAAAATTTCTTTATACTTCAAAGTGAATATTTTTAGGGGATTTATGTCTCTTGGAGTGGGATTTGTAGTTAAATGTAAAGTCTGCTGGACACCTTTTGACCAATGTGTGAATTTAGGTCAACAAACGCTCTGGAAAAAGAAACGGGTCACATCTGCCTTAACACAATGTTAAGATAGGTCGAACAGTAAAAACATAGATATGATTTGCATTAAGCTGCATTTTATTGACTTATTTCTATCACTAAAAAATGGCATCACTGTTCTCTGTGAGCTTTAGAATCTCAGCCAATAAAACGGTAAATCAGGTGCCAGACCTGATCGCCTGATGCATGATACATAAAATATGGCTATTGCAATATTTCACAAACAGACTGTAAATTGTCTGTTTGCCTACTGTGAATTGTTGCAGTTGTATTCAGAATGACTACACCCCTAACCATACAGCCAAAATCACAATGCAAATGTTTATGTCTAAGAGCACATAGTACGTTAGAATGGCCTACTCAAAGTCCAGACCTTAAATTCAATTGAGAATCTGTGGTTTATAAAACTTGTAAAACTGTTCACAGAGATTTCATCCACTCTGACTGAGCTTGAGCTGTTTTGCAAAGAAGATTGGTAAAAAAATATATATATATAATAAGCAGATGTGCATAGCTGGTAGAAATATCCCTCACAGATATGCAGTTGTAACAGCTGCAGTAGGTCATCTCTTAGGCAAAAGACAAATGCAGGCCATATTTTTATCTTTAAGACCGCACACACTCAACAAATTCATATTTATAAAATAAATAGAAACAGTAATTACAGCTGGAAAACTGTCATATTTAAGTTTTTAGGAAAGCTTTGTACATAGACACTCGTTTGATAGAACCAAAGGTTTCATCTAAAGGGGAAATATTGTCATTTTGAATCCAGTTCTCATCTCCCTTGTCAATAAATGCCCTTTCTGATCAACACATCTTAATAAAACCAGTATGACTTCAAACCTAACAGCACTGAGTAAGGTGGTGTTTAACCCGGGAGGCCCACGGCGAAGTGTTGCATGATGTGTTTGTTTTCCTTCGTGGGAGCTCCACGCTGCTGCACAGCACGACCAGAGATGTTGACAGGTCTGAGCGTACTTTTCCCTGCAAAAACGTTATCATTGCGGCCGCAATCAAACAAAAGCGAAGGCGTGCTGATAGGTGACAAAGGGAGCAAGTGCGCGAGAATAAAAACCTGTTCTGCACAATTCAGAGAGCCGCGAGAGACACGGTGCATTAGAGAGAGGGTCTGGGCAGCAAACGGGACTCACCCAGAATATGATGTTGAATCCGAAAATGAAATACTTGATGCAGCAGCTCACTTCCTGAGCTTTGAAATGCTTCCCTGACATCATCTGGACGGCTTCGGGTTCAGAGTCTCGTCCGCACCAATGGGAGGATTCGCATCGACGCTTCTCTGATGTTTGACAACAACCTGGTGGCTTGGGTGGAAACACCCTTTAATGTTTTCAATGGCTCCAAATTTCAGCGGCTCATTGGAAGCATCATTCTGCGTCTCCGCGGAGAAAAGGCGCAGATGGAGCTGCGGAGGGCGGTCGGTCAGTCTGTCGAGGGTCCAAACATACCCACTCAGGACACACAAAGAGGACAGCTTGAGTGAGTCCACTGTGAGAGCCTGGTTAGAGATGGTGGTCCCCCAGCTGACCCGTAGTTCAGACCAAAGACATAGCGGTTGTCATCTGAGGGGCATTTCTGAGAGCCAATCAGATTATGTTGGTGTTTTAGAGGGCGGGACTTCCTCTTGGGCCCACGGTCTAATGTAGGATATTATCATAAATATGTATTCATGTCTATAAATATTGCTCCCAAATGTCTTATTTTTGTAATATTTTGCTAATTTACTTGAACTACATAATAATAATAATACTAATATTAATAATAATATTAATCATCATCATCATAATTATATAATAGTAATAATTGTAGTAATAATAACAAAAATAATAGTAATTATTATTATTGTTATTATTATTATTATTACTGCTACTAATAATAATAAACTTATCTGTATTAAGAATTATTATTATTGTTATTATTATTATTACTGCTAATAATAATAATAATAATAATAAACCTATCTGTATTAAGAATTATTATCATTGTTGTTATTATTATTATTACTGCTACTACTACTACTAATAATAATAATAATAATAATAATAATAACAGCTATTATTATTACAGATAATATGTTATCTGCATCACCAATAATTACATTATTATTAATATATATTATTGTACCCCTCCCGACCTCACTAGGGACAAAGGTGTTAGAAAATGGAATGGAATATATTATTGTATTATTATTGTTATTAATAATATTATAATTAGTAATAATAATATATATTATAATTATTGATAGTGACTCTTATTATTAATGTTGTTGTTGTTAATAAAAACAGAACTTGGGTTATTACTTCAAGCTGTGACTTTATTTTTAACAAAGAACACATTGTCCTACAAAGACGGATTGTAACTTCAAACTGGAAATCATATGACTCAGTAAATCTTCTGGGAGTTTTCTTATAAAGTGGATCTGTGCTTTTTCTTTGACAGGAATACAGAATTTAGGTTCTTTATTCCATCTGAGCTCATCGTTTTCTGTTTTAGTGTTATACTTCGGTAAGCAACTTATTATTGTACCGTAATAGAAAGCGGATTCACTAAAACCTTTACAGTGTAGGTTGTAAGAATCCTAAGGCTGTAATGATTCAGTGAATTTATATCAACAATAGTTGTAAGAGTTTCGAACACGTAGCAACGCCGCCGTCTAGTGGCAGCTTCTGTTATCTCATTTAACTGTCGTTAAGTAGAGAATAGAGTTGTAAACCTGATTTACAAAAGGTGTCAAAAGCTCGTCTCGGTTATAGGAAAATAAACCACAATGTAACTTATTTACATTTACCATAATATTCAAACTTTATGAGTCAGCAGTTGGACAATAAAAACAAAAGTAGCCATGTTCAAAATTTGCTTTGTTTATTACAGAAAATATCAAAACTCTAATCTGCTACAAATATTTGTGTACAAAACAGGATAATTTATGAAAATAAATATTTCTGTGCAACTTATCTGTATTAAGAATGCAAGTGGAGAAACACTGAGATTCATACAGATTTGAGCCAATAACAATATTGTCAAGCATCACAATACAGAACGCATCATTTAAAGCCCTGCTTTCTTTACACTGGCTGCTTAATGTGATGCTGATTCGCTTCTTATGGCATGAGTGTTTTCACTTTCACTGCAAGACACAGTGAAGTCATCACTTTCAGCCACCTGTATTATTCAACGGGTTGTGCGTTACACTGCAGGTACTATTGGTATCTCTTCACATCATCAATCCTCCCTAAGGTTTCGCTAAAAAAGTCTAGCAGAACAAAAAGCAGAAACACTGTAAAATGGAAATAGAAACAGATTTAGGTTAACGACAAATAATTTTCTGAAAAAATATTGTCTCAGAATCATTTTTGTTTTGTTTTTGAAAATGATAACCCTTCATTGACCTTTTATGATTGCACAACTTATTTCGACATCTTTAGTTGCTCAAAATATTTGCATGCAGTTCGAGTGGAAAAGTCAAACAGTGTGAGGCGTTGACATGTCAAACAAATATTTGAGAAGAAAAAACGTAAACATTTCTTATCCTTTGGGATTGGCATTTCATTTAGAAACATCAAAAGTACATCCCTCTATTTCATACATTGGCAATTTTTCAAAAATGACTCCAACATAGTTTTGGTATAATGGAAAAAGTAAAAAAATATATTAGACTTGGCTCATAGGCGCCAAAACAAACTTACAGAAACAATGCACATTCACTTGCAATTACTATTCCATTTTTTATATCTCAATATCTTGGCTGAAATGTCTTTGCATTATTTTATATTGCCTTAACCTTGAGGAGAAGCCACTAGGTGAAATATCTAAATTTGAAATTAAGTATAATAAACCTGGTTAACTCTTAAATACTAACATTACAAGACGAATTTTTGAGGAAAATAGTTTATCAACCATGTTCTAATATCAAAATCTAACTCTTTATTTCTGTTTCTTGGCAATATGCTGTGTTCACCACAATTAAAGGTACCACCTTATATACAAATAAAGTAAACACATCATGTTCTTTGGAAAATAACTGAGTATTACATTGATATTTTGCAAAATTACTATCAGGGTAGCATGCTTGAAGTAAGGAACACATCAGGTAAAAAGAGGCCTAAGGCTTGGTGTGAATTATGTTCTTGTTAGGAACCAGCTTATAATTTCAGAGTCTTCTGTGATTGGCTTGATTTTGTAATAGTTACAGGTGGTGAAATTATTGTTACTAAACCTGGCACCAGCGAGTTGCTATAGTAATAATCATCGAGGCAGCATAACGCTTAATACTGAGGTTTTCCAACATTTAGAACATCTACAGATAGATAACTGCAACACTATCACTCTGAGAAGGTTACACGATATCTCATGCAAAGCCTGAGTATAGGTGTAGAACACTATAAAGGTTTGTTGGCTTTGATATGTTATATAAGGAGATACCCTGCATCATATTTCACAAACTAATGACATCAGAGTTGCATAAATCCCTGCTCTGTCGGGATTCAAAGAGGATTCCAGAGTAGAAAAAAGTTTATACTCTTTGACAAGTGCATCGTATCTTCCGGTCAAATCAAAAAGAACACGACGGGGGCGACATGACTCACAGGTGGCCTGCCATAACATGCTGGTGTTAAAAGTGTAGAGCTGAGACCTTCTAAGGCCACCTTAAGTCACCTTGATGGATGATTTCTTGTGGACGCAGAGCAACGAAACATATGGCACGCCGATAAAGGCCCACTTCTCGTTGGGCCAGAACATGATGACCGGCCCCTGCTCCGGCGCCTCGGTCGCCACGTGGAAGTAGGCGAAGCAAACGCAGCCTAAGTAGGAGGCCAGACAGATGAGGATGTGCCTGTGGGAGCAGGAGCAGTATCAGTAAGACAAGTGTAACAATGGATTTTTCTTTACAGTCTAACATTCTGACATTCTTAAAGAACCTTGCAAAGGCAACCAGGTCAATGTATTTTACTGTGATAAAGTACTGAGTACAAAACTCAGTAGAAAACTGAGCTGAAAGGAAAATCGGTTAAACTTTTCTTTTTTATTTATTTGTTTTACAAGTTGAAATCTGAAATGTCTGGTGTATTGATGCTCCAAAATAAAATCCACTGCAAAATAAATTGCCTGTGGTATGTCTGTATGAGTTTTGAATAGAAGCGTATCGACAAACTGACTTTTTCTTCTTTGTATAACAACTCAAGTTTAGATTGGATGAAGACCATCTGTGAGCATACACTTTCACGTCTCACCACAAATTCTCAGTTGAATTTCAGTCTGCTGGAGGATGAACCTCCAAAAAGTCTCAAGTATTTTACAGCCTCTATTGTTCTTTCTTGCCTGTTTTTAGCTACTTGCATCTTCTCATCAAAAAGGCAACCCCCCAGAGAATCACCAGGTTTTACAATTGGGATGGTGTGTTCAGGGTGATCATTTAGTGCATTTAGTGCAATTAGTCTTTAAATTTTTGATTAACTTTGATTTTCCAAATAATAAACAGTATGAGTTCTCCGACTTGACTCTGAGCTCACCAAGCACAATGTAAATAGGGGAAGTTGACCGATGACCACATTTCGCAGAATATCCTGTCGCTGATCCAGCAGAGCAGAGCCAATGCCCACCAGATCCCAGAAATCAGCCCGAGCTTGAACACACGCGAGTTTTCACACCTGCAATGAGAGTGAGATGAGAAATGTGTGCAACGCTGAACACACACACAGGTATGTATGAGGGGCCGTTTAGGACAAAATTTACGTTTTGTCTCTCACACACTACCAAAAGGTCTCGCATACTCCAAAAAAATAGCCACGCACACTCCAAAAAATTACGTTTTGTCTCTCACACACTACCAAAAAGTCTCGCATACTCCAAAAAAGTAGCCACGCACACTCCAAAAAATTACGTTTTGTCTCTCACACACTACCAAAAACTCTCGCATACTCCAAAAAAGTAGCCACGCACACTCCAAAAAATTACGTTTTGTCTCTCACACACTACCAAAAACTCTCGCATACTCCAAAAAAGTAGCCACGCACACTCCAAAAAATTACGTTTTGTCTCTCACACACTACCAAAAAGTCTCGCATACTCCAAAAAAGTAGCCACGCACACTCCAAAAAATTACGTTTTGTCTCTCACACACTACCAAAAAGTCTCGCATACTCCAAAAAAGTAGCCACGCACACTCCAAAAAATTACGTTTTGTCTCTCACACACTACCAAAAACTCTCGCATACTCAAAAAAATAGCCACGCACACTCAAAAATTACTCACGCACATTCAAAAAATACTCAAATTGCGTATACACACACTACTAAAATGTCACACACACATTCACAAACGTTAACTTTCTCGCTCACATACACTACTACCAGCTCGCGCACATACACTACTACCAGCTCGCGCACATACACACAAACGTTAACTTTCTCGCTCACATACACTGCTACCAGCTCGCGCACATACACTACTACCAGCTCGCGCACATACACTACTACCAGCTCGCTCACATACACACAAACGTTAACTTTCTCGCTCACATACACTGCTAACAGCTCGCACACACACAGACGTTTATCTCTCACATACACAAGACTAAAGTTGAACACACACACAGTACTAAGACTCGTTTTATGTATGTGTGAGAGCGAGACTTTTTTTGAATGTGTGAGAGCGAGACTCTTTTTGAATGTGTGAGAGTTGTCACGGAAGAGGCGGGGCATAATTTTTGGATCAAACTGCGCATGCGTAGATCCTAAACTATAAGTTTCGATTGTTGACTCACTGTATGTTCTATTACTTAGTATATTTGTGCTTTTAAATATATATAGAACGTTTAACTTTCTTGTAGATTAAATGTGCTATAGAAATAAATGAATCTGATTGATTGATTAAAAATAGCAAAATTGCTGTAGTACAATCTGTCCACTGGGTGCCAGTATTACAGGAATTATTAACCGGCGCCAACTAGTGCCGAAGAAGAAAGAGTTTGCTATACCGAACATGGCTAACTCTAATTCGAAACGAGAGAGAATTGGTCAGGCAGCTGCCATTTTAAACAATTAGACTAAATAAATAGCAATTTTGCTATTTTTAATCAATCAATCAGATTCATTTATTTCTATAGCACATTTAATCTACAAGAAAGTTAAACGTTCTATATATATTTAAAAGCACAAATATACTAAGTAACAGAACATACAGTGAGTCAACAATCGAAACTTATAGTTTAGGATCTACGCATGCGCAGTTTGATCCAAAAATTATGCCCCGCCTCTTCCGTGACAACTCTCACACATTCAAAAAGAGTCTCGCTCTCACACATTCATAAAACGAGTCTTAGTACTGTGTGTGTGTTCAACTTTAGTCTTGTGTATGTGAGAGATAAACGTCTGTGTGTGTGCGAGCTGTTAGCAGTGTATGTGCGCGAGCTGTTAGCAGTGTATGTGCGCGAGCTGGTAGTAGTGTATGTGAGCGAGCTGGTAGTAGTGTATGTGCGCGAGCTGGTAGTAGTGTATGTGCGCGAGCTGGTAGTAGTGTATGTGCGCGAGCTGGTAGTAGTGTATGTGAGCGAGAAAGTTAACGTTTGTGAATGTGTGTGTGACATTTTAGTAGTGTGTGTATACGCAATTTGAGTATTTTTTGAATGTGCGTGAGTAATTTTTGAGTGTGCGTGGCTATTTTTTTTTGAGTATGCGAGAGTTTTTGGTAGTGTGTGAGAGACAAAACGTAATTTTTTGGAGTATGCGAGAGTTTTTGGTAGTGTGTGAGAGACAAAACGTAATTTTTTGGAGTGTGCGTGGCTATTTTTTTGGAGTATGCGAGAGTTTTTGGTAGTGTGTGAGAGACAAAACGTAATTTTTTGGAGTGTGCGTGGCTATTTTTTTGGAGTATGCGAGACTTTTTGGTAGTGTGTGAGAGACAAAACGTAAATTTTGTCCTAAACGGCCCCTCATAGGTATGTTTCACTCTCAGAGAATAAAAGCTTGTCCAAGAAAACCTGCACATCTAAAATAAAATGGCTAAAAACATCAATGGACAGCAATGGCCCAGTCAGTCACTTCAGAATTAATGCAGATACTTTTTCATACAACTACAGAGCAAGTCATTTTTCCATTGCAGTTTAATAATTACATCTAATGCAATAATTATCAGAGTCTGTCACTCTAAATGTTGATAATTATCTTGGTTTAATTTCTAACAAATCTATAAATGGTTTATCTGTGTGAAAAAATTTATTATGCATTTTGTAAAAATCTAGAGTTTCGGGTGCACTCACTTTCCATAAACCTTTCCATTTTGCTTCAATTGTTATAGAAATAACTAATAAGTAAGAAATAAGTACATAAGCCACTACATGGTGGGATGTGTTGTGTGGGTTTTTTTTTTTGCTTGAGGTTATATTTAATTTACTCTTACAGGCCATATTATTTACATATTAAAACCACAGAGGATGCACTCTGGTATAACTGTGACTTCATGGTGAAGAAATATTTCACTGTGTGTCTAATAAGAAGGGTGTTTTTGTCTTAAATAGTCCCTGATGTTGCCACATGTGGGTGTTTAAGAGGGAAAGTTGTATGTAATCCCGACATAAATAAACATCGCCTGACCTACAAAGATGTGCTAATCCAGAGTGCCACTGATAAGCTATTCTTAGTGTTGTCCTCCTTAGAAATCCTTGTGACACTGAGGCAGAGACATGGAGGCCTGACTGTGACAGAGCTGTTCTGATGACGCAGCAGTGCGGCAAAGACAGTGTTTCAGCTTCTCTTCTGGTGGAGTCGCACTGTTTCACTGGTCCCTTATTTGGTGCCATTGTTTCAAGGAGAGAGGGGTCAAAAAGCACTTGAAACATGGTTTCAGTTTTTAACCTTTGTTCACATTGAGGCTTATTGTGGGCACTGAAATAATTGCAGCGCTAGCTGTGAGTTTGGTTGAGTAGACCACAAGAGTTTTGTTGTTCTGGTAGAGCGTTTATGTCCATGTTTGTGTGTGTGGTGCTGGAGATGTTCTTAAGAGCTAATAGGTCCTTGTTTAACCAAAGCATTGTCCCATTTTCAGCACAAGATGCCTCTTGTTCTTAGTGCAAGAGGGAGGATCAGCTCCTCTAAATCTGAAGCCATAGTTCTCAACCAGAAATCACTTACTAGGTATTTTTGGTCAAGTTCCTTGTGCAAATATCTTAGTGCACTTCAAATAAGCCAAAGCTGACTTACAAGTAACTTTTCAACAAGACATAGTAGACTGTTTTTGTAAATAATTCCTCAATATTGATGAAACAACTAAATGTATCATAGTCACTTTATTATGTTATAAAATGACCCTATATGCCTTGAAAAGCAAATGTTTACAGTCACTGGTTCATAGCTCCCATCCCTGACTAATGGTCGTCATGAATTGATCATGACTGAAGAAAAACATCCTGGATTCAAGCTGGAATGAAAAGGATCTTTGTAGTGGGAAAAGAGCTCCATCGCCTGGGACGGAGTTTGAAGAAGAGCTGCTACTCTCCCGCTTTGAAAGGAGTCAGCTGAGGTGGTTCGGGCATAAAGTGTGGCAAAAAGAAAAATCTATATTACTTGACTCTTTCTGCCTACATTTTTATGAAGGGAAAAATGTCAGCTGATCAGCCTTGCTGGTAAAGTGTCTCTATGTTATGTAACCGTTTCAAGGAAACAGGAAAGGCGCAACAGTGTCTCATTAGCAACAGGAACTGGTAGAATAAAAAGGGAAAAAGTCATTAAACCATCATTATAGCTCAGATATACACTAAATGTTTGTATTCCCATAGAAGAAAATTCTGACTGTTCTTAAAACTTTGCGCCCCTTGGCCTCTATAACTTAATGTACAGATTGTCCTCGGTTGGCTAACACCTCTTCCTGCCAACGAAAACTATCAGCAGGCTGCAGGATATCTGCTGTCCTCTCATGTTGCAGGAGAAACGAAGATAAAAAACGACAGAACTAGGAGTCCCGTTTGGAGGAAGCATCGCTGAATGTGCTGGAGAATCTGAGAAAGAAAAAACCTTATTTAGTGCAACTCTTTGGAGTTGTTAACCTAGTGGAAATATTTTCTATTAATGATGCTACAAATTGCATATTTAATGTCAAGAGCCCAACTGAAGCTATGTGAAGAACTTAGTTTGAGTGCTCTGATTCCAAACACCCAAAAACTATTCTTGTAACTCAAAGTCAGCAGAATTTAGGAGACAGAGAGAGAAAAGCAGAAACACTTGACCTGCTTTTATTGCTCTCCCATCCAAAGTCACAACTTTAAAGGTAATATCTAAATTACAACTTTCTTTACAGAACCTTTTGGAATGTTTAAAGAAAAACAAAATATTAATATTGAAAATAGCCAATGGCAACTGTTCACTTTATGATGTAGAATCTGTGGAGCCTGTTGGGTTTTTTTTGTTGTTTCAAAAGTACCATTAATCTTGGTAGAGTGTGTGGCATCTTAAATTTTTTTGAAATACCTGCAATTTTGCATTTCAAAGTCTGATGCATTCTGCTAGCGGACTGAATATGAGAGAACCCAGGATGATATAGAAAAATCAATAGAGAAACTGTTGAAGATCTCTCTCTGTATGCTCCAACTTTATGAAATGTTACAGAAGACTAAGTGTTGTCTTACTGGCAACAGGGGGGTCATACAAAGTATTCAATGCTAAGGTAGCAATTAGTGTACCAGAAATTATTTTTTTGAAAATTGTTTTCCTACTGGCTTTCATGCTGCGTAATCAGACAGGAAATGAGCAGTGAGAGAGCGAAAGAAATGCAGCAAAGGTCTCAAGGTTGGAAACTGAACCCCCCCAATGGCCTTCACAAATGGCACGCCCACTGCAGCTTAAATACTGCACCAAAAAAATCTTCCTATCATGATATATTTTCCATTCTTGAAGAATGCAGAGTAATGTAGACAAAGTAACAGTTGGATTTGTCTATAGTTTTAAATTTTAATGTAATACGTTTTTTGTTATTTTTATTTTTTAGTGTGCAGTAAAACATATGTTTATTTTCAGTTTTTTTCATCATTTCTTCATCTTCTCTGATAGTGACAACACATTTCATGGCAAAACTCTGACTAGAATTTCTGCTTTTACACTGTCAGCTTAAATAAGCGCTATATTGTCCGTCTGAAAACACCGAGCACTTTGTTTTTTTGTGCAGCTGGAACTCCGTCAAAGGGGGGCCAAGAGTCACAGTGTAGAAAAGTCAAACAACAACAAAACAGTATGTTCTTTCTGAGGGCAGGAGTCCATCAGCCATGGCTACAGGAACTATGTCTGGTCTTGCAAAATAACAAGAGGCTTCGACAGATGACTGGTGCTGCAGTAATGTCAAGAATTAGCCAGAAATTAAACAATAGGTGACCTAATGTTTCAGGACTGATGCTTGGAAGTTTTGAGGGGGAAAGCACAACATGTAGATACTGAGACAGAGGAAATGCCTAGAGGCTCTCACATAGGCTCTCCCTTTGACACAAACAAGGAGTTTGTTGGAAATGTTTTCAGGGACATATGAGCATAAAAATAATCTATTAGTCGGGATAAGAAAACATGCCTTCAACATTAAAATTGCAAGAGATTGAAGATCAAATGTTATTGTGCTGTAGACGGTGAAGCCATTAGGGTTTTCTTACTGTTCTGACCTCATCATGTTATTGCTACATACGGCACTGTGCCATAGTGATGAGTCGTCCTTTAAGTCTTGTTCCTAGATCCAAGAAGTCTTGATTAATGGTTCTTCTGGGTTTCAGGAGGTTTCACTCCTTCTCTTTAGGATTTTTTTCTCACTCATTTTCAGTCCAGCATTTGTCTATTTTTGAAGGAATTTTTTGTTTGTTTTAGCCATTTAACTTTTGATCCATAAATCATTAAGGCATAAAGAGACTCCTAAACCCAAGGAGTGTTGTGCCTCCCTCCACACCCATCTACTGTTATTTCATCCTAATGTATTTCCATTGTGTGCCATTAACCATTTGTATGCATGTACGGTACTTAGATACTGCAAATAAATAAATTAGAAAAATGCTCAAATCTTGAAACTAATTTAAGTGTAATTTATATTTTTTTTCATAAGATCTTAAATCTTATGAAATGTCACATGACCACATTTACTTAAAGGAAACAATGAGCAAATGATAGACAAATTCCTTAAAATTATTAGCTTCCGTTCTGCTTAAATACTGATTCAATAGTGACAGCAATAACAAAACAGTGAATGATTTATGACAGGAACAAAGGACTTCAACTAAAAATCTTGGGCAATAAATTTAGGAATAACAGGAACAACTCAAAAAATATTTTGCAGCTTGAATTTGAATGGCAAATTCCTAAACCGGCACACTCATAGCATGACTCACAAGTGTAGAGAAACAATGTAACAGACACAAAAACAAGTTAGAGTTGGAAATGAGTCAGCGATAGAAATGGCATAAACAAAACCAGTCATTTTCATTAAGACAGTGTTTCCCAACCCTGGACCTCAAGGCTCACTGCCCTGCATGTTTTAGGTATTTCCTTGCTTCAGTCCAGCTGATTTCAATTGATGACTGATTAACAGGCGTTTGTTGAACTGCAATCAGTTGAATCAGGCACATTAAAGCAGAGAAACCTCTAAAACATGTAGGGCAGTGTGCCTTGAGGACCAGGGTTGAGAAACACTGCTTTGAGATATTATGTAGCATTTATTGCTCATACAAATTTTACTCCGTTTCTGATTTACTCATGCAGAGCAGAAGGTTCACGTTTCGTTGTATCGTGTTGTGTAATGCACGCTGGGATCAGATAATCTCTACTCACCTTTTAAGCTCAGTGATAAGCAGCGCTGTGCAGGGGATGCCCAGAGCCATGAGCGACAGCGAGTTGACCACAGGTTTAACAAAGGCCAGTCCGGTGGTGATCCCAGACAGGATGCCGATGACCATTTTAAACCTTAAACTACATAAAGAAGCAAAAAAAGCAACAAGAATATGAAAATCTCTGGATGGCAGCCTGATTGAACTGTTTATTCACTTGTAGTTTGTGTTGATAATGCATTCCTGTCTGTTAGTACTTTATGAACAAAATAATTTCACTTGTATTAAGCAAATCCAGGTCATTTACTCTAGTTGTGCTATATTAAATTAGACCTTTTACTGTATTTACACATTGTGCTTTGCTGTCATTTCATTTTCTCTCCATGTGATTTTAGCCAACTCTTGTTCTTTTTTACCTGCATGAGGAAAAGAAAGACCACTAAATTCAAATAATTCACTTGGTTCAGCTGCCGATGAGCAATAAACAGAGGAAATGTTAAGCGAGAGCCTGCAGCAGGAGAGCTGCCATCAAGTCTCTGTGACAATACAAGAAGTACAGACATGTGATGCTGCTTTTACTGGTGTCAGCTATCTTGGATGTGCCTATATTTAGATATAATGAGTCATAACAGTAAATGCATCATAAGAGAAGCCAATGACCCATAGTAAACTCCACTTCTGTCTCTTAAAAAAGATAAATAAACCAATTAGCCTTTTCCTTACATCTCAAACCGTGTTTCTGCTTCCTATTGGTTTCAGTTGGAATGATCAACATACCGATTTCTCCTGAACATCTTTGGCAGGTATCTCTTTGGAAACCACATGGCGATGGCGCACATGAGGACCCAAAGAATGGCCAGCTCATCCAGCATTTGGCCGAGGAAGCTGAGTGTGGCATGAAAATACGTTGACCCAATGCCTGTGAGAAAGAAATTTGCAAAGATAAATAAATTCTCTAGTCTTGTACAAAGATTCTACCAAGGTATGGGTTAAGGATTAAAGAAAGGTTTTTAAAAGATTATATTTTCAAAACATACTCATGAATCTGCCCCTATGGTTTAAAGTCCTTGTAATAAGATACTAGAGAAAGATCCAGAATGACATTAATGTCGCAATTCCCCTTCCCCACCTGTTGCTGCACACCTACTGTCAGCTGAATGAACACTCCTTAAGGCTTTATGCAGTATATATATAAAAATTATAAGTGCCCTTATTATTAATTTATATTATTTATAATACTAATAATAATACTACACACTGAAATAAAAAGAGTGACTAAAAAATCTTAAATTCTGCTTGCTATTAGCCTATGAATCTGCCCTGTTTCTGAAAAATGGAACCAAATGCCTCCTGGTCTCTTCTTTTTCCTTTAGCTGTAAGGCAAATTGTTTACAAATGAGCTGAAAAATGTAGTCTCTAAAACACTATAAATTATACAAAGTGGCTCTAATAAACTGCAGAAGAGGAGGGTTAAAAATAATGTAGTTGGAAGTATAAACATTTACAAATGTTTTTTTAATTGTACATCTTGTTCTAAAAAGGAAATCAATATGATTACAATATCAAGTTAGTAGATCATAGCTTCATTTTTAAGCAAATATTGTTAAAATGAATGTCTGATTTATAGATCACAGCAGTGAATGGAGCCGTTGTGTGTGAGTGGGGTGCCTCGTTCTCTCAGCGCTGTTTGAAAACATGCAGGTTGCATAGTCAGCAAAGATAACCAGAACCACCCAGCCCTCCCCTCACCAGTTCCTGAGAGGTGACCTCAGACTGTGAGAAAAAAATCCCACAGAAACACTGAGCAGAATCGTTAATCATGTAGATTGCAGCAGTAATCACATCTAAAGTCACATTTCCTCGTGTCTTCATCTGTGTTAGTAGGTAGCAGGACCTCAGACCACTGGACAAAGATCAGTATGTTCATCAAGTGTTTTTTTTATAAATTTGTGCTGAACTCTGATCTTAATTGTTCATTTTTGAAAATTAACAATTATATCATGCCCCCAATTATTTTTTGTGAGCTTTATTAATTAAAAATATACATGAACACCAGAGTCAGTGAAAGTTCATTAAGGAAGTCAAGTTTATTATTAAAATGCTAAATTTCCAAGAAACATACTATCCACGCAGGCATTTCAAATTGTAATATAGCGTACATGGATATTGCAATTCAGTATTTTGTCCAGCTTACATTTTTAAATAATTGGATTTAAGATTATCTAGAGAAACACACACACACCACCAGAACCAAACATAAAAGAGTGACTGAGTATCACGGCATAGTTTGTAGCACAGTTACATTATCAAGGCTTCCCTGCGTTTACAAAATGATTTTTGAGTAACAAAGAAGACAAGGTTAATCAAGGAGCAGATGGTGGAAATGCCCCCACCCTGGGATGTGGGTTCTGATCTCAACTTGTATCCTGCCAGTCTGAGATTACATCGGCACACAGAGGACACTGAGGCAGACTAAGCAGATAACTCTGCATATTCCAAAAGACTTTTCAGCAGCCTACCAGATATGAATAACAGAGAAGAATCTGCTTTTTTCCACCTGTGGTTTCTGTTTGTACCCACAAATAAAAACTATTTGCTAATTTTCTTTAAAAAAAAAAAAAAAAAAAAAAGCACTGAAGCTGACTGGGCTGCTCATCCTCACTATGAAGTAGAGGAGGTCATTAACTTACCGACCACCACCAGCAGAATCCAGATGAGGTAGATCCCGCTGTTGAAGTGCTGGGCATATTCACGGAACAGGAACATCAGTATAGGAGGCAAAACAAAGAACAAGATGTTGCTGATCTGAAATGAAATAACAACGCTTTGAGGAAACGACACCATGGCATCAAATCAACATGTTGCCCACTGGGTCCTTGAGCGCAGCTGAACTGGAGAGGAGAATATTTAAAGCAGATTAACTTTTGAAAAGTCTCCTTAACTCATAGGAGCCTTAATTATTGGTAACACGGTGGTGTGTTGATGAAGTGTTAGAAGGCAGTTTATGACAGAGCGAAACGAAAGCAGAGCAGCCCCGACTGTAAACAAAACTGCATTATGCAAAACGCTGTTTACTCGACAGAGACTTCATACCGACCGTGTTGTAAAATTCAGCGATGCTGGGGTAGATGAGGTAATTTCCTTCACACCAGTCGACATCGGAGCTGCCAGCCTGCAACTGGTCCCAGAAAATCGGGTTAACGTTGCTCATGTCTGGACTAGTCCTGTAGAGTGGACAGCAACGCTGTGCAGTCTGTGGTCCTCCAGCAGATTAGAGCAAAACAAAACAACAACCGGGGGAAAGTCAGTGGAATGAGCCAGCTCGGTGGCTACACGCTAGCAGTTTAAAGTCTGGATCCTGAGTCGGACTGTGGACAAGTGTTGATGTCGGGACTCGCTCCAGTGCTGCATTTTCACTCAGTCCTTCCTTCCACAAAGCCTCTTCTCTGCTCTTCGTGACGCTCTGCCCCGTCCTCTGACAGCTGCTCACTCTGGCCTCAAAGAGTGTTCACACTGTGCAAGAGGACTCACTTCGCCCTGCTTCCTTCTCCGGTAAAACCGGAAGTGTTTGGTGTTTTCTTAACACTTATGATTGAACAACAGCAACAAAAAAAAAAACATGGAAAAGCATATGGTTTATGGTTCGTCATTAATAAATTCAATCTTCCGCTACAGCTGTGAAACTGATCAATTTGTCATGCTTATGTAAAATTGCTTGTAAATTACGAAAGATGATTAAAGCTACTAGGGAAAAAAAATCCTGTTTTATAATAATTCTGTCAATGGCCGAAATCCTCACCAGTACACACACACACACACACACACACACACACACACTCACTCTCTCTCTCTCTCTTTGAGTGTTATCGTGGCTGTTTAATGTTTAACTTTATCTCACACTTAATATCCAGGATATTTAACGTTGTCCCCGGGTTTTTTATTTAATCAAGGATAGGCTAATGCTTAACGTTTTCCTTGATGTTTAACATTATTGCCAATGTTTAGCAGATGTTAAATTTCATCTCCAGAAAAGTTCCCTTTTACGTTGGACAGTGGAGATAAAGCAAATCATTCCAGATACAGTAAATATAGCAATAATGACAATTTAACCTTATATAACCTTGAAAATCATATACAATGTTAAGCACTGGAGATAAAAGAAATAATTGGGGACAACATTGAACATCCTGGACAACTTTAAACATTGGAGAAAACATTTTTCCTGATGTTTAATATTGTCTCTTTTTCTGTCATCTCAAATGAATCTTCAAGTCGAACCTTCACATTCAAAGACAAACTCCCAGGACTTTCCGGTATTACTGTATTCATTTTTATTTCAACAGATTGTGAAAAAAATCCCTGTAAAGAAATCAAAATGGTCACATAATTCCTAGGAATGGAAGGGAACCAGGATGGATGGATGGATGATGGAGAGAGGGAACCAGGATGGATGAGAGAACCAGGTTACTTAAATAGGATCAGTGGTTGCATAAAACAACACAGTGATCAAATTGTGTATTGACATGCAAGACAACAGTTCAGTGTTAAGAACTTTCTGTCAGCGGTCAGCTATTATCCTGAAATATGTCGCAGCGTCGTGGCATCACAGTGCTTCCCATACATGTAGAGGAAAAAATCCTAGTAGTCTCTTAGTCTATTGAACAATACAGAACATAGGCAAGCATAGAGCTTATTTATTATATTTTTATGTCATCATAAGCCACAAATAGTGTTAAAATGTAAATTTTCTGTGTGTATAGGGAGTCAGACAATCCTCAGCTTGATTGTAGTATATCCATAATCGATCAACTGCTAGCTCCAGACGCCATTATATCTCCATTACATTTCTACAATGCAGAAAATAATGTCACATTACCAGTGATGTCAGTGTTACTGACATCACTGGTTGAGAGATATTGTGACCACTGATTCCAGTGGAGAGCCAAATGAAGAAAGTCTGAGCCCTTTCAAGCATTTCACATCCCCTTTTAAACATTTGCAACCATTTTAAGTTAATTTTATTAATTGGAATACTTTCCAACTTCTGTAGGCTATAATGTCATGAGCTAATCTACTCTCTGGCGCCCTGCAGTGGTCAATATTGTTTGTAGCATTATATTCTTGCAAATACTGACAATAGTAATGAATGCTAAAGTAATCATTATGAATAAAAACAGAAAATATTGAAACAAATTTTTATCTTAGTATTTTCATCATTATTTTTTAAATTAATTTTGAGGGTCAAAAGTAAATATTTATATACTAATATATATTCATATAACTATAGACATATTGGTAACAAATCAAAATCGGCTTTAATTGCAAAGTTTTGTGCACACAAACTTTTTTTTTTTTTACTTCAACTGCACTTCAAAAAACATATTTTTTCTACATATTGCATATCAAGTGTTTCACAAAAGTAAAATATACGGTTGAAATATAATGAAAACAAATAAATAAATAAAACCTTTTATTACATAAATGTGTCAATAATTTATTAAAAGGTAAAGAGAAAAGTGACGAACCATATAACGTTGTATGATTTTAATGTTGCCTGTACTTTAATATGTGTTAATGTGTCGCTATAGAGCAGCATTACACCTCAGATTATGTAGGTTTAAATGTTAAACGCTTGTCGTTTTCTAAGACTGACGTCTATTGATGATAAATAGTAAAAAATAACATAAAATGACTTTATTTTATTTCAATTTACTTTGTTGACTTGTTAGCAGGGTGGTTCATGACGGCGATCTAACTATCGCGAGATTACTTTGTTCTATGTGAGATCACGGAGCGGATATCCTGCCTCTTTCCCCTGGCGGACCGTCGTTGGGTCGGTTTGGCAAAATGAAGGTACGACCATGAGTTGCTATTATTCTGCTTTTGAAAGCTAGTGTCGTTAAAATATATTAGTTGAAATAAAGCCATCATCTTAAACTTTTAAAACGTTTAGTTTAATGCAGGTATTGTGGCTTTGTAGTTGAGGATGAGCTTTGATTGTGATGAGAGCTAGCTGACTAGCCCGTCGGAAAGTGAGCTGTTGAAACATGGCCGTACAGTGTGCAACTACTTATATTGAAAATGATTTGTGAAATTCCTTTTATTGTTTCAAGGGAGACACGCTTTTTAACAGTTTAATACAATAGTCTGGTTATGTTCTTGAAAAGACTACACACAACTAGTGCTTTCAGCTTTGAACTGGACCCGGCAGAGAAGCTAACAGGCCTCTGTTTTACTCTTTCGCCAATTGAAACTGTGGCACTATTTCTAGAACATACTTAACGCAGATGTTTAGAAGTTTCATTCATGTTATTGATTGTCCTAGTTATCATCACATGTAGTTTTTGCATGTTGTCTATGTGTCTGTATGATGGTCAAAAGCTCTAACACTTGTTTTCTTACAAATTGCCTTATAGCTAAACATCTCATTCCCTGCTACCGGCTGCCAGAAGCTGATTGAAGTCGATGATGAGAGAAAGCTGCGCATCTTTTATGAGAAGCGTATGGCCACTGAGGTGGCTGCTGACCCTTTGGGAGATGAGTGGAAGGTAAGTTTCTCTGTCCATTGCACATCATCATGGCACACCGGAGACCCTTGTGACTGATCTGTAGTCTTTAAGGGGGGACAGTGTGTTGCCAGAGCAACAGTAGAGCAGCTTTCCAGATGCGATCAGTCCAGTTACCCATGGCAGATTTGCAACAGCTGTGCTCTGCCAATGACTTGTTGCAAGAAATGGAACATCTGGGATTGCAGGATGTATCGCAACATGTTTTTGAAGTATGACTTCCTTGCATTAGACACTACAGTTTAGTGAGTAAGGTGGGATTTAGCTGAGTGGCTGACTGTAGCAAATTGGCAAGAATAAAGGTGTTTAGCATTTCTGTCATTAAGACAAACTTTGTTTTATGCAGTGTTACATTGATATATATTTTTTCTTGTTAAAAAAGCATTTCTTCTAGTTTGTGATGGAATTGCGGATTACATTAGAATGGAGCAACAAATAATGTTGTTTATCAGAATTTACTTTTTATATTTAAGACCAGGTTTGCAGATTTTATAGCATCTAAAAGTCAACGTCACACATTTAAATATCTCAATTTTAACGCTTTAAGAAATCCTAAATGTGTCCATGGTTTATGAACAAAGTAAACTTGTACATAGTTTTGTATATTTAGGTGTGACTTGATTAGGGATTTTACTGTTTGATTGAAAGATGACTGTTATGAAGCTCTGCATGTACTGTTAAGTGAAGACGTGTGAATAGTCTGGCTGCAAAAGTAATAGATCCACATGTCAGTCAAAAAACTCCAACCCAAATTATTCAACTTGTTAATTTAACTTGATTTGTTATTTATGTTGGTCTTGACTTGATGACTCTCAAAAGGGTTTAAGTCTGAAATTTAGAGACTTATGAAAACTCTTGGTTGTGGATTAGTGATTTTCTTTGTTAGGGATCGTATAGGATTAGGACATTCTGAAAGGAAACTGCCTCTTTTCTTCTGCATACGTTAAAAACTGTTTTTTTTCTAGGGTTACGTGGTGCGCATCAGCGGCGGCAACGACAAGCAGGGCTTCCCCATGAAGCAGGGGGTACTAACTCATGGCCGTGTGCGCCTGCTGCTCAGCAAGGGCCATTCCTGCTACCGTCCCCGCAGGACCGGTGAGCGCAAGCGCAAGTCTGTCCGGGGTTGCATCGTTGATGCCAACCTCAGCGTCCTGAACTTGGTCATCGTCAAGAAAGGTAACCTGCAACTGGTGGAGGGAAACCCAACTGTGTAAAGCTTTTTATTATTCATGCTGTATTAGTAACATTAGCCTATGTAGGTCAATGACTTGCTTCATATATGGATGGCACACCAAGGAGTCTCTTTTGACTGATTAATAGTCAAATTAGAGGGGATAGTGTGTTGCCAGAGTAACTGTGGAGCTGCTTTCCAGATGCGACCAGAGCCAGTGAAAGTGGATGGTTGAACTGCAATGCTTCCTCACTGTGACAACTTGGACAGTTTTCATAATGTTAAATTGAAATGTTTAGATCTTCTGTGTTTTGTTTCATATTTCTTCCACTCAGGAGAACTGACTATCTGGAACTTTGTATTGCTTGAATTATTTTGTTCTTGTCCTTAATGTATGAAGGCAGAGCTTATCTATCCTACTCTTTGGAGTTGAAAATACAAAATCTGTTGTCAACAAACAAAATGAATGGTCTGTCAAATGGCTAAATCTAATCTTGTCAGTAAACAATACCTTGTAACTGGTGCCATGTTAAAAAAAGAAAAAGCAAGCACCATGATCTTATTGTTTCCCTTCAGTCTTTGAGTTGAGTATGCATATCCTGTTTTAGATTTTGTAGAACTGAAAATTTGCTCTGCTTCCTGATTTCACTCACGTTCTGATGTTATTTCATTAAGGTGAGAAGGACATTCCCGGGTTGACCGACAGCACTGTCCCTCGCCGACTTGGTCCCAAGAGAGCCAGCAAGATCCGCAAGCTCTTCAACCTGGCTAAGGAGGATGACGTGAGGCAGTATGTCGTGAGGAGACCCCTGACTAAAGAAGGTGAAAGTTGTGTCCTAGCCTGCATGAATGTTTTTATATGGAGATTATGGCTTGTAAATCAACAACACCCAAAGGAGGATTTCTGCTGTTAAATTTGTTGGATGAGCCTCTGTACTTTTTTCTGTTTTTGAGATATCCTCTTGCACGATCCTTCTTTTGGTACATCTTTAACATTGTATAGGTGTATTGTAGTTTCTTTTTTAACATTAGTACTGCAAAAATCTGGGATCTGTCACAATTTCTATGTTTTCTTTCAAAAAGTAGAAAAGGGAGTATAATTCCAACTCTGGCTTTTTTGTGACTGAGCTGCTTTCTTATAGTTTGATCAAATTGACCATAGAGACACAGTGATGTTAGGCCAAAGTAAGAGCTTGAGTCTATCAGAGCTAAGCAGTTTCTCTGCACTCCTTAGCTTTTATCAATGATGCAGTTACAGCAACATTTTTGGATTAGCCATTTTATGATCTTGTGCTGCTGCTCATGCCTCTCATTGTTGTTCTAAATATTGTAAGGTGGGAGTCATAACTACTTCTAAGCTGCTGTATTCCCTAGTTCCTCTTCCTATTTTCCTAAAACATTTTTGTTGCATAACCCAGCACAATTACCTGCAGATTTCTGATCAGTTTTGGGTAAACAAACTTCTTTTGAAACTTCTGATTGAAACGACTACCTCACTTTGACGCGAAGGGAGAATAATGTTTTGATATATTCTGAATTCTTTCACTTGAAGTGATTTTAAAGATGATTGAAAAGTGCAGTTCTGTTGTTTCATTCTTTAGTAGCACATTTTTTCTGTCTTGAACTATGGTTCAAGACAGTGGTTCTGATAGCTACTTTCCTCTCTTAGGCAAGAAGCCAAGAACTAAGGCCCCCAAGATCCAGAGACTGGTGACCCCTCGTGTGTTGCAGCACAAGCGCCGCCGCATTGCCCTCAAGAGACAACGCACCCAGAAGAACAAGGAGGAGGCCTCTGAGTATGCCAAGCTGCTGGCTAAGAGGATGAAGGTGTGCTCAATTTTCAAATGTTTTCTAAAAAATGCTACAATCGATCCGGGCTTCAGAACTACAAAAAAAGTAATGGGATTATTACTGTTTTCCTAAAACTCTGCTAGGGCAGTGTGTCCATATTGAAGTCAAAATAAAGTTGATAATGACAAGACGGTTACTATTCCCACAGTCAGCATTTTACATTTGAACTCTTATGGTTGGATCTTTGATTCCTGTTGAAAACTTTTTTTTTTCTTTCTGAGAATGTCTAAAACACCACAACCATTTTTTAAAAAATTGTTTGTTCAAATTTAAACCCAATTTTCTTTAATTCTTAAAAACAGGAGGCCAAGGAGAAGCGTCAGGAACAGATCGCCAAGAGGCGCCGCCTTTCTTCTCTGAGGGCATCCACATCCAAGTCAGAGTCCAGCCAAAAGTGAAATCCTCAAATGAAATAAAGTAACGTTTTGCTGAATAACTGCTGTGATTTGTGTTGCACATTTTGTCTTGATAGAAAATGCCAGATTTGTACATTGAAATTCTATGAAAACTGAGTCTTTGATTACAAGTATCTCTACATTTGATTATAAACTAGTTGAGCCTTACTGGCCCTTGGTGCAACATAAACAAAATTTCTAAGAGTTCCTCGGTGTTGCAATCTCCATTGTCACGTTTGAAACAGTGCTGCAGCTCTTCAGCTTATTCCATTAAATTAAGCACAATCTTAGTAGGGTTGCAGCAACAATTAATTTGGTAATTGAGTATTATAACTGGTTAAAGGACACATTCTTACCACTTAAGCTTATTTCATACAGTAAATGGCAAAAATAAAAATTTGGTTCCCCTTTTAAGTATTTAGTTTACACTTGATCATTTGTAGTAAAGTATGCATCTGCAGCTTTAAAAAGATGGTAAGTGAAAGGGTTGGTCCTTTATCAGTGCACTGTAGAGCTAATCAGACTTTAATTGGATAGTTTTGCTGAAGGTAATCAGAAACAGGTATGTTTGAGTCTGAATTCTCCAATTAATCACTTTTCAGCCCTAAACCTTAGGGATGAAAGTTGTTCTTCTGCAAAGGTGTTTGAACATCTTTGTGAAGGTTTAGCCATTGCATGTGGGATGCCAACATTGATTCTGTACCAACATTACTTTTACATGTACATTGTACCTTAGTGTGGTACATTAGTCTTTGGCAAAGATAGCCCCACAAATAAGAATTTTAAGTGCACTTTTCAGAATGAGTGATACATCACTAAACTGGATTTGATTTTCAAATTTGTGCCAGACTTCTAAAGTTCTTAAATGTTAATTGGACTTAAGATTTTTATAATGAACCACCCCTAAATAGTACCAGCTTAGAAATCAAGGTTATGTTAAGTCTTTCACAAAACTACAAATCTGACAGTAACCTAATTTTGGAAATTCTTGTTCTCCCACCACTCTGCAGTTTAATGATTTTATTCTTATAAACACTCAGAAATTCTTAATTTCAGACTAACCCTTTAAGGAAGCTAGACTTTAACACCAGTTCAATTTATTTTTGTGACAGGTGCATCTTTGGACATAAAACATGAGCTACAGAAACAAGAATCAAGTTTTATGAAGCTTCAAATCTTTTAATACATTGACATATCGTTTAAATCCAGAATCAAAAAGTCAAAACTAACGACGAACACATCCTTTCACAATACAGCCGTTCTCAAACACAGATGACTTGGTGGATCTCATTCTCATTAAAGCTGGGGTACTCTGTGAGCGGCCCAGTTCCTTGGAGAGTGGTGAACCTTCAGCAGCACTGAAGTGACTTCTGTCTCGAGTATGTTCCTGATGGGATGATGAACTGCCCAAGTTGCACATCTGGCTGAAGAAGAGAAACACAGAAACCACCTGATGCTGAAAGTATTGGGGTAACCCGTGAAGGCTCCACACCAGAGTCTGACAGCTCGTCTGAAGGTCCTGAACCAGAGTGGTGGGTCTCTTTGTGATCTGTTGAATGGTGAATAAATATTAAGCAGCCACAGAGGAAATGCTGATTGTGTCATGTACAGGAATTGCTTTGGTATTCCAAAGAATATTTGGGTTCCACTCTAATCTAAAAATTAGGTGCAGGCAATTGCCTTGAAATGGGAAAACAATTTGCTTGTGTGTCATTTAATCTCAGCATAGATGCAGCCCTGTGGTGAAGGCCTCTGAGGTTTGTTCAAGAAGATTAGTGAACAAAACCGTCTAGACAGGTCAGGTAGAAATCTAAGGTTTAACGTAGGGTTTGTTATATACCAAGCCTTAGATCAGGGGTGTCAAACTCTGGTCCTCAAGGGCCGTTGTCCTACAACTTTTAGATGCGCCTCTGCTGCAACACACCTGAATAGAATAATTAGGTCATTAGCCAGGCTCTGGAGAACTTATCTACACAAGGAGGAGGTAATTAAGCCATTTCATTCCGGTGTTTTGTACCTGTGGCACATCTAAAAACTGCAGGACACTGGCCCTTGAGAACGAGTTTGACACCTGTGCCTTCGATAATCCACAAAGCATTGTTCAAGCAGAAGGAGTATGCACCGCTGCAAACCTGCTAACATTGCTCTTCTCCTAAACCAACTGGACATCAAGGACAGAACCTCAGAAGCTAAGACACCAATAGGAACTCTGGGGATTCAAAACTCAAGTTGCTCTGCAACTTCATTGCTTGAGGGCCATTATCCTACAACTTCTGAATGCATTTCTACTCAGACACCTAAATCAGATGACCTTTACAAAACTCGCCAAGATCCCAAGGAGATAATTGAGTTGTGTAGGAGCAGAGATGCACCCAAAAGTTGCAGGACTCAAGGACTGATCCCTTCCCTAAAGTAATAAAGGGTTTCATAAAAATGTCTCATTGTGATAAAATAATAAGCAAACGATCAAGAGTTAGAAAGATTCACAATAGGATAGGCCTTTTCCAATATTTAACTTTTATAAAACTCAAACATCTTTCCTGATCAAACTGTACTCACAGCACACCTGAACAAAGTGGATTTTTGAGCCAACCATTCGGTAGGTCCTCCAACACGCTTTGGCAGTGATTTTCATCATGCGCCCAGAGTAACTTCCTGAACGGACAGAAGCCTCAAAACCCTCCAAGTGGGCTGCTTTTTCTGTGGACAAAAAAGCAAAAGTAGGCAATGAAGTGAGAAAGACTTGCCACTCAGGAGACTCTGATACTTGCCTATTCTCTCCTCTTCTGGCAGTGGGAGCACCTGGTCCACCAAAGCCTCCGACATAGTCAGAGCTGAGTCCAATCCCATACTGGCCATGCTGATGGCTCTCTCCACCATTGACTGGTTCTCATTGTTGTCTGCCTGGTGCAGTCTGCTGATCACCCATGTGACAGTGTGTTGCACTGTCACAACTGTCCCACCGGCAGCAAGGCACACCACATCTCTAATCTCGTTTACCTTGCTCTTGGCAGCAGCAACAACCTGTGTGATTGAGTCAAATTCATTATAATGATCACTCTTTCAGAAGAACCAGGCCAATCATTTAAATAAGTACCTGATCTGGAGGGGACAGAAGAACAGGGAATGACATCTCCAACCAGTCAAGGCCCTTGCAGGCAAAATTGTTTGCAATGGAGACTGAAAAGAAACGAGTGATTTAAAGACGATACCCAGCATTTCTCTAGAAAATTTACATTTACTGCTTGGTCATGATACATTGCTACTGCACGGCTTCAAAGTACAAAACTTGAACAGAGAAAAAACCAACAACTTTTGGTTAACAATATTTGACTCAAACCAATCATCTAGCATTAGTAAACATTATGCTTTCGAGTTATGAATCCAGCCCGACGCTGGTGATTGGTGAGTCTCATGAGGACACAGAATAATATTTTAAATCTGTTTATGTGCATCGCGGCTAGGGTGATCTTTAAAACGGTTGCCTCCATGGGTAATAAATGAAGCACAAAAGGAACTCCCCTCTCAATCCCTTTTATTTCAGGATTAAAGTATGTGAAAATTAAAACCTAATGCACCTTTTTCTAGGGTTTCATTCCACTCAGCTTTCTATTAATACTCTTAGACAAAACTGGGCAGCCAGCTTTTTTCAGCTTTGACTTTTGTGGCCTACTCCTTGTGGACGATGTCAGCGTCTCTGCTGGACAATCCAAATAAGTTCACACATCATTTCAGTCTTAAAAATATCATCTTAAGACAACTTAAAATTTTTATGTTTTGTGGCTATAACATTTGAATTCTTTCAAGTCTATACATTTTTCAGTTCAAGTAGTGAAATTAATTTTTGACGATGATATTCAGATCAGCCTGTCGAGAAATACGTCTAGCTTCAGGGTTAATCCACTGCGCACCTAAAGATTATAAGCGTTCCAGTAAACCAGTCGTGGTAGGACTCACTCTGTGGCTCCAGTTTAACGATGACCGGCGAGGCTCTGGTACAGGCCGCGGTGCTCAGGGCGGTCACACCGCTCTCCAGCGCCTCGCACATGGATCTCAGACTGGGGTTGCTGCTTTTAGCATCTCTGTACAGGACCGACAGGGTGGCACAGGCTGAGCGAACCACGGGCAGCTTGACTAGCCGGGCAGCTGCATTCGGTACTACTTTCTGATTAAAATGAAAAGACAAATCTAAAATCAGCACAATTACTAACGAAATTTAATGCATGGTTTCAGAAACATTTAGACAGGAAAAAGTTCATTAACGTAGGTGTTTATTTTCCCTCAATTGCACTCACCTGGTTGTTATTGTTCACTGGCATTTTCTTGCACTTTTCAAACACCAAAAAATGTAGTTGTCACGTAAACCGAATCTTTCTACGAACACTTTACCTGCTTGGGAAACGGTTCAAAGAAACAAGAAGCTCATCGTTCAGAAATGCTGCTGACATCAAGGCCCAAACTCAAATAGCCTGCAGGTGTCATCAATTAGTGCTCACCTGTTGCGAGGTCTACCCTTGATCTCGCGAGATCTTAATCAATCGAAGCTCGTAAGCTTTGGTCAAAAGACTAACTGGCTATAATTCTTCAAGTAACTTGGACATAAATGACTTGTCGGTGCTAGACCTGTTCTGAAATATTTGATATTCTGAGGATATTAGATTAAAAGATAACATTACAGCTGATGGACGAGATTTGAACCTTTGTTGGAACTTTCCCCCATTAGATTCAGCTTCAAATAACTTAATAACTCTTTGATCCTGATTCCTGATATTATCATGATTTTAAGATTAAATATAACTGAGCAGAAGTAAACAGATTAGAATAAATACTCTCGGTGAAGTGACCCCTTGATGATGAATAATCAGTTTACTGAGACTTAAAACTCACTGTGTGTTATGAGACCAAAACAACCTCTGAGAGAATACCCTTTCATTAAGGACAGGTGCATCCAGCTCTGCATGGTGACGTACAGGACAGGGATGGGGGGTTTTCCATTAGAGCGATTAGAGCTGGAATAATAATGTTCCTGCTGCCGCACGCTTTAAGCCACGAGGATCTGTCTGAGGCGCTGCTGATGCTGCTGTTGTTGCTGGGACTGCAGCAGCCGCATCCCGCTTCTCCCCGCACTCAACGTGCTCGAAAACATCTGTAGAAAATCTCTTTGCGTCACAGTGAGGGAGGCGCAACTCTTGACACTCCTGTGTGCGTGCCGGGGGCAGTCCCACGTTTGGGACCGCCGCTCCCCTCCCGAGACGAGCATACACGAAAAGCAAGAGACGGCACGTGCGGTGGGTGGTCTCCGACCCGCCGTCTTCACGTGGCTCCAGCGAGAGGCGCTCCGAGCCAAGCCTCCACAGCGTCAGTCCGTTGCGGCAGCAGCAGGAGACAACATCCCAAACATGGCTGTGGAGCTGGAGCCCACTGAGTAAGTGCACTCCTGATCTTCAATGCATGAAAAATTAAGAGAAAGTGTACATTTATATCACGAGAGAATACACAGAAAAGCTTATAATTCCTGGTTATATTTCGTGTGTTACCTTATAGTAATATCTAAAGCCAGTTAGGGAAAAAAAGAACGTTGGTATTTTCTTTTCATACTGCATAGTTATGTTTGTGTAAACAACAACAACACTGCAGAAATGGTCGTTGGTGCTCACATGTTTGCACAAAGCCAGTTGATCTTTAAGTTTCGCAGACACTGGGAGAGAATTGGTTATTTTTTGGCAGCCTGCATCCATGAACCACATGTGCCTGTTGATCTAATAATTGCTCCTCCCCATGTAGATTTTTTTCTCTTTCTGTGTTGCGCTTGGTAATTTGTATGCATGATGGCAATACTGTGCATTGCTTTTATTTTCTTACAGAGGATATATTATATGTGCTCACGAAATGTTTTAGAGGCGTTATAGTCATATGCCTTGAACATTTTCCCACATTTTGTCATATTAGATGCACAAACTTCAGTACATTTTATTTGGTTTGATGCTACTGGCCAACACAAAATACAAAATAAGTGTGAGGACGAAGGGAAATTATACATTATTTTTTAAGTTTTTGTGTTTTTACTGTTAAGAAATATAAAAAGTTTGGCATATATCTATACAATACTTTTGCTGAGTTTTTTGGGGGATGTCTACCAGCTTTGAGCATGGAGATTAAAATTTTTTTTCATTCATACAAAAGAAATGAAAACAATATATCCATTTCCTTCACTATTGTGTTCTTCTTTGTGTTTACCTATCACAAAACCTCCAAAAATGTACATTGGGATATTAGAAAATGGTAAAAAGGTGAGACAGGTATTTATGCTTATACTCTACGGCCTGCAGGTGCATGTTTCTGGGCAAAAGTGATGAAGTAGATTCTTGTTCAGCAGATGGCGTTAAATAGGACACAAATCCACATGTTTGGAAAAGAATCACTTGTATCAAATTAATTTCAGATATGATGATAGTCCGTGGTATTGTGTGAATAAATCAATAAAGGAAAATGTTTAAAGTGTTTAGAGATTCGTCTTCTCTGTGTCTGCAGTGTGATCCGTCTGATCATGCAGTACCTCAAGGAGAATAACCTCTACCGCACGCTGATGACCTTACAGGAAGAAACCACAGTTTCTCTCAACACAGTGCAAAGCATCGAGAGCTTTATAGAGGATATAAACAGGGGCCACTGGGACTCTGTTCTGCTGGCCATTGAGTCTCTCAAGTTGCCTGACAACACACTGATTGACCTCTATGAACAGGTGAGTTGTAGTTTGCTCAGCAGATAACCTGAGTGTATTACAATGCCTTGAAAAATACTCAGGTGTCTTGAACATTTTCCCATTTTGCCACATTTTAGCCACAAGAGTCAATGTATTCTAATTGGATTTCATGTGACAGACCGACACCAAGTAGTGCTTAATTATGAATTAGAAGGAGAAAAATGCATGACTTTAAACATTTATCACAAAATAAAAACCTGAAAAGAACGTCAGATAATTGTTTTCATTACCCTTCATTTTGATACTCATAATTAAAATCCAAGCTAGCCAGTTGCAGTATGTAATTTACCCTATGTATAGAAGCAACTGTTCAATTTGACCTCAGAGGTTTTGATAGTAAACATGGCTAGGTGTTCAATAATGGATAACATTGTGGGGAAGTTCAGAACAGTGTTAAGTTATATATAAAAAAACTTCTAAAGTTTGAAGATGCTAGGGAGAAATGTTTACTCCATCATGGAATGAAACAGCATAACTCCAAACAAAGTTATGCTGACCACCTAAACTGTAAAGCCAGGTGAGAAAAGCATAAAAATTCGGTCTCTGCATTTGGAAAGCATGTCAAGACATTTCCCTAAACACTTGACACTGTAATTGTTTTGGAACGTGGTTCTACAAAGCATTGACTAAGAGCTTTACTTGTAAAAAAATATTAAAATGATGAATAATTTTCATTCCACCTTACATTTATGCACTACTTTGAGTTGGTATACAACATAAAATACAAAAATGTTTGTGATTCTAATGTGACACAACATGAAAACCTTCATTGGGCAGTAGTTCTTTTTCAAGACACAGTAAAAGCGTCTCCGATTACTAGTGATCTTCTCAACAGGTTGTAATGGAGCTCATTGAAATGAGGGAGGTGGGTGCAGCCCGTTCGCTCCTCAGACAAACTGACCCAATGATCCTGCTGAATCAGACCGAGCCAGAGAGGTACGCCCATCTGGAGAAACTGCTGACGTGTCCTTACTTTGACCCTCGAGAGGTTAGAAAATAAATATAGTGTTTTACCTTCAAGCAAAAACAATTTGCATGAGGTGTGATGTCCAAGCTGAAACTCCCTTCTCTGTCACTGCAGGCGTACCCAAAGGGCAGAAGTAAGGAGAAGCAGCGCAGAGCCATAGCTGAGGCTTTAGCAAGAGAGGTCAGTGTGGTGCCTCCTTCTCGACTCATTGGACTCCTGGAACAAGTCAGCGTGAGTTCAGGGATCAATATTCTTCTCAGTACTCGCTCTAATTACATGCCAGGGGAATTCGCGTTATTGATGTGCGCTTCCCCTCGCTTTTGTCCTTTTTTATCTTGTCCTACTGTTATAGGACTTGTTGTGTGTGCCTCTATGCTTGCTATTAAAGACCTCTGTCATCTTCTACCTTGGATGTCATCTAGGCTTGAATGTTTAGAGAGATGACGTTTGGACTCCAGCTGGGGCTACACAGGGACAAATAATAGAAAGTGGTTACCCTCCGGGTTTATCCACAGGAGGGTTTTCTATTGGATGCTAAGGGAACACAGTCTCTAGGAAGCTGTACAGGAAAGGTTTCTTCTTGGAAATGTTTGTGTGAGGATTTGGGTTTTTCTCTGTGTTAATTTAGTCTCTGTGTTGTCATGTCTACCCGTTGATTGTTCCCAGCTGTGTGAGAACCTTGTTGTTCTCTATGAGCCAGTCCTCTAGCTTTTTTTAATATGTTCCTTGAACATTGGCCAATAATGCATATGAATAAGTCCTACCAATTCAAATTGAATAATGACTTTTTTCTCATGTGTAGTGGTGTGAACTGCAATGGACTGAGCACTCAGCCATGAGGGGTTCCAGTGCCCTATATGGTATTACAGCTTTATGTTTTGTGTTGTTTTCCTTGTTGCAGTATATGAAGCGACAGATAAATCCAGGTTATCTTTCCCCTGAAATGATAATCGACACATCTACAAACAAGGAGCAGCATGCGGAGAAAGAAAGCTTTCCATCTCAGCTGTACCGCCACATAAAGGTAATCAACAAAAATCAGCACATTTCTGTATTGGTCCATAGGAAACTGCTCGGACAATAAATATATTAAGTTGTGCTTTCTGGTCAATTTATGGTCAATGTGAGCTTGTTTTATAAGTGAATTCATCCACTAGACGTTCTGACACAAAACTAATAGCCTTATTCACCTCAGGACAACTCTTCCAATCAGTTTGTGTTCTCAGTGCTAGCTCCTAGGAGCTGCAGGCACCACTCATTATTGCTTTCCAGTGACAAAAGTGATAAGAATGGTCAGCCCACGCTGCTGCAGAGCACTGGAGAAATGTATTTCTCCCTGAGGATGACTGATATTAAATTTTGTTTTTGTTCTATGTTTATATATGCTGCAAACTGTTGTTGAGGAAGAGGCATCTTATGTAATTTTTATGTGTTTTAAATATGCAGTTTGGACGACGTTCACACGTGGAATGCGCCCGGTTCTCTCCTAATGGAAGGTATTTAATCACCGGATCAGTGGATGGGTTTATTGTGTTCTGGAACTTCAACAGTGGAAAAATTTGTAAGGTAAATGTTTTTCACATTTTTAGACATATTCCCTTTTAATTTTGTTGCATGAATAGTAATAAAGTTGTTTTGCATTTGTTTGAATGACGTTTACGCATTACCCAACTTCTTACAATAAAAAAAATCAAGATTATAATTTCAAAACCATTCTCGTGATTAGTGGTATGCTTTAGGTTTGTGTTTTTAATGTTCCTTTGTTATTTATGGGTCTGTGTGTGCTGTGCATTTGTGTATAAATGGCATCCTGCAGGATCTCAAGTATCAGGCCCAAGAAAGCTTCATGATGATGGACGATGCTGTGCTGTGTATGTGCTTCAGTCAAGATGTAGATCTACTCGCCACAGGAGCTCAGAATGGCAAAATTAAGGTTAGTTTGGTCAAACAGTGTAAGAATCCAACTGATGTCTTCTTGTTTGAGTTTCAGCTTTGGTATGTTTATTTGAGTAGAAAATATACATGTTTCTTAAACATTGAAATATGTCATTGTGTATTGATGAGAAAGGTGTGGAAGATCCAAAGTGGCCTGTGTGTGCGAAGGTTCGAGAATGCTCACAACAAAGGGGTGACTTGTCTGAGCTTTTCAAAGGACAGCGACCACATCCTCAGTGCCTCACTTGACCAAACCATAAGGTGGGATACCACAGCGTCCACAGTGAGCTACCACATATCTATATTGACTTGACAAGTTAAGCAGTGCAATTAAAATTATTGTATGATTCATATTGGATGAATATGTGGAAAACATTCCATGCCATTGCTAAGTATGGTGGGGTACCCAAGTTGCTGTGGGTCATTTGTCTTTAAAAGACCCTGGGGACATTTTTAGAGTATATGTCATCATGGAGTTGTTAAAGTACAAAAAGAAAACACCTGGTGGATATTGATCTAAACCATACAGCAAAATCATCACATAAAGGTTTCAAAGCCCCCAAAATCAATCTTCTGTCATCATCATCTCTGTCCTACATCCTATGCAACACCTGCCAGTTGGTGAACTTAAAAAAAGGATTCAGGAGTCAGGAATGATTCAGGAATGATTTAGTCAGATGATCAAGATCCATCTCTCCCAGTAAACTCCAACCTTGAGAAAAGAATAAGAGCTTCTCCATTGGTAAAAAGAGGTTTTATCAAGTAGTAACCAAAAGGGCAATAGTAATTGTTTGACAAATAATTTTGTTAAAAAAAATATTTAAGGATAATTTTCCTCCTGAATATATAGCACACTGAGCATTATATTTAAAAAAATAATTTTTACCACTGAATTAAAAGTTTCCTTTAGTTTGAGATGTTTTAGACATATTTACTAGTTGTTATTTTATTAATTTTTTATGTTGTGTTTGTATATACATATTGCAGGCTTGTGCGTTATATACATAACACTTAAAGTATAACATCTAATGGCAGAAAATTTTGACTAAATTTGAAAATGAATTCTGGTAAATGTAGATGTGTAAAAAAGATAAAACTGAAATAGAGCAGATAAGCATTGTTCTTTGCAATGATCTGATTTCTGTGATTAAAACTTGGTCATTACAACAGCCTTAATTCTGAAACTGACTTCCTAAAGTAACCAAACATGAGGTGGGAGCTTTGTTCAGTTTCTGGAGTCTTGTGCAGAAGCAGGTTTCTCTGCAGTGGGAGGAAATCGAGAGATCTTACTGACCTGAAAGATGATTCATAAAGGTTTGGAAGATGCACATATAGGCATCGGCTCATGAAGGACGGCAGGAAGATGGGTGCTTTTTTATTTATTTATTTTTTATCAGTGTTTACTTTTACAGCCCACTGTAAATGCATAAGAAACAAAAGAGTGGGTGGGCAACAAGCTAAGAAAAAACAGATGAAAAATATTCAAGATGTTAGTGGTCTTCAGTTGTGTTACTGTGGTTTAATGTCTGACTCTTTTCAGAAGTAACAGACTACATCCATATTAATAACATGAATGGACATATTCCTGCATTTCAAACTTCGGTAAATATGAATCCAAACTAAAGTAACTATACACTTTACACAAAAACAACTTTCAAAGTACCGAATTAGCATCTGTAATCACCTATTTTAATCCACTTGCATAAGCAAATTTGCAAAGTTGCAGTGCCTTCAAAGTATTCTGCTTGTTCCAGACTTCCCCTGCACACGAACACTGACTCTCCTTTCATTTTGAGGGGTTGAATGTTATTCCTGACTCCTGGGGGGTGTGGGCTGAGCCTCGAGGTGGAGGCACATGTGCTGTGTGGGTGCAGCTGAGGTACCATGCGCTCAGGCACAAAGCAGCAACGTGTTTCTCCACCTCACGGATCATGAAGTCGAGAAAATTCCTCACTAGGAGTGAGTCTTCCTTTCCAGGAGACAAAGTGAATCAGTAAGCGTGAGGTGTTTTGTCATGGTTTAGCTCATCTGCACCCATTCACTCAGCAAGAGCTAAAAATAACTCAGTGGCTACACGCTTTGTCTGCTTTCAAGAATAATCCGCTCCTCCAGTTAAACAGAGGGTTTTAAAAAAAAAAAAGTAGTCATCGCTTTCCTTTATGTCATTCGCTTTTCAACATCATTTTCAGAATCCATGAGCTGAGGTCAGGCAAGACGCTGAGGGAGTTAAAAGGACATTCATCGTTTGTAAACGATGCGTGCTTCGCTCAGGATGGTTTTCACATCATCAGTGCCTCAGCCGATGGCACTGTTAAGGTATGATTTACATAAACGGTCTGGGTCCACACTCAGTTATGGCATATAAGATGTAATTTATGGTTCCTGTCAAAAGTTATACAATCATCCGGGGCATAGATATAATATTTTTGGAGCTTTTAAGGATGATTTGGTACAGAAAGGAATGATTTTACATCACACAACTTCAGGAACTTTTAAACACAAGAGTTGGATGCACAAGTTTGAATTTATTGTAGATATTTATGAATACATCCCTAAATATACTTATACAACCTAATTAATATTTGGTCTGGACCGTTTGCACATTGTCCACACACTTATTTAGATTCCTGGTAAAATTCTGCTTGGCAGAGTTAGCATAGTTCACAAATTTCCTCAAGTCATTCTGAATAAAAATTTTCTGGACAGATTAGGGAAAATGGATGTATTTTAACCACAGCGATAAAGAGTTTAAGCTGAATAATCGGTGCCAACCATGAAGCGTGAAGGTGTTAGAAGGTGATGGGGTTTGTTTCCCTGCCAGCCCTGCAGTGGTGGAGTAACGAAGAACTTCTTCCAAATTCTTCAGCTTCCCATCAAATTATAAGTAGAAACTTTTAATTAACTGTGTGTTCAACTGGGCAACAATGTCAAACACTTGATTGGAATAAAGTGGCTTTGGAATGGAAAAGTTGGCTAATTAAGCTATTGAAATGACTCCAATCTCAACTCCACTGAATGTAATGTACCACTCTTAAAAAGAAAAGTGGTTAAATATTCAGGCAGGATTATGACCAGACTTTGTTGATGGATACAGAACGTGTGTGGCTTCTCTGCAACTTGCTAAGGGACATTTTGTGTGTGTGTGTAGGTGTGTGTGTGTGTGTGTATCTGAGCCTGTATGCACAATTATGACCCTGTTTGCATTAGAGAAAACCAGCAAGTAATTCACACTTGCACCCAGTTCTTGTTTTAAAAATGTCATTCAACTGTGTTTGGTTCAAATGTTTATGACAAAAATGAGTTCCTGTAAACTTCTGACTAGAAGTGTTAAGATGGAAAATATTTCTTCCCAGATTTGGAACACAAACTCCTGCGAATGCATTCACACGTTCAAATCCCAGTCAATGACGTCAGAAGTCCCAGTCAACAATGTGATTCCTCTTCCCCAAAAGCCTGAGGAGTTTGTGGTGTGTAACCACTCCAGCACAGTGGTCATCATGAACATGCACGGCCAGGTGAGAGCATCATTTGACTTTGTGGATTTAAAAAAAAAAAAAAATCAGTGATGAAAACATCTCTCTTCAGCCTGCTAGAACGTTTTCAACATGCATTATATCTACAATTTACAATGAAGGCATTGAGTCTTACTCAATGCACACAGGTAGTTATGCACAAAGAAGAAACTGTGTCTGCTAAATTGCTGGGGAGATTAAAACACAAGTTGCCAATATTGCGTGTAGAATTTTGGAAGATTAATACTTGTTATCTGGTCGTGATGCCTTCCTCGTGACAGAAAGTGCCTAATTAACAAAACTGCAGCTTAAAATCGATGCAAGGAAAACAGATAAGTAAACAAATGTAGCGGTCCAGAAAGGCTCCAGCATCTCATATTTTCAGGGTTTCAACAAATACTTTATAATATCAGCATTGATATTTCTTAATTTTCCCAAGAGTTCCCAGTGCAAGCTTGGGTGAATGGACAGAGGTAACTAAATACAACATTTATACAGTGAAAAAGCAAATAAAAATACACTGTGGCTGTGTGGGTAGAGTAGTCGTCTTGCTATTGGAAGGTTGTAGGTTTGATGTCGATGTGCCTCTGGGCAAGACACTTAACCCCAAATTGCCTACCGATCTGTGTATTTGTGTATAAATGTGTGCATGAGTGTGAATGGGTGAATGTGACTCCACTGTAAAGTGCTTTGAATGGTCAAAATGACTGGAAAAGCGCTATTTAAGTTCAGTCCATTTACCATAACTATTCTTGAAAAAATTTTTATTTTTCCATACACTAAAGAAACTTAAATCAGTTTTCGAACTTTTCCACAATCTGCCACAATCTACTGTTGTCTTTAGGAATACAACAGTAATGTGTGTCACAGCCCTTCTGTCATCTAAATTAAAGAAAATAAAAGTTTGAAGAGTGAATTAAAATCTAATTACTGTCTGAAGTTCTTTTGACTATTAAAGTGTTGAAGCTTTCAACGAAGTTGTGTACTAAACACTTAATGAGAAAAATAATAAAAAATAGTTATTAAAGATATCTGTTATGTTTGTCCAACCTCCCAGGTGTCTGAGGGATCTTCTTATGACATGTTAAGGTTTTTAATTACTTCTACAAGGAAAGCAGAACATCAAATAAACTTCAATAAGCTGTAACTTTTTAGTGAACCTGTTCTAAACAGTGTTTATCCCCTAAAGTGACAGAGGAGTTAACATTTAAAACAATTTATAATATTTCACTCGTCTAGTCCTACCAATTTATAGCGTGGTTGTTATGGAAAGGTTAATTTCCTTCCTTCTTCCTCCTCAGACAGTGAAGACTTTCTGTTCAGAGCAGCCAGAGACAGCAGGCTTTGTGTGCTGCACTGTGTCACCCCACGGGGAGTGGATCTACTGTGTGGGGGAGGACAGTGTGCTGTACTGTTTTAACTACACGACAGGGAGGCTGGAGAAAACGCTGACTGTAAGCCCCTCTGCTCATACCCAACAATTATTTTTGAGAAAAACCGTTAGTGGGCCTCGACTCCCTATTTTGCTGTCTCATTGTTGTGCTAACATCTTTCAGCAAGTGCAGTTAGGGGAGCTGGATGTCTGTAGGTGGGGGAAATGAGAATGGTTATTGATCTCCATTTCTCTGCACCCACAGGTTCACGACAAAGATGTAATTGGCATCACTCACCACCCACATGAGAACCTGATTGCCACATTCAGCGAGGATGGCCTGTTAAGGCTGTGGAAACCTTAAGCTGTCACCTGCATCCTGCTGTGGAGGAGCTAGGCAGTTGTTTGCAAAGTTCAAAAGCATTCAGATCAACTCAAAGGGATAGTTCAGAATTTTTTTATGTGAATTTCTTTAAACATCCTACACCAATATCTCATCTGCAGTTCAACAACTTCATCTTCATTTATTATAAGTCTAGATTCATCCTAAAGGATAAAGCTAAAGGTGATTATGAGTGAAACCAAAGCGGACTTCGTCCTTCTTCCCAATGTATTGTGTTTACTGAACGCTCACTTGACCTTCAAAATCAGAAGATAGAAAATAGAATTAGAAAAGCAATGCTTGAGTACAAACAGAAGATCTCACATTAACATAAGCTGTAGGTGTGTCTGGTGCACATTTAGTAAAAACATACTCTTTCTTCATTTAGTGAAGTTACTCAGTGGGTAGTGTAGCGAGAAATGTTACTCAAGTGTAGTGATGCTTCATGATAATATTACTCAAGTAAAAGTAAAAAGGGCAGAGTAGTAAAATTATTCCACAACAGTTTTTTTTCCCCTAAAAAGTAACTCATGTAATCGTAACTGAGTAGATGTAACTAGCTACTATCCATCTCTGCTTTTAAGAAAGCCTCACTTCAAAAATCCTGAACCATCCTACTAAGAGTAATATGGTGTTTGTTTTAAACTTTTTTATATTGATACAAGTTTTATTAAAGTGAATTTTACATTTTTAAAGCAAGAAGTTCATGATACAGAATTAAAGAATCAACCATGTATTTCTTATTTGCCTTAATATTTAAGGTTAGGCTAGGTTTTTAACTGTTTTTAGTTATTAATATTTAAATATATATATATATATATATAAACTTACCATTTGACAGCTGTGTGAGCTTTGTCAACTCTGCCTAGGACCTTCATGATGCTCTTTGTGAGTCCAACTTCACTAGTGCCACTTGAATCCAACACTCTCATCTCTTCTGTCTCTTAACAGACATGAAAATGCACGGTGGTGAACTGTTGTGAGATTATTTACAATAGAAACTGCCTAATGTTTGGGCATAAATAATATCAGGTATTTGATGCTTTCCTGGCTTTGGTTTGTACAGATGCTTCCCTTCCCACCCTAACTTTCTCTGTGATTTATCTGCATGCTACCTCAGTTCACCGCCTTGCAGTGGATCTAGAATGATTCAGAGATATGCATGCTTAAAAACGGCAGAACTCACCTGAGTTCCAGTCTCTATTCTGTTAGCGATTGCAGCATCATTTTGTTGTACTTTCCTGTGCATGCATACATGTACATGCCCGCAGGTAAAAGACTGTCCACTATTTATTATCTGTGATGTTATTTGTTACTGTAGTGTGAAGTCATTGCACTCTATTTTTTGTATATTTGCTATATTGTGAATATCATACAGTCTGCCACAGGAAGAAAAAAGAAGTACAAATAAATTCACACATTCAAAATTGCTGCATTTAAGGTCTATTTGTAAACTCAAATTGGTGTCAAGTTTGTTCTGTAATTAGAGTTCAGTTGCTTTTCTCAACACAATTGGCAGAATTTGGAAAAGAGCACAAATCCACATATGGGATCAAATAATTGATTGAATTTGTGTGACAAAAACATGTAGCTGGTAATATGGGGTGCTAAAATACAGTTCATTAAAATAACTGGTGATATAATCACATTATTTACTTCACTACACGTTACGATTTACAAAATGGTTGCACAAACACAACAGTGAATCCCACTGGCTATGGTTTCAAATGTTTTAGTTGACAAGCTATTATTGATACCAACAGCTTGCCATACGGGAGAATCAGCGTTGAGTCAGAATAAATATTGAGCGAATGTGAGATGTAACACAGCCTTTAAACACACACACACACCATAAATAGTTGATTCACAACGATGTGCTCACATTAACCTCACTGCGTGCCCAGGTGGGGGCGCAAATATAACACCATAGAAAGGAACAAGCAAACAAAGCCACTTCTTTAGGCATCCATGTCAGCAGGGGGAGCCAATGCGCACTTGAAGCCTCACATAGAATATACTTTTTATTGAATTATCTTGGATTTAAATTAAAATTGCCGACAGTTCCTAAATGCTTATTTCTGTCAAAAACCTTTGTGCATTTTTGGTTAACATTTGTTAGCTGCTTCCCAGCATCAAGCTGCTAAAAAGTTTCTTCAAATCCGTAAAAGTTCCCCGTCATTCATTTTCTAGTTTGTCCTTTTAATGAGATGGCTGTAAGGAGTGTAGACTAACTGTGCACATCCCTTCCCCCACCTGTTGCTAGCTTGATGAAAGGAGCCCATCACACTTTTTCTCAACAAAGAAGAAAGATTTCTTGATGGTAAAAGTGTGTTGTGGAAACCAGAGGAGCAGAATCCATCACTCTTGTCCAAGATAGCTCATGTGGTAATGAATGTACAGTAATATTTTAGTAGCAGAAGGCAGCTTTTATATCTTAACTGAAATTAATTTGATGTTATACATTTTAATGTTTGTGTTAATATCATGAGTCTTTGAAATTCAAACTCAAAGTTGTACATTGAAAATCTCACACCAGCTTGTTACCATTGTGAACTTTTGCCCAGCACTACAGCGTGACTAAAGTTTCCCAGATATCATCGCAGATCAGACCCCAAAATGATATTTATTAACAAAACATGATCACAAACATTCTTGGTCCAAACATCGATTAAGTTAAAATTAAAACTCGAGTTAACTTATCTCAGTTTTACCTTCTCAGACTTTCAGAAACAGACCTGCTGTCAGAAGCAGATCTCTTGAAGGTGCCCGAACAGAACGGTCATACAATATTCAGGGAAAAGATCATCACTTAAACTAACTGCATAATCAAGTTACTTCAAGTTGAGTTATGATAAGGCGTTGAAACAGACACACACACTTCAAACTCCCCCATCTTAAATCCCTCCCTAGATCTGACCAGGTTGCACAAGAATAAGACACAATTATCAACTTCGGTACCAACATCAAAACATCAAAATATGCAACGTTCTACTTTGACTTTTCATCTCAGTTCCACATGTGAATGCAATATTTTCTTCTGATTTCAAGACCATGCAATTACAGAGAGGATTCTGGTACTGGTTAATCTTTCTTTGACAATGTAGGTACAACAGGCACTTTATACCCATGTTTTTTTTGTTTGTTTTTTTTTTAAGAACTGTTTTAACAAATATTACCAGCATGAACATAAATTACCATTACCAATTTATCTTCAAATTGTCCAGAAAACAGTTGCTTTCAAGGAACTGGAAGGTTTTAAACATCTGCAAATTGTTTTCTTTCGTAAAATAATTTCACATAGAAAACAGTCCGATATCCAACCCAAGACAGTAATTGAACCCAGAAGAGGTAAAATACTAAAGTTAAATATTAGTTTGAAATATCTACAATTTAGTGGCTTGAACCTAAAACAGTACTGCTCCCTTTCTTCAAACTCACATCTTCCAGTCATATTTTTAAGATTGTTTAGAAATGTTTTAAAATAGCCCTTTAAAGGGTAAACCAGCAAAAAAAAAAAAAAGTATCAAGTATCAACATAAATCTGCCTTGTCCTCCATCTGAACTTTGGGTCCTCAAAAACAATTAACAGAGTCATTAACGAGCTGTTCACGACCACAGATTAAGCAACACCACAATAAAAAAAAATAAAAAAATTTAAATGAATGTTGGCATCGGTTTTAGTGTAAATGCAAGTAGAGTTTTTCTTTTCTTTTAAAGACACTGTGATACCAGCCCTCATGTTTAACCACAGTGCTACAGAAAAAAAAAGAAGAAAGAATTGAAATATGGACCCATAAGGAATGAGCAGTCCAACATCGAGTCCAAAACCAATTAGGTGAAAAAAAAAGAAGAGTGAGCCAGGACTCTTAAGACTGAGCTAGAGGGGAATTTCAAACTAAGACAGAGTTACCGGATGAAAAGGTGCACAAACTTTCAACAAGGTGCATTGCATCAGAAATGGGGGATTTTGGAAAAGGCAGAGTCTCAAGCTGGGGTTTAAGACGTGTGGCACTGAACGCCCCCGGTGCTGGCGTAGTCGTCCTCGTCCATGTAGTAGTACTGATGTCTGTGTCTTCTTCTGCTCTCCAAGTCACAGTCCTCCAGGTCAGCGTAGATGTAGAGGTCCTCGTCCATGCTGTCCGTCTGCTCTGTGTCTATCTTTCCGGGGAGGTAACGCTCGAGCTCCTTCAGCTTGTGCTTGGGGAGGAAATTGGCTGGTGGGAACACCACCTAGTGGACATAAGCAGAGCACTGACTCAGGGAGGCTGTATACACACACTTTCTGTAATTGTTGTTTTAAGAACCTTCAAAAAACAAAAACAAAACATTTTTCCCTTCTACATTGCAATTATGCTCTACTTTGCTCCTGTCTGTCACATAAAATCCCGTACGACTCAAACAGGAATTACTGTAGATATTTCCTCAGATGTGTCATTTTCACATGAATAAAATCCTAATTTATTCTTGACCAGTCTATAGTGAAAAGATGCAATGATTATGCAAACAGGGTAGTTCAAAACAGGGATATTATTAACTACTGCAGCTGTTTTTCTGTGCTCAAGATCTTAGTATTGATTTAATTCACAAGTTGAGCCTCTCCTACCTTAGCGGCGATGGTAATGCTAACTAAAGCTAGCATGACATAATCTGTAGGCCTGTCACAATAACTAATGTTAAAAGTTATTGTGATAAATGGTAACATTATTTTGAGATCATTTTTAAATAATATAATAGCATAATGCTAGTATTCTCTCTAAAAGAGAAATAAACTTTAATTTCAAACAAACATTTAATGCTGGAACTGGAAGAAAAATTAAATATCCAAAATACATAAAACAATTTAAACAACAAATAAAGTGATACTGAAGTCTCTGTCAAAAACAACATTTTTATTCAAGAAGAGTGGCTAGTTGACACCAAAGCACCAGACGTAAGCCTTGCCTCATCCAGTCATTGGTAGAAAGAGACAAACAAGAAAAAAAACCCCAAATGGAACATTTCTATGCGAATGAAAATGACGAAGGTTGTTTTAATTTACTAGGATATTAATTGATATATTGCTTTTTGTAACAGCAATAACCGCAGACAGTTGTTAAAAATATTGCCGAGGCTTGAACATTGTGATCTGTCCCAGTTTGGTGAAGCCAATGAGTTTCTAATCCTACAGGGAGAATGAACACGTGAAGCTCTGTCCAAAGATTTTAAACAAGAACAACTAAAATAACATATTTACATGATTATATGAACATAATACATCTAACTAATGATTGTGGGGAATGACTAACCATTACTGTTAATATCTAACTAATATCTATGTTAGTTAGATATTAAGCCCTTTTTTTACTGCCTGATGCTCTGGAAGAGCTGTGTCAGTCTGCTGTCAAGGAGCAGGAAGGATTAGTCTGCTTTTATTGAAGTGAAAATAAAATCCTACAGCTCTTACCGAAAAGTGAATAATAAGACGTCCCTTCTCAAAAGGTCTGCGATACATAGGCATCCCCTCGCTGAGGACACACTTGGTGTCTCCAGGCCTGATTAGTTCCCCTGTAGTTGGAAACAGAAGGAGATTGGCTATAGCAAACTTGACAGGATATTCCATCAAGAGTCTTTAATAAAACTCAGAAACAATAAATACGTTTCTGCTGCTCTACTACAGAAGATCAGGGCCTCATGCACAAAGCGTGCGTGCAAGCGCACAAAAAATGTGCGGCGCCATATTTTACGCACCAGTTGGCATGTGTAAAAATGAACTTTGGGTCAAAGTGTGCGTAAATATAAGCGCACACTTTCGCTGGCATGAAAATGTGCGGCAGCCACGCAAACCTTTTCTGTGGACAATATCAAACTACGAAGTGTCAAAACTCACCTAAATACACTGAATTCTGACTACATTCGGTGTTATTTAGACCAAGAAGCATCAAACCCGATATTTTTTATGATTTTAATATTTTATTGTTTAAACGTAAACGATGAAACTGAACCGCATTTATCCTCAGACAACATAACACGCACACAAAATAAAGAAAATAAAAATAAAAGGATGTGAAAACCTCACTCCAATGTAAATAGTACTTTTCCTCAGTTTTTGTCTCATAAAGATGTAACGCTTCGGTCCGTGCGCCGAAGCGCATGAAATACATCGATGGGGTAATTTCCTTCTCACTAAAAAAATAAAACGGGGTTGGATCAGCAGATTAACTCCAACCTGCTGATTAAAAATAATCAACAGGTCTGACTATTTTTAAGGTGATCAAGGTGTGTATGCAATCACACGTATATAAGTAGCTGCGCAAAGGTGAGCCGCGTAATTGTGGAGCGCTTTGGCTCTGATGGAGAACATGGCCAATGGAAGGATTCAGAGGGATCGTTTGTTCAGAGATCATATTGATCTGCTGAGAAATGTTGATGATGGTTTATGAGCGTCTAGATTGCACAGCATGATCATCCTGGATCTCTGAGCAAAACTTTAAGAAGAGCCGTGCGGTACCGGTACCGGCTGCAGTCATCCTTCAGTCGAGCCATTCCCGCTTTGTGAATGCGCCTTATGGACATAAAGCATCTTTATTCTGTAAATGTACAACTCATGCACATGATTCTACTATTTAGAATAAACGTCCACATTCCCCACTGTTCAAACAGGCATTTGCACGATCTTAATTTGGATTTTTTTTTTCTTTAAAATCTATTTTTATTTTTGTGAGGTGACATTATGTGCCCTCAAAGTACCTTTTAAATAAAATATATTATTCTTATTGTTATAAATACTTATACTGCTTCAAGATGGCGGCGCGCATAGACGCAGCGGCTTTGTGCTCACCAATTTTTTTATCTCAATCTCGTTGTAATCTGTTGATGACAATGACAAATAAATCTTATCTTAAACAAGGACGTTGCCATGGTTATTGCTTAACGTGGTAGCAGACTTCCGGGTATTTATACTAATTTACATATGTATTTATGGAGGCGACAGAGCGGGCCAGCAGCTGCGCTCCATTTCCCGCAAATTAGGATTTATAAAGGAAAGGTGCGCGGCCACGTGTGTGCACACGGCTTAATGCATCCGATTTTTTTTGTGCGCTGCACTTTTCTAATTTTTTCCGTTCGCCATGTTTTAGTGTGAAAACTGCACACACCTTATGCATGAGGCCCCAGGTGATTCACAGCTATTTCCATGTAAATCCAGTCCAGTCTTGAATACTTTACAAACTCCCACAGGTTGATCAACTTAAACCCTTTAGAAACAACTAAATAAATTGCATTTTCAATTATTAAACCAGATCGTCATGTGAGATCCGAGAAATCCAGGTTGCTGTGTGTTTGATGGGTACATTTACCTGGATGAGACGTAACGAGGAGAGTCCTGCTGTCCAGTGTTTGAACCGGCCTCTTAAAACCACACAAAGCCTCAACCAGCTGTAACTCCATCGACATGAGCAGGTCTTCTCCTCTCCTGAGGACAGAAACAACTTTAGCAACTAAGGTCATTTCATTTTGACGTTTCTGAGCAGACAACACATTAAAAGACAAAATAACATGTTACTATTCCTGTCTCACTTATGTAGTTTTCAAATTTTGTACACATATTGTTGTAACGCCTTATAATGTAAACCTTGCTAAACTAACCTACAATGTCCAGAAAAACATGTCTTTTCCTATTTTGTTTTGTACCTGGTGAAAAGTGCATGTTCTTGCTGGTCGAGGACGATTATGATATCACCTGGTTCCAGCCCTGGCTCCTGGTCCCCTTCACCATGAAAAACTATTTTCTGCCCATCTTTCATTCCTGTGGAAAAACATCAGCTCACGAGTTCAACTGTCGGCCTCAGCAACTTTACAGCACTTTTTGGTTTTTAAACAGACTCATTAAGTCACACCTTTGTCAACGTGAACCTCCAGAATCTTTTTCTGTCGCATGATCTTGCGTCCTGCGCATGTTTTGCAGCGGTCCTTCTGGCTGACTCTCTGTCCTTGTCCCTGACAGTTGTGGCACACAGTGGAAACCTGCTGCACCATACCTGGGAGCAACTGATGCATGCGTACCTGCACACCCGTGCCATGGCAGGACATGCACATCTGTGCAGCTCCTTTACGACTTCCACGACCTGCCATGGAGGAAAAGGAAAAACTAAAAAATAAATCATCAGCACTGTGGAAAAATATAGAATACAAGCACATTCTTGACATGGGATAGGAGTGGCATTTAAATAATCATGTATTTAAATGGATTTTGTGGGAATCTATGTGATGTACCAACATATATTAGCACATAAGTGTGAAGTAGAATTGAATCGTTTTCAACATTTTATTACAAGCAGCTCAGGAATTAAAAACAAGCAAGAAAGACATTTTGTCACCAGCTTAAAAGGTTGTTGCCATACTAATTGAATTCAACATTTTGAACCTGTTCCAACAAAGAACCTTTTAAATAATTACTTGGTTTGACATGCGAGTCAGTTAACAGTTAACTTCCATCATTCCAGAAGCACACTGGCCACCGAGGAGCTGGAGGAGGCCTCAACCTTTTCCTCAGATAACGACTCCTTTGTGTGTTTTAATGATTTGCCTGCTGAAAACATCCCTGCTTTTTGATGTTTTCACAGATTCTCTGCCAAAGGTAAACCTTAGAGACATGGTGGAAACTAAAGGTCATTCTGCATCAGAGTGATGACACAACTGTAGATGAAATATGGCTATTAACCTCAAACGCACACAATATTTCATGAGCTTGTGAGTTATAGCAGACGGAGAATCTGAAAAGGGCAGTTTGTGAAGGCGACTGTGTGAATGCTGATCCGCCGCAGCATCAGAAAAAGGCTTTCAGCACCACATCTAGCTTTTATATTAAACTTGAGCTACTAAGGATTTTCTTTTTGTTATTAAACATCGATACCTAAATGTTATTTGCTCTGCTGGGTAAGTTATGCTCATGACATCCACTAAGAATTACGAAATGATTTTTGGTGACAACACAATGTTGGTCTTATGAGATTGGGAAAAATGTTTAAGCATTAAATCACTATTTTTGACCCAAGACAAAATAAAAAAATCTAACTTCTAATTCCTAACTTCTTTAATCTTCATAAAATAGTACTTTTAACATTATAGAAGAAAGGTGTTTTATCTTGATTGAGGGATTTGGAGTCTTACCGTAAAAATTTTAAGTTCATGCCACAAGTGGAATAGTGGATTAGTTTTTGTCAATAATAATGACTGCTTTAGTTTTTGACAGTAAACAAACACCATCATTCAATGAATAATACAAACTACTTTGTGTATAATAAGAATATTTTTGCAAACCTCAGGACTTAAAACTGCAGAAGTGTTTACCTTCACATCTCTCACAGATGCAGTTCTTCTGTACAGAAAGTTTTCTTGTTGCTCCGTTGTAAAGATCTTCCAAGGTCACAGTGATTTGATGAACTATATTCTTTCCTGTGGTGAAATAAAACACATCACTGTAAAACATTTCACAGGCTTTGGGTATAAGATTCACAACAATTATGCACCTTAATATCTACATAAAAAGGCTTAATTTTGGGCAATAACTTGGAAAATATTTTAGACAACTTACATACATCATCTAAAGATCTGTCACCAACCTTTGATTACTATCTGTTATTTATTGTGTGCAAAATCCACTTTGTTCTTCAATTTTCTAGGGTCAGTTCACTAGACTGATATGTTGTAAGAAAACCCATCAAAATTCTTACATGATTCTGTTGAGCGAAGCTTCACAAAATATTTTATAGTGATGGTGTGTTGTATACTATTACCAGGGTCTCTACGCATCTTTATTATTCTAAACTTTCCAGACTCAAATTTACAGCATTCTCGATCAATTTTCAGCCCATTTTAATTGTATAAATACGAACATTTAGTACAAATATACAGAAGCTATTTCAACAGTGGTTTGGTTTTATGCATATAAAATGCAACCACCAAGAAAAACTCAATGCATAAGTAAGTGGAAGGGAAAAAAAAAAAAACGAGAGCAAGGAACAACCTTTCTTCGTGTTTTTTCTAATTTATCTTCCAAGATTCAGCCAACATCATGTTTTTCTACCAAACATCTATTTGTGAATGAATCCACTATTGCTTCCCAGTATAGTGAAAACCGATGACTTGCGTAGCACCATCTTATTTTCATGACAATACATCTTGAGAGGGGCAATACAATGCCAGACGGAACACTTCAGAAAATATAGCTCCTGTTTCTCAACATGAAAAAGCAGCACATTCAAACATCTGACAAGTTCATCACTCGTCTTTCTTAATGTTCAGAAGGAAGAAAATATGACAGGTTTGGGAATTACTAAAAGCTAAAAATAAATCCTACAAGAAACTTTTTGAAGGCAACAGTGGCACTAACCTTCCTGCTCTGTCCTCTAGTGGCAAATGTTATGAACTACATTACACAAGAATCCTATTGTTTGCCCAATTCTGCATACCACTGTATATATCAGCACCAACCACCTTTATCTGGCAGATAAATTAACTTTTTTTATTTGTACTGTTCATTATTATACAATATTTGACATTATTTTCCTTTCTCTTAATAGAAATTCTGATGTGTATTATTTAGAAATACTACGCAGCATTCACTTCATGTCTTCAGGAGCCACTGTGAGTTTTTCCAAACATTTGCTCTCACCTTTTCGTTCTCTGTGCATTCGACTACCTCCACCAAAAAATAGGTCAAAGATATCCATGGGTGATGTGAAACCACCGCCACCACTGCCGCCGCCTGTTCCTCCTTCTTTTATAGCCTTTTCACCTCCACGGTCATACACCTCTCTCTTCTTGGCATCAGACAGAACCTCGTATGCCTGCGAGATCTGTTTGAACTTCAGGGGGAAAAAAAATTACAAAAAAAAAAAAAAAAAAAAAAAACAAGATTAAAAAACCACCACAACTGCTGTGGTTATTGATAACAACATCAAGGGGACAAACCTTTTCCCCTTCAGTAGGGTTTTTGTCAGGGTGATACTTCAAGGCTAATTTGCGATAGGCTTTTTTAAGTTCATCTGGAGTTGCATTGGGTTTCACACCAAGTGTGTCATAAAAGCCTGTTTCTTTCACCATCGTTGCCTCTTTCAGATGATCTTAAGAAACGGAAAAAGAGAAAAAAAAAAACATAAGTGTCAAGAATCATATCTTGAAGTACCCAATGAAATTAACTTAGTCTGTCAGTGCATAGCAACATCAAAGTATAAATTTTAAGAGAATTTCAAAAGACAAATTTTGGTAAAAATTAAATTCTCGTAGTTTAAATTGAGTGTTTCTCTTCAGAACCTAACAAATCCAACTCTTCCAGCTCAGACAAAATACCCACATACAACAGGCAATCCAGTACACACAGCACCATCTCCTGTTCCAAGTGTTTTAAACGCTAGTAAACTCCACAGGGAGTGAAACAATGTGGGGCTTTTTTGGACACAACTTGCTATGAACATTTGAACTCTTGTCAGAAACTTCAACTGTTGTGTGAAATGACCAAGTTTAAGCCTTTAAACACATGCTTTCCCCCTTTTATTCCAGTAGCTAAATCTCATGAGTACAGTTACACTGACACAAAACTGTTACCCCCAACAATCTCCTTAACATTTCAGGGAAGCATTGTTTTGTTTACATTTTTAAGTTGATGACATGAACCATCATATTATATGAACTAATATTTAATAAGTATTGGTTATTTCAAAGCCATACCTCAATGACAACATACTGAAGAAAAGCAACTTGTTTTACCTGGCAAAATTTTCTCTGCCACTTTAACTGGGGAAGAAAAAAAAAATCGTACTTCATGGTAAGGAATGTGAAAGCTTGGGCTAAATAAAAGGACAGTTATTCTAAAAATAACTGAAATCACCTAAAAATCAACCCATTCATGCAAGTTTGTAGAAAAATCATATAACAGTACATAAGAAAGTTAGAAATTAAGCCTTTTTTGGTAATGTTTCAGGGAATTTTAGACTTAAAATGCTGTAACTTAACGTTTGCATAATTGAAGTCCTCCTTAGGTTTTTTTTTTCTTTTACAACACAACGCAAATAATTTCCACAACAGATTGATTTCCTTTTTGTATTTTGGCAAGCGTTTGTTTATGACAAGATTCATTCATGAATGATTTGGTAGTTATTGGTCGTCGTATTCATAAATCAACAAACGTTACACGTTTCGCGTTAAGCGATTTATAAAATGTGCCAAACTGATCTCTAGTCGTTAGGTTGAATCTGGGTGCCAATTAAGGCTTAAGTTTCGATTCATAATAACAACATTGGTGAAACTAGTTTTGAGTATTTCCTAGATATAATATAGCTGGGGTTGGGGTTTTTTTTTAGAAGAAAGATTCCTGGGCAATTGCAAGTGTTTTTCTACGATTGTATATGATTTAATGTGCCTGAGTATTAACCTTCCACACAATCGCAGGTTAAACCGCTGGTTGGATCGGCACATAAACTGAAACTGATGAGGCCCTTCGTAGCTAATTTAGCTACTTGACCAGGTCAAATCTAAACTGCTAGCTAGTATACCCATCTGGCCTTTGACCACGCTAAGCACAGCTGACAGTGACAGAAATAAAACGTGCGATAATAACTGTTTTCCGACCTTAAATGAAGACAACAAGCGGCAGCCTCACAGAAAGCCTTTCTTCCAGAATCTTCTGACCCGCGTGCCAGGCGAAAACACACCAGCCCAGTTCACGTTATAATCTCGCGAGACGTTAGCCCAGTCATCACCAAGCGGGAACTGCAACTTATATCTTGCTAATGGTAAAAAAAAGATTTAAAAAATGATAAAATGCCTATTTGCTGGCTTGTCAGTGAAGAAGGTACCCATAAACCAATCCCGTTACCTCATTTACGTGCGGTTGTTGTTGGGCGAGGCCCAGAAACGACAATTAAAGACAAGAAATGCTCTCGGCAGCAAGGTACCCAACACCAGTTTGTATGCTAGCATCTGTGTGCTATATTGCTTAGAATGCTACTTACTCGATAAACATGTTGGTGCAAAAGTAGCAACGATCACTGCCAGGTTTTTGGGTCAGTAATAAAATCCTATAACAGCATAGTGGGTAACAGGTAAAGTAGGAAATTTTGGGGTGGTAAATATTTTAAGAAAATGTTTTTTTCTTTATTTATGTTTATTGGCTCTCATGCATTTCACCTGTTAAGGTGGAAAGACTTGTCTTTTTAGGGAGGAGTGTGACTCTTTTAGGGATTGTGTTGCTGTATTTATAGTTTGGTTCTATCAGGGGTCATAATCGCTAATAACTTTAAACAGCTTTTTGCTGGAGTTGGAGTCACATAACCATATTTCATTAAAGTGGACGGAATTGGGTTAGACATAATCTCCCACCGTTAAGGTGGGTTTTAAATGTGCTATAGAAAATGACTCCTTTGTGTATCTTTGAAGTCAAGTATAAAATGTATAAAATGTGAATGGGGAAAATGTCCAGCACCTATATAATATTTTGTGAAGGTATAGTGATAATAATGTAGAGACACATTCTCTAATTGAGCTTTACCTAAATGACCGCTATCCCTTCCTTCCCAGTTGAACTGAAAGCTGAGTGCAACAAAGGTTATGTCAAAGTTAAACAGGTAAGACTGCAAAATTTTGATTCATCACGTTTGCTGAAACATTTTTTGGATTAAAATTCCTTTACTGCTTATGAACTAATTCTTACTTTCACAATTTTGTTTTTTCTTTTTTAAAGCTGGGCTTAAACCCCACCTCAGTAGACCTTGTGGTGGTGGGGAAAGGCAATGAGGTCAGAATAAAACCTGGACAGAAGCTCCATGTTGTTAATCAGCTTTACCCGTACACCATACAGTTCAAAGAAGATCTCTCTGGGCACCACAGCAGCATCAAAAGTCCAAGAGATCAAACATTGGAGAACAGTGATGGCCAGAAAAATGTTCAGACTCTAAAAGCTCCTAAGCAGAACACAAATGGCTCTCCATCAGTACGTCATGCAGAAAACACAAAAACAAATGTGAGGAAAAATATGTCCTTGTGCTTAAGATGTTGCTTTTATTATTTTGATTGTGTTGCAGTCTGTTGAACATGTAACAAGATTAAATTTAAAAAATTTTGATTCCTCATCTGTTGTAGGAAAATGTCAGACATTGGAGCCAAGGTCTGAAAACTTCAATGCAAGATCCTCAGATGCAGGTCGGTACCTTAAAAAAAAAATGATGTAAAACCTCGGTCATGCTTTCCCACAGCCTAATTTGTACCCTGAAGTGAAACTTTCTCTGCTTTTCAGGTTTACAAGGATGATAAGGTTGTTGTGATTACAGACAAATACCCCAAAGCTCGCTACCACTGGTTAGTCCTTCCATGGCAGTCGATTCCCAGCCTGAAGGCTTTACGTGGAGAGCACTGTGATCTTCTGAAACACATGCAGCAGGTTGCTGACCGCATGATCCAGCAGTGCCCAGATTCCAGCACACTTCGGTTCCGGTCAGGTTACCACGCTATCCCAAGTATGAGGTAAGCAAAGGCTGTGTTATTACTCCTGTTACCTAGCAATGTGACTGCTGTTGGTAAAAACCTGAACAGCTAATGACTGTTTTTTTCAGTCATTAGCTGTTTATTTACATGATATTGGCTTCATATTTTCAGATAAACTTGTAAAGTCTACTGGAATACAACATGTCTCTCGGCCTTTACAAACAGTGTTCTGTTTCTACACTTACATTTTTGAAATCTTTAAATGTCTTTTTAGTTTATTATATCAGGAAAATATACATTTCATGTTGGTCATAAACTTCACCAACATGTTCATGTTCACAAAAGATATTTATGTTAATGCCGGATCTGATCGAACAGATAAAGAAATGCTTATTTACTTTCTTTTACAGTCACATCCACCTCCATGTGATCAGCCAGGACTTTGACTCTCCTTGCTTGAAGAACAAGAAGCACTGGAACTCTTTTACAACGGAGTATTTCATTGATTCTGATGGTGGGAATACATTTATGTCTGTTACCATTTTATGCATATTTCACTGTATTTAATAGCTTAACTACAGTATTTGAAAGAATGCATACTCTATTTTTCCCCCCAACAGATGTTATTCAGATGCTTGAGACATGTGGAAAAGTCACTGTTAAAGAAGGTTCCAGTGAATTGTTGAAACTACCTCTCCGCTGCCATGTGTGCCACAAAGAGTTTCCTACAATACCTTCTCTGAAGGAACACTTGAAATCTCACTTTCCCAGATAATTATGTGACCTTAACATAGAAGTAAACACATGTTTAATGGTGTTTAGTGTATTTTTCTAAAATGTTGTTTTGCATTAAGTGTTGTAATTATGCAAGTTGAAAACTTGTCACTTGTTTTGTACATTTTTGAAAATGTACAAAAAAATATGCTTGTCTAGAGTGCATTGGTCAGTCCTAAGTCAAATGTTGATCCACTCTAACTTTATTTTTGTTTGTACACTTCATTTTCAGATAGGTTTAGTTCTTCATTCTGATGCAATAAACGTTTTCTAGAGACTTTATACACTTTTCTTCAACTCCTGTATTATGTTCTGAAAGAAAACAGTTTTATGCCATCCTTAAGGAAGAAGTTCTGACCGTTTGAAATGCTTTAGGTCTATAGATAACTTGCTGTTTTTCACAGTGAAAATCTAAAAAAGTATTTGTATTACTTCAGATATGCTGTGCTTTAAAAATTACATTTATAGTTGTCAGATAATACTAGAACTATTAAGAGGTGCTTTATTAATATTCAGAATGTATACAAATGCATACAAATTCATTACAATTTGGCCTTACATCACTTATTTACTTTGCAACCATCACAGAAATTGAGTGATTTCCAATTTGACAATACTTATTTACCAAGTTTAATCAAATAAGATAATTTAGCCTTAACTGCAAGTAATGATCACATGCTGGAGCTTTATTGTTCTTACTATTATGACAACTAATGATTCTATCTTTCTCTATGTGCTTAATCCTGTTTTGGGGGTGCTGTATATCGAAGTGCGTTTTTAACCCCAGACAACTACTCGATTGGAGAGTGAACAGAACCTTGCTAAAAAATATAACTGAATCAAGAAGTAAAAATAATACCATCCTTAAACTTGTATTTATATACATAATTCTTGCAATATCATTCTAAACTTAGGACTTAGTTGAACAAGACAGATACTGTACTGTACATTCCCGTTCTAAAGGGAAACAGAATAGACAGGCCGTTGTCGCCCTCTAGTGGTAACATTTCCAAACAGCAATTTCAGGGGAAAAATGGTACAGACCGTAGCCAAAAGTTTCTGAAGTTAATGCTACCATTGCGTCACTCTGTGTAAATTCAAATTAAATAAACGAGAAACCGCATTTTAAAAGGAGGGAAAAGTTAAAGATGGCCCGTACGGGGATCGAACCCGCGACCTTGGCGTTATTAGCACCACGCTCTAACCAACTGAGCTAACCGGCCATATTATGGGGTAGTCAACTATATGTTTAAATAGCTGAATGTTGTGGTGGACAGATTTTTAGGCTGTAACAGATGTGGGGCTGGGCTGAAGGTTCACCTTACAGCAGGACTACAGCCCTAAAACATTCTTGAAACTAACTTGATTGCGGTGGAGCTAAGGGCAAATGGATGTCACACTTTTCAGATTGTCTTTAAGACAAATACAAATGATATACCTGTATCTCATTTCATTTTGCTTCAAAATTATCCATTGATATGTGTTGCCTAGTGACGTATATTTTGATTCAGATAAATGAAAGTTTGTAGTGAAAAATTTCAAGGGATTTCAAAACTTTTGCAATGAACTCCATATTTATCTTTTTATACTGCCACATGAAAGCTTCATCACAAAGCGTAGCACACATTTTTCCTCTAGTAATCATTGTTTTGCGCGTAAATAAGTGAAAACAGTACAGTATGTTCCTAAAGAATTTATTAGACAAAAACATTGTAGCATATTTACTGAATGTCTTGACTGATGGACAAAAAAAGATCTCTATTTCAATAAATGCAAGATCCTGCGTACTGATACATTGTCTCTGTGTAATAGTGCAGGTCTAATTGCCAGCACAACAGTCCTGAATACAATGGTTATATTAATTTTATTTCTCACATGTTATCAAAGCAAAATATATGTGTAGGCTATATTACCACAGTAATTTTTTACACTTAGTGAATCAGCGGCAGGTCGCATTATGGCAGAATCAATGTTCAGAGTTGAACACTCGTTAGTCTTTTAACTGGTCATTAAGTAAAACTCTGATATGACAAACATAAAGGTTGGATTTCATCATCTCCTAAGGCTCAGTTCCCTGTCATCCTCGTCTGGCACCAGCAGATGCTCACTCGGTGAATGAGCATCATCCCCTATACTCTGCAGAAAGTACTCCTCACTTTCACAGCTCTGCGTACTATTCACACAGTTTTTGGCCCTGACTTGTTCCAGTTCGGCGCTGTCACTGGCATTACTGTCTTCTGTGCTCTTGCTTTCAGTGCTGCTATCGTTGCTGTCGCTTGTCTCCTGGCTCTCCTGGCTTTCACTGCTGCTGCTGTCAGTGCTGTCGCTTGAAGCAGCTGAAACATCGCTGCTGTCACTGGCGTCTGCGCTGTCGCTGGTGGTGTCGCTGCCGTCGGTGGACTTTTCCAACAGAGGTTGCTTGGTGCGGATCTGAACTTTCTTGGTGTGAGTTGGCTGTTTACCGCTCAGCTCGTTGTTCAGGAGTCCTGGGTGACCTGTGACCTCTGTGCTCGTGTTGTCTTCTCCACTTCCTTCTTTGATGACACTTGGAAACACTCTCACCCAACTCTGCTGCAGGGTTTAAAGGAAGCCCAGGTTTACATCGGTGCAATTATGGTTTAGTTTAAAATCAAGAACGCAAAATATGTTTTCTACAACCTTTCGAACAATCTCCTCACTGCCCATGCTGTTGTCTTTGGTTTCAGCCATGGAGTCCATCTGAGCAGAGATTATGAAATGTATGAGTAATTGACAGCTATGGAGAAGATTTAGTGGGCGACTATTTTTCTTTTTCTCTTACCCCATCACTCTCATCCGACTGACTGTCGCTCTCCTCTGACGTCTGTTTTTGAAGACAGTTTTAGGTAGTCAGCACAATGTTTTATAGTAATGCAGCAAAACTAACATTATATTTGTGTTTAATTTAGGCAAATGTTGTGTTTCTATGAATCACAGTGTCTTGCAAAAGTAATCCTTGAACTTCTTTATATTTTGTTACATTCAAAACTTCAATGTATCTTTTTTGGCTTTGATGTGATAGATTAACACAAAGTAGGACATAATTATCAAATGGAAGAAAAATTATTTAAGGAGTTTAATATCTTTGAAAACATTGCTATTCTTCTCTTTTGTCCCCTAGATTTTCATGCTCCTAGATAAAATTTTGTGCAACCAAACTGCCTTCATTATGCACTTAAATGGCACAGACCAGTGAGTAACTTACTCTCAGAGCTGTTTTGTGGAGGTTGTGGGTGTTGGTTAGCAGACATTAGAAAGCAAACCGTCTTATGCATGACAAGGAGTACACCAATAAATGAGGAATAAAGTTATGGAGAAATTTAAAGTTGGATGGTTCAATAGAAACACACACAATCAAGCCCTGCTTTTTATCTGTCTATCACATCATGTCAAAAAAAGAAAAAAAAAAACCCTGAAAAAATGTATGTTGTTTGAAATCTTTTGCGAGATTCTTTATATAGTTTCATTTGTTGTTTCTCTGGCTCATTTACCAAGATTTGAGGTTTGTACTTTTCTTTTAATTCTAGATGTATGAAACATAAACAACATTGAGGAAATTGATGACAGTGAATATGAATGATTGACCAACACACCTTGTCCTCTGAAGTGGATTCTACTGATTCAGATTCTGAACTCTGTTTACAAAAAGACACATTTATAGCACATCATTTCAAAATGTTTTAGAGTTATGTGGCATCAATTATCCAAAATACACTTTCTTCATGGATCAAGCTCATTTCTGGAATTCAAAATATCTCACCTGGTTGGAGGTGCTTTCCTCAGAGCTCTGTATCCCAAAGAGTAAAAACAGACAACCACATTTAACTAAAAATTGAGAATGTTTTTTTATGAACTTAAATATATATATATATATATATATTTACCTGAAGTTCTGATGTGTTATTTTCAGAAGACTCTAAATCTGACAAACTTTCAGTCTGGAAAAGAAAAAAAAAAGAAACCTTTATGAGCACACACCCCAGTAGTTTTAATTAGATTTAATTACACATCATGACTGTAATATCAACAACCAAAACATTCATTATAAACCTCCTTCTTGACAAGCTCAGGCTCAGGCAGAGCTATTGCTGCATAAATGTCTGGAGACAGATATGCATCCTTGCAAACAATATAATGTCAGCAGTGGGAATTGTCTTGAGGTCTGTACCACACCTATTGTTAGCCTTCCTGCTGACTCTGTTGAAGAAGCATTTTTATGCCCATTAAGATAAGTTGTTCACAGCACTGTTAACACACAATTCTGATTAAATGTGTGCATGAAAATGTATTCCTGCTTCAGGACACTTTTTCAGGCATTAAGTGTTTTTTTCTGGGACAGTTCTTGTGGAAAGTGGAAAAAGTACTTTTAGTATCACCCTGAACTTTGTAGGTGGAGCTTAATGACGGGAGGGTGCTGAGTATTTCATATTCAAGGTCTAATTTTGCAATGTTATATTTTCAGTCATCCCAAACTCATTTACCTTCATTTGAATTATTGGATACTCAAGATGTCAAATATTTCAGGACTTTATGTAAGCTACATATATTTACAAGGGAAACATTTTTAATTACTACCCAATCTTACATATTTTTATCTTAGGTTTCTGTAAATAGAAGTGCAAAATTCATGCCATTATTTTCTAAATAATAATGTGATATAAAGGATGTTTAGAAAACATCCTTTATATCACACACACTCTGAATCAGTGCAACTCAGTTAAAACCTGAGTTTAATATTGGAGTATAATCTGCTTATACAGTTTTCTGCTGCTTTTATGTTCTGCCTCTCTTGATGCAGAGAGCGATTCTGATCATTCTCCTCAGCTCATTGACGGAGCATGAATAAAGGGTTTTAGCCTTTTTAGCAAAGAGTAACTGGTATTACTGCTGCTTTTCTTGCATTTAATAAGCTAAAGTTTGATTATTTTTATATCAGAAGCCACTTTGCCCCTAAGCGTAGTTTCTCCTAAATAGCAACTGTGCAAGCAGATACTTAGGAGGGATGATTCCACCTGCATTAACATTTACATTTAGTAGTAATAACAGTCAAGCATCTCTGGGGAGGTTGAGGGTTCAGGCTAATTAAGTTCAGGGAGAAGGGTGGAAATATTACTTACAGAGTTTGATTCAGACTCAGTTGATACCAAAATGTTGTGTAAAATCTGTAAAAAACAAAACAAAGAGGGACATCATCATACACTCAGGTATTCAGAAGGTTCCTGTTTTCTTATTGAGTAGATATCTCAGAATATCTCTTCTCTTATTTCAGTTTTCTTGACACAATATATTTTTTAAAAACTAAAAGCAAAACATTAAGTAAATGTTGTCAGAAATGTTTGCCTGTTTCAAGAGTTTTGATTTTTTAAATGAGTTTTATACTTACTGGGTTAGCAAAAGCTGCTCCAATAAGGCAAAATGTTATAATGATAAGCTTCATTCTGCAACAGAAGAACACAAATGTTAGTAATAAGTTAGTGTTTATCCCTGCAACCAATTCCCGCCAGTTCATTATGGAAGCCATTCCTGCATGCAAAAAAGATAGGTTCAGTTCCAATCCATTACATTTTAATTTACTGGCAAGCCTTAACATAGTAGATAAGAAATAATAAACTAACATCTTGAATCTGCAAATCTAAATGTGAGCTCAGCAGCATTGACTTTAAAACATGTTTGAGACAGAACCACGTCTGACCAACAAACAAATGCACAGATATCAGAAATGACCAGAAATAAATTATTTCTACTATTTAAAAAGAAAGCTGAATATTAAAGCACAAAGTCAAAAATAATGCCAGTAAATTGAAGATCAATTACATTTTTATACCTCAGATTGAGTCTGTGTAGGAGATTTCAGCAGCAATCCAGGTATAGTAAAGACGATGGCACTAAGTAAAATCCAATGCCTGTTCTGAGCTCCGTACCAAAGTTGGTAGTTGATGCACGATGTATGGAAATGCTACAACACTCCAAAACACCGCCGTATATATGAATCCTTAATTGGGCTCATTGCATCACTTCCTTCCGGGTCTCTCTCTCTCTCTGTGTGTGTAGCAGACACACAAAGGTGTATTTGTTCCAGAAAGTGAGCTGAAAACAAACTCAGACTGGCATGATGATGATGATGATGATTGCAGGGCCAAAGAAACACACATTCACTCTCATAAATTTCCTCCGCCCCCTCTCATGTCTAAAGCGAAATGTAATTTAGTCTACCAAACCATAGGTTTGTGGTCTGCAGGAAAAACAAACTCACCCACTGAGAGAAAAAGAGGGATAAGCAGCTCAGTGCAGCAAATGCTTGTTTCCGGTGAATTTTCCAACTGAAGCTTTGATTGTTTTGGCATAATAAATCACAAGGCAGAGGTAAAGTGTGGGCTACAAGTAGCTACCTGAATAATTCACAGGAAAAGCAACATTTTTGTGTTTTCTTTATTGATTGTGTCAGTGAACAAAATTGTGAGGAGAATTAAAGCCTTGCAAAAATCAGGCACTTTTCTTAGGACTAATGTATCTAACCAGTACACAGGGCAAGGTATGTACTATTAAATATGACTCATTTTTAAAAATAATGCATCTACAGTACAGAGTCCCAATGGAAGCCCTTCTATTTTTTTTCTCCCCCAGGCTCATAATTACTTCCAGGATGTCCTTATATGGCTAGACCAAAAATAAGTGAACAAAATCCCATGTTTAACCCCACACTGGATTTCTTTTGAGAGGATGAAACCTGCAATTAGCCTGGATGTTCACCAGTCTGGAGAAAACCACTAAAACTACAGGGCAGGAGCGGGGTGGAGATTGATTGATGCATGTTGTGGCACACAGACCGTCAGCAATGTCTGTTCACTCCAAAGTGACAGAGTTTTAATATTGTGCCATCGTATTCAACCGCACACCTACTGCAGTGAGTGCAGATAATAAGCCTATATGGGCTTTATTACTGGGCCTCTGTGTTTAATTGGATCTTGTTTGAAAAACAGGAACCTTCTCTTATGCGCATATATGTATGAGGGATTTTCATCTTTGTGCTTATGTACACCCATTACCGCACAATCAACGTTCTTCCATTAGTTGCTGTAACTAATGGAAGAGATGAAAATTTGTATTCATTCTGTCAATATCGTTTTCTGATACTCTTAAAACTGCTTTGTGTAAATATCATTTTAAAAGAACAAAATACATTATCATTTAAAGTTTTAGCAAATCAAAACAGATATTGAGTGTGTAAATTATGTCAGATCTATTATGCATTTTGAAAATTATCCTGTGTTGATAAAGCCTACTTGTGGAGCAGTTTGCAATTTACTGAGCAAAGTTTTAATAGTAAAGATTTTATTTCTAAAGTTTTCAAGCGCCACAAGGTTCAGTGTTTGGATACATTTTTTTAATGTTGCTATATTTAGTGTTCTAGTGCGGTGTGGAAATGTTTGGAAAATATAGAATTTAAGTTTTCTTTGAGTAAAATTTATACCACATTCCATTCATCCATTTCCGATTTGCGGATAATGAGTCTAGCAAAGAATTGTTTGCCTCAATTTCATCCTTCAATCCCAGAAAATCCCCAAAGAGAGTTGTTTTGGGAGAGCCCTAATCAGATACCTGAGCTACCTAACCTGACTCCTCACCCTTCATCTCTAAGGGTGAGTGTAGCCCTTATGGAAGAAGCTTATTCCTTGCCTCATTCTCTAGAAGGTGTATTCATCCATCTCTCCATTTCAGATTTAAAGACTGGCCAGTATAGGAATGTCTGCTATACATTCCTTGTGAAATTGTGTAAATATAATTTAAAAAGGCAAAATTAAGATTTAATTGAAAATAAAAATTAAAAATGTGTTGTAACCCTTTTGTGTGCTGAAATGTCACCAGTAGGCAAGAAACCATAGCCGGTTGCAGTGACCTCTTTGTCAAATTCATTTTGTTATGGATTCGTAACAAATGGTGTCTGATGCTGGGAGAAAACTTATTAAACACAAAGGGTGTTCACTGATATAAGAGAAATTTTTATGTAAAAATACAATCAGTGGAAGAAATAATTGCCTTAGCAAGTAAAAATACACTGGATAAATTGTCTCCTAAAACTTAGACTTGTTTGCGTTAAAATCCCTGTTGTTGATGCTATGCAGTTGCTTTGAACAGAGGCATAAATCTGAAGGTAAAGCATGATGAGAGGTCAAAACAAAAGGTTCTGTACTTGAAAATTTTCCAAGAAACATGGGCCAAATTGGTTTACTGAGGAAAATAGCTAAGCCATTTTTAACTAGGACACTCAGCTGAATCAAAAACAGTTTTGATGATATGCAAATAAGGAGGAGCTGTAAAGAAGTGCATAACACACTTAAAAATATTACAATGAGAAACTGCAGTAACAAAAATAGACAAAGATTAACCATACAAAAATGAGCATAGAGTAAGTTTATTATACTCTATACTTAGTTTTCTTCAAAGCAGTATACAGGCTAGACAAATCAGATATGCACAAAATATTTGTAAGAATACAATTTTTATCAATCATTTAATCTTCTACTTATTTTCACCATGTAAGTCTCCTGTATAGTCTGTTAAACCCAGTCAGTGGGACGGCTGCACGTTCTTTTATCCCCGACAGTGTTTTCCTGCTCTTTCATTCTGTAATGACTCAGCATTAGATGAAGGTGTTAAATTGTTACTGTTTGCGTAAAGCAGCTTTTTCTAAACCACATACACATACACTGCTTTTACAAACTCACTTGGCCATATGAGGTTTATTCTCTAAACAAATGCACAAAACAATAGTTGCACCTGCAGGTTCTGCTCTGGGAGTGGTTTTAAAGATTATGTCCATCCTGTTTTCCGTCATGTGTCAATGTTGCTTAATATTCTTCAGGAGTGCAGTGTTGGTATGCAGTGACATCTAGTGGCCAACATTTGCAGTGTTCGACTGAATTCTCTCAAACAAATCTAGACCAGATGAACTTTACCTTGCTTCCACATTTTACAGGCACAAATGTCCATGTATTTTATTGGTATTTTATTATTTTTGTAACAAACCAACATAAAATAGTGCTAATATAACACTGATCTTTTCCCCATTCTTCTTTGTAAACAACCTTGAGCTCACTGAGGATTAAATGGACAGTGTGCATGAACATGGCTATAATCTTCCACTTAGCCTTACAAGAACAAGTGGGAATAAGAAATGGATGAATGGACGGATGGATGGATGGATGGATGGATGGATGGTATTGAGTAGTTTGCACCACTAAATTAGCATAAATATATTGATGTTTGCTGTTTTAATGTAACAAAATATGAAAACTTCATGCAGCAGGAACACTGAAAGATGAAACAACATACATACACTTTGGTCCAAGATGAGATATTGGCAATTACATTACTTAATGTACCTATGTGCTACAGGTGAAATGAAAACACATATAAATTGTTTTTAAACTTCTTGTGCTTTGGAGAAAATAATGTAAATTCTTTTAGGCAGTTGACCAAGCTTAGGTTCAGTTTTGGATGCCCCCATGTTACCCTTTGTGCAACCCAAAGACCCTCCCAAAGCAGTGGCATCCCGGACCTTAAAAAAAACAACTCCTGTGTTCATTTCAGCTTGAGCAGGACAGTGAGTGCAGCATTGCATACAAAAGGACAGCTTCACGGGTTCAACATCAGCAAGTTCTGGTGTTTTTTCAGGACTCTCAATTTCCTTGTTCCAGCAAAAGGCAGGTAAAATCTATTTGCAAGTATTTGTGATTCTTTTCTTCAAAGCAGGCTAAAGGTGAGTAAAAAAGAAGATATTTAAAAACATTAAGTGAAACTGCTGAATGATGTTTTCAGTGCCTCTGGCCTTGTTAAAATGTTACCTCATTTAAGAAAGGTTGGTGGACTTTGCTATTCCACTGAAAGTCACATCTTGTGGTATTGCTTTTGTGCATGACAGCACAGCTGACGCACAATTAACATTGTAATTTACTAATATACTGCTGATAGTAAAATAAAAAGCTACATATATGGGGTAATGCACACATTTCACACAAATTACAATGACATATTTTATATTGAATAGTTTCAAAAAAGATCATGTTCATTTTGAAATAATGTGAGGTGTATTTTTATTTACTAGGTGATATAAGTAGAGTTTTCATACATTTAATGCATTTTCACACACATACCCCTGTTGCTTTTCCATGTGTCAGCCTTATTTCACTCAGCCACAAAGCTTTAATTCCACTGGACAGATCCACTGATGTCTGTATTGTTTCCGTCCTGGCACTCACTTTGTTGATTTAGTCAACGTTTTCCAGTCTGGTAGCTTCTGATGTTTACTTTACCCCTGAATGTGACTTTTGAGAGTGAGGCCTATCTACTGGGCCAGTAGCTGTGACAACAGTGGAGTACCAAGTTGCTGGCTGCATACACATGCAGCATTCTGTTTTAGTCTGGAAAAACAAAATACAAGTTGAAGTCTTGTAGAAAGTCAGCTTTGCTGTGAATTTCAATTTGTTTCTTTGACTAAAGGTTTCCACTCTTTGTGATGTTTCAGATATGAGGGTCTCCTTGATATTCCTTTTCTTTCTAGGTGCAACGTTTGCTCCATCTGTGAGTAGCAAAGTATTACATCCCTTTCTTTATCAAGTGACACGTTTTTAAAAAATATAGTGTGAAGATAAAATGCATGCTCATTTTGGGATGAATTATCAATATACCTGTTATGATTAGGTGACATGTAAATCTCATGGAAAACAAGATGGAATGCAGGAGACGTCACACTCGGCCACAGAAAAGGTAAACTCTCATACAAAACACAACAGGTTTGAGCAAAAATCCATCAGATATTTTAACACTGCAATGTTCTTGGTAAATGTTCAACTGGATTGTACTGAGGGTTATCAGGGTAAAAGAGCTGAGTATAAATGCATGCCATAGATGAGATTTTTAATAGTTTGGTACTACTTTGTTTTGGTTAATATAATTTTATCCCACTAAAATATGCAAGTTAGTGGTTGTAACATCATAAATTGTGAACAATTGAAAACAACACAAATATGTTTGCAAAGCACTGTAAATTGGATGTTTTCTTCTCTCTCCTGGTTAAGGATGTCATCACGATGGAGGGCAACAGGCCACAGATCTCTTCCACTTTGGCCAACATTGAGGCTAGCAGTCAGGAACCGGAAGATGAGGAAGTGAGCTCTGCGTATGATACTAATACCAACAAAGAGGGAGAAGAAGTGGAAGAAAAAATAGAGAAACGCACAGCAGTGCTTTTGAGTGAAGAAGAACTGGTAGGTCTTTTGACGAAGGAAGCAGAAGAAGATGAAGAAGCAGAAGAAATAGAAGATGAGGTAACAATGATGGACGAAAAGAAGGCTAACGACAGTTCAGAAGCAGTGAAAATGTTAAAATATGAGGCAAAAAAGAAAGAAGATAGTGAAGACAAAGAGGCCAAAGCAAAAGATAAGGCTGAAAAACCTGCATTCAAGCTGACTGAAAGAAGTGATCCGGTGGGCTTACTGGAGGAAACAGAGAGCAGCACAGAATCAGAACTTCCAGTGAACCTTGATTATGCTACTGACAGTGGAATATTAATACCTGCTCAGGTGAAATCAGAAGATCTCAACCCATCAACTGAAAACAAAGAGTCTCCATCAAAAAAGGATCTTCAATATGCTAAGAAAGAGGTGGGTGAGAAAGAACTTCTCATGCAAGACATGCCATCCCCTGAAGCAGGAGACAGGGAAGAAATGACTGATCAGAGCAAGGATTCATCGACCAAATCAAAAGAAAAACACGCCAGTAAGGAAAAACTAGAGGCAACCATGGACCATCAAGAATTTCAAAGCAACGTTGGGCTTATTTCTGGTCTACGACGGTCTGAAAAGGAAGAAGGGAAGGATGAGAGTGACAGTGGAGCTTTCTCTAAGAGAAAGACAAAGAAACAGAAGAAAAACAAGAGACCCAGGAAGCACTCTCCACAAAGGAATGAAACACATCCTATACAAGACCAGGGCCAACTGAACAGTGAGGAGTCTGAGGGCAGCAGCACTGAGAACGTAGTTCATAAAGCTAAGAGGAAATGGAATGGAAAATGGGTAAAAGTATTTGTAAATTTGCTGTCCTTAAGGTGGCTAACCAATGTTTTCTATTCAGTAAGGCACAAGAAAAAAATTCTGGGATAAATGCTTGAGAGACACTGGGTTTTATCACTCTTATTTTGACCATTCAGATAGCAAATTTCAGTTAAAAAATAGCCTACTATATAAAGGTACAGCAAAGAGTATCTTATGGCATAATCAAGGAAACAAGCAGATCTAACACAGGTCTCTGTAGAACTGCCAGAGGTGTAAGTTATAAAAAAGCTAATTCAACTAAAACTGTGGTTAGGAACATAATACAGCTATACACACAAAGTGAATAAAACCCCCTTTATGATCCAGTCAGTAGTGAGGATTCATGAGGAAATTGGATAGCATTACCATATCAAGGTTTAAAAGATAAAGAATGAATCTGCCCATTATATTGTCATCAAAAGTGACTTGTCAATGCTGTGCTATTTCACAACATGATGCTATTGTAGATAGCATTATGATTACTTTTTTATTTACATATCATTTTCTCTAGGGTCCCTTAGTGGGGGTGAATCCAGTGCAGATCAGAGGGTCAGTGGATTTGTATCCTCGGTCCAGGTCCTTTTTGAGTGGGGACGTACATCTTTCACGAACTCCACCAGGTTTGTGTTTAATGCTTGATTATTTTTCATAAAAAAAGAAAAAAATTATAATATTCATTTGATGTTAATCGCAACTAAGTTGTAAGAAGTACAACTTAGAAGTAAGAAATAGCATTTCCCATCAAGCAAATTTATATGGACTACATACGGATTTGGCTCAGACCAGATGTGTGTTAAATGAGCCTTGTGCTCTTTACAGACTTCTCAGATCAGACCAACTTATAACTTAAATTTGTGCAGTTTGAAATATCTTCAATTAAATTATAAGAATTTCCATTGTTTTTATTCAGCTATATTTTTGACACCTGGTGAATGTGCTTATTGTAAATGATTTATACTTCTAACTTTAAAGACAAAAATCCAAGAGGATAATGTATAACCTAAAAAGTGCTTTTATAAATTTTAAAACAAAGGCAAAAGTCTTAAGAAACGGTTAATCGTAAGTGGTTGACACTATAAATTTGATATATAAACTTAGTTGAGTTACTTTTAAATGGAAACTTTAAAAACCAAAATATATAATGATGGAAGATAAAATGAACAGTGTTTATCCTGTGGACTAAAATGTCTTCCATGGTCTCTGACCAGCAGTGTTCACCACCCAGTGACTAATGCCTTATCCCAACAGTCTCACAGGGAATCTGCTGACTGGACCACTTTGGTCCAACTTCCACATGAATAGTGCCTGCATGGCTTCATAGTCACTGCCAAAACAAAGTTCTGCAGGATTAATATGAAGCTCCATAGCTTAAGGAGTGAATCAGGCAGATGGGTATGAAATTAATGACTGTACCAGCTCTAATGATAGAGGGATGTAGGTGATGCAGCCAGTAACTGCTCACTGGTTTCCACAAGAAGAACCATCTATAAAATAAGCCATTTTGTTGTAATTCTGATGTATGGTAAACAAATGGAGTTTTTGCATTTTCTTCTAGATCCATGTGACAATTTTCGGTGCAAGCGAGGAAAGACATGTAAACTGGATGCGGATAGTAAACCTGGATGTGTGTGTCAAGACCCATTAGAGTGCCCAAGCAGCATGAATACATTTGAACATGTAAGTATGTGCAAAATACTACTGATTCAACTGGAGAGTCTCATCATTAAAGGTCTTTATGTCTGTTCAGGTTTGTGGGACAGATAACAAAACATATGATACGTCGTGTGAGCTTTTTGCTACTAAGTGTAACTTGGAGGGCACAAAGAGAGGCTACAAGCTTCATCTGGACTACACTGGCCCATGCAAATGTGAGGACTAGGCAGGTCTCTGTTGAAGAAAACTTTTGGGGGAAACCTTTGAACTGTTTGTTGTGTGTCCTCCTCTCTCAGTAATTCCTCAGTGTGTGAAGAATGAACTGGTCCAGTTTCCTCTGCGAATGAGAGATTGGCTAAAAAACGTGCTTCTGCAGCTCTATGAGCATGACTCCATTTCCCCGGGCTTCCTCACCCCAAAACAGCGTTTTAGAGTAAGACACACAACTTTTCTGTAATGGAAGCTTGTTCTTCTCTTTTTGAGTTTGAATGTATCTTTTTTTTTCATTTTAGACCAGCATTTTCTTAATAAAAAACATTATTTACCACCACACTTTGACATTTCTTGCCCCATACTAGGATAGTGCAGGTATTAACAATGTCAACAGACCATAGCAAGACCTTGAAAAATTCATAAAAACCTTCACCTGATTCAGACTTATGTTGTTTTTATTGACCTTCTAACTGACTTTTTTATTTTCTATTAATTTTTTTAAGAGAAACATCAGCTGTAGATTTGTTGTTTGAAAGTTATCGGTTTTTTGTTTCATTTTTGAAGGTGAAGAAAATTTTTGAAAACGAGAAACGTCTTCACGCTGGCAATCACTCTGTTGAGCTCCTTGCGCAGGACTTTGAAAAGAACTACAACATGTACATATATCCGGTTCACTGGCAGTTTGCTCAGCTGGACCAGCATCCTTCTGACAGGTACATTTTCACCATCCATGCTTCACTCACAGCTAATTGGGACAAATGTTTCCAAAAGCGAAATGAAAGTTTGGGTTTAGAAATAAAGAAAAATACTCTGTAGTATTTGCTTCTTTAGTCCAAATTAAACAAAGAAATATTTGTCTTTATTTCAAATTGAATTAATTAAATAATCCCAACATAGTGTATGCTAGGAATCCATTTTGTTAAATAATTCACAATAAAAGATGATCAGTTTAATCAAAATTACTACCAATCTTGGTATTACATTTAAAGCAAAAGCTGGATTTTATTGCTTATGAACAAAGCTGCTTCTTCATATGTTCTCAATATTCTTTCGCTCAAAAATAATTTGCCTTTGACATTTTAAATTGGTGAATGCATCTCTTTTTGTGTTCTTTTAACAAATTGTTTGTATTTCCCTAGAACTATGTAAAATCCTGCTATTGTATAATTTCTAATTGGTAAGATGTACACTTTTGAGAGCCACTGTTCCTGTGTATTTCACAAAAGAAAAGAACACGTTTTTGTTGTCAATGTTTTTTGTTGCATTAACAACAAAAACATGTGATTACTTAAACTATATCTGATCAGCGTGATGAAAATCCACCCGCTGCTCATCCTGTGCAGGTCCCTGTCCCACTCAGAGCTGGCCCCACTCAGGGTTCCCCTGGTGCCGATGGAGCACTGCACCTCTGTCTTCTTCCAGGAGTGTGATGCTGACAAGGACAAACAAGTTACCCTGAAAGAGTGGACCTCCTGCTTTGGCATCAAAGATGGTGAGAACATTACCACTTATGAAACTATATCATTTACTGTGAGCTTGAATATTATTAATTTTTTTTTTTTACCTATGATTATGGTCTAATCACAGGTAGGGTGAAGATTTTACCAAATGTTCCTATATGTTTATCCTGTCTCCAGCTAATTGTCAATACATGAACATATGTCAATATATATCAGTCCGGCTCACTGTTCTCTGTAAACCTATTTCTCCACAGAGGATGTGGACGTCAACCTGCTTTTCTGAGTTTCACCTCTGCTCTCACCTCCCACTGAGAATTTTGGAAACTTTTAAAGACATTTTCCACACAAGGAATAGCAAAGTGTTGGTAATCATTGTTGTTACCCTGCGTTAGGGTGAAGGCGGTCAATTAATTATTTTAGGGAATTTGTAGCTTAGAGCAATACATTTATTTCCGAGAATGTTATATTTGATTTTAGCTAGTGTTGTCCAAATACTGTTTTCTATTGCATTCCACACAGGGGTAAAGTTTATGCATTAACAGAGAAGAGATTGTACACTTTGTGATGCTGAGATTAAAATAATATACTGTATGTAGAGTGAATTAGAGTAGAGTTAATCATTAAAATTACTTAAAGTTAGTGTAATTTCAAACCCTTGTGTTATGATACTACTGTAAATGTGTATCTGTGTCACGTAACATGTTAGTAAATGTCTTGTGATTTTATGTTTTTTGAGTAAAAGCTTAATTGGTTACAAAAAAAAGAAACGTCACAAAAAGATCACAGACTATTTCTCTGCATCCTGTCATTACTGAAAAGCTGTTATTTTCTCTGATGTCCTGAAATAAAGTTGTTTTCACACTTGGGTGGGTCCCAGTTGGTAGGCACCAGTGTATGCTTTTATAATTGAAAGCTTTCTTTTCAAATTTAACGCTCAGACTTGCATGCTGTATTTACACCACTATCTCAACAAAATGCTGAAGTCAGTTTTTTTATCTTATCTAGAAAAGACTGAAAAGACTTTTGGTAACAGAAAATGCACTGAGCTTCCTCATTTGAAGTAACAATTATTACTTGCTACTTTTTGTCTATCAGATCTTATGACCGCATGTAAAGACAGAATTTGCTTTTGAAAGCTCTAATTTCAGGATTAGTTTTACTACACTATAGTTTTTACTCTCAATTAATATTATAATGAAGCACAGATATGTTAACTTGTGTAAAATCTCAACCCACTGTGAGTAACTTCACTGAATGAAGAACAAACATACTTTAACATAAAATTAATTAAACATGCAATTTATGTTAAAGTGACACTTTTTGTTTTTACTCAAGCTTTGTTGTTTTAATGTTGATTTCTATCTGCTGAGGCTGATGAGCCATTTGAGCGTAGTGAATATACAATAAGCTATGCATTGCTACTGGAAGTATTTTACCCTTTAATAAAAGGTACACATTACCTGCAATAGGTGTTAGTATCAGACGTTTATGAAAATAAAATATGAAGAAGTGTTTCTTCCACTTAAAATGTGTCATTTTGTAAATATGTTATTTGTTTCTATTACTTTTTTTATTTTAGTCTTTAAAATACCAGAACATGCACATAACTTTAAATTTTGTGCATCTGTTTATATCATTGTTCAATAATGAATGATCAAAACAGATGAGCAGTTTCTAAGAACTTAATTAGTCTTTTTGGTCTTACATGCCTACTCTTTACTCTTACTAGAGTGCAATTTCTGGCTACTTTGCCCATCTCTGATAGGTTGTTAAGAAGGAATCCTGTTTCTGGCAATATACTTGAACGTTTTTTCAGTTTTCTGTTCGACTGCATGACACTAATGTGTGTCTTCAACAACAATAGGTTTGAAACTGCAAGTCACTCATCCGTGGTTTTGGCTGCCAGTTAATCCTAAATAATGGTTCTCTGTAAAGCAACAAACCCAAAGAAGAAACCTTAGTCATGGTGATAGCAGTGTGTTGTTGTTTTCAGATAAATTATTGGATTCTGATTGGTTGTTTCTGCTTCACCTCTGAATCTGTGCCTCTCTATATAAGCCGAACAGGACTCAGCTGGGTACCTGCTCGACCGTCTTCTGTGGCTGACATTAAACATGTTCTGCATGCTGTGGGTTATTTTTCCCACTCTGGCCGTTGTGGTGCAGGGTGGTGTGTCCTCCGGGAGCGCTGAGGCGCTTCTCAAAAACAATGGAGGGGGTGCTGCAACCACTGGGAATGTTGCCAATCCTGGGGTTCAAAATGGAGTTCCGCTGGCTGGTGAGGCCATCATGGCACGCTTAGTCCAACTCGGTGGGTCACTTTTTATCCAGCCAGTTGGAAATCCCGGTCAACCACCATTGCAGCAGCTTATTCCCATTTCAGCTCTCCAGCAGGGTGGGGCTTTTCTTGTGGGACAGGGCGGCGGAGCAAATGGGAATCTGCAGATCGCTCAACAAGCTGGAAGTGTGCCAGTGATGCTGTTTCCTGTGGCACCCCAGAATAACGCCGGAACGGGCCCTCAGCCTCCCATGCAGATTCCTGGCCAAGTGCAGCTGTTCTCAGTGGCTGGGCCCAGCAACCAGCAGCAGCAGCAGCAACTGGGCGTTGCTGCTGGCGGCGGTGGTGTGCAGGCGAGAGGAAGACTGAGGTTTCTGCGTTCGGTGGCAGCTCGTCTCAGGGGGACGCAGCCTCCTATAACGAAAGCTGACGTTGATGAAGAGGAGGAAGAATGCTCCGGGATGGACACAGAGGAGAAACAGCAGTAATGAGACCATGCTGTTCTCATGATTTATTCAATCTTTATACAACACAGATCTGTCGCATTGACAGCATTCAGAGATTTGCCTCATAAAATAATTGCTATTGTAACAAATGGTCAATAAAATGATTAAAAACTAAAGTTCTCAGACTTTGCCGACTGTTTTATTTATATTTCATGTGGCTCTAAAAGTATATCCATGTAAATAAAACTTTAAAGAACATACACCACCATTATGATGCAAACAGCCAAAGATTGCCGTTATTTATTTGTCAGAGTTGAGTAAATATAGACACAAACTCCTATTTCCAGTATATTCCCAGGCTGAAACCTGCTCATTTGGCTTGCATGAAAACATGCCACAACATTCACATCATTGCTCAGCTCAGAAACTTTGTGTTGTTAATTAAAGACCAGACGGGTTGAACACAACCAATCCAATCTCCTACATGAGTGAAATGATCATATTCAAGTTGGGAAATACCATTTTTCACAATGTAAAAATCCAAGCAAGAAAATATTCTTCACCAGGAACACGACCGCAGTGTGTGATTAAATGTCCAGACCAGACTCCCCACATGGTGTTTATGTGTGTTACTGTGGGCTGCGCAGTCAGCAGCAAAGAAACCATTCCCAGACAGCCTCCGTGTGAGAAAAAAAAAAGCACTGGCTATGCACAGGAAATGCATCAATGTCTATAAGTATGTTGAGATGAACAGCAGATGTAAAGTTTCATACGGTCTGATCCTGGTGACATGGATGTGAAGCTGTTGGCAAGATTGGCATTTAAATAATGAATTCATCTCAAAGCTTATAATGGAGAAATTAAATTGCATGCATCTTTTTCATCTTAAGTGAATATGAATTAGGTAATTACAAACAAAATCCCTAATCTTAAATTTTATTTGATATTTTAAATACATTGTTTCTTAATATTTTTCAAATGAAAACCCTGAAACGCATGGCATTTCTTCTTACCAGAGAAAGGCCAGGCCATTTTGTCAGTAGATTCTCCCACCTGACTTTTGGATCTCTGCAACTGCTCCAGAGTGACCACGAGCCTTCGCAGTTGTGCCATCCTCCTTCCATTTTGTTTGTTGATGGGTTGAGTAATTAATTCTCGCTCAAATTTTCAATGCTTGGGATCTAGTTTTTTAACCCAACTCAACGTTAATCTTATCATCAACTTCTCCCTGAAGTGTCTGCTGTGTCTCTTGATCTTCATGATGTTTTTGTTCTCTAAAATTATCTAACAAACTCCTCAGGCCAACACAGAACAGCTACAGTAAGACTGAGATTAAATTACACACAGGTGGACTCTAGCTGATTTATGAAGGTATTTAGTTTCTCCTGGTTTTATTTACTGGTATTAAATTAAAGGGGGATGAAAACAAATTGGTCTCCCAGCACCTTCCCCCAAACAAAAAACATTTATTTCTATTTCTCAATTTTGCATTACCTCTAAAGTCACAAAAAGTACATTGAAGTTTGTGGTCACAGCATGACAAAAAGAAAAAGGTTCAAGAGATATAAATGATTTGGCAATAAACTGTAAGTAGACATTTAAATTAGTTTTTCATGGTTAGATACAAAACAATTATGATGTCATATGTTTTTCTTCAATAACCACAATCCACAACATTTAATTAAAGGGATCTTACTGGTTTGTAAGTCAATGGCTTCCACCAACCTCTAAAGCTCCATGTGAGACACCGAAACCCTCTGTCATCTCTCTGTGGTCGTTCACCTGCTTGGAGAACAATTGTTACCAAGGTAAAATCTTAAAAAAAAATAGTAACTTGTGACTTTTACCCTTCCTTAAAGCTTTTCATAATGAAGATGTCATTTCACAACTTCCCATGACACGCAGGTGACAAATACAAAGTACAAAAACACCAGTTTTCTTCTCTCTAATTGGTTCATAATAATCTTTGGGACACATAAAAAGGTGTTCTCACAGCAGAAAGATACAGTTGTCCTCCAATATTTGGAGCAAGAGTGCTTTTTGCAGATTTCAAGGTGCTAAAATGAAGCTTTTTCTCTTCACTGTGTTTGTGGCAGCAGTCACCTCCAGTGTAAGTGTAGTTTGTCTGCATCTTTCTGTTTAGTTTGGGTGACTTTCTGTTGCACAGTCATGTAATATCTTGTCTTCTCATTCTCTGCAGGTCAGCGGGGGCAAGGTGAGAAACAATCATGAATGTAGGCATAATTTGTGACTTATCAGGAGGCCGAAGACAACTAGAAAAAAATAATCTAATGTTTTCTGCAGACCGCGAGACTGTTGGCAGCCATGAATGCTGGGATGCTTAATGGGATGATGGGAGGAGGTTTGAACCCCCCTCTGATGGCTGGTGGTGGAGTTGGTTTAATTGGGCAGCCCCAGTTAGCTCAGGTTAGTCCACAGGCTCATCTCTTGTTACTCTAATATGAAGATATGTGACAAATTGAACATCTTTCTTCTCACAGATTGTTCCTGGACTCCCTGCCTTTGCTCTTCGAGCTCCAGTTCCTAACATGTTCCCTGCAGCAGTCAATCCGGTTAGCAGTCGCAACAATGACACAAAACTTCCCCTTTGCTGTTTCAGACTTTTAAAGCTCATATTTTTGTCTGTCTTGTTCAGTACCAGTTCCCAGTGATGGGTATTCCTCAAATGGCCCAAATGAATCCTCCTCAGCAACTTCAAATGGTAATCACTCACTTCTCTCTGAAGATCAGATATTATTATTTTAGGATTAAATTCCTAGAATTGTGAGGACTTTCTGTTTTGTTTTAGGGAATGGCTGGTGGTGTCATGCAGCAACCGCCTGCCTATCAGGCTCCTTTCCAGGCTCCTTTCCAGGCTCCTTTCCAGGCTCCTTTTCAAGCTCCTTTTCAGGCTCCTTTTCAAGCTCCTGCTCAGCCTCCTGCTCAGCCTCCTGCTCAGCCTCTGGTTCAGCCTGATCCACTCCGAAGATTCAGGGTAAGAAGTGGAGAATGTGCATAAGTAGTACTCGGAGTGTCTGTGAGATGTACTTATTTCATGGGTTTAAATGTTTCTCTGCAGCGTCAGACTGTGAAATCTGAAAATGCAGGAAAGTCTTCTGTGGACACACAGGTATAACATTGAATTTCATCTGATTTTTCCTGAGTTGTGAGCCCATTCATGCATGTTTATTAAGTTTTCTATTGTTTCCTACATATGCCTACAGATTCCACGTCCCACTGAGTCCACAACAGTTTCTCCTTGTAACAATAAGGATGCTAATTAAGTTCATGTTGGTAATATGTCAAAATCCTACACCATGGCACAAAGAGATGTCTCATGTTGTCTTACTCTATGTGTCTTCATGATTTGAATCAAAAACAAAATCAATCAGTTTTTGTACCTTTGTTTCCAATAAAGAAATTATGTTGAAATCAGCATGCAGTTCATCACTTGGCTTCATTTATGAGTTATTAGTTGTTGGTCATTGCTGCCATCTAAAGGGCAAAATCATTTTAATGTAAATAAAACAAAACTCAAAGAACGTATCATTCTGAAATAGCTGAAATAACAAGATTTATAAAAGGGTATAATATCAGGACATGACAATGAAGAGTAGAATTTTATTGATAACCAATTAAAATACTTCTATGTTGTGCTTACATACATTTTCAAGAGTGTTTGTTTGGCATGTGGCCAAAGGGATGCAAAAGTATTCACATCCCTTTTCACATTGGGTCATGTTACACAAACCTCAAAACATTTTGTTGGTATTTTATGTGCCTGACCAACACAATGTACCACATAACAGTAAATTAAAAAGAATCACATGAATCTGGAATATTTGGTGTCCATCCTCCATAACTGCTGGACTTATTATTTAATTACACACAAATTTACATATTGATATTGATTAGGTGACATGAAGGCAGCTGGTTGGATTTTATTTAGGCATACTGAAGTAAAGGGAATAGAAAAAAGTATGCTATACATCTCATATTTATTTGTAAAAAAAAAAAAGAACATTCATTCTTTTTTCTTCTATTTTGCAATTTGATGTTACTTACATGAAATTCCAATAAAATAAATTGAGTATTAACTGTATGGTGACAAAATGTAAAAGACACGGAGTTAGAATACGTTTGCAAAGCAATAAAGGTTGTCAGTGACAATTTACAAGCTTACAAGCAACATTATTCCTTCAAACATAAACATGTTTCTTTAGAAATGCTACACTGGGTTTGGACCACTGAGAGTTGGTCCAAACCCAGTTTTTACAGTGTTTGTTCAAGGCCACCTCTGTGTTTGCTTTATGCTGTGTCATATTAATCAAGTTCTTACCCCAATGCATTTGGCTAAAGAACTGACCACCGTAGTAAAGTTTTCACAACTTTTGCTTTAAAGGTGTATGTGATTGTCTTTTCATCTATTTAATCTCACAGCCTTTGCTAAAGATGAGCATCAGTAAAATAAAAATGAAGCTGTAGCCATAATGCTGGATTTCACAATTATATCACAGATGAGAAATTTAATACCTGTTCTCTTCTGCACTCCTTTCTGTGCTCCAATGTGTACTTAGGTTTTAACTTCAACATATAGGTTTTATAACTGGTTGGTTGTTAAAAAAAGTACAAAAAACTGGATAGTTTAGAAATGCTTAGCCTATTCCACTGAAATATCTGTATTGATTCAACTACCTCTACCTGTCTTCAACAAACTTTAGGACTTCCAGCAACCCAAAAAGTGAGAATAGCTTGAAATGTTACAGTTTAGATGGGCCTTTTTGAATAAAGGTCCAAAATGGAAACTAAAAATGCATTACACACAAGGGATTTGAAAACAATTGAACTTTAAATTTAAAAGTTCAATGTGAATTTCAAAGAATCTGAAGCTGCATTTTTTTTTTTAAAACATAAACCAACAGGGCAAGTCATAAATAAAACTGAGGTGAGATACAGCATGAAAGATAGTTAAGAGAGTGTGTCAAAAAGAACTACAAATAAATGCTATACAGTTTGATATGCAATGAGGGAAAGTTATGGTAGTTATAAAACTGGGACATGGTCTGAGAACCGAAAAAACCTCCAAACTGAAATAAACCAAAACACAGAGCAAATTGAAAAAAAATCCATGGATTTACAATATGAAATAAAATCAATCAAATAGAAAACTGAAATGCTCCTAGGAAAATCCAGAGACTGGCAGAAAGCCTTTTTACTGAAGGCTGATTGAAACCATTATTTAAAGGACTGTGAAAAAGTGTACTTTTGCAACTTTTGCACTATGCCACGGCCTCAAAATGAAGTTTGTGGTTGTAACAATGTGTGAAAGTCACACACATTTGGTGTAGTGCATAATCTGAAGTGGAAAGAAAATTGATTGGGTTTCAATCAAAGTGTGAGTCAACACACACATTGAACTGTGCATTACAGAACTACAGTTACAGCTGTAAGTCTTTTCTCTAACAGCTTTAAACATCTAAAGCCTGAACTTTTAGACCATTATTATTTGCAAAGGGAAGCATCTGTGAACTTTCATTTTCATGTCTTCCTAAAAGTCCTCAATTGGATTTACGTCCAGACTTTAACTGGGTCATTCTAACAAGGATAAAGCAGGTATAGTAGATAAATCTGCAGACAGGATCTACTATAACAGAATTAACTGTGGTCCTTTAGACATCAGGATCTATCCACCTGGCACGAATGATTTTTCAAATGTCTGATCATGAGCTCTCTGCTCCCTTTTTTCTTCCTTTTTTCTCATGACATGCAAAAAATTGTGTTCCTCCTAATGCACTTAATTAGATGCTACCAGTGTTAACAGATGCATGTAATCATGAAGAGAATGAGTGTCTTGAGTAAGTTTGTCAAAGATATGAAAAAGTGTCAACGAGGTGCAAAAAACTAAGACAGTCTGCAGATTCTGTCATCTCTGCAGGTAGAAAGTACACACAGTCAGAGATTATGAATCTCTGCGGAGTTATGAACAACTCCACACAGGGCATGTCATGGTGCTCAGAGACATGACTTACATTTAATGACAGACTTAGCAGTTCTATGTTGTAAGTGTCTGAGTCTGTTGTCATGAGAAATGTCTGTCATTCTGACCGCATATTGTCGGGATGCGTTGCTAGTGGACTATTAAAACTCACATTCTGACAATTTAAAAGGCATCTGGACCTGAAGGAGGAGGCAGACACTGAAAGGGAGAGAAGAGAAGAGCAACGGTAAGATGAGCTTGACGCCCTGAGATTTTGAAGAAGTTTGAGGCGACTGGTATTTTATGAACCTTTAACAAAATGTGCATGTTTCGACTCACTGCAGGACATGATGAAGCTGCAAAGTGCCCTTCTGGTAATCTGCCTTCTTAGGTCAAGCCTTGCTCTGCCAGTGAGTTTCAATTAGATCCAACATTATTACACAAGAACAAAGTATGTTATTTCAACATTAGATTAAATATTCTGCACGTCTTTTTGAAGGTTCAGATTGGAATTATTGCAAGCAACAGCAATGAGGTAAATCACATTTAAATATCTGCATTTGTTGTTATGCAATAAATGAAATAAGTTGATCTAATTTCACCATTTTGTTGATCAGATCCTGAGACTGAATGGATTGACTCTTGCAGCTCTTGGACAAACACAGGTGCTTAAAAAGCTGCTAAAACATTTCCGTTTTCCTGTTCTCTACATTTAAAACAATGGATTAAAATGTGCTTTTACTTTCTCCAGGGCTCAATATTACCCCAGTATGTTCTGCAGCAGCAAACCCCGGAAGTCTTGCTCACCCCACAGGTGTTGAATTTGAACCCCCAACTGGCAGGTCCTTTTGGTCCCCAGGGGCCACAGCTGCTGCTTCCCAACCAAGGCAACCAGCTAACACCCATGCTTGTCCCTAATGGGCAGCAAGACCAGCTTGGACCAGCACAAGACCCCAACAATCCCAACGGTCCTCAGCAAGCCCAGAACCCGGTCCAGGTAACAGACCAACAACTTAAGGATCATGCAATTAGATTGTTTGACCAATGCACATGACGCAAGGATCTCCACACTGATAAGAGTTTATTTTTTATTTCAATGTTTCTTGCAGATGTATCCACAGTTTCAGTATCCATCTTTTGGATTCCCACAGCTTCACAGACAGCAGGTTTTTATTTACACAAACTGACCCATTTGTAAGCATCACGTTAATTAAAATTTAGATGATTCATTAAAAAAAATTTTTTTTTAGGGCTACTCTTACTTTGTACCCCGGTATGGCTATGCCCAGCAGAGGAACCCTGCAGTTCTGCCCAACAATGGACAGCAGAAACTGGAAAGAACCACACAAAGACCACAACTCCCACTGCAGGTAATTTTTAAAATAGAAAATACCTTCCAATATATATATATTTGTGAATAGATAAATAGTCCAAGAATGGGGAATTAACTCCTAAACTATTTATGATCGTTGGACTCTACTGGTGTTTTAACAAGACAGTCTTTTTTAAACAAGCGTTTTATCCTGACTGGTACATTTCCTGCTGTGAGAATTTTATGTTGTTAAGATGCACCTTAGTAAATGTCTCTTTCTTTGTATTTTTATTGCTTTTGCTGCTTTTTACTATTTTTACTGTTGTCTGGGAAAGGTGATGTAGAAATAAAATGCACGTACTATTCAAATAAGATTTCATGTAATTCGTAAGTAATTTTGTTTATGTAGCACCTTTCGCAATTAAAGAATCACAAAGTGCTTTACAACAAGGAATAATGAAAAAGGACAACAAATCTAGGACATAAACATAGACCAAGAATGCATGGCTACGGAGCTATGATAACCTGTCTAATTATGATTCTCTTAGAAAATCATTCAGTGGTCATTGTGGTTTAAATTAAACCAATGAAATCATTTTACTGTGTGTATCACTTTGAATTAAAAGCTTGAGCAATAAACTTAGATTACTCAACGCTAAGGCTTAATGATAATAACACAGCTGAGCCTATTGAGTCAGAGCAGCGTGGATGTGGTAAGTGTGTTGTAATGATGTCTGGCTACTAAACCAACCAGACAGCTCATCTGTCTGCTTGGTGCACCACTGACAGTGTTGATCACTCACTTATACTTCTTCTAATGCTTACCTGCAGAATGTATGCCCCAGTGACAATAAAGTGTGATTATTATTTTTTATTTAATAAGGAGGTATTATCTATTCAGCAACATTTTGTGCACTTCCGGCTTGAAACAGAAATTATGTATTTTTTGAAATACATATTCTAGGAAATTTTACGTCTTTTCTTTATTGAGTCAACTCTGTGCTTTTTAATAATTTGCTAACTGCGTTGTGATTAGTGCATGCACATTTGAAATCGGCTGATCTAACTGTAATTCACCTTCTATTTCAGCAGGGCTCTAAGGTACAGACAGAAAAGGTGAAATATTTATTTTGTTTTTTTCCATTTTAAACAAGTGCTCTCAAAATGTATCATTTCGTAACTTTCTCTGTGGTCTTTGCCAGACATGGCCAGCAGGGCCTAAGAAAGAGTCCACCACTGTTCCCCCTGATCCCCGTGGTGATGCAACTGGTCCTGGGACTGATGAGGTACTCCGTTTACATATGCAAACTATTTGTTGAGAATTTTCCCCCCATACTTAATTTATTTATTTTTTCTTCAGGGTAACGGCAGCTTTCCCTTCCTGTTTGAGCCATAGATGTTACGAGGAAAGAAGAAACATCACTGCTGAGGGGAAAAGGCCTGGGGGAATATTTGCCACAACTTAACTGAAACTTATTCTTTGCTTTGACTACATTTTAAATAAATAAATAAATAAATAATTTTGTCAAATGAAATTGTTTTCAATTGAATGTGAATGTTCTTGATTTTGCATCTGTCTCAAATTTCAATTTTAATAATATTGTCATCAGAAATATGGCATAGTACAAAATAAATAGATAAGTAAATACAAGAATCCTGCCTACCCGTAAAAGGCGGTGCTGCGACTTCATATATTTCTTGAGAATACATTTATTACTAGCATTTTGTGTTGCAAATGTCACAACAATTACCTTTAGCACATCTTCAAAAGGACATTAAAAAGCATGAAAAGTTGACATTTTGAAAAGTGCAAAGTTGCGTTAGGAGATGACAAATGAACATGTTAAAATCCAACAGACAGTTTGTTCCATTTAAATTCTCTTTTCACCAAGTTACTCAAAATTAGAGTACCAGTAACTTGAATTTTTATTTATTTTTTCAATTTATTGAATTGAAGATATTTAACAATGAACTGGATCTTATATTCTTTTAAAGTGACCTTTAATTAATTTATTTTTTTTGTTTTATACAAAGTTGCAGTTTCAGTGATGCTTTTACTAAGGGCATTGGAGGGGACACCAATTCTATTGTTTAAAAAAAACAATATTAAATATAATTTAAGATTCACAATTTTGCTTTGTTGTGTACTTGCAACTGAATTAGATGTTATAGCATGTTCGATCAAATATTTCAAAAGACAACCTAATAATCACTTAGATAAAGCATCAGAATAACAGGTTACTATTCTTAACACAAAAGCATGACAGAAAATTTTATGATACAATTCAGGTTGATTGACCAGTTAATATCTAGATATTTTGCAAACACGAACACAAACACAAACAGATGTGTTTGTGTTCAGATGTGTTTCATGAACACAAACACATCTGTGTGTTCCCTGTATTGAAAGGCCCTTCATTTCTAATCAAAAGGTCTGGCATCAGCTTACTAATTTGTCTGAATACTGGTAGATCAAGAATGGTGTTAACAGTGGTAATTTAATGGATTTATTATGGATTATAACATTGAACAATTTTATTACACATAAGAGCTATCAAGGTGTGGATTGTGTATCTAATCCCTGATTAGAATTTGCAACCAGATTACATTTTTAAAAAGGAAAATTTCCAAACTTCTCTGATCCTGATACTGTATTTAAGAGGAATCCAAAATTCAGCTCAGCACAACAACCTCCTGTGGGACAGTCACTCAAGTCAGAGAAGACTCTAAGGTGATTATTTGAATTTGTGCTTAATTTCTTTATACAACTGAACCAATCTGTTTGCTTGATAAAGACTTTATTTATGTTCCAACAGCTGAAATCACTGCAGCCATGCTGAAGGTAGCACTTATTCTTGGATGCCTCCTGAGCCTCATTGTGGCTGCACCAGTAAGTGACAATATTGTAGAAGAATTAAGTCAGATATTCTCAAGGTTTTTTAAATTTTTTCATGCTGAGATGGTTTGACCTCTGCAAGAAACATCCATGGTGTGGAGTAGGAATAAACCCAAGTTCAATATGATAGAAAATCTGTGGAGGGATTAGATTAGAAATTAGAGTGATCATCAAAGGAAAATTGTAGAATAGAAATGTTGATCAGCAATTATAAAGAGTTTGATTTGATTTTTTTATTCAGAGGGATATGAATTATTTTTTACATGACTTTTTCTGTTGAAAAGTAAACAAAGGCAAATAAATTATTTTTTCAGATGGAGGACCAGCGATTTGCTCGCTCTAGATCGAACTCCAATGAGGTGAGAATATTTTTTGTCTCTGGAATAAACCACGTAACAACAGCATAACTGATGCACAGTTTTGCAAAAATTTCAAGCTATCTGTATGATTTTCTTACAGGTCTCAACAAACAACTTGGCCACCCTGTTATCCCTGCTTTTCAGGCTTCTTGCCACCACTACCACAACTACAACAACTACAAGAGCACCTACAACAACAGTTGCTGCTACTACTACATAAAATGGAGTCTTGAACATCAGCAAATTTGTCATGTATTGCTGAGAAAGTTATCATCTTTTTCAGTTTTAAATACTGATTATCAGTCATGCTCAATAAAGTTTAGCAAATTAAAAAAAAATCCTGTGACAACTCTTTTCTTTCTTTGCAGCCTCTGAATATATTCATGTTGTTACCTTCCTAAAACAATGGCCGTAGTCTTTTTTTTAAATTTTTTTTTACCAAAAGTGATTTTGACAAAAAAGAAGAAAAAAACCCTCTTTTGTTGTGAAATATGTTTTAGTCCCAAAATGACTTATGCCATTATTTTAGGAGGGTGACAATATGGAGAATCCTAAAACACATTTTCATGAATAATTTACTTTAAACCTCCCTGTTTGTGACTGTGAATGGATGACAAGATGAAGAACCAAAGGGGAACTTTTTCTTAGTTTCATAATATTTCCTTTCATCTGCCATAGTTTGTATCAGTGAATAGCACAAGGTGCTAAACAACTCTCAGTAGGAGCTTTTCCTGAGAATGGAAACCTGTTATGTTGCCAGAGAGTCAAACTAAAGGCTGATAAACCCTGATTGTCCATTTTACCACATGAATAATCGTCTCAACAAAAATTCACAAGTGCAGCTTCTTAAACTGCACAACTGACGAGTGAGACCACACTTCTCTGAAAATCACTTGCTAGTCCAGCTGACATATTTTCACACTACCATGTCATTTCATACATTGTTTACTAAATTGTTTTTATTGTTTTTAAGGAATAAAACATCAAGAGTGGTCCAATAGAAAAATTGTAGAATAGAAATTTTGATTAGCAATTGTAAAGAGTTTGATTTGATTTTTTTATTAAGAGGGATATGAATTATTTTTTACATGACTTTTTCTGTTGAAAAGTAAACAAAGGCAAATAACTTATTTTTTCAGATGGAGGACCAGCGATTTGCTCGCTCTGGATCAAACTCCAATGAGGTGAGAATATTTCTTGTCTCTGTAATAAACCACATATCAACAGCATCTACTGTATAACTGATGCATAGTTTTGCTAAATTTCTAGCTATCTGTATAATTTTCTTACAGGTCTCAACAAACAACTTGGCCACGCTGCTATCCCTGCTTGCCAAGCTTCTTGCCACCACTACCACAACTACAACAACTACAAAAGCACCTACAACAGCAGCTGCTACTACATAAAATGGAGTCTTGAACATCAGCAAATTTGTCATGTGTTGAGAAAGTTGTCATTGTTTTTTTTATCTCAATTTTCAATGACATTGGAAATCAGTTTCCAATATCATTGAAACATGGATCAAACCTGCTGTCATGTTTGGTTTTGTGCCCAATAAAGCTCAGCAAAAAAAGAAAAATTATGATGACTCTTTTCTTTCATTAAAGCCTCTGTGTACATTCATGTGAAGAATCCAATTACCGGTAAGTTCTAAAATTTTGAACACATTTTTCTGAACCGCTTTCTTCAACTATTTGTGTGTTTGATTGTGAATTGAAGGCAAATGATAAACAGATGGGTGACGTTTACTTAGTTTCATTACATGGTTAATCATTTGTCATGGACTTTAATAGTGAATGTCACATGGAGCTAAGCAGCTCTGAGTAAGACATTTTATTGAAAATAAAAACAAGTCATTGCCAGAGAGAAAAAACTCCATTTGACCACATGAAGAATCATTTGAAGAAATGCTCACAACTGCAGCCTCTTATTTTGTCTAAACTGCAACTTACTAGTGAGATTGCAGTTCTCTGAAAACCACTCTTTAGCTGAAATATGCTCACACTACAATGTCATTTCACACATTGTTTACTAGTTTTTTTTGTATGTTTGTTTTTTCTTGCAACAAAATAGTGTGGGAGGCACAGTAATTTTCATACTATCTTGGAAAGAATTAAGAATGATAGAAATGTTGTTTCCACATTCAGGGACAGTACACCAGAGATGACAACTGAAGGTTGAGAGACTCTGGGTGTCGCAGCCTTCCGTTCCTAAAAAGCCAAAAATTCCAATAAAGTCTGTGGGTGGTAACAGGTGGTTTTGGATTTGTACGCACTTCCGAATTGATTTATTTATTGTAAAAGTAGAGATAAAATAATTACCAAAAAAGGTCTTGTAACTTAGTCGAAACGAAAAATAATCTCAATTTAATGTTTGAAGGTATAAAAAAGTGTATAAAAGTGTAAACAAGCGGTCAAAAAATCATTTTTCAAAACCTCCCGTCCACACCAGACATTTACCAAACAATCCACCTCCACCAAGCACCCGGTGTGTTCTTAATTACTCAAATTAATGGGAGGATCTAACAATTAACATAATCTAAACAATTCCAAATATAAAAATTAATTACAAATTTTGCTTCTAAATTAACTTAAATATATTCTAACTACCCAAAGAACAAAACAAAATTGGTAGAAATTATAAACTAAAAAACTTTAGCATTAATGACCACAACATCCTGGCCCCTAATTCATGTACAAGAATTATATCTAACATCTGCATAAGTGGCCATTAACAAATGCAAAATTAATATCATTAACAGACTTAGCTCTTCAATATTTTCTATTAACAAATACTTCATTTAAACATTAACTTATGCAGTAATCCATGTTATACAATTTTTGGGGTTTTTTTTTGTAGTCCATACGTCTTCTTAGTGAAAAATTAAAAAAGGCAAAAACAGTCAATGTTCTATGACTTCCACGTTCTTCTCTTGTCCATGTGCATGGTCTGTGTGTGCATAAAAAGTGTAGGTAGCAGAATGAGATGTACAGCATGTCAGTAAATGAGTATCAGTGTAAATGTAGAGCCAGAGGTTCCAGAACTTAGCTCAGTTGGAGACAAACATTTGCTGTCGTCTCTACACAGCCTCCAGCAGGAGACATATTTTGTTGATCGGCTTCTCCAGCTCATTTATTCTTGTCTTGACTCGAACACGTCAAACCAATCCACTTGCATCTGCCATGGTTTCTGTGATGCGTCCAATAGGCCAAGAATTTCTTGGTGCAGCCTCGTCAACAACAAGCACCACATCATCAATGGCAAAGTTCCTGCGAGTCTTGTTCCATTTCCGTCGCTCTTGCAACATAGGGAGATATTCTTTCACCCACCGTTTCCAGAACAGGTCCACAATGTATTGGGCTTGCCTCCAATGTCTCCGCATGTACAGGTCCTCCTTTTTGAACAAACCTGGTGGCAGCACAGGCTTACCTTTTAACTGGAGCAAATGATTTGGAGTAAGAGCCTCTAAATCATTGAGATCTTCAGAAGAATGTGTAATCGGGCGATCATTTAATATAGCCTCCACTTCACATAAAACTGTGTGCAAGCCTTCATCATCTAGTACTTGCTGGTTTGTAATGGAGCACAATACTTTCTTTATTTCCTGCACCAGGCGCTCCCATACACCACCATGATGGGCTCCATAAGGAGGGTTAAAAGTCCACTTTATGCCATCTTGTGCTAAGCATTTTTGGATTTTGCTTTGCTTCAGCTCTAACATGGCTTGCTTCAACTCACAATTTGAGTTGACAAAGTTGGTTCCGTTGTCCGACTGGATTTCCTTGACTTGTCCTCTGCGGCAGATTAATCTCCTAATGGAGTTTATGCAGGAATCTGTGTCGAGAGAATGTGCCACCTCAAGGTGAACTGCACGACAGATTAGGCATGTGAAGAGAACTCCATATCTTTTTACAATAGCTCTCCCTCTCTTCACTTCTATTGGTCCAAAGTAATCAGCACCAACATAAGTAAATGGTGGAAGATCAGTTGAGATTCTGTCAATAGGAAGATCTGACATTTTTTGCTCACCTGGCTTTTGTCGTTGTCTTTGACACGCCATACAGTCTCTGATGATCTTTCTGGAAAGAATGATTATACAATAAGTTTTCACACTCAGTAACAATACACCAGAGGCCAACTCAATGTTGAAATGAAAGACTTCAGGAACGACATGAACTTGTGCTGTAATTAACTGCATAAGTGCAAGATTTGACTTGTGCTGTCCCATTTATAACATTTTGAATATTATTGATACAAACATGACAGAAGTTTTCATAATACAATTCAAGCTGATTGAAGAGAAAATATCTAGATATTTTGCAAAACATTTAAAAAAGAACATGAGTGGACATCTCTGACTGCAAACTCTTCTGGGTGTTGCCTGTGATGTATGTCAAAACGTCTGGTATCAATTAGTTTCAACACTAAGGGATCAAGAATGAAAAAATCTTCTGCTGTAATTTTGTGGATTTATGGATTATGTAAAAAAAGAAACATGTGGTCATGTTATCACAGCTGCCAAGGTGTGGTTTCCGTATCTAATCCCTGATTAGACATTACAACTAGGTTGCATTTTTAAAATGGAAAATTTCTCAACACCCTGATCCAGATACTCTATATAAATGGAGTCCAAACTTCAGCTCAACACAACCTTCCTGTCAAGTAATTCAAAGCAGAGAAGACTCTAAGGTGATTATATGAATTTATGCTTAATTTCTTTATACAATTGAACCAATTTATTTGCTTGATAAAGACTTTATTTATGTTCCAACAGCTGAAATCACTGCAGCCATGCTGAAGGTAGCACTTATTCTTGGATGCCTCCTGAGCCTCATTGTGGCTACACCAGTAAGTGATAAGCCATTTTTCTTTTAATGGACTGTAAAGAAGCTTAAATATGTAAATTTTAATTTTACTTTGCAGTGAATATTGATTCTCCTCTTGTGTGTCATGACAGCAGTTTATTTTCTTGTTTCACATACATATCAATACATTTATTAGCACTCATTTAATTTCTAACAGAGTTTTCAAGCACCTATTACACGCGTAAGCCATGTAGTATTTGAACCTCAATTATAAGGGCAAGCAATTTCAAGAAGCGTTTGATTGCTGTAAAATCTATTAAATAGCATAAATCATTTTTTCCGTGAAAAAGTCAACAAAAGCAGATAATTTTAGAGACAGTTTTACATTGACATTTAGAATATTCCCATTTCATTTCTTGATTGTGTTATGATAAAGAAATTAATAGAAAAAAAGTAAAAATATTTCTTGGCATAACTGTATTTGGTACTCCTCCAAGGGTTCTGTTCAACTAAACTCTGTTTGCTGACAATTAGATTTTATTGGAAAGGAAAGCCACCAATGGCTGCTGTAAAGGTTCTGTTAAATGAGACAGGTGACATGTATGTGTATTAGCAAGTACAGAAACGTAAAACCACTAAACATGAAATAGTAAGAAGTTAATTTGGTCTACTGAAGTCAAAGTCAACTGCAGAATGACTGAGTTTCTTTGTTCTCTTCAGATGGAGCACCAGCGATTTGCTCGCTCTAACTCTGGCTCAAACTCCAATGAGGTGAGAATCATTTATTTCCTCTGTTTTAAACCACAAAATTACAACATCTACTGCATAATTGATGTATAGTTTTGCTAAATTTCTAACTGTCTTTATGATTTTCTTACAGGTCTCAACAAACAACTTGGCCACCCTGTTATCCCTGCTTTTCAGGCTTCTTGCCACCACTACCACAACTACAACAACTACAAGAGCACCTACAACAACAGTTGCTGCTACTACTACATAAAATGGAGTCTTGAACATCAGCAAATTTGTCATGTATTGCTGAGAAAGTTATCATCTTTTTCAGTTTTAAATACCGATTATCAGTCATGCTCAATAAAGTTTAGCAAATTAAAAAAAAATCCTGTGACAACTCTTTTCTTTCTTTGCAGCCTCTGAATATATTCATGTTGTTACCTTCCTAAAACAATGGCCGTAGTCTTTTTTTAAAAATTTTTTTTACCAAAAGTGATTTTGACAAAAAAGAAGAAAAAAACCCTCTTTCGTTGAGAAATATGTTTTAGTCCCAAAATGACTTATGCCATTATTTAGGAGGGTGACAATATGGAGAATCCTAAAACACATTTTCATGAATAATTTACTTTAAACCTCCCTGTTTGTGACTGTGAATGGATGACAAGATGAAGAACCAAAGGGGAACTTTTTCTTAGTTTCATAATATTTCCTTTCATCTGTCATAGTTTGTATCAGTGAATAGCACAAGGTGCTAAACAACTCTCAGTAGGAGCTTTTCCTGAGAATGGAAACCTGTTATGTTGCCAGAGAGTCAAACTAAAGGCTGATAAACCCTGATTGTCCATTTGACCACATGAATAATCGTCTCAACAAAAATTCACAAGTGCAGCTTCTTAAACTGCACAACTGACGAGTGAGACCACACTTCTCTGAAAATCACTTGCTAGTCCAGCTGACATATTTTCACACTACCATGTCATTTCATACATTGTTTACTAAATTGTTTTTATTGTTTTTAAGGAATAAAACATCAAGAGTGGTCCAATAGTGTTTTTACTGTTATTAACTAAATTAAGCACCATGTTTCAGCACTAAAAATAAGCTAATCTGCAATATATTACTATTTCTGTTAAAAAAAAGAGAGCAAGAGAAGGCAAGTATCCATCCACAAAGAGTCTTGCCTGTGTTCCCCACAACTAAGTCTTGACTTTTCGATTTACATTGACAATGTACATTTTTTTGAATCAGGAAGCAAAAACATGTCCATGTGATTAAAATGTACTCCAGCATACATTAGCCAATAATTGAGAACAGAGTTTGCAGACATGTCCATGTGTGCCTGTTTCCAATCACATTAAACATATGGATTTCTTTATTTGTGCACCTTCTAGACATTTTGAGTCTGCTGTGGCAACCAAAGTGTAGCATAAGCATTCAGCTCACATGTGCTAGAAAAAGATTTATGTACATTTACTTATATACATATTATGGAATGGATTTATCATGCAATAGACAAGGATTTTGGCAAACTATTGTATTGAGCTTTTTTGTAATATTTGGCACAAGTAATATGCTAATTCCACCAAATAACTTCAGCACACCTCCAATAAAAAAACGTTAAAACAAAATCCCTTTCTCATTCTTCTCTCATTGTTTAGCATAAAGACATATGTTTGGTAATCCGTACTGAGCTAAAACATGGAAAGTTTACGATGATCTGAGGTCAGACTCTAAGAAGAAGATGCAAATATGTATCATTGATAAAGTGACAGGAGCTGAACCTGTCAGGTTTTGTGGTGTGAGTGGTGGTGAGGCAGAGGCAGCAAACCCAGGTAGTGATAAAGTAGATGATTTAATAAGATGCAAATCCAAAATCCGAAAGTCCAGAACACAGAGAAGCAGAGAGCAATGATCACAACAGGTGACAACTGGAAACTAGACGGACACGACAAGGAACAAAGAACACAGGAGGGGTTAAATACACAGAGGGTAATCAAAGAGACAAGAAACACCTGGAAACAATCAAGGGGAGACAGGACGACACAGAGACAGAAACTCAAAATAAACACAGATAAGGAACAGATCTCGACAGAACCTCCAAACCCAATGGTCAGATGGAAAGATGAATGGATGGATGGATGAAATTAGGAATTTTTTTTGTGTGGAAAAATTTTCACTAATTCTTATACACTTAGTACATGTGCTAAAAATGGAGTGAGAAGTAACAATAAAAGGACAATATTGTCATGTATGATTTACTAAGAGATGGATGGTGACCTGTACAGGGCGCACTCTGCCTCTTGACTGCTGTAGATAAGCACCAGCTCTGCTCACCATATCAGACTGGATGGGTGGATGATTATTAAGAAAAAACAGCACAGAGAGGATTTTCATTCTTAAGGTTTATTTGTCATGCAAACAAGCAGAGGAAAAAAATGTTTTCCTGAATGTTGAGTGAAAAACCTTTCTAGTCAGAAATGCTGGTTTGGAACCTGAAATGAGAAGAGGTGAAATAGTCACATAAAACTCAACAACCTAATCAGAAACTAGTTTAACATCGACTACTTCAAACAATAGGCCACTCACTGACTGGTCATTGTTAACATTCCAGGCTTTATGCTGCAGTTGCAGCTATAATTGCTTGTAGAAGAGTGATGAGGTCGGTCAGCGAGAGAGAAGTTGAGCTTGTCTTTAAGGAAATCAAGAAGATTATCAGGACACACACAGCTGAGGTTTCTCTCTGTGATGATACAGAAACTTATGTTCAAGATTGTTTTAAACATAAAGCAGAGAAAGTCCTCACCTCATCAGAGTCAGAACGGGCAAAGCGCTGATGCTCCATCTGTAGGTTGAACATATTCTGCTTTATTACAACAATAACACGATAACTGACAAACACTATAATTATTTATATTTATTAAAAATTATATTATTATATTATGAAGCCTAGGCGCAAATTCAAACTGGAAGACTCATTTATCCCCACCGGGACCCGTTAATTGAAGCGACCCGCCCACAATCGTCAACCTATCAACACCGGACCAAGCCACGTCACGTCCAATCATCGACCAAGTCCCAGCTGATAAGGACCTTCATTCATGGCGTCCTTCGCTCTCCAGCCGAGCTCAACCCACCACCACCCCTTCTCCTCTATTCGCCCGGTCCTGAGGCCCGCACCCTTCTTAAACCTCCACCACCAGTGCCGGGCCCTGGGGGATGACGTTCCTAACAGCATCAGGGATGCTCATCTGAAGCCTATTGCTAACGCTGCGATAACCGTTATCCCTAGCCGGGGCCCGAGCGCCAAAGACTTTAAATTCTGTTTGTCAATAAACTCTTCTAATTGTCTTCTCATCTCCGTCTGAGTCTCTCCAGATTGAAATACTTTTTCTAAGCATTCAGTGATGCTTAGAAATGGTTTAAAAGTAAGCAAGAGAAAGCAGCCACTCCAACAGAGTCAAAGCATGCAAAACTCTCCTGCACAATTTGTAGGTTTAACGCCAGCTTTATACTTTATTACAACAGAAATGATAACAAAGATGTGATCGCTGCTAGTTTAATTGAATATAATAATTTTATACTTACAGGCACAGCCACAATTAGACTCAGCAGGCATACAAGAAAAATGACTACCTTCAACATGGTTGCAGTCATCGTTCCTGACAGAGAAATAAATAAGTACAGATTTACTCTAATTCAAGAAAGAGAAAATAAGAGAAATGAAAATACAACAAATTGGAAGATCGTTGGTTGTTGATCTGAATGATCTTTTCTTTTATACCTTTGTAGGAGCAAATATATTGGTAAATCAAATCTTTAAATCTACATCCTTAATACCAAAACACTTATGCGTAAGTCAAAGGATCAATGAGGACACTATCATTACAGTTAATTAATATGTTGCACTGGTATAATTTCTCACTTTGCAAGTATTAAGCCATGAGATGCAAGATAAAAAAAATCATAAGTTTAGTTTCAGGAGAGTATGTGATCCAGTTATGACACTCCTTGGTAAAAAGTTGCAAAACCTTGATATCACAATTTTCTTAAAAACAAATTATGTGACTTAGTGGTTTTGTTTCACAACAGCCAGTGAAGCCTGCATTCTGCTTGTCATGTCATGTTTTAGGAAATAAGTTAATGCTGTGACTTAACCAATGAAAAGATTTGCACACAGACATGTAGAAGGACATTTTCTATAGTAATTAACTGTCAAGGTAGAACTCAACATTATAAACCTTACAAAAACTATTCTGAAAATGTGAAACCTGCAAAACATTAGTAGATGCATATTTGGAACAGAGTTATTTGTTCTGCATCAATGTATAATAATGTCCTAATGTAATTTATTATTAACAGGGAATCTATGCAAAGAGACAATTCTAAAAGTTAATTTAAATAGAAGATGTGGCGTGTTAAAGTATTTTGATTTTCATAAATTTCTTGAAATTATTACAGATTATTTTTAAAAACAAATATTAAAAACATGAAAAAGCTGTGATGAGGTGTTGGGTTAAGTTATCTGTAAGACATCTAAAAATCTGACCACTATCTAAAAATAATTCATCAATAAAACATAATTAAATAAAATCACTTATGAACTTTATCAACAACAAAGTGGCTGAATTTTAAATCTTAAAAAGCAAATTTATGTGTTTATACACATAAACAAAGCAAAAGAAAGAGTAAGACAATTGTTTTTTTTTTGACAAGCCACTCTGTGTTATGATTATTATTCTCATAAAAACCTGACAGTTTCCACAGAGGAAGCTTTCTACATCTATTTTAATATACACCTCAGTCATAAAACTTAGTGATGTTGAAAATCATCTGCTGTGTCTCTTGCGGTGCACCAACAATAAGCTGTAACTGTTGTAATCACTGGTTCTTTCAACAGGTTTTCACAATGTTATTTAGACACTCAAATGCAGTTAAACCCGAATGTTATTAGTGATATTTGTCCACAATTGAATAACTTAAAATCACTAATTCTCAGCCACACCTTGAAGCATAGGGAAATTGCAATCACAGTTTTGCAACATTTCTGCATCTGTAAAGGTATAAAAGAGAAGCTCAACATCCAAAGAGCAACACTACATCCTCTTCTCTTGTCTCTGAGAAAACCTACTGAAGGTGTGATGACTTCTTGCTTTATTTAGATTATTGTTTTGGTATTTGTACAGTGAATTTCTTCAATGCTGTATTCTACTAACTTGTTCTTGAACATGTTCAGAAAGTAGTTTTGATCTTCTGTTCTAACAGGTAAAATCACTGCAACCATGCTGAAGGTAGCACTTATTCTTGGATGCCTCCTGAGCCTCATTGTGGCTGAAACTGTAAGTATAATATTATCATGTTTAAGATGATATCAATGAGTATATATGGTATATAGATTATTACTATTATTGTGAAAAAGTTTACTGCATGTAATGTCAAACCTTGTGCAGATGGAAGAACAGCGTTTTGCTCGTTCAAGCTCTGGTTCTAACTCCAGAGAGGTGAGTGTCCTCTCTGCCTAACCTTCAGAATAAACCTGAGCATAAGTTACTGTATCAGTATAGAAAAAATTCTCTGCTACTTGTAATCTCCCTTAATTTCCTTAAAGACCACCACGACTACGGTCGCAGGAGCAACTACAGCTTCATTAACTCTGACCCAGCTCCTGGCCCTGCTCCGACAACTACTCAATCAGTAATGATCAAGTGAGTGAAAAACACAGAAAAACAGGTTTTTGACAATACTGCTGCAAATAATCATTGATATTTAACTTAGTCTGTTTTTAGGAAGTTGTTGAGTTTTACAGAGAATCTATAACTGTATTATTTTCTCATCTCATTTCAGATTCTGTGGCTGCTGTTTTAACCAGATGCCTTCTATTCACTCAACAATTGGACAAATATCATTCTTCACCAAGTTTTGACTAAAAATAAACATGTTCAATGCAAACATTTGCTATGTTGTCTTTCATTATATTTTCCATCCATCCATCCATCCATCCATCCATCCATCCATCCATCCATTTTCTTTCGTTTTATCCGGGGTCGGGTCACAGGGGTAGCAGCTTCTGAAGACTTCCATCTCCTCAGCCACTTGTTCCAGCTCCTCCGGGGGAATCCCAAGGCGTTCCCAGACCAGCCGAGAGACATAGTCCCTCCAGCATATCCTGGGTTATCCCTGGGGCTTCCTCTTGGTGGGACGTGCCCGGAACACTTCACCAGGGAGGCGTCTCGGAGGCATCCTGACCAGATGCCCGACCCACCTCAACTGGCTCTTCTTGACGTGAAGGAGCAGCGGCTCTACTCTGAGTCCCTCCTGGATGACTGAGCTTCTCAACCAATCTCTAAGGGAGAGCCCAGACAACCTACAGAGAAAACCCATTTCGGCCGATGTATTCGCGATCTCGTTCTTTTGGTCATGACCCAAAGCTCATGACCATAGATGAGGGTGGGAACGTAGATCGACCGGTAAATCTAGAGCTCCGCTTTTTGACTCAGCTCTCTCTTCACCACGACGGACTGGTACAGCGCCAGCTTCACGGCAGACGCTGTACCAATCCGGCTGTCGATCTCCATCTCCTTTCTTCCCTCATTCGTGAACAAGATCCCAAGATACTTGAACTCCTCCACTTGGGGCAGGACACCACCCCTGACCAGGAGAAGGCACTCTACCCTTTTCCGGCTCAAGACCTTGGCCTCGGATTTGGAGGCACTGATCCTCCTCCCAGCCGCTTCACACTCGGGTGCGAACCGCTCCAACAAGAGCTATATTTTGCAATTCACCTTCAATACATGCATGTTTACTGTAAGAGTAATAGCAAAATTATGTTGAAGAACTTTACCTATCTTTAGTAATCAATATTGATATAGGCTTATGTATATCTGGAACTTAGGAAAATTAAATAAAAATTAGCTTTTATTGATATGATGTACAAATGAACCAGGATGAGACATTTGAGTTACAGCAAGTGATCCCAGCTCATGCTAGAAAGCAAAACTGACAGAAAATTCAGAATTTTTAACATCAGAAAGCGTCACACTCCAAGTGATGAGCTTAGTTTGTGCAGAACCTTTTTCTGTTTACGATTACAATTTGAGTTGGCTTTATCAGACTAAATGCGTACCGAAAGTATTAGTTTATGTAAAACTATATATGTTTTTTCCAGCACTGTTATACAAAAATCATTAAAAAAAATAGATATACCTGAATGGGTGAACTACAGAGTAAGGTGGGAGATTTGCAATGTCAATTGTTGATTCCAGGAGTTTTCAGTAGCTGTTTATAAGCAAAATAGAGCAAGAGCTTGATGACAACAGAGACACTCCAGGAAGGAGGAAAAGCACAAGAAAAGACCTGTGAGAACCATCTAGTGCTGACAGAAGTCTTACAGCTATTTATAAACTGTAAATAGATCATCATAGCAGAACTATATCATTCAAGAGGAAAAAAAGCATCCAACCAGTTTCACTCATGAGTCAAATAATGGTGTTTCTGCAGAACATGGGCAAGTTCCTTCAGTGTTATCTCAGGATGTATGGCAGCTTACGTTTATTATATTACAGAATCAAAACAGAAAACTGTCTGAATTAAAACTGTGTAGAAGTGAAACACCAGGCACAGGAACCTCCATCTGTCTGTTTCTCCAACCCAGAGTTGACCTTTTCATTTCATCAATTTTCCCAGTGATGGCTTTATATTCCCCTTTGCTGCTGTGTCTGTAAAACTAAATTTAAACAATAAGTTACTCTATGACAAACACCTTCCACATAACATGTAAAACTTTCTACCCATTTTGCTCACTATATTTAGATGATTTGAATACAAATAGATGTGAGATTTAAAAATAAACTTTAATAAAAATGTGTTTAGTGTGACAATTTCAAATTTATACCTGAAATTAGAATATCTATGCAAATACGGAGAATGAACGATGCCAGATAACTTATGAAATAATTACTAAAGTGTGTCATTAATTTATTATAAATGGAAATTACTACAGAAATAATTTATTAACTGTAGAATTAATTGTCTCAGTTGTATGCACTGATTTTATTCTGAAATCTAGAATTATTTTATGAGTTAATAAATGTATGTTTTTGTGCTGAAGCACATCATTTATTTAAACTGTCAAATTCACCCATCAAACTCAGGAGGTGGGGTTAGGCCTGCTTCTATAAACCCAGACATCTGATTGGCTGACTGAGAGTTTCTTCCTAGTTATGAGTAAGAAGGTTGTATAGGGGGAAAGGTTATGACAATTCTAAGGGCCCCTGACCAACATGGGGCCCTCCACAATTTATTTATTTATTCTTTGTTCATAGAAATTTGTAAAAGATTGGGGCCCTGTCAATTACAAAATTAATCATATTGTGTTTTCCAAGATTGTTTTTAGCTGTAAAAATTTAATGTTTCCCCTCCCACACCAAAAAACACACATCCATATTTGCCCTAAACACCAACCTGGATCTGCATGAAATGGTTCGTTCCTGCTTGGACTGTTCAGCAGCAGTCAGTTGAAGACACAAACGACTGTGGCGGTTACTATGCTGCTAAAAAAAATGATAAAATTGGGTTTTAAAAAAATTGAGAGAGAGAAAAAGGCAAGAGCGTCAATTTATGACCCAGTTTTTCTCCAAGAGAGGTGGGTAGACTGTGTGAGATTATCAACCATTTAGCATAGTAAGTTTAGCTACATACTACTGTTTGCCTCAATTTCACTAGCATCTAATGAATTAAGGAAAGAAATTACCAAGATATTCATATATTTAACGTGTACCACTTAACAGATGGGTCAGACAGCAGTAGCTCTGGCCCACGTCCCTCCTGACCCATCTTCTCCTGAGTGAAATTAAAGCTGCAGTTTGTAACTCTTATAAAAAAAAAAAAAAATCCACATATTTATTAAAACTCTCATTATGTTGTGACAGTATGGTATGAGAGATAATCTGTGAAAAATCTATTTACTCTGCTTTCTCAAAGTGCTACAAACAACCAGTCAGTGGCAGGAGAGTTTTAGTGCTGTCAATCACAATCTCATGTGGCTGCTCATCCTTCCTCCCCCTCACCCTGTGCTATACTGCAGCTAGCATAGCCTGTTGTAAATACTGAGTCTAGTTAGCATAGCTACCTGTGACGGTAGATAAACAATTTTTCTGTAATGATATGTTGTTTCTCCACCATTAGCACATTTAGCAGTGAGTGAATGAAGTTGATTGACAGCACTAAGACCCTCCTCCTGGTTCTGATTGGTTGTTTTGGTCGGAAGGTTGCATTACTTTAGCCAGTAATAGTAGCTCAGGGAGGAGATGGAGGAGATTGATTTCACAGATTATCTGTCTCATAACAAACTGTCACGACATGGTGACAGCTTTAACAAATATGGAGAAAACATATTTTTTATTAAATTATATACTGCAGCTTGAATAAAATGCAACTTCTTTTGAGAAGTCTGGATTGCTTCACGTATATTTTGCATGTTGCCTATGACTGTTGGTTGTGTGGAGAGACATTCCAGTAATCTAAAACTAATAGAAAAAAAAAAAACAACCTACTTACATACTGTATGCAGACTGTTGGAGGTAAAATTAATGAGCAGTAGATATTGTGCTAGTATGAGTATTGGACCAAAGAAAGCAAGGCAGTGCAAGCCTTTAAAATTGTGATGCTTTTGATGGGTCAGATACACTCAAAAGATTTTAACAGCAGTTTGGGGGGGGGAATACATTTTTTGTCAGGGGCCCAAGATACCTGGCAGCGCCCCTGCGCACAGTAAGTCACGTGATGTCCAATCCACTAGATCGCTGAGCGGACTTGCCATTTACGTTTTACAAAGGAAATTTAAAAACATTACCTGGCTGTTAATGCGTTGAATACAATGTGCAGCTGCTGCTCAGTTACATAGATTAAGGCACATAAAGAAAAAAAAGTTCAGGAAATATTAGTGGGGACTGTCCTCTTCATGCCAGAGTTGGTGGGGACATGTCCACACCAGTCCTTCAGGTAGTTACACCTATGGTAATGTCTCTTGCATTTGAAATTTGTCTTCAATAAAAATGTGTACAGTGGATGTGAAAAAAGTCAATTAACTCACTTTTCATTCACAAACACATTGAGACCATGTGTATTCAACCTGTGCTTTATTGAGGAAGCAGCATGAAGAATTAAGAGATGTTATTTGACATATCTAGTAGGGAGAGAACAATCTTTATGTTGTAGCTGCCACCGTGGTGGTAGGAGCTGCAGTGGTAGGAGCTGCGGTGGTAGTTGCAGCAGTAGTAGTGGTGGTGGTACTGGTGCGCAGAATCTGAAGAAGCTGCTGAAGGACATCCTCAGTTATACAAGGACGGCCAGGTTTACCATGAGGAGGACCATGGCCCTGAAACAAAAAACAAGGTCAGGTTTATTCAGATTCAGAAAACAAATTCTGGTTTGGTAACAGTGCTTATCTACTCCAGTGAAATTAGTACAATAAACTTACCCTATCAGAATGAGGGCCCCGAGGTGAGCGCTCCTCCCGGCTGGATGCCGAGTCATCCTGTTAAAAACGATAATAAAAAATATTTACAATTCTTCTGTAGTGGCTGCACCGACGAAAAGAACATTGATTCAGTCTTTTTAAATATCGCACTTACGGAATAAGCCAGAGTTAGACACAGGAGGCATCCCAGCACAAATAGTACCTTCAGCATTGTTTCACTGATTACCTGCCAAAATAAGAAAATAATTTTAAGATTACTATAAGTAAAAAAAATAACCAGTACCATGAAGGCACTGAGTTAATGTCTGACAGAAAAAATCAAATAGAAAACAAAATGAATAACTATAAAAGAAATTTGCAATTACAGTTTTCTCTTCACAATCTGTCCCAGAGGAGATCAAGGCAAATCTGATGGTGTGTTGGTCGGTAGATCTTTTTATACGCATGCAGATGGGTGGATTTAAGATCCCTGGGATGTCAGGATGTTGGGAAATGATAACTGTTAGGAAACTGTCTGCTCAACATTTTGTAAAAAATTACCAGTGATATCTTGTCTTATATTTTACATGGGGAAAAAGCACCAAAAAAACATTTTGCTGAAATAAAACTTGTCAAAGAGCCTTGTTGGAGTAATTAAAAGTTGAATATTGCCAAAACTCTTTTAGACGAGTGCTCTATGTAACTTTTTGAACATTTCAAAATCAAGCCAAAGAACAGTGTTGTGTTTTTTTTTATTCGTCAGATCCAAAAACAGTGTTTTGTTTTTGTGTGTTTCCAAAAACACTCACAAAATTGAATGTTTTTGTGTTGACCGAACAACTGTGAAATTCTGAGTCTTTGCCTTTTTCTTTAATAACTCTTAGGAAATTGTACGTAGGTGGAAATGTTAGGAAATAGATGAAAAAATAATTCATTTTTTCTCAGTCAATCGAAAGTGTCAGTTATGTGTCAACTTATATTACATACTTATGTCAAAGAATGTAGTGTGTAGAATTTCTAGGAAAGAGATTAATGCAATGCAATTTAGAATAAAACTGGAACATAACAAAAGTTGGAAAAGTGAAGCGTTGTGAATACTTTACAGATGCACTGATTTTTATTTATTTATTTTTTGTTCCTGAACAACAAAAGAACAGCAAATAATCATGGAAATCCTTCAGTATAATTAAAAAAAAAATCATAGTCTGATAAATAAAAAAAGATACAAACTGAGCATTCAAAGGTGTTGTCTGGACTCGAGGTTAATTGCTGGAAATCAAATCTAGTGGAAAAGCTTAATAAGCTCTTTAAATGCTCTGTATTAAGTACTGCATCATCTGGTATTATGAGTGGTTTTAATATTTCCACATGTTTTCTTTCTTCATTGCACATTTCTGTTTCTCTATGTCTTTTTGCAGAGGCAAGCTGTCAGGACATTTAAAGTAGATCATGGAGTGTTGACCAGATGAAAAAAGGCTAAATAACTTATGGTGTATTTAAAAAAAGAAAAAAAAAAAAACGGAAATTAGAATCTCAATGCAATTATGGAGAGGGAGCGATGCCAGACAGTTTATGAAATAATTATTTACTTGTGTCATTAATTTATTAAAACTGTAAATAAATACAGAAACAATGGATTTAATATAGAGTCATTTGTCTTAGTTAAATGCACTAATACTATTCTCAAAACTATATATACTTTAAGAGTTAAGACATTTTTTGTGTTTGTACTGAAGCACATCATGAGTTGATTTAAACCGTCAGCTTCAGCCATCAAACTCAGGAGGTGGGATTAGGGCTGTGAATATTACACAGAGATATTCATAACATAAAATAATTTTTTATCCAAAAGAAATCAGAAATCTGAACACTATCTATAAACATTTAATCAAGAAATGCATTAAAATAAAACTAATGATCACTATTTTATTTCACCACAAAAGTATCTGAATCTCAATTTGCAGAAAGAAAAATAAATCAAGTTTTGTGCAATAAAAAAAGAGTAAGACAATGCCAATTTTGTTGACATGCTGATTCAAGTTGTGATTATTATTCTCATAAAAAACTGACAGTTTCCACAGAGGAAGCTTTCTACATCTATTTTAATATACACCTCAGTCATAAAACTTAGTGATGTTGAAAATCATCTGCTGTGTCTCTTGCGGTGCACCAACAATAAGCTGTAACTGTTGTAATCACCGATTCTTTCAACAGGTTTTCACAATGTTATTTAGATACTCAAATGCAGTTAAACCCGAATGTTATTAGTGATATTTGTCCACAATTGAATAACTTAAAATCACTAATTCTCAGCCACTTCTTGAAGCATAGGGAAATTGCAATCACAGTTTTGCAACATTTCTGCATCTGTAAAGGTATAAAAGAGAAGCTCAACATCCAAAGAGCAACACTACATCCTCTTCTCTTGTCTCTGAGAAAACCTACTGAAGGTGTGATGACTTCTTGCTTTATTTAGATTATTGTTTTGGTATTTGTATAGTGAATTTCTTCAATGCTGTATTCTACTAACTTGTTCTTGAACATGTTCAGAAAGTAGTTTTGATCTTCTGTTCTAACAGGTAAAATCACTGCAACCATGCTGAAGGTAGCACTTATTCTTGGATGCCTCCTGAGCCTCATTGTGGCTGAAACTGTAAGTATAATATTATCATGTTTAAGATGATATCAATGAGTATATATGGTATATAGATATTATTACTATTATTGTGAAAAAGTTTACTGCATGTAATGTCAAACCTTGTGCAGATGGAAGAACAGCGTTTTGCTCGTTCAAGCTCTGGTTCTAACTCCAGAGAGGTGAGTGTCCTCTCTGCCTAACCTTCAGAATAAACCTGAGCATAAGTTACTGTATCAGTATTGAAAAAATCCTCTGCTACTTGTAATCTCCCTTAATTTCCTTAAAGACCACCACGACTACGGTCGCAGGAGCAACTACAGCTTCATTAACTCTGACCCAGCTCCTGGCCCTGCTCCGACAACTACTCAATCAGTAATGATCAAGTGAGTGAAAAACACAGAAAAACAGGTTTTTGACAATACTGCTGCAAATAATCATTGATATTTAACTTAGTCTGTTTTTAGGAAGTTGTTGAGTTTTACAGAGAATCTATAACTGTATTATTTCCTTGTCTCTTTTCAGATTCTGCGGCTGCTGTTTTAACCAGATGCCTTCTATTCACTCAACAATTGGACAAATATCATTCTTCACCAAGTTTTGACTAAAAATAAACATGTTCAATGCAAACCTTTGCTATGTTGTCTTTCATTATATTTTGCAGTTCATCTTCAACACATGCATGTTTTTAGAACGTTAGAAAAAAACCTGTTGCACATATTTACTCTCCTTTTGTAATGTTTTGTGTATTTTAATATACAGTAAGTCTATGAATATATAGAAAGATTAATCTAATTACAGATGAAATTTTTTATCTTATGCTGTACCAGTGGACCAGGATGAGACATTTGAGTTACACAAAGCGATCCCAGCTCCTGCTAAGAAGAAAAGTTGACAGAAAATCCTTAGTTTTTAATATCAGAGAAAATGAAGAACTTAGTGATGAGCTCAGTTTGTGCAGAACTTCTTTCGGTTTCTAATGATTGCAGCTTGAGTTGGCATTTTCAGACTTAATGCATGAAGAAAGGCAGCTGCACGGTAACTTGAGCAACACCAAAGATGCTACATTTTTTGTAGTTAAAAGTAGTAGTTAATAAATAAATAAATAAATATTGTGTGTGCTCAAAACTGTACTATATTCCCATAATTTTAATGATAAGTCCATTTGACATTTGTGAAACAAATGTGCAGTAAAAATATTGTTCACAAGTTGACAGGAATTTGAAGTAGAAAATGTGAGAGTTGTTCTTTAGTAAGTTCAAGCCCTGAAGCTTTTTAATCTGCAACAACTTTAGAAAGCTTTTCTTTAGATTGAACCTTTGAGGCTAAAAAAAAAGCCAGAACCCCTCAATTGCTTATAGGTCTAAAGGCACACATTAACCTAGATAATTTTTAAATATATTCTTAAGAACCAATCCATACATTCATATTCAAAAGCAAGCTGATATTACCACAATGCAAAAAGGTTTGGCTATCAGAATAATCTTGATGGAGAAGAATCAGCCAAGACCAGCCAAACTGTAATTCAAACTGGAGAGACTCAGACGGAGAAAGGCAGCGAAAGACACCAATTTTGTCTGATTTCATAAAAGTGGAGGGGCTGGTTGACCTTTTGACCTTTAACCTTTCATTAATATCTTCAAAGCCAAAGCAGCTCAAACGACAACTTTTGCTGCAAAAACCTGCACAAAAGTATTCGAGTTAATTGACACCCATTTCATCTGATTTGAGGAAGGTGGTGGGGCTGGTTGACCTTTGATGACCTCTAGAAACATTTCTTTATATCTTTGAAATGATAACGGCACAAACAAAAAATTTTGCTGCACAAACCAGCACAAACGTAGCACAAACGTTTGACAGCAATTTTGTCTGATTTGAAGAAGGTGGGGCGGACAACTTCACTCAGGTGTTTGGTGTCTTTTATGACTTTGTATTTTTGTGTTTTTATGGTGCAAAACTTTGAACTACCTTGTTGCTTAAATGTGCGATACAAATAAACTTGACTGATAGAATGATTAAAGTCATTATGGCCTCTTGGAATTCTCTGATTAATGCAATGTCATATTAGGCGGCCATAAATTGGTAATTTTGCAGTTATTTCAAATGATTTCTCCTTTCAAATGATAGATTGAATGGAGCTCTGTCTGATATTAAGAGCTTGGAATATTATATTATAACCTAACCCTTCTTTAAATCTTTCTACAAAATTCTCCCTGACCAGTCTGCTGCATGTCTTCCTTTTTACAAGGAAGAAGTTTGATCATATGAGATGATACGATCTCGTGAAAACAGAGAAGCAAAGCTGACCACCGGCAGAATGTGTGAATTTGTTGCTCGTGTACAGAGACTAGTTTGTCTTTATCTAGTGCAATCTTTAAAGAAACAACCACACATAAAGAAACATCCCCATTCTGATGTTGCAGTTTTCTAAGCAAAATCTTATATGAGAATCATGTTAAATTTTCATCACGATATTACAATTTGTAAAGAATAATAGAGAATAGAAAAAGAGGACAGTTTCACCATAATACTACAAGTAATATTAAAAGAAAAAAATCAGGACATTGGCCTCCAGTCAAAGCTGAGTTTGATACGTGTACCACAGAAGTTATTGATAGGCACAGAAATTGTGTTGCTATTGATTTACTCACAAAAACCAGCACTGATACAACTTTGAATAATGTTTTGTAACCTATATTTGCTTAAACATGGCCAGAAGTTACTTCCTGACTTGTTTTCTGTGTTCCTTGGTCTTCATGTTGCTTTTAATGTTCTCTAAATAAAACCTTCAGGCCTTCACAGAACATCTGCCTTCATACTGAGATTAAATGATGCATAGGACAATTGTTTTTACTGACCAGGTGACTTTTGAAGACAATATGGTGAATTAAATGCTGTTTGAGTTTTACATCAAAGAAGGCTACATGCAACCATTTTCAAATTTTAATTTGCAAAGAGTTTAAAAAGCATGTATTCGTTAAATACAAATTCATTCATTAGTTACCTTATGGGGGGCTGGTTTGCACTACAGGCACAGTTCAGTCGTTAAGCACCAGATGTGGTCATCATACTAACTGCTTGCAACTAGAAAGGCTTTCTAGTTGCTGGTCTGCTTGCTGGCCGAATCATGGATTTGGGTTTTTTGTTATAAAGAATAATGACTTATACTAAAACAATGAAAAGCTTATACATTATCAAACAAAGCTAAAAGATGAAAATCTGACCCACTTACAAAACTATTTTGCAACACCATAGGAAACCAGTACATTTTAAAGAAGGCCATAACTAGATAAGTAAAAAAAAAATGCAAAGGAAAACAGACCTATTTAAATTAGGCATTAGTGCACATTTAAAGTCACACCATGCTCATTTTAATAGATTTCCTAAAAAGGTAAAAAAAAAAAAAAAAATGTAAATAAAATAGTATTATGAGTGGATCAAGCACAATGGCTTTTCACTATTGACTGAGTAAGCTGTCTGGGTAAAAGAGAAGGGGACAAGAGGAAGACCAAAAAGGAGATTTATTGAAGTGGTGGAAAAGGACATAAAGTTAGTTAGTGTTAGTGTGGAGGACGCAGTGGACAGGACTACATTGAGACAGATAGTTTTCTGTGACAACCCCTGAAGAGAAAGGTTTTGTTTTGTGACATTATTTTTGCGTTTGACTGACTGTCCAGATCACATTGAAACTGAACGTTGGTTTGGATTTTGCTAATATCATTTGCTATATTATCTTAAGTATGAAAATCATAAGCAGCAGGGTTGCAGGCCCCACTGTGTATTGAGCCATTGTAGCATTTTGTACCATGTGATATTAAAAAAAGACACATAAAATACTAGAAAGAAGTATCAGTCTTTTCTCAGTTAAGTAATAACCACTTTTCAGATTACATCCATAATTAAATTTAATATAATGGTTTAAAAATCATATAATCAAGATGTTTGAGAAAAACAGCATTCATTAAAGCTTACATAAAAGCAGATGGAGTTTTAGAAAATATTTAAAGAAAGATCAGGTTTAGACAATAGTTTATGATAAATACAGGCAAAAGTTCATCAACAGTGCTCCACTTTACTATGTGACTTATAGAAAATGTTTGGTCTTATTTTGAAGAGAAATATTTTTATTTACTAAGTAATCTCACTACACCAGAAATGGCAACTTTCTTCATTCTAAAAAGTAAGGTCAAATTGTGAAAAGTACATAGTGCTAAAAGTTTACCAAAAACAAGATGTGTGATTTTTTGTGGTTTTCTTAAGTTAAAGCTGTTAAAAATAATTTGCATGTGTCTGGCACCATTTTGTAGAAACACTTCCTCTAAGGAGCATTGCCTGTCAAACTTATGACCTTTTCAAAAACAAGATGTCTGATTATATAATACAATTTAATTCAGCAATTTGCTTTTAGAAGGATGCAACTCTGAGATCAGTGACTAAAAATGTGAAATGCATCCCATGAGCTTCTTGTCATTTATTGCTTTTTTTCCTTCTATATTTTACTACAATAATTTCCTGCAGACAAAAATATTTTTTGTCTGCAGGAAAATAGCTTCAATTTGTCTTGTTCTGAAACATAGTTGCTAAAATAATCTGCTAAACAGACATCATTGTGAACTAAATAATCACAAGGGCAGTTAAATGACTCTTGAGCATATATTATGATTACTATGCTGCTTGCATGTTTTTGGTAGAGATGTAACAGTACACCCTGTTCACAAGACAATACACAATAAGAGGCTCTTAATAAGACCAGGCTTCATTCTTGTTATCATAGGACACAGAACAAAAGCAGATAAGCAATATACCAGCTGGACCGTGCATATTGCAGAAAGAGGAAGAGGAACTTTTGACAAATACCCAAAGGGAACCGGGGGCTGGTTTGCACAAGAGACACAGTTCAATCGTTAAGCTCCAGCTTTCCTGGCCAGTTACACTGTCAGATCCAACAGTAACTCCCAAAGATAAACACAGTCATCTAGATCTGACACCTGAACAGTCATGTCTTGCAGAAGAACTAAGTCAGGCCCTTGTTCCATTTGAGGGGGCAACTGTTTTACTGAGTGGATAAGAATGCAACCTTGTCTGCACTCCCACAACTTGTTCGCAACCTAAAGAAAGAGTTCAGACTTTCAAGCAGCACCAGTGAAGGTCCTCTAGACCTGATATTACATTAAGGCGGCATAAAGACTTTGTGTACAAACCAGAATGCCCAACATCATCTTAATTTCTGTTGTGTTTGATCCCAGATTCAGGAGACTTAAATTTTACCTCCTGAATTAGTATTCAAAGTACAAAGCATGGTGCAAACCATGACCCTTCAAGTAAAGAAATCAATGCAAACAAGTAATGATCTAAACTCCAGAGAACAAGCAGACAACAAGAAGAAAACTTGTTGTTCCTGGACAATGTACGGCAATCATCATCTGACTCAAGTGCAAGTTATGATGAAAATCCAAAATAAAACCCACTCCTTTGGTGGAAAACAGATGAAGGATGCTGTCCAACTCTGGCAAAACAGGCAAAGTCCTTTCTGTGCATTCCTGCCACCTCCACCATCAGAACGACTGTTTTCAGCTGCTGGGACTACAGGTACTAATGGCAGAGCAAGTCTGAGTTCTGAGCATGTAGAGATGCTGACTATAGTGACATTTTCTTCTACTCTTAAGTTGATCTATAAAGCTAGGTTGTCATAAATATTGTTCACTATTCTTACAAATGTAACAAAAATGTATTGGCACCTTTAATTTAAAATCAATATTTTGAAAATGCTATTTTCTGGGCAATAAATTCAAGCTTTTATGGGTTTTTTTGCCATGCCATGTTGTACTGTGAATTTGTATTTTAAAATTCTAAATACTTGATTATTGGGGCATGTTTTACTAAAAGTATCTACTGTTCGATTAACCAAAAAATAATCACTAGGTTACTTGAATGCTAAAATAATCGATAACTACCATCCAAGTTGTTTTATTAACCAGCACAGAAAGGTTAATAAAATGTTGAAAGTTGCAAAACAGTTAGAGGAAATTCAAGTGAGATGTGAACACTGATTAACCACTTCCCCATGTTTTTATTAAAGTTCGAAAGAAGTAAGGGGAATAAATTGCATAAGTGTCCATGTGGGTGGATTCGGTGTGAAACTAAGTTGATAAGAAAAGCTCCACCTTCACATCAATAGTATAAGATCAGCCAGACCCTAGACAGACGATCAGAGCTTGCAGTCTTCTGTCAGAGTAAGACTTTAAAAACTTTCTCCTAAACTGGAATTTTTGCTGTTCCAAATTCCATATAATAGGGCTATTTACTAAAAATTCTGGAGCAGTATTTTTCTGTGCATATGTGTATGTTTGTGAATCTTTTGCTATGCAATTTAAACATTTAAATTATTTTTTTCACAGATGACTAGACTTCTGCAGCTCCTGCTCCTGACCTGGACATTCAGTCCTCTGTGTCCCTCAACCACTGTGAGTTTCATTGGTTCACCAGAGCAATGTAAAACTGCTCACTTTGTTCCAGGCTACAACCTGGGTGGAGAAGGCTTCGACATTGTCAAAATGCAAAGAAAAGCTGCCTATGTCATCGACACTGAAACATGGAACCTTGGAAATGGTACTTGCAGAATGTACGAAAACAGCTACCAAAATGGAGAGAAACAAAAGGTCCCTGTCTCTGTGGTGGACTGGAGAAGCGTCCCGAAATGCAATTTGAAGGTCTCCAGTATGGTCTATGATTCTGTTGAATCTCTCATCAATAGTTCCACATCATCTGTATCCAACGACTGGAAAATCGGTCTTAATATTCCTATAGCCTCAGTTGGTTTTGCTATTGGAGGTTCCCATTCCAGGGTGGCTGAATTTGGCATGGCAAAGTCAAGAAAAGACCGCTACACCTTTACCTGCCATTCTGTTAGCTGTAACTACTACAAGTGAGTGTCAAGACAGACCTTACTGTACAACTTTTCATTAAGCTGATTTGCATAAAATATTACTGTGACAAAAAGTAACTTGTTTTATCTGTTTTCATTCCATCATAGCTACAGACTGACAACAAGCCCTCCTTTGCATCAAGAATTTGAAACGGCTGTGAAGTCTCTTCCTCCACATTCTTCTGGGTTACCATATCGCAATTTGATCGATACTTATGGCACACATTACATCACACAGGTTTTTCTAGGAGGGGAGATAAAAGCAACAACATCGTTTAAAACCTGCCAGGCATCCATGAATGGGCTGTCAGCAACAGAAATTAGTGACTGTCTGTCGGTTGAAGCTTCAGTTAACTTTGATAGTATGGCAAGCATTAAGGCTATGTATGAAAACTGTAAGGCAAAAAAACAGAAACTTACCCATGGTCAAAGTTTCAACACTGAGTTTAGTGAACGTATCACTGAAGTTGTTGGTGGGGACAAAAATGATGTTGTGTTCTTCCAAGGGTTTGATGATCCCAGTGTCCATATCAATTGGAAAGAGTCTCTTAAAACTACACCTGACATTGTGACTTACAATCTAAAGCCTCTGCACACAATTCTGCCAGATGGTCATCCTGCTAAAGGTGGGCTTAAAGAAGAGGTGGAAAAGTATATTAAGGACAATGCAGTGGTAAGAAAATGTTCAGAATCCTGTCAAATTGGACAGAGATCCAACAGCAGAGATCCCTGTGATTGTGTGTGTAACGGCAACCAGAATATTAAGTCAAACTGCTGTCCTGCCGGGAAAGGTCTTGCAACATTGAGGGTGTACAATCTTTATGCTAAGGGACTGTATGGTGATTGTTGCTCTCAGACAGACGGTTCAGTGGTTGTTAAATATACTAACCAGGAAAAGCGTACTCAATGTATAGATAATAATGACAACCCCAAATGGTCAGAGTCATTTGATTTTGGACCCATTGTTGTAAACAGCCATGACAAACTGACATTCACGGTTTATGACGACGATATACTTTGGAAAAGGGACCTGCTTGGTAGCTGCTCCATTGATCTCCGTAGAGGAATAGTTTCTAACAGTTGCATGTTTGATCATGGTACCTTTTATTTTAGCTACTCAGTTGAATGTGCACCAAGCCTTGGTGGCAACCGGTGTGAGGAGTACATTCCTTCTCCCATGGATCCGTCTTTGGCTAAAGTTTTCTACTCCAGAAATGGGGTTCTGCTTGGAGATTTAAATAAGGGGTTTGCTAAATCTGCTCCTCAGCCAGGTTTGGGCCAGCTGTGAGACGACTGGACAAATGACAAGGATTTGGATTTGAATCATTTTTGCTTGTAGCATTTCTGTCTTTGACTGTTATATTTATAAAAATAACATAGTTTGCAAATTCAGCCTAAATCTGTACTGATAACTTCTCTCTCTGTTTCTTCCTTTGTACTTGCAAATTACTGCAATAAAGCATTCATAAAGACAACAATTGCTTCCATGTTGTAATTTGAGTATGACAATAAATATTTTAACTTAAGAAGCTCCAATGCACGTGATCAACAGAAAGTTACACAAAAATTTGTTGCTCATATTTTTTAGAAACATATTCAAATTCTTTTGCACGGTATATAAAAAATGTGGGATTTACATTAAAATGACAAAAGTGTACTGAGTCTGAATTCTGCTGTACAAGAAAAGGAAAATTAATTGTGTGTAGAAAGTTCAATTTTCTGACACATAATAGTGGCATGCTAACTAAATTTAGCATGCCATCTTCAAGATGGCATCTTGATATGACATCTTTACAGAGCAAAATTGTCTTGGCACATAAAGACGGCCAGCTTATCTGCAAGGTGTGACTGGAATACTAAGACAAGACATGTTGGGGTAGTATCTGGTTTCTTTCACCTGCACAATACCTCAAATGTCTGGCCCATTGTGTTCGTCATATTTAAAATGATATCCAAATCTGGTACCTGCATTTATAACTTGTGTGCTCAATTATTGTGATGCAAACTTAACTAAATGTCCAAATAGTTATTTTTGAAGTCTACCATCTCATCCCTCAGCCTGCAGTAGGAGATCTGACTGGAAATATGAAAAAGGCCCACATTTATTCTATTTTAGTGTTAATGCAACGGCTTCCTTTAAAATTCAGAGATCAATGTAATCCTTCTCATCCTGTACACAGTTCTAGTTTTAGAAATTTTGAAAGATATAACAATTTTAACAGCCTAATTTTGATTCGTCGTATTTATAATAAGACTTTCTATATACTACAAGTGGTTATTTGATTTAAAGAAGTGTAAAAATCAGTGTGATAAACAAAACTATTTGTGCCACAACAGTTGTTACACAATAGCACTATCATGTGGATACTGAACATTACAACCCTTTTTATTAATCCCAACTTTGTTTTCAAAACTTTTGAGGCTGCATAGTATGTAACTTTTACTTTATTTTTTTTTTTTACATATTTCTTAAAACTATTACCAGATCATGACAGTATGAGACAGGTAATCTGAAATTAAATTTAGCTTTGGAGTTAAGCTTAAGAGAAATTAATTTAATCGTGGAATTTCATAAATATGTGTATAAGGCTGCACTGATTGCAGTTTTCTGGCAGATTACCGATCTTTAAAAAGCCTGACCTGCCGATTTTGACCGATACCAATTTTTTTTTTTGTCTGAAATTTTGCTAAACATAGGAAGAAAGTCAGTGAGTTGGCAACAGTGGGGCGAATATTGTTAACTGTAAACATTCAGACATGATTCACACCTCCCACTGCAGAGCAGAAGAGGGCAGAGGCTAATATTTAAACCTTTGATGATGAAAATAAGATCAGGGGATAAGATGGACTTCACTTGTTAGTATTGCCCAATCACAATCCCCCAAAATTAAGGAAATCGCCGTCCAGAAATCGACTGGCCGATAAATGTATCCTATATTATATATGCATAGGATATAATGCAAACAGATCCATCAGAGATGCAAAAAGTATATAGCAGGTGTGCGAATGATCTAATCGTCTAACTGTTGATTGCAGCCAGTCCACATTGTTAGCAGAAACAAGGAAGGGCCCCCAAACCCTTTCGCTTAGGGCCAGATGGAGGCTTGGGCCGGCCCTGCTCCGTGCAAGACATGGCAGGCCCCATGACAGAAGATATTGCTTATTAAAAAATAGAAACTAAAACTATTTAAAAACAGATGAAAAATATCCCATGGCAATGTCAATTTATAGTTGCAAGACCACCTAATAGTCACTATATATATATAGTGTATATATATATATATATATATATATATATAAATATATGTTCAAAGGACACTTCTTGTAGTTTTGTATTTTGGTAACCAGAATATTAACATTTTTGACCAATTGCTGGTTGGCCTTTTGACCTTTAACCTTTCATTAATATCTTCAAAGCCAAAGCAGCACAAACAACATTTTTTGCTGCACAAAACAAGCACAAAAGTGGTCGAGTTAATTGACACCCATTTCGTCTGATTTGAGGAAGGTGGGGGGGCTGGTTGACCTTTGATGACCTCTAGAAACATTTCGTTATATCTTTAAAATGATAGCAGCACAAACGAAAATTTTTGCTGCACAAACCAGCACAAACGTAGCAGAGGTGATTGACACCAATTTTGTCTGATTTGAAGAAGGTCAACTACACTCAGGTTGATGACCGTGTGGATCTGTCGTTTCTCTCATCGAGCAAAAGCATTTTGCTGTGATGTGCACAATGTCGGAGGCATCGCGTGATTCAAACACCTTGACCTCATCCAAAAAAGATGACATGAACTTCTTAATTCCTCTGTCCATTGTAGTAGCTGATATATTGTGAAAATCCGGTAGAAATGATGCACTAATCGATTCAGAAATACACTGCAGAGAATCGGTCGAAGTGGAAGTAGAAACAACGCGCCGCGAGGCTTTGTTTGTGAGACTTACGGCCACGTGGGATTTTCTAGGCCGGTTGTGGGCGGTGCTTGGTAAGGTCCATTTGTACAAGCTCACAAAAATTAGGAAATTTCAAAGATAGATTGATCCAATGATCCTCAATGCAGACTACTGCTGGCGAGATAATGGTGCAATTTGTTGAAACTTGGCTTTGTTACAGCCAATTGAAGCGCACAGATGCACTTTAAAACAGAAAATTGGGAAGTCAGTTTGTTGCAGCCATGAAAATACACACTGTAAAATACTCTAAATACTCAATGACATTGGATCAATCTATCAATCATTAGAAACAGTAAGAGGTTCTGCACAAACTGAGCTCATCACTAAGTTCTTCATTTTCTCTGATATTAAAAACTAAGGATTTTCTGTCAACTTTTCTTCTTAGCAGGAGCTGGGATCGCTTTGTGTAACTCAAATGTCTCATCCTGGTCCACTGGTACAGCATAAGATAAAAAATTTCATCTGTAATTAGATTGATCTTTCTATATATTCATAGACTTATATTAAAATACACAAAAAATTACAAAAGGAGAGTAAATTTGTGCAACAGGTTTTTTTCTAACGTTCTAAAAACATGCATGTGTTGAAGATGAAATGTAAAATATAATGAAAGACAACATAGCAAAGGTTTGCACTGAACATGTTTATTTTTAGTCAAAACTTGGTGAAGAATGATATTTGTCCAATTGTTGAGTGAATAGAAGGCATCTGGTTAAAACAGCAGCCACATAATCTGAAATGAGATGAGAAAATAATACAGTTATAGATTCTCTGTAAAACTCAACAACTTCCTAAAAACAGACTAAGTTAAATATCAATGATTATTTGCAGCAGTATTGTCAAAAACCTGTTTTTCTGTGTTTTTCACTCACTTGATCATTACTGATTGAGTAGTTGTCGGAGCAGGGCCAGGAGCTGGGTCAGAGTTAATGAAGCTGTAGTTGCTCCTGCGACCGTAGTCGTGGTGGTCTTTAAGGAAATTAAGGGAGATTACAAGTAGCAGAGGATTTTTTCAATACTGATACAGTAACTTATGCTCAGGTTTATTCTGAAGGTTAGGCAGAGAGGACACTCACCTCTCTGGAGTTAGAACCAGAGCTTGAACGAGCAAAACGCTGTTCTTCCATCTGCACAAGGTTTGACATTACATGCAGTAAACTTTTTCACAATAATAGTAATAATCTATATACCATATATACTCATTGATATCATCTTAAACATGATAATATTATACTTACAGTTTCAGCCACAATGAGGCTCAGGAGGCATCCAAGAATAAGTGCTACCTTCAGCATGGTTGCAGTGATTTTACCTGTTAGAACAGAAGATCAAAACTACTTTCTGAACATGTTCAAGAACAAGTTAGTAGAATACAGCATTGAAGAAATTCACTGTACAAATACCAAAACAATAATCTAAATAAAGCAAGAAGTCATCACACCTTCAGTAGGTTTTCTCAGAGACAAGAGAAGAGGATGTAGTGTTGCTCTTTGGATGTTGAGCTTCTCTTTTATACCTTTACAGATGCAGAAATGTTGCAAAACTGTGATTGCAATTTCCCTATGCTTCAAGGTGTGGCTGAGAATTAGTGATTTTAAGTTATTCAATTGTGGACAAATATCACTAATAACATTCGGGTTTAACTGCATTTGAGTATCTAAATAACATTGTGAAAACCTGTTGAAAGAATCGGTGATTACAACAGTTACAGCTTATTGTTGGTGCACCGCAAGAGACACAGCAGCTGATTTTCAACATCACTAAGTTTTATGACTGAGGTGTATATTAAAATAGATGTAGAAAGCTTCCTCTGTGGAAACTGTCAGTTTTTTATGAGAATAATAATCACAACTTGAATCAGCATGTCAACAAAATTGGCATTGTCTTACTCTTTTTTTATTGCACAAAACTTGATTTATTTTTCTTTCTGCAAATTGAGATTCAGATACTTTTGTGGTGAAATAAAATAGTGATCATTAGTTTTATTTTAATGCATTTCTTGATTAAATGTTTATAGATAGTGTTCAGATTTCTGATTTCTTTTGGATAAAAAATTATTTTATGTTATGAATATCTCTGTGTAATATTCACAGCCCTAATCCCACCTCCTGAGTTTGATGGCTGAAGCTGACGGTTTAAATCAACTCATGATGTGCTTCAGTACAAACACAAAAAATGTCTTAACTCTTAAAGTATATATAGTTTTGAGAATAGTATTAGTGCATTTAACTAAGACAAATGACTCTATATTAAATCCATTGTTTCTGTATTTATTTACAGTTTTAATAAATTAATGACACAAGTAAATAATTATTTCATAAACTGTCTGGCATCGCTCCCTCTCCATAATTGCATTGAGATTCTAATTTCCGTTTTTTTTTTTGTTCTTTTTTTAAATACACCATAAGTTATTTAGCCTTTTTTCATCTGGTCAACACTCCATGATCTACTTTAAATGTCCTGACAGCTTGCCTCTGCAAAAAGACATAGAGAAACAGAAATGTGCAATGAAGAAAGAAAACATGTGGAAATATTAAAACCACTCATAATACCAGATGATGCAGTACTTAATACAGAGCATTTAAAGAGCTTATTAAGCTTTTCCACTAGATTTGATTTCCAGCAATTAACCTCGAGTCCAGACAACACCTTTGAATGCTCAGTTTGTATCTTTTTTTATTTATCAGACTATGATTTTTTTTTTAATTATACTGAAGGATTTCCATGATTATTTGCTGTTCTTTTGTTGTTCAGGAACAAAAAATAAATAAATAAAAATCAGTGCATCTGTAAAGTATTCACAACGCTTCACTTTTCCAACTTTTGTTATGTTCCAGTTTTATTCTAAATTGCATTGCATTAATCTCTTTCCTAGAAATTCTACACACTACATTCTTTGACATAAGTATGTAATATAAGTTGACACATAACTGACACTTTCGATTGACTGAGAAAAAATGAATTATTTTTTCATCTATTTCCTAACATTTCCACCTACGTACAATTTCCTAAGAGTTATTAAAGAAAAAGGCAAAGACTCAGAATTTCACAGTTGTTCGGTCAACACAAAAACATTCAATTTTGTGAGTGTTTTTGGAAACACACAAAAACAAAACACTGTTTTTGGATCTGACGAATAAAAAAAACACAACACTGTTCTTTGGCTTGATTTTGAAATGTTCAAAAAGTTACATAGAGCACTCGTCTAAAAGAGTTTTGGCAATATTCAACTTTTAATTACTCCAACAAGGCTCTTTGACAAGTTTTATTTCAGCAAAATGTTTTTTTGGTGCTTTTTCCCCATGTAAAATATAAGACAAGATATCACTGGTAATTTTTTACAAAATGTTGAGCAGACAGTTTCCTAACAGTTATCATTTCCCAACATCCTGACATCCCAGGGATCTTAAATCCACCCATCTGCATGCGTATAAAAAGATCTACCGACCAACACACCATCAGATTTGCCTTGATCTCCTCTGGGACAGATTGTGAAGAGAAAACTGTAATTGCAAATTTCTTTTATAGTTATTCATTTTGTTTTCTATTTGATTTTTTCTGTCAGACATTAACTCAGTGCCTTCATGGTACTGGTTATTTTTTTTACTTATAGTAATCTTAAAATTATTTTCTTATTTTGGCAGGTAATCAGTGAAACAATGCTGAAGGTACTATTTGTGCTGGGATGCCTCCTGTGTCTCACTCTGGCTTATTCCGTAAGTGCGATATTTAAAAAGACTGAATCAATGTTCTTTTCGTCGGTGCAGCCACTACAGAAGAATTGTAAATATTTTTTATTATCGTTTTTAACAGGATGACTCGGCATCCAGCCGGGAGGAGCGCTCACCTCGGGGCCCTCATTCTGATAGGGTAAGTTTATTGTACTAATTTCACTGGAGTAGATAAGCACTGTTACCAAACCAGAATTTGTTTTCTGAATCTGAATAAACCTGACCTTGTTTTTTGTTTCAGGGCCATGGTCCTCCTCATGGTAAACCTGGCCGTCCTTGTATAACTGAGGATGTCCTTCAGCAGCTTCTTCAGATTCTGCGCACCAGTACCACCACCACTACTACTGCTGCAACTACCACCGCAGCTCCTACCACTGCAGCTCCTACCACCACGGTGGCAGCTACAACATAAAGATTGTTCTCTCCCTACTAGATATGTCAAATAACATCTCTTAATTCTTCATGCTGCTTCCTCAATAAAGCACAGGTTGAATACACATGGTCTCAATGTGTTTGTGAATGAAAAGTGAGTTAATTGACTTTTTTCACATCCACTGTACACATTTTTATTGAAGACAAATTTCAAATGCAAGAGACATTACCATAGGTGTAACTACCTGAAGGACTGGTGTGGACATGTCCCCACCAACTCTGGCATGAAGAGGACAGTCCCCACTAATATTTCCTGAACTTTTTTTTCTTTATGTGCCTTAATCTATGTAACTGAGCAGCAGCTGCACATTGTATTCAACGCATTAACAGCCAGGTAATGTTTTTAAATTTCCTTTGTAAAACGTAAATGGCAAGTCCGCTCAGCGATCTAGTGGATTGGACATCACGTGACTTACTGTGCGCAGGGGCGCTGCCAGGTATCTTGGGCCCCTGACAAAAAATGTATTCCCCCCCCCAAACTGCTGTTAAAATCTTTTGAGTGTATCTGACCCATCAAAAGCATCACAATTTTAAAGGCTTGCACTGCCTTGCTTTCTTTGGTCCAATACTCATACTAGCACAATATCTACTGCTCATTAATTTTACCTCCAACAGTCTGCATACAGTATGTAAGTAGGTTGTTTTTTTTTTTCTATTAGTTTTAGATTACTGGAATGTCTCTCCACACAACCAACAGTCATAGGCAACATGCAAAATATACGTGAAGCAATCCAGACTTCTCAAAAGAAGTTGCATTTTATTCAAGCTGCAGTATATAATTTAATAAAAAATATGTTTTCTCCATATTTGTTAAAGCTGTCACCATGTCGTGACAGTTTGTTATGAGACAGATAATCTGTGAAATCAATCTCCTCCATCTCCTCCCTGAGCTACTATTACTGGCTAAAGTAATGCAACCTTCCGACCAAAACAACCAATCAGAACCAGGAGGAGGGTCTTAGTGCTGTCAATCAACTTCATTCACTCACTGCTAAATGTGCTAATGGTGGAGAAACAACATATCATTACAGAAAAATTGTTTATCTACCGTCACAGGTAGCTATGCTAACTAGACTCAGTATTTACAACAGGCTATGCTAGCTGCAGTATAGCACAGGGTGAGGGGGAGGAAGGATGAGCAGCCACATGAGATTGTGATTGACAGCACTAAAACTCTCCTGCCACTGACTGGTTGTTTGTAGCACTTTGAGAAAGCAGAGTAAATAGATTTTTCACAGATTATCTCTCATACCATACTGTCACAACATAATGAGAGTTTTAATAAATATGTGGATTTTTTTTTTTTTTATAAGAGTTACAAACTGCAGCTTTAATTTCACTCAGGAGAAGATGGGTCAGGAGGGACGTGGGCCAGAGCTACTGCTGTCTGACCCATCTGTTAAGTGGTACACGTTAAATATATGAATATCTTGGTAATTTCTTTCCTTAATTCATTAGATGCTAGTGAAATTGAGGCAAACAGTAGTATGTAGCTAAACTAACTATGCTAAATGGTTGACCATCTCACACAGTCTACCCACCTCTCTTGGAGTATAACTGGGTCATAAATTGACGCTCTTGCCTTTTTCTCTCTCTCAATTTTTTTAAAACCCAATTTTATCATTTTTTTTAGCAGCATAGTAACCGCCACAGTCGTTTGTGTCTTCAACTGACTGCTGCTGAACAGTCCAAGCAGGAACGAACCATTTCATGCAGATCCAGGTTGGTGTTTAGGGCAAATATGGATGTGTGTTTTTTGGTGTGGGAGGGGAAACATTAAATTTTTACAGCTAAAAACAATCTTGGAAAACACAATATGATTAATTTTGTAATTGACAGGGCCCCAATCTTTTACAAATTTCTATGAACAAAGAATAAATAAATAAATTGTGGAGGGCCCCATGTTGGTCAGGGGCCCTTAGAATTGTCATAACCTTTCCCCCTATACAACCTTCTTACTCATAACTAGGAAGAAACTCTCAGTCAGCCAATCAGATGTCTGGGTTTATAGAAGCAGGCCTAACCCCACCTCCTGAGTTTGATGGGTGAATTTGACAGTTTAAATAAATGATGTGCTTCAGCACAAAAACATACATTTATTAACTCATAAAATAATTCTAGATTTCAGAATAAAATCAGTGCATACAACTGAGACAATTAATTCTACAGTTAATAAATTATTTCTGTAGTAATTTCCATTTATAATAAATTAATGACACACTTTAGTAATTATTTCATAAGTTATCTGGCATCGTTCATTCTCCGTATTTGCATAGATATTCTAATTTCAGGTATAAATTTGAAATTGTCACACTAAACACATTTTTATTAAAGTTTATTTTTAAATCTCACATCTATTTGTATTCAAATCATCTAAATATAGTGAGCAAAATGGGTAGAAAGTTTTACATGTTATGTGGAAGGTGTTTGTCATAGAGTAACTTATTGTTTAAATTTAGTTTTACAGACACAGCAGCAAAGGGGAATATAAAGCCATCACTGGGAAAATTGATGAAATGAAAAGGTCAACTCTGGGTTGGAGAAACAGACAGATGGAGGTTCCTGTGCCTGGTGTTTCACTTCTACACAGTTTTAATTCAGACAGTTTTCTGTTTTGATTCTGTAATATAATAAACGTAAGCTGCCATACATCCTGAGATAACACTGAAGGAACTTGCCCATGTTCTGCAGAAACACCATTATTTGACTCATGAGTGAAACTGGTTGGATGCTTTTTTTCCTCTTGAATGATATAGTTCTGCTATGATGATCTATTTACAGTTTATAAATAGCTGTAAGACTTCTGTCAGCACTAGATGGTTCTCACAGGTCTTTTCTTGTGCTTTTCCTCCTTCCTGGAGTGTCTCTGTTGTCATCAAGCTCTTGCTCTATTTTGCTTATAAACAGCTACTGAAAACTCCTGGAATCAACAATTGACATTGCAAATCTCCCACCTTACTCTGTAGTTCACCCATTCAGGTATATCTATTTTTTTTAATGATTTTTGTATAACAGTGCTGGAAAAAACATATATAGTTTTACATAAACTAATACTTTCGGTACGCATTTAGTCTGATAAAGCCAACTCAAATTGTAATCGTAAACAGAAAAAGGTTCTGCACAAACTGAGCTCATCACTTGGAGTGTGACGCTTTCTGATGTTAAAAATTCTGAATTTTCTGTCAGTTTTGCTTTCTAGCATGAGCTGGGATCACTTGCTGTAACTCAAATGTCTCATCCTGATTCATTTGTACATCATATCAATAAAAGCTAATTTTTATTTAATTTTCCTAAGTTCCAGATATACATAAGCCTATATCAATATTGATTACTAAAGATAGGTAAAGTTCTTCAACATAATTTTGCTATTACTCTTACAGTAAACATGCATGTATTGAAGGTGAATTGCAAAATATAGCTCTTGTTGGAGCGGTTCGCACCCGAGTGTGAAGCGGCCGGGAGGAGGATCAGTGCCTCCAAATCCGAGGCCAAGGTCTTGAGCCGGAAAAGGGTAGAGTGCCTTCTCCTGGTCGGGGGTGGTGTCCTGCCCCAAGTGGAGGAGTTCAAGTATCTTGGGATCTTGTTCACGAATGGGGGAAGAAAGGAGATGGAGATCGACAGCCGGATTGGTACAGCGTCTGCCGTGAAGCTGGCGCTGTACCAGTCCGTCGTGGTGAAGAGAGAGCTGAGTCAAAAAGCGAAGCTCTAGATTTACTAGTCGATCTACACTGCCTGGCCAAAAAAAAAGTTGCCACCTGGATTTAACTAAGCAAATAGGTACAAGCCTCCTATTGGATAAGTACTGCATAGGCGATTATCTTTCAGCTGGCAACAAGTTATTTAACCCGAGCTGATGCAATGAGTAACTCCTCATTTCTTAAACAACCATGGCAAAAGACACATCCTGTGGTCATGGAAAAGACGTTAGTCTGTTTAAGAAGGGTCAAATCATTGGCATGCATCAAGCAGAGAAAACATCTAAGGAGATTGCAGAAACTACTAGAATTGGGTTAAGAACTGTCCAATGCATCATTAAAAACTGGAAGGATGGTCATCGTCTTCCAGGAAGAAATGTGGTCGGAAACAAATCCTGAATGATTGTGATCGGCAATTACTTAAACGTTTGGTCAAATCAAATCGAAGAAAAACAACAGCAGAACTCAGGAGTATGTTTAATTGTGAACGCAAAAGCATTTCCACACGCACAATGCGAAGGGAACTCAAGGGGTTGGGATTGAACAGCTGTGTAGCCGTAAGAAAACCTCTAATCAGTAAGGCTAACCAGAAAAAAAGGCTTCAGTTTGCTAGGGAGCATAAAGATTGGACTCTGGAGGAATGGAAGAGGGTCATGTGGTCTGATGAGTCCAGATTTACCCTGTTCCAGAGTGATGGGCGCATCAGGGTAAGAAGAGAGGCAGGTGAAGTGATGCACCCATCATGCCTAGTGCCTACTGTACAAGCCTGAGGGGGCAGTGCTATGATCTGGGGTTGCTGCAGTTGGTCAGGTCTAGGTTCAGCAACATTGTGTGCCCAAAGAATGAGGTCAGCTGACTACCTGAATATACTCAATGACCAGGTTATTCCATCAATGGATTTTGTCTTCCCAAATGGAACGGGCATATTCCAAGATGACAATGCCAGGATTCATCGGGCTCACATTGTGAAAGAGTGGTTCAGGGAGCATGAGACATCTTCTTCACACATGGATTGGCTACCACAGAGTCCAGACCTTAACCCCATTGAGAATCTTTGGGATATGCTGGAGAAGGCTTTGCGCAGTGGTCAGACTTTCCCATCATCAATACAAGATCTTGGTGAAAGATTAATGCAACACTGGATGGAAATAAATCTTGTGACACTGCAGAAGCTTATTGAAACAATGCCACAGCGAATGCAGGCTGTAATCAAAGCTAAAGGCGGTCCAACAAAATATTAGAGAGTGTGACCATTTTTTAGTGGCGACTTTTTTTTGGCCAGGCAGTGTACGTTCCCACTCTCATCTATGCTCATGAGCTTTGGGTCATGACCAAAAGAACGAGATCACGGATACAAGCGGCTGAAATGGGTTTTCTCCGTAGGTTGTCTGGGCTCTCCCTTAGAGATTGGTTGAGAAGCTCAGTCATCCAAGAGAGAATCAGAGTAGAGCCGCTGCTCCTTCACATCGAGAGGAGCCAGTTGAGGTGGCTCGGGCATCTGGTCAGGATGCCTACTAGACGCCTCCCTGGCGAAGTGTTCCGGGCACGTCCCACCAAGAGGAAGCCCCAGGGAAGACCCAGGACATGCTGGAGGGACTATGTCTCTCGGCTGGTCTGGGAACGCCTCGGGATTCCCCCGGAGGAGCTGGAACAAGTGGCTGAGGAGATGGAAGTCTGGGCCTCCTTTCTGAAGCTGCTACCCCTGCGACCCTACCCCGGATAAAGCGGAAGAAAATGGATGGATGGATGGATGGATGCAAAATATAATGAAAGACAACATAGCAAAAGTTTGCACTGAACATGTTTATTTTTAGTCAAAACTTGGTGAAGAATGATATTTGTCCAATTGTTGAGTGAATAGAAGGCATCTGGTTAAAACAGCAGCCACAGAATCTGAAATGAGACGAGAAAATAATACAGCTATCGATTCTCTGTAAAACTCAACAACTTCCTAAAAACAGACTAAGTTAAATATCAATGATGATTTGCAGCAATATTGTCAAAAACCTGTTTTTCTGTGTTTTTCACTCACTTGATCATTACTGATTGAGTAGTTGTCGGAGCAGGGCCAGGAGCTGGGTCAGAGTTAATGAAGCTGTAGTTGCTCCTGCGACCGTAGTCGTGGTGGTCTTTAAGGAAATTAAGGGAGATTACAAGTAGCAGAGAATTTTTTCAATACTGATACAGTAACTTATGCTCAGGTTTATTCTGAAGGTTAGGCAGAGAGGACACTCACCTCTCTGGAGTTAGAACCAGAGCTTGAACGAGCAAAACGCTGTTCTTCCATCTGCACAAGGTTTGACATTACATCCAGTAAATATTTTCACAATAATAGTAATAATCTATATACCATATATACTCATTGATATCATCTTAAACATGATAATATTATACTTACAGTTTCAGCCACAATGAGGCTCAGGAGGCATCCAAGAATAAGTGCTACCTTCAGCATGGTTGCAGTGATTTTACCTGTTAGAACAGAAGATCAAAACTACTTTCTGAACATGTTCAAGAACAAGTTAGTAGAATACAGCATTGAAGAAATTCACTGTACAAATACCAAAACAATAATCTAAATAAAGCAAGAAGTCATCACACCTTCAGTAGGTTTTCTCAGAGACAAGAGAAGAGGATGTAGTGTTGCTCTTTGGATGTTGAGCTTCTCTTTTATACCTTTACAGATGCAGAAATGTTGCAAAACTGTGATTGCAATTTCCCTATGCTTCAAGGTGTGGCTGAGAATTAGTGATTTTAAGTTATTCAATTGTGGACAAATATCACTAATAACATTCGGGTTTAACTGCATTTGAGTATCTAAATAACACTGTGAAAACCTGTTGAAAGAACCAGTGATTACAACAGTTACAGCTTATTGTTGGTGCACCGCAAGAGACACAGCAGCTGATTTTCAACATCACTAAGTTTTATGACTGAGGTGTATATTAAAATAGATGTAGAAAGCTTCCTCTGTGGAAACTGTCAGGTTTTTATGAGAATAATAATCATAACACAGAGTGGCTTGTCAAAAAAAAAACATTGTCTTACTCTTTCTTTTGCTTTGTTTATGTGTATAAACACATAAATTTGCTTATTCAGATTTAAAATTCAGCCACTTTGTTGTTGATAAAGTTCATAAGTGATTTTATTTAATTATGCTTTCTTAATGATTTATTTTTAGATAGTGGTCAGATTTTTAGATGTCTTGCAGATAACTTGACACAACACCTCATCACAGCTTTTTCATGTTTTTAATATGTCTCTGTAATAATTTCAAGATATTTATGAAAATCCAAATACTTTAACACGCCTCATCTTCTATTTAAATTAACTTTTAGAATTGTCTCTTTGCATAGATTCCCTGTTAATAATAAATTACATTAGGACATTATTATACATTGATGCAGAACAAATAACTCTGTTCCAAATATGCATCTACTAATGTTTTGCAGGTTTCACATTTTCAGAATAGTTTTTGTAAGGTTTATAATGTTGAGTTCTACCTTGACAGTTAATTACTATAGAAAATGTCCTTCTACATGTCTGTGTGCAAATCTTTTCATTGGTTAAGTCACAGCATTAACTTATTTCCTAAAACATGACATGACAAGCAGAATGCAGGCTTCACTGGCTGTTGTGAAACAAAACCACTAAGTCACATAATTTGTTTTTAAGAAAATTGTGATATCAAGGTTTTGCAACATTTTACCAAGGAGTGTCATAACTGGATCACATACTCTCCTGAAACTAAACTTATGATTTTTTTTATCTTGCATCTCATGGCTTAATACTTGCAAAGTGAGAAATTATACCAGTGCAACATATTAATTAACTGTAATGATAGTGTCCTCATTGATCCTTTGACTTACGCATAAGTGTTTTGGTATTAAGGATGTAGATTTAAAGATTTGATTTACCAATATATTTGCTCCTACAAAGGTATAAAAGAAAAGATCATTCAGATCAACAACCAACGATCTTCCAATTTGTTGTATTTTCATTTCTCTTATTTTCTCTTTCTTGAATTAGCATAAATCTGTACTTATTTATTTCTCTGTCAGGAACGATGACTGCAACCATGTTGAAGGTAGTCATTTTTCTTGCATGCCTGCTGAGTCTAATTGTGGCTGTGCCTGTAAGTATAAAATTATTATATATATTTAATTAAACTAGCAGTGATCACATCTTTGTTATCATTTTTGTTGTAATAAAGTATATAGCTGGCGTTAAACCTACAAATTGCGCAGGAGAGTTTTGCATGCTTTGACTCAGTTGGAGTGGCTGCTTTCTCTTGCTTACTTTTGAACCATTTCTAAGCATCACTGAATGCTTAGAAATAGTATAATATAATAATATAATTATTAATAAATATTAATAATTATAGTGTTTGTCAGTTATCGTGTTATTGTTGTAATAAAGCAGAATATGTTCAACCTACAGATGGAGCATCAGCGCTTTGCCCGTTCTGACTCTGATGAGGTGAGGACTTTCTCTGCTTTATGTTTAAAACAATCTTGAACATAAGTTTCTGTATCATCACAGAGAAAAACCTCAGCTGTGTGTGTCCTGATAATCTTCTTGATTTCCTTAAAGACAAGCTCAACTTCTCTCTCGCTGACCGACCTCATCACTCTTCTACAAGCAATTATAGCTGCAACTGCAGCATAAAGCCTGGAATGTTAACAATGACCAGTCAGTGAGTGACCTATTGTTTGAAGTAGTCGATGTTAAACTAGTTTCTGATTAGGTTGTTGAGTTTTATGTGACTATTTCACCTCTTCTCATTTCAGGTTCCAAACCAGCATTTCTGACTAGAAAGGTTTTTCACTCAACATTCAGGAAAACATTTTGTCCCTCTGCTTGTTTGCATGACAAATAAACCTTAAGAATGAAAATCCTCTGTGTGTTGTTTTTTCTTAATTAATAATCACCCACTCATCCAGTCTGATATGGTGAGCAGAGCGGGTGCTTATCTACAGCAGTCAAGAGGCAGAGTGCGCCCTGTATTTATATTAACAAAGCTTGGTGCACAGACTCTGCTACTACCGAGAGTCACTGCTCACAGAATGTGGAGTTTTTAATGGTCAAATGCAGACCTTATTACCTCCCAATGGAATTCACCTCAATCATCCTCACTGCCGTGTACACCCCCCCCCCCCCCCCCGGATGCTAATGCCAAGCTAGCCATGAAAGAACTCTATTTCGCTATTAGCAAACACCAAACCAAAAACCCCGAGGCTGCTTTTATTGTTGCAGGTGATTTCAATCACTCCAACTTGAAGACAGTTCTTCCCAGATTCCACCAACATGTCTCCTGCCACACCAGAGGAGACAAGACCCTGGACCATGTCTACTCCAATCTGGCTGGAGCCTACAATGTGACACCCCTCCCCAACATTGGACAATCAGACCATCTCTCCCTGTTCCTCACACCTCGGTACTTACCACTAATCCAACGTGTGAAACCTACCGTGAGGACAGTAAAGGTGTAGCCAGAGGGCTCAGACGCTGTGCTCCAAGACCGTTTCAGGAATACAGATTGGACTATTTTCCACCATACAGACTTGGATCAGTACGCCTCATCTGTACTGAACCATATTTCCACCACCATAGAACGTGTCACCACCTGCAAACGCATTACCATGTACCCCAACCAGAAAGGACAGCGCTGCACTCTGTCCTTTCTCACCTGGACAGTAAGAACACTTACGCCAGACTGCTGTTCTTAGATTTTAGTTCAGCATTCAACACTGTCATCCCATCACAACTCATTACCAAACTCACAGACCTCGGCATCAGTCCACTCATGTGTAACTGGTTGCTCGACTTCCTGACCAGTCGACCTCAACATGTCCGGCTGGACAACTACTTCTCATCCACCACCATCATAAACACCGGAGTGCCACAAGGCTGTGTGATGAGTCCCTTCCTCTACTCCCTCTTCACCTACGACTGCAGACCTGTCCATGGCTCTAATGCCATCATCAAGTTCGCAGACGACACCACGGTGATCGGCCTCATCAGAGATAATGATGAGGCCGCTTACAGGGAGGAGGTAGACCGTCTGGCTGAGTGGTGCGACAAAAACAACCTACAGCTGAACACCGAGAAGACCAAGGAGCTTATCGTGGACTTCAGGAGGAACGCTGACCCACATCCACCCATCCATATTAAGGGGACAGTGGTGGAGCGTGTGGACACCTTTAAGTTCCTGGGAGTCCACATCTCCGAGGACCCAACTTGGACGACCAGCTGCTCCAAACTCATTAAGAAGGCGCATCAGTGCCTCTTCTTCATGAGGACCCTGAGGAAGAACCACCTGTCCTCAGAGATCCTCACAAACTTCTACCGCTGCACCATTGAGAGCATCCTCACCAACTGTATTACAGCTTGGTACGGGAACTGCTCTGTCTCCGACCGGCAGGCGCTGCAGAGGGTGGTGAAAACTGCCCAGTATATTGCCAGGGCACCACTCTCTGCCATCAAGGACATCTACAGGAAGCCGTGTTTGAAAAGGGCCGGGAAAATTACAAAGGACTCCACTCACCCAGCACACACACTCTTTTCCCTCCTGCCCTCTGGGAGGCGTAACAGAAGCCTACGGACCAGAATCACCAGGCACCGGAACAGCTTCTTTCCCACAGCTGTCGCCTCCTGACATAAAACATAAACTATAAGGACTGTACTCCCCTATCTATAAGGACTATCCTCATACACACACATCACTGACTGTTTTCTTCACACACACATACAACCTGTAAATTTTATCTGCCATTATTTATCTATAATCCATTCCCTAACATTCTTGTATATTCTGTATAATCTGTATAATCTGTGCATATAGCTCCCATATTTATATTTATACACAATATCTATATCTCTTGCTATAACCCCTTATAGTCCATACATACATAGTCTTGTACATCTGTAAATAAATATTTATATCTCGTAGAGCACTTCTGGATAGATGCAAACTACATCTCGTTGCTTGTACTTGTGACAGTGCAATGACAATAAAGTTGAATTCTATTCTATTCTACAGGTCACCATCCATCTCTTAGTAAATCATACATGACAATATTGTCCTTTTATTGTTACTTCTCACTCCATTTTTAGCACATGTACTAGGTGTATAAGAATTAGTGAACATTTTTTCATACCAAAACAATTCCTAATCTCATCCATCCATCCATCCATCTATCCATCCTTCCATCTGACCATTGGGTTTGGAGGTCCAGCTCCTGTCACTGTCATGTTCCGTGTTTTTCTGTGTGTTTATTTCGAGTTTTCTGTGTCTCTGTGTCTCCATGTTGTCCTGTTCTCCCCTCGATTACTCCCAGGTGTTTCTCGTTCCCTAATTTCCCCCTGTGTATTTAGTGTCACCTGTGTGTCTGTGTCTTTGTCGGGTCCTTGTCTAATGTGCGCTCAGTCCTTCGTGTTGTCCAGTCGTTTTATCAGTTGCTACCGGCGTTGAGCCCTGGCTTCTGCTCAGTCGTGCTGCCTGATTTTCTGGATTATGTTGGACTATTTTCACCATTAAAATATCATTTTCCTGCTATACCTGGTTCCATCGCGTCTGCCTCACCACCTCACACCACCTACTCCTGATAGTCACTTTATCAATGATACATATTTGTATCTTCTTCTTAGTGTCTGACCTCAGATCATCTTAAAGCTTCCTTGTTTTAGCTCAGAACAGATTACCAAATGTATTTCTATATGTTAAACAATGAGAGAAGAATGAGAAAGGGATTTTGTTTTACCTTTTGATTGTTGGAGGTGTGCTGAAGTTATTTGGTGGAATTAGCATATTACTTGTGCCAAATATTACACAAAAACTCAATACAATAGTTTGCCAGAATCCTTGTCTATTGCATGATAAATCCATTCCACAATATGTATATAAGTAAATGTACATAAATCTTTTTCTAGCACATGTGAGCTGAATGCTTATGCTATATTTTGGTTGCCACAGCAGACTCAAAATGTCTAGAAGTTGCACAAATAAAGAAATCCATATGTTTAATGTGACTGGAAACAGGCACACATGGACATGTCTGCAAACTCTGTTCTCAATTATTGGCTAATGTATGCTGGAGTACATTTGAATCACATGGACATGTTTTTGCTTCCTGATTCAAAAAAATGTACATTGTCAATGTAAATCGAAAAGTCAAGACTTAGTTGTGGGGAACACAGGCAAGACTCTTTGTGGATGGATACTTGCCTTCTCTTGCTCTCTTTTTTTAACAGAAATAGTAATATATTGCAGATTAGCTCAGTTTTAGTGCTGAAACATGGTGCTTAATTTAGTTAATAACAGTAAAAACACTATTGGACCACTCTTGATGTTTTATTCCTTAAAAACAATAAAAAACTAATTAGTAAACAATGTATGAAATGACATGGTAGTGTGAAAATATGTCAGCTGGACTAGCAAGTGATTTTCAGAGAAGTGTGGTCTCACTCGTCAGTTGTGCAGTTTAAGAAGCTGCACTTGTGAATTTTTGTTGAGACGATTATTCATGTGGTAAAATGGACAATCAGGGTTTATCAGCCTTTAGTTTGACTTTCTGGCAACATAACAGGTTTCCATTCTCAGGAAAAGCTTCTACTGAGAGTTGTTTAGCACCTTGTGCTATTCACTGATACAAACTATGACAGATAAAAGGAAATATTATGAAACTAAGAAAAAGTTCCCCTTTGGTTCTTCATCTTGTCATCCATTCACAGTCACAAACAGGGAGGTTTAAAGTAAATTATTCATGAAAATGTGTTTTAGGATTCTCCATATTGTCACCCTCCTAAATAATGGCATAAGTCATTTTTTTACTAAAACATATTTCAGAAAGAAAGAGGGTATTTTTCTCCTTTTTTGTCAAAATCACTTCTGGTAAAAAAAAAAGACTACGGCCATTGTTTTAGGAAGGTAACAATATGAATATATTCAGAGGCTGCAAAGAAAGAAAAGAGTTGTCACAGGATTTTTTGTTCTTTGCTAAACTTTATTGAGCATGACTGATAATCAGTATTTAAAACTGAAAAAGAAAAAGAAGATAACTTTCTCAGCAATACATGACAAATTTGCTGATGTTCAAGACTCCATTTTATGTAGTAGTAGCAGCAACTGTTGTTGTAGGTGCTCTTGTAGTTGTTGTAGTTGTGGTAGTGGTGGCAAGAAGCCTGAAAAGCAGGGATAACAGGGTGGCCAAGTTGTTTGTTGAGACCTGTAAGAAAATCATACAGATAGTTAGAAATTTAGCAAAACTGTGCATCAGTTATACAGTAGATGCTGTTTATATGTGGTTTATTATGGAGACAAGAAATATTCTCACCTCATTGGAGTTCGATCTAGAGCGAGCAAATCGCTGGTCCTCCATCTGAAAAAATAATTTATTTGCCTTTGTTTACTTTTCAACAGTAAAAGTCATGTAAAAAAATAATTCATATCCCTCTTAATAAAAATCAAATCAAACTCTTTAAAATTGCTGATCAACATTTCTATTCTACAATTTTCCTTTTTTCACATTTTTCACTCTAATTCCTAATCTAATCTCTTCACAGATTTTTTATCATATTGAACTTGGGTTTATTCCTACTCCAAACCATGGATGTTTCTTGCAGTAAAATTTAAAGATTACTTTAGAACAAACATGTCAGAGGTTTGCAACAAGAAATTACACTTGTATAATGACTGAAATCTGAGTTCATGCAGTCTTCAATGCAAAGTAAATGCATGCAAAACTACATATTTAAACTTCTCTGCACATTTTTTAAGTCCACTTAAAAAAATTGCTTATAATATTGTCACTTACTGGTGCAGCCACAATGAGGCTCAGGAGGCATCCAAGGATAAGTGCTACCTTCAGCATGGCTGCAGTGATTTCAGCTGTTGGAACATAAATAAAGTCTTTATCAATAAAACAAATTGTTTCTATAGAGTAAAAGAAATGAAACATAAATTCATATAATCACCATCTTCTCTGCTTGACTTGATAAGAAGGTTGTTGTGTTGAGCTGAATTTTGGACTCTCTTATATACAGTATCTGGATCAGAGCTGTTGGGAAATTGTCATACTTAAAAATGCAACCTGTTTGTAATGTGTGGTTAGATACAGAAACAACACCTTGACAGCTGTTTGGTGTAATAGCACAATCTAATGTTATTATATATAATCCACAGCAGGTCCAGAAAATTACAACACAAGATTGGTTCATTCTTGGTCCCTTAGTGTTGAAATAAATTAGTATGTTGACATCAGACCTTTGGGTTACATTTAGTGCAGGCAACACCCGGTGGAATTTGCATTCGTGCTTGTAGAAATGATCACCAGCAGCCTTCTGCTCCCATTTATTGATAAAGATTATTAAGATACCAAGGATGATAGCAGGTTTGATCCATATTTTAGGAAAATTAAAAAAACATATTTTTGTCAAATTTCTCCAACTTTATTCAAAAAGACAAAAGATGTATAATAAGATACATTTATTGGCCAACTGATTTATCGACCAGTCGATTTCTGGGCGCCAATTTCCTTAATTTTGGGGTATTGTGATTGGCCGATACTTACATGTGAAGACCATCTTATCTTTGTCAGCAAAGGTTTAAAAATCAGCCTTTGTCTTCTTCTGCTCTGCAGTGAAAGGTGTTATTGACAGACAGACGCACCAGGTCAGTTCTGAATTTTTTGCAGTTAACAATATTCACCCCACTGTTGCCAACTCACTGACACAACTAAATAATTATTTCATAAACTGTCTGGCATCGCTCCCTCTCCATAATTGCGTTGAGATTCTAATTTCCGTTTTTGTTTTTTTTAAATACACCATAAGTTATTTAGCCTTTTTTCATCTGGTCAGCACTCCATGATCTACTTTAAATGTCCTGACAGCTTGCCTCTGCAAAAAGACATAGAGCAACAGAAATGTGCAATGAAGAAAGAAAACATGTGGAAATATTAAAACCACTCATAATACCAGATGATGCAGTACTTAATACAGAGCATTTAAAGAGCTTATTAAGCTTTTCCACTAGATTTGATTTCCAGCAATTAACCTCGAGTCCAGACAACACCTTTGAATGCTCAGTTTGTATCTTTTTTTATTTATCAGACTATGATTTTTTTTTAATTATACTGAAGGATTTCCATGATTATTTGCTGTTCTTTTGTTGTTCAGGAACAAAAAATAAATAAATAAAAATCAGTGCATCTGTAAAGTATTCACAGCACTTAACTTTTCTAACTTTTGTTATGTTCCAGTTTTATTCTAATTTGCATTTCATTAATTTCTTTCCTAGAAATTCTACACACTACATTCTTTGACATAAGTATGTAATATAAGTTGACACATAACTGACACTTTCGATTGACTGAGAAAAAATGAGGAGGAAAAATAATGTGATTAATAGCAAAAGGTTCTGATAGATATTCAAATACTGAATTATTTGAAAAGAAAAAAGCAAAGACTCAGAATTTCACAGCTGTTCAGTCCACACAAAAATACTCACAAAATTTGAACCTGAAAAATCTGACGAATCCAAAAAACACAACACTGCTCTTTGGCTTAATTTTGAAATGCTCAAAAAGTTACATCGAGCACTTTTGTAAAAGATTTTTGGCAATATTTACATTTTTTTCCCTTAGTAATTTTTACAAAAAAAAAAAACAAACTTAAAAGTTTTACCTACTCCAACAAGGCTCTTTATCAAGTTTTACTTCAGCTAAACATTTTTTTAATGCTTTTTTCCCCCTATAAAATATAAGACACCATATCACTGGTTATTTTTTACGTTTCTCTTAACTCATTTAAAAGATTATTTAATATTTTACCCACTAAACCAGTTACATGTTTTTTAATTTGGTCAGTAGTGCCCAACTCTTTTTTGATCTTGCAAAGCATTCACGTTTCATTATTCTTTCACCTATTTCCTAACATTTCCATCTACGACTTGAAATGTTGAGCAGACAGTTTCCTAACAGTTATCATTTCCCAACATCCTGACATCCCAGGGATCTTAAATCCACCCATCTGCATGCGTATAAAAAGATCTACCGACCAACACACCATCAGATTTGCCTTGACCTCCTCTGGGACAGATTGTGAAGAGAAAACTGTAATTGCAAATTTCTTTTATAATTATTCATTTTGTTTTCTATTTGATTTTCCTGTCAGACATTAACTCAGTGCCTTCATGGTACTGGTTATTTTTTTTACTTATAGTAATCTTAAAATTATTTTCTTATTTTGGCAGGTAATCAGTGAAACAATGCTGAAGGTACTATTTGTGCTGGGATGCCTCCTGTGTCTCACTCTGGCTTATTCCGTAAGTGCGATATTTAAAAAGACTGAATCAATGTTCTTTTCGTCGGTTCAGCCACTACAGAAGAATTGTAAATATTTTTTATTATCGTTTTTAACAGGATGACTCAGCATCCAGCCGGGAGGAGCGCTCACCTCGGGGCCCTCATTCTGATAGGGTAAGTTTATTGTACTAATTTCACTGGAGTAGATAAGCACTGTTACCAAACCAGAATTTGTTTTCTGAATCTGAATAAACCTGACCTTGTTTTTTGTTTCAGGGCCATGGTCCTCCTCATGGTAAACCTGGCCGTCCTTGTATAACTGAGGATGTCCTTCAGCAGCTTCTTCAGATTCTGCGCACCAGTACCACCACCACTACTACTGCTGCAACTACCACCGCAGCTCCTACCACTGCAGCTCCTACCACCACGGTGGCAGCTACAACATAAAGATTGTTCTCTCCCTACTAGATATGTCAAATAACATCTCCTAATTCTTCATGCTGCTTCCTCAATAAAGCACAGGTTGAATACACATGGTCTCAATGTGTTTGTGAATGAAAAGTGAGTTAATTGACTTTTTTAACACCCACTGTGCACATTTTTATTGAAGACAAATTTCAAATGCAAGAGACATTGCATTTATAACTTAGAACTCAATGAAGTATATGCGTAATGCAGTGTATGGAAGTGATGAAAATCAGTAAAACCATTTAGAAATAATTCTGTGTTTAAGTTATCAAGCAATATGCATGGTATTTAGAAAAGAAAAACCCATAGAAATCCAGAATAAATTTTTTTTTGTGTTGATTTGTTGATATTAATATAAGACTTGTTCATATTTTTCCCCCTCTACATATTTTTTTTTATCTTTCTTCTCACAGTCTGAATTAAGAGTGGGTTCAAGAACTTACAACAAAGCAGAGACAGAAATAAGGAACTAGTTGGTGCATTTAAATACAGCTTGCTTTACTGTACTTCAGTTTAATGTGCTGTCTATGTGATATGTGCTATGGAAGCTGAGGTTACCGACTGGGTGGCGTAGCAGGAGGATAAGGGCTCAGCAGAAAACATGGCAGCATAATGGCTGAACAAACTTTTTTGCTGTTTAGTAGAGAAATTTACTCTGCTGAATATGCATTTGTGGTTCACCTCTAAGCTAAAACTGGAATCCACGCTGGAAATAGATGGGATTCTGCTTCAAGATCAGAAGATTTTCCAAATGCTGATCTGATGATGAATAGTCAAACTATTCCTTGAGGTTTAGTTTAGTCTAGTTTAGGTAGAATTTTATAAATCCCTCTGGAAAGTTCCTCTGGGAAATTCAATTTCCAGCAGCAGTAGTATAATTTGTTTCAGTATAAATTATATTGTAGAAAAACAGCCCAGTGGTGAATAATAAAACTTGTCCCATTATGCTATGGGAATGCTTTTCTTCACCAGGGCCAAGGAAGATGGTCATCTTTACTTGTAAAATGTTTTGAAAACTGTCTATTGTCTTTCTTTCTCTTCACCATCATGTTCTGCGTGTGTTGGTAAGTTCAATAAAATCATAATAAATTAAATTAAAGTAACTACCTATGGCATAATAACGTTCAAGAAAAAGTCCAAGGAGTTTATGTACAGTACAGACCAAAATTTTGGACACACCTTCTAATTCAATGGGTTTTCTTTATTTTCATGACTATTTATAAGGCAAGAAATCCCACTTATTAACCTGACAGTGCTCACCTATGAAGTGAAAACCATTTCAGGTGACTACCTCTTGAAGCTCATCAAGAAAATGCAGAGTGTGTGCGAAGCAGTAATCACAGCAAAAGGTTGCTACTTTGAAGAAACTAGAATATAAGGGGTATTTTCAGTTGTTTTACACTTTTTTGTTTAGTGCATATTTCCACATGTGTTATTCATAGTTTTGATGCCTTCAGTGTGAATCTACAATGTCAATAGTCATGAAAATAAAGGAAACTCATTGAATTAAAAGGTGTGTCCAAACTTTTGGTCTGTACTGTATATTTGCAAGGCACTTTATTTTTTCCACGTTGTTTTGTTCTTGTTTCTGAAGAAGTTTGCTCAGGAATAAAATGAAATAACATAAATGTCTTTTATCATGTAAGGTGTACCGTATTTTCCACACTATAAGGCGCACCACATTATAAGGCGCACCTTCAATGAATGGCCTATTTTAAAACGTTTTTCATATATAAGGCGCACCGCATTATAAGGCGCATAGAATAGACTCTAGAGTAGAGGCTGGGGTTACGTTATGGATCCATTAGATGGAGCTGCGCCATGGGCGTAGGTTTGGGTATGGACGGTCGTGACATGTCACGACCAATATTCAAGGGATATAAAATATTCCCGACCAATTTTTGCCATATTAATTAAAAAAAAAAAACATGTATTTTTTAACAAAAACAAAATAAGTAAACGAAAATCTCACTGGTCAAAAATGGTCGGGGGGGGGGGGTTGGTCAGTAAGTTGTAAGGTCCCACCAAAACTTAGACCAAACCTATGCCCTTGAACTGCGCTAAAGGGAATGTCAACAAAATAGTCAGATAGGTCAGTCAAACTTTATTAATAGATTACAAACCTGCATTCTGAAATCTCCGTTCACTCCCAAAATGAATAAACAGCTGTTTTATTATTTTCCCTGAGGTAAAGTAAGTGACGTGGTATTTTCGTGACACAGTTTATCTTTTAACAACAGCAAGGTATAACATATAGTGGAGGGGAACTTTTCCTCGATTCAATAAAGGAGGAGGCTGGAATTGACCCCACAGCTTTCCAGTTGAAAGAAAATATTCTACACATTCAGGTCGAGTCAAGTTTTACCCAAAGGCAAAAACCCTTATACCTTTATACACCCATGCATTATCTTACTTACTTCAAACCATAAACCTGTGCAGGCAATTAAAAAACTCTGACTTTACTGTAGGGGACACAGATATGTCATGATAGATATTATTACGCCAAGGTAATGAGAGCCTCTCAGACAAAAAAATCCCAGAAACATTTGCAACAGTGTGTCATATTTATTACCTGCAATAGAAAAAAAATATAGACTAAGTCCAACATGTATACATCCATAAACAAGATAATTATAATGTTAGGAAAGAACAGAGCAAGCACTGTTTTCAGGGAGCTCTAAGCAACAAACACAACTGTTTCGCAAGTATGGAGTCGTTATGAAAGAAATGAGCGGCTCCAGATTTTAAAAGAAGAAACTAAGAATTCTTCTTTGATAAAAAAAAGTTCCTGTTATGCAAACATTAAACATTGAAACCTGAAACATTTCTTTGAAGATGGATTTTATCTGCCTGTGTTTGTGCACATTCTCACACATTCACTCAGATGCATAACAGGATGTGAACATTTAATCTTATAAAAACCCAGCCCAACCCTAAAGCCAAAACTCTGTTCACACCTCTGTTGGTTTTGCTTGAGGCTGACACATCAGAGATGAGGTAACACCTGTGAAGTTTTCAGGCAATGTCGACACAGGAGAGCTGTTTAAAAGCTAATTGGGTTTCTTAAGGCACCCATATGCAGACTGAGTTGATGAGCGTGATCTTTTATTCATCATTAAGCTTTTTATTCTCGAGCCCGACTGTGATACGGAGACTAAGACAGCATGAAGTCCAGGATGGTGTGTTTTCTGATGATTGTTCTTTGCATCAGTGCCCATGCAACTGTAAGTACAAAACTGTTAAGCACTGCTTTGTTTACTTGAAGTTGTGCAAATTATTGAACATTTTTCTGTTATATGTTAAAGTGAGATAATTCTTCTCTTTGTGAATTTTTGAAGAGGTGCCATGGTAAGCACGGTACTAGCAGTGAGTCGGACAGTAAAGAGGTAGTTAATATTATAATAATAACTTTTTATTTTGATCATTTTTAGTATTTATCTGTATTGTCTAAATTTCTTTTCTGCTTTTTTTTTGTTTGTTTGTTTTTGCTTCAGAGGAACTCAGTAGACCTGCCTTCACTTATCTGCACTCTGTTTCCGACTCTGTGTTCACAAACGACTACGACGACAACAACAACAACAACAAAAGCCACAACGACAACAAAGGCAATCACGACTTCAGTCACCCCCCGAGGAGATATTTGATAAGCTACAGCCTCTAAAATGAATCCAACACGAGGAATATTTCGAAAGATGGGAAGAATTTATTTACTTTGATTTGCAATAAGATCAATAAAATGGTGTTTTATTTTGGTGAGGCCATTGACAAAACCAGAATCGAATGGCTTATATAACAACGAATGTATTAGTTTGAACTAGCTACAATTTCATTGTTTCTTGTGCCTCCTTTCCATTCCTATTATATTTTGCTGATTGCACTTATTTTAACTAGCACACTTTTTGTTTGTCTTTCCATGTAAAGTCTTGATAACGTTTGTCCATATGGTGAAAAACACCATATGGAGACTGGACCCACCAACGAGAAGACTCTGACAACACACCAGTGTAACATCCACTCAGTAAACTCACACAGACAAGCCTGAATGCTGACTGCTTAAGAAAAGGGATGAGTGTAAGCTGCTAAAAGCCAGACTCTGCCAAGTTGTACTGCTCTTCTGAATCACCCTCCTGACCAACACTCACTGCTGATACCAAAGACTTTGACTGAAATACATTATGTGTGTTTTTTTCTAATCAATTACTTTGTGTTTGATGTAATTTGATGTGCCTAAACACTGTATTATCAAAAATCCTGATTTTGAATGTACTTTTTCTCTATTTTTTTTAATCTTCATAATTTTTCTGAACTCATATTTCTTTTTAATTATGGCTGTGTACTGACTGATCTTTTGTGTGCTGCAGGTGAAGTGTTATGGTTCTAATAAAATCTAATAAAATGGACAAGATATTTGCCAAGATAAAATTTAGTTATAGTTTTTGTATGAATCAATATGAACATTAAATGATAAATCAAATGAGAATGCTATATCCTGTGCAAGCTCTCTTAGATTTCTCAATGATCTCACTGACTACGAGTTCAAGAAGCTCCATGTTCTCTGCTCTGCTACTGTGTTATGGGAGCCACATCAACAGCTAATGATGTTTTCCAGAGATTTACAGAAACACAAGCAGTTCCTGATTATACACACTCAGTCCATCACATAGTTCCCCCATTGCAAAAATGCTAAAACAAAAACACACTAGAAGATCATAGAAGGAGTCTGACATTGTGCTTATTGACTGTCAGACATGAAAACTTAATTCACCAGATAACTTTCAACTTTTCATAATGTCCAGGACGTCATGGCTGTTATATTTTGCCACATGTGTTACTTATTAATTTGTTTGTTTATTTAATTTAAATGAATATTTCACCGTTGACAAACAAAAATTTTGAATGAAAAGTATTTTGTAGCCCACCCCTTCTCTAAAACGTCAATTCACTAAACTATAAGCGGCAAACATCAGTCAGCCGTCCATATTAAACACAAAACAGGCAATGGGTATATATAAAAATAATAATAATATAAAAAGAAAAAAGAAATATATTTGTAATGACGCAGCACTATACTGTTTCCATATACCTCAAATAGAATAATAGAATATTATATTTATTTTTCTAAAAAGTAAAAATTGATCCACTCTCTCTGGTTTCTTTAGACAGATTTGTTCCATAAACAAAAATACAAATTTCAATTTATTTATTAATTTTTTAAAGGTGATGTGGTATAATGTGATTCTAATATTAAAATGGCATTAAATATAAACAATTCTTGTGTTTAATGTACAGCGATACTTCAGCTTTTCATCATTTCTACTTCAAAGACATGAATTTAAAACTTTTAATGCTTTTGAGTGTACTTGCAATCACTGTATTGTCTCATCCGCACTTTACAGGAATTTAAAAGTCCATACACCTCATAATGAATTTATAATTGGATTTGGATGAATCAGCCATAATTCATCCTGGTTAAGCAACTTCAGAAAGGCTAACTTTTCTCATGCTTTTTTGCGCATGTCACACATATAACATACATAATTAAGAATAATTACAGCAGTCAGACAGTGACATCAGCCACACCCACAGGTGTCCTGAGTATCAGGAAGCAACACTGTCTGAACTCTTCACTGGCTGTTTATACATTTCTATAGACGTTACACCATCATAATTGAAAGAAAACTTGCAATTCAGTTCATTCAGGAGAATTTGTGTGGTTTCCAGCTCACTGCTTCATTCACAGGAGATAATTAGGTGGATTTTGAGCTTTTCTTTCTGTGCTGTGATTGGTCATTTCAGCTTCTGACAGACGCATAAGTGTCTGCTCCTGTCCTTTCACTTTCAGTCAATTTATTTGGCTCCATGGTGACATTACTCAAACGCTTCCAGTGACTGAAAGGGAAGAACTGGGAGCAAAGGTGGCCTCACTTTGTTCGTAAAAATGTTCATCATATTTCTGCTTTCATGTTTGGCTATAATAGTACCTGCAATACCGGTAAGAAATAATAATGATAATAATAAAATGCCAACTTATTATCAAACGCTTAATTGAACATGCTACATCTAATTATTTTCTTTAACAGGTTAGTCCAAGAACTCGTCCTCTGCAGCAGTCACAGAAGGGAGTCAGTCATGGAAGTCAACCTGTTGATGCCACAATCAGGAAACCTGAGGCTCAGATGGACCCGTCTCTTCCTCACAGTGTGGACCAACCACAGCCTGGAAATCCCCAGCAGCCGGATCAACAGGCCAACAACCAACAACAGGCCAACAACCAACATTCATTACAACATTACGCATTGTTTCCACAAGGGGGCAGCCCAGTGATGTTGCCCCTTCCTCAGAGTGTCGCTGGATTTCTACCACCTAACCAGCTGACCCTTGCTCAGCAGCCTCTGGTAAGAAATAAGAACGTTTACAATAGAATCTGGATTGAAGACGGTTTCTGATTTTCTGCCTTGTAATTTTAAAACAATAAATCCCAATGGTGTCTGTGTTCTTTCCATTTTTCTAACTAGATTTTTCCATCGTACGGATTCATGCCTGTATTCCCCTCACCCTATAGCAATCAGCTGGTAAGATATTATTAGCAAACACACAGGTTGTGCCTTCAGCAATATCCCACACATAGTTTCAAGTATTGCATGTGCTCACCGTAGATCGAAGTTCAGAAAAAAATTCCCAGCACAACTTACTTTAACTTGAAAGATTCCCCCTGTGGGTGTCTTGAACAGTTTTCAACAGTTTAATGAAAGTTTTTTTTTCCTCTTTCAAGTGCTCTCAAAGGAAACCAGAGACAACCTCAAACTCTCTCACCAGAGACAGTGTTGTGCAAATACAGACATCTGTCTCTAAACATAATTACTGGTTGATTTATGATGCCGAGACAGCAACTAACATTATAATGCTGCAAGTGCTGATTATTTAACCTCCTAATTCAGAGCAAGGTAGTACTGTTCAAGTCTTTGTGTACTCAGTGCACAAGTCATGAACACAAATTAAATATTGCATGCATTTTCTCTCCCACAAAGTTCTCCCCATATGGATTCCCGAAGGTTTCTGAGTCTCCCCTCCCTCAAACTCCAATAAATCAGCTCACCAACGGTCCAGTTCTGCCAGCAGAAAATGCTGCAGGGGCAGCTGCACCTTCCATGGCTGCAGCTCAACAAACACAACAACAGGTTCCTTAATTTGACATGACTGATCCCATGGAATAATAAATATTGACTTTATTGGAAGTTAAAAGTGGAACTGCATGATCAGACTGTCAAACTCTCTTTCACAGAATCCCCCAGTCGTGTACATGCTCCAGCAACCCATGGTAGATATGAATTGGTGTTTTTATGCTTGGATGATGAAACGGTCTTTGTTGCTTCACAATTTTTGCCAGATCATTTTTCATCTCACATAAACTGTCATGGCTTTCTAGAATCCCTCACTTGGAGGTCTTAGCTCAGAGGAACTGGAGGTAAATCAGCCAAGATTTTTGTCTGACTCTCAACATGTGCAAACACTTTGTTTCAGTGAACTTGATGATCCCAAATCCTAAAATTGCTTCTCCTTCCATGTGTCTTATATTATCTATACATTATTCTCTGTTTCAGATAGCAGCAAAACTGAGCCAGCTGGGTATGTTTATGCCCACCATGCTTGCGAACCTTCCTGCTGGAGCAGCAGCTGTTCAGGCGCAGAGTCAGTTTGCCGGAATCACAAACCCAGACCAACGGGCTGCCAGACAAACTGCAGGGACCTCAGCTTCTGGAGCCCAACCATTACAGGGTCTACCTTGCTCTGGATCACAGCTGAATGTTAACAACCCGCCTGCAGGTCTGGAGAGAGCAGTGCCTAAAACTCCCACAGTCCGATCAGCGGATCGACCCAAACTCCGGCCCACACAGAGAAACCTGGCTTAAAACTGCAGCAGCTGCTAACACTTACTCATGATGTTTTAAAATATCAACTGCAAAATAAAAGGCTAGCAATTTATCACTAAGGTGTCTTTAGAATATGCCTAACATTGTTGGTATTTTTTGCCTTTAGTACGGTGTTTTTATATACAATGTTAAATAAAGAAGACAATCAGAGACTGACTCTGTCTTTCAATGCTGTCCTGTGTGCTACTATTTCATCTATCTGCTTTCATTTAATTTCCACATTACATCATTATGTCAGAATTTGATTGGGTGAACACCAATACTACTTCCACGTGTTGCAAAATTCACAAGAAGTCTTAAAAAAAGTTACTATTTATATGGAGTCCTTTATTTGCTCTTGTAGCTCCAGGTGTTTGACTCCTTTTTGAAAAGAAAAGAGAAGAAAATAAAATAAAATAAAAGAAAAGAAAAGGTCTGTCTATAACTCCTTCCCTCAGGTAGTAGCAAGCTGTTAATACAGATCATGCCTGGTGTTTGGCAGAAGAGTGACAAATGGTTTTTACAGGATTTTCTGTAAAAAGGTTTGTCTGGTGGAATTAAAATCCTGGAGCTTTATTAGGTAACTAGTTTTGAGAACCTTTTCAGTTGTTTAATGGTTTACACATGAAACAATGTTCAAACCATATATTATTTTCCTTTAATGTTCCAGTTGTGCTCTACTTGTGTTTCCTACTTGTGTTTGTGCTTCAGTCTCAGTCGAACCCATTAAAGATTTTGGCTGAAATGAGACAGAATGATACATTTGTAAAGTATTGTAAATTTAAATGATCAAACTAAATACCACTTGAAACTGGCAGAGCAAATTGCTTCTTGGCTAATGAAAATTGATGTCTCATTTTTGTTAACCCAGTTTCATCTTTGGTCTCATTTTGTGAGCTGAATGTATCATTACACACCTATTTGTTAGTGGATGATAGGGCATTTACCCTCAGTAGGCCTCACCTCAAGTTTTCCTTCAGTTCCAGTCCTGGTTGGTGGTTCAACCTGTGTGGAATTTTATGATCTTCCTGCATGACTATTGGTTTGTCCCAGATACTGTGGTCTCACCCACAGTGTGAAACCAAACAAATAAGCTTAATTGGCAACTCAGAATTTACCATAGGAGTGAATTTCAATGTGTGTGTTGGTTTGTTTAGAAAATCTCTATGGCGACTGAGCAATGGACCTGTCTGGGATTTCTATAACCTGTTGCCCATTTACCATCAGTATAATCCTCAGCTCTGAATAATCCAAAACAGATACAGTGGACAGATGAATGAGACGTACATAGATGGGCATGTGCATCATAAATGCATATCTTATACAGACTTTATTGAGTGACATATGCATATTGTGTTTGCGTAGACTTGAGCCTGTGGATAAATCAGTCTGATAGAAAACACATATTTTCCTAAATAAACCAACGACCTTTGACAAGTGTCAAAGCTGGTCTAAGCTCTTGGTGCCTGGATTTTGCTTGTTCTCTCCAAGCATGTATGAGTTCTCTCTGGGTCATCTGGGTTTTTATAATGTTTAAAGACTCAACAATTTATTTACAATGATTTTCTTTTTAATCATTGTATCATTGTCAATAATTTCCATTAGTTTTTGACAAAAAATACAGTGATATTTAAGAAGAATAAAAATGTTTACATATTAGAATCATATTTTCACACTTGGGACTTGGGTTTACTGGGTTCTTGCACTTCTGTACCTCATAAATTACGCTCCTGAAGGATCATATGTCATAAATGTGTGCTCCAAGCCAAAAAATGTGTTAAAGGGGTTTCTCCCAGAGACAGAGCTGTCAGTGATGTGATCATAAAATTAAAACTATTTGGCTTATGACCAATGCCTGTCAAAAGGTCTTTGTTTTGTCAGCAAATAAATAGGAGCTGATCTCCCTCTGCTCATCACACATCCTTCTTCAAGAATACTTCTGTACTCACAAGTGGACGGACAGGAAAGGTAGATCTCTTTAAATTAAATAGAATTACTGAAGGATTTGTTGCATGATGTCTATATTTTATTCTTTTAAAAGATCTGTATTGAATATACCAGCATGGAATAATCCAGAAATAATTGTTTCCACAGCTTAATTCAAAATGAAGCTCATTCTGCTAGCAGCCTGCATCATTGGGATGGCTTTCAGTGCTCCTGTAAGGGAAACTCACATTTGTTCCTCAAATTTGTTTAGTATTTTTGACATAAAACATTTGCAGCACAAGCAACTAAAAATCCAATTACACAAAGCAGTACATTATCTTATAGGAATGAATTCCGATCATTTTCTTGCTATGTCTAAATTACTTTCTTTTTTTTTTTTAGCATTTTAGCTCAACTATTTTTGATTTGCATTGTAATGAGCCGGTATAAATGTGTGTATGAATTTCCCACAAAACAGCCTCAGATGTACATGGAGTTTGACCTTCACCATGCCCCTCCTCAGGTAAAAACAGCAACGAAAATGTTTCGCAGCAACTGCAGTATAGTTTTTCCTTCCCTTACAAATGATCCAGTGGTGTGAAGGTTAATATTGTGGATCTATTCTTCACAGGCAGCCCAAGCAATCCCTGCTGGAGCCCCAGTGGGGTCCCTGGAAGTTGTAAAAACAGCATATTATTATTTCATCCTTTCAATACACATTTATACCCGGCGATTACTCTTTTATGTGATAATTGTGGCTATTTCCAATTTCAGCTGCTCCCAGTTAACAGCCAGAGGCAATATGTTGGAGGACCAGTAAGTGACATTTTAAAGCTGGATGTTAACAGTGCCACATTTGTTAGAATTGTGGAGGAAAAGAAGTTGTGAACAAAAATCTAAGTAAAAGTTTGGTTGTTCTTGCATTGCTGTGGCTTAAATGCACATATTAATCCCTAAATGAATTTTCTCTGGAAGGTCCAAGGATTCATCAAGCAGGAGATCCACAGGGCAGATGGCAAAGATGATGAGATTGTAAGTGCATTTAACATCTTCCTGACTGAAAGTTGTTGCAGAATGTTTGTCGTCGTACTCATCTCATTTCATCGTCTTCCGTTTCAGTACTACCCCTTTGGATTTGACCAGCCAGCTCCAGCTGCAGCTGCCCCTGCTGCCCCTGCTGCCCCTGTTGCCCCTGTTGCCCCTGCTGCCCCTGCTGCTCCTGTAGCACCAGTTGCTCCTGTTGTTATCATCGCTGCACCCGTAAGAGCTATTTAAGTATTCTATATGGACATTACATCTGAATGGTTTCATATGTTTTGATAACAGCAGCAGAAGACATATTTAAAGAGATGGAGAGGCGAGTAAGTTCATTCAACTAAATTATTCTTGCTTGGGAAAAAAAGAGCCCATTTTTAGCTGAGCTTTCTAGAAGCATTGGCTCATCCTCCCTACTGATTGGCTCATGACAAGCCTCTGTGATTTCAGGTTGCCAAACCCAGTGATGATGACGAGGAAGATGACTAAAAAGGTCTGAGTCAGCAGCAGTTGTGCTCATGTGTGCAGAAAGAGGTACGATACACACAGGCACACACAACTTAAGAAAGGAAAAGACAGTTTATACAATGAACTCTTAATGAAACGTTTGTGTCATAAGTTTTAATTATTTTCACAGCTGACTTAGTTTGTTTCTTTTTTCTTTTAAGATGAGGAAACCAGGAACCAGCTCAGAGGAATAGAAACCAGACAACGATGCTGCTCTTTATAGCCTCTAACAAATTTGGTGCTACACTTTATGGACATCATTCCAGTTCAGATGGTGCTTTGTTTTCTTCCTCAACAAAATAAAAAATATAATGTGACGAAATGCAAATTAGTGGATTGCTGTGAAATATGATTGTCCTATTTTCCACTATTCCTCTTTGTGATCTTTCTATTAAGAAGCTCAGATAATAAATGAAATGAACGCATTAATCAGTGTCCTTGTGTTGTTTTGTCTTGTACAAATAACTACATATAGGAAAATAAGTAAGTAATAATATCAAGAAGTTCTTAAATATTTCACTTAAAAAAGGTTTTTGTATGTAGCAACCTTGATTTTTTTTTAAGAATTGGCCAGACAGTTTTATATAGTTTGAATAAAACTGAATTTTTGTTTGATGAGATTCCTTTTTAACAAGTCTTTGTGTTCAGACCACATTGTAGATATTAAATTGTATCTGGTCACTGTATACTATATTACATAATATCTTTTAGGAATTTAGAGAATATGGGTGACATGGAGATACAGTACAGATAAAAAGTTTGGACACACCGTTTAATTCAATGAGTTTCCTTTATTTTCATGACTATTGACATTGTAGATTCACACTGAAGGCATCAAAACTATGAATAATACATGTGGAAATATGCACTAAACAAAAAAGTGTAAAACAACTGAAAATACCCCTTATATCCTAGTTTCTTCAAAGTAGCAACCTTTTGCTCTGATTACTGCTTTGCACACACTCTGCATTTTCTTGATGAGCTTCAAGAGGTAGTCACCTGAAATGGTTTTCACTTCATAGGTCAACCTGCCCTGTCAGGTTAATAAGTGGGATTTCTTGCTTTATAAATAGTTATGAAAATAAAGAAAACCCATTGAATTAGAAGGTGTGTCCAAACTTTTGGTCTGTACTGTATATATTTTACATTTTATGACTAAACAGGTCTTCTACTTGCATGGTAAATGTCTTGTCTCTCATAAAACATTTCACTGTAAATCTTCTTCCACTGTTGTATCTCAGAAACAACACTGCTGATTGATAAAATGTCATACAAGTGAGTTTCAGGTTAGTAAGGAGTAGGAATGTTATCTGTCAGTAACCATAAATAATAAATCTTTGACTTATCTCCAAACAACAATCAAGTGTTAACACATCTGTTTTATTTATCATGTTATAAGTAGAAGCAGCTCTGCAGTCAATCAAATTATAGCTCCAGGACTCTGGAGCATAAATAGTGCCATATAGTGGTATAAATAGTGCCATATATCACTATATGGCACTATTTATGTATATGGTGCTTAAAACTATTCATCCCTTGGATCTTTTACCCCAATCAAGATCAATAAATGTGGCTTTTTCGACAAAAAAAGAAAACAAAAAAATGCTAAGAAATCTCTTTAATGTCAAAGTATAAACAGAGTTCTACAAAAAAATTACAAATAAAACTGTTGCATAATAACGACAAAAACCTTAATTTTATTTTGTTTCATTTTTCAAAAATACTCCTAAAATTGCATCTTGTGTCTTTCTAGAAACCCAATACACAGAACAAATAAAACAACACACTAATGCAAATTTCTGCAACACTATTTAAAGTTTGTGTATAAACTAAAGTGCCTGTCAGGCGCAGCTGGAACAGGTTGTATCAATCACAATTTCCCATGTAAACTGCAGAGGTTTTATCTCGATTTGATTTCTTCATTAGTAAGTCCATACCTCATGAGCAACAACTCTGCAACATCTTACTTACAGTAATTCCAAATCACTTGAAAATACATTGATTTCTATAAAACTATGAAATCCAACACTCACTATATGGCTGAATGCAGGTTGAGGTGAGTGAAGGTGCTAAGCCACCGACTGTGTAATCAAACTGACTCTACTATTACTCAGATAGTGGATTGGGCCACTGGTCATTTAGTTAAGCTGTGGGCCAGACACCTGATCTGTACTCCCTCATTGGGTGACTTCACTCCCTTCGACTGTAATTAACTGTTTGGTGAAGGGACACCCTATAAAAGTCAAACCTGCCCTTTCTGAGCTACAACACAATCATTTAGCATCACCTCATCCTCTGAGTTCAACATTTCATCTTCTCTCTCTGGTTTGTTTTTATTGCAGTGGGTGAGTACATGTATACCTGGCTAACAGAAACCAACCATCCTCTGTGACTTTCATAGATTTTACAACGGTGAATGTTGTGTTTTCAGAGCGAAAATGAAAGCAGTCTTCCTGTGCCTATGTTTGGCTGGCACTGCCTGTGCTGTGCCCGTAAGTCTTAGATTTTATTTTAAACAGCAAAAACTTTAAAACTATCACACAAAATGTCCTGCTGTCACTCCTCTAAATGTTTCTGCTTCTGCGTTTAGTTCCAATACTTGCCGCATTACACAGGATCTAGACCCCGGGCTCCAGCGACACAGGTAAACATGCATACTGTGTGCTGAGTTTGTTAAACTCTTCCTCCTTAGTTTTATCTTACATGCTTGATGGAACTTTAAGAAAATAAATATCGAAGTTTAATTTTTACCAATAAAAGTTTTTTTTCCCCAACTTTCATGCAGATTAACTCACCTTTCGCCGGTGGTTTCCCACAACCTGGAGGCCCAGGAGTTTATAGTGTGGAATTTGTAGGTCCCAATTCTTTAATGTTATGTTTCCATTTAACTGTAAAAATCAAATTATTAAATTTTTACTTACATCATTTATGTGTATTTTGTATGTTTTACCAAGCTTCCATACATGTTTGGTGCTGGTGCAGCTGGAACAAATCAAGGACAAGTAAGAGTTTTCTCACATGCATGTTAGATGTGCTAAACTATGACAACAACTGCTTTTACTTTTTACTAATTTTGTTTCAACAGACCTTCCCTCAGTACGGTTTCATCAAGTACTCCATCCCACAGCCTCCTGGCAGACAGAGCGTTGAAGTTGTATGTGCTGATCTGTTACTTTTTATATTATGTGTGGCATACAGTGCGACTATTAACATTTTTGTGGTTTTGTGGTTTTATGTTTGCAGTTCTACCCTTATGACTTCGCTAAGAACCAGGTAAATATTTTGGGTAACTTAATGAATCCTTACAAACCTAATATTATGTATAGTGCATGATTCTAATAGCAGGTTTATTTTTGTTTCAGATAATTCAGAACACTGCTCCTGTGCCAAATGGGCCCAGTCTGGGAAATGTAATAGAGTTTTTTATTATTTGATTTTTCCTATTACACTCAAAATACATCATAAACATAAATTTTATGTGCTTTTTTTCAGGTACCCCCATTTAGATTTCCTCCTCAAGGAATTCCCCAGCAACAAGTGAGAGAGCAGAGTATTAGTAATATGATTTCTACAATGTCTCCACATTTTTGCTTCACATGTATCTGTGTTTTATTTTCTTAGATGCCAGCTTTTGATGTGAATGCACAACCATCGCAGGATCCATTGCAGCACAAACCTGTCCAAACAAGCCAGGTGACCAAACTATAAATCACTCCACTAATTAACTTTGCACAGTTAGTAAATGTTCACAAAAAAATGTCACAAATGTGCATAAAAAAATAATTGGATGCTATTTTTCTGTGTTTTCAGGCACCTGATAAAATGTGAATGAGTGAACGACGTCAAACACGTAAAACTGAAGAATCAGCCTGAAGTAACATTTTAGAACATTAGCAAACTATGTTGATAACCTCTCTAGATACCTGAGAAGACTTTAAATTAATTTTTTAATAACAATAGCTGTTTTAGAATTATTGACTGTGATACAATGTTACACCCAGCATGCTGCATTTTCACAGTGTCTATGTTCTTTCCTTTTCTTTTCTCACTGTTGTTTTCTTTTTAAAAATAAAACGTTTTAAGCAAATTTCTGTGAATACTGCTCTTTATTTGGAGAGTTAATCTAAAGGCGTCTTTATTTGCATCTGTGTTTTGGCTTTAACACACGTTGAGTTTTTTATCCACATGTTTTACGCATTAAGGGTACATCATTTTATGTATTTTGTTGGGATTTATAAAGAAGTCAGAACCTAAACGTGTGGCATGCATCTTTATGAAATCACCATAAGGCAATTAGAGCTGTAGTTCTTTGGGGGTATCTGTCTACCAGGTTTACATTTCTAACAAATAAAATCTTAAATCACTGAACAGACATTATAACACATAATTGATCTAAAATATTTCTTTGTAGTTATATTTTGAAATGTGAAAATGTTGTCCTCCAGGAAAATAAACCTCCACCCCTTTCTGAAGTTTTTCAGCAAGCAGGTTTTTCAGCATCTTTCTGTGTTTTTTTCATGCCTTGCCCTTTATTATGCCCCTTACCATCAACTGTGACAAACTCCCTGCCCCTGCTTTAGAAAAACATTCCCTCAGGGGTGTTAAGGGTGATAACCAGAATTGTTTTTTAAATGCTTGATTTGTTCAAAGCTTGGGATTTTGCTTAATACCCTAACTTTATAGGATATAACACAATTAATAGTAGAGTACTCTATATTACTCCACTTTTAAAGTACTTAAAAATACTCTACTGCTACCCATTAACTACCTGGGGTGATCACTGTCCAGCTGTTCTCTAACAAACCTCTGAGGCCATTTTAGAACGTCTGTGTTTACACTGAGATCAAATTACACACAGGTGAATTTACTGATTTGGTGTTTCCTGAAGTCAACTGGAATTATTTTGGGGGCAGTTACTAGAATAAAAGGGGCTGAATACAAATACATGCCACACTTGACAGATTTGCATTTATAAATACATATTTAAAATCATCACTTCACTGTCCTTATATTGTCTGATACTGTGCTAGTTTAATTGAAGCTTTTGGCTGTGACATGACAAAATGTTGAAAATTCAACTGGTGTGAATACTTTTGTAGGCTGGATTAGGTTAACATATAATACTTACTTAAAAAAGTGTCATTCTTACTCACTTTTTTCTATTTAGTGGTTTGAAAACAAAGAATCTGTTGCCAAAAATGATTCTCACCAAAAATGTTTATTGGAATCTATTGAATAAACAGAAAACAAGTCAAATTTATGATGGGGAAACAAAGGAAATTTATCAAGTCAAAATATCAACATGCTCTTGAAAGACTAAAACTATTCTAAACATGGTGTACGCAACACAGAAAAAGCATATTTGACATCTTGTGTGCTGCAGGATATCACACTTAATATAAACAGTTTCAGTGGTTTTATCAGATTTCCCCACAGTGAAATTTTACTGTTATAAAAACGTAACACCACCGAGGAAAAAATCCATCAAATAACTGCCCCCCTGGGGACGAAAGCCTGTTGCAACATGGCTTTAAAGCTTTCCTCTTAAAACGCACCAACAAAAGAGACAGGCGCCATCCACTCACGCTATTCAGTTTCTTCTTTACATGTTTTCTTTCCTGGAACATCAAAAACATCTGTCAGCAGGGAGAGCGGAAGTGTTAAAAGCTCATTTGAAACACTTTATTATTTATCCAAAGTGGTTCCTCTTCTTTTTAGGGAATGTTATTGAAACATTAAATAACGTTATTGAATTAAACAATAAAAAAAATAAAAGCAGAGTGGAAAAATGGCTAATCCATCCCTCTACCCCAGATCTCTCCCTTACACACCCCCAACAATCAAACAGGTAGCATATTCCTGTTAAACATACAGGAATGTATGTTTAGCATACATAACATAAATAATGTAAATATAATGTATATATTTACATTATTTCAACTGTGACACTGAGAAAATTGTTCAAAATTATAGAAACAATGAACAAAAAATAAAAAAAAAATTAGCTTGAGAGCCGTTTTACACATAAGGATATAAAATGTAATTTTATTATGATAATTTGATGTCCCACTTCACTTACCATCCTAAATGACAAATCTCTTTCTGAAAACATGCATCAAAAAAGACAAATAATGAGAATTGCATGCTAATAATGAGAATTGCATGCTAATAATGGGAATTGCATGCTAATAATGAGAATTGCATGCTATTGCCCCTCTGTGGCCCAAAGCAGAGTTTAATTAGGATGGTGAATTACAAGTATTCCTGTTTGAACAGACAACAATGTCTTCTTCACCTCATTAAACTCACAAAATAATCTCAGTGTGGCGTCACAGGAACAGAAGGGCTTTGAAGAACTAATGAAGTGATTGTTATCTATCAGAGGAACTCATTATCTCAGCAGATTTCAGTCATGACTGTCTGGAATGAAGTTTGACAGATTACACAGTAAATCTTAGAGTATCTGATCTGAAACAAAAAAGAAAAGAAAAATAAATATGAAGACCTCCAAAGCTAATTTTTCTTTTCTAAACCACAAAAGTTTCTTTAACTACAGGGAAAAACAAACTCCTCAGATGTTGACTGTTTCTGCTAAACAAGTGTTTTCATTTAAAAACCCGGAAATACATGGATTATCATTGAATGTCACTTAAGAGACCAGCCCAGTGGATTATAAATACTTCCACTAAATACAAGAACCAATAGTTTTGCATTTTATGCTTGGCTTACTATTTTGGGATTTGTTTCTAAGAGTATTTTATTTATTTCACTACAAAGACTGGCACTGGTTTTAATTAAGGTTTGGGCATAACCAGCCATGTCTCATGATTTTTAAGGGCTTGTAAACAGTTAACCTGATGACACACCAGTTTCCACAGTCCAGCCAGATTTCTTTTTAAATATTGTTCATGTGCAGCAATTTGTGTGACATAAAGTTAGCAACATTTAATTATAGCCCTACTGCCTGTGAAAATGTGGTAATTGTTCTGATTCTGTATTATGGATACGTTTGATAACATTGACTAGAACATCCTAACGAAAAAATAAATCTTGAGTACATCAAAGATTGCTTTGGTTTGTCATCAGCTCCATATATGGTCTCTAGATGTGTTTGTACTGAGGCAATGATCTATTCATAAAGTTGTACTCTATTGCATAGCCATCTGGATGAATAACTATTTAGTTTATATATTAAATAGTCACAGTGCATCCAGAAAGTATTCATAATGCTACGTTTTTCACTACATTTTGTTATTCCAAATTGCATCGAATTAATCTCTTTCTTTACGAGAATGATAATAGAAATAAAAGACATTAGAAAACCAAGAGATCCCACATTTTCACAGCCTTTCCTTAAAACTTTTTAAACCTTTGGCAGCAATTTCAATCTTGTCTTTTTGAATATGATGCCACAAGCTTATCTCACCTCTCTTTAGGGAGTTTCAGCCATTCTTCTTTGCAGTTCTTCTCAAGCTCCATCAAGGTGGATGGGAGACGTCTGCGCAGCAATTAAAGGAAACTCTCTCATCAAATCCATAAATTGTTATGATGAGGACATTCCTTTTCCATAGATAGCTTGTGAAAGCGTAAAAAGACATAAGCTTGTAAGGCTGTCTTGAAGACAGAAAGTCCCCAGTTGTCTATTAGACATCTGAATTCAGCCTAACCCGAGTTAATTACAGTCCACTCAAATAGCTTCACATTGGCTTTTTGATTTTATTCTTAGACTGTGTAGAATTACTATGCATTCCAGTTCTACAATTAAAAATGTCAGAACTACATTCTATTTGACTAAAACTTATCTTTTAGATCTTACTCTGAAACATCCTTCAAGTAGATGTTGACATATATCATTTTGATATTTATGAAACTACAAGAAACTTTAGTTTAGTTTACTGTTAGGTTAGAAGCGCAAGTTTTGTATTTCTCTTTAGTACTACAAGTTTTTTGTTTATATATTCTAATTTTACATGCTTTTATTTATCTTTTGAATTTTTTTTTACCTTTAATTATTTCCTCTGTTGTAGTTTATTTTATGAATGGCTCATTGCAAGTTTAAAACCGATTTTAAACATCTTATTCATTTCATGTCATTCACCTGGTTTTGTTTACTTTCACATTTTGAGTTCTGTTCTCTGTCTTGTAAAGAACATTATGTTATCTCAGTGCTTTAGATGAACATTATAAAGAAAGTTAACTTCAGTTTGTATTTCTCAGTCAGTCTGTAATGCCCCTGTTTTCTATATGGCATCCCCCTCTTTCTACTTTCTCCATATATGGTCTTAGGGCAATAAAGAAGAGTATGTTTGCTAAGCAAGCCTGTACAGCATGTAATTAACAATAACAAGGGCCTCAGCCCCACATACCATTTTTTTTAAGTTTTGACATGTAAGAATCTTCAAACACATAGCTATGCATGTTTTAGTGGATGTGATTGGCTATTAGAGGATATAAAGGGCATCCATGGGAGGCATAAAGCAGACTTCATTCCCTCTCTGAGGAGGCACGTGTTAACGTTTTTGCAGTTCCAAGGAAAAAAAAGGTGAGTTGAATTTTTATCACAGAGCTCACTGTTGACATACTTTTGCAGTTCTGAATTATAGCGCAAATGATCTTCTATCAAGCTATTTCTTAAACATATGCAATGATTCCATTGTTTTCATTTAAAGTAAATGAAACAGGAAATGTTCTATATTCTTTTCTACATTTTTCTTTAACAGCCATCACAATGAAGCAGGTTTTAATCTTGCTGTGCCTTCTGGTCTCCACCTTTGCTGCCCCTGTAAGTCTCGCCAGTCTCACTGTTTGATATATACTTATTTAACGCTTAAAAACTGTTGTTCTTCCAGACTAATTAATGTTTCTTCACTTCCCTGCAGGCACCAGGCAGTGAGAGTAGTGAGGTAAGAGGATTCCTCTCCTCCTTTTCAGTTCCGATTTGGATCTGATTGCTTTGGTTTGTCATCAGCTAAACAGCATGATGGGTGTCTGAGAGGGAGGAATAATTGGCTTTGTTGTAGCTCATGTCTGGAGATGTCTGGTATTTTTCTAAATTTCCAGCAGGCTGCAGCACACGCTAATGAGGCCCTGAGGTTGATGGAGATGTACAGGCTATACCAGCAGCAGGTGGGGGAAGAAGGGGGGCCTTTTGACATCCTATACAAATAAATATCAGTGATTTGTTAATTTGTTTAGATAATGTGGCATTAAGCATCAACTTCAAGTGCGAATCTGCTTTTTTTGTTTTTTTCAGGGGCTTGCAAATCCCTTCCTTCGAGCTGCTGATGCTCCTGTAAGTTAAATCATATGAAAACTTTGCATAAACTAACAAATAATAAGCTAATAATTAATAAACAAAAAGGTTTTTGATTTTTTTTTTTGGAAAGGCTAATTCAGCTGTTGCGCCTGCGGTAAGTATGACGACAGCATTAGGACATTTATATGCCAAGACTTTCCATTTGAAGAGAGAAAACAACATCTATTTCAGGTGGTTGCTTTTCAAGCCCAGCTGGCTCCCGCCCCTGCAGAGGACGTCTCAGACGAGGAAACCGAGGTGCGGTTCTAGACTAAACTTTAAGCCAAATATTTTGTGTTTTTAAGCGAGTTTCAACAGTGACTGTGTTCAACATTTTGCTGACTTTACTTTCACGTGTTTGTCCGTTGACAGTTTGTACTTTCAATGGAGACAAATCATAGGTGTAGCTTATAATGTGTTTTTCTCCACTTAGCCACAAAGTGGGACAGTGAGTCAATATAAACATCCTCAAACTTAAATAGCTAAACAATTCAGTATGTTCATATATAACCAAGTTTAAAAACTTCTAGGAGTAAATGCATTTTTGTGTGCACTTTACCTGACTTAATGTGTGCCAACTTCATTTAGAACAATTTAAACTTCTCATGCACATCCCAACATTTTTGAACATTACCTTTTGCATTCATTTTCCTTTGCTCATTAAGTATTCCACACCATATTTCCGAAATATGGTGTGGCCTTCACACAGTTTTTTTTTTTGTTTGTTTGTTTTTTCTGTTAGGATGGGAACCCCGCTCCTAGAATTGCAGTGCCCGATGCTCCTGCTGCTCCTCTGAACTCTGACGAAGAGGAGGAAGCTGAAGAGACGGAGGTAGCTGAGGTTGAGCCGACTGTGGTGGACACCGCACCTGCTGACCCCACAGCAGCCCCGGCAGCAGACCCCGCAGCAGCTGCTGAACCTGAAGTGGTTGACATCCCTCCAGATGTTGCACCAGTTGATGGTGTTGTTGTTGCCGTGCCCCCTGTTGACATTGTTCCTGTGGACACAGCTGCTGAGGTGCCTGTCGATGTGGCCGGCCCTGTCGCTACTGACGTTGATGTTGTTGATGTTCCTGCAGCCACAGCAGCTGCTGAGGTCCTTGCAACACTGTAATTATCCACCTCTCCCTTGTCTGCGAAGGTGTATTGTGTGTTTACAGAAAATTGGAGCTTGAAACACCCTTAGCTTACTTAGCTGTAGGCTTCTTGGATGAACATTGGAAGAAGCCATGACAAAAGAATAAGTAAAGATGTTGCTTGTCCACATCTAAGCCAAAATCTTGATGTGGATTATTTTTCTTTTATCCCCTTTTTACATTTATTTCCTCAAAACTATTTTAATTGATTTGCAATTTTTCAGTTGTGTCCACTGAGTGACAAAATGTCAGAAATTTTTTTTTTTTTTTTGTATCCACATTTTATTGTTACAAATTAAAACAAATATTCTTGCTGAACACATGTTGCCATGTAAACTTTTTATCTGAGTCATAATGCTACATTTTCAGACTGACTACAATTGTGTCTGGCCATTTTGATTTGGAATAAAAATAAAATCCCAGGTGGGGCTCCTCAACGTTTTATTTTGGGTGATTTTTATTCATATGAGGCAAAATCTGTACACTCCTCCATCTCTTACAAGACAAATCCTAATAAAACGTAATATTTCTGTGTCACCACATGACTATGGTTAATTGATATCATTATTTCTATTTCAAAAGCTTTTATATAAATTTATTACACAGCACAATATCTTTCAAGCATTTTTTTTGTTATTTTGATGGTGAAGGCAATAAAAAGGATTTTAAATACTGACATTTTAGGCTAAATAATGATGCTAGAGACTGCTAACTTGGCAACTGTGAAACTGATACTGACGCCATTTCTGTAGAAGATCAAATAGATCAGCTGGCTAGTCATGAAGTGCCGTCATAAGGCACATTATTGTAAGTTCCATGAGGAGAAAATGTGCGGCATAAAAAGTTACACAAGCAGCAAACATGACCACCGTCTGGAGAGGATTGGAGGCAAAAGACTGTGAAATTTACAAGGCATGAAAAGCAGTTAGACTCTGTGCTTCAATGCACTTCAGTGACTAGAAATGCCGAGCCTCAGCTGATACAGTACATAACCCTTCATTACACGCTTTACACGGGATAAAAGATGTTCCAAATGAGATTCCCACTTCCCAACACATCCACAAACTACATGGGAGATGCAGTTTGGAGAGACAGGCTGTCTGGCACTGTCTTTCCATTTATGGTTTTTGGTCAAAAGTATGTAAAGACTTGTCAAAATGCCCAAAGTACACTGTCAAGGGTGTTCCGTACTTTTCCTTCTTGGGGACATCACAAAAGTAGATTTGGGAATAAATAGTCACACCCTTCTTGCGTTGCATAAAAAATGCTGAAGAAATGGAAAAAAAATTAAAAATGAATTTTATTTTATTTTTTAAAAACCTTTTGTCAGATGTTGTCACTATGGAGAGAATGTCTGATTTTAGGAAAAACCAGCAGAGGAAATTTAAATTAGTTTGATCTCCAATAACAAGGAAGCCATCACAGGATCCAGTCCCGGCCTGTCAGCCTTTGTCACATGTTTTTTTTTTCTTCTCTCACGACCCACTTTCCTTTCTGACAACTGTCAAAGAGAAAGCCATGAGAGCCACACAATAAAATAAAAAAAAACTCAACAAAACAAACAAAAAGGAAACATTTTGAAATTACTCTGTGTGAAAGTAAAATGGAAATAAATTTGACCTCCTTTGTCTATGATAATTTGCAAACCTAAAATCTCTTTCTGTGTTAAACTGGAAGAGAAATAAAGTTCAAATAAGCACTTCAGTTTTCTGATTTAAATACAATATTTTACTGGGAATAAGCTGCAAGAATCAGACCTGCCAACAGGGTGAGCCACTGTACCACAGGAAGGCCACCGTGTACGCCCAGCTTTCTGTGCTGCCAGAGGTCAGCTTCAACTTTACTCCACCTTTCTTATGCATTTAAAGGGGGCAGATCTATCTGATCTGAAATCTGTTCTGCTGGTGCAGGTCTAATAGGATCAGGACAGGATATGTCTGAGAATGCTGATGAAGCAGCAGGGGTGTGTGTGTGTGTGTGTGTGTGTGCGTGTGTGTGCGTGTGTGTGTGTGTGCGTGTCTGTGTATGAGCTCACTGCAAGACTAAATCCTTTGCTATTTCACAAATGGCAGGAACATTACTGATATTTGCAAATTAAAAAAATGAGAACTTGACTGACACAGAAACGGCTTAGGAATCATCCAATCATCTAACTTCATTTTCTCAAAGCTTGACTGACAAGTGAACAAACTAAGATGGTGTCTTTCCTTTTCTCAGCTAACTCTAATCCCCAAATCCTTGTGAGGGTCACTCAGACTCATTGACACTCATTCAGACTTTCAAACTCAGAGGTATCAGTTTTTATCTATGTCTTGACACTAATAATAGTATTATTACATGACTTATCTTTTTTATTTAGAGTTAAAAGGAAGTTACAAAAGGATTAAAGGAAATGGACTTAATAAATTAAGGACTGGAAAAGGTAAGATCAGCTATATTTGACTACATGCTAAATTATTATGGACTACATTAAATGAAACATTTTAGTACTATGAATCTACACTGCACTGGCACAATATTAATGATTTGTCTTTTCTGTTTTGTTTAACGTTATTTTTTGTGGCCAAACACAAAATTGAGTCAGACAAGATTTTACTGAAATATTGAAGATAGTCATGCAAAACAATAAACATGCAAATTCTCTGTTTTGTTTTGGGTGTTATTTATGAGTATAGATGTAATCTTGTAATTTAAAGTTCTCTGCTGCATAAGTTCGTGAAGGAAACCCATCCTGCTGTTTTGTGCTGCTTAATAAATGTGTTATTAAAAATCCAACAGCAAAACAAGATACAGAGAAACTTTTGACTGATAAGTCTCTGTGATTTAAATTACTTTTAGAGAAATCTGAAAACCTGTCAGTCAATGCTTCCAGGAAAGAAGAATGCTTTATTTTGGTAACCTGATTTCCAAACACATGAATTCATAATTACAGGGTTATGTAAAAAATTATCAATGTGGTGTGATTATATCATTTTTCTTCAAACTCCTGCTTGGTATTCCCATTGTTTGACTGTATTTCACATAGGCTCCTTTGAAGTGCAATGTTTTAAAAGGGAATTAAATTAAAGGCTTTGGAGGATTTTCACATTTGTTATGTTACAACTGCAAATCTTAATGTACATCGGGTTTCTAAAAAGCATATTTTCTTCTATGCACTCAAAACTAGGTTGAGACTCCTTTCATGAATTTTATGAATGAGCAGTGTGGCATGGAGGTGATCTAACTGTGGTCCTGCTGAGATGTAATGGAGATCCAGGTTGCTTTGATAGTTGTTTGGTCAGGTGTTGTCTCTCATCTTCCTCTTGAAAAAGCTCCAGATCTCCCTTAGTTTTCCTTTAAGAACTTGCAGCTGTTTAATTTGTTCTTTTCTCCGCCACTGGCATAAATGTAAGACATACGATTTTGGATCCCTTCATCTTGAGTACGTAATCTCAAATCCAACACTTTTTGGGTAGTGTTACATTTTCACCCTGCTTCGGTTTCAAGGCATGTAGAACAACTGTGAGGCTTTTCATGCTTTAACATTCAAATGTCCATTAGCCAGTATTAACATGATAAGTTTGAATTAAGTCATCATTAATCAATGTCTGTCTTTTGTTTGATCTTTGCAGGACAGATCAAACATTTGCTGTAATAACCATGTCCACCAATGCAATGTCAGGTCACACAGCTTGCAAACTTACCACAGACAGTGAAGAGCAAAGTGAGGATGACCTGTAAGTCATACTTCAAATACTTTACCATTCAAAGGCAGACCTTTGTTGAGTCAAATGCACAAATCATAAGAATGAAACAAGACAACAGATTTTCCCATCAATTAACTTTATGTGTAACATGCTGTGTTTCTTTCAGAAGTGCACCTCAATCAAATCGTCTGGCCAACATGAATAACAACAACAACAATGAAGAGTAGGTACAGTTTGAAGTTCTGAAAATATGTCTGAGCTCTTCACTTTTCTTTGATTAGCCATGTGGACTCAGTTGTTAAATGACTTTTTTTTTTCACCAGGGAAAAAAAGAAAAAGAAAAAGGAGAAGAAAGACAAGAAAGAGAAGGAAGAGAAGAAAGACAAGAAGGAGAAGAAAGAGTAATTATTTTACATTAGAAAGTCTTGAGAAATGTCACAAGCCTTTGAGGAAATCTTATGGTCTTTGTCCATTTCACTGAATCTTGCAGAAAAAAGAAAAAGGAGAAGGAAGAAAAAGAAGCAAAAGAAAAGGAACAAGAAAGAGAAAAAGAGAAAGAAAAGGAGAAAGAGAGAGAAAAGGAGAAAGAAAAGGAAAAAGCAAAGGAAAAGGACAAAGACAAGTAGGTTCATAATTTGGAAGAATATCTGGAAATAATTGCTATGCTCGTTCAGGTGGATGATTTCTTCTGCTTGTTCACAGGCCCAAGGAAATATTCGTCATTAATCCTGCAGGGAATTTGTATTACAACTGGCTTTTCATCATTGCAATGCCAGTCATGTATAATTGGACGATGATTATAGTCAGGTAAATTAGCTAATTAGCTAATTCATTGCTACATTGTCCTTTCTTGTCACGTGTTTATTCAATGGCACTATCTAACTTTTGCATGAAATGAGGCCAAGTCATTTCAAGGTTCTTTCTCAAATTCTAGATTTAGCTCCAATTTAGAGCAGTCAAGAATGTCACAATTTCTATTCTGTTAGATGTTGAGGGGATAAACAGTTTATTACTATTTTCCAACAGGGCATGCTTTGAGGAGCTCCAACAGGACTACATTCTCTACTGGGTTTTGTTGGACTGCAGCTCTGATCTAATTTACCTGGCGGATATGTTCGTCAGAACCAGAACAGGTGAAAACAAACTTGAGTTTTTTCATCTACCAAAAAAAATCCCCAAATTAGAAAAAAAGAGTTTGTCAAAAAAAATTTTTATGTCACATTTAAAATAATAAAGATAATGTGTTGTATGTTGAGTATAAAGGCATCCTCTTCCTTCATTGTTCATCCATCCACTGTCTATACTTGCTTTGCTTTCTACGGTGGCTGTGGGGCTGATGCCTTTCTCCAGTAGTTAATGGATGGGAGGTGGGGCACATTGCTTGGTGGCTGCAGGTTAACTTCAACTCCTTGTTGCCTTGTTCTATTTAGAAAACACACACAGGGAGAAGCCACCCAAGTCCCGATTTGGAGTCTTCTATAAAAGAAGCTCCTGTCTTGGTATTGTCCTGAACTGTCAAGCTGTCCAGAGTTTATCCTGAGTCTCACCCATTGACTACTAGAATAAGCTTATGCCCCGGGTGAAGATGAACACAATTAATCTGGTACAGACGGCAGATGGATAAAGAAGGGAATACAGTATTGTCTTCATGTATCCTGGACACAAACTGCTTATACTTGAGGTCGGCTCTACACAGTGCTAGTTGCAAACTCAACTACTGTGCTGTAAAACAAGAGAAGCGCATTTGCACTATTTGTAACCAAAATATATATTTGGTATACATAAACTTTACAATTGAAACTGACCCTGCTTCTGTATTGCATCACCTTCTTTGCAGGGTATCTTGAGCAAGGCCTGATGGTGAAAGATAAGAAGTTGCTTCGAGATAACTACGTTAAGAGCTTCCAGTTTCGTCTCGATGTTCTCTCCATGCTGCCAACAGACTTACTTTATTTTGTCTTTGGTCTTCACTACCCCGAGATCCGTATCAACAAGCTGCTGAGAATTGGCCGAATGATGGAGTTCTTCACAAGGACGGAGACTAAAACCAATTATCCAAACATCTTCCGCATTGCAAACCTAATCATGTACATTCTCATTATCATCCACTGGAATGCATGCTTCTACTTTTCATTCTCCAAGTCGATTGGTTTTGGTGCTGATGACTGGGTCTACCCAGCTCTCGATGATCCAGAGGAGCCTGAGTTTGGGCAGCCTATGAGAAAATATGCATTCAGCCTTTATTGGTCCACACTGACTCTGACCACCATTGGTGAAACTCCGCCACCTGCTCTTGATTCAGAGTTTCTCTTTCATGTGGTCGACTTCTTAGTTGGAGTCTTGATCTTTGCTACCATTGTGGGAAACATTGCCACTATGATTTCCAATATGAATGCTGCACAGGCCCAGTTCCAGTCCCGTATCGACAACATCAAACAATACATGCAGGTGAATATCATACTGAAGTCTGAGAATATCATACTGAAGTCTGAATGAGAAGCTTCAATTATAGAATTACCTGAAGGGATATTAACAATATACTGTTTTTTCTATTCATAGGTTCGAAAAGTCAGCAAAGAACTTGAGCTTAGAGTTATTAAGTGGTTTGACTACCTGTGGAATAACGGCAAGGCACAGGATGAGAGGGAGGTGCTGAGATATCTTCCTGACAAGCTACGAGCGGAAATAGCCATCCAAGTTCACATGGACACCTTGAAGAAAGTTCGGATTTTTGCGGACTGTGAGGCCGGCCTCCTGATCCAACTCGTGCTCAAACTTTGTCCGCAGGTCTTTAGTCCAGGAGACTACATTTGCAAAAAGGGTGACATTGGTCGTGAGATGTATATCATAAAAGATGGAAAACTAGCAGTTGTTGCCGATGATGGAGTTACACAATTTGTAGTGCTGGGAAGTGGTAGCTATTTTGGTGAAATTAGTATCCTTAATATTAAAGGCAGTAAAGCAGGCAACAGGCGGACTGCTAACATTAGAAGCATTGGCTACTCTGACCTCTTTTGTCTTTCCAAAGATGATCTGATGGAGTCACTGATCGAATATCCAGATGCCAAAGCCATGCTAGAGGAGAAAGGCCGGCAGATCCTGATGAAAGATGGTCTCATAGACTTGGACCCCGCCAACATTAAGCCTGAAGTTAAGGAGCTGGAGGAGAAAGTCACCAAACTGTACAGCACAATGGAGCTGATGCAGGTGAAGCTTAAGAAGATTTTGGGAAATTACAAAAATACTGGCAAAGCCCTGAGACAGCGGATTACAGACCTGGAGCGCCTGAGTGGAGAGGAGGTGGAAGAAGAAGAGGAGGAGGAAGATGAAGGGAAAAAAGAGGCTGAAGAGAAAGAAGCAGAAAAAGAACCTGATGAAAAGGTTGTGGAGGAAAAAGAAGAAAAAGCAGAAGAGGAGAAAGGAGTTGATGAAAAAGACGTGGTGGAAACAGAAGAAAAAACAGAAGGGAAAGGAGCTGGTGAAAAGGTTATGGAAGAAGCAGAAGAAATAACAGACGAAGACAAAAGTGAGGTAACAAAAACAGAATAGGATAACGGTGGAGAAGGAGAAGCAAAAGCTCATGAAGTAAAAGATGGAGAAGCAAAAGAGGACAAGACAGAAGAGTAAAAGATAAAACAAACATTTGGTGTCTGAAAGACTATTTTTGAAAGGATCGCTGTCATTCATCCTGTCAGGCTTTCTGGCCAACTCAGAAGGGATGAAGGAAAGACAATTGCTAAATTATCAACTCAGATATGTCCATAAAACTAGTTATTGTGCAATATTATATTTTGTCCAACTATTCCGTTTGTTGTCATTTGTTTGTCATTTTCTAAAGACTTCATGTACACTGAGTCTGGAAAGACCTTCTGGTATTTGCAGCACAGCAGCATTAGCTGGCGTCCTTATAAGTGCTGTGAGTATAAGTGCGGTTGGACCAGAAGAATATGAATCATGCATCAAATGTTGCAGGTAAGAAACACCCACCTGTGTTTGATGGGAGTGGAACTGTATTTTAATGAGATAAAAAGGCTGCATTTGCATTAAATTATTTGACAGATCATTTTATCAAAAGCACTTTACTGCTTAGGAAAAACCACTTAAGTTCAGAGCCGACATTTTTATATCACAAAAATGTGTTGAAAGATAAAAGTCAAAGTCAGTACCCGCATAGAAATACTAGTGAACTGAAGTTTAGGTATGTTTAAATGTTCCTTCAACATATTTCTGCTCTGATGGCAACTGGTAGCTTTTCTCACCTAAATAAAACCACAAACAAAAATCTGTGCTAAATGTGTTGGATGGGGACATACAGCACGGCAGTAGTAGTTGACAGTGTTAAGAGAAACACAACATGAGACTGCTTTATGGTAGCTGTAGAAAATGATGGCAGCTAAAGTGGACACAAACGTCCATGACTACTTCCAGTTTGGCAGCCACTGGTTTCCAGTTGATGGCTACAAGTGATGCAATAGGATGTGTCTTCTTGTTTTTATGACTAAATGAAAACCACATGTGCTGGTTTAATTCTGCACCACCTCTAGCATAAGAGCTTTCTTTCGGGAGTGAAGATTTTTAATTTCTCCACCTTAAATTAGACTTTTTGCTTCTAATAAGAGTCATTTATCGTTTGAAATATGTTTCAAACAATATTTGCATGACATTTGTCAGCTGAGACTCTACTCATGTATGTGACACATGGGTGCACACAGAGCACCTTGAGAAAACCAGAAGCAACTACTACCACTCAGACCAGCTGAGAAAAAAAGACTTTTAAGAAATCAACACAGAATAATTCAAAGAAATTATATAATTTAGCAGATGCCTTAAGTTTAAGTGAACTAAAGCCCAAAATGTCATACTGATGTTCTTAAAGGGCCCAAATACAAAGGCTTACAGGAGATAAGCAGTCTTCTTAATTAAATAGCAAAGATATAATGGTGTAGGATTTAGATGAGAGATTTCTCTGTGGAGAAAGACAAAACAGGAATTATGACAGAAGGTGAAAAATAAGCACAGATACTATTATCTGATATCTAGTAGAATGAACCACAATGCACAAAGAAGAGACTACAAGAAATAACTTAAATGGTTTCACAGAGGAATTAACTAATATGGACAGACTGTAATGAACAACAGGGAATTAATTGAATATGGCAAGAGCATGAATACATAATTAAAACCGAATCCAAGAATGATTAACGATTAATTTCCCTAACAAATTAACATTGAAACAAAAATTATCCTAATTCATCCATTAACAGGAAATTAGACAAACCCTACATATCTATTCTAAGTAGAAGTTGGTACCAAATGGTTAAATTGTGTTGTTTTTCTATCAATTTAATGATGGGTAAGGTCTGATTTACATATATCAGCTCTAGGATATTTTCCAGAACATACAGATATGAACATTGCTATATTTACATTTTCTCAAACATTTTTGTCACGATTCATAAATGCACCACATGAATGTATATCAGCACAACTCCTGTGAAATCACTTATTCATAAGCTGTCCAGAAAACCTGCGGGAACTTGTCTCATGCACTGAAAGTCCACTGCTCTCTGATGCATGTGTAAATAGGAATCTGTTGACAACGTCTGCATCTAATTATGTGATTATTCTCTGATGCTCCTGTGAGATCTGTTGTGAACATGGCTTGTACTGGCAGGTCACAACCAGCGAGTGTGACTAATGCACCACAACACTAACACTAAAAAAAGAAATAAATAAAAAAGATTTTATTTGAAACATTCAGCATCAATCTTACAGTTGATTATTTTTTCAAGTCAAAAATGCTGACGTTTTGGAGTGAAAAGAGAAATAATTGTGTCCCATTTACACTGTGGTTATCATAGCAGCACTTTATCTTTTCCCAATGTAGTAATATGGAATGTGAACATGTTCTGTATCAGGTAGGCGGGTCCTTTCTACAGCAAAATAATTTCAAAAACTGCTTAAAACCTTAGACAATATGGCAGGGCATGGAGATGAAAACCCACCAGCACTTTATTTTCTGAAGAAGCTTTAACTGAACTTAAACTGAGCATCACGATGGAGAATAATGGGATCCAGGTGAGTTTAAGTGGAGCATGGTTGTTGATGATTGAAGGTCTGGTCAAATTCAAGGATTTACAATGATGTTTTTTTGTTTTTTTTTACGATCCCTTGCAGTTACAAAGAAGGATCTGAAAAGAGGTCCAACCTCATCTTAGCAAAGTATACCCACCAATGTGATTGATGAATGTAATATTTTGTAAATGTAACTTTTCTAGTTACTTTTAATTTACACCAAATTACTCTAGTTCATTGTGTGAGCTGCTTGATGCATGCATGTACTGTATGTTTATGCATGTTAATGTCCAACTTCTTTAAATCTTCTCATCTAAGGTTTAATAAATAACTATAAAATCAAAACATAGATCCTCTACATGCAGATATTTTCTACATGTTGTTGAAAACTATAGGATTAGTCTCATATTTTAAAAAAATGTTAATGGCACACACTTATTTACACCTTTCAACATGCATGTGAAGCATAAGAAGGAGGTGATCAATTGTTCTTTGTGTCTCTCACCAATAAAGGCTCCATCTCACACACACACAGAGAGAGAGAGATACACACTATATAGCTTTGACAAAATGAAAGCAACCATTTAGCTTAGTCCTGAATAAGATACTCATTAAGGCAGTTGTTATCAGTGCGTACACAATCTTTTAAGTGACTCATACAAGCACTGTTGTAATTACAGAGGAGGCACTCACAAAAGGATTACTGTTAGATACTTCAGCTGGCACAATTGCAGCCGTTTTTGTGCAGCATATCGGGAAAATCTCCTTCAATTAGATATTTGCAGGAGTCTAAACATTTGAAGATTTCTTCAAAATAGTCACATTACATTTGTTCACTCAACTCTCGTCATGGTGAAAAATCAGCTTATTATGTTTCAGTACTGAGACTTTAACATCCTTGAGTCTACGAGGTTTATTTTACAATAAGCCCCAAGACCACAGAGATGTTTCAAACACAAGCAGTGTGACAGAAAAGTTGTGCCCAAGAAGGCAAATTTAAAGGAAATGAGAAACAAAAAAGAGAAACAATAACTCTGACTTCTAAATTGTATTTTATTTTAGTTAACTAATAAAGCCTTATCCTGAACCACTATCACCCACTTTCACTGATACTGAAGCAAATGTTTTAGACAATAAAATCCCCACTTAGTGTTGATCTAAAAACACTTCCCTGTCCACTTCCAGTCTACCTGCTTGTTTAAATCACTGTGGGTTTATAAACAGCACATCAAGCTGTTTAAGCTTTAAGATTCAGTTTTCATAAAAAGTAGTGATGATATAAAGAAGATAGTTAAACTTTTAAACAAGATTAAATGCTATAGGAGTTTTATTAAACAAAATGTTTCACCTGAAATCCACTTCACACGACCCCTTAAAAATCAATAGTGCTTAAGCCAACTGTGTTACTGCAATTCATCTAGAAAATATGCTTTAAAGAAAACAAGTATTAAGGCCTAAAGCAAATGCTTTTAAGTGCATTTATTTCACGGTTTGCAGGAAGTCAATTGTGCGCTCAATTCTTTGCTGTGCAATTTCTTTAGAGTTTGTGTTGAAATTATTGTTCTGTGCCACTATGTCCTCTGCCATTATCCCATTGATTTTTGTCTGTCAGTCTGCTGTTGATCAATAGTCACTATAACCTATACAAATTCCCACTTAAACAACTGCAAAATGAAGCTCGCATCTGATATTCTTCAAGAAAAGCATATTTTTTATACCAGTTAACGAATAATTAGGAAATAATGGAGGTCCATTATTCTTCCTTTAGCAAATAAACTGCCATTCCTGGTTGCATTTTTAGTTAATCAAAGCAAATAGCCTTGAGCGCTGACCCGAGTTGTGGCAGAGCACTAAAGCAGACCCGACGAAAGCTGACAACAGGGATGTGACTGAAGTGTCAAATCTACTGCTCTGATAGTCTCGCAAGAAATGTGCTCCAAGAGAGCAATACCAAAGGCACATTCTGAACTGGGGCTTGGAAGCTAATTATTCAATTAGAATTAGCTTATGGGAATCGTATCTTTTCCAAGCAGTGCAGATTAGCAAAGCAATGGCCAGGCAAGGATTTGGCAGGAAGCCTCAAACAAATATTTAACTTTGTTGTTTCTATTAAAAAGGGTGGATTTTCTTTTAAAATAATTTTTTGTTGTTGTTTTGCAACACTTATGATTGGTTTTATCCATCCATCCATCCATCCATTTACTGTTCACCCTTGTCCCTAATGGGGTCGGGAGGGTTGCTGGTGCCCATCTCCAGCTACGTTCCGGGCGAGAGGCGGGGTACACCCTGGACAGGTCGCCAGTCTGTCGCAGGGCAACACAGAGACATACAGGACAAACAACCATTCACACACACACTCACACCTAGGGAGAATTTAGAGAAACCAATTGACCTGACAGTCATGTTTTTGGACTGTGGGAGGAAGCCGGAGTACCCGGAGAGAACCCACGCATGCACAGGGAGAACATGCAAACTCCATGCAGAAAGACCCCGGCCGGGAATCGAACCCAGGACCTTCTTGCTGCAAGGCAACAGTGCTACCAACTGCGCCACTGTGCAGCTGATTGGTTTTATACTATTTGTTATTCTTTTGCAATATATTTAGATAATTTAAAAGATGATGAAGTTGTTTGTAGATTATTTATTTACTCCAAACAAAAATCAAAAACAAAAAAGTTGACTTTATTCAAAATGTCTTTGTTATGACAACTTGACATTAACCAAGAAATCATGATCTGACATAAATTTGTTATAAAAGTATTATTGATTAAACTTTAGCTTTAATAACATAAAGCTACATAATCTTTACTGTCAAGTTGTCATAATGAAGACATTTTGAATAATGTCAATTTTGTATCAAAAGTGTCATGATTTACCGAATGGCACTTTATGACAACAATTATAAATATTCATGGAGACTTACTCATGTTCATGACAGGTGTCATGACAGTCTTATTCACAAGCCGTCAAAGAAAGTGTTACCAACTTTGATTATTCATTGAGAAGGATAAGCAAATAGCATTTCATTTTAAAACATGAAAAAGTTTTCTGTTAGACCACGCACACCTACTTCCCCAAATTCTCTGCACCAACTTTTTCAATGCCCCGTCGCTATGGAGACCTACTGGTCCATGGCACATGAAGTTCCCCTCTTTGTGATTTTACAATCTCCTGGTCCTTTTCAATCAAGGTTTACACCCAACAAAACAGCTGAATACTTACTCATTAACTGCACTGAAATGTTATCTTACTATTAGTTCTTTAATTAAAAAGGGTGCAGGAGGTACAGGTCTGTAGAATCTCAGGTATTTCGACAAAATGGACTCAAATGTTATCTTTGCGCTTAACTCTTTTGCTACAGTTTTTGTTCCTCCTTGTCAGACAATTTTGTTCAGTCTCGTCTTCCCTTGTTTATCTCCAGCCTCTTGTCTGATCCGTCACTTCTTTCTCTGCCCCCCCTGTGAACATTGAACATTTACCTATTATGTCATCAGACTTATATAGCACTTTTCTGGACCCTCCAAGATGCTTTATAATGAAACCAGTCATTTCCTTTCATGCACACATTCACACACTGATAATGGTAAGTTACTAGATTGTAGCAACAGCTGCCCTGGGTCAGTCTGACAGAAGCAAGTCTGCCAAGTCTCATCGTTGGCCCTTCTGACCAACACCAGTAGGAAAAGTGTGGGAGATGTCTTGCCCATGGACACAATGACAGAGGCGGACAGACTGGGAATCAACCCAGTGACCCAGGGTGAACTCCTACTGTCAAATATTGTATCAGAAACAATAAAAACTGCGCCTAATGACTGTGAGAGACCAGTAATACACTATTTGCTTTTTAAGCCGTATTATGCTGATTGTTAATATATTCTCTCTTTGCAGGGGACTGGAAACAGCATGAAGCAATCTCAGCTTATCAGAGTTATAGCTACATGAACAGACAATGATGGGCTGTCTATAATTGTGCTGTGGCTAACTGTATGATTAGGAAGGTTGCCAAACTTAATAAGTAAGCAAAAGGCAATTCATAGCTCCTGCATTGACAGTGCTGAGAAGCGTTCTTTAAATAGCACAGTGTAGGGTTTGTTAAGTGGCCAGCTGCTAAAGTGGCAGCCAACAATTAAATTAGTTCTTGACAAAATGAAGTTACTGATTAATGCTCACAATCTCCAGTCTGTCAGTTTATATGGACTGTCATGGCTTGGTAGGTTTAGAGTTGTCCCATATTCTTTCCACTTTTTGAGAATGAAAGGTTCAGTTTGGGATATTGTTTTGTAACCTAAATCTGCTTTAAACTTGTTCACACCTTTATAAATGATCTGTCTTTTGTATTCCTTGGTTTTCATAATGCTGTTTTTTCATTAATGTTCTCTAGCAAACTTTTGAGGGTTAAAACAGAAGAGACGTGTGATTTAGTTTTTGTTTATCGGAGTAATTGAGTCTGCGGAGTGAAAATAAAGGCTCAGCATTTCTATTAGGCACTTTTTCATTATATAGCCATATTTCACATTTCAGAAAAATAATAAACTTGTCACAAACAGTTCACAAGCACATGTCCCAGACTTTGTACAAATAGCAGGGATTCATTTCATCTAAAAATATGACTAATTGCTTATTTGTGATATTTATTCTCTGCACTGGTTTATGACTAGCAGTGATTTTCATTAACAAATTCCAACAATTAAACCCCAAAGTTACAAGTTTCTGTTGTGAAATTCATCTGGAATCTACATCAACTAATACTATTTCTTTCAAGCAGGCTAGATCAGAATATACATCTGCCTTTTTCATACAGCATCTCTCATTCCGACATCTGAAGTGTTTCAGTGATTCTTTAAATTATAGGTATTACAGATTTTGCTTCTGCAACAGAGCCCTCCCGCAGTTGCATTTTACTCCAGCATAATTGGTTACGTTCTGTAGGTGGAATTCAAAAGTGTGATTTAAACAGAGAAACTAAACTTGTAGAAAGGAAATGTAATGTATAATTCTAATGGCCCGGATGATTTGTGTAGCTTTCTACTGAGGTAATTTCCACAGAAGCGTACTGTTCCTGCAGCACTGGGTTTTGCAGAACAAATAAAATGTTCTGGCTGATGATAACCCCATGAAATACAAGTCTGTGTTAGATGCAGTCCATTTAAGGTTAAAGTTGGTGAATAAAACTGTTAGAATTTAATAATATAAAACTGGTATAGCAATCTGCTAACTTTTTGGCTGACTAGTTTTTAATCAGTATTTCTGAGTGGAAATGAGGCAAGTTAAACAGCAAAAAGACAAATCAATATATCAGATACATTCAGGTTTATATTTAAAACTATTTTTGACCAAAAAGTCTGTTAAAAATAAGACTGGCATCTCTCAGATGATAAAGCAATGCAAAGTAGGAATCAATTTTGAAAAAAAACAACAAAAAAACAAGAACATTTTGTTTATATTCAGTTAAAGAAAGGTATGTCAAAAATATGTACACCCTATGTTTGTTGACATAATAACAATCAATCCCTCCTTGTAATTGTAGTAATTGCACTTGCATATTCTAATTGGTATTTTGTTGATGAAATCCAAGTCTTTCAGGTTGGTCCTTTTGGCCATTATTAATATTTAGCTCCCTCAACAAATTCTTTATCAGTGTCGGGTTCAAACAGCAAATGGTACACTTTTGAATGTATTCACCATCTCCACCCAACTGGCATGCACCTCACGAAGAATCAAACGCACCTATCCCTTTCACTTCTCAAGCTCAGCAGCCAAATCTATAAGGTAACTTGGCACACCTGTGCTCACAATGATCTCTCTTCAGACAAAGAACCTCCAACTTAAAGCTTCCTCAAAGACACCACTGGTAGGAATGGACATTATTCTCAGTTTACATCATTCAACTTGCATTCAGAAGGCCAAAATAGATGCTTGATGCAATGTTTTTCATGTGTTTGGAAACAAATTAATTGCACTGTTTGGAATAGTTTATTTTATTCATTCACTGTTAACTTACAAGTAAATTATTAAATCATCACTTGAGAAATGAGTAAATTATTTAAAGTTAAAATGAACTCATTGTTATTTGTAATTAATATTTCTTCTATTTGAAGGGTTTTCAACCTACTCTTTGACTACTCTGAACTACTCATGTGAACCACTACTCATGTGACATGTTTGTTCATATGCTGTCAATGAGATCAGGGATCTCAAACTCCAGTCCTCGAGGGTTGCAGTCCTGCAACTTTTAGATGTGCCTCTGCTGCACCACACCTGAATAGAATAATTAGGTCATTAGCAAGGCTCTGGAGAACTGATCTACACAAGGAGGAGGTAATTAAGCCATTTCATTCCAGTGTTTTGTACCTGTGGCACATCTAAAAACTGTAGGTCTGCAGCCCTCGAGGACTGGAGTTTGAGACCCTTGATCTAAAGAAAAGAAAAGATAAAATATGTCACTGAGATGAGTTGTTCCTGTGTCTCTTTGGAGGAAGAAAACCTTTTCAAGTAAAAGGTTTTCTTTTACTTGAAAACCTCAGGCAAAACCTGAGGTGGCTTAAGACAGCAAAAAACTTGACATTCAAATTCAAGTCAACTTGGATCTTGCTATTACAACCAGTCAAAAGAAAAATGTAACATTAAATTATTTTTCTAAACCTATGAAAGTAGTTTGGATTTTTCTCATAAACAAATGCATTGTAGAAAAAAACTGGGATGGATGGATTTTATTTTATTTTATACCAAAATAAGAAAGGTAATGATGTTAGAATTAAACTTTTACCTACAATACTTTTGAAAATGTATGTTTGATTTGAGTAAAAAATTACCTTCCAAAATTATTAGTAAATTATTTTTACTTTTTACCTTTAAATTAACTTTCATTGACATCCTCATTCACTGCGAGTCACCTTTGAATGAAAGCATGTTTCTTGATGTGGCTTATAAAGAGTAAAATCACCTGTGGGCTGCAGTCAAAAGCTTTACTTGACTGATTGAATTTATTCAGCCTGGAAAGAAATGCTGGTAACCCACACTATTTATTCTGGTTGCTACGTAGGCGGATGAAGAGCCTTTATCTAATGTGACCAGTTTGGTGTCTGTAGGGGACTTCAGCTTGTTTATGTGTGCTGCCCTGGCAGAAAAGGCTTCACTCCTGCTCCACCATCAGTTGTAGTTTTAAGACAGCTCCATACTAAAATTGATACTGCAAGTTGCATACAAATACAGTGTCTTGAAAAGTCTTTAAACCCCTTGGACTATCTCATATTTTATCACTTTATGTCCATAGAAGTATTTTTGTGGAATTATGTGTGATACACCAAGCCAAGGTATTGCATAATTATGAAACTGAAGGAAAAGTACATGCTTTTCAAGGTTTTTTACAAATGTGTACCTGAAGGCTGTCACATATGTCTTAAGTCTTCATTTATCAGTACTTTATAGCATCACCCTTTACTACAATTAAACCTGAAAGTATTTTTAGTCATGTCTTTACCAGTTTTCTTCATTTAGAGATTAAATTGTTTACCCATTCCTTTTTGAAAACTAGCTCAGATGGATCAGCTGGAGAACATCTGTGACCAATAATTCTCAACAGAGTAACAGAATCTCAATTCAATTCTGGTCTCGACTTTGACTGGACCATTTGGACATATGAATGTACTTTGATCTAAACAATTCTACTCCAGTTTATCTGCTTCTATAATTGTACGATTTTCTAGCACTTTTAACAGTTTATCATCTAAATTATAATTTGTTCTCATCTGTTAATTTAATTTGACATGTTTAGTGTGGCTCGTGGTTCAATGTCTCCTTTAGCATTAAACCTTTGTGTTACACTTAACTTTAGGAAAATAAATGACATGAATGAAATGAAAATATATCACAAAGATTGATTAAATGATTGTAGAACCTGGTTTCCAATTTTTCTAAAGAGCATGATTCTGCCACCATGTTTACATTTAACATGGTCTGTTCAGTATGACAGTTTTCCTCCACACATGTTGTTTTAGATGACTTTTGGTTTCATCTGATCAGAGAACGTTCAACATGTTTTCTGTTTCAACTACATGACTTCTGGCCAGCGTTGGATTCTTCCACCTGTGTCACACTTTTTCCATATCTGGATAATAGATTGAACAGTGTTCTGTGAAATTATGCACTCCATTTAGATGGACTCCAGTTACTAGTTAGATGACTTCTGAACATGGATGATTGAAATGGATTTTGCTTGCCTACATAAAAGCACAGCTCAAAAGAATAGACTATCAAGAAAAAGTTCAACAATTTTTCAGAAAATGAAACTGATGTATAAATTCATTACACAAAGCATGAATTATTTCAAAACCTTAATTTGGATGACTGTGGATTACAGAAAATGAGAATCCATATTTCAGGTCTCAGAAAATTAGAATGTTACATAAGAATAAATAAAGGATATTCAAAGAGAAACGCCAGGATTCTGAAAAGTATGTTAATTTCTCTGAACTCATTGTTTAGTTTGTGGCTGTAACTATGTGAAAAGGTTCACATCAATAAGACTTTAGCAAGGCGTAAGGTGTAAATTTACTTTGTGATAATAAATTAGAGGATTTCTACCACAATTAACTGTTCAAAAGGTGTGTTAGAAAAAAAAAAGTATTCCTGCCACATTTCATATCCTGTATCTGGAACTCTGCTGTCACAACATCATTTTGGAGATAAAGAAACCTCAGTGTTCCGTGACAGATTATACACTGCGGAGACAGACAGCTCATGTTGTTTGTTATTCATGAAGTTTGAAACAGCAGCCACACAACTATCGATCAATCTGTTTCACTGTTCGGCGCACTTGTGCGTCACTTCGCCTGTTGCTGCGGACGGAGGAGGCTGTGAGTTCACACCCACATTCAACAGGCACCGGATCACAGCTGGTTTACGCACGGATTGGAGAGCTGTCCAGAGCGACTGCAGACCGACATCGAGGAAGATAAGGACTCTTTAATTTGCGCGCAATGGCGCCTATGCGCAAATCCTCTTCTGCCAATCCAGTTTTGCGCTTCAATAAATAGATTAAAGGACAAAAAAAACAACATATATTGATAGATTAGATCTTAACTGAGTTCGGATAAAAGCAGAGGAGGATGGGGACGCCATACAACGGATCCAATGTAACATCGAATTACACCAACCAGTTCGTGCAGCCGCCGTGGCGCATCGCTCTCTGGTCGGTCGCTTACAGCTCCGTGCTGGCGGTGGCCGTGTTTGGAAACCTCATCGTGATATGGATCATTCTCGCCCATAAGCGGATGCGGACGGTGACCAACTACTTTCTGCTTAACTTGGCCTTTTCGGACGCGTCGATGGCCGCTTTTAACACTTTGATAAACTTTATCTACGCTGCCCATGGAGACTGGTACTTCGGGGATGCCTACTGTAAATTCCAAAACTTCTTCCCAGTGACATCTGTGTTTGCAAGCATCTACTCCATGACTGCAATAGCTGTGGACAGGTGGGTCTATGGAAATTAACATTAATAATAGTTCAGATAATGCAGTGATTCTTAGTCTATGTTGTATATAAGCAAGTATGGTTGCATTAAATTTAATTATGCAGGGCTATACCAGGGCTGGTAGAAAATTGAATTGAATTAGACTTGATTATTTCTCGTATTTAATTCTTGAAGATAAACTGCGGTTTATTCGGCTTTTATGTCTTTTCCGAGACTTCGGTTTGAATTGAACTTCCCAATTATCTTCTTGCTCTCTTCATTAACCACCCTGATGTTTATTTTCCACTAGAGGACATCCTCTCATGTTTTTTTTTTTTTCGGTGTTTTTTTGTTTGTTTGTTTTGTTTTTTCACATTTTCCCCTATTACTACCACAAACGTAGAGTGGTTTTATTGAGGTTTAGACAAACATAACATGTTGAGCAAATTGGAAGTTTAAGTAAATTATTACTTTTGTTTGACCTTTTTCTATAAAGAACAGAAAACTGAGAAATGCAAAACTCTTTACTATAATACCCCTAAATAAAACCATGTCCATCAAATTGCTTTCACAATTCACAGAGTTAGAGTCCACCTGCGTATTATTCATGTTAACACAGCTGTTCCAAGAAGGCCTCAGAGGTTTGTTAAAGAGCATCACTAAAGAAACAACATCACAAACACCAAGAACCACAGCAGACAGGTCAGGAACAAATTGTTGGGAAGTTTAGCTCTTAAATCAATATTGCAAGCATAGAATAGAGATCTGGTCAGTAATCTGAAAATTAAAAGTGAATGGTATAAATGGTATAAACCATCACAGCTATGACCGGGCAGGTCATGGTTGTCCACCTAGAAAGATTGGCCAATTAAGGTTTACATCTTGGGATTATAATCCGTTCACAGCAGAACAATTAGTTGTGCTCTCTACAATTAAGGCCTTTATGGAGGAGTAACAAGAACAGAGCCATTGTGGAAACAAAGCCATTTGATTGTGAGGTGTAAGAGACTCGGTGAACTTGTGAAAGAAACTGCTTTGGTCAAATTAGACTGAAATGTTGCTCTTTGGCATTCGTGCAAAATAATATGCTTGGAGTAAAACCAACTCTGCACACAATTCCTGCCTCAACACATGGTGATGACTGTCGGTAGGCTTTCTTTCAACTTGGACAGGGAAACTGGCTGATTGTCAAGTAGATGGAACTAAATATATAAAATCTCTGGAGAGAACCTGATGCTAGACATAAATAGAGGTTTATCTTGAAGCAGGAAAACCTCATTAAGAGCCAGAGTTACAGTGGGAAGGTTTAATTCAAACCATAGAAATTAGTTAAAATGGTCTAGTCAAAGCCCAGCTCTAAATCCAACTGAGAAAATGTGGCCATTCTTGATGCTTGCTGATGCTCACCACATACTCTCACTGAACTTGAGCTTTGTTTCAATGACAAATGAATAAAAAAAATCAGCAAAGTTATATCAGAAGGTGGTCTTACAAATCTTAAGTCAGGTGGGCTGCATACATAGGCATGTCATACCTTTTAGATTTTTATTAGACAATAAATGGTTACAATAATAGTTGAGAATATATTTATTTTTGTTACACCACAATCAGGCTGAATCAGTAGCTTTGTGAATGGGAGTTTGTGCCAGCATGTTAGAAAAGATTTCCCATTTTTAACGCTCTAAGCTTTTTGTTTTCTGTCACATGCAGTCATCCTTTCTTCTCTGTTTCTTATTGCTCTGTGGTTTCCAGTTATTTGGAAATTCAACACTTTCAGCTGGGCTTTAATTACTAAACTATCATAATTTCCCCTATAGGGGACAATAAAGATCTATTCTATGAAAGCTTCATCTATTCGCCGAAGATGAAGACAAAAGATGCAAAGAAGGAATAGCAGTGTTGTTAAGTTTGCATGTTGAGCGTGCTGTGATGTTGTGTGAGGTGTCTTCTCAGCACAGTGCTTCCCCTTGACACAAAACAATGTATTTCCTCGAGCAAAGCCTGTTTTGGCTCCTCTACTGCAACTACAATTGGTATTTTTGGCCTGCAGTGCCCCTTGAATCTCACAGTTTGTTTACTGAGAAAGAGAACATTGCAATGACCTAGCCTACATGATGCAGATGTAACCTCCGGTCATGCTTTCCTTAACCCTGGTATGGCGCTGTCTCCGCTCTGATGTCTTGAAATGGCAGAAGCCACAGTTCGTGATCATCTGTGAATTTGTCCTTCCTGAAATCTCTCTGCAGGCAGGCGCTTTTATGGGGACTGCTGCAAAAGACAGGTTTTTGCGTAAAGAGTGAATTTACAGCAGGCATTCCAGCTATTTATTGCAACTAAGTTATTGCACATACATATACTGTCGGCTTGAGAACAGCACTCCCTCCATAAATAGTGATGCTTAAATTGTTTATAAATATAGGCTTAATTATGAGTGTTTGAAGTAGATGATACTAATAGAATTAAATAAAACTAATACATATTGAAAACATTACAATGTAAAGTTTCTAGTGAAACCTGATCAGTCATGCATATTCATATTCAGCTGTGCGGAACAGTTTCAACTCATATGAACCGTCCGCTTCAGTTCCCTCCACAACCTTTCCTCTGGATTTAGGTCAAGAATTTGACTTGGCCATTCCAAAACATTAACTTAATTCCTCTTATCTATTCTTTTGTAGAACCACTTGTGTGTTAAGTCTCATGTTTCTTTTACACGATTCACATTCTGATGAGATTTATTTCCCAAACAGATACCATTTCTCTTTCTATCTTACCAACACAGCTTTGAATTTATGCTTTGGCTAATGCTCCCAAACTATTTTTGGACAAAGCTAAGTTTTATCCCAAACAATGACACTAACTCTGTAAATTTCACAAATTATACAAAGTTCTCCTTCTCTACTCTGTGTTGAACAAAACACTCAGAGGCAAAAGGTTGTTCGTCCTGATCTGAATACAAAATCATTATTTTGAACATTCCTCCGATATGAACACTTTGTGATCAGTAATACCTTTTATTATTGTTATTATCTTACTGCTTTGATGTTGTTGCTTTGTTCACAGTCATGCACAGTTTGGTCCTGACGTTAAATTCATGTTTTACCATTAACATGACACTATGTAAAAATGGAAATTCATGGTCCTTAAGTAATTATTAGGGATGACCATAAGTTTTGATATCATAACAAACTTTGTCTTTGGGAAAGATATCTCTAGTTGTGGAGTGTCACTAATGTGAAGTTTTTTTTCTTTTATTTGTGCCTAGTCAGCCAGAATGTTCATTAATGAGCTTCACACACATATCTGGACGTACAGATCTGCAATACTGAATAATTCTGCTAAAAGTATAACTATTGCATTTTTTTTAACAGCACTTACTTATTAAGTTCTCCATCTCACAAGGAAATGAATGAAGGGATTCAAATTAAAACAGTAAATTGTAGAATATCAGTATTTCAAGCTAAAACTAAACCATTTCTGTTTTTAGCAGAAGCGGCTAAACCAATAAAAATGTGCGTCAACATTTCAAAGACGACTTGACCTTTTAACTAAAATGTTTATTTTAAAAAATGCCTTTATTTTTCTTCGACAACAAAAATGTCAGTAAACAAAACAATTTGAATAGAATTTGAGAGATTAATAATATTTAAGCAAAGGAACCCATCTCATCAAATTTGTCACTGATTTTAAATAGACCGTTTTTTTTAGAATTGGACCAAAACATGACTAAAAGTGACTAACTTTGCAGCTGTTTTCAGTCCATCCAGATTGCTTTTCCACTATCCCAAAGGAAAAGGGGTCCATTTCTGGTCAGTGACCTTATTCAAAGTTTAATAAATATTCAATAGTTTGCCAATTCAGGGCTTGTACAGAAAATATGGATAAAAAAGGGGACCATTACTACAATGTTTTCCAGTGTGAAACTCTAAACCAGGGTTGAGTCTTGAAGACTTAGATTTTAACTGATTGCATAATGTTTAGCTGCTAGAGTGAGCATCTTCCAAGGTAACTTCTTCTAGGTTCACAACATCGTCTTCTTGAATATTTCATTCCCACTGGCCAAATTACAAACTCAGAAATATTTGCTATTCTACTTGGTGAATATAACTTATTAATGTCCTGCAGCCTAAAAACAGTGTGAATCAGTGTATGTGCTTCTGTGTGTTTCTGCATTTTATTTCAACTGAAACTCTAAAAGTTACCAGTTACACAAACCCCATTTTGGACGCTGCATGATTTTCAAACTGCTGATCAAAAAGCTTCAGAGCTGCAAATTCAGTTTCACTGAGGAGGTAAAAAAATTGGCTTTTTCTCTGTTACCAGAGCAGCTCCCTGAGGGGCAACAACAAAGATGCTTCATCCAATCACAAGCAATTGTGTGAAACTACATTATACTGGTCCCAACACTAGATCCCTAATCAAGTATTTGCAGCAGGGTGATTTATGAACCAAGATTGAAAGACAATGTTGGCTGATGTGATGGAGTTGAAGGCACTGAGAAATACAGCAGTAGTTATGCAGCACCAGTATATGTAATGTTTTGAAAGGAAAGCCTCGTTTATTTTCCTGAAAGCAGAGCAGCAGTGCTTCTCCCCACTGTGCTGCACAGAATAAAGCACTGTTTTAAAATACACTCCAGGTGTATTGCACCCAATAAACTTGCATGTGAAACCTTATGAAATAATCATTTTTATGGAAATTATGTAGCTTCTCAACACAACAGACAATGCATACAATAACTACAACAAACAGATCCAACATTTTTCCTTACAGCTCAGTGAAGTTGTAGTAAAACTGGTACATTAGGTCATTCCACCCGGTCAAACCCTTACAAAATTACATCCTTAACAGGCTGCTCTGTTTTAATTTCCTTCTTCTTATTATATTATCATTTTCACACAAATTTCTTATTTCCAGAAGACACAATTTTTTGTGTGTGGAATATTAACACACATAGAGTTCAGTAAGAATAAATCCATTAATCAGTAATTAACTATGTTGTGTGTCCAAGCACAAAGACCATCTTTAAAAATGCCAACCTTCTTTCTGCAGATACATGGCCATCATCCACCCACTGAAGCCCCGTCTCTCAGCAAAGGTCACCATGGGAGTCATCGTCAGTATCTGGAGCATGGCAGTGGTACTGGCTTTCCCTCTGTGCTATTTCTCCACCACTCGAGCTCAACCGCACAGAACCATCTGCTATGTCGCCTGGCCTCGCATGGCAGATGACCACTTTATGTGAGGAAATATAATTTCAGAAAGATTATTTGTTTCTCTCCATGTAATTTTCAGAGGTTTATAGGTTTCTGCTTGAGCTATGGTGGTGGCTTTAACTCAGCCACCACCATAGGGATACCTGATATTTTTTTAAATCAAACTGGTAGAAAGAATGTAATTGTATTACATATGATGACGACATATAACGCTATTAGTTTTTGACATTTGTCTTTTTCTTGTGAGAAAATGTTAAAATACAATCTTAATCAAAGGTTTGACTGAACAATATGCAACATTAATTAAAATTAAACACAAATATTTGGTGCACAGTCTTAAATTTATTGGTAATTTCTTTGCTTGATCCACACCAGAAGGATAGTTTTAGGTTCAGTGGGAATCATTGTCTCGTTGGAAAGTCCATTTACTGTATGTCCAAGTTTCAACCATCTGGCTAATAATTTCAGGTGATGTTGAAGATTGTCATCTTTCTTAATTATCTTGCCATCTGTCTGCAATGCACCACTACCACTGATAGAAAACACACCTCGTCATGATGCTGCCACCATCACACTTAAGCATCAACTTTGCTTCTCAGCAAATGCTTCCTGTTCAAATAGCTTAACCATTGTATCCTCTGATAAATGTTTTTCTGAAAAGGTGTTTCACAACTCCTTCTGGGAAGCTGCAAATTTACTTGAAAGGGTTCTTTTTTTTCTGATGCGATCTAATTTAGAACTGCTTTGATGTTGAGCTTTCTTCACTACGACACTCATATTCTAACATCTTTCACTTTATGGTCAGCTTATACTTGGTGAATCATGGATTATTCTCATACTTTCTTTGGTTGATCGTTTTTGATAAAGTGGCATAAAGAAAATCATCAAAGCTAGTTTTAGAATAGCTGACCATGTTGGTATTAAGAATGGAAATGCTGTTATCAGAATCCCTACTCAAAATAATTTGTGCTCTATGCCTAAAAGCTGTGCCAGGAAACCTGGCAATTTAAATAAACTACAGAAATGATCAAGAACAGTGGTCAAATATCCATCTGCAATTATGCCAGAAGCTTCTTAGTGGATAAAAAATGTGTGATCAAGATGCCACTTGAAAAGAAACGTTCAATCCAGTGACGTGCAGTTAGGGGAGGCAAGTGAGGCAGAGCCTCACCTGTCATAATGGAAAAATATAATGATAAAATAGTTTATATTGCTATTTTCACCCTGTGGTTTGTACTGTAAAGTATTATTTTTTTATTTAGCTGGCATGTAAAGAATTGTCTTTTTGCCCTCCAGCGTTGTCCGCATGCGCGAAATTTCAGGTGCAGGTGGTCTACATTTGTATATCTGATTATGATTAAGTCAGTGCCTCGCCAGCTTTGCAGTGCCTCACCACACGTCACTGGTTCAATCAAATAACCGTGAGGGTTTATGGTCAAGATGAAGTCTTGTAAGCTTCTCATCAGGGCTGTAACAGGGCATTGTTAGGTGTGAGTGAATTACTGCTTAAAGTGGAACATTAAAAAAAAAATCTAAGCCAGGAACAAAATTAATTCTGTCCCACCCGCCACCTACTCTTGGTGCTTCGCTTGCTAAATTGGATTGCAGATTTTGAAATGGGAGCTGAGTTCAAAAGGATTGTAACCACTCTGTAGCAGTGCCATCTGTGATTGCTCTACACGTAAACTGATTAGCCAGTACTTGCAAAGGATTAACCGCAATGTTTTAACATGAACAGTTTTTATGTTCTCCTACACCCTGTGACATTTCCTTTCTTTCCCCTCAGGTATCATATCATAGTGACTGTGCTAGTATATGTGCTGCCCTTAGTGGTGATGGGCATCACTTACACCATCGTGGGGGTGACACTGTGGGGTAGTGAGATTCCTGGAGACTCATCTGACAATTATCATGGACAGCTCAGAGCTAAAAGGAAGGTAAGCAAGCTTAATGATGGTTTTTGCTTTTGGATGGAAATGAAGCATGACTTGTGTTGCTTCAAACAGCAGCGCAACTGAAAGCTAAAATGCTGCAAACGGGGAATAAACTGTGTGTATATTTGCCTGTAACAGACTTTCAGGTAACCTGCTCTTCTGATCTTTAATCATAAAATGAGCTAAGATCAAGATATTTGGAAGCAGTACTTTGACATTTTGTCATGATTCAAGCATACCGAATAATTACAGATCTCTGGACAATCCCTTAGGAATTTGCATTTAAGCTTATTTGTCTGAATGCATCTAGTGTGGCTGAAAGCATTCATTCTCCATTTTCTTTTTTTCACCATGTTTTATGAAAGTCAATCCTACAGATAAAGACATGAATACAAAACATCTTAGTAAAATTAAAGGTTAAACCTTAAGGCCCTATATAAGCTTTTTGTTACGTCGTTAATTGTGTTCATATTTCTTATGTAAAAGCACTAAGATTTTATTAAAACTAAAAAAAATTACTGCACCAAGTGTATTCTAGACTTTGATTGCTTCAGATAAATTAAGCATACATCATCTCACGTCCTTTCAGGCGTATTAAAAAGAGCTGTAATTTAATAGACTGTGCTAAAATATTTAACAATGCAGGCCACATTGACGAATGTTCCCACCTAAAAGTGCAAATGTTGGCTCTGGCACTTTATGGCAATCATAAATCTGTTGAAGAGGCAGGTATTGCTCTGTCAAAATTTCAGAGAGCAAAAGCTTTAATTCAACAGACCCCAACTTATATGATTGTCATTTATTGTCGATGCAACTGGACAGGCCTGTCTTCAGGGTTTATGAGTTTGTCTGCATGTCTAGCACCTTCTCCTCTATCCTGAGGAGTCAGCATCTGCTTACAAACATGTCTTCATTCTGGAGCTGTTGGCAACTATTACAGAAAATAAACACATGTGAGAAAACTCTGGAGCCTGATTAGGATAACAAATAATCGTGCTTTCAGCATCATTGTTGTACTCTCTCTTTAAAAGTCATTGTATGAAACCATGTTCTTTCATGTCTTCTATTAGATTAAAAACAACATATTTTTCTTTGGTTGGCTTAATCACATCTATTATTCATTAAATTTTAGGTGACATTATAAAGGACCCTGATTTGTGGCAATTATTAAAACTGAAAAACTTCAAAACAAATGTGTTAGTTTTGTGTCTTAAGGGGAATGTTTTAGGTGTGGTGAGAGAAAAATAAAGCTCATTAAGCTTCATGAATATTTGTAAATGACTAAGTCAGTTTATGGCGGAAGCATAGAAATGTTTGAAGAATGATTTATTTCAGCTGTCTGAATATATTAGTGACTGAACAAAATGTTCCATAGGTCCAACAAAGTCCTGTTTGTCACTCTCCTGACAGCGGCAGCATGACTCCCTTGGCCCCAATACTGAAGTCACAATAGGTGTTGGCATATTGCACCGCAAAATGGGATAATCCCCAAGAGTGTCTTAAGTCATCAGTCAGTTATGTTTATTTAATCAGATGTGATATCTAGGTGGTAATACATATATACTGTATATATATATAAAGTAACAGAACACCATATAGATATTCTGTTTTATCAATAGTTGCTTATGTGTTGATTTCAAAGTTCTTTTTATTTATCTCTGAACAAGAAATCTATTTATAAGCAGTTAAATAGCAACAGCTAACCATGTTTTACAAAAATAAACTGATTTATAGCATTCCACCCACTGAGGTCTGAGTGACGTTGTCTCATTTAATCCAAGATGTGCTTTAGCACAGGAACATGAGATCATTTATTATATCATATGTGCTTCAGGCACCCAAAGGACTAGCAGCAGCTCTGCACTCATATCTTGGTGGCTTTGCCGCTGTACCATACTGTTTCCATTTTCGGATAACTAGCCAGCAGTGCTCTTTACTCTTAATAGGTTTTTTTTTTATTTTTTTTACCTAATCTTGCTTGAACATCCCCACTACTTCATCCATGATCTGACTGCTGTGTGCTAAATCTTCATGATGCCTTTTATTCACTCCAGTTTACAATTATTGTATTATGATTTTGTGTTGGCCTGCCACAGAAAGCTGCTATAAAATATAATAAATGTCTCAAGGCACCATACAGAGTCAAAACTTTTATCACCCTATGCCCGCTTTATGTTCTGTGGGAATCGTTGCTTGTCTCCTCATGGTGTCCATTACGTTTTTAGAGACTGGTTCTCAGGGGACGTCTTGCTGAGAGACTGAGCAGATCAATAAGTGACAAGAAATTATTTTGTGCCTCGATGTGTGTGCTGCTCCTTGTGGAAAGGGTTTTGATTTAATTCCATTTTGTGTCAGCAGTATATGCCAAGTATAGGTAGACGTATAGGTCAGTACTCAGGCTCTGAACAGAAGAGGCTTAAGAAAGAAGAAAACAGCAGTAGGCAATGCTGTCAAGTGTCAACAAATTAGGCATGTATTATTTTCTGGACTTACAGTGACGTAAATTAATTTGTAAAGAAAAATAAAATTCAATGACTGCTCAAGGCAATTTGTTTTATATAGTTAAGCAGTCAAAATGATTCATATTCTGGGTAACTGGCAATCTGTGTACTGTCTCATGGTTCAGATTCCTTCATTCATCACTGGTTTTTCTAATTATCTGTGCTATTTTGCCGATTTTTTTAAAAATCATTGTGACTCATTTATTGGAGAACAGAACATGCATTGAAGAACATTAACCAAACTGTATCTTTTAAAGCCATTTTAAATAACATAGAACACAAGGTTAACATTCTGATGTTAACCTTCAGAACCTCCAGGGTTGTCTAATGTCACTCTGCACTATTAGGGTGATTTTATCTTTTGCATCTCTCAAAAGATAAAATAATGTAAAAGAAATGTACATTTTTCAAACAATAAGTTCAGCTTTTCTTTGCATTTTATTGCATTTGACATGTCAAAAGACATTTTTTGTTGTATCTCATTATTGATGATCAATTCAAATAATCTTAATTAGCATTATAACAACCAGACCTTTTTTAAAGTAATTTCTCACCAACATTTTGCCTGCTTCACTTCAATCTTGAAACGTTGGAAGGTCATTACCGTAACCCTCAGCTGCATCTACTGAATCTCTATTAAAGTCTGTACTTCTTTTGTTCCACTCTGAAATTTTACCTCTGAAATAAAAATTCAAATCCAAACTGAAGGAACATGACAATATAATGTTAAAAACTACCACTAAAACAGGCCCCTGTGTGAAAAATGTCAAACTGTAATATTTCTTCAAGTTGGCAATAGTTCAAAAAAAATTATAATTTTCTCAGCTATGACTTCTGGAAAACAAAAAGCCCTTTGCAAAGATGCTTAATAGAATAGTTTGTTTTGTGTAACACACTGTACTGTTTGACATTTCATTGTTTCACCATCTTAAAAATATAAATTTTGTATAAGGTTTCAGAGGACTCATTTGTTTTTCTGGGTGTTCTTGTGTAATGACCTCTCAGTTTTATATGTGGTCTCTAAAGTTCATATATTCTTACCGTACAATGAGATTTACTAAGGAGGCATCACTGCAAACAAGAGGCGATAGAGCTTCACAATCAGAGCCTGATAGTAATGGAAAAAGCAGCCTGATGAAATCAGGTCAGCCGTTACTGACTTTGTGGAATAATATTGATCAGCTTTATTTCTCTGTTTAATATATTCTTTCAGGCATTCTGTTACTTTTTCTATGAATGTACTGTGATAATAATGAGCTGTGCCAAAGAAAGTCTGTTTCACAAATAATTTTTTGTGACGAATAAGGGACTGTGGGGTTTCTTGTTTGGGAAGAGATCAGGTTAGGCAGATATATTTTCTGTTTGTGCCTCAGTTGCTCTGAAGCTCAGCAGTACACAGAAACAGCAGTGCTTTGGGCCAAGTACCAACATCATTATCCTAACTAGTACATAGGAAAAACGTTAAAGATTAGTTCAGACAGCAAAATTTTGTGTGTTGGAAAGTTGGACGTTTGCTAATGCTTAATGTGGAATCACCTTTGTTTCATCTGAATAATCTGTAATAAGTTTATCTTTTGTGATTAACTCAATGGCAAATAGTCATTTGATATAATTTCTGCAAAATTCCCTATAAGAATCTCCATTTTGGTGCAGTGGTCAGTCAGTGCATCACAAAATAGAAAAACTATCATTCTACCTTTTAAAGTCCTTCAAGGCCAATGCAAATTTTCTGTGATCCATTTAGATTTTTTTTATTTGCAGTGTAACCAGATCAATTATTATATTAGCACAGTGATGTGTAGCATTGTGAGTTGGCAAGATTTATGCAACATACCCGATTTGAATCAACAAAACTTGTCGAAATGCTGATTAGAAAATTAAGCCATTAATTAACGGGAACACATCCAAGTAGGAGGGCTGGTAAACAAGGCTGCTGAAGAAGCTTACATTTAAAGAACTGTCCATGGCTCCTACTATGGGAGGAGATTGTGCGGGTGAGAGGCTGTGGAGTTAAATTAAGCTATCAGCTGCACATGCAAACTTTTTAGATTACGTTCAACACTCGCGCTTACTGCATGTGCAATTTTTTTATGCTCTTGCAAAATTAGCACTTTTTATTAGGAATCAGACCCAAAGAGATTGTGGTTGCCAACTCCTTATATTGGCAGAGCAGAAGATCTGAGACTGTCTTTCATTGTGGATTGTGGCTGGATGATATCTTGGTTCAGGGGTGCCAGTGGATTTTTGTCTGGTTTTCTGGAGTTGTGTCTGCCCTGTCGCTAAGCTTCATTCCACCTGAGTTGTACTAAATCTAAAGAGAAAGTTTTGAATCTAGGTAAACTTGCTTGGCTCTCTTAGATACTTCTCTCTGCCCTGATGTACCTTAAGGCCTGCCTCAGTGGGAACACACCGTTAAGCAGACCAACATCCAACCTGTGGATCTGATACACTTTTGACATATATATTTTTTACTTTTATAAAATAACATATGGACTTCATCAGTGACTATGAGTGATAATTAGAGACCATTAAATAGAAAAGGAAGAATACCTGTGGTATTGACAAAAGAATATTAGGCAAATATTACCACATAAGTGCCAGAATTTGTTCACTTTCTCACAATGCTGACAAATTCCACTTGCTTGGATTCATTTATTTTCCATGAAGCAATAGAAGACTTCATCCTTTATTTATTCTCACTGATGTTGGATAAAAGAAAATCACTTTTGATTTAATCCACTCTGCCACTATCACTATGCCACAGGTGCTCTATTTTAAGCTCATGCCTGGGGCTCTGCAATGGAAATGTCATTTTAAGAAGGAGTAATAATGAACCGTCTTAAAACAGTTCTTTGAGGTGTTCTGCGTTTGAGCTTTTACTGCAAACATTTCTGATTGCCCATTACCTTCCTGATTAATTTTGCCTATGTTTGAGGGGATGGGTGGAATAGATTACATTCCTAAGAGGATTTTTTTTCTCATAAGAATTAAAATGCTAAGCCATCATGTGTGCCACTATCAAAGCAGGACTGACTGTAATGATAAATTACAGTCAGTCTTCTTCACATGCTTCATCACATGTCTGTGATGAAGCATGGAACTGTATGAATGACCTGTGGCTAAGGGTTTTTTTTCTTTACAAGAAGGTTGATCAAAGTACACTAATGTGACAATATTATGAACTGCGATTGTTACATAACCAGCTATTCTCCGCACCAGAAATTACAAGAGGTGAAAATAAAATAAGCCGTATTTTAAACTTTAAGCACAACAGATTTTAGCAACAATGGTTGGATTTTTACTCTCAAATAAATCTGTCACTACATCATGCAGTGGCTTGCACATATGATTGGTGCGCCATGAAGCGAAGGTATTTGAAGGGATAGCTCCATCCGTGTGGAGTAGTTACGCTGATGATTGCACAGGAAAAGCCCAGGATTTGGGTGAACTGAAAATTGTAGGCAGACTAACATGGTGGAGAGAGCGAACAGCCAGGCAGAATAGCTGCAGTGGCAGCGGTCCTGAACCCAAGAGATAAGAGTTCATTTTCAATCAAAAAAAGCACAAAAATGTTCACTGCACAGTTGAGCTCTACTGAGTCCAGTGTGATGCTCAACAGAGTTTAACTGCAATTTGGAGAGGAGTGGTGAGAAATCCAAGGCAGATATCCTGCAGGGGCCAGGTAGATTGACAACCATTAATGTTGTTTCCACATATCATCTCCAATGTCGGCTGGACTTCGGGTTGCACCGTGTCAGCTGTTTGGGATTCCCCGACGTAATTTCCCCTCAGAAAACACGGAGGAGAATCCATGCTTTCTGATAGGCTGCCTGTCACATTCAACAGGCTGCTTTAAGATCCCAGTCGGGGAAAAACCCCTGACGACGATCTACCGTAACACACCACACAATCTTAGAAAGATCAACGTGCTAAGATTGTCATAAGGGGAAAAATAGGAGCAAAAAATCATGTAGTGTGAACTATTGCATCAGGTAGTCCATGTGCCCATCTTCTCTATTTAAATCTATTTATTACTGAAGGGCAACATAATATACAGACTTCATAATCTGCACTCTTTTGGTTGAATGCAGTATTTATTTCCACTTCGGCTTTATGTTGTTTAGTTTTTATCAAGTACATTTTTTGTTAACACTAGGATGGCTCGGTTTTCGAGTCCTTCCCATATCGGCTCAACAGGGCCAAAAGGCCGGAGTCCACCCTGACGACTCTGATGGCTCAAATTAGCATCCCTTCTTCAATTGTAAATGTGGCCGTTGACCGTCAGGCCAGAGGGTAGGAATGTGAATAGTCCATGTTGGGGGTGGGTGCGATCTATGATGGAGGCAGCTCTACAGTAGACTCTCCTGTAGGTAGTGCTCTTCAGTTTAGTTTTGAAGCATACATGAAGTGTTTTTGGAGAGATGTTACCTTTTGCAGCTGATCCATGATGTTGTGCTGCATTATCCAGGTCATTTTGCCAAATGTACATAGAGTTCGCAAAACATACAATCTGTTTCAAAAAATATGCAAAGGTTTTTCTAAAAGAAATTAGTAATGTTTCTCTTTGAAATAAAGCTAAGAGGGTATAACATGACAGTTTAGAAATAAACTAACCAAATTAATTGTGTTGATCCACCTCAAAAAAATCATGCAAAAAGTGTAAGCAAAAGAAATCTGGGAGACTTTGCACATGCAAATTTGCATGCAGCCTTTTGTGCTGTGGAGGATAAATAGGTGACTGCTTCACCTATTTAGTTCACAAGAACTAATGGCATTTATTTCAGTCATAATCTTGCGGGGGGGTGACTAAGGTTCCATCACTATGTGACAGCTGGTCAGCAAACCTGGCAAACATGATTGACATGGCAGCACTGAATGCACATGTGCTTTATCAGGCATGCATTGGGGTGCAGGAGAGACGGGTGGACTTCCTGGTTGAGCTTGCAAAAGAGTTCGGTAACTCTCATGTGAGTGAGAAGAAGGCACACAAGGAGAAACTGCTTCGGCAACAACCTTCCACACCCAGCTCAGGCAAAAGGGCGAAGTGTCAGGTCAACCATCGATGCAGGATGCGTGTCCTGAGGACGAAACATCGTCAGTGACCCCTCACACCCCCACCATGGACTGTTCTCCCTGCTGCCCTCTGGAAAGAGGTTCTGCAGCATCCGGTGCAGGTCCACCTGGTTCCGAAACAGCTTTTTCCCACTTGCCATCAGACTGCTGAACTCTTAACTGGACTGCACTCAAAAACTGGTCTCCACTTTATACCTTGCACATGTACAGAGCTAAATAACTTCTATTTTACTGTCAGTCCTGCACTTTATATTTTATATTTATATTCATATTTTATACTGTATTTTATTTTACTCACAACATTGGAACCTCAAACATTATCCTGAGCCGTATGCAACGAAATTTCGTTCTGTATACACCCTGTGCATTGAAAATGACAACAAAGTCAGTCTAAGTCGAAGTCTAAGGAACAATTGTGCAACTGTGAGATGCGTTGAGGCCATTACCAGGGTACTTCTAAGGTAATGGCCCTATTTACTGAACAAAAGCACCTGCTAGATAAAATCCTTCAGGCCAGTTGGACTATCTAAGCCGAAATAGGTATACATCAAAGTGGACTAACTCAAGCCATTCTAGTGGAGACTGAGAATCAATTTTGTTTTTGGTTGTTTTGTTTATTTTGTTTATGAGTTCCAGTGTTAAATATTCTTTTGAAAATAAAGTGTATCTATCTTTGGCAGGAAATCACATGGATTATTATGTCATTTCCATTAAATCAGTGTAAAAAGGTCTTCAGACAATATTATCGTTTATCGCAATAATCTTTTGAGACAATTAATCGCTCAGCAAAATTTGCTATCGTGACAGGCCTAGTGTGTGTGTATTTTTTTTTGTTTTTATCTTTTTGTAAATGCTGTATTCAAGCAAAAAAAAAACTATTCTGACTATCACAATTCACTCAAAAATCACTTAAAACAAACTCTAAACTTTACCAGTGGGAGAGTCTGGAGATGAAATAAGATTAAGTAAAACTACCAGAACTCCAGGGTATCACAGTATTTGCACCAAGACCTAAAATATGACTTTGATATTCTTTAATGAGAGAAGCAACAAATAATTTAACTGCTGCCAATATGATATAATGATTAATGTACAATTTGAAATGTAATCAATGAAACATTAATCAACAATCCAACGTGTAATGACGGCACTTGACAAAATGTAATTCTTCAATTGTTGACTCTACTATTACTTTGTATGTTTGTGTTTTAATAATATAAAGCACTTTGAAATGCTTTGTTGCAGAAAGGGGCTATACAAATAAAATGTACTAACATTCAGAAATGTTAATTCATTAAGCTATGATATCTATACCACTAGCTTTATGTGAAACATGTAAATTGGTTTGTTTTGGTGAGTCACTTCACTATTTACATAGTTTCTCTGACATTATGTCAAGTAGCCGGAAAGTTTTAGCCGTTTTGAAACTTTTGTACACTTCACATGGATAACAGACCAACTCCTGGTGAAGGGTTTGTTGCTTCATCCAAAAGTTATTTTATACCATAGAAACAAACCATGTACTTTAAATATTTTTGCCTTGTGGCTTTGCTCTCTATTAAACCCAATTCACAGAAAAGAGTAAAACTAGACTACTATTAAAAAATGCCTGCCAGAAATCATGGCTCTTTGTCCTCTAAGGCGAAAAGGAGAGGCACTTTCTTGCTTGAAATTCACTCATAGCTCAAAAACCATCCTCAGTAATAATATGAACAATTTTTAAATCCACCACTGAAGTTTACTGATGCTTGCAGGTTTTCTACTGACTTATGTTGCCGGACTGACAGCTACTTTTCCAGGAAAATATTATTTCTGTGAAATGAAGCCAAACTTCACTAGAACAACAGGACTGTCTCCAGTCCAGTTTGATCCACTGAACATATTAGTTTAGTGTTTAGTGGATCAATAGGTGTTACAAAGAACATAAGATAGTCGTTGTTGTTGTTAATTTTATTGCCGAGTGCTTTTACACGTGCCGTCCGGGTAAACTGTAAATAAAGTAAGAAAAAACAAAACATCAATACTTAGTATTGCAGAATTCAATCAACACAAACTTAAACATAGATTTATTAGCTAGGCTTGACTAACCAGTTATAAGGCAGTTTATTCTTAGAACACTTCGTCATATAATAAACATCGGCATTCAACTATCAGTGCAGCAAACACAGCTAGCATCGGGCTAATTAGCTCTAGCAAATTCAGCAAACTCACGCTTAGAACAGATAACAAAAAAACTAATCTCCCCACAGCTTACAGCATTAATATAACTCACCACGTTGGGCAACACTCATGAACGCCAGTAGAATATGATTTTTATTGTAGCTTCAGCTTGTTAGCTTCAGCTAACGGCAGTCTCGGTGTATTACTGGCCTGCCGTAAGTTTCTTCTCTTGTTTCACCTCCCCTCCACAATCAATGCAAAAACAACTACAGAGCCCCCTAGCGGAATGGGAGGAGTGAATCCAACAAATAGGCAATCATATAAAAGAAACTACCGGTAATCAGAAATGCTTTAAAAGTGACTAATTCTAACAGTTACCAACGCCAATATAATGAATGTTAAATATATTTAGGTGGTTAAATAAAATAATAAATGAATAAAAAATAATAAATAAAAATGCTTTTTTGTTTTCTCAAAAACTAAAACAAATCCTGGTATTCTTAAATCAGTTGATGTTTCAGTAAATGTTATTTATACAGTGCTCCAAAATTTTTTGTGCAGTGATAAACTTATTAAATTTATTTGACTGTAGGTCTCTCTTGTTTTAATCTCTGAGAGTTTAAAGATTTGGAACAGAAACGTTCCAAATGTTCCAAACTAATCGCCAGACCCATTTTGCTTCCATGTGAACTAATGGGTATTCATTTACTGCATTAATGAAGAAACATCAATCTAGTAATGTGCCAAGCCTCCAGACTATACTCTAACCAAGTACAAAGTTAAGGCATTAAAAAACTCATTAGCATGTCAATGACATTAGTTTTTGTTTTTCTAAATTAGAGCTTCAGTGAAATGTTCCTTTATGTTCACAAATTTCATTCCCACTCCACCTTTGCTTCCCTCCTCCCAGCAGTGACACTAAACTAATCTATTGCCGTGGTGAAAATGTCGTTTAAAGCTCTACTCAGCCATCCACACCATCATTTAGTTGTTGAAGGGAGGCAGATTGATAGAAAACAGAGACGTTTTATGTACATTTATACCTGCTAATTGTCTTAGATGATACTGGATGACTTTAACTGGTTCTGAACACAGGCTTGAGTATTTTAATCAGTATAAAATCATATACTACACATTATAATCATATATTACATATACAGCCACACACTTTAGAGTATTTCGTTTTATAGGAGAGCAACACACAAAATGGCACAGAATTCTATGGAAAGAAAACTGGACTAGATTTTCAAAACTAAAAAAGAAAAAGAATATATAAAGATGTGCGAGGCATATATGTGAATTCAGCTCCCTGAGTCATGACACCTTTTTCTGCTATTATAGCTGGAAGTCTTCTTGGTACTTCTCTACCAGCTTTACACATCAAGAGACAAATTTATTTTGCCCATTCTTTCTGGTAAAGTAGCTCCACCTCACTCTAAAGCTTAATGGAAACTCATTATAAAAGTATTACTACAGATTATCAGGGGTCATTCTGACAAAAAGAATTGCTTTGATTTAAACCGTATGTTTAGAGTTGCTAGCCTTCAGGAAAGTGACCACCCGCACAGTTTTTTTTTCCGATATTGCCCTGTATTAAACTGCCTGCATCCTCCTACCGACCATGTAGTCGTCTCTGCCTGCTAAGGAAAAAAAGCAGGCAGAGACGTCTCTGTCAGCAGATTCTCCCACTTGAGCTGTGGATCTCTGGAGCTCCAGCAGTACCATGGTTCTGCCATTTTATGTCATTTTCTGCTCTCAGGCTGATTCTCAAGTGTCACTGAACTATTTTATGCCATTCCCCCCCTCAAGCTTTGCACAAACAAACAACTCAAGTCCAGCTACTCAGTGAGGACCTTGACATTTAATACAAAAGTTCATAGTCATTTCTACTTGCCTTTCTCATGCAGCAAATCTCAAATTTAGCTTATAACTGCACTTTCATCTTTCAAAGTGCAACTATGAAAGATGGAATTGCATTAAGTAAATGCAATTCCAGATTGCATTTACTTAATGCAATCTGGAATTGCTTCCAGTAATTCCAGGTAAATTTGATTTTTCTAGAAATCTGTGAAAAATATTTTTGCCTTCAATTCAGAAGCATAGATAGAATTAGATTGTTTTTTTTCACAGGTATTTCACCAAACACCATGTCACAGCGTGTCTGCGCCAGCCACTTATACTGAGAAAATTGGCATGAAAAAACATATATATTTTTTTAAATTACTAACTTGTAATTCAGTTTTGTTTCTTGTCTGTGCTCAGAGTGAACCTAACAGCTGGTGTTTTGTTGAAAGACTCTATTTCACATTTACATTTAGAAGATGTTGCTGTGAGACACCAGCATGAGTGCAAGCTATAACCCTCGGCGACAGAGGCTTCCCTAATTTTCAGAGGATTTTGTTTACAAACAAAAGTGTCCTAGTGTTTTTACTCATTTAGAATAAGCCTCATTAAGGTGAGGCTCATTTCCTCGTTACGAAGAACACACCAATTAAATAAAGAACTGGAGTAAAGATAAACTAATTAAAATAAATGGTGAATTTCCTTTTCAATAGAAATAGTGGCACCGGTGCATTTAATCTGTGGAAGGAAAGGATAGATGCCAATTGGAGTAATAAGATTTTTATTACTCAGAGAAAGAATTTGCTCTGAGCTCAGTTATTAATTCTCAGGTTTTCTAGTAATGTGAGAGGTTTACGCTCCTAGACCATGACTGCCATTTGCAAAGCTGAAATTATCTAATTATAGTAAATATGTTTGATATTCATAAAAAATATCTGTTAACTGTGAATGCTTATAATTATACAGAAGGCTTTAAAGAACCTAACACGGAAGACAAGATTGATATAAAAAATCTCATCTTCAGTCTATACCCAAGGATACAAAACACTTTATTGCTTTCATTAGTTTTTTCCAGATTCCACTTAGGCTAAAAATTTCCTTTGATTATTGCTTTTAACTTCATTGTATTTCAATACATACAGAAAGACCTTGAGCCATATACAATTTGCCTTCTCCATGAAGTCATATAGTGTCTTGGTTCATGTTTTCTTATTTTCGCTTGATTATTTTCGCTATGCCATGTTCCAATAAATTAAATGGACAAATTTAATCTCAGAGAGGCCTGTTTTTGGAAGTTTCTCCTGTGAGGCAATGCCATTTCAGAATCATTTAGCTTAGTTAGGCTTTCTGTTCTCTAAATGCCAGAAAAACGAGACACATTTATAAACTGCAAGTTTGCTAAGCCTTTAAACGATTTGGAAAAGCCCAAATGATTATGTCATGGCTTTGTAAGCTTCTAGATGGAGGTACACACGATGCATGTAGGCAGCACCTCAACCCCATCATTAGAAGGACAGATTTTCAGAAGTGCCTCAATCGTTTTATGGCCTGATGTCTTTAGGGAAAAAATACATTTTCTCTACTCTTTGATCACTTCTACACCTGCTGTGTCGGTTGCTGAAGTGAGTTACAGTCATCAAAATACATGCAAATTGTTCATATTTGCTGGACGTCATGGGCTTTGCATCCATTTACTTAATGCAATCTGTGTTGTGAATGCAGTGTGTGTGATTATTTTCAGAAAATGGACATATAGTAGCATAAGTTCTCCACCTAAAGTAAAGCTTTTCCCACAGAGATATACATGCTTAGAGTTTGGACAGTAATTTGCAGGTTTAACTGTAGTTTGTCACTTTCTCTAGACACTTCACTTTCTTGAATTTTTTTTCTGTCTCTGTAAAGCTCATTGCAAAAATATTATGGATATGTTACTGATCAAACTTCAGCTTTGAATAATTGTATATTTAAGTTTATTTTTTACATAATTCTATCATCAGATGTTTTACAGCACCTCATCCTACGCTTTTTAAAGATACTTTGTCACATCTGAAGTCCCTGGCTGGTTTAGTGGGACAGAGAGGGCGTTTCGGGTTAGTAGCTATTGGGACATTCACACTTGTCATTGAAGTCACGTGTCACTGACCCACCTGTTCATCCTGTGGGTCGTATGGGTCATTGACACCCATGAGTTGTTTACCTATCCAGCCAACATGTGAAATATATTTTGTCACGTTTCAAGGTGTGAATACTGCTGGGAAACAGAGGGGGAGCTACATTAAGCATTGAATGGATGTTTCAATCTCCACAAGATTACCAGGCTTTTCCCAATGATAAATTACTTCCTTGCCTGCTCAGTTAAAGCATTTGTCTTTTTTTTTTTTTCCTCACATGAAGCGAGGCCTTGAGAAAATAATTCTGTTATTTTATGTGCCTCTGCATTAGCAGTTAAGCATCATCAATCTAAAGGTCAGGGCATTCCTTCCTTTCTGTAGGCACCATGAGATAAGTAAGTGAAATGCATTACCTTATGAGAACTTCATGAAGTCTATTACAGGATAGCCAAAACCTGCATAAAATATTTCCAACAACAGTACACTGATTCTATTGCCCTTTAGCCTATATGTGACTAATTTGGTGTTATTGTTCATTTAGGAGGCCTATTTGTGCCCAGGCTTTGACTTCTTGGCAGATTTCTTGAGGTGTCATTTCAATATTTCCAAATAATGTTCTTTTTGTCTTGGTGCAATCTATTTTGGGAAGTGTGCCAGCCCCTCCTTCAGCAAAACAGAACAAGATTAAGTATGGCATAGAGTTTAAATCGGGCCCAAAAAATCCAACCTGACGCAACACTGTGTCCAAGCCCGATCCAACAGGACTACTTAATTCTAATAAAAGGCGAAAGTCTTAAGTAAACTAAACAGGAAAGAAAAGTGCCACATTTGTTCACTTCTGTTTGAAGTGACCAGGGCCAAATTCAGGGTTCAGGTCGCTTGGTCTATAAATCTACACTCTAGACTGAGAAGCTTCTCCTTTCATCCTTTAAATGTAGAAATGGCTAAACAGTTTGTTAATATTACAGTTGCTAATATTGCTGTAACTGTAACACTAGCAAAGCTCCAGCTTTGCTAGTGTTACAGAGACCAGAGGCGGTCACTGGTCACACTTGCTGATGGTTTGATTTCGGGGTGGCCTCCCATAATTCTCATAAAGACCAAAACACTTTCATTATGTCCAGATACATAAACCTATAGTTTATGTGTCTGTGAAAGGGTAATAACCTCTTCATTATGACCACGTTTTCTAGCATTGTTTTCTATGAATCCACCCCAAAGTTTTAAATGACACAAACTCATGAACTTGGTTAAACTGTTCAAATTCTAACAATTAGGAGAAGCGGTTGTCTAAAGAGAGCAATAAAAGAAATTTAGGCACTTAACAGTATAAATGCTTTAGTAATGAAGTAATTATCCCTGTTCATCATTCCTGAGTGTGAGTGTCTAATTATTAGCTTTTAAATATTAAACTTCATGAATTAGTCTGAGCTGAAGTCTATCAAATGAGACGTGAAGGATCCTCAAATTCAGCATTGCCATGACCTCAATGACTGACAACCTACACCAACATATTGCTTTGACATTTCCTTTTTTTTCTTTGTACAATTTATCGTCACTGGCTTTAGGATTCATAAAACATGAACATAGTAAAAGAATGTTTGACACTGGCCCTCTGGGTTCTGCTCCACAGTATGTAAATTTATTTTTATTTGTTTGCCACCCATCTTTTATTCTCTGTGCTCTGACTGAACTCATTTCATCTGAATTTAAGGACCAATTTAATCACAAGATCAAGGAAGCACTCTGAAGAGGCACAGAAATATATACAGAGGATCCTACACTTGCAAAGCAAATTAGTGCATGAAAGTAAAGTGGAAAAAAATTATACATGGTTTTCAAAATTTTTTAGAAATAAAAATCTGAAGTGTGTCTATAACCACATCTTTGAACGTGTCTCCATCAGCATTTGTGCATCTAGGGACAAAATATTTTGGTGATTGTTCTTTGGAAAAAAGCTCAAGTTCAGTCACATTTTAAAGAGAAAAACTGTGAGCATTAATATCGCCAAATGTTTTCTAAGAGGCCAAGGCACTTCTTATTGATTAACATGCTTTGGTCTATTCCTTTCCATCATAGCTTCGGCTTTATGATTAGTGTTATTATCCTGCTGGAAAGTCGACCTCCACCTCGGTCTCAAGCATGGCAGAGGTTCTCCCACCAACATTTTTAAATATGAGCATGATGTGTTCAAGGTTGTTAGTTATCCATCACACAAACTGGTACGACCACAGCGATGCCTTCGACATGCCATCAAACCTTAAATAGGACTTCTGATGCCTTTTTTGTTGCCACTATTATATAAAAGATTTGTGGAATGTGGATCTGTGCAGCTTCTCAAGAGTGCCATGTGCTTCTTGGCTGCTTCTCTGTAAATAAATATCTACTTGTGCTGCCTGTCAGTTTAGGTAGATGGCCATATCTTCTTAAGATTGCAGCTGTGCCACACTTTTTTCATTTTTAAAAAGAGAATGGCAAAACATCAATGTTAGGATATTAGTTTATGAGCTAATGTTGCTTCAAGCTTCTGCACAACTTTTTCCTCTACTGAACCATGAAGCTGCTGTGACACAAATATTGTCATATCTTTGTGCCAACAAGACTCTGCTAGAACTCTCTATAAGTCAGGGGTCTTAAACTCTGATCCTTGTGGACCAGTGAACTGTAGCTGTTAGATGTGGCACTGCTTCAACTCACTCGCATCAAATAACCAAATCTGTATGTGTGTCGATGGTGAGGAGGAGGCAGTTCGGCCATTTGAATCAGGTGGGTTGGACCTGAGACACATTTAAACACCGGAGTTTGATACCCCGGCCATAAAGAATATTAGAGACTTCTTGCAAACTACTTTCAAGAACAAGTCATGGTGATTTATCTAATGGCCACCATTTTAAATTTGAATGTTTAAACCATTAAACAGTTCACATTGAAATAACTGACCTCCTTAGTAGATATAAGTAACAAATTTTTGTTAAGTACATTGTTTACCAGACTGGTATCATCTTACACAAAATAGTGTAGTTCTCTATCAACATGTGCTGGCAGATTTACTTGACCTTTCTGACCATCTCTTTGTATGTCTAAAATATTTTAAGTATTGTTCGTACTGTAGATATGGGAAAGGTTTTTGCAAACAGCTATGAAAACATAGATGCTACTTGAATGGGCTCAAATCTTTTCAATTTTGAATAGTGGAAAAGAGAAACAGTTCTGTGTCAAATCGTAGTTATACTGAAGGGAACAGCATTCTGTGCATTTCTAATTAAAAGTTCCCTAAAAATGCTGATCAGCTTGAAAAAATATATTACATTTATTTGATAGAATTTGTTGGGGTGCTTTTAGCTGTGACATTGATAATTTTATAGAAGCAAACTAAATCATTTATAATCTAATGTACGATTATCTTAAAACCTAATAAATGTTCCCAAATAAAATGAGGTGGTTTTTTTTGTGTGTGTAAGAAAGGTAAAGGCACTATATTTACTTTTAATATCTCCCCCCTTAGGACAGATTTCATAATTAGTGAAGCAGCTTCTGCAAGTTAATTAAACTGACTAAATGTAAAGTACCAGTAGAGCTCAGTTTTCAGAAAAGGACTTGAAGCCACTTTTTATGTCTCCATCACCCATGAACTCCTCCCCTTTGTCATGTGGACTAACGCCTCTTAAATACATTAGTATTTCACAGCTGAAGTGAGAGCACTACAGTCCTGAACAATCGTTTGCTTTCCTTTGACTGAATAGACCACGTTTCCTGATGAAAGGCACATCTTGCTGTGAAATTGAAATGCTGGTGATTGCTTGATGAAATTTGAAGTCGCTCATAAAATGAAGGCAGAGTTTCATCTTATAGGGTTTTCTAATTTCTGATAGCACATGTTGTGCTTCTTTGTCTTTGGTAGCTTCATTAATTGGAAAAACTACTTCCTTTGTCGAGAACAATAAAGTAGATGAATTCATTTCAATTTAACTGTGTAATAAAAAAAAATATTGAACTGCTACATGTCACACTATTCAGGAACAAGTAAATTGTGGGTTTTCTGTCTCAACCTTATATGTGACTTGAGGCAGTAGATCGAAATCTGATTTTATATCCTTTAGATTGTAACACTGTAATTCTGAGAGCCAGCTCTACAGGAAATTAAACAGGCCTGAACAAGGCCTTGATCTTATTATAATCTCTGTACTTCCTTTTTAGCTGTACAAACACACAGAAGGAGAATGTTGAATGCTTCAGACAGTTTAGGCCATTGCATGACAAAAGATGTCAGAAATAATAAAGAGTAACAAAGTGGTAAAATACTGATCTGATCAATTAGAAGTTGATCTGAAGAGCGTCGTGCAGTTTAATAGGGACTTCAGAACTGTGTAGTTTTTAAACTTATAAGAATGATTGTTTTCAGAAAAGCAGGAGAAAGTAGTGGAACAAGTCCCATACACTATACTTGTGAAATAAATAGAAGCTAAAACACATTCAACTCTGCCAGAGAACAAAACATCAACCAGTTCAATCAGATAAATAGAGGTAATGGCAAAATATGTGTATAAGTAAGTGCCTTGAGTCCTTAAGCATTATATCAATTTACCTCATGAAAAAGAATGAAGCTTTCTCTTCTGCAGAGAGAGATGAACCAACAGGATTCACATCTTTTTTCTCTTCTGCTCTCTCCATAAAAATGTCATGGTTTTCATCTTAGAGGTCAACAGGTGCAATCGTTTGTAAAACCATTCAGACACCTTGAACATTCTCCCGTTTTGTCACATTAAAACCACAACTGTAAGTGTGTATTATTGTGATTTTGTGTTAGACCAACATAAAATATTGAAGGAAGGTTGTACACATTTTAAAAATAAAAAAATAGAAATCTGACAACCATGACTTAAATCTTAAAACCCGTATATAAAATTGAGTGAATCCAATTCTCTCTGGAATTCTCTGAATTAGTAAATTATGTGATTCATTTATTCTCAGCATACATCCAGCTCTTCTGTGAAAGGCTTGTCACAAATTTCGTTTGAACATTGGTGATCAAACAAAATCATAAATATAAAGATACACAGCAGACAAGTCAGGAGTAAAGTTGTGGATAAGCTTAAAGCACGGAGAGGCTATAAAACAATATCATACAGTCCAAACATGTCACTGAGCAGTGTTAAACCATTTTTTTTTTTTTTAAAGTTGGGAAGAACTTCAAAACTTTCAAGACATGACTGTCCACCTTTACTAAAGGCCTGGTGAGGAGAGCTTTAATTGGATAAAAATCAGAGGTTTCCTATTAAGTTTTATTAAAAGCTGTGTATTCTTTACAGTAACCTTTACATTGTTTGTTCATATAATTTCCTTCCAAAATCAAAACTCTTCTGCTGCTTTTTCTTCTTCTTGTCTAGAAACCTATGCTGAATATAGTTTTTGTCAGTTTGCAACACCAAACTTCAGTTCAGGTCAAAATAAATTGTTTCTGACCATAGTTGATTAAGAACCTTAGTTGTTGTCACATTTGCAAAACTCCAGAATTCAAACCTCTTGCATGACAACAATATTGACCATCTTGTTGTAAGAGTTGGCTGCATACAGTGTTTCAAAATAGCTTTTGAGATTTACATCTGTCCTCTGTTTTACATTTGGCTTATATGCTTACTACATAAATTATATTTTATCTACTGTACAAATTGATGTCTTTAAAAACTGCAGTTTGCACTAGTATCTTATTTATGTAATTTATCTTGATTATGAGTTAATCTATGGCCTCTTTACCTCTTGAGACATATTTAGACATTTTTTGTATGCTCTGTGGTTAGAGTGAAAAGATGATTTTCTTTAAGCTCAAGACAAATTGGAATTGCCTTAGATGAACAAAAAAGATGAACAGAGGTTTTCTTTTTATTGAGGAAATAATAAATCCTAGACAGCTGAGTTTATGTTGAAACATGTAAAAGCTCCCCATTTTGCATTGAAGGATGTGATAGAGCACATTCAACTCCACTGTTTGGCTGTACCAGTTCACAGAAAGCAAGGTGGTTTTGTAGCTGACACTTGGTATTTTTAAAAGGCCGACGGCAGATGACCTGAGCGAACTGGAAAAGCATGGATGAGTGCTTCAGATAAACACTATGTTGGGACAGAACATTCTCAAAAATGAGTTGTAGCTTTATTAGCTAGTAAAAGATAAATAAAGGTTAGCTGGTGAAGGTTTTTTATGTATCACTTTTTTCACGTTTTGTAAACCAATTATTTGCCAGTATTTTATTACACAACACACACAATGCAATAGAACCAAAGCTCTTTTCACACTATTAAATATAATCAGCACAAAAAGCAACATCTTTTTTGTCAAGCTGGTTTTGTTTGGTAATTCCCACATACCAAAATGAGGTGATTCAATCCTATGTGGTTACACAGAACAATTTGCCATTGTAGAATCAGCTGGATGCCAACAGTACTGTTCATTAGACTGCAGCACATACTGTTTCCTTTTTTACACACCCACTGTGAATGCCTCTGTTGCCAGCTTAGATTTGTTTTTAATGGTAGTTCGGCTTCCACCTGTCATTTTACCTCAATACGTCCACACAACACCTTGATGAAAGCATGTCAGCCCTTGTGTTGAGGGCAATAAGTGAAAGGGGCCTGAAGTTGGTGCTGTAATTCTGTGGGATTGCCTGAATGCAAAAGCACCACTGGGGACCTCAAATCTATATCCTAGTTAAGGCCTTGGGTTTATCAATCAGGTATTCAGACTCAGACTGAAAATGTCTTTCTCCTGCTGGCAGACTTTTAAATGTTAGGACATTTCAGTCTGTGATCTGAATGGTAAGTAGAGAAAATTCACATTAGTTTATGTGGCCTATTGGTTTCACACAAGGCTGATCCATTTATTTTGGGTGCCATAATTAGCATCTGTCATCTTGGGGAAATCTTAAAAAGAAAAAATGTTCTCATAACTAAATCTCAAAATTAGCTGCATAAATATCAGGAATTATAATTTGAGCATGAAATCCATGTCTATTTGAAGACTGTACACTAATGTTCATGCCAATAGTGACCAAATTGAAACCTGCAGAAATTCAGATATAAGGACAATAAACAATGATGGCTTTGATTTCTTTCATATGGATGTAACCACATCAGAGAGGAAAATTCCCCTTTAATGGGGAGAATTTATATATATATATATATATCCCCAACAGCACCTAGCTCAGTATGAATACCGATCAGCCACAACCAACTAGGGCTTAAACAAGACATAGCATAGACACAAAAATAAGGAACACAGAAGTACAGACCTAGGAGTACTTTCTGTGAAAAAAGTAAAATAAATAAATAACTGCAATAGCTGTTGTTTAAGGCTTCGCTTAGGAAAAAAACTTAGCAAATAAACTCTAAGCCTGTTTTCAAGTGTATAGGATGAAAAAGCAAAAGCTTAGTCATGGTTAAACAATGACATATGTATTTGTGCATGTGTATTAATTAGTTTTATTTTGTAACCAGGTTGCTGTGTATTGCAGACTTCTGCCCAGGTTCCTCTTGAAAATGAGATCTAGATCTCAATGGGGTTTACCTGGTTAAATAAAGGAAACAAAAAAAATGAAGACAGGACCAAATGCATTATCCATAGAAGGAGAACATTAAGTGTTCTCCTTCTTAAGAACACTTAATGTGGCTCATCTGAGGGTCCTCTCCAGAAAGGTGTCACAACTACACAAAATGTCAGGCCTGATGTGGCTTAAGAAAAAACAAAGAACTTAATCTTAACAAACTTGATTTTTCCCAGTAACAGAAATTGGAGCTACACGTACTGAAACGGCACATGTGCGTTAAAATATACAGATGTGTATTTCTGTGAAAGTTCACTGCAAATGCTGTAAAAAAAAGTGGGGTGAGCTGTCAACCTGAAATCTTTGATCCCTTTCCCCATAACATTGGATTATATTGTCCTGAGTGCTTCTATTTTATGTCCACACAAAAAAACTAAATAAAATACCATTTTATGACTCTCATGGAGCCACACAGTGCAGTTTACAACATGACTTGTGTTAAACCATAAACCTTTTTGAAACCTTCAATCAAAACAAAGACCACTGTTTAGATTTCAAAGTAGGCTGCTTTGTCTCTAGTGGTTCCTCTACAAGAATCCCTGCTGAGCACTTCTGAGAACCAGCCTGCGTCACGAGAACCGCATTCCCACGCAGTGCTTTGAGACAATCCGTGACTGATCTTTACAGGCACATTTGTCAAAAAAAAAAGTAGACCTAATCCAAACTGTTCATAGGCATAGTGAAGGTGAATTAGAATCAAGTAGTGATGAAAATGAGAAGGTGCAAGAGCTCTTGTCAGGAGGATGTCGGCCTGATAAGGATGAGAGAATCCTTAAAATCAGGATGAGGGCAGTGAGGATTAAAGTAGAGAAACGTGCATCTTTAGCATATTAAATAGTGATGGTATAGAATAAATTGCTTATGTTTATATGTTTTTGCTCTGTACCTGTGGAAGATCTGAAAATTCAGGACAAATTTTCAAAAGGTGAATTGTTGCATTTAGCGAGATCTAATTTCATCTGAATCTACCAGGACAGATATTAGTATTAAGTATTATGTCCACGGGGGCAACTGATGCTGTCATGTTAACACACAAGGAGTGGGTCTGTTTTGCATCTGACTAGTTGTCTAGAAGGACCTGGCACATTGTGTACTTAAATAAATAATTAACAACACTGTCCAAACATTTTCTGTTATATTTTACTTCAGCGTACAAAATGGATTATAATAACATCTGAGGTAAAGGGGAAAGAAAAGCTTAAAAGATGAGTACAGCATTTGTTGAGTGCCCAAAGCTTCCCATTCTGTAAGTGTCTTCCACCGCTGCCATCAACTGTTTTATCTGACACAATGTAGACTGTGTCACTAAGGTAAAATTCTGTCAGCATGGGATTTTTGTAATGAGAAATCGATCTCTAAAAAGAGTTTTGTGTTGTTTGAGCCCTTGTCTGACAAACAGGAATGAGGTTCTCATATTTACTGACTGCAGACAGCTACCCTGTTATGGTGGGGCAAATAAATTAAGCAAAGATTAAATAAACTAAACAAACATAATAATTTACAAAATAATTTTTTTCTGGTTTTTTACAATCGTCCAAGTGATGGCCAAAATGATAAACTGATGGACTTTGAGAGATGCACAAGAACCTTTTTTAATTTGTAACTTTTATAGGCATGCAGAATACTGTGTATGTTCCTCACTGCTGCCCTCTATTTCTGTTACAGGTGGTAAAGATGATGATCATTGTGGTGGTGACTTTTGCCCTCTGCTGGTTGCCGTATCATCTCTACTTCATAGCAACCGGTCTCAATAAACGTCTGATGAAGTGGAAATACATCCAGCAGGTTTACCTGTCAGTGCTGTGGCTGGCCATGAGCTCCACCATGTATAATCCTGTTATCTACTGCTGCCTCAACAGCAGGTGGGTTCCCATAAGATATTTCAAGGTTTATAACTTAAGCTTCAACTCAGCTTCAACTTTTAACACTTTATTTTTCAGGAAAATTACATGTTACTATGGAACATGGGCTGAATAAACTACAGTGTCTCGTAAAAGCATTTCTTATGTCCCTTCCTCAATCTTGAAAGTGTTTTGTAGGGATTTAATTGGACAAAGTAAAGCATAATAGTTAACGGAAAAGTTAAAGAAGTACAATTACTTTTGCAAAGCACTTTAAAGTCTTACCAAGAAAGCTACATGCCTCCAGTATCAGTAAACAATTTAAGCTTCAATATTATTGAAGAAATGCCTCAAAAATGCACATCAAACAGATTTTGTTCTGTGCTTCAGCTTCTGCAGCTTCACCTTCTTGTATAGTCAACAATTGTTCCCTTCTCCTTGTCTGGTCCCAGGTTTCGAACAGGCTTCAAGAGGGCATTTCGCTGGTGCCCCTTCATCAAGGCATCCAGCTACGACGAGCTGGAATTGCGTTCAATACGACTGCACCAAACGCGCCACAGTAGCATGTACACGCTGACTCGGATGGATACCACCATGGTTGTGGTCTATGACCCTGCTGAAGGCAACGGCGGAGCAGGAGGAAGCGAGCACTCCCTGCCTGTCAGGAAGAGAAGCTACGTTACCTCACGCCAGTCGGAGATCATTGCCTCCAGTGGCACTGGTGTAGGATCACAAAATGGGGTCGCACCGAAAGCCGAAATTGAGGAATTTTCTTGAAGAGCACATTTGCTGAGATTCACATAAAAACCTAATATATATATATATATAAATGTTTGTGTGTGTACGTAAAGAACTTTAAGCAGCATAGGCTGTTCAAAAACAGGCACATGCTGCAGTAGCTTGGCTCAGACACTGCAGTATGTCTAGGATTAAAAGTGGACTCTTGTAGAGAGGCTGTGCAAACCATAATCATCTGCCTACTTTCTCAGCCTAACATGCAGTTCTGACTGCATATTTACATAGCCACTGTTGTTCAAATGTTAGTTTAAAAATCTCACAGTAGCCGATTAAGGAAGTTTTAATTGAGGATATTCCTCAATTAAAACTTCCTTAATCAGCATTAGCACCTGTAAAAACAAGTAATCTGAAAGTACATATTAGCAATTATGTAAGAATAAAATATTTTATACATGCCATTGTAAAACCATAAGATAATGTGATTTACAGTACACCCTTTCCAGCTGTTCCCCCTGTGGCCATGCATGGCCACACATGGACAAGCCTCTGCAGAGTTATCAGTGGAAAAGCTGTTGACTGAACTCTGCTTAACTCCATATGTGGCTCTGAGTTTAACTCTCGGTTATGTAACAATTGAACGGGATGTGCCCCACTAACTGTCAAAAAGCCAGCGGTGAAATCTAGTATTCATTTGCAGCTTATCAATACACAGGCTGAGGGATAGTCTTACTGACGGAAACCTAACAAACCAGTTCAGAGCCGCGTTTTCCAATGACGTGAATTTCCTCAGTTAAGTGCAGCTCGTTTCTTTCGGTGGTTTTTACAGTGAATTCTCAGAAAGTCTAATGGTTTTGGCTTGTTGTTGCAAATGCAGTATTACTAGAATGTGTTATGCTAGATGAATAGTTCAGTAGTTGGAACTTATATTGAATCATGTTAAAAGTGAGACAATTTTAACAAGATTTTTGGGCAATTATTGTTCATGTTTAGGTTTACTATCATTTTTGTACTTACTATAAAACAGTCTTGGGGCAGTTTTGATATTTTTCTTCTACTTGTTTGTATCCAGTAAAACATGTTGGCTTTAACAACTTGACTGGATATTTCTTTCATTTTTTTTTTTTTACTAGTAATTACCTATTTACCACGTTTAAAGACATTTATCTAGTTTGAAAGTTGGCCAAACCTCACAATGTTTTTATTTTTTATTTTTTGCTTTATTTTTCGATTAGAATTGATTAGTCAAAGTAAAAATGCCGCTTGGGGAAAAGAAGGATTTGAGAATAAAAGAAAAAAAGTTTACATATAGATTAGATCTGACTGAAGACATTATGCTATCAGGCTCAACTGATGTGAATATAACATGAGATTTTTTGTACACATTTAACCTTTCTGCAGTCTTAAGGAAAGGGATCACTTAGACTCCATGGGTTTTTTACTCTGTGTGTGTTTTAGTCTGACAGGATTGTACTCACCCTGCGTGTGCTTTCTTCTTTAACGTTTTATTGGCTCTATTGGTCTTATTTGAAAGTGGTCAGGTAGGAAAGCAGGTTGTGAATTTGCTAATCCAGAGCACAGAATATTTAAGGCTGGCTGTTTCTTCCTTCATTGCCACTCTCATCACCCACTCTGCTTCCTCATGCATGTGGTGCTCTGCTGCTAGGCCTCATCTCACCTCCTCATTCACATACGTCTTTGTTTTTGCATCTTAGCACTTCCATATACATACAGCACATCCAAGTATATGCATTACGCCACTGATAATGACATGCACATTCTATTATAGTTTTTGTTAATAAATCCTTTTTCTGTTATGACCCTGAGCCAGTCGTAACAAATCTTATAAAAATGAATATTTTATATTATTTTTTATTTTACTTTTGGAGCATTATGGTGACCGAATTCTAAAATTTACTTCGAGATTATCTGTTTTATTTAATATGTAGGTCACATAAACAAAATTTAATGTAAATGTTAGAATGCAAACAACAATAAATTTTTTTACAGTACAAAACATAAAAGAAACCAAAAACAGCTTCTTTTTTTTTTTTTAAACATGTTAAACTATTTGACTGAAAGATAACACTGATTTTATTGTATTGTATTATATTGATTTACTTGTTGAAGTTTTACTTTTGTACATTATGGTTACAAGTCAACATAAATTTGAATGTTTGGAGACTTTATGAAAGTATTACCATAAGAATGTGAGGAAATAGAAATGCTCTGTGCATATGAGTGTTTTACATTTCTAAGCTGTTGTCAGATCATTTTTGTGCAAGGTGTTCAACTTCTTATTGATGGTAATGTAAAAGGCGTATACCATTATTTTTATTTATTTCTCTTCCTAATTGTGTTCAGACTCGTAGGTCACAATGACTATAATCTCAATAAACGAGATTTAAAAAAACAACAAAAATAGTAAGCACAAGAGATTGAATGTTGCAGGTGAGTGATGGAATTGAGTAGAATGCTAGCATTAATGCAAAATAGTTAAAACTCAAGATATAGAAGAATTTAGATAGACATAGTCTCTGTTCATATTGTGATCATCGGAATTATCACTCTAATGCTGATGAACATCAGTTCTCCCATTTCTGAAAACTGCTGAAGCATCATAATACTTTATACTTTGTGCCATGGAGTTTATGAGAAAGTCTTAATTTTCTTGCATTAGATCCATCCCATACTTTACTCCTAAGGTTTTTACGTCACTAATATTAATATTTTGCAAAAAGGTCCACGTCTCATTCCACTCAACAACTTTTAAGTTCATCTCCTTCAACGCTGTATTTTCTTTTACTTTATTTAAAAAGCATTATTTTATCCAATAAAAATTGTGCTCACAAACAACAGCTGGGATCACCCATTTTTACCTATCTGATGTTTTTGTTTGTTTTTGGTGGTTGAGGAGATATTCATCGTCTTTGCCTGTATTTAGTTCCACAATGCTCACCCACACTTCCACAGATTACCATTCTAACAAAAAGTGCTAACTCCATTCTTTTTGTAATTTTATAAGTATTGACACACCAATTTGCCATCCATTGTCTACACCTGCTGTTCTCCAGCAGCCATTGGGTGAGAGGCGGGGTACACCGTGGACAGGTCCATCACAGGGCAACACACACAGGACAAACAACCATGTACTTTCACACTCACTCACCAAAGGGCAGTTTGGAGAGACCATTAAATCTAACATGTTTTTGGACTGTGGGAGGAAGCTGGAGTACATGGAAAGAATTCACATGTGCACAGGGAGAACATGCAAACTGTATGCAGAAAAACCCCAGGATGGGATTCAAACCCAGGACCTTCTTGTAGCAAGGCAGCAGTGGTACCAACTTAGGCATTGTGCAATCCTCACCGTCCCCCATTTCTCACAGTTCCCTTAAAAGTTTTTTTTTTTTTTCTGATCACAGTCATAGAGTGACAGACTTCAAGGCTTCTAGGTGTCTGCACACATTACAGATCCAATGCCACCCTCCATACACAATAGTGCCTTTCTGTTGTAGTTGTCTCAAAAGGCTCTTTTTAGTTCAGAAGAGGGTTTTTAAAAATTAAAGCCAGTGTAAAGGCTGGTGGTAATTCATGCATGTTTCAAACATTAAATATTTTTAGGTTATTTGGCTCTAAAATATGGTGATAGATGCCCTCTAAGGCATTTGAACATCCTTCTTTTTAAATGTGTTGGAATGTACAGTACGATGTGCCTCTATCTGTTGAAGGGTAACTGTTTTTGTTGTTGTTGTTGTTGTGCTTTTAAAGGATAATGTGTTGATCTCAGCTCAGTTTCATTTGGTTCTCATTTTTTTCCGTGATGCAATAAATCATGTGATCTCATCTGAATAACATTTATGTTTTGCAAAACTGCAAAATAAATGGAAACTCAGATTGAAAGTAGCTGTATTATCCTTTTAAGCAAGTGCTCAGAAATAAATAATAATAATTATATTGTAGAGTGAAGCTTTACATTAAAATAGAATTAGTATTATGATTATGTGGAATGGTGAACTCATGTTTCTACACAATTTCAATGTTGCATCATACTACTTTTACTGAGCCTGAAATGTTTTGTATTGCTTTGCATCAGATAGTATTAATCTTATCTGCTTTATGTAGGTTTATTGCAATGGTCCTCTGCATAGTTTCATGTTTACATGTGTCTTGATATGTGTACGATACAACATAGCTGTGGCTTGTTGCAGTATCAGAAGAATAAAAGAAAATGTAAAGTAATTATTATTTGATGTTGGTTATCAAAAACAATGGGAGATATTGTAGTAATTCACAACATTTATAAATCTCAGAGCACCTAACTCTTCAAATTTGGACTTCCACTGAAGAATCAATGAAAGATAATTCTGTAATGTTTGGTCTAATAAAGAAGAATCCTAAGCTTGCTTTCTAATTTCCAATTAATGCCTCCTTTCAGTTTTTCTGTAAAAAATAATAGAAACATGTCATGGATTAATTGGCACTCCCTTCTACTAGTAAACTGCTGTGACACAACTGTATAATAATGTTGGTTCGATGATCGATTCTGTAAGTACAAATGCATGTCATTGATTCTGCCTGAACAATAAAGTAGTCACAATTGAGATTATACAAATGTTGTGTATTATACAATTTGACCTCGTATAAAGTGCCAATATTTCTTGTTTTCTCTGTATTGATGTACGAGATTACCTAATAAATTCAGCTTGTAAAGGCTATAACATGTCCTAGGACAAGCATATGATGTTGCTTTGTTCAAATAAACACAAATTTGTGACCCAATTGAAGAAAATAACACCATCTAACAATGTTTAATGGCATATGCCATCAGCCGTAATGTTTTTCCTTGCCAGTTGTGTTAGTAATAGTAGTTTAGATTCCCACATATAAACAAAATCAATATTTTAAAAAGTATATATATATATATATATATATATATATATATATGATTGGTTGTTCTGATTGGGAGCGGTGCATTTCTGTAGTTAGCTGTAGGACCACAGAAAAGACAGTGGAGCTTGATTTTTCCAAAGATTTTATGTCTCTTAATACACTGTCAAGGCATAGTGACAGTTTTAACAAACATGTAAAAAACAAATTTTTACAAAACTTACAGGTTTTTAATAAGCTATTAAAAACCTAAATCATTGTAAATCAACAATGAGAGATACTCTAAAAAGTTCCCTTTGGGGGCATTTTACTCTTTACCATTTAGATGGAGATTTAAGCCTTTAGACACAGATTTCTCAGTGGATGTATGAATGTTTTATTTACTATAAAATAATTTATTTTATCTTACTTTGGGGAATGAATTAATTGTTTTCTAAATTCTTTCTGGGCCTAATATATTGCATTGAGAACATTATTTCCTTCACGTGACATGGGTGTATTTATTTTTAAGAAGAATTGTTTTGGATTTTTTGCATCGCAATCAGGCATGGTTCGCATCACTAAATAAGGACATTGTTCCACAGAAATCAGCATCTGCTGCATGCATTTTAGGAGTGCTGGTCTGTGTCAGTCATTTTTAGAACTGTCTCTTACCCACCACAGTGACAAGAGCTTGGGGAACAAAGCTCTCAATTTCCCTGAGCGCTGCTGCTGGGGAAAAATAAACACTTTATGTGTGGTAGTTTAAATTATTTACGTCTTCCTTTTTTATCTTTGAAAAAAACACTTCAGTCATTCATGCTCTGGTTTTTTATGTTACCTGAACACTGAGAGCAGTTGTTGCCATTGCTTGTAAGTGATGCTTAGAATTGTCCTGGATGGCAGCAGAAGTTGTGTTTGCTGCTCCACATTTCCTGTGGAATATGACAAACAGCTTCTGTGTGGCTTTGCAGTCCTTGTTCTCTTTACAACAGTTTTTATCCATTTGCATGCACTGTCACAGAAAATTCATTGGTTTTGAAGTGAAAGAACTGCTTTTTTCTGTTCTGAGAAATTACACATCAATCTTATAAAAATATTTTTCTGAAGTTGTCAATTTTAAAATGTAGCCATCCAAGGAGACAAAATGCATGGGAGCAGTTGTTTCATCAATACATTTAAATCCTCCGGGTTAAGAATCAAACTGATTCTTATCATTTGTAGTCAATACTGTGCATATATTGAATGCAAATTAAAAATGAAGTTGTGTCAGCTGAACTTGAAAATACAATCATATATATATTTCTTAGTTTATTTGATGGTGCATCAAGGCAGGAGACGTTTGTAAAGCACCATTCATAAACAGGGTAATTCAAAGTGTTTAAAAAGAAAGTAATAGAGATAAGATACAAGAGATAAGGCACAATATAAATAAGGGGAAAAACACAAATTAGACAATAAAAAGGGTTGATGTGTAAGCTACAATACACAGTATTGCTTTTAGTTCTAATTTAAAGGTTCACAGGTTTTCTGCATGTCTCAGGTTTATCGGCAAGATTATTTTCATTCATTTTGGTTTTTTTCTTTCTTCTTGACAAGAAATAAAATGTTTGCTCCTGGTTAACATCTGTTTACTCCACACTTGAAGGCATTTTGATTCACATTATGTTCACTTAATTGGAAATGGATGGTGGATCATGACTTTGATCCATCATCCCTGGCCAGATTTCTCCCAGAAGAGATATGTTCCTCTTCTTATTACAACTTGTATCATTTTTAAGTCAAGTATCCAGTTGCCTTATATTTAATCTGGAGAATTTTACTTTCTTTCTGTAAAGAGACTTTTTAATATTCAAGAATTGTTGTGGGTCCACTGCTCCTCTTGGATATTGTATGCACCAGACACTGAAGGATCTGACAAGAGCTTCTGCTCTTGTTGGATGCAGATGGCTGCTGCTGATGATCAGGTAATGTAGCACAGTTGAAATGTAAAATGTCATGTTTCATTGCCCAGCTAATCTTGCCATTACCTTTTTAATTGACCAAATTAATTTACTGGTAGTCCCTTGTGCCACTGTCTGTAACAGCAACCAACCAGATGATTAACTATCAAACATTTATGTGGTATGTTTGGGAGCTGGAGACAGGTTTCACTAAATGAAGGTAAGTCACAACTTCAGGTTCAGAAATGGCTCTGTAGAAAATACAAGTGGACTGTTTGGAAAGAAAATGATTTCTGACAGTTATTGTTTACACTAGATTTTAATTAGGTGAGAAGAGGGGATGAATACCAATGTATACCACACTTTTCTTCAGAAAAAAAAAATAGAAATATATATACATATACAGTATATATACAGTAAAAAAATATAGATACTAAAATGCACTATACTGCCAATAGTACCTACTCATATTTAAATTTTCATGCCAGTATTTTCACAAGAAAATAGTGAAATTTCCTTGAAACCAACTATTCTGCATTGAATTCTGCTATTAGTGTATATTTAAAAGAAAGTGTTTGGGAATGACACCAAGTTGTTGCAGATTCAATAGCTACAGACCTCCAAACTTCATGTGGCCTTCAGATTAGTTTAAAAAACCATTATAACAAAGTAACCGAGCTGAATCAAAGCCTAATATCACACAGTGTGCTATGCAAAGCGTTGGAAAGAGTGATTTATTAGACTACTGCGCTGCAGAAGAGTGGAGCTGTTTACTCTTGAATGACAGATCATGTCTCTCTATGTGACAATCCATTTGTGGGGTTGGCAGTTGCCAGGAGCTTAGAGCCTGCATGATTACGTAGGTTGTAACGTTTGGTTCAGAGGAGATTAGTGTTGGACTGTTTAATTCAGGAAGACCCCTGAATTAAATTCATAATGCTTCAGCATTAGTGTTTTTAATACTTCTCCAATACAGTTCAGACAATCTCATTCTCCAAACTTTATAGGAACACTTCCAACATGATCAAGAAAGGGTGGACTCACTGTGTATCAGTGCTCAAAGCAGGATTGTATCTAATAAGTGGGCATATTGTGCAAAAGACATTTGCAAATGTCCCTGGAGTTTAGAAGTTTCTTTCTCTCTAATGTAAGTTACTTCCATGATCATAGTGCAAAAACAACTTTCTAGTTAATTTATGCAGAACTTAAAAAGCTTCGTGAGTTTGGTGTTTTAACAAAAAGACACGTGAAATATCAGTCCAATCACAAAGAACAAGGAAGTCTAGAAGTGTGGTCATTAATCAAATCTCTAGGTTCACGCTTAGCGTCAACCCAGCCTGTATGGAAACTTGGCTGAAGTAGTACTGAACAGATTGTGCCATCTAAACCAGATGACTCCAGATTGAACTGTGCTGCAATTTGTAATGGAAAATGCTCTTGATCATAAAGACACAAGGTTATTAAAATAATTTGTGGGTCTGTTCATGGCAAGTACTTAACTCACTCATGCTTCTCCTAAGAAGCATCATGAACATTTGTTTTGGGGGAAGATTGTGAAATGAAGGATTTCCTGTAGTATAGATGAATCCTGAGCTACAGGACAAAAAGGGAACTGATATTGTTTCATTAGGACATAACAGATTTAAGGTTAAGTCTGCACAGCTGTCGCTGCCCAATCCACCCACAGCATTCAACAGGCTCAAATCCATCTTTTAGAGTGCTTAGTATATATCATGCACTTTATTTAGCCACATAAGAAAACGTCTGAAAGTTTGTTCAGACAGAAGTAATGAGATGATTTCTGGTTAATTTGTGGATTTTCTCTGTTTCTGACCATACAATTTGTAATTTCTTTTCCAAGTCACTTATCAACCAGAGACACAGCCACGTGTATAAGAGCATAAAATTCAGTCTCTGTTCTTATCTCTGGTTTACACTGGTATATATTTAAATAAGAGGTAGACATGCATTTATTTAACAAATAAACTCATAAAATCAAATGACACATACGAACACACACAGTCTAAATACTGCAATACATTGCTGTAATTTTTGCCATGTGATAAATGTTAAGCAATTTTAAGGTGACTAATTTCTGTCACCATTATAGTCAGTAGCGTCCTCTGATTTAGTATCAAATCATTTTTGTCAGAAGTCTACAGAGACATGATGTTTGCAACATTTACTATCTTCATAACAGTGTATGTCTAAAACAGAACACATTGGTAATACTGAAGACCACAAACAGCAAAGCAAAAAAGTAACACAAAATTTTAAAAAACGGTAACAATTCTAAAATTATCAATTACAAAAGCAGTGTAGAATCCACTGAATATGTCCATGATCCAAGAAAAAAGTGTCATGGAATACACTGACATCATTTTCTATGTTGTACCATTTAATGAAGACTTTTATAAGAAGCAAAAGTATAAATGTATTATTCATCAAAAAGATGAAGGAAATAGCAGAAGAAACAGTAGGCGGTAAATGCTGTGTTCCTCTGTATGCGCCACACTAATGTTAAGCCAGTCGACCTTTACGCTACAGCCTTCTTGTTCATTAAGCAATCAATGTCCCTGTTGCAGCAAATTAGATCCTTTCTGTTTCAGTGAGTAGATTTATAGTAAAACACCTCCTCTCTTGGTTTATCTCCATTTTGTCTTGTCCGGGGAGAGTTGTGCACTCGCAAAAAGGAGGCAAACACATAAATATCACATCCTACAAGTGACAGTTTAATGAGATATGAGCACCACAAACTAAATTCCACTTACTTTCAGTGTGTTGACAAGGCATTACAGAAGAGGCACTCATATGAGAAAGTAGAAACACGACATTTTGCCTGACTCTGCAACATTGTAAACTGTTTTTACAGCACATTTCCTGTGTATGAGTATGTGTATTAGTAAATAATTATATTGTTCTGGTTACTAATTTATTCCTCTTTTCATTAAAATTTAGTTAAACCCCATCAAAATGTATCATGATTACTGACATTTGTGAGAAATGTCGTGCGCCTACCTGTAATCTAACTCACATGTTTTATTCCTGTTCATCACTTCATAGTTTTTGGCAGACCTACTTTGTTACTATGTCAAAGATACTCTCATTGGATATTAAACCTTCTCCCCATGTTGCCATATTTGGGCTTCCAGTTAACTACAAACAGTTCACTTCCAATCAATTGGACGTCTTAGCATTTACTTCCTTATTGGCAAGACGCCGTCTTCTTTTCCACTGGAAATCAACTAAACCACCCTCTAGCAATCAGTGGCTAAAAGACACCATGTCCTTTCTAAAACTGGAGAGAATTAGATATTCAGTGAAAGGCAACACAGCCAAATTTTATAACTTATGGTGCCCTCTCATGACATTCTTTCACTCTCTTCAGTCTCTTCCCCCAGATTGAATGCTACACCCCATCCCACCCCTTTTTCTTTTTTTTTTTTACTAGGTTTGTTCTTGTGTCTTGTTCTTGTATGAAAAAGAAAAATACTCATAGGAGGTAAATTGTATGCCTTTTGTCAGTTAGGTACTTTCTACCTCTTCTATTTCTGTAACCTGTTTGTTTCTATCGATGCCATAAAGAAGATGTATATCACGGCATACTTTGTTAAGAGTAAAGATTATGCCTGTAATGTCTCCTTCCCTTCTAATAAAAATATTAAATAAAAAATTTAAAAAATGTATCATGATTCAATATCAATCTTTGGAGAAATGTTGTGTCTATCCTGTATTTGTGTGTATTGCTTGCACCAGTGCGCAAATTCACTATGTTATCCATTGTTTTATATTGTTCTATAATGCCACACCTCAACAAGTATTCATAAAATAACTGATAGAGACTGAGAGAAGTTTGATTGTTATTTCCTGATAATCAGGTGATGCTCCGACTGGGTAATGTTCAATAAAATGGATGTTGTTAATAATTGGCTTAATACTTATTCATAGCCAAAATAAACCTATTGTTGTCAAACAGGTTTATGGGGGCTTTCACCCATTTATCCATCAATATAGATCAAAAATGCAGTTTTGCAAACCTATTTACTACAACCAAGTTTTCCTAATACCTTTATTTAATCATTGTCTTTTTTTCTACAGGCAAAAGGAGCCATCAAGCTCTCTTTTTCCATCCCTTATTTTAGCTGTGCCATCAGGACCTTTAACATTTAACTTGCGAACTGAGGCATGTCGAGTCTGATATATTGGTCTTAGGTGCGGATTCTCTCAGCATTTTACATTCTGACCTCTGAGTGAACCTGCAGACCTGTCCACTGCTGCACAGATTGGTACATGCCCTGACTGTTTTCTGCTCCTGATTGTTTAGAAATGACCTCATAACCCCTTCTCATATACATTGTTTTATTAAAAATCTATTAGTTCTATTGCAAATGCAAATGCCATCCATTTTCTTTTGACACTCTGTAAACAAAAACTTGAATACTGTAGGGAGTAAAGCTTCTGCTCTTGTTGGATACAGATGGCTGCTGCTGATGATCAGGTAATGTAGCACAGTTAAAATGTAAAATGTAATGTTTCATTGCCCAGCTAATCTTGCCATTACCTTTTTAAAACCAGGCAGGATATCACCATAGTTGTTGCTCTTGACCACACACTGTTAGATTCGTAATAGTTTAAGTGCAAAATGAAGTACTTTCAAATTTACGAACAATTATCATAGTTTTTTGAAAGATGAATTCATCAATAAAAGCATTGATTGCACCATGTTTTGTTCACTTTGTCTCTGAACAGCAACTCGGACCAGTTTCCCTCCAAAGCAACAGTAGTTGCCAAGCGTCATAACTCATAGACTGTTTAAAATCTATACCCTTTGTACATTGAAATCCATTCGTTTGAGCCATAGGGCTTCTGTATAGGACATCCAACTGTGCTGGCTTAGAAAAGAAAAATACATACATTTGTGATAGACTTTCTCTAAACAGAACTCACTGTTGTTCTAAAGCTGTAAAAAATGCCACTAAAGGAAATCTCCTCTGTGTGTGAGAGGAATAATGACTATAAGTACCACCATTATGAATTACTGCAGAGTAAGAGCAGAGTGGTGCATGAAAAAGAAGTAGAAGTTCAGCTTTGCTAGTTTTACAAGTAAATAGCTTTTTTTGCCCAACACATAAGAAATTGACCAGCAAAAATGTTTAGTTCTTGTCTGACAGCACAAATCCCTCTAGCAGACATAATTAGGATCAAAACTCAACATAACACCTGGTTGCTAGTTTAAATGGCATTATTATTATGCTTGTTTGTCTTTCCATTCCACCCCTACATTCCAAATTCCCTTTTTGTAGTTCCAACCACAGGAATTTTCCAAGCATTTTATGTGACAGGCCAACATAAAGCAGTGGACAATTGTGAAGTGAGGAAAAGTATGCACAACTCTGAATTGTTTCTTTGATAAGACAGAACATGTAACTGTAATTATAATCCAGTGAATTTGAGTCAGTTCTCTGTGGGCCCTCTTTTTCTGCAATTACCACTGAAAATCTTCTTGTTTAAAAAAACATTTTTGCTCATTCTTCTTCACGAAGTAGTTTAAACTCAGTCCGATTAGATGGAGAGCATCACGTTTCAAGCTTTACTTCAAATTCTTAGCAAGTTTTAAGTTTGGACTTTCTAGAATACATTGAAACATTTTGATCTAAACCATTACATTACATGTTTGGTTGTTTGTTTAGCTCCATTGTCTTGCAGAAAGATTGACCTCTGCCTTGGTCTAAAACTATTTTCTTCCAGGGCCTCCCTGTATCTATCTTATCTATCGTGCAACCAATTCTGACCAGCTTCCTTGTACCTGCAAGAAAGCAAAAAATAAGAGAAAAAATATATATTTTAGCTTTCACCTGACCAGACTCCCTTCTTAAATACATCCTTAAAGATTTTGGACACATTACAATTGCATGTCTTATGGCTTTCTTTCAACAATGGCTTTTTCATGACTAATAGTTGTCATGTTAACAGATTCTCCCTGCTAAGCAGTGCATCTTTTTAGCTTCTGCAAAGTTATCTCTTGGCTGCTGTTCTTATTATTGCTTTCCTTGGATGGCCAGAACTCCAATGGTTTGTTGTTTCAAATTAATTTAGCCTTACATTTTCCACTTCAGTTGATGGATTAAACAGTGCTAACATATTACGAGCTCAAGATGTTCTTTTATAACCTAATCCTTTTATGATCTAACCCTGCTTTACTTCTCTGCAACTTGTCTGGAGTGTTTCTTGGTCTTTGTGATGCTGTTTGTTTACTGATGTTCTCTAGCAAACCCCTGAGGTATTTTCAGAAAAGATGGATTCATATTGAGATTAGATTAAACACAGGAGTACTCTGTCTACTACTTACGTGACATTACTTACGTGACATACTACTTACTTACTTACATTTAGGGGTATTTTATTGTATTTCACTGAATATCTAATCCTCCAATTTTAGAAAAGACATGGTGTCTTTAAGCCACTGACCGCTAGAGGGTGATTAGTTCATTTCCATGAAAAGGAAGACGACGTCTTGCCAATAAGGAAGTAAATGCTAAAATATCCAATTGGTTTGAAGTGAAGTGTTTGTAGTCAACTGGGAGCCCAAATATGGCAACATGGGGAGAGGGTTTAATAACCACTGAGAGTATCTTTGACATTGTATCAAAGTAGGTGTGCCATAAACTATGGAGTGATGAACAGGAATAAAACATGTGAGTTAAATTACAGGAAGGTGCATGACATTTATCACAATTGTCAGAAACAGAGGAGAAGAATTGAGACAAGCGAGTTTTGACGAGATGAACCCTAAAGAGAACTTTAAACTGTATGAGTGAAAGTCGAGCACAGATTGAACTTGTATGAATTTTCTTAAGAGCATTGTTCCACCAGTCCTCTCCTAAATTTAGACCCAGTTCAAGCTCCCAAGCCACCTTGACCTTGGTAATTGGTGAAGAATCAAAAGACAGAATTTCATTGTAAACTTTAGAGATATATGACCTTTGAAGAGGATCCCAGCTCAGAAACATCTCCCAGTGCAAGTTCGGAAAACTGGGAAACAAAACTTTGGCACAGTGTCTAATTTGAAAGTACCGGAATAGGTGAGAAGAAGGGAAATGAAATTCTAGTGAAAGGTCTGTGAAGCTGCAAAAGATACCTTCCTTGTAAAAATCATTAAAATATGTCAGCCCTTTATTACCCCATGATGAAAAGGTTGAATCTGTGAGTGCTGGTTGAAACAAGGGATTCTTCATTAAAGAAGCAAGTGTACAGTAGATGCTGAGTTAAATTTGAAGTGCCTCCTAAACTGGCACCAAGTTTTTAATACAATACAAACTATAGGATTGTTTGTAAAGCCAGAGGGGTTGAATGTCATAGGGGAAGTGAGAAGAGCAATTAGTGAGGATAGGGAGCACGATTGTGCCTCCAACTTGCACCATGGGAAGTCCACAGATCGAAACCAAAATGAAATTTTATGGATGCAGGCTGCCCAATAATGCAGCTGGAAGTTTGGAAGTGACAATCTGCCGCTGAACTAAGTCTGATTTTGAAAGCAAGTTTATCAACTCAACTCAATTTACATTGTTGCCTGGCAGACGCACTTGACCTCACTGAACCTATCAGTCTTGCTTGTTCAGGCAAAGAGGAGATGCTCACTTTTTTTTGTCATCTTCATTATTAGCCCAGCTTGAGGTGCAGATTGTGCTTGACATAGCAAGTGAAGGTCAGACAGGAGGTGGACGGTGCAAAGAGGAGAAGATGAAACGGAAATAAAGATGATGAGATGTTGGTCGAGGTGTTGAACCGACCAAAGCAGAGTTTTCATAAGACGCAAATCAATGTCTGAAATCAGATTCATGAGGTAGTAATAAATTACATTAGTATGGAGATTCAGAAATCTGGTCAAATGTGATCTGCATGCAAGCTCCATGAAAGCATTTATTAAATACTTTGTTGTTCTCAGAATCTGCTGTCAGTCAACGACACAAACATTCTGAGATTGGATAATAATTATCTGCTTCCTTCACCAGGCTCACAGACAGATTGTGAATCAAAGCAGGTTTCAAGTCGGCATGTCAGAATCTTTCCAAAACACATGGATTCAGTTGTTACTTTTCAGAAAACTGTCATATCACTATGATAGGTTACTGTCTTTACTGTACAATATTAAATGTTAATTCAAACTGTTTATGATATTATAAGAAAGCATGAGCCAGCATTTTTGAATATTTTTCTAAAACAGTTCTAAAACTGAGCCTGTCGATTTTACTCCCTGATGGATAATCACATCTGATTACAGTCTTTAACCTTTTTCCCAGCCATAATCTGCTTCATTTGCCACAAGTTCTTTTTGTAATGTGACACTTAAAGCTCTCCTTGATGCTGGCTGTGTGAATGTAATTTGTTATGACTGAAGGGGATCCTATCACAGCAAATCACAATTAAGACCTCTTGAGCTCATGTTAATTAGGGCGCTTCATCTCAGGGCCTTTTCAAGAATAGCTCTGACCTATTCATGCCCACAAGCCCCACAAGTTCTATTGTGTCATTGCCTCGCTGATACAAAGCCAGACACTTTTGGCACAAGGTGTACAAACCGTTATCACATGCTATTGTGTGTTTTTGTACCATATTCCCACAAAACTACTTTGAAATAAGATCTGGTTGGCCAAAATTATCCCTTGCGGCAGCAAACTATATCCTCCGGCAAGGCTTTGTGAAGAAGATTTTTTGCTAGAAAATCCTATCAACTTTACACAATTTTCAACAAAAGCTTATTTTATTTCTTATAATACAAGCAGTATAGTATAAATGTGGCTATCTTTGCAGAACAATCAGATCAAGAGTAAACAAGAGATTGACTTTTAGTATTTTTATTACATTACATCAAGTCATTTCCAATACTAGAGCTCTGAGAAAACAATTGTATTAAATATAATTAATGTCTTTCAAAACATATGTGCCTTGCTTTGGACTTGTCTTCCTGTTAATGCTGTAAGCAGGAGCAGCGCAATAGAATTACCTGGTGTGTTGCCTTAATTTGTAACATGACAAGTAATGTAGCAGATATCATCTTTCTCTGGGTCCAAATTCAATGAAAATGGTCAGCGTCTGCACTACATCTAGTGTAATAGTTTCTTTAATGTCTTTTTCCCTACACAAACATCCTCACCTACTGACAGCTAAAAGATTTTGAATAACGTTTGCCTGTCAAGCTCTGTTGCAAACCTCTTGAAAGCTTATTTCCAAGAACTCTTGGTTTTCTTTCTTGCTGGGAGCACTTGGATTGCACAAACTGAAGTAAATCGGTATGTGCCCATTGTGAGTTCTCATCACACAGTTGAAAACGAGCACCGATCAGGTCACAATAAGAGTAAAGATTTCTATTCCCTGTTTTATTATAGCTACACTTTTTGTGCCTCAACAACACAGCTCTACAATGGGTTTGACTGCCTCCAGCTCCCTTTTTATAGCATCTTTTCTTGAATTTTCAGGGAATTTCCAGGTAATAGCTTCACTTAATCTGCCGACCAGACATTTTGTAAATAACCACATCAAGCTACAGAATGATAGCGACAAAAGAACTTGACATATTTCTGAAGTTAGTTGCTGCTGGTGTTCCTTCTTTGAAGTCTCATTTTTGTTTCAATGACTTTGTTAAAACAGCTGCCAGGCTGAGAGTAAGTTAGTTGGACACAGCATTTACTACTGAGGTACATCCTGGGTTTCTTTTTATTTTCCATTTGTCAGTTTCGTCCACTGCTTTACACAAATGCAATTAAAAGTCTGCCATTTAATCCTTCTTTTTCTGTTGGTTATCATATATTCAGAAGGCTAAAAAGTCTTTCTTAAGCCCTTCTTTAATATTTTCCAAAGAAGTTTCTTTTTCTTTTAATGAGATAATTTTTTATTACAACGTTTTGCACAAAAAGTAAGGAAGTTCGTTCTGTGGATTTTTTGTCTTTCATTGTAATAATAAAAGAATCTGTGCTGTGACTGCTGTTGGCAGTAACATTTGATTCTCTTTAAAAAGTGCAAAGCATTTGTGGGTTGAGATGAGTATGTGGGTTGCACTGATGGAAAACCTTCCAGTTCTTTGTACAGCTCCAAATAATCTCATTGTACAAAGGTAAAACAAAACCTTGTAAAACTGCACATCAAAAAGATCTTAACAAATATGCATATACGAATATGCACGAATCTTTGACGCTGGCACATAAACACAAAAACTGTATTTATTTTTTGTTCCTCAACAAAACCATGCAAGGCTGCTGTAGATACGCTTGAAAATACGCTATTTATGAATCTATGAAAGAAGTGCTGAAAAGGAGTTTTGTGATGAATATCTGAAAAATAAAGTATGAAGGTTTGGGGCATTTCCAAAACCAACCTTCATACATTAAAGTCCTTAAAAGACTTTAAAGTTTTCATTGACACTTTTTTATCTGTATAGAAACTTTTATTCAAACTGCAAAGAGACATAATAATTTCTGATATATTAAAGACTCCCATGCGGTACATTCCAAGAAATCAGAAAAAAGTTTAAGATGTTCACTTTACAAGACATTGAGTACTCTGAATAACTGTCCACAGTTGTTTCTTTCTGAGCAGAAAAAAACTGAATTAGAATGGCTTGACAAATGGCACTTGCTGGTTCAGATGAAATCAGGGGAAGCCCGATGCTGATTCCAGAGGAGCAGGTCCAAGTAGGTTTTTATTCTGAATTAAGATATAAAATGCTGATTTCCAAACACATGTCGGAAGGCAGGTAGGCTGAAGAATAAGCTCAGACCTGAGAGGAGGAGCTGCCAGGGTGTAGTTGTGGGTTATGGTAACAGACTTAAGTTTTTTGGCTGCACCCCTCAGAAAGTAATGATGGAGCAGGGAAGTTTCCATGTAGGTAAATCTATTATGTGGTTTGTTAGTCATGGAGAAACTTTCCCAAACAGGTCCCTGAGGAGATCACAGGAAGAAGTCTCTCAGTAGCACAGAGAAATGTTAGAAGTAAGTCACAGGGAAACAGAAAATGCTCAGAAAGAATTCATATTTGACTGGGTACTAATACTGAAAGACCATCTGTTCGCTTTTTAAACCCAGCCTGGCTGACGAGACATCAGCGTGGCAACAGCAGAAGGCTTGAAACGTATCCTTTAGGGGGATCAGTAGCTCAAAATGGAAAAAGCAACATAATTTCTTCCTTTCCTCTGTTAAAAAATTTGACTTGTTAATGTCTTGTTAATTGTTATTAGATTCTTTACATCTTTTTTTTAAAGTAGTGATTCCATTTTTATTAGCAGTTCAACAAATATACATATGTGGCCTGAATCACAATGAGCCTAAACATGGCCACCAGTGATATGTGGCAACAAAACATCTCCAGCCTTTTGAGTTGTTTCTTTTGAATAACTGGAGAATTTCTTTTTTTAAATCAGATTCATAGGTTATTTTTGTTGTATTGTGAATTAGGTCGGATTTAATGCCAGATTATTGTCTTATTTGTACACAAGCTCAAGCTGTATGTTGTGTTAACCTTTGACTTTTCCGTTAATTGAACTAGCAAATGTGTTGCGGTTTATTTGTTGTAACTCTACTCAGCTCCAAATTTCAAACCTTCTCTGCTCTGAGTTAAATAAGATGATCGTTTGCAAATATTTCATCTGTTACCATCTGTTTATAACTTTTTGCAAAATTACACTGAGCAATTTTAATTTTAATTTACTTCAAACTTTAATTTGAAGTAAATAATAATCACTATTGAGATTTTCTTTCTATTCAGATGTTCACAAAATAACAAGTTGAATGTGAAAGAGGAAGATATTTTTGAAATGCAGTGCGTTGGTCTGTTATACCAGACTTTACCCTGTTGGTTTTAGTCTTGACATTATAGAGGCGTTAAATTCACCCAATGTATTCTATGATAAGTGGTCAATTGTACTGATGGACAATCATGGCTCCTTTGCTTTGCTCTCCTCTTTCAGCTGCTATAAACGAGAAAATGACTGGTGGATTCAAGATATTTCAGATGGCAGTGTGACAGATTTAACAAAGAAAGATCCAACTACAAGGGTGATTATTTATACAAGCTGGTGAGGGATTTATGTTTGGTCATTAAACAGTGAAACATAACTAACATTCTCCCCCAGCAGAGCCTTAGTTCTTATGTAAGCATGAACCATTTGTTTAGTTTTAATTGAGAACCAAACACATACATTCTGTCCACAGCTTTTCTGTTTTCCTCTTATGACCATTTCAACACTGGCTGACTAGAAAGATTTTCAGATAGAACTGTGACTACAAGATTTAAATCTTCCTGTATTTAAATAAAAATTTACAGTTGGAAATAAAACAGAACAATTTCTCCAGTCATATATCTTTGTACTTTGTGAATGTGGATTGAAATTCACAGAATCTGCAGATACAAGTGTCAACCTGTGAATGAAAATGTATGCTTAGGATGTTTAGATGGAATATAATGTAACTCTTTCCCAGATATATTAGCCCATTTGAGATACCGTCTTGGAATGTGTGTGTGTGTGTGTGTGTGTGTGTGTGTGTGTGCGGGCGTGGGGGGGTGTGGGGGCGTTGGTGGGCGTGTGAGCGTGTGAGAGAAAGATTTCTTCCTAAATAGAATATCTCTGCTGGCCTGCTGTAGATCACACAACTGTCAACAATCACCCCATTTGAGTCTGGAGATCTAAGCAGCTGTCAGAGAACTAGTCTTCACCTTACAATTGACCTTTTTGGTAGATTCAACCCCCCTTTCTTTCTTTTTGTGTGTTTATATCTTCCTTTGAAAAATGTTTTCATTTCACTTCCCATTTCTGCACTACTATTGTTACTATGCCACAAGAATATTTGTCTGTAATATAACAAAAAGTGAGAGAGTTCAAGAGTATGATTTTATTTATTTATTTAGCAAATTGTTGTAACGGATGCAATCTTTGCTTTGAAATGAACTATTTCGATGCTGGTAATGCACTATATTGGTTCAACACCCATTAACTTGATACATTTAAACTAACGTAGTTGGCCATATAGACTTCCTTGACAGATCTCCTTGGATTTAATGCATATGCTGCCTCCAGGAGGGGAGTTATTTCATTTTCTCTTTTGACTCAAACCAGTCAATAAACCATTAAGGAGCTGCAACAAGTAACATAAATGTAGCGTTTACTTTGCCTCATTCTTGAAAGTGTTCCTTAACAATTTAACTTTGCATTCATGAATTACACAACGACTGGTCTAAATTAACTTTACAAAGGCTAATAGTAAAATCTACAAGAACATCAAATTCTTTCCCATCAATACCTATCCGGCAGCTTAGGTAGAATCTCTTATATTTTCTTCTCTATGGATTCTCAGAGTCTGTTATGCAGCAGCAGCTGTGTACTGCTTATTAAGCATTCAGCATTCATTTGAATCCAGCCCCTGAGATGCAATTTGTCTCACAAAGCTTGTGCAGAGAAGATAAATCTGTTTTCACAGTGAGGACAGAAATCCATCATTATCTCCCATAACGAAATACATGCATTTTATGTTTTATATTTAGGATTAGTTATGAGGTTTGTCATGTGTAATTAAAGATCAAAAAAATTAACAAATGTAACACATCTGCCATTTACAAAAGTTTAGCATTAATAATGAATTTTCTTTAAAACTGTTTAGCCTAATTTTAAAAACAAAGAAGATTTTTGTCTCTTGAATGTAAACTGTAAACACATTCCTCCACTCTTCCTTTAGAAATGTTGAGGCTCTATCAACTCTCCAGTCTGTGAAAAGTGCTTTAAATTTAACCAATATTTTTCATAAAGAATTGAAAATAATTTTATTAAAATGATATCTCCTTCCATTTTGCATCCAAACTGCTGGCACGGCATTTAAGATTAGCTGGAGGCTTTTCAGAGCTTTTGGAACATAGTGTGTTCTGGTGTTCTTTAATCACCATGATGTTTCTCGTTTTGGATGTAGTAGCCAAGAGATTTGTGTTGTGCAGGAGATAAAAAAACCCATCTTGGTCCAAAATATCTCTGGGGCATCTAACAGGAGAGCTGGAAGACAAAGTCATAAGACACGTGGAAGCTTAAAATCAATTTATTACAGTGAGAATCGTGTTGATGAATTGTACTGACAAAATGTTTTGCATGTTTATATATTCCTGAGGGTCACAAGTGTTGAGACAAACAGCTGAATTAGCATGGGATAAAAGAAGAGCATGCCAAAAAAGACATATTATATATATTATTATATACATATATTAAAAAGACATTTTATTTACACTAAACAATTTTAGAAAATTCCAGAAAAATATTAACTAGAATTTTAGTTTATTAATTAGAATTTTAATCAAAGAACTATACAAGTTGATTGATACGTTGATACAAGTACAGGTACTGATACTTTAGACATTTATTGAACTAAAGGTGTTTTCTTTGCTATTAAATTTTCAGGGCCTTTATCCCCATGCACAGCCTCATGCAGAACTTTGACCAGATATCAAAGGTCAGTTTTGACAAGTGTCTTACTGAGGCCAATGATAAGCTCTACAGCAAATGAATGTTTCATTATATATTGTATGTTGGTGCCTCGGAAAGCAAATGACACAGATGTACATACAGGTCACCGACTGAGATTATGTTTAATTCGACTAGAGACTCTTGGAATACAGATGATTTTCTGTAATAATGATAATCACAAACTAAAACAAGAAGAAAAAAGAGAAACATAAATTATCTCCCCCAGAAAAGAAGAATAAATTATGTAGCTCTCAGTAACATAAAAAAAGTAGCATTATTCCTTCATGTCATTCAACTTTTTAAACAATTTTTTTTCTTACTTTTCAGCCTCCAAACTAAAAGAACAGCACTGACTCCTGCTGGTTACAGTTTGCAAACATTGTTAAAGACCTAATTTAGTATGCTAAGGGCCTCAATAGCTTTGAATAATGTGTAACAATTTTTACTGTGAAACACCTGCAGACCATGCAGTAAGTCTTTCATGAGAGGACTTCGGAGTTACTTATGGAGGTTTTTTTTTTACCTTTACAGTGCCACTTCCGGCTTTCCAACCAATCACTGCGCAAGAAGGGAGTCACGTGTGGCTTTGCTTAGTGCAGCTGTGTCTCAGTCGAAAAGACGACGGTGAGTTTGCAATTAAAGTTCACGTCTCTTTGAAGCATTTGCTTTCTTGTTTCTTCCAGTAAAAGTTATTACATATCCGCTGACTGTTGGCACAATTTGGCTTACGTTTTTTTTTGCGACGCTGTCTTAATGTAGGCGAAATCTACGTGCAACAGGTTGCATGCTGTTCAAATATGCTGTTCATGCTTTCCTCTGATTAAGTAGCAAAATGTTACATTAATGCATGAACATTGTGATACTAGCTCATTTACCATTTTCAAATAAGAATGTTTATTTGGTTATCTACTTTCTTTACAGCCTATAATATAACTGAATCCAAAGCCAGAAACGTCTTCAGAAAGAGTAAAAGTCTGCTTAGTAAAGCTTTCTTAATGTTCTAATGTTATTCATTAGAACACGTAATGTAATGTAATGTTCTAATGAATAACATTAGAACATTACATTAGTGACCACTAAGGTCACTAATGTGACCATCAATATGGTGACCAGTAAGTATTGGTAGAATTTACAAGTACAAATCCAAATGTGAAAAACTTCAATATTTTTGTCACTCATTTAGCAAGTGAAATTATATGTTTATTAATTTCACATAGTTATTAGATGCCTTTATTTCTTTTGGGACTTTTGTGATGATTGTTGCTTAAACATGAGAAAAACCTTACATTTGGTGTCTGAGTAAAATAGAATATTACATAAGATCAACAAAACATTTATCTTATGTTGGCGAATGAGTGCTGACCAACCACTTGACCATAACATTCCTGTTTTTAAAAACCATCTAATGTAATTTTTTTTTTCCAAAACTAATTTTCAGTTTCTCATTACCTGAAAGCAGCAATCTTCGCAATCAGTAGAAATAAATGACTGAAAAAAATAGATTTACGTCTCATAAATCTATCTGATTTTTACTTTGGGACATTTTTGTGCAACATTTTCAAAGTGACAGGCAAATTAATTCACATAGAGATAGAAATATTCAATGCATAAAAACAGAATAAAAAACACATAGTTTACTTTTCAGTGGTATACTAATTTACAAGTCACAATAAAAGAGGAAAATCTCACTGTTTGCCAAGAGCTTATGAAATTGGTGATCAAACCCTTTTAAATGGGTGCTAACCTGTGAGGAATTTAAATTACTCTTTATTTTTCTTTTTGTTCAAGTGTCTAAGATTTTCAAACTGCAGTGTTTAAAAAGAAACAGTGTGTCACCCATTACTTCTTGGTCAGCAGGTATTCTCTTCACAGTTTACTACAGGCTTAGGTATTACATAAGACTTTCACAGACAGTGTAAGGAATCCCACAGATGCTTGACTTTTTGTGAAGAATAACAAATATCAAATTGTGCTCATAGTTGATCAGTTCTCCTCATTTTGTTTGGATTCTCTTCTTCACAGTGAAAACTATGGGCCGTCTGGATGGGAAAGTGATTGTATTGTCTGCTGCCGCACAGGGGATTGGACGCGCTGCAGCAATAGTAAAGTGCTTTTATTAATAAAAAATAAATAATGTCTCTCTTTTTTTAATTATTTTTTCTCTGAAAATCTGTTCGAAAAGTGAAGCCTTTCCTTTGAAAAGACTAAAGCTCCTGAAAGCAAAATCGCCTCATTTGAGCCCATTTAATGTCAGTGGGCTGTAAATGACTGCTCTAACAGCAATCCCAGAGATGAGGTAAACATATGTTCAGACCAATCTTCTTGCAAAACCCTGATGTCATACTCTCCCCAGAGAGGTAATAAAACACTTGAATTTTCAACTCTATGGTCCCTGAAGATGTGTCGAAGTCTTCTATCAGAAGGTTGTTTTCTGGATATAATGGAACATTGAAGCCATAAATTCACTTAGTTGCAACTCAGTACAGTCACTTCTATAGATTCAAACATCCAGTGTGCAGAGTGCTAACAGTTTCAATGTGCACTATAAAAGGTATTTACTAATACAAATTTAAACGAGTTCAGGTTAGAAATCAGTTATGTGTTCTTTTCATTGCAAATTTAATTGTAGATCTCTTTTTTCATGTATTACTGATCTGAAGATCAGAATGCTCTAATAATGTCACATTAGTGATCCAAGTTTTTTTTAATTACAGGCATTTGCAAAGGAGGGAGCTCGTGTCACAGCCACGGACATAAATGGAGAGAAGCTGAAGGAGCTGGACGCCTTTGAAGGCAAGAGGTTTTTCTGTAGGTTGTGATTGCCACCTGCTGGAAAACTGGGGTAAAACAGACTGGAGGCATTGCAGTAACTCCTTTTTTAAATTGTTTTTTAGTCCTTTAAAGGATTTACTAGCTACCCTAAAACTGGCAGCATAACAAGATGTTTTGTTCTTGATCATTTTACGTATATAAACAACACAACATGAACTGATTAATTGGTTACAGACTTGAACTCAAATTGCTTATTACATAGGTGCAGAACTATTGCAAGTTTCATTAGCTGAAGAGTGAAGGATTCCTCTGAATCCACATCAGAAAGGCTTGCATGCTGTTCTTCCAAAGATGATTTACTAAAAATTTAAACAAACCAAGAAGGGTAAGGAACATTCGGTTCTATCCCACAGAATTAAAGTCTGAACAACAAGCAGATCAGATAAAGGTAAAATCGAATTATTATACAATGCAAAGTACAATTACACAATGCACATTTTTTCCAAGTTTTTTCTTTTAGTTTTTTTTAAAAGGCTGAAACTGCTTTTTGTTGTCCCACCTTTATTTTTACTTCTGGCAGAAAAATAATGTTTTCTATCTAGGGGACATTTTTATTCCACCCACATTTTTGATCTTGGTCTTCATGACCGGTTCTTTAACTCACAAACAGCTTTAAAGACATTACAAGAGATTTTGGTTGGTAGAACTGTTGCTTTGACTTTGGAGTATTTTTGTCTGCTTAGATTTACAACACAGAAAGTTTCTCCAAAAATGTTACTATGATAATGCATTTGCTAATTTTTTGTTTGATCTACCTAATTTTGACCTAGATAATTTGAACTAATCTTTTCATGACTTCCGGTTATGGCGTCTCAGTGAAAAGGTGCATGTGCGTATGGCTCGCTGTTAAATCCTTAAATGAATCCGTAATTAAGATCAATATTCACAATTTCGCTCGTTTATGGTAACGGAAAACGTTTAGTGGGGATCATGCCACCGAAAAATGCCAAAGTTGTCCAACAACCAACTAAAGCGACTCCACGAGAAAATGAGGCTAATGCAGCTCATGCTAACGAGACAGCACCGGCTAACTCGACAGAGGCTCAAGAAGCTCCGACCAACCATGATATTCTCAGAGCAATTAACCTGCTGAAGGAAGATATGAACAAACAATCTGCTGATATGATGAAAGCAATTCAGGATATCAAAGGGGATATGCAAGCGCTCACTGAGAGAACTGGAGAAACAGAAGCGCGAATTTCGCAAGTAGAGGACGACGTTACTTCCCTTCAAAGCAGAGTTAAATCACTGGAGAAAACCGTGAAGGTGCTTGGTGATAGAGTTGCGGAGCAAGAAGACAGGAGCAGACGCTCCAACCTGAGACTGGTCGGGCTGCCGGAAAAAGCCGAGGGAGCGGATCTGTGTGGCTTTCTGGAGACATGGCTTCGAGAAACACTAGGTGAGGACTTCGCCTCCTCCCGATGCGTGGAGAGAGCTCACAGGATCCGGCCCCTCGGCTCTAAAACTGCGGCTCCAAGAGTTGTTATATTGACGTTTCTGAGTTATAGAGACCGGGATATAACTCTGAAAGCCGCCAGGCAAATGAAGGAAGTGCATTATGAGAATCACCGTGTCACCTTTTTTCCTGACTTTTCGGCCGAGACTCGCAAGCTGCAGAGGCGCTTTGATGGAGTGAAAGCCCGGCTTAGAGCCCTTAAAGTCCGGTATGGTATTTTGTATCCAGCTCATCTGATCATCACACACAATGACAAGCGACGGATCTTCAAGTCAGTGGAAGAAGCCGAGAAATACATCGATGGAATAAGCCCACAGGCAGAGAATAACTCCAGGATATAGTGTGTGCCCATCGCTTCCCCTCAACAGTGGATGCAAAAGGAACAAATTGCAGTGGACAATATTGTAAGTTGACAAACGTTTTGTTGATGTATGTGAAACCATGAACACTGCTATTAATATTTCTTTATTATACCTTTGTATTGTTACCAAATCTAGCCTTAACTATTAATATTTTGGTCAAATTATTCTTTGTTCGGCCAGCCAACCCACATACTACCTTCGTTATGCGTGTGGATTTTTACGTTACCCACTTAGTGGATGCAACGTTTCATATAACCCGAGTTCAATGTTCAGAAGGGATTAACATCACATTTCGTTTGGGGAAATGTGTGGTGATTTGGGATGAAGGGCTCACTATGGGTACAGTTTTTTTGTTGACTTTACATGACTTGAATGTGAGAATAAGAAGAGGCCAATGCATTATATTTGTTTACATCTCCAAGTACACGATTTATGTCTGATTGCCCGGTAATCAATATATCTAGTTGGAATGTTAGAGGTTTGAACAAAATGGTCAAACTTAAACAAGTGATGGGCAGGATCAAACAGATGAAAACTACAATATGTTTTTCACAAGAGACACACTTGATTGAAAAGGATGTAAATAAAATTAGATCTAGGTGGCCGGGACAGGTATTCTCCTCTAGTTTTACAACTCACGCCAGAGGAGTAATAATAATGATCCACAAATCAATTCCATTTGAACTTAAAAATAAATACCTTGACCCGACAGGGAGATTTATCATTCTTAGTGGGACTATAATCTCTACATTGGTCAACTTTGTATGTCTATATGCCCCCAACGAGGATGATCCTACCTTTTACCAAAATCTGTTTTTAACCATGTCAGCTTATAATGGTTCATTTATAATTGGTGGAGATTTCAATTGTGTTTTAAACCCTGCAATAGACCGTTCAAATAGTTCCGTCATATCCCACCAACAAGCCAGGAAAACTGTCGAGAAATATATGAAAGATCTTAATATAGTGGAGGTTTGGAGGCAGCTTCATCCAAATAAGACAGAGTACTCATGCTTTTCAAGCACCTCCAAAACTTATTCACGAATAGATTATTTTCTGGTCTCCTCTGGTTTATTATCTACAGTTCAAAAATGTTGGTATGAAGCTATTCTACTTTCTGATCATGCCCCAGTTATTCTGTCAATAAAATTACCAAATTATTGCCGGTCTTCAATTCCATTTCGATTTCAAGCTAAATGGTTTAGATCCCAAGAATTTGAGGAATTTCTCGAAGAGAAAATAACTGAGTATTTCAATTTTAATACAACCCAAACCAGTGCATCAATAAAATGGGAAGCCTTTAAAGCCTATATAAGGGGGGAAATAATGAGTTATACTACGTATAAATCAAGACTACATTTGAATAAATTTAAAAACATTGAAAAACAAATCAAAGAATTACAAGAGCAACTGTATCACTCTAATGACGCTGACAAATATAAACAGTCAACTTTCAACATGTATTAGCCTCTGTAGATCGACGCGACAGGGATGCCCTCTGTCCCCCCTCCTTTTCTTATTTGCCATTGAGCCGCTTGCGATGGCAATACGTAAATCCCCTGAAATCACCGGCATTCAAATTGGAGATGTGGAGCACCGGTTGTCTCTTTTTGCAGATGATATTGTTCTGTTTTTAGCTAATCTGAAAGAGTCTATTCAGGCTGTTGATAAAATTCTGAAGGAATTTGGTGAATTCTCAGGTTACAAAGTTAACCAAAAGAAAAGCTCCTTATTACTGCTTAACAGAAATAACCCCCCAATACAAACACAATTTCCTTATACCTATGAGGGCTTTACCTACCTAGGAATTAAGATTAATCCAGATCTAGAGAAAATAGTTTCTATAAACTATGATCCTTTAATGCAGAAAATATTAGATTCTCTAGATAGATGGAATGAGATGCCAATTTCAATGATAGGTCGTATTAACATCATTAAAATGTCCATTCTCCCGAAGTTCTTATACCTCTTTCAGTCCATCCCCTTACACATTCCAGCTTCCTTCTTTTCTTCGATAGATAAAGCCTTTACCAAATTTATATGGAACAATAAACGCCCCAGATTGCGACTCTCTCTTCTTTATCTGCCCTATGAACGAGGTGGGCTTAGAGTACCAAACATTAAGTTGTACTATCATGCAGCACAGCTTTGTGCTGCTACTTGCTATTTTTCCACTGGTGACATACCCTCTTGGGTACAAATAGAGAACAACTTATTAACATTATCTTTGACATCCTATCTTTACTCAGCAGATCTTAAACATCTATTAAAAAACACCAAAAATCCTTTTCTCAAAAACACAATATCAGTTTGGCACCACTCGCATTCAGTTTTGGATGAGGTGTCCGAGCTCTCATGTCTATCACCTATTTGGGGAAATAATAGATTCAAACCAGGAAGAGCAGACAGAGGATTTAGAATATGGTTGAATAAAGGCGTAAATAAAATAGGGGACCTTTATAGTGAAGGAGTTTGATGTCCTTTGAACAGCTGGCAAATAAGTACAGTCTGCCTCAAAAACATTTTTTTAAGTATTTACAGATTAGAAGTTTTGTTTTTGCATCACTGAAATCCACTGCTGAACCTCCACTTTCTACCATAGAATATTTAGCCACTCACCACAATCAGAGTAGGGGTTTACTTTCCAAATTTTATAATATTTTGCTTTTAGCCTTAAAAGAAAATAGTCTCTCATATTTACAAGCATGGAAAAGAGATCTGCAAACTGAAATCTCTGAAGATGAATGGAACAACTCTTGTCTACTGGCACAAACGCAAACTATTAACACAAGGTTTAGACTATTACAATACAAGTGGTTGTTTAGGACATATATCACTCCTATAAAACTTCACCATTTCAACTCAAATATTCCTGATGTGTGTGTTAAATGTAATATAGATAAGGGTACTCTTTTTCATTGTATGTGGCAATGTATGGAACTTCAAACTTTCTGGAAGGAGGTTATTGTGTTCATCTCTCGTTTGATTGAACAGGATGTTTCAATGGACAGTAAACTTTGCCTACTGCATATTTTTCCAGATGGATTTAAAGTACCTATAAAGAGAAAGAAGCTTGTGAGTTTTTGCCTTTTGCAGGCTAAACATTTGATTGCTCTGAAATGGAGGAACCCAGAGAGACCAAAGATAAGTGAATGGATCAAACTACTGAGCAACAACCTGGCAATGGAAAAACTGACTTGTATAACAAAAGGAAAACTTGAAGACTTTGATGATATTTGGTTCCCCTTCCTATATTTTATCGAACAATGTGACATGTAAACTCAACCCTTCCTTTCTTTTTGTGTAGAGAGTGAGCCCTGGGGTTTTGTGTGTTTCTCTTTATTATTATTTTTGGGGTGGGGGGAGGGACGGCATTGTGTTAATTTTTTTTTTTTTCATGTTCTTTTCTTGTATGTTTATAAAGCACAAAATTCTAATAAAAATATTTTGGAAAAAAAAAACAAATGTTAAAACAAAACAAAAAAAAAAAGTTCTGAAAATGATAATATGCACAAAAAAAAACTAAAAAAAAAAAAACTAATCTTTTCATCATATATGGAGGAAATGCAGTTAGTTTCTTAGTAACTGTGGTATAATAGACATTTTCTTTGCACAAATCTAAATCTGGGCACTAATGTATGTATAAATCATTTTAAAAGATTTAACTAATATATTTTTCTGACCAGGAATCAGGACTAAAGTGGTGGATGTGACTAAGAAGGACCAAGTGGAAGCTCTGGCAAAGGACCATGATCACGTTGATGTGCTGTTCAACGTTGCAGGGTACTCTACCTGTCTTGTGATGTTAATCAGTGAATATAACCATTTAAACACGGAGAACAAATTAACTCCAATGAAAGTATGTGTACTCGTCTTTGGAGCTGCACTTTAACAGCATTCTACGATGTTTATCAATCCCCTTACTAAATATCCAATGTTACCTTTAAGAGGAAACCCCTTTTTTAATCTGATTTATTCATTTGAGTTGGATGTTATGCTCACAGCTTCAGCTATGACACCAAAAGAACATTCTCTACTGCAATCCGGCTCCATTGTGGCTTCTTGCTTACAGGTTCGTGCACCACGGCACCATCCTGGACTGTGAAGAAGCAGACTGGGACTTCACCATGAATGTGAATGTGCGAAGCATGTATCTCATGTGCAAGGCTTTCCTGCCTAAGGTGATTCTTCATTTTCTATATTCTTAACACAGCTCACTTCATTGCTGAGAGAACATAGTGTAGAATGTTGTGGAAAAATAAGCGACATATGCCTCTAAAGTTGTTCTCAACCTTTGTCTGTTGGGATTAGCTGTATTACTCTGAGCCTGTGACATGACGAACTGTGACTGTCCAGTTACTAATCCAGCCTCTAATCCAACCGCTGAACTTGCTACAAATCAGGATAGCATCTTAATGATTTTTATTTATTTTTTTGCTGAGATCAAAGCAAATTTGCCAAAATGGAACTTCACTCAATAGATTAATAAAAGATTGCTTTATTTTTTCACTCTAGATGTTGGAAAAAAAGTCTGGAAACATTATTAACATGGCTTCTGTTGCTTCAAGCATAAAAGGTAAAAAAAAAAAAATCAACGTCACTGAAGTATGATAATTTTTTTTAATCTTATCTCAGATATTTGCTTGCCGTCTGTCTAAGCGTAAATGACATGTGCTTCTTGGTTGTAGGTGTTGTGAACCGCTGCATCTACAGTACCTCCAAAGCTGCTGTCATTGGCCTCACCAAATCCATAGCTGCTGATTTTATTGAGCAAGGCATTCGCTGCAATTGTGTTTGTCCTGGTCAGTGTTAGACAAAAAGAATATTTTCTCTGTTTTTTGGGGGGTTTTTTTGCTATTGATGATCTTTAATTGTCCTTCTGTTGTAATTGAGAGTAAGTGAAGTGGAGTTCTTGGAAATTAGGAGCCTTATCATATAAAATCTCACCCCTTGCTTTTAGGGATATATTGTGTAACCCTGTTTGTCACTTCAAAGGCACAAGTGAATGCAATCTCATGCTTATCTATAATAACATTTATGGAGCAGGCCTGCCCTTGTCTTCCTTATCAGCATCCTCCAGTTAGCCACAGAGCTGACACTGCATACTAAAAACATTTCAGATGAATATCTGACCTGCTGTTTTATATATTTTCTCAGGAACTGTTGATACAACCAGCAGCCTCAGCAGTTCATGTTGAGGCTACTGTTTCTATTCCAGGAAAATCTTTTAAAAACACTTTAAATCCAGAACCAACTTTTCCCCCCACTATTTCAGTTTAATCTGAACCAAATGAAACCGATGTTTGTCTTTAATTGAGAGTAAGTGAAGTGGAGTTCTTGGAAATTAGGAGCCTTATCATGTAAAATCTGACCCCATGCTTTTAGGGATATATTGTGTAACCCTGTTGCTTGTTGCTTCAAAGGCACAAGTGAATGCAATCTCATGCTTATATATAGTAATATTTATGGAGCAGACCTGGCCTTGTCTTTCTTACCAGCATCCTCCAGTTAGTCACAGAGCTGACTCTGCATACTAAAAACATTTCAGATGAATGTCTGACCTGCTGTTTTATATATTTTCTCAGGAACTGTTGATACACCATCCTTGAGGGATAGGATCCAGGCCCAGCCTGACCCAGAACAAGTATTGTATACCCTGAACTTAGAATTTTTGTGTTTATTTAACTGTTATCCTGCAAGTTATCTCAAGTTTCACAAGTTGAAATTTTGATTGCTGACTGTTAAAGATAATGAATACCATAAATCTTATTGTTGTATAGGCTTACAAGAACTTTATGGCTCGACAGAAGACCGGAAGAATGTGCACAGCTGAAGAGGTGGCTCACCTCTGTGTATACCTGGCATCAGATGAGGTGAGTCAAGTCAGACGTGGCAGACTGGCTAACAGGATGTGGCTGTAGTCTCTGTACTTGTATAGAAACAGTCTTATGCTAATGAATTTTGTGTGTTTTGTGAAGTAATGTAGTTCATCTGTGATTTGTATCCATGTCCTTCACAGTCAGCCTATGTCACTGGAACAGAACACATCATTGATGGAGGATGGAGACTGTGAAGAACCGGTGACATTCTCAGTATCAGTAAACTGAGAAAAGTTTTAGATCAAAATAAAGCTTAGATAATTGTTTATTTTTGCCCTGAATGTTTGTTATCTCTGCTCAACTAGCATTTCAAATTAAACATGTCAGAAGATTACAAGTGCACTGTGCCATGCAAAAGTAGTCAGGCCCCTTGAACTTTTTCCTTTTGGACACTTCAAAATCACAATCTCCCTCCGCCTTATTTTATGTGGTAGTTCAACACAAAGTTGAAAGTTTTCAGACTTTTTTTATTTTTTTTTTACAAATAAAAATCTCAAAATGTGCAACATAAATTTATACTCTGCTCCCCCCAGCCAGTACTTGACTTGAAAGATGAAGCCACCTTTTGCTAAGAACTTTTTGGAATTTGTCTGTATCGGCTTTGCACATCTGGAGTCTGCAATTTTGCCCATGTTTTTTTTTTTTTACCAAACCAGCTTAAGCTCACTCTAATTTAATGGAGAACATCTCTAAAAGTAAATTGTTCCAGTATCCCAGTTGGACTATGCGTGAACCTAGACTAGGTGATTTTAAAACATGCACATATTTTGATCTAAAGCATACTTTTGTAGCTCTAGCTGTTCAACTCCATCCAACACATGTTAACTGTGGGTGTCAATTTTCCTCCTTGCAGTATTTTGCATGTAGGATAAAATGTTAAAATTGTGTCTCAAGTGAAAAAGGAACCTTCAGACTTTGCTTTAAATGGGGCTTTATCTCTAGAGTGTTTCAGAAAGGCTAGATTTGTGAAGGGCACAACTAATGAGCTGTGGATCTCTGCGGCATCTCCAGAGTTACCATGGGCTTTTTAGCTGCTTCCATAATTAATTATTTTCTTGCCCAGCATCAGTTTAGGTGAACTGCCATGTCTTTGTAGATCTTCTGTTATAAACAGTTAAATTTAATAATAACTGCAAACATTGTTTCCAGTTTTGGGTGATGATGTCAAAACTTAAAATTTTCTAAGTTTGGTATATTGTTCTGTAAACTAAGCCTGCTTTTTAGCCTACTTGTCCCCAACTTGGACTGACCTTTCTGCTGTGCTTCGTGGTCTTTGTAATGATCACTTCAACAGAAAAGATTTATACCTAGATTATTTGTGTACTGGTACCATCACGTTTTATTTAGGTGTATCAAAGTAAAGGAACACACACACACGGCATACTATTAAGACTTATTTGTAATTTGTTGTCAGTCAAAATTTTGCTGAGTGACTAAATGTTTCAAAAAATTTAATATTGTGGTAGTAAAGTCATGTTGTCGTCGTGTAAATAAACTTTAAAATTCATAAAGATGTTTTTTTTTGTTGTTGTTTTGGTTCTCAGTACAACATGCACATTATACAAAATATTCTAATAAGTGAAAAGTGCATTAAAAAGTAAACAGCATAAAAATCCATATTTCCCTTTCGTTTTGTGAAAATTTTTTTTTTGCAGAAACAAACAATGCAAAATGTAAACACAGAAAAATGAATGTTTCCGCCTCCCACTCCTCCACCTCCAACTTGCGTTCGCACTATATATAAACAGTATTTGCCTGTCTATCACTAATCCGCCTCATTCCCAGTTCCCAGCTGGTGTTTGTTCCTCAGCACTACCGCAGTCGCCGTCTGTGACACTCTGCAAACCATGGCTGTGTTTACGGCATGAGGTGAGCGGTTTTTCTCCTGCAATATGCTTATTTAGAGTTTTGACAGACACTTTAAAAGGGGGGCAACCGTGAGTCTAGATTGGGACACGGGGTTTCAAGAGTCTGGACGGGAGCATGGTCGATTATAGCAGCCGAGGAGGCGCACGATATCGGACAAGAGCTTCCTTGTTTTTGTGTTTATACGTTAGATTAGTTTTGTTCTCTGAAATTATGTCTATTATTTATTCCGGAATGCTTTTTTCAACGTGTGAAGCACGTTGTAGGACGTCAAAGCGCTGTCACTGACACGGTCACTTTGCAAACTGACCAATGAAATAAGACACTTCAACTAATTAACAAAAATAACCTTTTAGCAATCACAGTTTAGATGAACGTGTCCGATAATGTATGAATGTTGTATTGTTAGTCGATACCTGAAAGCTTCAACAGTTTATAGTTGCTGTGTGACCAGACCAGTGTAGGCTGACGCTACAATACTACACGAACAAAACCATCAGTGACCCCTGCGTAGCAACAGACACATCCGTAATGTTCTAGTGTGCTATCTGTATTGTTACTGGTAGTCGTTAGTTATCACTTTACCTCCTTGAGCTAACGCTAGCTAGGTGTGCCATATGGTCGAGCTGTAAGCATTGATTAGTGTGCTTTTTCACAATTGGATTATCAAACGTCTGTTGCCCTAAGCAGCTATCAAAACATTGGAGTAGTTGGTATACAGCCTTTATTTGTAGTGTCTGTATCTTCATTTGTAATTATAGCAGACTGCAATGTCACAGCAACAATTAGCTACTTACAATTTATTAATATTGGTAATTTTATTTCACTATTCAGCTGTGTAGTTTATTAAATTTTGTTTTGTTTGGGATAAGCTACTATAATTTTGTTTTAAGTGTATCATATAGGCCTAAGGATATATATTGAGCACAAGATTTTTGTCTTACTGTATTAGCATTGGCAGAGCAAGATACACTTTACTTTAGCATACTATCTAGTGTTGGATGTTTCTTTTACTCCGACAATTGTACACAGCTGATTAATTAGGTATATATCTCCGTTGCTGGATTTTACAGTGTGCGTTTTTAAAATAAGTCGTTTTTTAAAGAAGAAAATTGTCCTTCATGTGTAATTTGATGTACATCACAATAGGCTTAATATTGGAGCTGGTCAGCTAGTAAAGACTCTTTAAAGACTTTTTCCTATACTGTTTCAAATGTAATACCAAAACATAAAATACGTGGATTGACCAATACAAGGTAGTACATTAGTATGAAGAAACTTGGAATCAGTTTAGATCTTAAACAAATATGAATCTGGAAAGTGTGGCATGCATTTGTATTTAGACACTGAGGCAATACTCGTAGACTAATTTTTGTTGCTATTACGGCTTGCCTATTCATACTTGCAAAACACAGTCTCGTGTATCTTGCTGCCGCTTTGTAATGCAGTCTGAACTGAGACCTTAGCTTACTTACCTAGACAACTTCTCTCTGACTGCTGAGTAATGGGAATTTTTACCTGCTTCTTCCTTCTGTTGACTGGACGAGGTTAATGATGGAGGCATGATTGTGCTGACTGGCAGGATTTGGAGCATTAAAGCCCTTTCTGCCTGGTGGTAGTTTTTCATGAAAGTTGTCAGCCAGAAACAACAACTTGGCATAAATAAATCGTTTAAGTTTTTTTTTAAATGAAATCTGGTCATTCCTGTCTGCTTGGACCCGCTTCACAAACTGTTTTAGTTTGTTTTATTGTAGTTGTATTAGATAGGGCCAAAAAGATTTTGCCTCAAGGATATAAACCATAAGTAGGCTACATAACTTTTTAAAGGAATATTTTGATTCAAAAAATAAAGAAAGTGGGGGTAGAAAAATTGACATAAAGAATACTTATCAGCTGCATTATGCCTTATTGCATAATTTTTGAAAGAGCAAACATTTATTTGATTAAATACTGGCTTAAAGCTACAAACACTGACCATGACATTTTGTTCTGAATGTAAATGGTTTGCTTTTATAGTAATAGTTTGCTATTTACTTTAATGTTTATGTATTCAATTCTTTTTTTCTTCTCTCACTGTTATTAGAACATGAGAGGTTTGAACAGGAGCACCAGGTGAGAGGCTGGACACTAAGAAGTGAAGGAAATTCAAATGGCTGAACTCAATCGTGAGTTCAACCTGCTGTGATAAAGAAGCAAACGGATCAGAAAAACGGTGGAGTACAACAATGGAGGAAAACTCTGAGAAACCTGCAAAAACTGAACCGAGTCCTACACACAGTCCAGCACCCAGCCCAGCACCCAGCCCACTGCTGGAGAGAATCACTCTTCCTACTGCAAATCATGTTGAGGTAAAAGCTAAAAGAAAAGGGAAAAACTGGAACCCACACAGCCAACTGAGTATTTCATTTTAGAAAAACATCTGTTTTCTAATCTATTAGCATGCTCTCATTGATTAAGAACACAATACACGGTCATAATAAGCTATGCTCTGTTGTAAATATTGCGATGAATCATTTTTACCCAAAGGTAACTGTTAAAAACATCATATCTCAGCATGTTTACACCATAATCTAGTTTCTAAAGTCTATCTGCTATGTTATTGACACTCTTTTCTTTGTGTCTTGATTCTTCCCTTAAAGCATCTCAACGTGAACCAGTTCCAGGTGGTGGTGCGGCGTTGCTCGACTCCAAATGTAACAGAGGAGACGACCTATTTTATCCCTCGCCACCCTGTGGTGGATGCTGGCACCAACACAGACCCACCAGTGGTCTGTTGCCCGCTGCTTCGCAAGTTTTGCCCATGTCCGCCACGAGGCCTTCTAGCCTCTCTCATTACCAAAGGTAACCACAAGGATTCATTTGTAGGCTAAGTGTTTTTATTGTTTTTTTCTTTTTGGAATTATTTAAAATTCATATATTGCACTTTTATACAGTAAACAGTACTGATTTGCAAATTATTTAGTTGCATACATATTTAGATTTGTATTCAAAATACAAAATTTAAAGCGTTGCAGGTTTTCAGTGGGTTAAAATATTTGGCAGTGTTTTTTTTTTTTATTATACCTTTCTGTTTTTCAAAAAACTTTAGAGTCATACTGACAAAAGTGACAAAACGGATCATTTGTCTTTCAGTGAATGTCTGTCTTCTCTTCCCTCTTCAGTTCTTTTGGCAGCTGTACTCTTTGGGGTGATTGTGTCCATCACAGAGGAAGAATGTCTTCCTGGAGGGAATCTGTTTGGCATCACCGTAGTCTTTCTCTGTGCGATCGTCGGTGGCAAAGCAGTTGCCCTCATCCAGCTGCCTACACTTCCACCATTTCCACCACTCCTTGGTAAGATAAATTAATGTCATTTAGGCATCAATTTCTAATTTCTAACTTCCAACTATACACATTGCATTTTTTGCACCTCAAAACCTAAATGTGTGTCATATAACATGATATTTTTTTTCTATAATATCCCTTCAAAATAACTTGTAGTTGTAATACTGTGTTTGTGATGGAAAAAGCTCTGTAGTTTTAGCTATTACTTCATTCATGCGTGCTTGCATCCTTTAATGTAGCTGCACAAGAGCCTCAAGGAGCTTTCCTGTTATGAACGATTGTCATTGATCCATATTAAGAGCAGAGGCAACAATAGATTCTGTCTGAGAGGAGTTTGTTTCACTTCGTTCTGTTAAACAAGATTCCCCCACTTTGGTGTGCTGGACATATAAAACATGCAGGACAGTGGTCCCTGAGGCCCAGGGTTGGGAGCCAGTTTATTGCTTCTATGTTCAGTTTTTTCACTTTTGATCAAGAAGAGTTTTTGGTTAGCAGCTTTGATTGAGTCTAACCTTTTCAAAAAACTTTATTTTTCTTCTGCTTAGTCTTCAGTTTTTTTCCCATTTAGTCACATTCACTTAAAATCTGTATTGTGTGATAACCCCAAATAAAATAAACGGCATTTAGGGTTAAAACAGATCTTCTTTCCTCTTTCCCACCCTTTCTGCTGCACTGCAGGTATGCTGCTGATGGGCTTCCTGCTGAGAAACATCCCAGTTGTAACAGATTCGGTGTACATTAACTTCAGATGGTCTGCTTCTCTGAGAAACATTGCTCTGGCTGTCATCCTGGCCAGAGCTGGCCTGGGGTTGGATCCCAAGGTATGACTCATTCTTATAGAAAAGTTTAGTGGTTAATGGAATATGAGTACGGTATTTAAAAAACTAAATAACTATTAATAGTTTAACCTCAAATCTTTATACAATGGCTTTAATTGAGAACACAGACTTTACGAAATAGAGGCAGATTCTATTTACATCAGACCAAATCCGCAAATTATTGCAGTTATTCTAAGTTTTAAAAATTCTCTGAAATAACAAACAGCAAGTTTGGTTCTCAATGATAGTTAATAAAAGCTTCTTATTTCAGTTGAAACAGTTAAAGTTATTTGATGCTGAAAAACGTGGGCTTTTCGATGTTTTCTGCAAAATAGAAGTCATGCATCATTACAACATGTACATTTCTACCCTCAGGCTCTGAGGAAGCTCAAAACTGTGTGTATACGTGTAGCAGCTGGGCCCTGCCTGATCGAAGCCAGCACTGCTGCTCTCATCTCTCACTTCGTCATGGGCTTGCCCTGGAAGTGGGGCTTTGTTCTTGGGTAAATGCAACACTTTGCACTCTGTGTTGATATATCTAGATTTATGGTAATTTACAATTTTGTCATTTACATATATATATATATATATATATATATATATATATAGACAAGAGGAACTTTTGACAGATTTACTTGTCAAAAGTTGTAAGTAAATCTGAAATACAGTGCCTTGCAAAAGTAGCGAGTGCCTTATATTTACCTCCATTTTTTATCAACTCTGACTAGCTGCCATTGAAGAACATCATTCACTCACCATGATCCTGTCACCACCAGTTTTAAAACTAGGTGATGGTGAGTTCAGGGTGATGTACAGTGTTAGTTTTCTGCAATACGCTGTGTTTTCGCACTTGATTGAGTTATTGTGTCATCTGACTAGAAATCCTGGCTTCAAAAGTGTGCCGTGGATTTGTATTCAGCCCCATTTTGTCTGATACCATTAAATAAATCCAGTTCAACCAATGAAATTATTTACATTTTGAATTGATTTTCAACCACAAACTTCCTCACACTTTACTGAGAGTTTATTTAGTAGAAAAAGACAAGTATAGATACTTTTTCAAGGCACTGCATTTTAGAATCACTAATAAAATGTTCCCCTGCTTGTGAATAAATAGTATTCTCTGCTATCGTTAGACCATGTGAAAGATTCTGCTATTCTAGTTTTTAGAGGTTTGTTTGCAGTCATGTTAAAGATCTAAAAACATACTGCGTGGCCTGTCTCCTTCAGTTACGGCAAACATCATTCTTTTGTATCCAATTAAGTTGTTTTCATTACCTTCATCTGCAGGAAAAGACAAATTATTAATTTCTTTCATTTTTGCAATAATAAAATAAATCCATGTTTCCTGCAGCTTTGTTCTGAGCGCTGTGTCCCCGGCCGTGGTGGTGCCCTCGATGCTTCGGCTGCAGAAGGACGGATACGGCGTGGAAAAGGGCATCCCCACCCTGCTGATGGCAGCTGGAAGTTTTGATGACATTCTCTCCATCACAGGGTTCACCACATGCTTGGGCATGGCCTTCGCAGAAGGTACTGTCTGTTTCCAGAGTATAATAATTCAGTCTTGTGCTTTTTGAAACAAAACACCTGCATTGTCTCCAGAGGAGACGCAGCTGGAAGGTCAATAATGACAATCACTCTGAGGGAGAAAAGAGCATTAATATTGGCTTGCAATTTATCAGCAGCACAGTAGAGGGTGTAAATGTGCAAATTATTCTGATTAGTAATTAGAAACTTTTAAATTTATGAGGTAAATGCCAATCAGATACCCCAGGATTGACTGTATTTTTATGTATTTCTATGTTATTAATTAAAAATAACTTTTTTTATATTATTTAAAACAGTCGCAATGTATAATTCTCTATGAAGGGCTTGATATTGTTTAAATTATTTATACTTCAATGAAGTATATATACATATTAAAAAACAAACATTTATTTAATTAATCATAATAATTTACTGCTTAATTTGCTTGTAATTTTGTTTTTGTCAGGATCCACTCTGTATAATCTCCTGCGAGGCGTTCTGGAGGTTGGAGGAGGGATGGTTGTTGGGATCCTCCTTGGCTTCCTTATTCAGTACTTTCCAAGTGTCGACCAGGTATGCAACCTTATGCTGCTTTGTCTTTCTTAAAGGGATAGCTTAGGATTTCTAAAGTTAGCATCCGTTAAAAGGTTAACCTTCCTACAGTCGACACAGGACATGCAAAGCGTTACTAATGACCTATTAAAAAAATAAAAACAATATCAAAGTAAAAATTATTATACGTGCTTAAGTAAAGGTTGTTTTTAATATATTTTGCTATCAAAGTAAAAATTATTATAGCTGTTTAAGTAAAGGTTGTTTTTAATATATTTTGCTATAGTGTATTTCTTCTTAGTTGGCCATGCTAGCCACAACTACTGTGTAGGACTGTGGCAGATCCAGGCTTTGACATCAGATAAAATGTAAGTTTTAGGTGGGCTATGTTTAGGAGCTTGACCTTGCCTTAAGATCAGCCAGTTAGTGGACAGACATGATGGACAAATTAAAATACATTTTAAAATGTACCTAGAGTTTAACTTATTAGCTGTGCAGGTTCCCATCAATATGGTGCTTCGATTTAATGTTGAGAAAATTATGGTGTTTTTTTTAAACAAATAAAGATTCATACTGAACAAAGACCTAATTAAATTTTTCCAAAACATAAAGTAATAGAATGTCACTTAAAAATCTTGAACCATCAATTTAATTTTTTCAAATCATCCTTGCATAACATTCTGTGGAAGACAAAGTGTGAAGAGTCAACAAAAGCTCAGTAAACTAAACCTTCTGCACTCTATAATCGCCTTAGTGGCTCTTAACGTATAATGTTACAATGGTTATGCTCTAATATTCATATTGCTTAATGCTTCCGAATTTTAAAAAACCTGGTCCATGTGATTTCATTCAACTAATTAAGAATGAGTAAATCTTACGTACTACTCTGACCTCTCATGTGATGAATGAAGCTTTTCATTTTGCTTGATTCGATTTCTTTAGTCTGTTTCTTAATCAGTTACGTTCTCTTGTAGAAACACCTGGTGATGAAGCGCTCCTTCTTGGTGCTGGGTCTGTCTGTCTTTGCTGTGTTCGGCAGCAACATGGCAGGGTTTCCAGGCTCGGGGGGCCTCTGCACCCTGGTGTTATCTTTCCTGGCTGGACTTGGCTGGGGGGAAGAAAAGGTAATAGAACGTGGAAGCCATAGTCATGCACCAATCCTTCTTTTCCACTCTTAGTTTGATACCATCCAGATTTTGAAGAGCATGTTACCACAGCAGAAATGTGTAGTTTGCATGTTAATTATCAATACAGTGTACAAGTTATTACATATTTCTTTTTGCTCTGTGCTAAACATACTATTTTCTGTCTTCTGTTTGTCAAAAAGGCCCGTGTGGGGGAAGTGATTAGTTGGGCTTGGGACGTGTTTCAGCCTCTGCTGTTTGGACTGATAGGAGCTGAGATTCGAGTCAATGAGCTGGAGGGACTTACAGTTGGTGAGATGGATGCCCAAAGTCTTCAAAATAACAGTGTCATCATTGTGAAAAATTCAAATGTGACTGTATGAATGTATGTAAATATATTTGCATATCCAAACAAGACATGACAGATGTGAGCATTCTCACCTGTCCTGCAAGTACTAAAATCATTTCATGTGTTTATCTTGCTGTCATTTACCTCCAGCTAGTCTCACTAGAGCTTCCGTAAAATATGTCTGGTTCTTGCAAACTAAATAGAAAACATTGAACAGTGTCTTTAGAAAATATGTATATTATCTGAACTTTTTCACATTTTGTGAAATTACAACCACAAACTTCAGTGTGTTTTGTTGAATTTTATATAATGATGTACACAAAGTATTAGATAATGATAAAGTGGAAGAAGGAATATATAAATATGACTTTTAAGGAGCTTTTATTCTGATAGCCTTAAAAAATCAATTGCATTAAATTACTGCCTTTGTTAAATTTAAATATCTGTATCAAATTAGCTGCCCTATGAACACCTGAGAGGTTTGTTAAAATGCATTAGTGAGCAAACAGTATTACAAAGAGAAAAGAATGACTCCAGCTTTGTTCATACCTCAATTTGTACCCATTTCATCTATTTTATGCCCATTTGTATCTCAGTTTATGCATCTTCCTAGAAAATGATTTAAAGGTTGTTTATGGAGAGAATACAGAATGACTGCAAATCAAGTAGGACATTGTCCAACTAAACCAACAAGACATACAAAGCTTTAGTTACAGAAGCAACCGATAAGCCTTTTCTGGAGGAGTTGCGAGAAATCATCAGAGAATCTGTTTAACGGAGACCTCCACAAACCTCACCTTGCTTGTGAAATGGTAAAAGAAGCCAATGTTGAAATAATGTTGGAGGTTTTCCAGAAGCCATGTAGGACACAGGAGACAATCTAAGGGATTAGGTGCTCTGGTCAAATTAGAAATTCAGAATTTTAGCCTACCTACAAAATGCTGTGGCAGAGAGGTACACTGCAGATCATACTGAACAACAGTAAAATATATTTGTTGCAAAGACATTCCTTGGGGGATCAGGAAGCTGATCGGAGTTGATGGGAAAATGACTGGAGCAAAATAAAGGTCAATTCTTGAAAAAAACGTCCATGAAACTGCAAAGCACCTGAGACCAGGGAGGAAGCAGGACAATCCTAAACATACATCCAGAGCTACAATGTAAGAATGTACCTCAAAGTATTGTGTTAGAGTGGCCCAGTCAAAGTACAGACCTAAATCAAATTGTCCAGGTGGTTTCGACATACTCCTGAAGACTTGAAACTGATTGTCGACTCAAGTGGCTTTTTGGATTTTTAGTTGTGAAAAGAAAAAAAAATAGGAAAGGTATGAATCATTTCACTGACACCTTGAATCCCATTGAAATACACTAAAGTCTACAGTAACAATATGCCAAAGTATGAAAAAGATTAAAGCAGAAAGGAAAACGTCAGCCCTAACCAAGCCTAAAGTATGCATTCTTCAGTAGAAGTGTCAGTGCTGTGCCGTGCCTTTGTAACTCTTATTTATGTCCTCACAGGTCTGGGTATATCCACCATACTCATTGCTGTTATGGTTAGAGTACTGTTCACTTTTGTGTGTGTGTTACACGCGGGCTTCAACTTAAAAGAAAAAGTGTTCATAGCTCTTGCATGGATGCCCAAAGCAACAGTGCAGGTGAGTCAGTGCTGGGAAATGTCAGTAAACTTTTCTTTAGAAACCGTTTTTCTTGTTGTGTGCTTCTGCAGGCGTCATAGAAAAACAAATTAAAAGTACATGCACTGACATGTTTATATTTCAATCATTACTTAATGACAGTAAAAGCTATCGGCGAGTAAAGGGACGAATCACAGCTTGTCTTTGGGTCTTCCTCAGGCAGCAATAGGCTCCACGGCTTTAGACATGGCCAGAGCAAAGGCTAACGAGGAGCAGATGAAGTACGGCATAGACGTGCTGACTGTGGCCGTGCTCGCCATCCTACTTACGGCCCCGGTAGTGTCTTTGATTATTGGGATCTTGGGGCCCCGCCTGCTGCAGGGACCGAAGACCCCCACCTGTGGTGAGCGAGTCAAACCCAGTTTATCAGCATTTTTCTTAGGTGGGTAAAATCTGTTATCTGAAAATTCATCTCAACTCGACAACCCTGTGTGACCCAGTTTCCCCGTAGCTACCTTCCAGTGGTGAATACAAGTCCTCTGCTTTCCATATTTCACCGTTGCGATATCTTTGCAGGAATTTGCATATCATTAGATCCTATGTAGTTTTCAATGTTTAGTATAACACAAGTGTAATATTGAAAAGTAAGTAGCTTAAAAATTCTTCTTTTAGTTACGCTTGTCTTTACCTTTTCTACTTTTTTTTGATGAAAAATGTAAGCATCATCCAGGCACTACTTATAAAATCTCCACCATCTCCCCCTCCTTTTTCATCCCCTAGGCACCGCGGCAGGAAGTGAAGATGACACCGAAACTCCTGTCACCTTCGAGAGTACACTCTGACATCTTGATCTAATAGAGACCTTGATTGTCAGTTGTTTCAGCTGCTCTTTAGCCACTGAGTGGCTCTCTTGTTGCTCAAATCAGCCTGTATTTATAGCAGCAGGTGGTTTCCAGGCACTGAACACCAAACACATTTCCCTTGCCCTGCTGTGTGCATTCATGCTCTATGAACTTTACACCAGAGCTGCTTTAGTGTCGAGCTTAAACTGAACATTTATTTAGATATTCTGTAATTAGCATGAGGCAATTAAACAGCAATTTACATTTTTTGTAAATTGGTAATGTTTTTGTCATATTCCAAGTATCCAGTGGTTCTAGTCCCTATTTTCAGCAAACAGTACTTAAACTGAAATGGTAGTGCTTAACATAAGGATGTGTTTTACAAACTGGTGAGATGGTGTGTGATTGAATGGATTTTTAGAGGAAGCCATCCAGAATCCATTTTTAAATCTTTTTATTTTAATGCTGTATGTTTCTGATGGGTTTTTTTTATGTTTGTCATTAGTGTGGGTGTGGATAATTTTTGATTTAGCTTACAACTCAGGAGATCTTGATGTCCCACTTTATTTAAATCTATACAGAATGCTGCTTACATTCTGACAGACTCAACCTCATGCACTGTGGTATAAAATCCCACATCAACTTTTGAAGTTTATCTTGAACTTTAATGTGATTGTATTTTTTTTTAGAGATTATGAACAAATTTTATATGACGGTTAAGTGTTAGTTTGTTTTTTTTACTACAGAAATATGCAGTGTGCTGTTTTTAATTTGTTTACATTTTTATTATGTAAATGAAAAGATTACAAAGACACTATTTATGATGAATTTGTAGTATTAGATTTTTACCAAATAAATAATCACATTTTCACAAAATTGTCTTTTTTATTTATACATATAACCAAACAATATAGCTAAATATTTTATTAATTTGACATCCTGTGCAGCTGCAGATTTGTTTTGATTTTTCAGATTTTTTTCACATCAATTTATCTCTGAAGCCAAATTAAAATCCATCCAAACTGAGAAGCTAAACAGCTGCTTTATAACTTCAGCTCATCCATTATGTCCCAAAAGGCATGCACACAGGTGTCTTTTCTTTCAAAATTAAAATCTATTCACATTAGAAAAACTCCTGGAGCATTGCTTTGTTTTAACGTTGTAATAAAAACACTCTTAAAACATTCCCAATTATTGCTGAGAATTTTCAACTGTGTTGAAATGTCCAACAGCTTCTCGTTAAAGCCCCACCCTAAGGGTTTAGGGAAGAATTACTTTATGCATTACCCTACCAACTGTTTTTGGAGAGGCAGAACAGGTTGGGAATAAAACCAAAATAAATTATCCTGACTTCTAAATTGGAAATGCAACCAACACATTGCTCCCCAATGCAATGGAGCAAGAGCCAGAATGTTGATGCAAACTCGTTATAACAAAAGGCTGAGTCTCTGTTGCCAATTATACAAAGTTCTGCAACTTGACAAGTTAACGACAAGATGATTCCTTTCTATTTATTCCATTACCATAACACATAATGCTTTAATGCTCATGAAATATGGAAAATACCATGTAAATCTGAACTTTTGACTGGTGGTGAACATCAAACCCATGAAGCTCATACTCTTTGTATTTTATTAAAACGTCCAGAGCAGCCTAAGCTGATTATATTTACTGTTGCAGCACAGACGCTTAATGCAATTTTAGAATGAAATTAAATAAAAGGCAACAAGGACATGAGTTAAAAGGGACATTAACTTAAATTTTCAGCTTAAGGTACATGAAGATTTTCAAAGTATTGAAAAAGAAGGTGAGGTTCTGCCAACTTAAGCAACTGAATTACTCATGATCGGTTCTATTAACATTTAGTATGAACAACTTAGTCTCGCAAACATTAACAAACATGAAGTTATTTATAAATAGAGAACTAACTGTAAAAACCAACATTAGGTGTGAAAATATTTTTTGCATCATACTACAGGAAGTATTCTGCCAAAAAGCCAAATGCAGTGAATACAGCAACTCGAACAGAAAAGTCTTGTTGCAGTTCTGAAACCTCAACAGCACAGTGGCTTGAAATGTTTCAACACAACAAAACTCATAGCAATAAATGTCTATGAACAAATCAAGAATCTACAGTAAGTATCCCATACAGTATGAATACATACATTCATCATTACATACATGATCTATCAGAAAATATACTACACCTCTAAAGTGTTGTGGTAAAAGCAATTTGGCACTCAAGCTGGCAAATGGTCTAGAAACAACTAAATGAAGGCATACAAGGCAAAATGTTACATGCAAGTTGGACTAATAAATTGGGTATTTCATTTAAACAACCATTATACCGAGTGGAACAAACACCAGCCGTCACGCTCCAGGTCACATTATAAGAAGGTATCATAAAGTTAACGCTTTGGGTTGTTCCATTAAAGTGGTCCCAGTGAAATTGAATTTAATCCCAACGTATAGAGTCAAACACTTTTAAAGTCATATATAAACAATTGTGTATCTAAATGAGAAAATCAATGAGAGCTTGACTAAAAAAACAAAACACAAAAAAATCCACAAAACTACCCCAACTAGAAAAATTCAATGGACTGCATTTTATAAGGAAAACAAAATACCAGGAAAAGATGAAGTACAGACTAGTCAGATGTAAATGGTCAATTATAGTATCTTCTTTTTGAGGATAAGAGGTCCCACGTTGTCCCCGGTTAATTCGTTGTGCTTTAAGTGTGACCTGTCACAAACAGGAAACTAAAAACAGGAAACAACTTTATTTTAGTGAATCAGAAAGTTGCATAAACTCCTAATGATACTGTATCTGTCTTAATATGGCAATATAACAGCTTTTTAACTTTCATCACTTCAGAATGCACGACAAAACACAGGCTCACTTGTCACTGCAGGTTAGCTTGTATAGGATTCTACGGTCAAAGCCAAGAAATCAACTCACAGTTTTGGAGCGCCAGCATCGACAGTAACACACATTTGCGCTGTTCAAGTCCTCAATGTCTATCTCGTTGACCACTCTGGGGTTCTCTTTCTGGATCTTCAGGTTGATCAAGCTGTCTCTTTGCTTTTTTTTCTTAGGCAGGAACGGACGAATGGTCAGGTAGCCCAGCAGGGCCAAAATGCCAAGGAGAGGCAGCAACCGGAGCCACTCAGACACTGTGGACATACATAAGTAACTGACTTCAGCATTCAGGCTGGAGCACAACTGGAATGTATGCTAAAGCCAGTTTTTATGCCTCTCTGTACCTTATACAGGGCTGTAAAAAAGTATCTACCCCTTGAGATTGGTTTTTTTCTTAATCAAATGGCTCAGATCGTCTTGCAAATATTAATGGAGACACATATAAACCAGCCTTACCCAATAAACAATTCAGTTGCACCCAAATAACAACTGGTTGTGCCACTTTTAGGGGCAACAACTACAATCGTTTGTGAGTCTTTACATTTCTGTGTAGGATATTGGTTCAGTCTCTATGCAGAATTAGTTTTAACTTAACCACATTTGAGTACGCACAGATTGTTTTAGATAATGCAAAGGCACTCAATCAAGTTAAAGTGGCCTAGTCAGACTGAGCAAAACTTCCCTTCTGTATTTTTTTTTTATAACCACTGACCCATTTCATCGCATACTTGTGCGAATTAGATCACTGTCCTGCTAAGTGCTTGAGTCATGATGAACTGATGGCTGGATAATCTCCTGGAGAGCTTTAAAAAATCAGTCCATCCATCCATCCATTTTCTGCACACCCTTGTCCCTAATGGGGTCGGGAGAGGTGCTGGTGCCTATCTCCAGCGAACGTTTCGGGCGAGAGGCGGGGTACACCCTGGACAGGTCGCCAGTCTGTCACAGGGCCAGTATGAAAAGCTCTGTTCAAAAACTTTCTAATATTTCTTCACTAGTTTTTGCCCATTGAGTATCATCAAGATTTTTTTTTTTGCCAAATATGAGCTTTGGTGTTCTTTTGTTCTTTTTGGCCGGCAGTGATTTAAAATGGCTTGTACTTGTATCACACTTTATCAAGTCTATAAGACCCCAAAGCATTTACACTGCATTCAGTCACACACCCATTCACATGCTGCTGAGCTACTAGACTAATACATCTAAAAAAATAGAATATTGCATAAATGTGCAGTATTTCTTGCCAGTTATCTTTGAAAGTGAAATTATATATTATCTCGAATCTTCACACATAGTGATATATTCCAAATCTTTAAAAAAAATTACATTACTTTGAAAAAGGTCAATATTGTTAAGTGGTGGTGTCACACCCTAATCAGCTAATTAACTCAAAACACCTGCAAAGGTTTCCTAAGCATTTGAACAGTCTATTTCTCTCTCCAGGTCAGTAACCTACACAATCACAGAGAAGACTGCTAACTCGATAGATGTCCAGAAAACATTCTTCACAACCAAGAGAGGCCACAAAAGGTCCATGGTGAAGAAGCTGGTTGTTCAGAGTTCTGTATCCAAGCATATTAACAGAAAGTTGAGTGTAAGGAAGAAGTGTAGTAGGAAATGGCGCACTAGCAAAAGGGAAAACCCCAGCCTTGAGAGGATTGTTAAGCAAAATCAATTCCAGAAGAGCCACCACACAAATACTAAACATGGGTTAGAGATGCTACATTCCCTGTGCCAAGACACTCCTTAACCAGAGACAATGTTAGAGACATCTTCCATGGGTTAAGGAGAAAAAAAACTGGACTGCTGCACAAAGGTTCCAGAAGTACAGTTAAGCAATATGGCTGAAAACTTATCACGATATAAGCATTTCGTACAGGTCAAATTCAATAATTATGGATTAGTTGTTTGTTATAAATATCTGAAACACTGCCAAACTGGTGACATGACCTATTTTGAAGCAGTTATGAGGCACAAACCTTGGGATGTCCAAGTATTTTCTTTTGACGTTGATCTTTTGTCTAACGTGATATACATTATCGATTTATTACCCAGGCCTAGTCCAGAGTCCTGTTTTCAGGTAAACTATGTAAATTCTGCATTTAATTTGGAAATCAAGATCCTAGAGTATGAAGGAAGAGGCCTAGAATCTATTCGCACTGCTTCAAGTCCAGTGTGAAGTTTCCACAGTCAGTGATGGCTTGGGTGCCGTGTCACCTGCTGGTTCTGGTCCACTGTGTGTTCAGTCAATCCAGCCGTCTGCATACGGCATTAGATCATTTGATGCTTCCCTCTGCTGACAAGCTGCATGGAAATGTTTGCTTCATGCAGGATATGGAACCTGCCCACACTCCCAAAGGTACCAAAAGCCGGTTCAATGACCATCAAAGTCACCTGACCTGAACCCCATAGAAAATCTAAGGGCTGTTATCAGGAGGAAAATGAGAGGCACCAGACCCAGCAAGGCAGATGACCTGAAGACAACTATCAAAGCAATCTAGGCTTCCATTACACTTACAAAGTTCCACAAGCTAATTGCCTCCATACCACGATGCACTGATGCAGTAATTCAGGCAAGGCGAGGCTTAAAGTACTTTTCAGAAGTCTGACATTTGTTTCTAAAACATCATTTTATTAGTCTAATAGGATATTCTAATTCACAAAAATTTGGGTTTTCTTTACCTATAAGTCATCCATCCATCCATCCATTTTCTAACACCCTTGTCCCTAGGGGGTCAGTAGTGGTGCTGGTGCCTATCTCCAACTAACGTTCCGGGCGAGAGGCGGGGTACACCCAGGACAGGTCGCCAGTCTGTCGCAGGGCACCTACAAGTCATAATCATTAAAACGGCAAAAAAATAAAAAAAATAAAGGCTTGAAATATTTCACATTATGTGTAATTAATCTCTATAAAATATCGGTTTCACTTTCTGAGATAGCTGGCAAGAAATATTGCACTTATTGCAGTATCCTAATTTTTTGAGATGTAGTCATTCACCCTTTTATGCACACATTCACACATTGATGGCTTTATTGCAGCCACAGCTGCCCAGTGGCAGTCTGACAGCAATTTAGACCCTGAAGCTCTCCTCGTCTCTGTCTTTTTGCTGAATCCTGAACACTGACCTTGACTGAAGCAAATGAGGTCTGCAGTGTTTCAGACGTCATTCTGGGATTTATTGTAATCTCTTGGATGAGTCGTCAAAAAGCACTTGAAGGAGTTTTGTTGGCCAGCTACTTCTGGGAAGGTTCACCATAGTTACATCAGAATAATGACTCTTACTGTGGCTCACTGAGTGGTTTTATAACCCTCTCCTAAGTGAAACATATCAATGACTTTGTTTCTCATCTGTTCTGGAATTTATTTAAATAAATAAATTATATTTAAGAAGAAATGACACATTTTCAAAGAAGAAGAATAAGCCATTACTTTTTTACCTAACACTTTGCTTAGCTAAACTTTTTCCCCTTAATGATTAAATCAGCATTTAAAATCTGATTTTTGTATTTACACAGGTAATGTCTGTCTGACATTAGAACTTGCTCGATCTGAAACATTTGAGTCTGTAGCTGTGCATAACTAGTGGATACATGCCCACTAGTTATGTACTAGTGGGCAAAACTACATCTGGGCATAGCTACATCTGCAGATCTGGGCATAGATACATCTGCAGATCTGGGCATAGATACATCTGCAAAAAAGATGCTTCTACATGTTCTATTACAGAACTGAGGTTTGGGGCAGAGAGAGGGGGGTATGATGTGTTGGCATGCAAACAGAGGCTACTTCAAGATTTTTTTTTAACCAATTCATCTATGTGATGCATTAAAGTATTAAAGTTTCAGCTTCTATGGATCTTAGGTAATAAGTAAAAACAGCTAAGTACTTGTGGAACAGGAAAAAATGTGAATTAATTTTTTCTTAGATTTGAAATGTAATACCTGTAGGTCAAATAACCAGCTAAGCAGATAAACTGTGGGGTTAGTTTGACGAAACCTACTTTTCCCTTTCCTACACTGAACAACAGCTGACACTGACACAAGAATAATATTAGAACTGAATGCCTTTTTTTTTAGCTTTTAATATTTCTTTTTTCTTGTTTTATTTTTGCTTGCGTTACCATTTCTACTTATTTAAATAGATGCTTGGAAGATTAGTACTTGTAGATCTGACTAAAAGCTGCATGCTGTCCTGGTTTTAAAGATCCTTTTTTTGTTGAATAACTAGTAACTCCATCAGCAAACCATTATGTTTGATGTCCTCCCTTTTGCATTTTTCAACACCATGAATTGTCCAGGCCAGGGTATTACTGTCTATAATAACTCATGATTTGCATGCCAATAATATATTCAGCCTGTTGGATAGAGTCCACAGAGTCCTGACTGAAATGATTGTGTCCAAGATGCTGAAGGTCACAGGTAGTTCTAAGCATTATTATGACACATTGAAATCATAATGCGTTTTTCTTTTACATTAAACTCTAGGTTTACCTATCACATAAAGTTCCAGTTCATTTTTAGTATACACATTTTAAAGAACACACTACAGAAAATAGCAATTGCTATTGCAAATTTAATATTGCAGTCAAAAAGGACCAATTTGCTGCAATAGATAGGATAAAATATTTAATGATCTATAATATATTTTGTCAGTTGAATAGGATTTTACTGTCCTCTGTCAAAATAAACTGTCTAAATAGATTAGACGCAGTGGTGGAGAGATTGTGGTGATAAGGAAAAAAGCATGTGGTGTGGTGATGACAAAAAAAATGTCTCACAAATTATCAGTGATATCACACTGTTATGTCCTCTTTTCAGCCCTACTTTTAAAAAGAATTGAGGTAAAAAAAAAAGTTATGCAAAATATCTTAAACAAGGACTTATTGAAACACACATTGGTGTAATTTAATGGGTTGGCAGTCAGTCAAATGGAAATGAGATATAAATTTACAAGATCAATTCCTAAACTTTTAGTCAAGTCTTTCCCTCATTTTATAATGCATAACAACACACCCTGCCATCATGTTCTTACAGGATATCAAATCTATTCTTTTTAACGAGCCCAAAAACAACTACTGCTAGCCAAAAGTGAAATTTAAACCAAAGACCCAAAACGGGGCAGCAAAGTCTCTACGTTGCAGATCATGTTAATTTTTTCATCGTTACCAACAGAAGCTGCTTTAAGTTCCTCAGCCCTGAGATGAAGTTATGTAACTCGTGAGATAAACTACATTATGCACTACTCTTCCTGTATTTCTCTAAGCGCTGTCTAGGGTTTGACATTATTGGACACAGCGTAAGCAATGTGCTGGTAAAGTTGTGATGCCCTTGCAGGCTACTGATCAGAGCTGAGTGCTAAGTGTGAACTGCCCCCGAACAATTCACGAGTTCATCCTCACGTTACAACCACCGCGGCTGCCGTAAATTACCTGTTAACCTCGCGAAACCTCCAATAGTCTCCGGCAGCGGCAGCTTCTTCAAGTAGGCCGGAAGCTGCACTTTTATTATCTTTGAAATTGTTTCTAAAACCATCTTGAGTTGCTCGGCAGGGCCGGGTTTTGAGTTTGACTTGGGCAGTTCCTGGGGATCGTTTGTGTCACTGCGCTGTTTTCTGAGCGCAGCGCGACGCCGGTACGTAAACTTAGGTCACCAACAACAAGAGAACGAACAAAACTGGCCGTAAATGGGTTTAGAAATTTGCGTAGAGGTGACACGTGATCTTAGTTGACGGCCAATCAGCGTCAGAGGAGTTGGTGGCTCGTGATTGGGTAAATTGAATTGAGCAAAAAGAGGAAGGGTAGGTTGAAAATAATTTTTACATGAATGTAGAACATAACAGAAAATTATAGAATGTCAAAATATTTAAATGTGTTAAATATAATATCCCAATAAATTAGGATATGATCAATAATTGGTTTATTTATATTGCGTATGAGGTCGTGTTTATTTTTTTGAACATGGATGATTATGACTTTGTGAAAAGCCCAAAATTTGGTTTCTCACAAGGTTAGATTTTACATCGGAACAATAATAAAAACGGATACAGAAATGTGTTGTGATCATGTTATTTCCCACCCTGTCACAACTGACAGTTATATTACATCTTAGCACTTAATCCGAAGTTGAAAGATACAGCAGGGCTAAAAATGACTTTTCCTTTCCACTTATCTTTTCATTATGCGGGGAGAGCTCTCTGGGAACTGCTTGCGTCTTCAGAAATAAACTTGGTCTCAGTGTCCTTGTGAAGGATGTCAATGACTGTGCACTAGAAACTGTTAAGTCATCAGTCTACCCAAAGATTGTTTATGCAATATTATGTTCGTAACACATCATTTATTTTATTTATTTTTAATCCTATTTATTAGTTTTATGCTATATATAATATAATGTATTCACATTTTCTATTAAATAGAATTTTGAAGGTTTATTAGTTTCAGTGACATAATCTAAACTGATGGTAATTATCATGCAATTTAGTCAAACTCTGTTGACCAAATTATGCCATGTAGTTTCTTGTGGAAAGCAAATCAGCACATGCAAATCTACTCCTAAATGTTACAGGTGGTAATTTCTTTATTTCTGCTATGTTTTGTTTTTTATTTGTATGCAGAAATAAATATGCTTGCTATATGATATATTGTCAGTTATAGTGCATAGTCTTCAAATTGACATGAGTTGTTCCCAATTAAACTCAGCTTAGGACTGTAGTAAATGTCACACACTAGAATGAAAACTGTTGCTCAGTGCCTAAAGACTACCTATAGTAGCATATGTGAATACTGTATATGAACAGAGAAGTGTTCTAAAAAACAAACAAACAAAAGCGATTTCACTGCAATGTGTTTAGTCAGTATAAAAGAGATGACAAGACTTTATATATGAGTTATTTGGAGATAATCTTTGACCCCCTAGGGACAGCCAGTGAACTACGTAGGTCATGCAATGAGAAAATAGCAAATTAATGCAAATGATGAGCTGATGCACAAGAACAACCAAGAGATTCTGAGAACAATTGAGACTAAAAAAAGATTTAGAAAATATATATTAAGATAAACATTATCGGTATAGGTACTTGTCAAAAATTTAACCTTTAGAATATATTATTTACTACTTAGAAGTGGCATTTCATAGGTGTATTAATAGATTTTGTTTCTGCGTTTATGAATATATTTTAAATGTATTTTGCCTGCTTCAAAGACAATTAAGTAAAAGGAGAGATAATCACCTGAATATCCGTTTGTTGTTCACACACAAAAGAAATGCCACGGCTTAGTTATCTGTTTCACTGTTATTCATGTGACTTTTACTAAAAGTCGTCTATGAGGTCGAGGCGCCCTCTAGAGCTGAAGTCGAATTCTCTCTCGCTAATAATCTGTCACGGACTTCAATACCCAGAGTGCACCCTGAGTGAAAGACTCGAACTGTCTTGCCTGTAGGAAAAATGACCAAATTTATGCTTGTGTTCATTTCGATATCCAATAAACAACTTTTTAAAGAAATAAAATGTTGGTTATTCATTAATAATAATTTTGTGTTTATTGTGATTAAGACAAATCTATTTTCAAGCTTGTTGGTACTATTAAGTTTCACTGGATCTTTTGAAGTCAGCTAAATTCTACGTACGAAGTCCTTAGCCTGTGGTGTCATTGCTGAATGACCGAAGATGTCTCATAGCAGGTTGTTTGCCAGGCTGCTTTGTAAGTATTTTATTTAAGTGCGGGTTTGCTCGCTTGGGAGATTTAGGAGTTTAGTTATAGTACCGCAGAATGTGTGCGCTGGTGTTTTTCTGAGGTTTACGGACAACTCTACACTGACACCTGGGTTAGCTTTCACTGAGCGCTCAAAGTCAGACACATCAGCCGCTGAAGTAATATGGGGAATCTCTCTTGACAGTTAGCCAACTTGCTTAGTGGTCAATTTGTAGTTAAGAAACCCAGATTCACTTCTATAACAATGTTGTTTCTACTTGACCTGACATGTTCTGAAAAGTCAGCGGGGTGTAACTGCTTTGTTCCAGCAACTCTTGTAGAAATGTCAAATTTAGCCAGATACTTAGCTGTTTACAGCAGTATTGTAGCAACTCTTTATGTTAGCCATAAGGTTTGCTCAACAGATGCATATAGTTTGATAGCATTACCAACATATAACACTGTGTTTGTCAAAGTCATAGTTATATTATCAAACTCGTATTGTCTCTTTGAACTTTGCACAGTGACATTGTTCAGCTCTGCATGAAACTCTGGAAGCAGAGCAAAGTTCAACCACTGAGCTGCAGCAGCTGCTGCTGCTCTCTGCTGCAGGCAATTAACGCGGCTACACACGCAGACTTCAGAAATACGTTTTGTCAAATACTGTTTATAACCCTACATGTTTTTCCACAGTTTGTCGCCTCAAATTAATCCATAGAGCACTTATCTAACGTCGCACAAAATTAGGATTTAATAGTGAAGTACAAGAAAAAATTATGCATGATACATTTTTCAAGCCTTTTTAAGCATAAATCGAAAGCGTTGTATATTTTTATTCTGTCAATGCTGAGTCAATATTTGTGGCAGCCAACAAGTATAGGTGCACATTGTTTGGTCCTCATCTCTACAAGCACTTCACATTCACTTAGGCAAACTTTCACACATTCTTCACCTAGTTGAATGAAATTGGATGGAATCTGAATTTTTTTTAAAGTTGTAATATTTAGGTGTAGGCATTGAATGGGTTTAACCTTGGACACTGACTGGGTCTTCCATGCACATGAATATGCTGTTATCTAAACCATTTCATTGTTTAAGGCTTTTATCCTGATGCCCATCAACTGTGACCAGGTTTCCTGTTACTGTGAAAGACAATCATCCCCACAGCATGATGCTAACTTCACCATGTTTCACGCCTTGTGTTTAATGTGTTCAGGGTGATGTGCAGGGTGAGCTTTCGGCCTTTCCAAAGCATTTTGTAAGTAGGTCAGAAAGTTTGATTTTAATCAGACCAGAGCAGCATCTTCCTCATATTTTCCATGTCCCCTACATGGATTGTGGCGAAGATTAAGTGGGACTTTTTGTAGTGGGACTTTTTTTAGCTTTCTTTTAACTGTGGCTTTCTTCTTGCTTATCTTTGATTAAAAATACGTATTTGTGCTGTGTGTTACTGATAGTTATCCTGTCAACAGATTCTCCCACCTGAGTCATGGATCTTTGTAGCTCCTCCAGTGTCAGCATGGGCTTCGCGGCTTATTCTCTGTTTAATACTCCTGTTGCTCTACCTGTCAGTTTAGATGGATGATGAATGTGTCTTAGTGGGTTTCTAGTTGTGCAACGCTTCTTACCTTTCAAGATAACAGATTAAACAGTGTTTATTAAGACGTTCAAAGCTTAGTTCTTTATTATAAACTAACTTTGTTTTAAACTTCTCCGCAGTGTTCTCTCTGATCTGTGTGCTATGACTTCTTAAGACGATTTATTATACTTTGTATTTAGGGGTAAGAGAGTAAGCAGGACTAAATGCAAAGGCATGTCACACTTTTCAGGTTGAAAAGTTGAAAATAATAAATTGAAAAAACAAGTATAAATTTTATTCCACATCAGAGTCATGATGTGGTTTGTCACATAAAAACCTAATGATTTGCATCAAAGTTTAATGCGGTAATGATATATCACATGAAAATGTTCAAGGAGTTAGAACACTTTTTAAAGGGACAAATATAAAGTGCAAAGAAGAAAAAATATTGATTGTGGGGGAAATGACAGTGACCATATAATGAAAATAACTTGAGACATTTGAAAACGTCTTCATTAATACAGAAAGATTGATATCTAACTTTATGCTTGCAGCAACCTGAGTCCTTCCTATTTTGGTGATTGATTGATATATTTTGCTTAATGCCTAATCTCTAAGAAAAGCTGGTATTGCACACAACTGCAATCACAAATACTTAACTATATAACATTTAAAACATTTTTAAAAGTCTATATTTTTTCTGCTCTATTTAGTTCCACCCAGCTGTTGTAAACACTGGGGCTGACCATTAGCTTCTGTTTTGGCTCATTGAGTTTATAGAGTGGTTTGGTCAGAGTGAAAACTTTTAGGCTGCAAAAAAAATATTTGTTTTTTTCCAATATTGTTTAATAAAGTAGTTTATGAAATGTCAGGAAGCAGGGGGGGAACAAAGGCCAGCGCTCATTCCCAGAGGTTGCAATGACATTTCAGAAGCTCATGCCGACAAATGGGTTTGCTCTATAAGTAGCTAACATGATTAACTGATTTAACTTTATTTTGCTGATTTCATTTCATGAGTCAACACATGTTATCAAGTCATGTGCTTCCTCCATTCATTAAAGCATCACATTATATGCATTGAAATGGTTAAATCAGTTGAACTGGTGGACTGCAGAGTGATGAGGTTAGGTCTACCCCACATCGGTTGTGAAAACATCTCATTGCTTCAGAATTAAATGGTCGGATTTAAGATTTGGAGCAGTTGTGAAACTGAGCTCCTGTTACATAAACACACATGCACACACATACTTTGTAAGATCAGTATCTCGTGCTCTACAGATTATTGACTTGTTAGCAGCTCCACTGCAAAAGCAACCCAGTAAATATGTTCAATTCTAAATACTAAAGATGGTTTTGATTATAGCTTCTGAAAATGGGAGCCATTAAGTCTGCAGAAAGCTGGTAGTGTTGCTCAGAGAAAAGCAAGAGTGATATTTGTTGAAACACTGCAGAGTATTCGGGTTTGATTATTCTCCTTGAAATGAAGTAAAACTTTAATATTTTATTGTTAAACAAAACGTGGACTGTCTGAATGTTGGATAAACTCTATTTTATTGAACTGAATGTTTTCCAACCAGAGCTGTGAAAAGCTTTGTTGAATAATGTCAGCTTGTGTATTGATGTCTTTCACCTGATTGCTCCCTGTGTTGCTTTTCTTCTGTATTGATCCAACAGTGCAGCAGAGTGGAGTCAGACACTGTTATACAGGGAGCAGAAAGAACCTCTACATCAACAAGAACACGAAGGTCATCTGCCAAGGTTTCACAGGAAAGCAGGTTTGTAACCACAATTCGTCTGGATTCTCGTTTCACATCACTTTAGTTACATGCAACTCTGTAGTAAAGATTCAGCTTTTCAAGGGAGCACGAACCTTTAATATTTGCATTTTATAATTAGTGGATGGAGATGATTATTTTTCCCTCACTCCTTTGTGTTTCCACTCACCAGCTGGTTGTCTATTTAGCAGCTCTGCCTTTAAAACAAGATGTCTAATGTTACACACTATCAAAGGTTTAATTTAGTCTCAAACACCATTGTTGTGCATAAAATCAGATAAAATTGAAGTAGAGTTTTTGTTTAATTTTTTAACAGACTCTGTGAGTTAGCTGTCAACGAGAGTTAGAATCATGTGGGCATTGAATCTGGGCTTTATCGCGTTTCCTTAATCATGAGCAGGGTTTTTGTGCATTGATATGAGGTCATGTTTAAAAAAAAAATCATTTTTTACTCTGCCTTTTTTTCTTCCCAGCAACAAGCCTTGAGCACGCTTTCAATTCATAAGTCGATGGTAATAAATCTGAAACGACAGATTGTTTATTCCTGAAGTGAATCTGTAAGAGAGGAAAAGCTGAGGAGAATCTCATTAAACAAGGCGGGGATGATAAAAGTCTTGACAAAGTGTGCTCAATAAGCCAGAAACCTGGTTTCCATAGATTCATATCCGCCCTCTGTCCTTTAGCACATTTGTTTCTCCAGCTTCTCATCTGGGGTTGTTAAATATAGTTCCAGTGAACACTCCTGGTAATTAAAGGAAGAGACCAAATGAAGCAAGTGCTATTGGGTGCACATGACCATGTCCTTCTGCCTTGATAAGCAAGCAATTTTTCAAAAATTATTATCCCAACATTTTGGATAGTAATGAGTGCCAAAAACAGCAGCGTTAGCAGGGTGAAGGAATCTATTACACATGGAGGTGAAAATGCTGATGCATGGCTTCCAATTCTACATAATAGGCCGGTTATCATTTTTGCATTAAGGTCATTTATTTCCACTTGTAGTTTCTGCTCGTCCTGCTTTGCCTACATTGTTTCATCTTTGCTTCTATTTAACTGACTTCATCCTCTGAGGATTAGTGTGGCAGAAAATCAGCTTCGATCAAGTGCATGCACCAGTTATCTATGCACATAATTTATGGACCAAACATTTTTTCTGTTATATATCTAATTGGGTGCTTCTCTTTATCATTTTTTTAAATTGACTTTTAGTTCAAATGATCTTTCAAAGTGCTAATTATTTGAGCAGGAAGTAGTAATGATTCCCCAAGTTTGCAATAACAGCCTTCACCTCATGCATACATCACATCTAACTTTTTTCGGCAGCCTTAAGGTGTGAAAGATATTTTCCTCAGCAGAAAAAGTGACTGACTTTCTTACAATATGTTGTGTTTTTTTCTCTTCAGTAAGCATTTCTAAAAGCTATCTGAGGTTTTAACCAGACATGCACTAATCTCTGGCAGAGGGATTGATGCATCTCTTGTTGGAGGCTACTTGTTCTATTCTATTTTCTGTTGAAACTGGGGCTGCTATCAAAGAACCTGCCATTAATGTTTTATTTAAAAAAAATTTTTTTTGCATCACAGTCCTTAGGAGAAAATAGGGAATCAGCAAGTTATACAACAGAAGTAAGAAAGAAAAAGAAAAAAGCTTGGAAAAGCTTGATACTTGTCTCTCTTTTGTTTTTTCTAGTAAAGTACAACAGATGATGAACTGAGTCAGTGTGACAACTTCTCATTCTGATACAAGGCAACCCTTTTCATAAAAAGTATTTTCTTACGTTTGGTTTCACTGCACTTTAACATTCAAGTTCCTGATGAATCAGGAGGAAGAGACTGAGAAGGTGTATTTGAGGTAATTGCTAACTTTTTATATTCAGTAGGTAAGAGTCAGAAAATTTCCCCCTGATGTGTTCTAATAAATAAATAAATAGGTGATATTCTGAAAAACCTATATTCCCCTTTATTTATTAAGTGCAGTTGAACTAAGAGTACAAACTGTTTTCAGTCTAATAAATCAACCTGCAGCATGTGCTTTGACACATACTGCAGGTTGAGCTTTGGTGAAGAACATGCCTTAAAAACATAAATAGGGATATGTCAGCCGGATTCAAAACTACTACCTGTAGTAGTTATTATTTGTTATTTGTTTTGTGTCCCTCACAAAGAAAATCTGTCAAACTCAGAATTGACAGGTCAGAGCTCAAAGTTTACTGGAATTCCACATCAGTCAGGATGACACGAGCAGGGTGTATTGAATTCTATTGAAAGACGACAAAACCTGAAGCTCAGCTGAGTCTGTGTGACAGATATAAAGACAAATGGGCTTTTTTTTGAGTTTCTTTCCAGACTGAGGGAGATGATCTCACATTGCTACTATCTGTTTATTTTTACGCAAGGAGAAGTCCTTGAGCTGTACATAAACTTTTAAAGTGTCAGGAATTAAAATTCCCAAAATGTTGCAGTACTGCTGTGACTCTTCCTCTCCGGCGTCTACGATAGTGACAGCATGTGAAATATTCTCACAAAGTCTCTTTGGTGTGAAATATTTTACACCCAGTGCCGATGGGGAATATCCAGGCTGCTTTTTTAATTTGTTTTTCAAATGTTCTGCCAGGAGATTAAACTAATATCGCACCATTATTTATTTGTGAAGGACATTTCGATTCCTCCTCACTAAATAAATTTTCTGCTAGCTTCATCTTCTCCTGGTTGTACCCAGCTCCTCAGGTGATTAATCCTGGGTGGAAGCATATTTTCTCCTAAACATGTCTGCCATGATATCTCAATGGGGACGCTCTAGAAGTGGCTGCATCCCAGTTCATCACTCACACCTGCACACTAATTCCTGCTTCTTCCTGTCTGGTAGGGAACATTTCACAGTCAGCAGGCTGTCGACTATGGCTCACAGCTTGTAGGAGGAGTTTCTCCTGGGAAAGGCGGGAAGACGCACCTCGGCCTGCCAGTCTTCAACTCAGTCAAGGAGGCAAGTCGTTTTTTAAATAAAAAAAAAGAAAAACAAACAAAAAAATATATTTTAATTATATTTTTAATGAAAAAGCATGGTTAATATGGGCAGTAAGCCTCCAGCCCATGATGACTTATTTATACAAGTATGTAACATTAGGTGGCACTGTTTGATAACCTCAGAATTTCCCAACATCTTTCATTCATTGTTTCAGGCAAAAGAGGGTACAGGAGCCGAAGCGACTGTGATTTATGTACCTCCTCCGTTTGCGGCCGCCGCCATCATCGAGGCAATAGACGCAGAGATACCCCTGGTGGTGTGCATCACTGAGGGAATCCCCCAGCAGGACATGGTGAAAGTCAAACATAAGCTCCTGCGTCAGAGCGCCACCCGCCTCGTAGGCCCCAACTGCCCAGGAGTCATCAATGTAAGCGCACACACAGACGCTCGATGATGCCAATGCCTTTTTATGTATACGTTGTGTAGAATAGAGATACAAGTACAAACTGCATCACATGGATTGGCAGGTGCTTTATATTCAGTGGATAGATGGGCTTTAATCTAAAGTTGAAATCTGGTGACTTATTCATTTAATTTATTGCAAAGATCTGACTAAGGAGATAAAATTTGCTTCATGTAATTTTTAAGACAGAAAAAATACTGCCAGCTATATAGAGAAATATTTTTAGTGAAAAAAAATTAAACTTGCACTTGAGAGCTTGACATCAAGTTGGCATTTTGAATTTATTGTAAAAAAAAAAAAAAAAAGGTAATTTCTTCTGCTTTTTTTACAGCCTGGAGAGTGCAAGATTGGAATTATGCCGGGACATATTCACAAAAAAGGAAGAATTGGTGAGAGCAACATACATGTATTTTGTTCCTTTTTTTAATTGGTGTGAAAATGTTCTTGATAGGATCTTTGACTTTTGGTTTAAACATAAAAATAATCTTTTTTTTATTATTCTAACAGGGTACTGGGCTCAGTTAATAGCACCCCTGCTAAAAATGTGTGAAAAGCACTAAACTAAATATTTATTTACTCTTGTTGCATAATCTCACACTGAGAACAAAAAAATCCAACAATTTTTGCAGTGTGGGAAATATTTCCTCATTAAGAAATACTTGTTTTAAACTAAATAAGCAGAGGTACAATAATCTGTACTCCTGCTGTCAATACATCTTACAACCCCCTCGTGCCAATACGACAGCTCAGTTTGTATTGCATTTGAAAAGATTAGAGCATTCCCTGAGAGACGGACCATTGTCAGTCCTCTATGCACAATCTTTCTAGATTATTCAGACCCTTGGGTCTTCTCTTATGCCCTCTTCTTTTCAGCTCTCCTCTAGGTTTTCTGTACAATTTAGATCTGGAGACAGAGAATGGAAGAAGGTTGATTTTATGTCTGGTGAATCATTTCTGCGTTTATTTACACGTGGATTTTGAATCCTTTCATGTTAAAAGACCCAATGATGGACCCTATTCCTAATGATGGGCATGAGTTGCCTTTTCATATATTCATCCTGGAATGTTTGTTGGTTCCAGTTGAAGTCCCACCAGAGTTTAGCAAAATCCAAATGTTTAAATATTTTGGTGGGACAAAAAAGACTTTTGACAGAATCTGGTGGATACTATGGAGATGTGGTGACCGCAAGATGCCACTCTTTGCTTCAGTTTTCCAACACTGAAGTTTGGAGATGTTTTTTTTTTTTTTTTTTACCTCCCGTACCATTCAGATCGCTTTGAATGGGTCGCAAGATAAATATGGGTACTCAACAAGCCTAGTAGCTAAAAGAAGCACTTAACAGCACCTTTAGGGCACTTTTTAATGCCCCCATTTCTCACAGATCCTTTTCCTTAGTAGAGAAACTTTTCTTTCCTGTGTGAAACCTTTTTGTCTTGTTAAAATGCGAGCCGAGACGGGGAAGTCAGTGAAGTGGACAGTTTAAAAGGTCATGACCCAGACATGTCCTCCTCCTGCAACAACCTTTAAATGGCTGGCATGTGAAGGAAAAAAAAAGAAAAACACTCAATGCTAATATTTTTCTTTATACACCCCTGTGTAAAATCCCTGAAAGATCTCCTGCTGTTGACAGCTTGATAAGCGCCATGTGCAGCTGCTACCCGGTGAACCTTTACAGCATGTTGGTTTTATTAAAAATCAACTGGCTTCTCTCCAAAAACCAAACAGCAGCTGTTACCAAGCTCTGGTAATAAAAGCATTTGGTTTATTTTGACTTTGTTGCTTAAAACAATTCAGTCAAAATTAGACTAAAATAGAAATAAAACATACACATTGCATTCTGAGAAATGTTTTTAAAACTCTGTCTAAAACTTTGTGCTCATTCTAGGCATCGTTTCCAGATCAGGTACCTTGACATATGAAGCTGTGCATCAGACTACACAAGTGGGCCTGGGCCAGTCCCTCTGTGTGGGTAAGTTACTGCTGACATCATGCATAAAATGTGAATGGATTAAACTCACATCTCCTAATTTTATTACCAGTTAGCATTCAGATCTGTAGCTTGGACTTACGTTTTCTGTATGGCATCAAGGTGAGGTGAAAGTGGAACTCTATAAACATTTTTATTAGAGCTCCCTGTATTTCTCTAGAGTTATGAAATAACTTCTAAAATATCTAAAATCCTAAAAAATTACTCAAGAAAAAATGGATAGAGAACCAACAAATTTGACTGGTTTTTGAAGTGGGGCATTAATGATTTTCTTTTAAACTAAAAGGGATATGAGGAGCACATGTTCATATCTTTCATATCATTGTACCAAAGGCATTGATTTTTTTTGTTCATTTAAAATGCTCTTGCCAACTTCTTTTAGCCCCAAATTGAACACTTAAATCCCTTTTAATGTTCAAGGAACACAGTTTTGCTTGTAATGACTAAAGGTTAATAATTAAATAATCTAAAGGCTGAAATTCTTCACTAATTTATATTAAAACCTGTGAACTAATTTTTTGTGACCCAAAGATACATAATTTCACAAATGTTTTTACAAAATTGCAATTATGTAACAAACAAACCATGCGTGATCACTGTTTTGTGTTTTTAATTATTAGAATAAAGTACTTAAATTGACTTTAAATAGCGCTTTTTATAGGTCACAGTAGTTCTTGTTTAATATGGAGCTAATGTTCCATATTAAACACAATCCCATTTGAAAGTTCTCGTTCCTTTGTTTTTTATTGTAAAGATTTTAGTTAAATCCTATAATATCAAAAGATTTTCAATTCTGACAGAAACTGAACCATGACCAGGCTAATAAACATCTGCTCAGGTGTCAAATCAGTTGACTTTTCTGTATACAGATATTTGAAAACATCAACTAACAGACTGCTTGCTCGTGTTGTTATCAGAGGGAATTTTCAATGCTGCAGTCTGCAGTAGAACCCTATTTCTTAGCCAACGTCACATCGAAAAGCGTAATCACAAATCAAGCAATTAGGGCACAAACAATATTCACAGACTCGTTAATGGTAACATACTTTTGAAAACCAGAGGCATGTGCTGTCAGTCACTCAGGATGTTGTAAATATGATTCTTTTTTTTGTTGTTTTTTTTTTCTGTTTTTTTTTCTGTAGTTCACAATAATCCCTTTAGATTTTGTGAGTTTAGATGTAAACAAGCATGTAATATTTGCACAATGCTCAGGAAGGCATGCCACATAATCTGCCATGCAGCATCATGCAGATGTTCATGCCCAAATTACATCTGGATGCAAAGTTTGATGCAGCTGTTTTCATCATAACAACAAAAATGAGTTTTTATTGATCCAACATCTTTTCCTCTGGAAAAATTGTATTATGGAGCATCTTGGACATATTTAGTAAAATCCATCTGCCTTCCATCATTATTTAAACAGTTTAATTATTGAGTTTCCCTCCAGTCAGACTCTATGAAATCAGTGCTGCAACAGTGTTAGATATTATAAAGTTCATTAAGACTGTGGGGCTGTTGAGACTGTTTCAAATCTTTTGACTGTCCTTTGGGCTGCAAATTATAGTCAGTGCAAAACTTATTATCACTCTCATCTTCTTTTCTGGTCATATAATTAATTTTGTAATTAATTTTAATTACAACATTTTTACAATTTTGGATATAAACACTTTTTTCTCACAGTAGTTGCTCATAGACCCAGCAGACCAAGCTCCGCTTTAGATAGAGGATGAAAGTTCAGAAGAATAGAATGAAAACTTAACTTTGCTCATCCTTCCTTTTATCTAAATATGTCACAGATTCAGAGATGTCTGGACATGTCATTAAAAACATGGTTTCCTTTTAAATAGTTTCTTTGCATCTGTTTCCTCTGTCCTCATTTATAGAATAGTTAAATCCCAAATCAACTTTTTTTGCACATAAACTGTCTACATTGGCTTTTAAGGGTGTTACCTTCATGTTTTTGTGCAAATTTTGACATTTTCTTGTAAATTTGATTGACTTTGCAGCGCCTTGCCAAAAACCATCTTAGTGCTGCCCTCCTTGGTGACTACTGCAATTAAATGTTCCCATAAAAGAATCGCTAGATTTGTCACTTGTCACTTTAAAAAATGTTAATAAATAAAGTGATAAAGTTGTTAAGTTGGGTGAAAGTTTTCTACATGTGTCACAGAGGGGTTATAGTTACACTTTTAATACTACATTGATACTGAAAATAGCTAACTTTTAGTCTTCTTCAGTCAGTAGCAACTTCACACCAAAGAGTTGTGTTGCTCCCCTTCAGAATCCTCATGTCTCAAAAACACTTAAAAAACATAGGTAAAATTTAATTAATTAATTGTTACAGGGAAGAAAAGCAAAACATGTAGTATTGTTTTAAATTTAATTTATTTCTCATGTTATTTTCTGTTTTTGTTGTTTACTGCAATTTTTTAATTAAACTGTTAAGTATACAGTACACTTTGGTGAAGTAAAATATACTGAGTTATCTTTAAAAATAAACATTTTATAATTTTACTGGCAAAATGTTCAGTTCCTTCATTAGTGAAGACCTGATGTCACTTTATCCCAATTATTAGACTATTTGACTTCAGCCAATATTGTAAGATACTGAATATTTTTTAAAAAGTGATGTCTTTGAATAAATTGATGATTATTCCTTTAGATGATTATCTTCTGTTTTATTTTTGTTTTTTTATTTTGCAGACTGGTGGAAAATTGCCTTATGTCTTTTATTATTTTTATTGCTTATTTATAGTTTCTATTTGTTCACAAATGACAAAAGCAACTAGAAATGGACTTTTTTCTTTGTAGGTTTTTATTTTGTCAAAACAAAACAGGAAGAAAATAAATAAGCAATAAGGGAAATTTGAAAGGAAACTGGCCCTGAGCTGCTCATGCTGGCAGACAAACATGGAACAGACTGACTCCTTTTTACACCTTGTTTTGTCACCATGGAAATCTTGATTTGTTAATAATGCATTATGGGAACAGGTCCACATTAAAATCTTTCATTATTCATTATTTTAGTTTGGAAAAAAAGATTATTCAATAATCCATCCATCCATCCATCCATCTTCCTCCGCTTATCCGAGGTCGGGTCGCGGGGGTAGCAGCTTCAGAAGGGAGGCCCAGACTTCCCTCTCCCCGGCCACTTCTTCCAGCTCTTCCGGGGGAATCCCGAGGCGTTCCCAGGCCAGCCGAGAGACATAGTCCCTCCAGCATGTCCTGGGTCTTCCCCGGGGCCTCCTCCCGGTGGGACGTGCCCGGAACACCTCACCAGGGAGGCGTCCAGGAGGCATCCTGACCAGATGCCCAAGCCACCTCAACTGGCTCCTCTCGATGTGAAGGAGCAGCGGCTCTACTCTGAGTCCCTCCCGGATGACTGAGCTTCTCACCCTATCTCTAAGGGAGAGCCCAGCCACCCTACGGAGAAAACCCATTTTGGCCGCTTGTATCCGCGATCTCGTTCTTTCGGTCATGACCCAAAGCTCATGACCATAGATGAGGGTGGGAACGTAGATCGACCGGTAAATCGAGAGCTTCGTTTTTTGGCTCAGCTCTCTCTTCACCACGACGGACCGGTACAGCGCCCGCTTGACAGCAGACGCTGCGCCAATCCGCCTGTCGATCTCCCGCTCCCTTCTTCCCCCATTCGTGAACAAGATCCCGAGATACTTAAACTCCTCCACTTGGGGCAGGACACCCCCCCTGACCCGGAGAAGGCACTCTACCCTTTTCCGGCTCAAGACCATGGCCTCGGATTTGGAGGCACTGATCCCCATCCCGGCCGCTTCACACTCGGCTGCGAACCGCTCCAACGAGAGCTGCAGATCACGATCTGATGAAGCCAAAAGGACCAATAAATATCAATATAAAATAAATTTTATATTGATATTATTTTATATCAATATAAAATATATATTTATATATTTTATATTTATATATATATAAATATATATATATATTTATATTTATATTTATAATATATTTATATTATTTTATATTTTAATACATTTCAATAATAAATATTATAAAGCATCTTTAACCCTACATTGTTGTTTTGTGTAGGTTTTCTCACATTTCTTAGAAAATGTGGTTTACGCACGCTTTGTAAGCTCTGCTGCTAATATAAAAGCATCCTTAAGGTGCCGTTCTAAGAAAAATAAGGTTGTTATTAACAACTGAAGTGAAACAGAAAAATAAACAAACATCTCCCCAGATCTCTATTTCTAATTCTTAGAAAGGACAAGGTGGCTGCTCTACCCAGCAGCTCCACAAGCTATTTTTATAGCTGCTCTAAGTTAGTGCAGTTCTCTTGTCGTCATTGCTGACTTAGAGCTGTATTCACCATGGAAAGTTCTGATAAATCAGCTGTGAGTTTCCTACTCGGGGCACTAAGTATGAAGCCAGGCTTCCATCTTTGAAGCTCATGTTTCTTTTTAAGAGCTTTTGAAGAATGAAATTAAAATATATATTTTTTGCTGGAAGTAATATTCCAAGTAATCCTCCCCCAATCTGAAACAAAGATAAATTGACTGTTGTTAACAGCTAATATTAAAAATCCACAGTTTTGCCCTTCCCTGTTTTATTTCAGTGCCTTTTCTCAGGTCTTGTTAAGGTAGAGCAGGCTTTTATGTGCTTATTTATGATTGCACTTACCTAATTTATCTTTTGATATTCTTGGATGCATAAGTGTTTGTTTTCTTCTCCTGAAAGGTATTGGTGGTGATCCATTTAATGGCACAAACTTCATAGATTGTCTGGAAGTGTTCCTGGAAGATCCCAAAACAGAGGGGATTATCCTCATCGGAGAGATCGGAGGAAATGCTGAGGAGAATGCTGCCGAGTATCTGAAGCAGCACAATACTGTAAGCAAATAACATACTAACACTCCTTATTTACACATGCTCGTGTGTGTGCGTGCTTTTTAAACTTTGCTCATGATTTTTTGAAAATCAGCAAAATGATTTACTAAAAAAAAAATAAAAAACATTCCCCAAATCTTCCAGTTCTTGTGAAGAAAGGCAACCATCACACACTAAGAATATGTTGAAGTATTACCTTTGCATCTTTGATCACAGCCTCAGGCCTTCTCCCATATATTTCTGTTATTTATGTGATGAAGGTAGAAAGTGACAGATGAGATGAAGGTGTGACTCACAGGTCATGTTTTAGAAATCGGCCGCAGTGATGAATTGTGAAGCTTTTCTGATGTTCACTTGTGAGGGAGGTGATGATTGGGTGATGTGACGAAGCTGCTGACATTTACAACTTCTCCAGGTCTGAACTCTTGTCCCGTGGATTACTTTTACTGTGTTAATTTTGCTCTGTTTGTTTCTGTATATGGGTGCTCGGTGCTCTTGAGCTGAGGAATGGATTTGATTTGCCCTCTGCTGCTCTAATGCATGCAAATCTGCCGCTGGTGTCTCAGGAGAATAACTACTCTGACTGAACAAATAAAGTACAAACAATCCCCCCACCCAATCACACTGAGTGTTGATAGTGAGGGGCAGTTCAAATGAAACACAAGCATGAAAAGCCCAGCAGAGTGTGGGAGTAAGCTGCAGATTCCCCTTTGAAAGTCATTTGTGTAGAAAATTGTTCATAAAATGGTGCTCTTAGACCTGTTTTTAATAGTCAGGGGGAGTTGTACAAAGATGTCAGGACACAGTGTTTTCACTTTGAATTAAACTGAGTTTTTCTTCATTTGAGGCTATTTGAATTAGAGTTTCAGGCAGAGTAGCTGCTGTAATCCAGGCCCATCACAGAAGCTCTGTGTTAGCAGATAAATGATCTACCTGCACTTTTTAAAATCGCAAAATCTAACTGATAGAGCTGCACCATAGAAAACTAGGATTCTAAAAATGGAAGTGGTGCTGGAAAGATGGCGCATAGACTGGAATTGGTTTAATAAATAAAACTAGGTTTATTTTTTGTCTGTACCTAAATTTAAAAAATATGTTCTTTTTCAGAGATAAATACATCAAAGCTTATATATCGACATGTAAATGTTGATTTTGAAAGCACTGAGTGTTTAATAGGATGTCTTCTTTTTTTTATAACTGTATACTTTCATTATTGTACAATTTTCCATCTTTGTAAGTAGATTTGAAAATTTGGCATTCAAGCTAACATAATATATCTATTAATGTTCAATACATCATTCAAGTTTGTACGGAAATGACTGATAATAAAATGAGCTTGTCTTTTGGTGCATGAGTTTTTAAAGCTGTGTTATATGTAAGCACATTCCAGCTACTCCTACCAGCCTGTCATGTTTATAGCAGCCTAAAATAGTCTGAGTTCGACTTTAGTTTGTGTTTATGGTGCAAAGCACTTCCCCTGTCATGTTGGCAAACAGAAACTGTGAAACTCCCCTATTGGTCCCTTAATGAATGTAATAAATCTGTGTTGCTAACAGTGAACGACAGAAGACGGCTGGAGCGAATAGCACAGCCTCCCTCCCTCTTTGAATTGTTACTTAGTGCCAAGAGAGGCAGGAATTAATAGAGTAATTAAACCTGTTTTGCTTGAGGTAGATTTAAGGCTGGATTCACATGAGGGCGGTTTGTGTATTCAGAACGTGCTTTGAATTCTGAGTAGACTGTTTTCTGCTAATTTGGTTTTTTTTTTGCTTATGATCTTTCATTGGTTAGAAGAGATGCTTGTAACATATTCAGAGCTCTTTATAGTGATATTCCCTCCCTCTCTGCGTTTCCTGGGTAACTCTGCAAAGACTTAACGCATCTAGTTAGTGATGCTTTTTCATCCAGGGCCCTTGACGTTCCCTTGGGTGATATATGCCCTGCTAGTCTCAATTATCAAACGTCGTCTTGAGCGTATGCGTATTAAGAGGTGCCATCTCGTTCCTGCCAGTGTCATCTTTAAATCTGGTGCTGAAATGCTTGCAGGAGTGCGTGTCTTTGAAGGACCTCGCTGTGTTGCTTTGGCTGTTAAACATGCCACATTCGCTCTCTGGATGCTGTCTGCCAGATGAGCGTCAGCCTGAACACACGCACACAGCCGTCCCCAGCAATTATGTTGTTATCCCTAAGTATGAAATATTAGCTGCTTCACACACGCACAGCCTCTGTCCCTCTTTCTGGTTATGATGTTATGGCCGAAGATGAAATATTAGCTCTCTTCACCTTGGAAATGATCTTAACTGTTGAATGTAGCATCCATCAATGAACAAGTAGCATAGACAAGCGCTGAGCTAATCACTGGCTGCATGACTAATTACCAATTCAGAAATGAGATGATATGAAATGGCAGGAGCCTGAGCCCCTATCTGGTCACACTGCCGCCCATGCAATTAAATGGCTTGATTGACCCTTTGTTTTAATAATGCTGTCTCAGACAGAGATGACTGGTTAGACTTGCGTGTTATCATGGAGCTCTCTAATGGGAGGCCATGAGGTGCATTGTGTCTAATGAATGAATGAAATGCAAGTGCAGAAAACTAATTCCTTCCATTTTTGTACAGACGGTGCCGCTACTGCTGTTTTGCAAAACAAATATCAATTTTTCCTCAGGTGTTTCTATCTTTATTTTTTTAAATTTTTGGTTCATTTTTTAAATTTTAAGCTCAATTCATTTTGCTTTGTTTTTCTCTTTGCACTCTCCATCGTCCAGGGAGATAACGCCAAGCCTGTGGTGTCGTTCATCGCTGGGCTGACGGCTCCCCCAGGCCGCAGGATGGGACACGCTGGTGCCATCATTGCTGGCGGGAAGGGCGGAGCCAAAGAGAAGATCGCAGCTCTCCAGTCTGCTGGAGTTGTGGTCAGCATGTCCCCTGCTCAGCTGGGGAGCACAATGTTCAAGGTGAGACTTCACTAAACCACCACGCCAATAATGGTGGAAACTGAAGTAGTGTTTAGGTTGACATACTCTCTCAGTTTACATAACCTTACTGTGTAAATTTATTAATTGTGATGAATCAATTATTGAAATGATCATCAACTAATTTAGTAATTAATAAATCGTTAGAATGAACCACATGCTCAGAGCAGTAATTAAGCCTAAACTGTACAAATAATCATATTCATTTTGCATTTAAGGTTAACAAAAATGCCAGTTTTAGCTTCAACTGGTACTAATTCTGTGAAAAGAAAAATCTCCTCTTTAGCATCTTTTGCAATCCAATTATTCATTTTACTAATTGGTTAATTTAAAAAATAATCTGCAAATTTAATAATATAGTACTTTTAAAAATAATCAATAGCAAATGAAGTCTTTGGATAAACCTTTACGCCCAAATCTGTTTATCTGGAAGACTGCCCTGCTTGTACCTGCAAGAAAAGCTGCAGTCTTGTGTAAGGCCCTCATGCATTTGCATATGTAATTAAACAGCTGTTTTATATTGTTACCAGGTGATGAGGTCTGTGAGAGGTACGTAATGTCGATTGGTTATTAAGCTAAATCCCCACAGTTGGCCTAATTCTGTGCAACATTCTTTGATGACATCCAACATTTACACTAAAACACTTTGAAAAATGAAGAGCTCCTTATCAAAGCTACTTCCTCTAACTTGATTCACTGGTTCATGATTTCTTTTACAACAACGCATCCGTATTTATCAAGCGGACTTTAAACTTCCCTCGAAGCATGTTGCAAATCCAGGCATAGACTTAACAGCCTAGACTGTTCCATCTGTTGTGTGCTTGTTGTTTGCTCCGCTTCATTTTGCATTTTTCTATCCCGGTTTGTGCATGATGATTCAGGAAGACGGATCTGCTTTTCGATCTCATATTGTCTGTGGAAAGTGCAGCTCCAGTCAGAGAAGGATCCATCTACAGTTTGTTTGATGTTGACTTGTCGCTGTTGTGGTTCTTTCGCTTTTGCATATTTGCTTTTTATTAATTTAATATTTCCCCAGACTTTCTGCATTTTTGGTCTGTTTACTAGATGTTCTTTGTTTTCTTGATTCTTGAATCATAGCATGTAACGTAGGTATAAGCATGTTGTGTGACAGCTATTGGTGTCCTGGTAAGACACAGTGATCATAGTACACACCACTACTATAAATTAAAGAGTGCTGGGGTGGTGTGTGGTGTAGAGGTGGAGTGGATGCTCCTTATAGGGAGGCTATTAATTCTCAACGCAGCCATCCAAGGTTCGATTCCCAACCCTGGGACATTTGCTGCCTGTCCACCGCCCTTCTCTCTCTCTGCCCATTTCCTGTCTAATCTATTGCAGATAAAGGCCACTAGTGCCAGAAAAACCTTTAGAAAAAAAAAATTAATTAACTATTGCATCAAAGCACAGATTTAGCCTCAGGGATTTTTTGAAATTGAAACATCACCTACTGCTTATACAGTGCATAAAAAAGCTAAGACAGACAGTTGGAGGCAAGCTTATTTTTATTTTGGGAAGTGTACATGTAATTTACTGCAAACCTGTATATTGTCATCATGCCAATGGTCTGACTTTTCATTATTACGTAAAAGCAATTTTAAAATGCTCAGTCTCGGAGTGGCATTTTGCAAATGCCCAAAATGATAACATAATTTGAGATCTGTTGAACTGAAATGCTTCCCTTGTTTTTGCTGCTTTTCCTGTATTATTGTTTTTTTTGTTGAGGTAGGTGTATCACATTCAAATGGTGGAAAATGCTTCCCTAATAAATTGATAATAAATCCATTAATAATAATAAATATTCAAATAGATGGGGTCAGCATATAACCAAACAGCCACATCTGTGCTGTGTTAATTAAACTTTTTCAGACATTTACAATACAAAGAAACTAAATAAATGCACAGATCACTTTTCAGTTGAACAAGTGAGCCAGTAACAGTGTCTTGCAGACATATTTCTGTTTTTTGAATAAACACTGCTGCAACTAATTGTGATATGGAGAAATCCAGTGTAACCAGCAGCTTCTAGAAGTAACCCAGTTAGGAATTAGTACACTGTATGTAAGCTTATCTCAAGGTAAGCTTACATACATATGCAGCTGTTCTGTGAATTTTGCTGATGTACAACTGGGAAACTATCAAATCTGACCCAACAAAAATGTAGAAGATGGTTTGGTCAGAGAAAACTAAAATTGAACTTTTGGGTCCACATACTAAACACTGCCTGACAGAAAACTAACATTGTACTCTCCAGAACCCTCTGCCCCTATGGTGACACTAGAAGCTGCCAGCATTATCCTGGAAGGAGGATTTTGTTGAGCAGGGTCAGGGAAGCCTGACAAAGTTGAAGGAAAGATGGATGGAGCTAAATACAGACCTTCATGGAAGAAAGCCTGTTAGAGGCTGCAGAAAACTTGAGACTGGGGCAAAGGTTCCCCTTTCAGAGCAACCCAAAACTCACAGTCAGAGCCTCAATGAATTGGTTTGGATTAAGCCATGTTCATGGGTTAGAATGATGCATGAACCATTTTCTAAAGAATGATTGAGTTGGAACCAAGTTGATAGCCACACTATTACATCTGCCGTTCCAGTTTTACATTTAAGTATGCTGGAGTGTTGGTCACTTAGTGTTAGCTTTAAATTAAGCACTGTTACACATGTGAGGAGATTTTTTTTTCCATAATTTAATCGGTTTTTCTAGGAGTGTTGAGGTTTAGTTTTTAATGTCCTAAAAACAAAGAACTGCTGAAAAGAGGGGCAAAAATTAATAAACATGTGTGGAACTGAACTGACGCTACCACCTCTTTATTTAGGTTTATCCCAAGGGAGGCACAGTTAACAAGATGTATAAAAAGTGAAAGCATGTATTACACCCATTTATCATCCTATCCTTTCATTACCACTGCTGGCACTACTGCACACAGATATAGATTTACATGACATTTTTTGCCACAGTTTAATTCATAATCATTGCGTGTAATGATGAAAAACGTGCGGCGTGGATGCTCATTTTTCCCACACGTTGTATTCATACATCTCTCTTTATCTCATTGACCGCTGTAATCGAAGTAATAACGCATAAAAAGAAGCAAGCTCACACAATGCTTCGAGTGTGGCCTGAAACTGTAGTGACCCCAATAACAGCTGCTCAGCTGCCGGAGTAAACATCTGCATCCACTGACCCTGATGGACTTTGCTGGGAGTGATTAAAAAAAAAAATCATTATGCAAAACAAGAATAATGTGTCATCACATTTAATCAGCTGGAAAAATAATTAACGGGGCCTCCTTGTCTCTGTCTTGACCGTCTTCTTAATTTGTCTTGAAAAGGTGTCAAGCACTAATGGGGCTCCTTGCATCAAATAAAACCACTGCTCAACACAGTTTGTTGTCAGGTTTGCATAAATGCATCCTTAAATGTTGAAAAAGACTCAGTATTGTCAGAAGACTGACAAAACTGAGCTTTAGATGGGAGAATATGTAACTGTAAACAGAAATCGAGTAAATTGCTGTGAACTGGCGGTGCTAAGTTTATTAAAGATGCTTTTCAGCCTTGGACCACAGCGCTGTGGCCACTGGGACATGCAAAGCAAATGCTTGTTTTGAACATAAAAGTGGAAATTGGAAGATATGAACTAGATGATCAGAAGGGAATTGGTTCATCTTATCTGGAAAAACCTTCATGGTCTAAGAAAGTTTTATCCAATTTAGATGCTGTATAAGCAGCTGTTTACCCTTCAAACTAAGAGGGATCTTTGCGAGCTTTTTTTCTTCCCTCAAGGCTGAAGCAAAGTAGGCATACTCAATGTGATGTTGTTTTCACCTGGACAATCATTTTTAATTAAGCTTGTTCTAACAGTTCAATTTTATAATACCTTCACAGGCCACTTAAGTCTTAATGTGTTATGGTAATTGAGATTTTGTTATTCTAGTAAACACTTTGAGTCTTTTTTTTTTTTTTTACACAGCGCTCTTTTTTTTTCAGTCATTAGTGTTATAATTGTCTCCAGTGTTGGTGCTTGGATTGGTTGTAGCTACCTGTGATTGCAGTACAACATGGTCACATTATGAACATATTTCTTTCTTGTTCTTTTCATTACGATTTGCTGAATTTTCAGTTTCACTGAATATGATGACTTCTCTCCCTCAATCTCTTTTCTTTTGGTCTGTATAGATCAAAGAGACTCATTTTATAAAATATTCATCTTTAAATTTAAATATTTGTAGCTTTTATATATTTATAGCTATATTAATACCACTGATTTTTCTTTTATCTCGTTGCATTGATAACTAGCTTTAAATACATTGGAGAGAACATACATGTGCGAGATTGATGAAAATAACATTTTAGCAGTTCTGCTAAATAAAAACAAAAGCATTTGATCAGTAATGTGTCTATAATTTACGCCAAAATCCTTTGCGTTCACAAAATTCTGTTTGAAGCATGGAAACACATAAAACTTTGTTTAAAAGAATTATCTATTAAATTAACTTGATTTCTGTAATATGGGTTTTTGACTGCCAGATGGCCTCAAGCTTATGTGTATAGTATAATATGGTGTAGCACAGCATAAAATTGTATAGCATAGCATAACATAAGATTGTTTAGCATAGTATTGCGTAATATTGCATAGTATAATATAGCATAGAATAGTATAACATAGCATAGTATACCATAGGGCAGCACAGCATGGTACTGCTTAATATAGCATAGCTTAATATAGCATAGCATAGGGTGGCATAGCGTAGTATAGTACAACATAGTATAGCACAACACAGCATAGAATAGTATAGCATACAACAAAGTTTAGTTTAGCATAGCATATTATAATATCGTACAGTATAGTTCAGAATGTAGCCACATGGTTGTTAAAATGAGCCCAAATTATCAGGCCTCTATGTGCTAAACACTTGATATGAGGCGTTTGGTTTTTGTCATCTTAAATCTGTTTTGTTTGGATCCACCCACCTGCAGAAAGCTTCACGCGGCATGATACTTTCACATCTATGTTCTAACTGGGATGGAATGTTGATGTTGACTTTCAGTGTTAGTTTTCCGTAGAATATATATTTGAATCTCTTAACAAACCTCTGAGACATTCACAGAGCAATTGAATTATTACTAATACTTGTGGACTCTATTTACTGCTAGGTGATTTCTGAATGCATTTGGTTGCACTGGACTTTATTTAATAACATCAGAAAAAAGAAACTGAATACAAATATATATAACCCGTAAGATTTTTATTGGTGCAAATAGTTTTTTTCTAAGCCATTTATTCTTTTCACAGTTATCCGCTACTTTGTGTTGCTTTTGCACAAAACCCTTTATAATTCAAACCTAATAGGTGCAGACAAACCGTAGCCTTTAGATTTTGTTGCTCTTATAAATTCAACAGTTGAAGCAGAGTTTACTGACGTTGTTTACTGTGCCTGTCGGCCTCATATATCTGGGGCCAAGGCGTCAAAGCTGTTGTCGTTGCTCGCTTGTAAATGTCTTACTTTTCTTTCATGTCACATTTCCGTTCGCTTTTCCCTACTTTCGGACCAGGGGTATTTTCACTTGTCGCCTTTGACTGACAACCTCTACTTTTCTCATTTTACTCCTCCCCTTGCTCTTGACTTGTCAAACGGCAGGCTCAAGCAAAAGTGTTTTCTTCCCCTGTTCTTAGGGAAGAGCTATGCAATCTTTCCCTGGAGCATCTATTTGTTTTGTGACCTTGGAGTTAGTGTCTTCTGCTTGTCAGAGGCACAATTTTTGGAATTCACTTTTGTCAGTTTTTACCTTCCATTACTTTTCTTTGTTTGCCTTAATTTACATATTTGCCTCTAAACCTTCTTCAGTTCTTTTATAGTCTTCATTTTAAGGAAAAATACAGCAGATGGCAAAAAACACTCCAGTTTCTAAGAAATGTATCCAAATTTAATTTGCCCATCTTTGCAGTCAGATTTAGATTGCGAGGCGGCATCTTAACCATTTTGGATTTTTCATGTTTTTATATTCCTGCCTCAGGGTGGCAGTATAACTTCATGCATTCACAAGCCACAGAGGAATGGTTTGTGCTCGAGTGCTTGTGTGTTCTCTAGACCTGATAAATGACATTTGCATTAAGTTACTCTCCCCCTCGGAATGGAAAATTCTCTGGGAACGACGTATTCTATCATCCTGCGATTTGTGTGATACTCTGCAAATTGAATATGTAAATAGCAACATCCTTTTTAATGGCTAACATAATGCCTTCTCATTTATAGTCACATGGTTGGACTGCACAGATAAACACAGCTAGCATAACCTCACATAAATCAGATTTTCACAGATGTACCACTCCCATCGATCACAGGAAGCAATCTGTTTTTTAATGTTGACAACCAACAAGTGAGCTGTTAAAGTGCTCGAGTTTTCCCACATGTATGTGCTGAGCAATGTAGACTCTCAAGGAATGAAAAAAAGAGACTCCAGAGCTACTCAACACTCTCCCCCCCAACAGCATATCTGATGCACAGGATCAAAACAAGTCTGTATGAATTCCACATGAATAAATCATTCATGTCTTTCTGTCTCACTTCGTTTGACGCTCTGTGTCTTCTTTCCCTTTGTTGTCTGTCTTTGCAGGAGTTTGAGAAGAGAAAACTGTTGTAAATTGCGCTCTAAGACACCCGACTTTTAACCCATCCACCTCACAAACGAGACGATTCTGGAGCTGGACATGCCCTGCAGTATCTGTGAACCCCGACTATCTCATCATTGATACGCACATGCGGTGTTTCTGTTGTAATTTCTGCCATGAACTTGTACCTTGCACATAATGAAAGAAATAAAACATTAGTGTCTTAGTGGTGTTCTAAACATCTCTGTTATAAGCTGTGCAGGAGTTTTTTAATCAATGATTTCTTCCACACAGTGCTACCAGCTAAAAGGGAGATGCCACAGTTTCATTTTGTAACATTGTAAGATGTATTTCATCATCAATTTTACTGGCTGTCCACTTGAAAAAGAAAAAAAAGTTCTCATATTATTTTCCCCCTGTGTTGTGTGTGTGTATAATTTCAAAACACCATGCACAACGACTCTGTCTGTTCCTGCTTCCCAGTATGAAAGATTCAGTAACAACCTCCATGGACAGAACGACTTGGTTTAAGAGTTAATGGGATCATCTTTTTTGTTGAAGTTGTCTGCAATCAGTATCTTACCTCTGGGAGGCTCAGACTCGGTTCTGACCAGCTACAACAAGCTACACATTGGAATAGAATGACTTTCCTGCATAAGCATATTTGTAATCTGAAAAATCAAGAGATATCCAACCCTTAGTTTGTGTAGGGTTTAGCTAAATCACTTGTGGCACATTTAGCAACGTCTCTGCCAATTTGAGACCAAAACCTGTTTCTGTTATGGAGTTTTCAAAATAAGAAAGACAAGCAAACATGCATTGATACAGACGGCCATTTTTCTGAGCAACTTTTCAAAATTTGTTGGTTATGAAAGCAAGCCATTCAAATAAGGCAGATGTACAGTATATTTCTTTCATTAGTCACAGAAGACCAAAAAGATAAAGGGATTTGATAATTTTTTTTATTACAGTCAGAAAATTCTGAAAACCTGAACCATGGCAAACGAGGCTGGATGGAGGTCTATGCCTGTTTGCACCACGCAGAGTAAGAAGAGCGGTAAGGGCAATATATAAAATCTCTAAAGGAGGAATCGCCAATTCTGTCCTGCATGTTTGTAGATTCATCTCTTATCTTGCACACCTGAACCAAATAATCAGCTCATTACCGACTTCTCCAGAACGTGACAACATGCTGAGGATTAAATTCAGCTATTTGATTCAGGTGTTTTTGAGCAGGGCTGTGTTGCAGCCTTCAGCTCTCGAGGATAGCAGCATCATGGTGCTTGTAGAGAGTGACGGATGCTACAAATGCATTGAAAGTTAGTTACAGCAGACCAAACAAACCTAGGGTCTGATGTACAGTGCCTATTGGACACCAATGATCCACTGAAGGCAAAGAGTTACAAGCTTCAGCAGTTGAAATGGAGATGGAACAAATGCCAGAGTTCTTCATCAGTTAAAGCTGAGGAAGCCACTGTTGAAGAAACCTTAAATCCTGTCCACTTAAGACCTGTCTGTCCACACAGACTCTGTGGTGTGATGGCAGCACAGGATAATGTATTTAACATTAAATATTTATATAATTATCTTTTTATGGGAATTTGTTTTCACTTTGACATTAAAGAGGGGTTTTTAGTCTGGAAACTTACGTTTTTTTGCTCATGATTGATTTGAAAAAGAAATGAAAAAAGGTAAGACATCCAAGGGAACTTATATTTTATAGATAATGTTAATAGCTATCAAATACAAAATTATGGTGGATTAAAATGTTGTTTTTTTAAAGCTGTTTCTTACAACTCCTAAATGTTTGGAAAAAGATGCAAGCTCTGTGGCGAGAGCGCCACTTTTTCTAACTCTTAGCTTGACTCAGGTGAGAAATTCTCTCACTTTTCACATATTTCATTACTGTGTGTAGTTTTTATCTTTGAGAGGCCAGTTATGTGAGGGTGAGTTAATTTAGCATTATACAATATAAATCAAAGTGTTCTGCGGTGAAATAAAGGAACGAATGTGAAGATTAAATTAAAAACAAGAAATGCATTAAAGCAGGAACAGAAAATTAAAAATTATAGCATGTCTCCATCCTTAAAAGGATATATCCTTCAGTTTTTATAATAATTAAAATGTTATGTAAGGCTTCAGTTATTAGTCATTTAAATAATTTCACACCTGCATACACACAGTGTGGTGACAAAATATCTTCTGAATACTGATGTTTGAATAAAGCTAGAATGAAAGTTTTTCTGACTAATTTGCTGTGTAACTTACTGTGGTGATATATAAGCTTCTGGATAATATTTCACTTAGTTTTCATATAAAAATCTCATAAAAAAATTTGGACAGCATAGAATGTTACTATACACGCTTTTTTGATTTTGTCTGTACACTTTCAAGTCTTCAACTGTAATGAAAGCTTTGTCCTCCAATCCTTAGTATTCCTCCATATGAAATTGTTGAGTCACCAATATACAGGTGCAAATCAATAAATTAGAGTAACAAGGAAATGTTAATTTACTTAGAAATTTAAAGGAAACATGAAATTAGTTTTATGAACACAGTAATTTATTTCTGCACCTTCTGATTGGTTGTCCAGCTGTCATCAGCAATCTCTATAAGGAGTGGAGGCTACTAGAAGCCTTTGCCTAATAACTGGCAGTACAATAACTAAGCATATTGTTGAAAAAATTGAGTAGAAGAAGAAATGCACTAACCACAGATAAGTCCAGCCTTTAAGGTGTGAAACAAAGCAGATTCAGAATTTGGTGGTAACTCCCAAGGCGTGGACTGTGGCTGGAGTCAGATCTTTGATAGTCACCAAATGCAGCTATGACCTACGACTCTTGTAGGCCATTGACCTCCTTCGACCACAGATATCAGAAGCATTCCCTCTGCTCTCAAGGTTTATATAAATGCTGATTTCATTCTCCAGTTGGACTTGGCATCTGCCCACACTGCCAGAAGTGCCAATACTTGGTTTAATGACCCAGGTGTAATTGTGACTAATTGGCCAGCAAACTGGCATGACCTAAACCTCGTATACAGAGTCTTTAGAGCAATATCAAGAGGAAGGTGAGGAACACCAGAGCCGACAATGCAGACAAACTGAAGGTTTTTCATCAAGTTTAAATTTCCTGGTAAACCAGGTGTTGGGTTTTCAACGGCTGTAAACCACAGTCACCAAAATTAATTTAATATAAACTTCAACACATTCATATCTAATTGAATACTTGACATAAATCAACTTAACCCTGGTGCTCAAATTGGGGCATTTGTATGTTTTACGTCATTTTTACTCTCCTGTGGAAGAACTGCCCATCAGATGTCACTGAACATGTTTCTGACTCAGCTTCAACAAGGTCGCCTCCATCGAAGTCTCTTGATGTTTTTATTTTTTCATCCATGAAACAAAACCAGAGGAAACCATTTTTTGCTCACCATTTCCAAACAGTGAAAGAAGGAAGTGAATTGCTTATTTAAACACATCCTACAACTGTTGTAAAGTTTGTTGTGCTTCTTCCAGTGGCATAATTTTAGGGGGGCTGAAACCTCCCTAAAATATCCTCAATAATTAGGTGGGGTTTTTTTTGTTGTTTTGTTTGTTTTTATTTTAAATTTTTTACAAAAGTTTACCAACAAATTCAATATAATGTGGCCACAGGTAAGTAAAGAATCATATAAATTATTAGTTTTTATTCAGATATGATCATAAATATGTCAGTTTTCTTTTACTTTGGTGTAAAATATACATAGAATTGCTCAAAAGGTGATCCAAGCCTGTCACTTTCTGCACATGTTCTCCATAGGGTACCTAACAATTTTAGGAAACCATTTTATTATGGTGACTAACTGTTTGCTCACATCCTGTGCATCTCCTGGAGGCTAAGCTCCCCTCGTCCTTAAAACCTAAACACCCCTGGCTTCCTTCCTCAGTTCTTTTTGGTATTTTAATTGATCACGCCTCTACATCACACCTTTATCTTTAATGCGGTCTTCCACATTTTGTGCTATAAATGTGGAGACTACGTGAAGAACCACAGTGGAGCTTCAAGTTAACCTCTGATTGAGCAGGCCCAAGTTCAACAGAAGCTAAATCCTTGCCTTATTACTGTACACAGGGTGAAATTAAACTGAGTGGAGGGAAAATGAAAGCAGCAGATAAGGTTACAGTTTGATCTGCTCCCTCACATCACAACCTGTTTAAATTAACTCAGTAGAAACTAAAGTGTGTAATGGAGCGGGTAATGCCCTGTACTGGACATCTCTGCAGCGTTTTCTTTTCTTTATCATCTCCTCTGTGTACACACAGTTAACAATTACTTTTTAATCTGCATTAGCAAATTAACATACTGACTGACTGGTACAGAAAGCTTATTTGTTTATGGGCTCAGATGTTCGTGCTTGCACTGAAGCTGTCGGAGTGGGCTCTGCCTGGGTTGGATTTGGACTGCAACGGGAAAAGGGAGCCAGAGTTTGGTTTCTGCTCGTCTCTAGCAGCTGTGTTTTGCTTTTTAAAATGTCATCATTCATCATTAACACAGTAAAATTACGTCTCGAAATGTAATACTGAATGATAACTGTCAAAAATTCTCCAAAGGTTTTATTTTGTGAATCACATCCACATTCATTTCAGTAGAGGAACAAGATGATTTTCCACAGCTTAACTCATAATTTATGACAGTCTGTGCTGATCTCACTGTACTGTGCTGCATATGTCCCAGTCCTACCAGGCATGTTTCTGTGATTGCAATAGGACACTTGACATGGCTTGTTAAAAAAGGTCAGACATTTTAAACACTGTCGGAAGCAGCCGCAGCTCCCTCTGCTAATGCAGGCTTCCGCACCACCCTTAAATTATAATATGCAGTGGAATTAAAATGCAATTTGTACTCCAAATCTGCTCCAAATATGCACACATTAAAAATCTCCACTCTGATAGAAGTTGTTTAAATGCGTGTAAAGTGACATTAAGTGGCAAAATGCCAGTGTTGCAGCTGGCAAATGGATAAATGGCACTAATTTCTTACATCAAGGTTATTTCCCACACACCTGCGAAACATAAATCAGATATGTGAAGAAAAATCATGAACACTGAAAGGCTAAAAAACATTAAATATTAAAAAGTCCAAATAAACAGACTGATAAAGAAATGACAAAATGTTGCTTGTGGATAAAAGTAAAACTTTTTTCTGCATAACTGTTCATTTTAACTAGGAAGAATTACATTTATGAAGATCATATTCTCTCATGACAGGCATCAATATCATTTTTGTTATTTTATTTTTTTGAATGATTCATTTGAACTGTTCTTTTCTCAAGTACATATATAAAAATATTTTGATGCTTGTGCCTGTAACAGACGCATTACAGCGACCCTTTGCACGTGACGTCACTCTCTTCAGAAGACGGCCTACTCCGCCATGACAGACGCCAAAACTGCATTCCTGTAAAAGTCTGTCAACAAACAGACATTTGGTAGCATAAAGTAACCTTTTTATTTATTTAGCTGATTGAACTATAAGAATCTTACTAGAATCTTACTAGAATTAATTATCTTAAGAAAACAAAATTGATAGAAAAGATTTAAGTGTTGTTATTTTATTATTATTATTATTATTATTATTATTATTATTATTATTATTATTATTTTTATTATTATTTTTTTATTTATTTTTATTTTATTGTTTTGTTTGTTTTGTTTTGTTTTGAGGGGGGTGTATATAGTTAGCGTCCCGATCCACACTCCATTCCAGTAGATGGAATTCCAGCACATCTAAAAGTTGTTTGCCAACTGCCATAAAAAAGGAAAAGAAGAAGAAGAAGAAGAATCATTATTATTTATTATCATTATTATTATTTTTATTTTTATTTTATTTATTTATTTATTTATTTTTTATTTTTTTATTTTATTGTTTTGTTTTGTTTTGAGGGGGGTGTATATAGTTAGCGTCCCGATCCACACTCCATTCCAGTAGATGGCGGTAATGCACATCTAAAAGTTGTTTGCCAACCGCCATAAAAAAGGAAAAGAAGAAGAAGAAGAAGAAGAATCTTACTAGGGTGCTGCGCGGTCAGCGGCACAAACCTTTATCTTAAAACATTTGATGAGGAAACATGACACGATAAAAGGTAAGAAAATTAACGTTAGTATATTTATAAGTAGGTAAGATTAGTGAGATGCAATTTAATATTGCATTAAGGAGGAGGTAAGTGTCGTATTAGTAACCATGGAGAAAATGTCCCACTATCATGTAGCCTATTATGTCCGAATAAAACTGGTAAGCGTCTAGACTTTTATACACTTTTAAGCCTGCTCCGGTGTAAGGGGAAATGCCGTTTATGACACAGTCCTATAAATCGTTGTGCGTGGATTCAGGCAAAAATCGATTCGATCAAATCAACAAACCTGTGAAGGGAGACGGTAGGGGTCAGTTTCTAAGCTAGCTAGTAATGGCCAAATGAAGCCTCATGAAGCAAAGCCCATTGCTTTGCCCAAAGGTTCATTACTCAGTGCTTCATTTATTGCTGACTAGTGACATCTAATTTTACACTTAAACTGTGATGGCCTTGTCACTCAAATAAATCATACTTAAAAAAAAAATAGAACATGGTTGTGTGTGTATGCAATAAATATTTCACATAAATATTGTCATCACACCCATGTAGGGCCTATTGAACCCAATTTGACTTCGTCGTGATTTGCACCCAAAGTAGTCCTGCTGTTGACTGTCAGCTAAAATTGTGTTTTCTTTTCTTTTATTTTATTTGACAATAGAAATATTTGTTTTATTATGTTGATAGTTGGAGCAGACCTAGTATTTTATGTTTGTGATTTCCTGAAAATCCAAAAATTCTTCTAACTTTACTTTCCTGGGACTACTGTTTATGATTCCTTATCGTTACAGAATTTTTATCTTCCATTAACTTTCAGTCTGTTTCTGCTTTGTGAGACTGATATGTCTTTGTTTATCAAACAACAATTGTTGGAAATTTCTTTAAAATTTCTGGAGGGTGTGAATTAATTATTTTTATTTAAATAGAACCTTATTGTGAGCGGTCACCTCAAAGTCTTCCCAGATGGGAGAGGTTTTTCTCTTTATTTGTTGGCTCCATTTTAGCTACTGCTGATGAAAAATGCTGTCCTCAGATCTCACTATCTGCGGCTGATGCGCGACCAAACTACCTACAACAACCCACGTAGCACCACGGCTCATCGCGCTTTTATTTTGAAAATGCGCAAAATGAATCTGTGACATGTCCAATGTGAAATGAGGCATCGTTTTTGTTGTCAGTCAGGTTTTCAGCAAGACGACACAAGCATCAAACCGGGACTTCATCCTTTTTAACAACTTGAGAAAACAATTGTCTCTCTGTTCAATCCTCCCATCCCTCACTTCCAAGGTCTGTCATGACGCTTGATATAATTAAGATCTGTCATGGCGCTTGGTATAATTAAGTGACCATGTTGCAAAGGTTGCGACATGGTTAAAAATTTTAAGTATATGAAAACTTTTGTAAGGCACTCTCCACAATATGGACTCAGACAGAAAGGAAGTCAGTAAGGGCCTACATTTTTGATTCAGGCAATTTAGTTTGAACTGAGTGTTTATATATATTTTTTCCAATAGGCAGTTAGATTTACTCAAAAGGCTTTGAAAGAAAGTTGAGAATTCACAAAAAATGTCCAACGCAAAGTCCTTATCACCTAGAGAGTGCAGTCAAATCAATTGTCAGAGTGGAAGACATAAGAATATTCCTCAGAGCAGACAGGAGTCTTAATGAACTCAACAGGGTACTCTGCAAGCGGCCTTGCACGCGCTCTAACACCTTATGAGTAATGCATGAGTAGAGAGGTGTTGAACACTGCCAAGGTGACCAGCATGTAAATGATCTATTTAATTGAACAGTTGCTAATGAAACCGATAAAAATAAATCTTGTGTTAAGAGGCAAGAGCTTTTGTTTTGCGCCTCTAAAACTTTCATACTGTGCTCAAGGATGTGTATCGACCAACATGCTGTGTTCTGTGGGCAATTATCATTGGAATGTTACAGTAGGTCGGACTGCCACCTGTCAACTTGGCAACATTCTCTTTCTGGGCCAAAAATCTATTTGGAGGATGAGGAGGTTGAAGTCAGATAAGTTGCCTTGTTTCTGCGTGCCATCTGCAGCCACGATTCACCTGCTCATCCATTCAAAGCCGTAAATGTCTTTTTTTTTTTTAACCTGAGAGCGCTACCGATTGTTGCCAAGGAGTTTTATAGATACTATTGATCCTACCTGATGCTGCTTGGCCCGGCTGGCATAGTCTCCATTAAAACAGTGGAGAGCAGTGGTAAGGACAAGAAATGAAACCAAGGGGCTTGACAGTATCAATTTGCATGAGGCGATATTGTTTTAATAGAACTACTGGCTTGAGATTGCTTTGGGAATTGAGGGCAGAAACGAGGACAGAGAAGCAGATGTACGGGGATCCTGGAACAGAGCCCCATTCTTTTCTCCTTTCATTTTAATCAGGTGTAGATTGGTTTCTTCTTCTGATGGAGGACATTGTTATTTGTTCGGCTCATGATGAAAGCAAGCCAGAGAACAATGCTTCAAACAGCGGCTGAAGTACTGCTAATCTGAGCCATTTGGTTCTTGGAGGGTTGTTTTCCTCATGCTTAGGTTTAATTCTTAGCTGGGGTCATCCAATAGAGGTTATGCAACCGGAGAACTAAAATATGATTTTGTCTAGGCGACTAACTCATTATATGGTTTGGCCTTCAAGCATAAAGTGACTAGCAATGTTCATACATAGATGAATAATATATTGCACATATACTGTCTTTGCAATATCAGTATGCAGAATATCAATATAACAAGGGACTGTTTGAAATACAGCACTTGCAGGGTAATATATTCCAAGTGTCATGAATGCACATGTTGCCAATAAGATATTCAGCCTGGTGGATGATGTCTTACTGCAGGAGAGGTTCACACCTGACACGGAAGAAAGTGTTGAAGAGCCCAAACGTCACAGAAAACAGTCAAAACACAAACAGGGTGTGGTAAATGTGATTTTCTTTTTTTTTTGCAAGCAATATCATTATCATCTCACTATTTAACAGTAATACTGCTATTGTCCAAATTCATACCTATACTCACCTGTCGTCATCTCTCAGCCATAAAATTCAATGCACTTTATTCAGATTTCAGATGTAATATGCCCTTTCTCTGCTGAAGAAAAGTATCCTCACAAGATGCTGCTGCCGTCACCATGTTTCACAGAGGACATGGCATGTTTGTCGTCAATTGGGGTGTGTTCTACTTTGTTGATCTGTTTAATAAACACTTCAATAGGTTCAGGATAAGAACACAACTATTTATAGAAAGAACAAAGTAAATAATGTCCCAAAAAATGAATTTGTAAGGAGAGTCTCCCCCTCCACCAAGTCCTCTTTCCTAAATGTTTCCAATCAAGTGAACATTAGTTTGGAGCTTGCATTCAGCTATACCACTCTGTTTTCACACCAATTAATATAATACACAGCACAAATATTATGGGATACTAAAACATAATGTTACTTTAATCCACATATTTTCCAATTAGTCTGTTTACCTTGAAAGTGCTGCTGCTCTAAACACATATATAGGGCCTTAGACTTTATTGTAACTGAAAATGCATGAATTCGCAGCACAGTTAAGCCGCTGATGTTTTGGGCCTCTGTTTGGATATAGACACCAACTGGCGCAAATCTTCAACACTTAGAGGAATTAATGAGTCAGGCAGACTAGATTAACATTTAAACTGCCCCTCTGCCCCTTGCAGTGCGCTCGCTGCGCTTACGGCAGGATGCAGAAGAGGGGTCGACAAGCAATATACGAATAATTACACTAGAATAAGCTGAACACTTACTGTTGCTCAGATTTTTCTTTGTTCTTTAGTATCACATTCATCATTTTATATGCATCTGTGTTCCTAGGTTTGATTCTCGTAATTCCCTTTTATTTTCAAGATAAAGCACACAGCATTGCCTTATTTAAAATGCTACACTTCTAATGGCTTATTAAATGGTTTATACCTCACTTTTAAGCTTTAGTCATTGAGATAAAGGCATTAGACACAACTTCTTAATCTTGTTAGAAAAGCGTCCTATTAGATAGTTGATGGCTTTACGCTACGTGTAAAAACAAGATGTGCTCTTTGGAGTTTGCAGTAATGCAAGCTCACGTGTAAGCTTCTCAGGCCCAGATCAGTTTGTTGTTTTATTATACAGTAAATTATGTCTCCTTCAGAGAGAAATATTTGACAATGAGGTGTGTTTCATGATATGAGCTTGGGCAGAAAATAGTGAGAAGAAATAAGAGTTATAAAAAACAGAATTAGGTCATGAAAGCCTATCACGCATGCAGCGGGATTTCTCTGTAAGCAATATGTCCCCAAAACAAACCTTTCTTGTTATTTTTAATGGCAGCATTTGCTCATTTTTCTCCAACAGACCAGGATGTAGACTTTACATTGAGCTTTGTTGTTTGAACTCTGTGGAGTTTAGCTAAAGAAGTTGGCATATGAATATTCATATGACCCTTAAATATTTAAGCAAAAAGTTTGCTTTCTCCCCATGTGCATCTCCATGAAACGCAACTGAACATGTTATGCTGCTAAATGTGAGTCTAAAAGGCATCCAAGAACGTTCTTTTGAGATGGTCTGTAACAGTGTCTGGGGTTTATCGATTGCCCTTTTGTTGTCTATAACTTCCAATCAAGCCGAACTGTACCTTTCACCTGCCGTCGTCTTTGAACCTGCCCTTCATAAACAAACAGCTCCAGCGAGAACTTCACTGGTTCATCTCAGTAAGCAGCAAATTTAATTTAATTCAGTGATTTATTCCAGAAAGTAAAAGCAAGTTCATTATATGGATTCATTATGCAGAGAGAGTGACGATGATTCAAATCTTTATCCATATTAATTTTGACTATTATGGCTCACAGCTAATGAAAACCCAAAATATAGTTTCTCAGACGATCACAGTGTTGCATCAGACAAATAATTTTTTAAATAAAAATGTTATTTTCATCTTTTTATTTTCTTGCTTTTAAAAACCATTGACGTGCACGTCGTAGGATCAGTCCACAATGGTTCAAAGAAATCATTAAAAGACCCAAAGTAAGGAGACGTTCATGCCGATAATAAGTGAATGCAGACTTCTGACAAACCTTGCCAACTACGCTAGTGATACAGACACCTAATGTTTTTCCAACTGTAAGGATGATTAGAGGAAAGTTAACTGTTAAGAGTTCTCTCAATTTAAAATTTCCCCTGAATGATAAATTGTTGCAACCACACAGCTCCTCTCTGCACTCAGGTAAATTTACCTGTGCCTCTGATAAGAAGAAGATTGAGGAATGCAGCATTTTGCTGCATAATGGCTCACTAACAGCCTGGAGTCTCATCAGAAAGGCAGAGATCTCCTCAGGCAGCTCATTCAGTCCCTTACTGCAGAGTGCTGTGGAGAAACCTCCCCCCACTGCCTATCCATCATACCCTGGGTGAACACAACAGATGCCGCAATGTTAGACTTAACGCAGTTTAAGCTTTTCTCCGTGTTGTGGCTTTATTAAATTTAGTGCCAGTGCAGGTATGGTGGGAAGTCTCTGAGGACAAGCTGATGGCAAGAGAAAAGTCCGATGAGAAAAAAGCGCCTGTATATCACTACTTTGAAAAAAAGAAAAAAAGGCAAGGGGAGAATCTCCTGTGATTTAAAGGTTACGCATTTGATGCTCGCAAAATGAAGAAAAGGAGAGCATTTTCGTCGACCTTAAACCCTGTGGGAGTCTCATAAAACGTAGCTGTTAAAGTAAAGCTGAGGAAAAAATGCGGGGAGTAGGTAGCTTTCTTTATAGTGTTTGCACGTGTATTTTAGGGTGTGTAGCATAAAAGTCTACTGCAGATAGTTCCTTGAAAAATTTAAGAAATTAGATCAAGCCCCTCTGAAACCTTTTCTCTAGGTTTTTTCATAACCAAGGTAAGATTACCACCTCAAAGTGCCATGAGTCTCTGGGAGCTTTGCATGTACTATAAGAGAATTGGTTTGTGGTCATTTGAATAACTGTAAATGTGTTGGAGAGTGTGGGAATACTTCCTCCTTTAGAGCAAAAACAACTGACTTTTGCATGTATGATGTATTTCTACCTTCGACTGAGTCAGTTTTAAAGGAATGTAACACATTTAGGAAATAACATTTCTTACAGTTTTCAAGTTTTTATTGCAAGGCAACAAGAGTTGAAGAAGCATAGTACTATTGCAGTGATGGGGAAAATGCATTTACCATATTTTCCGGACTATAGCTCGCACCTCACTATAACCGCACCCGCAAAGTTTTTAAAAAAAACACTGGAAACATACATATATAAGCCGCCGGTATCTCCGCCGCTCTCGGTTTTCCACAAGGACGCAGCAGAGGGCTGAGGGCTGCGTCCACAATTAATAAGGACGCAGCCCTGCGTCTCCAACGCCGAACCATGGATTCGTTTAGCCAATCTTACGTGCAATGGCTATTGATCTGTACTGCCAGATCGATAGCCTTCAAATTAAAAGCGGCATCATATGAACTTCTTCGTGTGGTTTCCATGATGAGGGGGTATGAGTTTTAAAACATTTCTCCGTCGTGACTGCTGCTAGCCTGTGCTTGTTCTAAATGAAAATCAGCACTTTCTTCTTTGATTTCCAATTTTGATTTCCAATGATTCACTTCCTGCTAAAAAAAAATCCACAAAAAATCTGCACCGGGTTATAAGCTGCATGGTTCAAAGTGTGGGAAAAAAGTAGCGTCTTAAAGTCCGAAAAAGACGGTAGTCTCATAACTTTTGTATGGTAATTTCAGTTAATCTAAAAGATAATATTACATAAAGACAACATTAGTTCAATTACAAAGGCAGTTTTCAAATGTTGGTTAATTTAGGGAAATGGGAGAAAAAAAGCTATCCAAAATGCATTACAAATCAGCTTAGGCTAAAAAATGAATTCAGTGCAATTAATCACATTTGGTTGGTTCGCACTCATCTGAGTTAAACTTTTCTAGTCACTGGATCTAATTACTAACAAACTCGTAGAATCAAAAAATAGAACCTGTCAGACAACATGAAGCATGTTAGAAAATTCCAAAAAGCAACACATCATTCTCCAATGTAATGAAACTCGAGAATAGATGATAAACCAAGTCAATAATATCTAACAGTGTGCTTAAGGCTTAGGCAGCCACTTAGGTTTTGGAACTCTAGTGAACCATAACTAGACCAATTATACATAAATAGATAAAGCCAGAAACAGGGTTGAACCTTCTCTGCAAACCAGACAAAAATAACTAAATATTAAAATAATACTTTTTAGGGGTTAAAGTCATAAACAGGTTCCCCAATGAGAAGATCCACAAAGTTCAGTCATCAATATGATATCAACTGAGTCAATATTGATTGCGTGAAGGAGCTACTCTCATCACTTGTTTAAACTCTGGTCTCTCAGCAAGTCTTCCTGAGAGGCACTAGTATCAAATCTACCATGAAGAAAAACCAAACTTAACAACATGAATACAAGTTTAATGTAACTGGGGCCTTACTCTGAGATTTAGTTTGAGTCCTGAGGATAAGGAGAGAGCAGCAGTGTAAAAAAACAACAACAACAACAACAAAAAATAAACAACTTGTGAATTTATCCAAAAGTGCAATGAGCTTTGCCACGACCTACTCTTTAAATCACTTCCAGTGCTTGGTATGCAGATACCAGATCTTTTTCCCAATTTGTCATGTGAAAAACAGGTTTTAACCACAAATTTGAATGTATGCTATTGATTTTTTTAAGAAACGGAGACACAAAGTAGCACTTAATTGTCTTGAGGGGAAAAGAGTTCATGGTTTTTACATTACTTACTGATAAAAAGCTGAAAAATATGGTGCTTTTGTATTTATTCTCTGGTATCCCTAAATTAAATCAATTGCAACCAATTTCCTTCAGAAGTCAGAGGCATCTTGTGTGTGTGATCATTTATTTTTTGGACAAAACAACTATTATTCATGCACTCGACACATTTGACCTTCATAGGTGAAGAAGAAAGCCATTACTGAAAGTAACATACAATTTACATTGTGAAACATGGTAGCATTACACAGTATGGGTGCTGTAAGGAAAGATAGCCCAAAATCATTCGAAGATGGTTAACATACAAACAGAACTATAATTACATGGTTCAAATCAAGGCATATTCATGTTTTAGGTAATGTCAAAGTAAGGACCTAAATCCAAAACAGACTCTATGCCCAGATGTTTACAGATGCTATTAATTTAATCTGTCTGAGTTTTAGCTTATGGCAAAAATTGTCAGTCTCTGAAAATCAAAGCAGGTAGTGGTATGCAACACAATATTTACACTTGCAATTGCAATAATATATTAAAATTAGTAGAAAATACTGTCATATTTTCACATAGCCTACTTCTTTTTTTGTCATTCATGTTTGATCTAACTTTCACAGTAACACACATTTTCATTCTTTAGTTTAAAACAAACAGGCTGGCTTTGCAAAGACCTTTTCATTTTACCTAGTCTGAAGTCTCTGTCTTTGCCTCGATATTTTGATTGCACATGTTGGCCCTAACCTTTGGCTCTCGGTGCCAAATGTGACATATCTCTGAGATTTTTCTTTTCTTTTCTTTTTTATTTGCGTTGAAGGGAGGGTTGAGGAATTGTTCTTTGCAGCTTTGCCCTACTTAACATTCATGATACATTCGCAAAAATTTTCTTCAGCCGTTGACCACTTAGCACCAGAGGAGCAGTCCAGGGTAAGTGTCTTCGCTAAGGGCACCGAGTTAAAATTGGTGGCAAGTCCTTCAAGGCTTGACCTTTATCTGTTTACTTTTGTTGATGCAGATTTTTTATGAAACGGATAAACATAAATACTGGAGGGAAGGAGAATATATATTCTGCTTGGCAAAGAGTAGAAGGAATAATTAACATTAGTATAATTTTAAATTCTTGTTGAGGGTAAACTTCTTGTTCTTGAAGTTCTTGACCTCCACATAGTCTTTCTGAAGCATGCCTGTTTATTCATTGTTTTCCTGTGCTATGCATATCTTCCATGCTGTACAGTCCCCAAGGTGGTGGGCCTAAATTTTCACTCTCCTTCTGCAATAATCATCTCTATGGTAACTCGCGGGGAATGGTTTCACTGCATTTCAAAGCAGAGATGACAACAAGTGGGAGTGGGGCAGTGATGCAGGCTCCGGGCTTTTCGTTTCATTTTCAGCTTTTTTCCAGCCATCGGTCACTCATCTATGTTTCAAGTCTATCACTCAGACTCACTTAAGAATTCCCAGATTACATCAAAAATGGAATGGAGTGGTGGTGTTTTGCACCCGCCAGTTTTCCTCTACAAGTATAAAAGGGTGAAAAGAAGTCAAGTTGAGCTTTCAAAATGTATTAATTCCGCGAGCCTTCCTGACCTCTTCATGTCTGAAAGAGGAGACAGAGCAGCTCGTCTCTTCAACCAGCCCGTGTTTATCGATTGCAGTTAGGAGGGGGGATACACGCTCTCTTTCGCAGTGGATATGTTGTCATATTTTAGGACAGCGCATTTGCCTCATAAACATCTCTCACTCTTCATCAATCACCAAGCTTGTCAGTTTCACATTCGGCTCTGTTGTTGAGATATGAGGCTGTAAGTGCTTGTGCTCGATCTGCAGATGAATTATCCATGTATCTACTAAATTCTGTCTCCATCCTGCTGGGAAATGAATACCAAACCAGCAGTGCTCAGTGAGGTGTGGGACTCAAATCCCCGGCACTTTACTTTTATCTTTTGGTGCAAATATTTGTCTCATGAATTTCTGTGCCAAGTGTTCCCGGAGATATTATGTCCCCGAGATATAGCTCAGGTTCTCCTCAACATTTATTCAAATCTTTATTATCAGTTCACAACTTCTCCTTAAAGCTCCCAGCTTAGGGAGTATTGCATTCATCCTTTTGCTGTTGGAATATGTGCGCAGGGCTTAAGCACACTCTGTCTTTGGGAAATGTATTCATCAAAGACGACGCTGAGGGCTGCCTCATGGTTGGTTCAGCTTCTGAATGTATTGCATTAATTAGTGCTAAAGGAATGACTTAAAGGTCGTAGCCTGGGGATCAGTCAATAGGGCCTTTGCTACTCTGAGACTCTGCTGGAACTGTTGAATGCATATGTGAGGGTTGAACAAAAGAGCGAGACGCATCGAAGCTTTTTCCATGTAAGCAGATGTCTGTGTGGATATGTTTTAACATAAGTGGTATTGAACACCAGGTGGAGAATGTTTATTAGCACATTTCCAAATATATAGTACAGACATCATTTAGAAGTGTAACAAAACATCCAACGATATGTTACTATGTTAGTGAAAATTTAGAATCCACATTTTTTTGTAGCCACAACTATAGAAAAGTTTTCCAACATCACAAAAACACATTAAGTACCATGCATTCAGTCTATTTTTGCCTGTAATATATGTAGTGATGATTGTTGTTTATTGAAGCAGAAAATAACTTTGGAGGGAATTTCAAATTTGACAGTCCTCAAGAAACTACAGTAAGTTACCAAAACAGCAGATACAGGTAAAAGCCAGTAAATTAGAATATTTTGAAAAACTTGATTTATTACAGTAATTGCATTCAAAAGGTGTAACTTGTACATTATATTCATTCATTGCACACAGACTGATGCATTCAAATGTTTATTTCATTTAATTTTGATGATTTGAAGTGGCAACAAATGAAAATCCAAAATTCCGTGTGTCACAAAATTAGAATATTACTTAAGGCTAATACAAAAAAGGGATTTTTTAGAAATGTTGGCCAACTGAAAAGTATGAAAATGAAAAATATGAGCATGTACAATACTCAATACTTGGTTGGAGCTCCTTTTGCCTCAATTACTGCATTAATGCGGCGTGGCATGGAGTCGATGAGTTTCTGGCACTGCTCAGGTGTTATGAGAGCCCAGGTTGCTCTGATAGTGGCCTTCAACTCTTCTGCGTTTTTGGGTCTGGCATTCTGCATCTTCCTTTTCACAATACCCCACAGATTTTCTATGGGGCTAAGGTCAGGGGAGTTGGCTGGCCAATTTAGAACAGAAATACCATGGTCCGTAAACCAGGCACGGGTAGATTTTGCGCTGTGTGCAGGCGCCAAGTCCTGTTGGAACCTGAAATCTCCATCTCCATAGAGCAGGTCAGCAGCAGGAAGCATGAAGTGCTCTAAAACTTGCTGGTAGACGGCTGCGTTGACCCTGGATCTCAGGAAACAGAGTGGACCGACACCAGCAGATGACATGGCACCCCAAACCATCACTGATGGTGGAAACTTTACACTAGACTTCAGGCAACGTGGATCCTGTGCCTCTCCTGTCTTCCTCCAGACTCTGGGACCTCGATTTCCAAAGGAAATGCAAAATTTGCTTTCGTCAGAAAACATGACTTTGGACCACTCAGCAGCAGTCCAGCTCTTTTTTTCCTTAGCCCAGGTGAGACGCTTTTCGCGCTGTTTCTTGGTCAACAGTGGCTTGACACGAGGTATGCGGCAGTTGAAACCCATGTCTTTCAAGCGTCTCTTGGTGGTGGATCTTGAAGCACTGCCTCCAGCAGCTGTCCACTCCTTGTGAATCTCCCCCACATTTTTGAATGTTTTTTTTTTTCACAATCTTGACTAGGGCGCGGTGATCCCAATCGCTTGTACACTTTTTCTGACCACAGTTTTTCCTTCCCTTTGCCTCTCTATTAATGTGTTTGGACACAGAGCTCTGAGAACAGCCAGCCTCTTCAGCAATAACCTTTTGTGTCTTTCCCTCCTTGTGCAATGTGTCGATGGTCGCCTTTTGGACAGCTGTCAAATCTGAAGTCTTCCCCATGTTTGTGTAGGCTTCAGTACTGGACTGAGAGACCATTTAAAGCCCTTTGCAGGTGTTTTGAGTTAATCAGTTGATTAGTTTGTGGCACCAGGTGTCTTCAAAATTTAACCCTTACACAATATTCTAATTTTGTGACACACGGAATTTTGGATTTTCATTTGTTGCCACTTCAAATCATCAAAATTAAATGAAATAAACATTTGAATGCATCAGTCTGTGTGCAATGACTAAATATAATGTACAAGTTACACCTTTTGAATGCAATTACTGAAATAAATCAAGTTTTTCAAAATATTCTAATTTACTGGCTTTTACCTGTATAATCCTTTTTTCAATAAAATAACTCTCATTAGCAAAACAAAGTTGAAACCAAAGGAAAAAAAAGTCACACTTTTTAGCTTTAAATGCGGCACACATTCGCTCTTTCATTGTTTCGATAAGCTTCTGCAATGTCACAAATATTTCCCTTCAGTGTTGCATTAATTTTTCACCACCACAGTCTTGTATTGAAATGGGAGCGCCCGGCCAGTGTGCAAAGCCTTCTTCAGCACAAAGGTTCTTGATGGGGTTGAGTTCTGGACTTTGTGGTAGCCGGTCCATGTGTGAAAATGATATGTCCTGCTCTCTGACCTACAATGTTAGATCCTGGCATTGTCTTTCTGAATTATCCCTCGTCATCATGGAAGAAACAATCCATTGATGGAATAACCTGGTCATTCAGTGTATTCAGGTATTCATAATGCTGTTGAACTTTGACCTGACCAACTGTAACAACCCCAGATCATAGCGCTGCCCCAATAGTCTTGTACAGGGCATGATCAGTTCATCTGCTTCTTTTCCTATCCTGATGCACCCATCTCTCTGGAAGAGGGTAAATCTGGACTCTTCAGATCACATGATCTTCTTCCATTGATTCAGAGTCCAATCTTTATGCTTCCTTGCAAATTGTAGCCTATTTCCCCAGTTTGTCTCACTGATTAGTATATTTTTTAAGACTACACAGCTGCTTAGTTTCAATACCTTGACTTCCCTTCGGGTTGTGTGTGTGGAAATGCTCTTATTTTAATTTTTAAACATAACTCTGAGTTCTACTGTTGCTTTTTCTTTGATTCAATGTCACCAAACGTTTAAGTGATCACCTGTCTTGGTCATTCAGGAAATTTCTCTGTCTACATTTCTTCCTCAGACATGATGGTTCCCCACTTTCCTGCCCCTTTATAATAAAGTGCAGTTTCGGTAATGTCCTTTCTCTGCCTGTTTCCAACCATTTGACCCTTCTTAAACAGACTAAGGTCTTTTCCCTGACCACATATTTTCACATGGTTGTTTAAGAAATATGAAGCTACTCATTGCACCAGCTGGGGTTAAACATCTTATCTGGACGACAGTTGTTCATGCAGTAACAATCCAATAAGAGGCTCAAACCTATTTGATTAGTTAAATCCAGGTGGTGACTTTTTGCCAGGTAGTGTATGTTGCTGTGATGGAAATAATTATCTTTTTCCCAGCATCAAAATAGATTACTTTTAAGTCTACAGAAAGTTGGCGACCTTGACACAAATTGCACTTCAACATTTGCTGATCTCATCTGTGTAACTTTCTGTTACAATAAACTGTTCACTGTGAAATACTGTATTTAGTCCAAGAAAACTGAATGGCTGGACTTATTGCATAGTGATTGTAATAACTGAATTTAATGATTTTGATGGGTGAATGAATGCTTATGATAATATCACGTATTTGGGGAAATGATAAGGATTGTGACATCCCAGGGAAACATGAAGAGCAGGTTGTGCAAGGCAGCAGCCCTGTGTTAATATTAAAGAATCATCTAGCACCTATTGACACAAATAAATCAAATTCTGCCAAGCTGTGGCTGGAATGCTGTATGATTGCTGTCATATTGGATAAGACCATCACAGAAACATGTTGGCCACATTTACAGCTTGGTGAAGACAAAACGACTGCATCTCCTGAAAAGCTGCAAGAACGTACATGGCAAGTAGAGTGCTATGACTCCTACTAGCAGCATCATGACTAATGGAGAGTTATTGTTATTTTTAGAATGAAATTTGACGTCATCCAGCCATGTGTGAATGGATTGAGAAGGCCACTAGGAATGGATTTTAGTCTTAATACAGCGGAAGTTGGTGAATGTAGATGTATTAGTTGTACAATGAAGGGTCTTTGTGCCATAAACATTTTTAGATCCGTTTTCTTTCTTCTTGTGTGACTGTAAGATTTTTATTTTTAATATCTTTCTGCGAAAGGCAGCTCTTAGATAAACTAGTGTTCTGATAAATCACTTTCACCCTGGTACCAGGAGTTCTAAGTTCTGTCTGTGAGCATTGTCTTTAACTACCTCCTTTTAGGATTCCATTTAGTTTTTTTTTTAACTGTAGTTTACAGTTAGCTGGTTTATTTTACGCCTCCAAACTACTTGTGATGCCTTGCAAAAAAACTGCAGATTGCATACATCAGATGCTTTGGTTGCCCAGTAGTTTCCACAGTGCAAAACCGGAAAGAGATTCCTTTGCAAATGAGTAGTTGTGATTTATTGTCACGTGATTTGAACTCAGAAATACTCAGCATAACTTTCTATATTCATCATTCCTAAATGTTTCTTCCTGTCTTGTTAGAGACAAATCATTCCGCATTCACGGCGGAATAAATCACTGCTTTTATTATCTTTTTCAGTGAGCTGCAAACCACACAACATAAACAACATGTTTTTTCCCCTCCCGCTCTGCCCATCACCTGGCACCTATATTAACATAATGATGCCAGAGAAAATGCATAGCTGCGCCCGAGTCCCAAAGTGGATGATTATCTCCACACATTTTAACACTGACATCAAAAGATGACTCCTATTCCCAGAGGGGTATTTCTGGGTCTCTGAGTTTCCTTTTTTGTCCTGGGTTTTGTTTTCACTTTTTCTTTTTATTTCATCCCGTCTGAAGTAACAACAGGTTTGACCCAGTGTGTCCAGCCAGGTGTTGAATTAATTTAGATTTTCCACTTCTGAAATGTTGCATTTACACAACAAAAATAAAGTGCGAGCGTTGTTTTCTGGCGTGTTGTACAAAATGGGCTAATTAGGAGGACTGGCTACCACGCACATTGTGCTTTAATTTGCTTCTTGCTGCGTGAGGAGTTTGTCATATTTTTCCTGCGCAGTGTGTTTACTGCTGGTGACTGAAATGCTGACATTGGATGGGAACATTATTAACAATACCTCTGCTGCCATGCTTGGTGCCCACATCTAGATAATGGCATTCAAATTGTACCTGCTGTGTTCTTCATAACTCCCTGCAGGAGCCTCAGACAATATGAGCACAATCTAAAAGTGACAAGAGAGCAGTATTTTAATTAGATAACTGCTGCCACTACATATCAGCCCTGCAACAATCGGGTTATGCTTTACGCAATCTGTTTCACGAACAGTGTTCAGGTGATATTAACAAGGAAAATGTGTTTGAGGAGCAATGCAAATGTCTTCTGTTTTATAAATCACTTCCTGCTCTGAAAGTGACAAGGAACTTCACACATACCAGCAGGCAGAGTGCAACATGGAACAATAAAGACATATTTTGTGTTGTGGGACTAGAAATGACACTTTTAGGGGGATCAGGGGAGGCAAAAAAACAGGAGGCAGCTCAGCTCATGGAGGGATTTTTGGTTTGTGGGGTTACAAGCAGTGAGCATGAATTGTGAATGAGCGAGCTCATGAGCTGCACACTTGCATAACAACTTAGCCAAGAGAGAAATGTGGCTCGCTGAATCCTGAAAGGGAAGTGCTGGGTGTTTTGAAGACATCTTGTCTTGTTCGCATTAAATAATGACAACCTCTTGGCAAGATTGCAGTTTACTCATTTAGGTTAGCCGTGAATTATTGAGCTTTCTTACAAGTGGAGCATTTTTGCTCCATCGTATGTTCCTCTTTAAAGTTTAGTTGTGTTTGTGGGGCTCATTAGGTAAGCTAGTGTTACGCCCCCAAGCTCTAAGGGTTCTGGGGTGGCAACATAAAAATGTGTCCAGACAAAATAAGTATAATGTAAAGGTTTTTATTACAAAAGATGGTTTCACAAAACCAAAACCCAATACAACTTAACCCAATTAAAACAAAAGGGCTAACAAATTCAAGAATGGTTAAGTGCAAATTAAATTACAAAATGTTCAAACAAGTCAGTCTAAAGTAAACTCAAAACAACCCAAAAGAAAGGACAAAAAGGGAGCACCAAACCTCCCAAACATGAGCTTCTAACTTGTATAAAGTCAATCTAAAGCAGATTCAAACTACTTAGCCGAACAAAATAGTTCAAACTGCCCAAAGCACTTCTAAACACCAATTGTGGGGACAGCTTAACAAAACCTCTTCCTACTAGCTGCCCCACTGGAGGAATGATTTCAAGAGCCTTTTATAGGGAGCAGGTTAGGCTCATCAACATCTGATTGGCTTGCAATTCTCTGCTAGTCCAATGGGGTGGCTGCTCTCCTGCAGTCTCCAGGCAGCCAATCAGGAAGGTGTGCCCTCACAGCTGAACCTGCATAACAAAAAAAAAGGAGCCTGCACAGCCTCAAGAGGCCAGGGGCCGTAACAGCTAGTTTAACAGATTACCTGTTCTTTGTGTCAGTCTGGAGAAAATACAGCAGGCAAAGAAAAGGTAGCACTTTATTAGCTTAGAGGTTAACCTTTAATGGTGAATGAATGGGAGGTTTTTGTCTATATTTAGTGATATGTAAAAAACAAACATGCATTCTAGGGAAATATAACTTATGATACTTTTATAACATAACTCATACATAAATATTTTTCAGGATATTGTAAAACACTTTGGTTTTTAAACTTACTTTAGGGTTCCTGCACAATTTAGGAAAGTCTGCATTTTTATTTGATCATTTTAGGGATAAGTGTAAATAAATACAACATTATCTAAAAGATAGAAATCAAAAAGATAAAAGCAAAAAATTATAGGAATCCTTCTATGCCTTGGAAAGTTACTTACTTTTGCACATCTTATCACTATGCAACCACAAGCCTCATCTTTTGAAATTGGAATGCTGTGACCAGCCCATATAACTAATCATGTTGGGCTTTTCTGTGTGTGTTGTCTGTTTTTCCTCCTCTCCTGTGCAGCTAATTGACTGAGGGTGTGGCTGCTCTGGATGTGCGCTTCATTCCCAGCTGCTGCCACTGAGCTCATCAGCCACTCTCCTTTCAAAGGACACCAACAGTGTCTCATTAGTACCGGTTCTCATGGTTTTATGGAGCAGCAAACAAACTTACCATCTTTGTTATGCTTTAAATATTTCCTTGCTACTCTGGGTTTCTTTGCTTTCCAGATCCACTCACCTTCAGCTCACACTGACTTTTGCCCCTTCCTCAGCTTTCATACTCAAACCACATTACAGTGTACCCTCACCAACTTGTGATTTAGTATTAACAGATTCATCTATTCATGGAATTTTCTGTGGAACGTAACTCCAAATTATTCCAGAAAATTCACCTGTTTATGGATTTTTTTGTTGCGCAAATATTTTAAAGAAAATGCAGCTTGGGAAGCTGCAATAAGTGGATGCTATGGTACTTGGACCTTTATTATGTACCGCTTGCAAAGCAGCCAATCCAGGCCATTTGTTTTCACTGGTGCTGATTGGCTGTTTTCACAAGAGTGGAAATAAGGAATACTGTAAACAATAAGCTTCTGCAGTAGTACAAAGACAATTTGAACTGTGTGTATTAATGCATATTAGGTATTTGTTGTTGAATTATTGAAATAGGCATTTATCAAAGGTATTTGCTGATTTTACCAACTCGTGTGCGGCTGTGGTCCCCAACCATCATGAATAATCATTCATAAAACATAATAAGCATGTTTCATTTTGCTTTCACATTATAATTATGTACTACCTTATGTTGGACTATTAGATAAAATCCCAGTTAAACACACTGAGGCCTGTGGTAACGTATAATTCTCCTTAATGTTATAATTCACTTTCTCCATTAAGATTATAACCTAAAGAAGGGCATCAGTGAGGCATCTGCTTGGTTCCCAGCTTATTCAAGTAAATTATTCTAAACATGCAGCCAGATTCCTAATGACTCTTCCACCACAAGAGAAACAAGAGGAGCAGATGGTACGGCCCACACACATCCGTCATTTCCAAACTGTTAAATCTTTGTGGGATTAAAAGACGAGACAGAGGCTGGAGACACAGTCTAAATCCACAAGAGGCATGTGGTGAGTTATTCAAGATGCTCAGGAAAGCCCAAGTCGGCTCATGGTCGGGTTTTGTTCAGAGGCTAATTTTAACAATGCTTCTACAGATAAGGCTTTGTGTCTGACTGAACCATAATGTCTGTTAAAACTAAAATGACTAATCCACCAGATTAACCTGTGGCCCTGCCACTTAATAGTCAACAATTTCATCAACAGTATGTACAAAACAAATTGTACAGCAGGCTAAAGGTAGGCGCTTTCCTACGCTTATATGTAGCAAATATTGCTACCATTCTTAAACTGTTTAATTAAGGTAACAATATTGCACAAATATGCTACATGCAGCATTTATGTGTAGCAGTTTACAATTTCTTTGAACAAAACACCTTAATCCATTTTGCATTTTTAGAACTGTGTATGAAATACAGATCTGCTACAGACTCCACCTTACAATCTTTTACACAGGTTTTATTATAAATTCTGCATTGCACTGCATTGACTCCAAACAAAGAAAGCATAATTATTGATAAATGTTGTATTCATCAGGGTCTTTCTTGAAACTGAAAATACAGTATATCAAGAACTATTATACAGTTGCTCAGCAATGATAAAGATTCATTTATCTGGGTTTGAAGAATTGTCAGAGTTGATCCATCTGATGGCAGGCCTACTTGATTTCTCCAGGATTTAACAAATTTGACCAGTTGAAGTGGTGTCATAAAACAGATGGTCAGCTGATCCTTTTACATGAAAGCAAAATATATGAATAAAACAAGGTAGTAATGTTGCAGCAAAAGTAAGGTATTTCATTCTGACGCAGTTCAGCACTTAGGCATGGGGGGCCTCTGCCTCTGTGGGAAGATTAGTTATCTGATAATAGACAGGTTGTGAGTTGGAGTCTAACTTTCCCAGACCGCATGTCTTTGTACCAGTGCTAAGGGATAACCAGTAAAATCACTTCTAAATTTTACCCCTAGCATGCCGGGACTTTTTCTGGTGTGGTAGCAGGGTTTACATTAGTCTACGTCTCCCCATCAATATCCTGCACTGGTTAGGCTGCTGTATCTGGTTCATCTTTGGGTAAAAGATGTTTGTTCTTCATTTAGTGAAGTTATGACAGAGATATGTCATAGAGATATGTCATAGCGATATTACCCAAGAAAAACTGAAATGCACAATGTAGTAAAACTACTCCTATAAGTACTTTTATTTTTTTCAAAAAGTTGCTCAAGTAAATTTGACAGAGTAAAAGTAATCAGTATGCGGTCCAAGACACTTTGAAGTTGGCTCATGTGGATTTGATTTAGAAATGCTTTTGTTCTTTGTCATTTTTGAGAGAAAAGTTACTGATCTACAGATCGATTGACAGATTAGTAATTTTTCCTCATAAAGTACTGCATTGTACCTCTTGGCAAGGAGTATATCCGTGAGCGTATCAAAGTGCTGCTTGGTGACCGAACCTCTTTTATGAGTATCAATCTGGTTTTGTCAAATGGAGATGTGTCTTTGATGATAGGTTGTAAGCCTTTGAGGTGAGAAGACCTCCTTCTTCTCACGAAGGCAAGGATTTACGATCCTTGCCTGTGAAGGATTGTAATCCTACGATCCTTCACAGACCCTCATTCGAGTTTGGGCTGTGGCTGAGTCACTCTAAAACGTTTTATTGAAATGTCGTGTTTGTAGCTTTTGCATACAAACATTTAAGTTTGTATCTGAATGAACAAATCAAACAAAAATCACAGAACATTGTTTGACTGATACCGCAGCTGCATCAAGCATTTGTTAAGCATTTCAAGCAACACTTAGATCCAAGTAGCTTGAGTAAAGGGTTGTTTATGCTCGATTTACCGACAGAAAAGCAGGCATTTCAGTAGACTGAGATGGTCTGCCCAGCCGTTAAATACATTGTGGCATGTGGATGTAAAAGTACTGCCATTACTGTCATCGACTTCGTCTTTGTTCCCTTCGCTGATCATAGATGAGCTTAACTGCCCCACACTTGCTCCGTCTGCTGCATATGGGTACCCACCACCCAGCTCCCTGATGGGATACTAAAATCTGCCTGAAATGAGCGCAGAAGACGAACAGAAGACTCCGTCCGTATGCGTCTGCATATTTAATGTTGAGCATAAATGGCCCTTTAGCCTGATGTTGGTTTTCAGTTTGTTTTAATATCAAAGTTATTAAAACAAACTGTTTTAATAATTAACTTATTATCACAGTAATGATAATAACACAGTTATTATCATTACTGTGTTCTTTGTTCCCTGATTCAAGTGCTTGGCCTGTGTATTTAGACTGAGCATATTTACTATCCACCCCCTGGTCACTTCGTATTTGTGTTTCACTACACACCCTCAATGTATGTCGTTTACTCAACTAACCTGTTCCTTAGCTCTTGCAATCGTTTTTGCTCTGTTTAAGCCTCAGGTCTCTGATGTTACTCATTCTCCTACTGGTTTTACTCATTCTGGATGTTCCTGCATTTTCATCATTAAATCATCACTCCATCATGCACCTACTCCTACCTATATCCTGTTTACTTCTGGATTCTCAACAAACATCAAATGTGAATAAGCCCTTGTGTACTTTCTGCCATAGATGCCCTGTGAAGAGCTTTATAAAACTCCTCGTAAGTCAATCAGACAGCTGCAGCTGATCCAGAACGCTGTTGCTCACATTCTTACTAAAACTAGGAAAGTAGAGCAGATCACCAAAGTTTTAAAGCCTTTACCCTGGGTCCCTGTGCCTCACAAAATAGACTTTAAAAGTTAGTTTATAAATCATTGAATGGCTTGGCATCAAAGTATATTATACATGATGTTGTATCAGTCTTCCAGACCATTCAGTTCTATGCGTCATAAATTTGGAACAAACTTTCGGAAAACTGCAAAAATGTTGAAACACTTAGTTCCTTACAGAGGCTAAAACCCAATTTGTTTAGAGTTGCCTTAAATTAATAAGCAGAACATTGTTATTGTAGCCATTTTTCACGACTTTTTATTTTGCCACTGAAGTGTGAAGTAATGAATATGCTTTTTTTGTTTGCTCATAAGAATATTTTAACCATATAAAGCATGTTGGCCTTGTTGCTGGAATGTGTTTTACAAGTAAATTTGACTTAACATTCAGCAGTTGTATGTAAATATAGAAACTAAATATTTTCCTCACTGGAAGTCCTGGTTTATTGCAGCTGTGGTCTGCAAAGCAAGAATATGCACATAATTCATGTCCTACAGCATGAGTCTATGTTTTCAACAGGGTTATTTCAGGATGAATTCTCATGAACTGTTAATAAAGCAGTTACTTTTAAAGGCAAAAACAGCTCCCCATCTGTTTTTGTTCTGCAGCTGGCAGACTGCAATCCTTGTATTCATTAGCAAATGTGTTTAGACTTCTCTTTCATTTTTATTTACTTATTTATTTTTTTACAAGGACTGCCCTTTAGCAGGCAGAGAAGTGTCGCTGGAGGAATGCTTACTCCTAAATCCTTTAGCACTTTTTGTGGATCAATGATCCCTCCTAAGTTCAGAGAAACAACGTGTATTGGATTGATGTTTCCCAGAGCTACACTCTGAGTAAATATATCTGCATTCATTGAGCTGCCCTGCTCAATCACACAGCTTTGGCTGCAACACCACAAGATAGCCAGCACCCAGAGGGAAATGTTGGCAGACTCTTTAAGGCGTCTTGCTGACTACTAAAGCGCCTTTATCTGTGCATTTCCTATTGGCATAGTGCTCGCACAGATTTCCAACTAAAAAAAAGAGACAATGTTCAAAGTGATTTTTTTCCCCACATGACTTAATTAGTGATAATTACACCACAGAAGTGAATGTTTTCAAACTAGAACCGACTCTTATGTTATTCTTTTAGGTTTGCTTTGACTGAAAACTTGAAGAATTTTCTTCAGTTTTGCTTCGTGTTTGAATCGTCCGGCATCTTTCATCCTTGCCTTCAGCAGCTGCGGTATCAGTCAAACAATGTTCTGTGATTTTTGTTTGATTTGTTCATTCAGATACAAACTTGATGTAATTTGCTGGATGCTAATTGAACACCCTGCTCCCTGTCCCTTCTCTTAAAAAACCCCCCAACAAAAAACAGCAGAAATCCTGTTGAGAATAGCTTGTTTTTGCAGAAGTCTATTGCGCTCAATATAAGATTGCTAAGATTAGATGACCTCTGGCTCTTTACTGTACATTTGTTGTTGTCATTGGATAAGTAATCAATAGCCATTGTGAGGACAAAAACATCCCAACAGGCCTTTATAATGTATGCAAACACTCAGTTGTTTAAAGGCTTGGCTTTTCCAAGGTTGCTGCCAAAAAGGGCAATGCAATCTGTTTTAAATAAGACGTGTCCATGAAAGGCTTTATATGGTGCTGCATAAATCAATCAGACAAGGAATGGAAGGTACCTCATTATTGTTATTATTATTATGCTCAGGAATCACTCATTATTCAGCTTTCCCCAAAACGTTAGTCCTCTGAGCATTGTCTGATCAAAGATTTGTTTATTAGTGGCCATTTGAAGTAGATTGAAAATACATGGTTGTAATTTTTGATACAAATAAAATCTGAAAGGTGTGATGGCCATTTGTGTTTAGGTTCCTTTCCTCTTATACCCCAAAATAAGATCCAGTGCAGACATGTTTTCAAGCTCATTATAAATAGATCTGTTCTGTAAAGGTCTCAGAGGCTTGTTAGAGAACATTTAAGAATAAACAATATCCTGAAGACCAAGGAATACAGCAAACAGGTCAGGAATGGAACTGTGAAGAGATTTGAAGCAGGGTTAAGTTAAACAATATCCCAAGCTCTAATAATCTCTCAGTGATCTGTTCAGTCCACCATCTGGAAAGAAAACATTATGGCTGTTGATTCCACTAAAGTGAATATGAATGTAGGCAATACATGTTGCTATGTTTAAAAATATTAAGTCAAAGTTGTAATTTCCTCTGGACTTGAATTAAGCAGGTATTTGTGTAAAATCAGCATACTAGTTTAAATGTTGGTTTTGGTCATCACTGAAAGCAAGTTGAGGCAGACCACAGTATAGTTTGGCACAAAACCTACACATGTTTATTGCACAGGCGATAACAGATGTATTTATTTGAAGGCACTTCTGAAATCGTTCCCAGAGGACCAGCGCAATTGTCCTCATCTGCATCTGTCTTTGGGGCTCAATCTAGGCATCAATCTTTTATTTTATTTTAATTTTTTTTTAATCTTATATCTTGAATACTTTTAAGGCTATCAGTTAAATTGATTTCTCAAGTTAACAACCTCTGTGTGCGAGAGTGGAGTAATGTTTGAACAGACTGCTACTGCCCTGCAGCATGTAGAAGCCAAAACAATGGGGGGCAATTCTGTGTTCTCCATACTCAGATTTGTGTATGGAGAACACATTTCCTTTATTTATTTCAAAATAAAGGAAATGCATTCCTTTATTTTGAAATGGAAATCTGACTACATTTATACCTATGGCTGTTTTTGTCTTAAAGTTCAATCAGAGCGTTATTAGCCTGTGAGCAGCATTCAATGGTTTTAGTCTGTCTGAAAAGTATTCACAACACCTCACTTTTTCCTCCTTTTGTTATAACAGTCTTTATACCAATTGTTTGAAATGAGTCTCCTTCCGGAAAATAATACTCACAATTACCTCAAAATGACAATGTGGAATAAAGATTTTGAGTTTCTTTTTTTGTTGCAAATTTATAAAAAATAGGAAACCAAGAAGTCACATTTATACAAGTATTCAGAGCCTTTACTTAAAACTTTGTTGATACGAAATGCAAAGCTGATTAATGGGAACGATAATATTGGGCAGAATAAGAAATAAGCCTTTTCCATAGGTAATGTTATTAGATTTCACTTTGGCTTGTATTTTATATTTGTCTCCTAAATTGGTCAGATGTTATACTATACTTAGTTGGAACCCATTTGAAGGACCAAAACACTTGAGAAAATGCACCAAATTTGCAGAACTTAACATTACAAGTAACACATGGGAATTGTAACAAAGTTGCTTAAAAACAGCAAATGAATAAATGAATGTAAAGATCAAGAAGTATTTTGACTCCTTTGAGAGTCCAGAGACCTTATTAAAGGAAGTTTTATATTTCTTTTTGGTTTGTATCCTCATCAGAACTACAGTGAAAAACTTTGTTTGAGAATGATGCAAAATATAATACAACATAATATACTGTCTTGAAAACGTTCACTAACTGGGAATGGATAGCTTTCAAATACAAGTAGATATGTGATCTATTATTAAAATTATTCAGAAGACAAGTCTTACTTTTTACAAGGTTGCTCTACTTTACTTGCCTTCTGATGTCAGTTGCCTATAAATTATTTCGCACTCACACAAAGGTATATTTAGTGTGATTCATAGATAAAACAACACTGCCAATGTAAAAAGACTGAGCTCAAATTGCATGACATAAGATTAAAGCAGCCTCCTTTTGACTCCCAGAACAGACACACAAGCACACCCTTGAAAGTGTACAAACATGCACACAATCACACCAGGGCTTTGGATAAAAACTAATAAAAAGCCTGGCAGAAGAAGAATGTTTTGGGCCTCGTCTTGAAAGCGATAAGATTAGGGGCACATAGCGGGTCATCTGGCATGCTGTTGCACAGATTCAGGGCAGACTGACTAAAAGCAGCTTCACCAGATTGTGATTCCATTCTTGGAGCTATAGAAAATCCCCCAACTAGATGTTTAGAGCAGTCAGGTGCTGTTAAAAAAAAATGTATTATTGACTCGGGTCATTCTGTTCTTTATAAGCCAGTAGTGCACTTTTAAACGTGACTTTAGCAGGATTAAAAGACGGGCAGATTAAAGGCCAAAACCTGAGGAGTGACGTCCTCAGTTCCTCATTCAGCAGCCTGTGTGGCAGATTGACTGTTTACTCTGGGAAAACAGGGGAGAGGGAATTTGATCTAAGCTCAACACGATGCCATGGCAGAGTAAATGTATACTGTGAACTGTTGTTGCTACCTTGCACAATTCTTGTATGTTTTGCTGTTTTGCCCCACTTCATTGTTTGACACAAGTGATCAAATCAATTTGTTTTTATTCAGTTTTACTAACCACAAGCGGAATGACTGCGAGAATTGCTCAAACTGAACCTACCTGGTAAATGAAGTCGACTAAAATATCTGAAAAAGAAACATATCATACACTAATCTAAATACATTGTAGAACAAATAAAAGTAATTGATGACTATCCAATTAGAAAGAGGTTCAAAAGCCTTTCCAGGGGTTTGAGACTCCAGAAAACCAGAAAGAACCACTAACCATGACTGGAGAAAATAACAAATAAGGTTAAGTGGCCGAGCTTACTCCAAGAGCTCACCAACATCTCGTCCAAGAAGTCACAAAAGTCACCAGAAGATCTTCAAGTCCCTCTTGCCTTAGTCAGGTCAGTTCAATAAGAATCAGGCAACAATTGCATATCCACTGCAGACCAAAAATACTATGAAATTGCTCTACTTGCCAAAACAAACCTCTTTGCAAAAATATCTGTGGATTGGTGAGACAAAAGTACTTTTTTTTTTTTATTTAAAAAATAAAAAAATTATTTCAACCACATTTCAATGTGGTTGTGTTGGTTTGCGATCCAAAATCAGACAAGTCCAGTCATTATAGAGCTCTAAACTTTTCTTTATATCCGGTCTTTGCACATTACATGACAAACTGACAAACATTCCAAACAAGAGGGAGCCACCCCTCTGATTCAAACCACCTGGCTTTTAAAGCATGGCCAGGACTAATTAAGGGGCGGAGACAACAATTACATTTCCAGGTAAACAAAAGAACAAACATTTGTGCTAAACAATATTCCTAAACAAATATTCACAGAATTACAACTAACAATTTAACACAAACAAAAATAAGCTGGGACCAAACAAAAAATAAAAACATCTCTCCTCCTCAAACAATGGACCTTCCCAGTAGGTAAATTGGAAACACCAGGTCCTAGGCATCACTGCTCATGGGCGCGCCTCCATGGCAGCACATGACCTGTTGAGGGGGGGTAAATCCCTCACAGTGAAACTAGTGAAATAACACTAGTTATTTCAACCACATTAGTTTTATTTCTAATGTGGTTGAAATAAAACTTCTTCAAGAGGAATGGTCCATAATTTCTCATGTAAAAATCTAATTTCTTTTGTCAGATTGCTTGGCTGTGGTTGTTGCTATAGAAGCGGCAGAACAATTTCTTAGCTTGCTGTTATGATTCTTCGGTGTTTGGACTTTTTGTTTCAGTTATTTTCTAGGTTGATCATGTCTTTATTCTTTTCTTATAGCTTGTCATTTTAGTTTATTTCTTGTGTTAGTTCAGTTATTCTCATTGTTTGTATTCTGGATTTGCTTTTCTAGATTACTATTTAATTACACATTCCTTATTTACCTCTTCCTACTTCCCTCCCCAGCTGCATTCACTTATCTGTAATTAGTTCTTCTTTTTTTTTTTTGTCATTTCCACTCTCTCCTCTGTATATTAAGCTCCCCAGTCTTATTGTTCTACACGGCTCTCCTTCCGTTACTCTTCATTCTTCACCGTTTGTTACCCTTTACTCAGCCCGGTTTTTGGTCTCAGCTTAATCTCCATAAGTTTCTTGTTAACTTACATGCAGTACTTTGCTTCATTAAATTCTGTCCTCTTGGGTTCTCCTTAAATCACCATTATGACAGATGGGGCAAGAATGTTTTTTTTTCTTCCCCTTTGTGGCAAAAATAGAAAAATCTGTAAGAGGGCAATACTTTTTTAAGAGCACTGTATTAAGCAGTGAGAAAATGTTTACCCATAATACTTGACTGTCATTGACTCAGGTAATGCGTTTTAAAATAGATTACATTGACTTTTTTTGACATAATCAATCAATAGGCTTTCTTCTTCAGAGCCGTCAGCAGTTTGTTGGCCAGAACACATCACCCTGCAGTACGTAACTGTAAAAGACTGTGTTGTCCTCAGGGAAAGGTACACCTTACCAGCTACAATTCGTGATCTACATGCATCATAATATACTGTGACAGGTGTTCTGTGGTCAATTCATGGCACCTAGGTTCTGTGAAAAACTTCAAAATTTCTGCTCATGCTATGCTGGCTGAGCAGCCTTTGATTGAAGCTAAAGTGTGAAGGACCACTCCTTCCTTTGGGGGCCTTGAGGCAGTTTTCCACTCTCTGAGACAGGCAGAGGAGTGTGGAAGACTGATTTATGAGAAGCTGTAACAGCAATTAAGTTACTGCCCAAGGAAAATGATGCACTTGAAGTCTTTTTATTCCCAGAAATTCAGTGCTACTGGCAACTGTTAACTTCAATTTTAATTATGTACTACACACACAAAAAGCTTAAAAAATGTAGTTGGAAAGAAGAAAGAAAATAAATAGATAAAATGTAAATGACTTAAATAATAGCTTATGCCACCATTCAGTCTCCTGTAAACACATTTATTGTCGCAAAAGCCAACACTGCTCAGATAAGTAGAACTTCCTGGTTCTATTTTTGTTTCTCTGTAGCATAGCTTCTGTTAGCTTGTAGCTAAAAGAAGGACAGATTTTTTTTTTATGGTTTAGAAATGAGACTTTAGTGACTAAGAAAATCAAATGTGTCTAGTTGTTTACAACTCTGCCTTATAAGAGACGAAGACCGGTGTTCCTCTTGGAACCAAATATTTAGGCCCGAGCAGCAAAGCGCTGCGAAGGCGTATTGTATCTGTACTGTTTCTTATTACGATTCTGCCCCCCCAAAGAGGCGCCTTTTTGGGGGCTTTATCATATTCAAAAACTCACCAAACTTGGCGGTCGCGACTAGAAAATTTAAAAATTTTGAATTTTAAGGTTGTCGCAAAAATCGCAAAAAAAATTGCTCAACGCCGGCAACTAGCAATTTTCTGTTGACACAATGGTATGAACGTACTTCATCGTAGAGACATGAAATTTGGTACACTTGTAGAGCTCACCAAAAGACTCAGAACTTACATTTAATGTTATAAGCCAACTATCACAGGAAGTCGGCCATTTTGTATTGAACGTCCATTTTTTACCTCGATTTTGACGTTTACAGCCTTCGTATTTGATCGAACTCCTCCTAGGGATTTCGATTGATCGACTTCAAACTTGGTCAGTCTGATCATAAGGCATGTCTGATTTAAAGTTATCAAATTGGTGAGTTTTGGAGCATGTTGAAGGGGGGTTAGCAGGGGTCAAAGTTCACCTACTCGCCATGAAACACGAAACTCTTATATTTCCTATACAAAAACACATAGAGGGACCAAACTTTCAGTGATTGATCGTCATCGGGTGTCCTAAAATACCCTGTGGTGAAATGATGACATCACTTAGGCCACGCCCCCTGAGAACAGGAAGTGTCATGTTTTACTGTGAACGGTCGCTATCTTAGCCCTTTGACCTAATCAACATGAAACTGTGTCCAGAGACAGAAGACATGTTGGTGTGTTGTGGATTCTAACCCCGACCGGCTTTGACATAGCAGGTGGGCGTGGCGGCGTGGCGAAGTGACCTGTAACGCCGTTGCCATACGTTTGGCTCTGAATTCCACAATTTCGGGCCCAGCTGCTCCAAACTCACTAGGATGGATCCTTATCCACCCACCGACAGGAATTCATAACAAAATTTGGTGGGCGTGGCCTAATTTCTCTATAGGGCCCCCTAGAGTATTTTAAATGAACAGCCCCAAGCCATGCTTTAACCTAGAATTACGAAACTTGGTACACATGTGTATCTTGTCAGGACGTACAAAAAGGTCTATTAGAGCCATGGTCGAAACCAAACAGGAAGTCGGCCATTTTGTATTGAAGGTCCATTTTGGACCTCGATTTTGACGTTTACAGCCTTCGTATTTGATCGAACTCCTCCTAGGGATTTCGATTGATCGGCTTCAAACTCGGTCAGTCTGATCAAAAGCCATGTTTGACTTAAAGTTATCAAAACGGTGACTGTATGAGCTTGCTGAAGGGGGGTTACCAGGGGTCAAAGTTCACCTACTCGCCATGAAACACGAAACTCTTATATATCCTGCACAGAAACTCACAGAGACACCAAACTTTCAGTAATTGATCATCATTAGGTTTCCTAAAATACCCTGTGGTGAAATTATGACATCGCTTAGGCCACGCCCCCTGAGAACAGGAAGTGTCATGTTTTACTGTGAACGGTCGCTATCTTAGCCCTTTGACCTAATCAACATGAAACTGTGTCCAGAGACAGAAGACATGTTGGTGTGTTGTGGATTGAAGACCCGACCGGCTGCGATGAAGCAGGTGGGCGTGGCGGCGTGGCGAAGTGACCTGTAACGCCGATGCCATACGTTTGCTTCTAGATTCCACATGTTTCGACCGAGCTGCACCAAACTTGGCCTGACTCATCCTAGTGTGATGCCTGACAATGCTATGTCATCATATTATGACGTCATCTAAGCCCCGCCCCCTCAGAACGAATTAGAGAGATCTTCTGTGTAATTACATGATAAACAGTCCATGTTCGTCGTTTGTAGGGCAATGCTGCCCTCTGCTGTCCACTGAAATAGTTTCATTATTTCAGTAATTCGACACCAGAGGGCAGCATTGCCCTACGGAATGACAGAGTTCAATTTTGTAAAAAAGAGGAAAAAATTAAAAATTTGTAATTCTAACACAAAAACTCACAGAGACACCAAACCTTCAGTTATGGATCATCATCGGGTGTCCAATAATATCCAATGGTCAAATGATGACATCACTTAGGCCACGCCCCCTGACAACAGAAAGTCTCATATTTTACTGTGAACGGTCGATAGCTTCTGCACCAAACTTGGCCTGAGTGATGCTGGTGGGATGCACGTCGATCCTACGTCATCATATTATGACGTCATCTAAGCCCCGCCCCCTCGGAACAGGAAGTGCCGTTTTTTTCCTTGGAAAGCTCTGTTTATGGCTCTCTTGACCTAATCAAGGTGATTCTGTGTTGGATGACAGATAGGAAGTTGGTGTCGCTTGCTTTAAAGTGCCAAGAGTATTCAATGGCGGCAACGCCGTTTGTATACGTTTGCCTCTACATTCCACATACTTTGACCGAGCTGCATCAAACTTGGCCTGAGTGATCCTGTTGGGATGCCTGTCGATCCTACGTCATCATATTATGACGTCATCTAAGCCCCGCCCCCTCAGAACAGGAAGTGCCGTTTTTTCCTTGGAAAGCTCTGTTTATGGCTCTCTTGACCTAATCAAGATGATTCGGATGATGAGCTCTGTCAATGCTCGCTGCTGGCTGAACCGTGTGGGCGTGGCCAAATGGCGAATATCAGTCCATCGCCATATTCATACGTTTGGCTCTAATTCACACATGGATCATCCGATTGCTGCCAAAATGAATATGTATGACCTTTGTTCACCTCTAAAGAGCCCAACGGGTTTGAGATGTAATTTTACTCCACTGCGCCCCCTAAGTTGATACATCGGCTATATCTCCTCGATGCATCGACCGATCTGCACCAGATTTTTTGACGGTCGTCGGGGAGCGCCGCCGAACGCATTCACGCGTGTCGCCCGGTGGACGGGCAGGGAAAATGCGCGACAGCTTCTGCGGCTGCTGGCGGGCGGCGGTGCTGGAAACTGCGGCAGAGCTTCTGCGGTGGGGAGCGGGCTGCGGCTCTGGAAAATGCGCGAGAGCTTCTGCGGTGGCTGGAACCCCCGCGGTGGCCAATAGGCCGGAGCGGCGCTTGCTGCGAGGGGCGCCCGAGGCTGCTCGCAGCTTTAATTTTTTTTCTTACTATTCTTTTGGGGTATATCTAGATCCAGCTATGGCTTGCTATTACATTGCTATTATATTTCTAATCTTCAATAGACTCTCTTCACTCTGCATTTGACCTTTTTCAAAGTTTATTAAGCTAAAATTAGTACCTACTTACTTGTCCCTGCACAAAGGAAGTTGTTACTTCCTTTGTAACAGAGCCATTTAGCTTGATTGTATTAGGACCTAACAAAATAACAAAAGCTTAGATAAAAATTGTTTTTTTTTCATTTTCATTTCAAAAATGCTTGTGTTTTGCTACTAAAAAAAGATTAGTACACTACTGGGGTTTTTTCAGTTTATGCTGTGAATATATATTATTTAAATTAATGCACATAGATTATTTTAGCTGTTTTTGTAAAATTGTTGAACTGAAATGTCTAAGATGCGGTATAAGGAAAGATAAAGGTACAAGCTAACTTAAATTGCACAGTATTAAGAGAAAGAAACCAATAATTTATAGTTTTGTCCATTGCTGTTTGTATCTACTGTCATGGGAACGTGGTGTAAGAGCAATTATTCAGCAAAGAGAAAATTCAGTTTCATGGGTTTTCACCCTTATGGACTAATGTTTGTGTGTCATAAGGAAATCTGAGTAGCAGTAGAGGATTAGGTGACTGGACTGAGATTATATTGACTTCAGTTTGATTATTTACTTGCGATGCAAATTGAATTTCATTAGGATCACAGGTGCAAGGGAATACATCATTCTATGCACAAAGTCTCCTGTTTGTGACTGAAAAAGATTTTCTACTAGAGGTAACCAGTGACTTTTTAGGTTAGAAAAAAAAAATCTACTTTCTACCTGAGTAAATTCTCTTACTACTGGTGCTGAAGGGATCAGATTTTTAATCATCATTTATAATATCCTTTTATTTGCTAAGATTACTTGCCTGGATGGATGTCTTTGACAAAATATTAAAAAGTTAGCTAATAACAAACAAGCAACCAAATAAATCTGCTTGCCTTCTTTAAAAGCAAGACTTTTTTTTTTTTTTGCCTAATCAGGTTTCATGTTACACTCTTTAGCTTCATCCCTTTCTACATAAATGCCCATATAATTAGACTCATAAAATTATCCCATAAAAATCCCATAAAATTAGTGAATACTCATTCAACATAATTCATTATTCATCACCATTAAGTATTATTGGTTATTCTCAGACAAGAACTCTTAATCAAGTGAACCAATGTCTGAAATAACTTTGGGCTTAGTCTGACTTCCAGTAAGTAAAACGGAATGCTGATTACAGAAATGCAGCCTTGTGTCTATAAGAATACACATCCATATTTGTGTTTTTCCTTAAGCACTAATTTGTCAAATGAAGATAGTTAAAGTAAAAATTAAGCCCAATTTATTTCTATAGCACATTTCAGCTATGAGGCAGTTCAAAGTGATTTTACATTATAGATTTTTTTTTTTTACCTTATCACAGTAGAAAATCCTTTTATGGACCATGACTTTTTTATGACGTTCTTTCTGGTTTGGGTTTGAGTAATATTACTATTTGAACATATTTCCCCAGAATTGGTGGTGCTATAAAAAGCTTCATCCTTGCACAAATCCATCCTCACCCATGGTCATGGGTAAGGTCATGGGTAAGCATGGCTGCTCTTGTGATGTTGGAAGACCTTGCTTTTATGTATAAAACCATTTCATTCTTACCATCCAGAGTCCTTGCTCTGAACTTACAGGGCTGCAACGTAATCTTTTTTCAGAAGTTTCTTTCCTCATGTGTGACTACAGAAGTATGACCGACACATAAAAAAGAAGTCCTTTTTTTCATCTGCATAGACAAAATAGTTAATAAAATTATTTTCTTGAAGATGTCTGTAAGCTTTAGCAAATACTGACAAATTCTTAGGTTGCCAAAAGAGAAAAAAAAATCTAAGCCATGCTTCATAAAAGTAATGAAATTTAACAATTTTGCATTACTTTTAACCAAGTTTTAATTTTTGGGCACTAGCCCAGTGTGTCACAAAAAGTGTGTCATAATCTTCTGCTGACAAAATATTGAGCTCTTTTGGTCTACCATAAGAAACATGTACTGTGAATTTCTAAAAAGTATATATCCTAGAAATTTTAGGTTTTTATGACACAATGAAACATAAGAAAGTGAACAGATGAACAGTAACTGCCGCAGTTAATACATCCTTGCTGAGCACTTTATTATGTATCCAGTGATAGCATCTGGTAATTAAATTTCTTTAGCCTTGAGAATTGTCTTAACGTAGATTTGTTTACCTAATATGCATGATGTTATGTTATTTTCATGCCCATGACTTGACTTACTTACTGTATATCCAAAGGTTTCTCAGTAGGATTGAGAGCGGTAATAATCCTGCTGGGAATGCCAGCGAGCAGATGGTTACATTCTGGTCGTATAGGGACAAATATGGTCAGAAACTACACTTAGATGGGCTGTAGAGTTTAAACCATGCTCAGGTTCAAACCATGCTAACAACAAAGTATGTCAGAGTAATGTTCCTTGCACCATTACACCACAACTATCCTTAACCATTGATATTTATGCAAAGGGACAGGAGCATATCCCAGCAGATAACAAAGGGTGAGGTACATCCAACAAAGAGACAACATGTTTCCACATTCTTAAAATGTGGAAGCGCTCACATTTTAAAAATACCAATCAACCTAACATGACTCTTTTTGCATTACTGATGGAAACTTGAGTATGTATGCACAGTGAACACACAAGCTCCAAACAGAAATACAACAATTGAGGTAAAACTGCTCACCTTTTGTGAGTCATCAGTATTGGCATTGCACTGTACCTATTGCATCCAAAAAATAAGTAACGTGCATTTTTTATGTTGCTGGAGGAGTGGATTTTAATACTTCTACCCACTCCCTTGATGTCCCTTATTGTTATTGTATTGCTGTAATTTTATTTGTAATTTGGTGCGTTCAATAAACTTTGAAGTTTATTACATGTTAATTGTGTGTGAAGGGCACACTATTAAACATTTTATTAAAAACAATTTTTTCTACATTAACCATAACCCCTTGTTACTGTTTTTTTATGATTATGACAAAAATAAAATCATGTAATGTTCTAACCTTTATTTTTCCTATTTCTCTAATACATTCCAAGCCCAATATATCCCAAGGTAATTATCATCTAATCGCTATTTACCTCTATCTATGCTCATCTCATGCCTGACTGTACTGAAAGATGTTTCTCTCTGTCAACCCTTTCTGCAGTTTCTTTTGTGTTTGTTCCCTAATGAGCCCTTTTCTTGTTCATTTTCATGATGCATTGTTGTTTGTTTCTTGTCCTTATGTATTAATCCAAAATAATGGCATCATGGAGACCTTTGAGGGTTCAGTAATGGACTATTATTCAGCAAGATTTAATTTGACTTGACATGCAGCAAACCAAACTGATAATTTATTTATGATCTGGATCAAATTGGACTTTGGTTACTAATGAATTATGATGGCCCAGCCAAGCTCACCATCTTCTCATCCCTTCTGTTGTATTATTTGGCCCATGCTGTTAACATAGTGCAAGGCGAGCAAAATTAACAACAGGTAAATAACAAAAGCTAAAATGGAAAAATGGTTAGCTGTGCTGCCAAAGGTGTTCTTGCACACCCTTTATTTATATATATATATCTGGAGAACACCCCCGACACCATCACCCCTCATCATCCTCAAGAACTACTGTGGATCCCTTCCGGTTCCAAGGAACCACCCTTTGTTGGTGGCCTAATAGCAAAAAGGCCTAATGTAGAAACGCAATGGATGGACAGAATAAATGTAAATCCTTGCTCAGTCTAACAGATTTGACTACTACAGTTAAACAAAGTTGCTTTGTATTTGCGTCAGGAAATGAACTCACATGAATGCCAGACGAGGCCTCTGTCCAAGAAATGTATGTGCAGTTTGTATAAACAGGGCATAAATAAATTATAGTGTAACACTTCAGCGTGTCAGCGTAACTCCAAGTCAATCCTCTGGTGTAAATTCTCTCTTTCCTTATTAATGGGAGTTGCTTCTTGCCCAGGCCACTTCCTGCCAGCTGCGACTCTCCTTAGCAATTAAATTAATTCCATTTGTGTTGAAGACGCTTCGGAGTAGGAGTCTGGAGACACAACAGCAGCGTGAGGCACCATCATCTGACAGCAGCACCTTTGAAGTTTCTAGATACTTTAAAATAATCATGAAAACAAAGGAATGAAAACACAGTACATATGCTAATACATTTCAAAGACAATGCAGTGTGAATCTGATATGCCACTTTGCTGGAGGTTTTCTTTCTCCCTTTAATGATTCCTAATGATGTTTCAGCCAAGCAGTTCATTTTAATTGAATCAGAACCTAAAACGTGATCCACTACACACAGTTGCTGCTCCTTTTGAGATAAATGTGGGTTCTGCCTTTATCTCTCTCCTTTAAACTGCGTGGTGTGGCTTGTCTTGAGTCTTTAAACCTCACAGTTGATTTTCAGCTCAAACAAGAATACTGAGGAGCACCTGTTATGATGACGGAGCTGGAGGTGGTAGATGAACATATGGGGTTATAGTCATTGCTGAGTCACAATACCTTTGAATGAGCTTTACACAATAAGACTTTGGGGTTATTGTTAAGTGTGAAAAGAGCCTTATCTTCAGGTAATTTTTTAAAATATTTTAATTTTTACACCTTTTATCAACTCAAATAATAATCCCATAATCAATCTTGCATAAAAAATGGTAAAAAGAAAAAAGAACTGCTGTGTCAAGATCTACATCAACACATGCGTAACCACAAATTAACTGAACAAATAAATGACTAAAAACACAAATTAATTGAGGTTATTCACTTGTGCTGCACATTAAAATTTTTCTCTAGCATAGTCATTTACTATGTTTATACATGCCAAAACGATTGCTTGTTACAGACCATAAGGCCATTCCTACATCCTACCTCTAGCTGCTATACACTGCAAGTCGGATGGTAAATAAATAAAAAAACGGCATCACTTGTTATACTGTTATCTTAGTTTAGTCCTTTCTCACGACTGTTCTATATCAGTGTAATCACTCTTACCTATTCCATGCTGGTTTGGGTTCAGTGACTGTCAGATCCACCTGTTGCTATTCTCATGCCCCATGCTTTTGAATGTTACCCTTAATTTACACTGCATTCAGTTCCACCCTACAGTCAGACTGCAGCTGTTCTGGATCAACCCAATTTCCATTGCTTCCATGCCTTCTCAGCTTCGCTCCACTGCGCTCTGAGTGTCTGCAGAGGTTCTAGAAGACACTTGTAATCTTTGAAGACTGACTCCGCACTTGCTCGGGTGTCCGGCAAAAATAGAATCAATTCTAATTTTCGCAAGTGGCTCTGTGGATGTGCGAAGCTGTGAAGACACAAAAGAAACTGTCCTCACATTGACTATTATAGGTGTGTATTTACTGCGGAGGCCACACTGTGGCGGAGCCAGATGCTGTGTAAATTAGGAATTATGGTGTTTTGTTCAAGGTTTGTTTGGTTGTTGTTTAATCAAAAATTATTTTCCACTTTATCAGCAGCAGCAAATGTCACCTACACTTCTCCTTGTTGAAGAAATTAAAATTTTGCTGTTTTGATTTATTTTCAGAAGTCAAATTATGTGATTTTGAAAGTTATGAGCAGCACAAACTGAGCTAATTAAATACGCAAAGTGACTTGCCAGAGACTTTCAATCTACTATTGTTTCAAAAAGCAGAACAGCAAAAATGGTTAACATTGTGTACTCAAAGCTCTGACCAGAAAACATTATTATATCAGTATTTTCACAGCAGTGGAAATAATCGCTGATACTCTGTTTTAAATAAAAGCAATTGGCTCATTGCTTTGTGCAGATTTATTCCTGATTCATTACGATACCATGTTTTTACTCCAGATTACCATACTGGGACAGTATAGTGGTCCATGCTTACAATATCTGGAAAATAATATGAAGCTATAAAATCTTACTCAAATTTGACGACAAAAAAAAACTACAATAAAAACTTGGACATGCATGTGTTTTGAAGCCAGGATTTAAGTGTGTTAGGGTAATTGCCATACTCCTCTATCAGCAGACAGCCAAGTCTCTACAGTCTGCAGTACTCATACATTATCTCTGACAATATCATGACTCAAGTGCAAGAGATATGTAATATGCATATTGCTACACTTACAGAGAAGTCACTAATATTGAGTTGCAGTTTATCAACAAAGAGGATAAATAAACTATGAATATTGAGAGTTGGACAATTTAATATTTGAAGGAAAGCTAGGAATCATTTATTTTTTAAAAGAAATGAACAAATGCCACAAAGATTTGATAAAAACTGTAAAATAGTTCCTTAGTTTAGCATCAACATGAAGCTTCAAAGCTCCATTTGCTGCTACCTTTGTCATTAGCAGCTAAGAAAGAGTGGCTGTTCTCAGAAGGTTCCCAAAAGGCTCTACATGGCTTTACATGTTTATGAACACAGTAATTACTGTAAGCACCAATTAATGGTCAGTTTTCTTCTATGAGGCTCAAGTCCAAATCTGTACAGTCTCTTTCAATTTTTTTTTCCCCAACAGCTAAAACAGTTCTTTTACACTGTTCTTCCTCCTCCTCCTCTTCTTCACTTTCACTCAGTGGGCCGATGCTGGTTCTTTCAAGGAAGAACCAGCAAAAAGGACATAAACAAAAAGAACACAAAGAAAGCCAATCGTTAAAAAAAAAAGTCTTGTCCTGTTTACTTACCTTACAAACCATTTTCGACCAGATCCTCAAAATGCTGAAGCAAATATGAGTTAAAATGGTGGAGGCTTCTGTGTTACTGTAGTAACCCAATGTTGCCTCCAACCCCCTTTGGGTCATAGCAGATGGCCCAGAGAGACTGGGCCATCTGCCTGAGCTTGCAGCAATCCCTCCTTCCTCATCCTCTCCACCCACTGCCTCTCTAGTGCTACCTGCTGTCAATCACACCCAGCTCCATTCTTCCTCTTGCAACTCAGTTCCAATGACATTTTACTTGAGGCTATCCGCCTCACGTTCCTGATCGTGAGTACTGACTCGTTCTTCTTGAGTTCTTCAATGTTATGTCCTGGTTTCCCCATGCTTCGTTCCTTGGGCTTCATTGTAGGTTGCAGAACTGTTCCAAAGTAGATAAGTCAATCTGAGTGAAGTCAACAACCAATAAACATATATATCTCAAAGGAATTCCAGACAATTAATTTAATGCCTTTTTTAGGTTCCCAGCAAGTCGTTGTATTTCTGATTATTATGACATCAGTTTAATGCAGACTTTTTAATTAAGGCTTTTATTACCATTTTAGTAATCAGTATATTGCTTTACATTAGCAGTGTGCCCAAAACTGTAATCAGAAATTAACATCCACTCTCCCTTTTAGTCAGATAATTAACAGTGACGGATGGACGCCAACAATATTACAAATAATTACAGATAATGTAAAAGTTAACCTCAGCCGTTGTAATGTGTTGTACATATTAAGTATTTTCTTCAGTAGCTGTTTCTGTAGTTCTCGGTGTCCTCCTTTTATTATATAAATTGTTACACATTAGATGTACATTTTCTTGATTAGGAATGATAATGCAGACGCATGCACTTGAATGTTAAGTGAGATCACATTTAATTAGGCTTTGTTTTGATGAATTCAACTTTCGAAGGCAATACTGCTTTTTGTATAAAAGCACAGTCAGAAGCCGGCCTAGAACCTCCTGGTTTAGGGTAAAGCAAGAAAAATAAATAGTACAGTCTCGAAGGGAGAAACCAAGAGTTAATTGAGTAAAGATATTTTGTTGTTGTAAAGTTTCTCAATTTAATTATCACTCAGTGAATAATTTCCTCAAGTTCCCTCATTTCAGACAACAGTGTCCATAATTCTTCAAATTAAACATAGCATCATGGGCTTCTTTTTTCTCCCTCAAAAAGCTCATTATCCATGGTTTTCCCACTTCAGATTTTCCCTCCATCCTTTGGCTTACTTTACAAGAAAGCGCCACAGCTCATCTTACTCAACACAGCCAATTTGAAAGCAGCTTAATCCTTGAGAGAATTCGTCTGCTGCTTCCAGTTGCATTCTGTGATTGATGTCTGGCAAGATCCAGTCTAATGTACAACATTTGTATGATTGACACCACATATGTGCGTTCTGGAAAAGCTAGTGGATGCAAAAAAGCACTAAGCGGGCTTACTTTGTGCCCACTACCTGCATGGAGATTAGAAACACTTGTCAGGACTGCAATGCATCAGCAGCTGCGTCCTGATTGTATTTGAAGTCAGTTTACAAAGCAGAGGTTTTCTTGTTGGGCTAATTTGGCTATTCCTGCCTTTTGAAGCACACTTGATTGGCCACAGGGGTGTAAATGCTAACATGAAGTATGAAAAAGGTACAAGTCAAAGACATCTTCTCTAAAAAAGGCATTAAGTAGGACGTGTAGCCTGAGGGCATAATTTTAGACAGCAAAATTAATCTGCTGGGAACCAAAAAAGCATCTGATGCATAGAGTAAATCACATGACATCCACTTGATGTATCTTTCTGACTATGAAAAAGGTGCAATGCACATGTGAAATTCATGTCTACAAACAAATATTTTTTTCTTTAAATATAACCATACCAGAAATAAAATGTTTAAACCCAGAAGTATAATGGTCTACTCTTAAAATAGACATTTATATAGGAAGTGTAACAAGATTTGGTGAAGTCTGTATCTCAAAGATTTATCAAGTAGCTGTTTTAATTGAAGCCTTTATTACTATCCCGATACACAGTAAGTGTTTGCTCTAAGTTTGATACCCCATCTATGTATGAGACTCTTATTCTTATGTAAGACAGAAAGTAGTTCTTGAGCTTTGGGTAAAGAATCAACTGAGGGCTTTCCCATAATTCACCCAAAGCTGAACGATGGACGTGCGGTCACATGATTTGTAGGACATTCACATCTGTACACACCTTTCATACACAGCCCGGTCCGCCTGAAGACAACCCTCCAGTTTCAGTATACGTCACGCTGGGATCCCCACTCTGCTCATAACAAAACAGTCAAGAAGAGCGTGCCACACCTTTCTGCGGACAACTTTGCAGGTTCCATCTGTGAGGTATTGGCACATTGTGTTCCTCAATGTGACGGATAAACACTCCTCAAAAGTATTCCTATCACCTGGGGATACAAAAACCAGATAGTAGAAGCAGACAAGTTCAAGCAAATAAACATTGCTGTCCACGTGCATTTCTGCATCAAACACGCCCACAAATCTCTGATCATGCACACAATACACCTCATCGAGCTCTGTGGAAAATAGCTTGACCCAGGCCTCTTGTCAAGAAGGGAAGAAGGCCCCTTGTGAACAAAATGACAGCTTTTTTGTTGTACGGCTATGTCAGTTAGAGCATAATGTTGATGCTTTGGATGAAATGCTTTATGAATTTCCCTCTGGGCTTAATAAAGTATATTCGTTCATTCATTCATAAAGTATGGGAGAGCATTAACAGAGACTACTGAGACTAATCAACTACACTTGGTCACAGAGGAACCTAAGAACCCACTCTACTTTAAAATTGCTTATCTGTGCATTATGACTACTTGCTAGAAAAACTAAGCGAGATAGGTTTCTGAGCACTGTCAGAATACTGTGAGTGACTAGCCATTCACTTTGCAGCTTCTCATCTGCACCAAGTTATACCTGTCACACCATCTGCCTTTCGTTTCACTGCTGTACAAGGACACAACAATATGACAGGAAAAACAATACTCTAGCATCACTTTACCATGCATTTAACATTATGTAACATAAGTTGTTCACCAGTCAAGCTAGGCTGCCAAAGATCTTGGCATGTAGAAGAATTCTGCTTATAAGCACTTCATGAACAACACATCCTCCATGTATAATGCACATGTGCACCACTCCTACATAAACAACCATATGCAGCTGTGACTCAACAACATTACATCTTAAACTACCGTCAGCACTGAGACTGTTGACTTTCACTATTGTTTTCTTAGATCTAATGGCATTTATCTGACCACTAGGGGGCACTCAAAGAGAGCATTAAAAGTGAATTTCCATACAATCAATTGAATATTAACCCTTTTCTGCCTAAATTAATTAACATATATATAAGTAATTAGCTATGTTTGTCCTGTTATTATAATTTGAATATAACCTATTCAAACAATATAATTTCAGGTATGACATAAATTAGCAATATTAGCCACAACCGGTAAAACTAATTATACAAAATATCCAGTCTCAGCTATGTATTTTATTGATGCTTCTATTTTTAAAAGGGGGCTTTGAAATTGATTTAAATCTTTCTGTACCATCACTACTGTTCATTAATAAAAATGTTTCAACTACTTTTAATGCCTGCAAAATTATAGTAGAATGTTTAAAATAATCTAAGATACTCAAACAGGCACCAAAGCTACATTACCGGTACTAGTAATGAAACTGAGGATTGATTTTTTTTGTTTGTATGTATGTGTGTATGTAAAACATAGGTGACTAAAAGAACCAAGCTGATGGAGAAACCAAACTCCACCAAGAAGAAAGTGACACATGTTTCAATTAAGCTTCTCCATCAGGAACTTTAATATCATTAAATAGTATCTAGATTGCTGATGGTCTTTATATGTGGTAAGCTGTTCTTTACTAGAAGCAAATGTGTGATGATAAAAAACAGACTCATATTTCCTTAGCAAGTCATTTCCTTGTAAAATCCCATGCAGACAGACCAACAATTTAAATATGTGGCAGCAGGTCCTGTCATAAATCCAGAAACCCATTACACTCATGATATTAGTGAAGAAGAGGGTGGAATGTTTGTCAGGAAAAATGCTGTTAAAGTCCACTTTGTTTGCAGTTAATATTCATAAGCACTTTTTTTCCTTCAAAGTAGAATGTTCTAGATTATTTGGAACTGATTTAGTAGAATTTGGAAGATGAGTGTTGCACTTCTGACTCAATACCTTTCAGATGCAATTTGTTCAGCAATTACATTTGCAAGTCTTATCTTGTGACACTTTAGACATTGCCATTTTTACCCAATCTTTGTAAGTTAGATTAGATTGAAAATATGTAACAAATTCTTTATTTCAATGCACATTTTGAATTTTCTAGTACATGAATATGCTTTGATCTAAATCATTCTGCTATAGTTCTTCATGCATTTCCTAAGTGTTAGCACTACGACTCTCTGTGAAAATGAAGCATTGAGTGTGATGTGCAGAGTTAGTTTTCCTCCACATACTAGATTTTGCATACAGGCCAAGAAGTGAAGTTTAGTCTCATGTGAGTAGAACTGCTGCCACTGATTTGCTGCACTCTTATGGCTTGTGGCCACTTGCAAATGGGATTTCTTATTGCTTTCTTTCATCAATAGGTTTCTTCTTGCAACTCTTCCATTGTGGAATTCATGGCTAAAAATTGTCCTATAAACACATTCTGCTACCAAAGGTTTGGATGTCTGCAGCTCCTCCTTTTAAGCTCTTTTAAATATTGTGCTGTGGACAATATTTGAATGATTTTTTTTTACTTTCCCTTTGTTGATTGTATTGTTTGTGTCCAAGGTTTCATTGACTTTCCTTTTGTATGACTTTCGCATCTCATTTAAAATGATTGAATTACATATTATTATGGGTCCTACAAAGCAAGTGGTTACTGTTCTACCAATTAGCTACAGCAGTTTTCAAGCTATCATCCTTATAAATGTTTCTAGGACTCTACATTTTAATGATGCATGTTAGAGAAACAGGACCTATATGTGAACAAACCTGAGGTTATGGCTCTGAAAGACAATGTTATGCAAATCAGCGTCAACTTCAGGTTGGCTTTACTTTGATTACATCTTTGTCATCATCATCCCCCTCAATGGTTCTCTTTGGTTGTTTCACCAGTGCCAGTGCTGGATAAATGTGCATTCTGAACTATGAATGATGATCTGATGCTTCACTAAGTGTTCCAGGATAAAGCTCGGAGTCCCAGTGTGAATGTTAACTTAAAATACTTTGCTATCTGAATTAAGATCCATGCCAAACCACTATGTGGTAAGCCAGGTTTTCCCCATCGAAAAAGGTGCATTTGGCCCAATGTGAGTATGTTTGAACAATACAAAACATTCCTGAAGGCTTCTACACTCTTGGCTAGACAGGATTCTGTTCTGCGGTGGGTGATAACCAGCTTGGCATAAGAATCATACTGGCATTTAAAAGCATTGCATTATAGTCTGACAGTAGCAGCAAAAATATTTGAGCGTGTAGAACCTAATGTCTAAGAACACCAGAAAAGCTAGACAGAGAATCACAAATTACTGCAAAGTAAAGTTTAGAACTTTACTCATATTTCTTTCTCTGCTTCTCAGAGTACGAGTAAGCTCTATTTGAAATAGCATTACTTCTTGGAAATTTTGTGTCAGACCTCTTCTTTCAGAGTTTCTGAAATAAAGGTGGTATTCAGAGGTGGACATGGTGGTATTCTTTAGGTCATTGCACTGCTGTATAATTCAAGTGTGAGTAAGGTGACAAACTGATGACTGGACATTCTCCATCAGAATGTTTTGATAGAAATATGAGTTCAGGGTTCATCAGTTACAGCAATTCTTAAAATGTACTGACGCAAAGAGGCCTCAAGCATAATTTTACCACAACAGTGTTTAACTTTTGGCATGAAATTCTGTTTTTGAAATGCAGCGTTAGTTTCATGTCAGATGTGACAGGATCCCAATCTTCTAAAAAGTTCTTGTTTTGTCAATTGATGTGTATTTAAGCGGGGTTTCAGCCACCTCTAAAACTGCCTTTGTGAGGTCTTAAAACGAAGCCTCTGATAGACAGACTTATCTGTATAATTGAGGATTTTATTTCAAACAAGCCTTGTTAGGCTTGTTTTATTTCAAACAAGCCTAACAAGTATAGTAGAGGATTTTATTTCAAACAAGCCTTGTTAGGCTTGTTTTATTTCAAACAAGCCTAACAAGTATAGTAGAGGATTTTATTTCAAAAATCCATTGATTTTATGTCAATGGATAAAAACCATTGACATTAACTGGGAAGAATTCTGAACCGAATTGTTAAAAAAAAATCTTTAACAAAATATAAAGTTCCTTCTTTTACATTTCAGAGAATACACATTACATCTGGTCCTTGTTATCACACATGAACAGTTTGATATTAGAAAACAACCTATCTCATGTTCCCAAAGTTTACTGTTGTCATGGAAAACCTTGGAAACAGGACTCCGTCTCCTTCAAGCAGTCCACCATCTGTTTCTGTGCTAGCTACTCCTTTTTTTATAGTAGGGATTAACTCATGGTGAATTAATATAAGGATGTAAACATGTTCATGCATCATGTATGTATGCCGCAGCTGTAAGCTGTGATCTCTCTTGGTACACACACCCCTACATGGTGATCCGCAGACTTCTGTGTTTTGTCACTCTTAGTTTAAGATTCTTTGAGGCCTTGATATTTAATGTTATCAGATATCGTCAGTCTGCTTAATATTTTCCTAGAAGTTTTTATGGGCTTATCAAGATGTGTATGGAAGAAAACACACAGCTTGAAGTTAATGGTGTATACAATGTTTATCCTTGACATTATTGCTCCCTAGTATAAACACTTGTTCTACATGCAAAAATATCAATCAGAAGATGTTTATGGTAATTAAGAGGCAAGCATTTATTCTCTTTATAGTCAAAAGTGGTTCTCAGCCTTGCATTGCCATGCTCCTCTATATGACATTTTTACTCAATTTCTTTAATGTTGATGAATCATGAAGGTAAGCAGGGCTGGCAATGCTTTAGATATTGTTCCTCCAGTTGTAGATAACTCTTCTCATTGTGGTTGGCCTTCTAAATTTTATCTTAACCTTTTCCAGACTGATACAATAACAATTTTTCTCATCTGTTTTAATGTTTCTTTAAAATAGATTGGGGCACAAAGTGTAAGATCTTCCAGTTTTTCTCTTGTTGTCAGGTTCTGTTTAAGTGATGTCTTGACTATAGATCTGACACTAATGAGACTTCTGTGTGAAAAGTGAAACTGAACTTAGCTTTTCATTTTTAAAAAAGTATATTGAATTTAGAAAGCATTTATTTTAAACATATATTGGTAACACTGATGGGGTGTGCATAAGACTGACATGGCACTGTTATGAACATGAAAGAGTCTTCATGAATGTTTACGACTGTTATGAAGTGTCATTCAGTAAATAATGACACTTTTAATGCAAAGTTGCATTAAAACTTACATTAAAAATTCATTAAAATAGTCAACTTTTCATTATTTTCGGATTGACACTTCATGATAAGTCATAAACATTCATGAGAACTCCTTCATGTTTATGACCATTGTTATGTCATACTTATGACGGTGTCATGTCAGTCTTATGCACACCCCTTCAAATAAAGTGTTATCCATATATATTATAAATGATATAATTTATGTAACCAGATTAATATTTAGACCTGAGTAAGTGCTGAGCAAGTGGACATAAGTTTTATCCACCACCCAGGACTTCATACAGAACCTGAATACAGTCAAGCTATCAGACAACAGAGCACCTAGAGGAGATGTTATATTTTGAAGCGCTAGAGAACAAAGTTTTCAATTAAAATGATCTAACCAGTCCCCCCCATCTCTGCCTTTCTAACATGGATGAGTCTTTCATCAGAACCTGCTGCAGCTGTACTATAAAATCTGACCAGTTGGGCTGCAGAATTGTGAAGATGGTCATTTTCACTGTTAAAATGTTTCAATTCAATTGAAAAATACTTTATTCATCCCAAAGGAAAGGCAGGAAAGATCTCTTATAGCAGTCTGTATTACAGCCTAATCACAAACTAAACTTTAGGAACAGCTGTGACTTTCAAATGGGTGATACTATGTCCCTAAGCAAATTCACAGGATTTGATTGCACTGACTGGCTCACTGAGCACCTGAGGTGAGAGGTCAGGAGACAGCTACAAGCTCTGGCTCTGTGCACTTTATGTAACGGATGTTATACAATGAGCGTTCCTGAGGTTGACATTGTAATTAAGCAAAATTATAAACATAAACAAAGGAAAAATGCCTGTAGCAGATGGTACATGCTCTGAAAGCGTTCACATTGGTGAGCGTCACCAATGTCATATTAGTTTATTTTTATTCTTCCCTTCTTTAAAAAAAAAAGAAGTTTTTCAATAAACCTTAGTGTGTGTATTGATCACAGGAACTTGGGCAATTTGACATGCTGTATTTTACTTTTGCATGAGTTCCACGCTCTTCTTCAATACATCCGTGGAGCTCCTTCACTGACTAGCGGAGGACTGTGGGGTGTAGCTCACGCTTGTGACATCAAGTGTGAGCTACACCCCACAGTCCTGAGGTGTAGCTCCACCCGAGGAGCTACACCCCAGGGTTTATATGTAGATTTTCTTTTATGGATTAAATATAAAGATAAGATTTAAACAAAATTAGAAGCTTTTGAAAGAAGGATTGAAATGTAAAGATGACATTTTTCTCTGATTTTTATAATCTTGACTCCTGAAGTCATTGGAATCTTTAATATCTACAATTAAGTATCAACTGTGTTGATTGATTTTTAAATCGACAAAAATTCAGCTTGCTAAAGGTAGTCAGTGTCGATCAACATCCTGGTGGATCTGGAAAACTGAGTTCTTTGATCATATTCTGCACTTTAATTTTTCCCTTTGTTAATTTTTTTTGAAGCCTAATGAATCTACGTAGCAGGTGAGTTTTGAGAACTAGAAATTTGTCTCATCTGAATTCCGCACAAATCTTTCTTTCTCCACTTACTTCTTCTCTTTTGGAAAAGAGCTATTTTTTTCTGTAACCTGAAGTGGTTTCTGAGTCTGTAGCTCTAAACTGGCTCACTTTCTCTGCAGAGAGACGGGAAGCCTGCAAGTTGTGCCTTATTACAGCGAGTGCAAACATTAATCAATCACAACTGATTAGGGTCTAAATCTGAACCACTGACTGCCATTTGAGGGCCTCTGACCCACATGGTTATGATCATTCTAGTCTACACCAGAGACAAACCAGGGATGGTAAAATGAAAAGATCAATTCTTTCTCCCCTACCAGGGGTCTTTCTCCCCTGGTATTGTGGTTTCTCCCCTACCATAACCTGGTAGGGGAGAAAGAGAAAAGTTGTTTGCTAAGGTAGAGTAGAATGACTTTGGAATGCATGAAGTGCCATGCTATGGGCAAATCCCTTAGCTGTTTAAGGCAATGCTAGCAGAATACCAAATATTACCAGTGGCAAATATAAACAAAAAAACAGTCAGATGGATGTGTTGCATGACATAGTTTTGGAGGCAAACAGGATTGTAAGCCCTGATCTAGGAACTTTTGCTGCATGAGCCTCTAATTCCTCCCACCCCCTGCGCCTCCCCTTCCAATATTTATGCTGTGACTAAGGGGAAAAGAACCACAAAATGTCTTTAAACAATCTGATGGATATACAGTGAAGACAAATGCATAAACGTTTTGCATCTGAAATACAGCTGAAATGCCTCAAAATCTATGCCAAAAAGTTTCTCGCCACTGTAGCCGTGAGCTCCATTCATGTATCGTTAGCCCAAATACACACAAAGTTGCATCAGCATTTCTTTTATTTCTGTTTTTTACTTTGGGAAGTCAAATGCATCCATACCTCATTACCCAGCTGTGTTTTTATCATCAGTTTACACCTGTTAGTGAGAATAAATACACACCTGGATAGCTTCTTTAAATCCCACAAATTTTTATATTTACAGTGTCAGCTCACAGCTGCTTCAAAAATAAAAGTGCCAACCGCATTATTTGTTCTGTAATGAAAAATAAACCAGAGTTATCACAGAAATATAAAATGGGGCGTAATGCCAAGGTTTTAATGACATTTTGAAGACAGTTGGAGCCATAACATCAACATTACTGAGACAGAGAACGCTCCAGTATTAATATTCTTCTCCCTTGATATTGGACTTCCAACATAGCTTTCATAGAACAATCTGTTTTATATTTGTCTCGCTTACAGATGTGAAAATTATGATCATTTTGAAATGATTCTGTGTGCTTCTACAGAAAACTGTGTCACTGCGTGTAGTAACAGAAGGAAATGCTGTCGATAATTACCGTTATAAAATGTCTGTCTTGGATTAGCTATTTAATTATGTTTTGTAGATTTTAGCTATATATTTTTTGCTCTTGTTTGTTTTAAATGAAAAGCAAATGTCTTGTTGACGGTTAGTTACGAACAGTTTGCGACACTCTTTTTCTTTTTCTTGCAAAAAAGAAAAAGATCTTTCCAATTTTTTCTCCTGTTTTAATATTACTCAATTATAATTAACTTAAGGATTACTAAACCTTCAAGAGCTGGATTTCAATTTCAGCTTTGAAGGCATCTTTAGATTCCTGCAAAGAATTAGAGTAAGACGACAAGAAATCTCTGTGGGTTCTATCCAGCCAAAGAATGAGTTGCTCATCCTTTTTAACTTTAATAATTCATACAGATTTAAAAAAAAAAAAACTCAGATGTTTGCTCGAATCCTAAAACAAATAATGCTGCATTAAGTAGCACAAATCATTTTATTAAAAGCTTGAGAAAATGGAGTGAATAAAGTAATCCATTCATGACATTATCAACAGGATCTCATATAGAATCCGTAGGGGCAGCTACACAAATCTAATCTAAATGATTTGGGTGAGAGCCAGCAGGGGTTTAGATATCTCTTCCCGGGTTTGTTGTGATGCTGCTATCACTTTAATCACACACCTAATCCTCAGTCACAAAGCCATCTGAATAAACAAAGGCGCTGCCTCAAGCATGGCTGTTTTGGAAATTTAGATGTTAACTTATAGTCCTGAATCTTTGTATAACTGTTATAGTTTTTTTTTATTTTTTTAAAGTGTTCTGTATTTATATGTTCTCTGAAAATGAAAAGTCAGACAAAATTTAAAAAAATTAAAACCATCCTTCTCCGTATTCCTTTTGTTCCTCATTATTTGATGGACCTCCCACTGCTCTCAGTCAAATGTGTAGAAAACTGAACCTTCCTGCTGATCTGATACAATCACCGATCCAACGTTAAGTAGATCAAGAAATATTTAAATACACTCTTTTCTCTTCAAAGTATTTTATAATTAATTTTTGGAGAATGTCAGATTGAATTGCTGCCTTTCTAACATGTCCATTTTAGCAGACAAGTTCCCAAACCTCTGAGGCCATCATAACAGCTGTATTCATGTTGAGGTTAAATTTCACACAATAACTAAATGTCTTCTAAAGGTGCCCTGGATTTTATTTTGGGGGTATCAGAGTAAAGGATGTGTTCAGCAAAATGCACATCATTTTTCCCCCCTGATTTCTTAAAATGGTATTTCCTTTTACTTTAGGGCTACTTTATATTGGTCTTTCATAAGAAATCCAAAACATGATGAGCAGTGCTCACTGCATATCATGTTTCTTAATGTAGGGTGAATGTAGGGTTTAAGGTGAATGCATTTCAGCTAAATGCCATTGTTAGTGCTAACAAGTATATACTCAGACCAGAAAATAGCCTAATCAATCAAGAGCAGAACGGGCAATCAGCCAAAAAGAAAACCTCTGTTAGAATAAAATCAGTAAAAAAAAAGAAAACTTTGTCATCACAACACTCATAATCAAAATACATTACATATAATTTATGGAAACATAAAATTACACATCAAAAAGTAAAAATGGAACAAAAAACTGTATAATGTAGAGCTCCCAAATCTGCCTGCTGCAGGAAGTCAAATAGTGGATTGTTTGTCTGCAGAGATCACACATTGAGACATTTTTTCTAGCATTTATGTTGAAAAAGGTGGATGTTTGTAAGGCTGATTGTGACATGTTATTTACACAGTACTAAGTATTTGTGCCCTTACTATTTGTATGATTTGACTACTGTTGTATTCTAAATCATGCTTTTCATCTTTATTCGTAGTTTCACTCTTTTGGTATCGAAAGCAACGTCAATTAAAATTACATACGCCTGTCAATTGTCTAAAAGTTTGTCTATCTGCACAACTGTTACTTGGAAACACAGTGGGAGCAGAACAGTCCTGGTTAAATCACAGATGATATACATCCAGCTTGCCAGGACAGATATGAGGAAATATCTGGAGCAAGTTATAGTTATTTGTTTTTGGATGTTCTTCTTTACTCTTGCACTTGTTTGAACTATTCTGCATAATAAACATCCTCTTTAAGCTGCCACACAAAATTCCAATAAAACACAGTGAAGTTAGTAGTCTCTGTAGAAAAAAAAATCAGAAAATTAGCCAAACGATTTGGCAGAAATGAAAAGACATGATTTCTGTGTATCAAGTAGCCACCCCAAGTTAATTTCAATCTGCTGTATGCAAGAATAATATCTACAGCTCCATTTATAGAAAGTTAGGGCATGCATTTTTCATAAGCTTCTGTCTCATTAGCTCAATCCCATCATGGTCCTGCAAGGATCCAGTGCATGTTTTCATTTGAGCTTTTCACCGAGAATGAATGAGTGAAAAGAAGATTGCAGTGCTTGATACCCTACCAGAAGGGCTATAGATTATTAAAAGAGCTTTTCTCAATTGTATTAAAGGCTACTATTACACAAAGGAGGCCATTTTAAAACTGCTAGTGAAATTAATGTCATTCAAAGCTTAAATATTTTGACTTGGAATCAACTTTTGGCATGTTCACTTTAGATTAAAACAGCGTTCATTCAGGACATTTTCATTTCATATAATGTGACCAATCAGCTGACAGAATCAAACTTCTATTTTAAGTTTTACTAAGGTGCTTTATTCTTCACTTTAACCTTAATATCAACTGAAGATGCACGTAAATAACAGTGAATGCCTACAAAGATGTTGTAAAGGGAGGAAAAAAGAAAATGGCTCCTTGAAGCTCTGTGGTTGCATGTTTAAACACTGTTTTTCAGCATTAATCAAGAGGAAATAATGCACTGTTTTACCAACATCATGTCTATTTATCAAAGGAATAAGAAGTGTGGCACTTTTCACATTTTATCAGAGAAAACATACAAAGCCTCTGCTGAGATTGTCTCTGATTTTCAAGATGTTTCAAGAAAAACATGCAGAAGGATGATTTTAGAATAAAAAAACCCCCCTTGTGTACACAGTTGTTCAACCAACATCATGTTATGAGTGACGTGTTCAACAAAAAGATTTCTTTTGTGTGCTCATGTTCTGAGAAGTTGACATAAGTAATGAAATCACAGAAAACTCATTCTGTTGATACTTTCGCTTCTCTTGTGGCTTGTAGGCCGTGCAGTCTAAACTGCACAATCTGAGTGTCTGCTGTGCTGGATTTGCATGAATTTGGAACATCACAAAAATGCCAAAAGGGCCATAGGAAGATTAGGCTGTTATCACTTGCTGTTGTTAAGTGAAGCTGGGCTGAGATTACGCATGCTGTCAGCTTAGTGTGGCTACCTTTGTTATGGTGTGTATGTGACTGTCTGTGTCTGTATGTATTGTGGAGTATGTCTGCACTACATGTATTTATGTTTAATGCCAGTCAGTTATGTAGGCTTTTGGCCTGGATATTTTGGTTTTAACCGATTTCTTATTCTGTGGGATTGGTTCGCTTCGAGCCAAACTGGTAATAATGAAGGCAGTAATTTTTTTGTGGTTATCTGTTTTTGTTTTTCAAATCCAGCCTCTTCTTTGATATAAAAAACAATTATTTAACAATGAAAATAAACAGCATTTCAGTGCTCCCATATGTTGGAATAGTGTTTTGCAGATAAGTTCAAAAAGACAAAGCAAGTAGTTAAGCAACTGTTCTAATGAAAAACATGTCAAATGTAAAAAATCTTCAAGAAGAAAAACAACTGAAGTTCAAGGAGAGGTTTGAAGCCCAACCTTGTCAGCCTTTCAAAATTGTGTTTACAGAAGATGCCACTTTCATGACTTATTACAAGTCAATTTCAGTCCAATGTTTGAGCTTTTGCTGTTTAATTTGTTCCAATAATGTTTTGATAAAATTCAGTCAAGAAGAATTTTTTTTCCATTTATACAGCTAAACGTAAGAGAGCTGACCGATCCTGTTGATTTAATAAATTTATATGTGATGTTAAAACAACAACTCTGAACAGGAATGGAGTACTTGCAGTATACTGACCCAGCAATCCAGAACAGGAGTATCTAGCTTATATACTTTAGATCAGCGTTATTAGATTCTTTTTCTTCTTTTGCTCTTTCCTTCGGTTTATTTTGTTTGTATTTCCTTTTAATTCATGTACAGCACTTTGAATTGCCTTGTTGCTGAAAATGTGCTTTATAAATAAAATTACCTTAGCTTACCTTTTACCTTACCTTACCTAAAAAAGAAGAAAGTCTAGCACACTTGGTAGAACTTCTCCTGAATGTACATTTACAAAACAATTTCAAATTAACCTTTTATTACACTTTCTTTCATTATTTTAGAAAAAAAAACCTTGTGCTATGTGAGGGGTGCTTTGTGTATATTGCATCATTCAAAGATAAGTTTTCAACTAATATTTGCTCAGACTAGTATAGAAGATGAATGTGAATGCATAATATAAATATTAATGCTTTCTATGCTTTCAATTATCTTTTAGAGGTGCTAGTGTCAGGTAGTAAATAAGGGCATGAAGCGTTAATCTATTGAGAAGAGGAACAGACCCATGCATAAACCATTAGAGGAATTTGTTGGAATACAAATGATCAAATAAGTGCTTCCAGTGGGTTCTGCAAAACCTTTTTTTTCGTGCAAAAAAAGACATTCAAAAAGTAGGTCAGTAACAGTAATAAAAGTTTGATTTCAGTCTGTTGTAAAAGAATATTTCAGTAATCTTGGATTCCATAGATTATTTTTACGAGTAATCTCTCTCTCTATCTCTCTTTGTCTGTCTCTGTGCTCTTCCTAGCGTTCGCTCCAAAACTGTGGCGACGCAGTTCCGAGAGCAGAAAAGCTGTCATACTCCAAGCATCGCACCAGACTATTTAAAAATGCTTATTGGTCCCCCAAAACCTGATGAAATCTGATGAAATGTCGGAAAATTCAATGACATACTGCTAGCACTTAGCAACAACTCATAGGCGGAAGTGACAGCACTGCCCACCACAAATAATGACCCGGACAGAACACGGTGCGCTGAGTAATAAAACATAATTTAATGAAGCTCCGAGACAGATGCATTTTCCTCGAGGAATTTTAATAATCGAGGTACTCGATTCATTCGAGGAATCGTTACAGCCCTAGTTTGATTGCTTTAATGCTATTAAAGATACTTCTACTGATTAATGAGAGTGTGAATAATTTTCAACATGCCGTTCTTAAATAAAATCATGTTTAACAGCTATTATGGTCCCTGCATTGTAGGAACAGAAACATAGTAAAAAAAATAGAAATAATATGATTTGAAATGAATTGCCTGTTATAGACACACTGGTGTGTAGGGATAAAATATATAGATATTCTGCAGTTTGTCCTTTCACCTTTTCGGAATGTCAAAAATATTTTCTAACTTTAGGTTTTAAATGTAAGATCACTGTACTAATAGTTGTCCATAAAGTCTACTCTCAAATACACAGTTTTATCGAGTAAAAAAGAACAACCAAAACCAAAAAAAAAACATTGTTCCAATATACTCGTGTTATCTACCACTGTTTAGTTGGACACCACCATTCTGAAATAGTTCTGCTGTCTTCACTTCCTGGTGTCGTTTCACACACCCCAACACTGGGAAAACAAACACTGTGCACATAGCTCTCACATCATCCTGCACTGTATTTACTTTCACTTGGACATCTGATGTATACTTATTGAAACACTGGACATGTGCTTACATCCACTTATGTGCAAAATACACATATTTTATTTTACAAATTGTTCTGGTCCGTCTTGGGGTGGCCAAATCATAACATGAAAGATCCATCTTCTTCAGATCTTAAGCAGCCGACAACATTTTGTAATTGGTTTTATTTAAAAAAATTATTTTTGAGTGCGATTTTGCAACAAATGGAGTAGATATGGTTTCAGAGTGAGCTATGATGCTGAACAAACAAAAGGAAACCAAAACTTACCTATTCAAAAGTAAATAAACCAAATGACAAAGACATACTTCCCTAAATAAGAAAAATGTGACTAAATTAAGAGCAAACATAAATGGCAGCTCACTCCTACAAACTCCTTGAAGAGCTTTTACAAGAGTGTTTAACAGACAGTGTGTCCAGGTGAGATGAGCTGAGGATGGATGGCAGGAAATACACATCAGGGTCTTTCATCCTCGTCACTTCCAGAAGATCACCAAACTGACATCTCCACGGTCTTCAGGAGCCAATAAGTGACGGGCAACTGCCCACTCATATTTGCATAATTAACCTTACGATGCCAGTTGTAACACACATGAACTAAACAGAAAGAAGAAGATATAGAACCAGGACTGACAATAAATGTTAAATAGCCTCTTCTTTTTCTTGTCCAAAGGGCTCCAAAGCGTTTCACACTATATATTCAGTCATTCAACCATTCACGTGCTGATGGTGGCAAGCTGTTGGATTGTTGCCACAGCTCCAATGGGCCAGTCTGACAGAGGCATAGCTGCCATGCACCAGTGCCACCTGGCCCTATAACCAGCACCAGCAGGCTAGGAAGGTGAAGTCTCTTGACCAAGGACATGAACACAGAAACCACAGACAGATGAAAAGACGTCTGTCTACCACCATCACCACCATCGTCACGAGGTGGAAGAAGGCACCTGTGCATGCAGGTCGAACCTTTGGGGAATGTTCTGCATAGAAACTTCAGGTCCTGACTTCCTTGTGGATGTTACTTGACACATATCTTCCATTCCTTGTTGCAAGCCATGTAAACTCTAATGGCTGAGGCCTTTTTCTGTAGGATATCGCTTCCTGCCAGACAGTTAATTGATTAGGGAACAGTTCGAGGTGTTGCACTGGCCTCCACACTCCCCAGATATAAGTCTAATTGAGCAGCTGTGGGATGTGCTAGACAAACAAGTTGCAACATGCAGGAGCTGCTGGACATTTTGTTCAGCTTTAAATCACCCAGGTGTCATATCAAGGCACTCAAACATTGGAACAACTGATACATAGAGGAGGGACCAGGCATCATACAATTGCTAAAAAGCACAAAACTGAATCCAGGCAACTCCATTCATTAATAAAACCACTGGATTAAACAGCTGTGAACATAAAAACTCACAACAGTGGTTAAAGGGGAATTGATTTTGCATTCTATGTAAAATATCAACCTGAATTAACACGTGTCAAAATAGAAATCTGTTTTTAAAAATACAGCAGTGAAGATGGTATAAACAGCATCCCCTCACACATACACACTTCTATTGACTAACACTAAGTGTCCTTAATGATTCAGAAGTCTTCACTCTTACACTTCCCTCAGACACACCCATTCTGAAGTCCTTTGAGGCAGAGCTATGCTGCAAGGTAAATATAACCAATTAAGCCTGAGTCTGAATAAAACAGTCAGGGTCAATCATTATACAAAGGCTGTCATAAGAAGAGGCCGGTATAGTAAACCTCTTCCCAAGTAGGCACAGTTCAGTTTTCTTAATGATAATTTATTGAGCAAAATGCAATGCATCACTGCCCCTCCCACACAGCTGGTTGAAAGAAACCTACTACGCTTGCTTCTTGTCTAGAGGACGAACCAATTCAACAGTTTGGAAGTGATTAGAAATGAAAGAAGCACTAATCACCACTCATATTGAGATAGTGTTTTAAAACTACAGTTTGCACAATATGAATGGCATGTTTGTTAAGCAGCTGACTGACTGAGCAGACAGCAAACCAGTTACTCAGTAATGTCACTTCTTTTACATGTTACTTTATAGGGAGAAGGTTGGCAAAAACACATAATTTCCACTTTATGGTCCATGTTCTATGTTTTTGCATAAGTCTATATCAAACTTAAATGGCAAATTCATTTTGAAAAAAAAAAAACAGTATTGAAATGTAATAAGTCATATTTGATTTTTTTGTAGCAGTAGTAATAATTGCTGCATTTTGTTTTAAAAAAATGCAGTTTGCTAAATTTGCTAAATCACTCATTATTTTTTATTTAATCTCAAGTAATTGTATTAATGCATCCTTAAAATATAACCAAGAACGAGTGACAGAGAATTGTGAATGGAAAACCACTGAATCATGGGTATTTTTCTTTTTACAATCAGAAAAATTGGACAATTGAGTTTATTTTTGCACGTTTTACAGTACTGACTATTCTTGTGAAACAGAAGAAGCAGTTTTGTGCATGACATAGCACACTACAGATACATTTAGAGCACAGTACCACAGAGTACATATAGACGGACACCAATTTCACTCTCCACATTCCACAGAGCTCATCCTTCAAGGATGAGTTTGCTTGAGCCACATTGAGGGCAAAGGTAAGATTGAATCAAAGTTTGTTGGCATCAAGCAGGTGGAGAGGGCAAATGCAGCTTGAATAAGCAACACCATCATAGCCATCTGTAGGAACAGATGGCACTGCTATGATAACCAGAGCCAAAAATGGTGTGGTCAACCTTCAAGATAGGGACAAGATCTCCTTCCCTGAAATCCACACTATGGTATGCAGCTTGTCTCAAGGCACACAATCAGAATGTGATGTAGAGGGCTTTCTACAATGCTGTCTGCACCTCCTCGGACATCAGATCACTGAACAGGGAAGGCATATTTTTGCAGTTCAGCAGACCAGCACCCAGATGTGGTCAGGACTTTAAATAGAAAGCCCTCCAAAACTATTCACAACCCTTAAACTTTCTCATGTTTTGACTTGTTACAACTACGAACATTAAAGGATCTTACTTATTTTTATAGGGTGGTGCAAGTAGTGGGTAATTTTTTTAATATATTTTTAAATATATCAAATTAACATCCTTTATTTTGATAACGTGATTTAGATAGATAGATAGATAGATAGATAGATAGATCTTTATTGTCATTGTCACAAGGACAGCGACATTTAAAAGATGCCATGAGTCAGTTCATATGCTTAAAAACAAAAAATAACTGTCTCACAATTCACACTCAATGTAAGAATTAACAAATAACTGGTAAAAAAAACAACTAATAAATAAGAACAGCCACATTCTCACATACATCATTTACGATGATTAATGGTTGTTTTTGATTGCATTTAGTTTTGTTAAATCCAGTGGATCCATTAGGTGATCTTCTTTAAAAGTCACGTAATGAGTAAACAGGGTCCACCTCTTGTCTCATAATTTGTTGTGCTTTTAGTGTGGTTTCCTCCTGTGAATAATAGTTTTACACCTGAGGTTGGGCCAAGAAGGTTGCAGCCAGGCTGCCGACACATCTGACGGCTATTACATCATCAAGATGCTATAAATTTAAGTACCTGCCTGATGCTTGTACAATCCATCACTGTCAGTCCATGAGTGGTAGAGTGTAGTTGTCTTTCATGTATTTCTACACAAAAGATGGAATAAAATTGGTATTTTTTTCTGCAATAGCTTTTGTTCAGTGTGTTACTTTTAATAGAACCTAACTATACGTTTGGGTCACACAAGTAAAATTTAAGTTCATAATTTACCTTTAAAAAATTTTGAATCTTTTTTAATTGTGAGATATTTTTTCCTTGAAATAAAGATTGCACAAATATTGGCTGTGATGTAATTTTCCAACTTGTATGTTTTTGTAGCAGCTTGAACCCTGCCAACAAGTTAACACAAAGCAGTTGTCAAGCTCTTGGCCTTGAGGAGAAATGTTGCTGGCTAAATTACCTAAAACTTTTTTTATGTTTGAAATCTCAGTTGACATCTTTCATCCAGTCTCCAACAGAGCTTTGATTTGTGAAATGAGTCTCAGGCTGCACCAACACCATGTTTGTCATGGCATTGTTATGTTGAAAGCTCGCTAATATGATAAAACCACTCATGACTGCGCTCATGTGAACACATATGTGCAGAGCACTTACATTAAAAAGCAGACAGGAATTTAGAGTTTTTTGGGCAACAGTGGGAAATAATAAAGAGGCTGTGGTTGCTAGCGTTGACAGCAATGGTTTATTTAGCTGTAATACTGCTTTCGTTAACAAAAACTATTTAACTGCTGTAACCATTTTCACATGGTGACCAATTCTATTTTCACTCAAGAGTGAAATTACATCTCTTTTCTTCTATTGCCACAAATTGGTCCCCAAAAATTGCTAAGAAAAATACCACTGTATCCTGCTGCCACTGGCTCTTCCTATTAATTTGTTTGTTTTGTTCTGGTTTTCCCATTTTATTTTATGTCTAATTTGCATGCAAGCAATGGAGCAAATGAAACAAAATGCGAAGGGGAAAAAAAACAAAAGGAAAGTAGTGTACACCTGCAGTGTGCTCTCTTGTTTTATTTATGAAGCTTCCACCGGGCATGATGGAGACAAATTACCTTTTAACAATGTGAAATAGAATTTTGTTTACAAGGCTGCGCTTCTGCTTGCCATTTTAAATGAGATTTTTCACAGCCTTCTCATTTGTATCTCACAGGATTATCGTCCCAATCTCTCAAAACCAGTCAGTCTTTTGCTTCTTCACATAAAGAAAGAAGGATAAATTACTGCTATTCACAAAACCACCCATAGAATTTCACCGGAGCTGTATATGCAACCCTCCTCTAAATCACCTCTTATTTAACACCTATTATTGACTTATCCTTCTCATTTTTTACAGACAAATACAGTTTGTAAAATGTCATTACAATAGTGTTCTTGAATGACTACGCTTTCAGAGATTTGTCAGTGTTTGCTGAATCTAAACAGGCAAGACGCAATGAAAGGAAAAGATGGAAACATTGAAAAAAAACCCCACAATTTCCATACCTCACATGAATGGATTACACTGTAAAGAGTGCACTGCATTAAGACTGTTTTTAATGGTATTTTTGTCAATTTATGTGAAAATGCTTCAAAAAAAAAGTTGCCCAAGGGAAGCCTGAAAACATTCAGAAAGGTCCCAGTTGAGATTTTAACCAGCAAGTGAGGCAGCTGTGCTACCTACCTCACCAAACACCAGGTGGATGAATAACATCTGGGTAAATAGGGTGAAACAAGTGTACTGAAATAATGTGGTAAAAGTGACAGCTTTCTTGAATAGTTAGTACGGGAGTCCATAACAAAGCTTATTAAAAATCTATGGCTATGGTTATATTAGCCAGACCTCCAGTAAGATGCAAGGCCATGTTTCACTGTTAAACAATCACAACACATTTTCTTATGCACAACTTTCAAAATTCCATGATTGTAATGTAGGTACAGACATTTACCTATGTCTGTACCTATAAAATAAAAAGTCTGTTATTTTATTTTTTAGGATTTAAAAAAATAAAGATATAACAGGCAAGCTCAAGTAAAACAAGTTAAAAGGCACTAAGGAGAGACTGTGCAACAAACCAGGCTGAAAAACAGATTGACAAGTATTTAATAGAGCAAAAATGGAAGCTAACAAACACATTCTACGTACAGTAGGTGTTTAGTGGAACTAGGACAAGGTGACTATAGTCAGCAGAATGAATGGTAGCTGTCAAGGGAGCAAGAGTTAGGTGTTCCTGTTTAGGAAGCTAAACAGGACCAGAAATAAAAACAGAGCAGATGGCTTTGAAAACATTCTTAATAGGAGTGTGTTTTATTGGGACGTCTAAGACACTTTAAAAATTGACAACAAAAACAAGATTTCACATTCATACAACATTCCCAAATCAGTTCTGTTATAAATGTACGCCTTCCCTTCATCAACCTTTCCCGTGGCTGTAGGTACTGTAAGACCTACAGCCACTCATTACTGTAAAAGTAATGAGTGCTTTTAGAATTTTACGGTTAGGAGATGGTGAAATGTGTTGTACATTTTTTATAATCTAACAAAAAGCTTCTTGATGGCAGGTTTCCCATAAAAAATGGACATGTACTCCACTACCTTCTGCGTGTCTATCGGCAGAGAGGAGATAACGTAGTTCCTTCAACATCATGCGCTAATGTGCTCACTATTGTACCGCTAAACCCACTGTATTGGAGAGAACATCAGGATGGAGGAGGTAGTTGTAAACAAGTGCACCCTCCCTCACCTCCTGCCTCTCTCCAAAGCAATAGAATTGTGCTGATGGAGAAAATGAGAACTAGAAAATGTCTCTCTCCTCAGTTTTGTTTGAGTCAGCAGGGACAAAAGGTGACACAGGTAAATTGGGGTCATCTAACAAAACAGAGAATATAGCACTTTGCTTTGTTACCCAAGAAACCAAGGCTGAGTGATTGATATGTTGTTGACCAACAGATGTGATATCTTTCAAAATCCCTTTCACGTACCCGTTCGGCACCCTGTTCAATTTTTGACTGCCTCTTCTGGTTTAAGTCTGCAGAGGTAGTAGAGTCTTAAATATATATGTTGAATAGAACATATAAGCTTTTACATAATCCTATTTTTATTCACTTCATTCTACATTTTGCAGATTTTCGATCTGTTTGACGCAAAACAGCTTAAAAAATGCTTGGAGGAGCATTTAAAGAGCTATGCCAACTTCATGGTGATTTGTTGAAGCACAGGGATTGACTTTTTCATTGATCAAGCACATTTAACTCCGCCAACTAGCTTTCTCCATTCACAAAAACTTGACACAATATAAATTTCTCATCTCTAAATCTGACATCCATAATTCAGCTCACTTTCCATTAATAAATAAAGCTCATAAAATGATGGAATAAGGCAATAAATAAAACCCTGAATAATGCAAATATAGAAGCACATGAATCAATATATTAGCCATGAAAAATGCTTACTTGCCACACTGTCCCTATGAAAAGTCCATAATAGAAAATATGCTTTTTAAAATGAGTGGGAATATGAACTTTTTTTAATACCCATGCACACATTAAGATGAACAAACTAGTTCCATCCTGGAAATAAAAGCTGACTATCAAGCTACAATCACCTCCATTTTAAAAATTTTTATATTTGATAAAAAGTAAATAAAACATGTAGGATAATAGCTTGTATAGAAACTACAATGTTCTCCTCCTGGTCTGCTGTTTTTTACTGAGAGATTAAAAAGAACACAGACCTGAACCTCTGTCTTGAACAGTTCATCAAGTTTCTTGCTGCTTGGCTGCCTGGTACTATTCTGTTGAAGACTAAAAGTCTTCCTGATGTAAAAAAGCAAATTGCTATCTGTCATTGAAGCTTTAATAGCAGTCACTTGAAAAACAGAAACTCTGTCACTCATTGTAGTTCTGTGGATTAGCAGTCTTGCGTGTAAAAATACAGATACAGGCCCGAGCCTCTGAATGTTGACAGCCAGGGATTGAGAACCAGTCCAACCTCTGCTGAATATGTGTTCAGCAGAGCATGTTATACATGGGCGCCTCTATGAAAACAGTCTAAGAGATGACTTAAATACTTTAAATAAACTTTTGAATGCTCTCAGATGTTTATGTGCTATGACTGATATTTTTTTTGTTGCTGCTGCGCAATTACTGAGTCTCCTTTGCCATTTTTAAATAAAACTATCTAAAGAAGTTTAAATAATCCCTCTTGAAGGTGAGAGCAGATATAAAATAGCTGATTCTTGTCCTGTGACGTCATTTTCCAAAGGGATTTTGTTGGCTGCTAGGCATGAAAGGAAGTGAAATTGCATCCACACAATTGCCTCTGGATAAATATTGTCCACTGTGTAATGGAGTAAAGTGTAAGCTCCAAAAGGCATTGATATTAAAATATAATGATTAAAAATTCATATTTTATTTTTCACCCTCATTGTTCCATCTCCTCACCATCAAATTGTGCAGCACGTCTCTCCCTCATTTAGAAAGTTGTGTTCCTGTCATTAAATATTGAACTACAGGAGTTCTATAGTAGGAAAAACATCAAGTGGCTTAACTGCAAGATGGGGAAATTTATTTGGTTAAAAATATATTTTTTACAACTCTTATTGAACCCTTCATTTATATATTCACCCTTCTATATTCACAGATTTTAATCTCTGAGCTTATTCATGTTTCCTACTCTGCATAGATTATTACATATATTGTCCAATACATTAGCAAAGTTTAAGTTGATAAACTTTTCTTCATTGTTCATCTTGTTTTTGTTCTTGTGTGGTGTTATACATTTTTGAATGTATAACACCACATTTAATTTAATAATGGAATTTTATTTAATTCTAATCATCAATATTGATATTTTTCATATCAAGATGTGTGTACTACTTTTCAACCATGTTTCATTTTTCCCCAGAGAAGAATGTTTCTGCATTTTATACTCACACAATTTTCTTCTCTTTTCTAAAGCTTTAAAGGAGTGCAGTACATCATTTCAAGGGGAAAGTGCAAAGAAAAACAAGCATATTTTCATGAAGTCAGTAGTCATCATGTCATCTGGTATCCCGTGGGTTGAAACTTTAGACAGGGTTATTTCACAGCAATACAAAAACACCACTTTGCAAACACAATGGAGGAACCTAAGAGCAAGAGCATGGAGAAGGGCTTCAACTTGAGCACTGAGATTTTGTACCGGCACTAGTGAGTCTGTGAGCAGAATTGCAGAAAAGCTGGGTTTTCTTTAGAGAGGGTAAAGTTTGGGGAAATGCTGTGCAATATTTTATTATCATGCCCTTGTAAAAGAACATTCTCTTTTGTGCTTTCACAAATGTTGTCTTTAAGGGGTGAAAAAAATAATTTTTTAAGTGAGGTCCCAGGAAGTTATTCTCAGTAATGGTTCTCTTTCCTGGCTGTAATAGAAAGGTTCTATGTCTAATTGAGTTCATGTCAGACAGGTGCCACTGTTTTATGTACCTTTATTGAGTGCCGGCTGATAAAGCGGGCTGATACAGGTGAATGTTAGGCATTGTAACTTTAGCAAATCAAACTGAAATTTATTCAAAAGAAAACGGCAACATATTTTATGGTCCTTTGTGAAAGAGTAGAGGTTTGATATCCAGTAATAGTGTTACATTCAATGAATATAAACACTGCCAATTTGAGATAATATCTTAATGGTACTCATTTAAAAAAATCTAAACTGCACTTTTTATGTCTCTTGATTGTTGTTTCCTTCTTCACTTCTTTGTGACGTTGCTGTCATAAAATTACTGACTGTATTTAATAACCAAATTGTAGATTATGTTCAAAGATATTTCAGTTATTAGAGCCAACAATGTCTCATAACTTTACCGGCCCCTCTAACGGATACATCTATCCTCACTGCACCTCCCTAGGATGTTGCAATTGCAACCAGAAATCTCACCTCACCTGGCAACTGCTCTTATGCCACAGTCAGAAGAAGTTTCTTTAATAGTGATTCATCTGCTATGACCTCATTCTTACAGATGATGGTGAGATCCATATAGCACATTCACTCCTAAAAGCAGTCCTGAGGGCTTTAATCTGAAATGCTAATAATCAGTGATTTAAAGTCTAAAAAATTTAATGAGCTGACCCCGCACAGTAGAGGTAAGTCTTGGTCTTACAAAACTGGGGCAAAGCTCATGGGAGACTATTTAAAGAGGATCTATTATGCTTCCTTGAACAAGTTAGGATAGGTCTATGGGCTATACAAAACATGATCATTATATTTTTATTTTGCACAAAATTATTCTCAGATAACAGGATTTCACCTGGTCAGTTCTGCCTCAGTTTCGAGCGCTTTTAGAATGAGCTGATTTAGGCCCTTTTGCCACTTTAAATCAAAATAAGCTTCTGCTGACAGGCCCCGAATGTAACGTTTTGCAAGTGAAAATGGCTGAAAACAGATGTGCAATTGTACAACCGTACATATTTGACCAAGAGTCAGGACCATTAGCAGAAGTAGGGCCTGCCAATAGCATCTTAATAATAGGAAGGTTTCTGAAAAGACTTGTTTTCCAGACACCAAAAATCATCAAATTACTGCCAGAAAAGAGTTGAGTACATTTCTATGCACTTGAACTGTTTCTAGAAGCAGTAGAGACTAAAGTGGAAAACCAAAAATGTGCCAAAATTGAATTTTGCATAATAGGTTTCCTTTAATATTTAATTGAGATGCAGCTGCAATTTCAGAAACCTTCAGACATTCATCCAGGTCTTTTTTTTTTTTGTTCTGTTAGTTGGCCACTTCTTCAGTTTTGAAGGTTTCTTTGGCAAGAAATACAAACACTTTTACAATACCCAAAGATTATTGTGTGCGGTTTCATCAAGAAAGTAAGTAATTACACTATAATTTTTTATAAAAAATTATTTTGATCAAAACTGAAATTTTGATTGGAGCTGATCTGGTAATGCCTAACTCACATGGCAAGATTTTTATGATTTATTTACACCGATCCAAATAATTAAATTATAGTGCCTTATGCACTTACTTTGCGAAATATGTTTAAGTTAAACATCTAGCCATGCTTCCTGCTTTCACAAACATTTGTGAAAAAACAGGTCACGCTCAGGAGACTGTGACACGTACAATCTGTGCAATAAGCACAGCTGTCATATTTTCTCACTATTAACTATTCCACTGTCAATCGTTAGCATTATAATAATAAAATACACCTGTATTTAGGTAAATACACCTAAAATAAATACACGTGTGACTGAGGTGTACTATGTATATTTCAGACAAGGATCAGTGAACCCTGAGGTTCATGGTAAGCAGAGCCAGCAGTCACAGACCTTCAGCCTGCATATCGCATTTAGATTAGCTCAAAAATAGTGCAAAGGGAGCATCAAAAATGGGTTTCCAACATCAGAGTTTTCATACATGAATTGTCAAAGTGACAACAATCTGAGTAATCACACTCCTAAACTTTGTAGGAAACCTTCCAAGAAGAGTTGAAAATAGCTACAACTGGTGGGACTGCTATCATTATAAACCCTACAGTTGTGTACAATTATGCTAATAATAGCACAACTGTACACAAAATCAAGTGATCAAATATTGTGTATACCGTATATTGCTAAAAGTATTTGGTCATACCTAACTCTAATCCAGTGACATTTGGATTGCCTGTGTGACTTACTGAAAAAATGAATAATAATGAATATTCAAACAAAAAAATTGTTATGATGCCGTAACTCTTTTAGCTGTACTGATCTGCGCATTCAGGGTTGGGTAATAATTTTGGATAATTAGTGTTAAAATTGCAATAAAAGGTAGTGACCTTTCCACCCACGTCTTGCCATTTTAGCTGTACCATTTTAGACATTTTCTTTCTGCTTCAAAACATCAGGGCATTTCCAAAACGTCCATGCAGGCCATGTAACCAACCATCTGTAATCATAGACTGTTAATTTGTCTGATTAGCTTCATGTGTTAAATGGTTGCAGATGTGAGCAGATTCACAGAAAGCATATGCCTCCCAATACACACCGGAAACAAGATGCCTACCCTCACACCAATATCAAGTGTGTGAGGGAAATTTGTTTCTGACTGATTTGAAAATTGAAAAGTAAGACGAGGTTCTATTTCTTTGCTTCCTAATGTTGCAATCTCACTGTAATAATGTAATGTCAGAATGAAACTGACATCACATTAAACTTCTGATTTACTGTGTGAAATTATTTTTTAAGACACGACTTTCATCTTCTTATTTAGAACAAGGATTACACTTCCTGCTTGATTCTGTTCCTAAATTAAATGATGCAAGTTTCTAATAGAAATCTTTAAACTTGGCTATACAACAGTGTATTCAGCTCTTTTAAATCTCTAGACAATCACATTTTCAAGCTGCAAGTAGACTTTAAATCAATAGTCAGACCACCAGTAGCTGGCATGGAACCTTGGAGTAATGTAGTAATGGCATCAGAGGAGACAGATCAATGGAAGTGCTTTACCCTTTAATGCCACAGTCTCCTGGCCTCTTTTACAAGACTGAGTAAAGTGTGATCTTCCTGCCAAAGACAAAGTTTAGTTATGTTCTGAGAGTGTGGATGGCTTGTTATATTGTTTGTGCAGCTTTTTTATTGACCTTTATGGAAAAAGAAGCAGCCCTATTCGGACCAAAGAGTGGAGCTTACACCTGACTGAGGAGAATGATTTTCAAAAGAACTCATACAGCATTGATTAGTGCAGGGGAATCTAGCTGAGGACAGGCGACGGCTTGTAGAGGAACTTTGTGATATTTCTGAGGAGAAACTGACAGTTTTTGAGGGAAATCTATAAAAACCTGTCTATGGACCCCTCATCATAAAAAAAATCAAATAATTAGTTTAAGCTCTTTAACAAGGAGTTAACACAAAACTTCTCTTTTTCACTCACATGCTAGGTTAAAGCTGTTTGGATTGAAATTGGGTTGTTTTAACCAAACATCGAGTCAAATATTATTATTATTATTTACAAACTTTCTCTTAATTGTTATTATTGTTATTCATTTTATTTTATTTTTTTAGCTAGCAAGCAGAAAAAGAAATAATAGGAATTTATATATTTTTCACCTCTTAGATAGTTCTATAGAGTTCAAACTTTTTTGGGAAAAGGTTGCTTCTCAATCTCTACAGCAGTAGAGTTTACAGCCATGGATTGCAAAGGTAAAATAAAAACAATCCAAATCTATTTTTAAAGTGTAATAACTGTACTGCATCCCTTCCCATATATTTTCCAGTTACCACATTTTACAACATAATGAGGCACCTGAAACCTTTGTGGGAGCACAGCTCTGTCCGTTGACTACCCCACATCCAGCATCTCTTTGTCATCTGCAATCTGAAGCTGGACAACCCAAATTGGCTTCATGTTTTGTCTATGTTACTAATGTTGGTAGTTTTGTATTATCTTCTACCTTGAATTTTCATCCTAATGCGAATCAAAAGGTTTGTGTCAGGCTGGAGTGGAAAGCAATCATGGTTGAACAAGGTAGGATTCCTGTGGGATCAACATGAGAAAATCCTGCTGATGTAGAGTGTGGTAAAGGTGCAGGAGTTAATCTCTCAAATGTGAAAAATTGATCGATTCATTTACAGGCTATGGAAATACAACTTTAAGAAGTTTTGGAAACATTATTTCAATTCTGTTATAGGGTAAAACAAAAATGTAAAAATGCTTTTTGCTTGCTTCAGTAATAATATATTTTATGTTATTTGATGAATATTATTCTTTAGTTTCAGTTTAAAATATATTGTGTAAATATAATCAGCACAATAATTTGATCTGTCTGCTGATTCCTAAGGCTTTTGTCCCCTTTCTGTACTGTCACATTGCTGTAGTATACTGTTGTGCATCACAGTCATAACAAATTGTTTCATCTCAAATCAGATGCGTGTGGATGCTATCTATCATATTGTGTCTATACTCAAGTTTACCTCAGGGACTTGTCACTAGATGGAGACATAAATCTAACAGAAACATAGATTCAGACAAATGAATCCTATATGAAAAACAGAGCATGGATTTGGTTGTCTGGATATATCTTGTTCTGGATTGCAAACATCCTCTGCCCAATACAGATCATGAGCACAGATTTATTTTTTGTCTATAGCATTGTCAGGCTTTTGAAGCAGAGTTCTTTGTATCCTCATTAACGGCTCGGCTGTGTGTTCCTCGGAAGAGTAGTTAGGCTGTTACTGTTGCTTAGCTACAGAGAAAAATGCTCCCTTTTGAGTGTGTGTCAATGTTAAGGTTGTCCAAAGATGAGCAAAACTGCTTTTGCTTCAGTTTTCGTAACCAGTAACTAGCCGAAGATGAAGAGCTCCTTTTCATCTTTGAAATCAAATACTAAATATGTCTTCACAATCACACTTACACACTACATACTTAAAAACCATTGTTTGCCAACCAGATCGCAAAGGCAGGAAAAAACCCAGTTCTGGGCATTTGTTTGTCTGCTCTCCCTCTTGGTGAGTGACTGATTTCTTTCTTCTTCTCTGTAAGTCTTAAACCCTGAATCTATGTTGCTTTCTCTCCTTTTCTGCCAAAGTTAACACTTACTGGCAGAGTAACAGTGATACTAACAAACCCTGACAATTTCTTGCTGGAGCCAATTTTAATGTTGCACTACCCAACAGGTTAACCTGTGAAAGCCTTTCAATAAACCAGTAAACCCAGGACCTTTTATTTACCGACTGCAGAAGAGCTGATTAACGCCCAGCTGGATCTTCGTCCTCTTCTCCACAGAGCTTTGGGGTTAATTACTCACACAGGCCTTGGGTGCCGCTTCTGCTTTGCGTGTTTCATCCAAAATAGTTTGACGTTTTGGTTAGATGGCTGGCTTTTACACTCGGAGCGATGTTACAGCCTCCCCCGAGAAAGCTTCTGTTTGTTGTTCACACCATCTTGGGGAGGTAGCTCTTCATCTCATTTTACATTCCTATCACTGTTTGCTGCTGCGGGCCTCCTGGGTCTGCTGTTCCTATGAATCTAAGCCACCACTGGCAGCTCTTGAGTTGCTACGCAGCACAAAGCTGTGTAGCCTTGTCTTTTTATGCTATGAATTCATATCTTCTCGGCCTTTCTTCTTTGTTTTTGCCTTGTTTCCTTGTGAAGGTTGCTGATCAGGATACAGCACTTGGAAGATTCTGCATCAAGCATTTAAAACAGAGATCAGTGAAACTTATTTTAATGTGTCGCATACCTTTGCCTAAATCTAACAAATACTCCACAGGTATTTTGAATATGATGAATAGACACTAGATGAATAGACAAGTTCAATGTCAAACTAAATAATAGTGTGACTGCAATTTACAGATATTTTAGTCTGGGAGTCATAGAATGTCATAAAAACATGAAAATTGGGAAATCAACAAGCACAATATAATCTATTATCCTTTTATTATGTAAACAGATATTTCATTTATTTATGGAGGGAACGTTTTTATCCAGAGCCAAATTCAAAAGAGAAGTATCGACCAAGCTGAGAACAATGTGGGTTCATGCGTAATGTGAGTTTTTAGAGGGCTGTCAGGCAATTAAAGGCAAGATTACTCACAATCAACCAGTAGACTTTTAAATAGACAAAGCTTTTAAACGGAACTGTCGATCCAGTTCGGGGAGGTTTTGCGAATTCACTCTTCACAGGATCAAACTTAGATTTCAGATAATAAAGAATAAAATAATTAGTTGACGATTATAGCTCATCACTATTGTTTCACTGTGAAAATGCTGTTTCACATTTAGTAATTTTATTGGGCAACATTTAAAGATAAGCTATATTTTGCCTAGTAAGGATACTGCATGCACATTTGCAGGAGCCAATTTTTTAAAATATTAATTATTAAATATTATTTCTGGTTTAGTTCTTTTTAGAAAGGAGGGAGTAAAGGAGATGATGGAAACATTGTTGTATCAAAGTTGATATATTATTGTGGAGGAAAACACATGCAATGCGGCGTGTTTTGAGACGATGCTGGACCGCAGAGCCGTTAGTGAAACTCAACTAAGAGCCGACTTACAGGAGACAACTTCAGCACTGTCTTTCTATTTCTCTTAATGATTGACGCCTGGATAACAATGCGTTGTGAACTGTTTTACAACTTCAAGTATATCTGCTGCAAGTATAAGACAATTGTACTATTCGTCTAAATTGAATAGTATTTAGCAATGGTGTTGGCAGCTCATTCTCTTCAGTTTGAACAATAAAGGCAGTGGGAGTACTACGGAACCTATATCCGGAAGCTAAGGAGAATATCTAAGTTGCAAACCATTCAGCCATTTGTCAGCCAGTACAACAGCTGGAGACTAAGGAGACTGAACATGGGCTGGGAAAGAGACCATACTGTCCAAGGAGTTTCACTAATTTCTCTCTTCCTGCTGCTTGGGTGTTTTGAGATGTGACATTTGCTTGTTCCCTCCCAAGTGTTGTTTGTTAATCTGATGAAATCTCTGCTAGCACTTGACATCTGTGTTTCACCCTATTCTCTCATTCACATTTTTATTTGCTTTTGATCACTCACACCAAAAATGTAACACAATAAACTTCCACCTTATAAGTAAAACATTAAAGCTCATTTCCAAATACATGGAGCCCAGATTACGTTGTGGAGCCCTTGCTGACTTAAAGGTTTATGTACTAAAACAGGGCCAGCAAAACAAAGATTATGCCGAGGATACAAGTTGCAGAGATGGGAGATGTAGTGCAGATTTCTCTGTGACACTTTATTTGACGGGTTGTGACTTTAAAAATTATGTAGCTTTATGTTATTAAAGCTAAAGTTTAATCAGTAATACTTTTATAACAAATTTATGTCAGATCATGATTTCTTGGTTAATGTCAAGTTGTCATAACAAAGACATTTTGAATAATGTCAACTTTGTATTAAAATGTCATGATTTACCGAATGACACTTTATAACAAGAGTCATAAATATTCATGAAGACTTACTCATGTTCATGACAGGTGTTATGTCATGTTTATGATGGTGTCCTGACAGTCTTATTCACAACCCGTCAAATAAAGTGTTACCAATTTCTCCATACCAACCCAATTTGTAAATATTAACTACAATAGTTACAGTTATGATTTTAAGTTCCTGAAGAGAAATAACTGAGTTCTGTTAACCATAACAGATATCTCACCAAACCATCTTATTAGAGGATCATCTCCTCTCTTCAGGTTGCAGTGTGAAACTTTGTTGAACATCAGGGGAGCACACTTAATCACTGCTATCCAAGAAATACTATGAATATCATTATGACCATATAACCAAGAATCTTATTGAATGTCAAATGTAAATGTAGAATCTATGAAAAGGCTTTTATTGTTTTTCTGTTAGATGTGAGCATTGCTGCCATGTCTGCACATGTACTAATTTAATTTGTGACCCAATAAGTGAATAATTTTACACTCATGTTTTTTTTAATTTGTTTTAATGCTATATTCGAATCTTATGCAAGTGTTATTTGTGATAGTGCAGAATATTACTGGATTAGTTTTGATATGATTGAAACATTTTGATATAATACATTCCCGTGATCATAGAATTTGAGTGTATCAAGAGAAAACCTCTCACTGACACCAATGTTTGTCCTAGTTAAGTGTTTACACATGCAGGCGTACCCCTACACTCACAGAGCGACCCACAGACAAACAAGCTTACCACCAACGTCAGCAAAACTGGTCAACTCCCCTCACTGTAAACCCTTTCCCCTTATAAGTTAAACCACTGCAGTGAATCTGCAAAGCTCTCTGAGGTATTTGATAACACATATGTTGTTTTCACTTCATGAATACAGTGACCATCTTCTGGAGTCAGGTTTCCTTGGGGAAGAGATTTACCTATTGCTGACGCAAATTATTTTTTGTGTGTGATTGTTGCACAAGATATAAGTTGTCATTAAACACACGTATTTATAGCACTATCACAAGATTGCATATCTGTCTGGCATTTTAATGGAAGATACGTAAATAACCGTCTAACATTAACTTCCTAAGCTTCTGATGCTGTAGCATAAACAATTTGATCTAAACCAAATCACAAATCTAAAGTGTGACATATTTGGCACATAAGCACCACTGTTATACTCAAATGTCACAGTCACTCAATGACATAATCCCATTCTAACTAAGCAGAATGTCAGCACTGACAAAGACACACTCACCTCAGCATGCTGAATGCTGGAAGACGCTAAATTGCACCACGTACGTTTAGATTGATTCAGCTAATTATTATTTGACCATTTGGCGCAGCGCATCGGCCTATTGTTTTTCTAACAATACCTTTGATTCATTTTTTAATCTTATGATGTTAGCACAATTAAATCATAAATAATTCAAACTGTTTATCCTTAAGCATATTTTGTGAAACAAAACTAATTTGAAGATTTTATGCATCTTTCTACACACACTAGCTATCAAAACACAGCAATTTTGATTGAAACAGATCTAGTAATGTGGCTGCTTTCCACGTCTATGCGGAGGTCAAAAAGGCCATCCATTTGTGGATGGGCTTTAAACTATGTACTCGCTTGTGAGTGGTGGAAAGCAACATCGAGTGGTTACAATGGTCCTCAAATTTTAAAGAGACACATTCCTTTCTACCTCTGGTACAAGGAGCTGTTGGAGCTGATGGTGTCTCAGCAATAATCTGTTGCATAGATAATTCAGAGAGGAGGGGGTTAAATGCTCACCTTTTCCTGCTTGAATTTATTTATATAAGAATTATTTTTCTTCTGGTTTTGCTGCCATGTGGATTTTAAATGGCAAATTTCAGTACACAACATAAATTATGGTATTTTTGAGTGACCAAACACTCTCTATTTCCCAAACATTTCCTTGTTTGGACATGTCCAGGGTTGTAAGAGATTTTTCTTAGATTGATGAAAATATTCAGATTTTCATCACTTTTTCGAGGGACCCATTGGAATACTTAAAATGACTGGTGCAATGCAAGGAATACGACAGACTATGATTCATTTGACATCATTTGTTATATGTTATATTTATTTCCCTACACTTTCCACACAGTGTAAAAGCGATCATACTTCTCTGCTTCGAACACAGGCAAGAGGCAGGTCCTGAAAAAGGAATTACAACAAAACACATCTAAAGGCTCAGTGGGAGAAAGAACAGCAAACCAGGAATTACTGACGCACTAATCAGGTGAGTCTCATTAACTCAATGAGGAGTAAAACAGGCAACTGAACTGAGGTACTTGAGCAAAATAACTGAAGTTGAGGGCAAAAACAAACACTTAACCTAACAATGGAAACATTGAGTTGGAAAAGGCAATGACTTACCATAGCAACCAAAAAGAAGCATCTTCTGAAACACAAATTGAACTCAAAATGTCACAAAACTAAAAAAAAGTGGCAACAAACCTCACACAAATAAGAAAAATATTTTACATCCTTCATCCCGATACAAGTTCTACACGAAGTTATGGTGAATCAACTGACATGATTACCTGTGATAAAAAAAAAAATGTGCTTGGTCTCTTCAGGCTTATACCCACATAAAACATTTTTTTAAAACACCACCCTTTGTTGCACAATAAGAGACAGTATGATTTCACATTTGTAATAAAATAATACCTATTTGGGATTGTAAGTGGATGCTTTTTACAACCAAGTAATTAATTGAGCAAATACACAACTTAAACAGGATCACCAAAAATCATTGCTCCTGTATCACTTTGTTCTGCTTCAGTAAGTATTTTTGAGCCAATAAAAATACAGACCTTTGTCTTATACAATGGAGGCTGGAAATGGTATTTAAACCACTTAATAAGTGTGAAATATTTTTTAGCTATGAACAAGTGTTGGTGAGGTGGTGCTAAAGAGCCTCAATGAAAGGTAAAAATGTCTTATGTAGTTTATTTTCCGTTTTAAGGTTATCTTTATGGTTATTTTTGCTTTAAGGTTGTTGACTCCTTTAGCTATGTTTACGTGTCATCAGATTTAGAGGGCTGTTGCTTCAGGGACACACCAAACCAACTGATGTGCATCCTCTAAAATTTTAGTTTTATACTTACTATACTTGTCTTTGATCTACGTGCGGGTGGAGTTAGTGTTTACACTAAGTTAAATCTGTCAGTAGTGCGGACTAAAAACACCACGTCTTGTACTTGCGGCATCTAGACATGAAGATTAAAAATAACAGGCAGCGTATCAAGCAGTCAAGGTTGCATAAATTTCTTTACAGGACCTCAAGCCTTTTTTCCCGAGATCGCTGCAGCAATTATAACGGAAGGGAGGGCCCCCTTTTCGTTTTATGTTGGTGCAGCAAGGGCCTGGAGAGCACCCACTGTCTCCTGGCATGCCGCTCCTCATCAGCACCGCAATAAATCAATTTTCATCCTCACACATAAACCCTCCCCACCTCCTGCTCCCATTTCTCTCTACTTCTCTACTCCCACTTGGCTCCTTCTCCTGGGTCTTTTTCTGTTCATGTGATGGCTCTTAGCAATGAAACAGAGGCAGGCAGAGGTTTAAGTCATCCCAACCCTGTCTCTTTTTTTCTATAGATCTCTCTTAAGTCAAATGAAGCTGTTGGGCATTTTTACAACAGTCTGAAATGTTACTCAGGTTGACCTCAAGCCAAGAAGTCCACAGAAACGTTATTAAAGTGACTGATGGACAAGCTGTCACGGTGAAACTCTTTTGCATTCATTTATATCCCATACAGTCAAGACGAAGTCGTATCTAAGTCTGCGAAACCCCATGAGCAATGTGACAGAGGGGAAAAAAATGTTAAGTGCTCTGACATAAAATCAAGTGGGAGCTAGTATGAGACTTGCGCCTGTCAAGTGGAGCTCCCGCAGAACAATGAAAAGAGAGAGAAAACGCATTCCAGTTAGCCCCTTTCAAATGTCAGTGAGCGCCAACCTCAGGATAGGTGCTGAAGAAGAATCATTGTCACTGGCCTCTGTGTGGGAACAGCACTTGGTCAGCTTTGATCTCATCTCTATAGTAACCGCAGGGCATTTCTTTAGAATGTAAAGAAAAAGTGCATAATGATACTCCACCTTTTAAAAGATGTTGTTGGTGCCAAATGAACCGGATTAAATATTTGTCACAAGTTGGAACTGAAAATAAATGGGGTCCACTGAGTAGGAAGGTGTACATAATCATTTTGCAATCAGTGTATAAACTGTATGTGTTACAGATGTTATACAATCTTCAGTAAGGCATCATCATCAAGATGACATATCTACTAACAAAAGATACGTAACGTTTTATGCCCCACTCAGTAAAACTGTGCTCATGTGTAAAGTCATGTTCCTTTAATTCTATTTCCTTGAAGTTAAATTTCTAACTGAAGTTGTTGCCACCATGATCATAGATTTTTTACAATCCGAAATACATCCAATTTCTAGATCTATTTGGCACTTCCTATCCTGACTTCAAGTCAGTGGTGAGATTCTGGACATTCCGAAGTTTTAAAATGGACTGAAATAACACACTGTATTTCAGTGTTAAATGGTGTCTCATTGACTACATTCACACAGCTCACTTCAGATTTTTTGCTGAAATCTGATTTTGTTTTGCTACAAATTAAATGCGCTCGCAATCAGATTTCTGTGGTGGCGCAGGGGCAAAGCACAACCCACGCATTGAGGCCTTAGTGCTCGTGGTCGCAGGCCTGGTGACGTTTGCCGCATTTCTTCCCCTGTCAAACTACTTTCAAATAAAGGCCACTAGAGCCAACCAAACCTTTAAAAAAGAGACAGGATGTGCTCAAAGAATCTTACAATACCAATACCTATTAAGAAAATAGTCCAGAGTATAAATGTGCCAGAAGCACATAATTCCCTAGGTGGCTTTGTGAGACAGGTAAACTAACTATAATAATTCTTTGCAGTGGCATGTCCCCACTGGTAGTGAGGAAAGTAAACATTAACTATTTATTTCTGTTCAAGAGTTAAATCAATTTTGAAGGTATACTGTAAGTTGTGATTCCAGGTTTAATTGATAAAAGTCTGTCTCAGTCTGATATCTTTTGATGCTTTTTAGCCTAATTAACCACCACAAGGTTTAGAAAGTACACTGGTCAGCATTAAGTTTAACTGGATTACTGAAGAACTGTGTGGTTACAGCAGTGCAAAACAATAAAGTTGAAATAAAGAAAATGAAAGATCTGATTTATCATTGCAATTAAATACAGAAAATAAACTTATCAGTATTAATTCCCTTGATTATAAATGCCGTTTTAACCTGAACAATATTATCTGGAGTAATCTGGCTAACAGCTAAGTTAGCTTTAAAAAAATCATGATCATGCCAACAAGAAAAATACCCCTAACATTTAAAGGCTATACATTTACAATACTACCAGAAGAGTGAAACATCTACACTTTGATTTCACATCACTGAATTGAACACTATCATATCACAATGACTGCTGCACTGCTCTAAGCATGTTGGGTGGAGAGCGTGAAGAAAAGAGGAAACTGCATAAAACGCTTTCAAAATAAAAGCCTGAATACGTAAACATTTAACTGCTTGAAGAATTATTTATGTTTGTAATTTTTTTGCCTTTTTGCTTTACAGGCTGGTGACGAGGAGCAGTATTGGAGGATGGTCAGGCAGGTGAGTGAAGCGAGGATGGTGATAGTAACTATTACCACAACGACTGCCAAAGGAGTAGTGGAAAGGAAAAGAGAAATATCCTTGTAGGTTTCCTCCAAACACACACACACACAGGACAATGAAGCGGACCACTGGAGCCCAGGAGTCAGACATCAAAGGCAGGGTCCAGTATCTGTCAGTGGAGACTAGGGAGATAAGTCAGCATTTAAAGGAGCAAAGAACACAAAAAGACACTCATATGAGCAAAACAACCTAGTGTCAGCCTCAGGGAACCAGATCCTACTTAAAGTCCTCCTGATGAGCTGCAGCTGTGGAGCATGAACTTCCCCATCGCATCCTGGCAGAAGAGGTGAAGGAGTTATGTGAATAGGACAATGTGACATTCCTGCTGACGGTGACGGTTTATCAACTCCTTACTGGAATTGCATGTGAGTAAAGAGAGGGGATTTGTAATCTCAGATTTAACAAGTACGTATATTGTAGATGTTAAGTTGAAAATGTGTTTCCCAATTGACAATTTAAACTATTTGATGCATTATGAATGATACATTTATATGAAAAAATATTTGACATGACTTTGTAAACGTGGACTGTGTGGTGGACAGAAGTCCTTTTGTCATGGCTATCTGCCATCTACTTCACACTAAAGCTGTTCCACTGCAAGGATTGCAGACTGTCATAAAAGAGATTAATGCCCAAACCGCTGGTAGATAGTGAGGCCATATCATAGTACAGTTTAACCTGTATGTCTGTGCAACATGTCCAACTACTATCTCTACTGCAGAAGGCACTAACATTTTGACATGAGCTGTATGTCAGTCCACACCAAATAAGATTAGATATGCCCAGTGGTTCTCTTGCCCAGATGTGTAATCATGCTGGTAAAGAGTTGAAATACATGCCATCTGTTCTTGAGTAGTTTATAAACGATATTATTATCTACACACTTTCATGTTAAAACACTTATGGGTAAGTGTATCAATAAGTTCACAAAAAAGGTAGTTAGACCTTTTCAGTTTAGGCCTTACTAATGGTTGATGGATCCTGATTAATTTAATCACATATAAATAAAGTGGAAAAAGGAAACATACAGAGAATGTGCTGCTGTCAGAGTGATTGGCTCAGCCATTGTAGACTGGACTAGCTGTGATAGTGGAAGTTTGAACCTGCCAATCTCAATCGCCCTGAGTCAAACACTATCTGATTTTTATTGTAGAGAACTCAGTGATGCAGGGCTGATTTCAGACAATTCCCAAATTGCAGATTTTTTAAAATTATTATTTAGCGCACTAATTTTAAACAAATGGAGAGTGTTCATAGGGCTATTTGAAAATGGGTGAGGGGCATTATGCAAAATCGACTTTTTTGAGCTGAATATCATATTAGAATGGCACTCCTTCATCAAACAAACTCCTCGAGGGTTGCCCTGACTCATTCATCCGTGTTTGGGAAATCTTCGAATCTCACATGACATCCATTCAGGGTGCTTTAACATCTCCTCATACAGACGCTGCCAAAGCTCTGCAGCTTTGGCTGCAGTCTCCAGCTGAGCTCCCGCCCCTCCCTGAGCCTTCACCACTCAACTCCACCAGATTAGCAGCAGCAGCAACAATTACCAACCACCTGGTGCAGCTACATACAGTATCTGCTGAGCTTATTAAGCTACATTGCTCCTAAGAATGGTTGTAAATGGCATCAATAGACAGCATGGAAATTTAAGGAAAAATAGTTACTTGCATATGGTGTAAAATAACACCATGTCCCCGGAAAATGCCTAATACCAACCTTTAATCAGTGCAAAAACAACACAAGGCTGACGGAGCTTGTTGACCTTGCTGTGTAAAATGGGACAGAGGTTGCTGCTCTGAGTAGAAAGCATAATACTCTGAGTAGATATACTGGGTTTTTGGTTTCATAACAGGTGGTATCAATTGGGTAGCTCACCTCATTGCTCACAATATATTTATTTTCGAACATGTCATCACACTATGTCATCACAGCCAATCAATCTTGTAATTTGTTAGCATAACTCGAGCCCCGCCTTTTTAGAACAGGAAGTGGAGATTTGATTATGACCCTAATAAAAAGTTGATTCCAAACCTATTCAAAAAGTTGTCCGTTTTGGATTGTTGTTCACCCTCAACATCCTTACAACCAAACAGGAAACTGGTGTTTTTGCTACAGGCAAGTTCAAATTTCACCCAGTGTTGTGTTTCTTCAGAACTGAGCTTACCTCAATGTGATTGAATTTTATTTTCAGCATAGACAGATTCACTTGACAAGTATCTTTAAGCAACTGTAGGTTGCTTTGATAGTTTCAATCTTGTCTCAGGTTGGCAAAAAGTGTAGAGAAGAAAAAAATGTTTCTTTGTCCATGAGTATGTTTGAAAAAGCAAATTAGATAAGAGGATCATTTACATATTTGCCCTGATAATCAACCACATTGTACTGCAATAATGCACAGCTTCTCAGATCTTTTGTTCTGACTCACAGCACCATTCTAAAGCAAAGTTTTAAAGTATTTAAAGTTTTGCATAATTTAAAAGAAGCCAGAACATCTTTATGCAGAACTATATTAGCTCCACTCCTCTGTGTGCTCTGTACCACCGTTTCACCATGCTGGATTTATCAGATTCCTTAAGGTTTTATTTCATCACATCTCAGCAGGGCATGCACCACACAGAAACTATTTTTCCTCCCCATTAATCTCCCTGTATAGATGATGACACTGCTTCACATTCTGTTCCACTCACTTTGTTGCTCTCTGTCTCACAGATATACATCCCTGACCGGTGCCCTTCACTTTGTACCGCACTTTACAGTCCTTTACATTGAAGATACTGAAGATTAAGTCTAAATATCTGATACCATTTTTGTTTTTGCGTCCAAGGCCCCCACCACCATGAGGTCGCTTTGCCAGCTTCTTATCGGAATGTCAGGCCACTGCTTGAGTAAGCAAACAAACAAGCAGCAACAGAAGTGATGTATCAGAGAAATGCCACCCGTTGGGGATGAGCTGTCAGTTGCTCTGTTGAGCTAATGATCACTGTAGGCTGATGTGGGGATTGAGGGTCTTTAATTCGGGGCACTTTGTTTTTTTTTCCTTCTACTTTGTCCGGATCTCTGGCTTGTGGATGTGTTCTAGGATGCTTGAGGTCTCAATCACACATAGCAAGTTTTGGCAAAACTTCTTGGGTTATAATTATTGAGTATGACCTATAGTCAACTAGTTATTTATATTCTAGATAATCATTATAATTATCATAATTTTCCTACGGCTCAACATAGCTTCATCAACTCGCATCAGTGTCATTTCACGTATCATTTGATTAAATTGACTCTTTTCTTTTCAAGTGATTACAGTTCGAAAAACTAAACTACAGCCAAAAGCTTCGATATATTTTAGCCCAAAATCTCTAAAGGATGGTGTGTGTTTGCATTCAGCCCTCTTTACTCTTAAGAAATATCCAAAATGATCAATTGTCTTCGTAGATGTCCTAATCAGTAAATAAAGCCCATGTATGTGTAATTCATTCTTATTGTAAATGCATGTGTTGTGAGAAAGCCCCAGAGGTTTAGAGAGCAATAGTGAGCAAACAACATCATGAATAACCTTCTGCAGAAGTTTGCATTGGGGTTATGTTTAAAAACTCTTATCCTGAGATTTGGACCAGTCTTCTGTTATCTGGAAATAGGATGCGTATGACACAACTGCAAATTTATCAAGAGTTTGCCATCCACTTACACTGCTGACCAAAGAACAGCTTTAATAAACAATACAGCAGAGACCTCCATGGTATCTTTGGAGGAGCTGCAGTAATCCACACCTCAAATGGAATAATCTGTTGACAGGACAACAGGAGGCAGCAAACATGAGGAAGAATGTGATCTTATCAGATGATTAAAAAAAATGTGTTTGGCCTACATGTAAAATACTGTGCTTCAGAAAACCAGCAGACCAATCTGAAAACATGGTTCCTCCTGTGAAACCTAGTGATGGTTGCATCATGCTGTGGTGACCTTCAGCAGACTCAGCAAGGCAATTGAAAGAGGGTTGGAGCAATAAGACAATCGTCGAATAAACCCAATGAGGACTTGCAATGTAATTGTAATCGAACAAAAGGTGTTTCTAAAACATTTTGACACAGGAATTGATGAATACAAATGAACAACACTTTTCTGAATTACCTTTGTAAGAATTTTTTGAACATAATGAATAGTTTTCTTTCTTCATATTTATGCATCATTGTGTTTTTGTCTATGATATAAAAAACAAATAAAATACACTGAAGTTTGTGGTTGTAATGTGACAAAATGTGAATATGTTTGCAAGACACTTTGACTATTACTCAAAGCTACATTTCTTAAGTCTTCTAATACTGGAAACATTATTGAATGAAGTCCCACAGTGTAGGCAAACTGGAAACTGCTCAGTGGAAAATATTTCGCATAAGATGAAATCCTAAAAATGTCCCTGGCGGATATAAATTCCAGCTATTAGATCAGGAACATGGCAGTTTGTCAGTAGCCAGGACAGGTGTTGTTAATCCTTACATCTCGGCTGTTACGTTCACGCATCATTTAAAAAGACGAGGTCACATAGATACATGTCAAATAATTTCTGCTTTTACAGCATAATGACATACTGAATAATGATTTTTATGTGCTTCATTACCAAGACTGGAAGGACGTTGCTAAATTCAAACTTTTAATGAGGTGGTAATGCTAGGTCATAACATCAAAGCATTTTTTTTTCCATTTCTCTATTTTAACAGAACAATACGGCTGAATGTTCTATCAGTTTCAGCTACTCCCACACATTAACCTGCAGTCACACATGCTCGCCTCTGCATGCTCTCCCTTTTTGTGTGTATTTCATCTGTAAACTGAAATCTGAGACATTTTCTACTTTTATGTCCTTGTGATATAGAGACAGTATATAAATGTTCTTAACTTCAAACATTACATATTAAATGTATTTGATAACTGGGAGTGGTAATAGCTGTTTACTTTTATTGTGAATAATACATTTTGATCATTTAAAATACAATTAGGATTATGTAGATCATTTTCACATTTCACATTCTGAAAATATAAGATGACATAGAAAGAAATATGTTGTCTTGTCTTTTTTTTAAAAATCTATTTTTGTCATAAGTAGTAAGTTTGTGGATGGACCAAAGTACAGCCAATAGCTGGGAGTATGGATTATGTAGAATGTTTTATTAAATAATAAATCTGGGAACTTGCAAAAAAAAAGAAAAGAAAATGAATGGTGAGGTATCAGCAGAGATCTAGAGCAAGAGGGAATCTAACCGAAAGCGGGAACAACTGGAACAATAGAAGCATGGAGTGATGGAAAGAGAGGAGGTATGCAGAGGAGTTTGATTACTGACAAAGAACAAGTGGCTTATTAGTAACAGGGTGCAGCTGAGAGAGGGGACCAGGCAGGCAGGCTGAAGGAAAGAGAGAGTAATGGCACAGGAAGAGCAGAGGCATAAAACTAATGGGAACTGTCAAAACATAAATCTAACCATAATAAAGAATAACTAAACTCAAAGAATGAGCAAATATAGAAGCACTGACAAATAAACCAAATAACCTGGGATTTCAACAGTTTTGCTAGTTTTTGCTCCAATTTTGTCAAATATTTTAGGAGCCTTCTAATGAGGTTAAATACCGCAAGTAAGAACTATTGTTTCATGAATACACAACTTGCACATGCATCTGCAGAAGTTATACATACAGTTGTGATCAAATGAAAGTACTACCAATTTTAAATTTTAGCATTTATTGTTAGTATTAAAGTATTAAAATATCAAAAGTAGCCTAGATATCTGCTCAATTATTCTAAATGACAAATGTTTTAAAAATATGTGCACAAATGTGGTATTTGATATTTAGCAGACACATAGGTCTCCAAAGCTAAATTAAAATTGGCACCAGATTTAAAGTACTTAGTATCCAACACAATAAATAAATTAGAATATGTGTTCCAGTGAGACTGGTTTGCCAGATTAAAAATACCCTATGTAAATAATAACTTTTAAACAGGTATTAAACATACTTTACATTATTATACCCACATTTCTGTTTTCTTTATTGGTTAGATGTAATATTTTTATCTTAAATGTCATGTTTCATTAGTTGGAAATCATAATTAACAGGAAGGAAGTCTTGAAAACATCAGTCTGTGTAATTAATCTGTTTCACTTAATGAATTGAGTTTTCAGTAGTATTCTCATTTAATTTATTCAGTAGATCCATTTGTTCTTGAGAAACATGAACAACGGACTTTTTTGTAAACACAGTTTGTACTGAAGACATTTGGTCTTACAACCCCCCTTTTGGCACCAAAGCAGCTCTGATCTGTCAGGATTCGGACAAAGAGCATGCTTTGGGGTTTGTGATGCTGCCACGGAAGCAATTCATCCCTTGATCCCAGCTGATTCTGGGGTAAGGGCTGTGTAGCATGGCCTTGCTTCCAACAAATAACATCACATTTGATAAAATTTGTATCTGGAGTGTTCATAGTGTTGTTGGACACTGGTAACTGTTTCAAAGAATCTGATAGATGCAACTTGTCTCTATTTTAAAAATAAATTTGCTTCATTCCCTGTTCATCTTAACAAACCTTGTTTTTTAAGCTTACATTTGCACATTCAACTGTGATATCTCTACTTTATTTTAGTTATTAGTGTTTTAGTTTTATTCTTTATTTGTTCCTAACCTCATTATTCTATGTTTTTAACTTTTATTGATATTCTTTTCCATTTTTCTTAGCGGTTAATTTAATGTTACTAATCTAGTCTAATTGAAATACCTTCGAGTTGAAATGGTTTGTTAATCAGTCCATTTATTTTGGAACAAATTGGTTTGTGTTTATTCTGTATGTGTGCAGTTCAGCCTGTTTCAGATACCCAGAGCTCAAGTTCAGTCGTTCATCTATTGTTCTTCAATGCCACGTCTCATTAGACAGATATTCATAACAAATAATTGACAGAGACTGAGAGCAGTTTGGCAATTAATTCCTAATAATCAGGTGGTGCTGTGACTTGTAATTTGATTAAATCCCCTAATGTTATTAATAATTGCCCTTGGGACTTATTAACACTTCATAACCAAACCAGTCTACTGTTGCACGGCACCCAGCACTGTCATCGCTGTCTATTTCTTCTTTTGTCACAGCTGCTGCACAAACAGTTAAAAAAGTTGTGGGAGCTTCGCCAGTGTTTTTGCAACCAGGTGTTGTCGGTCAGCCTAATGAGAAGTCTTTATTAATCTGACTATGACAACAGATCAGCACCTTAAGAATAACTTTCCTTTTTGCTTAATATGGGTCTTAAACACAGATACAGGCTGTCAAGTTGAAAGCCTTTATATCCACCATCTCAAGGTATTTTACAAAAAGAAAGAATATATACTAAGTCCAATCATACATACGTTCCAATACATCCTTATCACCAAACATGCATCATGTTCTGCTTAAAATTGGTTGAAAACATTTTCTTAGCAGATTGCAGCAAGTCATTGACTTGCAGCGTTCAGTCCTCTTGTCTCAGTTTAAGAATTTAGGAGTGCACGCTATGGCTGCTTGTGAATAAACCATTGTAAAATAGTCTTCTTCCGATAGTTGATCTTGAACATAACATCGAACATGGCCCCTCATCCCGGTTTCTGCCTGCCTCTACTGCACCTACATCTAACTTGGCTGCTGCGGTCTAAATAAGTCAGAGTACAAACTCTGTGTTCGGCAAAATAACACATTTTTAAGCAACCTGGGGGTCCTTAACACCTCAGCAGGGATTCAGGCTGATCCTCTCCATGCCACGCCGGATTGAAGCAGTAGTTCATGAAAAAAAAACCCTGACCAAGTACTGAGTGCATTGACTGTACAGGCTTAAAATACATCGCTCTGCAAAGCGTGACAGCAAGAAAGTAGGGCTTTGGTCAATCACAAACCACCTCTGATGGATGAAGGCTTCAACTATAGAAGGGCATCCAGATGTGACACAAATAACATACATGATAAGCATAAGCTCCAGGTTTCTCAGACACGCACACCCTCACCTTGATACAGAAGGTGGCAATAAGCAGTCAAATTCTAACTGTGGGTTGCAAAAATCATTTTTGATTATAAGTGGTAAGAAAGCAAGAATGACAGAAATATATTTCACCATGCTGAAACAGAGTTGGCAGACAATTCACCAAAACCAAACTGTTGTTTTAGAGCAAATTTCTTCCTCCACACATGTAATCTGTGTTAAATATTCTATATTTTGGTTTGTGTACACTTAGTTGAATTGTCCTTTTGTTGCAGACATAAATAAAACAGTCACAGCTATATTTTTACACGAGAAAAACAGGTCAGAAGCTGAAGGACATTTTGTTGAAACGAGTTCCTGCCGAGGGATGTAAGGAACTGCTGCATTCTCACCAAACAGCTTCCCTCGAGGCATTACACCACCTCATCCTCACAAAAACTGTTCTGCTAGCTGGGCATGGCTGCAAGGTGTGTTACAAAGACAACTGCATGATGGTATTGACACAGTGTCACCAGTTTGAGTAGTACACTTTAAAGCTTAATTTGTTAGTAAATACATCTTCTTTTCTTTCATGTCCAGATTAATACAAAGTCATTGAGCAGATATATCAAAACTTGCTCTTGGAAAAGTGCTACAAACGCTATAAAATATAAGTCTTTAAATTTTGTTTTGCTGGAACAGTGAGACATTATTCTTAGAGAATTAATTTATTATGTATTATAATTATTATAAAGTTTCTTGGCATCACTGTAATTGAACGGAAACATTGATTTGTTGAAGGGCTTTTGCGATGGATAGTAGTGAAAAGACAACAGAAATTGCAATTATTTGACCTGATATATAAGATCAGATGCAGCAGATTCTATCTATCTATCTATCTATCTATCTATCTATCTATCTATCTATCTATCTATCTATCTATCTATCTATCTATCTATCTATCTGTCTATCTGTCTATCTGTCTATCTGTCTGTCTGTCTGTCCGTAAACATTCATTAAACAATACAAAGAAGACTATTTTGATAAATATCAGAATGTGGGAAGGATGTATGAAACTTTGTTGAATGAAATCTTTAGGATTTATGCTATACATGACATCCTAAAGATGTCATGTATAGCATACATTGTCATGTATAGCATGACGAAAAATAACAATACAGGACTCTTTCGAGGCCCTGTAATTGGAATGAGTACACTTTAAATCCTTTAACGAGCATCCATTGGAGGGCAAGTCTGGTGCCAGCAGCCGCGGTAATTCCAGCTCCAATAGCGTATCTTAAAGTTGCTGCAGTTAAAAAACTTTATGACATTGTCATGTCATAATGTTTCGTCATGATTTTTAGTAGAATTTAAAGAAAATGCTAAAAACGGTATAGTCCTAATGCTAACAAAGTCACATTACTCTAAAATTCATATCTACTTATTTTGAGTCACATAAATGGTCATGTTTGACATTTTTATTAGATGGGTAAACTTGCATTTTCTATCATACAGTATTACAAATGATTATGTCCACCCTACTGCCTTCATTAAATCTGTTTCTGAAAATTGTTGAGGCTATTTTTCACACCTTTTCCAATATCTCTAGTTCACATTAGTATTCTTAAACATGCTGATATGTGCTTGGAAAACAGGAGATTAAAATCAAAGAACTGCAGTAGATAGATTATTGTGCACCTGGACTTGGTTTTGCAAACTGAGGAGTCTTTTTTTCTCTCAGTTAAGTTTAGAACAGCAGCAAAATAGGTCAAGTCATAATCGTTCAGAAGGTTCAATAGTATCCACCGTGGCAGTATATGAAATAGAACATTAAACTTAAAATAGCTTTAAGCTTCAAAACAAAAAGAAAACAAATTTAAAACTCTGTACCATAAATGTTTTTAGTAGTTTGTAATTTTATGTCTTAATCATTGTCAAGATGGCCCTCAAGATAAGGATGTAATTAGCTACTCTCTCACTTGAAATATAACTATAAAGTGTAATTTAGCAGAAGACAAGGTTACCAGGCTGTGTTCTGTTATGTGTAAACATGATATGAAACTTTGTTTTGTCAAATTTCCAGGAATGTCACTTCAAGATTTTAGCGGATCTATTTTGTTTGACAACCATGTGGATTTTGCTGAAGATATTTTTTTATTGTTAAATGTAACTAGGGCCAGTGTAGATGTTTAACTTTTACATGCCACATTATTTATACTTTAGTGAAAAACCACACATTTTTTTATTTTTGTTGTCACCATGAAATTTGGGAAAGTTTGTTGTTAATTATTAATTGTCCTGTTGCCATAATGGTTTTTTTTTTCAATTAAGAATGGCAGTTCATAATTTAGTCACTAAAGTTTTCCATGATTGTACTTTAGAAATATAAATTATGAAAATGATTTAAATACCTTATTTTTTGTATGTAAGCTCTGTAAGCGGGCAGAATTACATGATAATGCTTGCTGCTTATTATGCAAAAACTGGAATAATTAGATGCCTTAAAAGTGGAATGTATTAGTGTTGCACACTATAACATCTCATTGCATTAAGATAACAGAAGGCAATTAGGTTCCATCCTAATTTTTCTCCTGGTTCTGCCTGTTTCCCTTGGCTTATTAGCATTGATTCTAATTGCAAACTGCACAGCTGTTTTAGTGATTATTTGTTTTCATACACAGGCCCTTTGGAGAATTTGTTTACAATATGTTGTTGGCTTAGTAAATTGTCTTTCTCTCCTAATATGATAATGATGGCTTCTAAAAATGTAGAAATAAGAGCTGAATACAACATTGATACACATCGTTACATTTATCAACCATTTTGTAAACTTTGAATGAATTTAAGTGTCAATTATTTTACCCGTAAAATATTTTTGTCCTTATGAGTTTTCCTTACAATTTTGCTAAGATGTTGCTAGAAATTAACAGGACGAGCAAACAACAGTTGAGTTTGCAGTTAAACAAATGGAAGCAGAACAAATGTATTCTGATGTAATGTTTAAAACAACAGCATTACTCATAGTGACACACCGCTAACAGGATTTTGATTGGCTCATAAAGCCTTTAAAATGAATTTGACACACTCCTGTTAATGCATGTTGCCTGTTCTGCATGTGTATATGTGTTTATATCTTTCGCTCCCTTTGCTTCTGTGTGACAGCACAGCTCTCATCATGCTGAGAGAGGCACAGAACTCCCCTCTCATTATACCTGGAGGAATGGATCTCATTAACCACTGGGTGGAGCTGTCACATTCTCCCCATTTCTTTTTTTAATTACACTCCTCATCTGGGTTTCTTCAGCTTAATTATTAGCTCTTTCATAAAACAATTCTCTTTGTTGTATTTATACATGTTTTTCAGCAAATACATAGCAGTGCAATGAAAAGAAAAGAAAAGGGGAACATTCAAAAAACAATTGTAAATCTGAAATAGTTTTGCTAAAGAAAAGCTTTTTCACAACATGATGCTGCTACCACCACATTTCACTACGGGGGTTGTGTGTTCAAGGTGAAGAATAAAGTAAACTTTCTACAAGTATTATTTTGGTACTTTGTCACATCTGACTAGAGCACCTACAGTATTTCCACATGTTTACTTTGTCTCCTAGAAGACTTGTTGCAAACTTTAAACCTTATGTCTTATGGCTATAAGAACTTTATCTTTACATTTGTAAGGCTGAAATAGACAACATCAACCCAGTTTGTTACAAGCAAAGGATACTGATCCAAATGTACACACAGAAGCAAAGTAGGAGGTACAATTAGGGTTTAATGGCCTAATTAGGTAAGTAATGAACAATATTAACAGATGAATGGGTAGAGTAGCTGTGGCAGAATAGCAGACAGTGAACTGATGGCATGGCAGTGGTCCTGAAATTCACTGGGAAGGATGACAACAGCTTAGCAGCGGTATAAGGCAGCTGAAAGTCAAGCTTTTAGCAGGGAACAACAAACAATCAAGCAATAAATGTCAACTAGAATAGCAAAGAACTGACATAATAAAATAATTTAAAAACATGAATAAATGCCAAAACTCAGAAAATGATTGGCCTTTATGAAATTGCTTATTTGTAATAGTAGCGCGAACTATACCACTCTCCTCAGCAGCCTACAGGAAGTAATGTTGTTTTTTTTACTTATCTTATTGCAATAAAGAAAACCAAACCAAAAAAATTATTTACTGCCATTACCATGATATTACTTGTCTCTCCTCAGCAGCAGTTTGCCAATCTCCTCTAAGTAAGCCAAAAGTAGATCAAATTTATGAAACTGTGCGAAAGGCTGTCATTTGTGGAGCAGCACTGAAAATAGCAAATTCTTGTACTTCTCTGATCAGGGAGCAATTTGGAAATTATCCTTGTGGAATGTTTAGTTATTGAGATGGACTCACACCGCCAGCCCTCTCTGAAACTGCCGCTTCTTGTATGCATAAAGTTGCCAATTTAAGATGAAATTTGAATTTTTTTTTTTTTGTCGGAATGCATATATAGTCAGCTGCTTGTTGCTCTCTTTGAGTTTGTCTTTTCAAATTCAGTTCATGGTTCATCTAGTTGAACAGGAGTTTTCTGAGGTAACACAATAGGAGATTTTCAGGAGTGACGACAGCGTCCTTTCTGCCTTCTAGGATAGTAAACATTAATAGCAATGACATCAATGGCCTCTTAAAGAGGGCCAACTCCCCCATGACAGTCCTATTTGTTCCCTGCTCTTCGGTGACTTCACAGTGACATATCAAATTAGCAAAGGCTTCATCCAATTCAGTCAGTCTCTGCTGACCTTAATTGTAAACGCTCAATATCTTCCTTTAGGTTCAGCTCAGTTGTCTTTTATTAACAGCAAAGACAACTGCTAATGTTTTCCCCTCCAGCTAAAAGAGCAAAACATTAAAAGGATTAAAGGCTGACAGTAGAAACGCCTGTTTAGGCACATAAATGCAGTTTCCAGCATCTTAATGGCTGTGCAGTCTGCTCCATTGCAATTACTATTCAGATAGAAAGATTAACAGAGCAATACCAAATCTAGCACTTCACTTCTTGCACGTATGTAATATAGACGGAACTGCATGAGCACTTGAAAAAGAAATCGATGCTTGTGCCTTTCAATTATACGTTTTACACAAGCATTAACTGAAAACATGAGGGCAAGCCTCCTGCTGCCCCTGCCTTAATTTGAAATGTCATCCACACAAGGGAGCATAAGCTAAAAAAAAATCTTGATAAGTTTTAAAAGTAAAGTGACAAAGACTTTACACCTATTGACTCTGAATCTGAATTTTAGAATGTAACTTTGCACTTTTGTCCAGATTTTGGCTAATTTTCAGTTTTAAAATGCATCATAAATATACAAAAGATTAATTTAGAATGTCCGCTTTCTCCTGTATCTGCCCTGGAGATGAAATGAAGAAGTGAGAGGTTTATCATTCTTATTAGAGAAAAAGGCTTTAGCAGGTGAGTGGACATCACTTCGAACCTCAGAAATATTGAACCGGCTTATTTAGTATGCTACTCTAAAAGGGGTAAAAGATAAGAACCTGAAGAGCCATGGTGAACGAAAATAATCCTGATGGACAGATGGATGTATTAATGTTTTAATTCTCAAAACAGATGGTAAACACAATCAACACCACTTACCTCTCCATCAGGCCTAACGTCTAAGGTCTAATTAAAACCAAAGGAGAGTTTTGAAATCCTTGCAGAGCCGTCCCCAAAGACTGCAGATTAGGATCATTGACTTGGATCACACATAAAAACACAGTTAGTATCTTTAACCAGATTTTGGGAATTTTACAATAAATTGTTTATGATGTTAAGCTTTGAAGAGGTTGTTCAGTGAATCGAGACTAGTCTGCACTTTTCAATTTTAAATATGAGTTGAGAGACACTGAAAAAAACTCATGTTGAATCCAAAATTACTGATAGTGGAAAAATCTATTTTAGGAGATACTCACAACATGTGTAATAAGAAGAAGAATTCTGTAAGGCTCTAAAATATGCCATGGATAATTAATTTTCTTCAAAATGTTTCCGCAGATTTCCAAAGAAGAAATTTAGAAAAGATCAGTTGAATGTCTAATATTTAAAGAGGCAGCATTATATAAATTGACTTTTCTGAGCTTCATATCATGTTGTAATGTTATTCCCTCATCAAAATCACACCTGGATTGTTGCTTTGATTCTTTCATGCATGTTTGAGAAATACTTGAATCTCCATTTGGGTTTGTAAGATGCTTGAGGGAACCAAGTGCACCCCCTTCCACACACAGCTCCTCCTCAGAGCTGCAGTTTCCAAGCCGAGCATTCACATTATGAAGCACCCCTCCCACACTTAGCTCCTTCAAGCTAGAATGAGCAAACACCAGAAAACACCAGGTAGAAATACACATCTTCTCAGGCCATATGAACTATTTCTCAGTCCAGTGCTCAAATGAACGTTTGTAAATGCTTAATAGAGGGATGTTAATCTGATGACATTATCAGAAAGAGCACATACTTCTTAAAGTGACAAAGACCCAATTTCAAGGCATTAAATTGCAAAGTCAAATTTGTTTTAAGTCATGTGGGATATATAGAGCATTTTTATAACAACTGAAAGTAACATAGTTACTTGAACTGTTTTTTGTTTGTCTTTGATATACAGTACTTACGCTTTAGGTGGTACTTTCACAAAACAATCCAAGTTGTTTTCAAGTCTAAAATTCTGGGTTCATATGGTGACAGAAATTATGCAATTTTAACTAAACACTGGGTCTCATTAACCTTCAAAGACAATTTTGAATTGCACAATGACCAAATGAGACTTTACTGACTTCAGACTCTGCAGAAGGAAATAAAAAATGGTAAAAGTGTAATAATGCTAATGCCAGTGGGTGAAATTTATGACTTTAGTTTACACTACGAAATAAATTAGCTTAATTAAGATAAATATAGTTTTTTAAACTCAAAGTACTTTGTTCATGGTAGTGGTAATTCAACATTTTTACTTTGACAAAGACATAAAGTCAGTGTACATAGGTCATGTTTTATACAGTGCTGTATAATAGGTGTTGTTTAGATCAATAGCTTAAATCCCAGACATGCTGAGTTTGCATTTTCTCCCTGTGAATGCTTTGATTTTCTTGTATTCAGAATTTCTCTAAAAACATGCACATTGAGTTAATAGGTCTTATGTGTAAGTAGGTAGATGCTTGCTTATTTGCCCTTTGATTGACTGTGCAGGATTTTCTTTTTTAATTATGTATAATGTAAACCTAACAAAGACAATTACCAAGAACACCAAATATTTTAAGAATAAATGCTCGTGCTAATTAGGCTGTTTTACATTTAGCCCAAGAAACTTTTTTAAAAAAATGAAACGACAAGATCACTTGCAAACTCATTATGCTCAAAATGTAATGCTTAATACATGATCAGTTAAAACCCATTTTTTAATTCTATGTTTACATTCTTCTTTTTCACTGCAAGCTGTATGATGAGCATGAGGAACTGCTTTAGCTAGACCGTATTGGCCCTTTTGCTGTTTCACTGTGTGAAAAACAACAAAGTTTATTTCTAAAGCTCTTTGATGGCTGGTTATGCCGCTCCCAGACTTTTATTTTTGTCCTTTTTGCTACAAAGCCCCTGGTTGTGAACTGGCAAGTAGCACAAAAATATGGCTCATTTGCAAGCCTGCATGAAATGGAAAATATTTCTAATTTTAAACAAGATAAAAAGTAATGAAAATTTGCAGAGATCCCTGTTTTTGTTGGCTGTTCCTTCACTAGACTAAGATTTCCCTTTGGTTTATTCTCTATCTTTTCCTTTTAAACCCAACAAATTAGTTTCTGTGATTAAACACAATACCCACTGACTACTCTCTCAATGGCAAGTAAACTGGAAAAAATGTACAAATGTGAAAAATCAATTTTTTAACCACAAAGATACATAATGACTGAGTGACTGACTTACTCACTGAACTAACCTTAGTTGTTACTATTCACTACCTTAAACTAGTGAGTAGTTATTGGTTAATTCTCTGAAAAAACAAAAGATATCACAAGCTTCACTATGAGGGTCACACTAGTTCTTCTTGGTTGTCATTCTTTCTTTCATGCAATTCTTTCCATATTTAAGGAGCAACTGACCATCTTCGGATGAAAGTTCAGTGCTCTATGTATTCAAATAATTATTGACTAAAATAATCAGAATAGAGATCAGGGTGCCACTACTTCCAGCCATGTAAAGGATTCTGTATGCCAAAATGAATACATTTTTATTAGTATAGACAGAGCATATTTATTCTGCATTAGATGAAGTGGTACTTTCAGGTCATTGCTGCAACATTTAAGTAGCAGCTCTGCTATATTTACCAGTAAAAATGTAGCCGGGGAGCATACTGGTTCTCAAAAATGCATACCCTCCTGTTAAGACATATTTTTGCGATGTAATATATATATATGTTTTTTTAGAGAAAAAAAAGCATGCAATTACCTGCCTGTAATAGTGTGCACACTTGCACTTTGTATATTGATTCAATTTTAATATTCAGTTTTCTTTCCCAGCTGTACCCATTACGCCACATCTTGACTTGGCAATAACTGCACAATTTTTTTTAAGTTCTCCAAATTTGTCTTGTTTCAAAGACATGGCTTATCTTCTACGGCAGTGGTTCTCAAACTTTTTTCAGTGATGTACCCCCTTAAAAATATATTTTTAGTCAAGTACCCCCTGACACGGGCAAAACATTTTTGGAATAAAAAAGAGGTACAGTGCTGTAAAATCACTGTCTGATTTATTAAAGCCAAACAACTTATATCAGTGAACCTGACAAATACATCCATATTGCAAACATTGCATGGTTAAACAAAAAAGAAAAACAGAAGACGGTGACCACCAGGAAGGTATAAAACCAGTCAAACCGTTTTATTTTAAAGGATATTGAAACTAAATACTGAATATAAAATTCAGTGCATGAACACACATTTATATTTTATCGAACTTTTTACAAAATAATTTTTCCCAAGACTTATTATGAGGAGCCTACTGATTTTTTAAAGATATTTTGAAAAGCTTCACGTACCCCCTGCAGTACCTCCATGTACCCCCAGGGGTACACGTACCCCCATTTGAGAACCACTGTTCTACGGGATACCATAGATATTCTGTTAATTTATGCTGCAGCTAAACTATAATAAAACTTCCTCCTTTATTCTTCCTTCATTGAGCTATTCTTTTTGTTTTTAATTTGCTATACGTTTGGATCACTTAGATACAGAAAAAAATGAAATCCCTCTCCATCTTTGACACAGAAACGTTTAGGGTAGTGACATTTGAAACTGTCACATACTTTTATCTATCTCAGGTCAATCTAAAAAAAATAAAATAAAGCAACCTCATACTATTATGCCAACCGTGACCAACATGCTTGACTGTGGTGGTCTATTGTCAGTAGTAAGTGTCATTTTTGTGTCAAACTTTCTGTTTGGAACCGGTCTCCAAAGTTCAAATGTGGCTTTGCCAGAGCGTAATACATTTTCTCACAAGCTTTTGAAAAATTTCAATCAGGTCAAGTCCAGAGCTTTTTTCAAGTTGCCTCTTTGGAACCTTTCAGGATCCTTGATTTTTTTTTTTATTTCCATTTTGGGAGTTTTTCCAATAATCATAGTTTTACTATATCTTCTTAGTCACTCACTGATGACTATGTTTACTGAGCGGTGGAATATAGATACTACAGGGAGATTGTTTTGTGTCTTGCTTCTTATTTGAATGTTTGTACAATAAGGACCAGAAGTGGGGACTCGAGTCACATGACTTGAGCTTTTTAAATGTTTTTCTGTTTTATTTTTGAATTGTGCAAGATATGTCACAATATAAATAGAAATAATTCTAAAAATTATTCATTTTTGCTGTTTACATCACAAATCTCTTCATTTTAAAAGTGAGTACACTTTTGAGAGCCACTGCATGATGCCTCCTATTACTGACACTCATGTCACCTCAAAAAAATCTTTACCAGTGTGTCTTTCTGCATTACCTAACTTCAGAAAAGATATATGTCATGGTAGTAAGCAAATCAATATTCATTCAGGGGCAAATACATAAAATAACTAGGCATTGTCAAGTTATTTTTTGTATGATATGTTTCCTTCCAGAACAATGATTCAAACATGAATATCATCACTAAATCTATTGTTCTAAGCAAGTGACACTGCTGTGTGTGAGTAAAAGAAAAAGAGAGAGGAGAGAGACAGAATGTGGCACATGTAGTTTCATCACTTTTTGCTCCTTTTTTTTTTTTTTTTTGCTTTTTTGTACTGGCAGTGTGAGTGATAAAGAGGCAGCCCTTATTCCCTGTGGGGTGTTGGACAGAAGTGGCCTGGCTGACATGGCAAGTAGTAGACAGCGCTTCATCTCAGTGTTCATTGGCTGGCCAGTTATGTGATTAAAAAATGTGCTGAGTTCATGGTTTGGGGCAAAGAGCTTCTCAGTAGTCGAAAGAGCTGATCTATTCTTATTCGAAAAGAAGCTGAGGGACCATATTGTGGACAAAACGACTCTGCCACCATGTCTGATAAATAGAAAACAATTGACTAAATACCACAAATATGTAATTGACTGTGGTCAGTATAATCAAATATTTACATTACAAGTTTCCAAGATATAAATAGAAAATATTTTTATAATTGTAACAGAGAAAAGAAGAAAGAAAATGATATAGAAAGACAGAGAAAAACAAACATTATTAATAATACATCTTCTTGTTGCCGCATCCTCTGTGGGAGAGGAGACAAAAACATGTCAGAGCGGAACGCATAAATACTGCAAACACCGGTTTAATGGCCATCACAAGCAAAAACTTGGTTTCTCTATGCACAGCTGTGCTCTAGTGCATAAAATTGATCGTTTGTGGAATTAATGTGCTCACACTTTTTGTAATGCTTGCCTAATTTTAAGCTAAAACAAATTTTCTGAGCTTTTCAATGCAGCATGTACTGTAGATATGATGAAAAGATAGCAGGCTAATACAAGTTCTGCCTTTATGTAATGAAAAAAAGTATATAATCTTGTGATATTTATAATATGAGCTCTACCAAATAATAACAAGTGGAAAAATACACATAGAAGCCCTGATATAACTAGGATTAAGAGCAAAAAAAACAAAATCTAAAACCAATGAACTGAAACCAGGTATAATAATTACATGGATTGCAGTAAAAGACACATTAATTGAATGTGGCACCAGTAGCCGTCTGGAAATTGTTTCCAAGACTGAGCCAGATTTGTAGAGATCCATGATTCCCTTTCAGAGATCTTGGCTGAATTTTGATTTCCTGTGATGTCACCTAAAGAAGCGGCCTCAAAATACATCCACAGGTGTATCTCCAGTTATTCTTGTGTTGTGAATTAACCAATCAGAAGCTTACAAAAGCCTAAAGCCATCATTTGGGCTTTCCAATTTAAGTAAAAAAAAAATTCCATTATTTAAGCACGTAGCAGCAAATAGAAAAAAAATTCATAATGCTGATTGAACTACAGCAGGTAAAGTTTAGTGTGATTGGATGTAAGACATTGTTAGGGAAAAAGGCTTTTGTATCTTTATACAGTCTGTTAACATCTAATTGTAACTTTAAATTCAACATAGGAAGTACAATATTTATACTCTGGGAAGTTGGTCAGCAATGTTACTTCCATAAAAAGGCACAGAAAATATCAACAAAGTAGAACTTGGAGAAATCAGAGCCAGGCCAGAAGGTATATTATTAGTCTCTTATTTACTTCCATATGTGGGGTACAAAGTAGCAGCTGGTTTAGCAAATACTGCATGTATAAAGGCTAAGTCCTTGTTGCAGCTGGCCTTGTTTGATTACTGGGCCACGGTCTTCTTAATCTATCTCTGCCCTCTTTCTTGTCCTCTTTCTCTTGTAATAAAGGTCACTGGAGTCTATGCACTCGTAAAAAGAAACATCAGACATGGGTTCTTTTAAAATTAATTGTTAAATCCACCATATGTGGGGTAGTTTTGTTTTCCAGATATGTAAAATAGATACTAAACATTAGGTTGTGAAATGGTCTATTTCGTTGTATTCTCCACTCTCCAAACACACAATTGTGAAACATGGTGAGACAAATTAAAATGATGTGATTGACAATATGTTTGTGGTAATGGCTTAGTTGCCAAAATTTGGATGAAGAACTGTGCTTAGAAGGAATCACAGTAGATAGACTTCTCTGTTAGCAGCTTAAAATATGTAAAAGGGACTAGAAATCAGTTTTATTTCAAAGAAATATTCATGAAACATAACAGACAAAAAGTTCTATATTAGCAACAGAGCCACTGCTGAATCTAGCAGAACAAACACAGTTTTATGTAAATCTCTTTCTCTCTCTGTTAAAAACGCCAACATCTAGTGAGAACAATCAGAGGCCTTTGAATTGCTGCCACAGCCATCCAAGCAATTTATCTTTTAACAAATGTATTTAAGACCAAGGCGATTGTTTTATATAAAGAAAATGCACAGATCTATAAAAAATACATTACTGAATTAACTTTTAATGGTGGGCAGGGATATGGGCGTGAACAGTTCTGATGGACAAAGGGGAGCTCAGCTCAGTTTATTGAAGAGTTAAGTGAGGGAATAAAAACTAAAAAATTGAGGATGTTTGCCGTACCACAAGAGCATCAAATAAATGAGTTAAAGAATCAGTACTGCTAAAATAATCTGAATCTGCAGATATACCACAGAAAACTTTCAGAAAGTTAAAACTTTATAAAAATAAACATGTTTCTAAGAAATTGTAATAATTATTTCTACTACCATTCTTATTGCTGACTAAATCTCATTTATTTACAAATGGCTGCATGTTATTCGTAACAAGGAAGCCTTTTGCTACCTTGACTGATGCACTGCCAAACCAATATATAAGTAATAGTGAGATGTTCCATAATGCAAACAGTTTCTTCTCAGCAGACTCTTTCTCAGCTGTTTGTCGGCTTCTACTTTGTTTATTTAAGGAGTCCTTTCTGAACTTTGTCTTTTTCTTAGTTAACTTCAGCAAAGAAAGTTCAGCCTTTCCTTCACATATATTTTGAGGTGAGGCATTCTGTCAACACCACGAAAAGCAAACATATCTATCTTAGCAAAGCACTAAATTGAATGAGACTGTGCCAATTCTGTGTTGGGCAGCGTGCCAGTGCAGAGCAGAGTGGGAGGGCTTTGGGACCGCTACTTTAAAAAGTGAGTGACAAGAATAACAATCATGGGGAGGGAGGTGCATGTGATATACTAACAAAAGTTCAGATGAAAATAAAAGACCTCGTTTTTCATTGTCTTATGTAATATGGGAGTCTTATAACTTAAATTCATATAGCATAAGAGTTTCATATGGGTCTTTGTAATTCTGTGTGTCCTGAGAGTTCCCTTTACAGTCATGTTCTCCTTGCTTCTATTTCTTTTCTGTACCAGCTTTACAACATTGACTCAGCAAGTATTTTGAGAAGACAGCTAGAGCTGCCATGGTGAGAGTGACTAATGACCCCTTTCACAGCACAAACACCACATAATCAGAGATGCTGAGGATCTGTGTCTGCCTGCTGTCTTGTCTGAGTAATTACACCAGGGACTCAATTAATTTACTAACCAACAATCAAGCTCTGCATACTGAATGCCCTCCAGTCAGCTTATGTATTAAAAAGAAAATGATAAAACCTCTGTCAATCTATTTTCTGTACATGCTTCATCCCCTTTGGGGTCACGGAGGGGCTGGAGCCTATTGTGACCGTCAGTAGCGGAGAGTAAGGGTACTGGCTGTACGAGTTACCAGTTCGTCCCAGGGACATCAGAGGCACATGCTACAGACAGCTGTGCACCATCATACAAATTTAGAAATTCAAATTCACCCATGTGTGTACAGTTGTTGTTGCTGAAATGTGCTAAACAAGTAAACTTAGGTTATGATGTCAGTATCAGTGCTTCAGTGCTTGATCAGATCACACCTCTATGTCCAGCCTCTGACAATATGGAAATTTGAAAAAGCATGTAACTATAAATCAGATTACCAGCTTAACTAGCGTTATTTGAACACCAGTACAGTAAGATCTATAGATCTATCACTGGGCGGGGGCTCTATATATTTACAAATATGTTTGTTAAAAATTCATCTCACACAATGTTGATCCATTTTTATTTTGTGGCTTATTTTCAAGAAGCCACATGAAAAAGTAACAATTCTACTGGAGTGTATATATTCTTGAGTAATAACAATATCTATGAAATTTTAATGACAGAAGCTGACTCTAAAGAAATGCACAGGAGAGTTCAGTCTCTGGGGGACTAGACTGCAGGAAAAGTCATTCATGGTGGTTTTTCAGTGTTACTTGGCAGGTGAAATAGAGTTGACATTGATTCCTGTTTCAACACAGTATTGAAAGCCGATTTTAAAACCACATCAACAGCTGTAATGCTTTTTTTATTAGTCTTCAGGCTATACAAGGAATAAGTAAAAGCTGGTAACCTCCACTAAAATATCTGCCATTTTAAGCAGTGAGCCATTTAATTAATTTTCCCGTCACTGCCACATGTTTTTTGTATTTATTGACATACATTTGTTTTAAAAAATCAATAAATAGGCATCCCTAGAGATTTATTGGGACCGCAATATGTTTGAATTTCAGAAAAGATGCCATATTTTAAGATAGCAATTTTGTTGTTCGAGCTTTCCTTTGGAAAAAAGGTTTGTGTGTTGCTGAAGTGCAAATTGGATGGTAGCAGAGGAGGAGGTGAACAGTGAAGGGATTGACAACTTCATTGCACTTGGTGTTCTCACCACCTCTCTTCGGTTTCAGTGGGGGGACGTGGTTAGAAGTCTTCAACAGTCTTCACCTACTGTGCTAAATTGTTACTCCACACTCCCTGAACTGCCTCAGGACCCGGGAAAAGAGATTTCTTTCTGTGGCCTACGGTGAGCTTGGCATTATCACTCTTATTGTAATTCAAGATGTTGTTTCCTTTGATTTTTAGTGCAGACAAAATCATCCCCCCAAAATCACTTGTGTAAGTGGTTCAAAGTTTGCAGGAGCAGAGGGAGGTCTGTCCTCTAATGAATGGCTTCTCCGTGTCTTAAGAGATCTTCCAGATGGTGAAGCTGTGAATGTACATCAGTCACTGCTGTTCCTCTCAGAAGCACCAGGGTGGAAGAGCTTTCTGGCAACCGATGCAGCCAGGGGGTTTAATGAATACTGCTTAATAGACAGAAGAGACCTATAAAAAAAAATTGTATTGTCCCATTTTGAGTTAATAAAACCCTAATCAGAGACTTGTTTTCAATTTAACATGATACAAGCAAAGGGTTTTACTTCACTATATGAAAATTAAACTAAATTATTTTTTGTTTAATTGTTTAAATCTTTCATTTACTTGTCATATTCTTTGTAGACTGATGAAATTCAATATTTGCCATGCATGTCAAACTAGATGTTCTGGTAAAGTCACATAACTGAAGCAATATTGTCTTATTGTTTTTCAGGTTTCAGGTGACTGGCAAGTCACATTAGCTTGTATGATGGCCTCTTTCATTTCCCCTAAATGGACAGCAACACAATGGGCACAAAAGCACTTGATTTTCTTTGTTCCTACTTCTGTTAAAGCTTCAGCGAGGGAAATGAGTACAGAACACATCAACATTGTTCTCAGTTAATATCAATTTTTAATGAGGCTTTAAATTCACACCAAATGTCAAAAACATTTCCACAAATAAATAAATCAAGACAACTTAGGCCAAAAAAGTGGAATGGTCAAAGGAATAAGTAACCATCCATCCATCTGTCTGTTCTTTATCTAAACTGGTTTATTTCTCCAGTGATTACAGGTTATTAGTCCATCATAGGGTAATACTGAAACATACAGGACAAGCAGTGCTTAAATAAACAACATGGCCAATAAGAATTTTCTACATGGTTTGATAAATGTAACTGTTTTGAGATTGAAAAGAAAGAAAAATATTAGGAAACTAGCCCTCCTTCTTCTAGATGTAGGTAGATTAAAATCGGGTCAGAATCTTTTGACCTTTAAGTGGTAGCTCAATCTGTGCTTTTTCTGTGCTGCTTGGATGAAAGGCTTTCTTTCTCTGACCTTGTTTGGATAAGCACTCTGGTCCTTAAAAGAAATCTGACAACTATTTTTCTTAACTGTTGTCGTAAAGTAAAATATAAATTATCTCCTGACTCTACCATTCCTAAAGTCCTTAAAAGGGCCTTTAAACACTTTGCTGGAACAACATCAGGGTCAGAGAGGAGCAATGCTTTTATCACTTCAGCTGGCCCATTTAGAGTTTCCATTATACTTTTCCTTTGTGAAGCAGTCACTTTCTTCATCCATCAGATAAGCTTATTCCAGCTGATTGTCAAGTTGTTCCTCACCTATTGGGCACAGTGCCTGGCAACATTAGCTGGTGGCATTATCCTCTCTCTGTAAAACGCTTGATGGTTTATGCAGCAGGTAAACAATAGCTCCAAGGAATGTTGCTGTAGTTTTAATGGGCAAGGAGGGATGAAGTATTTAAGGTGTGCACTCTTATGCAACCAGGTGATGTGAACTCTAAATTATTGTAAGCATAATCCTAACAGCTTTTTAAATTCATTTGTTCAGGTTATATCTCACATAAACGGTGCATAAAAATGTGAAACGATTGGTGCTTACCTAACGTTTTTACCTCACAAATGCCTTGCAATTCAATAATATCTTGCACCTCATGGTTAAACCTTTTCTACTTGCTGGTAAAAGACACTCTCACAGCCAGTGTTTATGCACTGGCACGTAGTACCAGCACATTTAAACTTTACCCCTCATCATACTGGGACATTTTTCCAGCGTATGCCACATACCAGGACTTTTTCTGGTAATTCATTGTTCTGGGTTTCCTTGTCAATTTTGAGATCTACAGCGTGACATTGTGTGTGTTATCTTTGTCAGTGTGACTCTTATTTCGTATGGACTGGCAAGTTTAATATATGAATTTATTACTAATGAACCTAGTTATTCTTAATGTAGAACTTTTTTTATAAAACTTAGTATTTTTTTTAAATCAACAACCAACCAATTATGATTTATTAATCAGAAGTCTACTATTCTATTTTTTGCTAGCTTTATCTATTTTATTGTATCTACATTTGCTTAATTATTAGCCTGTTATATATTTTATGTTCCTTTTCTTTTTATCTCTAACATTTTAACAGCTATACACATTGTTTGCTTTGACAAATTGCTTCTTAGGCCAACATAGCACAAGTAGGTGTGTTTTGTAATATTTGTTTCTGCAGTTGGGTATTATTGGCCCAGGTGGTAAAAAACGTGGGTTCCTACTGCAAGCCCATAACCAGTTTGATCTACTAGCACACAGGGGGACTACGGTAACCATGACAGCTCAAATATCCTATTCTTGAGGTACTGTAGTTTGTTTTCATCAGATCAACTGCTCTGTCAGTCTACTATATAATTATGTACCGGTAAGCATAACCAAAAATGTAAATCAGTGGCACATATCTCCAGTGTATTGGATTGATGGGAGGGTATGTATGGTATCAGTTGATGGTTTGGATGACTCATTTGCTTGCACAACTTTCAATAAGTGATTTTATTGAAAGTTGTAAAGTAAAGAAAATAAAGGATTTTTTTACTGAGAGCTTGTGATAGCCTGATGAAAATGCAATCCCTGTTTTTCTGTGGAGTTGAAATTCACATGTCAGGTTATTAATTGGTATTCATTTCAGATATTTGCAAGGGAGCAAAACAGACTGCAGTTCTGAACTTTCGTCACTTTTTAATTAGCGAGTCATTTTCCATTCCTTTGAAACATGCAGCCCTCCAAAAAAATTACATCACAGGTCCAAGTGGAGGTTTTCATTTTCAAATATGCCTATATGTGGCCTCCGAGTTCAATTTGACTGATGTTTTATTTACATAAATATATATATCAGTGTGCTTAAAATAAATTATGCCTCTTCAAGCAGAAACATCATATTCCACTGGTTTGCTTGTAGTCATGTCCTAGTCTGATTCCACATATCGGATTGGAGTCTCGATTAAGGAATGTTTTCAAAGAGCACGATAAGGTCTAAATAATATATTGTATTTTCAAGATGCATCTGATGAAGAACCCTATCTACAATGACATTCAATATGTTTGAATATACATTCTTATGAGGCTTGTTTGTCAGATAGAAAAGTGATTTTTGAAAATACCAACCTATAAGCAGACATTAAACATACTTTTTTAATAAACCCACATTTCTGTATAAAAATGTTTTTATTGGTCTGATGTAATATTCTAATTTTATACGTGTTTTCATCGGCTGTAAGAGAAATAAAGCTTGAAGTAATCAGTCTATGCATACTTAATAGTTAATCAATGTGTTCTTCTCAAAATGAGTTTTTATAATATAATTTGAAAGAACTTGTTAAAGCAAATACATTTGAGGTTTGAATAGATGTACTTATCACATGAAGAGTATAATTACTCTTTTAGAGATCCAGACTTTGCTCTGAGTTCTGCGGAGCCCCCTAGGGGACTTGGGAATTTTTTTTCTTTTGCGTTCCCTCGCAAAACTTTTGTGATCCCACGCAATAGTCCACTGATCAGTTATGCGGCATAATTGAATACTGTAAGCCCTTCTTACGGTGGTCGCCGAACTTTCTGCCCTAATATAAGGTTATGTAAGGTTTGTTGTGAAATTTCTGACATTTATATCTTTTTCTTTAGTATAAAAAGGCACCACAAACCTTTGATATAAACAGAAACTTTCCGATAATCAAAATGGAATAAAACGATAATTGTGACAGAACAAAGAAGTGGTTTGGAGTTGATTGATACAAGGACAGATGAGATTCCCCGAGTTAACCTAGTGCGGTGCTCTACCATCATTAGTTTGGCGTGTTTTATAATAATAACGTGTTAATTATTATTAAGTCTTTGGTGCAAAAAACTGATTGAAAGTTGATTTATTCACTGCATGTTTATGTCTGTTAAGGTTGAGATGGATCTGAACATGAAAACGGCCCTTTAAACCATTCAGACAACCAGCACAACAGAGACAAAACTGTCAGATGACTAATTACCTGGCGATAATAACTCAGAAATAGTTCAAATCAGGATGTATTTTTATTTCTTTCCTACTTAAGGAAAGTTTCTGTTTATATCGTAGGTGTATTGTGGTACCTTACATAACCTTATATTAAAGCAGAAAGTATGGCGCCCACTGTAAGAAAGGCTTACAATATCCAATTATGCTGCATGAACTGATCAGTACAGTTTTGCGAGGGAACGCAAAAGAAAAAATTTCCCCATGTCACCTGGATGGCTCCGTAGAGTTCTTTGCTTATATGTGCTCTATTTATCAGCTGGCTTCAGGTTTAGTCTTATCTGTGGTTATCCTTCTGGTAGCCATGTAATCCCTGGTGAAAAATTAATATACTAAGTATGTTAAATTTTAACATACTTGAGCATACTTTAAGTCAGAAATAAGTCATATTTATGTAGATGTTTGATTGATTAATTGATTGATTGATTGATTGATTGACTACCAGCCAGCTGCAGCTTATTTTCAGGCATTCCTGTCCATATTGAGTGTATTTTCTGCTTAACTCCTAGTCAGAATAATTTGAAGATTAGGAATCTTCATTACTGCGACAGGCTGGCGACCTGTCCAGGGCGTACCCCGCCTCCCGCCTGGAACGTAGCTGGAGATGGGCACCAGCAACCCTCCCGACCCCATTAGGGACAAGGGTGAACAGACAATGGATGGATGGATGGATGGAATCTTCATTAAATGGAAGGAAGGAACATTTATTTGACTAAATTAGATAAAAGTGTACTGATTTTGCTCATTTCTATTTTAAAGCATATTGTGGTAAATGTGGATTTAGTTGTGACTTGGTGCGATATAGTAATAAATAAAGAAAATCGGATTGAATTGGCTTTTTATTTTGATGCAATCAGACTTGTTGAGAGCAGAATAAGTCGATCAAAGGTTCTTATTACCTTTTGCAAAAGAATATGTACATGAGCACATTTCTACTTGGGCTGAGTAGCAGAATGACTGGAGAAATCAAAGTGAATATTATATGAAGTTCATAAATTATACATAATTATGCATCAAATTATAATTCCCCATCATTTCTTGTAAAAGATGATTACATAATGCACTGTAAATAACTTCCTTGAAAATCAAGTGCAACGATGGAAAAAAATGAACTTTAGGAGAAAAGTTTTATAATTGCCTCAAAAGTACATTCACTTCAATGTACATTATTTAAATATATTCAATCATGTAAAGATTTCTGTGTTTGCACAAAAAGGACACAGTATGGGCAACACCACTAAAGCGGTCCACAGCTTGCTTAAAATATGTAAATTCTGGAACTTTAATTTTAAGCCTAAATGTTAATAACAAAATAAAATTGATGCATGTTCCTTCTACGACTCTCCCAATTTTTAATAAAGCTGTAGCCGCTTTTGTTTTGTTGCTTTTGGAGTCATTTCTAGTAATCACAAGGACACAATCTCTTTTAGGTTGAAATAACCAAATACAATCATTTATTAAACAACATGTAGTATACTGAGAAACCAAGGATTTCCCAGAATAATTTTGTATTCCCAGCAAATCAAGCTTTTTTCATCCAATAAGAAGAGATTCTAGTTGATCTCATGAGAAACCAATTACCAAATAATATGACGAGATTGTTTGCTAAACAAATTAACTATGTTAGGCTATGTTTTGAATTTGCTACATTTAAGACATAAAACATCTCTTACAACTATGTTGCTCAACAAAACAAACTGAAAATCATTTTAGACTTTTTTATCAAAAATCTGGTACCAAAACTCTATACTCACTGAAAAACTGTGGGTCAGGGGAAGAAATGGAGTCATCTGCCATATGTTGCACTGTACCTGCCTTCTTGTTTATGTGCCATGTAAATTAAATATTATCCACCAGCACGTGATTGCTCTTTGATCTGTGTTAAGAAGCTGTCATATCTTATAATATAACTAGCCCATAAGAGGATCACTAACACCACCAATTGAATTTGGCCATGGTATGAAAACTTTAGAAATTCATTGGCAATTTAGTCATGTGATAAATGTAAGTATTTTCTCAGTAGATTATGAAGACAAATAAGCTGAATACTTTCACTATGAAGTGTGATAACTCTTGGTCTCTCCACTTCTCTTTTCTACGCTTCTGGAGTCTCCCTGAGGGAGGGACTACCGCTCTGTCCTACTTTTTAAACTCAACATAATCATCTGCAGCTTAAAGGGCCTGCTAGATGGCTTTTCTGTGCTTGGTTGTTAACTCCTGTAATAGTAATCAGGTTCTCAGTCTGCAATCCTTCTCTCAAATACTTTGTGTCTCCTTTGTGTTTTTGTAACACTCACCTGAGCCTCACCCTTAAACTTCCCCTTGCAATCCTTCTTACCTGCATCACCTACCAAGTCCACTCCAGATCCTTGTTCTGGTCAGTCACTACAGTTAGTGCTCTCTTTAAAATCCATGTGCAGTCACTGAATGAATCCCAGAGAACAAACAATCTATCTTTATACCTCTTATTCAAGCCATGTCAGAATCTTCAGTTCTCCTCTTGTTGCAAATCTCCAAGAAAGAAGGGCAACAACTTACTTTCCTTCTTCTAGATTCAAACTAACCTGCCCTTCTGTGTCTCAGATTCCTAATGTTCATGCAACAAAGGAACAATATTAATACTGTGGTATATTTAAAAGAACCATTTCTAAATTCAGTCAGGCTAAAATGAAATACTTTATGTGCATAGTTCATGACCAAAACTGTCTAAATTATGCTCACTACTCCATCAGGAAGTAAATCTTGCTCATTTATCACTCTCAGTCTGAAATTCAATTTTCACATTTATATTTGTCATGATGTTGTTCATCTTTCATTCATTCGAAAGTCATTTACTGAGATCAGGATGACATATACTCTGTTATTTTGTTGTTTTATGTTGAATGTTAACAAAGAAAAAATATTTTTCAGAGGGAATGTTCTGAACAGAGTGAACTCCACTCATGACCACATGCTCAACACTTCATTTTGTTCTCAACTTCTTAGTGTCTCACCATCAGTTTGGATTTCTGCATGTAAAAAAAATCTACACATAACTTAATGAGAAATAAACTGATATGGTGTAATTTAATACGTGGGAACAAAATAATTTGTTTGCCTGTATGAAATGGAAACGGCAAAACTGTGACATTTAGCTATGACATAGGAATATAAATTAGTGAAGGGACTTCTACTCATTAACAAAATATATATTTCAAAGGCACACCTTGAATCCTGTTTTTGTCATGTCATACAGATTTATCATTTCAAGGGGTTAATACCCAAAACTAATCTACTTTAACATCATCTGACAGTATCTGATCATATCCTGGATTTCTAGATACCAACATTAGTCTTTCTTTGCATTATTATTTTATGAACATAGAGGATGCCAAAAGGTTCATATTCACTGTTAGTAGATTAAACATTTGCCGTGCTCAAAATTCCTGTTCAAACGTCGTGCCATTAAGTGCAGAATAAATGGACTGACGCATTGGGAATAATTTTGGTCTAAAATATGTTTTGCTCTCATGTATGTTTTTTAAAAATTACACTTAGTGTAATCAGCTTGTGCTGCCTTTTCTCCATTCCATCATATTACTTGCCATGTTTTCCAACACCGAGCTTTCCACGGCATCAGAGGGTAAGGGCTAATTACACCCTCTCCTTCAAGCTTTGATTTTACAGGGAGCATCTGATTGTCTGACCTCCAAAGTATGCAGCAAGCCAGGAGATAGCAGCACATTGTGTCCTATAATTAGTGGTTCTTCTGCATGTTGAAGTGAATAGATATCCCAGTTCACCAGGAGACAGCCAATTAACATTCTCCTTTTCCATCTGTAACAGGATACAGAACTTCTTGAGGGAATGATTTGCCTCTTTGTATTAAGAAAGCCAAGTTTGTATAACACTATTGTTCACCCATCTGCACTTTTTCAGTTTTTTCTCCCAAAACCAAGCTTTGTGTCCTGTTTTCATCCATTCATTTATTTCTGTCTAATCCTTTCCAGTTGTGCAGTGGGGGCAGAGTCTTTTTCTAGCGGCCAGCAGGTGAGAGGTGCAGTGCACTCTGCACAGATGACCAATCCATCACAGTATTGTAATGGACCGGTGGTGGTGAGGTGTGGTTTAGGCTGAGCTGCTTGGAAGACACAGAGAATGTGACAAGTGAGAGAGATTTACACAATTGCAGTTTATTTGTAATTTAAATAAAGATTTTTTTTTTTTTGCAAAACTAAAAGGGAACACAAATTGCTCTATTGGTGTTGCAGGCAACTGGTACACAGGGTACCTGGAAAGGAGACAGGACATTGTTATGAGTCAAATAGCACGTTCTTCAACATGTCTCTTATTTTAGAGGTTTCTTATAATCAAGTTCTGGTGATCTAAGCACTTTTCTGAAATCATACTACCCGGTTTTGAAAACAAATTTACCAGTGTACCAGTATAAAATGGTTGAACCCAATTTTATTGAAGTCTATAAATTATACTTCAGCCATTTTAATTAACATACATGTCTCAAAACTATTTTCTTGTCTATTTTCACAGTTCTAACTTACTGAACAGAACAACACTACTGTTTCTACAACACTGTCCATCCTACAGGAGGACATTGGCTAACAAACACGGAGTTGTTATGTTGCTACCATATTTACTTGGCCACCCGAGGGCAGAGTTCACAGCCCATTTCAGAAACAAACTGTCAGAATAACTATCCAAAAAGGATTAATGGGTGCTCTAAAATGCACATGAACATTGTTGCATACCATTTTCATTTGTTTAGTGATTTTGTATGTGGCACTATCCTGATAAAACAGTTAAATGAGCAGACAGGACATTGTTTTTGTGTTGCCACAACAACTCTTTGCTGTAGGAAGAGGCAAGAGCCAATGTACAAACAGTGTTGCCAGATACTCAATATTTTCCAGTCAGATGTGGTAATTTTGTTAAAATCACCACGCCACAAGAAAAGCAATACAATCGATTTTTGTGGCTGTAACTGCAGCCACCACAGCTTATTTTAGAAATGAACGAGCTTATGTTTGTTTCACCAACGTGACCCTCATATTTTCTGATAGAGCAAACAAAAGAATAATCAAGAGCCAAGGGGAACTGTCAAAGAGCTTCAGAAAGGCCTGGAAATCACAGGTACAGTTTTTCCCATGAAAATAATAAATAATGCATTCAATGACAATGACCTCTATTCATACTCACAGCACAAAACTCTCCTGGTGAAAAAAAGCAAGTTGAACCACATAAAAGTATGGTTTGGAAGAGTTGGACAACCCAGTGAAATACTAGGAGAATATAGTTTGGTCAGATGAAACCAAAGCTGAAGTCTCTACATGTCTTTGCACTCACATTTGGAACAAGAATAGTTCTGCACATCACCCCCAAAATGAGATGTAATTGTGTTCAGTTCTGTACTTACTCCATTTCAATTAGTGGACTACCTTCTGTTATTTCTTTTTATGTGTGAATTGCTTGATTTATATCAGATTTTCATTACCTGTCTTATCTATCGTAAATAGAAGAGTCTGCAAAAAGTAATCAAAGATATTCATTGTTTCACTTCCCGTAATATTCTTATCATAATAAAATTTTTAGTCATTGTTGAGTAGAAAGTTTTTATAAGCTCTTTTATCTATAAACTACAACTGAGGATATAATTTGTGGCTGACTTGCAGGTCATTTAAATCACAAGACAATTTACCATAATTTAGAATAACTAGTAAATTATTTTTATCTATCATGGAACAAACTCTCAACATGTGCTTACTTTCTAAGATTATCTAAAAACAAGTAAAGAAAATAAATTATCGACTAAGAAATAAGCCTTAATGCAAAGGCTCTTACAAAATACATTTAACTAAAACAACTTGAGCAGTACAAGTTCAAAGCACGGCAATGAAGAAAAAGACTCACCAAACATCCAATTAGAGTAATGAAATTAATGTCTTTCAGCAGCAAAAGATTCAGTACTGGTGCTAATTATGAGGATATTCAATTAACTACCTCCATGGATTCAGAAGGTAAACAAACCAAACTGATGCCCCTATAGGTCATAAAACATTAATTTTATATCTTTGATTTAACATTTGTAAACAACTGAGTAGCACTGGTGTACCGATATAGACCCATTCAATAATATAATAAATATTATTCATATATTTATGTATTCACAATGTGTCCAAATATTTTTTATCTTTGTTTTGGGCTCAGGGCCAAAACCTTCCTGGAAGGACTATCATAGTTTTTATGCAAATGACCCAACTGTCCTGTTGGGCAAAGCAATTGGTTTAAATTGGTTTATTGGATGGTTGGTATTGGAACAAGAAAAACTCTATATTTTTCACCATATATTAAGGTATTTAAGTCAGCACCCAATATAGAAAAACACAACCTAATCCATGTTTTTCCCACTTAGCTTTAATTACTTCCTGAAAAGTGGCAACATCTTGTTCAGGGCTCCAGTTTGGTGATGAACATCCTGTAACCCAGTGGTGTCTGTACTTTTTACCACATGTTGCTGCTCTTTTAAAGGAGCAGCAACAACAGGCCTTTTTGACTTTGATTGATCTGTATTGACATGGCACACTTCTTGTTGATCCAATCAGACTCCAAATGGAAAATATGCAGTTGGGAAGCACTGTTGCAAAAATCCACACTCACCACAAACAACTCTTTATCTATGTAAATCTGTGGAGATGGCCATTATGCCAGGAGTGATTTAGTGTGGTGTGCAATGTGAAATGGATTCACCTGGAAAGAAAATCTAAGAGTGCCATTGACTCTTAAGTAGATTCTGTCCTTCAGGGAACCATCTGCCTCCTTTCTGTTGTTTTGCATTGTAGTGATAGTGGCATTCCCTTAGTCCAGTAAGGTACACTGTAGTCATAACAATGCTGTCAATAAAACATCTTCACACTGTTTATTTACTTTACCGTTTTAAGACCTTAAGGAGACAAATGATTGAGCTGACCCTCAGTCCTCGGTGACCAATAACTTTTACTGTTACTGCAGTAACCTGGCTGCATCCATCAGGATACAGCATGTCTGAAAATCTCTCTCTCTCTCTCCTTCTCTTTCTTTCCCTCAAACATACTTTAATTGACTTATTGAAACTCCCTCCATTATGCTTTACAAGCATTATTTGCTTTTTAAAATCATAGATCGCTATAATTACTTTACTCTTCTACAAACTATCTACTCTTTTCTATTTTGGTATTATAGCCTGCATCTTTTATCTGCAACAATATCATTCATTATTCAAATATATATATATATATATATATATATATATATATATATATATATATATAAATGAAAATGTTAATAAACATAGGCTGATGTTTTCCAAAAACATCTCACTGCACCTCTGTTTAGTTGAAGTGTCAATATGGAGTATTTCTTTTCAACTGTTTTATGTTGCTAACCTTATTTGCTCTGAGTTTTTTAATTCAACTTTAGCATAAGAAACAACCTGTTTGCATCTGTCTAAAAAGACTATAAAGTGCACAACCATTCAAAATCTCAAAACTGGAGAGCCTGCATCTTCAGACCGGATCAACTGTGTAAAGTTCCATTCAGTTTAGTTTTTGTGGCAGAAGAAGCCCATCTCTGCTTCTGGAACAGAAGGGAACATTAATTGTTAACTTTTTTTTTTTTTATCTTCGCTTAATGAATTTACAGCTTGTGAAGCTTCATGCAGACAATATTCTTCCCGTTGTGCACCCTGGTAATCACAGTGTGCATTTTACAGAGGGTGATGTGAAGCAAATGTTGTCTGTAGGAAAATGTCAGCACAACCTGTTCTGTCTGTATGCTTTGAAAAACATAATTTCCAGTGTTTTCCACTGTTCTTTAAAAGACAAATAGTTATTTAGCAGTAAAGCTACAATCTGGACACCAAATTCCCAATTTTACCCCCACAATTATACATACACTGTAATTCTTATCAAGAAGAAGACATGAAGACACAAATCTTTAAGAGCATCTCTTGAACCAAAGTGATCTTGCTAAGATAATTGACAGTTCCACTTTTCCACCTTGAATAATAAGTGAATTACCAGAACAATGACTCATTCCAAAAAGGGTTGAGCTCTGGGAACAGAACATTGTACCTTTGTCTTGTCTCTGATCCTCAAAGTGCATTGCAATTGAAAACACATTTGTGAAGTCATCACTGAGTTGCACAATTCGGCATTTAGAGAGAGAAACAGAAATGTTGCCCAGGAACGAACAGTGAAACCTATTATTTTACAAGTGTATCATTAGTGTTCAGTGAGAATCCAATTCTACACGTAGTAGATATGAACTACTTCCATATTCCACATTGTGGTCAGAGTGGATATCATTTTTATGATCTGTTCAAGAAATGACCCAGCCTGCTTTATTTAAAGATGAGAGTCTGCATAACATCCTCCAACTCTTTCCATCAGCATTCACCTCAAAAAGCTTAAACGGCAGAACAGCTGCGATGAGAGAAATGCTATAACGGCAGAAGGTGAATCAGAAGGTGAGTGGTTAGAGGTGAATTCTAATTCACAATCCCATGTGTCCGCCTGTTGTTGGTGGGACAGGACATCACCAAACTAATGGGGGAAATATCAGACAGGTGTCAGCAGAAATTCACAGCTTGATCATAGCAGCTTAGAGCACAGATAGAGACACCCTGTGATGGACTAGTGACCTGTAAACTGTTTATCTCACCTTTCATATGTTGACAGCTGGAGACGGGCACTAGCCCCAGATTGTCCTGCAAAGATTAATGAAGTACAAAGAATAGGTGGCGATATATGCATTCAAGTAATGTAAAAGCTTTAAAAAAAAACTGCCTTATTTTCTGGAGTTCTGCTAAAGCAATAATGAACAGCAATTATTCCATCAAATGGTAGCATAAGATTCAGGTCCCTGTTTGTTGATCCCTGAGATTTTCTTGGTTTGTGTAATTTAGAAGAAATTTACATTCCTATACTACTACAATAAGTTAATGATTTTTTTCAGTAAATAATTAACATTCACTCACCACCTCTGCCTGCCCTGATTGGGCAAGACAAAGGCAGGTTTCAACTTGGGTCCATCTTCACTCTACTGACACCTCATACGGTCACTACGAGGCTGGACTGAGTGGCTTCTGTAACTTCCTCCTCTGCCATTGCTAAAACTACAGTCACAATTCTAAAACAGCACAGAAAATCTAAGTCATCATTCACAACTTCTCCTGCTGTTTGCTGATTGGCCCGATCAGAAATCGACCCGAGAGAATCCAAGTCAAAGAGAGGAAGCTCAAACTGTGCAGGAAACGAGAATTTGTTTCTATCGGAATAGCACAGGAAGGCAATGGCCAGAATATCATTCACCCATCACACACACATTCACACACTGATGGTGATAAGCTGTAATTGCAGAAAAGCTGGTTCTTTAAACTATTTTCTCGGAAGGGCTAAAGGAACCTTTTTTGTAATTAAACACTTTAAAACCCTGCTTAATTTAAAATATAGCAAGAACAGATGTTATAAGGTCAGAAAAGTGTTTTACTTCAGTGCAAGCAAAAGCATACCAAATCAGCAGGATTGCTCGCAAGACTAGGCGATTGTCATTAACTGTAGTAAAACTGTATGTTTAACAATAAAATGGTACAAGAGTTTGCCAAGGGTATGTTTGTATGTGGTTGACCATCTACTAAAGAATACCACTGCACAGAAACGTACAATGAAAAAGAGATTCAACCGCTCTCATACTGCTAAAATATAGTTTGAGTGTTCTCATTGTATTATCTTAGCCATGTACAGTACATACTTACACTGGAACTGTATGCTTCAAATTGTGAAGAACCATTATTGTAGGTATTATTGCAGAGTTCTTATTGTAAGATGTAAACGCAACACATTTAAGGACCTCACATGAGAATAGAAGCAACAAGTTCAGAAAAATCACAAAAAAGAGGGGAACTCATTCAGCAAACTCATGGAGTTATAATGACAAGGATGGTGCAAATTCCAGTTGTAGATATTTTGTTTTTGTATATCAGAATGCATAGTTGTGAAATTATTTTTGTAACCTAGTAAAATAAAACAAATGAGAATTTTATATTTGTGCATCCATAGATAAAAATGTATGTGTTAGAAAGATTCATATTTTGAAATATTAACTCACATTTCAGAATTTTTAAAGCTTTTTTGCAAATACAAATAATAAAAAAAACTGTGTCTAAAACTTTGCTCTTATGCTCTCTTGCTTGTGTGTGAGTTTCAACTAGGATTTTCTCCCTTTTAGCCATCATTTTCATGTCAGTCATAAATTTAACAACCCAATCAGATTATAGGGACTATGTCTCTCGGCTGGCCTGGGAACGCCTCGGGATTCCCCCAGAGGAGCTGGAAGAAGTGGCTGGGGAGAGGGAAGTCTGGGCCTCCCTTCTGAAGCTGCTACCCCCGCGACCCGACCTCGGATAAGCGGAAGAAGATGGATGGATGGAATCAGATTATAGATGGGTTTGACTGTCGCAGAGTCTGGAGGCAAGTTGGATGTCAGTCTCCACCCTCAAACCGTGTTGATTGAATAATCCCTCTCCTTCACTCCAAATTCCCGGTTTCACTTTCGTAGCAGTTTTACTCCTGCAGTGAAGTTTTATGTTAGATATGTGGCAGACGTTCTCTGTGATTCACTAGAGGCAGGAACAGTTCTTTATGCCCGGTGACTGCAATATTTATGACTGGAATTTGTGCGTATATATTTTTCTTGTTGTTTCTCAGAAATGTCCTCTATTTTGTTATACTGACACTACAGGTCTGTATAAAATATATACAAAAAGTGAAAATCAAGCTGTAGGCTATAGGCGGAATAGGCTTCCGCTGTATCAGTTCTTTTCACCTTCATGTCTCCTGAGATTGATTTGTGCAGCAAGGGCAATCAGACTGAAAGATCTATCAAAAAAAAGAAAGAAAAAAAAACGCTGAAAAACGACAGCATTGAAACACTGTACTTAATCTGTCCTTTGAAATTACCTCCATTAATCATAATTAATTTGCTACATTATATTTCCATACCTAATTACATGTGCTACAAAGGAATAATTGCCTTGAAGGATGCATATCGTGATCCATCATCCCTCCAGAGTGTTGCAAAATTTTCTCTGGTAATTAACAGAGGTGTATACTGCCAGGAGGTGTTGACAAGCAAAGATGTGGCAATGAAATTTAAAGAACATTCATTCAGACCTCTCAGAATAATTGGAAGAAGGATATTTATTAAGATAGACCTTTGTACAGGGGTTGACTAATTACTCATAGCAACTAGCTAGGGGATTGCACTTTTGTGATGCTGATATGTCGATATGAATATGTGTTACACTGATAGATCAATTAGAAAAACATGGTTTTTGTTTGTTTTTTTTCTTTCAAAGCAGATGAGTGTCACATTAGTTCATTTAATGATAATAATTTCAAAAAAATTATAGAAAAATGCAAATGCTTCCAGCAAATATGTAAACAAAAGATTTTATATCTCAAGGGTTTCTTTTATAAAACTGATGTATGCACAAAATGAGGGCTGAAACTTGCATACGTCACTTTCCACACAAAGGTTGTGATCTAAAAACGGAAAATGTGTGGTCCAACTCCAACCATGCAGACCCTATGTTCGTTTTGGAGAGATCAGTTTTCACTCCATATGAATTTTTAATCATACATTGATTTTATCATAAACCTTCAAAACCAAAATGTCATTTATGCCTTCACTGATGAGCAGTTAACTAAATATTTGGACCTTTCAAATTAGCAAAGGCCTATTAGCCAAATTAAATCTTGAAGTCACACATTTCATTGAAACTTTCTCACCATTGCATTCCTCCCCTCACATGATCGCCAGGGAGATGTGTATCACAGGTTAACGCATCAAGGTGTGAGACAGTCAGACTGTAGACATGTAAATACAGTGGTAACACTGGTGTGTAATTTCTACATTTATGAATTCATCGAGCTATATCCTCAGGCACTGGCTGCTAAACCCGTTTCCAAACCCCCAGAGCGCAGAGGAGGCACGCTTTAGTACCGCTCACACCTGTGAGCACTCATCTGTGGAGCATGCCATCGGCCTCCTAAAATCCCAGTGGCGGCGTGTAACTTTTGTCACGCTGTGGAAACCAAATATTAGATTTCTTTTAGACACTCCACTTCATTCACATCGATTTCTGCCTTGTGAAATTGTGTTTCTCTACTCTTTTCTCTGTGGTTGCCTTTGTTGATCATGTGTTGTTGACCTTAACACTCAAGAAGCATTATGCATTGATAATGCATATGTACTTACTCCCCTGTCTGATAATGTAAAATCATGCGTAACCTCTTAAATTTCAAATTCACCTCATTTGTAAACAGAGCAACTTCATGAGTTAAAATGGAGTAGTCAGGGTCCTGACCTGAGTCCAGAATATGGCAAGACTTGCAAAAAAGTAGCTGTTAACAGTTTTCTAGTTGTAAGTATATTGCTCTGAAACATTATTCTAAGAAATGAGTTTTTAAAATTTATGGGTGGTGATTTGTGACAGTGAATTCAGATGATCTGTGAGAAAGGAACACCTCTTTACAATCACATTGGCACCAAGTGTTCTTGTATAAAAAGATAATCCGGATGTCTTTTGCAAATATTCTAGATAAGATATTATGTACTTTTCCCCAGCTCAGTATTAAACAAAGGTACCTCACTTAGATCCTTTGTCAATGAGATCTCTACCCCAAGATCAGTTGTTGTTAATATACCCTATAAGCCCCCAATCCAAGTCCTCAAGAGCTACTGTCCTGCAACTTTTATATGCATCTCTGTTCCCACAAATCTGACAGAAATTTATTGGCTTATTATCTGGCCTCTGTAGAACTTGACAATATGTCGAGGAGATAATTCAGTGATTTTTATTCTGGTGTGTTCCAACAGGGACGTGTCTAAAGGTTACAGGAGAGAAACTCTCAAGGACTGAATTTGGATACTGTTGAGTTTCACAGTTAAAACCAGATGTTTATGTTCACTGTATAAAAAGGCAGGCAGCACACACAATCTCACATGAAATCAAACTAAACCTTCACTGTCACATGAAATTAATTTGCTAAATTATTTTCACTTGGTAAATGCCAGAATAATGCTAGGATCATTTAGATTTTTAAAATTATAATTATTATTATTTTGCGATTCAAATAATTAAAATTACAGTGCTGCTATGATAAACATTTTGGTACACAATAAATTGTCTCAAAAGGTATTGCAGTGAACAATTATGTTGTTTTGAGACCATTTTCAAGTTATAAAATGGTAATTGCATAGTAATACAAGAACACATTCTCAAAGATCAATGGACTTTAAATTCTAATGAACATTTAGTGTGGAAACTGAATAAATAAATATCCAAAATAAATAAATAAATCAACAAAAACATAAAAAAAAGAATTTTGGACTGTGAAGGAACAAAATTAGCAAAGTGAATTTGGTACAGTGGCTATCTTAGAGTCCTGATCTCCCATACAAAATGTTTGCGAAAAGCTGAAAATGAACATGAACAAGACAATCTACAAACTTACTACATGTTTGTTCCACATCTTTCTTCAAAATGAATTGGTCAAAACTCTTGCAACCTAATTTGATAAACTTGTGGAAGAATGTCTACAATGTTTTGACCCAAGTCATAAAACTTTTAAAAAACACCAGTACCAAATACTTAGGAAATCTTTGTAAACTTAAACATTTAGCAAGTTTTTTTTAAAGGTTTTGTTGGCTCTAGTGGCCTTTATTTGAAAGTAGTTTGACTGGAAACAGGGTAATCAGAGAGGGGGCAAACATGCAGCAAATGTTGCCAGGCTGGGAATCAAACCTGTGACCACTACCACGAGGACTAAGGCCTCAATATGTGGGTTGTGCTTTGCCCTTGCGCCATTACAGCACTGCAACATTTAGCAAATTTAGACAAATCTCTGTCTCATTCTGGAATTTAGCAAATAGCAAAAATGTTGGTAACTTTAACTAAAATAGAAAAGAAAAAAATGTCTTAAAGTGTTTGGCCATTCTATTTGGTTTTCACTGTATGTCAAATAAGCCACATTTATAGACTTTTCTGTAAAATCCTTTTGTTCCTTCTGTGAAATTGAACTTTTTTCATGTTTATTTCATAAGTTCTCATACCAGAATTTTAATGAATGGGTCATAATGTGGAAAAGCAGTTAAAAATGCAGAACCAATTATGAGTGGGTGAGCATTTCTCATTTACAACGGCTTATTGCTTTCATTTTCCATCTGAAGTAATCACATCATCTATTTATATATATATATTTTTTACCTGCAGGCTAGGCTCCTGTTGAAGTACACACTTTAATTTGAAATAGTTACACGCTCTAAAAGTACATTCATTACAGGAACTGGCTCTGATCATTTAAGTCCTCTGATGTTCTGGGATTTCTGTGCTACAAATCATTAAATCCAGCATTTGTATGTTGAGTTTTATATTCCAGAATAAACATTTAAAGTTTAATAGGCAATAATAAATAGAATTGCACAATACTGAGATGGATTTTTCTGGGGATATTTAATTAGTGTAAGGTGCAGAAGTGTAGACTTTGAGTAGAGAAAAGTATACAATGAAAGGCAATGGGACAAAAAGACGAGGATTACGAAAAAATCCAGAGTATAGTTTTGTCACAGTCAGCTCTGTTTATGTGAACTCATCAGTCTTGTCATTTCTTAATAACAGATCCAATTTTTTTCTGCATTTGTTATGACATGCTAGGGACATTGTCAGCATTGAGAGTTCTTCCTTGAACAGAAAACTCAAATGATGTGGGAACTCTTTTTCTTTTTTGGCTTACATTAGCCTTCTATCGTCTGATTAATATTCCAATTAATGGTAGTAAACTTAATTTAAACCGTTTTAATACCTAGAAATTCAAGGCAAAGCAATCACAAATATATACATTAACACCACTTGGAGTGAATCACAGAAAAACCAAAACCAGATTATATATAAAGGAAATAGTTCATGAAGTAAAGTTTTGCAGTTATGAGCTCCTTGCTGTTTCCTTTTTTCATCTCTTGCTTCTCCCTCAGGGTAACAGCAAACACTCCTCACCCACACTGAGAAATAAGCACATTTCTTCAGCACAGTTAGCGATATGAGTTCTGTTTATTAACTTTTGCATGTGAAGTATCTTTTGAAATATTTCTGTTCTGAATTCAAAATGAACAAGACTATTTCTCGTCAGTTTAGATAATTTAGTACCATTACGGACATTATGTCCAATCACATCAGACAGACTTCTCTGGAAGATCAGATTTTTTTAGGATATGCTTTCTCACAAACTTTAACATCTCTAAATTACTTTGTGTTTTTTCTTGACAATGTTTAAAACGGGATATTATCAGTTTACAGAGAATTGCATGTAAACAAGGTAAATACTTATATATTGAATTTTTTTTGTTGTTTTATGAAGCAACATTTATTCAAAACAATATTAAAATATGTCCCTTGGAATGTAAGGAATATATGCTTTTTAAAGTGAATTATTAAGCTAAATCTTTAGATGTTATCAAATATACATGTAGTATTTTCATTATTTATGTAGTTTCCTTAAGTGTGCTATTGCTCTACAAATTTGAAGTCTTTTCAAATTGAACTTGAAGATATTGACTGTCACTGTAAAAAAGGAAAAGCTGCTCAGTTCAGTTTTCTTTCTGTGTGACTAATAACTAAATCAAGCCAAAACCCTTAATACTTTGATGAACCTTGGAGCATGAGCAATTACAACTTGCTGAGGTGGCTTGTTTTATAAATGATGACAGAACAGCAATTCAAGCTGTGTAACTACCTACTATTAATCAGCAACATTGAATTGATTTAATTTGCCATGTAAAACTGTTAGACAGTTGAATTAAAGGCAAGAAGATGACTGCTATCAGTACAGAGCCCTCCATTTATTGTCACCCAACTAAAGATATATAAAAAGCCTTGGAATAAATTTCATACTGAAAACGTAAAGAAGATCAAACATTTAATTTGAGTGGAGCGTAAGGCTGACATGGGGCGATGCATTGTGTCTGTCTGCCTGTGGCTTTTGGAGTCGAGTCAACCTGTCCTTTCCTGTTCTTTGGAGCTGTGACTAGACTACTCTTGACTAGATATGTAAAAAAAAAAAAGTCCTACAGGTGCTTTTATTCAGAAAATTTTAAAAAGAAAAATGCAAGAGTCAAATGTTTGATAAAGAAAATAAACAATCTGCATTTCTAATATTAATTCTTTGGACAATTCCCTTTTGCCAATTGGACAACACTTTATTGGCCATTGTCAATGTATTATCCACAGTCCTCTCTTGGGCTAAGACCATATGTTTTCTTTACGATTTAGAGATTTTTTTTGTCTGTCAGACTAATTTAGAGTGTTTACTAAAGCACATTGTTCCAGATAAATATACAGCAACGCTTAGCAAACTCCACAATTATGTTTGCCATGTTAGGACATAATAAAAATATTGGAGACCCCAAAGTTGCTGTTGTTTGCTGAAGTTCTCTAACACCTCTGACCTCTGAAATATTTTTTTTCACAAGTCTCTTCCACAGAGAGAACTCCTAAACACCTTTTGTATTACAGTAACCAAGTCTGTCTTCTACCCAAAGACTTACCACCACCTTATTTGTTTCATTGCTTCTCTGTCAGCGCCAAGCCCTGCAATAAATCCCCCAAACAATTAATTAGGGGATTACCCCACCACATACCAGCCGCCATCATTATGGCTCTGTCTCTGTTGGCACAAATGTTTGATAAAATCAAAACTGTTGCCAACAATTATTTTTTGCCCCAACCCAAATTTTAGGTCCTGTTTACACAGAGCTTATTTTTGGTAAAAACATAATACTTTTGTTGCAATCCAGCTGCTCACTTACACATCTCCAGTGATCGGAGCGTCTCACAGCGGCACTTTTTGAAACTAAGTGTCAGAGTTGACCTCTTCGGGAACCTTTCCCTAACTTCCACAGAAGTGTTAAGAACTCTGTATGTGTGAAAGCGCGCATAGGCAGAACGAACAGCTGCAGGGTTTGTTCTACAAATGCATGGGCAGATAACAACAAAAACAATGATGGATAGTATTGCATTGTGTGCAGCTTAGCCTTTTAAGTTTAACATAACTTCTGATGAGGAATGTATGTTACAAGAGCACTTGGTCCATCATAGACAGAAAGATGCGTTACTATTTTCTAAATAAGGTGGAAGTGAAGAGTTAAAAGCACATGCGAGTTTCAACGACATGCTAAGATCACATATAGTGGCAAGGCATTACAACTACAGTCGATTCAAAGTGTCTGAACATGGAGCATTCTCCCATTGAACATATAAAAATGCCAGCACTTTCCAGAGAGTAGTCTCTTGTAAATGTAGCCTTTATCTGTGCACCATTTCCCTTCTCCTTTCCTCCCACAAATAGCAATTAATGGAGCTGTTCAAACTGCTGAGAAACTCCTAACCTTGACAAATTAGGACACTGTTGAGGGAGAGCATTATGCCAAAGCTAAATGTTTTTTAAATGACAATTTACAGTGTGAATTCTTTCAGAAGAGAGGGGTTGTACACAGTCGGCACAAGATATATTTAGTTTGAATGTTTACCAGGTCATGTCTTGCAATAATGTCTACCAGGTTTTTCCACAGACTTGCGTAATGTGAACATTGCACAAGTTTGAAACTGAAAACTGCAAAAGCTTACATTTGACTTTAAAATTGAAATGTAAGCTTCTATGTTGAATTTTGGATTTGTACATCCGATTCAGGGGGATCAGTGCCTCAGCAGTCACATCTCTAGTTTATAAAAGAACCACACTGCCACACAATCACAGACAGATATTTTTCATCCAGAGTATTCTTTGCAATTATTGCATTTTTCCAAAGATGACCAACAGCCAATCATGACCAGTAAATTTAAACACTGCACTAAGCAGCAGAAATACCTAAACGAGAGTATGTAAGAAAAAGCTTGGTGACACAAATATAATCAGTCCATCCAAGAAGTTGAAATCACACCTTTTATTGCAAATTCACTCATCATTCACAAACTTTGGAAGAACTTGGAATTTTCATTGCAACTTTTCCATAAATCTCGGGAGAATTTCATTGATTGATGAAAATGTTCAGGTTTTTAAATTGAATAGTGTGATGCACATATAGAGCACATATACAACTGAATATGAGTTGTAAGATATAGTTACAAACTGCCCATAAGATTGTGTAGGTGTATAAATGCATGAGAAATGAGAATCATGCAGGGAAGAAGGGTAATGGTGGTTTTGTGTTCTTGTAGGTTTTTCAACTTTTTCTTTTCTCTGATGTTCAGATTATCCTTGTGTGTAGGTGTGTTTAAAAGGTTATATGTTTGTCTGTGTTTCTATTGTTTATCAGAATGTAATAAACTGCAGATGTTTGCCATACACCATAAATATGAATAAAAAATAAATGTTTAAAAAATATGATGATCTTAGTCATACCAAGTTTGCTTCAGCCCATAAATTTACAAATGTATCTTATGAAATTCCTGGCCAATATTTTTCAAAGTATGATTAATAGCATCTGTCAAACACAGACACTCACCCACAAAAGAATAATTACTTTCGGACAAGCAGGGAAATGCTCCACACAACAGAGAGTGGAAGGTTAACAAGAAAAACATTCATTCAGTGTACTGTACATTTAACATAATCAAGTCCTCTACTACAGTAACAATCAACTGTTGGTATATCTGGCCTGCAAATATGTTTCATCCAGCTCTTAAACATAAAACTGTAAATAAATTAGTCACATGATGTGACAATCAAGTTCAAATCAAATGAAAAGGGGTGCATTATGCAGAGACACTGGTCAGAATTGTGTAGTCAAGCTTTGATTTCTGTATAAGTTTTTCTCTTGAAAAAGACAAATGTATTTTCCAAATAGTATTCTACCGTTTCTGATGTAAACAGTCCTTACTTGATACAGGATAACATCGGGTGGGACATTTAAAACGGCAGATACTTTCTTTAAACAAACAAAATGATTAAGGAGTTAACATTTAAAAATGATTTCAGTATTTTACTTAAGCAGTTATGATGGTTGGAGTTGCATAATGTAAGTGGCTTACTGCCACTGAGATTTCGAAAAGCTCCAAATCCAGCAAGTTCCATGACAGAGAGGTTTTAGGCTCACAAGGATTAAACATAACAGCATTGTTGTACTCTGTTCAGCCTTCTTTAATGTTTTACTTTATCTTGCACCCATCAGCTGAGTAGAGAAATACAAGATTCTAGAAACAGCAATAATCAAATACAGAAGTAACAAAATACAAGACCAAAGGGGATAAAGCAATCCAGGAACAGGAATTACATTGAAAGGTAACTAAATAAAAAAATTCCCAAAAGAAGACAAGCAACCAAAATAAAACAGGAACCGCAACTCAGATATGAGCCAAACTAACAAACGCAACGCCTCGGTTACAGGGTAAAAGCCACAAAATGGACACAGTTATGGCTTGAGGGAAAACCACTTTCCCTCAAGCCATAACTTTTATCTGTCACTGTTTAGAATTTAGGCTTCAAGAGGAGCAGGAGTAGATCACATGAAATGTATGTTGTGATGGACATCTATCCAATCATGTGTGCATAGATGCCACCTTTTGGTGACAGATAAAACAGGTTTATGAAATTTAAGTGACAGTATATATTCATTCTCCATAAATGTAGATTGAATAACTGCTCTTATATTAAAGTTTTAATTTGAACTTTAAAAGTTTTAATTGTCTTTTCTGATATGTGAAACACAAATCCAGAAAGATCTCTTTGCATAGATGAACTGCCAATATTAGTACTGCCAAATGAGAAAGGGCAAAGAGTGAATCCTGTAAAACATAATCAACATACAAGACATTTATTGTTGCTGGGCTTCATTTGCAGTCAGACTCCAATGAGCACACAGCCACAGAGCTCAGTGTCTTTCTCAAGGACAATTTGACAACACAAGTGACAGCAGTTTCGACCTTTTCCCTATCCATTATGGGAGTGTCGCTCTAAATAATGGGCCAAACTGCTATAGATTACCTAATGCTCCTCATAGCTTTATCTAGAGCTGTGAAGCCATTTCATGCCTTCAAATGATGGTGATTTGTTATCTTCGTCTTCTATATAACAGGAGTCCATGTCTTGGTTTGTCACACACCCAGCTCCATTACAGTCTTTATCTTTTTTGGATTGTTTAAACTACATGATTTTATGACATGTACTTTTTTTTTTTATTTGTCACTTTGCTTTTACTTATTTGTGGGTTCATGGAGTAATTTCTCTATTAATTCTGGAATAAAATTATAGAGGCATGATGACTCTATGCCACAGGAACCTCTTTTTTATTGTGAGATTCCACTACCTTAATTATTTGTGGAGGGTGCTGTATTTTGATTAAAACTGGTAGAGTAATTAAGAAGTAGGTGACCATGACATTTTGTGGTGATCATAAAAACCAAAACTGTATTAGGACAAAAAAAAAAGAACTTTTCTCTATGAACAGTGCTGATCAACACAAGAGACAACTCATTTATCTAAAGCACCCTCTTTGCACTTCAGTGTTATAAAAGAAGCTTGACATGTTTAGTGTGCAGTGTGATAAAAAGTAATTGGTATTCTGGAGTCTCGTTGTTGCTATGGTTATATCCATCAAGCAGGAGTCATGTTCCACATTATGCTAAAGACTTAACTATACTATATTAAAAGAGTCAAAGATCCCTCTCTGCATGTGGTCCAAACGTGTGGAATATTATAGAAAATGAAGTGTTACATGAAGCATTGACAGCTGAGTTTGGATTTTGGGGTCTTTTGGATCCATTTCTGGTTCTTGCATCTTGGTCCAACTGTCCTGTCACCACAGGTAAAATGTTACTCACCCTAAAATCAACTTTTGGGCTGATAAACTGTCTAAATATGTTATTTAGGTTTCTATCTTTGTTTCTGTGCAAATATTGACATTTTTGTGTAAATGTGTTTAGTTGAGCAATATTTTGCCTAACACCATCTGACTGCTGGCCTACTTCCATTGAATTGTCCTATTGCTTGCAGCTGTACAGCTTTATACCACTTTGTCACTGAGGTCCGAGTTCGGGTATAAAACCGCCTCACTCAGGGGAGTTACACTTTAACAGAACCTGCACATTCTGTGGTTATTAAGTTACAGTGGATCAGTTTTGTTTGTTGCATAGGCATGGTCATGAATAGATTCAAACAAAATCAGTTTGTAAATTTGCCCTGACTGAATTTGCCTTGGCATTGGCATTGTTTATTTACACTGGATATATGACTTTATTCCTCTACAAACAGTAGCTTTCATATCTAAACTCAAAGAATATTTCAGATTTAAGTTGCAGTTGTAAATGGATACCAGATTAGGGAATCACTTTGCCCAGACAGAACAACAATTTTCTTCCTTTGGGGATCATGCTTCTACCAAAAATATGATATATCTTGCTTGTGGTTTCTCCCCTTTGTGAAATATTACTAAATCTGACAACTTATTTATAAATGGAGTTAATATGTTAAGTTAGGTTTGGGAGCAGGACCGTGCCTCATCCTCTCTAATTATGCAGCTGTCTATACAAAGTAAATCCACCCAGCACTCCACTTTCGTTATGATCATTTAAACTGCCTCCATCAGATTCCATCAAGAGGAAGAGTTACAACCTCGAGGAGTCAAGTTCAGCAAGGTCCGAGTCTCCATTGAGAATTTCAAGGGATAATCCACCACTTCCTGATTACGCAAGATTTCCAGTTTGAGTTACAGGTCACTCACCTTCCTGTCTTTTTTTATAATCCAACCTGACAACTGAACTCAAAAAAGTCACCTTTCACCTTGTACATTTGTCTTTCTCTAAAGAAAACTTTTTTGAACTGTACTGGGTTGTGGTCTGTGTTTTTGTAAGACAAAAACACAGACCACTTATTTATGCTTTTTCAGGCATTTTTTAAATACACAAATACTTTGGAAACACTGCACATTCTATTTCCAAGCAAAACCTGAAAGAAAAATGTGTCAAATGGGTCAACATGTGATAAAAGGTAAGGGACAATTAGTTTAAAAATAGCAGTGCCAGCATATTTATTTACAAACTTAAATGTGTACTGTGTGAACTGCATAGATGTGTGAATACTTATCTTTCCTGGGATTCGTTGTACTACTGCTTAGGTGTATAACCAGAGTTGCTGAGAACGGTTTTACATCTTTGTTGCATGGAGTCATTTCTTGTTCAGCCTCAGAAAAAGCATTGATGTCCACCCACAAGTTTTCTATTGGATGAAGGTCAGGGGATCAGAGTAGGTGCACCATAAGGTTCAACTTGCTGGTCTGAAACTAAGATGTTGCTCTTTTGCTAATGTTTGGGGTCATTGTCCTGTTGAAACATACATTTCAAGAGCGTTTCCTCTTCAGCACAATGAAACATGACATCTCGTTATATTCAAAGTAATCCATGATCCCCGGAGTATGGTAAATAAACCCAACTCTATGCCATTTTTATAGTTTTCTATTACTCCACTGCATATAATAAAACATTTGCTATGTAGAAATGTAATTTCTACCAAAAACATTTCGGGATGTGGTCAGTGATGGACTATTATTTTGAGCTGAAAGAACTGTGTCTAAACTATACTACACCAGCTTCACAGTTTTTGTTAAGAATGTTTAGTTTTACCAAGTTTTTTTCTCTCATTTAGGATGTTTCGCTCTTCTCTTTTTAGACTGCAAGCGTAGGTTCTAGTGTGGATGTGTTGTGTACCAGCTGTCAGCCATTAACAATCACCTCCTCCATAAAACTCTGGTTCCTTCCAGTTTATGACGCCAAGTTAGTCACTGTCCAAAACTGTTAGTCATGCACATGCCGTGTTCCTGCTCTAGTAGAGTCATATTCAATAAGTTAGAATATGTGTTCAGATGAGGCCCATTTGTCAGATAAATTGTATCTTTTGAAGATAACATTTAACAGGTATGACACATGTCTTTCATTAAGCTCATATATCTGTAATAAAAAAGTTTTCTTTTTTATTTGTCTGATGTAATACTGCAATTTTAAATGTCATATTTTCATTACCTACCAGTGGAAAAGCATCATAATTAATAGAAGTAAAGGCTTTCAAACATCCAATTTTAATTAATCTATATAATGTATTTCAGTTAGTGATGAAGTTCCAGAGGTAAATGGGATTTTCAATAATATACTAATCTATTAAATGGTTTTGCATAATTCCTCCTGGATAATAACTATTTTAATACTTAACTTCAACTTTTCAAAATTTGAAGATTACAAATGACTGAACAAAATGTATTCCACTACTCTACATACACATGAATACACATTCAAAGAAACAACATTTTCATTGTCCATCAATCAAACCAATCTAGCTAAGATTTTTATACATTCTGAAATATATTTTCTGAATGTTTTCTGATCTCATTTTGAGGGATTTTGTATAAGCAGAATTTGCAGTTATGTGTTCATAAAATGTATCAAACCATTGCCAGAAAATATTTATTTTTCTGTCAAACGTGGAAGGTTATGTATGTGCAAGACAGAAACATTATGTTATTTAAAGTCCAATTAATCAGAACCCGACTTTAGTACTGTGATTAAAATTAAAATTGATTTGCTTAAGGCAAAAAGCTAAGTGCATAACTCTGTTCAATTAACTGCAGTTTAAATTAAAGGTAAAAGCATTGATTCAATCGACTTTCTCACTTTAGAGGCATGTTCAATGTTTATATTTGTAAATTACATTTGAAAAAGGAGCTATAGAAATATAATTTGAATATTTGTTCTAATAAGATTGAAGTGTAAATATATGTAAAATTGAGTCCTTGAGACTGGTTTCTCTTACTGATTTTTTTTTTTTACAGCATTTGTACTCTATTTATTTTTTTTTATTTATCAGCTTAGGTGGAGACAGAATAGGAAATGTGCTGTGATTATCATCTGGTGTGTTTTTTTGTTTTTAATAGTCTCAGCTCTTGCACCATCATACATTTTTGGTGATTCAGTACAGCTGATTAGGATCTGACTTGTGTGGTTAGGCCTGGGATATTTTTGACTCTTTACCCACCCACAGCTTCTCTTTGCTTCTTCTGAAAATCTTGCAAAGCAAATGCACGAAAAAACCCAGACCTGTCATTCCTTGACGAGCTTGAGCTGTAACACTCATTGACCCCCACTTTGCACTTCTATGAGGCTGTAAGCTCTGCTATGAGGACTTTTTAAAAAATACTTCCTCTGACTCTTCTTATCTTATATTTCTCTATCCTCCCAACACAGACAAAATGATAGATTACAGTTATATGAAAATTAGTCCTTTTTATTTTGTTTATCTGAAGGCCAGACATAATAGTGAGCATGTCTTAGGAAAATCTGTGAGCTTTTTTTCAAACCAAAGAATGTGCAGAAATGTCAGAAAATATTTTTATGGCTTGCTCTACTTGGTGATGAGAACACATATTAATTCTCCTTTTCTTTACAGTGCCTTGCATAAGTATTCCCATCTCTCTTTGCCTTTTTTTATTTTATCTTGAAACAACAAACTGGGATTTCAGGGGATTTCATGTCTTAGACCAACACAAAGTAAAGCATAGCTATGAAGTGAAACTAAACAGGGGGATGTTTTTTAAAGCTCCCCACAAGAAAGAAAGAAAAAAGAAATGTTTAGGCCCTCTTGAGTTAATACAAAGCAACCCATACACTTTTAGAACCTTATTTTATTAAAATTACAACTGCAAGTCATTTGAGGTATGTCTCTACCAGCTTATAGAGAGAGTGTTACCAATTCTCAATTAGATTGCAGTCTTCTATCTGGGTTTGACAACACCATTCTAGAACATGTATATGATTAAGTACAAACCAAAGCTGACTGTGTGTATAGAATAAGTTTTCTGCTGGAAGGTACAACTCTCTAGCGTTACCATGACAATATAGGGCTTTTAAAACCCATGCATCCCAAACTGACATGTCAGCCCTGGCTGAATGATGTTACTCGATTTGTCACCCAGGCCTGCTGGAGAGCTGAGCGCATGGCAGCCCTCAGGTGTCCTGAAAGACATGTTGGCATATTTATCAGAACACTGTAAAATTGAAAACCAAAGACATTTTTCAGAACTAATTTCATCCCAATGTCAAAAGCCACAAGCCTGATAAAAAAACAGCCCTTTGTACTACACTTTGCTTCATACAGAGGGTCTGGGCTTTCGGTTATCGAGAAACGATTACTTCCTGGAGGCATGGACTCTCTTGAAGTTTAAATTTTACTCAGTTGCTAACCTTTGTCTGTGATGTACGTAATGCAGCAGTTTGATGCTGTGAAGCTTTCCGGAAATTGCCTGCACTGTAAACAATCGTTCTTCATTGCAAAGAGAGAAATGCTCAGCTGAAGCAGATGGCTGTTAATGTTAATTTAATATCAGGAAGCGTGGCTAACACAAACTTAATAGTTTCTTTCACTTCCTCTGCTGCCATTGCTGAAACAACATGCAGACTACAATTCTAAAAGCACGGAAAATCTATGTCATCGTTCAAGAATCCTCCTTCTGTTCGCTGACTGGACCGGTAGAAAATCTACTGGAGTGAATTCAAGTAAATAGAAGAAAGCCCAGACTCTACTGTAAGCATTAGAATTGAGTAGAATAGTACAGGAAGGGCTAGCTAACAAGACGAAGGCCTTTCTCAAGGCTGTAAGCTTCATCATAAATGTGCCACAGTCTGTCAGCAGAAGGCTAATCTGAAATCAGAGAATTGTCCAAATTTCTTTGTTGAAAAGCTTTCTTTAACTAGATCATTAATTTCACACCTTCATATTCTTTCTATTTCAGCTTCTTGCTGCTTTTGACGCAGTGGTTCATAGCATTTTAATTCCTCTTCTTGTCTTGAGCATTGTGTTGGTATTAAAGATGCAGTCTTAAGGGATGGGGCTTGTTCTTACCTGACTGAAAGAACTTTTGTTTCAGCATAAATGGGTTTGTGTCACCTATACTGTTTTTTGCCTGCAGTATGCCTCAGGTGTCTATACTACGGCAACTTCTCTCTATAAAGCTCCTCCCCATAGGTTTCATTTTGAGTAAATTTATATTTTTATTTTATTGCTCTGCTGGTGATTTCCAAGTTTACATTGCTGTGAAAAAACATGATGCTCACTCTTTTCATCTTTGTTATAATGTCTAAAAACCAAAGCTTGGATGGTCCAAAATTTTTTAGGTTTAATTATGGAGACTGAGGTCATTAATCTGCCTAATTGATGCCACCTGTACAATAAAACCATAAGATTTTGTCACTTCTTTTCCATTGTAAACTGTAAGCGGCATCACACTAAAATGGAAATGGTTGGAAGCAAGAAAAATATTGTTTTTTTAAAACCTATCTGTAATATATCAGCTACTGATCGGTGTTATCTCTACAAGGTCACATCTTTTGGTGAACAGCCTTTCACAACAATTTGGCTTCTTGAGAAAATGCAAATTTTCAAAAGTGAAGCCCCTTTCTTTTCTTTTTATGCCATGTCTTTATATGAGGCAGTCAACCCATATTCTATTTTACCAATTAGGTAAGATTGACAACTACATGTAGATACATTTATTCATTGCACATTTGAGTCTGATCTAAAACATTCTCTACTATTTTAAGGCCAAAGGAGGGAAACGCAATAATCCTAGCACTTCTGGAATATCAAATCTTCACACTATAGATCTATGTGTACTCCTAAATGGTTGTGAGGCTGAATGTGTGCATGCAAGTGGAAAAGCAGTCTAAGTTCACCCATAAAACATCAAAGTGAGGCAAAGCCATAGTAAGGTCTCTGCATCATGCCTGATAAGAGAAAGTTACCATTAAGATGCTTTGCCTCGCAAGGATTAAAGAAAAAAAGTCCTCTTCCTCGTCTTAAAACGCTTTTTCTGACACATCTTTCCTTATTATTCTTCTACTTTTGTGCTGGGGCATCAACTTTTATGTAGTTTATTGGTGTTGGGGTGTATTATCCACCACCAGTTACTCTGACTTAAGCTTTCTATTTGTCTGTTGTAGAGACTTGAAAGGAAAAAGAAGTCTGCATGCCAAATGTGTATGATGTTTGGCAGTGTGAAAGGAGAAATACTCAGTCTGTGTAACCTTAAATAACTTGAACAACTCATGTATTTTCACAAATTCAGTGTTGATGATTCACAACATGACAATATTGAAAAGTTGTGTTTTTTTGTAACTGAATGTTGCTTTCCTTAAATGAGTGAAATAGAATGTTTTTTGGCTTTTCGTTAACTAGCAAGTATCAGCGCCAGCGTTATATACATCATATGGAATCATAGTGACAATTAAGTTGCTTTTTATTCAATCATCTTTGCTTGTTAGTACAACAACCTGCCATCAGAAGACATGAAAAAACATATGAGATCCCACTAAATATTCAGTCCATCATTAATTGCTCACATATCAGTCTTCTTTTGTGATTTAATTGCTAATCACCTAAAAATGGATTCAAGGGACATGCAGCACAAACTTTTGCAAGGCATGGTACATAGTGTGACTTGACCTACTTCACTTTCTGAAGCACCTGACAAAAATGTTTTGCAGTCTCTGTTAAAAACTTTTACCAAATGAAATTAAAATCTGTTGTTTTATGTGAGAAACCACATCACATGAAAAAAAAAAAACATGGATGTACCCGGCCAGGCATATTATTTTGACCTGAATGCAGTGACTAAAAAAAATGCAAGTAAAGGATCGATTTTTGTAGTTAGAGATTCTTCCTACCTTTCTCTACAAATTTGATTATATTTTCATGGAAAATCATTGATCACACTGATCATGGTCACATTTGTTCACCAAAATAAAGTGTCAATTGATCTGTCAATAGTTTGATTCTATGAATCAAGGTGAAAATATGGTTTGAGTTTATTAATGAAACAGCAGATAGCACCGTCATTAGATGTGAGTTGGGTATCGAAGAGGAATCAATATAATTCTCTGTATATTACCATGAAAAATAATGCCAGAAGATTGTCTTCCTGCACAATTGAATTAGATGAAAAGGAACACATCTATACGAGCACTGAGTGATGAATAAGAGCTGATTTTCATGGATCACATTTTAATAATGCCAGCTACAAACCTGGGTTTCTTTATGACACAATGAACTGTTCAACATGTAATTTAAGAAACAAGTAACAATGTTAACAAGAAAAACACACATTTCAAAGTAACTGAATAGCACAAGAATATTCTATCAGGCCCTCAGTTAAAGAACAGATGTGAAATAAAGTAATTGAAGTCTATTAGTGTAGAAAGGTGTTTAAAGTAATTTCCAAGTCTTTGGGACTCCAGAAAAGTTGTGGAAGTCATTATCTACAAGTAGAAAAAACATCAAATAATCAGTTTTATATCATAGTGTTCTGTCATGGTGCATTTTATCAAACTATAGGTTTATATTTTTGATCTCTCTTGTAGCAGAGGTACAGAATAAGACTGAAATAAACATGATTAAAAGCATTTCTTATATTCTTTTCTCTTTTATCGCAAAACCTACGTTACAGTACAAAAATGGGGCCACAAAAGGTCAGATTAATAAAACATGTAAATGAAAAATCACATAGGCTATGACAAAAAAGAGATGGGAGAAAAGAGAGAAACAATTTCAGCAAATTGCTTTTCTAAAAAATTAAAAGGAACAAAGTGTGTCAGTCTGTCGGTTGTTTTTTAAACTATGGGTCCCAATGGTCATTTTAAAAAAGGCCAAAGAGCAAAATCAGTGAAGTTTCTTTAGTAAAGTAGTTTTCACTGGTTGACATATTGTCCCAAACTATTGGTAATCTGTAGCATGTCTTTTCTGAAGAGGAAAATGAAAGTAGAAGCATGCTTTTATAAATATAAGATGGAAACATTCCATGTAAAGACACACTGGGAATTTCATATTATACATGTACATCATTTTCCACTTTAGAAGAAAGTCAACACACTTGATCAGACAATCACACATAATAGCATAAATCAACAATGACAAGTACTATTGACCGGTGAAGACTTAGTAAATGTAAAAGTATTTTGTCTCTAAAAATTTAATATTACAGAAAATATTCTCTGAAATTCCTGGCATAGTGAGGTATACTGGAGTTTTCAGAAATGTCCCAAAACACTCTAATTTAAAAACTGCTTTTTGTAACATCTAATCCAACTCAAAACATCTTATGATGTTGCATATAATCATATTGTAGAAGTGCATCATCATGCAACTGGACAACATTATTAAACCTGCATTTCCCCTTTTATTAATTCAGTTTTTTTACTATATGAAAAAAGCTGATTAAATTCTTACTCTATGAGTCCTCAGGTACAATAAATGCATATATAAATTCCTTACTTGACTTTGGATAATATACAAATCCAGTTAGTGTGTAAATCAAGAACCATATACAGTATATGTGTAAATACTGTATGTACCATATAGCTAAAACATCTTAAACCCCGCTCACAAGGCCATAGCAGTTTTTTCTTTTAAACAAAATGAACAAAATGTTCTTACATTTCAAAATGCGTTTCTGTCTGATCAGGTAAATATCATAAACTTGTTTTGATTTGGCCATGGAAACTTGGATATTTAAAATTCAAGATTAAATTGAAAAACAAATAAATGAATCTGGTTAATATTTCAGCACATATGAATAAATGTGTGAACAAAAATGTATTTAAAAGATTTAAACAAGATGCAAATATACTCCATAACTGTCATTATGTCAGATAACTGTCAGATTTGAGACGGTAGTTTTTCCAAAACAGAATGCATTTCATTTTTCCTGTGATGCTCATTGGTGACATGTTCAGTTTTGTACCCACTAACTGGCCAGGTTTAGTGATTGTTGAAGATTAGAGATAGTGTCAAATTTGGTAGTGCAAAATATCACAGAATGACTTTTTATTTAATTTTGGCTAAGATATTATGTAATTCTGATACAAATCAGTAAAAAAAGAACTTTCTAAACTTTGCTAACTTGAGGCACATCCACTTTTACAATCTTCTAAGCAGACCTAATGTATGACTGTTCTTTTTCCAGCCCCATGATTGTTGTGGTTATCCTGCAGAACTGTTAAATCAAAAATCAAGACAGTCTCACATGAGCTTAGGGATTCATATCTCCACACACACCAGTTTAACTCCAGTCTGCATCTGGGCATGTGGTTATCATTTCTGTCAAAGGATGGCCTCTTTCCAATAGCTACCATGTTGCAGTGTTTACAATCAGCAAGTTCACAACTTTCCATTGCTAGAGGAAAAAGAGCAGCAAGGGGAATGTGGAGATTTATTTCTCTCTTACATTGGTCAGTAAGAGAGAAATGGTCAGTCTTGCCCCTTTCCTGACAACTTACTAAAAGTTGTCAAAAAAAAAAAACAAACAGAAAAACTTAATAAAATATGTAAAATATCTTAAAATAACTAACCTCATACTGTATTTCCATAACAGAAAAAAAAAGTTAACAATACATGCCCTAATTTGGAGTAAACTCAACTGGGGTGAGGGGTTACAACAGAAAACAGATTAAATTTGATAGGCCAAAGTTTCAGGCTCCCCTAAAATTGTTGCTTTGCGCATTTACTCTGTTGCAGGTCAGTCATTGACAATTGTAACCAACGTTTATTGTAATATCATAGGTGAAGTCTTAGAGTGGTCCTTTTGGTAGCACATATCAATGATGTCAGTACATGGTGCAGTGACTATGAAAAACAAAAACTAACAAATGTTAATATGAGATTGCTTTAGTCCTTGAAAAAATACAAAACGTAAAGAACTGTTCAGCCATTTTCAATGAATAATGTAAAGCCACTTGACACTTATCAATTAGAAAATAAAATCTCTAGACACGTACCAGTCTGCCATACAGATAAATTTAAATTCTAATCTATAAAAGTTCTATTTATAAAACTTTAATGAAAAAAATGCATTAACAGGGGGATTCGCCAGTGTCTGCTTTACACCTATAATACTCAATGATTTTTTTAAACTGGAGAAATAATTGAGTATGTTTTCAAAGTGGCCTTTTTGGCATGTTTTCAAATGACAGTATTCTTTATGAACTCTCTTTTCAAGCTTAATGAACTGCTGGAGAAATTCAGTTACTTGCTATGAATTAAATTACTTACAATTAACAAAATATACAAAAATCAAAGTTTGAAAATATAAAACTTAGTAGACAATTTGTTATCTGAAACTAATGGTAAGAAGACCGTTCTATTTGTCTCAAGCCAAAAACTGTAAAAGCAAGAGCGAATACCTTTCAGACTAAGACAGGCACATGCATCTTTATCATTACCAAAAATTTCAGCTTTTCTTTGTGATATATGCTGTAATTTGTCATGTCTTTATAATGAAATAGTTCATAAATCCCATGATTAAAGAGTTGTGTCATTGTTGAAGTATGTCATAATGTCTAGTTGAGCTAAACCGTTTTTCTTAATCTAGACTAGTGATAATAGACAAAAAAAAAAGAAACTTTGACAGTATTATGAAACGAAACAGCTTTTTGATGTTTACTCTTCTCTCCTCAAGCACTGCAACAGTGAGTCAAACTGTCATTAACTAAAGACGGAGACCAGTAGACTGTGCCTGATTGTGGTTCCATCTGTACATAAATATAAGAAATTTTTACTTTGAAACATTTAAATGTCTCCAGGCATTATGCAAATAAACTGATTTGAAGGGTGATCATCAGGGCAGTGAAGAGCGCAGTTCTCAGTTGTCGACTGTTTCACTACCTAGCTTCTCGTGACTAAAAAAGCAGCACAGCAAAATACATTTCTGCTCTTATTCATTAGAGAAGACATGCAGGAAAGAGGTTAGTAAGAAGGCATATCCATCTATGTTTTGGCCAACTGAATGACTGAACTAAATTTTAAAGTTCATTACAGATTTTTGGATTCTCCAAAGTGACAGCTTGTTATCGTGAAGTTCCTGAAAGAACTGGGGATGAAGAAGACTCAGAAAACATCTTTTTAGTGAGAGATCTCTCTAACAGTGGCCCTTTTCACAAACTTACTATCTAGCATGTCCCCAAAATGTGTCCACAATGTCAAATTAAACGTGGCACAAATTGTTGAGAATTTTATTCCTTTACAGGTATATATATATTTTTTAACCTGTCCTCACCTACTACTTGTGTAATAAGCTAAAAAGAGCTTCTAATAAACATGGCTCCTTTTATAGACGGCTCAGTGATTCAAAGACAGGAGCATACAATGGCATACAACTAAAGTTTTTAAAAGGACAACAGCCACATCAAAGTTTTTTATTTAATTCCTGATTTGGTTTACATCTATTAAACTTCAGGTATTCACCTTAATGTCTATTTGTTTAGTCCTTTTCAGAGTCACAGAAAGGCTGGAGCCTAAAACAACAGCCAATATCCATCCATCCATCCATCTTCCCTCTCTCTCTCCCTCACTCCCTCCCATCCTCTACTTATCTGAGACAGAGTGAAAGAGCGATTCAGATTTCAGATTTATTTGTATCCCAAATTGGGCAATTGATGTTGCAGCAAGTATAAAAACTAAAAGACAAAGTATCAAAGATAAAAAATAAAAATAAAAAACAACAAAGCATACCAATAGGACATGAAATACAAATCAACACATAATGGGAAGGATACAGCAGTGTATTTCATTATTGACCGACAGTTGCTACAAACACTAAATCAGGTGCAAGTCCCCCTACCTTGTCTTGCATTAAAAAGAGATATTGCTGTAGAGAGAACAGGAAGTAAACCTTTCCAGTAACACCCTCCAGTACATTCTGGAGGATGCCATATCCCTTTTCTATGACTGAATCCAGCCACCCCAAGGAAAAAGCTTTTTTCTGTCACTTGCATCTGAGAGTTTGTGTTTTTGGTAACGATTCATACAGCGGGTGAGAGTTGGAATCAAGAGCTTCACATTTCAATCTTTTAGAAAACAACAAAATGCTGAAACACTGAGTTCTTTCAAATCAAGTCAAAAATACTCATCTGGTTTGAATTGCCTTTGATTAATAATACCTGGAACATCATTAATTTTAGTCTGTATTCTAACTTTCCATCACCTTCTTTTCTTTACTATGCCACTGCGATGGAAAGCACCTTCCATTGCTACGTTGCTGAAATGTGCTATGAAAACTATATCATAGTTTATTGTCAAATACTTTTTCGATGTCTCTTTATAATGGTCCACTAGTTGTTTTTTCTTCTGTTTGTTTGTTTTAGCAATTATCTAAGCTACAATCTAATGCCAATAGTCCCTCAGTTAAACTTTTCAAGAAGCTATATTGCTAATAAGAAAAATGCAAATTAAAGTGATTAGTTCAAGTTACCCTGTGTGCCATTTGTAGCTGACAGTAGGATAAAGTAGGGGCCAGATAGATAGATTGTGATGGCATCTTCAGTCACCTGGGAGCTTCTCTAGGCCGCCATGCTAAAGAAATAGCTGAACCAAAAAGCAAAGCTTTCAATTTACTGGTCTGTGTACTTTACGACCCTGAGCTATGGACATGAGATACGGATTATGACAGAAAGAACAAGATAAGAGATACAAGCAGCTAACGTCAGCTTTCTTTGTGAGTAGAGAGATAGAAATGAGGCAGAAATCTCTGTCATCTGGGGGAAGCTTTAAGTAGAGCCACTGCTCCTTCGAACTGAAAGGAGTAAAATGAGGTTGGTTGCCATCGGATCAGGATGGCTCCTAGACATCCCCTTTCAGAGTTTGTCAGGCCCGGGACTCTAGAAGGGGACTATAAATCTCTTGTTGCTTGAAAAAGGCCTCGAATCCACGCAGAATGAGCAAGAGAGTACCACAGGAAAGAGAGACACCAAGGTTTCCCTCCAGGAAAACTCCTTCTGAAACCTGATGTCTTACACTGGATGAATAAGTGGATGTCTACCTTCCATACTGTAGTTCTTTATGCTTCTCTAAACTACAAATTGCATACCTCCACTTTGAAAACTCATGTACATGGCCGGTGACAGGGGAAGAACAATTGGACTAACCATGGGAGGGATGGCCCCAACCCTGGTTTAGGTCTTCATACTATCAAAATGTGGTTAGGAATTTTGTGTCAAAATATGTAATAATAGTGCAACAATGTCCAAATAATATCATATAGTTCGGGAAGAAAAACATAAGCCCAATATTTAAGTTACATAAAAGCTTTTCTATTATTTTAACACCACAAACAAAATAGTCCTTGCGGTACTATTGCACACCCACATACAGTATCTAACACAAAGTGGTTTGGCCGCTGACACAACTTCTGACTTTGAGTTAATTAAACCACTAGTAGAGTTTAAAATGCTACAGGCAGAAAGAGCACAATATGGAGCCTCAATCTGTCCCTCCACTCTGGGTCAGCCAGCCTCCATCACTTTGATGTAAAGTAATGGTACAAAGACAGTCACCTGGGGAACAAGCTACAAGCTGCAGGTACAGCCTACTTACAGACTACAGCTGGCCTGGACCGCTCTCATCTCTGGGTCTTTTGGCACCAACCAACCCAGCATTTTCTGTCAGGGACATGTTGTGTATGTTTGCAAGCGTAATACCAAAGTAAGGAGAAGAAAGGTCAGGGGAGTGGAAGAACAGAGTAAGGAAGAAGATTAATCATTTCTTTAAGTGGTCAATATTGACTAATTTTCTATTAGTTACAGAATGCTGAGGGAATATCAAACCTGTCTGGAACCCTTGTACATTGTTGTCTGCTCTTTTAGCAAATTCTAGAGATAGCTGAGAGTATGACCACACTCCACCTGCTAAACTTAAACAAGTCAGACTGAAAACATATTCACTAGATTTCACATATTTTGCTTTTTTGTTAACTGATGCCACTATCTCACCTTTGCAAATCTGCCTTTTATTTCAGTGATGTAGGAAGGTACAAAACATTGAATAAATTATTCTCCAACATTACCTGCCTACACATTTGACACTATAGCATACACAGCATAATATCCAGCTAAGTATAGCTGCCACAAACCCTTGAAAACCTGCTGAAGAATTGTGTGGTGTTAGTTTGCAACTTCAAAAGGGCACACATGCTCCAGATATACTATATTTAGATGGAATTAATGTGAGCACTTCTCAATTATAGCAGCAATAATCATGTAATAGCATAGCTTCCAGTGCTATGATATGCCGATGGCCACTTCCAAGTTCTAAATGGGTGGAGTGGCTTGATTTAAAGGATTGATTCCAGCCAACCAAATCTACTCTGCATCTGAATAAGGGTGCATTCACACCAGTCGTGTTTAGTCCGCTTTAACTGAACTCTAGTTTGTTTGCCTAGAAAGTCCAGTTTGTACGGGGAGGTGTGAATGTGCAGTCAAACTCTGATGCAGACCATAAAAGCAAACTTTGGTTCATGTAAAAACCTAGGTGTCAGTTTGATTAAAGTGAACTGTGGTGCAGTACAAATATGAATGCAAGCGAACTGGAGACCGTTCCAAAAGCAGGAAGCTGACTATAGTGCAGGGCATTCTGGGTAGATACAATAAAAACAAACATGCATGTATAGTGCTGGCTGGAGAAATGGCACATGGTCATTTCCCAAAGACAAAAGAAAAATCCTAAAACCACTAAAATCTGATCAGACTATTTTTGTTTATATTTTGTCAAGATAGGCGTTCAGTGTATGCATGCTGAGTTTTTCTTCCAGAGGTTTTTATGTTGTTTCCTTCAGTGGTTCTCAGTGCAGCTCCATCACAGGTGAGGATGTGAACTGGTTATTCAAAAGGTTGTGCTTGCTTGACACAATGCTGTCAATTGAACTGCACCAACTGAAAATGTAACAAGTTATATTTTTCTTCACGAGTCTACTGAACTAGCAGGTGTGAAAACATCCTAATCCAGTTAAATAACATTTGACCACTTCAGGGTACGCTCAGAACATTGAATTTATATCCCTGTAGGTCAATTGATCAAATAGTACTGTCAAAAATAATCTAACCCAATCTTACTTAGTGGAACAGCGTAAATTCAATTGTAGAGGTGATACCCACATTTCATAGACAAGACAGGACGTGATGTTCCTCAGAACCTTTAATTTCTTCACATTTATAGTATTTTAGTACTGTATATTACACAATGCTTTTGGTATGTCAACATGGGTAGACAGGACACAATATATTAAGAGTAAGACAACAAGATAGAAATGAATTGCTGGATAATAGAATAAACCTCACCCTAAAGTCACGTGTGTGATACTTAGAAGCCTTCTTGTAAACCTGGATTATTGAAGTACTTTTGGTTTAACACCATAAACAAAACACTGAGACAGTATGTCCTGTTCAAAGAACTGCTGAAATAATTCGTCCTCATGTAATGTCTGCAAAAGCGTTTTGTCTGAAGGGATTTATATTGACATGCATGCTATGAAGAATTTGTGATTAATTAAAAATTCGAATCCGTTTTCCTCGACTCCCACATTTTCAAAACACAAAAGAAGTTGTTAGGTGTATAAAATAATGTCTAACCTGAACTTTTAATTTATTTCCTTAATGAAAGACTTTGCATTTTAAGCTTGTAGCACTGCTCATCTTACAGAATTACTCTTCATCTCCGGTATTTCTTGTTTTCTCTCTTCTCCTTTCTTCTGTACCTATTATTCATCCATCTCTCTCCTTTTGACAGTCATACAGGCCATTCTCTCTTCTTTTTATGTCTTTACCTTCCATTTTTTATTTTATTGGCTGCATCTCTCCTACATTCCTGTGCACACTCTCGTTACCATAACAACCATTGAATCCTGTGCCCTTCAAAACAATTAGCATTCTACACTGCTGCTCCTGCCGTCCCTAACCATATCTGCCCTTCTCGGGAGCTCATGGATCCTGGAACAAAATGGAGTGTAAAGAAAATAGGCTGTACCAAGGTACCTTTATAATTATGGCAGACATAAGTCCAAAGGGCAGTGCTGCATTGTTTGCACACAGACAATACATCTTCCAGCTACTCAGGATGGTCTGATAAAAGGCTGTTGATCTCTGGCCGGAAATAATGTGGACTGCCATGATTGTGCTTTAAGTCTGATCCAGGATGAATTATGCCTCAAGTTCTTTACCTCAGCATGTGAAAACATAATTTTGCTGTTAGGACTGTCTGCCTTTTTCAACCCCTTTGCCAAGGAAGAGCTTAAAGCATAACACCTATTAGATGACCTTGCTCTTTGTTGAGGCAAATGGGTCGGACTGGAGCCACAGTCTGTCATTTGTACAGTTACTTCCAAGTAGAATTATTACTATAGTAATAATGAGTCACACAATTTAGCAGTGTTTATAGCTGCTGTGTTGCAGAAAGACGTTCCTGGATGGAAATCACTTCCCTAAACATACTAGGGACAGGGACAGCAGCGGAGTTAGGTATGGTCCTCCTCTGTTTGAGTAACAATCAAACTACCTCCCTACAAAGAGCTTTTCTGGAGTGAATGCATTTGTGAAGACTGCACGTCATCATGTCACCATGACAAGTAAAATACTAACAATGAAAACAGAAAATCGATTTGTCCACTTGGCTGTTCTGCAAATTTGTTTTCTGTATGATTTCAATATTTGCATGAACAAAATTGCTAAGTTTATGCATCGCCTGGTCAAATACATGAGAGGAGGATGAGGCGAGGCAGTTAAGAGCTGTGCCTCACTTCTTATGTCACACTCACTGACTGACGTAGGCAGTTGCTCATGCCCATTGCTGTCTCTTTTTATCGGCAATAGAGATGTTTGATTACACGTGTACTAACACATGATGTTTCTCAATGTCATATATCTGAATGTGCGTGGCATATAGTGTCCCTGGCAAGTATTACATTTTTCCACATTTTGCTGTTACAGTCTTATTCCAAAATGTATTAAATTAATCTATTTTCTAAAAATTCTACACAAAAATAATTCATTATATCTACATGGACCTGTTTAGCAAATTTATTATAAAAAACACAAATTTACATAAGTACTCACAGCCTTTGCTTAATATTTTGTTGATGAAGATCAAAATTGAGCTGTTTCCAATGATCATCCTTGTGTTTCTACAGTTTGCAATGAGTCCACCTGAGGTAAATAAGCAAGTTCATTGGACTTGCTTTGAGAAGGCACCCACCTGTCTATACAATGTGCCACAGTTGATAGTGCAGGTCAGAGGTCAAACACCAGGCATGAAATCAGTGGAATTGTCTATAGAACTCAGACAGGATTGTCTTGAGGCACAAATCTGGGGAAAGATACAAAAACATTTCTGCAGATTTGAAGGTCCCATTGAGCTCACTAGCCTCCATCATTGGTAAATGGAAGAAGCTTGGAAAGACCAATACTCTTCCTAGAGCTTCCGGCCATCTAAACTGAGGGGAGAAGGGCCAAGCTGAATGACCAACTTGATGCCAAAGGTCCAGTGTTCCTCTATGAAGACAGAGAAGAACCTTCCAATAGGACAACCATCTCTGCAACAATCCACTAATCAGGCCTGTATGGTTGAATGGTCATATGAAAGCCACTCCCTAATAAAAGTCACATGGCAGCTCATGTAGAGTTTGCCAAAAGGTGCCTGAAGGATTCTCAGACCACGAGAAACAAAATTCTCCCGTCTGATGAAACAAAGATTGAACTCATTTGTGTGTTAGGTGTCGTGTTTGAAGGAAACTAAGAACTCCACAACAGGCGAATACCATCCATACAGTGAAGCATGGTGATGGCAGCATCATGCTATGGGAATGTTTTGCTGTTCTCCTTGGCGATTATCTCTGTTGAGGCAACCAGTCTTTTCTCACCACAGAGTGACAGAAAATTTATAGAAAATTGTGGAAAATTTATGGCAGATGGCCTTCACATACAAGTGAAAAGTAAGATTATCTTTTGATAAAAAGGAAAGATCACAAAAAAGACCCTAACAATACAATTTAAAAAAGTCTAATTTGACCTTATGTGAACTTCTTTGTTTTTCTTCTGTTTGTATTGGACGGTTTAGAGTAAATTAAAGTATAATTAAAATGTTTTAAAACAACTAAATATTCTAAATAATGACCAAATTGAAATGTAACCCTCTATTTTGTGTGTTCTATGGTTATAGCAATACATCCAAACCCACTAGAACATCACTGGTAAATATATATCACGTAAATGGAAGGGGCTAAACAATTGCCCCAGAAAACTACCACAATTTCCAAAAAAGGTTTATGTAGTCAAAACATGCCTTAACACTGAACAACTTGAATTCTTTTCACTCCTTGACCATATTATGTAGAAATGTCTGTTTGAGCTTCGAGGCTCTGACTGGTAACACCGACATGTCATCCTTTTAGCCTGTGTGAGGCATATGGGAGTGGAAGGCATCATCGTCAGACACCCATTAGAAAGAATAAATGCTCTGACAGAACATGCTCTCACAGGAAATGAGGGGATGCCTCAAGCCTTCTATCTGTTCCCAAGATCTGTTCAGCTGCACTGCACACAATGTTTTCAATTGAGTTAGCGGTTCAGAATGGATTCAATCAATTAATGTGACATTGTTGCAGACCGGCAGTCAAATGGAAACATTAAATCATCTTTCCAAGTGTTCTAGCACCAATACACCCCCACGGAGCAACCATTTGCTTGCAGAGTGATGCAGATTAATTTCCCTAAACATTCTAATTGCTTAATGAACCTTTTTCAAACAGCAGAATTGTTTTCAGCCATAGAACCCTTCAAGATGCACCCAAAGTGATATTCAAGGCAGCCATCTAAAAATTATTCAATGAACTTGTAAGTAGTAGCATTCCCATTTAGCACTTTATGCATGCTTTAAACAAATGAGCAGGCAATGACTGATACAATAGCAAAAGTTAAAAAAGGGCATTTTGCAGAACTTTTCATTGTTTTGTGAATGTCAATCTTACCCTGGGGGCAATTTGAACATTCAAACTGAAACATGTTATTCCCTGGAAAATATGAATCTTCTCAATTATAGAAGTATTCTTTTATTTTTTTAAGGAAACCAATATAAAGTTTAAACCCAGTGAAGTTTTGCTATGTATATTCTCTTTTGTAGCTATAAAATGATTCCAACTACTGCCTATTTCCAGTTTTTAGTGTATTTAAATTTGTTGAAAAACAATAAAACTATTAATTAAAAATCATATATATGCCAGGTTTGGTCGAACATTGTGTGATGAACAGCCACATGGCCAGTACAACTCATCACACACCGACAAATTTCACTCACGAACATTCGAATGTCAGACTTGAATCTCAAAAACCTCTCAAGATCAAATGTGAGTTCAGAGTAAACAAACATGGCAGACTTGCAATGATGATAGTTCTTAAGTTATTTTGTCTTCTGTGTATCTTGAATTTCCCTCCATGTTTGTGTCATTTTGCTTTATGATTGGTAACACATCACATCAACAGGTTGCAAGCTCATATTTTAAATGCATTTCCTACAGATCCTGATCAGGGTAAAACTTGGCAGGTTTATGAATCGTTGTACCCACTGGATGGAGAGCTGGTTGTGTGTTAACCTGAGAGTGGGGTTAGTTGAGTAGGGGCTTAGTACTTCAGACAATGAAAGAGTCAAGATAATCCAATGTGTTGAACATCCCTGATTTGAGGTGGGAGTGGTCCAAATGTTATTCCGAGCAGCCGAGGTCACACTTAGCAGACCAGACATAGCAGGAACATCTCATAAGATAATCTTTAGAGCCATCACAATAATCAGAGCATCCTTAAGATTGTCTGAAGGGGAAGATTGGGTCAAAAATCTGTGCAATTATCTTGCTATGTGAACCATGTATAAGAAACCTCAAATGAAAATAAAAACTGAAGTAAAACAGCAAGATCTAAGGGGTAAAAATAATGAATGATCCTAAACAAACGACGTAAAACACAAACACCCATAGATCATGACAAGTGATTCTATGAATTAGAAAATAATGAGCGAAACACTCTGCAATAAAATTTAGAATTTATGTTAAAAAAAAAAACAGAATAGGATTTTTTTTTTTTGAAAGAGCATTACTTTGTTCTCAATGTCACCACCCCTCATTAGCAAGTTGGGGATGTCCATCAATTGGTGGCGATGATCCTCCAGATGCCTGTGAAAGGGTCGGGTAGGATTTATCTGCTAAAACAGTTTCAGTTAGTTTCTGGCATAATAAAAAAAACATGAAGGGCCTATCTGGTTTAGTTGCCTTAGAGATACCCCAGGGCTATATCACTTGAAACATTTCTTGCATTAAAAATTTCTATAATTTAAAATCTGTTTTGTATTCAGTTTCTTCAGATGATTGGTGTGTTGGGAGTCAGTTTATTAACATAATTCATAGTCATCCTCTTGCTATAACCTGCATTCAGATTCATGACATAAACTTTTAAAGGGTACTACTTGTGAAGGCTCATTGCAACTCAAGCCTATATTGTTGCTGTTAATGTGAATGGCAATGTAGAGGTACATATAATGTTTCAAGCATAAAAACAAGCTGATGATAATCAAATACCACACAGTGTTTAAAACAAATAAAGCTGTAGGCAGTTTTTCGAATTCCAGATCAAATCAGTGACTATGAGGTCGGTTTTATGCACTGTGTTGATCTACTTTTGCTATCAGCAACAGTAGGAGGACAAAAAACAATGAGCTCATGTTATTTCATGTGTAATCTAAATTTTGATGAATGTTGAAGTTCAGTGTTGTTTTTGTCTTTAATTAGGCAGACAAAAGTGAAACTAACTTGGGAGTTTTAAACTTGGAGCTAACAGCATTTTAATTGGTTTTCCTCTGTTCTATTTTCCAGTCCAGCTAAGCTTTGGTGCTGAGATAGCACAGCTTTTTGGGTGCTTTCACCTGCAGAAAAATAAAAAAAATGGTACGTGGATTAGAACAGGTGGAAAACATTCCCAGGGAGTCAATATTTCAGATGGAGCCATCCAGAAGAGCAACCTGAACCTGCATTACAGATGGAGAAAGCCATTTATCAACATTTGGAAAAACTGAAAAAATGTAAAGTCAGGCCAGAGGGACAAATTGCAAGACACATTTCAGGCTTATATACTGCAGCAAGTATTAATAATGGGTGAATGGGACGAGTGCATGGCTACACCAAGGCTGACACTCCCCTGATGAAATCTACAGAAAAGCCCCTTGTAGTAGTGCAGCTTCCCTCAGCCACATAGTTACTCTCTCAATGGGCCATGAATTTGCTTCGAGTGACTGTCAAATTTCCCCCAGATTTCTTGAGACAAGGAGAGTCTGACAGTAGCTTCTCATCATTGCTGGCATCGATGTTCCACAGAGCAATGGAAAGTCAGTCTCTCTGTGTCCTCTGACCCTCCCCGTCACACGGCACATTTCCACAAAGCCACCCCTGCAACAATCATTGCCTATTCACCCATCTGTTGTATTTTTCAAACCCACCAGAAGGGAGGCTTTTGGGAGACTTTCAGGATGTGGTCATCATTCTGTGCGCAGGGCTTAACAGAATCTGACTGTACGCTTTTAGCCAGAAGGTTTTTACCACAGTGAAGGTTTGTAACAGCATGAAGATCTGCAGAGTATAGACTATTTCTTCTGTACAAATGTAAGCCTTTAGTTTTTCTAAGCATAAAGTGTCACATATGACTTATAGCATTCAAGAAATTATGTTTCAACTTACGACGTGGTATGATTTAGAAATACATTTAAATATGATGTTTAGATTTGTTAGGTATTTGAAATTTGTTCTCTGTTTTGCTCTACAGATTCATTCAGTAAAGATCAGCATCCTGTCTTTAAATATTCTTTCTCTGCATCTTTTAAGCAGGCTAAACAGGAACTCTGTAATATGCAGACTTGACCAGATTTTCTCTGATATCCACAAATTCAGGGTCCAGAAGGATTCATTTTCTTATCTTCTGCTATCAAGTGTGGCATTCAATAAAATACTAAAAAAAGATTACAACGTGAACACTGACATCTAAAGAATCTCGTAAAGGGATGAGTTAACATATTTTGCTTGTAATTTAATATCTTTCCTCATTGTTTGTTGATTTGTTTGGTCTATTCTAAAGTGGCAGAATGAATTCAAGCATTACATTATTTCTCATGTGTTTGTTCAACATGTGAACGGAATTTGAAGATTTCCTTTCAAATGAAAGGAAATCATTTGGAAATAATTTCTTTTTATCATCATCTCCTTTATTTGCATTGATTAATGGGTGTTCATCAGCCAGGTTTGGTATGTTCTTTATAATTAGAATTTACCAACAAGAATCAGAGTTTTTGCAAGTTTGCAATAAAGTATTTTTGTGGAGTAATAATTATTGTGGTCATGGAGATAAAATCTCCTTTTTTTGTCTCTCACTGAAAGAGTTTTAGACTTTATGAAGTAAAAAAAAACTTTTTTGAGTAATACAGTTCCCAACAAAAGTGGATCTCACTTTTCCTTGAATAAAAAGGTGTGCTGGTCTTTGGTGCTCTGGACCATCCTTCCTCTGAATCTTCTCCCTGCTGCTGTGGCCTGAGGGTCTGTGGGTGGTGTATGTAACTGAGTGTTGTTGGACATCACTATCTTTTAATAGACCTACCATGTCTATTTTGAACTTGTTATTGAAGAGGCGGCATAAGTCAAGGTGCACAAAAGATTTAACATTAGTTTTTATTATTTTACTAAGGAAATACAGTATTAACATCAAACGTGCTACTAAAAATTTTTAGAGAGGACAGGGAGCAAGAGTAAAGTCAACAAGACACCTAAAAACAATCAGTTTGACAAGTTAAACACTGTCAGTTATTGGCAATGTCACATCTTCTAGTTTTGGCAAAAATTTGCTCAGTTGGTAGTAAGCAGCTTTTTAATCAGTCAAAATAGAATCTATTTCACATTATTTTAGATGCATTTTTATGGGTAAAATTAGAACAGCTAAGTAAAAAAAAGCTATCATTTTGCATAAAACAAAAGTAAGATTTTTTTCTAATCAAATAATGTCATAATCTATGATTCTTGTGTGATTTATCAGTTTCATTTATCATTAAGTGTCTTAATTTATTTATTTAGATATCCATCTTTTGCATGAGAATGCCATTTTTTTACCATCATTTGAGTCCATAACAAAAACATGACAAATAACCCACAAAATCCTCTTAAGTCAAAATAGAAAACATAAAATTCAAGTCAATTTTATTTTCTGTAAGTTTCTATATATTAAGGTTCATGTCCTGCTATTTGCTTTCACTGTAAGGTTGCTGTATATCTCTTTGCATTACCAAGGATCAAGTGATGGCATAATATTTAGTCTCTCTGTACAGTAACACACATTTCTAAAGAAACCTCACATAATTGGGGTAATAAAGCAACCATCTGAACGAAAATACCTAAATTATTTTGAAATTTGGAAATATTTACACAATGTTATAAATGGTTAGAACACAAAATATATGAAGACTGGAGGTCAACCAGAAAAAAAAAATCATTCACTGAGCAAATGTTGCATGGTACAACATGTTATAAACTCAGTAGGACCTGGAAAAAAATGTGAGTACCAATACTTTTATTTAAAAAGTCGACAGCTTCCTTCAGGCCAGGGTCCAGTCTTTGCATCTGGTGGAAGTGCTGGAGTGTCTTGATTTTTTATTTTTTATGTTTTTGGTTATGAGCAATGGGGTGGAATGAGAGATAGATTGTTGGATAGGGTTTGTAGTTATGCAGGTGCTACTCAAGTTTGTTGAGGGAAAGAAAGAACTAAGCCAATTTTCAGCTTCTTTTAAAAGTTCTCTAGTCATACGAATCTGAAACCTAGAAATAGGAAAGAAATAGTAAATGCAAAGGATTAAAATTAACTTTCTCTGTGGCTCGGTTAAACTTAGTAAGTAGCTGAACTTTGGAGTTTGCAGTGATGTAAATCACAAGCCAATCAACAAATGAGGTCAGATTTCAATCAAATCGCTACCACTAAATACTTGGCTCAGTTCAGATAGCACTACCCCTGAAATAGATCAGAAAATCTGAGAACAGACATGCAGAGCTGGGTTGGATCAGGCAATAGAAATTAAATCTAGGCGGGGCAGGACGGTGCGGCGCCATATTGGGTAGAGGCGCCCTAGTGGAAAAGCGCCTTATGTAACCCATTTGGATGGATGGATGGATGGATGGATGTGTCCTACAACTGAGGCACATGGTGATCTTTAAAGGGTTTCTGCAGCTCTAACTTTGTTCACAGTTAGAATACCTAAATTCAGAACATCATTTATTTTTTACAGTAGATTAGTCTCAGTTGCAAATCATTCATGCTGGTTGTTGGCAAGTGATTTTTGAAGCATCAAGGGAGATAAGGAAAGATTTTTTAAACTGATGTGTGTGTTATTTCAGCTTCATTATCCAGTTGGTTTAATTTTTCAGTTCGGGGGATATATTCATTTCCTCTCTGTTCTCTCTTTGCTCTAAGAACTCGATTGGGTTGTCCCTGCATAACATCTGCCTCTGTAAAAACTTCCTTCAGTGGAAATAGGAGCATAGACCATAATCACAATCTTGTTTTCAAAAATCTAACTTTAAGTAAGTACTTTGCCTGAGAAAGAGTTGTAGCACCAGCCCACTGCAACCCTACAAGGACAAGCAGGTAAAAACAATGGATGGATAGATGAACAACTTCTGATAAATTAAATGTCCCCTTCTTTTTTTGATGAACTTATTAACTCATTGTAAAAAAATATATATAATTCTTGCTTCATGTGGAATTACTTTTCTTGATCTCCAATGAGACTGATCCAGATTTAAACACTAATATTAGTTAAACTATCTTATATCGGATACAAATAGTCAAAAAATGTGACAGAGTATATAACTGGTTTTTTACCTGAAGCATAATTGACCAATGCTGTCTATTGTGTTTCATTACAGTGGTTTGTTCAGATTTGTCTGTAAGGGTTTGGTCGTCATTGTCTTATCACATTTTTAAATTGAGACTATCCCACATAATTTATTGCTGTAGTAAATTTGTTTTCTCCCCAACAGATGCTGCTCACTTGTCAGTGTTGTATCTTGTACTGTGAAACAGTTGGGAATATGTTGTGTTTATAAACATCATGAATTTGGAGTTGAGGGGGAAGGTTATAGGTGTTTGATTAAGTGTGATGATTTGGTGCCGGCTTTATGAAGCTTCAGAAACATATCCCAAGAGAACATTAAAGTGGCTCATATAAAAAGAGGTCACTAGCGCAATCTTAAGAATTGACAGCTTTATTAAAACCTCAATGTAATAAGGCCAGGACTTGTCCATGCTTGATTTACAGAGCAGTTTTAATAAGAACCTTCTTGGCAGTGGACACTCATTTTTTTCTGACAGTTTATGAATTACTTGGTCCTCAGTAAGGAATTCATGTCCTATAAGGTCAGCAAATATGCAAATACAGATTTTGCTGCACTGTTTTGTTTCAGATGCCAGAGAAGCAACAAAACGGGATATACAGAACCAGAGGTTGTATTGCTTTTTTCTTTGTTTTGATATTTTGGATAGGGACAACATTGCTCTCTGTGATGAATAACAGAATGCTTCAATGAGAAAAAGTCTTCCACCTTTTCTTACTTCTTTATATTTTACTTCCAAGGTGCTAAAGTTGTTTTGCAATATGTTAAAGTGTGACTGGGTAATAATTCTTTAGGCTTTTTTCCAAAATCCTCCAGAGTGTTTTTAAGCCCAGTCATTTCAAACCAGGACTGGACATGTTTCAGAAAGAAAGCTCTGTTTATTGGTTACTACAATTCCCCCATGTTTTCAGCTTACCCTTACACAACTAATGTTTCACTGCTCTGCTTTTACTATTGAACAACAGAAGGAGATTCTGATTTTAACAAATTTACCACCTTTAAATACACATAGGAAGTTTAGAAGGAGGACAATGGCAAGAAGGAATATAATAATTTCATTATGAAACATCTTCAGCAGTCATTTTGAGTCAAACTGTTTTTAAAACCATAACATCTGGTCAATATCTTCCTCCAGGGTAGCTTTCAAGTCCCAGTGATGTTTCCTGTTGAACAGATGCATTATTTTGTGCTTATAGAGAAAATAATATCCAGACAGGCAGATTATAATTAACACAGTTCTACCACCATGCATGCACCTGCAGTACAGTCTACACTATATCAATGCAATCATTTCACTCGAAACACTAGCAGAAAGAAGACAGAAAGGAACTCTGTCTGTTTTCCAGTAAAAAACAAAAAGTTGCTTGGTTAAGCTTATATAGCAGTCGTCAAGACTATAAGGGAGTGTCATTGTTCTGGCAAACCACCAAACTATTTAACAATACAAGCGAAGTAGAGCTTTTTAAAAACATAATAAAATCTAAACTTCATTATATAGTTGGGTTTTTATTGACACTGTATATTTGTTAATAAAAACAACATACTGTATAGTATTTTTTAAAATTCCTGTCATATGTATGAGCAAATTTCAATTATATATAATTGTTTATGATGTGCTGCAGCATTGCAAAGCACTATAAAAGAATGTTTTTGTAGTGTTTTCAGGTCTATATATACCAATCCATTCGCGATACCCGCTTCTTGTCCTTCCAGTGTGATCGAGGGGCTGGTTCCTGTCTCAGGCAGTCACTGGGTGGGAGGCAGGGTAAACCCTGGACAGGCCGCAAGTCCATTACCCGGCAACATAGAGACTCACTGGACAACTAACCATGCACTCATAACAAATAGCAATTTAGAGAGACCAATTAGTCTAACAGACATGTTTTGGTCTGTGGGAGGAAGATGAAATATCCAGAGAGAACCCACCCATGCTGAGGAAAACATGCAAACTGCATGCAGCAGAAAGATCCTATACAGCTGTATATATTTTTTTTAGATTTGATTATCAGAAAACTGACAAACATCAAATGATACTCCAAGTACTTTTATTTTTTATATAGCTTGTGGTTTCAATGAATAAAGGCTGGAGAGTGAATTAAAGAGCTTTCTTTACAAGCCAATTGAGAAGTTAAATGTAACACACTTCTATATCAATTTAATTTTCTTCCTCTTCTTACTTCTGAGTAAGAAGAGCAAAGTAATTATTCTTGTCAGATAAATCGCAAAGCCCATCCTGCAGATAATGTTCGGCATCTGAGATGGAGACATTTTCTTCAGCGCAATTATTTTAAGTTTAAAAAACGTTTTCTAAGCTCACAAACCAGGGATCTGAACCTGTTTGTGGCCAAAAAAATTGAAGTGGGAAAGATCTGAATAAAAGTGGTAGGTGATATGATAGGGTAGTAATCCCTAGGGAAATCAGACCAGACTGGCATATCGGTTGCTTTGGGAGCAGCATGGCCTAGTTTGCTAAAAACATGCAGAAACTAAGCTTTTACTTTGTCCAAGCTCCTTTTCATGTGCCTCCAGTGAAGCTGGGGGTTGGGGAGGAAGATTGAATACTTTATGAGAATGGAAACATGTCTGATAGTGACTGTTCCTGTCATTTTGTTTTAAATGAAAAGAAGCCTAGCATATACTAGACTTTTCTTTTTGTCAAACGCAACAAAACTAAAACACTTAAAATGGTTTATGCATATACTTGCATACAACATAGAAAGTGTTCTTTTAGTGGTTGGATAGTAGGAGTTATTACATTGTAGTTTTAAATGCCTTTTCACCATCTTTGTGTGCTTTGGGAGAGGGTGGATATGCATGGATGGGGATTGAAGTCAACCCACTGCTGTTACTTTCCTGACCAGGTGAAATATTTACAGCTTCATATCATTTAAAGTATGTAATGGTAAACCAGGGCGGCTGAATTTACATTGCACTTTTCTAGCCATACCGACCACTCAAAGTGCTTTAACTTTTAACCCTAAACATAAACGTACTCACCAGAATTATCAAACAAAATATAAATATTAATTTATTACATTTCTATGTATTTGCAGATTCATTTTCTACTTTTCTTAATCGGATGAACATTTCTTTTAAATATTCTTTTAACTTTTTTGGTATTCCTTGTCAGACAAAAGATGTTAATCAGAAGCTACTTGACTAATTTGGGAAAGATGTGATTATTTAGTGATTACAAAGTCCTCTTTCTGTGTTTCTGTTTCTTTCATCCAGCAAACCGTTAAATCCTCCATTTTCTGTGTTTGACTATCTAGACATTAAACTTTTTATGGATCCCTCATCTGCCTGTATAGAAATGCTTACTGGAAAAATAAGAATGTCTGGGCTTTTCTTCTGTTGTGGAACAATATATTAGGCTTGGCTATGAATAACTATTGATGCTAAGTGCCTAATGCCAACATTATATAAAGCAGAAGTTAACTTTCTTTTATTTTATTTTTTATTGTTACATAGGTACATGGGACATAGTTTAAACTGTTCCTCTTTTTGGCACAGTCACTTGAGAATATTTTGAGAATTCTTCCATGAAATATGGATTTTATGTAAATATTTTTTATTTGGGTATGTACTCCTATTATTGTTTGAAATGACAGATAAGTATTTGCTAAAACACCATGTAATGTAGGTACATGTTTGTGTATATGTCTTTTTTTATAGACAGTCACCACTGAATACATTTTCTTAATGGAAACTGGTTTTAATCTCAGGGCATTGTAATTGATTTGCATTGTTACAGATACAAACATGATTGTTAGGAAACATTTTGAGAATTTTACAATTGAATTTTTTGAAATCATTTTTCTTTTTATTATGTTAAACTACAACCCATTGCTTAAATACATTGTAAGGTAAAAAACTTTTAAAAAGTAACTCAAAGCAATCTCACCTTTCGGTCGGCATGCTAGGAGTCCTGGTGATGCCAAGGTAATGCAAAGGGGAGGAAAGTGCAGGGGAAATACACTACCACCCAATTCACTAAATGCATTGTAATGGCAACACCTTTAAGGAGCAAGTACTGTATTGAGTCCAGTTGATAGTGATCAATACGGTTATAGCAGTAAAAAAACCTAATCTAACAAAGTAATGTTTATCACTACATTGTATGAGAAAAACCCTCTTTCATTACTTCTTTAAAGCAAAATGACTGAAAAATGTAGACAGATATAAAAAACCAGCAGCAAAACCTTTGCACACTTTTTAATCAAGTTTTGGTGTTTTGTAAAATGTACATATTATCAAAAGCACATGCACAGGCTAAAAAAATTTCACAACTCCAAGAATTGAAGGACTATTGACAATTTGACAAACAAACTGGCAAACTGTTATATCCATGTGGTTGAGTGCTGGGCTGAGCTGTGTGAATGTTATATTCCTACCTTACTAGTCGGGTGTACCGCAGGTGAAGCCTCCAGCTGGCACCAATCAGATGCAATCAAGAAGCAGTATTTAGAGGAGCAGTTTCCCTGAGACAGACACCAGATGGTTAACTCACATGCAGTGTAAACGAGCCAGCCTGCCTACGCAGTGCTCAATGATATTTTACAGTGTGGTCTGAACTTACCGCCTTTGTCCTTTTTATTTCCTCACTGCCCTACCACCTTCTGCAGCTTTTCATTTAATATTTTGTTTTAGATAATTCTAGTATGAGATATGTGTGCAGCTTTGAATTGTATTGCTTATGGACCTACTTTTTTTCTTCTTTTTAAAGGGGAAGATTATGTAATATCAACTTTTTAAGCATGTTATGCTGTAATGTTATTCCCTCATCAGAAACGTACCTGTAGTGCTGCCTTGAATATTTCATGTAAGTTTGCAAAATCCTTGAACTTTGGCAGCCAATAGGGATTGCTTAAACACTTGTTCCCACAAAGCACTGCCTATTTCCACGTAACTTGTCCTTAGAGCTGCAGTCTCCAGCTGAAGTTCTGCCTCACAGAGCATGTCTCCTCCATTCAACTCTTCAAGACTAGTGGCAGCAGCAATTGGTGGAACTTCAAGTCTGAGCTTTTCATTCAATCTACTTAGCCCAAGGCTCCAAAGAATGGTTGTAAACAACTTAATACAAATGTACTATTATGATGACACGCTGAAGGGGGAGTGTTGGACAGAGCGGGAGCTTCTAAAAGAAACAAAGACTCATTAAAATTGCGCCTAATTAAGAAGCCGAATTTCTTCTATATCATGTTTGATATACGCAGTATTTTTATAACTGAAGGTAATAGTTATTGGATTATTTTAAATGCCATTATGTGTCTGGAAAATACATCATACCACCCTTTTAAAAACAGTCCATACAAATCTCACTGGATATCTTGAGGGTTACTTCAAACATCAAAATAAAACTAAACCACAGATATTGCTTGAAGAATATTTGAGAAACATAAAGATTAAAACTTTCTTTTATGTTGTAAAAATCAATCTGAGGTATGCTTGCAGACATTTTTTCTTCCATCACTTCATTGGCTCACCTTCTTGCTTTAATAACTGGTTCCATGGGGTTCAAGCCAGCACAGCGCAAGCTCATATTTTGTGCTTGTGTTCTGAATTAGTCTGACATTTCATGCTTGAATTATTTCATGACATTTAGTTTAAGAAAATATCACGGTCGGCTGAACTGTCCAGAAGTAACAACAAACAGGGATGAATGACAAATCCTCTGAATTCCCACAGTATAACTACCTGTCTTAAACATCATGTTACTGTTCACATGGTAGTTTGGACTCTTTTGTAACTTTCCTATTTAAATTAGCCTTAATTAGACAGGGTCAAATATTATCCTTCAGTGGAATGACAACTCTCTACTGGAATATTTCCCCGTAGCATTTCGATGTGATGACTATTCTGGTGCAATCATTTTCTGGTCTAAAGAGAAATTGAATATGTTGAACTGATGAACAGGGCTCTTGATTGCCTTGAGATTGAAGAGGTAATTGTCTTTTAAAACTGTGCTGTTTTTATTTTTCAATCATTTCACACAACTGATTGGAAATGATACAGTACAAAACCCAGATGACAGCACAGACTGCCTGAGCATCCTTGAAAAACAATATTAATATCTGAATGTTTTCCTCACCGACCTTTGAAACTATATGTGCAAACATTCTTATAAGGTAACAGAAAGTATTGATTTCTGAATATTGTTGTAGAGTATTTTTCGCAGCAAAACAATTCAGTCTAATGATTTATCTTTGTCCAAAAGATAAATCTTTGTCCAAAAGAAACTACTGGAGTTTTGACTACAAGCTTTTCCAGTACACAAGGCTTTTCTGGAGCCCTTTGCCGTCGTCATTTCCACCATGCTTGTGTAAATTCTCATCCAGGACATAAATCAGAACTGAAGAAGCCATCATCACAAATTGGCATTTCACATCAGGTGCACACGATTAAAGCATCATTAGTATTTCGAAGGAGGTCTCTCAGTGTAAACCTCAATTAGTTTGGTGAAACTGAGCATACATTGCACAATATTTTTAGCAGTTGTATTAATCTTCAGCTCAAACTGTACAACTACATCCCAGGGTTCAATAATTCATCAAATCCTGTTCACTCACTGTATAATTCTGATGTTCAGATGCAGTCTGCTGGCAACTAGAATTTGAAACAGGTTTTATTTTATTTTTTTGTGCAGTTGTGCTATTGCTGATCGGGAGTTGGTCATGAGGTATTAATTGCTTTGCATTACCCCTCTGTATGCTACATGATGCACCACGTGTGAAACTCGGCCCCAAAAATTGTTGCATGAGTGGAAAATCAGATCAAAACCACTGGAGGTAAAACTAGCAATAAGAGAGTGGGGTACTCCAACTTTTTCCTCAGAAAATTTATTGTGTTGAAATATTTTGATTGACATAGCTACATTTATTTTGTTTGAGTGCAAATAGATCACTGTAAGTAACTATATAAATATTTTGTAATGTAATGAATGACCTTCTCCACAGTTAATAAAACAAAATGCTTTAGGAATAGAAATTCTTTGTCATAAAGTTTAAACGCAACCATAGCTCTAATGGTCTTACAAGGCTGGAGAGAAAGACTTGTTGACTAAGATGTAATGCATATTTGTCAGAAAACTACAGTTTTTGCATAATTTTAACCCCGCTAATGTTTCATTTTAGACAAGTTATAGAAGATAACACATTATCGTTGAGTAGATGTACAAGTAGATTGTTGCTGTCCCCTTGCTGAAGGATTGTGACAAAATAAGTAATTTTCCTTTTTGGAAGCAAGGTATATTTAAGGCTTTTATATTATGCCAAGCTATAGGGGTATCTAAAGGACTAGAAGACATTTTTGAAAAAGTCTGTTGCTTACTGATGAAAAAAGTCCTTTAAAACCTTCACTTTATCCTTCATCCTTAAACTACTGCATTGTTCCTATGAAACACCTCTGCCTCAAGTGAAATCCCCAGAGCAAAAAGCCATTTATTGTATTTTATGACTGCGTTTATGTTATGCAATCCACTCTCTGCAACCAGTGATGCCTGTGGTTATAGCTCCAAAGTTTGCCCAAATGACATAAGTTGGCAATTAAGAACTGCACTTACCAGCCAAGTGAGAAGGGTTATAACAGCAGAGCGGGCTTGTCATGTATACAAGGAGTCTTGGGGGAGTTTTAGTGGTTTATTGGCAAAGCACTATAGGGAACATGGTGTCAGAGGATAAACAGCATAAGTGAGGTTGATGCAGTGTGCACCCTGGATTTTGTCCTTCTCCCCCTCTTCTTGTCATGATTTTGTAAACACTAAATGGCTCTGACCCCAGGGGTTAAGGTGGCAATTAAAAAGTGTCAAGGAAGTTCCTTGTGTGTTAATACATGCCTCCCTCTCACCTCCTTATGTCACTTGATGCTGTATGTCTTTTGAGAGCGAGCCCCTTCGTATAACTCACTTCATTAATGCTAATTTGGAAGTATGGTTTCTATCTTACTCTCCCAGTGCCCTTATGAAAAAAATGTACTAATTTTCAACACTTACAACAAGTGGATGGGTTTCCAGGTGATGAATGTTAAGTAATTATGTAGTCAGGTAATTAATCAAGGGGATGTTTAAAAAACAAAATGAACCTAAAACACGATTTAAAGTGGGGGCATTATGTAAAATCGACCTTTTAGAGCTTTACATCATGTTGCTGTTCCCTCATCAAAAACATACCTGGAGTGTTACTTTGATTCTTTCATGCATGTTTGAGAAATTCTTTAATCTCCTATTGCAACCATTCAGGTGTCTAAGTGTTTGCTCTCACCATGTAAAAAATTACATGCTACATGTTTATAGCAACTGAATGTAACATAGCTACTTTATTGTCCTATATGTGCCTGGATGTTACATAATCCTGCACCTCTAAACCAAAGAAAAAAATTAAAAAGAATTTACCCCTTACAGATTTCATCCGTTTTTGCTTTTTTTTTTTTTTGCCACATTTGTGATTCAGATCAAGTTAGTTTAGTGTATTCATGTGTTTAAGGGACGATATGAAAAAGACATTAATAAAAGATGTTTTGCACCAGATTTAGCTTAAGCTAGTTTCCATTTATAGTCCCTGAGCAGGAAAAACTGTCTAATATTTTAAAGCATACATTGAAGGCCTCAATATACAATCACTGTACAAAATCATACAATTACAACTTAAACAGTGCTAAATATCAAACCTCTGCTCTGTAATCACTAATGCCAAGAATACAGTTTTTATTTTTCAGACACTCCTGACTTTCTAACAACTTCTTTCCTGACATTACATTAGTATACATAATACGAAAGAGGCTTTATTATCAGATAAAGACAACTTGAGTCCATACTGAAAGTGGTTTTTCAACCAGACCAATTTAGCCCTATGTGACAATATTACTGTTCCCTTGTTAAATCACAAATTTACTGGGATTTACCAGATTTGGTTTGTTTTCAATGATCCCTCCCAGGTCTGACTAATGGAGCCTAGGCGAAAATGCAAGCTGGGAGACAACACACAGCTATAGGGGTATCTCACATATCAGGATCCATATCAAGGAAACATATAGAATTGGACATTTTTAAATCTTTGTTTGCACTTTAACCTGACTGTCAAATTGACCCGAACAGTATCTATGCATAAAGTAGACCCAGGGGTTGGTACAAATGTGTAAAATGAATAAATTTTCAGTTTATATGTAGAGTGCACCTATTAAGACAAATAGAAAAAGTTTCATGCAAAAAAAAATACTTCCAACTATTTAAAAAAAAAAATTAAACTTTAAAATTGGTCAATTTGACCCGGAACATAACCGGAGGGTTAAAGACTCAAAACACCTGCGCTAATTACTCCAGGTGGCGGGGATAACGAAGAAACGACTAACCTAAACACACTTCCTGACACATTTCTATTAATACTGTTTTTAAGCCAAAGTGTAAGGCTGCTTTTCTCCTGTTTAATAGGGGAAATATCATTTATTAAAATTATTGGGGTTTTTTTAAGGCAATGAAAATTTAAATTCAAAAATACTTTATTCATCCCAAAGGGGAACTAAATGTTGTTGTAACTCATTGAGTGTAACTCAAGAGTTATTGAAGATGGTGCTGGCTGTTGGCAGGAAAGATCTTCTAACATTTTCCTCCTGCTCAAACTGGGAGAAAAATACAAGCTAACCCAATAAAACTGTTTGTAACTTGCTCGTATGCCCTTTTAAACTGGATGTAGCATAAATATGAACGTGCAATATCAAATCTAGAAAGACAGACAAAAGCAAATTTATATTGAACAAATATAAACAGTGTTCATAACCTTCCTACACATTTCTTTATTTCTTTAAAGTAATGTGCAGTAAAGAAAATAGAACATAAAAAATGTCACAGGGATCCTAAAAACCTTTTTCATGCAGACTCGTGAAATTAATTATCCTGAAATAAATGTAATGTTCTGCGAAACAGCTGTGGCAGAGCACCCTTTGGTTGTAGCTCAAGTGTTCATGTCACTGCTCAATAAAATATTTTTTTCCTACATTCTTTCAGCCTGCATACCTCCATGATGCATACTGAATTGAAAGAGTCTTTGGCATTGAAGTGAGAGCCGGCTCCTAGTTTTCTTTTCTCGTTCAGTGCTCAGCACTCTCTCTCAGTGACTCCGACCTGCTCAGAACTTTATTTTCATTGGCAGCATGGTAGCTTGTCTTCTCAGAAACAAGGTAAATCACTAAGAGGATGAACCACATCAGGCCATCCAAGCTCAGGAATTTATTTATTTGAACGCTCGACCTGTACTGAGGACATATTTTGGTTACTGAGTTTGGATCTGTTTTTATTAGGTAGATTTGCTAGCAGTGTTTTATTTTTATTTTTTTTCTTAAGAATGAAATGTTTGATGAAAATATTACACAAAACTAACAAGGCCTGCCTGCTTTTGTAATCGAACAAATGCATAAAATTTGAAAGGTATAAGGCTTCTCTTTTTAAAAAATTGTAAATGCAAAAGGATTGATTAAAACAGGAAGCATTTGTATTTGCAAAGTTAAGCTAAAACTGAACTATAAGCCATTTGGGAGCCAAAAAGCTGAACTTCCCATTATTACCACCCATGTGTGCGTTCATGATGCCGAGGAGCTAAATTCTGGCATGACACCTTTATGAACCATCAACCTACCTAGTTCTCTCACCTATAAACAACACAGCTAGACAGGCAATAGCCTCTTATCCAACTCAAAGCTTATGTTTTATTTCAAGGAATGACAGGAGTGGCAGCTTCACCACAGACAAAGTGCAGCAGGTCCAGAGAAACTTATCAACTGCATAAAGTAATTTGTTTAAAACAAAAATGTGGGTGTTCAAACAGATCTGATTAAATGTTTGCCTAAAACTGCTCCTAAGATTTCTCAACTTTTCAACAAATTCAGTCTTGCATGACTTCTACAGATACATGAAGTATACTTACCCAAAAGTAAGGTACAATACGTGTCTAGTGCTAAATTGACTTCACCATACTCGGATAAAAAATGTATTTAAAACACTCGACAATTCATTTTCAGAATGTTTATACTTCACAGTAATATGTTTATAAAAGACTGTGTGGGCTCCAAGCTTTGAAAAGTTTCGGTCTCTTCTTTACATACACGGATCTCATTTAAAAGGTTTCATTAATTTCTCTGTTATTCTCATAATGCATCATGCTGCTTGTTTTCCTGCTCAATGTCTCTGGAATAAGGAAAAGGTCAGTTGCCTCTCCTCCAATCTGCAAACAAGCATGTTCATTTTAGTTGTAAGTAATAATTGAAAGAGCAAATGTATACTGTGTCTGTATTTCCAAGGCTTGAGTGGTACTTTGGCACAAGTCTCCTGTTAATTTCTGCAGCTGGTAATGGAGCAGTTTCAGTTTAATGAACAGATGTTCATGCAGAGCAATGATGTTTGCCATTGCAGAAGAGCGTCCCTAATAGCTGTCGGCCTTTGGAATCCATGGATGTGCTTAAGCACAGCGTGTGAGTGTTGATACAGACAAAAATGTTCTTACAGAGATGTATGACTAAATTTCTCCTTCCCCTGATGTGTTCACATAAGCTGCTTCATCCTGCCCAAGTTCAACAACATTCAGACATTTTGCACAGCAGATCATCAAACACTGCTAGAAGCCATTCATAAAGCAGAACAAAAAATTAAACCTGTTCTCAGAGAGTCTGGATGAAAACCAGCTTTGTTCTGTAATCAGAGCTTTGAATATTAAAGAGGCCTAAGTGACCCCCAAGAAGTATTTGACCAGGTAAGAAATCACTGGTTTACAATTAAAAAAAAAAATACACTGAAAATCTCGTGTCAGAAAAAAACTACTTCTCTGTTTTGGAAAATCCTTCCCATGGCAGAAACTAAGAAGTACGCAAATTATCTAAAGCTATGACATCTCTATACCAGGATGGATAAAAAAATGTTAACAATTTTATTACTGAAATGCACTAGCCTGGCCATTGCCTACGTATATATTTCTGCTCGTTTCTCATCTCCCTTCAGCGCTCTGTCTGGGATTTTTCTCGTTGGGTTTGATTTCTCCACTTGAATTTCAAACAGGCCAATCAGGAACAGAAGAGGTTGTGTACAGTGAGGTCAAACCAGGGGGCTGGTTTTTCCTGGACTACAAATACACATGAAGACATAGGTTTTTACTATTTTTGCATAATTTCATAGTTTACGTTTATACAGCCAAAGGCACATATAAAAAGTAACTAAACAAGAGAAAGAATTATATTAGACTTGTTTAGTGCTGTGTATTGTTAGGATCTGAGGTTGTATTTCATAAATATTTTATCTGTTAGGATCTGGTCTTGTTTGAGTTTGGTTTTGCATTTTGTCATTTTGGTGTTCCTTGTTTTTTTCTATTAGTTCTGCCTTGTTTTCACCCCAGTTCTTAGTGTTTCTAGTTATGTTTATTTTGCAGTTATTCTTTCTTACTCTAGTTTAATTGGGTTTCTTCAGTCTAGTTATTCTTTAGTGCTAGATTTCCCTTTCCCCTGTGTACTCGCCCTTGCACCCTGTACATCTCTCTCTCTCTTTCTCTCTCATTCACTATTGTCAAACAGGTTTTATCTAAATCATACAGCTTAAAAGCAGTTCTGTGTATTTGAAGAAAGTTGAAAACCTTTTCTCAAAAATTCTCACTAATTATTCTACAATTTAGCAAATACTTTTTTAAAATCAGTGCTGATGTATAACAGGAGAAGTTTACTCTGCTAGACAAGGTCATAGCAAGAAGAGATTGTCTGTATTTGTTAGCAGTGCAAGCAAATATTTCATTTAGCTGTCTACAGGACACAAAACAGACCTCCCTTACTACAATCCTAAACTAAAAGTGTGTGTGAGGTCTGTTTTGTTCTTTTTGTATCCAGAACTTGATTGACTCTGGCTGAAACATCCACTGTAAACAGATCACTAATTTTAAAAAGCATGGCGAATCTGCCATCACAGATTTTTTATTGGTCTGTTTTGTGTTGTCATTTTGCAACTACAACTACAAAAATGTGCAGGTGTGCTTTCCTATAAATAAACATTATTTGATTGTAATTCAGCTGTTTCCTTGGTTAACCAAAATTTACTTGAACATACAGTGAACTCCAAAAAGTATTTATCTTTGAACTTTTCACACATTACAACCACAAACGTCAATATATTTTATTTGGATTTAATGTGCCCGGCCATAACCAAATAGCACAAAATATTTAAATAAAAGACTAATTAAACTTGGCTTTTAAAAATTTTCTTTTTGCATAAAATCCAAAAACTGTTGTGCGTATTTGAATGCAGCTCAATGTCTGTTCTTTGCAAAAATGTCCAAACTCAGTCAGACTAAATGGAGAGCATCTATGAATATCTATTTACATTTTTGCCCTATATTCTGAATTACATTTAGATCTAGACCATTTAAAACATGAATATTCCTTAATTTATGATAAACAACTTCAGTCTCATGTATTTTGCAGCCTCTAACAGGTTTTCTTATAGAGCTGTCCTGCATTTACCTCCATCCATCAATACTGCAGCTTTCTTGTACAAATTGAAGAAAAGCACACCTACGTTTCTGCCACCCTGATGTTTCACACTGCGAATGGTGTGTCCGTCTAAGTGTATCGTTAAGGGCCCAGCATGGTCAGCTGAAGTCAAACTGTCAAGCAGCCAGAATATATGTATAGAGGTGGCAAACATAGTTTAAATTTAAACTTAATAATGTCTATGTTTCTAAAACTCATGCTTCGTTTTCTCAAGAAATGACCAAGGATTTTATTGTGACTCATCCCTTAGTAAGCAGATTTTGTTAGTCCAGCGTTAGTCTTGCTACATGCTGTTCTTACATTCAGCAAAACTTCAGGGGGCATTTCTATCTTATACCTCTTCATCTGACATCAAGGATAATGGCCTCTGTCAGGCATTTAAAGGTTGGGCCAACAACCTCTCTGTCACATCTTATATCAGCCTGTATTTTCATAACCTTGTCACTTTTATTGTGGCATAAATTGGTGTAAGGTCAGCAGTATCCTGGCAGCGTGCATAGAAACAGGCCATGAGGTTAATTAAAAAGATGTCCATAACAACCTTTTACATCCCCGATGCAAAAGCACTGCAATTACCACAAAGATACACATACAAAGACACACACATCCTTTTGCTAACCAAAGAATAAATTGATTGTGAAAGTGTCAATGTGCACCACTGCCAAGTATTGAACATTAAACCTATTCTAGCATGTAGGGACGCCCACCAGGAATGTGTGCTGCCTCTTTCTTAGCAGTTTTCTCTGCCACTGCGAGTTATGCTCACCTCCCAGTAATGGTTCCTCCAGGCTTGAAATTAAAACAATTTACCCCATTCTGTGGCACGTATTGGTGTTGAAATCCAACCCAGTGCACCACTCCTTGCTCCTGATGAGGCCACACGACAGAGCAAGCAAAGGACGTTGGAGAATATAAAAGATGTCAGCTTACATGACCAAGTAGTGTTGTGTGAAATGACTTTAGCCCAACATTGTTAACGGTGAGCAGGCTACTCCCGCCATGTTCGATAAAAGCAAATAAAAGGCCAGATAAAGCTCTGATGGAATGTGGTGTGTATATGTGTGTGTATATGCTTGGGCCTCTGTGTCTTTGGATACACGGGTATTAAGCTTGCTATCTAATTCTTGCCCTCTATCACAGGCAGTGCTTAGCATCAAAGACACACTGTCCTCCATTTACCTTTGAAGAGTTTCTACTTCTGTGCATCTTGTGTTCTTTGATGCCATCACTCTACTGACCATTATCCAACCTGACATTACCTTTGAAAAAGATGCAGGATAACATTTCAAAATGCAGCTTTTGAAGAAACTATGTTAAACAGAATAGACATATCCTTTAATTGTCCCACAGTGGCACAATTCAAATGTACCTGCAGCAAGTTAAAGGTCAAAAGGATGCATTTAATTCCACATGAAAGTCTCAAAAGACTTGGGAAGCAAACTCGTGTTTTCTTATCAAAAAAACAAGAGACTTCCAAGTTTGCAAGGGGATACAACACAGCTACTAAAGATGGCAATTTATGTTTTCTTTCTTAAAGAAAAAAGTGTACCAGATGTGCATGTATGTTTATATATAAACACAATGACAAAAAGTGAAGAAAAAAAACCCTGTGAAAATAACCAGAATGTTATTTTAAATTAAAAATGTCAAATAACAGCAGTGGTGTAAATAATTACTGAGTTTGTTCATTATCCTCCAGGAGGAAAGATCTTTGATGATGCTTTTTTGGGCACCTAAGATGCAGCAGTCTGTCACTGAAGGAACTCTTCTGTTCACCAACAACTTCATGAATGGGGTGGGAGACATTGACCAATAGTAATGTTTTTAGTAGTAAAGTTGTATTTTTTTGTAGAAATTGAATAATATGGAATTATCAGGCAGACAAGTTAAACATTTAAAAAGGTCAAAACTTTGGTAGGATTCCTACAATCATCTTTTTCTTTTGAAGTCACTATATTACTATGTCTTTATACAATTTTTGAAAGCTCAAATATTATGGCTTTGTAGCATGTCATTGGTCAATTTCCAGAATTTGAGTTATACAGATGCATATGTGGGTATGTATCAACATCTCAAACATATTGCTTTTATCTGTGACATTATGATTAAATTTGTCAACATTGATTCAGGATCCCCACAAGTCTGCTTCATGCGTGGGTTCAAATTCTTGCATGAGAGTGATACTTTCACCTGTTTAAAGAAATATGTCTAAATCTAGGCAAAATGTTCAGCCAGTCATAAATAATATAGATGGTGAGAGGTTCTGTGCCCTTAAGATAAACTGGTTTTAATGCAAAATGTGCCTCAGTCTCAACTGCAAAAGCACAAAAAGTTGTGAAGATGCTGGCTGCAGCTGGCAAAAATGTGTAATTATCCCAAGTGTACGAGGTCCTGAACTGATATGGGCTGAAAGCCAGTCAGAAAGGACAACATCATTACCCCTGATCCAACATAGAAAGAGGAGTAGGCCTTAATTTTTGGAGACTTGTCCATTGTTCTGATAAAACAAGACTGGAAGAGTTTGGCCAATGACCAACGATACATATGAAAGGGGACAAAGATGAGGACCCCTTACCAATAGTTAAATACAGCGGTGGCAGCATAAGTTGTGGTATAGAAGGGACCGGTGCACAAATCTTTGTCATCATAGAACAACAACAATACTTCTCAATAGTTCCTCTTATTTATTTATTTTTTCAGTAGTGTTTTGTATTAATGATCCACGCTACTAATGAAAATTAATTGAAAATCTAATTAATTTTCAATATATCATATGGGAAAAACATTAAAATATACAATTCCCTTTTCCATCATGATGCAGTAGAAGTCTGATTTTAGAGTACACAGTGTGAGTCTATAGAATGTAATTTCATATGATATAGCAAGCAACAAATCATCATATGCAACTGGCTACGCTTAATCAAACAACCTAAATTATGAACAGTGATAGAAACTTATAAAAAAGAAAGTGATGGAAAGTGAAAAGCCAGAAAAAACAATGGAAATTGTTTTCATTAGAACATTTTGACGGTTGTTTTTCTGGTGACCATGTTCTTACTAATTAGCTGTAGCACAGTTAATTGTAATTATGTCTCTAAATTATCAATTTACCAGACGGAGAGCTCACTTAACTTCATCTTCTCCCAACAGGCAAGTGGTTTTGAATAAAAACAAGAAAATTGTGTAACTGAATTCTTAAAATGCGAAGTGGCAAATAAAAATGTGCTGAACAGGCTAATTTTGTTTAATTGTAAAACAAACAAAATGTTTAACTATGCAATTGAAATACATCATTTTGTGATCACAATGACATTGTGCTTTTAGAACAGACAGCATCCTATTAAGATTATGTCCTGCAAATTGAAATGAGTAGAATTAACTTATTAGACTACTTCTCAGGTGGTGTTAATATAACATGTACAAGCCCTCACAATTAAATGACACATTACTCATCAAAAGGCCAACCAAGCCAACTGAATAGGACTTAAAATTGTAGCCATTTATTTAAGATGAAAGCCAGATCGACTGTGGGCTGGAGGGATTGAACTGGACCCTGGCAGGGGTCCCATCCCCTTGACTTTCCTGTGGGGTGTTAGATTAGGTGAACTGACATGATACCCCAACCCTCATTGATGCTCTGGGTCCTGAACGCTGTGGAGTGCCATTCACCATCAAGCTGACTGGGGGCTCTTTGGGGAGTTTCACTCATCTTTGCTAGGCAGCCTTACTGCCAGGTTCCCAGTCATCGGGGTGACCAGATTTTTGGGATCACTAGGGGATGTGGTGGTCAGGCTAAGCGGCTGGGCTCTATGCTGTGCATGTCTCACTGTGCCTCTTTGGCGTTTGTACAAACTGCGAGTAATTTTAGAGTTAGGGTGTTTATTTAGGTGTTTTTATTTCTGTTAGGTTTGTTTACTGTTGTTTTATTGTGTCCAATTTTAAATGGAGGAAGGGAGTTACAGGCCTCAACAATCTAGCGGCATGTGGAGACAACAGCCAGGTATTTTCAGAGCTGGATAATGTGATACAGCTGATGCCAGAAATAAACACACACTGAGGTGTATTTCTGTGATTAAAATATAAAAGCCAGACAGTAAAAAGGGAAAACTGCTCAGGAAAAGGTAGGAGCCATAAAAAGACTACCTCCCCCTTTCTTAGTGGCTAGTAAGATATAACTCTGGGACAGAGCAATTTGTTTGTTACCATCTGTTAAAATCTTATTTTAGTGAATCGCTTTACTAATTTCTGTAATAATAATAATAATGCAAAGATGCTCATGATTTAAAGTTTTTCAGGAATTGGCTCTGCAGTTTTTTTTTTTTTAAAGGTTTTGTTGGCCCTACAGGCCTTTATGTGACAGTTGTGAGACATGAAAGTGGGTTGTGAGAGAGTGGGAAGACATGCAGCAAAGGTCATGAGGCTGGGTCTCAAACCTGTGACGACTGCGTCAACGACTACGGCCTGCACAAGGGTCACACCTGCCATCAAAGAGTCACTTAATCTGATAGAATGTCACTGGAATAAACGCGAGTTGATACGAAGACCCAGACATTATCCAACATCAGTGTAGGAACTCAAAATGCTCTTCTGGTGAAAAGCTCTATCAGATGAGTTGAAGCTGTCTTAGCTGGGCCAACACTCAAGGGTAAATCTGTGAACCGAATCCAGATGAGCAAATACTTTTGGTAACATAGTGTATTTAATTCCCAACTCACCTGTAACATTCCTCCTACGTTTAGAGGTTGTGCTTCTGTGCAACCTCCTTTTACAATCTAAGTACCAAGGGAATCCTTATAATTTCCTGCTGAATGAAAAACATTTCACTGGATGAAAATAAGCTATTTTTAAGCTTTTTAAGTGCCTTTTTATTCTGGTATGCAGAAGGAAAATATGTGAACAGTTAGACATAATTCACAGTCTCACCAAATTCCCAGACTTGTCTGGCAGGCGAGACTTGAATGCTAATTTTCAGCATGTGCTTCAGCGTAAAGCAACCATGCTTGGAGCCTGTGGAGTCCATTTACAGAGACTATGCCTTGGTACAGAAGTGGTTTGCCAAGGGAACAGTGAAAAAAGTCTAAAAGGAAAAGGCTAGAGAGCTTTTTTTCTTTTGCTTCTTGTGTTTTATTAATCTACTGGCTTGTTATACATTCATCTAAGTGCTTTATCTGCCCATCATTGCTCGCTCACTTCACACCTACTGCGGCAAACATCACATCTCCCACGACAATGTGCGTGCCTGTCTGCTTTGCTGAATATCTTGTTCAGCCTTGCAAGAACTGCTATATAATTGACCTTCTTTAAAAGAACAATAAGTAGGTGACACAATCAGACAGAAGTCTCTTTTATCAAACATTCTCTCAGAATAAACTTTCACATTAGGATCTCTCATTTTGCTTCTTGCTTCTCTCTTTTGGTTATGCATTAGTGCCTGTGCTTTGCCTCATTATCCTTTCCCCTTTAGACTCTTGTTGCTTCAACAGACCCCTCTTCACACAGCTTTACATGTGATCAATGATATCTTAAGCTCTGAGATCAGTGCAACCTTCACTGATCATGAAAAATTAGTTCCCTCTCCGACCGTTTTCAGTAAGCTCTAAAGCTCACTTTGGAAAAGTTTTCTTTTTTTCCTGTTAATCACTTTGTTTTATAGACACATTTCAACCCTGTGTGATTACGGTAATATTGATGATGGAGGTAGCCCTAGTGTATTTATTTCACAGTGGAAAATCTAAAGATTTAAAATGAAAGGTCTAAATATAGGAACCAATGATGTAACAGACATTTTAAGATATTAACATTACACTTTTGCAAGTTAAAATTAAACCCAGCTGCCTGGTCATTCACCTGGAAACTCTCAAGAGAATCAGTGATAAGCAAAACCCTACGGGCCCCTCAAGTGAACCCCAGTCATGTCATCTGAAACAGATGGCTGCAGGATTGTGCTACACTAATGAAAGGGCTGTACTCCATTTCAGATATCCGTCACCCTGACAGTTTTCGTCCCTGTCGAAGACTTATCAAACTTTTCCTATCATTTTTTGTGAGCTTTCAAGTCACCTCCATTACTATGATCAAGGCCACCTGAGCGAGCAGATTTTGCTAAACTTAATGTCTTCAAAGCAGAAAGTAGAGCAACTTTATCATCTGCTTAAGTAGCTTAAAACACACAGTTTTGCATTCACATGTTTTACTGAACTCATAATAATGTTATAGCAGTACCCTGTTTCTTATACAAAATATAGTCTCTGTATTCCTTATATCATTGTCTTTGAGCCATCTCAGCAATTATAATTATGAAAGAATCCCATAAATATACTCTATCACAATCTGAAGTTGGAATTTGTGTTTCTGGACTATGATTAAAGAAGCTCGCAGCAGGAGGTTTCTTCAAACAAGCGGTTGGAGTTTCATAATGATTCACACTGCTATACAATGCCAGTGTTTTCAAATTGTGCCAAAAGTAGGACCAACATTTTATGCTTTTCCATACACCAAGGCATTTCTGCAGGCTCAAAGCCCATAGAAGAAAACTTCCTGCTATTTTATGTCTATTTAAAAGGGTTTATCCCAGATTGTCTGGAATAAAATAATGCTAATATAGTTTGTATTTCCTATGTTTTCTTTCTAAAGTATTTATATGGAGAAAAAACAATAGTTTTCAGAAAGGTAAAACCAGTAGCATAGCATCTTGGGTATCGTCATTATTTCTTCTTTTAAGCATGTGGCATCAGAATAAGGGAAAGCATTGTACACAGTTCATTAACAACATGGTGATAATAGTTTAGTGAAAATGTAATTATTACCACTAATTGTTAAAACCAGGTGGTCATTTTGTGAAGCATGTGATATTATAATAAGCTCTCACTGTTGTAGAATGTCCTCACCTCCGCAATCATTGATTTCTCATTCATGGGAGACCAAGGCTGCCCTTTCTCCATCCCATCTCCCAACACTAACACGCACCACTGACACATGTCAAGCTTTAGTCACAGGGGGGGCAGAGTGGAAGAGAACACAGCACAGCATGGACTGGGTGATAAAACTATGGCAGCTCTACATGAGAATCATTGCCTCACAGTAGGGTCCTTACAGACTGAAGTTACACTCCTCTGGAGTGCAACCCGACAAACCTGCTATAAAGGGAGCATACTAAAGATAAGGCAGGTATTTCTAGTATTGAAAGTTTTTTGTGAACATTATGTATATTAAGTACTTAAGCAGCTTGATTTAATTTTGCCATGATGTCACTATCACTGCTTTTTCTATACCTGCTGATTGCTTGACCATCTGGGGTTGACTGTTCTAAATCCTTAGCTCAGAGAACAGACTATAAAATACTGTTGTTAATTTATAAATCACTGAACGGCTTAGCACCACAAGACATTAAAGATCTGTTGTTGTATCAACCTTCCAGGCCTCTCAGATGTTCTGGTTCTGGTTCTGCTGTGCTCTCTGAAACCAGAACTAAACGTAGAGAGGCAGCATTCAGCTTCTATGCACTACAAATCTGGAACAAACTTCCAGAAAACCTCAAAACATTGATTTCCTTTAAATCTAGACTAAAGACCCACTTGTTTAGAGTTGCTTTTGAACCATAATAAATGAAACACTGACCAACATTTTGATGTGTAACGCTGGTACTTGTGTAACCGGGTTCTGCTTCACTCCACTGTACCAGGCCGGCCCCAGTAACCTCTCCACTCTGCGTTGTGTAGATTTTTAATGAAGACGAGAAGTTTCTGGTTTATCAAGCAGTTTATTTCCTGAATGAGAACATATGGGGAGTTCAAATCAGTGCAACAGCTCCGCTTCACTCAGCACACTACAACAGAGCGTTAAGTTAGCCTTTAACTTAGCACATGAAGTGTTTGATAATATTAACTAAACTAAAAGTAGGCACACATCTAGTAATTAGTAAATTTCACACTATTTGTCTAAGTTAATAAAAAATATGTTGCTAACACATTTCTACTGTGTGCTGAAAAACGCAACTCACCTCTCGTGCAGCTTTCACAGACTGGCACTGAGTACAGGAGCCAGCAACGCTATTTCCCCATTGCACTGATCCATATAAGGCAAGTGGGATTCTACAACTTAAACCTAAACACTGTTACACTTGGCAAATTGTTGACTTTGTGTTCTATAACTTTGTATGTTTGTGTTTTTATAATGCAAAGCACTTCGTACTGCCTTGTTTCTGAAATGTATTATACAAATAAACTTGGATGATTGATAGTTCAGTGCACCATACACAGACTGAGTGCCCCAGGATGATAAAAAAGAAAGTTAGTGGTTGAATTAATCAGAAAATTGGTCAATTCTAGCCTCCTCTTGGAGTCACTTCAAGCAGCTCTTCACAAACGTATAGGGGGAAGTGTCATTTTAGTCACAAGAGTGTTTACCAATGCAGTACTGGATCTGTAATTCAGAAACAGAAGTAGTTCAGAATCTATTTTCAATCCATAACATTTGACTCATAAATATTCTGTTATACTGGAATCTTACCAGCATCCCATTCATCCATGTATTAATACTGTATGTTTACTTAAAAGGAAACATCAACACAAAGAGTGAAACTGGAATGACAGCCTAAGCGAACAGCCTTTATTTTGCATCTACCATGACGGTGACTCACGTTTTGTGAAATACGCCTTGACACGTTTATTTTATAGACGCCTGTGTCTGTTGTTTTAAATCATAGGGAACACAAATTAACTTGTTTTGCCTTCAGTGTTCAGGCACATAATTGATGTGTAATTTAGGCCATGACGGGCTTCAGTTGTTGTTTCTGTATTCTTGTTTAATGTGGGGAACTCAACATATCATGTGTTGTTTGTAAAATGTGACATAATTAGTTTGTTAATGCAATTAGACTGCATTAACAGAATGTTAGAGACAGAAGTACAAGGATCTAATGGCTATACTGTGAAAAATATGACCTAATTTATTTCCTCTTGCATATACATGACTGTGATCATTATCAGTTTAAAAAAGACAGACCAGTGATACTAAACCAGTGGGAGAACTGACGTGGTTGTTGTGTTGTTTACTGTAGGACATTGAGAATGACTGTAGTGCCTTACAAAAGTATTGAACTCTTTAACTCTGTCACATTTTGCAACATTACAACTTCAAACTCCAGTATATTCTGGGATGTTATGAAATTTTATCAGTATAGCACTTTAAAATAGTAACGACTGAACAAAAGTGTATTTGATTAATACTACATAGGCTAAAATAAAAACAGACAAAAACAAAACAATTTGACATTAGCAAAAATATAAAGGTATTAAGGTTAAAAATGTCCTCATGTGTTTAATGTGTTAGTAGTTTGTGAGAGAACAGCCAGTAAGTTTGTATTGATTGTGGGGCTTGTGCAAGCAAATACAAGGATGTTACTTTAAATTAGTCCTATTACACCTCTAAAAATCCAGGCTCGGTATTACATAAAAATGCCATATATCTACATACTGCCATATGGATTGTCATAATGATGAAGTGAAACTGTTAAAGCAATTACTCTTTCATAATCACAACAAAAATGAATCTCATAGCATTTTACATAAAATTTATACAATTTAATTCAATTTAAAATACTTTAACATCTTGTTTAACTGCACTACAAAGCAGCTGTTTGTCCTCTAAAATATGTCTTGTATTTTTTGCTCAGGGCTTTCATTGAGAACTGACAGCACCACTCTAGTTTAATGTATTTTAGATGTATTGGGTGTCTCTTTTCATGCACATGTGCTCAATTCAGCAAGGAAGTGTCTGCTCAGTGAAAAATGTTCTTTGGAGTCTTGTCATTGGGTGACTGAGCTTATGATGGAACAAAACTGAACTGGAAAAAAAACTGATGAATAAACATCAGAGGGCAGGAAAGAAGCTTGTATAGAGGCTGTCTGGTTTTAGTGTTGATGTCTGTTGTGCAATTTTTTAATTGCATTTCTTTGGTGTTTTTATGGGCTGCACAGTGGCGCAGTTGGTAGCACTGTTGCCTTGCAGCAAGAAGGTCCTGGGTTCGATTCCCGGCCGGGGTCTTTCTGCATGGAGTTTGCATGTTCTCCCTGTGCATGCGTGGGTTCTCTCCGGGTACTCCGGCTTCCTCCCACAGTCCAAAAACATGACTGTTAGGTTAATTGGTATATCTAAATTCTCCCTAGGGGTGTGTGTGTGTGTGAATGGTTGTTTGTCCTGTATGTCTCTGTGTTGCCCTGCGACAGACTGGCGACCTGTCCAGGGTGTACCCCGCCTCCCGCCTGGAACGTAGCTGGAGATGGGCACCAGCAACCCTCCCGACCCCATTAGGGACAAAGGGTGAACAGAAAATGGATGGATGGATGGATGGTGTTTTTATATCAATGTTAATGTCAAGATGTTACTCCTTGCTGGTCAGGTTTTGCCATGCCAGCTCATGTCTAGTTTCTAGTTTCTTTAGCCCTGATTATTTTTTTTCCCCTTTGCATTACTCCTGTCCGGTGTTTTGGTTTTCTTATTCATCCTCAGTTTCATTTGTGCTATTTTGTTTTGCTCTTCATTTCCTTGTTTAGTTAGTGTTATGTTTTTCTTAGTGTTATGCTGCTTGTGTATTTGTATATATTTTCTTAAATTGTTTTCAGTTCAGCTAATTGTTTCAGCAATCAAGCCCATTAAACCCACCTGTGTTTCCCCCTCTTAGTTATGCCAAACACTTGTCTCCCAGCTATTCAAGTTCCTGGCTTTCCTTTGTTTTCTGTTGGATTCTCCCTTCTCTTTAGCTTAGTTCAGGTCTACCATGACAGTAAAACCTTGACGTTGCGTAAATGTGTTACTGGAAAGACTTGTTACTCCATTACAAACTTCACAAATGCAATTCCTGTGATCCTTTATTTGGACAGACTGTGGGAAAGAGCACATTGCAAAACATTCCTGTCAAAATCAGTCATGATTAAATACAAACTTCTCCTACAGTTTTGTCTCAAGGAGCATGATGGCATGAACATGCACCAAGTGGAAATAACAGAAATCACATAAAACTAAGTGAATCTGGAAATATCAATAATGTAGAACAGCACAGGATGTCCTGTGTTTTTAAAATTCATCACCTGATACCTGTACTTCCATACAGTATTTGGACATGGGGGATTTATTATCAGATAATGATGATCAGCCTGACAAAATTTTCCTGAGGTTCAATTAATCACATGTCCTTGGTTAGGTGGAACAAAGACAAAGGCCCCTTAACCACTTAGTCACTGCTAAGTTTCAATTCTGCTACTGAACCACCACAAAACTGTACTGTGAGTGATGACTGTTGAAGTCCAGGCAGAATATAAATGATAACACTTTAATTAGCTAGAAAATAGAGGTTTCTTGCTGACTGGTGTGATATTGCTCTATACCACTGACAGGTACCATACCTTAAAGTATTTATACCATTTGAAGATTTCATAATTCATCATATTAGAAACAGAACCATGTCTAACTGCAAATGCAACTGAAAGTTTGTGGGGTATGTCTCTACCAGCCTTTAACATCTAGAAGTTAAAATGTGTGGCCCATCTGTCTTAGCAAAATAGCACAAGCTTAATGTTTTGACACACATCCTCAAATGGATTTTACACCTTGACTTTGACTGGCCCATTCTAATACATGAATACGCATTGACCTGAACCAATTCCTTGCAGTTCAGGGTTGTTGTCCTACTTATACAAGCAGTCTCAAGTCTTCCAGCCTGTAGCAGCTTTTCCTATTGGACTGACCTGTTGTTGGTTCAGTCACCTTTCCGTTCCACCCTCAGCAGCTTCCCTGTGCTTGCTTGCATACTTGCAGTCTTTTACATGGCTTGTGGGAAACTTTAAACTATATTTATTTTAAAATTAAAACAGATTAAGATTTGTAGCTATAAAGCAGCTAAAATTATTAAGATGTTGAAGGACAATTAATAATTTTGCAAGATGCTGTCTGTAATTTATGTGCATTTGTTTCTGAAAAACACTGCTTGCCAACTGCAGAAATCATGTGCACATGGCCACAGTAGTATTGCCATGTGCTGTCCCTTTTTTGCAGTCTGTCTTGATAACCCATGTATGCTATGCTATTTAAGTGATGCATTCATTTTTGATACAAACTATTTTTCAAAATATTTAAAGTTTTCAAGAAGAAAGATAAAGCTAGAATGCTTACCTCATCTTGTGATGATATAGTGTCTTTGTCCTGCTTTTATCACTATGATGATGACAGCTCTATCTGTTCATTACCAAATTTTGGAAGGGAGTTTGCTGACCGAGCCCAATGTCCCATAGGCCCTGGCCACACTAGCTTACTGTTATCAATCTCTCCACACTCATGCCAACACTTGTTTCCATCACAGCTGTGTCATAAACAGAAAAAGCAGCTGCAAGAGTGCACAGTTTATGCAAATAGTGGAAACGTATCTCATATTGTCTCATGCAAGGCCTACACTTGCTCTTAAAACAGACATCTCAACAGTGTTTCTCCAGAGAACATTCCTTCACTAATCCTTGTTAACCTCTTCAGAGAACAGAGCACAAGTTCACAGTCTTGGCCACTTAAATCTGAGAATGACCTTAGTTTGTGCTTATAACTAGTGTTTTTGCTGCAGCTTAGCCGCAAACACACAAGGGGTTTTGCATTTTTTAAATGTCTCAATTAATAATCTCACAGTAATTCATTTTGGTTAAAAGGCCCTATTCTATACTTTCCATGCACAGCGTAATTTTATAGCACAGTCAAGTAACTATTACCTTCAGTTATTATAAAAATGTTGTATATATCAAACTAACTTTGTAATTTGATGTCTTGAAATTGGCCTCTCTCTAAAAAGCTCTTACTCTAACACTCCACCTTCAGCATGTCATCACAGCATTGCTTTAAAAGGAGTATATTATAAAGAATTTGCGGGAAAATACTAATATGGGAGGAAAAAAAAAAAAGTTTCTGTGCTTTGCCAGAAATCAAAGTAAATAAATAATTCTTCCTTTAGAATCTGTCATCAATTGCAAGTGTTTGTATCAGTTCCTATTACGGATTTAGTCAGAAACTCTATTGTAAAATGTGTTCAGCAGAGTAGAAATAAAGTATTGATAACTTTGACCCATTTAAGATGATCACAGAGTAGATAAACCACGTATTGCTCCCTTGCTCAGCTATGACCCACATTGGTAATGTTGCATTAACGTCTTAAACACAGCATGGGTTGGCTTTTCTTCAAAGTACTATCAGCAGCACTTATCTTTTTATGTGTGCAGTTTAAATGATCATTTAAAGAACAACTACACAACTTCTATTTCCTGTGCACTTACTGCACAGCAATTTCTAGGGCAGTCAGGTGGTCATGTTGTACAATATAGGTAATAAATCATTTGCCATAAAGGTTGTTTAATTTGATCCATTTTTAGAAAGATTTCAGTGTCCAAACAAAGCCAGGCGTAGTCATATTATATGTTGCTGTTTTCATAGCAATAAGTAATGAAGAATAGAAATAAATGCAATGCAGGAAGGTTATCCTTTGCCAGGAGACCTCCTTGGAGGTGAATTTAATAAATATTGTTATAGTAAAACAACCTTATTGAGTCTCCACACTATGTATTGAAACAGAAATGAAAACTTGTTTTTGTCAGCCCTAGCCTCCTCTAGCTTTCTAGATTTGCCCTATTTTATTCAATCCATCATTGAATTTAGTTTTTGTTACTTTCATGAAGGGTTTAAATCAATGTCTTTGCACTGCAGCTCTCAGAGATGTGTTTTTTCCACAGAATAACTTGGGGTCAATACATTTTGTGGTATGTAAGGGAAAGCTTTGCAAATTACAAACATGTCTGATGGGCCAAGCCTTTTCATTCATAAAACAAAACCTTTAAAAATCAATGGAAGTCCTCTGTCGAAACACCGAGAACTGAATGAAGATTGTGATAACTGTTCTGTGCCAGTTATTCTGTTCTGCAAGTATTTTGTTCATCTTTCAAGAACTCCCAAATCGGTTAATCTCTGAAATTCTTTCATTAGATTTTGGGCAAAATTTTAGATGATCAAAAGTATTGCAGTCAGTATCTGTCAGTCCGAGGACTGGTTTTAATTTCTGTCTTTTTTCTGCAGTGTTTAGGTATGTTATGTGGTCAGATTTAATCCTATTTCTTAGTTGTAAGAGAAGTATTCTGAACAAATTTGGAATACTTACTTTTATCCCCTTTTCTATCTTGAAAAAAACTGACCTTTTGAAGTATACTAGCTAGTTCAGATATTGAGGACCCTCTATATTCAACTATCTTTATCGCTTCTTTGGTGCCATTTACCTAATTCTATTTAAATCCAAACTGTTTAAATAATTACAAGATAAATTGAAAAGCATAGTATCACAACATGCAGTTTATCTAATTGTAAGTGCATCACATGTTCTTGATGGGTCTGGTGCACCCTTCAAAAACATGTCTGGCAGACTTGCATTATGGTTGATAGCTTGTTAGTTAACATTATACACCAAGTGTATAATGTTAATTTTTAACTTTTTAGAAAATCAATGTTTTTTACACATTTTTCAAAACTAACACTATGTTGTGACAGAATAATGAGACAGATTATCTGTGAAAAAAATTGAGGCCCTTTTCCTTCTCCCTCTGGACCTGCTTTCATCTGAACAAATACATTACTCTGTCAGAAACAACCAATCAGAGCTAGGAGGAGAGTCTTGTGTACGCGCTGCTCGCATACTTTCATGATGCAGCCTGAAAGCTGCTTTTATAAAAACTTAACATACAATGTCGTGACTGTATGTTAAGTGACAAACTGTGAAAAGATTAATCTCCTCCACCTCCTCCTTGAGCTATGCTGTCTGAAGCAAAGTACAGCTCCCGACCAAAAACAACCAATCAGAGCCAGGAGAATTGTAATGCCACTCTACCTCATGTACTTGCTGTAAATGTCAAAAAAATACCTGCAAGGTTAGATAAGAAAATAGAGAGGTGAAATATGAAAACAGCAAGTCATCACTGTGTCACAATCTGCAGTAAGTTGCAGTGTTAAGGTATTAAACAAAAATTCATATGTTGAGAAACTCCTCAGTGTGCTACATAAGCAGACATTGTTTTTATAACTAAAAATAATTCAGATGTTCTTTATGCTTAGCATTGATAAAAAAAAATTAGACACAATATTACTCTATTGTCTAATTTGTTGTAGCTATACAAACACAACAGTTAAACAGTTTTACATGATTTCCATGGGGCCATCGGATTACTTCTGTTTTAAACTGACAGCAGATGAATAAATTTGAGGCTCAGCTGTGTCTGATGGATTAAGACTTTTAAAAGGTGTGCACACTGGAGATTCAAACTAGCTTTTACTAATTTTATCCTTAGTTTTGAGGACATAATCATCAAGCTGTTCTAAGCCTTCTGCTTTAAAACAGAGCTTCTAACAAACAAAAGTGTGGTTTGTGGAGCTAAATTTATGACACAATTATAGCTGCACTCTCAATTTCCCAAAGTCAGTTCAGCAAATTTGTTGACAGTGTTGATTCATTTATAATCCTATTCAATTACTGCAACTTGCAACTAAAGCAGACAGCTGAGCAAGAATGACTTATATCTTATGAAATCCAATTAAAGTTGGTTATATTGGACAATTAGTCCCTTTTAATTCCTGTTTTAAGCAACAAATACGTTTTCTATCTATCTATGAAAATATATATGTATATATATTTACATAGATAGATAGATATATATATAAACTAATTTAACATACAAAGAAGCAAAGTACTATAAATCAAATCGATACAATCGTGTTAAAACTCAAACGGTGCAAACATTAAATTCTTTTATGTATGCTGATTGTCTGCAAATGTATGCTGATTTACCAAATCAGCATACATTTGGTCAGCTCTCTTCTATGGCCTGAACATGACAAGAAAGTTTCCTCAATATCAAATCTGAGCGTCCTGCCAGCAACGCCAAATGTTATACTCCACCGAGCCAGGAGGTAATAATCAGCAACGAGAATAAAGTCAATGAACGATATTAAACTTTATAGATTCATTGTCAATCCAATAACATTCGACACCATTTCGGGTGGACAAACCCACGTAAAACACTGCAGTTGTTCCCTGCAAATTTATGATGCACTCGATTCACTGCAGAACAATTACATGCAATCTAAACCCAAGATAAGACTCCAAGCAGGATCGGGTCTCAGATATTTAAGATTAACAGAGACATGGAATATTAGAGTAGTTCAGAGAAGTGACCTGTAAACAAAACTAATAATAAAATAATTGTAGAAAGTCTACCTGCAGCGTCAAACAACCCCACATCCAGACAATGTTACTAACCGGGAACGTCACTAAAATTGTGTGTTCCTGTATAAAGACAACACATCAGGACATGCTAAATTATTAAAACAATCAGTTTAAAATAGTTTCTCTCCAAACCTACCACAATTGACCAACAATTGAATGGTGGGCAGCAACCCTGCCAGCTTCCCTCTTATGAAAGCTTAGACCATAAGGAGGGTGCGACGCCCTAAGGTACCACCTGTTACAAGTGCAAGTACATATTTTCTTGCAAAAATGTTGTGGAGTAAAACTAAAAATCACTAGAAATGTAAATAATGAAGTAAAGATATGCCAAAATTCAACTTAAGTACAGCAATAATGTACAGTATTTCTACTTTGCTACATTACAACACATATATAGTCTAATAATCTTCATAACTGTTCCATCTCCTTGTCAAAATGAGAAATAATTTTAACAATGAAAATACACTAAATTGATATGTAAAAACTCAAAATACTAAATTGCTTCATAGCCTTTAGGAAACTACTTAAAAGTGAAGCTATTTAAAGTGTTTGATTCTTCAAGAGCAGGATTCTTGAGTCACAGAAAGGTTATACAAAGTTTAGCAGTTTTTATAGAGTAGAGGAAAAATATGGACCAATAATGCCTGGGGTCCAAATCTATGGGGCATCATTATCTGGGGTTGCCTCACTTGGTCAGGTTGAGCTTTCAAAATGATATGTCAGGTGTCAACATGAATCTACTGAATGACCAGGTTTTACCATCAACATATTGCTTGTTCCCTGATGGCATGGACACACCAGGATGACTGTGCCAAAGTTCATCAGCTCAGAAAGGGAAAGATTTGTTTAGAGAGCATGAAACCTTATTTTCACACATAATTTCGTAATAAAACAATCCACCCACTGAGAATCTTATTTAACACACTGGAAGAGACATTAAATTGTTCAAGTCTTCAGTTAAAAGTTGGAGAGCTAGACAAAAATAGAAAAGACACTCTGAAAGTAATAAATGTGACATGAATTAGGTGACTGGAATAATGTTTGCAATAATCAGATCAATCAAATCAAAAGCAGAGACTGCACCACAAGTCTCTTAATGAGTTTAAAACGTAGAAACTACACTCTGAGCAGCTGGATTATGGATGGACTGATACAGAATGATGGGCAGAAGCTTTTTTTTTTGATGGACTTGAATTCTGGTTAAAAAAAAATTAAAAATTAAAAACACCCATGTATAACACCTATTTTCATCTTCTGAATACACTGAAAAACTATGGTCCTTGTAATTATCTGGGAAAATCTCATAACTGTGCTATTTGGCATCAGGGACAATTGAAATAATGTGGTTTGAAGAAAAAAGAAAACATTTTTCATTTTATTAAAATAAATTTTTTGAAGGAGAAAGGGGCATGCATTTTTTTAGACTTTAAAATTTAAGCAAAAGATATCAATATATGCTAAATTTGTTTTGTCTTTTTTGTTGACAAACATGTCAAGGTTATTTGACTGATCTCAAAAACTGTTGATCCAATCACTTGGGTATCTTTTTCATAGCTAAGTGGAGCTCTATTTAAGGAAACATTTAGCCCATAAGAGAATAATCACTGCTGTTGCACAGAAATCTGAAAGCACAAAGGGATCTACAGTAGACACATATCTATCTGCATTATAAACCTTTTCTCAATAGTACATTTTTTAATCTACCTCACAGTGGCAGATGTATTTCTGGGGACTTGAGGAAGATTGTTCTTACAAGTGCAACGTGGATCAAAAGCTTGATCCCGGAGTGTTGTCAGAGATCAAAGACAAGGTTCTGGAGTTTTGGCTTTCATCAGCTAGAGCAGAGGTCTCAAACTCCAGTCCTCGAGGGCCGCTGTCCTACAGTTTTTAGATGTGCCACAGGTACAAAACACTAGAATGAAATGGCTTAATTACCTCCTCCGTGTGTAGATCAGTTCTCCAGAGCCTTGCTAATGACCTAATTATTCTGTTCAGGTGTGGTGCAGCAGAGGCACATCTAAAAGTTGCAGGACTGCAACCCTCGAGGACTGGAGTTTGAGACCCCTGAGCTAGAGCTTTGCCCTTGTGTGAATATTACAAAGAAAGTCTTACCAGGATCACACCAGTAATTACTAATTAGAGATATAATTAGTAATTTCATTTAATTTTTATTTTAACTTGAAAATGACAAAGGTAAAAAGTGTACTAAAAATTAATCAATGAAATCATATATTGCTTTACAACAGGCCTGGCTAAAAATGATGGTGTCAGGATCTTGAGGAGTTTTAGGTCTTGTTTCTAGGTTTGCAGTTTTGTGTTGTTTGCCTTATTTTTTTTATTTTTTTTTAGCTCAGGCTTGTTTCTATCTTACTTTAACTCAGTCTGATCTACCAAGAAAATAACCCTGTTTCGACCGGGAGACCTGAAAGAGGTGCAGTTATGCTTTGAGGCTGCTTTTCTCCATCTGGCACAGGATGTCTTGAGCTTCCAAGACTATCAAGAGATCCTGGAGATAAGGATGGACTTTCTGCCTAATTTCAGTAATCTTGGTATTAGTCTCAGATCTTGGGTCTTTCCAACATTTTAATGACTGCTACATTCAACAGAGTGACTAAAATAAAAACATTCAACTATTTTGAAGTGGCCTTCAGTGAACATAAATGTAGGAGTACCAAATACTATTACACATCACATGCTGGAAGACATTTCTCTTCAATGTTGGTTTTACAAATATATGTCAGACCTTTTGGAAAGAACAGGCTATTGATCTGAAGTTCAGCTGTGCCCATTAATAGTAGATTTCTGCCAGTGCAAAGCAAAACCTGCTCTACATATAATGTGCCAACTGTGACACTGTTTGATGGCAAATTTAATAAACATTTACATGCTGTAAAGCAAAACTTGTAATTCAGAAGATTTTTATAATTATTTACGTCTGTGGGAAATGTCCAAGATGACACACCAAGCTTTCTGTTTACCGGGAATGTTTTTTTTCCCCATTTTTATTTCTCTCAGTGTTATGCTAAAAGAATCAATGAGTTCAGTATTTGTAGATCCTCAGAGATATGAAAATACATGTTGACCACAATCAAAATATTTTTATGACTTCACCAGTTTCCTTACAATTTTTCCTTTCAACTGTCTAGTGGACTGATTAAATTACAAAACCAAAGCCTGTGGAAAAACACAAAAATTGCAGTAGAGTTGCAGTCATTTACCCCTTTCCATATTGTATGCAGCCTCAAATACGGTTTCCCATCTTTTCTGAAATTGCTTTTCCCAAACAGTGAGCAAATAAGCACCTTTTCCTTCCTCTCAGCTTTTGAAGAAAACTTGTTTTCATCCTTTTAAAACGCAGAGTTGACTAGAGATACAAAATTATTTTTATAGTAATAGAAGAGGGACAGACTGAGTCAGAAGAGGCAGCGTAGTGTAACAGGCCTGACTGTTGCAGGGTTTTCTTTGTGGAGTCTGCATTTTATCCCCACACATGTCTGGGTTTCTTTGGAGGGTTACTCTGCATTTCTCACAATTCAGAAGATGCATGTCTTCTGAAATTTTGATTAAAATTTAGACTTGGAAGCAAACGTGGGCATACTTGGTTGTATTTCTTTATTAGGACCCATTGATGGACAGATAGCCTTTTCATGGTGTTTCATTGTTTTAAACCTATAATGGCTAGAAAACTCAAATCTCTTCCATGACTTTAAAGTGAATAAAGCAAATATTTTGTGTAGTAAACTCTATGCAGAGAATAACCTCACGCCAAAAAGTTTCAGTGTCAAGCTGTCTTTCCATTTACAGAAACTTTGACAGGTTCAGTTACCATAAAGAAAGAAATCTTAGAAACAAAATAAAGCAGCCACAGCATCCATCTCACTAGAACACAGGGAAAATTCTAGTATCAGCAGCTGAATTCATACTGGAACAGGCATTATTTTTCTATTGAAAAAACTACGAAACAGAGAACTACACCATAGAATTTTAGGAGAAGGAAATTATACATGCAGGCCAGCAGAAGTGTAAATGCATTATTTTAGGTAGAGCAATACAACACCCATATGCGAGAACCTGTTATCCTGGCCCTTAACTGAATATGGAAGTTCATAATATAATAATTAAGACCATAATCATAATTCCACATTACATTAACTTCATGTAATGTCAACTTCTTAGAGCCACAGAAGAAGACTGTCCAAAAATAAATCTTGGTCTCAAGATATCCTCAAAGTATATTTGTTAGCATTTGTTAGCCCGAGACTTTTCAAAAGAAAAATAATAATTACTAAAATGATTAGTTTGGTGGGAATTCACAATTAGCTCATTAATATCCAAACATATGCAGGATTAGGATCTCAGTTTTAGCTAGGAATTTAAAATACACACAGAAGAAATGCAGAGACATGTGACCTTCAACAATTTAATCATGATAATGAAAATGTAAAGGTCATGAAGCTGGTATTCAGCCTTTAATAAAAAACAATAGAATGATATTGATAAAAAAAAGCAAATAGAAAGGATGCGTAATTAATCTTCAGGTTGATTAAGCTTGTGTGGTAATTCATAGAGTATTGGGCAATTTGATGAAAATCTAGCTTACTCTAATGCAGGAATTCTCAAACTTTATTTTTATGTATATGACTTACAATCAAATCTAATTACCATTTCAGGCATAGCATCGTAGGCACTTTGTCAGGAATTGTTTTTGTGACCCTAAGACATCTGATAGTAAAGCTTTGGTTGCACTGAAGTTGAATGATAAATTTCAACTGAAACTTTGTCCACTTAAGGCCTCAATAAAAAAAGACTTTCTTTACACACAAGGATAAATAAAATACATTTAACTTGAAGTTGCAACATCGTATTACACTAATACGGGACATAAGAAGAAGTTTGGTGTTGAGGATATTTTAATAATCAAGTGACATGAGGGAAACAGGACATGGCATGAGGGTGAGAGCAACAGAAGATTTCAGGAGTTAACAATGAAATCCATCCGTCCATCGTCTATACAAGTTTGTTTGTGCAGGGTCGAGGGAAAGGGCTGGGGGGTCATCTCCACAGGTCAATGAACGAGAGGGTTATAGATAAAAAACAATTCAGTTATTTATATTTATATGTACTATAAGTGCTGTCTTAAATTACATCTACAGGTTTGCCACCAGTTAACTAAAATATTTATCAATCTTACATTATTTAGAGAAATAGTAGTAATAGAGCAAACTTCTAAATTTGAAGAAAGTAATTAAAATCAGAGAGGTCGTTTCTCTTTAGTCTGCCACACTGCAAATAGAAATATTTTTCAAAATCCTAACTAATGTGTAAACAAGACACATTTAGTCTAGCTTAACATAAGACAGTAATAAAATAATTTGGGTGTATTTTTAAACATTATAAGCACAAGGATTCTACCGTGCTTTTCTCTATTGAACAGCCCACTCGCATAGAAAAAGAACCTAACCATATTTCTGTAACAAAAAAGTCCTTTTTTTGAGCAGATTATGTTTGAGGTCAAGATGGCCTATACCTGCCTCACATATTTGCCATATTATATTCATAAAACTGCTTTGACAGTCCAAAGGAGTAGGCTGTCATGCATGATCTCCCCTCGCCTGCTAAATACTACTGTGTGTACACAACCTTCCTGGCAGCACTGACAAGTGAGCTCATTAAACCCGTCTTCCTCTTGATGAGCGGGCAAAGCAGCTCACCAGAATAACAGATATGTCCTTGACATACAAAAATTTGTTTTCGTGAAACAGCTGCTAAATTCTCAAATCTGCCTCACTAACTTGTCCCACTGGATCTTGTCTAATACTGGTTACATGGTTGTGTGATGGGAGTACTGAGTCAGTTAAAAGAACCTCTATTCTGACGCATTCTCTCACTAAACAGCTGGAAATGAAAAATAAAGGACCACGACAAACAACAGACAAGAGGGACTTGTTAAAAATAGTTCTAACTCTAGCCATGGCGAATTTAGTCATAAACAGACATCTTTAGGCATATATGTTTACATAAAGCTATTTTCTTAACACGCAACATCGCAAAGTGAGTGGTGAGCTAAATGACACATATAAGTTACTAATTTTGCTGAATTATCAAGAGGTGTCTGACCTTTGTAAATTACCTCTCATCACCAGTCGTTCTGGGCAAACCTCAATATAAAAAGTCATCAATCTGTTCATTAAAGCTGCAGTAGGTTGAAAGGATATGTATTTTTAGTTAAAACATGAGACATGTATCTGAAAAAGTCTAACTCCTCCCTATGGTCCTGAAGGTTTAACAATATATTTGAAAACTAACAAGTCCCTGTGTTTGGTTTCACCAACAGAATACAGGGTTTTACAAATCTGATGTGTGTGAAATATTCTGGTGCAGGTTTGATTCTCCCAGTTCATGTCATACATGTCCAATGTGGTCCTGCTGGTTCTTTTTTGTATTTTCACAATGAAATTAAAGGCTTCACAAATCTAGAAACATGTTTTAAAGTATTTCTATTCTGTATTGAGTAGTCTAAATGGGGTTTGATTGGTCTATGTATGTTTGAATGGAGTTCACAGAGTTCAAGTTTGAATTAACTTGGACTAATGCTGTCCACGTTAGGAAGATCCAAAGCACATACTAACTTTATTGTTACTAATGGCTTGCCTTCCATCTGCATGTACTTGAAGCTGGATAGCCCGATGGGATGGAAGATATGCTACTGAGCAATTTAATGTGCAGAAAAAGGTGAGTGCTGAGCTACATCTTAGTCTGCAAAATCTGTAAAAAAAAAAAAAAGAGAGCGAGAGAGAGAAATAGGACTTTGTGGCTACAATGAGTCGACAGGTTCTCGTAATCTGGGGATATTCTGATATGACAGGATCTGAGAAAGGAGCTTTTTCATCTGGGAGAGGGTCAAACCCTTTACTTTAGCTGATTCAGCACCTGCAGGATATTAATGACAAGTTTGCCCAGAGGAAGAATCACCATGCTGTGATACCCCAGCTTTGGTGAGTGAAACAAAGCTTTTATTGGTGTGATTTGACTGTGCATTTCTGTTGAAGGTACCAACAGAGTCAACAGAGATATTTTAGATGAACACTGTTGTGAAGGGAGCAGTCTGTTAAATTATGAGCCAATTAAGAACTCCGGAGATAGTAGTTATAAACATCATCTCAGAGAAATCCTAAAGTTTAATATTATTATTGGAGATTGATGCTTGCCTCTTTTTTTGTGAAAACAACAATGCATAAGTTGTATTGTAGTCTGTTGTTAGGATGATTACTGGCCACTATTAGTGAATCTGTCTTTACCTAAACCTGACGCATTAAATTGTGTCATGTTTACAGTACACCTTCACATCAGGGAATCATAGCAGTTCCTTTTAATATGTTTATTAATAGGAAGATAATAAATACATCTTCCTTTTCTTGTCCATAACATTACTGAAAGGTTGACAAGACAGTATTGTTATGGCAGAATAGCACATTTATTGCAATGTGTATTCTTCTGGATAGAAATGTAAACTCTCTCTGCCTTTTGAGTTTTTCAAAATATGTGGATTTACATGAACCAATGTGTGTGTAGATGCTTAGTCTTGATGCTTATATAATGATGTCGTCACTGTTTAAATGTTCTGAGGTGGGGTTAGTGTGATACTGTACAATTAACTTTATTGATGTGCTATTCAATTTCTTTTACAGATAAGCCATACAATTTATTTATTCTGACAAACTTTGCAATTTATGAGTGAGTCATTGTTAGCCCCACACACTTATGCCCCACTAACAATTTAAAAGTGGTGGAAGCTTCTTCGGTGCTTAGGTAATCGAGTGCTGTCAGCCCAACATCTTCATTAACAGACTCCATCAGTACAAGAGGGTAAAACCTTAAGAACCACTTCCTTTTTACATGTCAAAATAAGACCCTTAAATAGTGGGTGTCAAGTTTACAGTACACCTTCACATACGGGAATCATAATAATTGCTAGTTCTCAGACTGCAACATCTCTTTACACCCCTAGCACTATAAACAATCCAGCCAGCTGAAATGAATAAAATTGAAGATTATCAAAGGAGCTTAACATCAACCAACCTTGAAATTTTAGTAGTATTCATATTTGTAATAGAATAATAAAAATCTATTTTATTGTTGTTTTAGGCACAATGTTTAAATATAAATAGCCAGTGTAAATTCTGGCTAAATGTGAATAATGAACTTAAAAATGTAAAACACAGAAAAACCTAAAGATTAACGCACTTAATTTAAATCCACCATTTGAATCTCAACATGAATAGCAGTGCAATTGAACTGCACTCTTGTCAGAGCTGAGTTGTATAATCATTACACTCAAGTTCAAGTTAACAAATAAAACATGTTTCCAGGCAAATGGAGCAAACGCAAATAAAAATATCAAAATTAATTTCTAAGCAGCATTAAAATGATGACAATGTCTTCATTTATATTATATTCATACATTTAGAAATGCAGGGCAAATCAGATATGACCAAAGATTACTTTTACACCTCTCAACTTGTTTTTCTTAACTCTTTGTTTAATGTCTTGTCTTGCTAGAGACAAGCAGATGAGGAAACTGACAAAGCTGATTACAGATGAAATAAATCTCAAATGGATCACAATTTTCAAAGAAGGGTTGAAGAAGAAATTACTCAGAAATAACTTATGGGAGCTGGAATCTGAAAGAGGCAGTGTTATGTATTATAAGGTAACTATGTTACCTTCAGATGTTATAGAAATGCTGTATATGTCAAACATACCTCATAAGAAATTGGACTTCACAATTGGACGCTTTGAAATAACTGTCTCTTTAAGAAGATCTTGCTCTTTATTTCCAACACTCCAGGTATGTTTTTGATGAGGGAATAACATTATAATATGAATATAAAGCTAAAAAAAAGTCAGTTTTACAGATTATCCTCCAACTTCTTTCAGGACACCAAACAGTAAAGAGGCAGAGCATTTCATTTCAGCCAGGAGTAACTTGTAGAGGTTGGCATTGGCTTTAGGTTTCATGGATATTGGAGGTTTTTTTAAAAACTGTGGTATTAAAGTCCTTCTAATAAGATGCTAGTCACAGAACCAACATGACAATATGTCTCCTGCTGTGTGAAGCCCACAGTACTGACCTTTGTCCTTTAGTTCCTGAACTTGCCAGCTTGCCAAATGAAGGCTGCTACATTTCTCTTGCTTACAAGGAAGACAAATTAAACTGAATATATTTTCAACAACAAAGAACATAGTTATGGTGTGAAAACCAAATGAGAACCAGTCATACTTTTACTGAGGTAATGCTGTTAAAAAATAAGGTGGGATATATTGTACCAATAAGACATATTTTGTGTGTTGACCAATTGAAATACTAGCAATAGTTTGAAGAATAGTCTTAAACAAAAGCAATGTAATCATTATATGTTTTTAAATCTATGAAACAGATGGATTTTTATTTAAGGTAATTATAGGCTTTATTTATTGATATCAAATAGATTTTAATGTCTAGCGGAAAATGATGTCTACATCAAGCAATAAAGAATATACATGGGTAGAGGCAGGACATAAGGGATTTCCCTGTTTTTTTTTTTTACTAGAGTAGAACTTATTCTATTAATTTATAAACCTATTATCTTTCAAGAGGCTAAATAAAATGTAATTACTCCAGATAAATATGAAAAACAGCCAACATGGAGCAAAAAGAACTTCAAGCCAAATTTGGCGAATATTTCCATCTTCCTTTAATGGGCAGTCAGAAGAACAAGGCTTTTCAGAAAAATCTTACTATAAAGTTCAACAAGCCCCAACGGGCACTGTTGGTAAAAATACCCACTCATGAGTAGGCGGAGAGTTATCAGTTTGTAAAAGTGTGAAAATCTGCTTTTCAATTAACTTTGTGTTTCTTAAAATATTAAATCATGGCACACTGTTGCAAGACCCAGTGGAATTATTACATAAACCCAGGGGATTTATGCAATGTGGAGGCTACGGCTGACAGAAGAAAAATTTATGGTTCACAGAAATATTTATGGAACCGGTGGCTCCAACCACTTCACTAATCTATAACCCTTTCAAAGACCGCCACCAACTCATGCTGTCAGATGCTATCCTGCTCCTTTTGCTGATGTTTGTTTGAATGCATGACATCAGAGTGCTACACTGACACTAAACTGACAGAACAGGAAATGTCAGTCCACAGCTACATTTTTAATACTGTACACAGAATAACTTGCACTGAAAATGTTGGTTGGTTCTTTTGGCTCTCGAGATATAAAGCCAGTTCAATAAATACAAATGCTACACTTCTTTTTTCAAGCAACATATGTTAAAAGTAATACATTTTTACAAGTTTTTAGTTGTTACTAAAACTTGTAACTTAATATTATTGCATTAAGTTGCTTGGAGCTCCAGATTTCTCTTCACCTCTTAATTTCATTAGGAGACAAGGATGACCTGAGTTCATACGAAATGAGTTTTAATTTAGAATTTTTTTGACAAAGTCAGAATGGTCTAGTGCTGCAGGTCCAGTTAGCAAATGGCCAATGCTCAAATTTGAGCTGTAATAGCCCCTAGTTTATTCATAATCTGGTTTAGTCCAATTTATGATATCTGTTTCTATTCTTTCACTCAATGCTTAAGGTGTAGTCTGTCTAACATAATTCCCTTTCGTTTAGTCTACTTCATGTTGCCAGATAGGTTTTATTTAATTGTTGCTGTGTAGTTATTCCTCTGTGCGGGTGTAATCACGCCTGTTTGTTGCTAGTGAAATTGATCTTATGACCAATTCCACATCCAAAGATGTTGGCAATTACAGTTTACCCATATATTACAAATATTATTTTCTGCAGTATAGAGAAACCTTATCCTATAATCACCCTTAAGTTGAATGTGTTACATTTGTTGCTAACTAGTGCTAATAATGTACTAGTAGGTAGCAAGATATTTGTATTTTGTGCCACAATGCTTTCAACTTATCATAAAATAAATGATCAAATACTGAAGAAATTCCGGCAATCTTTTTTATCCCCCCCCAAAAATAGTAAGCTTTTTAATAGTGAACTGGACTGTCAAATATCAGACTTTGACTTGATTGTGTCATTTGTCTCGGACAAGAACGACCTTTGATCAGTACACTGGCTTTGAAATGCAAATGAAAAGCTCCCACACGTTAGATGTAAGGCAGGTCAAGTAGAGAAAGCAGGTTAAGCCTCTCAAACACTTTCTCTGAAATGATGAACAGCTGCAGACACTTGCTTAGTTGATGCTTCAGGTGATAAAACCTACTTAAATGTGAAGTAGCAGGATGTCTATGCTACTCTAGTTGTTGACTTTGGGCCCCAAGTATGAACTCTTCGCTTTGCTGTAACTTCTCTTAGCATGCAATACCAACCTTGTAGAAGCTGGGAAATGAACAAGCCTCTTATCGCCAGATTAATCATGCATGAGTGGTGCATGCATTGTGTATTCAAGAGAGAAAGGAAAATGGCATCTTTAATAACAAGACAATATTAATGTCTAAGATGTTTAAAAAAAAAAACCCAGACATTTCTTTGCTGCTGTGTGTTGGGGAAGCAGCATCAGAGCCAGCAACTCTAATAGACTAGACAAAATCATCAGGAAAGCTGGCTCTGTATTGGGACTAAGGCTGGAGTCCCTGGAAACTGTGGTGGAGAGGAGGACACTGAAGAAGGTTCTGTCTATTATGGACAATAAACAGCAGCCTCTCCACCACATAGTGGACAGACAGCGGAGCACCTTCTCACATAGGCTGCTCCAGCTCCGCTGTCATAGGGACAGATACAGGAGATCCTTCCTGCCACATGCCATCTCACTGTACAATAAAAGCTAAATCATTGTTCTGCACTAATCAGTCCAATTTTGCACAACTGCACTGTGGCACACTTGCTGTACATATATTTACATATACATACTGTATCTGCATTTTTTGAATCTTTGCAAGGACTGCTCTAAGTTGCTTTTTATATTGTCAGCATGTTATTTTTATTTTTACTTTTTATTTTGTCTACAATTGCTACTGGTTGCTACCGGTGGTTGTTGTGTGTCTTGTCTCTATGCTGTAACTGCGAAGTAATTTCCCTGCTGGGATGAATAAAGTACTTCTATTCTATTTTCCTTTTACTCTATTCTTAATGTAATATCCTCACTAGTTTTAAAGGCATGGTATGAGAAGATTATACCATCTAGAACCTGATTCCAGAAACCAGAAAAAAATATCAGATATATACACCTATAATTCTTTGTCCTGGCAATTCTGAATGCATTATCCAGTAAATGTAATGTGTCTACCTAAGGTAGTAATATCCCAGGAATTTAACATTTTGTCATAAACTTTAGCATAAACTCTTTTATTGTTTCCTGATCAGTGCATCCCCACTGATGCAACAAACTTGGTAGTTTGTTGCACCAGGAACAAACTACCAAGCAATTTGAAGCACGTACATTCACACAAAGATGAAAATACAAACAAATCAAGTAAAAATAACAGATTGCACATTAAGAGTAAATTTACAGCATAAGAAAAAAATATTGTGCAGTTATTAAAAACAGTACAGTCAGATTCAGTGGATGATGTAATTTGTATACTAGCAAAAACAGAGGCCAGCATATTTGACACACAAGTTTTTATTAATTTATTTAGAACTTTTAACATGGAATAGGTGAATTATTATCACAAGTTCTAATTGATTAAAAAATTTAACTTTCAATACTGTTCTTCAAGCTGGACAAATTGCATATTTAAGACTTATATAATATAACTGTCTTAAATATGTTGTATTTTTGTTTTCAATTTAAGCTGTGATTTGCACTAAACGGTTAGGTTACATCCATGAACAAATCCATGCATTATCTAAACTGCCTATCCTTTTCAGGGTCACAGAAGGTTGGAGTACAGCCAAGTGCAAATTGAGCAAGAGGTGGAGAGCACTCTGGTAGGTCGCCAACATTTCACACCAGTAAAGCTATGAAACATTTAGATGTTTGTGTGTAATTTTATAGTGATGAACACAGAAAGGGGAATGAAAGAATGTACTATATTCTAAGCTGAAAAGCTTAGTTTTACATACACACACGTACATACTGAATATATTTATATACAGTATATTATATTTTTATATATATATATATATATATATATATATACATACACACACACAAACACCTACGTACATATCAACATGCATACCCACATACATGCACACCAAAGCTTAGACAGAGCCAGCATGACAGCTTGGACCTGTGAAGCAGAAAGTGATAAGCTCATCTCCAACTCCCTGTGGTGCCGAGAAAGGAGAGAAAAAAAACAAAGTAAAGGAGAGATCAAATGAGAAAAGGAAATTAGACCAGTGAAGCCAACAAAAGTGAGAGAGCAAGGTGTAAAAGAGAGCAAAGGAAGTTATATTTGAGAAAAAAAGAAAATAGCGCACCTCACATTTTAGCTTGCAGACATAAGCTAAAACAAGACAGAAATGTAGATTTGTAAATGCTTATATTTGAACTCAGCTGTGCAGTCGGAGCGGACATTTGACAAAAATATTTTTATGAGAGTCCTATTTGGCGTAAAAAAACCCAGAAATACTTGGTGCGTACAAAAAACTGAATTCAAGATCTAACTGCTCTTGTATCAGCACAAATAAATGTATAATCATAAATAATCCTTAGAAAATTTGCTTACCAAACACCTCCACCCCGCCCCCGCTCTTCACCAGCGACCAATTTTCTTGGCCATCGATTGGTGGTCCACATCAGCCAGCGAGAAGCAACTCTTCTTCCCTATGGATTTTCATGTCACAACGATGACTGACTGCAAATAATCACTCACCAATCATGGTCCACTTTCAGAGTGACCTTAGCCAAACACACTCCACTCTCTTCAGCAATAATATACTTTTATGGAGGACCAAGAGAATGGCCAAAATTTTTTAAACATGTTTCAGATCACAGTTCTTTCATAAAGTATAAAAAATTAACATGAGTTGAATTTTCAATGCAATAAAGAAGGCTTTTCTTGACTAATATGATAACTGTTAAGTGGAGATGGACTACTTTTTCTTTCCATTTTCACAAGTTTTTACTTATTGGTAAGAGGGTATTCTCAGTACAAGTAACCCACATTTACAATAATTATGATTTTTTTTCCCCCAAGGAAAATAAGAAGCTCCTAAAGCAAGTAGGTATCTTTAAAATGACTGTTTTTGTGTATATTGTGGTGAAATATTCATGCTACTTGAATATTTTCACAACTAATTTTATTTTGATTTTAGGTTATAGACTAACAATTACTGTATTGATGAATTCTGATTACTTATTTGTTCAGCTTTTGACTATAACTACAGCTTTCTATAAACCCAAAACGTTTGCCCATAATTCTTTGGAAAAAAGCAAAAAATTATGGGCAGTTGAAAGTGTATGCTTGGATCTGAACAATTTCAGTATAAATCTGGTTGCATGTCTACAGTGGCCCTCCTGTTGGAAGGTGGAGCTCCACCTGCATCGTAAATATTTTGGAGTCTGTAATTATTTCTGCAGCACAGCATAATTCTGCAATCATGTTTCCCAGTGGGGATTGTGTTTCTTTTGCAAAAAGGGCAAAAGATTCTATGTGGTCCCTTCATAGGTGTGCTTTTGGACACAACTGAAATTATTTTCTATCATGAAAGAAAGTAATTTCTTTCACAAATTATTTTCCTTTTAATTATTGTTCCATAAAATATAGTTATCTTGTAGACATGCATGAATTAATCAAAACAACACACTTGGTATGTTTTTAATCAGGGAATGATGTCATAACATAAGATGCAGCTATGAAACTTCTGAATAGCAGTGTTTCACATTTTTCCTTTCTGGAACCCAGTTTCAAAATGGATTGTTTCTGGTCTCCCAAAATGCTGAATCCATGTCGGCACACAGCCTAAATGACAAAAACACTCCAGGATGAGGGAATGTCATAACATGAGATGAAGCTCAAGAAAGTTGATTTTGCATAATAGCTTTCCACCCCTGAATAATTATTATCAGGTGCTTCTGGCTTTATTTTCTTCCCCCCACTTTATTGCATTAACCTAGACTTTTTTAGCGTGTGTATTATGGAGCCCACTAGAGCAAATAAAGTGTTTTTAGAGGTAAGGAAAATTGTGCTTCCTTACAGGTCAATATGTCCACATTCTAACTCGCCTCCTTTAAAATTCTATTCAAAGAAAATTTTTATTGTGACACTATGGTGTGATTAGATTTGCATCAATTGGCATTAATTTGAATTACAATAAATAATGAACAAGAAATACAATTTCAGTTTAATGTGGAAACGTATCGGAACATCTTGTGTTTTTAATTGACAGTAGAAATGCAGAAATGTTGTTGCATTGCTTTGGGTTTTTTTTTCTGCTGTTCTGCTATAAACCACTAGTGTTTTGAAAATGTAAATAGTTTTTTAAAAATTGTTAAATGATATACAGTACAGACCAAAAGTTTGGACACACTTTCTAATTGAATTCAATGAGAAGGTGTGTCCAAATTTTTGGTCTGTACTGTATGTAAGTTACACCTCAACCTTCTTCTACATGTTAGAAGAACGTCTTTGTTAAAATCCTTAGTTGACTAGAATGTTTTATACCCATGTAAGGGCTATTTTAAATAATTTTAAAATCTTAAATTACCCTCTGTAGCTTTTTGTCATCATGATGCTGAAAATTCACTCGCGACAGTTTTTTTCTATTTATTGGTCTTCTCATAATGGATTGTATCCTAACCAGGGCTCCTAATACATTTTTTCTTAATGTGTTAAAAGAAAAAAAGTGAGGACAATATATTAGGTACATTTGTTCATGTAGACATAATAAGGGATGCATTATCACCTGAATGCAAACAAATTAATAATGCACCATATGTTTTCCAACACTGATTTATGTTGCATAATAAAGAAGGTAGGGGAATTGATTAATACATATTCTATTCAGTAACAGAATGTAGAAAAATTTAGCTTTCTTCTGCTTTACTGTAACTGCAAAAAAGTCCCATTGAAATTTAACTGACTAATAATTGTATTTTAACCCTAAAGGGTCTGTTTTAGGTTACTATTTTTCAGTTTTAAGTATGGCAGATTGAGTTGGTTTAGAGAGAGTCTACAAAAGTGAGAAAAGAGTAAACATGGTAAATAATGACTCCTCATTTCTTTATTTGAGAAATGAAAGTATAAAATCTTTTATACTATTGTCAAATATATCAGGTCTTGAATATTGGCTTTAAATACAGTTGTTGAAAGAAATATTTTTTATCACTATAATATTGGTTAGCACTATGCCTTCCATTCTCCACATTGCTGCAAAACTGTAGTTAGTGCACAGTGACAATTGAAGATTTTCGGGTCACAGGTAATTATGTAATTATTCACAGGCATATTTGACTTATGAATAAGTAACACTTGTTTTATAACCTCACTTATAATGATAAGATATTTGATTTTTTTTTTTTTTTTACTGACTCGTGTCTTCATCCATTTTAACTGAACATGAATATCTGTAATCACAGCTGTTGCAGAAAACATATTTTTGTTGAACATATTTGGGGAGAAATACAAATAGAATGAAAATGATGCATCCTCCTAGAACACTTTTGCAAATAAAAATCTGGAACTTAAAGCATTCACTCTGTGTTGCTGTATTATATTAAATCCCAGTAAAATACAGTTATAGCTGCAATGTTTCAAAATTTGAAGGCTTATAAATACAATTGCTGAGCATTGCGAAGAAGTTTTCAGCTTTTTGAAAATATGTTGGTAAAATACTTTTCGAAAGTCAAACTATGGTCAACTTTCATATTTGTCATATGCTTCTAGAAAGAAACGGCAAGACCTTGCCTTTGCTTGAAGCTGTGTGTGACAAAATGTCTATAATTCAAACAAAAATGTGATCCTTGCAAGGTAGGAATGTGTAGATTAAGGTGGCCAAACATCCTCCTCTCCCCAGACATATCCCACTTCTCACATTCTGTCCAAGGCATCCAGAGGACTTTCTTTGATTGATGAAAATGCCCTGGTTTTCATAGTTTTTTAGTGGACCAATAGGCATACTTAAGTGGACAACCTTTCATTTATGCGACATCCTCCCTGTCCCGAGCTGGTGCCAAATGGGTGGTTTTTATCCATCCATAAACAGAACAGAGTGTGGGCTGCATTGCAGCTGATATCTACAAGATGCTTTACGAACAAAGCAGAAAATGTTTCATACCATACCGGTTGAAACAAATAAGTGGTAGTGTATACCATGCACATAGCTGGCATATGCATTTCTGTGTGTGACAAAGGTGTCAAAGACTTCAAAGGCCACATGGACACAAACTATAATTACGTAATTTTTGTCCAGGTTGACTCAAAAAGTGAGCTATTACATAACTGTTATGGTTGTATTTACCAATATCAGACATATACATATATATAAATCCCTCCACTTTACACGCTGTCTGGATCACTATCACATGACTGAACACAATACCACATGCCCAGCCTCTTTTCCCCTCCTGAACAACATAAACAAATGGTAATAAGATGGAAAAGATATCAGTTGTTTACTTCAGAGCAGTCTTGCATATCAAACCAAAACCAATATGTTCATAGAATGCCTTATAATGGCCAATACTCATGCTGATTGTTTCATTGAAGTTTTTCAGGAGTGGGTCAAGTGTTCTCTTATAGATTAAAATACGGTCCTACTAATGTAGATCCAACAGCTTTTTAAATTAAAAGATTTTATTTAGAAAATCAAAAGTCACGCTTGAGAATTGAATAGCTCTTGGGAAAATGTGTGTGCTATTTGAGTATGTAAATAGAAGTGACTTGACACAAGTTGATGACTTGTTTTTACTGCTTAGTTACTTATATGTAAATGAAAATGAAACTTTTTATGCACTCAATACAGTTTATGACAAGGTCATGTTTTATGGTCTTCCTTCTGTTTATCTGCCAGCTCAGCAGTCAGTGGCACTTAAAGGAAAATACAATTTCTTAGTCACTGCAGAGCAGTTGATATTTGACTACAACACAGTAAACAGTATGAAAACGCCTCTGGCAAACTCCTCAAACTAAATATAGAAGAATTATATTTCTAATCTGAGGGATTTATGATGACTCACTGGTATACAGTCATACAAATGAGGCAACTTTATTTTGCCCTTCATTTTAAATCAAATCAGAATTACTTACATCATACCACAAACTAATGTCACCTTTGTTTCAAAACAACAATTAAAAAAAAAATACTTCTTGGCTTTCTGTACATGCCAATAAATAGTTGTGGGACTGACGCAAAGCTTAAGATATTTCTTCTTATAGATGTATTTGTTACTGATCTAATTAGCCTAATACACATTTTCAGCCAACATCTGGCAGTCTGACACGTCACAAGGATACAACATTTCAAGTCTGCACATTAACATATAAACTTTTTTTGTATCTTGACAAATCTTCTTAATGTGTGCCAGTATAAAGTAATGCAAGTCCCATTTTCTTTGAAAAAAAAAAAAAGAAATCTGAAATAATAATCAAGATCAACATGTGAAGGTCTGACAATGATTTATGTTAACATGTGATCTTGTGTAACATATTTATTCCCGTAATGTTAAACTGTAAGAATAACTTATTTTTATAAATGAACTTGCATACAAAGGAAGGCACAATAATATGCAGCAATAGCCTGCATTCATTTCTTCCACTCTTGTTCATTTGATTGGTAGCAGTTTTTATTGAAAGGTACAATATGCTGCAATATGTTGCAGTGTTGATGAGCTTTCAACCACTTAACGATGGTTTCTGAAAGAAATTAGTTTTCATTTCCAATGTTTTATTGGTAAAATCCAATAGATTTCTCATTAATCAGCTTCTATTCAGGTTAGATTACCATTCAGTTCCGCTGCAGTAAATCTTGTAAAGATGCTTTAAATTGAAAATCAAATGTTCAACATCGACAGAAACCAAGAGAAATGAGACTCTGAAGCTGCCATTATGCTTGATGGCAGCCAGCGAGTTATGGGTGGAGTTGTTTCAAACTCTCACAAAGATCCAAAATTTGAAACTTGGATTTTCCATCCATCCATCCATCCATTTTCTGTTCACCCTTGTCCCTGTTACGGTCACTGACCTCTAGGGGCTCTCTTTATGAGAGAGCTTCTTCTTTGTGTTTCAGTTCCACCTGGCCGCCACAGGTGTAATGTGTTGGAGCTCGTCAGCCACCCCATAAAGAGCTCCAAACCTGAGATGTCAGATCCCTTTTTTTTTTCCCTGGGCCTTGATCTGGTGTGATTATGTCGGTGAACTGACTTTGTTTGAGACTTTGGATAATTTTGCTGTGAGCATTTGTGTGAAGCTTCAAGTGGTTATAATTTTGTTTTTCTTCGCCGTGGAAGCTGGTAGGGGTTCTCTGCCATTTTGTTTAACTGTTTTTCTCCTGTTTCTTGGTTAGCCAGGGAGTTCAGGTTTTGTACTTTATTTTCAGTTTCTCTTCTAGAAAGTGTTTTTATTTTATAATTAAAAGGGGGATGTTTTGTTTGTTGTTTTGGCCTTGGAGACCCTGAAGCTTAAAGCTTCCCTGTGCATGTTTATTGTGACTTAGTTTTTATGTTGAACTATCAATTAAACTATCTTTTTTTCGACTGAATCCAACTGCTCCAGATATTTTATTTTGTGTTACATCCAGTGCCAGTATTTACCCTTGGTGGTCTTGGGGGGGGGTTGTAACATAAGTGGGGGCTCGTCCGGGATTATTTTTGAAAATGGCACAGTTTAATTTGGAGGAGTTTTTAGGTAATCCTTCCGTACAACAGTTGGATGTTTGTAGAAAAGATGATTTATTTGAAATTGCTTCATATTTTGGTATCAATGTTTCAAAGTCTTTGCTCAAACATGAACTAAAATCTCTTATCATTAGTAGCTTGGTTGAAAAAGGAGTTCTGTCTGTGGAAATGGATAAAGAGGACACCACCTGTTCTGAATCTGCTGATCAGCCTGAGGTCTATGCTGAGGAGGGAGTGAAGACACCACCTTTTGTTGCCAAACCAGAGGGGGAAAAACCACCAGCCTCTCTCCCACGGTTTGAGCCTTTCTCTGTTGAATCCTCAAATCCTAGTGTTGAGGCACGTCTAGAGGTACGTCTAGTTCGTCTAGAACTTGAAGCTAAAGAAAGGGAACGGAAGGATGAATTTGAGTTCCAGCTTAAATGCAGAAGACTTGAAGCTGAAACTGCCATTAAAATGCGTCAGTTGGAGCTACAGTCTCATAAACTGACTGCTGCTACTACAGATTCTGTGGAAGATGAAGACAATATCAGTATTCCCTCAAATAAACCTTCCTCTTCTCCAGCAGCTTTTACGTTTGACATCAGCAAAAATATTGCCCTGGTCCCACCATTCCGGGAGACGGAGGTGGAGGCATATTTTAATGCATTTGAACGTATTGCTGTTGCCCTTCACTGGCCCACAGATGTCTGGTCCCTTTTGTTGCAGTGCAAACTTACTGGTAAGGCACAGGAAGTATGTGCAGCACTCACCATTGAAGACAGTCTAGTGTATGACAAAGTTAAAGCTGCCATACTCAGGGCATATGAGCTGGTGCCTGAGGCATACAGGCAGCGGTTTAGAGCCTTAAGAAAATCCTCTGCACAAACATTTGTTGAGTTTGCAAGAGAAAAAGGAATGTTATTTGACAGATGGTGCCAGGCAACTAAAACTTCTGATTTTACTTCATTACGTGAGTTGATATTATTGGAGGAGTACAAAAACTGCCTTCCAGATCGTACAGTTTTGTACTTGAATGAGCAGAAAGCTTCCACTTTACAAGAGGCAGCTGTACTGGCTGAAGAATTTGCCCTTACTCACAAAGATGTTTTTGTGGGTAAATTTGACCAACCTTCTCGTGACAAAACATGGAAAGATGTGCCACAATCTCAAGTTAAGAACACTCCAATTTCAAAAGGGGAGAGACAATGTTTTTATTGTCATAAAATGGGGCATATTGTTTCTGACTGTTTGGCCCTAAAACGTAAACAAGCACCCCAATCACCAAAACCAGCTAAAGGGGTTGGCCTAGTCAAGACTCAGAGATTTTCCCCACCACTCTCAAACATGAGTGAACCTGATGACTGTTTTAAGCCCTTCATTTTTGATGGTTTTGTCTCCCTAACAGGACGTCCTGAGGATGAGAAGTCAGTGAGGATACTGAGGGACACCGGTGGTTCCCAGTCGTTCATCCTGTCCAGTTTTCTGCCATTTAATGCTGATACCTCCTGTAATGCAAATACCATAGTGCAAGGAATTGGAATGGCCTATGTACCGGCACCTTTACATCATGTTCACCTAAAGTCCAAGTTGGCCTCTGGATTCTTCAAAGTTGCGGTGAGAAACTCATTCCCTGTTCAGGGGGTTGAATTTATAATGGGTAATGATCTTGCTGGAGGCAAGGTACTTCCTATTCCTGAGGTGGTGGATAATCCCAGTTGCATGATGGGTAAAGATGAAATGTTGGAATCCCATCCTGATGTGTTTGCTGTCAGTGCTCTTACCAGGTCCCAAGCTTGCAAGCTGAAAGAAGTGAACTTGAATGATTCGGTTCTTGGCTCTGCCTTGATGGAGGACAAGCTGCCAGCAGACGACCTTTCAGAATCAGCACCCCTAAAGGAGGACGTCACTCAAAAGTCTGAGGTTTTTCTCCCGTTATCACTGTCGCATGAGAGTTTGAGCCAAGCACAGAAAAGTGATGAGACGCTCTCTAAATGTTTTAAAAGTGTGAGTGATTCAATAAATGACAAAACCCACAAGTTTTATGTTGAAAAGGGATTACTCATGAGAAAATGGATCTCAAGGCCTGCCTTGCATCAGAAGGGTATTGAGGAGGATTGGGGAATAGTACATCAAATTGTAATTCCTCAAGGTTATCGTGAACAAATACTGCAGCTGGCACATGACCACTCATGGTCAGGTCATTTGGGAATCACTAAAACCCATGACCGCATCTTGCAGCATTTCTTTTGGCCAGGCCTGAAACAGGATGTTGCCAGGTTCTGTAGAACATGTAGCATTTGCCAAATAGTGGGTAAACCTAATCAGAGGGTTCCACCTGTCCCTCTTAAGCCCATTCCTGCAGTTGGTGAGCCTTTTGAGCGTGTTCTGGTGGACTGTGTGGGTCCTCTGCCCAGAACAAAAGCTGGTAATCAATTTCTCTTGACTGTCATGTGTGTTGCCACCCGTTTCCCTGAAGCCATTCCACTAAGAAAAATCACAGCACCCACTATAACTAAAGCTCTTCTAAAGTTTTTTGCTACTTTTGGTCTGCCTAGAGTTATTCAAACTGATCAAGGCAGCAATTTTCAGTCCAAAATCTTCAAGCAGACACTACAGTCTTTTGGCATTAAACATATTCCCTCCAGTCCCTACCATCCTCAGTCACAAGGCGCTCTAGAAAGATGGCATCAGACTGTCAAGGCCATGATGCGCAAATATTGTCATGAGACAAACAAAAACTGGGATGAAGGACTTCCTTTTCTGCTGTTTGCAGCCCGTGAAGCTAAACAGGAGTCACTTGGTTTTAGTCCTGCTGAACTGGTTTTTGGGCATGGTGTAAGAGGACCACTGAAGGTTCTGAAGGAACAGCTCCTGTCAGCTGACACCCAGCCACAATCTAACGTCCTTGAGTTTGTCACACAATGTCGGGAACGTCTATACCATGCTTGCTCAATAGCAAGAAAGTCTTTGTCGGCTGCCCAAGGGAAAATGAAATGGCTATATGACAAAAAGACTGTACAGCGGTCATTCGAACCAGGTGATAAAGTGCTTATGCTGGTGCCCACACCAGGCCCATCTCTTTCAGCCCAATTTGCAGGCCCATATGTGGTGAAACGCAGAGTCAATGACACAGACTACATTGTTCATACTCCTGATAGGAGGCGCCAAACCCGTCTGTGTCATATCAATATGTTGAAGCTGTTTCATTCCAGAGAAAATGACCACAAGGACACATGTGAGGACTCTCCAAAACCTACATCAATTTCTCTTGTGTCTAGAGATACTCCTCAGGATGGTTTGAAAAAGTGTGATGATGGCCATTGTGGTAGGCTTTCAAACTCTGTTATTCTTGATTCTTTGGATGCATATCTGTCCTATCTTCCCAGTGCTGAGAAGGATGTGACAGGACTGATCCAGCTGTACCCTGCGCTTTTTGGAGATGTGCCCTCTAGGACCTCGGTACTGGAGCATGACATTGACGTGGGCGATGCGTCCCCCATCAAACAACATCCATATCGTTGTCCCCCAGTCAAGAGGGAAATGATGAAGACAGAGGTTCAGTATTTAGTGGAAAATGGTTTGGCTATACAGAGTCGTAGCTCCTGGAGTTCACCGTGTCTTCTGACACCAAAGTCAGATGGTTCACAACGTTTCTGTACAGACTTTCGAAGAGTAAATGCAGTTACAGTTCCTGATTCACATCCATTGCCTCGCATGGAAGACTGCATAGACAGCATTGGGCCAGCCACCTATATAACCAAATTAGATCTGCTGAAGGGGTACTGGCAAGTTCCCCTGACTGCCAGAGCTTCTGATATTTCAGCTTTTGTCACACCAGACCACTTCCTACAATATACAGTGATGGCATTTGGAATGCGAAATGCCCCAGCTACCTTTCAGCGACTGATGAACACTGTATTAGGAAATATTAAGAACTGTAATGTCTACTTGGATGACATTGTAATTTATTCATCATCATGGACTGATCACATTGACACTCTGAAAACTGTGTTCGCTTGTCTAGCTCAAGCATCCCTCACCTTGAATCTGGCAAAATGTGAGTTTGCCAAAGCAGTAGTGACCTACCTTGGAAAGGAAGTGGGCCATGGTCAGGTACGTCCGGTGAATGCAAAGGTGGAGGCTATTCTAAGCTACCCAGTACCCACCACAAGACGTGAGCTCCGACGATTCTTGGGTTTGGTTGGCTACTACAGATGTTTTTGCAGGAACTTCTCCATGGTGGTGGCTCCTCTGACAAAGTTGTGTAGTCCGAAGGTACAATTCATGTGGACTACTGAATGTCAACATGCATTTGACTGTGCAAAGTCCTTTCTATGCAGCGCTCCTGTTTTGGCGGCTCCAGATTTCAACAAGACCTTCAAGCTGGAGGTAGATGCAAGCGACACTGGAGCTGGAGCAGTGTTGCTCCAAGATGGCACAGATGACATCAGTCACCCAGTTTCCTACTACTCAGCTAAGTTCAAGCCTCATCAATTAAACTATTCTACAATTGAGAAGGAAACATTAGCCATGCTACTGGCTTTGCAGCATTTTGAAGTTTATGTGTTTTCAACAAGTCCTGTTATAGTCTATACAGACATAACCCATTAGTCTTTCTAAACCGTATGTACAACCACAACCAGCGGTTAATGCGATGGGCTTTACTGGCGCAAGAATATAATTTGGACATCAGGCATAAGAAAGGGGCTGAAAATGTGATAGCTGATGTACTTTCCAGGATGTAATGTTGCTTACCTCACTGTAGTACAAATGATGATGAAATATTCTTATTTCATGAAGGATTTTATGGGGGAGGGTGTTACGGTCACTGACCTCTAGGGGCTCTCTTTATGAGAGAGCTTCTTCTTTGTGTTTCAGTTCCACCTGGCCGCCACAGGTGTAATGTGTTGGAGCTCGTCAGCCACCCCATAAAGAGCTCCAAACCTGAGATGTCAGATCCCTTTTTTTTTTCCCTGGGCCTTGATCTGGTGTGATTATGTCGGTGAACTGACTTTGTTTGAGACTTTGGATAATTTTGCTGTGAGCATTTGTGTGAGCATTTGTGTGAAGCTTCAAGTGGTTATAATTTTGTTTTTCTTCGCCGTGGAAGCTGGTAGGGGTTCTCTGCCATTTTGTTTAACTGTTTTTCTCCTGTTTCTTGGTTAGCCAGGGAGTTCAGGTTTTGTACTTTATTTTCAGTTTCTCTTCTAGAAAGTGTTTTTATTTTATAATTAAAAGGGGGATGTTTTGTTTGTTGTTTTGGCCTTGGAGACCCTGAAGCTTAAAGCTTCCCTGTGCATGTTTATTGTGACTTAGTTTTTATGTTGAACTATCAATTAAACTATCTTTTTTTCGACTGAATCCAACTGCTCCAGATATTTTATTTTGTGTTACATCCAGTGCCAGTATTTACCCTTGGTGGTCTTGGGGGGGGGGTTGTAACAGTCCCTAATGGGGTCGGGAGGGTTGCTGGTGCCTATCTCCAGCTACGTTCCGGGCGAGAGGCGGGGTACACCCCGGACAGGTCGCCAGTCTGTCGCAGGGCAACACAGAGACATACAGGACAAACAACCATGCACACACACACTCACACCTAGGGAGAATTTAGAGAAACCAATTGACCTTACAGTCATGTTTTTGGACTGTGGGAGGAAGTCGGAGTACCCGGAGAGAACCCACGCATGCACAGGGAGAACATGCAAACTCCATGCAGAAAGACCCCGGCCGGGAATCGAACCCAGGACCTTCTTGCTGCAAGGCAACAGTGCTACCAACTGCGCCACTGTGCAGCCCAGGTAGTAAACCCTTAAATACAAAAATAGATCCAGTTGAGATAGTACAAAACAGAAAACCCTTTGTTCTGAAAAGAACAAAATTCACTTTCATAGCTGAAGACTCTTAAGGCAGGATGTCTCTGCTGAGTGATTATATTCCTCATTTTTCCTCTTAATAAACTTCATCTTTAAAGGCTTGCTTCTCCTTGTCATATTTCAGTCAAATTTTCTTAACACATTTCCTAAAAATATGATTGGGCTCAGAAAACTGAGATAGAACAAAGCAGGGTCACTTTTGTAGATGAGGTTCATGCACTATAAAAACAGCTGATGAGGCTCCAGGACGCGAACGCTAAGCTACGGCTTGTTTGTTTGGCAGAATCAAGCTTTTAAGCAGAGAATACAAAGTTGTTGACTGCGCCAACCAGGAAAAAGATGTATTTTTTGTGAAATGTGTGAAATGTCACATTCTGTGGAGATCACAGCACTTTACCAATAACAGGCGATTCTTAACGTAGCCAGTAGGATCTAGGGAGGCTATGAGCAGAAGAAATTTCTGAAATGCCTCCCATGTCAAAATGTAAAACTGATTTCATGCCATAAGGCTTTTTCTACTGGTGAGGAAAAACTTCTTTTTTTTTTTTTTCCAAAAGCAGAGATGCTAAAATCTTGGTTTGTGGTATACAGATGTTTTTACTGGACAACACACTAATAATACTAACAGGCCAATTTTGTGGGTACTTCAGCTTTATGTAAAACACCGAACAGTGTGTTAAGAAACAGTGCTGTTAAGTCTGTGATACATGCAAACCCCATCAGACATTTCAACAAAAAAAAAACTTTAAACTGTTGGAGCAATATGATGGAAAATTCTGATGATATAAAACTGTAACCTTTTAAAACCATGGGTAGATTACCATGACTATTCTGTGTTAGCATGAGACACCACCATCCCATATTAGTATTATTTACACACCATCTCCTGTTTTCCACCTATTTAATAGAAACCAGAACAAGATGTAGAACTTGGGTTCTGATTTGATTAGGGGTGCTCCTAATGACAACCCTTACATTCACATTAAACAACTACCTTTGAAGATCTCTATATCGAATTATTACATAAAAAGTTGCATGTAAGCACCACATTTGCCTGCCTTTGTCTCGTCATTCTCACTTATGCATACATCCGTCAGCATTCACATCAAAGCAGTACTGATGGGCTTTAAAACTTATCATCATAACAACAGGAGATGTTGGCTTATTAAAAAATAATCTAACCTGTTTCATGAGGTAGAATATGTCTGGAGAAACATCTGTGAAACAAGTTGTGTATTAAATATGTAGCAGCTACATTCAAAATTCCTTTTTGGATGGGATGGCAGAGCTATAAAGAGAATCCAGAGTGCAGGCCCCCAGGCTCATTCACGTCCCCCTATTCTCCCTATTTGACAGTCAAAGCAGAATGATCTTGCACTCTCTCTGTGCTTCATCCTTGCCATTTCCCCAGCTCTGTGGGGATAAATCAGTCAAAAATGTTCCCCTCACTGACAGAAATTAGTGACATAGGAATGTCTCTGATCATTTTAGAAAATCAAGAAGAGAAAAAAAAACAAAGCATCAAAGTTATTTTTTTTTGTACTTTTCTTTTCCTGAGAGCAATTGCACAGGCTAAAGAGTTCATTAATGCCGCTTTTGTACTGAAGTGGAGGCCTCTGGAGACATTCAGGATCCCCAGGCTAGAGAAATGAAGGAAGGATGGGGGTGTGCTGCAGTGTAACAGGAAAAGGAGAACAATCCTTGTAGATAGATTAAAGGAGCTGGATTTCAAAGGCTTCTTTATAACCTATTAATGTACTGGTGCTTTATCCTTGAGAATTACAATGAGCTGATTTTTCAATTTATCTTCACACATCTGATCTCCCAAATTATTAAGATTGTGAAATTTGCATTTGTGCTTTAATCTGTATCCTTATTTGCACAGCTGATCTGCAAAAGACTTGCATTTTTTTATCTTTGCCAGTGTGACAAAAACTCATTTTAATCAAGCCACATTTCTTCCTCTGCTGACTGATGGGACTTCATAAATTAGAGTGATTATACAACTGCTAGTGATACATTTTACTGCATTATAAGGCTCTGGCTCGTATTTTACATAGATTATTCAACCATGGGTAGCATAAATGCAGTTGATGCTTTGTTTTCATGACAGCTCAAAACAGACAATAATCATCAAAATATAAACTATGAAAATACAGACATCAAGTGTTATTCCCTGTAGAGTAGACACATAACACACAAATGCAAAATGTAATCAAGATTGGCAAATTTAGTGTTTTCCAATTTAACTCCAAATTAGAAATCAAAGGCTCCCTATCACCAACATTTAGCTGTAATTTCTCTCAGAATGGAATACATGAGATAGTGGTGAGTTATTTTATCTAGATTACTGCAAATATATATTCAAATGCATGTAATATGCATGAAAAATACAAAGATTGATCTCAGTTAAGACCTTAAAAGAACTGTGGTAATAGTAGAGTTTCGGGTTGGATCTGACATTAGTCTGTAATTTTATTCATTGCCAAAAATCACTGAGAGGCAGTTTGGTCACCTCCATTAGCAGATGGGCAACAGGTTGCCCACCTTCCCCAACGTCTGGTAGCTTCCGTTTGTGCTTGCCAAAAGTCTGGCAATAATTTTTGCATGAGAGAACAGCTTCAGAAAAATCATTTTTTAAAATATCACAAATATAAACGGATTTACATTTTTGAGAGTAAACAATGCTGTATTTAAATACTGAAATTGATCTTTTTTTTAAAGAGAGTATTATTTTGGTGGGTTGAGTGTGCGAGTTGTTTCTAAACTCAAAAAATATATGCTAAGTCACTCAGTTAAACACAAAAATCAAACACAACATAATAAACACATTATTTGTTATTTATTATTTAGCATTTTGGTGTCACGTATAGAATTTTTTTTTTATCTCTAATCCAGTTTAGCTGTTAATACTATTACCTTCTAGAATGTGTTTGAGATTCGGGGGAATTTAATGTACAGTGGAGAAAATTTAAATATTAGCCCATATGAAGCTTGGGCAATAATTCAAAAACAAAATCAGATATCAATGTCCTTTTTTGGTGTTTTGATCAAAAAATATGCCTCCTTAAGAGATGTGCTTTCAGCTGTTTTCTCAGCATCCATCAGTGTGTCAGTGTGGAGAATAAGCATTGAATAAAACATTGTCTTACTTAATATAGATACATGTGATAGATACATGCCAGGAAATTAACTGCATATTATGGGAATGTGGACATACAAAGAAATCAAATGAAATATTCAGAAATAAAGTGGAATAATATGAGAACTGAGGATAATATGGAAATCAGCTGCATAAAGATATAAAGAGAAACCAGCAACATTATGTCATTATTTAGAAAGCAGCCCTGCTCCTAGTCAAAACAAATTAAAATTGAAATTAATGGACCATAATAGATTCACATTGCTAAGGTGTTGCATAATAAGACTCTGGTGGTCTCTGCCAAAAAATTTACAACAGGTCTTAGGTGGGAATTTCCACTGGATGATATAGAAATAATTTATCCATCACAAAATCAACTTGATAAATCTACATCCTATTTCCAAAACCTAAATCCTATTTAAAAAATTGTGAAATGTTGGAGGCAAACACCAAGTAATGTCTCTTTGGCAAAAGGCGATCTTACAGAGTATTGACAGCAGTTTTATTTTACTTTTAATAAAACACCTGATGATTTTAGTCAAATTAAAGCGGGAAGGGTTTTTTTTGTGCAATATTTAGAACCACGGCAATAAAAGATGGAATTATTTAAAGACTTTTTATTGATGATGTTGCCAGTAAAAGTAACTCCTACTATATCAGACAGTGTGAACTAAACGTTTTACTGCTTTTTTGTGCACTGTTGCACAACATTCTAGTTATCTGAGTGCATCTGCAGATAATAGGATTTTGAGTTGTACAGGTAGTCTACAAAGTGAAGAGACATGGTGTATGTACAGTACAAACCTCTTTTAAGCCTCTTTCAGACTCACAACCTTTCTGTCTCTCAAACTGCCTTTCAGGAAGTCAATAATGCAGCTGGTTGTGGAAGAGTTCTGCAGTTTTCTTGAGCTTTTTACAAAAGAGAGAAGACTGGATTGTGCTAAAAACTAAGAAAAAACTAATTAAAATGTTTATTTATTCAATTTTAGAAATGTGGGTAATAAGCACAGGGCTGAAGAATTTACTCTGTGGACACTCAAAGACACCAACTGTCACAGACAGAAGCCATCTCTGGCAGCCATGAAAAAAATGGATGGACAAAGGATTGACATGCAAGGTTTTAGAGGAAAAAACTTAGAATAAAGGAGATGCATAGTGTATTCACCCATACACACACATATTAGGTGGAATAGTATAGAACCAGAAGGCTAAAGAAAATCTTCCTGTTGGCCTGCTGCATCAAAATGTGAACTTTGTTTGAGACCTGAATGATACGTCTCTGACTGTTGGGGAGATGAAAGGCTCCATTTTGAAGTCGTTAGTGCTGGTGTTCCCGACCAGCTGCCTCGTATTCCTCCTCCTGTCAGAAACACTTGGCCAGACATGTGAAAACCCTCCTGCCATCCGGAGCCTTTTATCACATTCAAAGGCTGCTGTCTGACCACAGGACATTTCTGAGCATGGTATTGTCCATCACACTGTGTACAATTTACTTTGTGGTTAGGAGGACTTGAAGTTAAACAAGGATAGAATGCAGCGAAGATGCTGTGAATGATTTTGGAATTGTGTTTGAAATGGACACAACTGTGCAGCCTGAGCAAACCAGCTCCTCTCTGCCGCTGTGGAGTTAATGCGGATAAAAGGCAACCGGTGTTTAAATGCAAAAACCAAAAGGACACGCTTTGGGTTGAGTAACAGGGACAAAAAAAAGTTTAGAAATGTCATGGCTTTTGTGATGTTGGTAATAGAGCCCAGTTACTTATCTTTGTACATGGATTAACAAAATAGTTTGAGATGACGATGGAGCCAATGAAGACACACACAGACACATTTGTAAAATTTGTCTTGTGTTCATTCTGACTGACGCTGTTCAGCCATAGATACGTCTTCTAACATCCGAGTGTATCCTTGGAAGGCCTTTCCCTTCCGGGGAGATGATGGAATATTGATTGGACATTTAAAAAAGGCGCGGACGTTGAAAGCAGTGAGATGTGTGGTGTGACTGTTTCTAGGCGACCGTGACAGCAGTGTCTGCCTGTTGCACCAGTATGTTGCGGGTCTGAGGTCCTGTGTAAGTCCTGACATGACAATTGTGCTGTTCTTAATATTTCCTGTGTTTTATTTTGTTAATTATTGTTTCATTTAGTGTTGCTGTGTATATGACAGACGTGTCTATCGAACATTTATGAAAATATAGAACAAGTCACGTCCCATACCATTTCTTTTTTCTTTTTTCTTTCTCCCCTCCAGGGGGTCTTTTGTGGGCTCTAGTGTCCCTTATATGAAAGTAGGCTGACAGGAAAGGGGGAAGGAAAGGGGGGAAGACATGCGGCAAATGTCGCCGGGTCCAGGAATCGAACCCGCGACGGCCGCGTCAAGGACTCAAGGCCTCCAAACGTAGGTTGCGCTAACCACACCATGCCATCCCATACCATTTCAATCCAAAACGCAACATTTTGCTGCCCAATAAAGGCAGCTTGTATTTTATGGGATAGGTGGAAACCTTACATTCACCGTAACAGCTACGAAGCCTGTGGTAACTCTGCTGGAAGACATCCATCCATCCATTTTCTGTATAACCTTGTCCCTAGAGGAGTCGGGAGGGCTGCTGGTGCCTATCTCCAGCTAGCGTTCTGGGCGAGAGGCGGGGTACACCCTGGACAGGTCGCCAGTCAGTCGCAGTCTGTTGAAAGACGTGGTATGGAAATTATTATTGATGCACTTCCTAAATCTGATCATTATATACATAGAATTAGCAAGAAGCAAGAATTAGCTATAGTTGACAGAATGCTATAAGAACTCCTGTTTACAGTTTGCCAAAAACCATCCAGGGATAGAACAGAAGGAAGGAGGAGGAGATGTCTTGGCCAGATAAAACCAAAACCAAACTATTAGCATCATTGATAACATTGGAAAAACTTAAGGCATGTAAATTCCACTCATTAAAATTGATGCATAATTTTTTCTTCTTAGAATAATTTTATTTTGGATTTTTCTTTTTCCACAAAAAAACTAAAACAAAACAATACTAAAACAAATCACAGTAAGGATACCAAAATAGATTACACAATGACAATAATGAAAAGTAGAGCAAACTAAATATATATGCTAAATATATAAAAAAAAGAAAGAAAGTTCCCGTCCATTGCTGCTCAACGATGGCTCAACCAGGTTTGGATTTTTTCCCCCCATAATAATAAACACCTTAATTTAAAAACTGCATTTTGTGCTTGTGTTTCCTTTAATATTTAATATTTAAATTGGTTTAATGTTCTGAAACACTGAAGTGTGACAAACATGAAAAAAATAGGAAACCAGAAAGGGGCAAATATCTTTCACAACCCTGTAATCATGAGTTGTCTAAATATGTGATAACAGGGCAAACATGATGCATGACTTATTCCTAACCAAAAAATGGTGATATTACATTTTGTATTCCCCAAAAGGATATTTGTATATTTTAGCATCACCTCTTTTCACTACACTAATACATTCATATACATTATGAATGTATAATTATTATATTTCATTATAATAATTTACAATAGTATTAACTGTTGCTGTAACTGTATTACAACATTCGGTTGATATAGTAATTCTTGTTATTTGTAATATTTTCTATGGCAGTCTTGATAATCAATCATGAAACTGATGTTTTGATTATCTCTAAAGCTTAGGAAAGGAAATTTTGTAATTTTTCTCGGATGTAAATACTTATGCAGCACAGATGGCAGCATGTTAACCTTCACTTGACCCATGTGTGTAGTTTGATTGACTTTAAACACAACCCCTTATGTTGGGACCTTTGCTGCTTTCTTCATAGTCATTTAATATGAGCCAAATCTCAGGGTCTGTTCCGCTCTCCTGACCTTTGAAAAATTGGACCAACATGAAGGAAATTATCTCAACTTGTGGGATGAACCAGAAGAAATAAAAATTATGTGCCACCCCATAGAAACCAGGACACCAGGCCCTCCAAACAAAGAATGTATTATGAGTGAGCTAAAACTAAGTTTTTGTAACCCATGGTGGGAAGAACAATAGTTTTTGTGATTCATTAAATGTCATTCACAAGTTCTGACAAACAACACACCATGGGTCACATTTCATAATACCTTTGCACAGATGAACAGGCTGGCATTTCTCCTCCACAGCGTGCAGGGCTCACTCTGCCCTTTATGGAATGCGACAAGACTATTCAGAGTAATAGTGCCTGTTACCAAACTATTTTATTCATTATGTAAATATTGAAGGCTTATACTAGAATGGCTGGAGTTAGGCCATTTGGACATATACCTATTCAGGCTAGAGATAGTCCAACTGGCCTGAAGCCCGTTGCACTGAAGCCCTTTTGTTCAGTAAATAGGGCCATTACCTTAGAAGTACCCTGGTAATGGCCTCAACGCATCTCACAGTTGCACAATTGTTCCTTAGACTTCGACTTCGACTGACTTTGTTGTCATTTTCAATGCACAGGGTGTATACAGAACGAAATTTCGTTGCATACGGCTCAGGATAATGTTTGAGGTTCCAATGTTGTGAGTAAAATAAAATACAGTATAAAATATGAATATAAATCTAAATATAAAATATAAAGTGCAGGACTGACAGTAAAATAGAAGTTATTTAGCTCTGTACATGTGCAAGGTATAAAGTGGAGACCAGTTTTTGAGTGCAGTCCAGTTAAGAGTTCAGCAGTCTGATGGCAAGTGGGAAAAAGCTGTTTCGGAACCAGGTGGACCTGCACCGGATGCTGCAGAACCTCTTTCCAGAGGGCAGCAGGGAGAACAGTCCATGGTGGGGGTGTGAGGGGTCACTGATGATGTTTCGGCCTCAGGACACGCATCCTGCATCGATGGTTGACCTGACACTTCGCCCTTTTGCCTGAGCTGGGTGTGGAAGGTTGTTGCCGAAGCAGTTTCTCCTTGTGTGCCTTCTTCTCACTCACATGAGAGTTACCGAACTCTTTTGCAAGCTCAACCAGGAAGTCCACCCGTCTCTCCTGCACCCCAATGCATGCCTGATAAAGCACATGTGCATTCAGTGCTGCCATGTCAATCATGTTTGCCAGGTTTGCTGACCAGCTGTCACATAGTGATGGAACCTTAGTCACCCCCCGCAAGATTATGACTGAAATAAATGCCATTAGTTCTTGTGAACTAAATAGGTGAAGCAGTCACCTATTTATCCTCCACAGCACAAAAGGCTGCATGCAAATTTGCATGTGCAAAGTCTCCCAGATTTCTTTTGCTTACACTTTTTGCATGATTTTTTTGAGGTGGATCAACACAATTAATTTGGTTAGTTTATTTCTAAACTGTCATTTTATACCCTCTTAGCTTTATTTCAAAGAAAAACATTACTAATTTCTTTTAGAAAAACCTTTGCATATTTCTTGAAACAGATTGTATGTTTTGCGAACTCTATGTACATTTGGCAAAATGACCTGGATAATGCAGCACAACATCATGGATCAGCTGCAAAAGGTAACATCTCTCCAAAAACACTTCATGACGAGTTGTAGGTATCATAGATACCCACCCCCAACATGGACTATTCACATTCCTACATTCTGGCCTGACGGTCAACGGCCACATTTACAATTGAAGAAGAATGCTAATTTGAGCCATCAGAGTCGTCAGGGTGGACTCAGGGCCTTTTGGCCCTGTTCAGCCATTCTAGGGAGAAATCGAAAACCCAGCCATTCTTCTCTCTCAGTCACATGGCTCACACCTCTCTGAATTAATGGACCTCAAAATGGGACAATGCTCTGCAATATTAAACAAATAAAAGCTGACTGACATTAAAGAATGATGCAGGCTGGTCTAAATCAAGACATTATCACAGTTGAAGCTCTTCAGGGAGAAGAAACAAAGCAACCGTTATTACATTTTTGTTATCAAAATGAGATCCTTTTAGTGCCTAAATGAATGTCATTTGCTTAAAAGCTGATTCTGATTAATAAGACAGTTGGGAAATAACTCAGTTAAGGAAAATTCTTCATGTGATAGATTGACCCAATGTTTTGTTGAGAGGCAAAATAAGCATTTACAATGTAATGGGCATCTGTAGATTGGCCAAAATGAGAAAATTAGGAAGAGTATTGGGGTTTTTCTGGCATAGCTTTGTTTTGCTTGCTCGTTTAAATTTCTAGGACATCTTGGTATTTATTCAAAAGATTTCCTGAGAATCGAGAAGAATGTTGAGTGGAGCTTTAAAGGTGTAGTTAAAACGCTAAAGCCCACAATTATAGCTAGAGGTGGAAAGTAGTTACATTAAGTCGTGTTTCGGTAAGTAAGTGCAATTTGTCTATACTTTGTACTTTAAGTAATTCACAAAAACTGAACTTTTACTTGAGTTTGTTTTTTTGAGTACAACTCAGTCAAAATTGAAATTACATTCGTTAAGGAGTATAAATCAAATAAAAACACCAGAAAACAAACAGCATTGGTCCTTCTGCTGGGTTTGATCTGTTTTTCTGCTGGGTTTGTAATCAGATCAATTCAAATTTAGAGGCACCAGAAAAAACAACTTACACAGTACAATTAAAGTTACTCACAGAGACACAGAAGAAACCTCATGACTGTATTTAAGGGACATGTCACATTGTCAATGTGATGTGTGCTGCAATGGCCTGTCAGCTGGATAAGGCCCACTGCATTGCTTTACAGAGGGTACAGTGTGTGACTGTTTCCAGATACTTCACTGAATTCACCACAGTCAAGAGATTCCTGAGCGTTTTCCCACTAGAAGACAGGTCTGCTGAGGGTCTTAAAAGCTCCTGAAAGAATAACTCCAACCGTGTAAACTGGGAAATAAAACAATTGCCCAGATTTATGACGGAGCTGCTGTGATGAGTGGCAAATCCTACTGTTTACAAGCTGAGCTGAGGGAGGCCTTTCCTCATGCCGTTTGTATGCTAACATAATCAATAAAAATCCGAATTGGGACAAGTCAGTTCGAAAGGCTCATGATCTGTACACGTTGCTATAGAACAAAACTTTTATTTTACTAGGGGATCTTTTACAAGGCCTTTATGCTTTCTCTACAACATTCTTGGATAATTTCACCCGGCCCATAAATGACCTCAAGGAGTCGCAGACCACGGAGAAAAAGCAAACTCAGATGCAAATATTCTGACACGCTACCAGGCGCAGAGTTCAGACTGCAAGTAACAGTTGCAGCTTGTTACTTCAAAAATAATGGAGGACTTCAATTTACTAAAACATTTCAGAATCTGTCCTTGGTCTGTAGCACTAGTTTCACACAGAAATAAATTGGATGCCACATATGGACATTTTCCAATGATCTGAAAAGAAAAGCTGAAAGGTGAACTGTGATGTTGAGCATTATGAGGTCTGCAGGGTTAACGTCTGACCTGTCGCTGATGGGGACGCTGACAGAGAACAATCTTCAGAGCACATTTGCTATGATCCCTAAATTAAGGCAAGTAGCCATCACAACCCTGCTGACTGCAGAGTCAGAATGTGTTTCCATACACAGAGAAGGATCAAGTCATTTCTCCTCAGCAACATGGGACAGGGAAGGTTAAAAGCACTGAGTGAACTGTTGAGCAGGAATTCATCCAAAAGCCACCTGACTTCAACAATGTGGTTATTAACCTTTTTGCATTCTAGAGAGGTTACTGGAGTGAACTTCTCTTTTAATAACGTAAGCCTCATAAAATTTAAAAAATGCACTTCCCAATATGCTATGTCTTGTTTGATTTCCTTTTATCAGTGTGATTAGTAATTGGGTCAAGGAGTGTGGTACAGGGCTATGCAAAGCTTTTTGACACGGGGGGAAAAAAAACATCAGCCACAACTACAATTGTGACTGCAATTGTAGTTCAAGCCCTTAATGCACAGCAATCAAGTATATGGTGGTGTTTTTTTGAAAATTAAATCAAATAACTAACATTTCAAACAGGATGCTTCGGTTGTTATAACTCAATTTGTAGTTTTTCATTATACATCTGTTTTCCCATTCCACAAAAATCTCCATCAGTTGCCACTGTAAAGCAGGATTTATTCACTTCCCAAATTAACTGAGACCTATATTGCATTGAGCAATGTAATGAAAAGACATTTTCTACAATGACATTTCCTCCCCCTAGATTAGACAGATCCACTACTAGACACTGGCTGGTTAGACCAAGTTGTTCATTTGATAATAATTCTTGTTGACAACAGCAAAAACAAATGAACAAATGAAATAAAATCGAGATCAGATAACTGTTATTATTACACTGTATAAGTGTTTTCTGACTGTCAGAAGGATTTAAACAGAATTCTGCTGATCTGGGCTTCTTTTGCTCTGGTGTTCGACATCACATATGGGTGGGTGTATTTGTTGTAATAATCATGTTAAGACCAGTTTTATTGCTAAGTTAATATGCTGAAAGCACGTTTTGGACATTCTTCCTTGCAGCACCCCTGGTTTTGGTTTTAAAAATATTTTTATTCACCGTCTACCTTCAGGGTCTAGCTAAATTTAGGTTCTGTAATACACACAAGCAAATTACATAATTAGCCTCCAGCTCCCTGTTTTGTAAAAATAATGGGCATAGAAAAATAACAATTGAAATTATTCCTACATTATTTGCATTGAACATTGAATGAATTTTTTTTCTTACTGCACTTGTAGTTGCAATCACAAAAAACGTGACAAAATAAAGATTTAAAAATATATGTTTTGCAATGTGTTGCAAATGCAACCAGGGTTTAACTGGAATAGGCTATCAGTGTTTATCATTAGAAGAAACTAGACATGTTATTTATACATGAAGCACACACATTGGTACTCAGATTGATGTAAAGCACTGCATGTCTAAAGCAGCCCAAGCTTATAATAGCAAGTATGGAAGACCAGTGATATTTGTGTGCACTAAGTGTTCATCACCATACGACTACAGTCCGTTATAGATTAGCAATCTGAATTTTACCTCCCTTAGTAAAATAAAATGTTTTTTTTATTGACCAATACGTAAAAAAAAAAAGACACTTAATTTTTGGCAGCATCTTTCAGCTTTACTGTTCGATAGCAATACTTATTGATTTCTGTTTCTTTGCTTCTTTTATTGCACAAACAAGGTTGTGGAAGTAGACCATATTTCATGTTCAAACTAAACTTATTATCATTGGTCTCTCTTGGCCCATGGTCAAGCAATATAACAGCCATAATATTGATGGATTGAACTACTTACATGAAGATACAGATGCATTTAATGTGCTGTTGAACATTTTTAATGGATAGAACAGTACCTTGGTGCCCCACTCTGAGCTCCTGTTACTATTAAGTGCCACATGAATGAAATTAAAAGGGCATGAAGAATATTCAGTGAAACCTTGAGCTCAAGATCTTTGACAAAAAGTAGCAACAGACTACTTCATGTCCCCAAGTGCTTGCTTTTCAACTGATCGTGGAATCTATTCATTTCAACATGCCAGTCAGTGAAATTGTATTCTTGTCATAAAATGGCACAAACCACAAATTTTTCCCAGAGGTTTTTTTGTTTTGTTTGTTTTTCATAGTAATCTGCTAAGCGTGCATATGCTCCATTATTCCTGCCCAAATATACATGTTTGATGGCTAAAGCTGCCATATGGAGCGCTAAGCTTTTGGATGTTCCTTTTTTCTTTCAATTTAATTTCTTTAGGAGTTGCAGATAAGGAGTTACAGTTCACCTAATAAAAAGAACTGAACCGCAGGGGGAGAAATTAAGAGTTAATGAAGGTCTGGCATGTAAATGTCTAAATACCATTTCTATCAACATTTATTTTTTATCATCATTAAATGTGAGATTAAAAAAATGAATAATAAAAAAGTAAAGACCAGAATGTGTTATGTCATCCGTACACTTGTATTTTCTGTTCTAATCTTGCAAGCACTTAAATCCTGACATTATTTAAGCTGCCACACTATAAAGATTTTTTTTATTGTAAGCTGTGAAAACTACAGTCTGAAGATAAAGACTTCCTGTGCACATGTAACCACAAAATTTAATGTATCATTTCCTGGGTGGTAAAGACGCATACAGTCACCAGCATAGGAAGACAGCCATTCAACTTGTGTTAACAATCGCTTCAGTGTATTAAGCCCAACATTAAGTTCAGTGAACCGAAGTAATAACTTCACAAACAATGGCTGGGGCTCATCCCCAACAAGAACAGGTTATGATTTAGTCTAGGTGCATTTTTGTGATAAGACCACAGCAAACTGCCCACAACCAAAACTTCTTGCAGGATATGGCTTCTGCCAACACCAATGTGTGCGCGTGTCTGTGTGTGTGTGTTCGACGCCTGCAGTTAGATTTATTGGATTTGAGGAGATCACCTGCTGTGCACTGTGTGGTACAAGGTAGGTTTGACTTAGTTTCTCAGTGTGGCACTGGCAAGACTTTGGACTAACCTTCTAGTGCAGGTGTCACTAGACTGAATTGTTGTCATTACTCAATTAGAAGGAATTAGCCACTGGCTAACACAACGCTGTCATGCTGTGAGCACTGCCTCTGAGTTAGATAGCAGGCTTGGCAAGGTTAATTCAGACAGGACAGCAATGGAATCATTCGCAACAGGCCCGCTCTTTGTGTGGCGATATGCTGCATAAAGCCTGAGGATATTACAGTGTCCTCATCCCTCCGTAGAACAGAAATGACAAAAAGAATGCATGTTGCTCAAATACCCAGTAAGGTTAATGGAGTACGAGGTCAAACTGCAGCACAGTACTAGGACCTGCATTGGTGAGCCATTTCAAAGTGTAATCATAAAACATGTATTCAAATAGATCAATGATATTCCTGACAAAAACTTCACACATTTGGGGGGAAATTATTTGAATTCTAAAAAGGGCATTTTTAGACTTTAGAAAGAGAATGAGATATTTTAACCATGGTGCCAGAAATCCTTAAGACATCTTTAAGTTCCCTTGAAATATAACAACATGCTACTGTATTCATATTCAACTTCATATATCGGTAAATTTAAAAATTAGAATATGGGGAAAAGTTTGATATTTTTTGCCAATAATTTCAGAAGCTGAAACTTAGACATTAATTAGGTTCTCTACTAACAGAAATATTTAAAGTTTTTATATCTTTTAATGTTGATTATGGCTTACAGATAAAAACCCAAACTTTAGTGTCTCAGTAAATTACAATATTTCAAAAGACTATAGAAATGTCGGGCTTGTAACAAATATATTTATTTGTATGCCTTCATCGGCTTTGCTGGGTCTGGTAAAAGGTAAAGGTAATTTTATTTATATAGCCCATTTTCAGCAACAAGGCAATACAAAGTGCTTTACAGGAATTAAAAGGAAATACAAACAAAATAGCAAACCAAAGGAAAGAGCAAAAGAAGAAAAAGCTAATAATGTTGATCCAAAGTAAATAAACTAGATACTCGTATTCAGGGTGGGTAGATAAGTATAAGTAAGTATCCCCTGGTCTAATTCCTTTATAGGAGACTTTTGATACCTTTGGAAGAGTAGGCAGGTGCCAAGTCCTCCTTGAAAATGAAATTAGCATCTCCATAAAGCTTGTCAGCAGAAGGAGGCATGAAGTGTTTTAAAATTTTCTGGTAAACAGCTGCATTATTTGTGGACTTCAGAAAACATAGTAGACCAACACAAGCAGATGACAAATAAAGAAGCTTCATATTGAACAACACGCCATGTTTCAAATAAAAGCCATTGCATGTTTCACCCAATTAATTAAAGCTACAATGAACCATGAAAACATGTAGACTGTTTAGATTTTTCTGTTATAATCAATCCTTTCCAAGGCCACTATAGTCTTCAGAGCTGTGTTGAATATAAAACAAGCAGGTGAGCTGAATAGAAGAGAACATGATAGCGGTACAGGGATTTCTGAAATGCAAAAATGTATGGTCTAAAATCCCATTTTCAGCTCAGACCTTGTAAAATATTATGTAGGATATGCATGTGTAGTTCTGGATTTGCTAGTGGTAAACTTGGTGTAATCAAAGTAGTAATCAAAGCAACATAAATATCAGCTGGCAAAAGACACAACAAATAGTTAAATGAGTTTAGGCACATTAATTTGCATATGGTAGCTTAAGAACACCTTTTTTGTGTTGAGGATTGATATAACAGGTTTTATGTTCATTTTTTCTAATCTAATTTTATTTCTATTTTGTTTTTATTTTCTTTTGTATGATTTTGGGTAATACACTTCATCTTTGTTTAACTATAAGGGTAAGCTAACTATAAGTTTCACAGAATTCACCTTCTCAAATCAATAATAGCACTTTAAATTAATCATATAAGTACCCTTTAAAGTTCAAAATGATGTAAAACATCAAACAGTATAATTTGCAAAAATAGAATAGAACAGTGTTTCCATTGTTCTTCAGCTTAGCAAATACTTAAGTGATGTGGTCAGTTGCACACAAGTCTCCTTCAAAGTTTAACCTATTCAGAGAAAATTTAAATTCCTACCTTGGTGTAGCAGTGAGTTTACTGTGAAGATGGAACCATGCCTTGTCCTGATCGCAGTGCTAAAGATCACAGGGAAGGGCTCTGAGATTCACATCTGAAATCCAAGGTCTTCTCAGGGAGAATTGAAACTGTGCCCTGTGTGCTAGGCCACAAGAAATATAATTTTAGTCCACATAGCAAAAATAAGGAGGAATTTTAATCAAAATCAAGGTCTGTTGCAGGGCTACTTGACCAGAAAAACAGAATGGCGGTTGCACTTTCAGCTAAGCTGCTTTAATCTTCTTCCAGAAAGGGCAGTTTTATAAAAAATAAACCCAAATAACAAACATAAAACACAAAGAGGCATAAGATGTTAAAAGATTAAATTACTTTGTGTTGCAGTTTCTGGCTCTTTGTCTCGGTGCTGACCTGGAACTTAATTACCTCGTTGCTAGTACACAAAAACAAAAACTTGCCAAAACTCATTGCATTAAAGTTTTTAGTCCATTCTGGTTCACACCCATCCTCCAGTACGGCAAGAATAAAGGCTCTTGATGAAAATCTTTAATAATTTTCCAATATAGTTGCGATGATGGATACTCTGCAGTGTTGTGCAGACCTGCTCTCTAGACAAACTAGCGTCACAAACACAAACACAAGCTTAGGGGGAACAGATTATTTATTTATCTATTTATTTAACTTGTATCAGCAACTGAAGTTCTAACTTTTTTTGCTAGTGTTGTTGCACAACACTGCAGAGTTTTTGAGATCACAGGGTTTTGAGTCATATTAGCCGTACAGTAATTCAAGGTTTATTTATGTAAAAGGTTCTAACGGAAGAGAGTTGCCAAAGGTTAGGAGGGTGCCATGTAAATACTTTGAGATGAATTTGGACAAAAACCTACTTAACTACTCCAGGCGTGTATAAAACCACTTAATAACAGGTAAAATAAAAAATTATTTGATCAATAAAACATGAAATGATAAAAAATTAAAGCAAGCCAGAAACCATCCAAAATTAGAATTCAGTAAGATTGACAGTGGTTTAAATCAAATCTGCTGAACAAGTGACTGGACATAACAAGCATGCATTTTATTATAATTTAGAACAGACACTGATAATCATGTTTAATGAACCTCCAGCATTAATGAAGTTCAACTAGCAGGTCAAGATTTTTGCTTATCTTATCTGCAAGATACATATAAAAGAAGTGCAAGATCAAGACTCATTTGTTCTAATAAAAGTTCCAAGAGGTCACACTTGAGTCCACATGTAAAAGTAATGAAAATAAGCTCTTCATAAATCTTTCTTTTTTTTCTGCTAATAGTTTTTTTTTTGCATAGCTTTTGACTGTCACATACATTATACACTTCAGCTCCATCTTACTCTAACAGCTTGTACGTCAGTTTGTAGATACTTCCCTTAAGAGAAAAACCTCATGATATGATGAAACATTAAAACAAGTGGTTTTGTTTTGTAGCTTGATTTATAGGAGTAGTAATCTTTGCTTTATGTAGTTGCAGCTAAAAAACACATAAAAAAATCTGCTGACCATGCAGCGCACTGTTTAAAGTGTCATCATTTGCTTCTTACGCTCTATGAAAGCACATCCCTCCTGATGGGTAAATATGGACTCCAGCCGATGAGCTCCTCTGGTGTCCACTCTCTCTGAAAGCTAATGTTCATTATATAGTTAATAGTTGTAGAGAGGATCATGGTTGGTGATGGGAGGAAATAATTCTTCCACCTCCCATGTGTGTGATAGAATTTTCAGGCTTAGCAGAGGTCACTCTCTTTCCTCATTCAATTACAGACAGACATAAATCAAGCTGGTTCTCCAGCCATTTTGGGCAACTACTGAACAATTTAATGTGACCTTGTTCAAATTTGCAAAGGAGATTTCAGTCTGTGCCACTCTGGCTCTTTTGCTGAGTAATTTAAGCAATGACAGCTCTGTCCCTTCTGTTATGTATTTTGAACAGTAAGCCATTAAGGTACCATCTGCTGGGCTGCACAGTAAATGAAGAAATTAGTCCGTTTTTTATGGACCTCCAGCATGGCTTGATAATCCTAGCTGTTAAGAGCGAAGTTCAGGTTGATTACACATGGTTAAAGAAAAATAAAGCTGGTATATAGCAAAAACTTTAAATTGGCACCTAAGGCAATGAAGTAGAATTGTTTGGAAATCCATACTATTTCAGAGTTTGACTGTATTCAGTATGTAATCAAGATTAAACTAACCATTCCATGCAATAACTGTTAAAAAAAAGTTGTCAGTTGTCACAGACAAAGTCAAATGGCCCTGCTACAGAGACAAGGTTTACTTTGGATCAATCCAAAATGGTCTGAAGTTGGAGGATGCTAAATATTTCTTGCTGACTTAATATCCTCCACATTTTCTTTCAGTCATCTCCTCCTCTGCTGGTCATATTTTCTGTTAACTTATATCTTTAATTGCATACAGAAAAGCAGCATGTCCTGCCGCAAGAACCTGACACAAAAATAAAAATTACAAAGACTGCCAGCACTGGGAGAACTGCTGGTTGACATGGATACTGAATGAAGCTTCTGGACAGACATGGCTGACCAAGAAGTCAGACTGGTTATCAAATAACTCTCCTTGTGTCATGAAACGCAAGTTACTGTAGTTGTATGCTATTTAATATACACAATTAGAATAAATTACCATGTTTTCCATTCAATAACACGTATCAAGAAGAAAACAAAGAGGAAAACGGGGGCTAATTTTTTCATATTGTACATTTGAAAACAATAACAATATCAAGATAATGCAGATAAAGCAGAACTTTGCTTTACTCTTGGTTTCCTCTGATGTAGATTTGACATTATTTATCTAAAAACATGCCAAGAATGACTGTCGTAACATCCACCCAAGCATCAGTCCTTGCATTGGTCCATTCTTCTCTTTATCTGGGAATTCACCTATCATCAATCACTAAATCAAATTATATTAAGTCTTCATCATTGGTAGGATTGTAAATCTCAGTAGATGTTAAGGGATTGAATGTTAGGCTGCAGATGAGTCTCCAGGCTTTCATTAGGGGAAAGAGACACAACATTATTGCATGCTTTCATCCATACCTATTGCATTTAAAGACTTATGCTAGCATGCAAGCTTTTAGATTGCTGGAGGAAATTGGAGCGCCTTAAGAAGACTCACCCACTCACACGGGAAACAGGCTGCAAGAAGACAGCTGTAACCTGAGGGAACTGGTAGACACAATTAGTCTAAGATCAGCTAAAATAGGGATAAAAGCATAAATGACTCATTTATTATTTTACTAAATGCTTATTTTGCTTCTTGAAAAGGTTGCAAAGTTATACGTCTTGTCATTGCAAATAACAATGTCATTTGACCACAGAGGTTTGACAAAAAGTCCCCCGGCCAGGTATCTCTCTCTAATAGGACGGCTCTTACAACTACCTACCCCTTACTGGCGCTGCCCATCTCTTACCCTCTTTCTCTCTCATACTGACAAGTCTGAAACTGACAAAATAACAGCCCACAATCCCTAAACTGCCTATCACTGTAAAGGTCAGCACAACACTACGGACATGGTCCCCTTCCAAACTCTTCAGCTGGCAGCACACTGTCCATTACACCCAGAGACAGCGATGTAGCCCCTGCCCTCTCCCCTCCTTCTCCCTGTCCATCACTGCCATCCTGCTGAGCAGGTAATTGAGGAGGTTCTGCCCGGGAATCCTGGTGTCCTTTGACAGCATCCAAAGTGCTTAGAACATGTAGCCAGAAAGCCAGCTGTTTTTTAGTTATTTTTTTCTTTTCCCTGTACAGCAGCTGTGGAAGGCTTCTGTACACATTTAAGTGGCTTCTGTGGAGGCTGCTGCTGTAAGCCTAAAACAGAAGTATACACATTATAGCCTTTTTAGCATAAATGCATTTTTTTTAATTACATAGGACAAAGATTCTGTTCCCTTTATGTTTTTGTTCACTTTACATAACCTGACCAAAATTTGCAGCGTATCTTCTTTGATTTTCTCAGACTATAAAAATATATGACAGAGCTATGTGGGTCAGATCAGCTCAACAACGTTGTTAGCATGACTAAACCTGTGATGTATTTCCATAAGAACAATGCTGTAAGTGGTGTGTGTGTGCATTCAAGTATATCTTGGTTTCACATCCACATTACATATTTGTGCAGTACATGATTTATGTCCACTGCAAGTCTTCCATGCGAATGCAGGAGGTACTCTGACCTTTATCTAGCACAGTGAGATATATGGATATGGTGTTGGGCCATGTAGCACATCTGACTATGATGCAGGGGACTGCAGCTTGCATCCACTTACAATGGAGCAGTTAAAGTTCACCTTTCGTTGAATAATCACTCTAACCTGGTTGCTTCACTTGCTTTTTTCTGACCAAATTCTGAACTCAAATGTGCAGACACATAAATTAATATTTAATGTAACCCTTTTATGTAATAGTTGTGATTAATATGATCAACTCATATTAATCAGTTGTTCCTGTATGTTTTCAATCATCTTTAAAGAAGGAAAACATCTTATTTTCAAAGAGTGTTTTATTTGTCCATCCACGTGAAATTCCTGCTCCTTGAGCTTAAAACATGTGTATGGCAAACAAAGTTAATAATGCTATATATTGGGTGAGAAAAATAAAATAATGTATAGAGGCCACATATATAATATTTTATTTTATTATTCAACTAACCTTGTCTTAAATGTACATACCATACTTCTGTCAAATGCTTTCCCATTCAGTTCTTCATCTTGACTCTTAAATAAAACAGATGTATATTTTATCAATGAATATTTCCATAAAAACACATTCTAAACAAAAAGGAAAATGAGAGTTATCTCTGAACTCAGTGATAAATAAGTTGGCAGAAATTTGTCAGTCCAAAGAAGTGCCAGTGATGCATGATGGAGTATCAATAACAATTTACTTCTATCCAATTTTAATAAGAATTTGGTTACTTGTATTTTTAGCGATGGATGCCTAGTAGGTGGCGGAGTCTAGAGTAACAAAGTCAAGTCCAATGAAATAACTCTATAGTATAAAATCTGAACCAGCAGATGCTCATGGAAACAGAATTTGAATAGGTGTTCACTGTAGTGATAATTATCCATGAAAAAGTTACAACTGTTCTCAGTCATGTATGTTGTTTGAATACATGATTATACAAAATGTTGAACAAAAAAAACACAACTTAAGGATATTCTTCTCCACTCGTTGGTGTTATCTAGCAGTGTCACAGGATGGCACGGAGAGAAGAGACTTGGGGAAGATTAATACAGATTGTGAACCAAAAGCACAGCATCTTCAGGGCTTGAGTTTGACTGGGATTAATCTGGAGTGCTGGTTTCAACCTGCACCATGAAACAAATTGGACTCCATGATAGAAGGATGAGGTCACCACTACTGATAAATGAGGGACACAAACAGGCAAGACTCTTTATATCCTAAGAAAAGGTTGTAAATTGTAGTTGTTTTTGCAATGTGTGAGGATTCACATCAAGATTACCAAGGGCGATGCAAAAAACATGCAGTGCTGCGCAAAAACGTTCTGTTTGTGTTTATCGTTTGTTATTCAACTCACATGAGTACACCAAGAACAACAACAGAAAAACATTTAAACCACTACAAAACTCAACTGCCTCATCTAAATTTAACATTCACAGGGGGGGCAACTGTAATTAGATACAGGGACAATTGCTGTTTGATGCAAAGTATGGTTGGTTTTCATGTAAAAGCTGCTTTTTTGTTCATTCAAGTCATTTTGACTGATGATAACATTTGTTTTATCTATTTTTTTTAGTGTAAAGCAAGAATCAGTGAGGACACACATTCTTTTTTACAACACTATAAGTGTTATCTTTGGACAAGAGAGCAACAAGGGCTGATGATGTATCATCTTCTTTAAGAGTAAAATGTTCTCAGTGGAATATTTTACCTCTGCTTCAGTCAGAGTTAAACTGATTGAAGCATTTACGTTCAATCATTTTACCTTGGTGGCATTATTGTCCTACAGTATCAACGAGAGATTGCGAGAGAGTTCACCATAGCCTGTTTTGGAGTGATTCTTCTGCTTTTGTTTACACCTTATCCACTTTGCAATTCATCTTACAAAAAAACAGATAGAAAACAGGTAAAAAATCATACAATAAAAAAAAACAAAAAAAATGAAAGACCTTTAGGAAAACTGGTTAAATTTTTATTTGAGCCACTTTAAACTAGAAGGTTGCAGCTTGGGAGCAAAGTAAAATAAAAAGTATGGGTGGTTTAAAACTTTTTTGGAACTGAATATTGATGTCAGTATCACAACATATTGACCACAATCTGTGTCGTAACTGAATGTGTACATCAATCATGTATACACTTAATGTCATCACTAAAGGATGTGGGAAATGTGAAAATGGACTGTATGTCAGGCGGAGAGTGAATCTGGGCAGCCACACTGAAGAACTGTATCCACTTGACCTTTAAAGACCCGTTGTTGGGAGTTAGAATCGAGGAAGCATGAAAAATAGTTTTCTGGCACTGAGCTTTAAAACACACTTTTGCAAAACATCCCAACTTTCAGAGGAGATCATGAATTATCAAGAATCTCTCCACTTGGTGACTTGTTAAAGAAAATAAGATTGTGAATCCGGTGTGACCTTTGGCAGAAAGAAAATCTAAAGACATAAACGTATGAATAAATTAGGAAGGTAGAAATCTGCAGCTTCATTTTATATCTCCCCAAAAGTGTCTGCCATGAATCTGTTGCAGTAATATGTCAGGGGAATTCAAGCGGAATACAATCATCCGCTCTGAAATATGTATTGTTGATATCACTGGTGTCTGTGTAAAGATAAGGGAATCCAAGTAAAACAGAAAATACTTCTTTCTACGTCTAGAGCCATGCATACTTCAGAGAACAAGAATGATGTTCCATTGATAACCTTTTATATCTCTTTAAACCGTGCTGATTGGGTACAGAGGGGCATGCAACTGTGACACGGTTCCTTTCTGCAACCATAAGAGAGGTCCCTTAGAGCGCCGATGTCAATATGTGCAGATGGCAAAGTGTGCGATGTCACAAGGCCTCTGACACGGTGGCACGAAAGGCAGAATAACATATTGCAGCAGCTGGTTGTGGGCTGTTCATCAACATTCTCCCTCTGAGGCCTGGGCAGTCATTTTCCTCTCCATCTATTTCTGTGTCTGCTCTGAGGGCGGTCTGTTTAACTAGATTAGAACTCGGTTTTAATCCCTTCAATACACCACATCCCGCTTAGACATCTAACAAATCAAAGAAGTAAAATCCCACGTCGCGCTGGTGTTTCTGCTAACATCATTATGTCCTTTTAATTATTTTTTTTAATTTTCTTTTTAATTTTCAGAGAGCAGGATGTCAGCCATCGTGGTTTGTGTTATTTGGATTGTGGAGATGGATACACACAGGGATTATTTTAGTGGAGACGGCACCACAGCCAGGAATTAATCCCTCCATTAACTGGATTGTGTTACTACTTTTCCCCTGTGGCCCTGTTTCCTAAATAGAGGGTACTCTGGTGATGCACAGATGCCTAATGCATGCTGTGTTTAATGGTCATTAGCACTACAATGTGGAAACATAAAGAACATCATTTATTGTCAGAGGCTGAATTGCAGAATAATCTAAACTAGTGTTGCGTGAACCATTATTGGGACAGCTCAGCTCGTCAATGATTTTGATTTGTGAGAGGATCAAGGTCGTGTGTGGCAATTAGCTGATCTGTCCTCTGTTTTTTAACAGCAGAGTGAGGCTGCGAGGCCTTCGGGGACTCGACGACTCTGCTATGTAAAAGGAAAGCACTGTGCCGACTCTTAAAACGACCCAATTCGCTGAAACCACTCGCCGTGAAGTGAGTTTGCTGCCAGGCCCCAGCGGCATGCCAAAAATCAGACAAGCGCTGCAACACTCCACGTTGGTTGTCCCTACACTGATCTTATTGCCTTAAAGGGGACTGACATCCTCACCATAAGATCATAACATTATGTTGTTCCCTTTCTGACTGCTGATCACTCAGCTCATTTTGTTGGTCCCTTTTCCCCAACCTTCTGTTCAAGCTTGTGACACTCAGTGGGCTTAAGCCGAATTGATATTGGCTTCATTGGTCAATACTGGCTTCTACGCCTGAGAACTTTGTAGTTCAACTTTCTCAAACTTTACTGATCATCTGATAAAAGTTTGCATTTATATCTACCACTGAATATAAAAATTGAGCTAAATGTTTAGAAGCAAAGATGGTATAGTTTACGGTTTTTAAAGTAAATGTTAAGTTTCTTAGGTGAAGTAAATGTTTGAAATGCAAGAATTTACTTTTCATTTATTGGCCTGCCAAAATACAAGTGGAGTCTTGTTTTATTTGTCACAGCAGGTCAGAGTAAAGTGGGATGGACACAACTGCATACCAAACTTTATTGGTAAAATATTTGAAAACTATGTATGTTTTCTTCTCCACTTTCACAATTAGTTACCTCTTTGCATTAGTTAGACACATAAAATGCTAACACCCTTAAATAAATAAATAATAATTATTTAATTAATAAAAAGGAAAAATTTATTCTTCAGCTGCTATTTTGGTATAACAAAATCCAGTTTGGAGAAGCTTAAGTGTAGATGTGACATGACTGAAAGGTGTTTTCAGCAGGATGATCTCAGTTTCTAGGAGTTCATTGAACAGATGGCAGTTCACAAATTTCTGCAGCAAATCTCTGTGGTGAAGACCCAAAGCTTAAACCACAAGGAGAAGGAAATGTCAGGCTGTTTATAGTCTTTGTAGATATCAAAGAAAGAGCCAAGGTCAGTGGATGTCATGTCGATGGTAACAAGAAAACAATAAGAGAAATGTTAATGTCCGGATGAAAGTATGTTTCGCTTTGGAAAAGAAAAGTTCAAAGGAGAACTTTGACCTTTTTGAAATAAAAGACAAGTTAAAGGTATGTCGTCTGGGAACCTCTGTGCGAAGTCATCCATTTCTGATGTTTAAGGAAAAAGCCAGTTGTTTAGGAGAACTGATGCAAACATCTCAAAATATTAACACCTTAATTCACAATGAAGTACGAAAGTTGACCTATGACACTGGATCAAAACATTTTTGCATTTAAAGACTTTCTCAATATGTCTTTAAATCTGAAGATTATGCTTGATCCTTTAAATTAACTAAAATTTCTACCCACTGAGATACTCCTACAGTTAAATTAGTAGGGTATTTGTTTTGACTGCAAATTTGTTTCAACCTTTTCCACATTTAAATGAGGCATAAAGCACACTTTTATGATAAATCCCATCCCTATTTATTTATGCAGATAACAGCTAGAGGAAATAGCTTTGGATTCTGAATGACTGGGACTATTTATGTTGTGCAATTGTCATGGAAAAAATACCGTCAGCTGAAAGCTCGTAGAAATATTAGTGCAGGATAAGAAAAGTGAAGACATTGCAACATTTTGATTCATTCCATTATCTCTTGAATATTGCAGCACCACTTATGAAATTAGAAAAACCATTATGACATAATTCCTCCAGCCAAATGACCTGAACCTGATCTCTCTGCTAATTAAACTAAGAAAAAAAGATGTTTAGCTGTATTTCTTTGATCACTCCTGCATTTACTGTGAAGAACTTCAAACTTATGCAAAAATAAATGCAACTTGGTGTTGGAAATTGATAGATTGCATTTTTTTGTGAATGTCTACCTTCTTACTCCCCCACAGTGAGGAGCAATTATTTATACATGCTGGTAAGAACAACACAGGAAACTTAAGAGAGTCAAGTTAAGGAATTTATTAGAGAAGGGTGAATATAAAGTTACTGTATGCTATTCTCAGAGCAAACCACAACTAATCAGTCCTCTCGGTCTAAATGTTACGCTACACAACTTCCAAACAAGCTCATCATAGTTAGTGACGAAATCTATAAATAAAAGAGATTTAACGAGGGAATACATTAGACCATAAATGTGCTTTGGTAGAAAAAAGAAATCACCATGTGGATTATTGTCATAGTTATCGTTATGAGGAAGGAATCTATTCGGACCCTGATGTGTCTCAGGATTTTTAACATAAGATATTCCTAAAACCACAGATTAACATTCAGATTGGAAGAAAAAATAAAAATCAAGAGGGGTCAAACCACCAATTTTTTCAGCATAGAATGATTCCTCTACTCATTCAGTATCCATTCAGGTTTAGTGTGTTCACAAGCAGCCAGTCTGCAGCACATTAATGATATAGCTAGAATATCGACTGACACTTTTTTTATTTGCCCCTTTTCCTCTTTTGATAAATATTAAGTCCCAGTTTTCAGAAGTAGTTTGTCACATTTTGGCTCTCACATTAAGCTACAATAAGATCAATAAATACTATCGGGTGTGTTGGTGTTCTGTGAGCCATGAAGACCACAGTGTTAGCCGAGCCACAGTAAAGGCAGTTAAATATGTACTGCAGTCCTCCTGCGGTGTCACCAAGCACACACAGCAAACAGAAGTAGATTAACACAATGTGAAAAGGGACTTTTTTTTCAACCACTTATACCATCGTATTTTATTTATTTTTTTTATTTTAGAAGGAGTCCATGGCCTTGAATTCACTGAGGGCCTGGACGGGGGATATGTGTTTCTTCTGGGAGCCTCGTCGCACACGCGTCTGGCATTCCTCTGGTTTCTCCCGTTTGACCAAAGGCTTCTTCTCCGGAGCCTTCATGCGCCAGGAAACCACTGGTGAGTTAACCGCGGCTGTGCCGTAAACCTTCTGGTATTTGGTGGAGGCTACATAGGATGCCTTTACAGTCAGCACCACAGCATTCATGAGGTTCTTGGCTGCCTGGATCAGAGAGGTGGCGCTATCCAACTACAGGAGGGAGAATGAAGAAATATGTCAAAAAGTCAATGTGTGAAATGAGGGAGAAGAGCAATTACTTTCTTGGCTTCGGTTTCAACATTAGGATGCAGAAGCTATGTGAAGTACCTATTGGGGACTCTGATGCATCTAGCAATTAAGATGGATAAAAATATGGTCCTCGCTACATGACTACTTATTTTAGTATTTCTTAATGAGCAGACGAAGGGTCAGGTCTACCTCTGTCTACTTCTGTTTTGTTTGCCTGACATTTAAGGGTCGGTGGCCAAGGGGCCCCCTCCTACATCACACTGAGATGAGTCAACTGTTTCAATTTAATGAGTGTGGATTCCAGCTGGACACCATGAAAAGGTTGAAATCTCAGCAGGACTTGCATATCTAATGTGAAGAAAAGCTACGAGAAAGCAGAGAAATTATGGAGAATCAACTAAACACGCATTGGAAGTCAAAGTATTAATAATAAAATAAGTCAAGTTGAACTTTAAATGGGCAAGGAACATAATGTAAAAGGGACAATAAAATGAAAGTGCCCTGTTTATTCTTTTATTCTGTGTAGAGATGACTGTATGAGAATGCAGATAAGAGAAGGATGATTAAGGATTTAGACAGCAAAAAATGTCTTAAAGCAATTTTGTGAATTAGAGCACATTAAAAATAATTAGTTCAAACTAGGGTTGAGTGATTAATCGGTTCTGTTGAATAATTGAATTTGCTGTTTATGAAGATTTAATTTTCTGAAAATCTGAATTTTTTGCAGCTATGCACTCCTACGGCTTCAGAGTGATGTCATCCCACTCATGGCCTGCACTCTTGTTTTACAACCAGCTTTAACAGCTTGCAGTTATTTGGACTTTGAAACCAGGTCAGCTTCCGGAAGAGATGATTGAAGTAAAACCAAGTTTTTGAAAAAATTTTCTGCCATTTGTAATGTCTTTTTCAAAAAAAGAACAAAAAAAAAGATCAGAAATGGGATGTTTTTATTTGTAAGGCATATTGTCTAGCACCGATATCTTATAAAGGAGTCCCTCTCTAAAATCAGCACCTTTAACTTAAACCAAACTATACTATACTTTGACAAACCTTTAGTCAAAATGATAACAATAAGGCATCAAACTAGAAGAATAACTTAACAGTTGTAAATCACAGTATTGGCACTATCATGTCCTAAGTTAACTAATAAAGTGTCAAGAATTCATTTAAACCTCAAACTACTATCCAGGATGATGAAATACACATAAAACTGGGCTGCTGAATAAAAACAACTGCTCCAGGAATCTCATCTTTGAAGTTCTTATTCAAAGATTCTGGTCCTCAAAGTTTTGCCTTTGCCAGGAAACAATTGAGTCTCTGATATTTCTAGCAGAAACAGACAAGAAACCTTTCCAAGCAAAATGATCTAGAGCAGATTTCATATGTACAGCATTTTATTCCAAATTGTGGACCTACTATGTTTTTTAGTTATTAAAGATTTATATTGTTGAGTCAACAAACATCTTTGAAATCTACCTATGAGATTTCATAAGCAAAAATGCTGAAAGTGATGATTAATGGCATTGGAATTTTTATCAGTGGTTTCCCCCTGGAAAGGGGAGGGGGAAAAGAGATATTTCCAGAGATTTATGTTTTAAAATATTTAGTCCTACTAAACATCATTTATCAACTTTTCATCAAGTAAGCAAGTAAAGGAAAAGTTCAAAATTGTTATAGTTTTTTCTATTTTCAAATTCAAAAAGAAAAAGAAAATCTAAGCATAATTATATAAATAAAAATGTCTGTTTTATGATGAAAAGTGTTGTGTGTAAGTGGGACAGTAGTTTTCAATATTTTAGTATTTTAGACATATTTTTCAAATATATTTCTTATAAAATCTTATAATCTGTAACATTTCAAAGGTTAAAGTAAAAATTTACTTGGTAAAAAGATACTAAGATTGACACCTTCTCTAAAGATTAAACCCTGAGCTAACCTTATGAGGAGCTGTGGCAATTCTACACTGTCATATTACTAAAACTTACATTATCTGTCTTTAATGTACCCTTTGTTTCAAATTGACATATAGGTTGGATTTACTCTGGTGGTAACAAAACCACAACATTCTAAAAGAACAATCTTCTTTATGTGGGTGTAGCAAACAGGGCTGTGGTGCATAACCATAATCAGATTAATCTAATTACATTTTCGCCTGAGCTAACTGTGGTAACTTTAAAAAGGTAGGATTTCATACACTGATTACTAATAAATTAACTTTGACTGCATCAATAATGATTATAAAACCATCTGGAGATCTTGTCTCCTTGATGCAAAGTTTAATTGTGAAATAATGATCCCATTTTTTAAAGTAATAATAATTATTATTTTTGCATTAGCATCATTCTGCATAGTCCTTTAACCTGTCATCTCATTGTGACTTCAAACAAAAAAGATTAAATAGTCTACTGTAGGGCCAAATTAAGTGGTTTGGTAATAAAAACCTGTCTGGGACATCAGGGATGATGGAGAAGAACATGTGCTGCTTTCAAATGACAAACTTACCCCGGAAACAATGAGCTCTCCGCCCAGATTCTGCACCTCAGCCTTCACCTTGCTACAAATGTTGAGCTGATGACAGTACAGGGCAATTCTCTGCAGGTAGGCCAGCAGATCCTGCTTGCAGGCTGAGTCAGGGCACTAAATTGTAACGGGGAAAGAAAAACAATTGTTTAAACACATGAACATGAAATAAAAAGGGGTTTATGTTCTTATTGCTTAACAGCAAAATAGAAGTACAGATTCTATATTGGACTGAATCTGGACTTTAATAGAGCCATTCTAACACATGAGTACCCTTTCATAATAGTAAGTAACAAAAAGGTAAAAGGATAAAGAAGGTATAAAACATGTGTGTGGGACTGAATCATCAGTTGTTTATTATAATGTATAACATAAATCAGCAGAAACAACAATAAGAGATTTACAGTGAGCAGGAAATTGTGGAATTGGGATACTTAAGATTCAATAATACTCTGGATCTCCACTGAAAAGTGTAGTTATGTATGAGTAAAATAGTGTCTGCATTCATAAATTTAAGCCTTTTGGTTGAATCTTGACTGAAATTGCCTTGTCAATGGTACAATGTGAAAAAAGAATACTGCAGAAAGATTTCATAGTCTCAATCCACTCAAAGACACAAAATTGGCAGGAGAAAAGGTCAATGGCTTCAATACACTGTTGCAAAAATCCCTCTCCCTATTAAAGAACACTTGCATAATTCTAAAAAGTAGATTTTTCCCCCTAAAAAATTCATGACTCAAACTCTGCCAAATTGGATTGCTGTATGGGAGTTGTTTGTGATTGAAGTCAGGGTTATTTTCGAGCAGAATGAGAGGGAAAACAGCAGGCTTCACACATTCTGGGATGCAAATTACTCTACCACTTCTTTGCACAAGGCATTAGTTTGGAGACCTGATTCCTTCTTTTTCCATACTCATTTGCCCTCATCGCTTTAAAGGAATCAGAAGTCCTGACCTGGTCCTTTTGTCCTTTGTGCTACTTCAGCAGTGAAAAAAAAAGACTACTCATACAGTGCAGCAAATGGACCAGCGTGGAATACGAGGACAGCCTCATTGGTTGTCCCGCTATCACACAGTTTGCCCTCGTAATTCCATCTGGAGGCCTTCCAGAAGCTAGCCATGGCCCACTAAGCTCTCAGTGGGTAAAGAACTCTGCATCAGCTGTTTAAACACTGCGAGCATCATTTTGTGAAACACCTTTTTTTTTAGCATTAATATTAAACGGTCCAAACTGGGACATTCAGCAGATCTGCATAGTGAAATGCACAACTCATTTACCTGACTTCTGGCCTGAGGGAGAGGGAGGTGGCAAGTTAAACATCTCTAATAGGCGCATACTGTACCTCCCCAAGGACTTGAGGAAGTCTTTGCCACTCAGATCCTTTCTTTTCCTCTGACAAAAGCCCTTTCATACTAAAACAAATAGTATTAATTGACTGGAGGTGCTTTCCCCTGATGGTTAGAAATTCAGTGTAAAACTGTTTTGTCTGTTGTTTGGTGAAACGTTTAATTCTTAAGTCCACAAATGTACACTCAATGACCAAATTATCAGGTACATGCCTTCAATTGTTCAACTTCAATAGTGAATCTGACAATCACACAGGATAATTATAATGCATTTAGGGCATCTAGACACAGAGGAACTACTAAGCAGCTGAACAGGAAAGAGAGCGGATAAATGGACTTTGAATGTGGCATAGTTGTTGTTGGACTGGTCTAAGTGTTACAGAAACTGCTGATCTACTGAGATTTACACAGAAAACTATCTGTCTGGTCCAAAAGATAAACAACAAAATTATATAGTTGGTACCAGCTCTGAGGGTGAAAACAGCAGAGAGGTCAGAGGTCAAAAGAGAATTGGGAGACTGGATGATGCAAAATGGCAGCAGATCAAGTAACCGCTTATTTTAAGTTATGCAGAATGCCTCTCTGAATGCATATGGCATCAAACCTATAAAGACCAGATGCTACTCCAGTTAGCTAGAAAAAGGAAAAATCCAATTGGGTTATTGGAGTTTTTTGCTTCCTACATTTTATTTGTGTTTTGACTTATTTGTTTTCTGTTTTCGTTTCAAATCTCAGGCTCTTTTAACTATTGTTTATCTTTGGCTAGATCTCTCTTTGGTAAGTCATTATTTTTCTATTTAATTTATTTTTCATCTCCATTAAATTATTTATTTACTCCCCTCCCTGCTTCTTTCTTACAATCTCTCTCTTTCTCACCTCAGCCTTTCTGCCTGGTCTCTCCTCACCGCTGCACCCTGTTTCCAATCAGCCATCAGTTCTCTATCCAGCAATCAAGCTCCGCAGCATTTAGGCTCTTAGTGTTCTTTCAGTCACTACTGGATTCTACTATTGTTATCTTCCATGTTATTTTGCACATATTCTATGCTGCGTACTTCTCTGAGCATTTTTGTAGGTTTCCATTTTCAGCGGTGAGCTAGCATAAACGGTTGGTTGCTAACATTAGCATTGTTAGCTAGTCCAGAGATTGTACGACTGTCCTCTTCGGAAACCAAAAGCTATTTTATCTGACATGCCTTTTGTTGAAGCCAAACCAGCTGTAAAACATCGTGTCATCTAGAAACACGTTGCCTAACATGCAAACAGCCTGCAAAGCTTTTAGCATGTTAATCAGTTTATTGTGCTCCCTTTCTTCAGATATGGGTCAAAAATAGTCTAACTTTCACAGACGGAACAGCTTGCTACCATGAATACTTTACGTTTGTAGTTTTTATACAGTTTTTGAAAACTGATTGATATATATTCAGCTGCCCCATTGTTAAACGACTCTAAATATTATTGAAAACAACACATAATACCCATCTTCTGATGATTATTTCCAGAAAGATATGTACCAAGTCATAAAAACAGATTTTTAGATGATCAACCCAACAGAACACTTTTAGGGTGTGATATGAGAAATGTGTAGCCAATAATTATTCACCAAATGTATGATGCCATTATATCAATGATTAAACATATGGCACAAAAAATAAGGCTGTTCTAAGGGAAAAAGCAGTTCAACCCAGTAAAGCCAGATGTACCTGATAAAGTTGCTGATAAATGTATAATGGTAAAGTACCTTATTTAATTATTCAATTATTTTAGTAATTGATTAATCTATTGATTAGTCTGAATTAATCAACTAATTGGATAAAAAAGCCACATTCTGCAGAATTTACATTGAACAACTTAAGATTATTGAACAAAATATTAAAATTGTAATATAAAAATTAACTGTTATGAATGTGCATGCTCCAGATTAACGATTTATGGATTACTAAATTGGTTGACATTTAATTCAATATCTGCTTCATCATGATTAATCCAATTAATTCAGCCCTAAATGCTTTACTGTGGATTCTACAACTATAAGAATAGGACTTTGTAAAGTCCTGTAAAGAAGACCAGAGCTGCCACTGGCCCCACATTAAGTGACACTGATCTGAAGCTGCTAACTCATTCAGCAGCCGGTGAGGACTGGGGTGAGGGTGCAGTGGAGGTCTTCAGGGGAGATGTTTCTTGCTGGGCATTATCACTGCATCGCCACTCCTGGCTAGCATCACCACTAACAACACTTCAGGCCCAGGCGCACACATACAGGCACAGCACTGCCTCAAGCAAGTTTGATGCAGACATGACACGATTGTTTCCCACTGCATGGCTGACTAATAGTCCACTGCTATCACTGATTCCCTGTTGATGTAAATAAATTGTATGGCCTATTACTTTGCTGGGCTCATTGAAGCTCTTGCATTTCCCCTCCTTGTCTGACAGTGAAGCAGAATTCATTACTGACTAGTCAGAAAACACTCCTTGCTTTACCGCCTGACTTGGTTCGACCCTCTGAATATTCTCTCTGACCGTAAATGCCTCTGTGGTTCCTGTTTTGTAAAACAGTCTTTTGTCCTTTTTTTATGCCCAATTTAAGAAAAAAATAATAATCATGGATATTTAGCAAAATCATTTAAAAGAAAAAAACTTTAGTGTTCCGTCTCATACTGATGAAAGGCTTTTTCATAAAGCTTTCACTTTGTAAGTTGCAGCCATGAAATATGTTTTTTCTTATCTTTGTTTATGGCTTTTTTGTGGCATACAATAAATATCTAATGAAAGAAAAAAACAAGACATTCAAAACAAATGATGAATGACATATGGACAACACAGTGACAGACACATCCAGATACACACAGTGATACATGCCCTTTAATGGAAAGCTGTCACAAAGTAGGCCCTCTTTCAATTTTAAGTTCTTATGTAAAAAGACAAGCCTATGGCTTTTAGCAGGGTTTAACATTAGGCAACTGTAACCTCAGAGAAACAGGAACACATTACATATTATTTATAAGACTTTTTATTTAGAAAAATTAAAGTAAAAGGCAGAAGCAGTGTGTGAACAAAGAGGTCTATCCTTACTGCTCAAGAATAATGATTAAAATCAACTAGTTTGACTAATCAAAAGCACTTATATAACTGATTCTCGGCAGGTTCGAATCAATATTGTGGAAAGCTATTATTTCTGCTATTTCAAGACCATAAGGACTGCATCCTTTCACAGTAATAAATACAGTATTTTTCAAGAGCAGGGAATGCAATATAGTGAACAACAGGCACAGGTTGATTACCTTTATCCAGATAACCTGACTAATTAGCTAATTAATATTGGCACTTTGTTTGTATTAATATGCAGAGCAATATGGCAAAAAGGATTAATACCCAGCACACTTGAAAACTACTATTTGATTTATAGGGTGCTTAGTTTACGGTTCTGCTCGTCTAGCTATGAATAATAAAATTACAACAACTAAAAGGTATATTTCCTAGACATATACAAAATACATATAACCTGAGAATCAAAAGAGGGTGTACTTTCTTTTTTATATAGCTATATGTTAAACATTATATAAGCCTGTGCTATAAATCAAGTTTTAGGAAAAAAAACAAAAAAAACACAGTAAAACCCGAGATCGTCTTCTCGAATACAGGAATACAGGAATTCCATACTGTATTCCTACAAGAGTCAGAACTGCTGATTTCATAACTTAAGCAGAATGAAATGGTAAATACTTGTTTATCTTTTTTGCTATAATTCATCATATGCCATGTAGATCCTGAAAGGAAACAGAAATGAAAAGCATTCTCCTAGTTTTGCAGACTTCCTCCAGCTGCTTTTGAACTGCTGTATTTTGGATCTACTCTGACAGGCTGACATATGCCAACACTTTAAAGGAAAAATGTGGACAAGTTACCCCCTAAACGTTGCTCATAACTTCATGAAATAAGCTATACAAAGAACAAAGACTCTCAATATTCTGACAAGCTGATATTTCCGAGCCTAGATACATTGACTCAGCAGAAGCAATGTTCAATGCTACACTTATCTTGTTCTGAATCTGCTAACAACCAGTAGTACCTGTTAAACTGTGCTTTCTGTTTTTACCAAAGAGTCTTTTATTTACACAAAACATCACATCACACTAGGGTTCACTGGTGTCAGCAAGCCACAAGGACTTTGCATGTGGAGTCCTGCATTTTATGTGACACATGAAACACCTTGATGTCTAGCTGTACGCTTTTTAGTCAGCTAAATAATTTCTTTACCTGACACTTCAAAGGATTTCTTAATTGTACTCAGAGCTCAGGCTGAAAGCTAAATAAAAAGATACTTAAATGAAAAAGAAAAAGGAAATGTGATTACTTGGATGTTTATTCACACCAACACCCAATCCCACTACTGTGTATCTGCCTTGCCTTTCATCTTTATTGGAAGAATACGCTGCTTTAGGTAAGTAGCGCTTCACCTTTTTAATGTAACACATGCTGTTTATTTTTCAACAAAAGTGCCAAGGATTGTTTTGAAACTGCTGCATCAGCATTGTATAAAATATATCGTCAATGTACAAGACATGTATTTTAAAATGTATACATGTTCAATTCAAATATCACAGGAAATTACATTACTTCAGTTATTGCTTCGTTTTACTGTCATTCTGTAGGCACCAATGAAGATTTGTTGTCCTCAGCATATAAAGTGGCTCCAACTGATAGCAGTCTGACCTACATTCACTTTAATTTATCAAATATTTATTTATCCACCTGGGTCTTATACAATGTGCATAGACAAATGGATGTTCACGATAAGATAAACAATTCTTTAAAATAAAAATAAAAAACTAGTTGGTGATACCAGAGTCAATGTATGTAATATGTCCAGGCAAAATATAGCACTGAAATATACACCATTGATACCAATAGACATGCACTATACACATTTGCACATGACAAGCATCTCACATATTTCAATAAAATAATGTTTTTTTTGTCAACAAGTGGAGCACTCATGTTCATGAGCCATGAAAATTTGTACAGTAGTCAGTTACAAGGTTGTTCTTTTATTATTTTTGAATAGCTCTCTGAACAGCTTTAATATCTACTGTACCATAATAATTAAATTAATTGCTTAAAATGATTGAATCCTACACTAAAGATTTGCTCTGAAATATTTGGTGTAAAATGTTAAATCATTCTTCATAGTAAAATAGAAGAATTGACAGCCCAAAACACTTGATGTTCCCTGATTGTCAATCACTACGTTCCTCTAGACCCTTTCTCAACCCTTACCCCCCGTCTAGGCCACAGGGGGTTACTGATGCTTTCAGTCTCAAAGTGATATGAATCAAACTCTTTGCCCTACATAGTAATCAGCTGAATGATACCCACTGAGATTGCAGAAGAGAACATTTCACAAAGATTTGGCACCATTGTTGAAGCAGACAAGAAAGGATTAAATGTTATTTCAGAGATATGCCCTCTGCTCCTCTAGATGAATTTCAGAAACATCCAAAGTTTCTGCCAAAGAAAACTGAAGTTGTTTGGCAGCAAATACTTACAATATTTTATGTTGGGTTGCGCAGCATTTAATGCAGCATTTATTGCTGTGCAACAGCAGAGATGTGCAGACCGCAGAAGAAATGTTATTCAAAATTAATACAATTGTGCAAATACCAGCATGTATGTAAACACTGAGTTTGTTGAGAGCAGTGATGTTATAGTGTTACAGTTACTGAGATTTGCTGATAACGCTCCATTGTTCATTCAGGATGCACTGTCACTGAAGAAAACTTAAGAACAAGGTGGAGGTATTCAGTCCTACAACCAGCCATCCTCACATATCTTCTGCTACTTTACAATGTCAAGGTAAAGCATTTGCTTTACCTTTATTGGGACCTTATTTAAAATATAAGAAAATATAAATCAACAAAAACTATTAAGACAGAACTCAAACAATTTTACAAGGAAGAGTAAAGTAAAACTGCATCATCCTGATGTGAATACATCATTAAGACCTATCTACCCAAAGTTCATGCTGCTTTTGCACCAAAATGTGCATCTACTAAATATTGACTTGAAGGGAGTCAATAAATATGCAGTCACCTATGTTAAATATTTTTATTTAATTGCAACTGTTTTGTAGAAAACACATTTCACTTAAATATTAACTGTTTTTTTGTAGTTTGTTAGGTCAATAAAGCCTAATTATGTTGATCATGATTGATTTATTAAAGTAATAAAACTATAAACATGCAAGGGGCTGAATAGCTTTTACAGGTACTGTTTATGGCATCCTAGAGTTCCATGTCCATTCAACCTTTGAACCTTTGTTTTGAACCTCAGCCTACAAATTCTTTAATGTCCACCATTTTAGAAATTTGACTCTGACAACATAAATAAAAACATACAAAAACTATCAAAAAATTAAAGTCTAATAAATCTACATATGTTTGGATATCAACTTATCCACTGTGATAAAAGAACATGTGATATTTAGCATTATTTATGGCATCAGTGCTTGAAATAGAAGAAAGAAGCATAGAAAATGGGGGAAAAAAAGACATTGTGGGACTGAAGTTCCCAAAAGTCTTTTTGTCAAAGTCAAGTACAATATTGAAATGACTATGAAAGAGCTTGCTGCCCTCTCATTATTCTATGCTGAATTGTATTCTTGTCTTCTTGTGCTCATCCATAGGACTGACAAGGTTTACCACTTACATAGAGTAACGGAAAGATCTTTCTACATAATGTGAAACTGCAGTGTTCTCAACAACCCCACCTACAAGAATGTGTGAATGCAAAATACTTGTCTTCTTTATGCACAACAAGAACAAGGAATCAATGTTGTCTGCTTGTGTTGCATGTTTTTATGATGTGATAAAGAATAAAACTGATGTCTTTGGTTTTAATAAGCTATGCATTTTTGTTCTCCTTGCATGGGTGGGGAGAGTAGCCAGAATTTGTACTCAAGTTAAAGCACCACAACTTCAACGGATCTTTCCTCAAATAAAAAGTTATACAAGAGTAAAAACGTATTTGGTAAAAAGGTCACTCCAGTGCTCAGTACCTGAGTGTTTTGATATCATAACATATAATTTAATATTTACAAATTATGTAATTAGATGGACAAAATATAAACTTATTTGCAAATCCTAAATAGATACATTACTGTGAAAAAAAAATCAAGTCAAACATTTTTCTGAATCAATTATTTTCAAAGTAAAACTATTGAAACCAATACTTACAGTAATGTCTATATATGTTAGACCAGCGTAAGGTACCTTCAGTGATAACATACATGTTTAACTTTATATTACATGACCTACAAATAGCACAACAGGCTTATGAGATAGAAAATAACATTAAAATGATGAAGTTTGTATACAAACGAGAAGTCTCACTTTAACAAACTATGGGTGGTTGGTCAATACATGCTTGATATTCTTCATTCAGTAAAGTTACTCACTGTGGGTAGAGTAGCCAGAAATTACATATAAGTAAGAGCAGCGGTTACTCAAGTAAAAGTAAAACATATGGTTTAGTAAAACTCAAAACTCAATGTACATCTTTATCAAAAACTTACCCAAGTAAATTTAACTGAGTAAATGTAACTAGTCACTGGTCACTACTGTTTGCTTGTCATGGTGAATGTTCGAGAGAGTCAACACATGCTGAAAGTAAAACACCCTTATATTCCACTATGTCCAGCAGAAAGCTCTGATGTCTCTAGAAGTGTGACAGAAGGCTCTGCATATTCAGCATGGACTGGGCTAAGACATGTTAAAGTGTGAATCAAAAATGGCAAGCCACCTGGCCTCTTTATTACAGCAAACTGTTCATTTCCGACACAGGTTCTTCAAGTGATTTGCCTCATGGCGTGCTGTATGCGCTCCCACTCAAGCCTTGTTAAACACTGATTGTCATTTGGCAGTCCACAAGCCAACAAGTAAATACACTCACAAACAAAATAGTTGAAGCTTCTTAGTCCTGTTTACTACAAAATGTGGGCTAAACAACAGGTGTGACCTCAAGTAGAAACAAGTGCAGTTACATCCAAGACAAACAGAAAAACATATCCCTGTTGGTGATCATTAATACATAGGAGGGAGTGTAGTAAAGCAGAATTCAGAGTCAGATTGTGTAGTGCAATATGTTCAGGATGGTGTGACTGGAGCTAAACAGTGTCAGCACTGACTGCAGCTGCCTCCTGTCCCGCTGAACGCTTTGCGTATTCTACAGCTCCAACAACTAGCAGACTCTACACAGTATGCCAGCAGCTGAAAACTTGCTGGTATATTTCTAGTAAGTCGCATACTGTCACAACAGAGGGAGTACAAAATGTGGAGATACTGGTGTAATAAAATCATGTATTCCAACATATTTAGAGACAAACGTCTTGTCTTTTTTTTTTGCTTGTCTAAAATCAGATCTATTATCCTTGAGTATATGTGATAGAAGCAAAGGTGAAGTGCACTTTTTGATTTGTCTGATATTATGGAAGTGGTCATTGATGCATCGTGATTCATCCTATACTATGCTTTACTACGATTAATATATTACATGTCTGATTTCACTACTAAATTCTTAGTAAGTACTTACGGCTAAGGTTGGACTGAAAGGTGCAGTATGTAATGGTGACAGTTTGGTATGAGACAGATAATCTGTGAAAAAAATCAAGCTCCTCTGCCTTCTCCCAGCTCTCTCAGTGCTAACTAGAAACAAACAATCAGAGCCAGTAGGAGGGTCTTAGCTCACCCTCAGTGTTGCTCATCCCAATGTTTAACAGAGAATTAATTTTGGAATTAGACACTTTTCTTTATACTAATGCAAACCTAGAAAATGCATCTATTTTGTTTTCAACCTCTTAGGGTGAAAATGGACAGAACAGTACTAGCAAGATGTAGCTAATAAAATAGAAAATGAGTGTACATCGGTCTATAACTTCCTAAGCATGTGTTGGCACACTACACTTTTATTATCTGTGACTGGGTTTGAAAATAATATACCTGTGACTGGCAGGGCTAATTCTTTAATAAAGGTTTTGACAAACAAATCATTAAGGAGCCATTTATTTAGAGGTTCTTGCTTTGACAAATTGGTGTAGATAAATGGGAAAGAATGCTTCAGATAACAAATAACTTCAATTAGTCTTAAAGTGGTGTCTTCTAAGAAAAAGTATATATTTTGGTGTGAACATGAGTTTTTTTTTAAATTAAAGGTCTCAAATCACACCAAAAAAACAAAACAAAAACAGTTTTCTGGTTTACTAAGAGCACTGACGTAAAAACTGTAGAACACTTCTAATTTAAAAATCAGATCCCTGACCTTTTTATCAACTGAACGCTCTTTAAGATGTCAAGAAAGCTACAAAATAATTAAAAGAAGATTGAATAATCAGCCTACATTTTTCATTTGACTGCCCACAAACATATGGTTATTTTCCAAAGCAAATTAAGAAGGCAGATGTCAGAGAAGGTGACTTAGAATATAATTACCGTAGTCAACAAAGGTTTTGTGATAAAAAATTTTGTAGACTTTATCGTGACTGCAGTGGTTGCAAAATTGCACACAATCATTCCAATTCTAAAAGATGATTTTGGTCAAACATTTCTTCTTCTCAACACTGCTGCATAGAAGCTCAGCAAGTGATATTGAAACCAGCAGTAATTATTCCAAGGCTTTGCAAGCCAACAGCAGTTGCAATTACAAAGACAACAGGCAGTCTCAGCATATCAGTGGGTTTGGAGGCCAAGGTATCGGTACTTCCTATTAGAGGCAGATGAAATGAAAAAGAACATTATGCATTACCTGGAGGGAGAGTTTTGAAATACCTCCCAGTTCATTATGTGTACATACACCTACACTGCATAAACACCTATTTCTTTTCACTCCCATCGTCCCTCAGCCCAGAACTGATTGATTAGATATTGAAAATGGTCTGTCAGCATGTTTTAGAGAGGTACTCATCTGATAATGAATGCATCACCTCAGCTGGAAGCTAATTATATTAGAGACACAACTTGGTTCTGCTGTCTTGCTCTCTCTGTGTGGGCTCCATTGGGAGACAAAGTCATCCAGCAGCACAGCTCTACCACTCTAGCTACGCTCATCAACTCTCACAGTAAAGATTTCCATTGGCTATGCCCACTTACTCTAAATTAAAAATGTGCTCTCCTGCCAGCTGCCTGGACTCCACCAGGTACACACTCACACCCCCAGGAATGCATTAAGACAAAGAGTGATAGTGACAGACACAAACTAAGTTATGGAGCTACCTGATCTGCAACAGCGCGAGACAATTTGTCCATCCTGGAACCGGCTTCTGCAATCTTCTTCGCTGCGTTGATCACATCTGAGGAGTTCTTCAGGGGGCCTTTTCCTCTATAAGAAGGAAAAGAAATAAAGGACTGTGAGGGAAGAATTAAAGCCACTGATAATGAAAAACTTTAATCCTAAGTATAACACCACTAACACAAGAGATTAAATCCACCAAAAAACAGAAAAATATGTATTTTTCATGCAACCCCCCACCCCCCAAGGTTAAATATGTAAGTTTGAAATAGGTAGTGCTTTGTAAAGAAAACCATAATCCTTATCACAATACAACAAACTTCTAAGTATTTAAGAATTTTTTTTGTGATAGACCAACACAAAGCAGTGCATAATTGTAAAGCATAAGGTAAATGATAAATGTATTTTAAGTCTTTGGGGGCCTTTACCAGTTTCGCCAGTAGAGTGACATTTTTGCCTTGTCTTGTCTTTCAATGGCCTTTTTTGAAACTAGCTTTCATTTTAATAGCCAGATTTCAGAAATATACGCCTTTGTACACAAATTCCCCAACCTAAACTGTTGATTAGGGTTGTACAATTTATTATATAGTCATTAGTATCACAATATGATAATACACCTTAAGGGAATCTGTAAGAATTGTCTGGGCCAGAATAAATGAGAGGTGACAAGAGATTGGGGTGTACCCTAGAAATGTCACTTCATTGCGGAGCTTCACGAAGAGACACAACTCAAACAACCATGCATACATGCTCACTCCTAAGGGTAATTTAGAGAGACCAACGCATGGTCATGACTTCCGGCTAATCACTTTAGTGAATCTGCAGGTTACCAGAAAAGTGGTTAGTTGCTGATAATGCTAAATACAACAAAGCTTATTTTAGGCATGAGTTGTGTGTGTTAATAATGACACCCTGGCCATGTTACTAGCTCAATGCTACATTGAGATAGCAGCATTGATGCTACTAGCATTGACAGTAACGCTTCATATTATCTTACTGTTTAGTTGTGACCACTAAGGAGATTTGTGTGCTATGTGTGATTGTTATTCAGTCATAAGTTAATATGTGTTGCGTGTGCCATTCTGAGTGTGGTCAACATCAAGTATTAATGGTGCAGTCATAGCACCACAGGCACAGACACTCATGACGAATCACTGCCCTGATCTGTAATTAGTGACTTGTTTCTATTTTATCCCATGTCTTTTAACTGTAAGGGATCACAACTCAATGAACTGGGTCAGCAAGCATCAGACAGTTTTGGGGGAAGTACCAAAGTTGATACTGTCATTTTCGGCTATTCTTATATAAGAACTGCTCCAGTAAAGTCTGAATCGTCTGAAGAAAAGCATCCCCACATCTAGACACAGGCACTACCTTCTTTAACTGTGGGAATAGTGAATTTAGGGTGAACGATTTTAAATGTTTGTCACACTGCATTTTGCATGTATCTGTAAGTTTGCTGTTCCCCTTCATGGCTTATAGCAAACTGCAAACATGACTTCCGATGGCTTTCTTTCAAAAAGATGCTTTTTCTTGCCACTCTTTCATAACAGCACTTTAATGTAGATGAGTAAAAGTACACACAATCATTGAATGTTTTATAATGACATTTCAGGTGGTGATTTTACCTGGTGAAGTCGGTCATTTCCATCATGATCATACACATCTGTTTTGCCAGCACAATGATGTCATTGCCATTGTCGTCCCATTTGGCCACTTCTGCATCTAGCTTGCACTTCTCTTGTCTGAAGCTCTCTACCTGCTCGGCAATCTTTGCCTTCTCCTCCTGAGGAAGCTGTGCCATGATGGCCTGCAGGCAACATAGAAAAACAAAAGCATCAGAGGTGGTAGAGGAGATGCCGGAAAGGTAAAGCTTAGAAGAATAAATTGGCAACATGACTCAGGAGAAGGAATATAAGAGAAAGGAATTGAGGAAGTGATAAGACTAGAGAAGAGGGAAGAATAGAAAATGAAGAAAATGTTGAAGAAGTAGAGGGATTAGGTAAGTAGAAGTGCCAACTGCATGAAGATAAAAGGAGGACTAAAGCACCCTTTTTTTAAACTTTAAGAAACTGCATAACTACAAACTTGAACATTAATTCTGTCATCTTGCCCTTTAAGAACACTTTCAAATAAAGTTCTTGACTTTGCATTTAATGACGGGACCTTTTCAAAACCCTTGACATCTTATACCCATAAAAGCAAATCCATTTTTGCCTTCATAGTTTTTTTCCCGGCTGTGAAAATACATTTCCTCTCCTAGCAGCCTTTGGGGGCAGGTCCAAAATGGCATAAATCTTGTGGCGAGGTCACAGGCACAGTTAGGACCTAGTATTATTTGGAAGATAAATGTATAATTACCTTGCCTCTAAGACCAGAGAATGAATAATGCATTTCTTCAACATTATGTCAGTAAGGTGAGGTGGAAGGAAGAGTAACCTGGTTTCCATTAGGTCGATTATATTGACTCCAGAAGCACAGATTGAAAACGAGTACAGTAGAAAAAACAGAAAAGTCACTATTAGTTTTTTAACCTCACCTATTATTCACTGTCCTCCAAAGAACTGTCATTTTTCCTGTTATAAAAACCCAAGTCCTCCTTATCCCTTTTCCTTCCTGACTCTCTCACAAGTTAGTTGGTGTGTAGGGGGTGGAGGGTACAGTGAGATGTGCGTCACTTTGCTTGTGTCCCCTGGTAGACGTGTCAGGAGGAGAATGAAAACAAAACAAAAGTGGATTATTTGTCCCCCTGAAATTCTTTCAGAGAAAATACGGAGGGAGAGCCACAATGGGAAACAGAAAATTGAAATTACAGGCATAAATAGAAAGGCGTAGAGGTCCAGCTTTCTCATCAGCGGCTAACGGGTGCGTCGATGAGTTTAGGCCTTCTGATCGCTCTCTGAGTGCGACAGCGCATTCATGGTGGTTAGTTGAAAAGAAAAAAAAATGCCTGGCATAAACAAACAAGCTAAAGTAGCCCCCTCAAGCCCAGTGTAGATTTCCTCTGCTGCTCGTGCCAGGACACACAAACAACAGCATGGAGGCAAATCCCATTAAACAGCATGGGGGGTGAAAACACTGCTTGCATTTAAAACAAATACCAAGTTAATATGTATTTAGACTTCACAGCAAGGAAGAAACTATTTAAAACACATATTAGATTTTTAGCAAGGCAACACATATTACCACTGCGGGGTGTGTGCATGTGTTGCTTTGATTTGTTGTGAATTTGGGGATCTGGGCCAGCAGTACTCTTATTCATTTAATCAATAACTGAACATCTAATATATATGACTGCTTTACATATTAAATACCCTGCTGTAGATTAACTCAGTAATTAGACAAAGCCCTTAAGTCATTTACATTCAAGTTGATTTTTAATTAACAGTATGTGCTAGGAAAAAGAAACAAGTAATAGTTTCATCCAGTAATGGTTGTCCCTCGCTTGGTTTTCACTTGGGATTTTTCTATCACTGGGAAACATATAGATTGGTCAAGAAGAATCTACTGCTTTGATCATTTTTTTTGTAATTTACTCATTTTGACCCACGTAAGATGAATTTGCCATACTTTTTCATATCTGCCTTTTGATTCATCATTTCAAAAGTCCTAACCTTTTTGAAACAATACCTCAAGGTCAACTTAAACATTGACTATAGTCATGCTGGAATTAATGCACTATGAGATTTCTCTGAACAAAAATATTTGTAAAAAACGTTCAGAGATCAAGAGGCTTTAAATGTACCAATAAGTTTGGCTCAGTAAAGTAACATGTGCAAAGTTGTGTCAGATAACAGGCTGAGCTGGACAGCAAACACCAATGCAGATGCTGGGAAAGATATTTTTGCTCACATTTCTAACCTCATCAACAAAAAAAGAAAGAAAAAAATATTCACAGTCCTCAATTGAAGATATGGGAGCAGCATGTATAGCAGGAGTAATGATGCCCCTGATAATGTGGAATAAAAATTTAGTTTTAAAGAACCCTGCTCTTTGAAACAGAGTTAGAAAAATGTGTAACCTTCGTTTTCTTAATTGAGTTACTAAAGAACACTGAAATATTCTTTAAGTGTAATACGTGCACTTAAGAATTTTTCCACAGACGTTTAATTTTTCTGCAGCAAAAAGAGATCTACATGCTTTAGGGAATAGGCACAGAGGTTGATTGTTATAGTTGATAATGTGAACCTTACTAGTCTACAATAAAATATACAAAAGACAGCTTAAAATGTCAGCTCTGTTATCACATTCCTTGTTTTAATACAGTATTAAAATACTTTCTTCCAGCAAATTCACTTTCTAATAAATGACCACACAGAAGGAATTTACACCAATTAGCCCTTGGTCTGACTGGTAAAACTATACTAAAAAATTTGTTTAATCACAGTTAATTCATGATTTAACTTGTGGTGTTATTATTGTTTGGATGAATATTTTTTCATTAATAAAAACCTAATTTGAGACTTTTTTATACATGTATTCAGGTTATGTGATATTAATGTTTGTGTTATAACCTGAAACATTTAAGAGAGACCAAAAAGGGAAAAAAAACAGGAAATCTGAATAGACACTAAACACACGCAAGTGCACTTTTCTTACCATGAAATGACAACTCTTCACCTTTCAAAATAATTCAGCTAATGAATATTTAACCATTTGGGGGCATTAATACATTCTGTTTATGGCATTCTATATTTGTCTTTGTGTTGTTAGGAATGGAAGCTCTCCACCCAAAAAAACAACAACAACAACAAAAAAAACAAGAAAGTAGCATACCATGTCTTGATAAATCAGAATATGGTGAATTTCAAACCTTTTATCCTAATACTTACTTGCACACTATACAAAATGGTGCAAGTTAATAGAACACATACTTCATAAACGTGGCAGGACTTAATATTACACAAAAAGTTCTTAATTTCTTCATATGAAAGTAACATTAAACTTCAGATTAGATACAAGAAAGAATGTGATACTCTTTATAATCCTCTATAAGTGCTTTGCCATCAAATAGAATAACTGTGATTTAAAAATGTTTTATTTACGTTTCTGTTTTCATCTAAAGCCATTTTTAATGCAGTGTTTCTGTGAACACAACAAAACTAATTTCAGCCCACTGACTCTTCATAAGCTCTTGTGCTCTCAGCTTGAAGTTTTGGTATGCTAGTGGCACCCTGGGGTGTCGTTTGCTGATTTCGTGCTCATGTCCAATGTGGCCAAAAATATAATGTAAACAAAGCTGCTCGGTAATTGCTGCCTAATCACCAGGAGCTCGGTTGACTCTGCTGTGACATTCATCAGAATCGCAAGAGTTCAGGTCAGTAGGGCTGTCATTCACATATTGAGTTTTCATATAGTCCCTGTGTCCAACTGTTAAAGCAATCGATGATTCACTCATTTCTATAATAACTCTAAAGTGTGTACAGCTGGTATCATAGATATGGCCATGTGTGATTTTTCTTAATGCCAATGCTCTGAGTCAGATAGTGCAAATGTAAACAGAGATGTATTAATAATTCTATGTGTGGCTAATTCTCTGAGTCAAATAGGAATCTTCACTGCAATCTCTATACAAAAGGAGCACATTAAATCAGGGCAGACTGCTCCCCCACACAAATAAAAGGAGCTAAAAGTCTTGGGGAGAAAGACTGAAAATTCCCTGACTGAAAAATAGGTTCAAGGGGGGTTGGGGAGAGAGAGTCAGGGATTTGGTTAGTATAGCAATTCACTTCTAAAATGGTGTGACAAAAGAGAGCGTGTCAGGGAGGAAGGCAGAGAAAGGGTTTGTGAACACAAAGGAAAGCTGCATAGCACAGGGGTAAACACATGAGCCAATTGGGACGTCAGAGGAGCACGGCAATGCTCTTGGTGCTGCACCCAGCCCCCCTCTCAAACACCTCCCCCAGTAGCTCTCTAGAATTCACTTATCCCCAAATCCCTTCCCCTTCTTTACTGATAACAACAAGGAGCGGGCCTTGGGAGCTTAACATAGTGGCAAATCCAGCCGAGGGAGAGCCGCGCCAATACACTCTGCGACTAGGCTACGTCTGCGGGGATTAGAGCGCTTTCCGGGTTTCTTCACCAAGGGTTGTGTTTTGAAATGACTTTAATTTGTTTCATTTGAAATAAACTGCCCAGACACTCAGAGTTCAATTTTATGGATGACCTATCAGCAAAGCTATCCAATCACAGTTTTTAAAAATGTTTACAGTGTGTTTGACTGCCTGTGAACCATCCATGCCATGTCACACAAGTGAAGGTTTTGTTTAGATTCTTTAATAGAATGATATTTTACTTTTTTTGTTTTTATATTGTTTTTTATATTATCTCACACTCAAATAGAAAATAAAAGGCGAAGCCCTTTGCAAGGCAAAACACAAATAGAATAAGCTCCTGAGAAAGCCTTAAACTAGATTTGATGTTACAAAAGACTTGAGAGAACAGTGAGGCAGAGCAGAATTGAGATATCACATAAGCGTCCTTTGTATGATATCTTTGCACTGGATGGGCTTGGAGGGATCACAACTGTAAACCTCAGTGTGCTCATGTCAGCTCCTATGGAGAAAATGGATTACTCTCCTTGTCTGTTTGAAAGAGAAGACGGAGCACCAGCGTGGACTTGGCATGACCGTAAGAGGACAGCAAGCTTTATCCTAACACCACGGACTGGAGCAGATTGTGCAAATCACCACTGCTTTACAGCAAAAAAAAAACAACCAAACAAAAAAACATCTTTTATGGATGTGTTTGCCCCGTGCGTGTTTTAAATTTTAATCTCAGAGGCCATGACACTGTCGGCTGGTAGAAAAGCAGCACACATCTAACTGTGAAAAATACTGTCAGTGTGCCAGATATTTACTACAGGGGAATTTAAAAAATATGTACAAGTAGGAAAAATATTATCCCTTTTTTTGATCCAAACATATCTGCAACATGTGTTAATGCACTTTAATCCGCTCTGTATCACTGTATTACAGTTAGAAGTCAGGAGAAATAGGACACTTTGCAACTTAAAACTGTTCTCAAATAGCACTGCCCACTCACAGTTTAGCTGAGTGCCAGAAAAACTAGTTAACAGTTTGGTACTGTAAAGCTCTTTTGTGTACAAGTGTTGGTGCATCTTAGCTCAGATGGCTCTGCAATGTTACACTGCAGGAGCCCTAGTGGGAGTACAAATACAACAAACCAAAGTACTTCACACCCAGAACCCCCACAGTCTCTCTTGGAGGAAGCCAAAACATGGGTCTGTTCTTCCTCTTCATTATAAGAACTGAGGTTAAACTTTATCTATTAAAATTGAACAAGATGCTTACATGTTAGTAATCATCTTGGCTATAGTTCCAAGACATCTCTTCCATACTTTGTCTTCTTACACCCTCAAACTCAATGTATTTTTGGAGATGAACCAATACAAACAGCATATCAATGTAATTGAGCTACATTATTTTTTACAAATAAAAAAACAAAAAGCATGGAATGTGATTGTTTCCGGTTCCAGTTTTCCTGAAACTCCAAAATAGAATCACCTAATTACTAAAGAGAATCCACCTGTATAAAATGTAGACTCAGAGGTTTGCTAGAGATCATAAGATGTTATTCTGGCAAAATGAAAAAAAAGAGATGTGAGACTGCAGCAGGAAAATAGCCCCAAACAAACAACCAGAGCTACAATGTAATAGCTTCAGGCAAAACATATTCACATGACCCAGCCAAAGTTAACAAAATCTATTGAGAATCTGTGGAAAAGTGTAAAAATGAATGTTGATAAGACATTCCCCAAAAAGACTTGCAGTTTTGACAACAAAGAAAACTGATTACAGAGTATTGACTTAACTAAGGTAAATAAGTAAAACAGACACACGTTTCGAGTTATTCTTTGTGAAACATTTTGAAAACCAATTATCATTCTATTCCAATATACAATTAGACACACTGTATACACAGCTATACTGAACAAATCAAATATTACATTTTGAAAGAAAGCATTAACTTAGAAGCAATTCAAAATCTCAAAGGAATGTTTATAAAATTGCTATGTCATTACTTCTTCAATAAAAACTGGCCCATTAAAATGTCACCATTTGTTTCCTATCAAATAGACTTTGCTAACAGAACTCAAGCGACTGTGCAAAGCTGTTCTGTAGTGGAAAAAGTAATTTCAAATGAAAAATCTTTTGACATGATTCCCAGCCCTTCTCAGAAGGGAATATTCTAGTATATTTATACCAGAATGAGGCTGTATTATTCAAAGAAACAACAAAGAAAACCAGGTAAAATCAAAAGACACAGTTCAGACTCAACATGTCTCTGTTAGCAAGCTAAATGTTAAAACTGGGGCATGAAACCAATTTTAGACAAACTGGGTCAAGCACACCAGCTTTCTGAAACACTGTGAAAAGAAAAGTAAAGAAAAAAAGGCATCGCCATGGCCCAGTCAAAGTCTCAAAATCACCTCAGCAGTTCAAACTAAAATGCTAAGAATGTGCATGTCTCCATTAACTGGAAGTTTCAGAGTGGACAAAACTAAAAAAAATAACACACAAATGTCCACTTAACTATAAACTTAGACATAGTGGCTATAAAAATGCTTTAGTTCAACAAATACACCATGGGGCTTTGAAGCTGACTTAGTTTTTGCTTCTTTTAAGGATGACCAATGGATTTGGTGGTAAATGTGTTAAATTGCTGAGGTAGTTTGCTGACAGTGGCCCTATGAATTACTTTAAATATCTTGACATTATTGCTCCTAATGGCTCCTTGAGGAAGAAAAGATTGCCTTCTACTCATGTACTGAGATTTTTCCAACAGAGAATAAAAAAACGACATCATTAAGGAGGTAGTAGCTGCACATTACAGACATTTAACTAAAACAGGCTTCTGATTTGATTGAATTTATTTCTCCCCTTTTAGTGGATTACCCCGATGTTTGCAGGCAGTTCCGAGACTCGCCTGGGCCACAGGGAGAGGCATTGAGCCAAGTCACACTTCTGCCTTTCACAATCCATTCAACATGCAGCACACCGCTAGACACTGTGTTGCTGGAGGGGAGCAGGCACTGATACCCTCTTAATGTCCTTTAAGCTGGGCCCAAGTGAAAAATTGCTAATGTGCAACAAAACCCAGACCCTGGTGAACACGACTGGGGCCTTGGCAAAGGTTTGTGTCACATTTTGGGGAGAGTCTGAAGGGAGGTTGGTAATTACTTCTTTGTTTGTGATTTGCAATTTTACACCTGTCATCCCTGAACGGTGCTAATTTCAAATCGTGACGCTTGTTAGAATCAGTTAAATGCTGCAGAAGTGGAACACGTTGGACGACTGATTCATGTGCTGCTGGGAACATCACAGAAATCACTTCAAACTACATCTGAACCATAAAAACTATTGTTACTGTTGGAAAAAAAAAACTTTTATGTAGACTGCCTGCCCTTTATCGAAGAAAAATAGATATACTTTTCCCTGTTCTTGTTTGTTGCAAGTTTCATAACTGGGGCACATGTGAAAAGGTGGAGCACAGTGGGAAGTGATTACCCACTCACCCGAGCGCTCTGACCAGCAATAAGCTGGTCATCTTCAGTTTGGACGCTAGTCCTGCTGCGAGTGTCATAGTCCTCCTGTTCGAAGTCCGAGTCATCTTCCAACTCCTCTGGTGTCTGTAGGAAGCACAAAAGCAAAGTCAGAAGAAAACAAACCAATCAGACCTCAGTGGTGAAAAAATTCAGTTGCATAAACTTCATTTTTTCTAAAAAGAGAAAGCACCTTTCATTCTTTCGGTTTTGTATTCCGCATACAATACAGCAACTGTGGATTTAGTTCAAAGTCAACTCAGTAAATAGTCAGCCAAATGACCCGCAAAATTATTCCACAGGACATTTGTGGACACCTGAAGCAAAACTCAAAGAGGTAAGAAAGAAAAAAAATTCTGTTCTACATATAAATCTACATATTTCTATATTTGAACAGACAGATCTAACATGTTTATTAGGACTAGATGTATAATTAAGATTTCTGAGTGGCCAGAAATAACACATTTCTCAAGTCAGAACAAAAATCTGTAAAAGGACTAGTAAAATATTCCAAGACCATCCAGAAAATCCTCAAAGTATTGAAAGTATTAATGACTTATTCCTACAATTTCTCAACATTGGGAATTACTGTATCTTAATTCTTACAGTTTACTATGTCATGGCTGCAGAAATATATTTCGTAGGTGCTTATGTTGTCAAGTGGGTGCTTTTGATTCTGTCATGGAAAGTGGTCACAGAAGATTGAGGTCCATTGAGTAAAGGCAGAACTTACAGGGCTGCTAAAAAAGTGATTTCTGGAGCCACGGTGACCAACTGTTTTATATTAATAATCTAGCACTTTGCTGGTTCTTGTCACCTGGAATCTATTTCTTTAATTTTTCTTGTGGTCACTGTTTCCTGGTGAGAAACGATAACATGAACAAGGTGGGTTAGCACAACTATAACATAGTTTTTAATTCCTATTAGTAATACTGCCAGGCAGCCCAGATCCCACGGGGATGTAACCATCTCTTCTATCTTAAGACAACAAACACTTTCAAGACGCAATCTTTTGGGTGGGTCTACTGTCAGGTGTCTTAGGCGTTTATTCACTTTGATCAAGCACCTGTCTTCAGTGTAATATGTCCTAGACGTGAACTTAATATCATCTGATTTGCCAGGTTTAATATACTTTTGGCTCTGAATGTCACCATAAGTATATGGCGACAATCAACTTCCCACAGAAAAGACAGCTAAAACATCTAAGTCTGCACGGTAGGGTATTACTTGACACAGTGAACAACAATAGCACTGTTCACTTCATTTGAAAATAAGTCCTTAATTTTTTCACATTTTGTGATTTTACTATCTCAAAATTCAATACTTTATGAGAATTTAGATAGACCTACAAAAAGTGCCTCAAAATTCTAAAGCAGAAAGGAAGTTTAAATAGTTTTTACACATTAGACTCTTTAACGGTCACTGCAAAAACACTTACTGTACATGTTATCCAATCAAGTACGAGAATACCGGTGTCCTCATGAAATCTGAAAAGTAAGGTATGAAGCATTCATGCCTCCAAGCTAATACTTTGAAGAATCACCTTTAACTGTGGTTACAGCTGTCGCTCGTGTAGAGAGCATCAGTGAACATCAGCTCTCATGTCCTGCCACAGATACTCAATTAGTAGTTGGTTTGGATGTTAACCCTGCCATTTTAACACATGAATATGCTTTGATCTGAACTATTCAGTTGCAGCTCTTAAAGTTTAGCATCATGGTCGTGCTAGAAGGTGTTACAGATCTTGCAGGATTGCTCTATTTTTAGCACCATCCAACTTCCCACCATCTCTGACCAGCTTTCCTGCCTCTACTAGGGAAAAAAAAAAAAACATCTCTCCAGTTTTCCCACCACACATAAGCCTCTTTCACAAAACATTTTTGCCATAAATCCGCAGGGATGAGCTGCCTTTGAGCTCCGTCTGGCCATTCATAAATCACAAGTTGAGACAGTGGCATGACTTTTCAAAATTAGGCTGGTGTGGCAGGTTGACAGGAGATACCGCATGGCATGCATGTCAGCACTATACATAGAATTTCCAAAGTAAAATATATTTTGTATTTGCCTCTCTTCTATAGACCAGATTGATAGATTGCAGAACTACTTATCTTGTTGACAGTCTCCCACCTGAGCTGTGGACTTCTGCAGCTAATCCAGAGTTACCATGTATCTCTCTAAGTAATGCTGTCTTTACCAAGCCTCTCACTTTAGGTAGACAGCCATGTTTTGGTAGGTTTGCATTCTCTACATTTTTTGATGAAGGCCTAAACAGTGATCAGCAAGAAGGTATTTAATAACCTAACGTTGAAAAAATATATTTCCAACTTTCTCCCTGACCTGTCTGGTGTGTTTCTTAGTCTTCCTATGTTATTTGTTCAATCATGATTTCTAAAAGCCTCAACATCCTTCAAAGGACAAGTTGAGGCAAGGGTCGTGTAGTAGAGGGTAAACTTTTCAGATTGCTTAAAAATGTTAAAATCATTCATTTAAGCTTTCTTTGTCTTCACAATTATGTAGAGTGTTGGTCTGTTAAACACTGTAAAATTCCAATAATTTTTCAGATTTTAATGTGATGAAATATAAAAACGGTGAGGTATGAATATGTGCAATATTGATAAGGAATACCTATGTTAGACATAGTAATATTTTCTCAGGGACTGCTTAACATCAGCTAAGGATATATTTTCTATTTCCATTTATGAGTATGAAATGAAAAATTATGGCAATGGACGGGACTATTTTCCCTTTTAGTGTCTGGTCGGTGTGATTCCTGTAGGAGTTCATCTACAAACAAACAGCTTCAAGCAAACTTTGCCTCTATCTCTGCATGCCATGCTGGCTTGGGAGGTAATACAGCCAGCCAACATCTTTTGGTCTGTTTGTTAGGCTTGCTAATATCTCCAGGCCCCTGATGTCATTGTGGGAGTTCAAAATGATGCTGCTTATCTCAGTCTCCTGCTCTCTGTTTTAGCCACTAGATGTTGTTCAACTCACACACTGGTCTTTTTTGGCCACAGGCTTCAGCATCTGCAAAAGGAGTCGAGAATATTCACACACTACCAGCACATCATTCAGTTTCCCTCAGGAGATGTCAAATGCCACTGAAACCCAACCCTGTCTTTATGCCCAACATGATGGGTCATTTTGTAAGGGACTTACAAGAGTTCTGGAGTGGTGACCAACTGTTTATAACATGAGCAAAACAACATTTGGGTAAGTGATACAAAAAGCAACAACTCCATTTTATTATGGAAGAAACTACCTTAGCCTACATGAGTCATGGATCGACTCCTTCCACCTGTGGCCTGGCAGCTTTTGCTACTTTTCTTTTCAAATGAGATCCTGTCCAAAACAAGTGTGGAGTTCTGAAGTGGTTACTTATATAACTTGTGTGTCAAATGTGAAGAGATACTAAAGACATTCTGCTTTAGCATGAGCTACTGAAAGGGTTGGTGAATTATACTGGGATGATGTCAGTCATCTCCAATTTTGCTAGTGTTAGTTTGTCATCAAACAATATAACCTGGTATTTATGGTCATCTAAGAATAATGACATACATTTAAATGATTCAATGCACAATCTTGCATTAAAACGGTTACTATAAAGCTAGCCAATGCCAAGCAGTGCAGCTTTAATCATGCTGTGATTACAAGAATATTTCTAGAAAAATGGGAGAGAAGCCTGCTTTTTAGGAAAAAATAGATTTAACTTAATTCATTTTCATGCAATCATGAATAAAGTGACTTTTTGTACTCATAAAAAATTTAAATTGCATTCCAAATTGACATGTTGTTTTGTCCTGATCTAGATTGGGTCCAGATTTTAAGAAAAACTGCTCTAGCATATTTGGCACTTGCTCCATTTCAGAGCATCTTTTCACACTGCATGGCTAAGATCATATTAAATATTGAGCAGGTTTCATGAATTAACACTGAACAGAGGAACATAGACTAGAATAGAATAGAATAGAATAGAATAGCTTTATTCATCCCAGAAGGGAAATTATTTCGCAGTTACAGCTGCATAGAGACAAGACACACAACAACCACCACTGAGTAGCAATTGTAGACAAAATAAAAATAAAAATAAAATATAACATGCTGTCAATATAAAAAGCAACATTCCTTCTCATTCGTCACAGATCTGACTAGACTTACATCCAATCTCGTCTCCAAGTTAATTCTACTATGAGTCATTGAATAAATTTCAAAAAGTAAAAAATTAAGTTAAAAAATTATTTAGCTTTAAAAAAAAAGTTAGTTTTCTCAATGTGAAAGGATTGAAAACTGGAAAAATACAATTAGGGGAAAATCAGTTATTGTTAAGTTGCATGTATTTTGTTTCATAATTACAGTGTATTGCAGATTTGCACCATGTCACCCTGTTTTATTTCAGCTGCTTCACACATAATTACTAGGTATGAAGGCAATCAGATGCAAAAAAAAAAAAAAAAAATCATGGCAACAATGATTCCCAACACAGAGCTGCTAATGTCAGTGTAGCTACACTTTATCCAAAGAACTGGCAGATTTTTATTCTGCAGTTTCACTAAAGCAATGTGACACTTGGCTATAAAAGCGATGCTTGCTCATACATAAAGACTGAGAATGGATGCGGCCCCCTCATTTTTTTCAATGAGGTCACTATGTGACGCAGCCGAGGTGCCAACTTAGAGGGCCAGTTACCAAGGAGACCAGGCACTTATGTGAACATCATGATGGGATGATTCCGCTGTTTACCTTGTGGTCATTCTAACACAGGATTAAACTATTATGGGTACTATGATAATCTTACAAGCTAGTGAAACTCCAGTTTCCCTATTGCAAAGCCATGAGAGGTATTAAATAAACCTTTGAACTGAAGGATTATAAAAACAGCTTTAAGTTATTTTATAATTTTTGGTACCTTAAACATCCAAACTAAACAGTGCCTTGGATTCAACCTAACTCTTAATGTTAAATAACTGAAAAGTTTTTTGTGTGACATATGGTTTAAATAAAGAATTATACACAAGTGCCTTCCAAAAGTATTTACATCCTCTGAGGTTTTTCACATTGTCTCATTACAGACACAAAATGCAATTATTTTTTGGCAATTTAATGGTCCCAGATAATAGTGAAGAAAAGCAGAATAGTCCATGGTTGTAAAGTGGAAAGAAAATTCCCTCCCAGCCTTTAGAAGGGTTTCTTCCAGTATTGCCCAGTATTTTGCTCTTTCGTTATTCTGATCAACTCTGAACAACATCCCCGTCCTTGCTGGAGAAAAACCATAACCACAGCATGATGTTGCCACAGCTGTGTTTTACTGTGGGTTTAGGGATGATGTTAGTTTTCCAACACAAGGCTTTTACTTGTCTTTCACTGACCACTTTATCTTCTTTTATAAATTAATTGTTTCCTGTCTGACTTGTTGAAAACCTCTAACAGGACCTTTAAAGAAAACCAAATTTCCAATCTCAGTTGAGGATCTCAGCCTCTTTCTGCTTCTCTGACTGCTTTTTCTATTGGTAGTGTCGCAGTAGTGCTAGACTCTTAGCCTTTCTATATGATGCATTGAATAGAGCTCCTTGCATTGAACTTCTCCAAAACTTGATCCTCATTGTTCATTTTGTTTTTAGATTATTTCCGCACACCAGGTCTTTATGCTCTACTTTTTTTTTTCTGAAATCTGATTTTTTGTGTGGTTGTTCATTTTAATTGAAAGCAACTACAATCAGATTTTTGTGTATAACCCAAAGTAACCCGTATGTGTACCATCGCACAGCAGTGCACTGGATTTATTTTTAAATTGTTGAGGAATGGTAGTGTTGTCACAAGACTAAAAAAGCTACATAAAAAGAAAGCACAACTGATAGCGATGACCTTCTGTGACACATTATTTGCCACTTCTGTTGAGAAGTCTGTTTGGATGCATAGTTGGAACCAGGAGTGGTCGGATTATAACGTAATATGCTTCACTGACACAGACTTGCCCGCATTCTCAGAAGAAAATCAGTATCATCGATCTTCAGTGACATAAAAGTTGGATAAAATGTAGCATAACTGTTCAGACTGGAGGTAGTTTGAAAACTATTAGATACATATCCAATTTAGTAACACGTACAAAGAAGACACAAATCCGATTTTAAATCAATGAAATGATTGGAATTGGGCCGTTCACAGGGTCATGAAAAAGTTTGATCAGGGTCGCATATGGGCAAAAAGAAGAAACTGGATTTGGACTGCATTTTTCTGGTGTATGTATGAACATTTCCTAATATTCTCCAACAAGTCTCTGAGATCTTCACAGAACCCTTGTTTTATACTTAAATTCAATTACACTTAAGCTGACTGTATTCACTCTACCGTGGTAACATCTGAAGCCAGTTGTTTGAAGTGGATTTTATTTATCAGAAAAAGGGGACGTTAAACATAATTATATGTTGCCCCTTTCCTGATAAATATCCTGTATCATTTTACTTGTACTTAAGAATTATGCAGTAACTTTATATTGTTCTATTACAGAAAAAGTTTGTGATTTTAACATGACAACATGTGAAACAAATGTAAGGATGTCTGTGAAAGGCACTGTAGACAGGGCCAGCTGACTGAATTTCATTCATAATGTCCTCTGTTTAACACTTGCTGCTCTATCCAGAGACATTTCTGAATTTACATGACCACATTTTGAGACGGTCATCACACAACTATGTTTTAAAGTTTCATTATAACTCAACTTTCTTCTCTTAACCTGCCTGGAGTTTTATATGCGGTGGAAAATTGGCTTCTTAATTCATTGAATTCTCATGAGATCTTTAGTAGGAAAAGTATAAAAGAGCCTAATACTTGGTTTAAGTGACAGAAAAATTAGACTATGGACACATAGGGGGAAAAGGTGTGTGGCATTACACAAAGAACCAGCATTTCCTATCTGTATGATAGAGCCGAACAACAGAGAAAGCACAGATCTTCTAAGTTGTTTCCTCAGAAAGTAATTGAACTTGGATGGGATTATGAAGCCAGCTGGTCCCGGGCAGTTCAAAGCTGCCTGTTTTACATTATTTACCAACATCAAATTATTTTCCATAATTAGATCCTTCCAACCTGCATAAAGTTGAATAAATGTATTACATGCTGAAAAGAGGAGGGTCAGTTTTGTGTGAAAAATGTACATTCTGTAACAGAGTAGAGCTGTTGCTTGTTATGAAGCTTTTTTTTTTATCATGACAGTTTTGAAAATAAACAGATCACGTGAAAGATATATTTTATTTATTCCTTTACATGTTTCCTCATCTTGCATGCTGGTACGGTTTTGTTATAAAATATTTCACATCAATATGTTGTTTAGCAATTAAAAAGCACTAGTGGTGTTTAAAATGTCAATGTCCTGTAAGTACAAATTTGCATCATACTGGAGCTAATAATCAGATATAAGATTATAAAATTAAAACTTTTAAGGTCTCTAAAATTTGAGCCTGTATGACCCACACAGAGAAGATTTTTCACATGGTGAATAAATGCGGCTTGTCTGTTAAGTAGTTAGGTCTTCTTGTCATTGGCTAGGTCACCAAACAGAAGACCTGACTAATTAGTGCATATTGACTGGTTATTCTTGTGTTACTCTTAAGATAACACAATGGTAATATAATTGTCTCACAATGATTATAGAAACAAAAAAGATCAAAAAATGTATTTTCCAGATTTTTTACCTTGTGGACCTCGTCTGTCACCTGGAGACACCTGGTAATGTCCAAGATATTTGATGTAATGTCAAATATCTTGGACATTACATCACAAGTGATCTCTCTGACAATTGAGGCTTCCAGATGCAGTGATGTAAACTTTATAGGCAGACAAATGTACTCCCATAAGTTTTACATGTGCTCCAGAAATGTTAAAATTGCTTTGTTCAAAACTTTTTGCTCACCTTTATATACAGTCCATCTCTGGCACAACTATAAAAAGATAAGCATGCAGGATATGACAGTGCCACACAATTCTTCTTTGAGAATGTTCTTGAGACTCCCAAGACACAGTAGTGTGAGTGAGATGTTTGAGAATTGAGGTGTTAGATCTGTGTAGCTGATATCAGGCATTGTGTCTACACATTTCTGTGTAGAGTCATGAATCAGCAGAACTGCATTATACAAGTCCTGGTCTGTCCTAAGATTACCTGAGATACGTATAACTCTAAAATGTGAATGCACTAGCGCTCCTGCCTATTATATCTAAATAATCTGTGACGTAACCTTTTTATTATTAGCATTATATCTTTATTTTCCCTTTTTTTTCTACAAAATAAAAAAATGCACAGAATTCTGTGCATTTATTAAAGCTTGAATGGATATATAAGTGAAAAATAAGCATGTTTATTTGTAAAATTGAACTTGAGAGTCTTATAATGACAAATTGCAGGCAGACTGTAAAATACTTTATATTATGATTTAATATTAACCTGGTTCAAAGCAGAACTGCTACCTGACCATTTAGTAAAAGGACAAAATAATCAGTTGTAAAACAATATACAGTACATTTATTTAAAGATAGCTAACCCCTAACTGCCTTAATTTATTTATTTTTTTTTTATGTGTTTTTGCAGAAGCTAAATTTAGTGGAGAGTGCTAAATTGCATACAGTTATTAAAATTTTGGTATTTAGGTTGGAAAATTTGTGAAATTAGACATAAATGCTCATAACTCCCAACATACACCACTTTGGTTGCAATAACGCTGGTATAAATTTGAAGCAAATTTGCAACAACAAACACAAAAATATACCCTAGTCAGGCACAACATTATGACATGAACGACATGACTTTATTATGGGACTTGACATAGAGAGAGGGGTCATTTGTATGGCAGTAACTTTTAATTTTGTCTTTAAAGTTTATACGCAAACACATCCTTGGGAAAGTTTAAGGATTTTAGAAAGAAGGACAAGTAGATGGTTCTGTAAGGGTTGGTATCTCTCAAAAGTTGGTTAGTATTTCTCAAAAGTCCAAGGAAATAGCAGAGGTGAACCAGGGACAAGGTCAAGGGGTTAACGATACACATGGGGAGCAAAGCCCAGATTGCTGGTTCTGATAAAAAGGTATCATAATACAAACTCAACTGCAAATGTGAGTTATGGCTAATTGGCAATGAATGTAGGATATCTGGGTGAAATTCAGTGAATGTTCTGGATGAACCCACCCGTATCATAAGGACAGCTTTCCTGATGTCACGGACGCCATCATAGACCAAACGGGATGCATCAATGAATTCGTTCTCCTCAAAGGGCTGTGGAGGATTTGTGCTCAGCGCCTCGATTGCTACTTCCACCTGTTCAGCAAATCGTGGCATCACTGCAGAAGAAAATGCAGAAAAAATTGGTAATTGTTAGTCATCTGCTTCCTTCAATTATAACAAAAGTGCTTATACGTTCTAACTGAACAACAAAAACCTTCCTAAGTAAAACTATTCCTTTCAATAATAGTCCGGTGCCTGGTCTCATAGTGTAATTGTGTGCATCTATTACTAAATAGAGAGATAAGAATGGAAGCTAATGTGAGAGTCCAGGCTGTCAAATCATAATGTCAGTAAAAGGAAACATTCATCAAAGTCCTTTTGAGCCAAACAAAAGCCCTAAAAAACCCTACTGAACACAAAATGGCTGGTTTTGTTCTCAGCATAAACTGCTGGGAGTTGAAGGAGGAGCTTTATGCTCTTTGTGTGTTTCTGCTGAATTGTGATGTTATTGAATAGACTCTTAATATTCAGAAATATTTACTTTATGTTTCAATATTTAGCAGGTCACCTTTCTATAAGATCTTCTGGGGAGATTAATAATAATTGAGGCAGAAAAAACTAATCATAACAATAGCAGCCATTTACAGAGGTAGACAGTAATCAGACAGAAAAGATTCTTACATATTCTTTACAATCGAGGGCTTTTTCAAACTATAAATGCTTGCAACAGCAATATAAGATTTAAATGTGATTCTGGTGTACATGTAATTTGTTATGAAATCCTGATTCCTTGTCATTCAAAAATGACAAGGAAGGAGGGGGAAAGGATAGCTCATTTGTAAAAAAAATATATATTTATTGTTTACTTAGAAAACATAAGCAGCAAATATGTATGATTAAAGATTGATTTAGTTTTCCAAGAGCAAATACCTGGATTAATTTAAAAGAACATCGGTTTTGGAGAGAAAAACAAATTTAATGAGGACAGATGGATGATACGAAGGAAAATATGGGGAAAGACCAATAAGGTACTGCTGCTTGGCTTGTGAACTCTCAACTGAAAGCCAACTGTGTGATTTCATTATTATTCTCCACATTATCCTGCACTTACATACAAAGCAAGCAAGATCAATTTCCCCACTTGCAGTAAAGGTGTATCAGCAATGTACCTATTTGTTTGATGTAAAATATAGTCTATATTTCACCAAACATAAAAAGCACTACAAAAAAAACTGTGCCTTTTTCTTTTCATTTTTAATTCAGTTTAATCCACTTACTGCAGAAGCGTAAAATAGGCTTTTGGGAATTGCTGGGAAGGCGATTTAAATAGAAATATTTAAATGTTCTCCGAGCTCTTAATGAGCAAAGTTGCTGGTAAGAAGCAATTTCACTCATTCCAGTTGAAAAATGATGAAGGGAATTAAATGTGACCGTGTAGGAATGGATTTTTTCACCCGCCAGGCTTAAATATAGTTAAACTGAGAAGTTATGGAAGTACAATGAGTGCGTGAAAACTTCAAAGCAGAGGCCCTGGTGACGTGCTTTACGAGATGTACGAAGCAGTCTCAACCTTTTTTGATGCATAAACCTTAATTTCACATCCAAAAAGCCCAATTTAAACACAATATTATGACAGCTAAAAGCAAATAACGTTGCAAATGAAGCTAAGAGACAGCAACTATCTGTAATATACAGGCCGGTTCAAAGTTTTTCCAAAAATGAATGAAAAAACTGTGTTAAATTGGATATGTTGAGTAGTTGTGAATTGTGGCTATATCATTAAACTGAATTGAATTAAATCGCAATATTCAAGTTACTCTTCTTTTTTAAAGACTACTTTAAGAGCAGAACATTGAAAATGATAAGACTTAAGTTGATGGATTTTTTTTTTTTTTGCTGAATCTTGATTTTACCATATTTTAAAATATTTGTGTTGCAAAGGGATTTCTTGAATGTTGTGACTAATGACAAAAAAATGTACTTTAGACTTAACTAAAGTCTGCACATGTCTGCGCAAAGAAAAATATTTAAGACCTTGTACATGTACTCTGTATCACACAGTAATCTGCTTGGCAGGAAACGGTGTTCACATCAAACTGCTTTGAATGCAACACCAAGCTGATAAGGCTGGGAGTCATGCAACCAGTAGCAAGGACGCGCATCAGTCAAACCGATACTTTGTGCAGCACTTACAGTTGTGCGGTGGCTGTCCTGGTGGAAAAGAAGGTGCCCAAGTAGTCAGCCATTTCATAGTCTCCTTGGCTCATACAATATGCACAGTACGTCTGACTACGAGAGAGCCTTAAGAGTGTTTTGACTTATCAACGGTAGTCTGATGGGTTACAAAAATGCAGGAATAACACAAATATAAAACTACAAGAATTACACAAATCTAAGATTTAATTTCGTACAACCCTGCCAGTGGGTTTGCCTAAGTTGGTATAAAATGTTACATCTGAAGCAGAACATCAATTAATCTGTGTCTGCAATGATCAGTACATAATTTGAAGGGATTTTGGTGGCCCCTGTGGTCCACAGCTGCTGCATACTTTGTTAAAAGCTTCCTGTTAACTTCAATAATTCCCTGCCGCCATCTGAAGACAGCCGGATCCATTTGTTGACAAATCTACATCGTCTAAAATGAAAAGAACGGCCCCAGAGCTCTTTGCCATTACATAAGACCATCTACTATGTTTACCTTTTCTCAAATCTTTTGCAAATTACCGCTGGCTCTCATTCCATTTAGTACTTAAGGCATAAATATGTCACATTATAGGATTGTTTTAACTGTTTTTGAGTGAAAAAGCCTTTGAGAAAGCAAGACTTATGTGACTATACAAACCAAGATGTGTTTTCAAGTAGTGTATCTTCATAGCAAAGCATTTTCTTCCAGCTGCACATGCCTTACAATAACACAAAAAACACAAAGATTCTTAAGATTCTTTATATTTCAGAAGCTTGAAGCAGTTGGCACAGATGTTACAGGGCAATAATGTTAAGGATGTGACTCATCTACAGTATAAGACTGTTTGCACAGTTTGTTTTCTGGTATCTATATAATTTACAAAATTCAGTGATTAAAAACTCCCCATCTGTAACGACAGTGTAGCAATGTCTTTATTAGCCTAATGAGCACATCCGCTTCCAAATCTGCTGAATGTCAAACCCAAACAGGAAATTCAGGCATGTGAATCTCAGATATGCCTCAACAGAAGCCAATCAGGAAATGTCATGGGACCACCCTCCCAATCAGATAGCCAGAAATAATCTGCAAGACAGGAAAAACAAAAACTCCCATACTGTGAAGCTGGACAGGAGAGGAAAGAGCATAGGAAGTGTTGAACACTTAAACTGTTGTAACAAATGTGGCCACAGGGCTTACAACAGCAGTTTACAATTTATCTAATCCTTTAGGAAACATTTTGCTGTCATTAGCTTCCTTTACTGTGCTCACATTAAACTCCAGCCAGAACAACTCTTCCCTCATTTGCTGCTTGTATCATTTTACTGCGGAGTCATAAACATAAAAAAGTAAACAAAAGCAGAAACCATTCCCAAGCATTATCCAGAGATCAATCCTACCTTAATTATCAATCTGGCTATACATTGCGTTTGACTTTTACAGAGGATAACTGTGATATGTGACTTGTTCATCATGTGATAAAATTTTATTTATCCAGTTGAAAATAGTCAGCGGAGTACCTTATAGTAAATCCAGAATTGCTCCAGATATGACTGATGTATGCACCTCTGGGAAAAGGAGGGTGGTTCATGGGGTGAGAGAAAATTGCTGAAGAAATTTATCTGGTTCTAAAAATGTATCAGGAAGGTATAAGAATACTCAGTGCAGATTGATGTGTATTGAACTGTATAGCAGCAGAACAGCCAAGGTGGAAATTGTATTCTCAGATGGCTTTAGCCCTTTTTTAGCAGAATAATGCTCCCTGCTGCAAATCAAAAATAGTTCAGGAATGGCTCGAGGAGCAGAACAATGAGTTTGAGGTGTTCACTTGACCTCTAAATTCCCCAGATCTCAGTCCAATCAAGCATTTGTTATTATCTGTGGGACAAACAAGTCAAACCATGGAGGCAGCACCTTGCAACTCACAGGAGTTAAAAGATCTGTGACTAATGTTTGGTTCCAGGTACCACAACGCACCGTTAGGGTTCTAATGCGGGGTCCCCAACGCTCGGGGTGTATTGATATCGGACTACTTGGTAAAACAATAAATATATACAGTAATTTCCACTGTATGATGAACAGAGTGGCTTTAGTTTGAAGCTAGCAAGGATCAATTTGTTTCTGTTGGATTGATTGTACTGCAGCAAGTAACAAGATAGGCAGTCAAAGGGAGCAGGGAGAAAAGCATGTGAGCCACATGGATGAAGCAGTTTATAGGCTGACCCAGAGGAGAGTTGTTTATTTTGTGCTAATACAGTTAATTCCCTTCCTACCCCAGAACACCAAAAATTACATTAGAGAGCAAGTTTGATGTGTGTGGAGGACCCTTGGTCCAGTGGAAAGTGTTTTTCCTATTTTTCCCACGGGCATGAAAATGGAATAAAAAATTGTCAGTTATACGGCATTGTAAAAAAAAAAACACAACTTCCAGATCTTGATCTTTTCTGCTTCATGCCTCTCAACAAACAGCGAGCAGCAAGAGAACCCAACTCAGTTTCTGCAAAACCAGGATGCTGTTTTCTCTCTGCACACCACAATCACAAAAATATGTCATTTTTCATTTGAATCTTTGACCTAACAGCTCCAAAGACCTTCGGTCTAACCACAAACCTCATGCTTATGTAACACTGACTGGGTGGAAAATAAAAAAAAATCCTCCTTTCGGTCTCTATCTGGTCTTCTCTCCCACAGTGTAATCTTGGTTAAAATGTTTTTGCAACATTCTCATTCTGCCCTGCTCGTCTCATAGTAATTTCCTCATCAGCGCTCTCTTCTAACTCCCGCCTCTATTTACACACTGATTAAGGGACCTTAGCTCTTCTCCTTTCAAGCTTGGAGTTTGCTATCTGGCTGTCATTTTGGATAATACCTCTTTTCCCATCACTGTAACAATGGATGCAGATTTAAAAAGAGACTCAGCCAGCTGTGTGCTTCACACATATGGACCAAATAAGAAGGCCACTTGGTGTATTCAGAAAGCACACGTTTTTCTCCCTGTTTCTAGTCACTGTCTAAAAATTGCAGGATTATTTCTGGTTTTCAGCTTTTGGTATAAAAATCAGATAATTTTAACCAAAAAGTATGACCCAGTTTGTTGAGTTCGAGAAAAGATTATTAGTTGACTCATTATTCTTCACAAATTGCCATTTTGCACAATTCAACTTTCTCATCAGACTTCACTAAAGCTCTTTTACAGGTAAATGGTAAACAGATGATGTATAATATTTTCAACAGTATGTAACCCACAATTAGCAAACGACTTTTATTTTTGCGGGCCCACTTCCTGTGTTGCCCGAACGCTGCTAACTTATTTAAAGCCACGCCTCCAGTGCGCAGTAAAAGATCCTCACCTGTTCCACTGTGATTGTGGCTTGCTGTTGGCGTCTTCCTTAGGAATTCCTCAAAAAAATCTTTGAACATATTGATTTGATTGCTGGGTGAGTTTATTTGTTAACAGTGTTATTTGTTCTATGTGGTACTTCTGCTCAATTGCTCATTGGAGCGTTGTTTTATTAGAATCACTGGCATTGTTTACCTGGACCGTCACCAGGATTCTGTTAGTGCTGATTGTGGCTAAGTACGCCCCACTCTCTTCAAAAAGGTAACTTGTTGCTGAAGTTTGTGCGTATTCTGACACCTTTACATTGATGCCGAGGCACTGAAGTTTAAACTAAAATTGATCAGAACAGAATGTAGCTACACTTAAATTGATATTGCGCAGTATATTTATTTATTTATTTATTTATTTTTCTTCCCTCACTCTGCTTGAGTATTTGACAATTAATTTATTTTATTTTTCTTGATTGATATTTTGGAAGTGCACTTTAACTTTAGTACTTTAAGTTTAAATTGATTAGTTGAAATATGATAGTTTTGTTTTATTTAAATTATGGTTAGTTTAACCTGATTGAAATGTCTGTTTAATTATTAGGAATCTAATTATTGCATTTGCATTTAGTATGCATAAACTAGATGTTTAAATTTAATAATTATTTCCTTTGTATTATATTTGTTTCTGATAAAACACTTAATGGGTTTTCTGACCTTTTAGGTCGGGTTTTTTTTTTCCACCTGTCGGATCAGATCCTCATCTGGATCGAAAGATGGCGAGCTAGGAATGGACTATGGACTTTATGATTTGGACAATCAATTTATTCTGAGTCAATTCTCATGTGTCTCATTGTGTTATTGTAATTGTATGTTTTTTTATTCAAATCACTTAATATATATTCACCAAAACTAAAAGCACTGCCTCCTGTGTTTTTTCACACCTCAGGCTCCTTAAAAGGCCACTCTTCCGATGCTGCTTATGTAGCCGCAGTTAGCTGCCTAGCCCATAACTGTTACAAGTAGTTTGTGTTAATAACTTTGTTTACACTACAGAATGAGCCTTTAAGCTGCTAAGTAGCTGGTTACAGTCAACATTCCCATATTGACCAAAAATATGTCACACAGTCAATATTTTATGCATTGTTGCTAAGCATGAATTGTTATCAAGATTTTAGTGTGTATCAATACACAGTAAAATATTGCAAAGGAGGCATGTAACGGAATATTAAAATCAAGTTTCTGTATGTAAATTGGTTTTGGGACCAAGTTTCAGTACATTTTCGGAACGCTTCACTTAAGAGAAACAAATGTGCCAGGTGAAACTTTTAACCTGGTTACGTTAAATCAACCCTGGGCTGAAACAGTCCTTATTTGGGGTACAGAACTGTTTCTAAATTGGGTTGTTTGTAACACTTTTGAAAGTGTAACTACAAATAGTTTTGTCTATGTTGGTGTCTACTAAGGTCAGTGAAGTGGGTTTACTTATTAAGAATCTAGGAAAAAAACACTGGTTCTTGGAGCTATTATTTTAGAAGGAGAAAGTATGAAGTGTCTTTCCTCAGATCCCTTAAATCCCGCCTGCATTTCCTTTTAGTGCAGTTGATCCACTGATTTACAGGCATGACATGTGGGAGGCACAGTGACTGCATGTGTTATTACTCACAGCAAAAGCCTGGTTAAATCCTATTTTCTCCAGCCCAATGTAATAACAAGGAGCGACTCCTCCCTTGCTCAAATGGCATGGTGACAAAATATGGACCATATATCAGTTTTTAATCTTCTTTCTGCAGGCTTCACATTAATGAGCAACTTAAAAAAAATTTCTGTCTTTTTGAGGGGTGGATTATTTGAAATGCAGTGTTATTCCAGGTAGGAAGGTGTAACAGAGAAGGAGGAGCATGACGGGGGGTAAACTGTGAGAAGTCATAACCACTTTCCCATTAGGCTATTGATTTTTCAACCTCTCAAGGACATGCTTCTATCCCAGACCTGACTGTCTGTCAGGAATCTATGGCAGAGCCTTGCACAGCACTCCTTGGCTGCCTGAGATCTGCCTGAGCATAAATCTGACCAAACTCAATGTGTGAAGGAGGGATGGGCAAATTGAGACAAGGTCAAAGGGCAAGTACTGCAGTTGTGGTGAGCGTAGTGTTGGTGTGGCAGCTGTCAGAAATGATAGGGAGGGAATGGTGATTGGCATGAGTTGCCGTGGGCATAAACAAAGGAGTAATCAAATGGCACCAAAAGACAACTCAAAAACTGGCAAGTGTACAAACATATACATAGGGGGCAAAGGAAAAAAAAGTTTTACATTTGTACAATAATCTGAAAAGGGATAAATGGGGAAAAGTATCAATGAATTCCACTAAAATCTCACTCACATCGCTTAGTGAAATCTTTGGTGGCAGCTATTGATTCTTTTGGTAGAGTCTAGTTAATTGGACTTGGTACCCTCTAAAAAGTGTGCGGTCCTATATCCTTTTTCATTGTTCAGCAACACTTAATCATCTTTCCCCCCAGCTATAGATTTCTCCTTGACTGTGTTCAGATCCATAGACATCAGGTTCAGGGAAGGACTGAGGGGAGAGGAAGGCAAAAGTTCACCAGGATCAATAAGTGCTTTATGGTCCAGATAAGAAGTGCATGGTAGCACTTACACCCATCCCCACGCCCCACCCCACAAATACTACCACTAAGAGGTGAACAGGAATAACAACAGCTCTTCATCAAAGACAAATGTGAAGCCAATGAAACACTGGTTTAACACAACTGCTGGTTCCTGGACTTGACATCTCAATTAGTATCCAGAATCGTTCAAATTTAAGTGATATTTCTCCCTGAGGACATCTGACTGGTCTACTTTTTGCAACCGTCTAGACTGTACTACCCGAGTTCTGACCAAGCTGTTTAATGTGACCAAGCTGTTAAATATGTTCAGTTTTTAATATATTTTCCAGAAGAAATGTCACAATAATAACAAACATTTAGGAATATAAATCACTGTATACCAGTTTCAAAACAACAGATTCAATGCAGCAACTTTATATGTAACCATCCTTTGATTTTAAATATAAGAAGTATGCGGCTAACTGTTCACACCTCACACCTTTAGTGATAAGCATTAAATAATATTGATGACAATCATTGTTATAATTTGAAGTAAATAAAATTGTAATGCTTTGCATGGCTTTTTCTTCATTTAAGGTAAATAATGTGAGATTCTCTCCTAATCTTTGAGTGCTTACAATTTTCTTACTGCACAGTATTTTAAGCAGCTGCATTTAAATTTTTCACAGCTTATAATGTCTAAATAATGGACACCCAGGTATACTGCTTCACTGTGCAGACCCTCCTCTGTCAAAACTACAGTTATGAAAGTGAGTTGTTACTCAAAAATTAAAAATGTGTTTTGAGCCAAAATCTGAAATGTCTAATGGTTGGGAAGAAACGGTCCAATAGATAAAATGTGAATGAATCAATGAAGCTGTCAAGTTTGTGATAAGAACATTTTCTGCAGCTAAGGACAACATAAGTGAACACAGAATTATTCCTGGTATTTTTCTTCATTTTGCCAAGACATCCTCCACAAGCATTGCTGTTGTTCTATGGACATCCAAAATCATTGACAATGACAACAGTGTGAACTCTCTCTGTTTCTAAGTATTTAAGAAATATCACACAGATTTGAAAATAGGGGAAATAGCAATGGTTCAATACACATTTCCTGTCCAAGAAAGATGACTTGTCAGTGACAGGTTTCAAATACATGAACTGCTCTGAACTGCAGCAATGAAGCGGTTTTGTTGTCAAAAAAGTTGAATTGTCAGTAAACAGACATCATAACATTTTGGAAATTTTTGTGTTTGTTTATTTTAATCTTGGTCAAAGGTAACCATGCCTTTTTAAAATCCAGAATGAAGAAAATAGATTAAAACAATAAACTTGAACTTTAACTATTTACCATACCAAATTTTGACATATTGCAATTTCACAATTTCATCTTTTTTTTTTAATCTTACAACTACAAAGTCCAATTCTTTTTACTTGGATAACATTTAACACATCAGAATAGTATAAAACAGAATTGCAAATTAAAAGTCAAATGATACAAGCTTTCTTTGCAAACAGAAATCTAAAAGAGATGGTATGGAATTTTATTCAACCACCTTTCCTCTCATTTCTAAAATTAAAATCCAGTGCAGCCAACTCCCTTCTTGAATTCATCTTAATAATAGAGTCTTCCCTTGGGGTATTTAACCCATGTATTATACAGCTATTCTGTGAACATCTCAGAGGTTTATTAAAGACCATTAGTGAACAAACAGTTTCATCAAGACTAAGGACACACTAGACAGATCAGGATAAAGATGTAGAGCAGTTTGTGCTCTACATCGCTGTGAGTACCACAAAGTATTCACAGTACTTTCCTTTATTCGTATTTTGCTTTGCTATAGCCTTGGTTGAAATTGCAATAAATGAACCTCTTTACTAAAAAATTCTACATACAAATGGTCCATTAGGACGGTGGAAGAAAGTTTTTTTTACATTTTCGCAAATCTCACAGCCTTTGTTTAATACTTTGTTGATGAAGCTTGTCCTTGAGATGGGGAGAGAAGATCTGGTTAAGTCGAGGATTAGATGGATGCAGCTAAATATTTGACAATGCTGGAAGAAAACATGTTAGAAGTTAAAAAAAGACATATGACTGGGATAAAGGTTTACCATTTAGAACTAATATGACCCTAAAGACTAAAAAAATTATGCTCTCAATCCAATTTGACTGAGCTTAAGCTTTTAAGTCATGAAATGCGCTATGATGGCAGAAACTCCCCCCAGAAAATGTGCAACTGTAATTGCAGTGAAGGTAGTTCTACAACATATACACATAAGAGTGTAATTATACATGCACAAAACACTTTAGTTATTCTTTGGGAAAAGAAATAACATATTTTTTATATAATAACAATATGCACTGATTTGTGTTGGCTTATGGCAGAGCCCCTACAAAAATACAAAAAAAGTTTTTGACTATTAATGACTTTGCAAGCATTTATATGATAACTTTTGGCTTCTGTTTCTCTTTATGAATTAGACTCCAAGCTGTTTTTAATTTTCTAGTTGAACAAATTCTGCAACTGAACTAACAATTGAGAATAATTACAGTGTTGTAAAATATCTCATCTTTGTAGGGACATCGAGGTATAGTGTCAGACTGGTGGAGAAAAAACAGTAAATCTCATTTAAACTCTTAAAACCCCAAAATACATGTTGAACTGAAATCAGAGGGGAACCAACATAATGGTGAATCATCAAGAGTTCTCCATTTGTTCTCAGTAATGCTGACATAATGCTTCTGTGCCACGCTGACTATTGAAACAAGATACATGCTCCCTTCAGGATTAATAGAACAGCAGCATAATTATCAAGTCAAAGTGCTCAACAAGGTTATACAGTAGTTGCATAAAATTGACCTCAAGTGTTCATCAAATATTGCCATGATATGCCATCAATTAATTACCCTAATCAATTACACTGAATTATGCAGTAACACATCACAATGTCCTTATATTGCCATATAACCAACAGTGTAAGTAGTTTATTATGGTGGAGCTGATCACCAGGAGAGGGGCGTTAGACAGATGGCTTTCTGAGAGCACGTGACTCAACGAATGCTGTTTGCGACTTATCAGCTAATAGGGAGGGGAGCTGATTGTGTCTCTCAATTATCCTGGCAGATGAAAGTAACGAGCGAAACAACAGATATACCGCCTCGCTAAATGGGCTCTAATGGGAGAGGTAGAAACTGGAGCGGGGAGGATGGTAGAGAAAGGCGGGTGAAGAAAAAAAAAAAAACTAGAACAGCAGGGGTTGGGGGTGGACAGAGCATAATGGCCTGTCAGAAGATGTTCTACTTTTTTTGGTATACAGGACGGATTGTGGTCAGATTTTATTCTTCTACACCGGTAATGGATAAATGACTTCTTTCCTTTCATCCTGTGGCTCTGTTTTGAGTCCTGTTTGTGACAGTATATTTTTAAAGGGCATGTTCAAGTATACTTTTAGACAATTTGAACAGCTCTTACAGAGAACAAAAATCTTTATAAGAAAAACTAAATTCAATGTGTTTCTTCTCTGTTTGCTTAGTCTTTTTCTTGAATGAACATGATTATAAAACACTATAGAGGGCTGTATTAAGAAAATCATTAGTTTGCTTCTACATTTCTGGAGCATGTATGTTTTCTAAGGCTATTATTTCACATTTAGAGTCACCAGTTTTAATGCAAACACCATTTTAGCTTTCCGTATAATGTAATAAAAACAAACAAAAAAACCCTCTCATTTTTGCTTTTAACAGTAAAAAATGCTTTCATTACATGTTAATCCTGTTAGGGTTGAGTGTGCACATCCATTTCAGCAGGCTGCAAACATTCTTACTGAAAATATTGCAAGCATTGCTATATTTCATCTTCATTGATCACAAGTTCCCCCAAATGTCCAATCAAATTCACTCCTCTGCCCAATGTTACCTTTTAATAAGATTTTAGGCTGTGACAGATGCTATTATTAAAAAAATGCATGGGTGTAAAAACAGTGACATATTATAGTTTTGGTAGATATGGCATCCAGTCTTTCCAAAAAACACTTTCACGTTTTTTTTTTTTAATCTAGCTGTTGGCAGATTTTGACAGAATGTAGTCAAGTAAGGGGGGTTAAAAGGGACTAGATTAAATAAGTAAATACATCATTAAATCATTAAATAAATGTAGAATGAAATAAATAAATGTTTAATTATACTGTATGTATAAATAATGTATTTAATATACAATTAATTTATTCAATTTGTCATTAAATTAGTAACATGCAAACTTATTATTTGCTTATAATTATTGAAGCAAATAATTATTTAAATGTGTATTTAATCCTTTCCTGGTTCCTGTTCCTGTAGCGTCACCATGACATAATTTTATCTTTCAAACTCGCCCCTTGAGGTTGAGTTGCTTTGAGTGGGGCTCACATTGATCTACTGAACTCCACTACTTTAGCCTCATTCTTTGAAAATCATGAAATTAAGGATTCTGATGAGCTTTCCTGTGAGATTTTACAATTAGTTGACAACATAGAAGCAGGAGATTGTTGTTCAGAATATGTGACGGATGAAGTCAAAGGGGTGTCTGAATGCTTGCATCATGGCATATAAATTGCAAAATCTCTCAAATAAGGTCCAAAGGAAGTTTATGAAAATCCTGTATTATATGTTTGTGATTTATAGAGAACAGACGGGGCTGGAGACGTAACAAAGCATACATACATCCTGATGAAGCGTAGGACCTTCACTTTTGAACCCTCGTATGAAAGAAAAACTAAGAAAGAACTAAGTAGTTCTTGATTCACTTAATTATATTGATTCAACTAATAAACTCTGGTTGGCGAGACTTAGTTAAATCATTTAGTGTTATGAATTGGCAAGTTATAAGAAACTTTTAGCTTGTCTGAATTCATCTGATTTTCTGCTTTTAAATCTAAATTAAACGTCTTCAAGGCCTATACTACCCTTTTTTATAGCTTTATAGCTGTGTATTTTTTGTGCGGTGTTTGTTGCTGACTCTTGGTCAGGACTCTCTTCAAAATGAGGTTTTTAATCTCAATGGGTTTTATCTTGGTAAAATAAAGGTAACATAAAAAAAAAATTTCCACAACTCTACATTTCACAAAAGAGCACATAGATGCACCCGTTTGGCCACCCCTGATTACCATCATTCAGACTTAAAGGTTTCTTCAGTGATTGAGATTAGTGAACCAACTATTTAAAATTAATTTGAAAAAAAGAATCACGTAAAACCATTCTGATTTAGCAGTTCTTATTTCCTCTGTTTTCCCATTTTGTTAAATTGGATACCAAAGATACAATTTTCCTTCCAGTAAGAGACGATATGTGAGGATAGAGGACACAATATTAGACTGCTCTTCAGTCAGAAATTCATCTGAACCTTTTATTGTGAGCAAAACATCAGTTAAATAAATATAATACTTAAACAATTCAAATCATCTTTTAATCTAAGTATTTACTTCATACAGAGTTTTCCACTGCTCAGTCTAAATGTGGTGAATTCTTAAAACAGAAATGTCTAGCTTAAAGTACATTTTTCCACTTTACTTGTGACAGGAGGAATTTGTTCATTCTATCTTGCCTACCACAGAGATAAACTTTAGTCTTCTAAAATAAGCCCTGACGCTGCAGAGAGAGAGAAATAAATAACTGACGAAAAATGGACAGGTGCCAGAACTGGTAGAGGGGTTCACAAGTGGTGTCCAGCTTTTGTGTTAGAGCCAAGACACTAATCATAAATGTGGGGAACTGAGCATTCAGCCAGAATTGAAAGCTACAGAAGATTTTAGAATATGAACCTCTGTGTGCCGTATTTGCCGTTAGACTACGGCATTTGCCAAATGATTCATGGTAAAATATGCATTTATAGTACATAACTCTATGACGAAGTGTGAAAATAATATGTTCAATTATGGCTTCTTATGCTACTCCACTGTTGTGCACTAACCAGTTTCTGACAGGAGCTTGATGGACTCCAGCACGCGCTCAGTGTAGACCCCAGGTTCGTAGTTTTCCATCTCAGCATTAATGATGTGGACCACACGGGCAGCTCGTCCACGAATGGCTCCAGCAGTTCGGTCGAGAGTGTCCACATCTCCCTCTTGCAGGGCAATTACACATTTGTTGACATCCTCAAGGATGTGATTCTCTGAAGAGAAAGAATGAAACTGGTTTGAATCAAACAAAAGAGACCATACATTCTTTTTTTTTCTCCATAGAAACACAAATGCTGTCTGAGATCAAGATTACCATGAATTTTTTGGGACATGTCGGGACATGGCATTAACACTGCAACTGTGAAATGCAAGTTATGCCACACATATTCGCCCGTGTACTACTGAACTTCAGCTGCCCCGGTCTGTGACCCATAACTCTAAAAGGTTCTGTAAGCTCCTGGACAGTGAGATGCATTGAGTACAATGTCCAGGTGACATATGATGATTAGATGGGAAAATTCTTTTGGATTAATTTAGTTTCTTCTGTGATGTATTGTACTGTATATGCATGTATGCACAAAGTCATCAAGTAAAAATGACAAAAAGCCTTCAGATTTGTCCATCATTGTTTTTAAAAAGCCGATCAAAGACAGAAAATATTTGGTTAAAGCAACCCCTCCGATCTAAATTTATTTATTTTTGGTTTACGTTGACGTAAGTAAAGAATGTCTGGCTTGTTGCGTCTATTTCTTAATGAGCAAAGTTTTGAAAATTGGTAGATCTTTTAAATCTTAATAAACTCCATACAACAATTTGGAAATAATATTTACTGCTCTTTACCTGACACAGAGAGAAAGTCGTCTACAGATGTGATGTCATCCACTGCTTCAGTCAGAATGCGTACTTGCTTCTCCCACTGGTCCTTGAACACGTCCATGTTGTCCTGGGCCACCTTGCTTTGGGGCCGCGCGGCCAGAGTGAGCGCAGCATTTATAACCTGGAAAGGAAGACAAATCATGTTGTAGTGCATTCCACATGCATATATATACGGCAAAAATAAAACAATTTGTGTATATTACCAGTTCTCTTTGATTTAGGACATGTCTTAATGCATTATTAAAAGTATGTCTTTTTTTGCTACAAAAAAAGCAGCATAAATAATAACCCTGCAGTGCTCCATTTGCAACTCACAATCCACCGTCCATTACTTAATAACAAAATAACCCTTAAATGTAGATAATGTGGAATTTGTGAGAATGTTGGACATGTACTGTATGTTAAAAAAAGAAAAAGAAAAACAAAACAGCACCGCTCCTATAGCCTCAACATGTACACTTGCAGTATATTCAGCTCTGTTAAATTGGAAAATCTTGAACTGAAATATGGAGCTAAATCTTGCAACATTTTCTGCTCTCACCAACTCTAAATAGATGTCTTAGCCAACTTCGATTTAAGTATGGGAGCCCGAAGTGTCACAGTTGCATCTATATGACTTGTAAATTATAGGTAAAGGCAAAAACAGGTCAGTCATCTGAATAAACCCAAAGTGAGTGGCTTAAAAATATAATCCAGGATAATCATGGCTCAAAAGATTCAGATGAAGGTTAGAATACAGTTTTGTACAAAATAGATTTTAAGCCTCGACACGTAAAAATTCATATATTCAATAGGATTTCTATTTTTTTCCAGCAAACTGTCTTTCTTAATATTTTCTAAACCTGTGTGGAAAGAGGGGCACTGGCAGCATGAATGACAGCATTGTATATTCATAGAAAATTTACTGAGAATTGTTTTCAGCTCCACATTATAGTCAATACTGTAGTTACTATACTGCATTTAGTGGGACTGCATCAAGTTTAAGGGATATTCTTTGGTGTCTTTGATTTAAATTGTATGTTAAAAAAAACATTGGGCAAGGTAAGAACCAGTCTGGCCTTAAATATGTGGTAAAATAAAGAGTGATACTGTAAGCAAATGACTGAAAGGTTCTCAGTGCAACCACTTGCTCTAAAATGAATAATAATAATGAATGTTGTCATATATTGTACCACTTTTAAATGTAGTCAAACATAAAGTAGTAGTCATTCATTCATTAAAAATCCTAAACTTTTTCAAATTTTATAGTATTGCTAGGGCTGCTCAGTGGCGCAGTTGGTAGCACTGTTGCCTTGCAGCAAGAAGGTTCTGGGTTCGATTCCCGGCCCGGGGTCTTTCTGCATGGAGTTTGCATGTTCTCCCTGTGCATGCGTGGGTTCTCTCCGGGTACTCCGGCTTCCTCCCACAGTCCAAAAACATGACTGTTAGGTTAATTGGTCTATCTAAATTCTCCCTAGGTGTGAGTGTGTGTGTGCATGGTTGTTTGTCCTGTATGTCTCTGTGTTGCCCTGCGACAGACTGGCGACCTGTCCAGGGTGTACCCCGCCTCCCGCCCGGAACGTAGCTGGAGATAGGCACCTGCAACCCTCCCGACCCCATTAGGGACAAGGGTGAACAGAAAATAGATGGATGGATAGTATTGCTATCTGCTAATCTTGTGCTACCTAAAACGCTATTCTTTTTTATTTTTAAATTTTAATGACTAAACAAATTTAATCACAGTAAAGCTGTCATGCCACTTACAGCATGCACTCAAACCCGACATTCAGCAATACGCAACAATATTTAATTTTCATGTCGGAAAAATCTAAAATTGTTTAATAACAGAAAGAAATAATACATAGAAATTTAGATAACAAAATAATCAGCCAATCCTAAAGGAGAACTGACACTGCCATGTCAATCTGAGAAATGATTTTGGTACAAAGAGCTGTGAAGGCTTCAGCACCTGACAAGGACTGCAGCCCATCTGCAAGGCCGTCTTCTACCACAGAAAACAACTGCCTACATGGTATTTACTGTTTAAAAGTGATTTTCTCTGACAATTTCGAGACATGGCCTTGAATCCTCCCACTCATGCCTTAGGTCTGAAACTGCTGGGGCTTCAGTGGAAGATGCAGGCGGGAGTAGGTAGGGGACTCCGGACTTGTGCTCCAAGAGACGAGATTCCTTCCTGACATTCTAACCAGCGCAAGCCATTGAAGTTTGTTACAAATCTCTGTGAACTCCTCTGCCTTTTACTGGCTTAGAGTCTGAGTCCTTCACCAATAACTAATGCCGTGGTGCCCAACAACTCAATCCAACCTAAGTATTATACAAAACGTGGAGAGAATGATGCTGTATTCAAGAGAACTAGGAGATACAGGACAGATGATGCAATGTGTTCATTTAAAATGGGACTGACAACTGACTTGACTTGAATGTTGTGTATTTTAAAAGACATGTGACAACCTCAGTTCAGGTTGTGGATTGCTACCAAAACTGTTTTAATCCCAAAACAAAACAAACAGTGAAGTACCATAAGATACTTTTTAAATTAATTGACAGATCAAACAAAGTGAGTATATCATATCATCACAGTGCACAAAATCTAATTGTTGTCAGTATTAAATAGTAATTTCTTCACACAGATTGACATAAATAACTTTTTTTTAGTTCCACCAAATCTTCAAAATCTTCCAAATAGCCTTTGTTTGGTTTATCTTGGTACCCCCAGGCAACCACAGTTTCCTTGAATAACACAAAGTAAATTGTCAGAATTGGTTACCTTTGTAAAGTTTAAGACTATTTTAACAGACAAAGAGAAAAGCTTAAAGAACTTATACTGTGACCTAATTTGCAGCACTATAACACTACAACTAAGAAACTGCAGAGAAATTGAATAATGATAAAAGAATTATGAGTCAGTAATTAACTAGCTAAGCTGTTTATTATTTTGTTTAGTGCTCTTCTGTATACCTTCTGTTTCAATTTATTTTAATGTAAACATTTTCTCTAGGATGTGGCAGCAGCTGAGTTTAAGACAGTGCTATATGTAGAAGAATAAGAAACTTGGGCTAAACTGACTCAGAACAGATGAGGGGGAAAAAAATCACTCTTTGTTCCTCTTTCCCCAGTCACAAAGTCTGAGTCGATTATATTTTTTAATCCGTCTCTGTTGAGCGTGTCCAAGGAGTATCTGGAGAAAATTCTTTCCCAAGTTTTCAGAGTTAGTGGGTTATAGAGGGTGTACATAGCGGAAAATGAACGTTAAAGTCTGAATCTTAACTTCAGCTTTTCTTTATTTCCACTTTTCATTCTGCGTTGTGTCCCATGTGAAAAGGATTACCCTAAACCTGGGAAATAATGGACCAGTTTTAACATCATTGTTTGTCTGCATTCTGAGAAATGGTGCAACAAGCTCTTTCAATTCACTACTTGTAGATATTCGTTGAATTCTGCATACTATGATTTTTTTCTGCCATTTCAAGTTGTTCCATTTTATATATAAAAAGAACAAAGCTAATCTTTTGAGATCAGTTGAATATGGCTAAAAACCAAAAAACAATGTTGGCCACACTATGTATCCAGCTTGCATTTAAACTTTTTCCAAGCATTTACCTGTGGACATAGGCTGTCAATTTGGGTGGCTGCCATCCGTACCAACTTCACACCCTCTTCATTGTTGGAAATGGAGCAAGCCAAGTTGGCCACCTGAATAAAGCAAGCAAGAAAAAAAAGACATGGTTACATTAAAATGAACCTGGAAACATCAGTTACTCTACAGTATAAATTAAGCTTAAAATTTAAATTGGAAAACAAATGACAAGTATAGGCAAACTAAAAAACACCAGATGTTTATAGCAGTAACAGAGCACTGCTCTTAGACTCCAGGTTTACTGGTGGTTCTGAGAGTTTATACAAGTAAAATTATAGGGCCGTGCTTTAGTTTTCAGGATTCTCCTGTGAAACCAGACTCCAGTATTAGTCTGTGTCTTTAAAGATTAGGCTTTAAACTTTCCTTTTTGATTAAGTTCTGCTTAAGAGTGACTTAGGTTATCCTGAAATATCTCTGTGGTTATGCTGCAATAGGTTTAGGCTCCTTGGAGACAAACTGACCCCTTTTCCACCTCACTCAGCTACATTCCTCTCCTTATTGCTGTTATTTCATCATTTAACTTAACACGCTCTGTTCTTCTTCTCTTCTTAGAAGCTACATGTACATCTAGTCTGGTCTGTTTAGCTGTGAGACCTTGCTGGAGTCGGGCACTGTCTGAGCTACTGCAGCCAAAAACTTATAGATGATATACTTGGTGCTGTCTTTCACTGGTAACCATGTCTCTCCCTAAGATACAGCAATTGGATGAGCTTTTACTGTGACAAACTGTCTGTGCTCTCTTCCAACTAATAGAAAACTGTCTCAGACCTTATCTGCATAGCTCTGTTTCTCTCATCAATGAAGCCATGAAAAAACATATTACCTCCATTAACTTTTAACCTTTCTGTTACATAAAAAGTATTTCTGAACTGTGATTTTCTCTGTGTGTGTGTGTGTGCATCCTCTGTCTTCTCAAACCCCCAGTGGGTCATGCCAGATGGCCGTTCATACTAAGCCAGGTTCTACTGGAGGTTTCAATCTGTTAAGGGGAAGTTTTCTTTTGCTACATGCATGCTCACTAGAAGGGATTGCTGTAACTTCACCAACACATAGCAAGGGACTGACCGCTGTTCCCACATGCTCATCCAGGAAGAGTGAATGCTGAAAGTCAATGATCTGATGCAATCTGTTTGGTTCCCTTATTTACAAAACTTTTGAGCCACTTTGCATTTACATACCTGAAACAACTTTATAACACACAGTTTACAAGAGTCGTTTAATTTCTAATCTTTCTACTTTACTGTTGTAAACATTGACTGACGACTGTAAAAAACAAGCCATTTTTGAACTTTTTACTTAGTACAGGGAAATTATAAGAAAGAAGAAAGGATTGAACAAGTTGCAAGGAAATAACTGAATTTATTTGGATCCAAAATGACTTGATTCAAGCAACATGAACAGTGAAACCAGAAGTCATTAAGATAACATTTCCAACACTGCTCTGACGATAAGAAAGCATTTCTAAATAATTGAGGAGTTTTGTTAGTGCAGACAGGTTGCCTAATTTCATAATTATGGTGCTAATTGGGTTTTATGAACAACAACAAAAAAAATCTTTCTTTCTCTCTTAAAGAAGTTTACAGATACAATGTTTTCCATCAGACTGTTGACTTCCTGAAAATACATGTCAGCTTATCTGAGTTGATATTTTAATTCCTTAGTTAATTTTGGCACATTAACTAAACACAATATTTAACAGTTCACTTGCTTTAAACTGATTAAATGTGTTCCAGAGAATTTAAAGACTGTGTAACATGGACTCTGGATGCAATATACCATAAAGAGCTGGCTGGCTAAATTTACAAGCAAAGTATGTCAGAGGTGTAAAATGGAATATTTAAAATCACCACATTTGAATCATTCACTTTTTATGACAAACAACAAACACACATGTGCACGCAGCTCGTTTTCCTCATGGAGTTATTAAATTTCTCCACACCCTCACTGCAGCTCATTGCTAATTTTAATAACTTTAAAACCCTTCAAAACCCAAATCTCATTCCCAAACAAATCAGATTTCAGCATGAACCTTCGGGCTTTGAGACTGAGCTGAACAGACGTGTGCCTGTTGGCAGCGAAAGGTGCCAGTCTGCATTAGCACTTCTAGCACTCCAGTCACTGTTTGAGAGAAAGTGAGGTAAATCAAATTTGTTTTAGAGGACTCTTGCTTAGAGCTCTGTCTCTTTACTCGTGACAGCAATGAGCACATTGATGGATTACAGTCCTTTATGTGAAGCATGGTGTGTGCATGCAGGTGGGGGTGTATGCGCGGGCGTGAGTGTGTGAGTGCATGCGTGTGCTTAAAGTGGCGTTAGTGACAGAGTGGAAGTGTGTGATTGTGAGTTGGCGCCCCATAAATGTGAGTGGATGTTTGCATGGGATTTCTTTGAGAACCATAAAAAGCATATTTTTCAACTTAAATGCTGTTGGTGATGTTATTATGGACTGAAGATTTTTAAATATTTTTTATTGTCTTTCCAAAGTGCATTTGAAATCAGGAAAATTTTGTGGATACTTGAAGTTGTTATCCACTAAAGAACTGCTAGAGCTTCTGTCGTTTTGGTGTTTTTCCTGGTATCTCATAGAAATAATAATCTTCTTTTGCCCAAAAATTCATATTTTATGAGCAAATATTATACCTTTATCTCTTTTTGCTAAGTATTACATCTTTAATGATGAATAAACACATTTCTGTTTGTGATGCAATTATTTTTGTTCTCATGCAACTTGGTGCAACTCTTGAACAAGTATCCTGAAATCACAATTAATATTTCCTTTGAAATAGTGTTTATGTTTTATTTTCTTGCACTTCCATTAAAAAGTGGAAAATAAAAAATAAAACTTCTATGCAAATTCACATTCATCGCTGATTCAATTAGAATACAACAGCTCCACTTAACCAGCAGAAATCACATCTTTCTTCTCTGACTTTATCCTCTTGACATGCTTTCCTGTCTCTAGCTTTGCTCAGCCCTCTGACTGCTGTTGCGTCTCAGAAGGCAAAAGGGGCAAAGGGCTCTCTGGATGGTGGAACCATGCCCAACATGCCCACTCCCACTCCCTGTTACCTAACACAGAGTACAAGGATGGGGCCAAAGATGCAAAATCTAGTCCAAACTACTAATTGCAATCATCTAAGGAAGCACTTCTCCTTTGGGTTTTAATTTCTTTCTCTTTTTTTTTTCTGACAAGGGTGAGAAAAACCAAGACGGAAGGTCTGAGAGTACACCCTGCAAAACTAATGCTGATATGGTCAAAGATACTGGAGCCGAATAAGGAATTCAAAGAGGCAGATGGAAGAGTGTGTGTGTGTTTGTGTGAGTGTGAGAAAAGGAGGAACAGAGAGAGATCCCTGCTGAATGGCCATTCTTCATTTTAGCCTAGAACAAAGAACTATCGATTCTGTCCTTTAACTCTGCTGCGGATAATCACTTCAATTCTAATTTGATGACGGTTTCCATGGCACATGGAGAGATGAGTATTCTTACGTTAGTCATTTAAATCACTGAAATGGAGCCAAGTAACTGGAAGACGCTCAGACAATGTCGGCTTCTTTTCATTACTCCAGCTGGGGCGCGGTTAAATTGGACTTCTTATGTGTCATCTGGAGGCAAATATGATGGTAAGACGTCGAGTAACATCTTAAAGTGGTCTGTCTTGTTCTCGCTTCACAAGAAGCAAAGCTCACAATCGGCTGACCTCAATGTAATTTCAATAATTCGAGTACCTCCCTTCAAAGCACCAATTCTGCAGCCATTTCCAGCAGTTACACTAGAGAACCTTTAGAAATGGAACCAATCCAAAAGTTGGTGATAGCCAAGGTTCCAGGTTCAACAGTTTGTCGGAGAGGAAAGCAGGAAGTAGAACTTCACTTGAAAAATAATGTGAAAGAAAAATTCACTGAAGAGGACATTGATGGTTACTGAATGGTAAATCTATTATCTGTACTCTCAACTTGTTACTGGGAAGCTGTTTGTGAAGGGACATAAAATGCAGTGTATTATTCATTTTTCACTGAATACGGCTAGAGCATTACTGCTTCTTTACTGTCTCTTAGCAGAACACCTAAATAGCAGAATACAGTTTGCAGGATGCAGGAACAAATACTGCAAGTATAGTAATAATTACCATGAAATAGTGACTACATACTTTGAACTAAATCTACGGAAAGTAATGCATTGTTGGGAAGTGAAACAAGAAGCATTGATGGTACTCGATATTACAAATAAAATCCTTGAATGTACATATGAGCTTTCTTTACATTGGCATCCTGAATAATAAAAACAATGCATTTAGTCATCAGATTCACTTATTTGTAAGTCCTTCTCAGAATAAATGCAGCTGTTTTGTAAAGGTTTCAGAGGTTCAGTTTGAGAACATTAGTGAGCAAATAACATCATGGAGACCAAGGGACGCAGCAGACTGATCAGGGTAACCCTGTTTTGTAAATAGGGTTACAAAATGATTTCATAATCTTTGAACATCTCACAGAACAGTCTGTAATTCATAATATAAAAAAGAAAGGCGTGTGGCACAACTACAAATCTATCAAAGCATGGATGTAAACCTATGCCGATAGGCAGGGCAGGGGGAGAATTAATCAGAGATGCAACCAGAACTAGAAGAAAACTACTGATGAAGGTTAAATACAAGAAGTCATCTTTTCAATCTGTTACAAATTATGGAAAAAGCAAACATGGAAGAATGTGTACTGGTAAGATGAGACCACATTCACAACATTATGTCAAGTGGAAAGCTAACATTACCCTGAGCATGGAATCATCTCATGAAACATTGTTGTGGAAGCTACAGGGATGTATTTTCTCGAGGTTGAGCTACTTAGCAAAGAAATTGTGCTAATGTTGAAGACTATGCATGTGTAAACTTGGAAGATACCAAATAATACAATTGTTCCTGTAATTGCAGTGAAAGGTAATTTAACAAACTATTGCCTCAGTGGGAGGAACAGAAAGAATGGCAGACTTGTCAGAGATATGTTTATTAAAAACACGAAAACTGCCAAAACTACAATTTTGCTGTACAGTAAACCCTCGTTTTTCGTGAGGGTTGTGTTCCGAAAAGAACTCGTGATAGGCGAAATCCGTGACGTAGTTACCTTTATTTTTTACAATTATTATACAGCATAATTAAATACTCTACATTGAAACCAAAGAACAAAACCTGTTTTCAGGTCCAAGCATTTTTAAAACAAATATAACGCTTTCTTACAAATAACTACAGTAAAATAATCATTTTACTCATCAATACGAAGTACAGTAGGACAAATTGTGACTCGCGTATTTCACTGCTCCTCTGACTGTGACGCTGTGGCCTGTTTAGCCAATCAGGACGCAGAACACAATGCACTGTGAAAAAAAATTGCACAAAAAAATCCGCGAAGCGAGGCCGTGAAAGGTGAACCGCGTTATAGCGAGGGTTCACTGTACTCTGAGTTGGTCTAGTAATAAAATGAACTTGGTGGCTATAATATGATCACATTTGAAAGAACTCTATCTGTATAGTAGTGCCAGCCCTTGCAGGAGCACTAGCATTTGTTTTAGTCAAATGCTGTTAGTTCCCAATGGCTTCAACTGTACATTCACTGTATGGACCGGAAGAGACTGAAGGTGGAGATGCATGACATTAGGTAACACATGCAGTCAAGGTTGTGCAAGGTTCAAGTCCATCGGGAATGCTAGGCAGCGGGAGCTCACGACCTGCTGTAAATGACTGTGAACCACAACTTTGAAAATCAATCCCCATTAAAGAGTGAAGTGCTTATTGCCTTGGGAGGAATGCCCACCGGGCTTGCTGCGACATCAAAGCAATGCCAAACCTTCTGGCATATTAAAACAAGAAAAGTGTGAAAAAACAAGAACAAAGGCAATGGATTTCCAACCATGTTCAGCCTGATAATAGCTGAAGGGCTCACTCCACACTTAAAACGTGTTCTGATAAACATTACCCTTTCTAATTTTAAGTTTTCACTTTAAAAAAAACCATATAAACTTGCTTAAAGAGAGAGCAAACCTTTGAGTGACACCTCGTTGATATCAATGTGTCACAATAAATTGTGAAATAATATTACATGCAGTATTCTGAGCCGAATCATTCATAGCAGCAAAACTGTTTCACCTAAATCCAAGTTGTGAGGCTAGAACACAAAGAGTGAGTCACTATGATTACAGACTGCTGTTTAAATTCTCCCTTTGCTACCTTGTTCTGTCAACCCACACATAACCAGCCAAAAGACAAAGTGGACCTAAATTGCGAGTGACTCTAATGCACTTAGAGGTTCTCTACACTTCTTAAGTTGGCATGGAAATGAGCTTAAGTTGCTGTTTACGAACTGACAGTTTACAAAGTGACAGGTTCATAGTACTGCCCGACCCTCCTTCATGAACAGTCTCTGCAGCTTACCCCCTGGTTCAGTGTTGAAAGCTGACGGCAGCTGGAGGTTTCAACTCAAACAGAATGTCAGATGAATCTCTAATGCCAATAATGCCACACTTTCAGTTTATAAATCTTTATATTTCTTTATAATCCCAGGTAACAAAAATTAACATCCATTCCATTTAAAATGCCAAGAGTTTTGACACAAAAAATATTACTTAAATTATTCTTAAAGATAAATAATTCAGGACACTGTTAATGTGACCCATAACCTGCACACAAAATTGTAATTGATGACTTGCTGAGTTACACATCACATTAAAACTATATGCTGAAGTCAGTACACACCTGCCATAAGTTACAGTCTCTCTAGTCAACAACAAACATTGTTTTGTTCCTATAGTAGCTTTTTTTCTGACATTTTCTTTGGCATATGTGGCTTGGAGAGAGATTCTAAGGGATCTAATAGTCTAAAGGTAAAATTATAACACTGCACCTCCCAGTAAAGCATTGTGGTGTGCAATGCATAGGAAATATCTTTGAAATCTGTCCAATTAGGAAGATCTGTCCAATCCTTCCAGTTAGACAGGATTGGACAATCCTGTCCCTTGCAAAGGCAGAGGGGACAGATGCACCAGGCTGATGGACTCCTAATCAGAGAGTGGTGTGATAAAAGTAAAAAGTACTTTGACAACGTATTAGTTTGAGGGTAAGCACACTTGTACATTCAGATTAAGATAGAACAAAGGTGGAAAGAGTTCTGAAATGTTGGTCTTGATTTGTTACATTAAAAAATCTGACATTTTACCTGGAGCATGTAGACTTTTTATTCACTGTAACTCTTCTTCACATAAAATAAATACAGTAAAATAATAAAAATTAAACAGAGAGGCATCATGGCAGTACCATGAACAACCGTAAAAATGAAGTACAGAGGAGTAACACTAACTTCTATTTATTACTGCAAGAATAGTCCTCCTTAGTGCATTACTTTCTGATGCAAAATTGTAATGTCCCAAGGTTAAGACACTCACAATGACCCGTTGATGGCAACATAGTAGTTCAATGACCCGATTCTATACGGTCAATGACTCCTTAACAAAGCTCCTACCAGGTCAGCACAAGCAATTGTACAGGTCCCCTGTGACTAACCCTTTACAACAGGACCATTTAACTGAGGTGGAGATGCACAATGGGAGCACACTAGCAGTTATGTAAATGAAACAGCCCTCTCTTTTCCACACACTGATAGTTACATGCCAGAACGTTCTATCACACAGATGACTTCCATGTTAATTACCTTGCAATGTGTTTAAAGTTATTTCTCAGTGCATTAGATTATTAAAGTCATCTTTTGACAGCATTGCTTTTAACAGAGCGCTTAAGTGTACAGCTTCTGTCCTCTTTGTGATCACATAAGGATTTTGAGTCCAGACCTTATATTAATGTTTTAGGCTTTTCATTTTATGATCAATGGAGTCAAAAGTATGCACAGTTACAGCATCTTTAAGATATTTTAGAGAAACATAAACATGTAGAAATTCTCTTTGATCTCTCCTTAAACTGCAGTACTAATGAAGCACAACTGAAGACTAAATATGTGAAAAAGTATGTGAATTTGCAAAATAAAGATGACAAAAAAAAAACAACTAATATCTGACATTTAAACAAAAACACAGGAGGATCCCTCCTAAAGGATGATATGACTTGATACATACAGCTTTTAATAAAAGTATAACTTGCTGCAGCTGATGATATTTGCCAGAGGAGACATGGTTGAGTGCTAGGCTAATGCTAGCTGACATTGTCACTGATTTGATAAGGTAAGATAAAAATGTATGCTTTCAGTATATTTTGTTACAGCTAGCTCCAGAAAATCATATGCAAACAAAAACTTGCAGAAAAAAATACCATTCTTTATAAGTAAGTGCTTTATTAGATAGGAAACTCAAACAGTGTTAAGAGTGTAAAAAAGACATAAACTGTCTGGATGGATATTTTGTAAGATTGAGATGTTTTTCTTTCTTTGAACCTCATTAATTCAGTTTTGGGTAAAGATTAGAAATACATATTTAAACAAAAATACATTTTGAAAAACTTAGAATTGTGTTTAAATGTGAGAGATACCTAGAGATTTTTAAATCTGATTAAATAGTCCATACATACTCCAGGTTTCTGTGATAGAAGTCAGAACACTGGTGGAACTTTTTTGAGTTATGTAATACAAAGGTAAACAGTGTCACAGTGTTACATTTGTTTTGGAGGAATTATTGGTCAGACATTACTTTAAGGATTTTCTTATTTTGAATTATTATTATTATTCCCACCTGCTGGCACAAAGTGTTTTTTTAGTAGAGCAAGTTTTACAACAATTTTACTTAAATTCTTTTCAGGTTTTCCCTCATCAATATAATCAAATGGCACTGTTTAAAATAAATACAAAAAAACATCTTCTGTAAAGCTATATATAAACTTCATTGATTGAAGAACACCTTTCATTTCCAAATTCAGTAAGAAAAAAAAAATCCAGATATGAATACAAAATAAAAACAACAACAAAAAGCTTCAGTTTATAACGTAAATATCCACTTCAAGGCAGCAGTCCAACACAACAAGAACCCAAACAAGAATTGAGCTAAACAAAATTAAAGACCATCAATCAGCTGACCTCTTTTATTCTTACCACATAAAGCTAATGACCTTCCTGTGGACCAAAAAGCAAAGCTGAAAGTTCCAGTTGATTAAAACCATTCACACAATGAGGACTTCTCTTTTTCTTTCAAACATCCTGTGCACTTTACTGTATCTGACTATAAAGTTCAAAACACATTTTATTGTAACCTTTAAAAAACTGCGTAGTCAGTGAAAGAATCCATATGAGAAATAATAACTATTTGATTGAATGGTTGCAATTTGCCTTGTAAAGAAAGAGAAGATGTATTAGCAGTATGTATTATTTTCCCTTTAACTGCCAGAGCGCTGAAAATATCAAAGAGGAATCTTTTTTTTTTCTATTGAATTACCAAAATAGAAGCATGTTGACTTTTCTTTTTTGAAAGACTATATGATTTTCAATCAAAAGCTGTGGTTGGCTGCAGTAGAAAACAGCCACCAAATTCACATCACAGTCTCCTTGACAACCATGACTGAGCTTGCATACAACTCTGACAGTGTGATTTACAGTGGTCGTTTCTCTAGAGTCACAGCTAAGGTTTGACTACTGCTAAAATCATGGCTGGCTTCTCGATAAACATGATAACTTGCTGTAAACTCCTGGGGATGTGAAGTCGTGCTGCCAGCTAGGTTGGAAACAAGCACAGGGGGTGGATGACAACGCAGACAAGTACATACAACTGTGCACATGGCTGCAGATGTAGATACGCACTTCAAAGAGGAGTAGTACAGGCAACTGATGTAATACAAAAGAAGACGATGGCAATCTGTTTTGTAGGAGGCTTGTTCATTCCTTTAAAAATGTCAAGGAGCAAAGGGATTTTTATGCAGCCACATATGCAGAGACTTGAAAATGTGATTCATATTTACACCAAAATTTGAATGCAGGAGAATGAAGGAGAGAATGGGCACCTAGAGATAAATATCCACAATATAAAGTTTTATTGAGCTCAACAAGGGACAGAGATAGGTAATTGAAAGCAATATAAACAAATCAAATAATGTGCCAGGACATGGTGCAGAGGAGTGTCTCGCTGTTCAGCTTCGGTTTAAAGTCCTGGATATTGGATTATCTTGTTCACGTGGCTGTGAATGACGGTGCATTAAAGAGAGAAAGGAGAGGAGAACAAATGGCTGACTCACTTTGCCCAAGGCACAGGACCACTATAGTGTTCACACTTTGTATTGGCTGGGGTGTCTCGTTGCTTTGCTGTGCTTACATCTTAAGTAGTAAGGACAAAGTAGACTAGTTTTGGCTCGCTTTGCTATGAACATTTAATGGTAAGTGGGGGGGCAAAGGAGTTACAGGACCCTACATGAAGAAAGAATATGTTTTATTTAATTTGGTACTACTGTGGCTTTTTAATGTTACAATCCTTTTTGACTTTTGTTGAAGTTAGTACTGTAGTTGGAGGGGACAAGCAGCCTCTCTCACAGGTCTTTTCCACACCCACCCAAAAACACAGCTAAGCTTTTTTTTCAACTGAAATATTGATTTTTCTACGCTTTGCCCCCGCTCTCTTCCACCCACCCTCATCTCCCAGGAGTGCTGGCCAAGCAGTGGAGCTTGGCACCAAAACATAATTATGAAAATGGACCTCTGGGTTCTTTCTTTTAATCTATCTGTCCCTTTGCAACAGAAGTTATTTAAAACTGTTTCAGGAGAATTGAAATGTTTAACCCACTTTACTGTAAAGGGTAGTTTACATATTGGCGCTACAAGATCAGTTACAGTCAAACTTTCATGGAAAAGCTATTTTATTTCATTTCAATACTTGAACTTATATATGTGTTGGTGTAGATTCATTGGGCACAGTTATAAATATTTCAAGTTTTCTGTGTTTTCAAAACACTGTTCAGTTAAGATGATTTTAGCTTACAGCGAATGAAAAGCCAAATATTTTGAGTTCCTCAGAAAATTACAATAGCACAAAACATAACTTTTTTTTTTTTTTACAGACTGTTGGCAGTAGATTGTGTCCAGTAGAGTGTATGCTACGCACTTAATTCTTTGCCAGGCTTATTTTACCTGCATCATTGTGACCAGCTAAGGAAGCATTGTTGGCTTTGGTGTTTCTCGTCTTCATCTTGGCAATAATTCATAGATCATAAGTTGTCTTCAGGTCAGATCAGATTGCTGGCCAAACAAGTCCTGCTGGAGAATGAACTGGCATCTTCATAAAGCTTGAGAGCAGGAAAATGGACTGGACTTATATAGTACTTTTTCAATCATACTGACCACTAGAGCCACATTTGCACTCACAAATATGCACTCTGATATGCAGGCAATTTGGGGTAAAGTGCTTTGCCTCAGGGCACATTGACATGTGACAGAAAGAAGCTGGAATCAAACTTACAACCTGCCAATTGCAAAATGACCCACAGATCCCCAGAACTATGTTTGACTTGCTCTAAAATGTTTTCGTGAACAGCTGACTTTAGATTTGATAAAAGAGAGAACCAACATGGCTCTCCAAATCATCACTGATTATGAAAACCTCACACCAGACCTCAACATCTTGCATTTAATGCCCCTCCACTCTTATTTAGGCTCCTATACTGTGATTTCCAAATGGCATGTAAAATCTACCTCCATCTGAAAGTGGACCACAGTAGCCCACGTCTTAGGTGCGTCTATATGTAGTGGTTCACACATGACTGCAGCCACAGTCCAAGCATTCCGAATCTTTTCCAAATTCTTTAACATACTTTGTTTCAGATCCTCTCAAGGCAGCAGGTACTCCTGTTTCTCACACACCAGCTTCTTTAGAAATGATATTTTGTGGCTTGTCCTTTTTGAAAAGGGGTTCACTCATTATCTTCTGGATAACTTTCAGCTGAGCAGTCATCTTAATGTTCTGTGAAACTAAATGTTGGGTTTTGGTTAGTCATCAAAATTATTCAAAACAAACTTTTGAAATAGATCACTGTGTAATAACGTTTTATTTTTTGAATTGAATGAGAAAAATTAATCATTTTTAAAACAAATTAATTGACATGTACTTGTGTAAGATGTCACCTGCTTTGGCACAAAAATGTTGGAAAACCTTTCATATTATACATACTTTTTCTACAGGTAGTGCATAGTGACATCTTACTATGAAGACGACAATTACACACTCCCCAGTTTCCATCATACACTGAATTCCATGATAAAATAAAAACAGACAGAAGCATCTGCTTTCTCTCTAACTTGCAGTTCAATGATGTGTAATATCTAAAACATCCTACTAAAATTATGCCCACTCTCACAAGAATAAACTATGGAATATGTGCGACAACCATTTTAAATAGGCTTATCTAGCCAGCTCCAGCTTAAATTCCATGTGGAAACATTCGGTTTGTCTCAATGCCTACACAGTGGCTGAACACTGATTAGGTTGGTCAGAGGCCATCATAAAAGTCATTATTTCTGACTTTTGTGAGCGAGCATGTTCATATTACCTTTCACCCACTGGATTAAAAGCACGGTATCTTCTTTCAAACAAGACCAGATTTTAAGTTGATCTAAAGGATCTATAACAGCAAGGTCCTATCTCAGACAAAATGTGAGCACAGCAAGACCTTGACATTTCTCCACATCACATCCCTTGGCCTTCTCACATCTATCTTAGGCACAAGAAGAGCATGATTAGTCCTGTTGGATAATAGATGCACGCAATGGTAAAGGTCAGCAGTTGTCATTCAGTAATGCCTCAACCTTTATTTTGGGGAATGGCTGAAAAGAGATTATGATTCATAAGAATCAATAATTACTCATTCTATATCATGTTCATGAAACGTGTTCTTGAAAAATGTAAACAAGTCAGCTTAGAGGTCAGAAACTATCTTAATGTCCTTTCAGTTGATTGAACTCGCAATTAAAAAATAAATAATAATAAGGTTGTTGATTTTACTGTACAATTTTTAACTAAAAATAGAATTACTCCTTTAGGTTGTATCAGAGGGAGGAATTTACTTTCTGGGTTAAAGCTTAATCTTAACTTGCATGTGAAAATATCACTGTGATTCTAGTGCTTTTAAATAAAGTATTGTGTGATTATCTCTCAGGTAAAAAATAGAGGCGTAAAGACATTAAAGGCCATCATGGTAATGGCTGTTTGCAGAGTGAACAGCACAGTTAACAGAATTAAAATTAACTATCATCCATTACTGTTCAGTAATTACCACCACAAGTACACTAAAGTGTTCTTTATTAAATGTTAAAATGATAACATATGAAGAATAAACAATAAAAAAAGAAAGAAAAAAAGAAAAACAAGTAAGGTCCAGGAATTTTGATTGTAAGATTGTGTATTTCTACTTATGGCTTCACGCAGAGAGAGTACTGGTCATATTCAGTTGAACAAGGTCACCATGAAGGAAAGGATTTTATTGGTACTTATTTAATCAAAGTATAACTGTAATCAGGTGGCATTAATTAGTCACCAAAATAATTCTCAAAAAAAAAAAAGCAACGAAAACAGCAACAAAACAAAAAAACATTTTTCCAATCAGCAGAATATCTCATTAAGTATTTATTTTTTAGCCTGGGCTACCAACTGACATGATTTTTGTCATTTTCTTTGTAAACTATGAATTATATGTAATTAGGCTTTTGCAAGAACATTGTGTGACTATTATTCCTTGTATAATAGTGTCTGAGCCCTCATCATGTTCAATTTACCTGGTAATCTTTAATTAGCAAGGCAAAGTTCACCCTGCAACATTTTGTGTTATTTCCACACTGAAAACAGGGACACTGAGTCACCATTCAGTCTCACAGCTGCTGCCTGTATGGGTGCTGTTGCTCCGCAGTGTAATTAGTTGTTTACCTGAGAATTAAATCTGTTTTATTCATCCTTGCACATAAACAAAATAAACCTCCTACAGGCCTTTCTGAATCATGGGAACATGTTCTGAACAGCTCTGTTGTCAAGCAGTCTACATGATGTACACTGAAGGTGGCAGTAACACCTTCTGCATGTTTTACCACCAAAACGTTACACTGAGGGCACTCTAATTTGCTTGCACTGAGTTAATTATTTGGGGTTTGGATTGGTTGTCGAAGAGTATTTATTTTGGCACAGGAACAAGGAAAACACCTGCTGGGTAAAACAAAAAAAACATAAAAAAGTTCACAAATGTGTTATTACCATTGATATATACCTTTGAAAAACATGAATCTCCCAGTTATCAGTGTTAATTTCCCTCATTTGTGTGATTTATAAATAATATTGCGGCCATTAGGAGCCCTGCATCTTACAAACTGTTGAAATAATATACGTATATAATATTATAATATACTGTATATATATATATATATATATATATAGTACAGACCAAAAGTTTGGACACACCTTTTAATTCAATGAGTTTCCTTTATTTTCATGACTATTGACATTGTAGATTCACACTGAAGGCATCAAAACTATGAATAACACATGTGGAAATATGCACTAAACAAAAAAAGTGTAAAACAACTGAAAATACCCCTTATATTCTAGTTTCTTCAAAGTAGCAACCTTTTGCTCTGATTACTGCTTTGCACACACTCTGCATTTTCTTGATGAGCTTCAAGAGGTAGTCACCTGAAATGGTTTTCACTTCATAGGTCAACCTGCCCTGTCAGGTTAATAAGTGGGATTTCTTGCCTTATAAATAGTCATGAAAAAAAGAAAACCCATTTTAATTAGAAGGTGTGTCCAAACTTTTGGTCTGTACTGTATATATATTCTCAATAACACAGATCCTAATTTGAACTCTGAGCTTTTCCTAATCCTGTATTAATATTTCCAAATACTTTAGGTTTCATGACAGAAAGTGGCTGAAATCCTAAAAGGAAAAAAGGGAACAATCTTCTTCTGTTCAGTCTTCCAGTTTTCTGATAAGTCTATGCAAAATCTGCAGACATGGATTGATTGTATTGATGTCGTTGCAGATACAGTTTTAGAATTTTAGTTTCGTTTCGTTCAGTGAGCTTTCCTCTGACTTCATATGAAGCACCTCACTGATACTGCAAATACAGTGAACCCTCACTATATCGCGGTTCACATTTCGCGGTCTCGCTGCTTTGCGGATTTGCATCGTGCATTGTGTTCTGCATTCTGATTGGCTAAACAGTCTCTCCGCTTCTTCTCTACCTGTGTGTCAATAACTTTGCGGGTAATATGTACACGTACGTAAAACAGCTTGCCAAATTTAAGTTAGCAAATTCTCTTGCAATTTCAAGTTTCTGTAAAACCCATAATGTCGACAAAATGTTCTGCACCGACAAAGGCATTTGTGGTCGGGCCCAGAAGGCAGAGGAAGATGGTCACTGTCGCAGAACCTTTTATAAGAACCTTTTTGCCCAGAAGAAAAAAGAGCGACAACAGCTACCAATAACTATGTTCTTATCCCGAACAAACACACCTGCACCGCGGGCTTTAGAAGACAAAAACGCGACAGAGCGGAGTCAGGAGGAGCAGTGAAATACAGGTGAATCACTATTTGTCCAACTGCACTTTGGTTTTTTTTTCATAATCATTTTTTTCCCATTCTAATCCAATGACTCGGGTCGCGGTGGGGCGGTGCTGATCTCCGCAATTTGAAGCCTTCAGTTCGTATTGATGATTAAAATTATTATTTTTCAGTATAGTAGTTATTTGTAAAAAAAAAAACAAAAAAACATTTATACAGTAATTTTATTTGTTAAAAAAATGCTTGGCCCTGTAAAAAAGGTTTTGTTCTTTGTTTTAAATGTATTATGGAGTATTTGATTGTATAATAATTGTAAAAAAAATAAAGGTTCCTACTTCGCGGATTTCGCTGATCGCAGGTTCTTTTTGGAACGTAACCCCCGCGAAAAACGAGGATTCACTGTATCTAATGTAGTCTTTCATTCACACTAACACCTTCCATGTTGTTATGTTGTCAGCATGATCTGCAACTAATAACATGACGCATTCACTGATCAAAACAAAAATCATATATTTTGGACTCCAACTAGGCCATAATTTCTTAGAGAAAATCAAACTGACAGCTATCTTTCTGTGCTGCCACATTTGGCCATCGGGTTTATTAATGTTAATTGTTGGCTGATAAATAACTCACTTATATTACTCATTAACTATTTTAGAAAATGTAATGATCAATTTGCTGTTCACTGATAATTTACCAACCTATAATAAATCATTACGTTATTATATGTTACAAAACTGTCTACTATTCTGTCTAAATTTCTTCTACTGTAAGTGTTTGTGTTTTCAGTTCACACACTTATTATTAGATGACTGGAGATCTCATAACCTCTGTTTTCCTCCCACAGCTCAGATCAAATTTCAGCTATGACCTATCATCAAAAGGTTCAATTTTCTGACACTGCTGGGCAGTCAATATACTCACATGATATAGAGAAGGGACTAAGGTCTTACGACTTAAGACTCTTGAAAAAGGCATTTAAACCCTAAAAGTGTCTGTGCACACAATAACGGATTGAGTTTTCCACTAGTATACCTTATCATATGTAATCACATATTACAGTGGAGTGTTGGTGTCTGAGTTGTGTGTATAAAAGTCATGTATCCTTCACTGCTGTATTCATTTCATAAAGTAGGTAGTGTTTGAGCAACACAAAAGGCCTTGATTTTTGACAAAGCAACACAAGAAGCACCTCAACCACACTTAGCATCAAAATGTCTGCATTTTCTGATTTACATTGTTGGACAAACACTCCAGTGTTACCCCCACAGCAAATAACAGCTACATTGTTAACATTTAAAAAGCAGTCACTGAAAAATTTATGAGCAACAATGTATCACTTAGATGTGCCAAGCAACCAGGCAGATAATCATATCATTTCAGCAGTTCTGTGAATACATATGGGGTTGTTTGCTAAGCTGATAGCACCTAGTTGTGCATGTTTTAAATGTGCATGTAGCTCACAGATGTACCTAAAATATCAGTGTCTCCATTGTGCCGAGCGTTCATCAGAGCTAGCGATTCATCAGAAGCGGAAAACCTTTGCCACCCAGATGACACTGACTTTTGCCGTAATTGGCTGGAAATGGTACAGCAAAGAAGTTTGGAATTATTTGCCATGGTAACCATTGTCTTTGTTCTTCAGCTAATACTGTTGTTGAACTCTTGGCAAGTTTTCGTTTCATTGCTTTCCCACTTTTTGGAATTAATTCACTAGAGCAAGAACTCAATATCAAACTGTGTGTATTAATACAAATTTTAATGCTGTGAGTAGCAAAACATTAAGAATGTTTTGTGTAGATGTTCATTCAGAAGTACATTAATTAAAAAGACTGTGCTGCTTAATGAAGATTTTACATATTATTTAAAGGAAGGAACATTGCATTTACTCAAGTAATAAATATTTTAGTGTTAAACAAAATTTTATTATCCAATTTTAAAAGAGGTAAGAATAGCAATTATGTTACATAATAGACTGGATATTAACTTGCATAAAGACTTAAGACCTTTTTTGCTTTGCTATGCATCATAAAATCCATTTAGTCGTTTCTCCTCAAAGTTATTTTTTACTATCTGCAAATAAATGTATAAATAAATTATTAAACAGCTACATGACAGAAAGTAGGACAGTGATCTTGAGAGAACAGAGCAATAAATATAAAGTACCCAGGCATCAAAACCTTGTCCAAAGCAATTTCAGACCTTGTGAATGTTTTCATATCAATATGCTAACCAGCTGAAAGATACTTGTAAGAATAGACTCAGAAAAAACATCATTAGCTAGTTCAGAAGTGACCAATCCAAAGCCTACACTGAACATCCTTTCATAAAATACCATGTATTCACCTTCATAGTTGTCAGGTTCAATGAACCTGAGCACCCACTAGAAAAGAAGAGAAAGACAATTGATATAGATTTTATTCTCGAACGGAGAGCGAGGCCAAAGACATCCCCATCGTAGTCTTTGAACCCACTTAAAGTTTCTTTTTCCCACTCTTATTTTTATTTTCCTGAGGGCTGTCCCTTGTTACATAGATGTTGACGACTACTTCGGGGAGGGGCAAACCCAGTCACCAACACACAGTCATAAATCGTTTCTAATACAATGAAGTCTCCTTTCTATCTGTATGTGAGGTTCTCAATTTCAGTTCCCGTATCTCTGGGTGTCAAACTTCGACCATTAGCCTTTGGGTGTTTCCTGCCAGGTCAGTTCTCAGTTTGACATGCTTATCGCTTCCTGCAGACATCTCTCACAAGGCACACATTCCAGAAACAGATATAAAATCTAACAGTCCTTAAATATAATGATTAGTATTTATATAGGTTTTTATTTTAATTCTATCAATAGTCCTTGAACTTTCAGAGTTTGTCACATTTCAACCATAAAATTCTGTGTATTTAGAGAATCTGATTTCATATAAATGCATAGCAGTACTTTGTAAAGTAGAAGGAAAAAGGAAAACACCCATCAATGCACTCTTAATTTCCTTTTATCAATGCAGTGGGGTCTGGTGACTATATCCAGCAGTCACTGCATGAGAGGTAAGGCAAGGCAAGGCAACTTTATTTATATAGCACCTTTATATATAGAGGTGGGGTGGATCCGGACAGGCTGGCAACTAATCAGGGGGCAACACAGAGACAAAGAACAAAAAGCAAGCATGGACACACACAGAACCTCAGGGGTGAATTTAAACCAATTAATCTAAAAGTAATGTCTAGGATAGTGGGAGAAAGCCATGGGAGGAGGTGTGCCATTCATTTGTTTTCACCCCTGAGCCAACATTTTGTAAAACCACCTTTTGTTGCAGTTATAGCTGAAGGTTTTTTGGGGTATGTTGCAACCAGCTCCAGTAGATCTTAAGACAGATGATTTTGACTTTTTTTGTGTGTGATATAGCTCAAGTACACCCCGATCAGACGAAGAGTGTCTCTGAACATTGGTTATAAAGTGTGTTTGCAGAATCTAAAATAGATTTAGGACTGGGCTTTGAGTAAGCAGATACAACACATAATGACACTTTCATCTGGTCTAGCTGTATGTTTAAGATCCAGAGGAAGGTGAGCGGCTCCCCAGCCAATAGTCTTTTGCAGCCGCTAACAAGTTTTCTCAAAGGTTGATTTAAAAGCATAAACATTACAACACCCTCTAACCCTGCAAAGCTGGCTTGCTTGTATAGAAGTCATCTGACATAAGCCTGTGAGTATCTTGCTTGAATAGTTTCTTTACGCTGTCCTTTCACAAAACATATGGGTATTCAAAAATGCCCCTTAATCTCACCTTGACGTGTTTTATGAAAGAGACTTATGATTAATAACTCCTCCTGTCATCTTAGATGGATAATAATGCCTTGGTAGGTTTGTAGGTGTGCCAAACTCTTTCCTTTTTTGGTTAACCGATTAAAAAGCACTCAACACAATTTTCCAAGCTAGGCATATTTTTTTAAGCTTAAATATTCTCAAGAACCTTTTGACTTCTCTGATGTGTTAAATGGTTCTATGATACTGTTTGTCCTATAATGTTCTGCAGCAAACCTTTGAGGCTTTTGGAAAGCTGTTACATTTATAATTAAATCAGACACAGCTGGAATTTTTTTACAAATTATTTGACTTACAATAACTATTGGTTGCATGGAATGCTCTATTTAGGTGTATCCAATTTATTAAGACAACTACAAATCTATGCTCTTCCAATATCTTATTCTAACAATTTATACTTTCTCTTCCCCTTTACGTGCTACTTTGTGTTGCTATACAATTATGAAGTACACTAGCTCTTGTTGTTGTAATATGACAAAATATGAAAAAAAGTGTATTGCCAGGCAATGGCACTGTGATATTAGGTCAGAAATGTCATGTTTGAGCGTAAACAATGTCCGAAACATTTTGGTTTTGCCTTGTAAATTTACTAATATTTGTCAAAAAAAAAATTGTTGATAAATGGTATCCTTTAAAATGTATATCACCACCAGCAACTATGACAAAATGAAGCTTAAAAGTTGTAGAGGGTCATACCAAGATGATTGTACTCCTTATACTGTACAGGAACAAGAGGAGGCAAAGGCATAGAGGTTATACTGTTAACTGCTACACAATCCCTCATTCGGAGAGAACTGCATCCTCTCCCTCATCTTCTCCTCTCCCTATCCAACCAAAAGTGTAGCTAACCTCTGGAGAGAAGACGGATGGCTCCTTTTGCTCCATTAATCTAATGACAATGCCCCATGACTAAGACCAGCTTAGCAGGCATTGCTCATCCCCACTGGCTTCTTTTTCACTTATCATGCCATCTTTCTATGAATGCAACAGGGGCAATGACAGTGAAGGAGGGCGAGACAGAAAATAAAGTGAGGCAGAGTGAAGACAAACAATGACCGGGTAATATTTAAATGGTGTCTATGGCTACCAAAGGATTTCCCGGGACATACTAATGCAGCATGTGATGAACAGAATCTTAAAACCATTTGGAGATGAGCCCTGATCCCAACACCGCATAAATTATATAGAGAAATTTGGCCAAGGAATTCAATGATGAACCCTGGTTTTGCTGAAAAAAATGAAAGTGATGTTGAGATAGCTAAACCTGAATCAACGGTTTCTAAAGACATACACAGGTTTCTAGTTAAACATAAATGTTATATGTCTTTCCAAAATCAAGACAAAGAGGAATCGACATGAAGTCATAGTAACTTGGAATAAAATTAATATTTACAAAGCGATTCAAAGTGGGAATAAGTATAATTTTATTTCAATTATTAGGTCACAGCAGGGATTTCAGGCATCCATGTAGGAGCCACAGATTGGGGAGCAAATATCCCCTGTTGAGTTGCCAGCAGACCCAAAGGGACCACTTGGAATGGGCAACCAAGATGGGTATGTTCCTAATTAGTTGCAATTTCAGTGACTTATTTAAAGATGGGATAATCATTAGCAGATAATTAGCAAGATGTTGAACAACATAATTTATGTTTTTGCTTGGCTTTTTGCTTTGGTAGACTTTGTTAAACATTTGATTATTTGTGGATTTTGCTTTGGAGACACAAATGAGCATGCCAGCAGTCTAGACAGCACTTAAAGACATGTTTTCAGCCTTTTCAGTATGGCCGTTTTGGTAAGTGCTTGACAACTTGCTGTATTAATACTTTTAACAATTTGAAGAAGTTTATTTGAATATGGAAGTATGTCACAGCTATAGATACTCAATAAACTCACATAAATACAGACTGTGGAAGAGCAAGGTTCTATTAGACCTCAGCACAACTTTTGACACTACTGTCCATTAAATATTACTAAAGTGACTGGAGCGCTAGATCAGACGCTCTGGAATAATATTTGACTGGTTCGAATGCTATTTTAAGAACAGAAACTTCTTTGTGTGAATAATTAATTTCTCATGGGAGTGGACGGAAGTCACATGCAGGGTACCCAAAGGTCAAATTTTTCGGGCCTCTTCTAACTGTCTACTCCCTCTAGCTCAGATTAATTAAAGTAATAAGATTAGTTGCCATAACTACATAGATGGTACATAACTCTACTTTACAATGTCATCAGGTAACTCCAAACACCTATAGGCACTAAATAGAGGCTTTTAACAAATCAATGTGTGGATGTGTCAGATCTTTCTACAGCTGAACAGAAACAAAACTGAAATTATTTTGGATTGTTGAAGAGGAACAATCAAGAGTCAGCAGACAGCTTCAGTTATTTCAGCTAAGACTTAGAGATCAGGCCCAAAATGTGGGTGACTCACACTTGGAACTTCACAAACACATAAAGACAATTACAAAGTCAGCATTCTATCACCTGAATTACATTTCTATGATTAAAGGACTAATTTCCCAGAAGGATCTAGAGAAACTCACTTGTGTTTTAATCTTTAGTCGCATTGTAACAATGTACTTTACAAGTCTGTCAAAAAAGTCATACAGTTGCAGCTGATCCAGAACACTGCTGCTTGCATTTTCAACATCCCTAAGATAATAGAGCACACCATCCTGGTTTTAAAGTCCTTACACTGACTCCATAGCACAGAGAATAGACTGGCTTCGAACTAAAATACATTAAAGATCTGTTGTTATTGTACCAGCCTTCCAGATCACTCACATTTTCTGGTTCTAATCTCTACATCCCAAGAATCAGAATTAAGCATGCAGAAGCAGAATTAATCATAGAAAAGCAGTGGAGCATTAGTTTTTATGCTCCACTAATCTGGAACAGCCTGCCAGAAAACTGCAAAAGTGCTGAAACACTAAATTCCTTTAAATCAAGGCTAAAACCCCACTTCTTTAGAGTTGTCTTTCATTAATAATGACTGGAACATTGATTAATATATTTGAAATATATTTGATGATAATTATTCTTCATTATTTTATTGATGACACTTGACAAAATATAATTCTTGTTGCTTGTTTCATAACTGGCTATTGTAGAATGTTTTTATCATGTAAATCACTGAACAGCTCTGTTGCTGAAAAGTGATATGCAAATTAACTTGACTAAGTTTTATTTGTTTGACAATTTTTTTTTAGCTTTCATCATAGACACATAGATATGAGTTTTTAATGGACACTAAACCTAGCCTTTAACGTGTACATAAGTTTGGAAATGTCTCGTTTATGAGAAGCAGCTACTTGGACACCTGCTGTGGGGACATGCAGATGACTGGGTGAGGATTTGAAGTCTGAAACCATTCAGGAGAGCCACTCAACTCAAAAAGCATTAAGCAGCTATATCACTGTGGTTTCTATCGCTCTCCAACATGGAGTATAGATGTAGCATAAGACAAGGCTGTGCCCTTGTTTTTGAACAAACCTCTTTGATAACGTAATGACTATCTTTGTGGTGCCTCAGAATAAAATCTAAACCCCTCAAAACTTTAGCTTGTGCAACTAAAAAATCGGAAAGTTGCCATTTATGGGTCTTCAACATGATGTCATTTACATGGCATCATGTTGAAGTAGGAGTTAGTGTTGTAACAACAGAGAAGAGGAAATGCTCAAAATGTGATACAGAAAAGTAGCTGTTTAAAACATTTCCTAAAACTTTACATAACTATTAACCATTTTATTTATTTTTATTTGTTTTTTGCTGAAAAACTTAGCTAGTTTGAAATCTTAATATACTGCATGGTCTTATGTTAACAACACAAATCTACACAGAATTAGTAAATCCGGGCTACATAAAAGTTCTCCACAGGTCATGTCATGATGTTGTCTTTTACAAAATATAGTCCTTAATGTTCTCTCAGTTCCATTGTAAACCAGTCCTTTGCTGCTACTGTATCATGCAGTGAATGTGAGAACATTACATAATTACTGCTTTCCTGACACAATGAATGCACACAACTGCAAACTAGCTTCACAGCTAAGACTTGTGAACAGTCAGTGAATGCTTTCTGCTGCAAACAATAAAATCATGACTCCTTATGTTACAGTTCAGTTACGATGCCACTTGAACTGTAATCCATGCTTCAGATGACAGTGATGTCCGTTCATTTCAGCCCTGAGTGCTGTGTAGTAGAAACATCCCCGTCCCACTGACACCTCTGGGAATGATGATGCTCTGTGGTGTATGTATTGCGTGCTGATGCCCAGAAGAAGCACAGACTGTGTGTATATTAGCCTAGCGTCGGATGGAAGAGATGTCTGCTTCACTCAAACCTCTGGGGAAATAGCGACCAGAAGTTGGCTGTCAAACAGCGGAGCCCATTGCCTAGAATAGCACAGGGTCAGCTTGGAAAATAGGCCTTCTACACAACATGAGCACACATGACCTTCCATGCTAAATGAGCGACATACAAGTCAAGATAACCACCAACCACTCCAAGTCACATTGAGTCAAAGTAATTGATGCATTTGGGATCACCTTAGCTCATAAACACATTATAATGCTTGATGTTATTGAATGATGCCTTCCACAATGAGATAAAGTGACAGCCGTTACCTTTTAATAATACAGAGACCAAATTATTACTGCTACAAAAATGAAATATTATAACAAAGAAAAGATTTCAACAAAACAGATAGTTATGCAGCAAATGTTCCACCTTTGATCCTTGTTAGCTATAAAAATACAGTTTTTCCTATGATAGTTTTGGAGTACAAAATGACATAACCCTAATGAACTATTTGATTGAATGCCCTCTGCCTTGCAATCAAAGGGAATGGTTGTTGCCATGGTAACAGAGAAAGCAGGGACCAGTACAGTTTGTCATTACTGACTGAACAAAAACCAATATAAAATGTTATTTGCCACCCAGAAAGACTGCCAAGGATTAAAAACTTTCACATTGCTGTGTAATTTCTTACTGTAAAAACATCAACTATCTTTTTAAAAGCCACTGCAACGTGCCACATGTTTTTCATAGTCATTTGCAGGAACACTGATTTCATGCATCTGGTGTTCAAATTAAAAATCACCCAAAAAAAAATTACTTTTAACACTTTTCTATAAAACAGAACAACATTTATAACTCCCTTCTTTAAAAGTATTAAAAAGCAACAGCCAATGCATGTTGTTTTGGCCATGATGTGCTCATCTTAACGAGGGAATGGTAAAAGGTTTATTGAAAACACTTGACTAGAAAAAATGCAACAAGTTGTGCAGTGGAAGCTCTCCTGTCTTGCGGTTATTAAATCTATACTTTTTTTGTACCCCATGTTAGGGATAAGCATTTATTATCAAAACTTTACATTGTCAAACCAGCATACTATACCAATCAGTTCACAATAAAACCATTTGTTTATTGTCCTCTTTGTTGCCACCTGACTGTGATGCATTTTTGCTAGCAAAAAGCGGCGGTTACAAAAGCCTGCTGGTTTAGCACTTCTGTTGTAATGGTTTTCTGCTCCTAGAAGTAATGCATCCGCTCAAGAATACTGTTGCATATAGGTTTGGACTAGTTTTCAAATTGACAAAGGAGTTTTTCTCTGCTTGGTTTCTGAAAGGCAGATGATTAAGACAGCTTTTCACACTGAAAAGGTTATACAAGTGTACAACAAAATGTTGAACTGAATTATTTTGCTGAACAACAGTCTTATAAAAGGCACAGTAGATGTGTGTGTGCGGAAGAGTGCACAGTGACATGACTTTAGAAAATCATTTATTGGCTAATTGTTCATTAATGACTGTGCTGCTTTTAAAAAAACTAAATATATAGAATAATGTAAGATTTGTCTTCATTAAAACTGACCAAGTATTATCTTTTCTCTCACCCTGTAGTAACCTTAACTCTCAAATATGACCTATTCCTCCAATTTAGTTATTTCAATAATTACCTAAAAATGTAGCTGAAATACTCTTTTAATGTTTGATTTTTGATTTCAGTAAGGGTTTTTGAAAGAACATTATTTTATTCTAGTTAAGAACTGAACAACCTTTTCAAATGATTCATAATTAGTTGTTGAGCAGTTACCTTTAAATCTGTATTAGCGCTACTGAATGCAGTCCCGTTTTTTTTTACTTCTTAATAAAACATCTGAACAATATGATTTGAAAAAAGTGTTTTTTTCAGCCTTCATTGAATAAACTTCCTACAAAGACGCATTTTCCAACTCTTTCCCTGGTGGGGAGATTCGTCCCTGTTTATGTCAAAATGAACAACTTCTTTGAGCTGTCTAATACTGACTCACAAGAGTCTGACTCAAACACATAAGGAGCCTCACAGAGGTTCTGCCTGACCAATCAAGCTTGGCCAACTTGTTTTATGATTCAGTTCCTTAACTACTTATGTTCACCATACCTTTTTTCCATTTTGATCTTTTAATGCTTTTTAATAAGTACATCTTTGTCTTTACAAACCAGACATAGATTACTTTTTGAACTGTTGACCATTCAGTACAAAGAGAGAAACAATGGATGCACTGAACATACATCCATAGAGAGGCGACCTTGGTGAAAATGGCTTTTTAATGAGCTCTACTCTAAGTTGCCATAGTAAAGAGTATTAGATAGGGAAATGTAAGAGGATGCATGCGTTTACATTTCATTTGAATTACATTTTGCATCTGCCATGCAGCAGTCAGTTTTTTGAGAAAGATTTTTGATTGGACGAAAGGGTTTCTTTTTGTAACCTCGTGGAATAAAACTTGAGATAGCCTTGCACCTACAAACATGTTTTGCCTGAGCCACTAGGGAGTTGAATGCTTCTATGAAACAATTTTACAGGAAAACAAGAGTTTTAAATCCTGTTGTATTTTAAGTAAAACTCAAACAAGTCAACAAATGAAATGTGCAGATTGGTAATATACAACTCCCAAGATAAGCTTGTGTCCAAGACACACGTTTTACTTGGGGGTATTATTTCATCAGTACGTGTTAAAATTCAGTTCTGCAGTATCCTCTCAGTTCAAACTCAGCACTGTCTCTGAATCTGACACCCAAGTATGAACACTTACATGTCCCATTAGATTTTCAAGTTACTCTAAATTTTCTTCTGGAAGAGCATTTCAGCTGTGAGCAACATGTGACGCATTCTCCCCCTGTGGCTCCCTGTAATGCAATAAGATCAACCCAATGAATACATAATGGATCAAATGAACCTAAAATAACACAAGCTTCAGTTGCAGCGTTATATATCCTATTATAAGTGATCCCAACACACAATTGAGCATGTGTGTAGTCCATGAGCTTTTACAATTTAACTAACAGTATGAGATGGTCCAATAAACTATGTTTACTATATAAATTCCAGGGTGAGAGAGTTAATGTGGCAAACACTAGGTGGTTTATTCTAATGATGTGAGGAGCTAGCGGGAGGGTAAGAAATACTTTGTGTGTCTTATGTGGATGTTGCAGTGCATACCCTATTGATACAGATCAAAGATAGCAGGATGAGCATTACCTGCTTCATGAATATGCAAGAGGCAATGTTCTATGTTAATTATGAGTCCATTTAAGACAGAGCAGCACTGCTGCATTTTCAACTTTTCCAGGGTATTCTCCCAACCTGTGACCTTTTCACAGCAAAGCAGAACTTATCAGCCTTAAGGAAAATGGGAGATGGGAAGGGAGAAATAAATAACAAAACAACAAAAAGTGCTGAAGAAAGAGATAAGACTACACTAGGTCAAAGAAGAAAGGAAATTAAATTAGGTGTATGTCCTGCTTATGTTTGACTGGACTGATGTTCCTGCCTTTTTTTTTGTTTTTTGGAAATAGAGTTTTTGCATTTACAAAAATGTAAGACCAGTATACAAGACTTTTACACATAAAAACACAATATTATTAAGCATGGTGCCTAAAAACAAATATATTGGTTTATGATCTGAGACGAACAACAAGTCACAAACCTTATTATGCTGCAATTTGTAACAGTTGTTAACTCTTTCCCACACACAGCACATCATGCAGTGCAGGGAACTTGATACACTTTCTGTCATGGCTCCTGGCTACAGCAGACAGTCCAGTCTCTTTCACAGTGAATGTCATTGTAATGGCTAAAAAGCACGAATATTGTGTAAGCAAACCTTTTTTTTTCTCAGTGTTATGTGATGCAGTTTGCAAGACAGGTACCTGAAAACTGACTGTGGTTTTTAAAACATCCCTGCACGAAACAGAGCTCATAATTCTGCCTGATAATAAAAAAGTAAAACCATTTATTCCTGAGGGGCAGACACTTTGTCTACTTTTAAAACTACTCTTTAAACTTTCTTTTTGATAACTTTTATATTTTAAGGCTAAGGTTTTCCTGAAGGCTTAGACTGCTGCAAAACATACTGATCACTTTTCTTCAGTTTTCTGATTTCTGTTGCTACACTCAATGCATGCTTTGTCCCATACATTAGATGTAGATTTTGTATCTGGTTATCTTTGTGTAGAAAAAACCCCTGCTCGATACCTTTTGTGCTTTTCATGCATCTCTTTCCTGTCTTCTCAAATCTGATGGCTGCTCATACTAAACATGGTTCTGATGGTTTGTTTCTAACAAAAGGCAATGGTTTCTCTGAACTGTCACCACATGGTTGGTAAAGAGGAAGGTTGCTGCAAATCTACAGAAACAATGGAATGTATAAATTAAATAACATGTTTTGACACTTGGCATTTTATGTCCACCTGAATTTAACTGCATTGTGTTATACCTACGATTGGACTGCTTGTGAAAGGATCTGCATATGATTATACAATTTGAAATGGACTAAGGTGCACCTAAGTGGATCAACTCGCATTCTACATAGTTCGACATGAAATGAAATGGTTTTGGCTGGTACTACGTACACAAACTGAGTTGAATCATACTGAAAACATAATCTGCTAGCAGATCTCACCTGAATCCTACTTACTAAAGTTTTAAGGACATAACATCTGCCAATCCCAGTGTCCTTACAATTTACATAGAACAGGTAGAATAAAAGAGCAAAGGCCCCACTATGCAAGCTCAGCATGGCACCATAAGGATAAGGAAAGACATACTTAACCTTAATGAAGCCCCTCCCAACCTGTGGCCCTTAAAAATCTTTAAACATCTTTTCAATCATCTAAAAAGAAAGATCCCAATTAGCTATAGTGGTCCTTGCTTAACCAGTGTCTTTTTTGGTGCCAAAATTCTCTCCCTTCCTAAAGCCATAACTCAAAAATGACAAGAAAGAATCCCACTCTGTTTTATTCTAATTATTGAAGAGACGTCAGTTTATGTAACTCTTACCTTCATTAATCAACTAAACAAAGTGATCAGACTTCTCTAAATCTTTTTACTACTGTTTAAAATCGTTTGCCCTTGCTTTACCAACAATGATTGGGAAAGCTGCAAGTGGTGGTTCTTTAAAAACTATTAGGTGACACCCAAAATAAATATAATTCATATAGTGAAAGTTATTACCTGTGAAATACACATTATAAAGTTACTTTGAATAATTACATTCTCTCAAATGTCTTCCCAGTAGAGGATGCCATCAACATTTGAGATTTTCCCCTAAAAATCTCAAATGTTTTGAGATTTTTAAGCTTGTAGGCTTGTAGTCACAAGGCCTACAAGCTTTTATTATTCTTTTTATTAAACTTTTTATTCATACAGTGACTGGTATTCTTCAGCATTTACAGTGGTAAAAATCCATAGGTCTAATGTGGAGAGATGATCTATTACTTGTAATGAGAATTGATGGCTTTTCTTCTGCTCCAGCAAGCTTTTTTTTAATATCCTTTTCTCATTTATCCAAAATGAAGGCCTCGGTTTTTCCAAATGGATCCCTCTCATATGCACACATTTCAGTGTTGTGCATGGAAAATTACCAAATGAAATGTAATTAATTTGGGTAATTTCCAACAGATTTAACTTCACTGGAACATAAAATCTTACAATAAAGCTTTCTGATTGATAAAAAAAAAAAAAAAAACTCTGCCAATTTAGGTATGAGTGCCCTAGAAGAGCACAATTTAGTCGTTGCCCTTGGAAAGTAATAAACCTGTATAGGCTATAATCTGGCTTCTTCACCTGCTCATGTCAGGACCTCTTTGAACACAAAAACAGTCACTCTGCATGAAGCTTTGCAAGCCTGTGCTAATGCTGTGTAAACATTACTGCTGCTGTTTGCCACTGATTTAGCACATGTTAATATTACATGAGACAGAAGGGCCCTTTGATGATGTAAGTGAACACTCAAACTAGGGCTTTCCACCTCAGGGAAGGCGAGCTGAGGCTGTGGAGCAGCTCCTTTGAGACTTTTTTTCACTTTTGCATTTGCAATCCAACTTGGTAAAAGATGAGCTGTTTATTTTTCATTTTATGCAGAGTAGGACTGTTTTGGTGTCAGAAAAAAACCCCTCCAAACTAACAGGTTCTCATAATTAAATGCATGAAGTGGACATTAATTGATTGCAATTGAGAAGACTGTGTCAAAAAACAAATCTTGTGCCCACAAAGGGCACATAAAGGGCACAAGAGATTTTTTTGTTTTTAATAGTGACAACAGAACCATCTACAGAAGAATTTACTCAACTGTCAAAAATCAGCTCTGAGGACTCAGATTCCCCCTAATCTCCCTTGTTGCTGAACCTGGACTTAACCAACTGCAGCAACCCCAGATTACTGTAGTGCCTCCAGTGGCTGGTACAGTAAATACTGACATGATGGGTACATCACTTCATCTGTCTCTCTTCTTATCCTGATATGCCCATCACTCTGGAAGAAAGTAAATCTGGACACATCAGAAAGTCAGGTCATGTGCATTTATTACATCAACCTACAGTCTAAGCTTTTGCTCCCTTGCAAATTGTAGCCATTTCTTCCAGTTAGCCTCTCTGATTAGAGATTTTCTTATAGGCAGTGAATTGTTATGGCTAAGATTATCTCTATCTACTGGTATTTCAGTGGTTTGTTTGAAATTTTCCTGATCATCCAGAAGACACGTTTTTTGTTTTTAGAAATCAAAAAATAAATGCATACGGCATAATGCCATAGTGATACTAGTGTAGTTGAGGCCTAATTATTATCTGTTTCTAAAATACCCAATGTTTGTTGTACTTGTACATGGCAGGCCATATATTTAATGCAGTTATAATTAATTAAACAAAGGCATTTGCTTCCCTTGCTCCAAAAGTGCTACTATAATAAAATAAAAATGGTGTTCTATTTTACATAATTTATATAACAAGAGTGTATCTGCTCATTGTCTCTCAATATTTCAGCATCAAACTAATACTACTGCTGGAATCTCACAGTTTTATAAGGATGTAAAATAAATTCTCTTCCTATGGCTCACCACTCTATAAGGTCTTTTGTTTCTTTGACTTTGACCACACACCAGATTTTATACAAGAGCAATCATGGTGATGCCCACAGCAGTAACAAAAAATCTTGCACGCACTCAGTGCACACAATCATCAATAAAGCAGAGTAAAGATGAGCAGTTGAGAGAATGAGGATATCGGTTTCAGGAGAGAGAACAGACTCTTGATGAGCCATTAACCTGCTGTTGGTAAGGTAAGATAGCTGTGGGACGTGGTTTAATTTACCCTTTTTATAAAGAAGTTGTTGAATTGATAAGTCACAAAAAACGAGTTACAACCCTGGTTTGACATATTAGCAATGCTGATGGTGAGGAAGTTGAGCAAGAAATTAGAAAAGAAGTCAATATGCCCAATCTATAAGAGAATCACTGCTACATTTGGAGACAATCTATAAAACAAATAATATTGATCTTGGCATACGTCTTTGGCAGGAATGCTTCAATTTCAGAAAAATCATTTGAAATCCTGTCAAAAACACTTACCTGTTTTTGTCAGAAAATAAAGAAACAAAGAGAAAAACTGCAATTGAGAATGGAGGTCTCTTCTGTCTTTTCTGGAAAGTGGCCTAAATGATTTCTCCTGTTAATGTCCATTTTGTCAGTGAGTGATTTCATTTTTCTGTTTTCAGGCTGGTCATTCTCAGAATTGATTTTGATCTTTCTCTTCAAAAATATCCATCAACAACTACAAAGAGTAAATTTTTATTCTGGAATAAGCTGCCCAAAAGTCCCATGTGGTCTTCTCATCATCAATTATGGTGGTTTGATGGATGATGAAATTTAATAGACAAAGGGAGGCTACTGAACCTATGCTAACAACTGTTTCGGAGATTAGATAAAATTGTATATTTTCTCTATTTACACATGCATCTTGGACTTCTATGGTACTGCAAGGAAGTATGCAGAAATCAAATAAGGGACTCAGTGATCTATATTTATATTGACATACATGGGTGTGTTATAGCATTTCTCACTTTTTTAAGGTCCAACAAACACTATGTTGTCAGGACCCACTGCTCCTTATCGGCCCCAAAATCCCATAAGAAGTTTTGTTTTCAGGTCAGTGGTTAGGAACAAAGTCTGCAGTATTATTACTTTTATTGTTCCGTTACTCCAAATCAGAGTCCCCGTTTTTCTCCTGGTCTATTTCGTGGTCCGTTCCGTTCTTTAAATAATCCCTTTCACTATTCTCCTGCTGCCCTTGTCTTGGCATTTGGGTCCTCAACAACACTAGAACATGACACCGTGATACTATTATTAAAATTAATCTCAACTATAGAGCTATAATTTAATGTTACCTGCTTTTGGAGCAGAAAACAGGAACAGAGTATGTGAGGTGATATTTGACTTGTTTTATTCTGCTATACAACATTTCAATGTCAAATGTATTGCTCTTTCAACCAATATATTTGCACCATGTTACATTATAGTAGAATTGGAAAAGTGACTTTCTTAGATACATTTACACTTATTTTACTTTAAAAAAAACGGTAAAACAATTAGCTTTGTGTTGTATGACTAAGACAAAAATAAGAAATGATCAAAAAATTTCACTAAACTGCTTTGTTTATCTTTTCCTGAAAAGAAAGAATGACTAAAAGAGAAAAAGGTAAATGATTCGGATGTAGAAAGACATTATAGGACATCTAAAATGATATGACTAAGCCCCACTGGGCATATGACTAAATTAAGGATTTATGCTGGGCTATATATCATATTACTGAAGGAGGTCTTTCTTTAAGACCTCCTTTAGTAATGGAACCATGAACCATGATGCTATGCCAAGTCTTACTCCTCTGTTGCTTTCTCTTTTGTCACACTTAATCTCATGTAATCCACTTAGTGTCATAAGTGGAAAACATGACAGGAATACCACCACTCTGTGTCATAGCGCCCTCACAAAAGCCACAGCAGCTCTTAGTGGAAATGTTGAGGTTGATGTGTCAGGGAAAAAGCTTATCTTCATGGCAATTTGGTTGGGCAAGATTTTGTGAAATGTGTCATACAGACATTACCACCTATTCATGTATTCTAAGACAGATATCAGATCCACGTATCGACTCCTTGCCGCCTGCAGGACAGGCCCGGGGGCAATCTTTGGTGAATGCAAAGTTAATGCCAATGTAATTTCCATTTGTTTTCTGCTGTTGCTATTTTAGGAACAGAGGAGATGTAACACAAAGACTATAAATGTCAGCCTAACAATGAAAGATTGGCTGATTCCATCTAAGGGTGTGTCAGTAATTCTTCACAGGGAAGAAGACAAATGTCCTCTCACATGTGTGTTCTAAGTCATAAGTATTCTAATAAACAAAGAAAGGATGTTTCCAGAGATGTCAGAGTTATTGCAGTAGTAAAAACGAGTCCATGTTATGGGAGGCACGAGATCATGCAATGTCAAAATGCCCATGTTTCTTATCAAAGTGAAGCTTGTCTTATAAAGCACTACTTAGCTGAAGTCAACATGTGACTTAATCAAATGAAGTAATTATTTTTTAAGTGCTTAAGGTTTATACCCAGTTTCAGCCAGAGTGGGGACATCTGATGAGTACTTCTAAAATTGCCCCACAGTGTGGCGAGTGTGTTCGAAACCTGCCTTATGGCCAACACCACTTGGTTACAAAAGCAATGAAGAGGTGCACACCATGTTTCAGCTGTTCCAGCTTTTTGGGTACCAGGTAGAAAAAAATATACATCGACATATATAAAGATAAGGAAACAAAACAGTTTGCAAGCACAGTGAGATTAGCCCATCTATTAAAACATGTAGAGCTAATGATGCTAAAGTTTCTCTAAAGCATGCTTGCTTATTCTGTAGAGCAAGTAGCATTTCACAGAATTTTGGTGGTATATTAAAGCAAACGCTTTTTTATTAGACTGAACTAGATTAAAATTCTAAAGGTTCTACGGCTAAAAAAAAACTATGCTAGGATGTAAAAGCACTTCCCCTCCCTGTAAAAGTTCAAAACATTTCCACATTTGATTATCTGAGTGCAACTGCAAAAAGAATACATATTTGAAATAATACCAAATAACACTTATGTTAGTTTTCCTCTCTGAGGAAACACTAAGATACTGGGGCTTACAGGCTATACCACAGAAGAGCACATTAACGACTCATACAAGATTATCCTTTGGATTTCCAGAGGGATCTTCCAACTGATTAGGAGCTTGTTTTGGTCTGCGGCAGTATTGATCAGATTACTTTACATCAAGGCTAGATCATGCTAGGACCACCCATACTGCACAACAGTAGGTAAGCAGTGCTCAAGGGAAATAAATCACAGATTAGCAATCACTATGGATAGATTTTTACCAAGTGAAATTCTTTCCGCATTTCTTGCATGACTTCAATGCATAATGTAATGTAATTAATAATGACAAAAAGGGTATATAAAAAAGATAATTTTACTTTTGAAAATCAAAGGATTATATATGGAGATATATATATATATATATATATATATATATATATATATATATATATCCCGGGACCATAACATTCTCAGCTTTTTCAATAAACATCGAAACACATATCATACAACTTTTCACAAAAATGTCTCTTTACATTTTTTCTCTCATCACTTAATAGTGATGGATCTCTAATGGACTAAAATGACAGTATGCTATAATAACAAACAGCTAATGGACACCTTAGATGTCTGGCTTTCAAATGTGATGAATATGAAAGTGGTGGGAAAGGGAAAAGAATCTGGAAATGAAAACAGAAATAAACAACAGGAAAATATTCAGAGATGCAGTGTAAAGTCTTAGTAAGGTGTATAGTTGGTGACTCTATTCCTTTATAGTACCACTAAATTAAAGAATACAACAACTGAAAAATAATTTAGAGCTCACCTAAATTACTGAATTAAATTAAATACTTTCATAAATAATCTTAACTGTATTTTCTCTGGGAATGACACAGTCAAAAGTCTAATCTCCTTTTGGGTGTATACTGACCTTAATTGTCATCTCCTTCTGAATAAATTATTATTTTTTTGTTTCAAACAACAAAGTGTCATACTTTTAAAGCATGCAGAGGTGACAAAACTGACTTCAAATAAAAAAAGACAAATAATGACAAATGACAGAATGAATTTAAACCTATACTTTGATAAGATTAAGAATTATAAACAAACAAAACCAAGATATCTCAAGCACCCGTTACATTACACAATAAGCAGGAAAAAAGCGTCCTAAACGTAGACTAGGGAAAAAGTGGTGGTTTCATTGGTTCATTGGTTTTGAATGAAGTCAAAGCAATGGGTTTTTCCATTAGGAAAAATGGGAAGTGCTCATTTCAGTCCTTGAGTTAACGGACAGGTGTAAGTGTGACTACCTCCATAAACTCAGGAATTGTAACATTATTTTGTTGTGAGTGCTAACTGAATGGGAAGGAGGGAAAAGTTCAGCAATTGTTCAATAATGAGAAAGAATGCTGACCACTGGAAAACAATAAAGACCTTTACCTCTTCTTAGGATTGGAATGAACAAACAAATGACAATGTAACACAACAGGAAATCTCAGATTCCAGAGATCTTAGTTAGCATGTCAGATGTTGCATCTTCAGTCGTATTTGTAATGTAAGTGGAGAGGAGAGTAACAAAAGTGTTAATTAGACTTTCAGTAATTACAATGAAAAAATGCCCGACGTCGTCTGTTACAGTTTGTTTATGATCTATTATGGATACATTATTTGATTGATTGCATATTGATGTAACGTTTAATCAAATACATTGCAGTGGGTTTGTGTAGTTGTCATGCAAGTTTCCATGCTTTAACACACCTTGACAAAATTAAAATGTTCCTAACAGGCTGTAGGAAAATGTAGAAATGTGTTAAAAAAGGTGTATCCAACTGAATGAAGTGTTCGGTAAGGAACACATAAATGTTGCAGGACATTAACCCCATCAGTCTGGAGTTAGGGAACACTGTCCAGGTGGTTTAGGTCCACTGCAAAAATCATTCACAGACCTCTTTTGCTGCTGCAATTTGTCTCACATCTCTGAGCCCTCAAGGCCAACAGAGTAATTGTTATACTCAACTTTCTATTGATTATGCCTGAGCATAATCACATCGCCTAGTTTTACCTGATATCCAAAGTAAGGTCACTATTGTAAAGAAATGAATGACATTTCACATACAAAGCAATATAATGCATTTAGAGAATAAAATAACTGTACAACTTCAATAGTGTATAATACAGTGCACCACAACAGTACAACTGGGTTAATCATAATCAGAACAGAGTAAGACAATGTCAAAGATGGTCAGGAAAAGGGCAAAACTACCATGAGAGGAATGTCCCCACTCTAAGCAGAAAGCATTGCATATGTGCACTTGTCCACTGCAAAAAAAAACAACAACAAAAAAAAACATGGTTACGGTATAAAGTCATTGACTAAATGTTTTAGAGACATGCCAGATGTCCTCCAAATACTCACATAGAGTCAAGGTCAGAAAATATTTAGCCTGACATTAGAATAGTGATGGAGCGTAATGTCCTTTAGACGTCCAAGAATCGCTGGCACAAATGTATTATGGTTGCAGTGGCAATAAAAAAGAAGCCTTGGTAATTTTAAAAGATTAGACATTCATTCCATCCCCACTGCTGTGGGCAGCACTAATTTAATGATGAGCTCAGTTTCCAGTGGCAATGAAAGAGGCAGGTAAAATGATAAATGACAATTATTATCCTGTATAGGATGATGATGATGAACGAGACAGGAAAGCTGTGACAAAATATATCAAATACATGTATAAAGATATGCAGTTAACTGACATCAACAGTGGGTTGTCGTGTTGCTTTCTAAACTTCTGTAGGAACACTGCAAAAACTTAAAGTGATTGTACTTTGCAGTGACGTGCGGCGAGGTTCATAGCTGGTGAGGCACTGACTTAATCATAATCAGATTTACAAATGTAGGCCCCCTGCATGTTATTGTTTACATAAAGAAATTTCGCTCATGCAGGACAACGCTGGAGGGCAAAAAGACAATTCTTTAACATGCCATGCATAGCCGCGCTGCCACCGTAGAATAATTCCGTTGACTCAATCAAACTTGGACATGTAGATATTGCTATTTTCGTGCTGTGCTCCACAGCAAAGGGAAAAATCGTTCAAGTACAACTCAAAACCACGTCTTTCTCGCTCTCTGTATCAGCGCAGCTACGCGCAGGCTCGTTGCCATAGCAACTGACAACAACGCCACACACAAAAAAAAAACTCTCAAATATTTCCCAACAAAGAGCAGAACATTCAGTCTGTTGCAGTAGTATTGTTTTAGGCTTAGTGTTTATTTTTTGATTATTAATAAGTGATTGATGTGTTAAGAGGAGAAAACTATAAATATATCGCTGCACTTTACTGTATTTCTAGCTCGCTGTTACTGTCTCTTACTCTGCAGTTGTGGAGTCACAATGTTTGGGATCATGAGCGCCCCCTGCCATGAAGCAAAAGAACTGCCAGCCTCACCTCGAATCTGTTCTCTGCTGTTTCTGATCGCTCCTCAGCACACAAATCACGTTACACACACAGTTGGTGACAAAAACACTGTACATTATATACATAAGCTAAGTTATGGAAAATCAGTTCATACATTAAATGTTTATTGACCATTTTATTGGCGACGTACAGACAGGAGGAGCATGCTTCCATAGAATAATAAATTCCATAGAAGAAAAAATAATCAAAATTGGTTAAGCTAAATGAAAATAGGTACTTTACAGTACAAACCACAGGGTCACCGGTACTTTGCTTTTTTACTCATGTTAACTTTGCCGTAAAAATACCCATGACAGCAAAATATCTGCATGGAATTCAATTAAAAAGTTAAGGATTTTTAAGTCTTTGTCAAGTCACCGAAAAGACATCTTGTTGTCAAGTAATAAAAAAATTGCATTAAATTTTACATGCAAATTTGGTGTATTCACTAACGATACATCACAGGTTGAGATGACAGCACAAATTTACATAGTTAATGCTTTTAAAACTAAACGTATTGATTTTCTGATTGAATGTAAATGCTCATATTTGTAAACGGTGCCGCTATCTTCCAGATCCCTCTTGAGAAAGAGATTTGAGATCTCAACAAGGTTTTTTATCTGGTAAAATAAAGGTTATTATAATTATTGTTAATTGATGAACAACCATAAAGGTGGAAACATCATGCTGAGGAGATACTTTTCATCAGTAGAGTTAGGGAAGCTAATCAAATCTGATAGGAAGACTCTTGGAGCTATTTACATAAAAATATTGGAAGGGACTTTAAAAGAGTTGAGACTATGGGGTGAATCTGGGGCAGGGCTTTAAATTGTATTGTTCATAGAGACTATTCATACAATCAGAATGAGCTTAAGCTACTTTGAAAACAAGTTATTTTACAGCAATCAAAGTCTATCGGTCTATCTGTCTATGTAGTGAGTTAATTTTAACCTTCGCAGAGTAAAGAATAAGAAAAAAAGAAAACATAAAAGAGACAGAAGTAAACTAAAATCTAGCAGGTATGATGACAGACAATTTCTTGGTGTCATTGATTATGTCCCAACGTCAACCTAATGGCTCCCTGATATCAGAAAGATCGATTGGGATGTTAATTACCGTAATAAACTAAAAGACTGTGATGGTGTCTGCTATGATGACTATATCTATGACTGAACAAAGAATTATGACGGAATAATGATGACAGCGAAAGTGATATTGACAAACCCATGGCATAGCCTGAAATATTTCATCAATATTAAATATTTCATCAACTTAGTCTGCAAATATACTGTGTATATATATATATATATATATATATATATATATATATATATATATATATATATAAAACTACTGGTCAGTAGGTTACATGCTTATTCTGAGGCAGAGAAAAAAAAATCATTGTGTCTTACAATTTCCATTTCTGTATGTATGTGATTTCTATGGTGACATGATGACTGCAAATCATCAAAGTTTTAATACATTTGCATACCTTATTTTTTAGCTTTGATCTTTAATGGATAGGATGTCTATAATTTACCTTTGGCAGATACAACATATACTTATGAAGAATCCAAATTGCATTGTACACAACAGACTTTTAAATAAATAGCTACACTAACTAAATCTTACAACCTCTTTATACCACATCGATCTGAAAATAAGATCACTCATTCAGCATTTAGTTTTGTTTTGACACCGAGTATTGTAACCCTTAATCTTAAATCTGTTTGATATGGTCCTTTATGAGAATCCAATTTTTTAATTGCTGACTGCAATTATTGATCATGATTAGTTACAATAAAATGCCCTAAATCGGAATGTCTACAAGTAAATATGATGTGCAGATCTGAGTTAAGCACTTAAATAGAACTTTACTTAAAAAATATTCTGCAATTTAAAAAAAAAAAAACAAAACAAAAACATTTACAGTATATTCGTATGCTTAGCAGTCAGCTTTACTTGGAAAAATTCTGTTACTCTGTTGGTAACTGTCATGTCGTTTCAATAATTTGTTATTGACTTATGGATTTTAACCCTAAAGTCCTTTTTTTGAACTGCTTTATTGCTGAACTGTGGTATACAAATAAACTTGACTAAAAATATATTGTTCAATTGTAGCAACAGAGAATCAGAATTACTGTTTTTGACTCAGTTCAGTCTTGAAAAGGAATACAAATGTACAAATGTCATGAAATAAAACAACAAAACAAACATAACTGTAACTACAAAACCAGCACGATAGAAATACTTCCTATTTGAGGACTTCATCTTTTGCACATCAGTAGATTTTGTTGTTAACCCATTTTACTGTTAGAACTGTTCAATAATTAAAATGCCTTTTTAAAGATCCATTTCCCTCCTATTTTTTTCCTTCTTTTTTTCTATATTCATTTTCAAAGAAATTGTGTGGGACACTAAAACACAAATTATTTTCCAATAATTTTTCAGTCTGAGATTATGCAACCGAAATAAAAAATAATAACAATAAATAAAGTATTACCTTTGCTCCCTGAGTCGGTAGAAAGCAATAGTACTGTAACTAGGCTTTAATTTATTTTTTACCCTTACAGGCTTTTTATTGTGAGACTTGCCATTAATAAGTGTTCACTTCATTACACTAAATCAACTTCTTGGAAAAACCAAAGAAAGATTTCCATCTTTTTGTACTTTATCAGAAAACAAAGTACCTCAAATGTCCTTGGGCCAAAGAGAGCTTTAAGATAGTGAAATTCTAAGAACCAACTCAGATTGTCGAAACAATCTCATCAGCAGACAGGCCATGATGACTAAAAGGGCAAATCATTACTCTCTTAGCTGATGCCGCAGGAAGCAGGAATCCTGCCATTGTGTTACAAAAGGTTGTAATAAAGATTTCAATTACCATTTTGCATTGTAGCATAACATTAAAAATGAACCGAATCTGTAACCAAGTGGATGATAAAAAGATGAATGGAAAAGGACTGCAGTATTGTTATCAGATCATTAGTGGCAGCAATGAGTACTAACTCTGTGAAGCCATTTACCTTTTTGTCCAGCAAGGAATCATAATGATCATAGTAGAAAACTGGGTCACTAGTTTTTGAACAATACAGTAAAATCACCCTTCCATAGCTTATTTTAGGTCACTAACTCAAACAGAATGTTACAAAATGTTTATTATTTGGGTAAAATTATTTATTTCTAAACAATATAATTACCTTTCTGAACTTGGTTCAGGTTTGGTTATTGTCAGAGTGACATATAAGAATTTTTAATCCTGATCAATGTGCATGACGGGTATCTGCAGAGCCACGTGGCAAGATTAGCAAACGTATCATTAACAGGAGAAGATGACAGCAAGATGAGCTATATCTTTTCAATCAGATGAAAATTCAGTTTTAATGAGTTCCCCAAAACAATAAACACCTTTATGGAAGAATAATTTTCCATTGGCTAACATTTATTCCACCCAAATGCAGTTCTATGCCATATTGATGTCTCAAATAACAATATTGCAATGATGATAAATTTGTCATATTGTTTTTTTATATATATTAACTTTAAAAATGAAAACATTTTAAATTTAGTTTCTTTCTTTTTTTTTGTTCGACTACATTTGAAAAAGATGAAAGAATAATCTAACAAGCTGAATGAGACAAGCTGAACAAAAAAAAAAATTCTTGTGGCATTGCTGACATTCTGTTGAAAATTCCTTACAAATTTCATATGAAAGCCTTTTATATTCCCTTCAAATATCAAAAATGAGTGCATGAGCATAACATTGTGTAAAAAATGTATTTTTGTACCATGTTTCCAAGGTGATTTTGCGAAAGTGGAATGCTATCTTTAAAAATTTCTTATGAGACAATTTTATGAATCTCAATATTTAAAAAGCAATCAAACATACATTTAAGTAACACATGTATGGTGAATGGGTAAGACTGAATGTTTATACTGAGAAAAACTTTTAACCAAGCTAAATGAAAAGGGTTTTGTGTCAAAAAGTTTAATTCATAACTGACCTCCACCAACTTGTTGGCATGTTCACGGAACACCTGGGCATACTCCTTGACCTCCTTCTCATTCCCACTCTTAGCCGCTTCAATGAGCACCAGAAGGGGAACATTGGTCTCCAGGAAAGAGTCTGAGATGTGGTCCATCACTGCCTTCCTCAGCTACAACAAAGAGACAGAAAAGGAAACAAGAGAGAACAGTCTACATTAGCACATTAATTTGGATGTGACAATGTCTTACTTAACACTGTAAAGAATTTGATGCAGTAATAATGGGTCGAATGGAGAAAGAAGTAAAGGGCATTGCAGAAGGTAAGTGTGTGTGTGTGAAGAAGGACAGTTGTCAAAAGGAAGATATTTAAAATTCTTGTAAGGTGATAATTTCCCCATAAAGACTTTTATAGTGGCAGATATTGTGACTTACATTCTTTGTTTATTGAATAATTTTGAAACAAACTGGACAGGGACTGCTTGCTTTATTAGATGGTAAATGATCCTTGGTCTCAGTAGGTGGGATATCTGATGAAATGCAACAATAGCAATGCAGAAACAACTGAAAAAGTGAGTTATTCATACGAGACCACCTCAAACAAAGTAAGAAAAATAATTCCTACAGATTTAACACTTTTATTTTCTGATTACACTCTTCAGGAGCTTACTTATATGTTGCTTTACTATAAATTGAAATACTCTGATCTATAGTCTACTATTAATGCAAACATTTTAAACCTAGTAATAATTCTAATGCAGATACTACTGCCATTGGTGACCGTACTTACACCAGTTCATACCAGTGTAGGCTCTTATTTCAACTGCCTCTTTTTTTAAGTGGTTTATTATTTGATTATCTGATATTAAACAAAAGTAATGTCAAACAAACACAAATACAGTAGAGGTGTCTTACATTCAGATTATATCTAAGCAACTTGTCTTCTCCTTCCTATCTGTTTTTGTTCTCCAGTTTTTACTAGATGATATCAAGAAGGAACAGGTTTAATTAAAAGGAAGGTTAGCAGAGTTAATTGACTTTAAGGCTCCTTTTACATGAAGACATTTCTGAGACCAGATTTTAAATTAAGAATTCAAGAAAGACAAAGAGAGCTCATATTTCAATAATGTTATATATATATATATATATATATATCATACACACACAGACACACAATAAATATTCACATGCCAACTTTCAGTCACCTCTGAATCACAAGGATCCATTACAAGCTTAAGCTCAGTTGTCATCCCACACACATCAGTGGCAGAATCTGTGTTTACAGGGTCTGTGGGATTTAATCATAAATGCTATAATACATATAAGCTAGTGATAATGTGGGGAATAGCATTATTAATATCATACCGGATTTGTCCCCCTTCTAGATACAATTCAGAAAACCGGTGGGATTTTCAATTTGTTTTTGGTATCAACTACTAAAAGCGGGGTTGACATGTTTACAAATAAACTAAATCCACTGCTCAGCTTTTTAACATGACCAACATGAACAGTGTTGCAGTTATAAGATGCTTTTCTGTGTGTGTTTTACATAAATACACACATAAGCTCCTCCTTTGCTAATCCAATGTATGAAAAGTATAACCAATAAAAGGAGAGGAGCCTGCAAGTTCTTTAATATGCAAATATTGCAAAACACCATATGAATTGCCTTCTCACTGGCATCAAAACTTGGAAAATCTGACATCAGAGTTTAAAGAGAACACATGACAGAGTAATGCCAGACTGAAGATGCTCCCAAAACAAATGTCACTCGTTATTTATGCAAACAGATGAAAACAGCAGAAGGATAAGATGAGACAGATGTGGGGAAAAAAAACAACAAAAAAAAACACATGAAAGACAGCGCCACTGTTGTTGTTTCTAGCACAGTTACTGTTTTCAGCAGGTGCAAAGAGAACCTCCACATAATAGTTTCTAATTATCTTCAGATATCTAAGCCACAGATATTCACCGCAAGCTGAGGTTTTAGAAATCTCCACGCTAGAAATTGCATAGAAGAATCTCAGTTTTGTCATCTGTTTGCAAGTAGACGGGAGCTGCAAAAGTAACATAAAATTTCAGTTTTTGGAAACGCCTAGGTCCTTTAAGATAATTGTAAGTATGCTATGTCTAGTCAAGTGAAATGAGGGATGGGATACATGAGCTAATTTATCAGTTACCAGTGCACCACTAGCAGAACGTCTTAGCATGCTCAGAAATACTTTGTCACAGCTTTAAACTGTGTATTTGGAACTTTTTGAAAAATTAATTGTGGTCCACAGATTCGTAAATAAAAGAACAGACTGTATATTGCACGTTTGTGCAAATGTTCAGGAAATAGCACACATGCTAGTACACATTAAAGAAGTGATAAAATGATACCAGTTGCTGCATGGTCATGAATACCCAAAGGTAAAACAGATTCTAATCGGGGATTTGAGTGGAGGGATGATACAGACAAGTGCTTTCCCGAGTTGCAGTCTCTCCTGCAGCATCAGCATTCCAATGCCCACACACCACTCCCACAGAAATCCATCTTCAATATTTCAGATCTCACCCCCCTCAATACTCCCCTCCCACTGTCTGTCCTCTAACACTCCCTCTGTATTTCACTAACACTTAAAGGAAATAGAACTGAAATTCCAATATATAGCACAGGTTTCTGCTCATTATAGGTTTGTGGGGAAGCCATTTGTCTCCATAGTCGAGCAGTGCCACAACAGCTCAAGCTTTTACAGTTGTGCCTTTTGTTTCGTAGAAACATTTTGACAGAGAAATTTTGCAGGTGATGGTGATAAAATATGGCATAATGATCAAACAACAAACAGGAAAGTGCTTTTAAAATGCACCATTCATGTGCCATTAAATATAATGGCAAAGCTATTAACTCGGTCAAAACCTTGTAATATTTTAGTCTGTAATTTACAAGAAAAACTCCTTTTACACAGTCAAGTCAAAATGGACAATTTCAACTGTTCTGACAAGTGGAGCTTCACAAAAGAGCCATAATCTCACAAAGGACATTTTAAAGTTTAATACATTTAAAAACAATTTTCTACTTAGGCCTTACTGCCTAAATAAGCAATTCAACTCTAAAATATGTATTTGAGAGAAGAATATTCTTCTAGACAGGCTTCAATGTGTTTTGACTTGCCAACTTCTGTGTAGGGTGTTTAATATGGCTACATATGTCCAAAGCATACGTCAACGATGGAGTCGTTGACATTTCTTTATGTTTTTGGTAAGGTAACATGTGAGTCCCAACTCAAACTCTGTCTGAATATTTTGACCAAACAATAACAAGTATCCGTATTGCATCGGTTCAGCTGTCTTTTAATAAACCTTTTTTTCCATGTCACAAATTATGTTATTTATTTCTATTATTTAGCTCTAAAATATCATGTAGGAATAATTAAAGCCAACTAAAATGTCCTCTGCATTGCAAGCATATTCAGGCTGCTTGAACTTTTTGAAATTCTTTCCATTGCAACGACAAACCTAAAATTAACTTTTGAATTCACTCAGAAGTTTAGGAGGACAGTAGAGAACAAGCAGCACTGTGAAAACCATGGAACAGCTGAAAGGTCAGAGAGAAAGTTGTGGGTAATTTTACAACATGGTTAGGTTATAAAACAAGCTCTGAAAAAAGTCACAGAATTTTATCTTTACATGATGAAAAAACATATGGCGCACCTGCAAATTGGCAATGAAAGCATTGATCAAATAAAGTATCCAGCCAATGGCGGCTATGGTGAAGCTGCAGAGATCCACAGCTCGAGCAGGAGACTGGACAAGTCATGCAACCCATAAATCTGGCTTTTATGGGAGAAGAAAGTCATTGTAAAAAACCATAACATGTCAAATTCAAAAAAAAGCATCTGGGATGCAATAATATATACAGTATATACTGTATATATTAGAGAGAGAGAGAGAAATAATCTTTCCAAAGGAAATCTAAATTGAACTTTTTGGGGTACAGTGAACCCTCGCTATAACGCGGTTCGCCTTTCACAGCCTCGATGCTTTGTGGATTTTTTTGTGCAGTTTTTTTTTTTTCACAGTATTCTGCATCCTGACTGCGTCATATATATATATGTGTGTGTGTACTCTGACAAATTAAATAACGTACCATCAGACAAACAATAACATCTGGCTGCTTCTGAATTTTTCTAAAGAAAGTCTTATTTTACAAACAACTTGATGGAGGAGAATATGTGCACCTCACTGATACACAGGTCCTACATGTGATCTTCAAAGATAAGATTAGCATTCATTTTCCACATTTGGCTTTCAAAGGGGGAATTGTTTGTATTTTGTAGGAACCTGCTCTCTCATGAAAGTGGAAGCCTGGAGGAGACTGTTGCCAACATCCACTATGATCAGCGTGACTCAAAAACAAAGAAATGCATTTGTGTTCAAAGGATTCTAAGAAATGTAGCCTAAATTATCATGAGTATACACATGAATTCAGACATTACAGCATTACAGCATCTCAACTTGTTTGCAGTTTGACAGAGCTCTTCCAAATGCAGAAAGAAAGGATCTGAGTTTGCAAGAAAACACTGTGGTGGATTTTTTGATGTTTACTGTCGCACTTCAGCTTCTGTTAGGTTTCACTTGAGGTTCAGAACACTTTGCGGTGGGTACTTTGGGGTCAGCTTGGGAAAGTTTCTTATTAAAATGTCAAGAGCAATCATAATATAAGTGGCTGGACTCATGGCTGAGAGGAAGCAGCCTGTGCAAATCAAAAATTAAGTAATAGCTCTCATATATGATATTTATCAAGAAGCAAAGGACAATGTGTGAAAGGAAAAAGGCAAAGGGAAAGGAGGAAAAAGGAAATGAGTGGTAAAACTCATCCCAGCACCTTAATTTGAAGGGAGCATGAAAGTAAAGAGAAATCCAGCATTATTGCAATGTTTTTCTAAAAGAATTTTTGAATATGGCATAAAAAGTTTTTAAAAATTCAGTCTGTAGAAAAAGATTAACAGGCTGATATTCCTCACTAATGTGCAGCCAGATTTTAATGATTCTAAAAGTGAAATATTTCAAAAGTATATATGCCTAAAACAGAAAATTTAGAATGATAAGTAAATAAGTCATCAGCTTCATGGTAAATTGGATGTTTGGTCTATAGAAGGCATTGTTGAGTAGGGTTTCAAAAGAGAAATGGTAGTATTAAAATATTCAATTCATTAACCCCATTTAGTCACAGAAATTGTAACTACACTAGCTTGTCTGTTGGATTGGACTACATGAGACAGATTTGTCGTTTGGGACCCAATCACGTAGCTATCACAATTTTTCTAGCTTCTTACGTATCAGCTTTGAGGACAAAATGTCTACTCCCTGTCTAATATATGCGACTCACTGACAATCAGTGTTGTTTCACGTTTCAGTGGTCATAACGTTATGCCTAGTTGGTGTGTAAATATCAGTAGATACACATAATGCAGTTGTAGTTGCTTTTAGAAAAAATGGAAACAAGTGATAATAATAGAAAGGACTGTGTGAGAAAAGAACAGCATTCTCAAGATTCATTCTCGTATTTTCTAAATGAGTTTAATGCCTTAATCAAAGCACCATGATTTCAAAAGAATAGGACTGTTTAGCAAAAAAAAAAAAATACACATGCAACAGAAAATAAGTTAACCTTGAGCAAAACTTTATTTGACAGGAGGAAAAATTATTTCTACCACAAAGATGTTTCTGACAGGACTGGGCTCTCAGAGCGAGTCTATCAGTATGGTATCCTTTGAATAAGAACAAATAAATAATTTATGTCCTTGCAAAAATAATTTTGCTCCAAAAATATAATATGCATAAAAGTATGCTTAAATAGGAAAATATCAAGCCATGTAACTGTGTTGCAGCTCCAACCAATATTAAAGGTTCTGTTTCGGTTTAGTTTTTTAAAATTATCTTCTGAAGAAAGCATATAATTTTTATTAGCTGCAAAACCAGTTTGTTAAAAAAGGACTGCAAAAAAATATGAAAGTGGGTAGATTTAGTTTGCATGAAACAGTTCCAGCTCAGAAGATTTGGGACAGCTGTTTCTCCTTAACAGCAAACCCTCAACAATTAAAAAACAGCTGCACTAATCAACAAACTAATGGCAGAAACTGAAATGATTCCAGGATGTTTAAGCAGAAAGAGAGGAAGTGACAGAGAGACTAAAATAACATATGGGCCAGAATTTGTGAGGCAGTTATGCCATAGGGAATCCAGGAATCAGCCATCAGTCAGAACACAGCCCAAAGAGAGCACTTGACAGATATATTCATTACAGACAAGATGACAGGGGGTACAACACATGGCTCATTTCAGAGAGCTTTATTGGACTGGAGTTTGCATGAATACTAATTAAAGGCAAAAAACATTTAAATATTGTCACTAATGCTGTGTATCCTGCTATATATTTTCTTTCTGTTCCTCCTTGTATATCCACATTTGGCTATCAAGTCCATAGTCAAGCCTTTTTTTTAACTTCTATAAAATATGACATCATCTTTCTGATACCAGTATTGTTGCTTACAGGCATAATAAAACCCATCAATTTTCAATGCATGTATTTTTTTATGGGGTTGCAGAGGGCTGTCACTGAGTTAGAGCCGGGTAACATCATGTAGTCCATTACTGAGCTTACACAGAGAAACACAATGATGTGAGTGCACAATCCCTCCTATAGTCAATTTGGAATAACTAATTAAACTGACATGCATATCTCTGGATGTGATAGCAAACTAAATCACCTGGAGGAAACCAATGCATTCAAATAAGGGAAGTTATATACTGCGATCTGACTAGGGTAATAACAAAGAATTTAGGATAAACGTAAAAGTTCAATGTTTCATGATGGTTAATCAAATTGGTTTTGAATTTACATAATTAAAAATACAGTTAAAATAGCTTTAGGCCTCAAAAGCTACTTGAGACAAAAAAAAAAAATTATCACTTAATCTGGGAAGTTTTTCCATTTCTTTGGTTGATGGAGATGGATTGCTTTTGGAGATAATATTAAGAAAACCAGAGCTTTGCAGGTATCTGGTATTTAAATTCCTGTAGCTAAAAACTTACAATTTAAAGGTTAAGTGTAAATGAGACCAGATCTTTGAATCTGTTTTGTAAAGTTACATTAAGACAGTTCAAAATCTTTAAAACAACTCAATATCCATATCTTAGAAATACAGTACCTACCATGTCTTATCATGTAGGTAGTGTGTTCATTCAAGTCCATTGTCTAAAAAAGCGTTCATGTTTATCATATTCAGTAACATATTTAAAAACATTATTGCCAATTTCTTTCTGTGTGGTTATTTTTTTAGCCATTAGTGACAGAGATAAATTTAGACAATTCTAGTCATATAAAACCATTCAGGCTTGTTATGTTCATAAATCAGCTGGGCTGTAAAATGTCCTGAACAACTGCCAGTTTGGAATGCTAATTTTCAAGCTTCAGTTGATGGGCTAATTAATGTGTTAAAGAATGCTAGGTTTACTCATTAGCTTGCTTTGACATTTAACATCTCTAATCTGTTATGACAGCTCACAGTCAATGCACAGTTAATGTTATGCTAAATTCTGATTGCTATTAAATGTGCTAATGGGGTTCTCTTAGGAGGAACAGCCATTTTGTAAACAAGTAAAACATTTATAACAAATTATGACCTCAGTTTTATTGAACTCAAGAGGTTGTGGTGTGGTGACAAGAGATTATCACTGTATTAGTAAATTTAAGACATCTGATGAAAAGCAACTTGCAACTTTTACACTATCATCTCAAGGTATTCAATTTTCCTTAAAAACGACAAAAATGGTTGTATATTATGCTTTGTAAGGATCATATAGCACAAGTCTGTTTTGCCACTGCTTAAACAATCTGTACAACATCAACATTGTTTTCATTAATAGGTTCAAGATTATAATACTGATATGCTTTGAGGACAATTAAGGGGATACACATTAGAAGAGACAAGATGCTTTAATTTAAGAGAAATGCATCAGTTAGTTGCCAGCCAAATACTGACTGTATTGTTTCAAGGAAATTAAATGGGGGTGTATTCTTTGCCACCCATCATATGCCGCAGTTGTGTGTTACTCTTAAGCCCTTTCCTACTGCTATTATGACACACATTATGCCATGGTGTGAACCATTTAGATAAAAATCACCCTCAGAGTCGGATTTTATTTTCTCTGGTGTAATGGTTTTATTGTTCCTTATTTTTAGAAAATGTCTTATACAGTTTATTGTTTGTTTGTTTATAGCATTTTCAAGCTAAAGACAAGAAAGTGCTGTGTAAAAGGAGTGTAGTATAGTAAAAACATTGACTGATTTTACCATTTACTATCACATGTACAAAAAGAAGGAAATAAAATCAGTTCTGATTAAATTTATTGGTTATGTTCTGGTTGCTTGATGTGGTTATAAATTCCAAGCTGCTGTCTATGTAGACTTTGGTGTGACAAACTGTACAATTAGTTGTTATATATATATATATATATAAAGGCTGATATGAAAATGTGACTTTTTTTAGTTCAATATTATGTGGTTGATATTGGCCCATGGGATAAACAAACATATTTTGATAAATTTCTTTGTAAAAACTCTCTGGAGGTTATTAAACTACAGCAACACAAAGTGGATAGGAGAAATTATTGCAAAGGTTTAACTCCAGCTGTTTTGCCAACTTTCTTTCATCAAAATCAGACAGAAAAAGAGGAAGGAGGTTAGGGAAAGCAACAAGGCTCTCCTGGGAGAATTCTGAACTTTTATTTCTGGTTAGCTTCCTATGTCTGTGTCTTTTCAATCAAAGCATGGCATTACATAAACCTTTGTGTCAACTTTATCTCTTTGAGGTGCAAGACTTAATTTATTGATTTAATATAATATTGGTTCATATTTGTGCGGGTGTGGGTGCGTGCGTGCGAGTGCGTGGGTGGGTGGGTTAGAACAGCATAAAAAATAGAGAGAACCATTCTCGAGAGTAGTGATTGTACTTTCACACTTCAGCTATCACTGCCTTCATACATTTTTAAATGCCTTCCATTGCAATTGTCTTGTCAAAATCATTTTTTCCCCATTTGTGAAGGCAACACATGCTTTTATTTCTGAACGTTTTTTCTAAAATACTAATACATGTAATCAATCTTGCTATTTTATTACTTGAAATTTTTAAATCTGTGTTGTACATGTTCCTAATGGAACAGGCACATTCATGGAGAATATTCATGTGCTGCTAGTACCAGATGTACAACTGGGTAGCAGAAGGTCACCTGCTGTTAAAAGACTGGTAATGCATAAGGAGAGCGGACTTATGGAAATCAAGTCAGAGGAAAGCGTTTGGTTTAGATGTGATCTTGTCTGGTCTTTACATTTCATGGATGAATATGGGTTGTTTTTCTGTCACTGGGGCTGTATTGTGCTTGTTGCACTTGAGAGAGCCTGTTGTGAGCCTATGAAAATTTCAGTGGGTTACTCTGTTGAGGGGCACAGTCCAACAGTCACCTGCTATCATGTAACTCTACACAAGAGAGCAACGAAAATACCTTGAGGAGTTTTAGTTTTACTTTATTCTTTTTAGCATCTTCAAAAGCAAGTCATTAACTTTTTCACATTTTGTCACATTACAAGTACAAACGCCCGTAATTATTTAGATTTTATTTGACACTTACAAAGTGCACAACTAGGAAGTGAAATGATTTTATTTTCCTTTAAATAAAATCCAGTGCAACCAAATTTGGTCTTCAGATTTGGTTGTAAACACCTGTGTGTAATTTAATCTCTGCCTCAGATAAGACCAAAATTAAATTTATTTTGTCTGTATCCAAAATGGGAGGACATGATTAAAATCAGCATAGCCCTTAACATAAAAGCATATAGATGCAGCATGTCACAGTCAAAGTTCAGATCTATATGCACTTGAAAATCTATTTCAAGCTATGGAAACTGATGTTCGCATACGCTTTCCAACCATTCTGACTAAAGTTGAGCTAGCTTCCAAAGAAGACCAGGCAAAAATGTCAGGCTGTAGGTTTGTAAATGTGGTTAGAAACACAACCCAAAAACTCTGCAAAAAAAGAAAAAAAATGTCAACCATGTGGTCTTTTCCTTCCACATCACAGAAATACACTATATTGAATTCTAGTACAATGACAAAATACAAATAAGTTTAAGGAATAGCAATGCTTTTGCCTGGTCCAGTAAATGTCCTCCAGCATGTAGTATTAACGCAAGAATAACAACAAGAGTGCCAAGCTGGAAGTCAAAGGAGTTTAGTTAAACACTTGAGCTTTACTCTTTGAGTGAAAAATATACAATTGAAGCATGTTGAAATTAAAATAAAATCCCTCTACATTTAAGAAATGTAAATATTGCCATTCAAACCTTTCCTCAGATATGATGACGCAGCAACATTTTCCACAAATACAGAATGAAGGCATGATCGAGCAGTACCCTTGACAGCTTCTGAATTTGTCCTGGATAACAGACAGCTTAGAATTGTCTCGTGTGTGTACACATCAGCATGAAAGAGAAAACAACACGTCGTGTCTCCAGCGGTGTTGTCACAAGCCTTGCTTGGTCTTACCTGCTCCCATTTCACAAATGTTGCCTGTCATTTTGGCTTGTTTGCAACGTGATTGCTCCTTTCGCTGAGGAGATCATGGGACGTAAATTCTCAGAACAACTGCGCTCCTCCTCTCAGGATGTGCTGGTGTCTCTACACTGACTCGCTAAACACAACACGTGTCTTGTTGACATAATTACAGTATCACAACTCAATGTAACGCCTGCATGTGCATTGTGAGTTTACCCTCTCATGTTAACTGAAAGCTTAAACACACCGCCCATTCTGTCAAGTCTACCCCTGAGTCAATAGAGCATCCTGTCAGAGTGAATACCGCCTGCCAGCCCATCAAACAGTCCCCTCCAAATACCTCAACAGCAAAGCCGTTGCAGTTTTCCCACCTGGAAGGATTTCACCGTCTTCAGAGTTCCAAAAAGACCAAATATTTTGGGGCGCAAATATAGGATGCCAAAAGTGTCACAATACAGTGACTAACCATGGAAATAAATATTCATACATAAATAAATTTGATGATATAAGTGAAACTGAAAATAAACATATACAGTATATATATATATATATATATATATATATATATACATTTACAGCTGCATATTTAAATGTCAAAATTGTTTTAAATATACAAATTAATAAGTACATTCATTCTATGGCAGTATACTACACAATTATTTCAGTATGTTTTTTAAGTTTAGAATTATTTTAGATTTTTTTGTGCAAAATCAATTAACAGGCTACTGGTACAGAAGCTCGTCAAGTAAACAATATTACCAGATAACTGTCATAGCATTTAATAAAAAACCAACAACTTCACGTAGTTGGCAATGTGAAGGTCTGGGACTACTTTTCTGTTTCAGGACCTGGGCAAGTTTCTGTAATTGACGGCACGATTTCTACCAGAAAATCCTCTAAAAGGATGTCTGACGAGTCAGTTTGCAACCTTAGGCTCAAGTGTATTTGGACAGGAAATTAGTGTGAAACACACCAGCAACTCTACCACTGAACAAATAAAAAATTAAATGAAGCTGTTAAAGTTCTCTAGTCAAAGTCACTAAAGTCAAATTGGACTCATGACAGTCATGTTAAAAAAATACTTTTCATTAAGCACATTTCTGTATTAAATATGTTTAAAATGGTCTGATGTAATATTCTAATTTTAAATGTCATGTTTTCATTACCTGTAAGTGAAAAGCATCATAAAACATCCATGTGTGTGTAATTAAACTACATATTGTGTCTCAGTTAGAGATAAAGTTTCCATAATAAATGGGATTTTCATTAATATTCAAATTTATTGAATGGGTTTGAATTACTTATCAATTTTGGCAATTTTGGCCCTCCATACATGGAGAGTGGATCCTTCACATGAATAACCAACCAGCCAGATAGAAGAACCAAGCAGATCAAGGTCTCTTTGACAAGGGTGAACATGATTCACAACAGAAGGCATTGTTTTGTTGTGGAGGAAAACCAAATCAATCACTAACCTTTGCAACTGAAATGCATCTCATATCAGTAGGTCAGCAGCAAAATTTTAATTATACCAATGACATGCCACATAAGAATTTTTTTTAATGGACATATATCATATGTAGGTTTTGTTTGTCTACATGCAGAAAAGATAAACAATGTAAACATTTTTGATTGCTACTCTTGATGCTAATACAGAGTGAAGACAGATGTGATTTCAAGAAACTATGAACTCACCTGTCGACGTAGGTCCCTGGTCTTTTTGGTCATTTTGTCAATGGCCGAGTTCAGCGGGTCGCCTTTTTCTTTTCTACCAGTCTGTAAAGGAATACAAAACACCATGTTAATGCTCTGACAGTACATTCAGTGTGAAATATTATTTTTTCAGGTGTATTTGGGGCTGTTTAGAGCAAAAATACATTTTTCTAAGAGACTGCACTGACGTCTAATGTGTTTTGTAGACCAAGAAATTCTGACAGAACTGTTACCAATGTTACCTAGCAACTAGGCAATCTGGCAAGTATCAATTTAGTTGTCTCCAACTCCCCTTTGTGCTGCACTTCCTGTCAATGCCAACTCCTACCGATGGCTTTAGGATGGTGCAGACTACCACATGGTTCACCTGATACACACAGAGATGCAAGCTGCTTCTTTTCACTTGACAGTAGGGAGTTTTTCAGGGCGAGCAGCTCAGCTTCTACCATCCCTAGTTCCCCTCCTCTGGTGATAACAAGCACAGGAACCGAAACAGTGGGAGTCACTGTTGGTTACTGGTAGGAGTTCCTATGACAGGATCTTTTTTGTGACTCATACAAAAATACTTCCAATCAGTTTGTTGCAAAGTCTGGCCAAAGAAGAGGCTTCACTTTCAGCTAATTACCCTGTTCAAGACTTACTGTTTCTGCTCAGAAACCATGAAGAGCGAAGCTTCACTTTTACTATCTTACTCAGGATGACAGCTTAGCCTTGAGGTTAAAAAGATGGTGTCAGTATCTCATTGCAGACTTTGCTAAATGCAAATCTTTCGAACAGAGGAGAAAGTATTTTTAGCCAGCGCAAGTTGATAAAAATATTCAAAGAATTCTGAATGTACTGTCTACACTAGACTTTTACCCCATCATAGCATAGATTAACACATTTGAATTACAGTGCACACCAAAGCTATTCAGAGCCTTTAACCCTTGATATATATACATTTTTAATTACAAATAAAAATCTGAATAAGGTGTGTTGCATTTTTGCAAAACCCCTGCATGCATGACATAAAACATCAGGGAGCTGTACTGTTGCATGCTGAAATAATGACATGATTTGTGATAAATACATATTAAACTATTGCATGCACGTAGTTGCATTTTTCCAATGTGTTTTCCAGAAACACCTTGATTCGCTCCTAAACATTTGCTGCTTCATTTATCGAAAGAATACTACCACATCGATTCCTAAAAAAAATAAATAAAAAGAAGTCACAAGATAATGCACAAGCATGACCTGCCATTCACATCTTGTTTTTCCCTTCACTCTTTTTACCAAATCTAACAAAGTTAATGAGGAGTCCCCATTACACCGGTGCAAGTGAGAGACTGGGACAGTAACAGAAATTGCTCTTTACAGGTGAAGAATGATCTTTGTTTACTGCTCCGTTGGATAGCTCTCCCTCTAGTCCTCTCACTAAGCTGCTGTAGTCTCATGCCATCACATTTCAAACTGAAAGTCTATAAATAATCACTCATGTTATTGGCTTTGTATTCTTATTTTGACAACTGATAAATGGACAACTGTGGCTCATCTCGCTCATGAAAGTTCAATTCCTGCAAATAGAAATATCAATAATGGAAAAAAAAAAAGATACAGCCAAATTCTTGACATAGCTGCAGTTTATTTTATTAGCTTCAAGTTTTAAAAACGAAGCAGGTTGATCAACAGGTTGTAAGGTGAAGACATTCTCTGTTGCCACATTTCCAGCATACAAATTTATTTGCATAGTTGCCAGGCAACTATCCGACTCTTTTCAGCAACTTACTACAAAAGCAAACATTCAAATTGCTCATCTGGTATTGAAGAGAAAAGTACACCTGGTAACACCCTTTCCCTTCATCCAAAGTCTGCCTCGCATGACGAAACACTGAGACACACTGACCACTCAGAGCATGAGTAAAAGAGCTATTTAGTCTCTATCGTGTTTAATGAGACACCAAATGTGCTGACTTATCTCTGTGTTACTGCACTATTGTTCTGCCCTTTTGATAATTGAGTGGAACAGAATGCCTCGTATTGGTGTGTCACCGATAACTAAATGAGCTCACATCAAATGGACACGTCAGGGTAAACTGTCCTCCAGCCCCCCGAGGTTAAAACGGCTTCTTTTAATGTCTTGGTCACTATCAGCCTGTAAAAATAAAAGCTCTCTCATTAGTTATGCATACCCCTGCCATCACAAACAGATAGTAGCAAAGAGAAGACCACCACTGTGAACTCCAGACTACAGCCTGCTGATGGTGGAAATTTTCTCTATGTGAGTACCTTCTATTTTTATCTGCAGTAATTATGGTGGCACAAAATTAAGAGACATGCAATGCTTTTGAAGTGAACAGAAACCGGCTTCGAGTTTGCATGTTTCTCCTGTTTGACTTTGTAAATAACTTGTGGAACATACAAACAGACATTTTACTCATTTTGAACTGTTCTCAGATCAGCAAGTACATTGAAGAGCCATGTATAAGGTCTGTAACGGTGAAGAACTGATTTTTGAAAAGATAAAGCCATAAAAAGGGATAAGTTTCCTGTTTCCTTATAATTTATTGCTAGATTGCCCTTGGCTAAGGCTCATATAGCATTTTTATCCACATGGATTTTAAACATTACAGTCAGAATGAGTTATTTATCTTCCAGCTTACACTATAGTTAGTCACTGCTTCTGCTAAATAGCAATGTCACAATGCAGTCATTTGTTGTGGGGCAATGCAGCAAGCTGAAAGGAAGAAAACCGACATGCATAGCTTGACCAATGTACTTTGAGCTTCAGGGTCAAATTCAGCACCAAACCCCATCCAACTCCTAACAATCTCTTGTATTTCCAGGAGGTTTTCTCACATATTTGCAAGTGTAATCTTGACATATCAGGGCAGGCTCTTAGCCAGTTGTTAAATGACATATGAGGAGGAAAAGGAAATGGAGGGAGAAATCTGTTACCTTGCATTATGTTACCTTCCACACTCACACTAGCACACACACTTTGATGTTCGTATACAGACTAGCTTTACTATGCCAAAGTAGAAAAGTAGAGGACATAACATTAGTCATTGTGTTGCCTTAAGAGCCTAATGTGTCATTAAGGCTCTAGTGGGACAAACAGGATTACAGATGCTCTCAGCCCAAATTAATTGTAATAAAGGTAAATGGGGTGGGGGGAAGTGTTTAATGGAAGCTTTCTGTGGAAAGTTCCTGCATTTTCAAAACGATGCAAAAAAGGAAAAAAAAAGTATAAATTTTGATTATAGAAATTACTTAAAAAATGTGAGTTTCTATGTGGTAAACAAACCTAGTATGTTCATGTTTTCTTTTATTTATTCTAAAAAAAATTCAAGTGGAATTTAAATTCTCTGTCTTATTTCCAAAACCTCTTTAATTTGAGCTAAGAAGATTAAAACAGCATAGATAAAACCCTGTACTTATTTCTAGCTCCCACTATGCAGTATTAATATTTCTTCAGATCTTTTACATTTTCTTTATCTCCAATCTTTGACATAAGAACAACATACTTTTCACAGTTAAAAAAGTAAATAAGATTATGTTTAGAAGTAACTATGGTTTCAGAGAACTATAATTACTTTTTTGAATTTATATTTCAGGTACATTCATTATGTGATGAATAATGCATTGCACATTCTGTTTTTTCTGAAAAACAAAAAACACCCCATTAAACCATTCATGCCTCAATCCACCATTAGAAACTTTTGCATAAAAAGCTGTGCACAGTGATGATTCATAGGTTAGTCAGTGTGTCAATCTCACATTAAGGTCAAATATTTACAAACTAAAATCTCTCATTTGTGCATGCAAATGCAGGTACTTATTGTATAAATTACAATATCAAAAAGTTCATTTATTTTGATAAATTATATAAAAAAATAATTCTAGAATTGCTTTTGACAGACTATTTCCAGTGTTAACTGCGGGTAATTGGAGTAAATATGGCTTACAGAAAAAAGTTGTATTTCTCTAAAAAACAGAATATTACATAAGAGCAATAAAAATAACTTATTTATTAAATAAATGGTACACTATGGCCATGTTGTGTCTTACACAATTGTAGGAAAGACTACTAACTTCACAGTTGCTTAGCAGGATGGCAAGCTACAAAAGGTTGGCACTAAAGAAGCAGATGGTTCACAGAGTACTTATGCAAAACTAGGACTGGAAAGTTTAGTGGAAGGAGCAACAAGAGTGTGTTAATGAAGTCCATAAGAAACAGAGGTAACTGCAACGTTGAGGTGTGTGAAAAAGTCATTTCAACAGTTTTGTTGTGATTCACAAGAACTTAGAATTATTTTTTTAAATACATTTTTAAAATAATAAACATATACGGATGTTAATGTGCTTAATTAATCTAAATATTTTGTTAAGTTAATTACAGAAGCAACTGTTTCTGAATGATATGCAGACATTTTTAACCTGTCTATATGTAGAAACTTGTTTTATATTTAACATCTAATAAAAGCTTGATAACTTGGATGGTGGTTGATTCAACTCTTTTCCATGGAATATCATTGATTGTTTTTTTCCCCTTGTTTTCCATATACGTATTTTGGAAAATGCCAGTTGGGTTTCCTGGTTAATAAAGCTTCCTGTGGTGCCTTACAGACAGTGTTTGCCAATTCTCCCTCATCTATTATTTTCCACCCCCATGCTGTGCTCTCATTCAATCTCTGTTGGGGGGACAGATAGACAGAATAGGTGGGCTAACAATAAGAATCTTGTGAAAGAAACAACTGAGTCTGTAGAAGTGGAGTTTCTTTTGTCTGTTCAGGAGAGGCCTGCTGGCTGGTGCATACTGGTGAACCAACCGCACAATGATAGTGTCAATTCTCTGAGGTCCTCGCACAGTAAATGTTGTAATCCGCAGATTTGTTGTTTGAAAATTACATTACCTCTCTGCATTTTTGACAGTACACCTCATAAATATAAAATGTGCATCTGGTTTGATATATACCAAATGAAAAAAGTGAAGTGAGACACTTGGTTTTATTGTAATCTATGTTTCACTTAACGGCCAAATTAGAAATCTGTTTAATTTATAATATTCAATATCTTTCATTAAGTTATTTGTTTTAAATTACTGGTTTTCATTTCGTATCCCATCAATTTCCTTGAAGCCAATTCGCCAAACCAAGACAAAAAAAAAAAAAAGGCTGAACCCATGATGGACAAATGAGGCCTGGGTTTAGTAATTCATAGGCAATAACATGGCAAATAAAAGAAATGGGCAGATGAATCAGAGGGAACAAAATGGAAGTCAGGTGGTGCAGGAGGCACAGTGTCTCATTGTCTCTCAAGATCAATGTGTTAAATGATATCAATTCCGGCTCCATGTCAATTCAATTAGGCAGGAGTGAGAGGTACAATTACTGCCCAATGTGGTTACACTGTCTGTGGCAGGCTTAAAGGGGAAGGCAAGCTGATAACAAGAATGTGAGTGAGTGTTTTGTGTGTATGTAAGCTCCAGAATGTGTGGCAATAACAGTGGTAACATGTTGGTTGGGCTACCAGCTGATAATGGGTAGCCAGATCCTCATTAAGATAAGTTGTGCTCTTTCTGCTGTGGTGCCACAGATGGGCCAATTTGAGATGTTCTCATTAAGTGCAACTTAAAGAGGTGCAGCGGTGGCTATCAGGCACTGTGATTACAGGATGGCCAGAAAGAAAGCAAAAAAGAATTTCTGCAGCAATTTCTGCAAAGTATTTCTCCAATAATTTGATTTGGATTACAATTTTGGTTTGATAGGTTTTAACATTATTCAACAGTAACACAGTAGATGGAAACAGAATAATCTAATTAGGATATATAAGATTGAAGCAAAAAAAAGGATACATACAAAAGTTTTATTTTTCTATTTATTTTCGATTGAATTAATTGTGTTTGCAATTTGTAGAGAAACTATTTCTCTTAATTTACTATTAACTGCAAATTATTATAAGGCATTGTTTTACTTTGGTATTCTTTTTTGAAAGATCTTTGCATCACAAATTTTGCCAAGAATTGCCCCTTGGGGATAAATAGTTAGTAGCTTTTATTCAGTAGGAGATAGACAGGAAAAGGGGAAGAGAGAAGAGGTGAAAATATGGCCAGGGGTCTAGAAGCAAACTGGGGACAAATGAGGATTGTAGCCCCTCATATGGTACCCCTGTTCCACATGGCGCCCCCAGTTAGCTTTCGTAACACTACTTTGCTGTGGTATGCAGTTTTTCATCCCAACTCCAGTCTCCAGTTGTTATTCTTGCCAGTTATTAAATAATTCTTTTGTTGCACAGCATAAAACTGAATGAAATACTAACTAATACAGTATAAAAATAAGACAATAAGTAATTTACTGTATATACACATATATACAAATACATACGTATGAATGTGTCTATGAATAAATAAAGAAAATAAATGAAATAATTTTTGAAATGTGAATAATTAATTCTAATGAGAAATTTAAAAAGGTTAATGAGAAAATAAGGTCCCCATTATTATTTTTTTCATGGGAACATTTATTTACTTGTTTACATTTATTATTTGTGTATTTATTATTTATTTATTTATAACAGTATTTATTAATCTAAGTGAAAGAGAACTGTTTTTGTTTAAAGACAAACTAGACAGAAAGTCAATACAGCATATACAATCAGTCACATTATCAAGCAAGCTTAGATGTAACGAAAAAGCTTATCCAACATTTTCTTAAATACATTTTCTTAAATAAAAAATCTTTCACACTCCTAATAAAATAAGCCTCTTGATAAATGAAAATAAATATGTAAACTCATATATAGCAAGCCCCCTGCATAGATGCATATAGTGTCTGTAGCAGAGTAATGTGAGCCTGGTGGTCTCTTGTCATTTAGACTTAATACAGCCTACAACAGCAATGTGTGATGAGAAACCAGAGTGCCTTCAGGCGCAAGCCCTCTTACGTTTAATAGCTGAAGCTGTTTACTTACTCCTCTCATTACATTTGCTGGTGTTAAGACTCCAGGCCTGTCACTGGCTATCAGTATCTGGGGTCAAGTGGGCTATAGATGGTATTAAACAAAGACTTTGTTTGGTTAATATAGAATAAAAGACCAACAGCCTGTATAAACCAATAGTAAGCAACTATGGACACTAATTCAACACAAAAGGTTTCAAAAAGCATGGATGTTTGTGTGATTCACAACAGGAATCAAAGAAGGTTACCTTGAGAGTATACGGAATTGAGATATATTTCTACTAGACAAATTTTCAAAAGTGAGCAAATAATGCAACAGACAGATCTAAACAAGATAATGAATTGCAAGTACAAAGAGAGAACTGAAACAAAGATGGGGTTAGGAGCAAAAATTACAAAAAAAGAGAAAACAATAAAGTACCAGATAGGCCATCTGTTCGTCAATCCCCTCAGTGTGTCCTTTGTTTGACTGCCAGATGTTAGCAAAGCATATTCAAAGTGTATCTGAAGTCTGTAATTGATTTATCTGACATTAGATTCTACAATATTCAGGCCCTGCACTGTCCTTTCAGAAAGAGTGAGCCGAGACACCATTAAGCTGTTAGTTTATTATTAGTCAAAGTCAGTCCAGCTCAACTAAAATTGTTATCTCCCATTTTCTTTTTTCCACCACATAGTGAAAATGTCCCAGAACCACAGGAAAAAGAAAAGCCTCTTTGACATACCAAGCAAGCAATTCCACTTGAAAAAAGCTTTGGTACCAAGGAAATAAACTTGATGTGACTGAGAGACCTACAGTACCTGGCCAGTGTAGATATTGCATTCCTAATGTATAATGTACAATTAATAATATCAACTACTTGACTTTTAACAAATAACATCTTCCTAAATGTTTAACAAATGCTGCATCATAAAAACGATGGAGGAGCACTACTCGGGTAATTGTATAGCTGTAGATTTACTGGTGAACTAGTAGTTGAAGCATCCTTAAAAGACGAAAAGCAGCTCAAGCGGAATGAAAGGAGTTAAACACTAAGCGTGTTGGACTGTAAGCCAAGGCTTTAGGTGCATAGTTTCAGTAGAATTAGAGAATAAGGTGAGGGGAAATGTCTGGTTATCAGACAGAGGAAGAGAGAGAGAGAGGGAGAAATAAAAAGGCCAAGTCCTGCAGCAGCAGTTTGGGGAGGTAGAGCAAGTCTGCCTGCAGCCTCCCTGAACTGAATAGTAAGTAGTATTGCTGGGGATGGGCTAAAGGAAGGGCACCAGGAGAGAAGACAAGCAAGAAAGGGAGAGAGGCTGAGAATAGGTTACAGAGGGTGAGAAAATAAGAGAGCAGTGCAATATCTGTGAGAGCAGAGCTGTGGCGTAGAGAAAAAAATGGGAGTCAATGGGGTGAGAGGAAGGTTTGAGTATCATTGATGTACTTTTGTTTCACTGCAGAGTCGAAAAACCCGATTTATAATACACACACACACCCACACACACACTTCCCTATACATGCATGCAGCTATGACAAGGCTGTGGGAGTGGACGTGAGATGGTTTTCAAAAATCAGAGCCTTTCATGCTGGTCGAATATTCCAAAAAGTATAGAGCACCTGAAATGATGCTGCAGGCACAGAATCGATTCAAGGCCCTGTTTTCATATACTGACAATTTGTACACCAGAAAAAAAAATTAAAAGGTTTTAAATTAACAGAAACAATTTTTTTTTTACACATGCAGAGTACAGAGATGTTGCATGCTCAACATGTATCTTTCAACTCTGATGGGTTACATACATGACCGGCATAGATCCCATCTATTTTCTCATTAAGTTTATTGTAACAACATAACATAGCCTATCATTACATACGGTGATGCACAACTTGCACTGTATTAATAACTTCTGAATGTTTTCAAATTCTGTCATGTTACAACCACAATAACCACAACAAGTAAAATTGATTTTATTAGGATCTTATCACTACGGTCTGTCTGTCTATTCAGACAGAGTCACACTCTTTAACATACATACAAAGTGATTACTTTGACTCCAAAGCAGAGTTAAAACTCTTATTCCCAACATATAGGCATGGCAAGACACAGCAATGAAATTAAACACAAACATTAAAAAGAACCTAGAAAGCAACCAAATATGCCATATTCCCAATTGTTGTGTATCATCTGTCTCTTTCTTTATGAATGCTAATTAGGATGAGTGAATGAAAATAACAGTGTCAGTTTGGATGCTGCTGGGACAAAGAATGGTGGCACAACATTGTCTCCTTTGGTAAATGTCAAGATTTTATTCAACCCTTGCCCAAACTTGAAAATGACCATATTATGTGCACAAAGGAAAACTCTTTCGTTTACTCTGCATCATATTTTCAGCCCAGTTTTCTTTTTGTTTTGTTCATTTTCTTATGTTTTCTTTCCTACATAGTAAATAAGAGGAGAGGATTCGCTTTAAAATTAAATGAGGCAAATAAAATTTAAAGTAGCAAAGACAAGAAAATGGGAAGCGAATCAAAGACAATGCATCTTTCAGTTGGGCACATATTTGCAAAAATAGTTTACTATATCTTTTGGACAATACATCATATTGGTGTGAAAGTCACAACAGTCAAAGAGTGAATCACGAAGAAGAAGAAAACATATAAAAGTCACACTGGTCTTTTAGTCACATTTATTAAGATCTTGTTCGAACGTGAATCGAACCTCGTCTATGTTGATGATATGGTCCATTACATGTTGTGTTCAGTTACCAGCTTTTCAACAAACTCATGACTCATTGATCAACTGGCTTCAGTGATGCATGTAGAGAATCCATGGTGATAGAGAGTCAGTTTTATCGCATGTAAAGGTAATACCAAGAAGTATATAAAGAAGAATATAAATGACTTTGCGTGCAAAGTCATTTATATTCTTCTCCTTGGCAACTATCAGGGCATAGAGATGCAACACTGCCAGAATTAGCCATCTTTGCGTCTGTAGATGGCAACTCTTTGGTTCCTGTCAGTCTATTTGAATTAAAATTTAACGCATCAGTCAGACAATGCATCACATAAAGGAAAAGAAGATATTAGTTGCACCTTGTAAGTTTCAAGACCAGTCAAACTACGAAAAAAAGAAAGACTTATAATCTGGAAAATATAGTAACTTAGTTTAATAAATTATCAGCTGCCAAAATATTTTTTTCCCTTTGTTGATGTCCAAGCAACTTGAATCAAGCAAGACAATAAAGAAAGTATGTATCCACTGTACTCAATAAAGTCTTTGAAAAAGTTCATTTCTAATCATTATCTAGCAATTGGGCAGTTTATTTTGTTATACATGTACTGTATACATACAGTACATACCACCATACGTTAGATGTTTAAAGACCTGCTGAATCTGCTTGACATTCAGACCCACATCATGTTCCTTTTTTGGTCTCAGTGCATTCATACCAGAATGCATCTTGGTGTTCTTATTTATCCTGTAAACCTGTATCATCTTTTTTTTTTTTTTTTAGAATAGAATTCAACTTTATTGTCATTGCACTGTCACAAGTACAAGCAACGAGATGTAGTTTGCATCTATCCAGAAATGCTCTATGAGATATAAATATTTATTTACGGATGTACAAGACTATGTATCTTGTTCCCTTATAGTGCCAACTAGCTACCTACCTCACACTTGCAGCTCCAATACATATATTTTCATCTTCACGCTGCTCATTTTTACCCTCATATAGCAAACTGTGAAACTTATCACGTTTGAAGATAAACTGGCATCACCAGTGGTTTCATATGTAATTGAAAACACATCTGTTATTATACTTAGTTATTTAATTGCAGCACTTATTGTCATAGAAAAAAATATGACGTGTTGTTTCGAGATGCTAACTGTAATTATTCCTATTTGAGTTTAGAATAAATATGAAATATATTATCTAAAATAGAATAAATATTTAAGTAATAGAAATGATTGGCTGGACAAAAAAAAGAAAGCTATAAGAACACTCTGATGGCATAGGGCAACCAGCAATTGCTCAAATAAAAACTTAATTAATGGTGGTCTCATAACACTAATGCATCCAGCTCACAGTGAACACAGCATTCAGCCAGAAAGATATGCACATATGTGATGTTCAGAGCTACAGGGTGTTTCCTTGCTTTAATGATCCAAGTGGAAACAACTTCAAACGTTGAACTGGTAAAACGACTATGTCTCCCACTGTTCTTTTATGTTGGTTTTGTCAGACCAACCAGGCAGCAGCACAAGACACTAACAGAACAGTTGCTGCTATTAGGTGTGAGGAATAAGAAATAGTAATGCTACAGAAATTCTGAATTTAATATGAGTGCAACGTGTGAGGACGGATCAGGGGACAGGACTTAGTGTCATGGTGGGTGTTTAGGGATTTATGTCTTTTCAAAGGATATCTATTCTCTTTCTAAAGCCGCCTTATAAAGTGTGTTTCTGCAATCGGCACAGCTGTTACAGACCAAACAGTATTTTCAGAAAATGACATGCAGACATCACCCTTGAAAATACTGGCTGTCATTTATCAAGCCATCCTGGAAATGGCGCAGATTTAAACACTTGGGAAGACATATGAAGCTCTTAACGTGTGATTTATTAAACTGTCGCACGACTAAACGAACACTGATTTGATCACAAACTGATGAATTGATTCAGCTGTGGAAACAAGGACAAGCTGGAACAGTTACTTATTTACATTTAACAGACCTTAATTTATGTTGCCTGAAAACTCTTCACCTTTCTAAAAAGGAAGCTTGGTGAATGTTACTAGTGTAAATAGATTCCAGTGTGAAATAATCATCAGTTCATATAGAATTAAAAACAGACATGTATAAATAGAGTTTCCATATTGAATTTTAAGCTCAGATGTTAAGAAGTATGTGACCTAAAACTGAGGTTAAAGGCAGGAACATTTGCAGAAAAATAAGTTGTGAAGAATCCAACATAGGCAATGGTTTTCAGGTTACTTATGGAGGTTATATGTATTCTATTTTGTTATCTTTTGTTATTCTATTGTTGATTTTAATGTCTTTGAGGGATAAACTGTCCCACAACATCACATAATCCCAATTGTAAGTAAACATAAGATGGGTTTTCACATACTCACTGTGTAACCCCAACCCTAATGCCAGACTACAACTGAAATCTTGTTGCCAAATATTTCAGCTTTAGCCTCACCAGACCAAAACCCACAGTCCTAGTTAAAGTCTCAATCATTTTTTTTAGCAAACTGTATGTGTTTAGTTTTTTGATGGTATATATTTTTTCCTTAATATCCTCACTGGTGGCAAAGCTAATTTGGTTCCCTTTCCAGTCTTGTCACAGACTGAAGATGTGAAAAGGTTTAGGTAACTAAATATTTTTGTTGTCATTTCCTGATTATTAAAAATCAACAAACATTTTTTACTTTTAAAACAATGTCAAAGCTGATTTTTTAAAAAAAAGTTGTTACTATTTTTTCTCCACTAAAAACATATATTCAAATGAAGTGCAGACTTTTTTTATAGTTACTATTTTCAATAGGAGAGTATGCTGCTGAAATGAGAGACTGACTTTTGAAGGTTTTCAGAACAATATTACCAGGTGTGTTTAAGAGTTCAAACAGCACTGCGTGCACTGTATCAATTTCAAGAGACAGTATGAGGTGTTGTTTTAGACTGTACTGTTATATAGTAGAGAGTAGTTCTAATTAGTGCCTAGTTTGTGTGTAAAAAGGCCTGGTGTTCTCAAACCACCACAAATCATGGCTATAAAACAGATAAGTCGGGGTCAGAATAATGTATTTTCAAGTGAATATATTTCCAAGATCCATATACTGAAAAATAAAAACAGCCGTAATTAAATAAATAAGGAAGAAAATCCAAGTAATTTTTGTTAAAAGTTGTTTTATAAGAGTTTAAAAACATATTTAAACTAAACCTTTTTTATGACCAAAGCTCAGCCCAGCACTACAGTCACTTCGAAAGCAGAACAGTAGGAACTCGTGAGCATCTGGAATAAGTATGCCCCTGGGCTGGTCAGTCTTATTTTCAACAAGGTGACAGGTTCAGATTTCTGCTGTGGGTTATCATCTTAATTATGCATAGCCCATCTGGTGCAGGTGGGCAGCTGTAGAAGCTGTAACCGACAGAGGATTGACTTTATGAATCATGTCAATACTACAGTTTAAACATAGGACTGACAAAAGTTAAAATATTGACTTTTTTCTTACTTCAAATTCAAATTTTTTAAGTAATTCTAATTGAAAAGCTTTGTACAAAATCCCCCTCCCCAGTTAATAAACCAGCATTGCCGAAGCTAAATGTATCCATGTGACAATACAAGAACTTTGCTTTTAATGTGTGAAGATTAAGTAATGTTGAATTTTGTTAATAAAACCTACAAATTAAAAATAATTGTCCCAACTAAAGAGCATTTCATTTACAAATTATTTTTCATGAATGCCCTTCTGACATGCAGGAATTTAGTCTGTCAACAGGTTCATAACTTTGTGACCAAAGGGTGATTTTGATGCAAGTCCATTACTGGGGTGGAGAAAGTAAATCATGCAAGGCATTTTAAGCAGTTCCAAACCAAGTATTATACACCCATAGACACATACACAAGCACAAAGGCAGCAGAGAGGAGGCAAAGCAGAGAATTTTTCCTCATCAGAGGATTTAGCTGCCATTGTCTGCTGCCAGAGACAGCACTCTGCATTTTAATAAGGGGTGCAGTTTTGAATCCAGTTGTCTTATGATGTGATAACAATTGTGGGGTTTTTTCTTCCTTCAACAGAGTAAGGCTTGGGGACATGTCACCATGTAGCTTCACAGTGTACACATCTGCCACATTGACTGGGGTCTAGTAGTCTGTACATATTGATAGAGTGATGTACCCTGTAGTCATGTTAAGGTGTGACAGTCCTATTAGTTAGTTAGTTTTTTTTTGTTAAATATAATAATAATAAAAAAAAAGACTTCAGTGGAGTAGAGCTAACAAATAGGTGCAGCTTAAATTAATTGTTGCCATTAGCCCATCTGCACACACAGACTCACTGTATTGGTTTCTGGCTTTTATTAATGAAACTGAACTGCTCATTTCTGCAGGTGTAATGATGATGATATAACAAACATCTTCAGCTAGTTCTTTGTCTTCTCTGACCAAAAGCCTTTGGCTTGTCCATGTGGCTAAACTAAAAGTTTAAACATGATTTGACAGTGTTGCTTTTTCAGAAGGAAATTCTTTTTTGTTTAGCACCCTTCAAGTGCAAAGTGTGATGTGATACATCTTTCAATATAGAATGTGACAGTAGTGTAACAGCACTTTCTATTTGATGGCACCCTTGAACATTGATTGTTCCTGGACGGTTCCTGATTATTCTAACCAGTTCACCTCATTTGAGGGAGGAAATTTGGATCAGAATGTTGAAACTGAAAATGAGGTGTTAAGGACAAACCTCTCAAACATAGAAATTAATCCTGTTTCGGGAACAGGTACAGCAGGCGAATATTAAGCTTTTAGAAAGCTACAACTACACCAAAAATTAGCGTGCTATTTTTAACCTAACTGCTTTTTTTTTTTGGAGAGTGTCTTGAAATTACCTGAATTGAATAGAAAAAATTGGGCCTGTGCCTTGAAACCAACCAGCAGCCAAAACAATACCAAAAGATTGCTGGCAACCACAAAAAATACCTTGTCGAGGTACAACATGCTATGAAACATTTGACAAAAATATAATTTATTGATTAAGTGTTTATATACATAAGTATAATTCTGACCGTGTGGGTATTAGAAAAAAGTGGCAAATTAAAATTTGTTAATTCCCTCCTTGAAATTCACAGAATTTGTTTGTTTCACAATTCCTGAAAAAGAACAGTTAAAATTAGGAATGCTTCGATCTGGTAATAAATTCACCTAATTAATTAGGTACTTGCATGTTTACAAGTACATTGTAAACATGCAACATACTTGCAGGCATACTACAGCAGCTACTCAGTCAAAAGAACAACTGAAAACCTGCAACCAGTTAAACAACATTTAACTGTAAGGTTCTCTATACCCTAAATTATACATGAGTCAAAAAAGTCTCACAACACTGCATATATCAAATAATGTCTAGTAAAAGAGGGAAACAGTCATTCTAAGTCAAATGCAGGTTGCATCAAAATAAACAATCATGGGTTACTGAATCAAAACTTCCTGAGAGCACAGCTAGCTGATTAATGCTGGTTCTGATGGGTTATTTCTGACTGAGCGGAGTAATTCTGCAGAACACAGGAGGAGGGAGAGGAGATCGACTATTATTTATTTATTTTTTCATAAATTATCTCATATTTGGACACAGCGAAAGGTTTAATATGTGACATCTTTGTTGTTGTTGTTGTTGTTATTGTTGTTTACGTTACATGCTGCAGCTTTAAGCAGACGTTCCAGGGGGAGCAGAAAGGTCTGCGCTCCGTATGTGAAATATTACTACCAGTAGCGCGTAGCGGCGGTTCAACAGCGAGAGCAGAACCAGCGTCTTTCACCGCCATCTCGAAGACTTGAATTATTTTCGGAGTTATTTGTTTAGCTATCTGACCGTCATCCTAATCCGGGTGAGTGTTTGTAGTAGTGTGCTGCTTTACCTGCTATCTGGCCGCTCTGGATGTCATTTTTTTCCTTGCGTTGAGCCTCGATGTAGCCAAACTCCGTCAAGTGCTTGTTTTTTAAATGTCACATTAGATTCGTTGTGTTGATGCATTGTGTTGTGCTTCACACCGAGATAATTTTCCACCGCAACACGCAAACTTCCCCATTCACTCTGAGTGTTATAGTTCCACACGACATGATTTGTTGCTGCGCTCTTGCGCAGTGTGAAGGAAAGAGGAGATTAGCAGCACAAGCAGGCTGAGAAGTGATATACAGGTGATCGTTTTGGTGATCGGCAACAAGAGACAGTGATCGGCGATCACCAATCTACACTTTTTCACAGAAATCGGCTGATTTTGATTGGTGGCTGATCGATCGATCGATTTAGTTAAAATAAATCATCCAAAGCCCAAAATGGGTTTAGTTTTCATAAATGTATGAGCTAGTCAGTCGTTTTCTCCATTAAACGCTGCATGCAAATTTTGTAGAAGTAGAGTTGAGAGAAGGCGATTCTAGTGAATATTTACAACAGATCCATCATGTCTGCAAAGGTGACATCCATTTTCTTTGTAAACTTAGATCCTGTATTTTTAAAGGTTCTTCAGATAACAGAGTTTTAAGTAAAACAGTACAAGCAGTAAAAGCTGTGCATAGTCAAAAGGATAAAACAAAATGCTTTGAATATGTGGTAACATAAGAAAAACAAACTTTAAAATTCAAGACAGCTATGCAGAAAAAAAGAAAGACAATAGAAAATTCACTTTTATTCTTGGTAGGTTTCAGGAACATGTATTCACCAGTGTATGTCCAGGGATTTACAAAAAATCTAAAGGATGTTTCGGAAAGTTTCAGTTCAGATATACCACACCTGTTCATGTTTAGATCAGATACAAGTTGGACACTAGAGTTATTTAATTAACTTTTTGTCCCAAACTGCATCTGTACCACATATTGACAGTCAAATTTTAAAGCAAAAATTATACACAAAAAACATCTAATATACTTCGAACATGTCTCAAAATAATGGTAATTCTAACTTGCTATGTTTTCACCAACTGATAGCATTTTATTAAGGACTTTTGGTGTACTTTGCAATGTGTCCTTTAAGCCAGAGTACAGATTTTATCATGTTTATCATGAATAATGTGATGCATAAACGAAAAGCTGAGGGGACTAAAAATTCTCCTGAGCACGGTAGGTATTAGAGATTAAATTTTCATTGCCCTTGACTGGGGTAATGCCTGTGAACCAGAGCTGAAGACCCCATGGGGATTAATAAAGTACATCTTTGATAATCCCCATCAGTCATAAAAATGTGTTGAGGGGATTCCCTCTGTGAACATAACAGACAGGCCTCTTTTGTAGTGAATTATAGGTGAAAGACATACAGTCACAGTATCTGAACACATGTATTCTTTATTTGAGATTAAAAAGAAATAGGTTTTGCTATAAATATTTCACATTCACAGTGTAGATGCTGTGGTTTTTATCATGTTTCTCTGTAGAGTTTGTGAAACAGATACTACTACCTGAACACAGTCCACAAGCCAGAATTAAGTGAAGCAGCCAGGTTTAATTTTTTCTTTTGGATTGCACATGCTTCTGGGTATGTTTCTTTTGGTAGTTTCACTTTTTTATGTGATGAAACCATTCATGCTAGGGAAAAACCTAAGCAACTTACCACACTAATCTAGAATACAACGCAAATACAGCAAGACAAACCTAAAGTTCCAGGAAGACAAGCACACTTGGATACTTGAGCACATGATTACAGCATTTAACCACTAAGCTGATGTCAGTGTAATTTTATCAAGTGGTATAGAAGTTCACAGAATTTCCCCCAATGCGGTCCCTATTCCAGGATAAAAACAACCAAAAAGATAAAGCTGCCAACGAATCATCATTTTTATCATGATTTCCATCTTCATCCAAAAAGCAACAAAACACATGACAGAGGCACAATGTGACCGACAATGTTTGCTTTTGGTCGAAATGCTCTGTCACCGCATCAGAACAACATTCACAGTTCATGCAGAGACAGCTTAGACTACGTATTTGATCTGTTTGAGCTGCGCGATGTTGGGCAGACACCACACCTGGGGCACAGGAGTCTGTCTTCACACTGCTTTGCTAGTTTGACAGTCTGAGGAATAACGACTTATCAGTAGAAAAGACCCTCTCTGCAAGCATCCCAAGAAAGATGTCTGAGGCTGCTTATCAAATGTGGATGTATGCAAACAGAAAATGCTGTCTTTTTTCAGTACTCATAGAGGGATTTTTGTGTATAACTTTAATGCTTGGCCTGATATACCTGACAAAGTCTTTTGCAATGCCTATAAGTAATATATTAAGATGCAGAGGATGCAGATGTCGCAAAATACATGTTAAGTAATCCATGTTGCACCCTTGTTATACAGCCCAATTTCACTAGACTAAAATCAAGCAACAGGGCTGAACAGTGCACAGGTTTGAATCCCAGCCTGGTGTTGTTCTGCATGGAGTTTAGTACATAAAAGTACTCCGGCTTCTACCCACAGTCCAAAATCATAACTGTCAGGGTGATTGGGCACTCAAAAGTCTCCTTAGGTATGATTGTGTGCGTGCATGATTGTCTGTCCTGTCTATCTCTATGTTGCCCTATGATGGACTGGTGAACTGTCTAGGGTGTACCCCACCCCCTCTCGCCTAATGACCGCTGGAGAAAAGCACCAGCACCCCTTGTGATTTTTCATGGATGAGAATATTAGATAATGAATGGATGGAAGAATAACAATAATAACAAGCAACAGTGTCAAAAATGTGCCAGTACGGGGAATGTCATAATAGGATGCTAGTGAAGTCCTCAGTGTCTCTCTTCGTGAAATTTAAAATAGCAAGCAAGTTCCTATACTTGTTTGTGTATGTACAATACTTCTATGATAAGATCATAGTGCTTTTAGTGTTGTGATGATGTTATCCAACATTTTTGAGTGGAGTCGTGGGAGGGATGAGGGCAGAAATCCATTTTGTGAGCCCCAATGCACACCGTCTTGTCTTGGTTTGGTCATGCCTACAATATGACCCAATCATGCTCTCGCTGTATTCAAACTGATGCAACACTTGGCAGTTGAGCCACTAAGCAATTATGCCTTGTCTCTCTGTTCCTTACAACTACAATGATTGCACAATTCCTTCACCACATTGCCACCATTCAACTGCAGCAATCCATGCTATCAAAGAGAAAAAGAAAATCTCCATGCTCATGGCAATTTAGACGCAATGTAAACCACACTCACTGTTAAAGTTGGGCTTTAGCAACAAGAAGGGCACCTGTTCCAAACTGCACCCTAGTTGTTTTAAGCAGATTGATGCAACAAAAGAAAGTGAGTATTCCAGGCTCTCGCTTGATTTCAGCATGTTTATGTTTAGTCTAAGAAAAGCCTGAGGCTGAGCGTGGCATTCATCAGTACGGAGGGAAGCACTGAGTCAGAGCAAACAGATTAAGAGAACAGCATTGCTACAAACAGTTGGTGTATTTGGAAGAGTTAAAACAAGATTCATGAAAAATGCAACTTGATGATAAACTCTGATTGATTTGAGGTGATTGATGCACAAACACAGACAAGATAGCCAAGATGGCACTGCATGACAATCAGCAGCGGTCTGTGTGGATTGTGTGTTTTTGAGTAAAGGGCTAGAATAGAAAAGTGGGGAAAAGTAAGAACAAATGATTAGCATTAAAAGGAAAAGGAGAGGAGATCCATCGCCATTATGGATCTCGTATTTTTTTATACCATATGAACTCTGCTAGGTGTGACAAAGTGTTTGCTTGATTCACATCACGACAACCAATTGGACACCAGAAGGATATGGTATTCTCGGGATATTTCGTCGGACTTAAGAAATCTGCAGCATCCTCTGTCATCAGTTTTGAACTTATGACAGTTGATATATTTTGTTCTTTCAAGAACTTTTATGGAAGTGCTAAACTTTGAAAATTAAATGTGGGAGGTTCGGTGGGGTCAGGTGAAGGCCAAAGCTCCACCATATCCCAGTCTCCACTATGGTGCTCTGCAATGTCCACACCATCAGGAGAACATCTTTCACTTAGAAAAATGTATAGACTTGATATCCCTCACTGAAACTCAGTTCACTCCTTCTGAATTGTATAGTGGTTTAACCCTCAATGGATGCAGGTCCCTCATGAGACGGGATAGGAGGGTCGATCTCTGAGGGAAACCCCAAGGAGCTGGGAGAGTAGAGTTTCCCTTTATGTCTGTGTGCATTGAGGATATAGAGATGCTGTCCATCTCCCTGCAACCTTTTTGGCTTTCATCTGCATACATTTCTGATTAAAGTATATACATCCAAAAGCCAATACAACAAATGCTGCAAACACTATTTATCAAGTTACACAAAGTCTCCAGTCCCTCTCTCTGACCTATGTTTTGTTCTTGGTGATTTCAACCATTGCAGTTTGAAGATGCTGGGTAACTTTTTTCAGTATGTTTCCTGCCTCACTAGAATGAAGAAAACATTAGATATGTGTAACGTTTCAATAAAACAGCTTCTCTGATCATAACGCAACACTTTTTATCCCCACTAAAAAAAAAAACTCTTTAAAAGATCTAAAGTTGTCACCAGGAGGGTAAAACTGTGGTCAGAAAATTCTTAATCTTAGTAATCAAAAAAATCTCTGAAAGGCACCGATCGGGATGTTTTTATAATTCTACAGAGATCTTTAACAAAAGGGTTTAAGTAAATTAATCCTTATTTTCTACACAAAGCAGGTCAACGTTTTTCCAAACACTAACCATGGTGAAACAAAAACTGAGGGATGCACTACAAAGGAGTGATGTCTCCTTATATATAAAGATATAGATGTAGTAAAGATAAAGAGAAGGTAGAAGCTAAAATAGCAATTTTGTATTAGATTAGAAGGGACCATCTTCAATATAAGAACAGAGGAGAAATGTAATATTAATAATCTTAAAACTGTATGAAATGGCATGAAAGTCATGACTGGACAGAACAATGAAAGGAGAAGATAGATACAAGGAGGAGAACTTAAGGAGCAGTTGGAGCTTGCAAATCCATGAATGATTTTTATCTTTTTAGACAATGCTCTGACAATTGTCCTGACTTCTCTAAACCTGCTTTAGTGTTCAGTCAGTCATGTCTGTGCTTCACAGATCTAACATTAGAAAAAGTCTAGGGTATGAAAAGATCAGGGGCAGACTTCTTAAAATCTGTGCCAACCAACAATATTTTTACAGAACTGTTTGAGTTGTCTCCTTTTCCTCAAAATGTTCCCAAGCTCTGAAAGGAATCTATAATTGTATCTGTAGAAAAAAGTAATCTCCAAAGAACCTAATGATTTTCAGCAGGTGGCTTTGACCTCTACTGTCCTAAAATGCTTTGAGCTACTGGTCAAAGCCAGTCTGACTGAGGAAATAAGGCACCAGTTTGACCCATTGCAGCTTTCTTACCATACACACAGAAGAGTGGAGGACACTACTGTTGCTCATTTCAATTATCCACTCCAGCAACTTGAGGGCGCAAAAATCCATGCAGGCTTTTATTTGTGGATTTTACTTTGAGATTAGTTTTAATATAATTCAAACACAGTTCTTGGTGAAGAAACTCCGATCCCTATTTAATCTTGTTGTTGGTTTGGTGAAATAGATTTTAGACTTAACATATAGGCTGTAGGCAGAAAGAATGAATGCAGTCCTAGCAAGGAAACTGCTGTCATCTATAGAGTGATTTCCTCTTTTGCAAGAGTGCCTACAAAAACAAGCACTTCCTCAAGTTTCCAGATGACACTGTTGTAGTCTGTTTGCTGAAGTCAATTTGGAGAGAATCATCACTGACATGTTCTTGACTTCTTGACTAAAGTGTTGTGATGAACCTTACATGAAGTTGAATATCAGTAAAACAAAAGACATAGTCAAATACTTCAGGAAAACTCCTCACCCTGCTCTACTAACAATAATCAAGGGATCTCTAGTGAAGACTGTGAACAGTTAGAGATACCTGTGAACAATTGTGGGCAGTTATCTCAACCTTGACTAGCAATTTGTTAGAACCACCAGGAAAGACAATGTTTTCTAATTAAATATTTTTATCATCAATAAATTTCTGCTTTTTTAAAAGAATCTTTTTTGGCACAAGTGGCCTTTATTCGACAGTAATCTGACAGGAAAGGGGCAAAGACATGTGCATGGCAAAATAACAGAGGACAAGAATTTTATTGTTTGGTATGGCACCTCGTTCTTGGAAAAGGGGCAAGATGCCAACCCAAGTACCTTTCCTGTCAAAACCAAGATGTGGATTTATTCGCAGTGATTGAGAAAGAACAGCTTTGCTAGTCACAGTCTAAAATTGAATCCACCAATCATAACATCTTATAGATAAGATGCTTGGTGTGTTGGACATTGATATATTAATATAAAGAAAGATTGTGACAAGGTCATGGAACGTAACTAGGGTGCAGTCTTGATACCATTTGTGATAATGGACATGGCAGAGTGGCATGATCTTTCAGCCATGTTGCATACTGATGCATCAAAGCTGTCAAGATCAGAACACGTGGTAGGGTCATCAAGGGAAGGTGCTGCTGATTTATAGTTTAGGGAGGGCACATGACAGCATGTAAGGGATGTGGAAAATTGCAAGGTTAATCCAAGTTTGGCAACTTATAGAAGTATAACAACATCATAACAGTCTTTGAATTAAAGATGTCTTCTTGACACAATCTAACAGTGTTCCTTTACATCGTTTGTGCCATTGAGAGCTTAGCAAGGTCTTCATCCTATGTGAAGAGGCCTACTGAAAACAGTATCGTCGAAACTAACTTTCTCAAAGTTAGCTTCTTGTGAAAGCAAACGCATAGCATTAAGGTTTTTATCATCAGAGGAAGGCAGCTGAAGTTTCACAATTAAATTTATTTAATATCAATATTACTGTGCATACAATCATACATAAAACATATTATACATGCTGAAAAAGAAAGAGCACAATTGTTAATCTAGCGTATACGTGTTCAGATGATGTATTTATGAAATTTTCAAGCTTAACCCTCCCACAGACCTAAGAGGGGTTGCGTGGACCCCATGTAAGCTTTTTACTCTGTGCATAGTCCAGGCAGAGTTCCATTGATCTTTTGCAAGGTTTTTAATTTTTGTGGTTTCAGGACCTGACAGGTTGATGGGACACCCCCATTGCTTCCCAACCGTGACATCTGCTTTGCTCTTCCTGAGCATCAAGTTACGACTGCAAGAGTGTTTTTATTATCTGGACAAATGCTGTATGTTGACTACAGACAATCCATTGTCCTTAAATAGCAAAACATATTATGTTTGGGTTTGTAATTTTTTGTGTCCACAGTCCTATCATTCTGGCTTGACAGGACATGCACCTGGAACATTTACACCTCAAAAGGTGTGAAAAATCACTGTGTCACTGACCCAATTGCCCATCCTGTGATTCTTTTCCACCCATGAGATGTTTCCCTGCATGACCCACATGTGATATGTTTTGGTAATGTGAGAATTGAAACTGTATTTTAAGTATTAGACAGGTTGTTATTCCAGTTCTACCAACAATAACCTGTCATTAATTAAAAGTATGAAGGTAAAACCTTTTTAAAGCTTGCTTGAGTAAAACAGCCCTACATGTACCCACTCAGACAACTAGTCTTGTTGTCTGAGAATCTAAGAACATAATCTTTTAACAATTTTTTCTTTTTTTTTTGCAACTGTCCTTTGTATAATCACCTACCCTAAATAAAAAAAAATATATATATCAGTCTTATAACTTAATGGTAAAATACAAAAAAAAAAACTTTAAAAAAATAAATGAGTTGGCCATGGAATTAAGTCATAATTGGCTCAAAAAGTACAAGACATGTGGATGTTTTGATATTGCTATGACATGACAAAATGTCTCATTTTAACATATCTTAAGAAAAATGATTGCCTAAAGTACAGGAAAATATTTACCATATGATAACAGAAAAATAAATATCAGTTTTGAAAAAAAGAAATAAACAAAGCATAGAGCAAAAGACTCAAGTGCTGTCATATCAAAAGATTATTTTTATTGCCTACAGGAATCTCAGTCAACATTGCACCTTTTCTTGAATTGTCCTATTGTGTCTGCTTTTTAGTGGAAAGTTTTAAAAATTTGCTACAAGATGAAGCAGTGTTTTTAAGCAGTATTTTCCACTACACCATTGCACATTTGAAACCAGATATTTTTGTATACTGTATAAAAATTCACAGTTTTATTTTAATGGTCTGATATTGAACTTGACTAAACATTTTGTTTGGATTGGTTTATGTTTCCAATTTCTTTCTCAGAATAATACAGAAAAGATACAAGCAGGATAATTGGTACCTCATGCAATTTACAGATGCCAGCATTTTTGCAAAGACAATTTTGCAAAATGTATATTTTGTTAAACAATAGAAGTATAATTGGCCTTGGCAGTAATTGTGCCATCCTCTTTTTATTGCTCCAGAACCATAATCCCATAATCCACATTTTGTATGACATCTAAATTACATTAATATTATTTTACACATAACAAAACATTGTTAAACTAATTAGCAGGATGATACTTGTGGATAACCAATGAAAAGTATGACATGATGAACTTGAAACTAAGATGTTAGAAAACTTTGCTCCCCTCCAGCAGTGTCAGTAATGAATTTAGGAGTCATCCTGTTTTTGATAAATCATGCAATTAATTGCTATCAAGGTCAGTCATCAGTAAAGTGGTTGCGAAGCTTTAGAGCACATCACCACCTGTGACACAGACACTGGATGAGCAGCAGTGGATTTTTTGGTCTCCCTCCATTGACAGAAAAATTACTCTTTTAAAATCTGTTTTGAAGTACAGTAATGTACAGCGCAACATTTTTTATGAGGATCCTGGAGACAGGCAATAGATTCAATCTGTTTTACTTGTATGCCTATTGGATTTTTCTGTTATTTCTGTGAAAAGAAAACAAATTGAAAACAGAACTGCAATTGCTGAAGTTTTCATTTGTAAAGTATTCATATTATTTTTTGAAAAGCAAATCAAAACTGTTTTGTTGTGAACACTTTACTTTTATTAAATGTTCAAACTGAACGACCACAACATTTGAGTTGTTAGAATATTTGAGGAGGAGAAATTTAGAAGGGAAAAATTCAATCGAAGCTTCTAAAATGTCTCTAAAATCTCATCTGGTGTGAGCACACTGTACTGATAACATATTTGTCTTATCAGTTCAGAATTAATGATCACAATGTTAAACAATCAACTAACAAATTAAACTTAATTATTGATCAATGTTTGTTTAAATACATTTACATTTTGTTGCTTGTGTCTGCAGCAAAAGAGCAGAAAATACCTTGGGCAACAGCAGATGAGCTAGTTCACAAGCCTGGCAGCAAAGTGAAATAAAAAAAAAAACAACAGTGAATGTCCCTGCTGGCTCATAATGCATCTCACTCAATGTTGCACTGCTGTTGTTTCTGTGCCTCATAGGTAAAACACTTCTGAACTTGTAGCGCTGAGCATTGTCAGCATAGATGTTTGTGAAGTCTAACAACAATAACTGACATTGCCAGTGATTGTTGGGTCTGTGCATGTGATCGCTGCATGGTGCTGAAGCATGTAACAGCAGAGCTGCCTTTCAGTCACAGACACAGAAATGACTTCTACTGGTTCTAGGATAAATTGCATCATGCATGGAGTTCTTAAAGGGATAGCTCAACATCTTTAAATGTTCTGTTTAAAGTGTGTGAACTATTAGCTTATCTTTTTTTAACAGTAGACACTGCTCTACTGGTATCTTTATTTAGCCACTAAGATTAGCTACTCTGGATTTATATTAAATGATAATACATGGAAGTTGTCAACTGCAAAAAAGACTAACTACTGGTACCTCATAATTCTTAGAAAACTGTAGCTGTGATATGTGCAGAATTTGTTTGTGAAACATTTATTTTCTTGTGCATGGCTTGCACAATTAAGTTACAGTTCATGCACATTGTTTTCCTGATCAAATCTTGGTTTTCCAATTACACTACAAGCCTTTTTTATTTCTTATTCTGGTGTTCACAGTGAAAGAGAGACTTATTCTTATTTCCTTCCATTGTGTCACACAGTTTGTTCTGCCTGTGTCACTCATGTTTATACATAGAATTTTAGGACTTTCAAAATAAAGCACTGCATCTTTAAAGAAAAAGAACAACTTGTCATCTACATTCTACTGAAATGAGTAATAGGCAGAATTATCCAATCTTCAAAACATAAACATATTTAGCATAGCACTTCAGCAAACAGCTGAACATGAAAACATAAAAAGCAACAAGATGTGAGCTTACTATTGCTATAGTTGTTAAACATAACATGTATTTTCTGTGAAGGCATTTTCAGAACATTAAAGAAGTTTTCTTAACCCATGTTAGAATAAAATATCAAAGCTGACCTGCAGAAATTCCATTTGGGCCAAACTCTCTGTCGCTGCCAACAGAATGTAACAGGTTAGTGGTACAGTTTTAAAAGAAACCCGCCTCAAAGATTTTTCACTTTTCTAACATATTAGAATAGAGACAGGTTTATGTTTATGTGTTTTTTTCAAAAAGCAAGAGCAGAGCAGAAAATGAAATTCACTGGCTTTTGAGTTTTAGAAATTCTTTGAAAAGCAAATAATTGCACCAATATGTACATGCTAGTCATATGGGGGCCATTTATATGTGCTGGGTGTGTCAGAAAAAAAGAATAATGCAAACGTAAACCCACACCTGCAGGTAAAGTCAAGCCTTTTTGGTTGACATGATGGAAGTCTTATTTATGTCCCCATGTCAGGTATCATTATGTTCCTGAACACCTCAAGGTGTCATCACGAAGACCGATTGATGAAAGACTGCTAAGACATTTGTGGAGCATGTCAAATAAATAATTCAATGGATCTACATTTCAAGTCAAAGTTTAAGATGTAGGGCTTAATGTTAACTTCAAAGATTTCTGATCTTTTGTGCGTATTAATAGAATTTGTCAAAGGAAGTATATTTAGAGCTTCAGGATTTCTAACCTAAACTCCCAGCAGACAGAAGGCATGCGGCACAAACTTGAGAGTTAAATTTACAAGTGTTTCAGCCTTTTGCATCACAGACCTCTGTTTGTTGAATTCTGCTCTGCTTAATCCCGACATGAGAGAGGTTTGTGGACACATGAAAGACGTGGCGGCATGTTTGACTATGGATGAAGCAATAGGCCAGAGTCCACAAAGCGATCAGAAGAGCTTGTATGCTGGTCCTGAGAGCCGGGTTTTTGAAAACAGCCATGGTGGCTCTTACTGAGACTTCTGTGTCATCTGACTGCTAAAGGAAGTTCCTTTTATTTACACAGAATGGTTTTGGGCACTTGATGTAGTCTCTCAGAAGACAAAAGCATTAAAGCCCTAGCACAAAAGAATACAATTGATTAAAAATGTAAAACATTTAATTAAATTAAACAATGTATAGAGAAAACCTCCACACATATCTACCTGCCAAACGTGGGTGAAACGTTGGCTCTGACAGGTAGCTGTAAATTCCTCCCAGCTGCGGTGGCGGGTGAAGAATTTGGATCTTGTTTCTGTGTGAAAGCATGTCCAACACTGAGTCTGACTGCTCTTTGTTGTGACATGGCAAGAGCTTTGTGTTTCTGTCTCTCTACAGGGAACACTTTGCTTTGAACATAGCTGGAAGCCATTTAGAAGGATATTAATACCCATTCTTTTTCCTCAAACAGACAAATATTCACAAAGGCGCTTCAACTGGCAGCTGGGCTCAAAAAGAGCAGCCAGTCAACAAATGATCCCATTTGCAGGACTTCAAACTATTCTCATTCTATGCATTTGAAGCAGATCATTATTTCTGTTAACTAACATATTCTTAAACTTTAAGCATGTTGAACACATTGCCAGTGACAGCTGTTGCAATTAAATGTCAGAATGAGTATTAGGTCAAAGCTCCGCTCCCCTGAAGGTTACATTAGATCATAATCACCATCATGAACGGAACCTGCTGAGTATGAAACGCTTAGATAAATAAGATTGTTGATCCATATGGATCATAGAAACAATGCTCTCTATGCCTGATTAATAATAAATAAACTAAGACATTTTCTAACTGCATGCCCATTGAAAGTCATTAGTAAGCACAAATAATTTTGGGTAACAAAATGAAAAAGTAATTTGATGTTTAACAAATTTGCTAACAGAATGGGCATATTTTATTCATTCCAGTTATTTCAATCATTTAAACATTATGTATCGGATTTATGTTAAATGAGTCTCCTTGAGTTCCAGAGATGAAAGACACAAAATAAGCGTTTCAGTAATTTCAAAAATAAATGATAATGGTTTGTTTGTCTTGATCTGTAGCTTAGAAAACTAATAAGCTGCCCTGAAGGAAAAATCACAGAGAAGATTGTTCCATTGTTTAATTAAAAATGCAAAAGTAACTTTTAATGTTCAGGAAGGACTAAAGAGAGATTTTAAAAAATGTGTTGCTTCATTTGGTCAAAATGGCCATTAGCTTTTTACTTATTAGATATCAACATCTTGCACACTAGAACCAGAACTTTGTTTTTAACAGGTCCTTAGCAGCATTATGTCATGTTCTTATAATTTCCGATTAATCATGTATAGATACTGTACATGTTAGTGAAACAGTTTAAAAGTAGGAACCTGACTATTTGAACAATTAATAGCTTTTAGCATTTCCCCAATGTGACTGAACCTGTGTGGAGACATTAGCGATTAAAGATTTTCAAAACATCCAGTGTAACGTTAGGCACAGTTGTTCTCTGCTCATTTGTGTTTGACAAAGAGACAACATATTTTTAGTTTGATCTGCTATTTAAGTGTACCCTCTGAGATAATAAAGCACTCAACAACCCAGTTGAGATTTTGAAATGCTTCTTTTACATGTTTTTTACATGTTTTACATGTACATGTTTTTATTCATCACTTGTTTATGAGGCAATCTCTCTATTTTCAGCCACAGTTTTATCAATTTATTTTATTTTCTATCTTTCCACATTTTGCATAAAAAAAATATTCTCTTTGCTAAGCTATCCAAAGTTTGTAAGAACATCTTCACTCAAGAAATATTGTTTCAGCCTCCATGTTAAAAGATTAAAGCAGTGGTATTAACTGTGTATCATATGCATCTCAGCCAAAACTAGTGTAATGTTGGTATGTTGACATTTTCTTCACGTGTGAAATGACCACCAGGAAAGTTGTTTCCAGCCAAATGACCAGCAAGAAAGTTAATTTAATTGAAAAACAAATGGAACGGCATGTGATAACAGCATGTAAGAAAATGGTCAAAATATAGTTGGTCACCTTAAAGATCTTCACATTTTTTTATTCATGAGATAAGAGTCTTAGGATTTAAAAAGGACAGCAGAGTAAATGTACACATGCAGCAGTCATGAAGTTGTTTTATGACTGCTTAATGAGAACAATAGCATTGTTCTCATTATGGTCTGGAGCTTTTTTCTGACTTCCTGTCCTTTCCGTCGTCTGGCTGCTCGTACTGAACCTGGTTCTTCTTGTAGATGGAGAGCCAGCTGCCATATGCCATCTCAGGATGAAAGACTGCTAGAACATTAATGCAATCAGCTGGGTCTGATCATATATTTTATTAACATTCCTGGTTCAAATGAATTTAGCTATATTGTATAACAATTGATGGGGAATTGAACTGTAGGGATGTTGATTTCAGTATGACTACTGCACTGAAGTGGAAAGAAATTCATTGATTTGAATGGTGCAATAGGTTGTGGATATGTTTTCAATAAGTAAATTATGTTCAAGAAAATAATGTCGGGAAGTAAAGTTCAGTAAGCAAGATCTAATTCATTTGAAAATTTGAAGGTTTGCAGCACATACAACTTCATCTTCTCACATGCACCTAACCCTCAATAGTGATTTAGAAAACATTGTTATAAATCAGCTTATGGCTAATAGCCAAAAGTTAAAATGTATTTTACAAATGAGAACAATTCACCAGGAGCTGAAATAAATGATGTGTTTCTAGAACCACAGAACCTTAGGCTAAGAACATGATAATTACAGTAAGGCCTACAATAAATTGAAAAAGTGCAAATCACTATGATGCAGTCATTTCTGGATTAAAACAAAACACACGTCTAAAACACGACAGCAACAGGTAAATGAATGCTACAAAACTGAAACAGAAGCATAGAAGATGAAGCATTTCTGTGGTTTGAAATGTGCCAGATAATGACTTTAAAAGAAACAGAAACCAACTCAACCGTATGCATTGCTAATAACATTGTTCTCATTAAGGTCAATCACCGGGGCTTCATTAAAATTCAATGAAGCTAAGAATTTTAAGGCGTTGCCTTGATGTGTCAGTGTGGTTTATTCAGCCAACACTAACAAGCTTTCTTGTTCCGAGTGTCAATAAACACATAGCATCTAGAAAGAAGGCCACGTTGTCACTAACTTCAGTGATGGGAAGAAATAAATAAAGTGGATCTGTAAAACTACAAAATTTGCTTGGTTGTGTTTTTAAAGTTTTAAAAATGTTCAACTCTATTTGCTTTGTGAAATAGAGTTTGAGTTTGTGAAAAGATTTCACACAAAAGATCTGTGTGAAATCTTTTTCACACAAATGTATGGCTTGCCCCATACATTTCTGTTAACAAAAGGTAATGTAGATTTTATTTTCCTTCTCCAGCAACCATAGACCTTGTCATAAGGACTACTCCAGACTATCCATCTATTGTACTCAATAAATCCTGCCTCCATACTTAGTGCCAAACATTCACCAAGAAGTAGAGCTTTATTTATTTATCAAATTATATTTTCCTCTACTTGCGCATTGTTATTGTTTACTTGAATAACCCTTTCAAAACAAACCTCTTAAAATTTCAAAGTACAGTTTGATGATAGTTTCTTCATTCCCTTATGTCATTTAAAAGCAAACTATGTTTTTATGCCTGTTTCTCAGCAATAAAGTTTTGAAAATATGTAGCTGCCATGTCAAGGAAAGAAAGTAACCTTGACATAAAAATCGAGCTTCTTTGTTCTGAACATGAATACCAGAAGACTTTTATTATTTTTCATTCATTGATGATGTATAAAACATATTTCATCAGTCAAAATATCTGAATGATCAAGTATATTGATTAGTAGGAGTGTACTACTTTATTTGATAATGTAAGTAAGTCATCAGTGGTGGCAAACCATTAATGTAGTGTAGAAGATATTAGGACATTCTTTAGCATTTACAGAATGTCAACATACATTTATTTAAACCCTTTCACAATGGTACCTAATGCAAACTGTTTTGACATCAACAACTGAGGCAGCTGCAGCAATGTCACAAGTATAGGAAGTCAATTGTGAAACACTTTGTTCTTAAACCCTCACATCTTACCACACAAATCCAAAGAAGACACACATACTGTATATCCAGATAATATGAAAGGGGCATAAATCTGGCAATCTCAGTCTGCTACAAGCCGAATATCAACGTAAATGTAGAATTATCTTTTGTTATTTCTCTACTGACCCCATCACAAAACAAAACAATGCTTCCCGACTTGTCCATCAACATTATCTCTGCAGCAAAGCAATTAGTCATCATTCGCCTTGTTTTTCTGGACTCACAGATCCTCTGACTCATTAAATAATTTAAATAATGAGTCTCTAATCCCTGATAGGTCATTTTAGTGCTTTTTAAATAATTTTGACACCTAGTAAAACACCATCCTGGATAAAGATGGTTAGTTCTAAAACCTATGAAAGAAGAATAAAAGACTTCAAAGGCATAATTTTATGATTTGAATTCTGGATAGTTAGTGAAATTTCTAAAATATATAGTTAATGAAGCTCCATCCATCCATCCATCCATCCATCCATCCATTCATCTCAGGCAGTCAGACTCTTTAACACACACTAGTGCTGACTTTGACTTGAAAGCAAAGCTAAAACTCTTAGTCTAAAACTGATGGTCTAGATGCTCTTCTGTTCGCTGCGTCAAGTTATTACAGAGCACCACGTCGTTAGCTGATGGTGTAGTCATCTATTACAGCTAAGAGGAAATACACTAAAGGTGAGGACAAATGATTCCAACCTCGAGAAGTTCAGATCATCTGAAGGGCAGTGATTCTTCTTTTTCTATATAATTCAAAAGGTTCATTTAACATCTATTTTAAATTCAAATGTACAAAATAAAGTAGTAGGTTAAAACAAAGTACATGTCATCCACAATGTAAGCTTTCTCTTCCAATCCATTTTCTTTAATTGAAAATTACTTAATTGAAAATAAAATCTTTATAAATAAATATCTTTATATTGTCTGGTTAATAAAATGCTAAAAAAAGAGGGAAAAACAAGTCTTCATCACCTAATATGATTAATTTTGGCCACTGCATTGTCACTGAGGATTAAAAAAATGTTCTAATGTTTTTAAGATTTTGCTTTGAATCACTTCATGTATGGGCTAAGATAGCAGTGAAGAACCAGATGGAAACACTCTGGTTAAGCTGGGAAATGGTAGAAACAATCACAAAAAAGTTCCATGGCTGTTAGGTGATTGCTTTTATTGTTGCATTATTGTAATTTAACAGAGAGAGAAACTCTGAATCAATGCTGAACTTTTCTATTCAGGTTTAATTCAGTTTGTTTACATAGCGGCAAGTCACAAGAAACGTCATCTGAAAGCATATGTCTATTTAAGATAATAGAAATATGAAATACTAGAACTTTGGGGTCAAAATGTGCAACTCTAACTTCACTTTGTGTAGGCAGTGATCACTTAGACTGACCATTGCCATCCAATTCAACACTTGTTTCCAATCACAATTCACATCACAGTCTGGCCTTTCTCCCGATTCCTCCGGTAGATTTTCTATCAGGCCAATCAGTGAACAGAAGAAGTTGTGAAAGATGTTGATGTTCTGTGCTACTTTAGAACTATAGTGCCTGTAGTTTTAGCAATGGCAGTGAGACTGAATGAATCCGTTCAGTCCGTATTGGTCATGCTTCCAAATATTATTAACAGCCATCTTGTGCAGCCCAGCACTTCTCTCTTCACAGTGGGGGATGGTTGTTTACAGTACATGTAATTCCCCATAAGGTTCATAGCGCCAAACTGACATTCCATATGTCACAGACAAACGTTAGGATACGTGGAAAAGGATATGAGAATGAGAGAAACAGAGTGTCACTTTGGAAGCTGCTGGGACAAAGAATGGTGGCACAAAATTGTCTCTTTTGGTAAATGTCAAGGTTTTGTTCACCCCTTGTCTAAACTTGAAAATTACCTTATTAGACCTTATTATGTACACAAAGGAAAACTACCTCTTTTGCTCTTCTTTTATTATGTTTTCAGCCCTGTTCTCTTTTTGCTTTATTTATTTTTTTCATAATTTCTTTCCAACGTATGAAATGTCTTTCTCTCTTTCTCAAATTACATGCTTTTCTACAAACACATGGAAACCCTCAACATTTGCTTGAATGTCTGCTGAAATTTTCTAACACACCAATGTTCGTACTCTAAATCAGAGTCGTCAGGAACACGGCTTTGCTACACTAGCAAAATACGCAATGGATAATCCTTTGTGAAATTAGAAATGGTGTCAAACCTACCTTGGTTTGAGCTACCTTTGCTGTTCAATTATCTTCAATAAGTCTCAGCATTCTCCTTGACCTCTGACTTCAACAATCTATTTTCATCCCACCAATTACAACCAGATATGTTTTTGTGTGAAAATAGTAGTAGATTATAGATAGTAGTTTCTGAAATTATCCAAGCAGCCTCTCTGATAATTACAACCAATCCACATTCAAAGAAAAACACCTGTGTCCTTCTTAATTTCAACTTTTATGTTCATGTTACAGAATTGGCTTTGTAAAAATGGTATATTTAAAATAAGTGTTTATTGAACATTTAACAGACTGAATTAATAAATAGTAATGATGAAAGGTTCAGATTTGATTCAACTCAAATAAGAAAAAGATGGCGTCAGGCTGAAAACCAGGCTGATTTGCAAGATGTATGGCATGGCTTAGATTACAGCTTATTGTCTTTGAAAATTAATAGGCGAAAGATGACAAAGCAAGCAGTAATTCCAGAGAACTCTAGTTGGTGAAATGGGAGGGTATCTCCAGAGAGAGATATTTATGTTATATCTTTATACTAATATTATTTGGCAAGCAATTACATCTGTATTCAAAATGCCTAGCCAGCCTATAATTGAAAATGACAACGAATGCTTGGCTACAGGACGGTTTGATTAAATGAAGAATGTCATACTCTAGTCTTGACTCATTATACTCCAGCATTTATTGTTGGAAGGGATAAATGATGAATATCAATAGCATGAGATTGAGTCAAACATAGTCATATATGCAATATTAGACAAATACCTTGTGCAAACTTATCATTATTGAATTACTGTTGAAATGAAGTGATTCCTCATGCTGCCCATACTAGAGTATGTAACATTATACATGTTTATAATCATTCTCTGTTTTAATGTACATGGACACATAATACTTAAAATGCAAGCAGACGCTATATACTACTTTTTGGCTTACTCAAAGCAAAGCTAATATCAGAAACTTGGAAAGTCAGAAGATGCACAATTCATAACACAAGAGATGGATGGGTGGGTTAATGGAAGCAGGGGGTTTATTTAAGTCCCTGGTTTAAGTCCAACCCTTTTTGAATATGTAAATAAATGAGCCAAAGATAAAAAAAAAAACATGGCTAGAAAAAAATCAAGGATGTAGGATGCGAGAGGGAGGAGGGGAAATAAAGGAGGGGAGCGGCATGAACAAGTGAGTAAGCGATCAAGGGAAAGAGAGCGAGAGAGGGAGAGAAAGAGAGAGAGCACTCTGAATTGTGAGTGGCTTACGACACTCAGTGAACAGAAGGTGCTTCTGCATGCGCTGTCAGTGTACTGGTCTGCTGCAAGGGATTGCTCGCTCCTTCGCTTCCCACATTTACCGCCCCTGCCTGCCGGACCAGCACCAGCCTCCAGCAGCCTCTTCCAGCTGGCTGACAAAACATTTGGAGAGCAAGGGAGTGAACAAAACCTGCGAACCACAGGGGATGCACGTCGCCTATAAACAGATACCAGCCACTGGGATGACAAGGAATGCTGTTACACAAGAAAACTGAGAAGAGGAGTCACCTCTGCAATATATATATATATTTTTTCTTGCTTTCGTCACAGGAGACACGATTAACAGCTTAAATGGATTTAAACCTCAAAAGACAGTGATTTCTTGCTGAGACGAACACAGCATTTCAACAGCTCAGCTGAAACTTAATCAGAGAGGAGGAGAAAAGACCGCCACTCAGAAATTATTCTTCATCGGTTTTTCTTGTTGCTTTGGTTGTCTCTTCTTCCCTCTGATCCTTGCAGCAGAAGACTGCAGAGGAGCAAAAGAGACAGAGCTCATGCATGCAGACAGGGGAACTTGCACTTCCTACCATCTCGCTGAAAGCTACTTGGATTCTTCCTTTTTCTGGCTCTTTCACTTGAAAAGAACTAAGACATTGTAAGGCTGCCAAGGATCTGGTGTCCACTGAAAAGAGAAAAGGCGGGGGGGGGATGTGTGCCACAGTGAGGTCTTTTTCAGATTCGTACATAATTAGTGTTGGGGCACAAAGCAAGATGCTAAATGGAGATTGTCAGCATTTGGATAGGGGTGAGTAAGAATCATTTTGAATAAGAGCGACTGGAAAGGACAGTTTCATTTTTCATCCCCTCTACTCTCCACCCACTGCCGAATATCTTTCATTGGCAAAACAGAACTGCTCTTTATTTTTCACAGTTTGGACAAAAGACCTGTCGGTGGACTGCATAAAATAAATATATCAATCTCTGCAAATAAAATACAAAGACCAAATGAACTCAACAGTTTAATCATATATGTTGAAAAAAATGATCTGAGAGGTGCAAAAATAATATCCAGAGTGGTTCAATGGACATTTTCTCCCTGACATTCCTGGATATTTATGCTAATGGATTTCCTCCTAATTGGACTGTACTTAAAGTGGCCACTGAAGAAACCCCCTGGGTTGATACTGTGTTCATTGGGTATTTTTCTGAGAACTGTTTCCTTGGCAGAGGCGGTTTGTCCAAGGCTGTGCCGCTGCGACAGCAAGCTGCTGTACTGCGAGGGGCTCAACCTCACAGAGATCCCCCGCAATCTGAGCAGTGCCATGGGCCTGTCTATGAGAGAGAACAACTTGACCGAGCTGCATGAAGGCCAACTAGCTGGTCTGTCACAGCTAACCTGGCTTTATCTAGATCATAACAACATTGACATTGTAGAGGAGGGTGCATTTGAGAGGCTGAGACGGGTCAAGGAGTTGGACCTGAGCAGCAATCGGATTGAGAGTCTGCCAAATGGTACCTTCAGGCCCCTCCCAAACCTACGCATTTTGGATCTCTCATACAACAGGCTGCAGGCACTCGAGCCCGACCTGTTCCATGGCCTTAGAAAGCTCACCAATTTGCATTTGCGCTACAACACTCTCAAATTTGTGCCAGTGCGTATTTTTCAAGACTGCAGGAGCATGCAGTTTCTGGACTTGGGATACAACCAACTACAGAGCCTGGCAAGGAATTCCTTTGCTGGTCTTTTCAAGTTGACTGAGTTGCATCTTGAGCACAATGAGTTGGTCAAAGTTAACCTAGCCCATTTTCCTCGTCTTATCTCTTTACGTACCCTTTACATGCACAACAATCATGCCACAATTGTTGTCAACACCCTGGAGTGGACCTGGCCTTTTTTAGAGAAGATTGACCTGTCAGCCAATGAAATCGAGTACATTGAGTCACATGTTTTTGAGAGTACTCCCAACCTGAAGGTGCTGATGCTTGACTCGAATCGCTTGGCTTCTTTGGACCAACGCATCCTGGATTCGTGGTCATCTCTGGACAGCATTACCCTGGCAGGCAATGACTGGGAGTGCAGCCGCAATGTGTGTGCCTTGGCCTCTTGGCTGAGTGCCTTCAGAGGCCAGCGTGACAGCTCCCTGCTGTGTTCAAGCCCCGACACTGCACAGGGTGAGGATGTGTTGGATGCAGTCTATGCTTTTCAGCTATGTGATTCGTCGGCAGAGGTAACCACAGCAGGCCTGTATGCATCAACAAGAGATCTGGCCAAGGGTGGCTCTGTGTTTCTGGGACCTTTTACCCCAAATCCGTATGAAGGTGAGGGTAGTGAGGTGGTCACAAGTTCTTATACTGTCACAGTGGGCCACGACGACCTGGAAAGCACCATGCAGATCCACAGGGTAGTGACTGGTACCATGGCACTCATCTTCTCCTTTCTCATCGGAGTCCTCATTCTGTACATGGCATGGAAGTGCTTTCCAGCTGGAATAAGGCAACTAAGGCAGTGCTTCAGCAGTCAGCGTCGTAAGCAGAAGCAAAAGCAAAGCATGCAGCAGATGGCTGCAATTTCTACACCGGAGTACTATGTTGACTATAAACCTAATCACATTGAGGGAGCTTTGGTTATCATTAATGAATACGGCTCTTGCACTTGCCAACAGCAACCTTCACGAGAATGTGAGGTGTGACTGTGCTTTTTGACTACATCTTTACCTGTGATTATGTGAATATACAGTAAACCCCTTTTTGGATACTAAAGAGGGGGAGATGTTGTAGAACAAAAGGGAATTATTTCATCTTTTGGACACTTTTTACACAGCGTTTCACTGTGATGTAGAGGGAGTATGCTTTACATGGCTGACTATGGTGGATTTATTGCTACTGCTCTCTACTGCTACTTTGAAATCAAAAAGCATAATGGGCACCTGGCAATGGGACGTGTTGATGCTCTGACGAAAATCAGAAAGGAATATGTTTTGTGTACTGGGAGCTTTTCTCTCACGGAAGGATATTTGAGCTTTAATGTGTCTTTCTATTTCAGAACATTTAAATATTGTTTAAAGATAAACTGGAGACAAACAAGATGAGAAAAAATAAGGAAAAGAAAATGAGCAAACCATTTGTATTATGGTGCATACAATATTTGAGGAGCATTTAAAATATTAAAAAACTGTTTAATTAAAAATGTAAAAATAAAAGTCTGTAAAATATGCTAAAAGAAGTGCAAGTGTGGAGAAATTGAAAAAAAAGATAATCTATTTCTTTTGTAAAGTACAAAAAATGTTTAAATAAATGAACCACTATTCACAGTACACTCATTTTGTATGTGAGAAGCCTGTCCCAGTGGAAGAACGACAATAGATGTAGTCTTTGTGCTCCTGGACAAGAGAGCCATGATTCTACAGTGTATCAAACCAAAAAAAAAGAGAGGAAAAAGAAATGGATGAAATACTGGGAAAAAATTAAAAATGAAAGAGGCAAACAGATATCTCCATTTCACCTCAAACTGCTTCAGCCGCATTTGTTGGTTTACCATTCATTGTCTTGTTATCGGCTTAGTTTCTTCCTCATTCCTTCACTGTGAACAGATTCAAAATAATCAATTTAAATTTTGTAAGCATGTTTTAATTTTATCACATCGCCGCTCGTGTTGCATTGAAGTAAAGAAAGCAGAAAGATCATATTCGAGACCGTTCACCGCCCTTTGGCTACAATAGAACAGAGTTGCAACATTTGGCCAATTTAAACACATAAATTCTTCAATCATTTAAACCATGCACATGTAGATAAAAATGTAATTCAAGTAGTGTCAGAACTCCTGAGGAGATTATCCACCAGCTTCAAGCAAAATTTGCACATGCGGTGTTTACCACTGTGTTTTCATGTGATATAAAATGTTTGTTGAATACAAGGCCATGCAGGCGTGTGTATGTGTGTGTAAATCTTCCTCTGGTCTTCACTGTGTAAATTAGTGCAAACTAAGAGATGTGGTGTTTCCTGGCTACTGTGAAATGAACAGTGTGCTGCGTGAAAGGAGGGGATGGGGGGTTTGGTTGATCACCACCACTGCAGAAAGAGGTAACAGACTGCTCTCTAGTGTGCATATTCTCATACTGTGGCTGCATCTTACATTCCGTTCACCATGTTCTGCAGACTCCTACGGCAGGGGCAGCGTAGATATACCGAATTTGCAAATGCTTTTCTGTGAAAACGATAATTTTGCATCATTCTGTGTTATTTTGAAATAAATTTAAAAAAGAAGATGTTTACGATTTGTAAGTCAGCAGGAATAAAGTGTTTAAGAAATCACTGACAATCATTACATGCTCAGTTTCAAAAAGACTACTTTCTTTACCTTGTTCAAGTTCCTAAAAACAAGCCTAAGCATAAATAGTAATCTTGTATTTCTCAAGAAAATGCATTTAAATGACCCCAAAAATGGCCATGTCACAGTGAAGAATGGTTTAGTCTGGTTTAAATTGGTGAAACATGTTATAGGTGATATAAAGCCTGGAGGTAAGATCAGCCTAATGAAGAGTGATGAGAACTGAAAGTCCCTCAGGCAATTACGTGTCTGAAAGTGGGGAGAAAAGAATTTGGCAGTAATTTAGGATAACCTTGAATAAAAAAAGATACTACTCATTCTGAAATAGAATATATGCAACAGAAAACCTTTGCAATTCGGAAACATCTTGACATTATTTGTTGAAATATCACCCAATTTCTTTAATGTTACAATAATGTTTAACTTAGCAGCCATCATAAACTTGTTTTCTTTACAATAAAATTAACTGTCCAAAAAGGTTCATGTTAGGGTCAAGGAGGGTTTGTTTAGTTTAACATTTTAGCGGCGCCACAAAGCCTGATAATAAGCTTAGCCTGAAGCAAAGAGGGTTTAATTTCCCCAAGTCAATAAAGTTTCTGAATGTTCGACAAAAAAATAATACTTTGGCAGTAATTTAGGATTACTTTACCTTAAATGTGAAACTGCTTATCATTACATTGAAAATATGTATGTGAAAATGTACTCATTTTAAAAAACTATTTTGACAATACTTTCACATTGTTCCAAAGAGAATTTTCAATTTATACAATAAATTTCCATTTCATAAAGATTCTAAGTAAAACAGATTAAACAAATGGTAAACCTGTGACAGGATTTTGTAAAAGTATTATAGAAATGTAACAAAATTCATTCTAGAGGGGCAAAAATATTAGCTAGACACGTATGGCAAACTAGATTTTCTGCCTTCTTTGACATCCAGTCAAAGTATTAATATTGAAAAGATGGAATAGCTCAGGTTATCTCAGCAGGTATGAGCACACACACAACCCTTCCTAGCATTGTTGAAAATTGATTATAATATAAAACTAACCTCAGCAAAGCAAGTTATAGTAATAATTACTATCAAACCAGTTAGGTGAAATTTACTGGTCAAACCTGATGTACAGTGTCCACAATGTTGCATGGTAATGTTTTTAGTAAGTAAAAAAGTTGATTAACTTCGTTGAACACATTTATTGTCGGTATGAGGTACTAAAGAAGCAAAAGCACCTCTCTCTGCAATTTTTTTGCCGTGAGCCATGCTTTTCGAGAACAATAATGGCTCAAAGTTGCCATGTGGGAATTTATGATCCATTTCATATTTATGGTAGCAAAGGTGTTCCACTTTAAGACTCAACATGGCTGTTAATCATGTCTTGTCAGATCATGAGAATGCAAATGACTGCTGTAGGAATCATGACGAGGACTGAGATTTATTTCATCCTCACATGCTGTCAAGAATTTCAGCCCTGTTGAAACAGGCTGAAACAGGCCCTTAAACATGCAACTGCAGGGTAAATTTGAGGCTGAGGCCTCATTTATATAAATATTAGATGATACCCGACATCGAGGGCTGGGACTGGTATGGCTATTGATTTCATTTCACTCTTTTCTTAAACAAGCAAGCAGGGCGAAAGGTGATCGAGAATGGCTTTGAATATTTTAATAGCTTTGAGTCTTTGGGGTCGACATTAAACTACTTTGGAATTCTTTCTATCTCTGCTCACCTTTACCTCTTGTCTCTTTTCACTCTCTGTGTTTGCAAGGTGGACCGAATAAGGAGAAAAACATCAATTTATCTAACTGACAACAGATCAAATCTCTGCTTGACCCGAGCTTGAGGTGATGATTCCCAGAAGGGAGATAGGTGCTCTCAGACAGCATCCATTATAAATGTCTTGATTGATGATCCTCGGTAAAAATCAATACAGATGAGTGGTAACCAAAAGGATCACAGTGGCAATAATGTGTTCAACCCTCCTTTATATTTTCACAACTAAATAATTTGTAATACGGAAACCCTCCAGTAGTTTGAGCAATAATAAATGTTTCACATTCCAACTGCATGATACAAGCACTAATGAGGTTGTGATTTATTTTTTACAAGTTGTGTTGTTTTGCTTAAAGGTAGTATACGAGGGGAGCAGAACACGTCAGAAGTGCAGCTGTTTTAATGTGCTAAATAATATTCAGCCCACATGCTAACAAATGCCAAGTCATTGTTTTGTGTGCAAAAATGTAAGTTTGAAATGACAGACACAGTCATGATTCTTCAACAACAGATATTCATTCAGGTAAAGTCTGTCAATAACTCCACCTTTAATGTCAATAAAGGTAGAGTTATGTCAAACTATGAGGTGGTTTTGTTTGTACAAAGAGTAAAGAATTCAATGGATTTCAATTTATCTATAAAGGTACAGTTAACAGCATTAAAAATTTGCATTTTTAACTTTTCAACAGTTAACAGTCACCCATCAGGTAAATTTAAGACAAAATGATGATAGAGTAGATATTGCTGCATTATTTTTAGCATATTACATTAGCAGTATTTAGTTAATCCTTCCTGTTATCTGCTGAAAACCCTGTTCTCTCTTTCTTTATTGCAGCCTGATTGAACCAGAGACAAGTCTCCTCTCTTTTTAAATAGCTTTCAGCAGATTTTGAGCTTCCCTTAAGTAAATTTTTAAGCAGCTTTCTGGTTCTGGGAGACATTTTTGAATAGTCTTCCTGCAGTAACAACTTCCATATTGATGAGTGCTGCCATTACTTTTACTTGGTAGCATTTAAGTTTATATTATTTAATGATGAAAAATATTCAAATTTGTTTTGCCTTTCCAATCAGTTGGTCAAGGTGAAAAGCACCCAGTCCCAGTCACTAGGTGATTAACTGGTGCATTACCAGCAAAGAGCTCTTGTGTGTGTACTGTGACGGTATGTGTGAACGGTTAAGCTGCACCATCAAACAGAACCTGCAAACTCAAACTGTATGGAGAGCTGCCAACTGCATTATCTATAAACACGTTAGCCCCACAATCAATCAGCAAGCGCAGCAGTCGGAGCTGTCAGACTCTTGTGCCTTGTTGAGAACAGAGCAAACCAGGTTTCAAATTGCAAAAACAAAGCCAGAACGTAGAGAACACAAAAGGTGATGCCTTCACTTTTGTGTCAGAGTGTCAGCACTAAGTCCCTAAACAGCAGTGTCAGTGATAAAATGTCAATCTGCACATCTTCAGGAAACGACTTGCATTTCGATTACAGCAAGAAAGCCCTTAGAGATGCAAGCAGATCCTTAAAAAATAAATTAACCCGGCTTCCTGTGAGAGGTATTGATCAGGCAACATTCTGCTTTCTCATTGCGACTGGGACCGTTGCGGCATAATAAACACTTAACACCCCCTCATAACTGGATGGAGAGCTAAATCATGGGTGGCAGCATGTACCGCAGTGGGTTGTAAGAAGCTGATGATGACTAACGACAGAGTGGAGGCGGCTTTCCTCAGCTTCTTTTTTACAGGTGGGGTTTGAAGGATCAATATCTTAATCATTATCAACATTCTCTTTAAAATACAAAATCTCTCTCTCTTACCCATTCCCTTTTTTGTGTGTTTTTTTTTTTTTTTGTCAGATCCTGATTGCTAACAATGTCACATAATCCACTAACACAATCATGGTATTTATATAACCTACATACAAACTGGGGATTAATTAAAACATGGCATACCCAGGGACTTTTACATTTAGATGCAGAAATGAAGCATAGATGTGTAACACACAGTCAAAAAAGCAAGTTAACAGAAAAAAAATGACAATGGTCCAGTTGAGCAGTGTAATTATATTCATTACATAGACTAACTCTCCAGGCAGCCTATAGGTCTTGCTTCCCACTGCTTCATTTACATGCACCACGCAGATCGAATGGTGAATTAATAACAATGACTCAGGAGTCATTATTCTAACACAAATACAGAACTGTAGGAAAAGAAAGTCGTTGTTGCTAAATATGAAACTTGATAGGAAGTGGAGTTAAGGTTATCTGTTGAATATTTAGATAGGCAGTGGCTAAGTTTATTACTATAATTGTTTTTTCCTGTAGAAATTCAAATGCTTTGGCTGGATTAGCCTGTACTGATGAGCTGCCTTTTAACATTACCATCGGGGTGAGTGGGTGAGATAATACACAGGCTAACAACAGCTGGGTCTGCATCTGGGGCTTCATGTAACCTGTATAAGAGCAGATGTGGGTCAGTGCCTTATATTCAGCGCATTAGCGTGGCTGAACGACAAAGCTTTATCTCTGGCAGGACACAGGATTTTCTACTCATTTATCATTGTTACTCATACCTTTGGTGAAAAACCCAGCAAAGCTGATTGGATATTGAACAAATCTAAGACAATAAAGGCTAAACATGTCAACATCTCATACACATGAACTGATGTGGTTTCTTAATCCATGTTTGTTGCAGACAGCAGAGGTTTTAAAAATTGTTGCTGCTGCAGACATGTGACACACAAGATACTGGTATCAAGAGTACTCTGATAATACTGTAACATAAAGACTTAATCAACTACATTAATATTTCTAACTGCACTAATGGTTGTGATAACTAAAATATTTTTTAGGCAAGCTTAAAACACAGGGTTATCTTCCAATAGAAATGGCTTATAGGGAGATTATTTTGGCAGAGCTTAACAGAATGGTTGGGCCAAAAAATGTGAAAAAATAAAGTATCTTCAAATAGTATCAATGTTGATTAAATTACATTATGTTGAAAACATACAGTCAAGCAGAAAAATATAGAAAGCAGCCAAGAAAGTCATTTTAAACATGGTGGTTTCCAATTGATGAACACATATCCTTGGTCTGAACTATTTATGTCAGCTGTTCTTAACTAACTACAGTATGTCCAGCTTTGCTTGGAGTGTCGCATAATTTCAAAAGATGTAAAAAATTGCTAAATGTTTATGAACTTGCATGGTAAGCAAGTTTATGTCAATAAAAATATCTTCCAACACTTAATTTATTGACAGAAGTTAGCTCAAAAAGTCAAACTCATGTATGGACAGAGGCATTTCTATTTCTCCTCCTGAAACTCTTGAATGAACTTTGCTTCTCGACCAAATATGATTATCCTTGAACTTCATGCCCTTTCTTCTACCACATTGTTACCTTCCACTCAACTTCCCATGAGTGTAGTTGAATACAGCTCTTTGTATACATCCAGTCTCCTTAGCAATGACCTTTCATGGATGACTCTGTTTTTGAGGGTCTGCTGGACAACTGTCAAGTCAGCATTTTCCCCTTCGAATGAGTAGGACATACTATTTATGCAAAATTCAAATTTTCTGAGAAACTGAGTTTTGAATTGGTGAAAACTACATTCATTAAAATTTACAGAAATAAAGACTAATCAAATATGGTGTTTATGAACCTGCATATTTCATATTTTGAATTAATGAAATAAATTCTCTCTACTGGGCTATCGCTATTGGACAAGAGATAGGATACACCCTGGGTAGATCACCCGTCTATTGCAGGACACAAAACATCATACACACACTCATTCCTAAGAGTCTAATTTAGAGTGACCAATTAACCGAACTAATGAACTGTTTGATGATATTGTTATTTTTTGGAAGGCACCTCTAATTTTATCTACAGCTGTTTCATCTGAAAGATAAAGCCTTTGGAACAACATAGTGCAACAGTAAATTTGAATAACATTACACACGATCCTCAGTGATGTGATCCTCAACAAGATGTGATCTTTAAGGAACCAGAAGCTGAAACTATCTTGGCACCTAAGGTGAAATGTGTCTTAATTTGAATAACTTACTAATAAAATAAAATGATCATAATAAAATTTCTAACTGTTAATAAAAAAGCAAAAGCTTACCCACAGCTAAGCAGCAATAAAAATGCTTCTAAAATTGATATTTCAAAGGAAACTAACTTTAGATTTCTAAAGCTAGACAATAGCATCTCAATGTTCACAGAGCAAAATCGATCGGAATATTGCTTATGCAGCCAAACTAAATGTAATTTAAGACTTTATGGGGTATTCTAAAGCGCTAAACACTAGAAAACCAGACTTATTCTGGTTCCTAACAACCTGTTTGATTTTAACACCTAAAGTCTGTGGTTTAGCTATTTCAGGAAAATCTCAAATGTCAACTTCATCATGTGAGCATTTGCCCGACAACATAGTGCAGAGGCACATATATTATGTCACACATTAGGAAATTGTGACTTTGTAAGGTATGCCTGATATTTCCCTTTGTTTATTGGTGACTTGTTGGAATATTTAAGTCAAATTCTTTTTTGAATGCCAATTTTATTTGCTTTCGTCCAAGAGTACTGTGTGTAACGTTTTTGTGAATGCAATCAATCTGTCACTGGTAAGCTTAGAAAGAGGCTATCAAATATAAAAATTCATGAACAACCATTTTTGCTTTCACTGGTGGCCTTTTAAACAAAGGATCCCTTTCCCTTCTCAGATGTCTGCCAATCTACGAAATATCAAAGTTATGCACTAAAATAGTCGCAGAAACAAGAGCATTATGATGAATAATTCATATTCAGATCATCCAGAGTAAACTTCAGATAAGATTTCAAAGGTTGTTGCATCCAAGAGGGCTTGATTTGGAATTCAAAGTTAACACAGGTTAAGGAAAGTAAAAATAGGCAACATTTATCATTTCCCATTTATCTGATCTGTGTCAGAATGAATAAAAGCTATTCCAGCAGCTCTTCTTGCTCCCTCTTTCTTCCCTATCTTTGAGGCCAGATTGGCATCTCTCCAGTAGCCTATGAGATTGGCTGCATAAATGGAATTGCCCTATTCGCCAAGTGTCAGCTGATGAAAAAAAGGGGGGAGGACTGTGCACACTGTTTACAAAATCGCCAGGTTGAAATGCACCCAAGGTGCAACAGGTACTTAAGATGCAATTCCAGAAAGCATTGTTACTGGGACAGCCTAGGCCCAGGAGCTAATCCAGCCCAGAGGCTTTGCCAAAAACACAAGAGATAGACTTACCTGTAATAATCCAGGCAGAGCAGAGGGCCAAAACATCCAACAAGAATGCCAAAGAGAAAGAGAGAGAGAGAAAAAAGATAGCTTGTTAATCCAAACCCTCCATTTCAAATTTTAACAACACTACTGGTCTGTTAACATATCCTTAGGTTGACAACATAAATAAAACATTCATTTTGTTAACGATAACAGTCATAAATGGGCGATACATGGAGCAAATGTTGCAGTGAGATTAGACAAACTACAAAAGAGGGTTTGCACTATGCACACAAGAGAGGCATGAGAGCTACAATTATACTGACTATGTCATAATTGTGGCAGCTATTGTACTCAGTTGCAAAAAAATAAAAGACCAGAATGACACTTTATGGAGAAACTGAGCTAACAAACAGCTATTTGTTAGTGGTTAAAAAAAGGCATCCAATTCTGCCACACAAGCAGTAAAAAGAAATCTATCCAAGTTTATAACGCTCCCATGATTCTGTGCAGTCTAACTGCATTGAACAAATGGAAATAAAAGCTTGATCATTTATCACTGTCGCAGGAAACTAGTTAGCACTGGAAACTGAAACAGGACAGACGCTAGAATGCTTTATTGAAACTTCTTTTACTGCTCTCTGTATACAGAAACACATCTCTGATTTTTAGGTGGCCTATTTGAACGAAGTGAATGGTGTGAATTTTAACAATCTCAAACATACAAAGCTGCTAATTACAGCATGCATATGAAGCATCGAAGCTGCATAGACAACCCAGTAAAAATCATATATCTAAGGAGTTTAATAAGAAATGAAAAAAAACCTGTTCTTACACATTATAGTGCTGTCAAAACAAAGGTGACATTTGTTTTTTTGCATAATAAATGTTATCACTCGTATATTCTGTTTGACATTTGTGTGAAAGATTGACACAATTAGTATGCAGAGGCATAATGAACACAACACCTTCATAATCTTGCAAAAAGCAACACATTGTTAAAGTTCAGATTTAAGCTGTCATCACAACTATTCCACCTAGGAAAATTTAATCGCTAAAAGGAAATAGAAACCAAATTGTATATAAAATAATGTACTTGTGTGGAGGTTTCTGAAATATACTGGAATTAAGTCAAAGATATGTAAAAATGTCATCAGAATACAAACATATTTTTAGTAAAAAGCATTGATTTTTATGTGTAAAAACTCTGCAGCTTCTGCTATGTAAGTCCATTGCCAGGATATTCATATAGTGAATCTAAAAACAGCTTTTAGATGACTGCTAATTAGATATTTCAGGAGTCTGCCCATAATGCCAGTCATCTGTGAATGTGTAAACTGGAACATCATGTCTGTTTGCCATGAGGGAAAGAAAACCTGCTTCAGAAAACAAATAGGGCAATCTATTTTACAATTTAAATAGTTTTTTTTTTTAAATATATATTTTATGAGATCAGTACTATTGTGTGCCATTTTTCCTTTTTTTCTATTCAAGAACTGTGTGAATTTTTGTTCTATTCAGTGCTTTAAAATAATGGCAAAAGGACATGGGGGGTTTATTGTCAGAGACAAATGACCATCAAATTTAACAGGTCAAAACTTGGACCATCCTTAAAAATGGGATATTTATGAAAATTATCATTTCCAAAATTGAGCTTGTCAGTATATTAAAAACTCAGACAACCAACAAAGACAAAGAAACAGGCATAAGAAGGCAACCTCTAGAGAGGCTTCTAAGTTACATACAAAGAGATTCGAAAATTAATCATTAACAGCTTCTCCTGTGTTTCCAGAAATTTACCAGAAAATCGGTCAAATTTAAAACTGGCCTAAATTTGACAGCTTTTCTTGGAAGATGAAAATTATTTTGACAAAATGATAAGACAGAATTTCTGTTATGACAGTACTGACAGCATCAAATTACATTTTGTCCCAGTTTGTAAAGCCCTGGTTTCTTGTAAAAATGTATATTTGCCTACTTTTTGGTTCAAAGAAAACAGCCTTATGGGGCATTATGATCCACCATGTTGATAAACTTGTGATTATGATTGACAAGATAAGTGAAGCTGTCTCATATTTATACGACAGCTTCACTTAAAAGATCAAAGGTTGGTCAAGGATCTTTCTCAAGATCAGACACAAGAACCAATTCATTTTTAAAACAATGCTAAAAAACCCGATGACATCTAGATGGCATACTGAAGCAAAAATGACAAAGCAAAACTCCAGATGCACTTGTTAATTTCATCTTCAACATCAAAGATTGATTCCCGAGACCATATTTCATTTCTTAATATCATTATAGTAATTACACAATGTATGTCACAATTTAAAATTTAATAAAAAATAATTTCACTTTCATAAGCTACAAAATATCAAGCTGCAGCTTATCATTTTTGTAAGCAGTTGGTTGATTATTTCATCATTGATTGAATCACAAACTCTATACAGGAAAAGGACATCAAGTGCAGAATTTGTAAAGAAAAACAAAAATTTAAATAAAAAATATAGAATAATCAAAGAACAGGCTGCATCTTACACAACAGCAACTGAGAAAAATAAGACAATTAAATAAAACAAGTCAATAATCTAATTTCTTAAACTATATACTCTGCTTCAACTTGCAACTCCCTGTGGCAATAACATGCCACATATTTATTAATGTAATCATGTTAACTTGTCAGGATTGGATCTTCAAGAATGTCAGACAGCAGGAAATGCAGCTGGCATAAGCAACACAAGTTAGCTTGTTGCTAACGAATTTAAAATGAAGGAAGTGTCAAGTGGCTGGGATGAGTGGCATCCATGTGAGCAATGAATAAAGATAGGAACATTTTCACAGATCAGACCAGAGACGACCACATCAAGTGTGATCTAAGACATTTCTTGGCATGACATTTTGATTAGAAAACATTTATTTGTGGGAGTTTGTAGATTTTACAGGATTTTTACACCAGGAGTGAGTAAAATATATAGGTGTTCACTTACTAAGCAAAAGTTTACTCAGATCGACAGATGAACTGTGGGTGTACAGGGAATAAAAAGTACTGGCTACTTTTACTGTAAAGTAGCCGGTACAGTAAAGAAAAAACTTTTAAAAAAATACAATTCAGTGTGAAAGTGTAAGAATCTGGTGACATTTGAAGGAAAGAAAATAAAGCACATTCAGAAATAGCATGACAATCTCAAGGTAGGGTTCCCATTTAGCTACTGTTATGCAGGAAATTATATGTTACAGATGGTATTTATACTCATGGATATAATAAACTAACCCTAACTTTGCATCGATGCAATAGTAATGACTGGCTTTTACAAAATTAAACAGGCAAATGCATTTAAAGGTAAAACAAACATTCATTCATGTGGTATAACTAGGACATCGGGGTTCTTCGAATACTTTCAGTGTTTGCTTCATGTTATTTTCATTATGTAAGAATTTGTGCTAGATAAGAAAGGCAGAGTAACGCTGTCTCTCTACAGATCTGCCTCATTCTCACACTATAAAATCATGAAATATCAACTTCAGAAACATTATTACAATCAGTCTCATCATCAAAATGGTTGCTCCAAGCCCCTGCTGCAGGGCTTAACGACAGTGTATTGAGAATGAAAAGGCACATTAAAATGGGTTGAAGCATGCAATCCCCCAAAAACGGCTTTTGCTGCACTCTGCATGCATCAAGGACGTGCAACAGTAAGGTCGGGATCATACACCGCCAGAATACTGAATAAGAGAAGCTCGTGTGGTAGTTTTTCCTAATTTTATACTGAAAAGTGTAACAAAGCATTGGATGTAATTGTTTTTATTGTTATTACCAGTGCCCTGCGACAGACTGGCGACCTGTCCAGGGCGTACCCCGCCTCCCGCCTGGAACGTAGCTGGAGATGGGCACCAGCAACCCTCCTGACCCCATTAGGGACAAGGGTGAACAGCCGATGGATGGATGGATGTTATTACCAGTATAATTTCAAGATAACAACTGTCAGGAATGAACAATCTGCAAACCAAACAAATCCAAATAGGACAGACTGACATAGTGACACCTGCAGTATACTGCAGGATATACAAAATAGGTTGGGATTTGTTCTGCAGAGAAAAATAAGTTCCTCTGCTCTGCCTTTATTTAGTGAGGGTTGCACAGATTGAGATCCTGGAAGCATCTTTAAGCTGTTGCTGTGCAACCACAAAGTCAGCTGCAGTCCAGGGAATGTTCATCTAACGGTAGCCATAAAAAAGGGGAAAAAAGATCAATGCCATTCGTTTTTTTTTTTTCACTGCTCCCTCTACATTAGTCGCCGTGGTGCAGAAGAGAAAAACAGATGTTCTCTGTCTTCATGCCTTTTTATATTCCTTTTACTGTCGGTTTGTTTTTTTAAAATTATTATTTTAGGTGCTAGGGGTGTGAAAACACGCAAAGATGTAAGGTGTTCTTGGTAATTAAATGTGTGGTACATAAATGCTAGTTTATCTTGCAAGTAAGGCGCCGTGTGTGATCACTTAACGGCAGGAACCATAATATTAAAATTAAAGCAATTCCAGTCTAATATTTACATAACATATTCGTGCACCCTTTGAATCCTGAATACAAAACTCATAACAACGAATTTGTCTAAATTATGAATTTGACTACATACAACCTAAGGCCAAGCTGCATTTCAGTGTGACCCTTCAGAGTGAGTCAAAAGAAAGCAGAGAACAAACCACCTTTTTTTTTTTTTTTTTGTGCAATTTCACATGCATGCAGGCTTCAGGCAAGTGTTAAGTTTTCCTTCACTGTAAGCATTTGGGACTGGAGAGTGGGAGTTGTTGTCTTAAAGCTGGCACTAATGAAACCCATGGGCTTGTGATGACAATAGAACGATGTGTGATGCAGAAGAACTTAGTCGAGTCTGTGATCTGCGTTTGGTATTGCTTGTTTTATCATATGGGAAGATGAATTTGGAGACTCCTATTAGATAGAAAAGAATAAATAAATAATATTAATCTAAGGGTTTAAAAGTATTATATTAAAAATATACATCAGTTTATATGTGGTCTACTCTAACCTTTAAACATTTTGTCTTAAATGTCTGAATTTACCATGACATTTTGAATATCATTCGCTATTTTTTAAAGAGCTTATTAAATTTATGTTCTTCAAAGCCTGTGACATCATCTAACAAAGTTTTGTCATTAGACATGGACTACTTTGCAAATCTTACAATTTCAGAGTACAAATACCATGGTTTAAAATATCATAGGGTTTCTACAAAAAAAAAAAAATGTAATCGAAAATGTATAAAATGATGAGATTGATTTTATTTCTCACAGGAAAAGAAAATGCAGTTTCTGCTGGTAAAAATAATCCTGAATATCGCCCAAACTTTAGTCGACATTTTCCCAACCGAGATTCTTCAGTCCAACGAGTGACGATGGGTGATATATTTGAGTAGATGATGTTTGGACTATTTTTTTGGGTGAAACAATGTAAACATGCCCAAACTGATTTGCCACTGTTCTGCAACCTTTGAATGCATCCCCACTCCAACACATCTGAATCAAATAACTGATTAGTCCAGGCCTTTAAAACATTGCTGACATGTTATGGATGTAATTCAATGTTTTGATTCAGGGATATTGTAGCAGAGATGTGTCCAAACGTTGCAGGACAGTGACACTCAAGGGTTAAAGTTGCAGACCCCTGATGTACAGTACATATTGAACATGCATATTTCAATTTTCTAAAGCTGATGGTATAAAGCTTTGTAAGCTTTATACTTTTTCCTTTGTATATTTTATACTTAATGAAGGATGAGTAAGAAATAACTCCTTTGTTCTTACAAGGACATCACATCATCTCAAGCTTAACTGCAAGATTTACATGTGACAGAGAGAACAACCAAGACTGAAAGAGGGTTAAAGGTTTGGAGCACAGGAAGTTGACAATGCCAAAACCAAATCCAACCAGATGGTCCCCAGAACAAGCGTTGCCTAGAGCAATATACCCACCCCCTCACCCCATTTTATTGTACATTGTCGCTTTAATGAACTGCAAACATTCCTTCCTTAATCTGCAAATTATTACAGATGAATCTGAAAACATCTGTGTTTTCCACAGCTGTGTTATGCTATTTATGCCCTTACATTGCAAATATGCAATAAAAACAATTCTGTTTAAATGAAGACATATACCGTGTTCCAAATTATTATGAAAATTGGATTTAAGTGTCATAAAGATAACATTTTTTGTTGTGCTATTAAATTTATAGATGGTATTGTGTGTCAGGGCTCTTTGAATCATTATAATTAATTTCAAAGAGCTGGGTTGATTAGTTTGTCTGGTGAGCTCAATAAAAGGAAATCTACTTCAGAAGGATGTTCCACATTATTAAGCAGGCCACAAGTTTCAAGAAATACGGGAAAGAGAAAGGATCTTTCTGCTGACGAAAATCATCAGATAGTGTAGTGCCGTATGACAAGGTATGAAAACATTAGATATTTAACGAAAACTGAAGCGTTATCGTACTGTGAAGAGATTTGTGGCTGATTCAGAACAAAGATGGGTTTGTACAGATAAAGGCATAATGAGGAAGATTTCTGTTAGACAAATTAATTGGATTAAGAGAGCAGCTGTTAAAATGCCCTTATAAAGCAGCAAGCAGTTATTTGAAGCTGCTGGTGCCTCTGGAACCTCAAGGTGGAGGATCCTCCAGAGGCTTGCGGTGCATGAACCTACTATTCGGCCCCTAACCAGAGCTTACAAGCAGAAACGGTGGCAGTGGGCCCAGCCATACATGAAGATTAATTTTCAAACAGACTTGTTCACTGATGTCTGCTGTGCAACCCTGGATGGTCAGATGGACTCAGTAGTGGATTGGTGCTGGATGGCCACCACTTCCCAACACGGCTGTGACGTCAGCAAGGAGGTGGTGGAGTCATTTTTTGGGCCAAAATCATGGGGAGAGAATCATTGGTCGGCCCCTTCAGAGGTCCTGAAGGTGTAAAAATGACCTCAGCAAAGTATATGGACTTTCTGACGGATCACTTTCTTTCATGGTTCAAAAAGAAGAGCCGTACCTTCCGTACGTCCCACAGACACAATGGCTTCTAAAAACCTACTGAAAAAAGACAAAAGAACCAAGCTTTGAAACAAACCATTCCCAGTCACTCAATTATTCTGATATTTAACCACCAGTGTAACTCTTACACCATCAGCAATGTAGCTAAATGTATTGAACTTGAAAAAATTAAGCAACACCATCTTAGCTGACATAGTATATGAATATGAATAGGATTTCCGTAGCAAAATCATCTTCATGCATGACAATGCACCATCTCATGTTGCAAGGAATACCACTGTATCATTGACTGCTATGGGCATAAAAGGGGAGAAACTCATGGTGTGGTCACCATCCTCCTCTGACCTCTGACCTCAACCCTATTGAGAACCTTTGGAGTTTCCTCAAGCAGAAGATCTGAATGCAGTTCATATCAAAACAGCAGCTCTGGGAAGGTATTCTGACATCCTGCAAAGAAATTCAAGCAGAAACTTTCCACAAACTCAGAAGTTCAATGGATGGAAGAATTGTGCAGGTGATATCAAAGAAGGTCCTATGTTAACATGTAACTCAGTCTGTTAAGATGTTTTTGATTGAAATAGCTTTTGATTTTAGTTCATGTGACCACATTCAAAGAATGACCGTTTGCAGTTCTTTATAATCCATAAAATGTTTAGAAAATCTGCTGTGCATAATAATTTAGAACAGAGCATTTTGAGTTTTATTTTACTTTGCTATACTGTTCTCATGGGGGGCTTTGTTCAGTAAAATTTGATTTACACTGTAATAGTCAAGACTTGAAAATTGTACTGATCATCATTTACATTGACCATTTAAGAAGATCTGAGAAACTATCACTTGCATAATAATTTGGAACACGGTGTAGTTGTTTCAGATTTATAAAGCCATAAATAAAAAATTTTTAATAGTTAAAAAGAAATCTTGTTATTTTATTGTATGTGTTACTTGTGCATATATTTATCATTTAAAGGTGAATGTGGTGAATGGGAAAGGCATATTGAACTATCCTGAACAAATTGTTTTTATTTCCTGGAATGAAGCAAAGCACAAAGTAATCAGTGAGCAACCTTTTTTACCCCACTCTCAAAAGCCCACACACTAACACATCCCACACTCGCAGATATACTGAGAGCAAAATCTGGGCCTGTTACTGGCCACAGCGTGGCAGACTCATCAATCAATCACTAATTAATGGTAGGGCCATCTCCCTGAAACAAGCAGCCCTGCAGTCACACAGACACACAGATACAGAATCCTGTCATCATAGACACACAATGCAGAGCAAAACCCTAAAAGCCATTTCATTAAACTGAGCCATGATTCAATAGCTGTAATCATTTACTAAATGGTTACTGAAAAAATGATACGCAATGACAAAAATCCTATAATTCTGCTCTACAGCAGCACTAAAAAGACCAATGAGTGCAGAAATCATACAAACAAAATCACTTGGTACTAGTAAAAAAACAAAACAAAAACAAAAAAAGCTTAGTGCATGTCTGCCTTTTGGGAACATTTTAAAACATGGAGCCATTTTATCCATTAAACAAGGAAACAAACAAATGTCCATGTGACAAATGGTCTTTATGGAGAGTCCTGGCATGCACATTTTAGTCTATAACAGCTATAAGGGTCTCAGAGGGCGAGTGGTAAGAAGGGATATGCTCTCCAGTCATTGTTGTTTGAGAGGCCACTGAGCCTCTTGATCCCTGGGTAATCTCCAGCTATCCGCCTGAGTTATCACCTCTTCTGATTTAGGTCACCCTGGCTGCTTTCGGTTTTTAGGTTGTTCACCATCCCCCACACAGACCAGGCTCACAAAATCCTATGCAACGGGCCAAGACCAGAAACAGATGGAGTTGCGGATATCAACCACTTTAAACTGATTCTACAGTCAGAAGGGAAAAAAAGAAGTTGAGGACACAAACACGCAAATACTGAGCACAGTTTCCTTCAGTTTGGAAAGTTTTTTTTAACAGTTCTGGTTGCATATGACTTAGAGATAATTAAATGTCTAATCTAATAATGCCTTTATTAGATTAGACATTTAATTATTAGCCAGATATACCTGGCTACATTAGCCAGGTATACCTAACAAAATGACTAGTGAATGTAAATTAATTCTGTTCAGATCTGAGCAAACGTTGCTATTGCTCTTCACCCCCTTCTCTAAAAAACAAAAAAACTACAGAAAAAGTAAAACATGACTCTCTTGTCTCATATCACCTTATAGCCTACACTTCTAGTCTGTGTGACTAACAGCTTGCTCCATGGCCCTAGAGGAAGACTAATATCCTGTCCTCTTTCACAGTAATGAAAAATATACACCGGGTATGAAATAAATGTGGATAAAGGGCAGGCAGCACATAGGCCTGACCAGGGTGTAGTATGAGATAATATTTAACATTCTGTTTTGAGCAGCACTGATGCTGCTAAAATTTAAAGCAAAGCATTTTATTTTAATGTGACAAAGTAGAACCATATTAAACACTAACCTAATAAAAAAGGTTATCTTAACTACTGAAACCCAACAATTTTTTTACTAATAAGACACTTCCACAACCAAATCTGATGAGGCATCTACAAGTACTTTAGTGTTTGGTCCATGACATCGAGAAATGGCTTGATACATAAAAATCTATCGAGTTACCAATATGCAACAATTCACTTAACCAGAATTAAAATGAAAGAATTGTTCATGAGTGCAAAAGAGGAGTTCATATCTTTTTTTTTTCTCTTTTATAAAGCAGCCTACACATTTTGTGCATATTTTACTCAAAACTGAAGAACAAAACCAGCAACAGTTTGGAGCATTGAGAGTAAACGCCACCATTCATACAAATGGAAGCTGCAGACCCTTTGGGTGAAAAACATTCTCTCGCCCTGGGCTTCATTCCTGAACTTCTCATCCTTTTGTCATAGAAAACAGTGTGTTTACTGTTATATTCCATTATATAATACTTCACTTGTCATGATTTAGTCAGCATACCAGCCTCACTGCTACATGGAGTCACTGTTTGAGGAAAATATCAGTCAAAGTTAAAAAGATGGTGACCAAACTACAGTTTGCACATCTGTCGAGTTCACAACACTGCAAGTAGAGATTAGTGTCCTAAATTGCTATGGGAAGATTTATTTATGCATTTAGGGGGAAACCACCCATACTTGTGTATATTTATGTGAATTTCTGTCAGGGCAGAAAACCAAGAAAAGGGATATTATATACTGCATAATACATTTCTGTATTCAGCAAAAACAATGGAAAAACAATGTGTAAAATCCTGCAGTTAATAATAACTTGTATGAGCAATCAGACAAATTCTGCCTCACTTTCAGAGGTTAATGAAGATAACTCATATCCAGTTACTTGTAAAATTATCAATACCCTTTGACATTTCCTTACACTTTGTGACATTTCAACCACAAACGCCAATCTGGCCAATATATTTTACTTTACTTTATGATATACTAATAAAAGCAGAGCATTATTATGGTGTCTTACACAAAAACAAAATGTTACAAAGGAGCCATGCCTGGTGTGCAAGCTAGGTCTGGGCTTTTGCCAAAATGTCCTCCATCAACTTTTTACTTGCTCAACAATAACTTGGACTCACCTTTGATATTTTCTCAATATTACTATTTTTATTTGCATAGTGAATTAGGTCCTGAGACCAAACATATACTCAGCACAAAAGATTGCCAAGAACAGAACCCAATTAAGCATAATGCTAAAGAATCGGGATTTATATCATAAAACTGTAACTGATTTGGAATAGCAATACTTCCCATCATGAATAAGCTAATAAAAGAGAACTCCCTTCAAAGCATTTTGTCCTGACTATTACTTCGCATACATATGTAAATTTGTGAAAGGAAGAAGATCATGAAACTCCTACAAAGGTCAAGCAGGTCAAATGATTACTGGCATGACTTGCACTGTTTAAAGTGCAAATGACCAAACAAAAAGGATGATTAAGTGAGGAAAGCTTTGCTGTGAAACTCAAAGGAATTAGCTGCCAAAGAAAATGAGCTGACGCCATGTCATCAGCACACATGAAATATGCAAATGGACGTTCATTATGGTTCAATAGCGGAGAAGCTGACTAGCAATTCACACTATGTGAACAGCCATCAAACTATTGTGGGCATAATTTATTGAAAAGTTTAGAGTTCCTGACTGTCCCACAGACACAATGGCTTCTAAAAACCTACTGAAAAAAGACAAAAGAACCAAGCTTTGAAACAAACCATTCCCAGTCACTCAATTATTCTGATATTTATCCACCAGCAATGTAGCTAAACGTATTGAACTTGAAAAAATTAAGCAACACCATCTAAATAATTTCCCTGCTGGGATGAATAAAGTAATTCTTCTTCTTCTAGCTGACATAGTATTTGAATATGAATAGGATTTTTCTGCACCTCTGAAAACAAAAAGCACAAAGGTAACTTTGGAAATGTATGTTCCCATATCAAATGTAAATTGACAATGTTAATAATACAAGAACCAAACTACAGCAATAAGACAAATCATTGGATGTAAAAGTCCTTATGGCATATTGTCGATATTAACTTACAGTGAACTTGTAAATAGTTCACTGTATATGTCCATGTCAGAAAAACTACAATACATCCTTCTTTCTATTTCATGGGAAATTACAAAAACCAAAAGGTTCTATTAGCATATGTACTTATACATAACAGATTAAAATGGAGCAATCGAATGGGATCAAATGAATGAATAAATAAATATTAATGGTCTCGTAACAAATGGTCCATCATGGCAAATACAGAAGCAAAGGAAAAAGCAAATAAAAACATGGGGCTAGAAAAAGTGCTTTAATAATGAAAATAAAAAGTGACATTAACAAATGATAATTGTTGTCTAAACATCCGTTGAGGTTGAGGAAAAAAGGATTCTGAGACAGATGGAAACCCATCTGAGCAAAGCCACAAATGAAAACAGCCATCAATCAAAGCGTGTGTTTTTTATGTAGATGAGCTGTAATGTTGATGTTAGCGTCCCTTTACATGCATCACTGGGAAAACAATCTCAAAGTAAGAAAACATAGGATCTATCAAAAGGCAGGTTTTGAGGTAAAGCTACAGTGAGAGTACAGATGGCGTTGTCTCTGTAAATTCCAAAACAATTTCCACATTCACTTCTGCTTTTACATTTAGTCAAGAAATCTTCAATGTTTGCAATATTTTACTATCTAATATTTCAGCATCCATGGGGACTGCTAGATTAGCTCTTGTTTTTCACTTCCTTCAGTGTTTTAGGTTTAGCAGAGCCCTTTCATGAAGTAATTAAAGACTTAATAAATACATGAAGCCGAAGAAAACATGGTCAGAATAAATCTAGTAGATTTGCACTAATCCAGTCAAACAGAGAGCAGTCATGACATATGTCTGCGTGTGTGTGGGGGGGGGGTGCGTGTGTGTGCTGGCGGGGGTGCGCGGGTGTGTGTGTCCATACAATTGTTCATGAGCAGGGAACAGAAAAGAACAAAACATAAATGTAGAAGGGAAGGTGTGGAGGAAAAAGAGAGAGTGGATAAAAAAAAAAAGATAGCATCCTCTACAGCTTTGAGATATTTGCAAAGTCATATTCAGTTAAAGCTGTAATCTATCAAATATCTGACACAATAAGCTGTGGACTCTTTCATAAGAGATGTAATCATTTTGCAAACATATTGTGTCTTGGATTTAGTATTGGAACAAATGTTCCTCTACTAAATATACCCACTGGGATTGTTGCAAACGAATATTTTAGTACTCAGGTTATCTATCGATTACTCTGACAATTAATCGAATAATGAAATAAAAAAATGATAAAATAAAATATTGGTAAATGCTGCCATAACAGCAAGATTAATATCGGAAACCAACATCAGCCCCAACTTTCATTATTGAGAATCCCCAATAATAACTGTTCTGCAGTTCAGAAAATTAACCTGTAACAATATTAGCTCAATTTTTAAGTTAACCCGGACCAAAATTATACACAAATCTGAAATTACATTAAATTGAATAATAAAGCAGAAGGCTCACAAAGACACTTCGAAAAGATGTCTATATTCGTCAGTGAATTCAATAGATGAGCTCTTACTTTGCCGAGCCATTTATAGCTTTTGTGACCATGTGTGCAACAGGATGTGGCAGCTTAGTCACAGGAAAAAAAAAAACATCTGCCAGCTATGTATCATCATGTTGTGCTATGCCACCCATTTACTGCAACCAAGACGCAGCAAATGGATGTGCGGTTCATCCATAAAGCTACACTAAGCATCAGCTACAGTAGCCTGCTGTATTCTGCCCGTCTCTGCTCCACCTGCATAAATACACCCAACATTATTATCAATCAATAAAAGCCCTGCGGTTTCCCCAGTCTGAACTTAAAAATAAAATATTACGCTACTAACAACACTTAGCACTAAACAAGGTGAGCTAAATGCTAAAACATAACTTAACAAAACTTTGCGGCAGATAAACAATTCAAGGAATTAAAAAAATTGAGGTACTCAAATCATTCAAGGAATGCACACACATATACTGTATATACACACATACATTATATATATATATATAAGAACTGGCATAAACTGCATGCATGTTTTTTGGTATGCATGCTTCATACCAAAAAACGAAACGGGGATCTGTTCCACGGTGGAGCCTCAACCCCCGCAGGAATCTGCTGCTGATGAATGGTGGATGCTCGTTCTGATTTGATCACTGTCACGTCGTTCCAGGTCAAAGTTTGATTTTTTCCTGCATACTTTACAAAATGCCTTTCGGTCATTCCTAGTCTTTGAATCTCGCATCATCAAGCCAAAGTTGTGAAAACTTATAACTTTCCCATGGCGAAGCGCAAAATGACTAGCTAGTCTCAACACGTTAGGCAGTTTCAACACTAAGCATGCGCACAGCAGCTTGGAGTCAATCAGTGACAGATCAGGTCCTGCCAGTACGGTACTTATAATTTTTTTATACAGATTGTAGTAAAACGAACGTAAAACAATAAGTGAGCATCAATGGAAAATTAAAAATATTTTGAAGGGATGATGAAAAATGTACTACTTTTTACTACCTTTAGTTACTTCTTACTACCTTTTACTGGCCGTAATTTGAGCTCATTTAATTTACTACCTTTTACCACCCGGCGGAAACCCTGGAGATATAATAGGTACTTTAAAACCAGCAAAAACAATTAATGAAAATAAAATAATGGTTTTAAATACTGTTGCCTGTATTACTCCACTCAATATTGACCCAACATACTGAACAGTCATGATCTGGATATCAGATTACCATAAGTCATTAGTTTTTATTGCGCAGATATGATTTCACTGTCAGCCTCTTCTTCCATTAATAAAACAGCAGCCATCTCCGAGTGAGCATGACCTGTAGGACAGTTGACACCAATGTGTCAACACCTTTTTAAATCCTTCTCTGTGAGAGATGCGGCACAGACTAATGTCCCACGCCTGTGTTATAATGAGCTTGTTAAACTCCATGGCCCGGTTTCCATCAAGAGTCACTAACCATCCTGTGCAACATCTTCATAAACTTTTATTGGCTACCACCCACAGCATTCTCGAACATTAACTGTCAGAATACATGTGTTGGTTGAAATGAAGGAATAGAGTAAGTATCACTAATATATATATATATATATATATATATATATATATATATATGAATGAAATCCTTTGTTGTAAAATTTATTCTGGTTGCTCAAATTGTTGCTACTGATTTGGATTGCTAGCAAGAAAAAGTTAGTTCCTCATGTGCTCTTTCTTGTTACAGTTACAGTTGTTTTAGACTGTTTAATTATGGCTCTTGCTGTAGATATAGGCAAGTTCATGCTAATATCTATTTTATCATGGCTATTTCCAGACACATGTTTGCATTGTAAGTTATCTTGTCTTTTCTATTTTGAACAGATTTCCCTGCTGGGATGAATAAAGTACATCTATTCTATTCTATTTAAGAGAAAGGGTGTCTATGCTGCATCACACACTTCTGGGAAACAGAAAGTCATTTATTATGTATAGAAGTTTCAAGACATGCTGAACAACTTAGGAATTTTATATATGCCAACAAGTGTAACACCGTTGAAAACATTTTTTTTTTCTTATTGTGTTTTTCCCCCGCTAAATAAATCAGTGCAAGGTTATGCTACTGCAAAGAGATTCAGTTATGCAAGGCTTTTAGCATGTCTTTATGAGGTGTGCCTATAATTGGGATGCCACTGTATGTATATTAATTGGCTATGTGAAGGAATTGAGCCTGTGTAGCGCTCCGTTTCACTCTCACAAATACCTAAGCTTGTAAATCAAATTAAATGCTATAAATTAAGCATGAAGCCTTCTGGTAAAAAGACAACACATTTACTCAATGGTTAGACTATGTACTGCAGGGGTGTCCAAACTTTTTGCAAAGAGGGCCAGATTTGATCAAGTGAAGATGCCCGGGGGCCAATAGTTTGTTCGGACATTTTTTGATTTTTTTTTTTTACCCCTCCAGGGGGTATTTTGTGGGCTCTAGTGTCCCTTATGTGACAGCAGGCTGACAGGAAACAGGGAAGGAGAGGGGGGAAGACATGCGGCAAATGTCATCGGGTCCGGGAATCGAACCTGCGACGGCCGCGTCGAGGACTCAAGGCCTCCAAATACGGGTCGCCCTACGCCACCACGGCACGCCCTGGACATTTTTTAACTACAAAAGTTTCATGCAAATACACAATTTTCATTGTCACAATTATCTTTATTTTTCAAATGACAAAAAAAACAAATATAAGCCACTCAGGCAAATGAGAACAACTCTAAAAACCCAAATTCTGCCTTTCTTTCATATCTGGAGAGTCAGATAACATTGAACAAACTGTATGAAATACCTTAAATTTACATGAGTTTAAAAATATCTTTGCCTCAAGAACATTTTAAACAGGAGTTATAAGTAATGCAAAGTTGTCTGTTATTATTAAATCTTAAAACAAGTGAATTTTGCTCGTCATTTACTATATCTACAGGTTCATAACCAAATCTTACTCAAGAGTTTAATAAAAATAAGTGCCATAAATCGAGGTGCATAAATGTTCTTTTGGCTCTTCACTGCTGATAGTGACAGACGTTGCCGTTCAAAACACTCAGTTTCATGTCCTCAACTCTCAGTGCCACACTGTTACGTGCCAGGCAAACATTTTTCTCAAATTCTTGCTTCTTCTCAGGGCAAAATGTTCTCCACCATTTTCATAACACAGTCTTTGATAAATGTATCTTCAGTAAAAGGTTTGCCATGTTTAGCTATTAACATGGCCACTTTGGCTTGCTTTGGTGGTATTTTCTTTTGACTCACAGGCCCGCGTGAAGAATCGCTGTTATGATGCCAGTGCAGCTTGGCGTTGCTTCACTTTTTCAGCACGGTCACTTCCTGTTAGCTTGTTGTATGTGTTAGCATGTTTAGTCTGATAGTGTCCTTTTACGTTGAAATCCTTAAACAAGGCAACCGTCTCACAAATTAGACAAGCACAATTGCCTTGATTTTCAGAAAAGAAGTATTGTAATTCCCATCTCTCTTGAAAGCGGCGGCCCTCACTGTCAACTTTCCTCGTTTTCTTTGCAGTGGCCATGGCAGAAATGAGTGGAGAGCGGTTCGCTGCACGGAGGCAGACTGGTAGTATTAAAGTGGTGCTGCCACCATTTGGTGAAAGGAGGAATTACAGTTTCAAGTTTTATGATTTATTTATTCTGTTTCACAGTGCAGGCGGGCCATAAATAATACATTATAAAACCAAAGCTGCGGGCCGTATGAAATCTGACCGCGGGCCGTGATTGGCCCCCGGGCCGGACTTTGGACATGCCTGATGTACTGTAAACATAAAATTCACTTAATCATTGATTTCTAAGTTTCTATTAAGGTTTTAACTCAACAGTTGATGCTACATTTTATTGTTTGTGTAAAGAAAAGTGGAATGCAGGGAACACCTGGGGACATTATATACAGTACATCTACCAATTGTTTATACATGACTTTCTATATATGGGGGTTATGGACTGTTTATTGATATGAAGAGTGGTTTGAAAAAGATAATGAAATGTTTTGTGCTTGTTCAGCAACTGACCACCTATCCATGCTGTGTAAGTGTAAATATCTACTTTTGACTGTTTGAAAAAGAGCACAAAAGTGCATTGTGTGAACAATAATATGTAGGAATGATGGGAAAATGCACTGCCTTTACATGAAACTGACTTTTCTTTCAAAAGTAAAAGTTGTGGCACTTCCTTCAGCAATATTTGACTGCAGGACCACCATTTTAATTTCCTATCATTTAATATACAATTTTGCAGTCTCACACCACACAATGTTCTCCTATATTAGTTTGTATGTTTATTTTTCAATTAATAATATGTGTGGGCCATTATGTAGTCAAAATAATTTGGACAGAACTACAATACCTGAAACAACCAATCAAAATTATGAATAAACTACAAAGTAGTCCTGTCACTGTGGCTAAAAAGCTCAATCTACAGTATAACTATTCAACTTTGTAAAAAAAAAAAAAAAAAAAACTTTTTTTTAAAAGTGATCAAATACAAGTTTATCTTTAGCTAAAGTTAAATTTGAGAGGGCCCAATAACGGCTGGCACTCTCTCAATCCATGCTGATGTCACACTCACTTTGCTGTGGGTAGCATCTGTGGTTTACCAGCTTCTTACAGTTTACTATCGGTTTGAGTTTTGGCAATTACTGAGTTATTTCTAAATTAATTCATTGCATCGGAGTGTGACATTTTGGGTCAGTTTGTTAAAACTTGGCCACAGTTGGATTTTCTAATGGGACAGTAATTCTCAAAATTCATGTTGGGAAGCCTACTCAATCTTCACTCTATAGTACATCACAATCAGATCCAGCCACATATGAAATTCCAAATTACTGTTTTCTCCTCAAAGAATGTAGATGAGCTCACATAAATAGATTTAAAATATTCAAATAAAAGAAATAATTTAAAAGCAAAGATTACATTTATGTGCTTTTGACCAGAATCATTGTCTTTCCAATTAGTTAACTTATTTATATCCAAAATTATACACATGTGCAGTCAACATTTAATGGTTTTAGGTTTTGTTTAGTTGTTTTTTGCTTTTTAACTGGCACCAGCACTAATGACAGATTTGGTTGATACATACATTTCTTCTACAAAAAGTATTTTGTTAAATTACATTGATAAACTGGGACATAATACATATAAATTGTGTACAACTATAGAGAAGATGGGATCACTGGATGTGACTGCAGTTAAAAAACAATCAGCTTAAAACTGCTCTCTATGCCCTAGCCAGCCACCCTGACTCACCAGTAACACTCAGAAGAATTAAGGATGCCATTCTGAGCAATTATGGAATTTAATGGTAACACTGTCAAAATGATTTTTCCAGACAGGAATGATTCAATTAATAAATCATGGGTCATTAGCCATTTTCTATTTTGGCCAGAAGGAAAAAAAAGGCCAGTCCTGAATGTAGGGAATGACTAGTAAAGTCATCTAATTACATCCCTGTAATTAGATTTTTGGATTTATCTTTGATTTATTAGACGATTAGAAGGAGACACAGCAAAGAGAGAAACAGACAGGAAGCAAAATGACAGACGGAAAGTCCCTGTGGGACAGACAGAGAAAAAAACTTTTTGCTTGCTTTACTACTTCACTCCCTGTCCTGTTCTCTGCATTTTCTAGTCAGGAGCATAAGTAGAGGAATGTGTGCCTAATCATATCAAATGCTGTTGCCCTGCACAATGTCTCAAGTGAGTCGCATACAGATGATGGTGAAAGGGGGATAAAATGGATTGTCAGCTAAGTTCAAATGCACTGACAGAAGCTAAAATACTAAGGGGACCAGGTGTCGAGCACCTGCCAATGCTAACATGCTAAACAAATTCATGTGTGCAAAGATGGACACAGATGCCACTAAGTAGAATTCTAAATATTCAAATAATGACACCAACATCACACAGGGAGCTACAGCAGGAATAAATCAAAGCAACTGCAAGTTGCTGACCTTCACCTTTTTTATAATAAATTAAATTAATTCAAATCTGCACTTTTTGGCTGTCTGTGAAATCTATGTTTATGTGTATATACGGAAATGTACATTACGACGGATAAAATGTCTGGTTCACTAAATAGATTTAGTGACTTTATAGAAAACCTAAAATATAGTTGTCGTACAACTATATTTCAGACTAATTGTCAGAAGATGTGACATTATTTACACAAAAAAAATGCAAATCACTCACTAGTATTTGTTACCAAAAGTATATCCAAACATACCAATCCACCCACTTTAAAAGCAATTCTGTGTTTTAGCCATTTCCCATTCAATTGACTAGGCAATTTTGGTTGCAATCATTCCTCATTTTATCCTTATTTTTTATTTACCATAACACTCCCACAAACCCCCTCTGCTTCCCCATGAGCTTTAACATCTCAGCACCTAAAGATATACAGTAGATCAGGTGTGGATTTTAAGGCAGTTTAGAGTTCATCCATATGACCAAATATATCATTGATATGCAAAACATGAATGTAGGGCACTTGAAATACTGTATATCTTACCAAATACCAAGCAGTCCTTTGTGACTGTGATATTGTATAAATTGAAACTGAGATGCGTGACGGAGACCAGGGTTCCATCCCTAATAAATGATTATTGATATTATGTTGTTGAATTTATTTACAGACCGAATGCTTTTTGTTTCAGTTCTTTATTTCAGTTACATTGTGACATTTAGTTAAACAAAATGACAGCTGAGTCATTATAATGTTCAGCTCAAATACGTGATACGATATTAATTGGTAGGAAACTGACAACCAGCCACCAATTCATCAATATTGTGTGATCTAAAATGACTGCAAAAAATGAGCCAAACAAAGCAAAGCTCGAGTCTCAATCTATTTCTTACCACAGAGAGAAGCGCAGGGAATTTACAAACAAGAGCATGCAAAATGCATCAGAAAAAATACACAGAAATCGCATTACTGAAAGTTTTCAGATGCTTGACCTATTTCATTTTTGTATGAGCAGAGATATACACAGCTCAATTTAGACCTTTTATTTCTTATTGATGTCATAATTTAGAAGAACATAAGAGATGAGACTAATCATAATGCATTTCACTCAGGATCAGATTGTTCATATTACATGTAATAATATGCCACACACTTTAAGGAATATTCATATAATATGTGCATGACTTTCATGTAGCAAGTGTAGTTGAGACAGATGTTTCAATGACTCATCAAGCCCTTTTATTTTTCCAAGTTCTCTGTGTAAACTTTGATGGAACAAATTCTGTCATTTTTAGCTGAAAGCCTACAGGTTTTTGCAGAAAAGGTGGTAAACAACACTGCTGGTGTCCTTAAATGTTTTCAAATACAATCTTTAGGGAAGCATTTGAACCTTCATGCATCAAGCAGCGAGCAGTAAGAGTTTCACAGGGCTCAATGAAAATCCTTCAGTTTCTGTCTTGGTTTGAAAGCAGCCAATTGTATTTAACGCTAGAGACGGGTGAGGCTGTCAAATGTTTCCTGTGCTTAATCAATTTAAACTGAGGCACAAGAAGATGCGTTTGTCTTAATTACTTGCATTTTAAACCTTCTCGTTCATCTGCTCTCAGGTGCTACACATCATATAAAATATGTATTCATTTCAGCATTTGGTTTTCTCATGTAACTCAATGAGTATGTGAAGGATAATTAAGGCCTAGCTGAGATGAGGCTTCAGTTCACACAGGGCAGTTAAGCAAATGCTTGAATTTTCAGGCCCACTGAAACCTTTAATTTAGCACCTCAGTCTAATGGCAGTCTACGTCTTCATCTCCAGAGCCCTCTGAGGGGTCCTGCCAGAGCAGCTATGATTAAAAGTAAAGCAATCTTTCGTCGGGGCGGACCAAAAACTATCACAAAAGCATTCTTAATTACAGAGGGACTGTAGACGCATAGCCAATTTCAAGCTATGGCCTTCCTGCTTGGAGACTTATACAGCATCACATTTATCTGCCGTTGGAGAGAAGGCAGTGACCAGTGATGATGATGCCTCTCCTCCCCTGACACGCTCATATCTCTGCCTCTCGTCCCTGGAGCGTGCCAACCTCACACCTGGCAGGGAGCTGATGAATGGCAGGCAACCAGCAGTGTAGGCAATGCTGCTTCTCTTTCTTCAACCCTTAACGTCTGGCATGGTTGCTTCATTATTAGCAATTAGTAACTTTTTTTTTTAAAATGTGCTAGATATATTTCTGCTTCTGCTCTACTATATTTGTAGTAGTTCAGTGGTCACAGCATCAAGAATGACTGAAAGGGTTTCACTGCACCAAAGGATCCCCCCCAACTGCTGGGCTCACCACACAACTAGCCCTATCTTTTTCCCGTTAAACCGTCTGGCCCCTTAGCCTTCCCAGTAGGCCAATATCCTCCATTTCTCCAACCCTTCCTGTTTGTCCGCAGGGCTTTGATACCTGCTGATTTCACAGGGTCTCTGCCTGACAGTGTGGTCTCCTCGCAGCTAGACGCAGCACGGTCATTGTACACATCAAATCAAAGCGAGGAACAATCAATAAGACTGTGGTCTAATGTTTATCAACACAACACACACCAATCTGTGCACAAACTGCTGCTCAGCACTGCAGGGGTAAACATGCACAGAGTCGGCTCCTCCTTCTAGGTTTTGGGAAATTAGAGGGAGCATAACTGTTTAAAATGCATGGAGATGCTTCTTTTTAAATTATGTATATACTTAACGTAGGGAATGCATGGAGAAGACGTGTATGAAGGGAAAGTATAATGACAAGTCAAAACAGATTTCCTATCCTCCATCGAAGAACATATTTGCACTCCGGGATTAATTCATAGTGCAGCTGTATGTGCTTATTTATTTTAGAACAGCTATAACTTCATGAAGCTGATGTGATTTAGATTGTATGAAGAAATTCATTTTAAAGCAGAATTTGTTGTTACAAGTCTACACAACTGAAAGAGTATGGGTCTAATAAAGCTTCTCTGACTATCAACATCCACATCACCCACTGTGCTTCACTAAAGTGACAATTATTCTAAGGAATCAAACAAATTACAGAAACGGAAAATAAAAAGAAGAATGTGTTACAGGTTTGTCGGTTGTGGTAGTAGGTTTGAATTACAAGATTATGTCACTTTATGTATAAAAGTATATGCTGTTGATGTTAATGAAGCAAAAGCATTTATTGAAGAAACCACAAGTTTATTTTACCTGCTCATTCCAGCTGTGACAGATCCCTTTTTCCTATGATAGTAAAAAAAAAGTGCAGAAGCTGTTTTTGACTGAAGTATGAATTTTACAGATTTGTTGAAGCAATTAAAAGGATAGAAAAATTCAAGGGTTTGAATACTTTTTGTAGGCACCTTGAATATGACAAGAATTAAAAGAATTAACAGACCATCCCTACTGATCAAAGCACATGTTCTCAGGTGGTGAATTTGTGGACAACTCCCCGCCCCCACAAAGAACAGGAGTTTGATCCATTTCATGAATGAATGTCGAATTTTCCCCGATTTCAATATTTTAGCTTGAGGAATGTAACAGTGAAAAATGCGATACTGATCATTTCAAAAAGGTATTGCTGTTGAATTACAAGATTACATCAATTTAGGCATCAAGGTACATGTTGTTATTAAATGCAGTTATTTACCGAAAGCAGAGATTTTTTTGCTAGCGTCTATGCATTTAATGAAAGAAATCTGTTTTGGAAAATGCCACAGCTTATTTAACAGAGGTACACATTTTCAATTAAAGAAATGAAAACTTTTCAATATTATTGCCATCTATAAAACAAAGCATATGTCCCTGACCTTTATCTGTAACTAAAATAGTCCATCAAACCACTTGCTGACGGCTGTTATGTCAAGAGATTCAAAACCGTACTTTAGTTTTGATGCACTTAAAAATTTACTCCTTTATTTAATCAGAGCCGATCAGAGGGAAATTGCCTGACGCCACTCTCTGGCCAGTTGACTGGTGCATCTGTAATATTTGTAGTTTAACTAGGTGGTTGTGGTATGATTTTAAGGTAATGCTGATAAAAAGGAGAGGTTTGCGTTGCTTTAAAATGTTTTCATCACAAATCAGTGTTTTCTGTTTTGTTACTGACAAATAGCAGACGAAGTTAAAACTTTTTATTATTTAGTATAAGCTAAAAAAATATCCTCATTCTCCAGGGGTTTTTACATTCTGGATTTTTACATTTTGCCATATCTAATGGAGATTCAAATGGTAGAATAGATGCAATAAACTCGGATACTACGAACTGTCTGCAGTCTGATCATCATTATTACTTTTTGATTTGTAGGATGTAGCGAATGTCTGATGATAAATCTACATTTCATTTTGACACATCAGACCCACCTACGTGATAACAGCTGGACAATACATTACAAAGCAAAAAAGAATTGCATTGACCAGCTTGTTCTACATTATGTTCTCTGCCGGACTCCAAAACATTTCATTTAGGGAGATTTGCCTCTGTGTGTTTGAACACATTGAGTTGGCCTCTGTTTTTCACAGTATCAGAATGACACTGGCCACTGTGTTCTTTCATTACGATTTCATTCTATATTAAACGTAGATGTACAGAATAAATGTAACATTTTTGCTATGGCCAGAATTTGGCCGTGTCTCCAGGCAGGACAAACATTTTGAAGAAACAACCAAATATATCATCACTAATCCTTCACACTGGTATGTATGTGAAATATTTTTGCATACAGATTATCTCAAACAATACATGCATCTGCAACAAATGTACAAAAATACAATACTGCACCCGATTACTATGCGACAGATTACCTTGAGAAACTATTTTGAATAGATAGAATGTCTGTACACTAATCAGAACTCTCTTCACATTTTGTCACATTACAAAAGTCAACATTAGTGCATTTTATTGAAATGTTCTGAGATAGACCAACATAAATTAACACATAATTATGAAGTGGAGAGAAGTATTCCAAGTTTCTTTGCAGTCCCCTACAACAAAAAATATGTACAATAAATTACACAAGAAACTAAAGAGAGAAGCATCGAAGAGGCCCTTTGTAGCTCAGGATAAGCTCCAGAAATCCACAGTTCAGGAGGGAGAATCCATTGACAGGACAACTGCTAATTGTACTGTCCATAAATCTGGTTTCATCATCAACAACTTTATTTTAAAGAGTGTTAACCGCAGCCACAGCTGAAACAAAGTGCTAAACATCAGAGTTAAATAACATAACAGAAAACTGTAATTACAGCAAGACGTGGTTATCCAAGGTATTGCCTTGAGGGTGCTGAAAACATAAGCACACAACAGTTAAGGAAGTAAAAATTTAAAACCATTCTCTTCCTTTCACTTCACAATTGAGTGTCACTTTGTGTTAGTCTGGCACACAGAATCACGTTAAAGTGCATTAAATTCTAAACACCTTAAAGTTTGGCTGTAACATGTGAACAGGTAAAAAAGTTGAGATGGCATGAAAGGCACAGTAAGGTGCCCATGCACTATTTGTTGTTGGAAAGACCCTAACCAAACATGCTCCATCATGCCAAATAGTGTGGAAATTAAATAAAATGAAACATTCAGGTACAACTTTTTGCAGCCAATGCATGACCCACTGTATTTTCATTGATCATGACAAAATGTTATGATTATTTTAGCAGCTCAGCAAGGCTTACCACAAATTTTACCACTCTCCCATAATTTGCTGCATAGTATTAGCATAATGCAAAAACTGATAAGACACCCCTTATCTCTGAATCACATAGGGTAACTATGCAATTATTAACAAAAGCTCTCCCAAGCAGCAGCAGCCATAAGCGGAGCTTACAGCAACATGTGACAAATAATATAATGTTTTATGCAATATAGAAAAGGTAAGGGAAAAAAAAAAGAGTATTGTCTTCATTAAATAAAAAGCAACTGAGCATACCAACAGCCAGAGCTCAAATACAGAAATAGAAAAAAATATACAAACATGTTCAAATAAACAACAACAAAAGAAAATTAGCATTTTCTTTCCCAACAAAGAAATGCTGATACTGAGACAGTTAGATGTGCCAAATCTTCACTTTCGGAAAAACTGAAAAACTTAAGGCAGGAATATTCAAACAAATTTACCAAAAGGCCAGGCTTTATATGAGCAGACAACATATTTCTTGGGCCATGCTTATGGAAAATAAAACAGGTTTGTTTTAGTCATTAAATAATGCTGCTATTATAAGAAAAAAAATGCCTTTTTTTGTGAATGCATACAAAAAAACAAAATTAGAAGAAAAATAGTGTAACTTCAAGATGATACAAATCTCTATAAGACAGAAAAACATATCCATCTGGTTTATGAAGTCCAGTTGGGAGAAAGAAAGAGACTAATAGGTTGACACAACTTTAGTTAAAATCATGAAGGAAGTTTTTTCATGGACTATAATAAGATTCCTTATGTCTGCTAAAACACACAGAAACCACAAATTGAAATAATAGTGGGGGATATTTCTGGAGAAGATATATTAGCTCTGTTGACTTTTTTCCATGTATGAGGACTGTCCAAAACTGCCCCCGTATGAACAGAGGTGGTACGAAAAACTCAACAAACTTAATAATGAGCCTGCAGTAATCCTTTGGTTTCAGTGCCAAAGTTCCAAAGCCAGCAAACCACCATCAAGCCATTACCATCAAACGGAGGAAATGTGTCCAACTTTCCAGGAGTGGCTGGCCAACTAAATTTACTCCAAGTGCATATTGACAACTTATCCAGAAGGTGACAAAAACCCAGACCTACATCTAAAAAACTTCAGACCATTTAAGGTTATTGATCAACATTAAACAGCAATACCAGTAATGTAAAGGAGCTGATGCAGTGAGAATAATCATAAAAACATCCTGATAATGGCATGTCAAGATTTTGATAAAATAAATAGTGGAGAGTTTAGATAGCTATATAACTCCTGATGATTGAAACCCAAATTAGAAAACTTTAATTTTGAAATGTACAAAACACCTAACGTATTTTCTGCACTATAAGGCGCACCTAAAAACCTTCAATTTTCTCAAAAGCCGAGAGTGCGCCTTATATATGGACCAATATTGAGCAACAACAGGTCTTGCAACTACGGTAAGCAGCCGCTGACTTCATTTTCCCCCGTAGAAGAAGAAGCGCGCGGTGCACGCTGGGTTTTGTATAAAGACCCCAAAATGGCTCCTATTAAGAGACAAGCTTACGACGCAGAGTTTAAGCTCAAGGCGATCAGTCACGCAGAACACGGGAATAGAGCAGCAGCGAGAGAATTTAACATGAACGAATCAATGGTGAGGAAGTGGATATATATTGTGATTGAACTAACGTTTGATTTACCGTAACAGTATCAGACTGTTTTTTACGTGTTTATTGAATCGAGGAAAAGTTCCCCTCCACTATATGTTATACCTTGCTGTTGTTAAAAGATAAACTATGTCACGAAAATACCACGTCACTTACTTTACCTCGGGGAAAATAATAAAACAGCTGTTTATTCATTTTGGGAATGAACAGCGTTTTCAGAACGCTGGTTTGTAATCTATTAATAAAGTTTGACTGACCTATCTGATTATTTTGTTGACATTCCCTTTAGCGCAGTTCCATCTATCCATCCATCCATCCATTTTCTGTTCACCCTTGTCCCTAATGGGGTCGGGAGGGTTGCTGGTGCCCATCTCCAGCTACGTTCCGGGCGAGAGGCGGGGTACACCCTGGACAGGTCGCCAGTCTGTCGCAGGGCACAGTTCCATCTAATGGATGCATAATGTAACTCCAGCCTCTACTGTAGCGTCTATTCTATGCGCCTTATAATGCAGTGCGCCTTATATATGAAAACAGTTTTAAAATAGGCCATTCATTGAAGGTACACCTTATAATGTGGTGCGCCTTATAGTGCGGAAAATACGGTACTTTTTGAAAACAAAAAGTGAAGGGAAAAAAACACCACCCTAAAATGCTGAGAGCACCATAAGAGGAAAACACTCTCCTTTCCTAGCCTAAATTATCTCTTTCACACCTTAAAGTTATCACATCAGTCTTGCAATGCTGTGTCAATGTTGTGACAGTGTGCATTTCATTTTCTGTACATAAAACTTTAAATAAAACCAATTGGACCAAATCTGCATTTACGTTGTGGCTTCTAGGTGCACAATATGCAAAACCAAAATGTGTGATAAATAAATGTCACTTATATCTTAGTTTATACTGAGAATCATTATTTTTGTGTAAGATATTTTAAAAATCATACTGAAAAAAAAAATCCCATTATTACTGAGTGATGTTTTTGAAATCGCTCTATATTTTAATTTAAAATTCTAGACAGTGAACTAATAAATAGAAACAGTTCAAGATGGCAAAAATTCACCAGTGTTGAATAAAAGAAAATCTTACAATTGAATCTTTATTAGAATTCAATGCCTACCAAGTTCAATCTTGTGAAATTTGCATGCAAATCCACTGCTTTCAGAGTCATTGTGCTACCAAACAGACACAAAATAAAGAATCAAGTTCCTCTGTCATGGCCTTTGCAGTATTTTGCAGTTTTAATAAAAGAAATTCCGAGCCAAAAGAGTTTTTATTGTTTTTGTCAAGGCACCAACTTTTCTAAGTATTTCACAAATGTTAACTCTTTGTGTATCTTTATGAAAAACAGACAGGCAACAATATGAGCTTTGCTTTGACAGATCAATGATCAAAAGATCTCTATGGCAGACAAAACTCTTTAAGAGTTGTTAAGTAACATAAAACTGAAGTATAGGAATAAACCACTGGTTCAAGAATATTTATACAGCTGGGGTGGGCATGAATATTTATACAGCTGGGGTGGGCATGTCCTCTCCCCTCTTTCATAGACTACTTTCCTGTCAATTTACTGTGAAATAAAAGCCACTAGAGCCAAGAAATCCTTCAAAAACACACACACAAATTTCACACAGCAGCTAAATTCCTGTCAAAATTATAGAGACATTTTATGACAACAAATTCACATTGATAAGATTTTAAAACTTGGCAAACAGAGCTGAAATGACAACACTGAATATTTAACCTGAGGGTTATTACAAAACATGCTGTTTTTCTCTTAATTTCCTGTAAGTAAAAGCCAGTCAGATATTTGATGTTCTGCAATCTGCTGCTTTTTCTGGCTCCTTCCCGTAATGTTGTTTAGGATCTTTTTACCGCAACTGCCAAGATGTGTGTGTGTTACAACTAAATTATTATTGTTTTACCTTCTTTGAACAGAGCAAAAATTACATTAAAGTAGCTATCATGATCCCATAAATCATTAGAATACTGAACTAGTTTTCCTTGAACAGCATATGTAGAATGCATATCTTCAAAATCTCAAGAGCTGCATTACGGGATAGTGAAAACCTCCACAGTGCTTTGCAAAAGTATTCATAGCCATTTAAGATGTTTTCTAAATTGTATACATATCCATAAACTTCAGTGAATATTTTACAATGGAAAGCTGGGAACAAAGACAGCATTAACCAGAGAAGCAGCAGAAGGATGCATTGTACTGTTAGGGAACTGATCCACAAGTCCTATTTGAGAATAAGTTGACATGACAATTCCCACCATACTTGCAGAGGAATACAGCAAACACATGGAAGAAGATGGTTGGGTGACCTTTTAAATCTACATGAAAAATGTTTCATGTGAGGAGAAAAATACCCTGTACATAACACTGAAATATGGTGACAGCTTCATTGTGGAGATGGTTTTCTTCTGAATGGGCAGGTAAACTGATTTGAGTCGATGTGAAAACTGAAGTAGCAAAATGAGGGGTGATTCGAGGAGAAAACCTGTTGGAGATTTTAAAATATGTTCGCCTGGTAAAAACCAGCCTCTTGTTCTACGCTTTGCTTTGTGGAAAAGGTCTGGACCATCAGCTATTGAGAAACAATTGCTTGCAGGAGGCGTTGACTCTGTTGAAGTTTGAAACGTTTGGATCTGATTTTACCCAGTCGCTAATGTTTGGCCGTGACCTACATAAAACACCAGCTTGATTGTGAAGGAAGCTACACTATGAAGCTTACCAGAAATCGCCTGCACTATAAACAATCATCCACCACTGTGAAGAGAAAAGTTCTAAGCTGAACAAGAGGGCTGCTAATGGGAGCTGAAGCAATAAAATGTCCTCTTGTTCCGACTCACTATTTGGAAAAATGGCCAACATGGACTGAATGGCTTTGTTCACTTCTTCCACTATCATTGCAAAACTACAGCCATAGCCAGACAGCAGTTCTAAAACAGCACAGACAATGGACAATGGACAAGTCTTTGTTCTTGTTTGCTGATTGGCCTGGTTGAAATTTGTCCAGAGAAATCAAGCTCAAATGGAGAAATCCCAGACTGAACACTGAAAGGAGATTGGAATCAAGTAGGATTTCATAAGAAAGCAAAGACCAGGCACTAAGCAGAGAACTGACAGAAGTAGAAAGGAAATTCACTTTTAATTAAGAATTACCGTATTTTTCGAACTATATGGCGCACATAAAATCCCTATATTTGCAAAAGAATCGACAATGCGTCTTATATTCCGGTGCACCTTATGTATGAACAGTGTACCGTATGTTTTATTACGACTTTGGTAAGCGACGAAGCCACTCCCCTTGATTGTCGAAGCATAATCGCTGCTGGTCAGAAACCTTGTGGAGTCAGCTTTCTATGCTGCCTAGACAGACTTGTTTTGGGGTGGCGAACCACTTCTCAACTGTCGTCCGGACTTTCACAAACGCCGGAATCATCAATGAACAGCCAGGCAACAGCAATCAGACTGAATCGGATGATGACGAGAGGGATCTGGGCTTGCTTGATGCCGCTATTGCCCAACTGTTAAATTCCGACACCAAAGACGAGGAATTTGATGGATTCGTAGAAGATGAATAATTGAAAAAGTGCATGTACTTTTTTGTGTAATATTGACAGTTATTGTTAATGATTTGAATAAAGTCTGACCTATCCGACTACCATATTTTGTTTCGCTTTATGCGCCTTATAATCCGGTGCGCCCTATAGTCCGAAAAATACGGTAGCGTGTGATAAGGTTGTGTGAATAATTCAGATTATATTTACACACACACTATTAACGAAAACTGGCTAATACAATTTTTTACTCATGTTTAAAGATAGATAATTGCTCCATCTCTGTAAACCAGCCGTCACTAGAAAGCATGCAGAGTCACTGGCCTTATGTGTAACTTTTAGCCATTTTTACAAGTTTATCAAACATTGAGCAATACTCCCTTTGTTTTTATATTGAATTGTGCATTCGCTTGTAAAAACCAACAGTCATTCAGACATTACCTTGCTGCTTATTCTGACATGCGCTGCCACGCAGACTGTTACAAAAATAAATTGTGACCATTCACATCCTCAAACTTTGGTGCGTTTGTGTGTGAGCGATACACACACGCACACACATATATTGCTCTGTCTTTGTTGCACCGCTGGTTGTTTTTAGAGAGATAAGATTTGATATATAAACATTCTGTATGCTAAGTGAGGTGTCATGTGGGGAGAAAAAGAAAAGAGAAACGAAAAAAAAAAAAAACAGTGGGGCACCCCTGCCTAAAGTTGTTTTAGCAGCTTCAGACACGTCTTTGTCTCTGTGAAATGGAGCATTGAAAAGCAATCAAAACACCTGCTGAATGCTATTCTGACCAAATAAATTGAACAAATACCATGAAAGACACTTCAAGATGACTAGAAAAATATTGAAAGAGACAACATCAAGAGAAGCAACATAAGTTAATTAGCACATCTCAGTGATGCCAAGATAACCAAACATATTCTTTCTTTCATTACTGTTTTGCCATTTCTATGCAGGGTGAATGCTGATTTGGTCTCTTCGATGATACAATGAACTTAGCTTTCTAAACTGGTTAGAGAAAGCGAGTCTCTAGGCCACTAAGCCATATCCACAAAAACAACTTTGAACTAAATCCACCCCAAAACCAAGAATAAAACATGTTCACATTTTTCTTCACAATTTTTAGATTTTTTTTTTGTCTCTAGTTGATCCGTATTATCTCCTGGCATCTCAATTAAGTACCTCTTCTGATTTAATGAATGTACCATTTAGCTGTATAGTTTATTTCATATATTTATAGAAACCTATGGTCTATCAAGGGTTTAACATATACTGCACTTTTCACTTCACCTTTTCCCAGCTGAGATGTTATAAAATATACTGAATAGCAAAACACATTCTAAAATTTGGCTTTAGGAGGAATAACATCAGAGCCCAATACACTACACACACTGCCGTTATATGTACCACATAAGCATACGACATTTCAATTGAAAAAAGGGCAGGCACAGCTGAAGAGATATAAATCAGTTTTACACACGGAACAGCATGCTGACACTTCAAATCAGTTATGTATTGAACAACATATTTGCTGGAAGCATAAAAAATATCATATGCATTTAGTTAAATTATTATAAACATGTTACAAAGGACATACTTAGAGTAGGAATCCATTTTAGTTAGTCTGAAGCTCTGTGATTTAAGCACAAGGTCAATAGTTTGTCATAGCACATCAAAACATACCAACCTTGAGTAAAAATTGATTTTCAATATTTACAACAAGGAATGCCTAATGCAGTGCACATAAACAAATGTATTCTAGCTTGCCGAGAGAGATACAGATAACCAAATATCAAGGTTACAAACAGTGTTTTTCATGGCACAACACTGTTGTAGATTCATTAGAAAATGTTGGATAACCTGGAGTTTTCGCTGACTGCTTGGAGCGTTGAGCAGCACAGCACAAACCCTTTCACAAGTGATGCTGAGCACTGTCAGTCAGCTTCCTTGAAGAAGGTTACTGCATTTCTTTCTTGCTAGCAAAAAAGACAAAGTCAGCTATCTGAAGAAAGTACACAAAAAAATGCTAATTCATAATTTATATTAATTAATAAAAATCAGAAAAGGGAAAAAAAAGGACAAATATTTTACACAACTACCATATCTGAAGTTGTTCATAACATATGTTTAAATAAATTTATCAAAATCAAAATAACAGTAAATGTTAGCAATAGCTTTAACATACAGTAAGTGTAATTATCATTTTAGCAGCAGTAGAAAAAACACTGTTGTCCTATTTTAAATAAAAGTAATTAGGCAAGGTAAGTATGTATGCATAGCACCATTTATATACAAGGTGATATGCAGGAAAGAAATATAAAAATAAAGTTATTAAAGCTTTCCTAAAAAAACAGCATTCAGTATGTGAATTACATCGTTTTACACATCTTGACTGTTGCATTTTTTTTCGCAGCTAAAATTATAAAATGACAGTGGTATTTTTATTCAAGATTATCATAGTGTGACATTCTCAAACTGCACCATATTTAATTCTAACAGTATCCTAAACAATCAAGGTATCCACTTTAAAAATAAAAATCCCATATTTTATCTTTTGCAGAGACATGTTTCTCAAGAATAAAGCAACACTATTTCTTCAAAAATAGTGCTGAAGAAATACTATTTCACTGATAATCAGTTTAGCTTAAAGTTCTCGGAATAAAATATTAACTATGTTTTAGTTCAGTTCATCGTAACTTTGAAGCTAAACACCAAAGTATGATGAAGATGAAGGGCTATAATTTTAAGATATAATGTACAGAACTGATGTTGCAATAAAATGAAATACCATATCAAACAAAATGACATCACTTGGTTGAGGAAGTCAAAGCTTTAAGCTATGAAGAAGCTAAAAATGGAAGCTCTTAGAGCTTTACTAAGCCTAACCTGTTCGTGGACAAATTTTAGATTTATGGGCATGTTTTTGAATCAGCATTCAGAAGAAGAGTGAATTAAAAGTAGTCTGTTCAAGTGGCAATCTAAAGCATAAACAGAATCATGGATAATGATCAGATGACAGAACATAAAAAAAAAAAATTTGATAGTCTAACTTATTTTATCTAAAGCAATTATAAATTTAAGCATGAGTAAATACATTTGGAGTGCAGGTTCCCAAAGCCTTTTAATAAAAGAGGAAAGATTAAAAAAAGGAACATCGACATTACAATGTGGTTAGGTAAACATGGTTTTATCAGTCTAGGGCAGAAGGCAACAGTCAAAACAGAATTCCACATGAACTTTAATAGAGAGACGCAAAGGCAGACTAAACGATTCCTGACAGACAATAGAGATGAATGCTGCACAAATGCACAGAGCAGAAATCGAATATGCATCAGTTGACAGATAACTGTCACTTTGGGGTGATCTTAGAATATGGATGGGTCCAGGCTCAGAGCCCATTTAGTAGAAAACTGTAACGCAATTACCATGACACACCAATACACAGCTGAAATTAAAGGAGAAGAATCAGTATGGTCAAGAAAGGGACAGAAGTCAATTTCAATCCAGATGAGGTGTCTAAAGTCTGAAGGGCTGTCCGATGGTTGTGACTCTGACAAATTGTGTGACACTTTACAAAGACAGAAGTGTGATGATGCGAAAACAGGAAAGGTAGGAGTTATTAGGAAGAACTAGTGTTTAATAAATCAACACAATGGTTTAAATTCATCCCAAAAAACTATGCGGACTTACAAAATAAAAAGGAAATTTGGAGAACATTGCATTAGACAAATGTCATAATACTACTTTTACATGTGTACTGTGAATATTGGGCAGAAACAACAATGTTATGTGATTTTTAGCATGTGGAAAATGTAACAAGCCTGAGTTATCTAAATTCAAGGAAGTACAAATATTTTTCTTAAATTTGGTAACTAACTTTTGAATAAATATGACATTTTTATTTTAATGGCACTGGTTATTTCCAAGATACTAAGAGTATTGTTCATCTGGGCAAGACATTGAAGTTCGTGATTAATTTTTGATGTTCAAGAATTAATCTTGAAGAGTCTATACAAGAAAAGAAAGGAAATGTATTAAATCAAAAAAATTAATTAGTTCATAAAAGAACATGGATTTATTATTATAGGGATATAAAAGGAAGAATGACCCAATAAATGTATAATTGAGTCAGCTTAATTGGAACTTTACCAATCAAGCTGATTGGTAAAGGTTGTTCGGTATAGGTGTCTAATTTGTGTTGTAAAATGTGGAGCAAATTTGAAAAAATAGAAAATTAGACATCACATCACCTTATCATTTTCACTGATCACCATTAGCCATCATTAGATATACGAAGTTTTTAGTATTACTTTGGTGACAAGTGTGGAGCATGAGACTGATGGTGTAGTGATCAAAGATTCCCTCAAGCTGAAGATTCTGGAGATCTTCGGTTTGACCCTTGCCTCTAGTGTTTTTTGTTTTGTTTTGTTTTGTTTATTTGTTTTGTTGTGTCATTGAAAAAGTGAGTTTAAAGCTATATTTAGTTTGAATCATCCCTGGAAAGCTGTCTCGACAAGGGGTGAGGAGAAACATGCACCTGCACTTGTCTTGTATTGTATTGTAGCATTACATAATTGCTGCCACCTGCAGCGTACACCTGAAAGATGTGAAAAGTTTCCTACTGTATTTAGTCAGAATTGTGGAGGGTTACAGAGACTCAGCTTTGGTATAACACTTAAAAGGTTAATTGAGATTCGTTTCATTTTGCCTTTCCTTTCCAGTGCTCTAAACTGTCCAAGTGAAGAGATCACCCTTAAACAAAATGACTGTATGCAGTGAGTTAGCTCAAACCATCTCTGAGGTAAAGGCGGGCAGGGCTGAAATTTACAATTGATTTCTAATAATTAGATTTCGCAAATGACAATCGTTTGTAACTGCAAGGTTGTCGGACCAAAGGGATTGATCAGATCTCTTCTAGTTGAAAAATTGGGAGAGCGTAAGTTTGCTCCTCCACTTTTAAAAATGTGGGAGTAGCTGTTTCACTTGCTACATTTAGGGGTATATGTAGTTTAGAAGAAAAGTTTCTCTAAACTCATTACAGATCACCATTCTGATTTTTCAAGACATGATGACTGGCTAAAAAAAATATGTTCAACAAAGTACATTCGAGATGAAATTCATAACTGACCAATATAAGAATTTGATTCCAGATATTACAATTTTCTTTGGAAATGAAGAAAAATATGTGAAGTGTATTTCTAGGTTTACCTTAGTTCCTGCTGAAGTGGCTTGCAGTTGGCTCGGAGGAAGCCTTATAGCTGATAGTTTTCATCTGGCATGAAAGTAGTGGATGGACAATGATTGCAATTCACAGTGGGAGCTGAAATGAAGCTATCATGGAAGTGGAGTTTGCTTCCACAATCGGAGTTTCTGTTTTGCACCTGTCCCTCTGGAGCGACAGTGAAACTGACGATTTTCGTGACCTTGCCCTAAGCTCCCGAAAAAGATTGTCTTATGTGTGTGAAAATGCCTCTGGATGAATCCGGTTGTCACGCTCTGAATCGTGTCGTGTTTCTGTATGTCCTTGGTTTCTCCTGCAATGCCTTGATCCCTTTTTCTTCCTTTTTATCTAAGAGTCCAAAGCCATCAGAGTCTATTTTAATATGTGTTGCTTGGTGGCAAAGAACAAAGTAAAAATATAAAAATAAAACAAACAAAAAAAAAAAAAACTAAGATGCAAAACCAGTTAAGAACAATTTATTATAGAATTCTTTCATTCTCTTGTTTTTGTATAAAATCATGATTTAGATTTTCTTTTCTTTCTTTTTAAGAAATAACTCTATGCTTTCTTTACAAGTCAGTCTGAACTATATGGTCACAGAAATGTGCTTATAGATAAAACAAATTTCTCCCATGTTATTATTTATTGATTTAGAGAGAGCAGAGCAGATAGAGTGAGCACCAGAGTGTGTCCAAATTCTGAGTCTAATCCCTTACTGTGGCAAGCCCCAGTGGCCCTCTTCTCTTCCAGGCCTAAATGGAACAGGTGAAGAACCATAGCCTCTCGGGGCTGGCCTCACATCTCACTGGCACCCAAACTTAAATTGGCTTCTTCTCCTGCTGTTCCACATCAGTAATTACCCTCCCAACCTCTGCCCACAACAGAAAAAATGAATGTAGACAAATAAACAAATAAATAGAACGGCTGTGGGGCAGAGTCCCAGTACTTTGCACCCACTTGTTAAATCTAAGCACAGAAGAAGGGAAATGTAGTATTGAAGTGTTTGGTTCCATATCTGTTTGCATTAAAAACATTTAAAAATACATCTTTAGAGAGGTGAAATGCTATGTTGTTAGTGCCTTTGGCAACCAGTTTAGCATGAGTTTATATTCATGTTTGTCTAATTTATTTCAGTTAAATCTTTACTAATTAATTTTAATAATAGCATATCTGTGTTTTAAACATCAATAGAGGTCCAAAAAGTACAAACCAAACAGCACACAATATCTAAATGATAACTGGAGGCTGGTATACTAAGGTCTGGTAACTCTGCTTTGTGGCTATGATACACATCTAATATGATACATTAAAGCTACTGTAGATATGCAACAAGCAATGATTCACTCCAGAGACATACGCAGATAGAAACCAGGTGTTGAGAGAGCACTTGCCCTTTTTCCACTAGACAAAAGAAATTCTCTTCTGAAATTTTTTTACAATGTATAATGTGTGACTCAAGGTAGCATTTCAGAATTTAAAAGCCTATGTTACCAGTGCCTCAAATTTTTGTAATCTTGATCAACAAGAGTCTCACCAACACATGACGTGCCCCACCGTGTGCCTCTCTCAACGTGAAGCCGCTGGCCACAAAGCAGACATGTGACCAGAAATATAGATAGTATAACTATTGATTTGAAACAAATCAATTATGTTCAAGCTCTACCTGTAATAAATCTCATGACTATGGGGCCATTTTTGTCCACTTGAGCAACTGCACCCAGAATTTTCTGTGCACGCCACTCAAATTTGATGTTTGTTTGAGTGCTACATCAGAGTGACGTTTGTTTGAAGAACTGAGAAAACACCACTGTGTTGATGAAGAGAAGGGGACACAAGATGCAGCGAAAAATTGTAGGAGGCAAATACATCTCCTAAGCTACAAATAAACACGGGACTTTATTTAAATAATTCCCTTAAGGTACTCCTGAGATATTTCCTTTTTGAGAATGGGACAGAAACACAACATAAACTGAAAAAGCCTCTGGACACAAGCTTTGGTGCTCTGGGAACAACTACAAAAGTCTGTTTTTGACAAAATACACATTGTATATTTCACGTTTATTCCACTTGGAAACTGGAATAACTGATGATTGATCAGTTATAACAGCATTTTGACTTACAACACTACCTTCGGTGTACTTGGAAGAGGATATTTTAGGAAACGATTGTAAAATCTTTGAAAGAGTCATATGTGAGACAACTGTAGTGCTTCATGTCAGAACATTTCAAGTAAGAAGCAATTGAAGAACTGACAAGTCTTGTCCTTGTGCTTTGGGATGTCAACACACCTCCAAGTCTCCAAGGAAAACTATTTTCTGCATTCACGGAGAGCTATTAACTTAAACAGGAGATGTTTAAATGGCTTTGCCCTTGATGGCATCGAGAGCCTGGCAAATCTTTTGAGATCTGCTCTGTTCCCCGCCTTTTTGTGAAAGATCTGATTGTGTTCATGACAAAATTGCAAGATAGGGCAACATAAAGATATTGTGATAGAAGAAACCCAATGCTTAATGTAATGCGCATTCAGGTGATTTACAAGGCATTCTCTCTATAGGATGAATAAAAGTTATGCTAATTGCTGTGTAGCATTAAAGTGCAGCTGCTCCAAACGGCGCACAATCAAGACTTATCTTACGATATTGTTGAATGGGTTCACTATTCAGGTGTCTTCCCTTTTAAGTAATCCAGGTTTGTATTTGTGGATTCATGTATCTCTGCAGTGTGTTGGGAAATGAAAGACCTCTTGTCATTATTTTTATTTTGCAGTCACAAACATGAGGGAGGAGGATAGCAATTACTCAGATTCAAAAACAACTCATGTACACAAACTCTAACTAGGCCCATGATACCTCTAGACATGTAAACAAACAGCACAGCTGGAGGTGAATTCTTTCAGCAGCCTCATTTTCAAATTTTACTTTAAATCTCTTGCCTGAAACAATAACAACGAGACAGATAATCGTGTTTTAATCTGCCTCGTGTCCTGATGTCAGCAGATAATGATATTCATATTCATGGTTGTGTTGCACAGACAAAAGCTTTTTAAATCAGGGTTTGCCCCCAGTCTCAAAGCACTCTTTTCAAAGTAAGCTTGAAAAGAGCTTTAAGGGAGAATCTGGCATTGTATTTAGGAGCAAGAAGATGGGGAGGGGGTGATATACAGATTTTACCCATACCTTAGCCCTGTTTCCCTTTTAGCTGGGAAAATAACATACTGTATGAAGTAGTGATGAAAGTATGTTTCTAATAATACCTTAAATTCTGCAGCATACAATGTGCATGGGATGGTCTCCTATATCATGAAATAGAAATGTTTTAAGAGTTACACTTTCTAAACAGATAACATTTTCATAAAGATTGTTTAATGAGATGCCAAAGAAGGCGGTGAAAGTCACTGTAGTTTTCTCCAACTGTATGTTGAGTTACATAACACTGCCCTTCTCTCACATGTTGCTGCTCACTACAGCTCAGCTGGCTGAAATAGGGTTACTACATTTTGTCCTTAATTATCATAAAGATAAATTTGGATGTAAAATGGTAAATAGTATTTGTGCATAAGCTGAAGGAGCTCTTATTAAACACTCTTATAAAACTAAAGTTGGCAAGCCATGACTGAAGACCATCTTACCAAGCAGACAGCACATTAAGGAATCAGTTAAGATCAGTTTGTTGTTCTCTTAAATGGGCAAAATGACAAAAAAGAAACTATGCTGTGTCATAGGCACTTGAAAATAACATAACATGTAATGACAAATGCAGGTTTTTTGTCTTTTTTTTCTCTTTCAATTAAAAAGAAAATAAATAAATGGCATAGATCGTGGGTTGGGGGAGGAAGAGATCACCACAACAGACACAGATGGCATGACTCATGCATATTCGAATGTCACTGCACTAAATAGGTACTTCTGAGGGGTCACCAGTTGTCACCTGTATTGTTTGAGGGTTAGGGTTGTTTGTTTGGTTGTTTGTTTACAGCACATGTTAGCGATAAGTAAAATTTAAAACTTCAACAGAGACCAAGCCTCCAGCAAACAATCATTTCTCAACAGCGGCGGGTCCGGACCCTCTGTACAAAGCAAAGCACAGAACAAGGGGCTGGTTTTGACCTGGCTAATCACCCTGCAAAACTTAAGATATTTTTTACTCAAGGTAACTTTGGTTGTTAAAATTTTATTTCCAAACTTCTTATACAAATGACAAGTGTTAAGGTTAAAAGTTTAATAAATGGTGAAAAAACCCTGAGAAGGAATCACTTTTTTCCTTCAAAATATCAAATGCAGCATGAATGCGTGATGACTGTCAGCTGCATGGAATCAGAGCAGCACCAGTGCAAATTAGCTGCATGACAGAAGCATTAAATACGACTTTTAGCACCACCAGACGTCTTTCTTACAGCTTGTTAGCACTGTAAAAGTGTACGTTTCTTAGCTGTGCAAGTTCCACCACCCAGTAACAGTGTGTATGGCAAACAGCGGGTTAAGCTCTGTTCCTCTGCCTCCCACAGAAACAGAGCTCATACCAGCCTTAGACAGATCAATGAGCGCTGACCATCACTGCACACCAATTCCACACCTCACCAACATGCTGTATTTCTGCTCGAAACATTGCCAAGGTGGTGATGTGTTTTCCCACCAGGGTGTATGATCAAGAGATAGGACTCCAGCATGCCAGACCAAAGGAAGCAAGTTAGCTGGAACACTATAGAGTAGCTAAATAATGAAACACAGAACAGAAAAAGAGTAAAAGCCCAGTTGTGAACTTGGCATAAGAAAAGGCAGCTATTTCATATGACTTTTTCTCCAATCCTTTGCTTCAGTGTTCAGACAGATGGATTCACACATTTTGTAATGTGTGTTAGTCCTAATTCAATTGTTAAAATTACTAAAATTCTAATCTTTATCCCTAGTTTTTTTTAAGAGTAAATAAACACAAAAGAACTACAAAAATACATTTTATTACCAAATAACTTATGAACAATTAGTTTTTAATATTATCCTTGCTGGAAAACACAGTTCACTCATATTTTTGGACATCCCATCCATGTTCTTTGTATGTTTTTGGGTTTTTTTTGTAAATAAATAAATAAAAACTTTGCTCAGGACATCTTTATTGAAACTAAAATAATTGGGTTTTTTATCTTACCTTTCATCAATTTACTAAAAAATGTTTGATTTTCACGCAAGTTGTCAAATGAAAGAAAAGTTAAATAAGTCAAAAGGAAAACATATTTCAGGGTTTAAATGTATTAATGACAGATTTCTTGATCATTCTTTTTTGTCCGAAATACCGACCTGAGTAATTTCAAGATTGCCAATACGACTTTAACTTCATGTGTATACTTTAAAGCTCAACTGATTTTGAGTGCAGTTAAGAAAAAGGGAACACAACATTTTATATGGGTTAATGGTTTATATGTAGTAATTTCATTGTCTGTCGCATAAGTCACCACAACTGTTAACCTGAAAATGCCAACCTTTACGAATTATTTTTATAGCTATATTTGGCTGGGCAAATAAAGCTGCAATGTTTAAAAAACTTAACATGCTCTTCCTACTGCCCTTATGTTCTTTGATGCAGTGTAACATAATAGGCATGTGTTTGTATGGCACTTGCTCATGTAATCTTGAGAGGTAATTAACTGCCCAGCTGCAATTTGGTAAGTATTACATTAAAAGGAACAAGCTATACACAGGAGAAGCTCACATACTTAATGTTGTGACTTTATGCAAATGCGTAGATCATTAACAGATGCATAACACATCAAGATAATTGATGGTTGTGTGGCATAAAAACACAGACCCAAAACATCACAACAGTTGGTTCTGACTGCCATGGGTAATGGGGCCTTTGTGCAATAAAACAGACGGGAAAAGGCATTAAAAAAAACATCAGTTAGATTTAAAAGTTGGTATTGGGTTTGGTGATTTAGGGACTTATGGTTTGTTTCTGTATATCTTTGAGCCAGCTTGTAAGCTAATTACTTTCCTGACAGCTGCAAGGTGGTGTTGCCCTTAAACAGGGTAAAATAAATGGTGCTTTATAACTTGCAACAACACAATCCTACAAAGCACAGTCGAACATGACACAATTTCTTAACATTTAGAGGCACAAAAGGGAAAAATATCACTTTATAATTGTCAGAAGTAACCATGAAAATTGATTACTCAAGGACTTATGACTTCCCAGTGATGAATCATTTGCAGGAGAAAATAAAATATCAAAAGCCAAAAAGACAAAAAGAATCCAAAAAATAAAGAGCAACAAACAAGGGTTTAAAATCCACTTTGTGGGATTTATTATTAATCAATTTGCAGCAATAAACTACGAGCTACAGTATGTCTATCTTAAAAGCAGGAAAAAAGTGAACAATAAAGGCTGCGCTTTTATAACAGCTCTGCAGGCTTGCTCAGGTTAACACATCTACTTTAGCAGCAAGCTCTCACCTTAGCCACTTGTCATTTGTAAACAATCTGAGGGAGCATGCGTTGGCGAAGCCTGTTGCCTGGGTGACTGTCTGCTGCAAAAGTTAAGGCCCACTAGGCTCATTAGTGATGCCAGTATTGTCCAGAAACTGGCCAGGAGCTTTGAGAGCATTTTCTTGCCCCAGGGAAGGCAATAAGTAGATTCAGGCCCAGTCCAAAATTCTGTTGTTATCCAAACAATGATGAGCCCTTCTCTTCTTTAAACAATCTATCATTCACCAGATCATATTGTCTTGTATATCGCACCTTGCATAGGTTTTTATACCCTTTGAGCTACAAACTGCAATATCTGTGTGATAGACTAACTGTGTGATAAACCAAGGATAATGCATGGTTTTCAAATCTGAAAAGTGCATACTGCTCCAGTCAGCTTTTTTGAATCTGAAACCATCATATTTCAGTTGGTCAATTACATATTACCTCAATCAAATACAATAAAGCTTGTGTTCTATCATGAATGTGAAATGTTCAAGTAATGTACTATTGAATGGCACACTATATTCAAGTTTGTTACCCATTAATTTTATGCTTCTGTAATTTGTCTATGATTTCAGTGCCAACAGTGTTCTGTGTTGCTGAACAGTTTTACCTAGACAGTCATAAGAAGCAAAACAGACACAAAGCAAAATGCATGAAGTCAAACTGCCAACTGCAGGTGAACAACCTGTCCTCCCACCCTGCCTTTCCACTCTTACTCTGAGCTACATCTGTCCTTCCACTGTACTAAATGATTCTGCCTAGATGGACGGCTTGTGGACGGAGAGCAGACCACTCAGCTCATCCTTCATGTATTATGCCGGCAGAAGAAAACTAACGAGCACAGAGATTCAGATTTTTGTGGTGACATAAGTGTTCTGTAAATTTCCAGAGTATGGTGCCACAAAGCTAAAAATGTGGTTTTATGATTGTATGATAAACAAACAGGTATTAAATAACATACACATCCATAGTTATAAATAAGGAGGTTAATTTTCTTCCTTGCAGGTGTGACATCTACAAATTTAAAGCTACACAATTTAGAGAAGATGCAAATATATTCTAGTAAGTTAGACATCTGCTATTCACTTAACTAACTTAACATATTTAAATATGGCCAAAAAAGCCTCTGGCTCCATCTGTATCAGCAGACTCCCAGACCTGTCCGTTGCCACCTGTACAATGCCTTTTTCCACGTCTTTTCTCATTGCAGCACCGAGGCAGACAAGCTCCTCCATCACCCCGACTTAGGTAGGACAGCTGGATCTATGAGCTGCAATGAGGTTGAGCTTTGAAAGCCAGGCCAGACACATCTCACTTCAGATCAATCACATTTCCCCTTTCTGTCCTTGAACCTCCTTCTCCTTCTGTTACATTCTTTCTCCACGTCCTATTTAGAGAGGAGGAATATGTGATCGGAAAGTTTAACGGGATGAGAGGCACCTGCAGCGCTTTAGGCTTTACCTACTTTAAAGTGTTTTTTCTCCTTTTCTCACTATTTTGAAGGTATTGGAAAGACAAACCTCTGACTCATTTTTCCTAAGCTTGCAGGCATATGCGTCTCTTGACCTCATCAAAACTCAACAGTATAATTCTCATTTATCAAATCATAAAACAATATAATTTTTCTACTGTTGAATTACTGCAGTGGTTCCCAAAGATTTTCTTCTAGGCCTATGGATTACAATAAAATCCCCCCCAAGAAAGAAAGAAAAAAAAAAAAGAACAACTGGGTGTTGTTCAACCAGACATAAACCTATGCACATATTTTGTTTTCAAACTCCACTGAAATTTATTTCACACTTCAGATTGCAATAAAACACACTACAAACCATCTTTACAGTGAAACACTTTTGTGTAACTGTTTTTTTTTTTTTCCATTCATTATACTGCTTCCCGCGCCCCCCATGCAATGGCACTGCGCCCCCCCAAGGGGCGCGCCCCACACTTTGGGAACCACTGCATTACTGTAATTCAATTTCAAACTCCTTGCTATTAGGTGACTATTGATAGTAAATGCTTTAATGTATTTGTGTTGTTTGAATACATCTCTTTGAGCATGACAGCAACAGTGTCTGCTGTCAGCGGTTTGAATCAGCTGCTCTGTGTGAACATTGTTGTGTTGACACACCTCACTCTGGCACTGCCACTCCAAAATGAAGGAGCCATAAAACATGCCTGTCTGCCTCAAAGAACCAATCTATTCGAAAGCACTAGATGCCAAGTAAATCCTCTGTTCCTTCACAGAGACATTGTTCATGAATAGCTCAGTTTGCAATGATAGCATAGCAGGAGTAGATAAAGCAGGACGCACAAGTGAAGCCAAAGCTCATGAATCTCTTCTGCAAGTTCACTAGCTGTAGAATGCAGCTTTATTGTGATGTGTAACATTTGAAATTTCTTTTTAGGAATTTATTTATTACTTCCAGGCCAATTTTTTTTTGAAAAAATAACCCACATAAGAAAATGTTGGTATTTTCTGACAGACCAGAGAGTCTGACTGACAATCATTTGTCCGGTATTTTATATAGTAATTTATGCTTATTACATCTTGTCTTGTTTATTATAATGCTATTCTGTATGGAAGTAGTCATGCTGTGACCGCTTGATATTTTATGACTGATTGTTCTGTTTTTACATTAAGTGACGGCCATTCATTCCATTATTATTTTATTTATATTTAAGTCGCTTGTCTGATTTTCTATGTCTGAAATGATGCATCCAAAAGTAACTTCATATTCCCTTTCATGATTTTATGGTTGCTACTCCAAAACTGTTGAAACCTTCACTTGTTGTCTTGCATCTCATTTAAAAATACACGCTTCCTCTCTGGTCATTAACCCAGTATAAGATACAGACAATGCAGGATTTATTTTACTCTTTGTTGTGGTGCTTCAACTTGTTTTTCTATTCCTTGCCTAATAACTTTTAGATATTTTACCTTTGTGTACTCTTTGTTATTTTACCTGTGCTATTTTGGTTTAATATTTAATATACACATATGATCAAAACCCTAATAATTGGGATTGTATGGACTAGCATGGAACAGTATGGCATTGCACGGTATGTTATGGTATTAATCGTCATTCATCAATTAATGACCATCAGTTTAATACAACAGTGGGTATTGCTACTGTAGATTTTTCAGGGTTGCTAATAAATCAAATGTACTTCATGGTTCTGATTTACAATTGAGTGGGGTGTTTTTCAGCACAATTTAGCTACTACAAAAAATGTTTGGGTTTTTTTTTTTGTTTTATTTTGTTTTTTCCCCCCAGTTTATTTACCAAACGTTCTCTGTTTCTAAATTGTTATTCCTCCACATTTGCATTTCGGCATAGTGACAAACCTTCAATTAAACTCAGATGAAATTGTTATAAATCTGACATTTTCTAGGCTTTAAAGTTTAACTTGTCTACAGTTGCCTTGAATAGAAGAAAATGGTATGTATTATTAGGCATAAAATATAAGGCTTCATTCATAATTATTAGCATATTGTATACAGATGTGAGCAAGAGCCTTAAAAATGTTTCTTTCTACAACTGAGATTGGGCATGTTTTGTCACCTGTCTCACTGTCAATAATTACCGGTACTTCTCGATGTAATGGTGGCAAGAAAAGCTTTGTTTGTTACAACTCATCTTGATCCAACGTTGATTATAGGTCTTATTGTAAAGATGGGGAAGTTTAGGTGAGCTGTAATTTTCTTGTAAACGTCTCCTTGTTTATGAAGATAAACACACACCTCCTTTACGATGATGCTTTGTTTCAGAAAAAAATGAATTCTTGAACCTAAACGATCCAACAGTAGATGCTGGCAGCTTTTTATAACATCACATGAACTATGGCCCTAATTAGCCTAAATTCCTTGAACACTATTTATGCAATAAACTACAAAACGTATGAATAAAAGAAGGCAAAGGTCTACATGTAGAAAGAGGAATCAGAAGTAAAAAAAGCATTAAATTGATACACTTAAGCCTAAAATTGTTCCTACACAAGGCAAATTTAGGAGTAGGCTAATCTTTTGACATTTTTTCTAATGGGAAGTAATAGTAACATTCTGCAGTGGCTTAGCCAGAGTCTTGTCTTCAAACTGATGAGAATCTGTGGAGGAAGGTAAAGATTAAAGTGAGGCAAAAATACCTTCCAACCTCAAAAACTTGGAGCTCACCACAACCTATAAATCATCAAAGTACCAGTGAAAACATCTAAAAAGCTGGTCAGCAGTTATTGATTACTGAGGAGATTATACCAACTCTAGTTATGAAATGCTATTTTTTTATAAAAATGTCTTTTTTACATGGTCTCATTTGCCCATTTACTTTTTAATCAAAATTAGACATCACAGTTACATAAAAATAGTTTCAAATCTAAATACACCATAGGTATTGATGTCTTAGTTGTCATGCAAATTATGATATACAGTAGGTCAAAGCAATGAAAATCTACATAAGATAAAGAAGAAAAAAAAAACATTGATAAAGATGACAAAAGTCTGTTTTTGAGAAAACCTGAGTGTAAGACATTAAAAGGCCAAGCTTTTGTCTTTGCTTACTTTGGTTAAAATCTTGAGTCCCATTGATTGAGCACTGTAATCCAGGTCAGAGCTCTGAACTGGCAGCCACACAAGTTGCCCAAGCAGTGAGCCAGCCAGGTTGAAATTGATCCTAGCTCACGAATCAAATAGTGTTCAAATCCTCAGTGCAATGCAGCTGTCTGAACTTGATACAGGGAGGGACAAGAAAAAGAGCCGGCAGAAAGAAAAGAAAAAATATGCAAGAGAAAGAAAGAAAGAAAAAAAAAGTCTAGCCTTAGTCTACCATTTAATATACATCATCAAAACCCTACGCATCAATTAAAAAGAGGTGACAAAAATTAACCCCAGACTTCTCAAATTATTTTTAAGAAGAGATCAGTTAAATTATGATTGCTAAATTATTTAGCATTTGCATTTTTATATCCCAGCAACAGCATGGAACCAAATGTTACTGCATAGTGAGCTGTTGATCTAAATAAAAGGCCATAGAAGGCATAGAATGACAAGTGAGGAACTACTGAGAAGGAGTTGCAAACATGCACAAAAACAATTTCCTTATAAGGCAGACAGCCTGTTTCGATCCCCAATATGGTGATCCCTGCTGATCACACAGGACTGCTCAGCAGATCGGCACTGTTTAGAAACAGAACATGGGACAGTCTATCACTGAAGCACAATTTATGCTGAGGGTTAGGATTGGAATTGATTTAAAGACAGGTTTCTGAAAAATTCACTTAACAAGAGCATGAAAGTGCTTTGATTAACACACATTATTGGTCCCAAAGTTTTAATAATAAATAAATCAATGAATGTCATTTCCCAGTCATTTTAGAACTGTACATTGCCAAAATACCTCAGTTTAAAATAACAAAAACTCATATTACAAAATAAGATGAAGAGATACGTTGTGCAATTATCAGCGAGTAAATTGCTGGGCATATTGTTCATACTCCCATGTAGAAAACTGCCAGAGATGACACATTACTAATAAGAGCAGAGATGCTTTGTGTGGGAGAGCTCACTGACAGGCTCCTCCTGGGCCTTGTTGCTTTTCTTCTTGGCTGAATCCAATTGCTTTTAAGTCAAATAGACCAAATAAAATCTCTCCCTTTTCACTTCCTGTGTTCTCAGGATCTAGCAGCCTTTATCTGTTTTGTAATCCTAAGACATTTTCAATTCGTCATAAGAATTTTTTAGTATTTTATTTTAGGCTGTTTTTCTTGTAATTACGCTTCCGGAAAAAAATGTGCATGCATACGCGACTTAATAATCCAGGCAGGAAGTTTGAAATCTTATCAAGATCTCTGTACTGAAGACATTTTTGAGGAACAACATCCATTGCTCATCAGTCTAAGGGCACTTTGGGATGTGAAGTAATTCCTCCTCCCTGCTATTACAGGCCTTGCTCCAATTGCCACTCGAGCACTTGCCTCCCGGTGTATGTCTCTATTAATACTAATTTACTTCAGGAAAACAAAATTGATTTTGCTATTTGAAAAGGATGTGTGAGAAAAAATATGAGCACAAGCCTAATCCACTCACATCAAATCCAACGAAATTATAATGTAATCAGGAATACTCAAAATGTACAAAGTATGTCCGGTTTTAGAGTCCTGTTAGAAAAGTCAAGCACAAAATTATAGAGGAATGTTATTTTCAGGAGAAAAGGCTAATGTTTGAGCTAAATTGGAAGACAACCAAAGTGAGAATCAGCCTATAATAGATTCTGACCAAGTGAAAACAATAAGCAAGCACAAGACACTAGCACAGATTATGGTGATTAAAAAAACTAAAATAAAGCTGTGGGTAACTGAAGTGGTACTTAAAAAAATGATAAGTAGTGTAAAACATTTCCAAAAGTGTTTTTTTTTTTTTGTTGTTGCATTTTTTAATGAATAAAAAGACTTTGGAAGTTTCCACTTCTTTAATCATTAACAGTTAAATGAGTGCACAGAGCAAAAGTTGGGGAAGAACCAGAGCTGCTATACACATTTTCTAAATGTGTACAAATTCCCAAAATTTTTAATGCCAAAAATGATTTTTTTTTTCTTCTCTGTACTTCTCCCGTTCAGAAAAAAAAAACAAAAAAAAAACATTGTTTACTAAGCCTGGATATATCATCCCACCAGAAATTAGCCAATGCCAAATACTTGGAGGAGATATTGTGGGATGCCTCCACAGTTGATGCAATGTTTATTATTTTTACTAATATACCTGTGTTTTCACACTCAACAGTATTGTTTTGAAATGACCTGAAAAAACAAAAAAGAAAACGGAACAATGCAGATATGGGCAAAAGAAGATGATTTTATTTCAGTGTTGGCATTCAGGTATTATTTTTTCCTTTTAATTAAAACGTGAAGCTAAAAGACGTAGCACATAGCAATGTCTTATAATCTCTGAAGGCCTTTGTTCTGGTCCAAGAGAAGGTCACACCTAACAAGGCTGTGTTCACCATGGCGACAACAGCGTAATCCCATCAGTGTGCATCAGCCTGTCTTATTGTATTTATCTGCAGGGTTTTTAGCCCTGGAACACTCCACATTGATTGCTGTCCAGGAGCAAATCCTGGTGTCAAAGCAAGTAAAACTGGAAAGCTGAGCAATTCCACCTTCATGGTTAAAGTTACAGAGAAAACAGAAAACACCCTAACCTGTTAGTGGTGCCTCTTCAGTCTGGAATATTATAGTCAATTTTAATTTCTGTGCCTCAAAGCTAAAATTTGCTTTTTGTTGGACTCCTATTTAATTCCACAGTCTGTTTAAACTGAGCTCAAACTGAGGACATTAAGATGAAAGGAAAGTAAAGGCAAATCAAGCAGTTTGAACAAAAAAAAAAATTGTTCCAAAAAATTTCTGAGGAACTATTAATAAAATAAATAATTCCTTGACTGTTTGAAGAGAAATGTTTTTGAAGAAGTCTTCTTAAAAATTCAGCCATGTTGTGAATGCAAAACAATTCTTCTATGACCTTTGAATTTGATCAAACTCTCAAAACAAGCCCTTGCATTTGTTAACAAAACTCAAACACATTTGCCAAAAGTGTGCATACGATCTATTCCATAAGATAATTATAAAATTCCCTCATCAACATGCCACAATATTCTAGCCTTAATTGCCATGAAGCCATGGAGAGAGAGAAAATAAAGTGACAGTTGTTTCCAGGGACAAAAACATTAATAAATGTCATCAGGAGAAGTTCAAAGCCATTATACTTAAAACATCTACTGTTCTTTTCTACAGTAAGAAAAGAAATCCAGTAAAAGCCTTAACTGTTAGTAAAGAGATTCAAAAAGACTCAAATGTTTCGAACAAAGAACTAGTGAGAAATGTATTTTCTTTGTTATACTAAGAGGGCCATTGTTTCAGTAATTGTAAGTTTCAAATATCAAAAAAGATTACGTTTTTTTTATCATTTGCTGACATAAGTACTGGTTTCAACTAAAAGAAATTAATGCCTCCGTCATGTATTGCCATGCCACTGTGAAGACATGTGACACTGTTCCCAACATGAATCAAACGATATTCAATTGTGCTTGCATGACATAACATTAACATAACATTATTTTATTAGTCAAAAGAACAAGCAGTTGAATGGCTAATATTCAAATTTCAAACTGATAGTGTTCTACAAAGAAAATCTAACACTTATAAATTTAGCTCAGTACTTAATCCAACAAATTATGACTGATTAGAAAACTATATATTTTATACTGTACATCTAGAAATATTTCCTTTACTGGAAATGCAAGATTTTTATTCACACCATGATACTCTTGGACTGGAGGAATGAAAAAACATACAAATGAGCACTGATGAAAAGGCCCCTGGAGAGATGGGTCATCACCAGAGTGAAATCAGAATTCAAGCAGAGAAATACATTCATCTTGTTTTTCACCATCGCTTTCACTGATGAATCTAAAGATTTTTGACAGAACAAAGCATAACCCTTATTCCTCCTTCAGCTTCTGGTTAACATGTTTTATTACTTTGGGACAGGAACTGCCTGCATATTTACCAAAGATCATGAATAGAAATGTACTTTATTCACAAGTACAGAAAAAAAAGAATGTTTGGATTTAAGGACAGGAAAATGTTCACAGATTTAAAGTAGAGATATAATGATCAGTGATGAATGTAAATTGTCATTCCTGACATAATCAAGTACATTATTTTCTCCTGGAGCGTTATTTACTCTAACGTGTAACTTACATAAGTCTAAAACAATGAAACTTAAAAGTTAATCAAAATAACTTACATGTATTTAGTTTCCTGTAATAATAATAGCAAGATTTATTTTGGATGTTAAAATTAATTTGTGCTTCTGAGTGCCTTCTGTTTAGATGCAGTATTATTTTAATTAGATAGTATTATAATGTCATTTCTTTTATCTGTGTGTTTTATTACAATGTGTTAATAGCGGAGCAAATTATGAAATTATCCAGAATGCAATATATAGGTAATGGAAATAGAAAATAAGATGACATTGTCAAAATCCTAATCCAGTTAATTCATAAATTATTTTAACCAGAGGCAGTCAGAGGCTGTTCAGCGCCCTGGATAAACCATCCTAATATGTCTCACCCTAATATGTGAAAGAGATTAGCTGTGTTAGAAATAAAGCCAATATAAAATACAGTTTATGTGAGATAAAACAGAAGACAATAAAAATAGGTACCAGGTAAAGCCATAATCTATATGCTAATTTTGCAGATGGTGTGAACTGCAGTTATGTAACTTGGTTTTAGACTCTACTGGACTTTAAGACTTGATAATTTACCACAAACAGAAAGCATGTTAAAACAGAAAAGTGCTAAGAGCAATGATGGGCTTTACCAGGCACACTGGCCCATTTTTCCTACTCCTGTTGCTGCTACATGCACACTAAATCCCCTGTGATGTTTACCTGCTTTTCTTCTCCATCTAACAATTGCAGGAAAAAAGCAGACAGTGGCTAGAGGTCCTCTCATTCAGGACTATCAAAGCATGTGCAAGGTTAGAAAGAAAGAAAGAACGAAAGAACGAAAGAAAGAAGAAATAAAGACTGAAAATGTTCCCAACTGTGCAGCATAGCTCTGAAAAATAAATAATTAAAGGGGGTCTATTATGCTTCCTTGAACAACCTGGGTTAGATTTATGGACTATACAACACATGTTCATTACATGTTTTGCATTCTCAGGTAATGCAATTTCACTTTGGTCACTTCTGCCTGTTTTGAGAATGACATGTTTTAGGGCCTCTCGTCACTTTAAATGTAAGTAAGCTGCAGCTGGTCACGACCCCCTACTCAACGCTTACACTTGCATTTTATACATACAAACAGCCGAAACATTGAGTTCCTTTAAATCTAGACTAAAATCCCAGCTGTTTAGAGTTGCTTCTGAAACATAATAATGAAACATTAATCAATAATCTGATGTGTAATGACGGCAAACAATCAATAATCTGATGTGTAATATATAATATATCATGTAATATGTAATATATCAATAATCACATCAGATTATTGATGTGATCTGATGTGTAATGACGGCAACGTTTTATGCTTTTGACTGTGTTTCTACAATTTTGTATTTTTGTGAATTTAAGATGTAAAGTACTTTGAAATGCCTTGTTGCTGAATGGTGCAATACAAATAAAACTTGATTGATTGATTGATAGATATACATGTCAAAATGGCAGCAAACAACGGCACGACAGTGCATCTTTAATCCTGACTCTGACCCAGAAGGAGAAGAAATGAAGGCCCCTGCCTAACCATCAAGGATGATGCAAGTGATTTCTGAATAGTAAGTCAACAACAAAACGCTTGTCTTTTCCAGAAGCCATTGTATAGCAAATACAGCAGTAACACCACCTGTCCAAATGTGCTGCAGCTCCGCTTGGGTTGTTAGGTGAGGAGCAGGGCTTGGCTAGGGTTGCTGTGTAACAGGTAGTGCCAGCTAACTGTGACTTAATAATTGGGCTTGTTTTCCAGAAACCAAAAAACATTAATGTATTGGTAAAAAATGGATGAGTGTTTTTTTAAGACCCAAATGGAAGTACAAAATTGTCCAAAAGGTGAATTTTGCATAATAGGTCCATTTAAATTGAAATCAACTTGACTATCAAGCTAACATATATATATATATATAAATATATATATATATATATATATTTGCTGTTGGTTAACATGTAGATCATATTTATTTTGGCCAGAAATTCAGTTATTTTAGCACATTCTTTTCTCAGTTTCAGCTCATTCTTTTCTCAGTTTAATGGGTGGGTTGTGTATTTTTTTTTATATAAATAATCATTGCAAAAAGCAGCACTGATTTTATGACTTTTCTTTTTACTTTTGTTAATATTAGTTGCTCTTGTTGGTTGTTCTTTGGCACCAAAATGTGTATAGAAATGTATAAAAACAATAGGCAAAATCATATTCTTCTTAAGTAACAAACCACGACTTTAGTTTATTAAAGTTTTTCCAATTTGACACCAGTGGTACCAGTGTGAAAACATCTGAAATTCATCAACATTTATGCATCTACTTTAAAAGAACAAAAAACTAAATCCCTACAGAGAGAAACTATTGCATTAAGTCTGACTAAATGTCAGTTTTCAGACTGACAACTGATTCATTCTCAAGAAGTAGATATGAAAGTAGCTCTACTTCTACATTTTCTGTCAAAGATTCCAGATCAGCACATACTTAGAATGTCAAAGCCAAATTTCATATCAGACATCTGACATGAGTGTCTTAGTAACTATGCACCAGGAAGTGTGGTACAAATTTCTAATTGCAAATAATTTTCAGATTAAATGACAAGCAATAAAAACTGTTCCCTTGAACCCTTTTAAAATAAATAAGAACAAGACACCTGATTAAACAAGAAATGGCTCTTATGCAATAAACATCTTGCCTTTCTTTATCTCCAGGCCTTCAAGGCACTAACTGTCTTGAATTTTAATGCATTCTAGAAGAATGCATTTCAAAAATTAAATGATAATTTTCCCCAGAGTCATTTGAACAGATTCTAGATTCTAGACGCATGTGGGATCAAGATTACTACAGCAGTTATTATTTGCACTACTTTAATACAAAGGAAGCTATAGAATATTGGGCACAGAAGTTCTATTTTTGCTTTTAATTACTGATATGGTATTAATTTTTTTAGACAATATTGTTTGTAGTTGCTTTTCATCCCAAGCACTGTTATGGATCCCCTTGTGATGTCTGTAAAAAGATTATTACATAAGGCACTTAACATAATAGAGAACAGCATGCAGCCTTTGCACAATACACCCTTGGATAAATAAAGTATCTTCAGCCGAGGCTTCTTCTCAAAGCCCGCTACATTAGAGGCCAATACCAATAGAAAAGGTCATTTGTGCCGGTTTCACTAACCTTATGGAGAGAATCTCAGGATCCTTAGTTGTTTGAACTTTTAGTTTTATTGGTGTTTTCTGTTTTGATTATATTTTTAATGTTTAGTTGTTCATATCCTGCCAATTTAGTTTATGCATTGTATTAGTTTATTCATTCTCATCCATTGAGCTGCACTTTAGTTCCCATTTGTTTTCTGATTCTCCAACCTTTGCTTTAATTTAGATCCGTCCTCTCAGCTGCACAGTTTCCAATCAGCCACCTGTTTTGTATATGTTAATCAAACTCCCTAGCAATGATAACTTTTAGTTCAATATATTGCTATTGTAATATGCAAAAGTTTTCATAGCCCTCAAAATAATCAACATTTTGTAACATTACAACCACAACATGTATTTTTTGGGGATATTAAATACTATCAACTTGCAATCAACATGCAGCCACCATCATGATAATTGGGGATGGTAAAATAGACTATTGTCTTCGGTGTCTTTGGGATGGTGTGTTCAGAGTGATATGTCATGTGGCTATTCTGCCAGAAACGGCATTTAATATTTAAACAAGAAAGCTTCAATTTGGTCTCTTCTGGCTAGAGTAAAATGCAAACAAGACTTCTTGTGACTTTCTTCCAACATGAATGTCAGATGGATTGAATGACTAATAGTTATAAATAAAAACATAGAAACAATTCAAGTGGCATGACTATGTTTGCAATCACATCGATGATCACAGATTTGCATAAAAAAATTAAACAAAATATTTGAGAAAGAATTAAAAGACGTGGTCTGGAAAGTGGTAATGAATATGTTATCAGCCATCTAAAGGTATATTGAAAATACTATTTCTAATGTATTACTTTCCAGTCAGTCCATAGAAATACTGTATATCCTATTGTAAAGATCTATTTTCATAATAGGAGTTGTTGAAGTTGAGAAGAGGTAGGCAAGTGAAAACTGTAAGATGTGCTGTAAGATTCTTCATGCTTTACCTGTTTTATTTCATGGCTTTGCTTTAGTGCTGACTCATAACATGTCAAATTTACAGTGCTTCCATTTTTTAAGAGAGGAGTTTGGAGATGATGCTGTGGAGGAACAGTAACTCTTACAATGTAGGCCTTGGCCGTGATTTATAGGTGAAGTGTCATATTATATGCACTTCCTATATGTTGTACTTTGATTCCTGGTTATCACTCCGCTCTCTGTTGACTGTGTGCTTATTTTTTATAACCTCGTTTTCTGTATTAGCAAATGTAATTTTCCAGATTTTTCTGACAGCTATAGAGCCATAATTTGCATAAGCTATATTCTGGGTTGTATTAAATCCAAGCTTGAATGTGCTATAATATGTAATTTTGGTCTGGACTAAATTTGCAAAGGGATGGATTTGTCTGAAAGGACAGGCTGATCAGATGGGCCCTTAGAGACCATAAGAACCCCATTTTGTTTTACTAATCCATTATATATGCAATGCAAATCAACAACAAAACAAAGACCACGGCTTAATCTGTTTTTATAATGCAAGTTCAGAGCACAAATCAGGAGAGTGGCTGGCTGTCTGTGGGAAAAAAGGTCAGAAATTCAAAATAATGAATGCAAAACACTGACAAAAAGGGATTTTAATTAGAATCTGACACAAAGCAATAAGAACCTTTGAATTGTTGTTACGGCATAATGTTTATTAATGTGTTTATTCCTTGGCTTAAACACAGCGTCATGCAACCTGATTACTATATCAAAGAGGCGCAGACAGCTGGAACCCAGTGCAGGCTGTAGAGCTTTTCCACATCACAAACTAGTGGAGATGGAATTTGAGTTACCCAGAGAGGATTAGAAAATATACTAAAAACTGAGACAAAATAATGCATGTAAAATTCTGAATCCAATCATTAGAAAGATATAAGTAAAAGTCACAATATTGTTGAACATCAAGGTCTCAAATATTTGTCAGACTTATTATTGAAGCAAAAACCCAGCTTTTAATATCATTCACAGTTTGGATGATTTGATTTTCAGGTTCCTTTAAATCTTGCTGGGCTCCATCTTACTTGCCCAGAAAGTGATTTTGAATCAGGCATTCTGCCAGAGTCATCGCTGAACTAGATGACTGACTCTCATCTAATGGAAGCATCATTTTCAAAACAAACTCAATATACCCGTCCCCTCTGGGATTCCCTTGCATACAAAAGAAGAGCAGCTGCCTCAAATCTACGGGGATGCCATTCAGGGCCCCCTTCCACTGATTCGATGCACTGACAAGCAATGGCAGGCTGTATATTTCTTTACTTCAGACATGGCCTGGTATGGGAGATTGATATCCCAAGAATATAAAAAAGGCAGAAAAAGCTATCTAAACCTTGTAAGGCTTATGAGTGAGTGCCAAAACAATGAGGAACCCAATGGGATTTATGACAGTCTCACAGTATGAATTTGCTATTTCAAAGTATTCGGAAGGCTATCCAACAACTCCTCATATGTATAAGAAAAAAGTAGTAATGGTCAACTTTGCACACAGAAGAGTCTATAACACTTGCTTCTCCAAATAAAAAATGTATAAAAAACACAAAGAAGTTCAACCACAACTGGCCAAAAACTGCCAATGCAGAATTATTATCAAAATATAGTTGAACAAGTCAGTATACTAACAACTTCCAACCTTCTCTCATCTCCCTCATGAGCTGATTGAAGAGTAGTATGACCAAAAAAAAAAAGTACAAACAGAAGGGTGAAAAAATAAATTGCAGGATCAAAATTTTTCCAGCAGTACTTATAGCATTTCACAATTCCATATCTGAATGCTGTTTGGTTTCAGCAGTCTTAGAATGATGACATGATTCAATGGGATTTTGCACCATTGCATTGCTTTTTGCTGTCAAACATGAGTAAAATCAGCATGAATCATTTTTCATCTAAAAGAATCCTTTTAAAACTTTAAGACTAATGGAAATGAAACGTCGTGACACGACCCAACCTGAGACTGTGACACGAACACACATTGATCAAAAGGACCGACTGCTGGAGTTCTCATTAAATCAGCCATAAATACAAACAACAAGGAGCAACAGAGAGTCTCTGCCTCTGTGGTTCTCTGTGGCCTCTTTTTGTTGTTATGCATTTAACGAGATACTGTATCAATTCAATTCAGACTTCTGAATTTCTATTAGCAGAATAAAGCAGTACAAGAAGGCTACACAGTTTTGTGAGATTTGTGGAATAAGTTTATTCTACAAATCTCAGTTTTTTTATGTTCATAGAACTACATGGAGGATGTTATTTGTGAAGTCAAAATTCTAAGAACTATATTTTTATGAAGCAAGATCTCTTCTTAAGTCTCTCAACTTATTTAAAAAAATATGTAATATTAAAATTATAAAACATCAGCAATCCAATCCATTTATAAAACCATACCAAACCAGATAAACCAAATAACTGTATTTTGTGTCTGTGTATTCTCATGTATTCTCAGCATTGAAGCTTTCCTTTTTTCATGTAAAGCTCCCAACACAATGCTTTTATTCTTCACATTTGTGTTTTATCGACATAACACACAATGCTGGCTTTTAAATTGGCAAAGCTGATGAAAGTTAAGAGGACAAAAAAACACTTACCTGTAAGGATGATTAAGAGTTCACAACGAACAGCACATGTGGAAGAGAAGAGAGGAAAAATATAAATTAGGACAACAATAAAATAAATACACATACAAATATTGACGTTGTATGAAAGCACCTGAATCCAACTGAAAGCCTTATGCACCTTCACAAAAAAAAAAAAGAGACTTGGCTGTAAATGAGAAAAAAAAACTAAAGGCAAGGAAAAAGCTGTTTCTGAGTGAAATTGCAAGGGACGTTTGCCTTTTTGTTCCTACATATTTCTCCTTTCAGGTCTGGCAGTGAATGAATCCAGACATTTATTTGATTCATTGCTATTTATGGCAAATGAGAACTAATGGGGCATTCACTCACCTGCACATGTGCAAAAGATCATAAAGGAAATCTACAGGATTGCGTTACTGGGTTGTTGGAAGATAAAAAATATTTGCCAAAATACATAGTAGCTTTCCTAGTATCACCTGAATTTACACAATACCTCTACCCCATTTCCAGTTGCCTACTAGCTTATTATCTAGGCATTTAAAACTTTTAGCCAATAGCCAAATATGGCAAAAATGTCTGAATGCTGGACAAACTTTTTAACATCCATCTCATTGGCTTTACACCTTTAAAAAGAATTACCTTTTGCAAGCCTCCAAGTGAAAATTATGAACACTTAATACACAGTAACAAGATGTGATGTGATTCAGTAGTTGAGAGAACAAGACATTTGTCAAATACTGTCCCAGGTGTAATTTTTACCCAATGAAAACACAGGATTCAGTATTTTCACCACTCTGTCAGATTATCGGAACCTCTTGCTTCAGTAAACATGGCATTGGAAAGACGAAAGACAAGCGATCCTGTTCAAAAGCCATTGTGGCCTTGCATCTGCAGCTCTGAATGAGGGAGGCTCATTTGTAATGGAGCCAGATTGTCTGGTGATAATCCAGTTATCACTGCACCGCTTCAAAGGGCACAATTGAGATGGCTCTGTTTATCAGTTATACAGTACCCACATTGCATTTTCACTGCATAGTTGCATCTTGAGCCTCACCCTCTTATACTCTCACCTGTAAGACTTGCATTTATTTGTCAGCAAAGTGCAATCAAATGGAATAGATTATGGCTCTTGGTACTAGTGGAATTGTATTGGTAAAACTAAGCACATCCCAGTGTGGAAAGGCATGTTATGCATGATGATAATATCCTTTCCCACTTCATTTTTGTATTCACATTTTCCTGTCAAACATCCATCACTTGAGGCTAGGTTTCACAATCGATAAGAGAAATCAATGAGTTTCATATTAAATCTTTTACACATGATTTAATATAGAACGATATTTCTTTCTATTGTTTCTTTCTTACCTTTTTTTAATGCTTCAGCTGGACTCAAATTCATTATTCCATTTACAGTATCATACATTATTTTTGCACATTCATTTAAATTTTTTCCTCTTGTGAGAATATATTAATGCTTGGCTCCAGGATTTAAAATATCTATTATGTAAATTTAATGAATGATGGATTAAGGTCTTAAAAAATGTGTACTAAACAGCAATATCTGCACCAAAGGCAAAAGATTCACTGCTACATTGCCTTTGACTACTTAATACGACAGCTAAATATATATAAACGGATGATCCCGCTGGAACACAGTCCTAAAAACCACTTCACATGCAATAATGTAAGAAAAAAAAGGCATGCAGATCCTAAACAACATCATAATAATTGTAAATTCTTATCACTGAACTCCTCAAATAACATCACCATCTTACCAATTTCTAATCAGCCAATAAACCGTGTTTAACTGTTTTGTTCTATTTTTAATATTTTTTGTTTTGCTTTTTTGTGCAAAACATCACATTTATGTAAGTAAATATTTATTCATCAAATATGACCCTGAACATACTCTGTAGACAGAAAGTACTTATCACATTTTTTCAATACACATGAATTTGTGCTTAAAGAATAAAAATACAGAATAAACTACGCAGTAATAAATCCCAGTGGTGTAAACAGAATTCAAAATCAGGTCTCAGATATTTGAACAGCAAGTCTAAGGAAGTTTTAACTGAACAAGGAATGAAATTTACGTGACGTTGCGTCACGTCACAGCAGAAGCAGAATGAGGTCAATAACTAGTGATATTAAACAATAGCACTAGTTATTGTTAAATATCTGTATAAACCAAGTGGGATGTGTTCTATGTTGAAAAAACAGACACGTTTTAGCTGTGAGACAGATATCAGAACTAAGTCAAGTCTAGTTAGCTATTTGCAGATTTCTGTTCGAGATCTGTGTGGCCATTATTATGATGCTACAACAAGCACCAACATATTGTTAACTACTAACAGCCCAGGGTCTGTTATCACTGTTCATAAGTCAAATGCACTATATCCCAGAAAAATATGTGCATTGTTGGAAAGAATCTAAACGTTTTGGAGAGACCCAGCCGGACCAATGGTGACATGGAAAAAATGTACCATGAGTGTTAAATTGCTGCCAATAAAAATGTTTCCATCAATTCTTGAGCAAGGTACAAATACATTTCAGCAAGTCATTTTCCAATGAAATGTATATTAAAACTATTTATTTCTTAAATATTCTTTTTAAATTTCCTTGTTATCTTTTGAAAGATGTCTTTCTCATTTCCTATCCGAAATGTGGTTGACAAAAATAATTTTTAATCTAAATCGGCCAGAGGAATGAATCACTCCGGGGTTTAGTGTACATGACAGGAGTCACATGCTTCTTTTCCTTGCCAGCCTACATGGCCTGATTAAAAACAGTGTGGCAGCATCTTGGTAGTGAAGGAAATGTCACAGAACTGAACTGTGACTACACTGTAGAAGAAAAAAAGCAAAAGATTTTAGACTTCAGCAGTTATAGTAATCTATTTATCTTTGTCATATATTGGTACAATTGTTAATGTAGCTTTATATTCTTTCTTTAGCTATTTTGATATTTCATGTAAAATCATTACTTGACCTGTGACCTGGCCTGCAGGGGCATGGTGTCACATTGTCTGGGCAGAATTTGTAAAACAATGAAGAACAATATTATTTGAAATGTAACAAATACTGTCACGATGCAACTTCAACACAATATTTCTAAAGAATTATATAGATACATTAAAAGGAAAAACACCTTACAGTATGCCTGAGATCATGCCAATTGATGAGAGAAGAATGCAGGGCCAGAAAAGTGCATTATTTCTCTCCTAGCTGACTACAAGGAGTCAGGGGTTAATGAATCACTGTGACCTCAGAGCAACACTGAGACACCATTTTTCCATCATTACTACATAAAACATTTGTAGAACAATAAAAAGACTTCTTAGAACATGACTTAACAAACCTGTCATAAACATATGGGATAAACATCTACCATTATTCTATAATTGCCAGTAGTTAAGTAGAACACTGCATTTGCTTTTTGTAAACTGTTTTCATTGCTCAAGAAGAAAACAGCAGATGGATAATTTGAGGCTGTAAAGATCTCAAAGTCGCAAAAGCAATAGGTTTATAATAAAGAAGTTTATTCAGTTCCTTAGAATCAAATCAAAATCAAATTTTATTTGTAAAGCACATTTCAGCAACAAGGCAGCTCAAAGTGCCCTGTATGTAGAAATAAGATGCAAAGTACAATGTTGTCAGTAATGTAACCTTATTTCCTTTTCTATGTTGAATGTAAACTACTGATACAAATGGGAAATAATTTGACATAAATCCTTAAAGTTATATTATCATAACGTTTACCTTCTAAGTGGAGCTTGTAAAACCCCATTCACAAAAATAGTCAACTGTATTGCTCTCTGCAGCCTTATTACATGAGACTCTTGTCTATTTTAGATAAACCTAAAAGAAACATTTGGCCTCTGTAATTCTAAACAAAAGTTCCTGTGCTCAAATTGGTGGTGTATGTAAAAGTTATCTTCCCCACTTTATGAAGTGGAATGTTGGTCCTTTTTTTTTTTTTTTTTTTTTACATAGAGAGTAGTAAAGGTTAACATAAGCATGTTTACTTTGTTTTGGTATAACTTGTCATTTTAATGCAGCTCCAGTTGCTGAAATATGTACAAAACTTACAGATTTAGAAACTCTGAATTTATAACAAGAAAATAGTTTTATGCCTATAATAGAAGCTGTCCCCATGAAATCAGACAACATTTCTTAAAAACTGGGGGCATGACTGATATAAAACCATAGACAGTACACTGACAACAAGAAATGTCTTTGGTGTTGAATGAGGAGTTGTGCTTTATCACAAACTCTGTTGCCAATTTTAAAAAGTCGTTTTTAATATTATTAACAAACAATGTAAAGTAGTTGAATTGAACAATGCTCCCTGAAAGTCTCATTCAAAGTAACCATATAAACAGTGACACAGAGCCTGTTTTCCTTTATCTCTTACAAGTTAATGTGAAAGGCCATGACGGTCTATTTGCTTGGTTTCATGCATCAGTAATTACAGCATGATTGATTAGTTTCAGTAATTTTCTTTTGTTTTCTTATCTACTCCTTGTACACATCAGCAGTTGAAGCTGAAATGTCTTTGCTCATGTCGGTGCTCTGACTGATTTTAAAGCTGTGATAAAGGTTGAGACTGGAACTTAAATAATTGTATATTCCTCCCAAGCCAAAGATCTTGGTAGTCGCTGGGGCAAAGCATTGCTTTTTTCTTCTTCTTAAAAGGACCCCAACATGCACTGGTCTCATTTAGTATTTTGAGAAAAATGTTCCTCCTCCCCACCCCCCAAGAAGAAAATCCACATTCTACTGAAATTAGTGTTTTGCTTATTGATAGAATATTGTTCAACTGTACATGCATCCTATAATTAAGAAGGCAAGACTTAATCTACCCAAGAGCAACGACATCATTTTAATTTAAGAAACATAAAAAAAAATATGAATTGCTTCATTTCACAATTGCTTGAATTTGAAGCCTCATAATTTTAATTATATTAGTGTTGTAATTAATGAGATAATCAAAACTGACTTATGATGTGGAATGCATGTGTTAGACTAAGGCTTCATGTGGACTCAACCTATCTTTGTGACAGCTCCAGCATTTAGGTGAGTAATCACCCAAAGGCAGTTTTAGAGGAAAAAGCCATCTTTAAGCCATTAATTAGTCCTTCTCTCTTGCAGCACTTACTCAAGATAGGTCACAGTAACAGCAGCTTCCTTGCAACCTTCTCTTTCTTACTTTGCCCCTTTTTGTCACCCTCCGTGATTGCTGTGTTATATTGTTTATTTATTTCTAGCCTTTTTTCCTAAGTTAACTTTTGTTTGGCTGAATAGACTTAGCATTACTATAGATGGCTACAGCAGTAAAATGTACTGTATATGCGTATATATTTAAAGTGGACCTATTATGCAAACTTCTCTTTCTACATGTTTTGTACTATCATTTGAGTCTCCACTGCTTCTAGAAACAGTTCAAGTGTTAAAAAGAAAAAGAAACAAAGCAAACAAAAGAAACATTTAGTCATTTTCTGATACGTTTACTCGATGTCAGGGACACAAACTGATTCAAAGACCTCTCGATTATTAAATCCCAATCGGCTGGCACTGCCCCATGACTTAGCCTAGTCCAGCCCATCACTAAACCATCAAGCTAACGTCTGGTCACTACGTTATTCAAAGACTATCACATTTGGTCAGCTGGTTTTACTGTGTAAGGTAGCACAAAACTGACTGTGTACTTTTATTACTCATGCTATATCCAAAATAAATATTTAATTATTTTACTGTGAATCTTTGGAGGAAGACTGAGGTGAAAACTCACATACACGTACCTTTTCTGAATACTAATTTTCTCTCTGCCTCGAGCAGTTGCGTCAAGAGTTTGTCAGAGTTGAGCGCTGGCATAGAACACTATTGAGCAAGCTTGTATGAGATTTAAATGTGCACACAATTTCTTTTTTGTTTTCATAAATATATGCACTCACATCAGCACAAATATAATGCTGTACGATACGTCAAGAAATAGATAAAGTGGTAAAAACACCCATCAAGTTCAACTCTGAGGCAATATGCATACTATGTTTACTTCAAGTTGCTGGGGTTCTCTCTTTATATGTACAGAACTGAACACGTTTTTATAAATGCAAAAGTGCCAGTAGGAAACATTTTAATGTTTCTTTGTCTCCTTCCCCAAAATTACAACTACTGTATTTTTTTCTGTAGTTTGTGTACAGTTCTATATAAGTGTTTACAAATTATATTTTTTAAACAAAAAAATCATGTTTTGTAGCAGAAGATTTTACTGAACTACAAATAAAGTTTCATAATTAAAAAAACTCCACATTTGGTTTTTATTGTGTGATCACCTTTACCTGAAAATGAATGATATGGGGAAAATCACTGTTGAAGACTAAAAAGAATGCCACTCACAACTTACCACTAATTGCTTCTAATAAAATTTAAATAAAATCTTTCCTCCCCTCCCCGTATTCAAAATTTTATTCACATACATAGGCATTAACGATTCATAAGCAACTCTGCACTTTCAAGGAAAGACTAATACAAAATGTCAAACTGTAAAATGGAAATACATGTATAAGGCAAACTTATTTTCTTATTTGGTTCACTTCATCCTATCCCCTCGATATGCACTGGAACTCAGGGGCTGGAAGCCTACAGGGCAGAATAATTTATGTTGCACTGTACCACTGAGCAGCGGCTTGTTCCTGCCACTGAAACAGCTTTGTGCCTATATGGTTACAGAGGAAAAACATCCATGATAACAGTATTAGAAGAGTAAACTGGGTTTACATATATGCCATCAAAAAATTATTTATATATGTAATTGTTGCAGTGTAGAGTAATTGTGGCTGTTACGTGGGCGTTTTGAATATAATGCTGGGATAATTTGTCCTCCATTTGCAGGGTATACACTGAAATACTCATAAGGACTCGAGAAAAAAAAGCTATGCAAATTGCTGTAGGACATAGTCTACTTTGTCTCTTATTAAGCACTGCATGCTGAAAATATTATGTGCTGTAAGACTAATTTGACGTCTTAACTCTAACTTTAAACTTTAAGAGCAAATTTGCGATAACACAAAGGATCCAGATGTTTTGTTTAGAAGCAAACCTTTTCCCTCTCTTTTATGTTTTTGACCTGAACGTGGTAGTGGTAATGTTTGAACAAAATGCTCAAATGAATTGTGTGAATTATGTGCAAAGTTCTACCTGTTTTGATGTCAACCTGCAGTCAACTTGCATATAAACTCAAAAAAAAACTTGAGCAAGATATTTATTTCTGTTACAAATATGGATATTTTGACATAGGTTTTTTTCATGACCTCAAGAGAAAATTTGAGTGTTTGGTACTGTAAAAATGATTGATAATAGTTTAACCTCTTAACTACCACAATGATATTGATGTCCACACAGAACCTATGTATGAGATGAAAGCATTGTAGGGGCGACATTAAAATAACCACTAGTGAGACGATTGAAACTACGATTGAAAGCACATAATTTAAGATTAGAATATTTTCATCAGACCAATGAAAAAAATTCTAACACAGAAATGTGGGCTTAAAGAAAAGTATATTTAATACCTCCTTAAAGTATATTTCCAAGATGTACTTTTTATCTGACAAGTTCAAAGCATCCCATTGAAGGAAATGTAATTCCTTGCAACTAATGAAGGAATACCAGTTCCTTCATTGGGCAGTAGAAACATCTAGGACAGCTTTCTACTGCTCAGTGGTCTAAATCTGATGCCAAGATGTCCATAATTGTTGCTTTCAGCGGTAGTTGGGGGTCATGGGAGTCCTAACTGTTCTGCACCTATGCAGAACAGCGTTGCTCAAACTTTTTTTCCCGCAATTTTAGCAACTGTAGCTCATCTGTCGGACCAGACCACACAGACCAGCCTAAGCTGGTAAATGAGCCTTGAGAATTCATGACTATCACTCAATCGTCTAGCCATCACAATTTAGTCTTTATCAAACTCACTCGAATCTACATGCTTACTCTTTCTTCTTGCTTCTAGTGCATTTTTTGGATGAAAAAATATCTACTTAATGCTTAATACACAGCAAGCACCAGCAGGCACCATAAAGAAATAATAATTGCTATTCACTTCACCTGTAAATGGTCAAAATGTTTCACCTAATTGGTATGGGGAGCATAGCTAAAATAAAACTGGATAGCAGGGGATAGCAGCCTGTGTAGCCTTAATCCTCTAAACACCCAAGTTACTGATCACTCATTCTCAGAGCACAGACTGCTGTGATGAAAAAGCTCAATTCCAAAACTGGAAACCAGGAGGCACTTTCAAATGTGTGTTTTCAAGACCGTAAGTCGCAAGCTTCCAGAATATGCACCATCCTGGTTTTAATTCAAAGCACAACAGGTGACACCAGATCACAGCAGAGCTTTATTAGTCTACTGCATCAACCCAGGATTTATTTTAAGAAATGGCATCTTACAGAAACTGAAATGCGACAAACACATTAACCTCAGAAACTTTATCATTACAGTGTTAATATAACTGACTGTCAGGCATCTATGTGTCTGTGAGACCTGCTTCATTGAACTAGCTAGTGTGCTCCTGAGCAGGCGATTTCTCTTCCAGGACAATCTTACAAAAGACGTTTTAGTTCTCTGACAAAACTCAAGAATGTGTTACACAAGATATGTAAATGTTAACACTTGCCAAGGCTTTTCAGTCACACCTTGTGAGTGAAGGAGGCTCCTTCTGTTCGAGGGTGACAAGAAGGATTCTAGGTGTTTTACAAAGAGATAAAATCAGACAGCTGGATTGCCATTTTTTTAAGGCTGTAATTATTCCCCCAACTTCTGTACTGCAAATATCCTCCTGTCTATAGATAATATAAAGTAGTTTTCAGAAAGGATTAGGCAAAAGATGAAGCTAACAAAGAATATTTGCTGCTAAAACGTCAAAATAATTTTTCTGTATTCACACAGTTTAAATTAACATATTATTGTTTTGGGGCTTCTGATCTGCTTGAATAATCACCATGAAATAATTAATTCTTCAACTTATGCAACATAAAAACCATAGTAGACCGTTTGTTTTCCCCAAAATGAACTCAAGATTGGTTTGTGTCTTTTGTTCAATAGAGCAAACATATATGTCTCCATTTTTCCTGTATTTGCTTGAAGCCTGTGAGAGTATGACAGGAGACATTTAGCGGAAGTGTGAGAACAGTTAGTTCTCAGTGAGAAGGGAATAAATCATGACAGAATGAAATTGACCATAAACTTGTGTTAAAAAGGATACCCTGAACTATGAGATATCACACCTTCAGCAGCCTGGGGACATGAAAGGCAAGACTACTTCTCCTTTGGAAGGGCATGAAGAGCCATGAAAAGATAATCCAAGTCATAAGATTTAAGGTACACAGATAGAATACTGTTAGCTATGACTTCTGATTAAAAATATATAAAGCAAACTTAAGTACAATTTTGTTAAAAAAAATCAAATAAAAAGAAAGGAATATAGTATGAGTATATGAGTATATTTTATAATGAAACTTTTCATTCAGAAGAAAATTGATTATGCAAATCTGTAAAAATCAAAGTTTCTAAAATAACCTAACAGACTGACAGAAACTATGATGAACCCTGAAACTGGAGATGCCAGCAAAATTTTGGATAAGCTGGTGCAAAAATTGCTGTACTTGCAAAGTAACATTTTCCTGGAGGGATTATTTCAAGTATAACTTCAGATGAGAGATTTTTCTTCTTCTGTTTGAGGTCAGGCCAATTGTAATTCTGCAAATTGAGGCAACTGTTGGTTCAACTTACAGTTTCAGTTGGTTAAACTATCTCATGACAAACAACATATTTCCAGCAGCTTATTTTCAGATATTTAGTGGTGTGAATTTTCACTTGTTCCATTTAGGGTCATTGCACATGATTACACTTGGTTATCTGTTGCTCTACAGTGGAGCACAAAGGGAGATATGAAAAGACAGTTGAAAAAGGGGAGAGATGGAAAAAGTGAAAGGCAATTTTCTAAATTTAAAATCTTATATGTTCTCTCCGGTTTGGTTGTGAATGTTCACAGAAAGGTCCCATGAACTCACATTGAATGCATCTTAATTCAACATACAGTTAAAACCAGATAATTGGATACACATAAAATGACCTATAACCTTATTTTGCTGACTGCCAGAAACAGGACTAAACATTCACTGTTTAAAGTCAGCAAGGATGCACAAAATTATTTTCATTTGCTAAACAATTTTGGTTTCCTTTCAAAAACCTTTCAAGACTTTGCTGAATTTTTTGCCTATTCCTCTTAACGGGGGTTTTAAATTAAATACTAATGTTTTAGCCTGTATTTAAAATATTCCACATTATTTGGTAGCAACACCTGCCTGCATCATTGTCAAGTTATTTGTGTTGTATTGATTGCAGCACATGATGCAGATCTGCTCTTGCTTTATGTTAAGAGTCAACTTCTTGGAGTAGCTAAGCTAAAGTAATGCATACCTGCCTTACTTGTACAATAATGCTTCTACAGTTGTTGTAACTGCTGCAGTGAGTTTGAAAAACTATTAATCTCACCTGAGGTACCAAACTGGCATCGTGTGGGGGAAAGTTTGACCAAAACTTACTGTACAGTATTTATTTGAGCATCTATGTTTGACCCTCTGAATAATGCAAATCCATGAGAAATTAAACCGTTTGCATTCATTTCTCTTTTTGAATCGCAGTTAGATCAAAAATAACTAAGGTCGGCAAACATATCAGCACAAAATGTATCCAAAGCACTCAACACTGTACAACTCCATAGTGAAAAATAACAAGAACACAAGTAAAACAGTCCTGTAATAATGTAATAAACAAATATACTAAATCAATAATAATAATAATAATAATAATCAAGGGAGAAACTCATAGTTAACTAATGGGTAAATATTCTGCAAGATACAGAGTCTGGTTTAAACATTCATTTCTTTTTCTGCTTTAATTTCCAAACAAACTAGCAAAAAACCTATCAACTTCAAGCAGCCTTGTTCAATTCCAGAAAAAAAATCTGTGAAGACCTCATGCCAATATTTTATTGTACAAATTGGAATGTCTAAGTTTCTCATAAAATGGGCAAAGTTTACAAAGTAGATGCTGCAACACACTTACTTAGTCTCTCTTCTGTTACCAACAGCAACAAGAACATAGATGACATAGATCTGAGTTTTAATGAAACATGAACGTAATGAAATGTGATATTGACAAATCAAGTAAAAACAAACTATATCATTGCAGCTGAATATACTGCATAGATACAGTTATACATACGACATGTTGCTTCAGACATGTGAGAACAGATGAATAGGAAAAACATAAAACTACAAAATACATTATAGATAGGAACAAACATAAAGAAACATTAGTAAACTGTCTTATGTAAGCCCAGTATGAATACTACATTTGACCCCATTTTACAAGTCTTTTCAAATTAGGTCATCACCGTTTCAGTACTCAGTAGAGCAATGAAAGCCATGTGAAACAATGCAAACTGCAATGGAAACAATAAAAAGCTTATCTGGGGAATTAGTTATTTGAAAAAAAGGAATAATTCATAAACTTCTAAACATTTCATCATTAAGAAGTTATCAACACAGCCTTATGTATCTTACAAACATATAAGACAATAATCTTCTATTTTGATATTTTATTAATTGTATAAAAAGAAGTTAATCAATAAAACCTCTCAGTGATTTATTAATTGCCTACAGAGTTTGAGTCTGCTTTCTGACATGCGCCTATGCAATAACAAAGATGAGCATAGCAGTGCATGAAAGAAAAACAGATTGGTGGCTCGAAACCTTTGCTTTTACAAATACAATTTATTAAGTGTGGCGTGCTTTTGTATTCACTCTCCCTGAGTCGAAACCGTTTAGAAGAAGCAGCTTTTGTACCAATTGTGGCAGCAAGTCTTTCACCAGCAAAACATCAGGTTTGCACAAACTCATTTTGATTTTTGCAAAAACAGTTCAAGACCAGTCATACTGGATAGAGTGTCTGTAAACATTAATTTTCAAATCTTGCCACTGATTCTCAGTTGGCTTTTGGTCATGATTTTGACTAGGTAATTTTAAAAACATAAATACTCTTTGATCTAAAGCAAGGGTCTTCAAATCCAGGTCTTGAGGGTCGGTGTCCTGCAACTTTTAGACGCAACAACATAACTGAGGCTAATAATGAGGTTGTTAGCAGAACTCTGGAAAACTTGACTAAATACTCGGGAAGTAATTGTGTCAATAGATTAAGACATGTTGGACCAGGAACACATCTACAAGTTGCAGGACATCGGCCCTCAAAGCCTATATTTGATGACCCCTGATCTGAGCAAGTCGTCAACCTTTATGTTTTGAGCAGTGATGGCATAGTTACTTTGAAAAAGTAATTTAATCGGATTGATGATTACTTGATTTGGAAAGTAACTAAGTTACATTAAAAGTAACTTTTTTAGTTACTTTCAGGAGCTGCTAACAACAACGCTCCGCCACCTGTGAAAATTACATTGATCTTTGCCAATACTTAATTGCAAGTTATTTTCTAATGGTAACATCAACAATGTACAGTATCTCCACTTAAAAGGTTGAACCGAAGGGGAAATTGTTCAACGGTAACAACAGTACAAAAACACCATTAGTAATTTGTGTGTTTCAGTATTGTCTGGAAAACTATAAATATGCTTTTACCCCACCCCCACCTTCCCCACCCACCACAGCGTCCAGGTTGTGCGTTACGGCCCTGCGTTTGTTGTCAGAGCGCAGTGCTCCTCCTGCCACTCCACAACTCGGATGTCCCGCTGCACTTGAGACACTTATCTTAATATTAATAATTATAATGGCGTTTAGTTGCACAACTTCACGTACTCGTTCATTCGTGGCTGTTTTCACATTTATTGCGCTGTTCATATCAGTCTCGATGTTTGCAGTTTTCTGGAGAGCAATGTGAAGCTCGACGTAATTCAGAGGTAATATATTAACTTGACATTAACAAAGACACAGCGGGAAATGATGACCAAAACTAACTGGATGTCAGAGAAATGTATATTTGTATATTTGCACTAATGATGTTTTTTAATAGCATCCCTTTTACATATTATATTAAATTGTAGATGATCAGCGGCTTTGCACGCCATCATGGAACCATAGCGTGTGCAGCAGGAACCCTAAACATCCAGCTGTGAGAAAACTAATACACCACTGTGAACAAACAGCAGTGGTCTGTAGTCATTTAGGCCTTTTTCAAATATTTCATTCAGTTGGAAATACTAGCAAACAAGACGCAGTAACCAAGGAACCATCAGCATTTGGAGGGACCAGAGATCAAACTACTAGCAATGCAACTGGTAAATAAGTTTATTCATCCATTAACAATACATTCATTAATCTTAGAAATCCAATAACATAAAAACATGATATTTTTCATGGCCTCTCTTTTTCTTGAATAGAAATGTGGTTTTAGCATTCAAATGGAGTAATGAAACTATCAAAAATCAATAATGCTTTAGAACAGAACTGAGAGGAATGGAGTCTATATAAAGTACACGATATAAGAAAAAAAACAATCTATCTCTCTAAAAGGTCAGCGAGCTACAGAACTGCTCAAAAAACACAATCACTGTTCTCATTCTTCTCTGACACCGCAGTCACTCATATTTTCCCAATAATTCAGGGAATTACAAGCCAGAAGCCATGAAAGAAGCATTTCAGACCTTTTCTCACTCTAAGTAATCACTTTATTAGTGACACAAAGATGAGTTTGTGCTATTACATGGATCCAGAGGGTGTAATGAAATTTGACTCTACAGCAAAGTAGCAATAAAATAAAAAGGAGAAGTTGACTAAGAATCAATATGATATGTACTTTATCTGTTTTGTCTGTTTCACAATGAATGTACAAAGGTTACAAGAAAGCTTCAGATCGATGAGTAAAAAGGAATTTAATCAATGATTTTCCGTGTCTTTTAAGTTATTTGGAACATGAAAAAATCTTTACGACGTTCTGTGTGCCAAATGTTATTTTTATGAGACCAACATTCTCAATTATTTCTTAAAAAGGTGCAGCTCATGTGTGAACCCATACAGTGAAGCACAACCTATCCAATCCATTTTACTCATCAAGTGCTTTACCGTGCTTTAGAACTTCTATGTATTTCATTGGGATTTTTGTTGTAGACCAACAGTAGTGCATTATTGCAAAGTGAAAGGAAAATGATACAAGGTTTTCAACTTTTTTTCCATACAAAGGCACTGTAGAATCTCCCATAGTCATAGCAGTTTAAGAGGGTTATTGTGGCAGCCTTTTGAGAACTCAGTAGGCAAAATAAATGGTAATGGAGTGACAGAGAAGTTACAAAGTATTGTTAGAATACTGCAAATACTTAGCCATTAGCTAATAATGATGCTTAAGTTGGTGTCTTCTGTGAAGCACTTTTCTGAGTTAGCACCAATTCCCAGTTTTTATTCAGATCTGAACTTGTATTTCTGTATTTCAAAATCTAAAATGCTTGGAGTGATCCCGCCTAAACTGGATCACTCTAAACTGAACTGACATTCCCTCAGACATAATTTTATATAAATACATAATTTTTTGTATATATGAAAGCAGAAAGGGGAGCAATTTTCAGTACTTTTCTGGTCTTAGGAATACCTAAGAATTAGAAGGTCAACATATGGATTAGTAAAAACTTGCCCCAGTCATTGTACAATAGTTACATGTTCCTTTAAACAGAGTTTGTGATTTGTAAAATCCTTTACTCCATGTATTGGTATACATGTATATGGACAAAAAAAACCCCTAGGATTCTTAGATTTCTATCAAATATTGCTGAAATCTCGTTTCATTGTAATGAACCCAATATTGCGTATCGTCTCGTCTTGAGAGCTAGGTGTACTATTATTATCTTCCCACTCTACAGCTAGTGGCAGACTGTATCATCAGAAAAAAGCTCCAAATAGGTTAAAAAAAAAGCTCTTATCTGTATGCATTTACTATCTGGGTATTTTTTATTGGTTGAAATATGGATTACCTAAAAACACCATGAATAAAGATTATAGCACACTATGTACGGTATGAGTTTACATGGCACAACTTGCATGCTTGATTTTCCAGAACACTTAGTTCTATGCATGCCTAACTCCAGTATATGTAAGGGCTAATGCAGTTAGAGCCCAGGTCTTTGCTTCTATGTCTGCTCACATAATGATATTAGGGTTGATTCTACAGTTTGATCCAGCTATCAATGTCAATCATGTTAGCACTACTCAAAGCGGCAAGCCCTTAAGGGGTATTGGCACTAGGGGAAGGGAGGGGAGAAAATAAAGGCTGGCAGCTTTCTAATGCAATATAACTGACAGATCTGAGAGCTTTTTATTATATTAATATGTTCCTGGATAATTCTATCTCATTTCCTAACATGACTTAGCCTAAAATCCCAATCAAAGTCTCATTTATTCCATCACCTCAATCGAGAATGGTGACCTGAAGTTGCTCAGACTGCTATAGTTAGCCAAAAACTATAGCAGTCTGAGAAGGATTTTTTTCTCCATTCTAAGTTCAAACCATAATTACCAAGGAAAGAACATTCAGCAAGAGCTACACATGGGCATAGCAAGTGTTGCACTTTGAGACTTGGTTTGTTATTGAATGGATCAGATAGTATTGTGAAGATTATTTCATTGTCTTCCTACTATAGACTTAACCCAGTGTAACCAAATGCTAGAATTAAAACAAGAATGGATTTTTTGCAAGTATTCATAACAGTGGGTTTATTTTCACTTGCCAAAAATTTCCTAAATCTTACAAAAACATGAAGCATGCAATTGTAGCTATATCCTTTGCAAAGTAACTTTGAATTTGAAGGACAACATTTTATTAGTCAATAAAATGTACTGACGGATTGCTGTAAAGTCAATGACAACACAAGTGATTTTCTGCTGTCGCTATGTACTTGTCAAGGAAGTCATGTTAAGTTTTTTGTATCGCACATTTCAGCAACAGGGTCGTTCAAAGTGCTTGAATGATGCAAATCAATGACGTAATGCAATCTGTGTCACAACATCGCGATGACGCAGATTGCGTTAGCGCAATTGAATAACTAATTGAGTTAACTGTAATGTTTGATAACTATCTATTGGAAGGCTTGTGGATTGAAATAAAATGATTCTTTCATAAAGTGCCTCAAGATTACATTTGTAGTGAATTGGTGTTATGTAAATAAAATGAATTGAATTTAAGATGCAAACACATATTTCCTTTCAAAGTAATGTCAGGATCAGACAATCAATCAATCAAGTGTATTTGCTTAGCAAAAGAGAAGGTCATTGGTAGGCCTTAAATTCCTACGAGAAATGCATTTAATGGTATGAAAGCAAACATATTTTGAAAAAAAAAAGAGAAAACAAATCTATGGGAAATTGCAAAGATGAACAACTTTCAGTTACCTGTTCTTATATTTAAAAAAGAAAATGATTAATCAAATGTAAAAGATTAAAATCCAGGAATGTTCAAAATATGCATATAAAAAGATTCAATCCTCTTTCAGTTTGTAAATATCTCAGATCTACATGTCTAAATAACTTACAGAAAAAGCCTGCATGACTTGATCAGTGGTTGCACTGGGCTGATTGACAGGAAACATGGATACAATAAAAGAACTTCCAGCTAAAGCAATGAAAAAGATGATAAAATATCTCCCAGGATCAGACTGCCATTTTATGGCACAATAAAGTAAAGTAGTCAATTGTTAAACAAAATATGGTACGTACTCAAATAACCTCAAAGAAATTTAATTTTGCAATTTGACACCTTGAAATTGACCTTTGTCTCTTTAAGAAGCACCTGTTCTGACACTTTGCCTTCAGCATGTCATCACAATGCTTTTGCAATATCCCATTTATAATTGTTTTTAAGAGTCTTGGACTGAGCAGTAGTTTTTATGATAAGCTCAGCAGACTTGCAGTTCCACCAGGTGTTTGCTAATTGCTGCTGCTAGTCTGGTGGAGCTGAGTGGGGAAGGTGCCGACAAGGTGTGCTCTGTGAGGCGGAGGCTCAATTTGGTTGACTGCAACTCCATGAAGGAGATTTGTGGAAAGAGGCCACTTTGGGTGTTTAGGCAGCCACAATTTGATGCCAAGAAATTCTGAAACATGCCTGAAAGTCAAATCAACATTCCAGGTAAAATTGTGATGAGGAAATAACATTATAACCTAATATAAAGCTCAAAAAAGTTGATTTTGCATAATGCCCCCTTCTTTCAGTTGTCATTATTGGTACTCAGCATTTCCAAACCTTGCTGATTTGTGAGCGTAAGTGCTAAGTAATGTCAATCAACACATTCTGCAGATGCTTGACATTAAAAGCTTTTTACTGTCTAATTACTAAAAGGCCTTAATTAGGGACCTGTTGTAGAAGTCCAACCTAGATTTGCCACAGTGCTGACAGTTCTAACCCTCAGCATGATAAGGAAAATGGTAGATTATATAAATGTAAAAATAAATGTCAGTTATGTAACAGAAAATGTTTTTTTTTCCCCAACGAGTAGTCAAATAACATGGGTGACTTTACTGTATTATGATCACAGTATAAGTAGGTTCTTTTAATTATAAATGCCACTTCATAACATGGAAAAGTCAGAAAAAATGCACTCTCAGTGAACTGGTGTGGTAAAGATGGTCTACGGCAGAAAATATCCATCTAACAACAAAAAGTAATTCAATATTTTCCATAGTTTTTATTGGCTAAAAGTCGTTTCCAAGGTTTCCCATATCACTCTGTAATGTTATTGTTATTATGTCCCATTTTGTAGCACAATCAATTAACTGTTACTTTCAGTTCTTATAAAAATGCTATATAAAGATATAGACGATTCAAGGAGTTTTCAAACATGCATTAAAGGATCAAAGCAACACTCCAGGTATGTTTTTAAGGAGGGAATAACATTCTAATATGATGTAAAGCTCAAAAAAGTCGATTTTACACAATACTGTGTAAAATACTGTGAAATTATTTAATCTTACAAACGCAATATATATTTTTTTTAGAGGGGACCTATCAGACTTACCCCAGGTAGAAAGGTTCTTTAGCCTGGGGCAGAGACTCCAAGTTCTGTTTTGCATTCTTTTGTGCCTTTTGGAGCCTTGCCTATTTTTAAGGCTGACCATCTCTCTCAGAGATCCCCCTGCTGTGCTTCACCTTTTTCAGTCAGACTGCAGTTACTGCACTAGCATTTTGTTTACAATGAATTGATTACACCTGGGTGCTGCTTTTGATGTTCAAAACCCTGGAGCCATGTGCTCAGTAAGTGGAAGTTAGTAACCCTGATCATTATTTTATTGGTGTTTTGGTCTATACAATATGAGCGTAGCAGGCAGTTTTGGCAGACGGCTCTCTTGTGGGTCAGCACTACACAGCCACAGAATGGCCAATATATCAATAGAATCAAAGTCTGAATTGCAAACAGAAAAGAAACAGAGGGACAGAGCGTAACACCAAAGTTTGTGATAGTTTTTATTATAATTCTACTTTTCATTACTTGACCCAAATGAGTAGTTGATCAGAATGTGTACTCTTAGGAAGAGACAACCAATCCACATCATTCATGTCTTTTTCTTTCTTTCAGATTTGGCTTTCACATTTGATGCCTTAATTGTCCATTTCTGAAGGTAAACAGTTTGATTCTTTAAAGACAAATTGACCCAATCAACACTTTCAGTCTAGAAAGCAAAAATGTCTCAGTGTGTCAATATCTCTCTTCTCTCAATATTGGTTGCAATCTAAGCCAATAAGTACCTAAGTGGGATATTTGACTTGGAACCAACTGCTGATTACTCATTCACCAACTCCATTCAAAACCAGATTTTAATAAGCATTGGATTTGTTTCATACTGTTAAAATGATTAAAACAATAGTACAGATCCCAAAGTTAATTGTTTCCTGTCAATATGTTGCATGCTCTCATTTTCTGTAGGTTAAATTGCCATAATGGTAACTTTACTTGTTTCATTACAACATTAATCAGGCAGTGCTGCTCATGCAAATGGCTGCCTCCAGTTTGCTGGCCAACACAGCAAAAATGAATGATATTACATGTGTTCTTAAATCACTGCACTGTCCTACTGTTTTAACAGCACTGTACAGTCTTGGGTCGAAATACATTGATTAAATTTTCTCACATTTGTTAGAAGCATGTCAAGTATGATCCCTGTGTCTAATGAGCTGAGGAGTACCTCAGCTCATTAGACACCTGCTTGCATCAGATACATCCAGGAGTAAACTCTTATTTTACAGATGTAGAGAAACTGTGGCTCCATAATTTCTAAGACTGTTTACTCCAACTTTTAACTGTTTTTCATGTAAAGAACACTAGATTGCCTTTTGTACAAATGACGCTATTTGAAAAGAATGTCTTTACCTATAGTACATTAACACTACATAGTCTTAAGAAAATGCAATCACTAAGCACTCTAAATTGCTTCAATTTACCGAGTATAGACAGCCTCCACTTTCAGCATGCCTGTTGCTGGATGTTTGTCACACTACATGGAGCCACTGAGTTGAACCACATTTACAGACAAGGTCTAGATGACATTTGTGAGTTGATTATTTTAGCTGTCTTCCACTTACACTAAGATCGAAGTAATGGACATAAATAGTCCAAAGCCTATGCCACAGGTCCTAACTAGATTGAAAGTTTTTACCTGCAAAATGCCTCAGAGGGATGTGTCTGCAAGCCAGCCTTCAATAGCTGATAAAACTAAGTTGTTTAAAGTAAGTGGTGTGCTGGTGCACAGTGGACTGCAGCTTGTCGTGCGGTACATTAGGAGTTGACAGATGGGAGTGAGAGTATGGGGAACCAATGATTTATTGCTATGTGTACGACATTTAAAGTGGTGGGAGTGCTATATCTGGAGGGGCAATGATGTAAGAGGAAATTAGTGAAAGAATTAAAAAACAGCAGGAATAACACAAAGAAACCAAACATGTACTCTTGTATTAATTTTGCTCAGTTCATTTGCATTAACATATAATTCATTATTAAACTAAAAAACAGTCTGAGATACTGCACGTAACAAGTTAAAGAGTGAAAGAGAGATGAAGAAAAAAAAAACAACAGCTCTTAATAGTTGACACTCAGTATAAATGATAAAGGAAATAACTATGAGTGTTTGATAGATGTCCTATTTCAATATACAAGTGGATTGTACTGGGAGACTTATCTACATGTTATACAGGGTATTTCCTCCAGTTGATCTTTTGTAACATTTTGTCATATTACCACAAACCTTCCACCACCTCCGCTTCCAGCGCCACAAGAGCAGGCAGCCTGTTCCAGCAGCTCCTACTCAATCCTGAGTTTTCTCTTATTTATTTTTTTCAGATATGCTGTGTGCCATCTTGCTTTTCACACAATGCAGCTGACTGTTATATATGGACAACTTTTTTTTTTAACAGTACTTGTGCTCTGAGAGCAGCCACGGCCCTATCTATTGTTTACACCAAAGATCAGCTGTTAGCTCTCCATAGTTGTAGCCCATTAAGTGACACAATATTTCCTGCAAGGTGAGGAGGAAGCGACTTGGGACCTGTACTGTCATCAAAATATGGAGGAGAAGGTACAAATACACCATCACCTCCATCACAATGAGAGGAGGACTTATTGTATGCCAGCACTAAAGAGGTATACAGCTCATCAACTATACTTCGCCTGGGGGGCTCAGATCACAACTTGGTTCAGCTAAAACTTGTGTATAGGTTTAACCTGTATGTAGACTCCTTCTGCACAGAGAACCAGCTGTGAGACACACAGTAAGAATATGGTCTGAGGAGACTAAAGAAAATATGAGAGACTGTTTTAGCTCTGCTAAGTCTAGGTTAACCCTGGAATAAAGGGTCTCCTCAAGGAGAAGAAGAGATCCTTTAGATCAGTAAACAAGAAAGGGTAGCTGCAGGAGAACAAAATCCGTGGGGTTTGGAAGAGCCTAAGGAGTCTGGTTTGATCAGACACTCAGTCCTCCCCAAGCCCAGTCCCCCCTGCGCAATCCCACTCATTTGTGATGACTGCCTGCTTTTCTTTTCTGAATTTCACACCTGTCAGTTCTCAGCCATCACATACTTCTTCAGCTTAGGGAGAGGGTGATGTACCACAACTTTGACTACATACCTGGGTGTTCCCCTGAACAATAACCTGGGCTGGAGTTATAACCCTGATGCTCTTTACATGAAGAGCCAGAGCAGACAATACTTACTAAGGAAACTGAAGCCTTTTGGATTGAAGTGGATGCTCTTTTTTGACACTGTAGTAGCATCAGGCATCTTCAGTGTAGCTGCTTAACAATTCTGGCCTCCCTTGCCTCTCCTTCCTCTGAACAAGTGCAGGTGATGGGAGACAGAAGAACCCTGGCTACTGTTGGACAATATCTCCCCCCACATGCATGAACTGGAGTGCTCCTTTGGTGACAGACTGCTGCATCTTAGGTGCACAAAGGGGCATCATTGCAGATCCTTTCTCCCAGCAGCTGTTAGATATAATCATCACTATTTACATTACTGCTGTTACTTGCACAGCTTTCTTCTTGTAAATAGTATATTGCTGTCTTCTATTCACAAACACTGTATAAATTTATATCTTGTACATTTTAAAATGTACAAAATATGAATGTTGCACATTTCTTTTGATTTGAGTATGCCATTTTTAATTACTGCGTAGTATTTTTGTACTGTATATTTATCCTTACTGTACAGTCTCAAATTTTTCTGTCTTTAATTATTTTTACCTTTTTGTGAAAATATATGCCTAGACTTAACATTCACTTCCTGCTTATGCACTTGATTTTTTACACTTAGCCTGTTTTGCAAATAAAACTGTCACCAACTTTAGTAGATGTTGGTAACAACATACTAGACTTCTGGCTGTAATTGCAACGAAAGATGGCAGTTGGTCTTTAACCAAAAGAAAGTTTGTGGCTGTAAAAAAAAAAAGAAATTGTTTCTTTTTTAAAGACAAATACCTTACGCTGTTTTTCTGTTGTATTTGCATATTTGTTAATTAGAGTTTTAGAATATCACTTTAAAGTAAACTGTAATCCTTTGAGACAGAACTTGTTCTTCACTCTAGATAACACCCTCCAGCAGATATACACACTCACACACACATCTATCTTTAGAAAATCCTGCAGGGCTCCACTGGCTTTCTTTGCATATCTTACAACTGTTCCCTACTGTGATCTTAAGGTCAGTATGTTGCAAATGGCCATATGTTGCAGAGAATTATCAAAACATGTTTTGTTTGTAGTATTGTGTTTTCTTTAATTTGAGCATTTTTTTTTTGTTCTTGCATTTGTTTTGTAGACAAGTAGTGGTGGAGAAGCAGAGAAATGTTTCTCAAGAATCTAAAATTATCAAACACTACATCCTAATTTGTCTCCAGGCATTTTAGAAAATATTTGACAATTGTTTTCTTTTACTTTTTTACTTAATCAAAGGTCTGCAATAAAATAACATATAGCAGCAAACAAACATAATAATAATAAAAAAAAGCACAACATTGTTTGTTTTGTAAAGTTATCTACTTGGGGCCGCCTACATGAGCTTAGCTTTAAGAAAAAAATGCTCTGAATATCAGACCAGGGGCCATCTAACTAGTACCATGGTTAGGATTTTAGAGAATCTTTTTTCCTTTCTTTCCTTTTTACTTGAATTTTAAATTCTAGTAGTCACTTCTTTTTGTTTTTTACTGAGACAAGCAGTAGAGCGAATGAGATAATATAGTTAAAGCAGATACAACTGAATCAGATATCTATGTATATGTATGGTATAAAAAAACATTACTTTGTTCATGTCATTCATTAAATCAGACTAAATTTACTGTTTATTGTCTTAGGTTATTTTTGGATGACCAATATTATTTCATTAAGTTGAGAATTCAAAATTCTTGAGTTATTGAGTTGTCTTTAAAACATTTGAGGAGGCGTTGCAGACTGGTGTAGACAAACATGACCTCAAACTGGCCCATTTCTTGACTGCAGGTATCAATGGATTTGTAGTTTACCCACCACATCCCAACACCAGTTGACGGAGAGCCAATCAGGTAGACAGAGCACCAATTTCTGATTATGCCATTTTACTCTGCATCATATTCTGTCATTCAAAATAGAAAATATTTTTGGTAAACCTAACTGACCTTAAACAGGAAAAGTTTAGCTGGATTTAATTAATGTCATTGACAAAAAAAAAAGTTATACCTTTTTAAACAGTGTTTGCAAATATTTAATTTTAACTCAGTAAGAAGACATACTTTAACACATGTTGCCAGTCAATGTGTTATTAAATAACCCAACTGTTGCTAGAGCATTCTACATGGCAACTCTCAGAGGAGCTATGTGAGCAAGAAGGCCATCAGTTTCCCCCTAATGATCCTCCTACCTCACAAGTCCTGTTTAGTTTTATGTCCCACATCCAACTTAGTGTGACATTCGTGTGCTGGCTATCACACTCCCTAAATCCTTCTCTCAGCTGTACACAGTTTTGCAGAGTTGCCCTCTTTCAGCTGTCATGGCTCTTGGCTATGGCTATATTCTGCCCAGGCTCCCTTGACCCAAGCTAGTAATGCATTACGCCCCAGATCAATTGATAGATTCTCCCTGTCTGAGCTGCCGTAACTAAATCAGCTGCTCCTGATGATTCAGCACCGGCCAGGGAGCCGGGCCTGCTGTCACCAATCACAGATCACCAGCAGCCGAGACAGGTATGGACATTCTCCTGTCACTTGAACCTAATTTATTGCCCGCTACCACATTGATTAACCTTGTGCTGTGGTTCAAGCTTCCTATAAAAATTTGTGTTGGTAAGGTGGGGCACTTATGAAGACGGAAGAGGAAACATAAAGGCAACAGGATGCTTACATTACTTTTGTAAACTTAAAAAAAAAAAAAAAAACAATATACACAGCCACTCTTTCAGACTTTTGGTGGTCAATCATTGCTTTGACAAACATGTGTTAGCTATCATTATGTACTGAAAAGAAAATATTCAGCTGCCTCCTTTACAGACCAAGAAACTTTCTCATTGCATGTTATGATTAATTCGTTCAATCATTCCTTTTCTACAGCCATTTCATCCTGCTTCTGGTTAGAGAGGGATGGAGCTGTCATCAGGTAAAAGAGAGGGTACACCCATCACACACAACACACGCAACCATGCAGACACACTTTCACTCCATTGATGAAATAAAAAGAATCTCCAACATGGACACTTTTGGTCTGGTGGAGAAAATCGAAGAACCAAAAGAAACCCTGGGCATGCTATGGGAGAACATCACATCTAAACATTGGTATGACACCACAAGATAAGATGTGAGATGGTTTGCTGTGTTTTACTAGACATAATGCAAAACCTAAGCAAACTCTTGTAAGTTTTGGACTCTGGACTTTTGTAAGAGATGGGACCCGATCCAAGTCGACTGAGCTTCCCAATATAAGTTTTTGCAAGCAACGCACAGTATGTCACCATTAACATCAAAATTGGGGAACATTAATGTGGGAGTCAGTCACATGGTATTTGTATGGGCAGTGGCCGCTTCTGATATGGGCGACATGGGTGTATTTTTCATGCTAATGTAATATTCAGCTAGTTGAACAGAGTCTTACAGCAGCAGATGTTCACGTCAGACATTGATGACATTGCCCAAAATGTTAATAGTCACAGAGAGTGATGGAATATGAGAAACAGAGGACAGATGAAAATAGGCATATTGCAGCTGCCATCATCATCCAACTCTAACAATAAGAATAACTCTCAAATACAAACAAAAACCATACTTGTAACATTCACTAAAAGAGATAAGATCAGTCCTGGTTAATTATTTACAAGATGGCAGTGGTACAGCATAACTCAATGTGCTATTCTGAGCACATTGAAAATTCTTGTATTGGCTTAAATTGCAATACATATTGCAGGTTTAGGGAAAAAATGCAATGTCATTTTTATTTTTAAATATACATCGTGCAGCCCTAACTTGAATCCCCATCTAGATGAAGGAGTGCACTCATCATATACTTGCTCTGGAGAAGTACTTGATGAATTAGCCTTGGTGCAATTAGTTGGACTTCATTAAACGTATAACATTTTACAAATAAGTATAACAAATTGAATTTGACAATGTGAAATTGAATCTATGGGATTGGATTGGGTTGAATTGATTACATATATCCTTCTGGATATAGAATGGAACTGGTTACCTTTTAAGCCATATTTTTATCAATAGAACAAATAAGCAATGTGTTCAATTTGTCCTATCCGTCTTTCTTAATTGAAAATACAGAGAATACTTTTCAAATCTGTTTTTTCCAATACTTTCCAGAGAGCTAACATAACACTATACACTAGAAATTGTATTGGGTTAATATGAGCTTTAGCAAGGTAATTTGGATTATAAAAGAATGTTCTTTTCTTTTTCCATAAATTAAAATTGATTAAAAGTAAAAAAAATTAAGTTCCATATTTCAATCTATTTAACATTGCTCTTTATAAGCAGGTCCATATCAATATTCTCTTCTGAAATCATTCCAGGTTGCTGATTTAAACTTATTGGGGTAGTTGAGCTAAAAAGGGAAGCATTTTGTTCGTAATGCTTCCATGATTTACTCTCAGTTCTAAGCCTGGACAGCCAGAGGCTGTCAACAATCTCCCAGCTGTAGCCTCTGAAACACAACTCATGGGCCTAATGAACCAATGCACAATTACTTCAGGAAAAAGCTGGCTTGACTTAGGAGTAGAAAAAATGTGGGTGTTCAGAAACACTATCTTGTTTTTATTTTTTTTTAGGGTGACATGAAAGAAACATCTATGAAACATTCAAACAACAATCAAAAATCTTCTGTGTTTTTATTCCCTTAAACAAGATGTATCTATACTTTTCTACTGCATGTTTTTATGTAGAAATACACCAACAGATGGAATAATTTGACAGTGTTGTGTAAACAGCATGTCTGTTTCAAGTCAAAGAAGCTCCGATTATTTTGACATAAAGTGTAAATGTAGACGGGTGCCTGTCCTGTTGTTTCTCAAGTCAAAAATGTCCGATTTCGCCAACTGATCTGACTAGAGCAGTCCAAACCAATTATAGTAATGGTTTCCTTCTGACAGCAGGAAACAGCAGAATGACAAGAAACTGAAGTTGCTGATCCCAAATACAGCAAAAGATGTCCTTTTTTTTTTCCCTGAGCATGTTTCGTTCTATTTTAAGCCTATGCTGTAGATGGCTTATTTCCATTTTAAGATTCTGCAATCATAAAAACTGAATTGCATGAGACTTGCAGGAAAAAAAGGATGGTGCTGATAACATAAAAATTAACAATTTAATTAAAAATAAGAAACATTTTCCATATGCATTACCATAAACACTAACCAACACCTGTGTTCATTTTGTAGCACTCGTCTGTTCACTGACAATTTAGAGAATTTATAAAAGTTGTATAACTGTTTACAATTGCTAACTGTAAACTGGCATATTATTAAGTATCTCTAAAGGATTAATTCTCCAATTGAATAAGACAATAAATCAATTCAAACTATCCTTTGAGTTACAAATTGGTCACAAGTGGACTATGAGTCCTTATGAGCAGCAGCCTGAAAAACAAATACAAAAAACTTCAAATGCATTTTTCTTAAAATTAAATTGATTTCTTTAAGCTGTGTTAAGGCTCACCTACATTTTAGGAATGGTTTATTTAGAGCTCAGCTCATCAATCTTAACATCTGATTCCTTCTTTGAAACAGCAGCTGAGTTAAAAGCCTGCTTAGATATCACAAATGTTCTCAGCTTAGCCCTAAGTGACTAACTCTAAAGTACTAGAAAGAATTATTAATACATAATATTTATAAGCAGAATTACTGCCTTAAGTATTATTACCACCCAAGCAGCTTTGTTCACAGATGGCCATACTTCAGGCTACACCAACCAATGCAGACTCCAAGTGCAATCTTAGTAGGACAGATGATGATGCCATTGCTTCTAATGAACCAATAAGTAACCAGCAGCAGGCAAGCGAGTGTTATTTCTTTACTGTGACTGTATCTGTAAGAAAAAAAAGCTGTAACTGTCCAAGTACTGCAAACAAGAAAGAAAAAACGGTTAACGGTTAACCAGTGATCACTGTATGTCAGCTTACATCTGGAGAGATAAAGCAAATCACTCTTATGACAAATGCCTGTAGATTGCAACTAACAATGACCACTCCAAGCATGAACAATTTATGATGGGCATTTGTTTTGTTTCTTTGTTGTAGAAGTCTATCTTGGCAAAGCCTTAGAAACATTGTTTATTTCCCTTTAAATAGAGTCACATCTGTAAGTAAACTACATTTGTTAGGTGAGTTTTGGAAGATGGGCATTTAGGTTGTACCCACAGCCAAGTACCTAATACTCATACTAGCTTGGTCACACACTGCTGCGAGACCGCACCATACGCTTCAACCAGCATTCGTAACAAGTCAGCCTATGTGGTTGTGTTGGTTAGACTGTCAATGACGGCATACAGAAAGCTGATCACTCAAGTGTTTAATGGGTGTTTAATGGGACAATATTAGAATGCAGAACGTTCTAAGATTGTCATATGGGGGAAATGGGGGCAAAAAACAGTGTAGTGTAAACTGGGCTTTTCAAGAAAAACAGTACCGTATTTTCCGCACTATAAGGCGCACCACATTATAAGGTGCATCTTCAATGAATGGCCTATTTTAAAACTTTTTTCATATATAAGGCGCACCGCATTATAAGGCGCATAGAATAGACGCTACAGTAGAGGCTGGGGTTACGTTATGCATCCATTAGATGGAGCTGCGCTAAAGGGAATGTCAACAAAATAGTCAGATAGGTCAGTCAAACTTTGTTAATAGATTACAAACCAGCGTTCTGAAAACTCCGTTCATTCCCGAAATGAACAGCTGTTGCTTCCTCCACTTCCGCACCATTGATTGTTCATGTTAAATTCTCTCGCTGCTGCTCTATGGGCTCTTTGCACCTCAGCTTAATGATGTACATCGATCCGACGCCCTGACAAGTAAACTGGAGAAAGGTTTTAAAATGTTCACCTCGTTATACACAGATACGAAGGTGAGTTTTACTTTCTTTAAACTTTGTGGCTAACATTAGCTTTAGCTTATGTAAGCTTTAGCTTACATTTTTCTTGTAAAAATGTGCTATTTAAGTATCTAAACATTTTTCATCATTCATTAACGGACAATGTTTTTACCTTGTTTTCAAGTATATTACGTGGTTTATTGTCGTTAGTGTCAGAGACCAAGTAACGGTGATTTTACGGTTCATGCTTTTTGCTTCTGAAGCACAACAAGCCCATAGCTTAACAGCTTAACTAGCTTAACAGTAGAGCAGCTCTGGTGTCGGGGTTCTAGTTCAGCTGACTGTTCAGGTTCAAAGTTGTTGCTTTTAGAAAAATATGGTCTCCGTGTTACTTCGCTTTATTAGTTTTGCATGCTTCTTGTGAAGCAGGACGGTGTTTACAGCGGTGTGTACAGGCGGATCAGTAGCTCGGCTGTCTGGCTCTGGTCTGCTCTCTCGTTCCCATAAACTCTCTTTCAGGCTGAATACAGAAGTGATTCCATGGAAATAACACAGGAGGTTCCTTTACCTTCTTCTTTAGGCTGAAGAAGTTGATCCGGAGTGAAGTGAAGGCTGTAAACTTTGCTGTGTAGCGTTAGCTTTAACTGGTAGTGACGAATATTTACAAGCCACCGTCTTCTTAATTCGGGACTGCTTGGAAATCCATGAAAACTTAAAAGCCCATTATATTAGGAAGACAGCAATGTTCATAGTATTGTTTTATTTGCTTCTGAACTAAGACTTTGTCTTTTCTAGCTGACATGGTAACTCAAAGCGAAAAAAGAGAGCCGCATTTGCGCATGCGGTTGTGACGTCAGCGCAGCAGGTGCAAAGAGCCCATTCCTGTGTTCTACTGTGTGACTGATCGCCTTGAGCTTAAACTCTGCGTCATAAGCGTGTCTCTTAATAGGAGCCATTTCGGGGTCTTTACACAAAACCCAGCGTGCACCGCTGGCTGCATCGGCGGTTGCTTTCCCCTTTTCTTCTTCTACGGGGAAAATGAAGTCGGCGTCTGCTTTCCCCGTTTCTTCTTCTACGGGGAAAATAAAGTCGGCGGCTTCTTACCGTAGTTGCGAGACCTGTTGTGGCTCAATATTGGTCCATATATAAGGTGCACCGGATTATAAGGCGCACTGTCGGCTTTTGAGAAAATTGAAGGTTTTTAGGTGCGCCTTATAGTGCGGAAAATACGGTATTTCAAAATAGCTTATGTTTTATAAATAATAATTAATTTGATGTTACAAGATGAGCGATTATTTCAGGTAACGAACTGCCACGAAGTATAAATCAGATTTTTTTCTTTTGTTTTGAATGTCTGTTTTATAATATATTTAACACCAATAACAAAAAAAAAATTGTTTAATTGTTTTTCTGCAAAATTCACCAACTGCACAATTCTTGTTAAGTAGTGTAAGACAAGTAGTATTTAAAAAGAGCAGAGGAAATCTTATGTTTTCTGAACAATAACAATATCTGTTGTTAATCTGTTGCTTAGAGATTTTCTGGTAACCAAGTGCCAAAGTAAACATCTGAAAAAAAAAAATCAGAAGGCAGTGCATTAACATTAGCAATGCACTGCCCACATTAACAGTAGCCTTTTCCATAAAATAAGCTTTTTAGCTATTTTGTTTATTTTTTAGCCATGTTTAGCACACTGAATGGAGGAAGTGATTGTAAGACAACATGCTAGTTATAACCCAGATGCCTGGCAATATTTAGCCTAACATTAGCATTTTGGCTAATTTTAGCTTGTACACAAATTTTAACATACTGAATGAAGTAAGTCCATGCTGCTCAACATGGTCATGACTCTCCACATGCTATTGAGTACACTGTAGCTTACTTTAGCACTGATTCAAATTTTTAGCATCAGAATACTGGGTTCCAACGGACGGGCACACTTTAGCAGGCCCCGTAAATTAAATTAAATTTCTTCAGAAATTTTCTAGTCTTGATACTGTTCTTCACTGAGATATCTTTCAAATCTTGTTTTTCTAAAGAAGGAAAAACAAAGCTACACCATCTATCTGCCTCCACCAAACAATATTTGCTGCAATCTTAAAAAGAGGTACACCCAAAAAGGCACATTGCCAAAATATACACCATTGAACTTAAAATACACAGACTTTTCCATTGTAACATTTTCCTGTCAAAAATTTAAAGAATAAAGAAAAATATTGATTGCCCTAAGCATAATTTTCCTCATTTGTTGTACCAAGTTTGGAAGACTTACAAAAGACAATATTGGGTTGGTTTTAGTTTAGATTCTAGTTTTAATCTGCAACATGGCATAATTATAGAGGAAGATCTGTAGAAAGACTTGCGGCAATTGTTGATGTGAAGGTGAGTTTTAAACTTTTAAACAGACTTTGTGCCATTTATAGTCATTAGCTGGTCAGAAATTTGAATATTCTTTCTTTTTCCAACTGGCAAAAATGTTCTTTGTGTGTGGATGTTGTTACTAAAAAGCAATAATCAAATGTTATTTTCAGAATCTGTGAAGTGCTTCAAATGACTTCAGAGGAACCATAAATGCTGTAAGAAAACGATTTTCAACATGTTGACATATCTGGCTTATTGAGGTGGTGAGAGAAAGCAAGACTTTGCTAGATATCGGGAAGATGGAACAAAGTCTTCCTCCAAATATTTCTCCTCATGGAAGGAGGGCTCAGAAAAATACTGAAAATGCTGGTCATATGTCTTATATTATAGGTTCTTAAGTAACTTTAGAGTCAAATGAAACATCAGGAGCAGAAAACTGGAGCTAGAATAGAGGCCGCAGAATCCTCAATGGTGCATAACGGGCTGTCCTGCATTACTGAACTCAAAAAACATAAAAACATATATTTTTACATGTATAGATGGCATTTTCCTAATTCCTAACACAGTGATGTGCTGAAAACAGACATGATCCTCATGGCATCTATTCTCAACACATCAGAGCTGACTTTTACCAACACCTCACCTTGCACTGTCATCTTTGGTCATCATCAAACCTGCTTGCAGCAGCACTCTGATAGAGATAATACCAAAGGGATTCACAAAAAGTAACAGATGGTAAAGGAAATTACCAATATACTTTACAGACTCGGGACTTTGCACTTGATAAAAACATAGAGCGAGTGGATTATTCATTTTCTTTCATCTGCCTTCAGATCAATTCAAGAATAAACAATCCAGCATCACCTATATACCTAAGGGGTTCTTTTCCATGTATATCATATACAATGTTTGTTCCTTAACTCCTGAAACAGATAAAGAAAAACCCAGCAAAGCCCAACAGGAGCCTTAGAAAAGGATAAGCTACACCTACATGAAAGAAATGTGAGAAAATATTGAACAGTAGAAAAGTAAATATGTGTTTCCCACATGAACACAAATACATTGTGTATACATATAGACTGTATATTAATATAATTTACATTCAAAAATGTAAATAAAATGTATAAAAAAACTAAGAGTGACAGCATGTTTAAGTGGTTTGTTTGTTTCCAAAAGGTGCACAAAGGACTTTTGTACTTACATTGTTCATATACTCGCTCAACAGGTCTTGCAGGGCCTGACGAACAGCGTTGCATTCAGCCACAATGCGTTCACGGCGGTCATCGCGTGTGCATGATGAGTCAGCCATTAGCGCAGCCCCACTGATGATGCTCTCCAAGCGCTCCTCCAAAGAGGGCCTGAAACGAGCCTCACTGAATGTCAAAGGGTCCAGGATGATCTTGTTCTGCAGGAATAAAAAAAAAAAAGAAGCATGTATAAGGTCAGGAAACTAAGACGGGGTATACTGGCCAAAAAAAGAGATCAGAAGAGATCCAAAACATATCATGTGGTATGCTGTATTTCAATTTTATCCATACTGACTTAGAAAAATGTGAGCAAAGTGTTTTATGAGAGTATCCCCGGAGTAAAAAACAGCAGCATTTGCTTGGAGGGAATAATCTGTCAAGACAGATCAACGGCTGTGTTATCTGTTGACCATATTCCAAAAAGATTCCCGCTCACCAGCTTGTAAAATGATGTTTGTACAATAGGGCCATACACAATGCAACAGTTTGCTTCTTCCTGAAAGCTGACCGTCTTGCAAGGCAAGATCTCCAAAACGTATATTTTATATATAGTTTAAATATAATAATTGATTAAGGTTCCCATGTAGTACCAGAGTTGGAGTATGAATATAATATACTGAGAATAATGACAAGTGATAAAAACCCAAAAGGAAACCTCATTGAGATCTATTGCCACTGGGTCATGGTGACCTCTGCTAAGGCCGGTTATTAAGTATTGATGCTTACTAATGAGGTCTACCTTCAGTCTGTTGAATGTCTCTGCTCTCTGATCTGAAGTAGGGGAAATGTACAGGCAGGTGCACTGAGCTCAGAATAATGATTCAGTTTCTTTTGCTATTTACATGTAAAAAATAAAAATAGATTTCTAAGAAACACAGTTATTTTGAAGGAGGAAACTTTTAACTGGGGGGATTTAAAGGTGGAAAATAGAAAAATGACAGAAAAAAGAGTAGCTTTGTGTAAGTCTACATTAAGTTAAACATCTGAACCAATCAACTTATTGGTTTTTGTTCATGCATAAAGGTTGCCCTTTTCAATCTGTCAGTAAAAGTTCAAAAACTGCCCCTGAAACTCTGCTTTGTTCATGGTTACTTGAGACATGTCCATATTTTTTATTTTTAAGGTTTGTTAACTGGTATTACTTTTATTTCTAAATTGAGTTCATAATGTTTTTGAAACAGCTGCCCACCTTCTTATTTAATTAGCATTGTTCTTAAATTGTTTTATTTGATGCTTTGTGGTTTTCTTTCATTTGTATTTAAAACATTTTGAATAAAGTCTACTGCTCCAATTAAACGCCACACTAAGTCTTTAAACTGAAAGACGAGACGAGCCCCACTTTTTTGTTATTTGATCAGTCATTTACGTTAAGCCTTACCTAATGACATTACCAATTATAGTTTGTAATTCTAAGCTTTAAAAAAATTGGTAAAATAAATCAACATTGGATGCAATGCTAAAATTAGGATATATTTTTGTGATCTTAATGCACGTAAATCTGACAAGAAAAGCTGTAAAAATAACTTACGTGGAGAGTTTGGCATATGCTAAAAAACAGTAAGAACAAAGGCAGTGTACTTGAAGCAGGTTGCTCCAGGGACAGAGTGACAGACTGTCAAATGATGCCAAATAACCTCTAAAGTAAGAAAGAACAAGATCTCTAAAGTCTACGTTTCATCTGAAGCTGACAAGTGCATATGTTGGTGCACAAGATAAAAAGCGTAAAATATCTTACATGAACATATTCTGCATATGAAGGTTCATGATTAAATTCACCACGGGAGTAAGGAGTTAAGAAAAAGGTTGGACATGTTGCCCTTATTTGCAGTCTTTCTGATGGCATCTATTTCAGAAATTACACATTTTGGTAGAACAAAAAAAAGTTCAATTTACTCTGTATCTCAGTATGAAAAGGTCCAGAGAAGAAAAGACCATGAAGGGGAACTGAGAACATCCCTTAAGACTGAAATTATATTTTTATTCCACATGGCTTGTCAGAGTACAATTATAGTAGAGACTTGGGAATAATAAAGATGAAAAATGGAAAAGCAACAACAAAAAAAAAAAAACAATGTAACTGAAATCTTTTCAGTTATCTTCAAAAAAAAAAAAACAATGATTATGACTGACGGGGACAGCTTCCTCAAAGTTCAGTGATGAATAAATGAAAATTTTCTGAACCTACTCATTCATCATCAGTCGGCCTGTTTTCTGGTCACTTTAGATGTCTATAGTAGCTTACCCAGTCTTTTGAAAATAAAAACAAAAATGTCAACAATAATGCAATTTGTAATTGTTGAGTTAAAAACAATGTGTCTCACATACCTAATAAATAACATGATAGTAATTAATTTAAGGAACAACGCAAATTAAACATTAGTGCTCATCAACAAATGCATTTTTGCTCATCAATGCTTCTCTTTTGCTATATGATCTGAGACTCCAATGAATTAGAATTATTTCAATAAATCAAATCAAAAAGTAAAACTCGGATATTATATAGTTTCAGTACACACCAGGTGATATAAGGTATGTCTGTTCATATACAACATGTTAACTCAATCCTTGATCAAGGTTTTTTTTTTTTTGTCCCCCATGAATTAATGCATCAGTGCAGCATAGAATAGGGATAATTGGCCTATGACACCGACAAGAAGTTAAGGCAGTTAATGGCAGCTTTCAGCTCATCTACGCTGTTGGGTTTGCTGTCTTCCACTGTTACCATGGTAATTAAGTACCAGGTGTTGTTCCTTTTAGTAGTGTGGGCAGGTGCCAGGGCCGACTAGAAAATGAAACAGCAGCTCCATAAAGCTAGTCAAATGAGGGAAGCATGAATGCTTCATAATTTTGTGTTCTACAGAAAGGCTGATTTTGGACTTAAAAAGGTGGAGAAGGCTCTATAAACAATTTGGTTCCTCAAATAGTGAAACTGGAAATTTCACATTGATTCTCTAACAACTTTTATTGTGTGTCTCTCCACTTTTCTTCCAGACTCTGGAACCCTGCTTTTCAAATTTTGATTTTCAAAGCACATATTCAAGTTTCTGTACACAACTTGTGAATCCTAAAGGCTGGAGTTCTCCCTGTTGCTTCCAATTTTTTTCATGGTTACTTCCAAGCCCCTTTCCTTCACTTTCAATCTAAATGAATCATTTGTGGCCTAACGTCCTTGTAGAAGGTGTCTATGACCATCTGTCTACACACCTGGCAGACTTACATTTAAAATTACAATTACAATTTTGGCCAAGATAGGAAATAGTCAGAAATATGAAAGAAGTATCAATTAGAAATAATAATTAATATGTTTTTATTGACATTTTAATGCACAGTGGCGCAGTTGGTAGCACTGTTGCCTTGCAGCAAGAAGGTCATGGGTTCGATTCCCAGCCCGGGGTTTTTCTGCACGGAGTTTGCATGTTCTCCCTGTGCATGCGATGGTTCTCTCCGGGTACTCTGGCTTCCTCCCACAGTCCAAAAACATGAATGTTAGGTTAATTGGTCTCTCTAAATTCTCCCTAGGTGTGAGTGTGTGTTGTTTGTCCTGTCTGTCTCTGTGTTGCCCTGCAACAGACTGGCAACATGTCCAGGGTGTACCCCGCCTCTCGCCCGGAACGTAAGCTGGTGATAGGCACGAGCTCCCCTCTTGACCCCACTAGGGAGAAGGGTGTTAGAAAATGGATGGATGGATGGATGACATTTTAATTAAGAATATGACATCTAAAAATTATATACATTGTTTAAAAATCTTTACTGTCTTTACAGTAGAGCGTTTTTATAATTGCTGACCAGGTTCCAGGATGTCTACATCATTATTTTGGCAATTAATCTTTTGCAATGAGCTCTATATGTTTGAGTTTGGAAAGAAATTATTCCCATCACCCTAATCTGTTGATTGTGTGCACTGAGAGTGTGCCAGATTTAAAGTTGAGACTCTGGCTGTGTGGCTCCAAACCATTAATATTACTGCCACTCAGAGGAAAGATTTTGGTAAAATTAAAAATATATACTTTAAATCCAAATCTGCTAAAGTTCTGGATATTTTGGACATAACTACAATATTTTAGTTTCCACATATGGAACTGAATTACTAAAATGAACTTTTCAATTACAATCTAATTTATTAGGATCTATCTCTATGCAGCGCCTTTACGTGTGAGTAAAGCGTCAGGCCATAAAATAGTGTGGCTGAAGGTTTATGTCAAACTAGAAAATTTTCTTGTTTGTTGGACAATATTGTACAGTTACCACACTTGCAGTGCTATTAAATGGTAAAGCTTGAAGGAAGTGCTTTCAGACTCTTTCAAAGCGTGAGTGCTCTGTGATGACAACCCCTGTTCAGAGAACTCTTATTCATTTTCTCAAAGTTCTTAGTAATAACCTTTTTCCTGTATTTTCCCATTTATTGCTCTATATTTTATAAATACAGCATGCACCACACAGAAAGCTATTTTTTGTATTATTCCTACAAAAATCTGAACTTTTGCATTATAACCTTTTAAGACTGTTTATTGACTGATCTTTTTTATGCAACCTGTCCTAAAGCATACTTTTGTCTCAGTTTAACATTTGCTAAGTATCTTGTACCTAGTCTTTTTTTCTTAATGCATTGTACATCTAAAAACCTATTCAAAAAATCCAGATTACTTAAAGAGACACAATGGCTGGAGCCTCCCACGCACACTTTTTCCCGCAGGGATTTTGGGTCAGTACGTAGCAGTCTGTAATTCTGTTTGAGTATACCATCTGATTATGACAGTGCATCGAGACCAAAGGCAACTTAATGTTTGGCCCACAAAGAGTGAGGTTATTACTCTGACCCCACTCTGAGGCAAGAAACAGTAAAAGAGGGTGCATGTCACATCAGCCTATATCCAACATGCCTTCCAGGACTTACCAATATTTAATTACAACTCTATTGTCTACAAGGGATTTCAGCAGTCTTGAGCATACCACTGCACTGTCTTTCTGTGGCCCCGTTCCAGGGTTCAATAGCTGCCTGATGTTGACTTTCACTATGTTTGACAAAATCTTGTTTTCATGATGGCCCAGGGGGGATGCAAGTCATACCCTGCCATCTGACTGACTGACCTAATGAACAGCACCTGACTCTTGGTTAGGTCTAGGTCTTTTACAGCCAGTGATTAAAATAGACTTGCAATAGTAGACTCGTATTGCTGCTGTCAGTAGATAAGATAAGATAAGATAAATCTTTATTGTCATTGTCACAAGGACAACGAAACAGATCGAGTACAATCACTCAGGAACCACAAATTATAAATCAGAGGAAAAAGTCTTAATTCAACAAAACATTTTTTTCCTTCACCTTAAGGTAGCTTTATAGTAAGCTAGATATTTCTTCTTTGGTATCATATGTCCCAAAAGAAAAGAGCACAATCAAATCTTACTATCATATCGCCAGCTGCACTTCCAACAATGAAATCGCACAAATTGAAATTACGCTTAATGAAATACACCAATTAGAAAAAACCCATGTTTTTCAATAAAAAAGAGGGAAAAAAATAATAAACATGAACATTATTTACAAATCCTAGAATATTAAAATAAAAATACACAATAGTGTTCTTCTCACAAAGACATGCTAAACGCTCAACAGCTGGATCCCTACAGCTAATACAATTCTGTAATCACTGTTTAAGAGTTGATATAAAAATATTCAAAGAATTGTTTTCATTCTCTAAGAATTTAATCCACTGCACAAATGTGCAGTAGAAAAAACTGTTCTTACCAATAAGACTTTTTAAATTTGTGCAATATAAAATCTGTTAAGTTTCCTTGAAGGTGAGTATGACTGGAGAATAAAACAAAATTAGACTATTAAATCTATAGAGCCTTGTTGGTTAATATTATAAGTCAACGGCATTTTCAGTTTTTCCTACCACTAACCAATGTAATTTATTAAAATGACCAGTATATAAATTAAAATTTCCTGAATGACTTGTAAGAGTTAGACAAAAATAATGGCTGTTGCAAACTGTGACTGTGTTTTTGGAGATGTTGCAGGGGGCATTTATTTGATATATCCCTCTGCCCCCCTTATATGTAATTTCTACTTATTTTAAAAAAAAAAAAAGACATTTAATTGGAGGCTTTAATTGACTGCTTTGAAGTTTGATTTTCTATGTTTAAGTCAGCATCCAAGATAATAGATGATTAACATTTAATTTTCTCAGCTTCATTATGTGGAAATTAGGATATGAACAGCTTTAAGTACACTCTGTTTTTAAGCTACATGGCCAGTGGCAGAAAATGTCTTCTGTAAACTGGCAGCAAGGATTTTGCCTTTGCAGTGTCTCCCACATGTGAAGCTGGATGGAAAAGCTCTTACTGCAGCATTCATGTCTGTATCTGTGATTTTCCACCTGGTCATGCTGCAGTTTGAAACCATTCAGATGCATCTTTAAAGTCATGCTGAAAACCAAAACCCATGTGGTGATCATCTGAAAGCTCTGCGGTGATTCTTTATCTTCTATAAACACTGACAGTTTCTCAAACAACTTGACATAAATTGTTTAACCTGACTCAGGCATCTATTCATTTTTTATTTTTCTCTGACACACAATGTCTAATGTTGAGACCGCTTTCTCTTCAAAGTGGTTTGTTAACGAGAACAAAGGGAAGGCAGGAGGTGGGCTAGAGCAGCAAGCTTTAATCAGTATCATGGTCTGATACCTCCTCCAAAGCATTTTAGGACAGGTAGTTTCAGAAAAAAGAAAAAAAAAAAAACATACTGCATATACTGAAGATAATTTATAATCCAAATATGGAAGCACCATGGGGAACACATGTCTTGTTTTCTTTCCTGTAGTGAAACAGGGGCAAAGAATTACCCCACAAGTTGTTTTTTTGTGGAATGCCTGTTTTGTGGACCAGACTGACTGTGTCGAAGGAAAAAAACAACAAATTCAACATGAAATAGTGTAAAAGCGCCAGCAGTTGTGAGTAAAAGCAACACAACTGTGTTTTAATTGTCTTTTTTTGTTTTAATGGTCCTATTCTCAACTACGACCAAGTTAAATCCCACTGTATTTTTAGAAGTTGATGCAGAAATGTGCAGAAATGTGTCGCCTGTGCATGGTTTGGCCACACCTTGTCTGCTATTGAGTTGATTGCTACTTATTTGTATTCCATGCTATCCTGTCAGCCCCAAATGTAAAAGACCATATATTGGACCTTGTCTTTTCTCTGGCCATCAGTATGACCAATGTATTTGTGGAGTCCTATCTGTGTCTTTTTAACAAAATTAGATTGGAGGGATTGGTATTCAAAGAAAAAAGTACAAAAAGTGTAATTAGTGCTGTAGCAGTGCTAACCTTGGTTGTTTTAAAATAAAGAGGAAATAAATATGCAGTCCACCAGACAAAATACATTTGTGAAATAAAACCTGTCCAAATGCTGCCTTTATACAGATAAGTAAAGAAAAGAAAAACAGTAATACATGCAGCTATGATAAAATGAACAATATTGATATTAATAACAAGTAAGCTTATTTTGACATAAAATGACACAATATATTAAATGGAATAAAATGCGTTTCTTCTGAGAGTAACTGTAACCAAGGAGTCATTGGAGCAATAGCATAATTATTAAGTAAACTTGTTTACTGGGTGAACATCTCTCCAACTAAATATACGAAAGGATAACACTTCATATACATACTGCTCAAGAATTTTAAAAGTAAAGGACTTCTTTGAGCAACAAAGAAGACTATGCAAAAACTTTCATTACTTTAGAACCTGGTAAAAACCAGATTGTTTACAGGTTATCATCCTGAAATTGACAGAGGGTTTTCTTTAATGTTACCATAAATGTATGGAATTACTCTCTACAGCCTAAAACACACATTGACAAAACATATGATTTCCGGTGATCAACACATTTTGATTAATTTCTGAATTTGGATCCAGCAGGTTTGATTATATCAGATTTGATTATGGCCTCCTGCACCTACGGTGAAAAGTTAAGACTGCTCATAATCAGCTTGATTGGCAAAAGGAAATAATAACATTCATCATAATCTATTTTCAAAAATTTAGCTCACTGTGGGATATTCTCATCTGAATACCTTGAAATCATGTGAAAGATAGTGCTTCCATCAATTAGGTCATCAGTTTTCCCTTTCCCACACAACACCACAACTGAGTCACTTCAAGAGGAATTTGTTGCCTTGGGTTTAAGCTACTTGATATCTCATTGCACTCACTCTTTTCTGTGCCTTGCCATGAAGCTTTTGTTCAAAAGTGGAAACATTGCTAGAAGACAAAATGATGCATCAATTCATCACAGTTACAATGGCTGAGTAATTTTTTTATTTTCCCTTTTCCCTGACTTTTTCTGGCACAGGCATGCAGTCATCATTGTAGAAAGTATACCATCTTTTGGTGGCAGTATGTGGGTATGATACTGAGGTAAAACAATTATGATCTTGAGCACACCTTAAAACTGGGCTGTTAGAATGTCAGATGAAGAACACTTTGGATTGATTTTTGATTGATCTGAAATAAAAACTTTAAAGGTGTATTTGTTTTATTGTTTTCTTATCTTTGTCATAGCTAAAGCTCTTATAAGAGATCTGTTTTATTGACACCCATTTATCCTGTTGTTTCAAAGCTAAAGATAGTGAGGGAGACAAAAGCTTTTATTATCAGAACAACAGTAAGGTATGGATGTTCTGTAATTCTTAAAAATGTAGCACAATAACCACTAATACATGAGAGTAGCATAATAAAGCCAACATAAATTATCTCCTCTATACAGGTAATAGTAGTTGGGTTAGTGCCCAGACTCTCTGGCAGCAGAAGACCGCTCCAGTCAAAAGTTTGAACAGATCCACCAATTCATAGCTGTGTATTTTCATACCAGGCCTAAACAGCTTATGAGTTAATTATCTAATTAAAACATAATCCATAAAAGTCCATGTTTACAGAAAGATTTATTTATTAAACCCCTTCTTTTTGAATGTATATAAAATCTGATACTCTGGAAATTCAGGATGTAATTTAAGATTTTATTAAAATTAATATTTATATCCTTGAAATGTTTTCACACTTTGTTGAATTGCAACCACATATTTCAATGTATCTTATGACATAATACACCAACACTAGGTAGCAAATAACTACAATTTAGAAGGTAAAGAGGAGGTTATGTTAAACATCACATGGAGCACTGTTTTATCCTTCATCTAGAAATAAAGACTATGAGACCAATGCAAACCTACTAAGAGATAGCTTCCACTTGAACTAACAGGCTGAGCAGGGACAGTGTTCTTCAGAAAAGTGGCAAGACGACCAAAGATAACTCCGGAGGAGCTGTTGAGGTTCACAGCTGAGGTGGGAGAATATATTGACATGACAACAATTACTCATGCACTATACAAATATGGGCTTTATGAAAAAAGATAATCAGAAAGCCATTGATAATCCTGTTTGTTGGTTGCAAACAAGCCATGCAGGTGAACAGCAAATATAAACATTTAGTCAAGTCATGTAAAGCTGAGTGTGGCAGATACCTTACACTCAAAATTATATGGATGGTAAAACTGGGTGGTAGCAGGTGGTTTGAGTTGCTGGATATCAACTCTAACCAGCTCAATACAAATGTAATTACAGGGCAAACCAGGAAGAAAGCCTGATAAAGACTACAAAGGACTCTAGACTGAGGCAGAGCCTGACCTTCCAGCAGGACAACTACCCTAAACATACAGAAAGAGATACAATGGATTTTTTTAACAATTAATTTGCTTCAGTGGTGTAGTTAAAGTCCAGATTGAAATCTAGTTGAGAATCTTTGTGAAAACTTGTCAATTAATGTTCAGAAATGTTCTTCATTAATTCTGACAGAGGTCGAGTTATTTACCAAAGAACATGAAAAAAGTGTCAGGTAAAAAGCTTTTCATTAACATCCAGATTACAAACCATATGTTTACTTAACCTTCCAACATTTAGCATTTCCAATTCAATTTTTTTAAAAGTACAGATAAATTACCTCTGTGAACAAGAACAGATGTCATCACACAATGCAGCTCAAGAGCACTGGGATAAATCTGACCAGTTGGTAAGGACAAGTGGACCCAAAGCCTATTTTTTACCTATCAATTGTGTGCCTCCTCTGTTTATAGTACAAGTTTTTATTTAGATGACAACAGCGTCAAGGAGTAATTTTCTCACACACAGTGAGACAGTTTGCACCAGAATATCATTGGTGCTAATTGGATTGTGAATGAGGTATTGAGCTGGCTCAGAAACCAAGTACAAACATTACAAAAAAGTTGGGGCCAATAAAGAATGTAGCACACTGACACTAGGTCAGTGCCTGTGTGAGCTTATGTCAACAGCTAAAATTCACTGCAGCATCTCAAAGACTAGAAAGGCAAAGTAATTTGACAAGCTTGTAATTATGTTTGCTTTCTACACACAATAAACTAAGGAAAGCTCAGATCTGTGAAGGTCACAATAGTTTTCAGGAAGACAAGTTGATTAATCACTTTTAAAAACAGTCGGACATAGCTCTTTCCCCTCTTTAATGTAATTTTTAAGAAATATGATTTATAAATGTGTGAAAGCCATCTTCATTTTTAATTAGACCCAAGGTGATAATAAGTGAAAGTGTAAGGAGTGTCATATCGGCAAGCCAGCTCCTGCCTTCACAGAAGAGAACAGCAGGACTGGGACAAAGGATCTGTAATATTGCATTTTTTCTTGTCTCATCATGGGGTGTGGCACACACAAAAAGTCAGAGGAGCACACCTGAGTGCTCTCCATGCACTAATATCACTAGGAGTCCACATTGTCGCTCGTTTGTATAGCAACATCCGTATATGCACATGCAGAGTTATCCAGCTACTTGCATGACATTTCCCACTAAGTCAGATGGCTTTTCTCTGTGTCAGTATTACCTCCACGCTGTGACTGTCTAGAAAATAATGAGCTGTGCATAGAAGGGGACTGCACAAATGTGGAGTTTCCTGCTTCCAGCTGGGAACAAAACATGAAAGAAATCCTTTTGGAAACTTTAGTTTTTGCACTTCACTGATAAACATAACGAAATTGCTCAAATACTAAAAGACGACTTTATTGAAACTCAAATAAAGAAGGTGACAGGCCCTCAATAAACCATGCCTGCATTTACAGGCACACATGTTTTGTTTTATTCATCTGAAATAATCATTTAAACTGTGAATCATAGATAATGCTTTGCAAAAATATGACAACCAAAACAAAGTAGTGCGTCATTTTAAAGTGGAAGGATACAGATGCATGATTTGGAATTGCTTTACAAGGTAAAATCTGGAAAGTGTGCCACGCATTTGTATTCAGACATTAAGTCAATATTTTGTACCTTTCACTGCAATTAAAGCCACAAATCTTTTGGGGTACATCTCTACCAGCTATAGCCATCTAGATATACGTTTTTTGCCTCTTATTTGAAAAACAGCTAACGCATAGTTAGATTTAATGGAGAATGTCTGAAAAGTTGTTTATAAAAACTGGCATTGATCTTATACTTTGACTGAGCCATTTAATAGGATTATGTTTTGATCCAAACCATTCTATTGTATCTCTACTTGAAAGTGAACCTTAAAACCATTCAATAGTTTCCACAGGAGCCACCACAAAGTTAGACCACGGGGATGGTGTTTACACATTTAGTCAGACAAATTTGCAAATTTTGGTGTCGTCTCAACATAAGACTTTCATTCACAGATTTCCTGTCTCCACTGCATTGCTTTTTAATAATGTTTTTCTCTCAATGTTCTGCCACATAGACAAAATTGCTGAGAACAAAAAGTATTTAACCTCAAAATAGACTGTCTCACCTGAGTGAGAAGGTCTTTTACAGGGACCACAGGCCTTTTGGCTGCTTATGTTCGTCTTGCCTGGCTTGTCAGGTCAGGTGGATGGTCATGTTTTGGTAGGTTTGTACTTATGCTATACCATGTTTTTCAGATGATGGGAAAAAAAACAGTGCAGAGATCTCTGAAACTTAACATATCAGTTTATAACCAAACCCTACTTTGAACGTATCTATAGCTTTATTCCTGACCCCTCTGGTGGCACTGTAAAAGCAAGTCTTGTTTAAATACCTTACTATACTTGATTTAAGGAATTACTTTATGGTAAATCTGAAATGTGGAGATTTGGAAATGTTTGGTCCTAACAATGGAATCATCTGACACTGCTGATAAAATTAACAGACGTACAAAAGGAAAAGGATCACAAGAATCACTTGAAAGAAGGTAATGATGAAGGACTTTAAAATAGTTCCATTGTCATAACACCATGCCTCCACTCACAATAGACCTTAGACATACATACGATGGTGGTTTAAAGAGGTAATTATGCCCATCATGGCTCACCTACTAATCCCCCTCATTAACTGTTGTTTATTGGAAGTATTGTAATAAAATAAATGTAATTAGACATTGCAAGAAGAGATGCAATTAACATTTGAAAGTATGTTTCTTTGTCCTTTCTTTGCTTAATAGGGACTTGTTGAGCTAAGAAGGATTGGAGGGAAGAAGGCATTTTTTTGAATTACTCAACAGGAGATTGAACAGAAGCTCTTATGCATGTACCATTGTGTAAGAGTGATTCTCTTGGGTCTTGATGACATTTAACACGGCTTAAAACAATGGAAGGTGTCTCAGCCATGTCACAGGAATTACATTACGTGCCGCAGACACTTCCTCCATGCACCCAAAGGGGTTGCCATGACACCATAGATCCTCTGATGCTGTATTAAACACAGACAAACAGCACTGTGGCCTTTACAGTTGATATATGCTGTTGTAGCATTTCGTGTGTATATAGTGATGATGTAGTTACAAGACAGTGGGATTTCTGTTGATATTTTTCTGTTGAGGCGATGTTCTTTTATAAGATTATTAAAGTATGTTTCCTTTACCAGTCGGTTTTGTGTTTTATCTGACATAATTTACTACTTTGGAGGAATTTGGACTGATGAGGCCTTTGAGTCAAGCCTTTTTGCCTTGTTAGTGAGACAGAGACAGCCCAGGTTTTTGTTATCTCTAGACGTCCCTTCAAAAACAATAATTTCAAGTGAATGCCCATGTAAACCAAAATAAGAATCCAAAACCATTTAGTTATTTTTGCTCATTTCTGGATTAAATACTATTTAAGGGAATTTCTGAAAAATGCATGGAAAAAATAAACAGAATGAGAAAAAAACAGAGATGAAAGCTTGTCTAAAACTTTACAGGAGTAGACACTGATGGAAAATTACCAGAATAATTGAATGGAAATCATTAAAATCATAAAAGAGAACATTATTTTTTAAAGACTGACACTGGATCATACATTGTCTCATGGAACATTAAGGAGCTACTGTCCCTCCTTTGTGCAATAGGTAAAGAAAAAATTACAATCCCAAAACATAATGTGTATTTTTAGACTTTCTTTAACTCCACACTGCGTTAGTTGCTATAATTTTCCTGAATTCTTGAATTTAATTACCATCATTAAAAGGTTTTGAAGATTAAAGGTTCAAACTGTTGGGATTGTTGAGAGAATAGCACTCTAGAAAGGTAATGCTCAACTCACAAAATAAAATCAGACAGCCCTGTCCACTTTGCTTTGGACTAGTCATAAATATACATCTCTCCCATAATTGAAAACTGTGCAGACACACAGGAACTTGTCGACATTTGCATATGAATACAGTTTTCTTTTCATTTTCTGCTACTCCAAATTTAGCCTTGCACAACGATAACCCCAAACTTCCTTACTGCAATCCCTTCAAAAGAAATCATTCCAATAGACATTGTGTATGTCCATTCGAATGATCTTACCCCTTGTAATTTTTTTGTCTAAATCAGCTGGGTTCAAACCAAGTATCCGTATAGCAGCTTCTGGAAACTCAAATGTGTAATCCCGTTCTAAAAAGAAAAATAAAAATCTGGCTATCAGAACAAAAGAATAAAAACAAAACGCATTTTTTGTTTCGGTTTCAGACATCATTAACACTCAATAGTGATAAAGTTACATTGTAATCATTTTGTGCATGAGTACAAAAGATGAGCAAAAGACTGGTTTTTAACAGACGTAATTAGATAAAAGTTGTCCAAAAGGGTCATCAATTCAGTTATACAGCCATTGTGAATGCAGCTCTATGAGATAGCACGGACAGTGCTATAATTAATAAGAAGCCCTCTTTCCCCTGCAAAGCTGACCAAATGCCTATTTTTGGCACTCGATCAGCACATTTGATTACATTGTAACACCATCGAAAATGTTCTATGTTTTGTCTCTGCTTTTTTCAAGTAAAGTAGTTCACTATTGTCATTGCAATAAACCTTTATATCACCAGGTTTTCAATATGGTTTACATCAGGGATCCTCAGGGTCCATCAAGGGTCAAATATTAAAAACTCTAACCTTTGAAAGCTGCGGTACAGCTTTAAAGTTTTTAAAGTAAATCTGTGGCAAGATTTACATGTTTTAACCAAGCATTTGACAGAGTATTAATTCTGAATAAATATAATATGCTGTTAAACATTCTTTTTCTTATTATTATAGATAAAAATTGGGTGGATACTGATATCTGATATTTATACTGCTGTTATTGCCAATAACTCATATTTACCGTTATTTATGTACAGGCCATACCACTAATGTCACTACTGCTGTCACATGACCAAAAAAAATACCACATGGCCAACCCACTCTCCTGCCTGAAACAAAAAGGAAACAAAATGAAAATTAACATCCATTTTTCGCATCGGCTCAGTTTTACGAATAAAAAATCATTACAGATATGTTAAAAAATGACTTACATTGGCCCATACCTATGTTATTGCCAATACATTGTGTTTCCTTAACATTATATTCTCTTGTTAAATGCTAACACAAGTCAAATTTATTAAGGCAATATTGCAGTCACAAAAAGTGAAAACTTTTCAAGCACTACCTGATTCTGACAGGATCTTAGAGGTTTGTATTTTAATGATTGTGACCTGAATGTACAGTCTGATTTACAACATTTATAATTTGACTCAGTCTTCTCTTAGGTCCTTGTTCTAACTGAAGCATGTTAAATACATTTGGCATGTATATTTTCACATGCTGGTTTAAGCAGAAGAGGCGTACTTAGACAACTGTAACTTGTCTTTTATAAAATATATCCTGTATGCACTCATTCATGCAATGTATCATCTTGTTTTTGTAACTTGATCTCATGTTGACAATTTCATAGATAGTGTCACATTACTCCAGTAGGCAAGTGGTGATTATGAGATTGTCATGGTATAACCTTAAGTAAAAATACCATGGTGACATGCTTTTCTTTACATAAAGAATGTATAACATAATCTGTCTTTATCTAAAACTAGAAAGCAAATGTTAGTCCCACTGCTCCTAGACAGTATGCTATATTGATTATTACATTTAGATTAATTGTTCTTTATACCATGTATTGTTATTTTCTACCTGAAATAAACAAAAAATATATAAATACAAATTAGTTGACTTTAGGAGTAGTCTTGAAGATAGTGTCACATAGTGTCACACATTCTTTGCTGCAAAGAATATTATTCCTTGTTCTACTTTTCACAGTGTAACCAGCCATTTTTCAGCCAGTCATTCGACAGGCTGAAAAATGCTGTCAGATCACAGCAGTAGGTGGGAACATTTTTCTGTCGTCTCTTAAAATTCCTTAAGCTGCAATATGATGTCAAATATTAGTGGCTCTAAAACTTTCACTATTTCACAGCTCATTATACCACAAAACTGGGAGACTGCCTATGTCCACTCCCCAAGGAGCTGGAGTTGGCTTTTTTGCTTTAAGATATACACCTGCCCGCAGTTAAAACAAAATGAAACATTTGTTTTATTTGTTTATAAAAACCTGTTTATGTGAAACCTACTAAAGTGATGTTGAATACAGTAAATGGCTGATTCCGCAAAACAAAATGGAGGGTAATAAATGTGTGCCCTTCATCTCTCATTGCACAAAGTGACAATCTAAGTCTTACTAAAATTATGCGCAGCAGACAGATGGCAATTTTATCTTCAGCTGGAAATTAATAAAGTGCTAAATGTTCAATTCTGAATTCGAGTTTCACATGATTGGTTAAAAAAATATGAGAGAAGGTATGTACAGTACATGTCTGAAGGGCCTATGAAGATGTGAACAGGTAGCAGGCAAGGCTGGTAAGCAAGGGGGAAACATTTTTAAAGGTTTCACAAATCACTACAGTAACATTTGCTAGGTGATGTTCAGAAGAGGTTCAAAACCTTCAGCTGAAAAGGATTTTCTTTTGAAAACCTCCATGGCATTCCTGGAAGGGAGGGAACAGCTGCATACAGCAGCATGTGCAGACAGCAGATCTTTTGGTAGATAGCATAATGAGATTTAAAAGACTGTAAAAGGGATAAAGGCAAAAGATGTGGAACTAACAAGATGAAGACATACTGTCAGAGAAACAAAAGTATGAAAAAGAAAGTCAATTTCTTTGCTGCAAAATAACTCTTGAAAGTAAATGCAATCCTGATGAGAGGAAACGTTTCTTTCAGCTCAGTGTAGTATTATCAATCAAGAAGTGATCCTCCCTACGTTCAAGCTGAAAAGAAAATTACACGTAAAACTATTAAAAAGCATAAATTTCATGAGAACTTAAACTTCACATTGCAGTAAGTGAGCTCCTGCTCCTTTTTAGAACTAGATTTTTCTTTACATGCCAAACTAAAGACAACTTTAATTTTAAAACTTCTATTATACTTTCTGAGCACATAAAAATCCAACTTCTTCAGATTTCAGTTTGTCTGTATGAGAGATGGGTATTGGATGATTGATTAACTTTACTGCAGCAAGACTCTTCATTATGTCTAAATGACAACTAAATTGGCCTTTCAACAAAGCTAGATTCATTCAAGCCACTATATCAGAGATGAGAGGTATCGCTTCCACACAGGAACCCACAGGGGAAATTTTGATATTTTCTGAGTGCTTCTAACAAGCATGTGCAGCTACTGGTCTTATGGAAATTCTAGGCCTTCCATTTGGTATTATGACTGCCAAAAGCTGGAGTAAAAAAGTGAAAGAAAAAAAAATCTAAACGTAGTGTGTCAAGGGAACAAAGCCCTCATGGGGAACAGCATACACAACCAATGATGGATTATTCCAAGTCCTTTCTTTGGGTGCTTCAGCTGCCCCCTGTAGATCCACAGAAGAGGAGCCATTCCTACTGGCTTATTTTGAAAAGCTGGCCTGAATCGTCCATCTGGATGGTTTATTCATCTTCCAGGAGAATAGCTTTCCCTCCATTCTTTGAAACCATTCCTAAACATTTTAAAACTTTTGTATGCTCTATTTTAGCTTAATAAATATAAGAGATTGCTAACTTTAACCAGATACTTGACTATAGCTTAAACCTATTTTTTATGTTAGATATTCATCCATCCAGTATGTACAATAAAATAACACATTGATAGATGTCTGAAAGATAATTCTTAAGCATTTACTTTAGGTCTTTTGAATGTCTGTACAAAGATAGTTCTATAGTATAATATCATAAGACCAGAAACTATTTTGCATTTCTGTGCTACCAAACACTTAAAGGTCTGTTCCCCTCCCCAACTTGTTGCTGCACAATGGCTGAAAGAATTTGTCTCTGTGTAAACAATTTTCTTTCGTTTACAACAGAAACTAACAGACTAGCCCAACTACCGTAATTAAGCAGCTAAAATGAGCTGGTTGTACTTGCCTTACTTAATAGGGTGAAGAATAAGAACATGGTTTATTCTACATTTTTCAAGCAATAAATTAATGTCATACATAATATTATTGTAAATGTAAAATGAAATATAATTCATAGAAGTTCACATTTAAATTGCAGAATTTCAGTAAAACAGCTAAATCCCTCCATACATTTGCTTTACATTTGTGTAAATACAAAAAAAAAAGTCATTTTACCCATGTTATCATGCTGAGAACGTTTTATTCTAGCCCATTCTGATTTCAACAAGTATCTATATAAAAAGAAAAATTGCATTTCAAAATGGAGTAAAGATATTTCTCAGGTTACTGTTGATTTGATGAACTATCAAGGACATTTGGGTGATTCTCACGAACCCAACCTATTGAATGTCTTAGAAGATTTTAGGGGCATACTCATAGAAAACTCAAAATAATACACTTTTATTTGGACAATCATTATTTCTAATATTTGGCATAGATCATTGTTAGTTACTAAAATAAGTCTTTTAATGTTTTTTAATTTTTGCTACGAGTTGGACCATGTTCGTGAGAATTACCCATTTGTGAGGAGTGATGATGCCTGTTAAACTAGCTTTTCTCTGCATTAATCTATATAACATGACCATTTTTATCCTAAGGAGGTGGATAGTTAGTCGTAAACTTTGCCTTATTAGGTGACTGACATGTTCCAACTCAAACTTTCTGTGTCCATGTGTTTATACCCAGTGCATGTGCTGTACAAGAGCCAGCAAGCCCCCGCATTCATGAGACCAAGCAGAGCTGAGTGGGCAAGCAAGCATTTAAGGCTCTTACTGAAAGACCTTGACTGCAAGGCAAGATAGTAGAAAAAAAGTAATTTGCTGCACCCACTAAAAAATCCAGTCCCAAGAGCAGCGGGAAGGGGCTTGAAGATTCAGAAAAGTATTTTACTTTGGTGGCTGTTTCTGTTTAATTTGAGTGGTTGTGCATACATGAAGAGAAAGGTGGGACGTATCCACTTCTGTTCACTTGAGCCCATTTCCAGCTTACTTACATTGAATGTGAGCCAGGACAAATAGTGAGAAATTAACTGATAAGAGCTAAAACCAAGATAGATAAATTAATGACAGTCAAAGACAAAGACATGAAGCCTTAGACTTTAGTCTTATTACAAAGTATCATTGTAATAATGATGCTTTGTCATTATTACATCATTATAAAGTAAAATATTTTACTTTATATTCATTGTGCCTTGTTTGCATGTCAGCAATCTAAGCTACACTAAATCTATGAGTGAAAATAAGTAGAGTGCAAATATTCCGGTCACTGAGTCAACGTTTTGAGGAAATACTAGGTGGAGAAAGAACAGTGGACATCAGAGAAAAAGCGTCAACTCAGATGAGTATGGATTCTGTTTACCAAGAACACCTCCAACTCTCCTTCCACTTTCCCTGATGCCTCACTGACATCAAGACAAGACTGTGTGGCTAATTACTGAATGGCAACAAACAAACCGATACTTCCCCATTTTCCCTGGTCATGTCCCATTACTTCAGCTTAGTTCCCCTATTCATATTTTTCTTGACAGGTGCATCTTTCCATGGAAAACAAGACAGTGTTCGAATCAGCAGGCAGAGGATGTTGTAATTAAGAGGTGTACCTCTGGGCTAACACATGGCTCAGTCAAGGTGAAAATGACAGTAGGGGTGGAGTTTTATTGAGTACAACAGGGTTCCTGTCAATAGCTGTGGCACTTGGCACTGTGCTCAATGCTTTCATTTGTATTTTAGTCCTGTGTTTGTGTCTCTACATCATTGTGCATCTGCACATGCAAACCTCTAACCTTCACCATCAAAGTGTCATTGTTGTGGGGATCAGAATGCTATCTTGAAAACCCACAAAGTCACAAATATAGAAGCGGAAAGAGAAGAGAAAAAGTGGGGGTGTGTGTGCGTGTGTGAGTGAGAGTTATGTGCGTTTGGGAAAAGGAAAAGCGGGAGAAAAACAGGAGCCTGAAATAAGACAGAAAAGATGAGACGGCACAGATTGATATCGCAATTACCAACAAAGCTATCCCTCAGTTATGAATACATCTCCATACATTACAGGCAGGTTGCTCTCTTGCCATAGTCTCTGCAGCTAGTCCTGCAGTTTCTCATACACAATATACAACCACAGCCCACGAAAGGGTCATCATAGCGTTGTCCCTTTATATTAGCAATGCATCTGTCAAGATTCAACAACAATAAAAACTTTATCTTGTCTGTATATTGCTCTTACAGTAGCACAAGTTATTAATCTCTTAGGAAAAGAATATATAAGAAGAAAAAGGACATAATTTATTATCATATACATCATCTTACAAAAGTATTTGTAAATTATAAACGTGGTTTACATTTTGTCAAATTATAGGCACAAACTAAGTTTTTTTTAATACAATTGTAAATGATATTAAAACACAAATATGCAAATAACAGCAAACTGAAAATAAAATACAGTTTTTTTTAAATGAAATCTTTAGTCTAAATTGTTATTCAATCATCTTTACATATACATAAAGGTGCTCGGGTGAGATGAGACCACAGCAAAAATATTTTGGACTACATGCGCAAAATGCTATGAATGGCCTAGAGCTGACACTTTACAAAACTGTATTAAGCATCATGCAGTGAGAATGCTAATCTTCAGCAGACACATGGGTAATGGTCAAAGCAAGAGCTGCAGTGTAATTAATGGTTTATATTAAAGCATTTTCATGTGTAAGATTTGCCTAGTCAAAGTCCAGCCCTAAATTGAATTGATAGTCTGTGGAGAGATTTGAAAGATGGGCAATTTAGCAATGGAGAATAGACAAAAAATTAACTCTCTAAATGGGTAAAGCAGGTAGAGAAGCAGCCCAAAAGAAGTGTAATTTCCAACCTAAGTCCAACAAAGAATTTGTGACCAGATTTCAAAATTTATGCTTGCAGAAATATCACTGTAGCTCAAGCTTTCTTCCAAAGCTTGAGCTTCTTTACAAAGCAGATTTTATAAAATGTCATTCTTTTAATGTGCAAAAGGTGGTTCTAAAAAACATTAACACCTGAATACAAATTGATATCACATATTTTTTTCAGACTTTAATTTGTAAAACGAAACCAAAAAAACATGCATCATCTTCCTTCTTATTCACAAAAGAAAACTACTTTGTGTTGGTAAATCACATAATAGTCTGTGGTTGTAACAGGACAAAATGTGAAAAATTTCAAGAGGTATGAATACTTTTGCCAGGCACTCCATCTCATTATTGCATAAAGCAATAATGAGATGGAGAAGATGATCAGTTTTCTTCTCACTGCTCTGACATCTTTAATGTTTACTGGAGTCTCTGCATGATCTTTAGGAAATGTCTCAGTGGATTATCCAATAACCATAAACATGTCCAATCACCACTCTCGACACAGATGGCCACATGGATCATTGGGGAGCAGCTTACGCAGCCATAGCTCTCTACAGTGAGGTTCAAACGACAGCCTGTCGTGAACACTTTCTTTCAGCTTGCAAGTAAATCCAGTTACAGTTAGCCCATAATTTATGCAGAGTGAGGACCATATGCTTCAACAGCGAGACAACAGGCACTGCAATATAGGGGAGGGGGGATTTTACATAAAAATGCAAGGCTGCTACCAAATGGGTTAAGAGTATGCATGGAGGCATACAAGCATTTCAAACACCTCTGTGGCTCAAAACACATCAGACAATGAGAACAAAAAAAGGAAAAAAGGAAAGAAAGAGAAATGGAAAAGGAAACAACATCTGAAATAGCAAAAGATGTGCACTGGAGGATGGGCAAATGGAAATGTAAACCATGGGAAAATGATCCAGTGCAATTTGGATCTCTGCCGCAGGCTCCAAGCTATGCTCCATGAGAGGTGTGCAAATGAAAAACATGTTGGGGTGTGAACGTGTGTGTGTGTGTGTGTATAGATGGTACAAATGCAGGAACTATAAGTTCTTACATCAGGTGCAAGAGGACGGTTTGATGACAACATGACTGGCATATGAAAGGGGATATCCTGGAAGAAAAGGAGGTGATGCTGTCCAACTTATCTGGTCTTGGTGGTCATTTTGGAAAAGCTTTGCCCTGTAATCTAATCCTGAATCCCCCTTTGACAAAGATCAGTTCAGGTATCTACATAAATCAGAATATCTCAGAACCATAAAATGCCTTCAATCCTATTAATGGTACAAAACCACACAGGGTGACGCAGACTGATGATGAGCACGACTGGAAATCTCTGTTTCTAAGGACTTGCAGGAAAAGGGGATAAAAATGGAAAAGATAGAAAGAGGGTGGGGAATGAGAGAGCGACAGGGAGAAAAAAAAAAGAAGACCAGGAACAGCTACAGGTAAACACTGCCATCTGCTGGCCAATGCAAGAACACCCTGTGTGCTTTGAAACTGAGGCTAATGTGTTTGAACAGCTGCACCTTTGACCACCTGTTTGCACTGATGCACACAAAGCAGATGTGACACACAAAGGACACTGCACTCAGCCAAACTTGACATAATAAGAAGAAAAAACTTCCAAATTCAAAGATGTAATAGTTTATCCCTGCACAGAGACAAATTTAATTTGCTGGTTGAGGAAGAAGAATGAAAGTTGAGGACGAGGCAATCATCTTGATGCAATCACAATTATGTTAAAAGACAACCCCATCTATTCCCCACGACTCTTGGCTCTTGTAATCGAAGGCAGCAGCAACAGAGGAATAAAATGAAGCTCTCCTATAATTCATACTTATGCTGACAGGCTTTTTCTACCTCTGTTACAAGTCACAATGTCAGTTTTTTTAATACTAAAAAGGCCTGTGAGAGGTACTTACTTTGCTCGTTCCTGCTGTTCAGTGTTGACGACTTTGTGTGACACATCAAAAAGTGTGAAGCAGCAGACTAGATTACAAGTGCCAATGTAAAAAGGCTCCACCAAACACTTTCTCATTTGACTGCATAAAGATAAAGGCACTTAAAGTGATATGAATATATAAGTGGCATGAAGATTAGAAAAGATTTTTGCATATTTCATTTTTCACTGCAGTTATCAGGTAAGAGCAGTAGCTGTGTCTGCTTGCCAAAGCTTACAAATAAAGCAAAAGAAATACATGTTTCTGTTTGCCATGTAACTTACTGTAACTGTCATGTTTTTACGGGGAATTTGTGACTTATTTCACAGTCTTCTAATCCAATAGACCTGCAATAATGCATGTCTATGCAATGGCTTAAAAATGTAAGTGAGTGCTTCAGTTTGGTTTTATCACCGTTCCCTGAGGGCTTTACTCCATCTGTTCTAACACTAAGCTTATATTCTGTTTAAACATGACTGGGATCTTCTTGAATGGGAGAGTTAAAGGTGATTATCCTTAAATGCTATTTACCAAAACCTGACAATATTAATAATCAAATCTGTTATAGGATTATCACACCTGTTTTAGTAAAATAATGAACTGCTAAAAGCTGATTTATATTTTAACAAACAATGGTTCAAAGTGACAGACTTGCTAACTTTAATGCATTGTGGTCACAGCTGTTGACACCTATTCAAAAGTCTTTTTTTTTTTATAGGTGCGTCTGGGTCTGTTTTCATAATATTCTTGCTTGCTCCTAGTGAATAACAATATCTCTTATCAAAGGAAAATATCGAATGTCTAGAAGGTCAACGACAACTTGTTTCTGTGTAAGCTTGTTTTTCTATTCTTTTCTTATCTTGATAGATTTTTGTATGAGATTGAATTTATACTTCAGTGGTGATTCTCATTTCCTTTTCATTTAGAGCTATGGACAATATTTTTGTTTTGCTTTGTTTTTTTTAAGAAATGGTTGTTGCTAAAAATAAAACACAATTCCACAGAGAGCAGAAAGGAGGATCTGAAGAGATAACAGGATGAATCAGGAACAAAGTTCCTGTTTTTTTCAATACACTGAACAGAATTAAGCTTTTACACGAGGGCAAAATAGTTTAACAAGAAATTATATGTTATTTTATACATTTCTCTGAGAATATATTATATTTTCTCTTTCTGCTCTATTTTGAAGTCTAAATGCATGTTGTGCAGATTATGAAAACACTTTCTAAAATGTGTTTATGTAAGGAAATATTTTTTTTTAACTCACAAAATTAATATATAAAACAATTCAGTTCTAAAATTATCAAAAATCATTAAAAAAAATAGAAAAAATTGGAATAATGGGAGAAAGTATAGTTGTCTAAAAAAATGTAATCATACTTGTTTTTAATCAGATCAGATATAAGGTGAATCTATAAATGATAACTTTAAATATAAGACATTTGACATTTAACATAAGTCATAAGATTAGCTATAAAAATAAACCATAAATATGCGCTAATAATTTATATAAAAACGTAGCTTTTAAATGTAAGCAAAAATATTTACAAGGTTTCAAAGCATTCTGTTCAAAGCATTTCTGTGTGATATATCAGATAAGAAGCTCTTAAAGGTAAAAGGTGGACTGAGGTTAATGTCAGCCTCTCTGTTATATGTCAAACGATGCTAAACCTGAGCTGAAGCTGACCTCCATTTTTGTTCTTAATAGATCCACTCCCTCAGACTTCTATGTGGACTTACTGAAAACTAATTGTCGGTGTTGTAGAAGAAAAGGTAGAAGAGGTCACGTCGTTTTTTCCTGTTGTACTCATAAACTGCTTTGTGGACCTGACTGTGATCATAGCGTTTTAATTTTTGATCTAACCTTTAATGTCAGAAACTGCATTGTGAAAGGCCCTGCAGAGATAATTGGTTTAACATGATCTATCCAATCACACACTAGGAAGCCCTAAAATGTAAAAGGGAACAATCTGAGTTCAAAGAATTTCTGCATAAAAACAAGAGATATTGTTTGTATGCTCTCCTGGTTTCCCTAACTAATTTAATAAGATAGCACTACTTATTGACAACGTGAGAAAATTAACTCCTTAATATGGGCTTGATAGCAGTCAGTGTGTCCTTTAATTAAACGTTTGAGTTCCTCGTTGATTGAAATGTTCCATAATATCTGGATTTAGAAGGCTGTAATAAACAGTAATAACAGGGTGCTGAATAAATAAGCCATACTTATAGTCTTAGCAAAATTGTGAGCAGTTAAGCAGAGCACAGATTGTCCAGGTCCCTTCACACATGCACATATATGAATAAAACTTTCAAAGCTACAGCTTGTTCAAAACCCCCACAAGACTAAAAAACAGCATAAATATTAAAATCTAATTGTCTGTGTGTTTGACGCATCCTGCAAACACAAATCACAACTTTGCAAATGAGTGGGAGAATTTGTCAAATGTGAAGATGCTCTGGTCAAACAAGACCAAAATTTAACATTTTGGTTTCACATAGCACTGCATATAATCTTGAAGATACTATCCCCGCAATCTAACATGGTGGTGGCAGCATCAGGCTGTGAGAATTAAATCTTTTGGAAGTACTGGGAAATTGGTCAGAGTTAATTAAAAGATAGGTGAAGCTAAATACTGGGAAATCCATGAAATCATGTTTGAGGCTGCAAAATAATTGAGACTAGTTGATTAGCAAAGCCTAGTTGAAATGCAGATCTCAATTTAGTGAACAATCTGTGGCAAGCTTTTTTAAACTTTACTCCTGCAGAGTACAGAAATAAACTACTCTGAAAGAGTGTGTTACAATCACTTAACACATTAATAAATTTAGCAGACTCTTGGCTACAACTTTTTCAAAACTTGCTTAAAAACTTCAAAATAGCTCAAACATTGAAATATTTTTATGTGTTTCACAGACACTCAGATCCATATATCAGAACAATGAGTTTTGACAGTCTGACAATAACTCGTAGACAACAGAGATCATCATCTTAAAATAAGTAGTGCTGTATGTAATAGAGCAGGATTCATAGCGGGTAAATTACCGACTGCAGATAGAGGAAACTTGCTTGTATATGCGCATGCATTTAGTTACTAAACAAAGGTGAAAATGATGAAATAAAATTTGAGCAAATGCAAACTCATGCACACAGACTAAATGAGGCCACACAGGCCATGCCTCATAGCTCACTAAATCAGTGCATTAGTATTCTGAGATCTGACAATTGTCTGTTTCTGTGGTGCTGAGAATTAAATATGCATCAGCTTCAGGCAAGCGCAGAAGGCTCAGCAAAGGGCAATTTCTTTCATTTAACTACTGCTTGTCCACCAAACAAATAGAATAGAATTAAATTCAGAGTTTTTGCTTTTTTAAACACAAAAGTTATTGTTGAACAGAGTTGATGTGAAAATGTCAGACTAAAGTCTTGTATAAAAATATCAGGATAGTGTTAAAGTAAATGTGGCAGTTCGCAACACGGTTTCTAATTTCTCTGGCCTTTAAATGACTTTGGACATGCATTTAATTTGTTTATTTCAAGGTTTTTGCCCTCCTTACATAACATTTCCCCTGCTCAGCAGCAGCATCAGCTCGAAGCCCTAATCTTGGGTTTTGTATTTCCAATCCAGTACCACAAGATGTCACTCACTTTATTTAAACAAGCAACACTGGTTTTAAAGAAAATATCAATCTTTACATTTAAGTTTTTGTACCTTATATGTACATTGTATTCTAAACATTTGAAGTCACAGCTGTAGGATTTTCATCTGTGAGAATGTGACTGCATAAACTTTTTGTAGAAGTAGTGAAAGAAACAGAAGACTGCTTTTATTAAGTAAATAAGTTCTTTGATTATACATTTTACTATTTTCATAAACAACACACACAAAATGCTAAAAGACTGCACAGGCAATATTACTTTTATAATTTCTACAAATCCTATTGGCACATTTTTTATTTAGCCTAAGTAACTGAAAAAGAATGGAAAATTTGCATCAACGTGAAGTAAATCCTACTAAAATAAGATAGTAAGCGAGGAAGATGTGAAACTGTAGAACAGCAGAAATAATAAAGTGGCAAGAACACAATCTAATCTGACAAAAGAAAACAATGGCTGCTTTTATCTATCCCAGTGAAACCGAAGCTCAAAGATTTATCATAACTTTAGATTCCAACAGCACAAAACAAACAAACTGAAACTCCAAAGTGTGTTTTAGTAGAAACCTTTTTAGATGAGAATTAGATTAAATGTTTTGACCTAATGATTAGTCACAAATTAAAACTTTTCTTGGAAATTATTCGTCACCTTTGCTTTTTTCTTCTATGCTAAACCTTTCGGGTATGCAATGATACCATCCCCGATGGGACATTATGTATCAATCATGCAAAACATTTCTATAATGTACTTGTACTCAATTGTAAAGTTGCTTAGAGTTAACTGAGCTTAACCAGTGGTCATAATCTGTCATACTGTGTAGGAATCACTGAGCCAAACTAGGGGTCGGAACCAAAATAATGGGAAGGGAAAGAAATGTAAAGTTTTCAAAAAAAAATCCACAATTAGATTTAATTTGAAGTGAGATTTTATTATTTTTATGACCATTTCTAGTCATATTTTTGTAATTTTATACTAAAACAAAAATGAAAAATAAACGTATACAATGATTTATATATGGGATTATGAAATAGTTTGCAGGTAGAAAATTGATGTAGGAGGAGCTAAAAAGGCAACTTGTAGATATGAAATTAAGGTACAAATGTCAAAAGAATGAATTGGCATTATTTCTATTAAGTTGGTGGTATTAACACATTTAGGTAGCTAATCCAAAATGAAGAGAAAAAAAACCAAAATCCTATATGATAAAACATGCCACTTATTTGATGTTACAGTGATACCTAATCATGAAATCTTTAATGTCTGTAAAGGTCAAACCTTTGTGCAACTAACAGTTCATAATATAAACTACACCAAACTTGGAAGGAATTGTTTAGAAACTACAGTAAATAGGCAAGAGGAACAACATAATTTTTCAGTGTTTTAAGTTGGAGTCACACTACACAATTATTTGCCTGATTTGACCCCCCAATTTCCTGTGGGAAAAAACTACGTCAGTCTGCACTAGTTGGGGGCAGTCAGAAGGGAGAGTTGACCCAGTAATCTGTTATAGTGAGATGGGCTGAGGACTGGAGTCTGCCAGTGTGTTCCGAGGAACAGACCCAACCTAACTTATGTTGCAGTCAAACAAACATGTTTGCATCCAGATTTAGCTCAAAGAAATCAGTTGGACAGAATGAACTTATTACTGATTACAGTACAAGTGCATGTTGCCAACAGCCAACATAAAAAGGAGTGGGATAACATCAATTGTGAGCTCTTTTTATAAACATTTTTATGTTATGCATCTTCAACATTATGAGCATCAAATAACTAATAAGATTTTCAAAGGTAAAAATGTTCTCATTTTCAGCAACTCATAAAATAAAGTGGTTTATTTGGGTTTTAGCTTAAACAACTGACATATGAGAATCAAGAATACCAGAGGTTTGACACGTTAGGTTAGTTTGATAAGTCCTGTAGTCTTTGGTCCTGCCACAGTCAAAGTTGGTAAGAGTAAGACCCTAAGTCTTTCAGTCAAGAAACATAAAAACTACTTAAAACCAGTATGTTAGTGTGAAATTGTCTTTTCAAAATCTGTGAAGACTGTGAAGCAATGTACTGCGTCCATAGCATTAGGCTCTTAGCTTTGCTTTCTAAAACTATAGCATGAAAAAAACTGATAAAAAACAGTTAACAGTATAACTTATCAAGAATTCAATAAGTCTCATGTTCCATGGATAACAAAAACTGCTGAGGGAAATATCAGCCCTTTTTCAACACATTAAAAGAAGATTCTCCTCAGTGAGTTTTAGTGTTTACTACGTAATGTCATAAACAGCATCTAAAACAGACAGCGACCATTGTTGAAAAAAAGGAAAAATAAAATATCTCCAAATAGTCTGGTCAACTTTAAAACCACAAAGTTGACAGTAAAATATATTCAGCTATTTTTTTCTATACAAACTGCTTCACCATGTGACTAGAACTTAATTTGCTGCCAATGAAGAATGTATAATGTCTTGCAATAATATAGAAGCAATTTGAACATGTTCATATTTTGTCACATTAGAGACTCATTATACCAAAATACACCACAGAGCGCCACAGGCAATCGTCTCTGCCTGTAGAGTTTACAATGCGTAACTCTGAGTGACTAAAATCAAAGTTTTCTTTGGACTCACTTATAGATTAATATATTTCCATGTTGTATTTACCATAGTCATATTTATTATTTTTATAAATACATTTTATATTGTCTATGGCTATATTTGTATTTAATAATATTTAATGCCTTGGATGGAGCAGCTTGTTAACTAGCTTGTAAATAGAAAAACCATATTCTATTCTATACTTTAGTGGATTTATTGGGATTTTATGTATTAAGCTAAGATAAAGTACTCAAATTAAAGAGCATCTAAGAAGAGCAAGAAGAAAGTCATCGTAAAAAATAAAGCAAAAGAGAAGTAGAAATCATGTAGTGGATCCAGCAAACATGGGAAACTATGCTCTGGTAAAATGAGACTAAAATTGTTCAATTTATTCTCCATTTTTCAACAATCTTCAGACTGGGGCAGAGGGTTCCTTTTCAGGTAAGAGCTTCATAGAACGACAATCATTGAAAATGTGCAGTACTTGTTTGAAAATGTGTTACACAAGTCTGATAAATCTCTCTCTAAAAAAATTCTCCTTATTAGCAGTTAAACCAGAAGATTACCAAACAGCCTGTATATAAATAAGAAACATGACACATGAATTTTTTTGAGGGGAAAAGGATTGGTGGGGTTTGCAAGCTATAACTTGACAGCATCTAAATCTTTTTTTGTTCATGTCCTAAAATCTTTTTTTGTTCATGTCCTAGCTTTTTCTACTTCAAGGTATATATATATATATATCAAGACAGAATAAGCCAAATTGAATCTAAACAAACAACAAAAATATAAAATCTGTTTTAACAGATTATGGGGTACAGCCACTCTCACTGTCCTTAAGTAACCACCAGAGGGCAGCAGAGAATTATGTTTGAAAAAGCTCAGTTGAGGACAAAATTTGACTTATTAAAAAATACTAAAGCAGGGCAAATATAATCACTCACTTAAAAATTGGTTATATGTGGTAAGAAATGAAATACACTGTCAATTTCAGATTACATCATTTATTTCTAGTAGAGGATCTCGTGTAAAAATGAAGAAAGTGATGCTGATGTTGATTCCTCCCTAGTGAGTTTCAAACCCACTGAAGATTTTTCAGTTACGTAAGGATTATGGTCAACTTAGCAAAGGGCAAATCCACCTGAACCAATGGCAGTATTTTCAATCAAAAACAGAGAAAACAGAGTGACTTACATCAAACTCATTGAGGGCAGCAGCCAGTTCTCCGATGCCAGCATGGCCGTGCTTCTCGTCGGTGGGTGAAGTGGCCTGGGCAGCACTGGAAATGCCTCCAATGGCCTCCTGGACCTGCTTAAACACGTAGTCTCGGTTGGCACGTGTGGCAGCCACATCTGGGTGGCGCAGGAAGGCTTGAGAGGCCGTGTACAGCATGGTGGCGTTTTTCTTAAGAGCGCCACGAGCAGCTGCCATCTCATCCCGACACTGAGGGTCCTTCAGCTCCTTAGGACAAGACAAAAGTTCTCAGGTGAGCACTACTCGAATAGAGTATTCATATTTTGTAGAAAAATCTATGGAACAACAAACAGATAATGTTGCAAGAAAAAAAAAAGCTAGAAACCCATTTGATAGGTTTGAAAAGAATGTCAGCAATGCTGAGTATCTCAAGAATTCACAGGAGAGAAAACATTAATGCAATGGTTCCAATCTTTTCTAAGAAGGAAACAAATTCCCGACCCATTTGATGAACTGGTATTATTCCAAACACATAAAGCTGAAGCTGTGTCATCAGATTAGCAGCTGTGAAGCTGGAATGGATGCAATTCAGGGCTTTGCTCTGGATAAAGTTGGCAGCATGGTGGCTGACCTTTGTGAGAAAAAAAGTCTAAAATCTTCTAGCCAGACTAGTTACCTAGTTTTTGAAATACTTTGAAGAAGTTATTTTCAGACTCAACAGGTTCATTTTCACTTTGAAGATTCTATCTGAATCTTATAGTGACACTGTGTACAGATTTTTCTTCACTTTCCAAAATGTAATCTGTCAGAATCCTTGACTAGATCCATTAAAATGCTTTATTCAGAAGCAGAAAATTAAGCCTGAACACCATATTTTACAAGCTCATTTATCCAACTACATAAGCAAGTTCTGAAAATGATTAAACAAAAGCCTTGACAGGATAGAAAAGTTAGGAAAGAATACTTATTGGATTGTCTTCATTCTTAGCTTATTTTCCTGATTTTTTTTTAAAAGACAGCATGACAGTTACCTGCTGTCTCCGAGCCGCCACATAGTTAAGTTTCACCATCTCTTTTCCAAACTCTTTGAAGCGGTTTGCCAGGTCCTGCTCATTGGTAGCATTCTTTACTCCCTCCAGGGCTTCTTCAACCTGTCAAATACACATGCAAACACTCACACTCAAAATTTTTTATAGTCTCAGAAGTCAAAACCTAAACACATATTTTACTTTACTGGGCTATTTTTCTTCCAAGATTGCACTGTAGTTTGGTATTCCCATAAAATTTAACCAGCTTCCAAGTACCCATTTAAGAAAAGCAATCCTACAGCATGGTGCTGCCACCACTTTATTTCGCCATGAGGGTAGTGTGTTCAGGGGAATGTACAATTTTCCACTATCATTTTTCCATAAAGCCCAAATAGTAAAATTTCGGTTTCTTCAGCATATTTTTTGTGTACCCTAAACCAATCAGGCAGATTATCATGACCACGTGCTTAGTAGTATTGGTCACTATTTTGCAGCTGAAACAGCCCTGACCCATGTCAGCTTGAACTTCACTAGTTCCCTGAATAGGAGAGTGTCGGTGCCACATAGACGAATAGCAGATTCTTAAAGTCGCAGTGAGGTTTCCACAGAGTGGAAAATTCATCTGGCACATATCAATTGTGTAAAGATCTGAGAAACTTGAATGGCAGGTCAACACCACTAACTTGCTGCTGTTCCCTACAAATAAGCTATTCATCTATTGCCTTTGCACGATTATCTCTTGACTTAAATTAACTCTGTGAACCCAAAGAATGAAGCAAAAAGAAAGAACAATTAGTGCTTATTTGTGTGAATGATAAACTGGATGGCTGAAGATGTCTGCAGGGATGTGCGCTTTATATCACAAACATATTGGCATTTTAAATATTGTATATTTATTTTTCCCATTAAGCCCTGAGCTAGTGGAATAATAAATGACCAAGTAACCTAAGTTTTTTAACTGATTACAGTGAGTGTAGTTCATTACACCAGGGCATTTATGGTGATGTCTCTTTTCAAGATTCTCCTCCATGTCTCATTTATATGCTAATATGTGTGACTTGGTGATAAAAGCCAATATATGTATATATTGTGTGTGTAAGTGTGCGTGTGTTTATGTGTCTGTGCCTCTTTCAGCAAAGGAACTCATTATCTCATAAAACCTGCATATGATGCTAAAACCACACCTCAGCAAAGGATCTCTGTTTTTTATTCACTTGGGATGCAATTCTAATTGCAAATTTAAAAGGGTGCCATTATATAATCCCACTTTATAGCACAATCAAGTAACAGTGTTGCCTTCATTTGATATAAAAATGCTGTATATATTAGGCATACCTTAAAAAGAAATTTAATGCAATTTGACGCCTTGGATATTGGTCATGGTCTCTTTAAGTAGCTCCAACTCTCCAACTCTCAAATCAGTTAGCTGCTAATTGCTGCTGCCTCTAGTATGGTGGAGCCAAGGGGGTAAGATGTGCAGAGGGGTGCTCTTGAGGTGGAAACTCAGCTGGAGACTGTAGCTCCAAAGAGAAGCTTTGTAGAAAATGCTTTGTGGGAGCAGATGTTCATGCTCCCCCAGCAGGTTCAAGGATTATTCAAACATGCAAGAAAGATTCAATGCAACACCCCAGGTATGTTTTTGACAGTCTAACATGACATAAAAGATTCTACATAAAATGCTAAAATACAGCATAACCAACATAATTATTCCTTTAACCACAAAGCTGGTCATTGAAGCTCCATTTAAGATGTATTCATAACACAGGACAAATTGCACTTACAATCTTAAGGTGGGCCAGCAGCCTCATGACATCAGCCATGTCAGCAAGGATGAGCAGGCGGGTGACAGCAGACAGCAAAGCACGAGCAGCCCTCACCATGGTGCCACGTTTCACAGAAGAGCAAGGGTCATCAGCAAACTCAGATGAGGCTATGCGCATCGTTTCTCCTGCACAAATGGATTGAGTAAAAAGTGAGGTAAGCAGAGGAGAAATCACCATTTTTTTGTGTCAGCATGTGTTTGCCCACTACAATCACTTAATATTTCTATAATTTAAACTTAGTTGGATTTACAGGGTCTCAATAAACCACATGAGTATGAGTGTGAGCACATTATTTACGCTAAAACTTAGGAGCTAATAAATCTCTATAAAATACAATGTGTTGAGAAGGAATGACAGAGTGCAACAGTGGAAAGCCTTTTCATACAAGATTTATAGTGATGGCTTTATTACTTTTCCTATTGTAATTAATAGTTGTTGACTCAAGAAAGAAACTTATACTTTATCTTTTAGATTACCTAAAAGATATATTTGTTTATCTTGTGAGTTTATCTGCAGCAAAGTCCTACAAAGTTAGAGTTCTCCCATAAAAAGATGCTGTTTTATATCAGAAATTAAAATCAGACAGGCAGCACAGTGTCAAACAAAATAGTAGCAGATGAGAAAAGTTACAGATGTGCAGAGAAGAATCCTCAGAGCCATGGGAATTGCTGTAATTAAAGGTGAAACTATGAAGATGGAATGCATGTTATTATTTTAATAAGTCCACTTGTTGGTTTCATTACAACAGCTGAACAGAAGCCAAATTCACTCAGTACTGTTGTGACTGCAGTAATTCAAGTTATCAGTGTGCTGAAATTATTTATGTAACTTAGGCAGAGCAGATCAGCAAAACAACTCTTGACTCAAAGTCAAATAATAAAAGCACTACAGTATGTTAATAATGTTTAACATAATAATGTTTCCAAGGAGATTTTTACAAAAAGATGTTCAAAAGTGGAAAACAAAAAACACCTTCATATATGTTAAAATAAATACTTGACATTCCCAACCAGCTGCTGTACAAAGTGTAGAGGTGATACTATTGTGATTTGTGTCATCTCCAATTTCCAATAAAGAGTGCCATTTTGTTCTGAATGGTTTTTATCATAAATGCTTATTTGACAAGATTACTTTGTAATCTGTCTACTGTATATCTGTACCTAATCAATCCCACTAGCATGCAACGCAGTACGTGAAAATCTTTTATTTACTTGAGATTAACTGAATACAGTCAGGAGATCAATGGTATAACTGATCTCCAGCAGAGTGACACAGTTCAGCAAAATGGAAGAGAACAAGTCAATTATATTATCTGAGGTCAGCACAATGAGACTTGACAATTGAACAACATCTTGTTTAGTGGATTTTGGTGACTTCTGTATAGCAGGAAGACATTACTGACTGACAAACAAATAAATAAATGGTTGTAATGAAAATGCTTAAAATCATTCTCTTTTCTGTTAAAATCCAAAAAGCTTTTTGCTTGTTTCGTTATATACAACAAGGGTCAAGATAAAACACTATAAATCTATACTTCCCAAGTTAAAGTAATTTGTGGAGCTTGTTCCTTCACTCACATTGGCTGGTATCAGTGCAACAAAAGAAAACAAAAGAACAACTATAAATACTGAGTACAGAGTACCGAGAGTGCTGGTATGGATGTGTGTGCTTTAAATTTCTTATTTGGGATGTTTAGCCACCCCTGACAGTTTCTGGGAAAATAGAAAGTCCCAGCAAAGCTCTGGTCTTCCTGATGATGTTTGGCTCACACAGGTCTGTACAATACAAAATGATTGTTTATTTCATGACAAAAGCATGAGACTATACTGTAGTTCTACTGTGCATCATAAAACAGTTTTAGTTAAGTTGAGAAAATTTACAGACTTTTGCATGACAACTTGTATTTGGCTTTCAAGGGAATTGGTGTTAGCATGCTAGCAGACGGGCTAATAGTTTCTCATACATTTACAGTACAGACCAAAAGTTTGGGCACACCTTTTAATTCAATGAATTTCCTTTATTTTCATGACTATTGACATAGTAGATACACACTGAAGGCATCAAAACTATGAATAATACATGTGGAAATATGCACTAAACAAAAAAGTGTAAAACAACTGAAAATACCCCTTATATTCTAGTTTCTTCAAAGTAGCAACCTTTTGCTGTGATTACTGCTTTGCACACACTCTGCATTTTCTTGATGAGCTTCAAGAGGTAGTCACCTGAAATGGTTTTCACTTCATAGGCGTGCCCTGTCAGGTTAATAAGTGGGATTTATTGCCTTATAAATAGTCATGAAAATAAAGAAAACCCATTTTAATTAGAAGGTGTGTCCAAACTTTTGGTCTGTACTGTACATATAAGTTAGTATTAACTGTTAACATTATGCTTATGTTAACTGTGCAGTACCATTGTGTGGTCTATTTGTGTGTGTTTTTGTTGTTTTGCACAGAATTATTGAGCTCGCAGACAAAGCTACAATTGTTAAGAGCACACTTTTAAAAGCACTACTCTACAGTGTTGTTTATTTCAGTTTTACAAGATTTCTATGGATTAAAGCAATGGAAGTAAATCCATAGACTGTTCAGTGTCTGTCTAGTAAGATACACATACAGTCAGTTTCACCTTTTGTGAGGACAGAACACTGACAATGAAAATATACTTCTAACTCAAGAGACGAGGCGAGATACAATACTGGGTTTGTGAAAATTGTGACATGATCTTGACACCCCAATTCTGTACCTTAAGTATGATTAGTTTAAAATCATTAATCCAAACAGAAACAACCAGCGGGTTCAAACTCAGAACGTGTTGTAATGAAACAGTGCTGACTGTAGCACCACTATGTATGCATGTATACACTATGTATACACTCACACAAATAATGTCAATTCTTAAGGCTCAGTCAGTCGTCAACAGAGAAACATCTCTCCGAGTACAGAAAAAAATTACTGAATGTACAAAAACTAACTGATGTATATACATGAAGAGCATGCTTATGTCAGTCTGCCCTTTAGCACTATCTAACTAGATTTTACTAGATTCTTCTGGGTGCTGTCTCTGATCCAAAACGTGTAATTTAATTTCAACATGACAAATTTGGTAAGACATAAGTCATGAGCCTCTGACAGATTTAAAGTCTGTTTCATTTCCATATGGATTTAACTGTGCATGTGCTACCATTTGGAGGACAGGCTCACTTGCAAACACCTCATAAGTCCTGTTTGTCACAGCACACAAGTCAACAGTGAACTGCAGTAGCAGCCAAGGACTGCTGAAAATTCAATATAATAAAAGAAGCTACAATATTTGAAATCGCCTTTACTTAACAGGGAATTCACTGTCATTTTGAGAAGAATTGTTAAGACTAGCTGATCTGATCTCAACACAAAAAAAGCCAAGAAAAAAATGTTGAACATACTTTCTATGTACTCCCTACAACACACCCATTTTCTCACATGGTTAAAAAAAAATATAACTGATAATGCTGGGATCAAAAAAGAAGAAAGTGACAACAAACACATAGACAGGACTGGACAGAATTTAGCAACAGATACTTTCTATGTTCAAACTAACAAGGAGAAAATTTGGAAACAGCAGAAGTAAACATGTAAACCACCAAATTCTTCTTCAAGATTAGCATTGAAGAAGACCTACTGAGCATACATAGTTGTTGCTAAAGTGAGATGTTGCTTATATTCAAAATGTTAGTATTAATGAGCTCTTTTCCAAATGAATAACAAAAGGCAGGAAGAAAATATGTTAAAAGCAGAAGTTTTAAACATTCATGTTAGACAGATCCTTGTCTTAATTCACTACATTCATAAGGCTGGATGCATCAGGTAAAGCAAAAAACTAATGAGTACCAATCGGTTTGCCCTCTCCAATTCAACTCACTAAATCCTTCTAAATTTGTGATATAATCTGACGTTTGTTGACACTCAAGGATCTTTCCCAAACAGCATTTTATGTCAATTACTCACCGGATCCAGCAAATTGATGTCAGTGGGAACATCATTACTGAAAGGTAAGTCACAAGTGCTTTTCATTTTAGTCATAAGCACTGAGCCAGTATCATCCATTCATTTCTACGAATAAATAGCTTCTTCAATATTTTTTCTCTCTTGTATAAGCTCTTGTCTTTATGTCCAGAGAAGTTTTCTAATTAAATAGTTATTTCCTTAAAAAAATAATGTTTTTAAATATTAATATGGACTATGAAAACACTTTTAACTATTGAAGGGAAAATAATATTCCTACTTAAATTACATGCAGATTATAGTTAGTTAAAAAAAGTAGTAGAAGGTAGAAAGGGAATCATTTTGTTTCTTTTTTTGTTCCATTGTGTTATATTTTAGTTGTTTAATATAAAAAACTTATTTTGCTAATATCGTTGCCCTGAATTTCATCATAATTATTATCAATGAACTGACGTCAAATCACCAAGTTATTAAACGATAATGACATTTTAAGAAAAAAATATCTGTATAGGAATTGGGTAAGTAACTACTTAGCCTGCAGTTACTCAGAATCAGATTGATACCAAAATTCCCAGGATCGTACACCTCTACTTACAGCACAGTTTATATGTCCAGTGTTAGGCAGTAAAAACATCAACACACCTTGTTTGCGAACATCCTCCACAGCAGCAATGAGCTCTTCCTTGAGATCCTGGCTGTCTTTGGCAATTTGCTCGCCCTTTTCAAGAAAGTTCTGAGTGGCCTGCTCCACAGATACTGCCAGAACATGAGCCTTCTTAGAGCGTCCCTTCTTCTTACTGGAGGGTCCCTTGTTGCTGGTGTTCACCAGAGTCGTCACCTGGGAAACATGAGAAGGCATTACTGTTACTTGAGGAAGAAACGGCCAAACATAGATAAAAATGTCTGTGACTTTGTTTTGTTTATTTTGTCTTTAATAAGAGTATTGTACCAATTTTGGTGATTAATTTTTAATTAATGCCAGTAATCACGATGTTTACATTCCTTCATGTAGAACTCATCATTTACAAAGCTAATAAAAAAACTAGATAACAGAATCGCATTATTTGTCCACAAGTAACTACTTTAGTAGAGATTTTAAAATGTTCTAAATATGCATTCAAGTGTTGTAATATTGTTCAGTGTTACATATTTCTATAATGCCCTCTATTGGTTTGTAAATTAGGAGACAAAGAATTTTTGATGGCATCCAGATATTATGAAAATGACCAAGTTTAACTTTGACCTGGGTGAAACAGCTCAACATCCCAGATTGGTTTTGAAAAAAGTAAGAAATTTACTGGTGACCAGAATTGGTCAGTTAAAAGCCAAAAAGTGTTTTTACAATCAGTGCTGTCAGTAATAAGTTAGTATAAGAACAGAGGCCTCAATGTGTATATGACGTGATTTAATCACTTATTAAAATATGAGTAAAGTAAGAATCTAAACTCTGAAAAGACTAAGAGCAATGTTATGTCCTGTCAAGCTTGCATCACTTCAGGGCTTCTAGCCTGGAATATAGACTTTAATGATGCATGTCCTCACTCCTGACTAATCTAAGAATAGTGGCGCTGATATGAGACCAAGATAACCTTTTAGGTGTCAGTGTTCTTGTTCAAAGAGTCAATTATGATTTTGAAAACCTCCCTTGGCAAATGTATTCATATCATGAATAATTGTTTTTATATTACCTTCCCTTCATGACATTGCCTTCTTATTATTTCAAAGCAAATTATAAAGCAACAGCTCAGTTACACTTAAGGCGTAATTCGACTATAGATTCCTCAATTGTTTTTTTTCCACAACCTAAAGTCCTGGAACTTCTTTATCCACCTTCAAGATTTATCTGCACTGCTGGAGTGCTGTTGTGATCTAAAATACATCTTCAACGTTTGCAACAGCAGAATCTGTATTAGGATTAAAATTAGTGAAATCAGCATTAATCTCAGATTGTTTCAAGGGAATTTCACTTAAAAGCAACTTCCACACTAAACTGCATAAAATTAGGTATACAGAATAGATTTTAAATGATTTACACCAATCCTAACTTCTGCGGGACAAAGAAAAGGACAGCTCCAATTGGGATTAGATTCAGCGATCCAAAGACATAATTCATAACAATTTCATGGTTGAAACTGAATTAAATTGAGTTTTGACTTTAATCATCAAAACTCAAACTTCCGAACATAAACGGTGTAAAATAATCCGACTTTATCCATTAAAATATCTTGAATCGCAAGTCTCTAAATTATCGTGCTATGCATTTCTTCGCTATCAAATATCATATTGAAGACCAGGTTTAAGTCCCATCTAGAGTGCAAAATGTTTCGTCGTCTGCAACACATAGCAAAATGTTTGATTTTTGACTTTCCACTCTGGAAATGGTTACAAAGCCATTTCAATGGTTTAGGTCGACAGTGAACAACAGTGACAAACTTTAACAAATTAAAAATAAAAGGAACAGTGGTGAACCTTTGCAGGAGCAAAGTTCAGATTTAATGTAATTGTCAGAAAGCAAAAAAAATACAAATAAAATAAAATAAACAGTAGTTTATTTTAAGAACAACCCAGATTCTTGGGTTGTTTCAGAATCTGACTAACCTTCTGTAATTAGTAGATCCATAAATTCTGATCTCTACCAGAATTTATAGTGGTAGATAAATTCTCCTGCATGTCCAGACATTTTGGAAAGTTTTGCACTCCAGTGTTATAATATGAGGAACATATTAAAGTGTATATAAGTACAAGCTTTCCTATGCTTCTTGTGGATGTGAGTTTGATGTTTTTGTTTATTTTAAACAAGTGTAGGGTCATGTTTACTGGCACCACATGTAGAAATGTTTAAAGCCCTTAAGACGAAATAATATTTTATTATTAATGTCTCCTCCTGGACATTCAGGAGAATGTCCAGACATCGGTTTGTGCGTTTATGCCAAGCACACTTGGGTTATGAGGCAAGACTATGTGAAAAACCACACCAGAAAATCCACCTCTACATATACAAATAAATGTTATGTACAGTAGTGGGTTAGTCAAATTAAAGAAAGATGCTGTGGTATGACCTTAGGCTGAGCTTATCAAAGAACCCTCTATTAGGACTAAGTTAAAGTAATTATGAAAGCAAGACAATTGCCAAAAATGTTTTTACTTGGATGGTGAAAATGGGTCATTACAAAAGACCCATTGGTTTTTAGGGTTTTTTTTGTTTTTTTGCCTTGATAAAATTATTTTAAAACTTAATTATGTTTTTAGTCAAAGCATCTTTGCCTAGTAATTATATGTATTTTTGCTGTTCTGAAATGTGTAAGGGTGAAATAGAACCAAAAACAAAAAAAATCTCAAAGTGGAAAGTGCTGTCCTGTATGGGGTCCTGCAACACTCGCTTTTTGTGTCTCTTAATATTATGTACAGTACAGTCATGAAAATAATTTAGCTTTAGGTTGAATGATGACATTTAAGCATCCTTAGGTGCTCCCAAGTGTGGCCAAACTCGAAACAAAAATGAATTCAGTGTCTCTGAAATGCGGCCTTACCTTGGCAGCTGGTAACTGACTTTAGGAAAGCCTATTTACTGTGAATATTATCAGCATTTTCTGCTGGACCAAATTTATGTACACTACTATCAACCATAAGCTTTACCATCCCTGCAAAAAACTCTCAGACCCAGAAAGTTTTCAAACATTACAGTCCTGAATATAGTCTTTATAGATGTCAGAACAATAAGGCTGTGAACTCTATGATATGCACATCAACAAGCAGAATAGCACCTTATCGAAACAAATACTCCCAGTGAACAGCCTCATCTTATTTCTATGAGTGGCAGTAAGTCGATGTAAGCTAACATTATGGTTGCTTGTTTGTTTTTAAGAGGTTCAACTACATATGTATATGCATCGGACATTCCCACTGTCTTATTTTAACTTAAATAGGAAAATTCTAGCCAAGCCTTGCTTTCCTGTTATACTGCTGCTCAATGGTTTTAAATGCTATGTGACCTTTCCTCCATGGTGTACTGACCAGTGGGCTCACCAGTAAGTTGTAAATCCCTATGGCAAAGCGTAGCCATTCAATTTTTGCCTTCAGGCTCCGAAACCCGTTTTCATTGGATAAGTGATGCTTTAGCGGCTAATGATAAGAAAGGAAGGTTTGCATGCATGTGCATAATCATAAGTGTTCATGCAAAGCTCTTAGGAGATTCGACCTCCTCCATACAGGTAGTCTTGTACAGTAGATTAATTTCTTTATTAAGTTAACTGGCCACACCAGCTAACATTGTGATCTTTTACACTACAAGTGAAGTGAGAATTAAGTGGAAAAGTGGAAAAGCTCAGTGGTGCAAAGCCAAAAGAAAAGCTGCTGGAAGACAGGACAAAACATGTCTGTACAATCTGGGGGCTGTAATGCCATCAGTGGCACCAAATGAGTCTTTGTACAGAAACAACCATAAAAGCACACAACATGGAAAAAAAGACATAAGCATCAAAAAGATGCTATATTAACTTTTTATCAAGTTAACTATTTTTTCAATCAGAAGTAACTACAATACTGTTCTACTTTACTAAATTAGACATTTTTCAATCTAATGGAATAAAATAATAGCCCAAGGTTAGGAAAATATGCTTTGATGCATAAATGAGCACAACATTGTAATGTCTTTATAAGATGTTGGATATATTATGCCTGTATCAAGGACGCTGTGACAGATTACTTCTCATTTGAGTTGTAACCAGAAAAACAATCAAACTTGTTGAAATTAGAATCTACCAACCAAAAAAGCCTGACTGGTGCAACTCATAAGTTTTTAAGTTAAAACTGTGGATTAGTAAGAACTGAATAGATTTTAGGAGACTAAGAAGCAAATAGTAATGCAGTGCAGAAATGTCAATGTGATAAAATCTCAGCTTGGTGGTAGACACTGGTGGAAATTTTCTGAGAAAACCCCCATGAACATAATTTAAAAAGCATAGAGCCAATGCTGTAAATAAATTTAACAAAACAGAAACACCAAAGCGGACAGTTTGTTCATTTAAAAGGGAAAGTAAAAACACAGAAATTAAGCAAGTTCCAGATTTTTTTTTAAGGGTGAAACTCCGAGATTTATTTTGCGTTGACTGCAATAGGTTTTAACATTTTCTCTTTTTAAGGCCTTAGTAAATCTTTTAGTTTCATTCTTCCTTTGCATTATTATCATCCTAACTGCCGTTTTATTTTGCTTTCAGGGATTCAGCATGATTCTTGTCATAGTATGATATACTTGATTCATTCTTGACTGTAAAAAATGACTAAAATTACATTGTAATAATTTTTTCTCTTTTTATCAGACTATGTGGCGTTCTGTGATGATCTGAGTTACTATTTATGAAGGTATTTTTGGTGCAAAAGTACTAGTGCTTTATAACTGAAGTTGAAGTTTTAAAAAAAAAATCACAGGAGTTTTGTAATTGGAGATTTACAGTCTCCTTTTCAGTCTCTAAGCACAAAACAGCTACGTCTCTTCAAATTCTTAAGTACAAGTAGGCAAATTTTATTGTTTGAGTCACACTGAAAAAAAATTGTCATGTCATGTTGTGTGTTGATATTGGACCTAAATGCAGAATGCATTGAGAACTGTTCAAAATCTGAGTACATTTTGAAGTTTTAATGAAGAATGAAAAAACAAAATTACAACAAAAAAGCTAAGGAGAAATACAAGGAGCCAGAGAAGAACAAAAATAAAGGAATCGAGAACAGGGATCTTATATATTACTTATATTACTGTAACTGTGTCCCTTCAATTTGCAACAATATCTAATAGCCACATGGTGTATTGGAAAACATGCCTATTTTCATTTTTTGATTTACAACGGTCATGCATATGCATGAGAAAAAGAATCTTTGCCATAAAAAAGTAAATTCTCACGGCAATGGATTATTTCCCCAGTGAAGGTAATGCACTGGAATAATCCCTAGTGGACAAATTAAATCTTCACTCTCACAGACAAGTTACACAAAAGACAGCAGCTCTTATTTATATTCAAATATATACATATACATATTTTTAACAGCTTTAAAATACAATACCTTATATGTTCACTCGAAGAACATATTACAATATGCCGGTATCAAATAAGTATTTTTTCAAACAAACTTATTTAACTGCTTAAGAGATTTATGAAGGGAGCTTAGCTTCAGATTTTGATTGCTATTCTTTGCTGCAGCCAGAGGGATAGATTGTGTCATGTCTTTTTCTTCTTGTATAGAGTTTTCTCTATTTTCAAGAAGAAAAAAACAGAAGGACGGCAGCATCTGTGCATAGCAGCAGTTCAGGACACCGGGGAAGCCATATGCTGAAATTGCAAAGTGTCAAAAGATAACATCCTGAAGACCGATGAAACTGTGTTTCACAAGATCCAGAACTGACCTCAGACTACAAATGAAAGGACAGATGCTGACAGAGCACTGTTAAGAATTAGCTGGCTATTTTTACAGTCTACAAAGTATTTGTTGCAAGACCACTTACACATTTAATTATTTTCTCACCAAGTATTTGTTTTGATGATTATCTCAAAAATCTCTAGATCATTGACATTTCAAAATCAATGACAGTTTGAAATTCTGGCAGATTTCGCAAACTTATCCTGGGGAGAAGTAAAAACTGTTTCAGTTCAACTAAATTAAATGTTAGTAACTAAAACATCGCCTCTCAATGATCTGCTTTTGTGTTTTTCAAAACTAAACTTTCATTAGTCCTGCCTACTTCATCCTTGTTGTTCATAAAAGATCCATAAAAATGAAAACTACCTAGCCAAATGAGTTCATTACCTATTTAACCCTACCCGAGCTTTCAAGTTTACATTGAAGTGATTTGGAAAACATCCTGCCTTTCTGTGACGAGTAAAAAAAAGTACACCATCTGTCGACAATGACTAGAGGCCAGTAGCTTCAAAATCCAAACGTTCTGAAAGTACTGGAGAGGTTGTTAGTGACCCATGTAATGAAGCAAGAGAGAACCTGTTAGAATCCAAATTGCTAATAGCCACTGGGTTGTAGATGAAGATGACATCTTCTACAATCTTTAAAAAGCTGACTTATTTAGAAAAACACGCAGTGCTTTTAGGGGGAAATATATGCATTTCCAGACACATGGGACCATTTTATCGAACAATCAAGGTTCACTTTCAGTTTTTATGACAACGTTGTACACATCAAAAACAAATTCAAAGAAATTTTACTTCTCACCATAGCCATATTTGATTCCTTGAAATTGGCCTCTGTCTCTTTAAGAACCTCCTGCCCTTCTCCATGCTGTCCACTGATGTGGTATACAATCATTCTTTTGACAATTGCTGTCTGTATGATAAAAGGGGCCGCTGGCAGCGATGAATGATCGCCTCTCTGCTGTGAAACTGTCCCAGGGCAGCTATAGGTACAGTGTAGTAGTTTACCACAATCAGTGTGTGAATGTGTGCATCAGTAGGTGAATGATTGAATGTAGTGTGAAGCAGGTTCCTCTGGACTAGCTAAAGCAAGATACAAGTACAAGTCATTTATAAGTGCAGGACATATAAAGCTCAAAAAAGTCAATTTTGCATGGTACCTCCCATTTAAAATCAGACCCCTTGATGTCTGGAATTCTTTAAAAATGTTTACATTACTTTATTGTGCTATACATCATGAAAAGTAATGGTAGATTTAAGAATTATGCACAATCAGGCAGATGACTGAAGCATTTTGTGTGAGTGGGTATCCATAAGTATTGGAAACCATAGCTCACCCTTTTGGGAAACTTTAAGGCCTATGGTATTATCTTTAGAAATTACTTTGCACTTGTGAATGGTGTCAATAGTGGACCAGAAACTGGTGTAAGACTTTTTGGCTCATAATAACAATTACTTCATTTTGAATATAATCAAGACAGATATTTGAATATACAGTACAGACCAGAAGTTTGGACACACCTTCTAATTCAATGGGTTTTCTTTATTTTCATGACTATTTATAAGGCAAGAAATCCCACTTATTAACCTGACAGTGCACACCTATGAAGTGAAAACCATTCCAGGTGACTACCTCTTGAAGCTCATCAAGAAAATGCAGAGTGTGTGCAAAGCAGTGATCACAGCAAAAGGTTGCTACTTTGAAGAAACTAGAATATAAGGGCTATTTTCAGTTGTTTTACACTTTTTTGTTTAGCGCATATTTCCACATGTGTTATTCACAGTTTTGATGCAATGTCTACAATGTCAATAGTCATGAAAATAAAGGAACTCATTGAATTAAAAGGTGTGTCCAAACTTTTGGTCTGTACTGTATATCAAGTCAGATAGCAGGATAATAGGGATGTAACTGTAGACTTAAGACCAGTTTGGTACAGGTTCAGTAAATCAGAAAAACAAAATGTATATTAGTCATAACAGTATGACCACTAACAGTTGAAGTAAATAACACTGATTATCTCTCAATCATCTCACCTTAACCCCTGTTATGGAATATAACAGGGGTTAAGTAAATATTTTATTTTTGCATAATAAACAGGCAAGTGTATGTGTGAAAGGGCAATGTTGGAGCAGTTCCTAATCTGCGATAGTCAGCTCTTGTCCAACAAACAAGCTTCTGTACCCAAAACTGCAGAAGTGAATTCTGGTTCTCATACAAAGGTGCAAAAATACACAGCAGTTTCTTATATGTAGCTGAATAGATGCAGACCAATCAGAATGCCTTTTCTGACTTGTTCTGTACAAATTAGTACAATACAAATCTGTACAATTCTGAAGCTTCAGCAAGCAGAATGCAGCCCCCTAATACACTTGTCTCTGTCCTACTTGTTCTACTTGAAATGTCTACAGTATGGGATTATACTTGCGTTAAGGTTATTCCTGGGTTTAACCTGACTTGCTAAGTACATCTTAAATGGTGAAAATGAAAAAAAAAAAACTCATCCTAAATTAGTAACTCTTCCATGGTTTCAATGAACTCTCCAAGAGGTGTAGCATCTTTTCCTGCCTCTAAAAACTGTTTGAGGTCCAGGCTGACTCCTTTCCACTAGCTTAATGGATTATGACAGTGATGCAGCATGAGGCCTTAATCCCCTCACCAACCATACCCCCACCCCACTTTATGTTAAGCCCCATGACTAGAAACTCTCTGTTCATCTGGTGCCAACCAAAAGTCATAGCCAATTTTGGATGGCATAAAAACAAAGAGTGCTAAAACATCCAGAGCTGACAGCAAGCACCACCCTTCAGGTTTCCTCCCACTACATTATTATAACACTGTGGAGTCAACAAATAATACATGTTGTGATAAATTCTTCAGTTAATCTATTTCAGTTACAGCCTCCAAAGAGCATAAAATGACAATGGAATTGAAACAGGCCCGATTTTTTCTACACTTACTTTGACAAGCTCACAGTAAATTGTATTGCAAATATCACATCTGCTGTCTAATGGGACAAAAAAGATCCTTTGTTTTTAAGCAATCATTTATTTTGAAAACTCACGAAGTACTATTATCCATCCATCCATTTTCTGTACACCCTTGTCCCTATCGGGGTCAGGAGGGGTGCTGGTGCCTATCTCCAGCGAACGTTTCGGGCGAGAGGTAGGGTACACCCTGGACAGGACGCCAGTCTGTCCCAGAGGTTCTATAATGCAAGTAATGTTTTCGGCTGCTGTGAGTGCAAATGGTAGGACTGACCACTGCTTCCCCATTTCTGATATACAAAAACGATGATTAAAAAGTTCATTAAAAAGTTCATGTTGCCTTTGTTTTAAAGAGAATCATGTAAACCTTTAAGAAAAATCACAAAACATGAAACGGGTCCATTCTAATAAATAAACTAATAAAGTAATTACTCTGTTGCTTTTGTGTGAGAACAAGACTAAAGCAGTTAAATATACCTAAATACCTTTAATATTTAAATCTGAGTGGCTTGGCTTTCTCTGCTTGTTAATAGCTCCTGCAGAGGAATCCTGCAGAGAAAGTCTGTTTAAAATCAGAATAGGTAATCACAAAACAACACAAGCACAGCTTGTTTCTTATGCAAACATGGACATATGAACATGAGTAATTTAAATTGCAAAAACATTAGAGGCAAGCCTTTGACATTTTTAATGAATAAAACATTGTTATATTTCATAGTTTACAAAATAAAGCAGTACTTCTACCAGTAAGTCACATTAGACTTTGCTATCCTGTTTTATCATTTTCAAATATAACATTGATTTCCATAGTTTAGGAAAGCTTTCTGGAAAGACTAAGCTTGAAGAGGCTTACATAAACTTCCTCCATGTGCTCCGTCTTGGAAATGGGATAATGCATTTTTTCATTCAAGGGAAGAGTAGAGTTGCTCATCTAATCAGAATTTCTCCTTGGTGTTCTCCTTTTGAGGTTTTGAAGGCACAATAGAATGGGTAAACACTAAGATAAGCCAAATAAAATCACACAGAACCACCTGTAAAGACTGTATACCGCTTTAGCCTGAATGGGTGTTCAACATATACAATACATGCCAACAATCCCAGCTGTGACCCAAGCACCCAAAATGCATCTCTTAAAATTAAATACTTTTACAGCTGCAATTTTACATTCATAAAGAAGTAAAGATCCATCCATCCATTCATGGGAGAGGGCTCTCTGGGTCTGTTACCCCATGACCCATTCTCAGAAAAGAAAAATAAAACAGATGTACAGTCCTTTGAAAAGGTTTGCCCCTGTCTGATTTTATCTCTTTTTTCTTTTCTTTTTTCTCATTTTGCAACACAACCAAACACAAACACTGAAGTGTGACAAACATGCCAAATACTACGAAAACAGGCAGGGGAAAACACTTTCTCACACCACTCATGCAGACTTTTACACCTACTTTTGAGGAAGTTATTTGAACAGCTTTAATCCTCATAAAACTTTTCCGATTTGTAAATAACAGTTCTGATCTCTTTTTAATGCCCATCTCCAGCAATCATTGCTCAAGATGCAGGGTGCACCCTGGTCCCAGAAAAGCATGACAAATCTGCAGACTTGCGCTCATATCTAAGGGTATTTTTAGATTTTTCACTTCACCCAACAATCATGTTTCTGGACTCTGGGAGAAAGTGGAGATCCCGTAGCGAATCCTTACATGCAAGAGGAGAACATGCAAACATTACGCAGTAAGACACAAGACCAGGATTCAAATCCAGGACCTCTCTGCTGCAAAATCATCATCTGTAATTGATGATCATCTCATCATCCATCTCTGAGTTTAAATTCAAATGCTCCATTAACAGTCTATAAATGCCCCCAAGTGGCAAATATTTATTTGCTGAACTATTCCAAAGACGGGGCCAACCTCCCCAGTAGCATCCTACTGCAGAGTCAGCCACTCCAAGTCTGTTGATGGGAAGAATTTTAATAATTAATAAAGCAATTAATATCTGAATCCTGTAGCGTTAGAGTTTTAAGGGATCAACTTGACGTAAAGTGCAATTAAGCATATGTGAGGTCTATATGACATGATAGGAGTAAGATGTTTGCAGCAAATAAAAAACAATCCTTAGATCAGTGGTCTTAAACTAATGTACTTAAAGCCTACTGTCATGCTTCTACTGAAGATAACGGCATGCTGAGAAGGTAAATAACTGTTGAAATGGTTTTGGTAGAACCAGGAACATGTCTAAGCTATACACAACAGACCCCTCAAAACGGGAGCTGGGGGCCAGAACCTTACACAGTGGCTATTTTTTGCCTGCCCCTGAAGGCTGCTTTCATATAATCCTTTAAAGAAATGCTGCTATTGCCTGCAGTATAAAAGATTTACGCTATCTGCAGGCAGGCTTTTTGTACACAGAGCCATAAAGACGGATCCTCTGTTTTAGCAACATATCTTCTAGTTGGTCATGATAAATTAGCAACATATCTTCTAGTTGGTCATGATAAATAAGACTGGTATTTCAACCAATGTCAGGGGAAGCCTGATGGTCTGTCTTCCTGAAGTAACCCACTTTTCTTCGTCCAAACATCCTCAATCATCCAAGTTGATTAGAAAACAATCACAGTGCCTGGTTCACACAAAAACGCTTCACAATTTCTGTAAATCCTAAAAATAAACTACTTCAGTTTGATTTACACCTTATCCATGTGGCTGTGTTAAAAATGTGTCACTTTAGAAAAAGGCAGATGTAAAAAAAACCCCAAAAAACCCCAATAAAATTAATATTTAAAATATCTTAAAAGGAACTTCAAATATATCTTTACTAGAACATACTTTAAAGAAAATATGCATGTCTTCATGTATATAGAAAACATACACAAGAATGAAAAGAACAGACTTCTCTGAAAACATTCATTATTAATCTGTAGATACCAAAAGGATAAAAATCAAGACATTAATGTGAAAGTATTTTTTATAAAAAATGCTCTTCAACATTCACATAATTTGGTGTAAAGGCAGTCAAGCATTGCCATGCTTAAAAAACCTCATCAGCTTCCCATCCCTTGACATTAGGCAATTAGCTATCTGTCAGTCTGATGACCACTCAAAAGGAACAAAGACCGGGTGTGGCTAATTCAAGGCACCATAAAAAAAAAAAGGCACAGTAAAACAGTCTAAGTGAGAGCCATTACATTTTTTTTATGCTGTCTGATTGCTTAATTTTTTTGGACAGGCTTACATTTTCCTCATATTTTAGCAATGTTTGTTCAAACACTTGATAGCAATGCAACTCAAAGCAATACAATTATATAATGATTTTCTTTCAAAAATAAAGTGATGTAATACCATCAAAGTCAATCAGGTTATAAACGTATGTAAAAGTGAGGGAGATTTGTCCTGATTTTGTCATACAGTCACACATGTAAAACCAAATAATTTGTATGTAAAATGGCAACATACAACATATAAGCTAAAAATGTCATCTAACCACCTGATAAGAAAGAAATCTGCAAAATTTAAAAGAAGCACATTTTTACAAAAACTGAAAAGCACATTTGTTTTCTAGAAAAAAAAGATATTATTTTAGAAAATGGAGCAGCAAAGAAAGCTAAATAGATGAAGGGGTTGATAAATCTCTAGGTAACATTGCAGGAGTCATGCAGTAGTTTGAAAACGAGATTTGATTAAAAATAAAAAGCACTTTGAAGTCAACCAAGGAACACCAGACCACTGGGGAAGGCTGCTGGTACACTCAATAATCTCAGCGCTGTCAACATTGTGTCTGACACAGGCAAGGATGGAAACATCATTTCCTGCAGTACAAAACTTATTTATTATTATTTTATGAAAAAAAGAGGTTGAGATTTATATGCTAAAGTAGTTTATTGTTGGACATTTGAGGGAATTTTTAAAAACAATTTTGTGCTCTTTTGTCACTGAGTGCACATCCCTTGTGCAAAAAGACAATATACACACTATAAAATATGGATAGGATGCATAATTTTGCCTCTATACATAAAAAGTAAATTCTTATACTGTATCTCAAAGTGTCAGGGCAATGAAACAATGTATTTTTTTCAGAAAACTAAAATTAAATAAAGTTGAAATAATAGAGTGATTTGAACTATGATTAATTGCATTCATATTAGCAAGAGTAAAAGTTAGAAACAGTTTAATGACTTAGAACTGCCATCTATTTAATGATAATTTTTATAATGGTCAAAATAAAAACTTCCAATAAATTTTGGTCGTTTACCTCTTAATGAGCTGTGGCAGAGATGGAGTACAAGTGGATCTACAAATATTACAAGTGGATCCACTTTGTGATATTTTCTAAATTAAAATGTTATGGGGATAACAAAGAGTGAATCAGTCCAGAAAAAAAGACAAATTATTGTAAAATTAATATGAAGTTTTACATCTTAATCATTATAAAATTTTGACTACTGTTCAAAAGAGCATCTGTATGCATCCATACATCCATCCATGATCTAACATGCTTATCCTTGGGGGATCGTCAAGGGGCGAGAGGCAGGGTACAGGTCGCAGCCTGCAGGCGCCAGTCCATCACGGCGGCATCTGTATGCAAATCTAATTTAATTTGTAACAAACTGAATATTAGTTGTTGTTTTTTTGTTTAAGTATGTTGCACCCAGTAGTTTGCTTAGCAAGTAGTATGAATACATGCAACAGAAGTCATGGGGTTTGGAAACATACTCCTCATTTTATCATAATTGACTTTTGGGAGTTAATGTAGATTCTATTTTTCAGTCCTCCAGCAATGATTCTCCATATATCTTACATAAAGTAATCCTGTTAAAGGAGAAACTGTATTAAGGCTGAGAAATTATGGAATAAAAGTGAGATGGAAACTGAATGGAGCTGCGTTTTTAAAGAACTTATTGCTTGTTCTTAAGAGTAAAAAGTTCCATAGATGCTTACTTTCCTAATTTCAGAATAGAAATGGGAAAAATGCAAATTGCAGTTTGAACTAAACTTCTTTTGCACATTATTACCACATATTCTCAGTGCCTCAGCATATTGGGAAGAACCGGTTTCATTTTGCCAGAACTCTATTTCATACATATCAAGTGTGTTCTTCATCTACCTGTGTGACCAAGGGCTCCAGAAGCCGCTCCACAGTCAAGGTGCGGATTTCAAGACTCTTTGGGTCCCATTTCAATAGAATTGGGGAAGTGGCAGTCGTCATGGTCTCTGTTGGGATTAGACGGACAGAAATAGTTAGGGAGGTTGCACAAAAACATTTGTGATAAACATTTGTAAAACAAAACATTCATCCCAAATAAATTGTGAGGAATTAATGAGTTGTACACACACATCAGTCTTTGAAACCACAGCACATTGAGGTTATTATGACAATTCCAGAACATCATTAACATAGATTAAAATGTTATTTCCGTAGGTCCACAAGGATATTTCAAACAGAAAAGCAATTCCTTTATGTAAAAGGTCAGATCGCTGCCTTCAGTACAGAGCAGACTATAGAAAATTACTTTGAATTATTGTTATCAAAACAGAAAAAAGCAAGCTGCAAGATAACACAAAATCCCCTGGAAAAGTCAAAAACAAAAAAATCAACTGTGAAGTCCTGAAATGACAACAAAACAAGTAAAACTACATACATATGTTCCTCTAAATCCACTGGGACCATTTGCATGCACAGAAATATTTGGCTGTGGCAGACTTGGGTTGGCTCGTCTGTGACACTGGTGGCTGCTTTTGTAAAGCTGCATTGTAATGTGAGTCACTTTCATTGAAGCAACATTTGGGGGTAGGAGAGTCGAGTGACACTCAGCAAATCCTGATTCTATTCATCAAGCAAGCCAGGAGGACAACAGCAAAGCACACATAAATGGCTGATCAGTTCCCTAACTGTTAGGAACTGTAATCACATTACAAGGTAAATTCTTGCATGACGATATGACTTTCTACAAAAGTTAAATTACCCAAGTTAAGTTTAGCTTGAACTGAGGAAAGATGTTACTCTTTGTAAACATTTTGAGCTAGTTGCTATTCAGCAGAGTTTTGGCCTACATTTGTTCACAGTCTGAGCAGCATTTTGATTACTTAAAACTTTGTTGGTAAAAAAATACAGAGTTGCTGCAGGTCTGTAAAGTGAGATCATTCACTGAAAACTGTAGAGAAAAACAGAGAAAAGGGAGGGAAAAAATCATTTTTGGATGTGGTGGGGGTCTACACACTTATCTGACCAAAGTGCCATACCAAAAAAAACTATTTTGTGTGAAAGCAAGACTAGAAATGGTCTCAACTAAGCAGCATTTCAGAAATCAGCTTCTTAGCTTGTCAGAGCCTTTCCTTCCATACTGATGTTTTAAAATAATTTAAATTTAGCAAATGTTATATAAGTTTACTCCAGAGGCTAAACAGCTGGCATGTGGCGTGCGGTGTGTTTTAGCAGAAGGCAGTGTTGCATTGGGCCAGCTGGGACTGACGGGGTGTACTGCCAATGTCAGTGAGGCAAAAGAGATAATAAAATGTGAATAAGTATGACATATCTGGGGCAGGGTCTTCTTATGCTACTCACAGCAGTTTAGGGTGGATGTATAGTAGGAAATCTGATAACTTTGATCAGATCGCCATGCATACCTTAAGGAGTTCACAACAGAGCATCGTCTTGAATATTTTCATGAGGTAAAAAGAATGTGTAAAAGAAATCAAAACCAATGTAATATTTTAAAAGTTTGTTTTTTTAGTATCACTCAGACAAGTTTTAAGTTACACAGTTTCCGTAGTGTCAGTTCCTGAATATTTTTTCACAATGTGATGTTGTTTGATATCTATTTTATTTATTATTTTTGCTTTGCTCCTTCTCAAGGATGACTACAATAAGCTGTGTGAGTTGAGGTGTGGATCACAAAAGGTCAGCAGTGGCACAGCCTGCTGCCATAAATTAAGCCAAGCAGTTTAATGGCTATTATTTTTGCCTCAGTGCACTTGTGGCCTTTGTTTAAACCAAGTTAACCAACTGCCAGATGCAGTGCTATTAACATTGCAAAACAAAAACAAAAAAGCATCGCTCTCTCTTATTCCTCAAAAAGCATACATAGTTCAAAGTGAATATTGAGGCAGGGAATAGGACAAGTAAATATAAAGATGTTATATTCATATAATTTACTTTATTTACATGTGTTGAAGTGCTGAAATTTTAAAACAGCTGAAATAAATCTGAAATTACATTTTAACTCATCAACAGTATTTTGCTATAATGTCTGTAAAATTACAAAATATAAGTAAGGGATTAAAAAATTGGAGAATGGTGCATGGATCTGATAAAACTTTGCATGGTAATCCTTAATTATAAGAAAACATGTAAATGCATACATAACAATACATACCAACATCAAAAGATCTGACCAAAAACACTTTTGGTTATTTTTTTAATATTATTAATGTCACCTAATCTGCAACATGTAATCTGCTTCAAATAGTCTAAAAACAAACACTGGCATGCTCAGCAGGAACATAAGGTACTTGACGACTACACAAAACTGATAAATCCATAGCAAGCAATCTTGTTTGCTTTTTTTTTTTTCCTTTTTACAGAAGGAGATTTTGTAAGTTTCACTAAGTGCTGCTATTCAGCAATTTGTTTTAAAGCTGCAAAGCAGACCTTTTAATGCCCAATTCATCACTAGCCTGCAGATACTGTGCCTGCTGAGTTTGGCATAAAAAGCTCATCAAAGTGTGGTGGTGTTGTTAATTAGCTTTCTTGTTTTGTGTGTTGGCCTCAAAAAGAACTTCAGTTGTCTCAGTTCATTTATCATGTCTGTCTATTCAAGATAAAATATATTGAGTGTTCACATTTTCTGGTACGGAATGATTGATGAAGAAAACTGGAACCAAAGATAGTCAAACCAATAGGTAAGACACCAGTGTACCCAACATGCAATAAACAGACTTACTCATGATAAGGGAAACATGCATATATGAAATAACTTTTTGCAACATGCAAGAATTGCTTACAAAAATTTATATTTACATAAACTTTTCAAGGAAAACACGCACACCCCGATGAAAGAGTGGAGATTATCACTGTAAAATATGTGCCTCCCTTATTTTTTCCCAGTTATTCCCCGCAATCCAAGACTACTTACAAGCCCATGTAAAATCAAAAGCTGTGTAATAATAAGGTTAGAATATGGATACAGATTGGGAAGGGACGATGTAGACTTAAAATATTAATACAATTATTTATATTTATTGAAACTTTCATGGAAAAATAGTAAAAGAGATAATTTCCCTCTGGCCCACAACCCCCACACACATACATGTGTAATTCAGTATGCACAATATTGCACAAGACTGCTTGGATTAAATGCATTGACTTTCAATGCCTTTTATACCCATATCTGTTACTCACATAAATACTGGGCTAATTAAAAATAAGTAATTGCAAAGGTTCTCAATTATAACTTGATTTATTCATTTTCACATGCCAATTTGGTGTCTTGAATCAGTCATTTTGCTAAGTCATATTTTCTTGCAATGACGTAATGTAAGCATTATGCCATTACATTCCTATGCAATCCTGCTTGATTCTCATTTCCCTTCAGTGCTAAGCTGGACACGGGCCCTGTGTCATATATCACTGCTGACTGGATGTCATATTTCATTATGAAGGTGCAAGGTTGGCAACAATGTCAGAGTTGTCATAATGGGATATGAAACAAGTTTGCACATGCTGCTTTCCAAAGTAGGTTGGTTCATTTGTCAGGTGATGCAGGGTCTCCTGAATGTTTTTTGTTTTTTATTGACCATTAAACAATATCACCTTCTGTTCTGCTTGTGTCAGCTCTTCTAAAAGCTAAAGCTGATGACATGGCAGAGAGACAACTGCTAGTGGATGTGAAATGATTGTCTCATTTGGCCAGGTGTTTACCCTGAGCAGTTTGTCTATTTACAATGATTGTTTGTCGGTGCTCAATCACTATGTTCATTACTGCCACATGGGTCAAAACATATTAGTAATTTTATAAATAAAATTTTAAAAAATCTTTGCTGAGTCAAGCTCTGTAATAAAAATAATTGGTAATAAAAAAGTAAGGTTGTTTCTTAAAATTAATTTTGTCTTGTGTTCATGCACAACATAAAGCAACATAAAACTGTTGCTTCTGTGTTGCAACAACAGCAACAGTAGTGCTATGTGCTCAGTTAATGAATCATCTGGTCATGTTTATTTAGTGTGTAGTGGCATTTTTAAATCCCTGGTGGCATGTTTAACTACATTATTAGACTTTATTAGGTGTCGCAAGGCTTAGTGGATATGACACAATGGTTTATCCTATTCCCAAGAACAGATGGTTATTCAAGCTCCAGCTTGACAGCGTTATAAACCATCCATCCATCCATCCATTTTCTGTACACCCTTGTCCCTAGTGGGGTCGGGAGAGGTGCTGGTGCCTATCTCCAGCGAATGTTTCGGGCGAGAGGCGGGGTCAAACCCTGAACAGGTCACCAGTCTGTCGCAGGCATTATAAATCAAATATGTTTTATAATGCCAGTTTCCTTATAACTGAATGCCTGGTTTCCAGGTCTCTCAGGTCTTATGGATCTGGTCTGCCCTGCATCCCCACAAACAGAACCAAACATAGAGAAGCAGCATTCAGTTTTTATGCAGCTCACTTTTGGAACAACCTTCTAGAAAACTGAAAACAGGTGAAACACTACGAAGCACTGTAGGGACATGGGGGAAAAAATTCTTTTGTGTTACCTCACAAAACCTTTGTGTTACCTCGCAATAAGTTTTGCGTTACCTCGTTTGCAATATGCTTATTGTAATATTTGCTGGTCTATTTTGCATAAATGTCAATTTAAAATATATACACATATAAAGCACCTCAGTGAAAACATGTTTATTCTTAACTCTTTGGTGCAAAATATTTATTGAAAATCGATTTGTTCACTGCATGTTTATGTCTGTTTGTGTTCAGTTGAGATAGAACTGCACATGAAAACGACCGTTCAAACCACCAACACAAAAGAGACACAATCAAAACTGTCAGACGACTTATTACCCGTGATAATAACTAAGAAATAGTCCAAATAGTTTGGATGTATTTTTTGCCTCTTTCCTACTTATGGAAGGTTTCTGTTTACATCACAGGTTTATGGTGCATTTCTATTCTAAAGGAAAAGATATAAAACTTCAGATATTTAACAACGGGATACTAAGATATATGGAAAAACCTTATATAATAGCAGAAAGTACAATGGCCACCGTAAGAAAGGCTTGCAGTATTCAATTATTCCCCATGAATAGATTAGTACATTATTGCCAGAGAAAGCAAAACCTATTGCGAGGTAACGCAAAAGTATTGCAAGGGAACACGATACTTTTGCAAGGTAATGCAAAAAAATAATCCCCGTCTCCTAGAGAGCTGTGTAAAACATTAAGTTCCTTTAAAACAAGACTAAAAACCCAGCTGTTTAGAGTTGCTTTTGAACCATAGCAAATGGAAGATTGGCCAAACTTTTGATGTGTACTAACGATTTTAACGATGACACTTGACAAAATGCAATGTCTTGTTCAATGCATGATGTGTTTGTGATGTTTTTATGTTTTCATTGTGTAAGACAACATAAAGTAACATAGAACTGCCTTGTTGCTGAGATGTGCTATATTAATATACTTGAAACTACAGATTACTTTGGACTACTTTGTAGTAAACATAAAATTATTTTTAACAGTTACATTTTCTCTTAAGATAAACATAATAATGACAGCAAAACATTTAAACAAGAAATTGCTATTGTACTGTAAAAACAAATGTATGAAAAATACTAAAACATTAGTTGCTGGTTCTAGTACAGGCAAGTTTTATTTATTTATTTTTTATTTCTAGCCACACAGTGTAAACTGCTTATTGCATGAACCAAACCACGGTTCTTTTTCTCTGCATACCCAACTAGCTTTGTAAGTACAATCCCTGTCATTTGCTATTATATGAAAGTGTCCACACTGACCCAAATTCAGAGCAGAGTTAAACACATATTCTTGCAAGGAGCAGTGGGGGTATCTCTAAAAGCAGATGTCAAACCCCAGTGTGTCAGCAATCACTGCTCTCTAGAACCAAATTGTGAGAGTCTAATAAAAAATCTGCTAAAAGTAAAGCATGAAAACTGAAATTAACAAAGCAGCCAATATGTTTTGGGAACTGGTATGCCAGTACTGCAATGTACTGCTATTCTTGGAAGAGCTATATTGAAATACATGAAATATGCAAGACTCAATTGAGATGGCAGTTGGATTAACATGATTGTATTTTTCTTAATTTCATGGTGACCACCAAATTTGGAAAGCATAAAAATTTACCCTTTCTATAGTTGCAATAATGTCTTGTTTTTTTTGTATGTTCTATAGGTGAAGTATTACCTCTTGTTAAATCAAAATCAATGCTGAATTATATGAATATGTTCTATTTTACTTCATGTGAGAATGCCTAACAATTTCACTATTAGACCAGAGTTTGGGTTGTGGTGTGTCATCACTCTAAATCTGCATATCAAGTGCAATGCATCTCAATATGTTTGTATTTTAAAGTTTGCATGTTTTACTTGTCTAAATCACACCACAGTTCAGTTAATGTTTAGTGTTTGGGATTAATTTGCAACAGAGGTCTCCTATAAATAGGTCAGTTGTGAGTGCTCATCTCTAATCTGACATCATATGGGATTTGTTTATGACTTTGGTACAATGAAATGAAGTAACTAAGAAACACTATTCCTATCCAATATCAAACTGCATTCAGTTACTTTGAGTGACACTAAATATTATATACAACTTATATCATTGTATATCTTGCAAACTAATGTTTAAAAATTAAAAGGAAAAATAAGAAATTAAGAGGAAAAATACTTCTTGAGTTCATGTTCCACATTTTAAGGACTGAGTCATTATTCGCAAAAAGGATTAAAATCTTGTAAGCAACGACTTAATTTAAGCCAAACTTTTTACATGCGGTTCTGCACCAAAACAGCTAGTTACTCCCAAGGTTCTACAAAGACTAAGTGTAAGTAAGAATAGAGTCTCAAATTTTGCAGCAAATCATATTTGGTGGTCTCTCAAATTATTTTAAAGTGTAGCTTTTTGCAAAAGGCATCTAGTTTCTTTATTGACCTTTAGTTCAGTTATTTAGTATTTAGTGTTTTATTTTCTTACATTGAAGTAAAATTTCAATGTTCTCCACACTGAATCCGCTACAAAGGCAAAAGCTAAAAATATTACAGAAAAAAAAAATATTTACTAAAGTATCTTCCCACTAGGAGTAGTATTTTCATGAAGTAAAAAATAGGGATACATGCACAGTTAACCACTTAATAATAGGAACTGCACAAACTGCTGGACCAAAACTAACCTACTGTGACCATTACCAACTTGACTGGTGATCCGCAGACCCAGAATTTGTCCTGTCTTTAAACACACCACTGTTCCACAGCTATTTGTCAGTGAAATAAGCACATCTTAAGTTCGGAAATTTCTTGTGTGTAAAATAGAGTTTGAGTTCTCAAAGTTGGTGAAAGAAAGACATTCTACATGAACGCTTTTTTAGTCATACTGACCACACAAAGCGCTTTCCATTCGCACTCACGCGATACACAGATCGGTAGGCAGATTTCTTATCAATACATCCTACCTGTGGAAGTTTTGTTTCGTCTGTTTTATTTCATCGAAGATTAAGGTAAGCTTTATTTTATTTACACCTGGCTTTATAACCCTGTCCATATACTTTAAAATATTTTAGTTTAATAACACTCCTTTGTTATTAAACCGTGCTATAGAGCTTGTCGGTAGTGATATTATTTGAGATTGAAGCTGTATAATATTAGTGTATTACACAGTATAATATTAGTGTATATTAAGCATATACTGTTGTTTCAGGAGCACAGTTAGCTCCACAGTTCGGTGGACACATTGTGTATGAGCTGCATTTCATAAAGACTGTCATACAAATAAATTTATTAATGCCCAAAAGAGATTTTGTGGTGATCTGTTTTTGTAAATGTCTGTGTTTAATTTAATTTCAATAAAAAAACGTTTCCCCTGTCTGATTATTTTTGCAAACACCCCTGCATTTAAAATATTTTTAAAAATGTAGAATATTCTAGTAGAAGGATTAGTGCAAACATCTGCAATAGCTTTTCATTTTAATCAGGTAGGATATTCTGATGAAGGAAGTGATATTCTTGTGGTTCCGTCATGTCTATAAATTGTTCCAATGCTAAGCTAAGCAAAACTCCTAAGCTTCCACTTCCGTCCCATCACACAAATAATGTTATCCAATGTATTTAACATTAGCACAAGCTGCTTTAGTTTTCTGTTTGTAAACATGACGGTAGCAGTTTTGGACGCGTAGCACTGACAGACATAGCTATCAATCTGTGCCACGGTAGGAAAATCTGACATGGTAGCACTGATAGAACACCGGTCTTTTTTTGACCAGTGAATTTATCATACTGCTCGCTACGCTTTTTCCTTTTGAGCTTTCAACCTCTGTGTCTCATTGAAGATGCTGGATTTGGACATGTTAGGACTCTTCGAAAAATGTTGATGTAGACAAAACAGATTTTTACAGTAGTCCTTGCTGTTGAAGTTAAATTTGATATTGGTAAGTAAAATTCTCACACAAATTGATAACTGGAAATCATCTACAAAAGTCTGAGGATGCTTTTCTAATATTTATATTTTACTACCTTACAAGAATCAAAAATTGTAATTGTCTCAAACAACACCTATCCGTGCAACACAAATAAAATTCAAACTGAACTGAGACATTGCTTGCTTAAGAAAGTGACTGATCTTATTTGTCACATCAGTGTGATTATCTTAAAAGCCTGGACCTATCTGCCCCAGATAAAAACAAAAAGCTGATAAAAGGTGATTTTGTTTTTTAAGAAAAGAGGTTGTCTGTTTAATCTCCCCCACTGCACGCTGTTACAGCAAGCAACAGCTGCATCATCTTGATTTACTTCAACGGTTAGCATTCAAATTTTCCAAGGTAAAAGAGAAGTCAGAACGTTGCCTAACGACAAAAGTTAATTTACCAAGACAAGACACACAATATGTGGCGGAGAAGCTGGTCAATCCTAAGAGACGTAAAGGCCTGAGAGAAATGAGACTTCTGAAATACAAAAGTTACATCAAAAAAAGTATAGTAGGGTAACGCCATTTACACAAATTATATTTAAACACACATACTGACATTATGAAACTAACTTCATGACAAAATTTCTGACACAATTGTAAGATTATGAAGTTAAAGAACTAAGATTTTTCTTAATTGTAACTATACTCATCAATAGGGCAACCAACCAGGACAAGAAACAATTTTGTAGGAGTTTGCAGCATTTAGGGTAGCTAGGAAAATATCCTTAAAACAGTTGCTGAGCTGTTGTTGAGTTCAGAGAGATGAGCATATACTGCAAAGAGGTATAAAGTTAAACACAAACAGCCTTTCTGTATAGACCAATTTAACTAGAGCACAGGTTGTGCTCTGTAAAACTGCCATCCACATAGCTATGATAAAGTGAATGTATAAATACCATATTATGCAGTGCATAACCATCTGTCATGGGGAATAATAATGGCATTTGCTTTACTTTAGATTATTTACTAAAAGAGCACAATATAAAATTGAAACAGAACAGTAAAAGATGCATGGTTGAGGTCACAAACAGTATCCACTGAACCAAGAGTAAATATTTCTTGCAAACTGGATGAAAAGGGATAATTCTATGAATATGTATAATGAATTTTAAACATATTTTTTGATTTTTCAAAGCTAGTTTTAAAACAAGAAAATAAAACTATTTTTGAAAAGGTTACAAACAAAATCTTAAAATACCAGGGGCTCACTTGTTTGTCTTAGAAAAATTGACTCATAAAAAATTGATAGCTGATGTTTTTTTACTTCTTTCCTTCCTTCCTGTCTGTTTGAGCATAAACATTGGTCATAGATCCTACCCTTTCATGAATTTTCCAAATGAATTCACATGAATAAGTCAAGCCAAAAAATTGGTGAAGCGTAGCAGAATGTATATATAAAAAAATCTGTCCTTCCAAAGCCCATAAAAAGTTTATTTGATTTCTTTTAGGTTCCACATTACAGAAAGCTGTTTTGAGATTAATTCTTCAGCAGAAAGCCTAATCAGCCATGACTACAACTCTCGAAACCAACTGACCAAAACAAATACAGTATAAACGAGATTTGTGACAACAACTAAATTCATAGCATAGCAGATTAGCATAACAAAATCAAAGTATCTTCTATAAAATGCGTGGTCTCACATATATTAGGTCAACTTCACATTTATTCTGCCCTTAAACTCTTTCCACATAGCCTTCTTAGGCTAAAAGCACAGTTTTCATAGCATTCTGAAGTACAATTAAAATTTAACTATAAGAAGAAGATAGATGTTTGACATTTGATCAAACAACTCAACCAGAAACTCCAAAAAGGATAACATACATTCAGACTCTTCACATTAGTAATATATTTAGCAGCAATTGTTCTTCAATAAAGAATAAAAAGCTTTAGAAGGTAAATGGGTAAAAAGAAATCATTAAGTAACCGTAAGTGAGTTGTTTAAATCTCAAAACAGCAATCAACCAGAAGCAGCTTTTTAATAAGACCAATTTATATGTTTTTTATTTTTTAATCAATTACTATATCAAAACAAAATTCTCTCATATTACATATTGCATGTTTCCTAATATCATTCCTTAAGAAGGATAACGACATGGGTAACTGAGGCTGGATGGATGACTGTGTCTTTCAACACAGTCAACACAGTATATAAATGGAGTATATATACTCCATTTATATATAGAATATATATATATATAAACTGAATAAAAATAAAGTTAATTAAGCATATTCCCATTCACATGCCATTCAGTGGAATAACAACACTATTACAACATATTATATCAAGTTAAAAATATACAGTAAGTACAATATTTACCACACCATCTCAGTGTATGCTGTCAAGACAATGCAGTTTCATACTGACACATAAAGCTATAGCTTTTGATTGTGTCTGTGTTGCTTTTATTGCCTCATCTCCTAAAAACTATCAGGCATACATGCACAAGTGAGTAAAAAGTAGAGGCTAACAGAACAAGCAATCCTGTTCCAGTTAGAGGGGAAACCATGGCTACCTCAGAGCCATGCTTCTATTTAACAACAGGGGGTTTTATGGTAGTCTGTCAATAACACTCGCTCTCCCAGGAGACAGGAAACACAAAACACTCCTGGCTGTCATTGATTGCATAGTCTCGCTCATAAATTGTGTCCTTTCCTTAAAACTGACTGAAAGAAATGGACCGTCTACCTCAAATCACATGCAGTAGCTGATTCAGAACATTTAGATGATTGCATAAAGATGACTGTCAGGTCTTGCAATAACTGCATTAGGAATGTACTGGCATACCAGCTGAACTGTGTCTTCAAAAAGATGATTTTCTTCAATGAAGGACAAATCGTCTTGTAACTGTTAGCACTGTGTCTGAGAAAGCAATTTTCTTTGAATTTTAATTTGAGAATGGCTATTTTTCAAATTCATTTAAAAGCATAAAGTACCAACAGATGCCAAAAATCTAACAAACTCACACTAGCAAATTATCTTTGGAGGTTCAGCAATTGGTAGCACTGCTGTGTAACAACAGAATTCAGCACTTACAATGTACAGTAAAAAAAATTAATATACATTGTATTCTAAACAGTGAATCAAAAAGTACTGTATAAATTAAGGTCTCAGGCAGATGGTTAGACAGTGATAAACATATGCAACTATTTCCCAAAGGGCAGGAGAGAGTCTGTCCAAGCTTGGCAGCCGGAAAGCACAGCTTCTCCCTTGTCTGCCTCCCATCATTATCTAGTAAAGGACATATTCTGGGATGCATAAATTGTTAACTAAAATAAATATCAAGAGAGTTTCAAGAAACTCCTGAAAACCTGTTTTCATTTCTGCTTACTTGTTGAGTTTGATACCCTGATAAAACACTGTTGTATTGAGGTAGGTTTTTAAAATTTTTAATTATAATTATTTTTAGATTGTTTTTATTGAAAAGGGGTTAGCTCTGATTTTACTGTCGTAGTGATATGTTTCTTAGTTTTTTCCATTTTAGTTAGTCAGCATTTTGGTCTTTGAAATGGGCTTTATGATAAAACATACAGTCATGTTGACAAATGGCGTTGACAAATATTAAAATATTTCCTCAATCTAATTAAGCCACTTTGAAAACGGTAAAATGCTCAGAGTTAAATTTAAAACAATTGCCCAGTGACCGGAATAGGCCAATTTTCAGCTTGACAGGGGACCAGCCAGTCGGAAAATAAATAATATGATCCTTTTCAGATTGGTGACGCCACTATGGGTAAGTGCTACCAGGCCACGCCAACAACTCTGTAATGTGGATATTGTAACTGAGGGAAGAAGCTAAATATTAGAGTAGAAATAAAGTGTTTAAAAATGCAAGGATATTAAGCACAATGATGAAATAAGCCATTTCACAGGTAACTAATTTCTAGGACATGTCAGAACATGCTAAAACACACTTGTTTGATTCAGGCTGCAAGCGAGTGAGAGGAACCAAGACTCATAAGATTACACATAGGCTGAATTTTTTTTTTTATTTGTGTAATCCTTTTGAGTTTTCAACCTATGTCATGGGATATTGTGAATTTGAGTAAATTGGCAAATTTGTAGTCTCATAGATATGGTAAGAATCTAAACATGACTGATCATGACGAAACTAGAAACACATCCCCCCTGGGGGTGTTTTAAGTTATTGCAAAGTGCGGATTCTAAGTTTTCTAAAGGTGTACAAAAATGAAGAACATGTGGCCATTTTCATGTTGACGCTTTGCAAATAAGATCAATGAAAATTCTTCCGAATCAAAGCTTCCAAAGACTTGTCCCCAAACAGCCATGAGATAGCTAAGAGTGTCAAAGAAGGCTCTTCATGCTTTGTAGTAATCCGACTCTGTTACTGCAAAGTAACTTAAGTCCTATCGTTCAGGGTAAAAAAAGCAGATAAAAAGAATCTGATCATTCGTGAACATCAGATCACTACCCCACAACCCGACCCCAGTTAAGTGGAAGAAAACAATAAATATAACATGCTAGACAATGTTTTATTTCTACTTGAAAAAAGCCCGACATAATAAATATTTTATTCTAAGTGTTATACTTAAAATACATACATGCGGTTAGTCAGCGCGACGTATACCACTGTTTATCCGCCTGGTCACAGTCACATTGCACTGAGTACGGGCTGTGAGTTTCTCTCAAAACCCCTGAAACTGCTTTCCAAACATGCAGTAGTTCCTTCATCATTTCAACTACATTTCACTTTGCAAAAAACAAAGAAATACACTATTTTCTCAGACATTTGTGCTTTTTATCTTGTCTATGTTTCTGTTCCTGGCTTTCCTGTGGAACCTCACATATTCTTTCTGTAATACACAAGGACACTAGTTTTAGTAATGTAACCCATGCACATATTTGCTAAAATGAGATGCTAAAGACAGTTTAGAAAATCTGATCAATATACATTTTGTGTCCTTTTTTAAATTAGTAAGTCTTTTACAAAATGTTATTCTCAAACATCTGGCATGACGTCTTTGTAAACAAGCCCTTATGCCAAAATTATTAGAAAGAAATATGTGATAGCTGTTAGTATCATATTTGTTTTGTTTTGGCTTTTTGTATTGTACATAAAAACAAGATTTGTTGTATAATTCAATTAAAGACTCATCCATCGATTGTTGAGAAGGGTACAAATTTTGTAATTTATTCTTTGTAAAAGAAAAACATAATTATTTTATGCTCATTTATTAACTTTAGTGAAATGCCTGTATCATTTTCCGTCAGAAACAAACTTTCTGGTTGGATGAATAAAACAAATCTAAAGTCCGACAAGACTATGAATGATTTTAAGCATAACAATACTTTTTCTTTAAAAAGAAATGTGTCAACTGTAGTTTGTTCACTTATGTTGAATAGAATAACCACCACAGCGAGCAATAGGGAAGAAGACAAGCAGAAAGAGACGCAGACAAGCAGTGACAGAGAGGGTGTGCATGCCTTTCTGACTATCATGAGCTCAGATGCTAAATTGAGCTATGCAACCTCTACAAGCCCATGGGATCCTGGATCTCCAGTTACACTGAAGGGAATGTGGCAGACTACACTTGGTCTGACTTCTACTGTAACTGTACTGTACAATCGTTGAGTCCACAGCGCTGACTGCACTGAAGTGATTTAAATAAGTTTATTACACTGAAAGAGAATTTTGAACTGCTGAAGAACATGCAGCTCCGCAGAAATTATAATGTGCGCTATAACATATAGGGGAGGCAGAAATATTACACTGGCACTTTATGTGAATACTTAAATCCACTCGTAATACAAATGTCAAAGCTCGCAGCTTTCTTCATCGTGTTGTCTGTCCGTGCTAAAAGCGCTCATTGAGACTCCGCTCTAAAGTAAGGGTGAGGCATGTAGCACCACTTTGCTACTTCGCATCCTCGACTCAAGGAAGATGACACGATGGCTAAATCAGAAACACACACACGCTGTAGATTAAAATAACTTTTCCATTAACTACTGCAGAAATGAAGCGATGAACACCAAACAGTCTCTAAACAAAGACATTTCTGGACAATGAAATTAAGACAAGAAAGAGAACTAGACGAGGACAAGTAAACGCACCAACTGCACTTCAGTTAACACATTGGGCGCTAATTAGGAAACAGCTGGTGAATAATTAAACATACCCGAAAGCAAGTGTGCGAACGCGGATTTAGAACCAGAAGTGCCCGGTGCCCGTTAGCTTAGCCGCAACACTTAGCCTAGCAGCCTGGCTCATCTTTGCCCGACAAGCTTTCAGCACCGGGGCTCACTGGATAGCAGAGCTGGGGAGTGAGAAAACACTGAGGTTTTCAGCTAACGGGACTACTCCAGCTCGAAAAATAAAGGTCGTGCCACCCTGCAGCAGAAATATTAAATATGCAGACTTTCCCTGCAGCTATACCTTAAGTAGGCAAGATGGTAAGCTGTGGTTACAATGCTGAATGAAACAGCCGGACCTCGCCTAAGCTAATGTTAGCTGCACATCTCCGGTCGTCAGTCGGTGCAGTGAGTGTAAGGCTACAGGGTGCTAGCAAAATAAATCTTTGAGCTCACAAGCCTTCTCTGCCAGCTATATACGCACCTTTAACCGTCAAAGATAACTCCTGTAGCAGGTCCACAAACTATGCAGCAGCAGCAGCAACGCCTGGTCTCACTGAGTGCACTCCCAAAGAAAATCGGCGTCCTCCTGATCCGTTAACCTCCCCGGAGAGTAACAATCGGCTCGGTCCGGACGCTCTCCTTAATCTTGTGGTGCTGAATCTGAGGCTTACACGCTTCTGTCGGTGTGTCGGAAATGCCTCTCCTCCTCCCACGGTTGCTGCAAAATAATGACCCCCTCCCAGCGCTCCTACCACAACAACGATGCAGGCAGGTGCGGACGACGATGCGCTAGTAACAGCGAGCTTTGCAAAATAGTGGCCCGTCTGCTCGTCTCCAGCATTGGCAAATCAGGAGCTGCTCTTTCTGTCGTTGACGCATGCGTACTCTTTAGAGTGAGCAGGATTTTTTTTATTTTTTTTAATTTGCAACATTATAGAAGTGGAGATCCATTCTTACCGTGGATGGTGTTAAACTAATGCAGTAATTTATTTCTCTGCTTTTATGCAGGAATATATGGAGATTCAAAATGAAGAAGAGCGTCATCAAAAAGTTTTTTCAGTAATTCAGCTCTAAAAGTGAAATTCAGGTATTATAAAGATTCACTGCACGTTTTTCAAAAGTTTTTTTTTGTTCATTTTGATGATTATGACATACATAACTGATGAAAACTGAAAGTTATTTTTATTAGGAAAAATAAATATTACATATTAATAGTAATTCTAACTTACTGAGATCCACCTGCATATGTAAAGTCATTAAAGCCTTTTCTGTTTTGCTTGTAAATACTGGAAATTTATCCAAAATCGTTGCTTGCGTGTTCTATTAATTCTATGGCATTACATTCTTGCTGATATTGATGGTGACTGTTCTTATTTCTTCCAAAAGAAGATGCACTAATTTATAATGAACTATGTTTCTCAAAGTCAATAAGGTAGTATTCTTAATCTTCTTTGGAAAAACTTAAATTATTTCAGGTTTGCTTTCAGCAGAAGAAAGCAAACCTGAAATATTCTCCCACCACAATGGAAAAGTTAGATTTTGAATAAAATAATATTATGTTATGGCCTACACAATCATGGAAAAGGCTGCTGACTTGATATTTGCTCTTCAGTTATTGACACAAAGTCACAGCAAATAATTGTTGTAGATTTTTGGAAAGTGTGGGTTAATGTGGATGGAAAGTGTAGTGAAAGAAAAAGTTGTACTTGGAAAGGGAACAACATCTGAGATAATTGTGAATCAAAGTTAATTTAAAAGCATAAGTATTTTTCTGATTCTTGCTTTAATATGACACTTCATGTTTTGTTTTGTTTTAAGAAATTTAATTCTGGGAATATTCTACTTTGCATAAAATATTTAAATCATCAATTTATTTTTCTTTTATTACAGAAGTAAACCTTTTCACAATGTTTGAAGTAACATTATGAAAGTTATTGATAATAAGGGAAACATATTAGGTTCACATTTGCTATTTTGATATTTACAATGAGAGAAGCTCATATGACACCACATCAGCAATGAAGATGGTTGTTGATCACAGAGAGAAAATTGATGTCAGATGTAATACAAAAAATGTTCCCATTTGTATTTTTGTGTTTATTGTTTGTTCTCTAACAATCTTCCTGTTTAAAGCTGCTTAGTTCACTGTTCTGTAACATAATTTAATCTCAATGTAGACATACTGTAGTTTGTTACTTGTAAACTAAAATGCTACTGTCAGTTTTCTATGACCTTTACTATTTTGTGCTGCATTAAATTGCTAATTAAAGCCCCCACCCCATCCACACACAATGCATCTGGAAAAAACTTTACTAATGCTGCTCCATAAACATTTCAGATGGTGGAATGACAAGATTATGTGAAGTGAGGAGTATTATTTTTTTATTTACTCATATTTTAAAAGATCTTGGAGTTTCTTTTGCTTGTTAGAGGGAAATAATACCATTCCAGGTGCTTGGAAGGAAACATTTTATACTTCACAACAACAAGTCTAAATTATCCAGTTATTCCAGGCGCTTAATTACAAATTCAGCAATGTGACAGCATCCATTAATTGGCAATAGATCATGCATTTCTCATCTACCAGGGAAATTATGTGTGTTAGCCTGATTGCATTGAATTTCATTAAAGTTTAAGCTGAATGCTAGCTGAGTTGGAAGCAGTTGGAATCAAAGTCTAAATCATAATGCAAGATACCTGATACCAGGTCATTAGCATCCTTTAAGGCTTGTGAAAAATGTTTTCATTTCAGGCATTTCAATTTAACTTAATAGATTTATTTTCTATTAAAATAAATCTACCTCATCCTAAGCCACTTCTATTTTCTATTCTATTATTTATTTTGTGTACTACCTCTGCTTGTTTTATCAATACATATCATTTACCAGGCTTGCTAACTAACAGTTTTCTTTAGAATTGTCCTTAGATGCATTCACGCTTTACTTTCTGTGCGCCTCTGAGCTGACACAGTTTGTAGAGAACAAAACCACCATGGGAATAAACCCATCTTTGAGTTTGACAAGTTGTCAACTTACTCTATTGTGTGTAGCGCAAGCCAAAAACCTTGGGAGGTTAAAGACCATAAATATATTTTTGTTTGTAGAGGTATGCACCAAGATTTCCTCTGAGATTTAAGGTGAGAAATGATGTTCATCCAGTGTGTATTTACTTTGATATATGTCCACAAACCCCACACTCACCACAACACAGTACAGTTCCTTTCCTAACTTAAAGTTATTCTATTCTTTAGGGATTGTCATCACCACATGTCCCTGCACTGGCTTTTACTGCTCTTACAAAAAGAGGTCATCATTGGATCAATCTGCTGTACTCAAGAGCTCGAGAAAAAGTCTTCAAATCTCAAAGCCTTCAAAATCCAACTCTTTATCCTCAAAGAGAAAGAATTAAGGACAGTAAAAGGGGACTGAGGTAACTTGTTTTTTAATTGGCAACAGATCTTGATATAACCAGACTGAGGTTTTGTTAGCTCCTCTCTAACGTTGTGCAAACATTATTCACATTTCCTGAATCATGAGGGGGCACTTCAAATGGCCTTGCAATCAAAAGCACAACTAGTCCGGGTAGGAGAATCTTTTAGGCAAAAGCTCTTCTTTTAGCACTTCTGTTAAAAGCAAATCTGAAGTAATTTCAGGTTTCTCAAAGAAGATTGAGAGTACCTTACCGACTTGGAGAAACATAGTGCATAATAAATCAGTGTGTCTTTTGCTGCAGACAATGAGAACAGTTGTCAAAGGCATCAGCAAGAACATAATGTCACTGTCTGCATGTAAAATAGATTGTAGAGATTTAGGATATATTTATAATATATAGAAGCAAAACAGAATTGACTTACAGGTGCATCCAGCTAATTAGAATATCTTCATAAAGTGGAACACATTACATATGCATTTATGCTCAGAGCACTATTTTCAAGTATTGATTTTTTTTTTATTATCAATTTTGATGATTATACCAAACATCTTTAACGACAGCTGATGGAAACCTCAAATTCAGTTTTTGGAATTTACATAAGACAGCTAAAAAAAAAAAGGATAGAAATGCTATGTTATGGCTTATGCAAGAATAGGCAAGATTTTTGACTTGACAGTTGTCAAACAGACAGACACCATCCACAAGGAGGGTAGATAAAATGTCATTTCTAAAGAAGCTACAGAGTGCTGTATTTAAGTAGGCTATATTAATAGAACGTTGAGTGGAAGGAAAAACAGAGGAGAACAATCAACTGGGATAACTGCAAACTTAAAATGATTGGCAGTAATTTTGAACAAGTTGTTCAGGCAATGTTGGCCACACTTCCAAATATAAAATTACATTAACAGCCATATTGTTCAGCTTGACACTTCTCTTTTTGCAGTGGGTGGTGGTTGTTCAGTTTTGAACTGAACTTTTGAATGAGTTTGCCTTGCAAACTACAGGTAGACTACAATTCTAAAACAGTGCAGAAAATCAATGTCATCATTCATAAGTCCTCCTTCTGATTGGCCTGGTTAAAATTTAACCAGAGAAATCCAGCATAATAAGAGAAAGCCAAGATGGAACACTGAGGGAGAGAAGAGTTAAGCTGAATGGTTTAGGAAGGCAATGGCCAGGCTACTGAAACACTTACTTTGATTCTTTTAATAATGTCTGACCTTAGTGTCTTGACTTTTTTAAAATTGTCCTCTTGTGTTCAAAAAATGTATATCAGAGGTTCAAGGTTTCCAGTTTGTTCATGTAAATTATAAGTCTTCTTCAGACTTCAAGGTTACTTGAGCTGCACCACAGAGTTCTGTGCTTGGACCAATTACTTATACAATATTCTTCTAACTGTTAAAATCATTAGACTTGGATAAATTTCCACTGTTATGTTGATGGTAATTAGTGTTATTTATCCCTAAATCTTGATTTATCCAAACACTTAGATGAGGAATAGGCGTAAATTCAAACTGGAAGACTCTTTAGCTTCACGAGCAACATTCAGGCACTGCGTCAAATGCTTCTACTGGAGCTAATCACCATTAGATCACACCAAGCAGGATTCCATTTATAAGGCCCTCCATCCACGGCATCATCTGTGGTGATCATCCACCTCTCTTCTCCACTCTTGTTCTTTTGGCTTCCTTCGTCTTTTTGACCTCCACCATCAGTGTCCGGGCCCCGGGGAAAGGACGTCTCTAATCCTCATCCTAAACCACTCATCCAAGTTTATTGCAATTCACAGCACCCAAGACTTCTGCCGGGGGACAAGCGCCAAAACCTTAATTCATTCATGTCAAATGAAACTTTCTAATTGCAGCTTTTTCTTTGAGTGAGTCTCTCCAGGTTGAAATAGATTCCAGGCATGTTTAAAAGACAAAAACACCTAGACGACTCTAAATTTCCTGCTCTCAGTAAGGAACCTGCATGTTATGTTTGACCAGGATATGTCATTTAAATCCCATCGTTTGAATAGGTTTCTAAGATTTTCTTCTCTTACCTTCAGAATATTGCCAAAATAGAAATAACCTGTTCAGGAGTGATGCTGTAAAACTCGTCCACGTATTTGTTACTTCAAGGCTGGACTACTGTAATTGTTTATTATGAAGAAGTTCACAAAATCCAATTAAAAGCTTTCAGCTTATTCAAAGCTGAAGCAAGAGAATGGACTGTATGATTGGATTGAATTGAACACTTTTTATTGGAAAGTACCGTGAGATGACATGTGCAATAAATTGGTGCTATATACAACTGAGTTGTATTGGGGGGAAGCTATTTGAGAAGAAAAGGGATAATATGAATTGTGACAAAACATAAGTCTCAAAATGACTTTGATGTTATGAAGTGTATCAGATTGCCTTTCAGTCTTTGAACTCAAGAGGGAAATTGATTACATTTGAATTCTCACCACACTTCCCATGATCCCTCTAGTGTGAACCCGCAGATGCTAGAAAAACTCAAAGCAAACCATCCATCCATCCATCCATTTTCTGTTCACCCTTGTCCCTAATGGGGTCGGGAGGGTTGCTGGTGCCCATCTCCAGTTACGTTCCGGGCGAGAGGCGGGGTACACCCTGGACAGGTCGCCAGTCTGTCGCAGGGCAACACAGAGACATACAGGACAAACAACCATGCACACACACACTCACACCTAGGGAGAATTTAGAGAAACCAATTGACCTGACAGTCATGTTTTTGGACTGTGGGAGGAAGCCGGAGTACCCGGAGAGAACCCACGCATGCACAGGGAGAACATGCAAACTCCATGCAGAAAGACCCCGGCCGGGAATCGAACCCAGGACCTTCTTGCTGCAAGGCAACAGTGCTACCAACTGCGCCACTGTGCAGCCCCAAAGCAAACCAGTGCAGGATATATCAAGAAAATGCCAAATGTTTCTGCCTTGTCAAACTGTGTCATGGCCTCATCACTTGTTTTCTGTTATTTCTTTCAGCCAAAAATGTTCTAAGTAGCTGAAGTCATGAATTAAATACTGTTCATGATTTAAAAACGGAGATGAAATTAATCTTTCAGACAACTGCCAGGAATGATTTATTATTACCGTGTGTAAATTATGTTACGTCTCCTCCTCTTTCTTCCTTATCAGCTGGATTTTCACATGCAGGAATCTGTCCTATTTGCCAAATTTAGTCCACTTAGACATTAAATTAGCATATTAGCCCCTATTATAAGGGTTGTTATTTTTGTTTTTGTCACAGGCAGATTAATTGCATAAACTAATGTATAATGGTATAAACTAATTGCATAAACTTCCTTCATTTTGGCTTTGTTGTTATTTTCTTAATTGAAAAAAACGTCTTTTATAATTACAAAGTATTTTGGAGTCATTTTACTGAAAATGTTCAGAGGTTTCCATTAGCTGAAAGCTAATGTTCCAACACTCCACTAGGTTTTTATGTAGAATGGGTTTAGCTGTTTGGTTGGTGTTGTAATGTCAATAAAAAAACATTACAACAATATGTCAGTGAAATACTCCATGTTTATCTACATATAATGAATATATCTGCCTATATCTGTGCAAATATCTATTCCTTTAAGGGTCTAACAGATGTCCTAATTTTTTTTACATGTTTTACTTACACTTGCAATCTAATGAAGCCCTTAAAGTCCCTGTTTATGCTTCAGTGAAAAAAGTTATGCTTGTGAAATGCAGTTTGGAATGTTATGAATCCAGAGAGGAGGTGGCATGTTTGTGTTTAGGCTGCCCTCTTTGCATCACCCTGCAGGATGTGCAGCTGGCTTTGTGAACCCCCAGGGTTGTTAGGAGTGTGCGGACTAGATAAGCTTGTGGTGCATTTCCCGGAGAGGCACACCTTACAAAAGGATTTACTGTGACAGTATTATAACAGCATCTGCCTGTTAGTTTGTCTCTGTGCTTATGAATTGGAGGCTTTCATCCCAAATCTCAACATTCTAAATGATTGCCATCTGTTTGGGTTCATATAAGGACTCAAAAGATACTCATTTTATGTTATCTGTGTGCTCAGGTAGGAAGTAAAACTAAAGGATTTAATCGATCGACAAAACTAAAGTGGTGTGTCTAAGATCAACCTGCACTAATGGAAAATGTTTTATCTTCAGAACAAATTAGCTTGAAGGTGGCTCTTTTATAAGATCTCTAGCGACACACAAGAGGGGTACCTTGCTTATATAAGCATTTCTGCCTCCAGTTTCAGTGTAGTCTGCAAAAATCTTTCAGAGTATTATTCCAACTAGTCTATCAAGTCATGATAAGCTGCAGGAAAATCCCTTCATTAGAACATTTTGGACATGAAAGTAAATACTGATCAGTAACTGTCAGTATGTACAACTGGATGATATTAATCAACATACATACAATGTCATTTATAAATCATGGTTGGTATTGTATTGTTTCACCATATTGTAGAACAATACGGTGTCTAGAAATAAATAATATGAAACTACTTGTCGCAAATGTGTGGTATTTAGATAGTAATCAAAAAGAAGCACATAATGCGTCACATACTGTATTTTTTCTTCCCTGTAAAATAAAGAAATGGAGTGGGAACATAAATTTAAGAAATTGCTTTTTTTAACTTTTGTTCTTAACAACAAAAGAACAAAAAGTTTGACAGAAAGCATTAAACTTGACTAAAGCTCATATATCATGAACTACTTGCTGTTTTGCAGATTACTGTCAAAACAATCAAAATGTAAACAGGTGCAAAGCTCTGAACAAATACTCCTACCTATTTCTAGTCAGTTCTACAGGGAGGTCTGATTCTGATTAAGAGGGAGGTTATTATTAAATCTCCAGACATCCTAACTACTGACTGGAGACAAACTCTACTTTCCTCAGAAGTATATATTGTCGCACTGTAACCATGTGAGAACAATAAATGACTTCTGAGGGCAATCCATTTAGCTCCAAGCGATTGTGAAAGCTGTTTCTGTAAAGAGTGCAGAGCAGAAGCAAAATTGAAAAACTAAGTCCCTCAATCTTCATGTCCTTATTTAGAGAGGCTTAAAAAAGAAGCAGTACATTTCCTTTATGATACTACAGAGAAAATGTTAAACCTTCTGTTTTTCAGCTTTCATCAGTGAAAGTGGAGAGACTTTTCAGAGAGATAAATTCCCCCTCTTTAATCTTTCTTCCTCTCAAGTCAACAGCATATTTTTGCACAAACACTGACAGATTAGTCAGCCCTGAATAGTAAACTCTTTATCAATATCTCGATGAAAGAAGTCTTTGAAGTAGCACCAGGGAATCAGGAAGCCTTAGGGTACGTTTTTTTCCCTTTCCCACTTTTATAACAAATAAAATGTGTTCTCCAAGTAAGGTCAGGAAACATAGATGAGAAGATAAAATATTCCAGGAAAATATCACTTCATTAACAAAAATTTTGTTTTTTTGAAGGTCACAAATATTCAAAGAATAAATTCCCTTTCTGTTGCCTGGAGGACATAGATGAAGTAAAGTCTTCCTTCAGAGGTCAGAGATCAAACTACTAGTTGGAAAGAGGTAGCACCTGTCACAAGCAGCAGGGGGAGTTGCTTAAGAAATCCCTGTGGCTCATGGCTCAGCCATGTATTTCCAACAGCTAGAGTTAGAAGAGTGTAGGAGTTGTAGATGGGTATGTGATGAAATCAACGTCCTCGGGAGAAGGGAATTTAATACTCTGTCAGAGACCATGTTAACTAACTGGTATACTGGCTGATAGTGGCGGCCGGTCAAAGTAGAATGGGAGGCAGATTGCTGAGTTAGAAGGCTCCTCTCTTGTGAACCAATTCCCAGCTTCAGTGTGGGTGGCGGGTAAGCATACTGCACCTGTGTCCTGTGTTTCTCAACCAGACTCAACCTCACCAGTCAGCACTGAGTGAGAGAGTAGTGAGAGGTAGAGTGACCTGGCTGGGGGAATGCAGTTCTCCCTGGCTCTAAATCTCTCATATCTCATTCTAGTGGGTTAGGTTATCCTAAGCTGTCTCTGTAGCTATGGTGCTATAGACTATTGGTTTCTTCCTATTAAAAGGAAGTTTTCCTTTCTGCCGTCGCTGTTTGCATGCTCGGTAGGAGGGATTGCTTAAGGGTCAATGGCACAATGCAAATGACCGCCCACTGTCACTTCATGCTCATTGCAACTTACTAGCTCAGTGCAATCCATTCGGTTTCATTGGACTACACTTTTCAACAAGTTTGAATGCACAGTTTGAAACATTGAAGTTGTGATTGCATGATTGGGACAGAATTGAAAAACAGGTCAGTTATAGATTGATTAATTTGTAACAATATTGTGGATGAAACGTGGCTCCAGAAGAAAGATGGAAAACAGAAATAAATCGGAAAGAATAAATTATTCACGATCAAAATGTGAAGATTTTCTTCTAAAGGATTACTATAATTGTGTCAATTTTTCTCAATCCCACTTAATTAAAATTTGAAAGTACTTGAGCTTTTTTTAAAATCAGACCGATTGAGTCTCTGCATCAAGTACAAAGATAAGTATAAATACAGTATTGTATTTATATATTCTGTATTTGTCTATACAGTATTGATAAATATGATACTGTATTTATTGTAGTTTGAGGTTTCGCATTGATTATGAGTGGTCAAGTGCTCTTGGTAGCACCCTGCTGGCCTTTGGGGAGGCTCTGAAGCAGCAGCTTAGTTTTCTTCTGCCTTAGACTGGCTGTAGTTTAAGCATAAGGACTTGGTATGCTGGTATCCAAGACAGGACAAACTGAAAGCTGAACCTAAGGCTGAGAAAGTCTTTAGCACAAACTTTACATCAACAAATGCAAAATGTGAAAAAGAGAAATGTCATCTAAAAAGCAATAAGACGCATTTACATGCATATTTATTATTTAATTCACAAAATTACTTTAATTCAAATAAATGCACTCAATATACAATTTGAAAGTCTCTGACAGAGTATTAAACTCCCTTCTTCCGAGGATGTTGATTTCATCACATACCCATCTACAACTCCTACACTCTTCTACTCGCTCTCAATGTGGGCTCTGGGTGCAAAATCTGCACTGCAGATGCATCTAAGTGATGCCGAGGAGCAACAATATGGCTGAGTGCTTAAGCTTGTCATTGATTTCTTTTCCTCACCACAGTGAGCATAACTTCTTATTTTCTATACCAGAGCAAACCCCATCGGTCATTGAGTTCCTTCTGTTCTTAGTATGAAATAAAAACTAGACTTAAAGTTTATAATGATATATTTTTGCCACATCAAGATATGCATGGCAAATTCAGAGTTGGCATCGGAAAACTAATGTTGGCAATAAATAAATTAACATACATAATATGGTGTACATTGTTTAGTTTTAGCTAAACAATTAGTATAAACAGAATGGAAACACACAGAAAGAAAAATCAGTCCGTTCCTCCAGATGTGGCTGCCTTCCTAATTGAATGGCTAGAGAGTTATGGGAGGCTTTTGTTTCACCTATTTCAATGTATTCAATGTATTCAACATTTTTTGACTGAGCGTACAATAAGACATTTATTAAAACTTATTAACTCCTGTGGTGTGGAACAAAAGCAAATGAAGAGGCTGATGTGACACATTTATGTAACTCCTGGACCTAATTTCACAAGGCATGTAGATTTCTACAACATGGTTTCAGTAACTGCATCAAAAGGGCTATTCAACATCCTGACATCTAGTCAGAATTTCATGTTCAAATATTAGAAATATCTGTAGCAAAAAAACATTGAGGGGTTCTATTTTCTTTATACCCACTTTAGTCTTCACACCTTACAAAAAATATTAAAAAAACATGCATTGTTGTTCAGAAGAAGGACATTTGCTGTGTTTTATTATTATGGGTTAATTTGTGCTGGACCAGATTTTCAGCTTGGGCAGTTTGATTTATTGTGGCTGTCCAATAAGAGGCCAGTGGTTCATCTACTGATGCTAAAACAATGGTCTCCATTTTTTTCTCAAAAGCAAACTGTTGTACATCATTGCTGAAAGGATATCCAGTTGTGTGAATCAGGATCGTCACATTGTTTATCACTGGCAAAGACAAATGCCAGAGTCTGTTCTGTTTCAGGTTTATAGATGAGGGGTGGAGTACATATGTGAAAAAGAGAGTCATAACACACATATCTTTATGTACAATTTATGTGGCAAGTGAAACACTTCATTTATTTTATTGTATGATTGATGTTAGTCTCTTCTAACTTGAAGGTTTAAGCCAATTGTGTCAAATTTGTTGAATGAGCTTAGTGGAGGCTGGTGTGTTCTGCTGCAGTCAGTGAATATTTACTTGGGATGGATGTTTACATCATAGCAACAATTGCTGTGTCTTTACTGCAAAGTAAATTGGATTTTGAGTTCTTTCTCTTGCATTGCAAAACTTCTGAGCAGGATGGATATCAATGTGATCTATTTTCATTTTTAACTGATTGACTGATGTGAAACTGTTTCATTTTACTGACCAACATTTAGATACAGAGTCATATTCAATGAATTACTGAAAAGCTAATTTATTGTAGTAACGCAATAAAGTGATGTTTTGCCTTAGTTTTTGTTAATTATCATGCTTGTGTATAGCTTCTTCCTGAGAGGCTGCCATGAATGCGGGTGGCATGGCCACTGACGATGGCGGATAAACAGTTTTCTGTAATGGTACGTCGTTACTCCACCATTAGCATATTGAGCTCGGTGTGAGCAAGTGATATTGACAGCGTTAAGACCTTCCTCCTGACTCTGATTTGTTGTTTTTGACCAGGAGCGGTGCGTTTCTGAACTTCACAATAGTAGGCTATCACTATTGGGAGGTGGAGGAGCTTGATTTTTTCACAGATTTTTTTGTCTCAAAAATACTGTCATAACATATTTTATTTATAAGTGTCACTCGCTGCACATTTAAAGTTCAAAATTCTGCATCATATATTACACAGAAAGTGGGAAATTTGACCCCATATACAGAAATAAGCGTTGCTAACGCGCAATAGCTACCGACAACTTGGAGAAAGGTTAACCCAGAAGCATCAGACACATGCTTAAACCTGTTGTGGTGAATGAAAAATTACCTAAGTCAGCCCAGACCAAGGACTGGGTTTGCAAAATACTCTGATTTTGGTTGTTTTTACCACAGATGTTTTTGAGTTCATATTTATTTATTTTTCCTCTCTAATAAGTGTTTAAGTTTTAATAAAAAAGTATTTCTTCCTTACCTTTGTTTTATTTTTCACAATTAAGAACTTGTTTCATAAGCAGATCTATTGTTAAAGTGCACAACCTTGTTGGTTTATTTTTCATGTTCACTTGTATCAAGAGATTAAGGTTTGGTGGTGCCTTTAGTTAACAAAAAAAAAGTCATTTTTAAAGCTTGTGCCCAAACAGTGTTTTAAAGCAGCATTCCATCATATTTACTTGAAGCAAAAATGGGCCAATTCCATTTCAAGATTGTCACATATTTTTTGGTGCTTGACATCAGAGAGTACTGTAAGTGTTAGCACAAAATATCACTCTAAGCCCAACGAACCCATTGGATGAATGCAAGCAGCTCAGGCAGAAGCAAAACCTGTTTGATGATGTGTCTGCTTTCATCTGTGGGGGGAAAAGAATGATTTGAAGGTACATATAGTGATGCACATCAAGGGTAATTCAGAAGTACTATATTATTTCTGGCTGAAAAAGGGTAATTCTGTATACCTCCATACAGTCTGCACCACAGCAATTGCTATATAGGATGGAAATCAGTTCAATGCCGCAATGACTGAGATAAAAGGAAAAAATGATTTCCATACTTTTATCCGAGGATAAAAGTATGTTGCAGAGGTGAATATACAACCAAGATCCTTCCGAAGACATAAAACTCAAGGAACTAAATTTGGTTTGCAAGACATTTATTCAAATATAAACATGAATACACACATTACTGAAACCCAATAAACTACATTCAGCAAGGGAAAATAGAGACATCCAGAGTTTAAAAATGAAAAATTCTAAAAAAAAAAAGAAAAAAAGGCAAGCATAATTCCTCCACTCATGTGAGCATTATTTGTTTAGTTAGATGGCAATAATGAATGGTGAAATCATATAGATGTAAATCTACTAAACAAAGTCAGGAAGGGCAGAAAGATCACTTCCGCTTTTACATCTATAGGGTTTATTTCATACAACAAAGCCTGTCAAGACTTTACTCTGGAACTGAGAACTACCAACAACATCTTCTTACCAAGTGACGTTCGTGAGTCTTCATTGCTGTGCAGACTGTTTACAAACTAAGAAGAGTTCAGAGTTTTCAAATAAATTGTGTGTGCAATTTGAAACTGCTGCCTGAGTTTTTTTCCTCCACATCACATCTGTCCTTACAACAGCCTGTAATTCTGCTTAAGTCATTTCTCTTAGGTTGCTGCTGTTCATCCTTGCAGTTTCTTCTCAGGAGCTGCACATGGCAGCAGATTAGACTGAAGCAGATTTAATGGCCAATCTGTTGTTTCTGGAACCACTTTGTGTTACTCTCAACGTAAAAGAAAAAGACACCAAAGAACAATGTATAAACTGCACTTATAAATTGTTAGTGATGATGTCATACGCAATAGATGCCAATCAGCACTTTACACATTTGACTGAATTACATTAATATCATAGTCACCATTGTGAGATTATTCATTTCTACAAATTCTATTTTCTATTTAGGCTAATAGTGACGAGAAATTATTTGAGATTGCTTCTTTAATACAGTAACTATCTGCTCAGAGATAAAATTGATCATGTTTTAGATATTTGTGCCTGGTGCACTTCTTTTAAAAAGTGTTTCCTCAGCACCACTCAGAGCTGTTTCTTGTCTGAATAATATATTCTAAGAAACACGTACCATGAATCCATTACCTTTGTACGTTTTTTTTTATGTAAATCGAGAAGTTCTAAACTTCTCTGCGCTTGCAAAAATGTCATATTTTTGGCCAGGTAGGGATACCTTTTTTTTTTTGTCTCAAAAACGTTTTACGTAATGATACTTGAATATATTATTGAAAACTCGAAAGGAGGTAGAAAGATGTGTATTCACTGTCCAGCTAAAACAAAGAATAGAGTATGCATGGTATATTTCTCTGTCATCAGAAGCCTTTCAACACCTTAGCAAGACAATCCACTCAACTTATAAATTATTCATGTTTTTTTTACTGCTCATACTCTTAACCATAGAAAATAACAGAACTGTGGACAAAGACCAATGGGACAGAGAACTTAGGGCTGAGCACAATTGTTTTCTGATGTTTTCCTGAAATGCTGATCTCACAATTGTAAACTTGTCATCTTTCCTCACAGGGAGCTCATTCTCTCTCTCTTGTGTGATTCAGCAGGCAGGCACTTGCCTTTCTTACATCATTCTCTATCAAATCAGGAAGAGAAAGAAGCATTGTTTGAAATCCTCTAAAATCATTTTTGCTTGAGATATAAACTGACTGCAACATCAATATTTACTTTTTTAGCTCACTCTTCACCTAATGAAGTCTAATCATTAATTTGCAGAAAAAATCCCTGAATACTCAAAAAAAAAAAAAAAAAATCCCTAAGAGCACAGAGTAATTTTCTGTTATTATTGAATGCCACCTTGTCCTGTTGTTATGGTGATGTTGTCACCCTGTGTGCAGGTTGGAGACATTCAAAGCCAACAGAATCCTTTTACTGCTTCAAAATAGTTCACTGGGGAAACCAGAATCTCACCCATAATATACTACTTGGCAGGGTGGTTTGATATATATACATCTTTCATGGATTTGCATACAGAATAAAGACAAAATTCAAATACTGGCAAACTTCATTAGAAGCATGAGTTTAAATAGTACAAAAAGATATTGTAGCTCTTTATTGTCTTCTTATGATGTCAAGGTCAACGAAGCTGGTGTTCTTGCCATTAAGGGCAATATTAGAGCATTATGGTGAAAACATCACAAAACCTTTAATGGTAAATATGTGATGAAATGAAAACAAAATGTGTCACTACAAACATTGAACCTATTCTGCAGTGTTAATCTTCCAAGACAAGTAAAGTATTTCTTTTCTTGAATCATGTTTTGCTCTCTTTCTTTGTAGTTTGATTCACTATTAATAAAGTCAATTTAACATTTGAACAGCCTGAATAAAACATTTATAATCTAATATTGTCAATTACCTGCTGGACAAACTGCTACAAGTAGTAGGTTCAATATCCACTCACCATTGAAATATGAAAAAAGGTGTCAGAAAGAGGTAAACATCTGAGTAACAAAAGCAGTCAAGGAGAAATTATCTCTTGAATACGTTGCCATGCTCTGCTTTTGTTACTGCTAGGTTGCTCTGTTGGTTTATCTGAGCTGGAGTTAATAACTGTAACAAAGCTTCTGCAAAACAATGAAAGCCTTAGTCTTCAATTAATTAGGGCTAATGAGACGTACTGGACAATGAGTGTAGCCAAAATGTAGGTTAAAACAAAAGTAAATCTATATTGTACTGATAACAGTGGAGTTGGTCTGCACATGCTGATTTTGGAATATCTACTGTGGAAAAAAGAAATACTTTATAAATACATCTACCTTCTTATGTTTTACTTCATAAAGCATAGTAAGGACTATACAATTAACAGGAAGACCACTGAAATAAGTTGTGAGCCAAAATATTGTACAAAATTTGTCAAAAATTATAAGTAGCAGAATCGTTTTAGGTATATCTTAGTATTTTATGCACAATCTGTTTATATTAAGTAATCACGCGATATTTACATAAATATTCTAAAAGCGAAAATTAAAGATGTGACAATAAAAATGTGGCACACTTTTGTTTTGGAGTGTCTGATTTAAAATCATTTCAGTCCCTGGGATATTAGCCTAATAAATTTAAGAGGATTTCAGAGGAGTTGGAGAAGATTGGATAAATCCTCTTGCAGAGTCTTCTATCTGCCTGAGAGTGAAATTACTTCACCATTAGCATGAGCCTCACTTCTAATCCTCTTGCTCATTTGCTTTTTGAATTAGGTCTAGTGGTGTATTTCTGATCGGAAAATTACTCTTGGCGAAGTATTAACCCAGAAAAAAAAGTTGCCTGCGAAAAGATATCCTTTGAATTTCATCAATATCAATTAGGTTTCAACAACTTTCCTTCAGCATCTCTGAAGTGTCTATCGGCTTTCTGGGTGTTTGATTTCTTTCCGCACACTCACAGTTATCAACCCAGAGAATGGGAAATATGATAATGCAGGGAAATGTTTCATGTGAGAAAATGTGTGCAGATGCACTTACTGCAACACTGCCAATAAGTCAGCGCAGTAGTCAAGGGGACAAATTTAACAATGGCCTTGTTGCAGTGATGCATGTGGAATGTGATCAGAGAAGCATCTGCATATCAGTGAGGGTTCAGAAGCATCCCCACATTCTATCTGACACACACACATCAATGAGTAGATTAGTTTTCAATAGTGCTGGATAACAGCTATATGCTTTTATTTTGATGCACAAATCTAATTGTAAAATGCTTTTAGACCTATATACAGAGATCAACTTAAAAGGAGCAGACCGTTTTAAAATGAAGTTTGTTTGACAAATGAATTATTATATGTACACTTTTCTATTCAGTTCAGTTCATGCATAGAGTGCCTATTCACAACAAATGAATGAAACTCATAGCCTTAAAAGTGCTTGAGTGGTCAGCAGTGGCATAAAAAGTTACCCAAAATCCTCATAAAACAAAGAGGAATTTTGGGCTTTAACATGAAAAGATTTGAACAAGTTTAAGATGGATGAGTACATATATTTATTCAGTCCCGAAGAACCTAAAAGATATAAAATATCAAGAAAGAAAGCGCATGTAGGTGTATAATGTATATAGTACAACTTAGCTTATTTAAATCTTTTCCAAATGGTTGAAACCACACGCAAGAGAACATTTTGACTGTTGGAAAAAAAAAATCTAAACTATCTAATCCAACATATAATTTCAACCTTCAGTTGCAGTCAGACATTATGTGTCTGGTAGAGAAAGTAATTTTGTCTATATAAGTCCTGATTTTGCTGTATTTGCTTTTGCCTGTAATATTACTTGAATAAGTATTAATAATATTGCTGGTTATGTAAGATTTTACCCTGAGATGCACAGAAAACATTTATATTTACTATCTATTCTGACTCTTCAAACTGTGAAATTTACCTTGTAAAGAAACTGCTAAAGGAAAAGAGATGCATTAAAGTTAATTCAATAGAACTAGCTCTAATGATGGTTATCATTCTCTGATTAGCTCTTCAGGCTCCATGCATGCTTACAGTGCTACAAAAAAAATATCATCATATAAAAATCACCATAGTATGACTTTTCCATTGGATGCCTCCTTGGGCTTGTGTTGATGATTGAAGCTTCAAATCTAAAAAGGTTGCTGCTATCTGGTGAACTATTTTGCTCAGAGGGAGTTCGTATGCTCTCCCAGACAGTGCAAGCTTGTTTTTTTTGTTTTTTCCTGTGTGCTTATTTTCTTCCTACAATTCAAAAGTATGCATTCTATGTGAATTGATGCAAAAAATTTGCCATTTGTTATAAGATTGTATTTAGCTCCCAATTTGAGTTATTTTGAATAACTGGGTCAAATATGAACAGATTGAGACATAGGCTGGTTTAACAAAAAAGGTCTTGATTATGGGATTTACCCAACATACTAAGTCACATTTTCAACCCCAAAATGGGTCAAAGTGAGTAATCGTTAAGGTTACCAAATGAGAGGGTTCACAAACTATTGAAGTAAAAACTAAAGTTATTAGTCTATTAGCTGCTTCTAGTGTGAACCACTGACACTAACATTCTTACACTGGATGATTTTACAGTCTTACCATTTATTTCTATAAGTGGGAGTGACATTTAAGAATAAACTGCATTAAGCTGGTTATTACACATTCTACAGAGATTAAATGCAATGTAGAAAGCAATTAATCCGTATTCAGTTAAAGATATATTACAGAAAGGGAAAGTATCTGTTATTACAATATTAACCTTTGCTTGGTGATGAAAGCTAAACATCAGAAACTGATTAAAAATAAAACCAACATTGGATTATTTATGTTATTTGCTTTTAAATTTGATCTCTAATAAGGAACATCTACTGCTCAAAGCTAAGAAAGTGTTCAATAGTGTGCCAGTAAGCTACAATATAATAAAATATTGTCAATTATTATAAAATGTAATTGTACCAGAAAAACCTCTTTGTATTCCCCAACTTGGTGTGCAACTACTCAACACCGCCACAAGGTGGCAGACTATAAACGCAAACATAACAAGTGCTTTGCACAAGTGATGAATTTCACCTTCCAGTTGGTTGTGGGTTTGAAATATTAATTTTAATCTGTCTTTTGGTGTTATATTCCTATCATTAATAAATTCTATATATAATTATGAGACTGAACCTATTATCATAGCAACATTAACAGAAAGCAATTGCAAGGATTTTCTTCACTGTAAATGTGACACTCCTTTTACCAAAATCTATCTAAATCAACATGATGTCAGAAAGGTAGGCCAGATGTGGCTTTAATAAGGTGTCTTAAAATGCTTAGCATTGTGTAATGCACATTTTACATATTCTTCATCCAAGGAGTTTAAATCTATGTCGTCCCAGTTTCTTAACATACGTCATATTTACCATGCCACTTACGATACATGAGATCAGTTGCTGTTTTTGATATAGGCCATTTGTCTTTCTCACATGGCGGCTACAAGGCAGACAAAAAGACCAAAAACAGTTCAAGAACCTTCATTTCTGTCTTTGAAAACCAAAAAGGAACACTTTTGATGCTGGCATTAGGACCATCTTAAATTGAGAGAAAAAGAAAAAACAACATACCGAGCTGTGAAACCTGTACAAAATTAATTTACAACTTTAAATATCACTCTTTTACACAATGACCTTGGTCTGGGGAGTGGATGTAAGCTTTGTGTACTATGGGACAGCAAAGACAGCATTTACCCAGTTGTCTACTTAAGCAAGAACCGTGACTGTATGAGGTAATAGACATATATAAATATGTCACAGTACATTTTAATTAAGATGGTGTCCTACAATGCTGAAATGTATCTATTATAAATGCAGTTATGAAACTATCAGTATCACAAATATTCTTCTAAAACAGGGAATGTAACCTTGAATTTGCATTACCACTCACTATGTAATGTCCCAGTTATGATGGCCCATGTATCATTAACAGCATTGGAAAATATCATTAACTTCATCATCTAAATCAGAGGAGCCCAAGTCAAGTCCTTGAGAGCTATACTGGCTTGCAACTCGCATGTTCAACATACCTGAATCAAATGACTCATCAGCATCTTATGTCCCTGGCTGTGAATTTGATTCAGGTGTGCAGAAGCAGAAATGCATCTAGATGTTGCACAATAGTAGATTTTGAGGACTGGACCCTTGGTCTAAATAAATCAAAAAACATTACAGACATCTGTATTTTGATTGTGTCCTCAACTTAAATATAGAAAAATATAAAACACTAAATATGGTTTCTTTACCACATCCTATTCTTATAAAAGTCTAAACAGGAACTATTAAAATTATTTTTACTTATAGACAGCAATATTTGTTTTTTCAATGCAATTTGTTATACGCCAAAGTGAAATATTGTCTATTTCCCACACGTTCAACCCTCTTGACATGTTGAATTGAAAGTGCCTACAGACAGTCATTCAGTTTCACATCACATCATATATGATGGTCACAGTGCTTCTAGCACTGACAAAAAAAAATCTGATAAAGGTAAAGTACAGCCCAGTGGAAATACATCTTAAATGTCAGAGCTTATCAATGATTATATAAAATCTTGAATTTAACGCCATTATTACAGTTTTTATTATTAAATTACAAACTTATGATGAAAGAGCAAAGTTGAATAATTTGGAACTACTGAAACAATTATAAACCTTGCTGAGTTACTATAAGCACCTTGAGGAGGACCTCAACTATGTACAATACCTAATAAGGTGAATATGTCTAATGTAGCATGAGGTTTTTTACTACACGGCAAAAACAACACAAAACAATTTATGCTGTATGCAAAATGATGTCACTCGTGTGATTTGAAAAATATGTTTCCGTAGTAGGTAGAAAAACTTTTAATCAACAAACAAGCTTTTTTTTTTGAAATTCCCATGTTTCCATGAAGCAAATTCATTTTTGTAATTCCAGTTTTCACAATTTTATGGTCAATGGAAACACAGCTATTTCAGCCAAGCTACATCTGAATTGTTCAGGACGAATGTGTTATAAATGCACATTAAAAATGTTAATATTGCATTCCTAATGTAAAAGATATCCTACAAAAAAGTTTTGTGCAACCAGGGAAGATTTCAGTGTTGAATGATGTAGCTTCTTCTTCAAACAGAAACGTTTTTCTTCTTCTGTTGTTTTCCCAAAATCAGTTCCTCTACAACTAGAAATAATATTTACAGTTTTTACACAATATTATTTTTCCCTGTGACATTCTGTGAGAAACGATCAAAACTATTTTTTTATAATGTGATGACCCAGACACAGGGCTAGATACACACAGACATTATTTGATTTAGTAATAAAATAATCCACTTCCCCCAGGCAGGCACATACTGTTGACGTTTGCTGGGAATGAAGTTCCCAGCAAACAGCAGGCAGACTTCATATAGCCAGGGTAAAAATGAACAGTGACCTTCTCCGAATCAGACACTCCCATCAGAAAACAGACAAACTCAGAAGTGAGCTCCTGTCCTGCTGTCTGTTATGCCTGGCCTGTGTAATAACCATATGAATACAGGAACTGCAATGTTGTGATTTTGACTGCGAGAATTCCTCAGATGGTAGACAGAAAACTTCACGTCAAAGGCAATTATAATTTGATCTGTCAATTATGTGCCTAAAAATGACAATCAGAGACGGGAATTTGGCTCAAATAATAATAATGATAAAAAGTTGTGATTCCATTATTTGACTTTTGAAAGTTTCCCCAAAATCCAGAAAAAGAAAATCCCACAGGAAAAAATAAGTACAGAAAGAGAATAAAAAGTGAAACAAGTCAAACATAGGAGCTTTTAGTTGCAACAGCAGCTGATTAAGCTCCTCAAAGCTCCAATTAATGCCTGGAGGATTTTCGAACCATCTCTCCCCTTAGCCCTGCTAGGTAATGAGACCCACTGCAAATGGTATAGACAAACACACACAAGTAATGTTGGGAATCAACTCCACTGCGGTGATACTTGACAGTGAGAACCAATTCTGAACTGCTTCTTTCTTTCTGTTTTTAGGCAATACTTTCAACAAAGAACATAAAAGTAATACATTCTTTTCTTTGAAATATTTCATGACTGATGATTTTAGACCCTTTATAATAACAAGCAACAGAAGAACAAAACATTTCTCCAATTAGAGGTCTCTGTTTTCTCAGTGGGGCAGCATCCTTTCCCTAATTAAACTCTGAGGACAGAGGCACATAATATAATTTATGTTTCAAACATTACTGGGATTTAAAATGAAAGCTCTATGCAGAGGTTAATATAGTCCGACAGTTCCTTCTGTCCCTTGCTGTCTATGAGTAGGATGAAAAAGTGAGAACAATATGTTAAAGTTCACAATACGAGAATAAGTTTTGAAAGCTAAAAAACATTGGGTTCCACAAGGATCCATTTTGGACCACTGCTATTTTGTTTATATAATAATGAATTACCTGAAAGCTGTAAAGATACTCAGTGCCAAATGCATGGTCATATACAACTTGGAAAAAAGGCTTTTATTATAAAGATAGTTTTACTTAGAACAAACTACAGCAGGACCAAAAGCTGTATAGGTTATTTGAACCTCTGTTTTTTTTAAACTAGTACAGTGAAGAAAGCATAATTAGATGTCTGCTCCTGCTCAAGATATTTTATTGCATATATCTTATTTTATTTTGAGTTGTGTTCTTTCAGTTAATTTAGTTGGAAGAATTATAGTGACTATGTTATTTTTTTTTAACATGTTGTTTTGTATATTTATATAAAACAGGTCACTCTTAAGTATAAGACCAAACTTCCAAATGAGATTTACCTGAATAAATAAAAGTGAAAGTTAATATACATTTAAATCTTAATATCATTGGACTGAGTTGGGTTTTTAGTGTAAAAAAACCCAACAATACGCTGTGATTGCTTTTTTTTAAAATAATAAAAAACAAATTTTTGCCATCTTGAGGAACAGTATTGACAAAAAAACCTCTTCCATCATGTACCTTTGAATATTTGTAGAGTTTCACCTTGTGGGCAAAGACATCATCATTCACTGCTGCTAAATATGATATCATCTCACATGTGATGACTCATTTAATGGCTGATACTCATGGCTGGCACCTGTTATTATTAGGTGTGCATACTTTGTCACACACTGTCAATTTAGTCACTCTCCACAACTTCCATATTGTTAAAAAAAATCATGTTATTCATATGGCAGTCTTTGAATATTTAAAATGTATTTGTGTTTAACAAAATAAAGTTAAATGTCGGTAACAAGATTATCTGTAGTGTCAAAAATGCACTGAACTCTAATCAATCACAATGATTAAACCTTTAGATAAAGGTCTACCTGTTTGGTTCTTAGCTTAGTTTATATGTCGAATAAGGAGAGTATCATAAGATAAATGATCTTTTATGCCATACTTGAATTCAATGTTAGTATTCAGATCGCAACTTCACCAGACCATCATAAAAGGATGTTGGATGTTCTCTGATCCTCTTCAGGGTTCAATACATGCCTATTTCTACACTTCTTCATTTTATAATTACCTCCATTTCTTTCCATTCAAAAGCCCAACATTAGTTTCAGTTTGAGTCAAAAGGCATATCAATAGCAAATCGCCAGTGAGACCTCAGGATACTCTCTTAGCCGTGCTTTTAACTCCTTGCTTTTTATGGTTATCTGTATTAATTAGTGTAAGCAAAGATTACAACTGCAGTTACATAATCAGAAAAAGAGTGGACACGTAATGATTTATAACAGAAAAACACCGACTAGTTTGTCTTTTCAGTGAACAAAAAAGTATTTGTGCTCATTTCCAGTCAAGTGTATGATTGCGGTGTTTGCTTAAGGAGGCGTTCATTTAATCTTTCTCCTTGCAAAATGTACTCTTTTACTGCAATTTCAATTCATGAAAAAAAATCTATCTTATGAATCCCACAACCCTGAAGAGATGAAATTCTTTTTTTTTAATCTTACAGTGCATCACAATACTCTTTGGAAGTATTTATTCCATCAAAGATAAGACAAAAGACAAGCACTTGCACCTCAGGGTATTTAGATATCTGTAAGTAACCAAGCTGAGTTGACTCCGTAATCCTCCATTTTAAGCTTTATGTTGACTGCTTGTGGCCTAACGTTTCCCTTAGCCTTTACACTTTTCATCATCAGTCACTTTGAAAGGTTTTTCATTTGCAACCCTAATAGCCTTTTGACCCAAAGTTAATTTCACACTGTAGGTGAGGAGCGAATCATATCAGGAGAGTGGTCATATAGACAAAGTGTTGCTAAAAGGGTATATTGGCTGAAAATATGACGCGCCCCGGGGTGTTTAGTGGTGTGGAGTCGGTCTGTGAATAGATAAGTTCTCCTTGAAAGTCAGAATGTCTCTAAATATTGTGTCAAACCAACAGGCTGTCAAGGCTTTTCATAATTTTTCCAACACTGTGAAATGTGTATATACAATTCAAATACTGAATTTTAAGTTAAATGCAGCTAATCATTTGAAGACCACATTGTTTAGCATTTAAATAGAGATATACTGTATGGATTGTATTTGTTTTGGCAATTTGGTTCACAAACGTTTCATCTTTCCATTAGCAGACAGGGTAAAGGCTTGACTTTTTAGCAAATAAATACAAATGTTTTTAGTAAACCAATAAAATGAGATTCAAATGACATTCCTGGCAGCCATAACAATTTTATGGACTTGATCAATTATTTTATAAGTATTTAAGGACGTTTTGCGACCAAAAGAGTGTTCACCCAACTATTAGCAAGTGAGTCTATATTTCTCTGTAAAATCAAACAACTATTCTGGTCTTCATGTACTGTAAATGCGCTCCTTCTTTTCATGGGTATTTCTTCTGAATTATCAACAAGACCTTAGAGAGAAATTTTATTTCATTACTATTATCATTATTTACACCATATCATGTCTTTCCACATTTTCATCTAATACAAAGACGCAATACTTTTGTCCTCACTGGACTGCTTATGCAACAAAGCACATTTGGCATTAGAGGTACATCTTTCTTTTTTTTTTCTTAAGATATTTTATTTTATTTCTTTGGCTCTAGGACCCTTTACTGATAATGACCATACAGGAAATGAATGAAGAGAGAAGGGGGGAGGACATGCAGCAAAGGTCTCAGAGTCAGGAATCAAACTCAGGACCTCTGTGTTGATGACTATTTTCTCTGTAATGGGGTCCTGGCTCCAACTCTACATCACAAAACTCACTAGTTGTGCATCTTTTTGTTTGTTTCCTTAAAGAACTGAGTTGATTTAGATTAAACACTATTTTAAATTAAAAATGGTGTCCTCTATAATTGTGGTCCATAACTGGATAAAAAGGATCCAAACAAAGAAAATAAAAAAGTAAAAACAAACAAAAAAACTCAATTACTGATTAAGGCAGATATAACCTTGTGCATTAATAATTTTTGTAGATTATCCCCTTAGAAGTTTGGTTTACAGGTTTGTAAAATAAAGCTAAATATATAAAAGTGTTGAATATTTCTCCCTCTACAATATTATTATTATCAACTGGTGTGATGTGAAGAGCAGTTGTGATCCCCCCCCCTCCTCCCTCCAAGATGTACTTTTGTTATGGCACCACATTGTTTGGGTACACCAAAGAATGTGCCCAAAAAGTCATAAAGAAGGACGTTTTAAATAAAACCACTGTATCTGCTACACAGAGAGACCCCATTTTGTCCATATATATTGGCAAATGATTGTTTCAAATCATCATAAAGTTCATAAAGATCAGGCCACCAAAAAAAACAAACTTCTCTGCCAAATACCTACACTATTCTCACCTGACACCATCTCATTCAATATCTTTACCAACATTACAACAAATGACCCTACATACCAATTTGTCTGAATGAGCAGGCAGTTCCCCAGCCGCTCAGTCAGCTTAACTTTCCTGTTGTTTTTCTACATATACTGTTGAATGATGTCTCTTGATAATTGTGTTGATATTTTTCATATTGCTCCTGGTCTGTCTCTGTGTAAATTCTGTCAGTATTCTATTTTAGTTCTCCTCCTCACTATCTTCATGGCAGAAATCCATTATGCATTGATCACTAGAGCTGCAAACCCCTTACGTCACAGCTCCACATCAGTAGCTTTAGGGAAGTATTCAGCTGTTTCCAGATACATGTTGAAATCAGGTATGCAAAAACATAATGTACACTAAAAACAGCAATCATAAAAGGCCTTGAGTACTTTAGTGACATATTCAATTGAGATTTTTCTTGTGTCTGTGGGTGTGTAATGTACAGTAGTGGTCAGGTGACCACAGGTTGGTTTTAAAAGGAAGATCCAACCACCTGTTCTCTGTTCAGATGTCATTCCTTCTTCATAGACTTAGACTTAGACTAGACTTAGACTTGTACTTTATTGATCCTTTGGGAAGACTCCCTCAGGAAATTGAAGTTACCAGCAGCTCCCAGGCAAAAAACAAAGATAACACACAGTAAGTAAAGTGCAAAAGAATACAAAATACAAATTAAATACTGAGGTACACACTAAATGTGAGTAACCAAAACCTTAAATTATGCAAGAAAAACCTTAAATTATGTAAGAAACAAGGAATAAGAATATAGAATATAAGAATATAAGTAAATATAAATACAACACAAAAAAATATATATATAAGAATTTGGCGGATAGATTGACCAGTGATATCGTATTGCACTATGTGGTTTGACCTGATAAGTATGGAAAAGATTACTGATTATCTCAGTTTGTGAACCTACTCAGGTGATTTTTCTTTCCGCCTTCCAGGTTCCTTTCTTTGGTCCCTCTCTAGCACCAATTCCTTCCAAAATCAGATTACATAACTGGGGGTTACTAGACAAAACAGAGTGTTTCTTCCTTTCTGCCAGCAGTCCATTAGTGCTGACTAAACCGTTTTGGTGTAGCCAGCACACAGAGTTGGTAATCTTGGTAATTCTTGTGTTTCACCCTGCTTTACTGACAGGAATTTTTCATCTGTTTATCAATATGTTTAGCCAAGAAAGCACTTGTGTTATAAAACTAAATTAATTCCAACTAAATAAGCTATGAAATATAAACCCTCAGCTAAATATTTATCTGAATATCTGCTTTTGACATAAATATAGCTGACAAGATTAGTTTTGAACTGGTGTGGTCAGAACTAAATTTTTCATCTGTTGAGTTGAAAAATTCAACAGATGAAACTGAACTGATGTGGTCAGAAATAAATTTTTGTGAGAAATCTACACATTTTGCCATTGTACAAGTATAATCTTTATTAATTAGTAAACTAAGAATCCTCAAGATCCAATCAGAACAAATATGCGGTCTGCTAGAGAAGCACAAATTGACATTTTCTTACCAACATCCTCCCACTATGTGCATACTGTATACTGTGCAGCAGAAACACAGACAGTCCCAAAATCAAACTTCCTCACCTAAGATTGACAGCACACCGGGTTGGATACCTGCTCGCTTACACAAACAAGCTTGCTCCCTGCAGTTGCAATCCCAAATTATGTCCACAGCTGAACACCTCCACTGACAGCAGCTGAGGAGTGTCATATTCATTTAAGTGAAGGAAAACCTGTGGGAGTTTGCTGAATATTAACAAAAATATTCTGACATCATTTTCCTTAAGGAAGCTCACACAGACTTGTTGTATAATTAATGGCTGAGGCGAGTGCTGCTGAGAGGCTTGTGTGAAAATGTCATCCAACAGTTGATATTGGAAATAACATCAACTGTTAGTGTGAGTTAGTGTGTGTTTAAAAAATTATATATATATGGAAAAAATTAAAAGACGACTAAAAACGATAAATTTCTCTGATTTAACTTTTTATAGGTATATGTTTGAGTAAAATGAACATCTTTCTTTTATTCTATGAACTACTGATAACGTGTCTCCGAAATTCTGAGCAAAAATTTAGTACGTATTTGCATAAAATGAGAAATGGTCAAAATGACGAAAAAGATGCAAAGCTTCCAGACCTCAAATGATGCAAAGAAAACAATTTCACATTCATTTAGACACAACAATACTATTCAATAGAGCACACTTTTTTTTAAATTTATATTAAAAAAAATTTAATCTTGTATCCTTTTCCTTCCATCTCACAATTTTACACTACTTTGTATTGATGTACCATACTAGCTTCTAATAAAGCATAATGAAGTTCATAGTAGAGACAAAATGTCAAAATGTTAAAGTGGTATGAAACATTTGCAAGGCAGAATATTTCTAAGAAAAATTTATTTTGGCACTTTTACCGCTGCTTTGACAAATAACAGGATTTTCCTGTCATATGTAGTCATAAGCAGTGCAGCGTCTCTCAATGGTGAATGAAGCACTGTCGCCACCTCAACAGTGATTTACAGCACATTACATGACTTGTCATAAACAGACCATGAAAGCCTCACTGTCACATCTTGGTGAGCTATTTACCTCACATGAAGTGCTTTTAGACTATAATCTATGTTGCGCTGGAATGAAAGTGACAGAAAAAGTTACAAACTGCCGAAGATATTAAACTGAGTTTGTGTGGGACTTTGGCAAGCGTTTCTTTAATATGCCAAGTCCCCAGTGGATCTGAGCAGTGATGTGTATGCTTGGCCATGTCAAAAATGCTACAATGGCTGATTATTTTAACCTCTAACAAAGAATGTAGACTTAGAGACTTAGACTGACTTTATTGTCATTTTGCATGCACAGGGTGTATACAGAACGAAATTTCGTTGCATACGGCTCAGGACAGTGTTTTGAGCTTTCAATGTTTGAAGTGAAGTGCAAAGAATGTATGAAGCATATTTTGAATCTAAAACAGATACTGCAGGAGGAACAGGGAACACAGCCGACCAAAAGAAGATGTCATCTTGTATATGGGATTCTCCAATAAAACCCCCAAGACTGTTTATCAAGATTCAGTCTTCTTCATCAGCTGTGGTTTAAATATATATGACTGGTGTCATTTCATTTCCATCAGCCAGAAGTTAAGAAAACATTCGAGCTTCAGTTCCCCTTCAATCAATAAAGTTCTTTACAGAGGATGTTCTCTGACTGGAGTATGTTCTGATCCATCATTATAAGCCTCCACTTTGAATCCTTCAGCTGTAGCATTAAGGAAAGATAGGTTCGGCCTCTAAGATTTTATTTTATTATTTTTCTGTGCCACTGAATCAAGCTGTACTCACCCCTGCTAAACTTCACTACTTAAAGAAATATATGTCACTGGGACAATGGTGGCAACTGCTCCTACTCATTTTAGGTCATGTTTATTGTTCATTACTTGTGTTTAGTTATTCTTTATTCCATTTGAATTATGTCATTTGTTACACTTCCTTGCTGCTCTGTGCCATCTCTCTCTCTCCCTCCCTCAGTCTACTTGCCTGGTATCTTCGCTCACCTGCACCCTATTACCAATCAGCCACCTGTTCCTTGTCAGTAATCAAATTGTTTAAGAGCCCCTCTCTTTTATTAACTCGGTACTATATTTCTTTTCATTAGCTTCTTGGTTCCTGCTGCTCCTATGCCCTGGATCCCTGTGTTTTCCTTGTTTTTGAAAGTTTCAGATAAATCATTCTATTTTTTTTAAAGCGCTCATCATCAGCTTCTTGCTTCTGATTGGTTTGCATTCTATGTCCAATCAGCACCAAAATCATCTCACAGATGACAAAAGATAAAAACTATAAACCCAGAAAACCCCAAAAGACAAACCCCAAATCCTGACATGCATAGCTCTAAAACTCTAAAATGTATGTATTTTAATCATGTTTTTAATTTATTATTTGCTTTTTTAGATTAAGGTACCCAGGGACAATCAACACCATCTTGTTTCCCTTATAAATACAAGGTGTCCTGGGTATTTACTCAAACATGGCCATAACTACAGCCCTAGCATTAAGTACAAAATAAAATTAAATTAAAACAAGTGGACTTATGACAAATAGGGCTGGATGAGGAAGGTTAAAAACAAGATCCAGAGCTCATTGTTAGAAGGCAACAGTGAAGTTTTTCCTCAGTGTAAGCTTAAGATGTGTAAGACATTCTACACATCTTCCCTAGAGGTGCTAATAGATGAAGAGGGCACTGCATATTGAGTTGCAATAATTATATAACAATAATATTATGCTGATTGGAATAACTTGCAGCTAAAGGTTTATTTTTAAAATGATATTAATCAAATCTGTAAAATAATTTGTTTCAGTTCTGTTCATATGATAAAATCTGTCATTTAGGTATTTGCTGCCAGCATGAGTAATATGTTGTTTTGGAAAAATTGGAAAGTACCATGAGTCATTTCACAGCATCACAAAGAGTATTTAGCAACCTCTGTAGCTAGCAACATTTTCATAATTGTTGATTTATGGTAGATAAGGTACTGCATGTACTCGGCGAGTAAAAGGTCGTTGCTCTGTTGAGGTGACATTTAAAAAGTTAGTTTTTTATTGCTTTTTTTATAGCAATAAAATTTTTTATTTTTATTGCTATAAAAATTAAAATGTACCACTGCAATAGTATACATTTGAACAATGAGGGCCAGTTAATCATTAGTAAAATATTTACATGCTGTGAAGAACATTGGTGCTCCATAATAAACAGCGATAAAAGCATCTGTATTTTAGCAAGTGAGATAATAATCCTATTATTTGGGAAAATGACCAAAATACTTTATATTAAAAAAGAACTATAATATAAAGGATAATCTAGTTATCCTTTATTTGCATGTTAATTACAAAAAAACCACATAAATAGTAAACAGATCCAGTGCCAGAACCAAATAATAATTATAAAATAAGCAAAAGCAAATGAAGCATTAAAATTTCTTTGCACAGTTTGGTCTCTCAATATGCAAGCTAAATAATAATAACAATAATAATAATAATAATAAAACACCCTAACTGGGTGTATGTACAAAAGTTGACATAAGATAAACCTTTAAAGAGATAAGCAAAAAGTATCAGGAAAGGCTAGCAGAAAGATGTTAGAAAGTTGTTTTGTAATTTACTGTCACCTTTTAATAAATCTCCTGAACAGATTCAATCTATGACCCACACAACATGACAAATATTTTCTTGACTTTGTGATGCAATGAAAAAATTTTGGAGATTTGGAGCCAAAAGTCCAGATCCATTTTTCATTTGGATTTTTCTACTGGTTCTAATTAAATAAAGGAGGTAATTACATGCTGCATAATATACTCCTGTTTCAAAAATGTCTTGCAGCTGAACAAGCTGGAAAAGAGAAAAACCTCAGTCATGAACAAATGCTGAAAGTCATGCACTCTGTAGCCCATGCATTACATATGATATGAATGGATGTTTTTGAACACAAGTCATCCTTCCCGTTTATGTACTGGTTTTCTGTCCTGAATAGCGAAGGTTTGGAGCTCAAAAAACAAGGTTCATGCAGTAACAAACTGAAAAAAACCCCCAGCTCTTCTATAAAATATATAGTTTTAAATAGTCAGCAAACCTTTAGTAACACAAACCCAGATATCTGGAACTATTTAAGGTACAGTTAACTATTTAACTGAATGTAAAATAATAATTTTAAATGTATTCTAGGAGTTTACAGCATGTTGGGGTGTGTTCTTCTAGGTTGGGGTTGGGTAAATGACGTTTGGCTCCATGGGATTTTGTATTCATTATTACTTTTCCTTTGGCATATCAGTGATGTTCTTTAAAGGCTGACTGAAAATACAGGAGAAGGCCCTGAAGATTAGATTTGATTAGGAATAAATGAGTCAGTGTTGTTGTCAAGTGGCAGGAAAAAATTTTAAAATAAAAACACCAGCGAACACACAGTATTTCTCTGAAGATATTAGCTTTTCTGTTGCCATCATTCTTTAGAAATCTGAACATTAAAATGAAAGTCATGCCTTGCATTTATACAGCATGATTACTCACTTAAAATAAAGCTTTTTAAACTGTAGAATGATTGCAAAATCAGCCATGCATATAAAGATGTACAGTTTGGATTATTGACAGTGGGATGACAATTTGAAGCTGTAAGGAAACGGCTGTTGCTGCAAGCAAGCAAAAATATTTGAAATAACATAAATATAAGCTAATAGACAAACTACTGAAATAAAAAAAAAACAGAAAAGAAAAATATGTTTATAGTTGTAAAAATATGATTTACATCTTTGTCACACTTCTGAGAACTTTGAAAATGATCTCTGACGTTCTTGTTGTTGTTTATGTAGACAACTAATATTCGACCAGTGTTATTTTGTTATTCCTTCTTTGTCAACATGGCTGTCCCCAAGGGAGACTGCATTCCTTACAAACACCAGATCTCGGTTTGGAACACTTGAAATGACCGCATGCATGGTGATGTGAGAGGAAGAGAACGTACTGGTGAAGATTACTTCCCATAAGCTTTGACTTACCCTTTGAACTTCCTGCATCCCAGGAGAATTCTGGATGAGTGAAACAGGCCACCAGCCACTGAGAGAAAAAGACATGCAAATTAGCTGGATGGGGGAAAAAAATGACAAATATGAGGCTGTATGAGTTTTTCTGCTGAACTTTTGACTGGCAATTTTCATTCAATAAAAATGGCACGAAGAGATAAAAGGAACACACTTTCAACAGAAAAAGTAAAACTGTAAAATAAGTTTGTTTTGTTTTGTTTGACATTAGGAGCTGAAAATTTATTTGTGCAAGTGAAACATAAACACCTGCACAATAAACAGCATGATTAAAGGTTGTATTTTAGTATTTACTAATAATACTCACTGTAGAAAATAGATATTGTATTGGCTCATCACCTATCTGACATTCATATGATTTATATCATAGCAATATTTTTTTGTTTTTGGTTAAATGCTTCCAGATTATTATTTTTTTTTTCAAAATGAGCATATATTTCAAACGGTTGATGCTACCATGGACTTTTAAAAAATCTCAAGATCTCATAAGCTTCTTATGAGATTGCACAAGCTTTTTCTCCCCATGTTCATTTTTTATATAATGCCCCACCTATTGTGTTTTTTATATCATACTTTTTTTAATGACACTTGTTTTAGATTGGTACATGTGACTATCTGTGCACGCTCTTTACAATGAACTTAAAGGTCCAGAAACAAAAATGAACCCATCTAAATTCCACCCCTTCCATTTCAGGAGGTAGAAACAAACCATTAACCAGTAGTAAGTAGGACATAGGTGATACAACACAAAACATAGACCAGGAGCAACTGTAACAACTTAAAAAAGTAAGCTATACATCTAAAAAAGGACTATTGCAACCAACGTTGATCTTCCGTTATTTATGGTATGTTTTGTATTTTGATGCAAAAAGGCCAAGCTTGTCTTCTGAGTGCACACATTATTCCCAAGGTACAGAGGATAATGTGCACACTCATTACGTAGAAGGTTGATGCATTTCATCTGCAGTCTGCATGAACTGAATCTTTTCTATTTCCCTCAGGTGGTGAAACGTCTGTAATAGAGGTGGATTGTGTTTAGCTTCATGCAAGAGGAAATCCCTCGTCCCTTACCAGCTCTTGTTTTCCTCCTGGCTGTCAATCAGAACCTTAAATGTATTACGCTCTACAAATTCCTATGTTAGAGCTACTGGGAAAAGCTGTAAGATCTAACATAACCAACCAGATAAATCACTGCTTTTGACAGAAATTATGTTACTATATAAGACATTCACATAACGACTTTGTGTAACTGGATCATTAATTGGAAGGAGTGTTATTATAACTAGAAGTGTAAAGTTCATTGAGTAAGGGCATTCATTTTGTGAAAAATGTGGTGGCAGTTTTTTGATAATGAAAGCAGAAAATGTTATACATGCTGCTTATACGGTACTCCCAATAAAAATTTGAGTCAAATGGGTAACTCCAGGCACTGCTCAGAAGAACAGTGTACTCCGATTTAAAAACTAATCAGGATTTGAAAAAAAAAAATAAAAAGTGCTGAAAATGATCTCAAATTGCTGAAAATGGTAACCAAACAAGACAATTCTAGAGTATAAAGGGAAACTACCATTTAAATGATTAGCTAAAATGCCCAAGTCTCGCACCAGAGAGCTTTAGGATAATCACTACAATTACCAGTGAGTACTGTTTTTATTTATTGGACAATTCTGCAAAACCAAGCTTGTTGGAAGAAGTCCCCTCGAAGTCCCAGGGTTGAAAAATATGACTTGGACTGAAGAACATGAAATTTGTTAATTAAAATGAATCACTAATAAAATTGTTTCCTTTGGGTCTATGACCTGCAGAGAGGTCAGATCAAGCATCTGTAGATTATTTCCTGTTTGTTGCTGAGCCTATTTCTCACATCCTAGGGATTTTCTGTCAGTTTAAGCACATAAAAATACTTTAACAGGTCATTTTGCTTTATGCCAAAAAGCTAATGCTTTTGACGTAGGTGTTAAGACAACAACTCCAAAAACACTAGTAAGAAAGCAACATCTTTGTTCCAGACAAGATGGTTATACACGCATTTTTTTGGATCAGCTTCTGTAGATTGATGACCGTTTTCTCTTTATGTTTGGTTCTTGAATAAAAGGTGCAGTGTTTGTGTTACAAATGCATTAAAATGTGGTATAAAAATATTTTAAACATAATCATATTTTTACCGTTACACTCTTGTCGCTTTATATACAGTGATCCTAATATGGTCAAAGATTACAAATATAAAACTAAAAATTGAAATCCAGTCATAGAAGAAAATAAATTCTAAGCATGGTGACATGGATCATTTCTGATAAAGGACATAACGATGATGAATTATGCATGTGAAATGGCCTTTGGAGATCAGTGGAAGAGATGATCTATGGACACACTGTGCTGCAGGTTAGTGCAAGTGCACACAGATCAGAAGGCTCCTCCAGCCACTTAATGCACACGCATGCAAACTTCCATGCTTTCCATCATCACATAGCAACAGCATGTAATCATTTGGTATGAGTCATCACTCTCAGAAACATCCCTTTCCTCACACTCCACTCACAACCCCTGCTTGACTGTGGACCAACACATTTCAGCTTAATGAGATTTTTTCTCTGAGGTTCCACTTCTATTCTGATCTCCACGTAGAAAGATAGGTAGGATAAATGAGGTGAAATTAAACACTAGCCAAAGCAAACAGCCAGAAACATTTGCCTTAAGTAATGAGATAATTGGAATGCTTAAGTTCAGATGAGGGTTAAAAAAATGAACTTACATAAGGAGCAAAAATTATCCCTGTACTGAAAAAAGATACTAATCTTTTTCTTCTTAATACTAGAAGGTTAGCATTAGAAATGCATTTTGTAAAAGTGCAGAGTGTTACTCCTACAGACAATGTCATTGATCTAAGTTAAAAGCTCACAAACTTTGTATCTCTCCTTTAAAATTTGTTAAAGATATTTTTCAAACTGTTTGAAATGCTAAAATAAGTCTAGCTGGTGTCTGTAATTCACATTTTCTGTTTTCACATTCTCTTCTTTGAATTTCTGCCTTTGCATCTGCTTTATCAGAGGTTTAATTTGCTTTTACACTTTAGTATTCGAAGCTGCCTCTCCTCTTCTCTCTGGAGATTGGCTTGCCCACTTATTGTTGGTCTGCTAGCACCTCCAAACACAAGAAAGCTGCCAATGTTAGATTTTATGTGGGTTTTACTGTAAATGACTTATTACCATTATTCACAAGGGGGAACTTTCATCAAATTGCTAATTTAGTCAGTGGCTGTATCGTTAAAACTAGACCTCTAAACAACAGCCCTGGCAGGTTCTAATACATATTCATCATGGAAACAACACAAGTTCACACATTTTATGAAATAAGAGCAAAGCACATACATTACTCTCAAAAAAATGAAGTGCAAGAGTAAGTAATTGTACTCGAGAGAAAAGTTGAATGTGTCAGCTCTAAGTGCATGCAATAAACAGGAAAAGCTTTATGGTACAGAAACAATACACACATACATCTCCTTTTTTAAGGATAGCTGATTTTGGAGAGTTTCTTTGTTCTTCAAGAACTATTATTAACCATAATGCATCAACTGAGTGAGTCGATATTAAGATCGCAAGCATCATTGTCAGCTCTGTCGTGATTAATTAATTTCTAAACATAAAACAACAATGACAGCAAAAAACATGTAAACATATAAGAAGTTTATGGGCAATTATGTTGTTCAGGAAAAAATAAAGCAAATTTGACTAAGTGTCTGAAACTCTCTGTCCTTATGTCCACCACACAGGAGGGAGAGTTTCTATTAACCATTTGCTTAAACAGAGTTATCTTTCTACAGTACACATAAAATAGATCATGCTCTCTAAAAACTGTTGAGTTATAAAGAACCACCTTGTGTTATTTACACAGCTCTGGGTCAAATGTGAACCAATTAAGCAGTTATTAAACACCAGGCGACACAACATATTGGTTTAGGTTTTCAACCAGTAACAAAATAGGTTAAAGTGCCCATTGTCAGATGTTAAGTGTTTCAAAGAGTTAGTTAATGTCTCAAATATATTACTAAACAAAACATTTTGGTTTAAATCAGCGTTACTTAAACTTTTCCATCTTGAGGACCACTTAAGCCATTCGTCACAGACCATCCAACTTGAGATTGAGCCACAATCACAGAACATCTTAATATAAACAATCCAAAAATATTAGTCTCTTAACTCACTTATTGCATTCTTCTTTTTTCATCCTAATGAGAAGAGTTGTGCTGCTATTTTTTTTTAGGTATGAAGGCATAAATATTTGGCTCCAAACTGGGATGTTTCAGGGCCACTCCACACTGATCTAGTTGTGCAGCTTTATTTTTAGGCCAACAATTGTGGAAAATCCATGTTTACAATTATAGATAGTTGGGAACAAAATCACAAATTTCAGAGCAGAATCTGCCAGCTCCAGGTGCTTAGGATGAGCCAAAGCACCCTGGAGTGGAGCCAAAAGTCTGTTAAAACTTTCTCCCTGAAACTTGCTTTCAGTGTCCCATCTGATGCAATATCCACAAGGCTGTCCACCAGTCTTGGAGAAGCCTTAGAACCGACTTTCTCAATATGCATTTTATCCCCAAACGGATTTCTAATACACTCAAAGCTTGTGTCTAAATCTCAGAAATATATTCCCAACTGTGAAGACAGGGCTTGCAAATGTTGCTTGAGGGATGCAACTGAGCTCCCATCCATGTCCTCTTTGTTAGTGAGGATAAAATCTACGAGTGTTCGAAAACTTTTAAATACTCTGTGATCAAGACGGCTGCACTACAATTCCATCTTGAAGCGTGTGGCTTTAATTTAATTTTTCAAGATTTCATACCTGTAAAAACAAACAAACCGAACATACCAACAATCAGCGACAGTGATGGGTAGGTGAGGTTTTAGGCCATTGGAGTTTTTTGCCTGGGACCAGAGCACACACTCCAGTCATTTAGTTTGCCATAAATAAATGTGCTGTAAACTAACATAAGAAAAATATCAAAGTGTGCATAAATCAAGCGTAAGGCTGTTTTTCATGCAAGCCAACGCTTTGCAAAGCTGTGTTAATGCAATAGGACAGTAGTCTCAAGCACATCACTAGGACGTAAGCAGAAAATGAATGACATGTCAGTTAAAAATTTAAATCATAAGTTTTCCAGATCTAAAGTATCCTTTAGTTTCTTCCCTTCATCTCAAACTTCACCAAGAAAAACAGCTCATAATCATGAGGAGGAAGGAAAATGATATTTGGCTTTCAAAAAAAAAAAAAGAGGAAAAAAGTCAATACTTTGTATATGCATTTTTTTGCCAATAGGGGTATGTGTCTACCAGCTTTCATGGCTTCATTTTCATCATGAAGCCATGATGGAAATGGCTTCATGAAAATGTTTTAATCCAAGCCATTTCACTTCATAGCTCTGGCTGCATGTTTGAGGTCGCTGTTGTGGTTGAAGTTGAACTTCTGCACCTGCCTCAAGTCTTTTGCAGCCTCTTAGATATTTCCTTTCAGACAAAGAAAATCCTGTTCTTAGATGGATTCATCTTCCCGACTAGTTCCCCAGTCCAGGTAAATGACAAACATTCATAGCATGATGCTGGCACCACTTTGCTTCTCTGTGGTGTCCATTGTTAATTTTACACCACACTAAGCATTTAAATATAATTTCTTATTTGCTATGCATTTTTTCTACATATTCACTATTTCTGACACATGGCTTGTAAAAAACAACGAATGGCACTTCCAATGGTGAAAAAAGGGTTTCTGCTACTCTAAGTGTATCTACTCGGAAAAAGCCAGACTTGTGGAGAACATAACTAATAGTTGCCCTGATATCAGATACTTCAAATGAAGCTGTTGATACCTAAAGCTTCTGCAGAGTAACTATGGGCATCTTGGCAGAATCTATAATTAATTCACGTCTTGCTGGATGGATGGTCACGTTTTAGTAAGCTTACAGCTTACCTCTGAAAATGTACAGAGTATGCTCTGTACATTTTCAGAGGATGGATTGGGCAGTGCTCAATAAGATATTCTATGTCTGTGACATTGGTTTAGGGCCTAACCCTCCTTCTCCACAACTTTCTCCCTGACCTGTTTAATGTTTTCCTCGGCCTTCAATGTTGCAGTTAGTTAGTGTCCTCTAACAAACCTCCTCGGCCTTCGCACAGCAGATGAATTTCCAATGAGAAATAAATAAATACAAGCGGACTTCTGATAAGCGCTGGAGGCACTGGAATTTATTCAGGGAAATCAAAATACACACCACACCACTTGGATTTTTATTTGTCATGCATATTTTCACCTTACATTCTGCAATAATGTGCGAATCAGTTGTATTTTATCGTACTTTAAGTCAGGATAGAAAAATTCTGAGAAGATATATTTAGGTTTGTGGTTGTAATATAACAAAACCTGATAGGATTCAAGAGCAATTAATACTTTAAGGAAGTAATAATAGCCATTTTTTCAGCACGACCAGCTGGATGTCAAAATAAAATCCAGCTGGATATCATGAGCTCATGCTGCTGCTTCTCTACTTCTCCACTGTAACAAAAAGACAATTGTCAAATCAAGTTTATTTGTATAGCATATTTCAATATTTCAAGGCAGTTCGAAGTGCTTTACATCATAAAAACAATTATAAGTAATCAATTAGAAATTCTCACCAACTACTGTAAATCTGGCTGGTACTGATGCTCAATTCAGATTTTTTGCTGAAATCCAATTTTTTCATCGTTTATGCTATAAAATGATGCAATCGCAATCAGACTCGTGAACAGTTTATGACCCCAGAGTGGCCCGTGTCTTTACTGTTTTTATTTGAATTTGAAACTGGCATCTTGTGCAGTTAGCAACTTCAACTAAAATGTAATCTCTATATTTTATAGATTGTACATATTCAATACAAGCAACACTGTGCAGTCCAGTTAGTCTTCTTGTTGCTGCTAAAACTCTCTCTTGACCTTATCTAATGCCTGTGTTGCTGGACAGAGTTCTCTTCTCAAATAATTGTACTGTAACATAATCTGACAACTTTCACTATTCAAAATTTTTGCAGAAAAGACAAAGTTGCTCTGTCTCTAATCACTATAATATCCTCCAAAGAACATGAGACTGCCTCCTATCAGGAGGCTTTAGTCATTGTGTCTACTTTCACTAATCTGGAGAGTCTACTAATTAAATTTGAAACATCTGTTGGTATGTAATTTCTGATAAATTTTTAAGTCTAAAAATGTGTATATTTTTAAACTTAAGACAACTTTTCTGCTTTGAACTCGAACGTCAGACTAGGTTTGTACTTTCTCTATAGCATACATTTATCACAGTGAACTTACGACCCAGGTTGATCATCTGTGAGAACATCGTACCCGCTTAATACTCAAAAACGTCTGCTGTTTAAATTGAAGTGAATCTGACTGTACGTGTTAAAGAACCATTCTCTCAGAGGAAAAGATACACAGCTGGTGTCATTACCTGCCATTCACAGCCTTCACCTTTTCCCTCAAGACTGGCTCAGCTTCCTTTTATCCACCTCCATCACGATGCCATCCAGACTCCATCACCAGGCTTAGACACTTTGAGTGTCGACCCCCAGTCTGACATCTACAATGACTCATGTCCCTGCATTTAGAGTCAGGTCGCACTCGGCCTTACATAACTCAGGTCTGTTAAAATGCCACTCTCTATCTGCCATTGTCTGGCTATGCAGCCTGCAGAAATCAAAATAGCTCCTGTAGCGAACGAACACTGCAGAGAACTGATTGAAATGCTGGACAGCGCATGAATAGACCTCAAACTGTGATAGGAAAAATGGTAGTAATGATTGCAAAACCTTGTTGCACTGTGGCTTGAACTAAAAAAAAAAGTCTTCAACTGTATTTACAGACATACAAAATGAAAAAGAAATGTGTAGAATTAAATTACAGAGATTATTCTCACTGAACTAAGAGATACCAGCTGGCTGGATGAATTTGGAAAAGAAGTTGGATGATACTAAATATATGACTGCACATTGCTGATATTTGTATATATAAAAAATGGAACATGAACAATGACCTTGAGGAAACATGGTCTCAAATTAAAAGTTATAATTACTTCTGGATAAAGTAAACCAAGCTAGCACACTGTGTACCTCTAGAGTTACTGGTGTTTCATGAATAATATTAGAAGCACATATTTCTATCTGATTTCAGTGTTTGGAAAATGATCAATGCTTATTTATAGCCAGGTGCAACCGCTGAAAACACAGACTTTGCCTTCAGTGCCACAGTTATCACTGATTTGATTTCATGCATGGGGAACAAAGTCACTCATCAAAGCCTAGAAAAAATGTTTTGGAATGATCTAATTAGATATTATCCAGATGTTTAAAATCAGCTTAGTGTATTAGTGGCAGCAAGCATCATTAGGACAAGAACATTTTTATTTCCATGGTTTGAGAAACAAATAAAATGTCAGGAAGATTTACTCACTGTACAAAACACTCAAATTGGAGCTCTATAGGGTTCGAAGCAGAAATTGTAGCTAGATACTCACATGAATATTTACAAGTGTAGAAGATGCTGCTTTTTACTAGTTTTTGTTCATGTTTAGCAGTTACTGATGTGCAAGCTGTTTGTCTCTGCTGAATTTCAAAGACCAGAACTATTTTCATTATACAGATTGTACTAAAAAAATTCTATTGGACAAAAGCTAGTGGTAGAAATAAAAAAGCATTCCTTCTGTGCTACACGCTTTATAAAAAACAGGTAAGGATATCACAGACTGAAGAATATTTTCTTCACTCTTTGTAATGATGGTAACTGAATGGACTACATGTGATAATTACATCATTTATAAAGTTTATTTTAACTCAATGCTTTAAATCATGAGAAGAATTAGATAAAATGCTGCATCTTCCCATTGTTTTATCTATAGAATCACTCATTAATAAAAAAGTGACATTCTGCTGTGACCCCTCAGGTCAGATGTTGGTCTTAAAATTTTAAGGAGTGCCTCGTCAGGTCATAACCTGGAGTTCTGCTAATTTCATCATTAAAAAGGCAAAACATTTTATCTCTGATATCTGCAATACTCCTAGTGAGGCTAAAGAATGGACAACTACCATGAGCTGCAGAAATATACGTAACTTGCTCCTATCTCCTGGACTTGATCTCCATGCATGTACTTAATACAACCTGTTTTTTAATTCAGCACTGAAATGTAGCAGACATCAAATGCAAAGCCGATGCAAAATATGGAACTTGCACTCCTTAATGAATTACTCTTTGGGTGTACTTATATGATGTAAAATACTAAAAGCCTTGACATATGTAGTATTCTATCAAAATTCTTCCTCTCTTTCTGCTTTTAGAGAAGGATCCATGACAGACTTTCTATGTTTATAGGAATTTAACAAGTGCTTCAACACAGATATTTTTAGTAACATCTTATATATAGGTGTGGTTACCAATGGCCCTGATGAATAGTTTTAAAGTAAAAACACATATCACTACTGTCACAAACATAAAAAATAAAAAAATAAAGTGGCTGAATTAAGGGGTTCTTAAAAGCTGCACATTGTTAAATAAAGGAAGATAGGCCTAAGTTGTGAATGTAGGAAAAGATACTTAAGATAACTACAATGATTTAAGACTTCAAATAGACTTATTTGCTGAATGTTTAACAAAATCCATGAGTTTCAAACAGCCCACACTAAACAGCCTTGTTTCAACCTGTATCTTCTATTTTATGATAATCTGGTTGCCCACCAACTTATAAACTGCCAGGTGCATGTCACAGTCTGTGTCCCAAGGGGCTTGCAGATAATAAAGAAGAGTGCAATTTCACAGGTTATTGCATTTTTTTGAATGAGGAGTGTGAACCTGAATTGTTCTGAATCCTGCAGGACAGTCACAGGCACTGACCGTCATCATCATAAAGAAAAAAGAAAAATGGTCTTATAGAAAAACAATAAATGGAAGAAAATGGATAATATATAGTACCCGTTATTTGATGATTTATGATTTAGGAAATGAGCAATAGTTCAATGTTTTTTTTATTGTGCTTCTCTTGACTTGGTGATGGAAAATTAAAGTGACTAATACAGAACTAGAAGTCGTTCTTGATAGCATTATTATAATAAGACTGATTTTTATGCCACATATTTGATGCAAAGCCATAAAAACAACTAAAAGGTTAGACTATTTTAAAAATTGTGTTAAAATACATGATGCCACACCAAATTAACACACCCACAAAACTTAATTATCCACTTAGCATGCTGGCATATATTTTTGATTTCCAGTTCAGTCATTATGGCACAGACTTTTTTTTAACATGCTGAAAACTTGATTGCATTACCGTCACAGCTTTCACGTCATGTAGACTGTGCTTATGCATCACTCCAACAGAATCTGTGCTACAAGGAGTCAAATTTTGCAGAAATAAGCTAATGATAAAATAAGCTCTATTATATATACTGTATATGTGGCATTGCTAATCCATGATACTTTATCCACTTAAGATAAAAGCTATGGGAACATACCTAAAATAAGAATCTAAAGCTCCCATTTTTATGTACTTCAGTGTTTTCCTCAGCACTACAGGTAAAGCTGTCCTGTATATTCTCAGTACTGCTTTTCTTCAAGTAGATGAAATACAGGAATGTCAATTAGGAAAAAAAGCAGAACAAAACATGAGCAAAGCATTTGCTGTCAAAATACTGCTTACCTTCTCTCTTATGTAATCTGGCTCATGGCTTGCCATATTTTGCTACTTTTCCCATTTTAAGGCAAATTATAGCCATCTGAAACCTCTCAAGGTTGTCCAAGTCAAGTGCTGTGTGTTTGTGCTCTGTAGACCAGAGGGCCTCGGCTGAAGCAGACCAAAAAGCACTTGGTTGCCTAGGTAATGTGCTGCAATCAGATATGGCCTAATGGTTTGTTCTGTTAACTCCTATATCATTTCAACATACGTGCCTCCAGTCATAATATTTACTGGGTCATTAACTCATTAACTAATTTCAGCATTGAAAGCTCCTTCATGAGCCTTATCCAAACATTTGTGTAGGACTGAAATCACAAGATGCAGATGTATGAAATGTCATGATAATTAACGACGTTGGTGTCTGTCCTGAAAACCTCTACTCAAGCAAATTCTGTGGTTGGAGGTTTTTAAGTTACTCAGTGGAGTAACCTTATTAGGGATTAGGATTTTAATTTTGGCATTTTAGAGTGGAATGAAATAACCAACATTTGTTCTTCATCAGTCACTGCCAGTTGCATATGCTCCTGGTAATATTATGACAAAGAGCAAAAGCAAAGCAAAATCAAAACATCCCAGAAGCTTCATGCTTCCTGTACATAAATACTTATACATATGTGGAATTAAATGGATAAAAATAAAAACCACACATATGTGTCTTGTTCATTTGCATGTCGCTGTTACGTGTAAAGGTAATCTGTCCCGTGAGTTCTTTAGGTTCTTCTGACTGGTTGTTTTTGGTTGGGAGCGGTGCATTTCTGGAGATGGCAATAGTAGCCCAGGGAGAAAATGGATAAGAACAATCTTTTCACAGATTCTCTCTCATTAGAAACTGTCACAACATGGTGACAGTTTTAACAAATATGCAAAAAAATAAAAAAATTCTTTATAAAAATTACATACTGCAAGTTTAAAGAGGCTGCTAAGAGCCTCACAGTACCACTGAAGGAGTCATGCGCAGATTTAGCTTTCTGACACAAAGGATTTACGTTGCACACAACAAAATGTGGAAAAAGTGGAGCATTATCCATACAATCCAGATGCTCTGTCTTTTGTGTGTTTACTCCTAAGTCATAGTCGGTCACAACATATAGAGCCAGGTTCTTTTTCTTTCCACTTTCACCACATACATGCTCAGTATGGTCTAGTGAGATGATAAGATCATTCAATTAACTATCCACTTCTGCCAGACACTTGTTCAGGAGGAATGTTTGCAGTTGGCTAGGTTTTTTATAAAACATTTTACCAACTCTCATAATAATTTAACTTGACTGCATTGTTTTATTACTAAAATCAATTTAGAATTTAAGTATTTTGCCTTAAAGTTGTTGGCTTATACTGAACAGACCACATAAAGCTGGATATAATTTAGATTTTCTGAAGTAAATTGAAGCACTATTGTGGATTGATGTTCCATATATAAACAAAATTTAATACAAAAAAAGATATATGGGTTTTATTCAAATATTTCTGTCATGTTTTCTTTCAGTTTTAAATCTGTTTTTTCAAGCTAGCAAATGTTTTGCGACCTCTGTTACCTGTACTGTAAACCTTGTTTAGCCTAATAATAGCATTCTTTTAATGCAAATACTACAGTGAGATAAATTTTAATAGGGAAAACAATATTTGTACACTGATGAAAACCAAATCTGAACCTTTGAATTTACTGAAAAGCAGTACACAACAAATCTGCCAATATACACATTTTCCAAATGAAATCAGTATATTGAAACATTTTCTTTCCCTGTGCACACAAGGCTTTCTGTGGTTCTGCTGCTCATGCTGCAATTACACAGTCACTGAAGATAAACAAGCTTAAATGGCAACAATTATCACTGTTCCCTCAAAACCAAGATTTTAATCCAGTTCATGGCAGCTTTCTTCTTGTTGTGGGTCACAAGTTCAGTCAGACACAACTGAAAGGCAGCCAAATAAGGAGAGATTCACCTTCAAAAACAGAGAAAATGCTTCTTGTTGTCGTTTTTTAATTAAAATGAGTGAAGTGTAAATTACTCATGTGAGTCCACCATGTGGAAAATTCATTACTACACAGCATTAAGATCATTAGTTTGTAATAGGCTGTTTTGCAGGGGAAAAAAATGCTTGAGCAAAAACGTATTTGAGAACAAAAACTGCTTGGGTGGTCCAATAACAGCACCGTGGCTGATGTAAAAACAGATGGCAAGCAGCTAACTAAACCTGTGCTATTTATGTTGGATTTGTGCTGGACATTTGATTATCACCTTATCATTTCACAGACTTAGAGCCTTATTACAGTCATTACTTTATACAGCAAATTAAGCTTTAGTTCCCAGTTTTGAACAGAAAATAACTGTTCACTCGATTATAATTATGAGCAAGGAAATAAGGTTCCTTGTTCAAAGAATTTCTGTAAAAAAATTTCTGTCCATAGCTTTCGGATTATGTATAGCTAGTGGTTACGGTTCAAAGACCAAAATCCCACACTGAATTTTTAAATGCAGTAAAGTGAAGTTCAGTGAAGGGGTGGAATTATATCCATTGGAGGAAGAATGAAGCTAACACTGAAGAGAAACCCTTCTCTGTTATTCTCTGGGTTTGCTTCGTTTCCTCTTGCACTGCATAAACTATCAGAAAATCATTTCAGAGAAAATGTCAGGCCATGTGTGGAGAAGCTGACGCTGAATCTTCCAACAGGACAATGACTGCTTTAATTTAATGACGCTGAGAATTAGCTGTTGCTATTGCACTATGACGTAAACATGGGACTGCTGTTTTGTTCAGTTTGTCTATGTCACTGTATGTCTGTCCCTACCAAATAAGCCAATTAAATTAAAATAAGTACACCAATGCTTGGCTTCAGAAACAATCCTGGAAGATACCCTAGTTACCATCCTGATCACCCAACACTAACTCTGCTCAAAATCTGTAATGGAATTTGAAAGGGTAATTGTAGCACCCAACACCAAAATGATAATTAATTAAAGACATTTTAACATGTATTACTTGTAAAGAACAATATTTTTTGTTTGTATTTGACCCAACAAGTGACAGGAAGATAAAAACCTAAATAACCTCAAATTCTGATTTAAGTCCAGAATAGTTTTTGTCTACAGCAAAAGAAAATACAACTTGTTTTCAAAAATCAAATGAATATAGATTCAATGTTCAAGATAGCTTGTCATCAGTACAAAACCTTTACATTCCATACATTTAAACAGATACATTTTTCAAACCGCTGGCAGATCAGTCAACCAGTTTGTTTTTGATGGGAATTAACAAGCATTTCTCAGAAAATAGTAGCAATCAAAATATATTATCATTACAGCAGTCAAACCCTTCTTATAATTAAGTACAAGCTTTTAAAGATGTTCTTACTGGTATTTTGCTGATTTATCTCAGTGATGAGGTTCAAGTCTTTCAGATTGGAAGGCCTTCTCATCACCCTAATTTGTAGTTCCCTCCACAGTTTCTCTAATATGGCAGATTAAAGTCAGGACTCTGGCTGGGCTGCTGCAAACCATTAGCAATACATCTAGTCATACGAATTAAAATGTTACACAAAATATTAATAACCTGAGGTAAATAACTTTGTTTTTAGGTATAATAAAAGCAACAATTTATTAAAATTTCTTTACTTTTTTCACTAAGTTTTCCTCCTAAGTGCTTTTGTTGTTTTGTCTTCTGAACAAAAGTAAAAATACATAATGCTAATGGTTAATATAGGTAAATACATTATCTTAATAAAAATTAGGAAAGTTTGTTACTGCAAGCCATCTTGAAATTAAAAAAGTAGGTCTTTTTATAAAATATTTGTGACAGTGTGATTTATTCTTCACAGAAAGAGTATTCATATTAAACTACACTGATTCCACACATATCAAAGTGAAAATTAAAATATAGGAAAAAGAGGAATATTTCTTAAAATATTATTTTTACTGTGTCTTAAAGCCATAGCATATTATGATGCATGAAAAACACACATTCAAGAAGTGCTTGTAGTATCTTTTTTGGCATTTCTTTAAAGCCAATTCAAATAAACAGATAAATAAACATGGGATCTGATCTGTAACACTTTCCTTAACCCCTGCTCAGAGACGAAAGCTGTGGGGATCCTAGTCTTGCTTCCTTACACTTTCTGTGTATGACCGGATGAAGCGAGCTTCCCCTAATGACATTTGAGGAATTTTCCCACAGCTAGCGCAGACAGCAGCCAAGAGATTCATCTCCACTTGGATGTTTAGAGTGGGACAGTCCCAGTGCAAATACCACCTCTTTGTCCAGATCAGTGTTGCTTTCCTTTTTTTTTTTTAAACCAGTATTTTTTCTTATGATAACATTTTTGTATACCAACCTGTTTTACACAAAAACATTGTTTGTAGATAGTCATTGCTCATTACTCTGGTAAGGTTACTTCGCATATTTACAGTGTTGAGTAGACAAAATTGTAAGAATAATGAATACTTTTATAAACTTCTTTTTATTCTTCTGCTTGTCAATAATGAATGTTTAGAATAAAAGGGAGAGGCAGAAACAATGCATGCAGCATTGAATAGAAGTTGTGTAGTGAATACATGGTAAAAGTTGAACATGCATTTTATTAAGTATAATAAAAAGCAAAAACTTACTTTAGCAACTTGCTAAATGTTTCCATTTAGTTTGTATGTAGATCACTGTAAAATATGCAATTGCAAAGCTTCTATGGGGACTCACAATTAATTCCCCCTCCAATTATGCACCAACACAGATGCAGGACTGGGCACTAAGAGCTGAAACAAGCTCTTCATTACACTCTCCAGTTTCCCACTGGGGGAATCCAAATTTTAAGAGTCACATTAGCCTTTGGGAAATTATTAGTTTTTGGAAACATAGATGCTTTCGTTAGTCATTGTATAGATTTCTCATATTGTTTGATCCTTCAGATTAGATATAATATTCAAATCACCTGAACTGAAATGTTGCATTCCAGTTTCTTTGAGCTCTCACATAACATTCAACTTAGTTAAAAAACATAGTTATTATGAAATGTATCCCAATTTGTATTCAACTTTCCTCACTTTTGGTAATTCAACACTTGAGTAAAAGAAAAATGTACACTTGCAATTACAAAAGACACCAAACAATTAAAATATGACTTTAAGCTCACACCAGCATGCCACATACAAAACTAGCAATAATCTCCCAGTACATCTCTGCAGTACATAAAAAACTGTATTCAGAGTACTTGAAAAGTTTCCCATTTTGCCACATTACAACCATAATGTTCAAGTCTACTTCGTGGAGATTTTAAGTGGTAGACCAACACAGTCAAACATAGTTTTCAAAATTTTGTTAAGACTAAACTGAACTATCTGGTCAACACACAAAATGCTAACACTGCTGATTGCCTTGAAATTCCCATAATGTACCCTGGCAGCAAAAACTTACAAGAGGAATCACAAGGGGAAAATTAATTAAAGTATTTGGTTTTAATAGCAAAAACTTAAGCTCAAGGGGTATAAATATCTTTACATAGCATTTTGTTAGCTTCTGTAGATCATTTTAAGTTTTCATCTCAGTCAGTTTTACTCATTTTGCTCCTCTTCAGATATTTCAGCTAAAAAGAACACGCTTGTTTCACAGGTTCCACAATAATGTTGATATCTGTATTCTAATTAACTGTATTTTTTTTAATACGGTAATTACTTTTGTTAAGCAGAAGACAATCAGGCAAACTTAATTGAATAACATGAATATAACGAAATGGATGTGGTTCTCATTACTAAGACTGCATTCTGAGCATATGATGTGCTAACATGCGGGGGTGGTGACAAAGGATGACGTACCAGAACTGCCATAAGGGGGCTCATAAACAACAAAGAGTGACTGACAACAGTGCTATTTATAAACACAGCTGATTTTTTTTTTTTTTTTTTTGGTACTGCTGTCTGTGGAAGTTTAAACTCAATTTCTCACTCTTAAGGACATTGTGACCCGTGCTGTTTTTATATTGTGCCTTTGTATTAAAACAAAAACTGAATGTAGAAAATGTAATAACTCAAATAAGTTTGATAAAACCTAGTTTTATCACGTTAATATGGTACAAGAAGGCAGAGAATCAGTGTGTGAACAATACTTATTGCAACAGAGAGTGGTTTAAGGAAAGAGGCAGATTTTTATGCTTTTTTTCCCCCAGTCTTCATTGTTATGGATGTAGGGCCGTTGCAGCAGAGAGAGGTTCACAGAATATCAATCAATATGTTCACATATTTTATTTAAACCTCACCTGCATCAGCAGCTCCACAGAATGACTTCATGGTCTAATATAGTGCCACGCAAACAACAACACCAAAGTTCAAGGGATGGAAAAGTGACAAAAAAAAATTTAAGACACGGTTTGTGAGAAAAACAATATACATTCTTTTGGAAATGAATTCTTCACTAATGTGAAGACGACGGGACGTTTATAGCACAATTTAAAGACCAGCAACATTATTTCATACTATTTATCTTCACAAGCATCTTCATGATCTGCAGTTTTGCTCTCTCGCTCACAGTTATATAATCCTTTATTGAGGCTCATAATAGCAAGTTAACCTTTTGCTTTACATTCATACATCTTGAACTGTTGCACATTTTCACCTAACAATCACATTGAATTGTATTAATATTTAATGTGATAACTGTGGAGTGGAAGTAAAAGTAATGTTTTCATCTTTGGAAAATAAAATCTGAAAAATGTGGCTGTCAATTGTATTTAGGCTTCCTGAGTAAATGCTTGGTAAAACCACCAGTGTTTTGGGTTATATCTCTTCCAACTTTGCACATCAAAAGATTACGCTTTGTGCCCTTTCACCTACTGAGCTCATCATACAAACTATTTCTCTGTCCAATACTCCTAAAAATGTTTGTAAGTGGCATAAGAGAAGAACATTGCCGTGATGAAGGCAGAGTGTCGGAAAGAGTAGGAGCTTCTTAAAGAGATAGAGGCCCAATTTCAAAGTGTCGCATTATGAAATCAAACTTCTTTTAAGTTATGTTTGATATACAACTGAAGGTAAGGTTACTTTATTGTTCTTTAAAATGGCACTGTGTGCCTGGAAAATGCGAACCGCTCCTTTAAGGCCATGTACACAGCCGGGTCTTTATTAAAACAAATATATCTGCCATATTATACAAAAAAATAATATAATCTACACACCTGATCACTTTCACAAAAGTTTTCATCCACTTAAACCTGCATAAATATGCCAATGAGCATTAAACATGCAAAAACATAATAGGTAATGTGGCACAGGGTCTTCAAAACAACCATGATCTGCTGTTATGAATTAAACATGATACCAGGAGGTTAATATGCTTGGACAGAAAGATAGGTTGAAATACTTTTATAAGAAAACAGAGTTTTCATGTTGATGACAGGCTGAAATGCACAAAAATTTAATCGTTTTCCCAGATAAATGCTTATGGGTGGACTTGGACTAAAACTGCCAGCAACACTCTCCTTGTTTAATTTTTGCATTTCTTTAAATATTCTGTGTAGTATTAAAGATTACAACAAATAATAAAACATTATTCCAAAATGCACTTCTGAGTGAAATGCAGAAGTGTTTCAGAAGACCCAATATGTCTGTTTCATGATGTTATCAGTTGTTCTAGCAGAAAATGTGAACATAAAAGCCATGCTCCCTGGTTCATGAATTATTCACACTTGCAGTAAATCTCCTGTAAATCCTCGTGTCTCGGTGACATTCTTGGCGTCATGTAGACAAGGCACGACAAGATAAAGATAGAATTATTCGCCTCTAGGTCATGATCTGCCTCCCTGCAAATCTCCTCTTAACCTTGTTCTCTGTTTTTCTGCGAGAAGCAACTATGTCAACATCCTAGCCACACCGACACCTTATGTATTTTTGTTTTTCTAAAAGAACAAAACTGCACTGCATTTATACAGGTATTAGTGTAGAAATTTATAAAATGCTAAAGTAGTCTTTGTTTAGAGAATAAACTGAATTTGAACAAACATTAAATGGGAAGTACAGATACGGTTCATTAAAACATTCCTTTCTTGCTCTACAGTAAGAAAGGAATTCAACATATAAAATACATATGCATATTTAAATGAAGATAAATCTATCTTTTGTGTAATTTTGTTTTGGGGTATATCATACTTTTAAAGCCTTCCTTTTCAATCAATCACTAGTGGTCTATATAAAGCAAAACTGAAATGCTTTGATCTGAATTTCTCGTTGTTGCAGCTCTACAAATCGGCGTGTTTTTTTTTTTTTTTTTTTTTTTTTTTTTTTTTTTTTTTATGTGAATGAGACATTTCACGCCACGTCCTCCTCCAGATCCCACTGCGTTACACTCAACCCCGTTCGGCCATTTTTGTAGTTTGACAGTAGCCCTACAATTATCACATGAATGCATCTCAATGGTGTTAATACTGGACTTACGCCGGCACTATCCATACCAACTACCTACAATATGGAGGTAGTTGGTATAAATCCAATTAACATGCATATCAAATGTGTATTAAAATATTAAGGCGGTAAACATGATTAAGGAAGTAGCTAACGGGAGAGTCAAGAACGTTACCGACTACGTTCTTGACGTGTTTGTCACGTGTTTCCCAAAACAAACACTGAAACAACAAAGCCAAATAATTATATCCAAAACATGCAGTACAATTATATCTTCAAGGACAGTGTTGTATAGTAACGAAGTAAAATACTTCACTACTTTACTTAAGTATATTTTGGAGTACTTCATACTTTCCTGGAGTATGAAAATTTTTGATGACTTTCACTTTTACTTCACTATATTTCCGAACTTAATTGCGTACTTTTACTCCGATACATTTTCAATGTGTGGTTTAGTTACTCGTTACAAAAAAGCGAGAGAGAGAAACGCAAGTGTTTTGACCCCACCTACTGATTAGCAAGTAGCAAGTAGGCTACCGAACAAAGTCCGTAGCCTGCTTGCCTCGGCTTGTTCATCACCACCAATAGGATACACCTTCTTCTTCTTCTTTTCTATTATGGCGGATCACAAGCAACTTTAAGGTGCATACCGCCACCTACTGTACATGAGTGTGTAGCAGCATTACTTCATATCTATTAAATTCTACTTTTTAATTTTGTATTCTTAAGATAAATAAACAATGCTTTCCTTAATTTGTGAATATCTGTTATGTTTCCTTCATTTCCTAATATACCTTTAAGATTCCATTCATGCCCCATATTTCTAACTATTCTCTTTAATTCTTCCCTTTCGAGTTCATTTGACTTACAGTTCATCAATACGTGTTCTACATTTTCTTTCTCTCCACATCTCTCACATTTATCATTATTTTTCCTCCCTATTGTATAAAGCATGTCATTTAAGTAGGTATGACCTACTCTTAATCTACTAATTATTATTTCTTCTCTTCTGTTTCTTTCATTAATGCTTCGAATTTGAACTGACTTTTGTACTTCATATAATCTTCTTCCTTTCTTATCTTCATTCCACATTTTTTGCCATTTCTTGATTTCTTTACTTTTAATTAGGATACACCTGTTTCGCTTCTCCCATTAAACACAAAGCAAGTCTCGCAATCAGTAGCAGTCACATAGAAATTCTATCTTACAAAAACTCCCCGTCCAACTTGAAGAAACACATCGAGGTAACTTATGAAATGGTTATAATCCTCCTGTTTCAGTAACTATAGCTTGGTCACTAGACACTACTGTATTGTGAAATCTTGACCATAAATGAACTTTGTTTGGCATTGTTTCAGTTCCACGCGTGGTGTATTTAGCTTAGGCCTAATGTTGACTGTAGCAGGCTACCTAGACTCCTCTGTTCAAGGGGGACAGAAGCCATAGCGATAGCAATTTAGACTAAATTTAACGAATATAGGAAAGGCATGCAAGTTCAAAACCAGGTTTACAGATGCCAATAAGCTGCATTTCCCTCCCAATTCTTTTTTTCTTTTGCATAATGACCAGTTGTGTGCACCACCTACTGACTGTAGCATTGACTGATTCACTGATTTGTGAAGTAGAGTAATCGTAACAGCTCTTTTTCTTCATGTTGGCCGCATTTTCTGTACTATTTATTTTTCTCATTTTCAGCACTGACCTTACTTGAAGGGAAAACTTGAGGCTTACAAAAACTTTGTATTTTCTGTCCTGGAGGGTTTACTAAGAAGCTGGTTCAGTTGTAAAGCAGGTTAAGTTAACCTTGTGCTATAGGTAAAGCACCTAATTTTCTTAACTAAATGATGCCTGCAGGTATATCTATTAGCAGGTTTAATTTTGCCTGCACATGGTTGTGTACATTATTTTAAGTGTATTTGACAAGTTTACCAAAATATAAAAAAAGTCATTCAAACTGCATTTGCTTTGTTTTACTTTTTACTTGTACTTTTCATTACATTACTTGAGTACATCCATTTTTACAGTACTTTCCATACTTAAGTACAAGAAGTTTCAGATACTTTAAGACTTTTACTCAAGTAACATTTCAGTCAGTGACTTCGACTTTTACCAAAGTCATATTTTGGAGAGGTACTTGTACTTTTACTTGACTCTGAGATTTCAGTACTTTATACAACACTGTTCAAGGAGGCAGCTAAAAGCTAGCACACAGCGCTAACAGTAGCAGAAGGCTCAATGCTACTATCAATCCCATGGCCAGGACACAATAATCCAGTCTAGAGTTATTTGGAGCTTACCGCTTTTCTGTGTCCCTTGTTTCAGTAGAGAGACGGAATTGACGCCTCAATCGGACGAAGTCATTCGGAAAATCCCTCTTGATACTTGCGGACATTGTTGAAGCGCCCCAAGTGCTCCAGGGTACATTTCCTAGAAAGTTCAGATTTAATCAGACACTTCAAAGAGGCTCTGTAAGGAATCCTGTGGTTTAATACTAGATCCGAACACTTTAACTCGTTTACTTGCAACTTCGGCATAGCTGAACTTGGGCTGCAAAATTGCTACTAGGAAAGAAATGGCAGATTCACAAAACCGATTAACCGGAAGTCAGGACTCTTTTTTTTTTTTTTTTTTTTTTTTTTTTTTTTTTTTTAGCAGTTCCACTGCAATTGTACGGAGCCCTCTAGGGGACATGGGGAATTTTTTTTCTTTTGCGTTCCCTCGCAAAACTTTTGCGTTACCTCGCAATACTTTTGCGTTACCTCGCAAAACTTTTGCGTTCCCTCGCAAAACTTTTGCGTTACCTCGCAATACTGTACTGGTCAGTTATGCAGCATAATTGAACACTGCCAGCCTTTCTTACGGTGGGCGCCGTACTTTCTGCTTTAATATAATGTTATGTGAGGTTTTTCCATGAATGTTAGTATCTTTTTGTGAAATATCTGAAGTTTTATATCTTTCTTTAGGATAGAAAGGCACCACAAACCTACGATATAAACAGAAACCTTCCGTAAGTAGGAAAGAAATAAAAATACATTATAATTTGGACTATTTCTGAGTTATTATCGCGGGTAATAAATCATCTGACAGTTTTGATTGTGTCTCTGTTGTGTTCGTAGTCTGAATGGTTTAAAGAGCTGCTTTCAGTGCCGCTCCATCTTCGCCTTAACAGACATAAACATGCAGTAATAAATCGATTTTTAATCAGTGTTTTGCACCAAACAGTTAATAATAATAAACAAGTTTTCACTGAGGCTCTGTAAGAGCCATATGAATGAAATAAGTAATTATTGATATGACAGGAGCAGCGGCTTTGACACTTGTGTGGTGGGTGTGTCGATGTGGGCGTGACGTCACCAGGTGTGAATGGGAAGGATACTGGCTTTGTGTGTATTAGGAAGCAGTGAGCGGGGCGGTCAGTCCTTGCAAAGTTTGGAGCCTGATCATCAAAATGGAATAAATCGATAATTGTGACAGAACAAAGAAAAGGTTTGGAGTTGATTGATAAACGGACAGATGAGATTCCCCGAGTTAACCCAGTTCGGCCCTTTACCATCATTAGTTTGTCGTGTTTTTAATAATAAAAACTTGTTAATAGTAAAAACTGTTTGGTGCAAAACACTGATTGAAAATCGATTTATTACTGCATGTTTATGTCTGTTAAGGCGAAGATGGAGCGGCACTGAAAGCAGCTCTTTAAACCATTCAGACTACGAACACAACAGAGACACAATCAAAACTGTCAGATGATTTATTACCCGCGATAATAACTCAGAAATAGTCCAAATTATAATGTATTTTTATTTCTTTCCTACTTACGGAAGGTTTCTGTTTATATCGTAGGTTTGTGGTGCCTTTCTATCCTAAAGAAAGATATAAAACTTCAGATATTTCACAAAAAGATACTAACATTCATGGAAAAACCTCACATAACCTTATATTAAAGCAGAAAGTACGGCGCCCACCGTAAGAAAGGCTGGCAGTGTTCAATTATGCTGCATAACTGACCAGTACAGTATTGCGAGGGAACGCAAAAGTTTTGCGAGGTAACGCAAAAGGTTTTGCGAGGGAACGCAAAAGTTTTGCGAGGGAACGCAAAAGTATTGCGAGGGAACGCAAAAGTTTTGCGAGGTAACGCAAAAGAAAAAAAATTCCCCATGTCCCCTAGAGGGCTCCGTACAATTGAACAAGAAAAACGTAGAGAAAAATTAAGTGGCTGAAAAACATAACAAAAGTAAGTAATGCACGAATAAATAAATAAACCTATGAAACACTGGGAGATATTTTTTTTGTTTGTTTGTTTCTGCATTCCTTGACAAAGTACACAAAAATGTATTTAAGGGCTAAAAAGTGGTTTTTGCATAATATGTCCCCTTTAAAGGAAACCAGTTGCTAAGAATCAATATCAAACCAAAACCTGAAAACATGTGGAAGAATGTTCTTTGCTCAGTTAAGACCATAATATCACCTTTTATCCTGCAGTGAATGTGCTACTTTACCCTGAACATACCACCATGACCATAAAACATAGTGATGGCAGCATTATCCTGTAGGGACGCTTTTCTTCAGCAGGGAGAAGCTGGTCAGAGATCCTGGATAGAGGTAAATATAGGGCAGCTTTGTTAGAAGCAGTATAAACTCTGGGCCTAGAGTTCACCTTCCAGCAGGACGACCACTCTAAACATACAGCCAGAGCTACAATAAAATGGTTTAGATAAAAGCATATTCATCTTACTGTGACCCAATCAGAGTCCAGGCCTAAATCCAATTAACAATCTGGGGCAGGATAGTAAAGTCGATGTTCACAGATGCTCTCCATCCAACCCGACAAACCTTGAGCTATTTTGCAAATGAGCAAAGATTTCAGTTCCAACAGCATTTGGGTTGTAGAGATAACGCAGCATTTTTGTGTGTAAGAAGGAACAAGTGGAGTCAGAAACTAGGCTCAGTTTTCCACCACTGGCAAATACAAGGATCCAACATACCATGGTGTGAGGACAAGGGAACATATTGAATATACATAACAGTCTGGTTGTGAGGAGATAAGCAACATGTGCACTAGGGAAGCTCACAGAGAAAAACAGATGCAGACAAAAAAAGAGATGAACAAACACAGAAGAGGAGAAACAAACATCTGCTGCTGTCAGCTCGAATCGTGACAGGAAAAGTGTCTTGATTCCTGTTTTAGCTTTGTCATTGTGCAGCGCTCTATGTATATGTTTAAGAGTACATGCAAAAGTATATAAAAATAAACAAACAGGGGACAATCTAACCCATTAATATTATAAGGCCTGTTTAAATTTCAAGACACAAAATAAAGAACAGAAAATAATCAGAACAAGACACATACAAAGCACTGTGACTTCTGTTTCTGTGTTCATCTCACTGCATATCCACACTCAATATCAGGCTCTACTTTTTCAGTGACTGTGCTCTTTAATGTTTTTTTTAGTTAACCCCTCACTCAAAGCCATTTTGTCCATGAAATACTTGTTGTTTAGCTTTGGATACATAAAAGCAAAACAATTTCAGTCTCCCTTCAGTTGTATGTGCAAGTAAACAGAATGTTTTTCTTTACTAGCAAATGTAAACCCTGTGAAAATTGAAACTTTAATGTCTCACTGTGTTTCCTCTCCTGCTTTTGTGGATACCCGATTATACAAAGTGCTACTTCATTATTGTTTCCAATGCAGAATTGAAATGAAGCCCCGGTGGACATATTTTTGCTGCTATGTGTCCATTAAGTCTGGAGCTGTGCCATGCTGAATGTCAATGAACGTCCCTGAACTATTTTTAGTTGCACTTTGTCTGACTTGTCTTTTCCACTCAAATATAACGTTGATGAATCATGAGAGACACTGCACACTGTTGAACACACATGTACAGAAGCCATCTGTAGATAAGAAGTATGATTCTCCGGTTTCACTTACCTTCAAGGACTTATGAACCATATGTAGCCTGTCACGCTGCACAGAAAAAAAATCCAATAAGGAATTCCTTCTGTCCTTTCCAGTCCTGTAGGTTTTTACTTATTATGTCTTAAATCTTATTTTACGGAGTCACTGACTGATTTCAAGAGGCTTAATAGGAGACCAGTGTCTTAAGCCAAAGAGATGAATACCCCTTTCATTCTTTGTGTAATTGTCTTTTCAGAAGATATATGGATACTGCAATGTGAGGCCAAAGCTTCCTTCAGAATGTAACCGGACTGACTGATGGTTAATCTTTTTGCCAGTTTTCACTGGCAGTTGGAAAAAAATCACCCTGTCTGCTTTTTTGCAGAAATGCCCAAACTCACCCATGACAAAATGGTGAGTGCCAAGCCAATGTAAAATAAATGGCAGCATCAAACAATAACCACACTTGGCAGTGAAAGAAAGAGAAAACTGTTCCTCTACTCCAAGTTAAGGTTATGTGAACCGACCTGTGTGGATGCTCTACAGCCAAGAAACAGCGACCACAGAGGATTTTCCTTTCTTCCCCTGCAGGCTGAGGTTAGACTGGCTAATTACTGTGTTTGTTATTGTAGATGTAGATAAAAGCAAATTACTGGGCGGAGCAAAAGGAAAAGAAAGCTAGCCTCTTTCGTTCCCATAAGTCTTCTTTATTAAACTTTTGTTTCCCGCTCACATCCAACCTACAATGGTAAAGTGAGATTTTGTTGTAAAGGCCTCTGTGTAATATCACATGATATGCATCTGTTGTCAAACATGTTTCATATGAACACATGTCTCCATTAAAAAGATTGACTAAAACTGTACTTATATGTAAATGTTTTCTGTCTGTGGGTTTTAGTCTTGGGGTGTGGGATTCTATCCTGTATTGCAATTAGAGTGGAATTTTGAAACATTGAGGTGTGACAAAAAAGCAAAGACAGAATAAATCTGGGGGCAAATATCTATCCTTGAGATGTCAAATGAGTATGATATGCTAGGGACATATGAATTTGTCTCAGTAAAGGAAGAACTCGCTGCAAATATTAAGATTGCTGAGCATGTTCATCTTATTAGAACTCAAGGAAAGAAAAGAGTAAAGCATCAGCTATCAGGAAGCACAAAAAGAACCTCTTCAGTTTTGAGGCCTTGTATTAGTTCAGATTTTTTTCTGTAGGCTTTAATAGCTGAGCTCCCCAGTAATGACTGTCCTTGACGTTTTGCTTCATGAACAATATTTTGTAAAACTGCTGTTAGAGTTCAACAAGGGGCACTAAAGACAACAACAAAGTGGAAAATGAAGAAAGTTTGAGACAAAGGCCTATAGACAGCATGGAGTGAGAGACCAGCTCATATCTTTTTTATTACATTGTGTTATGAAATGGAGTAGTAGGTGGTGAGGATAGGACGCGGTGGACCCAGGTTGTTGTGAGAAATGAAGATTTTAATGATAAACACGAAGGCGAACAGTCATGAGCTATGAGGCAAGGAAACACAGACACTGGTAGAACTGGGAATGCAGAACATTAGACACACGACAGCAATGACAAGGACCAGGCAGGGAGCAGGTAGCACAGGTGGGGTTAAATACACAAAAGGGAATAATCAGGGAAACAAGAGGCAGCTGGAGATAATCAAGGGGAAGACAAGACTACACAGGAACTGAATTAACAGAAAAACACATACAAAAATCCATATTCTCACACATTTCACGAGAATGTATTTGTTTAAAAGCTGAAGATATGTATAATTTTATGTGATTTTTCTGTTTATTATGTGTTATGGGCTTGCTGTAGATATCGTACAGGCAACCCAAAAGTCAAGTTACGTACTAGGAAGAGAAACTTTAATGCATGATTCTAGAATTAACATGATAGCAAATTAAGGCACTGCAGTCATCTTGAAAAGCATTGTTTTGTTAAAATAAAATAAATAAACATTATGTACATTAAACAAATGTCTAGTACCCTTAATTGTGGGACTAGTTAGACTCAGGATTTTGAAGCCTAAAATGAGCTGCCCTATGTAAAAAATGCATTATACTCTCATCATAATGTTCTCTAAGCAGCTATACATATTCAATCATTCTGAGAGGAAGAGATATGCACCATCAATCACTATGTTACTGAAACAAAAATAATCAAATTTGCATTCAGTGTGAACCTTGTCACACCATATTTTCCTGTAAGTGCCTGTGCCATCTTAATTTGTTTTCAAAGCATGGTTGGGCAAAATTTGTGAGCCCTGAATTGCCAACAGGTTTTCAGGCAGAATAATTTATTGGGTCAACTCCAAATCACTAAACAGCCATGGCTTCCTGCACCTGTCAGTCATCCCTGAGCAGCCACAATAGCAGAAGCGCCTAAATCATTTTGGATGATTATCAGAACAATACAGGCCATCAGCAAGCACAAAAGAAATAATAAAACACGAACATAGATCAATCCATTAGTTCAGAGCAACAAAAATAAATAAATATTGGTATAAGAGGTAGATTGTTCCCTCAATATTTTTCAGTGCAGTAGTTTGCTGTGAAGCTGTTCCTTAGTGAACTCTGGAGACAATCAAATCAGTCATTCAGTGCATAAACAGTGGATCTTTGCAGCTACCACAGGAATCTTGGTTCATGGTAATACTAATTATGTTCTCCTTGCCTGGCCGGTCAGTGATTGGTGGAAAACCATGTCTTGATAGATTGTGCCATAATCTGGTGGATGGAGTGAACAGAGCTATGTGAGATTTTTAAACCTCACTATATTGTTTTATAACCTTAATCTAGTTTAAAGCTCTCCAGAACTTTTTCCCTGACCCATCTGCTGTGTTCCTTGGTCTTAATGATGCTTTTTGTTAATTAATATTCTATGATCTTTACAGGATTATGCACAGACTGGCTCTGTCAACTGATTTGATGACTTTGGAAGGTAAATAGTGGCATTGAATTTTGTTAAAGGGTCAAAATAAAAATAAAAAACTATGTATCCTTTACCTCAAAAGATCTGTACTTGATGGTCTATCAAATTAAATTTCAATAAATTATATTAATGTTTGAATCCACCATCATTGTATTTTAGTACCTCTAAGATAAGGTACCTGGAGTATGTGTTCAACCTAACACATAACTTTGTTTTCACTTAATCTCAGTATACTCTTGTGAATATCAGCTCTATTCTAGATGCACTGTTTCTATGTGAATAGTTTTAAAACCAACTGAGCAGCTTGTTTTCTCTCTTGCAAACAAAAACAGAATTTGTCATGCTTTGCATTTACCCAAGATATTCGAGAGGGAATCTGCAGAGGCAGCTCTGGCACTGAAATAGCACCGGTGGACAACAAGGCAGCTGCTTAATCATAGTCTAAGAGGGCGGATCAGTGCATCACAGATGTGGTTTTTCACCAGCCAGTGCTTATCACCTGTAGAGGTCTCAAGGGGTTGCAAAATGAAACGGCTCATTCACAGCCACAGATTTGGATTTACTGAGAGAGGAAAGGAACAACGTTCACAGTTTTTCTCATTCATAACTAAACTGAGGACATTTTATTATCCTGTTCTTTGATGAGATAAACTGTGCTCTTTCATTTCAGTAAACATTTCAACCCAAGATATTATGATTTCACAACTAAAACACAGTAATTCGAAATGCAAGTTGCTGGAAATAAATTATTACATCCTAGGAAAAATCCCTGACATAATCTGAAATTATGCCTTTGAAAAAGATGTAAATTAACTTTACTTTAAGAGAAAAGGGAAACCACCTACATAATTATATAATTCCTGCTGTTGCAAGACATTCCCATAGCATGATGCTTGCCAACACCATGCTAGACCACAAGGATGATATTAACCTAATAATGAACAGTGGCTGGTTTCCTCCAAATATGATGATCAGAAAATTTTCTCATGGCTTTACAATAGCCATGAGAAGGACAGGACAAGACCTGAACTAAAATAAATGGACAAAAAGGGAATAGTCAAAACACAAACACAGTTTGAAGTAGCCTGGCTACCTCTGGGAAACAACATTAAACATAAAAAGAATTTGGAAAAGCTATGGTATATAAGTAATCCACAAGGGAAAATGATCAAATACAATGAAACCAAAACCAAACACCTGTGAAATATAACACCATATGACAATGTGTCAGCATGTTTCATGTTGGAGTGTATTTTTAGATGCTATTGTTTCGATGGGTCAAGGTTGATCGTGTGTGATAAACATGTTCCTTCTTATTAAAGCTAGGTGAGATCTTACTCAGGGGTAAACCAGATCCGTCAACACAAGGCTCCAACAGGACATGTGCCACCAACCAAAGTAGATCAGCTGACTGTACGAAATTGTTTTGGGAAATCTATTGTTTGGATGTGCCAGCTCTGCCTGGTGGTTGTTTCTGCCATTAAGACTAAACCAAAGGAGTTTGTGATCTTATCACACCTAATATGAGACAATGAGAGAAAGCTGGATTCAATATCCTGTTGTCTCTTTAGTAGGAGGAAGAGACAACAGGTATCCAGTAAGCTGGGTCTTTATTTTCCCTTCATGTTCCTATTGATTTCAGAGATGGTTAGAAATCACATAAAAAAAAATATATATATATATTTATATATATATTTCCCACACATAGGTCTTTCATCTCTGAGGTGATCTGATATAATATTTAAAGTTTGATTCCATTACTGGCTCATGTGCATCTTTTTTTTTTTTTACAATGTTTAGTTGATAAATGTAAATCATCTCAGAGTTGATAGTAATGATAGCTCTAAGAAATAGACTAACACCCTAAAGTTGTCAAAAGTATGATTTAAACTGTCCCCTGGGAGAATAAAATAACTCATATCAGATTGGTAAACACTCTCATATAAACTGATAATCTGATTAAAGTACAATTTACTCTACAATTTACTTAAATTTAGTAAGTAAATTCTTAGATTTACTTACTAAATTTAAGTACTTAGTAAGTAAAATGAAGAGAAGAAAGTTAGTTTGTAGTTTAGTATGTTCAAAAGCACTAACTGGCTATATGGACATGTAATTTATTAATCGTAAATAAGACATTGTAATCATGGCAACCAAACACCTGAGGTCACTTCAGAAAAGTAAAATAATCTAAAGCCGAATGCAAAAAAAAAAAAAAGTTTGCAAAAGTTACATACAATAAAAAGGAATAAACGTTCATCAGAGGGAGTTGTCTTGTCTAAACATGTATGTGTTCAGATGGCAAAAAGCAGAAAGTGAGTCAGAATTACAAAAGTTAGGCAAGAGAGAATCTCAGTTAAGGAAGACAGAGTGGTTGAAGCCTCTAGCCTCCATGGTAACCGGACAGTAAACAGTAAGATGGATGGAAGATGAAGACCTAAGATTGCAGGAGGGTGTTTTGATGTAGTAGAGGTAAGAAAAATGTTGAGAAACAATGATTAATGGCTTTAAAAGTGACACCTAGAGTTTTGTTGCTAATAACAAATTAAACTGCAGTTGTTGAAAAACAGGAGCGGCGGGATTAATAAATGGACTTCTAGTGATGATATATGCCACAGAGTTTTCAAAATAACCAAAACTTAATGTTTTGTTTTTAAGAGCACACAGAAGAAAAATACAATACAATATATTTGATACGGCGTTTGATAGAGGCATAGTGGCACAGCACAACAAGAGCATGCTGCGTGACTACGACAGTTTCTCCATGGGCTAAACCACCGCCCACTAACCCATCAGCCCACTGGGGAAATCCCTGGTCGTCCCTAATGTTAGTTCACCCCTAGTTGAAACTCATTTCCTGGTGACTCCTGAAGCTCACAGTCCAGCTGCAGTCCAAATTTTATGAATCTGCCCCAAACTCTTAAATTCAGTTAGTTTTACAACTCCCTCTCATCCCTGTTGCCTTTGCAGTTACTTTCTACCACACACATTTATTCCACTCAGCTTTCCAATATTGTCAGTCTTCACTCTGTGTACAGCCACCTTATTTAGCAGTGACCTTTTGTGCTTTGTGCTCCTCGTGGAGGGTGTTAATGACTCTTAAGTGTGCAGTCTTGCCTATGGTTGTATGAGCCATGGCATAGCAGTTCTGTATTAAAAACAATGTATTTTTTCATTAGTAAAAAAAATAAATATTCAAAAATCCAATTAACAGAAATAAATTCTTTAAAAAAATACTGTGTAATAGCTCTGTATTTCTCAGTTACACAAATTTCTAAAGTAAATCACCCATTTGATGATACTGTAATTTATTGAGTTCCACCTGTAATGTGAACATCAGCTTACACTTTTTCTGTTCAAAAAATTTCAGGCTTCTTGACGTTGATTTATCAAACAAAATCTACATTTTGTGTTTGAACAGCAAGTTCACAAGTGTGTTGAGTCCAATAGTATAATTTGTTCTTTGAAGGACAACCTAATTCACAAATCGATCTCCAGAATTATTTGAAAAATGCAAACTTGCTATTTCAGTTTTGATGATAATCTCCAGATTATTAGCAAACATTTTATACAAATTCTCTTAATTCTCAGTGCAAATTAGAGTTGGCACTTGGCTGACACAAGGAGAAACATGGCTGCAATTTTGTTTTGCTCGATTTGGATGCAAGAACAAAGGAAAAAGTTATCCTTGGCTGCTAAGAAATTAAGAGCCTCTAAATGCTACTGGCAATATGGTCTTATTATTTCCACCCAAAGTCACTGCTGTCGACCTTGCACATATATATATATATATTTTTGTTTCTTTATCTCATCAGTAACAGCCTTATTTTTGCCTGACTCAATCATCTTAGCAAATATTATGTTTTTCCACCTGAGGCAGAACATGAAAGGGACAGTTTTGAAAATAAGTCTGATAAAGTAAACTGCTTCCAGCATAATTTCCCTGCTGATTTCTGGTTTAGCATAAACTATTGAAATTAGAGTGGAAGATGCCAGTTTCTTTAACCCATTTTTGCAGATATAAAGATTTATATAAATATATAATGTAACAAAAATTAATTGGGGGAAATAATTGGAGTACTTTCTCTCACACTTGTCCCTTTGCAATGTGTCCTTTGCTTTTTTTTCTTTTGTTTTTTAAAATCAGCCTTCAGAATGTCTTCAAAAAATAGCAGTGCAATTGGATAATTTAAATATTTAAAAAATTCACTTCATGCAGCCTTCAATAATTAAATATTTATCACGTAGACATTACACTCTTACTGACCTTTACAACAGATAATGATGAGCACACAATATTTCTTGGTTGGAGTGGATTTTAATATGAAGTAATTAGGGGAACAATGACGGGTCCTGGAATGCCAAAGATTGATAACATTGGGTTCACATTAAGAGCCGCAGGCAGCACAATGATTCTTGTAATTTGGAAGAAAGCACTGAAAATGTCATGAATTCTAACTATGTACACACTGGTAAAATAATCACACTGGTGAGTAATGGATTTAGAAATTAGTTGATGATAAAGTCAGATATGTCTCTCGCTGTTCTGTTAGCAACAACATCTCTCAGAAACACAAATACACAAATGAAGCTGGCTCCATAGAGAGTCATCAAGCACAGCCCACGCCACCATGGGACATGTCTGTGTGTTGCGTTTAACAGTATTTTTGTAAGGGTCAGTGTTGGCTTCAGCAATTCACACACACACACACAAGCGCGTGTACCGTGAGAAAGGCGCTGCAGGGCCTCTGTGTTTTCTGGAAGACACTGAGAGTGCACAAAGCAGATGTCTCAGTAAACTTAGTCGGTGGATTAAAGTGAAGTGAGATTTACATGGTGTCACAGAAAGGCCACGATAACACAAATGAGGATGGAAAGCAATCACTATGTTCACACAGTTAAATCCAAAATTATTTATCTCTAATATATGTAAAGTAATCGTTAAATTTGATCAACATGTATAATCTGACTGGAAGTGACATTACCCTGTTTAATGTCATCTTAAGATTGTTTCAAGACCTGTACGTTTTCTTTTTTAAATTTTTATTATTAACCTTCTACATGCCTTTTTCAAGTGACTGTCTGAATTTTGGCCCTGTTTCAACTCTTCACAATATGACAAATTTTGAATGTCATTAAAAAGTTAATTAATTTCAGTAACTCAATTCACAAAGGAAAACAAATTTCATAGATCAATTACACAAAGACTGATGTTTTCAAGCCATTATTTTTGTTAATTATGATGTTTCTTATAACTTATGAAAACATGACTGTAAGAATAGAGTATCATGTCAGACCAATAAAACATTTTAGCACAGAAATGTGAACACAATACAGTATGTTTAATACCTGCTTAAAGGTTGTTATTTTGCATAAGGCTTCTTTAATTTGACAATGCGCTTAATCAGAAAACATTCTCTGTCAACAGAGACTTTAAATAATTGATAACACTGACCTTATGCTAAGACTACAACCTAATCATGTTCACAGTTGAGCTGTAGCATGGTAATAAATGTAATCTACTGTAATTTTTTTGGCATGGCAACTACTTCTCTAGATACAAAAAAATACATCTTACTCAACAATTAAAATAAACAGTCTTTCTTCTTCTTCTTCAAAAAAAGTCAGAACCGGAAAGAAGTCGAGTTAACCATTTTGTTGTATTTTTTTAAGTTGGTTGGATGTAATATTCTAATGTTAAATGTTATTTGTTCATTTGCTATGAGCTTAAAAATTATAACACAGAAAAAACATAAATGCAGACTTAACAACATTCTCTCTGTGTGATTAAACTATAAAATGTGTCTCTAATGAATAATCACTTTTAGTGACCCTGGTAGTTCAGCATATCCAAATGTTAACTTGTTTGAGAAATTTGACATTTCCTGTTTCTTTCCATATTCTCACCCTTTCTCATTAGTCATCACCAGGAAGCTTTAGTGAGTTTGAATCTCTTAATTAACAAGGCAGCTCTGGTATTTGTTGAACTCAATAAACTTCCTATTGTACAGTTACTCAACTTGTGGCACTTTGGGGGACATATTAAATGAAAATATAATTTTTCTGTCAGGGAACTGGGTTGTTTTTCTATATAAAAAATGTGAGCTACAGTAGTGTAGCTCACATGTCTGCGGAGTTACAGGATTCCTCCGGACAATGAGCAGGGTGCTCCAGAACACCTGCAGATCATCAGAGGAGGATTAAAGTAGCTGGTCATTCTGCGTTTGAGTGTTGAATCTCCAAGTTACCTTTAGCCCTCTGCATCTTTTGTGCTTTTCCCATATGATTTGAATCCCTCACTAATGTTCCTCCTTCTAAAGTTGCATTCTGAGATTTCATCTGGATCCAGCTCTTTGTGATCGCCCCTTAAAGCTCCAACAAACAATATCTCCTGGCCCATCCTCCACAATCACCAGCCCACGATCTTTAATTCCCCGTATGTTCCAAAGCTCCACCTACTGCACTGGCCACTCAGACCAGCAGCCTAGAACCTGCTCATTCTTTCCTGGCATTTCATCTCCATCTGTAACCACCAAGATTATTCATACCCATAACTTCTTATCACATTCACTCTACCTCTGCTTTAATCTCTGCATTGCTCCCTTAGTTATTCCATCCCCAGAACGCAGAGGAGTCTGAACCAAGTCATCCTCACAATTCATTTCCTACGTCTAACAATAAACCTGCTAGATGTTTATTCCTGTCGCCTGAGAATTTTTGTGCATGTGGTTCAGACTTTTACCCCAGACTATGACATTTGCCTTCAAAAACATTAATGCAGAAGTGCAGGATAGAAAGCTGCAGAAACTTTGACAATCTGTTTAGCTCCTTGCAATCCCTCTGTGAAAGTTGAAATGCAAGGATGTGGTAAATTGCTGCAGGGATATGATGTTGTCAACATGACACCCAAATTAACCTTTATAAGAGATTTTCAATTAGCTCTGGAGGATTTTGTATTACTCCATCAAACCAAACAGAATTTTCCTCAAATGATTCCCACATCAAAGACTCTAGAGGGTTGTCTTGAAATTGAAATAACTGTCAATGGCTGTTGTTGTTAATCTGGTGGATAATTGCCTTTTGTTCATTTTTTCATCATGCCTCAGTTAAGTTAAGTTTCTGAACTGTTTAAGATTGCAGCATTATGTTCCATTGGCAGGTTATATGATCCAGATTCATTCTACTATCCATCTTGCTTTGCATCAATTATCTGCAACTTCCTATCAATGTACTTGAGCAGCATTCTTACATGTAAGCAAATGATCTTTGCAAACCAAATACAGATAAGGGAGTTTTGTACCATTAATAACCCCTTCTTACATCTGAGCCAGAACTTTACTTGTTTCCATCTACTGCAAGAAAAAATGCTTGAAACAAGCCAAGGTAAGCATTCAATTGTTTTCTCTGTCCAACGCTTTATAAGAAGCAGACAACAAGCAGGTACTGATTTAATGTAGGTCTATATATCCTCTGTCAGAGGACAATAGGTTGCCTCAAGATATAACCTTAGGGATTTAGAAGAGATGCTATATTTCTTTGGGATGTCTCTTATTAATCTACTCTATTCTCTCTGTGCAGTCATACAGTTAGCACATTTAAAGAAGCTGCACATATCAGTCCTGCTCAGTTGTAGCTGTGTTATGTGGCATTAGTAATATCCTTGTAAAATTTTGTAATTTTGCAAGGATATTGCAAAATTACATGTAATCAGCCCTTATAAGTAAATCCTCTCAGTTTACATTTTCTAGTAAGTGCTCAGATGAGATTTTTCAAACAAGCCTTAAGTAATGTTGAGTCTAAAAATAATTTAATTGATCGATTGGTTTTTTGAGCATTTGAATAGTGCTTTTTTAAATGCACATGATATTCATGTGCGTTTTATATCATCTTGTTCAGATGATATATCATCTGAACAAGATATATAAAAATGTAATAAATATAGAATACAGTGAACCATGGCATACTTAGTGCTTTGAATAGGAAAGGGTGGAAAAACCTCCATGGTAAAAGTTTACACTCCAGAGAGAGTTTTACTGGATAGTTATACGTGCTCGTCTTGCCTGTGCATGAAGCATTTTGGAGTCAGTGTGTCTCTCTCTATGTGATGTAAACAAAAATGCAGGATTGAAAACATACACATGAACGCAAGCTAACCCAGACTGGGGTTTGAATGGTATTATAGAATATAAATATTTATGTGAAATGATTTCTTTATTTATTCCCAAAATTTTTTTATGAACCCACCCTACAAGGTGCTACTTTGGCTGAGGTGATTCCAATTAGTACATCTTGAAATACTTTGTTAGCTCTCCTGATTGTTATTAACTAATTTTTCAAATTTTTCACAATTTTTTCACATGAGATTACCTTTTAGTTTATCTATTCCACCTGATGTGTTCTTGAAAGTCCAAAGCTGTATTCTGTGGGTTTTTATGTTTAAGTAAAACTCAAATTTTACCAGTGAATAAATGCATTTTATCAAAGTTTTTATAGAAAAGTAAAATAAAGTCAAGGAGATTTGGAAGGAGAAAAGGAGGCATGTCTAGCTGTGAGTTTGGAAAACACAAGAGACACAGAAAAGACCAAGACTTAAGAACCTGTTTCAACCAGTGAATTCATAAACAGATTGTATATGTGAAGGTTGCTATGACCTCCAGAGTCCACTAGGTATACCAGTATGTTTCGCAGAAACATGACTGAAATGTACTGCAAGTATAATCATTGCATTGCATCTCATAATATATACAAATGTCCACTTGTAGTAAGCAGTTATTGTTAATTGTTGACAAACTGTTTTTCGGAGTCTGATGGTTGTATAATAGTTGTGATTATGGACAGCTTTCTGCAAATGCTAGCATAACATTTAAATCCAGGTAAACTGTATCTGGATCTACAAACACAGTTTGGCATTTTGGTTGTATTAACAAGATTCAACTACTAGTGGTTTTAAGCAGAAAACAGATTAATTTCTTGACAAACTTTCTTTCTAACAGGAATATGTCAAATGGATATATGGCTGTGTTTTGGCAAGAAAGGAAAAAAAAGAAAAAGCACTTTCAAAAATACTTTTGTGAGAAAAACCGTTTCGCCAGGGATTCATTCCAGGGATTGAGTGGCACGAAAGACATTGTGCATTGCATTACATTAGATGACATTGTTATGTACTGTCAAAGTTCTGTTCAGCCATTCAAGATAAAAATACAATTCAGTTTTCAGCTTAATTTAGTTTACTGATTTAACAGTGACTATCAAGAAAATGTCTGTACAAGACAAGCTGCTACATTATATATACAGAAATATATATCAATTCAATCAAGTCAATAAAACATAGAGCATTTCCACCAATTACAGAAATTCATTTTCTTTGGGTATCAGAAGACAATCCAGACAAAAATACAATACATTTTTGGAGATAAGTCTTTGAGGTTTGAAGTTCTCCTTGCAATCTCTTCAATCTTTAAGTTCATTCACAGAGACTTCTCTATGATACTCAAAGTACGACTCTGGCGGGTCTATTCCATGATCTTAAAACTACTTCCTGTCAGACTAAACATGTTGGTACTTTACACCTAAGTCTTCTAAAGTTAAAAGTAGTTTTGGACTTAACTGTATATAATAATAATCTGATTTTTTTTTTACATTTTTGTTTCTCCAGCTGCCTTACATAAATAGCCACAAAGTTTTTATTCTCTTTGAAACTCAATGAAAAAGCCTTTTAGCACAGTACTGTTCATTTTGACTCCTTAGAGCATTTCATGTATATCTGGACTTATGTTTCCTTGTGTTCACTGCACCGGGAGAGCATAGGAGTCTGTGAACTGCACTCTGCTGGATAGAGTCAGGTCTGGTGCCAAGGCTTCTATGACTTGCAGATCAACAGAATTTGTGATAACACACCAATCCAGACCGGCAATCATAATATAATTTACATTGCACAGCTGCCACTTCACCAGGCGTTATGTTACACCGCTTTCAAAAATCTAAATTTGTCAGGGTCATAAAAACATGCAAACCTCTATATCAACCCTGTATCTATTTCAGAATTTATGAAGTCATCTTATGTTTCCATAAAATTTTATTTTTAATAAGCGAAAATAGGTGCCCCTCAACAAACAAGGTTGGGAGTCTGATGAAAACAAGTATTAGAGAGAGCTCGAGACACACTGGGTAGCATTCTTACATCAAAAGGTTATTATTATGATGTCAGCAAATGCTGATGGAATAAATTGTTCATTTTTCTTCCAGCTCAAAACAATGATTAAGAGAAATCAGTGACTCTGGTGTGGACAATCTGAGTTTCTGAGGCAGTTAAAAGGTAAAATTCAACACTTCTAACCGCAGAGAGTAAGATGCATTTCATCTTACATCAGGCTCAAAGTTAAGAAGAAAGAATGACTCCTCAATACAAAATGGATTTCATTCACTGCAATTTTTTCCCCATGACATTCAGAGATGTTAATTTGCTTTATTTGCTCTGCATTGTGTAAAACATCGCAGTAGAAAGTGGTGAATATGTGATCCCCTCCAACATTTAACCTTCTGACACGTCACGCTTTAAATGACATAAATAGATGGGGGTGCCGTGGTGGCTGAGGGGTTAGCGCGACCCACATTCAGAGGCAACGCGGCTGTCGCGGGTTCGACTCCCGGACTTGACAACGTTTCCCGCATGTCTTCTCCCTACTTCTTCCCCCTTTTCCTGTCAGCCTACTTTGAAAAAGGGACACTAGAACCCACAAAAAGACCCGTTGCGGGGTGATAAAAAACAAATAGAAAAAAAAAAAAGACATAAATAGATGACTTGACTTGTGGCCGTCTCGATATCAACATTCTGGCGAGGGGTGATAGGGAAGAATGCAGTCAGACGGCAGAGCAGATTGCTTTATTGAGGGTTTGACAAAGAAAATGGCAGATTTTTTGGGAGTGTGCAAGTGCAAATAAATGGGTAAGTACCATAACTAATGGAACTTCAAACTTGAAAGAGCAACAGAACCCCTCCTCCTGTTTTTCACTCAGCTTTAAAAATGTAATTTAGAAATATTTAAAATGACACAGAAACAAATTGAATACATTTTTTTGCTTTAATTTTTTTTTTTTACCAGTTACTATGACAAGTAACAAGATGAAGAATAATTGCATGAAAACAACAAAAATACAGAGCATGCTATGCTTCTTACAGTGACAAAGTAAACATAGCGTATGTACCATGTACTGCGTAAAAACACATGTATTAAAGGATGTTTATTATCCCAGGAATGCATTAAAACATTCAGTCTGGCTGAGAGGCAGATAACCCTTTGCCTCAGGACCATAGCATAGCTTGGAATTTATGCGCGTCGACATAATGGATAACATGCATCGCAAAAACGACTCAGACTTTCAGTAAGTCTTAGATTAGAAGGATCTTATATCAACCAATCAATAAAGTAAGTTGACTGTAGACTGGAATCAAAGTAAGCTTCACTGTGCATTTGACACGTTGTGTTAGTGTAATAAACAAAAATATGAAATAGTCTTTGGTTCTTACAATATGAAACAATCTGACACAAAATGAATGCAATTAAAACTGTTTTTAACAAACAGAATTTTTCAACATGGATCAAAAGTAATCCTTAATTACCTTTGTCAACAATTGCAAAATTACAAGACATAGTAAAGTAATAAAACCAATCACATTTCTAATTGAAGACAATAGGCAGTGGTAGTTGTTGCATGAACGCCACCTTGGGTGAGCACAGCCACTGATAGTTGGTCTGTATCAGTTGCTTTCTTGGGCTTTGATCTGTTGGAAGTTTCACTCTAGACTGATAGATATTAAAGTTAGGCATCTTTGTTTAGGCATCTACCCTCATAGTCGTGCATCTATTTCAGAATGGATCACACTTCGCTTCTTTAACCTATCCTCAAGCAAATCCTCACCTTCCTTATCAGTTGTACGAGGTTATCTCTAAAAATGCAATCCTACCGGCCAACAATGTAAGGTCTTTATGACATCAGGCTGCTGTCACTGACAGAAATCTGACCTTTGAACCACAGATAAAGATTCTTATATAAGTCCACTTTTTCAGATGTAAGAAAAAATAAAGCAAAAGCCTACTTGAAGGTTTCATCTTAAAGGTCAGGAAGCACTCATTGTGTTTTTTATGCAGTCACTTGGGCAAAAATGTTTGCTGTTGTCTCAAGAATGTAGCCAAGCTGTTCTCAAAGTTCATTCATCAAAGTTAAGGTATATTATTGCGACACAACTACATCCTTATTATCATCCAGATTATATTTCCATCATCTAAAAGAAATTACTGGATTTAACCCACACAATTCAAAACTTGCACATGTACCAAAAGTGTGCTCCCCTTACGCAAGCGAGCTCTACTAAATGTTCCGCTATTAGACATTTGGGGTTGTTGCTCAAATGGATTGTGGCTAAAAGCTGGAAGACCAAATGACCATCCATGACTACCCTCTGAGCAAACCCTTCCAAAAGTTCACTAAGGCTATGTTTTTATTTGTCTTTAGCGATGAATTTAAAAACACAGCAGCAGGAAGAAGATTGGAAAGATTTTCTCGAGTCATTTCATCGCAAAGGAAATGAATAAACTCAAGCAGAGTTTTCCACATAGCTGCAAATTTGATCTTATAAATAGAAGTTGAGCTGGAAATAATTTGAACTGTTTTCAAAAATTTAGTACGGATGATTTAGTCAGACCACTGGAATGACTCACAATGATTTGATAGAGAAAAGCTACTGGCCTAAGACAAAATACTGATGTAAAATTAAAGCTAGATTCTTTCGTAAAGGCAACATGACAATTTAAGTTGTATAAAACCCCCACTGGAGGACAGAATGCTCCCTAAAGATGTTTCACATTGGTCTATCTCATTTGTAAGTCTAACATGCATTTCAACCAAATTGGATGATACAGATATAATTTGATGGACCTTCATTAACACTAGGTGGTGGTTTGAATGAACCTGAGAATTGGCAATGAAATGACATCAGATGGGGGGTTAATTTTTGCTTGAGAAATTTGTGGAAGACAAAACATTTTCTGAGAAAGTTGTAAAAATGATGTGATTTGCGGTGAAGTTCTGATCTTAAAAGTCTGACAGAGCAAGGTTGTTTGTTTTATTAATAAATTAAAGGTATATTTACCTTTAATTCCCTGACAAACTGCCTTTGTCAGGGAATATTGTAAGCTTTTTCTTTAGGTGGAATATTGTTAGATGAAAGAGGAGATTTGAGTCCATCAGCATAACAGCAATTACCGAGATAGATCAAAAGCTCCCTTGTGGCCATCCATCCATCTGTCCATCCGACCATCCATCCATATTCTCTAAAACGTAAAAAAAAAAAAAAACACTTAAAATTGTAGCAAAGCCTAGGCACATGACCTGAGAGACACATCACCCTTCACCTAACTCAGTGCATGACAAGTTTTTGACTTGTGTTTTTAATGAGAAATAATTAGGAAGAAAATGTTTCATCCTTTGTACCCTTAATATACTTAGGATTATTAAAGGCTGTGACTTCTAAAAATGACACAAATGTCTTTGTTACTGTCAGTAATACATTTCATAAAGACAGCAATGGATTGGTTATTTGGAGAATTGCTTATGTGTAGAAATATCTGCAGGTAGGTGACTACAGAGCCAATTCAGCAATAAACTGTCAGAAGAATATATTTACTGTTTCGGTCTCAGCAGTAGTGAGACATTTGTATGGAATAAATTTCAGAAAAACAGCACTGTAAATTGTTAGTGTCATAATGTGCTGTATACATTGTGGTGTCTTTGTATTTTGGTAATTCATCCTTTCTAAAGATGCACCATGACTTCGCCTCAGATACAATCTGTGTTGCTACACCAAATAGAGAGGTACATTGGGTCTTTTGTTTTCCAACAACTTGTTTATCGTCTCGGTGACTCTGCCTCTTGACCTTTTCCTTGCAGGCTCCCTGGAGGTTTGGACAGGCCTGTCCTCCTTTCAAAGCGCCCTCATGCCCAGGAGATGACACCTACTATGTCTGGGAAACTTCACAGCTTGGCCCACTCATGTTACAACATACCTGTGAGCACAGACTTGTTGTTTAGTTTATATAAACTAACTGATGTTGCTCTGACACATATGTACAGGATGTTGTTGGTGTTTCACTTTGTACTCAGTAAGATTTGTTCACATACTTTCTGCATTAAGAAACTAAAAGATTGAAGGGTAATTATAAAGCTAGTCAAAGGCCCTTGTACTTCACACATGTATTATATGTAGATTACATGCTGATTTACTTTAACTTAATAATTTAAATTTTATTTATTTATTTTGTTCTCAGTTTAAGTTTTTATTAGTTAGTTAAAAGACTTTGAGTAGCAACGTGCTTTCATAGAGTAGCTGTGGTCCCAGCTATCATATGAGAGCTGAGGGCAAACTGTAGCTCATGCTACACTAAAAAAGAACTATCATGATTTAACCAATTCATTTGGTTCATCTAACACTTTGCCTGCATTTTATCTGCATAGGTTTAATGCATATTTCTGAATACTAATTATTTAACAGCTAAAATGAACTTAAATAATTGGTTTTGTTTTTTATTAGTTTTTTGGGTTATATTCCGTGAGTCTTTTCATAATCTGTTCTTTTCTCTGCTTTTATTCAGGATGTTGCTACATTAGGTGATTCTATTATTTTTTTGATTGGTTAATTAATTCCTGCACTCTGTTTCTTGTATATTTGTGGTTGTTAGGCCTTTTCCTGTTGTTTTCTAGATCCTTGGAGTCGAAGTTAATCTCCTTCTGGGTTAACAGTCTCTCTCCTTCAGTTTTTCTGCTTTCTCTCTGCTAAGGTTTTTCCAACTTTCCCCTAACTAGTTAATTTGGTTCTTTGTCAATTTCCACCCATATCTCAGTATTTAAGCTACTGAGTTTTTGATTTTCTTCGCTGTATTCATCCATTTCTATGCTTTTTCACACACCATAGTTCTTGTAGGACTGTATAATTATATCGATTCTACGATATTTATAGATTTTTTCCACCCTCGGAAGGTATCGATTTTTCTTCCGCGAATATTTGTCTATACATTAAACCAAAGGGGTCCATAGGCTTATACCGTCTTTTTAACATGTCTGGTTTGTGACGGCGTAGCAGCAAGACTCCGCCTCCCCCAATCTCACTTTCAACTTGTGCTTAAAGTGCACATTATAAACTACCCACCAGTTTTTAAATTGTGTTAATAGGCCAAGTAAAACCAGAGTTATGCTAAAATAAGTAGGCCTAGACCATATTTTTCTGACTGTCAGAGAAATGTCAAAAACCGACGTTTCCGGTAATGTGAAAGGGAATGAGCTTCCAAACGTAAAAAACGAAACACAACATTAGATTCCTTTGTTTTCAGAAATCTCAAATCTTCAATAAATTATGATGGACTGTATTTTGTTGCTAAGAAATGAAGTAAAGTTGCGCAAGTAACGTGAAGGAGAAGCAGAACGGAGTAGCGGCAAAAGCAGTGAGCTCACGAAATGAATGCAAAGTTTAAATATCGGACTTGTGGCATCCACTTCGTAATTTGTTTTTAACTTAGTGCTTTCTGTTCTGTATATAAAAGATTACCTGAACAATGAACACGCAGCAGGCAGTGGCACCCAGCTTTGAGCTGGAAAACGAAAAGGGGAAACCCGCAGCCGCAGTCTAGGCGCAGTGAGGATTGCCATAATGACGATGGCAGATCGATCATTCTTATTAGCAACTGACAAAGAGCATCAGAGACTGAGAGTACGATGAGATCCTGGCAGCTACTCAGAGATCCAAGCAGGGGAATGGTGGCGCTGCGCAGCTGCAGAGTCGATCACTATGGGGTGAGGCAGAGCCACTCCCCCAGCAGCTAGTAGTAAACAGCTTACAGTCACGGCTAACTCCTGGAGCCAAGGTAGAAAAGCCTTTTCCCTATAGTCCAAAAGACTTTTTTTTACTCCAAAATGCAGCCACAGTATGTCCAAAAGAAAAACATAAGTGCAGTCATTTGCATATTGAGAGTCTATAGAGGCTGACAATCTCCTTACTCAGCTCCCAGATCACTGTTGAAACTTTGAGTTTTATGTCAAATCCACATTAATTAAATGACAGAAACTAATTTTCTCACTGCATCTTTGATTCATTTTGTCCAGCTGTAGACTGTTAGACTCTGTCCAATCAGAGGCAGGTATTGTATAGTTGGTGCTTCTAATCAGTTTTCAGTTAATTAAATCCAAGTCTATGGAACACAAAATGTCACTAAAATCACTCTGTCCTTCTAAAAGCTTTCAGAAAATCGTAAAAGTGCATCGAATTGCATCATTTGCCAAATATCGCGATACATATCGCACCATGATCAGAATATTGTATATCGTATCGTATTGTGAGATTATTGTATCGCTACACCCCTAAGTTCTTTTTTTGTTTACAATGTGCAAAGACCTGTAAGTTTTCTTTTAATGAGACTTTCTAAAAGGCTTTTTTAAAGCAGATGTCTGCACCTTATCTTTGCCTCAACCAAACACATTATGACAAATGTATGCCAGCAAAGTAGCATCTTAACCATTTTTCCGGCAGGGCAAAGATGTATCTGTCACTGGTGAAGACTGCCTCATGGGTAATTCATGGTTGCTATTATTGTCTTGGCAAGAGAAGTCAGAGCAGACCATGTTGGGAAAAAAGTTTGGCCATGCATTTTGGATGGTTGTGCACTTTTTCCATGCACACCTTACAAAACTTGCCAAACAGAAAAAGCAGCAGGACTGAGTTTTTACAGGCATACACATTGTTGAATTTACACAGAAAGTTGATATTAATAGTAAAAACTGTTGCTAAAGGTAAAAGTCAGAGGGTCAAGGTGTACTTACAGTTGGATGAGGAAAAAGCTTAGTTTCTTCTTCTGCTACCAATTGATGAATGCAAGCAAATTTCCTCTGCAGAGCCATCTGGTGTTTAAAATGAGGGCTGCAGTAAGCAATGTGCCTGAAGCAGTCACATGCAAATCACGTTTGTAGCACATTTTAGCACAACAAGCCAGTTAAAAGTGTTTTCCATGATAACACCATAATGCAGTACTTAATTATGTTTGGAACAGCAAAAAAGCAGCAACAATTACATTTGATCAAATAGCTACCATAATAAAGAGTAATCACCATTAAATATTGTAATGACGACTGGAATTAATCAGTGATCCAGGGATAACTAATCAAAGCCAAATCTAAACAGGTGGGTTTTTAGCCTTAATTTCAATAAACTTGGTGTTTCAGTGTCTTTGTAGTTTATGTAAGTTTGTTTCAGATTTGTGGAGCCTAAAAACTGAATGCTGCTTATCCATGTTGTCTAATTCTGGGAATGCAGAGTTGAAATGGTTAGGTAAGATTTATTACCCCCCTAAAAAACGCATTTGTTGTTCAGCAACTACCAAACACCAATGACAAATGGGCTAAATAGATGGTTAAAGTTAAAATTATTTTAATAGCTAAAATTTACTACTCTCCAGAATTTCTTTTTGCAGTGCATAAAGTAAAGACATTCAGAGATATATCACTTACAAAGTGCAGATCTTGGAGAACGTGTATAAATCTGCGCTCTCTTGTGAAGACACTAACGGGAGTCGTGGTGTGGGTGGAGCTGCAGGTTCAGTCGCGCTGTACCAGCTCTCACTCAGTTGAGAGGATGCCAGCAGTGGGGAAACCATCGCTTGGATGAAGAAAGCTGAAATGGACCTAAGTGCACATTCAGTTTCTTCTTTTCTTGAATACACCACAGAGGAACTCCAATATCATTTTCAGAAAATGTGATTTGATTTTTGTTTTCTGAACAAGCATTTTTTGGGGGGAAGTGTTGGTCTGTGTGTATGGTTCTCTTACTTCAAACATAGCATGGAGTGACAATGATGTTTTCATGAGAAAACTTATACTAAACTTCTCTTTATGGAGAAAAATGACTGACTCTAACTTCAGGAATAAAAGCAACTATGGGCTGTATTTTGAAACGTTCAACGTGTCCGCTCTGGAGCACGTCTTTCTCGACGACAACATCACGAAATGCGGTAACTTCACCATGGACCCGCAGGCCGTCGGCACCGGGATCTTCCTCGCCGTTTTCATTCTGGTGGCCATCGTCGGGAATATTTTGGTCATCCTGTCCGTAGTGTGCAACAAACACTTGCAGAACATCACAAACTTCTTCATCGTCAACTTGGCAATGGCAGACCTGCTGCTGAGCATCATCGTGCTGCCCTTCTCCGCATCCCTAGAAGTGCTGGGATGCTGGGTGTTCGGCCGGGTTTTCTGCAACATCTGGGCAGCTGTGGATGTGCTCTGCTGCACCGCCTCCATCCTAAGCCTCTGCATCATCTCCATAGACCGGTACATCGGAGTAAAATACTGCCTGAAATACCCGAGCATTATGACCGAGAGGAGGGCAGTTGTTATTCTGGTGCTTGTCTGGGTGTCCTCCACGGTGATCTCCGTGGGTCCCCTCCTGGGATGGAAGGAACCTCCGCCCGAGCATGAGACCGTGTGCGGGATCACAGAGGAGCCGGGTTACGCGCTCTTCTCCTCTCTCTTTTCCTTTTACCTCCCGCTCATGGTCATCCTGATCATGTATTTTCAGGTGTACATAGTGGCCCGCAGGACCACCAAGAGTCTGGAAGCGGGAGTCAAAAGGGAGAGAAACAAGACCGCAGAAGTTGTGCTGCGGATCCACTGCCGCAGCGTGCTGGAGGACGCGCGCTCTGCCAGCTCCAAGAACAGTAAGACTCATCCGTTCAGAAGTTCCCTGTCTGTGCGGCTCATGAAGTTCTCCCGGGAGAAAAAGGCTGCCAAAACTCTGGCCATCGTGGTTGGAATGTTCATCCTCTGCTGGCTGCCTTTCTTCTTCTTTCTGCCGTTAGGTATGTTGAAGATTTATTATTGCTTCTTAAACTCATTTTATCCAGCAGCTCTTCGATTATTGAAGCCTTCCAAGCTATACGTGTTGTGTTACTCCAGACTCCTAATTCTTTGCAGAGGTGTTTAAACATGTTCTATATCAAGTCTCAACAACAAACTGCAGTGCGGTTTCAGGACTGTGTAAGGTAGACACACACATTGTTTCCATTTGCCTCCCAGCCCTCCAAAAAATCTGTAAACTGTGTAATGCATGATTTTCTGCTCTGCCCAGAGTAGAAACACTTTTTGCATCAATTACAGCTTTACTCTGATAGACAGGACTTTTTTCCCCACTACTTCTTGAAAAATACCATATGGTTAGTTTGATTAGATTAGATGAAAATAGTCTGTGAACCAAAGTTTTTAAGTCTTCTTTTAATTTTTAGTAATTTGTCCATATTTTCATTCAAGCAGGAAAATAAGGACCTCTTATTTTGAGACCTCTACCCCAGTCTCAAACATTTTGCTGCCTCTGACAAGTTTTATACCAGTATTATTATTTACTTAGCTTCCTGCATCTTTCCATCAACACTGACTACCTTGCCTGTCCCCTAGCATGACGCTGCCACCATTATGCCACACCTTGGTAATGGCATGTCCAAGACAATGTGCAGTATTCTTCCATCAATAATTCTCTCCTTGCGCAGCTTGCTCCGTGTCTTGTTAGATTTGTATTGTACTCTTTGCATTTTTAGATGATAGATATTAAAACAATCCTCTGAAAAATCTTGAAATGATCTTTTATAAACAAATTTTTTTAAAAACTTTTCCACACCTTTCTCCCTAACATGTCAGTTATGTTTCTTGGTGTTTGTGATTCTTTGTTCACTAAGTCATTTATGGAACAGCTGTCTTTAAGGCTAAATTACACAAAGACTGACTAATTTTGCTGATTTGATAGCTTCTGAAGAAATTTGTTTGTGAGTAGTTTTATTTAGGAGTATCACATTAAAGGGGCCTGGACACAAACAGACATACCACTTTTCAGATTTTAAGTTTTTAAAACATCTTTAAACCATGAATAATTTTCTTTCCATTTCACAATTATTAGTTTTTTTGTGTTGGTCTTTCGCACAAAATCTCACTACAATACACTGAAGTTCATAATTTAAATGTGACTAAATCTGAAAAAGGGTTTGAATACAAACAAAGCACTGTAAAGGTGAATACTATTTGCCGATGAGATCAGATATTTCTCATATTAACTATGGATGTTCACTGTTAATAATTGATGTATTTGTATTTGTAATCATTTAGAGTGATTAAGTATTTTCTACCACTTATAGTACCATAATTAATCAGTGAGTAACTCTAAATTAACCACAGAAACATGTAAGGTAAGGTCTCTGGTAAAATAAAAGCAGGCAAAAAAGGTATCTCTAGTGCCTCCAGAAAGTTTATTTTGGGGGAGCACTAAAAACCCTGAAATAGGCCACAAAAAAATTTACATTATTTTCATTAAAATCAAGCATTTATCGTAATTACAAATGGAGCAGCAAATACATGACTCTTGCAACATTTGATCGCTAAATTCATTGCTTCTTCTTTAAGACTTTTTTTTTTTTTAACATAAAACCAGTTTAAAAATATTAAGGGTATATAAAGTAGTTTCACAATGACGTTGTCAAATATTTGGAGGTAACAAATTGGGTGGAAAGAGTCACTTAAAAGTGGTTTGAGCTGAACAACAAGAATAATCAGGTTCCCTGTCTATCTGTCCTAAAACAAGAACAGAACTGAACTGTTGAGACTCTAAGCAATTTAAAAGTGGTCAAACAAGCAGCCTATACATACATACATCATAATTCATGTCCATAATTATTCCGAGTATGTAGAATTTATGAGAAGACTAATATAACTGGCTTGAAAGAGAAGCCAATAGACTGGCCTTCTTCAGTAATGAAACTAAATGCTTCTAAGGCCAAAGAGCTGCAACAGCCATGTTAATAATATTTATAGAGGGTTAGTTTCATATATTTAAAGGCAGAAAAGTTATGGAAAACTCCTCATATTAAATGCCACTTTCTGCTTTTAAAACAGGGTTCTTAAACAGTCTTGGAAAGTTTGGTGAAACATGAATATCATGAATCACAGCTACATTCCCTTCCAGTTTGAGTTTTATATACTTGATTGTTTTTCATCATTTTTATTAGAATTATTTGCTAATATTTGTCTACCCTTTAGCATTTTTTAAAATTGGGAACATTATTAGCATTTTCTGAAGATAAATCTGGTGTTGCCTTCAGAATAATAATAATAATAATTAAAAAAAGCAGATGGGGAAAAAAGCAACTATTCATTGATCTATTGATTTTTTCATGTTATTTTTTTCAGTTTTGCTTGCTAAAAACTAATTTCCTAATGTTGATTGTACAAATACTTTTGACCACTGCAGAGGTAGTAGACACATGCAGCACAAATGATCAAATTATTCTTGAACTAAAACCCTGCTTACTGACGGTTTTCCTTCATATTTTGTGTACGTGCGCATGCGTGTGTGCGTGTCTGGGGGGGGAGAGGGGGGGGTGCACGTGGGTACATGTGCGTGCGCGTTTGTACTTGTACTTGTGCTATGCAACACATAGCGGACCACTTTCACAATATGTAGCAACAAAGGGAGGTCATTTGTGGAAAGTGGAGAGAGGAAAGTGCTTGGGTTTGGCATAAATACAGTCACTATGGAAGTCAAAACAAAGTCCTCAGTTTGCATAGAAGTATAAGTATGTGTGTGTACAACTGGTGCAACTATCAACATTTTCTGTGAGAGTAAAATGTTTTCTTTGATTTTCCTATAATTTTCAAATGAAATCTTTGTAGAAACCTTTGAAGTAGTTTGAAATGTCTCTCTTCAGTGCTACAAGAATGACATTTAGGAAGTGTGATAGCACACTGGCAGAGTAACAATCTGTCGCCTATCATTGCAAAAGGCTGAAAACATGCCTCTGAAAGGAATCAAACTGAAGTTTGATCAATGTGTTTGATTGATTGTAAAAGCTATTTTGAACAATTCCCAAGCATCCCATCAAGTCTTTTGATATCTCACTCTATTCTTACTTTAGAGCTGTTCAGCAAAAGCAGGAAATTATGCAAAAACAGAAGCTGCTGCCACTGATTACATAATTTATTAAGTAGAAGAGAAAATGGCAAGTATATATCTATGCAAAGTGTTATAGAGATTATTATTTCTTGTGATTATAGATGTGTAAACACATAAATGAGCATTGTTACAATTCCCACAGCAACCAAACACTCTAGTTTTTAATAACAGGACTTAAATGAATAATCCATTTGTCTTATGAAGCACATTTAAGTTCTCAAACACTAAATTTGTGATAAAAATCAAATAAGTTTAATATAATCTTTGTTGTTCAAATAGCTGATTCCTTATGAGCCTTAATAACTTCTAATAGGCTTTATTAATCAGGAATAGGAGTGTTTATTTTGCAGTTAGTTTGTAAAGCATAAAACCCTTCGAGCTGAAATGAAATGAACTCTTCAAGCTGCTGCCAGTCTTTGCTAGGATTCTCTTGCAAAAGAAATTTTAAATATCAGTCGGATTTTCTTGGTGAAGTAAGGGTAAATACATTTTTTTAAAAATCAGTCTTTGTTAAAACCATCTGTTCAGCAGATCTTTTGCCACAGACGTTGTTCAGTGCAGGGTGGTACGCCGACTTCCTCTCAGGATTTATTTCAAAACATAACATCCCCACAGGGATTAATGACATATCACCTTATCCCTCTCTCTGTGGGCCGACTGACTAAATGACTGATTGATGATTATGGAGGATCTTGCTTGCACAGACTCAGACAGACACACTGATTTTGGTCGATTGAGGAGATAATCATTAATGACTAACCTTTTACAGAGAGACAGAGGTGTAATTTTAGCACTCTGGGCCAACAGGGTCTTCTGTCTGCGATGATGCAAATGAAGTCGTAACAGTCTGTCTCATCTTTAAATCATACAGGTTAGCTCTGATAATACTTATCTTTAAAATGTAAGTGCTTTAGACAAAGAGTTACTAAAAAATACAGAGAAAGATATATTTTTAAAAATCATGTTTGTCTTTAAAAAAAGCTATCATTTGAAAGACTATGCATCCTGACAAATTAAATTGTAATACTTCACCAAAATATTGACAATTTTTGTGATTTAATATAAAAAAATATAATCATTAAAAATATCCTATCATTAAATAGGATTTTTGCACAGCCTCACATGATGCAAACCCCAGAGCTTGTAAAACAGTTTGCTTTATAAAATGTAATGCTTTTCAGACTCGAGTACCTGTGGGATTGTAACCTCTAGAAACAGTTACTGTATATGTACAGTAAATGTTTGTACAGCGGTTGTGCTTCATGATGTCTTCTAAACATTCTAAAAAAGAAACAACACAAAATGCTACCTCCTTCCTTGAATTGTTTATGATCTTATTTACAGGATTCCTATCTTGTACAAAACAAGATGTTCAACAACATGAGCTTTACCACTGGGCTCACTTGTGACAGACAATTTGCTTATAGTATACCAGACAAGGCCAGTTCACACCCACACACACACACACCCACACTGTAATTTCCACTGTCTTACAGGAAGGAGAATGACCAGAGGAGAAAAATGCTTGAAAATAAGAAATACATTAATGAAAATAAAAAGTAAGCATAAATATTAAAGAAATATTTAAAATTAAATAAAAAATTGCTAAAAAGCTAAAAACAAGTCAATAACAAAGGTGAATCAATCTTTAGTGTTTGTGTGAAAACTGGAGAGAGAATTCATCATGTTCTGAGTTTGATTTAAAGAAGTCAGAGGTTTCTACAAGTTGCTCCAGAACTCACTATCAAAGAACAAACAAACAAATAAACAAAAAAAAAACCCCACTAAATGCTGCCTCCCTTTGTTTAGTACGGAGCCCTTTAGATGGGGATTTTTTTTGTGTGTTCCCTCGCAATAAGTTTTGCGTTCCCTTGCAATATGCTTACTGCAATATTTGCTGGTCTATTTTGCATACAGTCACAAATGTCAATTTAAAATTTAAAATATCTACACATATAAAGCACCTCAGTGAAAATGTGTTTATTCTGAACTCTTTGGTGTAAGAAATTTATTGAAAACCATTTTGTTCACTGCATGTTTCTGTCTGTTTGTGTAAGGTTGAGATGGAACTGCACATGAAAACGACCCTTTAAACCATTCAAACCACCAACACAGAAGAGACACAATCAAAACTGTCAGATGACCTGTGATAAAAATTCAGTAATAGTCCAAATAGTTTGAAAGTATTTTTTTCTTTCTTTCCTACTTATGGAAAGTTTCTGTTTATATCATAGGTTTGTGGTGCCTTTCTATCCTAAAGAAAAACACATAAAACTTCAGATATTTCACAACAAGATATTAAGATAAATGGAAAAACCTTAAGGAAAGCTTATATAGTAGCAGAAAGTACAATGGCCACCGTAGGAAAGGCTTACAGTATTCAATTATGCTGGATGAACTGATTAGTACATTATTGCGAGAGAACGCAAAACCTATTGCGTTACCTCGCAAAAGTTTTGGAAGGTAACCTAAAAGAAAAAAAATTCCCTATGTCCCCTAGAGGGCTCCGTAGTTTAGTCATATATATTTTAGTAAACAGATAAACAAATCTGTAAAAGTCAAACACAACATATTTTGGTACTTAATAGACTTTTAGTGAACTTCAGCATTATTTGGTGTAACTCTACTACCAGAGGGCAGCAAAGTACTTACAATAGTGGCATTGAGTTGAACAGTGGCACTAAGTAGACATGCCACCTTGGCTCTGTGCTTGAGGAGAATTCTTGACAATGCACTAGTCTACACATTTCTTACAGCATGCTGACTTTCTGTGTGCAGATGTGACAGATGAGAACTTTAAAAAAAATTAAAAGTCTTAACTTGGACTGTTTGATAACAGAAACCTTGGAAGTGGGCCCAAGAATAAATCACTCATCGTTTTATTTCAGTGCAATAACAGTTATCACCTAAAAAAAAACAAATTAAATACAATTTCTCACCTGCCGCTGAGACGTACTACCAGTGCTGCGCCATCTGTTAGGAGCAACTTGATCACTGAGACACCGTTGCTGTATGAGAGTCATTATGATTGACATTAACTCTGAACAACTGACATTTTACACTCTCCCAATATCACCACACTTTAGACTGGAATATATGAAATATTGTTTCCATCCTTCCACTACACAAATATGTAAATACACAATTTTTCTCTCAATTACCTCTACAATAAACAAAAAATACACATTTTCACACATTGATACAGCTGCAGTTGTCAAAATTGTAATGAAATTAGTTCATGTTAAGTGAAATCTAACTTTTGATTTATGATTCCTGGCATTTTCCCAAGGTTTACATGTGTTTTTGTGATCCTTGTGAGAAGTTTAAGCCTGGAACAGCGTTAGACCAGTCAGTTTAACATAGATAAAATATCTATAATAAATCTGAGTCTTCGGTCTTAACACGACTCTGGTGTAAATAAGGTTTATGTGTAGCCTCAATGTTGAACTCAGATCTGTAGATTAAGTGGCATTATATATTTTTTTCAATTTACTTTTATTATTAAGGCTTCATCTTCCCCCAGAACCATGGCTTTTCTGACATGTCTTGTTCCTTCAAAACAACAAACCCCCTGCAATGCATTGATACATGAAGCGCCCATGTCTCTAAGCTAAAACTGATCTAAATACAGTAACTACTAATATATAGAGCTCTAGAAAAAATGAAAAGCCCACTGCATTGAACCCCATTGAAAACCTCCTGGTTATTCCACCAAATATTGATTTCTGAACTCTTCCTGAGTTAAAACATTAGTATTGTTGTTTCTAAATGAATATGAACTTGTTTTCTTTGCATTATTTGAGGTCTGAAAGCACTGCGTCTTTTTCGTGATTTCGACCGTTTCTCATTTTCTGCAACTAACTACAAGATTTTTGCTTGAAATTTCAGAGGCATCTTGTCATAGTTCATAGAATAAAATAACAATGTTCATTTTAATCAGACATTTACATATAAAAAGTAAAATCAGAGAAACTGATCATTTCAAGGGGTCTCTTATTTTTTTCCAGAGGTGTTTATATGTAGAAACTTTACATTTGCAAGTATTCAGTCCTTAGAAGTTAAAAATATTCTGATTTGTTGCAGTGTGGTAATATAAACCGCTCTGTAGTTCAGTAGCATTCTTCATTTACTATATATTTGTAGTCAGTAAGGTAAAGATAGTGGCATGTATTCGCTGAATTCAATCAAAGTACCTGGCGATGACTTGGGACCAAGATTTGAAGGGTTAAATAAAAAAACAATAAAACATGTGCCTCAAATTTTACATTTGAAAGAGATAACTCCCAAAGCGTTGCACCAAAGAGCTGTTAAGGATTATCTCTGCTCACATAAAAAGAGTCATCACAAAAACGTTCCTGAGAATCATGACAGATCTTCAGACTCCTGGGTGTGATTCAGTATTTCACCCAAAGTGCTCAAGTTTTGCTTGCACTCATAGTTTGCCTTAAAAGGTAAATCTGTGTATGTACTGAAACACCAAAGTAAGATAGGATTCAAAAAGGGCAGTCGCCTTGCAGACATAAAAAAAAGTAAACAAGTTGACAGGCAGTAAACAAGCAAAGTCGGGGGAAAAAAAGATCAACCTGTTGTCATGGTGCTTGGCCTTGCGTCAGAGTGGTGAATCATGTGCTGTCTGCCTTGAAGGTGATGTCATTTTACTAAGAAAAATCTGCGTTAAAAAACATCCCTCAATATCTCTATTCATATTAGGTGAGCAGATCTGACTTGGTGAATATTTCTTGTCAAAGTTGAAAGAGAGATATAAATAACACTCCTGTAAAAAAACCCCCTCCTCTAGTAGGCTGTATTTTATGGTTCAGTAGATGACACATTCATATGCATTTGATGGTACACAGTGTGTTGTCTGTAGATGATATCAGAACAGCATGAGACCATCACTATGAAAATTACATAGAAGGCATTTCCACGTAAGACAATTGAACTTCTCGGTTTGACATTAGCATGCTGCCAGGCAGCCACTGTGTCACTGTTCAGTTCTGTGTGACATAAAACCTAGACTGGAGGGTTGTCAGGATAGGTGGGAGAACAGTAAGCAATCACAAACAAAACATTCAAGAAAATACAGTATTTTATAGAAAAAACAGATTTTAGAAAGAAACAACACAGTTTTGTTTTGTGCTGTGCTCAAGGTGTTGTTGAGCTCAACATTTTAAATACTTCCTTGTACAGCACAAATTATTTACAGCATCTTTGGGTTTTTTTTTTTTTTTAGAAAGAAACTGCACTCTTTTACTTTTAAAAAAGACAAAAGAGTGGAGTGTACAGAATGCTACAAACATCAACAACCCATTTGTAAGAAAGCTTTTTAAATTTTTTTTAATGTTTTAGTTTAATTGCAAGTAAGCATGAAAAAAGTACCAAACCTTTTATTTCCGGACTACAGGGAGCCCCAAACTACAACCTCATAACACTCTGAAAATATGGTGACCCAAAATAGTGCACAGTCACTTACGGTCAAGAAAGTGTTACAGTAATATCAAAGTGCCTTGCAAAAATATTTAAAAATATATATTTTTGTAATCTATTTTGTTGATAGAACAATGTAAAGTGATACATTTTTTTGCAGTGAAAAAAAAAATGACACAAAATAATTACAAATAAATGTCTGAAAAGTGTGGTGTGCATTTGAATTCAAAGTCATTGCCTTGTATCTTGGTAACTACAGCATTTTGCAGATTTTACTAGACTTTTCCATTTAATCCTAAGGAGTTCCACTTCAGACAAATTGCATGGATAAGCATCTGTATATTTTGGACTTGGATGTTGGCCTATATTTTAACAAGGCAATGTAACACAATATGTTTTTTGTCAGTAAATTCTTAAAATAGTTAACTTGTATTTTTACCCATGCATTGTTCCATCAAATCTGAACATATTCACTGTCCTGCTCAAAAGAAACAATCCCTCAGCTTAATGTAGATATCCCCTTGTTTTATTGTGGGGATGGTGTGTTTACTGTGACATGCAGTGTTAACTTTTCTTCCTACTTTGCTGCATCCCCTAAATATTTTTCAACAATGGGTATCTTTTCAACCCCCTTCCAAAAATAAGTTTCAGAGGATGGCCATGTTTTGGCAAGTTTACATTTGTGCCATGCTCTTAACATTTTAAGATGCTGCACCACAAAGTACTCAATGAAATGTTCAAACTTGGGATGTTCGTAACTTGATTGAAATTTCTCCACAATTTTCTCCTTGAGCTTTCAGCTGTGTTTATTGGTCTTCATATTGCTTGCTCACTAACATTCTCTAACACAGCGGCTCCCAACTCTGGTCCTCAAGGACACAGCCATGCAATCATTTGAACTGACATATCTAAAACATGTAGGACATGGGGGACTGAGGGCCAGCGTTGAGAACCACAGCTCTCACAAATCTCTGAAGCTTTCACAGAACACAGCACCAGTTCACAACAAATGTGGCACTTTACAAAAAAATTTTTTTTCAATGCTATCACACATGCATTCCAATTGATCCTAGAGATCAAATATTAATAATGTTGACGATCTTTCACAGCTTCACTCCTTTTCTGGGTTCCCTGTCTGCCCACTTTCCGATACTCAGTTACAGCTCTCCTAGAAAAGCCTTTCTTTCCTCAGAGATTTTGCACAACCAAAAGATATGATTCAGCCTGCAGTATAACCCAGTCCATGTTTCATCTAACATATTTTCTGTCCACAATGGACGCTGCCCTAAAAAGAAACCTGGATCATCCACTGCATATGCACTTTCCCACACCGTTAACAAACTACTTGCTGTTTTGCATCCTGAGTATCTGAGTGATTTCTGCATGAGGGTCAGGAAGCTTGCAAGGGCATGAGAGCTAAGCATGCCATTACTCCAAAGTTATGTAGGAAAACTTAAAAGGATCTGTCTTTCACTTCACCCTGGCTCCAATGAAATGGATAAAAACCCACAAGTGGGGTAACATTTTTGATTGATTGACTACTTTATTTTGAGCTTTTAAAGATATACGTCATGCCTACTGTGCATGGGGATTTAATCCTAAGTTTCATGTCGGGATACCTCATTGAATTTCCACATGTATTTTAATTTGAGTACATTTCATAAAAGTATTTTTCGCACAATAAGTACTTTTCAACAAGAAAGATTGATAAAAGAAGCTACACAGCAAAATAATTTTCACTCTAACATAAATTTAACGTGATTTAAATAAAGGAAATACTACAATTTAGATTAACAAAGGGATATATTACGGGAACATTCAAGTTTTTATGTATTTCCTGTTAGTTTGGTCCTCTTGGTTTAATTCAAACACCAAAAACTCACAAAACAAATTGTATGCTCATTTTATGCTGCTACAGGGCCAAGTAGAAGCATAGAATCCCTGTATTAGTTTAATGAAATTTGATTTAAGATTATAAATGTAAAAGGGATTTTCTCCTCCAGTTAACAACCATCTGCTACTTTGTGTTGGTTTTTTACCAAACTCCCAAGAAATATATCGACATTTGTGACAAATGTAAAGACACTTTGTGGGTGGGAATGCTTTTAAAAGACGCTTCAGGGAAAAAAAAAGTAAGAATTCTCTTACTGTGCAAAGATTTTGCTACAAAATTCATATTTCTTTTTGTCTCCATCTGTTTTTCAGGTTCTTTTTTCCCAGCACTAAAACCATCGGAATCTGTGTTTAAGTTTATCTTTTGGCTGGGATACTTCAACAGCTGCATCAACCCAGTGATCTACCCCTGCTCCAGCAAAGAGTTCCAGCGGGCGTTCACTCGGCTCCTCAGATGCCAATGTCACCAAAAGAGGAGGGTTCTGCGCCGCTTCTATGACCAGAGGTGGAGAACAGCTATGAAGGGAATGACCAGGGATCACATGAGGGACTACGCTGCTGGCTATCCAATGCATGAATCTTGTGGAAGGTCATTGATACACAAGAGGAAACATTGCTCCCTGGGGTTAAAGAAATTGAGCCTGTTTTCACCCCTGCAAAAGTCCTCCTTCCAGTTCAAAGAAAAAGTGAACGATCTCTCCAATAAAATCAAAGGAGGAACAGGAAAAGGCACTCCACCTGCCCTGGGCGAGACTGAAACAGTGGAAACAGTCTCTATGGGGATTTACAATTCCTGTGAGCAGAGCAGTTTTCAGTTCTACGATTTGGCAGAGTGTTACGGCCTTAAAGAGACTGACATTTAGAGAGTCTATGAGGACACTTTTAGCTATTTTCAAAGGACCATGCTGCTTCTTCTCTCCAGACACTGTGATGGAGCATACTTCTATGGTCAGAAAATGCAAAGAACGGCAAAACTAAGAGCAATGACTTGACACCAGCACAAACTGGACTTAACCTTTGTTTCATTGCAAGTCGTGTTTATGTACATGATGTGGATAAAAAGTACAGTTTTGATTCCCTGGATTTATATTTAGTCATTTTAACACACGTTCATGTTCCTCAGCCCATAACGTGGGTTAGTCTGTGTTGATGTATTCTGTTAAATTATATTTCTGACAGCCTCCTTCTGTTCAATTATTAGGCAACTCATGATGTGTAAAATGCAACTGTGACATCTATGATTAAAAAAAAAATAGGAAGAACAAAAATCTTCTAGCTGCTTGGAGAAAGTGCAAGCATAAAAGTCAAAAGTGCAATTTTTATTGTTGATTCAAACTTTGGAGTGTAATACATCAGAAATATTATATTCCTTCTGTAATGTTTGTAAAGTTTATCTTCTGTTGCATTTGTAGGGCAATCCGATACAAATATGTACATCAAAATGTAATTTGCCCTGCCAAGTGATCGCAAATGTGAAATAAATGTGCTTCTTTGTGTTTTGTAATGTAATGTTTTTGTCAGACATAAAGCAAAATAAAAATGGGAGAAAAAATATTTGAGAAATTTTTTTTTGGAGAAAAATACTTTTATGCTTGACAAAAGAACACACTGATTAATAAATCCGCTGCATTTAGAAAATGTCATTGTTTGATTTGGACCTTTTTCTCTACAAGACCATTCATATATTTTTTTTTGATTCAAGGTTATGCTTAGTATGTTCTATAGATTATTCTTAAAAGCAACAAATTAAATGTACAATCTCTACACACTTTATATGGCTGTGCAAAACTAATGTAGTTGGAGTTGATATCTGTTCAACAGGTTGCTGTTTTGTTCTAAACTAAAGAGCTATTTCACCTTTTTAATGAGAATCTTTGTTACACTTGTGTAAACAACAAATCTCAGCACAGAAATAAAACAATGGTTAGTGAGAATTAAGAATAGTCATCAAATGTAAAAATAAAACGTTCATATTTGGTTTCTAGGGGCTTTCCATAAACAAGCGGGGTTAGGAACCATGGAAAGAAGGACTGTGTCAGCTGGCACTTTTTGCGAGAACTTCCACTGTGTTTATCTGTGTGCAACCACTGCATCCTTTATCAATTTACTTAACAACTTTCCAACAAGATTTGTATTCATAAAACTTTTTAGAGGGGTTTTAGAGAACACAGTAAGGAGTATGTGGCCTTTACTCAGCCAACAAGTTTGCTGGACCTCCATCTGATGGGATCTGATGACATCTGTTGGTAGCAGACCCCACTACTACACAATCCAGATTGCCGGTATTTGCTCAAAATTCAAAGACAAAGACAGAGGATAGAGAAGGGTAAGAAAAACTAGACACAGCCAGATTCAGGATATATTTTTTTAGAAGTTCCTCTTATATTTACTCTCTCATTCCTGAAAGAAAAAAAGAAAACGAGAAAGAAAAAACTTTTCAAAGCTTTTTACCAACTCATGTTAGAAAAGTCATCCACAGCCATATGTTGATTCCACTTTCACAGCTTGCAGTTACATGACGCATCAGAGGCAGCCAAAGTGACAGCCTGCCCAGACTCCTAATTGTGAACTGACAGCTTTGATCCTGTTTTAACGATATGATTCTGAGTAAGGCTCTGTGTTAATAAACAGACTGCAGCTGGTGGCTGACTATTTTGAGGACTAATTTGCAGTGCAATCTGGGCACTCAGTATCTAGGATTAAGCTACGATTTACATTAGGAGGCATTATGCAGAAGAACACAGACCTTCAAGTTATGTTTTTGAAAGCCAATTTTTTTTCACTGACTACCTTACTGTATGCAGTAATAGACATAAAGTGAATTATGCTTTCAACATTTAGAAGCTGTTAGCAGATGTACATGTAGCATCACACAAGACCACATTCTTGTTTTGGATAGCTTGAAATTAATTAGACAGGCTTTTTTAATCAATCAATCAATCAATCAAGTTTATTTGTACAGCAACAAGGCAGTTCAAAGTGTTTACATCATGAAAACATAAAAATATCATAAACACATCATACAGTCACCACTTATGAAACCAGTAACCGACATTGCATTTTGTCAAGTGCCATCTTTAAAATCATCAATAAACATCAAAAATAATGTTCCATTAATTACTATTAATTTTAGTCAGTATGTTTAGAACGTACATGTATCTTGTGTATTAATTTAAAACATTTGAAAGAGAAACAAAAGCTGTCCTTGTAACACAATAAATAAATTAACAAAAAGATAAATTAAGACTTTTTCTTTTTTTACAACACACTCTGAGTTGCTCTTTAAGTTCTAATGTGAGGCTGACTGCATAGGGTAACTAGAAGCTGTGCGTCCGGCTATTTTTTTACAGGTTTGTTTGATATATCTAGATAATTACTTCGTTATCATTATAAAGAATTTGTTATTACATAGTCATATGTAGTTTATGCTTCAAAAATCAGCTTTATATCTTCTGTTCACCTTAATCCTTTAGGAAAATCAGGTTTCAAGCCAGTTAATGCTTGTTTATACCCTCAAATAGCTTTCTGTTGATCCATAGGTGAAGGGTTCAGCATGGTGTAAATAAGCACGCCATGCTTATAAACTACAAAACCAACAATACATTGTTTGTTTTCACAGAATAATATGTAATTTTTATGAAAAATCTTAATCCTGGCCAAAAACAAACTGAACTGTATTTTCCATTTAAATTCATACCAGTACCATTAACTGCTCACTGCTGCAAATTAAAATAGAACAGAACAGAATAGAAACTTTATTATCTTAAATTGGATTTAGTAAAACGTGACACTGTTCATTTACATTAGTCTATAAACAAAAGATAAAATACGCAAACCTTTTCCAAACATAGCAGAACAATATTAAAAGCATTTACATTTCATATCAGACAAAATAAAAAAAATTTCACCATAAACATTCTCTGCAGCTTATGGCAGTGTGGTCACTGTCATTGCGCAATGTGTGCAATGGTAAGCATGACCAACTGAAACTTTTCATAAGAGAAACACTAAAGCTTTTAACTGTTCACATTTAGAAAGAAAACATGACAGTTTGAAACCTGTTCTTTGAAAGGTTTGTTTATGAGACTAATTGTTTTCAGTGGAAGCACTTTAATTAAAGTTTAATTAAAAATTTTAAGGGTTAGGTAGCATCTACCTAGTGGTGGAGATAGACATTTCTTATAGGGGTGGCCAGGCTGGGACTGCTGCCCTCTCAGGGGTCTGACTAGTGTACTGGAGTTTAATTTAATATTATCACCCAAAAGTCTTGCTCTTACTTGAGGTTTTTATAAGTACATGAAACATATACGGATACCTTAATTTCACAATGACTCTCTACATTAGTTTTTCTCTTTCTTAGAATGCGACAACTCCATTCCAGACGATATTTCAGGTAAACACACCTTGCAGCTGAGAAACATGAGGAACGCTCTACGAAAACAGCGATTGAAAAATCCATACAGGAAGGGATTTAAAGATGAGTTTATATATCCCAACCAGAGAAAAACATCCCAAACGACCCCTTCGGTGGTGTACTCAATGAACGGATCCACAATGTTGACAGTGAAGAAAGGCATCCAGAAGATAAGGAAAACTCCCATTATGATACCTAAAGTTTTTGCGGCCTTTCCTTCCCTCTTCATAGTATTGCGGTGTCTTTTTTTCTTGCTTGAGTCTTTGCCCACTCCAGCAGCCATTTGGCTTTCCATGGCACTAATCTGCTTGGCCTGTCGCTTTGCAGCTTTGAAGATCTTCCAATATGCCACAAGCATAATAGCCATAGGCAAGTAAAAGGCTACCAAAGAGGCCATGACAGCATAAACACGGCTGACCAAGAACACACACAAGTCTGAAGGAATAAAGATGTCAACATCAGCAACATGAAGATCTAGCATTATGGGGCCAAATGAAATGAGCATAGGAACAGTCCAACAAATAGCAATGAGGAGAGCTACATGACTGTTGGACATCTTTAGGGAGTAAACCAGGGGATTGCAGACTGCGTAATACCGATCAAAGGCAATGCAGCTGAGATGGAATATAGAGGCAGTACACAGCATGACATCTAGGCTGGAGTGAAGCCTACAAAAAAGAGACCCAAAGTACCAACATCCCTCCACAGTTCGAATCATGCTAAAAGGCATCACTAGCAGCCCAACAAGGCAGTCAGCCACTGCAAGGGACAGAACAAAAGAATTTGTTGGCGACTGTAGCTGTTTAAAGTAGGAAATAGACAAGACAACCAAGAAGTTTCCCACAACAGTGCAGCCTGTGCCAACTGAGAGGAAGGCATACAGGAAAATCCGTGAGATCTGGCTCCTCAGTGTGGCGCATGATGGTAGTTCAATATGAAGAGAAGCATTATCATTTCCAGGCCATGCCAGGCTGCTGTTCTCCATGGTCTGCTCAAGCCTGTCAAAGCACACATTCAGTTGTGAATACAGAAACACATGAAAAATACCTTCAAAGAATTTTTATTTTACATTAGCCAAAATATGGGCTTTGGCCTCATATTGACATAAACTCCATAAAGAATCTATGTAGTACTGTGAAGAGGAAGATGAAAAAGAACAGAGCCAACAAGGCAGATGAGCTGAAGGCCAATATTAAAGCAACCTGGGCTTCCTAATACCTCTGCAGAGCCTTATAATGTAACGCCCCACTGATGCAGTAATACCTGCAAAAAGACCTCTGGCCAAGTATTCGGTGCAAATGTACTGTACTAAGACATACTGATCTGATACTGAATAAAAAAAACTCCTTTTTATTAGTTTTATGTAATATTTGAGTATTCGGACAAAATAAATTTTGGTTTTTCAGTTGGTGGAAAGAGCTCGGACTTTATCATTTACTGACATTGTGTATATAGAGTTGTCCTCTGACCCTGATCTCTGTGTGAATACACGATTTTTTTCAGGTCTATGTGAACTTTAACTATATCTCTTAATGCTGAATCCTATTGACATATCTGCATGAATGACACAGTCACAGTTCAATGCATAAATAGCATTGCTTTTTTAATCATAAAGTTCTCTACCTAATGTGGTTCAAGTAATTTACAGTTATTAAACAAAGCATTATTGTTTTTCTTCCCTTGCAAATTGCTTTGCAAAACATATACTGTAAGTGCCTAAGATATTTTAAAAAGATAATATTTGACTAAACATTTTGTTATTTGCTTCTGGCAATTAAAAATATATCTAAATAGTTGACAATATCTATTTTTATTTCTTGGCTACATTAATACCTGTTGTGGATTATTGTAGAAACAGCTTGTGGATGATGCTGACAGAAACAAGAGTAGACCATACAAACATGTTTCAAGTGTCAATTAAAATAGCTATATGCCTCCTCTTAACCAATGGTACTAAGAATAGCAATCACAAGCTAATTTATATATATATACTGTTTGCATTAGGTTGTGATCTAAAGTAACTCACCTAGAAGGAGGAGAGATGATCGTCTGCCCTCACGTCTGTTCCATAGTAAAATGCTCTATCACCCTTTGTTTCATCCAGATGACAGAGATGGGAGAGGTGGGAGGTGGGTTTTGATGAATGCATGCAACAATAACTACCATGACAAAATATACTCTGCCAACAACTCCCTTGCCAAATCAATTCAAATTATTATAGACATGACAAATGAGCGACTTAGAATTTTAAATGCTCTGATGAAACAGTCAGTTATTTGTTGTATGTTGAAAAAACAGTGTAGCATCCAAGCATAACAAAGTTGATTAACAACTTTATTATTAATAAAATAATAAACTTTAACAACTTTATTATTAATAAAGTTGTTAATCATAGGGGAATTTTGAATTTAAACTTAGAAATACAGTTGCTTTTAAGAAAACCAATTCACACAGAAGAGAATAACAATAACAAATGCCATTTTAAATTAACTTTGGGACTTATTCACAAATATTTACAACACAAAATACTTTGATAATTTGCTGTATGTATTGTAAAAGATGGCACTGCCACTGAAAGTAGGACCAAGTACATGAAAACTTTCTATTGTTTTTCGAACAAGTTAATTGTGGTTTACAACGACAATTATTGAATTTTGCCACTTTTCCACTTCCAAATTATTGGGGCCTCCAATAGCAAAGCATAGGAGAACATTGAAATGCCTTGCTTCATTCAATGCCTCCATGCAACGTATGGAAGGCACCTATTACTCTACACCTCAAAATAAATGCTGCTTCCTTTCACCATTAATGCGGTTTGTGCACTCCTATGTATCAAAACAGCTGGATCTAGGCATGCAAGCTAATACTTCTGTTGGCATTTCAAGTAACCATGGCGACGTAATTAGCAAAAAAGAGCCAAATTAAAATCAAAATTCTAACTGTTTACTGTTTTGTGTCAGAGTCAAAATTCTGTCTCCCCCTCTGTGTCTCACTCACACATGACAGTTTTCAGAGAGAATTAATTACCATAGCAACAGAACACTGATGAGGCAGAGATGTAGAGAACTACAGAGATGGCGGAACACTGAGATCCTACAGAGGAGGGCAGAGCTTCCAGTTAGAAATACAGAGAAACCATCTTGGAAGAAAGCTTACTACAGACAAGTACAGTATATATTTTAGAATATATTTATCACTAATGACAAGAAAACAAGAAATTTCATGTTTTTTGAACAATAACAATATTTGTTGGTTGTTAATCTGTTGCTAGATGAGCGCGTTTTCTGGTAACCAAGTGCTACAAAGTAAACATCTGATTTTTACTTATGCAAAATTTACCAACAGTTAATTTCCTCTGTCAAAGCAGATAAGCAGTATTTCAAAAGAGCTTAGGTTTTACAAACAATAATATTACTTCTTAATAATTTGGTGTTAAGAAATTAGGGGGAGGGGGGGGGGGGGGGGGGTTCTGGTGACGAACTGCCACGAAGTATAAATCAGATTTTTACTTTTATGTTGAATGTTTGTTTTAGAATATATTCACCACCAATGACTAGAAAAACATATTTTCACTTTTTTGAAAAATTTACTAACTGCACAATTCTTGTTACGTAGTATAAGTAGTATTTCAAAAGAGCAGCAGAAATCTTCTGTTTTTTGAACAATAACAATATTTGTTGTGAATTTGTTGCTAAGAGATGAGTGTGTTTCTGGTAACCAAGTGCTACGAAGTAAACATCTGATTTTTACTTTTGCAAAATTTACCAACTGTAAATTTATTGTGTCTAAGCAGATAAGCAGTATTTCAAAATAGCTTATGTTTTATAAAAAATAATATCACTTGAAATTAATTTGGTATTAAGAGACAAGCGTTTTTTCTGGTAACGAACTGCCACAAAGTATAAATCAGATTTTTGCTTTTGTGTTGAATGTTTGTTTACATTTACCACCAATGACAAAAAAAAAAAAACATTTTCACTTTTCTGCCAAATTCACCAAATGCACAATTCTTGTTGAGTAGTAGTTTAAGTTAAGTAGTATTTCAAAAGAGCAGAAAAGATCTTATGTTTTGTTGTTAATCTGTTGCTAAGAGATGAGTGTGTTTTCTAGTAACCAAATGAAAAGAAGTAAACATCTGATTTTTACTTATGCAAAATTTACCTTCAGATCTAATAACTTCCTCCAGTATTTCACAGCAAAATCTCAGAATATTTCTAAAACCATAAGCTGGGAAGGTCTTATGGGAATATCTGAAAACAATTCTGAGGTATTTTTTTCATAGGTGCAAATTTTTACACACTACAAAACAGCTCTTGTCATTCTTTTCATGTGCGCCAGGGTTCAATGGACCTAAAACAATCCTATTGAGCTCCTGGGCCTCAGCCAGTGACAACCGCTTTTCAAGTGTGGCAAATATATTCTAATTAAACACAGGGGAATTTTTAATCAGGGCTTGAATAAAAGTCTCAATAGCTAATTTTTTGTATTAACAAACCGGTTATTCATGTGAGTAGAACAAGTGTGCTCTACAGGAAAGGCAGCGTGGTGCATGTGTTCCTGAAATGAGATCATGTTGATTCTAGTGCGTTGTTGAATTTAATAGACAGCAAATAAGGTGACCTACCTCATATGATTACTCATGTCATTATAAATATCCTGTGATGTTTGTAAAAAATAAATGTGTGCACAAAAAAACCATATCAGACACGGAAGCTCATATTACTTCATTTGACCCGGTTTGTCAGTGTCCAACCCTATCCTATCTCAATGACAGGAGATAAACGGTTTTCCTGTAACTATAAGTTGGTTCTCTGTCATTAGCACTTTTAGCAGTGAATGAATAAGGTTGATTGACAGCTCTAAGACCCTCCTCCTGGTTCTGATTGGTTGTTTTTGGTTGGTACGGTGCTTTATTTTAGACAGCAATAGTTGCTCATGGAGGAGGTGGAGGAGATTATCTGTCTTATAGCAAACTATCACAACATGGTGACAGCTTTAACAACTATGAAAAAAAGCATATTTTTTATTAAAGTTATATTCTGCACCTTGAACAAAATGAAACAAAATTGTTTGCTTTTGATGGGTCCAATGGATTCCATCTCTTTCCATCCCTTCTTAGAGATAAACAGAAACTTTCCGTAAGAAGGAAAGAAAGGAAAAAATACATCCAAACTATTTGGACTGTTTCTGAGTTATTTTCAAGGGGTAATGAAGTCATCTGACAGTTTTGATTGTGTCTTTTTGTGTTGGTAGTCTGAATGATTAATAAAGGACCGTTTTCATGTGCCGTTACATTTCAATCTTACACAGACATAAACATAAACAGTGAATAAATCGATTTTCAATCAGTTTATTGCACAGAAGAGTTAAGAATATAAAAACATGTCTTCACTGAGACTCTTTAAATGTGTATATATTTGAAATTTTAAACTGGCATTTGTGACTGTATACAGAATAGATCAGGGTGTATTTGCTTATTGCAAGGGAATGCAAAGTTTTGCAAGGTAACGCAAAAAAAAAAAAAAAATCCCCATGTCTCTGTAGTACAGCACCAGCTTTTTGTGGTTGGAAAATAAAAAAGGCAACCAATAAAAATTGGTTTGAATAAAGCCAATTTATTTAATCAAGATCAAAAAACATAATATGCAGTTATAAGATGCTCAGAATTTAATAAAGTTTAAAGCTTAACTTAAGTTTAACTATTCTTACAGACGTTATATCTAACTTGAAAAAATCGGTGCAAAAATATCCATTATGTTTGGCAGAAGGCAGCCCTCTGCTGGTATGTCCAACCTACTACATACTGGTATGGTGACTAGGAATCCAGCCTTTTTGTTCATGAATACTGAAATTCTTTAGATAGGGCAAAACAAATTGTGCACAATTATGCAATTTCAATTGCCTAATCAGTCATGATTACTGTTTCAATCAATCAATCAATCAATCAATCAATCAATCAATCAATCATCTATTGTCAATATCTACTTGTCCTTTTAGGTATCGTGTTTCTTGTTTCCTGCGTAACGTTGTAAAGGTAGCTCAATTCACTTTAACTTCACTCTTCTGAAAATTATAATTAAATTTTGCCTTCATCAGACCTTAGGACAAGGTAGTCCTTGTCTTTTTTTCACAACTTCAATTCCAAACTGTTTTTTGGCTTTTTTGTTTTGCTTTTAAAGTAATTCCTTTCAGAGTGGGCTTTCAGTCCATATTGGTACATTGCTCGTTACAGTGCTGATAATAGTAAAGGACACTCTGCAGAAAGCATCTTAAAGCCTTTTGCTTTTGGTCTTTGGTTGATGTGCTAATTTTGAATCAAAACGTGCATCTCTGGAGCACAGCACTCATCACCTAAGGTAGTTGGTCATTGCAGCTGTGTTTACACTGGAATAAAACAGTTTGGCCAAATAAATGGAGAAAATTAAAATATCTAAGCATTTTATCAAGGGATGGATTCATTGAGGAATTTCACAATTCTCCCTTAGAGTTCTGCTTGTCTCCACAGATAATTCAAATTTAATTCAAATCGTCTTAATCAAAAACTTACCATGGACCTTACATCATCATCTCCCCTTGTTCAAATGGTTTAAAGGAAAAGCAACCTTAATGAATATGAAGTACTTAATATGAAGTAAAGCAAATTATATAAAAAATGCGGATTAATCTGGCATGTAAAAACTATAAATTATCTGGATTATCTTACAAGACTTAAAGGGGGAAATATTTTCAACATTACACTGCGTCAAAAAAGCAATGTATTTTTATTAGTATGTATTATTCTGTTTTCAACTATTTGTAACAAATTTGATCAAAAATATAAACTTTATAATAGTTAAATTCTCATAAGTCTGTAAAAAAGCCATGCATACAGTACTCAGTTGCAATGCCATTGTAAATCTAAAACAAAGTAAAATAAAATAATCCCAACATAGGTCTTTAAAGATAACGTTTTATTACATTTTTGATCCATAGTAGAATTAATCTTTTGCATTTTGTAAACATACATAAAATATTCAACAGGAATCATTAACAGTTACTTATTTATTACTTATCACAGATAATTGTCAGGACATTACAGTCTACTATCAAACAACTTATACAATACAGTACTTTAAATTACATAATCTTCATAATAAGCTCATAATAAGTTGTATAATGCTCTTCTCACAGCATTATACAACATACCACACTGACCACATTGAGATTCTTTGGGGGCAATATGGATTTAAATTAAAAAAAAATGTATTATGCTGACTCATGAATTACATTTATCAAAACCTATACCACCCATGATAATTTAGACATTTGTATTTTTACATAAAAGCTATTACTGAATAAAATCAAAGAAATATGTATTTCAAAAACAAAAAAAATACATAAGTTGATTAGTAAATTAAATAGGACATGCCAATTTGCTTTCTCAATCTTTGACCCACAGGACACATCTTTTTACCACATATGGTAAATTTCACAGTGTGCATGTGTTACGTCAAACTTAAATATTACGGCATGCCTGCTTGCATCAAATGACAATGCATATGCTTCGAGTACTATGAGTTGATCAGCATCTGTGCCACAGCCAGCATGATTAGCGAAAAGAAAGTCAAACTTCCCATTGTGGGTTGAGGAGGACCGCCCGATGCTGTTGATTTAAAAATATTAAAAACAGAATTAAATATATTAGTGAGAAACTTCTTTAGAATTGTATTACAAATTCCACATATGACTTGAAAGAATGCATGTGTGTGAAATTGTGTTTAACTTTTTTATTGCTAATATTTTTGTTTAGCATTACACTTTGTAATTTTAATGTTAACTCTTTATTGTACTTCAATGTCTGCATCTCTTGTAACTTACCTAAAACCAGGCTGCCATTTATATAACCCAGTGTCGAATTAAGAAGCTCCCTTTCCAGCAGTGGCAAAGCATTGTTTAAATTAGGAACAACAGAGGTGCTTCTGAACACTAGAGTCAGGTTGGAAATCACAGATCCACTCCTTAAGTAGAACAAACAAACAAAAAAATCTAATTATAGCACCTTAAAAAGCAACCAAATGACAAAACATCAATAAAATATAGACAGTGACAGTAATACAGTCTTACTTGAAGGAATTGACGCGTGAGCGACTGTAACCACTGAAGAGGCCAAGGCAAATTCTGTTAATCTGAAAGAAAATGAAAATGTTAAATTCGCACTGGCACCAAGTAGCACCCAGTAAATGCGCTACTTTTGCAGTAATATTTGTTCCCCTTATATTCTAGCATTTTCTTAAAAGACCTTTAAATACATCCTAATTTATTTAATTTTGGCAGTCTTACTACACAAAGGGGTTATAATGTAAAGTTAAATTACCTCCTTAACCACAGCTGAAGCCAGTTGGAGAAATGCTGTTGAAGTGTTGTCGGCCAATTCTGAGTTAAAATCTCTGTTGAGACCAAATTTCATGAAAAGAAATCCCTCAGTAGCAGCTGGAGGATCTGTGGGTGCTGCAGTTGTAGTTGTGGTTGGGGCTGCTGTAGTTCCTGCTTTTACAGTAGAAATTGTAAAATTAGTAACAGTTATTCATTGACAAGGCAAATTTACAGTAACCTAGATGAAGCCAAAGGGCGTTACAAGCAAAATATAAATGCAGGAATAGATTTACACAATTAACAATACGTAACATAATTGTGGCAATTAAATTTTACAAATAAACAAATGGGATAGCTCTCATTGTTGTTTCATAAAAAAAAATAAAATAAGGGGCACAAAAATGTTTTGGCTATAAAAGAGAATGAAATATCTTGTGTAGACTCAATGGATTAACATGCTACTGGTTTTCTATTTAGGAAAGTCATGCTAACTTCTGGTGAAGTTTCTCTTTGTTATTGAGAAGTAATGTGACTGTGAATATAGAGCCTGTGATGCTGATGTCATGGTGACTGTACGGTGGTGAATTAGTGGTGATGGAATTAAATGAGGGAAAATACAATAAATTATCTTACAAGCTTTATACTTGTTGGAAATATTGCATTATTATTATTATTACCACCAAAAAATAAACATCTTTTTAAACTTTAACATTGCATAGATTGCCTTTAGGAACAAGCCAAGTATCTGCAGTGCTTTTAATATTTATCTTTCAAGATAACACTCAAAAGAATTTTGTTTTGCTCAATAAGAAAAAAATATCACCTGTTGTCAAAGTTGCATTGGTTGGAGATGGAGTCATGGTGGTTACTGCCGTTGTTGCATTTTCCGGAGCTGAAGTCACATGAGAAACTGCTTGATTAGAAACCATAATCAAGCAAAGTTTCCCTCATATTACATTGCATTCATAATAGTGCGAAGCAATGTGAATGCAACATAGTGCTTGTGATGCTGACGTCATAGAGTCTGTGTGGTGAGCAATTACTGGAGATGAAGTTATTTAGTGAAAGGTACAGTAAAATACATTGCAAACAAACTATTTGTTGGAAAGATACAATTATTATTATTATTATCATAAAAAAACATTTAAGAAATCTTTAAGACTTCAAAGGTTGCAGGAAGGAATAAACCAAGCTTAGTCTCTGTGTTGCTTTTAATAATTTTCTAATATTTCGTGACATAAAAGGACTTTCTTTATTCAATTGGAAAACACCATCAAATGTTGGCAGAGTTGCATTGAGTGAATGTCCAAAAATCACCTCATCTCTCTATTCTAGATGAAGTTATACTATAGGAAAGGGTTGTGTCTTGTAGTTACCTGTTGAATTCACAGTTGGAGAAATAGTCGTTACCGAGACTCCCGCAAAATGACAAAGACCATCAGGGCTTTTGGAATAGTTTTTGGTATAAATTTAACTCCAATTTTTCTTCAGCTATTTTATGTAATAAACAACCAGATGGAAAAATAAACTCTTACTTGTCACAACTACACTTGTTATGTTCAGTGTGTAGTTCAAGCTGGCACTGTTGTTCACCAGAGTCTCTGCAACATCTCGAGTGTCTGGCACAGAGCTCGCATTTGCAAATATCACATCAGATTCAACGATAATTGAACCTCGTCTGCAAAAAGGAAATTGTTATTGCAGTTTTTACTTCTAACAAACATCACAACAACAATACATTATCTGATATTCTGAATGTTTTATTATAAAATTTAAATGTGGGCACAACTGCCCAATGATTAGAGTCACAAAACAGAAGAAAAATGTTTGAAAAGTTTATGATCATCATATAATTTTGTTGGAATTTTATTTCATACATCTTTAAAACCACTTCCTGACCAACACCGATATTTACCTGAAAGCCCTGATCAGAACTCGCAGAAAAGCCCTGAATCTCTTCCTATAGATGTCATTCAGCTGATAAATTGAAAAATAGAAAAAGAAGTAAGTCAGTGGAGATAGTTGATATTCACAAAAAATGTTTAGTTAACAAGTCTACTTCATTTACACATGCTGGTTTTGTCATTGTATATTAATTTAGTTTCATTCAAGATATACCTCAATTATGAGACTACAAAAAATCAGTTATGCTTACTCGATTAGTTAGTGTTGTTGAGAGACTGACAAACTCTACAGATCCAGGCGTTTCCAGGCCCACGATAAAAGTTTCTACTAGTGCAAATGTCATCTGGAGCTTTGAATCTGCTGGCACTGGAGTTGTCGCTGGAGTAACTGGTTGTGTTGTTGATATTGAAAAGATGACATTATTATTATGATTATTATTATTGTTGTTATTATAACCATCATAAATAAACAACTTTAAAAACTTTAACATTTCACAGTTTGCCTGTGGAGAATGGTAAAAATATCTGCAGTACTTTTAAAATTTATCTTCTAATTTAATACTTGCTTTCTTCAATTAGAAAAGAATATCACCTGTTGTCAAAGTCGTTGGAGGTGGGGTCACGGAGGTCACTGGTGTCGTTGCATTGGTTGGAGTTTAGGGTTAGGGTTAGGGTTAGAATTGTATTAGAAATTCCACATATGACTTGCAAGAATGCATGTGTGTGAAATTGTGTTTAACATTTTATTGCTAATATTTTTGTTTAGCATTACACTTTGTAATTTTAATGTTAACTCTTTATTGTACTTCAATCTCTGCATCTCTTGTAACTTACCTAAAACCAGGCTGCCATTTATATAACCCAGTGTCGAATTAAGAAGCTCCCTTTCCAGCAGTGGCAAAGCATTGTTTAAATTAGGAACAACAGAGGTGTTTCTGAACACTAGAGTCAGGTTGGAAATCACAGATCCACTCCTTAAGTAGAACAAACAAACAAAAAAATCTAATTATAGCACCTTAAAAAGCAACCAAATGACAAAACATCAATAAAATATAGACAGTGACAATAATACAGTCTTACTTGAAGGAATTGACGCGTGAGCGACTGTAACCACTGAAGAGGCCAAGGCAAATTCTGTTAATCTGAAAGAAAATGAAAATGTTAAATTCGCACTGGCACCAAGTAGCACCCAGTAAATGCGCTACTTTTGCAGTAATATTTGTTCCCCTTATATTCTAGCATTTTCTTAAAAGACCTTTAAATACATCCTAATTTATTACATTTTGGCAGTCTTACTACACAAAGTGGTTATAATGTAAAGTTAAATTACCTCCTTAACCACAGCTGAAGCCAGTTGGAGAAATGCTGTTGAATTGTTGTCGGCCAATTCTGAGTTAAAATGTCTGTTGAGACCAAATTTCATGAAAAGAAATCCCTCAGTAGCAGCTGGAGGATCTGTGGGTGCTGCAGTTGTAGTTGTGGTTGGGGCTGCTGTAGTTCCTGCTTTTACAGTAGAAATTGTAAAATTAGTAACAGTTATTCATTGACAAGGCAAATTTACAGTAACCTAGATGAAGCCAAAGGGCGTTACAAGCAAAATATAAATGCAGGAATAGATTTACACAATTAACAATACGTAACATAATTGTGGCAATTAAATTTTACAAATAAACAAATGGGATAGCTCTCATTGTTGTTTCATAAAAAAAAATAAAATAAGGGGCACAAAAATGTTTTGGCTATAAAAGAGAATGAAATATCTTGTGTAGACTCAATGGATTAACATGCTACTGGTTTTCTATTTAGGAAAGTCATGCTAACTTCTGGTGAAGTTTCTCTTTGTTATTGAGAAGTAATGTGACTGTGAATATAGAGCCTGTGATGCTGATGTCATGGTGACTGTACGGTGGTGAATTAGTGGTGATGGAATTAAATGAGGGAAAATACAATAAATTATCTTACAAGCTTTATACTTGTTGGAAATATTGCATTATTATTATTATTACCACCAAAAAATAAACATCTTTTTAAACTTTAACATTGCATAGATTGCCTTTAGGAACAAGCCAAGTATCTGCAGTGCTTTTAATATTTATCTTTCAAGATAACACTCAAAAGAATTTTGTTTTGCTCAATAAGAAAAAAATATCACCTGTTGTCAAAGTTGCATTGGTTGGAGATGGAGTCATGGTGGTTACTGCCGTTGTTGCATTTTCCGGAGCTGAAGTCACATGAGAAACTGCTTGATTAGAAACCATAATCAAGCAAAGTTTCCCTCATATTACATTGCATTCATAATAGTGCGAAGCAATGTGAATGCAACATAGTGCTTGTGATGCTGACGTCATAGAGTCTGTGTGGTGAGCAATTACTGGAGATGAAGTTATTTAGTGAAAGGTACAGTAAAATACATTGCAAACAAACTATTTGTTGGAAAGATACAATTATTATTATTATTATCATAAAAAAACATTTAAGAAATCTTTAAGACTTCAAAGGTTGCAGGAAGGAATAAACCAAGCTTAGTCTCTGTGTTGCTTTTAATAATTTTCTAATATTTCGTGACATAAAAGGACTTTCTTTATTCAATTGGAAAACACCATCAAATGTTGGCAGAGTTGCATTGAGTGAATGTCCAAAAATCACCTCATCTCTCTATTCTAGATGAAGTTATACTATAGGAAAGGGTTGTGTCTTGTAGTTACCTGTTGAATTCACAGTTGGAGAAATAGTCGTTACCGAGACTCCCGCAAAATGACAAAGACCATCAGGGCTTTTGGAATAGTTTTTGGTATAAATTTAACTCCAATTTTTCTTCAGCTATTTTATGTAATAAACAACCAGATGGAAAAATAAACTCTTACTTGTCACAACTACACTTGTTATGTTCAGTGTGTAGTTCAAGCTGGCACTGTTGTTCACCAGAGTCTCTGCAACATCTCGAGTGTCTGGCACAGAGCTCGCATTTGCAAATATCACATCAGATTCAACGATAATTGAACCTCGTCTGCAAAAAGGAAATTGTTATTGCAGTTTTTACTTCTAACAAACATCACAACAACAATACATTATCTGATATTCTGAATGTTTTATTATAAAATTTAAATGTGGGCACAACTGCCCAATGATTAGAGTCACAAAACAGAAGAAAAATGTTTGAAAAGTTTATGATCATCATATAATTTTGTTGGAATTTTATTTCATACATCTTTAAAACCACTTCCTGACCAACACCGATATTTACCTGAAAGCCCTGATCAGAACTCGCAGAAAAGCCCTGAATCTCTTCCTATAGATGTCATTCAGCTGATAAATTGAAAAATAGAAAAAGAAGTAAGTCAGTGGAGATAGTTGATATTCACAAAAAATGTTTAGTTAACAAGTCTACTTCATTTACACATGCTGGTTTTGTCATTGTATATTAATTTAGTTTCATTCAAGATATACCTCAATTATGAGACTACAAAAAATCAGTTATGCTTACTCGATTAGTTAGTGTTGTTGAGAGACTGACAAACTCTACAGATCCAGGCGTTTCCAGGCCCACGATAAAAGTTTCTACTAGTGCAAATGTCATCTGGAGCTTTGAATCTGCTGGCACTGGAGTTGTCGCTGGAGTAACTGGTTGTGTTGTTGATATTGAAAAGATGACATTATTATTATGATTATTATTATTGTTGTTATTATAACCATCATAAATAAACAACTTTAAAAACTTTAACATTTCACAGTTTGCCTGTGGAGAATGGTAAAAATATCTGCAGTACTTTTAAAATTTATCTTCTAATTTAATACTTGCTTTCTTCAATTAGAAAAGAATATCACCTGTTGTCAAAGTCGTTGGAGGTGGGGTCACGGAGGTCACTGGTGTCGTTGCATTGGTTGGAGTTTAGGGTTAGGGTTAGGGTTAGAATTGTATTAGAAATTCCACATATGACTTGCAAGAATGCATGTGTGTGAAATTGTGTTTAACATTTTATTGCTAATATTTTTGTTTAGCATTACACTTTGTAATTTTAATGTTAACTCTTTATTGTACTTCAATCTCTGCATCTCTTGTAACTTACCTAAAACCAGGCTGCCATTTATATAACCCAGTGTCGAATTAAGAAGCTCCCTTTCCAGCAGTGGCAAAGCATTGTTTAAATTAGGAACAACAGAGGTGTTTCTGAACACTAGAGTCAGGTTGGAAATCACAGATCCACTCCTTAAGTAGAACAAACAAACAAAAAAATCTAATTATAGCACCTTAAAAAGCAACCAAATGACAAAACATCAATAAAATATAGACAGTGACAATAATACAGTCTTACTTGAAGGAATTGACGCGTGAGCGACTGTAACCACTGAAGAGGCCAAGGCAAATTCTGTTAATCTGAAAGAAAATGAAAATGTTAAATTCGCACTGGCACCAAGTAGCACCCAGTAAATGCGCTACTTTTGCAGTAATATTTGTTCCCCTTATATTCTAGCATTTTCTTAAAAGACCTTTAAATACATCCTAATTTATTACATTTTGGCAGTCTTACTACACAAAGTGGTTATAATGTAAAGTTAAATTACCTCCTTAACCACAGCTGAAGCCAGTTGGAGAAATGCTGTTGAATTGTTGTCGGCCAATTCTGAGTTAAAATGTCTGTTGAGACCAAATTTCATGAAAAGAAATCCCTCAGTAGCAGCTGGAGGATCTGTGGGTGCTGCAGTTGTAGTTGTGGTTGCTGTAGTTCCTGCTTTTACAGTAGAAATTGTAAAATTAGTAACAGTTATTCATTGACACGGCAAATTTACAGTAACCTAGATGAAGCCAAAGGGCGTTACAAGCAAAATATAAATGCAGGAATAAATTTACACAATTAACAATACGTAACATAATTGTGGCAATTAAATTTTACAAATAAACAAATGGGATAGCTCTCATTGTTGTTTCATAAAAAAAAATAAAATAAGGGGCACAAAAATGTTTTGGCTATAAAAGAGAATGAATTATCTTGTGTAGACTCAATGGATTAACATGCTACTGGTTTTCTATTTAGGAAAGTCATGCTAACTTCTGGTGAAGTTTCTCTTTGTTATTGAGAAGTAATGTGACTGTGAATATAGAGCCTGTGATGCTGATGTCATGGTGACTGTACGGTGGTGAATTAGTGGTGATGGAATTAAATGAGGGAAAATACAATAAATTATCTTACAAGCTTTATACTTGTTGGAAATATTGCATTATTATTATTATTACCACCAAAAAATAAACATCTTTTTAAACTTTAACATTGCATAGGTTGCCTTTAGGAACAAGCCAAGTATCTGCAGTGCTTTTAATATTTATCTTTCAAGATAACACTCAAAAGAATTTTGTTTTGCTCAATAAGAAAAAAATATCACCTGTTGTCAAAGTTGCATTGGTTGGAGATGGAGTCATGGTGGTTACTGCCGTTGTTGCATTTTCTGGAGCTGAAGTCACATGAGAAACTGCTTGATTAGAAACCATAATCAAGCAAAGTTTCCCTCATATTACATTGCCTTCATAATAGTGCGAAGTAATGTGAATGCAATATAGTGCTTGTGATGATGACGTCATAGAGTCTGTGTGGTGAGCAATTACTGGAGATGAAGTTATTTAGTGAAAGGTACAGTAAAATACCTTGCAAACAAACTATTTGTTGGAAAGATACTATTATTATTATTATTATTATTACTATTATTATTATTATAAAAAACATTTAAGAAATCTAAAACTTCAGAGGTTGCAGGAAGGAATAAACCAAGCTTAGCCTCTGTGGTATGTTTAATAATAATCTAATATTTCATGACATAAAAGGACTTTCTTTATTCAATTGGAAAACACCATCAACTGTTGGCAGAGTTGCATTGAGTGAATTTACAAAAATCACCTCATCTCTCTTTTTTAGATGATTCCACATATGACTTGAAAGAATGCATGTGTGTGAAATTGTGTTTAACTTTTTTATTGCTAATATTTTTGTTTAGCATTACACTTTGTAATTTTAATGTTAACTCTTTATTGTACTTCAATCTCTGCATCTCTTGTAACTTACCTAAAACCAGGCTGCCATTTATATAACCCAGTGTCGAATTAAGAAGCTCCCTTTCCAGCAGTGGCAAAGCATTGTTTAAATTAGGAACAACAGAGGTGTTTCTGAACACTAGAGTCAGGTTGGAAATCACAGATCCACTCCTTAAGTAGAACAAACAAACAAAAAAATCTAATTATAGCACCTTAAAAAGCAACCAAATGACAAAACATCAATAAAATATAGATAGTGACAGTAATACAGTCTTACTTGAAGGAATTGACGCGTGAGCGACTGTAACCACTGAAGAGGCCAAGGCAAATTCTGTTAATCTGAAAGAAAATGAAAATGTTAAATTCGCACTGGCACCAAGTAGCACCCAGTAAATGCGCTACTTTTGCAGTAATATTTGTTCCCCTTATATTCTAGCATTTTCTTAAAAGACCTTTAAATACATCCTAATTTATTACATTTTGGCAGTCTTACTACACAAAGTGGTTATAATGTAAAGTTAAATTACCTCCTTAACCACAGCTGAAGCCAGTTGGAGAAATGCTGTTGAATTGTTGTCGGCCAATTCTGAGTTAAAATCTCTGTTGAGACCAAATTTCATGAAAAGAAATCCCTCAGTAGCAGCTGGAGGATCTGTGGGTGCTGCAGTTGTAGTTGTGGTTGGGGCTGCTGTAGTTCCTGCTTTTACAGTAGAAATTGTAAAATTAGTAACAGTTATTCATTGACACGGCAAATTTACAGTAACCTAGATGAAGCCAAAGGGCGTTACAAGCAAAATATAAATGCAGGAATAAATTTACACAATTAACAATACGTAACATAATTGTGGCAATTAAATTTTACAAATAAACAAATGGGATAGCTCTCATTGTTGTTTCATAAAAAAAAATAAAATAAGGGGCACAAAAATGTTTTGGCTATAAAAGAGAATGAATTATCTTGTGTAGACTCAATGGATTAACATGCTACTGGTTTTCTATTTAGGAAAGTCATGCTAACTTCTGGTGAAGTTTCTCTTTGTTATTGAGAAGTAATGTGACTGTGAATATAGAGCCTGTGATGCTGATGTCATGGTGACTGTACGGTGGTGAATTAGTGGTGATGGAATTAAATGAGGGAAAATACAATAAATTATCTTACAAGCTGTATACTTGTTGGAAATATTGCATTATTATTATTATTACCACCAAAAAATAAACATCTTTTTAAACTTTAACATTGCATAGATTGCCTTTAGGAACAAGCCAAGTATCTGCAGTGCTTTTAATATTTATCTTTCAAGATAACACTCAAAAGAATTTTGTTTTGCTCAATAAGAAAAAAATATCACCTGTTGTCAAAGTTGCATTGGTTGGAGATGGAGTCATGGTGGTTACTGCTGTTGTTGCATTTTCTGGAGCTGAAGTCACATGAGAAACTGCTTGATTAGAAACCATAATCAAGCAAAGTTTCCCTCATATTACATTGCCTTCATAATAGTGCGAAGTAATGTGAATGCAACATAGTGCTTGTGATGCTGACGTCATAGAGTCTGTGTGGTGAGCAATTACTGGAGATGAAGTTATTTAGTGAAAGGTACAGTAAAATACCTTGCAAACAAACTATTTGTTGGAAAGATACTATTATTATTATTATTATTATTACTATTATTATTATTATAAAAAACATTTAAGAAATCTAAAACTTCAGAGGTTGCAGGAAGGAATAAACCAAGCTTAGCCTCTGTGGTATGTTTAATAATAATCTAATATTTCATGACATAAAAGGACTTTCTTTATTCAATTGGAAAACACCATCAACTGTTGGCAGAGTTGCATTGAGTGAATTTACAAAAATCACCTCATCTCTCTTTTTTAGATGATTCCACATATGACTTGAAAGAATGCATGTGTGTGAAATTGTGTTTAACTTTTTTATTGCTAATATTTTTGTTTAGCATTACACTTTGTAATTTTAATGTTAACTCTTTATTGTACTTCAATCTCTGCATCTCTTGTAACTTACCTAAAACCAGGCTGCCATTTATATAACCCAGTGTCGAATTAAGAAGCTCCCTTTCCAGCAGTGGCAAAGCATTGTTTAAATTAGGAACAACAGAGGTGTTTCTGAACACTAGAGTCAGGTTGGAAATCACAGATCCACTCCTTAAGTAGAACAAACAAACAAAAAAATCTAATTATAGCACCTTAAAAAGCAACCAAATGACAAAACATCAATAAAATATAGACAGTGACAGTAATACAGTCTTACTTGAAGGAATTGACGCGTGAGCGACTGTAACCACTGAAGAGGCCAAGGCAAATTCTGTTAATCTGAAAGAAAATGAAAATGTTAAATTCGCACTGGCACCAAGTAGCACCCAGTAAATGCGCTACTTTTGCAGTAATATTTGTTCCCCTTATATTCTAGCATTTTCTTAAAAGACCTTTAAATACATCCTAATTTATTACATTTTGGCAGTCTTACTACACAAAGTGGTTATAATGTAAAGTTAAATTACCTCCTTAACCACAGCTGAAGCCAGTTGGAGAAATGCTGTTGAATTGTTGTCGGCCAATTCTGAGTTAAAATCTCTGTTGAGACCAAATTTCATGAAAAGAAATCCCTCAGTAGCAGCTGGAGGATCTGTGGGTGCTGCAGTTGTAGTCGTGGTTGGGGCTGCTGTAGTTCCTGCTTTTACAGTAGAAATTGTAAAATTAGTAACAGTTATTCATTGACACGGCAAATTTACAGTAACCTAGATGAAGCCAAAGGGCGTTACAAGCAAAATATAAATGCAGGAATAAATTTACACAATTAACAATACGTAACATAATTGTGGCAATTAAATTTTACAAATAAACAAATGGGATAGCTCTCATTGTTGTTTCATAAAAAAAAAAATAAAATAAGGGGCACAAAAATGTTTTGGCTATAAAAGAGAATGAATTATCTTGTGTAGACTCAATGGATTAACATGCTACTGGTTTTCTATTTAGGAAAGTCATGCTAACTTCTGGTGAAGTTTCTCTTTGTTATTGAGAAGTAATGTTACTGTGAATATAGAGCCTGTGATGCTGATGTCATGGTGACTGTACGGTGGTGAATTAGTGGTGATGGAATTAAATGAGGGAAAATACAATAAATTATCTTACAAGCTTTATACTTGTTGGAAATATTGCATTATTATTATTATTACCACCAAAAAATAAACATCTTTTTAAACTTTAACATTGCATAGGTTGCCTTTAGGAACAAGCCAAGTATCTGCAGTGCTTTTAATATTTATCTTTCAAGATAACACTCAAAAGAATTTTGTTTTGCTCAATAAGAAAAAAATATCACCTGTTGTCAAAGTTGCATTGGTTGGAGATGGAGTCATGGTGGTTACTGCCGTTGTTGCATTTTCTGGAGCTGAAGTCACATGAGAAACTGCTTGATTAGAAACCATAATCAAGCAAAGTTTCCCTCATATTACATTGCCTTCATAATAGTGCGAAGTAATGTGAATGCAATATAGTGCTTGTGATGATGACGTCATAGAGTCTGTGTGGTGAGCAATTACTGGAGATGAAGTTATTTAGTGAAAGGTACAGTAAAATACCTTGCAAACAAACTATTTGTTGGAAAGATACTATTATTATTATTATTATTATTACTATTATTATTATTATAAAAAACATTTAAGAAATCTAAAACTTCAGAGGTTGCAGGAAGGAATAAACCAAGCTTAGCCTCTGTGGTATGTTTAATAATAATCTAATATTTCATGACATAAAAGGACTTTCTTTATTCAATTGGAAAACACCATCAACTGTTGGCAGAGTTGCATTGAGTGAATTTACAAAAATCACCTCATCTCTCTTTTTTAGATGATTCCACATATGACTTGAAAGAATGCATGTGTGTGAAATTGTGTTTAACTTTTTTATTGCTAATATTTTTGTTTAGCATTACACTTTGTAATTTTAATGTTAACTCTTTATTGTACTTCAATCTCTGCATCTCTTGTAACTTACCTAAAACCAGGCTGCCATTTATATAACCCAGTGTCGAATTAAGAAGCTCCCTTTCCAGCAGTGGCAAAGCATTGTTTAAATTAGGAACAACAGAGGTGTTTCTGAACACTAGAGTCAGGTTGGAAATCACAGATCCACTCCTTAAGTAGAACAAACAAACAAAAAAATCTAATTATAGCACCTTAAAAAGCAACCAAATGACAAAACATCAATAAAATATAGACAGTGACAATAATACAGTCTTACTTGAAGGAATTGACGCGTGAGCGACTGTAACCACTGAAGAGGCCAAGGCAAATTCTGTTAATCTGAAAGAAAATGAAAATGTTAAATTCGCACTGGCACCAAGTAGCACCCAGTAAATGCGCTACTTTTGCAGTAATATTTGTTCCCCTTATATTCTAGCATTTTCTTAAAAGACCTTTAAATACATCCTAATTTATTACATTTTGGCAGTCTTACTACACAAAGTGGTTATAATGTAAAGTTAAATTACCTCCTTAACCACAGCTGAAGCCAGTTGGAGAAATGCTGTTGAATTGTTGTCGGCCAATTCTGAGTTAAAATCTCTGTTGAGACCAAATTTCATGAAAAGAAATCCCTCAGTAGCAGCTGGAGGATCTGTGGGTGCTGCAGTTGTAGTTGTGGTTGGGGCTGCTGTAGTTCCTGCTTTTACAGTAGAAATTGTAAAATTAGTAACAGTTATTCATTGACACGGCAAATTTACAGTAACCTAGATGAAGCCAAAGGGCGTTACAAGCAAAATATAAATGCAGGAATAAATTTACACAATTAACAATACGTAACATAATTGTGGCAATTAAATTTTACAAATAAACAAATGGGATAGCTCTCATTGTTGTTTCATAAAAAAAAATAAAATAAGGGGCACAAAAATGTTTTGGCTATAAAAGAGAATGAAATATCTTGTGTAGACTCAATGGATTAACATGCTACTGGTTTTCTATTTAGGAAAGTCATGCTAACTTCTGGTGAAGTTTCTCTTTGTTATTGAGAAGTAATGTGACTGTGAATATAGAGCCTGTGATGCTGATGTCATGGTGACTGTACGGTGGTGAATTAGTGGTGATGGAATTAAATGAGGGAAAATACAATAAATTATCTTACAAGCTTTATACTTGTTGGAAATATTGCATTATTATTATTATTACCACCAAAAAATAAACATCTTTTTAAACTTTAACATTGCATAGATTGCCTTTAGGAACAAGCCAAGTATCTGCAGTGCTTTTAATATTTATCTTTCAAGATAACACTCAAAAGAATTTTGTTTTGCTCAATAAGAAAAAAATATCACCTGTTGTCAAAGTTGCATTGGTTGGAGATGGAGTCATGGTGGTTACTGCCGTTGTTGCATTTTCCGGAGCTGAAGTCACATGAGAAACTGCTTGATTAGAAACCATAATCAAGCAAAGTTTCCCTCATATTACATTGCCTTCATAATAGTGCGAAGTAATGTGAATGCAATATAGTGCTTGTGATGATGACGTCATAGAGTCTGTGTGGTGAGCAATTACTGGAGATGAAGTTATTTAGTGAAAGGTACAGTAAAATACCTTGCAAACAAACTATTTGTTGGAAAGATACTATTATTATTATTATTATTATTACTATTATTATTATTATAAAAAACATTTAAGAAATCTAAAACTTCAGAGGTTGCAGGAAGGAATAAACCAAGCTTAGCCTCTGTGGTATGTTTAATAATAATCTAATATTTCATGACATAAAAGGACTTTCTTTATTCAATTGGAAAACACCATCAACTGTTGGCAGAGTTGCATTGAGTGAATTTACAAAAATCACCTCATCTCTCTTTTTTAGATGATTCCACATATGACTTGAAAGAATGCATGTGTGTGAAATTGTGTTTAACTTTTTTATTGCTAATATTTTTGTTTAGCATTACACTTTGTAATTTTAATGTTAACTCTTTATTGTACTTCAATCTCTGCATCTCTTGTAACTTACCTAAAACCAGGCTGCCATTTATATAACCCAGTGTCGAATTAAGAAGCTCCCTTTCCAGCAGTGGCAAAGCATTGTTTAAATTAGGAACAACAGAGGTGTTTCTGAACACTAGAGTCAGGTTGGAAATCACAGATCCACTCCTTAAGTAGAACAAACAAACAAAAAAATCTAATTATAGCACCTTAAAAAGCAACCAAATGACAAAACATCAATAAAATATAGACAGTGACAGTAATACAGTCTTACTTGAAGGAATTGACGCGTGAGCGACTGTAACCACTGAAGAGGCCAAGGCAAATTCTGTTAATCTGAAAGAAAATGAAAATGTTAAATTCGCACTGGCACCAAGTAGCACCCAGTAAATGCGCTACTTTTGCAGTAATATTTGTTCCCCTTATATTCTAGCATTTTCTTAAAAGACCTTTAAATACATCCTAATTTATTACATTTTGGCAGTCTTACTACACAAAGTGGTTATAATGTAAAGTTAAATTACCTCCTTAACCACAGCTGAAGCCAGTTGGAGAAATGCTGTTGAATTGTTGTCGGCCAATTCTGAGTTAAAATCTCTGTTGAGACCAAATTTCATGAAAAGAAATCCCTCAGTAGCAGCTGGAGGATCTGTGGGTGCTGCAGTTGTAGTCGTGGTTGGGGCTGCTGTAGTTCCTGCTTTTACAGTAGAAATTGTAAAATTAGTAACAGTTATTCATTGACACGGCAAATTTACAGTAACCTAGATGAAGCCAAAGGGCGTTACAAGCAAAATATAAATGCAGGAATAAATTTACACAATTAACAATACGTAACATAATTGTGGCAATTAAATTTTACAAATAAACAAATGGGATAGCTCTCATTGTTGTTTCATAAAAAAAAAAATAAAATAAGGGGCACAAAAATGTTTTGGCTATAAAAGAGAATGAATTATCTTGTGTAGACTCAATGGATTAACATGCTACTGGTTTTCTATTTAGGAAAGTCATGCTAACTTCTGGTGAAGTTTCTCTTTGTTATTGAGAAGTAATGTTACTGTGAATATAGAGCCTGTGATGCTGATGTCATGGTGACTGTACGGTGGTGAATTAGTGGTGATGGAATTAAATGAGGGAAAATACAATAAATTATCTTACAAGCTTTATACTTGTTGGAAATATTGCATTATTATTATTATTACCACCAAAAAATAAACATCTTTTTAAACTTTAACATTGCATAGGTTGCCTTTAGGAACAAGCCAAGTATCTGCAGTGCTTTTAATATTTATCTTTCAAGATAACACTCAAAAGAATTTTGTTTTGCTCAATAAGAAAAAAATATCACCTGTTGTCAAAGTTGCATTGGTTGGAGATGGAGTCATGGTGGTTACTGCCGTTGTTGCATTTTCTGGAGCTGAAGTCACATGAGAAACTGCTTGATTAGAAACCATAATCAAGCAAAGTTTCCCTCATATTACATTGCCTTCATAATAGTGCGAAGTAATGTGAATGCAATATAGTGCTTGTGATGATGACGTCATAGAGTCTGTGTGGTGAGCAATTACTGGAGATGAAGTTATTTAGTGAAAGGTACAGTAAAATACCTTGCAAACAAACTATTTGTTGGAAAGATACTATTATTATTATTATTATTATTACTATTATTATTATTATAAAAAACATTTAAGAAATCTAAAACTTCAGAGGTTGCAGGAAGGAATAAACCAAGCTTAGCCTCTGTGGTATGTTTAATAATAATCTAATATTTCATGACATAAAAGGACTTTCTTTATTCAATTGGAAAACACCATCAACTGTTGGCAGAGTTGCATTGAGTGAATTTACAAAAATCACCTCATCTCTCTTTTTTAGATGATTCCACATATGACTTGAAAGAATGCATGTGTGTGAAATTGTGTTTAACTTTTTTATTGCTAATATTTTTGTTTAGCATTACACTTTGTAATTTTAATGTTAACTCTTTATTGTACTTCAATCTCTGCATCTCTTGTAACTTACCTAAAACCAGGCTGCCATTTATATAACCCAGTGTCGAATTAAGAAGCTCCCTTTCCAGCAGTGGCAAAGCATTGTTTAAATTAGGAACAACAGAGGTGTTTCTGAACACTAGAGTCAGGTTGGAAATCACAGATCCACTCCTTAAGTAGAACAAACAAACAAAAAAATCTAATTATAGCACCTTAAAAAGCAACCAAATGACAAAACATCAATAAAATATAGACAGTGACAGTAATACAGTCTTACTTGAAGGAATTGACGCGTGAGCGACTGTAACCACTGAAGAGGCCAAGGCAAATTCTGTTAATCTGAAAGAAAATGAAAATGTTAAATTCGCACTGGCACCAAGTAGCACCCAGTAAATGCGCTACTTTTGCAGTAATATTTGTTCCCCTTATATTCTAGCATTTTCTTAAAAGACCTTTAAATACATCCTAATTTATTACATTTTGGCAGTCTTACTACACAAAGTGGTTATAATGTAAAGTTAAATTACCTCCTTAACCACAGCTGAAGCCAGTTGGAGAAATGCTGTTGAATTGTTGTCGGCCAATTCTGAGTTAAAATCTCTGTTGAGACCAAATTTCATGAAAAGAAATCCCTCAGTAGCAGCTGGAGGATCTGTGGGTGCTGCAGTTGTAGTTGTGGTTGGGGCTGCTGTAGTTCCTGCTTTTACAGTAGAAATTGTAAAATTAGTAACAGTTATTCATTGACACGGCAAATTTACAGTAACCTAGATGAAGCCAAAGGGCGTTACAAGCAAAATATAAATGCAGGAATAAATTTACACAATTAACAATACGTAACATAATTGTGGCAATTAAATTTTACAAATAAACAAATGGGATAGCTCTCATTGTTGTTTCATAAAAAAAAATAAAATAAGGGGCACAAAAATGTTTTGGCTATAAAAGAGAATGAAATATCTTGTGTAGACTCAATGGATTAACATGCTACTGGTTTTCTATTTAGGAAAGTCATGCTAACTTCTGGTGAAGTTTCTCTTTGTTATTGAGAAGTAATGTGACTGTGAATATAGAGCCTGTGATGCTGATGTCATGGTGACTGTACGGTGGTGAATTAGTGGTGATGGAATTAAATGAGGGAAAATACAATAAATTATCTTACAAGCTTTATACTTGTTGGAAATATTGCATTATTATTATTATTACCACCAAAAAATAAACATCTTTTTAAACTTTAACATTGCATAGATTGCCTTTAGGAACAAGCCAAGTATCTGCAGTGCTTTTAATATTTATCTTTCAAGATAACACTCAAAAGAATTTTGTTTTGCTCAATAAGAAAAAAATATCACCTGTTGTCAAAGTTGCATTGGTTGGAGATGGAGTCATGGTGGTTACTGCCGTTGTTGCATTTTCCGGAGCTGAAGTCACATGAGAAACTGCTTGATTAGAAACCATAATCAAGCAAAGTTTCCCTCATATTACATTGCCTTCATAATAGTGCGAAGTAATGTGAATGCAATATAGTGCTTGTGATGATGACGTCATAGAGTCTGTGTGGTGAGCAATTACTGGAGATGAAGTTATTTAGTGAAAGGTACAGTAAAATACCTTGCAAACAAACTATTTGTTGGAAAGATACTATTATTATTATTATTATTATTACTATTATTATTATTATAAAAAACATTTAAGAAATCTAAAACTTCAGAGGTTGCAGGAAGGAATAAACCAAGCTTAGCCTCTGTGGTATGTTTAATAATAATCTAATATTTCATGACATAAAAGGACTTTCTTTATTCAATTGGAAAACACCATCAACTGTTGGCAGAGTTGCATTGAGTGAATTTACAAAAATCACCTCATCTCTCTTTTTCAGATGATTCCACATATGACTTGAAAGAATGCATGTGTGTGAAATTGTGTTTAACTTTTTTATTGCTAATATTTTTGTTTAGCATTACACTTTGTAATTTTAATGTTAACTCTTTATTGTACTTCAATGTCTGCATCTCTTGTAACTTACCTAAAACCAGGCTGCCATTTATATAACCCTGTGTCGAATTAAGAAGCTCCCTTTCCAGCAGTGGCAAAGCATTGTTTAAATTAGGAACAACAGAGGTGTTTCTGAACACTAGAGTCAGGTTGGAAATCACAGATCCACTCCTTAAGTAGAACAAACAAACAAAAAAATCTAATTATAGCACCTTAAAAAGCAACCAAATGACAAAACATCAATAAAATATAGACAGTGACAGTAATACAGTCTTACTTGAAGGAATTGACGCGTGAGCGACTGTAACCACTGAAGAGGCCAAGGCAAATTCTGTTAATCTGAAAGAAAATGAAAATGTTAAATTCGCACTGGCACCAAGTAGCACCCAGTAAATGCGCTACTTTTGCAGTAATATTTGTTCCCCTTATATTCTAGCATTTTCTTAAAAGACCTTTAAATACATCCTAATTTATTACATTTTGGCAGTCTTACTACACAAAGTGGTTATAATGTAAAGTTAAATTACCTCCTTAACCACAGCTGAAGCCAGTTGGAGAAATGCTGTTGAATTGTTGTCGGCCAATTCTGAGTTAAAATCTCTGTTGAGACCAAATTTCATGAAAAGAAATCCCTCAGTGGCAGCTGGAGGATCTGTGGGTGCTGCAGTTGTAGTTGTGGTTGGGGCTGCTGTAGTTCCTGCTTTTACAGTAGAAATTGTAAAATTAGTAACAGTTATTCATTGACAAGGCAAATTTACAGTAACCTAGATGAAGCCAAAGGGCGTTACAAGCAAAATATAAATGCAGGAATAAATTTACACAATTAACAATACGTAACATAATTGTGGCAATTAAATTTTACAAATAAACAAATGGGATAGCTCTCATTGTTGTTTCATAAAAAAAAATAAAATAAGGGGCACAAAAATGTTTTGGCTATAAAAGAGAATGAATTATCTTGTGTAGACTCAATGGATTAACATGCTACTGGTTTTCTATTTAGGAAAGTCATGCTAACTTCTGGTGAAGTTTCTCTTTGTTATTGAGAAGTAATGTGACTGTGAATATAGAGCCTGTGATGCTGATGTCATGGTGACTGTACGGTGATGAATTAGTGGTGATGAAGTTAAATTAGTGAAAAATACAATAAATTATCTTACAAGCTGTATACTTGTTCGAAATGTTGCATTATTATTATTATTATTATTATTATTATTATTATTATTATTATAATTATTACCACCAAAAAATAAACATCTTTCTAAACTTTAACATTGCATAGGTTGCCTTTAGGAACAAGCCAAGTATCTGCAGTGCTTTTAATATTTATCTTTCAAGAAAACACTCAAAAAAAATGTGTTTTGTTCAATAAGAAAAAAACTATCACCAGTCACGGTGGTTGCAGGTGTTGTTGCATTAGTTGGAGATGGGGTCACGGTGGATGCTGGTGTTGTTGCATTTTCTGGAGGTGAAGTCACATGGGAAACTGCTTCATTAGAAACCATAATCAAGCAAAGTTTTTCTCATATTACATTGCATTCATAATAGTGCGAAGTAATGTGAATGCAATATAGTGCTTGTGATGCTGATGTCACAGAATCTGTCTGGTGAGCAATTAGTGTCGATGAAGTTAGTGTAGTGAAAAGTACAGTAAAATACATTGCAAACATTCTATTTGTTGGAAAGATATTATTATTATTATTATTATCACCAAAAAAACAAAAGACTTCAAAGGTTGCAGCAAGGAATAAACCAAGCTTAGCCTCTGTGGTACTTTTAATAATTTTCTTATATTTCATGACACAAAAGGACTTTCTTTATTCAATTGGAAAACGCCATCAGCTGTTGGCAGAGTTGCATTGAGTGAATGTACAAAAATCACCTCATCTCTCTTTTCTAGAGGAAGTTAAACTATAGGAAATTGTTGTGTCTTGCAGTTACCTGTTGAATTCACAGTTGGAGAAATAGTCGTTACCGTGACTCCTGCAAAATGACAAAGATCATCAGGGCTTTTGGAATAAGTTTTGTTATAAATTTTTACTCCAAATTTTCTTCATCTATTTCATGTAATAAACAACCAGATGAAAAATTAAACTCTTACTTGTCACAACTACACTTGTTGTGTTCAGCGTGTAGTTCAAGCTGGCACTGTTGTTCACCAGAGTGTCTGCAACATCTTGAGGGTCTGGCACAGAGCTCGCATTTGCAAATATCACATCAGAGTCAACGGTAATTGAACCTCGTCTGCAGAAAGGAAATTGTTATTGCAGTTTTTATTTCTAACAAACATCACAACAATACATTATCTGATATTCTGAAAGTTTTATTATAAAATTTAAAGGTGGGCACAACTGCCCAATGATTAGAGTCACAACAGAAGAAAAATGTTTGAAAAGTTTATGATCATCATATAATTTTGTTGGAATTTTATTTCATACATCTTTAAAACCACTTCCTGACCAACACCGATATTTACCTGAAAGCCCTGATCAGAACTCGCAGAAAATTCCTGAATCTCTTCCTATAGATGTCATTCAGCTGAAGAATTGAAAAATAGTAAAAGAAGTAAGTCAGTGGAGATAGTTGATATTCACAAAAAATGTTTAGTTAAGTCTAATTCTTTTACACATGCTGATCTTGTCATTGTATATTGATGTAGTTTCATTCATTTGATATTCCAATTATGAGACTACAAAAAATCAGTTATACTTACTCGATTAGTTAGTGTTGTTGAGAGACTGACGAACTGTACAGATCCAAGTGTTTCCAGGCCCTCGATAAAATCTTCTTTCAGTGCAAATGTCATCTTGAGCTTTGAATCTGCTGGTACTGTAGTTGCAGCTGGAGTAACTGCTTGTGTTGATGGTTGTGCTGACATTGTTTTTGCTGATATGAAAAATATCATATTTTATGAGTATTATTATTATTATTATTAGTTACAAAAATTATGTTTTAAAAAAAACTTTAACATTGCATAGGTTGCCAATAGGAACAAGCCAAGTATCTGAAGTACTTTTAATATTTATCTTTCAAGATAACGCTGAAAAGAATTTTGCTTTGTTCAATAAGAAAAAAATGTCACCTGTTGTCAAAGTTGCATTGGTTGGAGATGGGATCACGGTGGTTACTGGTGTTGTTGCATTGGTTGGAGATGGGGTCACGGTGGTTACTGGTGTTGTTGCATTGGTTGGAGATGGGGTCACGGTGGTTACTGGTGTTGTTGCATTTGCAGGTGTCGTTGCATTGGTTGGAGATGGGGTCATGGTGGTTACTGGTGTTGTTGCATTGGTTGGAGATGGGGTCATGGTGGTTACTGGTATTGTTGCATTGGTTGGAGATGGGCTCACGGTGGTTACTGGTATTGTTGCATTTGACGGTGTCGTTGCATTGGTTGGAGATGGGATCACGATGGTTACTGGTATTGTTGCATTTGACGGTGTCGTTGCATTGGTTGGAGATGGGCTCACGGTGGTTACTGGTGTTGTTGCATTTGACGGTGTCGTTGCATTGGTTGGAGATGGGATCACGATGGTTACTGGTATTGTTGCATTTGACGGTGTCGTTGCATTGGTTGGAGATGGGCTCACGGTGGTTACTGGTGTTGTTGCATTTGACGGTGTCGTTGCATTGGTTGGAGATGGGGTCACGATGGTTACTGGTATTGTTGCATTTGACGGTGTCGTTGCATTGGTTGGAGATGGGGTCACGGTGGTTACTGGTGTTGTTGCATTTGCAGGTGTCGTTGCATTGGTTGGAGATGGGGTCATGGTGGTTACTGGTGTTGTTGCATTGGTTGGAGATGGGGTCATGGTGGTTACTGGTATTGTTGCATTGGTTGGAGATGGGCTCACGGTGGTTACTGGTATTGTTGCATTTGACGGTGTCGTTGCATTGGTTGGAGATGGGATCACGGTGGTTACTGGTGTTGTTGCATTTGACGGTGTCGTTGCATTGGTTGGAGATGGGGTCACGATGGTTACTGGTATTGTTGCATTTGACGGTGTCGTTGCATTGGTTGGAGATGGGGTCACGGTGGTTACTGGTGTTGTTGCATTTGCTGGATGTGAAGTCACATGGGACACTGCTTCATTAGAAACCATAATCAAGCAAAGTTTTCCTCATATTACATTGCATTCATAATCACAAAAAGAAAAACATTTAAGAAATCTTTAAGACCAATGCGAAGTAATGTGAATGCAATATAATGCTTGTTATACTGATGTTATAGAGTCTGTCTGGTGAGTCTGACTCGACAAAGTTAGTTTAGTGAAAAGTACAGTAAAATACCTAGAAAAAATTCTATTTCATGGAAAGATATTATTATTATTATAATTATTATTATTATCACAAAAACATTTAAGAAATCTTTAAGACTTCAAAGGTTGCAGCAAGGAATAAACCAAGCTTAGCCTTTGTGGTGCTTTTAATAATTATCTTATATTTCATGACACAATAGGACTTTCTTTATTCAATTGGAAAACGCCATCAGCTGTTGGCAGAGTTGCATTGAGTGAATGTACAAAAATCACCTCATCTCTCTTTTCTAGAGGAAGTTAAACTATAGGAAATTGTTGTGTCTTGCAGTTACCTGTTGAATTCACAGTTGGAGAAATAGTCGTTACCGTGACTCCTGCAAAATGACAAAGATCATCAGGGCTTTTGGAATAAGTTTTGTTATAAATTTTTACTCCAAATTTTCTTCATCTATTTCATGTAATAAACAACCAGATGAAAAATTAAACTCTTACTTGTCACAACTACACTTGTTGTGTTCAGCGTGTAGTTCAAGCTGGCACTGTTGTTCACCAGAGTGTCTGCAACATCTTGAGGGTCTGGCACAGAGCTCGCATTTGCAAATATCACATCAGAGTCAACGGTAATTGAACCTCGTCTGCAGAAAGGAAATTGTTATTGCAGTTTTTATTTCTAACAAACATCACAACAATACATTATCTGATATTCTGAAAGTTTTATTATAAAATTTAAAGGTGGGCACAACTGCCCAATGATTAGAGTCACAACAGAAGAAAAATGTTTGAAAAGTTTATGATCATCATATAATTTTGTTGGAATTTTATTTCATACATCTTTAAAACCACTTCCTGACCAACACCGATATTTACCTGAAAGCCCTGATCAGAACTCGCAGAAAATTCCTGAATCTCTTCCTATAGATGTCATTCAGCTGAAGAATTGAAAAATAGTAAAAGAAGTAAGTCAGTGGAGATAGTTGATATTCACAAAAAATGTTTAGTTAAGTCTAATTCTTTTACACATGCTGATCTTGTCATTGTATATTGATGTAGTTTCATTCATTTGATATTCCAATTATGAGACTACAAAAAATCAGTTATACTTACTCGATTAGTTAGTGTTGTTGAGAGACTGACGAACTGTACAGATCCAAGTGTTTCCAGGCCCTCGATAAAATCTTCTTTCAGTGCAAATGTCATCTTGAGCTTTGAATCTGCTGGTACTGTAGTTGCAGCTGGAGTAACTGCTTGTGTTGATGGTTGTGCTGACATTGTTTTTGCTGATATGAAAAATATCATATTTTATGAGTATTATTATTATTATTATTAGTTACAAAAATTATGTTTTAAAAAAAACTTTAACATTGCATAGGTTGCCAATAGGAACAAGCCAAGTATCTGAAGTACTTTTAATATTTATCTTTCAAGATAACGCTGAAAAGAATTTTGCTTTGTTCAATAAGAAAAAAATGTCACCTGTTGTCAAAGTTGCATTGGTTGGAGATGGGATCACGGTGGTTACTGGTGTTGTTGCATTGGTTGGAGATGGGGTCACGGTGGTTACTGGTGTTGTTGCATTGGTTGGAGATGGGGTCACGGTGGTTACTGGTGTTGTTGCATTTGCAGGTGTCGTTGCATTGGTTGGAGATGGGGTCATGGTGGTTACTGGTGTTGTTGCATTGGTTGGAGATGGGGTCATGGTGGTTACTGGTATTGTTGCATTGGTTGGAGATGGGCTCACGGTGGTTACTGGTATTGTTGCATTTGACGGTGTCGTTGCATTGGTTGGAGATGGGATCACGATGGTTACTGGTATTGTTGCATTTGACGGTGTCGTTGCATTGGTTGGAGATGGGCTCACGGTGGTTACTGGTGTTGTTGCATTTGACGGTGTCGTTGCATTGGTTGGAGATGGGATCACGATGGTTACTGGTATTGTTGCATTTGACGGTGTCGTTGCATTGGTTGGAGATGGGCTCACGGTGGTTACTGGTGTTGTTGCATTTGACGGTGTCGTTGCATTGGTTGGAGATGGGGTCACGATGGTTACTGGTATTGTTGCATTTGACGGTGTCGTTGCATTGGTTGGAGATGGGGTCACGGTGGTTACTGGTGTTGTTGCATTTGCAGGTGTCGTTGCATTGGTTGGAGATGGGGTCATGGTGGTTACTGGTGTTGTTGCATTGGTTGGAGATGGGGTCATGGTGGTTACTGGTATTGTTGCATTGGTTGGAGATGGGCTCACGGTGGTTACTGGTATTGTTGCATTTGACGGTGTCGTTGCATTGGTTGGAGATGGGATCACGGTGGTTACTGGTGTTGTTGCATTTGACGGTGTCGTTGCATTGGTTGGAGATGGGGTCACGATGGTTACTGGTATTGTTGCATTTGACGGTGTCGTTGCATTGGTTGGAGATGGGGTCACGGTGGTTACTGGTGTTGTTGCATTTGCTGGATGTGAAGTCACATGGGACACTGCTTCATTAGAAACCATAATCAAGCAAAGTTTTCCTCATATTACATTGCATTCATAATCACAAAAAGAAAAACATTTAAGAAATCTTTAAGACCAATGCGAAGTAATGTGAATGCAATATAATGCTTGTTATACTGATGTTATAGAGTCTGTCTGGTGAGTCTGACTCGACAAAGTTAGTTTAGTGAAAAGTACAGTAAAATACCTAGAAAAAATTCTATTTCATGGAAAGATATTATTATTATTATAATTATTATTATTATCACAAAAACATTTAAGAAATCTTTAAGACTTCAAAGGTTGCAGCAAGGAATAAACCAAGCTTAGCCTTTGTGGTGCTTTTAATAATTATCTTATATTTCATGACACAATAGGACTTTCTTTATTCAGTTGGAAAACACCATCAACTGTTGGCAGAGTTAAATTGAGTGAATGTACAAAAATCACCTCATCTCTCCTTTCTAGAGGAAGTTAAACTATAGGAAAGGGTTGTGTCTTGTAGTGTGGTGGAAATTTACTACAAGTTAACATCTACTGATTATTTTATATTAAATGCTTGTGAACTTTCACCAAAAGAACTATTTGGGTTACATGTACAAGGTTGGAAGTTGTTTGGTACAGCTGCATCAGAACTAGACTGTCTCTCCCATGTTTGGGATTCCTTACCTTGGTATAAAACCTATGTGTTGTCTCTGCCTGGCAGAGCCTTTCACCCAGACCTGCTTCATTATTGATTGTTCTACAAGCTCTCTGTATTGTGCACAATATATGAATAAACATGCGTGATTTCACATGACAGTGCTTAGTAAAATAGTTTTTTTCCACAACAATTTGGTGCCATGACCCGGATCCCTCGACTGGACATCCAAGGACTTTAACATTGCATAGGTTGCCTATGGGAACAAGCCAAGTATCTGCAGTGCTTTTAATATTTATTTTTCAAGACAACACTCAAAAGAATGTTGCTTTGTTCAATAAGAAAACCCATAACCCATTGGTCTAGACTCAAAGGGTTTTAGTGCTATTGGTATTCTATTTAGTAAAGTCATACTAACTTCTGGTGAAGTTTCCCTCAAATTATATTGCATTCATATTATAGCTAGGTAATGTGAATTAAATATAGTGCCTGAGATGCTGATGAAGTCTGTCTGGTGAGCAATTAGTGGGGATGAAGTTAGTTTAGTGAGAAGTACAATAAATTACCTAGCAAACTTTCTATTTGTTGGAAAGATATTATTATTATTATTATTATTATCATTATTACAAAAGACAATAAAAGTCTCTAAGACTTCAAAGGTTGTAGGAAGGAATAAACCAAGCAAACTAGTTGTAGCTGGAGTAACTGGTTGTGTTGCTGATTGTGTTGATGTTCCTTTCAGTGATATTGAAACATATTCATCATATTTGTTGTAATTATTATTATTAATTATTATTATTATTGTTGTTGTTGTTGTTTTTTCACCAAAAATCTTTTTAAACTGGTTACTGGTAAAGTTCCCACAAAAGCTTCTTACTTCATACTCTCTCTTCTCACAACAACACTTGATGCATTCATTGTGAAGGTAAAGATGGGAATATCACTTGCATTCACAAGAGCATTTGCTAGAGCTTGAATGTCTGGCACAGAAATAGCATTTGCAAATTGCAGCTCAGTATTAAGTATAATAGAACAGATCTGGATTTTTCTTAATACTTTTAAAATACCATAAGCTGCATATTGAAATGTACCATTCCTTGTTCACACTGCTGTGCTCTTTGATCTTTCAATAACCTTCCATTCACAGCATTCAGTTTTGCTTCATTAGAAGCCAAACTATAGCCTGCTGGTGATCTTATAATGACTGTCAATGGATGTTTCTGATGGGTGAAGAAGTTGAATTAAGGAGAGGTGAGGTGATATTGGCTGTTGGTGACATAGGACTGACTGAGGTTAAAGTTGCATTGAGAGGAGGCAATGGAATGTTAACTGCTGTATTTGGTCTGATGGTGAAGGTGTATTGAGTGGAAGTGAGGTTGAACTATCTGACAGTGAAGGTATATTTGGTGGTGAAGCTGATGTATGTCATGGTGAAGTCATGTTCATTATTAGGGAGCTTGTTAGTGAATGTTTATGAGAAAAGGTTATAATATTGTTTGTTCAAAAGAATGATGTGAAACACTTAAAAAATATTATAAATATCCAGACATTACATTCATTAGTCATTTTAAGAAACAATTATGGTCTGGTAAAAAAAGAAACAAAACAAAGCATAATGATTGTTTTCAAATGTTTTATGAAAATACCTGTTACAGAAGTCATGTTCGCTGTTGTCGGTGTTGTTATAGCTGTAGTTGGGACAGGAGGTAGTGGAGTTGGTATTACAACTGAGAAGTAAAAAAAAGACACACTATTAGTTATTGGTATTGCTGGATTTTTTTCAAAGCCTTCTCTCCCACTTCTAAGCTTTTAGGTGGAGCTCAGAGTAAGATGGGAGCATAGATATGTGCTATATATATATACTGTATATATATTAGTTTTATATAAAGCCTTTGGAATTAAATGAACAAGTATTGTTAATGTTTGATGATTTGGTTAAACAGATAAATCGGATTACTGAGGTGAATACGTTTATTTGCTCTTTGAGTTTGGAAACTCCTGGGATCCAAACTCAAAAGTACTCAGTATCCTCTGACCATAGCTAACTAATGACATAGAAACACAGACATGAATAATTCTTTTTGAGTGATAAAGCACAGAGGACCAAATCATAAACCTGCCTCAACTAGAGTATCCTGACCACCTAAATCCCTGTGTCATACTCGAGCAGCAGCACTAAAACTACAACCATCAGCAGAGTGATCAGAAGCTCAGAGAGAAATGTTCAAGTACCACCGTGTTAATACAATCACAGAGAGCTGTGTAGAAAAAATGTCTTGGTTTGATTGGAGATGCTTTGCTTAGTTAAAGTGAAATACAACCGGACAGAGTTAGAGATGGAGAATATAAGGAAAGGTCAGAGTCTTTTCCTATAAGACTGAGTCTTGGCAACCCTGTAAACTCTACATGAAATTGAATACTTAACAAAGAAACACAAATTTAGCAGTTTCAACATTTTGAAAGTGGAAGTAGGCTTTACCTTCTGCAACAATACTGGTTATGTTGACGGTGAAGTTGAAACCTGGGCTGGAGCTTGCATTCTTTAAAGTTTCCACAACATCACTGGTATTTGGTAGTGCTGTCTCATTATTGAAGACCAGCTCAGAGTCAACTACAATTGATCCTTCTCTGCAACAGAAATAAAACATTTTTCCCATAGTTTATATATACAGTATATATTGTAAACTATATCAGGCAGATAAAAAGCAACAAAAGCTCTTATCATGACTGAAATGACAAGGAACATTTTGCATGAAGTCACAACTATGCTCCTTTTAAAAATTCACTTGCTTGAAATGTCTTATTTATACCTGAAGCCATTGATGACAGATCGATTGTATTTCGACCCATATTTTTCGTTATAGACTCCATCGAGCTGTTAAAAATTTTAGGAGAAAAAAACCAGTAAATAGATATATATCATGGTGTCATACATCACGGTGTTTTGCAAAAATGGCACACTGGGAATTGTCTAACGTTGCAATGTCTTGGAATGCTGGATTTTAAAGCTTAAAACATTGTAATGCCATGAAGAATATGACAATTATAAATGATAAGAACCAAACTTACCTCAACAGTCACTCTTTTCTCAAGGGTTTTGTACTCTGGTGATTCTTTTTTTGACAACTCCTGGGTGAATTTTTCCTGCACCTTAAACTCTAACTTAAGTTTTGGCTTAAGTGGCGGGGCAGGTGTTGTAGTCATAGTTGTAGCAAGAGTTGTCGTAGTTGTTGTTGGCATAGTTGATGGCAATGTTGTTGGGGAAGTTGCAATGGTAGGTGCAGCCGTTTGGCTTACAGGTGACACAGTGGACTGCGAAGTTGTACTGAATGAAGGTGAGGTGATGTTGGCAGCTGGTGATGTTGAACTGCCTGGAACAGAAGTTGCATTGACAGGAGTTGAAGTGGCGTCAACGGCTGGTGATGTTGGACTGAGTGATACAGAAGTTGCATTGAATGGAGTTGAAGTGGCGTCAACGGCTGGTGATGTTGGACTGAGTGATACAGAAGTTGCATTGAACGGAGTTGAGGTGATGTTGACTGCTGATGATGTTGGACTGAGTGATACAGAAGTTGCATTGAGTGGAGTTGAAGTGGCGTCAACGGCTGGTGATGTTGGACTGAGTGATACAGAAGTTGTGTTGAATGGAGTTGAGGTGGTGTCACCGGCTGGTGATGTTGAACTGACTGATACAGAAGTTGCGTTGAATGGAGTTGAGGTGGTGTCACCGGTTGGTGATGTTGGACTGACTGATACAGAAGTTGCGTTGAATGGAGTTGAGGTGGTGTCACCGGCTGGTGATGTTGGACTGACTGATACAGAAGTTGCATTGAATGGAGTTGAGGTGGTGTCACCGGCTGGTGATGTTGGACTGACTGATACAGAAGTTGTGTTGAATGGAGTTGAGGTGGTGTCACCGGCTGGTGATGTTGAACTGACTGATACAGAAGTTGCGTTGAATGGAGTTGAGGTGGTGTCACCGGCTGGTGATGTTGGACTGACTGATACAGAAGTTGCGTTGAATGGAGTTGAGGTGGTGTCACCGGCTGGTGATGTTGGACTGACTGATACAGAAGTTGCATTGAATGGAGTTGAGGTGGTGTCAACTGCTGGTGATGTTGGACTGACTGATACAGAAGTTGCGTTGAATGGAGTTGAGGTGGTGTCACCGGCTGGTGATGTTGGACTGAGTGATACAGAAGTTGCATTGAATGGAGTTGAGGTGGTGTCAACTGCTGGTGATGTTGGACCGACTGGTACAGATGTTGTATCTGGTGTTGGTGAGGCTGCATTAAGTTGTGATGAAGTCATGTTGAATATTAGGGAAGTTATTTGTGAATGTTCATGAGGTAAGAATATATTACATTTAGTTTAATATAACTATGTAAAACAGTTTTCAAAATATTATACCTGTCCATACATTGCATTCATTGTTAATTTCAGGAGATAATTACATAACCATGGTCTGTTAAAATAAAGAAAGCATAATATTAATCGTCAAATAATAGAAAATACCTGTTATGGATGTCATGTTCACTGATGTTGTAGCCGTAGTTGGGATGGCAGTTGTGGGTGATGGAGTTGTAGATATTTCAACTAAAATAAAAAGAAAGAAATAACAGATAAATAACTATGACTCTGCTATTGGTTATTGGTGGTTCTTAAATTTGTTCTGAACTTTGTTTTCATACTTGTTTTGCTTGGAGTAAGGCTGGGGCGTGGATGCAAAAAGTTTTAAACATGGGATTTTTCTGAGCATTTTTTCATCGTGAAAAATCAAATACAAATGTTTTACTCTATTAACTTTGCAGTGAACTGAACAAGCATTCTTACTAATGCTTGATGATTTACTTTGACAGACTGATGTAATTGCTAAGGTGAGTATGTTTAACGTAAAAGAATAGATCTAGCAGTTTCTGCTACAATTTACATGAGTCAACATTTTTAAGTGGAAGTAAATAAACCTTACCAGCTGCAGCAATAGTAGATATGTTGACCTTAAGGCCAAAACCTGGGGTGGAGCTTGCATTCTTTAAAGATTCAGCAATGACACTGGCATTCGGTATTTCTGTGATGTTATTGAATATCAGCTCAGAATCGACGACAATCGATCCTTCTCTGCAACACAAATAATTCATATATATATATGTTCCATTGGCTTATGTTCCATTCACTTTTAAATAGTTTTCTGCATTACAAAGCAAGTGCACTGCTTTTGAAAAATAAAGGGCTGAAAATGTCATCTTTATACCTGAATCCTTTTATTTCAGTTCGATTGAAAATAGATCCAAATCTCTGGGAATAGACGGCATCAAGCTGTTAAGAGTTTTAGGAGAAAAAAACCCAGAAATTGATAAATTATCTTTCATTATATAAATGTAACAGTTTTAGCCATATTACCTTTTCCTCATATGCATTTTTATTGCAGTCTAAAAATGTTTAGAAATGTTTCTGTAAAAGGCACCCATTTTCTAGATAAATAGGAGTTTTAGATAAAAACATACATGACAGATTGTGTAAGCAGGTTTATTTCTAGCATCAGTATAAAAGTATGTGTTAGTTTAAAATATTTGTTATATTGTTTTTCAAACATAGTACACTAGTATTTATCTAATGCTGTAATCTTTTGGATGCTTGTCTTTAAAAACGTACAATAGAATATGACAAACAACTTTGAACAATAAACTTACTGCTGAAGACACATTTTTGGCAAGATCTTTGAACTCCGGCGTTGATTTGTTTTCCAACTCCCTTTTGTATTGTTGCTGCACCTTAAATTCTAATATAACTCTTGGCTTTTGTGGTGGTGCAGGTGTTGTGGTTGTAGTTGTAGCAGCAGTTGTAGTAGTTGTTGGTTTAGTTGATGGCATTGTAGATGACAAAGTTGCGATGGTAGGTGCTGAGGTTTGGCTGACAGGTGACAGAGTAGATAGTGGCGTTTCACTGAATGTTGGTGAAGTTGTACCTGTTTGCTGCGTGGTTACTAAGCAGGACAAAAAGATTTTAAAATTATTACTTAACACTATGTATTTTTCCCAATACATAAATAGTCAACAGATTGATGATTCAAAAGACTATTTGTAATTGCTCTGATTGGTGGTAGAGTTGGGAAAACTGATACGGAATTAATTTTAGTAATTTAAACATAGTATTGAGATTGTGTTAAGAGGTTCAGTTTTATGATAAATAGGCACTGACTCACATTTGGTCAAGTTTCATCATGTTTAATCAAACTAAGTGAAACTTACAAGTGGCATTGTGTGCTGCTTTACTAACAGCTAGTAAACTCATTTTAACTGTTGGGGACATCTTTTTTGGAGAATGTTTATTGAGGTAAAAGCCCACCTGTTTAGAGTTGTACTTGAAACATAATCAATTAAGAATATAACAATGGCACTTCACTTAATGTAATGCTTTGATTGTTGATTCTAAGCTACATGACTTTCTGCTTTTGTGTTTATGATGTAAAGCACTTTGAAATGCCTTGTTGCTGAAATGTGCTATACAAAACAATTTGATTGATTGATTGATTGATTGATTGATTGATTGATTGATTGATTGATTGAGCTGTGTTCAGGTAGTCCCTGAGAGTAAAATAGCAGCTTATCCATAGGTTGTAATTTCTAAGCAGAAGAGAAAAAATACATGATATACTTCAGAATGTGAATTGAAGACATTGACGACTCATACAATCACAAACATTTATCCAGGATATCATTGCCATTAAATTTGGATTGCGCTGGTGTGACGGTAAGAATTTGCATGATTGGTGTAGTTTTGGAGCAATGTAAACTATAAAAATGTATGGTTTGCAATTTGAGAGCTAGCAGGTACACATGTGGCAAGTCTGTCATACTTCTCTTATTAAATCCAACATATAAATCAATTATTGACAGAAAATTACCTGGTAGTGATGTGGGAATGGGTAATGTTGATGTTATATTTACTGTTGTTGAATTCATGGTAATTGTTGGTGAAGATCTACTGGTTAGAGGTGTTGGACTGACTGGTACAGAAGTTGCAGTGAATGGAGTTGAGGTGACATTGGCTGCTGGTGATGTTGGACTGACTGGTACAGATGTTGCAGTGAGTGAAGGTAAGCTGACATTAGCTGCTTGTGATGTTGTACTGATTAGTTCAGAAGTTGCAGTGAGTGGAGGTGAGGTGATGTTGGCTGCTGGTGATGTTGGACTGACTGGTTCAGAAATTGAGATGAACGGAGGTGAGGTGATGTTGGCTGCTGGTGACGTTGGACTCATTGGTTCAGAAGTTGCAGTGAGTGGATGGGAGGTGATATTGGCTGCTGGTGACGTTGGACTGATTGGTTCAGAAGTTGCAGTGAGTGGAGGTGAGGTGATGTTGGCTGCTGGTGACGTTGGACTGATTGGTTCAGAAGTTGCAGTGAGTGGAGGTGAGGTGATGTTGGCTGCTGGTGACGTTGGACTGATTGGTTCAGAAGTTACAGTGAGTGGAGGTGAGGTGATGTTGGCTGCTGGTGATGTTGGACTGACTGGTTCAGAAATTGAGATGAACGGAGGTGAGGTGATGTTGGCTGCTGGTGATGTTGGACTGATTGGTTCAGAAGTTGCAGTGAGTGGAGGTGAGGTGATGTTGGCTGCTGGTGATGTTGGACTGACTGGTTCAGAAGTTGCAGTGAGTGGAGGTGAGGTGACGTTGGCTGCTGGTGATGTTGGACTGACTGGTTTAGAAGTTGCAGTGAGTGGAGGTGAGGTGACGTTGGCTGCTGGTGATGTTGGACTGACTGGTTCAGAAGTTGCAGTGAGTGGATGGGAGGTGATGTTGGCTGCTGGTAATGTTGGACTGATTGGTTCAGAAGTTGCAGTGAGTGGAGGTGAGGTGATGTTGGCTGCTGGTGACTTTGGACTGATTGGTTCAGAAGTTGCAATGAGTGGATGGGAGGTGATGTTGGCTGCTGGTGACGTTGGACTCATTGGTTCAGAAGTTGCAGTGAGTTGATGGGAGGTGATATTGGCTGCTGGTGACGTTGGACTGATTGGTTCAGAAGTTGCAGTGAGTGGATGGGAGGTGATATTGGCTGCTGGTGACGTTGGACTGATTGGTTCAGAAGTTGCAGTGAGTGGAGGTGAGGTGATGTTGGCTGCTGGTGATGTTGGACTGATTGGTTCAGAAGTTGCAGTGAGTGGAGGTGAGGTGATGTTGGCTGCTGGTGATGTTGGACTGATTGGTTCAGAAGTTGCAGTGAGTGGATGGGAGGTGATATTGGCTGCTGGTGACGTTGGACTGATTGGTTCAGAAGTTGCAGTGAGTGGAGGTGAGGTGATGTTGGCTGCTGGTGACGTTGGACTGATTGGTTCAGAAGTTGCAGTGAGTGGAGGTGAGGTGATGTTGGCTGCTGGTGACTTTGGACTGATTGGTTCAGAAGTTGCAGTGAGTGGAGGTGAGGTGATGTTGGCTGCTGGTGACGTTGGACTGATTGGTTCAGAAGTTCCAGAGAGTGGATGGGAGGTGATGTTGGCTGCTGGTGACGTTGGACTGATTGGTTCAGAAGTTGCAGCGAGTGGAGGTGAGGTGACGTTGGCTGCTGGTGAGGTTGGACTGATTGGTTCAGAAGTTGCAGTGAGTGGATGGGAGGTGATATTGGCTGCTGGTGACGTTGGACTGATTGGTTCAGAAGTTGCAGTGAGTGGAGGTGAGGTGATGTTGGCTGCTGGTGACGTTGGACTGATTGGTTCAGAAGTTGCAGTGAGTGGAGGTGAGGTGATGTTGGCTGCTGGTGACTTTGGACTGATTGGTTCAGAAGTTGCAGTGAGTGGAGGTGAGGTGATGTTGGCTGCTGGTGACGTTGGACTGATTGGTTCAGAAGTTCCAGAGAGTGGATGGGAGGTGATGTTGGCTGCTGGTGACGTTGGACTGATTGGTTCAGAAGTTGCAGCGAGTGGAGGTGAGGTGACGTTGGCTGCTGGTGAGGTTGGACTTACTGGTGATGAGGTTGCATTAAGAATGGATGAGATTGTGTTGACTTGTTATCACACATGTTATGAACAAATCAGTTCACTACAAAAAATCTAACCAACAAGCTAAACTCAAAAAGCAATCCCTAAATTTAGGATAACGTGAAAAGTTATTGGAATAGTCAGTGAGAATTTGATGAAAGTAAATGTTTGATTACCTGCCATGGTGGTGATTGATGGTGTAGTTATGTTAGTGACTGCCTCTGAAGTTACATTACCTAAAAGAACAATATTCATGGGAATAATATTTATTTAAATATGGGTTATGTAGTGACATAAATCTACAGATTGTTATTTATTTATTTATTCAAAAGCAACATGTCTTAAAATAATTTTGGGAGTTAAGCACAGAACAAGTTAGCATAAACTAATAGAAATTATTTTGGGATCAATATCCTACTAACATATACATTTTTGTCTAACAATTAGACATACTAATTTGAAAACTACCATGAGGATTTTGATTTTGATGAGGATTGTAAAAAACTAAATTAATCATTTCCAGCTAAACGTAAGCACATCACTACTTTAGCAACAAAATTCCTGCATGGACACAAGGGCCCATAAAGCCTTTTCTATCTTATTAATAAAAAAGACTGTGTACCTGAAGTGAAAAATAGAGCTTAATTTAAAGATTTGGTGGACATTATTAAAATAGGAGGAAATGCAATGTGGTTTTGACAGTGGTGCATATTTAATTGATTGGCACACAACCAGGTCATGATAAAAGTTTGATTTTGGTAACAATGTGAATACCTGAAGCTGTTGGCTGAGTTGCTTGTTGTGTTGTTGCAGTTACAGTAGTTGGGGACTCTGTCATATTGCCTGGGAAATTAAATGTGATAATTTTATTAAATGGCTTCTAGGTTTGTTGCCCAGCAAACAATCAGCTTATCATAACATATTGACTGTGGGAAAGTAAGGATTACCTGAACCTGTTGGCTGAGTTGGTTGATGTGTTGTTGGAGTTACAGTAGCTGGTAACTCTGTTGCATTAGCTGCAGAAACAGAGATTTTAATAAAAGCCTGTTGGGTTTGTTGCACAGCATATAATCAGATAAAGTACATTGCAGTAAAAGTAGAATTTTCTGAAAGTGTTGCCTGAGTTTCTTGTGTTTTTGTGGTTTCATTGATTATTGATTGATATTTTGCAAAGAATCAGATCAACATTATGGTATCATTGTAGTAGAAGTAGAACTACCTGAGACTGTTGGCTGAGTCACTTGTGTTATTATGGTTTCACTGGTTGTTGGCTCTGTTCCATTGGCTGTCAATTTGAATGCAGAGATTTAATTAAAATATACGCTAATAAGATCTAATAGATTTGTTGCACAGAAAATAATCAGATTATCATTGCAGTTACAATGTGGTAGAAGTAAAACTACCTGAAGTTGCTGGCTGAGTCACTTGTGTTGTTGTGGCACCAGTGATTGTTGACTCTGTTCCATTGGCTGTTGAATTGAATACAGATGTCTTATTGAAAGCTTGTTAGATTTATTGTGCAGCAAACAATCAGATCACCATTACAGTTTCACTGTGGTAGAAGTAAAACTACCTGATGTTGTTGGCTGAGGCATTTGTGTTGTTGTGGTTTCACTGGTTGCTGACTCTGTTCCATTGTCTGTTGAAGTGAATGAAGAGATTTCATTCAACACTTGTTAGATTTGTTGCACATCAAGCAATGAGATCACCATTACAGTTTCACTGTGGTAGAAGTAAAACTACCTGAGGTTGACTGAGTCATTTGTGTTGTTGTGGCAACACTGGTTGCTGACTCTGTTCCATTGTCTGTTGACATGAATGAAGAGATTTAATTCGAAGATTGTGAGATTTGTTGCACAGTGAATAATCAGATCATCATTACAGATTCTCTTTGGTAGAAGTAAAACTACCTGAGGTTGCTGACTGAGTCACTTGTGTTGTTGTGGCACCAGTGGTTGTTGACTCTGTTCCATTGACTGTTGAATTGAATACAGATGTCTTATTATAAGCTTGTTAGATTTGTTGTACAGCAAACAATCAGATCACCATTATAGCTTCAATGTGGTGGAAGTAAAACTGCCAAGGAGGAAATGAGGAAATTTTGTGTTGAGTCCATGGTCTCTGGTAATATAGTTGTTAGGTTGCCTGATTCTGCAAATTGATGTGATTGCCCTAAAACGTCTTCTAGTAGCTGAAGAAGAAAAAGTGTGAAGTCATTTTCTCTTGTTTTATGAATGGAGAAATTCTGGAGAAATTGGAGAAATCTTACTATAGTTTGCATCAGCTATTAGTTATATTTTGTCATTTTCCAAACCAATTATGAGTATTATCTAGCACAAATAACAAATTATATTTTTATCTATGATACTTTTCCTGATGTTTCATTCATTGTGACTGGCCTCTAGTGGCAAATGTTATGTACTGCCATGTTACTCATTGACTGAACTGACATACAAGTGGGCTTGTTTTGGATAACTTTGAAACCTTAGGGATTATTGAAATAATATCCAGTAATTATGCATCAAAATAAATTCAAGGCTAGAGGAAGACCTATTAACTGTTAAAAAAATGTCCCCCTCTTTTATTTGTAAAAATAGCAATTATTTGCTTTTGCCTAGTTACTGATTGTAGCTTTGTCTGTTAATTTTTGATTTTAAAAAAATAAAATTTTCTGATTATTTCCTTTATATTTTCCTGGCATTGTTATAAATTTTTGCTATTCTGATAGAATACGCTGTGAAATCACAACAATAAACTTCAAAATTTGAGTAATGCAGTGAATCTGAATGTGTTACCTGTTGTATTATCATTGTGTGCTGTTGCTGCTCCTATTAGACCTGTAGAAAAACAGTGATCAATGGGTAGCTCAGCCACATATGGATATTCAAATATGAACTTTAACATTTCCATTACCTGCTAACAGGAGAAGGAACATGTGAGGTGCCATCCTCTAAGTGTCAGCTTTCTGTGAAATATATATTCAGAATAAAACCATTTTAATGATATTTTGTTTTGCAGAACATTGTAAATCTACTGTATCCGGGACTTGAAATGGACCCAGGAAAGAGGTTGAGATGTTCACCAGAACAAAAGTTCCTTTTATTCAGTGAATATGGCTGCACCACTTTTGTATCCTCATTCTCACCCTGAAACAGATTAATTAACTCACAGCAGAATCTTAAGAGATTTACTACACTCTTTGCTAGTGCAGGGTGGTCAAACTGGGTACATCAGCATTCCAGAGGAAAGTTTGTGAAACTTCTTGCCCACATGAAAAAGCAGTCTCCTATCTGCAGCTGCAGTTCAAGATTCCATTAACAGGTGTATCCACTTTCCACAGGACAAACAGTGTAAACAAATTCCTTAACCATCTTAAAATCTTAGCAAACAATCATGACAAACTGTAATTAAGCAGCGTTCTTTAAGTATTTCTATATAACTGCAGAAGCTACAGCATCCTTTTTGTCACCTATAAAGTATGTTTATATAAATATTTTATGATGACAAGTGATAAAAAGATAAGATTCTTTAAGTTCCAGGACCTTTCAAATGAGAAATAGAATGAATATAAAATGAAAATGTTCATTTTTGTAGATAAAACATTTAGCTATAATTTCTCATTTAAGTTCTTGGTTTTGAGTCACTGACAGAGTACCTACAGATAAATCAAACTAATAATAAAAATGACAAAACAATTGTATATTTCACTGCTTTCTGGCTCCTTGATGTTAATTAGGATCCAAAATAGCCCTTTAATGTACTCAGAAACAACAATAATCTGTTTTTTTAGTTTTCAGGATATTCATAATTGCGTGTTTCTAAATATTTGTAGGACAAGATAAGGTGTTTGATAATGACCTTCTCCTATTCCATAGATGACCTCTTATTGTAAGACATTTAATGGTTAAATTACCAGACATTTGCCAAAATACAATGATGAAGTAAAAATCCTAAATGGTTTGAAATTCTCCAATTTTAGACCACAACTGCTTTTTATTCCTACAAAAATTTTATATAGTAAGTATCCACACAGCAAAACCAATAAATTAAATATGTACATATTAATAATCAGTTGTTTGCTGTACCTATAACACATTATAATGTTTTTTCACATGTGTGATTTGTCTCTTCTGTCATTCTTTTTTGTCATCATTTACTGAATTCTCATTTAAAGTACCAGAAAACAATGCAAAGCCAATGTGCAAAAATGCAATTAGGATGTTAAATTAATTTCAACAGTTGCAAAGTAACCCAACAAGTCTAAGCTTCATTCAGAAAATTTAACATTTAAAAAATATGGAAAGCGCTCTTTTTCTTCCCACAAATTATTGACTTCTCATCTTTGAAAGTTTAAATTTTGGGTTTGAAACAAGAAATATAAATAAGATAAATAAGTAATATTTTTCCCCTACCTCAGTATAGTCCAACTATCCCACAAGTCCCTTACAGTCACCACAGTTTGGAAAAAGAAGGCAACAAACACCTTTCTGACTCAAGCCAGATGATGGAAATGAGGAGTTATCAGTGGCAGAGGCTTTTTAAAGGAGGCAACAAATTCTTTCTTTTTCTAACCTAACTAGCTAAACTCGTTTCATCTCTTCATGTAAGATACCAGAAACAATCCAGACAGAGGCGGGATGAGGAAGGATGAGGTTCACATTGACGTAGGTTTAAGAAAAAGGCCCAAAAAGTGTGATGAGTAATGCAGTCAGCATTTATGCTATCTGGATGGCACATACAGAAGCAGTATTTAAATTACTAGAGCAGTTTAATATACCAAAATGCATGAGTAGTGCTTGGGAAGTTGTGATTTAGAGTTGTTACCTTGTCTTCCAAGCAGTTTGTAATTGTTACCATAAATCAACTTTACACCAATAAGGAAACTGCAGAAATAAGCAGAAACTCAGAAGGAAACATTTGACAAACTATCCTAAAGGACAAGACCTAGTTGTGGGAACCTAACTTTGAGCAATAAAGAATTTATATCAACACAGTTTAAAATCTATTGTTAACTCTTGAGTTTAGTTTGCAGTTGTGAAATTTTTAAGACTATATTTTATGAAATATAATTTTAGGTGAAGTACCTGAATCAGGAAAAGCATGGCACTTCGTTTTTTAGGCACCTTCATTCCTGCCATGACGTAAAAGATGACTATCATGAACCACAAAATCATATTTTTGGAAATAATCTACTACTTACTGAGCAACAAGTAAACGAACTAATATAAAGAGGCAGAGATAAATCTTTGTTATCTTAACAATATAGACTACAGGGGCCAGCATGGTTGGACCAAAATTTAACTGCTGATGCAAAGTCGGATGTTCGTTTTCGCACAGATCTTTCACAATCCACAAGATGCACAAGCTACTCCTCCTACTGCAGTGTACGTCATGATGTTTTGTTGTTTGTGATGTACAAATACAGCAATCATGGCAGAGAGGAACAACTACTACAAGTTTGGAAGAGGAGGTTGGAAAATCTATTTTTTATGTCAAAAGAAAAGAAAAAAGAAAAGGAATAGAAGGCATCTGTGACTTGTTCTCCTGCTGCATCAGACAGATCTGAGCAGGTCTGAGTCTAATATTTCAGTACGTACTTCCTCACGCCATCAAACAATTGCTCCTCAAAATCTACTCTCTTACTGAAAAAACAGTGTTTTGACTATCTATGCTACCGAACGTCTTCATGAAAGTAGAGAATTTGTTTCTGCATAGATAAACACATCCATGAAATTCAGACTAACCACACAATAGGTGTGCATGGAGAGGGGGATGAAAAGTTTGTCAGGGAGTTTTGACAACAACTCCCTGACTCTATAATGATATGAACATGTGAATCACATATGATAATGTGATTTTTGTCACGTATGATGTGACAATGAGAACTGACTTCGTCTGTTCAGCTCGGCCACCTTTTGCAAAGTTTGATAAGGTTAGCATGTTTACATTTGCATTTAAATACTCAATATCTAGTATTAAAACTAAACATCATTTATGTGAGTTAATACTGAACAAAACTATACATGAAAATTTAAGTAGGTATTCCATGCAAATATAATGAAGAAAAGAGCACATTTGTGAGACCATTTATGTTAATAGCAGTGCCTGGACTTACATATGAGGTAAAAGTTTACACCCTAAGTAAGTCCAGGCCATTTATTCCTTTCCACCTTAGTATGTCTTACTCGTATTATTATCCACAACATGCCAAAGGTGGTCTCCTGGATTGAGATAGGGTAAAGGTCTTGACACACAGGGAACGACAAATGACATCAAAAAGCAACAGTTTTCCGCCATTCAGGCTGATTTGAATACATGAAATGCGATAGCGACAGCAGCGACAAAAGTTGAACATTTTTCAACTTTCTTGTGTAATATTCCTGGTCTTTATGTGCACATACGTGTATGAGCTCAACATTTCACATACAACAATTTTGCTGATCACTTCCCTGGAGTATGGAGAGCAATTATTGATTCATTGTGCAAGTTCCATGGGAAATGAATGGAGAGGGATTGATGTCGCTCCCGGTGTGTGTTGAACTCTTAACTGTAGAGGCCATTGGAGCGCAGATAACTCATTATTCTTTTCAAGAAAACAGCTTGAGATTATATGAGTTTTGTGACATCACAGCGCTAGAGGTTCCCATCAGAAGATCACGGCATCATAGAGAAACTTTGAACCCTTCCTTCCTCACTCTTCATAACAGAAATACAGGCTAAATGAGACTCAGGAAGAGATAGTTACAACTGAAGTGGAGTGAACCATGAACAAATTCAAACTAATGCATTCTTCATTGCCACTTAAATTTAACATGGCAAAGTAACATTGACTAAAACATTACAGGATGCTCTACTTTGCAGTGACCAGTTGGTGTAATTATGTGGGAAACATCAGCTGCTGTAAAATAAAATGAACATATCTTATTAAGATAACTTTAAAAGCAGTAAAACCTCAGCTTTGGTGGCCTCAACCACCAAAGCTGAGGTTTACAACCCGTAACACTATGACATATGACACCATCTGCCTAAATTTAGAGCTAGAAGACATTGTATTGTAAAAGAAAAACATGCTAAATGTATTTTAGTTGAAAGCAGGGTCGGTGTCATTTGAAATCAGAATTTGTACATAGTGAACAATGAACATCAATTATCAGCTTCAATAGGCTTAGACTGAACTTTTAACTAGTTCTTGTATATGGCATACCATCACAACACCACTTACAGGTTTTCACCCCAATTTCATGTATTAAATATAATACATGATACATGTATATTTAAGATCCATGTATTAAATATACATGAAATTGGGGTACACTGTCTTGACATCGACCCTTTGACATCTGAAGTCCAGAAGCAGGAACTGAGCCAGTATTACTGACTTCATGGTTTTAAAACTAAAGGAAAGGAAACACGGAAGTCTTTGAAAAAAATTTCAAGGACAATAATCACAAACGGTAAAGAGAATGACAAGCAGTGACCAGTACGGACATTCAGATGGTACAATCAAATTAAGTAAAGGAACATCTCAGGTACCTTCTTGGACTTAGACTGTATCCTAAGTATCCTCACTCTTTTTCTCCATTTCTTTCTTTGGATACTCTAGCCACTTGTGGAGAAAAAGTAAATTTGAGATATCCGATCTTTACTTTTCCTTGTTATGACCGCTGGTGAATCTATAAATTGTGAAAACACTTCATGTTTTTTTTAACAACAAATAGTCTTAATCATGTTTTGTTACACGGTTCTTGCCCATTGTTTGAATGAGGATGTTAGTAAATAGGTTTTTGTTTCATATTGCCATCTTTCACAAGAATGGAGGACTTCCAGTCTGTTGGGTGTGGTGCTCCTCTAACAAGGAGCCAGCTTGACAACATTACACTGAAACACCTGACAGTAAAGACTTAATTGTTCTGTATCTGTTTTTTCTTATGTTCCTGGAGTGAATTGTTGTACAGACTCAAGCGACTGAATAAAATGTACTAATCATAAATCATATCTAAGGTGCATTTACACGATAACTACCCAAACAATATTATAAATGCTTTTCTGAATTTGCATTTGATTTTTGGTACTAAAAGGATTATTTTTTTCAGTTGTCAACTAGCATACTTGTTCTAAGATATGTCACTTGAAAATAATTTGTCACCATGACTTACAAACTCAAGTTAGAACCTCTTAACAACTCAGAAGTTATGAAAGGAACTATTGATTTTTTCTACTATAATAATACCTTTTTTGTAATAGCAGCACAATTTTGCGCTGAGTTGCTCAAACACTACTACTGTTTTTTCCCCATTGTTTTGGATGCTGTACTGCTACCATGATTTCTGTTTCCATTTCTTGCAATGAATAACCGTTGCAAAGAGTTGTAAATAATGATGTTCCTAATCATTATTTACATGAGTAGGAGCAAATGGAATTCTATAAAATTAAAATAAGTCCAAAATAAAATATCCAAATTTCCAAAAACATAAAGGGAAGACATCGTAGATGTAGCATAGAATCAAAGCTGTAAACAGTATGAGGGAAATACGGCAACCCTTATTTTCCCTTGATTATCACAGGAAGTTTGATCGTGTCTTCCATTTGTACTCAAATAGTATCAGAAAACAAAAATGCCCTCATACCCACAAAGCCTGCCCCATCTTTGACTTGAGGAAAACGAGAGGCTTCTGACCAGCCATGACTTCAAAATCCATCATGGGTGCTGAAGCAATAAACATCATTTGATATTCTGTCAGTTTACATTTGAATAATTCAGATGTACATTTGTGTTTTTTTCAAGATCTAATCGCAAATATGTTCCTACCATTTTTTAACATGTTAAAAAATACATAAGTCATGTTTACTGAACAACTATTAGTAGAAAGTCTAGTCTCTAAATTCAGCAATATACAGATCCAAGTGGTTTTCAACTAGAACATCTTTAGAATAAGTTTGGCATACTTCCTTAATCCTATTTCCGATTTCTGAGATCTATGGAATCCAACATGAGGTCCCGATCAAGGAAAATGGAAGATACTGGCATGCTGAATTGGAAAAGTAGAACAAATAAGATGCTATGTGGTGCATTAGACTGACACATATCTGCAGTAAAATATTCACAGCTTCAATCCCTCAATACCTGGCTTTTAAACACAACTAGAGGACATGCATACAGAAAAGAGGAGGGGGAGTAAAAAAAGAGAGGTTATTGTAACCCTTACAATGTAGCAGTGAATGTACACTGCACAATAAAATGTTTGCTTTGAGAATTAGTCTGGAATTTCTACATTGTATCTGCAGCACACACACTCTTTTCCCTCCTGCCCTCTGGGAGGCGTTACAGAAGCCTACGGACCAGAACCACCAGGCACCGGAACAGCTTCTTTCCCACAGCTGTCGCCTCCTGACATAAAACATAAACTATAAGGACTGTACTCCCCTATCCTCTCATACAACAATAACACATGGACTATCCTCACACACACACACATCACAGACTGTTTTCTTCACACACACACATACAACCTGTAAATTTTATCTGCCATTATTTATCTATAATCCATTCCCTAACATTCTTGTATATTCTGTATAATCTGTGCATATAGCTCCCATATTTATATTTATACACAATATCTATATCTCTTGCTATAACCCCTTATAGTCCATACATACATAGTCTTGTACATCCGTAAATAAATATTTATATCTCGTAGAGCACTTCTGGATAGATGCAAACTACATCTCGTTGCTTGTACTTGTGACAGTGCAATGACAATAAAGTTGAATTCTATTCTATTCAGTAGCATAATGCTAAACACAACAGCCAAATTTAGACTGCTTTTCAGTAAAAAAAGGTATAAAAGTGTTTTATTCATCACCAAGGACATGCAGATAGCATGTAATATGACTCGGTTTTCCCTACAAGAATGTTGTAGTGGTTTTTGGGGTACAAACTCAGGTGCAAGTCGAATATCACACTGGGGCTCTAAAGAACGACTTTGTAATATATTTTATAGTGAATAATTATTGCAAACTGAAATATCTTCATTTAGATAATACTGTATCTAAAAGATGATAGGGAAAATTATATGTGTTCCAAATGGAATATCACTTTATCGTCCTAAGTTTTCCAGGGAGAAAGTCAGAATCTGGACATCTTCCAATTATAATAAGGCTCTTAAAAATGTTTGTGTGCAGGACCTTCCAAGCAAACCTTGTTGAGTGGCAAAACTTTAGTGGTTTTAGTGCACAGGAGAAAGATGAAAATAGCAATCAATTACATTTTCTGCTAGCAGGGTTCGGTTAACTGAATATCTTCTGTCTTTGGCCGTTTTTTAAAATTGTTACAGAAAAGTCTAAAGACCATCTGTCATTTTGACAGATTATAATTCCCACAGATATTTCAGTTTTTTGCACAGAGTACCTCAAGGAAGTAGCTAAATCAATCAACCAACAGCAAAAAAAATCCATTTGAGTATCATCTCTGACCTGCATATTAAATAAATTACATCTCTATCTGGGAGCTGACAGAGTGTAGAAGAGTTATAGATAAGATGCTTTAGGGCACAGGTGTCAAACTCCAGTCCTCAAGGGCCGGTGTCCTGCAACTTTTAGATGTGCCTCTGCTGCACCACACCTGAATAATTAGGTCATTAGCAAGGCTCTGGAGAATTGATCTACACAAGGAGGAGGTAATTAAGCCATTTCATTCCAGTGTTTTGTACCTGTGGCACATCTAAAGACTGCAGGACACCGACCCTAGAGGACTGGAGTTTGACACCCCTGCTTTAGGGTGAATCTGGTGCAGGAGCGCATTCTACAGGATTTCCTCCCACTGCCCTTCACTCAGAGAATCTTGCCGACTCTTAATCACTTCAGTTGGAGAAATGTTACCTGACTTCAAAACTTTGATAGAAGCGGTGTTGGTAACTCTAGTCTACATTGTGCCAACAGAACACAGATTCAGCCTACCAATCCACATCAAAGCCTAAGACATTTGAACATGCACAAGCAGGTGTGCACTTCCTGTCCATGTCTATAATTTAAGTGCTACTGTTTCATTAAATTGTTTATATGTAGTTACCAGGCCCACGGTTAGTGGTTTTGACCACTGTGTATAAAAAGATATATACATTTATCTGCTTGATGTGTGATGGCACAATGAGGGTCCTCTGTACAGCTTGTTGAATGTTAAACCAAATGAAAATGAAAAGCAATTGCATATGCCAACATCATCAAACAGAGAGCATTTTGTTTGTGCTGCCAAAAGACTGACAGAAAGAGGTTGAAACAGATTAAACCTTTGATGGTTTCCAACAAAGCAACTAAAAGACAAAGTTGTTGGTCCTATCATTGATTAATGTAAGTGTGTAATATCTAAGAAGTATAGAAGCTGCTACACAAGTCCATTCTGAACACAACCTTAACACGAACAAAGTAATTCAGCTGTTATAAAACCTCCAATGTCTTCAATGCCTGCCTTTGTTCTGATGTTTATAACTTTAAACTAATTAATTATCCTCATCAACTTTGTTTGTTGGAACTTCTTTCTTATGTAATTAAAGAGTGAAATGTATTTTAGACTAAAATGGCAAGATGACGATAAACATCCCAAGCATACCAAACATTCAGGTTTGTTTTCACTTCTGCCCATTTCTTCTGGAAACATTTAACGCCTAAGTGACATCTGGCCTGTATCCAACTTGTGCGTCGGTCATGGTTACTCCCACATTCTTAAATGAATTCCTGCAAAGAAGTTGTCTTACAAAACACTTCACAGTTGTTTTTGTTTATTTTTTATATCAATGTTTTGACAGTATCTTCATTGTTAATGTTGGGTTTATTTACACTATGCTGTCTTCTTCCTGGTGAACAAACAAATTTAATATTTACCTTAAGGCTGTGTTCTGTACTTTACTGATACAATATATGATTCATTTAATGCAGTTATTAGGCATACAGCTCAGGAAAAAAATTAAGAGACCACTTAAAATGATCAGTTTCTCTGATTTTACTTTTAATAGGTATATGTTTGAGTAAAACGAACATTGTTCTTTTATTCTATGAACTACCAACAACATGTCTCTGAAATTCCAAGCAAACATTTAGTATTTATTTGCTGAAAATGAGAAATGGTCAAAATAGCGAAAAAGATTCAGTGCTTTCAAACCTCAAATAAGGCAAAGAAAACAAGTTCATATTCATTTAGAACAATACTAATGTTTTAACTCAGGAAGAGTTCAGAAATCAATTTTGGTGGAATAAGCAGGAGGTTTTCAATGTGGTTCAGCGCAGTGGTCTGATCCCCACAGCTGTATATATGTTCTTTTGATAGTCAGGGATGGGGTGGTTAGTGTATAATTAGTATTAATTAGCCAACTGTCACAGTGTCTTTTATCCATTTAGTGTGTAGTTGGGGAAAAAGTACTGAGAATGTCAGGGTTTTTTTCAGGCTATTGATATGAAAATTGGGACAAAATATCAGTAAAAAGTGATAAACACATCCAAAAAATGTAAGAAAATAAATTCATAAAGTGAGCTATGTGTAATAAAGTGGGATGAAGTGGGGAACAATGTTTGATCATATAAAGAAAAGGAGGTTCAAAACCTTTTAGAAAGCTAAGTAAACAGAAAGCAATTCTGCTTCCCATTATTCATAATTGTTACCTGCTGGCTAACGCCTAATTAATGAGCTGTAAAAAGGTTTTCATTTCCAAGGTATTACATAAGAACAGTCCCATAATTTCTAAAAGCAATTTCTAATCTCAGAACATTTCATTGACAACCATTTGGGCAATAATATGGAAGTGGAAAGAATATAATTTTACCATCGAGCAGCCTGACTATGAGCTCCTTACAAAAAGTGGGACAGACGAGACAGACTTCAGAAAGATTTAGAACTAGTAGGTAGGTTTTTTTTTTAACTGAAAAAAAAAATCTTTTAAATTCAATAAGTAATTCACTTGTCTAAAGCCTGCGAAATATCCATCCATCCATTCATAGATTACACATTATTGCCCAAATGGACCATTCATGGATGATCCAGTTCAGTCTGTCACAAATTTTGCCAGGACAACATAGGCTGCTCGATGGTAAAGTTATATTTGTTCCATCCATCTACCTAATGTTACTACCAGTTCACAGCTTCTCTGCTTAGCTGTGACATTTTAATGGAAGCACTACTGCTGCCATTAACACTTTACTTTTTATTTAATATAGAAATTACTCTTCGACCTGTGTTGTTTTCATGTCTGCTCTGTCTTTTAAAAGCTTCAGTTGGTTGTGGCAAATGGCTCATGTGAGCTGGTTCTGTTAGAGGTTTCCTAATGCTTTTTTGTAACTGACTATAAAGATATAGTGCGAAATGCGCAGGAAACTGGACAAGCCACGTGTAACAATAATATCTATGGGTGAACATTTGTTTGACAGTCATGTGGGGCTGGGGAAAAATCTAGTAAAGATAATTCACTGAGTGTTTTAGTATTAAGCTTCTCAGGAATCACTTGCTAGAGACAAAATACTATTTTTGTCTGTCAGTCTGCTTTATTATAAAATTGTCTTTCCCAACTCCTATGTGACATGGAGACAAAAGACACAATCCTGTTTTTTTCAGTTTAGGAGGCTTTTATATGAGTTAAATTGTTTAAAAAAAAAAAAAAAAAAGAGCAGGCAACAGGAGTTTGTCAGACAGTGGACTGAATTTCTACTGAAAAAGCACCAAACTTTTAAGAACACTTTTACTACAGCTAATCAAAACAACTTTGGATACTGAAAAGAATATCCTATTCTTTTGAACTAAAGTTTAAATCAGGGTTGACTCAGGGCTTTTGCATATTACTTTATAAAACAAAATTTAAAAAAACATTGAAACTATGTGTAAAAAGAACATTCTAGAAAACTAATTAAGTGATCCGGTAAGTTTCTATTAACGTCATGTTCCGGTTAATGTACCGCAAACATCACAAAAGGACCTCCCTGCAGTGGAATGCAGATTTTCTGAATGCATTTGCGATTTCTTTTCTGCCTTGTCATGTATGAAGTGCTCATTGGTGCTTTAAGAGCAGTCTCGGAGCAAGATAAGATTTGGTTCATTGCACTAAAAGACCCGTTAACCACCTGTGCAGGCAAACTTGAGGTGACATGTTTTGCATGTCTGTGAGACTTGATTTAGGCCTATTCTGAGGAGGAGGAGAAAGCTGAGGGCTTTTTTTTTGTTCCGGATACCTGTCAGTTTTCTAGTTTTTCTGCTCTGCCAGTGACATCAGGAAGGGGTGTACATGCTGGTAACTAAGGACTCTGGGTACAAAATTTAAGAGGACATTGCCAGATTAACAATTAGTTGAACTTATATATTCCATGTGAGCTTTTCTCTGTCCTGAGCCACAGCAGTTTTTAGTCAAATGTGAATCACAGTTTTATATAAGAACAGTTTCAGCACAGACTTATGATCTATAGCTAAGCATCAAGCAAACATTTGCTAGGTTCTTGAGTTTTCAGTCAGTACAATAGGACTCTGAAAGCACAGTGGTTGAACAATAACACAGTTTATCAGTGTCAGGTAACCCTGCTGTCAAAATGTCAAGTTAACAATGCATACTTAATTAAGAAAGAAAACAAATGGCAGTTTTAAAAGGAAGGGGTGGCATTTCTTGAACAGACTCTCCCTCAGTCTGGCATTACTGGAAATTTGCACAGCAGCATGCAGACCGTGAATGAACAAAAGTCAATAACCAATCACCTTCGAGGACTACTGGAGTCGGTGCGCATGCCGAGCACCATGACAAATATGTTACCAGTAAAAGCTGCAATGTGAGAAAATCCTACATGTGTCAAGCCAACGTGACAACACACAGGGAATGTTGTAGAGCAAACACGGTTTCACCCATGGTTTAAAAAAAGTTTGCACTGCTCAGATTTGATTCTTGTGACTAGATCGGAAAGATATTCTTTTGAATTTTACAATTCAAAATATTATAGGATCCACCAGGCACTATTCTAGGTACGTCTCACCAGAATTGAACCCCTTTTATCTTCAGAGCTGTCTTAATTCTTAATCACATAGATTCAACAAGGTATCTGAAACATTTAGATTTTAGTTCATATCATGCAGCCGTAACAAATTTGCTGCTTGCTGTGATGCCATCACATCTCAAAGGTGGAACTGGACTGACATCTGATGACTGTGGAGTCCACTGAAGTACAGTGAACTCATTGTCAAGTTCAAGAAACTAGTTTGAGATAACGTGAACTTTATTAATAATGGGCATTATTCAGCTGAAACTAGCCATCAGAAGATGGGTACACTGGCCACTGTGAGGTGGATATGGTCAGCAATAATACTTAAGTATTTTGTGGTGATGAAATACAACTCAGTTGGAATTAAGGGACCCACACTGTACTAAGAAAATATCCTCCACACCATTTCACGCCAGGGAGCAGCCTCAACGATAAATGCAAAACAAAATCGATCTATGCTTCTTTTATGTTTATGGAAAATTCCAACCTGACCATCTAAATGTTATTGGACACTGGACCGAGTAACAATGGCTTTTTAAGCCACCTTTGACTTTCCATCATCTTAAACAAGTCTGCTTGTCCTCATTTGACCTTTGACACCATCAAGGCATATTTATTTATACGAGCACCTTTCTCCACCAAACCCCAGAAGTTTGGCTGTATGCAAAAACTCCTGTAGATCAGCAGTTCATAATCAGACCAGTTCATTTGATTATGAACTAAAAATCATGCCTCATTCAGTCACTTAAATCCTATTTATTCTCTATTTTGATTCTTGCTTTCAACTTCACCAAATCGTCAAACCATCTGGATATGCAAAAATGCAGTTACTACCATGTGATCGAGTGAGTTATTATTTGAGTTTACAAGTGTATAAATACATACCTCACAAAGAAAGAATCTAGAAAAATACACAGCATCTTGTGAAAAAAATTTATTTTTAGAAACATTATTTAAATCTAATCTACAGAATTCCTATGCAAAAATATTCAAACTGAACAGTTTCAAAAAGATCCATACCAGTAAAACTTTGTCGGATTCTTACTGACCACAACAACTGTGTAAAAGAAAAAAACACAAAAAAGGAGCATCAACAATCACTCATCATTCTAGCGAGGCGGAAACCCCCGATGTGGCCCTCCCCTTCCCCTGAACCCCCCTCTGTCTCCACGGAAATTGGGCCTGTTCCTTTCTCTCCCTCTGTCTCCGCCTCTCCCAGAATTTGGCCCCCCGCGGCCCCCTCTGGGTGCTCCACCTCCACGGTCCGACTTGAGTTTCACAGGTGATTTGGGCCGCAGCCTCTCTATTTCTTCTGTGCAGCCAGATAAATGGGAGTCGGGCATAGGGAAGTGTGAGGCGTAGGTCTCCGGGTTAAAGTTGGTGTTTGTTAATGTGGGACCAACAGTCACCCAGCCTGGAAGCAGAAAGAAAAACAGTAGTTACAAAACCAAGATCAGCTATAAATCAAAAAGAGCAAAAAGAATTTCATCATAAATCCAAATATTTTAAACATTTTTTAACAATAAATGTCTGACTATCCCACCTGGTCTGATGGTTGAGTCTCTTCCAAACAGGTGCAGTCTCCTGCGACCCAAACAAAAATGCTCAATGATGTGGAAGATCTCCACTGGTTTCTCCACATTTCCCATCTCAGGCTCCTCAGTAATAATCAAGTCAATGTCCACATTGGCATGGATGAAGTCGCCATCAGTACTCCTTCGCACAGTTCCCTTTATTCCCATCAAGCAGTGCTCCTGGAATAAGCACATCTTATTCATTAGTGCGTTTTATAGCACAATAACGCATAATATAAAAACCTATATTATGTCCTAATGTCGAACATTTTCAGACACAAAGATAACATTAGGTAAAATTATTTTATCACAATTTATTTTTTAATGAAACCACACAATGAAACAGTAGCAATTGAAAATGTTGCTTTTACTTGGGCAACAGAAAACTACAAACATATGCATTTGTGACGTATTCAGTGGAAATTTGTCCCTCTAATAATACCAATGACTTCCAAACTTGTTCCGTGTCGCATGGCCTGTCTAATCAGCAGTCATCATGTGATACATTCTAGTCCCTTCATTTAGTTTCCTTAAAAACTAGATAAAGTGCAGATGGCTCTGACACAACAAGAAAGTGATAGCAAACTAGTCTGTTTTCCTTCCTGTTCTGTGTAAAAGTTACATTACCAGGAAAAAGAAAGACAGCATGATGCCAGCTAAAATAAGAATATTGACATAAAGGCCTAAATCCTTGATCTGCTCTGCAAGCAGTACACAAAACTGAAAGAAGGAGGGCTACACTTGATGAAAAGGTCACTGCAAAGCAATACTAAGCTGTTGGGCCTGATCCCCTTCATTCTAACATGAAATGTTCCTGTTTTGGTGGGAACAAGTTTTTCCAGAATGGCACTGCCTGAATTCTTTAGACAGTTTCATTTCAAAACTCTGGACTATCCAGATTAAAGTTTTTACATTTGTCAAATAAAATTATATTTGGGCTATTTCCCAACATCTCAGTGCAAACATCTATGGTATTTATGAATGTAGAGTTCAGACTAAAAAGAGGAACTAGAGGTGGAGCAGAAAAAGACTTATGAAGAGAATAACTGATCATTATTTTTTAAAAAGACTAGGCTCTTAAATTGGCAGAAATCAATCTGCCATATTAATCTTGATTGTGTTTGACCATTGACCTGGAAGTCAAGTACTGAAATATCTGATTTCTTTGTTTTTTAGCCTTTTCGTTAATTGCATCACAATTAAGAACTGCCACAATTATTAGTGTAAACAGTTAGTTACACAAGCTATAGTTTTTTAACAGTGTGACAATTAGGGGTTTGAGGAAAAATAATTTTTTTCTTCATGATAAAAATCTGAAATTTTATATAATAGATTACATGAACATACAATATGCAGCATATCCGTTTATTTGGTTCTTATGTGTATGTGTATTGTACCTTAGTCCTCTGAAAAACTGCTTTTGGGTCCAGGGCCTTGGTTTTTCCTGGGTTATTCTTGTTGGTTTTGATCCAGCATATGTCCTCACACCTCCTGAAACCCCACTTTCTTAGGCACTGAAATCAGGTTAAGGAGTTTGTAATAAGAGCATTTGGTAGCTCATATCTGACTTCTTTATTAAAAGGTTTGATAGTAAGGTTTCCTTGGTAGGTTGTAAATCAGTTATGCTTCCAGCAGTACTTAATTAAGTTAAACACCAGAGAGTTGCTTTCATGCCAGGGTGGCCAGTTACTGGGTCATCAAAATAGTTTGAAAGCTATAAAAATAAAATAATAAGGCCTTTATATAAACTTTGAACTTTTCTTTTATCCTTGCTACTTGTTCAAAGTTCAAATAACCTAATTTATCATTTATCTTAGAAAAAACATGCTCAGAAGTCAACCATCAACTCTAAATTTCTCTACTTAAAAAACTTTTAGAACATTTCAACAGATTTAAACACACAACTTAATTCTAAGCCCTTTGGATTTAAAATGAGGAAATGCCTGCAGAGTCAGTACTGAAAGAAATAAAACAAAAATGTTGCATAAACATACCAGGTCAGGTAAAAACCACAATAAAAGATATTTTCATCCCATAGGGCGAGGCTGTGACTCATTGTTACTGATTATCTCAATGGATTAACGTCACAACAGTAGACAACTGTCATCAGGACAAATAAATGTCTTTGTGAGTTGTTTTCCCAAGCATGAAAAAAGATGTCAGTGGTGGCGAACAAATACCAAGCATAGTGCAGGTATGAAAGGCAAAACACGAAAAGCGGCAAAAACCCAAAATCTGTCATGTTACCAAGGTAATGGGACTGGTCTCAGTCATAAGAAATGAAGAAAATAAATTAAAATAATATTTATTTATGCAAACCAGGAAAAAGGAAGAAGTATGTTTTAAAGTATGATGAATTAGCCTGTTACCAACAGCAACTGGTGTCTGAATTAATCACATAAGGCTGTTACCATTCTGCCCAGGTCCAGACCTTCTCCAGAGCCACACCAGAGAAAAACGAAGGAGCGTAAAGCTGATATCTCCTCAATCTCCAATCTCATGATCTGCAACAATCACAATTGGAAAACAATTGAAATAATAAAAATCCCCATAGTAAATATATCATAGAAAAGAGTAAACATTCACTTTTATATAATGCTAAGTCTTGTAATTATAAGCTCTAAAGAGCATTTCACTAGTAATCAAACGGACCATTGCACAGCCTTGTTGTTCTTTGTTGCTGTTGGAGATCTTCATCAGCACAAACCAATCAGTTTCGTTTGCTGTTTTGTTTTACACAGAACAGCCGGCTCATAGTAGTCACATATGATTTTATTACAACCTTTTTTTTTTTTTTTTACGTTTTTTATGATGTTATTTGTGTTTAGAAGTCAGATTTTTCAAACTTCCCATCAAAAGCTCAAGAACACCCCTTGATGTTTAAATATCCCCACATGTGTTACTGAAGCCACCCAAATACAGTATTCTATAGTTCTTTTAAAAGAAATTAAGTTTCTTTTAAAAGAGATGGAAAACTGTTTCCATCACTTTTAAACAAGTGACACACAAACAACCTCCATTTGCCAAATTCAACAGAAAATGAAAGTTGTCAGCATTGTTTACCATTGTTACATCTTGTAATTATATGTTCTCTCTCTTTACAGAAGCTACATCTGGTCTGGCATTCTGTTTAGCTTTGACACTTTTCTGTAGGTAGGCACTGGCTGAAATACTTAATACCAACAAACTTAACATTCTCATTTGCTCTATAGATTTTGGATCACTGCTTCTGTTTTTTTATTTGTTTGCCTTGTCTTCTCAAATTGTGGGAAGTTTGTTCCTGTTAAAGCGGAGTTTTCCTCTCTGCTGTTGCTACATGCATAGTCAGTAAAGGGACTGCTGTAAACACAATGCAAGCGACTGTCCACTGTTGCAAGTCGATAACTCAAAGCAATCTGCTGGGTTTCCTTACACATAAAACTTAACTGCATTGTTTGATAAATAGGATCAATTAGGATGTATGGATGACTGGATTGACATTTTTGGTTTGTTTTTGTAATCCATTTAGGGACATGTTGTGAATTGGGGCTATATAAATAAACTGCACTGAATTGGAAACTTAATAGATCTACGCTGCTTTTTACAAGAGAAATTTATTGCAACGTTGTTGCAAAAAATCTAGTGCCCCTCCAAACTGGGTCAAATGATATTCAGAAATTAATGCACTAGGTGCAGCTAGTAAATAAGAACTAGGGCTGTTGTAAACGAATACTTTAGTAATTGAGTAATCTATCGATTATTCTTACAATTAATCGTAAGAATGATCGTAATGATTATCTTATGATTATTCGTAAGATAAATTAGATACATGTTTTACTTTATCTGATAAAAAAAGATAAAGTAAAACATTGGTAAATCTAACATAACAGCAGTATTACATCGCATATCAACATCAGTCCAATTTTTCAGTCGAGCATCCCTATCAATAACTTTTCTGTAGTTTAGAAAATTTACTTTTAAGAATAATAGCTCACTTTCCAAATTAACTTGAAGAAAAGTTATACAAAAATCTGAAATTATATTCAATTCAATAATAAAGAGGCAGGCTCACAAATACGCTTATAAAAACTGTCTATACTCCAGATGTTCGTTTATGTATTTCTCTTCAGTCAATTTAATAGATGAACTCTCACCTTGCCCAGACATTTATAGCTTTTGTATTCATGTTAGCGACGGGATTTGACACCTTCAGTCGTCACACACAGAAACGCATCTACCAGCTACGTGCCGCCACGATGAGCTCCGCCACCTATTTGTTGACACCAGAATGATATGAAATAAATTTTCGGGTTTGTCCGTAAAGCTACACTTACGTTAATTATCTAATGCTCAGCCGCCTGCAGTGTACAGTCTATCTGCTCACCTGTATAAATACACCTGCCTTGCTCTTCCCCGCTGTTCGCTCTGAACCGCCACTATGCAGCAGCTACGGAAGGAGAAGAGACTACTGTACTCCAGGCATTGTGCCAGTTATTTTAAGGATGCTTATTGGTCCCTTGAAAAACGAGACCCAGACACTATCATCAATCAATAAAATCCTCCCAGGTTGAACTTCAAAACTGGACGTTATGCTGCTGATGATATGCTAGCTTTCATCAACAACTCAGGCGGAAGTGAGAGCACTCCGCAGCGTAAGTAATAACCCGGCCGGAACACGGTGCGCTAAATAATAAAATATAATTTAATGAAGCTTCGAGGCAGATAAATTTCCCTTGAGGAATTTTAATAATTGAGGTACTCGTTTCAGCCCTAATAAGAACCAACAATAACATAAATTATGTACTGACATCATCCCAGGTCCAGAAGCGTTCTGTGTGACTGATGCCTGACTCCCTGTAATATTCCTCCAAGGGAGGCTCAATCAGGATCACATCAAACTCGCTTTTTAATTCCCGCAGGTCAAAGTGCTCCGGATCCGCCTGGAGATACCTTAACACAAATTTATATATTTAATACATATTTGAAACCAGGTTAAGTATCACAACTTATGTAGTTATTTAACTTACATAGGAGGAATGTTGGTGCTGGAGATGTGTTCATCTTTGAGTCTAATTAACTCTCGCAGTTTAGGATACTCTTCAAATCTGTCAGCCAAGCCTTAAACACAGAAGACAGTTTGCACTAGAACACAAGCAAAAATAAAACAAAAAAATAAAAACAGTAAATAATATACTCACCAACATCCCTGATGAAGTTTTGTGGTCTGTGTCCAGTGTCTACAAAGTGCTGACAATAGTCATTGTGGGGGTTCAAACTCTGGGTACCCTGAGAATTTTAGAATGGGAGAAAGTCAGTGAGAAGGAAAGGAAATACATTTGCAAAGTAGGGCAAGAACAAAAAGAATATTATGCGATGTTAACTTCAATGCACATAAAAATACTTAATTGTGCCACAAGGGATAAAAATGCAATAGATTTCATATGAACAAAGGTAAGTTGTCTATCATTGCTAAAGCTTGCCAGTGCTGATTTTCTGAGGCATTGAAGGTTGAAATAAGTGCATACTTGACATTGACAATGAAATACCTCATTTACTGTTAGAATCTATATCTCCAAAAAAACAAAAAATTGGCATGCTCTATAAAAAGCCAGGATGGTTAAATACAGTACCAAGCAAAAATAGTTATTCTAGGGAGTTTAGGTTAAATGCATGGACTAGAAGAACATCGACATGTGACAAGGCGGAGCTGAAATCAAACCCACAACTTCCAAGACAACTACTCTTCCCACTGAGTCACATTTTTACTGCAGATTTTCTGTTGGATTGAAGTCTGAACTTTGACACCTTCCACTGACACTAAGTTAACATGCCCAACAAAACTTGTTCTTCAAGCTGCAAAGTCACAGCTAAAATAAGACTTGTTTATCTCAAGAGCTTCACCGTCTGAAAGACATGAATGATGACCAGTCATGTGCAACCTGCCCGATAGTGACAAAACATAGCTTTTATTTTGGATTTATTTTCTTTAGCTTTTCATGTCAGCCAAATTTAAAGTAGTTCAGACAGATTTCAGAATTTTTTTGTTAAATTCAAAATCCAGACAGAATGCAACGCAGGGGTCAATGCCATGAGTGTTTTCCATAAATCAAAACTGAATACCAAGATTTATGGATGTTTTTTTTGTATGTGATGAAAGAAACTAAATGTAATGATTACAACAGATGACAAAAAACTTGAATTAAACACGCGAGTGGCAGGAGTTAAAGAATATAAACTCTGTAAAAGTGGATTTTAAAAAGGTAAAATATTTTTCATTTTTTTCCGAGGACCTTATATGCCTTGGCAACTCCACTTTCTGTTACTAGAAACGGAGTCACAGCGGCCATACATTTCAGTAAGTCGGAACTTAAAACCACAACTTTCCAAAGGACGAAACTTGATGCAGGACATACCAGTACCACTGACGTCTTAACTAGGAAGTACTGCTGAATTCTGGAGAGATTCCAGCATCATGTGGTTCTGAGTATTTACCAAAATCTTCTTCCTGATACTTTCCTGTAAGGAAGGGTTATGTTGACTAACCCATGACTTACCGCTTAAAAGTTTCTTCTACAGTTATTGGAAATGTATTATGATATAGTTAATGCAGGGCACAAATTCTACCGTCTCAATAAAGTAATCAAACTTTCCAAACATATCCTCTGATGACATTTTGAAAAAGTGTGCAAAAAATATGTTCCAACCTTGAGGAAAGTACTGGAATCCTTATATACTTCCTCATACGGGTTGCTCTCCTCTTCCTGCTGCACTTCTACTTCATCCTAGCACACACAAACACAGCATGTACAAACATACAATTTAGAATGAAAACCTATGCATTTTGTGTAATACAAGCTATTGATATATTTATACAAATGACAATCATTTGTTTAAAAGCAAATGAAAAATCACAATCATTGTGAATTGATGTTTTTGGAGCAACAATTATTAATAGTTGAATACTCTGTTGTTATTATATATGAAAATACAACAAAGAAATTAAGAGAACTGACCTTGAAGACAAAAACAACAACAACAAAAAAACACTAAGAATTTCGAGTAAGAAGCAAAAAGGGGAAAACCCGATTCATTTTCTGTTTTTGTTTTAGTGGGCAGTACTAAGAGTGACGTAACACTGAGGTCACTAAAGGAGTACAGGCAGGCTGAGCCGATACCAGACTGTGACAGAAAATAAATCATGAGTTGTTGGCTGTATCACGTCACAGCCCGTAAAACATTTCATTGAACCCCAAGAAAAAAATATAAAAAACACACACAGATCAGAGATCGGATATGCAAAGGGCATCCTAACATTAAACAATATCCTCTAACTTCACAATCCCATGGAACCATAATTGAATAAGTAATGAAACAATTTTAAGTGAATTGTAAAATGGAATCAAAGTGAGTGTTAGACAATCAGGGATTAACATATAACTTAATCTTCAGCAGAATTCAGGAGATTGTGTTCCCTGTAGGTTTATTTTTTGTAAAAATACAAATTCATTCCTGGAAACTGCTTTAAATTTTTTTTTTTACCTACAGTCACAGGTTGATCACTATTTACTGAAGTTGTGGAGTCACTTTACAAGAAACATGATTCAGAGTGCTGTTTACCTTTTAATTAACTTGTACAAAATGCTTTATACATTTTTTGTATACTCTGTTTCTGATTTATGCCATTATTAAACCTGTTTTTAAAGATAAAGTGGGTACTTCATTAAGTGGCATATATGCATGATAAACATCAAGTCAACACACTCACTTTTTGCTCTTCTACATCTTCCTCTGTGTCCTCTCCTTCTGTCTGTGGCTTTTTTTTAGAAGGAGGGGCTGAACTATCATATGAAGCTCTGTGAAACAAAACAGAGTGTCATGTGAAAAAGAAAAAGTTATAACATCCTCAATGCCTTCACATTCTAAATAAGATGCAACCTTTGACAGTGATCATATTTTTGCTTTGACAGGCTGCATATAATTTTTATTCCTAATCACACCTGCTACAAATTAAACCGTTCCACATTTCAACTGTGTTATGAAAAGATGCAATGCAGGACTACTGCTTCTCAGAAAAAAACTAAATAAAAATCCAACTGTACACATGCAAGTAGCATTAAATGCAAGTGCATGTTTTACGTCTATGGAAAAAAAACAACAATGCATTGCTGCTTAAAAAAAGTGCCTTCCGGACAGGTGATGAAAAGAAACAGCTCTAACCACATTTTGTTCATACCAGCTTTGCACGTACAGAGACAGATTTTTTTCCCAGTCCTTTTCTTTTTTTTCTTCAAGGATAAAACTGTATTTAGTTGTTTACACCTTCCCATCCTTTGTGATCAGAAAAGCCTCCCCACAGTACAAGGTCATCTTTCACTGTGAAAAGGACATGTCAAAGCTAATGTCCAGTAACATTCCTCCACACTTTGCATTTTGCATGTTGGCCAAAAAATAATTAATTATATTCTCATCTGACCAGAGTTCCTTGCATAGTTTTAGACAAATTTCAAAGCAGATGTATTGTGGTTTTCTTTGAACAACAGCTGCCTTGAGTACACAATCAAAAGTTGTCCCGTTGACAAATTCTCCCCAGCTCCCACAGAAGTTATCACAGGTCTGTTGACTATGATAACTCAGGTGGACACCCATGTCTTGACAGATTTACAGACATGTCTCTACTCCTTAATTTTCAGGTGATCTAGGTGGATTATGACAAATCATAAAAATGGGATATAATTTTATATCCCAACTCTGCTTTAAACTGAGCAGCTGGAGTTACAACATGAAAATATGCGAAAATAATATTTAATACTTATGCACAATTCTTGATTCAGATCTTGTCAATTTTAAATTAAACGTCTACACTGATTTTTAAAATCCTATACTGAAAGAAAATAAAGATTTGGAAAACTAGACTTTTGAAATTAATCTTCTTAATCTGATTTTCACTTGTATTTCTTTCCAAATGTATTAGTGGCTGCAGATATTGTCCCTGTCAAGGTGTTTTATCTTACCTGCATATTTCTCTTGTCTCTTCTATCTCTTTGAGCTCATCTTTACTGTGCAGGACAACTCCAATGCGGTCTGCGCTCTCAGCTCCTAACTGTGGGTTGAAAAGAATAACAAACAGTACAACAACACAGCATAATATTATTAACGTATCTTAAGTTATGTCTCCCGTCAGTCAATATCCTGCTTTTTTCGTTGCAGTGTTTTAGTTTACTGTTCGCTAGTCTCGAAAATCAACCCATTGCATTAATTTACACAGAAAGTAAAACTATTCCCCGTTTTCTTCAGACACGGAGTTATGTGAGCACCTGTCCATCCAATTAAGCTTTATCCGTGATAAAGAGTTTATTCATCCAGTATAAGCCTGCAGCTATTGCTGCTAAAGCTAACTGATTGATTGTCACTTGCCTGCTGAGCTAAGAGTTGCCTCCTTAGCTTTTGTCTCTCGCGTATCTCTTGAAGTCGGCTGTTCATTTCTTCATTAATAGCTTAATAGTTTCTTTAAAATTATATAAGGAAAACTCAGTCAAGATGCATTTAAATCTCTGCATACATCTAATAGTAGCAAGTTCCAATCAAAACCTGCTAAGGGAAGATATAGCCGCTAAAATTCACAATAGGTACGCTTGTTATGCACACTGGAACACACGACTTTATCAATGTTGAAATCTCTTCAAGCGCGGCTTTTGAAACTGGGGCTCTTGCCTAAAAGACAAGTCTAACTCTGTGTTCAAGTAAGGAATTCAAGAAAATGAAGTATTATTTGTTCGACTGTTCTGTTATTTGTAGCGGCGAACTGAATATTAATTTGTAACCCCGCTCACGTGGGCGAGTACCGGTGTAAGCCGACTTGGTTTGCCAGTTTGCAAATGGTCGCCCAGTGATGACGACACCTATGACGCATTTGGCGTTCACACATCCCCCTTCAAATTATTTTGAAGACACCTCTTTTTAAAAGGACCTTAAGAGGTACATTATATTTTTACGGATTGCTGTGAAATATAAATATGTAAATACATTTCTTGAAAAATATTCGAAAGACTTTGATGCTTACAGAGCAAGTGAGGACTTCAAAATATAAAGAGAAAAGTTGTGAACAAGCAGTGCACATTACCACTGTGCTCTGGTAAGCTATCAATTGATTGACATAAAAAAATCCAAGAGCCCAATTGCACGTAGGCAAACTGCACACTGACTGTATTTATTACAATGAAAGTGTGCAACTCATAGGTCGTAATAGGCAGGACCTGCAAGGGCCAGTGCTCCTGAAGAACTGGTCCTACCCCCTCTTACAGTCCCTGTACTGAAGAGATGAGATAATACTAAATCAGTTTCTTATGCGTGCTGCCACACAAATTGTAATTTTACTTTTATATTTATATTTATATTTATTTTACTTTTACAGTTTTACTTAAACATTGAATTAAATTAAGCTGTTGCACTTTTACCTTCAGTCGTATTGAGATAGTATTGAAGTTTTCATCGGCTAGGTTAGGGTTCTCCAACCTGCAACTCTGGACCCATAAGAGGCTCTTTGGATCTCTTTCTCACTTAATATATAAAACAATGAAATAATTTCTTTTCTTTTTTCCCCCAACATTACTAAATGTTAGGGAACATTTATTAATATTCCCTAAAGTTCCCTAAAATCCATTTAAGACAAATCTGGATAAATAAAAGAATTGAATAAACACGAATTGTCCATCCTGACACAAACTCTGATAGAACCTTCAATGATGCTTGTCTAATTGTTCTTGGCAAACTCACTACAACTTATAACATAACTTTATGGGGGAACTTTAGGAACTCATGGTGCTCCAAAGGTTACATTTTGAAAGTTAATGATAATTTTCAGAGAACCTTTAGGGGGTGTTCTCTGAAGGTTCTCTAAGGGTTACACAGTGAAAGTTGTCTATACTTTCACTGTATATAACAATGAAAGTATTTTACTCCTGTGCAGGAGTTGTCCTGCACAGTAAAGTTTTTTAATTCCCTAAAAAAACCTTTAGGAAATTATTCTCTGAAGGGTTTCCATCCGTGTATTGGCTGAACCTGCTAATCTTTGCAAGATCAAGGGGGAGCTGGTACCTATTTCCAGGGGTCATAAAGCAAGAGGAAGAAGTTACATTGTGAAGGAGGTGAATTCTCTTTAGAAGACCTTAGGGCAAAATTCCCCAAACAATCTTTAAATGGGACATTGTAGATAAGATGGGGGATCTTTAGGAAATTCTACACTAATGGTTTTCATTAGGGTTGTATTATAAACATTGTAGACATATTTTTTAGAACCTATAGGGAATGATTTGATTTGAAGTTTAGTAAAAGGTTACTTTGTGAAAGTTGTAATCTTTTGAGAATATTTAGGGAACATTAAACATTTCAATATATTTTCACTGTCCAATGTTGAATATATCCGTTTAATGTTACTTGAGATGGAAGCTTTAATAGGCAAAATTACTTGGTCATAACAAGCAGCCTCCTCTGGTCCATGAACAATAATGGCTCAGTGCTTAGACATGACCACATGATCAAAGCATAACAAATTAAAAACTAGGTCATATTTATGCCTAATTACTATAAGTTATTAATAAACTTTTCCAAGGCTCGTTCATTAATATGCAAGTCCTCGTTTTATTTTTGCTATTAACGCGAGAAGCAGCAGATTAAAACATATCTATAGAGATGTATCGTTGTTACACCGCATTAGTAGATACATCTCAATCTATAAAATGATGCAAGTGGTCTGACTGCATTAAAGTTCAGACCCAAATATCTGTCAACAGATCAGCAGGATGGTGTGATCACATTGTCTATGGAAGATTAGAGAGGAAATCCCATAACGTCAAGAAGGGGAAGAAAAAAAACATTTGCACTGAACATCACCGTGTCCGAAAAAGGAAAGCTTCAAATTTATTAAGCTGTAGTTATTTTGTCAGATCTTTTAATCTTTAAATTCACCGGTAGGTGTGGTACAGAATAAACATGAATGAACTTATTCGATTAATCACTGACGTTAATCCCTTTTTTCCCCTCGGTGAGTTTCCTCCCCAGCAGCCCACGCAAAAAGGATCCATGCTGGTCGTTTTCCTCTTACACTCTCTTCCCAGTGCAAAGCGCTGAAGCTGACTGGGTGAGTGGGAACCCGTCAGCTGATGAGTGCATTAGATCTCCGCCGATATCAGCTGTTCTGCTCACAGACCTAACATGAGTGCGGCGTTTCTTGCCTCAGTGGTCGTGTTTGTGTTTGCGAGCGACTGTTATTCCAGCAGCCTCCCCTCATTCATCCTGCCGTTCACAGACTGCGCACGGAGCCGGGGGAAGGATGGTTCATACCGGGGAGCCATCGACGTGACCGAGTCCGCCAGCCGGTGCATGAACTGGACGGAGGTGGCCGGATTCAAAGAGCGCTATCCGGGCAAAGGGATAGGAGAGCACAACCACTGCCGCAACCCGGACGGCAGGATCCGTCCCTGGTGCTTTTTTAGGAACCACAAAGGCAGAGTTGACTGGGGGTACTGCGACTGTAAACATGGTAAACATGCACCTTATTGCCAATTAAATGCTTTTTTGTGTGACATGACCAGCAGACGTAAACACGCATAATTCAAGTAATCTGATTAATTATTTAAAAATTGATGCACCTTTAAGAAAAGAAAAGACACCTTCTATTCTGTTTTGTGTTGGTAATTTTGAGCTGATGGAGAGAGGAGTCTGCAGATGCTTTCCAGCGGTGTGCAGCGCAGTGCCTGCGGGGCGTCCTTTAGGACTGCACGTGTACTATTTATTTGCGTAGTAGCAATGATAATTAATAAATGTGTTGTTTAGGTGGAAGAATGTGGTTTGTTACTGAAAAATGGCGATAGCAAACCATGCATCTTTGAATCTTTTATAGCTTAATGAATACTTAAGCAGTGTCTCTATTTGAGGCGTTTTTTGTTTTCTGTGTTACAAAATGAGGGAAGCCTCTGACAGAGTTTTCTCTGCAGCAAGTTCAGATCTGCAGAAAGCAAAAAGAGTCACACCTTTACCTCCCTACCCAGTTTATTGGTGTTGTGTCAGCACAGGCATACCCATAGACATTGTATCTTCTTAATGTATGATTAAAAACACGTTATTTGTTCTTATTAAAGAAAAGATCTGGAATGTACATGTCAATAAATTTGAATGTCAAAATGTTAACTTATCTCAATAATTCAAAAGGTGAAACTCATTATAGAGATTCATTATGCAGAAAGTGGCATGTACAGAAGTGTTGACTTTTGTTAATTTGCAACATAATGGCTTATTTATGAGACCTGAGACCTAAATTCAGTTGTCAAAAAATAAACTATATGTGCTGTACAGTATGTTAGAACTCATTTGTGGCTCCTTTAGATTGAACTATTGCATCATCGTCGTCTTGAAAAAGCCCATGTTCCTTCAACAGGGGCTGACTTTGGACTTGATAAAACACAGTGAACCAGCAGAAGTTTATGACATAGCTCACCATATACTGGACCTCAAGCAGCTTTTGTTGTACATCTTTACTCCTTCAAATAAAGTGTAAAATTCATAGGCAAGATATGCAAATTGCAAGCAGAAAGAGCCCAAGCCCTGATCCTTTTTGCTGCAAGGTACCAAGTTTTTTCTTGTCATTCATTCATCCATTGACTATTTTAGCAGATCTACATACTAGGCTGTTCAAGTCATCCATATTAAAAGGGAGAAAGATAGAAAGACACACATTTGAAGAACAAGCATGCAAAAAATACTAGCTAAAGAAATAATATGTGCAGTATACTGTACCATATCAGCTTCCACATGATCAAAAAATGTCGATATTTCTTAGTTTTTCTTTGTAATATCAACATATCATTTGTACAAGATCTGCATGCATCTAAATGTGCTAAAGGCATTTAAATTAACAAGCTTCTACAGAAAGCTTATATTTTTTCCATTAACGTATGCAGTGCTGTGAGAAAGTACTACTAATAATTTATCAAAACAATATTTTTTGATGTTTTTTTTACTACAACTAAAGTGTATTTATTTTGTATTATTGTTTTTAAAAAGGATGACATAAAAGTCAATTTACATGCACTTCATAAAAGGACGTAGGTCCATTTAAAAACATACCACCATAATGTATTTTCCCTAAATTCTGCATGAAATCAAATTTGTAGAGCAGTATCAAACCAGAAAAATGTGCACTTCCTGCAAAAATGCAATGTAAATGCTGTAAGCTGAATATTTTTAGTGAGAATTGGAGAAGCATTTGAACTCAACTGCAGAAGACTTCCAAGAATGGAGGACATAGGCTGAAGCAGCAGAATAAAGTCTGTAAAACGCAACTAGAAAAACTGTAGAAGAGGAGTGAAAACTTTTGGTCATTGCAAAAATCCCACCCAAAGAGTATTATAAATGCAATAACAATAGTTTATGAGCTAAAAAGCTAAAGCCAGCTGAGTTAAAAGGAGTGGAGGAGTTACGGTGTATTATGGTGTTATGGTGTATTGGAAGAAGTTTAGAATAAGGGTTGAAAGGAGGGATGGATTTTGATTTGGCTTAAGGGTTGGAAGGATTTTATTGGAATCCTCAGAGCTAAAGAGCCATTGTTTTTTTTTTTTTGTTTTTTTCTGAAGACTGAGCATAATGCAAACAAAAACTTGAAGAGTGATTTTATAAAACCTGTAAAAGATATAAAAAAAGCTGAAATAAACAGGAGTAGTTGAAGGTTGTGACTACACTTAGAAATTTGAAATGTATTTCTGTCTGAAAGTATGTGGAAGTAATTACCTGTGAAAGAGCGCAACAGTTGTAGCTGAATTTTAAAAAATTATGGAATGTTCCATTCATTTCTAAGGGGCCGGAGATGATTACAGAAAGCTGAATATTTCATAAGATGTCAATATGAAAAGACAGTTTTAATGTCCTGAATAAGCAGAATATAATAAAAGTTGAATGGTTGAAATAACACAAATTACGCAGAAATATTTGAGTGGCAATGCCTACAGCATTCACACTAACAAGACAACATGACGCCTGTGCTTTCAAAAGTGAATTATGATACATAAAAATCACTCACAATTGCACAATCGTGAGTCATTTTAAGTTGCCAGGACAAACTCACATGCCTCTGTTCTGTCTTCCTTTGTCTTGCCTTTTTACTCTTGTATGAAATACTCAAAAATCAATCAAGCTTGTTTTTCTTGTCTTGTTGAAGTTTTGCAACAAACAGTTATTGCTTTAGCTTTTTTTGTGGAGAAGTTGTGGCATGGCAAGCACATGAGATAAGCTAATATTTTTTTTCGCGTACAGAACAATAATCTCTATAGGTGTCTCATTCCTAGATATTGATGTGGTTTTATTTTTTTTTTTTTAAAAAAACAGTCTTTTGTTTTTTTTTGTTATCTGTTCTTTGCAAATTTGACTGAACCTTAATGTCTCCACACTTATCACGCACCTTGTTGTTAACGGTTTTCTAACTTTGCACGATTTTTTTTCTCTTATTTTTTTCTCGACCCCAGGCTCAGTCCGTCTGCAAGGAGGTCGCTCCAAGCTGGATGGCAGGGTAGAAGTGTATCTGGGAGGAGTTTGGGGGTCCGTTTGTGGCAACGACTGGGAGGACGAAGATGCCGGAGTGGTCTGCAGACAGCTGGACGAGGGGTGAGAGCCAGCAGCATGCATGCATTCGCTTGTGTCCGTTTGCTGCTTTGTCTTCCCACATATGTGTTCAAACACAGGTGCGAAGGGGGAATCAATATCTGTCATCTGTTAGAAATTCTCAAGCTGGGGCTGCTGTTAGCAACTCATCAGGCATATATTCTAGGAACTGTTCTCATTTCTTTCCAAAGTGTGTGTACTTTTCTTTTATGACCTTTACATCCCTTTGCCCTTTTTCCCCTTAGGTATTTAATTAGCTCAGTTATTTACATTGCTGCAAGCTCACGCCTTTCCCCAGCCGACCTTTGCGTGCGACTTGTCTCGTGGTTCTAACTATGAGGTATAGCTATGCCAGAGAAAGGTCTTGGGGGAGCTTGTAAAGCAGTTATTCATATCAGCTGTGTTCATAATATGGGGCATACTTGCTCGAATGAGGAATCTGCTTTCCCTGGAAAACACAGTCACTCTATATGCTTGCTACACATGTTGTCACTAACACCAGCACAGACCCGCATTCTGATACGAATGCAGGTCTGTGCAGCATGTGTGCATTCACACAGAAGTCAATGAAAGCACACAGTCAAAAGGAGGGAGGGCAAATGTCAGCCATATATAATGGCTGGAAGTCTCGCTGATGACTTTCCCATGCTAAGTTATTGAAAGCTGCTGGTGAGCAAACTGGAAACTGAGGATTACAGCAACCAGTTGGTAGAGGCCTGTAAACCTAATGTCGGGATGGACTTACTGAATTTCCAATTGATTTCTTATCACATAGCAAGAAATATTTTTTTTATACATATAATTGTTTAGCATTTAAAAAGTCCAATCGAAGCTACTGATGTTAGTTTTGTTTTGCACAAATAACCTATGTGCCCAACAATCTCCTCTTAGGGTGTCTGGTCTTGCTCGTGCAGTTCCTTTGTTTCGCCGCCAACAAGCCAGGCTTCACTGGTTGGCGGTTCATTGTCAGGGAGAAGAGCCAGACCTGCTCCAGTGTCCCAAAACTACCTGGAAGGGCGAGGAGTGTTCTCTGGCTGCAGCGGTTACCTGCACCCAACAGAGGGGTAGGCCTGCCTCATGTGTTAGGAATGATTCTGGGATTGATGTATCGATGTTTGCTTGAATAAAAGTAGGTCTGAAAAGCCAGCAAAGCCTCACAGTTCGAAAATACTCAATAATAATCCTTAGGATTGACCGGTCCTTGCAAAAGTATTCACACGTTTTTCTCATTTTATGTCCATACAACTTCACAATTCAATGCATTTTATTTGGACTTTATCTGATAGACCTGCATAACCTGGTGCATGCTAAAGTATGCCTCCTCACATACTCACGCACACATACGCAAAGTGTTAGAACCTTTTTCGAGCACAGTTGCACAGGAAGGCAATGGCCAGGCTACTGGCGGATGGGTCCAACTGAATATTTTTCTAATATAAGGGGGACACGTCCCGTTTACACAGAATTATTGTGATGCCCATGATCCTCCTAATTGACCTAATTTACCACAGATCTCTTGGCTGCTTCTTTATTGAATGCTCTTCTTAGCCAGTTATTAGTTTAGGAAGACAGCTATGTATTGGTAAGTTGTTACTCGTGTCATATAACATTCAATTTTCACTGTTAACTGTGTGATGTTTTACACTTTGTCAATAGTTTTGTAACCCAGAACTTTATCCCTAACCTGTCTAATGTGCCACCTCCCACCCTTTTTCAACATACTTTCATTTAACAATTTTGTGCTAATTTGTGTATGTCTATCAATTAAAATCCCAATAAAATATATCCCCAATTCTGGGTTTTATATAGCAAAATCAACAAAAGTCCAAGTGTGTATGCTTTCATAAAGAGTCAAGATACTAATGAGTCAAGATACAAAGATCCTGGTATAAAGATGTGTGTAAAATTGTGAACTTCATTTTGTGTGCACATTAGTGGTTGGGACCCTTCCTTTACGGTTGGTTGGACGTCAATCAGAGTCAGAAGGCAGGGTTGAGGTCTTTCACGCAGGACAGTGGGGTTCCATATGTGATGACCAGTGGGACTACAGTGATGCAGAGGTGGTGTGTCGACAGCTGGGGTTGAGGTAAAAGTAAGGCAACACACACACACAAACAAATTATGTGTTTTTTATTTATTTATTTTAATCCAGAACCTTTACTAACAAATTGCACTGCTATAGATAGGAATGCACATTTTGAGTATTGAGGAATACGTATGACAGAAGGAAAATGAAGCAGAATAAATGTGGGTGGTGAGCCATCTTTCTCTCCATGCGCCTCTGAAAGTATGACAAGTATTCTTTCCATTCAGACACAGAGAGAGGAGTGAGGAGTAAAGAACATCTGGGAGTCAAACAGTGAACCAGTCTCATTGTTCCTGCATGGATTCTCGCACCATGGAGTTATGCATATTTAGCAATTCTATATTCTCTGCAAATGTGCCGCAATGGTTGTGATTTACACAATCTTATGTGACAATTAATTTTTTTGTTTAAAAATCTAAAATGCACAACTGTGCCATACAGTTTAAATATGAGCTGTATCATATTTAAACCTTGTGAGGCACTATTTGTCACCACATCAATTTTGCACCGCATTAGAGTTACTGCAGGGCAAACCATTTATTTTCTGGACATTGTGTTTTCTTTTCAGTGGAGTTGCGAGAGCTTGGAGCCAAGCACATTTTGGCAAAGGTACAGGCCGCGTCTGGTTGGACGAGGTGCGCTGCTCAGGCAATGAGCTCACTTTGGAGCAGTGTCCAAAAAGTGCCTGGGGAGAGCACAACTGTCTGCACTCTGAGGATGCTGGAGTGTCCTGCAGTCCTCTTACAGGTAAATCAGCAGATTCCCATTCAAAAGTGATCAATAAACTGACATTTGTCATGATAGCTGAACTTTTATGTGAAGCTACACCTCTTCCTGTTGAAACATTTACTCACGGTCTATCTTAGCTTAGGGATAATTTTGACTTGACAAGTGAGGGTGTAAGAGAAAATATGGGCATACATATTAGTTCAACAAAAAAAAGATAAACAACCTGATATCTAGAATAAAAAAGTGTTGATCCCAACAAAATAATTCACAAAAAATCATGAAATCAGAGTACAAAATACTGCAAAGTTAGTAGAATAACTAAATAAAAAATTCACATCAAGAAATACAACATTTTGCTGGACTGAAAGCACAAATGCATTCATGTCCTTTTTGTTTTTTTATGCGTTGAATTTATAGGATTTATTTTATTTTGTGTCCTGCTTAGTAGGTATTTGAATTCTTTGTATTCTTTCTGTGTTTTTTGACTTTGGTATTTCCTATCTAAAAAGTACATCTATGACCATCTTCAACATAAAACAAGTAAACTCTTCAAAAAATGCAAAACTATAATCAACACGAGCGCTTTGCTCTTTTGTCTTTCCATCTCGACAGATGGTACCATCAGGTTGGCTGGGGGAGCTGGAAGCCAAGAGGGACGTTTAGAAATCTTCTACCATGGTCAGTGGGGGACGGTGTGTGACGATGGTTGGACAGAGTCAAACACTCAAGTTGTGTGTAGACAGCTTGGTTACAGGTAATTTGACATATTTATTTAGTCTCACTTATGATTTAAATCAAATCAAATCATTTAAATATGGTTTTAATTGTGGATGTATGACCTTTATATTACATGGCAGGGTGGGCGAGACACTCCCTTCTGAAGGACTCGACATGAACCCAGTTCCACGGTTTGGGGTGGGGTCGGGTCCAATCCTTTTGGACGATGTGAGCTGCACAGGAAAAGAACCCAGTCTATTGTTGTGCAACAGAAGGGAGTGGCTCCGCCATGACTGCACACACCACGAAGATGTTAACATCGCCTGCAGCTCTGAACAAGGTGCAGACAGTCCGCCAGCTAGTAAGAAAGTATTTTATCTCACTGTCATGCATAATTTATTTTTGGCATGTAAGGGTGCAGGAAAGTTTTCTGAACAAGACAGGAAAATTTTCTGAATTCTTGCGATTGTGATTAGATCTTGCCAACTATAACTGATACCAGCTGAAATCTAACTAAACACATTAGTGTCATTATATTAACATACATGAAAGTAGTATATTATTGATGACTTTATGAAGAAGTTTAAGTTAATTTACAACTCCGGCATGGCAGTGGTTTCCATAAAGGTGTTGCTGAACAAGTATTTTCTTTCAATCTGGAGAGACTCAGATGGAGATGAGAAAATAATTGGAAGAGTTTATTGACAAACAGAATTTAAAGTCTTTGGCGCTCGGGCCCCGGCTGGGGATAACGGTTATCGCAGCGTTAGCGATAGGCTTCAGATGAGCATCCCCGATGCTGTTAGGAACGTCATCCCCCAGGGCCCGGCACTGGTGGTGGAGGTTTAAGAAGGGTGCGGGCCTCAGGACCAGGCGAATGGAGGAGAAGGGGTGGTGGTGGGTTGAGCTCGGCTGGAGAGCGAAGGACGCCATGAATGAAGGTCCTTATCAGCTGGGACTTGGTCGATGATTGGACGTAACGTGGCTTGGTCCGGCGTTGATAGGTCGACGATTGTGGCCAGGTCGCTTCAATTAACGGGTCCCGGTGGGGATAAAAGAGTCTTCCAGTTTGAATTTGCGCCTAGGCTTCATTTCAAGAAATGATGATGGTGTGTCTCAAAATTTTTTATATGCACAGAAAAAACTGAGGGTTTTGTAATATTTTAGGGACCATTAAAATGCCTTTTTCAAATCATTCAAATCCACATCAGTTTTCAACAAGTTAAAAGGAATGAATTGTTTTAGGTCATTAGTTTTTCATCTTATATGTGTCGGCTGCTTAAAAGAGTACATGTTGAATAACCAATAGACTACAAGAAAGTGCAGTCCTCAGCCTTTTAGTATTTTTAATAGGCTACTTTCTTTAACAAAAAAAGAAGAAAAATGACACAGTTTTTATATTTTTTCACAAATCTCCAAAAATATGCTGTGCATTTGAAAAAAGCATCCCCAAATCATGACGTTGCTTTCTCATGCTACATAAGAAAGCAATGGGATATGGTGTGTTTAGGGTGATCTACAGCATTAGTTTTTCACTACTGCATTTTATTGAGGGGTGTCAGAGTATAAGAGAATGAAAACAAAAGCATTCAACAATTTTAAAATCCATGTAAAAAAAAACTTCTTGTCCATGAAATTGTACACTAGTACTTTTATTTGTCAAATTAGATTTCAATACAGTATGCTACATTGATGTTAGTAACTATGTCAGAACAAACTTAAAAAAGTCAAACTTTTGCAAAGAAATGAATAAATATATCTCTAGTTGTACAACCCCAGTTTATAAGCATTTTTTGTCACTAACATATTATTGATTGTTAGCATTAATCTGGATCATCTGCTCGTAGGCAGTTTACTGGAAAAGAAAACACAAGCTGATTTGATCTAAGATCTTTACCAAACTGAACCTGCAGACAATTAGATTTCAGATTACTTAGAGGAAAGGCAACATTCTCAATGTGACACAAGGAAGGTGAGGTCATTAATTGTAATCGCTGCAGTCTCTGGTTTCACTTCACTGTTCTCAGCGCTCCTTGTGAAATCACTTTACTAGACCTACTCATTGCAAATGTTAAATAGGTAATACACAGAGTTTCCACACATCAGACTAAAAAGACAAAATTGTACCCGGCACCAGTGTTGTTCTACAACCTACTGGAGCAGCTTTGTCACCATGTAGTTGCAACTCTTTATCAGAAGAGATTTACGTATCATAAGCAGCTAAACAAGGAGAAATGTTGAATGTAGCATTGTTAATCATATTTGTGGCACCAGTAAAGTTGTGATAAGACTAGAAAGGAATATAAGAAAGTAAATTTAGGTTTCACATGGCTGTTCTGTATGAAAGTATAATGAAGCTCAAAGGGAGAGAGATGGCGTTTTCAGTATGTGGTTTTAGGGGGTAATGTTGGGAAAGAATCAGAAGAACTGCTTCTTCCCACAAACCCCCACTGAATATGTGTTTTAGAAGTGCAATATGTATCTGAGTATATTTATGTTTCAGTGTTTGTTGGTATGTGTACAGCTCTCTCCTTCCCCTCCTAGCATGCCACAGGGAGATTTGTCTGGGTTTATTTTGGAAATGAATTAACAGCAGATCAACCAGGCAGTGCTATGAACTCTCTCCTTCTTTCACCCTTGTTAGAAATCATAACACAGAGTTTTGTGGGAACATCGGTGCTTTGTGTTGGTGGTGTGTAGAGGTAGATTGTGACTTATAGAGCCTACATACAGTGGAGAGAGGGTTAAACAAAGTTCAGTATATTGTATTTTGTTGAATTCATTTTTGGGGACTTGTTTCATTTCTGAAATACTGCTAAAGAGAAAGTGTGGTTCAATAATTTCAGCTTGATCAGTTTCTGAATGGTGGCACTCTTTTGTATTTTGGGTGTTTCAGTCACTTTTACACTGATGTTGAGACACATAGTCAGAAGTAAGCTTACACTCATCATGGCAACAAGTCTCATTAATATTTACTCAAAATTTTAAACACAATTTAATCACTCTTGGAATTTAGATTTATTTTAAATAGGTTATTTTCCAGGCACAAACCCAGTTATTCAGGATATTCGGCAAATCTTTAGTACATCTAAGGTCAAGGTTTTAAGCATTTACAGTATTTCATTTGTTTATGATTTGAAATAGTTAATAATATAGCAAATTCACTTACTGCTAAAGCTGTGCAATATTCATATTTGTGACTCAGAAAGGTTTCTTTGTATGATCTACAATATTTTCCTCAACAGCATTAAGTTAAAACAAGCTATGAGAGAGCTCTCTGTCATTGCTTGTTCTTGATAAATTTGATTGCTATCAAATTAACAGAGAGGATCACATCTTTTGGGAAGTGTCTTAAGTTAGTAGATGATGGAAACACAAATGAATGTATGTTTGTGTTAGTTAATAGCAACAGAAGTGTTTCTGTTTCGGAGCAGGAGCACATCAGAATTTCCTCATTCACCAGCACTGACTGAGAAGCAAACATTTCTCCTCAGCTTTAATCTCTCACCCCTATTGTTCTCTGAAACCACAAGATTTTTTTTAAATGTTAAACTCTGTTGCAGTTATGATGAAGGCTGCAAAGAGAAAGTTTGTGTTATCCTTGAACTTACTGTCTACAACATCCAGCTTGCACATGTTCAATAGCTTTAAAACATTCTCACAACCTATTTCTTCTCAAAGCAAACATCAGAACGTCTGTCCAAACTTAGACTTAGTAAGAGTGTAAACTGATAGGTTAAATCTCCACACGGAAAACCCATTAGTGTCTACTCAGACGGCATCAATGTACGTGCATATGTTTGAGCAAGTGTGCTGACCGAGTAACAGTCAACATAAAACTCTGACTGATGTGAAAGACGGTGTGTTTGTGCATGTGTGTCAATAACTTTTGAGAGAGACAGAACAAGACAGATCGAAGAAAGAGCAGAGAGCAAAGGAAAATAAATACTCGTCACAGACTGAAAAGACTTTGGGAGTTTCCCATTCCATGCTCACACACACAATTAACATTTCTGTAAGAAGACAGACAGGTGTGCCAACTACTACCCTGTAAAGTACGTGTTAGCTCAAGCTGCCTTTACAGAAACATTCTGCCCGGAGGATCAGGTTTGTCAGGAATGCATGAGTAGTTCGTTTAAACCTTCCCAAACTCTGTTTGGAGTGTTTTCGGCAAGTAGAAATGAATCTTTATCATTGTCACAGCCTAAATTAAGGCAAATGTAGAAACTGTTTCATGTCAGCAGAACTATTTTTCCTGCTATCACCAAAGTGCTTCTTAAGTGTGAAAATACTGGGTTCCTTACTGGAAATCCCGTCCTTACAATACCTTGTACAGTTTTCTAAAACCGTCTAAAGTCTTTTCATATTTGGTCATAAATCAGTCTAGATTTAATAGAGCTGCTTTGTGTCCTTTTTCCAGGTATCCCTGTGCGGCTTGTGGGAGGGGAAAGCTCCAGGGAAGGTCGGGTTGAGCTCTTTCTGTCTGGACAATGGGGGACTGTCTGTGATGATGGATGGACTGATCAAGATGCTGAGGTGGTGTGTAGGCAGCTGGGCTACAGGTATTGATATTTGAAAATTGCCTCTATGACAGCTTTGTACTTCTAGAAACAAGGCTATAAACAGCATATCATGAAATCCCCTGTGGTTTACTCAAGTAAGATATATTGCTTGTCGTTTGGAAGTGTCAGTGTCACACACAGCACTTAAATATGTACAATTCCAGCCTGACCTGTGACAAAAATGCATTAGGCTCCTTATATTGTTGGGTTTTAAAGACCTACAAAGAGGTAGGTCTTTAAAACCTGCCTCTAACTCACCAAGGAGGCATCCAGGAGGCATCCTAATCAGATACCAAGCACCCCTCAACTGGCTTGTCTTAACAAGGAGAAGCAGTGGTTCTACTCTCAGTGCTTAGATGGCTTGCCTGTAACTCAGCAAGAACTACTGTGAGGATATTTGTGATCGAGTTTGAAGTGGAAAAAACATTCCAGACAAAGAAACATAAGCCACATGCCAGATCTAAAAGGTGCTGATGGATTGTGCAAAAAGAGTAGGGAGTCTGAATTCACTTAGCTGAGCCTAATGTAAAAAGTGATGATGTTCCAAAGCCACAAAATCAAACTAAGTATTTCTCCAGAATTTGAACCTATTTCCAACATCCTGATCTTGACCACAACTGCAAATTAAAGGTTTAAGAAAATGCTATAAGATTTAGATGACTATCAAAGACGATATCTTGCTGCAACGCGTGCTGTTCCCATTTAATGTAGATTAGCTGCTTTATGCATCTTGGATAAGTGGAAATGTACTACTAAAGAGGATCAAAGTAAAAATAGTTTTTTGTATATTTAAAGGCTCCGATCTAATGTTATTGAAATAATGAAATTATGAATGAAGTTAAACTGCATATAATTACATGTCTGTATTATTTTTTCTGTAAATATTAAAGCCACAACATTTACAAATTATCAAAACAAATAGTATAAATACAAAGATTTTACTTGCTTGTTCTTTAATGTCTTCTTAGCAAAATCCATTCTACTGTCCAACTATACTACAGTTATTCTGCAACAAAATACCACATTTGGTATAAATTTGTAGGAAATAAATTTCCTACAAATTTATTTGCAAATTTTTGCGTCATTGGCAACAGTACCCATATTCAAGTTTGTATTTCTTTGAGAACTGCTAGTTCAGCCTAAGCAGATTACGGTACTCATTGCTACTCTGGCTTGTGGAGGCAGGAAAATCGTTAAACTGAGCATTTGCAAATACTAACTGAGAGTTAGGGCTTACTAGAGCTGCTTCCAGGGCATGCCGGAAGAACCATGGTTTTCAGCTGGACTGGGAATCCCTTGGAAATCAACAAGCATTCCCAGTCCAGCTGAAGAGAATGCAATGAGAATCCCAAGGCATTCCCACTCGGGCCACTTGGGAGCTGGACCAAATGGCTCGGGAGAGTGAAGTCTGGCCTTTGCTGCCAGGCTGCTGGCCCCTCAAGCTGACCCCAGAATAAGCAAAAGAAAATGGATAGTTCACACTGAGTTAAAGGCAAGTCAGCAGAAAAAAATCCTTCAACTAATATTAAATTAGGATGATTTATTATTTTTTTCTGAAGCTTTCTATATGCTAATAATTGCCCTCTAAACTTAGTAAATGCTTGTATAAACCAATGTGGTGGCAACAACATTCACAAAGTGTTTGTTCTGAGTGGTGATAAGTCTTCCATATTGCTGTTGATGAATCCTATTTGAGAATTGTTTTCATTTGGCCATATTTAAGGGAGTGCAAGATGGATTGGCATGTTTATGTATATGCCACAGCATTTCAGTCAACTTTAAGTCCGGACTTTGACTAGGTCTATCCAAAACCTTATCATAAATATGTCTATTTTTTTATTCATTCAGAAATGGACATACTGGTTTAATTTGTATCATTATTTTTCTGCCTAACAGCTAATGGCCATGGGGATCAGGAGAGGGGGGACAAATTAGTGTCTAATTGAGCACATGGGTGGTTTTAATGGGCATTTTCCCTTAAAAATGTACTCAGCTTTTGAAATGTTATTATTTTTATTTAATCAGGTTATGTTTATCTGTCTTTGATGAGGTCAAACGTGTGACAAAAAAGCACTGTAGAAACTGCCAGGACTAACAAATGACAAATATTATAATTTTGCTTACTTGTGAAGCATCTTTGTTCCTTTAGAGAAGCGAAGATACAGCAATGGAAAACAGAATAAAAACAAAAGGCTTCCATTTTTCCTGACTCATTAAAAGAAAAAAAAGGACTCTCAGCTACACTCTGCTGTGACATATTCTTTTCCAATACAACATCTGGAGAGCATAACTCTGGAAGAATTAAAGGCAAAAAGCTGAAGGTGTATAACAGCCACGTTAGTTCCTGCCCTTTGTGTCATGCTGGGTGTGGTGACAGCTTATTACACAAAGGTCCCTAGATGTAAGGAAAGTAGTTTTAAAGGGACTAAGGCATAAAATATGCACACACTGTCATTGTAAACTTGCATCTTGACGTGTAGGGAATTGATATACGTGTGAAAATGCTTTTATGTGGAATTTTGAAAGTTGGAGTATTCTATAAAATACAAATCAACATGGAATATATACCAAAACTTTTATGCCTATATTTAAATTAAAAAAAGGAACAAGATGAGACACATTGTAATGTTTATCACTTTATTGCTTCGTGTTTTTAACTAAACACATTGTTGGAACTAAACACACAAAAGTTGGATTTCACAAAATGTGGTATTCATGGAAAGTGGCAAGAAAAAACTCACTGTTAAAAGCAAACAGAAGATGGTCCTCTGGTTAGAAGAAATTGAGAATGAACTTTTTGGCTAAATCCAGTATTAAATCCATTTGAAAATTTGTGACAAGATCTAACTGCTGCTCACTCTCCATCTAATAATTGCACTCAGTTTGAGCTATTTTGTAAAGAAACATGGGCAAAAACCTCAGCCACCAAATATGATGAACTTGTAGAGATCTACTTCAAAAGCATTTCTGCAAATGATTAACCCCCACACAACATTTGATAGACTCCAATTTTTAAGTTTTCTACTATGCATACGGTAATTATATTTGCAGGACCCTGTATGGAGAGAAAAAACAGATTGATAGAATGATGAAATCGACTATATTTGTAAGTATTAGAATGTAGGTCTCTGTTGTTGAAGAATCTTTTATAATAACCTACACAAATTTATGCATCCAAAATGAATTTTGTCTCATTCCCTTTTGCCATTTATTATTTTTACACTAGTAAATCATGTAGAAACTTTTCTTAACTCACTTTTGTTTCCATGAAAGGTGGGATGTTAATTCATTTTGGTTAGAAGACTTCACGAATTTATTGCATTATCACAGATGTCTTCGACTCATCAACCCCTATTTTCACATTGACTTCATCATTCACTTCTCCATTCAACTGCTAAAACAGATGTTCTAACCAACATGCTTATTGGAAAGAAAGGTGTCCACATTGTTCAATGGACAGCATGGAGTTTCCATCGAAAGCAGATTTTATTCTACTTTATCAATTACACATGTGTGTGCTGTTAGAGAAACCCACAAAAGAGGCATGATGTCAGTTTCTAGGCTTGCTTCCAAGTGACATGAAGGTTCACCCTCTGCATGCTAAGTATTGCTCGGGGAGCTGTCGGAGACACACGTGCATAATAAGATGACTTTGTAAGAGACATCAGATCCCCAATGGATGACTGGAGTTACAGGACTTGTCACCCACCAAACTTCAAGGATGCAACATAAGAAAATCTTTTTCAGCTATCTTTTCAATCTTAATTAAAATCACAGCTACAGACCATATATTCACAACCACAGCCTAAAGGCTCCTGATATCACATTGTCTATTAGATCAAATTGTCAAAGTGTTAAACCTGGTTGGGATCACAACCTAGGAATACCACACTATTTCATCCAACTCTTTGTATCGTCTACACCTAGTTTTCTTTTATTTTTGTTTTTGTTTTGTAACCTTTTTTTGTTGGTTGCAGAGGCTTCTGTTATATCTCTTGAAGTCTGTTTTATACAGGGGTGCTGCAAAGGCTCGTGTGATGGCATACTTTGGAGAAGGGACAGGTCCCATTCACGTCGACAACGTGAAGTGTAACGGCGAGGAGCATTCGTTGGCAGACTGCATCAAACAGAAGCCCGGCACGCACAACTGCCGCCACAGCGAGGATGCCGGGGTCATCTGTGACTACGGAGAATCACAGCACAGCAACAGAGAGGTCAAAGGTCAGTCAAATTATCAAGATAAAGTTATTTGAGTTATGTGAAGAATTACACAGAAACTGTAATGTGTTTAGCAAACACTGCCATTCTGTCATGTGCAGTAAACACAGACATGGCTGAAGAAAACTAGCTGGGTGATCTGCTCAGCAGAAAGCCAAAATTCTCTGAGTGAAAAAAACTAAATTTTTTCCAGTTCTATCATGTTGGAAAGACAAATATCTTGGTGTATTTTATAAAGGTTTTATTTAATAGATGAACACAATAAAAGTAAAAAAAAATCTTATACATATTATTGATGATGGACTGAACAGTGCTATATACTGTATGATTGACCCATTTTGTGTTGATCTATAACATAAAACCCCAATAAAATATGTTAAAATGTGTTGTTACGCCAAGACAAAATGTAAAAAAATATCAAGGAGCACAAATACTTTTGCAAGGCCTCCAGATGGTTAAATGGTCAATCTATGTTTTTGTTTCATCCTGTCTGCCACACATGCAGTAAGAGCTAGTTTGTACAAAACTAGGTATGGCCTGCACAACTCCCATAGTTAAAGCCAGTGCCTAGAGAGTTTTTCTCACTGCTTAGATTTTAACATTCATTATGCTCAAACTCCAAAAAGGAGCCCTAATTAATTATATTTCTAATTGATTTCAGCTTCATATTTTGTACTAAAAGGTACATTTCAAACCTCATTTTTTTTGCCTGTCTAAATATTTAACAAAGGGAAAATCCGAGCTGAAGTTTATGGTATAGCGATCATCATCTTTCCACACATTCGCTCAAACACACAATCAGTGGCTCCTCTTTTGCCTCTCTCAGATCCTGTCAGCTCAATTTGTGGTCTGCGTCTCATACATACTCGCCAGCGTCGGATCATAGGAGGAGAGAACTCTCTGAGGTAAGATGGAGGGGACAGATGGGATTAATAACAGAACAAAGAGAACCAGTCAGAGAAAATGACCACATTTCAAGTTTACACGCTGCTGGTATGAATACCATGTAAAACACAAGGTAAAATATGTTTCCAGCTCTGGGTTTTATGGGTCGGCGCTAAATCGATCTAAGTTTTTGATGAATTAATAAGTTGCGCAATGAATACAATTTCCTTTACCTGAAGAGGGATCTTTGTCCTTTCATAAATATCAAACTAATTGCAACAGAGGAGGCCGATTTTTAACAAGGTACCTGGAGAAGTCAGGAAATAGCTGTAATGTTTGTTGTTTTTTTTATAGTTTTGGGTTTATTTGGAAAAATTAAAATAAAGTATGGAAGAATGTTTGAGTTTGCTGGTTATGTTCATTATTATTTAAGTTAATAAGATATGATTTACAATGAATGTCAGAATATCTGGACAACAATAGGATCAGATTTATTTAATATTAACTTATTTTTTAACGTTTGAAGTTTACCTCTTTCATACAGTTGCCACATATCAAGTGAATTTTTTTCTCAAGCTTTTGCTAGATTTGTTGAATTATTCTTATTTCCTTTTTTCTCTTAATTCCTCAGTTGTATGATGCAACCCCATTTGTTTCAAATAATAAAAACAGCTATCAAAAAAACAAAAAAGAATCAAGGACATCATAAATGTATATATATATATGTTTTTTTTTTAAATCGTTTTGTCATCAGTTGTTGTTCCAGACTCTTGATCTAAAGTGATTTGAACTCTGGAAAATTAATTTTAAGAACCTCTGTCATTTTTTTTATATGTAAGAACCATTTTGTTTCTTTTTGGCACATAAAATTACCAGTATGTTATAAAACTTCAAATTAATTTTTAATGAGCTGTCAATCAGCTGGGATAAAATAATATCTTCAAATAATATCTTCTCTTCATCGAATACCCTTTGCTACCTTTACTTCTAACTTATGTTGCCAGTTTGAACCTAAAAACAACAACATATTAATTTACTTGTTTAAAAGTAATGAATAAATTTGAACTCTGAAGCAGAAAAGTTTAGGTATTATAGGGAAGAGTAAAACAGAAAAATTGTTTTGTAGAATGAGTTAAGATGAAGGCAAATATAATTTTAAAAAATCGAAAGAATTATTCAGAATACATTGAGAAACCTACGGCACATAGATGATGGGAAATCTACAATATTTCTGCAGCTATCAGAGTGAACTTCTCATGTCTTTTTTATTACTGTGGTTCAGAAATGCATGTTTATACTTCACTTTGCCTCTTGTGAACTCTTTCTGACAGGCATGTTAGTGTTTCCCCTCCAAACAAACATGAATCATGTGCTCATGTTACTATAATGGCTTTCTGTTTGTGTCTCTGTTTATACATATATCTGTGGAATGGCCACATGCACCGATTTAATTCTAATTTGTTGCATTGCCTAAGTGGGACTCAGTTTATCTTAAATGCGACCCTGCAAATTTCTTTGTCTTTTTTTTCAATTGTGTAGTTGCTCTGTTAGTGATAAGGAAATGTGTGTGTGCATGGGGGTGTGTTTGTATTTATAGGGGCGGCTGGCCTTGGCAGGCTGCCATTCGTTTGCGAGGATCTCGAGGAGATGGGAGGCTGGTTTGTGGTGGGACTCTCATTGACACATGCTGGGTCCTAACCTCCGCACACTGCTTCAAAAGGTCAAAAAACAAACACTTTATCATGCTTGCTATTTTCTATTAAAGTCCTGAACATAATTCTATTGAGGTAAATGTGACAGTGATTCTGCATACTTTGACTTTAGCATGTTTGGCCTTTGGTTGATGCCTGAGGCCTAAATTCAAATAAACTAACTCCACAGGCTGTAACACACTGTTTCAGGATAATTGATGGTGATTTGGCTGTAGCATAACATAGGTGAAAGAAAGCATGGTTACATGTGGTTCAGGATCCTTCACATGGTCCCAGAAACATAAAATTAATCACTAAACAATGACTGAAGAGGAAATAAGGATTTAGGAAGACTAACCACAGAGTCTGCAGTTACTGCTTAGAAAGTACATGCTAAGATGTATCTTAGGAGAAATATTTTTTGTTTCCTTAGGTTTCAGGTTAGGTCGTTACAGTTAATCGTAGTACCACAACTTGCTACATGAGACGCTCCACTGCTATAAATCTTGACGTTTCCACATCAGATGTTTCCACTTACAAGTCCAGTTTCTTCCCTGAGAAACTGGACTTACATTTACAGTCAGATGTATGTTTTTCATTAAAAGCTCTTTACTTTCCAATGTAAAAAACACCATAAAGAGCATTTGTGTGGCAATTTAAGGACACTTTGAACTCCCAGAATATATGAGACTTCATAAAAGTTCAGCATTGACTGAAATGATTAAAATTAAGCAACATTTACATTTGTTGGTTTCCATTGTGAATAAGTATAAAAATCCTTGCAGGAAATATGTCTTCTACTACAGTGCACTAATCTCACACTGAAAAGAACAAACTGCTGCAATTTGTTTGCAGCAGTCTCTCAACCTCAAGGTAGGTTGAGAGACTGCTCAACCTACCTTTTCGTGTGGTAACCAGATAAACATGGGTTGTAATCCAACCTCATTCATGTTGTTTTAAGTTTTTGAATTAGAGTAGAACCAGTGACTATCAAGTATTTAAATTTAATTACACGTGGAGGGAAAACAAAGTAGTGCATAAATATAAAGTGGAAAGAAACTTAATCTGAAACTCTTGATTTGGATTCAGTACTATTGATTGTTTTCAGGAGTTGCAATAAGAAAATAGAGGTGTTGTTAATGAGCAAACAGCATAATGATGACCAAAACACACAGCAGGAGTAAAGCTGAGAAAAAATATTAAAGCAGGTAAGTTTTGAACATCACATTTGCTTAAAATAAAACATTCAGGTTTTTGACATTAAGGTGATAAAATGTGAAAAGGTTTAAGGGGGCTAATACCATTTTAAGGTAACTGCAATGATTTAACTGTACATATAAACTGGCTTAGGCGAGTTGCTATGTTCTTTTATCTTTCCTATTTTGAAGAGTGAACAATAGGTTTCTGTGTAAGCTTACAATTGTACTCAATAAAATTTGAAATTGAATTAAAAGCTCATCACTTGTCAAGTTACCTTTAGCTTCAGTCAAAGGTAACAGTTTCTTTTATTTTTTAGAAACTGAGTGGGTTGACCAGTGATTTTCAGTCAATATACAGTATATACGTATATGTTCTTTAATGTGGGATTATTTTCTCCTTTAACTAATTAACTCAAACAAATGTTGGAGTTTTTTTAAAAATAGAAGATTTTTTTTTTTTTTCACAGATCTTTACCAGTGTGATATAAAATGTAGAAGGTAGTAGGGGTTGCACCAATTAATCGACTAGTCAATTCTTTTCTCTGCATTGACTTTTTTCTGGGCCAGTCGACTAGTCGCAATCACGTGACAAAACTGAGGCTGGGTTCAATATTTGCAGTGAATATAGCTGATAAAGCCTCCAAGTAGTTGTGAAGCGTTTTGCGCTTACGTCACCATGATGTCACTGCGACTAGTCGACGTCGACTCGAATATTATCATGATGTAGTCGACCTTAAAAAATATGAAGTCATTCAACCTCTAGAAGGTAATTGTAAAGATGTTTCAGATAGCAGCACTAACTTATTCATAAGTCCGTTTCTCCTTTGCTTTAAACAAATCATTATGTAGTTTATTTAGAGGAGTTTTACTCCCCCCAACAAGTTAACAGGAGAGTGTCATCACAGGAGAGAAAAAAACACGTAGGCATTGTCTAAAGTTAATACAATCTATTATGGTGTGCATAATTACTGAGCTGCTTGCACACTTATTGCCTTAGGTATTGCTTTTGTATTGGATACCTTCATAATTGACCAACTGAGTCATGGTGTTGAGTAAATTATATTGCATTCAACACTGGTATGACATTGTTCTGGCTTTCAATTTTGTGACTTCACAGACGCTAAGAGCACACCTAAATTGTGTTGTCCTGTCTACCCCTTGATTGGTTACACCTGTTCCTTGTTTCCCCTGATTGTCTCCCTGTGTATTTAATCCTAACTGTGTTCCTTGTTCCTTGTCAGGTCTTTTTCTTGTCTGCCATCTTCTTGCCTGTTCCTGTCATTATTACACCAGTTGCTACCAGAGATTAGCTCCTACCTTTTACTCTCGCTGTGCTGCCTGGAATCTTGTATTTTCATCATTAAATCACAATTTACTCTCCACAACTTGGGTCCACTGCGTCTGCCTCACCACTCTACTACCACATTTCATGACTCTTCAGTTCTATGTTATCAAAATCCCTCTTTGCTATGTCACAGCTCAATATGAACATTTCTTCGTAAGAATGTTGTAAGTACCTTCAGAGGTCAAACTCTTGAAGCTATTTGTTTTGCCTGCCCTTAAATTACTCTTTCATGCTCCAAGCTGTCAATCTTGACAGCTCGCTATAACAGCTTCCAACAGTCATTTGCAGCATTTAAGTAGGAGAGCGCAAAAACCAAAATAGGGACTTTTGACTTCACTGCATCATGTTTGGTAACAGGCAACATAACATTATGGTATCAATATCATTCTGTGGGGGACACTTTTCTTCAAAGATTATAAGAAAACCGATGGCAAAGTGATAAAATCTGAAAAAGTTTAAGGGATACTGATCATTTTAGAAAACACTTTGTTGCTTTCTCTGCAGATGTGGGCAAGTTTAGGAGAGTAGCTATTTTCTTAAAGCTACACTTTAATGGTACACCATGAAAACACTTACTTCTAATCTCATTGTGCTCTCTAGCTTTTTGTTTTTTTCTTTTGTTCTTAACATGATACTTAGTCTGCAAAGATCAAACTGTTGGAGTGTTTTGTCTTGATAGTCTGATCACATGTTGCTCTTTCATGCTCCAAACAAATGACAGCTTGTAAAAGTCTTCTTCAGTATGCAAGCTAGAATGCAAGGGCTAAAAAAGGGACCTCCCTCTCTCGGTCACAACCTCTATGAGTGGTAACAACTAAAATAAGCTAAACCACACAAACACTCATAAATTTGAAAATAAAAAGCAGTCTGTACATATCAACAAAACATAGGTTTCATTTGTGCTGAAGTTAGAAAATTGTTTCACCAGACCTCTAGCAATAGTAGATGTAAAAGCTGATCTGAGGTCAGTGGTCACATGCAGCCAACACAGTAAGTCTATTTATACATTGTGTCTGTTCAGAAGAGCTTTTGCCAGCAGTAATAGAGGAGATACTTTCAGTAACAAGAGCGTGAAGTGAAATGTAGATTTGCTTTTAGGAAAGGATCTTGAATCGTTTATTACTCCATAACCACTATTAGCTTTCCAAAGATTGTACATGTCTGCAAATTTTAATGTACTTAAGCGGTTGGCCAGTAGTGTCTCTACACCCCCATAAACACATTGGCATTTGCTGGTTGAGAGATCTTTCCGGAAACACTTTGCCGGGTGTAACTGGACACAAGTGGAGACTTGGCTCCGTCTAAAGGCCTGCTCCTTTCATTCCTCGTCTCTTCTTTCGTTTCCATCCTTCACTGTCCCTGGCTCACCCTGCTCCTCTCTCCCTCTCTGCCACTTCATTTCGAGAAAGCCAAACGTGCCTGACAGCTACAAATAAAGTGACTGTTGAGAACATTATGATGATAATAGACATATGAGTCACATGAAACCAGCACAGGCACAAAGCAACAAATTTGTGCGATTTAATCGGTTTGTTTAACTCAGGGTACAGCTACAAAGTGTGCAATCCTACTTACCTAAAAGGCAGATGCACTAAAATGTTGAAATGTGATTTCAGAATGTTCAAAGGGAGAAAGTCCTCATATGTATTAAGCTTTTTCACATTTTGTCATTCTACAGCTTTATATTAGGACTTTATTTGATAGAACAAAATGTAGAGCATAATTGACAAGTGGAAGAAAAAGATCCATGGTTTGCCAATTTATTTACATGTAAAATGTGAAAAATGTGGTGCTTTTGTCTTCATCCTCTTCTGAAAATCTTAAATAAAATCCATTGTAATCATTTGCCTTCAGAAGTCACCTTAACCTGAGTCTAAATGGAGCTGTTCTGTGAAGGCCTTTAGTGAACAATCAGCATCACAGAGCAAGGAACAGCAGGCAGGTCAGGGATTAAGCTATGCAGACGTTTAAAGCTGGTAGGGTTAGGTAATCAACTATCCCAAGCTGTGAAAAGCTGACAGAGCACTATTGAATCCATCATTCAAAATTACCAAGAATATAAAACTACAGCATACCAACCACAACATGCCATGAACTTAACATGATATGTTAAGTTCATGGCATGTTAACAGATGAGCTGTTTTCATAGCTCATCTGAAAAACAGATGAGCTATGTTGTAACAGCTAACATGAGAGATTTTATCAACAGGTCATCTATTAATCTAATGACAAAAAGAAAGATGTTTTTCTGTTTAAATATTTGTCACAAGCCAACAAGAAGAGCAAACACGTGAGATAACATTTTACTTTTGGTTTTGGTTCTCCCTCATTATACCTGGTGGCAGCATCATGCTCTGGGAACGGTTTGCTTAAGGAGAGACGGGGAAGCTTGGCAGAGTCGATGGAAAAAATAGATGGCGCTTCGAATGACCCCAGCAAAGTCAGACCTAAATCCTATTGTGGTAATAGAAAGCTGATCAATTCTGGTAAGAGGTTGGAAACTCTCCATCCAACCTGACTCAGCTGGGGCTATTTAGCAGAGTATAATGGATAAACATTTTTGTATCTAGTTGTGCAAATCTGGTAGAGGCATAACTAAAAAGACCTACTGATATAAATAAAATTATTCTATGAAATATATAATCAGGTTTGCTGAATAAAATTGCATGCTTCACTGTGCATATTCAAAATGACAGATCGTTTTCCTTCTATTTCCCAATTGTACACATAGTAGTGTTCTTCTCTCACATAAATTCCCAAGAAAATACACTTAAGTTTTAGGTGACAAAGTAAAATGTGAAACTAACACTTTCTTGATGTCCACAGGTATGGAAACAGCACCAAGCAGTATAAAGTCAGACTGGGGGACTACCACTCCCTTGTTCCGGAGGAGTATGAAGAGGAGTATGGCGTTGATCAAATCATCCTGCACTCGAACTACCACTCCCACAGCAACGATTATGACCTGGCCCTGGTTCGCCTGTCACCAGGGGCGGTGGGCCAGGCGCCAGGAGAGTGTGTGTCGTTTAGCCGTCACGTCCTTCCCGCCTGCCTGCCCATGAGGAAAGAGAAAGTGCTCAAACAGGCCAGCAACTGTCACATTACAGGCTGGGGGGACACAGGTCAGTTTAATGAATAAGTGTAGAAGTGTAGCACAGTTTGTCTCGAGTTCCTTCGTATACAATGACAAATACACAAGATTATTTAGATCTTGTGTATTTAAATAAATATCAAAAATAACAAGAACAGAATAAAAATGTTCACTAAAAAACAAAGTTTGATATGAAACAGTAATATGTGAATTGAAGTATTAAGTAATTTTTTGATTGAAAGTATAGATTAATAAATGAAAACAAAATAAACCACTAATTATGCGCAAAGACATAATTGCAATAGTGGGAGGCCCCTGAAAAGAAAAACATTGTCTGAAAATTCTCGAGCCTCTTCTATTGCAAACCCAGATATGGTAGAAATGAACGTCTCTTGTAAATTGCACTCGTTCAACTTCATCCTGTGCTTGCTTGCACAGACACACACATCTGTTAGCGATCTTTAAATTCCATGCTGGTGTCATTAATCACCTCAAACATATCACAGAGGCCTGCACACTGTCACGCTTTTACTGTGCAGTAACAACTTGTACTCAACACATCGAAATGCTTTTTGATCTTCTTAATGCTCGTATGATTCCTAACTGATAAAATATGCATGTTGGGGTGAACAGGTGGGAAAGTTTTACTGTTTTACTTAAGTTAGGGCATAGAGGCTATTTAGAGTCTGTGATGTTTAGCAGTGAGTGTCTGACTCAAGGCTCGTGTCTACTTTCTACAGCTGTTTATCTTTGGCTATCTGCCACCTCTGATATCAGACATGCAGGCAATTTTCCACACACACTCACTCACCAGCCAAGGCTGCTATGGATATTTAATGACGGTGTGTGGCCTCTGAGACAAGACAAAACAATGCCGCCTCCTCAACAGAGACTTGTTGCAGTTGTAGTTATCCCAAGTTTCCATGCTACCCCACAAAGCCAGGATGGCTCCTGTTCATGCTGCTCTCAAACTCTGAATTATGGGACAATCATAATATTTGAACTTTAGCATAATTAATAAACTGAACTGAACAGCTTTTTGAAATAGCACAAGTGGCCCTTTATTGACTTTTGCTCAACTATAAGGCTTCTGTGAATTTCTATCATTGCCATGTACTGTACATCTCTGGAAATAATTAAGCGCCCACTGCACTGAACCCCATTGAAAGGCAATTTTTTCTTGAATTTCAGAGACATGTTGTCAGTAGTTCATAGAATAAAATAACGATGATCATTTTACTCAAACACATATAAAAAGTAAAATCAGGGAAACTAATAATTTTAAGTGGTCTCTTAATTTTTTCCAGAGCTGTATATTAGCGGATCTAAAAATGTGACTTTTGTGTGTTTAAATTTTAAACAACGCACATTTTGGGGAATATTAGTCTTATGAGGTCTCTGAAGCAGATGTGTCATTCTTTTGTTTGTTTTTCGTACATAGTGCATGCAAACAGGGATATAGAGCGTAAAATGTACATGCTACTATTGTATCAAAAGATCAAGTAGTACATTCATGTTACATTACTCTTATTCTAAAAGTTCTTTTTTAAGTACATCAAAAATATCTGGCTATTATTTTTGGTTCAACAGCCTACACTTACAGTGTTTCCCAGGTTGGACTTCAGTAATTTGTCCTGTCTTGGCACACGTCAGCACAATATGTCTAGTGTGATTTAAATTTACCAGGTAACGCATTAAGTGACGAGATGCACTGCAGCGCTCATGAAAACTGCATTTCTTAAAAGTGAACCCAGGTATTGTAAAAAGTTTTAACTGGACACAGCACCATAAGTTCTAGTTGCGTTTAGCTGCCAATGTGAATGAACCCACAGGAGTCCAGACAGAGTACTGCTATGATTCGATTATTGTAATTACATTTGTGAATGACTTTCATATATGGAAAGCGTTTAGATGCTATGCTAATCGATCCAGTTGTGAAAAATGTGACACTAATTTGTCTTGATAAGAAATTTTGCTTGAAAACATTGTCAATGCAGATGTTGAAATAGTACAAACAGCCGTACTTTACACTGAATTTTGAACTAAACCCATTCTTTTTTATACTCAAATGCTACCAGAAATCACAAAAGCTTTTAACTCCTATCTCTTTTTCCAGGACGTTCATACTCAAAGACCCTACAGCAAGCCACGCTGTCCCTTCTCCCACGCCGCCACTGCCAGCAGTATTTCCACAGTGCTTTCACGAGCCGCATGCTCTGCGCCGGGAGCGTCCAGTCAGAGAGGCGCGTGGACAGTTGCCGGGGTGACAGTGGAGGTCCGTTGGTGTGTGAGCGACCAGGAGGGGGCTGGGTGGTTTATGGGGTCACTTCCTGGGGTCATGCTTGCAGGACACAACAGTCCCCTGGTGTTTACACCAAAGTCTCTGCCTTTAGCACATGGATACGCAAAATAACCGGACGTGATGAGAAAACACAATGAGGGCTGACAAACTGAAAGAAGTGACCACTCAGGACTCGATTGGTCAAATGAAAAACAGGGCAGCAATACATTTCACTTATGACAATCTGTTGTCATGGTAATATACATATTGCCTGACGAAAAGGTGAAAATAGGATTTTCAGGTTAAAAATGTGAAAAAACAATGCTGAAGTTTCTTCACACTTATGAGTATGCCATAGCTGAAATATCTTTTGTTGTAAAATTATCCATTATTTAAATTATGCTTTGTGTGCAAGCTTTTATTGTGACCTTCTTGTAATTTTTGATATTATTATGTAGTTTGTCTTAAAAAAGGGACCAAACATATAGTGATCTGTCTGTCCATGAATATGCATACTTGCACTAAAATGACCTATTTTTTTAATTTAACTGTGTGATACTCAGAAAAATGTGCTTTCAAGCCCCATTTCAGTCTTGTGTAATTTCTCAGTTTTAACTTATGCAAGAATATTCTTTCATGTCTTAATATTGCTCAGGCCTTTATCTTTTATGTTTAATAATATATTGCGTTTGATGTTGTGTGCTGTGTAACATTTGCACAGATAGACAATATTTCTCTATCCAAACTTAAACAGCATTTCTAAGTGGTTCTTTTTTGCAGCCACACTTTCTTCTTGTGTTGTAATTACAGTGTTGGTTACTGAAGAAAGACATTAATGTCAGTATCTCTTTTGCCAATGTTTACTTTCTTTATTGTTATTATTTCATTGTAATATTTACCTATAAAGGAAAACATTTGTAAGGAGGCATAATGTGTTCTCTTCTTATTCATCACACTCTAGATATTTTAATATATTTTTAAATATTTTAACATATATAATATTTTTTTGTCCATGTCTAAAATTGAAAATATGTACAATCAAAGTCAGAATATAGCCAAAAGTTTCTAAAGTTTTGACAATATTGTTGCATGGCTTTGATAGTTGCAATGCAACTATCAATGTGTGGCAAAATGGTTACCCAACACAAAAGTACTGATAATGAAGTCTATGGCTATAGAGCTCACAAAGTATCTGAAGTCAAATATTCTTTCTGTCATTTTGCTCAGACACTTAGGAAGAAAGTACCAAGTAAGTTTCTCACCTGCCTAACGTTATGACAATCTATTATGGTGTGCGTAATTACTGAGCTGCTTGCACACCTAGTTTGTTCTGCTTTTAATATTGATTAAAATTATTTCAGCGCTAAGTATTTAATATCTAGGTGTTTTTATGGAAATGTGAATCTTTCAGATCAATTTGATTAGCAATTTTGATCATATTTCACATTTTATTGTGTCATGTAGCGCGGGGCGGTGGTCATGGTCTTGACTAGGTCTCGACTTCCCTCGGTCATGGTCTTGACTTGGTCTTGGACCCTAAAAGTCTTGGTCTTGCCTCGGTCTCGATACACTCTGGTCTTGGTCTTGTCTTGGTCTCGGGTTAGGTGGTCTTGACTACAACACTGCTGCTGAGTCAGCGGAGCGTCCTGCTGCGCATCGGGCGGAGGAGCAGCAGGTGTCTTCGTTGAATTTAACTGTAACCAAACAGAATCTGTTCATAATACAAACGCTTTTTGACGTTCCAAAAGCACCGTTGTGGTCAGTGTAATAATTTGACTCCTATACGTGCAGCTATGCAGAGGTCAACAGCATCAACAGCTGGTGTTTGAAAAAAAAAGAAAAAAGAAAAAGGTCAGCACTCAAACAAATGTTGGAGTTTCTTTAAAAATAGAAGATGATTTTTTTTTCCACAGATCTTTACCAGTGTGATATAAAATATAGAAGGTAGCAGGGGTTGCACCAATTAATTGACTAGTCGATTCTTTTCTCTGCATTGACTTTTTTGCATTGACAAAACTGAGGCTGGGTTCAATATTTGCCGTGAATATAGCTGATAAAGCCTCCAAGTAATTGTGAAGCGTTTTGCACTTATGTCTCCATGATGTCACTGCGACTAGTCGACGTTGACTCAAATATTATCATGATGTAGTCGACCTTAAAAAATATGAAGTTGTTCAACCTCTAGAAGGTAGTTGTAAAGATGTTTCACATAGCAGCACTAACTTATTCATAAGTCCGTTTCTCCTTTGCTTTAAACAAATCGTTATGTAGTTTATTTAGAGGAGTTTTACTCCCCCCAACAAGTTAACAGGAGAGTGTCATCACAGGAGAGAAAAAAACATGTAGGCATTGTCTAAAGTTAATACAATCTATTATGGTGTGCATAATTACTGAGCTGCTTGCACACTTATTGCCTTAAGTATTGCTTTTGTATTGGATACCTTCATAATTGACCAACTGAGTCATGGTGTTGAGTAAATTATATTGTTATTATAGTCAGGAATGCATTCAACACTAATATGACATTATGTCTTTCAATTTTGTAACAATTTGTAACACTTCACAGAAGCTAAGAGCACACCTAAATTCCTGTCATTATTACACCAGTTGCTACCAGAGATTAGCTCCTACCTTTTACTCTCGCTGTGCTGCCTGGAATCTTGTATTTTCATCATTAAATCACAATTTACTCTCCACAACTTGGGTCCACTGCGTCTGCCTCACCACTCTACTACCACATTTCATGACTCTTCAGTTCTATGTTATCAAAATCCCTCTTTGCTATGTCACAGCTCAATATGAACATTTCTTCGTAAGAATGTTGTAAGTACCTTCAGAGGTCAAACTCTTGAAGCTATTTGTTTTGCCTGCCCTTAAATTACTCTTTCATGCTCCAAGCTGTCAATCTTGACAGCTCGCTATAACAGCTTCCAACAGTCATTTGCAGCATTTAAGTAGGAGAGCGCAAAAACCAAAATAGGGACTTTTGACTTCACTGCATCATGTTTGGTAACAGGCAACATAACATTATGGTATCAATATCATTCTGTGGGGGACACTTTTCTTCAAAGATTATAAGAAAACCGATGGCAAAGTGATAAAATCTGAAAAAGTTTAAGGGATACTGATCATTTTAGAAAACACTTTGTTGCTTTCTCTGCAGATGTGGGCAAGTTTAGGAGAGTAGCTATTTTCTTAAAGCTACACTTTAATGGTACACCATGAAAACACTTACTTCTAATCTCATTGTGCTCTCTAGCTTTTTGTTTTTTTCTTTTGTTCTTAACATGATACTTAGTCTGCAAAGATCAAACTGTTGGAGTGTTTTGTCTTGATAGTCTGATCACATGTTGCTCTTTCATGCTCCAAACAAATGACAGCTTGTAAAAGTCTTCTTCAGAATGCAAGCTAGAATGCAAGGGCTAAAAAAGGGACCTCCCTCTCTCGGTCACAACCTCTATAAGCGGTAACAACTAAAATAAGCTAAACCACACAAACACTCATAAATTCGAAAACAAAAAGCAGTCACATTTTAATAAATTTTGTAATATTTTAACATATATATAATTTTTTTTGTCCATGTCTAAAATTGAAAATATCAAAGTCAGAATATAGTCAAAAGTTTCTAAACTTTTGACAATATTTTTGCAATGCAACTATCATTGTGTGGCAAAATGTTTACCCAACACAAAAGTAGTAATAATGAAGTCTATGGCTATAGAGCTCACAAAGTTTCTGAAGTCAAATGTTCCTTCTGTCATTTTGCTCAGACACTAAGGAAGAAAGTACTAAGTAAGTTTCTCACCTGACATTATATTCATAAGCAACGCCCACAACCACTATGAGTGGTTTGACTCACTACTCAATTTTTCTATGTATGCTAGGAAAGATGTATTTGCAGTACCCATGTTATTGTCCAAGGAGCTCTTTAAATCTTTGTAACAAAAGGTCTAGCAAATTCCTTTTTTTGTGTCGACTATAGGTGGCCACAAACCGTATACTCCCTAAAACGTTTTTGACAGTAAAACAATAAAGAGTCTCTCGACAACTATTTGACATCCAGGCTTCAAAAGGGTTCTACAATAGATGTAACACCATCTGCATTTGGTTGTGCTTCTTGCTTTAGTAGATGTCACTCAAAAGAATATTTCAGAAAAAGTATTTTTAAATGTAACTTCCTTCTTTTAAAATAATTAAATAAAAAAATAAATAAAGACCAATTATAGATTGTTTTATTCTTTCATACTTTTTGGCTTCAAGGCCCTGAAATGTAATAACTTATGTTTGGGTTTAAATAGCCATAAGCAGTTCCTGTAAATACACGTGATTAGGTTGTTGAGCTTCACTTTGGATTTTTTGTTTGTCACAGCTCTAGCAGGTGACAAGGTGCTGTAGGGACATTTTTTTAGACATGTTTTTTACAACAAAATGTCAGGAAGAAGAACTGTTTTAGACACACTGTCACCTACACGCCCAATGGCAGAGGAATGTTGTTGGGCGTCAACATGAATAGCAACTTGTTTCCTTCAAATGAAAACAAGAATATGTCCCAGCTGTTACACCAAGCAACTGCATCGCACAAAATGTTATGCGGTACAAAGACACATTTTAGTCAACATTTGTTTCATTGGCTTGAGTCTTTATGTGAAGTATTATGTCAACACTGTAAAGAACCGGTAGGTGTCCCATAAAGCTTAAGAAACATCCATCCATCCATCCATTTTCTGTTCACCCTTGTCCCTAATGGGGTCGGGAGGGTTGCTGGTGCCCATCTCCAGCTACGTTCCGGGCGAGAGGCGGGGTACACCCTGGACAGGTCGCCAGTCTGTCGCAGGGCAACACAGAGACATACAGGACAAACAACCATGCACACACACACTCACACCTAGGGAGAATTTAGAGAAACCAATTGACCTGACAGTCATGTTTTTGGACTGTGGGAGGAAGCCGGAGTACCCGGAGAGAACCCACGCATGCACAGGGAGAACATGCAAACTCCATGCAGAAAGACCCCGGCCGGGAATCGAACCCAGGACCTTCTTGCTGCAAGGCAACAGTGCTACCAACTGCGCCACTGTGCAGCCCGCTTAAGAAACAATAACAGTATAACTTCGCGGGTACATGAGATCATTTCAAGCCACAATTTTCCTATACAGAAACTTTAATGAGAACTAAAGTAATAAACTTATAGAATCTGTTATGCACTATTTTAAAGGGTTATTCAGAAAGTGCTGGTTGGATGATTCTACACACATTAAACAAACATGGAAATAAAAAGGCTTCCTTGAATCAGCCAATGTGGCATTGGGAAAAGAAAAACAAAACTTGAAAATTACCATGGATCTCAAGGAATGCGTTTTTATTTTAATTAACTTTTTTTCTGCCCGTTAATCTTTTACTTAGGTCTCTGTGTCTGCCAGAAAAGCAAATAATTAGCACAAGCGGAACAATTCAATTTCAGTTTTAAATCTCAGTCTGCCCTCATGTGGCCAATACTACACATTACAACGACCAATTGCAGATATTTACAAAACTTTTAACAACGATCTCCTATAGTGTGCTCAATCTTTAACTGGTAAGTCGTTGACATAATTTGTCATTTGATTTATACATAGAATCTTCTTTAGTTCATACCTGGCATTAGCTATTGTGAAATTGATAATCAAATTCAGTTTTACTGATGTTTCCTAATTTGGATTCTTTCTCTACGTCAGTAGTTTACAGCAATAACTTCTTTGTCAAAGAAAAGAGAAAAATAAAGACTTTTTTTTTTCATTCCAGATTCATTATTTTACACCCAAGAAAGATAAGGGTAATTGTAAAAAGGTCTTTCAACTTTAAAGACTTAGAACTCATTGCCATAGTTAAACCCTCAAAATACCAGTAAAAACACACATAGGGTAATTATCAGAACTGTTTGATTGCTGTAACAGCAAAAATGATCATTCCATTTATTATTAAGAAGGGTATTAATCATTTTCAAACTGATAGTGCTTGTACATCATGTTATTACCTGCGATGCCAGTGTCATTTCTTATCAGAAACAAACATCCTGGCTGGATTCATCTTTAACAAATATATTGTAAATATAAGCATATTTTTCCCTACAGTATGGGAAAACATATGGTATAGTACATGCGAGACAAAATTACTTCTTGATTTGTGAATTTGTTGACTAATGTGTGTATGGCTTCAGTTTCATTTAACTTCACAGTTATGTACGACTGCCAGTCTGTTGGATAAAAGCTCAACACATTGACGTTTGTGGTTGAAACAGGACTTAGTGTGAAAAAGTTGAAGAAGTGTGACTCATTTTGCATATCAGTGATGAATTGTAGGTTATTTGTTGATTTTACATTGTGTTATTATCTGATATAACATAATAACAGAAAACAATCTCTGGTCAAACAGGCCAGATCTTGTTTGTGTGTCTGTTTTGAGATCAGGGTAATGAATTTAAAAAAATAACTTCCCATAGTTCTTTTTAACTTACCTTCGATCTAAAACAGTCTGTCCTCATTCATACAGAACAAACGTATCCTTACAAATGGGCCGGTATGCTCACCAAAAACACAACAAACATTTTATGCTGACAGTCATATGCATTTTTATTTGAGTTTTGGTTTTGTAATTGACATGTAGGATTGTTTGCATTCAAATTTAGGCTAAACTTAGGCCACTGGTTTTCAAAGGGAAAAAAAAGGTTTAGGCCTAAATGAGACACAGACAAAAAAAAAACATAATCTTCTTCCACTTACGCACCGACTTTAAAAAAATCCTGAAATTAAATTTTATTTCATAATTTTGAGTGGTTTTGGTCATGTCTTTGCAGTTCTTAGAACTGAAATAATTCTCTAATAAATGAACACAGAATACTCCTACATGACCTGCTGGGAAAATCTTCACTGAGTTCTGCTTTTAGCTCCAGATACTAATTTCCAATCCAAAGCTTCTCCCATAAAAGTGTCATGTGATGCACTGTGGGTTGAAACAATGCTACCAGATCTGCCTTAAACCTGTTCTACCAAATAAAACAAACAAGGAACAGCCTATCATTCACCCTGAGTCCACCTTGTCTTTGCTTTTTATTCTTTTATCATACAATAAAATCTAAATAAAACAAAAGGGTAAAAGTGAACCTCCAAAGGTATGTATTATTTTAACATGGCGGGAAACAGAGAACAGAACTCAGTGCAAAGAAATCTCTAAGTGAACCACGCACAGCTGACCAGCGCTGCCCTGGTATCATAACTTAGCAGAGAAATCAAACCAAAAAAAGAATCAAAGTCACTCCAGGTCTGCATGAGAGTCAGTTCAGAACAGGTTTTGGGCATTCAGAACCTGCCAAATCCTCAATGTCTCACACAGCTCTGTCTTTTATTAGATGTTGGCGCTTGGTTTTAGTCCCAGTTTCTTTAGAGATCTAGTCATCCATCCATCCATTCATCCATTTACTCATCCATTCGTCCATCGAAGCGCACAAAGATTCTTCGCCCCATCACGCCTCCCGCTCCATCCAACAGCGCCGTAGCTTTCAGGTGAAACAAATCCACCAGTCCTTGGCCTCACCTCAGCGTGCACAAAAAGGCCACAGACAGCGCGCTTTTGAAGGTCAGGAGATTCTGGTCACTTCCCGATCTCTGATAGCTCGACCTTTACCCCTGGCTCATGGACTGAAATGTTATCTAACCTTCAGAAAGGGGTAAAAGGAGGAAGGGTTAAAGAGAGGGAAACAGAGGAGAGGGAGGAAGAAAATGGAATGAAGTACTTTAATTGCACTGTTGTTTTTTTCAATTAGAGTCAAATGTCACCTGGAAAGGGTAAAGCCTGTTGTGATTGGCACAAATGCCTATGAAAACCAAATGGCTCAGTCATATGAGTGAAAGGGAGTTCAAAATTGAACCACTGCTTGTTCATATGAAACTGAGTCATTTGAAGGGCATCTGATAAGGAGGCTCTCTGGAAGATCCCTTTGAACATGCCTTAGTTTAGAGCCCTTCTTTCATACTTCGATCTGTCAATTCTGTCATAAAAGTCCAAATGTAAATTGACTAGTGGATCCAACAATAAGTAAATAGAAATAAATACTTTGGCTTCATCACATAATAGTCCCTAGAAAAACTGCTAATACTCCATATCAAAAGGAGTCAGTTGAGGTGAAAATATGATGAGAATGGCCACTAAATGCCCCGCTCCCTTTCCTTACAAACTCCTTTTGATTTGGAGAAGCAGTGGCTCTGCACTGAGCCTCCCCCATGGATAATGAAGCACCTCCTGCTTTCTCCAAGGCAAAGCCAGGGAGGAAGCTCAGCTGAGTCGGCTGTACCTGGAAAGTTGTTCCTCCAATCATAATCTATATCTTGTGATGACTGGAACAAACCAAACAAATAAAAATTGAAATGGTTATCACAGGACAATGGATGGAGGTCTTCTCATTGTTGACTTTTCTGCACTTTTGGTCACCAAGCTTTCTTGTTTTACATAAGTTCATAAAATTATTTTGGGGAAAAAAACACAAGATGTCACACTACAAAACAGAAAGTCAAACAGTATAAAACCTGTAAACAAGTAGGTTCTGACAAGAAGACCGGTGCATGTTTTGCCCAAGACTTTGTAAATGGCTAAGTTTTTTTTTTTTTTTTGGTTCTTTATATTTTATATCTTTATTTTTAACCTTTAAAAGTGCATGTTCACTGGTAAGATGAGCATGGAACTGACCTTCTGCAGCTCCTCTCTCAGCCATGAGGGAAGGGGCTGTCCAAGCCGATGTAGCAGCTTTGACAGCTCAACATTGTGCTCCCTGTAATACCTGGAGAGATATGCACGTGCCTGAGGAGCGGAAGAGAAAGAGATGAAAAGACATTGAGTGTGTGAACAAAGATGACGGCAGACAGGTGGCAGAAGTAAGGAAAAAAAGAGTCAGGAAAACCAAAAGTCCAGTCAAGTTTCAAGAAGTTAAAGGACAAGAGAGCATTGCAAATGATGGCTAAACATTTAAAAATATACAACAAATATTTTAAGAGCTCACTGGAGGCTACAATTTACAGACCGGTTTGTTTAGTGTTCAGTTTTTAAAGTTTTGCTAAAGATTCTCAATTGGTTTTAGGTCTAAACTTTGACTAAATCATTCTAAAACAACATTTATCTAAACCATTAAATAGTAGCATTAGCTGTGTGTTTAAGGCTGATGTTCCCACATGAAAAAACTAATTCCCAAAGGATGATGTCGCCACCACCATGTTTCACCATGGGGATGGTGTGATCAGCGCGATAAGCATTTTGAATGTAGGCAATACAATTTAAATTTTGGTCTCATCTGGCCAGAGCAACATCTTCCATGTATCCTGTGTCTCATACATGCAAATTTCTTATTTATTTATATCTTACCTCTCTCCATAAAGTGTAGAATCATTGGAGGGTAAGGCTAACAGTTGTCTTGTCAAGAGATTCTCCCAACTGAGCTGTGGCTCTCTGCTTCTCTGATTAATCCTCTGTTTTACCAGCCTGCTGCATCAGGTGAACAGTCGTTTGTCTGTAGGTTTGCAGGTCTGTCTTACACTTTCTGTTTATGGAGTTTTACAGGTCGGAATATCATTTTATAACCTGGCCCTGCTTAAAAACTCACAACATTCTCCCGGATCTGTCTGCTGTGTGCCTTGGGCTTCACAAAGCAGTTTTGTTCTCTGATAAAGCTCCAAGGCCTTCACAAGACAGCTGTATTTATAGTGAAATTGAAATAGATACAGATAGATCCTGTTGACTTATTATCAATCAAGGAATCAGGTTTACAGAAGAAACTACAAAGTTGTAAAGAAAACACTATACAGTCAACAATTGAACATTACATTTTAGGTGTCAAATTAATAAGGTAAATATGTTGTATTGGAGTAATGGAGACTTCCACTTCAGAATTATGTCCTACTTCATGTTTATCATGTAAAACTCCAATAAAACACGATTAAGTTTGTGGCTGCAATGAGTCAAAATATGAAAAGGTTCAGCGGGTGTGAATACTTGTGCAACGCTCTATAATTATTTTCTTCTCTTGTCTCTCTGCCCTGCTGTTCACTCTATCGCCTCCCCTTGGCCTCACCTTGTGTCTCCTTGGTTGAGGCTCAAATAAATTTTAATTGCAGGTGACACGGAGGCACAGCCGTGAGCCATGCGTGAACACATGTGGAGAGAGGCTGTATCTATGTGAGAGCAAATGTGTGATTCATCGTCTGCAGCCTCTCTGTGGAGCCATGAGGGAGGACAAAGATTTATGGATTTGGATTTTCTCCTTCTATCTTTCATCTCCCTTTATCCCAATCTGCCTTGTTCTGTTTCTCATTGTAGTTTTTATTAGGTCCTCCTAATTAGGTTTAAAGCGTCTGGCTGGATCTGATAGGGTTACAGTGGCCACCTCTGCTTTGATTCCTGGGGAATAGTTTGCCTCAATGATAGAGAGAGAGATGTGGGTTGTCACTGCCAGTAAGATGGCTTGATTCCTTTTGTGTCAGTTGCTCTCTCAATCCGTCACATCACAAAACATGCACCATTTTTTCCCTAAGCGCAAAAGCCTTTTAGTTAACAGGAAACAAAATTACCTCTGGGTCCATAGGAGGATACTTTCTTCCTTTGCTTTTTCCCAAACATTTTGTCTTTCCTCCCTCCAGGAGCTGGCACCAGAAGCCCTTTTGAGGGTCAAAGCTGAGAAAAGAGGAAAGCAGAAAAGAGGCGTAGGTGTCACCATGAGTGGTGAAGTGAATGGTTTCTTTTGGCAGTTTTGGGTGTGAAAAATTATTTTTATAAGTTTAATGTCATTTAATGTCTGTCTAGGACAGAACATAAAAAGAGATTTGTCTTGGTTATTATTAAGCTCATGAAAAATCAATAACCTTGAGAGCAAAGTAACCCAAGGGCTGCACATTATGCTTGTCATCTCCAGACAAATGTACAATGGATACAATTAGAACACTTTCAATTTTCACGAAGTCATACAGCACCTTGCAATTTGTACATGTCAGACTTTTATAGTCACAACCTTATGTGAGAGACCAGCAAAGTAAGTTGTGGATATTTGTGAAATAGAATTACAAGATGATTTTCGATTGATACAAATATAAACCTAAAAAGCATGATTGATACAAATATAAACCTAAACAGCATGATTGATACAAATATAAACCTAAAAAGCATGATTGATACAAATATAAACCTAAAAAGCATGATTGATACAAATATAAACCTAAACAGCATGATTGATACAAATATAAACCTAAAAAGCATGATATATACTGTATTTGTGTTAACTCTCTTACTTTTAAAATTTTTTTTAACTCTACCGAAATGTAAAAAAAGGGGTTGCAAATACTTTGCTAAGCAAGGTGGGGTCTATTTATTTGTACAACATAGTACAGTTCCTTTTCAGTTCTCTGGGAGAATAAAAGCTGAATCCTGCTGAATCCAAGGTTGGTTCTGGTTCTGGGGATGCAGAGTAGCCTAGGACAAGAAGACCTGTCTGCCTAAGCAGTCTGATTTACTGCTTAGGCAAACCAAAGAAGACACTATTGCAGTAATCAGTTATATTATATATATACGTATTTTAAGTTCATGAAATCTACACACATTAGTCCTTCAATCCTGGAGATGTTCTCCAGATAGATGATGAACTTTGTAATTGTATTTATGTGTCTCAAAAGATTTGTGTCTGAACCCTGAATCTGGATGACTTCACCCAGATTTTGGGCCTGATCAGTAACACATACCATTGTGAAATCTATGCATATTTTAAATGTTTTATTCGCTTCTTAAAATTATTAGATTTTTATTAGCAATTAATTTTAACTTTAACAATATCATATAACATGATATTGTGCTCTGTTATCACCTCTTTCTGAACATATTCTTTAGAGCAAATGAGGTTGAAAGATGCAAATTATTTCCTTATCTGCATACATTTTTGGACTAATAAAGAAAAACAAGCGCTAGGAGGTCTGCTACAGTCACAAAAGATGAAGGAAAGAAAGAGAAGATTAAAACATAGCCTTGAGTGTTAGGAATCTGTCAGACTGCTGGTGTGTCAAGAAAGAAATGACAGGACAAAAGATTAGGCTTTTGTCTAACTCCATTCTCAGACAACACACAAACACACACAGACACACGCACAAAGCATCCTCATTATTCCATCAGAACCTCTTCCCAAGTTATTTGTATGCTTGTGGGACCTTGATTGAAGACAGAGCCATTCTTTGTCCTGGTCGGAGCCACAAATTCTGGATGTCACTGTCTTGAAGCTTGAAGCTTTAGAGGCTGATTGCATTCTGATGAGTAGTGCTTGAGAAATAAACTGTTTCCAGCTCATCCAAAGCATAAAAGCTACATGTTTAATTTATGTCATCACAGATCATGAAGTGGACACACATATAGGAATGTACATCAGTCACTAAAGAGGTGGAGTTTGTGGCTGCCACTCAGAAAGACTGAGGAAGAGCTAGGCCTTTAAGGTTTTATCATTTGTCTTGCATCAATGTCACTTGTGGTTGTGCTGTTTTTGATCAATTTAGGCTTTGGGACTGAAACACTGCAGAAAAGTAAGGTTTGTGTTTTGTACTATTTCAGCTGTAAATCAGACAGGCAGGCAGTGAATACAAGCAGTTTATACTCTGAGGAGTAAATGTACACATTCTATTTTGCAAATTAAACATTTGCAAATGTTTAATGTTGGTAAAATTACATATGCTTCCACTTATGAAACTAGATACCAAGGCAGATCTGTCCACTTCACATTGAGCATTATACATGACTTTATGTAGAAACTCCACATAGTTATGTATTTTTACACAATTCACAGTCATAGCGAAAACCTTGCCATCCTTAAAAACCTGAGCTGTTTGTGTTTTGCAGATTGACATCTTCTGAATTTATTGTGTTTTTGGTTGGACAAAGTCAACTGTGGCCTCAATCAGAAATTGCAAATTACTAAATCCCCCCTCTTGTCTGAGATTCAGACAAGCAACAGAAAATTTTGAAAATAAATAAGTTATAAAACTCCAATAAAGTATATAACAAGTTTTAAGAACTGTTCTTTATACAGTGCTATATTAGTGCGCATGTTCTGTTCATCATTAAAAAGCTTTATACAACACACGCAGTCAGTTTAAAAAAATATAGTGCGATAACGGATGAGAAAAGTTTTAATGTACCAAATTTGCTCCCTTTACCATAGCTTTTAGAGATGCCACATGCCTGTATATCATTCCTGTTCATGAATGATGTACAGAATTCAATACAATTTATATTGTATTGTATTTTAAATGACCTTGACTAACTTAACTTAATTCAGCAAAATCTGTTGCATTGGTCTTATTTATCCAAAAAAACGGAGTTTTTGAATCTCATTAGCTGTAAGTAGTGAAAATGAAACCTTGAAGTATTCTCAGTTTAATTAGTAAAATTCTTTACAATTAAATTACTGAAATAACAAAAATTTCAAAAGTATTCTAATTCAGTGAGATTTACTGGTAGCACAATTTTTTCTCCTCCTGTTAAAGAAAGGAGAACATCCTTTCTTCACCAGAAAGGAATTTGCTGTGTAATAAACAGCACATTTGTAATGACTCAGGAATAAATAAGGACTTTAGTCTTATTTGGAATTATTATTCTGCATTCATAAGCATAGTTCACTTTGACTTAAATAACACAAGCAAATTCTAATGTTTTAAAGCTGCAGACAAATGGAAACAATTGATGCATGTCCAAAAAGATTTGCAATTTGTTTGAAGGGATGAGAAACTGCTACAATAAACTATAGAAGTAACTTAATGTTGTGGAGGTTTAAAGTTGCAATAGGTAACTTCTATAAAAATATGTTGTTTTTTTTTAACATATTTATTAAAACTGTCACTATGTCCAGCTTTGGACATAGTGTCTCATCTGGCTCTTCTCAGCAGTTCTAAAGCTATCTGCAGAAATAAATCACTCAAAGACTGAGAAAAACTAAACAATCAGAGGCAGGAAGACGATCTTAGGCCACCAACATGCTTCACTCTGTAGAGGGCCATGCGGATCCAGATAAATGAATTTGAGGAAATGGTGAACTTTCTACAAGTTGGGATGCACAATAATCATTGTGGCACCCAACAATGAGAAAGAAAGCTGTGTTTTTTTGCGTGTGTTTTTGTCACTTTCACTTAATGTTGTTTTTAAAGAAAACATTTTTTAAAACTTGATAATTTATTGTTTTTTTACTGCTTCAATTAGCAGTCATCTGATATGGTTGTTGTTTTTGTTTACGGTGTCACTCCGAGATGTTGCTGAGGACCTGGATCAAGCTGTTTACCAGCAGATGTCAGGCTTCCCACAGATTTGGGATTTTGGAAACTTGTTGATGAATCCAGACTGAATAGCATTCATCCCACTTGTAAATTACAGGCAAGCGTACAGAGTCAGATACTCACGTTAGAGTCTGGGAGTAGTTAAAGTGAGGAGTGACACCCAGAAACCTCTGCACTTCATCCATCACTGCTGCAGGGTCGTTTCTAAGCTGATGGCCATCAATGATCATCACCTGCACACACAAAGACATGCAAGGATAGGGGGCATTAAGTACTGACACTTCAGTAACTGATCAATCCCGGTGTTTACAGAGAACAAAGTGTTACAGATTTAAAAAGGCATTAAAAAAAGTAAAGATGTAATTTAAAAGATGTAAAATAAAGATGCTAAAAGGTCAAAGCAGATAAACATTTGCCTTTAAATTTGTTTGGAATCATAATGTCAGTCATTGGCTTGAATCTGTGACTGTACGTACCTGGTTAGATGGGTAGTACATCAGCCACCTCTCCAGGTGTGTAGCATAGAGGCCTGGTAGGAGACAGCGACTCTGCAGGGATCGCAGCTCTGCAGACGCTCCCTTTCTAGCACTGATGACCTCATAGAAGGTGAACTGCAGGGCTGTGCGGTCCTCATGAGCTCTTTGATGCTGGAGAGAAGTGCACAACAACAGAAGAGGCTTCAAAGATCTCGCTTTGGACATCAGGGTTTTTTCTTATTTATCGATCGATGTTGAAGAAAACATAAAACTGGAGATGACATGTTTGTATTTATTTATTATCAAACAGGCTTAAGATCACAGTTACAGGGGCTTATGATACGTGAATATGCAGATATACCAGACAAACCTAATAACTCAGCATTAACTAGTGGAATCAGCTCCATCTTAGATAAATAACTTTATGTAAATAGAGACAGAGGTATTTCACAGCATGATGCAGACAGCTATTGCAATTCAGTACAGTGTAAAAGCATCTGCATGTTTTGACATTATAATCACACCCCTTAATGTGTCAAATCAGGGATTTATGTGATAAACCAAGATTAAGTGGTGCATAATTGCAAAGTGGAAGGAAAAGAATACACGTTAAGAGATAAACAGCTATGTTGTAAATTAGTATAATGACTCACTGAAGAATATTTTAGATTCACAGCTTTAAATTCTTTGGGGGCATGTCTCTAGCAGTTTTGCACATCTGAAGGCAGATGTTTTGGTTCTTCTAAAAATGGTCTCTCATAAATGTCTTACAGGCTGTTTGAGATTTTTGTGTTCCAATCTTCCCAACAGCTCTGACCAGTTTTTCTCTCCTGACTGAAAGAAGGATTTCCGCACCATAATGCTGCCTACGCAGTGTTTCACCATAGTGCTGGTAGGTTTAGAGCAGGGGTGGGCAATCCTGGTCCTCGAGGGCCGGTGTCCTGCAACTCTTGCAAGTCTCCCTGGTCCAACACACTTGAATCCAGCAGCTGAATCACCTCCCAAGTGCAGTCAGGTTCTCCAGAGTCCTGCTAATGACCTCATTATTTGACTCAGGTGTGTTGAAGTGGAGATGCATCTAAAAGTTGCAGGAGTCCGGCCCTCGAGGCCTGGAGTTGCCCACCCCTGGTTTAGAGTGATGCAGTCTGGTAGTATTCTGGCACAGGCTTTCCATGTAGGCCACAGAGCTTAATCTTAGTCTGACCAGATTAACCTTTCTTCTACCTATCAGTGGATCCCCCAGACTGTCTGTGATTTTCCTTTTTGCTGTAATTGTGACAAAATGTGAAAAACATCAAGGGGTGTGAACATTTTTAAAAGGCACTATGCATGTGCAGTCACGGTCAAGCGCGAGTGTGTTTGTGCTGAGTGTGTTCACCTGATACCAGCTGTAGGCCCTGTCAGACGGGTTGATGAGCAGCGTGATGATCTTGGCCTTGGGCAACAGGGCAGCGGCTCGCCGTGGGGTCTCCTCTGAGGGAAAATAGTTGGCACTCTTCTCAAACATGAAATCTGTGCTAACATTGGATGGCACGGGGAAAAACTCCATGTACCTGAGGCAAAGCAGACATCACTTTAAGATGCACACCACACTCACAGACATCTGCAATTAATCAAAACTCTGTAAGCCACAGCAATTCAAGACAGCGGCTTTGCACATAATTTCAAAGTCAAATGCAGTCTGGAAAGTCAACACATTCTAGACTTTATCTGTGCCTTTAAGGAGTCTGAAGATACGACTTAAGCAATTTTCAATGAAGAAGTGTTTCTGGAGGATGCGACAGCTGTGTTTGTCAGCTAAGTAACCCATTTATGGGTCATTTAGGCCGACATATGTCTGTTGGCTTACACTACAGGATTAAAACCTCATTTTGAGGACACTGTTGAGCTGTTTTGAACTGCCTGACGCATTACTAAAGTCTGTACAGGCAGGTGAAAGCTAATAACAAGCTCTCAAAATGAAGAAAAGGTGGGTTGTTATCTTTTGTTTCACCTTAGGCACTGACTAATAAAAGACAAAGAAATGAAAGAAGGCGAGAAGTGTGTGTGTGGTATTGTGCGTGGGAGCTCACCAGTCGATTCCTTTGTGGTAGTTGTTGGTATTAAAGAACTGGACCTCCTCGTATGTCTTTGGACTGGGGAAGTTACTGGAGATGGAGGGATGCATGAGCAGGAAGAGATAAAGTGCCGTTGTTCCTGGAAGAAAGGGCATAATTCATAACTGGCTCGTTAGTTTGGCTCTGTAGAGTGTGGGTTTGTGCGTGTAAGAAAGTGTTTGTTAGTGTGTGAGAGGTGTCGTCCACGGATCCATACTGGAAGATTTTTTTTTCCCCTTTTCCGAGATTTATATGTTGCAGAGAATTCACAGAGGGAGTTCTTGTGTGTCTGTGTGCAGAAAGATCAGAGTCCTTTCCTTCCACATGATTCAAAAGCATTTGACACCAATCAGCAGTGGGGGAAATGGTCCTGCCCTCTGTCTCACCCTCTGCAGCTCTTTTTTTCACCTGCTTCTCCTGTGATGAAACGGGGATTTATAGTAATCTAATTGTTGTTAGGTTGCTGATGTCGCTACATTGACCTCTTCTTCCACGTGGGAGATTATCATCCAGGTAATTACTGTTTATACCTCACCTCTTCACCTCCTACTGAGAAAAAAATCCCCTTATTTAAATTCTAGAAATCAATTGAATGTAGACAAGGTGCAAATTGTATTGTGCACGTAGATGTGCTTCAGTAAACCGAAGTTTTGCAATTCTCCACAGGTCTTTTTTGTTTACCAAAGTATGTGCCACCTATTTTAATTACATCGCTGCACATCCAGCACTTCATAGGCATGAAACGCACAGTAATATTTTATCCCGTTGTCACCAATAAATTACTTGGGTTCAAAAGTGGCTGAAAATCAAACACGCAACATACGAGAGCAGATGTATACTGCCTCTTTCATATCTGTGAAAAAGTATCTTTCTCCTTTTACATTTCTTCCATTTTTGCTCTTTTGTCACACTTAAATGTTTGATAAGTAAACATGTTTTAACCTAAAAAATATATAAGAAGCGGTTTTCAAATGATGATTCAATTCATAAATGCCACTCAAACCAATCGGGCCAGATGAGAAGAAATTATAATGCCCCACCAGCCCACCCATTGACCCCACCCCCTCACACTAGAAAGGGCTACACAGACATTTAAAATGAATTGAGATGTGAGTAAACCACAGTCAAAGCCAAAATGTTTAACTAATTATAAACCATAATAAACCAAAACAAATGCACTGTTTGATAACTAGGTTCAATATGGATGTATGTGTGATTGAAATAAAATGAAACATAAATGAGTGCTATGTACATAAATGGAACTGAATCAAATTAAACAGATAGAGAGAGGAGGAAAGACACGTAGAAAAGGTCCTAGGAATCAAACCTAGGACAGCTGTTAAAAAAGACTAACAGCCTCCGTAGAAAGAGTATTGGTTCTACTGTTACAACTACTGTACGTCCTGCACTGCTCCATTAGGCTTCTGTTCTTAATACACCTAAAGTAAACACACAAACACACGCCCACACACATATATACTGTATATACAGTACATACACACACAAATAACACAAACCTTATAAATGCTTTATCTCCCCCAATTTTTGATTTCACCTCTTTTGGATGGATCCAAGTCTTATCTAAGAAAGTCCCTTTCCTGCCCTGCATCCAGAATTTACACACATTTTTAATAAGCTCCTCTATTTCAGTCTCTTTGATGGAGTCAAAGCAAAAGAAAGACAGAGACACTGGTACCATTGTGCGTCTAAAGGAGAAAGCATGTGGGTGGAAGAAAAGAGGAAGGAGCCTCCTCCTTTGTCTCCCTCTGACAGAAGTAAAGGAGCATGGGGGATTATATGAAAAGGCTCTGCTGCAGACACCTGTGCACACAGGAGAAGCCTCTGTGTTACATGTGCATGTCTGATTGTTGGCATATCTTCATCTTACCTGTTTTCTGTGGGCCGACCACCATGAATTTAGGCAACCTGTCGCATGTTTTCTCCTTAGACCAGATGTCTTTGTGCCGTTTGTCATCACACGGATTCTACAAAACGGTGCAGAAAAAGAGGGATCAGATGTTAAACATAAAGAAAACAAACATGCCAAGTAACCCACCTCAGTGAGGAGATATAGAACAGAATGATATATAACAGAAGAATGAATAGTCTGCTGAGCCTTTTCTGGCTTTGAACACAGCACAAATCCATATAGGCTGTAAATGCCTCCTCAAACATTTCCACAAAGGAGTCAGAATGCAGTAACAGACTTTAGTTTTCTGCAATAAACTTAATGGATCCCTGCATCAAAAAGGACAATAAAAAACAATAAGTACTATCTATTTTATCTATTCTTCTTTGTTCTCCGCGCATCAGAATACTGCATGATGTCTTCACAAATTTAAATACAAAAGAATATCTTTTCAGTAACAAAATCAAACACAGAGCAGACACAGAGAACACAAGCCTATACGTGTGTGGCATGTACCCATGCAAACACACCTGCCAGAGTGGGTTCCTTTGTTCAGGAAAAAGCTGAAAGTACTTGTGTGCGAGCTGAAGAGGCGGGAGGGTGTGGAGCTTCAGGTTGGTCCAGGAGCGAAGGAAGGACACCAGGTGGACAAACGTGTAGAGACCCAGTCGATCGTTGCCGTAGTTGGAGAGGTGGGTCATGAATATGCTGATCTGGAGAGGAGAAAGAAACAGAAATATAACAAAGGGATAGTTCAGAGTTTTTGGAATTGGGATACTGTAGTGTTTTTATAAATAATTCAGTAAATCTTCTATTACCTTGCCACACTATTGCATATCTGACTTAAATTTCAGTGTCATAGGAAAACAAACAGCAGTGGGTTAATAATGCTTTAGTATCATGTTCATGACTATGTCAGGTTGCTCCTATTTTTTTTTTTTGATTATGTTTAATAACTACATATTACCACCATATATGCAAATGCTCAGTCTGCCCTTTTATGAAGGTCCAGAGATTTAAATATCTCTTAATATAGTGTTGTGTCCCATGGCTATAAACACTTTCAGTCTGAGTTTTTTTGAAGGGGTAAAAACTGATGGGATGTCTGACCAGCTGTTAACCATTCATTGCTTCGAGGATTTATTCCCTTTTCTACAAAGGAACTGTGATATAACACCATCTGCTACAGGCAGATTTGACAGCTATATCTTTTTTTATTTTAAATCAACTGCTACAAAGTAAGTTTTGCTCGATAATACCTTGAAAACAATTTGATAGGCTGCACTGTTAATTCTTCACGGTATATTTATAAAGATTAATGTCATTGTTATATTTTTATTTGTTCTCGGTAAAAGCCATGCATCTGCAGAGAGAATTCTCGGAGTGCTGCCGACTTTAAAAATGCCCAATTACAAGCAGCAGTGTGTAAAAAATGCTTTGGTATGAGAGCAGGCACTTTCGTTATTTGGAGTGATACTTATCTTTGCAGAATGATGACAAAGGAGGACAAAGGAAAACGTCAGTCTCACCCAACAAGAGTGGCAACCCTTGTTATGGGTAAGGGAACTATTACATCTATAACAACTCCTTTATCATTATAGAACCTTATATCAATCCAACTCACTAAGTCTTCACATTTACACCTGTAACCTCAAGAAAAAAGATTACTTCTATGTATGTGAGTTCAGTTGTATGGGTCCAGAGCATTTCAGCTGTTCTCCAAGAATCAGCATCTCCTATCAGGTGCTTTTGTTAGGTGAAATCTCATATTAAGTTTCAGCACAACATACACAGTTTGAAGTGCAAAAATAAAAGGTAAACAGATAAAATGAGACTGATGCATTCACTGCTCCTGGTAGATAAAGCTGAGGATGCAGCATGATACTCCTCGGAGGCACTGGGAGATGGGAGAGATGCGTATGCACGCGGGACAGTGTGTCAGAGCGTGTTTGCGGTGGTTAATGTGTGTGAGGAGGAAGGAGACACTCAAAGCGAGCGGAGGAGCAATGGTGTGTCGGTCCAGGCTATCTGTCCACGCTTCACTGCTTTTATAGGCTGATCAAAGAGACAAGCTAAGATAGCTGTTACAGACAAATGCACACATACACGCGCACGCACACCCCAACTTGTGCTATACTCCTTTTTGTTCACAGAGTTATGGAAACATCTTTAGATAAAACGTTACCATCAGCCATTAAGATATGAATTATTTGTTGGATCTAATGATGGTGTCTGGATTCGCTTGAGTTATGGTGTTTCAGTCTTTAATGTTCTTCATCTTAAAAAGCATCCACTCTCTCCTCCACACAAATACACATGGTAGTCTCACTTTGGGGTATATCCCATTAATTTTTCATTTAATTCTTAGTTAAAGTAATCTATGTCCTATCATTTTGTTTAAAAATATTTATTAGATAGGATCTGTCATGTCCATATAAAGTCATCAATACAACACGGGGAACATTACATTTCCCCTCTTTTGTAGAGCCAATCAGCCAATCAACTCCTTGTTGAAGTAAAAAACTGAAATATATTATTCTGTGTAATGAATCAACATAAAATATTACTTTAAAATTGTGAATCGAATTGCTAAAATTAATTTCAGCAAGTCTATACAGTAAATTTTCTGCATATAAAAGAGGGTGCGACTCTCTAGCAGCACAGATTTCCTGTAAATATAGAGAGACACGCTGTCGGAGCTTGATAGATCAGCGTCCGGCTGACCTGGAAAGTTGTTGGGAACACTTATACACTCTGACAGGAACATTTGATAGATACACCAGGAGAGAAAATGGTCCACTTGGCCCTCATCTCCACTAAAATTCATTATCAAAAACCTGAGACCTCCTCCTTCACAGCTTTCAGAAACAACTCAGTAGGAATGTCTTCAAATTATAATGAAGACATAATATTTAGCAGCACCCTCCAATAAAGGTGGACTGGAGGGGATTCAGACTGTGTAGCAAATAGAAGAAATCTGAGCAGAGTAGATAAAAAAAAGTCTCCATTTTTGTTCTGTGCCTTTTTCAGAAAGGAAACACGGGGATCAAAAAGTGATTTATGTCCCCTTCAAAACCCTCAATAGCGTATGATGTCTGACTCTGCAGGCTGTGTGGAAACAGGTTGGGGTGTGTGGTTGTGTGTGGGGTGTTTTGCAGGTGCATACAGTTAGGACAAACAGAGGGAGAAAGAGAGAGGGAGAAAGAGAGGTCTGGCTATGGCAGCACATGGAAACATTCATTATGAGGCCTGAGCGGTGGCAGCCAAATTAAACAAAAGGGGGAAGAGGGGATGATTTGTGTTTGTAATTGAAGAGCTGCAGAAAAGAGGGGAAAAACAGAAGAAAAGAGAGAGGAAAGGGGGGAGGTGACAAAAAGAAAATAACTTTGGCAGGTGAGTCTAAATTAAAAAAGAAAAAAGTAAAAACCCACTTGAGAGGGTGTTAATCTCCCATTGAGGTAAAAACTCCAAGCCCCCCGGTGGAAGAACGTGCTGTGGCTAAGAATTCAATTAACTGAACCATCCAAACCTTTTCTCTGTGTTTCTTGAGCACTGAATTGCTTTGGGTCCCATATGGGCCTTTAATAAAAAGGAAACTACTTCAAAATAGAACTGGACTCAAATCTTGCCTGGACTGGCAGTGTTTCGAAATATATAAATACAACCTCTCAGCCTATCACTTTTAATCTTTACTCCTCATCTTTTCTTCCCATTGCTACTATGCAGCTCTATTTCCCTCCGCTTCTTTCATCAGTTTGATGTCTTACTCTCACTTTCTACTCTGCTCCAAAAAGTCACTTTATGTTTTTTTTTCCTTCCCCCCTTCTTCCAGATCTTGCGCTGACCTAGATGCCCTAATGAAACATGTCAGCCTGACATGAAGTGATGTTCTTCAAAAGACATGCATGCAAGAACACGCACGAGCATGCAGAAACTCAGGCAGACAGCGTGTCTTGCAGGATTAGAAGAACATGTGTTCTTGTACTTGAGTTTGTGACATATTCCAATCCCCCTTAATATGATTGCATTTTGGAAGTTATTACTTGATTCTTGTTTGAATCTGTTTGTCCATCCTCCCTTCTGACTGTCTGTCAGCTTGTCTGGTTCCACATTAAGGATCGATTAAAGCAGTCACAGGTTTATTATACTCTACTTAGCAAATAAAACACAAATTTGATAGTACATGATAATGTTAATTAAAGGGGACCTATTACTTTTCCTTGAACTGTTTAGGATAGGTCTGTATGCTATACAAATCATGTTCAATAAATTTTGTTTTTGTTGAAATCATCACCTGGTCGGTTCTGCATATTGTGATCTGTATTAGAGTCTCTCTTCACTTTAGATCCAAATAAGCTACTGCTGGAAGCTCCCCACAACTAATTGTTACACTTTTGGTTTTTTACACATCAAAATGGCTACAAACAGATGCACAATTGTACAATGGTACATCTTTTGACTCTGGGTCAGATCCAGAAGCAGAATCGGAGCCTCCTGCCCAACAACCAAGGAGCCAGCAAGTGGTTTCTGGATGGCAAGTGACAACAGAACATTTGTCTTCTTGACCAGCTCTGCTTGGGTTGCTAAATGAGGGGCTGCACCCCATCACGGATTTGTGATGTTATATTTGTGAAGTTTTGAAATGGCCAAAATACTTGAATTTATTTCCAGAAAACAGCTGGATGTTTTTTAAAGTGCTTAGACTGTTTCTAGAAGCAGTAGAGACCCAAATGCCCCTTTATAGTTCATGCTGGGTTATGCAGACACTTTGCAATGATAAAGATGCAATCCTCTCATTGTGCACAAGGCAAGAGGTTGACAAGGCAAGAAAATTTAACTTATTTTCTGATAAGTTCAGGTAATAATTATTTGTCCACTTTTGGACACTCGGGACTGTGTACAGAGCTTTGAACTTCCATCCCGACATGGTCAAGGAATGTTTAAATATAATCAAAAAGGAACAAGGCCATGACATGATGGTGAAAAACCACTATCCTGATGCAATAGAACAGTGTTAATTTTACACCCTTTATCCTGATACTCATGCAATATGCAAACCAGGGTTGCATCACAAGCTTTACACATAACTGTGAAACATTTAATCTCCAAATTATTGGTGCAGCTCTACAGAAACAAGTCATGTTTCTCCCTCAGATATTGGAAGTCTCTGATATCAGTAACTTTCTTGTAAAGTTTAGATGCATAGCTCAAACCTGGGCCAGACCAAAGTTATATGATTGATGGTCGGATCGGGCTCAAGCTTCTGTAGCATGTTTTGAATAAGAATACATCCAGCACAGAAGAAAAACAAAATGCACAATAAAAAATTGCAGTAATCTACTTATCATAGTCTAAAGAGAGGAGTAGGTAGTTTAACCTGATGAAGAAAGAAAAAAAGAAAGTAAGTGCAGAAGTTTATTGGACTGTAACAAGCTGGCACTGCCCTGATCTGCTGCTACCAATCACACATGCCAAAAGATTTGCACGTGATTCCCCCTGGGATTACAAGGAACAAAACAGAGCTAAAACAGGAGAAGTTACACTATTTAGTCAAATTGTGGTCTAAAAACAAAAGCAGTAAAATCTTCATTAAGATAATATATCGGGTTTCTTGGGGGTCGAACCTCTAACTACAGTTAGTCACATTAGCTCGGGTTCAGACACAATGTCTGTGGGGTCAAATATTGACTTGGTTTTTATTTATTTATGCACTTTTCTTCAAAAACATGAAAGTCATTATGCCTTAATAAGGTTGAACTATATTTTCTATTTCTCTGTTACTTCAGTTCAAACAGAAATGGGAAAGAAAGTTTTCAGATTTTGGTTAGAATGTCATCGAATCTGAACTGAAACTGTCCTGTTGAGTAACTTTTACATTCTTGTGTGTGTCTTATTGCCTTCTGACTGCCGCTGTCACCTCATGTCCATTTATGCAGCTGAGGCCCGTCTCTCATTACTGGCCACTTATTTCTGCATACATTTCACCCTGATTGAAGTGTTATTGCTTCTAAAAAGATAACTGCTTATCCTAACCCCACTCCCCCACTCTGTCTCATTTTCAGTCATTGTCCCATGTCTTCTTAACCCTGCAGTCCCTTTTTCTCTTTTCCTCTCACAGTTCATCTCAGTCTGTTTGTCACACCAGCAGACAACTGAAAGTGGCGCGTAAGTACAGCAAATGATCTAAGTAAAATGTATTCTGTCTGTTTCTGTCAACAACTACTGTCCCTTTCAGTTAGACCAGCTTTCACTGCTTTTCTGTCGCTTACTAATGTCTTCCCAGTTTGTATTGTAGTTTACTGTGTGCCTGTGTGTGCGCCTTTGTTTTTGAGAGAGCTTGTATGTGTTGATGAGATGCCAAAGCCTTCAGTTGCGATCAGCGGGACTCCTGAGAACAAGAGGGAAGAAGTGGAAATGAGACAAAAAGAGGTGTGGAAAGATTCACATGTGTGAGCAAAGTCAACATGCAGAGGTTGAGAATTGCTGAGATGAAAAGAGGAGGAGGAAATGGGAGAGAAAGAGAAGAGACCCAAAGCAGTGACAATATCAGTACTGTACGTTGAGGGTGAAAAGTGGCTAAAACAAAGGAGAAGGGGAGATTGTGCTGATATTTGGTCTTCGACTAATAAGCTTAGTGGTAGAGCTAAGCAGAGCTAAATGTCAGACCTGATATATGTCTAAAGCTCTGCTTATGCCAGCTATACACAGATATTTCTAAAAACACACACACACACATACTTGGTGCTTTCAGTCCACAACAATATTCTCTATTGTGTGTTTTTGCGTGTGGGTGTGTGTGTTGGGGGGCTATATGTGCATCATTTCCTCTCTGTATGTGTCTGGATTCTCAAGTGACACAAGATGCCGTGACCTGAAAATTAAATCTCAATCTGTCTGCCACCTTTTCACCCGGCTCCCCCTGCCTCTCCCACCACTCCCCATCTCCTCCCGCTCTCCTCTCCTTTCTCAACATCTCTCTGACCATTTATCGGGGAATGACTTGTGCCCTTTTGGCTATTTGCAGAGTCCAATCGATTGTCGAGTGTACTGTGTACTGTACGTAAGAGCCGAGCTCCATGACCGCGCTGCATGAACACCTTCACAGCCACCCCATCACACATGCAAACACATTCACGTACTTTTGGTCGCTGTCTGTGGCAAACTGACGCAAAATGCCAAAAGCGATTTAGAGTCATTCGACAGGAAGTGGCACTGTTACCGACAGGCAGATCATCAAACAAAAGGAAACACCCAGGGGGACTTAAGCAACGAGCCACAGAACACTATTGATTAGGCACAAAGTGCGCACACTAATTAAGCTTTTGTGTCTGCAAATTGAAACACTGCACTGAGACACTAACATGAATCATCTTTGCACCTGCCTGTGTGAACTGTGCGTGTGTTTCAGTCAGGGCAGACAGCTCTCATTTAGAGGGGGGGGGATACTGCTATGCTTCTTAGCGGTTTTATTGATGATACAAAAGTGCCTCTTAGTGTCGTTTGTTTTGGCTCTGAGGGAGAAGGACAATAGATTAGAAATGTGAGAGAGGCAAGTCTAGCAAACAGGGCTGTAAATCTTTCACTGAAGTTTTTTTTTTTTTAGCTCAAGCTGAGATGACAATATAAATGAAATAAAGCACTGGTTGCACATTTGTCTAATAAGCAGTAAAACAAGCCAAGCTACAGCATAACATTTGTTTCATTCTATCCATACCTTATCTTGTCTCAGCCTATCCTATCCTATCCTATGCTACCTTTAAGCAGATATTCTTATAAAATTAAGAAGGTACCAGTACCACAGCAACCACCATTTCTTACATAGATTCAAACACATTTTTCAATCTTATTTCTAATGGCAGCACAATGTTCTAAAAACCAGGCACCAAATATCAAGCGCACACAACAGGTACAGAACTCCATATTGATTTAAATAAAGAAGGTTAAACCTTCTTAATATTTCTTTCTCTTGACTCAAGGTAACCGAAAACATACCAAAACATGAATTACATGCACCGTTACATCCCTTCGGGTGGCTGTAGTCTACAAAATGATATTCTTTAATTTGTATAAAGCACTGCAATTTCAGACAGCTTGGCTTGTGCTTACACACCTCTCTTAGCCTAATAATGCATTTCAACTAACCTCACTATCCATGCTTTTGCTGACTAGAAAAACATAGATAACCCTTTGTGTTGTTGGGGACTTATGTGTGTGTATATGGGTGGGACTTTCCCTTTAAGAGGTGCAGCCCAGCTGCATGTCATGTGACTTCGGCCAGGAACCCAAGCTGAGTTAGATTCATGTCACCCATGTGTTTAATCAATCCAGTTTAATCTTTATCTATCTTTGCCCGGACGAAGCATTGTGGGTAGGTTATGTTTAATATATTATTATATATCATTATTTCTTACATCATTTTTTGGTTGTTGCGGTGGATGTTAAATATTTTTGAATATGTTTGTAAGTCTTGTATCCCCTTTTGTGTGTTTCAGTTTCACACTTCCTTGAAACCATTAAACCTGTGGACAAAAGGTCAACTTGCCTGAGAGTCTTTGGGTCAGGGAAGAGTTTAGCTGTACTGTCTAGTGCTTTTCATATGGCGAAGGCAGTATAGTGAAACCACACTTCTCAGCGGGCTAGACATCGCAGTTTTAGCTGGAAGACTCGAAATACGCATCAACGTACCCAGCCAGTGAATTATTATTACAACATTCACCTCTCTAAATCACAACAAGAAAACAAGTAATTATGACAGAGGAGGCTGCAACGTGGGAGACACGCTCTCAAGCTTCATGTTCTTCTGTACAGTCAAGAGCATCTACTACAGAGTCTGCTGCTGCTAAAGCAAGAGCAAAAGCGGAAGCAGCAAAAGCACGCCTCGCCTTTGCTGAAGAGGAGGCTAACTTAAAACTGCAAAAGGCTAGATTGGAAGCATCAATGGACATTCTGAGCATAAAAAAGAAAACGGCTGCAGCTGTCGCTGAAGCACTGGAAGCAGCTGCCGATATGAAAAAAAATCCATCCAATCAGCTTAACTGGTTAACACCTTCCTTAGAAGCCACCAAACGAACGAAAGAGTACGTTCTCAACCACGGTCAACAGTTGGATGTGGATAAACAACTCACGCTTCCTTCAAAGCCACAGCCAGATGCTGAGGCTTCACCTATGCATCTTATGCCAGACGTTAAGCCTTTCATTCCAAAGAAAGATGATTCTGGAACCCAGTTATTTTGTCAGACTCCCCAGCAGCAGCTCACTCGTGAGAAAAACACAGTTCGACTCGAACATGATCACTTTACTCGAACACGACCCTTCACGCCACAAGTGAACGTCAGTGATCATCCTCCACATTCATCATTTTCAAATCCTAAATTTGACGATTTGAAAGTGAATGACTTCGTTCGCTATCTGGCTCGACGGGAACTGGTGTCTACGGGTTTACTCAAGTTTAATGATAAACCTCAGAACTACAGGGCTTGGAAAAGATCATTTCAGTCTGCCATCCATGGTTTACATTTGACAGGGCTTGACCAAACATATGGTTCTGCAGAAATTATAGAAGACGCCCTCTTCAAACGAATTGAGACGTTTCCCAAAATAACGAACCAAGATTCTTCCAAGTTACTCAAGTTGAGTGATTTATTAAGCAAACTCTTGGCAGCTATGGACGAAGGAGACTTACCTGGACTTACCTTCCTTGACACAGCAAGAGGCAACCAATCCCATCCTGCGAAAGCTACCCTTTAACCTACAGGAAAAATGGGCATCAGTAGGTTCATTATACAAGCAAAGATATCAGGGGTTTTCAAGATATCCACCATTTGGTTACTTCGTGGATTTCATCAGTCAAGAAGCAAGCGTTAGGAACGACCCAAGTTCTAATCTCAACACTCAAGAGGAGATTGCTCCAAAGGCTGAGCGGACAGCTTGGAAGGCGAACAGACACAGAGAGGTTTCTACGCACAAAACTGAAGTTACCTCAAACACAAAAGAGCTCTTCTCAAAATCTGACGATTGCAAGAAAATGTGTCCTCTGTATAAAAAGCCACATCCTCTGCGTAAATGTCGAGCATTTAGAGAGAAGTCCATAGAAGATCGTAAGAAATTCTTGAAGGAGAATCATATTTGCTTTAAATGGTGCTCCTCCACACTGCATGTCGCAAAAAACTGCACAGCTAACATTCTGTGCGCAGAATGCAACAGCGAAAGGCACCCCACAGTACTAAACCCTGGGCCAGCACCTTGGGCAGCAGAAGTAGATCCTGCATCAAGGCACGGCAGGGAGCTTGAAATCCCTGTTCAATCTCAGGTCAATGCCCAGTGCACTCAAGTTTGTGGTGGAGATCTCGCTGAGAAATCATGTTCTAAAATAAGCCTCGTAAAGGTTTATCCATCTGGGTCTAAGGACAAGGCTATGAGAGTCTACGCCATCTTAGACGAACAAAGCAACCGTTCGTTAGTTACATCACAGTTCTTTGAGGTTTTCAGTGACACAAGTTCAAGTTCTCCTTACATCTTGAGAACATGCGCTGGAGTGAAGCAAGTATCAGGAAGAAGAGCTACCGGCTACGAAGTGGAATCTCTGGATTGAACTGTCCACCTCCCACTACCAAGTCTTATAGAGTGTAATGACATCCCAAACAACAGAGCTGAGATTCCAACTCCCGATGTAGCACTCCACCATCCTCATCTGAAGTCACTGGCGCACTCGATCCCAGAGGTTGATCCAAAAGCACCAATCATGCTTCTTCTGGGCCGTGATATTCTCCGTGTTCACAAAGTCCGCAAACAGGTGAACGGCACACACAACCTGCCCTATGCACAGAAGCTGGACTTGGGGTGGGTGATAGTAAGCAACGTATGCCTGGGCAAAGTGCACAATCCACCAACAGTGTGTACCTTCTTCACCACTGCTTCAGATATTGGACGTCCAACACTTTTCCAATCATGTCCAAATGTGTTTCATGTTAAGGAAACATATGGTGGAATTTCAGTCAACGAACGGATTCCAGGATGTTCAGAGGAGTCATCTGTTTGTGAAGCTGCCCATCTAGGATGCTCGGTGTTTCAGAGAACCAAAGATGACAACCAAGTAGCACCTTCGATTCAGGATGGGTACTTCATGAAGATAATGCAGGAAGGACTTTGCAAAGACTCAAACAATAGTTGGATAGCACCATTGCCTTTTAAACATCCACGCCCCTGGGTACCCAATAATAGGTCTCATGCACTGAAGCATCTCACATCTCTCAGACGCAACCTTGAGAAGAAGCCTGAAATGAGAGACCACTTCCTGAGCTTCATGGACAAAATGTTCAAGAATAACCATGCTGAGTTGGCTCCTCCACTCAGTGAAGATGAAGAAAGGTGGTACTTGCCCACATTCGGTGTTTACCACCCAAGAAAGCCAAAACAAATTCGGGTTGTCTTTGATTCGAGTTCTCAGTTCAATGGTATATCACTCAATGATGTGCTGTTAACTGGACCTGACTTGAACAATGCACTCCTCGGAGTTCTGATTCGCTTCAGAGAAGAAGCAATTGCCTTTACAGCAGACATCGAGCAGATGTTCTACTGCTTTCTAGTTAAAGAGGAGGACAGAAACTTTTTACGTTTCCTTTGGTTTGAAGACAATGACCTCTCCAAAGACATCGTCGAGTATCGGATGAGAGTCCATGTCTTTGGCAATAGACCGTCTCCTGCAGTGGCCATCAATGGTCTGCACCAGTCTGTTCAAGGTGGTGAGTTCCATGCCGACAGTGATGTTCAGCATTTCGTGATGAATGCTATGTGGATGACGGGCTGAAGTCTCTACCCACAACTGAAGCTGCCATCAGCTTGCTCAAAAGAACACAGGATGTTCTCTCCAAGTCAAACCTGAGACTGCACAAGATCGCAGCTAACAGCAAGGAAGTCATGGAGGCTTTTCCACCATCTGATCGGGCAAGTGATTTGAAAGAGCTAGATCTTGATGTCGATCAGCTTCCAATGCAACGTAGTCTTGGACTCTTCTGGAACCTCCAGACAGACTGTTTTCACTTTAGTGTCTCAAAGGAGATAAAGCCATACACTCGACGTGGTGTCTTATCTACAATCAACAGTCTGTACGACCCTCTTGGTTTCGCAGCACCAATCACTATCCAAGGCAAGGCAATCTTAAGAGAGCTCACAACAGGTAGTGGAGATTGGGACACCCCTCTACCAAAGGAAGGAGAGGAAACCTGGATTGCATGGAGAGCTTCTTTGACCGAACTATCTCAACTTCCAAATCCCAGATTGTACACCAAAATGTCACCTTCAGCCGCTGACAAGAAAGAGTTGTGTGTATTCTGTGATGCGTCAACTAAAGCTATTGCTGCGGTTGCGTATTTGAAAGTCACAGATGGTGAAGGTAACAATCAGATTGGGTTTGTCATGGGAAAAGCCAAACTTGCCCCACGTCCAGAGCATACAATCCCCAGATTAGAGCTCTGTGCAGCGGTGCTGGCTGTTGAGCTAGCTGGCCTAGTGTCTACAGAACTAAACTTTCAGCTTAGTGATGTATCTTACTATACAGATAGTAAGGTCGTTTTGGGCTATATTCACAACGAAACCAGGCGGTTCTACGTATACGTCAGTAATCGTATACTACGGATCAGAAGATCATCTAACCCAAATCAATGGCACTTTGTACCCACGGATCAGAACCCAGCAGATCATGCAACCCGGTTTGTTGTTGCTGGTCGACTCATATATACCAACTGGTTGGCTGGACCTAAGTTTCTCTACTTACCTGAGGCAGTGGTCTCCAAGAGAAGCTGCGATCTGGTTGAGCCAGATACAGATCCTGATGTGCGACCTTTGGCATCTACTTTGAGCACAACAACATCCCCTGATCATCTAGGTTCTCAACGATTTGCTAGATTTTCTTCCTGGAAGTCACTCACCTGTGCAGTGGCCTGCCTTGTGCACATAGCACATCTTTTTCATGTCAAGGCAGCACAAAGTAACTCCTGCAGAGGCTGGCATTACTGCAAGTCACATGTCAGTGTTGAGGAGAGAAATCAAGCTTCAGCCATCATCATCAAATCAGTACAAGAGGAGACATATTCCCAGGAGATTAAGTGTATTCAGGAACAGAAAAAGATGCCACAAAGCAGCCCTCTAAAGAACTTGGATCCTTTCATTGCCATGGACGGTCTGCTAAAGGTTGGTGGTCGCCTTCAGCATTCCAACCTTGGTCAAAGTGAGAAAACCCCAGTGATTATTCCAGCACAGCATCATATTGCGACATTGATCATTCGACACCACCACGAGCAGGTACATCACCAAGGCCGTCTCTTTACTGAAGGTGCCATTTGGTCTGCCGGCTTCTGGATTATTGGTGGGAAAAGGAAGACAAGCAGCGTTATCCATCACTGTGTGGTCTGTCGACGACTTAGAGCTCCCGTTAGTGTTCAGAAAATGGCTGACCTCCCAGCAGCTCGCCTGTCTACAGATCCTCCTTTTACACATATTGGACATGATGTTTTTGGTCCTTGGATCATCTGCTCACGACGGACAAGAGGTGGTCTTTCACATAGTAAGCGCTGGGCTGTAATATTCACTTGTATGAGTGTGAGAGCCATTCACATTGAAGTCATTGAATCCCTTGAATCATCTAGCTTTATCAATGCCTTCAGGCGATTCATTGCAGTTCGTGGACCAGTCAAACACATCTACTCGGATCGTGGCACAAACTTCATCGGTGCTTGTAAAGAGATGAACATACCTTCCAACATGGACAATACCACAGTGCAAACATACCTGTCAGATCAAGGTTGTGTGTGGACATTCAATCCTCCACATGCCTCTCATTTTGGCGGGACTTGGGAGAGGATGATCGGACTTGCAAGACGGATTCTTGACTCTATGTTCCTCCAGATGAAAGACAAACTTTCTCATGAAGTCCTGACAACTTTCATGGCAGAGGTTGCAGCAATCATTAATGCTAGACCTCTAGTTCCTGTGACCACAGACCCTGATGATTCATTTATCCTAACGCCTGCTGCTTTACTCACTCAGAAAATAAACATTGTTTCAGCACCTGCAGGAGAGTTTGGAGCTTCTGACGTTTACAAGCGCCAGTGGCGCCAGGTCCAACATTTATCTAACACCTTCTGGGACCGCTGGCGGAAACAGTTTCTCCCAACCTTGCAGCCACGCAGAAAGTGGCTGGTAACTCAACCAAACATTACACAAGGAAGTGTCGTACTCCTCAAGACCGTTCAGTTGGCAAGGAACGAATGGCCTCTTGGACTTGTGACACAGACTTTCCCAAGCACAGATGGCAAGGTCAGAATGGTGGAGGTCAAGGTCTGCAAAGCAGAAGGATCTTCACTCTTCCTCAGGCCTGTCACAGAGATTGTGCTTCTCTTCTCTCCGAACGACTAAGGACTGTTGTAGTCTAATGTGTGGCATGGGGGCATGCCAGGCAGGGAGTGTGTTGTTGGGGATTTATGTGTGTGTATATGGGTAGGGCTTTCCCTTTAAGAGGTGCAGCCCAGCTGCATGTCATGTGACTTCGGCCAGGAACCCAAGCTGAGTTAGATTCATGTCACCCATGTGTTTAATCAATCCAGTTTAATCTGTATCTATCTTTGCCCGGACGAAGCATTGTGGGTAGGTTATGTTTAATATATTATTATATATCATTATTTCTTACATCATTTTTTGGTTGTTGCGGTGGATGTTAAATATTTTTGAATATGTTTGTAAGTCTTGTATCCCCTTTTGTGTGTTTCAGTTTCACACTTCCTTGAAACCATTAAACCTGTGGACAAAAGGTCAACTTGCCTCAGAGTCTTTGGGTCAGGGAAGAGTTTAGCTGTACTGTCTAGTGCTTTTCATATGGCGAAGGCAGTATACCCTTCTTTCATTTTTTTTTCAGCTTTGATGACATTTTTTCTATGTATTATTAGAAAGTTATCATTGCTCCTAGGAGAGATGTCAAACCTCTTTGTCTTCTAGAGATCCTTTGTCCAAGGTGGGAGCTGCATAATACAAAGCAATTAGGGAATTCTTTAGAGCTGGATAAAAAAGTAATTTATCTTTTCTTCAACTAGTAAGCAGGAAACTGCAAGCATTTTTCTGCCAATATCTATTAGGATCTTTTTAAACAGGCAAGACCTTCTGCTCAGAAGAAGAAAAAGAGGATTCACTTACGAGTTAGAGGGCGGGGAGAGAAAGAACAAAAGGGGAAAAAAGAATACTTAGTAAATAAAACCTTAGAGAACATAAGAAAGAGAGACTTGAGAAAGTAAGGAAAATAATGAGACAGGAATAAAGAAAAAGGCATCATAAAAATGTGACCAAAAAAGACAGAGAAGGGGAACAAAGGGGAAAAAATAGCTGGGAAACAAAAAGAAGGAGAGAGACAAATTGGTGCAGAGACAGAAGAAAGAGCCAGACTGGGGTATTGTAGGGAGCTGCACTTGACTCTGTGATGTCGGGTGAGTTCTGACAGCTCCTCTGGTTCAGCACTCCCTTACCTGACACTTCAATACAGCTTACTGCCGCTCTATGAGCATCTTTGTGTGTTTGTGCATCTGCACATGTGTGGTTTAAGGCAGAGAAAGAAACACAGACAGTGAAAGATAATGTTTAGGGGGACACTTTCTTTGAATATCCAGCCTTGAGCCGTGTGTGAGAGCGTGCCCATGCAGGGGTGCACATGTGGATGATTTTTTTTCTTTTAAACTCCCACCCAAAACCTAATTCTGTTCCTTAATTCAAAGCAGAGTCAAGTTGAGCTGACATACACAGCAGGGGTAAGTGAGAGGTGGAAAACCCGCATGTGTGTGTGCACGGATGTATGTGACAGCAACCCCCCGGTGGATAGACCTAATTTAAAGTGGAGAGATGAACACAGCTCCAAGAATGAGACGCTGCCCCTCACAGGAAAAGAGGCAGACAGATTAATAATGCCAAAAAATTATATTGATCAAAACTGAAGGAAGTTACAGTTATAGTTAAAGCAGTAAAGCCTTGTGGTGCTTCTTCAAGGCCAAGAAAAAAAAAAAAAAGTTTATCCGTCTGTGTGTGTGAGTGCTTGTGTTTGGCTGCTTTTGCTGACTCACAGGGTTGAGTAGCACAGTTAGAAACAGCTCTCCCCCGCGAATGCTTCTGTCCAGTTCCTTTGGTCCACCAGGATACTCCTTATAGTAGATGGTGTGAGTAAACAAGCCACACGTCTGACGAGGCAGCACCTGGACACACACAGAGTGGCATACAGTGAAAGAAGGAGCTATTACTGTGTTTCACATCTACAAAATAGAATAGAATAGAATAGTATTCAACTTTATTGTCATTGCACTGTCACAAGTACAAGCAACAAGATGTAGTTTGCATCTATCCAGAATTGCTCTACGAGATATAAATATTTATTCACAGATGTACAAGACTATGTATGTATGGACTATAAGGGGTTATAGCAAGAGATATACTGTAGATATTGTGTATAAATATAAATATGGGAGCTGTATGCACAGATTATACAGATTATACATATTATATAAACTCTGATGAATAAAAGAAGATGGACTCAAGCAAAGTGAAGTTAACATGTACAAATTAAGTACACAAATACAATTTGAAAACACCAAAAATGCATTTACATTGACCTCTTTTGCTCTAGAAAGTGTTTATTTTTGCCTTCATGTGCTCCAGATATTAAAATTTTTGCATAATGGATGGAATAAACAGATAATGGGGGAGGACACAGTGAGGAAGAGCAAACATTTTTTCACATTTAGTTTTCTTTTTTCATTCTTATCCAGATTTGGAAAATATCTTAAACTCTAAAATTCTGGAGTTATTTAGTCTACTCACAAACATTTTACATCATTGCCTTTTCCTGCTTATATTCATCCCTTTGAACACCGAATAGACTTTTTCAGAAGCATGTATTTCATTTTGGTTTTTACAACTGCATTATTTGAATCCAAATAGATGAACTAGCGTTACAGAATAAATTTCCAAACAGAAATCTGCTGTTAAACAGAATCAACCAATTTTCAGCTCCATTGGACCTGACTGGAGACACACTGGAAAGAAAAGAAAGATTTTTCTAATTATTGAATACACCACACAAGCACTTTATCCATAAACTGACAACACTGAAGTAAAAACTGTGGAGACAACTGTCATCCATTAGTCAGTAAGACAGCTAGTTACCATGGAGACTAAATGTGTGCTGTTGAAAAGACATTATTGATAGAAGAGTCACTCTTATTGCTCCGTCAACAGGTGTTCCTCCCCTCCCAAGTGCTTTTTTATTTTCTGACCTCCAAGGCAGTAGACTACTTGATATGATCACTAATATTTGTATGAGAAAAATGCAATCCATTCATCCATCCATTTTCTAACACCCTTGTCCCTAGTGGGGTCAGGAAGGGTGCTGGTGCCTATCTCCAGCTAATGTTCCGGGCGAGAGGCGGGGTTCACCCTGGACAGGTCGCCAGTCTGTCGCAGGGCAACACAGAGAGAGACAGGACAAACAACCATGCACACACACACTCACACCTACGGAGAATTTAGAGAGACCAATTAACCTGACAGTCATGTTTTTGGACTGTGAGAGGAAGCCGGAATACCCGGAGAGAACCCATGCATTCACAAGGAGAACATGCAAACTCCGTGCAGAAAGACCCCAGGCAGGAAATCGAACCGATGACCTTTTTGCTGCAAGGCAACAGTGCTACCAACTGCGCCACTGTGCAGCCCGCAGTATTATTTCATTATGTTTTTTTTTTTCTGTGTAAGCCTTGGTTATCTGAGCAAGCATTTTATATAAATTGCTCTGTGAGAACATCAATTTGATTTTCGCTTGTAGCTAATTCAGTCCTAATTTCCAATGAAATTAAACAGTAGACAGGGAAAGCACTACAAAGGTCACATATCACTTTATATACAGGCTGCCAGATTTTCATTTTCACACTCAACACTTTTTAAGTGACATCATGCAGTTTTATGAGTCCTTGTTATGTTATTCTTATGACCCCTTTGAGAACAACTGGAAGCTTTATGCTTACGCTACACTGGTGTTCACATTTACATCAGCAGTCCACGGGAACTGTAAAAACACCCTGTGTCAAAGTGCTCCCCTTAAGTATGACAAAAACCAACATGATTAAACTGTTTGCAATTCAAACTGCCGCTTTGTGGAAACCTGTAGCTAAATACGAAATAAAAAGTGACAATATTAACAATGAAAGCACAAGATAGTAGATGTACAGGTGAAATTATTAGATGAGACATGAATATATGATGCATTGCTTGAATTAATGATTGTTCTGTAATGTGAAAGACAGCAGAATGCATTTTGGAAATTCCAGTAATATGTTTGATACAGCATATGGCAATAGTGCACTTAACAATGGCTCACTTTCATTTAGGTAGTCCAGTTTCGAGATCTTGGCGGTAAGCATGCTGACTTGCTGCCATCTAATCCACAGAAGCCATTATTAACTGTTATTGGTTCTACCTTTGCTTTCCCTATAATCGCCAGCCAACATGGCTGTTATGACATAGAGGGCCAAAGAGCCCCATTCATTTTGGACAAGAAGCCTCTAAAACCTAATAACATCTGGCTTTTGATTTCAGTGAGAAAAAAAGTTCAATATGTATTTATGCTTGGAAAATGTGAATAAAGACTTGTCACCTTGTCAACTCTGTAATCTCTGCAGCTTGCAGCATGAGGTCAATGAAGGTTTGTTGCCTTAGTCTGCCACTTCAAGCACTCTGACATTTTAGCATAAAATTCCAGCTTCTCCACTCAGGTGGTGCTCAAACCTAGTCACAGCTGAAAGCAAAGTAGGAGCTACAAAAACTGGCTTTGTCATAAAATCAAACCCATTGTAGTTATGCAAAGAATGGCAAAAATATTTCAAGAGTAAGGTTAGACTGGTTTTGTGATCATCATTTGAAAATGCATTATACTGTCTGCATGGGGGTCCCATGCATTCATGTATTTGTTCCTAAAGTACTCAACGCAGTGAGATCAAAACAATCTGAACTCCTACAGTTGGTAATTTTGTCTTGATATAAACACTACATAACAGCAGTGGTGACTCAAGATGGCAGTGCCCAAGGAGAATGCTAACATTACTGAGGATGAAATAAGGCCCAAAAGAACAAGAAGTAAAGTAGAAAAACATGTTTTAAATAATAGAAACTGATCCCCTGTGATCAGCTGTGAAATTTCAGCACGAATAAAGATGCAAATTAAGGCGAACAGTGGTAATTTCATTTTTTTAAAAAAATAAGTATAACCACACACAATTGTTTAGAAATAGCAGATTTGAATGTTGCTCAAACATTTAAGGTTAAAAAACATACAGTATGCATCCAGACTGTGTCCAGAATATTTATTAAGAGAGGAATTAGTTATTAGCTTAGAGGAGTTGTGTTTTTACAAAAGCACAAACTAGAATACACTAGAGTCATGTATCTGGAACCCTGGATTAATTCACAGAAGGAACAAATAGCAGAATAAATGCAGCAAAAGTGCAATCTCTTTTCATGAGTTAAAACTTTAACGGTATGCTGTTACACTGGTTCCACCCATTCCTCACCACCTATGATGTTTGGGTGACTTGCTGTTTACCAAAGGAGATGAGATCAGATTGCTTTTAATCCCAGCTCAGAAAGGAATAGATTTCTCCCAGGGCAATAAAAAAACATCCATACCCCATACCCTACGTGAGCTGCATACTACACCCTACCAGTGAAAAAGGAGTCAAAGATAAGTCTTATCACACTTAAAAGCAAATTTGACATTACTTTGACATTAATACTAATACTAGTTTTTCTGTTTCAAATCGCCAAAGCAGCAATATTTGACTAACATTTGTAGACGTGTTGCTGGTTGCAGTCGTCATTCAAATGGAATTAATTATAATGTACACTGTTGAAAGTAATGCACACAAACAACTATAAAGAAGCAGTAGGGTGCTTGTTAGAAGGATTTGGCAGCTTGTGAATTAAAAGCGTTTTTATTAGTTAATTACTAAAGAAGAAGGGACGAAAAGAAAAGAGACAAACATCTTTATAGCAAACTCCTTGTGGAGCACTTCTCCGTGTGAAATAGAGTAAAGGCTGGAAGCGCAGATATTGGTTTATCTATAAAATGCTGCAGACTCACGCACAAACACACGCCGACACACGCATACACACACATATACGAGAAGGCCACCATTGCCACAGACACTCAGCACTATTTCACCAAACCAATTATCCACACAGCCATAGCTCAAACTGATATAGTACATTTTAAAAAGAAATACACACACGTGCACACGCCCACACAGCACAGCTCCATATCTCAGTCTGATTTGTTCTGATACTGTAGGTCCAGTGGGTGGCTCTCAATCTGCTGACAGAGACGCACAAACACCAATTTTACCGCCTTAAGACAACTTCCTGTCCTCCTCTGAGCAAACGAAGATGGAGCACGCAGGGGAGGAGAAAGAGATTAATGGGTACGAATAGCTGGGAAAATTGGGCGTGAAAAATGTGAAAAGTGAGGAAAGTGGGTAGGGTGCTGTTGATGCCTCAAAGTTATCTTCCAGCAGGGCAGGAGACTGTGGGAAAAGCCTGGAGAGCATATTGACTTTTTAATTTATATTGTTATTTTCTATAGATAGTAGGGTACCTATTGATATAGTGTGTTAGATAACCTTTTGTCCTCATAAAGTTGAGTTATTGTGTACATTTTTCCTCACTTGGAAGAGTTTTTATGCAATCTTTTCCAATTGTAAAACTCTTGAGAAAAGCAAAAACATTACTGGTTACTAGCTGTGTTTTAAAATGGTTTTGTTTGCATCTTTCTGAGAAATCTTTCAATGGCTATTTGAATCAAGTCACATTAGAGAAAACACTTTCTCTTGTGAGATTCCTCTAGGATGTATTGTTAGATTTTTTCTAATTATTTCTGCAACTATACTACATCTCAGTGTACTCCTCTGTATCATCATGTCATAAATCAGCTCAAATTCACTCTAAAGTCATTTCTAAAAGTTTATTCAGTTCAGTTTTATTATTCTAAGGTTCTGTTTACATCATGTTTCCAAAAACATGTTCCATTATGTATTCAAAGAAAAAAAAAAAAAAAAACAGTGCGTAAGCCAGGCCTGTAGGAAGCAGTGAAATTTGGTGGATTTTCTGATCCAGAAGGATGTTTTTGTAACCTTTTTATTCATTTTGCTATTGGAATAAATGGCACAAATGCATGTTAAAAAAGATTTTGCTTTAACATGCTAAGTAATCTTAAGAGCACAGCAAAAACAGAACACAGAGTTACACCAAGCGCAATATGATGTGACTGACGTCATACTTAAAATGTTTTTGGTTTGCATTTACATGGACATGATCATTTTGCAATTCTAAAAGGTTTCACTGTGCTGCCCATTGTCAATTCGTTGCGTTTTTGACCTGCGAGTTAACGTATAAATAAGAGGCCAAAACCCAACAGAACCTTTGTGTTTTACTGTCCTAATATTGTCATGTAAGCAGGGCCTAAGAATGGTGGTTATCAATAGTTTTTTTCATGATTAATCATGTTTTTAGTTCAACTTACCTGGACTACTGTAAGAGTTTTTCTAACCATTTTTAACAAACTAATTTTAGACTGAGTTTTATGGATTGTAGACATACAGTAGCTCTTCCTTGTGGCTTTTTACATCTTGATGGTTCCACACACTCCCTGTTAAACCTGTGTAGATCAATCTTTCGAGTCAAGCGCACATCCTCTTTCGCTATTTTCTCCATAGGCACTATTGACTCCTTTTAAAAAGCAGCTGAAGCCACTGTTATGTACACCAGTCTCCACTCTGGTTCTACAACCATAGTATTTAGTGCATTACACTGTATTTCATGTTGCTTTTTCCCTTTCTTTACCTATTTTTATTAATTTATGTTATTTTCATAATTACACTCTGTTGCTCTCTTCTTTTTACTAACCTACTATTTATATTTTGTGATGTGTTGAATTTAGTAACCTTTGTTTTAACAGGGTTCGTAAAAACATTTGTTTTTCTACTCTCATCACCCTACAGCAGCTGTAGATAGACAACAACACTGAGAAGCACCACTAAAGTCATTTCCTAAATCTAATTTTCATACTTAGACACAGACAGACACACACACACGCGCGCGCGCGTCTTTCTATCCTCACCGGGACTTTGCCCTGACTTCCATTCATTTTTCAATCATTTCTATAGCCTAACCCTAATCCTTACACTAAACTAATCACTACCAGTACATACCTAATCCTAAACTTAATCTAAACTCAATCCACACTTAGTCCTAAACCTAAAGAATTGCTGCTTCTTCTTATGGGGTCTGGGTTTGGGGCCCAAAAGGAGCAGTTGGTTACCACAACGTAGTATGTGTTAGAAAAATGGTAAGAAGTGGGATCAGTACCTTCCTGTCACATTCTTTTATTTCCTTTAAAGCAAAGAAATCAATTGTAGCTAAGGGAGCCTGAGTTACACATAATTAAGTTATAACAACTGATATTAGGGTGTAAAACACAATGTGTACAGAATCTGTATTAAATTGAGGTAAATATCAGAGTAGTTTTATGTCATTTTTCTTGTTTATTTTTTAGTTTATCCTTTTTTATATAAACTGTTAATCATTCATCTGGCTTCAGTAAGTTGTTATTTTATTGAATTCAGTGAGTCACAGATGCTTTTCAATACCTCTTGATTAAGAATGCATAATAACATCTAACAGCCTGTCAGAAGGCCTGCTTGTCATTGGGCTGAAAAGATGTAGGATTAAATTGCTGTCTGTTACAGCACTGTGACAAGACATCAAGAAATAAAAGCTGGACTGATTGGAAAATTGATATAGCCGTCTCTTTATATTGTTTGCTCAAGAACCTATTATGGCAAAAAAAAAAAAAAGTGCTGATAATTAAGGTGCCAGATGTGATTGGCTCTTTTGTCAATAAAAAAAACAGTTGGCAGACTCACTAAGAGTCTGAGTGACAAGTGAATAAAAAAGAGGAGGAGCGAGCGGGCACACTGATTACGAACGTGCCTATTCGAAATGCCTTACAAAAGTTTTATTCTAAAGCTGTCTTAATCGATGATTGATGATTAGTTAAAAAATAATTTAAAATGTCTCATTGATATGCATTCAGTTTATGACACATATTCTGCTATATTCAAATATGCAAACTCACAAAAAGAAAATTGCCCTTTCTCCAAGCACTGGGAAACCAATGAATATTGAATTAAGAGCAAAGCGTGCTGTTGTGAGAGAAGGTCAAAAAGTCCATAGCCATAAACAAAGACAGAAACACCGAGGTTGCACACCGCATGTGGCATTATTGATTTTTTTTGTTTGGAACCGCAAGAAACAATCAACACACAATTTACGTTTAGTTTCAACACCTGTTTCAACAGAAAGACAGAAAGTAAACACTCCTACAAAAAGAGAAATAACACAGAGAAGCACTACAAGCTGTCAAAACAGACCCTACTTTAATTTATCTGCTTTAAAAATGTATTATTCATTGTTTCAATATTAGTCTGGATTTTCTCTCTAATGTTAACCTAGGCTGGGTGAGAACACTTTCTCCTCTCCATGTCTGCATTTATATTATACTAGGAGTAGCTTGATATGAGTATTTACAGTGTCTTGCAAAAGTATTCTACTTATTTAACCTTTTCATACATTGTCATATTAAAACCCACAAAGCAAGTATTTGCAGGAAAGTGCTCTGGTCAGATGAGAAAACTGTCAGCTTCGCAGCCTCTTTACAGAACACTTTCTGTAGTCGAAAAACTAACGCTGCACATCACCCTGGATACATCATATCTATGGTGAAACGTGACAGTGGCAGCATTATGTTGTATTTCTTTATCAGTGACAGCGAAGTTGGTTAAAATTAATGGGAATATACGTAAAATTAAACTGGTTCATTTTAAAAGAAGATACGCTAAAGTGTATTTCCAATGCAGGAGGTTTTTAGGAACCGCTGCAGTTTTTTAATATAATTATTATCCTCTCTCCATGTCCGAGGCAGAAACCAGAACTAAATCATAAAAAAGTGAGTAAAAATGTTGCAATGCAGAGTTTGCTTTGAAATATCTTGATAAAATCTGCCTATCTTGGTACAAATATTCAGCTAAAGGAACCAGAAGCTTTCAGTTTCAGCGTCTTCACTGACAGAGAGAGATTAACAATCTCATCAAAGACTTTAAAGAGATTTTTACTGATAAATATGTAAATGTTTATTTCAGTGTTAATACTCTGAGATACAGTTAAACCAACTGTCCAGGAGCATTAATTATTTATCCGTTTTAAGCTTAAGAGGACAAGACCTTCTGGTGATGCATGTGTTTATGGTTACTGTTACTGAGAAACAAATCTTGATGATTTAAATTATTAGATATCTGTGGATTATTACTGTGGATTATTTTAATTCAGCTGTACAAATTGGTTGCAATGAAACTGTTATAGAGGATTTCTTTAGATGGTCAAATACTAATCACAGCTCTGCTTTTTTCTTTCTTTATGAGGGATGGGATCAGCACACTTGATTTAAAATCCATTCTACCATCACATTTTCAAACACTTTGGAGTCATAGTCCATGCCTTTTAAACCACAATTGGTATGAAACAATCCAATATTAATACTGAATAAGTCTGGTTTCACTGTTTTTTAGTCACATTTTGGACTCTGCCCTGAAAGTATGAAGTTTGTCTCCAGACTGCAGTAGCACTCCTGATAGGAGGAAGGAGCTGCTAACAGACCAGCATGATCTAAATAAACTGCCCAGGTTTTGATCCCAGGAAAAACAAACACAAAAAAATTAAGAATACATTTTTTGGGGAAATTTAAGCTCTGGGAATGTTTTGAAGCCAGAGGTCAAAATTTGTAAAAGACTTAAGAACAAGGCAGAAGTTGAACTATTAGCAGCACAATGTCACTGAACATGTAGCCAGAGCTGCCCTGGCGTGGCTTTGATCAAAGCATATTCACATGCTAAAATGGCCCAATTTTAGATTTGTATTTGAAAAAAAAAAAGATTTTATTACTTTACAATAATATACTAGATTTTTGTTGGGCTATCACATAAACTATATTGAAATCTGTGATTTTAAACTCAGAAAACATAAAAAAGTTGAAAGGGCATGAATCCTGCAAGACACTGAATAAATAAGTCTCACTTATCACATTCAGGCATAAAATGCATGTTTTGCTTGAACCATGCCACATACAGTATTTTATGAAGCAAAACTGTACACAGATAAAGATTAAAAAATATATTATTGCTGGCCTTAGAACGGACAAAGCAGAAAAAGTGATTAGATTGGCAAGAAGCAACAGTTTTTCATGTCACTGGAACAAAGTGCCTTCATAAATGTAATTGATTGTGTGGATAAGCATGTTTCTACATGCAGTTACAGTAAATGCACCTCTGAACTGTTTAATTAATTATTCGCTTAATACGATTAACAATCTTTGTGCTCACTCTCACCATTATGTTGTTGTGGATGAAGCCCCTGCGGTAGCGGGCGGGTTTTAGGTGAGGGTACTCCTCGGTGCTTGTGACCCGTATGTTCCACACCCGCCTCCAAGCCTCGTACAGCTGCAGATGCACCGGGTAAACGCCGGAGTGGTGAGGGGCCACAGCGTAGCCCATGTCAACTGGGATGTTGTGCTCCTGAGGAAGACAGGAGAAGGTAGGGGGCACATGCAAAGAGTCACACAGGAAGGTTATATAAATAAACTCAGAAAATTATGGCACACTTACAGCTCTTTGTATCACATAAACACACAAGGCCCAACAGTATGACCTTGTAGGAAAAGCACACGGTTCGTGTTGAATTGAGTTTGTTATTGTATTGGCCTTCGGGTTGGAAATTAGAAAAAATACAGTTGGGGTGAGCATGTGTGTGTGAGCTTGCAGGCTGGATTCCGAAGACTGATAGTGTTGTCCTTTGCTCTGACATACACCTACGCACATTGTCAGGGCTAAGCATCAGCGGTCAGAGGAAATGTGAATGCGTGTATGCGCATGTGTATAAAAGAGTATAGTAATCACACTTCATGTTTGGGCTCACCTTCAGTAGGATGAATGAACCTGCATGTGTGAGAAAGCAGCTCAATATGGTCATAAAAATAACCCTTACTAAAACATATGCTCTTATCAGACAAAGCAAAGTAAACAAATATGAAGAATTATAGGACACATCTATCTTCAAGTTTAAAAACTTATTATATACAACTGAAAACGCCTTCTGCAACAATTTATCACAATTGCTTTTCTATCCATGTGAAAATGAATATAGTAGAATCTACTCTTTTGCCTGTTACTCACTATGAAGACTTATACTATATACATATGTATGCTTTTTGTCGTTACATGTTTAAAGTTTAATTCACAGGGCTACGAGATTTGAACTAAATATGTTTCTCTGTCTGCTCTGAATTAATAAAACTGGTCATATCGCTACATCCTCGCTGCCTAAGTCACAGGTACATGTTCATCATGAAAGTCATTTTGGGTAAAACTAGGTCTGGACGATAAATCAATAACAATATCGCAATAGACACGAGATCAATATCAATATAATACATCTGATAGAATACTCAATATTAAATGTATAGAACATTCACTGAACTCCAATACAGAACAACAGAGGTAGAAGAAACACTTTAGCTGCTTAACCTAAAGTGTAATAAACGAGGCTGGTGGTTGATAATCAAGTTACTCAATCTGTTGAGAAACTCATGTTTAAAAATAAACAACAGCTCGAGTGAAAACTGCAGATAAAAGAGGAAACGTCACAATACCAGTTTGGCAGTTTTTCAGATATTTAAAACAAAAAACAAATCAATAACTATCAGCACTGATGATTATTGTGCTCTTATGTGCTCTTGTGCTGGAAATTTTCTTGTGCTTTTAACAAAAAACCTGAGAAAAATAAAGCTCTACGTTGACTACTGTAGTAGTGTTCAAGTAGGAGCAGGGTTGAGATAGCTCTGGAGTCTGCTTGGGCAGGGAAAAAAGGAAGCTCCGTTCAAACACTGTTGAAGCAAGAACTCTTGGAGGCTTTGGTCCCCGTTCTGTCTTCAAGTTTAAAAACTTTTTATATACAACTGAATATACACCGATAGAGGTCCTATATCGTCCAGCCTTGGTTAAGCGTTCCTTTTGTTATCGCAAGAAGCACATCACAACCATTAGGTAGTTTTGAAAAAGTGGATCCACTTTTCAGTCGATAAAAAAAGATTTAGCCTTTTTTTAGCTCCTGGTAGCTGGAACAATCTTCAACCTGGCCCATATCTGCAAAATGTATCATCTTTCAATGAATTTAAAGCCCAGATGAAAACCCTCACTGTGCAAGTCATTTTGGTATCTTTTAATGCATTGTTTACTATTCTGCTGTGTGAGCTTTGCAATTAAAATGTGTTGCTGTTATCTTGGTCAGCTCTTTCTTGGAAGAGAGATCTGTTATCTCAGTCAAACTAAAGGAAATTAATGAATCTACTTACTGTACAGGTGAATCTTTTTCCCACTGTATGAGAATGTAATGGGACAAAATGGCAGAAGGTGCTGCAAATTAACTTAAGTACATATTCACTATTGAAATAAATCTAACACTTTGATAAAATAACCTATTAAAATGTAATTTGCACATTTTCATTTTTCCCTTGCATGCAGTTATAATACATCCTTTAAAGAGGCCATAATTGAGAAGTAATCGGATTGCAGTACATTTAAAAGTTATATCCTCGGCTGTGTTCTGATAATGAGTATTTTTGTTGCAGACATTACATCTTATATAGCAATAGACGTAAGAGAGAAGATGTAATGTCTGTTATTTTTAAAGAAAATAATAATAAAAGTGACAGACGCCAAAAAACTAAGTCATGAGGGAAGGCATGATTAAGAGGACACATGAGAGAAAACAACCACAAGCCAAAAAAGCAGCAAGAAATGTTTTTGCTTTTCCATCCATCTCACCAGAGCAAACTCCTTGTTGAGGACCATCTGCTCCAACAGAGAGGACTCATTGTGGAAGAGGTGAGGCTGCATGTGGCTCCACATGTGGGGGAACCACCAGAACTCATCTACATACTTCAGTAGTAGATCATCTCCTTCATCCTCCTCCACTGTGCCTGCACGCATGAAACACAGACACACACATTCTCAAGGACAGAAGGACACAGAATGAAGCCTGTTCCAAAACAAGGAAGTTTGGGAAATGCTACACATTATAAATTCTTGCTAATTAAGTGCAGAGTGTCATCAAACTTTGAAAAGTCTGCTATAATAGATGTCATAAAACTAAAGTTTATGAATAGGTTGGTCTTGAAAATGAGACTTCATTTCTCTGTGGGATTTTCCTGTATAGATAAACGTAAAACAAGATAGAAAAAATATCTAAGTTCACTTTCTTCTTTTCTGGTCTAGTTTGTTCTGTACATTCTTGCTCTTGCTGCAGAACTTTACATCTAAATAAAAACAAAAGTTCATTCTTTGTCACTACAGTAGTTAATGCACCACATTATGTCATGACCTCATAAGCATAATTACATAAATGCTGCATAAATGCATTATTGAAAGAAAGTTGAAAGATCTTTTGTTTTAAATTTGTCATGAGCCGTGAATTTGACAAAAGCAAAAAGGTGGAAGAAGGTGCTCTGCTCAGATGAGACCAAAATTGCATCTTTTGGTCTACATGCAGAAAATGTTGCCTGCACAAACAGAAACCCACCTGTATGGTAAAACTTTCCAGAAAAGCCCAGATTAAAAGTAAAATTGGAGATATAGGAACGCAGCTGCTTCTGGGTCTCCAGCAAAGCCTGCAGAGAGATCGCATGAGATTAAATTAGATATAAATAAACAGAGAGACAGACAGATATTTAGAGACTGGAATGAGTAATGACGTTACACAAAAACCAATTCAAGCATTTTAAACAGTACAAAGTACATAACAGTGTATTAGGCTCTCTTCTCCCTGCCAGCAGCGAAGATAAAACACGGTGTGATTTAGATGTTATGTCTCACTGTTGTCTATTTAAGTGAACTCGGGTTCCTTTGAGGACTATCACGATGTGTTCTCATCAGCGCTTACCCTATGGCCTGACAACAGCGACTGTCAACGACAGGCTGTTGCGACATCTTTCTTTAGTCAGGTCTGTTATACGCCCACAACTCCTCCGGTGTTTCTTCCTCTCTGTCCTTAGCGCTCCTCCAGTTTCTGGTTTCAATACTTGCATCAGGATGTTCCTCACTTATTTAATGACTTCATTAGTTTGCTGGCCTTTAAACAAAGACTCCGTAATGAGTGTTAACTAAAGCAAGTTGTGCACTGTGCTCGCACACTCACGCACACCCCCACACAACGACACTAATGCAAGTTAATGAAGGTCAGTGCATTAGTAGCCTCTGGAGGGTAGACTAATAACTACTCCACCCACCCATGCACACCCATAGACTTACACATACACACACACATATTCCTTTCCTTTTCATCATTTCCTCCATCCGTCCCTAACGCTACCAAGTGAAACCCTGAACCCTGCCGTCACCTCTGTGCCACTGCCTTCCCCTCACTCTTCTTCTTCCTCATCTCTCTGAGAACCTGCTGTCTCCTCTCTGCTGCGCCCCCTCCTCTGCCCCTACTCCCCCACCCCAATTCCCGCATTTGTCTTCCACACCTTCCACCCTCCTCTGAACCTCCGTCTCTCCCTCGCTTGCTCCGTGAAAATGTCACATTCTCAGGAGACAGGGTTGTACTAATTTGAAAGGAAGGCTGAAGCAGCATGGAAGAAAGATCGCTCCCTCTCCCTCTATGACTCTATACCCTTGCTTGTTCTTTTGCACTCTACAACTTCGTCTTCTTGCTGTTGTGGCACCTCTCGCTGCTTGTTCCCACACACACACACGCACATACATATATATCTATATATGTATGTCTGGTTGTTGTTTATAAATAAAGCCCATACTTTTCTTTTCAAAATTCAGTCATCTGGGTCTTTCTCCTATGCCATGAGCCGAACCCAAACTACAAATCTTTGTCATGCTGCTTTTAATCGATCCCCAGGAACCCTTCCTGATTTATGATACCTGAGCAGCTGGAGTCAGAGCAAAGAGCCGGTTCCAGGCACTTACGCTCTCTCCTTCTTCTCACCACCTCTCCTCTTGAGAGTGAGTCTTCCAAACTAACAAATACACAGACACATGCAGGGAGTGTCTTCATTAGCTTTAATCTAATGGTGGAAGATGGGCTGCACGGTGACAGATGTGCACAATCCCCTAATCTGATCCCTGTCTCCTTCCCTAAGACATCCTCTATGTCTTGCGGACGTGCACTCACGGAGCCAAATGTGAGGCTACAAAGACTTAAGAATTAAATTAAGTTTGTAGCTAAGCACTTTGCATTGTAACTCAATAGACATTCCCCAGTGCGCTCGGTCAAAATGTATTATTAACGTGTGTTGGCATGTGTGAGAGTGAGTGGAGGGGTGTGACCAAGTGTGCAATATATTAGTTTAAACATCTCATTTGTATTCTGCCAACTAAGATCTTTAACAAAAAACAGCAGAGTCGCACCATAGATATTTGTGGCGTCTTAGCGGGACACATAACAGCTGCTTTTGCATGTTTTTAGTTTAAACTGTGACAATCTTACTCTTACTTACAATCTTACTCCTATATCTGACTTTTCAACACAATGCTGTGTTTTTCTGTGTGTAGCACTGTCAATCTTAGCAAAAAAAACTATTTGTAATCTCCTCTTTTTTTGCAGCAAGTAAACTCAAAGGTGGAGTATTGCTTATCCAGTCAGGCAAATTTTCTGTGAATAGACATAGAGAAGATAATATTGGCACTGAAAAAATGTAAGTATTTAGAGTGTGGCGATCTGTTCAGGCCACAAAATTAGGTTCAAGAGAGCAATGAGATTTTGGCAATCTCTTTGTGAATTGTTTTTGTGAAACATAAATGTGTTGGATTTATTTGTTTAGGGTCAGGGTTTACACAAAAGAGCACAGATTTTATAAATCCTGAACTGGATTTTGAAGTGTCTGTTATAAAAGTACAATAATTCACTCCAGGTTTGAGTCGTCTATATATTGATGATTTTACTGTTTACTCATTCTAAGGAAGTGTTTATGAGAACATTGAAAATGTTCTCGTTTTATTGTTTTACAAAATCTTTTTTATGACTGTCTTTTTAATACAAGCTGTTTTAAACAAGCTCTGATGTACCCAGTTTTTAGATTTTGACCAAGTGAGGCATGTTGTTAGATTTAGTGTAGCACTGATAGGAAGCTCAAAGGCAAACACAAGCTTTAGCATGGTCTGTTTCTGATGGTTACCCACTTGTTATCCTCAGAGGAATATCTCTGTCAGAATTTCTTTTTTCTATTTGGTAAACAGAATGCTGCCACACAAAATGACTTAAATATGATGGAGACTTCTTAAGCTTTGTAACGGAGTGATGTAAGCCAGCCAGACATGCAGATTATAAGCAGGCTGTCAACAAGAAAAGGAGGGTTTTACTGATTATAGAACCTCAAACTCAGGAGAAGTAAAGTACTGAAGACGAAGCAAGTTGCTAAGGTAGATAAGATCAGTCAACCATTCAGAGTTCTCCTAAAATTAAGAAAATTGGCATCAATAAATCATCTGGTCAGTGCACCCCCAGTAATTTTACTCAAGGATGTCATACCATGAGAATCTGCTACTGACATATGTATGACTTAAACTAGGTTTGGATGGGACATGTTGGCTAAAAAAACTGTTTTTGACATTTGTTATTGCTTAAATTAAGACAAGGACAGAAAAATCTTAAGTAGCCTTAGGGGTAGTTTGGAGGGCAGATTTTTTAACCTCAGAAATTCTGAAAAAGCTTCCACTGGCAAGACATACTAAAAGAGATAACGAAGCAAAACAAAGCTGATCTTCAGACAAGCACAATGAAAACTGAATCTGTTTCACCAACAGATTTATCATTTTGCTATCCACGTTCATATCCACATGAAAGAGTGCAAAACCCTTCATATCTGAAAATGCATTTGACAGTGAAACTTTTACAGGCAAGAACCTGTTCACAGATGTTTTGTCTAAACCAAGCTTCAACCCACAAATGATTATCAAACCATCTGAAAGCTGCATTTCAAAGAATTGGTTTCCAACTTCAAACAACTCAGGGATTTCTAATGCGTAGACGTCAAGAGAGTTGTCAAACCTCAAGCTTATCTGCAAAAATAATCTTAGAAAACTGCATAACTCCTGAGACATCAACAACACCTTGATAATAAAAAACTGTAGCAAAGCCAGCATATATAAAAACATCAACGTGTGGTGGGTTAATAATGACAGGTTGTCATTCTGAGCAGCAATAGTTATGGAGGGATTTGCTCCATGAGGACAGCAGAACTCTTTCTCCAGATGTCTCGGCTCCACTCAGTCAATTCTCTGTTCACCTCTGTACATGAACACACTCTTTCCATCTGTTGAATTATCTCCCGGACCATCCTCTCTTGCAATACTCTATACACTGATTCACTACTCTTTACCAGCACTGTATTAAGATTTTGTGGCATGAGATTCCATATTAAAATACCTTAATATTTCTCAGCAAAGGAAATTCTGTCTATTGAAGTGCCATTAAAGTCAGAAAGTGACTTTAACTGGTGAAGTAGACTAATCTTATCAAGCTTAACATCTTGTAAATATGTTAAGATTCCCATTTAAAAGCAGAAAAGGATAAATGTACACCTACTCATAACTACATATTTTTAAAATTTGTGTTTATAGTAATTTAGTATTGTACTAAATTGTACTTATATTCGTGTTACCAGTTGGCACTGTTACTGAAACTTAATTTATGAAAAATCTCTTAATAAAGCAAGTACAATTTTATCTCTGTGTTATAATCTTAGCCTTTTCCCTCCATTCTGTGTGCATTTCATCAAACCATTTTTTGCCTCTGCTCCAGCCATATAAGTGACAGAGCAATCATTAGAATGTCTAGTTTGGCACAACCTAACATTTTACATCAAATAATCTGTGGAGATGCACCACAAAAACTCAATTGGTGCAAGAAATCATAGTCAAAACAACAATATCTGGTCTGAAAACTCAAAGTTTAAAAATGACATCAGAGAGGACCTATTTAGAAAGGAAGTTGTATTTTCTACAACATGCAAAGCATGTCTACAGTTTATTCAGGATGTGAGAGAGAATGAGTGAGGTTTTCAGTAGATAACAGGAAGAGTCAATGGAATACATGAAGGTTGCTTTGTTTCTTCTATTTCTGGTTTCAACCTCCATTTTGAACGCTGCGTTTAGAAATGTCGGGAGCCTCTTGAAAATGTTACGGTAAGGTTGTCCACTCTCAAAAGTATAAACACAGAGACTGTGATGGTAGCAACCATAATCACTAATATAACATTGTAAGTCAGCTATCACAGACAATTCCATGTATCAACTTCATAAATAGGGTCCCTTTACTTAAGGGGCAATTTGAAATTTGAATAAATCTTATACCAGCTGCATGGATCTGAAAGATTTCCTTCTGACTTGACTGTCTGAGGGGAACTGTGCCTTGTTTCAGAAAGCCTATCTCAGCATGCCGAGTTTACTTCAAGCTCAAAGCTAAGAATTGTTTTAAAATAGCCCCTAGGAGCTACTTCAAAAGTAAATAGGGAAGTTTGGATACGCATAACGTAGGACAGTTAACCATATGAGTGATTGTGACAGGGACGAAAGTAAACACACACCAGCATTAGAAGTTTCCAAAAACTGCGGTTTCTGCGCCCAATCCTTCAGCCCCCACACAAGGCTAATGTGAGAGGCAATGCTGTTTTTGTTTCAGCGTGGATGCGAGTGACAGCACGTCTGTTTATGTGTACTTGTATGCATGTGTGTGTGGTAAGCTGTGGAAGTGGTGCCAGATAGATGTTGGGGTTCAAACAGATGGGAGACAGGCATCTGGACAGCTGGCATTCACCGCCTTTCAAACCCCCTTACGCCAACCACCTCTGCACCATATCCCCATTCTGTCATTCTCTACATTGCACTGCTTTCCTCTTTTTCTTTAATGATCTTAAGCCTTGCTAGGGGAATCTAAAATAGCAAATTAATTAAAAAATATATTTTGTTGCAAGTGGGATTTAATGCACCAGCAGATTTAGAAGTGAGGAGAGGGAGAAAAAAAAAAGAAAACTAGACATATTTGAAAAGCAAACGTAAATCAAAATTTTTGATTCATCTGCATGAATGCCTCATATCTGTGCGTGCATGTCTGTGTGTGTTATATTAACGCTAGACCCGCAAATTTAACTGGGTCAGGCATCTCTATTTGATGAGAGGAAAGAGCGCCTTTCCAGTTAATGCCAGTCTTCCCAGCACTCAGCCCCGTTTATACCGTCTCTCCTAAAGTCCCTCGGGTGAGATACAACTCAGCAGAGCTTTTTCCATGTTTAAGCATTTTACAAATTCATCTATTAACTTGCATTTATGTATCCGAGGTACTTGTGGTCTCTTTGGTGTCGCTATCCTCCTGCTAAATTCTACTTGGCAGCCCCCTCAAGGATTTTAGCTTGAGTGATTGGTGCGACTGCAAAACCTGCCTCATTTTGCGGAGGAAAATTCATGGCACATAGCCACAGCCTCAGAGTTTATTTAGAGTGGAAAACCATCCCTTAAAAAGATATTAATGAAACAAAATGACCAATTAGGATTTCTTTTGTGGACAAAAACATTACAAAGAGTGTTTATGCTATGCCTTTTCCACTTTGTGTTTAAAAAAAAACCTCCTCCACATAAATCTAATTTTTTTATTGCTCCGCAAAATAGAAGTGACTTTGACACTCTAACACAGGAATGTGATTTGATCTAAACAATTCCAATTTAGCCCTGTCTATGTCCGGTCTTTGTGTTAATGGGAAGAAAAACTCTGCCAACTCGTCAACATCCTGTCCCTGCCAAATTAAAGCATCCTCACACCATGATGCTGCCACCACCATGTTTTATCATGTAGGTGGTGGTCAGTGTTAGGTTTCAGTCACAGTTAAGCAGCTACACTCCTGCTGGGTAAGCCCTAAAGGAGTTTAGCCTTAGTGATTGCTCCAAGTGTTAAACTTCCCTCATTTTGCATGAAGAAAATTTATGGCTCAAAGTCAGAGTATAACAACTTGGCACAAATTTAAATAAAACAAAACAGCCAAACATATTTTTTGGACAACTATATTACATTTTTTACACTTTATGTGTTTGTCATTGTCAATATATATATATATATATATTATTTACATAATTATCCCAAAATACAACAAAAATAACAATTGTCTCTCTTTATGTGTTTATTTCTCCTTTCCTTCCCTCCCTGTGTGATTCTTAAATCTTTTATTGAATGTTTATGTTTTTCCTTCATTAACTATGAAATGGCATTTGGGAAAAAAAAAACTAAACTAAACTGATACCAAGAGAAAAAGCTTTGTGTGATTGACTTAATTAGTTCTAAAGATTAACTCCAAATTGAGCAGCAGCATAAATGACACAATGCCAAGCCAAAACACTTCAAAGAAATGAGAACTGAGCCCATTCTGGGCAACACCATTCTTGTGAGATTTTTTTTTCAGTAAGAAGTATGACAAAAAATAATCACAAAGGGATTTAAAAAAAAATAAGGCCAAACACTGATATGTGTGAATTTCAAGCATCTATTCATTCATTGTTTGTGGTGCAGTCAAATGGAAAATAACTGAACCCTTTGGCAGTGTAAGATCTGAGACGTTGAAACAAGTTTTTTGTTCAGTGCTTCAGGCAAAACAGACTTTCTGTGATAGAACACTATGTAGAATTAATACCTGTGCACCCAAATTAGAATAAGTAAAAAAACAACGGCATCAATTATCTTCTTTTCCTTTCTCGAGGCTGACAAAACACAAAATTCTAATACCTGCAATAGGCAAAGTGCAGGTAAAGTTTTACTCAAAGAAGAATCAGAAAAGTGTGAAATGCATTTGTACTCAGAACCGTTTAGACAATACTTCGGAGAAACACCACTGGCAGCTGCACAGAGACATAACCTCTGTGTTGACAGAGGTTATGTCTCTGTCAGCACCGTGCATCTGCAGACTGAAATCTGAAATCAGATTGGATGAAGAGGGTCTGTGAGAATCAATTCACAGATTCCTAATTTTGCTTAAGTCTGGACTTCAACTGGGCCATTTCAACAAATTATCTAAACTATTTATTTGTAGCTCTTGTTGGCCACTTGCAAGCTGAATCTCCATTCCAGTCTCTTGCTGCCTCCAACGAGTTTTCTTTCAGGATTACCTTTTATTTAGCTCCATCCATCTTCCTATCAGCTATAATAAGCTTTCCTATCTAGGCTGAAGAAAAGCATCTCTGCAGCATAATGCTGCCACTGTCTAGTTTTATAATGAGTATTAATGTTTTAAGCTCATGTGCTGTTGTAGTTGTGTTGCCATCATGGCTTGTGACAAACTGTGAGCATGTATCTCTTCTTGCCACTCTTAAAGAGCATACATGGAGTCCATGATTTTCCTGGCAACAATGCACTGGATTGTACTTCTATTACCTTCAGAAAGAAGGTGACTGTAGGCAAATGTGCATACTACTTTTCATGTTGCATTTGCAAAAAATAAAAATAGCTGTTCTTGTATCATATATTGAATTAATATAATAAAAACCTAGCAGACTTCATTGAGGTCTTCAAATGGTTTAAATACTTTAGACAGAATTTACAAAGAGGTCGGTTTTAAAATCAGGTATCGAGTCTTTGTCTGACCTCAGTTATTGCAGTAAGGTCTAACAAGAAAATACCTTTCAGCCACACAATCTATGTATGTAGAAGGTGTGTTTCATCTAAGCTCAGATAACACCCCTGAAGAAGACACCTCAGAGAGAGAAAGAGCAAGATCAAGTTGAGAGAGGAAGAGAAGAAATGTTAGAGAGGCATACAAACAGCCCAGTGATAATCAATGACTTAAGTGAGCAAGGAGAGAAGAAGTATGTAAGGCAGAAGGAAATCTGACCCATCGCTGCCGCCTGCATGCACAGGTTGGAAAAAACACCAGCAAAGGCTTGAGAATCATTGTATATGGGTTTTGACTGACATCGTTCCTCATTTTGAGAAATGTCATGAGTGGGGTGCCTTCCTGTGAATCATTTTAATAGAGGTAAAGCAGATGTGTGTGAGAGTGGGCGTGCGCAGACAGAAGTGGGGTAAGGATATTGTTTGTCACCGCAGGAACAGGTGGGGGTGAGACTAATGAAGAAAAGAAGGGTGGCATTTAAATTGGCCTTGCCTCGATCCTGTCTCCCGTCCTATTTCAACCAGCATGTGACTTTTTTCTGAGGTAAACGAGGATTCCTCAAACACTGTGACGAAGTTTCCACTTTAACTGTTTATCAGCCTCCAGGCACATTTTACATTTTCACATTGTTTGTGTGTAATTCCTATTTATTCATTGTTAAATGTTTTACCATCTGGTATCTTGTAACTGCTAAATAATTATACAGTGCCAGAATAATATTTTCATCCTCCATGTTGTATATTTTCGCACTAAAACTTTATCCTCTGTCCTTCTTTTTGATGTTTTTTTTTCTTTTTTGATGTACAGGAAAACGCCTAAAAATGACTTTATTGCCATCACTTTTATAGAAAAACCAGAATTCATAGATTGTGGTTTATCTAAATTGACTGAACCCCATGAGAAATCATGAACAGAGTGAAGTGAGTATGTAAAATGTTCAAAATTTAAAAAGCCAAAAAAAAAATATTTTTTTGCATAGGCATAAAGAGTACACTCTAATTAGTCTAATATTTTACCATCCTATGTGATAGCTGATGATAATATATTAAACCTGAAAAATCTTTCATCCATCATTTCAGCAAGAATAAAAGGCTTCTGAAATCAATAATTTTCAAAATAATTGTGGTAGCAATGTGAAATAATGAAGTGCTTTTGAATTAAACAGATTTCTTTCAAAAAATATATATAATTAAAATCTTTTTGACTTTCCTGTAAAAAAAAATACCACTGCCTGAATGTGTTGCACTCCAAAGACTAAATGTATGAAAACCCAGGAAATAAGTAAAACATGTTGTTTTGACTTCTTCAGAGTGTCAGTGCCATGTGGCATTCGTTTCCCAAAATACTAACAACTAGGGTTGCCACAATACTTAAATAAACAGTAAGAAAAATATTAAAAACTCAAAATCGCTGCAAAATTTTAAAAATAAAAGGGTTTTTTTTACTAGTTAGCTCCAAAATATATAATGAATTACAATGTACATTTTTAAAACATTTTCTATCAAAAAGCACGTAAGTAATATTTTTGTAGTTGTTAAAAGACATATATAATTTAAAAGTGCCACCTCACCTCTTTATCTTTAGTGTGCCAGTGTTTGCTTCAATTTGACTGTCAACAACCTGGGACAAATAAAGGTTCATTTTGTACTAAAATTGTATTTCAAAACAAACGCGAATCTGGAGCATACAAAACATATTTTTAACTGAGTACACAAGGATCTGATCCATGCAAATGTATTCAGCAGCCTGAACTATTTCTCTCTTTCTGGTAATTTTGCTGGGTATTTTCTTTAATGAAAAACACCCAGCAGCCTCATGAGAAAAGTACCTCGGAACAACGCTTGTCAGCTAAGGAGGAACGCATATGGGTTTTTTTTTTCCCCCGGGATGTACTTGCCATGTTTGCGTAGTTTAAAACTTCCAGCAGTGGCCTATCGTTTTGGTCAGATGAGTGACTGCAGGGAGGCTGAGCGTCTCTGTTATTGCAGAGCTGCTGCTGCAAGAAGTGCAATAATTTGAGCAGACAAGAATTGTTCAGTTTAGCAATTTTGACGCAAGTTAATGTCAGATATCAATATATCAATTTATTTGACAACCTTCCTGACAACACAAGCAACTGTCTCGTAGAGAGGAGACAGAAGTAATAGGGTGTTCATTCAAATACTTAGAATAGTTTTACGTTTATGTTGTTTTTGTTGGCAGAAACTCAGTCTTCAAATTGACCTGCTGTGAGAAGCAATTAGGTAGACTCCCTGGTGAAGTTCTTCCTGATGTCTGAACTCACGCTGATTTACTGCAGGCAAGACAACTCATAAGACACCTCCAACTTCTGAACAAAAAACCCCACTTAGTACATTATCCAACAAATGTTTCTACCTGTGACTGGCAAACAATTACAATTAAAGCTACAGTCTGTGGCATTATCTAGTCAACAAATTAGATTTTAACTTTAGCATTTTACAGCTCAAATATCAGTCACCAACCTTAACACATGTAACAACAGAAGGTGCCTATAGCACCAATTTTCACCTAAAAAGTATCTGACATCTAACCAAGATTATTTATTATAAATTACTTCCAACAAAGAAATATAAAAATATGAAATGAATCTGTTGATGTCACACTTATAATACCTTGTTTACCCCAGCTCACACAACCATACTGTAATCTGACAACTCTACCTGAGGCTTGCCATCAACAAGGCAAGAGCTGCTAAAAATATTTCTACTCTGCCGCTTACCTTACTCTATTCCCTCATTTCCCCTCAGCATTTTGTTTCACTGAAATAGCTAAGTTTGCTACAAGCTCCTCTACAGGCACCTTGCTCTGCCTCTCCTCTTTCCCTCTAACTACTTAATCCTGGTAGTTTTTGTAAAAGAAAGTCTTTCTCTTTGTGATTGCCAACCATCCCAATATGTGAAGGAAGTGTTTTAAAAGGCACTGCCTGCACTTTTATACTGACCCTCTCTCTGTCCATCTCTTCCATCTCTCCCTCCATCTTCCTATTTCCCCATCTCCCTTCCCTTCTGTTATGGCACTAGTTCACCCTCATGTATATTTATGCTACAAAGCTGAAGAGTCAGGCAGACTTAAAATGAAAACTCCAACTAGAGAGTGCTTGTGTGCTCATTTTGTGAGCATGTACTGTACATGCACAATAATATGGTGCACAGGATGTGTGTGAGTGGGAGAGGGAAAATGCACTCTCTTATCTTTTTGCCAACATTTTTTTTTTCATATTTAGGGGTAGAATTTTTTTCTCTCCATTTCAGCTTTGACTGCATATTTTCTTTTCTTTTCTTTTTTTTGCCCATTCTTGCATCCTCTTCCTAACTTATAATAAAGAACAGATCACTAAATTTCCTCTATCACCTGCCAGGAAGGATAAAAGTAACAATTTCGTCTAAATAAGTGACGAAGCATTTAGCAGCATCACTTTTGGGAAACACTTCTGGTTGCAAACAGTTGTAGCCTAGAACATAACTCTTCTTGAAGGGATTGCTGAATTTTTGGAAGTGAGGTTGTGAGAATTTAATCAAAATGGTTCCCTAACTAGTCAGAGTTGGGGATAAAGCTAAATGTTTAGCTTTAAACATTGTTACAAAGCCCAAAAACAAAGAAATTCTTGGTTGGCTAGCAGTCTGTCAAATACTGGGGGGAACCAGCCGAACTTGATTGGACACCCAAAGCTATAAAAAGTGATTAATAAGTCACAGCATCTAGCACTGATTACAGTAAAAAAAAAAAAAAAAAAAAAAAGAAAATAAGGACAGACATGATTTAAGATTGTCATTTAAGTCCATGTGCAAGTTGACGCACACAACATGTGCACCTGCTCAGGCTGTTAGCGGAGGGAAGTGGCCGGGCCCTCTGGCAAAACCCACACCTCAACATTTTTGTAACAGTCGGCGGGTGGCACATACCAAACAGGAAGAAGAGCAGAGAAGTAGCGTGTGAAAGGATGTTAGTTTTTCCCAGCATATGTATGTGTGAATAAAAACAGAGAGGGAATCATTGAAAGTAAAAAAGAACTGCTAAATAGTTAGTTATGAGGCCATTCTTTATAGAGGAAAATGTATTAGGAAATAACTTCTCTCTTTAAACTCTCCTCCCTTACCAGTTGTTGAATACATGCAGATTTTATCTGTGGCACCTTCCACAGCTGAACATAAGAACTACAGCAGTTCAGCAGCACTTCAAGTGCATGTAGGCTATAGTCAAAACATGTAGAATTTAAATGAGAACACAGAGATGCATGAGGTAAATACAAAAGAACATTTAAGAGGAACAAATGACTGTTAATTTGTTACTCTCCAAATCCAAGCAGACAAAAGGAAGATGAGAAAAATCAATATGCTAACTGATAATAAGAGTAGGCTTTTGGAACTGAGAGCATGGTTGATGAACATGGCGATGAGAAAGTTGTCAAAAAGCCATGTTGTTTAGATAGCAGGTAAGAGAAACAGAATATTTATCTTCATTAATATATGGAACAATGTTAAATCTTTACCCAACCTCTGGCCAGCCCTTGTGTTAAAGTCTAGTTCCATCATAATTCAGATGGATCCCCTCGTCATATTTAAACAACGCAAGTTGAGAATGTTATTATCTGTGGGATTCAACAATACGTTGAAGGTTATTACAGATCTACTTGTTAACAACTGATGAGGTGTAAACCATAAACCAAAACATACATTGTATTAATTAAGCTCACCAGCTGTAACTCTTGTCACAAAAATGTCATTTTTTTCAAAATTATATTTCTGAACAGCAGAATTTCTCTCTTCTGTAAGCAAGAGGAAATTTTCCCTTTTTATCCACCTGACTGGCAACAAGTGAGGGAAGGACAACAATTAGTGAATAATTAAGTGAATGAATGGTACTTTTATCCCAGCATTTTGCATAGTATCTCACTGAAATAAATTTTAAATCATGGGAACAATGATAAAAATGTTAGTATGCCAGTTTAATAACTATCTAACAGTGATTTAAGAAACAGCTAGAGAGAAAAGGAAAGTCACATAAACCCACTTTTCTCTTTTGTATGCCTGCAGTGAGCTGGGCAAACACTGTTGTTCTTAGTCCACAGCCCAAAACAGCTCAGCCTACCTCCAAAAAACATGAAAAGCCTTTTTATCATAAATAATACATTATAACATGAATCAGTATTTTAAATTTCTGCAAATACAGTGCTCTTGTTGCATGTAAACATGAGCATGGAAAGCACATCTGCCTGTTTTGGTGTACTTGCTTGGACGAGCGTGTGCTGAAACAATAGCTATCTCGAGAGGTGAGCGGTGCAGCTGACTCTCCTTTAGTTTCCCTAAAAGGAGGAACGTGGGAAAAGAGGAATAAGAGCCATTCATCTTCTCACTGCTTCATTCACTACCTCTCTTTCTTACTCACCCCCCTCCTCTTTCCGCCTTTCACACCACATCTTTGTTCCCCTAAATGGCCTCTCTTCTGGCTAAAACCCCCACTTGAAAATGCTCTGTTGTTGCAACCCCGACAAATATGCACTTGATGCAAACACAAAGAGGCATCGCACACATAGACTCTCACACATTACTCTTAAAAAAAAATCTCCCGAAACAATTCTCTACTAAGGTGGCTTACGATCCAAAGAGAAACCCTTCCTTATCTTCATTATTGCACAGCAATTGATTACTGGATTTAACAAGTTGATACCTGACTCAGGGACGTAGTCTAATACTACTGACCCAACATTAATTAATCCTCTATCCATCTCTGTCTTTCTCTAATGCATATTATCCCACACTCATCATCCGATACCTTCACGTCCTTGGCGTTCATGCGTGTTCCCTCTTTGCCGACAAAGATATCATCTATATCCACCAGAACATGCCGGTCCAGGCCCAGGGTAAGCTTTCTGTCTGTGAGGTAGGAGATGGCATCCACCAGGATGAGTCTGTGGAGCCAGTAGCCCAGTCCCTGGCCAAAGAGTACTCGTCTCACTCCGTCATACAGCCCCATGTCCTGCACCACTGTGGCCTGGAGGCCGAGGCTGAAACCAGGTCCAGCATTGTCTCCGCTGCCTGCCCCTGCTCCCTCTTTAGCCCGTGCTAGCAGCACAGCCTGATATGTGGAGTGATTAGACGAGAACGAGGTCCAGTCCTCCCCAGGTAGGGCCCCTCTATCTGTGCCAGGCTTGGTCAAATGGAGGAGCGATGAGCTGGACACCACACAGCAGTCCCAAAGTGCCTGGTTGGTTCTTAGAACGAGAGGTAGGCCTCGCAGTTTGAGCACAGAGGGGGAATTCTCTGTGGAGCGGTAGAAGCCAATAATGCCAACTCTATACTCAGTGCAATATTGATGCAGCAGCTGTCTGTTCCATGTATCTGCATGTGCATACTTCAAAAGATTCTCATAAATGATGAGCGAATACCGTCCCCGGCCTTTCTCTGTCAGCGGTGGAAGGTCCCCCTTTCCTGAGGCTATCTCCATCCGAAATTGGAAATGGGCCGACTCCAGTATGGCCATGATGTCCTGGCCCAACTGAGAGTACTGTGACTCCACTAGTACTAGCACCACCGGATCAGTGTGGACATGTGTGTGCGGAGGGTTAGGAGGGTACGGGTAGGGGAGCTGACGGTACGGAGACATGGAAAGCGGCTGGGAGCAGGCAGGCTCGGCTGATTGTCCAAGATGCATTGAGGGGGAAGAGTTTGAGAAAAGGAAATAGGCAGATAGGAGCAGGGAAATGAGGCAGCATGAGGCCAGAAGGAGCAGGAGTCTACGTAAATGGCGCCGGAATCTCACAGCCACTGTCATCTCGAACTGCGGAGGTACTGTCCGTCAAACTAATAGATGTCTTTTTCAGTTTCACAGGTGTCTAGAGGTTTAGGAAAACCCAAGAGATTGTCAGTGTGTGCAAGACAGGAGCATAGCCACTCAGGGGTATGTCATGTCACCATGGCAGGTGAGTAAGGAAGCAGAGCTGGATTTTGGAAGAAGGGTCTTGATTGAAGAAACACAGCCGAGGTTCCTTAGCTTCAGGTCGTCACAGAGGAGTCGCATAGAGGGATTGACTAATATCTGCAGAGATGGGGGACAAGAATAAAAGAAAAATAATAAATTCATTGCACAAGGTTGAATATCCTGCATTAGTTCTGTGTGTATTTGTGAGTGAGTGTGTACCTAGACTGTGCCACCCTGGGGAATGTGAGGGCACAGCTGGTAACTACAGAACTGATTGAAAACAACTTGCATCCTCAGGGCTTAGCCAGCTTCTGACACACACACATACACAAGCATACATGCAAAATGACATCCCAGTTAAAACATGACACAAAATTTAATCCACACAAATAAACAACAGCTGGTTGTGTGTTAATGTTGTCTTGCAGGGAGGTGAATAGGAGCTCAACTAATCAGTCCCATAAAGCTCCGCAGAGATTTCCTCTAATTGTGCCAAACTCTGAGCACCTCTGTCCTATTTCTGAACCTAATCATCTGAAATACCACAAAATTAGAGCTGGAATCCTTTTGCCAAGAGCACTAATCTGAAGGGAGGGAGGCCCATGACAGCACAGAGGAAAAGAAGTGCGAGAATGAGAGAGAGCGAGAAAAGTGAGAAGGAGAAAGGAACAAAACGCAATGAATTATAGAAACAGACAAAAAAGAGCAGGATTAGCATCTTAATGTATGTGCCGGGAGCCAGGGAGAAGAAAAGATCCCACAGCATCTCTTTCTTTCTCTCGCTTTTTCTCTCCTCCTCCTCCTGTTCTGTCTCTCTCTGTGCCCATCTCCTCCAGTTCTTTCAGTTTGAATATCAAAGGCCTCTTCTTAGATTCTCCATCTCTCCCTTTTTCTTGTTCTTCACTTTTAGGGAACACAAGCAGGGAGAAGGTCAAAGAGGAGGGATTCCAGCCATACTCCTGAAATATTAGATCAGTAAATGAGAAAGGGGGAGCAAAAAATGTAACTGCTCTTTGGAGAGCTACCAGGACAAGGATGAAAACGGCATTACTTATGCCATTAAGTGTGAGATGAGCTAAATAGCGCTTTCATAAAAATACTCTCCCCAAAAAAATCTTGTTACATATCATACATCAGCTATAGGTATCAAAGTATACCACAGTTATAAAAATGTATCAAAACCAATCAGATTTTCCCACACATAATTACGGAAGCTTTCTTTTATATTTATGTACGAAAGAAAGCTTATGCGTAATAAGTGTCTTTGGCTGAATATATGGTGCAGCGCTGACTCTTCTCCAATTTTTTGCTGCACACTGGAAGTCATCTGACTGAAATACCAAAAATGCTTACAATTTTAATTCAAGGTTATCAAACTGTCAGAATCTCCTGTCTGAGATTCAGACAAAAGGAGGCGGCGATGAAAGAGACGCTCTTTACTCTTTAGGAATAAACGGTGCTTTAGGCAACAGTGGAGGCGGTTTATGAAAGCTGATGGTTGGAGCTCTGACTGAATGGAAGACTGATTTAACATGTTAATAAAAGGTACAACTAGGCTTTCTCGCTAAGACACAAGAGGGCGCTCGCACCGGTTAAAAATGACTTCACGTGGAAGTTTTTCCCTCAGATTAGCAACTTTAGTTGCTTAAACCAAAAAAAAAGATAAAATATCGTCGTTTGTTTTTTTCTATCGGTTAGCAATTTGTTATTATTTAATTGTTGTCTTAATGTAGGATTATAGTTTTAACAAGTAATTCAGTGGTGCCGCGCATAGTGTAAACAATGGAAAGAGGCAAAACAAAACAGCCCTGTTTGACTTAATTTACTCGTCTCGTATTGTTTTTCTTCTTTGAATAATTTGATTTAATGCACCTTCTAATCCAATAGCAGCAAATTCCTGCAAACTCTAATAACACGTAACTCAACAGTTTTCCGTCCCGCTTCACGCTGTTGTAGTTAATGTTCGGGAACCTGCACAGACTCGCCCACTTACCTCTAACCCGGGCTGAGCGGCTGCCGTGCTGGAGGAAGCGAGGCGGTGGAGAGGTGATCGTGCTGCTGCTGCTACTGCTGCTGGTGCCGGTGATGGGTCCGGGGCTCCAGTCTGGGTGGTGCACCCGTGTGTTTTGGATGCTGAGGCGTTGTGCCATCTCTCGCCCCCCTCCTCTCTTTCTTCCCCGTCTCTACAAAAGCAGCAGGGTCGTCCAGTCGGAATGATCCTCTCTCCTCCCCCGATTCATCACACTTCTGTTTCTCTTCCCCCCACCCCCGCCTGCTATCCCGCCCTACACTACGATATCTGTTTGTGAATCTCAGCTCGTTATGCGGCGGAGCTTCGACGCATCCGGCTGCCCGCTGACGACTGGCTGCCGCGCGTAAAGGCTGCTGGTTTGTAAGCGCCCGACTAGCGGAGGCGACAGAGGGAGAAAACGTGGAGGGGATGGGGGGAGGAGGAATAGAGAGAGGGATACGAGAGAGAGGTAGGGGTTGATTGACACAAACAGCCTTTTTCTCGGGCATCAGCTATCACGGGGTGGGTAAAAGCTCTCCGCCCGTTAGTTGGTGTTGCTCGGATGAGCGATGTTACATGTGGATGCGCACAGGTGCGGGCTGATGGCGCCCCTCGCCGACTCCCTCTCGCTGTTTAATATAACTTTCAGCGCTCAGCGTCAAATTTACGTGACAGGAGGAAAAACAGAGACAAAAATCAATATCTTGCCCATCAGAAACGATAAAATCACAAACAAAAAGAATTATATAATTTAAAAAATATAATATATATAACAATTTGGGGTATAACTGTGCACTGAAAAACAACAATAACTTTGGTAACTTAGATGCACAGATTAAACAGCTAAAACAACAAACATAAAAGTAGAGGGTGTTGCATGGTTCAGAATTTATATATATATATCTATATTTGATCTTCTTCCCCTGCATATAAATTAAGAAAATTTTTAAATTGTGAAAATGTAATATTTTTTTTATCAAAAAGGTTTAATTCTAATCATTTTAAATATACTGTTACACAAATTAAGTATTTGTATTTTAGTTTCTCGAATAAAATGTTTAACTTTTACTTATTCTGCTTCATATTGACTTATTAAACTTCACGTAAACACAACAGAAAATGATTGCCTTTAATTAAAAAAAAATAGAAAAGAGGTAGGCCAACAATACATCTGTACAATCAAGAGTGATATTAAAATTTTAAAGTTGACATTTCAGAAGAATGTTTCTGACTTTAAATTTAAAGCAGCCAGACCTTTCTATGCAATCAAATGAAATCAAATATAATTTGTTAAAAATTACATTTGTTTTTGTATTTTTTGTCATTTTTATTAAATCAGTATTAATTATAACCTCCCAATAGCATGCTTTCACATCCTAATAACATCCTATATAGCACAAAGCAACTGATCAGTTTTTTGAGTACAACTATTTAAAAAAAATTTGTTTTCAATCAATTTTCTTCTTCAGATGTATTGTATTTTACATGGTTGTCATAAAATATTTGATTTGTATGTGACAAAAGTTCTTGGGTTTAACAAAATGTGCCTGTTGCCATCAAATCATTGACAGGTAGATAATATAATGAACTCACTTGTATGGCGATTATTTATTGAACAAGTGGCATGTGTGTTTGGAAACTAATTAGATAGAAGGATTCCAACAAGAAGATAAATTGATTTGTACCAGTTAATTTGTCAGTTAATTATCACCCTTTGCCTTAGCGTCTCCATCCACAGAATCATTCATCATGGCTTGGATGCCACTGCAGACAAACTCTAGCTTAAAGGATACCTATTATGCAAATTTGACTTTTTGCATGTTTTTGTACTTCCACTTGGTTCTCTTCTTTTCAACAGAACAAGCACTTAAAAACATCATGCAGACATTTTCTGGCAGTAAGTTAATGTTTTTTTGTCTGTAAAACAAGCCATTTCAAAAACCTATTAAGTCACAAGGAAGGCCCTCTCCCATTGCCTAGCAACCCCATTCAAGCCCAGCCCCTCACCTATCAGCCCATGTGGGTTCACATCCGTCTATTTATTCATTCCAGTAACTTTTCTTTCCCTCCAACCCTGTATGCACTGTACAGTGGCTGATGAAGGACAAGTGTTTTGCCATTGACTTACCATTCAGAAACCACTGCTGCATCCTTTATGGTTGTGCAGGAGGCTCCACTTCCCCTGCTTCTGACTCAGGGTCAAAGGTCTAGCTACAATTGTACAATTGCACGCCTTTTTGCAGCCATTTTTACATGTATAACGTGCGAGTGTAAAAAGTGAGTTGGGTGGTGTGGCCAGTTGTATCTAATTTGGATTTAAATTGACAGATGCCCTAAAACAACTCATTCTGAAAGGAGCTCAAAATAGACAGAACTGAGCAAAATGATATATTATCTGAGAATTATTCTTACAAAAAAAATATAATGAACATGTTTTGTATTGCAAAATTGTTCTATTTAAACACATTAGATGGTTCCCTTTCCAGCTCAAACTTAATTTAAATGCTTCAGGATTAATGTGGAAAACTTTCAAAAATTGACTATCCTCAATAATTTATTAATACTAGATTCTTGTGCTTCTTGTGATGCAATCAGCCAAAAATACACCAAAAGGAGAGTTGCTAGCATTTGTCTCCTGTGTGCTTTTAAGAGTTACAAGCTCAGATCAGTCAATCACTCCTGATTAATAAAAATACAGTCTTCAGGATGTATTCATTGGCATGCCAGAACAAATTTGAAGGATTTTCCTTCATGACAGCGGACACCTCTACCAAGAGGCATCTTTCCCATTTCTGAAATGGAATTATTTAATGCATCCTCTATTGCAAAAAGAACAACAACAATAAAAAAAACTTAATAAAAACAGCTTTGTGATTGACACATAAAACATTTCAAAATAGTAGCCAACTTTTTTCAGACAGCCATGGTTAAAGTGTGCTGTGTCATTAGCAATGACTCTCTCGGGGTTAAGACCCATTAGTTCTGGCACTGTACCTAAACTAAATGAAAGTGGATACAAACTTAAATTGTTGCATCAATGGAGCCTTAAACATTTATTTGTACAAAGTTACTAAAGTCAATGAGATCACAACCAATGTAAATATTTCATCTTTAACGTTCTATACTGGAATCTACACGACGTTAGCATTAGCACTACTGCTATATTGCCTAATGTTGGGAACAAACTTAATTTCATACTCCCAACAAGAAAACTGTTTTATGAGAAATAATATATTTTAACCAAATGAATAATGATAATAAAACTCATACAAACACATCAGCCTTACCATTATTTGGACACCAAGTTCTGCCTTAAAGATTGGTGCTGTGGCTAAACTAACTAAAAGTGGAATTCAATTATTTCACTATCACAGAGGCTTTTTAAACAGCCCGCCTTGTAACATGTCTTAACCTTCACTAAGCTGGTGTACATGTTCATAATGCAACCTACACCAATAGGGGTTGATTGAACAATCACATTCTGTTCAATTTTAATTTTAATGTTAAGATTGGATTTTTTCGACAAAAAAGTATTTCACACTGTAAAATTCATCCATAAAGCCTATTGCATGTTACATTTTCAAATTTGCATGCTTAACAATTTTAATGGCCAGCATTCAATACCCTCCTAAGTTCCCTTTTATGGTCTCTGTTTTTTGCACATCAGGGCTTCCTTTTGAGTGCCGATCAAGGAGCTACTGCTTGTCACTCACAGTGTTTTAACTTGATTAGGTGTTCTCCTTTCACTCCCTGCCAGTTCATCAATCTCTCCAACCCATTTGCTTTGACACACTCTTACTCACGCAAACCTCAGTAGAGCTAGTGCTGCCCTCATTCACATTATAATGACTTTACAATGGGGCTTATTTAGTGTGTGTGCGCATGTGCGCGTGTGTGAGAGGGTGAGCGAACACCAGTCAGCATGTGAAAAACAAAATGCATAGACTCCAAGGGAGACTCACCATTGTAGTCTTATATACTGAAAAACTCACTTATAACTGATTTGTAATTGGGGTCCATGCAAAAGCAAGCAAATTCTGTCATTGTGAAGAGAGCTAAAAGATGATCTGGAATCCTACATTTTGCTGAAAAGTATATCTGCCAGAAATATTTTCCAGGTATGAATATGAATAAGATAAATAGAGCATGGAAAAATATTTCCTGTAACATTTACAGTAAACTGGAAAGTACTAACTGCGCTTCACTTTTTCAACCTTTTATTGAAAAGAGATTATTTTAACTGAATTAAAATAATCTCGTTCCTCAAAATTTTACACACAAATAACCCATTATGATGATGAGGAAAGATGGTGTTTGAATGCTCCTGCAAAACATTCCCTTAACATTTGGGAAAAGTGAAATGCTGTGGATATTTTCCAGATGCATCGCATCTTTTAATTACGTCCATCTGACCTTGAAGTATATGTGATCAATTTGTGGTGAAATTTGTATTTATATGTTAAAAACAACGTAAGAGTAATTCAAACCTCTTGAAATTTGAATCTGGAAAAACAGTAAAATTTTGAGATCTGATATGTTTTAAGAATCCTGAGAGGTGATCTACAAAAGGAATAGATATCATGGTTTGTGAACACATTTTCTGACCAGATAGAAGTCCTCTAGCTGTGCTTTCTGGGATTGGCTTCTCTTCTTTCAAATTACTTTGAGATTGTTGGGCTGTGAGGCATGCTCTTGTTTTTTAAGATCTATCCAGAGTTTTTTTTTAAAATTTGTTTTATTACATTCTGGTTGGGAGGCTGTGGTAGCCCTCAGCTTGTGAGTCCCCTGGTGATCCATTGAGGGTTTGAGCTGCTTTTATGGTGAAGGGATTTTGCTACTGAAGCTATTCTCTTTTTCATCAGATTTTCACAGACGTTGTGCTATTGACTGCTATACACGTCCAAATCATCATCAATCTTTTTATTCATTTCAGCAGCTTTTCTTCTCTTCCAAATACCTCTTTATTTATCAAAGGTAAAAGTTACAGTTTTCATCAATGAACAGGGTTGTTTTAAATTAGGCACTCCGTCTGCGGATTTATGCCAAAATTTGATTGCAAAAATAAAGATATAATTAATGACTTGTATGAAGACTTTATGACAGAACTTTGAACAAATCCCCTTCAATAAACCAAATCTTTGAAGATTTTGTTATGCTGCGTCTTCACAGTGAAAATTATAATTACACATATGTTTGGTTAATATTGTAAGCACGATAACTTGCAATGATCACTCAATTTTTCAAACATTGCATCTTAGATGATTTTTTTTTTAGAAAAACATTGACTTTATTGTGTGTAACCATTTCATTTAAAGCATAAATAAAAAGCTCTCCATTATAAGGGAATATCTGGGCTAAACATATCACACAGTGACCGATATTGATTTTTGCTCTTTTGAAAAGAAGAAAGAGGGGACTGAGTCGGCAACAATGTCACATTCTCTTGCAATTCAAATACAAGCAGGGACTTACTCATAGTTATTCTCTAAGCAGGTATTTTTCATTTATACAGTGAACTGGGGTAATTGTTTCCTTGAAACACTTTTTGATTTGTCTGTTCCGGTTTTGTGTGCAACAACAATTACAATTTTCAGAATGAAAGAGATGCCGAGAAGTTTGGCAAGTTACGGTACTTTATATTGATTAACCTTTAAAGCACGTGGAGGCAGAAGGTATTATGCTCTCTGCCACCATTCTGTGGTCACTTTAAATAGACAGTAACTCCTAAGCATCAGACTGTACTCTCTAGGCATTTTTTCCTCCATTTTTCATAAAAGTTACTGTTGGCAGCACAGCAGCTTTCTGTGGGATTTAGAGGAGTTCTATGAACAGGCAACAGGCATGCGTGTAAACAGGCAGGCGTGCTTGTGACACTTCAGCAATTGGACTCACCTTTGCCCTCAATCAACCCGGTTAATGTCCACTGTCTGGATGACAAAATGGGCAAACTGCTGCTTCCAAAACAAAAGAACACAAACTGCAGATCATCCACAAAAGAGGACTGATTCTTCTGAAACAAACAATTATGTCTACAGAAAGGATTGTCAGGGAAGACCCTTCCTCTCTCCTGACCTATAGGGTGAAATTTCTTGTTTGTGTGAACAAATCTTGCAAATAAAGCTGATTCTGATTATGGATGTTAGACGTTTTTTCAGAGCTCATTTTTTCTAATGTGTTCAAATTTTTCTGGGCGGCTCTTAGATTTCAACAGTGAAAATACAGGCAAAGTAATAAAATTAACTTACTAAAAATGTTAAAATGATCTACAGTATCTTACAAAGCTATTAAAGCCCCTTAAACATTTAAAATGTTTTGTCACTTTTCAACCAGAAACGTCCATGTATTTTATTGAGATTGTATGGAATAGACTAATACAAAGCAACAAATAACAAAGTAAATGTAAAAGGATGGACAGTTGCTTTTAGAATACATTTATGTTTAGGATTCTTTACACTTACCCAGGGGCGCTGCCAGAAATCTTGGGGCCCCTGTCAAAAAATTAAATTGGGCCCACCCACACAGCTGTTGTTACAATTTGTTGAGTCTATCTGACCTATCAAAAGCGTCACAATTTTAAAGGCTTGCAACGGCCTTGCTTTCTTTGGTCCAATACTGATAATTAACACAATACTTACTACTCATGAATTTTACATCCAACAGTCCGCATACAGTATGCAAGTACGTTGCTTAAATATTTTCTATTACTTTTATATTACTGAAATGTCTCTCCCCACGAGCAACAGTCACAGGCAACATGGAAAATACACATAAAGCAATCTAGACTTCTCAAAAAATGCCATGTAGTCGCATTTTATTCAAGCTGCAGTATATAACTTTAATAAAAAATATGTTTTCTCCATATTTGTTAAAGCTGTCACCATGTCGTGATAGTTTGTTCTGAGACAGATAATTGTGAAAAGATCAATCTCCTCCGCCTCCTCCCTTAATTACTATTACTGGCTAAAGTAATGCAGCATTCCGACCAAAACAACCAATCAGAACCAGGAGGAGGGTCTTAGTGCTGTCAATCAACTCATTCACTCACTGCTAAATGTGCTAATGGTGGAGAAACAACATATCATTACAGGAAAATCCTTCATCTGCCGTCACTGGTAGCTATGCTAACTAGACTAAGCATTTACAACAGGCTATGCTAGCTGTTGTAAATGCTAGCATTTAGCCTTCTCGCTCTGTAGAATAGCAAAGAACGAGGGGGAGGAAGGATGAGCAGCCACATGAGATTGTGATTGACAGCACTAAAACTCTCCTGCCACTGACTGGTTGTTTCTAGATAGTACTGGGAGAAGGCAGAGGAAATAGATTTTTCACAGATTATCTCTCATACCATACTGTCACAACATAATGACAGTTTTAATATATATATATATATATATATATAAGTTTTTTTTTTTTTTTAATAAAAGTTACATACTGAAGCTTTAATTTCACTCAGGAGAGGATGGGTCAAGAGGGACGTGGGTTAGAGCTGCTGCTGACTGACTCATCTGCTGTTAAGTGGTACACGTTAAATATATGAATATCTTGGTAATTTTTTTCCTTAATTCATTAGATGCTAATGAAATGGAGGCAAACAGTAGTATGTAGCTAAACTAACTATGCTAAATGGTTGACCATCTCACACAGTCTACCCACCTCTCTTGGAGTATAACTGCATACTCTTGGAGTATAACCCAGTATAACTGGGTTATAAATTGACATCCTTGCCTTTTTCTCTCTCTCCTGCTATCTCTATTTTTTTTTTTTTTGAAAACCTGACTTTATTATTTTTCTTAGCAGCATAGTAACCGCCACAGTCATTTGTGTCTTCTACTGACTGCTGCTGAACACCGTCCAAGCAGGAACGAACCATTTCATGCAAATCCAGGGTTGTTCAGGGCAAATATGGATGTGTGTTTTTTTTGTCTGTAAGGGGTAACATTTAATTTTTACTGCTATAAACAATCTTCGAAAATACAATATGATTAATTTTGTAATTGACAAGTCCCCAATTTTTTTTTTAATTACTAAGAACAAAAAATAAATAAATAAATTGTGGTAGGGCCTCCTGTTGGTCAGGGGCCCTTAGAATTGTCATAACTTTCCCCTTCTATAGGGTGCCCCTGCTCTTACTCCACTAAAGAAAATCTAGAGTGGTTCAGTAAAAATCAGACAGAAAAGCGATTGAGAATCTCTGTCAAGGTTTTAAAATGTATGTTTCTCCATCCAATCTGACTTAAGTTAGCTTTAGCATTCTTGCAAAGAATAGGGAAAGCAATTCAGTCAAGATGTGCAAAGCTTATCGAGAGACATACACCAGAAGACTCACAACTGTATTGATTCTGGAGAGCTGAATATCAACTCATTCCCCACTTTTAAGATCCTTGTTTGTCGAAACATAAAACAGAAAAAGAATAAAACATATCTTTTTTGCATTCATTTAGTTGATACGCAAAAGTAGGAACTATTTTGTTAAAGTAAGAAAACACATAAAAGTGGATCTGGAACAAGTTCAAGGAGCATGATTGGCTTTGTTTAAATAACACACATACAATTGTAAAAGAATATTTATCTATTTTGGAAATCAATTTGTTGCCTTAGTTAACAAATTAAGCAGGTGCCAAAATGTTTGCACATATGATGAATAAGAAATGATGAGAAAAAAAACTTAAAGAGTTTTTTTTGTTCTTTCCTTAGTTTGTGATATTTGCACATTTTCTCGGATTGTACTTTCACTTGGAAGGCTACAATTTGTGTCTTTCACTTAGTGGAATGACTAAGCAGCCGTGTTGCGAAACAAAGCTTGAATGAAATATAACAGCCAAAATATCATGCCCTGCAGAATGGAATCCAGAGATAATGAAGGTTTGGATTGGAGCGCAGTTGTGTTTGTATGTAAATTAGTGTCAATGGGTGAAGTGTAATTAGAGAGGATGTTCACCCATTTTTTCTGCATGACAAGAGAAGAGCCACTCCAGCATTGGTCCTGGCTGCAGCAAACAATAAGCCAGATATGAATTACTAGACATCTGCATACAGGGTTCAGTGTAAGCTATACGTTCTCATGCATGTTTGTGTTGACGCTCTACGTAATTACAGCGACCTTCTTAGCCGCAGACCGCACAGTAAGAACTGCTGAGAGAGCAGAGAAAGCATGAAAGCGCATGTGTCATCTCTTACTCACAACGGTGCACACAAGGATGCAGCCACTCACAGAGACGCATGTGAGAACAGACACAACAAAGCGCTATGTAGAAAGTGTCAGAGCTGCCATGTTCAACTAGCTCTCTGATTGCTAAACAGAGGGAAGCACAGAGATAAATGAGAGCGAGCGTGAGGGAGAGTGCTTGTTGTCTTCATCAGAGGCTTTTGTTAAGTGAGAGATAAGAGAGGAGGCGCGACTGATTCCCTGATCGTCTCTTTGCCCCGCTGAGAGCTAAATGGTGGCTCTGTGAGTGTCGGTCCCTCTGTGAGGCCTAGAGAGACTGGATGGTTCTGGAGTGTAAAAGCTGGGAGAGATTACCATCGCTTAGCATCATGTGATGGCAGAGGTCATGGTGGCAGGTATTCAGCAAGCGTCTATGCCAAGGCACCCTAATTAAAATCAAGACAAAAAAAAAAAACTGGGCAGATTGTTGATCTTAAATGCCTTTTTGGCAGAGATTGCGATACTTTAACTTACTTCATTACATAGCAGTAGAAGTGCCAAGCAGAAAAACCTCCTTGATATCTCCTTGAAAATGAGATATGAAGGCTAAACTCAGTTTAGCAAAGTGTGTGCACAATTTGTCTTTTTGTTTTTTCAGTTTAGGAAACCAAGTGCAAAGATTAGCCAAAATGAGATTTTTTTATTTTATTTATTATTTCTTTTTACAAACATACAGCACATGCTGCATGCTCATACCTCGGGATAAAAATTCTCTAATAAGATAAAAACATACATATTGTTAATTTAACTATTCAACAGTTCGCTTCAACACATTTGTCTGATTAGTGAAAAATGCCTCGTATTTTAGCACTTCCAGTTTCATACTTTTGCAGTCTTGACTTTTTGCCTTCTGACTAAAGGACATTTCTTCCATGCATGCATCAAGTCACACCCACTTTGAGAGCCAAAAATGTACATGGAATTTAAAGGAATTGTTTGAACAGGGCCCATGATTTCTAATACTTTATAGGAAACACACTCAGTGGAAATATAATTAGAATATAATGAAAAGTTCAATAAAAATTATAATACAATTATTTCATTTGTCCCTAATTCATCAAAATGAAACTGTATTAGTAATGATGGATGCAATTTGTGAGACGAGGTGATATATGGTTGCTGAAATTATAAGTTAAAGAATCCGTGATAAGGGGATGGCTAAATGGTGGTGCTCTAGGTAGCACTGTTGCCTTTTAGCAATAAGGTCATGGGTTCAAATCCCAGAGAAGGATTTTTTTTATAGCTTTATTCTCATAGTGCTATAAATAATTGGCATACTATCTGTCAATCTCTTCCAGTTTCTTTTAGCTGACAGATACTAAATGTTACCACACAAACAATTGCATTGTTTTAGTTTAGCTTTATATCATGCTATAATGTTATTCCCTTATCAAAAAAACACACCTGCAGTGTTACTGTGATTCTTTTATGCATGTTTGAGAAACCCTATAATCTCCAGTGGAAGCCATTCTGGGGGAGGATGACTATCCATAAAGTTCCTCTTTGGAGCTGCAGTCCCCAGTTGAGAGTTTGCAGACTCATAACCATTGCTTTACAGTTGTTGTTCTGTGGACTTCTGATGCATATATTTAGATGTGTCCCCTCCTCACAGCATTGAAAATGCAGCTTAAAATACAGATCTGATACACAAAGCACTGTTTACTTAACTGTGTTGCAGATTTGGTTCCATATAAAAGTTATATTTCACTCTATGTTAACATGTGCCTACAGCTTGGATGTTTTTCTAAATGTACTGGATATTTTTGTTTATGTGTGTTTGTTTCCATAAGAGAGAAAGAAATAAACCAATCTCATGACTCCTGACCTCTTTCCAAGTCTGAAAATCTTGATATTTGTTCTCCTAAGAGCTCACAGGCTAAGTGAGTAAGTAGCCATCACCACATACCTCTCACTCCACACTCCCCCAGCAAATTATAGGGAAATATTTTTTGACCAATCATTATTGTACTTTTATGTTGATAAGCTGTAGAAACATACATGCACTGCAGCACACACACAGGCAGAAACAAAAGGAAAAAGTATGCCGTTCTCCATTTTTGGATCCAGCATATAGATAAACCCAACCAGAATATTTCTATTACTGGATTTTTGCCACTGGCAAGATTTCCATAGCAACATACAAAGGCAAACTGTGCTCTGTTTAAAAATAAAATCACATGTGTTTTTTTTTCATACCTTCACATTAGATGTTTATTTTGATGAGATAATTATAAATATAAGCTTTATGTGAACTTAATTTTATATCTGTGTATAGGCATGGTAAAATCTGCTGCCACCTCTGTCATATTCAAAATGTATCATAATCTAACACTGACAAACGGTAAAAAATTGAATATTTAATTTGAGTGCATTTAGTTGATAGACAAAGAAACTCAATGTTCACAACTGATACAATTTTAAGAAATTGTGAGTATTACTGGGCCTGTTGTCAACAATTAGTACAACCACTTTTTGCAATTTAGAAAGCACTGAATCTTTTATATCTTTTCACCATTTCTTTCTCTACATTGCTTGTAGGCTCTGATCTCTTTAGGTCACCACACAGGCTGTCTACTGAATTTAGATCTCAGGGCTGATGTAACTGTGAAAGTTTTATTTTGTGTCTGAGTTCTCCCTGTGTTGGTTTGGATACATATTTGGAACCCAGATCTGCTAAAACATGCAATGACGATCAATACGCAGATACTGGTACAGTAAATCAACTTTTAAATTAAAATTATCTTGATATTAAAAAAGTTGTGATTCCATGTACTCAAACAAGGCCCAAATGGCCTTTGGAAGAGAAATCAACTCATATTATCATAGATGCTCCACCATACTCAACCATCTTAAATCTTTGTTGAAGTCCCAGTGGAGTTAAACTCCACATTTAAGTCTTATGTTTGTGATGGTAGGACAACTAAAAAACAACTGGCATGCAGATATAAACTAAGGAGTGTTGTTTAAACTGGTGACTCAAGTATGATAGTTTTTGGTGCAGCTCCCTTATAGTAAGATGAGATTTTTTTAATGTATTTTTTTTAATCTTCCACAGTTTCCTGTTTGGATGATGACAAGATAAATGTACAGTCAAACTCAACAAGTTAGAATGTGTTTTGATGAGGCTTGTTTACTCAATTAAATATACCTTTTAAAAATAACCATAAAACAGGTGTCAAGCATGCTTTTCATAAAGCTAATCTTACTCCCTTGAACTACAATAACTTCAGTGAGAAGATTCATGTAATCATCTCTTTATCATTGATCTTAGCATAGTTTGTTCCACTTTCCACATTCAGCTGTGAAATGTTTGAAAGGTTCCATGTATGTACAGCCTATTGTAAGTAACCCCACAGCATTTTAATGAGATCAAGATCTGGGCTTCTAAGAATATTATTTCATAAGTCCTGGTCTTTCTTTACATTCTATATGTCAAACCTTAGTCTTAGTTTCCTCCTTATTCACGTCCCTTGAAAGTTAAACTTTTGCAGTCTTTTTCTGATTCTACAAAAAATGCACTTTCATATCAAAAGTAACAAGAGCCAACTGTAGGACTAGTAACAGGGCCGGCCCAAGGCATAAGAAAACTAAGCTGCTGCTTAGGGCCCCCAGGGCACTAAGGTACTGCACGCTTCGCCGGTAACATGAGCTGCCGTGCAACGTGCGCATCCAAACGTCCAAAGCTCCGGTCAGAGGTTAAGTAAGTAGAACAATGTCTCAAAAAAGGACATATTCTTCAGGGAGGGAGAAAAGAAAGAGGAAGAATAGAAAAAAGCCAAAACACAGGTTTGTTTTAATGTGCCTTGGTAATGTAATGTAATGTAAAAGATTTGTAAAGCTGCTAATAGAAAATTAGCTTAATAGCGATCTGGAATGGTCCAGTTCAACAGCCAAACATTTATGCTAGGGTCTTTGTGTTTGTGTGAAACTGAGTATAAACTTTAAATGAATTGATTCTCATGGTTGGCTCTGTATATTTCTGAGGTATTTTTGTGTTTGATAATGTTTGATAACAATAATTTAAACTTCTCAATGTTTGACATTGTCTAGCAAGATGTTTTTACATCAGGCTACATGGCTGCTACATCGATTAGCTGCTTTATGCTGTAGTTGGGGATATGTTGTTTGCTGCTGAGCATAATCATTTTGTGGCTAAAACGAACATTATTTTTACATCAATTTCTAAGTTAAGTGAAACTTCTGTTAACATCATGTGAAGGCTGGCGTGGCGTAGTGGTTAGCGCGACCCATATTTGGAGGCCTTGAGTCCTCGACGTGGCCGTCGCGGGTTCGACTCCCGGACCCGACGATATTTGCCACATGTCTTCCCCCCTCTCCTTCCCTGTTTCCTGTCAGCCTACTGTCATTTAAGGGACACTAGAGCCCACAAAAGACCCCCTGGAGGGGTAAAAAAAAAATCATGTGAAGGCTCAGAATCAGTCCAGTACTGGTACCGGTCCACATTCCAGGGGAGAAATACTCACCTGGTTTAAATTACATTTTTAGCTATTGGAGTAACGCTTAGGAGAAATTTATTTAATCAAAGAATTTCATGAATATGTGTGTAGGGCTGCACGATAGCAGTTTTCTGGCTAATCCCTGGTTACCGATCTTTAAAAAGCCTGACCTGCCGTTTTAGATTTTGGCTGATAAGAATTTTATTTGTCTGAAATGTTGCTAAATATTGCAAGAAAATCACTAACAGTGGAGTGAATATTGTTAACTGCAAACGTGCAGACCTGGCCTTGTGGGCCAGTCTGTCCGTCACACCTTTCACTGCAGAGCACCAGAGGACACCGACTGATTTTTAAACCTTTGCTGACGAAGATAAGGTTAGGGGATAAGATCAGCTTCACATGTAAGTATCAGCAGATCACGACCCCCCAAAATTAAGGAAATCAGCGCCCAGAAATCGACTGGTCGACAAATCAGTTGGCCAATAAATGTATCGTATTATACATGTATATGATGTAAACAGCACTGCCAGAGATGCAATAAGTTTATAGTAGGTGTGTGAATGATCTAATGATCAGACTGCTGATTGCAGCCAGTCCACACTGTTAGCAGAACTAGAGGGCCCCAAAACCAAATTTCGCTTAGGCTTGGGCTGGCCCTGACCAGTAATGACATCTTAGGGCCTGTGTGGACTTTTATCAGCATCTTGTGGGCTGCTTTCAGAGTTAAATTTGCTTTACAGCCAGACCTGAGAATGTTGGCAGTTACTTTGAGTGTCCTCCACTTGTTGACTATTTTTCATGGAGTAGAGTGACTGATTTCAAATTTTTTGAGACCTCTTTGAATCCCCTACCAGACTCCTTCTGGTAGACCCAGGAAGCTCATTTGATCTCACCATGATGTTCACTCTCACTCTGTCAGTAGCATACCAAACTAAATTCATCAGGCTTTTGAAGTCACAGTGTTGGAATCATCTGCACTTGATATGTATCCATAAGTGGTTTTTCCAAGAATATTGATGTTCTATGTCCTATTTTTGCTTTACTGTGTGTGCAAAAGTCTTAAAACCTTTTTTATAAGTATAACTTTTTTCATAGTCAAACTCCATTATCTTCTGTCGCTTTTCTTTCTTTAATCGGGAATATGTTTGCAGGTTACAACTAGAAAGTAATTGCAAAACAATGAATGGTCACAGGAAGGAAAGCATAATACATCTACAGTGCAATGAAGTGTACATGAGTAGATCTGGTATGTTTTGGTTTTAGCGTGTTTTTCTTTGTGACTCATTGAAAGACAGGATGTGGTTCGCCAATAAGAACAGAGTTTTTGACATATTCGGGAACAATATTGCCTCTGCACAAACAGAAACACACATAAAGGCACACTACGTGTACCCACAAGATCATGTTTGACGCCCACACGTCTCTGTAAACAACCCTGTGCTCCCACACTTTTTACAAGCCACAAACGCCGGCAGGGTTGTGCTGCTGGAGTGACAGCACGCACCTTCATTTCATATCATATCAACATTTCATCTTTAGCACTGATTACAAGTGATGCTTCTGACAGCCAAAAAGACATGTGAAAGTTGGATGTATGCAGCAGGGAATGCATGTCTTTGCAGTGAGCACCATATTATCACATGAGGATCTAAATAAATAAATATTAAAAAAAGAAAATAGGAACAAGTGCAGGGGGAAAAAAACAGAGGACTTCAGAAAGCACAGGAAGGATCAGATCACATCACACTCAAGGGAGGGAGAGGTAAAGTGATCTATCTTTGTCTCTCTCTGACCTTGTTCGCTCTCGCCTAAAACCTGCCTTACAACCCCAAACTAAATATGATACCTCCACATTCTGCCTCCACCCCCCACCCCCTCTGTTCCTCTTGTAATAAATCGTGCTGTAATTACCAGGCAGGATCAATAACAGTCACATCACTCCTCTCTTCGGTCTCACAAGTCCTCATCTGACACTGACGTGCTCATCCCTTGCTCTTGCTCTCTTATAGATCTGTGAGCGCTACATCCTATCCTGTTTTACATGTAAACACACCGCCAAAACTAAATAATAATTTAAAAAAAAAACAGGCGCACACTAAAAAGAAACATAAAAAGAATCCAGGAGAAAGACAGTTGGACACCACGGGGGGTGGAGGGCAGGTGGAGGCCATAGGTCTCGGTTGCTATTGGAGACGTTTCTTCAGCTGAGCAAACCACAAAGAATTACCGTTCTATCCCAGAATAGATCGCTCCCTATCTAATGAAAGGGAGGACAAGGATGAGAATCACTTGGTCAGTCATGCAGCATGAACTTGGTGAGTTTGTCTTTGGCAGAGAGAGAGAGAGAAAGAGCAACCCAGAGTGTGTGTGTGGGTGTGTGTGCCTGTGCATAATCATGTGAGTGTAATGATATTTAATAGGAAATTAAAAATATCCTGGGGAGCAGGAGCAATTTTCACACCTCAGAACTGCTGACTTGAAATAGTTCCTCACACCTACATTTGCACGGACACTTGATGGCTATGCCGTGTGTGTATGAGAGAGGGGGTCGAATGTGTGTGTCCAGCAGGATATTATATCAACTTGAATAAGTACAGAGAGGGGTTAGCTGGCACATTGAAAAAAAGACATGCAGTGCAGAAATCTCACACCATCCCTTGATTTTGTAGATTTTACTTCTACTAACGCAAACTGTCTTGTAATTTTATGATAATTTTTCCATCTTTAAACTTTGAAATTTGACATAATCCATGCAAAAGTATCTTAACATTCCTTCATTTAGTAAATAGAAATAAGTGGTAATTCTTTGGTTTGAATTAATTTTACAAGCTATGAAAACACACTGTGTCTTGTACAGGGTATATAAACACTTGGTTTCAGCTGTATATGACTTTTTCTAGAAAACTGACTCAGCAACTGTGCAGCTAATCAATTAGACCTTTAAAAAATACTGGTGAGTGAAAGATTGGTCCATGATCCAAAGATTAAAGAAATATATGTCACTTTTTAGACCGATGCTGAAAAACTGAGAAATATCCAACCTCAAAGTGGTGCAGAAAACTAGTTTAAGCATTTGCTGCTTCTAGACTATTTCAATTACCTGTTATCAGGATGTTCAAATTACTTTCTGCCTCCAGCTGATTCAAAATGCTGCAGTGAGAGTACTGTGATCCGCAATGAGAGCACTGACTACCTACAAAATATAATTACAGTAATCTTCTTCTTATGTATAACATTCCAAATGATCAAGCTTTATCAAATATCTTAGGTATTATATAATAGTATTCCACTACAGAATTTTAGTCTGCTTGGATTTTGGAAGCAAAAGAAGAGTGACACTGACAACAAGGAAATTACTTTGTCGATGCCCCTTTTTTTCATGATAATAACAGTAAAGATAACGGGGAGGCGTGAGGTTGGGGTCATTGTGGGTGGATGCTGAGCTTTGGGTAAATAAGCGGTGCATTGTATGAGCAGGAGTAAAAGGCGACCACAATGACTGAGATGAGATTCAGAGTCCTCAAGCATGCATTATGGTTTTTAGTGCAATTAAAGTCACAAAGGGTTTGACTGAGCACTGCATGTGATAGACCAAACAAAGTAGTTTTAGGTTTTCTTTTTTTCTGCACATAATTAAATGTCAAAAGTTGAACAACCATTTGTTTTTAACCCTCTTTATAGGAACCTGTTTGCTTGCTGCCAGCAGGCAATTTTCTTTTAAGACATTACAGGGAGCACAGCTCGAATACATTGAAACCTTTTCTCCTGCATTTTTCTTAGATTTATGGTGAGAGAGAGAAAGTAATGAAGTCCAAAAAGTAACCAGAGGTTAAGTGGAATGGTCTGGATCAAAGCACATCTATGTGTTAAAATGGTACAGTCAAAGTCCGGAGCTTAATCTAATGGAGAATCTATGGCAACACTTGACAGTAAAGACTGCTTCCATCCAGTTTGACTGACTTCAAGCTATTTTTAAGAGCAAAACTTTCACATTCTAAATGTGCAAAACCGCTACAAACATTCCCTAAGAGACTTTGTGACCAAAGGTTCTTCAAAAATCTTTGCTCAATCAGGCTGGACAATGTATTATTTCCCTCTACTTCATAACTTGCACTACTCTGTGTTGGTCTGTCACCTAAAATCCTAATGAAATACAATTAGTAAATTCCAATGCACAGCAACAACTAGAAAAGCAACCAATCAAAAAGCCAAAAACAAGCACATTCTATGACTACTAATGACATCTAACACAGAAAGGACTCAATGTGGAGCTCAGGCATGAATGAGTCACATCTCTTAGAGCTATGTGTAAAGCAAATGTTAAAGTTGCTTGGCACTGAGCTGATGTCTACAGCCTAAAGATAAGTAGAACATCAGTGGTTGTGTAATGTGTGTGCATATAGACTCAGCTACTAATTGTGGTCCTTTGATTTTATTCCATTAGCTATAAATGATTTTTAATGGTTCTTTACCAAGTGCAGCGGCATTTACATTGAGTGCATTACAGGGCTGGTGTTTTGTCAGTAATGACTGATTCAGTGAAACACTTGTGAAAAAAGGTGATTTGAATTATATGTGGTCTAAAAGTTGAGGGTATTTCTATAGATATTCAAAGAAAAAGTCACTGTTTATTTATGGAATGAGTTTTTCTTCTGCACCATGATTCCAGCTTAGGATTGTTAAAGTGATGTTGAAATAGATTCTCTTAGGTCTTAAAAATAAAAGATTGCCCATCAAGACTGAGGCACGTTTACAAGCTCTGAGCAAACCTGTTCAGGTAATATTGTTCAAATTGAGTGTATGATGTAAGTTATTTGTGGGGCTGCACATAGGAGAGATTAGGCACTCTAGAGGAAAGATCTTCACAAACATTAATCTCACAGTCAATTCCCTGTCAGATGAAAAGCTGCAGAGGTTAAAACATGAGTGGAAGTTTGTACTTGGAATTTTTGTTCCTCCGATTGGACCTCGTTAAAAACACTTGAGAAGTCTGTAAGCACAATTTTGACACATGCTTTCAATATCTCAAGACTGAGCTATGGGTAGTTTGTGTTCAAATTGGAGATGATTCCCATTGTTCCTAAAACCCAAAAAAGCTTTCAAACTGAGATAAAATGTGGCCATATGATAAAACCATTAATCATATGATCATGTAATAATCACCAAATTATTGTGTCTTGTTCTCATTTTTCTGATTTGTTTTCTTACTGCAACAGTTAAGTTTTACGTATTAGTTAGGTCTTCTGCAGCACAAAAACCCAAGGATCAGAAACTGAAGTCTGGGGATGGACTGTGAATTTTATGGACTGATGAGAATATGTCACAAATATAATTACATCGTCTACTGATGACTTTGCATTTACAAAGAGCCAACTGAGTCAGACAAAACCCTAGCAATGATCATAGAGTGTATGTAGGGCTTAAAATACTAAAATAAAACTTAAATGGAGGAGAGCTACTATGTAACTAACCAAAGAGATTCACAAAAGATGTAAAGAAATAATCACCACTTAGTCTAAAATAAATTGGATCAACAATTTTTTGATTCTCTTATATTTCCTTGTCTCATGTTGTGTAAAAATCTGTGATATGGATGAATGTACCCTCTTATGTCGCTATGTGTCATTATTTCTCTGTTTCCTGCCATGATTCATGCTAGTCCTCTGCTCACAGCCCTTCCTTTTCTGCTGATTAGCTAATTGCTCTCACCTGTGCCTCTGCCTATTTAAACACCTGTTCCTCACTCACTTGGTGTGAAATTGTCTGTTGTTGTTTCAGCATTTAATTTCTTTCATGTCTCTGTTAATGATCATTTACCTGGCTTATTTTTCCGCCTCCTGACCATCAACTCTGCCCTCTGCCTGTGTGGTGAGGAATTTTGAACCATTCTATGTGTACCTGGACTTCGCGTCTGCTTTGCTACACCTGCTTGCCTTACATATGTCCTGGACTGTTATGCTAATGATCTATTACTAGATTGTGAAAACATTAACTCCGACTGTGTCACCCATCTTTAACCCAGCTGATTTTGGTGGTGCAAGTTCAGTCATCTGCCTCTACCACAGAATCCATAATCATCATTTCTGGTTTCCATCACATAGGTCTCTTTTCTATAAAGTACTACAATTAATAAGTTAATTATTGCTTGTATTCCTATTGCTTATGCAGTGCTTTTTTGCAAGTGGACTAAAATTTGTAAACAAAGCCACACGGGTGATGAGCATTGCTCCCATTGGACAGAAATGACGGATCATAGAACCGGAAAAACAAACTTTTGAAGTGCTGCATTTCTGTTGTGCAGATTTGTGCTGTTCATTACAACTGGAATATAATTTTTAATGTCAAGAGTTGCTTATTCAATTTAGGTTTCACAATATATTTCTAATTATGGAACACAGTCAGCAAATGCATGCTGCAAGGTTAATGAGACGAGATGCTCTGTCTGCCCTGACCCACAACATGCTGGCAGCAACATCGCAAAGCAGAAAACAGAGGATCAGGTACAATAATTAGTAGCATTAGCAACACTAAGGGAATCATTTTTACCATAATGCCCAGCAACGGTGTCTCATGAAGTCCAAAAGACATATTTCCTGAAGCTGGTTCAGACCAAGGCCAGTCTGTATTCTCACCAGAATTTGTTTGGAAGCAGATCAAGACCACCTCTTAAACGGGGTCTCAGTCCAGTTGTTCGTCTGCACCAGACTTTACATGAGTGTATTCACTTCTGCACAAAAGGTCCAGGGTAAGCAAACTCTGGTCTTTTTTTAATCAAATTTGGATCGCCTTAGTCCTGGGTCAGAGGGTCCACATGACACCCCAGAGTTTCCTTCCCGAAACTCCTCCTCTTCCTGTTGCTGGAATCAATGGAGGTTAAAGCAGTGTGTTAAATCAATAGTTACACCAGCCTCCTGTATTCAGTCATTTATGGCTGGAAGTCCAACAGTGTTAAAAGCCAGATTTGATAAAATGGAGCACACCTTTTAAGTGGCTTCAAAAGGTTTCTGCCATGGAAAAAACATATATTTCATACTCAAACTCGAGGGTAAGTCTTGGTGAGTTGTATGGATGAATGAGGTCAGTAAGGTAAGCTGAAGCTTCCACATCAAATGTCTTAAACTATTAACACACCAAAACCAAACACACACTCAACCTTTTAAGTGTCTCCAGATTTAGCATTGTGAATTTTCTTTGAAACAGGGTCCTGGACATAAATACAGGGAAACATGATTTATGTTCAGAGTTTGAAGTGCTTTGTCTGACTATTCTTTGGAACTTCAAAGAGGTGTTTTAAGACCCATTTTTAAACTTCTCTCTATTAAAATCCTACATCAATGTTGCTGACAGGAAGTTCCAAATCAAGAAGAATTACAACCATCTCAAAGTGATAGTACATGGTTTGGATCAGAAGCCCAACGCTTTAGACCCTGAACATATTAAGAAATACAAGTTTTGATTGTATGAGTGAAGTAAAACTTTTTGTTGTGAATTCGGTTGTAGGAGCAGTATATAAAAACAACTAGTTACAAGTGAAGAGTTTTGTAATACTTTGTAAGGTACCACTTCCTACCTTTAGTTTCGGAACATCGGCTGCATTGATTTCCCTCTGTTCACTCAACTCTTGTAAGTTTCTTGAGTTTTTTGCTATATAGTTACGTATGTCATTCGGTAATTAGATGCACAGTAACTGCAGCGGCCAGCTGTTGTGAGTTCTCCCCATCTATAAATTGTGTGTGCAGTGTTGCCTTGCAGTTTGCTGATGGGCACAGTTCATGAAAGCTCACGGCCAATATTCCAGGAGTATTTAAGATCTTGCTCTCAGTTAGGAAGGTTTGGCCATTTACTTGACATGTAAGAGTTTCCTTTGTTTTGACAGACTGGCTATGTTAGCTCTCTCACTCTTTCTCTCCGTTTTGAAATATTTAAGTGGTGGCTATCTCCTTATGCTTCTTAAAGGCAATATTTGTGAAACGCACAACCGATACTTGTCACATTGATGGATTCTCTCACCTGTGGTGTGACTCTTTGTAGCTCCTCTAGGGTTACCATGAGTGTCTTGCATATTACCTCTTTTAATGTTACCGGTTTTAAGTTGTGCCACAATTGCTCCATGTAATTGTGGCACAATTACATGGAGCCACACATGGAGTTTGATGGGTTTAGACAACAGAAAAGGGAATAATATCTGGAACTCTGGTATTTTTAATGCTCTGTTTTGATGTCCATACTTATCTAAGCCAAAAAAACCCTAACAAATCCTTTAAATTCAATGCTGCTCAGGAACTTTGTTCACTTTTCATTCTCTGCAGTTTAAATATAAACTGTTTTTGATTCTATAATGTATTATTTTGTATTTTTCAATGCGCCTGAATAAGACAATACACATGCCAAACTCAAATGAAGCAAGAAAGACATTCTTTCATTGGCCAAAAGTAAAATGCATGCAGGCACGTGCGCACCCATAGGATGAGACCTGCAGAGCCTATGATTAACTGTTCTGTCAGAGCTGAGGAGCAAGTGTGGTGGGCAGAGGATGAGGAGGGACTGAACAGAGGAGAGGGTGAATTGGAAAGGGAATGGAAATTACGATGCAGTCTGAAATCCCTGGGGTCTCTAAATAGAGGTCTCGTGGGACTGGGGAAGGCAAAGCCACAGCCAACTGTTGCTCCTGCTGCCGTCGTACATGCAGGTGCTTCAGTGTGTGTTTGCAAGCTCTCCCTTCTCGTGTTATTTCCGCTGAGTCCTTTTTGCAGATTATCCTCCGTGCAATCTATATGCAGAGCAGAATGGGCAATGCAGTGTGGGATGAAGTTGCTGATTGGGTGAATGATTGGGTGTGTGCATGTGGGGTGTCTTATCACAATTCTGCAGTACAATGGAGACAGGATGGTCAACTGAATCTATCTTTCTCGACAAATCAGAATGGCAGAAGTGTAGCTGAGGACTCCATGCGGGAATGCACACCCCCACACACATCGCTGCTCCTCTATTTTCTCCCATTCGTCACAGGGCTTGTTGTTCTAATGCCACAGATAGGTCCGGGTTCGGGTCCCCAGCTTTTCACTGGTGATGACTGTCGTCTCAAGATATGTCCCTGAGTGCAGGGAGTTGAGAGTTGGGAAGCAAGGAAGTTGACCAAAAAGAAAAAAACATGAAATGATTCAGGTAGTATGACCTCTTTTTTTCCCTTAAGGTTCCCATGTTAAATTACCACATAGAAAAACTAAAATCAGAATAATACTTTCTGTGCTCATTTAATCTTCCCTTGTTGCTTTCCCACCCTGGTTTTCCGGACTGGTGCTGAGGTGTTTTCTGGCAACAAGCAGCCAATTTCCAAAACACGGCGTCCCACTTCACTTTCAGATCACACTCCTAAATGGCTCCTCTTGTGGCCTGTGAAAGGGTATTGTTTGCCCACTACAGCTGATATTGCCTTGGAGCTGTAAATCACCAGTTACTACTTGGCTTCCTAACACTCCATTCAGGAGCTGGGCACAATAGATCCACAGCACATTCATTCATCCGCCCATCCTAAGGCCCCTCCCTGCTTCCCTGCTATTCAACTTTCCTCTAGAAGTGTTCTCCTGACACTTTTTCTCTCATCCCCCCTGCTACGTTAACCTGATTTCTGTCTTACCTTGCCATTCCTTCATATTTACTCCACCACTCTTGTTCCCAGTGTAGTTTAGTTTGTTACAAGGGTCAGTGGTTTCTCATGTACTGGTTGTAGATAAAGTTCCTTACAAATACATTCATGCCCCCTGAACCTTCTTCATTTTCTCACAATCACAGTTGTTGGTTTGCGATCCAAAATCAGACAAAGTCCAGCCATTATAGAGCTCTAAAACTTTTCTTTATATCAGTTCTTTGCACATTACACTACCATTTTCAAACTGACAAACATTCCAAACAAGAGGGAGCCACCCCTCTGATTCAAACCACCTGGTTTTTAAAGCATGGCCAGGACTAATTAAGGGGCGGAGACAACAATTACATTTCCAGGTAAACAAAAGAACAAACATTTGTGCTAAACAATATTCCTAAACAAATATTCACAGAATTACAACTAACAATTTAACAAAAACAAAAATAAGCTGGTACCAAACCAAAAATAAAACAAACATCTCTCTTCCTTCTCAAACAATGGACCTTCCCAGCAAGGTAAATTGGAAACACCAGGTCCTAGGCATCACTGCTCATGGGCGTGCCTCCATGGCAACACATGACCTCAAAGGAAAGAGAGGATGATCAAAACAAAATATTAAATAAAGCAACAATACAGGAAGCACAAAAAACAACAACACTTGTTGAGGGGGGGGGTAAATCCCTCACAACAGCATAGTGGAACCAGTTTTCCTCGATCAGATTCCACATTCTTCTTTGTAGATAGTTGAAGCGCAGTCGATTGGGTAGGCGTGCACCATTAGATTTCTGCCATTTTAAACATTTAGCATTAGGCCAGAAAGGTTCATTTTGGTCTAAACTGATTAGAATGCTTTATTCCATGTGATTACAGTGTTTCCTACATGTTTGGTAGCAAACTTTAAATGAGACTTTTTGGGATTAATCTTTGGATAACAGGGATTCTTTCTATAATGTATTTTTTTTCTTGCTACATTTCTGTGAAAGGTCAGTTTTGTGGAGTGCATCAATAGCAGTTTTCCTAACACTTTAATCCAGCAGAGCTGTGGGTCTTTGCTGCTGCTCCAGAGTCACCATGGCCCTCTTGGCCATTTAAACTGTTATGTGAGATGTTAAAACAAAGAATATAATCTGACCTCGTATGCACATATTTCAAAACCAGAGACTGTTTAAAAGGTTTTCATTGGGATATCACATTGATCTTAATTTATTTCAGACTGTGTTGCTGATTCTTCAAATGAACAACTTGGCACTATTAAAAACTGTAGCTTTTGTTTAATGTCATTTTAAGCATAATTTTTTTGTGTGTTAGCCTCATCTTTTGCTTTTCTCTTCCAACTTTCCCTATAGCCAGGTCCATTATCGAAAACTAATATAGGCAAAAAAAATGTTAATTTATTTTTCTTAGACTTGCACAGTAAAAGGCATTTGACCAAGAAAGTCCTTATCAGCTAATCTATCATTGGGCAATTATCAAAATTCAATTGTTTCTATAAATAATTTGAACAAATATTTTATATTTCTATTTAAAAATGTAAACATTTGATTCTGAAAACAAACAATTAAGTGCACAACAGGCAGTTCATAATGACAGCACAACCCCCAACAAAAAATCTCTGGAGGAATTAGATTAGGGTGATAGCAAGACAGGCTTTGAAGCTCAAAGATTTGAAGCTTATCACCAAAATAAATCCTCAAAAGAAATGGAAAGATGCAAAAAGATGGTCAGCGATTATAAGAACAGTTTGTTTGCGAAAAAAGTAGTTTTTCCAGATTAAGAGTATGAAGAATATTGTATATGGCATTCCCAATAGTAAATAAATAAAAAATTATATTAATTTAAAATCAATCTATTTTATGAGGGACATCTGTCTCATTCTTATCAGAAACAGAATTCAGTGTTTAATGAAATTAAAATTTAAATCTGGCAAAGGAATGAACTATATTGGGCTTAACGATTTTGTTACTATTCTATATTGATGATTCATTTTATGCAGCCTGATAAAAACCTTGAGTTGAGTTTTGGGAATGATAATATATTTTAATTAATTGCACTGATATTATATGTGATACATGGTAGAATTAAGTAGTTTCATTTTCTACAGTTAATTACAGGGCATTATCACCTCTAACAAACCCAGCAAAATGCTTTAAATATTCTACTACTTCAGTGGTTAAAAGTAACGTGTGCTATTGCTGTTTGAACAATGGCAGACACAAAAAACAGACCAAAGTGCATTGCTGAGAGTCTTCTGATTGGTCTTAACATTTCAGCAGTATTATCTTATTCGCTGTGACACTTTAACAGTAAGCAGGTTTTCTTTCTATCTGTTGGATTTTGAAGCAATAAGAGCCACATGCAAAGAAAATCCTACCTGGTGTGCTCAGACATGCATCTAAGAGCACCAGCACTGAATGCCGGTCACAATCACCTCAGAGTACGCTTTCACATCCATGCTGCAAGCCAGAGAAATGTAGGAAGAGGGGAGAAGAAACAGAGATAAAGAAAGAACGAGAGATGCCAAGCAGTGATTTATGACCTGAAAGGACAGATTAACTCCCCTGGCTGCCTAACTGGCCCTGAAACAAGCTGAATTACAGCCCAGACCAGAAGGAGAGGAGGGGAAGAGAAATAAAGGAAAAATGAAAATAAAAAGGTCAGTGGTGTGGCAGGAGAGAAAAGGAACAGACAACAAGATGAGAGACCACATTGGTATAAAGAAACTCTGAAGTGAAAAGGTCAGATGTAAAGAGGAAGACGGATTGAAGACAGCAGGAGCGAGGAAGGATTGAGAGGAAAGTGTATTGTCCAAAAAAAGAGACTCCAGCAGATATGGACGTTATATTTGGGCCCCAAAGTTTGTCTGATCTGTTGAACCCTATCAGATTCGATTTCTGTGGCATGCCACGGGAAAGCACGCTTTAGGTCAACTCCATTTCACCTGCCTCATGGTGAGAGGTGAGAGGCCAACATAGGATGTGGGAGCAATTCACACAAACCATCTGAAGCACCCCCAGGTGGAGCAACCTCTGTGAGTTACGCTGAAGCAATTTTCTGTTGAGAAAAGAGGGGAAAACAACAAACAATCTTGTTCTGTGTCATATTAGGTTGAGAGGCTATGCTTTACTTTAGCTCTCTATGGCAGTGAGTCATGAAAGAGAAAATCTGAGGAGACCTGGCATGATCCCACCTGGCTAATATGTTAGCATTATGCTTTTAATTTACATATTTTTATTAAAGAGCCATGTCGGTAATTGCTAAGTTAACAATCATTAAGAAATGTTTGCATAATAAAGGCTATGCTAAGTCTCATTGTTCATAGATAGTGACTGAAAATGAGAAAAGCAAATTTGAGAAAGTCATTCTGCTCGTTAAGAGGACAAAGTAAAAAGAAAAGAAGCCGAGGAGGATAATGTAGAAGCAAGCACATGTTGAAGAGACTCTTCAAGCTCTTAAATGCATGCAGCTGACTTCATTAAAGGGTAAATAGACTGCGTGCTTGTTGAGCACCTATTCATATTAGCGGTTTAGAAATGACTTTACATTGCTCCTTCTCATTCAGCTATTCAACCCATCAGTGAAACTTGGGCTACTCTCCACGAGCACTGAGACAAACTTCAGCTTCAGTGCTTTATCCTTGAGACACAAAGAAAAAAGCTGAACTACCAACCTTTCAGTTTTTGACCAACATGGGGCAGATACTAGGAAACAGACTGATGTGGTGAGACCTGAGGGGTAAGGGTTCAATGGACAGCTCTATTAATGCTTGGTCTTACACACATATTTTCATGTATGTATTTAAGAGAGGAAATAGGTTTTCAATGAGTTACAACAATCAGATGTTTATAGGCACTGCATTAAAACAAACCACCATTCTGAGTGCTACATTTTCAGACATGGCACTTTGGGGAAAAAAGGAAATGATGCATGATTATACATCTACACAGAAAAAATTAGAATTCTTAATTCATGTAGCGCCATCAAAGGCCAGGAGATTTATCTAGAAATTACCAATTGGTAAGCATAATTAAAAGAAAGTTAAAAATGTTTTTTTAATAAATATAATATTGAAGGAAACTATTTTTTTCCACAACCTTTTTCTTTGAATAAAATATGTATCTGTCCTCCCAAATAATAAAAAGTGCAAATTTATGCATTGGGTCTATGTAAGATAATATTATTCATAATAATATATTATGGAAAAAAAAGTTTTGCAACGACATATGCTTACAATCTTCATTTAACTTGATCATGAACAGGTGTACTCCATACCTAAAGTGTGTAGTTTGACATTCAAATCGTCCCTCCATTGAGCGTGCTGTATCATTTACTGTTAGAGCGGTATATACGCAGCTGAGAAGAAGGCATCAACTGATGACAGCAAGCTTAAAATTAAATATTTTACTGCAGAGCTGTGTAACACTGACTACTCTTTTTTTGTCTCCCCCGGACACAAAGTGATGTCACCTGAGCTCCAATATAATTAAGTCATCAATCATAGCAGAGAGGTTTCTTAAGTCTCCTGTTACAAAAGAAAAAGGATGAATTAAATCAAAAATGGTGCATATTACCATCATTGCCAAAAAAGATTTTCCAACTGGTCTATGCTGGGTTTTACAGATATCCTTAAGCCCACAGTTAATCATGCCTGGTGTATTATAATGGATTTATAATAATTTTCATTCAATCGAGACATTTGACCTGAAGGATTTTCCTTTTTATGAAGTTTCAATTGACACATTCCTAGTAATGCACTGAGAGACAAAATCGTAATTTTGGGATGGTTTTTAAGAAATCATTGTTTTCTTTTGTTTATTGTTGTATAAATAGGGTAGATCAGTTTATTTTCTGTATTTACATAATATTTTGCTGTTATTTATAGTTTTAAAAGAAGAATTAGAATCAAATATATTGCTGTAGTAACTAGAAATTTCCTACAAAATATATGATTGTTGCATCTCAAATTTCAGTCAAAACTGATTTGAGTAATCAAGACACAAAGACTTTACAACGATTTGAAAAAGGTGACGCTGACCTTGTTACTGCAACTGTCACAAGATGGAACGTGATTATAGTTACATAAAGAACAGACTATGCAGTTGAATAGAGCGCCTCCTACGCAGGCCTGAGACAAACAAATTTAGGTGAAAAGCATAATTTTTCCTTAGTGCTTGACAAAATTGATCAAAGTTTAGACAAAACGTGTGCTTTTATAGTGAGATGCCTTCATTATGTTTGAAATGTGAAAAACTCTTTCCTCCAGGGTGTTTTCCAATTCCAGTGTAGCTAAATAAGTGTAAACAAATGACAGTGAAAAGGTCATAAATACAACATGCTGCCTTTCAGAAAGCTTTCAATAACACCTGCTGACAAATGAAATGGCTGTTCACCAATTGCCCTTGATGTTGTTAATGTCTCTTGGGTTTATTAACCAACACTTTTTATGGTCATCCCATGTTATATTTTTGCATACACACACCAAACACACGCACACACACCCCATGACATGTCTTGTCCTATTAGACATGAACGTGTTTATGCGTGTTTGTGCGTGAGTTATGCGACTGGTCGCTAATTGCAGACAAATCGCTTTGCCACACACAATCATTCCTGTTTTTTTTATGTTTAATTTCACCAGTTGATTACCGGCGGAGTTTAGTGGCGCCATTTCTCTTCCCCTGCCATGGGGACGACTCATCTGTCTTCTCACACTCCCTCCATTGCGCATACATAATGAGCTCGCTTGGACGAATAGAGGGATGGATTTCATAAATCATGTTCTTGTTTGTAACAGCTTTTCTCTCTCTTTCTGTCTCCCTTTTTCCTTTTCAATTAAATCAGCGGAGCCCATTCGAAATCTGGAGTAGCTAGAGACAGTCCAAGTGAATGATTTCCCATATAGTTTGTGATTTTGTCCAATATCCTCCTCCCTACAACTGCCAATTGACACTCCAAAACACTGGCCGTGCTTCTCTACCCTTATATCCCTGTTGACTTTGCAATAAAAAGTGCCATAAAGAGAGTGTAGCACATAATGACAGCATGACAACAGCAGGCCAGGGCTAGAGCTGCAACATTGCATCACATAAGAAGGCATTGTGTGTACCTTGCTATGTGATAGTAGGAATGTATGTGGGATGATTGTGCATTGGCTGGGTGAATCAAAACTCAAAACATGAACATTTCAGTACTTTCTTTCAAAAGCCTACTTGCATTTCTAAAACAGAAACGCAACAATGACGTGACAGTGACTCAGGAAAGTAGAGATTTGTCCTCTAAAGGAATCGACGCTTTGCTGATTCGAACCCCTGTCCATCTTAGTCGATGGGGTTAAGACACTTCACCAGTCTTGCCTACTGGTGGTGCTGACTGTAACACTTCTGTTAGTGTGGCCAAGGGAAGTTGTGGCTCCAATGTAGCTTACCACACCATGAGCACATGTTGGAGTTCATTCATTTTTGCCTCTGTGCTCCACCAGGTCCATTAACCAGTTTCAGGACTCGACCAGAACCCCTGAGTGTAAATTGCCTTAAGAAATAATGAGATTTGGTTATACATAAAAGCAGGCTTTAATGCCGAAAAATGATCAAATTACAAAATTATCAGTTACAAGCCATACATGTCATACAAATGGAACAGATACAGAATTACATTCACCGTCCAGCGCTGGCGCCACACTGAGCTCACCTTATGAATGTAACCAAGGGAGGCAAGGATTGTAGCGCAAGTTTAGCTTTTTATTCGTCTCTGCAATCTGTACACTCCCTAAAAAGTAGTCTAATCAGTTTCAGTCTGTTTATGTATGACGGTCTGCAGTCACAGATAAACATGGTTATGTAAGCTGCAGGATGTGCCTGTAAGCAGTTAAAAGAGGCTAAAAGAGATAGAGGAAAAGACAGAATCTACAACACATGTGTACTACACATGTACTTCAATGGATCTGGTAGCCTTGTAGTGTTATAGGTGTGTAAACCTAGGCATACTTCCACTACAACAGGAGGGAAATTATATATTTCTCATGATTTTATTAACTTAAAGGTACGGCAGGCCATATCTGGTTCAGGCAGTGGATTGGACAAGCCATGCCAATGAGAAAACAGAGGGATAAGAACAAAAGAGGAAATGGACCAATACATGTAAGAAGCAAAACAAAACAGAAATGATAAACGCAACAATACTTGTACTAAATACTGTCCACCATGATGATAAAAATAATAAGACTTAATAAACACTGCACCCAAAGTCATACCTGCAGCAAATATTATAGAATTCTCAAAGATTCTCAGAGTTCATTCAGTGAGCTCCTATCTTACCCGAAATTTTCTGCCGAGGAGTCCTAGCTTAAGAGCGATCCAAGCGCTCAGCATGGTTAGACCGAAGTTGAACTGTTGATGCATGATCATGTGGTTATCGGATGTTTGTTTTCGCACGGACCTTTCATGGTTTACAAGACACTCCGAGCCAAGCTACTGTGAAACCCCTCCCGTTACACTATTTGTCATGATATTTTGTCATGTGTGATTTACAACAGCAGCCTACAGTAACCACAGCACTCATGGCAGAGAGGAACGACTATTACAAGTTCACAAGTTCAGAGGAGGAGGAAATAGTGATTGATGAGCTGGAAAATCTCACTTGACTTTCATGTTACCCAAAAAAATGAATAGACATCATCTTGCTGCATTAGACCAGAACCGAGCTAAGGGGAGTTTAATGTTTCAGTATGTACTTGCTCACTGCCTTGGACAATTGTTCCTCAAAACTATCAATTCTTGTTCTTTGCCTGAAAAACTGGCTTCTGGAAGTTGAGTAGTTTGAAAACGAGAATCAATTTCGACAGTTCAAGTCAACCATGCCGAACCCTTCAGTCAGCTGCTAAAAGTTAAACTTCGCAAGGAGACAACATAAATTCTCATCTTAGTGAGGAGGTGTGGTTGTTACAGTAGGTGTGACGGTGTCTTCTAAAAACTGAGATTAGTACTTCTTGTCCTACCACTAGTTTATTGAAAATTGGCAAACAATTTAATGGAGCATTAATTGTTCCAACTGGTAAGGAGTGTGGACCAGATAACTACAAAAAACAAACAAAAAAAAGATAAATAAAATTAAGGAAATTATTAATGGACTTCCTAAAATATTTGAAAAAATTATGCTCATCCATAATTTTTCAGGCAATCTTCAAATCATTTTTATATTCTGGTGACAGGTTGAGCAGAATGTGAGGGGCTTATGTTAGAAATATAACATTTCAGTTATCATTACTGCAATGTTTACTGTTCCCAAAGGTTGATGCAACTTATGGTTTAAATTTATTGTCATGGCCAAAAAATAGTCAATAAACCATCACAGTAGGTTTTCTGGCACTTTGGAAAAATAACTGCCCACCCATGGAGACTTGTTTTTGGAAAGGTGGATTTTCTCTTGATCTGAAAAAACATTTACATCAAATATAATTTTACAGATCCTACTGGCTGGAAGCTGTAAAATACATTGAAGAGCTGTGTCTGTGTGTAAGGTGTTTTACTCATAATCTGTTTCCTTCTGTTGTGCTATCCTTGCAATTTACTGCATCTGACCCCTTAAAAGAGATTTGAGTTGAGGAAAGAGCCAGTTCTTTGGAGGTTTTAGCATCTCTCCCTCACCGCTCTTGCACTAACAGGTTCAATCTCATCAACCAAATAAATAGCAGCTCTCAGTGCACCTCCAGGCAACAGCAGTTTAGTTCTACAGTGCAGCAATCTGAAGTGCAGTGGGATATATAGAGAATGGGTGGCCTGCACCTTTTCTCCTGTGCTCCTAATGATGTGGTAAGCTTGCCTTTGGCACTGAGGAAATTGGTGTTCGATCCTTAGCGAGGCTGACATGCCTTTAGGCTTGCTATTAGCCATGTGCTAAGCTAAAGCAATGCAAATACAGGCTCAGGGTTGGGCAGAGAATCATTAGCAGGCCTTCAACCTCTACAGCTATACAGCAAGAGATGAATGGAAACATCGAAGAATTGGTTTCACCAATTGTTCCTCAATTAAAGTCCGGTGACAAGCTTAGCTAGCAAGAGGTCAAAAAAAGTCCACAACTGGAGAGTACTTATAGAAGAGGATGTAGCCCTAAAATATAAATTGTAATAAACTCTTAATACAGTCTAAATACACACGAAAATGTTACATAGACAGAAACCTGTAAACTGAAAAGTGTACATCTGTATGAGGAGTTCATGTGATCTGTAAAAATGCTGCTGCTCAACATAAAAGCATTTCCTTAGATCTCAGTTTTCCAGCGGGACCTATGCCATGTTAGCAAGAAGGAGGAATGATCTCGACAGGCTTTTGACTGCAGGGCAGCCATTAATCAAAAGCTGTATTGACCACCATGTTTTACTACATCTGCACTTCTTTTTTGTTTCTTTGTCTTTAAGACCTTTCTTTGTCAATATACCTTTTTTCCCTACTTTTCTTCCTTATTTTAATAAATTTTCCTTATTTTTATATGGCTCTTCCTTTCTACCATCTGTTCTTTCACCCTTCTTCTGCCTTTATGTCCTTGCTTCATTTCTTCTTTTCTTTTTATTTCCAATTCCTGATATTTCTGTCCATCTATTCATTCCTACTTATTGTGCACTTTTCTGTTTTTCTTCATTTATTTTCTTCCCTTGTTTCCTTCCGTTCATTCTTTTTTTATCCTAATGTCATTATTTCTTTTCTTTAACTTTTTCATTTGTTCAAAACATTTTGTCATTTTTACTTCTTGACATTTAAGGAAAATAGATTTTTCTGTTTAAAACATTTTTATCTGTTGAACCTAAAGCAATGTTTTGAAACTGGTAAATTTTATTTAATTTTATGGTCCCTTCAAATGCACTGATGGCTCTGTCAATAATCCTTACACTGTAGAACTTCACTTAAAAACAATGGTTCTGTTATTTATGTGTTCTGTGTCTGATGATTAAAATGAGATAAAGAGCTGTTCTCACCATCAGATGCTACTGATGCATAAGCACATGTAAAGTGTTGATTCCGGCCACCACTGATGTTAATTCATCCAGACTTTTGTCACTGTGAACACTAATAGAATCTGGCTGTGAGTGGGCTTGTATATGTACGCAAAACTCAGTGTGCAGCTGTGGCTCCCCAAGTTTATCAAAGAACAATTTGCACATTAATATACCATCACTGGCCTATTTTATCAACCTCACCAGGTTCTGTGTATGCAAGTCTTTGTCCACAGGCATGCAAACACATTTAAAGGTGCATGAGCGCGTGCACAACAGATCTGGTTGTTCCAGTGATTCCCTTTCTTGCAGACAGGAATGAGCTCATTGTTGTGCTGGAAGTGCGGTGAGCTGAGACCACTGAGGAAGAGAGCTGAGGAGAAGCAGAAAGAGAGCAAGAGGAGGTATGGGGGCACATTGGACACCATCCATTTATCACTCTTGTTCCTTCAGCCTTCTGCCAATGAGAGGAAAAGATGAGAACAGCCAAAGAATGTGACGATAAGGTGGAAGACAAAGATTTGGACGTTTTCTTAACTTTAAGGCCTATTTATGCCTGTGCCTTTCAGCATGGTATCCACCCCTCTCATCCTCCCTCTAAGCTGATTTGGTACAGCAGTAGAGGATAAATAGAAAAGGAGGAGTAGTGGGGGTAATGTGGGTGAGCTGGTGGTAAGTTGGCTCCCCACTGAGAAAGCTGCTGTTACCAAGGAGAGAGTAAAGAATTATAAATTTCCCAAGAAAAGAAAATTTTGTCCAGATAACCAAATGAAAAGAAGTGAGCTTTAAAATAAAAGCCTGACGATAAACAGATCGATATCCAACAAAAATGATGTGATCTTCAACTCCAAATTTACACATTTAACTTCTGTATCGAAACTCACTCGCCTTACCATTTTCTATGTGTGCGTGCGGGCGCGGGCGTGTGTGTGGGGATGTGTGTGCAGAGCTGCAGGGCATACTCAATAAAGGTTTTTATGCTCACAAACCAATTTAGACCCTGAAATGAGATCTAAAGTACCGTCTCACCACGCTCTCATAATTAATTGAAAAAAACTAAAATAATGATATCTAGGGAGTGATCCTGATAGACGTGGTTTATTTCTGACAGCTGGCGTCACGCTGAGCCCAGAAACCGTTTTATTTTCAAGCCAAAAAGAACAAAAGATTTAAAATCTCCATGGTTGCTCAGCATGCCTGCACTTTTTATTATTAGGATTCATTTCTTGTTGGATTATATTACTGACATGGAGGGAGGGCGAAACAAAAACAGAAACCTCATATTTACGTGGTCTTAGCTCGAAATGATTTTATTGCTGCTTTAATTGATAAAGAGAGAGACCGACAGAGGTACAAGGATGTTGGGTTTTTTCCACTCGGGCAAAGGTCTCCGGCACCAGCAGGGTGATAAATTGTACAACTAAGAAGAAGGGACACCTGCCAGCTAGCCCTTACTTAGGCCAGTGCTACAAAAGAGGTGGCAGCCTCATGAGAACGAACACATTTTCTCTTTTTAACACACACACTAAAATACAGTACATGGAGCTCACATCACACAGAGCAAACTGGATTGTTTGGAGCTAGCTGTCACCTTGAACTGTCACTTCTTTCTTCCCAGAACACGGACTGATCTGTCAGAGCATAAATGAAGTGTCTATTGCAAACATTCAGAATGTGACTCTGTCCAAGCCAATGTGTTTGTTTTAAACATCTGAACTTCTACACTAACTCAATTTGCCCCTCGGCCAGTTCGTACCTGCACTTTTTACCAGTGCACTGCCATTTCATCCCAACCTATGCCCATTTGGGGCCATAAGATGAGATGTACATCATTGCTCCCACAATGGGGAAATTAATGGGCAGCAGCAGCTTAATATATAGGAAACAGAAAATATACAACATAAATAAAACACAAGGCAAAATGTGAATATCTATGCAATATAGTAAAAGTTTTGTCCAAAAGTGTACACAAATATTTCATAAAAATCTGTACTGTGGGTGTTCTGCTTATTATTTTCCTATATACAGCCAATGGCAACTTCAATGTATTGTGTGATAAGCTATTATGTTAGCACTTTTGCTAAAGTACAGGCTCAAATACATCAGTCAATACGGTTTCAAATGTAAAACTACTAATTAAGGTAGAAACAAGGACAACCCCTACCTGGGCCACCACCTTAGTGTGGTGGAGGTGTTTGTAACAGGGTCATGCTTGTTACCCCATCTAGGTGTCCGTACGCTGGGGTTCACCCCAGGGAACAAGAGGGCATGCTCCCTCCGCCCTTGTGAGCATGTGTATATTCTGACTGTTGTTGGATCTGATCTTAACTCAAGTAGTGTTTTGATATTAAACTTCTGTGCTCATCAGGGATTGTCCATAACACACCATGTTCAAGCATAAGGTTGTCCTTGTGCTTCTTGCACCAGGACACCTGGGCAGCAGTTTGAGGATTGACTTTGTTGTTGTTTCATGTGATCTGCAGCTGCATATCTTGGACACTCGAGTGAAGGCAGGCTCCCGAGCTGTCCACTGACCTTGTACCTGGTGGTGGTGAGTTGGCTTCAATGGTTGGGTACAATGCCATTGTCAGGCGTCCTTTTTCTCAAGCAAACTAATGGAACCACATCCCCCAGAATTCTTTGTTCTGGAGACTCAACGGATAAGAAACTCGTCCCCACAATAAATCTGGAGCTGGACAGATAAGAGTTGTCTCATTCATATGTGACAACTGTTCTTCTAACCAGCGGGGTGGAAAGAGGACCTTTTAAAAACCTTCAAAGTATCACCTGGAGAACCTTTAGCAAATGCTGTCCGTGCACCCATTTTCTAAAAGTACAAAAATAAATTGAGACTTGCAAGTATTTTTTTTTTTTTGCAGTCTGCCTCCAGAAGTCCTCTGAAGTGGCTTCTGCAACTGTCAACAAATAGGTGCCCCTTCAGTTTTTTACCAATGGTTCTGCTGACTCCACAAAGTACCAACTATCTGAGTGTGTTAGCTTACCTGAATGGGTTTTTTCAGTACCTCTAAATCTGAAACCATGGTCTTAAGCCAGAAAACAGTAGATTTATTCTCTGGTTGAGGGCTGAGGTCTGTGGAGGAGAGAGAAGTCTGGGCCTCTGCTAAGCTGCTCCCCCCGTGATCTGACCCTAGATAAGCAGAAGATGACAGATGGAAGGATGGATGGATGGACAAAGACAAATTTGTCATAATTTTGAGGAGACTGCTCTAGTTACACAATATAGCACAGCACATACTTTTGTTAAGTATTTGCTCTTCTGTTTTGTGTATTTTGTTAAATATTGGCTGTTCTGTTGCAGTTAAACTGTTATCTTCTGTTATAGGATTGCCATCAGCCTCGACTGGCTGTCCTCCACGAGTTCATTAAAAGTCTCTTAAAAGAAGAGTAGATCAGAGTCATGCAGAGTGGAGTATCAATGAGAATGAGTTAAGCTCAGTAAAGCATACAGTAGTGCAAAACAGAATAAAGAACAATGGACAAATCCAAAGAAGAAAAAACAATGGTCTTTCAATCATATAAACTCCACTTCTTGAATACTAAATAATCTTTGGAAAAGATCCAACACACCAGCAAAAAAATATGCATTCATGTCACATCAACATTTAATCAAGGGTGCTAGAAAAAAAGACCAACACAAAGTAGCACACAATTGTGAAATGGAAGGTAAGAGATCTGTGTTTTTCAAAATTTTTCCAAGAGTCATATGCTTGCGCCCTCAGTCAACTGGGTGCTGACAAAATGGACAGAAACTCTCCTGTTTTATACATCTCAGTGGTCCTGAATCTTTCACTAAACGTCAAGTTATTTAGATTTTGGAAAGACGTCTGTGTTTCAGAAAGCTTTATTTTTGCCATGGCTGACTGGTTTATTCTTTCTATGTGAAGAGGAGAGAGGCGAGCAGACACTGAGCCGAGTTCCGCATAACCGGATAATGGCAGGTACACCTGCTGCAATGGCCAAAACACTACAGAAGCTACTGTATATCCCTGCCTTCTCGCAGATATCAGCTAATTATGTGAAATCCAGTCCACTTCAGACTGTGGACAAGTTTCTTCTTTGTATTAATGGCAGTTGACAAAAAAATAGGGAAAATTACCATCCTGTGTGGTAATGCTCCCTACTGGTCAGGCTGAGGACAGGCCGGGCTAAATTTAAATTTTCATTTGATATCGCAAAATAAATTTTTTCACTGGTGTCAAAAAATGCATTGGTATTACCATAAACAAGACAATATGACACACCCCTAATGATAACCTTTTCCCAGTCCTCACTTTTTTGCAGTTGTACTCTGTTTTACTAGTCAGGTTTAGAGTATATCCTCAGTTTGTATAGAACAAGGATGTGTGTGTATTTGATACATCGTAAGGGACATTTTTCTTTACACATACCATGTTGTTGTGACCAATGCCTTATCTCCACAAATAGAAAGGCTGTTTTTGGTTTAGGGTTTAGGCTTAGCACTAAAGTATAGGGCTCGGGTTAGGTATGTAGTGGTAATGGTTAGGTTAATAGTAAGGGTCAGTAGGCTGTAGAAATTAATAGAATGCAATGGAAATTACCAGCAAAGATACAGAAACATAACATATGTGTGTATAAGTGAAATGCTACATTAAAATTCACCTTTTCTTGCAAGCATAAATGTAAAGTTACACATGTATACATTAAGCTGCATAAAGATATTCTGTAGTTGTTTTTTGTTGCTTCTTAGCTCTGTATGTCACAGGTTCTGAAATATACTTGCCCAAAAGTTTGCAATAGTCACTATTAAATCTTCTGTGTTCAATTTAATTCTGTCATTCTAAATAAAACTAGGCATTCTGCAGATGTCATTTTAGAAGAACCTGAAGTTGGAATATGCAGATTACCCTTAGCAAACATTTTATAACTACAACCGCTACATGCTCAAAAATAAAATGTTTAGCAGAAATTAAATGTCAAATAACTGCATATAAATACCACAGCACTTTTGAAGTATTCATATAAATGTGTAAAAGGAATTCCAGATTAGCCAGATGTTTGAAAAAGCTGCAGGTTTGAGAAATTCTGCATCATGCCATGCGTTTTTATAACTTTTAAATATGACATATTATTTATGGTCTCAATAGAATTGTGTGAAACGTCATCCAAGGAATGAAATAGCTTATGATACATGACAAATGATTTTCACTCATTTACATACTGTGGAAATCCCATTGAAGTCTTATTAAACATTTACACATGGTCCATTCAGGTTTATCCCACAAAACCACACAGCAGGATTATGGGTAAGTGCCTAAAAATTATGAATTTGATACCATTAAAACAAAAATTGATCACAGAAGTATTCATTGTAAACATTTACATGTCTACAAAATGTACTAATTTCTGCTACTTGTAGAATACAGATTCAGAGACAACAGTTTAGATACATTCATTTAACATCATTAAGATATCTTTTGTACTGTATGAATTAATATTATGTAGCTTTATATCCTTTACTATTCATCTCTTACTGACAGTAAGCATTACAACATCTGTAACAATATAAAGTGTTATTTAAAGGCATTATTTTTATTCAGAAGCTTAGATTAATGATTAACAATGCAAAACAATTATCCTATCCTATTCCTCAAAATCTAACTCTTAGAGTTAGGGTTTACTTTCTTCATTTCATCCCATTGGATTAGGAAGACAGCACTGTTAAAAACAGTCAAAATGGAGATCGTTTTTGCAAACTTCAAAGGACTTCTGATGCACACTGAGCGCACAGTAGAATAGGCACTCGAGCAGAGAACGGAAATATCCTTTATTGTCCCACAACTAGGAAATATCTGTGCAACAGCAGCAAAATGACAGGCAATCGATAAGATTACATTCACATAAAATATACAATACATAAAAACAAAATGCAGAATGAAAATATCCATCCATCCATCCATTTTCTGTTCACCCTTGTCCCTAATGGGGTCGGGAGGGTTGCTGGTGCCTATCTCCAGCTACGTTCCAGGCGGGAGGAGGGGTACACCCTGGACAAGTCGCCAGTCTGTCGCAGGGCAACACAGAGACATACAGGACAAACAACCATTCACACACAACACACACCCCTAGGGAGAATTTAGATAGACCAATTAACCTAACAGTCATGTTTTTGGACTGTGGGAGGAAGCCGGAATACCCGGAGAGAACCCACGCATGCACAGGGAGAACATGCAAACTCCATGCAGAAAGACCCCGGCCGGGAATCGAACCCAGGACCTTCTTGCTGCAAGGCAACAGTGCTACCAACTGCGCCACTGTGCAGCCCAGAATGAAAATACTGTACAGTTATTGGAAAATATCAACATAAATACTGTGTACCTATAACAAAAGGTGTAATTCAGTCCAAAGAAATTTAAAAATGTACAAGTTTTGATCAAGCACCCATTTACTCTGATGTCCCTAAATAAAATCCTGTGCACTGCTTTTGGGAATCATCTATTAATTATGTTTAAAGTGATGGCAGACAACTCTACTACTCACACTGCAGCAATAAGGCTTACAGAGCTGATTTGTATGACTTATATGCCATCATATACTGCTGGAGACATGTGTGCAGTGTTAAAAATAGCCTCCTACAGGGAAACGAAACACAAACGGAACGCATCAGACACCACATTGGTAGCCGTTGCACACATTATTAAAGCGATATTGTCATGCTGCGGGTCCTGCATGACCTTCATCTGATATAAGTTGACGCATGTAAAAGCCTTACAATTTGGTTAGACATTTTATTATTAAACGGCATGTGTTGAGGCCTTTCTCCTTTTTAAAGTTCAATATAGCCAAATTTTGATGGTGTCATGGCTTGTCAGTTCTTATTGTGATGCACTTACTTCAACTTGATTCCATTTAGATCTCTCAAAACTTAAATGTAATTATCACAAAGCCGGTAGCAAAAGGAAATAGAAAAAAAAAAACTGACAAGAAGCATACTCTGCAGAAAAACAGAGCTTGGTACATTAGCGTATAGCTCCAGGGCATATTAGTGGGAGGCTAAAGAGAAGGTTAACAACTGTATGAGCTTAAAGCAGTGATTAGCTTGTCATTTTATTACAGTTTTGAATGCCACCTATCTGTCTGGATAAATACATTTAAAGTGAAAAGAGGTCGATGCAAATAAGTAACTCTGGTTTTCATTAGATTGTTCCATTTCTAGGATTCATCATCTACCTCACATCTGTCACATCAGTGGGCGTTGCTCCCACCTCATCCTTCGCTTCCTCTCAGTGTCTCTCATGCCGAGTCACTGTTTATTTCTTAGTGTTAGATTAAATTGCATTGCATCCTCCCTGCAGAGTAAACTCTGCTTTTAGTTTTTAAAATAGTTGAATCACTGTGCATCATTATACATTATAATATTACTGGATGCTCTCAGACCTTCTGACCTATAAGAGAGAAAAGCCAAGGGCAAATTGGAGCAGAACCAAACATTAATTTTGTATGTCTGTTGTCTTGGTAACAGAGAGGAAGAAGAAATCAATGCAGAAAACAACAAATTCCATTGGGAGTAATGTAGTTCTTAAACATTGTACTTTGGGAGGATTTTTAGAGGTATGAAAAAAATATATATTTTTGGTGAACAGCTAAAAATATTAGGTTACTGCATTTTGCCATCTTGCAAATTTTAGGGAAAACTTTTAATAGCAAACTACTTTCCTTCTACCTCTTTTTTTCTCCCCCAACATTCATCTGTATCTCTTCACCTCCTCCACCCATGTCTCTGTGACTCTTTTTCTTGTTCTCAAGCAATGAGAAGTGTCTCCAGTTTTACTTTTTCTTGACCCATTTTAAAGAGATAACCATAGAGTATGCAAGATAAAAGTTTTCTGTGCGTTTTGCGCGAGCAGATGTGTTCAGTGTGTATGCGGCAGGGACCAATATTTTTATCAGTAGGAGCTGAATTATCTTGATTAATAATTCAGGTGATAAAATCCCCCAGCTTTCTTGCCTCCCCCTTCTCTGTTTTAAATGCATTTTCCTTCTGCGTGTTTTTTTATGTTGTCTTTCACTGATATTTCACATAAGTGCTGCCATAAAACCGTAAATTGGATAGCTACAGATGAACATTTTTAAAATACAGTTTGAGATGTCTCTGACTGACATCTCCTACTGTATCAATTGTGAAAGGGCGTGAGTAGGAAGCCCAAATTAATATCATTTATACTGGAAGAAAAAAATAAGACAAAGCAAAAACTTTTATGTCTTGCCAAAGTGCTTAAAATGGTGCGCCAATCAAATCACTGCAATCCAGAAAATTTCCACTGGTGTTTGTGGTTACAAGGCAATGACAGCCTCTGCCATCTCATGAATGTTTTAGAAGGACATGTCCAATAGACAGGATCAATGTGCCAGCAGAATTAAATTACATTAATGTCCTATAACCAGGGCTGATCTTAGCTTGGTCATTCAGAAGCAAGGAAATATATTCAATCATGGTTTTGCACATATAAAATTTCTCAAATCTTAGTACAAATTTTATACACTTTTAAAACTGCTAGGTTAAAATGATCAAATATTGACGCACCCATAGAGATGCATCTATCACTCTATCAAAGATTAGACTTATCCAATTTATCGCCAAACAGAAGAAGCTGGTGATCAAGAGGTGAAACACTGGAAAATTTTATTTTTTCCTAGTTGTAATGAATTTAAACAAAGAGCTCCCATTATTTTCGGTCTATAAATACAATCAATGGAATGTGCTGTAATTCTTGATTAAAATAAAAATCAGGTAAAGGCTACAGACAATCATTCAATGTCATCAACAGAAAGAGAAAAGGGCAGAAGAAATGATAAAGCCGGTAATTAAAATGAGGTCGATAGTTTTAATTTATTGTGTGATTAATTCATATATATTTTATCGCGACAGGCCTAGATATATGTCTAAAATTAATCTGAGGTTTTCTCTCAATTTATCTCACATGAAACTATGCTTTATAATTCACTAAAAAAGCAATGATGCTGAGACACTCACTTGAAAACGTATCCAATGGTTAGGTTTAAGAAAAAAACTGTCATTCTAAAATATTGCCTAACTATAGTCACTCACTTTGACTATTTCTTGGTTGATGCAGAACATGGTTACAGCAGCCCTTCCTACTTAAACCCAGTGATGAGATTATAAATAACCAAGCAACTATTTGGGGGAGTTCATCGCTTGAGGCTACTCTGAAAATCTAATTATTTAATTATTCAGCACATTTTCCTGTTTAGATCTTGCACAAATATTTTTAGACCTAACTCTAAGATGGACTTCTAAGGTATGTTTAGCTTAAAGTTCACTCTCACAACTGCAATGTAACATTCTATTTGTCTATTTGTGGAAATTAGAAAGAGCAGTGCTTTCCTCTTTTCCATCTTTGTCAAGCCTCCATCCCTTCCCATGTGTCATGTTGTCATGCCAACATCTTCCCTAAGCCAGGAGACAGGAAATGATTGCAACCCAACAGCACCTTCTCACAAATACACATAGTTACAAACAACACACCTGTCACCTTTCTTCAATAGAAAAGGAGATACACACACAGTCTCTGTGTGTGGTAAGCCCTTTTAAAAGTAAAATGGCTTACTTTTAAATGTATAGACGCAACAAAGTGTTTCTTCAAAATATGTTATCATTTAAAGAGATGTAACTTTCTAAAATAAATTGACTTCTGAAATGTGTGCTTAGCTTTTGAGGAAACTAGTTTTAAAGATAAACAATGTTGTTAGCAAGGGTCAGCTTCATGCTTTACTACACAAAAGAAGATGTGTTTGACTGCTTTAGTAGTTAATAGGATTTCTTTTTCTCCTTATATTAGGCTGGTCTGTCACATGCAAAGAGCTGATAGCTTTAAAAAGCTGTCAAGATTCAACTTTTGGTGACTTGCATCTTGAAAATATAATTATGATGTAGCTTTAAAAATAGTTGTATAAAAGAATCTACACCATATGTGTTTTGACTGATGCTATTCAATTTGATGATCAAATTGAAAGTGTTTATGAAAGTGTAGATGTTAAACTTTCATAACTTCAAAGACAAGAATGAAAAATTTATGTCAGATTGACTCATGACTGAGAGGCCAGTGGTGAGAATGTCAGATGAGCTATAGTTTATTACAAGGGTAGTATAAAAAGAGGAAACTGATAAGTTTAGTCTTTCTTCTGTAGCAAAATCAATGCCGCGCCCTTTTAGACTTCATTAGATATCTGAAAGAAATGGGAACGTGATATTGAGGTATTCTTGGACATGGATGCAAAGGACAAAGGAGGCAAATAAAGCAGAGCGCTGAACAGAATGATTCAACATGTCTGAATTTTTGAAGTGGAGTCCCACACAATCCAGTCACAACCTCAATTTTGCTGCCAGGAGTTGGTAGGGGTCAATATGCAATAGCAGTGTCTACATGACTTTTCTGTGGTCAGCATCTGATGGCCTCACGATGTGGTGATGAAGTGGAATTACGTAGGAGGACAAATATCCACTGATAGTTTTTAATATACTGAACATGAGTGACAATAGGAAGCATTTTCACAGAGACCAATATCTTATTCTTGTTGCTAATCACAAAATGTGTTTTAGATATAAAAATTAGAAGTCAATTGACTCTGTTTTATGTATGTATGTATGTATGTATGGATGGATGGATGTATGGATGTATGTATGTATGTATGGATGGATGGATGGATGGAAAAAGGGTCTTATGATTTTTGTTGAAAAACAGAAATCATCATTTCAGACAAGTTAAAAATATTTTCAAAATCACATTAAAATTATAGCATTTCTTAAAAATTTGATATTTTGTGGTCCACAATTACAACAAACTTGGAGATTTTGGTCCATGCAGTAAAATGTTTGGACACAGTTTGATTTACTTCCTGATTGCTTCAATGGACCGTCAAAAAGAGTAGCCTGATTCATTTTAAAATCAATGTTTTACCGACTGATTTTTTTCATCGAGCTTTGCTTTCGTTTCTGCTCATCTTCTCCCACCCTCAGGCAGTTATTTATAATCTGAATCATCCCTGACAACCTTGAACGTAGAGAAAAATACGTTTTGATCAATTTAATCTTTAATCTGCTATTCCCACATATTCTCCGTTTATTCCCAGCTCCTTTCAGAATTCCCCTTTAAGTAGCTACATTTCATGTTTGTTCCTGTTCCCGACTCTACCTAATTAGTCAAAGAAGAATATTAGTTTGATCAGTAATAGGTTAAAGATTTATTCTTTGAGCAGCTAGTTCCAAAATAATCAGTTAATTTTAATTGGAGTGTCAATATTGTGATTCTAAGAATATATAAAAAAAAGCATTTCATGATATATTCCTCTCATTTATTTATCAGAGCAATTAGGGCTCATTGGTCAGGTAAAATAATTACCTGGCTCATAGTTTTTGATAGATTTTTGAAACTGATAAGAAAACTTGCATGCTTCATGAATGGCACTGATAGAATTTTAATACACAAAAATAATTAGGTTGCTTATCATTTACCTCGGTGAATGGTCCACTATTTATGAGGCATTAAATTTAATACACAGTGAGCTGCTTGTTCATCGTGTCTAAGCTTTATGAGATATTATTTATTTCTTAAACTATGTCAGCTATACAATACATCAATTGCGTAAAAAAAGAAATCCTGCTCTCCCTGCAGCAGCAGAGTTCATCAATTGAATGTAGCATTCATTATATTATCTAAAAGGAAAGACTGCCTTATTGGATTATAAACTTCGGATATCTTAATGTCTTGTCCTTTTAGTTTCTCTGTGAAAGATGTGAGGCTGAAACTTGTAAGGTAGTTCTCATTCGTTTTGAACAAAATCAATCCTCACCCTCCACTTACCCCAGTGATCTCACTTGAAGCCCTTCCATCTATAGTTTCAACTGGTGTATCAACGTCAGTGTTGTGTTGTGCACTTTTAGAAATGAATTTTCAATAAGAAAGTCAAATTCAAGGGACTTCATGAGATTGATGTTTAGATGTATAGTTTACAGACGGCGATATCATCATAAATGCGCTGAATGAGAGGTTAAATTGTGTTACATAGCGTTAACGTGATTGTTGAAGATGACAGTTATTTGCTTTTTAAGATCACATTAAAAAGAACAAAGAAGTCTGCCTTTGTAGGGTAGTAATGTAGCACCCTACAAAAAAAAACAACTTATGTGAATGAAATATTCCTAGAATTCTGTACTCTGAAAAAATAAATGTCATCTTACAGTAGCATGCGTACTTTGTTCAAAACTAACTCAGAATGCTCAAGGTGTTTTGGATATTTTTCCAAGTCATATATCTTACATACTGTGTGCCCTCCAGCAATAAATTTACAAAGCTGTACAATAAATGTAGCATTCAACCAATAATAACATAGTATGATCGGGCTAAACTCTGCAGTCCCTCCGTCTGCAGGCTCAATGCTTGATGTAGCTGAGATGAAGGCACCTGTCACTATTTAATTGCTAAGCAAGCTGAAAAAGGTTTTACAACATTGTAAGACTCATTGATTGTGCATAAAATACCAAAATAAACTCCTGATCATATTTTGCTTAGGCCTTGGCAGACTCAACATTTTATACAATCAATTTTATGCTACAGGTGCACATTATCAATTACACATAGCCTTCAAAGTCTTAAAGCTTCACAAATTGATCTCTTTTTTATGCTTTAGGTCATGTAATGTGTTTTTATATTCTGCAACATGCTTGTAAATATAAGAAACTTTGTGCCAGTAGCTTCAACACTATTATAAGCAACAGTAATGTTAGAATTATTTTGAATGAAGATGGAATTTTTTTTCATTTGACACTAATGAACTCAGAACTTTTTTAAAATGATGTTTCTTTGAAAGTATCCTAACTGAAACAATCAAATCAGATTTTTTCCTCTTCTTTCTCTTTTACACACACACATGCATGCCCCTCGCTCCCCCCCGCGCACAAGCACTAGTGTGTACACCCTAAAACACAACCCCCCATACACACATGCACACTCTCATCAATCAGCCAACGGTTAAAAGCAAAAATTATATTTATGACTGTATACACATCATTCCAAAACTCATTACTCTAAGACTGGTCTTGGCAGGATTAATATAGGGCCTTGCATTATGTGTGTGGGTGTGTATTTGTGTGTGTCTTGCAGCAGTGTGGAGTTTGGAGTGATGGAGGCCTGATTGATTTGATAAAAATGAAAGTCATTGATTCTGTCATGAATTTACAGCACCTCATTTACATAATTCAGAAAGCTGAGTTGCATCTTAGCACTGACATTAATGGAAACAGTACACCCACAGTTGGCCCTGTGTGAGGGGGTGCACACACATGCACATTAATATTAACCCAGCTGTCCAAATGCACTCCATAAAATAAATGCTTACCAAGCAGTTAGATGGTAAGATACAGATCATTTTACGCTCATTTGAAAAAGCTTTGAGCATCAGGTAATGGATAAAACCCTAGAAGTAATGACTAGCACTGCTTTTTAATCCTTGTAGAAGCATGTGGAATTCCAAGCATCAAGAAGAAAAAACAGCATAAATTCAATGACGTTTGAAACATGCATAAAAATGAAATAAACAATCTAAGAATATGTATTACAATCGTTGCAGATAAGCTACACTCTGTGTTCTTGCTACCCATTTAGCTAGGCACCTTCTCATTACCTCATTGACAAATCTGTTGTCTATTAATTCTGTTAGGATAATTATATTATTCATCCAAAGCAAAATGAAGTTCAAATCCAAGTTCCAAATAGATTTGGAAAATCTTAACTTAAGTTGCCTTAAAATCTCCAAGCATCTCTTACAATTATCACTTTGTTTCTCCATGATCACAAATCTAACACTTTAGAAATAATTAAAGGAACTGCATGAACACCACCATTAGAGAGGAACTGGATTACTTATCTTTTTAAGTTTAGAGTAAAATGTTACCAATGTCTTTTTCAACCAGCAATTGTTGAGCATATACAGAATACAATTTTTAAATTATGTTATTACTACAAAGTCAACCTCACTCTATGTGAAAACACAACTGCATTACTATAATCCATGAAATAGTTCCAAAGTGAAAACCACTGCTGTCCAAAAACAATACAAAGGCCTGCCTGACTATTGCCAAAAACATTCTAATGATTCAGAAAATGTTTGAAAATATTCAGCGGTATTACAAAAGTTGAACTTTTTGGAAGATCTGTACTGTATATCCATAACTCCAGTGTATAACAAATGCAGCATTTCAAAACACAACCGTCATATACTGTATATGCACATTAGTTGGCACAGCGGGTTGTTTGTTTTAGAGGGCAATTATTTCTAATTGTATCAGAGTTGAATAGCTTTCCAATTCAATTCAATTTATTTATATGGAAATAATTCATATCACATCATCTCAAGGCATTTACAAAAAAATCATTACAATTCAATCATATACCTTCTAATTGATTCTACTTAATAACCAGTGCACTAGGTTCAGTTAATTAATCAAATTAGTTTACAAAGTTTTGTATCAAATGAAACCTAGCAGATTGCATCAAGTCATTAACTTACATGCTTTAGGATGAGCATGTAGCAGCAGTGAACAACAGCTTGAATTGTGTTTTTTTCTCTCTTAAATACAATTATTATTTGAGATATGAAATTTTGTCTGTACTCTGATTATCTTTTCCTAATGCTATAAGTACTGTAGCTTATTTCAGAAAAAATAAATGACAAAAAAAATGTTAAGTAAATACATCTTCACGGCAAGGTACCCCTGAATTCTTCAACTTTCCAGCTGCACAAGTATAACTACTGGCATCAATGAATGTGTTTTTGATCTTTGTTGTTGCTGTTGCTTTCTGAATAATTGTTCTACTTGGTCAAGTCAGGCAAAACAGGAATTTTTTTATACCATAAGATATGGGTTGAGGGAGAGCATTTGGCAACAAGAAGCTCTTCTGCTTGCCTGCTTTGTGGTGATAATGTAAAACCCTGGAAAAATCACATCCTACTCTGCCAAGACAGGCGCTATATCATTGGCATGGGAGCATTTTTGCTTAACAAGCAGGTTCTGCTGTATATTTACAGCTGGTTCGCTGTTACGACATCCAGCGAGCCATTAGGGATAAACATCTGCTACTCAATGTACATTATTACCAAGTACAATAAAAATACAAATTTATACATGTGAAGACCAAATCCAAACACGTCAAATAAACATTGTCAAGTTAGATCTTATTTTAATTATTCAAGTTAATTAGAATAACAACATTTCAAGAAAAGGTCACACTTCCTTTTGGAACAAAAACAACAACAAAAAATCATCAGTGATGTCATGATCCAGCCCCAAGTATCAGATTGGTGTCCCAAGGCATATTTTAATGATCGTTAAAAGATTAGTTGCCTCAACACCAGATCCCTTTTGTCACCTCATGGTCTCAGAGATTTTTGTTAGCTGGACTTACTCCAGCTCCAGTATCTTTGTACCAATTTAATTTGAAATTTAAAATTCAAACATGCCAAATTCTACAAGCTCATCCAGCTAACTCTGAAAGCAAGTAAAGTGAAGTGAAACACTTAGGAGGAAACTCCAAAGAGAAAATAAATGTTTCCAAAGAATCTACATAGGAAAGAATTTTGATCAGAAAAAGTTAAAGCTTCCAAGAAGGCCGGCTTTAGCTGCCACACAATCTTTTAGTGTCAATATTATAATGCTGGATCTCTGTTTTCTTTCATAACTAAAAAGAATGAACATGTAGCTTTGTCTTACCACATCTACTCTTTATTTCATATACTTTCACTAAGTTTGATTACTTTTAATTTTCTATGAAAATGAAGTTTATTAATTAACAAAATATTTAAAATGTAAGTAATACTTAAATGATCAAATTACTGATGCTTATGTCTATTTGTTTCATCTCCACTCAAGCTGTAAAAAAAATTATTCTGATATCTTATCTATGTAACTCAGCTTTTTTTTATATAGCTCACAATGTTTGCTCTCACAGTAGTTAAAGGGGAAATCTACAATGTAATAATTGGGTTTCTTTTTTGTATTAATTGAATCAATTAAATTTCCATGGTTTTAATCACATCAGTTATATTTTAGAATCAAATGCATACAAAGATTTAAGTAGAGACCACACTGTGTGCCTTCTACATGGTTGTTCTTCTGTTCAGCTACGAAAAGCCACAATTACAGCTACAGAAATGTAACTCCCAAATGAGTTCAGATTCCATAGACTTGAAAAATAAGCTAGATAAACATCTTTGTGTCATGCCTGCCCTTCATTTCTGATGGTATATATTTGCAGAAAAAGGATCGCTCTTCACAGCCTTTGCTGACAGGAAGGCTTGTCTTAAAGCCTTGTGCATGTATAGAAATGTCTCCAATCCATATTCTAGATATATTTTTAGATGCTTTGACTGAAGCATGTTCATGTTGTCAGCTCTCGACAGAAAGCTGAGGTGAATCAGTTGAAACCTAAGACTCTTTTTCACCTTCAGGATTGGATTGGAGAAAGCATGGTCATTTTGTACTTTATTCTCTGATACGGTCTGGTTTTAAAGATAATGATACCAAATCTGAATAGGTAATAGTTATTCAGTCTTATATTAAGTTTTCTGTAGGCAAACTACTTTTTTCCAGTGAAAAACAGTTTGCACTCATAATTGTTATACACTCTGTAGTACTTTTTGAGATTTGCTTGACTTTGGATTATGTACCTACATTTCAAAATAATTGTTTTTGCAAATCCGCAAAAGAAGAGGCCCAACATGGTAAAAATTAATGTTCAGTATATTAAACTGGAAAGCATAGTAATACAGTGCATCACAGCGCTTCGTTTTTTCACATTTTATGTTACAGCATTATTAAAATTGTACATTCTTTGGAGTCGTACCCGGAGGAAACCAGGTTTCAACTCAACAATGACTCATCAGCAGGCCAATACAATCTCTACAGCTAATCATGATGGAGGCAGCATCATGCAGTGAGGCTGTTTTGCAGCACCGGGAACTGACAGACTAGTCAGGATAAAGGGAAAGATGAATGCAGCAACAGACAGAGACATCCTGGATGAAAACATGTTCTTGACTTCAAATTGGGGCAACGGTTCATTTATCAGCAGGACGACAACCAAAGCACATGAACAAGATCTCAAAAGTTGGCTTCAAAATCACTCTGTAAATGTGGCCAAGCCAGAGTCCAGTCTTGAGTCTTATTGAACATCTCTGGAGAGATTTGAAAATGGCCTAATGGAGCTTGAAAAGAACTGCATAGAAGAATTTAATTTTGAGGAAAGAAATTAATTAATTGCAATTTGGAACAAGGTTGTCCCATAAGAAAATGTGGAAAAAGTGAAGCATTGTGAATACTTTCCAGATACACAGTTTATCCAAGTCTTTAAGGTTAGACAGAGAAGGTTCATCAGCCATTGACTTCAGAGTAGATCAGCTGCTTTTCCATGTGAATTTATGAATTTCATATTTTAATAACAGGTGAGTTGCTGTTGCATTGAATATGTTGAAGCTGTAAGATGTAAGATTTTCGCAAAAGAAAGAGATGTAGCTCACTGACTCAGTTACAACTCCGTCATAGAGAGGCAGCAGAAGGGGAGAGAAACAGAAAGAAGTAAAGGGTTAGAATAAGTGACACATGAATGAATAATGCTGTGAAGCAGTGTGTGTAGCTTTAATTGGATTTGAATGGGCTGTCTCTATGTGGACAAATACTGCCGGGAACACAGAATGCTGCACATTCAGACGTAAATCAGCATATACGCAAGAGACTGCAAGCTAGGTGAATCAATAATCTAAGTACTATTTCAAAACATTTTACATAAACCATACATTCCCAGCAGCCCTGATCTGTTGAAATGACTTTTAAATATGAGATACATTCATAATAACAGTGAAAAAGAAAAAAAGAGTAGCTCTTTGAATGACATCAAAGTGTTAGGTATGAATGAATCTCATTCTCTGTTAAATGGATGCAGATTAGATTGCAAGAAATTGAGAAAAACAGGTATGAAGTGGACCAAAACAAAAAAAATATCAAGGAAAATATCTAAACAAGTACAAGACAAAACACAAAATAAAACAAATGGAAGCCATGTGGAAACTCACATTGAAGCAACTAAGACAAAACTATATGAATAACACTTAAAACACTAAAAGTGTGTAAGAATGGGAGAGAAGCAAAAATTAAACCATAGACCTCTCTCAAATACATTACAGTGGTCAACTTTGTTTTGTTGATGCAATTCCCACCAAAGTACTATACAAGACAAGCTTTTCTACACAAATTTTTTGGCACTGGTTGGGTGACTGCGAACAAGTACAATGGGTAAAAACATTCCATGAAACCAGAGCCAAGAAATGGGGGAGGAAGCTTTTTTAAAATAGCTGTATAAATGAAATAAGGAACAAATGCTAATCCCCTTCTCCTGGAAGACAAGATATGACAGTTTGTTTAGTTTGTTTCTATCTTGCTGTTAAAGTAAGAGCCCCATATCTTATTCTCAACTGATTCTAACAAATCCATTTGTTTTAATTAGGAAACACCAGTCCACCATAAAAGTCATCTTAGGGCAATTTATAAGACATAAACATATCCAGTTCATATCCAAATATATGAAATCCAATTCATTCCAGATATATCGATCTGTAAATACATCCATTCATGTTTGGATTCACTTACAATAGAATTATATTGCAATCAAATTCAGTTGATCATTTAATGCCAATTGTAAACATGTCATCTAACCCAGCAGGCTAGTCATCAATTTTGCTGTGATGTTTCTTTCTGAGCAGGTATGCATCAACAATGGACAGGAACGACTCCCCTTTAACAAGAAGAAACACACTACAGAAACAAGTGAGACATAAAAAAGCCTTAGGCTAATGGATTTACAGGACATAAAAGAGAGAGAAAGATACAGACAGAAGCAATTGTCTAAGTGTACGTTTTTGTAAAAACGAAAAAAAATAAAGAAAGAAAGAAAAACAGAAAGAAAGCTTTGTCAACAACTGTGTATGACCATGTGTTAGTGTTGTGATTTTTAAATCATTTCTGGATTACTTATGGCATAGTCATAAGCAGTTCATTTTTCTGTTGTTTTTTATTGTTAGAGTTTTAGTAGATAGTTCATTTTCCTTGGGTTCAGTTTTGAGATATTGATTAATGAGTTAATCTAGTTAATCAATTGGATTTAATTTGAGACTAATATTCCATTAATTGACAAATAATCCTAAATCAATTAGTTCCCTAGTTTGGTTTCTTATTTCTTGTGTCTTTTCTTCCACATATTGGTCTACTTATGATAGTTATTACCTTTATTTAGTTTCTATTACCAAGATTCCTGCTCTTTATTCTCCCTCAGGTGCTCTGCATTCCCCTGATTGGACTCACCTGGTTTACACGTCACTGATCACACCTTCTCTGTATTTCCTGGTTTTCATTGTTCTCTCTTGAGTTCTTCCCTTACCAACCTAGTTCCATGTTGTGATCTTCTTGTGTCATACATGTGAAGGCCAATACTCTACAAGAATAGAGAAATTATTTATTTTACCTGAGGCTCCAAGAACAAACTTCTCTCGGGTCAGGACATTTCATACTTTAGATTAGAAGATCTCAAGTGCAAAACTCCTAGTAAGCCATCTCTACCACTACAGCATCCTCATATTTCTCTGACACCACACAAAAAAGAGGTTCTTCCCAGAATACGCTTCAAGAACAAGTCGCAGGAACAAAATGAGGTTACTTAGTTTTTGCACCCCTGGTTGGAGTTTTCATGTTCTTGTAGAGTATGCTGCCTTTCTGCAATCACTGAAACACAGGAGAACCTTCTTTTGGAAAGAAGAAACAGAGTGTATTGAAGTAATTGGGTGGGAAAGGTTCATTAAGACTTATTCCTCTTATAAAGGATATGATGTTTTAATGCTAAAGTTGACAACATACATGCAACATGTTTGTTAAACAGCTGACTGCATGCTAACTACATGAGCAGAAAGCCTGGCTAACCAGCTAAATATTCATTGAATATCCCAGAGATATTCTATGAAGAGCAGAAAGACAAAAAGGTGAAATATTCTTTGTGATGAACATGTTTACTTCAAATGGCAATCTGCCCTGATGTACCCCACCTGTTGCTCATTGACTGCAAGAGGTACACAAAGCCCCTCAAAACCCTGAATGGATAATTGAGTATGGACAATGGATGTTTACTTCAAATGTACAGCAACTACTAAATTTAGACAGTTTGTCTATCAATAAACCTTCCAGACACACTAAATAGATTTACTTATTTGTTCATGCGTAGAGCTTCTATTCATAATCAGACCCCAATGAACTGTCCGTTATCCTGCAATAGCTAGCCCCGCCCACTTCATCACAACCCTCCGGGGCTGACTACTGACCAGTTCTCTGTCTAACAGGTCCGGAAAATCTCTAAGACCTGGGTATTACCCTAAATGAGATCTATAAGAGATAATCTATTCAAACTGGTGTCGAAAGCGATTCGTCTAGCTCTAACTACCTCCAATCCAGAAGTTACGACCCTTTTCAGTTAAGAAACAGTCAGCTGAGTAGCCCTCACAGCTGCATAATTCCAATAACCACTCCTGTTAACGGTAGCTCGCTTTCTAAAATATAACTTGCTCTTGGAACCGGCTAGATTAAATTTAGTGACTCGGATGTAAGTCCCTGGGTCGTTATTTTACTCTCGCCAAAGGAAATTATGAAGCCTCCTCTTTTCTAGAACCATGTACATTAGTTTTACCCTTATTAAAAGAACTGAAAAATGAATAAATGACTCAATTAATTCCAATGTCCACCAACCTCATTAGAATTTTAGAGTATGAATTTATTAAGCAAGCTTAAGCAGGGATATGTGACATACAAATCAATAATCAATTGTATATAATTCAAGAGCAGTGTAATATAATCAACATGTACAATCATACCCTCCTGTCTCTTTCCCTAACCTATGTCGCAGATTCTGAGATAGCTTTTTAGGAAGCAAGTTCAACTCATACCCAGTTGGTGGTGGATCTTTAGCAACAGGAACGTCCGAAAACCTTGGTCTGAGTCTTTGTCCTCTGTGTGGAAAATTCCTCTTTAGAATAGAAGCAAAGTGGAGAGGGCTCAATTGCTTTTGAAAACCCAACTCTTTTATCCCTCCGGGACCTTTGTCTTTTCTCCAAGTCTGTTGCAATGTTGGATTGAGGTAAGACCGACGATCGAATCAGAAACCCGGGTTGGACGATTGGAACTTGTCTCCCTTTGGCGGCACGAAGCTTCAGCTTTTCCCGTGGCTCCAGGGTGTGGTCTGCTGTTTCCTCGATCTGCTTCTTTGTGTTAGCTCTACTTCGGTGCCGCAGACAAAGAACAAGAACTTCTCCTTTTCCGTCTGCTTTTATACAGTTCTCTACCATGTATGTGTATGGGGAGTGTTAGTTTACGTGGTTTCCTGAACATCTGCTGATTTCACGGAAACCTCCGTCGGCCCCTCCTGTCTGCTGGCTGGGACGGAAAGTCCCATCCTTCCCTCAGCGTGTTGATCTTAGCCAACCATACCGCTCCACCCATCCTGTGCGTCTGGCCATCTGTTCAGAACTGCTTGCGACAGCAGGAACTCACAAGTTCCCCTTCTCCTTTTTCCCCTTTTCCTTTTAACATTAAAATTTCCTTTTAACATTAAAAACTATGTGCTTTTCTCTGATTAACTTTTAAACACAGTTAAATATTAAAAACTATGTGCTGATTTCCATTAAGCATTAATCATAAGCATTAATCACCTCTTTCACTTATTGTAAATCATCAACCCCTAATCATTTCATTGTTGTTATGTCATTACCGATCATGATTCGTACACTTCAGAATCATTCAGTGATTACTTACACACAGTCATTTTACCTATTGTATTCATACATGTCCAACTTGATCATTATAAATCAAAACAGTCAATCATTATAAATCAAAACACAAGATTGCTTTATTTCTCTCAGGCTTTCATGCACCTGTTTCTGCGTGTACCTGGATAGATCTCAAACCCCCTACCAGTTTTCTTGGCAGAACACATTAGTGGGCAACACAAGATTTATTTTTCCTAAGGGTATTTTGGCAGGTAGAGGACCTGGAAATCAAACCCAAGACTTTCCAACTGTTAGACAAACACTCTGCCAAACAGCAAGCCACAGGCAATCCTGGGAACCATTGCAGTATAAGACATATGGGCTACGTTGAAAGCAAGAAAAACAAACTACAAAATACAATTTATATGCTCTGGGCTCCCAAAGCAAGTCATTGCTCAGGACTGAATCTCATACACAACAACAAAGATTAAGAACACTGAAGTATAAGATAGCAGGGATAGTGTGTCTGAGGCACATTCTACTAACAGGAGACAAAACATGGCTTTTCTTCTGGTATTGAGTTTTAGAAAATTGTGCATTTATTGGGGCTAACATTTTCAAATGTTTTTTATAAAAGGTTTTATAATGCTTGAAATGTGTGCTGAGGTGACTGGAGTTTTCTCTAGCCGTCTGTAGCAAGGACAAGACCTACCACAGGGTTGTCTGTGGAATGTTGGCTGAAAAATGGCTTCAACAGTTCAGAAAAAAACACAAAAAGCTAAGATGGAAATGAAAAGACTGGCACATATTTTGCTAAGAAATACCGTGTCTGTGTTGTTTTGAATGATAAAGGTTCTACAAATAACAATAACTCGCAGTTTGAACAAGATGATCAAATCGATCATCAGTCGAGGTTCAACAAACTCTGAATTGACCCTTTAAAGGTTTTCTGTAGGCTAAATTAAAGTCTTAAGTGTTAAAAAAAACATTCCTTTCAGGCCTTGAAAAAGTTTTATATATATACAGATTGGGTCCTAATTATATTTACGTTAATCCAATGCTTCTTGAATTGATTTTCATGCATTTTATTTTTGAAAACTATGCATTAGTTCTGTTTGTTGTAGTTCTGTCTGAGGATTTTGTGTGTTTTTTTATATTGTGATAAAATTACTTTCCAAGGCCGGGGTGCTGTGGGGGCGCAGGGGTTAAGCACAACCCATATATGGAGGCCTTAGTCCTCGACGCGGCTGTCGCAGGTTCGATTCTCGGCCTGGTGACCTTTGCCGCATGTCTTCACCCTTCTCTGACACTTTCCTGTCAATGCACTATCAAATAAAGGCCACTAGAGCCAACAAAAGAAAAAAAAAACTAAGAAAAATTACATTATAAGGCCTGAACATTTATCCTTTCCAGCAAAAGGTAAAGAATCCTGCTCCTGGCCTTTTGTTGTTTTGAAGCATGTCTAGTGTACTTTTGCATTATTTAACATGACATAGTTCTGAATAATATAGGTAATTGAGTTAACTCGATTATATTTACTGTAATTCCAATATGTCAATTTAAATAAAAAAAGGGTCATTAAAATTTATTTAAGGTACTGAAGCTTTCAGAAACCCACCCAGGAAGCTCTTAAGTAGATGGCGGCTTTAGTGTTGTTATGAGTTAACTGTGTGAGCTCGGCGTGATATACACAACCTTGGCCTCTTGGATGGCTGATCATTAAATGAAATGAAATCAATTTCACAGAAACTTCTTGTAAGCACAATTAAAATAATCTGTATCTGGGTCTTTTATGAAAGGCCCATAGCCTGTTGAGCAATCTAAGATTATTTTTTCCAAAATACACAATTTAAAAATGTGATTGGATTATGCTTACTTGTAAATAAATAAAAATAAACTTGACATCTCTGTTAGTAATAATGGTTGTAGCTATTGGGGACATTGGTCTCTCCTACAGTGCTGGCCTGAAACAGCTACTCTGAGTTTGTGCTAGGCATTTTGTTAAAATTCTTTTTAAAAAGAGTGTAGTTATGAACAGTACAACTAAGGGCGATCAGAAGTTTAACTTTTCATTTTCTTTATATTTAGTAACATGGATATGGTGAGTAAAGTGAAGTATTTTGTAGTATGAAGTATGTGTGTAGAAGCTTTATAGGTATAGCTCTGTCAAGTGTAACATATAGCGACACATACGTACATTTATGCATATACAAGCTTTTTTAAACATATGAATAATTGTTTTGTGAGAGATGCATTTGTATTCTTCTCTTGATGGTTTATTTTATTGTATTTAAAATAAAAATAAACTAAAATGATATGGACTACGGTTTGTCTGGAAATAAAGAAAATGTAAAAAAAATTATGCCAGTTACTGATGCCTAAACTTCAACTCTAAATATGATGCAGCCAAGGTGACTTATAGAACTTAATTACATGAAATGGGCAACTAAGGTCACTTAAGTTAGATATCATGACATAACTGTGCACAGCGTCATTCCTCATTTGAAAGATATTACACTATGTCATCATGAGACAGAGTGACTTTAAAAGTGAGAAAGCAGCAGAGGGAGAAATGAAGGATTCAAAGTTAATAAAAGACAGAATGGAAAGAAGAACCGAGGTTAAGTAAGATGGGGGTGTGAAGGGGTCTGATGTATGGGAGATGTGTACAGAAAAGTTTAATTTTATGAAAGTGATGGTTCACTGCAGAGCAGAGAGCTGTAGAAATAGGAAGGAATTGTCTCCCTGGATAAAGTTATTTCATTTGTGTAGAATATTCACATTGCTGTTAAGAATCATGACAAAAAGCTGAAAGTGAAGGATCAAAATTTACAAATATTTCAAATGCATACATACCATGCTGGGTTCACAGAATGCGACAATGAGAGCAAAAGCAAAGACACAAACTCATACATTCAGTTCTTCGTCTTCTAGGATCCTGTTTAGTTGGTTAGATTAGTACTGATAAGTCCAGGCTGCATTTGAAATGTTAACATCTGCATATTGGGAAAGTAAAACTAAATCCATGAAATGAATGTGTCGCAGCCTTTCGTTCCAAAAAAAAGCAAAAATAAACTCCAATAAAGGCTGTGGGTGGTAACGGGTGTTTTGGGATTTGTACGCACTTTGCCGATTCATTTATTGTTAAAGTTGAAATAAAAAAGTCTTGTAACTTAGTTGAAATAAAAAAAAATACTTTCCATTTAATGTCCAAGTGCTCAAATGTTCAAGTGTTCAACTGTTCAAGTGTTCAAATGTTCAAGTGGTCAAAAAATCATTCTACCAAAACCTCCCGTCCACCCCAGACATTCACCAAACAATCCAGCAAACAATCCACCAAACAATCCACCCCGCACCCAGCACCCGGTGTGTTCTTAATCGTTCAAATTGGTGGGCGGGTCTAACAATTAACAATGTAATCTAAATAATTCCAAATATGAAAATGAATTACAAATTTTGAATCTAAATTAACTTAAATATATTTCCACTACACAAAGAACAAAACAAAATTGGTAGAAATTATAAACTACAAAACCTTTACATAAATGGCCACGACATCCCGGCCCCTAATTCATGTACAAGAATTACATCTAACATCTGCATAAGTGGCCATTAACAAATGCAAAATTAATATCATTAGCAGACTTAGCTCTTCAACAATATTTTCTATTAACAAATACTTCATTTAAACATTACCTTATGCAGTATACAATGTTTTTTTTTTTTTTTTTTTTTTTTAAGTCCATATGTCTTCTTAGTGAAAAATTAAAAAAGGTAAAAACAGTCAATGTTCCATGACTTCCACGTTCTTCTCTTGTCCATGTGCATGGTCTGTGTGTGTATAAAAGTGTAGGTAGTAGAATGAGATGTACAGCATGTCAGTAAATGAGTATCAGTGTAAATGTAGAGCCAGAGGTTCCAGAACTTAGCTCAGTTGGAGACAAACATTTGCTGTCGTCTCTACACAGCCTCCAGCAGGAGACATATCTTGTTGGTCGGCTTCTCCAGCTCATTTGTTCTCGTCTTGACTCGCACACGTCGTACCAATCCACTTGCATCTGCCATGGTTTCTGTGATGCGTCCAATAGGCCAAGAATTTCTTGGTGCAGCCTCGTCAACAACAAGCACCACATCATCAATGGCAAAGTTCCTGCGAGTCTTGTTCCATTTCCGTCGCTCTTGCAACATAGGGAGATATTCTTTCACCCACCGTTTCCAGAACAGGTCCACAACGTATTGGGCTTGCCTCCAACGTCTCCGCGTGTACAGGTCCTCCTTTTTGAACAAACCTGGTGGCAGCACAGGCTTACCTTTTAACTGGAGCAAATGATTTGGAGTAAGAGCCTCTAAATCATTGAGATCTTCAGAAGAAGGTGTAATCGGGCGATCATTTAATATAGCCTCCACCTCACATAAAACTGTGTGCAAGCCTTCATCATCTAGGACTTGCTGGTTTGTGATGGAGCACAGTATTTTCTTTATTTCCTGCACCAGGCGCTCCCATACACCACCATGATGGGCTCCATAAGGAGGGTTAAAAGTCCACTTTATGCCATCTTGTGCTAAGCATTTTTGGATTTTACTTTGCTTTAGCTCTAACATGGCTTGCTTCAACTCACGATTTGAGCTGACAAAGTTGGTTCCGTTGTCCGACCGGATTTCCTTGACTTGTCCTCTGCGGCAGATTAATCTCCTGATGGCGTTTATACAGGAATCTGTATCAAGAGAATGTGCCACCTCAAGGTGAACTGCACGACAGGTTAGGCATGTGAAGAGAACTCCATATCTTTTTACAATAGTTCTCCCTCTCTTCACTTCTATTGGTCCAAAGTAATCAGCACCAACATAAGTAAATGGTGGAAGATCAGTTGAGATTCTGTCAATAGGAAGATCTGACATTTTTTGCTCACCTGGCTTTTGTCGTTGCCTTTGACACACCATACAGTCTCTGATGATCTTTCTGGCTGCTGAATTAGCATGAGGGATCCAGTACTGTCGTCGAAGGGTAGAAAGCATGTGATTTCTTCCTCTGTGTCCAACCTTTTCATGGATATGTTGAAGAATGAGCTTTGAAACATGGCTTCCTTTAGGCAATATTGCAGGATGTTTTGTTTCTTCAGGTAAGGCTGCTTTGCTCAGTCTGCCTCCCACTCTCAACACACCATCACTAACAACAGGATCAAGCTTGTACAGATGACTTGACTTCTTCACTGCACCAGAGCTCAGGGCAGCCATTTCATTGCCATAATGGTTTCTCTGCACAACTCTCACTATGGCTTCCTCTGCCTTGGACAGATCATCAGTTGTGAGCTGAACATCTGTTTTATTGTCCTGTTTATCACACATTTGATTTCCACAGTGTGCAGTTAGCAACTTCTTTGTTTATAGCATTTCTTTTAGTTTCAGGAGCCATGCTACACTTCTTTTTAGCTTTGTCCAACTGGAAAAGTACATTAGCAGCTTGGTGGTGGGACACACTTCTTCCAGCACAGCTGCACATGTCAGAACTTGATCTTTAACCTCTGGATCAGCTTCCAAATGGACAGGTAATTCTTTAATCACTGCTGGCCATTGGATCTCAGGTTTTGTGAGGAATTCTGGCCCACTGATCCAGGTGGAAGACTTTAAAAAAGAGCCAACCTTCATGCCTCGAGAGGCTGCATCAGCTGGATTCAACTTTGAGCTGATGTATCTCCACTGAGTAACCTTTGTAAGATCACGAATGATGGAAACTCTATTAGCTACATAAGTTTTGAACCGTGTTGTTGTGTTTGCAATGTACTGCAGGACGGTTGTGCTATCAGACCAAAAGACTGATTCACTCAGATTGAGTCCAAGTTGAACTAACAGCATTTTGTCCAGACATACAGCTAAAACTGCAGCAGCAAGTTCAAGTCGTGGTATAGTGATTTGTTTTAATGGTACTACCCTTGCTTTACCAATAACAAAGGAAACGCACACTTCCTGTTTGCTATTAGTTAGCCTAAGATAAGACACGGCACCAAACCCAGTTTCACTGGCATCACAAACGTGATGCAGTTGTGCATTTCTTATTTCCCCAAATCTTTTGGGTGTGATGCATCTTCTGACACTAAAGTTGTCAAGAAGAACTAAATCTTTGGTCCATTTTTTCCAAACTTGTGCCATTTCTGGTGGAATTGTCTCATCCCAGCCAAACTTCAGTTTACATAAATGTTGAAGAATCTGTTTAGCAGGGAGAATAACTGGAGCTAAGAAACCCAAAGGGTCATAAATAGAGCTGACAATGGACAAAATACCACGTCTTGTTAGTGGTTTGTGCTTGTTTACAATGCTAAAGGTGAAAACATCCTGGTCAACATCCCATTGTACCCCCAGGGCTCTTTCAGTGGGAAGCTGGTCCCGGCTAAGATCTAGCATCCTTACACCTGTTGCTCTGTTTTCCTCAGGGATCTGCGAGAGGACAGAGCGCTCACTACACACCCATTTATTGAGCCTAAATCCCCCCTTGGCACACACCTCAGTGAGCTGTTGATAAAGAGAAATGGCCTGCTCAACTGTCTGTACAGACCTGAGACAGTCATCTACATAGAAGCTGTGTCTGATTGTATTAATAACCTCTTCTGGGTACAGATGTTGGTTGTCATCAGCAGTCTTTAAAAGTGCAAATGTGGCACAACTAGGGGAAGAGACTGCACCAAAAATATGGACCAACATTCTATGTTCAACAAGCTCTTTTGTGATGTCACCGTGGGGCCACCAGAGAAAACGTAAGTAATTTACATGTTCCTGAGCAACTTTGACTTGGTGGAACATCCCTTTAATGTCCGTCATAAGGGCTATTGGACCTTGCCGAAAACGAATGAGTACACCTAATAAGGTGCTAGTCAAATCTGGTCCCTGTAACAGCTCTTTGTTCAGTGATGTTCCAGCAAACATTGCAGCACAATCATAAACAACCCGCAGTGTTTTCTTACGGGGGTGGTAGACCCCATGATGAGGTACGTACCACACCTTTCCTTCCTCCTGTTCCATTTGATCTTGTGGTACAATTTCTGAATGCCCTTCCACACTAACATTATGCATAAATTCTTTGTACTCTTCAAAGAATAACTTATCCTTCTGAAATCGTTTTAACAGACATTGCGCCCTCTGCTGGGCCACCTGTTTGTTGTTGGGCATTTTTACTTCAGGATTACGATTGGGTAACTTCAGGTAATAATGACCATCTTTAAGCACCGCTGACTCTGACATGATATCCATGAACTGTTTGTCTTCTACAGACATTTCAGTTCGCTCATTGCACTTGTGCTCTATAAAATCCTGATTATACTGTCTGACCAGCATTTCTTCCAAACTGCTTATTGAGATACGGTTCACCTGAATAGAATTAGCAACATGTCCATTTCCTTCACTACCCTGATTGAGTGGACCATTAACAACCCAACCAAGGCGTGTTAGCACAGCATAAGGCCCACTACCTTCACTGTTAACTACTTTCCAAGGTTCCAATGCTTTGGGAGAATTTACACCAATGAGCAGCCCAATGCCGGCATCTATTGGTGTCAACTCAACAACTTTCAGATAAGACCATTTTCTTAAGTCTTCTTCTTTAGGGATGTTTTCTTTAGTGACAGGAATGGACTGTTGAGTATAAACATCAGGCAACTTCAAGTACTCATTTTCTTTTAAAGCAGCTACTTCCAAACCAGATAATCTATAGCTACTTGCAGGTTTTTCCTGACCCATGGTTTTTAGCATGATTTCCACTTTCTTTCCAGATGCATTTAACTGCATCATCAAAGCCTCTGTACAAAATGTTGCAGAGCTGCCTGGATCTAGAAAGGCATAAGTCTCCACAATCTTTGTCCCCTTTTCCAACTTTACTTTTACTGGGACGACTGACAGAACACACTCATTAGACCCGGCCCCAGTGTAGCTACCAACATTCAAAGATACAAGAGCATTTGAGATTGGTGACTCTTTACCCTCAGCCTTAAATGCTTGGTACTGCTGCTCTGTTGGTTTAATATGCAGAACAGTAGGGTGACTTTTATTACAGGTGAGGCATGTTAGACGTTGTGGACAGTTCTTACTCATATGTCCCTTCTGTAAGCAACCAAAGCATAAACCTTTACTTTTAAGGAATGTCACCTTTTCTTTGTTGGCTTTCTGCTTGAATGAGTCGCATTTTTCCATGCAATGATTTCCATCACAAAATAAGCATCGAGCTCGAACCAGCTTTGTAACCTCATGGTTAAACTGGACCTGTTTGTCACTGGTCTGTTTAGAAACCACAGCAACAGAAGTGGCAAAACTGCTGCTTTTAGTTTTAAAAGGAACCTTTGATGGTTTTAAAGTCATCTTTTCTTTTGCAGTTTGACCTTCTCCATAAACAGGATCTAATGCAGCTTTTGTTTGTTTTTCCAGAAAATCAAGAAGATCTTTAAACCTTGCTCTATGATCATACTTTTCTGCTATGTCAACCACAATTAGTCGCCATGTATCACGAAGTCTAAAAGGCAACTTTGAAACAAGAATTCTCATATTGGTTGAGTTTTCAAGCTCTTCAATAAACCCAGCTTCATCCATTGTGTTGAAACAACTTCTTAAAAAGAATGTATAAGCTCTTAAAGCTGCAGCATCATCAGACTTTAAGACTGACCAATTCAGAGCTTTGTCTATAAATGCAGATGTTATTTTTGATCTGTTACCAAAGTTCCAGTCAAGCTGTCTTTTTGCTTCCAGATAAGCAGTTTGTGGACTCATGTGCATACAACTTCTCACTAAAGCTCTAGGCTGACCTGTGGTAAACTGCTCTAAGTAATAAAGCTTGTCCTGCATGTTATCTGTCTTAGTTTCTATTCCTTGCTCAAATGCCTTAAGAAAGGACCTAAAATGCAAAGGATCTCCACTAAAAACAGATGGCAGGAGTGACAGTCTTTGTTGTTTTACAAGCATCTCAGTGATTTCATTCTGCTTCATCATAATCTCTGTTAATGCACTACTATGAACATCAACCTGAGAAGATATTCGTCTTGGGCTTTCCCCTTCTGGTTTCACTTTTAATGTTTCATTAATAGGTGTATCTTGGGGCATTGGCAAAGGTACAAGAGTAGACAATGGTTTCTGCGTTCTTGGAGCCTTTTCAGCGGGTATGAACTCAGTAGATATCGCAGAAACTGATGTATCCTGGTTTATGACACCAGAGCTGGAAACATAACTTTTCTGATCTTGCGTAGAGTTGTAGATTTTCATCTTTGCATCCGCCTTCACCAGCTTGGTTCTCAAAACCAATGCTTCTTTTCTTGTTTTTAACTGAAGTTCTTCCAGCTCAAGCGCATGTTTTTCTTGCAGCGCATCCACCTCCGCTTTCAGAGCGGCTCTTTCCACCTCGGCTTCCATCAGCGCCATTGAAGCCGCACGGGAACTTTTACTCCGCGAACTAGAAGCCTTACTCACTATACTGGGCGCTGTGCTGACTGGTTTAGCTGCGGACCCAGATAGCCTTTCAGAGTCTTTGCCGATCGTTTGTTGCGCAGTCTGTGAGACGCTGTCATCCGGCTCAACGTTACGGTCATGAGATGCCGCCTTTGATTCAACGTTCAATGCTGAACATGCTTCGCTCTTCTGTGCATCTCGATCGCCATCCATCCAATTTTCGATGTCATCCAAGAACTCTTTAAAACTGATCAGCTTTGGTTCGTACCAATCGCCGTGATCAGTTTCTTTTTCTTCATCGCTAAGCAGTCTTTGAACTGAAGATTGCAAGTCCATAAACTCCGCTAAATAATTATTAAAAGTTTTCATATGCTCCTCAATGGAGGATTTTGATTCTCCAGCATCAATTAAAGCATGAATGTCATTTCTTTTTCTTGTCAGCACGCCGAGTTTAGCTCTGCGCCTTTTAATTAAATTAAAGAGTTCTTTTTCTTTTTGAAATTCTTCATCTTGTTCATCCATTTTCAACACAAATTTCGTTTCTCCAAATCCAAAAGAAAATTGTCCAAAACAAACTTTTCACTTTGCAGTTCAGTCTCTGCTCTTTCCAACAAAGCACCGCATTTACTCACGAACTTTGCGTCCTCTCCAAGTCCATTACGTGAAGTTTCAGTCCTCCAAGTTCGATCATCCAAACGTTCCAAGCCAGTCCAAGAAAAATAAAAATATAATGATTTTTTGACTTAAATGTCGCAGCCTTTCGTTCCAAAAAAAAGCAAAAATAAACTCCAATAAAGGCTGTGGGTGGTAACGGGTGTTTTGGGATTTGTACGCACTTTGCCGATTCATTTATTGTTAAAGTTGAAATAAAAAAGTCTTGTAACTTAGTTGAAATAAAAAAAAATACTTTCCATTTAATGTCCAAGTGCTCAAATGTTCAAGTGTTCAACTGTTCAAGTGTTCAAATGTTCAAGTGGTCAAAAAATCATTCTACCAAAACCTCCCGTCCACCCCAGACATTCACCAAACAATCCAGCAAACAATCCACCAAACAATCCACCCCGCACCCAGCACCCGGTGTGTTCTTAATCGCTCAAATTGGTGGGCGGGTCTAACAATTAACAATGTAATCTAAATAATTCCAAATATGAAAATGAATTACAAATTTTGAATCTAAATTAACTTAAATATATTTCCACTACACAAAGAACAAAACAAAATTGGTAGAAATTATAAACTACAAAACCTTTACATAAATGGCCACGACAGAATGTAGGATTCGTTCCAGGTGCATGAGAGCCCAAAAGCTTTTCTTAAACTTATATAGTTAAGGATGCTCTTTAAGATAAAGTCATGGATTCTCAAAACACACAAAGCATCTGTGTTGAAACCCCAAAGTGCATCCTAAGGTGTACCAGTACAGTACAGACCTCTATTCCTCCCCCTCTGCCCCAACAGAAGTGAACCAATGTGTGGTCTGGCTCAATAGTTCAGTAGCTCACAGCTATGTCTGAAGTCTAACCTTGGTTTGTTTAATGAGCTCGCATGTTTGTGCTGGCCTACCTCCCACAATGCACACATCTGGTGAATTGAAAATTCAAACTTGCCCTGAGGTTTGAATTTGTTTGTCTGCTTATGCATCAGCCCGCAGCACATAACCATTCTGTCCACAGTGTTTTCCTGAATAACCTATGATCAGCTCAAAACACTCCGGACCCTGAAGATAAGTAAGCAGCTGAAGTTGTATCATTTTTACCCAAGTTTCTTATTGTATGTATTATTATTATCATTATTATTATTACTATTACTATTATTATTACTGCTATGTCTCAAACACTTCTGAGCTTAATTTAATATGCAATGTTTAAATCAACAAGCCCAAAAAATAATTAGGGGATATATAGTTTGTAGATGTAAATCTAAAATTGTCTCTGGTTGTTTTGATCTGTAGCACGATGAACAGGAAATATAAATAATTGTTCTGGATATGATATGCATTTTTTAAAAATGGGATTGCCCAACAAAGAGGTTATCCAATTAGTACAAAGATAAGTGCTAAACATCTAAAATCTATATATGGAGTGAACCTTGAAATACTGAATGAAAATCTGAATATATTGAGTGAAAGTCTGAATATATGGAGTGTATCTTGAATACTTTGCACAAAAATCTGAATATATGGAATGATGGTTGAACCAGGTGGGCATGGCATCAATAATTTATGGGTAATGTAGTGGATTATCATAACAGTGAGCCTGTGTAAAAGAAATTTTGCTGGTGTTTCAGATGTTAAGTCGCCTGTTTGTGCATCAATTACAGATGCACTTTTCTGGAATGTTAATTTACAGAATATGTAAGAGTGAATTAAAAAAGTCACTTTTCCACTGGCAAGCCGTGCACCGAGAAGTTAATGTGTGGTTCAGTTTTACCCCAGGTAGTGAGTTTCTCCATTATGTGGTCTGTTCCTCACTACTAGGGGTGGGACATGGGTATTCAGCAGGTGTGGTCAACTCTTCTGATGTTTGCAGCAACATTCAACAATAGAAAACATCAAGATACTGATTTTGATGGACTCAAGCCCAGATATTTCACTTTATCTTAAAAAAATTCACTGCTTACAGGTCTGCTGAATCCCCGTCTGCTAAATCATTCAGCTCCAAAACTTAATGCGTCTATTCTTGACACTGCTTGTGAAAGCTTATAATTATTACTCTGCACAGAGCAACTCTCTGATAGACGGCATGTCTGCGGTTCATGGCTAAACCATAACATTTAGCTATGAACTGTTTGCATGTTCTCCTTGTGCGTGCGTGGGTCCTCTCAGGGTACTCTGGCTTCCTCTCACAGTCCAAAAACATGGTCTTCCTAAATTCTCCTAAGTTGTGAGAATGTGCATGCTTTATTTGTCTTATTTGTCTCTGTTTTGACCTGTCCTCGGTGTACACTGCCTCTCACCTGTGTGTGGTTTGTACAAAATTGGTACTGAATGTTTCAATTCAATTCAGATTTATTTGTAAGGACTTTCTTGAAATTGAAACGCTATATCTCAAGGGGTTATCCTCTAATTAAATGAAAATAAATAAATAACCCCAATGGAAAATCAAATCATTTTGAAACTCATATTAATTTATCTTTAAAGTGTTGCTGTAGATGCTGATAGCTGTAGGAAGAAAGGATCTCGCGTAGCAGTCCGTTTTACAGCAACTCTGACGAAGCATCTGACTGAAGAAATTATTGTTGCATAACAATCTCATGAAGACGATGCTTGGGATTGTCCATAATTGTATTGCCTTTGTGAAGAATCCTGCACAATAATCTTTTGATGTACCATAACAGAATCAACCTTCTTTATCAGGTTTTTTTTTGTGCCTTTTTCAGACCCTGGTTCTGATGCTGCTACCCCAACAGATGATTGGAGAAGAGATTGCACCATCTACAACAGACTTATAGAAGATATGCAGCATGTTGCAGTAAACCTTGAATAACCCAAGCTCCCCAAGAAGCATAGTCTGCTCTGTCTCTTGTAGATGGCTTCGCTGCAACTCGAGCCTTGTCTGTTGTCCAGGTTAACCCTGGGGTATTTATCCTCCTCCACCACTTATGTAACTCCTCCTATGATGGAAACTACTGTTTGACCTAATCTTGTTTCTCTTGAAATCTCAAAATATCTCCTTTGTTTTGTTCACATTCAAAGTAAGATGATTACTGTCTACACCATGCCACAAAGACGTCTACCATCAGCTTCTTGACATCTTTTTTTTGGTCATTTACTGAATGATAACTTGTGTAGGTCAAGAAACATTTCGATACATCTCATGCAGACAGCGGCATAAATAGTTCCTCAGTTAAACTGTTAGGTATTCAAGCTGATGGGACTATTTGACAATCTGGCAAAAAATTGATAAATGTACAGAAAGAGAAATTGAGACAAAGAAAGGGCAAAGAGACACCAGCATGCATATGCACAGGCACACAGATGGACAGGCAGTTTGAGCAGACTGACAGAATGACAGATGGAGCTTTTATTAGGAAATGCAAGCTTTAACAGACTATTCGACTGGCAGAGAGACCCACCAACAGGCACAAATTCTACTGGGATTCTCTAAATGGGCAGCAGAAAAGAACAGCTTTGACATTCTGATACAGAAATGGGGCTTAGATGCCTGGGGCCAGGTGAGGAGAGGACATTGTATCTCTGAAGACCATCGACACAGAGAAGGACTCAACTTTAAAGTGTATGCAGATGTGTGCATTTGCCCAGACACCTGTGTGTTTATGTGGGTGTGTGTGCCTGTGTTTACGTATCTGAGCATGTCTAACACTACTCTGGCCATTACTGGAGTACTGGATGAAAATAGAGAACATGCTGCCAAAACAAGGTGCTAAAAGTCTAAAAGTACAAATGCCAAAGGATTTGTACAGTCATGCATCGACAGCATGGACATAACATGTGCACAAATGCGTGTGAATGCACACAGATGGAGAGAAACACGTGGGACACAAGGACACAAAAAGGGCATCTGTTCCACTTTTAATGGTTTTATAGCAGAATTTTCTCAGTACATGTGGTGAATTATGACTAGAGAAACAACAAACCTTATTGTGATACTCTAAAAGTGCCACCCTGGCCTCTCAGAAGCCTTTTACAAGTGACAAATTGTATTCATTTTGTTGATCAAAGACACACAGGAGTGCACTATGAAATAAAAAGGTAAGCAATAAGAGGGGTTTGTGGAAGTACAATGTATTTTTTGAAGTTTTTGATTTGAAGAGCATAGTTTTGAGGTCTGCTGCTATTAAGTAAAAACATAAACATCCATTTGAAGACTTAATAGGGAGCAGAGGATGTACTGCTTTGTAGTGTGTGTGATTGTGTGCGTGTGTAGGCGTGTGCGGGCGTGTGTGTGTATACAACGTCCCCCACAGGCCCTTAAGTGGTGTGTATTTATAGAGCATGTGTCTCTCTCAAGCCCAAAGGCTGGTTATATGAGCCCCTTCTAATGGCTTGGAGCATAAGAAACATCTACAGTCATGTTCTCACAAAACAGACACCCAGTCATGTACACACTCCTGAGTGCACAATCATGAGTACCGGATCAGGCAGTTAGAAATGCGGTTGTCCTGTCTGGTTTTGTATGAACGCAGGCCTCATTGGGTACAAGTCTGACCCTTTTTGTGAGTAAAAAGCATGGAGACAGGATAAATCCATGCTTCAAAGTTGGGCAATAAATTAGTTGATTAATTTTTAACTTTGCTATAAGTGGCAACATTAAAGTTGTTTCAGATAGAAGGAAAGCCTGAAAACTACATCACCCTTTTAAAACTAGAATTTTCTGGGTATGACATCTTACAACCACTGACTTTCATGTATTGTATTGAGATCAATTTCCTCCTGCATGGCATCAAGTCCTTTACAGTCCAACATGTTTTCTTTGAGGGATATTCTGAATTTTACTAATTTTTAACCCATAAGCTTATCTGTCTGCTGACAAAAAGCATTTCCACAGCACCATGCTACTACCACCATATCTCAAACACAGGACAGAATGCTTCTCAGCAACTTGTTGGTTATAGTCACATAAAAATAGAAACAAACCCCAGAACATTATCCTCGACTTCTTTGTCAGCATCGGAGCAGAGTGATGATCTGTTGTCACAAGGGTCCACAAAGTTGCACAAAAACTTTGTAGAATTTCTGCCTGTTGATTGACCAAATGTGCATGTTGAAACCACTATAAACTACATTTCTTCTAGAATGATGTTTGCTTTATGGTACAGTTAAATTTAGCACACCCATCGGCTGCTCCAGGCGGCTCACCCTCGATGCAAAGCAGGTTGCTCTGGTGACTCCAGGCAGCAACTCTCTGACTTTGTAGGATGGACAATATGCGACAACAATAACAGGAATAGACTGTCAGAATCTCAGAATGCAGCTTGAACTATGTTTCCAGATGTTAGACTATGTTTTTATGCAAGTGTAAAGCTGCTAGATTAGAAGCTTCAACGTGAAAAAAGTCCAACTTTGAACACGACGCACATTATTCTGGTAGCTTTTGCCAAGGTTTGCAGTACTTCTTCGAGAAATTGGTTACACATTGTTTATGCAATTTAAACTATCTGACATTCTCCACCCAGTTTCTAATCTTTCATCTTAGAAAAATTTGTTTTGTCTCATGACTGTGGCTAGTCGACCTGAAACATGAAAAGCCATAACAAACCAAATAACAAATGTAAAAATCAACTAGCTGGTGCAACCTCTATTATAAGGTTTCCGCTTCATGGCTTGTGTCAAATTTTCAACTAAATAGGTTACAGATTTCTTTGAACAATGGGTTTCTTTTCATTTTTTTAAAGGTTAGATTTGTGTAGTAGATAAATAATAATTGTAAAGTCATTAGATGCTTGCACCTGATAACTTGATCTTTGCAACTTCTCAAGAGATGCCATTGGGATATTGTTTATATAACTTAACCAAACTTTAATCTTCTTTGCAACTTTATTCCTGGTCGGTCGGTGTATTCCTTAGTTTTTATGACACCATTTGTTCCTTATTGTTCTCAAACAAATTTCTGAAGGTTTCACAGAACAGCTGTATTTATATTGAGAATAAACTATACACAATCATTAATTTGGTGACATCAGAAAGGAATTAGCTGCACTATTTAATGGCACCAGAGAACATTCTTTTCTAATTTTCCGATACTCTTAAAACAAATCTTCACAACTGCATGCTACTTTAAATTTGTGCATGTCAAAAAGTCCTCATAAAATGAAGTTTCAGATGGCAACATAACAGAATGCAAAAGGTTTTGAAGGGGATGACGAAAATCTGTTGAGTTCAGATCAAAAAACAGTACTAGCATTTTGTTGCTCCTTTTTAGCCATCTCTCTGTAATCCATAGCCTGTACATAACAGGTCTTGTTGGTTTCTCTTGTCCTTTAGCTGAACTGGGGTTATTTACGGTAAATTAAAAAAGAAAAGGGCCATATGGCTTTGTTTGGGTCTGTACGGAAGCCACCCAGTGCATGTGCATTTGAGCTTTCAGTGCTGGCCAGGCAGCACTGAAACAGCAGCAATTTCACTGATGCTTTCACCATATGGTTTGACTGATAGCATTAGAGAACCTGCGCTGAACCTGCAAAAGAGGCAAGCGAGAGAAAGACAGGGGTAGTTTGGACTTGAGCTGGAGGGCAGGATTTGCAGTGCAGCCCCATTATAGCATGCTGGTACGCAAATCACTACACACACAAAGAGACTGTGTGTGTGTGCAAGTCTGAATGTCAACAAACCTAGTTTAAAAGCTACATAATGTCCACAAAATTGTACATGCATGCACATTAACAATCATGATCATCAGGGTGAATGCAAAGAAAGACTCGCAGGCTTGTGGGAAAGGTGTGCGTGGACATACAGGGGTGTGTGCGCACATATTTACACAGGTATAAGTGCAGCCTTATCCGGTATCCTTGTTTCAGCAATCTAGGTGATTTATGCCTTGAATACTGCAGTGTTTTGGGTGGGATCTCAGGGAATTCACTGCCATATGTCCCAATTTTCTTCACTCTCTTTCTCTCTACACACACACACACACACACACTAAACACACTATGCATATCTATAAACACACTATCCATACGTTTTTACACATGTATGGAATTCAACACATCCACACACCATAACTAAATGGGCAAGGTCAAAAGAAGACTCTATGTTGGCTTCAAAGTGTGAAGTAGATTGAACAAAGGGCATAATGCAGGCATTCTGAATTTTCCGTTCTAATTAGGTCATCTTTGGCCTCTGAGGTCAACAGACAAGTCGGAGGAAAAAGGTGAAAAAGGGCAAGTTGCAAGATGATTTATTGGCATTAAACTGACTGATGATAAACAGTCAGTTTTAAAGTATGGTTAATTTTTTGGAAATGATTTTATTATTATTATTATTATTGCTGCAGATGTGAATCACTCATGGGTGCCGATCACTGATACCGATCACACAAATTGGCTGTTAATTTTCTGGTTTACTTATTAATCATAAAAAAGATGCACTTTGAATTTATGCATGTCAAAAAGTTCTCATAAAATGAAAAGTTGCAGATGGTAACGTAACAGAATGAAAATAAGTTTCAAAGAAGATGAAGAAAATGTGTTGAGTTCAGACCAAATTGTTGATTAAAGATCTAATGCAGTACTTCTCAAATAGTGGGTGATGTGTCAGGGGGACAAAAGGCAGGAGGATTTATAGGTCTTAATTAGAGATGTGCCGATCGATGAGCCACCGATCATAATCGGCCAATTTCCGTGAAAAACTGCATTATCAGTGATCGTCGATCACTGTCCCTTGTTGCTGATCACACAAACTGGTCACCTGTATGTCACTTCTCAGCCTGCTTTTGCAGCTTATCTCCTCTTTCCCTTACACTGCACAATCACGTGGCAACAAATGCTAAGCAAAGTGGTGAGGAACTTTAACGCACTGAGAGTGAATGGGGAAGTTTGCGTGTTGCGATGGAAAAATACCTCAGGGGTGAAACACGTCAACAAACGAATCTAACATGACATTTACGAAACAAGCACTTGAGAGTGTGGCTATATCAAGGCTCACTGCAGGAAAAAAAACAAAACATCCAGAGTCATCAGACAGCAGGTAAAGCAGCGCACAAGTAAAGCACACAGTGCCCATGATGTCCGCAGATTGATTTATCTGATACAAAAGAACAAAATAATCCATGATAGGAGGTTCATAATTGCATCATTGTTTCCACAAACCTCTTTTGTACAAATGTTACTCATGATACAGGAAATATTCATTTCAAAAAGTGTTTGTGACTGTCGTGGTGTTTATCATCAAAAACCATAAATGAATGATAGGTGTAAAGTACATTAGCTTATAAAATATTTTAGGTTTCTGAGAATTTTTTTCTTACATTTTTAACAGTTATCTCGCATGGGTGACAGGTACAACACTGAAACAAAAGGTTCTGTACATCTGCAGCATTATTTAAGCTGTAAGTGAGTCATGAAACACACCGCTAGTGCAAAGCTGCGATGTTTTAACATAGAAGATTGAATTAATAATAAAATATCCTAGAAGCAGGACTTACATACTACTGTGCCTGTGTGAAGTCAGCCAAAAAGGAACTTCCCACTCATACAGTAAAGCAGTATTGTGTGTCAGAGATGGATTAGCACCCAAACTGGTGATTAATCTTGTTCCCCATACTAGAAGACATAACCTGATGGCAAAAGTCCTTGAGAGAAAGGTAGAGACAAAGAAATCTGACTTCCAACTCCATTACTGAAAGCTTAACAGTGATATTCTCGCTAAATTCTGAGAGCTTTTGTCTTCTGTATTTTGTCTTTTTCTACCCTCTGTTTTCCTCTTCTTTTCAGCTCCTGAACTCAAATAAAAAGAACTGACACACTCAGAGTGCAAGCTACAGCTGACAGTAAAGCATTTAGATAAAAGGCGGGTGACTGGGAGGGGGAAAAAAAACTGAAAGACTGAGCAAAAAACTAGAAGGGATTGAACTCAAAAGGAAAAGACACAAAGAACAGTTAGTGGAAGAAAGAAGGGGAAACTCACAATTAGTTCCCATCATCTAATGTATTGCAATCTTTCGCTCAGTTACTTTCGCTCCTCCCTGCTTCTGTCCCTTTCTTCTTCCCCTCTGAAGTCAGAAATCTCCAAGGAAGGCTGCTCAGAAGACTTGAATTATTTACCACCACCACCCTGGCTGCATCGCTTCGTCATTAATTTACCATATTTGCATGAGCAGTTGGACAGAGAGTTGCTGCAGCCACAGCAAGCACACTAGCAGCAAATCTTATTCATGAACATATATTAAATGATTACAATTCCCTGCAGAGTTAGGGCACTTGAAGTGAACCACTAATGAGCCCCAATCTGACCTATATATCTAAATTATAAATGTGCTCATAGTATCTGTTTTTGGTGTTGTAATGAATCTGCCTGGTTTGTTATGACACACCACTACACAGATAACTATCTCTTTTTCATTTATCTTACAAATAAATGAGACAACTTTCATTCAATTTTACCAAGCTATTATTAAGTTGGTTTTATTTCTTATCCAACAATCTAGAAAAATACTTCAAATACCGTAAAGGTTTTGAGAGGCCGTGCCTGATGTTCATTTGTTCATGTGCAGACGACGAAGGACCTGGTAATTGCTGTAAGAAGGAGAAAATGAAAAGGTATGCGTGTTTAAAAGTGAGGTTTCCAAAGCTTCACGTCTTACTTGCCCGCTAAATATTCAAGCTTGAATTACATTGATTTTGCATCACCAGCAAAGCACTCTGGAATTTATTAAGATGCTCACGTCAAATGCATACATTTATGATGAAAGGACGTATTAAAATCTTGATGGAAAGCCTTTAATAATACAATAGTGTAATTAAGCAATAATTTTCAAAGCCAGAAGGGTCCTGTGTGAAATGTCAAAAGACCTTAATTTATTAATCAATAACAGAGCGAATTTCATTGCAGAGTGCTAAAAAATCCATGACTTAGCCATGTATTCATGAAGGCAGACTGGGGAGACTGAGCCTGATTCTTAAAGAGATTTTAAAGAAATGCATCCTAAAGACAGGAAATGTCCTGTGGACATTTGGCAGGATTGGCCTGTTTCGTTTGACTGACACCACATTAAAAGTATCTTTACTTCTGATTTTCAAAATGTACACAATTGAAATCCCTTTCAAGAAGAAAGTATAGTGCTGCATTATTTATCTTATCACCTTAAAAGTACTACAGTGAATATTGGTCAGGTCAGTTCAGTCAACGTTCAATTGCGGAGAAACACACTCATTAGTAAGGTCATAGTGCTTGTATTTATGCAGAATTGTATAGTTCATACTGCCTTGCTAAAGTATTCCCACCCGAATGTGATAAACCATCCTAAAGTTGGGCATGCAGTTTATCAGTAAAAAAAGTTGATTGGGGAGTGAGTTTTACTTTAAAGTTTCTTTTTCACATGCAAACAGAACTTTCATTTTGTTTATAGTACCAGGTGCTACCTGTAATACTGATTTCAGACGCATTTTATATGAGGGTCTCGCAAAATAAACACGTTTCCACCACAGTTTATACAGCATACTGAAACGTTAAGCTGGTCTTACAAGTAATAACTGGGGGTAGTTGAAATTGCTCCCACTTCCCCAGTGGTAATTCTGACTACAGAGGGCATTACATTTTATTTTTCTGTAGAATTTCCCAGTTCCATCTACAAATGGAACTCACCATTTGCTTTTAACAACATGAAGGGCTACACAAACATTCACATCCATCTAGGCAGATGGAGAGCAAGAAAATCATTAAACAGAGGGGTCATCATAATTTTGGAACCTGTAGAGATCCACAACTCAGGTAAGAAATTCTGTTAAGACGAGAACTACTGGTTGTGCAGGTCCACAATCTGGCTTTAATAGCAGTGATGGAGAAAATAAAGAGTCACAAGCCAAGTACAGGTCACAGCTAAACTATAGAAGAATGTAGGCTGGTCAGATGCTTATGTAGATGCAAAACACTATTTATAGTGGAAGAAAAAGAAAATACTCATCAAATTAAACAAACTATGTTCACCACGAAACAAGGAATTGGCAGCATCATCCAGTGGAGCCACTTTTCATTAGCAGAATATTCCAGCTGGATGATGATAATCATACAGGTGAAAAGTTTAAACAAAGCATATTCGTGTTTTAGTATGACCTAGTCAAAGCCCTAAATCCATTTTAAAAAGCGTGACAAAACTTGAAAAAACTTTCAATCAATTTTCAATTCATACTGGTGGCTCAACAAAGTTCTGACTCATGGATGCTTACTAGAAATGCAAACTACACTTTTCAGACTTTTACTTGAAAATAATAAAACAAAAACATTATTTTTTTCTTCAAATTCACACGTGTGAACCATTTTGTTTGTTCTGCGACTTGAAACCCCAATAAAGACTGTAGTTGCTGCAATCTGAAATCAAGAAAGTTCCAGATCATCTCTGTATACTTCAATAATGTTTCTGGTTACCACAGTTCTCCTCCACAGTCCAAAAACATGCATCTACATATACCTCTTTATTTACTTTAGGTGTGTAAATAATTATTTGTATTTTTTCTGTGTTGGGTCTGTGACAAATTGTCCAAGTGTACTGTATACCCCTGACCAGTATCAGCTGCAGTGGGCTTCCAACCAGCATGTAGGTCTAAATGGGACAAAGCTGATTTAGAAAATAAATGTGTTGTATTTTAAAATGGCCTGAATTTTAAAGGCATAGTGCTTAAAATGCAGTGGATTTACCTCACTGTAATCTAAAGCAACAGCAATCTAGAAAATGTGATCTAAACTGTATATTTGGAATACACCCTTCATTGTATTCCTTATCAATAGCCTATCAGTGCTTCTCCATGTCCATAAAACAGTTTTTCTCTCTCTTCATGTGCCTGGTCTCATGATAGTTCTCTTTCATTTGCCACTGCTAATTAATTCATTGTATCACTGTCTAAAGTAGACATAATAAATTGCCAGAGAGAATTTACTGAAATACAACCCACTCAACTGCCTAAGGCTTTCCAAGACAGCAGTCAATACAGCTGAGTGAGTGTGTGTGTGTGTGTGTGTGTGTGTGTCACAGAGGTGAAAATCTACATTTATACCAGAAAATAACCGTTTTAACTGGTGATAAAATGCCAAATGCATTAATGTGGACAGCACATTTGTAAAAACAGGATATACTGCACAGATTAAAACAAATCTTAGAAAAAATAAAACTAAATCCATCCTGTCACATGAATATGATGTACAGTACACTGTACATGAGCTGCTTCTTGGTGTTTAAAATACAGTCTGCTTGCTGACTTATGTGTGTATATGTGTGGGCATAGATATCACAACAGCAGGTGGAGAGGTGTTGATCACTTATTTGGCATTTTGACAGTGATAAAGGACATTTGTTGCCCTTGGCAATACAGAAAAACACACAAATATACATGCATGCATCATTTTGGCAGTCAGAGCTTTCTAAAATACATTTATAAATCCAAAAAACATCTCTATTTGCCCATATCTCTGACATGATTCCAGGGCATGTGCAGTAATTTGACAGGAAGCAGCTGAAGTATGGACCGTTGATCCAACAGCAAAGTTTCAGCAGATTTAGATTTTATGAACCACAGCACTGCGTCTTTTCACATTAGCCCAATCTGAACACATCTTTTGTTTAACAGACATATCAACATGCACAAAGACACTTCGGCATGTTGCACCAGGCAGAGTTATTACATCCTGAGGCCAAAAAGCAATTAAACAGAAGAAGATGCCTCATAGATCACAATTTCAGCAGAAGAGGTACGGAGGAAGCTTAACAGCATCGACACTAGAGGTGGAAAATAAGATGGGTTTGTTAACATACTTGGTGTTACAATGAATAAAAAAAAAATTGTATATTCAAAGCATTGGATTACTTTTCAGCTGAGGGTAAGTTATGCCAATTTTATCCATCACTCCCATGCAGAGCCAGCCCAATGCATAAGCAAACTAAGCTGCTCTTTAGCAGGGACATGAGGGACATTTTACAAAGGCTTAAATTTTAACATAGATCACAAGTCTAAATGTTTACATTATTGAGAAGGAATACTAGTAAAATTGATTTGAAATTTTCAACATAGATAGGGTAGTCGCTATTGGTAAAAAATGTAACTTAATTTTACATAATAGCCACCCTCAACCTTTATGTAATTGTATTTTTCTTAAAAATGTTTTGAAATTTTGTTCAAATACTGTGATACCAAAATATGTTCACTCAAATTTAGTATATATATATATATATATATATATATATATATATATATATAAAGTTTGAAAGCATTGGCAGCAAGGCTGCAACAATCGGGTAGCATTACGATATTTTTTTTTCAGAATCTCAAAAATGTCAGAGCTTCTTTATCCATCAACTCAGCGAATTATAATACATTCAGCTCCAATTGTTTACAGTCCTGCAGAATTACTGGTTTTCTCCCTCTGAATATTGCAGCACCCATTCAGAAACCACAACGACTCCTCTCATCGTTAATGTTTTAGACATTGTGCATTCAAATGGTGAGCTTGGCAAGTTATAACAATTCAGGTCAAGAGTAAGGTCAAAAGGAATTAAGAAAATATGAATTTTACTTGTTTCTTACAAAAATGTTTTTAAACTATTAGGCTGACATTTGTGTATTTTAACTGAACAACAACATTACTTTACTGTGGCTCTATTGTTTAAATCTGAGAAGAAGCTTTTTTTCTTTGTCATTTGAAATTGCTTGCTGTCCAGCTAGCTTTCAATCATCATGGGAGATGAGTTGCATTCAATCAAATGCACAAATCCATAAAACAATCTGTACTTACCTTTAATTTTGTGTATTCTAAACTTCCACATGTTGAGTGTTCTTGAGTATATGAAATGCTATAATTATTCACTCATAATGTGGTAAGTACCGTTCATTAAATGTGATGTTTGATTAAACTTTATGGTAGCAAATGCAGTATAAGAGATTTATGTCATCCTTTCCTGTATTTCTTTGGACGTTTTTTACAGTCGGTGTGGTCCCTTATCCGACTCCCCTGCTAATTCTGATCCAAGATGAACCTTTATCCGATTGGATCTCTCTTGCTCCCAAGGGCAGGGTCTGGAAATAGGCTTATGCTCTGATTGGATCGTTAGCCCCTGAGGGAAGGTATGAGCGAGGTCAAAAAAGAAAACTGTGCTGTCTTTTGGCTGGGCCACACAGGGGGCCTTGCCTTCATAAACACACAGTCACACAGACAGCAAACACATCAAATCTTTGCAAAGATGATAGTGAAGTATGATGGCACCATAGAGGGCAAAGCAGAGACATAAGAATGGTGTAGTCTGGATAAGAGTAACCACTGGGGTTTCTGAAGATCTAGCTGCAGTTTTCTGGTGCTTGGAGTCTCTGGGTGAAGACATGGCATGATGAGGGTCTGGCTCCAATATATGATGTGTACTTAGTATCTAAAATATTGAAGGGTCTCTCTTTAATGTAATAAGAAAGTAAAGGCAAGGGGAAATATACACACACCACCAGTCACAAACTAGAAAGCTCTGACATAAAAGCACAAAAACAACCCATTACTTAATTGTCTTTCCACCTTATAGTCATTTTCATGTTTCACTAATAAATACTAATTTAAATGTATGATTTATAGGAGTTGGCAAGTTTACATTGTAAAAGAGCAAAGATTATTTTATTATTATTATTAGTCATTTATTTATACAGAAAATCTCTTGAGATTTGCGGTCTCATTTGAGACCTGCTAAATCTTATCTTCATGGTTTAATTGTTGTGTTACCACAGCTACAATCTGATGCTATGAGTTTAATTTTTGAGTTTAGCTTGTTCACAAATACATCTCAGCAAATAATAACCAATTATCACTAATTGCTTTTAAGCTTAGCCAATTAAACTTGGCTCTCTCTCCTAGATTCCGACAAATCTGTATTAAGATGCTGTGGTGGGGATGTTCTTAACAGGAAGAAGGGCTCCTACACCATATTCTGCGTATGGCCCCATATAACCTTGGGTGACTTAATTATAAATAAAAATAACACCTGTAATGGAGAATGAATCAATTTGCTGAAAAAAATCACCATCTTAGCAACGACAATTATTTCTGTTGATCTGGTGAACTAAATTTTCTTAGGGCAAAAGTATTTCTTGTTTAATAATGTCTGCACATTGGTCCAGTATGTTGATTTGCTGGTTATGGTAGCAAATGCAGTATAAGGAATACTCTGACTGCAAAAGTCCTTACTGACTGCTTGTTCGGTTTATTTACATCAACTTTATCAAGTTTCAAGAGTACACACAGAACCAAGTATGTGGCAGAAGACATACTGAGCTAGCATGTTTCAGACATAAATGGAGACCCCCCCACACATAATTATTTGTTTACAGAAATATGTGCGCTCACATCAGTCTTACTGCATGCTCAACACAAACCACTAAAAGCGCGGCTATACAGTATGTTGAATTATATTTTCAGGACATTTTGACCACCTGCAGGCTGAGCAAGTGGTGAAGCTTTTATTTTTGACATCAGCCATATTCCCTGGAAATTAGTCCTCATGGAGAGTTCATATAAAAGCCAGCATAAGTGAAGCTGCTCTGCAAGTACACCTTCCAAATCGTCCAGTTTGAGTGAAAGGTTTGTGCCAAAGTATATAACTTCAGAAGTGCATTACCAGACACTGCAGCACACGAAGCCAATTCAGAGTGTGAAAAATGGGAAAATGGCCTAACCCTATTTCAAATAAACAAGCAACGCTTAGCCTGGCTGGGGTGCAAGTAACACCAGGCACTCCCTCACCCATGCTTACAATACACTGGGGGAAACCCTGAACTAACTAAAAGGCTATCAAAGCAAAGATAAGCGGTTGGTTCATGTCAATGTAAATCCTTGTAGGATTTTACTCCTGTTTTGTCTGTTAGTCAGATGCTACTTCACCACTGTCATTTCATATTAAATATGTCTCTTATTTATCATTTTTAGAAACATGAAAGGTCTGTAATAACATACTGCCAGGTGGTTAAATTTTAATGTTGGAGGACAAATTTAAACCAGCTATGATCCTGCACATATTTATATACGTTTTCATTTCTATGCTCTTCTAGCAGGCATATGTGGGCATGTCTGCACAGTCAATAAAGATGTAATAGTTTGAAAGGCGATATGGAGCTATGGGTTGTTATAACAAGGTAAGCCATAATGATTAGAACTGTTAGAGAAGATGGGCAAACAGAAAAAATGTTTAAAAACCTGATGGATGAAAGCACCAGCATGAGAGGAAGGATAACAGAGATAAAGTCAATAAAATATGAAATAAAATGAAAAGACTATTGCAGGAGATAGGTTTATGAAATGTTCAAATTTACAATAGCTATAAAATCCACCATGATGAAGAAAAGGTATTATGTTTGAGAACAAACTTAAACAGAATTTGAAACCAAGACCTGAAAGAAGGGGGGGTGTCCTGCCCCAAGTGGAGGAGTTTAAGTATCTCGGGATCTTGTTCACGACTGGGGGAAGAAGGGAGCGGGAGATCGACAGGCAGATTGGCGCAGCGTCTGCTGTCAAGCGGGCGCTGTACCGGTCCGTCGTGGTGAAGAGAGAGCTGAGCCAAAAAGCGAAGCTCTCGATTTACCGGTCGATCTACGTTCCCACCCTCATCTATGGTCATGAGCTTTGGGTCATGACCGAAAGAACGAGATCGCGGATACAAGCGGCCGAAATGGGTTTTCTCCGTAGGGTGGCTGGGCTCTCCCTTAGAGATAGGGTGAGAAGCTCAGTCATCCGGGAGGGACTCAGAGTAGAGCCGCTGCTCCTTCACATCGAGAGGAGCCAGTTGAGGTGGCTTGGGCATCTGGTCAGGATGCCTCCTGGACGCCTCCCTGGTGAGGTGTTCCGGGCACGTCCCACCGGGAGGAGGCCCCGGGGAAGACCCAGGACACGCTGGAGAGACTATGTCTCTCGGCTGGCCTGGGAACGCCTCGGGATTCCCCCGGAAGAGCTGGAAGAAGTGGCCGGGGAGAGGGAAGTCTGGGCCTCCCTTCTGAAGCTGCTACCCCCGCGACCCGACCTCGGATAAGCGGAAGAAGATGGATGGATGGATGGATGGATGGACCTGAAAGAAAGCATATGTGACTAGGCATGACAAAACCAGGAGAATTCTACCCAGGGGCGTTTTGAGTTATTTACAGATCCTGAAAGTGTGTATTCCAAGCTTTCTAATGACGTCAAACACAGAGAAATAAAAAATATGTAGAAGATATGACCATTTGAATGTTGGAACCCTGTCCTGGCATATCACATATAATCTGACATGATAGATTTAATGCCTTAAGATCTTTTTAGGGGATCCTATTCACCTGACCGGTAAAATATGGGTGTCGAATTGTTGAAGCAGAGGACAGTTCATCCTGCAATAATTGGCTGCTTCACTGTCATTAAAAAGATCCACAACAGTCAACTGCTGATGCCTCAGAGATAATTAGAGGCTCTAACATTTTAGTATCCCAGCAGCTCATGGAGCACATTATGTAGAATATCAGAGCGCGCACACACACAGGGGGAAATTATGTTTAGACTTGGTTTGATTGAGGTTATAGATTTTGTTCAGAATCGGCTATCCTGCTGTTCTAAAATGTTTTAGATAATTACCTGGGAAATAATAAAGAGAATACATCTGGAAGAGGGAACAGAATTTCATTATATTTAAAATATTTAGTATCAGGTTAACAAACAGCTCAGTTAGAATCATGTGAAAAGTGTACACAATTAGGTAAGCTGAGTAGGAATGTTTGCAGTAGCTTCTTCAAATTATACAACTCTAAGCAACTTTACTGGCTCCAAAGGGGTTCTTACCATTTGATATTACAGTATAACTGCATATAATATTATAGCCTTTTTAAGGGGAATCATTTCTTTAACTTTCATTCCTTCATTAACAGACATCTCCCTTTTCACCTTTCTTGCTCAACATTACAAAACAATGTGACTTAACAATAAATGCACAAAAGATCAAAAAAATACACCTACACAAGACTCTGTGTGGTGTCCCTTTGCCCCTGTGTCCAACAGTCATTTCACTCATTTATGTACACTCAACACTGAAATGTATTTCTTATTTAAAAAATGTTCACCAAAACACAAATTATCTGCCAACCAAAAATATTCTGACCTGATCACTCAGAGGATATACCCAATCACTAGGGTCTGTTGGTGCATGCAGCCTATATCTCTGTTCGATGAATGAGCACTTGATGCTGCTGCAGAAGGTCCCAGGGTGTGATTTAAATATCTCAATAATGCATCTGAAGAGAAAAAGAGGAGTTTGAGTCTATAAATGAAAGTAAAAACATAAGAAATTTCCTATTTTCACTACACATGTAAAATACAAAGTGATTTTCTTCTGAGATTCAATGAAGAAGAGGTTCCGCAGCGTCCGGTGCAGGTCCACCAGGTTCCGAAACAGCTTTTTCCCACTTGCCATCAGACTGCTGAACTCTTAACTGGACTGCACTTAAAATCTGGTCTCCACTTTATACCTTGCACATGTACAGAGCTAAATAACTTCTATTTTACTGTCAGTCCTGCACTTTATATTTTATATTTAGATTTATATTCATATTTTATACTGTATTTTATTTTATTCTGGAGTAACCTCACAACATTGAAAGCTCAAAACATTGTCCTGAGCCGTATGCAACAAAATTTCGTTCTGTATACACCCTGTGCATGCAAAATGACAATAAAGTCAGTCTAAGTCTAAGTCTAAGTCTAAGAAATGCACTTCAATAGTATATGGGAAAGTTATAATGATGCTAAGTATAATGCGTGCTGTTATGAAATGAGCTCACACAGTTGACTTGTCTTGATTGCTTTAACCTGCTTAAAGATGCTGGGATCAGTGACAAGCAATGGTGCTGCATTGTTTGCAAGTTGTGTTGTATGAAGGCAATTTGTTCTGTTTCACGTTTTAAATGTTTTGGCACAGTTGTAACCTAATGCAAAAAAATGTGTAATTTTGATTTCTAGTGTTGCTTGGCTTGTGTGTTAACTATCATAAAAATGTGGAGTTTGAGCTGACAGCTGAAAGCAATAAAACAAACTTGCTAGGCTATGTACTGACTAGCTTCGCGTTTGACTGGCTAGCTAGCCTAGCTGCTACACTACACTGCTGAACACCTAAAGCTACAGGTAATTCCATCACATTAGTTTTACTTTACCTCTATTTCTGTCACGTTTTTTTCTCTTCTTTTATTTTATTTTCTTCCTTGGGCACCAGGCAACTTAGGACGCTTCGACATGATGCTTTCTGAAGATACGTATTTGCGTAAGAGCGCACAGCGGGAACGTCAGTGAGGAACAACATAGAGGTGAGAGGAAGGGGGCGCATGCGGTGTAGCAACCAGCGCCGTATCCCATATCGTCCATTGGCGCTGGCCGGAACAAGCCAACAAGTGGAGAAGGAGTGGGCGGAACTAAGCAAAGAGTCATTATTTTTAGAGTTATTTAATATTTTTGATGTGCAGTTAATTTAGTGCAGACATTTTCATATTAGGAAATCATATTATCACCTACTAGTTTAAAAAACATGGTGAAATTATTTTTTTTTCCCTCTTGCCTCTTTTTATGGTGCCCCCTAGAGTCCTGGTAGCCTTAGCTACACTGTAGCCACTGCACTGACAAAACAATTTGTATGCACTAGAAAATGACTTTTGATGCTTTTTTTTCTACGCTTCTACTAAAACTCTGTAAGAGCATGCAGATTAGAATTCCTCTAATTTTAACAGAGTTTCTTCTTATTTAGGGAGGCTGCAAATCTTGTCCCAGCAACCAAACAAGCAACTTTTCAAACAGATTCGCCCAGTCAGTTTGTTTACTTTGGGACTCTGTGTTCGCCTTAAAATGTCTGCAGTGGATGTGTCAAGTTGCCCTCAGGCTGGCTGCCAGCGTACCTACAGAAACTGTCTTCCTTTGCACAGAAATAAAAATAAATAACCATGCTGTCCACAGGAATTTATTGTTTTGCTGTGATGGATATCTCCCTTGGTATGCTCAGGTGACCTTCCTACTTAACCTTCTTTTTTGCTACTGTTTAGCATCCCAGTAAGAGAACTGCCCCGTGCTTAGCCGTGCATACCAGCAATATTAAGAACATGCAGGGAAAGGGGGAAAAAAACATGTGCACACACAGGCATGCGAAAGCAGACACAAACAAGTGAAGCCATGCATAACAAATGTGCGATGGCAGGTCAGATTTACTCTACAGGATTTGAGGAACTGAAAAAAGTGGCAAACAGTTAAGTGCACTAAAAAGGTGATGCCGCCCCCTGTAACAACTTTACAGTTCAAAAGACAAAATAAAGAACCACTGTGACTAAATATCACAGAAAGAGAATGTAAAAGTCCAAGAAAATTGAGATAAGACGGAAGAGATTGACATTTGAAATCCTGTATTTGAGAAATAAGTCAGACAAGCAGAAGGGAGACAAAATGAAACAGAGTGACACGGGTGAGGAGGGAGAGCATGCTATTTGCTAACTCCGAGAAACAAAAGTCCACTTTTCATCCTGATGACAGGTAATCGATGAAGAGAACAGGAGAAAATATGATAACATGACAGAACACAAAGAGAGCACATGCTGAGGTTGGACACGGAGGTAATAACGCACAAACATACTCAATCTACAGCACACACACAGATTTTAAAGGTCATCACTAAGTCTGCCTATACCCTCAAGACAGCTGGCAATCAATAGCTGAAAGAAGACAACAGAACAATAAGTAAGGAGGTTGTTTTTTTTAGATATATTATTATTATTACTTTGTTAGCTTAGAGACGAGAAAACTTGATTGTTGTTGTAGATGACCTTAAAATACCATTAGTGATCCAAACAACATTGGAGAACTTTTTAATACTCTTCTTCTTTGTGCAGCCATGAGTAGAATGTCAAATGGATATTTTGACAGCCTGTACTCTGCCTGATGATGCCGAATCTTCACAATTTTAAATATGTTACGTTGTGTTTTATCTGAGATGTTATGCATAGTCAAGATGCTCCTGGTGTGACTAGTGTGTGTAAATCTATTGTCACGTTAAGGCCTCTTCAATACAGTTAAATCCTATTTTATATTACTGCATCTTCTAGAATCATCAATTTTTGGGTGGATCCTGGAATGAAATAGGTCCAGGTGGTGTTAGTTTCATAAAACAGAAAATGAAAACTGAAACTAGGTTTATCACATGGCTGTTTAGGGTGGCTTTGGCTTACAAATTCACAAAAATAAACATAAAGTGCAATATATTAAAAAAAAAAATAAATGTTTCAGGTGCAAGTTATCAGACTAGGAAGAGGACAGAGAGAAGGGGAAAAGACATGTGGGAAAGGGACCCAGGATGGGAGTTGAACTCAAGAGGGCCACATCAAAGTCTGTAACCTCTGTATACACTGTCCACTCTAACCACAGCCTCATGCAATGCCCACAAACATATTTTAAATTTCAGATAAAACTAACCTGAGTAATTTAAAAAAAAAAACAACACACACACAATTTCTTTAACAATGTAAAGAAGCTATTCATTTCATTCTAGTTCTGTGTAAAAAGGTTGTTTCAATTTAAACCTAATAACCGATAATGTCACCTTTGGTTGCAAAATCTTCCATCAAGTGTGGCAATGACTCTTTTACACCGTAGAGGAATTTTGACCACTCTTCTTTGCATAATTATTTTAGTTTAGCTTTGTTGCCAGATTAATTGCAAGTATGAATGGCCTGTTTAAAATGTAACTAACCTCTCTCTGAAAGCTAAATCCCACACCTGGCAAATTTTGAAAAATTCCAGAAAAGTGAGAGGAGCTAAGAGACATGGTCACTTGTGGGGATGAGCAGAGGGGGTAATGTTTTAAAAGAGATGATCCAAAGCCGTTGGCAATACATTATTTCAAAAGGGAGGAACTTAAGGCTATTTTACTGTTTGCAGGAAAGAATCCATAGTGACACTAAAAATAACACACCACAGTACATAAAGCTGTTACAACTGGTGTGACACTAGAACATCTTTAAAACTTTAAGTGCTTTCATAATGTTTGAGGCAATGGTGTCCAAACTCTTTGCCAAAGGGGCCACATTTTTCAAGTTTAAAAAAGTTGTGGTCCAAAGTTATTTAAAGCCATAAAAACTTTAGTGTAACATTTTCACTTGAACCTGCGTAGCAATAAACTAAATACACAATACACATAAGTAATAAAAACTTGCCATATACACTGTGTTGTAGTTAACATTTTCTGTTTAAGTTTTAGTTTGTCTTTAATTATTATTTGTATTTAATTATTGATAAGACCTGTAGCTCCAAAGTGACAACACTGGCACGGCTTTCTTTAGACGGGCTCTTTATTAAATGCCGTGAAAACTATAGAAATAAAACACAAAGCTTTAGACATAGATACATTTACAGACAGACAGGTGACACATGCTTTAACAAAAGTTACTTCGTGGCCGCCTGCCACTTCAGAGGTCTTTAACAGATAAATATTTCGTCGTCCACTCTAAATTAAAATATTAAGTAATTAAAACACTATAATCAATAAATTTACAAAATATTACAAACATAACTACAAAATACCTTGACAGCTACAGGACATGAGGCTGCTACACGTAGCTGTGTTCCAGGCTTCTGCTCCCTCTCTGTTTATTTAAGACTCACAGCCTTTCACATATACATAAATCTCGCGATAACTTTCAACAAAAAAATATAGTTTTGACACGAAATAATAAACAATCATTTTACACAAATCTTAAAACGTGAACCAAACAACTTAAAATACATTACCCTAACTGTTAGAAATAAACATAAATTTTTTCATGACATAAATCATTTTAGTGACACTTACAAAACCAATGAAAATTCAGCCATAAATGTTTTTAAATCTTTTCTTACCACTTACTTTGGACAAATTTGTATCATTCCTGAATTGTGGTTGCAAATGCTACCTGGGCCACACTTTGAAAAACCCTAGTTTAGTGTTTGCTGTGTGCAAATCTTCATTTGATGTTCCACATGACATTGTCTTTGCATTCCATCCCTACTGCAAAAAAATAAATTACCTCTGGAGTGAATGCACACATTTTAGCAGAAGTGCGATGTAGGAGCAATGGGTGAAATAGAGCTCACCCTCTCGCTCTCTTATCACTGGTGTCAGGATGAGGGAGATCCAAGTGTCCAATGCACCTGTTGATGTGAGGTTCTATGCTGAAGAGGCACTCAAATCAAGTCTGGCAGAACCCAATAAAATGAGAGCTCTCATTTATTTTGAGTGACGCTTAATGAAAGTAAAATGGCTTTACACAAGTGCGTGTTTCTTTAAGAGAGGGCACCTGCAAGGGATCGTGTGCACCTAAGGATGATTCACAGTTTGTTGCTCAAATGCAAACATTCATTTTTCTGTTGAATTAATGAGATTTTGAGTTTGCTGAGTTTTAAAAAAAATTATTATTCAATGTGCTAATTTTGCAGGACTGAATAATCCCCTTCCATGATGCAAAATGGGCAAGCAGTATCGTGGGAAGCTTTGCAAGGACACTCCTCAAGTAAGCAGAAGAGAAATAATATTAGTATTTTGCTTATATTTTACACTGTGCAGCAAAGATAGTAAAGGTATCTCTGAGGAATTAAAGTCAGGCAAAGTCTTTCCTACCTCGGGGCATGTTGAAGTAGCTTGAACAGGTGCTCTTAAAACCTTGCGTGTTTAGAGAATAAATGTGAAGAGTGAGTGCAAGCATTGTCTAAACTAATTATATTCCCCCCCCCACACACACACACACGCACACACAGATGGCAATAAATGACTGTGTTTAACCCCTGTGTTTCCACAAACACACCCTCACCATCTTTGCAGAGCATAGGTGACACAAACCGTAGTGGCTCCAATCATCAAGCAGACAGTCACACAGTTGTTGTGTTATGTCGGCAGCACAAAGCAACACACACAGAAAGCAGGCTTTGTCAGAGACAGTCACGTCTCTGCGCTTGATAATCTATCTCCATTAGCCACAAGTGATAGCTTCTGATTAATAGGGGCAAACCAATAAACACTCCCAAGTACACAAACAAACGAAAATACTGATTTTAGCATGACACCACTATCAGCGATCATTATGATGTATCACTGCTGTGCAGACTGCCAACAAAAATACAGTTTTTGCAAATGAAATGGTAGTTACTCTTATTTATTTACTGTTGGTGAGTGAAAATGAGAAAAAAAAATAATAGTGCTTTCTTAAAGGGAGGTATTATGTAGGATACATTTTTTTTTAGCTTCTTATTGTGTTATAATATTATTCCCTCATCAAAAACAAACCTGGAGTGCTGCTTTGATTCTTTCATTCATGTTTGCGGAATCCTTAAACCTCCTGTGGCAGCCAGTCGAGGGAGTCTAAACGCTTGCTCTCACAAAGCGCTGCATAGTTCCACGAAGCTGCTGGAGACTGCAGCAGACATTTGGCTGCAGTCACCAGCCAAACTTCTGCCTCACAGAACACCCCTGTCCACACTCATCTCCATATGAGCTACTTCTCAGTCCAACGCTCCTAAGAATGGTTGTAAATGGCATCAGGGAAGACATTGTTATGATGTCATGCTGAAAGTGGAACGTCGGAAAGAGCAGGAGCTTCTTAAAGAAACAGAGGCCAATTTCAAGGCGTCAGATAACTTTTGACATTGCACACGGACGCTGTGTTTGGGCTAGACAGTGGCAGCAGAGCTGAATCTGACCCAAAAACATTTGCCAAAATATGAGAAATAGTACCCAAGCAAAAATGTGCTTGCTCTATTTCTATGCAGTAGAAAAATTGTTACATTTACACACTTTGTCCCAGTATGTGCAAGATATGTAATAGTGTAACATCTTAAATAATACGTCAGGTTTGGATGTGTTACAAAATGCCCTTCATCTCCAGATGTTTGGACCCTCATCAAAAGAGCTTTACTATACACTAGTGATCTTTTTTGATAGCTTGCTTTTTAGCAAAAACTGTCTGTCTGTCTGTCTGTCTGATTTTGCCAGCAGATCCTGCTGAATCTTCTATTATATAACCAGAAATGTATTTGAGTCAAGAGGTTGTTGAATTTATTTTTTCTTTTTGCTCTGAGAGCCAAGAGCACACATCGTCTCAACTCTCCCTGACACAGCCTCAAGACACGGCAATTTCATTTCTGCTTGTGTCCAGTTCAATTCAATCCAATCCATATTTGATCTCCCAGATGGCATGCAAGGACAGTCATGTGTACAGCATGTGTGAAGGCTGGTACGTAGGAAACTGGATGACATACACTCAAGCACACCTAAGCGAGACAACAGAGTATTATTTCCCCGGTGATTTTGAATGGCAGGGTTGAGTGGGAACATTGAACCAGATGCTCTTTAATCCTGTAATGAGAAAACCAGCCAACCACACATGCAGAATGCACACACACTTGTACTGAAGCAATAATCTGGTAGACACAATGCTGCTCTTTTAATCCTGATCCCTCTCTCACTCATAATGATGACACTAAGACTCCCTCTCCTCTGTTACAACTAATCATTTATCTGTTTATCTGACTACGCATAGTGAGAAACACAGATTGGCTTTGTGTAGCCGTCTGTTCCAATTTAATAGCATGGGAAGAGGCTGGTGAACAGAGAGAAAGACAGATGTGCTGAGAAACTGTTGTACACTGATTTCGGTTCCGTCATTTCCCTTGTGTTAAACAGACTGGCTTAAGTTTTGCAGCATACTTTTGGCAGTGAAAAAGTATTTGCCCCTTTATAGATTTCTGTTTTGTGGGGATTTTCAGTCATACTTAAAATGCTGGTGTAGTTAAACAAACCCAGGTAGCCCAATGTAAAAAAAACTATTACCCCTCAAAACAAAACTGGACCAAACTTGGTGGCAATGATCAATCCACATTATGTCACTGATCAATTTTGGCTCACTAGTCTTTACACAATTCTTAAACAATTCAAAACCAGACTTGCTGGTCTTCTTTGGATCATTATCCTGCTGCATGATCCAAGTGCATTCAAGCTTAAGGTTGCAAACAGATGGTCAGACATTCTGCTAGAAAGCAGGATTCATGGTTCCATGACAGGATGTCATCACAGTCCTGAAGCAATATCGCCATATCATTACACTTTCATCAACAGGTTTGACTCTTGGTATAATGCTCTTTTTCATAAATGTAATGTTTGTTTTATGCCAGATAATGTTTTATAAAACAGCGGCCTTTTGTATTTTACGATGTCCTGGGTTAGTTTGTGACCTCCTGGTTTAGTTATTAATATGCTCCAGAAGGTTTCTTGGTGGGCTGGTCACTGCTGGGAGGGTTCCCCTCTGTTCCATGGTTTCACATTTTCTGAATAATGGCATTTCTTGCGGTTCACTGAAGTCACAAAGCCTTGAAAATTTCTTCTTCTGGAATTTTATTGGATCAGGGCATTTTTAAGATCCTTTAGGCTAGTTCAGATGTATTCAATTAGAATTTTCCATTATGTTTCTTGATTCTATTGGTCTGATAGCAAGTAGGTCTGGTTGTAGCTAGTGATCGGCTTCTCAACAAAAGTTATTAATCAGATTTAGTAAGGGTGGTATGAATATGTTTTCCCCTTAGCAAATAAAATTAGAATTTAAAACCTGTTGTTTGTATTTATTCTTGTTATCTTTGTCCAATATTAGAACTTGAAGACCTGAAATATATGTTACAAAAAAAGCAACAATAAAAGAAACCTACTAGAAGCCAAATGCCTTTTCATAGCACTATATACATGAATGTCTCTGCAATATCAGATGCAAAAACTGCAACCTACCAAACAGATTCTGGTAACCAAGCAACTGATACGCTCCAAAATCTTTTAAAACCTTACATACTGCTGTCATTGTTTCAGAAAGTGTATGCACAGCAACACGAATGCAAAGACACACAAACCCAGACCCACAAATCCCTGTGTGGAAAGTGTGGTATACTTAGAATATAAACACTTCATTTCTAAGCTGCAGAAACTTTGAAACATATTCTCTCCCAGACATGCTGGCATCCAGAAATAGACGACAGCAAGAGCACATCATACGCTTTGTTTAGACCCAACGATTGAGATTGTACGGATGGAGAGCGCCTGCTCGTATGCTAAGTGAAGAGAGGTAACAGAAGAGAGGGACATGGGGAAAGGGAGGTAATCACAGTTCCACCCAAACAGATCTCTCTCGCTGTGGCACAGCTAGGCTAAAAATCAATAACGCTTCTCTTTTTCTCTTTTTCTGTCACCAGCACTGCTAAGAACAAACTTTAACACACATTCACACAAGTAGACAAATGCAGACAAGCATAGACATCAGACAAAGCACAAATCACTTAAACACGCTCATGCACCGATTCATGCTTTGGGGGCCTCCAAGTGCCACCACATAGATTCGATCAATACAAGTAATATCAGAGTTTATGCCATTTGATCGCATTTGATGTGTTCTATTTCAACCATGTTTTTCTTGGAAAAGGGAAAATGTACACCCACACTGATAAAAAAAAAAGCTGACACATACATACCGGTTAGCATGTGAACGGCTCTTGCACAGATGCCCACACAGATGCAGAGCAGTCAGAGGGGTGAACAGGAGTGAGTTGTAATGTGCTCATGCAAATCAACTTTATTTTACAAGCATGCTCAATTTTTAATCATTTTGAAAGTGTGAACCCAAACATGCAAGCAGAGGGTCTACAAGTAGGAGAGATGAAGGAATTTAGTTTTAGAGAGGCTCAGAGAAATCGGCTTGCCCAACTCTGACTGATGACTGTGCCAGTGGAAAGTTTAAAGTTTTTTTTCTCTAATCAATGAATGTACCATGCCACTTGCTTGAAAAATGTTTGTATTTCAGCCACAGCAATAGTGCTCATCATCTGCCATCAGAGGAGATGATGGCATTGACAATGGAGTGACAAGTCCCTTAAACTTTGGAGCCTCTACGTATGCAGCATTTTTGGAAAATTGCAGATGGTAATTTTGCAGAGCAATGGATTCAACACTTTAAAATGGCAAACTAAACTTTTGATGAACTGTGCGATCCTGTGAGACCTCTTGTGGAACCAGCTACACATATTCCAAAGAGATTAATGCCTACAAATAAGCATGTTGCTGCTGTATACAAACTGGCATGACTTGTGTCATGCCAAAAGGTGTTTTCATTGCAGTTTTGCAAAATACACAAATTTCAATATGGCTGAAAAGCCACCTAATCCTAAAGCAAAATAACTTTTCATCAAAAAAATGTAAGTTTCTTTGAAATTGCAGTGTTTCCATTAAGCACCTTTATTTTCATAATTCCAATTTCACAACTTTATGGTCAATAGAAAAGCAGCTTGTGATGACATATATGAATTCAACCCATTCTCACTCCCTACTTGTCATATATTGACGCAGGGAAAGGTGTGTCGGCGTCAAATGATGACGCGTGGGGTACTCCTTTCTCGTCAACATGTGACGCTGAAGGAACCTTCCCAAGTCGTCACATATTGACGTGAAGGGTACTCCCTTTGCGTCAATATGTGACGCATGGTCACATATTGACCATGCGTCAATATGCATGGTCCCAACTCGTCAATATATGACGAGTCGGGAGTGAGAATGTATTGGGTCTTTACGTACACTTTAGTAGCCCAGTAAAAATCATTTCTGCTTGCTAATAAAAAAAAATCCTATTTACACACGCTTTTTACAGCAGTTTGTTTGTAACTAATTCAGATTAGTGAGCTGCCTTGTTCCCACACACATTTTCAGCTATGCCAAGAAATTTTCTATGGGACTGAGATCAGGATTTTGTGAAGGTCACCTCCAAACATTTTCTAGAACTAACCTAGTGGTATGTTCACTTGAAAGATGATTTGTGCTTTAAGAAAAGCTTTATGCTATTTTGTGAAGTGCACCAGTCCTTCCTGCAGCAAAACATCCATTTATCCAAAAGGAAGGTCCTTGTTCCTTAGTTTACTGGCAGGCTGCAATATGTCTGCTTTGTTTCTTATGGATTAATGGCTTCTTCTGTTTTGCATTGTCTTTCAGCCCATGTTGGTACAAATCTTGTGTTCACTGTGGATAACACTGTCATACCTCCTGTAGCTAGCATCTTCATAAGGTCTTCTTCTCTTGTTTTGGTGTTGGTACACATTCTTCTCTGGGACATAGAACCATTGCCCTTTCTGAATGTTGTTCAGAATGTTGTCCAGACATTCTTTTGGTGCTTATACTTAAATATAATTGTTAGAATAGACGAAGTTAGGACTTTCAGGAATCCAAGGATGATCCAGTTCTCTTTTTGATATCACACAACAAAGCAGTATGATTCAGGTGTTGCCTTAAAACAAAGCCGCACGTTTCCTTTAACTCAGATGTTTAAATTTACCCATGAGAAGCTTACAAAGCAATAAGATCATCTTTAATTTGGAGACATGGTTTTCTTATTTCTGCTGTTTTATTTTTTAAGCCATTGAAAAACAGCACATTAGCCAGAGCATTAGCCAAACACCTCATTTAGATATATTGGTCAGTATGCTGTTTTTGAGATGTTTAATACTCCTACTTTAATGGAAAAACACCTGACTCTTCTGAATATGATGTATTATTGGTTTCTCACTAAGGAGCAGTTGATTTATGGTACTTTTTATTCTTAAAAGTTTACGGGTATCTCTCTGAATTCTAACACTGAGTATGTGTGGACTTGCATTTGTTTGGTCCAAAACTATAAGAAGATTTTGTCTTTCTGGAGTCTGATGACTTTATAAAGGCTGGATTGCAGCCTAAATGCTTTTGTTTTAGGTTAGGGTTTAATGTAACACACTTATAATTAGGCATTATGCTATTGTAATCAGAGTTAGCATAAAAAGATGAAGAATGACCAAAAACAGAATGTCTCTCCCTCACATACATGCACACATTTTGTTACAAATTTAACAACAATCTCACCTTGTGCAATACATGCATTTAGACCTATCTTAAAATAAATACCCAATGTATCTCTTGTGTGTGAGTGTGTGTCAGGATAATGGCTTGTTTGTTTTTTTGCCGTTTGACACCAGTCCGCCCTCTCCTATTGATTAGTGCTCCTGCCTCCCTCTTTAGATCTCCTCCCAGTTGGCTGGTTATGAAAACACTATTGTTGGAGAGACAACTACTTCACCTGAAAGCTCCAAATGCTCAGTGCTGTGACTTCACAGGTTGACATAAGGCTTTCACATCATCTGAAATCAGAACTGGATGCTAAACAACCAACTGTGCTTGAGAAGGGTTTTATTTTTTTGGTTGTTTTTTTCAAACACATTCCCATGTAAATTCCGACAGTCTCTCTAAGAGTTTTGATGTAAAGTTTGACGTATGTAGCCTGGTTGAGCAGATGATGTATTACAACCTGTCTCATGAGGCTAAAACTAAGTACCCCCAGTGCTTCCAATAAATCTATGGGAACCATTAGCTGGTGGCTTGGGATTCATCCTCATCACTTAGAAACACATACTTTACCGTGCTGCACAAAGTTACAAATGCTGCACCCTTCCACTGGGATCTATGCTACTCAAAACCCTGACTTTCAGCAATATATTGTGGGCTTACTTTATATTAAATAGGGGTAAGACAAACTCTTACAGTTATGACTCAGTTTTATATTGCTCAAACACAAGTGCAGGGCGTATCAGTGAAGTAGGTAATAAAAAAGTAATTCAAATCAAAACCAGAAGCTTAGATTTGTTTCAAGTGGAGCGATACCAATTTAAGTTTTCCCTATTTTAATTTTGATGATTATGGTGTGCTGCTGATTAAACACAAAAGTTCAACTTCTCGGAAAATTAGACTATTGTGTAAAGTGAATTAAAAATCAGATTTTTAATATAGAACTGTTATGTCATGGTCATGTCATGACCTAAATAAACATTGGAACCACTGCAGGCTTGATAGCTGTCTGGTAGACAGTCATTTACACAGAGGATGACACTCCACAATAGGTTTATGCTAAAGAAGCTGGTTGTTCTCAGAGTGCTGTAACCAGGTATTGGAGCAAAATTTATGCAAAGATTATGCAAAGCATTTGTGCTTGGGGCACACAAATGGCTAGCACATGGTCTAAGTGTGTGGTAGTTGTCCATATTAGAAAAACTAATAACTCCATTAAAGGGACTTTATGGAACTTTACTATAATGACATTCCCTCATCAAAAACATACCCGGGGTGTTGCTTTGATTCTTTCATGCACGTTTAAGAAACCCATGGAAGATTCAGGCTTTCATGACAGCCATTGTCTTGATCTGAAATATGACAGTCTGTGTGAAATGAATCTGTTTCTCATTTAATTTAAAATGCAATGTTTTCAATGATATTCCTGAGATATGACTATCTCATATCTCTACTTCCTAAAGTTTCTTATCTCTCTATTCTTTGCCTTTCTACATTCCCTTGACAAAAGATCATGTGTCCATCCATGACCTATTAAAAGGACAAGTCAGCAAACTTTTTTGCAGGCCTAATATTGAAGAATATTCATATTTTTTGTTCTTTGTCCTTCACTGAAGTGCACATTCACTTGCCATTTCTCCTGTCACCCGAACCTTTTTGTTCACCTCCAGGGTCTCATTTTTGTGAGTCATTAACATGTATTACTGTCTCATTTGCTTCCATCTTCATGCCAAACTCCTCGCTTTAACTTCTCTGTCGATCTATCACATTGCCAACACATCATCAAATACAAATCCAGTGAGAGATAAGATTGGAAGGTAAAAAATCAGTGCATTAATAAGCTTATTGTAAAAATAGAAATGGAATAGGGTGAGGAGTTTAGAGGGGACAATGACAGCCTTAATTAGAAAGGAAGCTAAAATGAACTGAGCTAAGGTCACTGATAATTGGATCCTGATAATATATTGATACCATGTTTTTGCTCTTCCCTGATGTAAGAGAGAACACTTATCCAGGTTGGCATTATGGCCACTGACAGGGAAGACAGCAGCACACCAAATGGCACCTGTTAGTAGTTGGGATGTATTAGACAGCAAGTAAACATTTTGCCATTGAAGTTCACGTGTCAAAAGCAGGAAAATGTGCAGACTTAAGGATATGATAAAGTTTGTCATACTGTGTGATGGCTAGATGGTTGGATCAGAGAATCTACAAAACTTCAGCTGTTGTTGCCAGTTTTAGGTAATATTATATGGTCTCTGACGTAGATCACAGAAACAGCGCTTCTCTTGCCATCTGAAAATTAAACAAATTTTTTAAATAACTTTTTAGATTTGAATTTGCTTTATTTTGTAGAGGCTGTGGTTCTGTTTTAATACACAATCAACAAGTAGAGTGTCATTTACAATTAGCTGTTTTGCTCCATTTATTAATTAGGTCTGCTTTGTTTTATCTACATTAAGTTATTGCAGATTAATATTAGATGTGATAGACTACGTACAACTGGTAGTTTCACTTTGCCAGAATGACAACGATTTACTCACTGGAAAGTCATATTGGGAAAGAAATGACCAATCTTGTCAACTCTTTTAAAATCATTTCAACAAATGCAGCTTGAGAAATTATGCAGTACACTACAGATAATCTGGATACATTGTCACTTTGCCAAAATCTGAAATTTAACCTTCATTTAAATGGAAATTGGTTCATTTGGCGATGTAAGTCTTGCTCACTCTATGATCTTGCAGGATCCCAATCAAGAAGGAAGCCACAGATCCACAATCAACATGTTCAAGCTTTACTTGAACATGCTGATTTCAGCAAATTTTGCTGAACAACATAAACAAGACAAATATATTTTTGAGAAGTTCTATGGTCAGATGAAAGAAATATAAAGGTAATATATAAGGTATTCAGTTACACGGACAAGAAGTATGTTAGCAGGAGACAAAGTGAGCTTTTGCAACTTAAGAACACCATTCCTTATAATTAAAGCCCAAAATTAAATGTTATATTTATTCCCATGATAAATGGTAATCTTCTGACCGCAACTGTTACTGAAAAATATTTAATTCTTTTTTAGACCTGGAAAACACAGAAATGTAGGAGAATTTCCAAAGAGTTTACATTATAAAAATAATCAAGGCTTTTTATTTGGGTCAAGTAAAAAGACTTTAATTTGTTAAAACAAAATATCTTAGGGGAGCTAAAACTTAAGTATTTTTTAAAATCCTTTTCAAAATGTATATCCAGTATCTCTTTTTCTCAGTCAGAGACTGCTTTTCAGAACCAAATGATAATATCCAGGTTGTTTTGGAAACATGATTGCGACATGTAGTACTCAGACTGTGACTCAGTGACTTCTAACAATTTATCTGGATTACAGTTCAAAGGTAAAGCCATAAAAAGAATGAATGAGCAGAGTAAAACCTGCTCCCATTCAAAAATGCATTTCTCAACAGACTATTTCTGTGTTGGATCAGACACACGGAGACACACTTTTACTTACACACACAAAGAAAGTAAAATATATATGAAACCTGAAGCAAACACAAACATCGACACCATCCGTAGAACACAGCTGCTGGACTGATCCCCTTCACCTCTGACAATAGCAGGTCAACTGCATCTTTATTTCAGAAATCAGCCCTATTAATAATTCATAAAATTCCATCAATATTTCAGTGATAAGCAGTCTTTATTTCTGTCCTGCCAGTAAGACTAAATCATTAATGACCCATGGAACTCTAAAAAAACAACACAGCAGAGAGTTGGTGTGCAAGTGTGTGTTAACGTTTCTTCATCCAGGCATGTGAGCTGCCGACACTGCAGGTCCCTCCTCCTCCTCATCAAACCTGCTTGACGCGTGTGCAGCTATCCTCAAATCACTTCTGCAACAGTGATCCAACACCTTGGATCACTGTTGGTCCAGTCCACTGATTAAAAAGAAATTAGCCTTTATTTTTAAACTGGATTATCAGTTGAGACTTGTCTGCACTCCCACAAAGGGAGGTGTCTAATTTTCACCATGAAATGGTTGTTACTGGGAGTAATTTACTGGAGATGCAAAGGTTTTCAAACTGTTGAGGCCCATAAATTATTTCAGATCTCATACATTGAAATTTCAGAAATTAGTTACCCCTGAACTTTTTCATATTTTGATACATCACAACGGTAAATTGTGATTTTGTGGAATATATTGAGTTTAAGTTCTTTGTTCTCATCTTTTCTCATAGACCCCAACAAATAAATGTGAAGTAGAAGAAAAATTGCACGATTTAAAAAAAAATTTCCCAATACAAATGTTCTCTGTGCTGTGCATTTATTTTAAGAGCCCCTTTTATGTAGAGACCCCTAAGTAAAATAGGGGTGTGGAAGATCATTATTGAGAGAAGTACCCAAGAAGGACCATGGCAACTCTGAATGACCTCCAGATATTAGCAGCTCTTCAGGTCATTCAAAAGAACAAAATGTTTATGGTTACATTCACACTGAGTGGCTCAATCTGACTTTTTTCCCATATTCAACCCATATTTGACGACAACACAAATACGTATAAATAAAAAATAAATCAATAAAATCAGTCCCAGGCATTTTTCATATGTGATCCTCAGTCACACATGTTGCCCTATCTGATGATTTTCCAAGTGACCTCAGTCTGAACAGTTATGTTGTATTTATTCCAACTTTTACATCATTGGTTGTGACACGTTTGCACTGGAGGAGGCGGGAAGTTGTGAGATCAAATGTAAACAGTGGGGGAAAACAAGCATGTTTAATATTTGATAACTGCTTGCTCCCTCCAATGTTTTGAGCTGCTAGTTTCAGCTAACTCTTTAATCACACTTTGTGCAACGCAACGCTTCTTACATGTAAGTGATGTTGATTAACAAGGAACTCACTACGTTGGTCTTCTTCAAAAGAAAAAAAGTTGCCACAGCCATATTTACAAATTTTACTGCCAAGAACCCTGATAGAGCTGGTCACAATTTTTCTTGGTATAAATTGTTCAGCTGTTTCATTATGAAGACATATATGCCATCATGTGTAACATCAGTATTTGTTTCCATAAACACAGCGTACTAAATGTGATGTCACATCTCCTTCTATGCATGCAGGTAACGCAACACAAGAAAGTTGAAAAATGTTCAACTTTTGGTGCTACCGCATCATGTGAAGTGGCAGAAAACTTTCACCTTTCGTTGTCATTCTTCGCTGTGCTTGTATCGAGACCATTATGGTAGGGTATCTGAAGCAAAAATAAATGTACTAGAACTACTCCCTTTTTGGATGTTTTGACTTCGTAGCTCTTTATCATATCTTATTTGCTTTATTTATGCCTTTATTACTTTACATTTTTGTTTACCCTGTAAAGAGCTGACACCAAAACTTCTCATAAGTAGCTAGAAACAAGTGCAGCCCAAGTGTCACCAGTGTTAATTGTACCATGGGTTGAGTACCATGTTAAGATGAAAGCATTGCTTATTCAAAGTGTAGAACTAAATCCAACAAGGAATGATCACTATTGTCTCATAACACAGCATTCTAGTTCCACTTACTAGCATTGTATATCTGGTGGTTGATAAAAGGTACAGAGCGACAGAAAAAGAAATAGAAGAAAACCTCAAGGAAGGATGGTTTTATTTTTTATGAGAGGTTTTGGACTGTGGACATGACACAGTGAGGCTTTTAAATGGCTTAATTCTATATGAAATTCACAACAAATTGCTTTCAGAGTTTTTTTTTAGTTTTACTGATGTTTTTGATATTTTTGCTTTTGTCTACAAACATACTGTAGGTGCAAAAAAAAAAAAAAAATTTTAAAACAGATATGTATTCTTGCCAGGGTGTTTTATTTTAAGCTAACATGTGTTTATGTAACTGGAAACAAGACATTTAAATGAGTCATGGATTATTTCTATGTGCATTCATCTGTTTCATTGCAGATGTAGTGGAGTTTAAAAATACATTAAGTCAATGGGTTCTACCAATGTCATTGACAAAATGTGATTTCTAAAGCTCAGGCAGCACTGAAAGATTTGTCAAGGAATCTCATTTTCATACATACGGTCACATACACATACAAGTACCAAAGTTATGGGTATTCTTTCCAGTGTCTCTCACATGTCTATCTTTTACATGTCAATGTCCTTTTGGTCAGTGGTGGATCTTAATCTCATGACAAATGTATCATACACTTTATCTGATTCCATAGTCTGTGCTGTTGTGTTACATTGTAGCTAAATTGTAGGTATGAGACAAGACATACAATTGATGTTCATAGATGTTCCGCATTCGCAGAACAGAAAAATCAAGTGACTTCTGATTGCAATTGGTTGCATTAGAGTTTATCTAAGCGGTATCAGAGTAAAGAGGGTTGAATGCAAAGTCACGTCCCTTTTCCATTTTACTTTTATTTTACAAGTATAAGCTACCCAGTGTTGGCCCATGAAATTTGATTGAAATCACCTCATCAAATTGTGTGGTTGTAAAATGACAAAACACAATAAAGTTGAAGTGCAATGAAAGCGCAATGAAAACTTCAATGCTCTGCTGGTGACTGTGGAGCATTAAAACAAACATAAACACATTTATTACCACTATCCAAACTGCTACAAAATTTAGATGTCAAAGAATTGTTCAGTTTCCACACTCTTGCTGACACAATTAACTCACTTCAAAACAAGATGTTGGGGAGGGGAAAAGGAAATTCTGCATATAAATTAAAGAAATGTAAATGGAAGTAAATGGGGCAGTGATTGCGGAGGCCACACCAGCGTCACTAACACGAGAGCTCGCAAAATTTCTTCACAGCTCCATGATTTCATTGTCATTAATATTCACTGACCAGAATGGATGAGCGTAATAGCTGGTAAAATGGCCCGACTGTCAGAGAGCAAATTACTTTCATTTCAACGCAGTGCCACCAAGCAGCGAAAGGCAATGACATGTAAATAGCACACAGAAAAAAAGAGAAAAGAAGAAAGAAAGGCACTTACACAGAAGTCATTGACATGTAAATACCAACAGAGAGGAGATGGAAGATGAAAGAGGGAGAGAGAGTCAGAGCGCCAGAAGCCTTTTTACTTTAGGAGTGCTGTAATTGTCTTCACTCTCATTCATTTTTTAAACATTTAGGTGGAGAACTTTGATTGATCGAATCGCGCATAAGGCATTATGTTTCGAACACGACCTACAAAGAATGAAAATGACACTCTTCTTCCACCTACTATCTCCACCCAAGTTCTGCTGCCACCCATATGAAACAGAGTTGTACACGAGTCACATAATATCTTTTCTTCGCACTGAAATGGCTTCCTCAACGCGTCAAGCGCCGTGCTCCGCTGGCTACAGCCGTTGCCACTGCATTCCCGTGCCTGTGTGCTGTATGAGTGATGACGGGGAGCAACTGGCTTCCGTTGGGATCTAATCAAATGTGAGGGTCCATGCGGGCTCGCGGCCTGATAGAGAGGCGCTTTAACAGAGCTGCTCAGGGGAGACTCATCCATCAACCTGCAACCAACCAAAGAGCACTGGGGCTACAGCTGGCAATGATGGAGAGCCAGCTGACTGACTGGATGGAGGCACGACAGTATGTATGGACGTGTGTCTGCACATGCGCCACAGACGCATCAGTGTGTGGGAGCAACAGATTATGATATAAGAGAAGATAACCACGTTATCCCATGCTTTACCGCTGAGCAGTAAAATGAGTTATGTTTGAAAGCCTTGCATTGGACAGGTTTAGTAATACAGATATCAGTCTGGGCCTCTTTGAAGACGGCAGTATGACAGAACAGAACATTACACCTTCCATATGCATAGATGTCGACTGCCATCCTTGTTTTTCAAAAGTTTACCATTAAAGAACTGAGTCACTAAGTCTCCACTGAAACTATTAGGCACACTCTACATGCCAACTAGTTGTTTTAGAAGACATGCCATGAAAATGGCCTTTTTCTATCTTACCATCTCAAACTCTGTTATGAAAATTTTGCTAAAATCCTCCTGGGACTTTCATTTCAGCTGTTCAGCCTTATATCAGATGAGACAAAGTTTGAGCTCTTCAGCAACAAACTGGTGGGTGGGTTTGTTGGGTAACATAAGACATGTATGTGGAAAGGAAACTCGCTGTTAAGAATTTTAGAGGATCTATGATGCTATGGACTTCTTTGCTTTGAGATATAAGCTTTAGGAAGATGAAGACTGCAGGGCACCAGATTTCAGAAAAGTCTACTAGCATCTGTCCATAAACTAAAAATGAGTGGCCAGTTGTTTTAGGTTTTTTTTTGACAGGATAATCATCCAAAGCAGATAATCAAATCAATACAGAGCATGTTCAATAGGCCAGTCATACCCAACTTGGGTTCTCACTTCTGCTTGTTTTATATGTTTCTCTCCATCAAAAGACCTGATTCAGATAGTTACCGCTAAGCAAAAGCCTGTTAATTAGGTATCAATTTAATTTAGGTGTGCTAAGCAAGGAAACACCTAAAACATGCGGGGCAATGTGCCTTTAGGACTATTGTTGGCAATCCTTATACTAGATTATAAATTAATCTACTTTAACTAGCACCTCTGTTCCCATACATAAATTCAGTACAAAAGCTGTAGGGGGAGCTGAAGAGATGAGAGCATAAGAGATTTAGAGCAGTGGTTCTCCAACTTTTATTACACTAACTACCATCTCAGGACTTACGAATCAGTTCCAAATATAACAATTGTTAACACTTTTGTGGTTAGGTTGGGCATTTATCTTTTCTTTGCAGTGCTGATTACCGATGTGGGACATCTGAGAACCTGGTAAGGTTTTTGGTTATCTCGGACGAACCCCCAATTCTTATTATCCGGCGCAAAGGCCACAACAACTAGAGAAACACCCTTTATATAAACATTTCTTAAGTATGTATTTATTTAAGGTTAAATTGAAGTTTCTAACAGGAGGCAAGGGCAGTAAAATTGGTGGTGCATTGTATCCATGAGTGGAAGATGTGGTTAAAGTGTTGTAATGTGCAATCAAAATAATCTACAAACCAAAAGGCAGCAGCCTTGTCCTTGCCCTCTGAAAGAGAGCAAAGACAAGTTCGTTGGCAGTAGGGGTTTAAATAACTGAAGTCCTAATACTTGCAGAACTAGTTTGTCTTTTATTATAGTTATATTATACTACTTTCTCCAGTACTTTGAGTCCTTTTCCTCCACTCATTAAAGCTTAAGTGTAAAGCCGTAGTGATAATGGTAGCATTACTGCTACCATTAGCAATAAAATCCTGGAAACAGCATCAAGACTGAAGTACAGCAGCATCATGCTGTGTGTACGCTTTACTCCAGGAATAACTGGTACACTTCACAAATTGATAGCTTAATAAGAAAATAACATGATTTGAGAGCATTGAATATCTTAAGACATCTAGCAGAAAGAAGTGATATTCAAAATATTTGAATGAAGCTCAAATGTCAGACGGTGAAATGTATTTTCCTTTTACACATCACACATAAATATCTGGATTTAGATGTAAATGTACTCAAATACGTATTTTGCTCCTGGTATACAGCATTCTTTTAAGGTTTCTTACACAGCAGGCAGTAAATGTGAGTGCCACTGTGTGATAAAACAAAAACAGATAGAAAACCAAGAAAAAAATGAAACAAAATGAAACTGATAAGGATCAAACATATTACAAAATTTAAATGGTATGAAGGTGTGTGGGTGATTTTCTAGGTGAGTGTGTTTATCAGTGCAGATCTGCCTACGAGGGCAGTACCTAATCACAGTGGAGGTTAGATTTTTATCTCAGCCCCGTCTTATCTCCAGAGTCCCCTCTCTTTCTTTATCTTTTTGTCTGACTGTGGGCCTCTCGGGCTGAGACCCGCTACCGGGGAAAGAATTCAGATAATATTAGAGAAACAATTGTTTAAACACACGAACACATATAGTACAGAATAACATGTTTTATTCTTGGTTTAAGTGAGGCAGTATGGAAAGTTCTGCAAAAGCAGGAGTAGGTGTTAAGATTTTCTTCAAGCATGTTAGGGAAAGCTGTGATTATTCTCTCTTTTTTCTTATTTATTGTTTATTCGGTCACATTACCTCTGCGCCTCGTCCCTGCAGCGACACAGCTATAATTCACTCCCCTAATTAAATATCTGGCTGCAAACTCAAAAGCCTGATTTTCTCCAATTGAATTTCCAATTCCTCACAGATACGCTGCATCAGCTTACGGATTCAGCCAGGCTCCGGGGTTGGAAGGATGCTTGGAGATGGAGGCTGGAGAGGCTGGAGATAGAAAGTGGGAAGATGTCGTGGGTGTATAGTAAAACAAAAACAACAACAACAAAAAAAAAAACTAAACAAAAAGAAAGAGATATCCAGAGAGGAACAGAAAGTAAATCAGAGAGCTGAATCACAGAGAAGCTTAAAAGATGTATCCAGGGCAACATTTGGCTGAGCGTCTCCTGCTGGGCGTTGTCCAGGCACTTAGAGATGGGTGACACATGCTGGCATCTGTTTGTTGTGTGTGGGGGTGAGCTTGCGTGTGGGTGTGTGTATGTGTGTGTGTGGGCGTGGGGGGGTGCGTGCGTGTGTGTGTGTGTGTGTGTGTGTAGGGCTGCGTGGTCACTGGAGTTTAGAGATTACAGCAAGAGGTGAGGCCAAACTGACAACAGTTGCTGACTTACAAACCACATGACATTGATTTATTTTTGATTCCAGCCTAATACCCTTCCCTAACCCCTTAGCGCTCAGACACACTTGTCCACACGCGTACAGTTATAAGTCAGCATGATTGATATAAAAGCTGTCATTCTCTCTGCCAGCCTGTCGGGCTTCTCTTATCTCCATGGAGACACAGTGACAGGGCTTCATCCATCCCAAACACCCCCGACACAAACACATACATACAAATGTGCACCAACACACGCATGCTAGTGCATAAAAAGTACACATTTCACCACATGCACAGATTTATTTATCTATACAGCCATATATGAGGCCCGCATGCACAAATATAGCACATGCTAATTATATTTTTCTGGCTGCAATTATTTATTACCTTCCTTCGTCGCCTTCTGGCTCAATTTTATCTTTGAAGCAGCCGAAGAGGGCCCGTTTCTCCACAAGAATCATTTAACTTTTATTTGAAATCTTCACTTGAAGGCCCTTTGATTTTGAAGGCTTCTCTTTGCCCAACGACGGACACATCTGTCATGCTGAGAGTGGGTCCAAAGAGTGTTTTACAGGAGGAGGGGAGCTTCAATTGGAGTTACAGCTGTTGACGCGCAGGAGCAGAATGGCAATAACAGGCACACTTCACATGTTGTGCCACACTTTTTCTCATGACAGCTACTGTAAGATCTTTGCACTTTTAGCATCTGAGTTGGAAGTTTAGTCAACAGGCTCTTCAGATATTTAGTCAAACCAGGGAAGCAGTTATTAGAGAAGTCAAGAAATAAATCAAATAAATAAATAAAAACTAAGTGCTACAACTCAATATTTTTTATGACATGCTACTACCCTCTAGTGGACATGAAAGCAGCCTGCAGGATTTGACTTGATTCTATTTTAAAATGTTGTACATGCACCAGAAGTCGTGCTTTCATTATCAGTACATGCTTCATCTTATTCAGAATAATGGATGAGTGTAAAGGGGGTGACATGTACTCCATGCTTGCTTACACGTCGTCCCTAATCAGCTCAAAATCACCATTCAACCTAACATCCACAGAAAGGGTGTTCTTATTAATGACAGTGAGTCTCATAATTGCATGATGACGTAACTATTACTATATTATACTATTGTAAATTTATATCTGCAAAATTCTACTGGAAGGGAACAAGGTATCAGAACACACTACATATCTAACGCACTGCCACACCTCTGTCCAGTGCTGTTAGTCATATGCAAGAAAACACTAAGTACTGTAATGCAAAAACATTTTAAATACGGATTTAATGATTATCCTGAATTTAGATGCCCATTTCTTTTAACAACTGAGACCACCAACACAAAAGGACCTACAGCTAATGATGATGCTAAAACCACCTTATTCATGGTAGACATGCTGCGTTAAGTGATGGACAGTCTTAAGTTTTCTACAACGTAAAGAATTTTGTGATGTGGCTCATAATCCTCAATCCTGGTTTCATCTGTCCAGAGCACCTTCTTCCACACGTTTTCTGCACTGCCAGAAAACAGACCCCAAATGGATCTTCTGTTGAATTTCTTTTAACAGTGGCTTTTTTTTTGTGCCATGCAAACCAAATCTCGTCTCGCTTGTTTTGACAGTTTCTCCCACCTGCATGAGCTGTGGGTCTCTGCAACTCCTCCATAGTGACCTGCACCTCCTGCCAGCTTCTCCGTGCACGAGGAGTGACTGTTCTTGTCAGCTGACAAGAACAGTCAAGTTTTGAAACTTTATTGTGTACATTAAAATTAAGAAACAATCTTTCAAATTAGTTTTGACAATAAATAGGCGAAAAGGAAAATGTTTCATCATGCATCTTTAAATATTAAAAGGACTTTTATAATATAAAAAGCTCTAATTTTATTTGAAAAATCATCTCAAAATATTTCCCTGTCATTTTTATTTTTTTTTGCTGTCATGCATTGTCAAGGTCAGTTCGGTGCTGAGAAAGCCTTTCTGTCCCGTCAAACCCGTTTGAAGAAATATTACACATTTCTGGCTGGATCTATAAGTAGAGCTCTTGGAATATACTGCGACAGAGACAGATAAGCACTGAAGGAAACCCATCACTCATTTAGGGCCATTTTGGTTAAGTCAACAATTTCAAATCTGGCCCACACCACACGGGCATTATAAAACACACAAACCCACACAAAAGCTTAAAGCCTGGCCTCCTGCAGGACTGCAGCAAGCCCTGTTGTCAAACTATTGGTAAATCCACGACTCAGATCTTTTGCTAGGAGTGGGGACTTTACTCGCCCCGTACGATGTGCGCCCACTTAGCTCTGCACAAAGTGTTTAATTGCTTTGGTCTGAGGAGGAAAAACAGATAATAGGCACTTAGAAGATGTGAGGAGGGGAATGAGGCCAAGAATGAATGAAGGATGTCATGAATGATGCCCTCTGTGCTTTCTGTGATATCACATTCCTCTTTAACAGTCCAGACCTTTAATCCCCGCCCTACCCCTTCCTGTCTCAGTTAACAGGAGTGTCTGAATTGGCCATCAGCAGCAACAAAAGAAAACAACTTCAAGAACGTAAATTAAACATACTGCAGATGCATTTGACATGCTGTGTGTGTGTGCAGGCGTGTGTGTGTGTGTGTATGAGGTCTACAGGGCCCTCCAGGCAGGGTGAATAATTAACAGGGCCAGTGAGTGAAGTAGGGTACCAGGCAGGGTGTTTTGTTACCCCCGCCTCACTCAGCACGAGCAAACAGCATTAGATAAGCCTATCTCTATCTGCCTGGCTTGTGTGCATGTGTGTGCGCAGTTGGGCCACTTTAGATGATTCAACCATTTGATACCTTCAAAAGCCTCCTGCAGCTCGGTAACAGTTCCCGACAGAAAGCCTAGACATCCCTTGTCAAACGAAGATGGGCTCCAGCAGCTGCAGCCACTGAACATCTTGTCACATCTCACAAAGTTAAATATTTTTGTTCCGTCAATATATTAAAGGAAACCAGCTTTTAGTCCAGAGAAGGAATATGTAGTTTCATGTAACTTGAACATTTCCAGCTTTTTCATGTTAAAATCACAATCTTTAAAGCATTTTATTGAGATTGTACGTGACAGACCAACACAAAGTAGTGCCTTACTGTGAATCAGAGCAGTAAAATGCTTGTTGGAATTCACATACATAACAGAATCCAGAGGAACCAATTGTCTTCAGGAGTCTGTAACAGTCCATCTGTGTGTATCTTTAACTCAGGTGTTCTTGGAAGACCTAGAGGTTTGTTAGAAAACATTAGTGAACAAGCAACATCATGAAAACCAAGGAATGCAGCAAACAGGTGAGGGACAGTTGAGAAATTCAAAGCAGTTTTAGGTTTTAAAACTGTGGGGATACTTTCTTCCAGCTTTGGACAAGGGACAAGAAAGGTGGTGAGACCTGATAGGAAGATGGATGGAGCTAAAATATAAGATAATCCTGAAAGAGAAGACTTAAGCCGGAGGAGGAGGTTTAATATTTTTGTAGGACAGCGAACATATTCAGACATCTAGAGGCACGCATTTTTGAAAATTAAGATTTACTGCATCCTAATTATCTGCTTCTCTGTTAATTTATCAGATAAAACAATCGATCAACTGTTGTAAGGCAGAGACAAAGTCTGTGAAGAAGAGAGCAACAACGAACTGAGAAAGGCTCGGTTTTAGCTTTCGTTATCAGTGAAGTTGCATTCGGTTAAAATATTCTTTCACATTCAGTTGTTTTCATTGAGTAAACAACATTTTTAGCCCTACATTTTCTTTTAAACCACATGTATTTTACTTGCAATGAAGCAATATTTGTGAATAATTTCTGCAGGTTTACTGTAAGTGAAGATAGCGCCACATTCCGACATTCCACACCCAAAGTTTGCATTCCATGTTTGCGAGATAGGAAAGAAGGTTTCCATCAGGTCTGCGAACAAAATATTTGACTTTTATTCAGCGTTAGTATTTTGTTCACATTCTATTTACAACATAAGACACGCATGGAAGGGGGGAAAAAAAGAGAAAAGATATAATTCCATAAAGAGGGTAAAACAAAATCTAAACAGCGTGAGAGACAAAGGAGAATTTTTACATCTGAGGTCCAATGAGAGAGGGTAGTATGTGCACCAACGGAGGCAGTATTCAAACTGATGACATACGAACTTCACAGAACTAGTGACATGAATCTAGACATTAAAGAAAAATATCAACGGCTTCTTTTACAGGTCGGGGCTACAATATTAATACTGCAAACATGACAAGGAAGAAATATCAAACATTTTCTAAACTTCAGACCCTGTTCATAGCCTGTGTAGCACCTACAACGCCACCTACTACCAGAGCCTGACTGCTGATATCATGACAGATGATTATTGAGAAAGTTGATTCAAGTATAAGAGTCTGTTGTTTTTCAGCAGGGCTTGGATGTGTGTTGCAAGTGTAAATGTAGCTCACAGAGAAAGAGAGAAACAGAAAGAGAGAGATCAAGTTTTTCCCCCCTTTAAGTTGGTTATTTTATGTTGTTCAAATGAACATTTTCTTTAGTTTAACACTTACAGCACCCTAAAAAAATCTATTGCCACCCCAGGTAAATTTGTGTAAGATGCTTAGAACAACTTCTGAACATTTGCTGCAGTTTTACAACTGTGGGTGTCGGAGAATTTTAATTTTTATTTCCCTTTTTGTCTTTTTCACTCTGCATAAAAGTTGGATCCTCATTTCAATACATATGTCACAATTCTATGTTTTTAAAATACTCTAATTATTGCTCTGATTGGGTATTTATAAGAACTTAGCTGATTAGCTATCATCTTGTAATCATCTTGTTTTTATTTATCTGGATTAGTGTAGCGTTAGGTTCCATTGTTTTTCCGGCTTTGAAGAGAAATTGGCTTCTGTGTCAGATTTGTTTGTTGCAGAAAAACAAAAAGTTTGGGGTTACAAACGGTTCTAAAGGAAGTAAATCAAATATAGAAATTAACCATATAGGAAATATTAGGGGTGCCAAAAATTGTTGGAGCTATAATTCAGTTAAGTGTTCCCACACCCCTGGCCCCCATTAGAATAAATGCTCTCAATCTAAAGGTTGGATTTTCAGAAAATGTTCAGAGTGACATTATCCTACTGAAACGAAAGAGAAATTTATTTCAGGGATCTTTTACTAAAAGCAAGGAGGGTGTCACAGATCCCAGCTTTTACCTGTGATTGAGGCTTATATGAGTCTGGGCAGAAAGCATATACTATACCGGATGCCAATGAGCAGAGGTTGCTGTTGCCCAAATATTCCCAGCTCTATGTATACTTTTAGCTTGTGTCACATTACAAGAAACTGTAAAAGAATCATTATTCTTTTACACTATGGCTTCTTTTGATCTTGTTTCACCCATCTGTTCCTAAAGAAGGCCAAGAAACAAGACAAAGGAAAAAAAAAAAGTAACAGAAGACAGCTTAAAAACACACAATTGTTTGCACATTCTAATTTCATAGAACAAAAACATCAACAAATCTCATTCCCATAATAAGATTAACGATGTATGATAAAACTCAGAAAAGATGGGGAAACATACAGTGCACTCAGCAATTATTGGCACTCCTGGTAAAGAGGTTTTTTTTTTTTAAAAGTTAGAAAATAATTGATCTTTTACTGTAAGTAGCATAATCAGACACATGAAAAGTTTACTGCTGACTAATGTTGGTAGCTCTTCTCTTACCAACCTTTTCCACTGCAGAGGGAAGATGAGTTTGGGTTAAATATGGTGCAACTAAAGCCCATTTTCTGACATAGGAATAGTTTCCCCCCCCCTTCCCCATTTGTTAGAGTGGCCACGAGAAATGGGTCCCTGCTTTACGTATACATTCTCCTAGAAAGTATGAAGTCATTCATTATTGTGAAGTTTACAAACACTGGTCAACTTCGATTGGGATGAGTAGCATGATTTGTGCTGCTTAATGCTTTTTTTCTCCTAAGTGACCTTGCTTGTCACAGTTTGAGTTTTTTCTCAAATTTTTAATACTGTCTGTGCTGATATTTTTAAGCTTGAATGAGTAGCCGTTTTCTTCTGCTTATTTTCTTACTCGCATAGATCAAAACACATTGGTCTTACTCAAATAACATGTTCTTTTCCATTTGGAAGAGTTTTGTGTACTGTGAAAAAGAAAATGGCATCTAGGTGATATAGTTGTTTCTCCAGGGAAACAAAAAGTTTTGGGTTACCTATGAATAGTTCTTATACATAGAAATTAAATGTAAAATAAACAAAAACACCATCAGGTATTGAAACAGGCCTCTGTGACTTCATACACATACTCTAAAGGGAAACGGGTAAATGATTGCTAAATAATTATACAAAAATCTTGAAGAATGACAAACATATATTGAGAAATTATGGTAAAGCGTAAGAATAATTTGTTCAACAGCTGCTTAAAAATATCTAGTAGAGGTGCCAATAATCTAGAGAGCCCTGTAGATTTTATATAAAGCCTTTCATTCAAGCATTGAAATTATAATAAGTTCTTTAAAGTCTGCTGGTTTGCACATGGACGGCAACAGCAATGTCTTCCAGGCTTATCAAAGTAAAACTGTGGGAAAAGTAATTTAAGGCTAGCAATTGTGATGAGTTGAAATTAGTACACATAATTTAAGAAACGACTAAATAATGGAGAAATGATGTACAAAGTCAAGTGTAGCCCTGAAAATGGCAATAGGGTAAGAAATCTTTACTGCAATAAATAGATTACGGAAGCAGAATGAAGAAACAGGACTACAGTAGCAACAATCATAAATGAGTAATGCTCTGACTCATCCTCCCCTGCATGGGACTGCGTGGCTCTGCTCACTTATACACAATCGGCTAATAGAATTAATGGGAAAAAAAAATAGCTGAAACTAATAAAATCACCTTTTCACACAGTGAGGTCAAGCAGAGTTTGGTAGACACTGAGCTCCTTTCATTCACAAGCTGGCACTACCATATGAAAAGGGAAAATTGTGTATGTTGACAAGGATGAGTCAGACACGTGCATTCAACAATGCAACTACATTACAAACCCAGAGCACATTTATGATTGCTCCTGTCAATGTTGCTTGTTTCACCAATACGAAGAGAGATGTGATCTCAGAATAAGGAGTGTCATACTGTCACATCTCTGACAGACAGATGAAATAAATTAAACAATAGGACAAGGTTAAAAAGGTGCATCATTAAAATGCATTCGAGCAGCAATAAATAGATTTTTCTTCTATTTACAGTTATCACCAGACACTTTAAAACAAAGGATCAATCCAAAGCTGTTTGATTTGTTGCTTTTGTTCCTAGGATGAAGGCTTGGTGGTCCTCCCTCTGCTGAGGAAGACAGCAGAAAACATGGAGTAGATGAGATGCTCGTATAGATGTGTCCTTCCTTTATTTCATCCGTAAAAACAACTTGCAGTGTCTCGCTGTAGCTGCTGTTATAGTTTTTTTTATCTGTTAATTCTGCCTCATAGCACAAACATTCATCTAAACACACACATACACACAGATTCGGAGCACCCGATGCCTTGCTGTCCCCACACAACGCAGTGTATCCTCCTACAGCCTTGTGCTTGCTCTGAGTAGCAGTTGCCTCGTTGACACAGACCTAAGAACAGCTTTTGCTCCACGCTTTTATCAAAGCAATGAACCAAACCTAGAACTGAGTCCTTAGGGCAACTTCTTCCTCACGTCGCCATTCAGAAACTAATTTATCTTCTTCTCGGTTTTCAAGGAACCATTGCGTTTGTGCTTCCCGTTGGCGATGATCTCAGAGTGACAGTGTCCATTGGTCATGCTGCCATCTACTCTTCTGCTGTGGTCACTGGCCTTGCCCCTGAGGCGACGTACCAACCTACGCAGTAAAAACACTATGAGAGCGCCGGCAGCTGCAACAGTAAAAAGTACGTCCACAAGGAAGTACTGGTAGGGGGACACTTCATACACAGCCGAGCGCAGGTGGTTAGCGCCATTGTGACGGAGAATGTAACCGATCCAGTACACAGCCCTGGTGACTGGGTGGCCTGGCTGATCTTTGTGAATGTGGGAGAGGAGACGAGCCTGCTGGCGGTACCTGGGAACAGGAGGACAGCAGAGTTGGGGGTTAACAAAAAACATGGGGACAACTCCTACTATGAAAAAAAGAGATGCAGAGAACACCATTCCACATTACAAAGCTGCGAGTTCCTTTGGCTTTCTTTAAACATTGGAGTTTGTTCTGCTAGCTATATGTAAGGGTATTCATAGAACTTTACGTAGGGTCTAAGTCTACCTACACCCAAAAGCTGAAAATGGCATACAGCAAAATAAATCTTGATTTATGAGACCATGAGAACACACATCAGAAACCAATTTCAACTATATAAATAACAGCTGCAACTCGTTTGCTATATCCGCCTCAGGTTCTGTCCCCTACACACCCATGTTCAACCATGGAAGGCGAATGCAAACTACTTCATGAATGTTGGTGCATTTAAATGAGTCAGCAAATCAATGTTATTTCATGGTCAACAATGGAAACCGCAGAGAAATGGGTAAAACACAATTTCACAAGGCAGAAGTTGATGTGAGTGAGGTGGAGAGTTGAAAAGCTATCATTTTTGGTAGCCACAGTAGTGGTGTGAAAATACAAGTTACAGACTGCCGCCAGCATTTTAGGAAGCAGAAGGTTCGCTCCACAACGGAGCGCTTACGGGTGTCAGTGTTATTAAAACGTGCCTTCTCTGCACTTTGGGCAGTGGCTACACCTGAGGCAGTAGCCACTGCCTCCTGAAGAGTGTATCAGCACCTCAGGCCTGAAATGTTTCAGGCCCAGGTTGTTGCATATGCCATATTTATAAATGAAACCCTAGATTTTATGAGAACAAAACCAATAGTTGTCTAATGGTTTCAGATTTTTATTGTATAATAACTTTTCTTCTCCTTCACAATTATTTTCTTTGTGTTGGTCTATCACATAAAATCAAAATAAATAAAAAGTTTAATACATTTCAAAGTATTGCATGAGGTGTTTATGAAGAAATGTACAAGTAAGGAGAACACATAACAGAGAAGACCTAAATCAGTCCAACCTGGGGTCGTTGATGACAGTGCTGAGGGAAGCATAGAGATCTTCCTCCGTCATGTCTTTCCAGTGCAGCATGATTCCCATCCCTTTGGCTGCCACACGAGTCATGGTGTCATAGTGGTCTCCAAAGAGAGGCACACCCACCACTGGCACCCCATGATACATGGCCTCATAGATACTGTTTAAGCCCCCGTGGCTCAGAAAGGCTTTAGTATGAGGTTGGCCTGAATGGTAGGAAGCATTGGTGTTGAAATCATTAGTAACTATTAACATGCTGTGTTTCCTGCAGTCCTGTTTTGATATAAATATGTACAGTTCTCAGGCCATGCAACAGATTGTTCATTTTAAGTAGAACATATCTTTTAAAAACATTATTTCAAAAGGTTCTCCATAAAATCTTGATTTTATCACATGCCTGTTTGAATACCTGGACACCTCTTTATAATAACAAAGCAAACCTAAGCATGTATTCCCTTTGTGCCAACATAGTTACTTACTCTGACCTTTGAAAAGGTCAAACATGGAAATGTGTAAATATTTGCTGCCTTTGTTCACACATCTTTAGAACACGGATAGCATTCACATTTAGATTTTACCACCAAAGCGGCTAATGAGTCTCTGAAACGTCTATCAGGTACAACCGGGCAAGTCCCTTTATCCAGCTATCTAGATATCCAGCTATAACTCTATTTTAACTATTACTTTATGTATTTATTTTTTTTACTAATGCACTCCTGGGGTTTTCCATAGTTCATAGAGATGTCAGCATGGCCAAGGCTGTCAAGCTCGTTTGACAAGAGTATTTTACAGCGTCTGTTTATTTGGACTTTGAATTCAGGTCAACTCTATGATGATATGTTCTTTTCAGGGACCATGCAACACAGTACACAAAACCAGGATAAACATAAATGGCATGCACTCACCCAATAGGTCATTTTGTGGCATCCAATCAACAAGCTTGGTGTTGTTGCCAAGGTTACTGGGTGCAACTCCAGAGAATCTAAAAGAAAAGAAAGAAAATCATAGTGAAAGGACCCGACACTGATGCAAGTAATTCAGAAGAGACATACTCGGACTTGGTTAATTTCCAGCCTGCAATATTTTTCAAATGTACCATGTCTGTGGCACATACAACACAATGGGAGTAACTGAAATTATTTGCATAATGCCAACTTTGTCAGCCATGTGAGATGCTAAGAGACAAATCAAGGTCCTAACAATACAAACTAAAAATTCATTTCCTTCTGTTTTTTTTTTTTAAATAAACCTCTGTTTCAGATTTGAAGCAGAGGTATTTATCCAAAATGTCTAGAAGGTAAATATTGTTGAAAGTACTCAGATTTGACATGCGTTTTTAAGGTTTCCGTGTACAGTCAAACAAGCAACCATTAAATTAATCCCCTTATTGTGCACAATATAATTAAACTGATTTATGTTCTGCAAGCTCTAACAAAACTTCTTAACAAGGTACATTTTAATTCAATGAAGTTCACAGTTGTTTTAACATCTTTTTATACATTCACACAGAGGCTCAATATACAAAGAGAGGAAAATATTAATACATTACTCACATCAGAAGCAAGTTCTAAAGTAATAACTCATGATGTCATATTGTTCGCATAACCACACGCCTCATGGACCAACCACTAACAAGCCTGTCAGCTCAGCTGCATATGTATCAGTTAATAGATGCTATGTACGTACAATAAAACAATGCCAGAACGATTTGTGGATATTGTCAGTGTCTCCTTAACTTATTTAATCAGTGAGTAAAGGACTCGGGTTAGATTTTTTGTTTTATATCAAGTCAAGTCAAATGTATTTGTATAGCACATTTTCAGCAACAATGCAGTTTAAAGTGCTTTGCATCATAAAAAACATACATTCATCAATGATGAAACAAGCAATAAATGTTACATTTTGTCAAATGTTTTTATATACATTTTCTTGATGGATTTTGATATCAATATTAAACATTTTGTAGCTACTTTTTTCCACCAAAAGCCACCAGGTGGTGCATGTGAGCAAGTAAATCCATGGTAAAATCAAATCCTATTTGATTAAATTAGCACAGTGTAAACTTTTAAATTATTAATGAGTGGATTTTATTATATGTACAGAAGTTCTTTCCTCCCTAAAAATATATCTATAGTTTTCCATGTGAAAAACGTATAAAGTTTGCATGCAGTGTTCACCACCATTTATTTTCTTTAGATAATGATAGGATAAGAAAAAAAATTCTGCCTATCCAAATACATTGTTCATAAAATAGTGTTTCACAAAGATTTAGTTAAAGAATTGGATGACTCCCAAGTTATGAAGGAACTGTGAATGGAATGCATCTCTTTAGTATTAGGGTTTAATATTAACTAGCACTGTAAATAGCAGCAGTCTTTTCAGCAATTTCCTAATACCTGTTGATAATAATCTGTCTGTCATTTTATATCTATGGTATCGCCAGTGAGGTGTGTGGGACATTTTGTCGTGCAGCTTGCGGGATGTATTGTAGAGCACGCACATGCTTTTGTTGGTCTAACAATCTATTTTTATTAACAATCTAAAGGCCAAATTTTCTAAAGATTTGCAAGTAAAAAAACAGACACAAATTTGATAGCATGAACAAACTTGGTCTACAAACAACACACAAACAGGACTCTCATCAATTTAGTGGCTTACAACCCAAAATTCAACTTACTAAACAGAAGACATTGCTCATCAAGTATTTGAAACATTTAAAGAATACAAAATAAAAATGATAAAATATAAATTAAAAATATCCTCCAGAAATTCCCGGCCATCCTATCAGATGCTGGATGTTTATGACTACGTAACATCCAGACAAACTATTAAAATAGTTTGTCTGGATCAGGAGGACTGATGTATAAAGTCTGGGTCATTGTAAACAAGAAAAACAATTATTCATATTGCAAACTGCACCTGGTAAAAATTTTTAAATAATGTCATAATCAATCTGTTTTTGTTTTTTTTCTATTTCAAAACAATTGCAAAAATAAAGTAATCATAATGTTTTCTACCATTTCTAAAACCTAAAACTAAAAAATGTAAAATCAAAAGTAATTAACTCTGCTGTACTTGACTATTATTTATATCTAAAGCTAAAATATAAGGTTGTTGTTTTATATGTAGCTTTTTTTGACCAGATAATGAGTAATATATTTTTTACTTTCTTTCAGCAAGCTACAGGTGAAGAATAATGGGTACTCAAGTAGCATGACGTCGACTAATGATCCTGCTATTCAAACTAAGTATTCCTGGTATTCTATGTATTCTAAATTGGCCAAACATCATAGTATGAAAAACACCAGCATACCATAATCCCTGAGCCAGAAAGGTTTACAGTATTTGAAGGTTGTCTGACAAATTGCTTAGAAAATAAAAGAAAGATCTTAGTCTGATGAGTCCATAAAACGTTGAGTCTTTTCTCTTTGGGGCAGTCAAAGCATTTCTGGGAAAATTAAAGTTTCTTCAGAGCATATAAATTATTTTCATCAATACAACTTTACAGGAGCTTTTAGCAATACACACAGGTGTTGTGCACTAGTAACAGTACCCACAGGTATCAACAGATCTTTGATCACATTGGAACTGATCATGATTGTAACCCTATCCCTCCATGATAGAGGGATATGGAATATAACAAAAAAATTTTTTTAGCTGAGCACTTTTTGTTATGTTTGCCACTATCAAATCAAATTGTTAATCAAAGTATGCCGCTCTTCTGAAAAATACCTGGAATGGTCACAATGTTTAAATAGTAAAAATAGACACATTTTATTAATGGGTGAATCTGAGAAAACAAAAGGTTGCAGAAGGTTGAACTGGCAAAGAGTGACTGAACTGCATGACCCAGACTCTTAACACTTGGCATTGTGTGAAAGCAAGCAGAGCAGATCGGTGGATGTGTAAGAGTGTGCGTGTAAAGCATTTCCGTTAATGATGCATATGCATGCTACAAAACAACCTCCATCTGTCCATCTCTGTCTGCTTCCCTCCCTGACTCAAAGTCTTTTATCCAGAGTCAACAAAGCCTTGTCTCATTGTCGTGCCAATCAAAGCCGGCATTCATGGAGGCATTTATCAATGAAACAATTCATTTGGTTTGATCCTCCTTTCAAACACATTGGTCCTCCATCTCTTACATCCTCTTGGTTTTAATAAACACTGAAAGCCTTTAAACAAAATCTTCTCTTTGTCTTCATTTATGCATCAGTTCATGGATTTAATTTTGATTGTATGTAAAACTAAAAAATTAAAATGTGATGCTGCCACACAAAAACTACCCTGCAGTTGAATAAGGCATATGTGACCATTATGTGGATGTGAGGCTTGGCTGTGTAAATATGGGAACATTTAGTAAATTGGAGCAATAAAAGGTGTCATGTTCCATGTGACTGGGATACTTCTCTCCTGTGGCACCATAAAAAAAACTGTCTCATCAGGGTCATGTTCACAACAAACAGTCAACTTCCTTGGGTGCTACGTAACTGACATCAGCTTCTCGTTATTTTATCACTGGAATCCTGTTTCCAAAATAACCCTAGTTTAGTTGACTAAATTATAGTAATCTAGAAAATTTTTTTTTAGCTCATTTAAACCTGATATTTACATTAAAAATAGAGAAAGACAGCATGCTGCATCTTAATTATGAGAACTACTGAGCTTGTTATACATATAAAAGAACAAAAATAATGGGTAGCACATCTAGTCTCAAGATTATTGATATCAGCTTCTTAAATCACAAGCCAAGCAACACTAACACGTTTAACATGTATTGTTTCTTTTATCTCCTGCACAGAAAAGGCATTCTCTTCCCTGTCGTCCTTCCTATCTTTGCAAAGTTAGGAATGTGGTTTGTCAACTTTGAACTTTGTCCTTTCACTGCTTCTTGTGTGTTTATTCATGATGTGTGAAGTCTAAACAAAGATTCACTCATTCAAAAAAAAAAAAAGACTAAGCAACAATGTGAGTGAAAAAAAAAGTGTGGGATTATTTTTCCTAATCATAGATACTTAGTTATTGTATGTTATATGCTGACCAAAAAACAAATGTAACATCAACAAAACTTAATCTTAATCTTGCTTATAATACAATTCATTATGGAACATTAAAGAAAAGGTGAAAGAAAACATAATGATCGATATAGGTTGTCCCTAAAATTGGAGCTGATAATGTTCGTGCTCACAAATATTCCTAAATAAAGGTCAGCAGAGCATTTCAGATGGGAAGGTCAGGAAGAATGATGTGTATTACTGTTGGATTTCTAGGGAGATGATATTATATTGAAGACCAGATTGGGATTGGGAAATGATGAATTTCCCAATCCTGTACAGGATCAGAACAACTCAGAAATCTGTGTCACTGTAGTCAATGACTAACGACCTTCTAAATATACAAAGATAAGAGTTAAGCATTAACATGTTCAGAGGTTAGAAAACACAGCCCCTCCATTTCTCTCTTTGCTCAAAAACTTTTATTTCTTCTTTTATATTGTACTTACACTAAAGGTCAGAATAGGTCTCATGCTTTTATTCCAATGGTTTACCTAAGGTATACCTTACTTTGCCTATGTAAGTTATACTTACCAAAGCACATTGGCAATTACTGTAGTTATCAGTCTTCATGTGTATTACTATACACCAGCAAAGAGGAAGTTTAGAAAATAAACTAATCCAGCATTTTATACTCTTGTGACCTGATGCAGTAATTAAAATGAAGTTTGTTTCTTTGTTATAAATTGAAGTCATTAGATTTTGCAGAGGCAAGTCTCAGTAAATGAGATCATTGCGCATGAGATGACTCCAGATATTACGCACATGTGGGTGGGTCCGGACTCTGACCTTAGCAAATAGCCCGGCACTGAGGAACAAAGCATTGCCTTTATTTTACAATGCTCCTGACAAGCTATATAGCTGATTACGGGGCTCCACGTCATGTGACATCAAGAATGATGAGTATAAAAAAAAAATCCTGTTCAAACATTATTCTGTGACAGATGATCGTGTGCATGTGAGCATTACCTCCAGATGACACGCTGTGGCAGACGGGCCAGAGCTCCTGCCAGTTTGTGAGCAATGTCCTGGGAGAGGTACTTGACTCCAGCGCCAAACGACACCACCACAAAGCCATGCTCTGCCGTGTCGTTCACCAGGGCCTGAAAATACTGAGGGGACAGAGACAGAATAGCCACAATAAGCTACACATTCAGAACAGCATGCTAATCTATAACCCAAACTTTGTTTCTTCATCTCTTCACAATCATCCAAAGAGCCGAAGCTGCAACAATGTTACAATTTACCATCTTCGGTTTGATTGATTGGATACTATTGATGACATTAAGGAAAAATGTTTCAAACTACCACAAGGAAAATTTCCGTACAGGGACAATAATAAAGTGATAGTAAAAATAAGGAGAGGATTTATTTCTCAGTTATGTTTTTCTAGATTTACAAATTCAGAAAAGTTATTTTATCAATAACTTTGTTGAAGAGCAAATGCGATGTTGGAATGCGTAAGTGTTTAGTCTCTAGTTGGTACCAACGACAGTAATATTTCTTTTGAGAATAAATTTAATATTTAAATTTTAGCTTAAAACCTTTACTCTGATCATCTCTATGTAATAAATTAAATACATTTTCTGATGCACCGTCTACGAAAGATCATGTTGTTTGTGAACGTTACACAAGTTTAGATTTTAAAAAAGGACTGCATAAAAGAGCTGCACAATATATCAAATTTAAAGTCCAGTTGCAAAAGAAGATCTATTATTTCAGTTGGTCAAATAATAGATTTGACCAACTGAATGGACTTTTAGGTGTATAGTGGTTAATAATTCAGTGTCACAGATCCTAAAGCTCATAGAGAGAATTGAGGAAATCGTAATGATGAAACAAAACAAGCAGATTTAAGAAACTGCACAATGAATGGGAAAATACGTAAAAATGTCAACTAACAAAGACATATCTCCAGTTATTCTGAAAATATGGAGAGCAATGAATGACAAAAAACTTATAATTTTTTTAAATAAAAATTGTTTTACTAGTGCTGTGTTTAGAACAGCAAAATATTCACAGGAAAAATGACAAGCTGTATTTCTTTGTCAAAAAAGACAAACAAATGTGTGTAATCTGTCTTTCTCGAAATGCTAAGCTTTTACTCAACTGACACCAGTTAACCAGCAAAATGTAGTTTTCTTTCTTTTTAGGTATTGTAAACATTTTTGTAGATATTTTCAAAACTGCTTCTTAGCACATTTGTGATATTTAAAAAAGAATTTATAAAAACATTTCTGTTCTGGATACATTTTTAAAACTTTACTTGTCAGATCTGGCATAAAGTTCCACCATTGTTTAACTATATATAGTATATAGTAAGAAGTAAAACCAAAGTAGAAAGCTTGTGGGACTTTAGATTTGTTATTGAATTTTAATTGAACTAGATTTCTTTGAGCAGTAAGCCCCATTGGGACATAAAGGCAGGGAACTACTTCTGTCCAGGTTGTGTTCGTGGAAGACAAAGACTGGTTCCTCGATCTCATCAGGGGACTTGTTCTCATTTCTGAGCACACCCGCTACTTGGAATCATGGTTGTCATATTACAGGATGTCGTTACACGATGAATTCTTTCTGAATAATAAGAGGAGGAGCTCAAAGAAAACTGAAGAGGTTCTCCATTTCGGCTCACGAGAATAGATATTTATTTGAATGATTTTTTTAGAACATTTTTAAGAAATTTTCTCAAGTAAAATATACATGGCAACCCACATTATTTAAAACCCTTTACAAATATGGAACCATTTTATTGCAGTAGTATAATCTCTTCATGACAAATCCAACCTTTTGATTTGAGACCGTTTATTCAGTGTTAAGAAATAGTTATTTTTCAGTAAATTCCCTGGTTCCCGTAACATAAAGGAACTCAAGAAATCCAAAAGAACATGCCAGATTAGAGAAAGATGGATGTGAATTGAGGGGGAAATGTCTATTGGTGTAAACCTGTCTACAGTCAGAGATATACTTTCAAGTCTTAAAACTACCAAAACAAAGACAACCAAGACTGAAGAACAACTTTTGTTTTTCTTCCCACCTCACCTAGTGAGCAGAATGTCAAGAGAGGTCGATACAAATATCTCTAGAGATTGCATAAAGAAAGCTACAGCAAAAAAAGATGAATTTATTTTAAGTTTTCCTTGTTCCTCTTGGTTGGGGTTTGCCAAGCATTCGGGAGGGCACCACAGGTAAATTGTTATGGGAGTTTGTATTGATGAGCAGTGGTTACAGACTAATTAAGGATGTTGAAGTCACAGGAGAACAGGACAATTAGAGGAAAGGGACTGTTGGTCCAGCTGCAGCAGCTCAGGTCGGCCCTGGCACGGAGCAACCTCATGGGCACACTGGGCCCAGTGTCCCTGCGGAACAGCCCTGCCATCCCTACAACACAGCCTTAGTGACCTCTTAAAAAGAGTCCCACTGTCCCCAGAGTTCTCCTCAGAACAATGAGCGCGTTCTCCGTCCACTTCCATTATAACTCCCTCCACACAGTACGGCACAATGCTCCCTATTCGCCTCGAGTGGCATTCCTAAAACCCCCAGCAGCAGATACCGACGGCCTGCGCTCTCAATGCCCAAACGTTGAACTAACTCCCGTCACCGCCCGCCTCTGCTCCCCATAGCTGCCATTATCATCCGTTTAAGATTTACCATATGCATTCAGCTCTAGCCCGTCCTAACCCCCACTTCGGCCATGAAGCCTCAGTCTGTTGCAGGATGTGATAAGCTATACATAGTGATAAAAAACAATGAGAAGAAATATACTCAACGTTTTGAAAGAAAAGCTAAAAGGACTACCTAAAAAAATTAACAGGGATAAGTTACTAATGGTGTGAAACTCAGTGTTATATAACAAAAACCTAAAAATATCATACTTGAATGCTAGACAACTTTAGGAACATAAAGAAACAAATTAGCTTGTTTTGTGAAACAACAAGAACAGGTTCTTGCCTCTGCCCTTACTGTAAATATATTTTGTAACTTAAAACCAGCAGGGACTGATGATACTAAAGAAATATCAGTAAGAAAAAAAAATCAATGTGAGAAGGAAAAAAAGTATTTTCCAAAGTACTACTTCAAAACATTGAACCTTTCCTTAATCAATGAGGGAGCAAGAAACAAATTTTGCATGTGAGGCAACACATTTCCAAAATGGCGTAGTTACACTCAAGTCTTCATGCAGCACTATATTTCAGTGCCATGGTTACAAGCACTTAGCTCTGGATATTTATGGCACTGCCTGTAAGAAGTGTGCATTTCTACAACTTCTGTTGCAGTATGTAGTTCCTCTACAGGCCAGTATGAGATTCTCACAGGATAATATTCTTGTAAAGAAATACCAAAGTATTACTGTATTTAGAGCAATGTTAAAATTAATTTTGTACATTGATCTTTTCACTTTTATGTAAAAGCCAGAAAGTCACAGATATTCCTTCTGCAGATAGTTTCAGGCTTCAGCATTGAGATAATTATTAGAAGGTTTTTTTTTCCTGAGTCAGAGAGATCCAGCTGGAACTGGGAGAGGTGAAAAAAGCCCAATCTGTGGAGGAAGCAACTCTGCTGTTACTTAAGCAAAAGCAAAGTTGCTTCCTCTGCAGAGTCAGAATGGATGGATTTATTAAGCTTAACTCATTAAGTTGATCTAAAACATTTCTGTGGATATTTACAAAAACAAGATTTTCTTCTCTTACAGAGCAAATTAATAAACCCCAACAAGATCAAATGTGGAAATCCTAAAAAGTACAAATGTGTACTTTTAAAAACTTCTTACTTTTTCATCTCCCTTCGACAAGCTTGACTTTCTTGAGGCCAACAAATAACTGAGGTTTTTCGTTGGCCTCGTATCACTGGATGTGTACTAGATGGAAAATCTAACGAGTCTCGTTTTGTTGAATATAGTGAATTAATTTATACCAAAACAATGACACTATTTTGGACAGTGTGTGCTTCAAAACTGAATGAGGAACTTGGAAATTGAAGAGTGGAACACATCACCGGAGCTAAACAGGAACTTTACATAAAGTGATCATATTTATGAGGCAGAATGAGTCTCTGTGAGCAATCTGTCAGAGGATGCATAATCAGTTTCCAAGTCTAATTTTTTTTATAACTAACAAAATGCGGTTATGATTTATTTGAGCAAATTAGCACATTTTCTTAGTCATTACTCAGGCTGCTAACAATAAAAACAGACAAGTAAAAAGATTATACTAATTTGTTTAACATACAAAAACCCATCCAAGGACAGGTAACGGTATGATCCATATTATTTTAATATGAAATTATTTACAATCTATATTACTGTTCTTGTAAAGGTGCCTGTTTCTGGACTGAACTAAGTCCCCAATTTATCAGGATCATAAAAATGCCTCTGCTTAATATTAATATCAGTTGGCCAATAATCAGGGTTCAGTTAAATTGACTGCACTCTGGTTAAAATAGACATACTACAGACATTAATTATACCAACTCTACTTTCAAAAGACATTAATAACAGTAATTGGTGTTGCCCTTTAGCTTGCAGCCCATAAGTTCTCAGGCAGCCGGCTGTCTTCAATGTAACCAGAATGGGCTGGTGGTGCTCTGAAACAAGTAGAGTGGCGCAAGTGTGGAGCAGCTTTGCTCCAAACTCTACTCACTGCAGAACCGTCTCTGGCATTTTAATGAAGGAACTTTGAACTGTAACAATGGCATGATGAAAAATTCAAATGGTTTAGAAACTGTAGCTTTTTCAAATCAGTAACTTTTTAGCGCATGTTTTGTATGCTGCTGTAAAAAGTATTTCACCCTTTGCAGATTAGGATCAAGCACAATTTAATATCAGATTAAGGTTAATATTAGAAACTGTATAAAGTTGATTTCAAATTATAATTTCATCTCATAAAAGAAAAGAGCAATCAACACCAATCTGGCTGTATGTGATAATATAACTGCTCTGCTTGTTAAATTATTAATTAGTGTTTCTTTTTCTTCTGGACAGCTGAGCTTAATTTCTGAATATTCCCTGACCTGTAGTACTACGAAAAGTGTTTAATAGAATCTGAGTGACAGACATGAAGTAGGCTAAAAGTTTTCAAAAAGCAGAACATAATGTCCTGATCAACAGAAACTCAATTAATAATTAGAAACAAACTCATTAACATCCATTATTCTGAAAATGGTTTGAAGAAGCTGAAGGGATCTATGGTGCTTTTGGACTCCAGCAAAACACACTGAGGGCAATCATCCTGAAATCAAGGAATCATAAAACAGTGATGAACCTTCCCAGAAGCGGCCAGTCTACTAAACTTATTCCAAGATCTCATCAACAACTCATCCAGAATTACACAAAAGAACCCAGAATGACATTTATAGTTTCAGATGTCACTTGCCTCAGTTAAGAGAAATGTGAACGATTCAACAGTAATCAAGAATAAGAGAGCTCTGCAAACAACAGTGGGACAAATTTCCCCCATAAAAAGGCATGATGGCACCAAATATGGCAAAACCAGTTTCTAGACTAAGGAGGCAATTATATTTTCACATAGGACCAGTTTGGTATGGATAGCCTTTATCCTTAATAAATGAAATCATCATCTTAAAGCTACACTTTGGAGATTTTTGTTTGTCATTATTATTTGTTTAATGATCTGTAAAATGTGTGTCGAAAAAGCAAAATTGAGGAAATCTACAAGGGGAAACAGATTTTCCACACCATAAGAATGCATCTTTGTACTGACCTGTGGTAGTGGGCTGGGGGGTTTTGTGAGGATGCCTCCTATATAGACGACATGGGGGAGGGTGGGCCTTGGGAACTCCAGAGCCATATCAGTGCACAGCATCCACAGCCTACTCCCCTGCACCAAGTCAGCCATGGCTGCGTAAGGCTTTACTCCATGCTTCTTCATAATCCGGTCATATTTTGGTAACACAATGTAATGGACTCCAAATCGCTGTGCCAGGTAGACGCCCGTGTTGGCAATTCTCTGCATTAAGGACATGCGGTCTGTCAGCAGTGAGTTGAATTCTGGCACGTACGACAACGGAGCCGGGGCTCCGACTTCTGCAGGGTACCACAAGCCTGTGCTGAAAACAGCATATCGCACGCTCAAGATATGAGCAATAACGAAACCGCACATTTCATTGGGGTCCACTAGCAGCAGGTCGAACTTGGCCTCCTTCAGGCGGTTCATTACTTCACCATTGCCAACAACAGCATCACAATTCTGAGAGTAGTGGTCAAGGATGTCAAACAGTTCGAGAAATGTCAAGCGGCCGGAGAAGATGTTGCTGACTTTGGTCTGGAGAAAGTTGTCAGCTGTTGTGCTGTTAAAGATCCCTGGATAGCGCTGCAGATGATAGTGAGGAGAGGGTGGGACCTCCCGGCCCTCTGAAACTAGAAAATGTGTTTCGTGGCCCTCTTGGTGTAGCGCCGTCGCCAGCGTTTTGAAGATGTAGAGGTGCGATTCAAACATAATGGGTGGGACCACGATGATTTTAGCGGCCCGTGTTGCACTGGGACTCCAGGTGAGGAAGCTGATAATGAGCAGCAGAGACGATAGCAACAACATGGCTATAAAAAATGATAAGAAAAAAGTAGATTATATGTTTGCAATGTTGAACATAAAAATGGCAGAAAAAGAAATACTTAAAAAATAATGTCCTACATAAAATTTCTAGTCTTTTTAAAAGGAGAAAAGAACAGAAATTATGTACAACACTATGTAATTTATCTTACATTTTAATTTAGAAAATACAAAAAATGCGGTAATTACAAACAATAGAACAATGCTCATCATAAATAAACAAAATTAGTATTTCCTTGAAAAAGACATAATTTCAATAAAGTTATCCATGTTGGTGAAGTTGGCTCTAAAGGAGCTAAGTCACACTGAGTTTTCATGAGAACTACCTGGCAAACTCTGATACAGAACCTATTAACTCTCTCCGAGCAGGAATTATTTATTTATTTCAGGATTTATGCATCCATTTTATTGTTTATTCATGTCATAATGGTGTTTGATTTGGGAGACTTATTTTCTAAAGGTATTTTACATATTTCATGGACTTTTGTTTCTTAACTGTTTTTATTTCAGGCTCTTTTAAGCTCACATTCCTATATTCAGGGGGATATTCTATTTGGAGTGAGTCTGGTGGTGCAAAACGTCACCAAGTGAATTCATATCTGATTCAAACAATTAGTCCCTGCAACCTTAACAGCCAGTCATAGCACAGTGTTCCCCTCCCCTAAGCCCGGTTTGTCCAGCGCCATATCATGAATCAGTTGGGTTCATGTAACCAGTAACAAAAATTGCTTAACAGGTAACATGACAACGACAATGGCAACATGAGAACTTGAAGCTGACATGCTGGTTTGCTAATGAAACTGAGCGACATCATTTAACATCTGATTTTTATTTGCTTCTGCCACATCAGCAGGCCAGGTGACAGGCCTTTCTTTCCCTTTGAAGCTGGGGAATTAGGCTATGTTCATGTGTTCTTATCAGTCCCTTCAGGTTGTCAAGAGCTTATAAATAAACTGAGACAAGTTCCTATACTCCAAAGATATTCTGCCTCTTACACCGGCCGGTTCAGTACGTCAGCTCAAGCCCGTATAACTTGAGCAAGCTGCCCGAGGACAAGCTACAAACTCATGAAGATGCTGATGTTTGCTTCATTTGACCAAACCCACAGACACAGAGGAAACTCTGCCCCCTTGGTTGAATATAAAAAATGTGAAATAAAAAGGACCAGAAATTAAAATGGAGTTTAAAAAAATAAGTTAATGAAATACATGAAGTTGCTTTACAAAATAAGTGCCACAAAATAAACACCAGTGTGATTTCATTTTGACTGAAACAACTCTCCATATTTTCTACAAAATACAAACATAAATGTGTGGAGTTTGCCAAACACTACAGGTATTTTAACTGTAAACATATTGTCATTTGGCATTTCTGCAAGAGCATGATCCAAAAGCTGCTCAAATCCCCACAGGAGTGACTACAAAATCAGCCTCAATGGTCATCAACTAAACCCTACAGAACATCTTTGCAATTAGCAGCAGAGAGGTCTGTGGAAGAACCTGGAAATCTTTTGTCCTCTAAATAAATGTTCTATGATGAATGAAGAAAAACAGCAGGAATACATTCTCATCAATCCAGCAATACACAAAAATGGTGGAAAAGGAATGAACTAAGTAAAAAAAAAAGCCTGACATGAAGCCTTCTCTGCATATATATATTATATACTGTAGGTATATTGACATAAAAGAACAAGTTTCACAGTCTCTGATGAACACAGCTAGACCAGTAACACTGGCTAAAAGGCATCATGCATTCATCTTCAGTCGTATTGATTACTGCAACAGCGTCTTCACAGGTCTGTCCAACAAATCAATCAAACAGCTGCAGCTGATCCAGAATGCTGCTGCTCGCGTTCTCACTAAAACCAGGAAGATAGAGCACATAACACCAGTTTTAAAGTCCCTCCACTGGCTCCCTGTAGCTCAAAGAATAGACTTTAAAATACTGTTGTTAGTTTATAAATCACTGAACGGCTCAGCACCACAATACATTAAAGATCTGCTGTTCTTGTATCAACCTTCCAGACCTCTCAGGTCTTCCGGTTCTGGTCTGCTCTGCATCCCCAGAACCAGAACCAAACGAGGAGAAGCAGCTTTCAGCATCTATGCACCACAAATTTGGAACAAACTTCCAGAAAACTGTAAAACAGCTGAAACACTGACTTCTTTTAAATCTCAACTAAAAACCCACCTGTTTAGAATTGTATTTGAAATGTAATCAATTACAAATTTATGGATGGAACTTGACTTAATGCTTTGTTTTGATTATTGATTCTATATTGCATTGTGTTTCTGTGTTTGTAATGATGTAAAGCACTTTGAAATGTCTTGCTGCTGAAATGTGCTATACAAATAAAATTTGATTGATTGATTGATTGATCATGATAGTGTAACCACAATGAGTCTAACTAAAGTATGTTGATTGTGGGATGCAAAGGATTGAGCATCCCAATAAATAATGCTAAGTTTACAGGTAGGCTACCGAGGGTGAGAAAAAAACATCTTTTATCATTATCTAATCATTTAAAGGGTGACGTTGAAGGTGTCAATGTAAATTATGCATTTTCTGTTTCTTCCACAAAGACCTCAGCCTTACAGAGAAGATGTGTCATCATTCATCTAATTGTTTTTCCTTTAGACAGATTTAATTTACTTGACCTCCCTCAATAATCAAAAGTTTTTCTGTCAGCTTTCTGATCATCGGCTCCATTGGTCAATTTAACAAAAAACAACTGTTGACTCAAATATGGTTACTGGAAAATAAAAATGGAACAACTGCTTCCAAACATACTCAACATTTAGATTTGTGCAGCTTTTATGTCTCAGAACTTTTAAGCTTCTGTTTTGGTTTGACGTCGTTGGATTAAACCCTTCCAGTGTGTGCAGGGCCATCGCTGACATGGTGTGGGTAGTACCAACGTCACTCCAGTTAAACCTCCGGCCGCTCTATTCACAAACACAACCACAAAGAGCCTTTATCATGTCACTGCTCCTACAGGCCCACTTTCATTCCTTGTGGCTCTCATTTGTATTAATGATTAACCACCTTATGACGAGTTTCAATTATGTTGGTTATTTTAAACGTCCCTATATTTTACAGGTTGCTTCAGCTTAGAGGACATGCTGATTTTAGCAAAAGTGAAAAAAAAGAGAAAAAAACACCACATGAGAAGGAAATGTTCACAGTTTCCTGCAGTTACCTTTTAGGATTTTGTCATGTTGAAACAATGCTCTTCAATTTATTTTATTTAAATTTTATGTGATGGACCAGGGAAAAAAAGGCCTTTTGATGAGAGAAATGAAAATGAAACATGTGACATGAATATAAATTCAGCCCCTTGTATTCTGATACACCCAAAACAAAATCCAAAGTGATAATTTCAGAAGATGCTTAAACATTAGATAGCATTTAGCTATCTAATGTTTTAATATTATAAATTCAGTTTTTATAAGAAGGCATCATAGGTTTGTTACAGAATATCAGAGAAGCAGCAGCATCAATGAAACCAAGGAACACAGCATACAAGTCTGGGATGAAGTCAAGGAGCCAATAAAATCAGAGTTATCAGAGCCAATACAATCAAGCATACCAATCTTTGAACAGCTCACAAAGCACTGTTCAATCCATCATTTTAAAATGCAAAGAGTATAGTACAATGTACCTAGATGTGGCCTTCTAAGGAGAGCATTAACCAGAGAGATAGGATAGAGGTCCATGAAAAGCTTTAGAGAGCCATAGCTCAGGTAGAAACAGCTCAGAGGAAAAGTGTTAATTGTACACTTCACAAAATAGGGACTTGGGAAACAGTAGAAAGAAGAAAATCTGAAGAAAGAAAGCCTCAGGAAGTTATGTGTTCCAGGCTGGTTTAAGTCATGTAGGGAAAATGTCAAATGCGGAAGAAGATGCTCTAGTCCAGTGGTTCTCAAATGGGGGTACGCGTACCCCTGGGGGTACGTGGAGGTACTGCAGGGGGTACGTGAAGCTTTTCAAAATATCTTTAAAAAATCAGTAGGCTCCTCATAATAAGTCTTGGGAAAAATTATTTTGTAAAAAGTTCGATAAAATATAAATGTGTGTTCATACACTGAATTTTATATTCAGTATTTACAGGGTATTTACAGCACTGTACCTCTGTTTTATTCCAAAAATGTTTTGCCCGTGTCAGGGGGTACTTGACTAAAAATATATTTTTAAGGGGGTACATCACTGAAAAAAGTTTGAGAACCACTGCTCTAGTCAACTGAGACCAACACTGAACTTTTTGGCCTACATGCAAAATGACATTAACATGTCCCTGAACACATCACATCATCAACACAGTGAAACATGGTGATGGAAAATAATTTTTTGAGGAAACTCAATGGATGGGAGGATGTACAGAACTAAATAGGGCAATTTGTTAGAAGTTGCAACAAAATTTCAATACAATTCAGCAATACAACAACAACAAACACAAATTTAAAAAGTATGTAACAATATTTTTCAATTACATCTTATATTGGTTTTAGTCCAGGATTTCCCTCAGTGTATTCTAAGCCTGGCAAGCCACCAGGCTTTACCTCTGCCCCATGAGGCTTTGCATTATTAATTTATTAGGTTTTTTTTTAATGATTGCCATTTGTAAGACTTTATAGTTGGTGTTAAGGCATTAATCTTTCAGTCTTCCAAAAATGAATAACTATCAAATGACATTTTCAAATTTCCTGTTTAAACATTTTTTAACTCAAAAACATGGCGGATGGCTCAATGACTGGTGACTGCTAAACCTTGAGCACCGGGTTTAGCAAGTTTTCTGTGGGAAACCCTGCAGTCTATCAAATCCAACCTCTATTAAATACATTTAAGTTTGGAGTTGTGACAAATGCAGCTCGAAACATATGAATAATACTGAAAAGGCTCTTTGCATATTCCTTAAAGCATCTATTGAGAGACTGATGATATGTCAGCAAGACTCAGACCCAAAGCAAAAGTGTTTAATGATCAGTTCTTTGTGTCAGTCCAGTAGCATATCAAGTCTTTCATATTTTATTACTAGATGTATAAGAGCTATCACTAGCATGAGCATTTATCTGCATGAAATGACAGAATTATCATTTCTGCTACCCAAATATCTATTTTGTAGTATGTAAACTATGAAGTGAATAAGTTGTCTATTTGTGGACAGTATGCGACTCGTCTCTGCAAACAGCTGTGGCTTGTAAGAGGACTCAAGATGGGTCCCCATTTTGTTTTTCACTGTCCAGAGTATATTGCAACAAGCACTTGAAAGTCCAGACTGTTGACAGTAACTATAGAAACCAGTCGCCATCTACCCAGGACTCTGATGCATCATGACTTAAATTACTAACAATTGGGTCTAGTTACCCTGAGGCAGCTTCATGTGGATGAAGGGGATCGTTTGATAAGAAATTTTGTGAAATTTTCTAATAGTTTGGAAGAAATATTTATTCTTCCAAACTGTATCTAACCATTAAACATTTTTCTTTAATGGAAGTATGTTAAAGTCATGGATTTAAACAATTAAAATCAATATATGTAAAAAAAAAAAAAAAAAAGAAAAACTACCAATATCAACATTAGCAACATACAATCTTGTATAAAATTATTGCAGAAGTTCTCTCTCTGAAAGACATATTCACTGACGAAGAGAAAGCAGAAAAATCTCACAGTAATTGGCAGTTTTTGTGTAACTAATGACCAGTTTGTCAGCAAACAAAATATACCCTACAAGCACCCTGCAGTCAGAAAATGTATTTTGTACCAAGAAAAAAAAGCCACAGGACACATAATTGTGTTGTTTTTCTGCCTTAGCTCCATGATATATATCTGTCCAACAGTACAACAGAAAGGCTTAATCTGCATACAATATACATGTGAATGTTAAAAACCTTTTCTATTTAAGCCATTGAAATACTTGGCCCATATTGTAACTTCCTGTTTTGTCTCAATGAAAAGCAAATCTATTACAACACCAAAAGAAAGAAATGTATAACCTGTTTTATCATACTATAATTAAACCCCATAATGATGTTTTCTTGATTTGGGGCAGAATTGCTTCCACAGTAGCAAAAGGTGAATTTTACTTGTGTATTCTGAGAAGGTCAGATCTGACATCAAACACGTGGCAGGCTCCTATCTTTTCAGTACTGTAAAAAAAATTCAACAAGACTTATCAAAGGTGTGGTGTGTCTTCACAGTACGTAGAAACACGTACACACAAAAACAAAGTGGGTTATAAGAATGAAATCATGTCAGCTTTGCAATCAGTGTATGACTGTATAATGAAAATTTTATTTAAAAAATAATTAACATGCCAGTGTAGAATTATTCCAAGGGTCAGTTTTTAAAACACCGGCAGCATATATGTCAGCAATATGACAGCGTGTCCAATTACTTGTACTACAAAACACTCAACAGCAAGACGAGGACACACCAGAGCAGATAACATCTTCAATAGTTTTGAAAACAGAATGGAAGTGGAAAGAAAAAACACCTGACTTTCCCATGCCATGACACATGAGACACTGTTTGTAATGGCAACATGATCTCTCAGCATGCCCTTATCTTTTAAAGCTTCATCAGCATTTGACAGACAGACAACCACAGGCCAACCTATGTCTATGGTTAAATAACTCCTGTAAATATTAAAATTGTCCAAAGACAGACAACAGCACTAGAAAGAAGCTACTAGACATTTAGCTGCAGGAGTCCACTCACGTAAATCTATGAATCTACTGTCCTTACCTAACATATTTTTTGCTGATTTAAAACTACCAGTCATCAAAATACAAGAACTAGTCCAACAGGTATTGTCAATCCAAGATGCATCACTTGTAACATCGATAACCCCAATGGTGGCTTTATGATTCAGGGATAAGAGTTAAATAGTTTAACAAAGTATTGGGTCACAAACTGTTTTTCAGGTGAGAGGCCAAAGGAAGATTAAAAAGTAGTCGTATTGCTATTTGCAGACTGCATGTAGCTATATAAATATAGTTTTGTTAGTGTGTTAAATTAACACAGACCTGAATCAGTCAATGTGTGACCCAGGTCAGTTAGCAAAATAACCCAAATTATTTTAGAATACAATCAAGCTAGCATTAGGCACACAGGAAGAAGGTGCACATTAATAATTTCCCTGATCTCTTCCATCACAAAACCAATTTTTCAAAAACATTTCCTCATCTGCAGCAGTGAGGGTTAGATGTGGATCGGTACACAAGGTACACAAGTTTTTAAGAAGGTTGTGATTTCCAAACTACCAAAATTGTCCAACATGCTAATCCTCTAGTTCAAAGTCCTTTCAGGGAGGTGATAGTGAATGTCCCTAACCCAGAGAGACCAACTTGTTTTTCCCCACTTATCGCTGTATACAGTCGATTAGCAGGATGACGGCAAGCTGCTGCACGTTTCCTGTACAAGAGAAACGTAGCTGACGGAGGACCTTTCAGGTTACATCGTGGAAACTAAAGAACCACCACCAATTATTCTTATTAGGGTAACACAGTTGCAAAACTACAAGCTAAAAGCTGACTGGCAAATTGTTGGAAAAAGCAATTCAGTTAGATCAAGTTACGCAACTTCCTTAATAATCCAGCTATCATTACTGTGGTACTGTGCTATTTTTACTCTAGGTCATCATATCAAAAGTATCTTATACCTGTGTCAATATCCTGTCAAGATGGATTTAACTCATATTATCAAAAATACTTATTGGCTTTGTGAGGACTCTGAGACATACATTTGTTATTATTGAAGTAATGCCACAAAGAATAACCAAAGGATAAAAGTCGGCTCACACTAAGTAGGTGGATTACACATTTTACTCTAGCATGAATAGCTTACTCCAATTTCTGCTTGTCTTGGACATTTCAAGTCAGCAAGACTGACAGTAACACTTTTTAGGTGATTATGGCCAAAGCCTTTGAAATACTTCAGTCACTACAGGCAGTCAAGTACACCAGCCATACATTAGCTACTTCCAAAGACCTATGCTGAACATATAAATGTTGTGTCTTGTTTACCAAGAAAAAGTTAGTAGGTATTTAGAGCATCAGCAGCAGACAATTTTTATTAAGTTGTGAGTTACGATTACTAGCTCCATCATTCCCACAAAAACAATGTTTTATCTGCGACTGCGGGTTGCACTTTCAAGTATTTATCATGACAACATGTATAAACTCAGAATTTAAGTTATCTTTTTTTAATCAAGTTAATAAAAGCAGGGACTTAATTGTGAGATTTTAGCTTGGCAGGCCCATTTTTAACTTACATGAAGATAGATTGTTTTTAATCAACCAACTAGCTTGTTCATCTTGTTTTCATGTACTTCTGTACTAAAATACAATGAATTTGATATGTGAACATATACCTAATTAGCATGTGCAAAGACTGGTTTCCATCAGAAATAGTAAATAATGCATATCTTACTGTTGGGATTTAACTATAATGTTTCCCTTGAAAAATAATATAGGCAGGGTGCATTGTTCTTTGTCACAGATTTTAATGGTAAAAATTGCATGTCCTATATTAATGAATGTGACCTTTGTACTGAATAAAAAGGTCTGGTATGTGTCAGTTCAGTGGCATTTAGTCCAACCATTAAAACGGGTTGATTATTCATTAAAGATCATTTGTTGAGTGAAATAATTTGGAAGTTAATTTGTATCCTAATCTCAGGATCTCGCTGTAACATTTTACCTAAAAGAGAATTCAAGCGGAAATATCTTACTTAAAAAAAAAGTTGCTATATTCTATGTTGTAAAAGGCACATGATTTTTGTGACGTTCACATTTTCGCTGGTTATAATGTAAATCAAAGGCCATAAATAAAATATTTTTTTTTAAATTTCTTATCAGGGCAATTTCTTAACCCTGATCTTAGTATCGTTTGAAATACTTATAGTGTCAGTTTAATTTCTCTGACATGCGACTCTCGTTGCATGGTAGAAAATGTTAACACACCCATAGGCCAGCAAGACGGAAAGCAACAATTTGTTTGTACCATCAGGTGATCGCTATCGTAGTTTTGAAAGTATTACCGATGACTTTAGGACGTCAAAAATGCTGCGTTTGCTATCAGTTTGTTACGTTCAAACATCAACATTAAACGAATACATGCAGTGACAAAACTAACAACCTAGACATTTAGGCAAAAGCTGTTAGAAAACATCTCGTGTCATTCATGGAAAAATTCACACAATTTCAATTAGCCCTGATTAAGACAAGGTATCCTAATACCCATCTACTGTATGTCAAGTAAAGGCACTTTACCAGACATAAAATACTTTTTTTACGTCAAGTAAGTGGGATTTTTACACACAAAGAAAAATTACAAACTATAAACCAATGTTTAAGACAGTGATCGTTATGGACTAAAACATAAGTCTTTAAGGGTAAATGTAAAAATCACACAACCCCCCCTCACAAAAAGCACTACATAATCGCTGATGGCTAAATTTCGGGTACTGATGATTCGTAAAGTTCCTGAATGCAACACTAAACCCTGGCTCCACCTGAGAGTCTGCAACAAGGATGTGGTTGTAACGCAATTTAAATAAATAAAATAAACAAACTGACAAATGCGTCATGGGAACAAAGTAGTTTCCCCTCACTCATGACAAAAATAACTACTTAAATTAAACGTAGCAGATAAGAAGAAGAATGGGGGCGAACAGTTTGGCTGTGTTACCTATAGGCAAACTGTGCTGTACACCTGTTGTAAATCGCACTTTCAATGGCCTTACCTTTAAGACTTTCGGGTCAGGAGAAAGAAAGGAGAGGTAAAATTGCAGTCCCGAATTTACTGTGCGGAGTTTCAAGTGTTAAAACCAAAGAATAGGCTTTGCTTCAGGAAAAAAAAAACATTAGCTGAAGTTTAAATGGGTCCCCGAGAATCGAATATGGCAGAGGAAAGCGTGAAACTCGCTCTCCTTCAGGGGGTGGTGAAAGGCGGGACTTGCAGTGTTGCAAGATGGAAACAAAGGGAGTGGCAGAAGGAAAAAACATACACCGACTGAGTGGTTGGGTGACTCAGGTGTAAGTGCTGGGTGTAAGACCCCGCACAGGTAGGCTGTTCTGTAAGTCACTCCATGGCTGCTGATATTGGAAATTGGGATAAGCTTAAAGGTCACAAGTTCCTTTGAAAGAAAAGAAGGTCCAAAGTGCTACATTTCTACCTGAGCCACATGAATAAATAAATGGTAATTTTCAGATTAAACCATTCATCACCAACAGCATTGGTATGCATGTGCTTCTCAATATTTAAAATAAAAAAAATACTTTTCATCATTTCAATTCAAAAAGTGAAACTCTTATATTATGGATTCCAAGCTGTTTGCTATATGAGCCAAAATTACCAAACTGAAAGTACACATGTGCAATCAAATTATTTGTATTATTATTTTTATATACCTGCTGAGCAATAAAATACATTTTAATAAGTCAAAAAAAGTAGTCTGATATTTGCAGAAATTGTATCTGCAAATTATTACAGAACCGAAACACCAAAAGGGTCTTGGTCATACCTTATTAAAAGAAAAGCATACAGTGTCGTGCATTTTTTCTGTATTTTTTTCTTGTGTTTTTGGTGGTACAAAATCGATCAGAGGGTCACAATTAAATTCTCCTGAAATAGAGAGCTCTTGCACATTTAAAGAAACAAGTGGAAAGATATATATATCTGATATCTTAGATAACTAAAGCTTACAGCCAATAGAATCCCAAAATTCAGTTTATCAGAATATTTGATGCATAAGACAAAAGAAGCAATTTTAAGACTGAATGACACAAAAGATCTTTGCTAAATAAGCTGGATGTTCAAAGTGCGCTGTATGCAAGCAGATTAATGAAACATTAGGTGGAAGGAAAAAATGTGGTAAAAAATGTGCAAAAAGTAACAATGATAACAGCACATTTGAGAAGATTATTAAAAAACCTCATTCAAGAGTCATACTGAGATTCACAAGGATTTGACGTTGGCTGAAATTACTGCTTCAAGAGCCTCTACAAACAGACATAACTTGAACATGGGCTACAATGATGTTTTTTTCTTGTTGTATGCCATGCCACCTCCTGAAGTTGGCTCACTGTGTTTTCTCAAGTTTGCAGTCAGTACAAATGTCATCCAGGAAATTGAACAGCCTTTCACCTGTTCCTCTGACAAGTTTTAGCAGAGATGCTGATTTAATTTTCCAGCTGGACCACCAAAAGCACCAATACCGGATTTAATGGTCACTGTGTTTGAATGGGCCTCTGGCTACCAAGCTTGCTTGACCCAAGACACACAAAGAATCTGTGAAGTATTATTAAGCGTAAGATGATGACACCCCCACCCAACAATAAAGATGGGTTGGTGACCATTAAAGCAGCTTAGTCTTCCTCAACACTCAGCATTATCACAGACTGATTGCCTCCATGCAGCTGCACATTAAGGCAGTAATTCACACTAGAGAAGCCCCAAATATTTGAGCAATTTTGTTTCTGTCATGTGTCAGGACTTTGCAGAAATTGTTTTACAATTTATTTATAAATACTTTCAAAACTGTTCATCTGTATGTATTATTCTGAAGCGTATACTTCCTCTTTAGTAAACAGATTTTGCACTTGTCATTTGTTTAAGGGGACATAACTCAGTCTGTTACAGGAACGTGATAAAAAAAGTCATAATTTATATGTAATTGTGGAAGGAGTAGAAAGTAGTTTGGCTTTTTTTAGTAAAAAAAAAAAAAGATAATATTGAACATTCTCATTTTAAGTTTTTGTGAAAATTCTGCATTATTTTTGCTCAAGTGTATTATATCAGGAGAACTGCACACCAAACCTTGATGCAGTATTTACAAGAATTGGGAGGATTGGGTTAACTCCCCACCTGGGAAAAGTCAAGAAAAGGAATGATGCTTATCAGGCAGAAAGGAGGTAAAGATGACAGAACTAAAGGCTGAGTTCTTTGTCACAGTGCTGACACTAAAATTTAACTGTCACACTGTTTATATGATGAATACTTGTAGGCAAGCAGCAGTACAACAAAGGGGACAGCAGAGCAATTTCAGGGGAGTGATGAGGGGGGGTTGGATGCCTTTGAGACTAGGACCGTGATGTGTGTAGTTAAGACACAAATACAGGTCTCTTCTCCAACAGTAATTCATTTGTTATCTGCCACACACACACACCCGCACACACAGACAAAGCCGCAGGCTGCTCATCCCTTTCGATGTATTTGCTGTCCTCTCCATCCCAGTTCCTCACCAATGCCATGAGTCATCACATAATACTGCTTAGCTATTGGTCAACGTGTCTCAGCGTTCATTTAGTACTCCAGTGGAAAAAGGGCCTGTATGGGAACTGTGAGCAGATGTGACTCCATGATGTGCTTCACACATTTTTCCCCCCTCTTACTGTTTTATTCCTCCTACAATGCTATTGTCTTTCCCCTTTCCTTCTACCCCTCCTTCACCCCAACAACCCCCTCAGATATCAGGTGCGTTACCTGAGCTTCGTATCAATAGTTTATCACCCTGGGACATCTAATCTACAGAGCACAGTGGAACTCTCCCATGGAGAGTCGTGGTGGTCACGTCTGTGTCTGTGTGTGGGACAAGAAAAAGAGAAAGGTGGAAGAAATGGTCAAAAAAAAAGATGGAGCAGATGTGTTTGGATTACATTGGGTTGGGATGAAGAACTGGCACCAAAGTCCAAAGGTTTCATGTAGACCAAGATATAATTTGTACAGGCAGAAAACTTTCCCTGAAAGTTCAAATTTTAAAATTTTTGTGTGGAACAACACCAAACTAGATAAAGAGTGCCGCACCACAGCAAATGTTTTCTTTCTTAAAGTGGAACTTAAAAATGAATTAATGGAAGCTTTTCTTCAAGTCCTGTACTGACATCTAGAGGACAAGCTAGAGAATTGCTTTGATATGGATAATCACAATGCATGTGAAAACCAATGTATCTAATTTCAAAGTCAAACAAGGAAGGGATTTTACCTTTGAAATGAACTAACAAATATTGAGTATTACTACAGTTTCTGAGAGATGTTTAAAAATTACTACAACCTATTGAACAGTTTACATACACTCATTTGGGACAAACGTGAGTACACAGTGGAATGATCATACCAATTAGCAACTTTCATACATTTAAATACAATAATGAAGTGCACAAATTTACTTCATAAACTTCACAAATATATGGTTAATATTACAGTTTTGTGATGAAACTGTATCTACCCAATAACATTTTTTTTCATTTTCTGTCTTTGTTTCAGCTAATCAAATAAAGTAATATCAAAAATTATCAATATATATTTCAAAATGTGTAGCTTGATCCTGTGAGGGGTATTACTTTTGTTGGCATTTTGAGTAACCATGGTAGCAAAAAATAAGTAGCGAATAAGTAGCAAAAAACGAGCCAAATTCAAATAAAAACAATTCTAACTGATACTGTTTTGTGTCAGTTAGACTCAAAACAGAGATAAAATTTTGTTTGCCCCTCTGTGTCTCACTCACACAAATAGTATTCAGAGAGGATTAATTACCATAGCAACAGAACACTGAGGAGGGCAAAGATGTAAAGAACTACAGAGATGGCGGAACACTCAGCACAGAAGACGGCTGAGCAGAACTTTAGAACTGAAGTGACGCCACCTTGACGGAACACTTAATACAGACAAGATGGCAGAAGAGCAAAGGAAGTAAGTTCTTGATACTCCTAAACAGACAATAACTTTAGGCTGTCAAAATAAGAGCATCACATCTTATGTTTTTTGAACAATAATAATATTTGTTGTCAATCTGTTACTAAGAGATGAGCGGATTTTATGGTAATCAAGTGCCATGAAGTAAACATATGATCTTTACTTTTGTAAATTTACCAACTCTAAATTTCTTGTGTCTAAGCAGATAAGCAGTAGCCTATTTCAAAAGAGCTAACTTTTTATAGACAATAATTCATTTGCTGTTAAGAGTTGAGCGTTTTTTTTTTCTGAAAACGAACTGCCACGAAGCATAAATCAGATTTTTACTTTTGAGTTGAATGTCTGTTTTATAATATATTTACCACCAATGACAGAAAAAAAAAAATTAATTTTTCTGCAAAATTTACCAACTGCACAAGAGCAGAGGAAATCTTATGGTTTTTTTTTAACAATAACAATATTTGTTGTTAATCTGTTGCTAAGAGATGAGAGCATTTTCTGGTAACCAAGTGCTACTAAGTAAACATCTGATCTTTATTTTTGCAAAATTTACCAATTGTAAATTTTTTGTGTCTACGCAAATAAGCAGTATTTCAAAAGAGCTTATGTTTTATAAACAATAATTGTCTTTGTTATTAATTTAGTGTTAAAAGATTAGTGGATTTTTTTCTGAAAACAAACTGCCACAAAGTATAAATGAGATTTTTACATTTGTGTTGAATGTCTGTTTTATAATATGTTTACCATCAATGACAAAAAACAAAACAAAACACATTTTCACTTTTCTGCAAAATTTACCAACTGCACAATTCTTAAGTAGTATCAGATAAGTAGTATTTTAAAAGAACAGAGGAAATCTTATGATTTTTTTTTAAAACAGTAACAATATTTGTTGTTAATCTGTTGCTAAGAGATGAGCGGATTTTCTGGTAACCAAGTGCCACAAAGTAAACATCTGATTTTTACTTTTGCATAAGTAAAAATCAGATGGCAGTGCATTAGCATTAGTACAAACATTAGCAGGCAGTGCCTTTTCCTTAAAATACGCTTTTAAGCTTTATTTTTTTTTTCATTTAGTTCCTCCACACTAAATGGAGGAAGTCAATGTAAGACAACATGCTAGCCACTGGCAGCATTTAGGCTAACATTAGCATTTTGGCTAATTTTAGCTTTATCCTAACCCTTCACCCTACAAGAATAAACCTTACATATATGTCACATTTGGCAATCAATAAAGCTTAGATATGGAAGAAATTGAATGGTTTTTTTAAAACAAAAAAGTTCTTTGTATTTTCATATATAATCCCTTGCTTAAATTGAGAATAAGTAAAGTCACAAAACTTTGATGAGTTTAACAGAGCAATGTAAAAACCATTAAAAAAATGCCACCCAGTGATTTTATTTTGCAACATAAGATTAATGTTACTGGAATGAATTAAGGCTTTTTACCTCACATGTTTGTGTCTAACTTTTGCATTCTGTATCACATATATCACTAATGTCTCCTATTTTCACTATGCACCCTGTCATCCATGCTTCTTATTTAATAAGTTACAGTCTGACAGTCATTTATCTCATGGAGGAATGAGGATTTGATAAGCACAGCCGCAAGACATCAAATCTTAATCATTTAACTGTTTTTCCTGCCTGCTTGATAGCATCAGTGAAGGTTTAATGGCTAATTTGTTCTTATCAAAATCAACTGGAGACACTGGTTGTGCCCTGGTTTGCAGGAAATGTAGTACAATGGTTAAATAATTATGGGTGTAATATGTCATAGTGTCCACTGGGTGGAGAACAAACCCAGTTAACTAAAAGTAAGAACAATGTTCTCATAAGATAATACACAAGAGTAAAATGAGCAAGGAAATTCAAACTAATCTTTTCCAAATCACAAACAAACGTGTGTGTGTTTCAGAGGTTGATTTATCAACAGCATATGATTCTCACAGTCTCTGATGTACATCATGTTGTGTTCTAAGCTTTAAAAAGGACTTAAAAGAGAGCACAATATATAATTTCTGATTTTCTCTGATTTTTAATTGCATTTATCCTGCAGGTTTGACTAAAAATACCAAATCTGTTTTCCAAAAATTGGTAGAAATCTATAAAAAAAAAAAAAAAAATCATCATTCTGGTTGAAGTTTGCCCTACCTTTAGAGCCATTTGACTGCAACTTTTATTTATTTATTTTTTTTGTTTTTTTTGTACAACACTGTAATTTCTTTTACTAGATTTGATTAAGCTGGAGTAAAGTTCAGCTGCCCTTGATGAATTTTCCTGATATTTTCTCATTCGCATTATTTAGTCTAAGATAAAGTTTACAAAGAGGCTACAAAGGAACAACATTAGCTTATTGCACAAAGGTATGTGTTCAGGGAAGAGTACAAAAACAGAAAAAACAACAGTGACATCACTAAATCTAGAGATTAAGCACAAAACTAAAAAAAAGGTCAAGTAGTCAAGAGAGACACCTTAGACTTGTGAAAGTTTTGCTGTAATAGCTAAAGTCTCAAATATTTATTTTCTTGAAACATAAAAATATTATAAACATGTTTTTCTGAAAATAAGGTTTTCCCCTTAAATTTTCAAGAAGAAGTCTCAAGCAGGTAAATCCAGACCTTTGATATTTTGACATGTTACATGAATTACATGCTGAAATATTTTAAAACTGTATGCTCTCTTCCATTATGGGTAACTCACCCGATTATTAGACATTATAATCAGTGTCACTAATTTAAAAATCTATGTTGCAAGCAAATATAATTGACTTTTCACCCAACTGAATGTGTTCTGTGCAGTGCTTTGTGTTTATTGGAGTGCACACAGAAAAGAGACGGAATAGACAGGGTTAAGAGAACTGCTGTCCTCCATAGCAGCCATTTTGAGGATATTTGTGACTATAAGGTCAGTGTTTTAGCCTCAGGATGAAAAGCTAACAGCAGAGTAATGACAGAGGGGGAAACTGGAAACAGGAGATAAAACCAAATGGGCATGGTTGAAAAGGTTGATTACAGAGCCAGCTTGCCATAAAGCAAAGGAAGGAAAAGAAAGAGAGAATAAAGAGGTTGAGGGAGAAAAAGTGAAGTCAAAAACGCAAAGATATCTCTGAGAGAAGAAAGGAACTAAGTATTTACACACAATGAACTACACTTTTGCTGTTTTATGTCAGTTTTGATTTGAAAAAATATTCATGTTTCCCATTCCACAAGAAAAAAACAATTTAAAAAAATTCTTCATTTCTTCAAAGTTACAGATTTACCCTAGACTTACTATGCACTCAAACAATTTAGGAAACATGGCACTGCAAACTTCTTCACATCATTTAAGATAAATGGATCCCCATCTATTAATGACTTTTAAAGCAACATTGTAAATACTCTGTGTCTTTGTGTGACATCATTGAAAAAGAAATCAAAAGAAACCAGGCAAGATAATGAAAAAGAATATTCATCTTTCCAAGTTTGGTTTACCTTTGCAATAATCAGTGAAGCAGCAGAGGCCCCGGAAACTCAGGAGGAGGAGCAGAGATCTGCAGCTGAGGTGGAAAAATATGTTGACGTGACAACAATTACACCCTGAGCAAATTGTGATGGAATAGACTTAAGCACAAAGCTTCTTTCCATCAAAAGAAGCAAAGTGAAACTATTACTAAAGAAAGATAGAAAGATGTTCACATAAAGAAGTTTGTAATTGAATATGGTTGTGGATGGTAACATGTGCTAAACAAGTCAATTCAATGCCTTTCTTTAGGTTCAATTTGTATGGAACAGCAATCAGCTGTGAGCACAAAAACATCTTACGTAACAGAAATAAAGACCTGAATACAGTCTGTGTTTAATGGTTTAATTTTTAGTGAATTGTGTTGCCAGAAATACATTTCAGTGTTGTTGTAATTTCTTCAGTATGATTGTGATCATTTCATTTCTTCAATCTTTTCATTGTTTTTAGAGATTTGTCTTACTTTCACTTTATCCTTACCTCACCACACATTTTTATCTTATTTTCTCTCTCCCTCCATCCCGGTGAGCAGGTGCACAACGACAGAGTCACTGAGCCATGAAATTTCTCCTTCTCAAGACACGTTTCTTGCCTCCCTTACTCAAACACACGCACACGCTTACCCATGCAAACCACTATTTTTTTCTACCATTTTTTCCATTTTCCTCTCTTATTTACCTTATCCTTCACTCCTGGCCTGATCAAAGACTTAGAAAACAATGTGCAGTCTTGATTGTTTTACTGAGAGGATTACAGAAATTCTAACGCCAGTGGGATGGAAAATGTTTCCAGAGTTTCATTAGCAACAACAGAATTCTTTGTATGCACGCCCATGCATGTGTACGTGTGTGCAGCCTCTGCTGCATATGTCTCTGACCACATCTACATCTTTAATGTCTCAGACTGAATAATGTATGAACCCTGCGGGCTGGAAGGCGCACATACACATTTTCCACCGACACAGAAAGCACAACTAAATACTGAGCCACAAAAAAGTTCAAACTAAATGCTTTGTTTTAAGATAAAATCATCTTTTGTGGATCAAAGAGAGCAAAGCCGAGTTCAGAACAGACCAACACTTCCTGTTCTTTTAACCACAGTGGCTTTTCTACTACCAGCGTCCTGTTTACATGCTGCAAATTTCCTCTCGACATGAACTCAGGCTTCACATAAAATGTCTTTCTTTTCTGCCTGCACCTGTACTTTTACGTGCTTTCACAGCTGACCATTCAGCTTGTCACTCGGCTTGTATTCCTCTCTCTTGTTGTTCCCGGGCTTCAGCCGCGCACAATTTAAAACTTCTAATTTGACTTTCAAATGTCTGCATTCTGTCATTTTATTCAGCATACCCACACACACTTGGCTTTTCCCCGGCCTCTTATGAAGATGAAGATGTGAAGCTGCGGTCAAGGTTGGTTTCCACGGCAACGATGCATAATGATGGCATGACCCACCTGACCAGCAAGCCTCTCTCCTCTGCTGCTTTGTATGGAGACTGCTGGAATTAACAAGCTTCCGCAAAGCTGAAAGTGATTCATTTTAAAAGTCGTCACGTTGCTCTTTATTTAAACACCACACAACATTATCCATATATTGGTTTATCAAGTTTTTAAGAATATGGATTTCATACACAGTGCTTTATTTCCAGTTAACTTTGTTTAGGAGTTTGTATTCTTTTAATTGCTTCAGCCACAATAAAATGTACACATCCCCAGACAAAATCTACAACATATTAAAGGGTTGATATTAAATTTGTTTGGAGCTTAGTTGGAATCATTTTGATGGGGGCAAAAAAAAATCCCTTAAAACAATCCTGACACAAATAGATTCTATGGTAGCTATCTAAAACCTTGAGAGTTTATGTTCCTATAAAACCTGGAATGCAACAGAAAAAATAAAAAAACGGTCACTGAAAAGCCATCCAAACAGCAGGAGACAGCGCCCTCAATTATTCTGTCATACGTGAGACAATGGTTCACTGGATAGTTTAATGAGGAGGAAAATAAGTGACTCACTTTGAGTTGTGATGCATATTTATTAGACAGGGACCCAACTATTCAAATCAGTTTTTAGGATACATGCAGAGCGCATATTTTAGATAAACCTGCTTCATAACTCTTCAGGGTCCCTGGGCATTTCTATTTTTTGTGTTTTATTTATTATTACTTTGTGTTTGCATATATTTGCTCATGCAGAAATTCAAAACTAGCCTGCTTTTATATTGTGGGGTGAATTTAATTTTTCATGAATGTTTTTATTCAAGTCTTTAGAGCAATCTGTGTCCCCTTCTGGATTTTGCAATTTGTTTTGTAGGTTTATCCTTGCAAAACACTTCCTTTCTTTTGAGATATTGGAGTTAAAAAGTCTTCAGAGTTTAATATTTTATTATTTTCCACGGAATGAAGGTGTCTTTTTAAATTTTAAATCAGCAATGTTAAGGGACTTATTTTTATATTTTAACTTACAACATTGGAAATTAGCAGGTTAAAATTTAGGGAGATTTATTTATTTTGAGAATTAAAGCTAATGTATTTCTTAAATTGGATATTCTGGTTATTCTTGTTGTATTTTGTCATGTGAATGAATTGCTTTTGTGTCTGCCGAAAGACTACAAAGCCATCCGCCTATATAAGTAGAGACTAGCTGCGTTTTGAACTTTGCATGTCCCAGAGCCCGCTAACCCCCGCAGCGGGCGGCTGCGCCTACAATCACAAATCAATCAGGATGGGCTATTGGGAACGTGGAAGCCGTGCTATCTTGTTGCGTCACGTTAGACTGGCTGCGGCTGATCTCTGCTGGGAATGTGAGTCACTTCTGGCGCAAACAAAGCCCACCCAGTCCCTGCTGGGATTTGGAGCAAAACACAGCAAAGCAGAACAATAATAAAGGAAATCCAAACTTTTACTGAGTGAATGGTAGCTTTTATTTTATTTATTTATTTTTTTTAAATCTCAACACTTTTTCCAACTTGCTTCGTCTGTTAGTTTTGAATTATATTTTCAATTAAAAGCGACTGCCGTGTATCCTTTAACGAGGAATAGGCTTTTAAGAGTGAATCGGTGTAGCGATAGAATGATAGTAGTAAACCTCCGCACTGAAGAGACAGAGCGCCGGGCACGCGTACGGTGCCTTGCGCGCCCCCGCCCGCTGCTGCGCGCTGACAGAGCTGGTGCGGAGACAGAGAGAGAGAGAAAGAGAGACAGAGAGAGAGAGAGAGAGAGCTGCTATTAGTTGTGATAGAAAGCGGCGTCAAGCACATACCGTCTGAGGAGCAGCTGCTGCGACAAGGTGGGTTTAAGAAAATATATTTTATTATGCTCACACCAAGATTCATTTGGCTTTGTCGCATATTTGGAGCGCTTCTGTTTTCAGCGCGGTTGCCATGTCCTCCAGCTTGATCCAGCGTCCTCCTCTCCGCGCTTGTTGTTGTGTATCCGCAGATGCTGAGCGTCGCCGTGCTGTGTGTGTGCGCCGTCGCCTTTGGGCACGTCTCCGCTCGCTCGGACAGCGGCAATTTTCTGGATGATAAGTGGCTCACCGGAAGATGGGATAAATTCAGAGATGTAAGTGACGTTTCAGGGTTTTATTAGTAGATAATACCCCCCACACACTGCCATCACCCAACCCCCATCCTCCCAAGTCCCCCCTTTTTTCCCCTCCTCACAGTCTCACGCATTGGGTTGAGGTCATGCGCTCCTCGTTTTCATCTCGTTGTCTCAGCGACGCGTCACGGGTTCCTCTGCTATGTTTGTCACACGTTCATCAGCATCTTCACTCAGGCTGTGAACAAACCAACAACCATTCAGGGAGGATCCTTGCTTGTGGGGGTGCGTGGGCGTGTGTGTGTGTGTGTGTGTGTGTGTGTGTGTGTTTTTTTAAATTATTTTTTAAGCTGTGTGCTTAACAGAGGTAGCCAAGGCCGCAGAGACATGGAGCTGTCTGTGAGTGGCCGAAAAGGGCCCAAATAGGTAGAGACAGGGCCGGACCGAGGTTGACTGGAACCCTGAGGAAAATTGGATCTGGAAGGCCAGTTTTAGTTGACACTTGTTTAAGCGTCACGAGGTGCAGTTTACTGTGGTTAATAAAAGTTACAGATATAAAACCATTACAATTTATCATCATAGTGTTCTAAAGAAAACTTTTGAGTCATCAGTTTTTTCCATAGAGTAAGCGCCACCACTTCTCCCCCACCTGCAGCTGCACTGTGCTAGTCCACTGTTTGTAAGAGGACTTCTATAGTCAAAAAGAAGAAGGAAAAAAAATAGGCATTTGGCATTAATTGTGAAAAATACTGTGAGTCAAGTAGTGGAAACTAATTAAGATAATTAGGTTTCATACCGCAAAATGTCTGTTTAAGGTTTATTTGCACCTCTGCCAGTTTGATACCTGACTTATTTGGATACTTCAGTTTGAAATTTCCAGGTGAACTTCTTATGTGTACTTTGATAAATGAGGATTTATAATCATTTTCTCTATTAGAGAGTCATATTTTGTAAGAGTGAATTTCCCCAAACATGAATCAGAACCTGTATAATTAGAAATAGGGTGTAAAACGAGATTTTAGTTAAATTCCATAAAATAATATAATATATAATCTAAAAATTTACCTGATGTTTGAATCACCACAGGATGACACATGGCACTGCTGCCTTTCTGCTTTATTTTGCATGTTCTTCCCATGAACATCGGTTCTCTCAAAATACTCTGGCTTCCTCCCATCATCCAAAAACATACATGTTGTGATAACTTGGCTCTCTAAGTTGCTGTTAGGTGCAGTGATTGTGTGTGCCAGTTTCTGCCATGTGTGTTTCTGTGTTACCCTGAGGTGGAGTGGCGACCCTTCCAGGACGTAGCAGCCCTGTCCTCCATTTACCACTCAAGATAGACAGATAAACAGGGAAGAAGAAAACATGAGATTTGTCCATTTGTGTATTTCACTTCACAATTAATCAAAAAAATATTTGTCATCCAAGTCAACTACATTGATACACAACTAGATGTGGGATGAGACAAAAGGGGAACATGTGGGTAAATGGGGGAGGGGGGTGTTACTAATTGCCAAAAGGGGGAATTGACCTGTAGCTGTCTGGTAAGCAACCAGCTGTGGGCTGGCTAGCCTGACAGATAGCATGGCTAGTTAACTAGCAAATATCAACTTGTTACAATTGTACAAAAGAGAAATACTAGAAAATAAATAGCAACAATCAGATGATGTTATACAGTTGTGTTTTGAATGTTTGTGTAAATAGCTTGAAGCTGTGATATTTTTGCTCAAGGTCATCATACCGTGAGAATCTTACAGATTTTCATTCCTATGTTAAATTCTGGTTCTGCTAAACACATCTATCACGTTATTCATTTAATATATTTAATATTAACTAAATTAACATTTAACCTTTTAGATTCTAAAAAAAATAATTTTATATTAATTAATCAACTGACTGAATTTAAAAGTTGGCATATTTTTGAAAACTGTACCACAAAGCAAACTATGAAATGATTTTTTTTGTGAGAATTTTGCAGCTCTTGGCAGTCTCTCACTGGTCTCGCTAGCAGGGGGTTAAACTGTGTTTTATTTGCACTAGTCAGGTGATCAAAGTTTTCTGTAGGAATACAATAAAAACATTTGAAATAGAATTAGAACAAAAATTTTGCATCACCAGGCAGCCCCAAGTTCAGTACACCAATGTAAGTCTCATTGGTTAGCCGTTGTGTTCTCTGCTGGACCTCACACATCACAAATGAGAATATCTGACGTTTAGCTGAACAAATATCTTCAGTTTAGTTCTAATCAAAATGTTCAGGTTTTTTTTTTAAATTGAAACAAAACATCTGCAAGTCAATTTCCTTAATTAGAATGTATTGATTTTTATTGCATAATACTTATTATGTATAAATAAACCAAAACAACTTTTTTACAATTTGGCTACAAAGATGGCCCTTAGAACTGCAGTCTGTGAAGAAATGTAAGCCAAGACAGGGATGCTGTGAATATATTATTATTATTATTATTTCTCTATATTTGGTTTTGTATAAATGATATAAAAAAAATCTCAAGAAATTATTAAAACACTGAAAAGTAGATCATGTCCTCTTGGAGATGGCATCCTTGTGGGATCATTAAATGAATATTACAGGCTGAGTGTCTGATTAGGCCTACCTGTAGCCTACATATGTTTCCCCAGTGATTTGCCTCTTCTCTCAGCATAACAGTGATTTACTGTGAAGTGATCTGGCTGATTATGCTGCTGCTGAAAGCCCTCAGCAGCAGACTATATGTCAGCCACCATTAACCTGGCATGCTAAGGCCACTTAGGGCATTAATGCTCCTGCAGACTCTGGTGGATAATACCTCTGATCATGTGGTCCTGTTGCTCAGTTTGCTGCAATTAATCACCCTCCTCTGCACTAATTCCTGTATCGATTAAACAACCATTTAGTAAGAAAATGCTGCGGGTTTTTTTAGAAGTGCTGTTATCCTTGTTTCGTGCACCGGGCGTCTTGAATGCTGCTTCTCAAGATGTTTTCAGCAAGTAGCTGCTGCTGTTGAAAACTATTGAAATTACTGCTCTGTGCTTCACATGGTCTGTCTTCTGCTAAAAAAAGATATCATGCCTCTAGCTACACATTTAATGGCTCCACAAGCGCAACAGAGTGCATGCTTCAACTTGTACTCACACACACACCCCTGCCCCCCTCCTCTGCCCCACCCCCTCGCCCCCCGCCCCCCGCCCCCCCACATACAATAACAAATATGAGCTTTATGCGCAGCAAAAGGATCGGCATGCACATCAAGCCTTGAAACCATCTTTTTGAGAAAAAATTGTCATTGAATTGAGTCAGAGAAACAACAAGGTTAAGAATTGGAGGAAAATAAAGCTACACACCAACCTCAATAGAAGGTCATTTCCTGTGTGCTACAAATGTAGGATTTATAGCTCTAGAGCCAGAGAGAGATACAGAAGTGTCTTTCTATTTCTTTTTTTATTCGATTTTTCATCTCCTTTAGTGTCGGGACAGACGTTTTCTCTGCTAGCCACGGCAAAGCCCTTAAGCACAGGTGGACCCATGTGATACGCCTCTGGTCCTAAATTGGATTATGCAAATACTCATCCAGGAACAAAAGGTTGGAGAGTAAATTTTACTGGCCATGTGCCTGTTCTATTTATGGTTACCTCTTTTCTTGAAATAAGGAGACAGACAGAAAAACAGACATAGCCCCTTGCCCAACTATTCATGCGTATTTTTCACATTTTGTCATGTTACAGCCACAGATTTCAATAAATTTTGCTGTGATTTTATATTATAGACCAACATAAAGCAAAGTATAAATGTGAACTTGAAGGAAAAGAATGCATGGTTCAATTAAAAAACAAAACAAAACAAAAACCCATAAAGCTGAATAGTGTGGGCTGCACACATAATCAGTATAGAGCTGGGTAATAAAATTATAGCAATTTAGATTTTTCCTTGATAGTTATAGAAGAAAATGTTGATATAGTCCTTCAATATACAGAAAAGATGATAGCCAGTGGTAATAAAAGCTTCTCCATTTTGGAACAATCATATGGCTGGAATAGAGAGACTCAAAGTTAGGCTGACACATGCAGCACAGTAGCAGTCAGACTAGCTAACCTCTATTGTTTGTGCAGCTGCAGCCTCTTAGTTCAGGTAAAGGGTACAGCATGACTGGGGAAAAAAAGAAAAAAATGAGTGTCCTGAAGGATGCAAAAACAGAAGACACAGCGAATGACATATTTAACAAGAATAGATTAGTCATGTGAAAGTATTTTGGCTATTTAAAGTCAGACAGAAAACAAAGTAGCATGCTCTGCAAATTATGTTGAGCGCATGTTCTGATGAAGTTGGTGAATACCACCAATCAGTATTCCCCTAATTAGAATTTGTTTGTGTCTGTTTATTTTAGTCATTAATTTTTTTGTCTTTGAAAATTTCTACAGTCTACAATGAGGACATAAAGATTGAAATTTGTTTCTTTTCCAAGCATAGACAGTGTCTGTTTTATTGTTTTGATTGTTTTCCTTGAAAGCTGCTAAAATTTTCATTGAAGATATAAATCAGTTTTTTTTTGTCAATGTCAATGTCAATGTCAAATTTATTTATATAGCACTTTAAAAAGAGGCATAAAACTGCACCAAAGTGCTGTACAAGGATGACAGCATTTGCTTGTTTATATTGCTTTTTCTTTACTTATTACTAAAATAAAGCAATATTTCAAATGAGATAAACAAAATAGACATTTTAAGAATTTATATTTATTTTATTTGTTTGACATCAACAAAAAGTGTTCTTGTGTTTATTCTTCAATATTTTAATTTAAATATACCTCTTTTATTAATCTAAAGCCTGGAGCTAAATACAGGATAATGAAATATTAGAGCTGAAACAGACTTGACACTATGGCAGAGGTTCACTTTCCAACAGACCTCTAAGCATACAGCCAGAACTACAATGGAATGGTTGAAAGCATATTTATATTATATTTGTGCCTTAGAATGATCCAAAGTTTATAGCTAAACTGAGAATTTGGCATGAGAGATATAAAAATTCACATGCACTAAAAATGTAAATGAGCTTCAGTTATTTTGAAAAGAAAGACTCTTATTTGTTAAACGATAAATAGAAAACCATATTTTTCCTACGTGACAAGAATTGTGAGTACTCTCATAAGGCAATATGTAGATATGATAATTTGTCCATTTTCTTGCTTTAACTGTGAGGCTTGAGTCTTAGCAATAGACTGTATTTAGTATCTTTCATTTCCTGTTTCAGTTGCTGTCTTCGGCGGAGTGTTTTTCTCCTCTTTCACCCAGTAGCATATCAGTACATCGTGGAAGGTATTTGTGTAAATGCCAGCGGTTTTGAAAATGTTCACTTTTTATTTTGCAAGCACTGCAGACACTTGGACTTGTATCCCTGCACAGCTGCCGAGGCTGAAATATTTTCAGAAACAGAGCCCAAATAAAACTTTCGAGATAATTGCTTTAGCATTTTCTTGTACAATTATATCGCTAAAGCTAATATTAATGTTGATTTTCTAGCCAGATGTATGCATGGTAGGCAAAACTTGGAAGTGATGCCAGTCTGATTTATGCCGCCATGCATAATAGAACAAAGCGTCTTCTCCTGTCACAACACTGCCAAGTTGTACATTGCACTCTCTGTAGAGGTTGCACCTCAAGGCACAGTCAGCCTTGAGGTGCAAGGCTGACTGTGATTGGAGTGACACAAGCTTTAAACACAAACACAATGTAAACTGTAGTTCTGTGACACATTGACCACTTAGAATTTTATTTTCGGGGGCTTAATAAAGTGGCTCAGGCTTTTTATTTGCATCTATTGTTATATGACAAGACATTGTTTCAAGTAAACTACCTCACTGATGTAAGATGGAACAGTGGACAAGCAGTAGTGTAAAATCAAAAGAAGAGAATTTGTTAATTTCAGTTAATTTGTTTGTTTATTTGACACAGAAAAACTCTGCAATGAGTTTCTAATCTAGGAGGTAAAGCACACAGCAGACAAATCCCAGATATCCCACTTATATAACTTCTGACTTCAGTTTTGTCCTACAGTGAGATTATTTACCATGTTTTTGCTTTCCATGAAGCTTTCACTTCCAATCAGTGCTGCTAAAGCTGATCCAATAACCAATATATATGGTCCTCACAATCACAAAATTTGTCAAGTCTTTCCCCAAATTACTCTTGGGTAGTCACCATGTGCAGAAACTATGCCTGTAGAGCAACTTAAAGTTTATACAGCAAGCAGGTAGTGCAATGCTGCTTTCATTTTGCTCTAAAAGCCATCACTGGATCTCACACTAAGTGCACAAGATAGAAGCCTGGCTGCTGACTTACTGTAAGCCCTGTTAGAATGGCTGCCGAGACCTGGGGCCTGAGATAAACTCAGGAGAAAGATTATTGTAGCAATGAAGGGAAAAAAGTGATGACAGAGACTTGATTGCATGGTTTACCATGAGAACAAAATAATGCCCTGGTTAGGCCAGTCTCATTAGAAGAGATTATACTTACTATGCTAAAATCTTTTTCCCATTCTTTATGTATTTTTTAGTGTCCGTGTGTGTCCTGTGTTGTTTGTGTTGTGGAGTGTGAATGATGTTGGGAAGGTACAGAGCTTGAGGCCTTTTCCACTTCAGAGCACCTTGGTATGAATTTGCGTGTATTTTGTGCGAGCATGCATGCCACAAGCTTTAGCAAGAAAAACAGTCAGTAGAATTTAACATGCAGGTCTCCTTTTGGACGTTGGTAAAAAAAAATTTTTAAAGCAGCAGATTAGAAACAACAAGAAGCAATTGGGGTACATTTAGGAAAGGTGTAATCAGACCAGCGAAGGTGAGAAACACCTGGATTTTTCTTGTGGGTACACACCCAATGAGCCCACTGTTGTGCTTCACTTTATTTTCACATCCCTTTTTACATTTGACAATGTTAGAACAAATGTCAACTAGTGGACACAAATAGATGTGACCAGCTGCGTTCTCCGTGTTACACTGTTTCGTTTCCACGTTGAATGTTTCTGTTCCTGATTTTCATGCTCTGAATCAGAAGAAAGTCTTCTTTTTTTTTGTTCTGTACGTGTATGTCTGGAAATATAGGACAGTGACACAAGTGTAAGCATACCAAGACATGGCCATCCACCTAAACTAAGAGGCTGCTCAAAGAGTGCATTAATCAGAGAAGTAGCCACTTGGTTGGTTGTTTTGAGAAGGAAGCCATTAGTCCCTTTCAGATACACTTATGTTTTTCAGTTATTTTTTAGAAGTATTTGATATGCCTCTAAAACTGAAATATCAGTATCTGCCTTAAACTGTAAGGGTGTAACATGGGATTGCAGAACTAGTGTAACGCAGCACAAAGCAAAGCAGGAGCGCTGAGAGCAGATACATCATAAACATCATAAACTGGTAGAACCTGATGATGATAATGATATGCTTAAGTTGATGCACAACAACTTTATGTGTGTCTAAAGCACTGAATGCATCTGGACTCACCCCAAGGGAACTCCTCAAGGAGAAACCCACCATAGAAGACGGCTGCAGGTTGTAAACTGCACCCCCTTTGCAATTCCAGCTACATGATCTAAATGGTCATATGGCCTGCAAGCCTTGTTTGATGTGAAGGTTGGTATTAATTGTGGGACTATGATGTGAAGGGGGCTACTGAAAACCACAGAAAGTCCCATTTAAAATTGGCCACATGAACAAGCACTTGGAAGGAGGTCAGATGAGACCAAATTCGAATTCAGCCACTCTAAATATACAACCAGAGCTACAGTGGAATTGTTTGGATGAAACCATTTTTATCTGTCTGAATGACAAAGTAAAAGTTCAGATCTGTAGCCAATCTCTAGCAAAAATAGAAGTTCACAGACACTTTTCATCCAGCCAAATTCTCAAAGAACAATGGGCAAACAAATTAGTCTCTAGATGTGTGAAGCCAAAAGATTTGAAGCTGTAAGAAAAGGTTAAAGGGGATTAAACACAGTGTTAGCTAAGAGGGAGCTGAATATAAGTGCTCACATCTTCCAGATTTGTATGTTGAAAATATCCACGTACCCATTTCACCCAACTTCAGGATAATGTTTTACCTTAAGCCAGTCTTATCACATCAGATGCCGACAGTGTACACTAATGTTTGTACAATGTGAAAAAATTGTCAGTGGTATGAATACTTGTGCTCAGTGCTGCATTTATGTTTTGAATCTATAGTTGAGTTAGTGCTCCTCCAATTATTTAATGTGTTTAATGCTGTCAGATTCCAGCACTCACATTGGGTGTTTTGTGGTTTGTTAATGGGACCATATTTGGGTGCAGGAAGTGCTTTCGTGTTCATTTGTTTGTTTGGATGTTCTCCTGTGTTTGCGTTGTTCTGTTCCGATGTGTCCATTGAAGCCATTAAGGAATCAGACCGCAAGCACTTTTGTTGTCTTTCTGCTGTGTTCACTTCTCTGGAGGGCCCGGCCTCTGTAATGCAATGTTCTCATTATTCTGTTTCAGCCTGCAGAGCTAGAAAGGAACCAACAGACATTTTCTTTGCATTTTTTTTATTACATAGGTGGACAGTAAGCAGGGAAAGAAGAATGGGGTGGGTGCAGAGGGGCCTCTGCTGAATAGGTAGATCAACAATGCAGGGCAGAAAGGCGAAATTGATTTGAGCTGTGGAAGAACAGGAGTTGACCCTGTGCTCCTTATAGGAAGAAAGGAAGTGACACCCAGATAAAGTCACAGTTTTCCTCTCTGCTCTGCTTATTTTTTTATAAGCAGAGAGGAAAACAGTGAGTTCATTCAAAGCCGAAACTAAGGGCATGTTTATAACTCCACAAACTCTGCTGCAGGAGAGGTCAATTTTGACCTACCAATCCTGATTTTAATTTCAACTGTAAACTTCCATCCATCCATTAGTTTTCTGTACATCCTTGTCCCTAGCGGGGTCAGGAGGGGTGCTGGTGCCTATCTCCAGCTAACATTCTGGGCGAGAGGCTGGGTCACCCTGGACAGGTCCCCAGTCCATCGCAGAGTCGTAAACTTTTAAAGTAAATTTCTGCTCCTACTGCTACTAGAATGGCTGGAGTTAGGCCATTTGGACATATACCTATTCAGGCTAGAGATAGTCCAACTGGCCTGAAGCCCGTTGCACTGAAGCCCTTTTGTTCAGTAAATAGGGCCATTACCTAGGGCCATTACCTTAGAAGTACCCTGGTAATGGCCTCAACGCATCTCACAGTTGCACAATTGTTCCTTAGACTTCGACTTCGACTTAGACTGACTTTGTTGTCATTTTCAATGCACAGGGTGTATACAGAACGAAATTTCGTTGCATATGGCTCAGGATAATGTTTGAGGTTCCAATGTTGTGAGTAAAATAAAATACAGTATAAAATATGAATATAAATCTAAATATAAAATATAAAGTGCAGGACTGACAGTAAAATAGAAGTTATTTAGCTCTGTACATGTGCAAGGTATAAAGTGGAGACCAGTTTTTGAGTGCAGTCCAGTTAAGAGTTCAGCAGTCTGATGGCAAGTGGGAAAAAGCTGTTTCGGAACCAGGTGGACCTGCACCGGATGCTGCAGAACCTCTTTCCAGAGGGCAGCAGGGAGAACAGTCCATGGTGGGGGTGTGAGGGGTCACTGATGATGTTTCGGCCTCAGGACACGCATCCTGCATCGATGGTTGACCTGACACTTCGCCCTTTTGCCTGAGCTGGGTGTGGAAGGTTGTTGCCGAAGCAGTTTCTCCTTGTGTGCCTTCTTCTCACTCACATGAGAGTTACCGAACTCTTTTGCAAGCTCAACCAGGAAGTCCACCCGTCTCTCCTGCACCCCAATGCATGCCTGATAAAGCACATGTGCATTCAGTGCTGCCATGTCAATCATGTTTGCCAGGTTTGCTGACCAGCTGTCACATAGTGATGGAACCTTAGTCACCCCCTGCAAGATTATGACTGAAATAAATGCCATTAGTTCTTGTGAACTAAATAGGTGAAGCAGTCACCTATTTATCCTCCACAGCACAAAAGGCTGCATGCAAATTTGCATGTGCAAAGTCTCCCAGATTTCTTTTGCTTACACTTTTTGCATGATTTTTTTGAGGTGGATCAACACAATTAATTTGGTTAGTTTATTTCTAAACTGTCATTTTATACCCTCTTAGCTTTATTTCAAAGAAAAACATTACTAATTTCTTTTAGAAAAACCTTTGCATATTTCTTGAAACAGATTGTATGTTTTGCGAACTCTATGTACATTCGGCAAAATGACCTGGATAATGCAGCACAACATCATGGATCAGCTGCAAAAGGTCACATCTCTCCAAAAACACTTCATGACGAGTTGTAGGTATCATAGATACCCACCCCCAACATGGACTATTCACATTCCTACATTCTGGCCTGACGGTCAACGGCCACATTTACAATTGAAGAAGAATGCTAATTTGAGCCATCAGAGTCGTCAGGGTGGACTCAGGGCCTTTTGGCCCTGTTCAGCCATTCTAGGGAGAAATCGAAAACCCAGCCATTCTAGTGGTAAGGGGCCACTAATTATTTGTATCCAGAGCAGAGTTCAAATAAAATGAGCCAGGATAGTTTAGGAGGAAAAATTCTTGTATAAAGATTAATAGGCAGAAATAATTGTGCCAACCTAACTTTACTTAAAAAAAAACAAACATCTGATATTAACAAGTAGGTTTTTGCATAACAGAATTATTTGAAGCAGAGCATTTCAGTGAATATGATGATTTTAAACCTTCCTCACCCAAGTCCCAACTTAAAAGGTTTACTTCAGTTTCCTTAGACGCCATTGTTTTATGTTTTCAAAGCCTTCTGAGCTTCATAGTGCAGTAGTTTTACTTGGCTGCCTTTAAGGTTTTATTTAGAAACCATTCAAAGCATATGAAGCTTTTCTGGTTTAATAGTGTCATGGCTTTTTCACACTTCATATGCTTACAGTCAAATTCTTTGCAGCTCCCACAAACTTATATTAAATTGTGCAATAGTCTGATAATTGTCTGAATGTTATTGTCTCAGTACTCCATTATACATACATACAATTTATGTACTGTGGTACACCGCTGTTCTGATGTAATGTTTTTCCAGTTCTTGTGTCACTGTTGACCTAAAATTGAAAATGCTTAAACCCCAAAGTTCAAAATAACCAAGTATGAAAAGCTGCACTGATAGCAGCCTGGATGTCAGACTTTAACTGTATTGAAAACAGTTAAAGGAATTTGAAGGGTTGGATGCTTTATTTATTTATTTATCAAACTTTAATCAGTGACTAGGGTTAAGAGTGGAGTAGCATCATCCCTAAGTATTGAGCATGTTGGGGTCAGAGAATAATGGGACTCAGAACTTCTGAAGGCAAACTGTGTGCAAGTATGCATGAGAGTGACTGACTGTGAATGATAAACACAGAAACAATGGAGACCTGTGAAGAAACAAGAAAAGCCTATCTCTGTGGTAGAGAACACAGTGAAGGCACCCAAAGATAGACAAGACGTCTTTGGAGTGAGATGTCTGAACTCACACTGGGCTAAACAACTGAGCGTTCACTATTTCATAATCCCCTTTTACACTTGAATCAGAAGCCAGCACCTGCTGGGATTCTCTGTGGCTCGGCCCTCTATTAAAAGCCAGCAAATCTCTCACCTTGACGCATTCCAGATTTAGACTGCAGGGCTGCAGTCACAGGGCACTGAACTGAGTCACTACCTCAGGGAAGATTTATGTGAAGCATCTAGTTACACAAATGTTTCACCTGATAAAGCTCTATTTCATAGCTATGCTGAAGAGGTTTAAAAGAATATAGCAGTGAGCATATGTAAAGGAAAACATGGAGGGAAAGGCTCTTAAAGTTTTTTTTTTTTTATCCATGTCAGATGATGAGTGTTACATTGACTCTCAAAAGCCTTTGCACACCCTGGCATATATACATAAAATGGCTTAGAATTTACACTTCTCATGACTGGTACTTTTGTACAATTGCAATTTTATCCTTTGCAACCCTTCTGCAATCAGGCCTAACTTTTTTTATTTTTTCTGCTTTCACTTTAATTAATATTAGGTATGAAGCAAAGAAGTTGTTGAAATGAGATAAAAAGTTGCACAAAGCAGACGTGTGCTCACTCAAGCAACAAGAATCTGAGGCTTTCTTCTATAATTCATCCCTAACAAGTTTGTGTGATTGAATTCTCAGGATGGGAATTTTTCCCATTGATTTATCAGGATCTAATTTTTTCAGATGACAAAAGCCTGGGAGTTTGACAGCAACCTGTGCACTTTAGAAAGCCGTTGTGTGCGTTTAGATGTGTGTTAAAGAGCAGAGCTGAGAACCTCAGAATGTTAAAGTATAGCAGTGGGATCTGAGATCAAGGCCTCTCCATCTTGTTAAAGTCAGAGCAGTGCTGACTCTGTCCTTATCCTTCTCTTTATTTGAAGTCCTTTTAGCCACAGAGAGTAGTTTCTAAGGAGGCCCAAAAAAAGTTGCCTCCAGCAGATCAGAACAGACCTCAATTTGCTCTCCAGCTTTTATATTGCAACCCTTTTACAAAATTCAAAATTATCTTCAGTGGGAAAGGGTACAACCAACATTCAGTCCCATACCAGATGACTCTGGCTGGAGGAGTCTCCCGGCTTTATTTGCTGCTTCTCAGACTGTTGCTGTGTGAGTAAGAAGTCCTCAGAAACAAGCTTAAAAACAAGTTTATCAACTGAAGCATCTGGCACAGGAACTCTGAAACCCACAAGAGCACCAGCCTGCAAATAAAAAGCAGTACAATAAATCTTGTGTACCTGTCAGCAGGCTGACTTGCACCACATTTTCAGTTCTGCTGCATGTGGACCTGAATTCGGCTCTCTGTTCCTCTCAGAAAGTCAGGAGTTGTCAATAATAGTTTGTAAGATTGTGTTTGAATGTTGTCTGTGTGTTTATGGCTAAAGGAAGCACGTTAGTTGGTCTTAGTGATTATAAAGTGTCCAAAGTGCAGTTATTTACTGAATTGTATTGTAAATGAGAAAAAAGGCTATAATTTTAGAAAGGCCACGATAACACATATTATCTCAGAGATGATTATTTGGACCCTTTTCTTATTTTGTTGTACAGGATTCATTTTCCTCCATTTCATGCAGCAAATTAGCTCTGTATCTTGTCAAATTTTTGCTGATGATAAACTGATTTACATATCCCTCCAAATCCTGATAATGTTAGAGCCTACACTGACGCTTAGAAATTAAAAACAATATTCTCTACTGAAATGACAATAAAACAGATGCTGTTATTTTTTCCCCCAAAAGACATTCCCCAAAAAATCCAATAATAATATCCAGTCCTTTAGAATCTTAGGGATTATTATCAAATACTCTACTAAAAATAATATCTAGATGTCCTCTTAAATTTTATTTAACAAATTTAACAAATTCATTATTGGAAGGTTTTTGCTAGAAACAGCAATTTGTGCTTTTGTTTAGTAACATGTAGACCACCAGAGCTACTGTATCTTTATTCCTGCTAGAGCTGAGAGTCAGTTTCAGGCTTACAAATTCTTACAGTTTAACTGAAAGGATGCTTAATGAGCTCCTTTCCCAGCTCATATTACCCGAGTCCCCGTGTACCTTCACTAGCTGCCAGCTGCTTTATCGATTATATACAGACAATTTATTGGATCAATATAAGAACTTTGTGGCCGATTCCTAATCTCTGATTTTGTAAAGCTCTGACCTGCCAGTATATTGTCATATTGTTTTTTTTACATGATTCTGATTTCTCTGCAAGAACTATAACATTAAATATACTTTTCCTCCCCTTCCTGTATAAGTGATGATTCATTATTTATTCTCTGATGCAAAGTAATGCACTGCATAATAAAGAGTTGTTGCTGTAAAATATGGTTTTAGTAACTGTAAGCAGCAATGTCTGTGTCTGCCAAAGGGAACCTAGTTCCATCTCTTAAATGTGAGATATCCAGCATTTCCAAATCCAGTATGTTTCATGACTGAAACCTCCACACCAAGAGTTGTTTTTGTTTAGTGCGTCCTGATCATTGCTTTTATTTACTCTTAAGAATTACATTCCTCTAGCTCATATTACCTTCAACGTTCCATGCACAACTACAGAGTTCTGAAGTATATTTTTTAGATTAAAATGTTTTATTTTTGTTAATAAAAGGTTAGTTAGCCAAATTCCTTCTATTTAATAAATCACACAAGGTCGAAAGACACGTGTCCAAAAGAGCCAGTGTAATTATTGAAACCTGAAATATGTGTGTCATTTTACATATTTATCCTAGAATGAAAATCTTGCAATTACATTGGCTAATTTCTTGTAAAAAGTAATCCAAATTCTTCCCAAAGATTTAAAAGTTAACACATATCATAAGTGAAGATGATGAGCAGCTAGTTTCAAACCAGCACTTTATAATCCTGTAAACACTTATTGCTACAACAATATAAAATGCAGTAGCATGTGTGGTTTTGTTTCCTAGATAGCCACATGCCTATTTTATAAGGCAATATCTATGTTTTAAAATTAATTCCTGGTTCTCTGTCTTTGTAATGCTTTCTCCCAAAGGAAGTTGAGGTTTGTATGATGATTATTTTTGGTATTCTGCATTGAAAGACCTATATTGTTGTGCTTGTAGTGAACAGTAATACCTTCTCAGAATATTCTCTGAACATTTTTTTTCTGATTATGTTTATTGACTAAATGTGTTTCAGGAGCCTGGAACATGGACTCCATCCAAGCCCTTCGATCAAGGTGGGTGAGAATGAGAAAGAGCAAAGCCCGGGGTGCTTTAGTTATGTAATGAAACAATGAAAAAAAAGGAAAATACACCAAGAGAAGCTCACTGACCTCTAATTGTTCTGCGGTTTCATTAACATCATTCGAGTTGCAGGTGTTATTAAATTCCCAGAATTTGAAAACAAATGCCAATTTTATAACACAAGATGGTATTGTAGATGATAAACACATGTCATGAAAAAAATTGTTTGGGCCCATAAATATAATTTTTTTTCTGCAAGCATAGAATTACAAATATAATGCAAATGGATTAGAAGCAGCTTTTGATGATCATCAAATGTTGCATAGATTACTGGCTGACAGGTTAAAGATATATTTTACAACTATGATACATTGCTTCTATGTTGCCTATGGATGTATCTTAAAGTTCTTACTTGAACTCCAAACTTGATATGTCTTGGTAGCAAAAATTGCTACTATAGGTGGAGTCAGAACATTTCAACAACGAAAAAAAATAATCCAAACCTGAATATAATTAATAAACTTTCCAAGTTATTTTGTGGGTGTGATGGGTAAGGCTAAAATATAATGCTTATCTAAAGTCTTACAAATTCAGAAATTTTATAAGACTATATTATTGTTGCCAGAAAACAAGTTTTTTGTCCAAACAGGTGTTTGTTCAGGACAACTTTAATGTGCTCTTTAAATGAGGATTAACCAGATTAAGCTGTGTCACAACACTTCACCTTAGATATGCAGTTCATTAGCATTTGTTTCTTAACAAGTTAACTTGCTCCCCCTAATAAAGTTTTCACCTGCAACAGTTTGTCCTAGTGATAACGTTTGCATGTTTTCACTCTGTTTTGACCTGACTCTGATGATTTTTTCTCATAACATATTTCAGTGGACTTTTCCAGTTGTTTATGAGGTTTAGCAATTAACCTTGACAAATTTATAGACTGCTGTTTCAGCTGCTGTATGATCACAACGCTCAGAGGAAGTCACATGACTCTCACAGACAGCGCTGCAGCCGGAACTGTCATTTTTTTGTGAATGTGGGTAAAAATCCTTAGATTCTTGGGAATACCCAGGTCAATTAAATGATGTGCATAGCCTTTTAATACAGTTTTACAAAAATGTAATGGTTTTTTGCGTTTATTTTTAAATCAGCTGCTCAGGTTGTGGACGCAGATTAAATCACAGTCAGTGCAACAACATCAGGTCCTTGGGGACTGGAGAGGATGCATTCTGTTGGGCATCTTGACTCGATAGTGGGGATCGGATGGAGAAGTTCCTACGAAAAGAGAAAAACTCTTTTCATTTAATGACACCAAGCAGCTAAAACCAGGAGGATTTTCTATTCTTTGATCATCTCATTGCTATTTGTATTACAGACAGTGGTAATCTCCTGCGCTCATCCAGGCACACCAGGACATGAACATATCCTCTCACTTATCAGTGTATCGTCAAACGCACCCACACACACACACACACACACACACACACACCCAACACACACACACACACACGGCCAGGGAAACAATAGCATTAGGTAGTGCGTTGGAGGATGGAGGCAGGATAATCTGCCAAAGCTGCTCTGAGATTACAGTAAGGTTCTTTCGAGCAGAGGTCATTCGCAGACTGTCCTGACCACAGCCAATGGCTTTGGATCTTGCTCTTAGGTCTGTTGCTTAAAGTTGACATTGGATCAAAAACTGTATCTACCGAGATCAAACCATCTCCCAGAGAATAAGATGTAAAATCAGCTTATATATATAATATACTTGCTCAAATTTACACAGGATCAGATCCATCAGTCAAAAACATGAACAACTCTCCCACATTCAGGCTGCTGTAAGATCAAAAGTAACCTCTAAAACCAGGACCATCTGTTTTTAGCTCTAAGAATATTTAACAGTGTTACGGTGTTCTGTTCAGGGCAGCAGAGACAGCTAGTAACATACAAAGAAAGAGTGACTGAAATAAAAGCAAAAACTCAAACAGATCTCACATAAATTCATGTTGCTTAGATATTAAAAAGTAAAAAGAAACAATACACAGCTTAACCCAAAAGCTTTGATGCTGCATTAAAAGAACAAAAGGAAAAGGAAAAGGAAAGTGTATCCGTGGAGGATTTTTCCTTTTTCTTTGTTTACCCTCGCAGGCTTTTGCCGACTGCTGTCTAGGAAACTCTGAGGTTTCAATTTGTTGCAGTGTGCACACATAAATGCACTTTACAGAGTTCTCATCATATACAACTTTGTTCTATGTTTGTAGCTCTTGATCCAGCCAAAGACCCCTGCCTGAAGATCAAATGCAGTCGTCACAAGGTGTGTGTAGCTGAGGATTACAAGACTGCCTCATGTGTCAGCCAGAGGAGAGTTAGGTAAACACACACACACACACAGGCACACCCCCACATTACGTCTTTCTATTTTCACAAGGACATTGTTTTGATTTCCATTCATTTTTCATATGTAGATATGTTACCTTCAGTTGTCATAAAAATAGTTTTTTTAGTTTTTTAAATAATTATTTGAAAACTGTTTTTTATCACACAGGTTATCTTTGTCTGGAATAAAATTTTGTTTGATGGCCTGCTGATTATTTAAATGTGCTAAAAAAGCAAGGACAGGAGAAATCTCAGAGGGGGAGAACATTTTTTTTTGTATATTTTCTACTTTACTTCAAATGTAACATTATCTTCTAAAGAGATGAAGTTCTAAAATGCACATTTTAAAAAAGAAATAGGAGTGAATAAAATATTAACATTAGTTGAATTTATGTCCTGTTTTTCATCACATTTCATCCCATTCTCAATTGTCTCAATGACCAAAGCAACTGTTTTCTTTAGTTTTTCCAGCTGGTCTCCTTGTTGCCAGGCTCTCTTGTGACTGTTGTGTGACATTACAGCTTGGTCCAGTTACCCAGGCGCTGGCACTAACTTTCAGCGGACATAAAGTGCTGCCAAGTGATATGAATGGGCTTTGTTTGTGTGTGTTTGAGTCTGGGATGCCTCAGACTGGACAGAGAACAGTAACACCACACTGACCTCATTTCCCTCTCTTAGCAGCAACACAATTCCCAGGACATTGGGAGAGCAAATCAATCAAAAATAATAATAATAATAAAAAAATAATCATATACAAATACCAAATCCTTGTTCCAAGTCTAAAACCATCGCGAAGAACATGACGTTATGTAGCAGATAGAAAATGCAGACTGTGTGACAACCGATTGGTGAAATTATCTTTTTATGTTTTTGGTTGTCACCTCCAGTTTTAAAGATGCCAATTTGCAACCGAGTGCTGGGTCGAAGTGCAAGCCGTGTCCTGTGGTTCACCCCTCGCCTGTTTGTGGAAGTGATGGCCACACCTACTCCACTAAGGTACCCGCTCATTTCAGCACTCATTGGGCTTTCTGTTATTTTTTTGTTCTGTTTTGTACACAAGGGAAGCAATTTTTAGTTTATATTTGTTGCAGTTGAACCACATCTGAACCAGCTTAGTATCTCTAATCTCTCTCACGACAACACCCTCCAATTCCTTTGGGGTATTTCTCTATAAAATTCATAAAGAGAAAGACTAAGATATTTGTTCTTTCATCTTTATAACATTGATGACGCGTGTCAGGACAGGATGGAGAGGATCTGTAAATCTAAGTTTTTATGTCGTACCACAAGTTCTCAATACGGGTTAGTCCTGAATGTTGACTGTACAGTAGCATTCTAGCAGATGAATATTCTTTAATGTCCAATATCCTGGCTGTATGCTAAGCCCTTTGCAGTCATTAACCGGATTGCCCTGTATTTAGTTCCATCCATCTTCTAAACAACTCTGACCGGCTTCCCTGTCCCTGCTGAATAAAACCTCCACAGCATGATTCAGCCACCACTATGTTTCACAGTGGAGTGGTGTGTTCAGGGTTATGTGTAATTCAATTAAATTCAAGTCAGTTTGTTTAGATGGCATCTTTTCAGTACAAACGTCATATCAAGAAAGTCATTTCAAAATAATCACACAAATGTTCCAATTTATCCTAGTTTTCAAACAGTTCTGTTCGTTATTCAACCTAGCTTAAAGGTTTTCAATCAATGACTTGCAACACTCACTCCTCTGGAACGAGCATGTTGTGTTTGTTGACTTTACAGCAATCCTTCATATCGAGCATGCACATAGTGACAGTGGAAAGGAAAAACTCCAGCAGAACACAGCTTAGTACGGTTTAGCCGTCTGCCATGACCGACTGGAAGTCATACAGACCAGATACACAAAAAGAAACAGCTGAACTGATGCAGGATTATTCTCTATGTTCATAATACGTAAAATGTTAATTGCAGTGAGAACAATTAGTTGCTGGCAGCAGTATTTCTGTTCTCCAGGAAGGCAACACAAGCAAAGTTTATCCTTCAGTAACCTAAGCTTATGGCAGCATAACTAGAGATAGTTGAGGATAACCCAACACCTGGAATGAGGCCTGCAGGGAGAACTGACTTTCTGGACTATGTTTCCCCACTGGATTGACCGGTACTTTCTACCTACCTCTTCTCTCCCACTCCTCCACTTGGGGAAACATCTCTGGTTTGTCTATAAGCTGTATCAAAAGGAACATTTTAAGCTTAGTCTTAAAATTAGACTGGGTTTCTGCCTCTCAGAATCAAACTGGGAGCTGTTTCCACAGGAGACTAGCCTGACAACTAAAGTTACCAGGTTCAATGGGTGTCATCTGTAGATTTGTTTGACTACGGATGCCATCCATTTTTAATGTACAATCACTGTACATTAGATGTAAACTGCAACGGTGTACTGTATATACTACAAATGCCACTTTTGGTTCCTGAAATCAATAGATGCTATACACTTGACTTGACTGCATTATGTTGCCTCCTGCCAGGCCTCCTTTCCACTAGAGGCACATTTCAAACGGGCATCATTTCTCTCAACTCTCACCCTATAACTCTCATTATTTGTTAATTTCCTCTTCTCACATTCTGGTGCTGCTTCTGTCTTTGTTTCCCTTTAATCAGTGTAAGCTAGACTACCAGGCATGCATCACCGGAAAGAAGATTTCCGTAAAGTGCCCTGGCATGTGTCCTTGTCCCCCTCAACCTGAGCAGGGCTCTGCAGAGAAGAAAGGTACACCGTTCAGCTGGAAATGTCATTTGTATGGGCAACAAAACTTACATAAAGTTTCTGCAAAAGCGTTTTTTATTGTTAATATTAATGAGGCTTATCAATGAGTCATAGAATGAGACTAAAGTTTAAATCAATAACACTTCACAGTGTGCAGTGAATCAGATCTGAAGGAGGTGGTGAGTCGCCTGAGAGATTGGTTCAGAGTGCTGCACGAGAATGGAAACCACCAGAGAGTCAAGATCCAAAAACCGGAGAAGAACAGTGAGTCACAACACACTTTCACTGAGTCAGGACATTTATGCTCACGTAGACGGTCCATAGCACATCTTTAAACTTCCTCACAGAGTTCGACGTTGGGACGTCACCAATCTGCAAGGACCCTCTGGGTTGGATGTTCTCCCGACTGGACACAAACTTTGACCTCCAGCTTGACCAGTCAGAGATCAAGAGCCTGTATCTGGACAGGAACGAGCCGTGCTCCGACGCGTTCTTCAAGTCATCTGATACGCATCCCGACAAAGTCATAACCAGCTCTGAGTGGTGCACGGGCTTCCAGAGGTATACAGGTGGGTCACTTTCAGTTTGTTCAGGGCTGAATGAACATTTCTCAGATGTGACTCCTGAGAACTTTGTGTCAAACTTAACCTGAGTCATAAAAATTACTCCTCTCATTAAGCCTGACTCCAGTAACCATTTTCTTAATAATTTTTTTCTAATCTTCTTCAATTCTACAAGCATAATGTATTGACACGTTATGTTTCAATAAAACTACAGACTAAAACGTCTCAGGCCTTTTGCAGCTTCTAAATATAGGATTGCTCTATATTTTGAAGTTCTTTCAACCAGGTAAAAAACAAAATCTTGATCAGGTGTGTTTAGTTAAGATAAAGGAGACTCACCAAAAAACAAGAACTCATCTAAAAATATCTGCACGTTCGCCAAAATAACCCCTTTTGTTCAAAAGGTTTTAAGAAAACATTTGAATGAAAAAAAAATCTATTTTTAATTAAAATCATTTGGAAAAAGTACAATAAAAAATTGTTTCTCAAACTGAAGGAATTTATACTACGATGCATTCAAGATTTTCAGTTTGAAGACATTGCGTCAAACATTTGCTTCACTAAGGACGAGAATCTATATATATTTTGTTACAAACGAACAACAATGGTTCGCTCATTGCAGCTGCAAGAGCGGACGCAGCATGGTGAGGAAAATCGTTATCAAAACAAAAGGTACGTAGCTCTGCAGCTTGTTACCAATGTCCCCGTCTCTCCCTTTCAGATTCCCCATGTAAAGCAGAGCTTTCCAGCATCAGCAAAAAACAAACTGGGAAGAAGTTACTTGGTAAGCCACCCTCAGGTGAACAAATCCACCCAAAACTTTGCTTCTCCTGCTTACTGTGTGCTTCTGCTCAAATCTGCAGGTCAGTATCTGCCTTCCTGTGACGAGGAGGGTTACTACAGGCCACACCAATGTCACAGCAGCAGTGGCCAGTGTTGGTGTGTGGATCGCTTTGGCAACGAAGTGGCGAGCTCACGCACTCACGGTCCTGCAGACTGTGGTATGCAAAATGCTGGAAAACACAGCGTCAGGTTTCTGAGCTGGTGGAAGAAATGAAAGCATGTTGTCCAATTAATGTGTCTATATTTATATTCAGGGCGCTTGGGTAATGGCTGAAGACATGATTTTGTTCTGTAAAATATCAAAACATAATGAGGCAATGTAGAAGGAATATCATATATAAAATCAAAAATAAATATCTTTTTTATATGCATTTTTGTCTACAAGGCATGTCAAAAATTATTTATACACAAGTTTTGAATTTAACTGTAAGTAACATTATTTACTTACCTTTAAGTAACTGTAATTAAGTGACTTACTTACAGCTAGCTGCTTGCAGCTAAGTAAGTATACTTACATGGACAGAAACGTTGTGGTTGTAAGTCTCATTTTTATGTCAAAAGAAAAGCCAAACTTGATTGCTACCTTTGATCTTCATTTTTTTAGCCGTCTGCCAGATCACATACATAATTGGTGTCGAACTCATTTTCATTTTGGACACAAAGGTGTATTTTTTTTAAGCTAATTTAAAAAATACAAACTGTCTGTACAAAGAGTTTTTTTAGAGCATAACATTTGAATCACCCAAGAGTTTATTGAAGGAGTGCAATACTGAAAACCAATAATGATAAATAATGCTTTCATTTCCCATAGTAGATGGCAATTGGTTTATGAAATAATCTTATAATCAACCTAATCAGATTTCAATTTTAAATAAAAACTGTACCTAGCTATTTGCAAATTGTTTTGTTCATTGACATTTAGGGAACATTTTCACAAATCAGTGATGCACTTATGCTATGTAAACAATCTTTTATGTAAGTGATTGATTTTTTTCTTTTTTGTTCGGTTTTTTGTTCTAGGTGTAATTCTGGAGTCTTCGGGGGACCTGGGCAGCGGTGACTCTCTCTTCACCGACGACGACGAAGATTCATTCGTCCTTAACGACCAGGCAGGTATGGACGACGAGGATGATGAAGATGAGGACGATGACGATGATGAAAACGATGAATATTTGTCATAATTATATACATTATATAAAATGACAGAAAAAAGAAAATGAAATAACTGTATGTTTGGTCAAATTGCACGTTTCTAGGTGAATCCTCCCCCCAGGCAGATAATTCATCATACTAACAGCCTACAGACTCTTCTCTGTGTATTGTTTCTCTATCAGTTGAAGGAAAGAAAAAAAATCTATATTTTAGAAAACGGTTTCAGATTTTTCCCTCCTGTTTAACTAGAAAGTATACGTGTACACTTGTATTTCAACCAAGCAGAGAATATAACTATCTGACAAACCAGTCCATTCGTTTGGATTTGGTCACTTGTGCAAAGACCTTTTTTTCAGTGGACAGTCCATGTCTTTCAGTGTCTCGTGTCCTTGTGGAACACTCCGATGCCTGAGTGTGTTGATGCCTGAAGGCATATTGTTAAAGAGATTTCCTTTTTCCCCTCATTCCTCCATCTTCTTCACTTCATCCGTCCGCTCTTTTTATCCTTATCAAATGTTCCCGTGTATAGGTGGGACGTTGATGATGTAGATAAGAGAATATTGCACTTGTTAGGTTTCTTTTGATCTCGATTTTTTTAAACTGTGACGATAACTTTGTGGTAAAAACAAGATAAGGGTTAGACATGCTGCAGCAGATGAATTAACGTATACAACAAAACAATCATAACAAAAAACAATCAGAAATGTGAGCTGCTGTCAGAGGCAGATCTAGTCAAATCATCACAGGCTCAGAAAGGATAATAAAAAAAAAAACACTGTTTGGCCTCATGTTTTTTTTTTTCTTTTGCTGCAGAAGGGAATTATTGTTATCTATTTTTCTAATCCGTCATAGGCCGAATACTGGAGATGAAACAGATTTGTCTCAGCATGTCTAATACTGCGTAATGTTGTTTCCGTCTGTAGAGGCAAAGGCCAAACCTTTGAGGAACTCAAAATGAAAAAGAACAAGAAAAAAAAGAAAAGAGCTTGCAGTTGTAATAAAAACAAGGTCTTAAGTGTGTACAGATGAAAGCTCCTTAGAGTTCAGAAAATATGATGTTGATGTTTTTATATTTGCAGATGCGTGATTTTAGCACACAGCATAGCAGATTCAATTTCTTGCACATTAAAGAAAGTAACAGAGCCATGCACATTTGTTAGACAATAAATGGTGGATATAAAAAGTGTACACATCTCTGTTAGAATGCTGGTTTTAGTGATGTAAAAAAAGGACTACAGTAAATCATTGACTTTCATATGTTATGACTATTCTGTATAATTCAACTAATAAACGGGAAAATCTGTTTTGAGGAAAATGTGATAAAAAACAGCTGTATTAATCTGCACAATCTGGAACTAATATTTTACGAAAAGAACTTTTAATGCAGCTACAGTGTTTAGTCTTCTTTGACAGGATTCCTTCAACATGCCACAGCTTGACATTATTTGCCCAGAGTTTTCTTCTGGACAACTCAAAGGGATTCTGCCATTCTCAATTGTGGACTCCTGCTATATTATTCAATTTTGTTTTAGTTGGACGTGTATTAAAGCTCCTTTTCATCTTTGGCTTCTAGTATTTCGAATCTTAATCCACCTTTATCATGATGCTGCCACCACCGTGTTTCATTATGGGTGTTGAGTGTTGTTTTTATGCTAAAATTAACTTTTGAAATTGTGGCCCAAATTTATGTTGGATGTCACATGATCAAACATTCTTCCACAAGGATTTGGTCAAATGAGTCAGTTTATAACTTTCTTTATGGGAAGAAAAGGCTTCTATCATGTAACCCTACTACTACTGTTTTCAATAGACAGAGAACACAGGTGAATCTTTTCAAATGCAGAAAGCAACCTGTACTTGCCAATAACTTGTGCAGCTGTTTCAGGATTGCTGTCAGCGCGTTTAGAGCTTCACTGACCCGTTTTAGTTTTGTCTTTTCATCAAATTTGGAGAAAATCCTCATAGAACACCTAAACTTTGTTACAGACAAATCTGATTCACTATAACTGATGGAAAGGGCAACCTAAAGAAGACTGGAAATCAAAAAGGTGCTTTAACATTAAATTAACACTGTGCATACCTATGCAATTGAGTTAATGTAGCCCTTTTAAATTTTTACATTTTTTCCTCTCACGGGTTTGCTTGTTTTTCAGTTGAAATGCTCAGGAGTGCGATAATAAAGGTGGAAAATGTTTTTAAAAGATTTTGCGTGGTCCAGTTTTGCCACATTAGAGACACCTGGCATATTACCAGCGGTGTGTTGACTTTTGAGATCCACCATGATGGGCTGTGGGGGTTTAGCTGTAAGGTGTGCCTTTTTGCTGGTAAGGACATGTGATGAGTTGGCAGGATCACTGACGGCTTTACTCTAAAGCCTGTACATTACAGTACGTTGACTTAGATCTGCCATGTGTTTGGGGTTCTCATTTAAGATGGCGTTACTATGGCTTACATCACTCTTTTAATTTGTCAGATAGTTAAAATGCAGAGAGATACCTTCCAGTTAGGGCATATAAACACTGCTGGATATAAAATGTTTTATATAGAATATACACTGGATAGAGGAAGCTTTGGTTTAGACAGCTTTATACAAGAAGAAGATAGTCAGCGTTTGCTTTTCCATTGTTTCAGTAGCTTAATCTGATCTGCTGTATCTATCTATTTATAGGGTAACTCTTCCAGGGTAAAATAAAAATCTCTCAGCTCAGATGTGTGTGTTATTAAGTCAGACCTGAGATCAGCTAATGCTAACTTATAATAATTACTCTACTATTTGGCTTCATTCTTAATTTTTCTAAACTGTTAAGATCTGAAAAGTGCCATCTAAGTGTCCCTTTTTCTGTTTTGTTTTTTTGTTGTTATTTTAAATTTCCTTCCAGTGTTTGTAATTCTGATTTTAAATTCACTTAGAAACTGGACAACATTGCAGTCTTGACACGTTTTATGACTGTGATAACATGCAAATCTTTTGAAGACCTCGGACACTGTAGCCACTCTTTCACCAACCCCACACTGTCATCACAGCTCTTATAGCGTTAGGTTATGATACAGATGCATTTTTTACAGTGTATGTATAATTTGCTGAAATAAAAGCTGTATTGGCCAACGTCTCTGTTGTCACAGACAATATTTAGACATGAGCAAATGAGACGGACCTTCCTCATTTCCTTGTCACAGCGTCTCGGTTCCGCGTTGAACGTTTGTGTTCCTTATTTTTCATCTCATTTAAAAAAAGAGAAGTTGCTGAGGTTTGTGGGCTATTAGAGTTATTTTAGATTGTCACAAGTTTGTTGGAACTGGGTATGGCCCACAGTCTTTTTACACAGCATTATGATGCTACATGTAAAAGAATAAAATAAACATTTTCAAGTTAACATATACTGTATGTCAGTAAGAATAAATTACAAAGAAGTGGACTTTTTAAATTTATTTTGAAATGTATCACTTGTCCTCCAATCCAATCATGGACTACTTTGAGTTGTTGTATCACATAGAATCTAAATAAACTACTCTCAATGTTAAAGTTAAAGTCTAAAACCGAAATATGAAAAATCTTTGTGCTGTAAAGAAAAAAAGAGAAAGCTGACTGTAGGCATGTGTGACAAACTCTGCATCTTTGCATGCCCAAACATTAATGCATTATGTACGAGAAGAAATAAGGTGAATTTTTTATGATGCCCACATTATCCAGGCATGCATTCACTGAGCTCATTCAGGTGTATACTAACAGATGAAGATCAAAATAGCTATATAAACAAAATGGAGAGAAAATGCTTTTATTTTCTGTCTCTAAACATAAGAAACGTCCATATGAGCTTTACTTAACAGCTTGTCGTAAGAGAGGTCCTGCAACTCACACAATAGACCAACACATGTGAGAAGGTGTTGGCAGCAGAAGCTGTCAGTTTGAGCTGGAGATAAGGAACTTACTGAGTAAATATAAAACGTTCATTTTCACACACTTTTTCCCTGGCCTTTTTTGTTTTGTGCTGACCATAGAAATGAAGGGAGATACCATCTCTGCGGCTCATTTCCAAACACTGGAGAGCCTGCTGCTGGAGACTGTTCAACAACAATAAAATGTGATCTGCCTGCAGATGGGGAGTCGGGCTGACTGAGAGCTGATGGGAAATGCCTCAAATTGCAGGAAGCACTTTCCGTGTTTAGAAATCAGGTTTCTGTGGATAAGCAACTTTATGGCACAGGCTCTTTTATCACTTTTACATTGATAAATGATGATGTTTAGTTGTAACAAGAGATTTAGCCAACTATAGAGTTGCCATATTTACTTAAATTACCTGAACCTTTTGTCTAATTAGTAAATAATAGAGTAAAACAAGCTCAGATTAATGGTATGTTAAGTCTAACAGCTGCATGTTGACAAAAATGTTGTAAATAGCTTTCCTTACATACCAAAACATTTAAAACATTGCATTGCTATATATAATGAAAAGTGATTGAAGATTTAGCCTTGTCTGGAATCAGCGAATTAACATTTATTTTTATTTAAGTAGTATTCCTGAAAACTGCCCAACATCTGTGTTGCATAGACTCAACGTTCCTCTGCCACCTCTGTAAAGGTATTTTAGATCAGAAAATCTGGACTATGGTCCCAATTTACTTTGCATCTTTTTTTTTTTAGATTTTGCCTCACAAACATCATGTCCCAGTCAACACATTGACATGCAGTCAGTGTGTTCTTTGGCAAATTATAACTTGTTCAGCACATTCTCGTTTATCAGAAATGGGACTTCTGGTGACTTTTTGCTGGCAGCTCGGCTTCATGGCGCTACAGTCTCCACCAGGAACTGTCGGCCTCTTCCATTTTTGGCAATTCTTCCATTTATTCAAATAAATTTTTCATGTTCTGCCAAGTCTTTCAGGTTTTAGTTTACATTTCAATGTATTTGAGATCATTTTCTGTGCTACTTCATATGTTAGAACATCGGTCCTCTCTCCATTCAAGGACTGAATTGGGTATGACAAAGAATTTGAGGCATTTTAAATGAAGTGTCTACAATGAACTATTTTAACACTGTGCCAGTTTTGCATCAGAAGTTCGTTTGTATGAAAGAATGATCATGCTGTTGTGCCATTATAAAATGTGCTGCATTTTGCAATTACTTATGATCAGTAAATGACTCTTTTAGACTCCAGAGGGCCTTATAAATAGAACTTTCAAGTTAAGAGATGTGTGCTAAAATATTGTTTTATCCATCAAATCAAAGCAGTTTTTAGTTTTTATCTATATAATGGTAAATTACATTATTGTAAAAAGATGTTTAGTATTATTTAATTTCAAGATGTACTCATCGAATTTAAAGACAGCTATTTATTCATATTTTAACCGTTTGTTAATGGGTAGTTTCATCAATACATTCTGCCACAAGCAGCCCTTTGAGGACATTCATGACCTTGATATGGCCCAAAATGAAAATGAGCTTGAAATCCCCAGTGTAATGTAATAGTGTAAATAGCTTCAGTGAAGGGATGCAGCTAAAAGTCACACTTTCATAAATATAAAGTGTACTTGTCAAAATTTTATTCAAAGGAAAATTTAAAAAGTCACTCCAAGCTGATGTGATTTGCGTTTAAAATACTGACAGACAAACTCCAGCAAGAGTGAAACACTCAAGCACTCAGACAGAAAATAGGCTCACATCTGAAAGTAATTATGATACGCAGGTGAAAGTTTGGAGAAAGAAGTTATCAATTTATTTATAATGTGATCTGCAGATGTTATAATGCATGTAAAGTAAAAACTATGGTAAAAAAAAAATCTTACTCAAAACTCACTTCCTCCAAACTCACACCTGGCAGTTGCCCAGTTAATGACAGACTGCACAATAAGAGTAAGGCACAACAGGTAATTCCTAAAGGAGCTTGCTGTTAACGGACAGCTGGATCCAAGCATATTGATGGAGAATTGACAGGAAGGAAAAAATGTTGAAAAAAAAGTATACAAGAATTAAAAAAATATAATCACAATATTGGTAATTAAATTGCCAATATTAATAAATTAAATTAACTTTTGATGATACAAAGGCAGAAAGAAGTGACGTCACTTCACTTCACTTCACCTGCCTTTGCCCATTGATGGTCAGAGGATCTGGTGAAAGCAAGTGTATGGCAACCTGGTCTCTATCAGTCTGTCCAAGGGGAATTGTGTCTTCAGTGTAGCTTACCATCACCGCTGTGTGCATGAATTACTAAATTTAGCGTAATGTGCTTTGGAGTCCTCTGACTTGGTAAAGAACTATACAAATGCAGGCCATGTCAAACTTTGACCTTTGACTATGTGTTGTGTTTCATGGGTCAGAACAAACAAAAGCTCTATAAAGCTTACCAGGCAATTTACCATTTACAATTAATTAAAATTTTCTGTGAAAGAATGTCCTTTTATACAGTACAAACTCAGGTGAAAGGATGAAAACATAACATGTTCTGATACATAATAATTAGGATAGAAACAAGGGCATAATACCAATTCCTCATTTGCAAACCAAACATATATGATATTTCTGGAAATTATGAATTATTTAATTTTCATGTTTTGGCTATGTGAGTTTCACTTCCTTTTCCTCCATAAGAGAAGGACGTTGTATGAATGGTCATTGTGCTGTTTCATAGAAATCAGCCCAGGGTGAGTCACGAGCTGAGCATCGAGCGGTTTTCCTCTTGATTCCTGTATTTTATGGAGGTGGAAGCAGTTTGCAGAGACAGCTGTCCCATTAATAACCACTAACTGCTCAGTGGTTTGGTCCGTGGCTGTTCAACAAACTGAAAAGAATGAGGCAGGAGCCTATAGATCAATACAGTTAGGAGAAACTGACATAGATCAGACCGAGTCGGCCTTCTGCTTCCACTAACTTGTCTAATCTATACACAAAATTGAAGTAGGTCCTGTGTTTAAAATCTAGAACATATACAAAAGTATTTGAAATAATTTTAAAAATCCCTTATTTTAAGATTTTCAGCTCAAAATTGTTGGTAAAATATCAATAACATTTGTATGGATTTGCTGCCCTCCAGTGGTTAAACACAACCATGAAATGTTGATCTTTTACACATGCAATTCAAAAAGCCTCAAATTTATTCATGAAGTTATTAATAAGTTGTCCCTATGGTCACTTAACGATAGTGATACCACCAAGTCAGAATCCGCCCTCACAAAATAATGTACTTTTTAAATCCTAATTATAATCATCATAAAGCAGACTGAGGACAGCGAAGCAGAATAATAAAACAGTTTTTATATTAAAAAGATTTATTTAGGCAACCCATTTAAAAACCAAACAAATTCAATGCATTATTGGACACCAGTGTTAATACATCTGTTGACCTTAACATATACAACAAGAACATACAGATGAGTTAACAGTACTGAATCGCATGTTTTAAAAAAAGCAATAAAAGCAAATATTTGGCAGCAAAGGGAAAACAAACCAAAACGTATCAAATGACTAAAACAAAGCTAAAACATCTCCTTTTCCCTATTAGTCTGAAGTTTTTATGAAAATCCCTCTCTTTACAACACAGTAAAATCTATACGGTGTAACTGTCCAAAAAGAATAGTAAATTCTGCTGAAACCTCTGAATTTGATGCTGGTTACCGGTAAACCTGACTTCATTCTTGTCATACTGTTGCATTTCAGGAGCTTTTTTAAAGCAGCTTTTATGACATGGTGGTTAGATAATTGGTCAAGCTGAACTCTCTCCACCTTTCTGCAAGATGAAAAAAACATATTTAGTACTTATTTACGTAGTAGATAGAAAGAAATACATCGCCACATCACATGAAGATTTTTCTACTCACCATGGGCTTCATTTCCCGTCCCTCTCCCTCTGGCGACTTGTATTTACCCATTTTACTACTCTTCTCAATATGCTCCTGGTACAAAAAAATAAATAAATAAAATAAAATTCTGTTAAACTCAATTTATGAGAATCAAGATCAGGGTCAACACTAGTTTTCCAATTCAAAATTCCACACATATCCAGACTGAATGTTTAAGTTTTTATTATACTGTTATTTTAGCAAATCATGAAGCAACAACAATAAAGTGGTGAAGCTAAGTTTTAATTCATCTGTAAGGTAAACTGCCATTTCACTTGTACCTATCAAAGCAATAGATGGACATGATTTAGCTTCAGCTCCCAATGAGATCTGAAATTTTATGAAAATTCACCATTGAATTGATATTCAATGGTGGGTCTGATTGAAGGTCTGATGACCTTCAATGGAGAAATACAATTTTCTCAAGAGTCTAAAATTTATCAGTGAATTTTCATAAAATTTTCCCTTGGACTATCATGACTCATTGGGAGCTGAAGCTAAAACATGTTTAGCTACTGAACCATGGAATTATAATGACAATAACTCGCAGGCACTCAACAAGCCGCCTCACCATCAATTCCTTGTCCATGTAGTACGGTCGCCCAGAGCTGCCGTCATTGTGCTTTTTGTCCACAGCATAGCAGAGAAAGAGGACGTCGACCACGTTCTCAAACAGAGAGAGGAAGCAGTTGGCCACGAGGTAGGCAAACAGACAGGAGATGAGGAGAGGTAGCACCCAGACGGTGTAGTCCTGTTGGTAATTCAGAGCCAGGATGCCCGCAAAAGCTGTACAGGAGACTATTAGAACCTGACAAACAAGTTGTGATTAGAGGTTTCTCAACAGGGACAGAACAAATACACATTTTGTCCACTAGATGGAAACACAAGCTGTCAGTTCACATCATGTTTGAATTCAAAGTTAAACATCATTGTAGTGTCAAGTTAGCCTGGCTATCATCTTCCTACGCAATTCCTTTCGATTAAAATCCAAGAGAATCCAAGATTTCTCCCACTGACTTTGATTCCTCTGGTAGAATTTGTACCGGGCCAAACAGCGAACAGAAGAAGTTGTGAACGATGACATCGATTTTCTTCAAGTCAAAATGCATTTTCAATTTAAGTTTAGAATTGTAAACTATTTAAAATATAACACTGTGTTTTATATTTTTTACAACAACAAATGTGCCCTGACAATATAAACCCAGCTAGGTAAGGGAGAGTGTTTTCCCACCGAAGACTAAGCTCACTGAAGGAAAACAACAGGAAAATAACTATAATATAATTTATTCAAAAGAAATCTGTTAAATTGCTTTTTGTTAAGTCACAAGAGGCATACGAGTGTGGAAGCTTGTTTTAGGAGAATTTAGGTTTTACCTTGGTTAAATAAATTTTAGGGAGAGAAGAATTGAAACTGACCATGGGATATTGTCAAACTGCATCCAAAATGTGCTATTAACAAAAATTGTCACAAAAAGAGAAAAGGAAAAAACAAATGTGTGATGCATCTTACCTTTCCCATAAAGAGGACAAAGTCCCCTACTGTGTTAATGACTGCCACTTGGGCCGCGTTCTCAAGCAAGAGTTTAAAAGCATCACAAACTGAAGAGCAGAAGTTGGTGCTGTTGATGGCTGTTGCAGTATAGGCATTCTGAAACAAGTCAACATTTGCTTTGTTAAATTGTACAAAAACAAAATGCTTTTTGTGAAATCTTGTATATTCTGTCCTCATATCCCCGTTGCTACTTACTTGATTTAGGAATGCCAAACACTTTTCAAGACAATACAGACAACAGACGCAGGCTTTCAACATGCAACGAGCGCAAGCATTTTCCTGGAAAATGAAAAAGAAAAAAAAATTATATATATATAATAAAATCCTAGCTTGCAGATATGTATAAAAATGCACGTAATGTCAACTTGCACAATCTGGTTATAAAGGTTTATGGCTCACTTTTCCTTTGAGCTGGGTGTGGATGTACGTCAGGATGATACGAGGAATCTTAACCAGTGTGATGATGAAGGATCCCTTTGCCACAGTGCCCATGTGGTAGCGCAAGGTGTTAATTGAAGAGTAAACTACTGTAAATTGTGGTAAGTTATTCTTGTCCCTAAATTCAGTCACACATAAAAAGACAATGTAATTGAAATCATGTAGCATACAATTGTTCCAAAAATTATTCCAGAGTAGGTTCATGGGCAAAATCTGAAGTTATTTTGGTGTTTACAATGAACAAATAACACAAGAATGGCTTAAAAAGTAAAGAAACAAAATTGCAAAAATCATTTTCCAAATTTAATGTTAAGGCCAAATTTTTATATCAATTACAGTCTCAAAAGGAATTCAATCACCCTGAATAGAGCACACATTTACAAATCAGTTTTGCTTTAAAGTACATCTGATGTAACCAATCATGAGCTTCATTACTGCATCAAGTATCCTTGAGACAAGACACAAGAAACCTACACAGGTGATAGTAACATTTCACCTCATGTTAGAGAAATGGCCAAATCTTAGACAAACATCCAAAAGGGTCAGAGAAAAATTTTGCCTCGCAAAAACAAGAAAAAGAGCTATAAAAAATATAGCAACTACTCTGCATATTCCTAAACATAAAGTTGGGAGCATAGGCTGCAGAACAATGGCTACACCTTCAGGACGTGATGGAAGCATCACTTCCGACCAAAAACAAGAAACACAAGAAAAGTCAGCTTCCATTGGTTCATAACAGCAGCAGTACGTCTAGAGGAGGAGGAATGAAGCATCTGCTGAAAAGAACATAATATCTACAGTAAAGCAAGGTGGTGACCGTGTGATCCTCTGGGGCTTTGACATTTCTTCCCCTACTAGCAGAGACATGCAGTACGCTGAAGACAAATTAGACAAATTTCTTCTCCAGAAATGTTATGATGGGACCTTTCAACCAAAAATGGACATTTGTAATGTTAGAAGTTTTTAGCCATTTAAGTAATTCTTTTTGGATGCGTTTATTGCAAACACCCTCTAGCTTATATGTTTTGCCAATGAAGCTACTTTACACTGAGTGGTTAAATTTTTTTTTAGGTAAAGTTAAAATAAAATGGAAACACAAGTCTTTTCCAACTATTATAGCACCTTGTGAAAAAATAAGTGCTGACTGCTCCAGCGATGGTCATCTGCTGGAAAGCCAGGATGAACTCACTGATCCAGATGAGACCAACAAGGTGATACCACACCATGTACTGAAGAGGCCCCTCCATCTGATACTCAACCACACCTGTGGAGTTGTTCTTTACAGGAGATCCTGGAGGACAAAACAAGCTATACAGTTGACAAGAACCAAGCAGTTTGTCTACTGGTAGATTTTCTTTCCCCTCAAAACGCCTGGAAAGTTTTTCCCTTTTAACATTAATTTCCTATCATGCGTCTTTGATTGTCTTCTTATCTTTGTCAGTCACTTGAAACTGTGGGACATGTTTGCTTTTTTTACATTAGTCAGAATACCTAGGAATTTTAGATTAGCAGCTCAAGACTTTCTGCTTCCATGAGTAATAAATGTAATGTAGCATACCACATATTCAAAACTGGAACGATGCAAAATGTATATTTTGCTTTCTAGTTGAGCAGTGAACGAACTCTATATAGTATTCTGGCTGCAAAGAGAACATTGTATTCAGAGAGTCAGCCTGGGGGTAGAAACCGTCTCTGTGGCAGCTGGTTTTTGCGCTCTGTAGCACCGACCTGAAGGTAAAAGTTTAAACAATTTGTGTTCAGGATGTGTGGGGTCTGCAGAGATACTAGCTGCTCTTTTCCTCTTTAAACCAATTGGAACAGTGACAAACATGGATAAGGACCTGAGAAGTTTACTGAAGCCATAAGTGACCTCTCAGGGAAATTGAAATTCTATAACCAATAGTTGTTATAAACATCATATTAAATGAAACTGGGCATTTAAACTATTAGAACATTCCATAAAGGGACAGAAACCAACAAAATAATGATAAAGTTAGGTTTTAAAATTCAATAGGACAGAATACATATCTAAGCATTTTTTCACAAAAATGAAGAGATTCCAGTTGGTTGTGTGAACTGATTAATGATTTTTATGCTTGTGTTGAAACGTATTTATACTCTTAAACAGTACTAAAAACTGGTTTTGCATTTCAATATGTTGCTAGTTACAAAAATGTCATTTTTAAAATTGTAATTCATAATGTCCCATAATGACCATGGTACTGAAGTTTATGATTAAAAACCTTGTTTATCCTTCCGGCCCAAATGATAAGTGGAGTTTGCTAAATGCAACAATGATCAGAACAAAAACAGTTTGCTTTAGGTGTAAGGTTTTAATTTTTTTTTACACCTTTTAATGTTGTTTGCTTTGGTTCGAAGGAGGATCTGTAATGCTTTGGGCCTAATTCTGTTCCACAGGTTCTTGTTAGACTGCATGGTATCAAAAAGTCTTGAGGCACCAGGAGAACTTAAATAGAAAAAAATTGGCAGACTCAGCAAGAAAAGTAAAAACAGCTCATCTGATGTTTCAGTTGGATAATAATCCATGTGAAGAATGCTTCAGTAAACACAAAACCAACCTTTTATGCTTCTCTCAGTCCCATCCAACATCCAAATCCTAAAGGCTACTTTCTAAAAGAGGTTTTGCTGCTCCAATAAAAGGTGAATTTATTTTAAAAGTTTTTTTGCACATCTTAACTGGGAGTGTCTGCCAGAATAAAAACAATCTTGTGCAAATAAGCAATTATGAATGCAAAGAAAGGTATGCCCTTCAAATTCTCATTCACTGCAGTGATTTTGTTATTTTTCCCTGAGCAACGCTAAACAAACTTGTCTCCACTTGATAAAGTACATCTACTGTACATTTACTGTCACTAAAATTCATACTTCAAGGTGTTAATATATGGTCAATAATGAATGAAATATCTTTTCCATAAAACTAAAAATGCCCCAAAACACAAATAAGGCATAAATTTGACTCATCAGCTTTTCTGTGTTTGTCTTTTGTTTTCATTCTGACTATTTCCCAGCAGAAAGGAGAAGTGGGAGATGAATTGAGAAAGCCCTTTGACCTTGTTCTCCACATCATGAGACTGCCACAGGATTCCAGATGTGGGAGTTCAGCCATGACACAAAAGCCCAACTAAATGCCACACACTTAATAGTCTGTTTGTTTGGGAATGGTATCAAAGACCATCAGAATTTGAAGAAATGACTTACAGAGGAACATTCAAAAATGTAAATACTTTAAGTGGAAATAATGTGTGTTTTAGCTGACCTGACGTCCCGAGGAAGAGAAGCACAGCTATCCAGTAAACCCAGAACATCATGAGGCTGAGAAAGGTCCAGAAGGGATGCAGGAACAGCATGGGGAGGCTGGTGAACACTTTACCTGTCACATGGAACAGGCTGATGGTGAGAGACACATGCTTCCTCAAGAAAAACATCAGCAGCAGCAGCACTACCTGCAAGATTAAACACAGGGTTTTCCTTATACTTTTTTAGAATGGATCAGGTGGCTAACAATGTGAGCAACATGAAAGTTTTCACAATATCATTACAAAAATCAATGCATTTTAGTATTTAGTGTGACCCTGACTATAATTACGTATTTTTTCTACAAAAAAAAAAGTCTACCAATTGTGGAAATACATACGGTGAAAATAGTAGCACCAATAGCGTAAACAAGCAAAGCTTTGTCGTTGTCTCCAGCCACTTCTTTCCATAATATACTTGTGCTGTTATTGCTGAGGGCATATTTTTGGTCCGCGTACAACCACCAGAGGATACCTGTCCCACCTGAAAAAGATCAAAAACTTACAAAGTTTGAGCTGGAAAATAAAGATCATGAGTAGAAGGTAAAACAAAATGTATTGCAGCATTTTGTGAGTAATTTTAATTGAGAGTAGCAGAATGGAACAAATTACCTACAGAGCCGATGATTACCAGAATTGTGAGAATTACAACCAGGACTTTAGAGATGTAACGAATAACAAGCGTCATGATCAGCGACAAAACTGGATAAAGGAGAGAAAACGTAGAACACACCATGAACTCATAGAAAGGGTATTTTCTTTGTGGTAGATAAAACATGGTTGCAATGTTACAGTTCAAGTCAGATGTTTAAATAGGTTGATCATTTGTGTGACTATTTTAGTTTTGTGCTTTTAGTGTGGAACCACAGAACTAAGAAAAGTACAAATTGCTGCTGCCCACATTGGAAACCCCAATGTCCTTTGGAGAAAAGCTTAGATGTCTGGGATGGGCCAGACATCAACAACATCGACGATTTCTGGAATCTGATTAAAATCAACAAATTCCTTTTTTTTTTTTTTTTGTTACCCCTCCAGGGGTTCTTTTGTGGGCTCTAGTGTCCCTTATATGATAGTAGGCTGACAGGAAACAGGGAAGGAGACGGGGGAAGACATGCGGTAAATGTTGTCGGGTCCGGGAGTCGAACCCGCAACGGGTCGCGCTATCCCGTACGCCACCACGGCACGCCCAAAATCAACAAATTCAGGCTCCTCCTATCTTATCTGCAATAAATGCTAATTTGTTCACCCCAAATAAACTTTAAAAAAATCTGTCTGTTGTGTATACCTTTCAAAAACCAAAGTTAAAGTCCTTTGTTACAAGCCCATGCCCATGATGAATGCGTCTATTGTCGGGCAAATAACCTGAATTACCTTGAAAAAACAGCAGCGGTCTCAAACTCATTTTCGTTATGTGCCACATCAAGATAACAAATGTCCCCAAAGGGCCAGTTGTGTCCCCATAGAGCCTAGAGGGCCACATAAAAAGTTATGGAGGGTTGAATTTGGCCCCTGGACCTTGAGTTTGACATATACTTTAGAGTCAATGACAAACGTCCCTCTAAAAAAAGAAACAAAATGTTGTCATGCGACAATTTCTCTCTTGAAAAACAAACCAGCCGAATCAAATAAAAAGATAAAAACGGACAAAGATTTGCCCCATCGTCCCTGCTGTACCAGCAGAAGAACTCAAAGCAGATATTAAATGACTGCCTGTAGTCATTTAAAAAGAAAAACATTTTTAAAAACCCAAACTATATAGATGTAAAATAATATCTATATAGTTATTATTATTATAGATCTATAATATCTCTTATAGATAGTTAATCCTGTATACAGGACTAACTGTAGAGGATCCAAAGTCTGTAACCACTCAGACACTTCCTGTTTTTCCTTTATGCACCAAAAACAGTTTCCCTGAAAACTATTTCCTTCCTGCTAAAATCCCAACAAGCAACTAGAGCTGAGCAGTGGGACAGCAGCAAACCAAACCTCACAAGCATGTTTCACTTCAATAACCAATGAAACGTTCCACTACATATGATGGATGTTACAGATAAAGTTTTATACCAAAAGCCAGAACACAAAGACCCATGATGATTTCTTTGCTGGTGATCACTCCTGCAATGACACGCCGCAGCACAGTGTTGTCACCAACAAATGTGATGAAAGCCTGGGCGAATTCAGCATAGCAGCTGATGTCCATAGGGATACAGCGGTGGAAGACGGGAACAGCTTTACTGAGAACAAGGAGGAGAAAAACATTATTTGAAAACAAAAGTAATGGAGACAATAATTTTACTTGTTATTTTTAATTCATCAAGCAATCATTTTATTATGGCCACTTAAAGCCCTAACTGGACAGCCAGATTGATCCAGTGAGAGGAAATTTATGATTAAAATTGACTTGAATCTCAGTTTCTATCTTGAAAGTCCAATATTAATATCAAAAGTATTCACAATGAACTTTTCCATTGTTTTTGTAACAGGTCAACCCCATATTTGTATATAGATGACCCTGCAATAGTATTCACACCTCTTAAATATTTCCTCATTTCATCATGTTTCGACCTCAAACTTCACAGCATTTATTTACGGTAGATTTTATGTGGCAGACCGACCCACTGACACAACTGAATCAGTTGCGCTAGAGCAGGGTCACATCTAAAACACGGCAGTGGACCTTGAGGACCTGGGTTGGAAACCCCTATGTCATAGAACATTAGTAAACAAACAGCATCTTAAATATCTAAGGAACACAGCCAGGGATGGCAAATTTTGAAGAAATGTTAAAAAGGGACAGGTTATGGCAAACCACGCAACACTAGTTTGTGATGTTCTATGACTATGATGTCAATTAAATATACTCACGTTTGTTGGTGTAACGCAACATAAACGAAGAGTTCAATGGGTATGAATGCTTTTGTAAGCTACTGAATGTAGTGTAAAAAAGAAAAACATTTTTAAAAACCCAAAGCATAGAAATGACTCACCTTTGTGGAACAGGAAGTTTTGGACATTTTAAGAATCTTTCATTGCTGCTCTCATATCTTGTTGGAGTAAGCTCATAGGAGCAGAGATTAGACCCTAACAACAGAAAAAAAACAAGTAAATGATTCAAAAGAAAGATAGTAATGATAAGAAAAAGCATCTACAGATTATTTAGACCTCCATTGTCCATGTTGTGGAAATTTCCAGAGATGTCCAGAAACATCATTAAAAAGCCTATATGACCCAAACAATCAGCTGTAGGGCTGGGCATTAAATCAATAATGATAGACATATGATCAATATCAACAGAAAATACATCCAACAGTATATTCAATCATTTCATTGAATGCTCATTAAGAATCACAAGTGATTCTGGGGGGATGTAGGCAGAGGAAAGACTTAATCGCTCAACGTTTCATGGCCAGCTAAGCAAGGTGAGTGGCATCAGCTAACTCACTCACGCATTGGTTACCTAGCAACAACCTGTTACAGTTTCAGGTTTTGCTACCCGTCTCATAAATGCTTCAAAATGAACCAAAGTGTGGAGTGAAAAACGAATCTGAGCGCAACAGATTAAGAAGAAACTGTGGATGATACAGGAAAGCTAACGTCTCCAGTATTTTAGATATTTAAGACAAAAAATGAATTACTAATTGATATGAACACTCTTTGTGATACGTTTTTCAGCTATATTGCCCACCCCTGGGAACCAATATTCCCAAAACAGAAAAGGAAAAAATGACCTGTCCTTAGTAGCAATGTTGTTGATGAATACAACAAATGTGTACCACCACCAGACCTTAGACATTTAACCTTAGATATTTAACTTGAGATATTTCCACTTCTGATAATTTACTCACCATTACTGAGCGCAAACTCTTTCAACTCTCTGTATGTCTTCAGTTCTGTGGCTGGACATTTGGAGACACACAAGGCAATGGACTTGATTTTTCTGTTGATTACGTCAAATTTGCAAGGCTCTAGAAAGAAAACGTACCTAAAAAATAAAACAAGAAAAAGAAACAAAATTGTATTTTAATTTTAAAACAGCTCACAATCGAAACATCTGAGAATGTGAAACAAAAAAGACAATTTTCTCTGATGAAAATTCATTTTGTGGCTGCCATGTTAACGAGGGCACAAACTTAAAGATGTTGACCTTCGCTACCCCATCAGACAGACTCTGCTTTGTTTTTTTTTCTCTCCAAAGCCTCCATGGGCAATCAGCCCATCAATAAAGCATCGCCCTTTGTTTCCCTGAAGCTAGGCCTTCAGACAGTGGGCTGGTGGTAACCTCCAGCCCCAAATATTCTACAGAATAGAAATTTCCTTTATTGTCCCACGGTGGAGACAGTCGTGTAAGAAAAACTCAGAACTGAGAAACGGCTGCCAGCTTATGCAGCTCTGGAAGTCAAGATAAAAAAAAAGAAATATTAAAAATATGACACAAATCAAGAATTTCTTGTTCTCAACTATATGAAATGACTCTGGTACCTAGATTGAGACATAGAATAGCTGAGATCGAATGATTAAAATGAAGACGTATTTACTTTTTCTCAGTCATGTCAGCGCCGCTGAGTGGTACTCCGTCAATCTTCTTGTTGGTGTTATTCCGGCCACATGTGTTGCCGTAACTATCATATCCAGAGACGAGGCGGGAGGCACCTCCTGTGGCGATGGCAAAGCCACAAATTAAGGCCTGCAGACACAGATGTCAGAAGAGGACACGAACAGTTAACAGAATACTATTAAGGCACTTGTTAGGGTCCAACGCTGAACTGCAAGGCAGAAGGAAAACGATGCTGAGAATTTTATATAATTATGAAGAGTCTTCACCCGAGTACATCCTGTTTTTATCTGAATGTTGGTGCATGGCCAGTTCTGCATTACTAGCAATATCTGCTAGTAATGACAGGATTTTACAGTCACGCAGGGTAAAAACAATGTGTTTTGACTAGGCCTGTTGTTTGACTAGCACTTATTAAGATTTTTATACATTGACACTCTCTTGCTTGCCAGAAGCATTACCTTGGTGCTATTCAATCTGAAACTAAGTCCTGCTGTAAGTCAGCATTTCCGGTTATTTAAGATACATTTTTTAAACAGTGTAGCGAGTGTATGTGTTTCTTCCTTTACTCTGACACCACTAAAGATTTTTAAGGATAAGGAAAGAAAAAACAGCACAACCAGAGCTGTTCTGAGAACACAACTAAATGATGAAGTGATAAAATTGGCGAGAACTTTAAAACAGGGTGAGATTGTAAAGTAATATCTTAATGCACAACTCACAGAGCGATGCACGACACATCACATGAAAAGCCTGATCGTCCATCTAAACTCACAGGCAGGGCAAACAGACAGTGAGTCAAACAAATAGGAAAGGGAAACTTTGGAGGACCTGCAGAGATCCACTGCTTAGGTGGATGAATTTGTCAATATGAGAGCAATGAGTCATGCTCTGCACAAATTGGCCTTTTTCATTGACACAATAGCTTTAGGAAGACCAGTAGGCAATTTGCTACAAGAAATTCAGGGGCAATGCTAACGTGTTGAAGACGGTGCTCAGATTGGATGAGATGACAAATTAACTTTATGGACTAAATACAAAACGTCACATCTAGAGTTAGATAGAGCGCAACAGAGTGTCAGGTGGAGGTTGAGCTTATATTCACATATTCATTTGTTAAAATGGGATAATCCACACAGCTTTGAAAATTAATCTTCACAGACACTCTACACCCGCCCGAGCTCTTCAAATTTCACAAAAAAGAATGAGCAACAATTCTATAGAGTACCTCATGGTGTGGGGGAGGGACACTCAAGTCTTTTCAGATTTTTTTATTTGCAAAAATGTTGAAACGCATCATTTTGTGAATCAAAGTGCATTTAGCAGAGAACGAGGCAGGTTGTCAAAAAACGGACAAAAAATAATAATAAATCGACTTCGGATCCTCTGCTTGTGCTCCACTGGCTGCTGTAGTAATTTGAAAAAGTTCTAACAATTGCTCCTACTATGGTAATTACACTTTTAGGGTATGCACACCGAGTATTGTGGGATTAATACAACGATGGAAAGATGACAGTTTTGCTGCAAATGATTTGTTTGCAAGATGCTATTTTTGTTCTGTTTTATGGGGAGGCTGTAATTTAGCTTAATGACTCTGATTGTTAAGGGTAGGAATGGCTCAGTTATTGACACCAAGGTAATATGTGGCTTCACATACACACAGATTTAAAAGTTATCTGTCAGTTATGTCTTGATCAAGTTTTCTATTGCTTGCATGCATGTGCAGTCATGCAACCTGTTTGCAACTCAGAACAAATACTACACTTCTTTTATGGGACTACTGCATTTTTATCCCATCCCAAAAATTTGATGATTTAATGCAATTTGATTTGTTAAGGGACATCAGAAGGAGGGGCTCGACCAGGGCAGCAAGAACTGCCACTGGGTAAAATGTTACAACTTAAGGTGTCACTTGGCAAATCAGACATAATATCTGATCTATCTATTCAATATAAATCACTGTGAAAACCACTACAGTTAAGCATTACTAGATGTTTTCACTTAGAAAATTTAAGAAGGAACAATATCAGTAAAGTCAAGTATTTTTCTAAACTTTTAATCTACACTTTCCAGGAAAATGATAACGGTGATCCATGCATTTAATACTGAAGGATTATCACTCACAGCACAACCAGTTTAACAACATTTGCTAAGTTCAGTTGTAAAAGTGTGTGTAAAGGTTGATTCTTTGGAACAACGCAGGAATATGAGATCTAGCGTGCAAAAGTTGATTAACTGGTCCCACAAGGCAAAATACCAAATTCTTGATAATCGAATTCAACAGGTAAGCTGTGAACAAAACCAATCATTATTGTCATCATCATCAAGCAGACGTACCATGCCAATGCAAAACAGCGAGAATATGATGAGCCATGGTATATCCGTGTATCTGCGGTTCTCCGTCGGTTTCCAGTCCCGTTCACCCTGCCAAGGCATGAGAGACAGACAGGAGCGGTTATTCTTTTGGAGCCTGTTTTTGCTGTGAGCGCCTCTCTGTGTGCAGCTCCCCTCAGCCGGTAAACAACCAACTACTGAAGACAAAGAGTTGCCACAGTTGGTGCTGCTGCTGAAAAAGATGTCACATTGCAATGCCCTCGAAAGGCGCTGTGAAGAGAACCAGCCATTAACCTCCAGCACATGAACTGCAACTCACCTCTGTGCTACTACAACATCCCATTGTGTTACAGTAAAAATAAAACTTTGCGTCTCTCCGTCACAACTTTTCGATTCTCGTTTTTCCCTCCTTTTCATAAGTTATCCGGAAAAGACAAAACACACACACACACACACACACACCCGCGCAAACATACACACACATTCGTTGCTAGCTCGTTTGGTTCATCGAAATCCTCCCGTTAGAGGCACTCCCTACAGCTTCAGGTAAACACGGAAGAAGACCAATTATATACCCCCCACCCCCACACCCTACCAGTGAAAATATGCGTGCTTATTTCAAGGACTGTAGGAAATAACACACTGCACAAAACATACAATCTCTCTTTTTTTTTCAAAGAAAACTATTTTATGTGTTTCAAACTGCCATGGCTATGTGCAATTGTTATTTTTTTTTTATTTCTGTTGCTAAGCTATGGCATTCTGCTTTTAATTTGGCCCTCTAAGCTTTTTCCTTTTGCAGTGTTGTTTTGTTTTTACATGTTCAGTAATAATAATAATAATAATAATAATAATAATAATAATAATAATAATAATACTAATAATAATAATAACAGCCAAGATATGCTTTTGTTACTTCCAAGGTTGACTTGACAAATTACGCGCTTCTTTAAATGCATCACAACCAAGGGCATGCATAGCGTCCGTGTGGAGTTTGGCGCCACTTGCTGGAGAAAAGACGTCATTGCTCAATGTGACCACGCCAAGGAAGGGAGGGGCTTAGTGCCTATCTCGGTCTCGCGGTCATTGGGCGAGAGGCAGGTGTGGGAAGTTTTCCTTGACAGGTTGTCAGTGCTTAAAATATCTAAGTATTAGACAATCATTGACGAAACAAATTGACTTAAATGATGTAGTGATAATAAAGTGTAGTCTGTTTTTGGAACGTTTGTTGTACCTCCTATATTTATACGGGACCGAGTTTCTGGAGGATTTTATGAATGAGCTCAGATTAGGACAAGAAAGCAGATTAATCAAACTTCCTGCCACTGGTGAGTGATGACCAGATTTATGTATTTGAAGCCCTTTTTTCTCTGAATTATATATACTACATGACTTATATATTGCAATATTTTTGCAAAAGTATTTATTTTCCTTGAACATTTTCACATTGTGTCAGGTCACAATCAAAAACTTGTGTATTTTATTTGGATGTCATGTGAACATTTAACACTAATGAGCATTGTTGAGTATTTCACACCGATAAATTTGCACAGAATGTAAAAACGTAAATGAGGCTGAATACAAAGACATAGACAGTGTTGTATTTGTTTTCTTATGTTTCACTCTTAAGCAGTACATTTGTATCCCAGTTAAGGACAGTGAAGTTTGTTGTTGTAACATGATTAAATGTACAAAAACTTAAGTAACATGACTGCTTTTAAAAGCCACTGTAAATGCAAAGTTGGCTTTCTTTTGGATTTTATAAGTGGAGACAAATCTCTTGGAGCGGGAATGCAATACAGCTGTCACTCTGTAGAAGTTCAGATAATGTGTCACTTCCATGCTTATCAACTCTAAATTGAAACTTATGATAATATATATTTTTTACACAGATGTACTTCTGACAGTATGAATAAGCAACCATGCAGATGTTCTGTTAAGTCAATTTGTTACTGAAGTGCAACTGAACATGTTCTGATACAACTGCCAAGAGATCTATCTCCTTCATCATATGATGAAGCAGCTCATTGCATCTCATATCCTGAATCTTGCCTGTAAATACTTCCTGCCGATGCTGCTTTGGCAACTGTATCTAAGGACAACAGGGCTTTCTGGATCCCTACTGGAGGAGTCGTTGCCGGTGCAGCATATGTTCAGCAGCATTCTTGGTGAAGAGGTGTAGTGCGTCACTGTCTTGGCCTGCCCGGGGTCTGGGCCGAGTCATTCGTCATATCGAGCGCAACACAAGGATAAATATTATCTTTGCCTTTCCTCGGATACCTTCGCGACTCATGATGTAAGCAGTGTGCAGCCCTGGAGGATGTGATGAATTCCATCCTGGCAGTCTCATGCACCAAACAGCTAAAACATCAGTACTGCTTATTGTACTATTGGTCTTGCAGACAGGACTGTAACTGAAACTTGTCACTTGTAGACTATTTCTGATTTCAAATTTTCTTAGAGATATCTTTAAATCACTTGCCTGAGTCATAAACTACTACAATCTTCCTTCATAAAGGCTCACATGGCTCTTTATATTTCACAATGATGTCCACTCTCACCTCAGTGTCAGGAGGTGAGAGCCCACAAAACGACGGTTTAACAAACCTTTAAAAGTCTTAGCATTGATGTTCTAATCCTGTGCACCTTATTTACTATGCCTGTGAAAATGAACTTTATAAAGTTCTTCTTTTTTTCCTCCAATCGATATTTTTCCCCTTCTGTTCAAAGCCTGTTTATCAGCTTAAGGCACCTTTTTTGGTTTATCAAACATCTTAACATTCATGTCTGGATAACACTCACCACTCCTATTATTTTAGCTGCAGCTTTAGCAGTGACCACAAAGTATGTGCCTTAATTGAACTTTCAGAGCTCAAAACAACAGGTTCTCCTTTTCAGCTCCATATTTGGGTGCTCAGTAGACTCCAGTTTGCTTTTGAATCTAAATGTCCTTGTTTAAGCTTACCTGAACTGTAGTCTCTTATGGTGAAGTTGTGCTGCTTTCTTGTTGCATGCAGGAAGTGTTTGTTAGATAAATTGTTTGTATGACTATGACCGATGTAGAACTGGACCACGGTTTGCGATGTGTGGCTGCTTCCTAGGCCAGGTCTCCCTTAAAAAAAGAGGCATCAGATCTCAATGGTTCCTTCTGAGTAAATAAAGGTATGACTTAAAAGATATTCAATTAGTTTGAACCCAGAATCTTGCCTGTAAATACTTCCTGCCGATGCTGGAAGTATTTAGCCAGTTGGAACTTTTAATAAAACATTTTTGTAACATTATCGGATATTACATGCTTTCTCAATTTAATGAGTTATTTTCTGATAGTTTTGTGTTTTCTCTCATATTGATATGTTAAAAATGAACATGTTTCTAATTAGGGATGAGCTTGTTTCCGATGTCAAGAAAAACAACGATTTTTGAAAGCTACAATTTTAAAACTGATACAGTTTTCCAACATCCGTCTGTTAAGCAACTGACTGCAGGCTAGCAACCAGAGCTAATAGGCTGATAGACTACTGATTACTATCAGATTTTCGGCATTAGGAAACACAATTATATTTTTTATTTCCTGGTTCAAAATCAGAAAAGTCTTCAGTTATAATATAGATTTAGACATCTTGCTATGACATGGCAGATAAAGTACTATAGATCTGGTGGGCATTTTGTGCTTATGTTTTTCTACAGCTTATGTAAAAAATTTTAAATGACAATAAATAGATGTTTAAGATAACATCATTGAAACTGCAGTGATCAATGTTATATTTACAACAGGAATAATTGTTTCCTGCTGTTATTGCTCTTATTTTCTTGTTCAAATAAGAGCAAGTCACACATTTTAGTTTTAAATATTTAGCATTTAAATCTTTACTAAAAGTTATCATTAAAGTTAAATTTTGAGTTAAATTATACTGACCCATTTGGTCATGAGTTTTTTTTAATTACAAGAGCGTACAAGCTGTAATTGTTGTATGAATCCCCATAGACGAATACAAGACAGACATTATAAACATACACCTCACTCAAAAAAATTCAGTGTCTGCTGTTGCTGCTTATTTCTGTAAAATGATTATATTATTAAACCTGCTGCGGTCTTAATAACATATACTGGTATTTCCTGTTCCCACAGTAACTAAGTAGGACCCATGATCAGTCCAAGGCCCACTCTGTCTCCCACGATGACTACTTGTGGTTAGACTCACACAAGGAAAACGCAGTTAAATCCCCAGATGATTAAAGACATTTTTAATCTTTTGTTTAAGACTTTTTTCTCCATGTTCCAAACTTGCATCATCCACACTGGGATGTTACATCTAACATTATATTGCAGCTGTTTGAGTTCCCACCCAGACCTCAAAGATAGTTATTAACCAACGTGACTCTGGGCTTCTTGAAAAGAGCCTGGTAACCACAGGGCAAAGCGAGTGACAGGAAAGGAATCTTGGTGTGGTTTGTTGATGTTATTTTTGGAGCCTCAAAATGAGAATCTAGTGTTTTGTTTTTGTTTTCTTTGCAGTCCAAATGACCTAGAGGATTTTTTTTCTTATTTTTTGGGTTGATATTTTCAGAGCTGCTTTTCATGTACATTTTTAAAAAGTGTGGGGTTTTTTGAGCTTTTTAGGGAAGGCTTAAAAAAGTTGCTATGAAATCGACTCAAAGCAGTCTTTGTATTTTCAAGGACTTAAAATGACTCAGTTATGGGAGGGAAAATATTTTTTTTCTGTTTTCTTCTGTGCAAATGTCACTAACATTTTCCTACATGGGCAAACACACAGTGTTCTCAATGCCAATGATCTATGTTGTCTTTTTCTTTTCTAATAATAAACTATACCAGCGAGGAATGTGGAGTCGTTTCCTCTGGCGTAGAACTGCCCACTTCTCATCAGAATTAAACACTGGGGGATGTTGAGGTGATTCTTGAATGGATCTTTCATGTGTTACTGCTGTAGACATGTGATGTCCCACTTTACATGGATATTAGAGTGGTCAGGCTTATGGTTAGTGACGCATGGTCCTTACCAAGAACTCTTAAGTTAATAGATGTTTGTATAACAGGACTTGTGGTTTAACTTAGATTTTTCAATGCTTAGCATCAGCATCATGAGCTTCTCCGGAAACACAATTTATACCGTTGGCTCATTTGCGCATTCACAAAGAGAAATCCTTCTGGGAGGGTATATTTGATTTCTTTTGTCTTTTTGTATCTCATTGTAATCATAAAAATAGTGCATGATTTAAAGAGAACACCAAAAAATACAGAAAAAGTTTAATTGCATTTTGCCAGACTACTTTGAATGTTAATTTCTGAGAAAAAGAATCAAGTAAATGTACTGTATATGTGTACAATAATCAAATTTGAGGAAAGATGGACTGATAATTTTTTTTTTTCCATGAACACATGGGATATAGTCTTATGCAGTTAATTTTGGTTCTACTTGAAAACCATTCTCAATGTGTCCTGTATTTAATGCTGTTTGGGCTTAATCGGATATTAAAGGATGCATGCTGCAGTGAACGAGGCCAGAGTTACTTCTTCTATGATAAAAACTTAACCCTACATTTTTACCGTTCTTTGTAAACTTTAGCATCTCACCCTTTATAAATATTTAGTGTAGGCTTACTAGCATTCTGAATTTACATATCAGAAACTTGCCATTGTGGTATTGCACAAATGAATGTTACAGTGACTGTTGCAATCCAAAATCTTGCCCAGCTCTAAACTGAAATCATCAAGAGATGAGCAGGTAAAAGTAGTTGTCTTTCTTTTGTTACTGTCTACTTTTCTTTGAGTTTAACTAAGTGAGGAGATGTTTACAGTGTAACACAGACCAGCTGCACTGCGACTAAACCAGATGGTTGGTGACAAAAAAAGAGGCCTGTCATCCTAAATTATTATATCTGAAGAAATTGCTCGCTTTCTGTCCTGTGTCATATTGGTCTCAGCGCCTTAATCACATGCTTTATCCACATAGGAGCTGCTTTCATCCCCCTACAAAATCTGTGTTTCATTACATTACACTACACAACATGTGACATATGGAGCAGTGTTGTTGAACTTGGACTCTTCCTCTTCACTACCAGTAGGGCCCATCTGTGTCTCTGGAGAGCCGACATTTCTGGCAGTGCACGGTTTTCCCAGAGATGAGTCTAAGAAAAGGCTGACCCAGAGCTTCCCCTCACATCTGGATGACCCCAAGGTTAGAGGCCAAGAATTGTTGGAACACTCAGAGGGGACATCATTCCACTTTTCTCTTGTTTGAGTTGTCCCTTCTGGTTTTGCACATTGGTACATTTCTTGCAGCTGAGCTGTGCTAATAGCTATATTTTGGGGAACACAAAAGAACTGGAAAAACTCTAAGAAACTTCTGAATATGAAAAGATCATAGCTTTAACTAACTAAATAACTAACTTTTAATCAACTATTCTGTTTTTTTTAAAACACATACTCAAACTATCTTTAGACATGCATTCACTCATATTCACCTGCCACTCAATTAAGTATACTCAGCCTTGGCTCTAAATGTAGACATCTACTTATGATTGAGACAATTTGATTATGTTTTAACTGAGTTAATGTTAAAGGAAGAAAGAAGTTTTGGGTGACTTTGAATGTGCCATGATTATTGGTGCCAGGTAGACTGCTTTGAGCCTGGTTCAGTTGATGAAAAGCCAACATTACCTCAAATAATCACTACACTGAAGGTATGAGAAATACGGTTCTGAACAAAAGATCAAACACTACTAATCTACAGCAAAAGATTACACTTGGTGCTAATCATCTCAGTGAAAACAGGAAATGGATGCTAGAATTATCGAAGGTTCAATAAAATTAGTAACAATTTGCTTTGAGTTTCTGGTCCATTGGGCCTTTATTTCAATTGGGACATTCAAACGGTATTTGGCATAAACATCCTCAAAAGTGTAAATCCTGTCTTATGTCAGTGGTTCAACTTGGTTTTGGTAGTGTAAAGGTGTGGTAGATATTTTGTTGATGACTTTAGTACCAAGTAAGCATCCCTACTCAGCCAGAGCTGACCTGAGTAGTTTTGGTGAGCGTGCCCATCCCTTTATGATGTTAGTGTTAGTGACATGTGCCCTACCTCCAGCAGGACAATGCACCATGTCCCAAAACTCAATTCTTTTAAAGCTGTTTACTGAAAATAATTATGATTTCACCGTACCCCAAAGGCCTCCATAGTCAACAAATTTCAATCAAACAGAGACTCTGGAATGCAGTGAAATGTGACATTTTCATCGTGGTTGTGCAGCCATCAAATTTGCAGCAACTGCATGATGCTATCATGTCCATATGGACCAAAATGTCTCAGTAGCATCAGTGACATCTTGTTGAATTGTTGCCAAAAAGAATGAAGGCAGTTCTGAATACAAAAGGCAACCTGTTCCTAGCAAATTGTGTTTAATAAAGTGGCTAGTGTATTTTGCCATTGTTTTTTGTTAAGAGCATTTGTCAGGTTACAAGATGACAAATTGAAAAATGCAAAGCATACTCTCGATATAACTGCCAAAACATTAGAGCGATCTTTTGGCACAATGCCAGAAGGCTTACAAGTGAGCCAGTCTGTTACTAATCAGAACCAACTGGTGGGAGTCTTGTCCAGTGAACAGAGCTGAAGCAGAGTGAAGAAAAAAAAGCTAAAAGAACAGTTTAAAAAAAGTGAGAAAAATATTATTTAAAATAAAAGTGAGTAGGGAGCATACACTGAAGGAAAGTTTGTTTAAAAATGTTTAGGATTTCTACAAACGGGGGGTCTTCTGTGATGTAATTCATATTCCCTGTCAAAAAGCAGCAGGGAGGAGACCTGATCAGAAGACGGGAAGAACGGAGGAGAGAAGGGGTGGAGTGGGGAGAAGAAAAGCCGTCCCCTCTTACACCACCTCAGCTCTTCAGCACTCAGTGTCAGCAGAAAACCTCTAATGTGATCAAGATGGAAGCTGTCCATGGACGTCTCACTGCTTCCCGGCTTTCTTTCTGCCTTTGGGGCTGCCAGGACTTGTACAGCAATCCAAGAGCGAGAATACTGACTGGAGCCTTGAAAATGGCCTGCACTGCTTCTGATTAAGGACCGGATTCTGAATGCGCTTGCAAAATATTATGTCTTTTGGACAGAGATAGATTCGTGTTTCACAGATTATGGAGGAATTGCTTCTGGTAAATGAATGAGAAGACAACCAGTGGCTCTCTCTGGATCACTTATAACAAACCTGACTTGTTGGAATATACATTCTGCCGGATAGGAAAATAATCCACATACTTGATTTTATTGTAAGATATGCCATGTTTAGAAAATGTACAAAAACTAAATGTTACTATTCAACTCTAATGTGTGTTGAAGTTTGGATATCATTTGCTGGCTTAATGGGCTTCTAGAATGTGTAATTGTTTTATTTTTAACTAAATCTATTTGTACTTCTACTAACTATTACAGTTTAATGCCAAGTATGGTAGATGAAGCTGACCATCCCCTGGTTTCTTTCCTAAAAAGGAACTTTTTGCAAAAGCATAATTTCTTATAATTTAATTTTTTAACATTTAAAACTTTTTAAGTCAGTTTTTCAGTGAGTTGCATACTGTATATACTGTGCTGTTAGACTGGCTGACATTTATAACGAAGCAGATGTTGAGCTTACACAAAATATTGTGATATTCAGAACAATAAATGTAAAGTAAGATAAAATTACTTAGTTCGATCTGTTAGGTACCACAACACATTTTACTTAGTGTGCACTTAAGCTGACTCTCAGCTGCTGTTTTAGTTCCCTTTTATATGTCATTCCCTATTTTGTGGGTTTGTGATTTGACAATTACGTTAAGACCCTAAAAAGTGAATAAGGGAGATCAACTTCAGAATCTTTTTTGTGAGGTTTATCCACTTAAAAATCTGAAAGCATAAACATATGATCTGTCTCAGGGTGACTGACTGTAGTTGGCCAGCTTTAAAGTAAAATTCAGAATGACATTGCTTTGGAAATATATTAGTTTTCCTTGTTAGATTAACATAATGAGGCGTCTTGACATCTTATTGTGGTCCAGTTTATAAGTTCCCATGGCACTGGGTATGCAGAGTTGTTGCAATCCTTGAACTTTCACCCACTGCTTCCTGTTACAGTGAGAAGCAGGGCTTGATTTGTCATACTGTCATCTGGACATTCAGTTACTGTAAACGTATAACTAGTGAACACTTGATATTTGTTACTCCCATTTCTTTTCTCGATTTCAGCAGATCTGGTAGTCTAATTTAGACAGCAGCCCTATGGGATAATACTCGGCTTTCCATTATGCCTGTTGCTATTCGGAAAAGAAGTTGGGAAGAACATGTGACTCACCCATCAGGATTACAGTATAGCTTTGATGATCTGGATCTGGTGTGCTGTCATGGAGTAGACAGAGAGGGGTTTTGGGTGGGCTCTGGGGCTTTAAAACAGGGCCGGCGGACGAGGTGTGCCTCCATGCCAGAGGGCTGCCAGGTGCCTTCAGATGACCTGGGTCAGACGACTTTAGCTGAAGCATTTGCTGTTGACGATGTCGATGAATCGGGATGCTTTAGGCAAACTGAAAACAATGGAAAGCCTCTGGATTTCCAGGAGACAGTTCACGAGTTGGTGGGTGCTGGCCTTCCACAGAGGAATTCCAAATCAGCACATCTCCCAGCCACAAACGCTGGGATTTCTGGAGGCCCTTGTTGTTACTCAAACAGTTCCATCTCCAGTGTTAACAGTTCTTTTGCAACTGATAATCAGAGTGTAAAAGCTCTTTACAGTAAAGTGGTAACTGGCATAGAAAGTAGCCAGGGTTATATATTCAGGGATGATGTTGTCTTTACAGGCCTTAAAGAACAACAATTCATCGCTATCTCTTCAAACAAGGGGCCTTCATTGTCTGAATCTGCTGGTGAGCAGATTGGCAAACTTCCAACCCATCAGCAGACAAAGGAGAGCCACATCGAGGGTTACAGCAGATCTCCTGAAATCTCTGAGGTCATACTGAACTGTTGCGCTGGCGCTGAACAGGAATCTCAAACCAACTGCCCAGATGTTGAAGAAATTATTTCCTCCTCCGACCACGCTGGTACAAGTGGACTGCTTTTTGCACAGCAAAATTCTACTGATGCAGTGGAAGATGGGAGTGCACTGTCCTTGCCTAACAAGGAACCATTTTTATCTTCTATAGTAGATGAAGAATGTGACAAAGGATTTACTGACAGCCAGAACACTGTTTTTGTTCATCAGCTGGGTGGACTGAATGAGTTGGGAACAAAAAATGAAAATACAGGACTCAATCATTTAAGAAATGTTGAAGATGAGCAGAACTGTGCTGTGGTATTAGATCAAGCCAGTGATCGTGAAATTTCCAAGGGCATCCTGAACCTTCCTGCTGCTGCTGAACAGAAACTTCAAACCAACTACCCAGAGATTAAAGGGATTATTTCCATCTCTGACCAGGAAAGTGCAGGACAACCTGTTTTTGTCCTACAAAATTTGCCTGATAGAATGGATAGTGACAATACATTGTCAGTGCAACCTGTTGTGGCTTTTTCACTGGATGAACAATGTGACAAAAGATTTACTCAATGCCAGAGTCCCGTTTTTGCTCACAGGCTGGATGGATCGGATGACTCGGAAGCTTTAAATGAAAATGTAGGACACACCCATCACTCCATGAACGTTCACTTTGAGGAGGATTCTTATAACTGTGCAATGGCTTTAGATGAGAGTAATGATTGTGAAATGCTTAACCAGACACTAGTTGAGAAACATAATGTTGCAAAAACAGCAAGGAACTGGCCTCATACGCTGGGAAGTGCAGAACAAGGAGAGCCATTTGACACATTTCAGTCTAAAGTTAAAAATCAGTGTTTGGCAGTGATAGAAACTGTATCAGCTGAACACCAGAGGGTTGGAAATTCAGAAAGAGAATCCACACAGACGAGCACTATTTGTTGTGCAGATCAGCTTGTGAAAACTTCTTTAAGTCAGTCATTGGATAACCTGGTTGAGAGCTCCTTACCCAAAGAGTTGACTGCATGCAAGGATGCAGACATACCTCTGCCTATTGAAAATAACTATTCTAAACTTGTGACTATTCCAGAGATCCGCCTGATTGCGGCAGATGATGATACTTTGGTAAAAGCTAGAAAGGAAACAGAAGCTAATATTACTGAAAACCAAGTCTATAACACTCTTCTAGATAATAAATACCATGCTACTGGGCAACATATGAAACTTCCCGTCCTCTCTAAAGAGGTCAATGAGGGACTCCATGGCAACCAAACCTCTGGCTTGAGTGAGTCACCTTGCTCTGAGGTGGCAGATGGTTACTGGGAAAACCACAGCTTGGGAGGAAGAGTTTCTGCAATGGGGGAGTTGGGTGATGCCATATACTCAGCTGTTTCCAGCGAGTCACAGCCATCCGGTTCAGATCTCAAAGGGACACATGAGGCTGGAGATCAGAAAGAGGACAGTGTGGTCAAGGTGCGGATGAGAAAGGTAAGTGCCATGAGAAACCTTACAATTAAGTTTTTTTTCTGTTGTTGCACAGTAATTGTGATTTGTCAAAATGAGCAGTTTCCTTAATGGGAATAAATGTCTGACAAATAATGTCCCATACTCTGGCAATGTGGTTTGGAAAACAATGACTTCACTCTCACATGCTTTCAGATCTGTGAGTGGGGGGGCTCTGTGAAATGTTTTACTTATCCTCCACCACTCATTGCAAAACAAGGTCCTATAAGGGCATGGAGGCTGTAATAGCAGAGGGAGTTGGGAGTTTAAGCAATCTACAAGGTGAAATGCTCAAACGGTTTTTCTTGAAGCAAACACTTATTATCTTTTTTATGCACTTTGTTGCTGTACTCTCATGCAATACAGTAACTTACATTTTGTTATTGTATTGCGTGAATTTTGATTCATTGGAGAAAAGGAATGATCATAGAACTTCTCAATCATTAGTGTTAGATTTACTCTTACATTGTAGAAAGTGCAAGCCCCTTTAAGCATGCTATTGAACTAGCTCCAGATTGTAATATAACTGTGTATAATTGTGCATGTTCATCTCCTGCAGTTCAGCAGCCGCTGGAAAAAAGCATGCCTATCAAGAAAACCTTTTAAATGCAATACAACCCTGTCACTCAGAGTGCCTTGCAAGTTGCTTCCTCCTGTCACATCATAACCAAACTTCAGTGTCATTGGGAGTTCATTTTGAGGTGTGAAAGACCAACACAAATTAGCACATAATTGGGAATTGAAAGGAAAATGATATACTGAGTTGTACATTTCTTTCAAACCCTTTTAAATAAATACTGTGTATAACCACCTTTTGCTTAATGTTTTTTGGGGTATGGGTCTACCAGCCTTGCAAATCCAGAAACTTAAGCTTCAGCACATTCTTTTTTTTATTAAATGGTACAAACCAAATTGGCTGGAGAGCATCTATAAACATACATTTTCAAGTCTTGCCATTAACTTTTAACTGGATTTAGGTTTGTTATTTTACTGGCTAAATTTAATACATGAATATGCTTTGATATGAACCATTCTTACTGGAAGGTGAACATCTCAAGTCATGTGTAGTCTCTAATAGTTTTTCTTCAGGTCTGCTATTAGCCGCATCATTTTTTCAATCAACTCTGAATAGCTTGCACCCCCACTGAAGTAAGGCATCCCTGCTATACAGCACACGGAAATGTTCATGTATGTTCAATCAGAGCACCCTCATGCACACGTTTGGTGTTTCCAAAAGGCTTGTGGTCCACTCTAAACAAGACCTCTGATGACTTTTCTTCAACAATAGCTTTCTTCATCCCACTTTTACACAAAGCTCAGATTTGTGGATTTGTACATCTAATAGATATACTGTGAACAGATTGCCCCACTGAAGTTGTGAATGTTTGTTTCTATTTTTTTTTTATGTTTGATGATGGACTAATCAGTGCTCTGAGATTTTCAAAGCTTGCTAGGTTTTTTTTTTTACACTTCAGTTTTATCCTTGTCATGTCTGTTCCTATTGTACTGCTTATTCAAACTTATTCTAACCAATTTCTTTCAGGGAATCAGACTTATTCCCTGAAAGAGATTGGTTAGAAATGGTATAGACAGGGTTTGTATTTCTATACCCAGGTTGAATAGAAATGCAAGCCAATTTTATTTTTTTTAACACAGTAATGGACTACATTATGTCAGGTTATTACAGAAAGGTCTGTTGTTTTTAGTTCAGCAAAATATAAAAAGGTTCAAAGTTTTATGAACACTTTTACAAGGCAATATAGTAGCACTGAAGGTAGCCTATATGCTATATGTTCATGTTTTATACTTTGTTGAGGGTAGAGGTTCTTAGAATCCTTTAACGTCATCTTTGACGTTAAAAGATGACGACATACATACCTCTGCCTATTGAAGAGGTATGTCTTCAATAGGCATACCTATTGTCTATTTATTATCCAGAAGGGTGTTATGTATTCTTAATACATTAAGAATACATTTATTCTTAATGTATTTAAAGAAATGAGACAGCATGTTTACTCATTTTATATATTCCTTTTCGTCAAACTAGAGTTTAAAAGTTCAGGGTTGCATAGATTTGAAACAATTATATAACATAAAATTCATTCACCAGCTAGTAATAGCTTTTCTCTTCATAGTTAAAACATTTGCTTGCAAAAATTCTGCCAATTTACGCACAAAAATTATCTAAAGGCACAATAACAAGAGGAAATTAATAAAATAAAGTGTTTAGCCTAGAGCAGATATTAATCTGCTCTAGGCTAGTGATTAATTTGCAAAAACACAAGAGACAAAAACCTTGAATCCCATTAAAAAAAATTCTGTTTTCTGCAAACAATATCTCTTAGAGGCAGCAAGAAGATGGAAAAATCTCCTGTGCTTACTAATGATGAAGTCCCTAGCTGACCACATTGCAGGTTCCGCCTGTAAAATGAAGACATCTGGTTTGCAATATGGCTTGAGATTAAACTGATATTGGCTTTTGGTTTTGTGTTTATTTGTTTTAGCAACAAGGCCTGATCCTAGCCCCTGAGAGCCAAAAAGGCTCAACTGTCGTTTATCTCTGACCAGATGACTTGGAAAACATCCCTCTAAGTGCTCTGTCTTACTTAGGCTTTCTGTTTGCATTTAAAAATCTTTTTTGAAAAAAGAGAGATGACAGAACAGGTAAACATCACAGCCTGTGATGCAGCTGTTTTTGCCCTGTTTGGTTTTTCTTAGTGCTGCAGTTTGGTGGTTGTTATTGCCATCGTGAGACAGATGCTTTTGTTCATTCACACAAGCCTTGTAAAGATGTCATTGTTTTACTACGGTACAATGTTTCATTGTGATACTTTGCCAAGGACACAGTAATGTGCGGCGCCTCGAGCTAGGAATGCTACTCAATGCATCAGTGCGGTGCCATTTTGTGACCTGATTATTTGCTCCCTCTGCAAATCCAATAAAAACAGATTTTTTTATTTTATTTTAATTCATCACTGACAGAAAAATGAATTCATGCACAAGTCCTTATATGTTTACAAATGGCAGAGGGATCGAGCAGAGCTATAGCCAGGAACACATTAACATTACCCGCATTTCTTAGCCAATGAATGTTGTCATGCATACACACCCAGAATTGTATAGTTGATCTCAGAAAAGGGAGCCACAGTTACCATTTCAAGAGATGTTTTCAATTAAATGAATAAAGTTTAACTGTATCCCAAATAGCCCAATGAGATTTGCCCTCAATGCCAGGAAACAGTCGCAACATGACAAGCAGCCCTGCAGCTGCAAGTTTAAATGCCCATGCAATCATAAGCTGTATGTGTGTGTCATAAGCTGTGTCTTGTTAAATATTCATTGGTGGGCCGCCAGGCTTGTAACGAGGTTTGTTCAGATCTATTAGGCCAGCCAATAAATTTCTCTGGGAAGTTTTTTTAAGACAACCTCTCTGGATATTTTCAGTTCCACACCCAGTGATATGATAAAAAGATAAACAGAAGGAAAACAAAATTTATTGCTTCAAACACTCAGAGGGTTTCTACAATGCTTCATGTGATACTAGACTGTGGGGAAGTGGATGGCAGCACTGAACTATCTAGTACAGCTTGTCTTACTGAAGTCAAGCCACCTGAGGTCAGTGTGACACTTGTTATAAAAGTGTTTATTGGGATCCATTAAAGACTGAAGCTTAAAGAATGTTGTAGACTGTTAAAAGGTTTTTATCTATTTAAAGTGCTCTGAATCTTCTTAACAGATTGGTTTCTTTATTCAGCATGAACATGCCCGTTTGGACTCAATGGTGCTGCTGTTGATGAAACTGGACCAGCTGGACCAGGAAATTGAAAACGCACTCAGCGCCACCTCCTCTATGGACAGCACCCCTACTCTTCACCGCCGTCATCACGTGGTGTGTCTCCATGCTAAATGTTCTTTAACTGTTTTAAACTCAACAGTTTTAAACTCTTGTGTTATCAGCGATAATACAAATATGTTATAGTGTATCTGTGAGTTTGTAAACTATACAAATGACTTCTTATCATGGGATTTTTACCCTCTTCCGTTCCATTTGTGCAGAATACCGATCATGGATCTACACCAGCAACTTCACTAACACTCCCACCTCTACATGCAACTGGCACTTTCTCATCAGGATCTACAAAATCTCATGGAGCCAAGCCTAAAAGTGAGGTAAGTCATGGCGGAGACACTTTTTTCAATTATTTGCTAATATCATAGCAACATAAATTAGTGTTAGGTAAAAGTGACCATGATTTCTTTGCTTTTCAACATTTTTCATTGGTCATACTTGGTAAAGAGACTTGGCCTTTCCCTCTATCTCTGCAAGATAATTAGAACAATGTTTGCATAAGTCTAATAATACCTTAATGACTTTGGTCATATGCAGAAATGAAGGTTAGAGTTAGGGTTAGTCTTATTTTCTTTCAAGCATAAAAACAGAAAAAGTAGAAAGATACATAACTTTTTCGTTCCAAGTAAAAATCTGAACAATATGGTAAGAATTTGTACTCAGCAACCCTGACTTGTAAAACCAGCTTTTAATATCCGCATGTCTTTTTTTCTACCGGTTTTTCTATCTCAACAGTCTCAAGTTTATTGCAGTCTGTTGCAGTCTGCAATAGACCCTATATCCCTATATCTCTAACAAGATATAGGGTTATCCTATATTTACTTCCATCCAACTTCCCATTAACCATGTCCCTACTAATGGAAAAAGGGAAAAAGCTTTTCCACAGCCTAATGCTGCGACCACCATGTTTCATTGTGAGGGTAGTATGTTCAGGTTGATTGGTTTCTTTAGTTTTTCTTTATATGTTGCCAAAAATGATCATTTTTGGTGTCATTTGACCACAGTACATTCTTCCACATGCTTGTTGAGGCACATAAAACCCAATTTGGCAAACTAATGGCACTGTGTACTGGAAGTCATTTTAATATCTCAAGTTAAGATTTCTGATGCAACTTAGATTAAAACTCCATCTGGATATTTTCAGGATTTTAGAAAAAAATTACTTTGCCCTGCTTAAAAGTTACTACTTTGTTTTATTCTTTCAAGTTAGACACCATAACATTTTGTGTGCTGCATTCACTTGTTAAAAACAAAATGCTACACTGTTTAGACCTCTTTCTTTCTTCACTGAAACTTGAAGCAGATGAGCTACAGCAGCAGAAGACCACTCTGCATCTCACTTCTGTCAACTAAGAACAGAGAATTGAGGCTACAGCTTCCACAGAATCACCAAAATTAGACAAAAATAGATTAAAAAATGCTGCACAGGTGAATGAAACTCAAGTATGTCAAGTATTATATTCAGATGGCAGTCAGAATTTTGCATATTTTATATCATTACCAAGAATTCATTGTGTGCTACATCAGCAATTCAGATTGGTGGATTTTGTGTAGTGGTGTGGAGAATATTTTCTTGGATCACTTAGTCGCTTAATAATGAGCACCGTTTAAACACTGCAGCCTCCCTCAGTGACCACAGTGCACCAGTCTTCTGGGGGCTACTTCCACCAGGGTAATGAACAATTTCAGAAAAGTCAAATAATCTCAAACACGTTTCTTGATTATGTCAAAGAGTTCACTGTACACCAATGACCTCCACAGTCACCAGATCTCAATCAAACAAAGCACCTTTGGAATGTTGCGGAGTGGAAGATATCCATCATGGAAGGGCAGCCGACAAAACTGCAGCAACTATCATATCAATGTGGTCCAGGAATGTTCCTGCACACTGTTGAATGGAAACAGTTGTGAAGGCAACAGGGGGTCTAACCCCTAAAATGAGTTTCTCAGTTGTAGGGATCTCTCTTTGCTCTTAGGAGTTAGCCAAGCAGACGCTAAGACTTCATAATTAGCTGGTTGCAAAGATCTATCCCTTTTCACCCCAACAAAGGGGTCAGAAGGGGAGTCTGAAAGGTGAAAAGCCAGGGCAGGGGGACACGCTTCAAGTGAGACACGTCTTTATGCTCCTTGTTTGCTCATTTTACAATTTATCAACATTCTGTTCAAGAAGGTCTGCGAACATGGACTTTAGCTAGTCTGTGCTTTTATCTCACCATAAGATAAAATGGAGAAAAACCATAACAGGGAAATAGAATGTATCTGTGCTAAAAGCAGGGATTTGTTTACCAGAATTCCTTGGCTTTAATGACATTCCTGAATTATCTGTTGGAGTATCACATTGACATTGCTTTTTCTTATTGCACATCATTAGTTATTATATGAACAGTGGATGATGCACAGTGTATTGGTCTGCAACCAGCTCCTGCAACTGTATTCATTCGGCCTGTAACCTTAGGAAACTCGCTAAGCTTGCATGAACAGTCCCTAATGGGAAGCTTTTTACAGCACTGGCCCCTTGGGGGACATGATTAAAGCCAAAATGTTTAAGACTTTCTGAAGGATATTCACAGTAGTTAATACTTTCAGAATGATGCCGAGTACCAAAAACCAGTGATGCATACTTAAACATTTTAGCTAGACAATACAAATCTTTTAAATGATGTAAACATGAGACAGATGTGGGTCAAGAAGAATCACAGTTGAGGTTAAAATCTCATTTCAGCTGCTTGAATGTTAAGTTTTACAAGATTATACACTGACTTTAAAAAGACATCATCTATAATTAGCACAAATATTCAGAGGCAGAAGGATCCCGACTAGGAAAAACACTACTTTGTTCTGAATAGAAGGCAAGGCATATACCCCGCACTTAGAATGTCACATTTTACTCAAGGTTTACTAGAGGTGACTAACTTTTGTTTTCTTTTGACATAGGTTTAATCTTATGTTGCAATGCTAAATAAACTATTCTAAAGAGCATAAATTGGGTGACTTAATTGTTGACACTCTCCAGGAGTAGTGAGTACCTATGGATACAAGTGCTTGAAATCCAAATCTGAACTGATTGTTGAACTTTTTAAATAAAATGGCAGTGCAAAAAAATTCATATAGTAAAATTTAACATGCCCTGGTGTTCTTAATCTGTTGTCCTTCTGTTTTCCCACCTTTACTATGTTTTGTTTTGATCAAGACCTTTTTCTAAAACTAACTCTCTTATGCACATAACTTTATTTAAAAAAACATATATCCTAAATAACTACCCTATGTGCTTAAATTAATTTAAACTGTATCAAATATCAACATTCATTAGAGTGCAAATGAGCAATAGGCACTTGTTTACCTTAATAAGTCAATAAAATCTTGCCTCATGGATGGATTACTACTTTGTCAGTAGTAATTTATCAACTTGCAATTTAAACCTTGATCCTTTGCTTACCTTGAGAAGGATGATTACACTGCTGTAGCGGTGTAATCATCCTATAAAGGTGAAACTATAGTGAAAACTATTCAACTGCAATTGAGTTTCAGATACTTTCAGATATCAACATTTTTATTTCATCTTTAGTTATTTACTGCAAATTTTTAGATTTATATTTTTTCTATTGCAGACATCACTTTTTGGTTTTGCACTGTTTTTAATTTTAACTGATTTTGTATTTTTTATTTTATTTATTTATTTTTTTCCTCTTACATAAGAGGAAAACACCCTGTTGTAATATTCTGAATCAATACATGAAAAAGGAATGGAAGGATTGACTATAAAAGTATAAAAAGATTATGCAATGACACATTTTTCAAGCAGTGAGTAGGCAAAGGTCTAAGACCTACAAATGAATGAGATATGAAAACAGAAAGAAGGTTCTAGAAATACTTGAAAGTAACAATATTTTGTGCATATACTTTAATCTAAAAAGACTTGTGAGGACTCTGAAATGAAAATAATCTATTGGAATGACTCCTAATCAGGGTGAATTGAGAAGGAAAATATTCTCAGATATCCACTGTTTACTCCATACTTCCTGCTGTGGAAATCCACAGGGTCAAATCAAAAGTCAATATTCTTTGAGGCAAGTTTCTGTGGTTGAAAGACAGCTTTGTACTAGATGTAAGTAGACGTTTTCCACTCTGACAATTCAAAGCAATTACTTTACACACAATACAATCTTTTTAATGCCTTTTATTTTAAAATTATTGTGTCATGGGTATATACGGTTTATTGTTTTTGGTACTAGAAATATCTCTACAAATTTACACAAGATAATTTCAGATAATTTACGTAATTACAAAAATGAATATTCATGTAGACTGTATTAGGTTGGTGCACCTCATAAAATAGATGGCATGATAAAAGAACAATATGTGGAAATATTTACTCAACATCTCAACATACAGTATATGAGCCACGAAGTTAAAGCTTGGGGACAAATGGATTTTCCAAATGGACAATTTTCTGTGCCAGTTCTGCTGGAGGTTTCTAATATTAAAGGGGAGTTTTCCTTTTTAGCTGCTTGACTTTGAAGCTGTCTGTATGATTGCCTTGAGATGACATTTGTTGACAATTATCTCTACATAAACTGAATTGAAAATAATTAAATTAAAAAATGACTTGCTAAAGCAAAATTAGTCGTACAATAAAGTATGAATTAGAACATTTGATTTTTAACAGGATTTTTTTTTCCTGCAGAAGAGTTGAGTGTGTCTTTGTTTGTACTTTGATATTTATGTTCACGTAGGCTGTGTCTGGTGAAATGTTTAGCATTTCTATCATCTTCTGTTAGGATGTGTAAGCGATGGTTGGTATTTGTGTTCCAGTGTCACTCTCCTAACACATAGTGGAACATTGTGGTGTGATAGTACAAAGCATTCTCTTCTTGGCCTTTGCAAAGGTGAAGTGGTGGCACATTTGTTGAGTGGCCATTTAAATAGCAATAACATTATCTGTAAGTTATTGCTATGAAGAAGCCACTGAGATCACAACACTGTACATATGGCTTCCAGCTAGCCTAGCTGCAGGCTATTGTTAGCCTCCGACAGGTGGTTGTTGATATTGTCTCTGACATGGGGCTAACATCTAGCGGATGTTGTGTCACAGCAGGTGTTTTTCCGGAACAACTATTTTTTGCCCAGGCTGTTTTTATTGGCAGTATTTTGTGTAGCAGATGTGGTTTCGCTCCTGTTTTGCTAGCATCGTGTTGCTTAGTTTTAATTTAAAATGCATTTCGTTTTTGACTATTCTTAACTTATTTCAATTTCGATAATCTAATTATTTTTCCAAAAGTGTAAATTGAAGATCTAATGTTTTGGAAGCATTTGTTGCCCACCTCTATTGTCAGCGTTCTACTCAGGATGTATCAAGCTGCAGAGTCGGGTGGAGATTGCCGACCCCTGACCACCTTCCTCTCAATGTTTCAGTCGGAAACAACACATCAGTCACCTTTAGCACCAGTCATTCCCACCAGCAAAGCTTACGAGCCAGAATCCTCCAGAACCTGAGGAGCTGCTGAACAAAGCACATAGCTGCATGTTAAATTTAGCACGGGGGTGTTTCTACGTGTCATGCATGTGTTGACAGGGAAGGTGCTGCTCTGTACCAGCCTTCATCCCCACAATCTTCTGTAAACATGCTGTAACAGGGCAACCTTTGACCCTATTCCTCTAATGGGAATAGAGATTATAATACAGGTTATAGATATATGTATATAGAAATTATTGCATTCTATGAACATTTTCACATTTTGTCACCTTTTTCCACAAGCATTGATGGGCAATATTGACATTTCGGGTTAACCCATCTACCGTAACTGGTGCTCAGACGTTATGGAAGGAAAATAACACTTTTTTCTTTTTTTTTTCTCTTTTAAGAAAACTTTGATATTTATATGTATTTTTCTCCTTACTCTGATGCTCCTGAACAACACTTACTGCAACTACTTGCCTTCAGAAGTCAGCTAATTAGTAAACACAGTCAGAGTGTGTACTGTACAATGTAATCTTGGTATAAGTTCAGCTGTTCTAGGAAAGCCTCGGAAAATTGTTGGACACGACAAAGAGGGGACATTAGAGACCAAGAAACCCAGCAGACAGGACAGGGATAAAGTTGTAAAAAAAAGTTAAAAGCAGGCCTAAGTTACAAAACAATATATTTGTACCCCTCATACTGCCTATCTGAAAATGCAAAGTGTGTGGAACAACTGTACCTTATACCAAGAAGTATAAGGTACATAAACATCTAAACTAAGAGGGAACAAAGAGAGCATTAATCAAGGTTTATCTATTATTAGTCAATTAGTGGAGTTTTGATCAATTTATTAAAACCATCATAACTTATCTTGGTTTTAAGATGGCTTTTTATTTTAAACTTTATAAGCGGATGGTGTTGAATCCTTTTTTAATCAGTTAAGACTTAAATGACTAAAATTAGTAAATATTATAAAATGAAAAATGAGTATGCTCCCATCATAAATTGACTGGACTACTGTATTGAGCAGTGTGTTGCTATTAGCCACATTTCCTTGACATGCGGACTGTAAGTCCAAAACGCAGCTGCTCGACTTCTAACCGGAGCACATAAAACATAATCACATCACACCTGTTTTGGGCTTCCTGCACGGGCTTCCTGTTGTTTTGAGGATACATTTTAAAATTTGAATAGGTGAGGACCACAGATCCTCTTAAGCTGGGTTTACAGTTGACACACTGAACAGAGCGTGAGGGGGTGCACGCCAAACATGCTGTTCTTGCCCCTGGTCATTGTCCTTGCTTGCTGTAATAGCATGGACAGGGAATCTGGTCAGATTTGATGCAACCTCATCAAATCGGAGGCAAAAATGGAGTTCACAAATTAAAAATAAATGCTCTCCATCCATTCTGACTGAACTTAAGCCATTTTCCAAAGAAGAATGGATAGAATTGTTAGTTTGTAGATTACCAAACATGCAAAGACTTCACCTAAAGACAATGGCAACTACAGTAAAATCGAACCAACATGGTACTGACTACAGGTTTGAGAGCACAATTGTGCAGAAATTCATGCTTTCTCATAAAATCCCAATAAAATGCAATAAAATCTGTGGTTGTAACATGACAATGTAAAAAGCTTGAGAAGTATAAACACTTGCAAGCCACTGCATCAGTTTTTTTTCTTTCAGAGGACACTTACTTCAGAGATATTTTTATTACACAGTGAGAAACAGATTAAATTCCCTGTCAGAAGGTTACGTATGAAATTAGCTCTTTATCTGTCTGCTCATGGCAGACAATAGTTTTGCTGTGGTTTGCGTGCTAAGGTCACTCTCAGACCTCTGCTCTGTCCTTCCTCCGTGTTCCGCTCTGGCAGCCATGCAGTCCCCAAACATCCTTCATCCAAACCACACCTTCCCAATGTCCAAGTCAGATAAAAGCCCTGGGATTTTGCTACTTTCACTGCCCTTTATCTTCTCATTTGCTTCTGCATTCCTGCTCTTAGTCAATAGTCAACACAGACTGCAACAGGCATAATCATGTTTGCCTACATTCCACCCACACATTTGGCTTAAAGGCCGCTAGAATGAGTCAGTGAGCTATGAATCCAACGACCATTCAGTCCAACAAGTTCTGGCGGTAGGGGTTCTGGCCATGGCCATGTTTCTAGCTGCATTGTGTTGTGTCATTGTCCCCAAGGTCACTTCGCTGCTGAGTGCAGCTGTAGTAAGGATACAAACACAGGCCTGTTGTGGTTTACATTAAGAGGATCAGAAAAAAAAGAGAAAGGCTTATGTTTGGAACAGGATGTTGAAAATGAACTTATCCTCAACTCCCACAAGGAAATCTTGTTTTTCCTGTCAATTTGGCTTTATATCGGTGCATCAAGAGAGAACAAGACATGAAAGAAACATATGCAGAGTTTGGAGGTTTCTTTATTTTATCATTGATGATTATCAAACGCTACATCTAGAAGAAAGCACCTCACATAGTCAAAACATGCCCACACCATCCACATGTGTGAGCCTGATCCAGTTTGCATATCCAACTTTTTGTCTAAACAGATTCGTATGTTGATGCCCTTAATTCTTTTTTGACTGAGTGAACCTTTAGTTATTGCACCTTTTCACCAAAGTCAAATAGCTCAGAAATTGCTGTGTTCACCCTGCTCTCATTATCCCTCTTAATTAAATTAAGGGCCGATATCAAATCAACATAACCTCAAGTGCCATTTAATATTTCTCTATAGATTTTCTTTCTTTTTTTTTTTATTAAAACAGCATTTATGAGCACTCATGGTGTTAGAAGCTAGTACATTTGCCTTGTAAAAAGGCGCATCTGTTGCATGATGAAGACAAGCGGTACAGCAATAGTTGCAGGATGACGGTACATGTTGACTGTAAATCTTAAGGATGACTAGTAGAAGATTCAAGCATCTGGAAACAGCCCCGCAGCACGCTGATAATGAAGAGTCATAAATCAGAGAACAACAAACTGAATGCACTCAGACACAAGTGCACAGGAATGCACAATAAACCACGGCGCAATTAACAGGGACGCTTGTTTGCCCGTGTGGTTCAAGGTTCCGAGTGAGATTCTTAGCTGGAGTGTGTTTTCAAGTGATTTCATTGTGTTTTCCTTCAACTTACATTACCTCACTGATGATTCATGTTAGTGAAGATTATTGTCTTTTCCCCTGATTTTTTAAAAGACCATTTCGAAGGAATGTCGTAAATTTGTTCAGGTGATTGTATCATGTAAGGTAGTAAGCATTCAAGCCCTTGCTAACCTAATTGACACTGCATCTAAAGTGCTTGGCTTAGTCAGTGTTTTAAAAGTCTGACCCACGATGTCTCCGACTGGTCCTTCTGCGAAGGAAGTTGTGACAGTGTAATCTCTCTTGTTAACCCACTCTGTGCTTTCCCCAAAATGTCAGCAGCAATTCCACAAGCCAGCATAGTTGATGCAGTTGGGAATTTGCGCTTATTCTCATTAACTTTGTCCCGTAAGCCCAAAAAAACTTTTACGTCTTGAGGAGAACTCCTCCATGGGTTGCCACCTTATCGTGGTGGAGGGGTTTGAGTGCCCCAATGATCCTAGGAGCTATGCTGTCTGGGGCTTCATGCCCCTGGTAGGGTCACCCAAGGCAGACAGGTCCTAGGTGAGGGACCAGACAAAGTGCAGCCTGAAGACCCCAATGATGAGTAAAAACATTGGACTTGGTGTTCCCTCGCCCGGACGCGGGTCACCGGGGCCCCACTCTGGAGCCAGGCCTGGAGGGGGGGCACGATGGCGAGCGTCTGGTGGCCGGGCTTTTACCCATGGAGCCCGGCCGGGCTCAGCCCGAAGAGGAAACATGGGCCCCCCCTCCCATGGGCCCACCACCCGTGGGAGGGGTCATAGGGGTCGGGTGCACTGTGTGATGGGTGGCGGCCAAGGGAGGGGACCCTGGCGGTCCGATCCTCAGTTGCAGAAACTGGCTCTTGGGACGTGGAATGTCACCTCTTTGGTGGGGAAGGAGCCGGAGCTAGTGCGTGAGGTCGAGAGGTTCCGGCTAGAAATAGTCGGTCTCACCTCGACGCATGGCTCTGGTTCTGGAACCAGTCTCCTTGAGAGGGGCTGGACATACTTCCACTCTGGAGTTGCCCAGGGAGAGAGACGTCGGGCAGGAGTGGGCATACTTGTTGCTCCCCATCTCGGCGCCTGTACGTTGGGGTTCACCCCGGTGAACGAGAGGGTAGCATCCCTCCGCCTATGGGTGGGGGGACGGGTTCTGACTGTTGTTTGTGCTTACGGGCCGAACCACAGTTCAGATTACCCACCCTTTTTGGAGTCCTTAGAGGGGGTACTGGAGAGTGCTCCTCCTGGGGACTCCCTTGTTCTGCTGGGGGACTTCAACGCTCACGTGGGCAACGACAGTGAGACCTGGAGGGGCGTGGTTGGGAGGAACGGCCCGCCCGACCTGAACTCGAGCGGTGTTCTGTTGCTGGACTTCTGTGCTCGCCATGGATTGTCCATAACGAACACCATGTTCAAGCATAAGGGTGTCCATATGTGCACTTGGCACCAGGACACCCTAGGCCGCAGTTCGATGATCGACTTTGTCATCGTTTCATCGGATCTGCGGCCGTATGTCTTGGACACTCGGGTGAAGAGAGGTGCGGAGCTGTCCACTGACCACTACCTGGTGGTGAGTTGGCTCCGGTGGTGGGGGCGAAAGCCGGTCAGACCTGGTAGGCCCAAACGTGTTGTGAGGGTCTGCTGGGAACGTCTGGCGGAATCCCCTGCGAGACGGAGCTTTAACTCCCATCTCCGGCAAAACTTCGAACACGTCCCGGGGGAGGTGGGGGACATGCAGTCTGAGTGGACCGTGTTCCGTGCCTCCATTGTCGAGGCGGCCGATCGGAGCTGTGGCCGCAAGGTTGTCGGTGCCTGTCGCGGCGGCAACCCTCGAACCCGTTGGTGGACACCTTCGGTGAGGGATGCCGTCAGGCTGAAGAAGGAGTCCTATCGGGCCTTTTTGGCCTGTGGGACTCCGGAAGCAGCTGATGGGTACCGGCGGGCGAAGCGGCATGCGGCTCGGGCGGTTGCTGAGGCAAAAACTCGGGCGTGGGAGGAGTTTGGAGAGGCCATGGAGAAAGACTTCCGCACGGCTTCGAGGCGATTCTGGTCCACCATCCGGCGTCTCAGGGGGGGGAAGCGGTGCAGCACAAACACTGTTTATAGTGGGGATGGTGTGCTGCTGACCTCTACTCGGGACGTTGTGGGTCGGTGGGCAGAGTACTTCGAAGACCTCCTCAATCCCACCAACATGCCTTCCACTGAGGAAGCGGAGCCTGGAGACTCTGGGTTGGGCTCTCCAATCTCTGGGGGCGAGGTTGCCGAGGTGGTTAAAAAGCTCCTCGGTGGCAAGGCCCCGGGGGTGGATGAGATCCGCCCGGAGTTCCTTAAGGCTCTGGATGTTGTAGGGTTGTGTTGGTTGACGCGACTCTGCAATATCGCATGGACATCGGGGGCAGTTCCCCTGGATTGGCAGACTGGGGTGGTGGTCCCCCTGTTCAAAAAGGGGGACCGGAGGGTGTGCTCCAATTATAGAGGGGTCACACTCTTAAGCCTCCCTGGCAAGGTCTATTCAGGGGTCCTGGAGAGGAGGGTCCGTCGGATAGTCGAACCTCGGATTCAGGAAGAGCAGTGTGGTTTTCGTCCTGGTCGTGGAACACTGGACCAGCTCTACACCCTCGGCAGGGTCCTGGAGGGTGCATGGGAGTTCGCCCAACCAGTCTACATGTGTTTTGTGGACTTGGAGAAGGCGTTCGACCGTGTCCCTCGGGGAGCCCTGTGGGGGGTTCTCCGGGAGTATGGGGTACCGGGCCCTTTGATACGGGCTGTCAGGTCCCTGTATGACCGGTGTCAGAGTCTGGTCCGCATTGCCGGCAGTAAGTCGGGCTCGTTTCCGGTGAGAGTTGGACTCCACCAGGGCTGCCCTTTGTCACCGATTCTATTCATCACTTTTATGGACAGAATTTCTAGGCGCAGCCAAGGTGTTGAGGGGATCCGATTTGGTGGCCTTAGGATCTCATCTCTGCTTTTCGCAGACGATGTGGTCCTTTTGGCTTCATCAGATCGTGATCTGCAGCTCTCGTTGGAGCGGTTCGCAGCCGAGTGTGAAGCGGCCGGGATGGGGATCAGTGCCTCCAAATCCGAGGCCATGGTCTTGAGCCGGAAAAGGGTAGAGTGCCTTCTCCGGGTCACGGGGGGTGTCCTGCCCCAAGTGGAGGAGTTTAAGTATCTCGGGATCTTGTTCACGAATGGGGGAAGAAGGGAGCGGGAGATCGACAGGCGGATTGGCGCAGCGTCTGCTGTCAAGCGGGCGCTGTACCGGTCCGTCGTGGTGAAGAGAGAGCTGAGCCAAAAAACGAAGCTCTCGATTTACCGGTCGATCTATGTTCCCACCCTCATCTATGGTCATGAGCTTTGGGTCATGACCGAAAGAACGAGATCGCGGATACAAGCGGCCGAAATGGGTTTTCTCCGTAGGGTGGCTGGGCTCTCCCTTAGAGATAGGGTGAGAAGCTCAGTCATCCGGGAGGGACTCAGAGTAGAGCCGCTGCTCCTTCACATCGAGAGGAGCCAGTTGAGGTGGCTTGGGCATCTGGTCAGGATGCCTCCTGGACGCCTCCCTGGTGAGGTGTTCCGGGCACGTCCCACCGGGAGGAGGCCCCGGGGAAGACCCAGGACACGCTGGAGAGACTATGTCTCTCGGCTGGCCTGGGAACGCCTCGGGATTCCTCCGGAAGAGCTGGAAGAAGTGGCCGGGGAGAGGGAAGTCTGGGCCTCCCTTCTGAAGCTGCTACCCCCGCGACCCGACCTCGGATAAGCGGAGGAAGATGGATGGATGGATGGATGGATGGATGGATGGATGGATGGGTGTTGAGGAGAAACTGATGTGTTCTTTGTTTCTTGATGCAATGTACAGTATATATCATGCATAACACAATGTGATGCATGCATTTAAAGGCTTCCCCTTTACAAACTAACTGTAAAATACTATTTTTCTATAAGAACTAATAGCAGTTTTTGTTGGCCATGTCTTGTGCCTTAAGGTCACAGTTCTTGTCTAATCCAGTAATGGATTTTTAAGACCAGGCAAGAGTCCGTTTATGTTAACGAAGACCAGGTTTAAGACCCTCAAGATCCTGCCTGAAATAAGATGCCCCATCAATTAGCTTACTTGTGTAAACATCTGTGAAAATGAGTGTCAATGTTTGAATTTTAACCTGTCCCACTTTCATTCTGCTGAGATGGAGACCATAACTATACTCTGGAGTTTGAGTTACATGTGTCCAATTGACAGTATCACTGAGGGCCAACTGTGTGCTCAATATAAATATTGGCCTTCTTATACAACTAAAAAGCCTTTGCAATTCCTTGCAAAAGTACTCATGCAACTTGAACTCCTTTTAAATTGATTTTGCACAACAACCAAACACTGTTTTTTTATATATTATTTTACAAACTACACCAATGCTGTGTATAACTGTGAATTAGACAGCAATTGATACATGCTTTTCAAAATGCAGATAATAATCTGAAAAGTGTGCCCCAAAGGAAAATCTGTTCTATTCTTTTCTATCTATTCTATTCAGTCTAAATCAAAACCTAAATCCAATTGAGAATTAAGTGTGGCATAGACTAATATTCACAGGTTCACTCCATCCAATCTGTCTGGGACTCAGCAAAGAAAAATGGAACATGTGTTTTAGTCTATACATCTACAAAGCGGGCAAAGACAAAATATTGTTCTTCAAAGTTCAGGCTTGCAATTTATTGCACTTGGAAGAATGGCGGAGTAAACCAAAGCCTCCAGATATGCACAAAGTATTTGTAAAGCACTTATTAGTTTGTTTCTACTTTACAAGAGCTCAATACTTTCTGTTTTTGAATCACATAAGATCCCAGTAAATGACCTTATGTTGGTAATTTGTATGAGACAAAATGTGGAAAACGTTTATAGAAAAAGAAATGCTATTGCAAAGTACTTGTGCTTTTGATCTCGTAATGGCTTTGTAAATTTTTTTCGCTGTTTTGGTTTGTTCTTACTGTTAAATTGAACATCTCAGCACTAATTTGCATTTACTGCAGGAAACGTTCTAGAATATCATTACACCAACTCATTGTGTCATTTATTCACTTCCCCTAGATATAAAATAAGTGTGGCATATGAAACCTATTTAATTGTGGAATGTCATCGAAAAGCGTTTGGGGTCAACCTTTCAACAAAAAAGCTAACATCTGACCTTATCACAATTTCTTACTTTTTGCGATTCTAATCTGACAGAGTATAGAGAAAAATGAATTTCTTTGAAGATGCACTGCAACACATTCTTGCTGTTAATAATAAATAAGTAAATTCCAGGTAGCATCTCCAAGGGTTTTTGTGGCAGTGAACATGCAATCCTTCCCTGATCACACACAGTTATCTTAAGATGCTGACTGACTGCTAGCCATATGGACCAATTTAGCTATTTGTGCTAAGTGGTGGAGAAAAGGTTTGGGTTAGCTTAAGACTCATAATCCCCAGCTAGCACAGACCATGGGTGGTCACACACACACACACACACGCACGCACACGCCTCCAAGCTCCAGAGGTGGAACAGGCGATAAGAGGCTAACGGAGGGAAAGAAACTGGCTTGTTGGATTGTTGGGTTTGTGTATGAGCCACATGCCAGTGATTACTTATCACATTTATAGAGGCACAAACAAAATATACTCTGTGGTGGGGTAAATCAAAATTGCATCTGTCTGCAAGGTAAAGTGTTAAGTTTCAAGGCATTTCTTTTGTCAAAACAAAGAAAAAACTTTTATAAAATTCTGCCATGTTAGTGTTTTACAGATCTTTAAAGATATGCTATAAACCATTTCCATTACAGGAGATTTTAAGGTTTTTAAAGAAACCTATTAATGATTTTATGTTTGAACCTGGAAGAAATGCTTTCAGATGTAGATGCAAAGACACAATTTCTGAAGTACATGTACCATAGCAAAACAATTCGTGTGAAAATTGGTTTCACTAAACTGCAGACTGCGGTCGGGGAAACAATAACCATATGGCATATAACTGTGCAGGCTCACATACCTTTCTAGACACATATGTAAGGGAAACAAATACCACACCCTCAAACCAGGTCACTTCCATGAAATTAGTGGCAGTAAACGAGACAACTGAAGTGGCTCTGCTAGCCCCAGTGAACACTTGACACTTGCCTGGACAATCCCACGCAATGAGAACCTGCCAGGAGCAGAGGGCAGGCACACATTGAGAATGGGTGGTGCAACAAAACCACATGCTTGTAAAAGACAAACCATCATCTTTGTTTACTCTAATTTAAAAAGTTCATTGCATTAAACTATGTCCTTGTTTTCAATTGTCCTGATTAAGGGATGATTTACATCCACCCAAGTTTGTTGCACTTCAGACTATTACATAGATTTGGGATGTTGCAACACAGTGCATTTTCGTGCATAAATAAATAAATAAATAAATAATAATAATAAATTATGCTTTTGAATCTAAATTAAGATCTTGGGATATGCTACAGATTTGAAAACACAAAAGCAATCATGCGTTTTCATCATGATCCCAGTGTTTTTGTCAACACTGGGCTCATGTGTTCCCATGATCCCAATGGGATCCCAAAAGGATCATGGGAACACATGGCTTTAACCACAGCTAGTCCACTGTGGTTAAAGTGGACTAGCAGCCACTTTAACCACATGGCTGCTAGTCATAGATTTATGTTTACTCCCAAAAAGTATGTGAATAGTATCAATTAGGTTTTTTGGCAGTAAAAGTGCCAAGCAGAAAAATGAAATGTTTTAAATTCTGTATAGTTTAACCATTCCTTCATTCAATCAATGTCTTTTTGTTTGCACCAAATCTCATGAATGATATCTAGAATACCAATACAACAACTTACACAAGTATTTAAACAAAACATGCATGTATTTTGTACATGTATTTTGTTGTTTCAGTCTCTGAAGAGTAACAGAGACATCACAAGCTGATATCAACGGGTTCCACGCAAAATGAACGGCTACCTGTAACGAACTGTAGTTTGAATTATGAGTGATCGTCCTCCATTAGTTTACAAACAGTCACTGTCTGTGTTTTTTTTTACTTTTGAACATTCCCAGACAGCTCAATTTGTTCTTTTTGTAAGCTAGAGAAAAATGTAGCAGCTTTCTATCAGTCTCTTGAACAGCAGTGTGTCCCAATACGTTGGGGAGGGCCAGCACTGGTACTATGTGCTCCATATACCTAGAATGTGGGGGAGTGTTTCCTACATTTTGCACATGGATGGAAATGTGGACATTGTCAGTGTATTACAGGAATTATTTTTATTAGCGCCAATCTCTTGTAGAGGAGTGTAGATTAAAACAGGTCAGGGTGCGGAGCTCAGCCAAAGCCCCGGAGGTCAAATGTCATGGGCAAGAAAGACCTTTGCATTCCATGTGACTGCTGCTCTCCACTCACACTCAAACGCACGCATACGCACACACATGCACCCTCAAACACTTATCCTTACTCTCCACTCGCTGTTAACGCAGTAGTAATTCCTAAAATCCACAACAACTCCAAAGAAGGACATATTAAGTTCACTGCATAATGAAAATCTACTATGCTGTGATTTTTATCTATGACGTTTCCCCTATGTGAGAGTTGAAACAACACTGACTCATGAAAAAAGTGTTCACATTGCTCAGACTTTTAATGATGTGATATTTGTTCAGAGGTCTCTAGTGAGTTTATTATCTGCTTTGATCAGTTATTAAACATGTGCACGTCAGAAAACTATGCTGACTTGTTTCTGGGACCGTAGAGTCTCTGGAGTTCCTCTGAGTGTAATCCCAGTGTACTAGTGCAGCCCTCTGACTTTCTATTAACACTGTATATTTAGGTGAGTGTGTGGTAAATCTTTATTAAACTTTTTGGTGCAAGGAGTTTCTATAGATGTGTTTTGTTTCACCACCACAATACATATCTGCTGATAAACTCGGTTTATCAGCTAATCACTGCAATGAAGTGCAGCGATTTGTATGAACATTAAAACATTATGAAAATTCTAGAAACCATATCTCAACTATGTTCTTTTTTCTGATCTTTTTTTTCCCCTCCCAGGGCCTCTCCATTGCTTCTGGGAAGAAAAAAGCAGGTAAGTAATTTCTAATCTTAAAATGTGAAGTTTGTTTATAATCTGTGGTTTGCTACCTGAGAATCTGAAATCTTCTGATTTGATCAGCACCTTTTTCTTCTAACCTGTTTGTCGTTTCTATGAAGCTTAAGAAAACACTTTGCTACTTATCAGTTGTGGTCACGTGAGAAGGTTTTAAAGAATTTTCTAATAGATAACCTTCTCTGTGTTCAAAACTTGAGGGCAAAGAGGACTGAGAGCACAAGGAGACAACGTTTAGCTGCAGACACTGGATGCAAGATGTAGATAAGGTCCCAGTCTCGTCTTCTTAACCATCCTTTGCCTTTTGACGATAAAAGCCAGACTAGACGTCGAGCCTGATGCACTTTTGAACCATTCTCTCATTCACCTTTTGTCCTCATTTTTTAGTTCACCTTCACCGGTTTTTTTAAAGTATTCCACCAACTAGTAGTAAAGATATAAATAAATACTACATAACTTGCAAAGATATGCAAAGTACTGGAATGTGTTTGATATTATTTTATGTGTTAGACCAAAACAAAGTAGGGAGTTGTTATAAAGTGAAAGGGACAGAATTTAAGAACTTGTACGTATATTAATTATCATTTAGTTCCCCAAGTCAAAAGTCAACATTGTAGAACCACAATTTGTAGCAATAGAGATGTGTTTCTCACCACTCTTTGGCAAAAAAAAAAAAGATAAAACTCAGTCAAACTGACTGGACACTGTATGTGAACAGCAATTTTCAGGTATTACACAAATTCAGAACTGGACATAGGTCTGGACTTTGACTGCACCCTTCCAATCATGATTATGTTTTTATCTAAACTGTTGTGACTCTGGCTGCATGTTCAGGGTCAATGTCCTGCAGCAACTGTTTAAAACAACTGTTTTATAGTCTCAAGTGTTTTGCTGCCTCTAAAAGTCTTTCCTCCCTGATTTACCTGAATTTCATAACATCTATTGTTCCAATACCCCCAAACAGCTTCTCAATCTCTACCCTTCTTCCATAGTGGACAAATTTGTAGAGCATATGAATAAATAAACAAATAAAAAAAATCCCCCACCTGAGCTACAGCTCCTTCAGAGTTATCTTGGCCCTGCTGGTTGCTTTTTTGATAAATGCTCTCCTTAGCTTGTCTGTGTATTCATTTCAAGCCATTTATGCAGTTACAGTTATCTGTCCGTGTGATAAAGAGGCCTACTTTCAGGACATGTCTATTTCATGTTGACTTTGTTATGGATTGAGCTAGACAATAAACTCAGGATTCTATGTCAGCTTATAATGCCTGGTCATTAGCAAATATAGTCAAACAGATTTATTTCCTGGCAACGTTCATTATCTTCCTCATTTCCCCTCATCCCCTCTGTCATCAGACCTCTAGTAAACAAAACTGGACATGAGACGTGACGTAGGCACAAGCTTTCTGCTAATTCCAGGCTTGATGGGAACTCGCTGTCTGTCTCTCTCTCTCTTTCTCTCACTCTTCTTCTTGTGTGTGGTTGTGTGTATTACGTGTCTAATTGAGTTCTACCTTTTGGCAAATGACCCAATGTGAGCGAAAGCTTCCTAAAAATGCATAATACCAACTTCAAAAGGGTCACGCATTCTTGGTAGTTTTTCTTCATTTAAATCAATCGGACTCCCTGGAAGCGAGTTATGTAACCCCCATCGCTGTGTCTTTGTGTCAAAACCCACTACTCTGTAGGGGGAAAAGGGGACATGTTGGGATTTTTTGGCAGGGGGAGCACAGAGCCTTGTGTTCATTGTGACACTTCAAAGCCCTCTCTGTGCCCCGTCCATTAAAGCCCCTGGGAATGGCACATTTGTGACAGTGTTACATCACACGACAAGCCCTGAAGGCTCCTGTTGCACCGCCATGAAAGATGGTTCATTCATGGTTAATTTTACAACCCTGGGTACAAACAGAAGCTCAGAAGTAGCTAATAAGATGTTTCCATGGTTGTCACTTTGCATTGAAGCAGTTTGAGACCTCCTCGCCGTGTTGGACATACCTTAGTGAGTGGTCATTGTCTTTCCTGAACACAATGAGGCCATTGCTGCCAAGCTGCTTCTTTTGCGTGTCCAATCACAAGCTGAGATTCATGTGAATTCATGTGAGGCCTGCATAACATTATAGCAGCAAGAAATGACACAAGTTATGTAATCTAAATATAATAAAGGAGAGTTGGACATTTCATGACTCCACTTCTTACTGATGTTATAGTTACAGTTTATAAAAATGGTTTCTTGTGACATTTCAGCATTGCTACTGCGAAATGTACAAATTAAGCAAAAAAGAAGAAACAACGTTAGATGACAGTATTAAAGTACAGTATTGAAATGGGCTTCAAAAACCACATATTTTTTGCAAGTCTATTGCCAAGACTAAAGCAAGCAATGCACATCCTCTTGAATGTGAAGCATTGTGATTGTGGCTGCTTACTGCTGTGAGGAAGCTGTCCTCCAAAAGGAAGAGAGAAGTGGAGCTTCACCTAGAAGCTCAACTAAATATTAAGCGAAATGGTTTGGGTCAAAGCATATCAATTTGTTGAATGGCTTAGTCAAAATCCAAACTTAAGTCAGACTGCAAACCTTTGGGAACAGAAAAGGTTTGCAAAGACACTCTCTGTCTTTGCAAACCTTTTCTGCCACTGCATAGACACTCTCTGTATGACCTGACTGAGCTTGAGCAATTTTAAAACAATAAATGAGAAAAGCACACCTCACTTTTCAGAGATATATTAGTTAAAAACATGAATCACTTTTCTTACTCTTTACAGTAAAGTACCACTACTGTGGGTCCATCTATCATGTCAATTACCAATAAAATACACTTAAGATTTTGGCTTTAATGTGACAACCTGCAAGACTTCCAGAGATATGAATACTTGTGCAAGGAACATGAACATCAAACACAACAATTGTGAATGAATGAAGAATGCCTCTTTGTCAAATGCCCCTTGTGATGTGATGCCCTATAGATTCAATATTTTCTGTCTCTACAGCCCCTTCTGTGGGCACTGATTGGTGTGCGCTGTGTGCTTATCTAGAGGGACACCTTGTTTAGTTCTGTGACCTCATATCCTCCTAACCAGGACGCTGACAGCTTGAGTTTGTGTGAGTGAAAACACAAAGAATGAAAGATTAAGATGCAAGAGAGCAAAGAGAAGTTCAAGGTTCGCATTATTTCCAAATGCTCTCATTTGAACTCTGTCAAAAAGGCTTCCTTCTGCATGTGGCAATCAAACTAACCTATGTGATAGTTGTAATTAAGGACTCTATTGTCCAGTGTTACAATGTTTCACACACACATTCACTACACATTTCTCTCTTATGTTGGGTTCAAGCAGTTAATTGCTTGTGATAAATATTATAATTCCTACTTGTTCGTAGGAAGGATCTTTTTTTACTAACTACATGTAAATAGATTTGAATCAGCTATTGTTTAAGTCTATAGTTTGTTTTCTTGTGTGTGTTATAACATGAATTCATTTAGTTTTACAAAACCAATCTCTTAAGTAATCAACTGCCTCATTAGTTAAAAACATAATGCCTCAGCTTACATTGTGAGAGATACTCGTCTCATTTCCAATAAGAAACATATTTCTTGGTTCAAATAAAATTATTTGCAATCTAATTTTTCCATAGGTAAGAATATTTTTGGGCTGTATTGTATTTGGACTGACAACAGCTACAGGAAGTTCTAAAACTAGAAAAGAAAGCAAACCTTTTTTGTTATTTCAATCTACAGATGATTAAAAGTACAAAATATCACAGAGAATTCTGTTTTGTTAAAAGGTTGCCTATACATTTTTAGCTTCTGGATTTATAGTTGTTTCACTGGCTTTAACTTTTTAGAGGGTTGGGCAAATTCACTGCTCCTTATTGACCTAGAACTTGCTCAAAGTATGACCGGGTCATCTGTTTGAGTTTTTCATTGACATTTTGACCCTTGCAAAAATGTCAACATGGCAAGCTTGGTCATGCCACATTTTACAGATTTTGTCTCATCCTTATGCACAACAGCTCAGTTAGTGACTGACATTTTAAAAATATTGAAAACTCTTTGAACCATATACGTACTAAATGACATTGGTGGCAATGATTGGTTTATCAGTTTTAATGATTGTGCAACACACAAACATGGAGAACAGAGTGTTAAAACATCTGTGTTGCACTTTTTCATACCGGCATTGGAGCTTGTAAACACAACACTCAACAAATTCCTCTATGGCCTTTTTTCCGTGTTCATCTCGTTTGTAGTTGAGGTTTAAGGCAGCCTGCTTTAATTTGCCAGTCTAAATATAAACCAGTAAGAGTAAAGAACACAATGATGGGCACCGGACCAAGATCAGGATTAAAGCTTGAACTTTTACCTGCTCTTCAAGCCTCACTTGGCTGGAGGAGAAAGAGAGAACCAAGCCTCATATAACATATAAAACCCCTAATAAAATGTGTTTACAGTTATATTTTTAAAAGACTTGGCCTTTTGCTAAATTTAGTAGAGATTGTTAATTTAATATAGCACATACAATATAAAAATGCATAAATTCTTCTTATGCCACTCAAACAAATGGGAGATGTGTAATAGTGTGACAGGATTTTAGAACCGCTCTCGAATTTTCATTTGACTGTTATTCTCTTTAGTAAAAATCAACACATAAGAGGTGTCAAAAGTAAATAGAGCCATGTTAAACTTTTCTTAATCTATAACTATGATTGCCTTGTGACTTGTCTTCTGGACAAATACGTTTTACACAAATGGTCGCCTAGAAACCCTCGCTCCACCCTCGGATCTTGTGACTGTCCTTGTGGCTTCAACAGACCACATCTTCATCTCTTCAATTGGTCACATTTTCACACCACTTTTCTCTTAATTCTGAGAAAACCACAGTGGAGAACACTGAATGACTTGCTTCTCTTACTTGTGAGCTTGCTTCCTGTCACTGCATGCCTTTTGAGGACATTATTCTTAGCTGAACGAGTTCTTTAAAGGGGATATCGGAGCTGTGTCGCTTGAGTAGAGACAATATTGCCTCACTTGTTTTTTGTTTTGTCCTGGTTCCTGTGTTTTAATCTGCCTTTGCCCACTTTTTCTACATCATAACATATCCAGTAAAAGAGCAAGTGTGTTTACTTGTTTCTTTTTTTTTTTTGCAAGGTCACATTCCTTGTCTCTCATGTCCACCTGCACCAGACTCAACACCTTCCGGCTTTAGGCAGCTTCTCCTCTGCAAAGATGTACCAGGACTTATTCCACTTTTTTTTTTTATGTGGGATGTATTGCTTTCCTTATTGCCCCTGAACAATGCCACAGAGATGATTCAGAGACAGAATTGCACACAGACATGAAGGAGCAATTACAGACCTTTGGGGTTTTGCAATTTGTTACATTACAGTCAAACAAAACTGAATGAAACAAATACTTTTTAGTAGGGTATCAAATAAATCCCAAAGGTATTGTTTTTCTACAAATACATTTGCTTGTCTTCCTAAGAAGGAATTACATAACCAATTCAGGCTCTTTCATTTACCCCTGGTCACCCATGCATTGTTACTGCGGGGCGTTCTGGCCTTTTCCAAAGGTTTCAACAGTTCTTTCACTTTAAGAATCATAAATGTCTGTCTGATGATGGTATGAGGTGTTCATGCTGTCTCTACTCTAATGAATCAGTCCTGGTTCAACAGGCTGTGTCACTCTCTGGCTGCTTTACTCCCTCTGGTTGGTTGTCACATAAAGATATTGAGGGTATGAGGTGCAGGATGTAAGACTAAATCCCATGTTTTGTTTTTTGTGCCTCAGAAAAAATTGTCTCCAAGTAGGGATTATTTTCATACTAAGCATTAATTGGTGCATAGTGTATTTCCATAAAAAAAGCCTTAGATGTTGAGTAAAATCTAAATACAAACTGACGGCAGTAATTAGAAAACAAAACAACTGAAACTGAAAATAGCAACAGTACAACAACGAAATCAATGAATGATGGCGTTAACACACTTAATAGTCCGGATATGAGAAGGTAAACTAGTCTTATGAATTGAGGCCCATACACCTTTATGTTTCAATTTGGATCATGGACAATGTAAAGCAAGCTTGTTGCTTGAGAGCTCTCAGTGGAGTGTAGATGTTGAGATCACACAAGCATGATGGGTCCAGACCATTTAAGATGTTAATAGTACAGAACTAAACACAATTAAGAATCTGTGGAATGATGTGAAAACTGTTGTTCACAAACCCACTCCATCCAGTCTGACTGAATTAGAGCTGCCAATAAGAACATGCAAAGAATACCCCAAAAGACTTGAAGCTATAATTGCAATGAAATGAGGTTCTATAATAATGAACTCAGTGAAACGTTTTGCAATATTATTAAAAAAAGAGTTTGAAACCATGCATGATTCCCCTATTATGTCACAAGCATGCTCTATTTTTTTATTGATTTGCAACATAAAAATGTTTTTGGTTGTAATGTGAGAAAATGTGGAAAAGATCTAGTGGTTTCAGTTCTTTAATCTATATTTTGATGTCTAAAGTCACTCCAGATTCAAATCCTACTTGTACTAAATTTTGGGCCCCACTTGATATTTATCACTATTATTAAAGTGATAAATTTAGATTCACACAGTAGACTAGTTGAATCTACAGTGTTGTGTTTAAATAACTTGACTCAATTAAACATATGACTTGCAGCAAGGTTGTGATCAACCTGCAGAATAATGAAATGGAAGATTTTAGGGGCATATTTGTCTTGCAGTATTTGCTTAGTGCCAGCATCCTATTAGTTAAATGTCTTTGCAGTTGTGGACCGTGGACTGTGCTCAACAGTGAAGAAGCGGTTCAAGAGTCGGGGTCATTAGTGTGTACACAAAAATCCCTGAAAACACTCATGAAAGAGAAGGGAGGAGGGGAGTCAAGTGTTTTACTCCACTTGACTTCACTAATCGCCTGCAAAGAAAATAGCTCCAAGGACAGACAATAGGGGGATCTAGCAGTGTAATCCTTACGTTATGACCGGCGCATGTCACACTTTCACTGGACCTTACGAATTGGTGTCACTGTTATGAAAATGTACATCTAGTTATGCAGTATTACATTTTAGTTTGTAATGTTCACTTCCCTTTTTAAAACTGAGTTATGCTAAAGATTCCCATATTTATTCCAGAAACTGACTTTAGCTTTTATGCCTCAATGATTTCTGAGGTGACGTCCGACAATAAGAGTAGTCCATCAACTGTGAATGTTCCTGCATTTTGATTTGTTCAGAAAAAATTTACAGATTTCAATTGTTCTGTCAATATGGACCAAAATCTCTGAGGAGTGTTTTCAAAACTTTGTTGAAGCGACACCAACAAAGGTTAATACCATTCTGAAGGAAACACTTTTTAATTTCCACTAAAAAGTGGTCTTTAATGTAGTGGCCTACAGGAGTAAATCATTTTTTTTGTATCACTGTTTCCAGGTTTTATGATGTATTTTACTTTCAATTAGCATCAATTTAAATTATTTCCAAATCACTTCACTTGTGTTCTTCTCTGAAATCTAGTTTACACAGTGTCATCAATCTTTGGGAAGTTATGTTATAGTTTGGCAAGGTGCAGGAATGTCATCTGTAGATAGATATGAGGGAAATAGAGAGTTCCTGGCTGAAAGCAGAACCAAACCTCTAGCAGATCATCACATCAAAGGGTCCACCATAATCAGGCACACCCAGACATACATATTACAGCTGACACATTGTTGGCCTTGCTGTAAAAGACTGCGAGTTGCATTGTTTTCACTGACGTTTTGATCATATAGGCGCTCACGTACTGTTTATGTGCGCTGTTTGAAGTCCACCGAGCTCCACCTCTCCTGTTTCCATTTGTGGGTCAGTATGTTGTTAAGTTGTCCTCTATCCTCCTGATGAGACAGATGTAGAAACATGCTGCTGGAATGCCACACAGAGGAAGCATTTGGAATAATTAAAAACTCTTCTCCTTCATATGTCCATCCCTCTTACTCCACCTTTTAGGACTTTATTCTTTAAGCTAAAAAAAAAAATCTAAATAAACTGATGTGCTGCTGGAATATTACAACTAGCACAAGCTTACATTGGAGAGTTTCAGAATATAATCTTGATTTAGATTGCCATTTTATGACTTCAACACAATGTGATGAAGGATTTGAAGACCTGCTTTTAATAGACTGGTTCTCTTTGCCATTGTCTTATCTACTTTTACAATTCTGTTACGAAGGTCAGTCCGCTGCCACAGAGACGGACAGAAAGTAAAAACACAAGAATCTAGCCTTATCACTCTTTGCAAACCTTGGGGACCATAAAGTCAATTGTCCATGATGAGCACAGTGCTATCAGCAAGCTAAAATAAGCCTTATGCTGGGTACATTACCTTCTCTTGCTAGGGCAATTGGCATGATTGGCTCATTTTCTCAAGCATGGAGCTTATTGTAGAACGTAACGGTCTGATCAGTACATTCTGCTCAAAATGGCAAACCACAATGAGTAATAAGTTGCATAAATGAAACTAAACCATATGGGCCTGATGAACTTTAAAAAGGAGACCATTACTTTTATTATTAAGTGGACTTTGAGGAATGTATTTTAAATCAGTTTTATTGGATGTCGGTTTAATTTTAAGAGTAAGTGTGGGCAGCAGCACAAACTATGTAATACAACCAAAGCTATAGTCCTTATTTTTTAATCATATTGAGCAATTTAGGTTTACAGGAGACATTACTTTTAGTTGAAGTTGGCATTCTTGACACAATATAATGAATTGCCATTCATCTCCCTTGAAGTGCTCTTACTGTTTGCAAATGCTCCTGAGAAGTTAATGAGAATTGTTCTGTTAGAAAACAGAATATTTTTATCAGATTTTGCTGTCTATGACTGAGAGGGAAAGTTTTTTTGTTTTTTTTTTTTCATACAGTTTATGTAAATATTTGATTTCAACTGTAAGCAGTTTGCAATTATGTTCACTGGGAGAGAGAAACTGTTTTGGCTGCAGTATCTTCCTGGTGTTTCTGTGTCATGGGGCCTGCTCTCCATAACAAATACATATATTTTGGTAGCCAAATAATCGACAGTAAACCATACAGCAAGTAAACATGCTAGCGTTAATTTCATCCTTGAGTAAACTGCTCCTCATAAAAACATGCCAACAGGAGCAAGACCAGAGTGTATTGACGGCTGTAGCTGTGTCGAGTCAGCTATATCGCTAGGAACAAAATTTTAAGCTTTGTGCACTTTAGTTGACAGTTTCCAGAAAACTATATGAGATTTTCAACTGAGTCAACCGATGTTGAGGCAGGATGTTGAGGCTGACTTGCAAAAACTGCTGTTTGGATAAAATATCAGTCGCTGTCAAGAAAGACTGACAGGAGAATCTGCATTTTAGAGACACCATCATAAAAAAAAACATCTGTAGTGTTAGTTGAGGTGATCTGATATTTCTTGTTCTTGTTGATTCATTTAATGGCTAAGGCTTTCTCATAAACCCCAGAGAACCCGGCTTTCCTAATAGAGGCTAAATCAGCATTATCCGATCAACTCCGCAGCACTAATGGATTCCATTGTGTCGATTTTGTCCGTCTTAGAAACTTAAATGCTTTTGTTACATAATGGTTACAGTGCAGTTGAGTTTCACAAGAACTATCAGCACATGAGCTTGTGTTTATTACTTAGTGGGTGAGCACAGCATGTTTCAGTCAGAATTAAAGTACATAGCATAAGTTGAAACATAGTGTAGATTAAAACCCTTGAGCTTCACAGTTGTCGAAACTCTATATTTAGCTTTTTTTAAGGCCTTTATAATTTACAGTTCTGAAAGGATCCTTCTTAGTTTTCTTGTCCTTGATCGGTTTGACTTGTCTTTTGGAGCAAATGGACCTGGACAGGTGGAGCTTCTCAACAAACAGACTGCCACAGAATTCACTTATATAACTGGCTTTGATGTACCTACCTGTGCTGGAAAAAGAAGAGCTGATATGTGAAGATGAATCTGATGAAGAACAGAGTCAAAATAAGAAGAGAGCGAGGGTTGAGATAAAACGCTAGTCGTGACTGTGAACTACTCAGATATTCGCAGAGAGCACTGGAGCTTGTATTTAAAAAAGCACTTCCACACACATATACTCACACACTCTCCCAGACACACATGCTGGCAGAATAGAATATGAGAACGTTGCAGCACTGGCTGGATGTGTCCCAGCAGTTACTGCACTGATGCTTGCTGCAGCAGACTGGAGTGTACAGGCTGGACTCCGACAAAGCAGAGACTGGGCGGTGGAGAAGGACACTGAAATAAGCTTGCTACAGAACCAGAAAGGGGGAGATAATACAAAAAGGCAAATATCAACATATGTATATTAGGGCTAGAAAAGTGTAGCAGAGGAGCAAAGTGGATCTGTCGTGGAAAATCAATCTCATCAGGAACAGGTGTGGGAAGGAGTGTGGCGTAGGTAAGCTTAGGGCGGATGCTCGTTGATATGTCTCGGTCTATAAGGCTGCTGCTGCTGCAGAGGTCCTTCAGTGACCACATCAGGTCATCCACCAGCAAAGCTCTAGATATGCTCAGCAAGCCCACCCGAGAAAGTCGACTTGCAGGTAAGAACATAGGCTCAGATGGCAGGTGTTATTGTTTTAGCATGTGTATGTAATGTTAAAATATCTGCCGTATGGAAAAAAAAAAACTGCTTTGTCATTGTAAGAAATGAAAAGATACCTTTTAAGTTGTTTTGTCAAATAAACTGACAAAAATATCAATAAATCAGCAGATTTGTATCTTTTAATAGATGGGGTGTGGAATCTGAAGATGTTTTCATTCCTATTTTGGTAACTTTGTAATTCATTCCTAGAGTTTATTTTCCCTGTCAGTGCCTGTAGACGAGCAGTATTGACTTTTTTTGCCTGTGACCAGCCTTCCTGCAAATGCTTTAGGTGTGGTTTGGACCATGTTTAACTTATGAACCAGATAGACATCCATTACACCAGAGTACCCAGCTCTCTGGTTAGCTTACCTCTTAATAATATATATCACTAAGAGCAGCAGCTGGAGGACAGAGTTAGCTACAGAAATGCTTTTTATGTTGGCTCCAGATGGCTGAGATCAAACGCATCAGGCACTTTCAGAGAAGTTTGAGAAGAGACCACCAGCCATCCTTTGGGATGGCAGATTGCAGAAGTTTTATTATGAAATTTCATCATCCTCAACACAAGTTTAAGTGCTTATAGATTTGCATTCAATGAAGGGTACAAAAATTTCCAAATGAATCCAGAATTATATGCTCTCAGCAATACTGGTGGCCATTTAAAGTTAGTAGAAGCAGGTCATAAATACTTACAGAAATACTTTGAAGTTTCAGTGTGATGTTGCTTGTCTCACTTTAATGTGATTAAAAAAAATGAAGCAGCCACAATTCCATGATCAAATATTTCCTTTTGAGTTTGTGGAAATTTATTGGTGAGTTGATTTGTTTTCATGACCACATAACAAAGATATAGAAAACAGTTTATCTTTTTAGATTCAGGATTAGAGAGAAAATGCTGAGGTTCAGAATGTTTACATTTCTGCAGAAATCAGAACTTATGCCATCCCAGCTCAGGGTAGCCTGATGCCGTGAATCCAATATTTACAGCCTTTTACAATTAAGCAAAAGTGGGATAGACTTGTTGATCCAATTATCACAACTCCATTCACCATTCTAACAATTGGTATCTGCATTTCAGATCTACATGTTACAAAGTTTATACCTCCCTTCCTCCATTTCTTAACTGTAAACAAGACATTTTTTCTTATGTATTTATAACATTGCGTGTCAGTTATCAGTTCTTATTTGGTTTCTAAGCATTTACATACTCTGAAAGAAATGGTGACCAAAATGCTCAAACTTGATGTATTATTTAGTTTATTTATCTTCCTGGTAAATATATTCTCTATATGTTGAGGAACATATAGAGAATTACTTTTGTTGTCAAAACTGGTAAGAAAAATCCCCTGACAGGTACAAACAGACCCATGATTGGTACAAAATGTCCTGTTGCAGATTTCTTTATTTTTTTTACTCCAGAAAGTCAGATATGGTACAAAGGATACAAAATTGTGACTTTGAATATTGTTGGTATATTATATTTTTGATTCTCTGTCTTTTCAGCACACACTTTAGGCTTATTGGTAGCTATATTAAAAAAATTGAAACATGAGTGTTTGCTTTCAAGGACTTCATGTTAGTCCTGTGCAGTTTGACTCATCCTGAAACCCAATAGCCATGTTTCCTTTCCTTGGTCTTGTCATCCCTATGAGTCCATCACAAACTGAATCATGTTTACAGCCACAGGGAGAAATATGCTCTGAAGAACTCTGAGTATGTGCACTAACAAGTCCCAGTTTTCACACCGGTCTTTGTGCACTTAAAGATGAGAGAGATGACTTATTCACCAAGCTATTGTCCTCATTCATTCTCTTTTTTTAGCCTCTTTAGGCAGCGGAAATCCATAAATACATTTTCTAAGATACCACAACTTCCTCAGCATATGTACAGACAACTTTCCTAAAGGGTTAGGGTGTGTCCTTCCAGAGAGATACTAATGAGTACCTACATTACTGTGCAAAATGATGTTTACATACACATCTTTTGTTCAAATCAGTTTATTTTTTGCTCACCATACACCAACACATTTAGAATATTGTGCAGTTGTTCGTTTATCATGCATGGCAATAGCCTATATGTCTAAATTTAACATAGAACTAGGGCTGATCCACGTTGATCAACCAGAGTGTTTTAAAATTAATTTAGAGGTGTGAATGATTTGAGTGTCGGGAAGGAATAGACAGATAGAGCTTTTGATTTTTCACACACAGCAACACTCAGTACAGGATGTTCAGAAACTGCTTACTGAATTATGTCAGCAACACTCAGCTTGAATGCCCTCCTTGCCACTTGTGCTGACAGGCTTTTTCCACCCCTGCTTGGCACTCAGCATGCACTAAAACCACATCTGTGACCTGAACATTGTGTAGGTCTCTGTTGAAGTCGGTAATTAGTGAAAGAAAATTAGATGTTTTGGTAATCAAATTAAAAAGTATAACTGATTTCTGGACTTTCTGCCTACTGGATATATGTTCTGTTTTATCTCAGTGTTTTCAAGTTAACATTGTTACAACAACAACGAATATTTTGTTATCTTTTCATAAACACTTATCTGCTTAACTGATTGTAAATATAAATAGCAACTCGGGCTGAAACAGGAGTGTTTTTAGACATCAGGGTTTAAAGACATACCAAGCACCAGAATGGCGAAGAAAGGTGACTTTGAATGTGGTGCCAGACAGACTGCTCTGATTATTTCAGAAAGTGCTGATCTACTGGGATTTTCGAACATGACTTTCTCTCAGGTATACAGAGAATGGTCCCATAAAGAGGTGAAATGTGCAGTGAGTGAGTGGCAGTTATGTGAAGGAGAACACCTTGTTAAATTTTCTAAAAGAAAAAAGGGGGTAGAATCTGGTAGTAATGAAGTAGCCAGTGAGTTCAAGTCAGATATATTCATTGGAAAGAAAATGGGTTGCTATTGTCCAGTGGATATTGCTGAAGTTGAGTCTTCCTTAAGAAGAGAAAAGAAACACCTAAAAGTATCTTGATGTCCAAGAGTCAGGGGACTTGCATAAAAATTTAGGGTAATTCCTTTGTCAGCAGCATCTATTCATTGGTCGCTATTTGGTATCCATACAAACTAGATGTTAGTATGGAGACTAATACTGTGACCCAACTGGCAGTATGGGTGGTTGTAGTCTCAAGTACTTTTGCAATAGACCAGATAACTGGTGTTAGCCTCGCTTGCACTGCTTTTGAAATTGTCCAAAACAAAAACTCATACTTGTGGGTGGACATATTGAATGTGTATTTCCAGCTGTAAATAATCCATCCTGTTATTCAATGTGCAGACTTCAGCAGCAGAAAGCCATGTCTTAGGTTATGCGACACTATCTCTACTATCTACCTCTGTTTATAAGCATACCATATTCTGTGTGTCCTCACTCTGACACCTCAACCAGCTGGGCTGCCATTTAGGTAGTTGGCAAGGCAGTCACTACTTCACAAAAAGTTGTTTGCCATTGTCCATATATCACCTAATGCAATCCTTATCTCCATCTGCCAATGATTTCCTGAAGACCTCGTGTGCATGAAGCCATCCTTGAAGATGTACTTATCATTGTCAATTCAGAGTATTTTCTCAAATTAATTTTTTGTAGATAATAAACATTTACAGCTGGGTCTCTTTTTATCCGGCCATAGTCGGATAATTGGAAAATGTTTTCAACATGTTTTCAGGAACAAGTAGTTCCTTTAACTCTATAACAAGTCAACACAAGTCACAACTTGTCTTCACTTGAACAACATCCTGTAGATTACACTGGCAGTGTGTTGACGTCTTGCAGTCTGATGCATCTCAGAACTGAATGATTTAGCAGTAGACCCTCTGAAAACAGAGGCAGTGTTCAATTCATTTTGAAGAATCATTGTGGAGACCAATCTACAGCAGAAGAGACTTCAGTATGACAATTGCTCTATTGCTTAAACATATTTAAGAACCAAAGACAATTTGTGCATGAAAAGGTGATTATTAAGTAGCAACCCAGCTATTGTGTGTAGGTCAGGGGAGGCCCGTGAACATGTTCCGGTCTGCTCGCACCCTTCTTTTGCTAGACCACACAGTTGTTATGGGTCTGTTAGGCCCTGCAGGACCATACAGCAACCCAGCAGGATAATTTCATGGTAGAAGGAGGCCAAAAGAGGAACTCAGAAGGGGCACACCGGAGTGACATCAGCAGAGGTCTCAGAGAAAGAAAAACACAGCAAGCAGCCATGTGACAAATAAGCCAAAAGAATATGATTTCATAGCAAGACTTTAGAATTTATCACTGCTTCAGTTTGTCAAGAGAAGAATCTCTATTATGAAACTTGTTCTGCTGGTCCTATAAAATCTTGAAACACAAAACCAGGATTGGTGAATTACTTTGCGTTCTCTATTAACGGGAAAAAAAATATTAGTTTTTTTATTCAACTGGACTGAAAAGTGGAAGGTCTTGTGGAAGACCTTGTGGTTGGTAGCTCTGCATAAGTTCACCACTTTGTCAGTGCGTGATTATTGAACAAGCAAATACAAACAGAATCAAAGTGCACTGTTGTACAGTACGTGGTGGTTTTATTAGAGGAAAATAACATCTTGCTTTGCTACTCACTGTCTTCTGGTAGATACCACAGTGCAGTGAAAGTTTTAATTAATCACCAATCTTCTCTAATCCACACAAGACTGATATTACAGGTAAAGGCTCAGATACAGGCATACACCCTAACTAATACTTGGTTAAAGATACTCAACTGAAAACTGGTTAAAGATGGAAACTGAAAACTTACCAAGTTCCTAAGATGAACTTTGCAGGATAACGTCCTCTTCTTATCAAAAAAATGTAGCCATTGAAAATGTATTATTTTCCTTCCATCATTAGCTGTTAATCATTTAAGCTTATTTTGTCAACAGGGTTGCTGTTGAGACCATGTCAGAAGGACAATATTACCTTGTTGTTTACATTCCAAAACCCTTTTTGATGTCAATAATTGTTAGAACATTGCTAAAACATCAAATTATGTCCAGGTTTTAACCATATAACCCAAATTATCAACTTCAGCCACAGAGAAATGGGTTAGGATTTTCAACAATATTCTTAAAATCACCAAGGACCAAACCCATTGAAGCCAATTTTATGTTGCCATAGACAAAAAAAATTGCCTAGCCAGAAAGAAGCACCTCCGTCAAAACTGATGCCTTCAAGTTAGACTGGGACTGTTAGCCACCCATAAGGGGAATCCAAATGTGTTCTGGAGAAAAAATTAATGCGATGAGGTGAAGACAAGGATTGTAAGAAGTGTGTTTGGAGAGGTCGAGGAAATACTCTCAGCCTAAGAACAACGTACCAACTGCTAAGTGTAGCACTGTGATCAAAACACATCAAAGCAGCCTTTGAAAGGAATAAAAAGATCAAAATCCATCATTGAAAGTTGAAATGAATATGATATTCATCCCCATGATGTAATGGGAGAAGCACAAATTAGTTAGAAATTACTCAAGCTAAATACTAGTCAGAATGGGGCCATTTCCAAAATGAACTTCTGGTTCTTAAAACCAGTCCAGTTGAAACCACTGCATAAATATTCCAGATGATTTGCTATTTTGCAAATGCTTTGCCATCACATTTGGCCCTTGTTAATGTCAATCAGGTCCTGGTGCAGCATCTATTTCCTCTTTAAAGCAAATCAACTCTCACAACCGCATGTTCAGTCTGTTTTGTCCCTTTGGTTGTCACTGCAATTAGATGAGCAGTGTTACCTCAAACTTCAGTTTTCTGACTTTTTCTTGTTCCTCTGAACGTTTTATGTGATTCACTCTTCAGAAAAGCTTGTGATGTTTCTCCAAGGCACCAGCTCCCCTCTTAGAGAGTCACATTTCAGGATGCTTTGACATTTAGGTCAAGTTTGTCTAAAAATAGTACACCTCTTTATTATTTTACCAAATGCTCCATCGTCTCTTCCACAGCGACTGCATCACATCCCAGTCATGAGGTTTTGAACAAATAGGCCAAGAGCATCTTTTGCTTATCTGTCGACTCAGTTTGTGCCAGAGATTTTATTAAGCACTCGTGCGTCTCAGCACGGAAGTGTGTTGCGTTCAAAAGGTTGAAAAGAGTCTTTAAAGCACCATGTCTCTGTGAGTGTAAAGCATATAATAATTCGAAGGCTATCAAAAAGCATACATGTTACTTTAACATGAATACACCTATTAGACATAAGATTACGCAATTTAATTATAAATATATCTATTTTAGCTGTAATAATGGGCAAATTGGCTTCAGAATAGCTCAGCTGTAATGTTTGAGACCAAATATTGCATCAAATAGCACCTCTGAAAGTTGGACTGGAGCAGAAAAATAAAACTACTTTGTTTTTTCAGAACAGATCTGAAAAAAAGGGATAATCAACATGACTGGTGCATTGTTTTATGTTACCTGTTGACACTTGACATCCTAATAAAATTTTGACCTTTTATCACCTGGTTCACAAGATGCTAAACTCTGACTGTCATTAGTAGCATGTTATCTCTCATTACTTATCACATCAATGTGGTACACCTTTCAACCAACATTTGCAGTTTAACTGGTAGTCGTTTAACTTGACATGCAGGTAAAACTCTTGAGATATTTATGACAGAGTTAGAGTCTTTCAGCCCTGCTCCTGTTGGGTGATTTAAAGCCCTCTTGTGTCTGTCTCACAAGGCCACTTGTTTCAAAGACTCAGGAATGTTTTGCTAAACTCAGTGACTCCAACAAGCTTGAGCCAAACTTGTTTGCTTTGCCTGCTGCAAAGCGCTCCCTCTCCTTCCATCTTTCTGCACTTTCTCTTGTTGGAGCACTGGGTTGCTTTCTGACTTATGACCTAAAAGATCCATCTGTTTTTTATTGATAGGTGTCTCATTTCTTTCTCATTTCATTTAATGAAAACGAAAATCACAGGAGACATTTTTGAGCTGAAAGAATGAAAGCCATATGAACCAAATCTTTTATTTTTTGGAGTAACACAACTCGCAATTAAGAACATGTTTTGGTTAACAATATCTTTCAGCCAAATCAATGAAAATTTTGTGTTTAGCTGGAATTTTTGTCTGTTTTCTATTAACAAAACGGTTAAGAGCCCTTCTCTATCATTTCTTTTTGAAACATAGAAGGATGTCAGACACTTTCAGCAGGATTGCCCAGTAGCCCTCTTGACTTCCTCTTGTTCCCTTCACAGTGCATGCTTCACTTCTTCAGTCCCCCTCACTTGACTTACTCAGTGACCCAAACAGCAGAATAAAAACCCAACTAGAACAAGGAATCTCTTTATTGCATGAGTCTACTAACATTATGTGCTGATGGAGAGTAGATTCTTGCAGTGCAAACATTCACAGAACTCCAGATTTAGCAATCCAAAAACGCTGTTCCAAATATTTAGGCAAATTATTGATTTCTCTGCAGTCTCAATATTCATTTCATGCTGCAGTTTTTCAGAGACTCATAGACTCTTGCTTCATTCGTCAGCAGAAATTTATGAGAGCTGTGTGGAGCAGTGCTGTTGTGTAGACAGGGCCGTCTTTATTAGTTTGAATCACTGTGGAGAGGCTGCGTCTCCAGCTTTAATCAATACTGCAAGGATGCTTTTATTAGAGGAAAGTCATGAGTTGTCGACTAAGAGACCCCGGGGGGATAAGGCACATGAGTGAGGAATGTAGAGCAAGCAGTTAAAAAGAAAAGCAATAACATCTTGTGCTGAATGTCTGAAAACAACGTAAAACTGTGAAAAGAATACAAAGCTTGATTGTGATTAATATTTTCTGGAAAACGTGTGACTAGTTTGCGTTTTAGTGATTACTTAGGATTGTGTTTTTTCAGGACATCAAACATAGGAATAGAGGCCACTTCTGGGAAAAAAAAATAGTTGAGTTTTCAGAAGCCCTCGTTTACCATTCTTATGGCAAATGTATTTGATCATACCAATGGAATGTGTTTTTGATTAAAATGCAGAGTACAAAGATACGGTGTGAAAATTGAAAGTGTCAAAAATGAGTGATCACATTTGCACACATTTAAGCTGGTTTCAGATGTTTTGAACACAGTTGTAAGAACAGATCAGGCAAAAGAAGACCAGGAAGTGGCATGCTTATGTTCACACGAATGGCACACATTGTAACTAGAGCTTTGAGGATTTCTTGATAGTCAGTGTGTAAGTCTGTTTGTATAAAGTGGTTTGCAAAAGTCTTCATACCCCCTGAACTGTCTCCTTTTTTGATGTTACATCTGCAACAGCTGTATTTTTTACAGGAATTTTGGAAAGTAGGCCCCAATTATGAAGTAGAAGAAAAATAATATGCAATTTAAAAATGCTTCATAGACAATACTTTGCAGAACTATCTTTTGTTGCAGTTACAACTGCAAGACTTTTGAGGTACGTATTTATCAACTTTACATACAGTATGTAGAAAGTGAAATCTTTGCACATTCTTCTTTCCAACATAGCTGAAACTCAGTCGGAAGTAACACAGTATCAATTAAGTTTTGTGTGGGTCTTTTGAGTGGATTTAAGTCTGGACTTTGACCGGCCCATTTGAACACATGAATATCTTTGAATATGTTTTTGTAGTCTATTAAATTAAATTCTAATAAAATAACTTGCAATAAGGTTTGTGGCTGTAACTTGATAAAATGTGATAAAAAATTCAAGGGGTGTGAATCATTGTTTTTGGGATTAAAAAGACAAGGCCAATGTTTGTGTTGATAAAAGCATAGTCTACAACGATGAGGCGTGGGTAGAGTGACTCGTCACTCATCATTAGCTGTTAAACAAGCGCATTTTGACACAATCTATTCCAGATGGAGTACTTAAGCCAAGTTTTAGAGCCCCATTAAAACATCCTCATCTCTGGTGACTTAACTGCCTCTCCGGGTTCCTGATCTCATGGTCTGTTGTTTGTTTACTCTCCGGTGGGCTTTCATTTCCTGGATGTCTGCTCATTTTAGCATGGCAAAGCAGTCTCAGTGGGTCAGCCATTTTTAATTTACTGAGTTAGTCTACTGGAGGTGACAGGCTAATCCTTAGGTGATGTTTTTGATCACAGAAATATATTAGTGAAAAGTAGCATGTAAACAACGATGGCGTCTGTCGGATATGCCACATTAAAAAAACGCCACATTATAGTTGATTATACAGTACAGTCCAAAAGTTTGGACACACCTTTTAATTCAATGAGTTTCCTTTATTTTCATGACTATTGACATAGTAGATTCACACTGAAGGCATCAAAACTATGAATAACACATGTGGAAATATGCACTAAACAAAAAAGTGTAAAACAACTGAAAATACCCCTTATATTCTAGTTTCTTCAAAGTAGCAACCTTTTGAGGTGATTACTGCTTTGCACACACTCTGCATTTTCTTGATGAGCTTCAAGAGGTAGTCACCTGAAATGGTTTTCACTTCATAGGCGTGCCCTGTCAGGTTAATAAGTGGGATTTCTTGCCTTATAAATAGTCATGAAAATAAAGAAAACCCATTGAATTAGAAGGTGTGTCCAAACATTTGGTCTGTACTGTATGTGCAGAACACCATGTTAGTAAAAGTAGTAAACCTGCTGAGAGACAGCAGCTACAGTCTCTCAGATGCAACAGAAACATCAACACATTTTCTAACTCCACTGTTACTCCTGGTATTCCACAAACTGATTTAAAACACATCACTTTCATGCTCTGTCACAATTTATTTCATACATTCACTATATTCTCAAAAACTATGTAGTTCCTTACCTTAAAGGTTGTCAGAAAAGTTTAAATATTTGTTTGAACGTAAAGAAACAGTCAAATGTGATGACAGGATATGAATTTTGGTTTTTGTGATTAATCAGCCAAAACTGCTCATAGTGCTTACAGTTTGTCTTTAAAATTCAACTCAAACTGCTCACTAAAGACACTGGTGCTGAATGGCAGTCTCATGACTGTCATGACATGCTAAGAGCTCAACTTCCTGGCAACTGAGGCAATATTTTATAGTAACAACACCTGGATAACACCACTAGTTGGTTATAAAGGCATGTCTGTATAAACAAGGCTATAGGCAAAAAAGTACAGTGGACCCCCGGTATTTGCAGGAGTTGGGAACCACAGCCACCTGTGAATCGCTAAAATACACAAATACTTGATACCCCCTCAAAAAACCCTTATAACTCCCTATTATAATAGTTCAAACACAAAATACACCTCAGCTCAACAGGGCAATGGCCATATTTTCATTCCTTGGTGGACTTATTTACCCAATCATTATGAAACTTTGAACTGTAGTAGGAACACCAACATGCACCAAAGATTACCTGCTACTTCCTTGATAACGCAGCCGTTATGATTCCCAACATCCCTTTCGCTTTCCGACTTATTGGGTTCTCTTCACTGAAGACCCCACACTACAGATTGAACATAATCTGCCTTTTGACTGATCAGTCGACAATTGTTCATATATCCTCCAGAATAAAAAAGGTGTTGGGAGTGACCCTTCACCTTGCAGTCACTCTGGGATGCTAACCCCTTTGGCGCTCTGAATGGGTGGCTACAAGGCCACTGGCTGAGTGTTGTCACACTCTGTGTCCCAGTCAGCCTCTAATTTAACTCTTTACAGGGAGAATAATAGAAGTACTGGGGCACTTAGCACTAGCTTGTAGGCAAAGTGACACTTTGACAACTTAATGTGTTTTTTGCATGTGTGGGCGAGGTCAGGGTCAGCGAACTTTATACAGGTCCAGCATTAATTAGCCTAACTGCCCTGACAGATCACACATTTTCCATTTGCTACCTGACACATCATGTTGTATGACAAACTTATAATAGATGTAAAATGTACTTCAAAATAGGCTTTGGACAGTTTATGACATCTTTCCTCTATTCAGATAGTGTCCATTTAAACCCTAATTATGAGTAAACATGTTGAGTCCTTAACGCTTTTTGTCTTTCTGTCTGCAGGGTCAACATAGCTGCCAAGTGTAACATTTAAGTGTCTCTTTTAATATAAACGCAGTGAGACATGACCTAGAAAATCCTGGCACTCTCAGGCCTCAACATTCATTGTCAACATTGTTTTTTAAGAGTAATTTCAAAACCTAAAAAATCTCACATTCCTACTATGTTTCCGTTTCGCTCTGTTTTTCCCGTAGGCTGTTTTCTGATTATGACACTTTGAGCAATTTATCAAACTTTCTTATTTTTGTAAGCTGCACATCAGGAAAGACTAAGGGACTAAATCACGGGTAATTTCCCTCAGGGATAATTTGTAAGTGATGAAGTAGCAGGGAGAATTTACAAATGGAGACAAATGATTTTGAAATTCTTCTGCTTTCTTGACTAATGTCTTATTCTTTAAAATAATATTGTTCCCTACAGGTTTGGGTTTTACAATGTGTCATAGTTTATGTTGCATGTCTATTCACATTATCCTTTCCTTTGAACCAGCAGTAACCGTTGTTGCATCAATTCTGTCCGTACCGCAGTGCTTATGGTCAAATGAAACATTTTGGTTGTAAGTTATACCCTAGTTCTCAACTGGTACTGGAACTACTTTATCCAAGAATATTTAGTACTATAAGATTTATTAAAAAAGAAGTATTAAAAATTGGGTATTTCTGTAACTCAATGTATTTTCCACTGTTTGTTGTTCATTGTTAAAATCCTGCAGGATTTAATGACTTTCCTTTGAAAGGACCTGACAGGCCTTTGCAGACTGGAACAAATGACAAATTTACACCTTGAGTTTAAATAAAAATTCATGAGGCCATGAATTTTGCCAGATGCTTATCGTTTGTCTGTTGAAACACATGTTTGAATCAGCAACAATTACTACCTCTCCATTAAACCTGAGAAAAGTTTTGATTATTTTATCACATTTATAGTACATAGCATTTAATTCTCAGGTATTTCTATAGATTTACTGCTTCGTGTTTTCTATCCATTCATTGACATTTGCTGCTTGCAAAATAAATACACTGAGCGAGGGTCAAAGCAATCCAAACCCGAGACAGTTGAAAATACGGTTGCTCAGTCTCTCCTGCCCAAACTCCAGCTGGAGGGAATTAGTCCTCCTCCACACTTGGGAGCAGAGATACCATCCTCCTGGGACCAATGGAAAGCAGACGGATGAGGGGGAAGCCACAGGTCTCACTGAGGCTCCTGTTCATCACCCAATGTCTCCACCCTAAGATATGTCGGTGCCATCTATTAGTTTGCAGAGTAAATAAACCAACCACATCTTTCTAAGAAAGAAAGGAAGAAAGAAAGAGAGAACGAGCGAGAGAAAGATTGGGAAAATAAAGAAACGGTGGTAAGAATGAGGCACTAATATCTTCTGAATATTATTCAAGAAAAGGAAGAATGTTCAACATCTGCTAGATGCTAAAACCAAAACTGATACAAAGCATGTAAAATTGTAGAAATTGAAGAAAAAATAAGTTGAACTAAAAAGGGTCAATCCAGTGCTTATCTTCCTCTCTCCTTATACAGCAACACCTACCCTAAGTTCAGTCTGTTTATTTACACATAGCCTAATTTTTTACATTCCTTCGATTCCTGCATGCTGTATTGGGGTCAGCTATGTATACAGATAAATATTTAGACTTTCAACTGAATGAAGCCCCTTCATAATCATATCAAAACCCCTCATTGTTGACTCTCTGCCTACTCCTTGAAAAATATCACACATGCAAATGTTGGCTTGCACAGAAGCAAAAAAGAAACTGTTTCCAAATGAGTCTCTGTGTTTACTAAGCGCATGAGGCAATTGCCTTGGGAATACCATGTCTATACAGAGATTAGTAGGTCAAGGTTGTCACGTGAGGAATCAGACAATACTGGCTGGATGTTCTCTGCTTTCCTGTTGTGTTTTGGCAGTCTTGAACTGAAGCACACTTGAAGCAAAATAGAGAAGAAGCACTTGAGGAGGTCCTGGAAATCAATCATTTAAATTGGGTCAGAGCTGGGAATCATTGTCCTGCCTTACAACACTTTTTAGAACACAGAATGTATTCTAAAATCACATTTTTAGAACCATAATTTCCAATTGGAATTTTATGTGCTAGACCAACACAAAGTAGGAAAATTATGCACAGTTTTCAAAAGTGTCAGTCAACCCCAGTCTTCCAGCACAGCCTTCATTTATCTCTATCCATATTCATGTGTTTCCTTGTCTAATAAAGAAAAGTTCCTCACAGCATGACAATCCTAGCATCATGATTCCCTATGGTGACATTGTGCTCAGAGTGATATGCAGTCTAAACTTTTCACCACACATAAATTCCTAGTAAAATATCTTGGAGTTTGTGGTTATATTCTGACAAAATATAAAATGGTTGCAGTTATACTTATTGCAAAGCATTATAAATATAGCATTTTGCTTCATTTTACTTATGCAAAAATGTGAATAGGCATCTGAAGAAGTTTGGGTTTCATTAAGAAGCAATTACAATATCTGTACATTTTCTTACCTGTTCTGTCATTTATCATGCTTTGATCAGTAGCACTCTCACTTGTCCTAAGCTCTGAAAAATGGCCCAGGAGCCTTTAGATGTTGGACGCTTGCAGAGATCAGTCTGAAATTCAAACCTACTTGGTGCACTTTGGCTTGAAGGAACCTCAAGATCAGGGACCAATCTCTCAGGTGAACCTGGTTTGTGTTTGTCATGACAGGCTTCATGTCTGCACAGTCTGACACATGGCTCTCAAGAGGTCAGGGGTACAAAGGAGGTCATGGGTCAGAGCAGAGAAGACTAAAGCTTCAACTTCCTGCGCTGTCTGCTGACAGATAATGCACACAGGGAGAGAAAATGGATATCTGGTTTTATGGAATTTGGGCGTCACTGGACTCAGTTATGTTTGACACAAAAGTCAAAAACAGGAAAGATAATGGAGGTGTGCAAAAAAAAATTTCTCTAGAGATCCTGAACGCATATTTTGTGCCCTTTGGATGCGCATGGAAAGGATTATAGTTAAAATAAACTGAAACTTCAATTGAACAACAACAACAAAAAAAAAAAAAAAAAAACACGTGGCATGTGCCCAAAGTAAGCCATTAATTTTTTCACCCTGATGTAATTTTTCTCCTTCTCCTTGGTAACGGACAATAATCCTGTCACACCTCCAGCTACTCCTAAATTTACAAAAACGTTGCCACGGGGCTCGTTCCCGACCGTTTGCAATCACAGTTCGCACCTAAGGCTGGCTGAGTCACCGCTGCTGAAAGCCAGTTGGCACGCACCAGTTTACACCAACGCCAGCTCTTCTGTGCATCTGCCAACTGCACTTTCATTCCAAACAATTCATCACAGTGGCAGATACTATCAGCACACTCTGCATTCTTACAGATCACTGTCACTTTATTTTCATGATGTACAAAAGAAGTGCCCCCCAGCTGTATTTTCTTTATTACTGACGTGGCCAAATTTCTGGAACAAAAGTGCAAACTAGGCCCTGTGCACGTGCTTCAGATTCAATATAAACATAAATTTAACTGAGCTGCAGCCTTTCGCCACAGTTGGAAAAACCTTTTGCAATACTAATGGTAAGCAGCACTATAATACAGGCTATTAAACATTTGATATATAAGAGGAAACTGATGTCAGCAGGAAAATAACAGCTTCAGAAAGCTGACTGCAGCTCACATTCTGTATACATCAAGTTGTCAGAATCTTTTCCATATTTTAATTAGCATTGTACTGAAGTCTGCATGGGATTGTTAGTTCTAATTACCTGATGACCTTATATTTGAACCAAACAGTCACCTGAGAAATTATTTGATAGCAAAAAACAGGATCCAGAAACTAGTTAAATATCTTAAATGGGTGAAATAGTTTAAATTATCCACTGCCTTTTGTCATTGTTTTTAGTTTGTTTAAAACATTACTTTGCTGCACTTTGCAACAAAGTTTAATGTGATTTGATCTATAAATAAAATAAACATTGTCTTGATAAGTTTTTTTGTTTGTTTGTTTTAAGAGTAGGATTGTATCGATACCAAATCCTGATCTGATACTAAGTAAAGTTATCACAATTGTTCATAAAACAGAGAATTCATAAATGATGAATCACAAGATTAATGAATGAAGTTCATATTAGAAACCGGGGGTTCTAACATGAGAAAAAGCTTCTAGCAAACACAACAGCTAAAAGAAAAAGTTCATGAGACATGTGCTTCCCAGTTAGTGCACTTTAAACTCACACAGGTGAGGATAAACACTAACATCCATTTTGGTTTACTTTAATCTGTCTGATAAACCAGGATGTTTGGAAAATTAAGCAATGTGGAACACATGTTAATCGAAAAAGCAATTATTGTACGTCACTGGGTCTGGAACAGGAACTCTGGAAGTTTCCAGGCGTCGTGAAGCAGCTCTGAACGCTCTTCCATTCACAACCATATGGTTGGCATCATTAACCACTCCCCAAATATTCATGTTGGTTTCCCAAGCAAACCGCTACCGCTTGTAATTCTTGGAAAATGTAGGCACACACAGTAACTCTTTGGCTAATGAAAAGCTGTTCCTCCACTCTCTGGGCCTGTAGAAATAGCAAACCAGATGGTTTCCTTCTGCCAATAACAAGAGGTTGCCATTAAACATCGTCAGTCTTGGTGGAATAATGATCTGACGTTTGTGGAATAGCATTTTTAAGCAAATTTTTCCCACGTTTTTGAAGAAATGTTTCAGATTTAGAATCTAGAAGTGCTTTGCTACTTAACATTTTTCAAGGTTTACTTGAACTTCCAAGCTGTTTGCAACATCTTGTTTTCTAAGTTTGCCTTTAAGTGTCTTCAGCCAGTTTTTCTAATTCACAACATGTGTCTGCCTTGTTCTATTAACCTCTTAAAAATCTCTTTTAGTTGCGTTCTTCCTTCCTCTGTCATCTAATTCTCACCCCGAAGCAAACCCTCCCCTATTCTGCTTTCTCTAGGCATGACTAATGGGAGAAACATGAGCAACAATATAGAGCCCTGGCCCTGTGTATTTGTTGAGATACTGATCAACTAACTTCTGATATCATAATATTGATGCAGTTTCTCTAAATGTTAAATCTGAAGCGAGCCACACTGGACTATTGAATTTGGTGAGAATTTTACCCTCTAACGGTGAAGTGCATTTCTTGTGGGGAATTTTGCCTCTCCAGACATGAATGTTGTATTTTTGGTGTATATATGCACTGTTCAAGGTTTAGTAGACACCTTGTATGGTAGCATTTTGCCGGGAAATGGTAAATTAACTGCATGAGTTAAGCGAAAGAAGTTTACAGACCGTCTTGTGACGTAGAAAATATATTCTTATAGAATAGAAATCCTGTCAGACAGGACAGGACACTAATGAGGATCAATTTGAGAAAGTTTGGCTTTTCACACAAGTGACACTCTTGCTATGATGTTCCTCAAAGTTTCATGGGAGCAATAGCAACCATGAGAATCAAAGAAATAGTGCACAAGCAAGCACGAGGGCAGGCAAGTACTGGGTAAACCCTGAGGCAAGAGTTTTCTTTAAAGAGTCATATTTTTATCTTGTGATCTATTATGAAGTACTTTCCAAAACAATATCTTCTTTAGTTGAGTGGATCAGCTCATAAAACTTGCTTGTTCGCTGAACACACATGGTCACCAATGGGTGATCTCAAAGGAAAACTCACTGGCTTTCAATCAACAAAACTGCAGTATGAAATATATCAATGGGAAATAATGTTAATAGTCATTATAGCGGATCAATTGAAATCTGAATTGAAAACCTTTGAACAAATATTTGGCCTTAAACTATGATGTTTGTTTTTGTGCTGACAAATCCAGGCTCAGTATTTATGCTTTTTAAGAGTTAGTAAAATAACACAAATGTAGCATAGTTTAAATAATCATATTATTAAAAATGAACAATGGTTTTGTATTGCCATTGTCTGAAAATACAAAGCCTATAAGATAACTTTCAACTTACAGTTACTGGCGTCCCTGACATCGAGCTGATTAAGGGAGATTTGTCTGATCTTAATCATTAATCAATTAATTGGTGTGCCTTTAATATTAACTACTGTATTATGTTTTTCTCTCCTAAATGTTAAAACCAAATAATTTTTGTACTCATTTCAATAGGAACCAACCATAACATGTCTATTTTATGCATTTTATTCCCACAGTTTGTACCACCTGAGCACCAAAGCATCCCAATTTGTGTGATGACTGATCCAGACCACATACTTTGACACCTGCTATACAAACACAAGTCAAAGCAGCAGCAACTATCATTCAAAAAGTTAAAATAAAAATTAAATATTGATACAAGTTTTGACAAACAAATGTACACCAACCAACATCCAGACTGGATTGATACCTTCTTGTTGCTATTTAGAGTTCTGCTTTAGAAGTATGAATGCAAACAGAAAGGAAAAAAGAAACATTTCGGGGAGTTCCCCAGTTGGCTGTTTCCTGAGGGAGTCCCCAGAATTGTTTGGTCTAAAGCAACTTTTTCACGTACCATTGTCTGCAGTCTTTTTTATATATATTTGAATGTGTAAACAATATTTTCCTAAGGTGGTACAGGTTCTGCCTAATCCCTGATATTACACAAATCAGTTAAACACATATTCCACCACTCACTTGTCGCTTATTATTCTAAACTGAAGGATGCACTCTGGGGCTAAATATTCCCTGCAAGCTCAGTCTGAGGTCCTGGATTAGGTTTGTGGTACAAGAAACCAACTGGAGCGATCAGTATTGGATTTCACTAACATGGGGATTTATGTGGATCTGTAGTTTATTTGAGGATTAAACGAGGATATTAAATAAAAGGGTTTCAACAACCATACCGAAGAGCTTCAAATTGTATTAGAAAAGAACATGGCGTCCTTGAACATGTGTGTTCATGTGTTTGCTATTTCAGACAATCAATGGCAGAAATTAACAAATTTTGGTTTCAATTTCCTAAGCAGCTGTGCAGACAAAATCAAAGAAACTGAAAAGCTCCTGCTAAAGCAGAATGCTGCGGCCCTTGGAGCCTTTACTCCTGGGGCGTGTAAAGAAACACTGATGATAAATGGATCCACCTCGGAATGCTTGCTTTGATAGAACCACACGGATCCATTGTTTGTGTAAAGCGTGTGTGTCAGGCTCCTGTCTCTATTGTGACCACGATCAGTCCATCAAAGCCCAGAGAGGGTATTGGCAAGGCGCTTGTTCTTCTGTCTCCTTCACACTTCCTCTGTTTGTATGCGTGTGCGTGTGTTTTTGTGAGAGCCAAACCAAGCCTCTGTCTCCTTGCACTTCCTCCTTACCATTGTGTGTTTGCAAGCATTTGCTCTCTCTCTCTGTCTCTCTCTCTGCCTCTAATCAGTGTCTTATTGGGCTGATCCCAGAGACTATGGATGAACTATTTCTGGAGATTCCTGTTATGAAAAGATTATCCACTCCCCCTCCACCCTATCTGTTTATGTCTCAACAGTTGCACCCATTATTTGAACCTACATCAGTGAGAGGCTAAGGATATAAACTATGCTCTATATGGGAGCATACCTTTAACCTACTTGCTAAACATTCAGTCCATTAAGATTTTAATGGCCTTCCACTAAGGCCCCGTAACACGAAATATTGTTGTTCATGAAATATTGACATTATTTTCTACACTAGAATGACAATAAACATACCAGTAATATCTTCCAATCTATTTTTCTTTTCATTAGGTCGAAAAAATATGTGCTTTTTTTACTCCTCTAGATTAACACAAATTAGATGATCACTGCAAAGTTGCAATCTCTTGTCCCATGAAGGCTCTATGAGATTTCCTTCAAGAATGGTCTTGACTCTATCCATCAACTCTGACAACAGTTTTCCTCTCCCAGCTGAAGAAACCCATCCCCACAACATGATGCTGCCACCACTGTGATTTATGGTGGTGTCTGTGTGTTCAGGGTAACATGATACTTGATTTCCACCATAGTTATTACATGTAGGCCAAATGGTTTTGGTCTCATCTGACCAGAGCACCTTCATTTATATCTTTGAAAATTCCAAACAAGTATTTTTGTGGCTTGCTTCCAACAATAGTGTGTTCCTTGCCACTCTTCCGTAAAGGCCAGATTTGTAGAATTGGTGACTAATAGTTTGCCTATTAATGGATTATTCCATCTTAGCTGTAGATCTCTGCAGCTCCTCCCGAGTTACAGTGGGTAACTCTTGGCTGTTTCCCTGATTATTGCTCTCCTTGTCCAGCCTGTCAGCCTAAGTGGACGGCCATGTCTTGGTAAACTTGAAGAGTTTTGTTTGTAAAAAGTTCCTTTTCACTCCACTTCATAGTTATCCAGTATTTTTTGTTGGTGTCTCATATAAAATCTCAATCAAATACAGTAAGAATAACAATGTGTAAAAAAAAAGGCTCTAAAGAGATAAAATAACATAGTGACAAACAGTATACAGAAACATTTCAACAGATACAAAACTATATTTCAGAGGCATATGTTTAACTCAGTGAGAATAAATCAACTTACTGATGTTTACACACACAGACCGAACACAGCAAAAAAATTTTTACCTCCAAAAGACCACTATAACTTTACAAACCCACAATTTGGTTATCTCCGCTGGAACTGTTTGCTGACATGGCCTTGGGTTTGTGTGTGTTGGAATGAGTCCTTCGTCCGCTGAACTTCACTTGGCCCCTCTGTTTGGGGTTAGTACTGGTGAACCCCAAGGCTATAACCCAGAGGATAGCTGTTTGAAGCTGCAAGACTTTTGTCTTTACTCTGCATCTTTCTCTCGCTTCTATTATTCTCTCCATCTTTTTTCTTAGTTCTCAATTTATCATTTCTAATGCTGATTTGCCTAGATTTTCACTTCCTTTATGCCTGGGGGTCAGAGGTGACAAAGCAAAGGTTATGGCTTGCAACAGTAGCTTTGCCTACCAGTTCAGCAGTTGAAGGACTGGAAATCAAATGACTACCTATTGTCATTAGTGGTGATAGTACAGACAAAATAATCTATTAAATAAAATGTATTAAGTTGAAGTTTTTCTTTCTAGTTCCCTTTTCTGGAGCACATTTATATGCAGCGCTGGTTGTAATCCTTCTAACACCATTGCTTCTCCTCATTTCCTTTCTTTTGTCCCACACCCATATTATACTTGTATTTGATTTGTATCTGAATCATAAGCCGAGCTCTCTGACGAGCTTTGATGAATGGAAACTGCAGACACTCCGAAAGAGACGCACTCATTTGCCCTGCAGCTACTGGCAGCAGCGGCACGTCTGCTCGTCTGATCTCAAACGCTTTACCACACACATTCATCAACAGTTGCGGGCATTCTTTCACAATTATCACTAGAAAACATCTCGGAGAGTTGGAGCCCCCTCGTCTCCTCGCAGGGGTTGTGGACCCACGTTGGAAGAGAGAGGTTTTAGCATTGGTGTTTTGGGCGCAGACTCTGGGTGGTCGGGTTTTTTTCTGCTCAGGGATTTGGCCTTGTTTGGTAATCTCTCTACATTTTTGCTTCCTCTTCTTATGCTTGCTCTCTCTGTCACTCACACACCCTCACACACAGTAATTATCCCTTTCTTCCGGCAGGTTATGAATTTTGTTTAGGTTTTCCTAAGTTAATGAGCTCCCTTTCTATAGTTTTGCTGACTGGATTGTACGTTGTTTTATGCTCGAGTGCAATAAGGCTGTTGTTTTTTTTGCTAAATTCAATCATGTCTTGACACCTTTGGTGTCTGATCAAACCGATACTTGGGAATAAAATTATTATTTCATGTTATTAGGCACTTTGAACTGCCTTGTTGCTGGTAAAGTGCTATATAAATAAAACGTCTTCTACTTCTTCTTCACCGAGGTGTGTTAAAGCAGAGACTCATCTAAAAGTTATAGGACACAGCGGCCCTCCAAGTCACCAAACTGACTGAACACATGGTAACAAAGGTCTGAGTTGAATAATGAAAGTTTTGAAGTGACACAAGTACATGAAAATGCAGTGGCAATCAAATCTATCCATATAAAAAATCTAATGTAAATATTATTCAGGATTTATGGGTTTTTGAGATTTACAGGAAATATTTTGAGTTGACTTCTGTATCTCAGTATCCAGTTCTTACTTGGAACAAGTCACAAGCAGATTACTTCAAAAGCAGAGAAATACTTTGATGCTTTGTTATATATACTGTATATGCAGCCTTTTTTACATTGCTTCGCACACACCAACACACACACATACTCTTTAATGGAGTTGGCGAGATCTATGTTTCTGGCTAAATTGCTTCTGACTGAGGCGTCAGCTGGGACAGAAACGGCTGCCAACAACGTACTAAAGGAGTCATCCAGGATTTTCTGCATCATCCTTTCCCTCCATTTGTTTGCCATCCAAGCTTTGGGTTACAGACATTTCCTAGCCACATGATGACTTGTCTGGCTTTCTCCTTTTCTTGCTCCACCTTAACACTGTGAGATCATAGAAAATAATGTGGAGGTGTGAAATATATGGACGCAACCAAGCTGATACTAAGAGATGGAAACTAAGCTGCTACTTAGGCCTCACAAGATATGTAAACAGATCTCTGTTGGTTTTGTTTTTTGTTTGCTTTGACATGAATCAAGAGTAAACCAGATACTAAATTTGTTCTGTTTTTGATGTGGATGGAAAAAATTATCCTCCTATTGTATAATTATTAACTGGAATAAATTTGAAATACATTCAATATTTAAAATAAAATGTTTTTTATACTTTAGCTTGAGTAAATCTAAAACCACTACTGTACAACTTGACAGGACTCCTTTTCATACAGGTAGTTTTCTATGAATATTATTTAAAAAACACGTTACACTAAGTGTTCAAGACAGTACGACTATAAATTATGGAGATTCCTTGAACATGGTTTTGCATTTCAGACGCGTATTTCTACTAATTGTGTTGATTATGGTTTACAGCTGATGAAAACACATAACCCAGTTCCTCAGGAATATTAGAATATTACGCAAAACCTAAACTAAATAATAGGATTTTCAAGAGTAATGGTTACATTCTTCTCTCACACTATTCAGTCGACCTGATTGTGTGGCGTACGTGCTCTGGGCGCGCTTCGCGGTGAAGGGCGGGCGGGGTGTGAATGTATTGTCATACCTGCAGCGACCGTCTTTTCACGGCACCACTTGCGCTTTTCAGACTAATCTGGCGACACAAAGGAGCGTCTCACAGTTGTCTCCACTCGTTCCTAATAATATGCAAACTGGGTGCCAGCCCAGGAGTCAAATGCAGCTCGTTAGGGGAGAGGTAGAAGCTGAAATGAAAACAGAGGAATCACCTCATGGGGGAAGTTCATCACTTTGATGAACTCTTAAAAAAAAAAAAAAAATTTAAATAAATGACCGCATCACTTTCTGCGCTTTGAAAATCCTGTTGTCGTAGAGCTGGAGGGTCTTTTCGCCCCCACTCCTTACATGTTAGCAACTCCACAGGTCTGCAGCTGCTCCTTATCAGGTGGGGCGCAGCAGAGGAGTGGATCTGGATGGGGTGGGGGGTGGAGCCACCTCAGAGTTGCCCATTCCTAAAGCTTGAATCACACAGTTCTCCATTCACATTCCTGCTGGGATCTGCATCCTGAGCGTCGGAGGGAGCTGAAAGGTGCTGAAGACCTCTGAAAAGCGTCAGAATCCAACCAGAAACAAATGGATTTATTGTTTTGTAACACGATTAAGGGACATTCGCGACCAACGCTATAGTGTTTTTTTTTTTTTTTTTTTGCCCACACTGGATTTACTATGCGGACTTTGTACTGAGTGGAGTGGATCTGAGCGGATATCAGCCGGGGCGCAGCGGGACTCGCGACCGTGACGCTTAATGATGATATTAACACGTAAGTCAGTGACTGATATCCACCACAAAATATATAAAATGATTTTAGTGTTTTACTCTTACTGTTTTTAAGATGTAGGCTAAGTATTTTTTTTACCCACTATACCCTATTTTTGTGACTGTTTAAATCTGTTATTTCTAAATTTGATTTATTACATGCACTACTTTTCTATAATTTCACCCTCACATATAAGACTCTTTCTAGTCGTCTAGAAGGCGTATAATGCTTCAGGCTGTCAGATAAGAAATCTGCCCCTTCTCGTCGCATACCTTCACGTCCCCAGTCCTGTTTACAATCCACTGAATATCCCCGGGTTTTGTTTACCAGATAACCTTTCACGACTCACACACAGAGGCAGAAACGCACACCATGTCAGGGATGCTTCTCTGCTCTTGATAAAAAAAATCTTCATCAGGTTCTCCCTCCCTTTTTTTTTAATACACACCGCTGCCAAAAAAATAAAAAAAAGTTTCCAGCAGATGAGCGCACCGCTGAGGTCAGACGGAATACTTACACTTACCAAATATAATCCGGTGCTGTAAATTTTCATTGACAAATAAAAATTGATAATAAAAATGCACAGTGAATTGCGTTGGGAATTACGCAATTCACTGCTGGATTTTACAAAATACAACTGAATCAAAATTTGATTCAAAACATCAGAATAAAGAAGAAGGGCAAGATAGGAATTGGAACATACCCCCAATGTACATACATATTTTTAAATATAAAAAATAATAAGAGATGGAATGTTAAATAGTGACAAAATCAAATGCTACATTAAAGTGAGTCGGTGGAAAGGATTTGTCACTTCTTCTGAATCATAACACATTAGTATGGAAGTCCTTTTGGGATGTATAGATTGAAGAAGGGTTTGAAATTTATCTTGTACAGTTGTAAGTGATAGGGGGATTTTGGAAGTGGCTGTTGTGTCATTGAAAGAACATTTGGACGTTTAATCAGCCACAGTTTTGTTTGTTTTAGTGTGCCTCTGAACAGAATTAAAAACTCAAGGTTTAAATAGCTCCTTTGCTCTCTACCCCAGAATCAACTGGGGCAACCAAATCCTATGAACTGCTGGGTGGTGGGCTAACATTGAGCAGCAAATGGTAAAATGGAATTTAGCCTTTAAAATTAGATAAACCATAGGTATATAGACCAATACCCATCCCTAACTCATCTTCCATATCTGGACTTCAAGCTTTGTTAACTACTTGTGCCTCTGGCCTTCTGTTGCAGCCATATGAAATCTTGTTTTCAGCATAGCTGTTGTCCTGACTGGATGTGTTTTTGAATTTGTTTCCAGTTTTTACACTTTGTCCCAACAGTTTTGTCTATTCCAACACACTGTCTGTTATCACTAAGGTCTGGGTCAGATATGAGTGCAGAGGTGTTCACTTAAACCATAAAACCATTGGGAACGTGCTCAGACACACACACGCCCACACGCACATGCACACACATATTTATTTTGATGCAACATGGAGTTAATGAAGAACACCAGGAGAAAACTGGTCTCGTCCCAGAAATGAGAAGAATAGTATCTTAGTTGAATGCTTGCTTGTTTGTTGTTGTTTTTTCACTGAGAACACAAGACTAAACTCTGAAGAGAATTTTGTTTCTGTGAGAGGATCTGAAGAAGGAAATACGCCTCATCTGCACTCTGTGAAACAGGAAGTTAGCTGTTGCCTTATCTGGTAAATTTACATCCTGCTTTGGTCCGCCTGCCAGGCAAGTGGATCCATATGTTCCCTTTAGCTTTTACTTTCCTTATGGAGAAGGGTACATCCTTGGATATCTGAATGTTTTGGGGAGGAAAGATAATCCTCATCTGGCTGTAGGAAGCTCCGCAGAGGGCTTTGAGAAAGTCAGGTCACCTGATCCAGGGACAAGGCGCTTCTAGAGAGCATAAATCTGTCATCAGGGGCACTGAGGCCTTTGGGATTAGCAAAGCTATGATCCATCTGGCCCAGCTGTGGAGTTTGCTTGTGTATGTGTCTATGGATCCACTCCTACGTTCCTACACCAGCTGGTGGTAAATAACTTGAATGGTTGATGTGAGTAACTTCATTTTTGTTTCTTGTGTAAGGGTGTGTGTGTGTGTGTGTGTGTGTTGAAGACACTGCTTGAGGCCAACCAGATGGTGATATCTCTGGTACCATATCACTTAGCTAACAGCAAGACCCTCTCTGTGAACACCAACTGTCCCAGAATGTGAATCACAAAATATGATACCAAATTGGAGAGAAAAATCTGTTGTCAATCCTAAACATCTTTAGGTTTCAATACTGGTCACGCTAGAAGAAGCTTTGGTGTCCAGTTGGTCTCAGCGTTTTGACGCTACCACTGGTTGAGACTCAAAGTTTAGCCTTTCAGGGAAACTGTTACTCCAAAACGCCTCAAAATATGACCCAATAAACAGAAATACTGTCATTCTTGTGACTTTTCTTGTTGTTTGCCACTACTCTATCACAGACTCTTTGGAGGTTCATCACCCTACCTGTCTAGGTCCACTTTACAGTTCTTTCAGAATGATCTACTCAAACCTGAAGTTGATAAGAACCCTTAGAGCTGCCCTTTGGAGTTTTTTTTTTACAGTTGCCCCTTTGGAAACCCGCCAGTGATCAGGCAATTTCAGATAAGCTACCACAGGTCACAACAGAGGTCACCTTAAGCATTCTTCTCAATGTTCAACTTCAAAGACCTAGTCTTGAAGATAACTGTACTCTTCTGACCCCCAGTTTGAAATGGCAGAGCCTTTTAAGGTGGGGGACTGCAAGCGGCATCCTTTGTTTGCTCACCGCTGACAAACTCCCTCCGGAGCTGAGCATTCAGAGCCAGTCTAGCCAGACCCCCGTAGACTCCTGCGATGGAGGGAAGCTGTGGCCAGCAATTGTGAGAATTTCCTGCCCCCGGAAGGGAGAGAGGAGCAGAGAAGGGGTCAGCAGAGTAGAAATAAGCAAAAGACATCACTGGAGACTTTGGTCAGAGGAGGTAAAAAGAGAGAGCAACCACAATAGATAAAATTAGAAACTGATACAGTGGTGAGCATTAGAAGTTTTGCACTTGATAAAAGATCTTTGCCCACAGTTTTTGAATGATGACACTTTTAATCTTTGTTATAGGCATATTTTATAATATACAGTAAATCACTCTTACCTTATCCTCCTGCTCGTTCAAATCAACCTGAAGTATTTTGAGGCAAGCTAAAACTCCAGGTGAGAGGATATTGGTGGCTCGTGCTTGGCACAATAGTGACTTTACCTTAAGATGTGGCTAAATATTTGAAAGCTTTAAGATAAATTTTATGGCTGCTGTTGTCGTGGTAGTGAGGCCAATTCAGTTTCAGCCAACTATTCGCTGGCGCACAGGGAGATTTCAGGCATCCTGTTTGGCCCCTCAGTCAGAAATACAAGCTGTGTTGTGGTCTAAAGTTTTGAATCGGTTTAGGTTGCTGTTTTCCTGTGTTCACTAACTTTGTGGGAGCTGGTATTAGAGTCAGAAGAGAAGTTTGTCATGTTTCTTATGTATTTAGGAAGTTTTACATTGGTGATTTTGCTAGAACATCTACAAGCTTGAAGTCATTGGTACAAAACTAACAATTCTGCTCTGGCTTCTTCTGTTGAGATGTTTTATTTTGCTCTTTCACAAAAGCAAGGCCAATGGTAGCTATAATTATCATGGTACATTGAGTTTTCTATTACCAACGGATTTGTTGTTTGAATGGGTTGGATTGATTATCGACTATGGTCGATAATGTCTCTATGGACAAGCACTGTGATTGACCCTCATTGCTGTCACAGTTTAAGCTCTGAGTGCGTGCTTTAAGACATTCGTCCGGTGTGGCTTTGTGTACGTCTCTAACCAGAAGGAGGTTTGCTTTTGTGCACACAATCACCGGACCCCGTGTTTGCCTTGGCTGCCTCTCCTCCTATTATCTGGCCTGGAACAAATGAAGGCAGGGCCCATCCAGCCAAATGGTCGGTCAGTGGCCATGGCACTTCATAGCAGTTCTTTTCCTGTGTGGGAAGAGGAAGTGAGGTAGTTTCACTGGTTTAGGAGTTGGGGTGAACACAAGGAAGAAAGTAAAATAAAATGCAATCATGCCAGAGAATTGGTTGCGATATGGTTAGGTAAGTAAGGGTGGTTAGAAGTCCTTTTGTTTTTTGGGGGGCGTTGGGGGTTTGTAATGAACTGTGTCTTTTTGTTGTTTGTTTTTGAGATGCATGTGCATGTGTGGAGAAACTCTATTGTTAAGCTGTTTGTTTCAGATTCCCCATACCACTGTCTACTTCCTGGACACAAACAAAAGCTGGATACATTCTCTTGCTTCATACTTGGATAAATAATGTGTTTTGGTAAAAAATATTATTCATCTTAATATTTTCTCAGAACATAAAATTCAAACTATATCACTTGAAAATAGATTTAATAGACATGCTAAGGGAGTGGGCATGTCTTTGGATAGGCAACAGCCAAAGTAGCTTGCAAGATCCCATATTTGTTATTCTGGACTTTTGAGTTAGAAAGCTATCACTTTGTTTGCATGTCTAATTGGCATTTCAGTAGATTTACTGTGTTTTCAGTGAGTTGTCCTTAAACGTGTTTGGTTTTTGCAGACACAGGGGCTGCCTTATACACACAAAAACACAAACCTATTCACAAGCAAACATAGAAATCTTTCGCCCTCGTTTTGAGGAATGTATGTATAATTACTGCTCAATTTCTATGTTTCTTTGGGTTTACTATGCTCTAAAAATACAAAACGAAACACACACTAAGATACACTCTTTTTGAGACGTGTAATTTCATGTTCATGTGGGAAACAGAGAAAGGTCTTCAACTGGTCACTTTGGTGGAAGTTGGTCTGATGCCGGTCTTGAAGCAGCCTGCCTCTGCAGTGACAAGGGGGTGAACTTTTTCTAGTCGTGTCACACCTTGTTGTTAGAGTTTATCTGCCACCTAGGCTTGTTGTTGGTATGTAAATGCTTGCATAATGTGTAGACTAGACCTTTCACAGGAGTCCTTTGGCCTCTGTCTGTCTGAGAGGGTTTTATGGGTACCTTTTTTATTTTCAAGAAACTAAACTTAGTGCTGTAAGCATCTCAGCAGGTCACAATTTTCTGCATGCTTTTCTTTATTATTCCTAAAGTATTAGAAAAAGGAACTAACATGGCAACAATATTGAAAGAATAATCAACACTGGTTGAAACAGCATGACTATAATGTCTAAATGCAAACAGAGCAATCCAACTTTCATTTGTAGGTCTGCAATTTTCTTTTCCTGCTTTTGTCAGTCAGATTGTTTTGAAACACTTTCTTAAGTTTGTGCCACATTTGCACTCTCTATCCATTCGCCACAGTGACAATGTTGTAAAGTCAGCATTCAAAGGCCTTGAAAGACGTGTTTTTTCATTCTCTTCCAGCTGCTTGCTTATTTGTAGCAGATTGGGGTGTTGAGGGCCATTTGGCATATGTCATCTAAAAGGCTTTCACACATAATTGGGAGACTGTCCCTGCGGATCCTTTGACATGCTGAGAACCTCTGCATTAAGTCACAACACTTAGCAAAGCAAGTCCAAATGTCATAAGTGCCTCTTTCATAAGTGCCTTTAATGGCACTTATGAAAGAGTTTGTCTGGCGGTGTTGTGAACAACTTAGATGGTTGCGAGTTTAAGATGACGGATCTCTATCAATAATGGCGATTGTATAGGAGTTTGTCCTGTAACCAGTAGGTTGCTGGTTCGAACCTCACTCTGTCTGTCTAAGTCGTTGCGTATTTCGGTAAAACATTTCACATGCCTTCCCTGCTAGTGGTGGCCAGACTCATTTCTGCCAGACTGCCCCAGGGCAACTTTGGCAACTATAGTGGAATGCCACCATCAGCTTGTGAATGTGTGCATGAATGGATGAATGACCAAATTTAGTATACAGCGTTTGGAATACTCTGGACTAGATAAAGCATGATACAAGTACTGGCCATTTACCATCCATTCATCCTCTATACCGTCTTATCCTTGAAGGGTTGTGCGGAGGCTGGTGCCTATCTTTAGTGGTCATTGGTAAAGAGGCAGGGTAGACCCTACAGGTTGCCAATATTGTGACTTTATTCTATAAATTCTGGCCTATAAGATTCAGATTTAGACTTTCTTGCCTATTTGATCCGTAACATATTTTCAGACAGGCTTAGTCACTACTTGGCATCTTTTTTAGATATCTTTATAACTTATACTTTTTAATCTTTTTCACATTGTTTAGATAAAAGTCAATGTTGTCTTTGTACAACAGGGGTTTTATTATTGGGATTAAGGTGTCCAGCTCCATCAGTGCTTCTAAGATCATAAAATCTATGAAAACTACCTCAACTATTTCTCGCTTCTCTCACATTTCACAAGTAATATTTGGAGTTAGTTCGTCATTTTCAGTATATTATTTTTTTATTTTTAATGATTTTCACATTGTGACATTGGTTCTCTATGATTCCTGTCTTCGTTGTCTAGAAATCGAAGCCAAAGAGGCCTGCACCTGGCTCCGAGCTGCAGGATTCCCACAGTACGCCCAGCTTTATGAAGGTAACGAACACCATGGGACTCTTCAAACACACTTAGCATGTGTAATGGATTTTTACAAGGGATGAAATTACATTTTGGAGATATTCTCATTCAGAGTACTTTTATTTTGGCATCTCAATAAATCATTTTCAATGCTGTGTTGGAAAAGTACAACCTAAAATTGCAGAAGTTTTATAGTCACATCTTTGGTAAGCCTTGGTCTTCCTTGATCACAATAACCAGTCAATACTTAGCTCAGTGTTTTATTTTATTTTGTACAGCACATGTGCTGTACAAAATACACACATGCATGCACACACATCCTTCCACATGTTCTTTGTTTGAAATACAAAAGGTCAGCATTCACATATGCATCTATGCGTGCACACACTTTGCATAGTATAACATTCCTTCTCTGTGTTTCCTAGCAGCAATGAAAAGAAGGAATTCCATCCATACATTAGTTTGCTCCACATTTCCAACATATTACGTACAGTTACTGTTGAAAACCAAAACTTCTCTGCTAAACATACACCCCAACACTGGCTCTGCTTGAGCTTTAAAATACACACTGACCAAAGTATATCCAACAGTTCATGTAACATGCCATTTGCCTTTATGTAATTACAGAATGATGACAGAAGGGTTAAGCTATGCTTGTCAGCGGGTCGCTGCAAGTTTCCACCTAACCGTGAAAGGTTTTCCTATTAGAGTTGAATGGCTATTGTGTTTCTGTGCAGCTGTTGGTATCCCTTTATGCATTAATTAACAGAAGAAAGGGGTAGATTTCAGGGTAAATTCAGCTCATATCTTTCTGTCATCTTCACTTAACAGGGAATAGCAGTGCTCATCAAGCAGGAGTCATTTTCCCCCTGGATTATCTGTAGACAGATCTGGATTATCTGTGCTGTCATGACTATTGCCCCTCTAAAGATAAACAGACTGATAGAGCATCTCCAGTCAGCTTTAGTAGGTTAAAGATTGTGGTCTTAAATGCCTGGTGTTTTCTTGTCGCCTTTGCCCCAGGGGTGTAGATCCAAGATTCTTATTTTGAGGTACGGTCAACCCATTCCATCTTCAGCATCGTCAGAGTCCTTCCATCCTCAGCATTCCAGTCATGAGCCCCCCCCAAAAAATCTTAGTTATTTTAGCTTTAAGGCATGGTGCTATCCCTTTAGCCAGATACTGCTCAGCTGAAGAGGCAGTCCTGTTGTAGGGGAGCAGAGAAGGAAGTAGCAGCGATGGAGTACCTATTGTCATTGTTCAATCAATCCCCTGTTCTTTTACCCCTGAGGTTCACATCCCCCCTGCCTGCATGGCCTGAAAGCTGCAGCTGTGTTTGTTTGGTCGGCTAAGACGGCATTTCCTTTTTTAGCTTTTCATCAAGGTTGAGTGGGGGTGTGGGAGTAGCTAGGTGTTTGAGCAGGTGGGTGTCTTTGGTATGGTAACTCTAGTTTTATCTCAGCATGCTGATTGAATCAGGAGCACAAAATGCCAACACTAACCTAACCACTGGCTCTTGTGTTTCTTTCAGATTCCCAGTTTCCCATTGACATATCGTCAGTCACTAGAGACCATGACTTCCTTGATCGAGATGCTATTGAGGCTCTCTGCAGGTGAGATAACAACTCATATCCAACCTTTACTTTTGATGGTATGTGCTCTTTTTACTTTTGAGTGGTATTTTGTTTTGACCCTTATACAAAATCTAAAGCAGAAAGCTTCAAAAGGAGACTCGCTTTAGAACATTTCTGATTAGATTAAGGAAATGTGAGATAAGAATGAGATACCCAGTGTTTTTCTTTTGTATGTTCACACCATACAGATATTTCACTCCTGCTGGATATGAGGGTGATGTAAAGAGTCTTAGAATTTGGCATTGTTCTCATTCTGTAGAATGCTAACATCATTGTGGTAGTAAAAGTTTCTCGTAGGGGTGCCCTGATCTGATTTAGGGAATTATGGAATTATCAGCCTAATACTCTTGAATTAAACTTGATGTACCTGTTATTGGTGTTCTGTTTGTAATGTTCTTGTTAGCGCTACTCTCAGCTGAATGCAGTTCATTTTTAAGGCAACAAATATAATTTCCACATATTCTTAAACAATCTACTAAGTGCTTTTCACACCTTCCAATGGCATTCAGAATAGAAAGTAGTTTGTATTAGTTTACACAATATTAGGTTATACAATGCTATCTGCTCTGCACAGATATCTCCAGCTCTCTATGGGATTCCTCCATATTTACACTTTAGATCTTCTACTTCCAGCTTTTCAACGGGAAGGGAGGCTGTCGAACATGGATTGGTTTAGATGCCAAACCCAACATTAAAATTAGGAAATGGTCTAATTTTAATGTTCTAATTTTCTTAATTCAATCACTTGTGATTGAATTAAGATTTCAAGTATATCCATGCCTTAAATTTTTATCTGACTGGGATTCAGTTTTGGTAGTTGCAGTGATATTCACAGTGAAAGACTACTTTTATCTCTGTCATATTAATTAACTCATTGGAGTGAGGTAACGGTTCTTTCATAGAGTTAGCCACTTAATCAAACTTGTCAACTCTTGTTCATAAAATCCAGAAGGTGTCCATCTGTACATCTGGAGGCTATCATCGTAGCATCTCTTCTCTTGGAAGGCTTTCAGCCCCACCCTCCACCTCATAGCTATCCTTCAGTTGCCATCACTTCATCTCTCCGTTGTTACATGATATGCTCTAAGAGCTCACAAGAGAGAGGACCTCAACCCCACCACCCTTCTTCCCTTCTCCAGGTGGCAGCAGGGATAAGCTTTCGGTCCCCTCCCTACATTTTCTCCTCCACTCTGGCAGATTTCACTGCTTATCGGGCTCTTCCCGTTGTTCTAGGGGATTATCCTTCAGCAGCTCATTAGCCAGACTGGTGGCACCCCACCTTCCTCTGTTGTCTTGCTCTTCCACTTGCTCAGTTTTTCCTCCTTTCTCCTTTCCTTCCGGTAGAGTTTTGTTTTCTAGCGAAGGTCGAGGAGCTTTAACTTTTAAAGCCTGCTTATTTCGAACATGTGTTTGTACTTGCAGGAGGTTGAACACTCTCAACAAGTGTGCTCTAATGAGACTGGAGATCTCTCCACAAAGAAAGAGGGTAAGTGCACATGCATACACTTGCATTTGCTTGTATTATCAAGAACAAAGAAAAACAACTTCTTTGACAACTTCTTCAGAAACACAATTGAATTTCCCCACTTCAACTGTGAGATCGACCACTGGACACTGGGTGGAGTGATGTTTCCTCTCATCATCTTTAAAAAGGCAAATATTGAGAGTATTTATACATCAAGATAGCAAGGACCCTTGGGGGAGGGAGAGGAACATCAAGGGGTTGCATTCACCTGGATCATATAGTGACAAATCGGTAAAAGGTCAGTCTTAAACAACACAATTTTCAGTCCAAACATCTTGACTGAGACAGTGACACTTTGTGACAGTAATTACCCAGTTTCAAATCAACCATAACTCCCTAACAGCCTGAAGGGCTGCATAGTAACATCCTTGTTCGGTGGGTGGTGGTATTCATTAGGATGACCCACCCTGTGTCACCTTTCATTTCAGGAGTCAACAGAGGTAGAGGAGTCAAAGAGGCAAATAACCTCTTTGACTCCTCTACTCTTATGAGACACTGCACCCCCTCTGTCCTCCGCAGAATACTTAGGAATGCATTGATCTCTTCATGTCTTTGCATTCCCCATCCCTTCAGAATCACTACTCCGTCTCTCGGTCTCGTTCTTTGTGGTATTTATTTCTTGGGTTGAATTATTGAGAAAATAAATAATTTTCACTTTACAACTTCAAAGCGGTCGCTGGTCCAGCAGATGCTTCGGTGGCTTGAGGGTTTGTGGATAAGGCATCTGCAAAACTTTGACAAATGGCTTCAGTTCGGCTTCAGAGTGGTCGGTGCTCGTTGTGTGCAGCAAATGAAACATGACTGTTTTCTCACATGCTTGCCAGCATAACTGGAGACTTGAGCACAGTTATGTTTTTTTTATTTGAAATTGTGTAACCTAATTGTTCACAGATGTATAGTTAGGGTGAATCGTACCATTTTGTATTTGGATACCTACTTTAGATGTTTCCTGACTTTGGACCAATAATAGAAGAATTATTTGGTTCCCAATTTTTGAATTGATGTTCAGTTGAACTTTGGAAGCTGTTTATGTTTAACCCTTAGCTGACAACTTTCTTGGGTTTTCATATGAAGAAGACACCACAATAATAGTTCAAAATCAACTAATTCCAGATCCGTTGGTTTGGTTATAAAAATTTAAATATAAAGTTAACAAACTGTCTTACCATACATGATCTGTGACATCACTGAATAAAGTATATATTTTCCTAAGACAAATTAAGGTGCATAAGGTCATCAAAGCTGAAAATAAAACTAGGTTTGAGTTTTTAACCCAAATAAAAGACAAAATCTTCCCACATTTTAGTGCTTTATATTTTCAATTAGTGTAGATAAGTCCGTCTCACGACGGACTTATCGTCCCCCACCCAGTCGTCTCACGACGACTGGGTGGGGGTGGTGACCCCAGTCTGGCTGGCTGCATTGCGAGCTACGGGGGTCATAATGGAATTTCCTGAACGCCCTTCAGGGTCTGCGATAGATTAACCAAACTAGGGGGGTTACATTTTTTGGACTTGGTGCTTTTATATTAATTGGAGCTCAGTAAAGGCAGCTGCCTTCATAGTGTAATGTATATGTCTGTCAATCAATCTGAAGAGAGAGAAATGAGCTTACCGTAAGCTTAGATTGAGGTCATTTTGTCCAAATTTGCTTCCTTATTATGTCACTGGCTTTTGATAAATCCTCTGACATTTTGTAAAGGATCCTGTGTTATGACAGAATTTGTCAGGTATTGTACATAATTATATGCCATGTAGGTTAAAATTAGAACAATTCTGGAAAAAGGATTCATAACTCCAACGAGTTTCCTGGATTGCAGTGAGGAATGTTGTGAAAGATGTGGAAAATGTTCCTAACTATTCCTCTCCCTCCCGCTCTCCTGCCCTCCCCCCCTACCCCTCCCATGTTCCTGCTTCCTCCCTCTCTTGTCCCCTCCTTCGCTTCCTATTCAGAGTGAGGACTCAGATGAGGATGAGCCTTGTGCCATCAGTGGCCGCTGGACATTCCAGAGGGACAGCAAGCGATGGTCCCGGATGGAAGAGCTGGAGGTTTTCTCCAATTTCCCAACAGATGCCGTCCAAGTTTCTTTTCCTAAAGACCAAGTACCCCAGAAGGGTAAGCTGACTCTGCGTGAAGGGAACAGTTCAGAGAGCGTGCTGACTGACCTCAGTGAGCAGCCTGAAGTGAGTTCCATCCATAGCAGTGGGAGTGGAGGAAGAGGAGAGGAAAAGATCCATGGTGCTGCCTCGATAAATGAAGTGGTACCTGCTGGTGCCACACGGGCTAGCTCAGTAGCCAGCATGTGTTCATCCTCAGGCACCGGGGGATCAGCAGGTCAAAATGAGGATTCTCTGTCTGATGGGTTGCCACCATCGCCCCTGGAGACCCTCAGACACTTCACCTTTGATGTCAAAGCAGGAACAGTAGGAGGAAGTCTTGATAGAGAAGGTGGCAGTGGCAAAAGCACTCGTTCAAGAGCTAAAAGCTTCCTGAAGAGGATGGAGAGTTTGCGACTACGCAGCAGCACCTCTTCCAAGAGAAAAAAGAAAGGGAGCGCAGTCGGAGGGAAAATAGAAATCAGCGGACCTGTCATCAAACAAGGCTTTGATGACGACAAACTGAGGAGGCTGAATTGTGTGGACATCTCAAGCATCAACCTCAATCACCACTGCAATCCTGCTCAGACCATGACTCTCAACCGGAACCGCTCTGTATCGTACTCCACTCAGACTAGCAATGGGAGCACTGGAAGCACTGGGAGCAGTCAGTCTGAAGCCAGCAGTGGCAGCGCGGTGAGCACACCGAGTCCGGTGACTCGAGCTCGCAGTCACAGTACAGCAGCAGGTTCCAGTAAGAGAGGAGGAATGTATCTGGAGGGCTTTGATCCCTTTAGCCTCCTCCAGCAAGAGCTGAGTTGTCAGCCGCCGCAGCCCAAATCAGCACCGCCCATCCCCTGCCAGGCCAGTGATGGGATGTCCATCAATGAGCAGAACCGCAGGAATAACTGCAGTGCTCAAGACAAAAGTAGACAAGAAGAAGAAATAGAAGAAGATGAGGAGGAGGATGAAGAAGGGGGCACGATCTTCTTCTATTTGCCTGAAGGTCACAAGCCTGGAACTTTCCCCAAAGCCCTGCAGGATGGGAGTTTGCGCAACAACAATGGGAATGATAATGGAAACTCAGTGATCCTCAGGGGACGGCAAAGCAGGCGTCAGCGTCGCGCCTCTTCAGGGTCAATCGACAGCCGGCTTAGCTTTTATGACAATGTCCCCTATGCCGAAAAAGAGGACGGTGAGGATGAGGAGGGAGACGAACACAAACTAGAGGAGGTACTCCAACATGTCACCGGCTTCGTCAATGCCTGGTCAGAGGCTGTGGCCGGTGAGGAGGAGGAAGAAGAGGAGGATGAAGAGGAAGAAGGAGATTCTGATTCTGCGTTGGATTCGGCATCGCCGTGCCCCTCCTCACCTCTGCAGAACAGATTGGAAGAGACAGAGAACGGAAGTGACCAGGACAGCACGGGAAACCCCTTGGGCGACGTCGAGGATGGGATGAGGGAGAGAAGAGATTCAGGCGTGGGAGCGTCTCTTACTCGAACCAGCAGGTCAGTAAAAACAAGCTAAACTCTCCTCCTACTCAGGCTTTAAGGCTATTAAAGAACTGTTTTCTCTTCATTGGTATTCATTCATGAATGCTAAGTTGCCTACAAGCAAAGAATATTCTAAATGAAATTGCCAGTAAACGATAAACAGAAGAACAGGCTGAGGCTTCTCCTCTTACATGATGGTGCTAGGTTCTCAGGAATGCCTTCTTGTCTCCATGGAGACTGTTTCTACACTCTCAGGAATTTACCAGCAGAATTACTCTTGGTTTCTTTTAGGTAATCTCTTGATTGCTGTACGCATACGTCTTCGTAATCCCTACATAGATCACTCGACCACACACAGTATTTGGATACTCTGTGTTGTTTTTAGCATTCCTGTACACACGAAAGCGTGACACAGGTCCCAGGGGGTTAACTGCTCTTTCTGTTAATCATCGTTCCTCCTTCTGAGTTCTCAATCTGTGCCTTCTTCTTCTTTTCCAGACCACAGAAGCTCCGCTGGCCAAGCTTCCAGAACTCCCACCGCCCCAGCTTGGCCTCGGCTCAGCTCCAGATCAGCTGCCAGTCTGTGCTGCAGATGAATCTGCTGCAAAAACTCTCTCTACTGCAGCTCACTGCTCTCCTGGAGAAGCACACTCCGACAAACAAGCATGGCTTCAGTTGGTGAGTGGTTGGACTTGGAGTTTACGCCCTTTAGAGCCGTCTTAAGTTGTTTGCCCTTAGGCTGCAACTGGTCACATTTGTTCTTATAAGTTATCCCCCCGGCCCCCTCTCAAAGCCCCAAAACATAATCCATTCAACCAGGCACTACCCTTCAGTTCCACCCGCCTCACAGTGCAGTCCATCTGCAAGTTGTTGTATGGTACTGTGACGGCTGTCCACAGAGGTTGGGTTTCACATTCTTTTCCCAGGCTCATAATTGCTGGGAAGGGGTGCACATTGTCTTCTTTTTAACGGTGCAATTATGGCTGTTCACACGCAAGGTGCTGTGCTGAAGGCACGAAAGAGCTGCCCCCTTCTTAACTTATCATTTCAAGAACACCCTCTAAGCCAGCAACCTGAGCCACTTTATTTAAAAAATATTCACTCTCACTCATTGTCCTTAATATGTATAACAACTGGTTATGATTTTCCCCCAGGCTCCAACCTATAATGCAAATTAAAGTTTTGCTCTAGAAAGTCATAATAAACCTGAAAGATAACAGAAAATTGGAGATATACCAATATTTTAAATGTTTTGTCATCTTCAGTTCATGCAAAACTGAAACTGAATACAGTTCAGCCTATTCTAACTTCTCTTGAACAGCATTCAACACACTTTTCTCTTGCTCTTCTCCTATGAGAGGTCCTTATTTGTATTATTAACAAGTGTAATGTCAAAAAGAGGATTTTAAAACAAAAGAAAATGATTAGACTGAAAATTGACTTTAGACTCATAAGTGAATCTAAAGTCATTTCAAAACAGGATGAAAGCTCAGAATAAAATATGTCCAACTTTCTTGCTATCTACCAATGACTTGCTCTCTCTTACCACCTTACAGTCTAAAACAGTCACATGGCAAAGCATAACACTTTGAAAATATTGGAAATATCTCAGTTCTTAAACTATTTTTTTTCAGTTCAGATATTGAAGATAACTAAATTCTAGCTCCTTCCAATAACAACATCCACACTGAAGAGAGTGGTATATTTACTCACAGGCGTATTTGTCACTGTTGAATCTGAAAATCAAGCAGCTCCAGTCAGCCAATAAATTCCCAGTAAGTCTTAACAGAAAAACAATAAGTTCTATGGGGCCCTTACAGTGTGTCCAAATGGACCTGGGGTAGTTTTCAAGTTTTCTGATCAACTAATAGCAAATAGAATATTTTTTCCTATGTTTTTCTCTCGCTCAGGGCCTTTCTTGCTCTGAAAACAGAAGGCATCTTGACAGTCATATGGCAGATCACAGTCTTTCTGAAAGACAGAGTCTGATTGTTGGTCCCTCGTACATATTCAGAATTCCATCCATGATCATAAAATGCTTCTTTTTCTTCATTTTTCCCAAACTGGGGTTCTCAGAAGTACTCCAGAGTCTTGTGAGCTGGTCTTACAAAGACGCATTTGTCCCTAGTCACGCACAGAGGCACTCTGCTAAACACACTCACACCCATACAGAAAAAAATCTATAAATCTGTGGGCAGGTTTGTGTGAAACGGGATGGTGGTGACAGCAGCTTTTGTGGTTTTTGTCATGCTGGCCAACAGTGGCCATGTCAGTGAACATCCAATGAAATTAACAGGTGCTAAAGATTGTCCACAGTAAATTTGTGGCATCTCCCTTCAACCTCCATCTTTTGTATTTGGTTTGTCCTGGCCTCGTTTTTGTGGCGACAAATATCTGCAGGCATGCTGTAGATATTATGTTAAACATGCATGCTTTTTAGTTTATTTCCATAGAAATCGGATTAGTTTTCTGATTTAGTTTTTTTGGTGGGGGCCTTTTACCTTAAGTCTCAAGCAAAATGACCTGCTTGTAGATTACAGCTACATTCTTTTCTTTTGTGTGTTTGTGTTGCAGGGCTGTGCCAAAGTTTATGAAGCGAATCAAAGTGCGGGACTACAAAGACCGGAACGTGTTCGGTGTGCCGCTCCAAGTCATCGTCCAGCGAACCGGCCAGCCACTTCCTCAGGGAATTCAGCAGGCCATGCGCTATTTACGCAATCAGTGTCTTGACCAGGTAAGTCTAATTGCCCAGATGTACACATGTAAACAGATTAGCACAAATTGTATTAGATCTTTGTTCCTACACATCTGGTCAATCAAACCTCCATTCAATTCCATTCTTACATCCCAAACATACGGTGTCTTGAAAAAGTATTCATAATCTTGTGGAATGTTACAAAATGTGAACAAGTTCAAGGGGTATGATAACTTTCGCAAGGCACTGTGAATGCTGTTTCGTTTCCTTTAGCAAAGCGCGTCTGTGCATTCATACATACAGAATGGGCGTATGTGGAGAAAATAGCTGGTAAAGCAGCACAAAAATAGAGAGAAGAAGGATTCCTTTTTCTCAAATGGGACAAGGCGCCTCTGTTCAGAGAAAATATTCTGCCTGGACGTTTAGTCCCCATTTTCTCCCCAAGTGCCTCTTCATACGGCCCAAAAAGGCCTCTGATGAGGTCCTACACAGTGTGTTGTACAAGAATTCACACTGGGTGTCATGGGAGCTTCTTTCGAATACAGTCAACAATCTCTGTTATGATGTAACTCCAATTAACTGTAAGCCCTTAATGTGTGGATGAGTCAAGAATGTTCCTTTTCTTTTCAAAGACAAATTATTGATTCAAAAGATGTGAGGCATGGATTATTGGGAAAACATTTAATCTTACCACAACGGGTAAGGAATTTGGATTTCAGTGTTTCTTTGTATTTTCTTACCTTTTGAACATCTTCATATTTTTTTTCCACATTATATCAAACGTCAGCCTTGCATAGTTGTGAGTTCAGCCCTGTTAGCTCCTATGCCCTAAAACAAACTCTCGTGCAACCAGGAAGGAGGGTTATCCTTTCAGATATTTGCTGAATGTATGACGTTCCTCCGTCTTCCTCCCAGGTTGGCCTTTTCAGGAAATCTGGAGTTAAATCTCGCATACAAGCTCTTCGCCATATGAACGAGGCAAGCGGCGCAGATGGTGGAGGGGTCAACTACGAGGGCCAGTCGGCCTATGACGTCGCCGACATGCTGAAGCAGTATTTCAGAGATTTGCCTGAACCGCTGCTCACAAGCAAGCTGTCTGAGACCTTCCTACAGATTTATCAATGTAAGGAAGCAAAAAAAGACGAAGGCTCATGTAGGCAGCTTTACATCTCATAATAATGTTTTTTGCTTCTGTAGATACTTATCACCTTGTGTATAATTCTGTGTAGCATAAGAATCCTACAATGTTTAATCCCTACTGTTTCACAAAGTGTTTCAATAAGATCAAGTCAACGGAGTCCTGTCCAAAAAAGATATATTATGAACATCCTGTGTCTTGCATAACACACCACTTTCAAGCCCTGCCATTGCTCATACTCTGCCGACGAAGTGGCTCCTTACAGAATATCCTTATTGGATTAACCAATTTCTGCATAAAAAGATGACATGATGCTGCATGATGGCGGATAATTGTATTAACAAGCAGCCATGACAAATGCCGCCTTCTCTTCCTCCCTGCAGACATGCCCAAGGAACTCCGTCTTCAGGCGACCCGCGCAGCCGTGCTGCTGCTGCCAGACGAGAACCGGGAGGCGCTGCGCACCCTGCTGTGCCTGCTCTGCGATGTGACGGCGAGCGTGGCAGAGAACCAGATGACGCCCACCAACCTGGCCGTGTGTCTGGCGCCGTCACTCTTCCACCTCAACACTCTCCGCCGCAAAGAGAGCTCCTCTCCCAGGTGTGCGAGTGTGAACAGTCTGGAATTGAAAAACTAACCAGTCAGTTTAAAAATCAGATTTATTATTAAGATTTATTCTCTATAGGGTTGCAATTCAGTTATTCCTCCCAATGTGCAGTATACTATTAAATGCACCAAAGGCTGTATCTGGTTCAGGCAGAAAATTGGACAAGCTACGACAATTACAAAGAGACAAAGGACAGAGAAGAAGAAAGAGGTGGGGGTGGGGAACTAGAGTACCGACAATGAAAGTGACAAGCCAAATAAAAAGTTGTGTGTTATCATGCGGTGGTCTCATTTGCCTAGAGATGCACCAGTTAATCATCCACATGTCAGAATTGGCCAGTTATCAGCTTTGATCAGTGATTGGTAGGTCTAACACATAAAAAGGAGTTTTGTACTTTTTTCTTTTTTTGAAACCAACTTATTCCAACTTTTTTCATCTATAAAACCCAAAACCCAGCATGGCGCCCTTGGATGAACTTTGTTTTATATTAATAAAAATCAGATAGAGTTTAGGTTGCATGCTTTGTTGCATGAATGAGAATAATTTGGATTTTTTTTTTCATTTTTATGCCGAGTAAGACATCTATCTACCTTCAATGAGTTATTGTTTTTCTGAAAGAAAAAAAAATAGACTGAATCTTAAAGAAACCTAAAAACATGCTGGAAAAGCCTGATGAGTGCCTCTCTACATTTACCTTGAGGTCCGCTAATGGAAAGATTGTGACTATAAATACTATTCGTGCAGCTGATCCATCTGATGCAGATCCTGTATTACATTGGTGAAAGACACTCCAGTGACCTTTCAAGGCCTCCTCCTGTCTGCTGTTTTTCAGCTAGAGTAACACACTGAGATGAAATACCTCAACAGTCTCATCTTTGACTCTTTTGATAGTTGTGTGGACGTTGGTAGGGAGCTTGTTGATTGTGATTGACATGATCTGTGTCTTTTTCTTTTTCCTTTTTATGTTACATAACATGAAGCATCCTGGATATTTCAAAAACAGGAAGAGGTCACTCCAGGGAAACAAAAGAGTAGGATGTTGTAGATGGAGGGAAGAGATGGAAGGAAATAGAAAAGGTTACATCTTAACCTACTTAGACAGACATTGTTCCACATATAGGAATTCGGCTCTGTACCATTTGACCCTTTGTTTCCACTCTGTCGTGATGAATAAATCTTCTTTCTTTCTCTTTTGGCTTGTGACAGGGTGATGAACCGGAAGCAGATGCTGGGAAAACCTGACCAGAGGGACCTGAATGAGAACCTCGCTGCCACGCATGGACTGGCACACATGATCCAGGAGTGCAGGAAGCTTTTCAGGGTCAGTTCTCAAACGCAGTAGGACATAAACTTGTTCTTTATGGTAGATTGAAGCATAAAGTTGTTTTGATTTCAGTTCCACCTCACTCTGCCCGTCACTTTCCAGAGAACAATGAAATATTTTTCTCTAAGTCTCAAGTCTTTCTTAACTTTATTAGCATTCACATACTTAAAGTGCGCCTAATTAGTCAACCTAAATTACTGGTTTGCATGGCTTGATTTTTAACATGAAAATATTTGACATTTTATTGATTGTTTTTTCTTTTAGCTAACTGTAGCTGCTATTATGGTATTATGATGAATTTATTAATGATACAAAATTTTTTTTTATTTTAAATAACATACAGTATATACAGTATATATATATATATATATATATATACAGTATATATATATATATATGTATATATATATATATATATATATATATATATATAATTTGTTTTATTTATTTTTTTTGCTGTTAGCTAAACAACTATCGGAAAAAAAAGTGTTTTTAGTTTTTAGAAAGCAAATCCAAGTCAAATCCTGAGTCTTTAGGCTGCAAGTCTACGTCATATCTAAAGTCTTTGTTTTTACGGCTTAAATGCGACTTGACCCTGCGTTGCTGATTGAGTCATTGTCACATGCTTTTTGTCCATGCATTTGTCATGTAAACACACTGCCTCTTATATAACTCATCTTTGCCATTCTTATGGATGTTATGCAAGCAGCACTGTGACAAATGTCCCGACTGACTCCATCTTGAACAATTTACTTTGTCTTCAGTTTATCCTTACACAATTATTTGTACAGCACATACCAGTGAGTACTGTGTGTTCCCTCTACAAGGTGTACTAAATAATCAGCAAACCCTATCGGAGCAACTTTTTTTTTTATGGAACATGCTCTGTCTTGCAGCTTCATCTCAGACATGTAAAAGCTAAAGGGACACACATTTGACTTATTTTTGTCATTTAAACCTTTATTAGATTGTGGACAAACTTCCTGCCCTCCTGTTGTGCTCTTATCCAGTGAGTAAACCCAATAAAGCCCTTAAATGATATTTGATTAGATTTGCATTTCCTCAGGAGGAAGCAGGGGTGAAATTAACATATATTTATCTTGATCTGAGCTAGTCTTTCAGAGGACCTTTGACATATACATTGTCAGGATTCAATTTAAGGAGGAAAGAGATAAACAACAAGAAAGGAGCCGCATAAGCCTAGAAATATAAATGAATCAAATCCTGCATCCAAGGAGACACGGATGTGTCCAAGGAGAACGTAATAGTTTCTGATAAACCAGGGAGATAGTTGTGATAAGGGAGACCTTAGAGAGTTTTAGCTGATCACTTTTTTCAAATCTGTAAAACCAATTAAAACTGCTGTAGTAAAACTTTTTCAGCCTCTCAAAACAAAATTGGTGAAGCAGCATTTATTACTACCTCACGGTTTGCAATGGCCTGACCTTCCATCTGCTGGATTCTTCCTTCCAGATCCCCGAAGAGATGAACCGCTGCAGAAACTCATACCTGGAGCAGGCTCTGCTGCCGCAGCGCTTCGAGGAGCTGGCTGGTGAAGAGGCCGGGCAGGGGGGCTACAGAGCCTGTCTCCAGGACAGCCTGGACCTGCTTCTGAAGGAGGCAAAAGACAAGTTCAAAGGTTACGACAACTGCTCCACGCCTGAGCATGCAGAGCTGGCCTGCAGGAAGGTAAGTCCACCTCAAGTAAACACCCAGCTGGTGAAATTCATTTTAAAAAAAGGAAATATGGGTTAGTCTGTCTGTGGTATGTAAACAAGCTGCCATCTCCGTTTCCTATCATCTTCATGTTCAACTTGCATTTTTAAATAGTGAGTGGAAAAACAGAAATTAGGGTTTCCTGTCTAGAAAGGCATCCGTGTGAAAACGGCTGCGCTCTTGGCTTCTCGCTCCCATCCCTTCTGCTCTGGACTCTCTCCCAGAATGACATCAGCTTCATCTCGCAACACACACAAACACAACTTCTCTATTCTCCCAGGCCTACATTTCCTGTGCTGAACGTGCTTGAAGACTTGGACAGAGTTATCTTTTCTCCTGTGTGAAAGTCACAGCGGCTATGTTTTACTGTCAGATGGGAGAACAAAGCAGCTGATGGACCATAATGAGATCATTTTCAAATACAGCTGTAAAATTTAAGTTGGATTTTTACTCTGAATCACAAATTTGAATTTATTTTGAAGAGACTTTTTGTGATTGACCAACTCAAAGTAGCACAAAATGGAGAAGTGAAAGGGAAATGATCCAGGATTTTCAAAATTTGGTGTCCATTTATACGTATTCCTTTTCTCTCTCAATATATCCAAACACCTTTTGGATTTTTAATTTTAAAAGAAAATGGAGACCATGTATCATCCCCATTACCACATAAAAAACACCTAAAGTACAAAACAACATATTTAGTAGATTGTAGCTATAACAGGACAATAATTTTTAACTGATTAATATGTTCAAGTTTATCTCAGAGGACACAAAATGTCCCATAGAATGTTTGTGTAATGTTATCTGTCGTTTCTGTTCTGTCCTGCAGGTTCACGATGGATTTCCACTGAGGCTCTGGAAAGTCACTGTAGAGATTCCAGCGAGTCCCGATGAAGTTCTGACCCGAGTGCTGCGAGAGCAGGGTCACTGGGACGAGGATCTACTGGAAAGCAGAGTAGTGGAGACGCTGGATGAGCAGACAGAGATCTACCAATATGTTCGGAACGTCATGGCACCGCATCCCACCAGAGACCACCTGGTGCTAAGGTAGACTTGTTTTCTTATCACCTCATGCTTTGTTTTTTTTTTTTTCAAAAAAAAATTTCGCTTTAGTTCAAAGTTTCACATTAATGCAAAAATATTTTGATTATTACTATCAGAACATGGATCACGGACCTACCAAAAGGTGCGTGTGCACTTGTATCTACGTCTGTGGACCACGAAGGGGTGCCAGTGGTGGGTGTCCGCGCCAATGTGCTCACTTCACGTTACTACATAGAGCCCTGTGGAACCAACAAATCCAGACTCACGCACATTTCCAGAACTGACCTCAGGTTAGTGGCTTACACTGAACCCAGGATGATCATATCTGGAGATGCACCAATCAGTATGAGATCAGAATCAGCTCAATCAAACACTGGGAAAAAAATTCCCAAATCATTAAATGCATCAAAATTAAAGTCTCCTTCTGTTTTTAGTAAAAAATAAATTAATTAATTACCAACATGTACTTTGAAGTGCTTCCTGAATTCAGTAAAAATTAGATAAGTTTTGGGGATGTGAACTTTGGTGCATGAATGGGTATAATCTTAAAATCCTTTACTGTTTTACCCATTTAAAACTAAACTCCAATCAAAGGTCATGAACAATAGTGTTCGCGTTTTATTTGTCATAATCTATTGAAAAAAAACGCTGAATCTTAGAAATGGAATCAGCAGGTCAGACCATTAATGAAACCCAAAAATAGAAACCTGATCGTTGCACCTCTGATTAAAGCAAGCTTGTCACTAAATACGCCAACATTTTCATAGAGCTGCGTCATCATAACACTAAATCTCTTTCTTCTTTTGTAGGGGTCGTTTTCCAGAGTGGTACAATAAACTCCACGGACAGCTGTGTGCTGCTGAGGTGGCGCGAATAAGAGACTCCTTCACCGTTTCCATGGATAAATAAATAGGCAGCGTGCAATTCAGACCACAACAAATTCTTGGTCTGCAACTTTGGATGGGGTCAAGTCGTCGTCATATTCACAGTAAAAAAGACAAAGTATGGAGCCCCGATTCAAGGACTCATTTTCCCCAGAGTCAAAACAGACTGACTAAACTGGTCTTGTTGGGACTGCTGTGAGGACTCACACACAGCCATGTCTCATCCTGGAGACATTTTGTTGTTGATTCGGAATGTGTGGTTTTGACTTTATCTTAAGGGATGATACGGCTTCTGAGAAGCGAAGAAGACTCAAGGTATGGGTGAGCTTGTGTGTGCGGGTGTGTGCAAAGCAACAAATGCTAAGTGCATATTTGTCGTGTTGGTTTACAGTCAGAGGAAAGCATGTACATATAAAATATTCTAGTTAGAAAAAGTTGATGTGGCCGTCCGCCTCAAGTTGCCTCTGACCAACTTTTCTGTTACAGCGAAGCACAGGAGGACCTGTAGATGTTATTAAGAGCTGATGAATGAATGTGTGGGTGAGGACAGATGCAAATCCACAGACAGAGTGGAAATAAAAGAGGATATGGTGAGATGACAGGTGGGCGACTGCACGCAGGGTTTTAGTGCTTGCCGGTAGAGAAGGAGGAGGACCGGTGGCTGGCTCACCAGAATGAAAGCACCGATCAGTCGGGATCTCATCTACTGACAGATAAAAGTCGCTGCAATCCCCTCCAGAAGGATTTGAGTGAGTCATGGGTTGTATGTGGAAGCTGATCTTTGCGAAGATTCACAAGACGGGTTTAGTCTCCGTGCTAGTGCCAAAAGTTAGTTCGTTAGTGATTGTAAAGAGAAGAGAAGAGCAGAAAGAGAAAAAAAGAGAGAAAAAAAACGGATTTAATGGACCAAATAAAGAAAAAGCTAAAGCTCATCCTAGAAGGCATCAATGTTTGCTTTATTCTCAAAAACAGCACAGTTCACATTCTTTTTTTATTTGCAATTCTATCCTATTAGGAATATATTGAAAACTATACATGTTCCATTTTCATTGTGCACAAGTGAACAGAAGACACAACTCACTGCAACTGAAACCTCCAGCTACACGAAAGATGAGAGAGATAGAAAAAATGTCCTTTTATAAAGGTGGGGATTTTACAGGTTTTACTGTAAAGAAGAGGGGAGACTGAATGTGTTTTTTCACAAGAAGGATAAAAATCTATTTGCGTAAGCGTCTTTCTCTCTATTGTCTCGCTGTGTTTAAAAAGTAATTATAGAGATTTGTGCCCACGTAACTTCTTCTAGCACCGACGCTCTTCGATAGGAGACTGTCCAAGCTGTTTGTGCTCAGTGTGTAATTAATTCACTAAGTCCTTTGTTTATATCCTACTAGTTTGTACCTGTAACAGTGTCTCTGCCAAATAACGCATGACAATGACAGTTAATTTAAAGCAAATATATTTATACCTCAAATATGTGTGTTTTTGTATCATTTTATGTTATTTTATTGTACATGGTAAGCTTTGTGCTACAGAAATGTGTTTTATCTTTTTTATTATTAATATTATTTCTGTACAGGTTAATTAAAGTGCACTATTAAATGTATTAAAATAATGCCTTTGTTTGCTGTTCTCTTTTGTAAATTGTAAAGTTTTTTTTTTTTCGTTGGCTTGTTTTTTACCTTCCAAAATTCTGCAGGCAGTTATTTAAACCACAGCTTGTTCCAACTGCAGCTTTTCCCTCTCGCTGACCCTTTACACCGTAAATCTCAAATGACTTGACTCCATTCCACACCAGTAAATCTGTGATAGGACTAGAGAGGCCAGGAGGATAGTGATCCCACTACTAATTATTATTCTTACATAAGTTTCTGTTATCAGAACACTGTGGGGTCTGCTGTACTGTAGCGGGGAAGCTTAATAAGAGGCCAGGCAGTCATGTGGCAAAAGCAAGAGGGGCTCTAACCGTGCGAGGACGGACCTTTTTGCCAATTTTGAGCTGTTTGACTTAACCACTTGGGAAAGTGTTACAATATATCAGGAAATTTGATCTTACCCAGACATTGTAGACCTTACGCTCCTTAAACCTGGAAATGCTTATTCAACATACCTTACACTAAAGGGGAATTTACCCATTTCGAAAACTGTCCGTTCCTTGCTCTCAACAGGAGAAAGCTGGAGTTACACCTACTATCTTCCGATCGCAATATGACTACTGTACTCTCCAAGTCGCCCACATCATAACTGCGATGTGACAGCTAAATGTTTACAGCACACTAGAAAAGCATCAGTTCTACACTGCTGATAATTCTGACTGCTATGCTGCCAAACAAAACACAGTTCAAAAAAACATTGTTGCTCCAAAGTCTGTGGGATTTTCTGTGATTGATTATTATGCGGCAACCATTTACTCAGAAAATTACCCTAGTCAGTGCTGTGTAATTTTCAATATTATTGTGAGTAAGCATCTTGCATAAGTAATCGCAACTCACAGCCGCCATAATAACATTCATCAGGCTTGATTTTATTCCTTTTTTGAATAACGTAAACATCTCCAGAGAGAACTGTTCTCCCCCTGACTGGCATGTTTTTCTTTTGGGGCTGTGTACGTGTTTTTCCCCTGAGCGGCCCAAACACCTCACAGAGATTGCACAGCTCCAGATAAGCAGGAGTCAGCGCCAGGGCTGCATTCCCGCACTGCTGTTTGAGAATCTGTCACAGAAGGTTTCCCACATTGATAAATGCATATGAATGTGTACATTCTTCAGCCAGTGCTCTCTCTTTTTTAAAGAGAACAAATCTGACTCTTAACTGGACCATTACATGTATCCTCCATTAGTCATTTGTTGTAATGACTAATAAGTTGAACACCATTTTCAGATCCAACATCAGCTGGCAGCTGTAATAAAGCACCACTACCCCAAGCCCCATTACAAATTTGTTTCATTTTTTTTCTCTTTCATCATACTTGAAATGCTATAGCTCATTAAACCAAATTTAACATCAGGCAGAATTAACTAAAGTAGATGTACAACAAAGGCCCATGATTTTATTTATTAAGGGAATAAAGCAATCCATACCAACCTGGCTCACTAATCTGACTGACTCCTAAACCAGTAACTGATTGTGCTGTGCTTGGCAGCAACAACTGCCTTTATGCATTTACAACAACTGGAAAAGTTGTTATTTAAAATCGCTGAGGATACATTTTAGACCACTTTCCTTTGCAGAACTGTTTTGGAGGCTTTTCAAACTTGCTTGAGGACATGCTATGCTACTACTTTTTCCACATTGAACCAGGTTGATTTGGATACATTTTTAGATCTTTTGAAACAGTTTCTTTGTATTTATTATGGTTACCTTTGTCTGATATTGGATTTGATGATCTAAAGCATGACAGTGTGACAAAAAGTAAAAGAGAAGCAAGCAATCTCCAAGAGCACAGCTGCATTTTCATGGCACTGTAAATCTAAAAAAAGATGGCAAATACAGAAGGAAAAACTATAAAATATCCAGTGTGGCGTAAGACATTGTGATGGATGACCTGTAGTACTGTTGTGGTAACAGGAACGGTATGCCATTGTGATAAGACTATATTTTAAGAGTCAACACAGGAAAGTTTAGTCTCGGTGTTTGCTCGTATTATTCCTTGTCATGGCTCGATGTTTCAGACATTTCCAACGGCTGCCTAAAAAGTGTCTGCTCTCAAGAAAATGGATGTGACTGTCTCTTCTCTGCAAGATAAAACTTTTATCTAAGTCTGTCAAAAGAGCAATAATCCCATCTTCATAATTCTCACAAAAAATGAACGGTTCACTGTTTGGCTTATATAAAATGGAGCATGTTCAACTTCATAACTTAGATTTTATGGGAGAAGAAAATTATTATACCAGAAATAAAAGAGCATTATTTGAAAAAAAAAAAAAAGAAGAATAAAAAGCCAACCACAAGCAAAAACATTTTGAATGAGTAGAGTTGGGATGGACGGAAACACCGCGGGATATTTTGATCACCGAGATAATTATCTCAGAATCACAGCTTCCTTTTCCTTGACCAAAGCATTGTTTTGCCTGAACAGTTTAAAAAAAACATAGAAGTGAAGGAAATATTAATCTTCTGTGTTGAGTTGCTACGGGCAAATCACAATCTACATTTGTTTTGTTAGCTCCATGCTGCCCTCTCGTGGTTGTACCATGTAAATTCGGTCTGGGTGCTGCACATTTAGCTCACTTTACACTGTTTCAAAGTGTAAAATGCATTGGAATTAGTACATCATAAGTACTCATCATTACTACTCATAAACCTTTAAACATTTTCATACTAAAGTGTGTTGCAACCACAAATATACTTTTTTTTGTGATTTTATGTACACCATCTTCATTCATTGGTTAAAAAAAAGCAAGAAAAACGCTCAAGCTCCCAAATGTGATCCACAGTTTCTGTGAACATCAGTTTTCACATCTAACTACGTATCATTAATTGTAATTAGATCTGGACTTCAATTGGACCATTGTAAAACAAATATGCTTTGACCTGAACCATTTCATTGCAGGTCCGATTGTGTGTTTAGTGCCATTGGTTTCTAACAGTATTAACTAACTTGTGTTTAGATCAATCCATCTTCCTATCAATTCTAACTAACTTCTCTGTCCCTACTGGGAAAAAAAACAATCACACAGCATGTTGCTGCCACCATCACAACCCATCCTAAAAGTAGTGTTTTCAAATAGAACTGTGCTGATTTTTGATTTTTTTTTTTGTCATAGCCTACTTATTGTTTTGAAAGTTCAGCTTTGATCTCACCTGAACAGAGGAGTGTGTGAGTGTGTGTTTGTTAGAATGCCTCGTCTTGGTATTTTCTCTGTAAAAAGTTAAACGGACAACAGATATCAGCTTGAACCTTTCAGTATTTCAACAGTTGATTGTTTTAGCTGAAATAACATGAAAACAAAGAGCTTAAAGAACTAAAATATGAAAGTTCATGCTTTGCTGTAAATACTTACATCTGCCATTTCCATCTTGCAGCATGTAGCAGTGGTTTTGTTCCTAGGAATGGTTTATTCACATATAGATTCACTTGTATTTAAGGAATATTTTATTCTTTATTCATTATGCTGCTGGTTTTTGGTTTGGTTTGACGCAGAAGGATTACCGTAATTTCCGTGAAGGCAGCATCTATTACACGTTTACTGCAGAGCAACAGCAAACCACTAGAGGGCAGTGTCCCTCCATAATATTTGTGATCCAGACGTCCTGCATTATGTGCTTCTTTAAATCATACCGCAAAAAATTTGTAAGCATCAGATGTTCAGTGTTAATTGTATTTTTATGGACCCCAAAACCAAAGTGGAAGTGAGAGCCGAAATGTATCACTCTATCACTCTTATAAAATCAGCTCTCACCCTTTTAAAGAGTTATGTAACACATTTATATCTTTTTTTTTCTTCTCCAAGTTTATCACATTGAATTATCAATGTTTTTAAGAAACATTAATAACAAGTACTCGGTTTTTTTACTAAGCAAAAACTGTTTCAATAAATTTAATTCCACTACTGTTTTTTTAATATAGCATCTTTTTTGAATATAACAAAGAAATTGACCTGAAAAAATTATTCCAATCAGATTTCCTGCACATTTACTTCAGTCTCAGCTTTATTAGCATGTGAAAAAGAAGGATGTTCTAGAAACTTAATAATTTGGGACCAAAAGCACATTAAATATGTCAGAGAAAATGAAGCTGAAAACAAATGCACAACCAAATTTTAAGAGTTGTTTTTGTTATATTATTTTTCTCTTCATGTTGCAGCGGTACCTCACACAAAAAGTTATACCCCAAAATATGAGGATGGTCAAGGAGAACACTGTTGTGCAGCATCGCAACATGATGGAAGAGAAGTTGCCTTTCTTTCTTTTATCCAACTGGTAACCTGACACTTTCAAACTGTTTGTTCACCAATTACTCAACATTACACTGATGTATTATCTCAGAGTTGCCTAATACATTCCCCTGTTAATTCCTTGCAAATTGTTGTAAGAAATTCATCCCAAAACCACAAGCTGAGATTATATTAGAAGCTCTTAACTACCACGGAGTCAGAACTGTGCTCAGTAATATATAATTATTACTGAGCAAAAAAAGATCAAATAAACGTTTCAGTACTTCTAAATTACTGAAAGTATATTCAAAAGTCTCTTAATTTAGAATCAGTGACAATGTTTAAAAAGAGAGATAACTTCAGGTAGAAAGGGTTTTTTGTGATGTAAAAAAACTAAATCCATGGTTAATCATTTAGAAACTTTTAAAATCTTTTGTCACATATAATCTCACCTTACGTTCATCACAAATTTGTATCTGATAATTAAACAAATCTGTTAAGGGAAAAATCTAATAAATAAATAAATAGGTACAATAGCATATATTTGCATGCACACTCTTTAAGTAATACTGGAGCACCTTGTGATTTATTTACTTCTTCAATTTAAGTGAATCTGATAACCTGGAAATAAAATTCTGCTGTTCTAGTTGGATTTTCTCCTTTCTTCCACATTTGCATCGTTTAGATAAAGCTGTGGTTTAAGAAGAGCTAAAATGAGCCAAATGTACACAGTTACCAGTCAGAAGAAGGGTAGCCAGAGTCCTGATCTATTGAAAATCCGCAGAGCTAAACGGGCAAAAGATATGGAGAAAATTTGCAAGGTAACGTTGGCAAATAACAATTTTAGAGGCAGGTTATAAATAAACCTCTGCCGAAGAAGACTGAATGCTGAATTTGAATCAACAGCTGTTTCAACAAAGTAATAGTTTAAGTGAGCAATGTTATGCAACCATGTCTTTTTTCCCACATTTTAATTCTATTTTTATGTCTAACAGATGTACATGTTTTTCTTAAATTTGTAAAATGTTATGAAATTCAGGGATGTGGACGTTCTTGAGAGCTTCTGCAGGTTAATTTGAAGGATTTTGTGGACGATTTGTCAAAAGAAAGGATGGAGGATGAGGTACTTTACGCAACGGGAAATTTACATATATTTCAGAATAAATAAATAAATTAGGAGGGTGTTACAAAATCATATTACAAAACGACTTATAGATGGGTTTTCAAGAAAAAACGTCAGTATTTCAACAATGGTGCGTTGAAAAAAAGTGATATTTCATGTTTACATAACAATCGAAGTATATTTAAGAAATGTTGAGGTTCGAAAAGGGATATAATACCTGGCACACTCACTTTATCAACTTCATTACGTCTTTTCCGCGGTTATGAAACTTTCCTGCGCAGGTTTTGTAACACAGCCCGTCCTGACCAATCACGGAGCGAGACTGCTGTTCACGTGACTGCCCTTTTTTTATGTAACAAACGGGGCATCAATGAGGAAAGCCCGTTCATTACATTTTGCCACGGACCGCGGCAGCTATCGAAATGTATAAACACGGTGACAGAAGAAAACCTACGTTCACATAGCATTTCACAAAACATTTCAATGCTGTCATGGCACTAAAAGCGCAGGTGGCGGATGAGAAAAGCGCTTTCTTCATCGGCGCTGAGGAGGAGGAGGAGGGCCACCATGAACTTATACTACAGAAAGGCAACGCTTTGGCTTCTGAGGACTGCCTCAAGGAGGCCATCGACTGGTTTTCAGCGGCATGGCGCTACGGATCGGTGCGTCCTGAGCAGCTAAGCACTTTTGTGGACTGTATCCTCCGCAACTTCAAGAAGAAATCCCCCGGGCCGCAGTCCTCAGCGGGCCGGAGCCCGGACGCAGCGGAGGAATCCGGGGACTTGGCGGTGTTCAGCTGCCCCAACTGTCATGGCTTTTTAGGCGAACCTGTGACCGTAGCTTGTGGACATTCATATTGTAAAAGGTGCTTACAGCGGTGCCTCGTATCCAAGTGTAGGCTGTGCGACGAGCCTGTCGGGGGCGAGGAGAGAGCCAACGTAGCTCTGTGCGGACTTCTAGAAAAATGGTTCCCCGACGAGCTGAAAAAGTTAAAAACGTTGCAAGAAGTGGAAGTGTCCTGCAATAGAAAACGCTACAACGAAGTTGTGTCGCTAGCGAGCGATATTCTCCGCTCAGGTGAGTCTTTTATCAGAAATCAGAAAAAAGGTGTGTCTGGGCATAAATATGATGCGTCTCAACGTTAAAAACAACTTTTATACACAAGTGCATTTAGCACCATAATGCAGTGTGTTGTTAAGGTAGTCGCAGGGGGGTAAACTGTGTGAGGTCTACTGACCAACGTTTTGAAAATACTTTGAGCTGACTCCGTGTGTTTTGCTGCTGCCTCAAGTCTGCATGGCATTGCTTACGAAATTGTTTCACACTGCGCATGCGCGTCAGGAGTAGGTTGCGTAAGGCAGGTCGTGACACTTCAATGGGTTCGGTTTTGTAACTTCTGAAAAGGGGGAAGGGCATTTGTATTTTGTAATTGTCCTGACCGTGACGAGCTGCGTATTCATGAATGGTTTATGAAAGGGATGAATGTAACAATTCTGGACCCGGATACCCGGTAGAAATATGGAGATTGATACGGAGGCAGAAAATAACCTTTTGTACAACATTGTGCTGTTCGAGCAAAATAAAGGAAACTACGTAGGTCACTAGTCACATTTCTTTTACAAACATCTGATGAGTGAAGGAAAAATAAAACCTAAATAAAAACAAAAAAATTGAAGTCTGCCTTGAACAATAAAGGTTATTGTTGTTAAAACAACAATAACCTAACATCCATTATTGTTATTCTGAACAATAATGGATGTTCAGAATTAAATGGTTGGCATCTTACTTGAAAATATCATTTTGGGTATTTAAAGTACAATACATATTTCAATATATGATCAGATTATTCATAGTAGTTATATAAAATTAAGTTGCAGTAAATGTTAAGTAATCATTTAAGTGCTATGTTTTCAAGTTGTCAATGTCCCCGATGTCTCACAAAAGTGTTTCAGTAGGTGAAGAAGTGAAAACATGATTATGAGACAACAACTAAGTTGTCATTGCTAAAAGAGCAGATATATTCTAGAAGAAACTTCTTCAGAAAACTCTGTTGGTATTAAAATTATAAATCAGTTTTTTTCCTCTGTTAGCTTGACAGACTTTATCATTGTTGTCAAGGTCCTTTTTTGCTGTGAACCCTAATCAGAAAAACATTATTACTAACTATTTGCTTATTTGTTATAAGTTGTCACTGCAACATAGTGCATATTACACTGTTCATTATTATATTAGGCATTTAAGGTGTGTGTGTGTTTTACATTGGTTCTCAATTATAAGATAAGTAAAATAACGCCTGCAGAGTGATGAGATGACTTTGAGTTCAGTTTTATTGAAAGACATACATTGTATAACAGTATCTTTATGGTTTTGTTAATGGCCAACTGTAAATTCAGAGAAAATGTGACACCTTGTATTCCTGTAAGAATTCATGAAACTACCCACAGTGAAAGATGATATCTGTTGATAAGCATGGAGACTCCTGCTCACTTGCATGTTATTTATTAAAAAGAGGGACTTGGCAAATAGACACACAAGCATAAGGCCTCACAACATCGCCCTTGTGAGTGAGATTTTAAATCTCTCTGCTTATTGTTAACAGGAAACAAACTGTGAAGGTGCAGAGTCTTTAGGTCTGAATCTGTGTTGTACTTTGAGTTGTATAACCTATAGTACTGCAGAAGAAAACCTAAAGAGCAGAATGGAATCTTCCAGATACTGTTGACTTCTTGACCTTATGATGACTAACTAGTAGACCTTCTCTCATCAGCATCTGGGTAACATGGGCAAAAAGACTTTGAGTCTCAGGTTTGTAAAGTCAAGTAACTAATTTCAGTCTCCACAGTAGTTTGATTTGAATACTTTGATAGCTTAATGAAAGTGTCTTACAATATGATTCTACATGTAGAGAGGCTCCGCCCTGCTCTGCTTTAGCAACTCACATCCACTGATCTATTGCTGGTCTATCAGGGGTTATGCAATCTGTTTTTCTTTCTTTGGGTTTGCAGATAATTCATTAGCTGGTGTCAGATTTGGGGTTTTTGGTTATCGAATGTACGACTAGTCAAATCCTTAAAACCATACTCTCAGTTTACCATGTGAAATGCAAACTTTATACAGAATTTTCTGTTGTTATTATGAATTTATGGGGAAATCCATCATTACTTAGCATTGGCTGGTAAATATTCTCACAGTACAAAGTGCTTGTGAGAGGAAAAAAAAAGATTTTTCAGTGTATGACCCACCAATCACTCATCAGTGCTGATCAAGGGAAAATAGACCAGTTCCAATCTCCGACTGACTGACCAGTGCATCAGTAGTGTATCTTGATTTCGGTAACCAGCCAACTCCTGGTAATGGTATGCTTCTCTCAAATGGATAAAATAACTATGTATTTGACATAGGCAAAAATTTTTTGTGTTGCAGATCCTAGCGTGACCTTGGCTCGTCTCTCTCGAGCAGAAGCGTACATGGCTCTCAAACAGTACCGACTGGCTTTGGAGGACGCAGAGTTCTGTTCCAGGTCCAGCTATTCTGCTGAAGTATGTCGTTCACTGAAGACTGAAACAAAAAATATCAATAACAAACTAATTACTCATACGTTACTGTTTAAAACCAAAATGTAAAGTGGTCATTTATTCCTCAACTTGTGAGAAATAAATGACCATAAAAGGACAGCTGCCATTTGTGTTTCTTTTTTCTCTTATTTTGTGTGATTACAGCCTGAACTCAGCACCAGACACAGACTGAAGTGCTTTTATTTGTCCTAAAAAAAACATTTCAAGCTAAATTAAGTAAATCAGTATTTAGGCCTGTTACCTGTAAAGCCACAGTCTGCCAGTTCCACATGAGTCCTCATGACTCCTATTAGCTTTGAATTCAAAGCTTATCTGCATTTTGCAAATAAGTTTAAAAGATGAAGTCTTCCTTTTGTTTGTTTCTACAATATAAAATGGGTGAAATGTTGTTGAAGGTTCATAACTAGGTGGGTAAATGTAATAAAGCGTGGTCTGAATTTTCTGATTTACTTTAAAATGATTTTCTTGTTTTTTTTACAGAGTGTAATCTTTAAACACTTGTGCTACTTGTTTCACTGTAAATATGTTATAAAAGAGGTTCATGGCCAATAAAGGTCTTTCCAAATTAAAGATTAAGATTAAGGTCAAAACTATAAATAACTATTACGCCACTGGCAGGAGACCACAGGTTGGTTTCATTTATAGGTTACAGCATTTATCTGCCATGTGATATGTATGGATTTTGTGTGTGTGTTTATAATAAGTTTTAACAATTTACTGGGTGGAAAGTAATTTTTCTGTGGCGACTTCTTGTAGGCTCAGTTCAGGAAAGCTATGGTGCTGCATGAAATGGGTCAGGTAGACGAGTCTCTCCAAGTCTTCCTCCACTGCTTGACAATCGACGAGGACTTCCCAGGTGCTAAAAGAAAAGTGGAAAAGGTAAGAGATTTTGCTGATTGCTTTGTTCCAGTTTTCAGGCTGGGGATTTTAAATCAGGTTGGGGTCGTAATGTTTTACTGGTAAGTTAAAGGAGTCCGCCTCTCCTGTGCCAGGCAGCCTTGGCCTTCGTTTAATTTTTACTTCATTACTTTACAGAGTTAGGGTTACATGAATCTTTTGTTGCGACGTCTAGAAAGATTTGAGCATTGTGGTTGTTATGCAAGGGTGACTTTGTGGATCAATTTTGAGATTTTCTGTTTAGGAATGATTACATAAAAAACATTTAAACCGAATATAAAAAAGGGCATGTTGGTATTTCAAAGTGCTTAGAATGAAAGGACACCTTTCATAAAACACAACCAGCAGCGTTTTGCTGAAGTTTCTGAGCATGTCATGATTACTGAGGCGGGTCACTAGACCACTATGGCTAATACTGTTAGAGCATTTCTTGCTTGTTTTTGTTGCTGTAAATGCTTTTGAACATATGTTCATAAGCGAGGAGCTTGTAAAAGAAATTATAAAAGTGTAATAATATATCATCTGGATTGCTAATGAAAATAGCTTATTGCTCTTCAAAACTACAACATATAAATGACTATTTCAATTCATTTGGATGATGTCATAAATTTGAAAATATAATCCAGGATTAAAAAACCTAAACTACATTCTATTTAGGTCATGAATAGAGATGTTCAGATATGTGTTTCCATGAAATGACACTGCTGATTAACTTTTAAAAAAATGTATGAATTCATTTTCTATTGATTTTTTTAAACATGTTTATAGTTATATCTGATAGGTGCAGTTTCTTTATTCATTTTAGAGAGAAAATAAATAAAGACTAAGAAAAGGAACTTGATCACACGTCTATTCGAAAGTTGCCTATGGATCTGTATATCAGTTCAGTTGCCATTGACCTTTCTAGTCAATAGCTAGTACAACTCAACTTTAAAATCGAAGGGGGAAAAAAAGTTTGGATTCAGCTTCACATTTCTTAGATGAGTTGGGATGTCAAAAACTTTGACTTGAGTTGTAAATATTTAAAATTGGCTTCAGCCTCTGTGGTTAGTCATGGAATTTCATAAGTTGTTAGTGGGTCTGGTCTTGTGACTCTGTCTATAATGACATTAGTAGCACTTAATGACAGGGATACAGACAGCATTGAAGTTATACAAGTGGAACACATTTGACTCATGCGTTTGCAGAAAAACACAATTATTCCCTGGCTAAGTTGTGCTGAGGAATCAGAGTCCGTGTGTATATTTTTCAGTCCACACTATGAACTGAAACTACCTGGCAAAAGTTCAGAAACTTGTTTGAGAAGTGGGGCAAAGGAAAACCATTTTAAATGAAATTAAAACTAGAAATTAGTATCTGCAGTAGAGGACATTGGACTTGTGGGAGACGTTGACCGAAATCCAACTATTCCCAAGTTCAGTTTCTCATGCAAGAGTTATGTAATCACCTGAGAATAGTTAGTTTTCACTCACACAAGGGTTAATGAGACTGTTGTAAATTTGTCTATTTTTAGATGCAGAGAGATTTTATTTTTTTTTACAGGTGTGTTACAAAGGTAAAATCTACCTCACTATAGCACAAATACAAAATATGGAAGAAAACATCGCTGGCATAAATGTTAATTGTAGATAACCTCACAACCAGAAAAAACCAGTCAGGAAATCTCACTGGTTTTCGAACCGGGAACTAGAGCATAAGCAGCGACAGACAGATTATTCAGGTTTATTGTCATCCTATCAAATTCATTTGTGATGTTCTTGAGTTGTTGCTCTCTGCAGCTGTGTTTTGTTTTTTTTTAGAGATCATCAATTAAACAAACCACAGAAGTTAAACAGCTCATCTTTTTGACTACTTATGCTCATCAGCTCTACAGTGCATTTCTTCATATTTTCTTTATGTTACACCAAAGTATTTATGTTACAATTTCTTCTCACTATCAGCAAAGGCAGCCCAAGAGCCATCATCTGTGCTTGTCTCATAAGCCAGACCCTGGAAACATTGCCTTCAGAGAAACGTTTTGTTAGATCAGGACTCTTTCACTGATTGTTCATTTCTTTACCGGGGCGACTTGTAATTATATTTGTGTGCCAATGTTCTTGGTAATTGCCGTCTTTGACTATCTTTGAATTCTGTTGATGAGTTGAATCTTTCTGCAGATCTTGTGTGACCTCCTCTCCCCGGCTGAGGAGAAAGTTACGGTGGGCCTGAGAGAAACGACACAGAACACGTTGCCCCACCTGCGCAGTAAACATCTTGTGACAGAAGCTCAGACTCAGAGCCCCAGTCAGAGGCAGAAGCAGCAACACCAGGTCCGTGCCGCCTCTGCCCACCAAGTGGACGGCCAGGAGGTACCCACATGTTGAATGATGATGCTGCGTCACTTAAATGTTCTGTTATTGTGTCAATGCTGCATCGGTTTTCCTTTGAAGTTAAAAGAATCAATCTCACATCTTACTTTGTGTCACCTACCAGAAGCGATGCGAAAGCCTGGAGCGGCCCGGCCTGAGCCGAGCCCAGTCGCTTCGAATGCACGGCTCTAGCAGCAGTGAAGAGGGGCTGAAGAGGGTGAGCTCAGCTCCTCAGCTGGGCGACCAGGACAAGGGAAGTCTGCTGAAGAGGAAGCTGTCTGTGTCAGACATCGAATCATGTGTGGTGGACAGTGGGAGTAGCAAATACAAGAAACAAGGTTGGTTTTCAAATCATTTGTGTGATCAAAACCGTAGTTAGTGAGGTAAATGTAAAATGCTATGGGTGGAGGAACACTAGCAATACACATGGAAGTGGCATTATCATGCACTAGGCGTTTTCTCTTGAAGTGACAGGGAAGCTGGGGGGAAAATGGATGGTGCTGAATTCTTTGCAATCAGGGAAAACGTTTTTTTAGTAGCAGCAAAAAACTTGATATTGGGCTAGAAGCTCACGTTTTAGTAGAACATAAACCCAGAGCTACAATAAACTGGTTTAGATAAAAGCATGTGCATGGGTTAGAATGACCTAATAAAAGAGCAGAGTTGGTTAAAAATTAAAAGTTGTGGCAAGACTTGGCGAGTAACGTCGGGACATTCAGAGCTTGAGCTTTTTCAAAGAAGAATGCACAGTTGTTCACCACACTGTCAAGGGTTTTATTTTTTTGAATAAAAATGTTTTGATAATATTTATTTTACTTCACAATTATTCATTATTTTGAGTTGATCCATCACTTAAAATACTAAACATAGGAATGTGTGATTATAACATGACAAAAAGAACTGCTGAGTATGTTTGCAAGGTAGTATATGTTATTAAAGATGAATAAATAGCACATTTTCAATTTGCTCAAGGTGTATCAAAAGGCTTCAAGCTTAAATCAGCCAAACCAAAATCATGCAGAAGTGTTCCTAAAGATCTGCTGGACGCCAATGACCTGGAGTGCTCCCTCTGCATGAGGTAAAGGCCGACACACGCACACAGCTAATTCCATATCCCAATAAATCTGGCTGACAATGACATCTCACTGTACGATACAGATTGTTTTATGAACCCGTGACAACACCATGCGGCCACACTTTCTGTAAAAACTGCTTGGAGCGCTGCTTGGACCACACTCCCCAGTGTCCCCTCTGCAAAGAGAGTCTCAGAGAGGTAAGATTTGAATACTTGAGAAGTCACATTAAAAGCCTTCTTAGTTGTATTTTTGTTTAGTAACATACCTTGCCGTCTCCAGTATCTAGCGCGCAGGAAGTACGTAGTGACGAATGTCTTGGACATCATGATCAAACAGCTTTTCAGTCAGGAGTACGAGGACAGGACGAAAACACACCTGGAGGAGAACAGAGAGTTGTCCGAGTAAGAATCTGCTGCTTTCCTTCATTTTCTGTTCGTGTTTAAATGTTATAAGCATAAGATTCAGAAGGGTGAAAACATTGTAATCGTTTATTTCTGTCTTGTTTCTGCAGCTTGACGAAGAATGTGCCTATCTTTGTCTGTACTATGGCTTACCCCACTGTGCCTTGTCCCCTCCATGTCTTTGAGCCACGTTATCGCCTCATGATCCGCCGCTGTATGGACACAGGCACGCGGCAGTTTGGGATGTGCATTAGTGATGCTCAGAAAGGGTAAACACACTGCCATTACTCTCTGAGCATGAGATTATACATCGGTTAAGAGTTTCATGCAGTGTTTGTTAAAGGCCCCTAAAACTGTAGTCGCAGCTTTGCTAAAATGAAGTGTTATATTCACGTTTTCAGGTTTGCAGACTATGGCTGCATGCTGATCGTCAGGAGCGTCCACTTCCTCCCTGATGGTCGTTCCGTGGTCGATACCATTGGAGGAAAACGCTTCCGGGTTTTGTCCAGAGCAATGAAGGATGGTTACAATACTGCGGACATTGAGCACCTGGAGGACACCAGGGTAAGAGCCACACTGGTCATAACTTGTTTGACTCTGGTTGGTTATGCAGGGTTTTCTGAAATTTCATTGAATGATTTTCCATATCTGGAAAAAGAGTTTTTGGAATATTTGACCTTTAAAACGGAATTTCCTGGTTTTTGTTGGCTTCATGCTCGTAGAAGTAACTGAATAAATTTTTTTGAACTACTTTAATGGCTAAAGATGGACTGAGAAGTCTGGAAAATGTAGTTTGACATGAGCAATATGTTGGAACCCTAGAATTGATGTGTGAATCACTGATTATGTCTAAAAGGATTGGATTTTTACATTTACTGTCCCTGCTAGCAAAACCGTGTGCTCTCTGAGGATGTTTTCATTGCAATAGAAGCAGCCAAACAAGAACTCAGATATAATATTAACCTTTTGCATTTGCCAGCTGACTTTGGCCATTATGAAACATACTTTGAACAATGTAAATAGTATTGTTTTAATAATTCACACATATTTTGTTCAGATAAAGTATTGGGTAAAAAGTACAGAAACTCAAAGTAAAATACTTTTTAAAAAGAGAAAATGTGGGACAAGGGGTATGATAGCTGAAATAGATAAACGTCGTTTTTAACTGAACTGTAAAATCAGCTGGAAAAAAAAGGATTTTCATACAGAAACACAATTGTAAGCCTTTTTCATGATGGAGGGATATGAAAATAAGCTTTTGTTGATCCCAGAAATATTACACTGGAATATTTGTTTGGCGACATCAAAATGTTAAGAATGCAATATTAATATTGCCTGTTTGACAAATATAGTCAAAGTGCCACAAGATTAAACTGCCATCTATTGGATAAGGTATTATCCACAAGTTCCCACACCTGCTTTAAAGATTACAGTGACTTCTAAAGTATGACTGTATGAAAATTTGTTTTTCATGACTGACAACTGTTAAAGAATTCAAATTGAGACTGTGCAGCAACTCATTTGTTTTTAATGCTGCAAGATTCAGTCTTTCTCTCTTCTACCATTTCATAAAAAAAACCTGGATTATTTATAATGTTTTTTTTATTAAGGTGTGTTTATAAAAGCCTGAATGTTGAGCTAGTAAAATAATGGCAGTGTAAATGGCATCCATTACATTCAGCCAGTAACAAATTATGTCGATGATTAGCTTATTTTTCTTCTACCTCTCAGGTGGAGGACAGAAAGGAACTAGAAAAGCTACAAGAACTTCATGATGCAGTTTATGAACAGGCCCAAGTCTGGTTCGAAAATCTCAAAATCCGCTTCCACAACCAGATTCTGCAGCACTTTGGACCAATGCCAGAACGAGAACCAGACATCCAGGTACAGTCATCCGTGCATGCAAAAAAATGTGATATTCCTAAATATCTGTCATTACTCATTTTTACTAATACAGCAATACAATACTAATTTTAGTATGGTCATTATTTTTTGTGTGTGTTCTTTGCTTATTAGCTCAGACAAAAACTGAATCAGTGGAGAATATTTTGAACTTCATAACAACTGGTATCTGAAAGAAAGCCACCGGGCTTGTGAAGCCTTTAGTACTTGTAGTCCCAAAGCTCACTCTGAGTTTTTAGTCCTGAATTGAATCATCTCATGACGCATGGCCTTTTGGGAACACTCACAGTGACACAGACTCAGCAGCCTCGTAGGTCTTAGGAATGCAGTTTTTGTGTGCTTTGTGCTCTGACTCCAGCTTGGCCTGCAGGGATTACAGCTCCTTTCTCTGGACAACCACTGCAGATTCTTCTGACAATGTGGGCTAAAGAGCTTAATGGCTGCTTCATGGCTAATCTCTCAGGCTGCGTTGCATCACAACGGTGCTATGGAAAGAATTCCGAGCTCTACACACACGGACACGATGAAAAAGCAGGACAGTGGGTTTTGGGGGCTTATTGGGTAATTTGAGTTTATAGTGATAGACTGCAGAAATCCTTCCAGAACTTGAAGTGTAGTAAGGTGTTTTCTTTTCCATGTCCATGTTGACCACATGTGGCAACTGATTCAGACTCACACAGTTGCAACGATTTGTTAACTCTGATGCAGCAGCGCATTCCCGCTTCAGATTACTGGGAACAGTCTGTTCAGTGTTAACTCATTCCAGAGTCACAGGGCCGATTACTTCATCACTCAAAAGTTATGTGACTAAAGTTGCTCGAATAGAGAACATGCCAGGGTGCCATGAAAACAAGTTTCTCCTGATTTACCTCTGAATTATAGTTCAATCAAACATGTATATTTGTGTTGAGATCAGTTGAAGATGTTGTTGTGGATGACTGGATTTCATTACGCCTCTGTCATATCGCAGCAGATGAGTACAGCCTCTTTAATATGAACCATCAGTCACTGCTGTCCCTGAGATGTAGTAAGACTTAATGCATTCTAATATCTTAAAAATTGAGATGCACCAATGGAAAGAGTTGGCTTGCTGATACAGATTTTAGTTGATTATAAATTCTAGTTTAATGAACCAAAATATAAGAAGAAAAGATGAGCAATCAAAGTACATTTTTCTAGCCTTTTTATTCTGAGTGGAAAACAAAACTGAGTATTGAGCTCATATTTTAAATGATCTGTAGCATCGTCGAGCAGTGATGAGTGCAGCTGGTATTGCTAAAACATCATAATTCTCTACAGATTCATCATATTTCATGGCAGCCTGAGGTTTATAGTTCTAAAGAGAAACTATGCAGTGCTCCATTTAGCCTTTCTGTCATTTGCTGAAAATCTCTCTCTTTCACTCGCAGCCTGATTACAAAGCACAGAAATGTCTGGACATGTAGGAAATGGATACTTAGTTGCTACCTGTGTTGTTTTATCCCCTCTGACTTTGTTTAAACACCTCAGTGATGGTGAACACAGCTGAGCGTTCTCCACTCAGTAGCAGTGTCCACACTGAAGACCGTTGTTGTCAGTGTGACAAGGTAGCATTTAGGGTGGTGTGTTCACTAATTAGAAAAAGAAAATATTTTTGAGTTTCCAACTAGCCGGTCATCAGACATGACAATCGAGCTTAAAAGAAAAGCTGTAGACTAACCTGAGCCACAGACTAATTTGTCTCCGGATTTTCGTATAAAATGTTATGACTGCATGTTGTTTCGGTTCAGATCTGGAAAAATTTGCAACGCATAAGTCAGACTAAAGGTTTTTCCAGCATCTTTACATTTTTTGAATTGGGTACAGTTGAGAGGTACAACCGAACGATCTCTAAATGAATAAAATTGTGTTTCAGTTATAATAGATGGATGATTCTGACCATATTTTTGTCCATTTTCTTTGTCCAGGCAACTCCAAATGGTCCTGCTTGCTGCTGGTGGCTGCTGGCCGTTCTGCCCATTGACCCTCGGTACCAGCTGTCTGTCCTGTCCATGACCAGCCTCAAAGACCGCCTGGTGAAGATCCAGAACATCCTCGCATATCTGCAGAGCATTCCCAACAACTAAGAGCTTCCCCTTCAACAAGCATCCTCCGGGACTTTAAAAGTAACATTGAGAAACCATCAGTCAGCATCCCAACAAACTACAGTCTCTACTATCAGTGGCTTCAGTGTTGTTTCTTTTTACAGCTTCACTTTACTGTTCTGTACTCAAATTACACACAGGTTTCAGTGAGAATGCCTCAAAGGCATGGATCAATAAAACAGACGCGGGGCCTAACAACCTCAGGGATGCACTTTTTGCTATGAAATAAGGTAAAAAACAAAAGAAAGGTAATGCAAATGGTTGCATCTGTTCTCTCCTGATGCAGTTATTGTTCAGAAAATCTTCCATAAAGATTTTGGGGAGAAGAAGCTACTCATCCAGATGAAGACAGCAGAGAGTAGTATTTCTAACAATTGTCTGAATGTCGTCTTTGTTTTTTTTTTGTTTTTTTTTTACAACTGATGTAACAGTAAAAGTTACTGGTCTCTTTTTTTTAGACCAGTAAAAGAGAGACAATAAGATGTATTTTAATTTGAAAGAAGGCGGAACAGAATCCTAAATGCTGAAAGTTTGAAAAAGGGGGGCAAAAAAAACGTTTATTACACAGTTATACCTCACTTTAAAGTTGGCACATGGAGGCTTCAACATGTGAGGAAAAATGTGTGCGTACCTAAGTGCATCCACAGGTTGATGTATGCGTACCCAGCACTGATAAAAGTATTCCTTTCAAGTTTTCACTCTCTTCTTTCACACGCACAAACTTCCATTGCTGCCTCCTCACAGCGGCAGCGAACCCGTTTTTACAAAATTGAGATGATCTGTATTTCTTCCTGTCTTTTTTTTTGTTTTTACTTTTAAGTTTCTTCCAGTTTCTGTGATCCTGAAATCTGATGTTTTATTTGTCTTTCTTGTCTCATTGAATCCTCCCAGTTTTGTTTTGCTTTTTGTTTGGTTGTTTTTGTGTGTGTGGGTGTGTGTGTGTGCTGTCCAGTCATCTTAACCAAACAACATTGTGGATCTGGTTCCTGTGCAGCGTCAGTGGGATATTTGCTCTACAAAAAGTACAAAAAGGAAGAAAGTAGGACATTACTCCTGCTACGCAATTGACTTTATTGAATTAAAGGCACAGCAGACCATATCTGGTTCAAGCAGCATTTATGACAAGCCATTGCAAAGAGACAGATTATAAAGGTGATCAATTATATATTGTAATTGCAATAGCAACATGAGCGACATACTCAATTTGACATGTGATTATTAACCCCCTTCATCTATGTGGTTGAGAGTCCATACATTAGTATTCACATTTTCCTGTTAATTCCCAAGGATTAATATAATTTAGAATATATTCCTACTTTGAGAATACTATGAATACTAGGGAGTACTGGCAATATTCTGACAAGTTGAAAGAAGATCAAGAATACATCAAAGGACTGTATGTTATTCTTCATTAAAGCTACTGAGTGTTTGGGGAAGAGAAGAAGGTACCTGCAGAGCTGCATTTGCCTTGCACCACATTACATTGTGATTTCTGTACCATAATGCATTGGCTTGGTTACCATTCCTTTTTTTTTTTTGTTGCCACAGCGTGAATGTTTGTTTTTATTTAAAAAAGGTTTTTGTCAATTTAAGCTTCTGTCTTCACATTATCTATTAAAAATTGTGAGAATAAAAATACATATATTAAGTTAATGGTGTTTTATGTAAATCATTTGTACAAAGTCTTTTTCTGAAAGAGCTTGCTTTTTGCTAAAAATGTTTTAAGTTATCATTTTTCAACAATAAATGCACTTTTTTTCCAAACATAAACTCCAGTCTTTATTTTTTTAAATGACTTTTGGGTTTATTATATTTGAAGGCATTAGATAGTAGGTGAAATGTATTAATAAAGCCCATATGTACAAGGAAAGTGAAAAAAATATATAAAATGTATATTTTTTTTTAAATCTGAAAAGAAACTTTTAAAAAAAAATCAGGTTTGATAAATCTGTACATTTTTTCCCCACATGGGGGCAACCTTGCAGCATTTTGGTCTCATACATAAGGATTGCATAACTCACCCTTTACCCACTTCACTGACTCAACTTTAGCTTCTGAGATGGTTGTACAGACGTGCCTATAACTTCACGAGTTTATTAATCAACATATAAAGCCACAAAGCTGAAACTGAAGGAAGTAGGCGGGAGTCATCGATCATTTTATGCTCGGCTCTTGGATCCCGTCCTCTCCTCTTTCCATCGGAGGTCATTGTGCAGAAAGCATCATGACAAACTCTGCAGGGGAAACACAGAGACAGCAGGCCTTCTAAGAAGGACAAATGACACTCAAATGTCAACAAACTCAATTTTCTCACATTCTTCCCTGCTGAAGTTGTTATATCACTGTTTCCATTATCACCAACTTTGGCAAAGTCAGGCTGGAAAATGATCAGCCTGATGACAAATTATAAAAGCTGCTTTACTTATCCAACAATGCAGGTAAAAATTATGGTGCATATTGTATCTTACCCATATTAATGTTCATACAGATTGTGTTAATGCTGCCTGCACAGGTCATGCTGGATATGCAAGTTGAAAGGAAGTCATATTATTTGCACATAGTCCTTGAGCTGAGCCGACATGTGTGTCCTCTCTGTGACGGTTGTCAAGGTTTGTACTCTTGGAGATCCTAATGCACTTCTGATGAGTCTGGACTGCCTCTTTCAGCAAGTCTACCTAGACTTAATCATGTATCCTTCCCATCTTGACATTTTCCACCTCTTTCCTCAGCTAATTTTGTCGCTCTGTCTTCTGCATCCAGAACTTATTGCTATGTCCTTCCTCTAGCTTTCTCTTGCCCAGAACTCTTCAAAAATGTTTTAATCACATCTGTTACTCACTGCAGCTTTCATGATGTTGACTGAATATGAAAGTACATATATATACAGTATATATATTGCATATACTGTATATATATATATACTGCATATATTGTATATATATATATACATATATATATATATGTATATATATGTACTTGAAACCCCGAGATCAAAGTGGGAACCACCCCCAAAGGTGACGGAGAACGCCAGAGCTAAGATCCTGTGGGACTTCCAGATCCAGACAGACAAAATGGTAATGGCGAACCAACCAGACATTGTCGTAGTGGATAAACAACAGAGGAAAGCCGTTGTGGTAGATGTAGCAATACCAAGCGACTGCAACATCAGGAAAAAGGAGCACAAGAAACTAGAGAAATACCAGGGCCTCAGGGAGGAACTGGAGAGGGCCTGGAAGGTGAAGACCACAGTGGTGCCTGTGGTCATCGGGGCCCTCGGGGCAGTCACCCCCAAACTGGACCAATGGCTACAACAGATCCCAGGAACAACATCAGACATCTCAGTCCAGAAATGTGCAGTCCTTGGCACAGCCAAGATACTGCGCAGAACCCTCAAGCTCCCAGGCCTCTGGTAGAGGACCCGAGCTCAGAGGATAAGAACCACCCGCGGTGGGTGAGAAGGGAATTTTTTTTTTTTTATACATGTATATACAGTATATATATACTGTATATATATGTGTGTGTGTGTGTAATGAATAGATTGTTTGAATAGATGAAATGAATAGATTGAAATGTTTTAAAATTTGTTCTAAAGGCACAACTGAAGGCTTTCTCTTCCACATATTTTCCCTATTCACTCACCATCAAAGTCAATGCTACCGTCTTTGTTGAGGTCAATATCGCCGAGGATCTCCTCCAGTTCCCCTTTTTTCAGCTTCTCCCCGAGGAGAGTCTTCATGCCCTCCTTCAGTTCTTCCAGTGTGATCTTTCCATCTCCATCACAGTCAAACTGCGGTGTTAGCAAAGGGCAGGGAATTGGGGACACAGTCATGATGTAAGAAAGGATAAAAAGACAGGAAAAGAAGAGGTGAGGAGAGTTAAAGGTGACATGTCTGGGGCAATGAGAAACAGCCTGATATAAAAGGGCTTGAAACATGATGTTTGTAAGAGACTGAAAACAGCTTGTTCTCTACTGTCATGACATGTTAGGTAACGTGGCTCTGACGTTTCAACTCATTTCGTTTTTATCATCCTGATGTAGATTCAAACACAGGAGCATATGAATATATCAGCTGACAAAGATACAGGAACAGATTACCTTGTTAAGGTATAAAAGGAGCAAGGACTGGAAACAATGACATGTGTGTCATAAAGTGTGAATGGTTGTTTATAGAAGAAAAACACTCTTAGAAATATGAATGAAACTGTGCCCATAAATAGACATGTTACTTCGGTTGTGGTTGTAGGTGAGAAATAAACGCAACAAGAGTCTCAAGCCTATGAATGTTTGACGCTGCACTGATATCAAATTTAATGTCACGCTTATAAATGCCTTAATAATGTTTGCAGTCAGAAAAAAGGGTTAAGAAAATCCCATTTTGATTGAAACTTTACTTTATATTGATCCAATGCTAATCATTAGACAGATTTTATATGCTGTTTTGAGTGGAGCCAAGTTCAGAGCGTTGGGCTGGACATTTTGTAACTTTAGCTGTTCACTTGCTTTAGCCATATTATATATGGAGTTTTTACACAGTTCTAGACCGGCACAGAGCTCATAGTTCCTCCATCTATTTCCTCTCATCTCTGCGAGAGAGCTCTTACAGTCTGTCCTTATGCCTCTTAACACACTGGAAAACCATTCTTACTGAGAACATCCAGACCCCTTGATGATGTCGAAGAGTAGCAAGCCTCCTCAGAAGCTCTTCTTTAACCTCTTGTTTAATGTTCAGCCATGCCCATGGCATAAAGTGTGTCAAATTCACCAATTCAACATCCATTTAGTTGTTTTCACACAAAAAAGCTGACATCTAATATTAGATTTGCTTTGGATGTCCTTTGATGGTAATGTAGCTGACAGTAATTTCAAAGTTATTAAAAATAACTAGTAGAAGTTGATATTAGACAATAAAAAACACAAAACTTGTTGTTCAGGTCTATAAGGTGCTGAAAGCTTTATGTACAGATGTTTGACCTAATGGACTCGGAAGCATTAGTTGCTTCATAAAAACTCCTGACTCTTGAATTATGTTTTTGTCAATGCTCTAAAACCTTCACACCTTTCCACGACTGCCATCGCTAAACTCAAATCACATGATCAAAATGAAAAGTGCAAACAAAACCTTCTTTACAATATGCTGATGAAGAAACAGAAGATCTTACATCTTAATGGATATATGGCTTTTGTTTGCTTGCTCATCTTTAAGCTTATGGTGATGTTTTTTTTTTTACATTTCCCAACAATTATTAGATATTAGAAACTGACAAAATATGTCAAAACCCATGTAGCAACATATTTTGATGTCTACAGAATAACTATTATACTTAGACAATAAATTATGTTTCTCTAGATCAGGGGTGTCAAACTCAAATACACAGTGGGCCAAAATTTTAAATTGAACAAGGCTGCGGGCCAAGGTTGAACATTTTATAAATAAATATTGAACAAGCAAGGCTTATATAACTTAAAAGTGCAGGCGTGCTTAATTGAGTTGCTAAAAACAATAATAAAACATATAAATGGCATATTAAAATTTAAATAAAAATTGAATGCCTCCTTTCTGAGGTAAATGTCAAAATTTGCTTCTTACACAGGCTAATAAATTTGAAAATAAAATAACATAACAACTATGAATAAATCATTAAATAAACTATGAATAAACCATTCAGGCCTTGGAGTAACAAGAAAAGGTGCATAGAAAACTTATTTACTGCTCATTTTGCGACACACTGATCTACTCTGATGCAGCCAAGTCAGATATCTGGCATCTTTTCTTGGATGCCAGTTCATCAATGTCGGGGCTCAGGGTTTGAGCTGAGGAAACCTTCATTATCGAACAAAGATGTTCATAAGATAAGATAAGATTTATTGTCATTGTCATCAAAGATGTTCATCAGTCACGGGTCTCCTGTGAGACGTTTTCGTCATCTTCACTGAGGAGAAAAGTTGCTCACATACATATGTAAACAGATATTCTGTCTCCCACCTGTCCAGAAAAGTTCTATTTTCTGTCTTTCTTTTTGCCATTTTTTGGTAGGGTAACACAGTGACAGCTGTAGTTTGAGGTGGCAGTGTGGTTTGGGGGAGAGGCACGGGGATGCGGGGTGCGCCGGGGCTTTCAACCGAAGGAGTGTGCAAGAAGACGGATCACCACCTTCCTAATACATCCATGTCCGCTACCATAAGTGCTACTGACACAGAGGAGGAGGCGTGTCTGCCTCTGTCCTGATAGACCTGCCAAAAAAACAGCAGAGCATTATGGGATTTGTAGTATAAGTGGTGAATGCGGCGTCACAGCGTTGCCACTGTATAATACCGGCGGGCAGGCTCTAATATTAATTTGAAATTGCCTCGCGGGCCAAATATAATTACACTGCGGGCCAAATTTGGCCCGCGGGCCAGAGTTTGACACCTATGCTCTAGATGGAAACAATCAAGCTACAAGAAGGTACTTTCCACAAATGTCCTCCAAACCCTTGCTATGTTTTCCTTTTTCTGTATTTAACTTGCAAGCTCTGCTCTTTTAGCCTTTTTTACATTCCTGACACTTTCCAAATAAAGGTCTAATCTGATGAACCTGTCAGAAAAAGGCCCAGCATTCGGACCCTGGTCCCCCTACCTGTTTGAAGGCACAGCGGAGCTCTTTTAGCCCGACCATGTGAGCTGTCTCAGCCAGCATTCGTGGTCCCATTAACTCACAGAAATCGTCAAAGTCTACATGACCGCCCCCTGCATAAAAAGAGAGCAGGCAAAGGTTCTCACACCAGAGCAGAATATGATACAGGAAGCACTGCATTATGCCCCATCACAGCGAGAGGCAAAATCTGCCAGTTCCCTGTGAGAAACTTTTATCTTCAACACATCGGTCTTCTCAACCTAATAATATCACTCTCCTGTTCATGTAAGACGGGGACTGAGCAGAAACATTTCCCACACATGCAGGAACTTTTTAGCTTGATGTAATGAAAGTTTTTCATCAGGAGTTCAGAGTTTATACTCAGGTCAGTTTGCTGCATTTTGGAATTCCACATTTGGAGGCATTTGTTCATACTAATCATTATTTTATGCTACTGGATTACACTAACATAGTTTTGATGTGCAACCTGATGACAACTGAGTAATTAGAGAGGCCTATAGAGAGGGCTTAACTTTTTATTATCTGGGCTTTCTACGAGTAACAGACTACTCCAATAAAACGTGTCTTCGTTTTGTGGTTCAGAAATGTAATCAACTCTCTGAGTCTGCGGAACACTGAGAGACATTAAAACTGAAATAAATTCCTTCATGGACAAAAAGCACTAAGACTTACTCTGTCATGTAAAACTGTCATGTTCTGTTTAAGCATTCGGGTGTAAAAAAACAGAATAATAAAAAAAAGCTTTATTGCAACTGACACGGTGGTTTTTAAATTCATAATGTAATTTTGCACATGCCTTAAGGCGAAATAAGTTTTCTGGTTTTCAAGTTTTAGTTTTGTGAGGAGGAACAGTCTTGAGAGATTCTTGCCAAGAACCAAGACCTTACTTTGTGTGGGTCAATAATCTCAGGAGTTTTGATAAAAGTTTTAGAAACCTAAGTGTCTAATAGTCATCTTTTTGACCACAACAGCTGTAGTAAGTACTACATTTATAATAATAACAACTTACAATGTAATGTGGTTTGAAGCATCACACACTACATGGACTTGTGCTTTTTATCTAATAATCATTAGGAGCCGTCTGAGACCGTTTTTACGCAGCATAACTTTGACAGTCACAGCTAAAAATTATATCAAAATATGTTTTACTGTAACTCAAAATGTTATCCCTATTTCCACAAAATTTCATTGTAAAAAAATGGAACATAAACATTTTGCACATCTATAACTGGAACAGGTTTTTAGGTGAAGAAACAAAAAGATGAAACTCCCTCACGCTGCCAAACTTGCAAAATCTACTTTGCAAGTTTTTGCCTGACTTTCATCAGGCAAACACCGTGGAGCACTGCACCAAAATTGAGAATGAGTTCCTTTCTTTTTCTGTTATTATCCTAACAATGTAATCAGAAAATCATTTTCACTTGAGTAAACCGGGTGATTTTATTCCCTTGATAGGAAGGAATCAAGAAGCATTCACATCGCTGATGACAAAGTAAGAAAAGGTTCAAACATTTAAGCATTTACACTTTGAATCCACAGTTCAGGATCTTGCTCTTCATGCTGGTTTTGTCTGTACTTTATGTGCTGAATTAACACAGGGAGTTAAATGGACAGTAACTCTAAAGTCTGTAAAAGGTTAACAGTTCATATGGTGTCAAAAATGGCAGCACAGTAGAGAAGAAAAATACGCTTCAGCAGACCTGCACAGAGAAAATGAACACCACCATTACTCTGAAATTATTACGTCAGTCGTATGTATTTTTTTTTGTTGTTTTTTTACAGAAGACCTAATGGTGTTATTACTGCGGCTCTATTCATCTCTCTCTGAGCAGGGACCAGTGCTCATTTATAAAATGATTAAGTGTGGTGTTTCAAAGACAGCTGCGTGAGTCTTATTTTTGTCATTAAAGCATACGCAGTTTCATGAATCACTGTAGACCAGATATGGCTTATTCCTTAGCCTGATTCAAAATCAGCCCTGTAAGGCATTAGTTTGTTTATTTGACTAAAACATGTTCTGTCATAAACCACCTAATATGCAACGTTAGTGTTAACAAGGGAAATTGGTTAGGACATAACCTGCTTACAATGATAAAAAGCACAATGCCTGAGCAACAGCCTATGAAAAGACATTAGCAACAATCAATGTTTTTAAGAGTAAACGTTGAAGTGTGGCAAAAGCTTGGTTCACCTATTAGATAGAAATAATAATAATAATAATAATATTCTGTTAGTTCATGATTTAATGCCTCTATAACAAGAATGAACATTTCACACAAAATTAGAAAATGTCGTTTTAATGAATTGAAAATGTTTGAACTTCGTTTATTTCTTAGCTAGATATGCAAAGATGCTCTTGCTGTTACTGTAAAATGGGTTATTAGGCTCAGTCAAATTAAATAATGTGACATAAAACTCTTGATGGTTTTGCCAACATAAATCAGCGTTGACATTTTTACCATTCTTATCAAACAAACGTATAACACTTTGAGGAACATTTGAAATTTCATATCAATTGAGATGAGTATTCTGCATTTTTATGTCACATAGACAGATTTGCTGATTTTGAATTTGGTAAAAGCCGGTCGACTGTGGAGACTAAACATTGGCCCTCAAGCGTCGGCCCCTCCTCCATCCAGGCATGTAATGTAAAGTAAACAATTTGACACAATCAACTGTCCACCGCTGCATTTCTTTTTTCTTTTTTTTTTTTTAAGCTGTCACACTCTTACTGTTGTCAAAGCTCATATGTATCCTTTAAGCCCACTTCAAGAGAACTTAAAAACTTGTGAAGGACTGACAGAGGCTATATCCTCTGCAAAGCCTATCAGTGATCTGATACCGCCTTTGAAATTCTTAATTGCACAAAGCTTTGTACTCGTGAGTCATGTGTCCCCAGCAGCCCTCTGTTCAATGAGCGTTGCTTTTTTTAGTCGTTTTAAAAAGGATATTGAAACAGTGAAAACTTCCTGGGAAGTGAAAAGCAAAGTCTGATTAATTTTACGGAAGAAAAACTCAAGAGAACTCAAAAGACAGGCTTTCTAAAACTCAGAAGGTAATTTGAGAATCTAAGAATCTTAGATGGTCCAAATATTAATTTGAATGTAATAGTATACTCTCAACTATTTTAGACTGTGTCCTCCATCTGTATCTATTCAGACCAGCTGGTAAGTGAGTGGCTTTGTTTTAAAAGTTGAAAACTATGATTTAAAATAAAATTTGACAAGGGAGAGGAATTTTGTGGCTCGCTTGAGATTATATTGTTACCCCATTTAATTGCAAATAATTCACAAAAGAAACATTTCTCTGTAGTTTATTTGCTTATTTGTCACACTGAACGTAAGACTTCAGAGGTTCAGTTTTGTCCTCTGAAAAAATATTCCTGTTTGTGATTGAAAGCTATTCACAGCCCAGATTTCAGATTTTGAATGGTGGTAGTGAGTGATAAAACCTAAACTGGATCTGTTCAAACCTTGGGTAATTGGATTTTTTTTCCCTGCCAAATCTCCAGCACCACAAACATATTCAAATATACCCAACTGACATTTTCAGATTAATTTCAGCTATCTAATTTGCTGCAACTGAAGTTGTTTTGTTCAGCTCATTTGACATTGTTCCCATTGTATTAACGCGTGCAGTCAGAATAACGCTCTTGGCTGACAGTTAATGTATGCCTGCCTGATGTGGTTTTCAATAGAAACAAGTCGCCAAGTGGGAGACAAATAAAATCAGCAATAAAAGCAAAATCAGCAGTAGTTAGAGTTGTTTTTCCTAACTGAACACTTGATGAATAATTACAAAATCTAAACCAACAACAAAGTTTTCAGATCAAGGTCCAAGGTAATGTAAAATTATCCAACAAGATTTGAGATGTCAGATCTAATCTCAGGTATTTGCGCGGGACTCAAATCATCATTAAAAAAAGCTACCAATACATGTTTTTTTGGGAACTTGCAAACATGCATTAAAGTCTCTGCATATTATATTCTTGATCAATTGAATCTTGGTTATCCCTAACAAACAAAGAAGAGACAGTATTAGCTGCTGCAGAGCCTCGTCTTTCGGTACCATGTTCCTGTTTCACTCTGCTCTGATATCCTCAGATGTTCAGGAATGCTGGTCATGAAAGGAAATTACCAAGTTTATGACGGAGGAAAACATTTCTCTATAGTTCTTTTTTTACTGCATGTGATTAATTAGACCGTTATTAAAATATGTAATTGGCAGACGTATCAGCATTATCAACACATAGAGGAAAAATGCTAAATTAGCTCTGCAAGAAAACATTATTTGTGGAAGAATGTCAATTTGTGTCAAATCATTTATATCTTTAGAAATGACTGATAAAGCTGTATATATCAGGTGATATGTTATTAGGGCATAATAAAAGTTTGATTTAGCTAACTCTGTCATAGCCCAAAATTTTGAGCTCTAGAAGAGAAATTTCTATTGCTGTCAGAAGAAACATATATTTAACAAGCCTCTGGATTTCAAAATGGAGTAAATAATAACCGAGAAAAAAGGAGATGCCCTTCTTTGACTCAAAGCAAGGCTCTGCACTAGACCAATTACCTTTATTGGAGGGATTATGTGCCTGCAGGGACCACTAAAGGCAAATTCCTCTGCACTCTTGAGGAAAATAAAAGAAACAGCATTGTTTTGACTCTAAAAGACCCTCCTAATGAGAACAAATTGAGATGTAGCTGCTTTTTTGTGGCAGCACAGTAAAGGATTAAGTGAGTGTTCATGCATTCCCCAAGGGATGCAAGAACACTCATGGAGCATTGCTAGCCATGGAGGCTAGCAATGCTGGAAATGTAGATGAATTACGGTAATGTTTTTATTCTCTGCTTAAAACATTTCTTTCCTCATGGTTGTGAAAAATGCAACGGACAATATATTGGGTTTATTGTCCGAAAGAGAGACAAGGTCTAATCGAGGGGTGTCCATGTCCAGTCCCTGAGAACTACCGTCCAGATTCACACATCCCTGCTCCAACACATCAGGTGCACAACTCTGGTCAAACCAATTGTTTATACCATGTCAAGACAGAAAGTTGTGAAGAAGTGTAACATTTATCAAGTTAAAAAATGATGGTTTCACTTTTAGCATGCCGTCTGTCGTGTTGGGAGACGTTCATGTGCTGATAAATTATAACAAAAACCACTGCCTGAAAGCTTTTCTTCCTCCATGGTTTTACTCACATCATTTCTGCAGTAGATAGTTATTTTTTTCCAGTGACTACACCGAATTAAGTAGTGTTTAACTACAGCTACAGTCTATTTTTAGTATTTTGACTTCTCCCATTTACCATATGAGTAGGATGACCAGAAATACATTTTTCCCAACATGTTGAGAGAAAATTAACTATAGATACACTGAGTGGCGTGCCAGGATATGTCCTGCATAACTATGGTGCAGTCAAACCATCACAAGTAAAACATGGACTGATTATGCATAGAAACTGGAGATTTTCAGCTGCTTCCATTAGAGCACTATTTTGTTAAACAACTGCAGTAGACACCAATATACAGGGTAGGCCATAAGTTTCCATACATAGGAGAATGTCCATCCATCCATCCATTTTCTGTTCACCCTTGTCCCTAATGGGGTCGGGAGGGTTGCTGGTGCCCATCTCCAGCTACGTTCCGGGCGAGAGGCGGGGTTCACCCTGGACAGGTCGCCAGTCTGTCGCAGGGCAACACAAAGACATACAGGACAAACAACCATGCACACACACACTCACACCTAGGGAGAATTTAGAGAAACCAATTGACCTGACAGTCATGTTTTTGGACTGTGGGAGGAAGCCGGAGTACCCGGAGAGAACCCACGCATGCACAGGGAGAACATGCAAACTCCATGCAGAAAGACCCCGGCCGGGAATCGAACCCAGGACCTTCTTGCTGCAAGGCAACAGTGCTACCAACTGCGCCACTGTGCAGCCCATAGGAGAATGTAAAATGTATATTTTTTCTATGTATGGAAACTTATGGCCCACCCTGTATATTGTATATAGGTACTGAGTGCACAGTTAGTAAAAGAAAATCAAGTGCTGGTCCACATTTTGCATTTACTGGTGGAGACATGTGCAGCAAACATCTTCAATAATCAGGGTACTAAATTCACACTTATAAGATTTTTAACAAATATGAACCACTTTGGATGGGACAAGCTTATACAATATTGATACTATTTATGAATGTTTGAGTTTCTTACGTTCTTCCAAAATGTCAAAAAGTTCAAAAATAAGTTGTAAAGCATTCTATGGCCTTAAACCTACAGAATCCGACTAAAGGTGCAGTTCTGCTTTGGAACTAAAAATGCTAACAGTGCATATTTATACTTACACTAAGAACACAGAGAAGGAAGCCAAGTTTAAAAATGTACAGATGCAAACTAGCTCCACCGTGTCTCTGCACCTGCAGAATGAGCCGTATTAATCGGTGCACCACGACCAAACACAACAGTTAGTTGTGAACTTGAAGAAAATAGAACAAGTGGAAGTTCATGCAGCACACAAAGACACATTACTCTCACATTTCCACCTGCTCATTTCAGAAAGGGTTATCAATCATACACACATGACTTGATCCTCCGAGAAGGGAGAGGGCTGTGGGTGCAGAAACCAAACACACACATTCTGCCCAATTGATGAATACTAACATTTCATCTTGATTTGTTGGATGATCTCGATAAGCTCCATCTCCGTGGGCATGTAGCCCATGGTCCTCATGCAGTCTGCAATGTCTTTGTAATGGATGTAGCCATCTGCGTCATAATCAAATTCCTTAAAGGCCTCTTGAAGCTCTGGAATACACACAAGCAAATTAAACGGAAAACTGTAACGCATAAGATAAAATATCTTTCAAAGAGTCAAAAATTCACACAGTTTGTGCAAGACTTTTACATTTTGTTACTAGTTTATAGCTCTTAAATGCAGTGAGTTAAGAGAACCGAATGAAAATAGTTACACTTCTTTAACTTTTTAAAATTTGGTTAGGCTGCAGTCACACAGTACAGTGTGTTTCATTAGGTTTTTATGTGACAGATTAATCTGTTAATCTGAAAGAAAATGAGAAACTTCAAAAATGTTTGTCCCAGTTAAGAAACTGAAATGTGTTCTTCGTAAAACCACCTTGCCTTGAAAATACAGCTGCAATATTTTGGAATATTTTTTGAAAATCTTTATTTCAAAACTGCTTAGCCTCCTCCGCATGGGATGGAGTGGCTCTGTGGACATCAATTTCACCACAGATTTTCACTTGGCTTGGGGTTTATGTAGGTCTAGAGTTTGTTTGGGCCATTTTAGCTTTTAGCTTCTACAGTAGTGGGTTTTGTTTCATGATTACCAAGTATTCCGTTCCACCCATCAAAACATCAACTCTGTCCAGCTGCCCTGTTCTCTGAAGAAAAGCATCCCCACGCCTGGGGCTACATGCTGCACACCATCCTGAGAAAGAAACATAATATGCTCTCCATTCTCCTGGGCATGCTGTGTGGTGTCATTTTTCTAACACGCATTCTGTGTGTTCGCTTTATATTTTCCTACATTAGCTTCCTCCATGCCAGTCTTCCACAAAGATTATTGAAAACCTGGGTCTGAGTATTTGTATGTCACTTCACTTGATTTTTGCAGTCTGACACATGGCCTATTTATTAATTTATTGCAGGCTGAAAGTCCTTCAATCTTACATAAATGATTAAGAAGGGCGGCTTCAAGGAGGAAAAATATCGATGCAATTCATAAACATCTGCAGGCACTTGTAGTATGTCATGCTTGTGTCTTGTGAGAGTTGCGTCAAAAAGACGTCAATTTTACCATCAATCTCCAGTGGCATCAGCTCCCTCTCCTGCAGAGCACAGAAAGGACACAGTGGTAGTAATTAGGAAACGCTTTTGCAGGACGGCATGTAAAATCAGGGTGACTTAAAACAGAATCCTCCTGAGAAATATAGAGTCATAATTTGGCTTTTGACTACCAAATTAGAACAACATGCATACCCATGTCAGAGCTGCTGTGTGCTGACAGAGGACCCTAATGGGATTTCAGCCAGCGACATGTCTCTCTAATTGGCAAAACGATACCATATCATGCACTCGTGCACACGTGCCGTTCGCACAGCCTCTGCATCTGCTTCATCCGAAGACATCCTCTCAGTCTGCATGCACCCAAAAAACACGCCCACACACAAGCACACAACAGTAAACCTTGTCGCAAAGAGAAATAAATACGTGAAGGCTTGCTCACAGGAATAAACTTGTGTACCCTGGCCTACTTAGGAAGAAGATGGGATTAGCATATGGCTACCAGCATGAGTCATTCTCTGTTCGCTGGCTTACTTTGTGTTCGCTTTCTTGCATTTTTAGGTATTTCGTCAAGAAGAAGCACAACTGCTAGGAGCAGAGTCTCCACTCTAGGTGTTGTGGATGGCTTTAGAGTTCATGTTTGCTAAGGGCTTGAAGTCACAATGTGTTAATGAGTCTGTCTACAAACAGACAGGAGAGACATTAAAGGTGAAAAGGTTCATCTGAAAACTGAGTCCTGCAGACGAATGAATACAGTTAAGTGCAAACGTTGTTCCTCTTTTATGTTTTAGGGCAAAGTATTTTTAAATGTGGGAGAGATTTAGGATATTTTTCTTAATGAGTTTGTCTACAAACAGACAGGAGAGACATTGAAGCATTTCTCTAATGCTTTAAAAAAAACTAATGTATATATAGTACATATATACATATATAAATCTGTTTTCAATTTAAAAAATGTATGTTCAATTCAAGCTTCGTCCTGCCACTTGTCAATGCACTCTGGGAGAAGACACTTAGCCCCAAATTGCCTTTCTGTGTGTAGATGCATGAAGGGGTGCGCTTAGTGTGTGTGACTGGATGAATGCGGCTTTAGTCAGTTTGATAAGAAAAAATGCAACATAAACAAGAATCATTTTCAACTGACTACATCAGAGTAAAAAATATCATTGCAAGCTTTCAATGAACCCCCAAATGCCTCAATTGGATCAATGTTTCCACATTTTTCTGGAAAAAGACATGTTAAAGGAGAAAAATAAGGGGAAAGTAAAGTAAAATGTCAATTATCACGAAATCAGTTGCAATACCTGAGGCAATACTTGGAGTCAGAAGCACAGTTGGAAAAGTAGGAGGCTTGGGAACGTCAAAACATCCTTCATAGTATCTTATCTGACAAGCTTTTCCTATTTTAGCAGGAAAAAAAGATGATTTGGTTTAATTGCTCTGCAAACGTCCCTAAACGTCTTCAACCTTTTCACCTTTGCTTCACATTTACAGCCAGAAACCTTTATATGTTTTATTGGCATTACCAACACAAAGTAGTGCTTAATTAGAAATGGAAAACAAAGTGTGGCTTGAATTTGCAATTTAATCCCTTAACCTGTGGTGGAAAACTAACAAGTGGAGCAAAACAGGATGAAAACCTGTCAGAGCTTTAGAAATATTAGACTCTGGGCTACAGGCTGAAGTGTCTTCACTTACAACAGAACCTCTTTACTCTGAAAAGGGTATTTCTGTGATATCAGTGAGATTTTGGAATGATTGTTAGGATATATGCTTATGTTATTCTTATGATGTGAATCAACAAAATTGTAGCCTTAAGTGTAGTAGGATGTCAGATATATTCAGAGGAGATTACTAACTCAGTCAATATACATGTGTAGTTTGTTTATTAAAGAAATTGTTCAAACAATTCAGGTTAAATTTACTAGAAAAAAGTTTCAAGACTTTTTCTTGGCCTTATATAATCAGGTCTCATATTATAGAATTGAATTTGCAGTGACTTTTAAATCTCCCTAACATCAATGCTCACCTTAGCTGCCTTTCCATTTTCTTGGTGAGTCAGTGCTTTTATCAGTCTACAGCGAGAATATTTTTTTCAGCTTTGATAGGTTTATTTTTGTCATAACCTGCAAAGAATCAGCCAGAGACAGAGATTAGGTTTTTTTTAATTTCTTTTCTGCAGAATAGGAGAATTGAGAACAGACGCGACGAATCGCTGTCAAACACTGTCTGGACTCAATTCTGCCAGATCTTTCTTTGCATTTCTCTTTATTGTATAGAAAAAGGAGGTTGGGCTTCTTCACACAGTCACACAGAGAATTGACCAACCGTCTTTACATTCTGGAACCTCCTATGGACATGCCCTTACAAGGGCATGTGGCTGACCACAACTAATCAGTTACACATGGAACTAATAACACACAAATGTTTAACGTTTTTAGCTTCCGAGCAAACATCCTAAACAAAGTTAATAATATACTACAAAAGAAAGAGAAGTTAAGTAAATATAAAAAGAAGAATAATATGAGAGTAATAATATGAAAGTAATAATATGAAAAGAATAATATGAAAGAATAATATGAAAACATAACTTGTAAAATAAACTCATGAGTAAATGAACAGGAGGATAATTTTTCTAACAAGCTTTTTAAAGCATTTATCACATGAATGAAATTAAGATACAAGAGAAAAAAAAAGTGAGTCTAACATGCTGCAGGGAAAACAAAAATTATTCAAGGTCACCCTGCTAAGGATCCCTGTAACATTTCAAGGAGAAACGGCAGCAGGACTTATTTGGATGTTGCACCATTTCAATGATTATTCACTGTATTACACTGCCAACACAGTGTAAATGCAGAGGTAAAAGGCAATTGCATCAGGAATCACGTCGCTTCTCATGTTGGCCTGATTTATTAAACCTTTATGGTTTAATGTGATTTCTCTTGTCATGTTGCAACTGCGCTGTTTACCCCACACAATATCATCCTATCATACGGCGGCATTATTTAGTTAGCAAGAACAGAACATTAATTGGATTTTTTTCTTTTGCCATCCTGAAAGGATCAGGCAGCATGCCACACAGTCAGGCTCAGTTCATCCATCAGAATGGGCCCATTAACGGTTAATGTCATTCTGTCTGCCTTCACACGGCCATGTGAGCTGCTTCGTTAGCATGACGCACGCACACGCACAGCGGTCACACTGAAAATGCAGCTAAAAAAAGCCCGATGAGGGGGAAAAAAAAATCTGTTTCTGCTGTTTGTATGATTGAGATACATCCTTTATTTTTCTGTTTTTCTGTGTTGGATTTGATGTGAGCTGACAATAAAGCGGGCTCAGTGGGTAATGATACAAATGTTGACATGAGGGCTTGCTGCAGGATAGGTGGTCTCTTTGCCTCAATGTCCCAGCATCAACCCGAACTGCAGGCCCTCTCTGCATGGCTCCGGAATGGGGGAAAGAAAGACTAGATGTATCAGACATGGATGGAGATCTGTTCAAAGTTCAGAATTGTAGTAAAAAAAGAAAATTCTGGTTTTCTGATCGTCTTGATGACGTTGGCACTGAGTGCAAAACTTTTATCCATCGTTTTCTCTATGTTCCGCAAAAACATGACACAAGGGAAGGCAAGTCTCTTTGTATGGTGTTACTCAGATACAAGGCGAGTAAAATAATTTAGATTAAATCAAAGGAAAGGCATAAAAAATGGGAAAAACATTTGAACTGTAACAATGTCACATAAAAATAAGCTATTGTTAAGAAAGTACACATTTAATCTTAAATTCTTTGCTCCTATCATGCCTCAGTTCTTTTAACCAGTTACAGTAAACATTTCAAAACCCAACAGGAACATTTTCTTTAAAAGTCCACTTTTATAAAACTTCCTTTTCATTGATAATTGTAAAATAAATATTTCTTCTTTTAACAATGAAGCTAATGATATAAATCATTATATTCATATAATGATTTATAGCTAATGATATAAATCATTAGCTTCATTTTTAAAAGAAGGGTTACCTAACCCTTACCCTTACAATTTACATTATTTTCTCACGTAGCTTCAGTAACTAAAAAAATAAATAAATAAAAACTCTTCCACTGAAATGCCTATAATGACATGGAGAAGATTTACTAAGCTTACAAATGGAGGTGCATTTTTAAAAAATGCAGACCTTTTAATTATTTTGACATCAACTTCAGCCGCAGGTGTCATGCTGATGAACCATCCAATCTTGCATACATGACAAATATTGTGCACGCACCACGGCTCTTTCCATCAGTTTCAGGCGCTTGTCTAAATGAAGTCTTGAGGAACATTAATTCAGAAGTGGCTAATCTATAAATGGATGAATGTTTGTGCTCGTGCAGATTGATGAAGCCAGTAATGTTATCTTTCTTAGATCAGAAAGGAGCTTAGGAGAACAAATTATCCAAATTATTTCAGCATTGTTGGCCTCACTTAACAAAGAGGCTGAATGAAATCCTCCTTATCACCAGTGTTTACGCAAATCAAAAGAACGAGTATTTAATGACAGCAAGAGAGAATGGGTAAAGTCCTTTTTTCTTCTTGATTGTTTAGGTTCTATTGCCAGCTTAAATGTGGAATTTTGTCTATTCTTTCTGGATACACAAAATCATTTCGTATCTATGTTGTTTTTATACTACATATTTTTCTGCCTTTCTCCTCTCTATTAGTCATTTTTTTACTTTTCTTTTTTGTGAGTTTCTAGATTTCATAGAGTTGGATAATAAATATCTTGAATGGTATGAATGTGTTTCTGTTTACTAAACGTTAATACAACAATGATAGCTTTAGAGAACCAAATTTATCTAGAAGCAGAGACTACAGGCGTAGTGTTCATCCTACTCTCCAGTAGAAAGATCTGCTTGTCATAACCATTTATCACACTCTATTTATATTGAGATATATCTACTGGAAATTGAGCTCAATGTCCCCCCCCCCAAGAAGTGGAAAGTGGGCAAAATCGATTGTTGGCTCTCTTCCATTTGTAATTTTTCCAGTGTGGTTCCCCCCAGGAACACAGAAAAGTGATATCAGTCATGAACTCAGCCAGTGTTTAACCTGAGCCAAGCAGGACATTAATGGACAGCAGCCCAGCAGCCGAGCACTGAATCATTTGTGAATCTATTGGATTAGTTTTCCAAAAAAAGAAATATTACTTTATGTTTGAAATATTGGTGCTGGGTGTGTTTGGTTAAGCAAAATTAATGGTCTAGTGAAGACGTACTCGGGATAATCTTAGCAAATGTTTACAAACAATCTTTCTAGCTTAAATAATTAATGACTAGCAGATTAAACATCTGAAAGAATTCATTCCTTCTTCCATCAAGATATTAGATATCAGCAAGTAGAGGTGACTTTTGATTTGATATTCTTTAAGTTTCCCATCAGATTAAGTGCTGACCATAACCTTTCAACAGAGTGGAGGTCGGGGTCATTCCAGAGGCTCAACGTTAGTCTAGTTCAGTGTTTCTCAGTTCCAGTCCTCACACCCCCTCTGCCCTGCATGTTTTAGGTGTTTCCCTTCTGCCACATACTTGGATTGAATATTTTGGTGATTAACAGGCTTCTGCAGCACTTGATGGTCATGCAATCATTTGAATCAGCTGTTCTGGAATACAGGCACATCTAAAACATGCAGAGCAGGGGAGCCTGAGGACTGGAGCTGAGAAGCGCTGGTCTAGCTGCTCATTTGAGTCGAAGTTGAAAACTTAGGAAATATTTTCCTTCAATCTTCTATCCATTTGCTTTGTGCAATCCGCAAAAAAAATGGTTAAGGATTATTTCTGAACATTATAATCAATTTTCTTTCGTTTCAGTTTAACAATTTGTATTTATTTATTTTTTTTTACATAACACTGTACAAGCTGTCCAATATGGTGTTGGTACTTAAAAGTTGGGACTAAAGTAAGTCTAAGCAGTAAAGTAAGTAACATGTAATAACTACATTTTCTGATAAGAAGGGTGGTCATAAATTAATCCAAAACAGAATGGATCAAAGGTTGAAAAGGTTTTAAATTTACTTTGCAGGCATAATGAAGACACGACCATCACGTCTGAATCAGCAGGATGAACATCCTCTAACCAAGAAATCCACCACTTACTTCCCCTGCTTATGTTTGAAAACTATTATAGGCTTGGAAAAGAATATGCTAATGAGAAATACCTTTATTTTACAAAGTGCTCATGTTATTATTAAGGTTTGATTAATGCAGTAGGCCCTGAGGACAAAAGCTGAAATGTTTGCTCAGCAGCAAGCATTTCAGCTAATGACGTGACCAGTAAATAAAATAAAACAGCAGCAAGGAGGTCTGCACGCCCAGAGCCAAAACGTACACAACAAAATATGGTAAATATGTGTAAATTAACATGATTACTAATATGTCAGGTTGGTGGTGCATAATAAAAAACAATTTCCTTTAGCTGCTCATTTTAATTTATATTTATTCCAAGGCTCAGGCTATTGCAAAAGGGTTGGTGTTACAGGGGAGACCATACATTATTCATGCCCATGTCAGAGTTTGCCTTTTGGGGAAATTTTTATTCTGCTGTCTGGAAATGTCATACAAAGTGGCAAAAAATAATAATTTAGGGATGCTGGGTCGGAGATATTCTGGTGATTTATATTTGGGTTTATAATTAATCATTTTTTTCTTTGGTTACATGAAACCATTGCCAAATTATTTATTGCCACATTAATCAGCCCATTCCTATATTTGCACCAACTGTGTTTTTTTCCTCCAGTGAGTGCCTGATTGTTTTTCTCTTTGTTAGTTCTCTGATGAACATGGTGACGTACTTCCTTTCTGTCTGCTGGGAAAGGCACCAACACCTCCAACACCTAGAACAGGATTAAGCAGGCACAGAAAATCAAAGAACAGATAGAGCTTTCCTCCATTCTTCCTCTGCTCTGTGATTCCGGATTAGATTGAGGTCTGGTCTACGGCAGATCCACTCCATAAAGTTAATACTGTTCCTTTGTAAGCTTCCCTTAAGCACTTTAGTGGTGTGTTTCTGCTCTTATCTTGTAAATAAACCTTCTAGCTGACAAATACTTGGAGACTGCTGCAGGGGATGAGATGTGCAAAACTGCATGGGAGCGAAGCACAAAGCTCGGTGGCGATACATAGAAACTGTTTGACTGGTGATAACTGCAACTCTTGCAATGAATTACTAAGAAAATGTATAAATAATTTGGAAATTGGGCTTGTTTTTCTTACAGCTTAACTCATTTTATTTTGATGAAAACAGATGACAAATTACATTTACACATCAGAATCTGTTTTTTTCTTAATGTGTTTTTTATTATAGGCAATAATGATTTAGAGCAGTGGTCTCAAACTGCATTCCTTGAGGGCCTGCAACTTTCAGATGTTGCTCTGCTTCAGCACACCTGGCTCCAATTTTAGTCTTGTGATGGAAAAATTACAATAAGGTCACATCTGCTAGTCATGTTATATGAAATGCTTATGAACTCTCACCAAAAGAACTATTTGGGTTACATGTAGAAGTTTTCCACGACAGTCTAGAGCTTCACTGCATACCAGTGAGATGGTTTCCACCATTTAAATCAGGCGTGTAGGACAAGGGACACATGTAAAAGTTGTAGGATTCCAGCCCTTGAGGACTGTAGTCTGACTCCACTGACTTAAAGGGAAAAGAAGCTACTTTTGTAAATCCCTATTTATATTGTTGGAAAGGAATTCCATCATACGTGAAATTTTGTGGCATTTACAGAACAGAATTGTTTCAAATTGGTATAAATTAACTTGACAGAGTTCACTGCAAAAGTATTCATACCTCTTGAACCTTTCCGCATTTTGAAAAGTCACAGCAGTGAACTTCAGTGTGTTGTAGTTGAGATTGTCTGTGACAAAGCAGCACAATAGTGCATAATTGTGAAGTGGAAGGAAATGATGCATGTTTTTTCTAATAATTCTCATTATCTTTAATGTGAAAAATGGCTTGTGCATTTGTATTCAAGCCTCCTGAGTCAATAGATAATGTTCAGTGCAATTATAGTTCCAAGTTGTTTGGGGTATTGTTCAATCATCTTTCCTCATCTAGAGACTGAATGTTTTCCCCATTCAATCAGTCAGATTGAGAGAAGAGTGTCTGTAAACATCCATTTTAAAATCTTGCCATGGATTCCCACTCACATTAAGGTGTGTGTATTGACTAGGCCATTTTAACACATATATATGAATGGCCTAAAACCATTCCATTGTAGCTGTGACTGTATGTTGCTTAGTGTCGTTTTGATGCTGTGAGGCCCTAATTAAATTGTTTTGGCAAGTTTTATTCTCGGATTGACTTCTGTTTAGCCCCATATATCTTCCCTTCCATCCCCACAACATAACGCTGCCACCTCTGTTTTTCAGCATGGAAGTGTTCAGAATAATGTAAAGTCTGACTTAAGTTCTATTTAGGAGAATAATGAGAAAGGCTGCTCACTACAAAAAATATATCACATGGTACTAAGTTTTTTTTTCTTTTTTTATCTGAATAATACAATGCCCTTCCTGAAATACGCAATGAAGATATCAAATATAATTTATCCAAATTTTCCTGACGTTTTTTCTATTCAACCATTGTTTAAACAATGTCCCCACCATGTCCACAGAGTCCTTTCACTGACCTAACACTTTCTCAATATGCATAATGGGAGACTTGAATTATAATAACCTATTACATCCAAGTAATCGTTGGCAATTACTTTAAGGCACACGCTGATTGCAATAATGATAACAATTCAACATATTCTGCAGCTTTATTTCCCCAATTGCTTTGCACTATTTTCTGTTGTTGTTCCATCACCTAAAATCATATTAAAATACATTTAATATTTCTTGTTGGAAAAGTAAAGCAAAAACATTAAAATCGACAATACACTGTACTTTGCTGTCCGAGACATCAAAGAGTAGCACCGTGATGCAGAACTGACCTGTCCAAAAAGTTTATTTAGGTAGGAGATGTAGGCAGCTGCCACCATGGAGCTGTTGCTGAGGCTCCTCTTACTCTTCCTCTTGCTCTCCTCTTCCTCAGACGCCTTCTCCTTCGTGGAGGACTTGGAGCTGTGAAGTGTGTATTTGCATGCTATTGGTTTAGAGGCATCACCATCAATACCAAGCCACCACCTAAATTTGTTGTAGTTTACAATTTAAAAAATTGTAAACTTCTCTTTAGCTTTTAACCATCAACTGAAACCAATGCAGGAAATTTTCACAAGCAGAAGACAAGAAAAGCAGTTTTTTTCTGAGCGAGGCAACTCTGGCAGCTTGTTTGTCAGCTTGTTTATCATTTGATGGTGCTAATTGAGTGTACAGCCTAACATAACCTAGGCTCTTTGTCATAATCAATGTTGATTAGAAACAGAGGATGATAATAACCAGAATTTCTTGGAGAGGCTAAGCTGAAGGGCCTTGTTTTTGAATCTCCCCATAGCGGGCGATTTTCCAGCTGCTGCAGCCTTCCCTCCTCGTGGAGAAACGCTGGGAGAGAAAAAAGCCTGTATCAATTTAAGATGCGTTAAATGACTTGAATTATTTGGCTTGATATGTTTTCATTTCTTCTAATTCAAAAATATAACAAAACAACATCATGTTAGCATGAAGGTAGTAAGAAAAGATAGCTAAATCTGACAGCATCAATTGGATTTGAATAATAAAATTTTAGGCTTTACTACGTCTCTTTGTTTCTAACAAGTTAGATAAGCTAATTGAGTGTTTTGCTTTGCTGCTCCAAATGTCAATAAGTTATAAAATATGTGGTATAAAATTAACTTCAGATGAACTGGCTACATTTGTTTAAGCTTAATTGCATCTTTTCTTATTTATCCCACAAATCTTCTTCACCAACCTGGCAGCAGAGGACGGTCGGCTCTCTGGACCTCCCTTTGCACTTTTTACAGACATTTCAGCTGAAAGACAAACAAAAACAAATGTTAAAGGTGACAAATCAAGCACAGACAAGAAACTACAACTCTGCTGAAGCACAGATACAAACATTTTGTAAGATATCATCAAATGTAGGATCTTTTTTGCTGCAAGGTTCATCATAAATCAAGATCAAACAAAACTTTCGGAAGTTCCTGCAAAAGTAAATGTGGATGTTTAAAAAACTTGAAAGGTACTACAAAACTAATTTAGAATTATATAATTTTTTATGGGACTCTGCAAAAGTAACTTAGCATCAAAGAAAAAATGTACATGAGCTCAGAAATAGCTCCTACTGACATTTTGATATCTCCCAAAATGTCAGTAGTATCCTATAAAATGAACTTCAGATTGTGCATCAAAACAGAACTGCAAGACTCTGGCATCATCCTACAAAAATGTTGTGAGATCTCCCAAATTCAGAATGTCACCGATGTTCTGTTAGACTAAAGTAACTCAGAGTGTCACAAAAACCATGAAAGATCCACCAAAAGTATTTTTATTGTTTTAAAGTTCCTCATGGGGATCAGTAGCACTGTATAGTACTTCAATAGGAGAATAAAAACGTGTTCCTGGCTGCCTCATGTGGATGTTAAGTGAACAGAGGTTGCTCCCTTCATTCAGTCGATGTCGATGTAAGCTGGTGCTTATCACAGAGGTAAGTTATCAGTGATGTTACATAAAGAACAGTTGGCAGTCAAAGGATTAATCCACCATTACCGAATGAATCAAAACACAAGCGTAGTTTAGTTAAAGTGGAAAAGATTCCTGAAACAAATCAAACAACTGTAAGAATGAAGGCCAGAATGACTCAGTCATGCAGGACTTGTGAGGAGGACAAGTAGGCAGAATTAGTGAGACAAAATGCAAAATGCATTTTTTTCAAATAAGGTTGAATTTATTCAATTTCCCTGCCTCTCTTGAAAAACCATGAATTACTGTGATTGAACACATTTTTCAGGGAGAAATATTAGCTCAGTTTTACTAGCCACACATATACTGCTGGACATGTGCAACCAAGAAATTATTAACCAAATCATTTAAATCCATACGTCTGAAAAGTGTCACAAAGCCTTTTCTATGACTTTGGGAATTCAACATAGCACAAAGATGGCCATTATTCACAAATTAAGAAAACAAGAACCAAGGGTGATGCCTGGTGAGCCTATCTGAATTATTCCGAAGTGCATTAACGAATTACCTAGGAGGTAAAAAAAAAAAAAAGAAAGAACCTAAAACAACATCTTTAGTCTTTATGATTGATTCACCAGAAGTTTCTGCAAACACTACATAGTATAGTTGCTGCAAACAGAGACACAAGTAGTTATTAGATTTTGGAGGCAATTACTTTTTCACTTGGTGACCAGTTGGTTTCAATTGCTTTGTTCCTTAATGTCTGAAATCAACATGTAGAAAACAGTTTTAGTGCTTACTCAGGTTATCTTGGTCCCATTCAAGTTGCTTTGATTTGCTCCTTAAGGAAGAAATCTGTATTCACTGCATGAAGCAAAGGTTACTTAAATCCAGGGCAAATAATACTATCCAAATACTATCCATCTTCCGACTGCTCTTTTAAAACATTCATCTTTCAGTTGTATCTCAAGCATGATATCTTCACTTTCTATGAAGCCTGCATGAATTATTCTCACCTTCTAGCACAACTCCCATCAGAGTAAACAAACACACCCCACAAGAGCAGCCGATAGCACATGCGGGTTTCGCTACACAAGCCACTGAGCAGCACTCTGCGTGTCTTCAGCTCTCCTCCCTAAGTGGCCAATTGCTGTCAATCACTGCAGCCGACACAAGCAATTTTAGATCCTAATCACTCTAATTGAGGTAATGAAATGAAGGGCCAGGTGGACTGGGCAAAAACAAACACAGCTGAAGATGGAGAGCAGGTTGCCCTTGCGAGATATGAAGGGAACGGGCTGGAGCATACGAGGGCTTGAACCTCAACTAGGATTTCTTGACGTTTCTTTCCTCCACTGCATGTGCATGCAGTGGAGGAAAATACATCATCTTACACTGCTAACTTTTTACGGTTTTAGTGATGAGACAAAAAAAATTGTTGTCCTTGCTTCACAGACCACCCCTCCTCCTCCGAATCTCCCACTCAGCTCCTCCAGACCCCAGATGATTTTAGGGCCTCTTGAACTTTTCCAAGTGCATGTAGGCCAAATTAAAATTTTTTTACCTCATCTTATTGGATTTCATTACGTTTGGGAAATTTAGGTTCAGTTAGTACTGTGTAAAGTTTCTTTTTAATAGGATCTAGTTTTATTTTTAATAGTCTTGCCCATTCTGTTCTCTTTACTTTGTGATTTCTTACTCTGTGTTTTACAGTCGCCCATTGGTGTTGCATCTCGTATCTAGTTGTGTCTGTTTGTGGGCCGCTTATTAGTTTCTGGTTTGTGTTCCGTTCCTGTCCTGCTGTATATTCTCTTTGATTCCTTCTGTCTGTGCTCTCCGACTGCAGTCTCAGCTGCCTCCATTTTATTCATTAGTCACATCTGTTGCATCTGTCCCTTTGGCTCTTTAGTCGCTTCATCTGCTCAACACTGCTCATCATTCCTCGATTGCCATGGTTTCTCCTGTTTCTTTGTCTTTTGGATTTCTGGAACTTAAACTTTGTTTTTGTTTCTTTTTAAACATTTTTATTCTTGCTCTATCTCTGCCACCCTGATTTATTGTTCTCCACATCCATCAATGCCTTTGGGGACATGACCAGAATATTTTTTTCCCACCTGTCTATGTTCCTTGCATGGCATCAGGAAAACTAAAAGGTCTTATTTTTGGCTTTACTCAGCAACACCTTCCTGCCAATCTTCTGTAAAGACTGAATTTGCAGCATATGAAACTAATGTTTGCCTTTTTGAAAGATTCTTCTACCTCAGCTGCAGATCTCTGCACTTTCATAATGATCACAAGCCTCTCTGCTGCTCTTCTTGTCTGCTTTACTGGACAGCCATGTCTCAGTAGGTTTGGAGGTCTGCAATACTTATCTTCAGATGAATTATTTTAGGTTTTCTGAGAGATGTTCAAAACTTGGGCTGTTGTTTCATAACTCTATTTTAAACTTCTCCACAACTTTCTTCCTGACCAGTTTGCTGAGTTTCTAGGTATTTGTAATGCTGTTTCTCAAATGTTTCCTTCTGCGATATTAACTTAAAAGCTATATTGAGATTACATAGCACACAGGTGGACGGTTTGCTACTTCAGTAACTTCTGAAGGGGGTTGTTTGGTTTCTAAAGGTATGGTAAAGGAGGGTGAATATCACCTTTATTTCATATTTTTATTTTTGAAAATCTTTTTTCCTTCCTCTTCACAATTTATCAGCCACTTCTTATTTCCTTGCCAAGTCAAACCCCAATACAATAAATAATAATCAATCAATAAACCAATAATTTTATATAATCTTTAAGACTAAGTTAAAGTCAAGCCTGACAAAAGAAACTCTTAAATAAGTAACATACAAGATCTCATGGTAGGTAGTTATGAGCAAACAAAACCAGGTACAGGAATAAAAGTAGAAGTCTTACATAAGTTAGTAATCATGAAAATACACATTTCTCCACTCAGTTAACTGTGAGTTGGAGTGATGCTCCACTGACTGTCCATATCTTCCTTTTTGGTTTTGCATCATCTTTATTCACCTGCTGTCCAGTTCAAAGACAATCAATCTCAGCAGGCTGAGGCACCAGGCGTCTGATCTATAAACAAGCGACGACGATGCTGTCAGGTCTGGCACTCCATTTCATCTTCACCTATTTTGACACCTCTGTAGAATATCCTCCCTTTGACATCACTCCCACCACCTTCCCTCCAGCACTGATTTCATGTCAGTGCTCCAAAATGAGATGGTCACCTATGGAGTAATTTCAAGTGGAGAACGCAAGGTGAGACCTTTTCTCACTTTTAACGACACCATTATAATTTTTGCATTACTCTGGCCTAATTACAACGCCTCCCTCTGATAGACTCTGGAGGCCAGCCTGATCCAAGACTCTTGCTACAAGTGCACAGCAAGCAACAAGCATGGGGCACAAATATTGAAGAATAACAAATGCAAGCGGAGGTCTGGCCATCTGTTCGTACGGCAAAATATAGTCCAGATAATCAAATAATATGTACCCAAGAGGAAATGGCTGTGAGTCTCATTAGAATCTGTGGGGGCTGCTGCTTCAGACGTGGCCTGTGCAAAGTAGACAGCTCGCAGCTGACAAATGAGTCAACGCGGACGCAAGCTGAATTATTAAAAAGCGCGGAGTAAAACAGGTTAGCACCTCACTATAAATCATCTGAACAGATAAGTAGTTTGATAAAAGGCTGCTTAGTTTCCAACCAGAATAAAATAAGACAAACATTATAATGATGACAATGCTTACTTACTCGGACAGCTCTTCTTGTTTTGTGCTTCTTGGGTGACGGGTGCAGGTGGAACGTATGAGTATGAAGTGCCTATTACCTAACACGGGGATTATATGATGAGAGGTGATTATCCAGCTAAATATGTCAGGATTAAAGATGTACATGGCTGCTCATGAACAAAAGGGGCAGCAATGTCATCTAACAGGGGACGAGACATTTTCAGCACCAGGACCGGTTTAACTTTTTGCTGGTTTGCTTAGAATGACCACAGTTCTCAAGTTAGGACTTTGATTTTTATCACCATCACCATAACAAAAATAAAAAATCACCAAACATGATGTGAAAATTGTATCAGTCTGCATTGTAGGTGGTGTTATGCAATAAAATATCACCTATAATCATTTCCGTTTATAAGGTAAAATATAGAAATTATTAGGATTATATTAAGAATGAGGAAAAATGCCCTTGGTGATGTCCACATGACTAGTGTGGCTGCTGTTCACTGGATGCTAAGTTTCTGAGCAAGCTGATAATACATGTGTGAAAAAGTCCTATTTAAATAAGTGAAGTGAAAACAGGGGGGAAATTTCAACATTCACAAGATTAATTAGCTAACATCTAAAAGAGAAAAACGCTCCACAGACTGAAGCATAATCTGGGAATCTGTCTTTGCTTGGCAGCCAATTTCATAGTCCCAGTCAGATGATTAAATACACTCATCATGAGTATTAACACATTTTTAGCTTTTAGGTTTTTACTTATGGACCCAGTTATTTGCACACTTGGTACCAGAAGACACATTAAGTCGGTCTGAACCTTTCCTGATTTAGGTCAATAAGGATTACTAAAATTATTTCTAAAAACTAAACTCCAGAATAATAAAAGAAAGAGAATATACACATTCTAAGATTACAATAACTAACTGGAAGAGCCCTGATGATTGTTTCATAATCTGTAAGCTTCTGGTCTGAAATTGTACAATGAACATCTGTTGAAACAATGATAAATAAGTATAAACACCTTGGGATGATGTTATCATTGAAGAGTGAGATGGAGTCTGTGTCTCAAACAAGAACATGTTTAGGTGTGAAACGTGTATCAACGTCATGCAATGTAATTAGAAAATTAGAATACAATCTACACCTGAATTGTAACAGTAAATTAGCTGTTAAAATTCAGTGATATTATTATGTGATCATTCATCCTGATAAAACAAATGTTTAAGCAAATAAATAAAAGTTCAATGAACCATTTTCATGATGATTAAATGCCCATTTCTAGCCAGAAGTGGATTTTTGCTTCAGCAACCAAGTTGGTTGTTTGATTATGTTGATGCTTATTGAAAGGGAACATAAATTTGGTCTGATATTTAGCTTCAGTTCCTGAGGAACATTATGACTGTCAATTTTGAAAGGAACAAATCTAACATAAATTAAAGAATCTTTATCCTTGCGTAACAGAGGAAAAAAAATCAGGGTAAACAGTTACTCCTCTCCTTGACATTCAGCTTTTGCCCTGGAGAAGTTACTGCCTGAACTTTCTTTCATTTCACTGGATGAACCCTCTGCATGGCACATGATTCAAATGTAAATGTCACCTTGCTCTAAAGTAAGGTGGGAAATAAAGAGAGAGAGATAAGTCCAGCACTTTTTATGTAAATCGTTCTTTAAGAGGAGAAGTATTCTGCTAAGTAATCTTTTTTTGTTTCCGATAGCTACCTGTGTTGTAACCAGAGCAAAGACTCTACTGTGCTGTACACAAAACAAAAACAAAAGCAGCTTAACTTCCCAGCTTTTCTCCCAGCTGTGCTGCTTTCTCTCTTTTCCTTGCTCACTGAGGCAGCGCTGCAGTAGGAAACAGACAGTGAAAGTACCGATTCCCCCGTGCAATCAGGCTTTCGCCACGCTCAAATATGCTTAGTCCTTCTGACCAAAGCCCTTCTTTAGCACTTTGATTATTTTTTTTCTTCTATGAAGAGGGGGGAACTTATCCCAACCCTTACCTTTGCAGAAAAGAAACAAGACAGTGCAATAATGTGTATTTCATACATCAGTCAGCTCCCAATGGAGAGTTGGCCTTTGAATTATTCGCACAGCTTCCATCCTGAAGGTCCAGAAACAGGGAACAGGCCATATCTGTTTAAGACGAAAGGGAAATAAAAATGCAGCCTCTGACACTTTTTGAAGCTAGTTCAGCGCAGTGCATTCATTCATTGAAGAAGCTGTTTGGTTGAATTCTGCTCTACGTATAATTGATTCAGCACTCAGTTGTTGTTGTTTTTCTGTCAAGCTATTTTAATTCAGCCACAAATAAGGCTGACTGGTGGATTTTTACAGTGCCTTGCAAAAGTATTTATGCTGCTAGAGCATTTCGTTACAAACTCCAGTGTATTTTATAGCAACTTTACATGACAGGCCAGCCGTGTGTCACGTGAAAGGAAAATAGTTTTCATGTTTTAAACACGTAAAATGCTGAAAAGTGTGTTATGAATATTATTCCACCCTCTTTACTCTGACAGCACTGAATAAAAACCATATGTTAGAGAACATTGAGTATCAGTTTAATAAAAACAAAGGAGCACAAACTTTATAAAATTTAAAGGAGATGCAGTAATATGCCAAGCTTTAGCCGACTACCCTCAGGTTCCTGTTCTAATGCCTGTTTCACATGGCAAGATTTTAAAACTGTTGGTTGATTTTCATAACCAGAGTCCCACATATGACAAAAAAAAATAATCATAGATACAAGAAGTTTGGTCGTTGACTCAGTGGTGTGCAACCACACACCAAAGACAACACATGACATGTGAACAGACTTCACTCACAAACTTTCAGATATCAGACAAGAAATCTTGCAAAATCTCTTGAGATGAAAGGTGAGTTCAAAATAAATAAATTTGGCGATGAGGAAGAAGCAATAGTGATAGTTTGTAGAGTATTTTTTACAGAGAAAAATAACAAAACAAAAAGAATAGGCGTTGGATACGGAAGTGGAGATGGAACAAACTGGGGCTCTACTTGCTACATAATGATAAGGAGGTTTACTGTTATTTTTATGTATCTTGGATTCCTCTCTGTGTTTCCATCCCCTTGCTTTCTGATTGGCTACATCCCACATTCAACAGGCTGCATTCTAGTTTCCCAGTGTGTGGGGGAACACCACACACTGGCCGTGTCAATTCAACATGCTGAATATCCCCAATTTGAAGTCGGAGAGGCCCTGACGTCCGTCTGAGCAGACGAGATCCCTCTTGGCACACTATACCCAGCAGGAATATCTCCTCATATTATCTTTAGAGCCATCATCATAATTCAGTTATCTTTAAGATTGTCGGAAGGGGAAGATTGGGTCAAAAATCTGTATAAAAATCTTACCATGTGAGCCAGGGATTAGCTGACAGGAGTGGCACACACACAGTATATCCTTGTGCTGCTGTAGCTTATCTGCTCCACATGTTGTGCTTTCAGTGATGGCATTCCTCATGCTTTGATTCTAGCAAGTGGCTATTTTAATTACTGTTGCATTTGCAGTATTGCAAACAAGTTTGACCATCCAACTCTGACCTCATTACTGGATGGTGCAAAGTCAGCGATAAATTTACTACTTTTACTAACAAGTACCTTAAATAGTTTGAAGTTTATACCAGTCTTCACTATTTTGAATCAAGGTATAAATTAAGATTGTGTAATTTTCTCCTTAGTGTTTTAAATCCCTTTCTGATTGCTCCGTCTCACGGTTTTACTGCTAAAACCAACTGAATTGCTCGATAGGTGTTAATGCCAATGATCCCTTAGAGCCATTTTCCCTCCTGCAAGGCAGACACGTCCGGGTTGAGTGGGCATGTGTGATCACAAATGCCTCCACCATTTGCTCCAGACTTCCTACAGATATGAACCATCCAGCTCAGTAGCATGGAGTCAGATAGATCAGCGGGTGCAGTCATCTGTGAATGCAGCAGCAGATTCTGCAGAGTGGGTGTGTGTGTACTGATAAGAGTTGTTGTTTGACACTCTTTTCTGCTGATCTGCATGTTGCTTTCCAATCTGTGCATTGCTGATATATACTAATACATATGTGCTGCTGATAACAATTCAAAACGTTCACTGGGGAGGCTCATTTGTCATTTCCAATAAGTTGAAAAAAAGAAATGTGGTGTTTTCTGTGGTCTTCAAGACACGAGGGAGGAATAAAGTTTCCAACTCACGTCTCCGACAATTCCCATCACCTGTTGTGAAGTGCAGCAAAACATCCAGACCTAATTATCCACAACATCATCTTTTAAGATAGTTTTGGGCACAGCATATTTCTTTAGTGGTTAGCGGATGGATTGGCTGTAGGCAGGGATACAATTTAAAGGAACCAGCTGCCAAGTGTTAATTATGTCATTGGCCCAAGGTTATATGGACCCTGGATGGTGTTTAATTTGGGAGCCACTTCTAGATAAGCTCACTGACAACCCCAATGTATTTTATATACTGTGCATGCTGATTCTTTTTTAAATTTTGCATTTACAGTAGCTTTTTTTCAGATAACTCATGAGTCAACAATAAAATAATTGCTTTTAAGGAACAGTTCAGATTTGTTTCAGCAGGGTTAGACAGAGAGAGAGACTGGAGAGAAGGGCACGCCGGATAATTAAACCTCAGATTTAGAGGAAACAGTGTGGTTTTCGTCCTTGCCATGAAACACTGGACAGTTTCTACACTCTCAGCAGGATCCTGGAGAATGCACGGGCGTTCCCACAAACAGCTTACGTGGTTTATGGACTTGGAGAAAGCTCCTCCAGGAGTCTTGCAGGGGGTACTTTAGGAGAATGGGGTACCAGGCCTGTTGAGACAGGTCATTAGGTCTCTGTTTGACTGGTGTATATATGTATATATGATATATAATAATAGCTCAAACACTGAGCTGTTACACTTGAAGCCAAAGGAATGTAAAAGACATTTTATTGCTTGCAAGATGTCATGACACCACTACCACAGGGTTACTTACAGTGCACGCAATTGCCGGTAAGCATCATAGTGTCGAATGTTTACATACAGCATGGCCTTACGGTGGGACTGGATAAAATGTAAAACTTCAGCAGAGTTTCAGCAGTATTGGTCAGACTTATAAAGTGTTGATATCTGTGAATGAATAAGCATCTATAATATGCATTATAATGCATTAGCATGCATTAAACATGTCTAGGCAGCTAGAGTTACATTATACCCCAGACTCATTTAAGGGAAAGCTCATAGGTAACAAAAGTGAATACAGCCCAATACTAATCCTAACTGAACATTGCTGCTTTTAAATACAGAGGGTCATGCCCACACCTCAAGCCTAGGCAATCTTAATTATACAATTATAATCTCAGCATAGCCACAAGTCATGCTTCAAGTCAATTTTGTTGGAAAAACAACTCCTAAGATATGCATTTCCACTCTAATTTCTGATCAGCTTTACTAATATTTCAAGTCTCAGTATTTTTTTTCTCCCAGTGAGAGGAGAAGTCATATTTCACAGGAAAAGCAAAACAAAACATTGCTGTTTGTATGTGAGCAAAACCAAATGGCCTGAGGAACAAAGGCTGTTAGAGGCGTCTTGTGGTTAATGATTTGTTAACTTCTTGGTGACTGATGATGTCACATAGGTAACTAATTGCCTGCACTGCTGCCTCATTAAGCACAGCAAGAAGTCCTGCCAAGGGGCATTGGCATCACACCTCGCAACAATCACTGGTTTCTCTACATGTCCACCACTTTAATTGTTCTCTGATTTGATGTTGTACAATGTTTTCTTTCTTCTTTGGACATGCTTATGAAGTCCTGGAATGAGATCTGAAGAGGAATTGTTCTTTGCTTTGCTGCAGAAACTGTGCCGATGTTCATCAGTCTTGTTCTTCCCTTAGCTACATTTTTCAGATTATGCTTCTTCCTATTTCTTTCCCAATCAATCTAACTGCTATACTCCTTTAGATCATATTCTCTGTTCATCTGTTTATTACTCTTTTCTTTCTTGTCATCTCCATTTTTTTTATTCTAAAGTCACCTTCACACTCCTGATCTGGAGCAGTTGGCTCATTGCTCCCCCTTCGCTCTGTATTCAGTCCTGCCTCTGGGTCATACTTCTCTCCACCACCTCCCTCTCCCCACCTTTTTTATTTATGGGACTCTGCTGATGGGGCAAACCCAGGTAGGAATAGATTTTTTTTTGTTCTTTTGTTGTAGTTTTGCGTAAAGGAGTGGAATGGCAAGAAAGTGACTGCACAATTAATCACTAACTTGTCAATTGCAGGAGAAATCAAAACTGTTTGCCAAAAGGAGAGAGAGAGAGAGAAAAAAGGAAACAAATAAACAGGCTCCAGAGGATCTTCACATCACCTAATTGGGTCAGTAGCAAAGAATATTTTTGTGTTGCCGAGGCTGTACTTCAGAGTTGAAACAGCCGGCTGGTTTGAGATCAGCATCAGCAGGAGAGTAATTCAATCTCACGAGAGACAAAGCAAGAAATGAGGTAACCTGGAGCCTCCTGAGCTGTGTGTCTAGCGCAGCTCTGCGCTGTAACATTGAATTGAGATCAAGATATCACACTAAAGGAAAAGATAAACCACCACAGGGACCCTGGTGCACATTGGCACTAAAAAGAGCAAGCGGGAAAATATAGAATAAACCAAAAATAAAATAACACATTTAACCTGAGGAAATATCATTGTGTCAGTGTATCATTGCTTTTGACAGGGGTCATTCCTTTATTCCCTGCGCTGCCTGGGCCTGTCACACAATGTTAGAAAAATGACAACGTCCTTAAGATCCCACCTTTCTGAAATATAAAGACACACGTTTTTTGCATGACAGTCTGCGTGTTGGACTTCAGGACAAGTAGTCAGATAATGTTCCTTATACCCCTTCAGTTTTTACAACGTGTCACACTGCAACAAACTTTAATCAAAATTATTAATTCATATGGCATATCAAAACAATTTAGTAGGCTACATATAAAACACTATCTGAAGTGGAAAACTAATACTGCAACATCACCCTGATGGTGGAGGCTGCATCATGCTAAAGGCATGCTTTTTATTTTAGAAGACACCAAAAAGCTGGTGAGAGCTACTGTTGCTTTAAAAATGCACAAGTTGCAGCGTGAGCCGTTTCCCAGAGAAGAATAGTCTGAAATTTTATAAAAAATGAAAAGACTCAAGAGGGGTGACTTGGCCTTTTGCAAAGCACTGCACAGGCGTGAAATATTAACAAAAGACCACTGATAATATGAGAAAGGTGAAGCTGTAAAATGCTCTAGGTAGGTGACTGCAGCTTTGAAAAGGGAGAGTCCAGAGCAAATGACAGACACAAAGGGTGCAGCTTTTTGTTTTTTTGTTTTACTTTCTGAGAGCAGGAGCCTCTCAGGACCGAAGATGGGGGATGTATCTCACAGCGAAAAGAATAATGCACTTGACAGAACAGCGCTCCCTGCCAACATGAGCCAGTGATCACTCCCCCCCCAACCCCCACGCCCCTTTCCAAGTAGAATGATGTGGAATTCAAGCTGCACCTGTGACACCAACTGCCACTCCAGGGGAACATCAACAAGCCACCTGTTCAAAAAAATGCACTCTCACTGCCTCTCACTTTCATCCGGTTTCCTGTGACTGACGTTGACTTCGGATGCGATGACTGTCTCCTCTTATAAACTCATGAGGAGAATGTAAAGGCCGCGCAAACAATTGATCAGATAGTCAAAGAAAATAAGCACACGTTTACATCCTTACCATCTGCAGCAGCTGCTGTGGAACAAAAGGCACACATGTTACTTAGTCTATTCAAAATCTGGAAGCCCTTTTAGAGAAGAAAAAGCACCGTCCGTCTTATATTCATCATTAAAAAAAAATAAAAACTCACAATGTACTTTAGCTCAGTCTTATTGTATTTTAAAACAGTATTAATACTCATTGAAGTTTTTCCAAGTTTGTCAGAAACATGAATTAATTTCGATAGGATTTTATGTGACAGGCCAACAAGGCTGTTTGCAGCTTTGGACAAACCACAAGGCTCACATCAAACAAGTGGAACAACATACTTCTGATCAGATCAGATCAAAACTTAAAACTTTTTGGCCTGAATGCAAAAAGCACTTCACCTTGATCACAGTGTCAGCCAGCATCATGCTGTGGGGAGGGTGTTTTTCCAAGCAGGGATCAGGATGCTGGTTGATGGGAAGATGGACGGAGCTGACCATCGGCCAGACCTGGAGGAAAACCAAATAGAGGCTTTAAAAGACTTGAGACTGGGCTTGAGTTTCACATTTAAGCAGGACAATGACCCTAAACATACAGAGCTAAGATAGAATGGCTTAGATCAAAGTGCATTTATGTGCAAATGACCTAATTAAAGTCCAGAATTAAATCCCATAGATAATCTGACCTACTCCAAATGACCTTCAGTTGCAAACTTAGCAAACTGTGTTTCTTTAAAGTACTGAGTGCACTGTGGAGAATTGTATTTATAAAACATGTTTTAAATATCACATAAAATTCAAGCAAAATGCATCAATTTTTGTGTTTGTAATGTGATAAAAAGTGAAACGAGGCATAAAGTCCTTTCACGCCCACCGTTGCTAAGCTAGACGAAATGACCCGGCTCCAGAAAAGCTGGAGAACTTTTTCACTTTCATGGCCAGCGGATCAAACACCTGCCATGTTTAGTGCCTGACACATGTGCCATGACTGCTTCCATCTGCAAAATGGACAAACACAAGCCATGAGTCAATTTCGACTTCCTGCCTCGCACCTCTGCACTCCATTGGCACACAGGAGCCGTGGGATTACAGATGGCAACGAAAAGGCAGAGAAAAGTATGGCAATACAGAACGCTGTGCTTTTCATGGATTGATTCTTTGGTGACTTTTTTTGGCGTGCCATTGCACTCAACATCTTTTGTGCTTATTGTGTGGGCAAAAACAGAACTACGACAACTTTTTTGACACCATGCCGACGTCCAAGTTTTGTTACAGTTCTGTTAAAACAACTTTTTTGACACCATGCCGACATCCAAGTTTTGTTACAGTTCTGTTATGTCTAAAAATTAACAGCAAAAAACTGGAGTTTGTTGACTTTATGCCTTAAAAACACAGAAACAACATGGTGCATTTTAGTTTTTTATAATACAATTGCAACTTGTTATGATGCTCCACATTATGTTAATAAGTAAAGGCTATATAGGAGTGGTATTTTTTTCCCCAGAAACATTTCCAACAAATTAAATGAGTTTCCACAGAACCCACTGTTTTGAAAACACAAACAGGAGAAATAAAAATTAACCAGTTGTACATTCTTTGTTTAATGATGTTGAGGTAGAAAATTTGAACAAAGGCTGGCTTACATGTAAGTAAAATCTAATTGCGGAATATAAAAAAGTAAATAATAATAAAAGTCAGATACAGGAGATCTAAAAGCATACATTCTTTTTGGTAGGTTTTAAATTTATGAATTCAGTCAACCAACATTGTTGTGGCAGGAACAAGAAAAATCTTTTTTTGGATTCCTTGCTGTTATTCAACAGATGGACTCGACCACTAAGAGAACTTATAAGAAGAGTCTGGCAGATAGATGATCAGCTGACTTGCATTTTACTTTCTTAAAATGAATGTGAAAAGTTTTTATAATTTGATAGCAACATGAGTAAGGGCAAAGAAGTGAAGGTGAACTGGCTGAAGTGGCTTTTGACATACAGGCAGTCTTAAAAACTCAAGTTGCATTTTAAGTGTGAGGAGTTCAACTTGTTTGAGTGAGAGTTTGTTTTTAATGACTCTCCACCCACGATGGATGCTGTCGATGGTGAAGCAGAACCAATGCAAAGTTACATGCAGTCATGAAGTCGTGCTTATTTACCCCATGTGGACAACATTTCTCTGACTGCTGAGTGATGAGATTCTTTCCGTGGTTGTTGAGAATAATGGCAGTAACGGGGAGAATTGCAGCTCACACGTTGAAGTGTAAATCCTACTGACTTCTGAATCGTGAATCGACCAAATATTATGTTTTGAAACCCAGCCAAGTTAACTTTTTGGTTGGCGTAGGACTCATAGAGGTTAAGCGTCATGAATTCTAATCAAAAATGGATTTTAATTCTGCTCTCAGATAGAGGTTGCTGCACCAACTCGCACAGCACTGCAATCTAAAAAAGGAGCTGATAAATAACTCAAGAACCAAAGAAATGTCGGCATTCATTTCCAAGGGCAGTTGTGGGAAACTGTGAGTAACTCCTTTGATATTTTTCGCAGATAGATGATCTGCGAAAAATATCTTTGTATAGATGATTATACATAGATATGTATAATTTCTTTGTCCTGGTCGGTCCTACGTGTCAAAATAATTGAGCATAAACCGGTTCTACGTTATGTAAATAGAGGTTTACCTAATCTCCAAGTTAATAGCTGGCTGAGAGGCAGGAGAGGTAGAAGCTGTACACTTAATGGAAAACCTCCAATGCTTTGTGTTCCAGTAATGGGAGGAGATTATCTTGCCATGCAGGGACTGGATGAATTCTCCTCCACACATTTCTTACAGGCTCGCCATCCTTCTCACACCTCTCTTCCTCGCTCACTGTGGATGTTTATTATTTATGTTACGCCCATAAATTATGTGGCGTCTCGAATTACAATGGCATTAAGGCTGAGGGATGAATATAAAATATTTACTTTACGTATCGGAATTTTAGCTGAATGCCATTTCTTTTTCTGACTTTTCTGACAATTACATTTACCGTTCACTTTTGGCAGCTTAAAGACAATCTCCCACTGTTAAGACATCCATTTGAGAGGCTTCCTAATGTTTGCTCCAGAGAAAGATCGATGCCGCAGTGCCAGTGCCCAGACTTCATTCTTCAAACCCAGTTGATTAGGTTTCTTCCTGAGAACAGGACTGGACACAGCAACCCAGACAAATCCATGACACTGTGGAGAGAGAACAATGTGACTCAGCTTGTTGAATGAGAAGTATTACCTGCACCAGCTCCATTGTGGATCTGTGGATACGACAGCGCTCCCACTCATTCGCACGCCGAGTGCCGGCGCAGAGCTTTCTGGGAGAGAAAAGTTTGAACTTCACTGTTTTTGAATGCTGGAGGGATTTAGTAAAATGAATGGGTATATTTCATAATCAGGCACAGGTATTAAGATATCCATTTAGATCATTTTATCTGAACTATTTTACTTGCAAAAGGCAAGTTGTCTCCAATTCTTAGCAGTCTTATCTTACAGCTAGCAGTTTGCTGTTGAGAGTAAGATTTTGATACTAGTTAAACAGGTTAAAAAGGAAAAATATGTGACTATAAAACAGAAGGAGCAAAAAACTCTGGATAGTGAGAAAAAGACAGGCCAACTGGAAACACAGCAAAATACAGTCTCTACTAAAAAAAATAAAAATAAAATAAATAAGCAATGAGCACTACAGACAGGCTATTCCAAATATTTTTTTGAAGATTGACTGGGAGTGATTAAAAGGATTTTAATGCTGTGGTCTGGACACATGACGAGTGTGTGAGTCACAAAAAGTGAGCTGACCGAACAGCTGAATGAGTGGCCAAACAAACTGATTTTCTGTGGTATCTTCATGGTTGGAAACGTCTTATTTTATTTGACCATTTTCAGAGTCACATGGAGCAACCGCAAAATCTACTCCTAAAATTAGTCTTTTAGGACTACAGATCTAACAGGAATGAGCTGAGAATTATTATTCTTTATAATAATAATAACACTGAGTTAAGCAACTATAAACAGATGTACTGAATAAGATCATTTCGGAGCACAGCACAGATTTTTCTACAGAAGCATCTCTTGCTCTCTTCCTACAGGATGGTTTTCAGGGATGCTTGTAGCATGCTTGTCTGCTTACCATAAATTTGTGGGGCACCACTGAGCTACAACCAGAGTCAACGCTGGAAGCAAAATTGGTGCAGCTTCAGCATCAGGAGATGTGACGAATACTGACCAGTTTGGATATGCTCAAGTTATTCTTTAATGTTCCCACAAAAATGAGCAGCCCAGTGAATTGATTTATTTAAAACAGAACAAAAATGCACACAGAACATGTTTTTTTGTTTGTTTTGTAGATGCAAAATCTAAATGTGATTAATGTCATTTACTGTATCTAAAGTTGCCGTTCTGCATTGATCCTGCTCATTTATTTTTATTACATAGAGAAAAAGATTGCTGAGATTGGGCCTTTAAAAATAAAACAGAATATGGTAATGTCAGGATCAAACTATGTCGATTTCCAGCAAAATAAGTACAAAAATGTAAACTTATTTGAAAAGTTTACATTTGAAATAAATCCCACCCTTAAAAAAAGCTGTTTCTTCCATGTTTCCAACATGAAAAGCATGAATCGTGTATAAAACTGTTTGACAGTTACAATTTGTTGCCCTGTCAACCGGACATGACGCGAGAGGTTTTCTCAAACTTCCGACAAATAGTGCAGAGGTAATAAACCCAATGCCTTACCCATACCTTGTTTGAGTAATTTTTGCCTTACCAGCCAACACTGAGGCAAAGACAACAGGTACAACTAAATTCTCCTACGAGTCCTACATCAGGTCTGTAAGGTTACTTGCGGGAAACAACAGAGAAATTAACCAAAGTCTTTTGCAGCCAGAGGAAGAATGAGGGGCACAAACTCTAGTTGGACTTGAGTGTGAAAGCCGTCGGAAGCATTTTACACGTGCAAAAATGGGTGAGTAATGACTTAAATAATACAGCTTGTGAAAACCTGCCTTCAGGAAGATGCTTAAACATACCCATTTGCATAAAAATGTACTTAAATGTAAATACTGCAATTACTGAAGTACAGTTGTATGCTGCCACAGAGCAGCTACCTATGGAATTTACACACATAAAGTCGAGTTCACTTATTGAGCTTTGATTTGACTATGATACAGTGTCCTTGCGACAAAAAATGAGATGCTTACAACCAGTTACCTTCATACAAACACGATGGGCTGCAGGCCTTGGTCCATCTCTTGCATTCTTCCAGACTCCGTTTGAGTTTGGGACCTGCAGTAAATTGCATTCCGTCCTCTACGTGGTCTGGGCAACGACTATCGGTACTGCATGTTCCCCTGACAATGTCGGACCTTGACTTCCTATTGTTTTTGTCAAAATCCCCTTGACCGTAGCGCGTTAGCAAAGACGAACCCCTGACCAGTTCCTCCAGGTAAGGGGCGTGTACGTCGGGACAAATTGCGACCGTCGATTGGTCAGTTCCAACCCACTGGAATAATTGACAGGTGGCATCATGTCGCGATGCAGGGATTTTTCTGTGGGTTTTTGCTGCAACCTCAAGATGTTTGATGTTTTGACAAAAAATAACTTTTATCATCTCAATAGTTTAAAAAATGTTGGATTTTTAGATTTTGCAAATATCTCTTCTCTACAAACTTAATCAAGCAGTTAGGAGAATTGATGCCTAAATGAATTGAAAAATGAAATTCTTTTTCTCTTGTTTACACAACATATGTGCAGTATAACTATCTTGCACAGATGGTAATTAGATCTCATTTAAAAATTACTTTTTATTCTGTATGTGTGATCTCAAGTCCACAAAACAAGTACAAATAGAAACCCCTGCCTGTGGTTATGAATACATAAGCTGATTATGTTTCTGTCTCGATATCAGCATGGATATTTGATTTGTTTTCTTCTAATTTAATGAGCCCCTTCACAGTACATAAGAAACTTGTAATTTAAAAGAAAATAATAATGCTGAAAACATTATCTCTTAGTATCTCTTAGGTGTTCACCTCCGTACATTTTCTTTTTTTAATCATTGATTTGCAGCTGTCTAAGAGCTGCTGGTGTTAGCTGAGCTAACTTCAGCACATATGAAATGAAACATATGGAATGATCCCCTGATCTGACTCTGATTTCACTCATGTGAGCAGAAATAAGGTGTGCTCTGCAACTACTTCTGCCTGCATTTCCAATCACTCAGTGTCTGTACTTCAAGTCTAAAGCACCTTCTTCTAGATGGATGGTTGGAGGTTGGTAGACTGAGAGTTCATCTATCTCTTTTCAAGCCATTTAAGCTCTTGCATTCGCTTTGCAACTGAATGTAATTGTGTAATGGTCTGTTAACACAGTATTGATGAGGTTATGAAGTGGTAATGAGAAGCTCAAAGTAAATGTATGTGTTTACGCAATGGAGCAACGGAGCCCCCCCAAACTGTCTCACCACACCACCATCTCTACTGGAAAGCTATTAATATAATTGACTGGGCTTGCTGTTATTAACTGTAACACACTCATTTGCTCCTCTGATTACAGCTCTGATTGATGTTTCTTAAATAGTTTTCTGGTGAATCCACCAACCTACTTTTGGGTCAGGAACATGACAGAACGTTGATTAGGGCAGGGATTTTCCAACTTTTCTACACCAGTGCTTCAATAAATAAATTAAATACACCTATTAAGATGACCAGAATCTTCTGCAAGCTTCTCAATTTACCAGCCTTTGATTGGTACACTAATGTGAAAACTTACTAAACCTCATTCCTTACCTTAAAAGCCCTGCCAAAATGAGCTACAAGCTGTAATAATTGGAGTGTTGTTCCTCTTTGACACTTTCTAAATCATCTAATTCCAACATCTCTGATTCATTTCATCAGTGTGGCAGGTGGCACTTGCTACGATGAAAGCTGCTACAGTTGGACACAAGTGCACACAAACAGACAAATATACTCATCTGATATTGGCCGTAGTAACAGCCAACACAAAGCAGCCTGCGTAATTTAATAGCTGGCAGTGGTTCTTTTTTTCTTTTTCTTTTTTTCCAGCTCAGTCAACATGACGAATTTAATTTCCCCTTTCTGTCCTTCACTTTGTGTTTTTCATGTTTCGTTTTATCCTGGAGCAATATTTTCTTTTGTGCGTGCTCAGTGTTCTCCTATCCACTCTCCTCCCCTGGTATGGCACACGTCTGTCTGTCTCTGTGTTTTTTGTCTCAGGCTGGTGTCGCTCTGGATTTTTGTCTGCAAAATTGTTGCTTTTCCTCCTCATCTCTTTTGGGTACACCTGCCTCACACACACTTCATCCACACAAACCCACAGCCCCTCACCCCACCTGACCACCCCTGCTCACCTTCCCGTCCACCCACTTACATGTCCCAGCCTTTTCAACTCCCCACTGCCATCCAGCCCACCCTTCCCATCTCTTGCTCTTACGAATGTCTTTACTGCTGAGAAAGTGAGTGGCCAAGCCGTATGCACAGCCTGAAAGCCACTGATGAGGATTTCAACCAGATACGTCAAAACCACAGGGGAAGGAAAAGAGGGAGGAGAGAAAACGATGAACAGAGACGGGGAGGGAGAAAAGAAAGAGAGAGAGGGAGCGCGTACGGAAGGGTATATTGACTCAGAGCTGGTCTGCATGCTCCACAGAGTGTGAGAGACAGAGGATGTGAAAGCAGGCAAGATGGAGCACTGGCACAGATGAAGACTGTCCCTGGGTAGGTGGACGGCTGTCTCCTTGAGTGGGTGCGTGCGTGTCTGGAAGTGTGAGTACACATGTCTGCATGTCTCTAAATGGAAAGAATGGATCTGAAGAAGTTTGCTAAACAGCATGCAGACGTACAGATGTACCAAGTGGCGGGTCCACTGTTACATAACAGTGAATGAATGAATGGTGAAGATGTGAGCAGACACTTTGGGGTCCTTGTCTTTGATGAGTCTTCACACGTGTGCTCGTGCAACACAAGTGTTGCTCAGCATAGTCAATAAGGTGGGGCATGCTGGTAGACTTTTCACTTGCATCTGTATGGTGGTGTGTATCTAGAGATGATCTCAGTTTGTAGAAACACATGCAGGGGAGATTTTTAACAAACTGAGGGAAGAGTGAAGGAACATGAAGGAGAAAAATGTTGTTGCACTTTCAGTGGTTGTCTGTTTAGTTCTGCTGATTTTTAATGCTTTAAAATGTGATGTGATAACTACAAAAGAAGACACAAATAATATGAGATACCTGAAACACAGGTGAACAGGTGAAATGAAAAACAAGGTAAACATATCTTTTTCAGTCAAAAAATGGCATTATTCTCAATTCAATTTCGAAATTTATTGTTGTACATAGAAATGGTTTTACCAACAAAATATTGTAGATGTGAGTCCATATCTTTTCATCTGAACTTCTAGAATTACACTTTAGTAGTATGGAAAATACATGCTGATCCCACAGATATAAGAATTTACATGGCAGACCACTTAAATTTGTAATAATAATAATAATATAATAATAATAATAATTGCATTTTTTCAGGGTAAAAGTACATCAAAGTATATCATTAGTGAGTCTTTGAATTGACAGTTTTTTTGCATGGTTTAGGAAAATACCATGCATTCATATGTGTCATCAGCACTTCTTCAGCCAAAGAACTGGAAGAAGTTTTTAACATGCTGTGTGTTTTTATTGCCAAGATACAGTTCTAATAATGAGACATATCCACTAATCACTATAAGACAAAAAGATGGCATTACTTTCCATCCAAATAGCATGCAAATGTGGATTAAAAGTGAAAAGATGCCCACATAAAGATGTATAAGTTATGAGCAACACAAATATTTTTCACAAATAAGAGATTTTCTGTTGTCTTTACACCTCCTACATGCCAACTGAGTTTTTGGTGACAAAAGCTAAGGTCTTAAAAATGCTTCCCAAAGTGGAAATAAAAAAAATCTTTATATATATATATTTATGGGATATCAGTGTGGACTGAATCTCATCCAGTTGCCAGTTAGTACCTCAGTAGCTCTGGCCATTCCTGCAGCCATTTCATGAGTCAATCACGGGTCAAATCCTTCCTACCAAAAGAAAGTTTTTATCTGCTTCGGCAGCAAATGATTTCAGGAAATGTTCTCTGATCTACTCAAAGGCTACTGTAAGAAAATGTGGTTATGTTTCTCCAATAAATGGTATCTGTTAGCAGTTGGTTGTTTAGATTTCTGTTATTTTGATCAGGCGTCCATATTTATTATGTTTCATGGAATCAAATATCAAATGGCCCAAACGAGGACCAGATACAGTGGAAAGTGAATAGAAAGATGCATACACCTTTTTTCCCTCACTGTCTGAAGTAGAATCAGACCAAACATCTCTTGTTTTAGGTCAGAATTACCAAACTTTTTTCTATTTGCTAAATGAGACAATAATGAAAGAAAGAATATGTCAGAGATTAATTCCTTGATGTCTTCACTATCAGAAGTTTCTATTTGTTGACTGTTTTGGCAAAGTCAAATGAAATCAAACAAGATGTAGGTAGAGAATTGTGGAGCTGCATAAGTCCGGTTCATTCTTTGGGAAAAATTTCCAGATACTGAAAGGCACCATGTTTGGTGCTCATGTGAGAATGAGGCGGCAAACAAACCTGACGCAGTCACACCAGTTCTGTCAGGAGGGATGAGCCAGAACTCCAGCAAACTAGTGAGAAGTTTGTGGGAGGAGACCCGAAATGTTTGAGTTGTGCTGTACAGTTAAAAAAATAATGCTGCCAAATAAAGAGGAAGGGTACGCAAATTTCTGAAGACATAAATAAATAAATCTCTAATACGTTCTCTCTCTCTCTTATTAGTGTGACGTCTAACCCTTGGCATCAGAGAATCAGAAGGTTGTGAGTTAAATTCAGCTTACCCAGCCACATTTTGAAGTGCCTTGATCAAGAGACTGATCTTTGATTTGATAGAAATGTGTAAATGCAGAGAAGTGATTAAGACCCTTAGAAACACCTTGAGATAAAATGTTTCAATATGTTCAATAAATCAAACTCTTTGAGATGAATAAGTTCAACCATTTATCTCAATAATTCATGAAAATGCTTAACTACAGAGAATAATATACGCAAAAGCTTCAATTTATTGTAACAACAATGGAAGGAATAGATTTTAAAAAAACAATGTTATGGGGCAGTATGAACCCAGTGCCATCTAGATCTTTTAGAACATAGAGGCCTGCTCTATGAATGCCCGCAACAGCTTTCTGTGCTGGAGTCCTTAGCAACAGTGGACCAATTTTCTTTCACATCTGTGCCAGTGTGACCAGAATCTGTTTCCCTTAAACTTCCAATATATGCTCAAGATGACATTTGTCTAAAAGGAAAGTGAAAGGAAATGTCCTGCTTGGTGTGCCTTGTTAACCTAGCCCTTGAGAATCCAGCTGGCTTCATCGTTCAAAGTTCCCATCACTGGCAGGGTCAGATTTACATAAGCAAGGCTGCTATGCGCCGGTGCCACCGACCACCATCAGCAGCCAAGACGACTGAGACAGGCAGTGTTTGAATTGACAGCCCATCAGACACAGACCAGAAGGAGGAGGCAGGAGGACCCATTGAGAACCCTAGCATATGCTCAGGGAGAACATGCAGAAAGACCCATGGTCAGGATTTGAACTCAAAACGTTCTTGCTGCAAGCTTGTAGTGCTACCTGGTGTCCCCCCATACAGACCCTTATTGGTTTAATTTAGAGAAGAAACACAGCAGCTAATTCATATAATGGTGTTAGGTCTGTCAAATATTGATTTTAGCTATGGACTTAAAGCAGGGGTTTAAAAACTTTTCAGTGCTGTAAAAAAAAGCATGGCCAACACGTAAAAGACATAATAATGACATCCAAGGACATCTGATGTTTGCAGGAATTACTTAGACATTTTTTCCCACTCTTTCAATTCATATTAAATAAGTTTTTACCAAAATAGCTTCTTGTGTAAGATAAAGAATAAAGTTTCAAATAAGGCCTTTTATTTGAGTGTAAAAAACCCCATAAAAACATCCAGAATAATAAATAAAAAATGTGTAACAAATCCAAGATGAACTCCAAAAGCGCTAAGCACCATCGGTCCCGCGCTGCCACTAATGAACAGTGATGTGATGGACACATGCACCATATTGAAGGAATGACAGACTGCCCACCTCTTAGAGCTGTTGACGTAGTCACTGTTACAGTAAATGACTCTGGTGGTTCATAAAGTGCCTGTTGAATCATTGCGAGGAAAACAGCATTTGGTGTAATGACAGTATAGTCCTGTTAATGTTCTGGTGTTCCATTTAGTGGTAAATCTATAAAAGACTGGTCTTAAATTGTATTATGTAAATACTGCTCTGGGTAGTTTTTTATTTGCAGATGAGAAGGAGATGAGTAAAAGAGAGCGATGGGAGAGGGATTAAAGTGAAGTGCAGAGGCACATGTGACATCATTCGTTCGTACTTCACAGCAATACATTTGAATATTCACTCAGCGCCCAGACGTGGTGTGCTGACACCATGTGTGAGTCACACTTGAAGTGCCAAAGGTTCTGGCGAATTCTATTTTGGCTTTTGAGATTGAATCTGAGAATGAAAACAGATGCATATTTAGAGTTTTTTTTCCCTTTTTTTCCTCTCCAAGATGCTTGATATGAGTGTGAATTTCAGCATATTGCTTTACAGATGAGTTGCTGCAGCTGTAAAAACCAACAGAAAGCTGTGAATTCACAGGAACGTTTTGATCTGGCTACGTTGTCATTCTTTGTTTTGTTTTTATTTTTTCACATCGTTCATTTCCTCTCCTCCTGATCTTCATTTCTAGTCCCGCTTGACAGTCCAGATGAGTCTCTCAAAGCCCCCGCCTCCACCCTCCACCTCCCACCTGGCTATCCCCCCCGCCTCCACGCCCAGCCCTTCCTCGTCTGCCACCTCCCCCTCGTCTACGCCCCACTCGGCAGCTCCTCCTCCGCCCTCGCCCGTCAAGATCTCTATGCAGGAGCATTTTGCCATCAATGTGTGCCCGGGGCCCATCCTCCCCATCCCACAGATCTCAGACTTCTTTCCCCGTTTTCACGACTACCCCTGCACTCCGCCGCCGCCCAGGGAGAAGAAGATCCTAAAGGAGGAGACGTTCAACGGGGAGACGGGTGGAGGGTTCAAGGACGGAGAGAGGAGAGGGGAGAACGACGGAGACAGGGAGGAGGTGATCGACTCGGATGACGATGACAGTGAGTTGTAGAGAGTAATCAGTCTCAAAATCAGTCTGATTCATCCACTGAATCCACAAGAATTCAATGGATGAATTCTTGAGTTTTCCTATAGAAAACAGGAAGGTTTCTGTAAATTTCACAATTACGATTCACTTAGCATCAGTCAAACATAATTAGATTTCAGCTAAACATGATAAAATTAGATCTAGAGATCTAGTACTAGAACCAAGAAGTAAAGTTATTATTGATCTACTATGATATTCTCTTAGCAAAACAAATTTAACAGTACAAAACATATCAAATTATACCCTACAACAACAGAATAAAGAGAATAAATGCTCAAAGAGTTATTGTGCAGCTGTCTGAAGATCTAACTTATCAAGCATTTATCGGTCCATCAGGAGCCTAACCCACTCTGGATTTAGAACCAAACTGGATGAAAGGAAGGTTGAAAAATGTGGGGTTTTTTTAAGAAAAGTGGTGCTTAAGTGCAATTTTGTAATCCCCATAATCTTGTGAGAACTTTACAATAAAACATTCAACAAAGTATATAATAAAAAACAAAAACATTCATTAGAAACTAATCTCATGATGGATCTGGTACCTTTTAGAAATGCTCCTCTCTCAGCAGTGTGTACTTTTTGGGGAGGAATTGTCATGAGGAGTTGATTAGCCAATCACAAAGGGATATGTGGCAAACATACAACCAAAACAATACAGTTCTTAAAAAATGAAGGATCAAATCAGGAATTACAACAATATTACAGGTTCTGAGGATAAAACTTGTGCTGAATGTTTAAAATTCTTTCATCTGAAAGTTAAAACAAAGCAAATTTTTCAGCAGTGGACTGAATGTCCTGTTCATTCTACTTCAATTTGTGCATTTTTCTTTTGAACGTAAACATGGAGTTTTTTGTGGAGTGAGGCATTTTTTCTGCACTCTTTGTCACTCCCACTTTATGTGACAATGATTTATTACACAAGGTTGCAGTGGAGGGACTCTAGTTTCTGCTCACTCACAAACAGTAATCAAACAAGACAGATCAATTCATATAAGGTAGTGTTATGTTTTTAAGAAGCCATCTGCTGCAAACATGACTCAGAGCTTTTCGAGTTTGTTTCTGTGTGACTGACCGTGTCTGCGCTTCCCACTGACAGTAATTGGAGTGTTTTTGCTGTGTTTTTCAGCATACCTGGGAACGCTGGAGTTCAGCCTGCTCTTTGATCAAGAGAACAACTGCCTTCACTGCACCATTCACAAGGCAAAGGTACACTCGGTGTTCAATACACTCTTTATATAAACAGATTGTCGGAGTGTGTGCGTAATCAACCTTGAAAGCCCGTAGAAAAACAGCTCTTTTGCATTTGAGCGAGACGTCACGCCGCTATCTCACAGCCTTTATGGGGAAACGTTTTCACCACACGCGGCGTCAGCTCGACACAACAGGGAAAGGTTGGGTAATGTGGCTAGGTTGCTCATGCAGAGACACAAGGACACAAGCCGTCCACAAGCTACATGCTTCATACTGTCACATGATGTTAATTATGTAAATCTTGACTGGGGAGTTCCTTTAAGGCGAGTGGAAAACACAAGAGGAGGAAGAAAGAGCCTGGAGGCAAAAGGAGAAACGAGTCCACTCGAAGTGGTCGGCCATATTTGCTGTCTTATTCTGACCCTGTCACTTGTGGGAAGAGGTTTTAGGGGCACAGTGATGTCACCTTTGATCTTACATGTGCATGTGTCTTTGTGTGCCTGTGTCCACAGGGTCTGAAAGCAATGGACTCCAACGGGCTGGCAGATCCATACGTCAAGCTCCATCTTCTCCCAGGAGCCAGCAAGGTCACTGCTCCAACCTTACCTCAACAGCAATTAATGTAGCATGATTCCAAACTGGGCCATCCAGTACATCCATTCTCAGAATCACATCTGATGCAAACTGTTCATTGATAAATGAATCATTTGCAATCAACAGTCCAATTGTAAATTCGGTTTTTGTTATTGTTTTAGTATAAGCCCATGCATAATTAAGGACAGTAAATAGAGGGGCTGGTGTAATTAAAAACCCTGAGCTCTTTCAGTCAGTTATTAGAGTCATGTTAAATAATCACACTTCTGTTTGTTTTGCTCACCTGGTTTTCATTTCACAAATGCAAATGCAGTTATCTAATTAACAGATAATCATTGCAGACTGACTTGTCCTTTAAATGTCAGCAATAAACAGTAAATGATAATGAGGATTGGTCAAATGTAGAAATAAAATATGCAAATTACAAAACTTGTTCACTGATCACGTTTGTGTCTTAAAGAATAACGTTAAGTTTTGAAAGTGAGGTTTTGTAAAGTGAGCTTATTGGAAAAGAAATTAAATTATCAAAGAGGGCTTACTAGCAATAGTTTTACAGATATTCACTTCAAAATGTCAGAACAAGTCTTGTATCCTTCCACAAGAGTGGGATGATTAAAGAATACAACACCTTCACTGAGCTGTAACTTCAAGCAGAAGCTAAGAGAGTGGTGGTCATTCCATCTCGTTTTAGTTGTTTTTTACCTGACATTATTAGGTATGAAATGGAATTGGAATTTAATTGGATAAATCATCAACCATGCATCAATGCAGATTAGCCAGTGAGACATTTCATACTATACCAAATTTGAAAACTTATACAGTTTTCTATAACCTTTTTATGGTTTTGTGTCAACAATAAATAATTGTTTAATCTTATTTTGGTTTGATAAGAGTTCATAATCAGTCCTCATGTATGAGCTTTAACTGCCCAAAATGTAAATCAGAACCAAAATTAATGTAAATAAGGCCTAATAGGTGTTCTCAGAAAATAATAGATTATTACATTAAAATAAATTATAGGTTATATTTTACCATTTTAATGAACAGCTTCATAACTTATAACACAAATTTGATACAGTTTAGCTTAATTACACTGGTTAAAATAATAATAATAATAATTGGTTTCCTTAATGGCACAAAAAGGAAGTGGTACAAGACAAAGTGGCCAGGCCTCATTTAAAACAGGAATGAATTTGAAAACTGACCTGGAGCCAAAGGAAAACGTTGAAGAATTGCAGAAATGCAAACAAAAATGTTCAGTTGTGTCTCCGGAACGCAGTACTTCCAAACCCATTGCTGTGAATGTGTTAGCCTCAAAACTGGTGGGAAAAAGTTTAATATTTTTGTAATGGTGTCATCACTTGCCTGCTGGTTTTGAATATGCTAAATTTGCTCTCAATCCCCTTTTAAAACTCTGCCTTCCCAGGTGTTTACCTGCCATGAAAGGGTTTTCACAAGGGTGTTAAGCATTCACGAAAACATGACACTGAGTTAAATTCAGCCTTTTACTTGCATGCCACTTGGCATGAGTTCACCCAGTCCTCCGCTTTATCGAGCCTAAACACGTTATGGTCGGCTGCCCTGCTCTTGTCTCATTTTCAGCTCAAGCAGCGAGAAAGATAAAGCTTGCCACAACATTGGCAGCAGCAGCACCCCTATTCCCCCCGGCAGGGTACAACCTGTTGTCAGCCATTTCAGCTCTAGGCTGACTCGGATCGGCGGGGGTTATGGTAGGTGCGAGGGACGCCGAGTCACGTTAAGTTAAAGCAAAGAGCATGACTGAACTCTGAGGTGTGAAAAGCAAGAAAGAAACAAACTAAACCTGTAGGTTTGTGACGCGCCACGCTTCCTGGTGCGCTGCTATCGGCCCTCTCTCTTTCCAACAAGATATCTCTGCTTCTAAAGTGCCATCTGTTTTTGCCCCTCTCTGACCTTGAAATACCAACAGTGTGCAGAGGAGAGGGGGAGTAGGGGGGCAACTGAGTGGGAGGGGAGGGATGGGGGGGCAGAAGGGGGACAGAGACAGACGAGGGGAGGACAGCAGCAGGTGGTTGTCATGGAAACAGGGAGGATTGTTACACGGCTCACGTCAACAGGCGAGTGTTGATGGAGGAGGGGGTGGTGGTCGGGGTGGAGGGAAAGGTGGTGTTGCTGGTTGGAGGGGCATGAATGAGTCGGCGAAGTGACAACGAACCAGTGTTTGCAAAAAAATAAAAAATCAGCAGACCAGACTGATGGAGCGCGTCACTTGAGGTGAGCTCGCATCCACCTCCCGTCCACTCTGTGTGCGCACTTTGCGATGACTAATGCAAATCCAGCATCCATAAAAAATCAAAATAAAAAAAAAAGCTCAAGAAATTTTTTTGCATCTCCTGTGACCACCCACCGCCTTTCCCCTTCTTCCCATTCGTCTCCCATTTGCGGGCTCCTTCATCAGGGAACGGTCAAGCATGTTGTCTTGTGATGTACGACACTCAGTGCAACACATGCGCTGTGTGACCTTACGTGTGTGCGTGCAAACACATGCTAAGGATTTAGTCACAGCCAAGCAGAGAAGCAAACCCCTCCTTCCTCCATTCTTCTCTACCACCGCCTCTCTCCTTTCTTGCATAAACACTGGCACAGTGATAGTTGGTGCCACCACAGTCTCTGGTATTTTTCATGCTCCCATCCCAGGCGGAAGATGCGCGCTCACAAATTTTGCTCATCACAGCGCCGGGGTGGAAGGACAGAGTAAGGAAGTCTGTGAGATAAATAAGTAAAAAATAAATAAATGAATAAAAAAATCAAGCAGACAGATGGAGAAAAGGGAAGAATTTGTTATGGACAGATGGAAGGTTAGCGATGAAACATTTAGGAACAGATGCAAATCACCAGAACAGAGGGAGAATAGAGGCTGAAAAGGACAGGGAACTGGTGTTTCTGGAAGATATTTGTGAAGAAAACCTCAATCAAATGAAGAAGATTTCTGGAGAACGAGCAGATCCTCGTGCTGCTTTCATTAATCACTGAGACAAATAATATGAATGAAAAATGCTTTTCTCCCCAGCGAGGGGCTGGTTTTAACTGATAAGCAAAGAGGTTTTCTGTGGAGAAGAAAAAAAAAAGACTAACAATAAAGAGAGGCACGTTATGTGGAAAGGAGAGAGAAAGGAGGAAAAGGCAGCATTGACAGAACAATGGGATGCAAGAGGACAAAAACAGCAAAAAGATGTCAGGCAGGGTTCAGCATCTGGCCCTGAGGCACTGGAGCAGGAGGCTGACGGTGGCAGAGAGGGAAAAGGAGAAAAGGGGCTGGGGCGTTTGTTTTTAGAGATTCTGACATCAGCAGGAGCCACATAAAAAAAGAATGGGTGGCGTCTCTTACGTTATTTGGCACATAAATCTTTTATTTGACCCAATATTTCTGATAAATTGTGTTATGTGAATAAATGCAGACTGTAGACTGTTTAAACCTGTCACCTTGACCATACATGGACATTGTATTTACACTGTCCTGCATGTTTTAGATGCTTCCCTACTCCAGAACAACGGATTGAATTGATTTCATTATCTCTTTAACTTGCCTCCAATTGATGCACAAGCCTGTTAATCACCCATTCATTTAAGCCTTGTGTACAACAGCAGAGAAGCACCTAAAACATACGGGAAAGAGGGTCCACCCATTGCAATGCATTATCTGTACTGGTTTGCAATGAAGAAATTGAATTACTTGCAAGTAGTCAAGTAATTGTATTATTCCATCAACTTTACAGGATACGCAGTTCCACCACCCCATAGAAAGATGTTGCCACCACTGTGCTTGACCGGCGGTACGATAGTCTTTGACTTTAAGGCCTTACTTTGACCCTCACAGATGTATTTCTTCAATTGGAAGAGCTACATTTCAGATCAAGTGGATCTTGTCAGTTTTGGAGCTTCTTTTAGGGTCGGTGTTCTGGGTGATGTAAAGCTTGCTTTATTGCGAGAATCATTTTCAGCTTGAACCTTGTGATTTCTGGCAATCTTATTCAATTAGGGTTGGGGTTTTTTTTCGGAGGGTGACAATTACGGTCTAATGGTTAAATGTAAGTAGACAAATGGGCTTTCCCGTGGAATAATGATCAATATTTGGAAAAGATAAAGCAAGGAATGGCCTTCCCAAAGCTCTGACCTCAATCAACCATATTGAAAATCTTTAGGCTATGCTTAAAAGCCTAGTCATATCCAAAGTGTCAGAATTACCAAAGAAGCTGGAAACTCCAAAAAGTGCGTGACCCCATTGCAATTTTCTAAGGAACAGTGTTGGTGGAGATGTATTTACATTTTTATTATTAACTTTGTTTGAAATCCATGTTTGGATTAATGAAAATACCCAATAAAATCATACCTGTGCACCCAGTTCATGTTTTTTAAATTAACTAGAGTCGTATGTTATATTGTAGTTCCACCCTAAAAAATAACGGTTCAAATGCGTTCATCTTAAGAGTCAAAAATCAATATGATTTTCATGGCCTTTGATGTACATGTAAACCTTTCAGTTTCTTTGCTGTTCTCTTTTTGGATCTCTATTTTCATAACAAAATGCAGCAAATGTTAGTTATAGAGAATTTGGAAATTAAGGAAGTTGGTTGTTGCATGAATATGTGGACCCACAGACCCAGTGTTAGATCTTATTTTTTATTTCAGGCTGTGTCACTGAAAATTCATTTAGTAGTCAAAAATTAAATGCTATATCCTAGAAGACAATTTCACAATATCCTGTGGATTTTTTCATGTTTTATTACTGAAACAAGAATTTGTAATCATAGTGTAAAGGTGACCATTTGACCCCAGAGCTTTGAGGCAATTAAATTATGTGAATCAATAAAAGTGCAAATAATAATTCAAATGAAATCAGTGTTGGAAATTGGACGAGAGAGTACAAGCTTTATCAATTGTTGAACCCACTTGGTCATGTGAAAAACTTTCATAGTGATTGTGCTGCACTTTTTAATTAGCTGCCACGTTTAGTTTTATTTGAAACAGCGTTTTTGGAGCTTTTAGCTAGAGCTCACTTTTATATCTCATGATAGAAAGGAGACATGAGGGACGCCTTGCATCGTCTCCTTCAGTTTCAGCAGATGTTAGCAATTTCCTCAGGGAATGAGATAAATTATATCCCATTCACCCTTTTTTTTAACCATTCTTCTTCTTTATTTTTTAAATGTTTTCACACTGTTTGGATGAATATTTACTTCCTTTCCTCTACTGTAATCTGATAAGTCTGATCCATTGACATCAACTACTACTCCTTGCTCTTCTTCTTCTCTTTTTTCCCAAATCTGTCAAATTCTCTGACTCACTCTCTCTCCCTTTTGCTTTTCCTCTGCAGGCAAACAAGCTGCGCACAAAAACTCTGAAAAACACCCTCAACCCAGTGTGGAATGAAACGTTGGTGTATCATGGGATCACAGGAGCTGACATGACCACTAAAACGCTCAGGTGGGTTCTTGACTCTGAATTTCATTCTAGTTAGTGAAGTTCTCCAGAAAGCCGGCAAACCAAACTTCTCATCCTCCAATGAGTTTTAAACAGATCTCTGTCCTTCCCACTTGTTAGTGCATGTAATTGTTAGTCAAGCAGAACAACGGAACTGTTCCACTTCTTATATATTACCTTGCAAAGGTCTTCTCATTCAGTATTTTAATTTCCACATTATGTCACATTATCAGTACAAACTTCAATGTTTCTTAGTTTGTTTTGCTATTGTGAGTGATAAACTAATGCTGAATGTGTCAATGATCCTAGAAGCTAAGTTGACAAGGGTTTTTTTTCCCCATGTAGGGTCAATGAGACTCTCTAAAATAATAGAATCTAGTTGTATTTCATTTAATCTCAGTGTAAAAACAGCAAATCTGCACCTACCTCAAACAATTGGTATGAGAACATGAGAGAATAACATTGTCATGGATAACAAGAAACACACAGTGAACAGGTCTGGCATAAGCTCATGGATAAGGATGGGGGTTTGACTAAACAACAACATAATACATTTCATTGACCAATAATCAATGGAAAACATTGACTATTGTCAATGCAAGATTATGGCAAAATTTAAAATATGCCAAAACATTAGTATCAATTTTATCAGTGTCCCCATAGCAACATTTTCATTGGGGGAGAAACAAATTGAAAACACAGACACAATCACAGTACAATATTGGCTAAACAAAAATAAAATAAAAAGCATGGCTGTCCACCTAAACTGAACAGCTCAGGTGGGAGTCTCTTCTGACAGAAACATTACTAGTTTCACACTCGAGGATCTGTCGGTTTTGGAAGAGTGGCAGGAAGACAAGCCATGCAGGACAAAACAACAACCAAGTAGGAAAGGTACTCCGGTCATTTGAGACTGACTGGCCTGTACGCCAAACTGTGTGTGTGCTGAAATTGAATTATTTTGCAAAAAAGAATAGACATAATGTCACCTTAGATGTACAAAGCTGGTGGAGACATTCCCCAAAGGACTTGCAGTTGTCTTTGAAACAAAAGAATGCTCTAAAGAATGTTGATTAATGCATTCTCAATAATTTTTAAAAGTTTGTTGTAGTATTGTTTTAAATAATTTAAGGTTAATGAATACATTTTTACAATGCTGAGGTGTTGGCCACACCACGAGTTTCCGCTGCCTCCTCCCTTCACACAGCACTCTCCATGTGGAGCGATTCAGGTCAAACGTAGCCATCTTGGCCCAAAAAATGTTGCGCCGCTCCGCTCATCATGCATTGGTACGTTGACTCAGAGGCACAGTCACGCATGCATTTTGTTTGTACTGAATGCAATCAGTGTCAGTTTACTAAGCCCATTTATAACAGGGCTGGATGTTTGTCCTGAGGAAAGATGACGCCGACGCTCATGGACACCCACACACACGGACAGATCCCATCCAAATACAAATGTAGGCAGTCAGGTGTGTGACAAGCCTCTTGTGTGCGCGTCAAGGGCAATCACTGGAAGGAAAGAACATACGTGGCCCCTCCTCTTTACGTCCTGAAAGCCCACACGCAAACCACACGTGTCCTTGAGGTGTACACATTAGCAAAATACATTTTCTCTCATCCTCACTCACAGCAAGATATTCCCTTCAGACGAGAGAAACCCAACTAACCCCTGCTCAAGGACACAGCCTGCAGCCACGAACCAGCCTGAGAGGGCTCTGCGTTGCCAAAATGAGCAATAGGAGGAGCAAAAGATGAAGAGACACAGAAATCGTTGGTCAAGATCAACAACGATTCAGAAGATAAAGTGGGATTTGAGTTGACTTACACATAAGACACAACAGAAAAGTAAAGTAGGTACAACAAGAGGAAGGAAGATGACAAAACCACGGGATGATTCAATACACAGGAGTCAGAGGAAAAAAGAAGAGAGGAGATGATTCACTGTTCTGGGTTAAAAGAGATGATGTTGAAGTGGAGTTTACTCCAAAAAGACATCAAAAAGCTTAATGAATGAGAACAATGAGAAAGAGCTTGAGCCAGAGTGAATTACGAGCTCGCTGACAGCAGAGAGAAAAAGAGAGAAGAAGCAGCAGACACAGAAAATGATGGAGAAGGAAGCGTGGTCTGCCACAATAGTTTGGCCCGTGAATGGAGGGTGAGCTCACCAAATCATAGGAAACGACCAGGGAAATGAGATACTAATAGGGGTCCCCAGAGTGATGTTTACTCTCTGGGTTTTTGCCCCGGAGGATAAAACTGTGTTGGTCCCAGCAGAGCAGCAGAGGAGAGAGATGCTCTTTGATCTCTGTGTGCACAGCTGAGCAGCAGGACTCAGCCCAGTCGCTTTGTAGGCCCACCTGACAGATTTTACAAGCTTAATTTGCTTGTGGTTCTTGGAGCGAATTCTAGTTTAACACAGTGGAATCAGGATTTGGTCAAAGCAAGGTTCTAATAGGTGTATTAGTATTCTGTCGTTACAAAGTTTATGACCTCTTGAAATTCATACATGGTTTGACACAACAAATTGTATCGGCTTAAGTAGCTTCAGCTGCAGCTCTTCACCAAACAGCTGGAAGCCCTGCTAGTCTACTATCTGGTGCTGAACACACTGTACGGCTGGTTATCAGTGTTTTTTATGCAAACATGTCTTCCAATTGCTGCAAGAATGTAGTGAAATATGTAACGAGAGGAAACGAGTGAAGTTATGTTGCGGTCAGCTTGATGGTGAGCTAAAGCCTGCTCCATTTTGGGAATTAGGAACAGATTTTGATAATGATTACGTGTTTATCATGATGAGCAAGCTAGTATGCTGTACGAACAGGTTTGGGGGCAATTACTTCTTCACATAGAGTCAGGTTGCTTTGTAAAGTTTTATTTTGAAACAAAATCCTCATTTTAAAAAAACATATCCATATATGTTTTATGATCTGTAATGTCAAGTATGTAAAATAAAAATGGAGAAAAGAATAACAAAGCAAATCCTTTTTCACATGTGTTTTGAAGGTGTCCTAAATGCATTGTTTTCCTTTATCAGAGACAATGCAGTTAATCACATTTGACATTGAGCCTTTCTTAATATGTTCTGATCTCTAAACATGTTTGGTCTGTTTCAGCAATAAAGGATCCATATTACTATACCTTTACCATTTGAAAAAAAAAAGCATTTTTAAATTATTGTATTTTGAATGTCCCTCAGACACCAAAACCACATATGAAAAGTGAATTAATGGCTCATTAACCACACTACCAGACTGTTAACCAGCAGAGGATTGGTTACTGAAGGTTCATTGAGTTCCTCACTCTGCCTCTAAGATCGAGTCTTGTCAACCTATAGTGGAAGGTAAAATTAATTTCTTGTATTATTGTTCAGTTATGAAGCAGATGCCAGCAGGCTAGCAAATAGAGAGATTCATTCTATTGTTATTCATGATCAAGCAACCTGAACTCTTCAATTAGACTTAATTTCTGTCCCCTGACCTGAAAGAAAATAATCCACTTTTTTTTCCAAAGGGGAAATTTGACTTTAAATTTAGAGGAGTTGACTCTCACCTTAGGTGCTTTAAACTTTCCTGTAAGCTACTGAAGCAGATACTGAAGGTCATAGCCTGAAGATGCCAACAGAACCAAACAATTTGCTAGAAGTGACCTTGTTATTCCCAAACTCACACACACACATGATCCTTTCGATGTCTGTGCCCTGAGATCCTGTCTGCAAACACTACAAAGTGAAAACCAGGATTTTTCTTTTTTTATCGAAATCTGATGATGATAGTTTTTTTTCTGTTGTTTTGAATCCCAACATGTAGGAAATAGAGATTGACTATCAGCTCGCAGAGGGTCCAAACCCAGATGGACAAAACAAGTTGAAGTTCTAATGGAGACCGAAGTACACGAGGGACTCTGCCTTTTTCTACATTAAATGCATAAAATTTTCAGAGTAATATGTTATATTTGGAAGGCAAAGGTGCTTGAGATTCTCCTACTTTGTATGTCTCAGTGCTGTGAAAACTGCTGAAGAAAAACTTGCAGGAACTGATTGATGCTCCAGACGGTTTTTGCCTCTCCTAAGCAGATTTAACTGTGAAACTCCAACACAGAGAACACACATCAGACCACACTTGTTTGACCACAACAACCACTTTGCAGTACCTGTGTGCATCAGAGTGTGGAAAGTCATTAATGTGCTAACCCATTTGGGTCTGGATTGTGTCAGTCCAAAGGGGATTCTTGCAGCCTGTGTACAACACAGTATCAGCATAAAATATTAATGAGATTAGAATGAAAACATCTTAAATGAATGAAGGTGAAAAGAAGCCATCTTTCACATGACTTTCCTATACTCCTTTTCTGTCCCGCTCACTCTCACAGTAAAACAAATCCTCATCCAGTCTTTTTTGTCACAATCTCAGTTTTTTTTAAGCTATATTTTCAATCAGGGGCAGATGCAGAAAGGTATTTGCAGCTGCTAAATGTGTGCATTAAAAGCATGCTTGAAACTAATGCCTGGGCATCTATGCTCCTGAGTGCTGCATTGAACAAATAGCGTCTCTTTTGCATAGTGTCTGCATTTAGGGGAAGCCCAGCCATCCTTATGTAAATTTATGTAAATCACAACCAGTGTGGATTCCTTGGCCTTCTTGAAGACCAAAACGATTTGTGAGGGGAAAAATTGCATTGCAGAAAATCTAAAACAAAAAGAGGAAAAATAGACGTGATGGAGAACGAACACATTGCCAGAGCTGTTTTAAATTTATTGTTGAGACGTATCCGTGCACAGGTATTTCTGTATCTTAGTCAGAATTACACAGGTGATAACATTTGTAGTTTTATTTATACAACTTGCTTGCACAGACTTCTTAATAAACACAATAAATGTAAATACGGGCAATAAGAGTTGGTAGATTTTTTTCCTAGAAGATATGGCATATTGTCTTGTCTTTCCCATTTTGAAGAGTGCCCAAAAGAAACTGTCCACATCCTGATTATTGCCATAAAAAAAGTAGGACAAATATTAAACAGTTGTTTTTTTGTTTTTTTTAACAGAATGGTGCCTAATTGTTTTATTTTTATTTATGGAAAAGACAAATCTTAGTTTGCAAGTCATATATGGTTACTCATAAAACAACAGATATAAATAAAAATATTTAAGATGTCTAAGAGGCAGTGTTACCCCCTTATGCTGCAACAACTTCAGCGAGAAGCTTCTTATAACCATCGTCCAGTCGGCTCAGTTTGAAGCTCAGTGAGTCATCGTCACCACATCTACATGTCCAATCAGCTATTGAGCTACGTGGGCAAGAATACGTTTTTGTGACAATTACTATACAACTATATTAACTTCCTGATGCACAGCTCGTTGTAGTAATTAAAAAAAAAGTGTGTAAAGCAGAGTGAGAAAGGGAGCTTGAACATTTGTTAATTTATTTTTTTATTAGAATGGAGACTGATTATATAAAGCCATCGTGCCAAGACACAATACAAAGAGGAAGAGGCTAATAGCAGACAGTCATAAAAAGGTCTGGAGTAGAAGGGGGAAAAAAATCAAAGGTCTTACAGAACTCTTTTTTTATTATCTACACTTAAAGACTTTGGGCCTCTGAGTTTACTTTATCTCTAAGAGCCACTGGAAGTCCATTTTGTTATTAAGAGTGAAGCAGCTGAGTAAACCAATAACTAATGTCTTCTATCGCTTATTCACGCTTGGCTTCATAGCGGCTAATCCTTTAATTGGCGCAGCAACGCTGCCTGAGGTGTTCTAGTCTTGAGTGAAAAGTCCTATGAAGTGGAATGCAGTGCATCAACTTGATGAATTATTCATACGGGTAGTCTGCTTTCAAATCATAATTGTTTAAACGCATCTGAGGTAACTCAAAAATCATGTAGACCTCTTGCAAAAGTTGACTTATTTCAACTGATTTTAAAGTTACAGAAAGAATGAGAAGTTCCAATGTGGATATTTCCTACCTTGCACTTTACAACAAGACGGTTTATTACGGTCAATCCCACAAATCTCTCTCGACTGAGAGAGATTTGTTGTATAGCTCTTTATCAGTTCCTCAGCTTACTGTACTGACTCTGCCTTTTGGCAAACTTGTCATCATTTTAAAATGACTTACACTGATAATCCAAACCTTTCTTTCAGTTTAACGAGCCCGCTCTTTTATTCCTAACCTTTTGCACAGAAAAAGTGTCGAGTCGAGCATTAATGCATACCTTGGAGAGCAGCCGTGGGGACAAACTCATCTTTAAGAGCTCTTGTGACTCACAGTGTGTCAGCAAAACTATCATCAAGCGGCAAAATAACACCAAACTGTGGAGGTAGTGTGATGCCAAGAGAGCTAAGGTGTCTAACTGTGTGTGGGTTAAGGGAGTACAAATATGATGCCAGTGTGTGGCTTCTCAATTTTCCCTGTTCATATCTGTGTCCAATTTTCTCCAGCTACATAATAAATATCACTGTCCATGGCTGTGGGGAGTCAGGAACACATCTAGGAATTGATTTAGTTTGAGATTAAATGGGAGGCTTACAGCATGAGTCAAAGCAAACTTTTTTCACATTTTCCCCATTTACAACCACAAACTATAATAAATATTACCAACATGAAGTAGAGCATAATTGTGCAGTGGAAGGTATTATATTTAGTTCCCCCTTACGATAATACTGTGAAATTAAATCCAGAGCAACAATTGGTTTCAGAATTAGTAATAGAGTCCCCCAGTGCATTATGTGCTCTTAGTGTTAAACCAGTTATTCTGTGAAGGCCTCAGAGAACCCCAGTGAATAAGCAACATCATAAAGATAAAAATGTGGCGGGGATAAAGTTCTGGAGACGTTTAGAGAAGAGTTGGTTAGGTTGTAAAACAATATTCTAAGCTTTTTAAAGTACACATTGCTCTGTTCCATCCATCCTTCAACCACGCAATCTGCAAATCTACCAAGACTTGACCGTCCACTTAAATCGAGGTTTGGGGAGGAGAGCATTAATCAGAGAAGCAGTCAGGGGGCAACTCTGAAGGAGCGGCACAGATCTAGCCTGGCCAATTCCTTTCACTCGTTTCTCATCTCTCTTCAGAGCTCCGCCTGGGATTTGTTCAACGGAGCTCGATATCTTGGGATCCGTTTAATCTTTGTCCATCAGTGAACAGATGGAGGAGTTGTGAATAATGACAGAAGTTTCTGGACTGTTTTTGAACAGAGCCATTCAGTCCATGTTGGTCCACGCTTCGAGATAATCAGCAATTAAAGTTGGAGCAAGAGGAATAGGACATGTTATTGTTGGAAAACCTAATAAAGACATACAGTATATCTTAACAGAGTTGTAGCTGTTATATCAACAAAAGGTGGCTCTATTGTATTGCTAAATACAAATGGGCTCCACACTTTTCAGATTTTGTTTTTACATATAAAGATTATGGTTTCCTTCCTTTCTTCCTCAACCAAAAGGACACTGAAATATTTGTATTTCATTTGAAAAAGTAGACTCATCTTAGTAAATGTGAGAACTGATTGAATCCCATTATCCTGCTTCCTTACTCCCACTGCTAGTAAAAGCAGAAAAAATAAGAGAATTGTTAACAAACAAAAATAGAAGAAATGAAAGGAGATCTTATTTTAGACTTATTAGTCCAAAAGTGGTGGTATTAAATTCTAGTTATTATGCCCTTGTGCTTTGATGAAAGTGGAGAACAGATGGCTTACACCCGTGTGAGTCCCTTTGGGAGGCGTGACGGATGATCCTGTGGAGGTGTTGTGCTGCTGTTGGTAAATTCAATCATTCAGGATTTAGAGTTTCCCCTGGCCATTATGTCTCCCACAATACTCTGACACATCCAGCTGCTGTCCAGGGGTAGAAAGAGGTTCAGGAAATGTACAAAACTGATCTCTGGGTGGCATGAGGACTGGACTATGTGACCAAATAAACAGCAATGGAGTTCTTTAGTAATGAACAGAAGAAGGACCGGCCAACTAGGCTCAGCAAATGTAAAAATGTAGTGGGTATAGAACTTATCAGGTAGAATTTGGAACATGAAAATGTGCTCATGAATGCAAAATTGTTGTTTTCAAGAGTCTGAGGATCACATTTTTTCAAGCAAGCATTGTAATTAGACCACAACTTTTTCTATATTTCTACTTGAAAATGATCTTTCTCTGTCAAGGTACTTGGAGTTTGTGGTGGGGCATGAATTGGCAATGAAGCATCTTTTATTGCCTCATTGAAATGCTTAGATTATGCTAGTCTAAAGGAAAGAGCTTTGAACTTAATTTACTTTAAGAAGCGTTGGGGGAGGAAATACAAACATTTAACAATACACAAAAGATAGCCATATGACTTTGTGTTATGCTTTTAAAGAGAGACTAGGATGCATAAAAAAATCAACATCGCATATCTCTATCCAAAGATAACAAACTCTGCTATCTTTAAGCTACATTTACAGTTACATCTGCAGTAACAAAGCTAGTAGTTCAGTTTTTTTTTCTTTTTTACATTAGCAATTGGGTTTTTTCCCCCTGGGACAGATAAAACTGAAAATGATTTTATTTGTGTTGTATTTTTTTATTTGATGCACCATAAATCTAATTAAAACAACAGTTGGATCAGCTGTTCTACCTTTGTGAAATGAACTGACCACATCCTCTGCCATCCCTCCTTCTCACTCCTCCTGTCCCAGGCAAACATTTGGACATTTGATTTGCTGGTTCCAGGCTTTTAGTCATAACTGATGAGTTTCTCTAACAAGAGCTGGGGAATGGCTTTGACTCATGACCAGGGCTGTTTATTTATTTCCCTTTGCTCTGTCATACATGCAGGGTGTCTGTGATGGGATCAAGGTTGATGTGATATAAGACACAATTTCTCCCAAAAGTTTGGATTTCTTTTCTAAAAAAAAAAAAAAAAACCTTCTGTTTCCCTGGCAAGCATTTCCTGTTTTGTTTAATTTTTCTGATTAGATTTTGCATAAATACCAAACAGATGCTCCAGTCTCAAAGTTAAGCCATTGCCTAAGTTCTCTACATCAATGGCATTTCTATTATAGTAGAATCTGAGAAAAATGTGAATCTGTGCTTCTGTACATCTGCATACAGCAGGTATGCAGTTAAATGACAGCCATGGATCTGAGAGCACTCACAAGTTCATAGATCCATAATAATACTTTTAGGGCTACCATGTTAACTGTTAAGAGTCTGTCTCATAGACGGAGAGAAATGCTGCTTTTTTATATTTTTACAAAGTGTGGATATGCTGATATGTTACAACCAATAATTCATTAAACTTTTATGGTTTCAAGCAAAAAGACAGAAACATCAACCGAATAGCAAATGAGAACCAAAATAAAGAACAAACAACTTCTTAAAAGGCAAACTAGACACCAGTATGAAACCAGTTTAATCTCCATACACCATTTTACTTTTCTGCCTTTGGAATCTGACTTTTATAGTTTACACCATTGGGATTTTGTAAAATAATATTCATAAACAAAGAGGTGATTAAAGCTGTTTTGGTTTAGTCAAGAAAAAAAAAATATTTCAAAATAGTTAAATGGCCCAATAGGGGATCAGATCCAGGCAGCTCAGACCAACAGAACATCAGACTGCTTATTATGAGTGATATATTACTACAGTAAAAATGTAAAATTAACCTTTTAATATAGATGACTTTCAGGCTGCAGTAGTGCCAGGCCTAACCTTGCACACTGGTCACTATTCAGTTTTTATTTTACTCTTTAATTTTAAAGACATAAACATTTTCTTCTTATGTGCTTAACTTGGATTAATTCCCCATATTTTGTAATTTTTGACAGCTTTAAAAACACAGTAGCACACATTCTGTGTGCTCAATGTTTTTCAGCGACAGTATGGAAAATCCAGTTTTTAACATTTCTTTTTTCATCATGAGTTGTTTTTTGTTTTGTTTCTTGCGAATGTTGCATTTATTCTTTATTTCAATCTTTTTTTTCTTTCTTCACATTGATGCATGAAGCCTTCGCTTTGACTTCCAGGAAAATGTTCCTGGTGGAATAAAATAAAGTGTATATTATAAAAATGTGTTGTTTAGGTGAGCAAAGTGAAAGTAGGTGAGGATAAAATGGCAGAAAGTGGGTGTGATTTTGCTATGCTTTGTTTTTTTTAGCAACACAAACACCAGCCAAGTTTCCTAACCATCGACTTTAAACATTATTTTGTTCTGTGTTATCAGCCTCTTCCACAGCTCGCTTTACTGCAGAAACTAAAAGTCTGATTGCATGATTAAATTTTTTTTGTCCTTTAATATCCTTCAGTTTTAGTGAGGAAATCACAGATTTTGGGGTTGTTTTTGGAAGCACTCATGCTCCTCAGCAATCACACAGCTTGTGATGATTTCTAAGAAGAGCGCTCACCTGCTCGGCTACTCTTGGAAGCTTTTTGTGCTGCAGATGCTTGCTTCAGAATGCTGAATGCACTGGCGGGCCTTAATGTAGAGCTTTCTTTTGTTCACCCCCTCTTATTCTCTTGTATTCATCTGGGTGTGTGTGTTTTGTATGAAGGCTGTGTGTGTGTGACATGGACAGACTCGGACGAAATGAGTTCATTGGGGAGGTGAGAGTGGCTCTGAAGAAACTGAAAGAGGGTGAAAACAAACGCTACAATATGGGCCTGGAGAGAATCGCACAGGTATGAATAACATCAAAAATGTATCAAATAAAAAATCTAAATAAAATTCATTATGTACAAGAGACCAATTTCTGATTGTTTTGTTTTTGTAAATCTTTGACCAGCTGGTTCCAAGTTTTTCTAATTCAGATTTATCTTTAAGAATTAGAACATAGAAAGATGTTGGATTGTAATTGATGACACACATAGTAGGTTGCAAAGAGGTTATTTCTAAGCCAATTCAGCAGATTTTTTATTAAAACCTTGTTGTTGAGATAGAAACAATGAGATTTATTTTTACCAGTATCTGTGTAGACTACTCATTATTTGGGATTTGTTTGCAGTTAACCCAAAGCAGAAACACATTGACAGTTTTTAAGTATTTATTTATCCTACATTGTATGGTTGTTGTAACATTCACCGTTATTATCTCATGTCACATTTTCCTAATATCATGCAGCCCTTGTTAAAAAATCAAAATGTCCAAACAGACGAATTTTGTCTCTTTTCAGAATAAGGAAACTAACAATCAGCTGGTGGAGCAGGGAGCAGTCGTGGCAGAGGAAGAGGTAATCTAAACATCACCTTCTTCACCATCATTATGTAATATATCATGTTTTGGAAGAAAAAAAGATCTTAAAAAGTGTAATTGCACACCTTTAATCTGAATCTGAAGCATGAACATTATTAGTCTAGGAGAGCAATGGAACCACTCTGATGGTCACCGCATATCAGCAGTGTGAAAATGACACCAGTCTGGTGTTTTACTCCTTTCATGGCCTCCATCTAATTTCTCTTCATGATTTCGAGACAGAAGCTAATAGCCTCCGGTCTCTGATTAGATTCGGATTTTGGTTCACCCCGAAGATTAAAGCAGGAAGAGAGTAGTGCCTTTTAGCCAGACTCCGATAAGGCATGTAGTTACAAGGTTTAATTTGAAACCTTCAGGCATACACAATGGACGAAATGTAAAAGCATCAAATAAATTCCGAATGCTCCTTTTAATTACTTTGGGTAAATTATTTTTGAAGAAACTTGGTATAGTTGTGGGACATTTGCAGTCCTCCAAGCGGGAGAGATCGGGGTGTGTCTGAAGACTATTTGTGTTTTTGTTGCCCCCAGCGTGGACGCATCCTGGTGTCACTGTGCTATAACACAGAGAAGGGCTGCCTGCTGGTTGGGATCATACGCTGTGCCCATCTGGCCGCCATGGACTCCAACGGCTACTCTGACCCATTTGTCAAAATGTAAGTCAAGATCCACAAAAATATTGAGTGCAGATATTCGTGAGTTTAAAAAAAAGTTTGAGTTTGTTGAATTTGATGTTCAAATAAGCTTTTTTTTTAAACTAACGGATTGTTTGGCTAAGTGGAGAGATAATGAGGATTTTTTATCCTCTAATTTTTAATTTCCTTGATAGAGAAGTAGTAGTTTTGAAACAAATGAAGAAATTAGAAGATTAATGCATCAAAGCATTCGTAACTTTGGCTCATTTACATTAAGCTCTGAAAAGATCATCAAAGTAAATACTGTTGCATCAGATGCTTCGCTTTAACCAGCCAGTAAGAGTGAATTAAAAGAAAATTGAAAAAAAAAAATTCCCAAATCAACTTTTTCTCTAGTGTAATTATTATTATTCTTATTATCTTATTTTTTATTTCTTTTACTAAAGGTTAAGTTAATTTGTGAACCATTACAAAATGTTCTTGTGAAAAGTGTCAACCTGCTAATCAGAATGGATTCATCTTGACGAGTTAAATCACTGAGGGGGAAATAGAGCTTTAATCTAACATTTGGAGTTCTTCATTCGATTCCGATGTCTGAAGTTAAATGCCTCCATATAATAGTTTCCGGAACCTGTTCACCAAAAGATTTGGTGATTCTCTCGACTGTGGTGTTAAGCTTATATGTCTGCAGCATATAAGCCACCAGCACTGTGAGCTCTACTGCTGTGTGTTTTCCTGGATCTTCAGACATTTGAAATCCTACATGCAACTTTCTGTAATCTTTCAGTGACATCTGCAAAATAATAATTCTCTCCTCAATAATTATTGTAGCAGTCCGACACAACTTTAACTATTCTAGTTCCCCAAATTGATCATGCAGATGTTTTGTTCTTTTCTGTTGCTCTAATAATAATAAAAAAAAAGTAAGCTATATTGAAAAGATGTGACATCCGTCTCTCCAACTGCCACAATCTATCTACTAGTTGCTAAGGAACATTTCTAATTGTCTCTTTTTTCTGAATTAGTATGTTGGCGTCTCATTTGTTTTCATTTTGGGTACAAATTTTAAGTTTTCAACACTGAAAGCTGATACAAAGAGAATTTTAGGGTAACTAGGATTTCTAGTTTTTTGTTTGAATGAATCACAAATAATCTATGTAATACAATCTGTAATCAGTCTAGAATATTTTATTTCAGGTATCTATTATACAAAGTTGGTCCAACCTTTTGATGATACTTTTAAGAGGTCTTAAAAGAGAAATCATTCTCTGTTTTTGTATAACAGTCACTTCTGCTGAGATGCCTCTCAAAGATATTTTGGATGTAGTTTTGTAACTCTTGACATTTTAAAAGGAAAAAGTGAATAAGAAACGGTAGTGTATGCAGCACACTACCTTTTATATTCATCTATTTTCACTTTCTCAGGGCAACGATTGGTTGAGAGGCAGTACATTCATGGTCACGCTATCTAATCTGGAAAGCTAACCTTCTCTGGACCAGCCAGGAAATATTGTGACATTTTGTTATCACAAGATCTCATTTCATCGCATCAGGTGCCTCAGGTTTCTGCTCTTCTTACAGGTGTTTTTCATCTGCGTAGTATCTCACCTGTTTACCCCCCAGTAATCACTCTCCCCAGTATCTTGTGACCTTAGTTTTTTTTTTCTCTGCCATTTTCAGTTCGGTTAATTTAATTCAATTGTTTATTTAATTCAATTTCCATTTAAATGTTATCTCAAGGCACTTTAGAAAAAAGTTAATTCAATCATCCAGATACATTCAAATTCAAACTCTGACAGAAATTTTTATTGGATTCTAATTATCAAACAATGCAGTCAAGTTCAGTTTATTAAATAAATTGATTTTAAAAATAGTTTTCAATCTAAGAAAACACTGAGTCAAAGGTTGTTCTGTTGCTGGTCATGTCTCTTGGTTTTGTTAATTAATGCAAGCAGAAAGTTTGATTAAATTATTATTATTATTTTTTGCACCCATTATTTTGGGTATCACTCCTCTATGGGGTAATTATTTTACCATAAGATTAAACAAAAACTACCTATAAGTGCTTTTTTTAAGCAATGACCAGTCTTCAACTCTGATGGAAATATATGTTCTGGTCCCCTATACTGTGATTCCTCACCAGCTGTCTCTCATGCTGCAGATTTAATCAGATTTGGCTGTGCTCTCGTGTGTTCAAAAAAGTTGAACACACGAGACCCTTCTGGTTTCCATCATTTAAAAAAGCTAAATTGTTGTTTTTTGGGTTTTTTTTGTATATTGTGCTGGACTGGACACAGGGGAGATTTTAGGGTTTTGAAACTGTTGAGTGAATCTGAAATGAAACTTGAAATGAACCACTAAAGCAACTTAGACTTCAGGGTGTTATACCAGTATGCTTGAGTACAATCAGACCCAGCTTCTGTGATCTCAAACAGCATTATCAGGCAGAGCAGAATGATACAGCAGCTTGCAAAAGTGTTCATGCCTCCAGAATTTCACATTTTGTTACACAACCATATTTAGATCTTGTGTAGACCAACACAGAGGTCATGGTTTCTAAGGGAACAGAAAATGGCACATGGTTCTTAAAATTGTAGCATGTAGCATTTGTATTTTGACACTGCACTAAATAAAATGTAGTGTTTCTAGTTGCTTTCAGAGTCCACCTGTGTGTGTTTCAATCTTCCTATAAATGCAGCTCCTCTGTGAAGGTGTCAAATGTTTGTTAAAGAACAAACAGCATCATGAAACCCAAGCAACACAGCAGATAGTAGTCATAAAACTACTCCCCAAACCTCTGACAGAGTGAAATCCTGTTTATCTGAGCAGGCATAATTCTCCTCAAAACACTAAAATATACAAAAGAGAAGAGGTAATACCTTAAGCTCTGCAAACCTGAGCCACTCTAACTGCGAGGCGTGAATGGTGACAGAAAAAAACCCACACAGCTCAATCTCTGATCAGTTTACTGTCCTGGAAAACCAACAGTTCCCACGCAAGACAAATTCCTCTGTAACCAACAGCACCTCCAGGAGTGGGAGGCTTCCTGGGAATAGCAGTGATAGGTATTTCGTTTACCTAAATACAAAGAAAGAACCACAGACAACGTTTATGAGTTTCAACCAAGCTTCTGCAGAAGGAGAAGACAAAGCAAACTCTGAACAGTATCACCATGTGTTCAGAAACTCTGTAGTAGAACTTGCCTTTTATTAACACTAAATAACAGAAAGGGGGAAGGTGGTGATAAGATTAGGAGCCCCCAGGAACTAACAAAACAAACAAAAGCAGTTTTACGACTAAAGAAACTTTCAGAAGACCATCTTCAAAGAGCATGTTTTAAGAGTTAAAGAAAGGTTAGCTCTGTCTCACACACTTTAACAAATTTCTCCTCTCTTGGATGTTAATACTAAATCTTTAAATGAAAAGCAAACTAGTAACTACTTATGTAAGAATGATAATAAAATATAATTATTCTAACAAGCAGTTTATTAAAGCTCAACTACAGAAGAAGTTTTATGTTTTGTGTTTAATTAATGTTTAATCTGTTGTGTTTAATTAATGTGATTTTTTTTATTCAAAAAAAAAAAAAGTAGTAAAAGAACATGTTTTAAAAGACTTGTCTGTGTTCACCCGATTTTATTCTGCTTTTATGTTTAACCTAGATATGGTTTATTTTTAGCCAAGAGATGATTTGTGCTTAATGGGTTTAAATCTGGAACAGGCTTCTGCTGAGTAAATCTGCAATGCTGTCAGTTAAAGACATTAACGTGTCTGGTTTTCTTTGATTCGCTACACTTTTATGTTTTCCTGTTGTGATCCAGAGGCTTGATAAGAGTTTGAAAGAAGCAGTCAGCTAGCGGGAGACACAATGCTTCAAGACACTTTTAATGGAAATTTCTGTGTTATGTCTATTCTGTGATCTGCTGCGCCCATAGCATCCATCCCTGCATAAATCTGTGGAGGACTGTGCATGTCAGTCTTCAAATAAAGATCTGCAGAGAGAGTTTGATGTTAACTCTTGTGGCTGAGACAGTGCTGTTAAAAAGTGTGTCCTTGCAGACTTTCTATCCCTTTTTCTGTTAAGTTTGCTTAAGATGTTTTAATCCATTTCTTGTTGTTAGGCTGGTAATACGCAATTGACTTCTTGCTTCTGTGGGCCTGACAAAGTTTAGGTCTGGGTCTGGCCAGTGTTGTTTAGTTTGTAAACAATACTTTTTTTTTTCTCAGATTGCTGCTGTTCTTTGTTTGATCATTTGAAGCATCTAAGTGTGAAAATGCTGCATAAATGTAATGTCAAGGTGAAGAGCAGGATCCAAATGCAAGGAGGCAGACAGGAAAAAAAATAAACATTTTTACTCCACAAAATGTAAAAACATTTACAAAAAGCTAAAGTTAAGGAGGGAATTCAAAATAATACATCACAAGAGGAACTAGGAAACATGTCAGAGGCAAAACAGGAGGAGCCAACCAAGTAAGAGATATTTAAGATAGAGAGGTGATGAGAAACTGGGTGCAGCTGTGAGGGAAGGCAAGTCACTGGGAGAAATGGCTGATTGAACACACTAGCTGTGTTTCCATTGACCGTAAAATTGTGCAGTTTGACATCATGAAAATAAATTTGCTTAATGGAAAAGCTAAAAAAAAACCTCTAATTTTTCAATAAAACATTTTGCAGCTTGGTGGAGGTGTGTTTTTTTTTGGCCATATTAAAATTGGTTTATTTTGCAAAACTGCAATGGAAACAAAATCAACAACCAGATTTTGGAAGTAGGTGGAGGATGTTGGTGCGGCATGTTTTTAAATGACTTATCACATGAACAAAGTTATTCACGTGTGATTTTAATTGTGTTTCTTATTACATTAGCTGAATATAAAGTTTTTTGAACGCATTTGTAACGGAAACGCAGCTGCTGGGAAGAAAATATTAAAATAAATACTGAAACAAAGCAAAACCCAAAACCAAAGTCCCTTCAGGTCATAACATGCTGCATTTGAAAACATTTTATCTGTGAAGTGTGCAGGTAATAAATATTTGGCAAACCTTTCAATGCCTTTTCAAAGTCCTTTAAAACCGATTAAGTTTTTTTCTCCTTTTATTCAATGATTTTCTGCTGGATGCCACTTTTAAGCTTAACTTATTTCTTTAAAACCATGTTTGTCAGCAGTGGCAAAAGACAAGCAAATAATCATAAAAACAGGAATGGAACTGCTTACCAGTGTCACACTTCACTGGTTTAGTTAATGGGCCAATAACAGAATACTGAAAGGAACCTGCCAGAGATAATAAGGTCGTTCAGAACACACTGTGAGAGGAGCTGAGAAACTTTTCCGAAAGCCACTAATAGTGAGATGAATTTCTTTTGTGGTGGGGTGCAAAATGCTAAAATGCAAAAACAGTTACATAATTGAGGAAGTACCTGAACTACAGGCGCTTTCAACTTAGCAAAGGTCCTCCAAGTAGGACATGAAAAACTACAAAAGAGGCTAGAAGGAGGCCTCCTGACTCCACAACTCACTCAACTAATAACTAGTTGTCAATTCAGAGAAGCAGTACCTCTACCTTCAAGCTCCCCTAGGGAACTTTTTACCCTATCTCTAAAGCTGAGTCCACCCACCCTAAAGATGAAGCTCATTTCAGCCGCCTTTTTCCAGGATCTTGTTCTTCCCGACTTGCAGCTTCCAGCACACGTTACTATGGCGACACTTCTGAAAGATAAACCCGCACTGAGAACCTGAAACTCAGAGTTGAGTCTTAACTTAGTACTTTAACACGGGTGTCTGAGTGTGTGACTTTGAGATGTCTATCCTGACATCTCATCCATGACCTCGGGATAGAGAATTGAGCATAGAGGGAACATTTAGCTTTGCAAAAGGAATTGGCTTGAGAAGGTTAAATGAGCTGGGCAGAGAGAGGACAGGCAAGCCACAGTGCAGAACAAATCTAGGCTTGGAGGCAGGATTGTATTTTACCTGGGAAAAATCAGGAGTTACTAAAAGTCTTAGAGCGCCAAATGAAAAAGCCCCCCTCACTTATCAACCTACGCCCACAGAACGCTCAGAAGACGGCTGGAAGGCAGAGCAGACAGATATACGGCAGCACTGATAAGGAAAGAGAAAGCAGGTAGATCACTGCCACTGCCACAGTAGGAAGCCTTGTCAATGTTAAATACTGAGACCAAAATAAGATGCAGAAGATAGCTGTACTTTGAAGCCAAATTAATTGTTTTGCATGGGTTTTCAATAATTAAGCTGTGTCACAAAGATGACTGTCTGTTAACCGGCTCACTACGATAACACATCTTCAACTCACAGCTTGAACTGGAGCTGTTCACGCTGGGATTTTTCTGATAGAATTATCTCTTAAAAGCGCAATTAATTCATAAATCTGTCTTTCATAAATAAAATCACGTTAAACAAAAGTACTGACAGGGTGTTTAAATCTGACAAATAGTAAAATCAAAGACAAGTGCTTGTCTTAGTTTTAGGTTTAAAATATGTTTTATTACTATTTGTATGAGATCTCATGTAGAAAATATTTTTGCTTGGCAAAGTCATAAATTACACTTCCTTCTAATAACTTAAGCACATTTTCTGAAAGACAGCGGACTAGGTGTTCCCAGGCATTCTGGGAATTGTAGTTGTTGTCCTTCTGCACCCTATACTATAGAAGCGATTCTAAAATATATATATATATATATATATATATAAAAAAGTCTGTTACCGTAAAACTGTGATCTGGGCAGAGTGATACCTACGAGTTCTCAGTATGACATCTGGATTTAATTTCTGCCCCACGGCAAAAATCAAATCAATATTTCTTTAAGTCCAGGACTTTTCTAGGCTTAGATTTCAGTAGATTTCCAGCTTCAGTTTGAAAAAAGGTCAATACAAATGCAGTAAGCAACATTTCAGACTTTAGTTGTTGATATAGCTCGCTGTACGTTGAACCAACACTGCGCTCACTGCAGTAAACCCAAAAGGAGAGGAGCATAAAACAACTTTTCTACAATCGTTGCGTAAGCCATGACAGTTTTCTCTTCTTTCTGACTGGCATTCAGCCTATAGGCGCTTTAACAAAGGTCAGAATTATCTAAGTGCATCGTGAATGTGCACAAGCACATTCACGATGCATAAACACAAAGTTATTCATTCAAAATTACGAGGCATGTCAGTTACTTCCTGCTGACCAAGCGTACTGCCATACTTTGCAGCTTTATTTTTTTTCCTTTCTCTGGACTTGTGTCAGGTAGAAATCCCAGTTTCCCCCCAGCTGCAGGAATATATTTAGCTCCCACCTTCAAAATGTTGTTCACTCACTTTCTTTTATCTGTTGTTGAGTTTGTGTTTTAAATTATTTCGACTTTAACACCAGCTCCCTCTCCCCTGTCTCTTCCTGTCACTTCTCAGTGTTCTTTGTGCTGCTTTTATTCATTTGTTTTGTTTCTTCTTCTCCATTTTAACATGCTGTCAGGACAGCTTCAGCTTCAAAATTCTCATGACTCCAACAGTTATGCTGCCAAGTTGTGACTTTGACATGTGGCTTATATGGCGAAAAGTCAAACTGCAGAGAGCAATGTGCTTTTTGACAGATATTTTTTGCTTTTGTTGCTCTTTTAAGTTGTCCTTCACATTTCGTTTGATTCTACTTAAAAATGAACAAACACAAGATTAGTTAAAGGTTTATATATTGTTTCCTTTGTGTGAGCTTGATGTTTACATTTTTAATTCTGTTCCTAAAATGTTGCTTTTAAGTACGTGCTGGCATGAATTTGACCTTTTCCTTTATTATGCTTTATCTGTTTTGGAACATTTGTTTAATACAATTTTAAATGTGAGTTATTTTTAATTTAAAAATAAATTGAGTGGAACCAACTCAAAAGGTTGATTCAATGTCATTGACTAGGAGACATGACATTTTAGAATAATTTTGGTTAAATCAGGTAAATCCCATTGTTTTAAGATTTTTTTTTTTAATATCTGTAATTAGTTTTAAGTGTTATTTCAGGTTAATATATTTGAAAAGAGCTGTTCACATCCAATTTTCTTCACTAAGTTTTTGCTAAAAGAAAACGTAGGGTGAGGTACAATCTGTCCAGGTTCATTACTTACTACATTACAGTACTAACCGTCTTCACTTAGATGAATGGATTGATAACTGATTTCAACACATTAATGTGCAACACCTTTCATTGAAATATGTAAAGTCTTTTGCTGTTAAAGTTGATACATGCGTCTTTCCATTAGTTCGGACTTGTCTAGACGGAGGGTTGGTCTGAGAAACCCACCATAGCTTTCAATTATTCAATCTCTCCATCTTTGTCTCCAGCCTCTGCTTTGAACGTCTATTTTTGGAGGTCCACTACTCAAATAAAAAAAAGCACGGCCTACAAAGCATGAAAGTAAAGGGAGGGAGGGAACGACAGTGTGGAGTTAACAGAGGCTATCTCTGAACACTAAACTTGGCTGTTTCGAATAACATTGTCTTTTTGACAGGTCAAGGAAGAAGCTGCTGTTCTTACAGTGACAGTCACGTTTTTTTTGAGTAAGAGGGATGTAAAAAAGCCTTAAAATAAATTAATTGTTTACCCCCAGATGCCCTTTCTGTCAATCACTTGTATTGTTTACTCCATCTATTCTCCATTGACTGATAGAGAAAGGCAACAGCCTCTGGGTATGGTGGAAACACTTCTGTGTTTAATTTATCTGCATATTTTAGATCATTATCCTGCTAAAATACTAAATTATGGTTGGTTTCTATCCTACTTAAAGAAGAATCAGTCTCACATCATCCCAGAATCTCCAATATAGAGATTATAATATGGTCAGATGTGCATTGTTTATTTGTAGAAAAGCTTAATATTAAACCCTTTTCATTCAGCTGGTTTGTGGTTTTGCCCAACCACAAACCACCCATCATGGATTATTGTGGCCTTTCCCATCAAACAAGACAGTATTGCGAATCTTGTTCGCTTTCAGATCATGCACCCGGTTGTTGTGGGACCAAAAGGACATTACTTTTAATTTGCAGCACAACAACAATTCACTAGTGTGGGATTTCCCCTGGATGAAACCCAGCAGCATGCAGCACAAAGCTCCATTTAAGTTGTCTGAGGGGTTTAGTCAGCTCTATATGTTTCCATTTGTAAACATACAGGAAACACTTTTCTGACATCACTCCCAGAACACTGCTTGACATGTAGGTAGCGTGGGACCGCTGCTATGGAGACTTGGTGACCTCTAAATGCCGCTCTTAGCTGTAGGTCTAGCTGTAGGTCTCATAAATGTATTTTTGGAGGTCGTTTTGACCTCCGAACCGTTCTTCTTACTGTGTGTGGTAGCAGCCTAGTGGTCAGTGGCTAACAAATGGACGTCTGTATTGTGTCATATTTAAACAGAAAGTTATGGACATTCCTCTAAGCTTTGATCACTGGAAGAAACTAAGATATGAATTACATAATTCTTAAGTTACATTTATTTTAAAGAACTTATTATAGATGCCAATAGTTATGCCATCCAGTGTTTTTTTAAGACAATTATTTCTTAATGTACAGTGTTTTGTTTAACAACTGAATGCATGTACTCTATTCATAAGCTGGATTTTTCAACAGTTTTATAATATGAGATTATTCCACTGCAGTAACAGATACATGTATTTAGAGGCTTCAGCTGGGTTGAGAATAAACTTGGCAGGATAATATTTCTATGTTTATGTGAACATGGTTTCTCCTTTACACTTAATATGCCCACATAACAAATAAACAGGAAGCTCCACCATCGAATATTCATTATGATACTTTTATATTTGTAGCAGCCATGTGTTTGTGTTTTAGGCTGAAGTGATTCAGTTCTATTAGATTTTATTATAATGTGTGCAGAACAGAGTTCTCCTCACTTGCTCATGAGAAAAACACTTCTCTTTAACCATTGTTCCCTGTTCTCCGTATCAGCCTGTGCAAGCTGGTGAAATATAATGATGGAGGTTTTAGAGTGCATTCATATTTTGTTGGTTAGTGTACCAGTAGTTTTGTAGTGAGCATCCCATTTTCTAGGAAAACCATGAGGACAAAAAAATCTGCTGGATAATCCTTGCTTATCTCTACGGACCAGCCTCCTCCTGTAATAAATTACTCTATAAATTTCCTGTGGTTATTTAGACAGACTTTGGTTGATGCCATGCAGCCTCTATTTTTATTTATGCAGCCATAACAATGAATGCCACTGTAAGAGAATGTTTTGTTACTCTAGGAATGGGAATGGGGTGTGTGGGGCATGTACAGTGATTTACTACAGTCCAGACTTCCCCATGATTTAACCTGAGCTTTGTCTTTTATGTACCAAATAGAAGTTTAGCTTCGTTGACTCTCTTATTTATTCTCTTGTTGCAAATAAGAAAAAAAATGCTTAGTTGTGCCAGATATTATGATTTAAAAGAGCGGACTGCTTCTGCTCTTCTCAGGTTTTCAGAAACTTTGTTCCAGATCCGCCGAGGAGCCAAGAAAGTTTTTTCATTTACTTCTGTAAACTTAGACGAACTGAGGGTTCTACGTGGTTCACACTTGACAAGCAACTCAGAGACCATTTAAATCACTCTTTGAAGTATTTAGACGAACTCTTTCATCTTCTTCTCTTTCCAGTGCGTAAATATACCAGTACGCCTCTCAGAAAAAGATATACTAATGTGTGCATGGTGATGCTGCCATCACCATGCACACATTAGTATCTCTAGTATTAATAATTCCTCCAACCACACTTTTAGTCTGTTTGGCCAAAAACCGTAATCTTTGTCTATTCTGACCACAAAGAAATTCTCCAGAATATATTTGAGTTGTACAGAGGCAGCTGCAAATTTTAGTCACGCTTCAATATGGCAATTTCTTTCTCAGCTGTGTATTTTTCTTGCTTGGTACTATCTCAGTCCAAGTTTATGTTGGACCTGTTTTACTGTGAATTGTGCCTAATGTGCATTTTTGTTGAGATACATCTAAACCTGCCTTACACGAGATTGACAAGCGTGAGGAAATGATGAGGATGACTTGGGCTCAAACTCAGAATCTCTTGAACGTCTGTGTACTGTCATAAACTTCATCATTATGCACAAATGATGTTCATGAGAAGCTAAGGACTTCTTATTTGTACCAGTTATGGTTTTACTGAGGTGTAAAAGGTGTATTTTAGGTGTAAAATGCACTTTTCCTTGTCTACCTCTGAGAAATATGCTGTCTTCACTGTGTTTTGGAAACTCTCGCGGGGTTGCTGCCGCTGAATGAGAGTGCAAAGGTTCTGGTTGGAAATGTTGATTCCTGGTGAAATACTGACAGTTTTCTTTTACTGAAGCAAATTAAACTTTGTCTCTGGCAACATCCAGAATGCATATTTTCAGCACTCAGCCTGAAAAGCTTGAATGTGTAATGACACTGGATGGTAGAGTGTAGGTTGTTTCTGTCCACTAGTAGAGTACAATTATGTTCATATGACATCACGCTTAAGACAGTTCTTCCAATATTTCTGAAAACGACTATGTTCTTCCAACATGTTATCTTTTGTCTGAGGGCTATAGCTTGGGTCAGGTTAAAGCTTGGATGCAGTTTAGTGCTCAAACAAAACACATATAAGAGCTTTGGATCTGGTATTACAGTTTGTGGACTGTGTGTAAAAACCAGTCCATGTCTGAAAATCAACAAAGTGTCTGGTTTCACTGCAACCTGTTGGAGGACATTTCACCAACTATTTGAATTTATGCACTTGAGCTGGCATGTTTAATTGAAACGATGTGAAGATTAGGAAACCAACACAATAAATTGAAAGTTGAAAACTTCCAGCCTTCTTGTTTCACCTAACATCTCCCTGAAAATCACTGTGTTGGTATGAGTCTTAAATATTATTCAATGGTTTAAATGTAAAGGATTTTTTTTTTTACTTATGATGAATCTGAAGTGGCTTAAAAAACAAGCAAAAAATGAAATAAAACACTTGTAGGACAATTAATATGTTTTAAACTAAATAAAATAAAAATAATTAACCAAAATCTTAAAGAAATCTTTCAAAGACCTTCAGAAAGTCAGAAGACCTGCTTATAAAGAGCCCTTCAAGAAGCTCCATTTAGCTGTAAAAACATTTTTCACAAAGTAAACTTGTCATTGTACAACATATGGCCTCAGTCTTTATTTGGCAATGTTTCTCTCCGTTAAGTCCTCTGTCCTCCTTCCTTTTCTGCCCCACCTTAATCCCAGCAGCCTCTACTCTCTCTGACTGTGACAGCCTCCAAGCCCATCTCATGCTTCAACTGTCAGGCTGGGATTCATCGCTTGTGGGGGCGGTGGAGTAGTTGTGGCTGAATGAGTGAGATATTTCAATACCTGAACATCCTGATGCTGAATTTATGCTGATGAAGTCTCCTCTTGCCCTCCAGCAAACCTTCTGCCGCCTCTTCCGCCGGAGCGTGCACTCCTGCCTCCTGTGCCTGATTATGATCTTCGCTGTGGCTCACAGTCTCTCTGATCCCCTCCTGCACTATCCCTGCCTTTGTTAAGAGGACTTTTGGGTCACAATTATCTCATGAAAAGCGATTTGCAAGCATTCTCACTCATTAGTCTCTGGTATTCAGCAGAGATGTTATATAAAAAGACATCAGAAATAGTGAAACTTTGTTTCAACATGAAAGGCTGCAGGAGGTTTAACTGTTTTTTTATTTTAATCTTTTTACAAACCTGCAACTGGTGCCAAACACACACACATTCGCTACAGCAGTCATAGTAAAAATTAGTTCAACTCAAATGTTAAAGTGACTGCAGGTTACTGGGACCACTTGGTCCCCCTTTTTTCACATCCCCTTTTTTCAGCTGATGATCTGGGATTAGAGTCTTAAACTTCCTTCTCTCCTAGAACATCTCAGTCCCCCGCACCCATCACTAAACCTGCCAGCATGTTGGTGGTTCTTGGTTACCAGAGCTGCATGCTCAGGTGTGGGCTGGCTCACTCCTTCTGGCTGCTTGGTGGGGTCTGAGCCCCTTCACTCAAATATCTTCTTTACGTATTTGTCGTGACAGCTTTGTACAAGACAGATAATCTGTGAAAAGAGGGTGACTCACAGTGCTGAGACCCTCCTCCTGGCTCTGATTGGCTGTTTATGCTGTCATGACATATTGACAGTTTTAACAAATATGTACGAGATATGTTTTTCATAAACGTTACTGCAGCTTTAAGACAGGCAACAGCTATTCTATTCTGAGAAGTTAGCAACATTGCACTTCAGCTAACGGTTCTCTAAGGTTTGTTTAATAAAACCAACACCTCCAGATGCATGGTTGTTAATGCTCTCCTTAGTTGATATGGCAAGGAGAATTAAAAAGAATACTGGTTGCCGAAATCTTTTTGAAGTATAAACTTTGGTCTGTGGAGTATAGGCTAAATTTATACTAATTTTTAACATGTAAAGGAGGCAGAAGAACAAAATTTAACATTTCTAATTAAGACATGCTTTTCTGGGAATAAATTAGTGGAAGACTGAATGAAAAATAGGCTCTTGTAAACAATGTATGCAGTTTTCAGATCTAAAATTCTACTTTTTTTTTATCTGAGTGTGGCTGAGAGTTTGCACTCTGCAAACCTGATATCCTAATGTCTCGGCTTGTTGTTTTTCTTTTTCTCAGCATCTTGCAGCCAGACATGGGGAAAAAGTCCAAGTACAAGACAACAGTGAAGAAAAAGACTCTCAATCCTGAATTTAATGAGGTAATGTTTCCCTCTTGATCTAAAATGCACACCTGTCGACTCGCCTGATTTCCCCTCTGAGCTGTGAACGATCTGCAGCTTGCAGCAAAAGCATCACTCTTAAAACTACTTCAGATTCTTTTCTTACCTCCGAAACTTGCTCTCAGCACCAATCTAACACGTTTTCAATGAAAATTTACCAAATGAAGCCACTTTCATTGCCATGTTTGCGAATAACTGATGTGAATTTTCTTTTATGTACGCCACCTGCACAGGAATTTTCATATGAAGTAACCTTGGACCAGCTGGCAAAGAAAACCCTGGAGATCTCCGTGTGGGACTATGACTTGGGAATGAGTAACGACTTCATAGGTAAGCTCCGAGACTGTTCAAAGAGGAAATCAGCAGCGGCAGCAAAGAATATGACTATGTTTAGATGAAAGCATAGCATCTGCAAAAGAAAACCCTTTAAAAACCAGGCCAAGAGTGGTTATAGAGAAGGATTAAAAATGGAGGAGATATGAGGAGTAATTATGAGGCTTGAGGGAGTGTCTGAATGGGAGAGAGGAATCCGAGTGGAATAGGAAATGAAGACGGGAAATCGAAAAGCTCAAAAAGCTTGATGCATGTCTCTGGATCCTTATTCACCATAAATTTAGCCCATCAGATGGTTGAAGCTTAATCAGACTGCTAAACAGCTTTCCCTATAATGGCAATGAGGCACCATGGGAGCTGCATGAGATGCTGGAGAATGTGGTGAAAATGGATTACGAGCATTTTTACCTCAAAGGGCTTCAAAGCATCACAGCATCTTACTTTAACTAATGTGTGTGAGACGGTTCGGCGAGAGGTGTTCAGGTGTGTGGGTTGTTGTTCAGATGAGGTCGGAGAGCTACAGCCCTGCGGGGCGGAAAGGCCGTCAATACAACATCCATCTATTCCCATAACCATCATCATTACAGGTTCAGCTACAGCAGCCTGCCAGTTCTGTTAATTAGGGCCAAGAGAAAAATAACAGTGAGACAAAGGAGGGAAGAGAGAGGAAAAAAAACAGGTTGTTAAAGAGAACTGCATTAATCCCAAAGCATCAGAGTACAGCGAGTCTGAGATGCTCTTTGATAGGGACGGGTCATCAGGAAATAATATGTAGGAGGCGAGATTCTATAGGTAAATGGAAGGGAAACAATGCATCAATGTTGACACTAATTTGAGGGTTATTAGCACACAGATGAACATGTGATCTACTTCATGAGTCATATTGTAAACAGAGAGCTTTGTGACAAAAATATCAAACCAACATGGATTGTTCTAGAACTATCTTATATTCATTGTGAAATTTATCATGTATGATAAATGCTAAAGAACAAACAAACCTGTTTATTATAACACCCTTAAATTAATACTTTGTTGAAATATGTTTCTATTTATATCCAGCATTTAGGTCTTTTTTTTTGGTTCACAACTTTCATCAGTTAATAAGAATCTGATTAACCTTAAGTAAAATTTATATGTCATAATCGGGTTTTATTGACATTTTGTCATTTTTGTACTTTAGCTTGCCGAGAGGCTGAAAAGGATCAAAAATGATCTCATTTTCAGGAAAAATGAACTAAAAAGTGAATGAAGATACACCATCCTGTCATCCGTATTTGGAAAAATTAAGAACAGAAACATTGTTGAAACTAAACCTTTCTCCACAATTTATAAAAAAGAAAGCTGCACTGCATTCCTGCTGCCAGACCTGGCTCTAAGGCTGTGTTCAGACTAGATCAGCACATATAAACCCCACAGTGGGTTTTAAAGCAGACTGCAGCACCCACTCCTTCCTATGAGAAAGCTCTCAGGCCCTAAAGCAGCCACAGGAATTTCTGAAAACTGGATACATGTGAGAATGACAGATGCCTTTTCCTCCAAAGAAAACATCAACCACACGTCCAGGCCAAGTTATTAAAAAGTATGTTTGGCACAGACAACACTGAGCACAGCTAAATAAACATTATGCACACCACATGACAGTCATGTTCATTTGTAGAGGTGGATGAAATTCTGAACAATTCTAAATACAAACAGACTTAACCCAAAACCTTCAGGTGTCTCTTAGAAAACTGTAGATGAAGAGAAATCTATTTGTTTCACGGTCACTATGACCTCAAGTATACATCCAAATCAGCACATTTAGCTTCACCTGAACAAAATAAAAGTTTTAGAAGGCTTGGAGCAAAGATCAGAACTGCTTAAATCTGACAGAAAATCTGCAGGATGACCTGAAGAAGATCAAATATTATCAGGTCAAGGTGTGGGATACTGACTGACTTCCACTGAAGAAAAGCTAAAGCTGAAATTTAACTAAAGATTGGTTCAGCAAAGTAGCTTTAGTTTAAAGACTTGTATACTTACACAATCAGGTTGTTGCAACTTTTTGATATATACCATATATAAAAGGGGAGAAAAAGTCTGAAAATGATTTATCATAGTTTTGTTTTTTGGGATTTCAAAACTTATTGTTTTAAAATGGCTGTGTGAACCATAGTTTAATTGGTCAGTTATTTAAAAACTTGATCTTGAATGCTTCTGAGGGTTAAACTTTCAAAAATAAAACTTTGTTTCAACACAATCGAGTAGCGTTGGCCAACTTTGAGCAATTTCTGTTGGGGTTTTTTTCACCATTCACTTTGTTCTACTCAGATGCTGCTGCTCAGCCGTGCTGCAGGGAAACCAGTTATATGAATGATTAATGAGTTCAAAGGAAGCGTTTCTATGTTTTCATCAATGCAAACTTGAATAGCATTTGCATAATCACAGAATATAGATTATAGCAAAGAAGACATTCTTTTTTTTTTTTTTTACCCCTCCAGGGGGTCTTTTGTCCCTTATATGAAAGTAGGCTGACAGGAAAGGGGGAAGCCTTGCGGCAAATATCGTTGGGTCCGGGAGTCGAACCCGTGACGATCGTGTCGAGGACTCAAGGCCTCCAAACATGGGTCACGCTATCCCCTAAGCCACCACGGCACACCCAGACATTCATATTTTACATGACTTTGCACAAGCATTGTCTATCACCGTGGTTTCCTGTAAGATCTATGGATTTAACACCTAAATTACATGCGGGATGAAACCTAAAGTTAAAAAATGTGCAGCAAAACATAATTTTGTGTAAAATATGTCAGGACATCAAGATTTAATGAGCTTTTAAAGGCTGTGCTTTATCCTTAGCTGTATCTGCATCAGCTCGCCTTCCTTGGATGCTCATCTTTCCTGTCCTGCAAGCAGCATCTGAATGGCTACCCATTTATTTGGCTGTAGCACCTTGCCGGCTGAAAAAACACCTAATCGATCCTCTGGAGTTGGAATTATGTGGGCGCAGCAAGTGTTGTTATTCCACCGGAAACTGGCTCTGGACGATGAGCTATAATGCTTAAAGGCGGCTCTTCTCCCGCCAGCAGCAGCATCCCAGGCAGAAATAAGATAAGTCGCAGATCAGCAATCCTGCCTTGTTTGCTTGGGGTTGTCATTTTCCAAGGCGTTGTTAGAAGTCGATGTAACCAAAAAGTTTGTTTACTTCTATGCCCCATTAACTGTGCAGTCACAGGCATGGGAAGAGCTTTGTAATAACCTCTGTGTAACAACTGCCTCCATCTCCCTGTCTCATACTCATCAGGAACGTGTTTTATCTCTGTTTCTCTTTCATCTAATTCTCCAACAACCCTTCAGTTTTTCTCTGTCTTTTGCTTTTCATCCCGAATCTTGGCTTATGTCTATTTCTGCTTCAATAAGTGAGTCTCACTGTCAGTTCATTACCATGAATGCTGACAAGCAGTACACATATACTGTGTAAATTATGAATGGAGCCTCAATAACTTCACCCGTTGGATTTGAAGTGCCGTTTTGTCGCCTTCAGCTCGGCTTTCAGCTGATGCCGTGTTTCCGGAGCCAAATGTGCGACCATATCTGAGCAAGAAGGCAGACAGACAGTCTTTAAAAGCTCATTAAGCAAAAGTGGCTGTCTTTAAAACTTTCCTTCTATTGAGGTTAAAATGAGCAACAACGATAGCATTACACTAATCAGAATCTAGATAATGACAGCATAATGACTCATGAAAAAAAGAGGAGCAGACTTAGTATTTCATTAGAGAAGTTGCTGTTTTTGGATGATCTGTTGGAGCCAGAGAAAGAAACCTTAAACTCATTAATCATGTAACACAACAAGGTCCATATTGGTTTCAGATTTGACAGCAAAGGATTCATCGATCATTTCAAAAGTCTGCGATTCTAAACAACTGTTAGATTTTCACAAGGAAAGACAATGTGTTCGCTTGTTGCCTTACTTTTTTCCCCAATACCACCTGGGAGGTGATTGTTAAACTGAAGTTCAGCAGCCTCCACAGTTATGCATAAAATGTTCATGTTAGACTCTATATTCATTCTCGTTTAACATCTAACTTGGTTTTAATTGTTTATTTGAAGCCTGAATGCTTTAATTAGGGCTGATAGGAATTTAAAAGAGTGAAATGAGTTAAGCTTCAGTTGAAATATTGCTGTAATAATATCAATTTGCACACAAAACTTGTGTTTTTTCCTTGAGATTTGAGAGAATGGGGTAAATATGACATTTGTCAGTGCTGGTACATAGAAATGACACACATTATTTTCACATTCTTTACACATCAACACTGCAGGACAGGCTATGCACCATCGGCAAGACATTTTCTGGATATAATGAGAGATGGAGTTCACTTTATTGTCATAGAAGAAAATTAAGTTGCTAATAAAATTGTGAACCATAATTTCCATCCATAACTCTACGCTGGCGTACATTACAGGCTCCTCTGTGACTGAGTTGCTTGTAACAATGACATTATCGAGACAACATGTCTCCAAGATAAATATGGAATGGAGTGTAATTTATATTAAAAATTCTCATTATTCTTTCAACAAAGACAATACAATTATCACTAATGCACATGGAAAGTATGGAACTGGTATATTGCTGTATTTGTGGTCTGAGAAGAGTGAGAACATACGGCTTACCTTGCAAAGACACGGCATTAATAACCGAGACGTTTCAGCTTATTAAAAATGATTTTTTAATTGGTCCATTGAGTAATATCGCTTAGACATGTTTTCAACTATAAATGCTAACTGCCCACCAAGAAATGGAGTACCCTTTTTTAGCTGTCATTTTTCAGTTTCACTAGAAATGTTTTATACTTTTGTTTGTTTAACCATAAATTGTGATAAAATTGGTAATGACAAGATATTAACATACAGCATTTAGACTTCTATCAAAACTCTAAAGCCAAGGTTAGGCATAGAAAAAGTGTGCAATTTTTATGTTTGACACGTAAATTGAGGCATTTGAAAATGTTGTCATGTTGGGTGGGCCCTTCATGAAAAATGTGTATCCACCATAAAAACTATAAACTAACTCAATGCTCATGGTTCTTTTTTTTTTTTTGTTTGTTGTTTGTTTGTTTTTTTGCTTTTTGGTTGGCAGGCGGAGTGGAGCTGGGCATCAATGCAAGCGGACAGAGACTTAAACACTGGTTCGAGTGTCTCAAAAACAAAGGGAAGAAAGTTGAATACTGGCACACGCTCACGCAGCAAGGTGCCCCGAGCAGCGACAAGCCGGACTAGATTACCCAAGACATTCTCGCAGACAAAGGCACACCCACAAGCACAGATGCGTTTGTCTCACTTGAACAACGGTTGACAAGAGTCCAACAACAGCAGCAGCAGCAGCAGTGACCTAAACAAAGAATAAAAGATGCAATAATAATAATAATATCATTACAAATCTAAATTGTCATGTGTTGCCGCTAACTGAGGCACAACGTATTAGAATATATTCATACTAATCTCAGTGATGGTGACAAGGTGTAATATGAATCTATTTATTTTTCAAGGTAAACTAAATTGTGATGATGTCCTCATTGAAGTGTTGCCATACCAAAACATTACACTGAAAGTTGTGCGTAGACCTCGCCGCATTGTGGAAGTCGAACATTTTCATCCAAATTTACACCTAACAGACCCATCCGAGGCTCATTCGGTTAAAGTGCCCAGCTATTTGTACACCCTTGTGACTTCTAATGTGGTACATAGTTACAGGAGTTTCAGGATGTTGTTGAAACGTCTCTAACTTAAAGTAGTTGTCGCAATCTGATGCAAAATAAGACACCGTATTATTATACTGTAAAGCACAAGATGATCCATTCGGTGGATTCGTACCTTTACCTTTTCTGTGTTATGTCTTTTTGTTATTTGTCTGTGGCAGTGGTGTTTTATCACCTATGTGTCAGGCAGTAATGTGTCAGCATTATATGTGTGTGTTTGCGTGTGTATGTATATATGCGTGTGTGGGAGTTTTGACAATACGAGTGCCTACATTTTCTGTATGTGCAACATGTGTCTGTCTGTATTCTCCTCACGCCACATTCAGAATGCTTCTGTTCAGGCGCACCGAGGTGTGAAGAAATATTGACGAAAAGGCAAGAACGGTTTATTCAGCGGAGAAATTATCTGTAACCACCTCAGGCCACAGTGTTGTGGCTGCAGGATAGTGACAAAAAACTGTCAGCGGTGCGAGCCTGAGAAAGAAAACGCGAAATGTTAATGTTCTTTTTTCCACTTTTGTTAATGAGAAGCAGACATCTCATTTTGCTTTTGGATGTATTACTTGTTACAGAACTACTGAAGCAAATTTTAGCCAGATTAAAGATAATTCACCATATTGCAGTGATTCTGGTTCTGCTCTAATAAAACACAATGGTGACGCAACATTTTCTTTAAGCGGGGAAATGTTACCATTTTTCATTGATAAAAACAGTTATCAGACTGTGCAGTTTCTTTTGACCAAGCCTAAAAATATCTTTTAATCCACTGCTGCATGCTTTCTTGCTATAGACATTTGCCTGAATCTTAGATGCATTGATCCTGTGTGTAAGATCAATAGTGATATCCTTTTCTGTCAAACTTCATTATTTACAGAGAATCTCTGTGCAGTTTACAGGCTAACAGAACAGAGTTCCCTCTTATGATTTAATCTCAATTAGAAATGGGTCGGTTATTGCTATCAATGCGTACCAATCTTTTAAACCCTTTATAAACACAAAGTTTTTCTGTGATACCACTACCAAGGTTTAAAATCTACTCAGCTGGCTTATAGAAGGCTGCTAGTACACAAAGTCCTGTTCAGCTAGAGACACACATAGTCAAGTCAAGGTGGCACTGCTGAAAAGACAGCTAGCAAGCTATTAGCTGATTGGCTAGAGTTTTAAAACTTGTTTTCAATCAATACAATTCTTTTTAAAAATCTTTGCATCACAACTTTTATACAGTGAAATTAGAACAAACTTAGACCTTGTCACACTAACCTGTATATTAGCAAAAGGCTAACATTATTTTTTTTTTCAAAAGAACAGAGATTTTTGTCAAAAACTAATTTTTAGAAACACTTTTAAAAAACTATGCTTTTAGGACATAAGAAAGACATTTTCATCCTGGTGCATAACTAAACAGAGGCTACAATTGCTTATGGAGAATCTTTTACCCTTACACTGATTTAGTAATCCTCGGGATCCGTTTTTTTATTTATATTTTAATGATGTCTGCATTATCTGAACTCGCTGATGTGGCACGTGTAACACAACACTCCTTAATTAAAATGACATGTCAATTTTTTCTTTTTTTTTTTTTTACAAAATAACTAAAACGGTGTTGCTGAAGCCTCACATCCAGATTTCTGACAAGTTACAAAGCTTTTCACATGACCATCTCTACATGCATGGTCTACAGCTGTCTAAAAATAAATCTACATTTGTTTCTGTATAACATTGTCCCTTGATTGTCTTAATACTTAGCAGGATATCGAATGCCCACCTTCACTGTCATGTAATCTTTGGTCATACAAAAGAACACAGTCGGTCGGTTGCCTCGGGGAGATTGCTAACTGATAATCAATCCACCTGCTCATATCCTGTCATGTCCTTCAACAACCTTGGGATCCTTCAGTGTTTTTGTTGTGTTCAATCTAAACAAAAAAAGGGCTTGGGTATTATGAAGATTTAGGAGGCTTAACCAAATATTCAATTACATCTTTTAATAACTTTAGGAACTGGATTAGGCAAATCTGGGCGGGTTTGTTGTGTATTTTCTCTATGCACATTTAACGTCTCAGCACGTCAGCAGTGAGATAATCAACCCAAACAGCAAGCTCATGTAATTTCTGGGAATACTCTGCACTTTGTTTACTCTGAGGCTGGGTAAAGGAGATCAAATGGAGTTCACGTTTCTGGCCGGATGGTTGCTTATTTTTGTGCATCTCTGGCTCTGTTGTTTACAGTCGCAGTATTTTCAGGCTCTTGTCTATTGACCTCTGCTTTGCTTGCGTAATCATTTATCTGCAATACAGCTGCATGTTTAGCAATTGCCATCAGCTTGCATAATAGAGTGCGACTCCAACTGATCTTTCTGAATACTGATGTGTTTACAGTCTGTGCCATTCATGCGGTGTGTGTTTGTGAATAAAATTATTCAGGGTAATTTTTGCTCAGTTGCTGTGCTCAACAAAGCAAGCTTTTGCTTTTAAGAAATCCTTTACTGTCACAGACTTTAACACTTGTCTTCCTTGAATTGAAAACAGTGGTGATTATGCAGGAGGGCTGACGCGGGAATGCGATGTGGAGTCCCTGTGTATTTATTGTCATTGTCAATCCCACAGTATGGCTGCCATCCTGTGTTGGGTTTGTGTAACTACTTCTCAAAATAAACTGAAACTGTTTCAGTGGTCTTCTGTCCTGCTTTGAGTGTCACATTGGCCTTTTTTGTCAACCGGCTAAGGGGACACTTAAAAATTTCTAAGTGGGTTTTTTAGCAAAAACCCACTTAGAAATTTTCCACTTCAGTAGATTCCTTCCTGTCTTAGATTAGTATAATTGTTCCAAGATGGTGAGTTAGTACAAGAGTGGTGAAAACCAAAACGGGTATGTTGTGACTCTTTTACGACTGGTTAAACCATCATTTTGAAATTACTTCATATTTTATTTTACTAAAAGTTTAGTCGATTAGAAGACTGAAAAAATGTGCTTGTCAAAACTCAACTAAAAGTAAAATAACAGAGTAGCTAAATTGTAACTTAAGCTACATTACAACATGCTGTCCAGATTACCCTGATCTCTAGAAATCTCTGAGTGTTTTTAGTTAGCATAACTCTGGATTAACTGAGCTAGGCCAACGGGTGTTTCATCGTATCGCTAGTCCCAAAAATATTGTCTTGATATGCTCTTGTATGAACCTTCGAGGGAAACAATGGTGGTTGACAAAAACCATGACTAAAATTGTCTAGTGTGAATTATCCCTATAACAATATAAGTCAGGCAGTAATTATGTGTATTTTTCATTTATTTGTCATAAGTGTACCACATAAACATTAACTGTACTTCTTAAAAGGTACTGCTTACTGCATCAAGTTTCAGAAATATACTGATGCTATGTTGCATGGTTTACTCTTTGATGAGCAGACTCCATTAATCATTTGTTTTCTGCTCCTTTGCCTCTCTCCATTTTTGCTTCTTATGGTTCCAACACTCGGCCAATAAAGAGTGGCACATCGGCCTGGTCACTCCACAGCAGCAAGATGAATGGCCGGAGAGCACTGAAGGTAGGGAAGGAGCGAGAGAACGACAAGCTGGTGACAGCGCCAGCCTCAACTCCTTGTTCAGTCAGGGCGAGAAAGGCTTTGTGCTTGGCATCATCCAAAACCAGACTGTCGTTTGAGGATAGGCCACACAGGCTGGACTCCTCAAAAAGTGATGACAAGCCTGGTTAGAGGGATGAAAGATATATCAAAGAGCAGATGAAGCAACATATTTCATAAGAAATGTGTCATCATGGCACTGATTAAGGAAGGCTAAAAGCGATGGTGCCTGAATAACATCTGAATATGAAGAGTAGCAAACCTAATTTCTTGATGAGCATTTTCATGTTTGGCTCCACATCCAGCTTGACTTGGGGTAGAATGACCTCCATGTTCTGGGGAGAGACTGCGTTTACTAGACCTATCATTCGACGCACATTTGCGTCCGTCATCTTGTCCTCCGTCTGCTGCAGGTCAGACAGTTTGTTGGCATATGGCAGGAGGATGTAGAGACTGTTGTCACCTGTGAGAGCAAACCTCACAACCTATGAACAAAGAAGATGTGTCAAGTCCTCTCTAGAATTACAACAACAAAGTCAGAAAAGACAATAAAAGTTCAGCTGCACACCACAAATAACAGTTGACTTAATCAGGAGGCGACCATCATCAGCCACGTGACATAATCCAAGTCCAGGATAATCCAAATACACATTAAATGTCTTACTTACTTAGCCCATTTAAACAATTCCAACCACATTGAGATCACTAGATATCTCTATGCGGACGTCTTTTAACTTTTTCCTTTCAAACACATCCCATGTTTTTCAGTGGAAGACAGAATCATCTTTTTTTGTTGCCATTTCTTGGAATGACTACAAGAGGACTTTCAAAATTTGCCAAGACAGTGAGAAAGTGTTAACCCTGTTTTTTTCTTCTGTATTTCTTTCTCCTTTTTGTCAAAGGTTTCACATCATAAGTCAAATTCGTACATCAGGCAAGGTTGATCTGAATAAAACTGTTTTGAAATGATAATTTAATTTATCAAAGGAACAAGCTATCTGAAGCCAACCAGATCCAATATCAAAAACTTGAGGGCTCTCTAATAACTGCATATGCAACCCCTGGCAGCAACAAATGCAAATAGTATTTGCAAAAACTGACAATCAGTTGTTTTACACAGAGTAGAGATACTCCAGCCCACTCATCTTTGCAATTGCTTTTATTCGGCCACTTTGGAGGATTTAAATTGGACTTTGATCAGGCCACTCCAAAACATCTTAAGATTTTTTTCAGGTTTTAAGCCATTCAGAAGTAGTCCTCTTAGTGCTCTTTTGAAAAATCATTCTGCTGCATGATCCAAATGCTCCTAAGCTTAAGATCTCACATTTATCAGTGGAAATTCTTCAGCATGATTTTCTCATCATTGGCAGGACGTATGGTTCCATTGAGTCGTACAATTTGTCCAGAAGCAAAACAGTGCTACACTACCACTGCCACGTTTGACTATAGTTATGATGTTTTTGTTCCGAAAGTCTATGTCAGAACAAGACCCACACATTTCAAAATGTTTCACTTTTGGTAAACAGTAAGTTCACCACTGTTCATGTTTTCTCCATTTGTGGATAATTGCTCTCACTGTGGATTGTGGAGTCACATAGAATTGGGTTGGCTTAGATAGTTTATTTCTCATATTAAATACAGTCATAATTTGGAAACTGCATTTTAAATTTTACTCTGGTAATCTTTGTCTGATATTTAATTCATTTATGTATCTCAGCCAACTAAGTATGACAAACGTCAATGCCTTCATTGACCTTTATCAATTTTGTGACAATAAAGCAAAGAAACCTGCAAAAAGCTAATCATTTATTATTGTCTATTTTACAATGATCTATTGTAGAAATAAAGATAATAGTGAAAACTAGAACATTTCAGAAAGAAATTTAAACGGGGCCTACCAAAATGTCCTCATCTGTTGGAACCCAGAGTTCTGATGCTAAAAATTAGCATCAATGCTAAAGTAAGCTACAATGTACTCAATGTGAAGAGTCACAAGCATGTTGAGTAACATGAACCTACTCCATTTAGTATATTAAAATCAGCTAAAATTAGCCAAAATGCTAACGTTAGCCAAAATGCTGTCAGTGGCATGTGGGGTATAACTAGCATGTTGTCTTACATTGACATTCTCCATTCAGTGTGCTAAACATAGATAATAAATAAACAAAATAGCTAAAAAGCTTATTTTAGAGAAAAAGCTACTGCTAATGTGGGCAGTAACTACATTAGCAATATTTGTGTTAATGTTTATGCACTGACTTCTGGTTTTTACTTTGGAAAAGTAATGTTTACTTCGTGGCACTTGGTTACCAGAAAATACGCTCATCTCTTAGCAACAGATTAATAACTACGGAGCCCTCTAGGGGACATGGGGAATTTTTTTTCTTTTGCGTTCCCTCGCAAAACATTTGCGTAACCTCGCAATACTTTTGCGTTACCTCGCAAAACTTTTGCGTTACCTCGCAATACTTTTGCGTTACCTCGCAATACTGTACTGGTCAGTTATGCAGCATAATTGAATACTGCAAGCCTTTCTTACGGTGGGCGCCGTACTTTATGCTTTAATATAAGGTTATGTGAGGTTTTTCCATGAATGTTAGTATCTTTTTGTGAAATATCTGAAGTTTTATATCTTTCTTTAGGATAGAAAGGCACCACAAACCTACGATATAAACAGAAACCTTCCGTAAGTAGGAAAGAAATAAAAATACATTATAATTTGGACTATTTCTGAGTTATTATCGCGGGTAATAAATCATCTGACAGTTTTGATTGTGTCTCTGTTGTGTTCGTAGTCTGAATGGTTTAAAGAGCTGCTTTCAGTGCCGCTCCATCTTCGCCTTAACAGACATAAACATGCAGTAATAAATCGATTTTCAATCAGTGTTTTGCACCAAACAGTTTTTACTGTTAACAAGTTTTTATTATTAAAAACACGACAAACTAATGATGGTAAAGGACCGCACTGGGTTAACTCTGGGAATCTCATCTGTCCGTTTATCAATCAACTCCAAACCTTTTCTTTGTTCTGTCACAATTATCGATTTATTCCATTTTGATGATCAGGTTCCAAACTTTGCAAGGACTGACCGCCCCGCTCACTGCTTCCTAATACACACAAAGCCAGTATCCTTCCCATTCACACCTGGTGACGTCACGCCCACATCGACACACCCACCACACAAGTGTCAAAGTCGCCTGCTCCTGTCATATCAATAATTACTTATTTCATTCATATGGCTCTTACAGAGCCTCAGTGAAAACTTGTTTATTATTATTAACTGTTTGGTGCAAAACACTGATTGAAAATCGATTTATTTTTTCCTGCATGTTTATGTCTGTTAAGGCTGAGATGGAGCGGCACTGAAAGCAGCTCTTTAAACCATTCAGACTACGAACACAACAGAGACACAATCAAAACTGTCAGATGATTTATTACCCGCGATAATAACTCAGAAATAGTCCAAATTATAATGTATTTTTATTTCTTTCCTACTTACGGAAGGTTTCTGTTTATATCGTAGGTTTGTGGTGCCTTTCTATCCTAAAGAAAGATATAAAACTTCAGATATTTCACAAAAAGATACTAACATTCATGGAAAAACCTCACATAACATTATATTAAAGCAGAAAGTACGGCGCCCACCGTAGGAAAGGCTTGCAGTATTCAATTATGCTGCATAACTGACCAGTACAGTATTGCGAGGGAACGCAAAAGTTTTGCGAGGTAACGCAAAAGTATTGCGAGGTAACGCAAAAGTATTGCGAGGTAACGCAAAAGTTTTGCGAGGTAACGCAAAAGTATTGCGAGGGAACGCAAAAGTTTTGCGAGGTAACGCAAAAGTATTGCGAGGGAACGCAAAAGAAAAAAAATTCCCCATGTCCCCTAGAGGGCTCCGTAAATAACAGATATTGTTATTGTTCAAAAAACATAAGATTTCTTCTGCTCTTTTGAAATACTACTTATCTTACATAACTACTTAACAAGAATTATGCAGTTGGTGAATTTTTCAGAAAAGTGAAAATGTTTTTTTTTCTGTCATTGGTGACGAATATGCTATAAAACAGACTTTCAACACAAAAGTAAAAATCTTATTTATACTTTGTGGCAGTTTGTTACCAGAAAAAAAACAACGCTCATCTCTTAACACCAAATTAATTATTGTTTATAAAACATAAACTCTTTTGAAATACCGCTTATCTGCTTAGACACAAGAAATTTACAGTTGGTAAATATCACAAAAGTAAAAATCAGATGTTTACTTTGTGTTACTTGGTTACCAGAAAATGCGCTCATCTCTTAGCAACAGATTAACAACAAATATTGTTATTGTTCAAAAAACACATTTCCTCTGCTCTTTTGAAGTACTACTTATCTTATACTACTTAATAAGAATTGTGCAGTTGGTGAATTTTGCAGAAAAGCAAAAATATATAAATATATTTTTTTTTGTCATTGGTGGTAAATATATTATAAAACATATATACTTGTCTGTGGTAAGTTTTCCGCCAAGATGGTTTCTCTGTAGTTCTAACTGGAAGCTCTGCCCTCCTCTGTAGGAACAAAGTGTTCTGCCATTTCTGTAGTTCTCTACATCTCTGCCCGCCTCAGCGCTCAGTGCTATATAATTAATCCTCTCTGAAAACTGTCATGTGTGAGTGAGACACAAAGGAGGAGATATAATTCTATCTCTGTTTGGAGTTTAACTGACACAAAACAGTGTAGGTTAGAATTAGTTTTAATTGAATTTAGCTCGTTTTTTTCCCGCTAATTACGTCGCCATGGATACTTGAAATGCCAACAGAAGTAATAGCCCACATGCTGAGATTCAGTCGCATGTCTTGATATTGTGGGGGTCCAGTGGAACGAGCCACATTACCGGTTAAAGGAAGCGGCAGTTATTTTGAGGTGTAGTGTAATAGGTGCCTTCCATGCATTGCATGGAGACATTGAAATGCCTTGCTTTGCATTTTCTTTGCTTTGCAAGGTATTTCAGTGTTCTCCTACGGTTTGCTATGGCAGGCTCCAAATATGTGACACTGTGAACAGTAATGAAAAGAGGATAATCAGCACTAAATAAAAAGCTTTAAGATGACCTAGATCTTTTTTTTGTCTCCGAAAAAATGTAATATAGTTCAAGATGCAAAGATAGCAGCTAGAGCCAGCAGCTTCAAGATCCAACTCTACATTGGAGGGTCAAACCATGAGTAGCAGCAGTCATCAGGTACACATTGAAACAGTCAATTGGCCAACAGATGGCATTAATGTCAAGACTTAAACTTCTGCCACAAAGTCTATTTTTTCTTTTTCTTCCAGTGTTTTATTTTTAGTGTAGGTGTTTTCCTAATTTTGACTGTGGGACAGGAATATTTTAAAAGTCATACAAATATATTCATTGTCTTTCCCTTATTCAACATTAAAAAGCAGGGTTAACAGGTCCACATTATTTCACTAGTGGCACTTCCTAGCTCATTCTGGGCATCCAAAAGTGAATCAAATACTAAACTAAATACAGCTATTGTTAATAGATTGACTAAAATAACAGCTGCCAGACAAGAAAAAGTGGCAGCTGCAGTAGTAGTAATGTGTTGTCACTGCACAGCTGGAAAAAAATCCACAAGAGCTTCAATTTTGGAGAGGCTCTGACTTAGTCATCTTTCAAGAACCTCAGCATATATTATGCTTTACACTGAAAGAAATGTTACGCATGCCAAGTTGGAATGTTTTTGTTGTGGCTGAGTGTGTTTTCTCTGGTTATTCCAAACTACTCCACTTATACAAAATCATACAACTGGTTATTCTAAAGTTATGGTTCTGTATATACTTTGTGCTCCAACCTCAGTTGTTGGGACCAGCTCCTAACCCTGCAACCAAGAATCAGATCAAGCAAGTACAGAAATGAAGTGAGTGGTTAAAGTTGGCCGGTTCTTACCTGTGCCTGTAGTTCAGAAACATACGTCATAGATACCATGTATTTCGAATGATGGATGAGTGGCACCCTTATCATATCCCCACCGAATTTCACGAAAAATCCTTTCTTTGGCTTCTCACTAAATTTAAACTTCCACTGACCTGCAACACATAAACACACAGACGATAAGCAAGCGTTCAAATCTGTAGTCTTTGGTACACAGAGATGGATATTTACTGACCACTGAATGACACGGCATTGAGGAGGATCAGCTGAGTGTTTGGTGATAAATCATCAATTATACTTGTAATCTTGTTGTTGGTCTTGTTTGCCACCCAGCCGTTAATCATCCTCATGTTTTCCTCACTGGACGCCAGCAGTTTTGTAGGTTCTGCCCCGTAGTGCTCAACAGACTGTCTACGAAAGGACTCACTCAGATTCATTTCTGAGAAAAGGAAATTAAAAAAAACCCCACAATGATCTGTAAAGTGTTTTCTGTGATGGACCAACGCAAATGAATGGGGAAAAAAAAATTCTGTTTTTGCATTGAATTCTGCTGATACAGTACTTGAGTTATAGTAAATCTGGGAAGCCATCTGCAAGGACTGCCCCATCTTCTCTTTCTGCTTCTTCATTTGGAAATGAATGCAGTTGAAGTTGTGAGGCACACAGATAGCTCTCTCCAGAGCTATGCGGGTGTTCCCACTTGCACCTGTGGGTAAAAAAAAAAATAATCCTTGTAAAAGTAACATGGAGAGAAACATAAAATATCTGACAATTAAATTCAAAAAGTTGAAAGTACCATGACAGTTAAGGGTTAGGAGTGATTTTGTAGAAGTGATTTGGCTACTAATGTGTTGGAAGGATTTTATAGTTAATTATCATTTATTTGCTTTACCTTTATTTTATAATATCATCCATTTTATTTATCTTTGCATTTACATTTTAATGATATGCTTTGAGTGTTTTGAAGTGTTTGCAGAAACTCTGGAAGCGGTCTTGCTGAGGAGTGAAACAGGAGGATACCATGAAAGAGACATTCCGGCGTTAATTGCCCAGAGGAACTGCAAACCTATAGTCTTATCTTATGAAATATGCTTTTGAAGATTGTATGAATTGTGTTCATGTGAGTGTGCAGCTGTTTTCTGCTCCCCCTCTCTTCAGGGCTGCACACTGTCATGTAACTAGGGTGTTCCTAATTCTAATAAAAGCAGGGTAAGACTCAGTTGAAGCTTCAGAGCATAGGCAGAAATCTGTAACTGGGTTTCAACTGTGCTCTCCCTGCAGGTAAAACTAAATTCTGACTCTTGTCTCTTCTTTGTGTCTGTGTTTAGGTAATTTAGACCTTACATAATGTTTGTAAGAATAGAAAGTTTGTATTATGGATGGATGGAACTTTCAGATAATGTAATAGGAAAGGATGAATCAGCAAATTTACAACATCTGAGAAAGGCCGCTAACTATTACTAACTGAACTAAAAAAGCAATCTGAATAAAAAAGTTGCCAGACATTACATCTGAGACGTTTTTTAAAGTGCTATAATCAACAAAAGGTTCTTGATGTATTTGTACCTAACAACAGGTGAGAGAGTATGGCGCTGATGCTGACTGGAGAGAAGAGTATGTTGCTCAAAGACTCATCTTGTTTCAGGTAGGAATAGAGCTTCATTGAAAATTCTGTCAGAGATTCTCGCAGTATGGGTTCGGCTGTTCGGCTGTTTTCCTCCTGGCAGGGCTCCAGCTCTTCGATTAGGTCTTTGCACGAATATTTGGGAAGAGCTGAAACAAAGTTTAAACATACACTATGGATAATGAAATATCAATTCAGATGCTATTAGATAAAAACATTTTTATATGAACAAAAATGTCTTTGTCATGCAGGGAAAGTTTAACAGAGATATTTATCAAAAATACCTTCAACTTCAAGTCGTAACGAGTTTAGCCTTTCCCCTTCAGCAGATTCACAGATGTAAACCCCAGCATCCCCCATGTCAATTTTTTTGATCATGATGGTCTGATCTTGTTCATTTGGTAAAAGCAGTTCAATTTTTGCATCTCTGGAGTCGTCCTCCTCTGTGTTTAGTCTCGTTTTTTTACCCACACCGCTTTCTTTGAACCACTGTGCATTAGAGATGTTACCATTTTCGCTGGAAGATAGTAAGTAACATGGGAGGTACGCATTCAAGGCCTCAGTCACCTTAACAGTGGTGTGAAAAGACTCTGAAGATGAAAGACAAAAAGACACAAACTAATAAGCTTTTTTAGCTTCCATATATTCATCACCTGCGCATTTTGTTTTGCCTTTTTAAATGGGTCAAATCATCAGGCAAATTTTTAAATAAGATAATCTGAGTAAATGTAAAAGGCGGTTCTACAATGACAATTTAATATGCAAAAAAAAAAAAAAATTAAACTCAAACCAACCGGGCCCTGCAAGAAAAAGGATTTGTTCCCGTTGTTAAATTATGAGTTAACTGTGATCAACCACAGGTTTTTAGAATGGTAAATTAATTTTCACTAGCCACACACAGATCTGATCACTGGGATTCCACCAAACCTCAATGAGCGAGAGCTTTTATTAATAAACAGAGAAAACATGGAATGTTGTGGTAGGTCCAAACTTTTCTCTCAAAATGGCAAATGGTCTGTACTTGTATAATGCTTTATCAAAGTGCTTCACACTACTTTTAGTTCACCCCCATTCACACACTGATGGTGGTAAACCACAGCTGTCCTGGAGAAATTTGCCGGTGGCACCAGTGCCATCTGTATAACCTCATTTGTTAGACTGTTTGTCTTTACAGCAAACAACAGGGGGCTTAGAATCTATCTAATGCAGTCCCACTTTTACCTTGATCTCCTCTGTTACTCCTACAGCACTGCTGTCCAACAGCTCTAACATGCCTTAATCGATGGACTGTGTTCAGTGACACCATTGCTCCACATACCGTAACATTGTCCTTTGAACCTAAAATTAAAGATGGCCCAGGACTGGTGCTGTACCAGTTGGTTGTATGCTCTACTTTTACAATTGGAACAGACAAAATAACACACCAAACCGGTGTGCCGTACCGCTCAGAGGAAACAAGACATAATGGCTATTCTGAGGAATTGGTAACCCCAAAATGTTGCTTTTTGCTACTAGTGAGTTTTGGAGATATTGTTTTTTTACTTCTGTTTCAAGAGGCAGTTAAGTATGTGTAGTGTCCAGTCTACGAGATTGTGGCTTAACTGGGCTTCTGCATCATCATATTTTTAACCCATGGGAAAAGAAAGGCATGTAACTCTTAGGAACTCTAAACGTCTTTGAAAATAAAGCATAGCTAAAATGGTTCTCGTTTTAAAGGATTTGTACGTTATACAATTACTTGTGCAACCAACAACCTTGTTAAAAACGAGTATTATACTCAAATTGGATTTTTTTTTAAATGTTCAGTGTGAGATCATACTGCAGTCTGAAGAGAGAAATCCTCCCTTTTTATCTTTGGTAAAATATTTCTCACCAACTGTGAGGCTGTACGTAGTCGTCACCTCTCCTTGTTCCCACACTGCCACACACACATACTCGCCCTCGCTGGCAGTAGATACAGCAGATATAGAGATGTAAAAACCATTCTTCACATGTTTTGCTGAGCCAGGTGACAGGGCAGTGTCACTAATGTTTTGTCCTGTAATTACATACACACACGCCCACAGATAAAACATAGAGCAGATAGTTTATGAGTGTTAAGTAATGAATATTTCAGTGATACTGGAAATCAGAAATAATAACAGCACCATTAAATGTCCAGGTAATTTTTGCGCCAGGTATGTCACTTTCTGATGAGTAACAGGGCAGTTCCACCATGGAGCCTTGAGGAGTCCGGATATGCATGCATGAAGCAGGCTGAAGAAAAAGAACAAAAGATCAAATTGTGCAAATAAAAGAAAAAACATTTAGGATTTCCAGGACTGACTCCAACTCCATTGCCTTGTTGAAGTATTCAGACCCCATTAGAAATCTGTAATATAATATTGACTTATAATGTAATACCCTTAAAAAATACAAATTAAAACTGGGAAATAATGCAATGTTACATTATTAGCATGGCATTTCAAAAAATCCCAGTAATTATTCATTGATAACAATATTATGGAAAATGATTATTACTGCTTTTTTTTTTTTTTTGCAGTCCTATGTGGGTTTTTTTCTTTTTTTCTTTTTTGCTGTTTAGACTGGCACAGTGGATGGCATAATTCTCATATTTGTTCATCAAGAATGTGTACTGTGCACTGACTCTCATTAAGTATGCTAGTTAATGAGGTGAGACCTGAATAAATGTTTTTAATTTTTTGTCCCATATGCAACACCCTGTGTTGTGTTGTAGTAAAGACGCTGCACACTATTTTGAACACAATGTCAGCATAATGAAACATGGTGGTAAATCCCAAAATGATATGGGATTTACTTGATAGACAGACTACACCTGTTTGAGACTATAAAAGATTCTAGTCTTGGGTAGAGGTTCAGTTCTTACAGTCTGGTGTGTTATTGTAATGTGACCTTATGTAAAATAGTTAGGGGTATGAGTAATTTAGCAAATTACTGTCATATCCACAGTAACAGGTTCAAATATATTTAGTTTTACCTCAAAAGTGAGCCACATCAAGAGGCAAACTATGGCCTGCTGCTTCATCTGCAAAGAGAATTAGATTAGAAGTGAGTGATTTCAACATTACTATGGCACTACGCCTGGAAAAAGATCAATATGTGTTGCAACCAGCAATGCACTGAGAACCTTCACAAATAAAATGTTTTTAAAAATTATCTTGCCCAAACATTGTTTTGTAATTATAACAGAGTCTAATCAACACTGAAGTTTAATTAACACAAACATTTAAATGCCCAGGTAATTTTTGCAGCAGGCATGGCACTTTTGGACATCATCTATAAAAACCTATGGTTATAATTGCATAATTTTTATTCATTATTCAGAGAAAAAAGTAGAAAAAAGGGCGAAAACTCACAGCTTCTGTTTCTCCAAATGTCCAAATGCAGGAATAACACAAAGTTTTATCAGCACTGCCTTTTTGTGAGCTCGCTGTTCGTTTCCTTCTCCACCTCTGATTTTTCTGCCCCTCTGAACTGCAGTTGACAATAGTTTGTCTTTGTTGGTTTAGAGATGTTTGTTTGCATACCGCCATCTGACTTTCTGGAAATCACATGATTTCACTTGATGGCAACAGATATTAAGGAGATTTGTTTAAATACCTGCCTGTATTTTACTTTTCTTATAGTTAGTTTAGTCTTAAAGAGATACAGTGAATTAAATGAGAATGGAATATGTCAACATGTTATTTTCATTAAATATATTTGTATCATCATTGAATTGGAACTCATTCCAGATGTTGGCAACAACATCCTCATACACACACACACGCCCACACACCCACGCACACACAAAACAAATGTTTAAAAAATTAAGATTTGTGTAATGGAGTGTAATGTTAAAGAAAATAAATATTGAGTAGACAAAGAGGATAATGTGCAAAAAGTCATAGGAAGCTAAAAAGTTAGAAAAAGTTTGTCAGTATTTAGGAGATATTTGAGCTGCTATGAACAAATCAATATCAACTGGTTTAATATTAAATGATGGCCTATAAAATCCTTTCTCATTAGGAAAGTATTACACAGAGTTTTCAGAGATATCAGAACAGAGAGAAAAGAATAAAAATGTAATCTATATTTTTATTTGTTGGCTTCTGTTGGTCTGAGATCTGTGTCAAACTCCTTTCAGGCCTAAAAAATGGTCAAGGCAGCAAAACAATGCCCAACAAAAATGCAAGAACCAGACAGGATCCAAAAATTGCAAGGCTCTGAATCGTTATATATATATATATATATATATATATATGAGAATGGACATATACAGTATACAGTATATACTGTATACTGTATATACTGTATACTGTATATATGAGAATGGACATATATATATATATACATATATATATACAGTATATACTGTATATGCACTTCTTCAAAAACACTTTGTTACAGTTTCACAGCAAGACATGAGTCTCACCTTTCTCAGCCATCAGCAGGAGAGAGAGTCTCCTCCTGATCTGAGCCACCCAGCTTTTAAATCTTTAGCTCATACCAGCTCTAATTAAGGGGTGGAGACAGTATTTACATTTCCAGATTGAAAATGCACATGTGTACTAAACTATATTTCTAGAAAAATATTTACATAATTACAATTAACTTGAACAACTTCAAAACTAAAACTGAAACACAATCTGGGCCCAAACAAAATCTAAAAACATCTCCTCTCCCCCTCAAAAGTCTACCTTCTTAATCCACTAAGATTCATGCCGTTCACTAGGCTCCATGCTGATACTTTATGTAAGACAGTGGGCGGAAAAAGTAATCAGAAATGCAGCAGACAAGCTGCAATTAGACAGTATTGGCAGTGATTACTGATTGCTGTAAATCATGCATAAACCTAATTTTCACCTTTTCACTTACCTTGAAAAACCTCCTTAACAAATCTGAAATTCTTCCTGCCTATCCCCAATTATGAGCAACACACTTTAAAGGTTTTGCAGACTTTGTAATAACATTACATTATAACAAGTTGAAATATGTAGCTGTTGTTTTGTTCACAGTATGAACCCCAGCAGGTCAAATAAATAAAGGTTCAGGTACACACACACCATTATTTGCTGTTTTTTTTTTTCTTTTTACAGTCTTGATATGTGACCAAAGATATTCAAATTTTTCAAACTCTCAGTGAGCTCCAGTTGATGACAGATGATAACATTTTCCCATGTCTTTGTTTTTATTTTAAAGGTGGCTTTAAATGTGAGTATAATTTTACTTTTTCTGAAACGCTGGGTAAGTTGCAGGATGCACACTTTCTAAGTTCCAGATTTTTCTTATTAGTGAATAATTAGAATAATTTCCCAATGTTTTGGGTATAACTGGCATATGGGAAAGATAAATAATTTGTCAGTTTGTAAATAATGGCTCTCAAGTTTGCAGAAATACCAAAACTTTAGAAATTACTTTGTACCCTTTCCCAGATGTCCACCGTTCCCATCTGTTCTCAGTTTTATGTAGATATCAGCGCTGTGTGATGTTATTTTTTTTATTTTTCTTACTACTTGACTGATTTTCAGTCAGTCAGTTCAGTCTATAATCAGGAAATGGTGAAGCAGAATTAAACTTGGTTTGGATATAGTTAGCTGTTTTAATGAACACATGCGTTGTTTGAAGGCTGCTTTTTCTAACTCCTCGTGCTTGATATTAAAAATGTTTGATGATCTCAAACAAATAAGTGTGACAACAAAAGCAAAAATGAAAAATGAACATTTTTTTCACGGTAGAGCTTTTGATGACATTGATTCTGATGTCCGAGTTGCGGTAACAAATCTTTCCATTGTCCATCTATTAATTTCGTAGTTCTGTTATTTTTATTTGTTTAACTTCTCGTCGTTCACAATGACATACATCCGTGGTATATTTTGTTTTTACGTTTACAACGTAAAAACGAAACAGCTTACGGATCGAACAACAATAATCAGTTAAAATTATTAGGGGGAAAACATCCGGTTATCGACGTTTCGGGTGTGGATGGGTGGATAAATCGACAGATGATTAAGCGGCCTGACGGTTTTGCTGCTTGGGCGGAATCAGTCGTGTCCAATCGAGGGCCGAGCGTTAAAAAAAACGAGTTCCAAAACTTTTGAAGAAGCTCCTTTGTTGTCTAAGACAACTGAGCAAAGTTTCCTTTGAAATACATCCAAAGCAAAGTTTCATTCGGGTTCTCATTAGATTGCAACAGTATGTAACGCTTCTTCAAACGACTTTGAGTGAAGTTTTTTCCTCCTTGGAGAGAAGATTTTCCAAAGACAGTAAGTTTTGCTGTGGTCATCTGATCGGCGAGCGGAAAGAGGACAAACAATGGCAGAAACAGACCTCCCAGAGTTAGCGTTGGACGAGGGAAACGTAGGACATGTCTGCTCAGATATATTGACAAAACGAGTCTGGCGTCCTTTTTATCTTTTAGGTTGTATTTATTGTTTTCATAACGTAGAAGGTGGATGTGTTTATATAATGAAGCTAAACTTGTTACTGTTGCGCTAAGGAGTTTGTATTACAGGGTTAACGCGAAGAAAAGCAGAAGTTCAGGCACTTGTGTGTTAGAAAACCGGTGGTATGAGAGTGATTTCTGCCCCTGATTCTGCAGTGAGCATCAGATCCCAGCAGCTCAGGGACTGAGAGCATGGCAGCGCAGTTCACCATTGATGATGCCTTCGTGTTGGATGGAGATGAGGAGGAGGCTGTGAGTGATGGAGACCCGGAGGGCTGGAAGAGCAGGGACAGGGACAGAGACGGAGAGATGACGTTTGGGCCCCTGTCTTTCTCCAAACCGCAGACCCACCCTTCAGCTGCAGGCACAAGCTCACCTGATCACAGCAATATGAAGTATCAGGTACAAAAAAAAACTCACCGTCCACCTTCATCCTTTTTTTTTATGTAGCCCGGCTTATTCCCTAATATCTGCTGATTCCCATAGAATCTGGAAAATGAAGACGCAATGGGCAACAATGGCAATTCTTCCTTCAATAACTTCTTCAAAATCAGGTAGGGCTGAGGTTGGGGGAGTTTCTGTAATATCTTATAAAGTTTTCTACAAATCAGGTCCTTAAAGTACTTTCACAGAGCTTTTATCATTTCCCAGCTCTGGAAATAAAGGACACTTTGGGAAGAATGATTGAGCTTTAAGATTTTATTGTTAACAATCAAATATACTCATTTCTAAAGGTTAAGTACTTCTTAAATTGATTTATGTTTAACTTACACCAATTTTCTCTCAATTGGCACATCTGAACTTGAATTTTTGGCTTGTTTTTTCAGGGTTCTATGGAATCCACTGAAATCATTAAGATATTCCTTTTTGCCCCAAAATATACATTAGGGCTGAGGTAGTGCCTATTCCCAGCACTCATTGGGCAACCGGTGGGGTACTGTACACCCTGGACTGGCTGTCAGTCTGTCAGCAGATAAGTCATTCACACATTTTAAAACAAATACCTAATTGGCTACTTTTTGGACATCTAAACGCTCTTACATCAGATTTTTATTGAGTATTAAAAGCTAGGTCAGGCATAGGAATCAAATAAAGCACTGAAACATTTCATTTTTTACTTTTACAGGAAGTAGTAAAATTCTGCTTACCTGTATTTACCATGTAATAAATCAGTCTATAGTTGACAAACCTAAGTGCTGGAGATTTTAAAGTAAAACTGACTTAACTAGACAATAACTAACAATGAATATGTGTTGATTAGAATACTGCTGGATCAGAATATATTGACTTTTGAGTCTTAAGCAGTATAAAACTTTGAAACATATGTAGGATCACTGTCTACATTTATGACTTGACTACTTAAATATATGTTTGTAGAAATCCTCTTTAAGAAGTATGAATTGCTTGAAGATTTTTTTTTTAATTTCTGAATGAATTGAAGATGAAATAGTTTTAAATGTTAAATATTTATAGCAAAATATAACAGCCATCACTGTAAATACAGTACACAGTGAAATCCTACAAGATAATTAAAACCCCAATTAAAAAGAATTGACAGCATACTCCTTTACTCTGTTTCAAGACAAATTATAACTTGTCAGCCTGTTCTTTTACACAACAAAAAAATCAATGTGCATCAGTTTACAGCATATTTATTTTTTCGGCAGTCTCAGTTCAAAATCTCGGTTCTGTCCAACTTAATTTGTCAGAGAAAAAAGCTTTGAATTTTCTGTGTTCTGAACTTATACATCCTTCCTCTCCAAAGTGATCCGGCAACTCTGTCGTACTGCAGCTCTCAGTGGTCCTTCAGCACCCTGAGCTCGGTCACGCAGCTCTCGGCACACTGCTGCGGGTAAGTTCGGTCCTCAACCGCCTGCCTTCACACAGAGAAACACAAACAAATAGAAATAATAGAGAGAGGCATGTTTCTCAGGTGGGTCTCCCATCCGCTGGTGAAGAAAAACAGAAGAGTTGTCCTTGCTTCATTCCTCCTCCTCATTACTGGAGTTGGTAAGTTTTAAGCAAATAAGGTGTTGCTTTTACTCATTACAGTTAAAATACGCAATTACAGTATTAGTTTGTGCAGGACTTTGTAAACCTTAAAATGTCTTCAATTTGCCAAAACCTTTTAGCACCTTCTGTTCCTTCAATTTTCTTACATGTTTCTTAATAATAGTAACACATTTTAAAGGCTTTCTTTAGCAAATATTTAAAATGCATGTGAATAGTCAGTGTTTACAACATTGACCCTTTTTCCTACTTAATACAGTTTTGTTCATAAATCCTGAACTCTCACATGCTGGATATAAAGACAGGGCACATCCAATCGAATTGGATGTGCAGAGTCATACGGTCACAGATCCAAGATTTCAGTGCCCTGAGCTTCTAGCTGCTTTGTTACGACTGTAGCCTTGTGACATGACTCTCTATCATGCTGGAAAATACTCACATCACCAAACTCAAAAGTATGTTGGGTTTTTTTTTCACTGTAGTTCTGATTGTAGGATTAGCCTCATTAGCCTGCTAGACAGGAAACCTCTGCCTTGGTATAAAGTGATCTCTCGTAGCTTTTCTTCTTGCGTTTTCCTGTATTAGCTTCATTCATCTTCCCATCGGCTCTGACCAGGCTCCCTGTCTCTGCTGACGAAAAGCATTCCCACAGCCTGATGCTGCCACCACCAAATTTTAGCTGAGACATCAGGGCAAAAACTGGAACTGCAAAGTTTGCACAACATCAGTGGCTCTTTAGAAGGCTTTAAATGTGTTATTATTTTAACAGGAACAGCTCCACCGCACAGTTTGCATAGTGTTGTGTCAGTGACATCTCCACGGATTGGACTTTGTCCGTACTGATCAGCTAAATATCAGCCTTCTCTGTTTTTCACTTCACCTTTAAGATAAATTAGAAATGGTAAATTTGAGTTATTGATAGTATTATCTGTCTTTCCTTCTCACTCTTCTTTCATTTTTATGCTTCTTTTCAGCTCTCATTTTCACAGGGATTGTTATACAGCTAAATCCAAATGCAGGTAAGAAACCTCTGAGCTGCAGCAGTTTATAATTTTTGTTTCCTGAAGTTGCGTAATCAATCTGTTAATCATTGTGTATTTAGTGGAAAATCCCAGATAGATAAACTGATTATACACATTTCATGACCAACTGACTGAATTGCAAATAAATACATGTTTTACTGCATCATACAAGGTACAAAAACTACCTGAAATCTGTTCTTTTACAAGATATTTTTGAAATTGACTAATAATAACGTTTTTATTGATGATCAGTAGTTGAAAATTGGCCTACATTGGCGCTGGCTGCCTGATAATGTATCTCTAGCAAATGCATGTACGGTCTTGTCTTTATGAGGCCATGACATGCCCTGCTTGGTTGGTGGTAAAGGGGTTTCAAGAGTTCAAAGCCCAAGTTCAGATGTTGCTATAGAGATGTTTCTTAACCTCTTTATGAAGGCTAACATCCCCTGCTGCTCTGCTTTTATAACTGCACTGAAGTCACAGGGCTGGAGGAGAAACCAAAGGTCAGGGGCTTGTGGGGTTTGTGTGAAATGGAGGCTATGAGTTTCCAGAATGGATTTTCACATGTTGTTTCTGATGGTACAGAGCAGCAGTAGGGTGCTAGCCTCACTGCACTATTTATGTTTTTGTAAAAAGCCTTGGAATAAAGTTGTTTTGTTTTTTTCTTTTACTGCATCAGTTGACATTTCTAACAATGACAGTCAGTTGACTGAGTTTTGTCATTTTATACTTTTAGTGTTCCATGATGTTCCGTATTGTCCTGAGAATTAGATATTACAGGACAAAGTCGCTCTTCAATATGGGAAAAACAGGAAAACATATTTGCCCAGGCGGAAAATATGTGCATTGATTATCAGAAGTTTGTCTGCAATAAAACAGCAGCTCACCCAACCCGGCCCATATCTACAGTCAGAGGATTGGTTCAAAGTTTTACGCAACCGAAACTTTGACAAACAAGGCAGGAGGAACACCTGGTTTATCTTACCAATAAATACATTGAGCAAAATGATGGGCTGGCCGGGGAGAGAAGGCTTTTTTTCTGTACTACTGTTATGGAGGACAGTAGGACCTCCTGATACGATCAACTGGGACTTCAACTGGCAATGTGTGCTTTGATCAGTGATCTAAATAGTGATCTAAAACTTCTATCCAAATAACAACAGAAAATGTTCATCGGACGGAGTCGATGTTCTCCCAGGGCTGTCAGTCCTCAGACCTGAAATCACATAGAAAAGCTGTGGGAAGAGAAGAAGAGCATCTCGGTTTGCTTCAGTTCTGTGAACTGCAGCTTAAATCACCTGTAAGACGTTCTCTTTGCCTTAGATTGTATCAGATCTCTGCGCCACATTTACGTATTGCTCTTATCACAGAGCAAGTCTGAATTGTCTGGTCGCATTAACAGATGGGAAGACATTATTTAACATTCAGATCTTCTTCTCAGAATCAACCGATTGAACCCCAGAGGAAAGGAGTTACTTTCAGAAACTTTTTTTAGTGTAAAATAACAACTTAACATAAACCTTCGATAATATTAATGAATTAAATTAATGTTTGGTTGCACAGATAAGCAGAGCTGTCACTAATCAAAGTGTCCCTACAGGTGTTTCAAGTGCTATTTTCTTTGTTCCTGGATTTCTTCTTTTTATCCCCGGAGGTGAGTAGATTTTCCCTTTCATCAAATGTGCATTTTAATTTTAACATTTTTTTTTTTTTTTAAGATATTCTGGTACCTTTTGTTTTAGACGTTTTGTAACACTCTTTTTCCAGATTTAGAATATATATATCTACCAGCAGGGGGCGATGAGAGTTATTTTGTAAATCAGGATTTCTCAGGACTTTTAAAAAGTTGTATATTTTCTTATATCTGAATTTTTTCATTAGTCTTAAAGCCTTTAGTTTCACCCTAAATTTATACATGTGCTTTTGCTTTATTTTATGCCATTTTTAAAAACATTTTTATTTCTATTTTTTCAATTATCCATTCCATGTTTTGTACTTCTGGCTCAGCACCTTGAGTGTTTCTATGCTGTGATAATACTTGTCATGTGGAACTGCATAGAGGCCTGTTGGGAAGCATCCATTGCTTGACACTGAGCCATTTCCACAAATCTGGCGGGGGGAATCGGTTCACTGGTGTTTGTTCAAAGATTTAGAATAAATATATTATCATTATTTGATCCACTTAATACTCTGCTGGGAGATAAAATCAATGTTTTTCAAGCCAGATCTTGTTCAATATTTAAACAGCTGGTTAAAACCAGTGAAAGGATAAAAAAGCAGCTACTTCAAATGGCTGGAATAAATTACACCAAGATATGTGAAAAAATATTTTTTTCTGAATTTGCAAAGTATCTTACTGAGTAAGTTAACCCGGTAATGAGTCATAATTCAGCTAAGTCTTATTTTCATAATTGTCTTAAGGAGTAAATTGATCTACCAAATGGAAAGAGGGTGTGATAAAAAGATCCCCCAAAATAAAGTACATTTAAATTTTTCTATGAATGATATTTGAACATTTTACGATTATTTTTCTGTATAATTCACACACAAAAAAAGAGATTTATACCCGTGTTTTTAGCACAGGGGTTCATTGTGGTTTATTTACATGTAGCTACTGGAATATAGAAGGGAGAAAATGGTAACATGTGGGAGTGAAATGAGGATAAAAACTGACAGAGGGGTGAATTGATCCAGAGTCCTGTGAAAGCCTCTCTTTTTCTTTCAATAACTGTCATTTCCATTTTTTTCCTGCAGCGTATCACGTGATCTACATCACCTGTGCTGTCCAGGGTCGAAGAGGCTTCAAATTTTTCTACTTGCCTTACTTTGAAAAATGAGATTTCACTACGCATTACATTTCACTCCATTCCTGGTGTTCTATTTCATTGAACTGTTGTTTTCATTGTAACTTCTGTAGCATAATATACTGTCACATTGTTGTTGTTTTTTTTATCATTGTAATGACCACTGCTACTTGAACCACTCTGTGCCTTGACTACATTTCCCCTACATGAACTATCGTTGCTCTGTGTACACACTAAAAGGAGATTGGTCTTGCCTGTGGTTTTTAGTGTTGTGTGAATAATGTCTGTGAATAAAAAATAAAAAAGTGTATATATTTTAATTTGTTGCAGAGGAATTTGGTTTTCAATTAGACTCATAATGAGCATTCCTTAATCTTTTTTTTTTTTATGTTTAGATGATGAATGCATTATTTCTATTGATATTAAATTCACACCAGCTGCTGATAACGGCCCTTGTAGTGCTAAACAAATTAGTCCATACATTATTTGTAATTAAGTGCAATGGCACAGGGATTAGGTGTTTTAAAACAAAGAAAATATTGGTTTCTTGGCTTATTTTGCCTTTTTATTAAATAGGCAAAGAAAACAGCTTTCTGATGACTACGGAAGATGTTTTGGAGCCAGCTTACTATGGATCTTTTAACCAAATATTAGGGTGTGTGTGTGAATTTTTGAGCCGGTATATAGATGATTAAATTTAAAATGGTTTGAAAACCCTAAATCAATTCTCGCTTTGAATTCATTCACTTATAAGATGATTTCATTGTGGAATAAAATAACATTTCTAATTTATGATTGAAATCTCAAAACTGATCATGAAGATAAGGGAATGTAAACTTTATAAGCTTCTCACCAGAACTGTGTGCTTTATTTGGTGCATATTTTATGGGTAAAGATTTTTTTTTTTTTAGCCCACAAGCAAGATGACCTCAGATGTTTATTTGGTCCTTTGACATTTCTGTGGGAGGCTGTCTTTGTCATTTACATGAAAGTCCAGACTTATATTTCTCTGCAAAATAGTTTTAAAGCAATTTTGTGTCCAAGTTTTAAGTGAACAGGTTCGATTGTTAGAAATATTAATTTCTTTCCTGAATCCTGTGTGGGATTCAATTAAGATAGACAGCAGCAACGAAATGCTTTTCATTGTCAGTGTGTAAAGTAAAATTAGCTATCACTGCTGATAACTCGCTGCATTTCTAGTTTATTTCGGCACCAATCATGGGCTAGTTCCTCAAGAACAAAATGAGCCTAAAACTTCCATAAAGTGTTGCCAGATTTATGCTTTAGCAAGCTGAAAAACACTGTATGTATTTAGTTTTTTATCAAGTAATTCAAAAAATGTGAAAATCAAATTGTAAATCTATAGTAATTCTAACGTAGTTCTTCTTTTGATAGACTTATACATGTTGCTTGTGACAGCATCAGACTCACACAAGATGAGCATATTTGAATATTAATTGCACAGCGCTGACAATTCCCCAATCAAGGATTCAAACTGCCACAGTTTCATAAATTGCAGTAAAAAGTACCTTCAATTCTCAAACAGATTTCCAGTTGACAACAAAGCTTGTTTTTTTTTATGCCAAAAGACATTTATGAAAACATTCACAATAGTTGCCACACTTCTGAGTGTCACAAGGAAATATTACATATGAATTTAATGTTCTTCTATAAGCCTGCCTTTCTTCTTTCTTCTAAAAACAGAGTGGACAGATCTCTCATATAAAACTTGTGCATACCTAGTAAATATCATTACATTATATAATATTATTTGTAGTGCTAATATAAAAAATATTTTATATTTCTGATTAGTCATGTATTTAGGTAGTAAGCACGGAAAACAAATTGCTTCTATTTCTTTAGATACAATGAAAAATAATAGTGAATGCTATAAAAACAACTGAAGACTAAACTTGTATTAGACTTTTTGTGGGAATAAGCATTTGTAATAATAACATGGGCATAAGTACCTTAGGAGTACATCTTGTCTATTACAAACATTCAATTACATCAAAACATCCCACTGTTAGTTACGGGTTGGAGTTTTTGTAGACCTGACCTCAACATAGCTGAGGGAATGACACATTGCTTAACAAAGAAAAAAAAACTCATCCAAATACCCTTAAATACTAATTTAAGGGCATTTAAATTAAATTGAATTAAACCTCATTAAATGCCCTCATTTTGCCAAAATCCACCACAAAAAGTCATTTCTGCCTGTTGCCTTCGAGTTTTACAATGTACAAGTCTGTGGTAATTGATTTAATTTTTTTCTGTTCTTATTTCTAGCTTATTTATTGATTAATATATTGCATGTGATTGCATGTTATTTATTTATTTGTTTATATGTAGTCGTTTTGAACTCTTAGGTATATATATTTTACAAACTTTGTATTTATTACCTAAGATGGAGTAGCTTTCAACAAATAAGCAATTTCCCCTTAGGGAGCAATAGAGTATATTCTATTCTATTCTATTCTATTCTATTCTATTAAATGAACTATATGTGCAACTATATGACTATTGCAGAGAAAATAACAAAATATTTTAATAAAAACAGCTCACTAGATCATTACAATTTTTTTCCTTTATAGGAAAATGTGTGTACAAGTTTGCACATTTCCCAAATGTAATTAGTATTTAAAGTGGTAAAATTGTATGGATGTATGCAGTGCCTTGCAGTACATATTCCCTTACTTTTTCACATTCTGACAACTTAAGTGATGGAAGGATAAGAATACATATTTCTTTTTACAGTTTTTAAATAAATCATTTATTATTTTAATAATAATATGAAATATTAAATAACATACTATTTATGTTTAAAATAAATAAAAATCGGATCAACCCCACTGAGTCCGTATGTCGTAAAACCATCTTTGTGTCTCAGTTCTACACAGAATTATGTTGTTTCATAACAGTTTGCCAAACTTCAGATCAAACACAAACCTGTAAAGATATTACAAAATGTAACTTAATGTTATACATCGATGACATGTCATTGCATGAACCAATTATCTGCTCGATAATTTTAGAAAATGCTGTTAGTGACGCTAAACAACGGGAAGGACGTAACACGTTACGAAACAAGCAGTTTCGGTAAACATCGTCATTTTCCGTGAACGGTTAAGGATGGAGGAAGAGGGACGCAGGCTTCTCGAAGAGGGAATAAGAAAGAAAGTGATAAGTCCCGGAAAAGGAGACCTGTCGACCTTCCCTAATGGAACCAAGGTAAAAAGTACACTCTCGGAGCAGGAACGGGTTGTGTTTTGGGTCTAGACGTTTGTAACCGACTCCGACGAAGCACGCTAGCAACCAAAATGCTACCAGCGATCACATCTCTGCCAAATATTCCGAAATATTTGCTTCGGCGAACATTATACAAAACATGCCAGACATATACTCATAACCTGTAGACTTTTCCGGGGAATAATGTGTTTGAAATAAATAACTGTTTAATAAATATATATTAAAAGCCTGATTGATTTTCATCTGTATGTTTTTTTTTTCTACCATGATAAGCTAGTGGGAAAGACAGACGTAATTATGGACGCTGATTCGTTGGCACGCCATGTCAATTACTTTCCCCACATTGTGATTGGTCAGAATGCGATGACGTCAGGACCCTGTCTAGACCTGTCAGAGAGGGGCACATTTTTGTGTTGTTTGTGGCAAAACTAAGCAGTCAGCTGCCCTGATGTCTCAGAGGTTTTAACCAACCTGCCTGTTCGTGTTTGTTTTTGTGTCAGGTCGTCTTCCATTATCGCACCAGCCTCTGCGACGGCACAGTACTGGATGACTCCAGATCCATGGGCGGCCGCAGCAAACCCTTGGAGCTCATCATGGGCAAGAAGTTCAAACTGGCTGTGTGGGAAAGAATAGTAATCACCATGAGGAAAGGCGAGGTCGCAGAATTTACCTGCGACACCAAGGTAAGAGTTCTAGTCATGTTGGTGATGCTGCAAAACGATGCATCACTCTTCATAGCCTTAAACTTTTTCACATTCATTTGTGACTGACTGACGCACATGAATGTGAAGCATTAGGAAAATGACACAGAATATTCCACAATTACCTAACATCTGAATTGATTTGTATGCTAACGATTTTATGTGGCGGTATCAGAGTAAAGGGGGCTGAATACAAATGCATGACTCCATTTTTAGGTTTTATGTAAAAGAAAAATAAATAACAAAAAACATGCATCTTTTGCAGTTCACAGTTGTTAACTGCTTTGTGTTGGTTTATCACATAAATTTAAACAAAATATATTGACATTTGTGGTTGTGAGGTGCCAGAATGAGGTGGGGATATTTTTTCTGTAGCTGTGCTGAGATGTTGACCTTTTTCAGTGCGGATTTGCTTATTTTTGTCTTGTCTGTTTTCAGCACACGGCGCTATACCCACTCGTGTCCCAGTCCTTGAGAAACATAAGTGTTGGTAAAGACCCTCTGGAGGGCCAGAGGCACTGCTGTGGTATCGCTCAGATCCACTCCCACCACTCCTTAGGGCACAAAGATCTGGATCACCTTCAGGCTAACCCACAGCCTCTACTGTTTGCCATCGAGCTGCTGGAGGTGAGCCAGCAGTGGACAGTATCTAGTCCTCACACCTTTTATTAGTTAGTATGGGATGCACATCATATGCAAATGTGTGCATATCTAGTTTCCTAGATTTTCCAGTAGATCCATGTTTTATTCTGACCTAAGGGCATTTATTGAAAGCTGCTTACTTCGTCTTCTCCATGTTTTTTTTTTTTTTTTACTAATGTCTGTTTCCAAAACCCCCATGTTTGTATTTTTTTCATAAAATAAATAAAAAAATTTTTTTTATTAATTTGGGGAATACTTTTTAAGTAATTTTTTAGAATACTGATTTGATGTGTCAGAATATTTATGTTTTTTGTATCGAACCGATGTTTATTTGTTTGAAATTGCGTAAGGCCACTTTAAAGCACAAACCAAAGTGCTTAATGCAAAGAAGAAAAAAAAAAGAATGAAAACCTTAAACATGAGACGTAAAATATTTAAAACTGAATGACAAAAATATTAGTAAGAAAACCTGATATGGATGCAAGATAGTAAAATAAAACTTCTTATTCTAGATTAAAAGCTAAGCAGGGAAGACAAATTTTTAAATGGCTGAGGCGTTTCTGAGAAATGCCTTGGATGCAGCTGTAATCAAATCAAAGTAACATGTAGAAGAGATGAAGCTTCATGAGAATCCGGTCGTGCTCCTGCTGACGTCTCTGTCTCTGTCCCAGGTCCTCCCTCCCGGCTCCTTCCAGCTGGACATGTGGGCCATGACTGACAAAGAGAAGCTGGACTCTGTGCCTCATATCCATGAAGAGGGAAACTCGCTGTTTAAACAGGGCAAAATTAAGGAGGCTACAGAGAAATACTACAATGCCATTGCCTGCCTCAAAAACTTGCAGATGAAGGTTTGGGAACAGTTTAGTTGGAACCTGCTGAGTTCGCTGAAACTAGAGTGAGGTTTGTGACGTGTGTGTGTGTGTGTGTGTGTGTGTGTGTGTGTGTGTGTGTGTGTGTGTGAATTCTGAATCAATCTGCAGGAGCATCCTGGAGATGAAAACTGGGTGCAGCTGGACCAAATGATCACACCGCTGCTGCTCAACTACTGTCAGTGCCTGCTGCTTCAGGGCCAGTACTACGAAGTCATCGAGCACTGCTCCTCCCTGGTCTTTAAATATGAAGGTAAAGTTCTGACAAAGTTCTGACCATTTGCAAAAACACTTTTTTCCAAGATGAATAGTAGCTGATTCTGTGTAAGAAATCTTTTTTTTCTTGGATATGTTTTTATAGATGTGAAATTGTAATAGATGTTTCTTTAAAAAAAAAATTCTTTGGAGGTTTCATATATGTCCTTGGGGCATGTAATGTTAATATACTGTAGTTCATATTAACATTTTTACCAAAACTTTGTCCAGGTGGACATTGCAAGTACTGAAATTATGAAATGAAAATATGTAGGAACCCTGGTACGTCTCATTGAGTATAAAAGTATGTTAATTTATTATTTTTAATCGTCAGATCAACATGTTGGATTTATTTACTTAATATATTGATATCTACAGCTAATTGTCTCCATTAGTTCAGGTATGTTGTAGGTGTTAATATTGAATAAATTGGATCATATGTTCCAATAAGGCTTGTTTGTCATAATTGGTTTAATTTAGTGATTCTTCTTTGCCCGCCATTTTTAACCAGATGTTTTTCTCAAGTGGCCTTCAATTAGTTGAAATTAGCAAAAAGTTTTGTTTTAAGTAATTGACTGCTGAGAACAAAAGCTGTATCACCAGTGAACTGTAACATTATGTCGAAGAATTCACTCACTGAAATGGTCAAACAAACTTCACACCAGAGAATAAATAAAACATTTGTTTTGACTGAATAGCTCAGGTAGTTTTGACAGCTCGCCTCACGTGCACTTATATTTTTAACGCCATTCCTCCCAGATAACGTGAAGGCCTTCTACAAGCGGGGAAAGGCTCACGCTGCAGTGTGGAACGAGAAGGAGGCTCGGGCAGACTTCGCTAAAGTCTTGGAATTGGACCCATCTCTGGAAGCGTCGGTCAACAAGGAGGTGAAAGCCATGGAGGAGAAACTGCGCTCCAAGCAGGCGGAGGAGAAGGGTCGCTACAAAGGCCTGTTTGACTACAAAGCGATGCCAGCTGCAGCCACTACAGTCAGTCCGAACTGAGTTTGGCTTCTGCATTCGCTTTTCATCAACTAGTATGAATCTGAAGAACTCCTCTTCTTTCTTTCTGCAGGGCTGAACCCTGACACTGATCGAGAAGAGGATGCCAGTGGATTGAGATGGAACAGCAGGAGAGCGGTCCTGCTGTTTTAGTTTTGTCTGTGCACTTCAGCCAAACATGTCGCCAATTTGCTCCTCTTCAGGTTCACACACAGGCACCGGAAGCATTTTTAGCCGTACTCCTCTGAATTCACGCTGCGTAAATGTGAAGCCGTGGCTCTGTTTGGAGTGTCTGTAATTTCCTGCGGAGTGGCTAATTCAATGCTGCATATCTTTCATTTTAAGGGAACACCTTATTTATTTATTAGAAAGCCATTAACTGATTCAGAAATGTTTTAGTTAAGGATTTGCTCCAGGTGATGAGCATTCAGATTGTAAACCTTAACCTTTTTTCCCCCCGTTTCTCCAGAAACTAATATTTTTTATAGAATAAGACATCTTCCCCAGCATTTTCACCAAGTATGTCAAGCAGAGACCCTTTTATGTCATTGTCAGTATCTCCAATCCTGTTAGATAAACTTTGTAATAATTGCTCACAATTAGTAAATTGTAACTTCATACAGATGCTCCTTTTCAGTTTTGCTTATATGCACACACCTTAAAGTCTAACTACTCAAGCACTAAGTTCTTGTAGAAGAGACTGGACCTTAAGCCTCACTGGTTTGTGACAATCACTAAATTGAAATTATCTCCTATATACTTATTTCATGTATTGAATTAAAATATTTACATTTAGTTGTGCTCTTGATGTATTCAGCAGACACTCAGCATCTTTGCTTTGTCAGCTGCTTTGGAGAAGATGTGCTTTTCTGAACTGTTAACAAGGTGGTGATAATGTAACTGTAAATAAATTTGCATTTAATCCCCAATCTTGGATTTGTTTTTGTCTTTTTAAATATTCCTTAATCAGATTGCTTCTCTTAAAACTGGGAACGGGATGGGATTAAACTATGCAAAGGTTTTTAGAAAAGTTTCAGGTTCAAAACCAGACAAACGGTCCATCTCTCAAAGTCCCTTCAATTAGATGCCAGAAAACATACAAAACAAAAGAAATAGTTTTTCCTCTTATTTAATTAAGATATACATACTGAATTGCAAAAATCTGGTTTACAAAATTTCCTTGCTAACAAAATGACTCGATGTAAAAGGTTTGTGAGAATGAGGGAATTCTAAAGTGAGCTTACTTGACAGTGAAGATTTTCAAATTAAACAAAAGACAGGTGCAGTTTTAACATTGATTGTATCATTAAAAAAGCCAACTTTCCAAGTCAACTTACATTATTAAACAAATGCATTTTACCAGAGGTTTACCAAAATGACGAGCTTAAATTTCACATTCTTACAGTAGGTACAAAATTGGTTTTGCATACGCCCCACATGTTGTAGAAAGTGTAACAGTAACATAATTTAATGAAATGTATCAAATATTGGAAACGGGAACACAATGCTCCTAGAAACGCTCACAAATAAAGCTCGGGGTGGGAGGATGAGCTCTGGTTGTAAAACATCCAACCAGGATCATGATGAGGACAACGGGTCAGGAGGGGATTCTTTTCCAAAAGGGTTATGTGCGGGCACTTCTCTCGGTTTCTGCGAGACACTCTCTGACCAGTGCACGGGCGTGGATTATACCTGAAAGAGAAAACACAGAGCATCCAATTAAACGAGAGGAATACAACGAAGCTAAGAACGATTGTTTGTGATGCAAGATTTGCATAAAACAAGAAACCTAAAAAAATGTATTTTTTTTTTACAACGTGCCACAATTCCTATAATTAAGAATGCTACAGAGTTCCTTCTTCAAAGCAGAAAGCAGTATTCTTGTGGTTGCAAGATTAAGTCATTTTGCAAAGAAAAAAAGTCAAGCTCCAGATACGCAGGGCTGGAAATGTATAGAATTGATCCACGAGCCCCGAATACAGAAAGAAAGTGCAATGCGTCCAAATCGATTGCAAGACATTGTGGTGTCAGATCTTCTTTCATAGTGCAGATTGAAAACACAGTCAAACTGCAGCTGCGGGCATTGATCAACTCTTCATGACACCCATCCACATTGACAGAGCTGACAGCATCAAATACCTCTCTTTAGCCTCTCCATTGCGCTCTTGCTGCCAGCGTATGTAGGCCTGATCTCACGACTCATCTCCTCGATGACAGACAGAAGCTCGCTGTAGGTGGATCCCTGGGACACTTTGACAGGCTGGTGGAGGAAAAGGAAGAGGCGGGAAAAGGAAAACCCATCAATATTTGTCGCTGTTGTGAAATCATACCACCAATCTGCAATAGTGAAGCAACTAAAGTGGCTCTGTGAGGCTCTTCAACAGGACGGGTAGTAATTTATAGTCATGTTTTGTTTTGACCAGACGATTAAGAGTTGATTCAGAATTCAGTTTAAAAATAAAATAAAAAATAAAATTGAACTCTAGGTAAAATAAATAACAGAAGCTAACTGTAATCACAACTCACATTAGTAATCATAGGAAAGTTTTGCCTGTTGCATAGATTTAGCCCAATGCAAGTGAGTAAAAAGTCAAAACAGAAAAGAGGTAGAGTTGTTGTTTTTTTTTGAGTGGAGATGAAGACGGACCTGGACAAAGCCCATAGAGGGGGGACCGAAGTCACTGAAAGCTGGTCTAAAGTTGGATGACGACGGGAGTGATGGAGAGGGAACTGAAGACCCTGTGTGGAGGAGAGCGACACAGACTGTTTATATCAAGCTTTGCCATCACCTATGAGAAGGAACATCCTTCTCCAACCCTAATAAGATTACCTTAAAATTATGAAAACATAACAGTAGCCAATTGAAATCACATTCAAGCCGTCTTGTACCTGGCGGTGTATGGTTGGAGCCAGACGGAGCGGGAGCGATAGGTTTATAACTCATGGCGATTTCACCAGGCAGCTCCAGGTATGATGTGCTGCTTCCTTCAGTCCCGTCAACCCAATGCTTATACAGCTTTCCTGGTGGCAATGAGCTCCTAAGAGCTGCTGCAAAAACAATTACACACAGCGAGAATAAACTTTGCAATCCATCTCTATTTTTTTCTTTAGTAAATTTTCAGGTTTTACAGATCAAGACTGTAAATTTCACTTTTTAACATTCTAGTAACTTACAGATGCTGCAATTTTAACATTAACACTTAGTCATGCAGCTCACAAACTAAATGATTCACAGCCAAGCGCAGTCTGACTCTGACTTGACAAGTTCATTTGTTTCTTGCTGTTAAGATAAGCTGCTGGTAAACAATAAATTTCAATCTGTTAAATCAGTGATTGTTAGCTGACCTTAATTTAAATTGTGGTATTTGTTAAATTCTGGTAAATTGTGATATTCCACTAGTGGAATGTTAAAATGTGGTTTCTTTTTTAAAAAGCTCCTTAGTGCTTCTGCAAATGGCAAATAACTATTTTAATATAAGAAAAAGCATATCTGATAAAAGCAACCACAGCTCATTGCTCCCTCCCACTGCTTCATGATTTTTTTTCATCTCAACTCCACATGTATGTTCACACAATCAGCCAATATCAACAGCTGATATAAATATAAATATTGCTGCTATGGACATTTCACTGACCTTTCAATACCTTGGAGAAAACAACCACAACTTTGACTTCACCACTGATTTTCTGTTTCCGTTAAACTCCCCACAATCCTACAATCCTATCACTCTATCAGATACCATATGACCAACCCATTCCAATCCAGAAACATACGGTAACAAGATGGAAATAAATATCGATGTTAATTTTGGTCCAGTTTTATTACCGAATGTAAAAAAAAAAAGAGACTAATATCAGTTGATATCAATGTTGGTACCAAGATACCATGCATCACTAATATGGAGTATAGATATACATAAAATTTTAATGCCTATATAGATAGAGGTTCATCAAGCATCATCAGGAAACATTACAGGCTCAGCAGTAAACTGTTCATAATGCATCTACTGATGCATTATGAACTGAAAAAAACTCAACTGAAAAAACTCAAAGAGCATTTTCAGTATCTCAGGCAGAGGATTACCTGCTGTGTAATGCGGTTATGAGACGACAGAGAACATTCTGAATCTATTTCACTGCTAAACTGTGTGAAAGTACTTAGAGAAATGGCTAATTTTGTTTAAAAAACAAAACAAAACACAGGGACTGTTGAGGTTTGGATAATTTTGTCTGCCCTCACAACAACATTGAAATCTGTAGGGCTATGAAGACGGGACTATTATTATGAAAAGCGCTTTCTAGGAAGTGTATGGTATGTTGTGTTAGGCTAAAGAATTTTTATTACTGTAAATCATAATTAGTATCAGTATTTATATTATATATATATTACTGACATTATAAGTACCATTCACTCCCACCTAACACTGCTTTTATCGTCTCTATATCTTTATTCCAGACCCGTTTGGTCTTTGTCTAGGTCTTCATGACCTTTATTCACAAGTTCTCTAAAAACTCAGCTGGGAGCTTCACAGATTAACTAAATCTTTTATGATAATAAATTAGACAAAGCTCAACTTTATTTACTAGTTCTGTGACTTCAGGAGTAAAGGGATCTTGATATACATTTATATATTTCACACTCTGCCACTTTCGAATTATTAAAAGTTTTGAAAACCATGAGTCACAAATATGTGATACTTTGCCTTGGTCAGTAAAATAAAAAGAGGTTTCTATTTGTAAGGTGATAAATTGTAATAATGTGTAAGGGAAATACTTTTTTTTACATATCAATGTATTAAAATGCTACTAAAATGAGAGATAATCGATATTTAACCGTTACAAATTTCATAACTTTAAAGTTACTACACATAATTTAAAAACAAAGAATTATTTTTACTTTAAAAAGATGAAAAGAAATACAAATACGCCTATCTTTTATAACTTTAAACTCTTATGATCTGTCAACACTTTACGCAGCCTTTATATGTCACTATAAAGAAACAATTACAGCCATGACTGTACATGTGTGACAAGTTTAAGTTTTTCAGTCGTTTTGCTCCCTTTAAATCTGGCTCTTTGTGTGTCATATCTCGGATTTCACGCAGTCTTTCTCAGTTCTGAATGTGACAGCTCTCGGGTCACCAGCACCCGCGGAGGAAAATTACTGAATGAAACAAAAGCTGACGTTAGCTTTAAGACGAAGGTAACGTTAGCAGGATTAGCATTAACCGGTTAGCAAAACAACACAGGGGAAACAAAGGAGAAATAAGGGCTATAAGTACAAAGTATCACCTTACACGACCGGCACGTTTATAACAGTTAGCTATCCACACATGTAAACTCCAAAACGGGCTAAAAAAGATTCAAAACAAAACTATTTCTTTACCTTTCTATGAAGAGCTGAAATCTTTAGTTGGACGTGAACCTCTTCCGCTATGTGTGAGCATGCGCACAAGCGAAGTATAGTGTAGTGTTTTTTCTTGTTTAGCGCGATTTGATTGGTTGCTAGCGACACCTATTACGTTTGTTGGTAACGGCGTCAGTTTTAGGCGTAAAACCAAAAACAAATTTATTTCAAGCAGCTTGAAGACAGTTATAACTATTTTGTTAACAGTGAAACAATAATACAATAAAAACTGAATCTAAAGACTGTTACCCGTTCCACAAATTTGATTTCCTGTCACTTTGTTGCTGTTACACAGCAATTTTCATCATTTAAATAATTAAAATTATTTAATACACTAAGACATTACTAATACTACTATTATTACTACTACTACTATTGTTATTGTACCAACAACGACAACAACAACAAGAATACTGCTTATATCTTATTCTTACTGTCAAAGAGGGTCTAGTTCCTATATATAGTAATTTGGAAAATAGATCTGATACACTCAGGATATGTCAGAAACAAGAAACAAACAACCAGGCACTCATTCACTATACCCAAGGGCAATTTAGATACGGGAACCAACTATCATGTTTTTGGAGTGTGGGAGGAAGCCGTAGTACACCTGGAGCCTATTAAATAAGAAGAAAGGCTGTAAATGACTTAATGGATGAGCATTGTTGTGACAATGTGCTGAATGCGTAGTGCCAGAAAGAGCAGGAGCCAATTTCAAGGCTTCGAATTGTAAATTTAATTTGTGTTTGATATAGCATTTTAATAACAACTAAAGGTAATTACTCATGGGGGGATTGTGGCGAAGGTGTTAGAAGTTTGTTCTGTAATCAGAGGGTTGCCAGTTCACATCCCTGCTCTGTCTGTCTTAGTGGTACAAGTAGGTTGCCACCATCAGCATGTGAATGTGTGGTGAATTACTGAATGTAGAGTGAAGTGCTTTTGGGGTCCTCTGGACTTAATAAAGTGCTATGTAAGTACCATTGCCATTTGCTTGTGAGTGCACTTTTCATAAAAAGCAGTTCTGCACATACTCTCTTATATTAATTCTAATAATATTCATTAATTAATCCTACCTGTCCGCTTCGGCCTTGTGGGCTCATGGCTGGTGCTTGGTACTATATATTTCTTCTGACCTATAGTTACTTAGTTATGTGGCTCATATACAAATTTGAATTTTGCAACATTATATGCCAAGTTGCCACACAATTCATTTGACTTGATTGAACAATAATTTACAAAGCCCTTTTCATCATCATTATTTGACGTCACTCATCATGAGCTAGTTTTTGTGAAGAAGTTGTAAATTTTTATACATTTAGCTATGTTTGTTTCCATAGTTTTCCTCTTTTTAATTTCATCCTTCTCTGAGCTAGCCTCTCTCTTTCTGTTTTCCCTCTTTTAAACATTGCTGACCGCATCTCCAAAAAAAGAAAATAAAAAACAAACAGGGAGAGCAGCATGCATGGTCAATCCTTTGTCATGACGGTACATTGGTCTGAACCCCCCCCCCCCCCCCCCCCCCCCCCCCCCAAAAAAAAGTAAAAAAAGAAAAAGACAGTCGGCTGTTGCGGTCCAAACATCAGATTGGCCCACCAGTTATTGTCCAGGTTTTCCCAAATAACCTGTCTTGGAGTGTTTACTGTACAGCCTCAGACACCTTGTAAGTTTTTGTTTGTTAAATTAGTAGTGGTATCACTTTAGGAAAGGAAAACAACTGAAATCATAGAAGAAACTCTATTTTTAAAGGTTGTCAGTCACTATGTCTTATGTTACTGTCAAAGTTAGAAGCCAAAGATATGTTAATATTTAAATACTACCTTAAGACAAAATGGCAGCACTTAAAAGCAATTCTCAAACCCACATTTTTGTTGTTTTTTTAATTTGGGTACTTATGATGGATCCCAGGTCAGCTTCTATCTGCGTGCCTCAATAACTTCCAGAGTGCATTTTGTCTCGTAATACTACCAACCAAACAGTGCCAAAGTGGAGCAAAGACTGACCTTTATGGAGAAGCAGGCAGAGATTTATGCACATTTAAAACACTGAAAGCTTCTGTTACCTAAGTGCGATTAACCATTAGACCTGCTGAGAACACTGAGCTGTGAAGACTTTGAATAAAATTTAACAATTAACAAATTCACAGGCTGCTTTCAAAATAAATAGCATGAGTCATATTTTATCTTAAAATGACAGACTAAATTCAATGCAGCTATTCATGTGGATTTCATGTGTGTTGAATTAGTGAAAGTAGTTAAGTTAGTTGTTTAGATATTTTGAAATAATGTTCTATGTCCAAATATTCTAGCATTTACTAAATAAAAATGTTGGTGATCTTAACTGACCTACAACAGCAGCATTTTAGCCTGATATAATTACAGAAAGTGAGTAAAACAAGGTCATGTACCATAATACACAGTGTATATAAATATCTACTCTATTTACGCTGTGAAAAACTTTGAGTATATAAATATCTATTCTATTTACGCTATGTGAAAAACTTTGAGTACGTATATCGAGGAATTGCCTTCTGACACCATCCTACTTCAGTTTCTTACCCAGTTATGAATGACTTATTTATGCAGACATGAATAATAGCCAACATTTTGAATTCAACAACAATTACAAATACATTTTTCCCCCAAGTCACTGAAACTTTTTCTTGGATCTCTTAAATGTTCAGTCATAAAAATACTTGATGAAAAGCAGCCCTACACACTAGGCTGTGTGCCATTCATAACAATGATAACGATAACGATGGCAGTCAATCAAATACAAATTTAACAAATAACCTGTCTGATTTTGTGTCTTGCAAAAACATTTTGATCCTTTTTTTATATCACATTCCATATAGCTGCATGACAGGTTAAAGAAAAAAATTGTGTTTTTATGGAGATATACTGGAAAAAGAAACATGAAAAATTCCTGTCTACTTTCATGATTCTCAACCACTGGGAATTAAAATGACATATCGATCTCCTTTCCGTCTGTGTATTTCATCCCTTTTTGCACAGGAAAAAAGCTTTAGCTGTAAAATCAGAAACTGACTCCTGATTCCCTCCTGATGCTGTCTCTTAAAAACCTCAGGGGCTGACCAGGCTTTGCTTGTTATCTGTGCAGCCACTGTAGCGACCTTTAATAATGCATAGAACTGTTTCCCTTCAACAAAAACTATCTGACAGTTTAAACAAGTTTAGTGCTAGAAGAAGACTCCCCCCTTTAAATGAGTGTTTCTTGCCGTGCCCACCAAACAGTGGCGGTGCAGACATGCCTCAGTGGTGTCACACAGATGTTCACAACCTTGAGCACAGCAGTTCTGTTTGCACACTCCATTATATTTGAATTTGTTTTGCAACTGTCCCCAGTTGGTGGCTCGGAAACACAAGATGAATATAACTCCCTGCTCTGAAAAAGATGCAAACTCAATGAAACATTAAATAAGTAGTATATTGGGGCTTGAGATTGTTTCACCCCCTCTTCAAACCTCTGCAAGATTTCATCCTGCTGGGTCTTTACCAGTGATTATAATTCGTGTTTGAAAATGGGGCATCATTCAACTGATAAGTACAATGATGCTTACAATATTTCTGGGTTCGATTCCCGGCCCGGTGTCTTTCTGCATGGAGTTTGCATGTTCTCCCTGGCATGCGTGGGTTCTCTCCGGGTACTCCAGCTTCCTCTCACAGCCCAAAAGCAAGAAAACAAGACTGTCAGGTAAATTGGTCTCTCTAAATTCTCCCTAGGTGTGAGTGTGTGTGTCGCCCTGCGACAGACTGGCGACCTGTCCAGGGTGACCCCGCCTCTCGCCCGGAACATTAGCTGGAGATGGGCACCAGCATCACTCCCGACCCCACTAGGAGTAATGGATACTTTGTAACCACTGTGCTTAACCAAAATGGGGTGAACTGGATAGTACACACCATCAAGAATAAGCTGTTGGGATGTTCAGTATAATGTTTGTGAATTCATAATAATTATCTCTGTTTCCAATCTGTGGCTTCCATGAATTCTCTTCATAAAACTCCTTGTTCTTCTAATACATATAGAATTTTAGGCTTTTTTTTTATTGCTCTATGTTTGGACCCGACTTTGAACTGAAATCACAGGGAGGGCAATCAGTGCACACAGCATCAATCCCCAAGTGGATTTTTTCAGGTTTTTACTGACATATTGGCTTGTTTGTGCTTCAAATTTAAGACCGCTGTTTGACTCAAACTTTTGGTGCAGGCAATTTCAAACTAATCTTCAACTCAGGATGATTCAGACATGGCATGACATATCAGTGTGCTCTGAAGCCAAACAAAAGGAGCAAGAGGACACACACAGAGAGTGGATACCAGATAAAGCCTAATGTCTAATCATTACAGGTATTTACCGGTGTATCTTGTGTAAGAGATGAAAGAGTAATAATTGTAGCTGTAATGTTTGTAATTTCTAAGATTAGGCCAAAAGGATTTGCTAATGTCACTAGAAAGATGTTTCCAACCTTAATCACATGCAGGATTACTGTATATCTTGTAATAACATAAAATTGTGAACATTGCTAAAGACAAACTAACTGGAATATCCAAGCGTAATAGTTCCACTTAGTGATGCTAATAACTTTTTTCCTTTGTTTTTTCTCAAGGCATTAACAAAGCTATCAAATGTTTGCAATGATTTCTTAAAAAGTACCCTTTGGCAATGTTTTAAAATCACACCAGTACGAAGGCTAAGCTTGTGCAATAGATTCATGTATATGGAGCATTATTATCCAGACTCAGTCTGCAGAAAAAACAAGCCAAATCCCTGAGAGGTGACAGGATATATGACGTTTCAAAATGATGTTTTTGTCAGAAAACCAAACTAAAATTGCCAAACAATTCTTCTGACCGAAAATACCGGCAGACAGCAGAGAGGGGCTGTGTTTGAGGGGAGAATTAGGATAAGCTGAACATTTATGCGCAATGGCGGAGCTTTTACCAGAAGAAGAAAACATTTGGTGATTATGATAGCATTGTAGGCAGAGCAGGATTACTTTACAGCCTGGAGTGTTTGTTTAACCTTTTGTCTTGCAAACAAATAGTTCATATTTATACAAAGTTTTTACTCTGTGAATACACAACTATTAGTTTCTAACTACTAGAGAAGTCTGTGGGTGGATATGCTACTGTGAGAGAGCTTTACTGGTTTGCTTTATGAGCTCCAGTTGGTTGTCAAGAAAAACCTTACTCAAAAAAGCTGGACTAATTGCTCCCTTACTTTAACCTCTATTCAACAGCCTTAATACATTTGCCACATGCTGGATCAGAATATAAAACCATTTTGCCTAGAAAATGCATAGCAACTACTTTAGTGCACAAACAATTTATTTCAATAATTCTCTCATAATTTGTAAAAAAAAAAAAAACTTGCTCCAAAGAACTAAGCCTTTGATATTGTACCCTCTATATCTCAAATCATGTAAAGTCTTATTAAATAATTAAAATCCAAAGTGTACAAGACAACCTTTTTATAGATCTTCAGTTACATTTTCATTTGATGTTGTGATTTTTGAACTATAGGCTGTACAGCTGTGATTGAAATGGAAAACTGGTTCTGTTTCTCGCTACGAAGAGAAAAAAAAATAAAGGGAAAAAAACAAAGAGGCATTGAGGAGCCAATAGAAAACGACTTCTGCACAAGAATTTAATAATCAAGTAAGTCAGTGATTCTTACAAAAAAAAATAAAAACAGGACCAGACATCAACTGGCAGATATTTTTTAAATATTGGTACATGTTTTTTTTGTTTGTCTTGTTTTATTTTAGGGAGAGCTGAAATGGAAAGCAATGTTTGGATTATTTATGCAACACAGAAGAAGTTAATTGCAAGCTTGACCCCTCAAATTTACTGATGGGCCACACTCAATTGTTCATCCGTTACAGACGGATGTACATAACAACATAGTGGGTTGTTATGTAATTTTTTATAAATAAAGTGAAGCATTTTGTCAATGGGTGTATGCCCATTCTTCCAGAATAACCAAGAATTTTAAGTACTCAGCTAATCTCCTCGGGTTTAGAGGCAAACTACTATTTTTAGAATGCAACATTATATTGCATTTGGAACAGTAAATGTTCCAAATTCATGAATCACTTTATCTGCGGTTTGGATGTTAACGATTCTGAGTCAACATAGGAAAATTGCCTCAATGTTCTCTTTGAAGCACTTGAAGAGGTACAAGCTGAAAGTTTCAACATGATCCTCTCAGTCCCCTGACCTTATCATCTACAACGTGTGACTAGCCTTTGTTCAAGTTGACCTACTCTAAAAGTCCTATTACAAAAGGTAATTCATGAAATAATTAATTTTTTTTTCCAATAGCTTGCTTTGAAAAGAAGAGATATTTGTCAACGAAGCACAAACACACACCGCCGAGCCAATGCACAAGCAAACTTTGTAAATGCTTACAGATCTCTTCTGGCCTGAGAGTTTATAACGTTGAATTGACCTTTCTCAAAATACCCCAGTTAATCATCTCTATTGCCCGTGTAAGAGCTTGGGACTCATTTGAAGCACACTGTACTTGCATGAGAATAAATCAACATGTAACATATTTCTTAAACAAAAACCCCACCCATCCACACCCACCTTAAATACTCTCTTACATCCAACAATTGGGATGGTCCTACCCAGACCTGGGCTCCTGATCAAAATTCTGCATTTACAATGTTAAGCTTTAATTTTGCTTCTTTGACACAAAAGCATTTAAATCTGATAGTTCCACGCAAATAAAATTTGCAGAACGTTTAGCTTTAAACTATTTTTTCCAATTGCAAAAAATGTGGAACTTATCCAGTAAGACAACATTAGAATGAATGCACAAAAGAAAAGAAAATTGGCATCAAAAGCACAGAATACTTTGGTAAGGAGGAGTGTTTATTGACATTACGTAACTAAGAGAAAAAGTATTCTGTGCTTTTAAAGATCCTTTTTTTCTTGCCTTATACGGACCAAAAGTCCCTCACTATTAAAGCATTACAGAAATGTTCACATGTTGTGATTAAAATAAAGTCTGAAGAACAGAGTTCAGATAAATAAATTCATAGTTATTTAAGTATCATAGTCCCCATTTCATAGGATTTGACCACCTCAGTTGGTGGGGTTAATTCCACTGAGGTGATTGGTCAGTTATAAAAATGCTGTTTAAGCATAAAAATGTAAACTACATAATTCTACCACAAATAAACCTACGATAGTGAGCGAAGCAAAGCTGCAAAAGTAATGTTTAAATGAAAAACAAACAATACAATACTGGTGGCTGATTACGACTCACTATAGAAAGGTTAAATTAATCAAAAATAAGAATAAGGGAGACGGCACAGTGGCGCAGTTGGTAGCACTGTTGCCTTGCAGCAAGAAGGTCGACAGATTTGATAAATGTTCCTTAACGTTTCTTTCCCACTTTAGAATGGATTTATCAACAAAGACTGCAGATCTTTATTTCTAAGACCTTGAAACATCTTAAGTACAAAGATAAAGTTCTGAATAAAAGACTGAAACATTATTGTTCTGTGTTCAGAATTACTATTTTTGAAATACAATATCTTTCGCTTACTTCAACACACAATTTACATGCTGCCATAGAAAAGAATAGGAGCAAATAGGTACAAATGATTTTAATTATAGTGCTCCTTTCTTTGAGTTTGTAGTGAAAGTGAGTCAGCATCAACAACTCAAGGATCTTTACTCTGAAGCTCAACAGAGACCTTCCACCATGAATAGTTCTATTGTAATCTAATGTGTAGTTTTTTTCCAAGTCACGACATGTCAAATAGCCTTTTGAAAAAAATTAACATACCTTTTAGTAATTTTTTTTTTTTAGCCTTAGCAACCTGTTCATGATCCAAATGCTCACAGAAAATCATTTCAGTTGTTTTTAACTTAAATAATAACCCCCTGGAGTCTATATTTGTTTCTCAAAATGCCTCATACCATAAATGCTAACATGGATGCTGATGATGAAAAGCTTTGCACACATTGTTCCCTTACATGCCTCCTGTAGTTCCAGCTGACCAGCCTCCTTCCTTTGTAAGCTCAACAGGCTAATAGGACCTTCACTAGAAAAATCCACTACGATTCAAAACATTGTTGGTCTCAAAGGGAAAAGTTCAAATTATTCAGATAGAACTGATCCCATTGTTTATTTGCACACCTTGTTAGGAAGCTGTGAAACTACCATGACTACAGGGAAACAAGACCAACATTTATGAACACTTACACGCTGTCCTCCCCTCCACATCCTGTCTCCTAGTTTCTCTTACTTCCGTCACATCAGTACAGATCAACACTTCACCTATTAGTGGCTTGTACTCGTTATTTCTGTCTAGGTGAATGCTGGCTTGCAAAGGAAATGCAATAGTGTAAGCTCTTTCTTGACAGCGTGGCCACTCACTTATGCCAGTCAAGCTACTGGGACCTGTGGAACAGGAAGAGCAGCAAGGTAGAGTCTGAAAGTCTGTTATTTCCTCACCAGCATATCCACAGTTTGTTATAAACACAAAGGGAATTATTTCTAAATGTTTGATATACCGTACTTGTAAAAATGACTGCAAGGTTACACTTATACACCAAGCTTTACAGTTACAGTTGTGAATTACCTTTGGACTTTCCATCTGCTAGCAGCTGTTAAATAAAGACAAACAATGTCTATATTATAAATGTGCCTGAGCAACCCAGCTCCTCTATGACTGATTATGGAATAAAACATAAAACGTAGCAGCAAAGTGACAAACTTGCTTTTTAGGAGACACGCATAGTCCAGAAAACAAAAATCTTTATTATGAACCCAAAAGAATTCAAGACCAAATAACATGATAAATAATAAAGTTCAGAGCAATGCAATAGAGAAAAACTCTGACTGATGCAAGTTGTTGAAAAGAACTGCCAGGTAAATGGCTCTCCATGTTTTGGGATTGGACATAAGTGGAAATATATTGAACTAGTTTTGTTTTGTAAAATTACTTGAGTTGAATATCGAACTAGCATTATAAATAAGATGAATATAATAGACTTGTAGTAGCACCTTAAGCTTCAAAAAGATGCTTTGAAGTGAAAACCGACTGGTAACAGAGTTCTCTGACAGGTGAGAACAACAGTGAGTTATTTGACCACAATACACCAAACTATGTTTGTTGAAAAATCAACCCTGTGAAAATACAAACACTCCAATCAACGCCAAGGCACAGCAGTGAAGTGCTTTCTGGGCACTTTGCTTTCATCAAGATCACTTTGGGGAGGTGGTAGGATGGTTGTTGTATAATAAACCAGCACAAAGAAGTCCACAATTGTGATTTTCAAATAAAAAAATCTAAAATATGTTTCATTTTTGTATTTAGCTGTTTTGTGCTGTTTTCAGTGCAGCACCAAAGAGGCACAGTTTCTAAATAACAAGCAGTTAATGGCAACGTTTTACTTTAAAAACATTTATTTTTCTCATGCTAAAACAAATCTAAGTTTAGAATTGTAAGACAGGAAAGCAAAAAAACATTAGGAGAAAAATTTGATTCAGGAAACGAATGAATGAACTTTGTTTTCACAGATCGGTTGCTTTCTTCTCAGGTAGGAAAAGTTTGACGATCATGTTCCTGTCCTTACTGGCTGCACGAATGTCTGCTGTTCTTAAAGTTCAACAGATTTCATCCAGACCCAAGCAGAGCACAAGCTGCTTTTAGCTGTATACACCTCCACACACAGGTGGGAGTTCGGACAAACCTTTCATGCGAAGAGCAAGTAGTACAAACAAGTGGACATTAGATGCAGTGGAGCTGGTATCACATTTGGTGTGCAAAACCCTCTATTCTGATTCCCCAAAATAAAATTAAACACACCCAACATTCTTCAGAATCACCCACTTTATTGATAGAATCTACCTGTGTGTGACTTAATCCTACCAATATTTTTAAAAAACAGCCAAGAGGGACATAGTAATTTTGGTAATAGTATTACCATTAGTTGCCCGCAAATTAGTGAAAATAGCAAGAAGACAGTTGTTGAAAGAAAGTAATAAGATGTCCAGTTTAAGCAGGATCAGAGTTCATAGGAAATCCTGGAGGAAAACCTGTTGGTTGCAAAAGAAGTTTATCTTCCAGGGCAAAGACCAAGAATTTGCAGCCAGAGGTATCATGGAATTGTTTAGATCAAAACAGATTTTTTCTATACACAGATCCAGTCAATGTCGAGATAAAAAACTTTCACGTTCAGCTACTTATGCTATTACCTGGTAGGAAGTACCATCTCAGTCACACTTTTGAGTCAGGTGTCAAAGATTTAGAAATTACATTTCAAGTCTCGATAAATTACATTGAACTTTCTGACTTAAATGTGACAATATGTTCCAGGTTTCCAATTGGTTTTTTAAAGGAATTGTTTCCAAAAAATGCCACTTTTTATTTTTTTATTTTTTTTTCCAAAATAGCCAAAATAATTTAGAAGAAAAACGTCCTTCATCTTTCTGCAGCTTCGGTTTATTAGAATTCTTGATTTTTGTAACTATCTATACATTTAGAGAACACAGTTGTAGCTAAGGGTTTCAATGTGTCTTCAAATGAATTCAAGCCAAGGTTGAGCTTCAATGATTTTCAAGTTAAGAAGAATCACATAAAAGATGTAACTATTATAATGTAGCAATGAAAGCACTGTGCAGATATTATCCAAGTGTCCATTCTGGATATTCATGGGTAGCTGGAGCTCATGTGGTTCACACCGAGGTTTCAGGCTATTTAATCCAAATCAAATCTGCCAAATAGAGAGATGTGCATAAAGAACAACTGAGCCTGAAGCTGCAGCAACTAGTTTTCATTTGTGCGCATAGTGTGAGCTAATGGATGAATGAGAAATACTGTGTATCACCTTCAATGCTTTGAAGGCAGTATGGTCTTAGTGCCGACTGTCAATTAGAGAACGCTTTCATAAAAGCAGAAGGAACAGCTGATTTTTATCCAGCTGAACTCTTTGCAAATGAATCAAGACAAATGTACGGGTCGCTTGGAAAAGAATTTTTTAATATTATGAGTTGTAGAGTTTTTGTTATGGCCCCTGGCCTCTTGAGGCTGTGCAGGCTCCTTGTTTTTTTCTGTTATGCAGGATCAGCTGTGCGGGCACACCTTCCTGATTGGCTGCCTAGAGGCTGCAGGAGAGCAGCCACCCCATTGAATGAGCAAAGCCAATCAGACGTTGATGAGGCCCACCTGCACCATATAAAAGACACCTGTAATCATTCCTCCAGTGGGGCAGCTAGCAGGAAGAGGTTGTCTAAAGCTGACCCCCACCTTCTGTGTTTGGTAACTGTTTTTGGACGGTTTGAACAATTTTGTTCTTGCTTATTTTGCTAAGTGGTTTGAATCTGCTTTAGATAAATCTTGAACAAGCTAGAGGCTTGTGTTTGGGAGGTTTTGGTGCTCACTTTTGTCCTTTCTTTTGGGTTGTTTCTCCACTTTAGACTGATGTGTTTGAACATCTTGTTATTTAATTTGCACTCAGTGATTTCTGAATTTGTTGGTCCTTTACTTTTGTTTAATTGGGTTAAGTTGTATTGTGTTTTGGTTTTGTGAAAACCATCTTTTTGTAATAAATCATTTTTTCATTCCACTTTTCTCTGGACACATTTTTATGTTACTGCCCCTGAACCCCTAGACCTTTCGGGGAGGGAGGGGGGTGACAGTTTTATAAAGAGAATTTAAGCCATGTCATAAAGTCCAATGCAAAGCTGGAAAGAAACCTTTAGAATTCTGAAATTCAATAAAAAAATGACAGACTTTTGTTTTCTTAAGCCAAAAATATTGAGTCAACATATTCTCAATGGTAATGGATTTTTTTGTGCCCAACATATACATTGTATAAGTAGGAAAATAATAATAGTGAATTTAATTTAAGGATGTGCAGATTTTCTGTCAAGAGCATCATGTAAATTGGTATTTAAATCACAAAAGACAGAAAATTATTAATCAAATTAGGTAAGTATGACTTTTTTTCCTCCAGCACATAAACAACTTGTGGGTTAAAAACTACTAACTTTTTCTATACACATGAAAACTGCTTCAAAAGAAAATAGCAGTTTCACCATTCCACCTGTTCTTTAAGATTTATTTTTACTTCATTCTCAATATTTAAACTATAATAATAAAACAGGATTTCTTCTTTTTATTTCCCTAAGCATTTTGACTCTTCATTCTTGAAATCAAATTTCAATTTTGTATTTGCAATGTTATCTTTACTATAACTGAAGGCAAAAAACTTAAAGTTTCCCTACTCCTCCATCCATCATTCCACCTGACCCAAATACTCCTTTGTACCTTGGAGTTGTGCACAGATGAGTTTTTGTCACTTTCTTTTATTCAGTAACTGAACCTCATATATAAATACTGACTTGCCTCTTAAAAACCCTGATTTTCACACAATTACCCATCAAACTGCATACAGCAAACCAGCACAAATGAAGGGTATGAAACAGAAAAGATGGGACAATGTGACTTGTTACTTCATTTTCTCCTCTTTGGTTAAAATATCCCATGACAAAGTTCACATTTGGGATATCCATTAGTTGAGCAAGTAATTCTTTAATCAAGGAAGTGATTGATCCCCGACATCTTTGGTTGGTTGAAAATATAAATCACCTCTGAATCTGTTAAGCATCTAAGCACATGCATGTGGGAATAGGTAAATCAGAGCTGTCTTGTAAGGTTCTTATATGCTCTCTTTGACAGAAATACCTTACATGAAAGCAGAAATTAGAATGCATTAATCTGTGAGTCAGGTGACCTCTCAGCATATTGACATTTCATGGCTCCCTAAAAGCAGCGAGTTCTTTCAGCTTCTTCAGTGTTTAGAGCAACCTTTAAGAAATACTGGTGAATATGTGTTGACATTTGAATACATTTGAACATTTAAATTTTTAACCAAAGTTAAGTCTGTAAAGTGCAAATGTAAAACCTGAAGTGTATTGAAGGATTATTGGTTGTATGTCTGTATATATACATACATATGTGCTTCCATTAGATGTTGATGTGAAGACTCGGGTAGACAGGCTTAGATTAGTAGAAAGAGGATTTTTATCACATAAAGGCCCATGTCAGACTGGTTCACATGATCTGGGAAATAAAAAACAATAGAAATTTTCCAGGAGTTTCCTTAAGAGAGCTAGTTTCTCCACTTCTACTTCCCAAAAAGACACAGTGCCTGTGTCTCTTCATAGCTTACAGACAACACGCAAACAGTTTTGCATGCCATATTTTGTATCATTATAATTAAAAATCACTTATGATTAATAAACTTCCAAGCAGTGATCTTTACCGACACACATCTTTATACGTGGCAGCCTGTAGCTCTGTGAGTAAATTCTGCATTCATAGCTTTCCTTCTGTATCATTCCAGGCACAAAAGCTATTAGCTTAGATCTGCCGCTGAGACATTGATATATATAACCTGTGTTCAGACACTAAAAACCAAATACAAAATGTATCCAGCATCTACATGTTGTCTTCTATTTCCAGCTACATGTGCTTTAATTATTGGCTCCAATGAAATGTGACAAATGTATCTGTGCTTATAAATATGGCTGCATTGCAAATTAATTAAGCCTCACTACAAATTAGATTTGATGATAAAATTAAAAATTGTTCAGTTTTCAAAACACATTAGAACATTGAATAGTTATGCATTCACCTGTTTTATGTCACATGTTTTAAAATATTTATTTTGTAAAAATAAGACATTCATTTCTTTTTGTGTGGAAAAGAAAAACAAATTTTGCTCGTCATGATTGATTTGCAAAAGCAATAAACAACATCAAACATCCAAAGGAGTGAATACCTTTTGTACGTACTGTGAAATTAAATCACAGTAATAATTAATTGATTGGCTTATTGGAAATAGATAAATCGATTCACATATAAAGGCAGGTCTTTTCAACAATTCAACATTTCTGATTGAAATACAGGCGCCCATAAATCTAGCCTTTCCAAATTCGGAGAATATTTTTTACTACCACCACCCAGTGGTTTGTTTCCTCAAACTGTTTTTCTTGCAAGAGTTTCCACCAGAGTTTGATGTGCTCCGTTGGCTTTAATTTGCCTAAAAAACGCTGCAGTCTGTGATCAATCAGCAGCTGCAGTTGAGTTTTTGATGATCCATTTTTCAGATGGGAAATAAAACCCAGACTGTTTGTATGAACACAAAGTCTTTTCAGAGTCTGATGTGACTGTCATGCATTGTCCCCTGCTTGAGATTAGCCTCTTTTTTAAACTCACAGGCTTTGAAGGTTGTTTTGTTCATAGCTGATGAGTTTTAAAGACTTTCATTGATTTACACAGATATTCTTTTTCTCAGAGCCTGAACAGCCTGTTTGTCATTTCACTCTTCCAGCTTCTTAATGATCATTAAAAACAACCAAATATCCCATTTTACTGAGGATAGCAACTTGATTTTTACCACTTTAAAAGAAAAACTAATTATATAAGATCAGGTGGAAGCAAATGATAAATTCTTTTATATCAGTTTATTGTTACCTTTGTATTAGTATGCAATCATTTACTAATTTATTTATTGTTCTATATGTTCAATAGTATAGCATCATTCTAGCTGCAAGATTGAGACCAAAAACTGAAGAAATAAAAAACACTGATCATAAAAATATTTTGTACCTTCTTTTTTTTCACCAGCAAAACCAAGCATCAAATCCTTTTCCATTAGCTCTCACCTGGACACTGTGCATGACTTGTGAATCAAAGCACCTGAAGAAAAATAATTCCATGGTTTCACATGTTTCTACTGTCGGTGTGGCTCCGTTTGAATTTTGTGCTTCTCTGACTTTTAGGACTCAGAGGAGTCTGTGCATTTTCCCAGCTCCTGCTGGCAAACAAAATTACTCTGAAGCACTGGATTATTTCTCAGAATGCCACAAAACTCATTGCGCTATTCACACTGGCTCGAGAAAAGCTTTATTTTCAGAAACAGAAAAAAATACACTCTGGTCTGTAGACGAACAAATGAAAGAAAAGAGAACAGCAAAAAGAAAGACACCAGCTTAGATTCTAACCTTGATGAGAAATGACAGTAAACATTGAAAAATTATTTTCTACCAAATATTCTTCAAAGTTAACTCATTCTAAACACCATTATGCAAACTCTGCAAGAAAGGGCTCTTTCAATTTTTCCTTCCATAATCATGCTAACAGTTCATTCATAGATAAAATGCTATAATTTGATTGTGTTAATTACCAAATTTTCACAATAAAGTAGCAAGCTGCAAAATCTAAGCAAACACTTTATTAACTGTGTGGCAGAGATTATGGGGGGATCAGATTCAGACAATTAAAAAAATATTCACAGCTCACGTCTTTTAAAACAACAACTACCGCTACATTCATATGTACAAACATTTCACTGTTCACAGTTATGTACAACAAAAACATCAATATTAACAATACATTTCCAAAATGTCACAGTTTAACAGGCATAAATGTAAAGAGGTACATGAGGTTTTATCGTGACAATGCTTTCAGTCAGTCACACAATTAAATGCAACAATGCTGGAGCAAAAGCAATGTGAAAACATTCATTAGTAGTTTTAAGCGTAAGAAGGAGTAAGAACAGAACTGTTCAATCTGTGGTCCCAAACTACCAAGAAGAGAATCAAAACTGCTGGCCACATTTGCATCATTTGTCTTCCTAATGTACTTTCCTCATTTAGATCTCTGATTTTTATTTATTTACTTACTTTTTTTTAAAGGTACATAGATCTGCTAAAAACATTTATTTAATTTTTCAGGCATTTTTGAGATTGCAATGAAAACATTGTCTAATTGGGTTAAATTGGGTGTGATGTAATTCCCAGATTTTATACTAGCCCTCCAATGCTGGAAGGTGTTGTTGTGCTTGGTGACATCTACCAGGCTAATGATAACTAACACAACAAGCTAAAAGATTCTGCCGGATTAATGACTTTAGCAACTTGTAGACTAATAGAGGTTAAAATGGTTTGACAATTATGGCAAAACAAACAGAGCTAAAAACAGATAACTTTTTTGCAGAAGCCAACAGCAGGGATAACGTTGAAGTCATGCAGCTGCACACAGTTGATCCATGGTTTTACAAGTTAGAGTCTAGGATGTTTTTCTGAACTGAGAGCCAGCAAGTTCTGCTTTTGAGCTTAAATGAAATGCCTCAATACAAAGAAGGACCTGTAGTCATTAGTGCATTAGCATGTAGCATTATATGCAATAAGAGCTATATATCCTAAAAGCAGACAGGATGGACCAAAGGTCTGAGCTCACAATGCCAAAAAAAAGACTAGTTTATGCAGAATCAGAAGAGAACTGAAAGCATACAGGCTGTCATGGGTTTTTTTTTTTTCATAAAAATGGATAATGGCTATTTATCACTTCCTATTAAACAGGATTGTTGAATTCACACATTCATCCATTATAATCTGAATCAAAGCTACACCCATTAAAACTGAGCTTTCTGAACTTTACAATAAAGCATGAATTTACATGGAAATGTAACAAAGGAATATCAATTCTAAACTTTGAAACTTTAAACTCTTAGATAAAGAAATGGAAAAATGTGTGGGGGGGAAAAAGGTTTAAATCAAATAAAATGAGCTCTCCTTTGATATTGTTTGAAAAAAATTAGATTTTAAAAGCCACAGAGAAATAAATAAAAGGAAAATAAATGATATTTAAAGTAAAAAAGATTTGCATATTCATAAATCTACTGAGTGATCATTCATATTTGTGATTGGTAAACATTTTCTTCCTTCTAACAGTGCTTCTTGGCAGTGAGTTTTAAATCGCTAGGAAGCTTGTTTATTTCCCTTTAGATTGTGTCGCATTTGAAAGGAAAATGCATTTGTGATTTGAGCAGCAGAGTTGAGTATGTGAAGAAACTCGCCAATCCTTTCTGTCAATACAAAAGAGCTTTTGGTGAAAAGCAGTGTGAAGGTATGAGATGGCATCTCTGTCTCTGGAAAATCAAGGCTTGTCATCATGAGAGACATTCTTGATATTCTGCAACCAGTGCAACTCATATCTTCTCATTCAGAGACCAACCTCTGTCCTCCAAGCTGCCAGTTTTTACCCCTGAAAAGCACGGCTTGTCAGAAACTATGCCTCCACACTGAAGAGGGAGAGATTATAGAGTAATCTGCCAGCAGACCTGCAAAATCTGGTTGACAACAGGATGTAATCCCACAGCAGTGATTGTCCAAACTGGTCACCAGTTTGGTGATGTTGGCATTTTGGAGGTATTTATGAAAGGCTAAGCACTGCTGAGCCCCCTGGGTTTTAAGTAGACTGTTACACTGTCTTGTTTCTTCATTCTGAAATTATCTAATCAAGAAATGGAAACAAACCAATAGAGAATTACAGAATAAGTTGTCTGGTTATAACAAAAATGATTTAGTTATTTTTCATCTGCTCAACCCATAATTTATTCTCTGCTGCTCAACCCACCACTGCATTTTGTGACACCGTTTAAAGGGAAGTAGAGGTTTTCAAATCCAAGAGGCATTGTTAAAGCAAAAAAAGCAATCAAACAAACACAATTTGCTTTCCTTTTGTGCCAAGTGTATATGTGCTTCTATGTGATTCAGCTGCTTTAGTCCTTTATATCATTTGACTGACTGATTTGCCAAAAGGCTGACACTAGGCTGTTTCCAGAAAGAGTCTATCTCACCTTTGTCTGAATGTCAAAGTGAAAGCCTTACTATCACAGTAAGGAATCCAGATACAGTTTTTCCATACCTTATATACAGGGTATGCTAGTAGTTGCATATTTTTATGTCCTACTGCTCACAATGTAATCTACATTCCTACCTATTGACACAAGATTTAGCTGTGACACCTAACCTATACTAATAGAAGCTGTAACATCATACGTAATGGTGAGGAAGTGTTAAAGCAAAGTAGCAAAGCAGTTGATGAAGGAGTGTTATATAAACAAAGTGCCGACATTGTGGAATAAATGTACAAAACATCAAAGTGGTGCTTAATTCTAAAATAGAAGGAAAAAGGAGAATGGTTTTCATGTTTTTAGTAAATACAAATAAGTGTGCAATGCATTTTTGTTCGGCACTCCTTATTTACACTCTTGAGTTCAATGCATGAATGTGAAGAAGAAAAAGGACAATTCAATATTTTTAACAATAAATATCGGGAAAGTGCTATATGCAGTTTCATTCATTTTACTTTTACTTCAGATATTCCTAGATGAAATCCAGTGTAACCGTCTGCCTTCTGAAGTCACTTAATTTGTAAATTGGAGTCCATCTGTGCATAATTCCAACTCAGTAGAAATCCAGATGTTCTTCGAAGGCCTCAGAGGGTTTTTAGAGAACATTACTGAACAAACAACCTAATAAAGACCAATGAACACAACAGACATGTTAAGAAGAAACTTGTGGAGAAGTTTAAAGCTGAGCTAGAGTGCAACTGTCTCTAGTTATCGTACAACCACAATGGGCTCCACTGAGAAAATGTCTGTTTTCCCAGTGAGGGGATGCCTGGCCGTGAAGAGCACATGTGCGTCTTTCAGGTTGTGGCTCTGACTGGAGGAGGCATGGCTCTGCTGCAAGGAGTCCTGGCCTGGGCGTGACAAAGCATGGCTCGGCCTGGAGGACTCGTGGTTGTCAGGCCAGGCGGCTCGGTGACATGGAGCACAGGCAACCGGGGGACCTCGCTGGGGCTCTAACCCGACCGCCGCTTTCTGCCTCAGTCGGCACCTGTCGAGGAGCAGCCGCAGCTCCTGGCGGAAGGTGGGATTCAGGCAGCAGTAAATGAAAGGGTTGTAGCAGGTGGAGCTCATTGCGAGCCAGTGAAAGCAGAAGAAGAGGGCGTTTGAGGAGCGGATGGCCTGACTGGACAGCAGCACCACGTAGCAGTTAAGTGGAAACCAGCAGATAGCAAACACCCCGACCACCAGGAGCAGCATGGCCAAGGTTCTCCGCCGCTTCCTCCTCTGGGTGGCGTGCTGAGCTGTTGTAGTGTCGCCAATGGCGTTGTGGCGCCACAGCCTGCGAGCCACCGTGGTGTAGGATGCAGTGATGATGAGGAGCGGCAGCATGTACAGCAGAATGAAGGTCAGGAGATCAATGTACTGCCAGTAGACATCTGATGGCTCAGGGAAATCTGGGACACAAAGGCTGCGCTCCATTTCTGGGCTGGTTAGGGGAAATCAGGAGAGTTGAGAGAAAGGAAAATAATTTAGGTCAGAACTTGGTACATTTCTTAAACTTGAAGAAGCCTTAGAAAAAAATGCTCATGCTGTTTGACGAGCACTGAAAGTAAAACCAGTTTTGGTGGATTGCCTTGGTGAATTTTTTTTATCAACAAAAGATCACCAGGTCTGGAACAGATTTTCAAATCTGTTCCAAAATTGTGAAATTATTAGAATCCCTCATTTTCTGTGCTACCAACCTAAAGCTAACAGGCTTTCACCAGCTGATCCTCAGATTTATGTTGAGCACTTTGACTAGTCTACTCAAAACCTTTGAGTTAAGTTGGACTTGCTGTCGGGCATCAAAGTCCCATTGCATAACCTAACCGCTTGTGGTTTAGGTCACAATCTGATGGCCGGACAAATAGTCTCCAAAATGGACTATTGGCAAAGCTTTCAAAATCACACAAAAAAAGATTTTACTTACTCTGCTGGTCTTTGTTTTACATTAAATCTGCTTAATTATCTGAAACATGTAAGTGTGACAACATACAAAGGCAGAAGAAATCTGTTACAAATTACATCTTCGAGTCGTTACCAGCTTTGCATAATATTTTCTTTCTTATTCTGGTTGGCAAAAAAACTCAAGCTCAGACAGAATAAATGGAGAGCAGGTGTTAACATTACATTTAAATTATTACAACAGATTCTCAAATGAATTTCAACCTAAGCTTTGACTTGGCCATTGTAACACATAAATATACTTTGATTTTAACCATTTCCTTGTAGTTCTGGTCGTACTTTTAAGCTTATTATCCTGCTGGAAATTGGACCCTTGTCCTCATGCGACCTTTACCAGGTTTTATTATCTCTGCGGATAAATAAATCCCCGGTTGGGAGCTGCAATGTAACAAAACAAAGGAGGCATAAACCTTTTCGTAAGGTTCTCTAATTGTCTTAAGGACACTTTTGTCATATCTGACTCTGTCTTTTGATTGTTCACTTTTTAATTCTCCCTTATCAACTGTTTCATTTGAGGAGCAAAGTTCATTTTTTTACACATCTTCCCTTTTACTATTTTAACAAGATCAAAGAAAACACCACTCTTCAGAAGAATGAACAAGATTGCTTATTTGCTTTGAAGTTATCAAGTCAAATGTGACTCTTGTCTCTCAGGTGCAAAATAGAAAGTGTGCGTTTGTTTCTGAACTAATTAAGTGTGAACAAGTCTGAGGGTCAAGAATCGTACCTGTAGGTGAAAGTCAGAAGTTTTTGGTAGATTGCATGTGGTAGGGAAAAGCAGCTGGCCATTATCCAGATAACAGCCACCCAAACACCACCCTGTGCTGGGGTCATCCGAGGTCTGAGGGGATGCAGTATCACCTGAGGAAACAGAGCAAACAACACTGATGAACCTCTCCACAAACACACACAAACACACAGCAAATCGATATGAAACACATCTGCCCAGGGGGTAAAATCAGCTAGTTCAGTTTTGAAGAAGAGAAGAATATCATCTAGGATTAATTCCCCACATGTATGTGTCTATTTTTTGCCTTTATTGTGTTTAAAAAAAATCTAGCCTTGGTTTAAGACAATGATTAATTGTCACTTTGTTTACTGGAAGCTTTATTGACCAGAGGCTACAAAGAGGAGACGTCGGCTTTTGTTGTCAAGTAGCTACGAAATAAGGGGAAAAAAAGAAGCTTTTTCTTTGTAGGTGGTTAGTAAGATAAGAAACTGACTCTATCTACAAAGAATTCAGAGGAGCTAAAGGAAAGAGATCTATTGAATTTTCCTGATGCTTTCACGGAACCTCTGTAATTTTTAAAACCTAAAAATAGGTGCACAAGCTTGGATATAATGTTGTTTTTCTCCAGTCTGTGTAGGTCAATGTTTTGGTATTGATGAGACCCTAGAAGACAGACAAGTGAGAGGAGGAGAATGGTGGATAAACATAAAGAGACTCACGACAGCAACAGCAAAGAACCTAGAGGAACTAGGCAACAAACTCAAGACAGCAGAGGATCTGACCATGAGAAAAATGACCAAGTGACTGATATTACTACTATGAAGTGAGATAATCACCAGATGGAAAAAGGCTGAAGGTGTGTGAGGAGCGGAGAGAATTACAGAAGTATGGAGAGAACAATGGAGCAGAAAATACCAACATAAGAAACACTGAACAGAAATACAATCTTAACGACACACAGGATCTAACAAACAGAGTCAAAATGACATATAAAAGCTAAAATCTATACAGACACCTAGATAACATTTGGATAAATTGTGAAGAAACAACCCTGGCTTAATTCCAGAAAGATATGGCATAGCTCATTAAAATTGGTATGTTTTATGGTGAAAACCAGCATATTTTGAAAATGTTCAGTATTGTCAAGGTTAATTGTTCCAGAAGCTTATTATTACTCTAATTTATTAAAGAAAATAGTTTTCCGGTATGTTTGGTGTCAGTGTTTTGCTGAAACACCCAACGGAGTCAAATCAGAACGGGGTCTGGATAAAGCAGGCTAACTTCAATGCCACTGAAAATTCATGAAGCATGTTTAAAAGACAGTGGGTTGTCTTTTCTGGCAGAAGACCAGTCCATCTTAATGACATCTATCACTTCTGATAAAAGTAGCCGGCCAAATAAAAAATCCACTCGGAATTATGCCAGGAGCTTGTTGACAGCTACACAAAAGTGTGTTTTCTCTGCAATTTGCCAAATAATAAACAAATAGCAATAGTGACAGTCATACAGGTGTCTATGTTTGAGCCTGTGGATAAAAGAAAATGTACATTTTATTTAAGATCATGTATCTAGTTCTAGCTTAAACACAAAATAGCAAAGCTTGTTTGTTTTTATAATCACTCACAAAAAAGAGCAATGGACAAAAAGTAAAGAGTGTTTGTCCCAACCAGAGGCACATCCTGTCCTGTTCTGTAATTTGGCTGTTTTCTGGGATCAGGACCTGCCTGACCTCAAAGCCTTTCTTCTTAGAAAATCTCAATTCCCCCCCCCCCAAACATGACATGCCATTGAAATAGGACTTTTGAAAAAAATTCCAATAATTGTGAAAACTTTGATTTAGCTTTTCATAGAAAGAGACCATAAAATAAAGTAGAAAAGAAGTTGTAAAAAAAAAATCTGAATTTGCTTTCTAAATTCTCTTGAGAATTGGACTAGAGCCAGTATAATAATCCACTTTCCACTTGAAGTGCTAAATATTGTAATTCTGAGAATGCATTTTCATAATATGTTCCTTTCCTAAATAGTGCAATTTATGCTCTCTGGCATAGAGAATTTTTTCCTTGAGACAAATACATTTTTTATAGATTTCAATATGAATAAAAATATTCAATTTAATGGTGCTGATATTTTTTGATACATAATATAATAAACAAGTTCAATACCTTTTTTTTTTTTTTTTTTTAAAAAAGAAGAAAATACATAGAAGATTCTGTGCAAAAATAAGATAAAGGTACACTTGGAACCATGTATGTAAAAGTCAAGCCGGGAAAGGTTAAACATATTTAATTGATATAATTATGCATGTGCATGCTGTTCAGTAATGGCTTCTTGGGAGCGACTTTCTAGTCAGACTCTGAAGGAGACAGAATGCTGAGTGGCTGTCAAATCAAATCTAGGTGTGCAGGCAAAATGGAAACATGTTTCTCCATACAAACCTCTAAAAAAATGCACATCTCTAAACACCCACCAGCTCCAATCCTCCAGCTGGTCCCCAACACACACACTTTATTATGTGACCATGATAATAAAGCCGGCTTTATAAAGGCTGCTGCCTGCGATGTAACAAGACTAATGCAATGGGATGGATAGTTAGATCAGCAACTCTTTAGATCATTAAGATAATTTAATAAGTTAGATTGAACATGCATTATTGGGTGTTAAGGCAGGTAAATCTGGCACTCATCTGCGTAGTCGTGGAAGATGACACATTTTTGAGGGGAATAAAATACCACAAAGTGGTTAATCCAATGGCTGCAGTTAACCATACAGACTCACTAGAATGAATGCAAATCATTTTATTGTAGTGAGGAGGAAGAATCACAAACTGATATTGACCAAAAGATATAAAGGTGTGTCAAGGGGATCTGGGCACAACCTACCACTTTTCACAAAATAATTAAAAAGTAGAATGCTGAGAAATGACCCTTTATTACAACATCTTCATCATGCTTGGTACAAATCAATATTCAGTGTTTCAAACACTTGCTGTTTCTTTCTGAGGCAATAAAAGTGGCATCAGAGAAATTTCATGACTGTAATAGGTGGAGAATTCAGTCCTTGTTAAAGACTTTTTCATTTTGATAAATATCTGAACGTGATCTAATACAAATCTATCTACACAGAGATTATTCTACAGCTCACTTCCTAAAGTGCTGCAACTTAACATCAGCTTGAAGTTCCATTATGGGTAACTTTCATGCTCCTAGTCAGGTGCAAGTCCATCCATCCTTCTATTTTCTAACACCCTTGTCCCTAGTAGGGTTGGGAGGGGTGCTGGTGCCAATCTCCAGCTAATGTTCCGAGTGAGAGGCGGGGTCAAACCCTGGACAGGTCTCCAGTCTGTCTCAGGGCAACACAGAGACAGACAGGACAGACAACCGTGCACACACACACTCAGGGAGAATTTAGAGAGACCAATTTACCTAACAGTCATGTTTCTGGACTGTGGGAGGAAGCAGAAGTACCCGAAGAGAACCCATGCATGCACAGGGAGAACATGCAAACTCCATGCAGAAAGACCCCGGGCCAGGAATCAAACTGCAAGGCAACAGTGCTACCAACTGCGCCACTGTGCAGCCCTCAGGTGCAAGTCATCTAACTGAAAGGAGAATAAGCTGTTTGGCTTTGGTGGAGGGCGATTTGGCAGAGTTTCATGAACCTGAAGCCACAGATTCAACAGTCTAACCCATAATTGTTTTTGATTTTTTTCCAACATAATGTGCCACTTTTTGTTGAACTATTGCAAAAGTCACTGTTACATCAGAGAAAAAATAATTTCCTTACTTTCTTCTTGCTGTGTTTAATCAGTTCATATAAAAAGGATAGACAATTATGGATGAAAAGCAGAAATTATCTTGGCAAGTAACCATGACCTGCCACATCCAACTCCCATCTCATGTCAGCCACTTCAAGCACTCAGCATGCAAAGGTAAAGTAAGATTAAATAATATTGTTACATGGCACTTGAGAAATACTTATGTAATTAATTCAGAAAAAGAAAATGGTGCATAATTGTCATGAATTTTCAATGCAGTGCGCTTCGTTTGGTTGTGATTATTTCAAACATCCTAGTTACTCATTAAGTCTAGATAGATTATAGTCAATAGATTCCCACGTTTCTGTGGAATCAGAGTAGTACTCAAGTTTGATCACTCAAGGGATGGAATAAATAAAAAAAACATGGGTGACAAAGAAGGCTTTATTTTGTTGATTGCTCCAAGTAAAATATTTTGGTGTCATGATGATTCATTCATGCTGTATTTCACTCAGAAGCATGGCTTCCTTTAGTCATCAGATTTGTTGAATTGTCCTGAGTTTGTTTTTATGTTTCTGTAATCTATGACATGAAGTGAGAACATAAAGCAGGAATACTACACTGCTGCTCTTGTGAAATGTTTTGACAAATTAGTTCACAAACGTGCAGATATCAAAATGCAATTTTTTGTTTAAAAAAAGACTATCATACATAACCCATATACTTTCATTAATCCGTTCTGTCATCATCTGCTCATTGTGCACAGGTTCATCAAGTGCATCTTTCATCTCCTGCTTGCACAGCCTCTCAGCCTCTGAAGAGATTCAATTTATTTGGTTTCCTAAAAGCAGGACTTATGTGTATTTTGGTACATTTGAACCCTGTCTGACTACCTACTTTAAGGCTTTGTTCTCAAACAAATTGTCCCATTGTTTGAATGATCATCATCTCTTTGTTTATCCATGTGTTGGCTATATATAAACTGGCCATTTGTAAGACAGTGCATTTTAATGCAGCACAAGTTGGTGTATTCTACACTTAACCAACCATTAGTTCAGTAACACATGTAAAAATGAACTAATGGTGTAATAGCTAAAACATGTAGAACCATGTAGAGCTGAATTCATTTCAAGTTAGGAAAAAAATAAATAAAAATCCACTCGAAGTACCGAGTGTTTTTGATGTAAAGATGATGGATCAAAAGAGACCACTCTTCATTTTGTTCAATGAGGAATAAATGGATCCTGAAGATGTGATCCATGCTTGAGGTCTATTGAAGATCCATTAAGAACTTGAATTAGGCTGTAAAGCATCAACATTAGCCAAACACTGTAGAGAGAACATTGCACTTGCCAACCACTAAAACATTCATAAAAGGAGTATCATTTTGCAAACAAACCTATATCCGTCTTTTTATACATATTTATATATATATTCCACAAGCCATAATGTATCTTAGAATTTTATGAGACACAAATAAGCGCACAACTGAAAGCAAAATTCCCCCGAGTAAATAGTTTGCACAAGAATCTTTTGGAAATAAAAGTTGTAGAGGTAAGTTTCATCCAGAGACTGAAATTCTTGTCCGTTGTTCTTAGTAAAAAACTCAAATTTAGTCAATAATATTTCAAATTCATTGAATGGATCTGTATATCGAAGTAAATAAATAATTCCATGCTCCTGAAAAATACAATTAATGCTATAAATCTGGCCATCTAACATTTCAAACTTTATATTTATCATATTCAGAATATCATTAAGCAGGGAGCATTGTGAAGATCATATTTATTTTAATTTCTCCAGTGCATTTAACAAATTTAGCCTAATTTATTATGTCAGAAACACCAGAAGACGGGAGGCCTTTAAAATCGACTGGCTCCATGACTACCCAAAACAGACCACAGTTTCTCAGACTGAAGGCTTGTGTGTTTAAACATTTGACCAGCAGCATAAGGGATTCTCATGATTCCTTTTATTTTTGTACACCTCAGACTTCTAGTAAAACTCTGAGTCCTGTCATCTACGAAATTGCCCAGATGGCTCTTAGTGCTTCTTGACCACACACTTTGTGACATGGTGTGGAGACAATCATCTCATCTTCAATGGGAAAAGAACAAATGGCATGATTGTAACTTTCAGGAGTAGCAAGAAGAGCTCAAACACTATTTGCATCATTTGGGTGGGGAAAGAAAAGTTGAGGTGGTGGATTATTAAAAATACCTCCAGTCCAGCAGACTGGACTAGAGGCACAACAATGAAGCTGTCTACAAAAGGAACAGAGCAGGCTGTACTTTTAGAGGAAGCTCAGATCCTTATCCAAGGTTTGCAGCATTAAAGGATACAATAATAATAATAATAATAATAATAATAATAATAATAATAATAATAATAAATCATGACAACAATAAGAATGATAATAAAAAAATTCATAGATTGTAGTTGTCAGTTTTTTTGTGTGTGTGTTTTTTTGTTGTTGTTATTTAACAATGCTTCACAATAAAGTCCCATTTTGTTCCAATACACAATAAAATCAGTGCACCACTGATGAAGTTGTATGTCCTAAAAGCATTAAAAACTACAGTGCTGTGATTCCAAAGTAGCAGTGGGGCAAAATATAATTTACTGTATTCAGACAGACTTTATTTTTCCAATTGTCTGCTGAATACTTGGTCTGTGTTGTATTTGGTGTTAATGTGAGTGTTGTTGCTGCATGAACTCATCATTTTCTTCATTCATTCATTCAGCCAGACAAAAAAAGACAGAAGACTGAGGCACAGCTTTAGAAAACATGGCTATAGTTCATAAAACGATTAGATATCTCTAGATACAATGTGCTTTCAGTCTGTGTTTTTCAATCACATCTTAGCTGAAAGGGACCCTGGCCCGACGTGTTTCATTGTTACCTCTGGTCACAGAAGCAAAATCTAAAATGAAGTTGAAGAAAATAACATTTCATTTGTATTTCATTTGCAGTAATAAATAAAAAGGCAATTACTGGCTGTTTTTTATTGCTTTTTTTTTTTTTTTTACCTATTCTTACATTTTCTAGCATTCCATTTTCCCTGTAGTTTATTTAGATATGTTTCACTTAAATTACAACTAAACTTCTTTTGTGCTTTTAAGATTAAATTAAGGGACGTAGTGAATCAAAATGACTACAAGGCGACTGAAAAAGCAGACCAAACTTTAAACGTTTAGAAAACCTCAAAAACTATTGTTTCATACACCACTGAGAGATCACAATCTGACTCACTGGGAACAAATAGATAAAGAAATAAAGAATGACTCAATCTTTTTGTACGGATCTGAAAGCTGATAGCACAGTGAATCCGCCTGAAATTCTGTTTTAAAAGCATCTTTGAAGATGGAACATGTTCACATTTATTGAATCTCACATTCAATATTAATTTCAAGAAGAGTATTCATATTGCACCTGTTAAAACAAAGACAAAGCAGATTTCAAATAATTACAGCTCCGCTAAGGTGTCATGAAGTTCCCTGAATGGGATCCTTTCAGGTTGCTGGTTTTATGTCACTTCATCTCCTCTCATCTCCAGCCTGTAATATGGAAATCAATCAAAGACCCCCATTATGAGGAAAGTCTTATTCTGAAGAAAGAAAGAGGAGAGGAGGCGTGTTTATAGAGTTACATGAGAAAATGCATACCTATAAAAGATTGGATGCTGTATTGATTCATATTGTCAGTAGACATTCTTCTCGAACTTTGCAAAAATCAAATCTAAGGGTGAAATTAAATTCTAAAAGTGTTCATGTGCTTAAAAATGTCCTGTGTTCATTATTTTCTCTCTTTTCACTCCTCACTTGAAAACAGACTTAGATGCAAAGTAAGGAGGTGAACAGGGGATAGCACAGGAGAGAAGATCGTCTTTCGATTTGACTATAAAGCCCTGCAGTTCAGCAAAGACAGAGGGGAAACCCTGTAGTGCAAGCACAAGCTGACCTGTCTCCTGTCCAGAGCGATGGCGGTGAGAGTCAGAGTGGACACGTGCAGAGAGCAATACTGTACAAAGCGACTGATGTGACACATTGTCCTCCCAAACACCCAGGTCTTGTGCACAAAGCGGACCTGAGGGAACACAAACACCCAGGAGCTCAGATTACAGCTACAAATTTAACAATCTAAAAGTTATTAAGCTTTGGAGAATATACTAATACAGCGCTGCCCCTCCCCCACTTGTGTCTGTAACATATTGAGAGAAAGATCACTTAATTTTTCATACCAACAAAATTATTGGAAATAATTCAGACTCCTAAAGACATGGACGGTGACAGAGTGGATAAACAAGCTCCTAGTAATTCTGATTTAAAACTACAGCTGAAAAGCTGCAAGGTAAAGCAAGCTTATTAAAGCAAAGCTAGCTAAGATCTTATTAAAAATCTTTGGTTATTTAACTCAAGGTTATAATACAGCGTCTCATACAAGTTTATGCCTCACTGATGAATACATTTATTTTAATCATACAAGAACGAAAGGTATTATCCAGTGACTCCAAATTAATCTCGCTAAAATAATTGATAATTTATTATTTCAGATTATTGATAGCTATCATTATTGCTTATAAATATTGACTGAAATCTACCAAAAAACAAAACGTGTTCACACTGTTACATTTTACTAGTATTTAACGTATTTTAGTGCTGTAGTGACATTACACACGAGTGCGTTAAATGCTCAACAAAGCAAGAACAGCTATTATTGGTGAACGTCACTGAAAGTGGGACCCTTTCAAACTAGTCGACAAAATATTTGGCGAGCGGGACAGTTCCGGTAAAGTTGTCTTACCAGAGTGAACGGCGTGTTAAGCACCGTGATGAAGATATCGGCCACAGCCAGGTTCAGGATGAATAAGCTGGTGGAGGACTGAGTGCGCTTGTTTTTGGCCACCACATGGCACACCAGCGTGTTTCCGAACAGAGACACCACGATGATGAGAGAGTAGGCGGCCACCAGCAGCACCTTGACCCAGCACTCCTGCGCCTCCTTCCCCCTGCTCCTCCTATTGGCCAGGGCGCGCCAGTCCTCCAGCATCCCGTCGTCAAAGTCCAGGAGGAAAACACCCGAAGTCCGGTTCCCCGACTTGGCCGAAACATTCAGTAAACTCTCCGTGTGTGAGAACATCTCCTCTCGGAGGAGTGAGGAGTCGTTAAGCGTTTGTTCCGCAGCTGCCCGGTGAGAGCAGAACGTCCAGGCAACAAATGGCCAAACACACGCAGCTCGCATTTTTCTGCCCTCCGATAAGAAACAAGGTGTGATCTGAAGGTGCGGTCTCTCCCTGCTCTAGCTGTGCCTCTGAGGTGTTGTTGGTGCTGAAGCTGCAGCAACAAGTAGTGATGCAGCTCTGCAGCGCTGATGTCTTTAAACACGCGGGGCATCCTCTGACTGCGGTCCAGGTGGGCTGCAGCTTACTCTGCCAGGACCCCTGGCCGCGCAGTCCTCCCATTAAACACACACACACCCCCACTCACATACTTTGCCTCTTCCATCGATGTTTTTAAGCCAGTCTGACTCCTAAATACAGATACTTTGAAGTTCCAGATCCGTTTTTTAAAAAAAGGCTTTTGCTTTCTGCGATTATTGATTTGCACTCGGAAAGCTGTTTGTCTTTTCAACGTGGCTGTTTTAAAAGTCAAACGCTGCTGTGTTTATCCCCAGAGACTTTCCAGGCGCTCTAAATCTAAATCCTTGTAATGAGAAAAATGGTTGAAATGCATGTAAATGCAGTGATGTTTGCCCTTCACTGCCATCGTTTATTTCCCATTTGCTTTCACTTGCTCAGAGAATATTGTTATCTTGTGTAACCTAAAAACATTTACTGCAGAGGTATGAACTCCTGTGAGAGCCCTTTGTTTTGTCACACAGAACTTAAAGATTTCTAGTTTGATATTTTATGGTGACACTCAAACGCTTTAGATACAAAGCATACTTCATTTTTAAAGGAAAGAGGCTGTTCATATCAACTGTCCTAAACACTAAGAATTGGTTGTGACATCCTTGACAGCAGCAACAACAACTGGCATCAAGCACTACCAAAAGCTGGCAAGGGCTTGTACGGGAATTCTCTTTCAGGATATTTGGTAAAGAGGAGAATTAATTATTATTTCAATTCTGTTAAATCATCCAGGTCCTTAAAAAATCCACTTTGATTTCCTAATTCTATAGATATATCAGCAAATAGGAAAAATCTGTAATAGGCTACTGTGCAACACTGTGGAAGAAAACAATGAAAGAGAACAATGGTTGTATAGGATGAGACCCAAAGACTAATCAGGAGAAATTGCATTAAAATGCTATGCCAAGAATTCTTTATCTTCTAATTGACTGGAGTTTCTGCTTGTAAAAATGCTGTGTATTTATCAAAGTTATATTTTTTGAATATTTTGTTTATCTTCCTAAATTATGAATCATATGTACTTTTTTATTTTCATTCATGTCATTTTGCTGAATATAAAAAAAAAACATGTTGGAATTAGTCAGAAGACTAATGCACTTTAGCTCTCAGGGCAAAAAAGGTTTTGAAGAAATTTCTCTTAAAATAGCCATGAGGTTTGGTGTTATGTAAGAAATATACCAAAGATTATTGTCTGGATTTAGTGACACCTGGAGAAGACACTTTACTTTTTTTACTCCAGGCTATTCAAACTACTCATAAAATTAGTAATATTTTTACAAAGTACTTTTCAAAACCATCCTAAATGTTACTTTGGAAACTTGCAATATTTTAAAAGATGTTGCAACATCTCAACCTTTTTGCTCAATCTTTTTCAACAGTTCATGAAGGCCAAAGCATTTTAAGGCTGCTGCTGCCTTTTATACATTTGTCTGATGATGGCAAAATATTCTGCAAGGTGTGCTTAAAAACATTTATATTGGACAAAATGCAAAGAAAGTGTCAGGCCATTGAAGCTCTCTATTCTTAATTCTTGAATGGTACTGCAGTGATTAATAAATACAACAGAAACAAATTTTTGTTGCACTAGCAGGTACTTTTGTGACAAAGAGCAAAGAAACAGACAAAAAAAAAACCTTCACAAGACCGCAAACTGTCTGAAGAATCATTTATCTTCTGGACAAATTTCAGAGAATACAAAAATGTGCAGATACTTTCTTAAAATTGTTTGAATTAGAAAATAAGTCGGACATCGCATTTGACTGAGATACATTTTAGAAAGGATGACCCCAGTATAGATTTAAATGCACATGCACAAGTCTTTTCTGGACTCATTTCTGCAATATGTTTGCACAAAAGTAACTCATATGGTAATGAGACATTTATTGAGTATGTCTTCTTCATCTTAATGCTTGCCTCAGTTTTATTATATCAACATCCTGTGCTCATAAATGGTTGGAAACAGATGCTATCAACATTCTGTGCTCATAAATGGTTGAAAACAGATGCTGCGATCTTTATAAGATGAGTCACTAAAGAGGCCCCGATGAAATAAATGTCATCTTGCAGGTTTACTCGTCTAACTCAGGCAAGATGATTCTGTTTTAAGAACTTCATGTGGAAAAAATGTCTGTTTTGTTCATTTCTGTTCTCTTCATTCATCATATATTTTTCCTTTTCTGTCTTGAGTCATTCTTCAGCTGGTGTCAGATAATAAGACGTCTCTGCTTTGGACCGCAGACATGCTTTGAGTAACACTGACAGTTGTGAGAGAACACTCAAGAGACCCCATCTCAGCTTTATGAGAACCTGAGCAAATGTGAATAATAATATGCAGAGATGGGTACTTGACATTTCGCCCATAAGCCTTAATCTTAACAATTTTGATTGTTTATAGCCCGATTTATTCAAACACAAGACAGAGCCATTCACTTCAGAGTGGGTTCAAAGTGAAACACTTTGAAGCACTTTGAACCCACTAGGGAGGTACATATTTTGTACGACCTGATTTGACAACCATTGACTTAAAGCTATTGTTTTTGTGCGGTGTCTGAACACAATTGAAGAATGTTATACATTTGGTTAGCTAGCATAAGCAGTTGAGAAAAATTCAACAAGTAATGTTTTCTAAAAAATAAAAAAAACAGACATGAGTGCATCCATTCAATAAATGTGGTGCTTTTCAGTATTACAGGAAGCATTTTCAACACCTAGTAACCCCTATGCCATTTTTATGGGTGAGGATTATCTAAGATCATAGCAAGAATAAATAAAAAGAAAAAAAATAGGACTAAAAGTCAGTCATTTGAAAACCCATCTAGTCTAAGCAAATACCAATTTGAGGGCAAAGATGTCAGGAGGAAAAATTTCACTGCAGGCTCAAACTCAAAAGGTTTTTAAGATCAAAACTTGTGTCTCTTGTAATGGAAGCCAACACAAAAATAGACAAAAACACATCCACGTCACAGCCCTTTAACGTTTCCCATAAATATATGCCAACAAACTATCAGAAAACTAGATTATATGCCTAATTACTTATTGGCGTTATCATTCAAGCAGATCAAATTAAAAGCTTAAAATACCATCACAAATTATGCTTCCTGTACATGTATTGTCCAGTGGATGGCACACTATAGCAAATGAAACGCCACCAAACTTTGGCTTTGGAGTGAACCAGTTGTACCAGTGGGTATAACTGGTTCACTCCAGTTGTACCAGTTGCCACTTCAAGTTTCTTTCTGTTGCTAATAGGCACAACACGTTCTGTGGCAGAAGACTTCTTTTTATACTTCCATAATTTGAATTTGAAACAACCAAACCACAAAAGTAGTCATACAGGGTGACATGACCAGCATCAAAACCCAACCCAGTTCATACCCCCAGTTTGAACCCATGCACTCCTCTTTTTACATCCTTGTAAATACAGTTTATAATTTTAAACTATGAAAAAAAAAAGGTCCTCTTGTAGGGAAACTAGTTCATGCTCATGTACTCAATGGTGTATCGTTTTTGTTTGTTTTTGTGGTTTGTTTGTTTTTTTTTGGGGGGGGGGGTTAGGAGACCAAACCTCAGAAGAAACTGTCAGACAAGAAAAGTTCTGTCATTACACATTTTAGGACATCCTCAGATTTTTTCAGGACAACATCCTCACACGTTAGAACAAAGCCAGATGTCAGACCGAGGCCGTTTTTTTCTGAGAGTTTTTAGACCATTTTGTATGAGGTCGTTTTTTCTGACGCTTTGATTTCTGAGATCTTTTCGTCTAAATCCGTTTTTACTGAGAGCTTTTATTCTAACACCGTGTTTTCTGGGACATTTCCCACTGAGACCGCACCAATAAGGGCCAGAAGGCGACGCAAGATGCATCTGAACTGAACTACCCGAAATTAAATCAGCGAAGAAGTATGCAAGCAGTGGAGGGTTATGGGTAATGCTGTTCTTCTACCCAAACGCTCCATTCGTGATGCTTTCAAGGAACTACACATCCCATGTGCCTTTTCAGGATAGAAGACTGTTTTAATTTTCTGTGTCTTTAAAATTGTGAGATGTTGTAGGCGAAATTAAGCATCAAGGCAAGTTTGAAACAGTTGCTATTTTGTGTCCGTGGCAGAAGACTCTGGTCTCAGTTACGTTGTTTAGCTTAGCGGTAATGAAATCTGTTAAATGAAGCGATAATGTTTTTGCTTGGAGTTTTTTTCAGCTTGTTTTACTCCACAACGAGTATGAACTGCGGCTAATGTTAGCCTAACCAGCTTTTATTTCAGCAGGGCAGAGCGCGTTTGTTGTTGTTTCCTTGCACTTTACAGTGTTTCTATTGATCGTAAGAGAGACTTGAAGTCATTTCTGATATGAATTATAACGCACGAGTCTCTGTAATCAAAACTGTTAAAAAAACAACACACACACACAAAAAAAACACGCAATCATTGAGCTTAGAAAGGGAAACCTGCAAAAGTGCCACTTTTGTAAAAAATAAAGTGCTAACTATCTATGTCGTACTGGATGTTTGCAGCATTTCTCAAAATGCTGCAAACAAAAGTAACTTTACTTTTTATGTTGCTTTTGGAGAATGGCTTCTTCTCTGTTTGACTTTCCTCCCTTCACTGCTACAGGAGTTGTTTCACTGTGGATTATGACTTTCTCTAAAGCTTCAGGCAGCAAGGTCTTTTGTTCTGGGTTTGATAAATACATCTTTAACCAAAACACTCCTCTCTACGACACAGAACACATCTCCTTCCTGGACAGTAAAGTTTCAGACAAGACTGACTTCTTTCCTTGACAGAGGAAGATTTATCATTAGTTCAGTATTTTATGCAATATTATCATCATGTACGACTGTTTATGTAATATTTGCACAGCGGTTTGACTCAAGATTTTCCTTCAGTTACTCAAGTCATTCTGACTTCATTTCTTTTAGCGTCTCAGGCTCTTTAACAAACTCGGTGTGGAATGGAGTTTCCAGAAGATTTCAACCAGCTTGAGCTGCTCGACACCCACGGACACCTGATCCCCAGAGGGCCCACGAGTTCCTGGACCGCGAGCAAGGACGAAGAGGAAGAGGTGGACGAGGAGACGCACAGCGAGGAGTGGTATCAGGAAAAGGAGGACGCACTCAAAGAAAACCCAAAGGAGCTCGTTCTCTGGGCAGCAGAGAATAACCGCGTAAGTGCCATCAAGCAAGGGTTACACTTGACAAGGGCTTGAAATAATTGCTTTAAGGTCAGTCCATGCAGGTCATTATTTTTGTTTGTATAGTGTTGCATTTCTGGTCTTGTTATCCACATCATCATGAACTCTCCTGAACAGCTCTGTGGATGACTCTTAACAGGCTTCTCTGTTTATTTTATATATATAAAAAAAAAGAATGGTGAAAAAAAAAAGGACACTCCACAGTCTGTGTTGAGGCAAAATAATAAATACCCACACATGCATATCCCCCCATTAATTTCCACCAAATATGTTTTATTTGGTATTTTCTGTCATAAACCAGCCAGAAAGGAAAACACATAATACTTAATCATTTTTCCAAATATTTTTTGCCTACTTCAGCTGAAGGTTTTCTGGAGAATGTTGCTACCATCTTCACACATCTAAAGACTGAGATGTTTTTTTTCCAAAATGGAAGAACAAATGGGAATGCTCTTCCATATTCTGATGTGGGATTGAACAGAGCTCTGTTTGATGCTTAAAGCTCGAGATATTGTTGTTCTCTAACCAGATCCTGCTTTAGATTGCTCCAGAAGATTCTTCTTGACTTACCTGTTGTGGTCCTTGCTCTTCATGACCTTACTCATTTAACCTTCAAAAAACAGCTGTATTAAATTATCAGCTGACCTCTGAGAGCAATGAGTTGCATTTGATTTTTAGATGTGTTTGAGTAGAAAGGTCTGACTATGCCTCACAGGACTGGACCATATAGGAAAGAACTGCTTGGACTGGATCAAATATTATCTAATTATTCAGGCTCTCTGGTTGTAAAATATTTCTGTACACTTGTTATTTAGTTTAGCACATTATCTGATAGCACACAATCTGATAAAATACAGATTGTGGTTTCAACAAAAAAAATATCTTCAGGGTGTTTGAGTATTTAGCGAACTCTTGGGACTTTATTTAAAAAATATGAAACTTGGTGTGTTAAGGTGGCTCAGCCTGCAGTTATGTGCTTTTATAAACTCATTGCTATCTTCCTAGATTCGGACACATAAAACGAGGTGAGGAAGTTAATTCAGAGAGACGGCAGAGAGGTCAGATGAATGCGGCACGGAGACAAAGTGAGAATGATCATTTGTTCCTCCGAGGTTGTTTCTGGGAAACTTCTTTAGTTTGTTCAAGTTGTTGCTGCTTTTCTTTTGAGCAAACTGTTGTCAGTTAGTGAGTTTTCTGTAATGAGATGTTTTCCTCAAGTCTGCAGCTCGAGTTTGAAAATCAATTTGGTGACTGAAATATGTGAGAAAAATACCCTCAATTTGTTTTACCAAGAAAACTGTTATCTAATGCACCCGCAAACAAGTTTCACTCAAACTTTTAAATCTGCCGAAATATTATTTGCAAAAAAAACATAGAATGCAGTTCTCTAAGCTTGCTGCTTTATCCATTTGATATTTAATTTTGCTGAATATTTTGTACATTTTAAGTTAATTAGTGATTACTGCTATCTTTCTTTATAACAAAACTGTTAAAATATTTTGCATTTGCACCCTCATGCTCCCTAATTAGGACCAGTTGTATCATGATGTAATAAAATAATTTTAATAAGATGTAAACTATTTAAACTTAATCTCTGATTTACAAAAAGTCTTAGAGGTTCCCATGGTGACATTGTTTAATGAAGGAAAACAAAGTGGAGATGGGGAAAAAAGTGCAAAATTGCTGCTTCTTATTGAAGGAAGGGAAAGTAGCAGAGGATTTGTACTGGAATGGCGGTCTAACCGCCACCTGCAGGAAAGGCGGAAACGGTGACTCCCTCTTCCTCGTCTCAAAAATCTAAACTAAATATCGTAGAAGGTCTCCCCCTTCAGACTGACTGATAATCCAGCTCTCATGGTTTCACTCTGGTTCTTTTTTGCAACCATCTGTTTGTACAGATATTTTGGTCAGTTTCATTTTGTCTACATTGTGAAAAAGGGATTTGTTAAGATTCAAACAACTTTTTGAGATGACACAAGTCTTCACTTTACTTCAGTCATTGCCAAACTCTAGAAATCCGTTTGTTCTAGAAACTTGCGATCTGAAAATTGTTCTAAAAGCTTTTCTTTGACAGAAGGTATCACATTTTGAGGTAAAGTAACTATCTCACTCAAGGAAAAAAAATAAAAATAAAATGTGGCTTTTAAAAACCAGATTTGACCAGATTTTCAGCTTTATCTCTAAATCCATCAAAGTGCTGAGATGCATCTGATTTAGTCTTGCTGCTACATTGGCTTTAACATTTCATACAGTTTAAATGCTGCTGCAATTTTCTCAGTGGTATCATCGTGGTGAGACGAACAATTTTCTGTTTTCCTCGGCTCTCTCTCTCGCTCTCTTTAATAGCGGCATTCAGAGCGCTTCTCTTTTCCCTGCTTCTTCATCACGAACAACTCGTTCCTCCTTTCCTTCCTGCTTTTAGAGTAATCAGACAAGTACAGCGACTGTCACAAGGCAGATATTTTTATGGGACTTTCTAGTCTTCCATCAGTCTAACCACTCTGTTTGGAGGTGCTGAAAACTGTAACAAAAAAAAATGGAAAAGATTCTGCACTACATCCAGTTGAGACAGTAATCACAGCCATGCAGAGTCAGTCTCCGGGACGTGCACAGACTTAAGATTCACAAATTGCACAAGTTGGACTGACGGTGCCAAATTGTGTATTGTGAACGCTACTATGCATTCAAGGCATTTTAGCGGTGAATGCCGATTCACCGCTACAAAAATATAAGAAGAGGGAAGTAATGGTTTGGCCTGTCACAATAACAAATTTTGCTGAGCGATTAATTGTCTCAAAAATTATTGCGATAAACGGTAATATTGTTTGAAGACCTTTTTACACTGATTTAATGGAAATGATGTAATAATGTATGCAATGTCTTGCTTTAGATAGATGCACTTTATTTTCAAAAGAACACTTAACACTGGAACTGATAAACAAAACAACCAAAAACAAAAATAAAATGGATTCTCAGTCTCCATTAACAAAAGATGTACTGGAAAAAAAACTAAACAACATAAAGCCAAAGTGGAAATAAATGCTGCATTCAGTCAAAAGACTGCAGATTATGAAGTCTGTATATTATGTTGCCCTATAGTAATAATTAGATTTAAATAGAGAAGATGGGCACATCCAACTACCTGATGCAATAGTTCACACTACAGGTTTGTTGCTCCTATTTTCCCCTTATGACAATCTTAGAATGTTGGGTGTTCCAAGATTGTCGATTTCTTAACGGATCATCCTGTAGTGTGTGGTGTGCTACTGTAGATCGTCTTTGCCGGTCCGATCGAAATCAGGGGTTTTTCCCCACTGGAAGCTTTAACGCAGCCTGTTGAATGTGACAGGTAGCCAATCGGAAAGCACGGATTCCTCTCCACGCTTTCTGAGGGGAAATTATGGAGGGGAATCCCAAACAGCTGACACGGCGCAACCCGAAGTCCAGCGGACATTGGAGATGATAGTTTTAACAGCATTAATGTTTATTCAACATTTCGTGCAAAGAATATAGAAATGACAAAGGGAGGAGTTGGAGCGAAATTGCTACAGCAGTTGATAAACCCGGTAACTTTTCAGCTGTTCTTCCTTAACGTGATGTAAATAGGTTCTAATGATTTTCATTCGGTCAGGACTCACACATGCTTGCAGGTAGATTGTAGTAAAGCATTGATTAATGCCTGGTTTTAAAATTAGTTAACTGAAATTGTAGCCATTATTTTGTGCCCATTGTTGGACACCACATGGCAGGAACGAACCCCATCCAACCGTTATACCTAGGATTTCTGTCGGCTAATGTGTGGTCTGTCAGGTTTTAAAAATGGGCCGACAGCTCTAAGATCGTGTAGTGTGTGCTGGGCTTTACAATAAGGAAATGAGGAAGGGAGGATCAGTGGAGAGCACCGGAGTTGAGCCTTTTTTCATTCAGTGTCATCAACAGAAAGAGAAAAAGGCAGAAGAAACGATAAAGCCGATAAATTAAAATAAGGTTGATAGTTTTAATTTATCATGCGATTAATTGATTTATTGTTTATCGCAATAAACAGTAATGGCCTAGTCATGGTTATTAATTTAAATCCTGTCTTTTTATCTTGATAATATTAAGTTCTGCCTGATGAATGTAGGCAGAGAAATGTTGTTTAATAAGGAACATTTTTTTCAGTTTTGTAAGTTAAACCTTCATCCTGTAAAATTTGATGTGATGTTCAGAGTTTGTAAACTTTGATCCACATTTCCCCCTTGGAGTGTTGCACATTTTGACAATTTTTTTTCATGATCATAGTAATAATAATAGTAATAGTGGAAAGCAGTGGGTTTAAAGTGGCATACATACTTTGTTTTGCTATCACACGGTGTTTATTATCAGATCATTGCCATCGAATTAAGTCTGTCATTGGCTTTCCATAAATTGTATTTTAAGCAAAATAATTATGAAATTGAGCCATTGATCAGCGGAAGATTGTACCTAATTAAAAGAAATGTAATGTAATATGGATTGATAATGTAATATTTATTGGTTGTTTTACAATTGATGACTGATGTGTTATGATGAAAAGCACTTTGAAATGTGCTATGCAGAAAATTTGACTTGATAAATGCACACAATGACCTGTCCAGCCCACTAAAAATGGGTCTGTACCTTGTGTCTTCAAAGCACATGAAGCGTAATTTAACTGTTATGTAACTATTTCTGCTGAGCACAGCTATTGGTGGCCACAGTGCATGGATTAGGACAGTAATTATTATCCTTGAATATTTAAAAATGGCCATGTATTAATATGAATGACCCATTTTCTTTCGGGTCAGTTCTGTTAGCGGAGTCTCTCTTTTTGTGTGAGTACTGGACAGTCTGCTCTGCAATATAATTATGTTGGTCTGTGCTTTGACTATTTTTTTTTCCACACTGTGACTTGGTACAGTAGAGGTTTAGTATCCAGTGGTGTCTAGATGGAAAGCTATTACAGATTCTATCACACTGTGTTACTAGAACAGAAATGCTTGCAACACAGTTTGATATTTGTTAGCAATTTTTAACAAGGCAGAGAAGGCGGAAAGACCTTCAACCCCATTTTAACTGAGCAAACATTAATCTATAACGATTTCTACTGGGATTCTCTGTCAAAGTTTATTATAGTGTGTAAAATATCGCATGTTTTGCTGCTATTGGAAGAGTGGTTAGTCTAACCCAGCGTTTACATGTGCAATAAAGCTGCAATATGTAACTTTTATTTAAAAAAATAAGTTTTTACATATTTGTTAAAACTGCCACCATGTTATGACAATATAATACGAGACGGGTAATCTGTGTACAAATTTAGTTTTTCTGCTGTTTTCCTACGAACCTGCTGACATGCACAAAGGCATTGTTCAGTCAAACAACCAATCAGAGCCAGGAAGAAGCTTAGTGCTGTCAATCACCTCATGTACGTGCTGCTCACATCACTTGTCCCCCTTCCTCTCTGCTACACTATAGCTGGCTCACCACAACAGAGCCTGCCATGAATGCTCAGGCTAGTTAGCACGATGAATAAGCTGTTTTCCTGGAACAATAAGTTGTTTCTTTACCATTAGCACATTTAGCGGCGCGTACGCAAGCTTGATTGACAACACTAAGGCTTCCCTCCTGGCTCTGATTGGTTGTTTTTGACCAGGGGCATTTCTGCAGATAGCAATTTTCCAATATGCTGCAAATATCCGGCACATTTCATGACAGACACAACAATTATTCTGTAACACATGAAGTGTTGCTTTCTCTCACTCTCTTGCAGCCTTAAGGCTTTCCGATACTTTGTCCAAAATGTCAAAATCGGGTCTCATTGACGTAGTCACGCGACAAAAATTGCATCGTTTTGTTCACAGGAAGGCGTTCTCTTCTAAACAGGTCAGAGTCTTTTAACAAAGCTCTGGGCGCTCTCTTCGTCATCACTTTGTTTCCTATAAAAACATGACAGTGAAAATAAAATGGTAGGTGGTCCTCTTTGCCCAGTAAGTGCTCACAGTAAATGGTTTTGCTATTCCTTTTTTTTTTTTTTTAGTATATATATTTTTTTTACCCCTCCAGTGGGTCTTTTTGTGGGCTTTAGAGTCCCTTTTTACAAAGTAGGTTGACAGGAAAGGGGGAAGGAGAAAGACATGCGGTAAACGTCGCCGGGTCCGGGAGTCGAACCCACGACAGCCGCGTCGAGGACTTGAAGCCTCCAAATGTGGGTCGCGCTAACCCCTACGCCACCACGGCACGCCCCATGGTTTTGCTATTCCAGCCTGGTCGCACTGTGGCCTTCTCTAAGAAGATGAATGTTTTATTTATTTATTGTGTTTTGACCCAGCCGAAATTGACAGATTTTATTCTCTTTATGTCACATTCCTTGAAAAAAGCTCCATCTCCTGTTATTCCTCCAAGGATATTTATGTATTATTCCTTTTTCATCATATATTGAAAGGGAAAAATATGCTAATAGAGTCCAACTTGCCATCAGAACACAAAGACTTACTCTTTTCAAAGCCTGTTATTTGGGTAAGCTTGGCTGATGACTCACACAGCGAGCAATTTTCAAGAAGAGAATTTTTAATTACATAAGGTCAAAAATAAGTAGAGTGAGTTTACTCTGTTTGTAGATGGTATTCATGTTTTCAGGGAATTCTGAACTGCATGGCATTTTTTTTCAATTAATGGAGATGAAAAGGATCTTACTTGCAACATTGAAACACTTCTCTTTGAGTGTGGATGGTTGCTGTGAAGTGATGCAGCAGCAGCATGGTTTACTGCCTGTGGTGGAGGGTCATTAGTCGGATGTTACGGCTGCAGCCTTGGTGACGGAGTTCTCCTCCTGCCTGAATCCCTCAGGTTCAATCCAGAAGAAGCCACTAGGCTTCTTAAAGGAAAAAGTGACTTTATTTGATCCACTATAATTAAATTAATGAGTTCATTATCACTTAAAGATTTGAAGGTTTTATTCACTACAGCAAAGGAGAGTTTCTTTGATATGAATGTTATTGAATAAGACTTTCATTCTTCCGTCCATCATCTATACTCGCTTGTGTATTGAGCGTTGCGGTGGGGGGGGGCTGTTACCCATCTCCAGCTGTCGTTGGGTAACAGGCAGGATACACCCCGGACAGGTCACCTGTCCATCAGAGGCACACAGAAACACAACTCACACACACTCATGCCGAACCTTAGAGACCAATTACCTTAATGGTCATGCTTTGGACTGTGACAGGAGAAAAAAAAAGGAAAGTATAAAGAAGTCTCATAATGATTAATCAGATTCATCATGATGAATCAGTTATTGAAAAAAATCAATTAATTTAGTAATCACTCGAGTATGCTGACTCTCAAAAACCTGTGTATGAATTTGTTCTACTCAAAACTCGAGTCACATAGCTTTAGCTTCACCTGATTCAAATTCTGTAAAAAAAAAAAGGTCAATTAAGCATCTTTTGCTTATTCAAATAGTCATCAGATTAGCCCTTTGATGTTAAGTCCTGCAGAAGCCACGGATCTACTCACATTTTGACGGTAGAGGTACAGCTCTGGGGAAAAAAGGAAGCGACCTCTGCACCGAACCCTATTGAAAACCTGATGGTAAAACATTAGTATTGTTTCTAAATGAATATGAACTTGTTTTCTTTGCGTTATTTGAGGTCTGAAAGCACTGCATCTTTTTTGTGATTTTGACCATTTCTTATTTTCTGCAAATAAATACCAAATTTTTGCTCATAATTTCAGAGACATGTTGTCAGTAGTTCATAGAATAAAATCTTTTTTTTTTTTTTCCAGAGCTGTAAGTTATTTAGCTAAAGATGCTTCACCAAAAGGAATACTGTGGTTTTGCATTTTAGGCAATAACATGTTTCTGTATTTTAAAAATGTAATCTATCTTTTAATGTGTCTCTAAATGAAAAAATCGACAGGCTGTGACAATTAATGTTTTTCCCATTAATCATCAGAATATTGTTAAAATCGTTTTGTCGCAGCCCTTATAAAGATCTTTCTCTGTCCTGCATTGTCTCCAGCTCACCACCGTCCTCCGTTTGTTAGCTGCTGATCCTCTGCTGGTGCACTGCTGCGACGAGGACGGCTACACCCCACTGCACCGTGCGGCGTACAGCGGCCATATTGAAGTCGTGAAGACTCTTCTGGCCGCCGGCTCCGTGGTAAATCACCGTACGGTCGACGGCTGGACGCCCCTGCACAGCGCCTGCCGATGGAGCCACGTTGCCGTGGCAAGTTGTCTCCTGCAACACGGCGCCCAGCTTAACGCCCAGACCAACGGTGGCCTCACACCGCTGCACCTGGCCGCCTCCCACTCCAACTACTCCAAACCGAACACGGCACACATTTTAGAGTTCCTCCTCTCCAAAAGGAATCTGAAACCGGCGCTCCGCAGCAGCAGCGGGGAAACGGCCGGCGACGTAGCCCGACGTAGCGGCCCGTATTACTTTTTGTTTGAGATGGTAGAGGACTGCGTTAACGCGGTCCCGTCTGTTACAGCATCTTAATTTGACTTGTTTTTATGGATTACTATAACTAGCTTTTATGTTTCTTTGAGATAAAGAATCTCCGCAGCATGATGCGTTACCTGGGAATGGTATGTTTAGGGTGAGGTTCAGTGTTTTCTGCCTCAGCTGATACTCTTCATGTGGCACAAAAGTGAAATTTTGTCAAATTTTCAACACTTTTACTGAATGTCTACAGGACTAAACTTTAGACTTCTTTGTTATTTCTTTTGCCAATGGAGTTTTCTTTTCCCACTCTTTCTATAAAGAGCGGTTGGTGGAGAGCACAACAGAGCTGTACCTTTGCCATCTATAGTAAGCACTACTTTTGTTAGTGTCAAGTAAAATCTGAAAAAGTTCAGTTTAGTTTGGAATACAAACTGTGAAAAGACCAAGGGGCATGAACCCTTCTGTAAGGCACTGAAAGATATCCGATTCAGTCAAAGTTGGGTCAGTCTGTGAATGAACTACTTGCTTTCTTGCAGCTGTATGATGGGTTAATTATGGTTAAATGAAGCTGCAAATAAAGACTTGAAATTGAACCTTGTATTTCTTTCCATTTTTTTGTATTTTTTTTATTTGTGGGTAAGACAGAGATCACTGTGCAGTACAGACACCATCCTATGAGAAATGTGAATCGTTTACTTTCAACATCTTCTTCCTCCTCCATTGTTACTGGGTTGCATGTTGGATGGTAGCTCTGGAACCCAGCAGAAAAAAAGTCCTGGGTTTCAATCTTCTACCTTTGAGCTTCAGCTTCTTCCCACAGCCAAAACTTGAATGTTAATTAGTCTCTCTACATTACTCTTAGGTGTGTGTGTGTGTGGTTGTTAGTCCTCTGTGTCTCTGTGGTGGACTGGTGACCTGTCCAGGGTGTGTTGCTCAATAACAGCTGGAGACAGCCACCAGCTCCTCCACAGACCTGCATGGACAAGTGAGTGTAAACAATGGATGGAGGCATTGTCACCCCGAAAGGTTGCCAAGCAACATGATATTCCTGCATCTCGGTGTGGACTCATTTTGTGATTTGTCTTAAGATTTGAGAACTAAGCCAAATGCAGTATCTGTCTTTGCTTTTGTAAAATCTACAGATACATTTTCCCTCTTTAAGTTCAAATTAGCCACAGTACAATTTTTTTTTTCAAATGTTTAGCTTTTTGGCATTATTAGCCAGTTTAGTTACACGTTGTAGGTCATTTCTATCTTAATTTGTTGCTGATCAATTGTGAAGCTGAGTTGTGAGTGCAGTAAAACACCAAGTGGTCTGCTGAGTGTATATTTATTCAGAGCTCAGAGTTCTTATTCAGCACCTCAAGTGAACTCTGTCAATACTTTCTCTAGATATGATCTCTGATTCAAAATGCAGCAGCTAAACTCTTAACTGGAAGCTGGAAGTGAGAGCGACGTACAACGGCGGTATTGGCTGCCATTTTCTTATCGGATTGAGTTTAAAATTCTTCTGTTGGTTTTCAAAGCTGCAGCAAAAAAAAGTGTTTAGAATGTTTCTAATTACAGGTGATTATTTTGCCTATTTATGTAATTTTTATTTAGTTATACATGGTGTTACCATGACAACCAGTTATTTCCTTCAATTAAGGTTAGTTGGATTAGATTACAGATATAATTTACTCAATTGATTAGTTATGTTTACAAGTTGTTTAAATCGATTACTTTGTGTCATTTTACAGCTTTTTTTTCCTTTTTTGAACTTAAATGCTTCTGAGATGAAAAGCTGGTTGTGGTCACCTTACACACATGAAACCTGGCTGCACTGATCGGACAAGCAGGCCAGACTGCGTCTCTCTTTCTCAAACTAGCGGCATAAAAATGTAAACTTTCAGTACATTTCTGTTTCTGATTTATGTGTTTTCACACACACATAAATCCTCCCATGTCAGAGATTTGGGGCCTTGCTGAGGTTGTTCTCTGATGCCCTTCAGGCTTCAAGAATCCAGCCGTAGAGAAAAAGTCCATTTATCCCGAAAAAATTTAAAATTTTTAGCTTTTATTTCTAGTCTTTCTTTCGACTCTCGCTGAACTTTATCGAACCCTCTTTACTGTTCATCTTCATCGTGCCACTTGTGCTCTCTGCAGCTTCGCTTTGTGATCTGCTCTACTATCTGCTCCATTCAGTCTGCTGCACTTTTACAAAAACTCTGTGGTTACCATAACAACTATGACGTTAAAATCGGGTTTAATAACAATTCAATTAAAAACATGAAAATACCTCGACATTGAATCTAAGCTAGAAGAAGGCCTCAGATTTGTCACTTCAAAAACCTTCCTCACCCCACCTGCTAATTCATGCTACACTTACTTCAGATTGTAATGTGTACATGATGAGGAATTTAATTATTTACTTTGGAAAAAAAAAACTAGTCGAGTGGTTTAACATTTAATCAGTGAGGCAGCTGGTGACATTTTGTTACTTTGCAGTCATTTATAAACTTAATTTCACAGTAAATGTGAAAGGTAACACAAGATCAGTGTTGTAACAATTTTAGTGTTTAGAATTTGAGACAATTTTGTTTCCTGAGCCATCATAACAATATCCATGACAAATGTCAATCCTCTTACATACTGGATACGTTTTTAGCAGAAAACAACCAAAGAGACTGAGAGAAAAACAAGGAACACAGGCATACAAAGAAACATACAGACATACAAAGAAACATATGTACAAAATTGAAATGCAAAACTAAACAAGGGATGTTATTAGTGGGATGTTTTATGATTTTAATTGGTGCCTCTGACATCCTGACGGAGGCTTTTGAGCAGCACATCTTAAAAAATCACGCCCTGTTTTGTTCACACACCCAACATGTTATCTGTTTTATCTAACAAAACCTTTTGCAATAACTGGAGGTGACTGTAATGGCTGCTGCAGCTTCCGGCTGAAACTTTGCAAACTCATCCAAAGATTTTGTAACGATTACAGATACGGTGTCATATAGTACCGTATCATTCTGTAGGCGTTTCCTGCCTTCTGGAGATCAGCACACGTTTTGAGCACAGAAACTGCTCTGAATAAGTCAAGAAAACTGTCTGCAAACTAATCAAAATAATCACACATTTCAGTATCATTTGCAACAGATTATTCTCTGAGTAAACAGCAGAAAGTTTCAGCATTTATATCCATTCATGCGTCTCTGATTACTGAATAAATCTGATGGAAAAGAGATATGAGAGTGTTTTATTTATTGACCATTTAGTACTTAAGCTGCAGCTTTTGTTCTGCTACTTCAGCCTCAAATATAAACTTCAATTCCTGACACTCATCTGGTGATGTAGAGAACTTGCCTTGATCACTCTGTCATCAGGAGCCTTTTCACACTTTACAGATGAAAGAATGTCCATGAAAGAATGTCTTCAATGATTTGAAAGGAGCTTAAAGATCAGTGACTTTAATGGAAATCTACTGCAAATGGGACTGAAATTAGATTTATTGATGTTTTTGTTAGAGGAGAACAGTGACAACAACTCAAGTGTCAGCAAGCCACGAGGCAACAGATGAGAGATGATTTTAGGTGAAGTTTCTAGGGGACATCTTGATTTTGTAAGCAGGAGAATTTCTTGAAATGACTCTGGAGTCAACAGCTCCAGAGTCATTTGTCTGACTGTGAGAAAGATGAGAAGATATAAATATCTCAAGATTTTATTCAATTCCTTCTATTGTAGCACTGTCAGTACACTAAACGATGGTCATTAGAGCCTCACCATGCTGCTTCACAAAAGAATTGGGAAATTTCAATGCAGAGCACCTAATGGAAATTATACTTGAAAAGGATATGCTGTGATATCACTTAGCAACGGCAAAAAATGTCCTGATGCAAAGACTGATACCTCTAACACAGAGGTTTGTCATCACCCCAGAAAAAAACAACAAATCAGAGTGGTCCTTAACTCCTACAAGTGCTATTTGCACTTGTTCGTCATGCAAATAGCATAACGAACAAGCAGTTTGCCCAAAGGTTAAATTTAATCAGCGCCCTCCCTGGTGTTATTACCGGGATCAGGCAGGAAGAAGAGATTATAATGGCAGATATGGAAGAAATGTTCTATCAAGTAACCGTCCCAGAGGAGGGCTTTTATGTTTTCTCTGGCGGACATCAGGAGAAAACAACTCAGGAGACTGTTGAGCACAACATGTCTGCTCCACTGAGAGCGATAAATGTTCCTTGAACTCTGCACACTTCACTTCGACAACACTCAGGGCAGACCAGCTGGAACAAAGTCACTCTTGGTTATAGAGGTCAAACTATGTCATCAAACCTGAGGAAGAGCAAACAAAAAGCATCAGTCACCAAACCTTAGCAGACCCAAAAGGAAGAAGTGACTTGGGTTTGAATTTAAGGCAGTAGTAGCATGAAAGCTGAAATGCAGGAGTATGTTATTGAACTGTTGCAGCACCAGGAAAAGATTAAACAGACTGGCAAGCTCACAATTTAAAATATTTAGTAAGCAGAGAAAAGAAAATCTATTTCCATGTATGAGTCTTGTTCTGGTTGTACTGTCTATGCATTCAGTTCTTCCCATTTTAAATCGTTTTCAAGTCAAGTAATTGACTTCTTAAAGTTTTACTCTTCTTTTTCTAAACCCAACAAAGGTTTTCTTGGCTGTGTGTTCTTGTTTGAAAATCACACACATTTCATCTTAAATACATTTCTCTCTCTCCTTCTTTCATTTATATGAAATCTGTCACCGCCATGTGGATTTTAAACGGCCCGTATCATCATTTCTCCAACTGCACTCGTCACTTTCAGCTTTGATCTCATCTGACCAACAGCATGTTTTCTCTGTGTTTCACTGGCGTGTCCAAATGTTCAGCAGCAAACTTTAAGCAAGCAACTTTTCCTTTTCAGCAGTGGAGTCTTGAGCAGTGGATGTTTGTAGAGGCCATTATGGTTGATGAGTCTTTTAATTGGAAAAACTGCACCTGCTATTTACAAGTCTGTCTGAAGATTTCTGCAGGAGATCCTTGAACAGCTCTGGTTATTATTTATCCTTCAAAGGGCAACCGGCCATGTCTGGTTTATAGCTTAATGATTTTCTGTCCACTTCTTGATTATGGCTTCAATGATGCCTAATGGACAAATTGAATTTAATCAAAAAAAAAAAAGAAAATGTTGATGTGTTCAGCACATCAACATTTTTGTATGCAATGACCAGGCCTGAGAATAAATTTAACTCTCAAATCCCACCGTGGAGGCAAAGACATTTTCACCCGAATGTGCAGCATCACTTAAGAAGTCTGACTTCCTAAAGACAGAGCCAACTACATCAAATCTAAAAATTTACTTAGCTTTAATTTGATTTAGCTGTTATAATTCTGAAATAACGTGTGAGCAGCGCATTAGAGGGTAATAATGAATTAGTTTTAAAACATTTCTCTGAACATGATGAGCTACAGCACGAAGGAAGAAGTCAAAAAAGCATTCCCACAAGCAATCTGTCAGAGGCAAGACTAATGAGTTTTCACAAGCTAAAAAATAAATGCATGAAATGAATGAATTTGCTATTCGGCGACATAATTAGCTGGTGGTTAATTAAGCAATACAGAGAGAAAGTTGTTGTGCTGCATGCCAATTTACAAAATAAAGATAACCAATTTAATGTTGTCGCCATGAAGACTCCCAGTCACAAACAAAAAGGACCTTTAACCCTTCACCAGGAAGTGACAGAAGGAGAAAATAAAATTGCTTTCTGGTCCTTGTCAGCATCATTGAAGCTGACTTCTGAAGTATCTGTAATGAATCTGTTGTTCTTTTGGGAAAGCCAATAAGCCGAACATTACAATAATCTATTCTGCAAGTCAGAAAAGCGTGTAACGAAGTCTCTGCACTCCTCCACAGGAAAAACAGCTACGCTCAGTATTCTTCAGATGATATGTTTTTTTTTGTTTGTTTGTTTTTGCAACAGGGTTTTTGAGACGTAAGTTTTAAACAAATGAACTGACAGAGTTTTTTTGACCTAATCTGAAAGGTTCACCGGCAGCGTCCAGCGCTGCACTGATAACAGGGAAAAGGGATTTGATAAGCAAGCAAATGGAGGTCCATTTCTGTTTGCTTATGCTTTTATGTGTCAAAAATCCTGAGCTGCTTTGAAGTGAACAAAATCATATTTCACCTTGTGGATCTGATCACCTTTTCACCCGAAGCAGAAAAAGGCCAACACAAAATGGTCATTTAATCAGGCAACATGGAGGCAGACACAGACAGAAGTAATCTTCCCAAACTTTTATCTCCTCTGTATCTGTCTGAGCTGAACCTCAAACGCAGCTCTGTTTTTGCCATTCGGGATGAAATATGTATTCTGCATCAGTTAATTCTCATAGAACTGTATTGTGGCCACTCATTGCATTCAATCTGCATTCGGTTCTCTGGCACACAGCTTACTTTGCTGAAAATCTGTTCTGAATGCCAACAGATTAACTTCCATGATAATAAAGAGCCTCTGGGACTTCAGTCTTTCAGCTCTGCCGCTGTTCGTAATTAATAAATAATCCTGTATTTTGTGTTGGAGTTATAAGCTACAGTGCCTATAAAAAATGTCATAACCTTGGATGTTTTACTGTCTCTAATTGCTGTTAAAAATCGATCATGATTAACAAAATTTCTTTTTTTTTTTTTTTTCTTTTTTTTTTTATAAAGAAATGTACCAAAAACTGATTTAGACAAAATAGAGATAATTAAATAAAAATGTGTAACATAAAACAAGTGATTGGTTAAATATTGATCTGTTTTGGCACCTTGAGCACCTTAAGTAAGTTTCTCATTGCCATGGTGCCATGAGGCTTTGACTAGAGAAGAACCAGGAAACAGTCGGTGTCTGCAGAGTCTCTGCCATCTCAGCAGAGTTGAGTAGTAACTAGTTACATTTACTCAATTACATTTACTTGAGTGACTCCTTTGTACTTATAGGAGTGTTTTTACTTTTACTTAAGTCATTTTTACTGTGGAGAATCAGTAATATTTCTGGATTCTCCATCCACTGAATGAAAAACAAACATGTTTTAACCAAAACATTCACCAGACAAAGACACACACCTGCAGTTTTTTGATAAAGTTTCATAAGTTTTTTTATTGAAAGAAACTGATTTGGAAAAAAAATGATTTTGCCTGATTTTGTAATTTTTTTATTACCTGTATATAATATTGTCATTTTCATACTTAAAATACCAAAATTTCAACTTACCTTTATATTTTGGTCCAATCACTTATTTTATGTTAGTTTTGTAATGTGTTTTATTTATTAGTCATTATTTTTTGTCAAAAATCAATTTACATTAACGGGTTTTTAAGTAGTTTTATTTATTTATTTATTTATTTGTCTAAAAATTTAACTTTTGTTAAAACACAAGGGGATGAAAACCTTTTCCAGGTACTGTATCACACTCTTCTCATCTTTGCTTTGTCCTTGACATTTTTTTTGTTGTTGTTGTTCAAAGTACTATATTAAGTGAATCTCATCCCTCAGTGTTTATATTCTTATTTTTAGCACAAAGAACCTTGTTTCAAATGATAAGAAATAACATTTAGGTTTTCTGCTTTGCAACTAAGAAAGTAATCAACTCTAAAGCACCTAAATGAAAAAAGGTTTTAAAAAAAGAAGAAAAAAAAGGTCTTTAGATGATGTAGCAATAAGATGAATAAGATTTGGCCTGACCTGTCACACACTTGGATTTGTTTTAATTTTATATATTTTATCTTGTGTAATATTTGTATTTGTGGTTGTTTTTTAATGAAATACAGCTGCAGTTGCCTTAGCCAGTAATCACTTGTATAAGTGTTAGATTTATGTCGAAATGTTTCAGCCTGTGGTCACTAACTGACAAAACAGATGAGATGAGAGAAACGTATCAGAAGCATTTTTATGCACAGTATGTGCTCTGACAAAATTATTTAACAATAAAGTCATAAGCCTGATGCTGAGAGAAATGCCAAACCAGGCTTTCTGGAGGGTTTTCTACATGCAAAGAGAACTTAGTTTTCTGTTTCACTCCAGTGATCCCAGAGCAGACATTAGCGACACAGGTCAGGTCGTTCTGGCTCTGCAGAGGGAACATGAGACCAGCGGATTAGAGAAACAGGAAGGTGATGCTTTTCAAAGCCTGATAAAAATGACAGAAGGTGATGAGATTTACCAAGGAGACATTGGACTTAGAGAGCACATGATTTATCATTTGTTGTCACTGTATTCAGCATCTAATGATCATTTCATTGCTAAATGAAATGATCATTAGATGCATTTGAGAAAAGTATAACAGAGAGATGTATTTACGCAGACAGCCCACCACTCCAGACTCTGACTCACAGCTGTGACTCATTTCATTATAAAAATTCTCGACGAAGTTCAAATACTATTGAAAGTGGCATTGGAAACCAATTTTCTTAAGCTTCTAAATTCCTGTCACAATCTTGGCTTTGTCTTCAGGGTTTTTGCTAATATTTCTTGATGGAAGTTTGTGTTTATCACACATACTTCCATCAAGCAGTTTTCCTGTTTATATTAGGGATTTTCATGTTTTGCTGAGCTCTAAATGTTTCTTTAAAAAAAAAAAGTATTCCTCTTTCCCTGCGGATATCAGTGTAAGGAGTGAAAAGCACATGTTTCAAAGAGAACAGACAACAGATGTGTTGGACTGACAAATTCAGACAACACATCAGCAATAACTAAGCTATAGAGCAGGGGAGTCAAACTCATTTTCATTTAGGGTCAAATCAAAATTAGAAATATTCAAATTCAAAGATACTTTATTAATCCTAAAGGGAAATTAAATAATATTCTCAAGGGGCCATTTATAACAGAATGTACTGATAAAACAACGTCTGAAAATGTCATAATTAGAAACGTCTTTTATGCTGATGTAATTTGAAAGAAAAGAAAGCTGCTTTGATTTGTAAAATAATATTTCAGCACACAGCTGTTATTTTTAAGTTTCCATTTTTATGGCCCTCCGGGGTCCAGAGGGCCACGTAAAAACTTATGACGTGCTGGATTTGGCCCCCAGGCCTCAGGTTTGACTCTAGCGAGGAACTAAAAAGCCAAAATCAGGACATTCCTGCACTTCCAAAAATCCCCTCCATGAGCCTTCATTGGGTCCCACCAAACACATCTACTGCACAGTGAACATTTTCTATTAGTTGTTAAATTAATAATGTTCCTCAGTGTAAATATAACATCTTGAAATTTCTGTAAAATTCTGAAAATAAAACATTTTGACAAAATTACTGGACACATTCACTCGGGGAGTGCACAGGACTACATTTTTATTTTGCATTTGTTGTTTATATTAAGGGATTAAAACCAGTGGCTTAAACCAATTTCTATCTCTGCAAGTCTTTCCCCAAGGACCGTACGTCAGGATTTAAAATCTGTGTTGTTTAATTAAGAGACGACATTCTCTCAGAAACTGCCGGCAACACTGCACAAATAATTATAAACAAAAAATAAATAAATAAATAAAAAAGCCAATTAAGCCATCTCCAAAGCTTTTTAGTCAAGCATGACCCTGCTTTCACGCTAAATGGAGGGCTGGAGGGTATTAAGGGTTCATCCTCTCACTATCTGAACCACAACGCAGCGACCTCGTAACGCTCATCAGCACAAACATATTACACTTGTTTAACAGTTTTTGTTCCAGCTGGATGTGCTGGAACAAAAACCGCAGCTACGTCACAGCTTAGGAATACAACAACAACAACAACAACAACAACAACAACGTGGATAACGCCACTTTAGGAAGCCAGAGCTGTTCATGTTCAACATCCTGCTGCGGCAGGGACCGTCTGTCACTCAGGGCATATAGACAGAGCAGGATGTGAGCAGAAAGAGCCGAGAAACCTGCAGGAGGAGCGGCGGACTGAAGCAGAGCCGCCCCGAGGCTCCACAGATCAGGAGCCACGCAGTGAAACTCGCTGAGGGATCGCCACGGTGGTTTAACTCTAAAAACTCGTGACGAATGAGGGAATTATTGTGACGGTCCCTGAAGCGAGCTGAACGTTTCCTGCAGGACCAAACAAATGTCCACGTCATGTTGCCGCCCGCCAGATTCATTCATCAGCACGGATTACGATAACATGAACATGTTTGCTACTGCGAGTGCAGTGCAGAGTGAGACATCCTGTGGGGGCATGAGAGGGTTTGGAAGATGCACACTAATTGCATGTGAGGTGAGAATCATGGAAATGTGAAATGCATATAAATGTTAAAGTTACAAACAAACAAAGGAGAGGAGGAAGTCAATTTCCTCCAGGCGAAGGCTTTATATGCCAGCTGGAGAATTGGTCAGCAGGAAATGCGAGGATATGAGAAATAGGGAACATAAATAAGCTTGTGGGCAAAGCAAGGCGTGCAGATAAATAAGAGATATTGTTCAAATAAGATCCTGGCTGATTGCTGTGATGCATTCTGTAAGTGAAAGGATTTCTTTTCCCTTTTGATAAATGAAACAGGAGAAGGTTTGCTTTAGCAGAACACTTAACCAAGCAAGTGAAACCAAATTTTGGTACATCATATGTTTCACACATTTGTGCAATAACAACTGAACTACTTGTTTCTTCACAGGAACAGTGCTGTTTGTGTTAGCCAGAAATAGCCAGATATGAAATCTCTGCAGGTATTCAAATGCAAATTAGAACCAACTCTGTACCGTTTTCTTCTTTACCACAGAACCACATAATTAAACAAATACGGATGTATACAAATCAGCCCCTTCACTCAAAGAATATCCACCCACAATGAAATACAACAGTGGCTGGAAATGGGTTAGAACTACAAATATGCGTATAAATGTGTGTTAAAAAATGTTTTAGCCCCAGCAAAATACTGAGACTGGGACTGTGACACACTCAACATCTGCAGGTCGACTCAAATGCAGGCAAACTCATATTTAAAGTTTACCTTGTGTCAAGAAAACTGGTATGGGGTTTGAGATCTATCCAGGTACACGCAGAAAAAGGTGCATGAAGGCCTGGAAGAAATAAAGCAATCTTGTGTTTTGATTTATAATGATTAAGTTGGACATGTATGAATACAATAGGTAAAATGACTGTGTGTAAGTAATCACTGAATGATTCTGAAGTGTACGAATCATGATCTGTAATGACATAACAACAATGAAATGATTAGGTTTGATGATTTATAATAAGTGAAGTGAAATGATTAAGGTTTGATGATTTATAATAAGTGAAAGAGGTGATTAATGCTTATGATTAATGCTTAATGGAAATCAGCACATAGTTTTTAATATTTGACTGTGTTCAATAGTTAATCAGAGAAAAGGGTGAGTGAAAAGAGAAGGGGAACTTGTGAGTTCCTGCTGTCGCAAGCAGTTCTGAACAGATGGCCAGACGCACAGGATGGGTGGGGGCAGTATGATTGGCTAAGATCAACACGCTGAGGGAAGGATGGGACTTTCCGTCCCAGCCAGCAGACAGGAGGGGCCGACGGAGGTTTCCGTGAAATCAGCAGATGTTCAGGAAACCACGTAAACTAAAACTCCCCATACACATACATGGCAGAGAAATGTATAAAAGCAGACGGAAAAGGAGAAGTTCTTGTTCTTTGTCTGCGGCACCGAAGTAGAGCTAACACGAAGAAGCAGATCGAGGAAACAGCAGCAGACCACACCCTGGAGCCACGGGAAAAGCTGAAGCTTCGTGCCGCCAAAGGGAGACAAGTTCCAATCGTCCAACCCGGGTTCCTGATTCGATCGTCGGTCTTGCCTCAACCCAAACATTGCAACAGACTTGGAGAAAAGACAAAGGTTCCGGAGGGATAAGGAGTTGGGTTTTCAAAGCAATTGAACCCTCTCTACTTTGCTTCTATTCTAAAGAGGAATTTTCCACACAGAGGACAAAGACTCAGACCAAGGTTTTCGGACGTTCCTGTTGCTAAAGATCCACCACCAACTGGGTATGAGTTGAACTTGCTTCCTAAAAAGCTATCTCAGAATCTGCGACATAGGTTAGGGAAAAGAGACAGTAGGGTATGATTATACATGTTGATTTTATTACACTGCTCTTGAATTATATACAATTGATTATTGATTTGTATGTCACATATCCCTGCTTAAGCTTGCTTAATAAATTCATACTCTAAAATTCTGATGAGGTTGGTGGACATTGGAATTAATTGAGTCATTTACTCATTTTTCAGTTCTTTTAATAAAGGTAAAACTAATGTACATGGTTCTAGTAAAGAGGAGGCTTCATAATTTCCTTTGGTGAGAGTAAAATAATGACCCAGGGACTTACATCCAAGTCACCAAAAATTTAATCTAGCCGGTTCCAAGAGCAAGTTATATTTTAGAAAGCGAGCTACCGTTAACAGGAGTGGTTATTGGAATTATGCGGCTGTGAGGGCTACTCAGCTGATTGTTCCTTAACTGAAGAGGGTTGTAGCTTCTGGATTGGAGGTAGTTAGAGCTAGACGAATCGCTTTCGACACCAGTTTGAATAGATTATCTCTTATAGATCTCATTTAGGGTAATACCCAGGTCTTAGAGATTTTCCGGACCTGTTAGACAGAGAACTGGTCAGTAGTCAGCCCCGGAGGGTTGTGATGAAGTGGGCGGGGCTAGCTATTGCAGGATAACGGACACTTGTCTTTACCTTCAGAAAGACCGAAGAAAACGAGAAACAGGACCGGCAGAGGATGAGAGAACTTGGTACAATGCACTGAGGGAAAAAGACAAAATTAGTAAGAGGACAAACAGGGGGTAAGACAAAAATATCTATAGTTAAGCCCTAAAGTATTCAGCAGTCACTCACTGATGAAGAACAGGAGGAGAAATTAGCAGTGTGGTTGTTTTCTGCAGGTCAGTTGTCTCCAAGCACATCACATTCTGTGCATCCTCACCCGGTCAGCTGGCTGCCACCTTGGCAGCTCCTCATGCAGCTGCTCCTCAGTTAAAGAAAACTATAAAATCATCTATTATCATCTGAAGCATGTATGGTGACTCGAGCGTGCTCAGAATACTGCAGCAGAATGAAGGTTTTAAAGTTCGTGCTAACTTTATTTTCTCCTAACTTGTATGAAATGTCTGAGTCGGATCAACAGACGCACATTTACCTTTTTCCACTTGCAGAGATGAGCTCAGCATCCACGCCACCCACCACAGATTCCTTTCACACCTAAAAAAAAAAAAATCTACTCTCCTCTATACCTTATAAGTTGGCCGTTAGGTAAATTATAAAGCTTTATATTTTCAATGCACTTTAGTTTATCTCAGGAAGCCAAAAGTGACCTTTGACATTAATTAGAGAGTTAGGATTTTAGTGTGTGTATTGTTGTTGCGCAACACCCCCCCCCCCCCCCTCCTTTCTGTCTCTACTCTCTCACTCTCATACTTCCTCTTCTGAGAGGGGAGATGTGCTACCAGCTCTCCTTCTAACGGGTCCGTTGAGTTTCCTAAATCTGCTGGGATTTACCCTGTCCAGAACTGAAGTAAACTCTGTTTAAGCTGGTTTCGAGAAACGATTCGCCTGGTTATCTGACGGCCTACATCCAGGTGTCCCACCCTTCTTCCCCCTGTGAATTAGCCAGACTGAGCAGCCTACAGCCAACTAGTTTCACAGAGCACACCTGTTAACGGTCGCTCGTTCTCTATTTTGCAACTTGCATTTGTTATTGAACCAGGTAGGTTTTAGTGACTCGGTCGAGTCCCAAGGATGTTGTTTTACATTTGGGCTACCAGCAACCTAAAAACATTTTCCACCTCTTCCTCTCCAGAATCAAACATCACAGCTATTTTACAACCATCAAAGAACTTTAAGGTGACTCATTAACTGAATGTCCACAACATCTTTTAGATTTTCTTTATGCTAAATATTTTATTAGTAAGGCATTTTTGCAAGGGTCAGTACAGCTTAATTCAGTAGCAGAAATAATCAAATAAGTAAAATCAGTCATCTAGTCTATCTTTCCCTACTGCTGACACTGAGAACTAAAAAAGGAACCTTAGAGCGAGACGGACGGAGTTTGGCGTCTCGAACCCCAGACCTGGCACGACGACGAAGAAGGTGCGGCAGCAGGAGGAGGAAGTTGATCGACGAAGGCCAGGATCTCCGCAGGTCTGATGAGCCTCCTCTCCGCATGGATGCTGAGGTCACACAGGACTTGGTGCTGGCAGGAAAAAAGGCACCAGTTCTTCTTCCTTGTCTTTGTCTTCATCTTTGTCTTTGGGGTCTGAACCCAGCCGATGAGAGAAGTGCGATTCGAAGCCACAGATTGTGGGCCAGACGGGTTGGTCTCCATGTGCAGGACAGTCTCCGGCTCCGTGGCCCCGGCTCTTCTTCAGCTGCAGAGTTCTTTGTCCATCTCGATCTTGGCTCGAAGCTGCCCGGAGGATCCAACGAACGGTTCCTCTTTTGCACCCACCTTATATAGGGTTCATCTGTCTGCTTAGACAGATGATCTCATATCCGTCACTGTCTTAAGAGACATCATGTCATGATGTCTGTGCCAATGTCTCAGGGCTGCTCAACCTCCTGTTTCCATATAAGGTGCTGATCATCTCTGCTCTCCTGTTAGTTCCCCTTTTTCCCTTCCTGTCACCTTTCACCTACCATCTACCTCCAACATATCAGTGATGTTTAATTGCAGTTTTACAACCTTTTACACCATTTCAAGTTCAATGTCAAAATCACATTTATATCACATTTATTTTCTTTAGCTTCTCTGATTTAGCATTCATTTATAATTTTATAACCATAACTTATATCACATTTATTTTCTTCAGCTTCTCTGATCTATCATTCATTTATGATTTTATAACCATAACTTATTAGTTACTCTTATTATGATCTTAATGTGAGTTATTACAGATGTTTTTCTGAAAAGAAACCAAGAATAATACATGATTCTAATTATTTACTACTAAAGTTACAGTTACTTGTTTTTCTTGTAGTTTCCACAAATATAAGTGTAAGTATTATTACAAGTAAATCAATATTAATATAAGTATTTTACTTTGAATCTTATCAAATTACTCAAAATGTTTAGATTTAATTTTTTAAAACTTTCATGCTTTAAAATAGTCTCAGCTATTTTTATAAATTTGCAGGCTGGAAACTTCCTCTTTTTCCAGGAAACCTGCTTTTCCTGTTTAATGACTCTCTCTGACTGACTATGATTTCTTATGATTAGATAGAAAAAAGTAGAATTAAAGCAAAGTTTGCATGAGACAAAAACAACACACACAACTAGATTTATTTTATTGACACTTAAGTCTACTGTTGGGCCTAGATGTCACTTGAGTGATTCATTTTAAAGATAATTTTATTTATTATTACTGTTAAACTAACTTTATTGACACTTAAGTCTACTGTTGGGCCTTGATGTCACTTGAGTGATTCATTTTAAAGATAACTTTATTTATTATTACTGTTAAACTAAAATCTCCAGCATGGGGAAGTGGGATGAGCTCGGATTTTCTTGACACCCCCTCCACGAGGTCAGACCTTTCACATGCTGGGAGTCCATCACCCTCCTGCAGTTCGCCGTCCTCATCCACTAGAAAGAGAAGAGGTTCGTCTGGGATGTGAAGATGCAGATTCTTCATCAGTTGTCACAGAGGGCTCAGTGTAGTCATCAAAACTCCACTTCTCTTGACACCCCCTCTTTGGAGTTTTGATTTCCCCCATGAGGTGATGAATGTCGAAGAAAACTTGGATCGCTCTGATTCTTCTACAGGAACCTTCGCTGGATGAACTGTCGGTTCTTCAGGATGTGGAATGGTTCTTTAGGGAAGATGGGCTGAGACAGAAGGCCTCAAAAAAAAAAACTTTTCTGGCTGTTCAGCAGAGCAAAGCAAAAAGCATAAGCATCATGACGCTTTATCCGTAATCATGATCCTTTTCCATTTTAATCCATCAGGTTGTGACAGGAGTTCTTCTTTAGCATAATCCAATTTCTTCACGGCCCTCCCAGTCCAAAGCCTTGAAGTTGTTCTTTGAACGGCAACCTTCCCGTAATAGTGGCCAGTCTACTGTAGGATGGCATGGTGCTTGATTCTCTGGCCATCTTCTCGTAATGTTCTGGTTCGCTGTAGCTAAGAACTGGCTTGAGCACTGCTTCCTCATGGACCCCTTTCTTCATCAGTAGTACTGTGTTGAAGTTCAGTACTTACTTCACAAAATCTCGGGCGTTGAATCTCAGCTTGATCACCATAGTTGCAGGCCGATCTTGAGCTTTAATCCAAACTCTCTGCCCTGTTTTCAGTGACACTTCAAGCTGCAACTTCCCTTTTCCTTCTCTAAGCAAAAAGGAGAAGTGTCTTCGCCTCCCTGCTTTCTGTGACGTGAACGGAGTTCCTCTGCAGGGGAAGACCTGCTCTTCTAGCAGTTGTCACTGTGTCCATCAGCACCAAGAGGTACTTCTCACCTCTCTTTTCTGTTATCCCCATTGGCTCTGCTACATCCATGCAGACTGAACCCCATGGGACTGTGCTCTTGATGAACAAACCTTCCATCCGCTGCCCTCGGCGACCTGCGTTGTATTGACCACACACTTCACAGTCCCTCAGCACGCGTTGGACTTGTTTCACTGGGATCCAAAGATCTTGCTCCTCCAGCTCCTTACGGGTAGGTCGCACGCCTGCATGTCCAAGGGCCTCATGCACGCTCCGCACGACCTCGACCACGTACTCTTCTGGGACCTCCCGTCCTCTGGGAGTACTGTCCCACTTCTCGGTACCGACAAAGACGATCTTCCTTTGTTGGACATAACAGTCCACTTCATCATTCCCACGCCAATGAGCTCCCTCATGCGTGTGTGCTCTTTGATGCTCAACTTCTATCTCCAACTGCATTTTTAGCTCAGCAATCTTTTTCCACAAATCTTTGTGTGCCACGGGCTTGCCCTTTGCAGTCTCGAAACCATTTTCTTCCCAAATGGCCAAGTCCTCTCTAAGGGCCTGAGCACAGTAGTAACTGTCAGTTACTAACCTGGCACTCTTTTTTTTTTTTTTTTTTTCGATTCTCAATCTTTATTAAATCCTTCAACAATAAAACATACAGTGAAACCAATGTTAACAATATCACTACTGTGAAGTATACAACCTTAAGTAGTTATACAGAGAAGGATTTGAGTTTTTAACATTTTCCCCCCTGAACCCCTCCCGATCCTCCCGTACTCCCCCCACCCCAGCACGCAGAAGGAGCTAAAGGAAAAAAAAAAAAAAAAAAAAAAAAAAAAAAAAAAAAGTACAAACACACTATCTTTTATTCTGGACCAATAGTGTTTGAGCCTTTCCTCTATGGTTTTAAGAACGGTTCCCACATACTCTGATACGCCTCAATCTGACCGTTTATCTTGTAGATGAGTCGTTCATAAGAAGCAGTTTCTAAAAGAGCTGCATACCATTCTGTATAAGTAGGGATACTTTGACCTTTCCAGTGTCTTAATATAACTCGTTTAGCCGTTGTGAGGGCTATTTTTAACCACTGTATTTTTTTTGTTCCTATTTTGACTTTATAATCAAAGAAGTTAAGAAGTGCCAGTGTAGGTGTCAACAATAGGTTGGAGTTGAGGGTGCTGTTAATTTTCCCCATGACCTCCTGCCAATAGGAAATTAGTTTCGGACACATGAGGAACATATGAAGCATGTCTCCTGAGCTTTGTTTGCATCGCCAGCAAGTATCAGAGTAACTTATTTTAGCTCTGAATAATTTAACTGGTGTCCAATATAATCGATTCGTAATTTTGAACTGTATCAGTTTGGAGCGTGCATCTCTCATGGGCTTTAACATTTGTTTGACTATTGCAGCCCACTGTTCCTCTGTGAACTGTATGTTTAACTCTGATTCCCACACCTTCTTAAGTCCTGTATTAATATTGCAAGTGTTCTCAATCAGATAGTTATAAATATGACTTACCCGTCTTGGGGAGTCTTTTACTTTGTTAAATATGGTGTATATTGGTGATTCCATGGGTATGCTTCCCTCAGGATTCTTTAATTTTGTAAGGCAGTCTCTAATTTGTAGGAACTTCCAGAAATCCTTGTGGTTTAGATTGTATAGTTCTTGAAATTGTTGAAATGACAGTAAGGTACCATTTTTGAAGAAGCAGTTTATACGGTCAATCCCTTTTATAAGCCAGCTCCTCCAAAAGATCATTTTCCCCCCTATTTTTATTTTTGGGTTATTCCACACTGAGGCTGTTCCCTGAGCGAAAGGACAGCTGTTTGCTTTTTTATGTAACTGCTGCCAAACCTTTTTAGTGTGAGTGATAATTGGATTGGATTTAACTCCATCATTTGAATGTTGGGATAGATAATCAAAAACTTTAAATGGAGCATTTATTTCACCTTCCAAGCTCACCCAGATCGGACTATTGTGGTTGTGTAACATAATGGATGTTATTTGTGCGCTTGTAAAAGCTTCCTGATAAAGTTGCATATTGGGAAGTCGTAATCCTCCGTATTCTACTTTAGTTTGAAGTTTTAGGACAGACATTTTAGGTTTTTTCCCCTCCCAGATAAAGTTGTTTATCATTTTGTCCAGGGTCTTAAATATAGAGTGTGGAATTTTGAGAGGTAATAAACTGAATAGGTAATTTAATTTTGGTGTAATAATCATTTTAATGGCTTGGACTCTACCCCATAGTGATATTTGTAGCTTGTCCCATCCCTTTAAAAGTAAACTTATCTTATTTATCACAGGTTCAAAGTTGTCCAGAATAATGTCTTCCAGGCCCGGGTTCAGCAGTATTCCTAAGTATTTAAGGTTTTTTGGTACCCACTGAAATTTCCATTTTTGTATATGGCTTTTGTAACAAAGTTTTGACAAGGGCATTACTTCGCATTTAGACCAGTTAATCTTGTATCCAGACAAATCAGAAAAATTGTTAATTAAATCCAGTAAAGGAGGTAATGATTCCTCAGGATTCGACAGCAGAAGCAGCACATCATCTGCAAATATTAACATTTTGTTGTCTATTTCACCCATTGTTATACCTTTTATTATTTTGTTTTGTCTGATGGCTTGGGCTAAGGGTTCGAGTGCAATAATAAAGAGTAGGGGCGACAATGGATCTCCCTGTTTAGTCCCGCGTTCAATTAAGAATTGATCTGATCTTGATCCATTTGTCGTTACAGTTGCTTTTGAGTCTGTGTATATCATTTTTATTATTTCTAGAAAAGAGTGTTGAAACCCAAATTTTCCAAGTGTATAGTAAAGATAGTTCCAGCTGACCCTGTCAAACGCTTTTTCCGCGTCAAGTGACAGGGCCGCTACAGGAAAATTTAAATGTTCTAACCTGGCACTCTTGATTTTCCTTTTCACCAGCTCCAGCAATCCTTCCAGTACTGCCGTTACTTCTCCGGCTTGAGCACTACCGGGAGCTTTTCCTTTCTGACGGCATTTCTCTCTGCCATCCTGCTTCAGAATAAATCCCCAGTATGCCGACTGGTCGGACCCCTTTCTGGATCCATCGGTGTAGATTGTCCATTCCGGTTGTTCTGGCTTCTCAGATGTCTCTTACGGTCGTTTCTTACTGGTGGGTTGTGCTGGCCCAATTTCAAGCTCCAGGTCCAGCAGGATGTCTTTAACCATGTCTGCGTCTGTGTGATGATGTCAGCTGCTGGTGTTTGTTCCTCTGTTGCCGGATGTCTTCTCGATGGCTGCAGTGGAGGACGCGGTGTGCTTCCTCATCCATCGTCGGCTGATGATACTTTTCTCTCCAGCAAGACTGAGCCAACTTTCCTTTGTCTCGGGTTGATGTTTCAGTTCCTCATTCTTGGAACCAACTTCCCCACTTGCTTCAGGTCTGAGTCACAGTAGCTGTGCAGAAAGCTGATGCTGTTCTGTTGAGGTCTCCTCACTTTTCCAAACGATCTGGACGGCCGGCTTCCTCCGGTTTCTTCCCCAGATTTTCCTCCTCGAAGTGATCATCCATCACTCCGTCTCTCTGTCGGTTCGAGTTGTCTATCCCCCAAAGCCTCTCTTTAGCCTTCGAGCAGGGATGGGTCTAGACTATGTTGGCTACTAGCTTCACTGTCTGGATCCGGTCATTTATCCTCAGTAGAAGCTTTCCCTCACCTGTATGCTATACAGTTACTGCAAGGGTTGTGACTGACGGCCTTATCAGTCACCATTAACTCTATTCCTTAAGAGTTAACAAGCCAAGTGAGCTATTCAGATCCTCACATCTGTTTTTACTAACTTGGCCATAGGGCCCTCCTACTCCGTTGGACTGGGCCCCACGTTGGGCGCCACTTGTTGTTGCGCAACACCCCCCCCCCTCCTTTCTGTCTCTACTCTCTCACTCTCATACTTCCTCTTCTGAGAGGGGAGATGTGCTACCAGCTCTCCGTCTAACGGGTCCGTTGAGTTTCCTAAATCTGCTGGGATTTACCCTGTCCAGAACTGAAGTAAACTCTGTTTAAGCTGGTTTCGAGAAACGATTCGCCTGGTTATCTGACGGCCTACATCCAGGTGTCCCACCCTTCTTCCCCCTGTGAATTAGCCAGACTGAGCAGCCTACAGCCAACTAGTTTCACAGAGCACACCTGTTAACGGTCGCTCGTTCTCTATTTTGCAACTTGCATTTGTTATTGAACCAGGTAGGTTTTAGTGACTCGGTCGAGTCCCAAGGATGATGTTTTAAATATGGGCTACCAGCAACCTAAAAACATTTTCCACCTCTTCCTCTCCAGAATCAAACATCACAGCTATTTTACAACCATCAAAGAACTTTAAGGTGACTCATTAACTGAATGTCCACAACATCTTTTAGATTTTCTTTATGCTAAATATTTTATTAGTAAGGCATTTTTGCAAGGGTCAGTACAGCTTAATTCAGTAGCAGAAATAATCAAATAAGTAAAATCAGTCATCTAGTCTATCTTTCCCTACTGCTGACACTGAGAACTAAAAAAGGAACCTTAGAGCGAGACGGACGGAGTTTGGCGTCTCGAACCCCAGACCTGGCACGACGACGAAGAAGGTGCGGCAGCAGGAGGAGGAAGTTGATCGACGAAGGCCAGGATCTCCGCAGGTCTGATGAGCCTCCTCTCCCCATGGATGCTGAGGTCACACAGGACTTGGTGCTGGCAGGAAAAAAGGCACCAGTTCTTCTTCCCTGTCTTTGTCTTCATCTTTGTCTTTGGGGTCAGAACCCAGCCGATGAGAGAAGTGCGATTCGAAGCCACAGATTGTGGGCCAGACGGGTTGGTCTCCATGTGCAGGACAGTCTCCGGCTCCGTGGCCCCGGCTCTTCTTCAGCTGCAGAGTTCTTTGTCCATCTCGATCTTGGCTCGAAGCTGCCCGGAGGATCCAACGAACGGTTCCTCTTTTGCACCCACCTTATATAGGGTTCATCTGTCTGCTTAGACAGATGATCTCATATCCGTCACTGTCTTAAGAGACATCATGTCATGATGTCTGTGCCAATGTCTCAGGGCTGCTCAACCTCCTGTTTCCATATAAGGTGCTGATCATCTCGGCTCTCCTGTTAGTTCCCCTTTTTCCCTTCCTGTCACCTTTCACCTACCATCTACCTCCAACATATCAGTGATGTTTAATTGCAGTTTTACAACCTTTTACACCATTTCAAGTTCAATGTCAAAATCACATTTATATCACATTTATTTTCTTTAGCTTCTCTGATTTAGCATTCATTTATAATTTTATAACCATAACTTATATCACATTTATTTTCTTCAGCTTCTCTGATCTATCATTCATTTATGATTTTATAACCATAACTTATTAGTTACTCTTATTATGATCTTAATGTGAGTTATTACAGATGTTTTTCTGAAAAGAAACCAAGAATAATACATGATTCTAATTATTTACTACTAAAGTTACAGTTACTTGTTTTTCTTGTAGTTCCCACAAATATAAGTGTAAGTATTATTACAAGTAAATCAATATTAATATAAGTATTTTACTTTGAATCTTATCAAATTACTCAAAATGTTTAGATTTAATTTTTTAAAACTTTCATGCTTTAAAATAGTCTCAGCTATTTTTATAAATTTGCAGGCTGGAAACTTCCTCTTTTTCCAGGAAACCTGCTTTTCCTGTTTAATGACTCTCTCTGACTGACTATGATTTCTTATGATTAGATAGAAAAAAGTAGAATTAAAGCAAAGTTTGCATGAGACAAAAACAACACACACAACTAGATTTATTTTATTGACACTTAAGTCTACTGTTGGGCCTAGATGTCACTTGAGTGATTCATTTTAAAGATAATTTTATTTATTATTACTGTTAAACTAACTTTATTGACACTTAAGTCTACTGTTGGGCCTTGATGTCACTTGAGTGATTCATTTTAAAGATAACTTTATTTATTATTACTGTTAAACTAAAATCTCCAGCATGGGGAAGTGGGATGAGCTCGGATTTTCTTGACACCCCCTCCACGAGGTCAGACCTTTCACATGCTGGGAGTCCATCACCCTCCTGCAGTTCGCCGTCCTCATCCACTAGAAAGAGAAGAGGTTCGTCTGGGATGTGAAGATGCAGATTCTTCATCAGTTGTCACAGAGGGCTCAGTGTAGTCATCAAAACTCCACTTCTCTTGACACCCCCTCTTTGGAGTTTTGATTTCCCCCATGAGGTGATGAATGTCGAAGAAAACTTGGATCGCTCTGATTCTTCTACAGGAACCTTCGCTGGATGAACTGTCGGTTCTTCAGGATGTGGAATGGTTCTTTAGGGAAGATGGGCTGAGACAGAAGGCCTCAAAAAAAAAAACTTTTCTGGCTGTTCAGCAGAGCAAAGCAAAAAGCATAAGCATCATGACGCTTTATCCGTAATCATGATCCTTTTCCATTTTAATCCATCAGGTTGTGACAGGAGTTCTTCTTTAGCATAATCCAATTTCTTCACGGCCCTCCCAGTCCAAAGCCTTGAAGTTGTTCTTTGAACGGCAACCTTCCCGTAATAGTGGCCAGTCTACTGTAGGATGGCATGGTGCTTGATTCTCTGGCCATCTTCTCGTAATGTTCTGGTTCGCTGTAGCTAAGAACTGGCTTGAGCACTGCTTCCTCATGGACCCCTTTCTTCATCAGTAGTACTGTGTTGAAGTTCAGTACTTACTTCACAAAATCTCGGGCGTTGAATCTCAGCTTGATCACCATAGTTGCAGGCCGATCTTGAGCTTTAATCCAAACTCTCTGCCCTGTTTTCAGTGACACTTCAAGCTGCAACTTCCCTTTTCCTTCTCTAAGCAAAAAGGAGAAGTGTCTTCGCCTCCCTGCTTTCTGTGACGTGAACGGAGTTCCTCTGCAGGGGAAGACCTGCTCTTCTAGCAGTTGTCACTGTGTCCATCAGCACCAAGAGGTACTTCTCACCTCTCTTTTCTGTTATCCCCATTGGCTCTGCTACATCCATGCAGACTGAACCCCATGGGACTGTGCTCTTGATGAACAAACCTTCCATCCGCTGCCCTCGGCGACCTGCGTTGTATTGACCACACACTTCACAGTCCCTCAGCACGCGTTGGACTTGTTTCACTGGGATCCAAAGATCTTGCTCCTCCAGCTCCTTACGGGTAGGTCGCACGCCTGCATGTCCAAGGGCCTCATGCACGCTCCGCACGACCTCGACCACGTACTCTTCTGGGACCTCCCGTCCTCTGGGAGTACTGTCCCACTTCTCGGTACCGACAAAGACGATCTTCCTTTGTTGGACATAACAGTCCACTTCATCATTCCCACGCCAATGAGCTCCCTCATGCGTGTGTGCTCTTTGATGCTCAACTTCTATCTCCAACTGCATTTTTAGCTCAGCAATCTTTTTCCACAAATCTTTGTGTGCCACGGGCTTGCCCTTTGCAGTCTCGAAACCATTTTCTTCCCAAATGGCCAAGTCCTCTCTAAGGGCCTGAGCACAGTAGTAACTGTCAGTTACTAACCTGGCACTCTTTTTTTTTTTTTTTTTTTCGATTCTCAATCTTTATTAAATCCTTCAACAATAAAACATACAGTGAAACCAATGTTAACAATATCACTACTGTGAAGTATACAACCTTAAGTAGTTATACAGAGAAGGATTTGAGTTTTTAACATTTTCCCCCCTGAACCCCTCCCGATCCTCCCGTACTCCCCCCACCCCAGCACGCAGAAGGAGCTAAAGGAAAAAAAAAAAAAAAAAAAAAAAAAAAAAAAAAAAGTACAAACACACTATCTTTTATTCTGGACCAATAGTGTTTGAGCCTTTCCTCTATGGTTTTAAGAACGGTTCCCACATACTCTGATACGCCTCAATCTGACCGTTTATCTTGTAGATGAGTCGTTCATAAGAAGCAGTTTCTAAAAGAGCTGCATACCATTCTGTATAAGTAGGGATACTTTGACCTTTCCAGTGTCTTAATATAACTCGTTTAGCCGTTGTGAGGGCTATTTTTAACCACTGTATTTTTTTTGTTCCTATTTTGACTTTATAATCAAAGAAGTTAAGAAGTGCCAGTGTAGGTGTCAACAATAGGTTGGAGTTGAGGGTGCTGTTAATTTTCCCCATGACCTCCTGCCAATAGGAAATTAGTTTCGGACACATGAGGAACATATGAAGCATGTCTCCTGAGCTTTGTTTGCATCGCCAGCAAGTATCAGAGTAACTTATTTTAGCTCTGAATAATTTAACTGGTGTCCAATATAATCGATTCGTAATTTTGAACTGTATCAGTTTGGAGCGTGCATCTCTCATGGGCTTTAACATTTGTTTGACTATTGCAGCCCACTGTTCCTCTGTGAACTGTATGTTTAACTCTGATTCCCACACCTTCTTAAGTCCTGTATTAATATTGCAAGTGTTCTCAATCAGATAGTTATAAATATGACTTACCCGTCTTGGGGAGTCTTTTACTTTGTTAAATATGGTGTATATTGGTGATTCCATGGGTATGCTTCCCTCAGGATTCTTTAATTTTGTAAGGCAGTCTCTAATTTGTAGGAACTTCCAGAAATCCTTGTGGTTTAGATTGTATAGTTCTTGAAATTGTTGAAATGACAGTAAGGTACCATTTTTGAAGAAGCAGTTTATACGGTCAATCCCTTTTATAAGCCAGCTCCTCCAAAAGATCATTTTCCCCCCTATTTTTATTTTTGGGTTATTCCACACTGAGGCTGTTCCCTGAGCGAAAGGACAGCTGTTTGCTTTTTTATGTAACTGCTGCCAAACCTTTTTAGTGTGAGTGATAATTGGATTGGATTTAACTCCATCATTTGAATGTTGGGATAGATAATCAAAAACTTTAAATGGAGCATTTATTTCACCTTCCAAGCTCACCCAGATCGGACTATTGTGGTTGTGTAACATAATGGATGTTATTTGTGCGCTTGTAAAAGCTTCCTGATAAAGTTGCATATTGGGAAGTCGTAATCCTCCGTATTCTACTTTAGTTTGAAGTTTTAGGACAGACATTTTAGGTTTTTTCCCCTCCCAGATAAAGTTGTTTATCATTTTGTCCAGGGTCTTAAATATAGAGTGTGGAATTTTGAGAGGTAATAAACTGAATAGGTAATTTAATTTTGGTGTAATAATCATTTTAATGGCTTGGACTCTACCCCATAGTGATATTTGTAGCTTGTCCCATCCCTTTAAAAGTAAACTTATCTTATTTATCACAGGTTCAAAGTTGTCCAGAATAATGTCTTCCAGGCCCGGGTTCAGCAGTATTCCTAAGTATTTAAGGTTTTTTGGTACCCACTGAAATTTCCATTTTTGTATATGGCTTTTGTAACAAAGTTTTGACAAGGGCATTACTTCGCATTTAGACCAGTTAATCTTGTATCCAGACAAATCAGAAAAATTGTTAATTAAATCCAGTAAAGGAGGTAATGATTCCTCAGGATTCGACAGCAGAAGCAGCACATCATCTGCAAATATTAACATTTTGTTGTCTATTTCACCCATTGTTATACCTTTTATTATTTTGTTTTGTCTGATGGCTTGGGCTAAGGGTTCGAGTGCAATAATAAAGAGTAGGGGCGACAATGGATCTCCCTGTTTAGTCCCGCGTTCAATTAAGAATTGATCTGATCTTGATCCATTTGTCGTTACAGTTGCTTTTGAGTCTGTGTATATCATTTTTATTATTTCTAGAAAAGAGTGTTGAAACCCAAATTTTCCAAGTGTATAGTAAAGATAGTTCCAGCTGACCCTGTCAAACGCTTTTTCCGCGTCAAGTGACAGGGCCGCTACAGGAAAATTTAAATGTTCTAACCTGGCACTCTTGATTTTCCTTTTCACCAGCTCCAGCAATCCTTCCAGTACTGCCGTTACTTCTCCGGCTTGAGCACTACCGGGAGCTTTTCCTTTCTGACGGCATTTCTCTCTGCCATCCTGCTTCAGAATAAATCCCCAGTATGCCGACTGGTCGGACCCCTTTCTGGATCCATCGGTGTAGATTGTCCATTCCGGTTGTTCTGGCTTCTCAGATGTCTCTTACGGTCGTTTCTTACTGGTGGGTTGTGCTGGCCCAATTTCAAGCTCCAGGTCCAGCAGGATGTCTTTAACCATGTCTGCGTCTGTGTGATGATGTCAGCTGCTGGTGTTTGTTCCTCTGTTGCCGGATGTCTTCTCGATGGCTGCAGTGGAGGACGCGGTGTGCTTCCTCATCCATCGTCGGCTGATGATACTTTTCTCTCCAGCAAGACTGAGCCAACTTTCCTTTGTCTCGGGTTGATGTTTCAGTTCCTCATTCTTGGAACCAACTTCCCCACTTGCTTCAGGTCTGAGTCACAGTAGCTGTGCAGAAAGCTGATGCTGTTCTGTTGAGGTCTCCTCACTTTTCCAAACGATCTGGACGGCCGGCTTCCTCCGGTTTCTTCCCCAGATTTTCCTCCTCGAAGTGATCATCCATCACTCCGTCTCTCTGTCGGTTCGAGTTGTCTATCCCCCAAAGCCTCTCTTTAGCCTTCGAGCAGGGATGGGTCTAGACTATGTTGGCTACTAGCTTCACTGTCTGGATCCGGTCATTTATCCTCAGTAGAAGCTTTCCCTCACCTGTATGCTATACAGTTACTGCAAGGGTTGTGACTGACGGCCTTATCAGTCACCATTAACTCTATTCCTTAAGAGTTAACAAGCCAAGTGAGCTATTCAGATCCTCACATCTGTTTTTACTAACTTGGCCATAGGGCCCTCCTACTCCGTTGGACTGGGCCCCACGTTGGGCGCCACTTGTTGTTGCGCAACACCCCCCCCCCTCCTTTCTGTCTCTACTCTCTCACTCTCATACTTCCTCTTCTGAGAGGGGAGATGTGCTACCAGCTCTCCGTCTAACGGGTCCGTTGAGTTTCCTAAATCTGCTGGGATTTACCCTGTCCAGAACTGAAGTAAACTCTGTTTAAGCTGGTTTCGAGAAACGATTCGCCTGGTTATCTGACGGCCTACATCCAGGTGTCCCACCCTTCTTCCCCCTGTGAATTAGCCAGACTGAGCAGCCTACAGCCAACTAGTTTCACAGAGCACACCTGTTAACGGTCGCTCGTTCTCTATTTTGCAACTTGCATTTGTTATTGAACCAGGTAGGTTTTAGTGACTCGGTCGAGTCCCAAGGATGATGTTTTAAATATGGGCTACCAGCAACCTAAAAACATTTTCCACCTCTTCCTCTCCAGAATCAAACATCACAGCTATTTTACAACCATCAAAGAACTTTAAGGTGACTCATTAACTGAATGTCCACAACATCTTTTAGATTTTCTTTATGCTAAATATTTTATTAGTAAGGCATTTTTGCAAGGGTCAGTACAGCTTAATTCAGTAGCAGAAATAATCAAATAAGTAAAATCAGTCATCTAGTCTATCTTTCCCTACTGCTGACACTGAGAACTAAAAAAGGAACCTTAGAGCGAGACGGACGGAGTTTGGCGTCTCGAACCCCAGACCTGGCACGACGACGAAGAAGGTGCGGCAGCAGGAGGAGGAAGTTGATCGACGAAGGCCAGGATCTCCGCAGGTCTGATGAGCCTCCTCTCCCCATGGATGCTGAGGTCACACAGGACTTGGTGCTGGCAGGAAAAAAGGCACCAGTTCTTCTTCCCTGTCTTTGTCTTCATCTTTGTCTTTGGGGTCAGAACCCAGCCGATGAGAGAAGTGCGATTCGAAGCCACAGATTGTGGGCCAGACGGGTTGGTCTCCATGTGCAGGACAGTCTCCGGCTCCGTGGCCCCGGCTCTTCTTCAGCTGCAGAGTTCTTTGTCCATCTCGATCTTGGCTCGAAGCTGCCCGGAGGATCCAACGAACGGTTCCTCTTTTGCACCCACCTTATATAGGGTTCATCTGTCTGCTTAGACAGATGATCTCATATCCGTCACTGTCTTAAGAGACATCATGTCATGATGTCTGTGCCAATGTCTCAGGGCTGCTCAACCTCCTGTTTCCATATAAGGTGCTGATCATCTCGGCTCTCCTGTTAGTTCCCCTTTTTCCCTTCCTGTCACCTTTCACCTACCATCTACCTCCAACATATCAGTGATGTTTAATTGCAGTTTTACAACCTTTTACACCATTTCAAGTTCAATGTCAAAATCACATTTATATCACATTTATTTTCTTTAGCTTCTCTGATTTAGCATTCATTTATAATTTTATAACCATAACTTATATCACATTTATTTTCTTCAGCTTCTCTGATCTATCATTCATTTATGATTTTATAACCATAACTTATTAGTTACTCTTATTATGATCTTAATGTGAGTTATTACAGATGTTTTTCTGAAAAGAAACCAAGAATAATACATGATTCTAATTATTTACTACTAAAGTTACAGTTACTTGTTTTTCTTGTAGTTCCCACAAATATAAGTGTAAGTATTATTACAAGTAAATCAATATTAATATAAGTATTTTACTTTGAATCTTATCAAATTACTCAAAATGTTTAGATTTAATTTTTTAAAACTTTCATGCTTTAAAATAGTCTCAGCTATTTTTATAAATCTGCAGGCTGGAAACTTCCTCTTTTTCCAGGAAACCTGCTTTTCCTGTTTAATGACTCTCTCTGACTGACTATGATTTCTTATGATTAGATAGAAAAAAGTAGAATTAAAGCAAAGTTTGCATGAGACAAAAACAACACACACAACTAGATTTATTTTATTGACACTTAAGTCTACTGTTGGGCCTAGATGTCACTTGAGTGATTCATTTTAAAGATAATTTTATTTATTATTACTGTTAAACTAACTTTATTGACACTTAAGTCTACTGTTGGGCCTTGATGTCACTTGAGTGATTCATTTTAAAGATAACTTTATTTATTATTACTGTTAAACTAAAATCTCCAGCATGGGGAAGTGGGATGAGCTCGGATTTTCTTGACAGTATTAATGCGTATATTTCCAAACCTGCTCCACCTGGAACGTTGTTGGTCTAGTCGATGCCCTGACATGTTTTCTAAGCAGAGTGAGGAGCTTTAAATACGCCTCACATTTACCCCTCCACCTACTCACATATTCTGTAAGTAGGAAGAGAGGACAACAAATTCAACTCCAGCTGTTTGGGACTCATGTTTTCTTCTAGACTCTCTCTGAAGAAGCTGAGAATCAAAGCCAATCACACAGTCAATGCACCAGTCCACCTTTTCTAGCAGGTATCCATCCACAAGTCCTCCACCGAGACTTCATGAGACTCGGTGTGAATCTTGAGCAGCCTGGTAGATGTCAATATTTAAGAATAAGCTGCTGGGTTTCTAAAGAGTAGGCTACATTTTCTAGGTCTTGTATTAACTGAACAGGCTTCATTGACAAAATTATGAGTTTTTTTGTCCCTTTACTACCACCTTTTGGAGAAGAATGAAAAAAAAGGAATCTGTTTTGGCCAATTTAACATGAAGTTGATATTCCACGGATCTGCATTTACACCAACTTCCTGGTACACTTTGTTGCATTTTCATGAAATGTTTACTTGAATCAGAAAAAGGCAGAATGAAAGAAACATTCAGCTTCTTCTATAATCAGATTCCTCACATTTTTTAAATTATTAAGAATTTCAAGGGAACTTTGTAAATCGAGCTTTTACAGTGAAAGACCTGTCTAAACCTTTTCAACTTTCAGAATGAATTTGAATTAGGAGAAATTTCTGTGTGAAGGCAAATCTCTGCAGGCAAAAACAACCGTTCCACACTTTAATTTAATTTCAAGGCTTAACATCTGCTGATGAGTTGAAAAGTTTGAAGGAAAAGTAGAGAAAATCACTTATTCTGAATTTGTATTTCAACATTCTGACAGTGGAAAATTCCCTGTGAACATAAATATATATATATTTATGCTATGAATCATTTGAAGACCTTTCTTACGTACGTGATATATACGCCATATAGTTGGAGGAAAGCTAGAATATTGAGAAAAAGTTAAACATTGGAATATAGTGGTGTCACACTCCAGTCAGTTAAAAATGTCGAAACACATTTCCTGAGCCTCTAAATGGTCGAGTATCTGTCTCTCTGGGTCAGTAGGACATAATCATTGGGACGTCTGCTGACTGGACAAATAACAGAAGACAGTTATTGACACTCTCTACGAGAATAAGCCACAAAAGGTTTAGTGCATCATAAATCTGATTTAATAACGATATAATTAACTAACTGCTAACTAACAAAATACATCTCAATGATTTTTGTTGTTTAGTTTATAGTTCAATGCCTCCCTCTAGTGTTTACAGTAATAACTGCATCTGGGCTACAGCAGACAGTTTTAGAGGTCTTAATATGGACCAGTAAGTTTTAACAGAATATATTACCATATCTAAACTTTTTTAGCATTGTTTTTAATGTGCCAAACAGTGGAACAGAAGGCTGAAGATGTTAGCTAATTTACTTTTGATTTATGGGCATATTATGCATATCATTTTGTGTTTTTAGGCAACCATCTGCTTGTTTGATGTGAATTATTTTTTCTTGATAAAATCACTGATGGATTTGGTTGCCAACCTTGAGATTTTCTCTGCATGTCTTACTTCACCCTCTTTCTAGCTCTACTAATTTGGTGCCTTTTTGATAAAATGGGCCTTCAAGAATAACTTAACTGGCTCATATTTACAGCTGGAACAATAAATAGAAAACTCACAACAGCTCAACCTGGGACAAACAAGACTGGACTGAAAATGCTGATTTTTCTGCCACTACAAATAGCAAGAAGGATGTAGGTGGAGTTTTAAAAGAAATCCAAAACTACTTGTAAAAAAGTACTGCAGCATCAATTAAGGGCACCTTGAGGTGAACAAGTGACCATAACAACCTTTTGGCAGCGTCCAAAGAGTGGCACATAATTCAGGGATGGTGCAAACTCAACTCAGCAGCAAAGTGGTTGACGCTTTCAGGGACTTCAGCACAGCAAGTCATAAAAATCTGCTAAACAAACACGCCTTTTCAAAGTACTACTGAACCCATGTTCTTGTTCATGTTGCTGAGGAACAAAACCAAGAAAATAGGAAGAAATCAGCCAAAACATTTTAGGAAACTGTGTGGCTTTAGTGGGGCCAAACAGTGAAACCCCGTTTGATTCTGACCTATAAATAGTTACTGATCCCTTTTCTACACGGCTATTTTGTTCATTTCATTAAAAATGTTGTAAATTTAGTTTATTTAGCAAAAGAAGAAAAGATATAAATACTATATTAAAAGTGCTTTTAGCTTAATTCTGGCTCAAATGGCAAAAGACTTGAGGTTTGTGATGGTAGGACAGATTACATGTGCTTCTTTCTTCACCAAAAACACTGGGAACTTTGACGAGCATGACTAATTCTTAGAAATACCAAGAGATTTTTGCAATATATTTGAGGAATATGTTGAAACATGACCAACATCAGCCGATATCGATACTACAGATATCGTGCAACCTTAATATAGGCACAACGAAACAATTTCCAGTGAAATAAATACCCACAACACAAATGAAGCTTTAACTTTTTATAAGATTTATATAAAAGAAAAAACATAACACAATAACCAGGTCATGTCATACATTGTGTTTTTCCTTTGATTCTCTGAGGAGTATTTACAAAACAGGCTTATTTACACGCAGCATGAACTCAGAAGTGGACAGGAAAAACTACGCAACAGTAACTTGAGCAACCAGTTAGCATATTGGTAATATATTTATTATGTACAAGTGTAACTGGCCAGTCTAGAGCATTACAGGAGGAAAGATATTCTGAAAAAGACTGAAATAACTTCAAGTATCTGATGTGAGGTTTTAGTGGAGGGTTTAGTCTGACAGACGCAGATTTGGAGCAAAACCAAAAATCTGGTGGAGCAAAATGACAGGAGGAGCTCTAGGGAGGACTGCAGACAACACAATATGTTTTCATTTCTCCAATAAATGCCCTTACACTAACATTAACACAACCAAAGGAAAACCTCTTTACACATATAATGATAGCTTGTTGGCCTATAGCACCTTCTTGAGGCTTTAAAAAACAATTCTGCAACAAGCAGAAAAATAAAGCAAATAAAGTTGCTCAGGGCAGCAACACAACTCAGACAGACTGAAAAGCAGACAAAAGACAACAGGCTTTCACAGCAGTTTATAACTTTTTGGACTTTATGAAGCTGTGAACTCTAAGTACCAAACTCTTAGCTCCATGCTGATGAAATGTTATGTTTTCTTTGGAGTGGGGGGTTTACTTTAGAAATGTAGTACCTTGTGTGTCATTAAAGGTCCAAATATCACTTAAACCATAGTAAGAATAGCACAGTCAATTGTCTGAAAAGAAGAACTAGCTTATCTTAGGAGAAATCTTAGTTGAAAACGATGAGCACAGGCCATGTCCTACAAACGTCTCCCATTGTTCTGAAGACTAATGCTACTTCACAAAGTCTGTTCAACACTGTAGGGATCAGCTGCCCTTCTTTTTAACACATCTCTATAGTGTATGTATTCTGGATAGAGGATATTACATCCTTCTACACGAACTCAGCCAGGAAGTGGCAGACGCTGCGATCCACTTCCACTGTTCTTCATCCAACCAGCGCTGCGCTTTCAGAGTAGGAACATCATACTCACTCTAGTGTTAATTTAAGACCTTAAAACTGAGCAGAAGATTTTTTTTTCTCTTTTGTAAAACAAAAAGGTCCACTCTCAGAGAGTTAATGAAATAAGGACTCTCCAAATGTATCCGTTTTAAGGAAAGCAGGCCAGCATGTGATAAGATTGGCTGCTCTGAATTTAAAATAATTTTTAAAAAAAGCACCCCGGGTCTCCTGCTCTCTCAGCAGACGGTGAGCGGCTGTGGTTGGCTTTCACGCCGCTGGTTTTTCTTCAGCAGCTGAATCCGGTTGTGACAGTAGAACTTGACCGCTCGCCAGTCACGGTGGTTGTTGACCAACAGGGGGCACTGCTGCAGGCAGCGTTCGCAGTCGGCCTTCGCGGGGACACGGAGCTCATTGATGTTTTTGGTTAGATGCTCTTCAACTGCTGCACGCTCCGCCTCTGACCAGGGACGCTTCAGGACCCCTCGCTTCCCTGCAATGTAGGAGAGAGAGGAAATACTGTAGATTAAAAGCAATGTCTTTCTTCTTGAGTTCATGTGTCCATTTATTCAATAACTTAGCAGCAAAGAGGGTTTTTGAATTGAAAATGCTTATTTTGTCTGCATCTTTGGATTTCATAAAAACGTTGCTGAGTGTAACAGTAGTAACGGGGCCAACCTGAGCCTCTCCTGCGGTTTGCAGGTGGAAGAGGTGGAGGAGGGAGCAGCGGCGAAAAGGCTGATTGGACGTTCTTGATCTTCTTGGGCCGCCCCACCCTGCCGTTGTTTTTGCCTTTCCTGACGTAAAGCAGGGTGGGTGGAGGGCTCAGAGCAGAGGTCGGGGGGGTCACCAGGGGCTTCTCTTTCACATGTTCCCCATCCGAGTCTCCCTCTGAGAAAGAGTCCGCAGAGTTTCCTGACAAAACTGGAAATCAAATTTGGAATCAGAACCAGACGCCTTACAGACTTAAAATCATTAAAATGTAATTTCACCCAAAAGTCTTCTCCTAGGAAGGAACAATAAAACACTAATGCTGGAACTGACTCATTATGTTTCTGTTAATTTGTCTCACCATCCAGCTCCAGGCAGATGTGGTTCAGGCTCATCCCTCTGAACAGAACGCCGTCTCTCTCCCCACACAGCACCACTCGGCCCACTCTGCCCATCAAACCCGGGTCTTGGCCGATTCCGGTGCAGATCTGCGTCACGTGGTACTCCCTCTCTAGGAAGTGCTCCAGCCGCTCCACAGCGCCGCCTCCTGGCTGCCCCGGCTCCTCTCCCTCCCCCAGCAGCAGCAGCTGGGTCAGGATGGCCACCTGCCGGCGGACCCTGGCCTGGGTCAAGGCCCTGGGGTTGCGGGTGCCGCTGGAGCGGGCCAGGCTACGGAGGAGGTCGGTGCCGCGCAGAGGGGTGGCAGGAGAGTGGTAGGGGCGGGCAAAGATGTACGGGTTGACGGGGTCTATGCCGACATCATGACGGGTCTGCAGGAGCAGCTCCAGACAGGGCTCGCAGTGGGGGGGAAGGATGAGCGGCTGGATGCGCCCGCGCTTCCCCTGGACCCCGACTCTAGGCAGATGAGGAAGAACGAGTCGCTCAAACGGGGAGAGGGAAGCCTCCAGCGGCGTGAGAGCCGGGGGGGCACCAGGAGGGACGGGGACAGGGCACTGAGGGGTGACGCGAACGCGATACTCGGCGATGGTCAACTTGGAGACCTCGCACTCGCGTCTTCGGTTGTACAGGATAAGGAGCGCCAGGCTGGAGTGGCAGAGCAGGCGCCAGGCCTCGGAGGACTGCAGCTGCCGGGACAGAGACAGGAACGCAGAGTGCTGGAGCCGACGGAGGTACAGGACCAGAGAGGACAGAGAGGACAGGAGGGGCAGCATGTGGTGACGGCCTGAACCACTGCAAGACACAGAGGACATTTTTCATCCCCAAAGTTTCAGTAACAACAGTGGCAGACAGGAGTTTATGTTCGTACAGTTAGAACGGACATGAATGTCATTAATTTGGGACTTTTAATGTCTCATTTAAATTATTTCTTTTCCCAGGTCCTGAGCCTGAGTTAACTGTAGATTTTTTTTTATTGTTTGATAGCGACAGATACAAAAAACATCAAAACAACCAATGGCCTGCATCACAGTGTATATAGCCATAGCTAATTTGCAACACTTACTTACAAATGCACATTTTCGCCTCTTTGAAGAACATTGACGTCACACAGCTGTGCAATGTTCAGGAAAGTAAAAATGGATGCTGCCGTCTTCGGTTTTATTTTGAAGTTATTCAGCAATGGAAAGCAACAGTGTTGTCACAAGATTATAAGATGAAGAAAGATCATTTTAAAAAAAGCACAACTAACAGAAATGGTCTTTTGTGGAGCATTTCTGCAACTTCTGCATTTCGGTATCATAATTTTAAGGCATTGTTTGGTAAATTCAAACACGGACTTACCGTGTTTGGATTCTTATCCTGCAGATCTATGACCCGTGTCTCACATCAATGACACAAAAGTCAGATAAAATACAACATGACCGTTCTGACTGAAGACAATTTCAAAATGCACATCAGATTCAACACCACATATGGAAGTGGCATAAATCTGATTTTTTTTTCAGGGTGAAAAAAAATCTGAACTTTTTGAAAACGTAACGAGGACTAAAGAAGAAATGGGACGAAGAGTTGCCTGCAGTGTGAACCGAGCCTAACTTCACTGAGGACAATAACACTGATATTCAAGTTTCTTCCATTTCATGACGAAATTTTGGATGATCTTGAACATCTCAACCAAAATTTAATCAGTGATGATTGTTTGGGTCAGATGAGCAACGTTGGATGTTCAACAAGACAAAAGACTAGAAATTAGTTTTTGAATGAATAAAGTGGCTGAGATTAAGTTCCTGCAATGGCCTGAGCCTAAACCCTTGTGTAATTTAAAGGATCAGGCTTTAAAGTAGGGTTTGTTCCAGAAAACCATCTGGTTTAAATGATCTCTAATAAAAGAATAGTAGTCCAGTCAGAAATGTCCCTGAAGCTTGTTGTCATTTATTAATACATTAGTGAGGATGAACACATTTATTTGTAAATATAATTGTAAAGCCATGTGGATTAGAGAAAATAGATGCTAACAGATGAAAAAGCTGCATGGTAACAAACGTTATTCAACTTGCGTAAAGAAGAAATAAATTACCTCAGCAACTCCTTTTCTTTTTCCTCCGTCCCACTGTCATCCTCAATTTCCATGATTCCATTCACATCATTTTCTTCCTCCTCTTCATCCTCCTCTTTTTTTGGTGCTGCTATTTTTTCAGCTGTTTTGCTGTTGAAGGACTGAGGGGACACCACCTCCAACTCCTCCTCCTCTTTTGACTCCTCTTTCTTTATGTCCACTACATCCATATTTACATCTTCCATGTCCTCCTCTTCCTCCATCCTTTTTTCTTTCTTTAATCTCCTCACCCCTCCTTTCCTGGACTGTGTCACCGCCACAGGTGGGGGGCTCCTCTTTAGGACGGACACTGCCACTGCGTTCTGCCCGTGCAGGGGAGTCAGGACAGGACTGGTGGAGCTTCTCCCAGAGGAGTCGTGGGATTGGTCCGCTGAGGTGAGAGAGGGTGGGGTCATGGACAGGTCCTGGACACTGCTCTGTCCTCTGACCTGGGAGAACTTGGAGTGGTTCTCTGTGTGAGAGTGCAGTGAAGCAGAGTTTGTGCCATGCGCATGCAGACGCGGCATCTGTGTGTAGCGCTCGACGAGAGCGGAGCACACGTCAGGCTGGTGGGCGTGGTGTTTGTCCAGGTGGCGGCCCAGTGAGCGGAAGTGGCGTCCGCAGTGTTCACAGGTTTGGCGTGTGGAGTCGGTGGACACTCCTTCTCTTGGGACATTTGCGGTGAGATTTCCCCCGTTCCCAGAATCCAAACAGGTTGGAGTTTTGAATTCAGGTTTGGTCAAACTTGAGGAGGGGAAGGAAGATGAGCAGGCAGGAGACGGGGACGAAGGTAAGGTACGGTTATGATGTGGGACGCTGGAGGGGGAGACAGGCGAAGGGCGTCGGGGTGAGGTCCGATGGGGGATCTTTTTTTTGGAAGGAGTGCCACGACGCTTCTTCCGCCGGCGAAGTGTACGACCACGGGGGCTGGAGTTGTCTTCATCTGCAGCGTCAGAGTCGCTGGCGTCAGAGTGAGAGACGGGGGAAGAAGATGGGGAGAGGGACCAGGACGGGGTGACAAACTCCTGCTGCTGCTGCTGCCGATGCTGCTGGGCAGTCAGAGAGAGGGGCTCGTCTTCCTGGACCAAAAGGATGCAAATGTCAAGGTAATGTTACAATAGCAATGATAAAAACGGAACTGGGGTTTGGATGAGGTTTGTTTTCTGCTATGTTTCAGTCTGTCACCGCCTTCACAGTTCCTCCCAAACTAGTCACACTTAGGACTTTTTCAAACTTTAGTTTTTTTATGTTATAGATTATGTTTATGCTGCCAGGAGTCAGGACAGCACCAGAGACCAGAGGGATTATTAACTAATCAATCGATTTCTGAAGGCAACTAGTTGAACTGGTTTTGTATTTAAAGGTAACCGAGTAACATGAAGTCCTTACAAGTTCATAAGAGAAACGTCCATCTGTTATGCATTGCCAAAATTATTTATTTTAGATTTTAAAAAATATGCTTATGTACTAAAGCATACATTTCAGAAAATTAAAAACAGACAAAACAAAATATGGTGAAAAATAAATAAAATAAAAACATACATATCATTTATATTTGTTTACCTTTGTGAAATAAGTTGTTTTATGTAAATCTTCAACATCACTTGAATTGCGTTAAGTTACTTTATTCGTACATCAATGCGTTATGGCTTGTGGCCTTTATCAGAGTCAAAAAACGTGAAAGGAATTACATCTCACATAAAAAAGTTAATGAAATTGGCTCTTTATTATTAAAAGCCTTTGCAAAATTATCCCAACATACTCATTACATATTAAGAAATGTATTAAAGTTATTTTTGTCTTTAGACACGTAGTTTAAGAAGGAACAGTTCACACACAAGATTTAGCCTCAGACTGCATATTTTTTCTGAAATGTTTTAGAGGAGCATTCCCTTAAGAAGAGTTTAAGGATGCAAATCTGGTTCTCTTATGTCTGGCTCTGATTCTTATAGGGCTTGGAACTGGACTGGGATGAAGACATTAATTTCAGCCACAGAAAAACCTTAACGGCATTAAGAAAATAAATAAAATGGTTTATATCCCGCAAACTATATATGATGTGCAAAATCCAGTCAGACAGATATTATAAATGTCTGAATGTGTAAACAGGAGACATTGTTTTACCTTTTTCATATTGTTGCTATTTTCAGAGTCTGAGTTACACTCCGGTTGCGCTGGAGACACAGTTGCACGGAAACCCTGAGGAACGCATAAAACTCAGATTAAACCAGCAGCAGGCACGCTCATTAATATTTAGCATTACAATCAGCCTCAGCTGTCACTCAGAGAGCAGGAAAACACATTAGTGAAGTAGACTAAGAAAGAAAGAGATATTGTTTGAAACAAGCTTTAAATATGAGACGGTTGAAAAGCAAAGCCAGATTAAACTGAAAGGCCTGCATGCAGTAAAAGAATGTGTTCGAGCTCATCAACCATCCTGAAGCTTTATTTTCGCTGTTTCACAACTTCTTAAACAGTTTCTGGTGTCATTGGTTTAAAATATTCATCAAATTTAATGGGGTCCATCACAGCAACAAATGTCATGTTATAACCATGGTTACTGTTGCTACAGCACTATAGGTAGAAGGAGAGATGGAGCTCTGTCATCACCATGGCAACCATATGCCTTGTTTAGCTTGTGCATGCAGAAGGAGGGTGATTGTGAGTGTGTGTGAGTGTTATCAGCAGTGTGAGGACAAACATATGTTTGTCTGACGTCAGATATTTCATGCATCTGTTTTTACAGAAATGAAGACGACTTATTGAAACAGCAAAGGGGAGGAGTGGGATAACTCCACACAAGGACTAATCAAAAATATATTTCTCTCACTAGATTCTCTCCCCACTCGGTCAGGCTGTAGTCAACGGTGATTTCCTCTCCCTTGGTGATGTCTCGAATGGCGATAACGACCAGGCGCACCTGGCTGCCACAGTGGACCTCCCTGATGCGGCAGTTGGGGGATGAAGGGAAGGACATGGCTGTCGGAGCCGGCGCCGAGGCAGTGGGAGCAGCTGGAGCTGTGGAAGCTGGGGTCAGAGTCGGGCCCTGAGCTGAAGCTGTGGTGGCTGGGGCCGGAGCGGGCACAGGGGTCAGCGTCGGGGCTGAGGAAGCAGTGGGAGGCGGAGCCGGGGTGGACGCTGAGCTGACCTTGGATCCACGGGAGACCTTATCTCGAGTCTGCTCTGGTGGACCGCTGGAAAGACAAAGGATTAAATGATGAAAGGGGAGAAAAAAGCAACATGCACAGTAATGTCCTGCCAAATCACTGGTGTTGTCATTTAATCAAAAAAAGATTCAATATTTAAAATAAATAAATGCAGTTGAAGAAGTATGTTACATACTGGGATATCTGGTTTACTAAAACATATCGTAGTTTGTGACTCACATTCTACTCCGTTTCTGATTTCTGATCAGAGCAACATTTCCCCAGATATCATGCAATGCCTTGCAAGAGCATTCTAAAAGATATGTTTACACTTTGTAAAGTTAATCCTGTTCAATAAATTAGATTATGCATTCAGATTAAAAGTACCTTTTGAAAATAACATTTGAATAGTATTAAACATACTTTTTATTAAGCCCACATCTACACACTAAATATGTTTTTTTAAATGTGTCTAATGTAATATTTTAATTTTAAATGTCATGTTTTCTGGACATTTAAAAATATAGCTTTTAGAAATACAGATTTTCCAAGCAAACACACACTTCAGCTTCAACTCAGCTTGATTATGTGAATGAAATCAAGACCTGAATGGTTGGTGGCAACCAAAGAAAGTGACTCAAATGTGCAGAGCTTAAATTAAGCAGTCCTCAAGTAATCGGGTAAAAATCAGCAATAGTTGATCATTTTCTAAAAACTTGAGTTTTATAAGATGCCAGTTAAAACAACCAACAGGAGCAGATCAATGTGAACTCACCAAGTGTGATGAGGAGGGTGCGTGATGTAGGAAGGTGCGTCCAGTGATGGACGTTTACTCTCTCCTCCCTCCTTTCGATCACCTGAGAGTACAGCAGTATGTGGACGAGGATTACACACCAGGGACACACACAGATACACACACATGAACACAAGGGTCACAACCTCATCTCTTGCAGTGCACACAGGCACAGATGCACATATGTAGTCAGATACACACATTCAAACATGACCAGAAGTAGGTCACTCACATACTCACAGTCCGCCCCCACAATAATTGTACACACACAGACAGATGCACATGCAGACAGTGCTCAAACATACACACAATTTCAGCTAATGGCTAGAAGAACATGACATGCAGAATGTACCCGAAAGACACACATACACACATGCATACATACCTGGGCTGATGCTTTGCTCAGGCACGCTCTCTTCCTCAGTGTGTGTTACAAAGACCTTCACAGGTGTCCCTTTTCTTTTCCTTCCACAGCCACGCCTGCAGAACACACATGAAAGAAAACTCCCAATTATCATTTAATCAGTGTGTCTAGCTGCCAAGCTTCACGTTGGTCAGAGAGGGCCACCAGTTTTTACCTTAGTTTGAATATACTTCCATTTACTTTCTGTTGGTATACCTGAATCCCCCCAATGTCAATACATTCTGGAACATTAAAGGGTTTTCGATTCAATTAAATCAATACAAACTCCCTCAAAAATGAGTAAATGTACGCTGCACAACTTGCTAAGATAAAACCTACATGTAGTCCATCTTTACCCTCCCGCGGTCTTAAGAGACAGGGGCATCTGGACCCCTCAAGTTTTTTTACTCTGTGGGGTCGCACTGACCCTGTGTGCACTTTTACAAGATTTTTTGTGCGGTTTCGGAAAGTGACGTCTAATAGGATAACCACTCCCCGAGCCTCTACGTTGGCTCAACATTTGCCGCGCTCCACCTGAGCATCGCGCTAAGACTGCAGTAGAGTTAAATAAAATTCAGCGAAACACATGCAAAGTGCCTTAAACGTCTTGATGAATCAGTCAATACTGAGCACACTGTTATGTATTTTTTTCCTTTTATTAAAAGAACTACAAGTTTGTTTTTGTAATACTCGAGTGAATCCAGATCTTTAAAACTTATAAATAAATAAAAAGGACTCTGCTCCTACTTTCACCACTTTCTACATCAGAAATGACATCCTCGAGTGTGCTGTAGTGGCGTAGGGGATGTTTGGAGGCCTTGAGTCCTCGACGCGGCTGTCGTGGGTTCTACTCCCGGACCCGACAATATTTGCCGCATGTCTTCCCTTTTCTCCTTCTCCCTTTCCTGTCAGCCTACTTTCATATAAGGGACACTAGAGCCCACAAAGTATAAAAAAAAAATTAAAAAAATAAAAAACGACATAATCCTCAGTGCAGTTGTCCTGAATTCGATTCCTGGTCTCGGGCCATTTGCTGCACATCTTCGCCTTCTCTTCATCCTTTCTCCTCTCAAATTACTGTTCAATAAAAGGTCACTAGTACCAAAAAAAATCTTTAAAAAAAAAAGCATAATATCCTATGATTTACTCCATATCGTTAACAAAGTATGATGACTTCCGAGCACAGAACGCTGCCTCTTGTGTGCGCCCAGAGCGGACAAGTCAGATTATCTCCTTCAGAATGAGTCCTTGTCAAAACAGCCACGCTTAGAAGAGCCAAACTGATCCTGCCTCTGAAGAATCTGAGCTGGTTCTGCGACCACAAATCTCAGCTTTGTTTTCCCCATCAGTCTGTTTCCCCTCACATGACACTGGAGTCTTTTGAAAGTAGGCCATGGGAAGATCATGCTTTGGATTTGATCAGTACTGTCCATGTTAATATGTGAATCGATGCGCCTTTTGCACACAAACAAGAGCTGGTGGTAAAAAATAAGCTAAATAATTTTGATACAAAACTTAAGCAATGGAATAACAGACTGAGAATAGAGAGCAAAAATGAATAAAGAGATGCATAGTGAACAGACATCAACATTTTGATTGAGCCAGTCCACTCACATCTACATTTGTGACGCCGTGTGCAAACTTCAGTGTTTAAGAGGGTACAACTTCATATGGGTTCATAGTTTTTCTTTGAAAATGTTTCATCTACAGCAAACACACAAATGTCAATTTTGAGGGAAAAAAAGATCATTAACAAGAGCTGATTGAAGATTCAAAAACTTAACTTAGACTTCCCAAGACTGTCAATTCTGATTTCTTTTTACAAACTGTAATTTAACAGCATTCACAATGCTCCTTTCTAGCCTTGAGTCATCAATAATTATGCATATTAGTAATAAAAGGGTAAATTCACTTCACCAATTTATCAAAACGCCTCTAATGAGGGAAAGAAAAGATCATAACTGATAAAGTACAAAACAAGAAGACAAAATGTCTAGCACCTACTAAAGTATAGCTCTGTTGTAGTAGTGAACGACAGACTAATTATCGGAAATCACTTTTATTTATTTTTTAATTTATTAAAAAATATTAATTTATTTTTTGAGGAGACAGATGAGGGGGAGACTATTTTCAGAAAGGGAATCCCCATAACCAGAATATTAACATAATAAAGTTGATGAAATTTTGCAATAATAGGCTTTTACTGTTCAAATGATAAGAAGCATATGGCATGTCACAATGAACAATAAATAAATTAATCGCATGATAAACTAAAACAAACAAATAATTTTCATTTGTTTGGTTTATCATTTTTCTTTTTTTGTCGCTTTGGTCTCAACTAAAGCGACTGTTGACAATTGTCTGTTGACAATTTTGTCAACAGACTTCAGAATTCATTTTATTTGTTGTTTCTGTTGTTTTGTTTATTTATTTTGGATATTTAAAATGTCTTTCAGTTTCAATGTTTAAATGTTCATCAGAATTTAAAATTTATTGATCTTTGAGAAAGTGTTATTGCATTGTTCTTCCATTATTACTATTATATTACTTGAAAATATGATTATTATATATTACATAGTAAAACAACATTATCGTTTATGGCAAGAAGTTCTGGGACAAGATTTGTTTATGTCCCAGAACAAAAACAATGTCTATCAAAATTTGTTATTGTGACAGGCCGACTGCAGAACAAACACACACACAAACACACACAACTGTTCTTCCAGAAACAGCCACAAGTCTATACCTGAGATCTGATTCTGCCAATTTTCTTTTTATTGAAAACTTTTTTTTTCTTCTTATATAAAAAGAAACACGCAACACAGGAAAACTCGAATTGGTGCATCTCAACATGCAGGATACAGAAATATTGCCAAATCAACTCAGATACTTACACTTCAAATATTTTCAGTACAATAATGTTTACACTATTACTCACACTGCGTTTATGTAAGCAGTTTTCTTCTTAGAAAAACACACAAAGTTTATGTTTGTTAGAATATTTTGGGTCTGTTCAGTTCAATAAGTTTTCTCAAACTTTCTTGCTGACCAAATCTGTCTCACCACTACTTCCTGACTGAGCTGACCCCTTAACATCTCCCTCCATACGTCTCTCATTCTGTCTCACCCTCTCCATCGATTCTCTCCATCTTCCCTCCCTGAACAGTTCTCTCCCTTCTAAACAACACACACACACAGCTCCCCTCCCACCAACCTACATGCACGCACAAATACGCAAACAAAAAAAGTGCATACTCTAGACCCACATAGAGACACGCAGAGCTCACACAAGCCACATGTGCACACGCAACAAACATCTCTCTCACTCCCCCTCCCTGCAGGAACAGGCACATACGCTGAGGCACACAAACGAGCGCTAACTAACTCTCTCTAACACACACACACACACACTCGCCCTCCCTCTCAGGCTAACAGGCACGCAAACACACTGACTGACACACACACACTTACAGTACACACAAATATCCTCTCTGTAGCCAAGCTCACATGCATGCACACACACACCCTATCCTCCCCCTGCCTCTAAAGCTCCCTCACACACACACTCACACACGCACACACACACTCAAATAACCAGGCCCACAGTCTCATGTTCCATCTCTCTTTTTCACTCATTCACACACAGAAACACACACACTCTCTCACAGTCATGCATGTCTGCCACAACATATTCTCTTCTCCACTTTCTGACACACACACACCCGCCATCCACCAAACAAGTTATTCCTCCTTTAGCCACCAACAAGCAAACTGAATGTGCTGCTGGATAAAAAGATACACACACGCAACCTCTTGTCATGAAACTATTCCTGCTGCTTGCTCCACATACATTTGAACTGCACACAAAAACTCAGTAAGCCTCATGTATACTCCGTCCTTCACACACACACACACACGCCCACCCCCACACGCAACTCTCAATAACAACACATACAAACAGCCCCCCATCTCACATATACCATACCACCCACACAAAGATACTTTTCCTTTGAGCATGCATGCATACACACACACTGTCCTTTCCTCTTTCATAAACAAAGTAGATGCATAAACACTTTCCTTCCCTCCGTACAACACTCACACACACACACGCACCCCCACTGCCCTTGTCTAGGAGCTGCACACACATTCGCCCATGCACACACAAACACACAAACCTTGTGTCTGTCTCCCCCATGACACACACCCCTCCCATTCTTACCGACTGCAGAACAAACACACACGCCTACACACACACCCACACAACTCTTCTTCCAGAGCAAATACACAAACACAGAAACAGACAGCATATGCACAAGCTACACACACATACACACACCATCTTTCTGCTTTAAAAGCTTGCATGTATACATGCTAGTTATTGGACACGTGCGCACACATGCACATCCTCATGTCCTCACCCCCGTCCCTTCTCTTTCCCTCCTTCTCACTCTCTTAAGCACGCACACACACACACACCGATCTCTCTCTGCAACACACACACCCATCTTCTCTTGCTCTGCTCAACCTGCTCTCCCCAGCTCATCATACACACCTCTCAGTTTCTTAAAGACAGATGCCAGGTTTGCTCTCAGGACAACCTAACCCAAAACACCCAACACACATTCCCTGCTTTTTTTAATCTATCCATTGCATTAGGTTACACAAACACACAGCAGCTCACACACAGATGCACACTTCACTTACTCTTTCTAAAACACACACAAACAAACACACACACACACAGTCCCTGCCCCCACTCTCTGATCACACACACACACACAGACACACACTCCCCTCCCTTTCTCTGTGCCTCTAACACACTTCCCCTCTATCTGCCTCTCTCACACAGTTACACACTTTTATATGCTTCTTGTCACACATACACACGTCCTTCACAGCCTCACAGTAAACACACCTTCATTTCCAACTGTCTTCATTCTAACTTTCTGTCTCTTCTCACAGGAATACACACAGGCGATCTAAAAACACATTTATCTGCTCTTTTCAACATACACACTCTCACCCATTTTTTCTGAACACACACACCCCAAACTACACACACTCCTGTTCTCTTTGTCACACACTCCTTGCACATTGAGCTCCCCCTCCCTCTCCTCATCTCTGTCTCACTCTCACACACACTCTGTCACGCACACACTACTCACTCTCTCCCCCTCCCATATCCAACACACACACTCCCTCCTCTTTCCCTTGCTCTAACACACACACACACACACGCCCACACACACACACGCCCACACACACACACGCACGCACGCACACAGGGAGAGGTGCTCTTTTCTCTCTCACGCTCTCCTCTCCCCGTGTGTGTGCGCGCGCGCCCGTGCGAGTCTCTCTCACAATCACACGTGAGCGCGCGCACTACATACAAGAGCGCGCACTTGCAGAAACACACACACACACACGCTATCATTGCCTGAACAATTTATAAAACTTCAATGTTTAATAAACTTTCTGACAGTGAACATTTGAATATCATGACTGAAAACTTTAGTTATCAGGAGTTCAGTACTGTTTTAAAACATCTCTATGGGGCTACGTGAAAGAGTAACAAGTGTTCATTTCTTGCAGTGGTGCCTTTTTCCAGCAAAAGACGCACATATTCGCCTTTATTTAGCTGAACCCTGCTACTAGCAAGCACACAGCTGAGTGAAGCTGACACTAACCACTCAGACTATTTGCTGAATTTTTTGAGGTGGGTGGGGTGTCAGCTTCACTCAGCTCAAGCACACGGTTTTCTGTAAAAGCGGTGAATTCAGTCCGAGACTCAGCAGATGAAAACCAACGCATACAGACCCCTCTGGAGCCGCACGGCAAGGTGGATTTAACGGTCAGAAACAAGCTAGCGAGGAAGAAACAAGCTGGTTTCGGTGCATCCGAGGTTTAAATAGTGATAAACAGCAAAACAAACGCGTGACAATAACTTTAGTGGCACCGAAAACACCCTCACACATACCGCGCGCACACCCACCCGTGTGCGTTTTTCCCCATAGGCAGGCAAAACACTTGCACTATGAGTCTAATACGTCCTCTTTTTTTCTTTCCCCCCGCTGGACTCACCCGCGAGTTGGTGGTGCCGCTTTGACGCCTTCTCCGTCGCCATGTGGATCCCGGTATTCGAAGAGCGAGCGCACGGTCTCCGCCATGTTCACGCCAGCACTACGCTGATACTCCACCGCCTCACCATTCAGCCTCTCGCGCTGCTCTCCAGCCGCTCAGCCAGCCGCCTCACACCAAGGTTATCCTGGCCACTCCCACTGCCGCTGCTCGGAGGGGTCCGCAGCGCCCATCGAGCCACAAAACAAATCCGGGAGAGATTTAAAAGGTGTCATCGGTCGATTTAAAAAGGTCGATTTAAAAGTACTCACGTTTTGTCATTTCACATGTGTGGTAATACGGGTGGCTCGCTGCCGTTACTAATTCCGGGAATTTCCACAACCCCCACAGAGGAATGGACCCGCTCAGCAAGCTGATGAAAAAAGTAGATCGTTTCTAAGAAGAGTGATTAACTCGCCTAAAGAGAATGAACTGTCTGAGTAAAACAGATGAATGAAATGTTAAGGTTTAGTTTGTCCTCTAAACACACAAACACTTCATGCTGAGTGATGAGAATTCAGTACAGACCTTTTTTATTTAATCAACAGTTGAACAAAAATGCCATAAGAATGAATCTACACTGAAATTTGGCAAAATGCTCCTCAGAATGACGTAACCAAAGTGACTTCAAACCACCTGTTAGCTTGGTTATGAAGATTTGTTTTAGTATGTGCTGAACATGCAAGCAATTATTGTAATCAAATATGTACACAGACTGTTTACTGAAATGTTCCCTACTTTAAGTCTAATACCCAAATTATTTTTTTTACTAAATAGTTTACACCTCCACACGCACCCCCACCCCCACACGCTCACACACGCACACATACTGTATATATGTATATATATTTTATAGTATGATTATGGTCATTGTGTACAAGGAAAGCCCATTTGCACCCCAGTTTTACTTTACACAGAATGTTCTTTTCTCAAGAGGCCAATTATTTCATAAAATTGCTGCAGTTCCTCATACTGCAAAACAACCACATAATATGATACTGCCACCCTCGTGCTTCACAACTGAAATGGTGTTTTTGAGGTTTCCCAGCTTCCCCCTTTTCTCTCATAATGTAGCGATGGTCATCAAGTCCAAATGCTTGAATTTTAGTTTTACAATCTACAGAACATGGTTTCTCCAATCAAGATCTCTTTGAATGCATCTGGAAATTATGTCTTTATGTTTCTTTGAAAGCGATGCTTCTTCCTTCCTGAGTGATCTTTGTGAATGATGGCACTTAACCAGGAAGCATTTTCACCTTGAAAACTGCTGCCCTTTACTTGTAATTAAGAAAACATCTTATTGGCTTTATAGAAATTCCTCCCCAGCTATCTGAAAGACTGCTTGCTAGTTGTCGCAGATGTTTGATGACTGTTGTTTCTGCCGGCGGCGAATTGTTAGTTTTAAGAGACAATTGCTTTTTCACAAAAACCCAGGTTTCTTTAGACAGAAATGTCCCTTAACAAATGAGACCATCATTTAAAAACTATTTTATATTTACTCCAAAAATTGGTTTACACCGGCAAACAGATTATTTTCCATTGGTTCCCAACAGATGAGAAATCATGAGTAATTTGGCAGAAGAATTTAAATTTAATTGACTACTGAACCCCTGCAGATGTACTCTTTCCTCTTTTGAACTGAATCCCACAGAGAAGCAAAATCCTTACTTCACTTATGATTGAGCTACCACCAACCAACAGAGAATGTAAGCTTCTGAAAATGATTAGGAGCACTGCTTTGAGATGATCATGTTTAATTTTAGATTTAATAAATAAAAAGTGATATGGTTACACTGTTTTATGATTGTGCATGACATTCTAGTTTTTACATCTCTGAACACATTCTTAACATAAAACAGAAAACTACCTTTAAAAATGGCTAAATACACAGCTAATGAGTTCTCTGTGACTTAAGAGCAAAGAAACAACCAATAGCAGTAGATCTGTTCAGGAAGATAAAGAACAATTAAAGTTCAATTCTTCAAATCATCTTCTCAACCAATGAAACATAGTGGGGTTCCTTTGATTATTTTGTCACATTAAAGACATTAAGGTTGATACTCCAATATTTTACCCATATTAGTAGCCTGTAAATTAGCAGCTGAATTCATGCAATGGATCGCTGTACTGAAAAACACGTGGGCATGAATGGTGAGAAATGTAGACATTGTAGGAACTTTAACTTTATCCATTGACAAGTCAGGTTTATTCAAGTGGAAAGTTAAGGACCTATTGTGACCATAGGTTAATTCAAATTTATTTACCAGCAGATAACATATGTTAGTTAAAGATCCCTGGAATTTTCCTGTGTTACAAACCTTTTAATATTAAAATTTAAGCATGTGATTTCCCTGCACATGCATTTTTTCTGGATACTCTAAATTGCTACGTTGAGACAATTTGTGACTAAATTGTATGCACTATCTTTAGCTAGGCAGAGACAGACACAGCCAAGTTGTCCATGTCTCACCTGTTAGATGCAGCATTTCAGAAAAGAACATCAAAGAGAGGTTTACTCAAGCCTACAACATAAAAGTCTACCTGCAGTTTCAACTCGAAGCAGTCATTCAAAAGTTATTTTTGTCTACCCAATATGTTGTGCTCTTTGCTAATGCTACAAATGTTAAACTGAGTTGCATTCACAGGCTCTCTCTCAGCAGTCATTCACATAAAATTCAATGATGTAGAATCTTCCAGCTAATGTGTCGGCATCTTTATTTGTTCATTAAAACATGACTTACTGCTGCTGCCTGTTCCTTAATTTAGCTACATTAATTTCATTTTAACCTACAGTACATTCACTTCGCTCTGGCTTGAGGGTCTTGCTTGTCTTTGAAATGGAGCTTCCCAGTTGTTGTACGGAAGCATTTCTGGCCGCTAAAGTTTAGGTTTTCCTCAAAAAGTTAAAAGATATTAAACAGATGATTTGCTTCGACTGATGACAAAATTAATGACGACCTATTGCAAACATCAATACAAGCTGGACTAACTTGAGACAAAAATGTAATTATTTCTTTTAATAAATCTGTCCTTATTCAATAAATCTGGTAATTGCTTGGCTATATAGCTTTAAAATTGCTACTTTTTTTAAAATATTGTAATTTTTCCATTCAATTTCTGTAGATTCATTCTAGTCATGACCTGAATCCTTCTTATATTTAACCCTTATGTCCTTATTATGAGAAACTTGAATCATTATTCAAATGATTTAAGTTCAAATGAAGAACTAATGCAGATTTTTCCTTTATTTACCATAATTCTGTCTATTTCCTATACTGCCTTATGCTAATAGGGTTTCAGAGGGTTTGGCCTCTATCTTCAGTAGTGATTGGACAAGACTTGCAGCCTGCGCAGGTCACCAGTTCATCACAGGAAGATAGAGCAAATTAGAAAGTGAACCACACACAGTTGTTTTTGGCGTGTCCGGTGCGCTGCAGTACCTGGAGAACTCTCCCACTCCTCTCAGAAAGACCCCTGACATGGAGTTGAATATTGGATCTCATTTCGCAAGGTATCATCTGCCCGTCATGTTGGTTTTGTTTATGGCAAAACAGCAACATTTCCTGGAGTTCTCAAAAAGTCTATGCATGTGCTGACGGACCTGAATGTACAGTGCCATGAAAACGTATTTGCCTTTACAAATGTCCTCTGTGTGTACAGTTTTGTCACCCTTAATCGTTTTAGACCAGAGGAAAGATTAGCTAATTTAAAACACACTTTTCAAATGATAATCTCATCTATCAAGGGGGGGACCCATCGAAACCAACTTGCCCCTACATAAAAAGTAATATTTCCCCTTTTTGAATCATGACAAAACTGTGAATAATCACATATTTGTCACAATTTTACCAGCTACACCCCAGTCTGGTTACTGTCAGCTCTGTAGAATCAAGAAAATGCTTAAATAGTTCCTGTCTGACAGCATGAAGTAGGCCAAAAGAGAACAAAAGGCAATGCATTTGTCAGTCTAGAAAGGCTTACAAAATCATTTTTAAGTCTATGGGACTCCAAAGATGTCAAAATCATAACACCAGTCAAACATGGTGCTAGTACCTAGCACCATGTACCTAGTACCTTTAATGGTTGGGTAAACTTTGCTACTTTACTATACAGAAAACCTGCAGTAATTGATGGAATAATGTATTCTGCTCTGTGAAAGATAACCTGAAGGTTTGTCCAATCATTTGTCTGTGACCTGGGTTATGCAGTAGGTCAATGATCCAAACGACACCAACGCTTCTACCTCTAAATGACAAAGAATTGAACCTCAATCCTCAAAAAATCTCTAAAATCTCTAATGTACTTTACAAATTTATTCAAAAATATTCAAAAAACAAAACAAATTAGTCAGGGTGTAAGTAAGTAAAACTTTTCCTCAGCATGGTCCAATTTGGAGCGCTTTTAATTTACAACATATTTATTAAGACATTGTGGCTTTTATGATATAGCCTGTGGGAAAACAAAAAGAAATGACAACAGTTACATAACACAGACACACCAGTGGGAGGAGCATAAACCTGCCCTGCCATTCTCTTTATTTAGATATCGAATCACACTGGCAAACTGTTGCTGCTCAGCTCAACAGGTAACACCATTCATTTGGTCAGGTTCCTCTACGTTCATTCATTCATTCATGTTGAAGCAGCTCATCCTGGACTAGATAAATGTTTATTCTTAAAGATTATTTCAGCTTCAGCTTAAATTGTGCACGCATTTTATTAAGCACCTAATCAAAGCCTTGGTGCTTGTTTGATATGTGATAGTGTGCCATGGGGCGCCTATGGATGAAAAGTCCTGGATTTGCGATGCTTATTATTTTTCAGAGGGCAAGGGAAAAGAAAGCGAGTTCTCTTTTGTGATCTGAGGCAACAAAGACCAGTTACATCTTCATAATCAAGCTCTCTATGTGTGAAGCTTTGTTCACCCCGTTATAGCACATACCATTCCTACATAAAGCATTACATTGATTTTCAAATCCCAGAATTGGTTGTTGGATTTGAGGGTTCTTTGCTTGTTGATGATGCAAGAGTACTTCATTTCTAATAACTTGGAACCCAAACAGTCTGGTCTCCCTGGTTTTTATTAAACCTCAAGGATGAAGAAATCCTGATCAAATACCTAAAACTACTCAACAGGTTTTTTTCAGTGTGGAAAAGCAGCAACATACTCCAAACCGACCCCTATGACAGAGCTCCCCTCTCTATGATAAAGCCCAGCCATCCACCAAGGTAGAATAATTTTGGTGTTTATATTTGGGATGTAGTTCTTTTGGCCATTTTCTATTTTTCATACACACAGGTGAGGCTCAGAATGTACATGGGCCAGAAAACAGAAAGCTTTGGCATTTTGGCTCAGCTCTTTGTTCACCACTGCAGCACAGGTTCCAATTGTAAACTGTACCAAAAGTAATAATCCCTCTTCAAAAGAAATTTTAATGAGACACATTATTTAAATGCAGTGATAAAAATGTTGTACTTGTGGAACATAGAGCCACTTGAAAAATAGTTATGCAGTGGTGCTCAAACACACAGTAGGTTGTACCAGTCATCAAGAAGCTCCAAATGGACACACAGAAGAGATAAGTCAGAGCAAGAAAAATGTGAGGGGGAAAATGTCTGGAGATGTTGAAGCTGCAAAATGAGTTGGGTTTAATTGTAATTCGGCTCCATTTGTGTGGGTACACTATCATGAGGGCTTCATCACCCGCACCAATACACCCAATAAGTATCTGTGTGTGTCTGTTAAAAGTACACACAAATATACAACTGTACGCATACACACACACACACACACACGCCCACACGCCGTCACACACTGCAACACAATCCTTGCTGAGGACAAACATCCACATGCATGAGCAAAGTGTGCATGCACACTGCAACACACCGCTGTGCAGAACACACTGCTGCACACACGCAAACATAGTTTGAATAAAGAACACACACACCCTCTTCCACCGCACGAACACGCCCACATACACCCACACACACACACCCCCCCCCCCCCACACACACACACACACAGTACATTCATTTCCCTTTCATTCAGCCCAGGCACATATTGTGCTGCAGTAACACACACACACACACACACGCCCACACACCAACACACACAGTCTCTCTTTCTCTCTCTCTCTGCTGCTCTCTCTGACACACACACACACACCCCCTCACATGCACACACCATTTGCAGAGCTTGCTCCTAGCTCTCGCTCCACACACACACTCTCACACACACACACGAACACCCCTCCCCCTCTATCACTGTCAGACACACACAAATACACACAACTACACACACATTCCCTCCTACGCAGGCACAAACTCACGCACACGCCTGCAGTCACACACATTCCCTCTTTCCTTTCTCACAAACACACACACACAAACGCACACATCTCCCCTATCCCCCTCCCCCTCTGTCACACACATAAACTCACACCAACACACGCACGTACATGTCCTCTCTCTCCTTCTTGTTCACTCATATAAACACACACTCATTCCCACTCTTGCTCTGGTTTTTCCCTCTCACACACACACACACACACACCACACAGACACACACACACACGCACGCACGTACACGCCTGCACACACTTTCACAGGCGCACGTACAAAAACACACACCCATACACACCCCCACACACTTCTGTCTCCTGCTTGCTGTCTCTCCCCTCCCTCTGTCTGTCTCTCTCTGTCTGTCTCTTTCTCTCTCACACACACGCACACACACTTCCCTGCCCTCTCTCCCCTTCTTTTTTTTCATGTCTCTCTCAGACACACACACATGCATCCATTTTCTCTCTCCATAACACACACATTTCCTTCCTGCTTGCTGCACACTCATACATATATATATATATGTATGTCTATCCGTGTATGTTTGTATAAATATATATATGCACACACACACACACACCCTATCTCTCCTCTACACACATTGTGGCTGCCACTCCTCTGACAACCAGACACACACCAATGAAGAGATGTACACACAAACAGGCACGTACTCATAAACAAACACACACACACCCTTTTAAACACACTCACACCTCATCTGCTCTCACGCACATGCTCCCGTCTCCTGCAGTTCAACACACACACACACATACCCTCACACCCATCTCTCTCACTACATCCAAAATCATGACACGTATCAACGTATCAGAGCTTACAGTATACGAAGTATTTTCGCCAGCCTGTATCATAAACTACTTACCTCTAGAATTTGTGAGATATTCTGTAATTAATTAGCAAAACACAACTCCAAGACTGTTTGAAATATGTTTACTTCACTGGAAAAATTGAACAACTAGGCATTAAGGAAAAAGTTTTTACAGCGAAGAAACAGAAAATTTGAAAGAAAGTTTCTTGGCAAAGAACTATACTGCTATTTAATAGAAGGTGACTTATCGTTCTAATCAAAATGTAGCACATGTGCAAAATGTTAACCCCAGTTTCCGTACTTTGGGGGTCATTTTTCTTTCCAACCATGAGACAATTTGTTCCAAGCAGGGGGAACGTTTCACACCCACTTTGACAACGGACAATTTAAAGTACATTTTTTTATGTACTCATAGTTTACTGTAGATAAATGTGGTTGACACCAGTGAATATCCACCGACATGAGGGATTATTTTGGTTTAATCTGGAATGAACAGAACATCCAGGAAGTATTTACATTTTGTTATGTTGCTACTTTATTACAAATTGCATTGAAACATTCTTTTTTCTCAAAATGTGTGAAAAAAGTTTTTGAGATTTTTGCAAATATATTAAAAATATAAAACCAAGGAATCACACTTTTATTCACAGCCTTTTTTAAAAAACTTTGTTGATCCACATTTGGCAGCCTCAAGCGTGGCTCACTTATCTTCAGGCCGTTCTGACCATTCTTCTTTGCAGTTCTTCTCAAGCTCTATTAGGTTGGGTGGGAGACGTCAGTGCAGCCATTTTCAGATCTCTCCGAAGATATTCAATAAAATTCAAGTCTTGACCATGACTTGGCCACTCCAGGACATTCACAGAGTGGTTCTGAAGTCACTCCTTTGAGATCTTGCTCATGTGCTTTTGGTTGTTGCCCCAGTCTGAGGTCAAGAGCACTCTGGAGCAGGTCTTCATCCAGGATGTCTGTCTGATGCTTCATTCATCTTTCCCTCTATCCTGACTTCCTGACTAGTTTGCCAGCTCCTGCAAAACATCCCCTTAAAATGATGGTGCCACCACTGTGCTTTACTGTAAGAATGGTATTAGCCACATGGTAAGCTGTGACTGGTTTTATACAAACATGATGCCTGGTATTCATTAGACCAGATAATTTTGTTTTTCATGATCTGAGAGTCTTTTGTGACTTTCATCTGGCCACTCTACCATGCAGGCCTGATTGGTGGATTGCTGCAGAGATGGTTTTCCTTCTGAAAGTTTCTCCTCTCTCCACAGAGGAGCAGTGGAGCTCTGATAGAGGGGCCATTGGGTTCTTGGTCACCTCTTTGACTAGGGTCCTTCTCCCCCCATTGCTCAATTCAGATGTCCGGCCAGGTCTAGGGAGGGTCCTGATGGTTCCAAACATTTATGAAGAGTTAAGACCAATGAGCTCACTGGGACATAAGCAGCAGAAAATATTCTGTATCCTTTCTCAGATTTATGCCTCTACACAATCTTTCTTAGAAATCTACATATAATTCTTTTGATTTTATGCTTGGAGTTTGACATCTGACCCGAATCATCAACTGTGGGAGTTTATACAGACAGGTGTGTGCCATTTCAATCCAGGTCCAATCAACTGAAATTACCACAGCTGGACTCCATTTAATTCTTCTTTTCCATCAAATTTAAAGCCATGACATTCCAGAATATTTTTTATACAAAGCTTTGGTTCACACATTAGCATGCTTGACTTTGGCTAAGTCCAGTGATCACTGATGCTTTTTTCTTTGATCATAGAAGGAACACACTTTGTTTAAAATTCATGGACATGAACATCGCAGGGCTAAAACAGCTAGTTAAAAAAGTTAAAAGCCAACAACGACAGTACATGCTAAATTGTTAGTTGGAATCACTCATAAACTCTGACATTTGATGACTGATTTGTCAGTCCTGGATGTCAACATTTTACTGTGCAGAGAGTTGTTGAAGTTTGACTTCAGAAGACACAGATATTAAGCATTAAAGCAAAGGAATAAGGAATAAAGTCTGCGTTATTGCCACAAGAAGGACCAATAATAAACATTTGTTGTTAAAAATGGTCCCCACTATTCTTATGAATGTTAGTTTGATATGTAGCATCCACTAAGCATTGTTTCAATATGTCTCACTAAGATAAGATAGCTGTATGTTTCAAGGTATGAAAGTTAGTACCTTTGATAGTACTTACCTCAGACAGACCTCATAAATTAACACTTGTTCTGGTTGCTAATATCACTTTCTCTTATGTAAGCCATTCTAAAAGGTACTGTGGGTTAAGGTTAGAAACTATTTTCAAATTGTGGGAGAAAGCCATACTGGTTTTCAGCAGACTGACATTTGTAGTGTTTGAAACCGAGTCGGCTTCACACCATGTTTGACCTAATGCTGGTTCAGATCAAACAAAAACACAGTCAAGCCCAAATCTGGTACACCAAGGAGAATTTTTGACAATAGAAAAAGATACTCTACATTTGCTGATTAGTGTTGCACCTTGGACAATGGGGTTTAATTTCAGTGTGTCACAGTGAAGAGTAAAAATATTGGTCTATGTTTCAACTCATTTGTGGTTATGAAAGTCGTCTCATCAGTTAAGACTGAGATCTCAGATGACATGAGCTTCTATTGTGGACATCATAAATAAGACGTTTGATCCTGGTGTAGGAGCTCAGAGTTGAGCTGCTGCTCCTCTGCATTGAAACGAAATATCTATTCCAATCAAATCCCTTAAGGAAGAGTTGTCAACTTAGCAAGTTTGTCTCTATATTTAGTGAGCATACAGTGACCCTCTGAAAGTCAGCTAGCAAAAAAAATCTGTGCTATTATTGGATACTGATTTAAAAACCTGTAGCATTTACTCATCTAAACAATTGTGACTCTGGGGTAACACTAGGGGGTGCTATAGCTCCCTCTGGATCAGACAGCGTCGCCAAGAAAATAAAAATTAAAACAAATCTTTTATGTGAGAAAACATTTTACAAAATCTCATTGTAAATAAATTTTCCTAGATGTAAAAATAATACATAATAATCAATAAGAAATATAGTTATAAATTAACAACAAAACAAAGGGAATTGGTGATGAGCCTCATTTAGACCTCATTTCCCATCCTGTAACCCAGTGGTGGAGCTGGACTACTTGATGATTGCAAAAATATCTATCATGGCTGTTTGAAGCTCAACAGAGACATTTCAGAAAAAGTTATTTAAAAAACAGATTCTGCTTATGTTGCATCACTATGTAGTCAGCCAGGAGAAGTAGAGCTCCACCAGGTTAGCAAGATGCTGCAAAGCAAATAAGGGCACAGTTGTAGCATTAACAACACTCTGGAGTTTTTGCATATTATGCAGCATTATGAAGACACATTTTTAGACTTCCGTAAGCTGATATCTGTGTCTTTGGAGTTTCCAGTGCATCGGTGAGCTGTGAACAGTTTCTCTCATTTGTTTTGTTAGTAAAAACTACCTAAGGAACAGGTTCACATAAAGAAAGGAAAAAGAAGGAAGGAAAGAAGGAATTTGGTGGCTTATCTTTGCGATGCTGAGGCTTTATTGACAGCCACCAAAACAGGTGTTACGCAGGTGAAACGTTATTTTTGGGGAAGCCAATGCTATTGCTCAACCATAGCAATCGACAACTCTTTTTCTACACTCCATGAATGAAGAGACGGCACATGGTGAAATGTTGCTATATTTAGTTTATTAGATAAAATTGTTCAAATGTGAAAATTAGTAAACAAGAACATTATCAGTTAAAGAAAAAAACAAACAACTGTTGTGTTATGAGTACGTTTGTGGATGAATTTATGACATAAGCAGCAAGTTTGTGATCTAAATATTCAGCTTTTGAGGATGCTCCAGAAAAACTTTATTGGAAATGAATGGTGGCGACTCAGAACGCTTTAGTAAGTGAACTAAAGTCTCCAGAACCAACAGTTCCTTGTCTCACCCAAACAATCATACTTCCAGTGCCTCTACCATCAGCTGAAAAACATATCTCAAGAACATCTGTTTGAAGAACTTCAGACATAATTGGTCCCCTAGTCTCGATTTTGCTGACTTTGCATACAGAAACCTTTGAATTCTCAGGATCTTCTGTCAGCTCACTGTGCTATTCCTTTTCTCGAATGTGTGCGCTCATCAGGTGTTTGCTTTAAAGGTTTCCGTCCTTTTCACACCATCTTCTCTTACGTCAAACCTTCATGCATATTTAAATACAATCGGAGTCTTTGGCTGAGGCTAATTTAATTAGAACTGCAGCCCAGATAAGATTGCTGGGTTACAGCAGCATGGCGGAGTCATTTCCCATTCATGTCAGCTGCAGCATTTCCATGTATCATATTGCTTAGTTGATTATTTCACCTACCTAGATGTGCAATAGATTAAAACATGGATTTTGACCACTGCTATAAAATTGGCAGTTTTATTGGCAGATAAATTTTTGTATAAATTTATTGAGCTAAGTAGTCAACATAAAACAAACATGTTATTTAGTTTTCAGAAATGTTAGTTTTCTTGTGAGTTTCCTAGTGGGGTAATGTTATTCTTATTAAAATATTATAAAGCATAAAGTCACAAGACAAAATACACTGCGATAAGGAGAAACATTAAGGCCAATTAAGAAATCAGAGAAGGAAACAAAGTGAAAGCATCAAGTAAACACTAGAGGGTGCTGCAGCACAGTTTTCCTTCAAAATATCCTCAGTTATTAAATATGATGTTATATACAACTGCATAACTTAAAATCACACATTGTACACTTTTCAAAGTGTCTCCCCAGGGTATTCCCACCCCTTGAACCATTTCATATTTTCTACCATAATGACCACAATCTTTTTGTGCTGTTTTCTAAGACGCACCAACAAAAGGAAAGAGAAGTGCTCCGGTCACCAAAACTAAATTTTTCAAGCCTGCATGCAAAATTCTGTGTGCAGACATAGTGAGTGTCTATGAACATCAATTGAAGTTTGCCACAGATACCCCATATTATCTAGGTCTGAACTTTGACCTGGCCACATACCTGAGCTAAACCATTATTGGTGTCTTTATAAGCCAAGTTCACCTTCTAAGAGCATTTCTTCCCTGTATTTATCTCAACTAATTTATGAACTACTTTTGCACAAAATTCCAATGAAATACATCAGAGTGAAAAAGTTCCAGTACTTTTGCAAGGCATTGTAAAAATTAAGGGGTAATACAACATCAAAAAAATCTTGCTGACTCCCTCTAAGCTCCAGTGTCTCCCAGCAGTGTTTCCCAAGTACCAAAATACAGGAGTATAGAACAGAAAGATACAAGTTCAAAAGAGAAAAGTAGAAAGTTATTACAGCACTTACATTTTGTGGAAAGAAAGAAAGAAAAACTGACTTTCAGTTCTGGATACTTATTGTTGTCTGATCAACAATAAATAAATAGACGTATTTAACTCGCATGTCTATTTTGTCCACTTGAGGTAATGAGTTTTTATATTACTTTTAGGTATGAAGAAATCAAAGAAGCAGCTAATACTTTTTCTCTTCTTTCACCATTGATCTATATCTCTTCTAGTTTATCCTTACCCTCTTCCTGTTCATATCAGCCCGTTTTTCTCCATAGCCATGCTCTAATGAATAATCTTTAGTGCACAGAACATTCCTAGTCTCCCATCTTAATGGCGAGTGCTTCTTGTACTTCTTTTACTCTTCTTTGATGGCTCCTTTGCAGCGACAGCCTGCAGCTCCCGCAGTAAGGCGATGGCCGTCGAGCTCCAGAACTTCACCTCCATCAAGACGCTGTATACCCACAGCTTCAGGTGGAACAAATTGCTGGGTTGATACGGCTGCCAGTGAGAAGACAAGAGTTGCTCTGTTTCGGTTTCTAATCCAAAACATCTCTGCTGACGTTGACACCTACCTCTGAGTCGTCCAGGTCCTTGATGGGTTTACCACCAGCTGCTTTGAGAAGCCCTTCGGTGCTTTTCAAAAGGTTCAACAGTTCACCCTTCAGCCTCCCCCTCGTATTCTTGTACTCTGTCGTCTCAACTCCGTCCAACTCCTCCTCCTCCAAGGCGATGGCTCTCTCCAGCAGGCTGTAGCACTTATCCAAACCAGTATGGAGGCTCAGTAGTTTGCTCTTGGTGTCCAGCTGGGAGGAAGGATGAGAGACGAACACCAGACGGTCACTCTCCATATCTTCTGGGAGATTCTCTTGTTTCCTCTTGAGGATGCAGGAAATTAAAAAGAAAGAAACAAAGAGATATCAGAGAATAGGAGAGAGCGAGAGATGTGAGGGGACAGTTCAAGATAAATGGTTTTTATTAATTGCAAAGACTTACACCAGCTGGTTTTTGTTTTGCGATGGCCAAAGATGAGAACAAAATGTAACTCTGGTCTCATGTGATAGGAATTCGCTCTAGCTCATTCCCAGTACTCAGCCTAGCTCCAGCAGGGCCTTGGCTGATTTAAATTACTAACTTCACAGGGATAAGTCTGCATTTAAACCAACTAGCATGGTACCATCTCAAACATGATGCATCATCAAGAAATACATCATGCATCTCAGGTCTTGAGCTTTTACTAAAACATTGATTTAATAAAAGCTTAAATTGCTTCTTGTATTTAACTGAGACTGCAGCGTTTTAGATTTTATAATGTTTGTTACAATGTTCAATCTAGAAGGACTCAAATGAGAAAGAAAACATACCAATTTACACAGACGCATTCAAACTCTGCCTGAGGAGAGAAAACGCAGTGCATGTCTGTGAGGAAGTGAAGTGAGCAATAGTCTTAGCCCGTTTGAAACTGCTGTCAGTCGTTACCTGGACCCCAGAGTCTTGGTAAAAACCAAGACGAGTCTTGATTAATTTGTATTTACGGTCGCTGATGACAAAAGTATATTTCGTCATCAACATATGGCTCATGGCTGTTAAAATTTTAGCCAGAAATACATTTTCTACAATGCGTTTCTGGAACATCCTGCCCCACATTTTGAATGGACAGCTTTTTTTCCAACAATGGCAAGTTGGAGCAAAATATTCAAACATGTTTTCTTGCTCTGAATCCTTTTGTCTAATGGGCCTTTTGCAATTCATACAGACATTTTTTAATAAAACAAATTCCATAACATGTAAACAGAATACATGAATAGACACTTTACAGTGATGGACTATACCATCGAATCTCAAGGAAATACAAATAAAATAAAATAATTAAAGTATCTGGTTGTAAAGTGATAAAATGTGCACACATTCAAGGTTTATGAATAATTTTAGAACCCACTGCATGTGTTAGAATAACGTTATATCTGGCACTACATGCTGATGACGGCTTGGTGCCACTCAGGGGCATCAATGGAGCTGGATGTGCAGCAATGTACTAGTTGTTGTGATGCTAAAGCCACCCTATGACATGAAATGATCTTATGTTTCTGAGGTGAAGAAGAGGTCAGCTGTGAGCCATCTGCTGTGAAAGTCAAGGAAGGAGTGAAAATTTATGGTTCAAGACCGCAGAGGAAGTGTTACCTCACACTTAAATGGATACGTCAGGAACCTGCTGCAAAATGTTTCCACAGATCACTGCAAATTATAATGTCGAAAGAATCGCAACGATCTAAAAGGCGAGTAGCAGATGTTGCAAATGAGTGTTTTCACAGACACTAAATAAACCGAGGGACAACCTGCCTGGAAACGACAGCACCTTTCAGACACATACAGTACATGCATGTATATTTATATATCTATGCAGTCCATCATTATTGCATGATTATAATAACAGAGAAGTTCCAAGATAATTAAATGGACAACTTGATTAATTTGTATACAGATTAAAGTAATAGAAGCTTGAAAAGCAGAAAAAATAATCATAATGCTCATCAGGAAGTTTGCAAAAAAAATCATCAAGAAGGATAGTTGGAAGCTTAAGATCTTTCAAGATTAAATAAAAATAAGCAGTGCAGGTGTAACAGAGGAAAGTGTGTATCTATGTATATGTGAATTTTACCCAAAATAATAATAATAATAGTATGTATTTATAATGAGATTTTTAATCTATGCATATGTTCAGAACCACCTAGTGGTGTGATGAGTGACTGCATGTAACGGGTCCTTCAGGCGCTGTCTTGGCTTCCCCCACCAGAATTCTGAGGAATGCTGGTGGAGGTAGGTGCAAGAGAGCCAGCTCTTCACTAGTTTATTTATTTTTATTTTTTTACTTAGGGTCATATTTTTCTAGTTCCACAATTAACGAAATACTGTAAGATCATTTAACATTTACAAATATAATTTGTAAAGTTCTCTCGTGGTTGGGCTGGAAAAATATGACCCTATGAGTGGAAGCTGCGCCAGTTGGAGTTTGTGGCTGATCACTCAGTCACGAAACTAACTGTGTCTGTTATCTTTCAGCTATTCGGCCACTTGCGTTCAGTCAAAGTCACATTGTGAGAGAGTTTCATTCTGTATCGTACTAGGTGGGTTCAAAGTATTAATTTGTGAATATATATATATATATATATATAATGTGTTTTGTGAAAGTTGTAACTGTTAACTGCTATGGCAGTTGTCTGTTATTTTACTGTTTGATTCATGGAATAAGAATGTTTTGTTTTTGAGGAATTGTTAACTGTTTTATTGTTTAAACTATACGATAACATCTAAAAGAAAAAAAAAAAAAAAACAGAAAAATAACTCTCTCACGATGTGACTTTGACTGCAGCAAGAGGCCCAACGTGCGTGCAGTCAGAGTTCAGAATGTTCTGAACATTCAGAATGCTCAGAATTCTGAACATTCTGAATTCTGAACATTCTGAACGCTCAGAATTCTGAACATTCTGAATTCTGAACATTCTGAACGCTCAGAATTCTTTATTTTTCTGTTTTTTTTTCCTTTTTGATGTGATTGTATAGTTTAAACAATAAAAAAATTAACAATTCCTCAAATACAAAACATTCTTATTCCATGAATCAAACAGTAAAATAACAGACAACTGCCATAGAAGTTAACAGTTACAACATTCACAAAACATGCACATATATATATATATATATATATATATATATATATTCACACATTTATACTTTGAACCCACCTAGTACGATATAGAATGAAACTCTCTCACAATGTGACTTTGACTGAACGCAAGTGGCCCAACAGCGCATTCCTCAGAATTCTTTATTTTTCTGTTGTTTTCTTTTTTCTTTTAGATGTGATTGTATAGTTAAAACAATAAAACAGTTAACAATTCCTCAAATACAAAACACTCTTATTCAAAGAATCAAACAGTGCTCAAAAAATAAAGGGAACACTTTAAGTGTTAAACACCTGTTTAAGTGTTCCCTTTATTTTTTTGAGCAGTGTATATATATTCACAAATTTATACTTTGAACCCACCTAGTGCAATACAGAATGAAACTCTCTCACTATAAATATATATATATATATATATATATGTGTGTGTTTTGTGAATGTTGTAACTGTTAACTGCTATGGCAGTTGTCTGTCATTTTACTGTTTGATTCATGGAATAAGAATGTTTTGTTTTGTTTTTGAGGAATTGTTAACTGGTTTATTGTTTAAACTATACAATTAGATCTAAAAAAACAAAAAACCCAGAAAAATAAAGAATTCTGAATTCTGAAAATTCTGAATTCTGACTGCAAGCAAGCTATGCCACTAGCGTTTAGTCAAAGTCACATTGTGAGAGAGTTCATTCTGTATTGTACTAGGTAGGTTCAAAGTATAAATTTGTGAATATATATATATATATATATTTGTATATTAATATATACAAATTAATTTATATATATATAAAATGTGTTTTGTGAAAGTTGTAACTGTTAACTGCTATGGCAGTTGTCTGTTATTTTACTGTTTGATTCATGGAATAAGAATGTTTTGTTTTGTTTTGTTTTTGTTTTTGAGGAATTGTTAACTGTTTTATTGTTTAAACTATACAATCACATCTAAAAGAAAAAAATCCCCCAGAAAAATAAATAATTCTGAGCATTCTGAATACAGTTTGAATGCATATTTAGGGCTGTTGTCCTTCTGGCTTTCTGCTGTTTCTAACAGCTTTCATTTCAGATTTGCTCTGCATTTAGCTTCATCCATTTTTTGATCAACTCTGATCAATTTCTCTTTCTCTGGTGTTTAAAGAGCCCTCCACACCTGCCACCTGCCACCACCATGTTTGGCAATTTTCACGGATTTTTCCAGGGTGACGTGCAGATTTAGCAATATCAAAGTAAAGTATGCTGCCGATACTGTGCTGGTCTATACTGTAGAAGTCTGGTAAAATACAAGTTTGTGTAATAAACTTCTGTAGATGTGATGCTACATGTCAGACCACTCCCTGTGTCCCAGCAAGAAACAAAGCTGGATGAAGGAATGAACTGGCTTCAGACCAAGGAAAAGAAAAAAAAAAAAAAAACAGTAAGCAGGCAAAAGTTCATGGAGCAGAGATGAAAAGGCCAGCCCAGAAACTGGTGACTGCAATAAAAATACCCACCTACCACTGTTCATTCTGACCTGCTGCACTCAACACATTTTCTCTCTCTGCAACACAGAAACATAACTTTCCTCCCGCTTACATTATTACTGCTGCACTCAAAGTCTGTCATCACTCTTTTGTTCCCGCTCACTAAAACACGCTTTATCCTCAAACACAGACAGATGCAGACATGCATCCACAATCACACACCCACAGGGAAGTTCCCATTAATTTCCCCTTAAACCTTGACCTAACTCTCCCCGCTCCCACACGCACTGAAACAGGGATTCAGGCAAGTGACTTATTTTTACTGTGACGTGGTGGAAAGTTACCTCCAGAGGAAAGTAGCTGTTTGAATAGTATTTACTCACATAGAGGATCAGCAAGTTGGTGCACTCGTGCTCCACCAGCGCGGCGAGATTAGTTACTGCGGTCACCTTTGTCCGTGATACAGCCATGACATTTCCCATGTCTTTCACCTCAGTAGGGTGAGTCCCGATACAAAGCACTCCAGCAACAGGTCTGCCTTTATTATATAGCCGCGCACGCCTCTCTCATCGCAGTGACATCACATTCCTCCCTCTGTTCCCACACAGTCCTGGTCCAATTAAAGTCTGAGTCCCTCCTCTCGTCTTCCGGTTAGACGATGTGGTTTGGACAAGCAGCTGCTCCTGTTTCCGAGCATCAAGTTCTCCGCCTCTCCGCCGAGAACTTGATGTCAAACTACAAGAATTCAACGCGGACACACTGGTACGGCAAGCCAAATAGACATCTAATAGAAGGTGACCCTCCACCACAGATGTTTCTTGAAACAAAATAATGCACATAGTAAGAGCAAAAGTGGAGGTTTATCCGAGGCAAAAGCAGTTTTAAAATGAACCTTTGTTTAACCAAGTTACTTATTAAGAGAAAATCCGTATTTACAATAACGACCTGGCAGGGAGGGATTGGCATCAAGCAGTACAGAATTACAACAAACAACAAGCTTGCAACACTGTGGAGGTCATGGAAACAATTATTGTGACATAAACATTGGATCAAATTTAACACTAAATATGTTAGCTGAAAAATGCAGGATTCAGACAGCATCTTCATTAAAATATCTGTAAAATCATCTATTGATACGAAGGTGCTGAGCTTCAGTGTCCTGGTACTGGAAGCTCATTTTAAAACTGTGATTTTTAATTTTCTCTTTCTTGATAGGAGCGCGATTTTTAATAATAGAGTTAAACAATTCATAGAATATAACCCAAGCTTCATTTACTGTGGAGATTAGGTTTACTCTAGAGTCCACACAAGTCAATATTTTCCAGATCACAAAGAAAGACTTATTTAATTTTTTTTTATTAATCTTTTCTATGCAAGTTGGTTTGTTTCAAAATGAAGATTTGTCGAACACCTGCTGTACAACAATGGTCACTAATGTCATTATAAAATCCTCCAGACTGGTACATATAAAGGGAGGTTGTACGGATTATATCGGTTATATCTGTACATGTTACCTTTTGAAAACTCTTTGGGTCATATCTCGCTGGCTGAGCAAATATTTGGCTAATATTTAAAGTGTCAAATTGTAACAGTACTTTCTCATTTATCATTAACCAGTTTAATTCGCTTACTAAGACTTAATAAGACTAGCTGAGATCTAACAAATGGAGCCAAGATAGAGCTCAAAGTTTGGAGATGGGACTGATGGTGGACAGTAACATCCAGCCACAGATAAGGAGTTACTGTTTGGCGAGGTAATTTTTAGAATTAACAAATGAAAATGTTGGATTTATTGTTCCCATACACAATTGACATTTTCTATATCTGCAGGGCCTTTGCTAACTATTTGGGTGTCCTACGGACAAATGCTCTGCAGTGGTTACTGAAATCTTATTTAGGGACTGGTGTTTTTTTTTTGTTTTTTTTTACTTATTAAATTTTAAAACAGTTTGCCTTAAAAGTCAGTGAAGCACTACTGTAAGAGGGGCTCATCAACTAATTCATTAGCAGCTTATCTTATTTACTGGTACTGATGAAGTCAGGGAGAATTATCCTAATTTGAGTGTAATCCTGTGTGGGCTGTTCTACGCTGCTTCCGTTGTATTCCTGCTCCTTTATGATAAAAGGGACTGAGTGCTAATCTTAGAAAATATTTCCGGCTACAGCAGGGAAGCTTTACTAATGACGCAACACAACATTACGTCCTATTTTTCACTATCCTTAATGATATATGACTACACTGCAGGCGAGTATCCAAGAAAGGTGCTTATTTTAGTTCCTGTTAGCAGCACTTCATTCCTGGTAGCAGCTCCTGTTATTTATGATAAACTGTAAGAGGCCCTTTTTATAAGCAGGACATAAGTACTGGACAGATCAGTCCAGCAGACAAATACATGTCTTGAAAAAGTAATAGTACACCTTGAACTTTTAACATTTGACACTCACAATGAGATTAGTTCTATGTGTTTTATTATAGTAAAACACAATTTTGAAAAGAACGTATGATTTTCTAAGTAGATTTTATGTGGATTGTCTTGTCTGGGCTCACAAAGCTGATCAAATATTAACACCTGTAGCTAATAATTTGTGTAAATGCCCACTCTTGCATATTAGGCAGACTGCCACTATTGCTGTTTTAAAGTTTCACCTAAAAGACAATTGTTAGGACAACTCTATTTATTAGTGATTAGGACAAGAAGGGGGTGGAGTTGAGGAAAACAGTGACCTCTGGTGGACAGAACATCTAGACTGCTAAAAAGGCCAAATTTGATCACTGGTAGTAAAACTATGATATTTGAATCATTTAAAGTTTTATTGGTTTTTTTTTCTTTTCTTTATTAAAGCTGAACTTTTTTTTTTATTTCTTTCCTTTATAGTGCTCTGTAGTAAAATATGTTATGATGTGAATTCTCTCTTTATAAATTAATTGAATTATAAAATATCTTAACTTTAGGAAAAGGTGAATATGTTTATCACTGATAATTTATCAGTAAGACCTACAATAAATTTGGTCTGTTTAGAAACAGAAATAAAAACAAAAGGACATTTTTGCACTAGCTAGCCAGGCACAGCTTGAAGTCATGTTGTGTTGACTTATCAAATACAGTTAGTTTTTTTCATTGCCATGTCATATGCATCGTTTTTTTTTTTTTTTTTTTTTTTTTTTTTTTTGCAGACTTCTTCAACTGCAAAAGCAGCTGAGTGGACTTCTGGATTTAAATCTGCACAAAAGGACTGGGTACATGCTGTGGTGGAAAATTGGCTCCGGCAGCAGACTTTCCATGACTGTTATTCTTATTGGTTTGTGATTAGTAGTGGAAATAAAAAAAAATATTTTCTTCTGGTGACTCATCACGACAGTACAGGATGTGATCTGTCAGCAAAAACAGTCCATTCAGAGACACATAACGGGTATTTGTAATGGAGAGGAAAACATTTTAACCAACTGTGGTAAAAAGAATACACATACATACAGTACACACGGTTCTATGAGGAAAATGATATGAGCCGAGTCCAGTACACATATGGTATGTATGACTAGAACTCCTCACCCTTTCAAAGAAAAGATATAGTTTATGTCCCCTTTAAGGAGATGATCTCTGTGAATCTGTACAAAGTTCCTCTTGGTGATACTCTCTGATCTAACAACATTTCAGTTGCTTCTACCAGCCTGTTAGGCTTTTCTAAAACTGACAATAGGCAAATAATAGACAATAAACAACATGAGTAAGTGATTAAAGTTGTAGGACAAATTCTTAAATGACATTATTTGCACTTTTTTTCATAGAATGTCAGAAAAAAACAAGCAAACTAAAACTTCAATAGTGAATTCAACTAATACTCAAAAGCTGATGTAGTAAATGTAGTACTTTGTGAAAATGTACAGCTTAAACCTTCTGATAAGTGACATTTCAACCTCAAACATGAATGTATCGCAGATAGATTTTATGATAAAATTACACAAAAAGTGTATAATTGTAAAGTTGAAAAAAGGTTTTCAAAAGTTTGATCAATATAAATGTAAAGTTTCATGTGCATTTAAATTTTTTGTACTTTGTAAAACCACCTTTTTGCTTAAATTTCATCTTAATCTTTTTCTGTTTACCCAAATATTTTTGCACATCTAACAATTTGATATGTTGCCCATATGTTCTTCTCACAGAGTCACAGTTCTGTGCACAAATAATAGATGTCCTGACAGTGGATTCTCTCATCTGAGCTCCTCTAGAGTTACCCTGGGCCTCCTGGCTGCTTCTCTGCATGATCACTTTGCCATTCAGCCTGTTGGGAGTCTAACCAACATTCCAATAAACCTCTCTACAACTTCTTAAGCTTTTTTTTAAATACTATTTTTCTCTAATTTTGTCAAACATCAAACCTCCAAAACCTTCTCAAAACAGTTTGACTCATGCTAAGGATAAATTATAGACAAGTGTACTAATACTGTGACTTCTGAAGATGGTCGAAATAGATTTTAAAGTGAAAGAGTTTACACGGATATACATACCATGGTTCTCAGATGTTATTTGTAAAATAGAATTGAAAATCATTTCATTTTCTCTACACACTGGTGCAATATTATACGTATATTGACTTATCACTGTCACATCAATAAAATAAATTGAAATTTGTGGAAGTAAATTAACAAGTTAAAATATGTGGGGGTGTAGGGATGTGGATATTGTAGCAAATATTGATGACAAAATCTTATCCGTATTATTTGGAGAGAAAATAATAAGCAAGTGTATTTAGTTTTGCGTGGTTTAAGGAGTGCTATACCACGCCCTTCCTGTAGGTGTCAGTGCAGAAGCCCAGACGAACGTAAATAACAGAAAAGCTACATAATCTGCTGCTCCAGCTACACTTCCCACAGCGAACAGTTTGGATGCGAAACGGTAATAGAAATGATATTTCTTATTTCAGCGAGGCTATTTTCATAGATGAAAATATTAAAGTGGGTAGCAGCAATTCTGGTACAGAATTGTTGCTGTCTTATCCTGAAACCGACCTCCTATGCTAATGCTAACAAGATAGCTCCAGTATGAACTCGCTGGTTGGTTATGGAGTTTCCTCCAGCAGTGATGAAGAGGAGGAAGACTTAAACAGCAGGAAAGCTGAGTGAGTGGACGCTTTTATTTACTGACATTTATCCTTTGATTATATAGGTTTGCTGGTATTCTGATTAGTGATAGTCAGATTTTTTTTTTTTGTTTGTTTTCAAGCTTTCTTCAAGATGATGCTACCGCGGTCAAAAAGAGCCGCAACTTCTTACTGGAGTCTGACTCGGCATCCAGTGAGTCAGACTCTGGGGATCAGGAGCCCTCATCATATTCATCATCATCTCATCGTCAAACGCTGGGCTCCTCAGCACCCTCTCGGCCCATCCTGCCTCCACCCCTATTAAACTCTGCCACTATTAAAAAGCTACCTGCACCTTCTCTAAACGCCTCGTCTGACAGCAGCGTGTTCACCAACCCATTCAAAGCACAGGCCGACCAGAAGCTCAGTGCTCTCCAGAAACACGTTCCGCTCACCATGCAGGCAAGACCCTCCCAGATAGGAGGCAAAAAGGTCTGCGTTTCCTACAGGAAGGACGGAAGGTGCAGGTTTGGCATCAAATGCAAGTTTGCTCACGACAGTGACCTGCAGACGGCGGTGATTCCCAGCGACTCTCAGCCATCTGTGAGTGAGGAGGCACCGGGACCGGTGGGAGGATCCCAGAGCTTTCAGCAGGAATCAAAGGAGAAAGAGGCTGAGCAGCAGATGAAGAAGAGGAAAGTTGGACTGAGTAACTCTTTGATTCCCCCTAAAAGAGCACTGAAGCAATATACTATGCAGAGAGACAGAGAGCGGATTAATATGTCCTGATGACGGGTTTATAAACTGGGAATAACTAATTTTGTACATTTTTATGTCTTAAATTAGTAATGGAGGCAGAGTTCTGGACCAGACATCATACTGATGTCCATTTGTCGCTGTATTAATTTTTCTCCGTTACACACAGACCAATTTGTCGTTCTTTCCTGTGACTATAGGCATGGACTGGTTACCAGTATTGCGGTAAACCAAATTTTAAGAAAATTTTGCTTGAAAACCACGTAAATTTCCATTCTAACCGTTCCTAGGTCCTTTAGAGATATGCGAGAAAAAAACTGCATGTATCAAAATTAATAAAAAGGTTACATATTTTCTACAAGGGTATCTTATAGCAACAATAAAAATAATTTTGTTTAATAAAACTATCAGATCAAAATGTATTTTAAATCTTTGAATCACCAGCAAGGACCTGTAGAAGCGAACAAGGTTTTAAGTCACGAGTTTGAGCTGACGCAGCGTTGCCTCTTCCTTATGTAATGCTGTGCACTGTTGGTCAGATGGCTGAAATCAAACTTCCAACACTTTCTCCTCAGTTAAGAGACAAACTGGGAAGATATTAAATGCTAAGAAACACAACTCTTACTATGGGAATGCTGTCTGTTAATCTGCAGGCTGGTAAAATGAAAAGATAGATCTAATTTATATGAGGAACAAAATAAGCCTCTTCTGCTTCATTCCAGCATGTGCTTATGAATTTTTGCTTAAATTAATGTATCAGAATTAACATAAATGTTGTAGATGATTTTTGTAGCAGTAAAAAAATTGCCTGTTAAATAAAGCAACTATTTCTTATGAATTTCTAATTGAAATGTCTTCTGTCCATAAGAAAACAACAACAAAAAAAACATCATTGAATTTTCAACTAAAAATGACTGAACACATTGAGTCAAATGTTAAGACGTTTATTAAGTTTTATAAATGGATCTTTTATTGTGTTTTTGTGCTAGATAGAACAAATCTATTGTGTGAGATTATTATGTTCTACATAACTTCTCTTTTCAAACAATGTTACACTTGAGAGGATATTGACAAATCTGTGACTGTTTTTAATATCTTCATATAAGTGATTCGCAGTGTCAGTGGTCATCTTTTGGCTCCTTAAAACAGGAAGGACATTAGTGAGGTTTGAACTAGTTATTGTTCCTGCAAGGTAAACAAACATCTTAACAAATGTCTCAGACTAGACGGTTCATACTTTCAAGGTGTTGAAACTTCAGTTTCAGTCTTAAACGTGTCATGTATGTCTTTGTGACCATACACGTTTCTTAACCTTCTATATATAACAAAGGCTAAAAATAAAATATGCTGCCCATGTTTAGGTTTCATAAATTAAATTGATGTATTCCAGCTTTCTGCATTCATGGCAAATATTTTACGGGAAGGAGGTTGTGGGGTGTATTATTGCATAACTGGAACCTAATCTCAGCAATACACAAACTCAAACAGCTAGTTACAAGACTGTTATGTACAAAGGCAACAAACATTCACAAACACTTCTTTCCCTGATACGGAAACTCTAAAAAGCTACCAAGTTTGACGATTAGTGAACAGTACAAGTTATATCTGTGTGATCCTACATTTATCTCAAACCGTACTGCAGGTACTTCTTCACATGCACAAGTCCTCGTGTTTTGTTTTTTCTTATATAATGACCTGCTGCACATGTATCTCGTCGTCTTCAGGCTGAACGTCCCCCTGTCCCGTCTGCTCCCACACCACGCCGCTCTCCCCGACAGCCTCCGTCTGCTGCAGCGAGCCGCACTGTGGAGAGGAGGAAGACAGCACCGGATTGTCCAGAATGAAGGCGTTCCTATTGGCCGACGAGGGATCCTGGGTCTGAGGCTGGGAGGTAGAGAGCAGCGGCGGGCTCGGAGCCGCCGTGTTCATGGTCTGAAGCTGCGGCGAGGCGGCCAAGATGGGGATCTGCTGAACGTGGGTCTGCGATTGGCTGACAGGCTGGAAGGTCATCTGCAGGATCTGAGCCTGGCTCTGCTGGTGGGGGGCGTAGGGTGGCATGGGCTGGAGCTGGGGCTGATGCTGGGTCACCATGGAGCCAGAGTGGAGGGTCAGCTGCTGGATCTGAGGCTGCTGCACGAACTGGACGGGCATCTGGAGCTGCAGGTGCGCTTGCTGATGGTTGTCAGCCGGAGAGGGGGGATCGATGGGGGTGAGGGCGATCGTCACGGGAACCTGCATAGTGTGGAGGCTCGGGTCTTGCCCCAGTAAAACCACCTGGGGGCTTACTTGCTGCTTCACGTGCTGCCCGTCCTGACCCAGCTGATCCGTGTGGCCGTCCTGCCCGACGTGGTTCCGGTCCATGCCTGCCACATCCGCTTGTATGGGGTTTCCTGGCAGCTCCAGCAGAGAGGCAGGGGTGGTGATGAAGGCGCCGGCATTGGCCGCTAGCGCCTCGGCGATTAGCACCTCCGGATGGCTCTTGGCCTTGTGGGCGACCACACAGTCCTTCTTCTCAAACTTCTTACCACAAATGGAGCAGGAGAACTGGTAGGTGGCGTCTGCGTCGTGCTTCTTCATGTGCCAGTTGAGCGACGCCTTCTGGCGGCAAGTGAAGCCACAAATCTCACATCTGTTAAAACAGGGAGGTAGTAAAGCTTAAGGCACAATGCCTTGCAGAGGTACGCTTGAAATATGTTGCATTCTATCATGAATCGACTACAAACTACAGCTGCACGGCAAAAAAGAATCTAAATTAAATCAGAACGGCATAGTTGCTTCATTAATGAACAGAGAAACTAACTGTAGAGGCTTCTCTCCAGTGTGTATCATGCGGTGAACAGCCAGGTTGTGGGAGCTCTTGAAGGCGCGGGCACAGAACTCGCAGATGTAATCTCTCTGGTCTACAATCAAAGAAAAAAGGATGGAATCAATTATAGATGTTTTCCCTACATGGCTTTTTTATTAGCATTTTTTAAACCAATCAAAGGCCAAGCGATTTGTGTACCTGTATGGTGCTTCGCATGGCGCAGCAGCTGCTTCTGAAGGCGGAAAAGTCTCCCACAAGACGGGTGGGGACAAACGTACTTCTTCTTCAGTAAATGCTGGTACTTTATATGATGCTAGTGTGGGGAAAATGTGATAAAACTGTTTAAAAATATACTCTGTACCCTTCCAGAAAAGCAATACATATCCTTGTGTTTCTTTAAAAAATAGTACCAAAGACACTCTTTATGTTAAAACTGATCGCAGTTCCTTCTTTGTATTTCCGTTTCCACACTAAACTAAACTAAAAAAGATTTTTTTTTCCAAACTGTGAAATAACCATATCTGCCTTAATGTACCAAGATATAATTTTCAGATTGACTGGCAAGAACTTTTACCAAAATTTGTTTGGTGATAGAAAATCTCTACCTATTAGGAAAATTTATTGATCTAAGAAAAAAAAAAGTGTCCATGGGGGAGTACATTTCTGCAGGTTTAAAGTTTAAATTATGAAACACAATAAAACGATAATAATAATAAAAAAACATTCTGAAAGGGAAAAAGAAAAGAAAAAAATCAAATATGAAAAAAACAAAGATTTTTCATATTGTTATTTTCATTTTCCACACTTTTTCAGACAGAATAGCAACCCTGTTATTTAAACGCCTGTCTTATCTACATTGTATTATGAATTTCTATTAAAAAGAAAAAGAATGTCACACATTTTAACTCAGGAACAAGATAAGAATTAATAAGAGCTTTGCATTTGTTTACATCAGGCTGTTTCAAATGTGTGAGTAAATCCCAGTTTGCTTCTCTTTATGCTGATCTCATTAGTGTGTGTCTGGCTGCTGAGACAAACCTGGAGGTAGCGAGGATGAGCCAACACCGTCCCACATCCCTCCATCTCACAGCGCACATACTGAACGGGTGGCTTCTTCCTGAACGAGTCAAGCAAACAACACAGTTAAACATCATGGACTCTTATAATCAGATCCTCACAGACACATCAATACCTAACAGGCCTGTAAGACGTCTCAATCACAATCCCAACCGATTATAATTTTGGGAGAAATAAGTACACTAGAGACACTAGGTAAGCTAGAAACCAAAAAAAAAAGCATCATCATTGTACAATAAATTTTGGAGAAATTACAGACATTTATAAATAAATTTATGGGACGTAATTGGTTTGAGACACTACGCAGGTTTCACTCTCACCGTCTCTTTGGTAGCCGTGGAGTTTTGTCGTCTTTTTTCCTGCGGCCTCTCCTGATTAAATAAGAAATAAAATGTGTTTACTTTGTGTTTACAGATACAACTCAGTGGGAAAGTCATTAATAAGGCGGCAATAAGGAAAAGCAGCTGGTTACCAACTAACACCGACAGAAAAAAAAAAAAAACACCGACAAACTATGTTTCTGACTTTAAAGCTCCTGCATAAAAACACAGAACAAGCTGAACTTACTTCCTGGGTCCATCGAGATCCTCAGATACTTCCTCCTCCAGCTTTACTTCCTCCTGCACTGTCTCCAAGTTATCTGCACCCTCTACTTTTATCTCTGAAAACTCTGTTTCCTTTTTAGGTGCTTTATCCTTCTCTTTCTTTTCCTTGTGTCTCAGAGGAACTTTGCGCTTTGGTTTAATAATATCCCTAGAAAAAAATGAAGACAAAAAAAAAAACAACTTCATAAATAGTTTAGAATATTAATCAAAGAACAATGAACAAAAAATGAATCTGAATTATGCAAAGAGAGACGTGAGGCTTCCATACAGAAATCTTTCAGCCCTCGGGTCGTAGCTTTGATCGTTTAAGTCGTCTCTAAAGGGAACGTCTTCATCACTGCTGAGGCCGTCCTCCTCTTCACCACTGCTGAAAACAAAAACGCAAACAAACAAATGATCTGCAAGCAGCTTATGATGCCTCTGTACACAGCCGAGTGGTGCGCTCAGTGCAAATTTACCTCTGACTCTGAGGCTGGAAGCTGAAATCGTTCGAATCATCCTGATAAGGAAGCTCGTCGTCATCCGGGACTTGCTCTGCGACCTCCTCGCTGTCCTCTTCTTTCTTTTCACTAAGAAAAAATGACGATTAGGTTAGAGAGGTTTTATGGCCCTTTTCTGACTCTGTTAAACTGATAAGAAACACTCCGAACTAATCTGACTGCATGTGGATTGAATCTTAACGCAACTATATCACCAGATTGTAAACAACTACCATAGACATGAACTGGATCTGTTTGTCCCGTAAAGTGACAATAACTTTTAATAAGAAGCCCTACTGTTATTACAAGTATCTTCTCATACAACAAAGTAGGATGATGGTATCCAAAATGTAAGCAAAATGAAATACAGAGATTAAATATAACTTTAATAGTATAACTAAATTAAAAAGTTTAACATCAGAATGTTAAAACTTAATATAATTAAATGATATGTGTTGAAAATAAGTACTAGTTTTACTGTAGTGCTAGTTTTTCTCAAAACCCTTCCCAAGAGTAAAGAAAGGATTGTAAGGATCACTTCTGCTTGTAAAAGTTGCATTCAACCTTTTTTAGATTTAGTCATATTGCCAGGATTTCAATGGCATTCATGGTGTAGAAGTCATTTTTAAACTAAAAGCTAAGCATATACTTACTTGTCACACTTTTCTCTATCGGTACGCTCTTCTTCCACTGGCGCACAAAACAAAATGACAACAAAATAAAAACAGATTTCAACTTTCTTCAGTAAAAAGATATAATAATTGCACTTCTGTTTTCTGCTTTTTTTATTTGTCATACTGCTGCTATTAAAATCTTTATTACATGGATTTAAAATTAAGATGTACAATTAGATCGCAAATAAAGTTAAAACAAGCTTTGATTGATTATTTAAAAACAAAACCTTTAACATGTTGCAGCATTTATCTGATCTGTGACAGAGCTCAAGGTCAACAGGTCACTCACCAGCTGGAGTCTCCATTTCAGGTTCGGTTTTGCACACAGGCTTGGCGACGCTCCAGGCCGCCCTGCCAGCCGGGGGCTTGGCATCATTCTGGGCTGGGGGCCATTTGGGAAGAAGAGCTGGAGTTGGAGGGGAAATGGAAAGCCATGAAACATTTGTGTATGCCATGAACTGTGGCACAGACACAAAGACACATCTGTTCTCTTTGAATGTCACAGACATGAATGATAGAGCGACATTAATTCAACAGCCGCATTGCCCTGAAAAAGCAGCCACGGCCCCTGAACATCTTCATTATGTCACATTAAAAACAACAGGATTTCACATATCAAGTTTCTAACACAAAGTAGTGCATATTTGTAAACGTGGAAGGAAGATGATCCATGGTGGTGGCAGCATGATCCTGTGGGGGGCTTGTCTTTAAAAGGGACAGAGAAGCTGGTTTTCTCTCCACACAAATCTAGCACAGAAAATTTCAAAGTTTTCTAATCAGAAAATAGAGCTCATTTGTGCGCAATTTAACATTTTGCTACTGTAATAAGAATGCACATTCTTCATGACATTGATATCCCAACTGAAGTAGCCAAGAGGACCATGGTAACTCAGGAGGAGCTCCACAGCTCATATGGGCGGGTCTGTCAACATGACATCTATTAGTTGTGTTTTCTACAAATCTGGCCTTTATGGGAGCGAGTCAAGAACACAGACAGTGTTAAAATAAAGTCATAGAGGACACACCAAACCTGCAGCATGAGGAGCCCTGAACAGGCGAGTTCATAATAAACTTTTTGAACTACACATAAAGAAAATCTTTGCAAGACTTAAAACTATAATAAAAATTACTCTGAATCTCAACACACCATCCCCACGTGAATTGTGCTGGTGACAGTGTCAAGCTGTGGGGGTATTTTCTTCAGCCTCGATAAGGAGCCTCATAACGTTGAAAGGAAGATGGATGAAACTACATACTGGGCAACAACTTCTTTAAGGCAGGAAAAGACTTGAGGCTTAAGGCGGAGGTTCACCTTCCAGCAGGGAAACAACACTAAACATACTGCCAGAGCTACAACAGATGAAAGCATCTTAAAAGTGTTACAAGGTAATCGATGTGGAACAAAGATCACAACACAGAATCAGGCAATTACCAGGATGACGTAGTAAAATCTATTTTCCGTATGCTCAGAGGGTTTGGGTGAGATATTTTACAGAGATGAAAGGACTAAAATTTCAGTCTCTAGATGTGCAACACTGTTACAGGCAAATCCCCAAAAAACTAGCAGTTGTATCTGAAGTCAAAATGTGGGTGGCTGAATATAATTACACATAACTCTATACAGATTGTTTCTGAAAGAAAGAAAGAAACAAAAAAAATCCTGTATTTTTCCCTTTCACTTTATAATCATACGCAACTTTGTTTGTCACATTAAATCCAAATAGTGTACATTAAAGTTACTGGTTTTAATGTAAAAAAAAAAAATAGACACGTTGAAGCCATGTAAAAACTTCTGCAAGGCTTTGGTGAAGGATCCCACTGATTACCTTGAACATCTGAGGCAGGTTTCTTTGGGTCTTCTGAACTAAAGAGAAGAGGGGGAAAAATCACTTTGTATGGCAAGCAGTGACACAACATCCCATATGACATTAATACTGGAGTTATTATAAAGAGAACGTCTTTAAAGACAGGTAAGTTTTACTCCACCCATGTAGGGGACGAGCCATGCAGAAGGCGTGCTTTTAGAAGGAGCAGACCCCACTGATGCACGTTTCAACTCTACACAGGCTCATTATAAACAAATGTGCGTCTGTCGTTGACTGCATCTATTAAGTAGGGGCTGATAAACGTGAAGCTTACTCTGTGCCTTGAAGGCTGTCTCCTATGAGCCCCTCTCCAGCTTCCACCTGACCCGCTGAATCTAGCCCTTTCCTCCTCTTGGAGCTGGAAACTTTCCGCCGCTTGGTCACACTGCTGTCCGGGCTCGGTTCGTCCTCTTCCTCGTCGCTTTTCAAGTCCTTCAGCCAGGCCGGTACTGCCCTGGTTGACCTGTCCCTTAGAACCCGTCCGGAGGTCTGCGCGCTCGGCGCAGCACCGTTAACCTCCGTGGCAGAAGAGGGGACGCCGGACCTAGGTCGGCCCGCTCCCCGCTCTCTGAGTGCCCTCCGCTGCGTACCGATCGTACTGGTGGCCGGGGTCTGCTCCGCGGCCTTGTCCTCCTTCGGTTCCTCGTCTTTATTTACATCCCCGACTCTGTTGTCGACTGGTTCCATCACCGTGAAGGGTATATGTCCTACCTCTTAATTCCTCTTATAGTCAAGCAGGTTCACGAGCAAAGTGAGGAATAACTAAGCACATCTGCTTTAAAGCCGTTTTGACTGCAAGCGGCCCTTATCCAACAAGGATGCATTTTCTGCTGGATTCGTCGCAAATTAAATGCACACATTAATTCATTAGAAACTTAAAACTTTTCTTAATTATCTATTCAGCTATAAACCGATATAATTTTAAAGAAGCAGACACTAGTTTCTTGTTCTTAAAGCTATAGTAAACCTACTTATTCGCCAAGGCCCAGAGAACAGCCATTTTGTGCGCTTTGTTGCGTCTCCTTTAAGCCAAATATAAACTGAAGCTGTGTTCGAGAGTGACAGCGGCTCTCACACTCATCCGGATCTCCTCGTGGCCCATAAGCGCAGCGCGGCCCAGTTTAGCTGGTTTGTTTATAAATCTACAATAGCAGTGGCAAGCTAAGGAAAGAGTGCGCATGCACACTGACGCTGGGGCATGGTGGGAGTTGTAGTTAACATTAAATCTATCAGCCTTAATATTGTATTTTAGATGATTAATTTTTCAGTTTTGTGCGTTGCGCGACTTTTATTTACAAAACCCAATTTGACCAATGAGCAGTAGAAATTGTACTTCATATAATAAGAAAATGTACCATTATAAATAGAGGATTTCCCCACCAATTTTACTAAAATTATCATTTTTAGTCTATTTGAAATATATGCTCTTAAATTCTGAGTCTAATATACATTTCTGCAAAAGATAGTAACATACCAGTACGCCAAATGTATTCCACTAGCAAGTAGCTTTTAATAGTGAATGTGTTTTATGTTACAGCAGTAATCTGCACTGATGAATGTAGAGCTAACATGGCTGCCATTGCAAACCTACACTGACTAGTCGGAACTGCGGGCTTGCTACAGATTTCTAAGATGGTTTTTACCACCAGATGGCAGTAGTATAGTATGGTAATCTATTGACTAAGTCCCTCTTAAAATCCGTTACTTGTAAATTGAATATAGTGTTAACTCGTTTTTTTCTGTTTATGTTCTAATTTGATTTTTCATATGAACATTTTTGTGGTATGTGTCCGAATTGTTTTTGAAATCATTTTCAGATATTTTTGTTTGAATATAAATAAGATAAAGAGAAATAAAAAATTGCTAAAATTAGTTCTTGTGTTTGACATCAACGATAATGTGTTCCTTGAAAGGAATACATTTTTAAGTCTGTCATTGGATTTAAATACTGCTTTTGCAGTAAGACACAGTTGCCTCATGTCTTATATGTGTACGGAATGGGTTATGTCAAAGTTTCTTTTTCATTATAGTTTGCATAATAATTGTCCTTTGGGGGTAATGAAGATGACTGATTGAACAAAACTTTGCAAATATGGTTATTCCAGCAGATTCACCCTGTGTTTAAGACTATACAAAAAATTCCAAAAAATCTAGGAGCTACAATACTCTGAGGGCCATTCTTGGCTTAATCATTTTTGAAATTTATGACAGAACTATTATAAAAATGTGAAAATAAATATGGCCTTTTTGGGAGAATTACTAGAAGAAACCTTCTTTTATTAAAAAAAAACATAGTGTGATGTACATTTGCAAATTAACTTTTGGAATCAACGCATAATGCACTGCACTGTATTTCGAGAGATCTGAACACTACATCAATCAAACAGTATACCAGCATAGCTGAACAGGAGTGATGTTTTAGGCACATTTTGCAGCCACAGCCCTTTAACACCTTAAGGTCATTGGTCGGCCATGAACTCCTGTCTATATAAAATATTCTACAGTTGAACTTATGCAGTCTTTCAGACAGCTAAACTTGGTCATTAACAAGAAAATGATGAAAAGAACACCAGCACATCTACAGCATAATGGGTGCAAAAAGAAAAACAATCAAGTTTTTACAATGGCCAAGTCTGAACTCAGTACAATTAAAGAAGTGATAAGGAGCTATAAATAAAAAGACAGTAAATCTAATGAGCTGATGGAGTGTTGTATAGAACTAAACTGTTTCACAATCATACAAGAAACCTCTCATATGTCAGACAGAAAACTTCATAGTACTGTTGATTCAAATTGTTCTACATGCTAATCAATTAATGGTCATTTTTACAAAACTGTACTTCAGAGCAGATTTTTGTTCATTATAGTGTTTCAGTGTATTTTTACAGCATTCTTTCTTACAACTCATTGTCTGGGAGTGAAATCTTGCCCTCTCAATGTGTAATGTACAACCTCAGCTGCCAATAAATATTTTTATATGCAGATGTACGACTACAGAGCTGTGGCCTGATGATGCTATCACAGGAGAATGTGGTTCTTCTTTTAATCATTTTTTTTAGATGATAAATCTCACAATTTCTTTTAAAATGTAACATTAAAAATGATATCCTAAAATGGGTTCATTATGACAATGGTTTTCTGCAACTGAAACTTTTTTAGTCCATCATTTCGAGCAGCCCAAATTTTTTACTCTTGTTACATTTATAGCTTACCTTTGCAAAATTGAAAGTATATGTAGCTTGGTCAGCAGATAGGTCAATGAATCATATTTTTAACATACTACATTTTACATATTTCCAAACCCTGTAAAACCACAAAATTACTTGTGGTTCACTCTTGGCACAAAGTTTATCTTGTTCCCAGTAGAGGCTGAACTCTGTCAGGACATCTCCTTATCGCTGACCTTGTTTGTGTTGTTCATGGACAGAATCTTGAGACGCAGTCAGAGAAAGGAAGGTGTCTCTTTGGAGAACCTTAGGGTTTTAATGTGAGGTTTCCATACAATGTGGTTCCGTCGCCATTTTTAAGCCATGATCTCCAGCGCCTACTGGAATGCTTTACATCTGAGTGTGAAGCTCCCTGGAAGTCCTCTAATTTTAAGGTAATGGTTTTCAATCATAAAAGGTAGAATGATCCCTTCAAGGACATCTGTCACACGCCCCTCTGACAGGAAAACGCTCACGAAACATCATTCTTCTGATTCCAGCCCTGTACTTCACAGTTGGAATTGTGGTCTCAGGTTATCAAGCTTCCTCTTTTTACTTTCGAATGTAGTGAAGCTCCAATTATGGCCTAACTCTTGAATACTAGTTCGATCAGATTGGACATGTCTCCAAATATTAAGGTCTTATTTCTTGAGTGTGTTTGCACATTGTAATTTGCTTTTATGTCCCTTTTGGACAAGCCGATGTAGGTCTCAGTTTGCCATGAATAATGACACTATTACCAGCCTCACAATTTCTTTTGCCATGTTGCTGGGGTTGATACACACACTTTGCACTAAACTGTGCTAACATCGGAGACCCAGAACATGCTGTGTTCCCACTGTGTTTATTCCTACGCATAATTGTTTGAACAAATGAACATGGCATCTTCATGCATGTGGAGATTGTACCCAAGAACGAATATGACTTGTGGAGGCCCACAGTTCTCTTCCTGATGTCTTGCTGTAGTTTCCTTTTATTTATTTTTTTCATTGTCTCACACATAAAGTACTTTGTTTGAGGTGTTGCTTTGAAATAAATTCACAGTTGTGTCTTTAATCAATTCAAATCTTCTCCAGTGAAAAATCAAGCCATATCATCACCTGAACTTCCCCAGATAACTTACAATCTGGGAAGATCCTAATGAACCAGTAACTATTTCAAAGTTTCTCTGGTTCAACACACCTGAACTCATTGAACACATCTTTTGTAGGGTCCTCCAGGGCCCAACATGCAGAGAGTCTACTTCATTAATTTAAATCAGCTGAGTTTGAGCAGGAACAGGTCCAAAGAATGAATGACAACAGCCCCTGAAAGACGGAGTTGGTTTAAAGGCGTAGTATTCTTGAGGATTTAAAGAAATAAAAATATCTCTATTACTAGTCTGGTATTTAGCAAAAGAAACAAATTTGATAATACAATCTGATTAACATCAGATGATGAATGACAGTTCATCTGGTTTCTGCTGTATTATATTTGAATTGGAAATACATGGGGATCCACCAGCCTGAGTTGGAGAGTGCTGCTAGACAAAGTGATGTTGATGGATGGACAGATGGATGGATTTATTTCATATATTTAGAAAGCAGTCAGTTAAAACTTGATGACAAGGCAGAGATTTGAACTCTCTCCCGCTGCCATTGCCCCACATCATAAGTCCCAGATCTTTCCAGAAGCCCTCACTGGTGAAGAACATTTATCTGGAGTAAAGGTAACAAGCAGCACCAGAATTTATGAAAGACTTTTTTCTGCCCTGCCAGCCATTCCTCAGCAATTGCTGATCTATGAGGTCAGAGATGGGTTACCTCTGAAGCTATCAGAAGCTACTCAGTTACCACGCTGCTATTATTCTGTCTAATCTAAAACCAGGGCAGCTGAAAAGAAAAATCTTCCTTGTGAGAAAAAAGCATAGAAAAATATGGCATGCAATCACAAATAATTATCAAAGACCCTGCATCCTTTCAAAAGCACTTTATTTACTGTGTTTTTCACTATAAATATAACAATGAAGAACAAGGTCTTATTTCTTTTTAACAAACCTCTTAATAGAAAAAGAAAAGTCTGAATGAGTCTACAAAGCTTTAGCAAATACAACTTGGCAATAAGGCACACTATGAGGAGTTAAAAGTTTACACCTATGTTAAGCCAGACTGCACTTCACTGACGCATGTTTTTTTTTTATTTGTTTGTTTTGTTTTTTGCCTTTTTGTTAATTCCAAAGGCAGCTAAATCATTGTTGGACTCTCCGGACAAAACTAACATGCAGAGTTGCAACACGACCAGCTAAAAATGCCAGGGTTGTAACACTTCAATGAGCTAGCTTTTAATCCTTGCTGAAACTGCTAAAAAGTAGCTGAACATGAAGGTTCTTTGTGTTCCCACTCATAACACCAAAGTACATTAGGTTACAGATTAGAAGATTACAATAAATGTTAAAAGCTAAAAAACTATTGCTCACTTTGGCAAAAAAAAAAAAAGTAATACAAAGAGGAAAAAAATATATTTTTCTACTTTTGTTACTCTGACTTTTATCCCTACTCAAGTTGTAAATAAGTAAAGAAATATATTATACCTTTTTTTTACTTCATACATAACAAATGTAATGCATATATTAAATATATATATATTTATCCAGACTTTCCGTCTTCATCATAAAAGCAGTTAACAGCAGTTAGTCCTCTACATGAAGTCCAGTTTAATTGGAGCAAAAAAAGGGACAACTTGGAGTGAGATTATGAGCTCAAGACAACACGGTTGCTTTTCATTTAACATCTTGGAACAAATAACTTATTTTATCAACAGTCCAATTTTCCCCACAACTTTCAGAGTTGTGTGTGGTAATCAAAAATGTGGAAAATAAAAGAATATTCCAAATGAAAAGATGGCAAAACAGGAACTAAAACTGAACTGAAAATACAAGTCTACATTAAAAAAAGGTTTTATATACAGCGGAGAAAATAAGTATTCAGTATAAGAAAATGTTCTTAAGTGGCCTGTTGACACAATTTTATACCTTTTGACTTTAATAACCCAAGTTATGTAAGTATGCAGAGAAATCAAAGTGTTTCTATAGGGAATAAATATTGAACATGTGAATGAAAGGAAGTAAAAACAAATAAAAAGCTAAGAAAACATCTGAAATCTAGGAGTATTTGAAAAGCAATCTTGTTTCTTATTATTTCAAATTAGTATTGGGAACTCTGTTGATTTCAAAGAAAGAGAAAAAAGTCTTTATTGGCTAAGTCAATCACTGGACTTTAATCCAGTGGGATATCTATAAAGAAAGAAAAGAAAGATTTGAAGTCAGCATGTAGACAACATCTTGAAGTTGTAATTACCAAAACAAGTCTTGTCTCTTGAGAAATGGGCAATTCAGTAAACATCTTCAATACTTATTCCCTGAGTTCCCACTCTGGCTTCCACACTAAATTTGAAATCATGTCCTTTGTTTGTGTTGACTACTTGGGTTGTGATCACCATAGACTTGGCGCTAACTACTGGAAAACGTTGACAGGTTCAGAACATATTTTCACCGCTGTTTATGTGACTGTAATGACAGTGACTTCCTGATTAGCAGCTGCTTGAAGTAGTTTGGAGGTTTCACTACATTCAGCACATTGCATGCCTTCTTGCATATTTAAGAGTGAGGTATTGCTCCAGTTTTAAACTTCTTGCAAGCAAAGTTTGAAGTTTCACAAGTGCCCCAAAAAACATATCTTAAAGACTTTCTTTTTTTCGTCGGCAAAGTAAAACTCACACATTAATAACACACTTCAAAACAAACAGCCAAACTAGTCATGTCCACTCATGAGTTCATGCTCTGTATTTAATATCTCTTCATTTCAAGGTGGCGTTTCCATGCCAGTTATAAATATGTTTAAGTGCACCTCGGTCTAGAGCGATTTGGAGGAGGAGAAATAAAGAGGGAGGCAGGAGTGTTACTGCAGAGTCATTCTGACATCTGACTCCAGAGGCTCAAACCCACTCATCTCACTATGATACAGTAATAACAAAAATAAAGTTCACTGGAAATACAAATAGAAGAAGACTCAGGTGCCGTGCACAGATGGGAGTCTGTTCCTTCTGGTGTCAACCTCACAGCCCTGTTTTGTTTCTAAAGGCACGTACTGTACGGTGATGTAAGGCACTGTAGCCAAGCGCAAAGAGCCTCTCTGAAGTCATCAGATTGGAGTGTATTAAGTATTTGGTTGGCAAAAATGGAGATGGGCCAAGCAGTGTAGGAACCCAGTTCTTAAAGAAAAACAAACATATTTGTTCACCTTTCAAGACTCAAGCATTTCATAACAACAATTAAATATACTTAAATGAAGGAAAACAAACATCTATTCAGTCTTAGTCCCCTATTAATACAGTTTCTAATGATGGGGAACATCTAAAGGCACATGATGTATTCCAGTTTGCTCTTCATTTTTGTGCCTTTTGGACTCTTATCTTTAAAAGGTACACACACACAAAAAAAACTGCAGGGTAATTTTTTTTTTACCACAAATGTTGGATTTCTGCTGTTGGGAGAGTGTTTAGGTACTTTCAACCAATCATTTAGTCAACAATCGTGACCGAGGTTGTCGGTTTAGAGAGAGACATTTTGAACTACGAAACAACCTGATCAAACATTGCTGGATGAAATACCAAAGGATAAGATGGTAAATTAATGCTGTGTTATTATGTTTATGTCAGTGGGTTGTGTTATTATTTTCCACAACACTAGTGTTAGCATTAAAGAACAAGCTTAGTCACTCAAGATTAACATTAGCCTAGTACCTGTCTGCACAAGCTAGTACTAAACCAAAGAATTTGTTACAGAGTTAATATAAATGGGTTGAAGAAACAGGGTTTTACATCTAATTTAAGTTTCTTTGCAATTTTAAAGTTACTACTTTCTTAAATGTTTGTATTCAATTATTTTTGACTTTCGAGTTTAATAAAAGATCTGCTGAAAGAAACAAAATAATAATTTTATAGTGTTGTATAATGAGCATGATTTGTCTTTTATCCAAAATTAATTGTTAGTCACTAACAATCTTTCAGTACATAATCACTTTCCTTTCTTTCTATATCTTATTTATTAAAATTTGATGCTTTTTTATTAATGCTAAGTTAAGCTAAAAATCTTTCAATTGAATCCATTTACATATGCAAGTTTGGATTGATCTACATTTGACCCACAGATTGGTTAGTGATATGCTCTGAAATTAGGTTGTTTTAAACCCAGGAGTTTTTATAGTGTATCAACATTAAGATACATGTTTCAGAAGTTCATAACCAGGGACAAAAGAATCAGGGAACAAAACAAAGACCTAAAACCTTCATTTAAAACAACTGAAACACACAAAACAAACTACACCAAAAAGTACCAATTGGGCACATGGAAAGCAATACACATTCAACCAGCATGGACAGCATCACCTACAGCATGCAAAACTGGCTAGAATACTAGATATTAATGGGAAAAAAAGACTACAAACATGGATATATCCAAAGACAGTGGTATCATCTTATCAGTAGTTCCTGGTTGCCTTTTCCTTCTTTCCATTTACTTCGCTTTCTTTGTTTTCATACATTACACAGTGTATAGATCTGTTTCAGAGAAAAAAAAAAATACCAAGATAAAAAAAAAAGCAAAAGGAATAAAGCATTAATAATGCGTCTTTTCTTCATAAATACTTTAAAAAGTACCGTAAATGTCCCTGCTGCAACAGCAACAAGATGGTGCAATGAAAGAGAGACAATATGTATATTACTGGAGTTGTGGTTACTGTTGCAGGGGAAGCATTTGAAGTGTGTTACAACATTCAGAAAATAAAACAGTGACGCTGTCTAACAGAGCTGCTCCCCTTTCTAGCCCCGGAATATAGAGAGGATGACAGCAACTAATGGAAAATACCAGGCCATAATTTTGTCCCAGTCTTGCAGTCTTAGTATTTGCTACGTATCCCATTAGAGATCAAGTTCAAAAGATGTTTTTGTGGCGTGGACAGATGCTGTTGAGATTCAGTCACTGGATGACTCGATCTGAGCCCCTGTTTCAGTACGACTGGTAGATGTCATGGATGGGCAGTGGGAAGGCCGCGGCGGGGAAGGCTTGGGGCATGGCGTAGCCAGCATAACCTCCATATGCCGTGGCTGCCATGGCGGCGTTTTTCTGCAGGGCAGCCAGAGCGGCTGTGTTTGCGGCATAGTTAGCGATAGGGACGTACCCAGCTCCATACAGGCTGGCAGCGGCTGGGATGCGTTGGACGTTGTGGGCCATGGCGTAGACGGGAGTGATTGGACGGCCCTAGGTAAGGAGGAAGGACAGGTAAACTGGATTTAGATAGGAATAAAGAAAAATTAACCTAGATTTTAAGAGTACCGGTACACATCCGATAAAAAGCTGCTTTGACTTGGATTTTGCAACCTTTGTGTAACCTTGAATAAGATGGGATATTCTAAATCTTTACATCAAAAAAACATATACATGTTCCTGCCAATAACATCCATAACTTTTTCACTTTTTTTTGCATGTTTCAATGTGTGGGGATGTGAATATGTGATAGACCCACTGAAAATGATAATTGAAAAGTGGAAAGAAAATGATAGTGTATTTGTATTTGTGCACAATCCTCTGTGCAATGGCATTCTTGCATTCTACTTTACTATGTTGTAAAGTAGAATAAAAAATTTCAGTGTCCAGATGTGCAAAGTTGGTATATTATTTATAAAAAATGTAAATAAATGAAACCATCTGTCACTTTCCTTTAGTCTCACGATTATGCACTACTTAGTATTGACCCGTCACATAAAAGTCCAATAAAATACTCCTAAGGTTTTGCTTGTAATGAGGCAAAACAAGTAAACATTTATATGGATACTTTTGTGTATGACATTATAAGACACACCTGGAACGGTGGAGGTGTGGACACTGAAGGTAAGACAGTGGCGGCGGCAGCAGCAGCAGTGGCAGCACTGTGTTCAGGGTGCTGCATGGTCAGAGGGTTCATGAGGTGCTCCACTGAGTGCACTTTCCCCTCCTCCATCACTTTGGCTGCAGGAGGAGCGCTGAACACTTGGTACTGTCCACCTAGAGTCGGCAATGCCACTGTGCATAGAGAGGTACAAAAATGAAAGCCTGGATAACAGACAAGGCCACGACAGATTAAACAACATACAACCAGCCATGCTCAAACATGCATCCAATCATGCTTAGTTTAACAGGCTTCAAAAGAAGAGAAGGAGATGATTGAAACAAGAGGGAAAAAGAAGTCACAAAAACAGCAATTGGAGTGTGATTCAGATTATGTTGCTTTTCAACTACGGAAAAGTTGAACGAATACCCTCCTTCACATGCACACATCTTTAAACCACAATGCAAATACAACATCAGTCATTGTTTTAAATGCACAAAAGAGTTTTAAATATGGTGCTGATCCTGTGATTCAACATATACAGAAACCCAAACTCCTCGATCTTGGTCAGTTATGTCTACTTCAGAAAATTGACCAAATGTTGAACAAATAAATACACGATTTTAAAGCAATGACCAGTATGTCAAGTATAATGACGATGTTGACAAAACAACTTAGCATTAGAAAGTAGAAAGATAATACCAGTGTTTGCATGTTGACCTTGATTTTTTTTTTTTATCAAAATTTTTTCTTGTGCCATCTAAAAATAATATGATTTACCAAAAACAAAACACTCTATGAATTTGTTTCACTTTTGCTCACTCTTCACCAAAAAATGAGCCATAGCAAATTTGGTACACCACTCTAAAATGTATAATTATCAACATTCATAGGTAATGCAGCATGTTGACGAACAGGAGTTCTTGTTTTATGTTTTTTTACATATTTTATTATTATTTTATTATTTATTATATTATTTACTTAGGTGTTTGTGGATGGAACTAATGTGACTGAGGTTCAGTTTGTTCATTCACCTTTTCTGCTCTTCCCATTAACGTTCTAGAGACATAGGGTTTCAAAATATTGACTTTATTGTCCTTCAGATACTGTAACTAATTTGGTTTGCTTAAGGTTATTGTCCAGTTGTGTCCAAATGTTAACTTTCTGGTTATCATTTTGAGATGTTGTTTCAATATTTCCGTATCATGTCCTTTCATGATGAAGTTCACTACTCCCTCCTGCAACAAAACACCCACACAACATTATGCTGTTGCCCATACACTTTACAGTATGGATGGTATTCTCAGGTTTGCAAGAAAAAAACATTTGTATATTCATCTCTTAAACGTAGAATGGCACAATGGGTGGACATTCCCACTGTGTTTGCATACAATTGTTTGAGCAGATGAACATAGAACCCTTAGGCACTGGGAAATTCGACCCAGACTTGTTCAGGTCTATAAGCTGATTTCTTTTGATTTCACCATGATGTCAGGAGTGCCTCCAATTACCTCAAATATTGTGAAGCTTAGGAAACATTTAATCATCCTCTGGGATTTGCTAGCTTGTTTAAAGGCATGCTAATCCTAATGTATGACAACTTCTCACTTTGATGAAAGGACCAAGCAACCTCTCTAAAATCTCTTCTATAATTTCAGGATTTAGTAAATAGGGGAAAAAAACGGTCATCTTAATTTGCCTAACATAGAGAACAAAAGATCTAGTATGACATCAACAAATGAGGAAGGTTGAATGCTTTTCTACAATGTATCTGAATATTTATTTTCAGTTGTATGCATTTGGTCCAATTAGTCGTGTTGAGATGTATTCTCATTATTCTGCAGCCAAATAAACAACATATAATTAAGCTGAAAATTTTCAAAAGGTTTTATATTCTTTGAACAGAACTCACATGTGAAAATCCCTGTGTCTTAATCTGAAAATTAACTACAATCCTATTGTTGATACTACTTTACTAGCATAATGCTGTCTTCAGCTCTTCCTTCTTTCAAAACTGATGATATCTGAAGGTATGACAAATTCCCAATTAGTTACTGGAAAGCTGGTTGGACTCTCTGTCAGGACTGAATAAGCAAAACATAGTTAATTACCTTATTATGTAACTACATTTTTTTTTTTGCAATGTGCACCAACAGAGCTATTGAGTTTTCTGTGCTGAGATTTATCTGCCCTGATTGATGTTTCCTTTATGAGTTGAATATCTTCCGAGCATTACCGTCGCTGCACTTCCTTCTTCTTACTGGCAGGAAACAAAGTAGAAAAATTCTCAAACCTTTCTTGTCATGTCCTTCTTCTTTTGGATCAGAGATTATTATTATTTAAGATCAACTTTTCCAAACACTGGCATTATAATTTAGCTGATTGGGATACAGTTTAAATTTGTGAATTAGTTTTGCATTTCAGCTCCATTTTGACTGAAACTATTTAATGAAAACAAATTAAAAACTGGAAATTTGAAACATGTTGGGAAAGACAATTTAATTTTTATTTTTTTTAATTTAAACTATTTCAACCATTATAAAGTCAAATTGGAACTGAGTGAATGCATTATATTGTGGAAGCAGATTCTGTAAGTACAATCCTGTCTAAACAGATAACAGTGCTGTGTGGGGAATTACACACTAATCAAAAGGTTATAAAGAACATAAAATTTTGTCTCAACATTATGGCGATGATGCCTGGCAATTGAAAAACATTTAAGCTGAAAAGCTTGGTGTGACATGTCCAAATTGGGGTATATGTTCTGATATATATTTTTAATCCCTAACTGCTTTTAAATCAATGAATGCATCACTGGTCTGCATTGTTAAATTCCCTCAATGATTAAAACAACTGCTGACCAATGAATCCCATTGTTTTCCCTTGACACAGCACTATTATCAGTCTGAACACTAAACAACACATTTCGTTTTTGATTAGAGGTAGAAAGAGGACTGAAGTAAAGCAGCTACTTTCTGGTCATGCTCACATGGGTTGATATTATGCCTTTATATTCATGACCATCCAGCAACAGCTATCATGCAGATTCAAGAAAGGTTCCGTAAACCACGCAGGACAGAGGTTTAGTAAAGGCTCAGAGATGGGCGATGACATTAATGAGTATGTCTGTCTCACTGACTTGTGCCTGGTTTGATGCCAACTGGGTTGACGGAGGCAGGGAGCTCCAGACTGGGTATCAGTTCATAGGGCTTTTCGGGCTGCTTGGTCTTGCCCTCGTGGTAGCGACTGTAGATGCCACGACCGGCAGAATAACCCCCTAGGTAAGACCCTCGAGGTCCAGGGGTACGATTACCTGAGGCTGCACGACCACGCCCTCGCACGGAACCTGCTTAAAATACAGTTACAGTATAATATGATGATGGGGTTGTGGGCTGGGATTTGTAGATGTTTTGTTGGGCAGCAGGATTTTACGTTGGGTTCAGAAGCTCCACTTGAGAAATTGACCTTTATGTAAGAGACTTGTTAAAGTATTGTTTAAAAACTGGAGGCAGTTAGTATTTTACCTGCAGCTGATAACTCTCATAGCATCTTCAGCTAAAACTTACTTCAGGTTTTAGATGCTAAAGCTAGGAACTAATCTGAGTGGGGTCAAGACCAAAACAGACTATTTTAAAACACTTCAGTCTTAAAAATGTCCTAGCAGTTCATGCAAATGTTATTTCATTTATCCCTGAGTCATTGCCAAATATATATTTGTTGTTAATTTACTATTAAACCTACAATTATTTACACAGGAAACAGATGGTAGGAAGTGCGCCACCAAGTATCTTCCAGTGTGAAACATGTAGTGAGCAGTCAGAGTGACTGTCTGACAGAAGCATTAGTTTCGATGAAAAAAGTCATTGAGGGAAAGACTATTATGTTGATTTCCCATCACTTTACTTTTTCTACCAGTTACCCTAGCTTAAAACCAAATTTAATGTGACATATTGAGTACAGCCTCCAAACTCTATTTTGTAAGTGATAAGAGGCTTTAAAATAAGTATATAACCAATACAACCCAACAGCAGTTTAAATTTAATTAAATTGCAGAAATCACTATGAGATTGCCTCTGGAACCAAGTAATTAAGATTAATACCCAATGATGATTCAAAGAGAGATGCTGCAAGTAAAACATTAACTGCCCTTAACCTATAACCTTTGAGCAGAACTTCAAAAAATGTTGATTAACCTATTTAAGACCAGCGCAGTAGCTGTAGTCTGCTTGTACAAAATACATTTCTCAAAGGATTTGCTCAGAAGTTGGTCGAGAAGCATTGGGGGGAATTTTGGCAATATTCCTGAAAAACAGTTAAATTGTACTCTGAGGTGTTTGGAGCTTTGGTGATAACTCTATAATAACCCAGCATGAAATGGTAGTTGACAGGACAGGAGGAAAAAAGATGGTGTTAGAAGATGTAATGGCAAGAAAACTAATTGTTCATTTGAGGTGTAAGTAGGAATATGGACATAAGGGATTACCATTGTTCTGTATCATTGGGGATCCTTTGGAGAGAAAACCAAAACACAATGATTGTTGATAGTCAAAAAGATTTTCCTGCTTCCACCCAAGACCACATTCAGTCAATCATTTAAGGTAATGGGATTAGCATTCATTGGTCCATCAAATTGTTTTGTTTTTGCCTTTGAACAACTGGCCTCCGATTTTGAGCCACAAACAATTAGCTAAATATTTTTCAAAACATTGATCAAAGATTCAATCATAATTTTAGTCATTGTGGACATTAACAAACACTGATGGCTTTTTTAGGTCAACAGAAATCTCTGGAGGGGTACTGGTCCAAAAGGTTTCAGCTATCATCAATATTTACAGATATTTCTTTCTTTCACCAAAATAATACATTTTTTAAAATAAATATTAGTTGAAAAATATTAAAAACAACCAACCTTTCACAAAGTATTCCCTGTTGGGTCCAATAAGTGTGCTGTAAGGGTAACCATAGTAAGCCAACGTGTAGGGGTCACACTGGTAGATGTAGTTCTGCTGGGTAGGCTCTGGTGTAGCAGAAGCTCCTCCTTTAGAGGCTTTCTGACGTGAGTACTGCTCTTTATCTACCGGCTTGGCAAGTGTCACTTCGATGCAGGACCCTTCGATCTCTGTGCCATTGAGGTGGTCCATGGCCAGCACAGCATCATCTCGGGACATAAAGTGGACGAAAGCATAGTCACGGATTTTCTTCACACGCTCCACGCATCCGGGGTTCCACTGGCTGAAAATCTGTTAACAAAAAAAAGGCAATGGCATCTAATTTATTAATAAAATGTCAGTCGGGTTGAGGTATTAAAATAATTTAAATCTTCTTTTAACCATCACTCGCTGTTTTTGTTGTATACAAAAGCAAAATTACAATGACCAGAAAGAAGACCAGTCCCTTCACCACCTGATGTGGCTTTTTGTGTACCAGTTATTTACTCCATAGCTGTTCTTCTTCAGCAAATAAAATATTCAGGGCCTACTAGCAAGGTTTAGAGCTCTGAAATATAGCATTTATTGCCTCACATTCTGTCATTTTTCACCTAACTTTTCTCACAGAACTTCAAAAACACTCTTACATACTCAATACCCCCCAAAAATGTAAGGAATAAGAATGAGAGTGTATATCCTACGTTTCTGATTGTCTCCTCGCTGGTCTCCATCATTAGATTCCTAACGTAGAGTATCTTTACTGTCTCCATCACGTCTTCATCTACGTCAATCTCTGGCTCAGCCCAGTCCACTGCGATCTGGTGGCCCCACAGCTGAATTCTTCCCGGCATCAACTTTCTGCGAGCCATGGCGGCTGCTCGATGTGATTCATACTCTACAAATGCAAAGCCACGGTTCTTCATCTTGTCAGCAGCACTGGCGTAAACTATCACGTCTAATACGCCTTCCGTCACTTTGGAGACTTCCTCCAGGATCTCCTCGCGCTTCTTGGTTTTGGGAATCCCACCGATGAAAAGACGGCAGTTGTCCACCGAGGAGCAGACCCCCAGCAGCCGGCCAGGCCGCACCTCATAGTTATTGAGCTCCCGTACTGCTCTCTTGGCTTCATGTTTTTCTGTGTACATAACAAATGCGTACCCCCGGTTTTTCCCATCAAAGTCCATCATAAGGCGCATCTCATAGATGCGGCCTACTGTCTCAAACACCGGGACCAATTCGTCCTCGTAAACGTCTCGTGGGATCTTGCCAACGAAGATTTCACATCCTCGAGGAGGAGCTGGACCACTCCAGCCTGGAGGGGGCCCGTATTTACGCTGACCGTTTTCTTGGACCATACCGTAGCCAGTGCGCTCCATCAAGGACAACAGTGCAGCCTCATTGGGAGCTCCTGCAACTCCCTCTGGGAGGGTGATCTGTCCTTGGAGTGGATGGAAGGAGGCACCTGAAGGTTTGGAGGGTTTGGAGGGTGTAGAGTTGTTGCTCATGTTTGATGAGGAAACGGGATCTTCCGCTGTCATTCTGACAAGACCATCCAATCAGATTTTGGGCCTGGAGACAAAAAAGAAGGACAAAGTTTTGTAAATCAATTTGTAAAAGGAGAAACGAGACAAAACAAGAATAATGATGCTGGTCTATATTAATAAATTAGAAAAAAAATTATTTAACAAAAATGTTTATTTCACCTATTCAATATAAATATAGTGAATATAGTGAAATTATTACTACATAAAAACATAATACAGAATGATACATTTAAAGTATTATCAAAAATGATTATGTCTTAAAGTCAACGAACAATTCAGATTCTAAGAAGATGAGGGCATTAAATAAGACGAACTGCAAAGCACTGGGGTTTAGGGTATTAAACCAGACATTGGGTCTTTTGGCAGTGTGGGCAAAAACCACAACCTTCTGGAAAATGAAACTAACACCTCCACACAGTTCTCCCAAGAGGGAAGCTTTCCCTTTCTTAAAAAACATCCTGGTAGAAAGCTGGAGTGATTCTTCACTTGGTAACCAGCAGATGACATGACTTTCCAAATCATCACTGACTGTGGAATCTTCACACTGAACCTGAAGCAACTCAGATTATGTAGCCCTCCATATTTTATCCAGATGGTGAAACATTGATTTTTAAATAAAATGCAACGGTTGACATCAATTGAAAGGAGAATTTGGTCCACTGAGCAACAGCCCATGTTCTGAATACGTATGGGTTGTTGAGCTTAAACAATATATCTTGTGAAAATCCCTCAAACTCTTGAATGAGCGTTACTTTACAATTGTTTGAGGGTTATGTCCGTCCGTGTTGCTTGTGAAATCTTTGTTCTTTGTTCACCTTTTTTATACACACAACTTTCAATTAATTTGCCTGGAAATGGCTAGCTTCTGTAGTCATCAAAAAGGACCACATAAATGGTTGAACTATCATTCTTTGTGTAATGAATCAATGTAATATGAATTTAAGAAAACTGTTCCCTGTTGAATTATATGACAAGACATGTTAGAATTTATGTGACCTGAACACAAGTAAAAATACAGCACCTATAAATCCTAAGAGCTCTTTCCCTATCAGTTGTTTTACAACCTTGTTTTGTTGAGTCCCTCAGATCCACTGGTGACCTATGACCCCATCATAGAGAATGAAGGGCTGTAAACCATGAAAACTCCAGCTCAAGGTTCATTGAGTTGGTCACATGCTCAGTGTGTGTGGGTGTGTGTGTGTGTGTGTGTGGGGGCGAGCGTGCGCGCGTGTGTGTGTGCGACACATATGTGTAAGAAATAACGAGGACGGCTACAGTAAAGCTAAGTGAGGTATTATGGGTGAAATACAATGCCATACGGTGTCACAAATATCTGCACAATGGTTGCTCGTACATAATAATCTGTTGCGCACACGCACACTCTACATAATGCTGCTGGACTTTCAACCCTCTTATCAATATGAATGTGATGCATGCAGGTGCAGTTTCACTGTGTGTATTTCTCTGTGTGTGTCCTTTCATTAGGAGGGCCGGCCCTAAAAGAGCAACTGAGAAAAATCAGAAATCGGCTTCCCAAACATAAACCTCTTACTTTCTTATTTTCCAACACAGCCAGCATTGAGAACGGAAAAATCCACAGGTTTTTAAATCTCCAAATCTCCTTGCAGCACACAACATCATAGCAGCCAATTACAGCCTCCGCATTACTACTGTGTTATAGTTACCTTAAAAGTCCTTAGTGAGCGTTATAAAACTAGATTTTTTATTTATTTTTTTTGTTAGGCAGTTATAATGCCCTTGACTTTAATGGTAACCGAAAGCTGTCAACAGAGGTGAAAACACCTCAAGGCCAAGTAGCCATGGTAACATGCACAGTCATTTGACCTGACCCAACATCCAGTTCTCCTAGTCACCCACACATTCATGCACCTGTTGGTCATTTCTCCAAGACAGGAGAGCTTAGGGTTAACAAAAAGTAAGTCCCAAAACAATTCAGTTTACAAAACATTATTTTTAATAAAAAGAAACACGCTGCAAATCATGTCTGAAGCAAAAACTTTAACTGTTCTTAACATGAACTCTTTAAAAGTAGGTCTGTGCAAGAAGACAATACCTAACAGAATTATATCCTCATTTGTCCTTCATATGCAATTAAATTAATCTTATTTTACACTAGCCTATTAAAATGACATATGGTGTGAATATGTATATAGTTACTTTCTGACATCACTGATGCTCAAGCTTTCAATTGATGTCCCAGCAGCTTGCAATATTTAAACCTCTCAGTAATCATTTGTCGATTTTGTCATTTTCTACTTGCCTGCTGTCATGCAGGAGTTCTCTACGTACATTGAGAAAAAAATATTCTTGTTGGTAGAAATGGGATAAGGAGCTTCATGATTCATACCTCTCTGCAATGTTCCCAATTATCATTATCAAGTGAAAAATATTGTGACAAGAATTGTCTTTTAGAAAATTTACACTCAGGTGCATTCCAATTCCTGATGTGTACAAACCAGCTAATAAACAAACTTGTCTGTTTGCATATATTTCTGGTTGTGAGAACAAAGACATTCATGGTGTGGAAAAAGCTAACCCTTATTTTGCTAATGCGGATTGATTATTACAGTTCGTCAATACAATTAGCATTTCTGTCAAGCAGCCGACTGCAGGCTAGCTACCCGACCTGACTGTAATAATCAGAAACTAATTTACCAAAATGAAGCTCATTGAACTGGTGTAGCTTTATTCTGCACAGTAATCAGCTGAAAACTTCTGCTTCACTTATTGTTCATGCTATGTTTATACCACAGTATAAAAACCTAAATACAATTATATAAATGGCATAGAAAACATGATCTGAACTTTAGTGGTAATATTATTTTAGAAGCAGTTGGCATATTTATTGTTTTAAATAAAAGTAAATTAATGATGTATTTAATTTCTGTGTAAACAGCATATTTTCATAGCATTAAAATCATATACTGACCCAAGATTATTCCTTACTTCCTCTGATCTGAAAGTAATAAAGTGAGATAAAGCTGTAAAGACAGCAAAGTTAGAGTGGATTTATAATCTAATCATATCTAGAAAATGTAGTAAAATCCAAAGTCAGCCAAAAACTATGAGATGGGAGTGAATGCATTGCAAAGGATATTGCAATGCACTCATTGCATATTAAATTTTCCTAGTGAGTGAAAGAAGCCAGGAGGAAACCTGCAGCAGAACCTAGTAGATAATTAACCTCAGTCAAATCACAGCCTATTATTCAGAGGAGATAAAGATTTACAGATGATGACTCTTATGGAAAGATGATCTAGGTGAGATTTCTCAGCTTTAACTCTAAGCTCTTACAGGAAGGGCTAACATTGGTCAGGTTAAACATAATCAGAGCTCAGACACAGAGTTCACCTGGTCAAAGGTTATGAACTTAAATGTTAAGGAAGTTAGTGTTTCAGTTATTGTGGAGATTGGCCATTACCTTACGTTCATGATTGATAGAAGCACCTGATTCTCTGCATATTTACCCTTATATTGGAGAATGGATTGTTTTATGAGTGGAGAGGAAGGGCTTTATGGACTTTCTTCGGGACCATTTTATGAATCTAGATTGACTACTGCTGAAAAATACTTTTTGCCCAGATATAAACAAATTATTCATAGCTCTGACATTAAATAACCTCTGTCATTGATGTTTTTTCCACATTATCTGGCCAAATAACAAATCTCCTACCTGTTCACACTAGCCATCAGTTAGAGGTATCAATTTATACCAAGGTTGTGAAAAATAGTGGATTCAAAACCCTTAAGCTATCCTACTCTTTGGTTCAAAGTCCTTGAAAAGTGACCAGAGTATCCTCTGGTTTTATGGAACAGAGTTACACAGCTCTGCCCCTCCTCCATCGGTTGCAACAAACTAACTAAATTTTTTCCTCTCAGGAAAAAAAAAAAGCAAAAATTTGGCTGCTGTTTAATTTCAGTTAAAAAAATGGATACTAATGCTTTGGAAACTAAAGTAGCATCACCGACCTCTCTTATCAAGGTAACGCCGAGCTGAACTGCGAATCCTACCTGAGCAGATAACCTATTAATCTCAGCTGATATTATTTTGCTAAATTTTTATTACTTTAACAAAACAGAACTATAAAAAGGGATACTATTTTGCACTTCAACCTTACATTAAAACTATGACAATATGAAACCATGGTATTTTTACTCAAGCTTATTGTATCGTCCGAAGCCAAACTGCAACATGTGCAAGAGCAGGAAACACTACTAATGTTTAGCTGACTGTTGCATGAACTGATCCTGAGCCGGCGTACTGTCAGAACCAGGCCAAAGGAAAGAGATATCTTTGTTGAATGCACACATGGACACGTGGAGGCAATCGATTAGCAGTGTCGTTCCCAGCAGCTGCGGAAAGCAGCGTCTCAGAATCAGCAGAACAGGATCAAAGACAACACTAATACTTAAACTGTAAGCCCCAACGCTGTTGAATTTAAGCACAACATGAATCAACAGCACAAAAGGTACTTAATGAGTCAGACAAACAAAGCCTAAGTCATCCTTTAAATGTCTGGCACATTAAAAGGTATAATTCATGAAACAAATAGCCTCATTCCACTTGAAGCCACAGAAGGTTGGCACCGAAGGACTGCAGATCTTCACGAAGCAAAGACAAACAGCACAGAAGGAGGAAGTGAGAGTGGAACACAGCAAAAAAAATCTTGAGAAAGATGTGACCTAGTAGAGAGAGATGGTGGTGGGAGAGAAAAGAGGAAGCAGAAGCAGAGAGTGGTCAGATAGGAGGATATCTACCCCTGCTGCTCCACAGCGCTCCGCTGCCTGGCTGCCTGCTCAGGGAGTGTTAGTCCACCTCCATGAGAGACAGGTACAGCAGGGCACTGAGCACAGAGTCCAGCCTCCTTTACACCAACACACAGGCACACACACACGCACACACTGAATCAAATCTGCAACCAGGAGAGCTGGATGAGGGTGGAGCTAAAACAGGTACTACTGTGTGCAGCGAGTGTGACTGGTCGATACCAGTCTAACATTTTTACGTTATATGTCATTTCCCTTTTTATAAAGCCCAAACCGTTTATACACAACTGTGTTAAAAAAAATCATTAGTGTATTTAGGTAATCCATGTGCTATGAAAAGAAAAACATCTACTTGCAAGTTGCAATTGCAAATCCTCCTTTTTGTTTATTTAAGTTGGTGACACCATAAGAGGAACAAGAAAGGAGTAAGCTGGACATAAGTAAACATCAATGAATTGAGAATGTACTTAAGAATGGGAATTAAGAAAAAACATTAATTATAAATGAAAGCATTATAAAGAACTCATTATTTATAGCAAGGCATGTGTGTGGATGCTTGCTTTCAGGAGGATTGCATATTGATTAAATAATGATTCACTTCAAAATGGACTTTAGAACTATAGCTAAGTTAAATTGATTAAAATTCTTTAAACCAAATTGTTAAAATCTGATTGTTTTTTTAAAATCTTTTTCCCCCTTCTCTAACTTTATTTTCTTGATTAGTCCTAAGTACAGCTGAAAAATACAGTTTGTGTGATCTGATGAAGAGTTGGAAAAAATGCTGACAAAAAAATTCAGTTTGAAGGTGGGGAAGGGATAAAATCTATGTCTTCACAGAAACTTTGCTTTGGAATAAAACTTGACACAATGAATCATGTTTAATATGCTACCTTGATCAAATATGTAAGTAAATATGTAAGCAATCCGATTTCAGAAGTCTCAGTGCCATTTTTTTCCATTTTTCATTGGACTATTTTTGCTGTTTACTTTGTTTATACATTTAAAGCTACTAGCCAGACATTTACAAAATTTGGTCACACTTTTCATCAGTTTTCTCCCCATTAAACATCATGTCACAGTTGGCTTACTGGTGAGTTGGAATGCTTTTGTTTTCAGTGAACATTTATCAAATGGAAAAAAAACACACCCGTGGATGAGAAAAACAGCTTGTGAGAAAGAACTGAATGGTGAATTTGAAAATGTGAAGATGTATGATGGGAAATGTAGTTTCAACAGTGCTTAAGGGTTTCCTGCTTAGCGATGCAGAAATCTAGGGAAAGTGGCAGGAAATCTTCAAACCTGGGTTTGAAAACTTCCTCATGTTTGTCTCATTTGGAAATTCTGCCTTGGAGTAATCACCAGAGTTAATGTTAAGTCAGCACAATACTGCAAATTTCTCTGGGCTTTTTTTTTTTTTTGTCTTTCTGCACGTAACAACGGTGAACGTGTTCCTAGTGCAGCTCAACTTAAACAAACAACACACACCTTCTTGGGCAGCTAAGAGAGCACAGAGAGAGAGAGAGAAAACACACACAGTCCTGAAGGGTCTATGTTTGAAAACTAAAAAAAAAGAAGGAGTTAGGGAAAATGAAAGAAAGATAATGTGTGGTCAGCCGCGTGCTCGGTTTCAGCTGCCATTGAAATCAACTGGCTCCTAAAAGACTGAGCAAACACCCAACAAGAAAGTGTTTATTAGCATAAAGGTCAGTGATTAACGGGTGGACAATGAATAAAATGCCATATGTATTAGCATGACACCTGAAGGAGTGTTCCAGGCATCTATAAATAAAGTTTGGCAGCAATGACTCACATGTAGCCCAGGTTATGTAATCGGATTACAAGACAAAGACAAATGAATACTATAAACTGGACGTTACTGTGGTTATAGAAGAGAAGGAGATGAAGAGTTAAGTTTCTGTGTGCAACCAAAGCTGCTGCAGCATGAGATGCTCTGTTTGCTGAACTGATCCAGGAATGAGATAAAAGAGCGATATTTAAAAAAAAGAACATAAATTCGAGTGAGCCGTGTTTGTGTAAAAATATGCACATGTGTGTGTGGGCTTGTGTGTAATACCTTTCAAACAATGAGTGATTGTGAGGTGGGGAGTGACTGAAGTTACTTTAAATCAAAGATTAACTGTCAGTCATTAGTGTGAGCCAATCAAGACCCTTGCACGCCTCCGAGGGTTTCGGATGTTCCAGTGGCTGCACAGCTGGACCATCAGACCATCGGGTCAACAGTTAACCTTTAAACCCATCAACCAGTCAGGAGATGGACTAAAAAAAATAAAATCTTGTCTACTCAATCACTGCACCTGGCTACTAAATCACTAATTAGACACTGTTCATTCCCCCATGTTCAATACTAATATTAATGGATTTTTATTATACTTCAAATAATAAATGATATCAATAAATCATTAGGGATTCAGGGAAACATTACAACTCTTCCAATTTCTTCCAAGAAAATCAGTTTCTTGCATATACAAATGCAGATTTTCTATTAAACAAAAAAAGTAAAATATTCCAACTTCAACTTACAGGCACTTAGACTTAATTATTTAATCAGTAGTAGGTCTGGGTCCAACTCATTTTCAAATGATTGGTGTCAGGGTAACCACTTACATTGGTTTCTAGCTCTGAAGCCTGCTTTTATGATTTATTTTTATTTCCATATGTATGTGCCAACTCGTATTGCTGGCATGCCTGCGGTGGAGAATTATTACTAATGAACAATCACCACTGGTAAAAGTGCTTTGGGTGGTAAGGTGAATGACTCTAAGAAGACATTTCCAAGGGCAAGGATAAAGAAAACATTGCACTATGTAGCTTAATGGCACCCAAGCTAGATGAACTTTGCCATCACTTGTAACTTCAGGTATATTGTCTGATATTACTATTGTTGGTCTGGGCTAGAAAATGGTGCAGTTTGTATTCCTGTTGCCTTGAAGCAAGAAGTTATGACTTCAAATTCTGGCTGGAGTGTTTCTTAATAGAGCTTGCAGTTTCCCCCCTGCATGATTGGGCTCTCTGCGTATTTTAGCTTCTTCCCCACATTACTTTTAGGTTAAGTGATCTTTTCATGTAAAGTCCTTAGGTATGAGTGTGTTTTATTATTTGTCCTGTGTGTCTTTATGTTGTCCTGTGATGGACAAGTGACCTGTAAAGGTCGTACCCCGCCTCCTGCTCAGCGTGAGATGGGCAGCATAACCCAGCCGTGACCGTACGTCTTATCTGAGAAATTATAAGCAAAGGTTTGAGGAGAAGCTAAAGTAATTGGACACTGCAATATTGCAAAAAGGGTGTCCATGACATTTCACATACTAATGCAAGACATACTAAGATATCCATGAAGGATATAGGGATTTAAGCACAAGTTGCCTCAACAACATGCCATGAAGAGTGGTTGCCAACGAGGTAGGCAGTCACTCATATCAAGGATTTAAGGCGTTACCACCATACGAAATCTTTTTAATGAGAAAATGCCATTGTGTCTGATCGAGAATCTTGAACCACACTTCCTCCACCTGTTGCTTCACATTGCCAAGTCAGCTGACTGAAAGAAAGTTTCTGCAATTTTTTCCCTGGTATGTAAGAACACAAAAGAACCTTCTAACCAAAGGAAAATATGCAAAGAGCGAAACAGAAGAAAGAACTAAGACTAAGAAACTCAACATATATGGCAGACAATAAGTACCGCAATACCAAGAGGAAAACAGTCAGTGTTTGCAAGCTATTCTAATCTTTGTGGAGATCATTGACTTTAATAACTTTGTTGCACATAGTTGGGCTGTAAAAAAAAAGCCTATAAAAATTCAGGTATCAGATTGAGACAATCAGCAGATACTGGATGACTTACCTAACTGAACTAGATCGGATTTCAGATGGGAAAACAAAAATCAGGATCAGTAATTTGGCTATTACAAGCTAAAAATAACTAATACCAGCATTGCACAGGGGCTCTCTCATGTGTGCACAGCAGCATTAATACAATGAGGGTTTTCGTCACAAAGGCAATAGAGGGATCATTGTTCAAACTGGCCTGTTCACGGGAGTTGTTGTCAAGACAAAAGGAATGTCATCAGATTTATCCTTTAAACCAATTATCAGAGGACAGTTTGTGCTATGAACAAGAGCATGCAAAGTTTACCATGGGTCTTTGATCATGACAGCAGACTAACTTTCATGGATAAAGCCATTTTGTCATCGTTCATGAGAGCACAATTACTCAGAAGAACTACATCAAGAGAAAGCACACAGAGAAGGAGGAGAAGCTGATACTTCAGATAAGTTGGTTGCTGAAAGAGGCCTGGGTCAGATATATATACATATGTAATGAACATTAAAGATTAACAATACTGGAATCTGCAACATGGGCAAATCAATGAATATTTGGGAATAAACTCAGCAATAAGGCTGCCAATGTACTCAACATGAACAAAAATACAAACACCAAGTAAAAAGCCTTGTAAAGATCAACACATGCCTTTAAAAATGCCAGGCTCTTTTGTGGTGTAAAAGGAAACCATGAATTTCAAAGCATTTCCTACATAAAACGTAACATTTTATGTAGGAATAAAATTTGGCTGATTCAGCTGACAAACAAGCTAATCTGTTAGAAAAAAAAGGTGTGGTAAACTGGTTGCTTAAGTGAGCACACCCTTGAACTAACATTTTATTCAAGTACCTTTTATCTCATTTGTCGTTTTTTGTAGGAGTCCACCAGTACTTCACGTTTTGATTTGACAAAGTATCCAAATCAATAAGATTGTGAGGAAAACCCTCCCCAGAAAACCCCAAAAGATTTTGTGTCAAATTTAGGTCTGAACTGTGGCTCCCCTATGTCACTATAATTTCCTTTTAATGAAGCCATTATTTTGATGATTTGGGAATGTACTTTCACTGTTATGCTGAAAATAAAAACCCTCTTCATCCTCTGACCTCTTACTGACAACTGAAGGCTTTTGGGTCAAAACCAGGGAGTAAATAGAACTGTTCATAGCTTTATTTTCATCTTCACCTCTGGAAAAGTAACCCCAGAGTATGCTGCTGCCACCACCCTGATTTGCAGTAGATATGGTAGCTGCTTTAACTTTACCAAACATACTTTCATGTTCTGTTGTCCAGACGTTCACATTTGGTTTCATCAAATGATGAGACATTTTCTGACAGGATCATGTGAAATTTAGCCTTAATGTTTTTTTGAAAAGAAAAAGTCAAGACACAAAGAAATTTGGAGATTTATGTGGCACGAAGACAAGCAGGACTGAGCACTTCTGAAGCTTTTTTAGTGCTAATGTTATCCATCTCGGATGAAACTCCTGTTTTAGTCGTGTGTGTGTGTTTTCTTTTTTAGGCCCGAGCAGCAAAGCGCTGCGAAGGCCTATTGTATCTGTACTGTTTATTATTACGATTCTTCCCACCTCTTCGTGTGCCTTTTTGGGGGCTTTATCATATTCAAAAACTCACCAAACTTGGCGGTCGCGACTAGAAAATTTAAAAATTTTGAATTTTAAGGTTGTCGCAAAAATCGCAAAAAAAATTGCTCAACGCCGGCAACTAGCAATTTTCTGTTGACACAATGGTATGAACGTACTTCATCGTAGAGACATGAAATTTGGTACACTTGTAGAGCTCACCAAAAGACTCAGAACTTACATTTAATGTTATAAGCCAACTATCACAGAAAGTCGGCCATTTTGTATTGAACGTCCATTTTTTACCTCGATTTTGACGTTTACAGCCTTCGTATTTGATCGAACTCCTCCTAGGGATTTCGATTGATCGGCTTCAAACTCGGTCAGTCTGATCATAAGGCATGTCTGATTTAAAGTTATCAAATTGGTGAGTTTTGGAGCATGTTGAAGGGGGGTTAGCAGGGGTCAAAGTTCACCTACTCGCCATGAAACACGATACTCTTATATTTCCTATACAAAAACACATAGAGGGACCAAACTTTCAGTGATTGATCGTCATCGGGTGTCCTAAAATACCCTGTGGTGAAATGATGACATCACTTAGGCCACGCCCCCTGAGAACAGGAGGTGTCATGTTTTACTGTGAACGGTTGCTATCTTAGCCCTTTGACCTAATCAACATGAAACTGTGTCCAGAGACAGAAGACATGTTGGTGTGTTGTGGATTCCAACCCTGACCGGCTTTGACATAGCAGGTGGGTGTGGCGGCGTGGCGAAGTGACCTGTAACGCCGTTGCCATACGTTTGGCTCTGAATTCCACAATTTCGGGCCCAGCTGCTCCAAACTCACTAGGATGGATCCTTATCCACCCACCGACAGGAATTCATAACAAAATTTGGTGGGCGTGGCCTAATTTCTCTATATCGACCCCTAGAGTATTTTAAATGAACAGCCCCAAGCCATGCTTTATCCTAGAATTACGAAACTTGGTACATATGTGTATCTTGTCAGGACGTACAAAAAAGTCTATTAGAGCCATGCTCGAAACCCAACAGGAAGTCGGCCATTTTGTATTGAAGGTCCATTTTGGACCTCGATTTTGACGTTTACAGCCTTTGCATTTGATCGAACTCCTCCTAGGGATTTCGATTGATCGGCTTCAAACTCGGTCAGTCTGATCATAAGGCATGTCTGATTTAAAGTTATCAAATTGGTGACTGTATGAGCTTGCTGAAGGGGGGTTACCAGGGGTCAAAGTTCACCTACTCGCCATGAAACACGAAACTCTTATATATCCTGCACAGAAACTCACAGAGACACCAAACTTTCAGTTATTGATCATCAATAGGTGTCCTAAAAGACCCTGTGGTGAAATTATGACATCGCTTAGGCCACGCCCCCTGACAACAGGAAGTGTCATGTTTTACTGTGAACGGTCGCTATCTTAGCCCTTTGACCTAATCAACATGAAACTGTGTCCAGAGACAGAAGACATGTTGGTGTGTTGTGGATTGAAGCCCTGACCGGCTGCGATGAAGCAGCTGGGTGTGGCGGCGTGGCGAAGTGACCTGTAACGCCGATGCCATACGTTTGCTTCTAGATTCCACATGTTTCGACCGAGCTGCACCAAACTTGGCCTGACTCATCCTGGTGTGATGCCTGACAATGCTATGTCATCATATTATGACGTCATCTAAGCCCCGCCCCCTCAGAATGAATTAGAGAGATCTTCTGTGTAATTACATAATAAACAGTCCATGTTCGTCATTTGTAGGGCAATGCTGCCCTCTGCTGCCCACTGAAATAGTTTCATTATTTCAGTAATCGACACCAGAGGGCAGCATTGCCCTACGGAATGACAGTTCAATGTTTTAATGAAGAGGAAAAAATTAAATAATTTGTAATTCTAACACAAAAACTCACAGAGACACCAAACTTTCAGTTATTCATCATCATCGGGTGTACAATAATATCCAATGGTCAAATGATGACATCGCGTAGGCCACGCCCCCTGACAACAGGAAGTCTTGTATTTTACTGTGAACGGTCTGCACGAGTGACCCTGGTGGGATCCCTGACAACCCTATGTCATCATATTATGACGTCATCTAAGCCCCGCCCCCTCAGAACAGGAAGTGTCTTTTTTTTCCTTGGAAAGCTCCGTTTATGGCTCTCTTGACCTAATCAAGGTAATTCGGATGATGAGCTCTGTCAATGCTCGCTTCTGGCTGAACCGTGTGGGCGTGGCCAAATGGCGAATATCAGTCCCTCGCCATATTCATACGTTTGGCTCTAATTCACGCATAGATCATCCGATTGGCGCCAAACTGGATATGTATGACCTTTGTTCACCTCTAAAGAGCCCAACGAGTTTGAAATGTAATTTGGCTCCACTGCGCCCCCTAAGTTAATACATCGGCTGTGTCTCCTCGACGCATCGACCGATCTGCACCAGATTTTTCGACAGTCGTCGGGGAGCGCCGCCGAACGCATTCACGCGTGTCGCCCGGTGGACGGGCGTGGAAAATGCGCGACAGCTTCTGCAGCGGCTAGCGGGCGGCGGTGCTGGAAACTGCGGCAGAGCTTCCGCGGTGGCCGGAACCCCCGCGGTGGCCAATAGGCCGGAGCGGCGCTTGCTGCGAGGGCCGCCCGAGGCTGCTCGCAGCTTTAATTTTTTTTTTTACTTTCACCTGATTGAGACGTTTCACCACCGTTTGATCCTTTCCATCCTCTCTAAAAACCAGATTCTTCTGAAGAATGCAAATTAGCAAATCCACAAAACTTTGTTTCAGGTTAATCAATTTTGATTGATGGGTGGTGTGAATTCAGCAATACTTGATGCTGAAAATGAATAAAACTGTGCTTCAGTAAAGTATTACATCAAGAGTAAACTTATTAGGCAACCTCACCTTTTTCCTTTATAATAAGTTAGTGTGATTTTCAGATGAATTGCTCAAGATAAATGCTAGTGAACTGCTTTCAAATATTTTATCATCATTCATTCGAAGACCTGGCTTTTTAGCCAGAGTAACATTTTAAGAGCCACTGTAAGTAAATGAGTAGTGTGTCACAAGATTAGATTGCTTTCACTGTGTATTTACTCCAGAACAGAATGACCTCTTGATCTTGCTCAAACTACATTTTGATTTCCTGGAAATGTTTCCCTCCCAGTCTGATGCAGAAACTCCCTTAAAAACATAAAATAGCCTTCTAATCTCGCCAACTGCTTAATTGTATCAAGCAGCCCTCACAACTAGATATTTTTATCATTAAAGAAAATCTCTGCAGAGTACAGCATGTCGCTTAAGCATGACCCAACTTCACATAAAGCAGAAATTCAGTCTATTTTGCAGCGTCAGTACTGTGGTGAGCTAGATTATCAAAGTGACCTGCAGGAAAATTGTCCAAACAACTTGAGAAGAGAGAAGTGATCCCTGTGGCTGCACTTTCAGGACACATGACGTCCACGTGCAGAGGATCTCAGCTGTCAGCGCCTCGACCGCAGCAGGATCAATGGAGAAGTTAGTCACAGTGCTGACTGAAAAGAAGGAATTCTCATTATCTGAGGAATTTCAGAGCACATTATCATCTAAACTACGGTCCATTTTCTAAAACATGAACCCCTTCCTGGTCTTCTCTTTCGTTATCCATTTTGCCCTCTTTTCCTCACTTTTTCCTCTTTGTTTCTGCTTTACTCCAGTCCATGTACCTGTCACCATCATTCCTCCAGCCCAACCAACCTCGAAGACAAGCAGCCAGGAAGGGGGAGGAGAGAAAAATGGCGAATGGGGGCGGAGAAGGGAATAAATTGGGAAGAAAAATAGAGAAGGATAGGAATAAAAGTGGCTAGCAATAAAAAAAAAAAGTTCCACCAGAGGCTAAAAGCTCTTAATAGTGAAGAATTTTAGGTGGCTGACTCCAGGTCGCTATAACTTCAGCACAGAGCAGTGATTCCACTTCATTTAATCTGAGCCCCTGCCTCCTCCGCTCAACCTGTCTTTTAAGACCTTCACATTCATATCAAATGTCACAGAGAACATCGCAATCTGACTCGTACACCAAAATCTGAGACAGTTATTACAAAGAAGCCTCGGAGTTACATTTATCATACTCAAGGCAACAGTTGCAAACAGAGGAGCCTCTCATTCAGCAACATAGTCATCACTAATCAGAAGAGCTGCTTTGGCTTTAGGGGCTTTGCTTCCTAAGACAAACACATTCCTCTGGGTAATCAGCTAGCCCGCTCAAGGCCAAAGCTGACATTGTTTCAAACAATTAGTCCTGATGCTGACCGTGTCGCACTGCCGATAAAGGCTTTCGGTCACACTCCATGGAGAGCCGCGCGCACGGGTGGCACAAGCACAAATCCTTTAAAGAAGCCAGACTTCTTAGGAGATTTTTTCAAAGGTTTGATGGTGGATAACAAAAATATCTCATAATCTTTCTCATGACACATTTACGTGTCTTTTTGAAAGAAGATTTTAAACAAAAATATGCTTGTTTTTTGTAAGTATTAGCACTAATTACAATATGCTAGAGCTCAGGTTATTGAACTGATTCAGAAGCAACGTCAGTGAAAGCAGCAGGGGTGGGACAGTTTCTCAATCAAAACTAAAACAATTAAACAATGAAAATGCCGCACTTTATCTTGTCAAAGAGAAGACTGTGTGGCAAAGCAGATGTGAGTTTGTCTGATGTGAGCCTAAAAGTATGAGCCAAGGATGCGAAACTAAATGTTTAGCTTGATACATTGTACCTCTAAGCCTATGTGTTTTTCAGGCTCATAGTTTGACATAAGAAAGGAAGTGAACACTAAAATACCATGAACTGCAAAATGCTATGATGCTACTGCTTTGGAGCGCCCTACTGGGTTGCTGCTGAAGCTTTCTCTTTGTACTCTGAAGTCTGATTTTTTGAGTTACTAAAAGAAATACAACAGAGGCAGATCCTGATGTTGGTCAGAACATGCTGAGCAACCCAGAAAATAATATCTAATATCTCTGCTACATCTGCAGAAAGATGCTGGTGTAAGCTATTTGTTAACACTTAAGATGATTTGTATGTTATTTTTATCAGTAACACACTTGGTGCTGTTACATATCTGTTCGTAAATATGTTTCTTTAGTGTTTTAAATTATAACATGTCGCAAAATAAAGTGGCATTGGCAAGTATTGCTAACATTAGAACCAAAACAAAGTTTTCTGATTTGCATCAAACTAATCAAAGTTGATTTTCGCAAAGAATACGGATTCTTTAAATACAATTTAAGAAATATTTATTCTGTTTCCGAAAAAGGTAGAATGAATAATTCCACCTTAGAATTAAACAAGCATAAAATCTGCAATATGATGACTTGTGAAATCTGGATTTGATTCTTCATTAAAATGCAGCTGTTTGAAATATATACTCTTTTTTTAAAAAAAAGAACAAAAAAATGCAGCGTTTTTGTTAGCCTCATTGAAAATACTGGCTCATACTGTCTCCTCGGTCATCTAATATTGTGAATCATCTTGTCTTGAGAGCTGAATGTATTGCCACGGTCCAGTGATGGATCAGAACAAATGTGTGAAATTGGTTTAAAATATCAGATTTTATTTTGTGTAGCCTTTTGATCCGTTTCTATAAAGCGCAGAATGTCCCTGAAGTTTTAAACAATATTACAAACTGATTTCAGAAATAGTTTTGACTTTTATTCTATTTAGATAGGAGGGTATCCTGTCCAGAAATTATCCCACGAATCCTTCTGGTGTGAAATAAACTAGCAAGATTTAAACATTCATCAAAAACTTGACTGCCTGTGACCTTTTTTTTATTTCCACCTCCTTCTAGGCTGATGAATGAGCCAACCTTTCTTCACATTCGGGCCCACCCTGTTGACAAACACAGCAAATCAAGTTGAGCTCCAGGAATGGCTTATGTAGCCTATTTTTTCATTCACCAGCATAAAAAAAGTAAATCAGATCATTAAGAAGAAACTATTTATCATTGCATTTCTAGCACTGAACACTTCTGCAGTGAATGAGCGAAGATCCAGATCACATGCACACACTAAACACACAGCTCACCTCATCGGGGCAAAAGTCCACATATTATATGAACAACAACCCGGAAGAATGAAGGCGACAATAGTAACTTCTCTGTGTAGTCACTGAAGCATTTATTTTTATCCCCCACCCTGAACACACACGTCATGCCACTCCACTGGTTCCACTGGTTTCATAGCAAAGACTCCTTGATCACCCTTCCCATCACTGATTGCCTTTGTTTGCAATCAGCATGGCTACAGTGAGCTGGTAAAACAGGCATGTCGGGTAAACTTCTTAAGGCAAGTAGCTGGAGTTTTTTCTTAACAATGGATGAGTCAAACAATACCAGATATTTAAAGAAAGAATCTGTGGTCAGACACACAACCTACAGTCAAATGTTGAGGCGGTTTTAATAAAGAGGTCAAAAAAAATCTTTCAAGGTTAATCTTCACTAAAGTTAATCTTCACACAGAATGAGAAGCAGCAATTTGAACAAGAAAAGCAATGTAAAGGAGTCAAAAAGCTAGAAACACATTTTAAGGCCGGTATTAACACTTTACCTTTATCCTGGTGCAGATACTGAAGGGTAAGCCAAGTAGACGCAGCCTGTGTGTTTTATTTTACTGGCAATCCACACACGCTTGTCAAAAACTTTCTCTATCTCTATCCATTCACCTAGCTGGGTGTTGACAGGCAGAGTGCAGAGGTAAGCGAAGGTGGTTTTGAGTTTACCCTTCTCAGTGGCCAGAGGAGGAGAGGTGGGGCCACTCAGCACAGGTAACCCCCACCTTTTACTCCCTCCTTCAATATCCCGTTTGCTCACCTGATAAGGAATTGGACAAAAGAGAAGGTAAAGGGATGAAAGGGCACAGGGTGTGACGGGTTTGTGATAATCAGGAAAATGGAGAGGAATAATCACAATGTTTCTCATTGCAGTTAAAATCAGCCACAATACTACTCTTAATATGTCTAATCTGACATTTAACTACTAGGATAACTACTACTAGCTTACTGATTTCACTGTACCACGACATAGCGTAGCGTAGCATACTTGGTGTGTAGTAGAGTTGCCTCAATCTAATCCCCAGTAACTTCCAGTCCTTGATGGTAAAGTTTGCAGTCTCAGGAATGTTCAGTCACACAAATACATAACCTAAGAAATTTCCAAAAATAACCAGTCAGCTGTTTTACTGCAATGCTGCTTCATGAGTAACAGTCTCTGTCCCTCATATCTTGGGTCTGTTAAGTCTGACAGGTAAACTGTCATAGACTGAATGAAATAGCTTCACTAAACTAAGAGTGAAATTAACTAATATTCATAAGAGATGAATCTCAGCTATGTTGATGTCTAAGAAATGATGTAGTTCAAGTGGTAAAACCAATCTGTGATGATAAGTATCAACATAAATAAACATGTTTATTTGGATGTAAACCAGGTAACGGTGATCTGACCACTCAGGATGGGTTTTAATGCCACATGTGAATAGTCTTTGTGAAAGTTTTTTTCTTTTAATTTGATTAGCCAGGACACATGCTAATACCAGATTAGCATGTGTCAAAGTTATCTTTAAAGACTTCATATATTGAACAATAATAATGTCTTGTGAACATTAGAAAAAACATCGTATTAAAATAAATATGGTTATAAATTTATTGCAAATGTTGCACTTTTAACATATGCATCTCCATATGTTTTAAATTAAGGTAATGAAAAATACTCCACAAAAGGTGTAAATAGCTTGTCCTTTTTTTTGTTTTACAGCGTAGTTGTTTCTGTTTGCCGCTGTAGATTTTCCTAGTGACAGCACAGTGCTTTAGGAAAGCTCCACCTGTGGAGGAAGCTTATTAAAACAGAAACGTTCAAAGTAATGTGCTAAGTTTATAAAGTAGGAGGACAAAGTGATGTAAGTCTTCTCCGCTTATGATTAAGCGCAACTGCACTGAAATATTGTGAGCAGAACTGAGTCATAATTAACAGACAATAAACATACTAGCATTAGCTTAGCTTTTGAACTGTTCAAACATCAGCAACAGGAGCATGACTGTACATTTATGTGTGTAGTCATCCTTTAAAAATTTGCTCTTTTCTGGGGATAAAATGATAGTTATGCTATTCTATACTGGGGGATCCAGTTTCAACTGTTTCTAACCCTAATAAAAACATACACTCATATTTATATTCATTCATTGTTTATGTCACATTGCCCTGAGGTAAGTCGGACTCCTAAGCTGCACTGTCTTTCAAAAATTTTAGATAGATCCTATTCTGTTGTGCTAAATAAAACCTGGAAGGCCTTTTGGTGGTCACATACTGGGGAATTCAGCAAATAGCAGGATAATGCAAACCAGTCCAAAGCTGTCACATTGCAGTTATATAGACCAGAAACACAGCAAGTGTCAGAGAGAATAGGAAGGACTGACAATGTGTGGAAGTGTACATAACCTCAAACAACCCTGAAGAGAACAGGAGCCTGAACAGCTATCAGATGGGGTGCAACTCTACCAATGTAAGTGTGTGTTTGCTGATCCTTAGTAACGTATTAACCAACAACTCTGTTAATGAAGGACAAGTAATCAGTGATCGGCACTGTTTTTGCTGCGCACTTCCATAAACTGCGTAGATAAACCGTTCAAAGTTTTAAATGATGAAATCTCTCTACGGCACGGCCTGAGGTGCCTGAAGTGAAGGCCGTTCAGAATCATAAAGCTACGTTACAGGCTGGCTACGAAGGATACAAGCATCACAATGATTTATGGTCTGCACACCATAAAACAAGAGGGAAGACACATACATACACTCTCAGTAAAGACCTTTTTTCTTTTTTTCTTTTTTGCTTAGACCTGCATATCATCTTCAATTATTGGTGTTTGTCTGTCCTGAGCAAAAAAAAAACAAACCCACAAAAATATACTGGATTAAAACATCAAAAAGCATTCCAAGCATTCCACTAAAGGCACTCTCAATTAACTTCATGCCTTTAGTATATAAATAATCCGGCCTCTAGCAAGTTATAAAATGACTAAAATCTGCCTTCCAGTGCCGAACACCATTTCACTACTTTATCATTTTATTAAACAAAGATAAATCCAAAATGGAAAACTACCTGTAAACCTAAACCTGAAAGGTTGAACTTTCTTTACACATTTTTGGTTTAAATTCAGCATGAGCTGGAAACCAAATTAGTCAAATGACTAATGGTGCGCGCCACAGTTTCTCTACATGGTTTCAGGTTCAGCCTAATCTTTTTGCAACAACATCTATGCTGTAAACTGGAAAACGTGATTAATGGAAGATAACATGTAACATTTACTTCAAGAGATGAACTAGCAACATTTTGCTGTGTTTATATTATCAATAGTAAAACTGCCTACAGTCAACATTTTTTTCTTGCTTATATTTCTACTTAACAATCTGCAAGTAATTTTATTTCTTTTTTTTTCTTTTTCAAAAATCGGACTGTAGCCTATCCCAGTGGTCAACATTTGAAAGGTTTAAAGGTGGGCAGAGCAGTAAGTAAATATCCTAAGTATAAAGAGTTGCTATGCTATCAGTGTAAGTTTTATTGCATTTCCTTCAGCAGTCTAAATGTTTGCAAACTGTGTAAAGCATTAGCATTTTTTTCAGCCGTTACTTAGACCTTACCCTTGACTAATAGAAGTAATAGAAGTGCTAACTAACTCTTATTGTAAAACCTGGTACGATAAAGTAAAACATGGCTTGGTTACAAACTTTTTATATACCTGGGCTGATATTTGAGCAAATGTGTATTAGGGCAGTTTTGATTTTATGAATAAATACCTTGGCTGTCAGTGTGCCAGCAGCAAACTAGTCATGATTAGCAAGGTTTTAGGTTCCAGTTCGTCATGCCCAGATCTAATCCTGGTGAGCTACTACCCTGCAACTCATTACCAGCCGTCTGCGTAGCTGAATGACACACTGGTGAGCCAGTATGCCTTTTAATTCAGGTGTGTTGAAGATGGGATGCACCTAAAAGCTGCAGAATAGAAGATGTTCTAGACATTGACTTGGATTAGAGTTTCCAACGACAATCTAAAGAAAATATTCCAGTTTCAAAGTAAGAAAATTAGAAAAGAAAGACATTTGGTAAACATGTATAGCATTCAAAAATGATGCCTTTGTGTGACGTAAATCAGGAAAATGCTGATTTGAACATAACATTAGGGCAGATATCAAGCCATCAGCTCCGTGTTAACAGAGACATGGAGGGACTGGCCCTGCAGGTCTCCTATGAACCATGAAAGATGTACACAAACAGAGCACAGGCTGATGCTGGTGGCAGCCTCTTGTTTACCATCAAAACTCCTCACAGTTCACAAAAACGGGAAAATACTCTTTAATAGCAGCATGATTTCTGTATGCCTTTGAAACACGGCTCGAATGGACTTCATGTGGTTACAAATGCTTCGAATCAGAATACTCCATCAGTCCCAGAGAGTGTTTTAAATGCATATTTGGCATTAAATAGAAACTTCAACTGCTTTGTAAAAGACAACAAATCTTGGTGTCCAGTAAGAATAAGAACGAAGAAGTTGTGCCAATAAGACGCACTTTAACTGTGATGGGAATTGACAGAACACAACTAAAACTAAATTTCCATATACAGAACATTTCTTCAGTTCTCCGCTTCCTTCCACTTTGTATAACCAAGCTATGTCATATCCAGGTACTCATGCAACTGTTTATCTGTCTTGATTGTTGAGTATTCTGATTAATTATGCAGACAATTAAACATTTTACATAAATCAATTATATATTTCTAAAAAAAAAAAAGATAATTAATTCAACGTAGTGATTATTGTGCTGACTCCTGTTTGGGCAGGCTGACCCTAACATTTGTTACAATCACACAATCACATTTTCTTACTGCCGACTCTCCCATGATTATAGAAAATTATTTTAAATGCCAGCTCTTGCATGAAGGGAACATGATTCCTCCTTTCGCCACCTCCCAACCAATCAGAAGCAGAGAATAGTCTAAATTCAGGTGTGGGACACATTAGAGTGCACTCCCTCATAAAGTATGTAAAATACTCTCCCTATTGTCAGCAGCAAGAACAGGGACGCTAATTATCAACTGATTGCACATGCATGACAGGAATACAAAACATGTTCCAGGTGCAAAGCAGACACACACCAACACATCAGGTCTTATGACATCTCAGAAAATATGGAATTTCCTTTTGATATGTTCAAAGTCTGGATAAGTATAGAAATATGAACACTGAGGCTAGAAAGGTGTTTGGGCTTCCAAACTTATTTCATTTTCTATAAGTAAATTTTAATTAAAATAAATATCCAAATGTTTTACTATAGATTTTAGATAATGTGATTGATCTTTGACTTTTTTCTTCTGTGCCTATGTTTAGCACTTTGCCCATCTGGATTTAGATTTTCTTATTAGCTACTGAGAACCCACAAACTAATGCACAGTCTTTCAAAAATAAAAACATTACATTTTATTGCCTCAATTCTACATCAGGGTTATAAGCTACATCTGTTAATGCTAAAAAAGAAAGCACTGAAACTAAACTGCTATTTATTTAACTTTCACAAAAACAAAGTCAAAAACATTATGACATTTTGCAAACTGGGGTTTAAAGAGTTTTTTGGATAATTTGGTTTTGATTTGACATGTGTTATAGATTTTAAAATCAACTAATCTAAATGAATTTAGATGAAAAAAAAGTGAACTAGTCCCTCAACACTCCTGAATTGTCCTTCTCTTGTTTGTAATTTGTGAAACATACAGATCACTCAACTACTTTAACATTTTCAAGGTTTTGTCCTGAAAATCTGACCCCGATAAAAGTTTCAGAGAGAAAAATTCAGAAATGTAGGCCTGTGTGGATTGCAGAATAAAGCAAAAACTCAGGAATACTGACCCGCTCGTAATTCTATTTGAAAATATGTAATCTGTGTTCAAAGAAATCTAAATTAGTTCTCCAGTGGACATCACAACACATTCACTATTTAATTTAAGGCAGTCCTCCTCAGCACTAGTCAAACACACCATCATTAGATAAGCATATTTCAACCCAAAATAAAGAGACAGTAACTGAAACAATGTCACAGGTGAGGGGTGACTCCTCTATATTGTCTGTAAACTTTATAGGCTGTACTCCTTTTACTGAAAACATAAACAGAAATTAAATGGAATGTGTGTTTTAGGCCTGCAGGACACGTGAGATCGGCTAGAAGGCCACAAAATGTCAAAAATTTCTTCCAAGACAAAAAAGATCAACCATTCATTAAACTCAGTGATGCCTTATAGGTGAGCATCAGAGGTTCTGGGTCTCATTGTGACGCAATTCGAACAGCCTTCTAATACGCTTCAGATGCGACACGCAAAATACGTTAGAAATAATTTGTCTGTGACTAAAACTATGTGTTAGTATGAGAGAGGAGGGGGGCACAGGATGCAGAAAAGCTTCTTCTAGATTGCCAGTTGTGTTCAAACAAAATGTTCAAACATATCACTTACAGCAATCATTCTTAGTAAAACTTTGAACTGACAGAAAATCTTCAGCTCTGCTCTTGTTAAGCACTTTCTCAGCAAAACCAGCAACAAGAAATCCCGTAACTCCTGTCAGCCAATTCCAGAGTTGCTCCTCTGATTAGCGAAATGACTCAGCACAAAAACGAGACCTCTCTGCCATCCTGCCACACACATACAAGACAATGAGATCTCATTTTTTTCCCCCTTCCTTCATTCTGATGAAAGACGTTTCCCCTTTTGCCTAGAAGTCGGTCAGCTGACGCTCGCTCTACATGCAGTCATGTGGCCTGTCGCTAACCAGCAGAGGACAAGGCACAGCGTGTGCATTTCTGTGCTACAGTCACCGCCAAGGTCAAGGAGAAAAGGAAGGAGGAAGGCAGTGCCGCAGAGATAGGGAGGAAAATCACTGAAGCAGCTCAAAAACTTGAGGACAACAAAAAGCTGTCATGCTGATGACATGTAAACCGCAGTGCAGCTGCTTATTTTCTGCCCAATAACCACTAGCCACCTTAACGTCAATGTGGATGACTCTCCTAACTCCCTGCACCGGGAAATAATCCTAATTATCATGTGACAAATGGAGGCCTCATGAAGTAAAGGACGCTAAATTTAGCTAAAATTTCAACAGAGTTTATGTGAAAATTAGCAAATAAATCTGTAGATAGGCGCTTGTTTTCACTGTTTGTGATTTGTATTGCTGCAATTTCATAAAATGCAAATTATTCCTTGCATTTTTTTTTCATTTTGTGGCAAAATGAGAGGATGACCTCAAGACAAAAATAAAACACAGACACACCCATCTCAGTTCTAAATCATTCAAACACAAGAAAAGTAAAAACAAAACCTTCTTTTCATTTTTTCATTATTTTAAACGTATTCTAATCCCACAGTACAGTACGTTACAGTAACATATGGTGGTGGCAACATCATACTGTGGGGATGTGCTTGAAATGACCCAGTAAAACTCCGGAGGTAAATACAATTAGAAAGCTTGCTAGTGGGCTAATTAATTTATCTGTGGAATGGCTGTGGCTTAGTGGAAAAAGCAATTGTGGGTTCAGTTCCAACTTCTTCCTTGAAAGAAGGCAAGGCACTTATCCCCAAACTAATTGAAATATGAGTGTGTTTGTACGCATTAATGTGGCCGTATTGCAAAAATACTCTGATATTTTGCGTCTGCAGATGTTTAGCCCATTTACTGAAACTTTAAAATATTCGTTTCCTGACACTCTCTTCAGGCTGACTGAGTTTAGGTCATTTTGCAAAGAAGAAGGGCAAACATTTAGTTTCTAGATGAGAAAAGCCGCAGTAGAAATAAACCTAAAGATCTGCCACTGTGACTGCAGTGAGAGGTGGTTCTATAAAGTATTAATTGACCTGGTGGGACTGAAAACAAATACACACAAAAAAACAGCAACAAAAAATGTTTCACGATTTTTTCGCTATTAAATACAGTGACGTTTGTGGACATAATGTAACATAACAAACTGTGGGAAAGTTTAAAGGCTGTAAATACTTTGGCAAAACACTGTAGATGCAGTTTACAGCACAATTAGATTTAATTACTGACGTGTTTGTTCAAATTCATCTATGATTCAGCGACATGCAGACCAAGCCCAGTTTTATCAAAATTTTCTTGCTTACTCTCACAGTCCAAAAATATCAAAGTCAAGCCAATCAGCCACAGTGAGTGTCACTTTGTGGGCTTGTGCTGAACTGGTGATCTGTTCAGGATGCAACCCCCCTGCAGCCCTCTGACGGCTGGAGGCAGTCACAAGTCACCGAATGAAAAGATCAGGCGACAATAGAGCCTGATTGTGGAAACATTACACTATGAACTGAAATAAGTTGTCTAAGACCTCCAGGTCATTATAGCACAATAGTTGTAAAGAATTGTAGGTGGAAGTGTAACCTAGAATGTAAAAATGTGTGAAGCTCTTTCCAGGAACGCTTTCCTGGTTTCTGTAAATAACTCACTTGGATAGTTTAGGTTTCATGTTGACAGAAAGCTTGTCAGGATAATCAGATTTAGTGGAAAAGGATAGCATTAAAAATGGAAAATGAAAAGAAGATGGATATGTGTGAAAGAAATTATAGCGCACCATGAAACAATCAGACTTGCTTAGAAACTCAAATAAATGAGTCACAATATTCATTTTCTCCTGAAACGCATATTTTGTACAGTCCATAGAATTACTATTACATTATTTTGCATACATGAGCAATAGGATTTTTACTTTTTTCCACGACACACCCTTGAATGCCTAATGTTCTAGGGAATTGCAAATAGGCTCCCACATTCTCTTTTATTCTTTTAGCAATTAATTTAACTCCTAACAGTTTATCTTACCACATTTGTGTTCCTTACATTAAAGAATATTCTTCATTATCCATGCACTTGTGTTTTAATGTACAAGGATTTTATCTTTTCGCAAACCTACGGTCTTTGCCATCCCCTGCTACTTGGAAAGACAAAATGTTCTCCAACGCCGCTCACCTAAAAGCCTCTCACACCCACCTCCAGTAAGGTGAGAAGGGGAAAGTATAGCCGGCCGATAAGAGCTGAATGAAAAGCTGCTAGAATTCAGCGGCCGTGAACTCCGGCTAACGCCCCAACAGGGACGCACAAAGGCAGAACTGCTAAACGATGTCACGCAAACCTCACAGTCAGGTGTTTTAAGACCCAAAATAAAATGAAATCATCCTGAGAAACCAAAGCTGTGTGTAATACACCCGTCGCCCCGCCTGCACACTGACGCCGCTAACCCAACAAAAGACAGGAGTGTGGGAACGGGCCAGAGGAGAAACATGGAAGAGACTGATGAGAGAGAAAATGATGAACCAGAGTGTGCATAAGATGAGTGTGTTGGGGCGTACAAGAGCGGCCTCCATGTGACTACTCTGTATCAGTTTTGTGAATGGGTTCATAGTCCGATACACCATATGGAACATTCCATTCTGGCACAGCCCAGGGAGGCAATATGTGTGCTTGTGAGTGAAACCTTATCATGAAAGGCCGAGTCGTACAGTGTGAAGTGTCTTTCCTTTGGAGCTGCTCGCTTTCAAGCACACACACACACACATACCATCCGTATTTACTTCTTCTCCAAACCAGAATCAAATCACACATGCTGACACACCTTGCCACGGCCAGCTGTCTGGACAACTGGGCTATTGTGTGGAGCAACAGGTATGCACAGGAGAGTGTCTCTGAGAACAGCCGGCAGAAATCTGAGGATGTGTGCACAGCGCTGGTCAGAGCTTTACATACAGTTAAGACCAAAATTATTCACACCCTGCCGAGATGCACATTAAAAGTGATTAGCACTGAACCAACAAGCTTGTTTCTGGCAGGAAATGAGGCAAGGATCTCTCAATTAACAGTATTAATATGTATTCTATAGATATATATATATATAAAATAAACAAACCCTTCTGAGTAATCAATGGAGAAACCTCTATTGACATCAAACACTTCTTATAAATGTTAATATTTCAGAGGGTTTATCTTTGGTGATGAGCTCCAACTTGTAGAGGTTGGAAGACCTCCCTGTCATCACCCTAATCTTCCTCCACAGATTATTTTTCAAATCCGATTAGTACTCTTGACTAACTTCCTTCAAAACATTGACATGACTTCTAGTAGGAGGAAACACATTGGTAAAATGGAAAGATTACTTTTTATCTCTTCTAGTTTAGTCTTATTGTTTCTTTAGTATTAGGAGTATTTTCAGCTCCCTGGTGTTTCCTCCTCTTTGTATTCTCCAGTATATCTCCTTAGCTTCCCTGTGCCACCTTCTCCCCGCGCCTTGGCTAGCTCCTGTGCCAACTACTCACACCTGCCATCAGTTATCTCATGTAGCTAGGCCCATTGTTTCATTTGCTGCCTCCCAGTATTTAAGCTCCTCTAGCTCAGTCACAACTCACCAGTCTGTCTCATCACTTTGCTCGTCACTCTGTTTTTGTTTTCTCTGTTGTTTACCACCTATTTGTCTATGATCCACTCAAGTCTTCAGTTTTGATTGGTTTTTTGGATTCTTTGCGCTCCCTTGGTTTGTTCACATTTGGAAGTTTTCTTCATTTTTTTGTATTAAATGTTCATAATAAAACTCTACATTACGTCTCCAGCCGGCTGCATTTTGGGTCCACACCTCTACCACAGTCATGACATGAATCTTGCTGACAGCTAGGTGTGCTAACAGGACAATGATCCCCCAGCAGAGATCAAAACAGGATCTAATAGATAAAGCAGTCTAAAGTTAATGGCTCTGTCTTGACTCATATTGGGAATTTGTTGACCCTGTTTGAAGACCAACCAGTTAAAATGAAGTCTACCAATTCTGATAAGAACATCAGTCAAATATCCAGATGGAATTATGTGAGAAGCTTATCGATGGCTATAAGAAGTGTGTTTCCCCCCAGTTTGCTATAGAATGTTTACCAAGTATTAATATGGGTGTAAGTATATTTGAGCTGTATGAATCATTTTTAACCATGTCTGGAGTTCAGAAAAAGCAACACAAATTCAAACCTTTTCACTACATTCTTTAAAAAAAAAATACTTGAAGTGGTTCATTGAAAAGTAAAAGTTCAAATCCATCATAAGAAAGCCATAAAATTAGCATAATATCAATGTCAACATTGAGTGTTGACATTGAAAGACCTAAGAAGTTTTTAATGGGTAAATGTTAATGTACTTGGGGAAAATAGATTTCGTATCACCTGACTTACTTTAGAATTAATTAAAAAAGGAAATAATTGGAAATATTAGCAACAGCTGCCACCGAGCAGTGCCGGCCTATATGCCGGTCCTGCAAGAAGGTCCTGTTTTCTGGTACGCTCATTTTCTCCTGCAGAGGTGACTTATACAACTTACAGTGAAATGAAGCATAATAAGAGCATTAGGGCTTGAACAGGCTGGAGGAGCGAGGAGGGAGAAAAGGAGGGGTGTAGGACGAGAGGAGAGGATGGAGAGTTCACTGGTGTCACCGCACCGGGGGGGCGCAGGGGTTACGCAGGGGTCAAAGGTTGAACAGCGGAAAGGGGACTGAGGAAAAACAGGGGACAGGGAGTGTTGATCCAGCCTTGGCAGAGAGTGGATGTCACCTGTTTACACACTCAATCGAGCCGCCACATTCACAGAGGAACATTAAGTTACACAATGTCTCATCTTAGTGGAGCAACAGAGGGTTGAAACTGGCTTCAGTAAAGTGTTGATTACTTTCAAGTTGATTAGATTTCTACTGTGTGTTCTAGGAACCCTCCAGATGAATAAATGAATTATCATCATATCAATGTAACATCATGAGGAACCTTTTTAGGAAAACCTCCTTCATAAAAACGGTGTACGCTAGCAGAAATGCAAACACAGCAAAGTACAGATCTGAACATAAACCAAAAATGGAAACCAAAACCTCATTTAAATAAGATTTTTTTTAATTATTAGTCTTAATGAGTACCGGAAATCTGTAATCCATGACTGCTATTTGCAGTATAAACGTCAACAGGATGTTTGTTGAAACAAGTCGACAGATCCATTTTCTGGTACATATGAAATTATGTTTTGCAAAGAATTTTAAGTGCGCAGATAGACAAGGAAGGGTGTATAAATTGGTCAACAGAGCATTTGACATGGAAGACAGCTATTTATCGTTCTTACTAAAATTATTGATTCCCAAATAAAAAAAAAAATTTTAAAAAACTCTCTTCAGTTTGTCTTACTCAAAACCAGACAGTTTGGCATAAAATATTTTTTTTATCTGTAAAAATGAACTTTATACTATCGAAAAAGCCACACAACCATGTCCTCCTGAACAAAATGTAGGATTGACAACACACGCTTCTGCAAGGTCAGTAGAAAGGGAATAAATAAAGCTCTGAAATTTTTTTTAAAAACTACTTAAATTATCAGTTTCTCTGATTTTACTTTTCATAGGTATATGTTTGAGTAAAATGAACATTGATTTTTTATTATATAAACTACTGAAAATTCATTTCCGAAATTCAAAGCAAAAATTTTGTATTTATTTGCAGAAAATAAGAAATGGTCAAAATAACAAAAAAAGATGCAGTGCCTTCAAACTTCAAATAATGCAAAGAAAACAAGTTCATATTCATCTAGAAACAACAATACTAATGTTTCAGAAATCAATATTTGGTGGAATAACCATGAGGTTTTCAATGGGATTCAGTGAAGAGGTCTCTTAAATTTTTCCAGAGCTATATACGTATTTACCTCTTTAAAAGAATTAATTTTTTTTTATCTGTCCTAATACTTGTTTTGTGTTTTTATCGAAAGGAAGCTTTAAAATCCTCATAGTCTGATATATTTCCTGTTGCAAATGAGCACACTTTAAATATTAAGCCTTTTCATAACACATCACGCAACAGTAATTTTGACCTGTTTTACTTCCTTTTCGTCTTGCTGCTACTCTGTGTTTGGCCTGGTCAGATGGGAGCTAAAGAGGAAGGTGGGGGGGTAGACAGTGGGGAAGAATGTGGCCATTGTGCTCTCCAGGTATGTGTGTGTTTGTGACAAACAGAAAGAATTGGAGAGAAGGAGAGAGAAAGAGAGGGAGAGGAGATCAGATCTGGTTACAGGTGTTTCATAAACAGCACAATAGTGCTAACAGGTCCCCTTCTCTGCCTGAGCTGCATGAGTTTCTGTACGCGGTACAGCTCTGGATTTCTGCCCCGGAGTTTCTGGATTTGGTTTATGGCTTTGTCGCACAGCGCACTAAATCTGTGCTTCCTCATATTCAGCTTGGGATGATCATGTGGCATGATTGTATACTACGTGTCTGTTTGCCTCTAATTCATGCCGTTTAAGCTGTTTCTCTTCCTTATGTTTGAGGTTTGTTAAACAATATTCTAAGTCGCGCTTCTAAAAAAACAAAAGAAATGTCACATTTTCTTCCTGTTTGAATCTGCTTCAGTCACTGGTCTCGCCTTCCTGAAACCAATAACAGCCCAAACACGATTTGCCATTAAAGTCATACTGATAAAACTGCTCAAATATAGATTCAATCTTTAATGCCTTAGTTTTTTGAAAACATTTCGGACCTATTTACACAATTCGCCGTGGCTTTAATGAGGAGGGGGCGCCAAGACAGAATCGTTTGAGTAAAAAAGTGTCACAAGTCTGCCATTTTCCATGTTTCTATTTTTAGTTTTGGTCTTGCATGAGGTAGTGCAAAGAAACCACGTGTCACCACCTCATCAGGTCTGGCCAGCACTTCAACAGACACACACCTTTCAGAAACCAGCAAAAAATGTTTACAGTAAATACTCCTCAGGCTCATTCAGCCTTTGGAGAACGAAAGAATGTCAGGCTTTTAAAACATTAAAATAGCCGTACTTTCTAAAGTGTGTCATAATGTAGGGGAGGCAATGTCACAATGCATTTTGTGAAAACCTCTGAGGCTCTTGAGGAGCTATGGAGACAGCTTTTGAAATAGAAACATACATATCAAATGAGCTGCTTCATAAAACACCAAAGAGATGTAACACACAAACTCAGTAAAAAAAAACTGGCTCAAAGTTATTGTTTAAAAACTGATACATGAATCATCATCTTTGAAAATTGTCATAAAGAAAACAATTTATAAGCATTGATGGAGTCATTCTTGAATATTAATCAACCTACAGCTGAAGCATGAAACATACCTGCACCTACATGTAGAACCTTTTATGCTAATATTGTCCAATTTCAGTCCAGGTAGGGAGGCATCTTCACAAAAACTACAGGATGGTATCTCTGTAGGACACCTAATTTACACTCCTAGGTTTTATTCTCTGTGAGCCGAGATTGACTGTCTCTATTATGTTCCACAAACTTTGTCCTACAAACTCATATAAGGGAAGGACATCCATTGTGTTTTACATATATTAGTCCTCCCTGCCCTCACTTTATGCATTGTAATGAAAGCTGATAAATGAAGTATTTCATTTATTTAACAGTCTCTCCCTGTTTGTTTGTTTTTTTAGAAATGTCTATCAATAGGAATATTACTGCCTCTAACTTTGTTACTCGTTTTGCCTCATCAACTATGGAAAGCACCCTTCTGTCTTTAGCTCTATTCTAGATGCATCACTGACGTTGTTATCACTGCCATCATCTTTGTGAACGCTCTTTCATTTTATTTTACACGGAGGGAATTCCATTCAGTGCTTCCGTGTTCAGAAATGTCTCTTTCCCAGACAGAGACATGTGTATGGTCGTTATTTCCCTTAACTTAGTATTTCTTTCCCATAGAAAGAACCCATAGCCCAGTGCTTCAGTATGTAGCTGGGACTCTTTTCTGGATAGAGTCAGTGGTGGACCTAAAACTGCTATTACTTTTACATTTTCTCTTAGTTTTTCTTAACTATAATTATGGCTCTGTCTTTTTGTTTTTAAATATGTCTCTCTGAAACAGCGCCACTGATAGAACCATGAATTGGACTGTGTGGAGCTGCAATTGAATCTGAATACATTTCTGGATTGTATTGGAAATTACTTGACTGATTTGAATTAAATCTTCTCTCACTGCTGTATTGTGCAAATTATTTTGCAGAACTTGTGATGTATTACTTTGAGTTTCACTACCAGTTTTTTTGTTTCAGTCTCAGTTTTGCTTTGTGTCTTACAAGTTGTGTAATCTTCAGTTGGATTAAAAACTGCATCAGAATTTAAATTACATGGTTAATACATACCACGGTGTTAAAGATATTATTTAAGAAGGCAACAGATTTTGTCAAAGGTACGTCTCCTTCAAATCTAAATTCAAAGTGTACATCATCGTATGAAGAAGCACAGCACATCTGTTCTTGAAAATATCAGCTGGATATGAGCCGTCCTAAACAGACACACTGCAGGCTCAGTGTGTGCGCACACAGACACACACACGCAACTAAATCTCGTTTGTACAACAACAGGACACCCAAGGCTGACTGGCGCCCTGCTCGACCAGTTTTTCAAACACACACACACATAAAATGGCAAGACAAAACTTTAGTTAAAAACACACAACCACACAAACACACACACACACACACAAATAAACATCCAGACCTCGTCCTGTAACCTTGCCGTGAAGGTTACAGCAGTCAGCTGGGTCAGTGTGATCACTTGACCAGCTGAAAAAATGTCCTTCCAGATACCCACTGTGTGTGTGCATGTGTGTGTTAGTGTGTGTATAGTACGAGCCATCCAGGTGAGAAAACACAGTGTATCCGTTAGGAATCAAGAGTGAAAAACGAAGGAGGAGAAGAAGAAGAAGAAGAAGAAGTGCAGAGAACTCATGTGATGAGTTTCCAGCCAACCTGTGGGATGATGGGACGTGTAGTTGCTGCGTTGCTGTCGGTTCTTCTTCCACCACACAAAAAGCAACGATCCAACTTGTCACTTTCTCATCTTCTCTTTCTTTCTCTTCACCTCCTCCTCTGCGCTGTCCGTCGGGTTCGCCGCTCGCCTCGTGCTGGTTGTCAAGCAGACTCCTGTCTTCAGTGACAGGGCCCCCACAAAAAGCACAATGAGAACAAATCTCAGGCGACCAACTCCAAACACTCACACAGCCAGAGAGGACAAGTCAGAGTTTCTCTTCTCCTTTTGGTGTTTTTTCAGATCCTGACTCAGATCCTCTCTGTTTGTCCTCTCCTCTGCTCCAGTCACGACAACATGTGTAGACGCAACAGCGGGAGACAGGAGAACAGAGGGGGAGCCTGCAAGGTCTTAAAGTGGAGGAGAGAGCATGAGGTGACGGTGAAGAAGGAGAGAACAGACAGAGGGAGGGAGCGAGGGAGGAATAGAGGGAAGAAGGGCAGTGGTAATTAGTGAGTCTGTACCTGACTCTCACTGACATAAGCCCCGCATTCCTCAGAGCTTGGAAGGGGGGAGAGACTAAAGGGAGGTAGAAGAAATGAAAAAGTTCAGCGCATACACACACACACACCGACACACTAATCATCCCGGTGAATACCTTCTTGATCCTATGAGACACCAGAATCTATCTTCCTTTACAGCAAACCATGACCGATGTAGCGCTCCAGTCAGGGCTGCATGACGCTAAACTCAGCCTTGATGCTTCTGGATCCAAAACTCTTTGAGGTGTTCAGTTCTCCCTTTCCTCTGCTTTCGTTTCACTAGAAATCTTCCTGCCGTTTGCCTTGTGCCTCTGCGGCTGTGTGTAAGGTGTACACACTACCTGCCCCTGAAACTCACCAAACCAGAATATGAACTGCCCAAACTCCCGACACACCTCCTCCCTTCTGTCATTCCGGATGGGAAATGCTATCCTCTTGTGCCCCTGTTCAACCTGCCTGATTGCGTGCGTGTGTGTGTGTGTGTGCGGGTGTCCTAACAGCCAGAGCAGCATTCCTCCAGAGGGGTTTCCTTCACACCTCATCCCAAACCTTCGCCACATGATTGCTCTCATCCACCACCTGCTTATTACCACTGATCACCCTCTGCTGCCTCGTAAGGTCATGATGACTCGCCGTCTTTGGGGCGACTGTCTTCGCTCTTTGACGTCAGCAAAGTGGATCCCACCATAATGACAACTTTATGTAATAACAGCTCCACTCAGACACCCAATCCCGTTCCTTGTGTTTTACTGTCAGCGTGAGGACGACTTGCAGGGAAATATGAAGCTCAATATGTCTAACATCAACATATTCCAGCCTTTAAAGAGACTGCTGCTTCCTTCACAGCTGAACTGAAAGTAAAACAGAGACACAGCCGGAGCTTCTCATTGTCCTTGTTCACATTGCAGCCTCTTTTTATTCCCTTTCTTTCCCTGAAAGTACTTGTTTCATCATGTACCTCTGTTTCAACACTCCTGAAAAGAGCAGCCTTCATCTCTCATTCAACATTGTGTAACAGTGCGTCTCCCCAATGTGTGCGTCTGCCTACCTGGATTACTTAGAGAGCCGGGCGAGGGTGGGACCAGGTGCTTCCTTCTTCCTGATCTCAGCTGCTTGGTGACTTTTTGACGCCTTTGTGACAGCCTGTTGTCATGGAGACCACGGAGGCAGCGAGAACGATGTGCTGAACGGTTACAGCCGCAGCGAGCCAGCCAGCCAGCCACCAGAGTGAGGACAGAAGAGAGAAGTGAGGAAGCTGGATCCCTGTTTAGAGTAACAACACACACACACACACACACACACACACACACATACACACACACACACACATGCATGCATACAATCAGATACAGTCCCCCCTCCCCATGCACACACACACATATGTACTTACTCACAGAGTAGGGAACTTGTAAATGTGTGTGTGTGTGTGTGTGTGTGCATAGGAAACTGAGATTGAGTCAGAAGTGCTCACACAGAGAAATATCGTTTCAACACAGCGCCTGAACTCTGGTAGGGAGGAGGCTGGGCCGTTGGATTAGTTGCTCAATGCGTTGACTTTAATGCTTACTTAACAGATCTTACAAGCCTTAAATGAAAAGACAGATAAAGGAAAAATGCACACACAATACTAAGCATGCAACACTGCAGGTACAGGGCCTTGCAAAAGTATTTTAAGCCCTGAAACCTTTTCACAATCACATAGCAAGCCCCAATCACCGTACACTTCATTGAGATGTTTTGTGATAGGCGACGTAAAGTAGAGCATACGCGTGAAGTGAAAGGAAAAACTGTGGTGTTCATTTATAGTCGCTGTAGCTCAATTTAATGTACATTTTATGGACAGTATGTGAATAGATCGCCTGGATTTTGGCCTGGACTAGCTCATTCTAACACAGCCCCACTGCATGATGCTGCCCCCACTGTGTTTTACTGTGGGTGAGTTTAAGGTGATACACTTTTACATACTTTAGCAAAGCTCTGTATGTGTGGATTTAGAGGTTTGTTCCATGTTTATTTTTGTGTACAAACTATATAACTGAATTTGATAGAGATCATCTTTGAAAATCAGTTCCCAGCCTTGCCACAGATTCTTCATCAGATTTAATTCTGGACTTTGACTGGGCCATTCTGACACATGAATATCCTCTGATCTAGACCGTTCCATTTTCGCTGAGTACTTGGGGTTACTGTCCTGAAGGTGAACCTCCACCCCACTCGTGCTTATTTACCAGCCTGTAAACGTTTTCAATCGCGATCATTTTCCGAATCTCTGCTGAAGAAAAGTATCCCCACAGCATGATGCTGCCACCACCATGAGGATGGTGTGTTCATAGTTTTGTCCAGTATTAGTTCAGGATTTTGCATGCAAGTCTGGAGGTTCTGTTTAAGTCCGAGTATCTTCTTCCACTGTCGTCATGTTTGTTGTGTCCCCTACATGAGCGTGACAAACTGCAAAAGCAAATACCAGTGGCTTTCTTTCAACAATAGCTATTTCACAAAACACTTGACGGTGAGATTAAGATGTCTTTTTTTAACTCTCCATCTGTTTTGTGAAAGCACCAAAGATGTTTTTTGGGAAAGGTAGAAACCAACCTGCTTCTATTATGCCCTAAGAGAGTCAGCATGTAGTAATGACGTATGGTTTGTTCAGCCCATAGACATGAATACGGTTCATCAAGCAGAACCAGCAAACAAGACTTCATGCGTGACATGGTAACGGGTGTTACGCGCGTATTTTGCCGCCCGGGCAGCGCGGAGAAGACGCTCCGGAAACAGTATCTGATGGGGAAACGCGAATCGACGTAACACTTGTTACAGTTTTGAAAAAGAACCTCAATGAGACCTCAAAGCAGACTATATGCACAGGACTGTGCTGTTCAACATCTGCAATTTTAGAAGCTGCGAGGTTTTGTTTGTTTGGTTTTTTTTTAAAAAAAAACAGAACTCAAAGCTTTGCGGGATATCACTAACCTGGCAATTGTTTTTTTTTTTTTACGCATTTCCACTTGATGCTAATCTCGCTTCGCAGCTCAGTCGGGGCTTCCTCCAACCCAACCGGTGTTCAATCAGCGAACAGAGAAGTTGTGAACGATGACGTCAATTTTCTGCGCTGACTTATAATTGTAGTCTGCTTGTAGTTTTAGCAATGACAGCCTTTTGGTCATAGCTAATACGCAATATTGCTAATTAATAATAGGCTATTAGCAATATTATTAATGCTAATATTGAATTAGCATTAACAGCCGCCTAAATTGGATCGGCTCTTCTCTCTAGTGGAGGATGTTTTTGGGGGGTTTTACAGCACAGGCCATTTCCGGTAAGTTTCATAGCGTTGACCTTTCACATTACATACGTCACGGTCAAACATTAGCAATTGGGTAAAATTTAAAACTTCAACTAAGTCCAAACCTACAACAACCAGAAGCGAAGAATTGAACAAGGGGCTGGATTTTACCTGTCTACGATAGTCCTCTTGTGATTTTATAAGGACGCAGGGAGCTTGGATGATTTCATCTTTATAGATTAGCAGAAAGGTTTTACGAAAAAGGCTTTAGGCAACATAAAATTACAATGTCAATTTATCAAAGCTACTGGAGATGAAACCGTCTAAGTTTGTGAACCAAATAAACAGATTACAATCAGAAGACTGGCCTCTGATATGGGCCACAAAATCTCTACACTGTGTTCCCTTTGTTCATATTTCTTAGAAAAATATGTGTGCAACCGGTTAATTATGTATTTGTACCAAGTTTTAAATTGGTATGACAAAGTGTTCAAGAAGGCTATTTGAAATGGTCTTTGGTGAGTCTGGTTTTTATACCAGTTATCACACCATGTTCGCAACTTTTGAACAAAGTTCTTGTGTCCAATTAGGCAATTAGTCAACAAGACCCTCTGCACCTGCTTCTGTGATTGGGTCTAAACGAAACCAGGGTTCATTTTAAAGTTTCCTGTTAATAAAAGCTCTTGAGCCATGCATAATACTATACAAGCATATCACTTCTGCATTCGCTCTTTTCTCACAAGGAGTAAACAAAGTAAACTTCCCTCACAATACGCAGCTCAAACTCTGCCCTCTTTGCTGCACAATGGAGCGATGTGAGACACAGAGAGCCCAGAGTCCCAGTAAAACACTCAACCGATACTCTTATGATTCAAAACAATGGCACACAAAGGGATGGGGTAGTGTGGCTATTCACCCGCAACAAGTGAATCCAATCAAGGCTCAGGTTCAGGAAAACTTAGAACAGAGGAAAACATGGATCAGGTTACAGCTGTGTGTGGTGGTGAACTGGATCCAGGAACTCAGATCATACAGATCAATATGTGGTGAGCCTAAAATATATTTTATACACTAACTTTACTTCCCTTTAAATATATGTATTTTTTTTAAATAAAATCATTTCTAAAATTAAGGAGCTGCATGCTAAATTTGATCCATCTTATCATATCAGAATTTTATTAAAAATTAAATGGAAATTTGAAAAAGATAATAAACTAGGACCAGCTGCCCTGGACTGACTGGCTTACAGAGGATAACAAAAAACTTTCAGTGTTTACTTTCTTTAGTTTGTAATAAAAACAAACTAGATGTCAGGCTGAGGAGAGAAACACTGTCATAATGCTTCAGGAATTTTACAAGAGACTTGGCTGAACGATCGCCTTATAGTAAAAATAATAATAATAGTAAAACTTTGATAACAAACAAATCATAAAGAGTTTGTAGGGTTCTAGAAGTTGTTTTGCATGTACATGCACAAATACAAGCTTCATAAAAGAAAAATAGGAATAATCAAAGATTTGTGTGTTGTTGTCATTACTGCCAAAAGCATGTGTGGATCAGTCTTGTTTAGGACCTTGTGTTTCAGCTTCAGGCATGACTGTCTGGGTGATGGAAAAATAAAAGGTGCAAGGTGAAGGCTTTACCCTGATCCTGCCGCACCTTGACCTAGACCTCATCCAATAACTGTAGAAAGAAGCCAAAACAAGATGGGCAAGGAAATTGAACTCCTGTATATCTACCAAGCACAAATCTAATGAGAAAACATTCGATGTGTGTTACTGAAACTGACTGAATATTATGCTGAATTATTTCTGTTCTGCCATGTCACCTTTCCCAGCTAGAAGATAATTGAAGTCATTACGTTTTTTTTATAAATAGTTATTCAGAAGCTGGTTTGTAGACTTCAAAAAACGCTTCTTTCCACGCCAGGTTGTTATTTTAAGAATTTCTTCTTAATAACTAATCTGGCTAAAGAAAGGTTAAATAAAATAAAATTGTTTCATTCCGTTTGTATTCCCTATTTGCAGACTCCTTCATCTCCTTATTTGCTTACAAAAAGGCAAAACAAAAATCAGTAAAGTCAGCATCAAACTTCATGTCTGAAATTTCAGTTATGAGTGTAACATTCAAACAAAATGAAAGAAATGAGTACTAGCCTAATATTGCACTATACCAAGCAGCACTGATGCAACTGGAGGTCAAATGCATCACAATGCAAATATTGTGACTGAGTAACATTCATGTGAAAGGTTGTTTGAAGTAACCAAGCAGATAAATTGGTTTAAGGAGCAAAACAAGGGGGGGGGGGGGGGGGGGGGAAAGAAACTCTCAGCCACCGCACTGCCTCCTGTTAAAGATTAAACCTTTTATTGAAAAAAATTCCAGGTCAGCTTATGGCTGCACAAACCCGCCGTCTCCAACAGGGCTGATTATTGAAGCTAACGCACACAAACACGCACACACAAACACAGCCCGTCCAGAGCAACTGGAGGCCTGTTGTGAGGCGACACTGATGACGCGTGTTGGATGGGATAATCTCTCCAGCTGTACTCTCACCCACAGAGAAGTGAGGCTCATTTGGCCCAAAGACCTCACTCTGATTTTTCCAAACACACTGATAAATCTCCCCCAAGCTCGTTGGCTAGTTCCACCTTACAGAGAGAGCAACTGAAGAAGAAAAAAAAGGATTTAAGTTCATCAAACGTCATTCTGGCTCAGCAAATAAAATTGTTTTTGCTGTATTGGGAAAAAATGAACATTTTATTTAGTAGAGCACTTGAAATATAATGTGAGATTCACTCGTGTATTTTTTATTTTTAATTTTTTCATTTGAATGCGGCCAGTGAGAGGATTTATAATTGGTCACATTTTATAGCATTGTTGCTGTTCAGAGATAAATGTCTCCCTCTGTCGGTGAAGTGTCGATATTACAGTCATTCACATTTTTACTTCCAACAGCAAGTTAGGAGAAAAAATATGAGAAACTAAGAAAAGAGCGTTGAAATGTTGTAATATTAAGCCATCTGTCCTACAATGCTGTACATTATGAATAGAAAATGAATAACTAGACATATAAATAAAAGAATAAATAGGACAAATAAAGAATTTTATAAATAAACAGATATTTACGTATGTCACTGCATAGGCTTCTTGCTTTCCTGATGATCATAAAAGCTGTTTAAATTTAAAAAGGTGGATTGGAAACTAAAAAAGCAACAAAGTCACTGCAAAATTGGCACCAAAATAATAGTTCATATTATTTTGGTGCCAAAAAAATAATATGAACTATTTTTCATAGTTTCTTTCTTTTAAATCATTTTGCAGCTATTGGAATACATTTTTCTAGCATGACATTTTTCCTCCCTCACTGAATAAACATACTGAAAAGGCAGAAGGCTGGAATTCTAAATGAAAGTTTTTCCAGCTAATATGAAAATAACTTAAGGCATTTTGCACATCATCTTCACCAATAAATAAATGTGAAAGGCGCTTTAAATAGTTGTGATCATTTGATGTTGGTCACAAGCTTCCTAACGTTTGCACTGCAGTGCTTGATGCTGCTCACAGGGAGGCAGTAACACGTAGGTGTCAGTGTCTGCTGCTTGGTGTCGTTTTATGGTGTAAAGCTATAATTATCTCCACAACACTATTCAGTTCACTAAGTGAAACATTATGTTGATTAATTGCACTCAGACTATTGTTTGATGATTTTACGTTTGCGTCTAATGAAAGCATGACATTTAAGACTGGATGAGACTAATGAGACTTATAGCCAGAACATATAATTTAATAATTATGATTGTATGTACAAAGATTTACATCATTTATCTCATTTCAACAAGTGCAGAGAAGATATATTTTTATTCTGTTTTTGCATTACGGTAATTCTCTGAAGGATTATCAGAGTAGTTTTTTTTACTAGTTATTCAGTCCACCTTAAACTCTCAAAAATTTTAATGCAACTTCCAGAGTTTTAACATGTTGAAAGAGAAGATTTGTAAAATTGGTTTAGTAAAAGAACATTTGACTAAATTTGCATAATTAGTAAAATTTTGAAAGGGAAAATTCCAGAGCTTTAGCATGTTGAAAGAGAAAATTAGTAAAAATAAATGAATAAATAGAAAATGAATAGTAAAATGGGTTTGTTGCATTGGCCACAAATGTAAGTGGATATGATTCATATTTAATGACATTTTTAAAGTCTCTTTAAGTTTGCTCTAATAGGTTAACTGGTGTTTTACATGCATAAAAATCAAAGTTTTTTTCCTTTTTGGTTTATTTTTCCCACATATAAATTCTCCTTTCAGTTACCTTGGTTTGCATTTTGAACAACAGTGATTTATTTAAATGCTTAAATGTAATTATTTACAACATATTTTCATCTCTTTTTTTTCTCTCGTGTCAAGCCCCGTGTTTAGTGAAGTGCCTGCTAAAGGTCGGCATGGATTTTCTCTGCTCATTTAACCAAGACGATCATTCACCAAACAGGTCCAGTCAGACACAGACAGGGTTATGCAGCCCATAAATATCTGTGACCTGCTTCTGGTCTGTGCATTGGAATCAGCTGCAGAGCAGGCAAACAAGCAGCCAGGTGAAGCTCAAGGGGATCACTTGTGTTGAGCTCAAAGGGAAAAAAATTTTTTTGTATTGAACTGCAACATTAGATGTAAAAAAAATAACTGCAAAGTAATGGGATTTTCACCCAAATTCTCACTAAAATATGAAACATGAATTGAATATTTTAGGTAAGTTCAGAAATATGGGTGACTTTAAAAATTGAAAAATAAAAATGGTGTTGACTCTTTGGAGAAGGAGTTTGAGTGGCACATTTCTTGTTAACTAAGGACTGCATTAGTTTTATACTTGCAGTCCTTTCTCCTCAGTTTGAGTTTCTTGATATCTGGTGTCTTCAAACTGTACAACAATATGACTTATTTATTTGCCACCATGAAGAATATAATTTTTCTCCTTTTGTCAGCTGACCAATCAATTATTTTTTTGCTATTCCAAAAGCATAATGTGTTCCATCTTGGGGGAAAAAAATGCACCCCGGTCACATTTTCTCCAGTGCAGATCATGTCGTGCATTTTCCTGCACATCTTTCACAGTGGGTCCACCCTCCTTCATTATCATATTGTTGCCATGGCGTTTCAAACTCAAGGCAGGAAGCAGAGGTTTTCTGGGTTCTTATTTAAGCTGCATTTCTTCGTGTTGTTTCCACCAACCGTCTTCAGAGTGACAACGGTAAGACTTGCAATGCTAAATTAAACAACTCATTGCACTCTGTCCAGATTACTACTCCCATCTTTTTTCACAAGCTTCACTTTTTGAAATGACTTTGAGTTTCGGTCTGTTGAGCATGAAGTAAACTCTTTGACACTCATTAAATCACTGCGGCCTGATATTTGCTGATTTATTCCACAGGCACTATCCTGGACTTTAAGTGCATGTCATGGATCTCTGGTCAGCTCTAGCTTATGTTTTTAAAGGGAAGAACTGTAATAAAAGAGGATTATGCTCTGTCTTTTTTTTCCCTCTACTGGCTCTGTTTAATTAAAGGCTAGTGGACCTTGCATGTCTCTATGTGAAAAGAAAATCTGTTTGGAATTTGGATGCAGAGATGTACGCCCTGCTTGCATGTGTGAATCTGAATGCAGACTGGGAGTAGACCTGGTTTAATGTCAGAATGAGGTGGAAGCCAGTGTAGGTCTGCAAACAGATTAGTTTAGTGGGTGAGTTAGAGACAGGCCTTCGTTCAGGATTGGACTGCAGCTCTTTATTTATTCATGCAACTTTATCTGCTTAATTGTACCATGAGGAGCCCACTTACACACATTACAGTGTCTTGCAAAGGTATTCAAACCTTTCAACACTTTATAATGTTACAACCAAAAACTTTGTGCAACTTAAACTTATCAAGACATGGTTGTCCACCCAGAGTGAGAGAGCGTTAAAAAGAGAAGCAAGCAAAAGACGAATGGTAACTTTGAATCCAGCAGGACAACGACAGTAAAATTCTGCCTGAGCTCTGCTGAAAATATTTGCATTTAACCAGGTAGGTCCTCGTGTTTTGAATGGTCAGATTCAGTTGCAGACCACAAAGACAAAAGTCCAACTGAGAATCTGTTACAAAACGTTGAAATTGCTGATCACAGACGCTCTCCATCCAATAAAACTGAGGCTGAGCCATTTTGCAAAGAAGAATAAGCAACAGTTTCTCTAAATATGCATAAAAAACCCATTTGATTTAAAAAATTGACTTCACGGTTCAGCTTTGCCATACTTTGCGTTGATCTGTAAAATGAAATCCCATTAAAGTTCATTTAAGTTTGTGTTAGCAAACCTGTAGAGAGGAAAAACTGTATGATGATTTTTGCACAGCCTCTGAGGCAGGACCGTCTCACACTGACACGGATCCGTAGGGTGGGTCAGATGTCTGCCCTGCCGGATTCTCTGGAACTTAGTTATCTTTGCAGCTCTGCTGTTTGCTTTCATTTAGATGCTTGACCAATGCCAACAGCAGGCTGAAGGAGGGAAAGCATAAAAACTGAGCTGCTCTCAGCAGTTCCTGACCTGTGTTTTTTCTGAGCTGATCTTCGTGTGTAACATGAGCAGCCGACGCTGGCACGCTGTTCCTCCTGTGTTACACTACAGATGGCTCGAGACAGGATGTAAATATGAGCTCTGAGAAAGAGAAGGCGATTGTCATCTCTCTTCAAGAGCAAGGCCATCAGGATAACAAGCAGCCGCTCTCCTCTCTGCTTCCTCTGCCTCATCTTCACTCAGTGTCTCCTGGCTCAGGTGAGACTTAATCTCATAGTTAAAATAACGAATGAAATGTTTTGTAGAGTGCCACAAAGTTATTCATCTAGAAAACAAGTCAGTTTTTCTCAAATTGTTCATATGAAGAAAAGGCAGCAGTTTAAACGTTGAACAAAAGCTTTTGTTGGCAACTGAAAGAGGCGGATATGTGTGCAGCCTCAGGTTGCAGTCAGCTAGCCGATCTGTGAGCATCAAATGAAGGAAAAACAAAGCAAACTGAAACTTTATCCTAAAGTTTGACTTTCAGCCGTTTTAGTGTACGCCTTTGACACTGGACAATTAAATAAACAAGACTGTGTAATCTACACAGGGCCCTCTATCCTGAGCTGGTCCATATATTTGGCAACCCAAATATTTTTGTTGGGATTTTGTGAAATAAACAATTTGCAACTATGCTACTATATTTGTGTTGGTCTGTCAAAATTGAAATCAATTAAGATCTATTTTTTTAAGCGTTTAGTTACATTTAACAACAAAAGTGAAAAAACGTTTTTAACTGAGGAAAGTTAATTCTTCCATCCCACCTCCTATGACTGAAATAACTTCAGCGAAATGCTTCATACAGTTTCAGGTGTGAAATGTTTGAGGGGCCTCTTGATGTACAGCCTGTGTCAAGTCCCATCACACATCAGCTCAAAGAGTTTAAGTTCAGGACTTTGACTAGATCAAGGACTTTCTAACTCTTAATTGTCAGCTTCGGATCATTTTCATAATGCAGAATTCATGTGGGATTCTGTGATGGGAGCTTCACAACTATGAGGTTATTTTCCCAGAACACTGCATTTGGTTTGTTCAAAACATGTCTTCAGTTCTGTTCTCCAAATAATTAAATTCACTGAGCAGAGCAATATTTTATAGGCATTGGTCTTTGCCTATTTTCTCTGTAAAGCAAGGACTTAATCTTTCTACCCCTCAGATGAAAGTTGTACTTGTGCTGTCTCTTTCTATTTTTACATGATTGTACTGTGGTGTAAACATGTGTAGGCCTCCTTAATACATTTTAAGGTGTTTGGAGACTTCTTTCAGCGTTTTGTGACCTGCTTTCAGGGTAAAGCTGCGTGAATGACCTGCTCTGCTGTGTAAGATTCAAAGAGGACAAACCTCCTTCAAAATGCTGAGTAGTGATGTAAACATGTGCGCTATAAACGACGGCGTGGTATTTTACCCAGTTCAGGCAGGTAAAATTACAACTAATCCCAACTAATCCCAATCAATCTGGCATTGTTCTAATTTATTTCTCACCAGATATGCTGTTTTTCATTTTAGAATAAACTTTCACTTTGTCATGTTTTATTACTTAAAATTTCCAGTTTTGTTGAAATTTATATTAAATATTGAAGTGTCAAATAATTTTAAAAAATAATCTGTAGAATGACATTTAATTGTGCCTGACTGCACACTGAAGTTTGTGGTTACAGTGTGATTATATTCCCATGTTCACCTGATGCCTCAAAGTGTTTTCATTTTTCTCCACTGGTCCGGCTGAACACTTCCACACGTTCCCATCCCACCATCTCACAGCTGTCGTCTTCCTTGTCCCTTCGTCCTCAGCCTGCCCTCCATCAGATCAGGTCTTTCTCCAGGCAGCAGCCATCTTTCAGCAGCTTGGCAGAGTGAAGCCGGAGCCTCATCAGGTTCTGCAGTATGAAAACAGGACCGACACGCTACCTCACAGCAGCGATGACAAGGCCACACAAAAACAAGCCTACCAGCTCGCTTTCAACACCCTCAAATGTAAGACTTGTTTTCTGAAGTGAGAAATCCGAGGTAATATTAAGACCAGGGTTTCTAGATGAAGCATTGAAGGCTACAGAATAACATGGTAGCTAAATTAGAGAGAAACCTCCTCTCATTGCCGTCTCCTCAGACCTCGACGACCTCTGTGCTGGCGGCTTTATCTCCATAATGAAAAGCTTTGGCTGCAGGACGCGTCAGCTCCAATATTTGCTTGGTGAATACTAACTTCAACATGCAATCTGTAGATTAAATGGCATGTAGTCGTTCATTTGACTTCTCCATGTGAGAGCAAATCACTTGAGCTGAAGGTGCAGCAGATGTCTGGGTGGGAGGTGATAAGAAGTGCAGTTGGCATGAATATAAATCTGCTTTATGAGTGCTTATGAGCACTTATATGAGGTGGGTTGATTGGACAGAAAACGTAACTGTATAATAGATTCTGTTGAAGTTGGTCACCCGGGAAAATATGGAAAAGTAACAAAATGAAAACCTTTGTGTTTGTCCTGATGGACACAAGTTGTGATGTATTTTTTTTAAATCACCCCAAACAAGCTTGATGAGAATAAAGTTTAGTTGGACATTTGACTTGTGTGTCCTACCTGATTCTTGCAGGGTAAAACAGGATGCCGTCTTAATCCTAAACATTAAATTGTGATGAAGGTCTTGCACCAACAGTGCCTGGAGTGTCTAATAATCGTTAGGATCGAACTAAAACACTGAACTCATGAAGCTTTTGCACTTACTATCTGCCCAGCATCTGATTCACAAAGCAAATACCGATAATTAAATAAAGCCACAGAGGATGCCATCATCTTCAACAAGTTGATGTTACAGAGCAACGACAAAATCAACAGAAACAAAGTTCGAAATGGTTCAGTTTGTACCGTTTTTTTCACACAGCGAAATGATACATATGAAATGATAAATTGCATTTCTTTTTCTTTTTTTACCATCTTTGCATCTTGTTATTTTCACATAAAAATGGAATTTCTTGTTAAACACAGAGTGGTGATCACTGGTTGCCATTCTGTCAACTTCTGTGACAGTAAACATGACTTCATTACCATTTCACTGGGCAAGTCCTTTAATTGGAAAGGTTTCATGGGCTTATTATTCAGTGTAATTCAATACAAGTTTGTTTTTTCCCCTCAGTGCCCTGGTCCTAGTTTGAGCAGAACTTATGTTGTAGTTGTTCCTCCGTGAGTGTTTTACATCTACCTCTGGCAAACAACAAGCTTTATTTCTACATGCCTCCATGAAGCTCTTTTTAAATATGAGCAAACTGTGTCAGCAGAGAGAGGCCACTGTTTCCTTGCAAGGACTTTTTGAATCATACAAATGTATAAACTTCAATTTGCTTTTGTTTTGCACATTCGACACCTTTGGTTTATCAGTGTTTAGCTCATTCCTGGTTAGCTCCAAGGCTCAGCTAGCAGCAAGATGCTGAAAATGTTTTCTGACAATAACACTGAGGTAAAAAGTGTTTCACACTGAATTATTAGTTCCTGATGAATGCCATGTGCTCTGCAGACTTTGAGTTCATGTTAGCTGCTAGTTCTAAAAAAAAAAAAAAAGATGAGTAATGTAGTTTTTAGTTTATTTTCTATGTATCACCTGATGTTTTCCCCTCCTAGACCAAGATTTACTGGAAGCCGTGATTTTTGACAGCTTCTTCCACAAATCTCAGAACATCGTGAGTCTCATCTGGTTCAACTTTTCAGTGTCCACAAACCCAAATCTGATTAAAAACACTGACTGACTGTGCATGTGTAGGTTTTCTGCCGTCAGATGAGGAAATGCTGGTGAGACCGGCAGGGATGCAGTTAAAAGCCAATTTGTATTCAGATCTTATGCAGTCTGGCTGGTTATGGCTGACGAGCGATGCATGCGAGAGAGAGGATGACACACTCCGCAATTTGTAGACTGTAAATTACATCATAAAACAATGTGCAATGACACACACTGATAAAGTGAAGCAGCCCACTTGTGTGTAGCCATGTTTGTGCGTATGCCTGAATGGTAACTTTATTGAAGGATGGGGGACATGCAGTGAAATAGGCTGAGGTGTTGTTAGCCTGAAAGTGAGACCATAAAGGCACCACAGATCCCTTTATTATTCAGCACACAGCATCTATATTCCAACCTCTAGACACACATGCATTCATTTTCTCTCCAGGTTAGGTGTAACCCAGTTTCTTTTTTTTTTTTTTTTTTATTTCACTGGAGCAGATTTATCTTCCTCAAATGGAGGCCTGGCCAGACAGCACAAGCCCAGACGTGCAAGGAGTTACATTTCTGTTCCCAAGACTTTCAATATGTCTCCTAGAAAGACAGAAAAAAAATTTGACAAATACAAAAAAAATTTACATGAGCCAAAAAGAGATGTCTAAGTTATTTAGAAAAATTAGGTAAATGGTTTATAAAGGCAGTTTTGCAGAAATAAAAATTTAACAAAATACTACTGACAATCACCAAGTTGATATTTTATTCTGATTTTGTAACCTATTAAGAGATTTTGACCCTTTTTTATTCCTCCTGCCATGCAGGGAGGAGCCCCTGTGGGGAAGGCTTTTATAATATTAGCAAAACAAATCTGAATTTCTGCTTCAGAAATTCTTATTCTGTTACCAGTAACTAACAATTATGTGTTTTACAGTACAGCGACTTGCTGCCATTGGCAATGGTGATGCTGTATGACTTCCAGGACAGGAGGTTTTTGCTTCGTCGGCGTCCAGCTGAAGGAGAGCAGAAGGCTGTCGCTGAAGTCACAGACCTGGAGAAATGCCTTCAGAGGTGTTTGTTTAGAAGTGTCATATTAACATGTAATATCAGCATGCTTATAATCGTAACGTTGGCGTGGTTGTGTTGATGTTTATTTCTTCCAGATGGAAGGTCAAACTCGCTGCATCTCTAGCTCGCTTCAGGGTGAAACACAGCCTGCGGAGCGTCTCCTGTTTTCTGTCCGATTCCCTCAGAACCAAAGAGCACAGGGCTAAATCCTTACCGTTCTACGCATGGGTCAACACTTTAAACTCCAGGTACAGATTTCTGATTTTGCTTTTTCGTCTATGGCTTACGTGTGCAGATATGGCGTGAAAAGAATAGTTATTGGGAAATTTCTACAACCCATGGAAGTTGAAAGTCCAAGTAATGTAAAAGTTTCCTTTTTTTTTTAACCTCATCCAGTGATCAAAGAATTTTCTCAATGTTTGAGAACACATGATGATTTAAATGTAAATAAGGCAGAGGCATGTATTAGAACATAAAATATGACGATGTGTAAAAAGTCAGTAACAAAATTTCACATAAAAAAGTGAAAGAAAAATTCAACCTTTTAATCCATTTATTCAGTAGGAAAAAATACTAAGAAATCACTGTTAATATAAAATATGTGATGACATTGTTTCCCCTGCTCCTAATAGTGGCATGTTTGCCAGTAGTTATTAATAGGACACTGCTTAGTTTTCCTTTTTAACATTTCACATTTCACATAGAGAAAGTAAAAACTGATCGTCCTCCTTTGAATAATCTCATCTAAAGTCGCTGTTGTTTCACACCGGAGCGCAGTTGTTTGTTGCAGAAAAGCTCAATGGTCTGGCTCAGTTTAAAACTTTATTTTTTCCCCTCTTTACTGCAGTCTTGATGAAATCTGCGAAATCTTACAAAGTGCCAACCTAAGTGAAGTGAAGAACATGGCTGACCTCACAGGTTCAACATTTTCCAAGGACCCTCTCTGTCCAGATACGCTCATTTTCTCCCGCAGCCTCTGTAAACCTCTTCAGAGCAGCGCCCTCACCACCACACATGTGCTAAACATCCAGGTAGAAATGTCTGCACCGCTAAACATGTTAAAACTGCTTTTAATTTCTGCAGCAAAGGGCAGCTGTAAGCACTAGCAAAGAGTTCTGCAAGAAAATACCTTTAAAAAATTTTGGTTTTGAAGAACAAATTATTGTCTTTAACATGCTGAAAGTGTGTATTTTTCTATTCTTTATTTCAGTGAAAATTTTAAAATTAAAGCCTTACCCTGTAACCAAATGAGGTTAAAATTCAGGTATAATAATCAGTGTATAATAGGATAAACATCACAAATAGTTTTATGAGTTTAAAAGATCTCTCTCTTTACTATCTGCTGCAACCTTCAGTACTCCAGAGGTGGTTCATTGAGAACTGATATCATTGGTATAAAGTTCTAAGTTATTTTACACTTTTTTGAGGGCAAAATAAAAGAAGGTTGACAAACATTCTCAGTTCCTTGAACAAAAAAAAAAGAAGCCAAATGCTGAACCCAGTTGGACATTTTGCACTTTTTTAAATTGAGGCTTACATTTAAAGTTGTGTAATTTTATTTTGGTTGCACGTCGCTCTGTTATGCTGAATAAGTAAAAATAGGAAAGCCCTGCATCCCTGAAAGAGGAACGTGTGCGTGTTTTGTATTTTTGCAGGACAGGAGTGTGTGTTTGGCAGTGAGCGTGTCACAGCCTGTCCTGTTTGATAGAAGGGACGTCCTGGTGGCGGGCTCCTTCTCTGCTCTGACCGTGGCTCACATAGCCGCAGCAGCCGCCGCTCGGTCGGGCCGAGTTCTGGTGTGTGGCGCTGATCACACTCCTGTGCAGACAGAAGAGATGAAGAATCTGCTCTCTCAGATGGGAATCAAAAGTAAGAAACAATTCAGTTCAGCTTAATTTATATAAAGTGCCAACCCAGAACAAATGTCATCTGAAGGTACAAACAGCATCAGCTTTTTATGAATCAGTTCAGTTCTGTGAAAAATGTACAGACTCCTTTACAGATGTATTTTGTTTTGCTTTTTTGTCACACGCAAATGTTTCTGGTCGTCAGACAAAGTTTAATATCAGACAAATATAACCTGAGTAAACATAAATGATCATTTTATTTGTTAGGGTTATATCAACAAATAAGGAAAAAATGAATACAACAACACCTGAGAGATTAAGTAACATCTGTATTCAGTAGAGTTTTATGTCAAGCAAACAGCTCATTGGGAAACCGATTGGTCAGGCTAAATAGTTACTTTTTTTATTTTTCATGCTGTGTTTTTATTCTCATTTGATACAGAAATGTACAGATTTTGTCGCTGAAACTACTCCGTTGGTAAACAAGTGCATAAAGATCAAGCTGAAAATTGTTTCTTTTAGTGTTGTTTCACCTTTTATGTTGGAAACACTTATACATCAATCTTAAGAACAAAATCTGAAAATGGTCAGGATTGAAAATGAGCGAAATAGCATCCAAAGTCCAGCAAAACTTTGAAACATCTAAAAAAACCAGAATAAATATTGACAAGGACTAGTTTTATTTGGACCCATCAAAGTTTTTATAGACCTCTATATCCCAGTACATTAAGTGTGTGTTTTAGTTTATCTGATTTTTCTTTGATTTTTAGTTTTACAAATAGCATATTAACTTTTGAGGTTAAGACCGATGTGGTGGTGTCGTCTGGCAGGGTCACAAACTCCGTGGGAGTACATCAGACAAAAAGCCGTGGAGCCGTGGGTATAACCCACAGCTTAATGTGACAAGGGGATAATGAAGTCTGAAGCTTAACTTGCATTTGAAACCTGCATATCAAGTTGCCAGATCCTGCTCTATTGTTGACTTGAAAGCTTTGTAATACCCAGTGCCAAATAATTCTCAAAATTAACTCTAAATAACTTTAAGCTATTAACGACTATTATTAATAGCACAGATGTGAAGTAACTAATACGTCTACTAAATGTTTCACACTGCATAGGTTTTTTTCTGTTTTAAAATCATTTTTGATTTTTCTACACTATGTTGTAGATGTCAAAGTCCTGCCAGCAACTTTCTGCAGACTGAATGAGCGGGACATCGCTGTGCAGAGGTTAAAGGTCATCATAGTTTTGCCTCAGTGTTCGTCCTCTGCCCTCAATGACCCAGTCACCACAATGCACAGTGAACATGGAGGTATACATTTGAAACATTACTGTTTGATCTTTAAAAGGTAAATATAATTGTAGAGGGAGAAAAACCTATAATTTTAAAATAATTGCAGTTTATGCTAAACTTATGACTGAACGCTATAGCAGCAAGTCAGCTACAGGTATCGTTTGTGAGCATAAAGTTTAGTAGATGATAACATGTGTAGTTCAACTTTAGATTTTACTTTTTTATGTACCAGTTAAAAGACTTTAACAATATTAAAGGAAATCCCAAATGAACAGGAAATGCTGTGTTTTGACTTCCCTTCCAACCACATGTGCAGAATTAGCTTGACTGATTTTTTAAAATTATTATTATTATTATTATTATTGCCAAACAACTGGTTCCAATAGAAAACATTTCTGACATAGAATTTTAGTTGCAAACCTGTAATAAAGTTTTAATGACTGAATTTCTGCAGTTCAGTTAAACCCTTACAATTTAAACATGGACAGTAGGAAATTACAGGCACACTGAGCTGGCCATAGAGTCCCGGTTTGCTAGGTCTCTCAGACAACATTTTCATCAAGATCAGCCACTGTGCTAAACACTGATGTCTGACTTTGGTTCCACAACAATGAGACCAACTTTTTTACTGAGTTTTCAGCTGCTTTGCAATGGTTTTCTTTTTTCCCATATTACTCAACCTTGAGCATAAAAATAATTGCATATATAAGAAGCTATAAACCCCAAACGATGATGGAAATGAAACAAAAGTTGACAGATCATTGTTTCAGTTATAGACGGCGATGAAGAAACTTCAACTATGTTCTTTTGAGAAATTTCTTATTTCATAAATAAGAGGTTCAGTTCAACTGAATTTGTCAAACTCTGTTTACAGACTGGAACCTACTGCCAGATTTATCCCACGGCTCGATTTCCAAAAGCAAAATCTTCTCTCTCACCACCCAACAGGCCCGGCTGCTGGCCCACGCGTTGTCTTGTGAGTATAAACTGTGATAAAACATAAGCACAATGACTGCCATGTAAACATTGTGCATTTTAAACAATCAATACAGTTTATGCCAGAATGAACATAAATATGCCTCATAAACAAAAGAATATCTGATGTTCTAGAGTACATTCATAGCTATTATAAAAGCCTTGTGATCACAGCACTTTGGATCTTTATATTTGTGCGTCATATTAGTTCCAAAGGTCCAGACGGTGGTCTACTGCACACGTTCAGTGTGTCCTGAGGAAAACGAACAGCTGGTCGGAAGAGTGTTGGAGAAAACACACACTCACCCCAAACTGTTGCCATTCAGGTACAAATACTAAACCTGCTGTTACATGGTTTCTTTCCACCAGTGGTTTGTCACCATGAGTCCCCTGTCCTACATTCAAATTAATCGGCTAAGCTGCATCACTAACAGCCAGACAGACTCTACGTAGCTCTGCTAATGAGCTCATATTGGGCCCAGGTGTGCAAAGCCAGAGAGACATCTAAAAGTTGCAGGACATCTGGCCTGGAGGACTGGAGTTTGAAATAAGGACAGGTTGAAATATAAGTACTTAAGCTACTTTTTATTTACATGAATTTAAAGTTGCTTACTTTGCAGATCTAATCAATTTCGGTTTTGGTCTAACATCACTCTTTTATAACAAATGTAATATTTCAGTTGTGTTGTGGTCACCTTGTCTTGACATATTTTGCCAAATGCTTGTTAATCGTTCGTCTTTTCCCTGGCTTGTGCAACGCCTGGCTCACATTTACTACTGACAAGATCTCCCCTCTGTATGAATACCCTGGGGTTTCTTTTATTCTCTGCCAGACCCTCACAGTTCTGAGCTTTATCACAGCTTGTTTGGGCAAACTCATGCCAAAGTCTATTGTGTCATTTCCTCCTTCAGCAGCACTCTTAACCAGCAGCTTCTGAGTTTGAGATCTTAACGGTCTACTGGGGGAAATGTGAATGTAAAAGCTCAAAAAGATAAAGAGGTGCCAGGCCATTTAGACATTTATAAACTAAAAGCAAGAGCTTAAAATACATTTTTAAAGAAACGGGCAGCCAGTGAAGGAATACAAAATTGTATCAACTAATCCTGTTACTATATTAAATTTATTCTTCTTAGTTTATCGAACACAAATGCTTTCCTCTCACACACCCATGCAGTAATTCAGTAACGGTATTCCTATGGACGGCGGCCAGGATGTTTAAATGTTACCCAACTTGTCTCTCAGGGTGAATGGGCCTATTTTCCCTGATGACTCTGCTTCAGGAGATGAAACCGACTCCAGGTTCTTCAGGCTCCAGCCCTCTCAGTTCACCAATGGCTGCTTCATAGCCAGACTGTCGCGGCAGGTGAGAGACGGAGGTCAGAGAAAGTGTGAGATGTGGAAATGAAAAATGCAGAGGTGAAGGTTGCGGCGGAGATTGAAGGGAAGCGAGGATTTTGTTGTGTGCGTGTTTGGTGTGCCGGAGAATTTATATCAGTGAGAGTGTGTGTCTGCGTTTGATTACTTTGCAACAAGACCTTTGAAAAGTGCTGAGGCGGCACTCTTTTACTGTCTGCTGGGAGGTCAGTCAGCTCGTTGGTGTGCAAACACGCGCACACACTAATGCAGGGAGCTGCACCGCAGAAATACTGCAGCACTATTTCAATACTCAAAAAATAAAAAATAAAAAAGGAGACGAGATGAAGACAAAATATGTTCAAACCTAGGATACGTTTCAGTGCCTCAGAGCAAAACTAAACGGATTATTCTCTGGCATTCGTCCCTCCTTCTACCTTTCACAGTCATGTTGCATCACGCCGTTGCTTCATCTGCTTGTCCCCTTCTCTTTCTTCCCTTCTTCTCTTCACTCATAAAACAAGACAAGTACCACAGTAGGAAATGAGATGCTGCTGCTTTGATCCGCTGCAGCTGGGGGAAAAAACACAGAGCCTGAGCATCAGCACAGAGAACAATCCAGGAATTATAAGATGTGATGAATGTCGTAAGTGTTGGATGCGCCACTGAATCTACTTCAATTTAAAACCAGCTGATGAATTGATACTTATAGGGACAAAACCCTTATGTTCATTAAAATAAAAAAAAATGAATGAATCTCACACTGCTTTGCCAAAGCATTCATACCCCTGCAGTAAAATATCATCCATCTGTAGTACTGCACTGCTTTGACTAGAGATCATAATTGGAAATAAATACAAGAGTTTGCCATATTCGAACCATTAAAATGTTGTTACACTTTATGTTGGAAAAACAGACCTGAATGTGTCTTACTGGGTTTTTAATGCAACTCAAAGCAGTGTGTAGTCCTGAATTGGAAGTAAAAGGATATGCGGATTTTTAAAAAATCTTAAAAATGTAGCATCCACTTCTATTTGTCCTTTGCTCTCTCCTGTGAAAATGAGTTTGTTGACCTGCTTGTATGATGGCAGCATCCACAGAGCATGATACTGATACCACCGTGTTTTACAGCTGGGATGTTACGTTCCAGGTGATGTGCACTGATAGTTTTCCAACATGTCTGGTATCAGGTAGCAACTGGTTGCAATGGATTTCATTCAGGAGGATCAGAGAGGGTATTGCTGAACAGATACGTGCACCAAATCGTTCTAATGTGTAATTTGAAAAAAAAAATTTAAAATCAGATCACTTGAACAATTTTCAATTTATGCGGTTGAAGTGACAACATGTGTTCAAAAGGTATGAATATGTTTGCAAATATGACACTAAGACTCCTGCATCCCCTCTTGTTGTTGTCTAATAGTTATTGGAGTCAGATTTTCTTACTGTAGGCAATGGCAGTATTGCAAAATGTGAGAGATTTCAGTGAAGTATTAATGCTTTTGTAAGTCACTGTGCAGAAACTGATTTATTAAAATAAAGATGGGCTAGCTGGAACTGCCTGTGCAGACACAGTCACACATGCCAATTGAAACATTATGGCAATCCCAGTCAAGCAGGTCTGTGTCTGGACAAGCAATAATTTCATAGCCTCAAGTGCTGCATTCATGTCCACAAAGAAGAAGTCTCCAAGAATCTCCATCTCAGTCCCTGGATTTAAATTCAATTGAAAAACGCTGCTGGAATTTAAGGGAAAAACACAGCGTCATCACTCAAACCAAAAGATGTTAGTGAGACATAACAATCGGACATGTGGGGGAGACTCAAAACCCAAAAAAAGAAGCAAAATATTCTCAATGACAAAATAGAAATTTTAAGCAGGCTAGGTTATTATTTGACAAGATAATGATTTTCCTACCAGGATTTTAGGGTTGCCTCGTATTTAAATTTAAGTGGTACAAGTCTATGGCTGCCAAGGTGGAGACAGGCAAAAGGAGTAGACCAACGAAGAAATCTGAAAATTCAAAAACCGAAACTAAATACATCAACTTTCAATTTACGGATGGCAAAATCCCATCAGAGCAGCAGATGGTACATTCACATCTGGGACTGTTCACCGCTTCCCACAGACGCACACAGAGAGGAAATCCTGATGAAAGCTGAAGAAAGCATCTTGAAAAGCATTTGCTGTGCATATGAACCCATATGCACAGGAAATGAACTAAAAAAAATGGCCCCAGAAGGAACAAAGTTGACAAAGCATGATCAGTGATATGTGGGACCACATGGATCCTATATCTGTTATGCAATTTGAACAGATTTTCCAAAATACCAATTTGAAACCAAACAAAAACCTAGATCCTGATTGGTTTTGCTGATGCAGATTGGTTATAGTCAATTCATTGAGCTTATTGTGAAGCCACGCCCCAGTAAGCAGGGGGTATGCAAATGCACTCCACACTATTCAGATTTTTAGTTGTAGAAAATTCTTAAAACAATGTATCTTCTTCCACTTGACAATTTTGACCTACTTTTAAAATTTCTATGAAATACATTTGCACAGAACAAATGTAAAATAAGATCTTCAGTAAATCTCACACAATTTGCCTAAATTATAGGTAAGACTTTTTGCATTTTTTAGGCATTTTTATGTACTATTCAAGAAATACCCCCATGTTCAACTACAGTACAGACCAAAAGTTTGGACACACCTTTTAATTCAATGAGTTTCCTTTATTTTCATGACTATTGACAATGTAGAATCACACTGAAGGCATCAAAACTATGAATAACGCATGTGGAAATATGCACTAAACAAAAAAGTGTAAAACAACTGAAAATGCCCCTTATATTCTAGTTTCTTCAAAGTAGCAACCTTTTGAGGTGATTACTGCTTTGCACACACTCTGCATTTTCTTGATGAGCTTCAAGAGGTAGTCACCTGAAATGGTTTTCACTTCATAGGTGTGCCCTGTCAGGTTAATAAGTGGGATTTCTTGCCTTATAAATAGTCATGAAAATAAAGAAAACCCATTGAATTAGAAAGGTGTGTCCAAACTTTTGGTCTGTACTGTATATGAGTACAAAGTAGTTTGAAGTCAAGTTTTAAAATGGAAGGATGGTGAAACAAAATGGAAACAGATGGGTGAAGCAGAATCTGACCACATTAACATTTAACTCAGATTAATGGTGTATATAGACGTTTCTTAAATAAATGTAGTGATGTTTAAATCTTCTAATCTTGTCTTTATATTTTCAGGCGGATCCCACAAAGGTAGAATCGGTTCAGGATGTGTTGGCAAGGGCGGCAGCGAAGGGTCTCTTTGGTGGCATAATTTCTGAACCATCAAAACCTGCAAAGAAGAGCAAAAGGAAGAAGAAACGAGTCGCTTCGAGCACCAGCAGGCCTTCATCTCCCTCCAGCCAGGAGGAGCCTGAGGCAGCAGAGATCAGTGATGGAATAGATCCTGCTCCCCCTTCAGAAGATGAAGATAAAGAGGGAGAAGAAAAGGAAGGTGAAGAAAATGAGGCTGAAGGGAAGGACAGTAAGACCAAGTCAGAGAAGAAGAAAAAACGAAAAAGCAAAAGAAATCAAAAACAGAGCAGTGATGCAGCAAGCCTGAAAAATCAAGCTAAAGGGCAAAAGAAGAAAGCAAAGAGAAAAGTAAATCCATCTCAGCACAGCAAACCGAGGCGGATACCACGTCTTACGCTGACCTTAATGTCTGCTGAAAAACCTTCCAGGCACTTATCTCCAATCACAGCTCTTGCACACAAGATCAGCGGAAAACCAGTAAAGAAGCTGGAAGAGGACTCAGCTCCAGTTCTAGAAAAACATCTCTCACATGCTCAGTCTGCTCCTCAGACGGCCTCTGAGAGGAAAAACATGCAACCCGAGGAGGAAGAGAGGAACCTGGAGAAACAAGGGAGCCGATCTGGAAACGTGAGGAAAACGCAGGGACCGCCGACGGCTGCAGGTCACATCCTGCCGCCAATCTCTTCTCTGAGCGGCTCCGTCGCCCGGCCGCAGTCTCCTACCTCCAGCCATCAGTTAGCATCGTCATCCTCAGCCTCCCTGAGAGAATTATAAAAAAAAATTTTAAAAATAGACACACACACACACTTTTGTGTGGCTATCTTTGTGGGGACTTTCCATTGACTTCCATTAATTTTTACAGCTTAAACCTTACCCCTATCCTAACCCTTACCTTAACCAAAACTCAATGCACACCTTAGTCCTAAATCTAACCCCTGACCCAAAAAACAGCATTTCTTCTTGTGGGGACCAGGTTTCGGTCCCCACAACGTGGTATGTGTCAGGAAAATGGTTCCCGCAAGGTATTACAAACAAACACACACACAGTCCATCACACAGTTGTCTGACTTCAGAAAATACTCTCCAGCCTTGAAGACCTGCACGCCTTGTTTTACAACTGACGCTCTCCAGCAGAAAAAAAATCCTAAAACAAAATGTCTGATAGTTCATCATTCCTCTCTGCTGTCACCACATGCTTGCCCAGGGGGAGCGATCGCTGCAAAAGTCAGTGACTGAATGGATTTGGCTGAACTTGAACGAAGAACTGGGCCGCATTTTATTACAACTGGGCAAAAACGCTACGTGATTCAATCTGAACCTGCTCGTGTAAGTAGATGTGGATCTGTCTGTCTTTTAAAGTGTTTGGTGACATTTGTTGTGAACTTGGATTAAATAAATAAAGTGAATTATTTTTAAGATCATTTTAGACTTCAGATTATTTTTATGTATCTCAGTCCCTGAAAAAGGCACGGTACAATCCAAGCAGGCTCCTAGTCCATCACAGAAAAAAAAAAACTCTCACCAACTCTGATCGGATTTTTCTCCCAGCAAAATTCTACGTTAAATTAAGGAAGAAATATAGAGCAGCTGTCAAAATAAGGATCTAAAAGAATGACAGAGCTGCTCTGTACTGACTGCAAACAAAGGTGTCGTCCTGCATGCTGAGGACTGAGCCTGTTATCAAAAATATTCAGTTCTTAATAAAGACTAACAGATGCCTCAACCTTTTTATATTTTGACATTTATTAATAGGTGACAGAGCGACTTTTACCACTGAAGAAAAATCTTCCGCTATTATTGTCAAACGTAGGCACCAGTTTATTTCTACAGATTTCAAACTAAAATCATCTTTCAAATCTACCTTTCAATGAAAAGAGATTAAAGAGAAAAAATGGAATACGTGTGGTTTAATTCAAATAAAAAAGAGACCAGGAAGAGTGTTTTATGCCATTTATTCTCACAATTGGTTACATTGCTAAAGTGTACAAATTGGTGAGCAGCAAACGGAAGCTAACACATCCATCGAATGGACGGTGGGTGTCTGTGTGAGTTTGACAGAAAGGCTGCGAGTCCACTGCTGCTGCCCTCTTCCTCCTCTTCCTCAGTCTGACGCTCTGAGCAGCAGTGGACCCTCAGCGGTAAGTGATCACTGTACAGGGTGAAGATATATTCCTTTATCTGCTTTGTTTCTGCGAACCGGGAGCTTTTTGTGACGTTTGAAGAGTTGACTGGGGTCTGAAATAATGACAGCATCGAGAGACTTGCTTCCAACTAATAAAATCAGTATATACCTTTTATAAAATAGAATAAATAAAATAAAAAATAGTTTTGTTCAATACACGCCGTCTCTCTTTCGACCATGCAGCGCTCCTCATGACTTTCCTTTTTCTCCAGATCAAAAGAATGCATAGATAAAAATCGCACAGTTAATTTCAGCATCAACTAAAGTGTAAAAATGTCCAACCGCCTCCTCGCTTTTCATTATTTGCTCTCATATTTTCCTATCTACAACAATTTATATAAGTATTTTACACTTTGGCCATTTGGTATGATTCAGAAAAGGCTTTTTTTTTTATAACGTATAAGAAAATAAGAGACATTCAAAAATAAAGGCATAGCTTATAACAATGATAAATGTTACACTGGGTGGGTTTTCTGTACACACAGATGTCATCTTATTCACATGTCAACATCCTTCTGCGAAAAAGGGAAATCTGCTGAATTTTCTCATCAGTCTCTGTCACAAAACAAGTTCCTTTTAGTTGTGTGAATTCACTTTAGAGCTACGGGCGAGACAACAAGAAAGATGCACCAACACTCGTGTCTCGAGTTAGTACACCACACAGAAACTGTTGACTTCTTCCAGCAAACTACTGACTTTCACTGAAGCAGTGTGTGCTACTTAGGTTTTACGTTATTATTGCATTACAAGCACATCAGGCTTTATTTTATGGAGTCATCGAGGAAGACAGAGAAGTGCAAGAAGTAATATTAATGAAAAAGGTATTAGTATTTTAAAAATCAAAAGTTAGAAATAGTATGGTTAATTTAAAACCAAATAAGCTCAACAGCAGCAAAGGGCCAAGGTTGTGCATCATCTTTACCAAACGGACCAGTCATAGAGCAGTAATATGTGTTGGTGTGTAACGATTTGATATATGTAATAAATCATCTATTCGAGACGACACATGATACTGAGACGAGGATTTAAGTATTTTTAGGAAACTTGGGAATTAATATATTTGTGCGTTATACAGAAAAACTAATTGACGTTGATTATTTTAGTTTGAATGACAAAAAAAAGGTATAAAAAATTATGTTTGTGTTTTCTCAACTGAAATGTCCTAAATTTTAAAACTTTGGGATGAGACCATCTGCCTTTTTGACATGGCCAATATAAAATAAAAAATAAAAACCAAAGAATTAAATCATAGGCATGCTGGTTTATTTATCAAATTATGTTTGCTACAGTGTCAAATGTGTAGAATGGCAGTCTTATTTTTCCTATGGCATAAAGTCTTCTAATTGTAAAAAAACAAAATGCAGATAGTGCACATAAATATGAAACCATGAGAGGTGCTAATAAATAGTTTATACAGGTTACTTTCACTGAAATTCGTAATGAAGGCAGCCATATTGGACAAAAACCAACTTTCTCAGTAGAAATTCTGACTGCAGGGGGCGCTGTTGTGGTGCTTCCAAGTGGGAAGTCTATAAATCACGTGACGCTGTGCTAGACCGCCATGACACAGACTTTTTCCATATAGGAGCGACATTGGTCGTAATAATTCAGCGACATCTCACTGACCTCGCTTCACGCTGCTCGGACATGAAGACCAAAACTTTGGGAAATGAGTCGACAAAATCCTTTAGAGAGGGATGTTGAAGGATTTAAAACAATTTTACACCAACTCAAAACAAATTAATCTGAATCATAGGAACCCTTTACAGAAAGAAGCTCCCGCATCTGATGCCGTGGGTGGATTTAATGTCTCCACGAAATAATTTCATCATTTACCCTTGAGGCTTAAGTATTTAATTAAACCTAAAAAGTTTAAGAATATAGTCAAAAGCCAACAGTTTTTTCCTGGTGGTATACTAATTCTTTCATAGGACATTTGATCTATAACAATTAGTCTGCTAAGCCTCAACCGCCTGAATTAATCTTGTGTCACCTGTCAGATCTATGAGTTAATTGTTTTTAAGCAACGTTAACACAATTTGAGTAAAAATTTAAAAAAATTTAAAAAGCCAAGTTTCTGGTGCTGTGATTGGATAACGTTTTGGAGGAGGGGCTTAGCAAACTGTTCTGAGGTTTAAGGTGGAATAAAAAATGATCTTACATCCAAACATGTCAGCTATGTGACAGTTCAGAGACAGACAAGGGAAATAAGGGGATTTGTGTTTTTTTGAAAACATACCCATGGCACTGGTGAAAACAAATTCAAAAGAAAATTTTCTTAAGCAAAAGCACTCTGGCCTGTGAAAACAAATAGCAGCGCCAGAAAGTCCTGCTCGGTTTGAGCCCCTCCAACGTTCTGCTGGGTTTTCCTTTGAAAACCGAAGGCTGAAATAAAAAACATTCCTAAAGTCTCCTTTCTCATCCTCCAGGTGATCCACCTTTATTAAAGGACCCAGCGTCTCCAGGGAGTGAGGTGGGACTGAAGAGAAACTATCAGATTTCCCTCCAGCATACTGATGTCTCCTGTGTTTGAAGCAGCAAGTCTAGCACTGAATACCAGTGAGGGAAAACTGTCCCACAGCTCTTCCTCTGATATGGCTATTATCTGTAATTTCTTAAAAGAAAAAGGAACTAAAGAAAAAACAAACAAAAACACAGGAAAGATATGAAGGATGATTCCGGTGACGAGGCACCGCTCGTCCCGAGGCCAAAAAGTATGCAGCCTTCTGATTTTCCTCCTCTTGTCTCTGAAAGCAGCAGCACTGTTTCCACATCGTTTTGAATGGTTCACATTTAGATAAAACAAACAAAAAAAACAACAACTTCATGCACGCTCAGCTGAACAGGTTGCACTGGAATCTCTCAAGTCCGTAGCAGCTTCCTTTGTTCATCCAGGAACAAGAAAAATGATGGCTGTTCTCGCTCGTTCTCTCTCTTTGTTTTGTTCTGACATTTAGATTTACTAAAGGACGACGAGAGGGAGAAGAGCCACTACAGACTAAACGATGACAGGGGAGTGTGGCCCGGTGTGGAGCTTCATGCTGACAGGCGCAGACACAGATACACAGAAAGCATGGAGAGATGAGCGTTTTGGTCAGCGACGAGCTCGGTCATGGCGCGAGTGCTGTGCTTGAAGGAGCGCCTCCTGCTTCTTCAGGTTGTTCCCTCTTCTCCTCGTGCCGTTACTGACAGAAATGAGAGTCATGTACACGACTATCTTGGATGCTCCTGTTTGATTCGGAATCTTTTTTTTTTTTTTAACAGCTACTCGACTGAGAAACGCTTAAGATTTGCTTCCAAAAAAAAACAAAAATAAAAGCCACTGGAGACTCCACCACGTTCTACTGCTGCTAAAGTCTGTGATGGAGACGGGGTCTTGGCAGCGAAGCGGTGATGTTCCCGTGGTGACCGAGAGCTGTGTTGGGAAGCCCGTACCGGCTCGCTGCCGTTACTGCGGCAGCTCTGTGACGGGTCTCTTCTGTTTGAGGGTGTCGATGAGAGACAGGACGCCTCGCTTCACGCTGGTCGATACCCGACGGGAAACGGAGTCTCCGGGGGGCGATGAGCCGCAGGCCTTCTGGGAGGGCGGCCGGGCCACCAGACACTTCTGATACCGCAGCTGAGAGACAAAAAGAGAGAGAACACAGAGGAAAACTGTAAATAACGGAGAGTTACAGCTGCTGAGTGGACGGCGGTGGAGGTGTGTGAGAGAAAGACAGAGAGTCAAGGAGGAAGCTGGACTGGCGCAGGCTGCTGACTGTGATCAATAGTAATGACTAACGATTCTTGCCACCGTCAATCTGCTTCGGAGCGAGTGAGTCTGTGTGTGGCCGTATATCCAAAGTTCAGATGTGTGATCAATGGCCTCGCCTGCAGTGGACCAATCTCATATGTCAGCCAGCAGACGGAGAGGTGCAGCCCAAACCGACGGGCTGGCAGAACACATTGCAGATGGTGCTTTTGGGTTGTAAACACAGCAAACATAAGGACAGAATAAACACACTGTGAAATCATTAATATTCATTCATTCACTCAAGATTACTGTAAACAGTAATTATCACCAATGATGATGATACGTTAAATAAAAAAATATTTTTAAAAATTACACACAGTGTCTTGCTGTAGTATTCATATCCCCTTGATGTTGTCAAGTTGTTACTACAACGTTTTTTTTATTTTTTATTTGTTGGCTAACACACACTAATACAATATTTTTGGATCATGTGAACATGCATTTCTAACTCACTGTAGCATTAATAAAATGTTTCTATTGAACCCTGAAACACTGACATATTTAGTGCTGGACCTTGAAATGTCAAAACGAGCTAAATGGCTTTCAATCATGTTTAATATTGATCTGCGCCTTCCCGCTTAAAACGAACAACTATCAGAAGGGAAAAGAAAGTAGGCCCACTTTAAGACTTAAGATACAAAACATTATTGAACATTTGTTATTTCACCAGCAATCAGTCATTGGTAATTGTGCATCTGTGATTTAACTATGGATCAACAGGGAAGGATTTCATGTTTAAGGATGAAATCAGAGCTGAAATACAAATTACATGTGCAGCCCTACCTGCAACATTAATCAAATTTATATTTAGCCATTATTGTTTGACAGAGTGAGAGGAGAAATAAATAGTTTGTACAGCTAATTACTGTAGGGAAAGCATGGAGGAAGAAAGTTTGGATGGTGCAGTTATTAACCTGATATGTTGTACTCTTTGAACAGCCCAGTTGTCTGTGTGTGGGCGCCTGTTAATGCTGCTGGAGATCAGACCAAAGTTAAATCATTTTATGCTATTTCACTGTTATGTGTCTATTAACCTTTATCTCCAATGTTATTACTAACAAAGATAATTAAATTGATTTCAGTTTCTTTTCAGATTTTATGCATCCCTTATAAATATTAAATGCAGACATATCAAAGTAATAAACATGGTTTCTTTGCTGTTAATTAGTTTTAAAGTAGCACATATAAAACAGAAGGATAAAAGCACAGAGATTTTAACACTGCGCTCTGAGGTTATTTATTCAAAGGGGAGAAGAAATAAAACACAATTTCTGCCTCCAAACTTTAGTTTTGTAATCTTCCTACTTCTTCTCTTCGATTTATGGGCTTCGGTCCAGTTAGACTCACCATGCAAGCAGCCTGCACGGCTTCAGACACACTTCCAGCATTGGGCTCACACCAGAAGACATGGCAGTCGAAGCGATGGCCGCCAGCGTCCATGATGAAGGCAAATGAGTGCACGTCACGGCCGACGCCCATGAAAGACAGGAAACGAACGCGGCACTCCACCAGCACCTCCTTTTCATCCTGGTCAGAAATAACAATTACCTTCATGTAAAAGTTGATTTGAATAAGACATAACACAACAACTGGATTGAGTCATGCACTTAAACAGCAATATATATTTATTCAGAGGTACTATGACCGTCTTCCACTTTATTTGGAGATTCACAAAGAAATAAGCTGCTGATTAGAATCTGATGATTTAATAAACTGAATTGATTTAATAAATTCAACATTTCTAAGGAGTAAGCTTGACAGCAATCCTCAGTGTGGAAGTTGGCACCGAGGGATGAAAAGTAAAGCCTGTCTATTTTCAAAATCAATGAGGTGTTTACAATAAAGTCAGAGTTTCAATATAATATGTGGAGGATGATAGTTTTATTTACCGTAAGTAGTATGCATTATAACTGCTTTGTAATAACTTATTATTAGACTTTTACTCTACATTAAGCTCATAACTGAGGTGGATTTTAGTAACCAAGATCAATAAGTGCAGGGAAGAAGTTTGGAGATTGTGAAAAGCAACAAGAGAAGTGACAAAAACATGAGTTACAAACGTGTTTTATATTTTCTTTTCAATATTCAGTAACACTTCAAAATTATGTGATCTGAATGTTTTGCAGCTCCAAGTCAGATGATGGCTGTAAGGAACTATTTAAAAGGAAACATTATCTTTTAGAGACCTGTCTGCGATTCAATGGGACTGCAAGAAAGCAAGCAAGAGCAAAACTTCAGGTGATAACTTTGCTGAACAAAGCACAGCAAAGTTTTTCTGCTTGAACTTCCATAGTATTTAACCTCTGTCATCAAATAGGCTTCATTTGAAATGCAGCCAGCTTTTGGGAAATCTCAAAGTTCAAGGGTGTTCCCTAAAGGCCACTAGCACTACTGCAAGGGCAGAAAAACTTGATCTCAATTACTTGCGGTTAAAAGAACAAAGTTCTTGCTTGCAAAAACATTCATAAACCCAGGGAGCTTTCTTTCTCTTGATTAGAACACAAGAGAAAGGTTCTGCCTCACAAACAAGCTGCAAGAACTTAAAAACCAGGGACAGAATGACAGTACTTTGTTCTTGTAGCTTTGGGAAAGAGAGCTAATTTCGCTGACTTGCAAAGTATTTATTGGCCTCAACCTGCAGCAGAAAGACGTCATATTATCATAAGCTGTTGGAAAGGTACATTAATCCTAAAGTAGTGAGCCTTAACAGCTAGTTAGACCTCATTAACTCAGCAATGGCTACATCGGGCAACCTAATCTGTTTTCAGTCTGAGCAACGACAAAAATAAAATCAACTCAGCAGCACGAGAAAGTGTCTAACTTGTCTAAGAAGACATTTTCTATAAAAAGCAGCAGAGAAAGAAAACAGGAGAGTTTAGCAGGAACAGTCAAGCAGCAGACGTCTGACCTTGTCTTTGCTGATGGTCACAGTGGCATCTGCCACATTAAGGGCCACAGGAGTCCAGTCTTCTCTGTTGGAAGAGCCAATCAGACTTTCAATGGCTCCGTTCAGTATATCCATGCCTGGAAAAGAGAATATTATAGCAAATCAAACAAGGTTCACAAATGAAATCACATTTGCACCAAATGTAACACTGCAGAGAAATTTCAAACTACATTTGCAGGCACATGTCAGCGTGTTACACCGACCTATTGGTCTGGCCACAGGCATCATGCCCAGGTAGAGGACCTGAAACTTCTGAACCAGCTCCGTCTTTGGTGTGGGAAACTCTGCTGGAAAAAATTCATCATGACATTAACAACAGCTTGGAGCAACAGGAAGTGTTGTACAATGTAGTGCATTAAATTACACCATTTCCCACCTCAACATTAGGATCTCACGTTTCTGCTATGATATATTTCAGTGTCAAAACCAAACTAGAGGTGAAACGACATCATGACCCAATTCAAACTTAGTACTGCTCTCAAATAGGGTTTGTTACGTTTTATTTAATTAGATGAAATAAAAACCTTCAGTATGAAGTTCTTGTAAATGAAGTATTACAAGCAAATATTTACTGGACAACAGGTGGTAATTCACATGTCTGTCAATATCAAACTGTCAGGAACAGCCAATCAGAGCCAAGAGGAGGGTCTTAGCGATGCCAATCACACTCATGTACATGCACACAAGTGCCGCTCACACCATTCCTGTCGTTCCAACTCATAATTGCAGGTTTGCTGCAGCTATGCTTATAGTTCCTAAGTTCTCAGAAAGGAATTTATAAGTTTTCAAATTTTGCAGTTTTCTCAGAACCCCAATGCAGCTTTAATGGGAATTTTCAGTGCACCAATACTTGTAAAACCAGTTGTTTTTTTTAAAGAAACAATTGTTTACATATTTATCTACTGAACAAATGTACTAAAATTAAAAGGTTGGGTTTTTCTAACCTTTCCTGAGACAAATTATGCTACCTTAATAAAAGATTCAGGGTTGGGGGTTTTAGACATTTTTAAACAGGGTTGCCAACAAATGTGTTTGATGAAATGACATGAAAGAATGAAATACTTCTCCTTCATCTTTCTTGGAAGTGTGACTGTGTAAAGAGGAGATGACGCAACACTGAGTCATTATGCTTGTGCACTGGATCCTAAGCCCTTAAAACCTGCAAGGTATTTGATACTTTTTCAGAATTTGTAGTTTTGGTAAGGAAACTGGATGGGAGTGAGGAAGAATGCTGCTGGGTGGTAAATATATTAGAGTTTAAATGCGTTTACTTTTCTTTTTTCGTAATTGTTATTTTTTTAGGGTATACAAATGCATTCACCAAATAATGGGCAGTTAATAAATTCGATTTAATTAAATAGTCATCAACACTTCTATGTGCAGTAGAGCTTAACTCAGCATAACAAAGTGTACAAAACAAAGCTTTGTACACACAGATATAAACATTGTTATTTAGAGCCACATCAGTGGAGTTTAATGACTCCAACATGACTTGTATTTCTAGCTGCTCTCATGCTCCTGGTAAAAACACGCCGCTTTAGCAAAGAGTGTTGCTGTGAAACATTCACTATCCTCCCACACTGCCCCAAAGGTGATAACATTGACTATTTTGTGTCTCTTGCAGAATTCATCGTCTCTCCATACACACACACACACACACACACACACAGAGGGTGAATATATTCATAAAGCGCACCTTGTAAAGGGAGGTCCAGCCCTGCCTGCATCCTGTCCTGGAGTGAACCTCCTGCCATGGCTTTGGCATTCTTTCGCTCCGTCATTATCTACAGAAAAGAAAGGATTTTCACACCGAGGCGGAAACACACACACACAGGAAGAAAAGAAAAGATGTAATATTGTGTGTGAAAGTGGATGAGAACAAGAGCTGGAGGGAGATGAAAACAATTACACGAAAGAGCGCTGGAGCAGCTTCACAGCTGATACTGTCTTGCTGTTTACCCAGTGAACACAGGAAAACACAGAGAAAATTAAACCAGTCAGTTTAAAACTAAAAAGATAAAACATTTCCTCCAGCGCTACAATTTAAAGGCATAAAGCAACAGAACCAAACAGCTCAAAGAGAGAGAATCATTCACACTTTTTAGTCTTCTATAACAGCGTTTCCCAATTCCGGTCCTCAGGCCTCCCTGCTCTGCATGTTTTAGATGTGCCTCTATTCCAGAGCAGCTGATTCAAATGATTGCATGACCATCAAGTGCTGCAGAAACCTGTTGATCACCCATATATTCAATCCAGGTGTGTAGCAGAAGGGAAACACCTAAAACATGCAGGGCAGGGAGGTCTGAGGACCGGAATTGGGAAACGCCGTTCTATAACATATAAAACGCCAAACCTGCAGCACAGAGTTTTTAATCAGGAGTTTGTCAGATCAGAGGAGCAGCTCAACTGACCCTGCAGTGACCAGTTCGGATATTTTCCAATGTTATACATTAGATATATTTTACTTCCCTTTCCACATCTTGAGAAAAAAAAAAAACGACCACACTGATCGCTCCACCACTTCTTCTCTTCTTCAATTAAACTCCCCAAAATTCTGCAGTGCATCACTATCACATGACCAAACACACATCACATGACCCGCCTCCTCATCTTCCCCTCCAGAAACAATCAGCAACAAGCAGGAACCAAATATGACATCCTCATTGTGGAGTAATTAGTAGTGGTCACATTTTATGATAAGACTTAATGCATAAGTGGCATTTTTTTCATATCATCCTCATTGTTATCACCCTATTGCTTGTATTAATGCACCTGAAGCCACTGGTGAGGTTGGAAAATCTGCAATTAATCATCCACAGGGGGAACCCAACCCTTTTAGTAATATAGTCCATGTTTGGTTTCAATGCACTGAGTTGGGGGTTTACAATAAATTGAAACAACCAAGTCCCAGATGAACCTATAAAATGTTTCTGTTTCTACTGTGAACAGAACTCAGCTCCAAATAAGATCATAAACATGACTAACATGACATTTAAAGAGCCCCTCCAGACTATGAATTAAAGCTTCAACTCTACCAATATTTTATTGGAACAAACAAACATCTATTAATCCCACATTTGTAGCAGAAACAGTAAAAACAAATGACGGTTCAATTATCAGTGTTCTGGCGCTGTTTTAAAATGAATCTAGTATATTCACAAGAAGAACCGTACAGAGTACAGGACACCTCCTGATAATTGTGTTTGGCTAGAAGAAACAACAAGGACACCAATAACCTGAGCAAAGATAAAACCAAGTACACATATTGTAAAATTTTAATGATGAGGTGAAACTAAAATCTTGCCAACATCATTTGGCAGGCAGTCACATCACAGAATGAGGGTGATGTTAAAGCATTAATTCGGCATTTCAGAGGTTTCCTATGTGTGTTAATAGTGTGGTGCGCCGGGCGTTCGGCTTTCGGAGGCTCATTATTCAACTTGACTTTGATTTTGCAGCATCCTGCTGCTTGAGCAACTCACCCTGGAGCAGATCTCGTGCAGGCTTGTGGCGATGGCTTTGGCCGGCGTGTCACAGCGGAACACATGACATTTCAGGATCCTGGTGTTTTTGTCCCGCGCCACGTACGCAAAGTCCCTGAAAAACAAAACAAGTCACCGTTTAACAGCGATATGTCTGGGGGCACAGACGAGAGCTGAGAAAGAAGTGACGCTTATCGATGCGATGCAGACACATTCATACACATACAATACAACTTTTTAGGACTGTTTTCCTACTGAAAGATACACTCCTTCAGTGGCCAAACAGGTTTTATCAAAATTTATCTGTACCTTGGTCCATCAACTCTGACCAGATTAGATGGACCTGGTTTGTTCTTTAATGTTCTCTAACAAACCACTGAGGACATCAGATCTCAAACAGCTGGACAACTAATAAGGTGACGTCTGAAGATAATACGTTGCACTTTTCTTTAAGGTTATCAGAGTAGATTCGAATACAGATGCAAGTCACACTAATCAAATGTGAGCAAGTTCATGAGGCATAAATGTTTTTATCATTAAAAAACTTGAGGATGATTGTGGACCAGTCTACAGCGTGGCAATTCAAAATTCAAAACACACAGAGCTGATGGTCTCTTTAAGCCAATATCCTCACACAGATTCAAACATTCCTGTGTGTCTGCACATCCAATAAAAAAAGATTGCAGACCCACACAAGGACGCAGGAGGTCAACCTGTGTATTTGTCGAGGGTGATACAGGATATCAAAAGCTACAGTGGAAATCAGAAAAAATGAGATACAGAGGAAATTAAACAATAAAAACTAACAGATATGGCAGAGGGGGGATTGTTTATGGGAGGAAGGAATGTGTTTACCTCTCTCTGTGTCCAAGGAAGCATGAGAGGAAAGGAGGACAGTTAGAAGAAAAATGAAATAACACACATTAAAAACAACTGACTCCAGGAGGGAGAAAAGAGCTGCAAAAAGCCAGGCTAACACAGATATGTTATTACATTTCAGCCAGTCACTTCTCATCTTGTTTGCAGCTGAAAAAGAAATAAAAAAATAAAAAGAGTTTACTCAGAAGATATGCAAAAAGATATGCAAAAAGACAATGAAGTTAGAAAGAGGGTTGGAGTGGTTGAAAAGTGAAAAAAATGATAAAATCCTGGCTTTCTCATGGCTGCTCATGTTTAGAGTTTCAAAAGCATCTTAAAAATGGTTTCAATTAAAATCAAATGTAATTTTTCCTTTCACTTCAAAGTTACAGGCTGCATTATTCTGGTTTAGCACATAAACTCTACAAAAAAAACACTAAAATCAGGTTACTTGTGACATTAAAAAGTTAAAGGAGTGTGCATACATTTATATAAGCAAGTAAAAAAAAATTGCAATTCAAAGCAGATATTCTAAGACTGCATTTTTGATATGAAGTGTTTAAAATAATGGTGAAGGCACGTGTAAAAGAACCAAACTACAGTCTGAATAAAAGAAATAAGTTACAGAAAGGAAAAGTGGAGAAACAGGGTGAGCGGCTGGGAGTGGCATCTCATTTCAAATGAAACGTGATCATTAGGTCAACGCCCGTTTGCTCAGGGAATCTACAATCCTGCGGCGATAAGTAAGTTTCACACCAAATAAAGAGATAGGTGGTCACAGAAGTGCTGCTTGCACGGTGATAAAACAGCTACAGGCCTTCACAGCAGTGAAAGAATCAGAGGGAGGAATGAACATCCCTGCAGCAGATGAACTTCTGTTACAGAGACACTGACAAGTCAGTTGTCGGGCTTAATCAGCCCTGACTGGTGAACCAACCAGTGAATACTTTAAAATTTTATGTTTTTCTTGACTATGGGCTATAGCCCACCACACACTGTGCCGTTTCAAATACTCTGCAGGACTTGAACATGTCACACCCTCTGTGCTCCACATCACAAAATCTTACCATTAACTCCTGTCTCACCACATGATTGAGCTGTAGGAGAATTTTGTCAGAAAGGTTCGAGAGACATAGTCCAACAATAAATAGACGAAAAGTTTCATGTGCTGATAAGAAGAGGCAGACACTGCAAAGTGAAAAGAAGAGGAGGAAAAGGAGACGGCAGTGGAAGCATTCACGGTTGGACAAAAGAGGACTAAAGCCGATGTGTTCAGTCACACTAAATGATTTATTTTTTTTTTTTCAGAAACTTTATATCCCTGCCAGATATTGTGAATATAAAGTACTCTTTGGTGATGGAAGCTTTAAATCGGTGCTCTGTCTGTTACACTACAGCCACAGACCACTGAATTAATTTTGTGAAGAAAGATTTTGCTTCGGAGAGCCAATAACATCACCCTGTAAACCAGGCTTAAGTCCTAAAAACAACAATACTCCACGTGGACAGCTGCAAACAAGAAGGCTTAATGAAGTCCAGATAAAAGTGTTCAGTAGTTTATTCTTTTGAGCTTTAAACCTCATTCTGTAATGGAACATGCTGTTTTTGGAAATGTTAGCAGATATTAGGAAATCTCAGTTATGGTAAGGACCTATAGTCTTGAAAGACAGAGAGACTGCAGTATTAGTGATGCTAGCTGAGCTAAGTGCTAATATGAGTTGCAAAGTCCATTTAAATCTTAAACTCCAATCATTTTGACATTATTTTTAAAACAGTAAGACAATGTTTTATAGCAACTCTTGTCACATACACAGCTCCTAATCAAGTAATTATTGAACACTGACTTTAACCTAGAAAAATTACATTGCATTGCTGTTTCTTATAGTGTTGTATATAAAAACAATTGACATCAGAAATTAGCCAAAACTTAAAAGTCTTAAGTCAATGTACAAATTACATGGGCAAAGATTAATTTTATGAACCTTAGTACTGATTGCAATAAATATTTGATAAACTTTGATGGCATATTTTTTACTATTTAGCAGAAAAAGAAGGTGCATTTTTTCTCCTTAAAAGGAGAAAAAAATTATTTTCAACCAAGAAAAGAAAAAAAGCATTTTAAAATCTACATATTTACATTATACATTTGCCATCATTTGGGCATCTCAGTAGGTCTATTCAGTCCCTTGCAACAAGCACACACATGCACTTCACTTAAGTTTCTTCAAAATCGCAATAAGCACGCATCAGAACAGAAGATACAAACACAAATCCGAAAAATCTGATTAGAAAACCCTCAAATTTGATGTTTTTCTACTTTTTTGCAAACACAACAGATCAGAAAATGATGGAATCAAATATACTCACAGAGGTCTGTTTTCTTCTCACAGCGTGTATTCCTGAAAACTACAGTGTGATGCTGCAGGCTCCTGCACTCCCTTTAACCTGTCTGATCCACACCCTGGTAGAACTAACTAAACCTCCCCCTCTCAGTCAGCTTTTCTCTCTCTCCCGTCGGTTCCCTCACCATGCCGCCCCCTCCTCCTTTTGCTGCAGCTGAGCTGTTCTCACTGCTTTGACACTCCTGAGTATAGATGTGCAAAAGACACACATTAATTTTATTAGACGGAGTGATTTTAGGTCAGTTCAATTGTTCTCGAGGATTTCAGATCGAATAACTAGGTGCAGTCATGTGTGAAGTGACTGTAAAGGAATTCCCACCCACTCTGGTCTACATCATCCCTTAAGCTGGGTTTTTTTTTGGTTTTGCTTGAAGCAGTGAACAGCTCCCCCTAATGGTCACAAAGCTGCAGCATCGCTGCAAAAGGTGATGGCAAATGGACGGAAGGTCTAGTGCAGTGGTCCCCAAACTACGGCCCGCGGGCCAGATGCGGCCCGCCTCCACATTTGGTCCGGCCCCCTGAACAATACCAAAGTATTTTCATATATGTGCATTTTTATTTGATAAGTTGGACTTTTGCAATAAAATAAATGTTCCTTAGTAATGAACTTTATTTATTATTAACTACTAGTTAGTAACTGTTTTATACATGCATATAATTGACCCTAACCCTTTTTTTTATGTGGAGAACCCAGTGTTATTTGGTTATTATTTATTTTATAAATAGTGTTATTTCCTGACTTTTGTTCTCTGAAGAATCCAGAAAAGGTTATTTGATTGTGCTTTCTGAAAAACAATACATTTTTATGTTTAGCACTCTTACAATCGTCACACTTTTTCTGTTACAAACTGACCCCGGCCCCCCATCAGAGAAGGGACAAGTTATGTGGCCCTCACAGGAGAAAGTTTGGGGACCCCTGGTCTAGTGCTTTTTAATATCCTTTCTAAATGAACGATTCTTAAAATGTTCCTTTCATTAATTAATCTAGCTATATCATCAATCATGAACTCCATCTTGTTGCTATGAATTTTCCTTCCTGTCCTCATTTGCTACCATAACCTTTTACTAAGGTGGGAGAGTCGAGTGAATTATCAAAGAATTAAATGTTACATTTAAAAGAAGAAAAAGCAAGCACAGAAAATAAATGCCACAGACAAATGAAAGGTAACTTGCACCACTGCATCTTAAGCCCAATTGGAGTAAGAAGGACAAGAAAGTAGATCTGTAACTGACCTGCCATTGTCCCGGCCAACACCCCAGACACGGATACTGGCAATGGGCTGGGAATGAAGCACGCTGCGGTCCATTGGGTCAACCAGGTTCAACATGTTATTCTCCAGCACCAGGTACATATCCTTCCCCTATGCAAAAAATACACACAGATGAATAAATCACTAATCACAAGTATCAGAACAGACAGTCCTAACTTTCTGCCGCTATATCAGAAACATTTATGTACCTGCCTAATAAACACAGTGACATGGCAGAACCATTGTAGACTAACAGAGTAGAACGGTTGTAGATATTCACAACTGGTCAAACTGCAGTCGTCAAAACAATGTCAAAGCAGTCCTTAAAAGTACTGCTTGGATGTAATATTTGCAATACATTCAAAATCCTGCTTTTCAATACTGTATTTTGTCATTTGGATGAACCTCTGCTGTGTCTTGTTCCCTCACCTGATAATAAATCTCAGAGAAGGAGATGCTAATGAATGTTTGGTGCTTTGTGATCAGAAGGGAGTCCCAGACTTCCCTCTCCCCAGCCACTTGTTCCAGCTCCTCTGGGGGAATCCCAAGGAGTTCCCAAGCCAGCCGAGAAACATAGTCCCTCCAGCGTGTCCTGGGTCTTCCCCAGGGCCTCCTCCCAGTGGGATGTGCCCGGAACACCTCAACAGGGAGGCGTCCAGGAGGCATCCTGACCAGATGCCAGAGCCACCTCAATTCGGCAATCTAATCAATTCCTAATTGTGCAACCATAAACAGCTGTGTGTATGACCCAACCAGCCAAGCCATGTACCCACCAGTAGGTGTATGCAACACTTCATTAATACAGGATGATTTACTGAACTGCTGTTCAGTAAATCTTGTCTTGTGATCATTTAAATAGTCATATAAACTTTTAAAAGAAGAAGTTTGACTTAATTTCCACCTCTACATATGGGTCATAAGGGAATATGTTACCAGATGATGTTAATGAGTGTGTGTGTGTGTGTGTAGGGGAAGGGAGGTGTAGGTGTGTGTAGGGGTGTGCGTGTGTGTGTGAGTACATGTTCAGCTATCCTATTGAGGACCCTTTCTGGCTATGGTCCAGATAAGACCAGTGGGTATTATCTGGACCATACCCCAGTCCTAATCTGATGTACCCTGTTGTGTAGGATTAGGGGTTACATTTAGCTGCATGATATTAATTAGGTCTTGGTTAATCTTAGGTTTAGGAATAGACTAATATTGGTTAGGTTTGGGGGAAATGTCTGGATTGGGCATAAATGCAGCAACTAAAATGACTGCAAGTCAATACAAAGTTCCAATATGGGTAGAAATATGAACTTGTGTGTGTGTGTGTGTGAGTGTGTACTCCTAGGTCTCTAAATAAATTATTCACTCCTAAAAGAAGGGATGGAAATAAAGGGCTATCAAAAGGGAGAAGAAGCTCTCTACCGCCATGTTCTGTCAGTTCACATTAAATAAATCCACAGCACAGCGAGCAGCAAAAAACCCTCTTTCTCTCTTCTTTCTCCTCACATCCACAAGCCCATTGCTGTCATCTTGTTTCCATTTTACTTTATGCTAATCTTTTTTTATTATTTTTTTTTACAGAGACTTCTTACCTCCAAACTATTTTACTTTAATCATTTAGAAAATATTTTATACCCAAAGCAAAGTCACATATGGTATGCAGCGTCCCTCACCTCGCCCCAGATGCCGACGGTGTCCCGTATGTCGTTCTTGCAGTAGGACAGTTGTCGGATGCAGTTGTTGACGGCTACGCTGCTCTTCCCGGGGGCCAGGTCCTCCTCGGCCATCTCCACCCAACCCAAGGAGCGCACTGCAAAACACTGGAAACAAAAAAACAGAACATGAGTGAGTTACACAATCAGCTTTCAGAGATGCATGATGATGAAACACATACAACATGTTTGTTTTATCAACAGTCGTGGTTTTAAAACTTTCTATGCCGCTGTTTACTCAAAAAGTAAACTGAGGAAGCGTGGTGCAAATCATGGTGGTGACTCACAAAGAGAGGGTGAGAGTCAAGTTACAGAGATTAAAGGTACTTTTAGAATAATCAAAGTAGATGTGGAGTTCATTACATTGACTTTGATAGAAGCAGCTACAAAATACTGCAGTGAGCTTTAATTTCTGATTGCTACCACATTACACTAATTTAGCTTAATGCCACTGGGCTAAACAACCGTTTCAACCTACAATAAATCTATCCATTACTCCAGCCAAATATTGAGTTCACATTAGCCTCACTGAATTGGACTGCAGATGAGTCATCATACTAATAATCTAGTTGCAAAATAAATCAACTGGACGATGGAACTGTTTATCAATTAACCTTAAAGCCTAAAGTCTTTATCATCTGGGTGCTGGATTTGAATGTTTTTAAGACCACAGCAGGAAAACCACAGATGTTCAACAAGAAATCCTCCACTAGGGGGCAATATTGTCCAGCTAGACAACTGCAGAAGAGAGAATCACGTCAAATATCTTCTGTATTCAAACAGGCTGCAAACATTATTTAAAACATTTTCTTATCATAGTTTTATTCTCTTAAAAACGACATTGAGTGCAACATTTGTTTACCCATTTTTAACTACTCATATTTTTATTTTATTTTTATTTTTTGGCATCTTCAGGTATTTTTATGTCCAAGTAGAAATAAAAAACTACTTCAGAACTTTCTGGAATCCTGAAATATTAAAAGAAAAAAAAAACAGAGAATCCTTTCATGGCAAGATGTCATAATACATTGAGAATAACCTCTATATGGTGGAGTGGTTACGACGAAAACAAAACAAGAATGAAAAGCTACCAAACAATTAAAATTGTTCATAACATGGATGTAAATTGATAATAAACACACATGAATTCCTAACCTTAGCTTCTGGGTCACTGTTTACACTGCTGGACTCATTTTCCTCTGTGGTTGGACGATTCCTGAGAAGAAAAAAATGCCAGTTAAAATAAAAACCTACATAAGATGAAGGACAGAGGAGCGCACATCAACAAAAGTTCTGTCTAATATTTACATTTATGAGGTTTATTTTTAACACTTGAGGCCAAGGAAGTCTTTGGACCACCTGAATGATGGTTGGCAAAATACTTACAGTAATATAGCAATATAGTGTATATATAGCAATAAAAAAGTAAATAGCAATGACATGATTCTAAATGCTTTTAAACAGTCATTTAAAGGAAATTTGCTACAGTGTACAATCATTTCACCTGAGCTTGAGAGAAGCATAGCGAAGCGTAGCACCCTCAAACTCTTTCAGACTGGGGTCAGGGTTCACCGTGGCCGCCTGCAGGTCCTGATGCACAGAAGTAAAAACATCAAATTGATTAAAACAGTCCGAACAAACATCACTAACCTAATTTACATCTTAAAGACTCCCACAGAACTAACATTTAAAATACACTGTTTTGCTAAGCTTTAAATCATGAATGACAAAGTCATGACACCTGTTGACTGAGTAGTTGATGAAATCCTTCGTCTTTATATAAAGCCGAGGTTTAAAAAATAAAAAATGTTATTGAAAAATGGTATTGTTAATGGATGGCCAAATCTTTAGGCAGTGGCATAAATGCCGTGTTCTGCAGCTTCAAAGCTTTCTGGAAAACTCTGAAAATGTTCACTACTGTTTGACAGTAGTCAGGTTTTTTTTTTGTGCATTTAAATTGCTAAACCGATGACAGACCTGATCATTTCATCACGATCTGATACTTAAAACCCTAGACTTTAGAGAGGGTGTACTTTCTTTCCTCTTTAAGAGTTCCCTTTTTAAGAGTTTATTAAATGGATGATTTAAATCCCTGTGGGTGTTGGACCAAAGAGATACAAGCATTTTAAAAACCAAAATGCAAACATCTTGAAGTCGCTCGGGATATAACAGCATGCATCCATGGGCTTTGGTAAATTAGAGAAGTGGTTGCACAGTCTAGCATGACATGCTACATTGAGAAACAAATGTTAATCATTGGATACACACATGTACACATTTTTTATGTGCAAACACATTTATAGCTGTGCAATTACAATGAAAAGATGAGCGTTTTTTAATCACGAGTAAAAAAAACCAAACAAAAAAAAAAACAGCTAAAAGTGTTACTGCAGCCAGATAACATATTCTTAAATGAGGTGACATCTATGATGAAGCATCAGCCACGCATGCTGCTGCCCAAGCTTTTAGAGTATTAAATTCAAACATGGGAGGGGGAGGACAGATGAGGAGCAGAAGTCACCAGCGTTGGGTGCGTAATACTTGCCTTCCACACTTCACTATCAATTTTTCCTCCAAATTCACTCCACACCTGCTTCTACATAAAGCATTAAGACACAAACACAGATAGCGTTGGGTCGACACATGGAAGTCAAAGGAGGAGGAGGAGGAGGCATCAGAGGAATAAATTCAGTTGAAAGTCGTTATCTGACAAACTTACTCCAAACTCACTGATACGAGGCGTACTAACTAGAAAACTCCACACTTTATCATTTTGAAAAAAATAGATACTTTTAAATTGTAATAGCCCTACAAATATATTAGGGAATATTTAATTCTCTTTCATAAGAATTAAATGTTTTTTATATGTTCATATATGAACAGTTTACATTAAACATAAATGTAATATTCATGTAGAAATATATATGTACGGTATATATAGTCTTAATGTAAAATTTATGTACGATGCTGTGATTTATTCCCCTGCAGATTTTCTCTGTTTTTTATTTTTTACACTTAAATGTCTCAGATCACACAAATTTTAACAACCTGGGGAAATTCACAAAAAGTAGTTTTCAAAGGATGATTTAATTTATTAAGGGAAAACGTTACACCCACCAGGCCATATGTGAAATAGTAATCGACAATAAATACAACCGGTTATTAGGGGGAAATTATTTTTTTCACAGAGGTCCGGCGTGATTTGGCAAACTTTTTTCCTAAATAAATGAAACCATCTTTTGAAAATGGCTTTTTGTAATTAATCTGGTATATTTATCTGATATTCAAATTTGATTGATGATCTAAAACATTTAAGGGTGACATACAAAACAAAAATAAATTAGCTTAGTAACTATTTCCCACTGCAATTCATTCACATCTAAAGAAGTCATAAATGTATAGCTGCTTTATGTTTGTATTTACTTAAAGTGAAGGCGCTTACCACTGGTAGTACATAGATCATCCACCAGTGGGCATAAGACAAGTATAGAACTAGATACAGTAGATGGTGAAAAGGTAGAGGTCGCCAACATATGCTAAAAAATGTTTTTTTTAGAGGTCCAGCAATATTCCCTAATTATTGTGTTCCTTAGTAGAATTTTATCTCGACCCTAATAATAAACTATTGTTTAATATAATACACACAGTTACAGAATACGCCTGGGATCATTTAGGAAGGTTATAAAGCATTTTTAACCTTCAAAAACATTTGACATCAGTAAAATTGTCCTTTTGTTATTTTGAAGGCAATTACTTCAGAATGTATACAAAACTACTTCATGTTTAAATAAGAATATGGTGTACTTCAAATAAAGTCTGTTATGAGTTTTTATGCTGTGTCTGAAGTAAAATCAAACACTTGCAAAAGGAATCAATTGCCTAATTTTTGCCACAAACAAATTGTTAATTACCCAGGAGACAGGATAGGCTACAGACTGATTCTCCTACCTTGTCTTCATCTTCATGATATTGAGAGCGATTTTCTTGATCGGGCGTCTCCTGTAAGGACGTGGAACGAGGCTAAAAAGGGAAAGAAAAAGAAAAATTAAATCAAATCTAGAATATAGTGAACGGGATTGCAGTTTTTATTGAGAAGTGACAAAGGCTCCAGCGGCGTGGAGGTCGCTCTCAACAGACTGACGTGCCAGAATCTCATCTGAGCACATCCATCCGTCAACATCACTCCATTCTCCCTGGATCAATATTTTATCTAGACGTCGCTGCTCTCTATCAGCCTCCTTTCCTCTCTTCACTTTATTCCATCATTCAGCATGATTGGCCAACTGATTCTCGCAGCACGACCGCGTTCAACATTTGAAACGTCAGGGCAGCCGCAGATCGTACGACAGTTTTAATAAAGAATGGAGAACCGTAATAAATTTACACGGTCTTCTTTAAAGGTATCCAAACTGCTTGCAATTTCTAACATTTTGTTAAATTACAACCACAAACTTCCACGTTACAGACAGATTTTTTTTTGACAGGTAAAATTCTAGAAAGTTTACTCTGATGTCACTAAATAAAGTTTTCAATGATTAATTGTTCAGTATTTGCAACCAAGCAGACTTGATCTTCTATTCTATGTTATCAACCTTCTCACAACAGCAGTGAATTTAAATAAACTATTAAGAGAAAGCCAGAAGAAGTCATTTATATTGGGTCGGATGAGACTAGGCTTTAACACTGAACCAAACTTTAATTTTTAAAATTTTAATAATTAAAATTTTTTTTAATTTTAATTAGTGCTGGGAGCATTATTTTACAGGGGAGGTTTTTTCTCCCAAACACAAAACCTGTGGCAAGACAATCAATGTTCTCCATCTAATATGACTGACTTCGAGTTGTTTCATAAATATATGTAACATATGTATTTAAAAAAATACATAGAAATTACAGTGAGAATATCTTCAATGATAAGGAGACCTTGATCGTTTGTCCAAATACAAATTTATAGATGGTCTAATACTTACAAAGTAGCAGCTGTTAACAAATCCACATGTAGGGAGAGTGGACTCATGACTGGATAGCGGCTCCACTGAGCTGTCAGAGGTCGTGCTTCCTGAACGAGTCGACGCTCTGAAAAAGATCTCCGCCTGGCGTGACAAGAAAGCAGTTGTTTAAAAGAAGGTTGTATCTATCACAAAGCTTCTGGTGAGCTCTGTGACTGTCTGTTAGCATAACAATGTCTTATTTTGTGTCTTAAAAGAACATAATTTCTCATATTAAGAAAAACAGCAATTATAACATACATGTTGTTTATCAGGACTTTTTCTTAGGTCCCAAGTTCAGAAAACGTCATAAACTCATCTAATCATCTAAGTATGAAATACCACAAGTAAAAATATTTTTTCCCACAATGTAGATTTGGATTTTAAAAAATCATAAACCGATTTCAAAACCGTATTAACAAGTGTAGACGTTTCAGCAGATTCATAAAATAATAAAAACAACCAATTTCAGCTCATTTCCTCTCACCTCGTGGTCGGGAGTGGTCAGGGGGCTCAGGGAGCCCTGGGAGTGTTTACGCGGCACAGGGGCCGTGGGGTCAGTCAGGGCCGGGGTCTCATTCTGCCCAGGTGGAGGTGGACGAGTGGAGGGCCGCTCCCACTGGGTGGTGCCTGTAGGAATGTGCCAGTAGTAGATACCGGCCATGTCTGTGATCTTCTTCCATCCTGGAGGCAAGTCGGGATCGGTCTGGAACGACTGCTCACTCCAGATATCTGCAGAGAGATTAAAACATTAAAATAAGATTTGCAGACCCTTCACGTGCTTTTCAGACAGTATTCACAAGCCCTTATATCTAATTTAAACCTAAATTCAGAAATCAATTTCCACATTGTATAGAAAATAATTTATTGCTTAACTGAAATAAACAAACACCCAAAAAATAAGACAAATTCACATACCAGTGTGGACAAATAACCACACTGGTACGACTGCACAGAAAGTTACTCTTCTGGATGATCCAGCTGCTCTCTGAGCTGAAGGAACAGCTGTCCAGGATTACAAAACCACTCTGCAGCTGTCTTTTAAATAAGCCGTGTCTCCATGTTCTCAAGCAACAACGACAAATCTTGTTGATACAATTATGCAACATACACACACGCATACACACACACAATGGTCCAGGCCTATTTAGAAAAGTGATCATACAGGCAGAAATAGAACAGAACACAAAATGTACAACCAAACAAACACTGGGCTCAGTTTTAGAGCAATAAAGAGATACATTTGTAATGCGCTAGCAAAAGAATAGTACACATATAAAGACATTTAAAGACATATCGCTACTTAATGAGTGTTGTAATTGTGTCATCTTCTTCTTGGAAGTTTAGATTCATTCATTGGTTTTATTCTTTGTTTTCCTTTTTAAAATAATCGATCACAAGTCAAGTGCTACGCCTAAAGTATCCATCATCAAATGTGGGAACAGGCAGACACTGAGCAGCAACATCGCAATAAACATGGATGTCTCTACTAGATCTAACTAATTTAAGTTGTACAGGAGTTAGATTAAATCATGGACACCCTTAAGGAGGGTCGCTATTTTAGAGAAGAGATCAGAAATAAAAGACACTTTTGATGGAAACAACTGAACAAGTTGGCAACATCCATCCATTTTCTAACACACTTGTCCCTAGTGGGGTCGGCGAGGCTGCTGGTGCCTATCTCCAGCAAATGTTTCGGACGAGAGGCGGGGTTCACCCTGGAAAAGTTCCCAGGCTGTTGCAGGGCAAAGCTGGCAACATGAACTCTGTAAGTATTCAGCTTCAGTTTCCACTTTGTCACATTATAACCTTGAACTTCAATGTGTTTTGCAGGAATTGTATGTGTTAGACCAAAGCACAGGAATAACCAACTGTGATATAGAAAGTAAATTATACATTTCTTTCAAAATGTTTTGCAGATGAAAATCAGCAAACGTGTGGTAAAATTTTGTACTTATGCCCCCTCTAAAAGTCTAAAACCCTGAAATCAAACCCAAAGCCTAGTTGTCTTTCAACATTACCCACATCTAGCCTCTGTAAGACTCAGGTGGGAACATGATGTTTAAAATGATTTTTCCTCCATTGTGCGCTTGGTTGAAGCTCGGAGAAAACACTGAAGGTGGGAATGTAAATCATCGCACGCAGAAGTCCAATGAGGCTGAGAAGTGTTTGTTTTAAAACGGCACCAACTGTCTAAAAACATGTCAGTTCGCTCATCCTCTGTGAGCGACAAAAGCAAACGTTCTCTAGAGGTGCATTTCCACTTTGGGTTCCCGAAGGATTTCACTGCAGAACTTAACTTCCCAAAATCGTTTTATCCCTTTGCTGATTGTTCCTTTTATTCTGTAATGCAATTACAACATTAAGCTTGAAGGAAAGAGGAAAAGTAAGGACAACTTAGATCGAGATTACAATCACATGTCAAATTCCAATTTATGACAATTTTGTTTTGATTAAGCTCTGAAACAGAAGAAAAGGCTTTAATTCAGAGGAAATTTATCTTAAATAAGCAAACCCTATGATATGAATCCTGTCTAAACATTAACCACTCACAAACATGCAGCAGCTGCTGCACCATTCAAATTTAAAATCGATGTGTAATCAACAAACCTTAGCAGTTATTGCTTTAATCTGGATCTCAGAGCATAATCACTGCAAAATATTCTAATTTTACTGGTTAAAATCTCGTAAAGGCTTTGATGAGGGCGCAAACCTTTCTATATACATCACTCTCTACTGAGATTGGTGAATTCGATCAGCATATTTAAATACAAACTCTGTAAAACACAGTAATATTCAGCATCTGTGACTGGGTTTAAAGGTTGTGTTTGCAAATAAAAATACTTATTTAAACTGTTTGCGGTATTTCTTGAAGCTGAAGCCCTTCTCGGCTAGCAGAATGCAACATCTGCTCACAGAGCAGTTGACTGCAGCCGTAATTTACGGGGCAGTCAGACGTTTAGAGGAAGAGCAAGCCGCGTAGTTACCAAAAACACACTCGCACACACTTTACCAGAGAAGCACACACATTCACAGAACCACTGACGGCATGTTTGTGCGCAGAAAATGGAGTTTGTAGATAAAGTAGTAAAAAGAAAAGGATGCCAGGCTGCAACCCAGGTTCTAGCAACTCATAAAAGTGATATAAGCTCTGAAGGACTGGCCAGTTGGAACAAGTGTGTGTGACTGTGACTGTTGTGATTGCAAAGTAATCTTAAAGTGCTGATGATGCTGATGAAACATGTTGTCATGACAGCAGGCCATATGTTATCATTATGACTCGGTCTGCCCTGATTGAGATGAAACTGTAAAACATGTGCTTACAGACACATGTCTTTGATGCAAAAGACATCAAATTATAATATCCAAGGAAATCGAATTCATTTAAAAGAAAATGCAAACATTTAATGTCCTCAAAAAAGTTTTTATATCCCACATTTTGTCATGTTAATGATAAACTTTAAAAAAAATTTTTTTTTTTCTATAAACCATAAAAGTGGAAGATAAATGACACATACAGAGTGGTGGATTTTGTGTTTAGTCCAAAGTATAACTTTGCAAGATGCTCAATATTTCTCTTTCTAATGTTTTGTTGTTTTTTTTCTCAAAACATTTCTACTTCATTCGCCTAACATTAGGACTTTATTCTGGTAATATTAAAACTTTATTCTCATGTGACTGTATTCTTGCAATATTATGACTGTATTTTCATAATTAGTAGAAATAAAAAATCTTAACCTAGCCCTAATATTCCATCATAGAGTTGACCTGAATACAAAGTCCAAATAAACAGAAGCTGTAAAACCCTCCTGTCAAACAAATGGTAGGCACTGGGCCCATTGCTGCAAATAAATTCAGATTTTCCAAAATTTACATTTTCAAATTTGATTAATCAATAATATTGATTTATCGCCGTGCCCCATAAAAACGTTCACCGGGTATGAATAGTTTTGCAGGCAACAGCGCATTGACGACACAAGGTGCTGTCTGTCCTGGACTCCAGCGTCTCTCAGAGCAAGGAACTGCGAAGCAATTTCTGCCGGGAGATGGAGTTCTATAAGCCGAGGAAAAAATAGGTCAAAGCAAATAAGGCTTCAACAGAGAGAGGCTGATTGTCTGGTGTGATCAGGAGAAAGGGCTGTGACAGAACTCAGGCCAGCGTGAGATGAGTGGAAATAGATTACACCATGAAGACACGGAAAGGAGGAAACACAGTTAGAGAAAATGTGAGGAGAGCTGAGACTGTTTTCAATGTTTGGAGGCTTCGTCATGGATCAGCACCATCAGCGGTGGTCTCTGCAAACACTGTGGGAGCCAAGGAACGACTTAGCACGCATGCAATGATGCACGCTGCTGTTGTAGTGCACTTAGGATGTTGATTAAAAAAATGCCACACATGAGCAACAGAGGCACTAGCCTGTGACATCCCCAGTTAGCACGCAGTTCCATGCAAGAATACAGTATAGCAGAGCAGAGGGGGAAGGGAGCAAAACACCTGAACACATACACATGTTCACCCCTGGCAAACACTGCCATGCATCCCCTCTGTCAGTCTCTTATCACTGGAACGATGCAGCATGCACAGAGCAGACAACATGAACTTCGTGTGAGAGGAAACACGGATGTCTACGAATCTGCACATGCACACTTACAGAGACACACTCAGACAGCGCTCAAACTCTAAGCCCACAGTGAAGCCTCCAGCCAATCCCGACAAATCCACCTACCCTCATAATTGACAATCACAATGGCCAGCATATAGTCTTTCCCCAGCATCATAGTTAGCTAGCTGCCTCTCTCACAGCCAAGAACCTGCTGCTGTAATCAAAGCAAAAACCCCAGACAGTCAGAAAAAAAGAAAGAGAGAGAGACAGAGAGAGAGGGGAGACACAGCAGAGAGAGGGTTGAGGGGAAAGAAGGAGAAAAGAGCCGTGGGTGGTCGTATTCAGATACGAAGCAGATTTTCTGTGAAAACAAAACCTCAAAAAAAACCCAAAAAACAGGTTAAAGCAGCACTGAGATAAGTGCGAGCAAGACAGAGCGAGAAAGAGGCTGAGACAGAGGAGAAGGGAGAGAAGTGGTGCATCCCCTGCAGTTGAACTAGGTTTGCTGCTGTGGTCATCTTCTAAGTGGAGCATCAAACAAAACCTGTCTCCTTTTTCTGTACCCAAACGAGCACATCTGAGCACACAGTGATAAATTAACAATGAAGTACAGGCAAACCTTAATGAGAATGCCGATCACTTTTTTTTTCTCCACCTTTCCTTTGGTGTGTGTTTGTCGTATCAGATGTAGCAGGAATGCAATGAAGAGGTGGAGGAGCACGGATGAACAGGATGTTAAAGAAAAGCTGATGTTTTTAGAAAGATATTTTGAGACTGACTGTAAAACACATGACAGAAGGTTGTTCCCTTGTGGATGTTCGTTTTTGCCTTAATTTCAAGCAGCGATGTCCTGATTTGAACCCTGGTGGCTCAGGGTCCAGCTCAGAAACCCCTCACAAAGTTCATTTTCTTTACTGTTGAGGCCAATTTTGTTAGCTGTATTTCCAGTAAGACATGTGGCGCAGTTTTGCAAAGCACGTTTTTTGACAACACTTGCCTTTTTTATGAAAACATAGGGCCGGACGATATGGCTGAAAACCATATCACGATATAAGTGTTTCATATCAATTTATATCAATAATTATTGATAAGTTAAATATCTGAACTTCTACCAAACTGACAGGACCTTTTCTGTTTCATTCACAGTTTTAACTCCACACCATCATTTGGCATTTTAAAGCTGTTATGAGGCATGGTGGCAGAACCTTAAACTGCTGCTGAGCAAGTTACTCTGCAGGTTGTTGCTAGGTAACCAAAGAGTGGGTGAGTTGCTAGGTAACCAATGACTGAGTGAGTTAGTTGATGTCACCAACCGTGCTTAGTTGGTGACATCAACATCATTTAAGAAAATACATGCCAGCGATTTTCCAAAACATTAAAATTAATAGATGATTTTGCTGGGACTCTTTTCTGGCTGAGGGCATTAGGGGCTATAAAACAACTCAGACCAGAACATCTATTATTTGTCATACAATATGTGAAAACTGAAGAATATTCTTAGTCATGCAGGTTGTGGTAGTCATGGATGCTTGATTATAGGTCAGCTTGACTTTCTCTCTTGTTTCTAGGAGATGTCATATCTTCAAATGTAAATAACCCTCCAGCTTCGGTCCATCGTCTTGAAACTCAGCATCAATTATTAAAGCTGAAGGACTGCAAATAAGAGCTGCGATGTCTTTAAGAAACGAGAAAGACCAGTTCCTCTCTGTTCAAGTACCGAAAAAGCTGGTGAATGTATGAGAAATGTGAAGGAAATTTCTTAAATAGGACACAAGTGACTCTCTTTAGTTCTACATGCCTCTATTTTTCCATCTGTATGTGGGCAAAGTTTTCAACTGTGTCTGTAATGTCCAAAGCAAGAGATCTACTAAACTTAAACGTAGCATTTAGACAATGAAGTACAATGAAAGCACAAAGAAAGGATCTGCAAGATTTTCTGTGTAAAATTAGTTTGTGTTGGTCTTCTAACAAAAAGTCTCCACTTCACTGAAAAACAGACAAACTCCAGTGCATGAGCAAAAGTACCTTCATATAGGAATGTTCAATGACAATGTCTTTCACATTTAATGCAGTCTTGGGTAGAACTATGTTTAAATGAAAAAGACAAACAGTGGCCTTTATGTTTCTATGAACTTAGCATTACTGTTTAATAATATTAAAATATCCAAAGCTAAAAATACTGCTGTGGTACTTAGTATTACTCTTTATTTAGTATTATTTATCAGCAAAGTGATTAGGAGAAATCTGAATCTACTTAGTGCAAAAAACTAAGCTAGTTTAGTCACAGTGGTAAAATCTGATTAATCTTAGTGAGAAGACATATGAGAGAAGCATGTTATTTTAATTCCTATAATTATTATTATTCAGATGTATAATAGTAGGCTGCACAGTGGTGCAATAGGTAGCACTGTTGCCCTGCAACAAGAAGGTCCTGGGTTTGATTCCCAGACTGGGGTTGAACTAAACTCCCCATTTTCATCCTTCAGCCTCGTGTTAAGTTGTTTCCTGGAGGCCAAGACATGTTTTGTAATTCTGGGGCAAAAAACGTTGTAGAAGAAAATTGTTTTTGGTGGATGTGAGGGACTTGGCTCAGTTCACCTTTACAAAAAAGTTCTTCGCTATATTGAAGGATGGATGCTTGCTCCATCCTTCAATATAAACAGCTACAGTATATGATAATAACGTATATTTCCATCAGAAAAGTCTTGGAATATAAATGATGCCATCACTTTACATAAAGTAATGTAGGTTCAGTTTCCCACCGGCCTGCTTTCAAAGGCTTTAATTTTGAAAGAAAAGTATATTTTTTTCATGACAAGATTTAAAGAACATGAAAGCAATTTTGATTTAGTTATGTTAATGCTGTCAAGATTTGTTTTCTGAAACCAAAATATAAAGGTTTACACCTTTAAATATCTATTTTTCTACTTTATTAGTCAGCACGGAAAGCAAAACATACAACTATCACTGTGAATGTATACAATCACAACCCAATATTTAAAATATAAACAAGAACACCGAGATTAAGCCTCAGAGATCAGACAAATGAACTGTGTTGCTCAATAGATAGTATGGAAATTCAGAAAGATCTGCTGCTGGCAATCAAACTTGCAAAGAAATGAAACACAGACGCTCCGAGTCTTCAACTCAACAGAGCTGTGAGTCAACGGAAAAGCAGAAGGGGGAGAAAAAAAAGCCCTACGTCTACAGGACACAAATTGGTTTTCAGCAGTGAACAGTGTAGGGATCATGGCTGAAGAAGATGGAAGTATTTCATTTGTCTGATGGGCCCAAATGAAAACTTTAGCATCTTATTTTAACACAATGCTGACAAGATACAATGAGCATATCAATAGATACTGCTCAGGACATTAGCAATAAGTGCTTTGAAAGAGGACAGGACGACAAAAGAGCTCATTCTACATAAAATCCAGGAAAAGAGAGAAACTGCCAGACAAAATTTTACCACAGATGAACTTGAAAAGACACCTTAAATTAGGAAAGATTGATTTTCAAATTACAACAGATGGATCCTTGCATGTTTATTCTTCCTCCATAGAGTTAAAAACAAAGTCTTATTTCCTAAGAGTTTGGTCAATTAATAAGAAAAGCAAAGGGAAACGCTATTATAAAGCAAAACACAAGTCCTATGATTTCTCAATCTCAAAAAAAAAGTCTGAAGGGCACAAAATATAAAAGGGCAAAGGTCAGAACAGTCTGATTTTTCAGCAACATGCAAATGAATTGGCTCTTAGAGGTGCTTTTATTATGGGCCAAAGTAAAAAGCTTTACTGACTCAGCCATTGTTAATGAGTGCACAAGTGCTGTAGCTGAAACCCTAATGGAGGGAAAGCAAGAACAGGACTTGCACAGAAAACAAAGTGAGTTTAAATATTGACCCAAGATCAGCTAAAACATCTGGATGGTGCCATTTATGAGGAAATGTATATGCAGATGACTAAGCTGCTGTGTCTGACAATGCACAGCTGTTAGTACATTAAAGTATGTTGCCTGCACTCATAAAAATATCTCTCTGCCAAAGTCAAACAGCTTCTGGTAGAAAGGGTGTGATAGTGTGGGGCAGCATCTCCCTCACTGGGAAAAAAAGACTTAGAAAGCAAACTCATCGCAGAGAAATAAGGTAAGATTCTGCAGCCAGAGGAAAACCCACATCTCCAGTCTTAGAGCTAAGCTCTGTCCTCACAGAACGGGATTCATCAGAGACAACCTCCGGAGTTTGGGAGTGGAGAGAATGGAAAGCCCTAAGTGTAGTTCGTACCTTAGCAAATACTTGTCAGATCAGAGCTTGAGTGTGCTCTTCTTTTCAGAGTGACCAACACAAACACACATAGTGACTATAAATTCTGGCTGAAAAATGAGATGACATCCCACAGCAGTGTGAGACCACGCTGGTGACGGGTATTAGGTGGAGGTGACAGGCTGTTGTGGTTTTGTTCTCCATCACACTACTGTGGCCTCTGTTTCATGAATACATGCTTTTAAACATCATTAATTGGAATTTACTGTGACAATGATAAATAAAAATTATATCATGATAGGAAATTTATCATGATAAGTGATAAGCAATACAATAAATACCATCCAAACATGAAACACAAGTTAGTAGCAGAAGAATCTGCTTGGTTGTGTTTGAAAGGATTTGGCAGGTTTTTCGTTGGAATAACTCAAAACACTCAGCTCTGCTACTAAACCCAGAAATGCATTTTCTGTGGTGCCATTTTAAGGGTACGCACACAGGCTTTCCGACAGGATAACATTTAATGCCCAGAAGCTGCAAAGAGATAACTGACCAATTAAAATGATCCGTTTTTCAAAGTAAGTGTGTATTTAATATGGGGGGGTCTTTTTTTTTTAAATACCTCCATAACATTTAGCAGAAAAATAAAGTCAGGCAGAGATTTTGTGTTAATTCATTGCAGATGGGCAGAGTTGACCGACTAACCACCCATGAGGTTACAAGGCCAGAACCAGGAGAGCTCAGAGCTGCAACGTTTGTTATTCTGTAAATGCATAACTGTTTCCATGAACCAACACAAACAGAGTTACCATAAATGGAAACATGTCATCAGTGAGAGGATGGCTGCAACCACTACAGAGCACACAAACATACAAACAAAAAGTCCAGTCTGTGGCACTCAGCCTCACAAACAATCTGTCAGCAAACAACAGAAGCTATAAAGTTTAATGCAATGAAGTCTTTACAGCAGGAGTTTGATTTTGTGCGAGTACCTGTCTCCTCAGGGGAGTTGCTGTCCTGGGACAGAGTAGTCCAGCTCAACTCTTCATCACTGGGGTTTAGATTCTGGATGCGGTTCAACGCACAGTCTGTCTTTGCTCCAGTCCTCCGGTCCTTCTTTGTCTCTGGAGAGGAGGAGGAAGAGGAGGGGCAGGAGGCAGCAGAGAGCAGGCGGGTGTCTTCTGGACTGTCTTGCCTTGGCGGGGGAGGAACCCCAGAGTTCTTTTCTGATTGGAGGAGCGCGAGGTTGGACTGGAGTTCAGAGATGATTTCAGAACCTGAAGAAACTCTGCCCTCCTTCATGGGAGAATCGGGGTTCAGCATCAGCAAAGGCTTCCTCTCCTCCTCCTCCTCATCCTCCAGCCCCTCCACCACCTCATCTTCCTCCATCTTCATCTTTGATGGGATTTCCTTTTCAGACAGAATGCTTATGTCGTCGGGCTCCTCCGCCTCAACGTTCAAGACAAAGTCTAAATCTGCCATACTGCCGTTCAGCTTGGTCTCATCAGTCCAGTTAATGTTACAATCTGCATCTGATTCCGTTTTCTGCTCCGACTCGGCGTCGCTGGTGGATCCTGGCCGCTGCTCAGCATCCGACTCAAACACATCCTCCTCTCGGTCGTTGTTCGTCAGAGAGTGACTGTCTTGCTCTTCTACCGTGTTAACATTGGGATCATCAGCTATTGGTTCTGGATTACACTCAGGGTCCGTCGGGTCGGGGTCGGTTGTGTTTTTATTGTGGTCCTGACCGGCTTTACGCAGCTGGTTGGCCCCGTTCTTGGCTAGCTTGGGATTGTTGGGGGCTGCAGGCTGCGACGGGGACAAAGACGGCGATGTTGAAGGTGGCGCATTTTCTCCAAGGCCCATGGCGGCCTGGATGCTCGTGAGTGCATACTTTTTGCGACACTTGGGTGGAGTGGCCGAGCCTTGCTTGATGACGTCGCTGCTGAGTAGCTGATTGTGTGAAGAGCGGAGGCTGAGAGAGGTGGGAGGCGTGGCAGCAGGGCCATTGCAATTGGTCACATCCACTGACATCATTGTAACACGAGACAGAGGACCTACAATAGAAAACAAACTGGAGATTAATACATTTGACAACATACACGAATGTCAAAATAAAAAACATGATTAGCTATAGTATCATAAAATAGCTCTGTCCTGAGTGAGCAGTGAAGGCTGCTGTGATTAAGATGATTTTATGCCCGAACGCGGAGCTGTGGCCAAGTTTTACCAAGCCACTCCGCTGCAATCAGTAGGAAAATTTGACTGAAATGAGTTTAGTTAAGATATTGTGAACTAAAGTGCTTAAATTAAATTTGTTCAAGATTCCTTAATGAAGATCTAACCTAAAGCATTAGGGATCTGAATGCTTTAGATCATTAATGCATTCAGGGATCCAAAGCTAAAGTATTTATTTTAAGTACAGAAAATATATCATTTATAGTTACTAACTGGATTAAAAGATCAGCTTCACATGAATGTTTTTCTGCCATTTTACAACTACTTCAAAGCTAATTCTAAAACATTTCAAAGGTGCTTTAAATAATAATAATAATGTGAATAATAAAGAATGATTGGCCATCTCTGGCAATTCTGTGTTGAGTAATATCTTTTTTTGAAAATGTGCAGATTGTTCAAACACAAAAAGCAATGCTGACCATATTTCAGCATATTATACTTGCACATAAATGTTAAAAACATGGTTTGTTTTGAGTGGTAATGAACACCAAGAACAATAAGACAAATCAAAGAATTTTTGTATACACATTTGGCTCTTTTTTTATTATTTCATGCATGAGAGTTTAGGTACTGAGCAGGTTGAAGTAAAAGCTGGACGTTGAGACTCGATGTGAATTTCTTACCTGCTGGGTATGAAGTCACTGACCGGCACTGCTCGCCACTTGGAGCTCTGAAGACTCAGCTGCAGATCTGAGCACCAAAGAAAAAAAAAGACACAGCAAAAGGATGAACATCGAAGAATGAAAGAATCCTGAGTTGGATGGTCCTCAGAGACCCCATTCATGCATGTGGAACCCGACTGCCACGGGTTTCTGTGGAAACCTACAGCTCTGTCAGGCTGTGAGGATTCTTGAGACATCACAGAAACCAAAAAAGCAAAGAAAAAAAAAAAAAGTGAACGTACCTCAGTAACATTCACACACGGTATCTGAATTTTATAGATTATGAACAACGCCAACAGCTTGTCAAGAATGAATTCAGAACCAGACTTTTACTTGGACTCTTATCAAGAATGCATGCTTTACACAATTTGTTAAAAACAGACTTGTTAGGAAAGAAAACTTAATACTTACCAGAAAACTATGAATTTTGAGAAACACCAGGTTGCTGCAGGTCCATGTTGGTAGTCCGCAGCGCCTTCTTCAGCCAATCACTAAAGCAGCAGTGCACTGAAGGAACAAAACATAAAACTGGATTAATAACAGAGCATGAGGCAGGGTGAGCAGAGAGAGAATAGGGGGTACACATAAGGAGGACAAATAAAAAGGTATTAATTATTCACAAGCACAGTCAAACATTAATACTCAGGATGGCTGTGTGTTTGCATATATACACCTTATGAATGTGGGAACACAAAGCTCATTTTGTGCAGGGCTCATATTTCATAAAGTCTTGCCAACAATGTGCTGCCTGGAAATATCATAAACTTAATGCCACATGAGACCAGTCAACTCCTCTTCTTCTGCTTTCAAACAACACAATAAACACACGAACACACACTAACTTGTGCTACAAAAGCACTTATTAGGAGTCCAGACCAAAACTCAGAGAGGGGCAGAGAAACATGCCTGTTGACAGAGCGAAATAGAAAATCTGTAATTAATAAAAACCACCTTTTTGGCAAACAGGATCTTATATGTGAACTTCAGTTTCTTCAAAAGACGCACAACTAGGTTATACAGCAAGCTAGCATCACAACAAAGTATTTTAGGGATTAATTAATGAGTTTTACAAACCCAGTTTCATGGTAAATATGGTAGATGACCTCCAATTGCACTTTATCTAGTCCAGAGCTTCATTATTCATTCATTATGTGTATATAAGCGTATAAAACAATAAATATCAAAATTGATATTTTTATTCAACCAAGAAATTTGTTTCTGAAAGGAAATGAAAGAAAAAATAGATAATAGAATCAATTTTGACAAAATAATGTTTAACATAAATATGCCAGGAGTTTGATTAATTTTGTACTTTACTGCAGCACAAGATGTTGTCGGTGCCGTTACAACAACAAATCTGAGCTACTGGTCTTTCTCTTGTGTGTAAATAAAACTGTATTAGTTCTGCAATAAATGCTGCTTTTCTCACTGTTTTAAATGGCTGCATGATTTGAACAGCTGGATTAGACAGTAGGAACCGGACATCTTCTGGAAACAGCACATTAAAGATGGTGAGAGAAGATTCAAGACAATAACTGCATATTTGGACAACCAAGTATACCCAATATTTTTTTAAATAGCTGAATTTGATAAACAGACTAAAGTGTTAGGCAACACATATTAAATTATTTCACACTTAAAGCTGTTTACCAGGGTACATAGCAGATTTATTAAACAAAGACAGACCATGGGATTGCACAACTGCTACTTGACACCCATACTTAGGTGGTACTTAGGCTGTGCTGTCCTCTTACTACACAACAAACAAGCATCTGGTTTGATTGGCAAACCACCAACTCCAGTGAGAGGGTACGACATGTAAGGAGCAGCTGTGTAATTTCGACCACCTGTACAAACTTTAATGCTTTTTTTTCACCAAATAGCTTGAATTGGGACAGGTGAGATCACGTTGGATCAGTTGTTGGATGAGGAGCAACATAACAGGTGTAAGTATTTAAGAGCCTGGGCTGGCATTGAATCTTGAGGAACCACTGCTGTTATTGAACAGCAGAGAAGTGGAAAAAATGGTATGCAAATAAATGTCTGATGTTACAGGCATAATAAAAACCCATCTATGACTGAGACAAACACACGGAGAGAGGAGAGAAAGTTTCTGGATTAGAATTACAAGGCATGCTCGATTTCTTGAATCTTGCACCAACAAGCCTGCATACCGGAGAATATATTTAAGTGAGAGAGTGAAAACATGTTTGTTCAAAAGGGGCGGATGTACACTAAAACTAGTGAGTAATTTCTCCTGAAACAGTCAATGACTGGTTTTTGAAGACGGGATGTAACACCTATAAAGGATCTGCGTCTTTTTCTAAAATAGGAAACCACATAGGATCTGTGGTTTCCTATCTGCCTATATGAGTCAAATAGGAAACCACATATTAAAAGTAGTAAGATTTAAACAACAAATCTGTTAATGACTTAGAACTATTTGCATTGAGCCAAAAACCAACATTTGATAACAATGTTGCAGTGAGGCCAGTGATGTCTACTGGTTACATGAGGGTGCTGATTGTTTGTAAGCTGTTGGATCTCTTCTTGAGGATCTAACTGCTAGCAGGAACAGGCTGGTATAACCAAGCCTGTTCCAAGTTTCAACATAGCAAAAAAATAATAATAATTAGTGCATTGAGCCGTCAAAGGAAAAGGAACACTGGTTGAACAAGTTCTTACAAAATCAAATCAATTGTAATTAGCCTACAATTTTCCCATTACCCTCTGTTATTTCTTGACCACTAAGATCCATATAAGGTATGGGCAAAAACTTTAAAACATTTTTTTTTTTTTTTTTTTTTTTACATGTGTCATGCTTCAATTGAAATCCTTTGTGGGAACTTCACAGATCTCCCTGTGGAACCACAAGGGGCCCTTGTATAAGCAGCAGTTCTCCCTGAAACATGTAAACACACTTTGATGTAAAAAAAAAAAAAATCAGTGGAGTTTCCCCTCAGAGTTGATGCTTCAACCTCACTGATTATTTCACTGCAAGCCAAATGCTTCAGTGGCAAAAAAAAAAAAAAAAAAAAAAAAGCTGAAAGCAGATAAGTAGAGACTACATGTGGGATGCTGTGTCATTTTCTGCTCCAAACACAGATGTCTGAGCTACAGATCTGGAGCAAAGCAGAAGAACAAATAAACATTAAAACTACAACTTTCAACCCCAGAAATCCATCTGGTTGGGGATTCCAACTGGACGGGATGAGTCTGTGAATGCAACGCCTTTTACGAGCCGCAGTGCACTGAGAGGCCTTCTGCTGCAGATAGGGGCTGCTTGGGGGGGGGGGGGGTAATTACAGAGCTCCTATGTGGGCGGGGCAACCGTGACACTGACACACACACAGTACACACAAATAGTAAGTGTGAGGGCAAGCCATCCACATGAACTCACATGTAAACAGTTTATTACCCTGTCAGAAAACAAAAACATCTTCAAAAACAAAACTACAGAGAAATACTTTATCAGCAGATTGGGAGATGGACGGAAATTAGATCTCCATTGTTACATGGAGTAGGACAGTGACCTTTGACTGTTCTTGTGTGTTGGTGTCAGACAAACTTGGCAGTCTGGATAAAACAACAATAAAGGCAGCAGCTGCTAACACCCCACCTCTTCTGTCAGCCTGTCTGCCTGTTTCTGTTTCCTGCGTCACTGAAATTTTTTCCAAAACTCTGGAATGAGAGAATCCGCTTCAGCTGCAAAAGCCAAATGGATGCCAGCCAGAAGTTTGATTGGCCTCTCGTCTGTTCTTACTGTTTATCCCTCACAGGTTTTTCAGCATAACTCTTCATAGCTTCTACATTCATCCTGATTGCCTTACCCTTTTCGTCCTTGTTCATTCACCTTGAAAAACTATTCATACCCCTTAAACTTTTCCACACTACTACAAATATGATGCATTTTCCAGACTTTTAATACCCAAGAATCAAATATCTCACAGAACACTGATCGACTGATTATGTCCCAGCTGCAAACCTACCAATACATGGCAATCCACTTTATACCTAGTTCACATGGTAAGATTTTTATACCGGTTTAGTTCAGATTTTCCCATTACAACAATCTTCAGGAACCCAATTACTGCAATGGCACCTAAGATCATCTTAATAGATATTCCTGCAGTGAGTAATCTGACCCGCTTGGAAGCACGTCAGGACAGTTTCAATCTAAAATCGGAGATGTTCAACAGGTTGGACTGTCTTGGCTTGACATGTTCCCCAAGGACAAACGAGATCGCAGCCTGCTGAATTTGACATTTAGCCAATCAGAAAGTGAGGTGATGGAAACATCTATGCCACAAACTTAACCTTAATAGAAGAGTGTCAGTAAAGAAATTTGACGTGTGTAGCAAGCCGTGCAGGTTCACAGCAAACATGGAAGTAGGTCACAGTTCTTGTCAGATTAAATCCAAAATATCATCCATCATTTTTTCCTTATGCAATCCTCTGTGATTGTAGAAGACTGTGTGAGTCTAAACAGACAAACAGACGGACTTTTAACAGTGATGGTATGGCACAAAAAGCTTGAGCAATACATTGACATTATAATGAGACAAAATGTAAAAGTTGAAGTGGTATAAATACTTTTTAAGATAGCATATGTAATCTGGCCTGCAGATCATCTCCATTTTCTTTTGTTTTAGAAGAGATTTGCTGTCTTTTCTCATAAGTAAGAAGGACTGTAAACACTCATAAAACCAGCCTTTTCTCTCCACTACCCTGATTTACAGCCATCTTCCTGCTCCTCCTCCTCTTCTTTCCCACCGTGCTCATGAGAAAAGCCCATCTGTTTCAAAAGCGACAGACAAGAGATGCAAACTGCAGCACACAGATGCTAGACTGTAGCGAATAAATAAATTGATGCATTATAATATAATGGCAAATAACAAAATAGAGCATCCAAATTGGTGCGTGTTCAACTTTTTGATCAGGATAAAGTGTAGGCCAGTAGCACAATGTGTGGAATTTATTTCCAGAACATTTGACAAGGACGGTTATTGATGTTGTCACTCTTCAATTACGATGCCATATGATGACTACAGAAAAATACAACTGTGTGCCGAGCTGTGAAATATCTCACTGCTTAACTCTTTACCAAAGCTGAAATTCAGCTAATTCAGCTACTTGACACAAACTTTTGCATTAATAGGAATTGATTTCAAGTCCTTTGGTTTTAATGTAAAGCAGTAAATGGCTTAGAGTCTGCATTGCAGATTTATTTTATGAGCCTTTCTGTTAATTTAAATCTACATGTGCAGAACTTTAAGTAACCAGAGGCACAAAAAAGTGTTTTCACACTTAAAACACCAGAGATGTTCAGAAGGATGTGGAAATAAATTGGTCAGGAGGATTTTTATCTTTTTTATTTTTGCAGTACACACCTAACTGGCAGCAGGAGGTTTTATAAGAGAAAACATTCTCACAGATGGAAATACCAGGAAGGCCGGGAAGGAGAACGACTGTCTACAGCACACAGGAAGCGAGACGTGACGGAGAAAGTATGCTGAGAACTGACTGTTTTCTTAACCACACGTTGAGAACAGCTGAGGAGTCCTCTGGTTGTGTTGACAGAGCGGATCTGAGCAGATCTACAATATCCAGGATCAAGAAGGAAATGGCAGAAAGTCAGCAGATGCTCTAAAAGATTTGTTGCCACATTTGCACATTGAATCATCCACTAATCTTTCAGCCTATTTGCTTTGAGATTGGATGGAACATTTTTCCACAAGAAACCCAGAGCAAAACTTGCTGGCTTCTTCAGTTTCCTCATCCCCATTCCTCCTCAACACTTGTAGGCTGTGTGGCTTGAAAACAACTAATCCAACTAAAAACATTCATCCTAAAGCGAGATGTAAAATCAGCAGAAAGCAAAATAATTCAAGTTAAAGTTAAAAATATTTCCAATCACAAATTTCTAGGGTCTAAATGTTTACGCAAAGGTACTTGGGCGGCACGATATCAGGCCAGGAATGCAAAGGCAAAATCAATGATTAACCCACAAATCACAGATAAGTATGAAAGTTCACTCACAGTGAATGAAAACATGACATTTAAAATTAAAATATTACATCAGACCAAAGGAAAATTTATACAAAAATGCGGGCTTGAGGAAATGTATGCTTAACGCCTGATTAGAGCTTGTTATTGTTAAAATGTGATTTTAATCTAACAAACGAGCCTCATCAGAACACATATAATTTATTGAATATGGCGGACTCCATATGAACCACTACAGACTAAGCTGCTAATATGGGTATAGTCTTACATAAAGAGCATGAGACTGGTGGCGTAGAGTTCAGGACAACCTCGTTTTGAGTAGGAAGTTCAGAGACTGAACATCTACATCTTTTTGTTTCTGTGTTTCTTATATGATGGATGGATGAACGGACAAAGTATTTACAATCTTAACTGTGACACAGAAAATAAAATCTAAAAATGCATTTTTTTCATATCCTATAGGTCGACTTTAATCACATGCATGCAAGCATATTTTACCAAAAGTTTTCATACATCATCAACCTGTTAACAATTGTGAGTTTATGCTTGTAATGAATGGATGAAAACAAGGAAGAAGCTTAGGAAAAAACAGCCATCATGGTCTTGCTTTCACAGCTTATGGCGGAAGCTTTAGGCGGAATGGAGGGAGTTTGGTGAATAGCGGGAAATAACAGAGACAAAGCAACACTCTGCTTGAGACGTCAGTCTAAACAAACCACCCTGTGTACAGACAAACACACTGAGGCCTTACTTGCAAAGACAAACCCACAGTTTGAACCTACTTCTCAGCAGGCTACAGCGATGGTGAAGCAAGGGCAGAAATAGCTGCACTGTAATTGTACTTGTGGAGCTAAAAGGAGACTTCAAGGCTACAAGCATTTTGTGTTTTGAATGAACGAGTGCCTCAATGTGATGTAGTCGCACAGCTAAAGATATCATTTACTGCTGTTATGGTTTTAATGGTTGGGGGGAGTTGGAAAAAAAAAAAATAACCACAAAAAAAAAGAAAGGCGTGAGGAATTTTTAGGGTGTGCCAAAGAATCCCAGGCATGTCTGAGTGGATGAGGGTAACTGGGGGCAAAAGAAGTGCAGAAAGCACACATGCCCTTTTGAAACACCTTCAAGTGCTGATCAATCGTGACCACATGTCTCTATACACACAGTAACCTTTGACCAAACGCAAACTATGAGCTGAAACAATGACAAGGCAAATAAGATATAAAGGAAGGAATGAGAGGCTTATTTGACCAAAATTAACTAATCAGTTGGACAAAAACAAGGAGTTTCTTTACATTTACCGGTACTTCTTTACATCAGACAACAATGTTTTATGTGGCAAGATTAATAAGAATAAAAGGCTGTTGACACACTTAACAAGTCAATCCCTTAAAATCCTGTGATAAAGAGGGAGGTGGGGGGGATATTTGCAACAAAAGAGTCAAACATTATCCTGCATTGGGCAAACTGATGACTCTGTGTAATGCAACCCTCCAACATTCCCATTTATCTTTTGCCTCCTAGAAGTTTGATAAATGGAAGGTACCAAGCCATGCCAAGTCCACTTTGCTTAATGAGGAAACTCTTTCCCAACCCCACTGCTGAAAGCATTAATTAACAGCAGGAGTACACCTGTTGGTAATTATTTTATATATAATAGATTATTTTTTTTCTTGGATTTATTTCCCCCATCTTTACACCCTGCAATAAAATGTGTTTGGTTTTTTTTTTTAGCTTGTTTGTTGTTGTTTTTTTTGCTTTTTGCATAACACCACCTGACAGACGGTGTTAAATATCAGATTTGGATCTCTATCCACTTATTGAATGCACCATATCTAACCACTGTGAGATCTCTGCAACACCAACCTGTATTTTTTAAAATTTATTTATGTTTTTTACTTTTTTTTAACTATTACCCAATGTCCCCACTACTCTCCATAATCTTCTCTATCTCATCAACTTTAGATCAGATCCTAACTAAAAACCAAGTTTTGGTTCATGGGAAATTAAAGTCTATCTAACTGGCCCAAATATATAATTATTATGCTGAATGTAGATGCATGAGACTTGAGTTGTAGTGTATTGTGTCCAAGCAGTCCTTTGTAATTGCAAGTGTCAATTCACTGATATTGCAATTGTGCCTGCATTTCAGTATCCTCTGCAACTCCAATTATTAGTAACAGTGAGGTATTTACAAATAAGTCATGGAAGCATAAAAGCTTTATGAAGTTCTTTTAAACTGAAACATGTTTTTTTATGTTGCCTATTTTGCTTCAACATAATGGTAGATTATATTCAAGCTCAAAGAGCTAAAGGCAACACTTGCTAGCAGTGTTTAAATCCAATCTAACCCCCTACAAACATGTCATCATTTCCAATAAGCCTAAGTGTTTTACAACAATGACTATCATACATATTTTTTAAGAAAAGTGATTTGTCTGAAGTTTAACGGATATCATGTGTGTATTCTGGTAATACACCGCTTAAAACATTATTTTGCCACTCAGACTGTTCTACCTGCAGCAGACAGTGATCTCAGCAGAATCCTTGCTGCAAGAGAGTGGCATAAAAACATCTACACTATTAAAATCAAAGATAGCTTGGCCCATTTTGCTTAAGAAACAGCACCTGAAGCAAAAGAGAGCAGGATGTTATTAAGGCAACCTCATTACTGTGTTTCTATTGCATTTTAAATAAACTGCTGTCCAAGTGTTTATATCTGCTTAAGGTTATAGATAAGGCAAGTTTATGTTTTTTTTTCTCATTAGACAAAGCTCCTGAAGCAAAATTCCCTGTGGTTGTACTTTTCTCATTTTACAATGAACAAGACAAGAAGTCATATTAAAAAGTCTTCCACTTGAAGCAAAAGCACACAGACAGGCAGACAGACATGCATAAAAGGGTTGTCAGATTCAAGGCGAGCCCAGAGACCCATCCTATATATAGCTGTGATGTGGCAGGACATCCGAGAGGAGAGGGAGGTCTAGACATAAACGACACAGCACTTAGTCCATGAGTGTCAGTGATTTCAATATGGTCTTTTTTTCTCCCTCACATTACATTAAAAAATCCAAACTATATCTCAAAAGATTGGCTTAACATAATAGCCGAGGCTAAGATTGCAGATTTTCTAGATTTTAGTCTCTAAAAGGAAATAAGGTTTTACATAAAAGTGTACTAGCATGTGAGAAAAAGATATCAAGGCAGAGTTAGTGGATCAGAAAGAATGACTCAAGGGAGAAAGAATGTCCCTTGTCTGCCAATGAAACCAACAAGACTACTAAAACAGTCGCTGTGCTTCTAATGCTTTTAATCCATCCTCTTGCTCATGTCATCTCCTCCTCCTCTTTTTCTGACCATCCTGTTTAATGTTGTTACCAAAAATTAGCAAAATACATTTCTGACTGAACTCAGATTTTAAGACAAATGAGCCCCCAAACCAAAACTGTCAGACAAAAACTGCACAGTCCCCAACAGAACTAAAGACAGTGCATTAGGGTTTAGGTAACACATTTTAAAAATGTCAAACAAATACTATTAACCATCCTATGCTCTTAGGAGACAAGTTGATTGAACCCCTCAAGCTTTTTACCCTGTGCAAGGTCCGGTTGAGTCACACTTACACTGTGTGCGCTTTTAAAAAAGTTTTTGTGTTGTGGTTTCAGCAACTGATGGTCTGACGGGACGTCCCAGGCCTCGCTTCCCAACTCGGACATTTGCCGCGCTCCATCATGCTAAGGCCATGGAGGGTTAAAACTTTCAGGTATAATTTCTTAAAAGGTAAATGTTAGCTACAGAATTTCTAAATATAGCAATATGTCATAGCAAACTTTCTGTAATGTTAAGAATTTTGTCAACTTAAAACTATTCCAAGATTGTTCATCAAAAATGAATGGCCAAATAAATTATTTGCAGATTGTTAATGCATGTCCCGTTACATATGGAAACCTAATATATCCTGAAAACAGTGCTTATTGTGATTATGAGCACATTGATAATGTAACAACTCTATGATCACTCTATGTAGCTGCATTACTATTTAATAAATTCCATGTAAAGATTTCATGAAGAGGCTGGAACGTCATCACATTCTTCTGTAGTGACTCAGTTGAGTCTAAATGCAAAAAGCGACTCGAGTCAGAAACCTAAATGACCACAAGGACTGAAGCTGTGATTCAAGGTTTCTGTGACCCAACATCCTGAGCATTCACAGAGCAGGAATGTGTTTCATTCAATTCAGGCTCCAGCCTTCAGCATGAGGGTTAATTGTTCCAACAGAAGGAAGAGCAGGAAGCTGCAAACCCTTAAGACATCTAGTAAAAAGGGGGGTGTCTCAATGTTTCACACCGGAGGTGGGCAACATCATCAACTTTAACATCAAGACATGATTATAAAAGCCCAGCCTGTGGAGAAAAAGCAGCAGTGCAACAAACCTTGTAATGAATCCATCAAGCAGATGGTGAAACACTGTTTATTTTAGTGCACTAAGTATAGTAAAATTAAGCTGACAAGATCTATAAAAATGGACCTGTGAAACCATTATCTTCAAGTTGACTCATGCAAAGAACTGAAGTGTGTTTAAAACAAACCTTAATTTATGTCCCCAATAAAAAGAGCAATTCTGCCAAAAGGAACAAGACAAAAGCTGCATCAACAAACCCTGTGGAAATATTTTAAAACCTCACATAAAAGAGGTTTGAGTTGAACACAAGATCACAGGAACCACAATTTTACATGTAGAATGGACACTGAGTCTATTAGTGATTTATAATATTTGAGCTTTCTGTTAATATCTGACATAAATCTGATTAAGACAGATCTAGCAACATGTAGGCCTGTCACAATAACAAATTTGTCTGGACAATAAATTGTTCCAGAAGTTATTGCGATGAACGATAATATTGTTGTTTTGAGACCATTTTAAAGTAACCTAATGGTAATGGTAAAATAATAATGCAAGAGCACATTCTAAAATATCACTAAATTTTAAATTCTAATGAACATTTAACACTAGAACTGGAAGACATTTTAAATATCCAAAATAAATAAACTTCTTTGTAAACAAAATTGTCCTTCAAAACAGGGATAAAGAGACCAAAGAACCAAACTGAAGACTTTTTCATCCAGTTTTTGGTAGAGAGGGGGAAACGATAAATCAGGCCAAAGGAAGTAAATTTGTTTTAATTTTTCATGCAATTAATTGATTTATTGATAATTTTGACAGCCCTAACAACACACATAAAGCAGCTCTGAAAACATCAGTGTGCAGACATCAGATCAGCTGCTTAAATATTGCTCTTATCAAGTCACATTACTAAATGCATAAAAATGCAGCTCAAGCAGTTAACATTAGTTAATGTTGGCACTGGCTTTCTAATTGGGGCCTGCCATGCAAAGCAATGGCAGGAACCTATTACTATTCTCCCAACAAAGTGTCTCTTTAATATTCTTTATTTTTCTTCCGTAACCGTTAATGCGGCTCATACCGCTGGGTGTACACCTACAAATGAGGTATCAAAACGTGCAGAAAATTCACGCCATTGTTGCTATTACTTTTGGTGGGATTTGGGCTTAACGTGGCGACATAATTCGCAAAAAACTACGAAAAAAATCCCATTATAAGTCAATGGGAAAAATCCTAGAAATACCCTATTTTTGAGGATTTTCTGTGTCGTCACAAATTCACCTAGAAATGCCATTCAAATTTCATTTTGAAGATACGTCTGTGATCTCTTCGAAAGTGAAGACGGCTCGTCGATACCAGTTACGGTTTGTCCACAATTTGTCTCTAAGCGATCCAAAGTTTCTCATTTTTCCTAAAATTAGAGTGTGTCTCTGACTGATTGCCCCTCTGCTAGAGTGAGAAATGAAGAGAATTTTTCACCCCAAAATAATTTTGAAATCGCCATCACGCCCACAAATATCGCACGATTGGTATCAAAATCGGTCCTGACATTGATACGCCTGCGACAGACTGGCGACCTGTCCAGGGTGTACCCCGCCTCCCGCCTGGAACGTAGCTGGAGATGGGCACCAGCAACCCTCCCGACCCCATTAGGGACAAGGGTGAACAGACAATGGATGGGTGGATGGATGGATGGACATTGATACGCCTGTCTGCTCCGGTAAAATGTTTTCGAAATTTATCTAGATCGTACGGTTTTCTGTCACGGTGCTTCAGAGCAAAGTCATGCGACAGGATTTTCTGAGGCTGTCTCAGGCTTTCTCCAATGTATTTGAATAGAATTTCAGATCTGGGCACAACATTTCTTTCTCTCATCGCTGTAAATGCTCTGAGTGAGGTACAGATATGAATCTCGGGACTATCGCAGAAGACACATAGGCCTCTCATACGCTTCAAACGCTTTTCGAATATGTATTACGGTTCCCGAACAGGAAGGATTTGTTTCCAATGCTGTTTTTCAGTAAAACGTGTTTGCTCAAACACACAATTGTGTGTTTGAGAGCTCAGAGCTCAGAGCTCACACCCTGCTGAGACCATTATTTACCATAGCAACGGAACTCAAGAGGCTATTGGCTGCTGGTTAGGACCACAAATACGCATCATTGTAGTTCTATCTATCCTCAGTTGAAACAGATCAGGACTGAACTGGCCTTTAGAACTAATTGCTGCTATGGGCTGTATATAACTGATTTAACTCAGTATCTGTTACACATGGGATTAGTTTTGAACTTTAAAATTAAGCATATTGAAAATTTCACAATAAAAGCCTTGAATATTTTTACATCACGTAATTGCTCTTTTTGGCTTTATTTGACTTTTTCATCCAAAGCACTGTTACACATGGTATTAGTTTGGCCCTTTGAAATGAAGCATACTGAAAATTTCAAAATAAAAGCCTTGAATATTTTTAAATCAGATAATTACTCTGTTGAGCATTATATAACTGATTTAACCCAACGACTATTATGCAGGGGATTAGTTTGGCCCTTTGAAATGAAGCTTAACATTTCAAAATAAAAGCCTTGAATATTTTTACATCAACTACTTGTGTTTTGCGCATTATATAACTATTTTAACCCAATGACTATTACGCAGGGGATTAGTTTGGCCCTTTGAAATGAAGCTTAACATTTCAAAATAAAAGCCTTGAATATTTTTACATCAACTTCTTGCGTTTTCAGCATTATATAACTGATTTAACCCAATGACTGTTACACATGGGATTAGTTTGGCCCTTTGAAATTAAGTTTAACAAAAATTCCAAAATAAAAGCCTTGAATATTTTTACATCAACTACTTGCGTTTTCAGCATTATATAACTGATTTAACCCAATGACTATTACACATGGGATTAGTTTGGCCCTTTGAAATGAAGCTTAACATTTCAAAATAAAAGCCTTGAATATTTTTACATCAACTACTTGTGTGTTGCGCATTATATAACTATTTTAACCCAATGACTATTACGCAGGGGATTAGTTTGGCCCTTTGAAATGAAGTTTAACAAAAATTTCAAATTAAAAGCCTTGAATATTTTTACATCAACTACTTGTGTTTTGAGCATTATATAACTGATTTAACCCAATGACTATTAAACATGGGATTAGTTTGGCCCTTTGAAATGAAGCTTAACATTTCAAAATAAAAGCCTTGAATATTTTTACATCATGTAATTGAAACTTTTTGGCTTTATTTGACTTTTTCATTCAAAGCACTCTTACACGTGGTATTAGTTCAGAACTTTAAAATGAAGCATACTGAAAATTTCAAAATAAAAGCCTTGAATATTTTTACATCAGCTACTTGTGTTTTGAGCATTATATAACTATTTTAACCCAAGGACTATTACGCATGGGATTAGTTTGGCCCTTTGAAATGAAGTTTAACAAAACTTCCAAAATAAAAGCCTTGACAACATTTTAAATCGTACTGAATGGTGCACGTCCGCCTCGCTTAACGCTCTTGCGGTTCTCCGCGTGCCACTGATTACGTTGCGGCGTTCTTTAGCGTCGATGCCAATTTGTGGCGTGACGACGCCGGGCCCGAACCCGACGGGCGCGCCTTGGCAGGCCCCGGCTAAATTTCTTCCGAAATTTTCTAGTATCTATTTGTTACATTATTGAAGAAACAAAAAACATTGAGTTGCAGATGACGTTCTGCAGTTTACCGCATTTTAGTTCCTACTTGCAATTATTGCTTATGAAAATAATGCAATATATTAGCAATTTATGGGAAAATGATAGGTTATGTGGGCTTTTTCACTAGTTGGTGCTGTATCGTATCTGACAAACAGCATAGACTGTGCAGACTTACAGAGGCCATCTCTGTGCAAGTTACAGATTATATTTAATTAATGCAATCAAACATTGAACAGTAGGACTGTATATAGGTTTGTGTAAGTACTTACATTCAAATCTGAAACATTTATATTCACTATTACTGTTATATAAAACCACTGCATGCAAACATCTGGTGGGATAAAGTGAAGGGATATTTTATGCAGCAAGTTTGTGGGTTTAAACTACAGTATGCAAAGCACTGTGCTATTTCCCATACAATAAAAAGAAATATTGCAGATTAGCCCTGATTTCTCCAAGGTGAGAATGGATGATGTTGGGCTAACACACTAATAAATCTCCAAATGGATTTATTAGTGTGCACATGTTGGCATATAATAGAAAATATGCCAGAAAGCAATCACTCTAAGAGTATTGATACCACAATTTCCTTACTACGTTTAAGCCTGAACATTAATCATACACCTGGCACGTTTAGTTTTAAATTCCTCTTTTAATATTTCTTCTGACTGAAAGTAATATTGATGTCTTCAAATGATCCAGCCAGAGACCCAACTTCAATCTCTTAGAAAATGTTTTGAGGGAGGATTAGGGTGATTTCAAAGGCACCTTCTAACCCCAAAACAGACGTGGAGACAAAGATGAAAACAACAGTAGAAACATCCACGAAGCTGCTCAGTAATTAAAAGTATTTGATTGCTATAACGCCAAAACAAATTCTGTTCATTGTCAGGAAGGCTGTAATTTTTGACATGTATTTTTTTAATACTTAAATTAAAACATGCATGGTTGTCTAAATTCAATCTCCTTTACTACGGATATGGAAAGCCATGAAGATGTTTGCCTGAAAAGAGGGGAAAGAGGGCAAACTGACTTGGAGAAGGCTTCAGTAGATAACAGGAAGGCTAAATATACTGGAACAATGTTGCTGCTCTGCTTTATTCTTTTGATCTCTTGTCTGTCGTGAAAGATCTCAGAACAATGACGCAAAAATGCACCCAGATACTGCTATTTAGGAAGGCCAGATACACTAAACGTTTTCTCTTTGCTTTAAGTTAGTAAAACCATTATTTGTAGAAACAGCTTGAAAAGAAATTGTGATTTGCCAAGCATGAGATTGAACGTAAATATCCTGCTGTCATGGGTTCCATTTTTAGAATCATTTGACAAATCAGATATTTCATTAATTTGTAAAAGAGCAGTACTAAGTTTGATGAAGTATAAAGCCCATCACCTCTACAGAAGAATTTAACAAATCTACAGCAAAACACACAATAAAACCTGAGGTAATGACAGTTAGCTGCCAGTGTCGCATTTTGTTGGTGGATAATTTATACGTATGCGCCTTCAGAGAACACAAGTTAGCTCTAGCTCGAGCCTTGGCTTCAAGTGGACTTGAAGCTTGCCAGGAAGGATTTTTTCTTGATTGCAGGAATCTGGCTGCCTTGCGCCTCTGCAGACATCTGTGGCCACACAAAAGTTGTTACCATGCTGACTTGCACACCAGCAGTGCACATGCTGGAAAATGAAATTCTGGTCTCCTAGAGTGGCAGTATATTCAGAGATCTGCAGACATTTTCTGGGAATAATCCAATCCAAATGACCTTTGTGAATAAGATTGAGGGGAAGCAGACTCTGACAGCAGTTCTTTTTGTAGCACCTGGCACTGGAGATAAGCCTTGCTAGTAGGCTATACTACAGTTAGCTTAACTAAAAACAGTAGAGTCACTGAAATATTATTCTCCATCTAGGAGAAAAAGTCACAAAAATCATTTCAGTCTGAGGGCAAGTATGACTGGACTAAAACACACATAAAATGTGACATAAAAAGCAGAAATAGCTTGCTTACTGCAGGGAAAAAGCTCTTTGCTTTTTTTATTGCACCAACGTGACATTTGAAGCAAAACAACTTTATCTGTGAGATCCCTTTTGGGCGCTCTTTCTCACAACTTTTAAAGCCAGCCATGAGGAGAATCCAGAGTAATTTTAAAGCATTGCTGTGAATGACACTGGAATATACTCTTCATCGAGGAAAGAAATAATTGTTGAGCATAATTGTTTCTACAGAGTGCTTACTATCATCTATATTTGTTTCTCCTCACTGTCTTGATATCAAGTCAGACTAAAGTCAGTGTTTTAGATCACTGGGATTACTAAAATGCTTTCTATTTCAATCTATTTCAAATTCATAGGTTTATGTAAACTTATGACTTTAAAAAGTCATAGGTTTACATAAACTAAGCAAACCCACATGATGATGTCATAGCTTTGAAAGCTTCTGATAGGTTGACTGATCATTGAAGTTAATTAGAAGTACAACTGTGGGTTTATTTTTAGACAACACTGCCTTCTTGTGTGAGATCATAAAGAAATCAAAATAAATCATGCAAGTTATCAGAAAGATAGTGGACCTCCAGGAGTTCATCCTTGGATACTACCTCCTGATGTCTGAATGTGCCATAATTACGTAAATAAGTAAATAGAAACTTGGGAATGTTCATTTCATAATCATAATGTCATAATCTTCAGCAAGAGGACACAATGATTAATGTGTTTTGGTGTGAAGTGTTTGTCTCAATGAACTGAAACGTACCCACCCATAGTTTGTGTGATTGCCTTTCAGATGGTCTTGCATTGTAACAGTTCAAACATGAATTAACAACTCTGCCTTGCACAGTTTGCACTCAACTAGATATCACAAAACAGAGACAATACTGTCCCCAAAATTGTCTTTAGTGGTTAAGAAAAGTACCAGCAATTAAATTTAACAGTAGCATATTTTTCTTCTGTGGTTGATTACATTGATAAATCCTTGCAGGCCTACATAGTATTTCTTTGAGATCTTAAACTCAAAATAGTCACTTTTTGAACCTTTTAAAAGGTTGACATCGGCGTTCACCTGAGTAATTTGTTGTTTTGATTTCTGTTGTAGTGTCTTGCAGCTGCAGCTAAGGGGGAGTGATACTTTCCCACATTTAAAAGATTATAAAAGCATACATAATTGTATACAGATTGCATACATTTTGACCCAGTGAGCTAAGAGCCTTGCTATTTGGACCCTTAGAACATCTCCAAAATTAGCTGCAACAAGCCAGACAATCTTCTCTTAACAAGATGCAACCCAAATTAAATCTTCAAAAAAAAAAAACAACACACACATTTGAAAGATGTTTCCAGATGCACTCATCTGAATTTTATGGCTTATTTCAAGTCTCTGTTTTTTTTTATGTGAAGCAATTAAGAAAGTTTTTTGAATAGCATATTGAAGATAGTATGACCAGCAGCGAGACAAAACAAATATCTCTGGCTATGTCTTAAAGCATGCAAACCCCTCGTTTAGCTCAGACATTTCCAGTCAAAATTTCACAATCTAACATTTGTCATGACAAGCAGAGGCTGAAAGCTCATGCGAGATGAAGCTGAACAATGCTTTAGCCTTTCTGTTATCTGCTTCAGGTCTTGCTCTCTCACACAACTTAAATGAAGCAAAAACATACCAGAATCAATCATAGAAGGTAGCTTTCTCTCCACTCTCTGCACTTGCATTGTAAGTATGAAGGATTGTTGTACAGTTAACAACTAGATGCCACCATATGTTTGCTGTTGCTACATTCTGGTTCAATAGATGTTGCTGCAAAGTCAGTGACTCAAAGCAATGTGATGTGTTTTCTGTGATAGAAAACTTTATCAGTTACCATAATAAACTGAGTTTGATTGCTGAGTTTTATTTCCTTGGATTAAATTGGAATGTCTGTAACTATGTACGACTCGACTGGACTGACTATATATTTTCTGGATATAAACTGGATCGGTCTGTCTTGTAAAATTCCTTTTGAGCCCATGCTTGTTGTATATCTAATATACATAAACTAAATTGAATTAAATTAAATACCTTCCTACCTCAATAGTGCGTAAGTGCTCTGGATTCCTTTATTGGCAAAAGATTATATTTCATTACTTTGGAGAGCACTCAAGTATTTCAATGAGACACCACAGCAATCATCAAACTCGCTGCAGCTGGCCAGCTTATAGAGGCACCAAGGTGCTTTGGCCTTTACTGTCTCTTTCATCACATATGAGCCTCCACTTCTCACTTATAATATGTTTGTGTTCATGAAGTCAGAGTAAGAGCAAGAGAGGAAGGTCAAAAACTCCTTACGCAGCTGAACCGCTGACAATGGGGGTACACATCTGAAAGTGCAGCGATGCGGAAAAGACAACATCAGAAACAGAAACATGTAAACAGAGAGTGGATGAGAAAGTGTGAGCATGTGTGCACCGGGTGGGAACATAAATCTGCCTCTGCTGGGAGTTGAAGAGGTGGGGGGCTGCCTTCATGTGCAGAAGTTCATCCTGGTCTGCCTGCACAGGTAATTTGCAGGTAGAGTAACATGCATACTCATGAGTCATTTTCAATGCAGATTTGACAGCAAGAAGACAGTTGCTCAGTGAGGGTTTCCAGGGGCTGTCATAACACACACGCGCGCACACACACGAAGACAGAAAACAAAGATGCAATGTAGAACAGAAAATGAAGTGGGTGAAAATCTGTCAAAGCAGACAGACAGACAGAGGGACAGACTGGGGATGGAGGGAGTACGGGGGCCCTATCATTCATTTTCACAGCCTGCAGGATGAACAGGGCCTCTGTGCTCCTTCTCTGTTCAAACACACCTCACGGTTGTCTGCTCTCTGCAACAACAATGCTCATGCAAACACACGTACACACACATATACACCAGCCTGCCTGACAGTGAGCACAATAACCCTATTGAGAAACATCGATAAGGGGTAGAAAGACAAAGCGAAGAGAAGGATTGACAACGAACGTTACAGTCTCCCGGACCACAGCAGCTTATGAATCTGCAGAAACTGCAGTGCAGCAATCTCGTCAACTTGACAGCCTGGGATGCATTTACTCTCTGTTGTTCTTTATCCAATATTTATGTAAAAATATCCACACAAACATGGACGTTGTACATAGTTTGATCATGGTAAATTGGTAGTATTGTTTCTCAGGGGAAAAAGGGCGGCGATTGTTGATCTCTGCCCTCTTTATCTGATTACTCTCACACACACCCACAGAGAAGCAAGCATGCACCCACATGCAAACCTCCGAGCGTTTACACTAGGTGTTGTCCATGACCTCGGCCACACACAGACTCACAGGCTGGGGCCGCGGGGCTAAGAAATCTCCAAACACAAACGCATTCCAAGTCCTTCAACCTTCAAATTTCATCACAAACTTCAAATGTATTTTATTGGGATTTTATTTGCCCGACTAACACAAAGTGGCCTACAACTGTGAATTTAAATGAAAACTATGCATAGTTTCCTCATTTTCTTTGCTTACAACCTAAAACATTTATGTCAATGCCCATTGACAATCATTTCTAGAATCACGTGTTAAAGTTGACACCACAAGTTTTTTAGCTGTATCACCACAAAGTTGTATCAGCTTTGCACATCTAGAAACTTAAACGATTGCCCATTCTTCTTTGCAAAATAGTTTTACAATCAGTCAGATGGGATGGTGAGAGTCTAAACATTACTTTTCAAGATTTACCACTGACTCTAAAATAGATTCAGGTCAGAACTTTGGATGATCTTTTAATGAAAGAACAAGTTACTCCTGGAACGTGACTCTTCACCTCAGCCTCAAACTGTCAGCATCTCCCAACAGGTTTGATCAGCTTTCCCACAGCATAATGCTGCCATTACTATGTTTCACTGTGGTGATTTTGGGTTTCAGTACAACCGCACAATATCAGGGTGTAATACTGAGAATACTGCTGAACGTTGAAGAGATTAAATCACAACTAATTTCTCTTTTCTATCTTTTTATCATTTTATTACAATGTTCAACTATTCTTTTGGAGCATTAGGATCTTACATATACCAATTATGGACATTTAGGGCAGTGAAAGTCAAAGCAACAGTCTGAAAATATTACTGTCAAGCAGAATGTATTCAAATGGGATTGGAACAATAACATCCTACCCATCCTACAATAACATCCTGTCGTGTTGTTAAGATTGACAATCTTAACAATTTGACAATTTTGACAATCTTGACAATTTGAAGTATTTCAAATCAAATTTGTGATTTGAAATACTTTGCAACTCTAGCTAGAGGCAGTGGACAGATGTAGTTTTATGCCACAAGCAGTTAGGCCAAAAAGTTACTTTTTTCTCTATATGCTGTGTTCCCTACATGACTTGATAGAGGCCAACCTAAAATCCTGTCTTGTCACCAGATTCTCCCACTTGACCAGTGGATTTCTGGATTTTCTAAAATACCAGAGGCCTCTTAGTTGCTTCTGTGATTCTCCTCTCACCAAGCCTTTCCATAACCATGATTCAATTAACATTTTTTATGCGCTTTTTGAGGTATCGCATTAGAAAAGGTTGACAGAAAAAAATCTAAGTCCAAACCTCCAGCATGGAGAAAGGTGAGGACTTTCTCCATTTCTCTGAGATGTGTGGTCAATGCTAGTTTGCAAATATTATTTATTACAACCAAAGCTCTGCAAAATGTTCACAGTTTGGTATATTTTTTTTAAGAACATAATTGCTCTGTTGCTTAGACTTCATGATGCGGATTTTCTCTGTCAAACATCTGGGGCCTTCACAGAAAAACGTTATGTAAACTGAGATCAAATTACACACAGGAGGACCAAGTTTACTTCTGAGGGGAATCGGTTGCACTGAATTTCTTTTGGGGCTATCAAAGTAAAGGTAAAAATAACTGTAATACTTTTTATATGGGGGAAAAAATAAAACCAAATTTCTTTCCATTTCATGTGCTACATTGTGCTGGTCTAGCTCATAAAATCTTGATACAGTACAAATTAATATTTGGTTGTAAAGTGAGAGAAAGAAGAGAAAGTTATAACAGTATAGCTTTGTTTTGAACAAATACATTCAATCTGCAAAGAGAAGTAGAAGACGGCTTTACATTTTACAAGCTAACAAATTTAATCAACACAGATGTGTTTTGTGCTCGCTGTGCCTGTGTGCTTTTTTCGTTTTGCACATAAGAGAGGTGACAGAAACTATTTATCCACAGGAGGGGCCGCTTTACAAACTGAGGCACTTTCATAAACGCAGGGCTAAACAAACAGGCACACAGGGAGCAGAATGCAGTGCTTGGCCTAAAACTCGGCCCATAAATGTCCAAGTCACTTTTTCCACACTCAGCAACTCCTGGTGTCATACAGAAAAATGCTGGAGGGGGGAAGGGGTTCGTGACGAGGAAAAGAGGGATGAAGTCGGGAGCGAGAGAGAGAGGAAGAGGGGGGCAGGAAATAGAACGAGGGGCCGAGTATAAACCAACTTAACAACTCAGGAGTCTTGAGCAATCAGCAATGACATCATGCAGACTAAAGCCAGGTCTGAATGAAGAGCAGAAGACTGGAGAGGAGGCTGATAGGACAGAAAGGGAGGCGAGACAGACGGTGCAGGAAGAGGATGACAGTGCTGCATTTCCACTATGGTGGTGCAGCAGCCACTGACACGTTCAATTTTGTGGTTTACACAACTTCACCAAGCCAACCAAAAGCCACAGCATAAACAAATCAAGAATGCAGAAAGATCACCACCACAGCTTAACATGCAGATTATCATCACTGCATGAAACAGGGGGGAAATGTTTTAAAATCTCAGTGTATCATGTTCTGCTTCTTTCACAATGCTTTTAGACTGTCGTGTTTTATGAACTCCTGAATGTACGCACGGGGAGGACAAGTGTGAGTGCAAATGTGACGCAAATCAAATGCATCACACCACGGTAACCAGGAGAGAGAGGCAAGACGGGAGAGAAATCCCAGCGGCGCAGTCCAAAAAAAGCCAATTCCTTTGGTAGATAGTGTTTGTGACAACTTTAGTCAAAAACACACAACTCAACATGAACTACCCAACTACAAAGCCGACCCATGTGAAAGCCAATCAGGGCTCCTGCAAGTTTTTAGAGAAGGGTAAGGAACAAAAACATATGATCCCCTTTTAGCCCCTCCCTGCCACCAAGAAAACAAAAACAGGAAGGTTTTCTACAACATTCAAATGAAAATACATAAACAACCAGATAAGCGACTCCACTTTTGCATAAAACAAACAAGTGTATTATCTGAAAGACCTGGCAGAAAGAAGCAGAGGAAGTGTGGAAGTAATTAAGCAAGCCAGGTCCAGTCAGCACCAAGTACCAATGCAAAGCCTTGGCCTCGCTCTCAGGGGCTGCGCAGCCCATACAGCAACAAATTACTCCAGTATTATGTGCAAGTCAAGAGAAACACTGTTATGTATTCCCTATTCATTTCACAATAAGCCATTTATGTTGCTAAAATTGCAGCCCTACAGAGAAAACTACAGTGGAGAAAACACAAGACTCAGTCATTTGTGGTGAGCTGGTGAAATTTAAATGCATTACAAATGAATAACAACTTGTTTGTTGATCTTTCGGTTAATTAATTTACCAAAAGAGCTTTGGCAAATTAATTTAAGAAACACCAAGACACCTTTTTGCTTTCAAACTAAATATTTAGAATTGGGTCCTTAAGCAGGAGCTTTTTACTTAATACACGGCAAGGCCACAGTAATAGCCGTTTTAGCAGTTTTCCCTTGTGCACTTTTTCCTTCCACTCAACTTTCTATGAATATATTTTTAATAGAAAAATCTGTGATCAGCCATTTTCTTTGGGAAATTACCTTTTGTGGATTCTGTGATTTCAATAGCTGTCTCGTGGACATCGGTGCATAAGACTACTTCCCCATAAACCTAACACAAAATATGAGACTATTTAATGGCTCAGGAAACCTTTGAAGGTGTTTAGAGTTAACTAGCCGATTGGAGCGTAACAACATGAGTTTCCAGAACTTAACATTTTCCCGGTGTTCTAATTTTTCATCACAGAATTTTGGGTTTTCATGATCTGTAAGCCATAATCAATAAAATTAAACAAGTAAAGACTTGAAATATTTCACTCTATGTGTGATGAATCTGTATAAATTTTGGTCTTTACTTTCTGAAATGAGTGAGGAAAAATGCTGAACTTTGTGCAGCAACATGCATTCAGAAAGTATTCACAGCGATTCACGTTTTCCAGTTACGTCAATGTGATTTCCTGGTTTTCTATATTTAATGCATTTAATACATTTACAAAGCATGCAAAAAATGACACCCTGTCAAAATAGAACATTTAAATTTAACACAATTTCGAATAAGGCTTCAACATAGCATAATGTGGAAAGAGTGAAATGATGTGAATACTTTTTGGATGCATTGTACCTGCATGTTATTCTGCGACTCAGAAATTTGACTCCAGCATCTTTACAACCCATAAGACTTTGCTTACAAATGTAATGAATCACTAGCATGTTCAGTCATTTCCTAGCAATACGTTTGACATATCTTACAGACAGGTTGTAGCTGCACTAAATCTCAGGATAAGACATATTGTTTGTTCATATCCTAAATAAAAATATTGGATGTTATTTGTTTATCAATACCGCAAACATTCATATACTAGCATTGTATTCTTGCAGCAGTTTTGCACCCGGGCCATGTGGGGTGAGGTACGTTATGTTTTCCAAATTTTAAGATGGCATCAAAATGAAAGAGGATTGATGGACAGACACCGTATTGGACACTGCAGCTTCCAGTCTGTCTGGAGCACTAAGAACCAAATATTACAACAGTAAAAAGCATGTTATAAGCTGAAGTCCTATCAAAACAAAGAGGATGTAAGCTATTGTTAGACCTCCACTTAAGAAAACTCTCCTTATTAAACCGACATTAATCAAAGGTAGGATGAAGGTTTGTGGAATACTTTGTAGCCGTATGTGTCAATATATGCTGCATGAGTCTTAGGTAAATGCTGTTAGAACAAAAACAAGTAGGAGCAGAAGTCTAAGCAACACTTGAGCGTCACTGGTGAGTGAGTCCAAGAAACAATCATTATTGTTTATTTTAAAAAGAAATATTCTTTAAGAGGCATGTTTTTAAACTAAGCTTTTAAACTAAGCTTTGGAGGACAGATAATTTTAGACATATTGAAAGGTTTTTGTTGGATTTTCATTTCTGGGATTGTTAGCTATTAAATTCTTGGCGATTACTCTACTGGCTGCCTAATCGCTTGTTTCAAACCAGTCTTCTCTGTCACTACTTTAAATGGTGAAAACATTCCATATCTAAACTAACAAGCCATTAATAAAACCAGCCATTTATTCTAGCTGCTAAAAAGAAAGATCATCCATCAGAGACATTTATTGAAAACTTCTGCACAGAATTTTGTGGTGATTCTGGGTCAGAGCTTTTCACAAGTTTCAATATTAATTGAGGACAGTAAAAGATGACCACAAATTTCCCATTTCAAAACACGGTCTGAATTTTTGATGTACATGATTTGGGTAGCAATCGCAAGCTATAAATTAATTCTAATCTTTTTTTTTTTTTTTTAGATTTTAGTAAATTTTTTAACTAAATGCACAGTTATAGTAAGTAAAATTACAACAAATGACCATCAAAACAAATAAAATCAATTGTCTTGATGTACAACTCTTCTGAAACACCTAATCCACCAGTAGTTCATCATAAACCCCACTTAACAAGTTAAAACATACATTTAAACCACGATTATCTTTTTATGAAAAGAAATGGAACAACTAAGGTTATCCTAAACAATATGGATACATGCATAGGTTATAGACAAGCTGGAATTAGTTTTGCTGCACTAAAAATGGATTGAATGACAGAAAGCTGTGTAGTTGTAGCCCAGTTTTCTGGTGGTGTTTTGTTTAAACATAGACGTATTAGACCACAGCAGCTCAAGGAGCTTGGAGCTCTCAGAAACGGGATCTTTTCCACGCACGCTGCTGCGTGCGTGTCCTGCGTGGAACAGCGGTGCGGGCGGCTAGTGTTAAAGCTCATTTAACCCGGCTGTGTTCAGACTGTTCTCGTTCTCCGGTTCAGAAACAACTAAATAAAAAGCTACAGAAGCAGACGCAGTGAGTGGAGCTGCAGCGGGGTCACGTAAACACCCCGTCATCTGCCGCTGCAGCCTCCGAGTCCGTCCCTCTCCCTCCACCTTGTTTGCAACACAGCGGGGCCCCTCAGATTCCTGCGCTTTCCGTGTCGTATATAAGAAATAAAGTTGTCCGCGTCCTCATGTCTTCCTTTTTGCGCTCAGAGCGAAACAACTTTTCGGTATTGATGCGAAAATGACCCTCATACATCACTCACCTCCTCTGCTGCTCCGGTGGGTTCACGTACTCCGGTGGGCTCTGCTGCTGCTGCTGCTGCTGCCTTTTCCTTTCTCCTCCCCTCCGCTTTTTCCTCCTCCTGGTTTCTTTCCGTTTCTCCTCCCTCCCAGATGCAGCTGATCTCCGGTAGGAGGAACCGAGAGACGCTGCTCCGGAAGTAAACAACCTTCTTTTTCTTTTTAATTATTGGACCCTTCACTGACGGAGACGAGAAAATTAATACCTCTACTGGAGATTATTACAGTGCAGGGTCGCTTTGATTTCAGCAGCAACCTTTTGAAGAAGCTTTAGTAAGAAAAACATCAATAAGACATGTTCGCAATGGAACAGAGCGTATACAAAACTGCATATAAAAATTGTCCTTACAGTATTTGCACATATAAAAGCTTTGTGCTGGTAATAATGGCAACATTTTTATTGGTTTAGATATGTAGTTAATAAAAAAAAATCCTATTGTCAGTACAGTCAAAGAGAACATTTTTCCATGTAAAAACTTTATTACATATGAGCAGAAATTAAAGACTGGATTGTCTTTGTCACAGACATTGATATAATTTTCAAGTGTAGGAGGGTAAAATAACTTTTTTTTTTTTTTTTTTTTTTTACCATACTGGCTGATAAAAACACTTTGTCTCAAGAAAGTCAGACCAATATGACGAGATGGAGGTGAGCATGTGATCTCAGGAAAACAATGGTCCTGTGTTGTCTGGTGTCTTTTTGGCAGATGATAGAAGCCAGATTTTTGCTTTTATCAGAGTCTGAAAATGAAGAAAACTGAGTTCTCTTACTTCATGCAGTATAATGGCCAAGACGGCTATTTTGAAATAATGGGAATGTAATAGTGATGTAAAAACTCTAAATATGTCCCCTTTTGCTTACACTGATTCACCAAGAAACTTCATCAAACCATTTTTGAAATAATTGTGGCTCAATTTTGCACAGGATTGACTTGTATTCCATAGCACACCACAAACTTGGTGCCATTTAAAGGGAAATAAACAGATTTCATAAACTGTATTGCCAAGAAATATAATCAACCAAGCACACATTTCTTCACTTTCTTTGCTAAGTATTGTCAACATTGGACAGAGTCTGGGGATATTGAATGAAGCTCCAAAGGTTGCAAAGGCGTCTCTTTTTCTAATAACATGGAAATAGAATGAAGTAAAAGAAGGGAAAGGAACAAATCCTTCCAAAACAACAAGGCAAAGAACAAAAGTGTTAATGTGACAATAAATTGAGTGAAAAACAGGAAACATAAATGCTGTGGAAAAGGATACAGATGTGTTTCCTTTTTAACATGTTACAGCCGTGTGTGATTTATTACTTATCTAAGAATAACTTAGTTAAAATAATCTCTGTCATGACACAGATGCTTATCTTAAGCTTAATTGATTTTTTTTCTCAGAAGTAAACACCTTATCTGAGCTGAGGGTTTCACTGAAAAATTATATTCATTACGAGCAATGAAGGTACATTGAAGTCCTTGTTGGCTTCCCTTACAGTTACAGACTGAAAAAAAACTTTAAAATATTAAGAAATGTTTTAATTCTTGCTTTCTTTGTTCGATTTTTAAGTGTAAATCTTAAATAAAATCCATTCATGATGGTAAAAACAGTCTTCGTGATTCTTCCTCACATCAATGAAAGATTTCTGCTAAACATTTGGGTTTGAAAATACAGACAGGAATAGTGTGGTAGTGTAAGGACCCCTGGTGGTTAAATCAAATTATTACACACATTGTCAGGTTGGATTCAAACGTAATCTCTGACAGAGAGCATTCTTTTTTAAACAAGAGTTATTTAGTAAATACAAGGTTCATTGTTCTGAGTAAAAGAAAAAGTATGTGTTTTTCCTTTATAAAGTAAGAAAAATCGTTTATTTCTTTCTTTCTTTGTAATAAAACCATAACTGAAAAACTAATGGGTTACTTATTTAATGCAGTACTTAGATTTATGTTGTCATAAACAAACCACTGATGGACGGACAGAAAGATGTCATCATCAAATTGTTTTTATATTTATATTACAATTTTATATAAGGTAATTAATTAGATTAAAAATATAATAAACTTTTTATTCTAATATTTCTATGTAATATTTGCATTTGCCTACATTTAGGCATTTGGACCAATATTATGGTCCACATGTTGTAATTACTCCGATCCATTCGGCGGCGCTGTAGTGACACTTACACGAGTTTTTGACCAATCACCGTTGTTACGGAAATTTGAACAAGAAGCGGTTGTTGGATATTTCGATGGAGAGAAGATTCATCCCACAGGAAAAAAGCACGTAAGACATGCTTCGCCTCTTACTTGAATAAATCATTCTGCTAGAATTTGTTTAAAAACTGCGTAGGTGTGTTAATATTTAATCAGCTCTCAAGAAGAACTTCTTTCTGTAGCAACGTCAGGCGGTTTCACGTCGTTTCTGTTGTATTTTTGACAACTTTAGATCCTAAACACGGCTCTAGCTGAATTTATGTGAAACATGAAGCCATTTGAGCCGATGTTTCTGAAAACCTACGGTAAGCTGAGGCGGAAGGTTTCGGCTTGGATTTCTCCTGAAGACCGAAGGAAGGCTTTCGACAGCACCCCGTCATCTGATGACTTGTCTGTGCTTGAGGCCGCAAGACCCCGCAAGGCACGGTGGGTTCAAGGCCTCATCCTGGCTCCAACATTCTTACTGTTCATATTTGTACAACAGACTGGGTTAAATACCCTATGCAAAATTAGATGTCTGGACTCAACTCGTGTAATTATGAAGTGTTTACTCAGCAGAAACTCTGCCTCTCACGGTCTTAATTATTTGAGTCAGTACGTATATCTTTGAATGCATGTTATGACTTAATTCTGCAGAGCTGCATAATTCATGCACTCAGAAAAGATCTGGAAAAATATGGACTTTCTTTTAAGATCATTTGTATTCAGGTTTCATAAATTGTCACTTTAATTTGTCTTTTTTCAAGTCAATTCCTTAACTTGGAATAAAATTGTCAAAATTTATACCAAAAAGTAGTGTCAAACTAAATTCCATTTTATAAAATAGTTTCCCCCCTTTTTTGTTCAGGGGAGTTTTAAGAATTTCTTGCAAGATTCATATTTAAAAAAAATCATGAAGCCAATAGCTTTGAAATACATTTTTTGTATGAGTTTAATCCAGAATCTCATCTAGAGATTGGAAGCTCACTGATCATCCAGTGAGATTGGACCATAACAGTCTGACAGGAACTTGCAATGTTTGTTTTTGTTTCAACACCTCTGCATTTTACACCCTCTCTTCTTGTGTTTGTAATGTTACAGGGGAAGGTACACAACGGATGACGGTCAAAGAGCAGACCGTCCTGCCAAGAAAAAAGCCATGCTGTGCTTGAAGAGCTTCACTGATAAAAACATGAGTGATGAGGAGAACACTGCTCCATGTCCTCCTAATCCGGCACCGACCAAGAAAACTCGGTGTGTGAGAAAACTAACCTCAATTTCCTTTTCTTTTCATTGGATATTATTTCCAGTGCCTCCAAAAAGTATTAACACCTGTTAAATTAAATCACATTCTGTCACTTTACAACTGCAAATGTCAGTGTATTTTATTAGGATTTTATTTGATAGAATACAAAGTTGGGCCTCTCTGATTAATAAAGTGTATTCATTTATTCTCTGTCACATAAGATCCCATTAGACCACATTCAAGTTTGTGATTGTAAAGTTGAAAGTGTGTAGAAACCTTTTTCGGGGGAACGTATGTTTGATTTTATTGAACTTTGCAGTGAAACTTTCAACATCATGACATGTTTTTCAACAGTTTTGGTCTAACAATCACAGTATTTGCTGATATAATGTACCTTTACCTCTTGCTACATAGAGGGAAGAACAGAGGTGTTTCCAGTATTAAGCAGAAGGCCGTTCTGTGTCAATCGGAGACCAGCAACTATGGGGAGAGCATCATGAAGCCGCCTTTACCCACAAAGCGTAGAAAAACAACCAGGTCTTTGTTTGGTTCATATAAATATTTTCTCTAGCATGATTTTAAGTTAGAGCAATTTCAACTCTTTGTACCTTGCCTTAAAAATTTCCCTAGCCTCGTGAGGTGTTCTGAATTCTGCTTGCCCTGCTGTCTTTCTGATACGATCTGTACTTTATCAGATCAAAACGGATAGGATCTGTACCTGTGTTCACAAGACAGAGAGGTCGAGGAGTTTTTACCACCAGTGAGAGTGAGAGCGAAACATCTGTACCGAAACTGCAAAAAATCCAAGCTAAAACGAAGATGAACTCCAGGTATGTGGTCAGTTGGTGTCCAGTATTATGAAATGGAAGTTCAACTTTATTTTTTAAAAATGGGACAATACCTATTAATGAATACTTGCATGTAAATACACAAGATTATAGCCAGTTTGGCTAATTTCCACCTCTTGTCTCATAGGCATGTTGATGATGAAGCACATAATAAACACAAAGCCAAAACCAACAAAATAACAATTGCATAAAAAGCATAGAGCAAATACTCTTTGTATCTCCTTTTTCTTATGCCAGTGTTCGCCTTCCGTCTGGTGGCCGCTTCGTAACCCGTCGCAGACGTGCCGCTTCCACCAAACCTGAAGCTACAGTCAGTTTACTCAACTCGTCAGATGACTTCATTTCCAGACCATTTGGTTCCAGCGTGAATCAACATCCCTCCAGGAGACGTAGGGCCCCTCCAGTGTTTGGCCTGTCAAGCGCAGAGAACTCAGTGAATGCTCCAAGGTCCATCGAGCCTTTCAGAGAGATCTCCCTTAACGAGTTAGCGGAGAACAGCCTCGGATCCGTTCCGAGCAAACCCATCTTCTGCTCCACGCCCTCGATGCCCAACTTCAACAAGCGAAGACACCCAAGGTTCCCCAGTCAGGTTGCCTCTCCTCCGTCTGCTCTGGGCAGCTCTATAGGCGTGTTGAACACTTTCCAAGAAGACCCAGATTTACTGCGACTTCCTGCACCACTTTCCTTGCAGAAGGAAGCAAATCTGCATCACAATGAGGAACAGTCGCTTGATTTATTTTCTGAGTCAGGCAGAAGGGTTTGCAGCAACGATGCCGAATGCCACCGCGGAGACTTGGACAGTGGGAAGTCAGAAATTGAAAGCAGCAGTGTGTTTGTATCGGCAGCAGGAAGGTTGGAGTGGTTGATCGAGGCTCTGAAGGAGAGATGTCTGAGCCATCCCTGTACTGTTCAGCTACAGAGATTAAACTTCATCCCCACTACTCAGCTTTCCAGTCAGACCTCAGACTCATCCTGCTTGGAGCTATTGAGCCCTGAATCAAAAGTAGTACCTTCTTCCACAGCGTGGAGTCAAACTTTTGATTTTTGTTTAGAAGAATTGGTTCGTAGCAGTATCTCCGTAACAACTAGTAAAACCAGCGATTACAGGTCACCAGTTTCTAATATGCACATTGCAGATTCAGCTAGTGATGACCATGTTGTGAATGTTTTGAAATTTCCTGAACTCTTCAGCAGAGAAGTAAACGGGGAGAACTTGGACGCTCAAAACAGCTATAAGGAAATAATGGAGACACAATCCCCAGCTGCCAGAGGAGCACCAACACGGTTAACCGATGAAGATGCCAAAACGGCAAAGAGCATAATATGTACAGAGGAATGCGTGGTTCAGATAAAGAAACTTTCACTCTCTCAGCTGCATCTCCAGGGCTCGCAGTATGAACACAATCCAGAAACTAAAGCAGAGTCGTCGGACATTTCGGAGCTGAAGGAGGCTTCGCTAACCTCCTCTGCTGTTGTTAAAGTCAATAAACTATCTCTTTCAGAGTTGACAGACATTTTGCAGCCTAAAGATGGTACGCTTAAATCTTTAACCAGCTTCTCAGACTCATCCAGTGATGTCCAGACCGGTCATTTCTCCGACAATGAGTGCAGTGAAGACGCCAGCGCCCCGAGAACTGCTTCAAAAAGCATCAGCTCTAATAAAGAAGTCAAAAAATCCATCAAAAGTTTCCCCAACAGAGAGAAGGGGTCTCGGGCCCCCAAACAGAGGAGCCCATCATCAGACAGGAGCTGGATGGCGAGGAAGGCGTGTGTTAGCGGAATGAGCGTGAGCCGCTGGAAGAACAGGGGCGCTGCTGGAGTGCAGGCGTTCAGGAAGAAGCAGGGCACCAGCACAGCTGTGAACTGCAGCATCAACGAGCCGATTTTCTCGCACACTGATGTGAGAGTCGCACACACACAAACACATCCGAGTCAAAACTGATGACGGCTAGAGTGCAAATATTCACACATGCCTTTTCACATTTTGTCACATTTCAATAACTGAGGTTAATTTCACTGATATTTTATGCAACAGACCAAACTGAGGTTGAGCTACAAGAAAAAAATTTATTCAGTTTTCTACTTCATAGAGAATTATTTTGAATTTCCAAGACAAAAATTCTCATTTTGATTTGGAGATCAATTGGAGACTGGGCTTTGACTGGGCTGTTCTGTCACTTGAACATGCTTGGAGTTAATCGGTTCTCTTTTCTTTCTTGCTGTGTGTTTTGGGTTCTCCTGCTGGAAGTCTGCTGCAACCCAGAGATTTTCTTTCAGGGTTTTCCTGTATTAAGTTTTATCCATCTTCCAATCATTTTTGAGCAATTTGTCTGTCTCTCCTGATGCATCTTCACAGCATGATCTATTCTTTTTTGTTTGTTTGTTTGTTTTTTTTTTGTTCTCTAGTTGTATTTGTCCCAAGTGCTTCTCATAATCACAAACCAAGCAAGAATTGTGTCTTTATGAAGTTAACACACTTTATTTATAGGAGTTGCTGGCAGCTGCAGTCAATTTCTCTACTCCACCGAGGACGAATCCGCTCAACCTGTCATCTCTGCTGACTGATTTCACACCCAGCACACACACCTGGGGCCGCCTCAAAGCTGCACTCTCTGTTTATCGCAAAAGCAGGGGTAATAATATCTCACAGCGTTTCTAAGTGGTGCGACGCAAAATATTCAGATGTGATTGTTATTGACCGACCCCTCCCCCCCACTTCTCTTCCTCTCGTCAGTGCAACTCACTCCAAGGAGTGTGGCTGGGTCACCGACGTCCACTCCCCTAAAGATGAGGCCACCAGACATGAGCCAGGATCTCTTTACCAGTCCACTACTCGCTCCACTGCCCAAACGCCTCCAGGCGCAGCTGCTTCACCAGCACTCCCTGGTAAAACATTCAGTACACACACACCTACTGACATGTTATGGAATAATGTTATAGTTTTTATTTATTTTTTTGTTAAGGTTGTGTGTGAAGATCAAGATCTGACAGATGCTGAAAAAGTGTATGCTGAGTGCGGCCAGCAGGGTCCTCTGTCCTGGGAAGAGTGTATTCTCCCTCACCGGATGAAGCGGTGTGTGAAGATTGGTGAAGGAACATTTGGGGAGGTCTTCTCTACCACCAACGCCGCGGGAGAGATGGTGGCTCTCAAAGTATGTGCATTATCATCTACCCTTAACATGCTTCACTTAGAGCAAAGAGGTTTCACTTAAAAACAATTTGATCTGCAGGATTTCATTGAAATATTTTCGCAGATTTGCATAATTATTGGAAAAGTAAAACAGAATAGAAAAATTGCAGCATCTCCAAACTTTATTCCCGGCCCTGTTTGACAGTTGTCTGTCAACATACAGTACAGACCAAAGGTTTGGAGACACCTTTTAATTCAATGAGTTTCCTTCATTTTCATGACTGTTGACATAGTAGATTCACACTGAAGGCATCAAAACTATGAATAACGCATGTGGAAATATGCACTAAACAAAAAAGTGTAAAACAACTGAAAATACCCCTTATATTCTAGTTTCTTCAAAGTAGCAACCTTTTGAGGTGATTACTGCTTTGCACACACTCTGCATTTTCTTGATGAGCTTCAAGAGGTAGTCACCTGAAATGGTTTTCACTTCACAGGTGTGCCCTGTCAGGTTAATAAGTGGGATTTCTTGCCTTATAAATAGTCATAAAAATAAAGAAAACCCATTGAATTAGAAGGTGTGTCCAAACTTTTGGTCTGTACTGTAGTTCAGCAATCCTTCTATCTGTTTTTATTTTCATAATTCATTGGGTTTTTTTGTTTTTAAATCCATTCATACATTGGTCTATATTTGTCTGTCCACCCAAAGTCTGAACATTCATCCAAATGACCATTGTCCTGTCATCTGTAATGAAGAACATCAGCTGTTTAAAGCATTACAGTATTTCCCTATTAGGATCTGCTCACTGAATATCAATCTCTGAGTGAGAAATCAATGCTAAAATAATTTTTCACAAAATTCCGGTTAGTCACAATTGAAACTGTGTACTCTAACAGTACAGTACACTCACTCTTTTGTTTTCAGGTTATTCCACTAGAGGGCAGCAAGAAGGTGAATGGAGAGGACCAGAAGACCTTTGGAGAAATCCTTCCTGAGATTATTATCTCCAAGTGAGTGGTATTCTAGGTACATTCCCAGAATAGCCAGACTGTGATGTCTACATGTAGCCATTGAGAATGAGGAGAATTTGAAGCCACTTCAGAATCGTCCAGCTGAGCTGCAATGATGACGAGCTTTGATCTGATGTTTTTTTTTCACCAGGGAGCTGAGCCACCTGAAAGAGAAGCAGCAGAATCAGACTCATGGCTTTATTGGACTCAATGAGTGAGTTTATTTCTTTGTTTCAGTTGAGAAGGTCTCATCTGTGTTGATTTAACTCGATGCGTGTCGTTTCCTCCCAGCCTTCATTGCGTTCAAGGCTACTACCCACCAGAGTTCCTGAAAGCATGGGACGCGTTTGACAAACGCAAAGGATCTGAGAATGACCGGCCAGGTTTGTTTAAAGTGATAATAGCCATTATGTTGTTGAAATCGAAAGATTTCAGATTTTGTTGTTATTGGCTGATGAACAGAAATGAAAAGTACATTTCTCCATTTAAAAGTGCTGAAAAACCATTTGAGGACCAGCATTTGTTTTAATGTTTGATGGAGTCTCTTTTTGTGAATTTTTGCACAGATTTCTTTGAGGAAGATCACTTGTTCATAATCCTTGAGTTTGAGTTTGGAGGCGTTGACCTGGAGAACAGCAATGGAACGGTAAGTTCAAAAAACCTTTAGCTCTGGGGTGTCCATGTGATGTGAAAACAAAACATTGTGAGACAGTTTTCATCTTGTTTGGCGTGTGTTAATTCAAGCCATCATTGTGTTAAGTTGGCGTCGTTTGTGGTGGCGAGGAGCATCCTTCATCAGGTCACCGTTGCCTTGGCTGTTGCTGAGCAGGAGCTGCATTTCGAACACAGGTGGAGTAAAAGTGGATGCATCTGTGATTTTAAATTCTTCTAGAACCCGAATCGGTGCCTACAGCAGACATGCACCAAGGTTTTTCCTGGCTGATGCCGGTTTCTATCTTGACTTGCTTATTAAATATTTGTTTTATTAAAGAATAAAACATAAAATTATTACACATCATTGTGTAGGGGGACAGTTTTGAATTCAAGAGAAAAATTGGTAATTACACGATCATTCCGGTTTATGAATCAAAGCATGGGTCAGAACTTTAAGGCTTTAATTTTAATTCATTAATTACATTGATTTTAGCATGTAGTGTTTTAAATGCTATCCTTTTTATTATTTTAATCTATGCAAAGGTTTCGGTCAGAACCTTTCTGGTACTCGCATATGCATGACATAACAGCCATTTGTCTTGGCCCACTAGAAGTTATTTTTTGCTTCACAAAACGATGGGATGGGATGAATGACCAGGGGTTCCTGAAGGACATGAAAGCTGAATGGGTATCATAGCATCAATTTGATGAATAACAGTTAAACTATCTTTGTTGCTGAGCTCATACATCTGTCTATTCAATAATTTAGCAGCAAAAATGGGTTTTTGAACTCAAAATGTGGCTTTATTTGTGAGAAATTGTGATTAGAGACCCTGCAATTAACTTCACTAAAAAATATTTAGTTCACCATTACTTTGTCTAAAAACAAAGGAAGCTCCTACATATGATGCATTTAATGAAGCGGGATTCTGACCCTATGGGGCTATTTGGACCTCTAAATGACTAATTGGTGCACCTCTAGCCGTTAGTTGAGGCATATTGTTAAAATGCTGATATCCCTTAACCCTAATATACTGAGCACTTTCACTATGTAATACAGGGACCTCCACTGGGGGAATGTGCTTGTGAAAGCCACCAGAGAGAAGACGGGGACATTCCTCCTCAACGGAGAAGCTCACAGCATGGAAACCAAAGGCGTGCTGGTCCGCATCATCGACTATTCCCTTTCCAGGCTAGAAATTGGTCAGTTTTTGTTATATCATGCAACACTCGTGTTGCGTGGTTTGGCTTAAAAACCGTCCAACAGTAGAACATGTTGTTCCCTCCAGATGATCTGACTGTTTCCTGTGACATCTCAAAAGATGAGGAGCTCTTCATGGGTCAGGGAGACTACCAGTTTGAAATCTACAGACTGATGAGACAGGAAAACGGGTCAGTGGTGCTTTAGTAGCTCATGTTGTGAAACTGTTCTGCTTAGAGATGTTTGTTTGGGTGTTGCTGGCGTCTGTATGATGGATGCTTCATGAATCATGTTAGATGTTGGTGCATGCTAAATGAGTCTTCAGGGCTTCAGTCATAGGAGTAGCAGAATAATGATGCATATTGAGGATGTTATAATACATTTATTTCTTAAAATCTGTTTACTGTCCCACAGGTTGTAGATTTAAACTCTGAAGTCATTAATGATAAAGTAATTCTTCTGTTTGACCACAATGACTGTATAAGTTGAAATGATTCATCCAAACATTAACATCCAGTCAGAAGGATACTAGATGCTTTTCTGCAACATCACCTGGAGACATTTATCCAATTATTGGGAAGTGTGTGTTTGTTTGGGCCGGTTTACTTTTGAGCCTGTGAATTAGAGAAAACCCACAGTTAATTCAAAGTTATCCACTTATTGTTGCTTTAAATTTAAAATAAGTCTTTTTCTAACGCTGGAACCTTGTGATGGTTCATGGGTGTACAACAGGCTCAGAGAACTCCAGGGAATTATCTTACTTTTTCCCCCAGTGTTTAGCTGTAGTACTGATTTCTTGTTTCTGTTTCATCTCTAAAGAAACAAGTGGAGCAGCTACCACCCTCGCACCAACGTGTTGTGGCTCCACTACCTGTGCTCTAAGCTGCTTTCAATGAAGTACAAGAGTTCAGGGGGGAGGGGCACCAAGAATGCGCGAGAGGAACTGACCCGTTTCTATGACGACGTCCTCCAGTACAGCTCCGCCACAGACACTCTGCAGAACTGCCCGATGTTTCGGTAGTGGTTTAGGCACAGACAACATAACTGTATGGAGATTCACACAAAGAAAACCATGTGACTCTGTAATAAGCACAAGTAGCACATTAAAATAATTTGTGAGTGAGCAGGATTGCATGTCTCTTTATATCCTGTTTAATGTTATTAAACAGGATATAATTTTTAGGACTTTTTATAGTCGTTCCTCTCCGTTGTTGTTGACCTTTACGTTACTTGCATACAGCATGCTGATTCTGTATGATTCACTTTTGTGATTATTTTGTAATCTTGAAATGTTATTGCTTTGAATTGTACTGCAAGTAAATTGACTGCAACCTGAGTCTGATTTGGTATTTGAATGGGATGGGTTACTTAACTTTATTAGAAATTGATTGTATTTTCTTTATTTTATCCCATGATGTGGCATTAGATCTACTCATAAATCTCTACTTAGAGATGGAGCTCAATATAAATTGATATAAGCTTATTTGTACATTGCCTAGCCAACAAAAGAAAAAGCACTTTTATTTTGTTGGATTACCTTTAACTTTTATTAAACATTGCCCTTGTGGCATAATTTCAACAAGCTCCTGCAATTTAACAAGATTTGTTTCCACTGTTGCATTAAATGTTCACTTGTATTGATGATAGGACAACCACTGTGGAAAGGCTTCTTCATAACTTCACAAAGATTATTTTGTGTCTCTTACCATGATGCATCCATCACTTGTCAGATCACATGACCTCACATCACTCCAGAGCACGAGTCCTCAAATCCAGTCAGCCCTGCTTGTATGTATCCCTGGTTCAACACACCTCAAACAAACGGCTGAATTACCTCCTTAGTGCTCTCCAGAGTCCTGCTAATGACCTGATTATTTGACTCGGACATACAACCCCTGGCAAAAAGTATGGACTCACCAGTCTTGGATGAGCACTCATTCAGACATTTCATGCTGTAAAACAAACTCAGATCAAAAACATGATACAATATTAAGGTCGTTCCAAAGTGCAACTTGTTGGCCTTCAGGAACACTCAAAGAAATGAAGAGAAACTATTGTGGGAGTCAGTGAATGATACTTTAATTGACCAAGCACAGGGAAATAAATATGGAATCACTCAGGTCTGAGGAAAAAAGTGTGGAATCACTCAAATTGGAGGTAGAAAAAAAAGGACACACCCAGTCTATTTCCTTTCCCTAAATGGACACCTGCCCCAGATTAGATGTGCCCGTTAGTGTGCAGTTCAAAACACCTGCAGTCATGACACCTTGGAGGGCTGCTGGACGAAGTGGAGTGGTGAGAACCATGGCTCCAACAAGAGAAATGTCCCTTGAAACAAAAGAGAGGATTGTGAAACTTCTTGAGGAAGGTAACCCTTCACGCATGGTTGCTAAAGATGTGGGCTGTTCACAGTCAGCTGTATCCAAGATATGGACCAAATACAAACAGCATGGAATGGTTGTCAAAGCCAAGCGTACTGGTAGACCAAGAAAGACATCAAAGCGTCAAGACAAACAACTTAAGGCCATTTGTCTTGAAAACCGAAAAAGTACAACTAAACAGATGAAGCATAAATGGGAGGAAGTTGGAGTCAATGTATGTGACCGAACCGTAAGAAATCGCCTAAAGGAGATGGGATTTCAATACAGGAAAGCTAAACGAAAACCAGCATTGACACCTAAACATAAAAGAACGAGACTCCAATGGGCTAAGGAGAGGCAATCATGGACTGTGGATGACTGGATGAAAGTTGTCTTCAGTGATGAGTCAAGAATCTGCATTGGACAAGGTGATGATGCTGGAACTTTTGTTTGGTGCCGTTCCAGTGAGATTTATGAAGAGGCCTGCCTGAAGAAAACAACCAAATTTCCACAGTCCTTGATGATATGGGGCTGCATGTCAGGCAAAGGCACTGGGGAGATGACTGTGGTTAATTCTTCTATCAATGCACAAGTTTACATTGACATTTTGGACAGTTTTCTCATCCCTTCAATTGAACAGATGTTTGGTGATGATGAAATAATTTTCCAAGATGACAATGCATCGTGCCATCGGGCAAAAACAGTGAAGGCATTCCTTGAAGAAAGACACATTCAGTTGATGTCATGGCCTGCAAATAGTCCAGATCTCAACCCAATTGAAAACCTGTGGTGGAGATTGAAAAAAATGGTCCACAAGAAGGGTCCAACCAGCAAAGCTGATCTGGCAACTGCTATCAAAGAGAGTTGGCACCAAATTGATGCAGAATACTGTTTGTCACTCATCAAGTCCATGCCTCACAGACTGAAAGCTGTTATAAAAGCCAAAGGTGGTGCAACTAAATACTAGTGATGTATGTTGAATGGTCTTTTGTTTATGCGTTTTTCATGATTCCATACTTTTTTCCTCAGACCTGAGTGATTCCATATTTATTCCCCTGTGTTTGGTCAATTACAGTATCATTCACTGACTCCCACAATAGTTTCTCTTCATTTCTTTGAGTGTTCCTGAAGGCCAACAAGTTGCACTTTGGAACGACCTTAATATTGTATCATGTTTTTGATCTGAGTTTGTTTTACAGCATGAAATGTCTGAATGAGTGCTCATCCAAGACTGGTGAGTCCATACTTTTTGCCAGGGGTTGTAGTGGAACAGAGCCACATCAAAAACCTGTAGGACACCAGCCCTCAAGGCCTGGATTTGAAGGTGCCTGCTCTAGAGGCTAAACTTTTCCCCGTTCAGCCTCACCAATAAATGTCTTTTGTAAGTGCTGGAAATCACTCATTATTCTCCTTTTTGCCAGCACAGTGAGTAAACATCAAAACTTGATAAAACATCTTTAAAATGTATTAATTTCAATTGTATTTGATTTCCCTTTGGGATCAATCAAGTATATTTGAATTTGTATTTCCAGCTATAAAACATTGCATCTCTTTCCTCCCTCCATTGTTTACATAGTGTTGCTGTGTGGTATTACATGAGACATCACTCCCCGAAACTTCTTGCGGGGAGTAAAATGACGAGTGGCTATATTTGTCGTTCTACTTTTACTAAGTAAAACGACAAATATAGTAACACCCACTGATTTCAGGATTAGAAATAGTAACGTTAATTCATATTTACTGAACAGAAGTCAGATGAGTTACTAAGTAACGCATTACTGACATCACTGTTTATATATCTATAAAGGCAAATACATAGGTAATTTATACAAGATATTAAACAAGGTCAGTTGTGACTTTGTGCTTTAAGGCTTGATTAATTTCTTGTTGCTTGGCAACACCCGCTCTTTTTGAGTGTTTCGTTTGGTCTCTTTATTTGGACATCTTTATGGGCTTCAGCAAAAAGTCTCCTCCACATCTCCTCAGGCGCTGAACTGGTGATTATTTTCACACATTTAATGGAGTAGTTCAGATGATTCATATATGAATCATTGTATAATTACTTGGTGACAGAAAGTAATCAAGAACCAAGTCACTAACACTCAGACTATTTTTGGAGGGAAGGCAGCGGGACGGCTGGTGTAATGGAGATGTTCTGTACCAGGTCTTACGTCAACACAGGGAAATCATTTGAAATGGCATTTAATTATAAAAATACAGGTCTTTTAAGTTGATGATTGGCAAAACTTGACTCCACACACACACAAAAAAATGTGCTTTTTGCTTGTTTTGTGTGGGACTAAACTGTAGGGGGGAAATTTGATACAACACCAAATTTTCAAGTTGCTCCACTTACAAAGAAGGGAGAGGTCTGTACATTTTATCGTGGATGAATCTGAAATGTGAAAGAGAAAATCTAAAAAAAAAAATCCACAAAATCATCAATAGGCTATAGGATGTTTAAAAATTTAAGCAAAAATTTTACCTTAAGCAAAAGTATTCTCTTTAAGTCTTTCTAACAGTTTGATAAAGTTTTTTCCATCTGTGAACTCCTAAAAACAGTGACAAATATACTCTTCCATAAAACTGACAAGAAAGAGGCACTTACAAAAACAAAATATGTTTATTCAGTTTTCATTAAGGAGTATCTTACATTTTTGCATCGAAACAAACATGATATCGTGGGCCTCGTGTGTCCGTCTTTATGTTGGCTCTGGACTGAATATGTTAACCGCTTCCACACTTGATGAAACACTTGGTTGTTGTTGGTTAGGAAAAGAAAAATGCTCACTTGCCTGAAGTAACTCTGTGATGGGTCAAGAAAAACAGCTGCGTTAAAAAAGGAAGACTGCCTTTGGAAAAAAAAACAATTATAGAAAGTTTTATCTGGCAGGCTTATGTTCTGAGAAGAGGTCAGGCATGTGTTGAGAAGCACTTTTTGGTTGAGCTTTGAGGCAATGTCTGAGATGTCCTTGCTGGTGATGAGCCCATAAATATGTCTGTTTGTGACTGTGTGAACTGCTGTGCTTTAAAGGTTTTGTCTGTTTGCGTGTGTGTGTGTGTTTGTTATTATCAGTCTTTCTCTGTAAAAGAAGCAATGAACCTTGTATGAGATGTTTTTGCAGCATCTGTGTGTGGGCGTGCGTGTGTGTGTGTGTGTTTGTGTGTTTGTGCTTAGAAGGAGAAGTATTTGGTGAACCACTCCTGCTTCAGCCCTTCTGTCCCCCTCTGCTCCAGGTATGGGCCCCTAAAAACACATGCGAAAAAAACACATATATTATCTTTTTAAGAAAAAACAAATGTACTTATAATGTACCTTGCATAAGAAATGTTACCCTTTGAACATTTGTTACGCTGCAACTTCAAACCTCAATGTTTTTAAATGGATTTTATGTGATTAGCCCACATAATGTTATGCATAATTGTAAAGTAGAAGGAAAAACATTCATGGTTTTCAAAATATTTACTCATAAAATGGGAAAGGTTCGTTGCTCATCTGTTGTGAGCATCTTTTACGCTTTTATTCCCAAATAATTCATCTCTTTAAGAAGTCATTGAATTAGTGAACAAAATCTGCCTGTGTTAAATTTAATCCAACTGATCTGAGAAGACCACAAAGATTTAGATACGATTAGTAAACAAACAGCTTCCTATAGGCTAAGAAAATGTTGAAAAAAATCTTTGGATACTCCGGCCGATGAAAAAATTTAAAAAATCTTTTTATCAGCACTGTTCTTATGTATATTTTATGTATATGTATATATTAGCTACAGTTTAAGGTAGCTAATGTCAAAGTTATGCTACACTATTTACTCTCACCTGACTAGTTGTGTGACATTAAGAGACTCAGTGAGAGGCTCTAGTTGCTGAGTGACAGAGCAGGTAATTATGCTGTAATGTATAGAAAACCTAAGCCTATTAATAGTAGAAGTATTTTTATTGTGGTATTTAGATGAATCAATTTCTATTGTTCACTTAGTGGAGCTGTCAATTTAACAGAGCTCAGTCATAAAGGAGACATTTCTACATCTGAAGCTCTGAGGTTCAGCGAGGAAACAGGAGCACCACCTCAGGGAACCAGGAAGAACAAGGACAGAACCTCTCTTCTTATCATCTCGTCCTACTGCGTTGATTAATAGGGAGTCAAGAGGACAAATAGGGGGAAATAAACCATATTTCTCAAAGGTATCAAGCAAAGTTTCAAATACGAAGTTCAGCAGCATATTCTCTGACTTTTATTGGCCACTTTGAGTTCATGCATACTGAGTTGAAGCATCACGGAAAAGGTGCCAAAGAAGCTTCTTCCTGAAGCAGATCTGTGATCCTATTTTTCACTCTGACATTTCCCAAGACTCTGATCTGCCAGTAAGATGGGAAATCACAAACGCCTACAGCTCAGAGTGAAGACTGCACCGGGTGACGAACGCAGTCGCTTGAGGTGACTAAAAGGTAGTTAATCAGCATTCCAAAGAGTTCCTGTTTAGATCCTTTTTCTTTTTTTTTTGGCTGCCTTTGAATATGGAGACACATTGAGGTTATGCTTTGTCTCAAAAGTGAAAGCTCAAACATCAGAAAATTCATACCTGATTGACTGGGCATGCATGTACGAGTGTGGCTCCTGACAGGAGGGGGACACGTATCGGATGCCCGTCTGAGATGAGGGGCAGACGGGCAGGGGAGCGGTTGGCGCCGGGGTGGGAGGGATGCAGGACGTCCGGGACCTGGGGGAGCGAGGGAGGGACGGGGAGGAATGTTGGCTCAGGGAGAGGGAGGTGTGCTTGTGTGGAAGAGAGGAGGTGGAGTAGTGGGGAGAGATGTGGGGATGGGAGCTGGACTGGTGTGGAAGTGTTGAGGAGTGTGGATGCACGGAGGAGGAAGACGATGAAGAGGAATGGGAAAGGAAGATGCTCCTGTCGTAGGCAGCGGTGCTGGGGATGCTGGTGACGCGCGGAGGAGACTCCCCATCCTTTCTCTGCCAGAGAAAGAGAATCACAATCAGATTTATTGCTTCCTGTTGTCAATTGTCAGAGCTTTGACTGGTTGGTGCCTAGAAAAACCACCAATGCCACAAAACAAAGAGCTGGCATTAATCTGTCTTTCAGCCTTTACTCACTTCATACTCTTTCAATTATTTGACATTTTGTCACGTTCAGCCACAGGTCTCAGTGTTCCTGGGAGGCTTTAAGTGATACAGCAACACAAACTAATTCATAGCTGTGAAGTTGAAGGAAAATTATATTAGACTTTTTTTAGTTTTGCAAAACAGTTCAAGTTCTGTCAGCTTGTAAACACAGTGTGTGAGCATCACTTTTAAAGTCTCAACTTCATTTAGATCTGGACTTTGACTAGGCCATTATAACGTACACTTTGAACTAAAGCATTGAACTGTATCTCTGTATGTGTGTTAAGAATCACCCTGCTGGATTGCAGTTTAAAGACTTTTGTCCTTAAGGCATGATGCTGCCACAACTATGGAAGGTGTGTTTAGGGCAATGCTAGTTTTCTACCACTCAGCATGCTGGCTAAAACGTTCAATTTTGGTCTTATCTGACCAGAGTTGTGTCTCATACTTTGCTTAAGGCAAAATACTAACAGATCTTTTTATTGATTCATTCCAACGGTGACTTTCTGTTTCTCATTCTTCCATAAATGTCATAAATGTCAGATTTTTAAAATCCACAACAGATATTTGTGCATGTCTACCTATCAAATTATCCCTCTCCTTTCCCTGCCTTTCAGATTAGATGCCTGGCCATATCTTGGTAGGTTTGCAGCCGAGCCATACTCTTTAAATGTTCAGCTGACGGGTTGAGCAGAGCTCTGTGAGATGATGTTTGAATCTTGGGATATTGAGTTAGAAGCTCACTCTGCTTTAAACTTCTGCACAACTTTTTCTCTGACCTGCCTGCTGTGTTCGTTGGTCTTCATGATGCTGTTTGTTCTCTAGAAAACTTATGTGGCCTTCAGAGAACGGTTGGGTTTAAATTAAATTACACACAGCAACACTCTTTTTATTAATCAGGGGACTTCTGAAGACATCTCTTTGGATTTGATTTTATATATCAGAGCGAAAGTGAGTGAATATAAATAAATGTCAAGCTTTTTTACACAAATAAAACATAAAATGTGGAAAAGGATGTATCTTTTTTCTCCCGTTTCAAAATGATTACTTTATGTTGGCATATCACATAAATCCCACTGGAGTACACTACGCTTTGTGGTTATATCAAAACAACTAGAAGAAAGCTCAAGCAGTTTCTACTTTTTCAAAGCTGTTTAGTATTTCCATATAAGGTTTCTCACTGACAAACAGCCACACATCATAGAGAAAAGCTCATGCATAAATCCGAGTTTTTATTGTTTTTAAGTGATGTAAATAAAACGAGCCTAATGGAGTCCTTAGACTGCAGCGCCAAGCCTGTACAACAGAGAAGTGGGCTGTCAAGTCAACAATCTCCAGCATCAAAAACACAATCTGGCCTCAGCTCAGAAAACCCTTCAGTGAGGAAGGGAGGCTGTGTTTGATGACTTTGTGGACATGCGTCAAACTGCCAAACTCACCCTCATGGTTGGCGTGACGCTGCCGGGGCGAGACTTGCTGTCACGGGGCCTGAGAGTGCTGTTGTCCCCGGCTACGGGAGGGTGGAGCTGCAGCTGATGCCTCTCTTCCTGTGGGGAAGGAGGATGAGGAAGGACTTTGACTGGCCTGGTTGTTCTTGTACTTGTGCTCTGTGAGCAACTAGGCTAATCTGCCTTATGCCACACAGATGGCCCACACAGCACTGTGTCAGAGGACACTTTATTAAAACGGCGTCTCTTCCTTTACAAATGACCACACACAATTAATGAGAATTACTCTGAGAAGGTTTTAAAGAGGGGGCATTTTGTAAAATCAACTGTACATTATAAAGTTATTCCCTCATTAAAAACATACCTGGAGTGTTGCTTTGATTCTTTAATGCATGTTTTAGAAATCATCCATGGCAACCATTCAGGCTGCCTAAATGCTTGGTCTCACAAAGCGCCGCTTATTTACCCAAAGCTGCTCCTTGGAGCTGGAACTGATGGAAAAATCATCCAAACATCGGAAATGATGATTCGTACAATAAGTTTGTGTAAAAAAAAATTAAATTCAAAACATTACGGATATTCAAATTTTTCCATGGAATGTAACTCTAAATTATTCGCGGAAAAAAAATACAATTTGCAGATTTTTGTTGTTGTTGTTGTTAAGCTATTTGAAACAAAATGCAGCTTGGAAAGATAAAATGCATAGATGAAATAAATGCTACCTGACACGCTATTGGCTGGTGTTTCTAAAGCAGCTCATCCACCTCCGGCGATGTGGCAACCAGAATTGCCTGACAACTGTCTTTATTTAAAGGAAACTTTATTGCAATTGGCTTTGGGTTTAACTAAATCACAAAATGAAACAAAATAAAATAAAGTTGGAAGGAACTGATCTAGATGGTCACTAGTGAGCGATTTAAGTTGCATGCAATGCTGTTAAAACGCATCGTGTTATTTTACTGCACCTTAAAGCTCCTGAGCTTTTTAAGCATAAACACATCAATGATTTTATTAGAAAGTTGGGATATGCCATTCATAAATGACTCATCATCTCTAATCCATGATGGTCGGTTTAACTTAAGGATAGAACATATTTAACAATCACAACATTTCTTAGAAATAGACTACCTAGTGAATCAAAGGTTTGCGGATATCATTTTTCAGGCTGGGTCAAACCAAACACTCCAAAAGGCAAGCGATGCCTGTCTACAGCTTTAAAGAACATGTGACCTAATTTAAATAAATGAAAACAGGCTGGCAGTCTGCAGGGCTCCATTCGTGGCTCATTTATAGCACCGTTCATAGTGTAAAGGTCTCATTTCAAGCATGCAAGAAACTCATTAGATTTTTTTTTTTTTTGGACTGTTATTGCTCCCAAAGTCAAACTCATCCTCTTCCTTCCTGACACACCATAAAGAGTCTGGTGTCTCATGTTCAGTGACTTCAATCTGTCATTCCCAACTGCAACAGATAAAGCTCCTTTTTTAGCATCTTGTCAGTTCTGTAAATTTAGATAACAACTGGATTTTAAACTAAAACTCAGATCTATTTAATGATTTTTTATATCAAGATTAACTTTTTTTTACAGACTTTGCATGTTTGCATGTTTTATAGACTTTTATTGCATTAAAAAAAATCTGGGTTAAACTTGTGTTCATGTGTGTATTCTCACCACTAAGCGTTTAATGAGCTGATCTCTCTCCATGAGCCGCTCCTGGAGTCTCCCCAGAGACATGTCGTCACATCGAGGCTCCCTCCTCCTGCAGCGTTCCTCTCGCTCCCGCAGTCTGCAGGTAAATCAAACAAACGCACAACGTTTCTCACGTTCCTAATCTGGAGCGTTCTCGTTTTCTCCTCCTCTTCTCTACTCACTCATTCTCCAAAGCCACTATGCGAGCTTGCAAGTGGTTCTGCACACTGCTGTACTCCGAAACCAAACTCTGCATCTCCCTCTTGTGCTCCCTTCTGATCTCCTCTACCTCCTCTTTCCTTTTCTCCTCCTCTCGCTCTTTCTTCTTCTCCTCGTCCACCTCCTCCTCTTTCAGGTCATCCTCTTTCTTCTCCTCCCAGTGTTTCTGGGACTCCTCGAGTTTCTCCATTTCCACCCTCAGTTTCTCCACCTCCTCCTTCAGATGTTGTGCTTCCTCCTCCAGCTGAGCGTCTCTGTTCTTCCTCATGTCTGTGCTCTCCTCCTTTTTCTCCTCAACCTCTGAATTCTTCTTCACGGACCTACGAAGAGGAGAAACATCCAAAAGAATAAGCACTATGATGATCTTGTCTTCAGCAGAAAATGCTAATATACACAGCCAAATAAACATACTTTAACAGATCAAGGAAAGTTGTCAAGTCAATCTACATCTAGATTTATATCCTGGTCCAGCACAGGGAGAGTTTTCAATCTTCTGTTCATTTTCAATTTATATAGTAAATCCTACTGATCCCATTCTTCTTAATGAACTATGTTTAGTGTAGCTTGAACTTTTTTTCTTTGCTACCTATCTGTTTTTTTAATGAAGGCTTATATTTTTACAGTCTCTGATTAGTGGAGTCCCTGCACGGTTCAATATTTGAACCTACTGTAGGTCCAAATATTAAACAACCAGATCAAAACGTCATGTTGTGAGAATAATCACTTTTACACCAAATACAGCATTTTGCAATATTTATGTAAATTGAACTTTTTCAATTTTGTCATGTTACAACCACAAACGTCACTGAGTCTCACCAGGATTTGATGTGATAGACACTATTATTTGCAAAGTAGTAAATAGTTGTAAAGTGGGGGAAAAAAGAGAACAGTCTGGCATTTCATGAACACATCATGGAGACCAAAGAACACAGCAGACAGATAAGAGAATGTCGTGGATAATTTTGAAGCAAGTAACTTTGGAGAAGCTGCAAAGATCCAAAGCTCAGGTGGGAGATTCTGTTGACAGGAAGATTACTAGTGGTTCACTTTAAAAAGCTGGCCCTTATGGGAGATTACCATAAAGGAAACCTCTGTTGAAAGAAAGTATAAAAATTCAATTTCCAGTTTGGCACAATCCAGGTAGGCGATGCAGCAGAAAATGGGGAAAAGGACCTCAAGTCAAATAAGTCGACTTTTTATCTTGCATGCAAAATGCTATAAGAGGTGAAAAACTCACTGCTCATTATCCCCAACACACCATCTCCACGTTGATACATGGTGTTAAACAGTTTAGATCAAAGTATATTTATGTCTTAGATTTAAGAGGGCTGAATACAAATGCCTGAGCCACTACTCATTTTCCAGATATTTAGTTGGAAATAAAAGTAAGACATACAATTTTCCTTCCTCTTTACAATTAAGCACTATTTTGCGTTGCTCCATACCATTCAATCCCCCCCTCATAAGCCTCATATTTTGTTGATTTAATGTGGCAAAATGAAGTAGTTTAAGGAGGAATTAACACCCTATAAAGGTCTGTGGCTGCAGAAGAGTGAAAGGTGTCTAACGGCGAAATAAATCTTTTTCTTTGTACCGTTCCTGCAGTTGCTTTTTCAGTGCCGTGTTTTCTCTCTGGAGCTCCAGCATGGCACAGCGGCTCTCGTCCAGCTGTCGCTCGAACACTTGGTACTGGTTCTGCTGCTTCAGGTCCTGCACCCATACAAAAGCACAACAGATAAAGACCAGTTAGAGGAAACTTCCAGAGCTCGCCTCTCTGTTCAGAGTCAGATTTCTGTTTTTCATGCAGTTAGTTCTGCTGCGCAGAGCACCACGCTGTGCTGGCTCAATCCCACAGCTCTGGAGGATTTTATTGATATCAAAGATAATGATATCAGGTGTGAGCTGCTGTGATTTGCTTCCGTGCGCGCGCAGAGGGAGATTAAATCACAGCCACGAACTGCGAGCAAAGAGAGCGTGCATGTCTGCGCACGCGGTGGGATTAATATGCGGCGCTGCGTGTGTCACCTGTTGCAGGGCCATCATCTGCGTGTGTGCTTGTAGTTGGGCCTGCAGGTCTTCTATCTGCTGCATGTGTCTCTGGGTCATCTGTCGGCTCCACTCGGTGTGCTGCTGGGTCAGCTCGGCACGCTGCTTGTCTGATTTCATGCGCGCACAAAAACAAACAGAAAGCTAAATCAGTTCGGTCCATTCCCACCTGCCTGCTGCTGCTCTGTTGAATTTATCATCTGGGTGTGTACACTGGACTGGACTGGCTCGTTTGCTTCTCTCATTTGTGAATGTACTTGTGAGAATGTGCTTTTTTTTTGTTTTGTTTGTTTTTCTTGTTGAGGCATTTGTGTACAAATATGTGTTTTTTGTTTTCATATATTTTCTCTTTAAGAGGGAAATAATAAATTCTGCTAACGTTACCCAGCTCCAGGTGGTGCATTGTCTGAAGTCGGTGGATCTCAGATAGTAGATCTTCCTTGGCCTGCTTCTCCAAAGCCTGCAGCGCCATGGCGTGACTGTGTCTCTCCTCTGCCAAGGACTGGCTCTGAGGCTCCTTTGACACAATGACACACACACATTTATCTATTTTACAACGGCTGCATTCTTCCAGTATACAAGATCGGCTTGCTCCATTCACAGAAAAAAAAAGTCTCTCTCTCTACTGCAACACTTGCATCAAAGCTGCTAAATTATTCATCACAGAGAAAATCTATGAAGTAATGGATGTTCAGTAGGACTTTTCAGTGTGCATGTGCATCCTGCTTGTGTGGATGCACACAAGCAGTGTGTGTGTGTGGGGGGGTGCGTACCTGCAGCAGTTCCCTCAGTTTCTTGTTTATCTCCTTGGTGTCCTGGACTTCCTTCCTCAGCTTGTCAATTTCAGGGTTAGCGTGGCTGTCATCTTCCTGTCCCGCCATCTTTTTCTCGGCCTGCATCTGTGACAGATCACAAGGCGGAGTATTTTAAGGCTCTCCGCACCGTCAGAGATGAGCTTGCAGAAATAATTTGACCTATTGTTCCGCAATATGCAGACTCTTACAGATTAGTCGAAGGAAACGCATAGTTCAGTGTAAAAAAAGACAAGACTTATGGGAATAATTAAGATAACTCAGCTTTTTAAAAAATATTTATTCATGCGCTTCTTAAATTCCCTGAGTTTTTAAATGTTGTGTCTTGAAAATGTTTATAATTATGGGGTGAAACAGACTGGAGAAATAAGTCTGGCATGCCTGATGGATGAGTTTACAGAGTGTAGTTAGTGACGCAGACTCACCTGTGCTTTCAGCTCAGTCAGCTGAGTCTGCAGCTCTGATACCTGGGCCTGCAGCTCCTGCTCTTTGCCCTGCCACCTCTGTTCACTCTCAGCGACTGCAGCGTTCATCTCTATCCTGAACTCTGCTCTGAGACGATCTTCGCACTCTGCCCTGCAGGGACGAATCAGAACAGGGCGAATGTACAGTACTGAGCAAAATGTCAAGCTACAACCACGGACTTCAATGTATTTTCGTTCATTTTCCTCAAAACCTTTAAGCTTCCAATCCAGTACTGTGAATTAGAAAAGGTGTTTCCCCTCTTACTGGTTTCCAAACAAACCTTCTACTGATTTCTACTGTTTGGGTTATTTTGTGACCTCAGTGAAAGAAATTTGGGTAACAATTTATTTGAAGGGGTGTGCGTAAGATTGTCATTACACAGTCATGAACATGAAGGAGTCTTCATGAATGTTTACGACTGTTGTCATGAAGTGTCATTCGGTAAATAATGACACTTTTAATGCAAAGTTGGCTCTTTTACTTCATTTTTATTGAAAGTTTTAATGCAACTTTGCATAAGAATGTAATTATTTAAATAATGTGCTTTAATGCAACTTTTAATGCAAACTTGCTTTAAAAGACCCCACACCTTGAAATCTACTGAGATAGACGGAGGTACTGTGTGCTACATACGGTACGTCCAAAATGACTTCACATTTCTTCATTCATCTAATCATTTCACTGCATCCTGGTTTCGTGTCATTTACCTTCTTCAGAAAGTGCTACCATTATTTTCAACATGCACGAATGTCGAGAGACTCATTTGTATTAATGAATTGCTTCTGTAGATAACATTATCACTTTTGTGCTCAAGTGAGAGATTTATGTGTCATTTGCACCCTTACCTCCCCAGAATATCTGACATGGGGTGAAGCAGATGTTATAGTGCAGTTAAGCAAATTTAAAGAAAAGTTAATTGCTGCTTTTTTCACACTTAACCAATAAGCCGTGATAAATAAGATGCTAAAGATGCAAAATCCATCTGTGTCACTGCTCAGGCAATATTCATTTGAATTATAATATTGATTTATTCTTCACTTATGTAGCAACAGCACTTATTGACTGACTGATATTTATTACTGCAGATTTTCTGCTGTCTGCAGAAACCCCAACATTACTCATTTAAATGAGGCAGTAAATTGAGATTAAAAGCAGGGTGAAGGCTCTGAGATGGAACCGGGTTTGGCAGGTCTACTTTGGGTTGCTACCTGATGCGGTCCTCCATGTGCCGCTGGCTCTGCTCCAGAAGGTTCCTCTCTGTGCTCATTCGGCTCTGTTCCAGGACTTTCTCCTCCAGCCGATGCTTGTCCGCCCTCAGGGAGGCTATCTCTCTCTGCTGCCTGTCACGTTGCCTCTCGGCCTCCTCTTGAGCTCGAGCCAGCCGACTCCGGGCCTGACCGAGCTCCTCCTCCAGGCGAGAGCACCGAGGACCGCACGATGGTGCAGCTTCGCCAGCCACCTTCTCCTTCTCGTCGTTCTGCTGGATCACAGCCTCCAGCCTGGAGATCTGTGGCACAAACAGAAATCCATGGCAGACAGTAAAATATGATATGTTTCACATCCTATCTGGGGTTACTCTTCACCTCAGCGTTGGTATCCTTCAGTTTTGCCCTCAGCTCATCCTTTTCTCTTTCCAGACTTTTGCGCAGCTCTTCAGCAGACCGTCTCTCCTCGTCCAAACGCGCACACACCTTCAAGAATATTTGCCCACCATTATAACTATTGTTCCAACAACTACAGGTACATCTTGTCATGTTAAAACTGCAAACAGTACTCGATTTTATTAAATTTATCTGATTGATTCAACAGGAAATTGTGCAGGATCATGAAGTGGAAGGAAAATTGTAAGCAGTTTTCAACATTTTAAAGTAATAAAAACTTGAAAAGTGTTGCCTAACTTTTGCATTCAGTCCCTTTTACTTTGATACCCATAAATAAAATCCAGTGGGACAAAGAGCCTTCTGCCGTTGCTGTATTAGTAAAACGTTTTGTTGGTATGTGGAAGAACATTAGTGAGCAAGCAGCAGCAGACACTGCGTCAGAGAAGGTGGTGGCAGCATCATGATCTGCTTTTTTTTCCAACAGTAAAGCAAAAGCTGGTATTTAATTAATGATGTGTGGAAAGATTTGAAAGCTAATTTTCACAGGCCCTCTCCATCCATCCAGCCAAAAAAAAAAAAAGTACTGTATGTCTCATATGAAAACCTGGTAGAGAGTTACTGTGGACCCCTGCCTGTTTGTGGATTCAGTGTTTCTGTAACTTATTCTTCCGTGGAACATAGCTCCATATTATTTGTGGAAATTTCACCAATATTTTTTGTAGAGCAAAATATTTGGGGGAAAAAATGCAGCTCTACAAAAAATAACTAAAAAAGGTAGTGGCTTTGGACAATACAATCTCCTAACATATTTAGTATCAAAGTAAGAAATATCTCTAAAACAGGCTGTCAGCTGCCTCTTCCCCATCTGTGAGCCAGCTGTTCATCAGAGAGCAGACAGCTGTGCCACGGGATGAAAAGAGACATTATTGCTTGTGGCATTTTGCTCCTTCATCCAAAATAATAACGTACAAAATCTGACTCAGACTGCAACTGAAATAATCATCCTTGATTATTCAGCTGAGCAGCAAACTATTTTTAAAGTTTGTATCAAGCGGCTTGCTACAGAGAAGTCATGTTCCCATTTGCAGCATAGTCGTGACGGCTGTCAAAAACATTAACATTCAGGATTACTAGAGGGTTCTGATGTCATTTTAAGACTGTTGAAATGATTTATCCTGCAGTTCCAGCTGTGAGAGGTTCAGCGCCTTGCAGGAATATTCATTTATGTTGCTCTGTCTCACAAAATTCAAGTGGAATGCATCAAAGTTTGAAGTTCGCAGAAGAGAAAATGTGAGAAAATTGAAGGGACATGAGTTTGTGGCTCTGTGTTGGTACTAATAAGCTCTATGAAGTGTGTGCAGACAGGTGCTGACCTCTTGGTTGGTCTTCCTCTCTGAGCTCAGCGCTTCTTGGACATTGTTCAGTTCCGCTGCATGCCTCCTCATCACCTCCTCTATTGCCTTCCGCACCTGCTCCTTCAGCTGCTTTCTGTCCTCCTCAGCCTTCTCTGCCAGTCTCTTCTTCTCCTCCTCCAGCTTCTGCTGCACACTGGCCCTCTCCGCATCGACCTGCTCCATGCTCTTGTCCAGTTGGGACCGAATGCGAACCCGCTCGACTTCCAGTTCTTTGCGCAGTCGGTCCACCTCTTCCTCTTTCTCCCCCCTGAGACGTTCTGTGATCTCCTCCACTTGTTTCTGGAGCGCTTCCTTTTCCTCGTCTCTTTCTCTGCGGATTTTGCTTCTTTCCTTCTCAAACTGGTCTTTTTCTTGCTGCCGTTCCTTCTGCAAGCTTTCCCTCTCCTTTTCCATCTCCTTCAGCAGTTTGTCCCTCTCGTCGTCGGCATGCTTCTGGATGCGACGCAACTCCTCGGTCTGGGCTCTCACCATCTCTGAGCGCAAACTGGACAGTGCTTCAGCATGCTGCAAAAATTTTATTTATTCAGCACATGATGGGTTACATCTCAATGCTAGCTAGTGCTACCTACTACAGTCAGTAGTTTTCGGGGGGGGGGGGGGGGGATTTCTGGAACAAACCAGAACATATCAGGTTTTTATCTAGAGCCTTTCTCAGAACTTACTTGGTACTTACTGGAACTAGCCACGTTTAAGGGACACTAAAGTATTTTAGGGACAGATAGTGAGTTCTTAAAGGACCACATTCATACCCAGAACTTACCAGGTACTTTGATGAAATGCATTGGTTACTTTCTGAACTTACTGAGCACTTCTAGAAACCATGTTGAATTACCTGACACTTTTTCATTGGAAAGTTCCAGAAAGTCTTTGTTAGGATCTGGGAACATCGTTTTTTTCCTCCGTGCAAATAATGGTTTGTTCTCCGAAACTGTGTATCAAAGTAACAAGTAAGTTGGAGAAACGCAGGCAAATATAAGCTTTGGCTTCAGCTTATTCCCTTCTTTGTAAATTAATGGTTTGTAAAATAATGTTATATATAGTTTTTTTTCTTTTTTTATGTTGTAAATTTACCAAAATAAAGCTAATCTGAATATGAAAGTCATTTGTACATTTCTGGAAAAGTAGTGGGTACATTTTAGGAACGTATCTGGTAAATTACTTGACAAGTAATAGTTAAGTTCTGTGAAATGTCTTGGTGAGCAAGCAGAAAGGTCAGGGGCAGTAACTAGTAAGTAGTAGGAGAGTCCCAAAGGTTCCAAGAGAAAACCTTGTAAATTCTTGAAAGTACTGGAAATTTCCAAGAAACCTTTAAAAAAAAAAAAAATTCCAGATAGGAAACTTTTATGTTCCATGTAAGCAAAGACCTATCAAACCTGTCAATTTTGTGTGAGCGTGTGTCTGCAGGGGTGGGCGGGCGTGGGTGTGTGTGCGTGTGTGTGTGTCACCTGGCGTATTTGTCGGGCGTGGTCGCTGTTTCTGCCGCTGCTCTGTAGCTCCAGCTCTCTGTTCCTGCTCTGCAGGCGGTTCACCTGGCTCTTCAGTTCCTCCAGCTCAGCACACACACACACCTCACAGCACCCACGGTTCAGCAGCTCCTCTAACACACACACACACACAAATTACCAAAGTGAGGGCAATCATGCCAGGAAAAACAAACTTCCTTCAAAGCAGGAAGATGAGCTGTTCAGCTTCCAGGCAGATTGCAAGAGTTTAAACCTCTATATTACATTATAATGTAATGAGCAGGACAAATTACACCTCATCAATGAATTATGACATTATAGCAAAGTAGATTTCAGATATGAGAAGCTTCAGACCTTCAAGAACCCATTGTAATTCATCATTTGATGAGTAATGGATTGCCACATACCTTATTGGAAATGTTATTAATGGAATCGTGCAAAACTGGTCTGAAAGTGTTAATTTGTCTTACTTTAGGTTAGAAAATATTATGTAAAAATGTAAAAAAAGTAAAAAAAGGAATCAAAAATGTTTTGTAGATTTCTTCAAGAACCTGGCAGAAAAGAAACAAATGTAGAAAAATCTAGACCTGAAAAGGTACTTGCTTTGGTAGAGACACTGGAATATGTGATCCTTTTTTTTCAGCACTTTTTTATGCTTTGTACCATGAAACCTTCATGAAGCTGTTTTTCTTTTTTGCATGGTGTGTGAGAGCTGTGAGGATTTTAATCATCTGTTTATGTTGTGGGAGCCTAAGGTAAAAACAACCTTAATATTGCAGTGAACAATGGAAAATTATTGAGCTCAGAATAATTTGCATTTTCTTCCAAACAAACCTCGAACGTCTACTTCAAGATCCCAAAAAGTTTTCAATTTCTAAATAAATTTCATTTCCTTAAAAAGAAATCATTATTAGTCTGAGTTATCTATATAATCATATTGTACAAGATATTTATGACCAGTTCAATAAAAAATATTGATATTTCTGTATATTTGGAGAGTGAATTAACCAGAATTTGACTAAAGACCTTTTCAATATCTGTAAGTTGTTTTTTTTAAAAAGAACATAAATGTGAAATAGAAAATATAATATTATCTACTGAACTATGGCTGCTTCTCAGCTTGACGCTAACAGTCTGAAGTTTCCCTTTACCTAACCTTTCATTTGCAGCCATGTACAAATAAGCAAAAACTTCAAAGTCTAATTGTTATGATCATGAAATAGTAATTTGCCAGATGAGTCCAGATTTTGTGAAGCGCAGTTTTTCGAAGTGATAGCTCTTGTAAGCGAATAAAATCCTCAGAGAGAGAAAATGTAAAACAAAGGGTGATTTTAGCGATTTACAGCAGCTCAAACTGGAAATGTTCCTACACCAGGAATAAAACGCTACATTAGCAAATTTGAACTAGTCTGCACTTTTAGCAGAGGCAGCTGTAAAGTTGTCTCTGACTAACAGCTTTGGCGTTAGTATGCTAAATTTACGTTAGTGGAGGTTGCAGCTGTATCGGTCTGCCTGATCAGCAGAATCAGCCGATCATGCCGTTGCAACACAGGCAGCTATGCAAAAGTGCAAAGATTTTCTCCACTCAGGGCATACTGAGTGCAGAGCTGAGGCAGCGTAACACCTCAATGGTTGGCAAAGAAAACAAGCTAAAAGTGTAGACATTTAATATCATCTAATCTTAGTGTTGTATCATGTTGAACTGAAAAATTCCGATTTATAATTTAAATTGTTAATATGTAACAATTTTAAATAAATTGGGGTGCTGCGTTATTAGTCTTCCACCATTCTGAGATTTTACTCATTTCTTTACACACAAGAAAATCTCAATTTTGTGTCTGAATGTTATGTTAAAAAAATTAAAACTATCCCTTTCAGTAGCTAAATTTTGACTCATATAGTGTTACATGTTTTTCAGATGTTTTCAATTTATTTATTTATTTATTGTTGCTGTCTAAAACAATAGTCTAAATTATAATATTTTTTGTAGATTTTCAATGATACAGTGTTTTTGTTTGCTTTTTAGAGAATACGTTTTAAGAAAATATGAAATATGTTATGATGAACACAGTTACAATTTTAATTGGGAACCAAAACCTTTTACATTTGTAATGTGTTAAAGTTGTTGGTCCTAAATTGGTAATGTTATTGAAATCTGAATCACTCAAGAAAACTCTACTTGGTGAATCTCCATTTGATGCCATTTATTCAATTCAGAATTTTTTAAAATTATTATCGAGGTTACAAGTTACAAATGTGTTGATGTAAGTTATAAAAGGCACTTACTAGACGCTGCTTATGTTTGCTTTAGTACATTTTGCAGTGGCTCCCTCAGTGAGGGTCTGAATCCCACTTAGGGTCATAAGTCATTAAAGGTCCGGACAGCTTGAGATCCTCATCAAAAATCAAAGTAAACCACTAAATTTAATTTATTAAAAGTAACATTTCCTGTTGGTTAAAAGTCAGATATTTTGGGGGGTTTTGCACTGTTTGTGTTGGGATACTTTGACCAACTGGAAGAGATAGTTAGTAACTCAAAGATCAGAAGCAGCCAGTGTTTCTTTGATTCTTCTCTAATAGGGGATTGGCAGAGAAAACACTGAAAATAATTTTTTTCCCCCTCTATTTTTCAGATTAATGGAAGGTTAGGAATGCTCTTTTAAATCAATTTCCTGTTGGGTTAAAATCTACTGCTTCTGTAAAAGAACCTACATTGCATTTTTTTTCTCTTTGATGTTTTGTAGTCTATAAAAGAATGCCATCTTCAAGGCCAGACTTTAAAGAAAGCTACAAATTGGTATCAGTCAGAAAAAAACCTGACCGGTGCCTGTCTATTTGTCTGAAATACTGGGGTTAAGTCATCACAAACATCCTATATTGTACTTTTGTGAAAAAGGGCAAACTGAACAACTACCTGCTCTGCTTTGCAGCTCGTCCTCCTGCAGCAGCAGCCTCTCCTTGGCGACAGCCAGCTCCTCCTCCGCCCGTTTAACCACGGCCTCCGCCTCCGACACCTGCTTCCGATCCAGCTGCAGCTCCTCCTCCAGGTCCTGGAGGGAGGGATGGTGAAGGCCAGAAGGGCAAGTGGAGATTGGGGGAGGGGGGGTGGGGGGCGCACAGGACCAGGTTGGAAAAAAACACAAGAAAAGAAGAGAAAGAAAAGATGACTGAGGGGGAGGAGAGGGGGAGTTCAACTGCAAATATGACACAGATGCAGAGAGAGTATTGGAAGAGGATGGATGAAATGTGGTGAGTCAGGGAACTCTCCTGCCCGGCACTGAGGCTTTAATGCTCTGCTGCGAGGGCTTATGTCAGCTCCGTGCCAGCTCTCTCAGGGCTTCTTAATGCTCGTATGGGAGGTGGTAATGGTGGTGCTGCAGTGCATCTATCCTGCTCGAGCTGCTCATTAGGAGACAGTTGGCACAGGGAGCAGCACTGAGGCAGCCCCACCCCCCACCGCCTAACGTTTTACTTTGATATCACTTTTTCCCTTCACACACTCTGGTTCATGATGATAGACAGCATGTCCGTGTTTCTTTGTGCATCTGTGAGGCCTGAAATCATCGCGATGAATCGATTATTGAAATAATTGTCGTCTAATTTAGTAATCAATTAATTGATATCCGGAGTACACAGACTAAAGACAAATGGCCATTTGCTGAAAAAACATATTCAGAGCAGTAAATAAGCCAAAGACTGTACAAAATACATACAGTATGGATAAAAACATCTTTTTCTGTCAATGCGTTTTACCCAAAACTCCTCAAGTGACCTAGATTTAGCTTCATCCGGTTCACATTCACTAGAGGAATGCTAGATTGTTGCATCTTCTGTAATAAAAGGTTGATCTTGTTTTTTGAAAAGGTATTTGAAGTATTTGTTTATCTGTTTATGTACTTCTAGTATGACAAAAATCTTAAGCATTAAAATTTAAATTTATAGAATTTCTTAAAGTCCAATTAATCAACTAATCTCCAAATTGATGACTAAAATAATCATTGGGTGCAGGACAGTACCTGTATTCTCTCCTGAAGCTTCACTGTGTTCCTTTTGCTCTCAGAAAGTCTCTCCAGGTGACCTTCGACCTCCGCCTCAGCCCGCTTCACTCTTTCCCGCAGCGCGCTGTGCATCCCCTTCTTCTCCTCCTCCTCCCTCTCCTCCCACCTCTGCCGCTCCTCTCTCCACTCCGCCTCAGTCTTCTTCCTCATCTGCTCGTTCTCCTCATGGAGGTCGTTCACTTTTTGCTCCCACTGCTCCCGCTCTTCTCTGACCGCTCGCCTCTTCTCCTCCTCCGCTCGCTCCCTCTCCTCCTTCAGGACCCGCAGCTCCTCCAGGAGGGCTTTCACTCTTTCCAAGTCCTCCTGCTTTTCCTTCTCCTCGTCCTCTCTTTCCCTGTCCTCCTTCCTCGTTTTGTCCTCGTCAGCCAGTTTCTGGAGCTCCTCCCATTTGGCGTACAGGTCCTGGAACTGCTCGCCGGCGGCCTTCAGGTCTTTGCTCAGTCTCAGGCTCTCGTCCTGCGCGGCGCTCAGGTCGGCCTTCGCCTCCAGGAGTCCTTCCTCAGCAGCCCGGAGTTTCTCCTGAAACTCTTTCCTCAGCTCCGCCTCGGTTTCGCGCTCCCTCTCCTCCGTCTGGATGCGGAAGAACTCAAAGTCTGCCTGAACCTGGAGGGGCAAAGGATGAAAGAGTCAGCTGCACTTTGCACACACACCTTTTACTGCGGCAGCATAATTTCACCCTGAAACGTTTTCAAAAAGCCAACCTTTAATTTGAGTGAATTTAGACAGCGGGAAGAAAAATAACCACATTAAGAAAAAAAAAAAGAAAATCTCCAACACCAACTGTTGGAGAACTGCAGCAAATAGAGGAGTTACCAAGTTTCCATGACAACCATTACATGTTATCTACATGGCAAAGATTGCTTGGAAAAAAAGCATCTTCTGTGTCACCACCACAAATGCAAATAGTCTGCGAAACTGTTTGATTTGGTCAGATGAGACTAAGATGAAGATTTTCAGCAACAAACACTTCAAACGGATTTGATGTGAAACAAATTAATTTGGGGAGAAAAACCTCAATCCCACTGTTAAGTAAGGTGGAGGCCTTTGGCACCTTGTTAGGGTCAACCGCTTAGGAAAACTAGATTATATCCAGCTTATATCCTCTGCCAGTAAAATCAAAAGAGGTTTGCTCTTCAAATCGAGATAATGATCCAAAATGTTTGTGCAAATTAATACAGAAATGATTCTCTAGGAACAAAATCAACATTCAATGCCCATCTACCATCTCTGTCCCCCAGATAAAGACCCTGTAGAGAATCTGTGAGGCGCAGACCCAAGCTAACTTTAGATGAACAGCTAACATTTCTTTACTGCTGAAAATCAAGATATATCTGCTGTACTTGAATGACTTGTTCTCTTGTCTTTCCCATTTTTAAGAGATAAACGTTCCTATGTGATATTTATTTCTTTATACAATGTGTATTTTTCTTGAATTTTTAAAAATATTATTTCACATGATGAATATTTATTTTTTTGTTTTGGTACAGAATTATAGTGCTGAAAAAAAGAAGCTTAATTTAAGTCCTTTTACGCGGGAGCACCATTTGCAATGTCTGATATGGAGACATTAAAGAGCTTTTCTCTACATCTCTATAAGAATGTTGTGATAACAAGATACAAAGGTGGTAAAGCTTAATCATAGATGTTTATAATGTAAGAACTATGGAGACTGTGGAGCAAACAGCATGGTGACACTTTAAAAAAAAGCCAGGCTGTTGCCATACAGGCCAGCTGGGAGCAATGTGGTGACATTCACACAGTACTGATTATGTGGCAAAAGATCATTATCAGGAAGCACCACTGAGACCAGGGAGGTTGGAGCCTCATTTATTTCCCTTCCTTGGAAATCTAACTGTACTGAAAATAGCTTTTTCCAGATAGTTGCTGTGGAAATATAATGGCATGCACAGTGAGATCATTTTTAATCCAAAAAGATTAACTAATTATATTTAAGCTCTTAACATCAATTTTGCTTAGAATGTGCAATGTGCAAATTACTTTCTTGCTAGATGCTGAACAAATATCAGTGAGGCAAACAAAAGCCTGACAATAACTGTGACGAAGTGATGAAGATGCAGACATTTCTGGTTGTCTTCTGTCTGTTTTACCTCGTGTGTGTTAATGAAGGAGTGGGGCTGTAAACCAAAAGCCTTTCTCATGGCTAAAATCTCCCACTCTTGAGGCAGAATTTGGTCTGATGGAACCAAAGTTCTAAGAGACATGTTTGGCACAATAACAACACAATGAAAAGCACCCTAGAAATACTATTACCCCAGTGAAGCATGGTGATGGCAGTTTACTTTTCTTAAGGAGGAATTGTGCTGAGGTTAGGCTACTGAAATTGAGTCAAAAGGTGGTTGAGCAAATATTAGTTCAAGGTTGGAAAACACTGATTCAATCAGGTTATTGTATCTTTTATATATTTTTTTCCATTGCTGATTTGGAAAAAGAAAACACTTTCTTTACACAACTACTTCTCTCCATCGAGAATTTATTGAAGTCTACAATGTGCTTGCACAAGTTGAGCTTGTTCAACTCACTGCACACACACACTGCACACAATATCCTAAAGAAGGAATTCATCATGCCATAATCTATACATGTTTTGTACAGCGAAGACTCTCTGAGACTTAACCTCTCTGTCTCTGTGTTGTGTTAACCTTGATCCCTTCTGCTGCTCTGTGTGTGTAATCAGACAGATTGTTGATGCTCTTAAAGCCTGTGGCCCTTAGGCTGACCGTTGAAGCAAGCACCTCCGCCTAGTAGTCTGTGTCAAAGTATTGTCTAGCTTAATGTAACTAGCTGCTGTTTCAACCTCTGAAGTATTCACACTCTCCCCTACAAGGACTTTTTTTTTTTTTAACCGTAACACTCCAGCAGATTTTCTTCAGTAAGACATGTTTGTTGCATTATAGTTTGCCAATTAATGACTGAGCTCAACCATCTTGGACTGATTCATTCAAATAATATTTAAGTAAATTTAGCTGTTGGTTGTCGGTCGGGCAAATTCAGTTGTTAGGGAAAAAACTGAGATTCTAAACCTTTGTAAGAATGGTTTGCATTTTCCCAATTAATATTCACAAAAATCCTTGTGTCTCTTTGCTACCTGTAAAATTTTAAAAAGAGTAGTGCAAAATGTTTAATTTGTTTGGATTTGTGATTTCAAAGCAGTTGCATCACTAGAACAAGTTTTGCTTGTTTGTTTAGTCACTATCTGTCCCTAATTTAGCCTTCTTCTGATTTAACAGAATATGAGAAAATCCAATTATAAAAACAAAGATGACACACAAAATATTGCAGATCTAGAACATTTTCACTTGAACAGGGTAATAAGAGGTTTTATGATCATTTTTAACTTGTATTTATTTTACTTGTATTTTCCCTCAATATTACATGATATTTATGGTTTGCACAAGATTTCACTGGATAATCTGCTGCCCGTCTCTAACAATCTACGTATACGATCTACGAGGCTTAAATCTACGTATTTTTTGAAGAAATGTGACAATATTAATCACATGAACATCTCTAGTTATGTAGACATTGCTGACCCATGGCATAGTGTAAGTGTGATGGGACCTCTTATGCCAAAGTTGACCCATAAGCTGTTTCATTTATTTCAACAAAAAGGAGAATAGGAGGACACACCTGAGCCCCAACTCGCTGCTGCTCATCCAGAGACTCCTGTAGCTCAAGGAGGCGTGTCCTTAAGACCGACCCCTCTCCTTCGTGGCACGTCTCCATCAGGATGCGGTGCAGCTCGTCATGGTGGGCGTGGCTTAAGGCCTGCAGGGCTGCTTCCTGCTCCTCATTCCTCATGTTCAGTGAGTAAATCACCTGGAAAGTGTTAGGAGAAAACAAAAGAACAACAACTTTAATTCACAATATACTTTGTGTCTTGGCTTCATTTACAAAAGAAGAAATCAGGACTCATAGCAATTCCAGTCAAATATGCAGGAAAGCAAAACCAGATGACCTAAAATGCGTCATGATCTTGTGCACAGATATATTTACTTTCCTGCTTATTTAATAAAAAGAAAATAATAACAAAGAGTTTATTAAAACACATGTGACAGCTTCTTTTTTAAGGGGTAGCAATGTCGGGTTTGGTGGGGGGTTTTTCAACCAACATGTATTTTCCAAATGCATATCAATCAATCAAATTTCAATCAAATTTTATTTGTATAGCACATTTCAGCAGTAAGGCATTTCAAAGTGCTTTACATCATTACAAACACAGAAACACAATGCAACATAGAATCAACAATCAAAACACAACATTAAGTCAAGTTCCATCCATAAATTTGTAATTGATTACGTTTCAAATACAATCCTAAGCAGGTGGGTTTTTAGTAGAGATTTAAAGGAAGTCAGTGTTTCAGCTGTTTTACAGTTTTCTGGAAGTTTGTTCCAAATTTGTGGTGCATAGATGCTGAAAGCTGCTTCTCCTCGTTTGGTTCTGGTTCTGGGGATGCAGAGCAGACCAGAACCGGAAGACCTGAGAGGTCTGGAAAGTTGATACAAGAACAGCAGATCTTTAATGTATTGTGGTGCTAAGCTGTTCAGTGATTTGTAAACTAACAACAGTATTTTAAAGTTTATTCTTTGAGCTTTAGGGAACCAGTGTAGGGACTTTAAAACTGGTGTTATGTGCTCTATCTTCCTGGTTTTAGTGAGAACGAGAGCAGCAGCATTCTGGATCAGCTGCAGCTGTTTGATTGATTTGTTGGACAGACCTCTGAAGACGCTGTTGCAATAATCAATGCGACTGAAGATAAACGCGTGGATGAGTTTCTCTAGATCTGGCTGAGACATTAGTCCTTTAATCCTGGAAATGTTCTTCAGGTGATAGAAGGCCGTCTGTGTGACTGTCTTTATGTGGCTCTGGAGGTTCAGGTCAGAGTCCATCACTTCTCCCAGGTTTCGAGCCTGATTGCTGGTTTTTAGTTGTAATACATCAGCAAATTCAACGCTCCTAACTGTTTTTACGTGACTTTCATTAGAAACATTTGTGTTAATGTGTTTCCCAGCAAATAAAAGGTAAGGAAAAAGGTCATATTTATATAGCAGAGTTCTGTAATACACGATAGTGTTGCATGTTTAATAGCACACAAATTTGCCAAAAAAATGTCAAACAGTAAAGCTCCAGTATTCTGCTAATGTACCGGTACACAAATGTTGACAGTAGCCTTGATAAAAGAGTAAAAACTTTGGTTAAATATTTGTCAATTTTAATTTTATGTTTGGTCAGTTACTTTTTGAAAAAAAGAAAATATTTTTTTAGAGCCTTTTTCTCTGTCAAATGCTCTGAAATTGAGTTTGTAGACAGTTGGTGGGGATAAGGGCTGGTCTGACTTTGATGAATCCTCCACAACAGGAGACAAGCAGCAGTGGGGAGGAGAATAATGGGAAAAAGGACCCCGTTCCACAGCCCACTGAGGCCAGTCCAGGATGAAAATGTTTCTTTGATCAAACGTATGGTGAACCAGAGATTAGGTAGTTTTTGGTTTGTTTTATTTAAGCATCACATTAACACAGGAATTGTAATTTCAACATTTACTAAAAACCTGATTCACTGTATTGTGCTGTTGCTAAAAGCGTCCAATTTGCGAACACTATTTACAGGTTATTATTCAGACTCAGCTTTGATATTGAACTTGTCAGGTTGAGCCTTAGGGCTCAAAAGATGACTCTAAAGAAAATACGCCTTCAAGAACAACCCAAGTAAGTTACCGTCTGATAAGTAGAACGGGCCAGTACTTTCAGAAAGCATTAGAAGTTCAGTCCACAAACTGAACTTCAGTGAACATGTCACCATCACACTAAAGCATACAATGTTTATATATAACATTTATATATGTTATATATAAATTGAGCCTCATCATCAGCATCAGCCCATTCTTCTCTTCTGCTCCCCGTGTTTCTTCACTAAACTGTCACCAGCAAGAACAAACTCATTAAAACCTCACACATACCATCCAAGATAGTACATCTTCCCACTCCCAGCCTGACTGACACAGCCTGAATCACACAGCCACCAAACGCCCTGCACACACCAGAGCAAATAGTCCTGACCATCCTCTGAACTGGTTCTTCACTTTTCTCCCATCTGGCTGCAGAACTCCAGACAGGAAAATGGCCCAGTTTAAGAAAAGTTTTCCCGCTCTGCTGTCATGACACTAAACAAACCCCTGTGACGATCATTCGTTCCCCTGTATTCTAATGCATCATGTTGACTCTGCCCACCTGTCTCTTGTGATGTGTATAAGAGGATGGATAATAGGAGGAAAGAAAAACTACTTTATGCAGTACCTCTGAGAATGGAATGATTCTAAGGTATGAGTACAGGTGTAAATATTTTTAATGTCATTGCTGCTCATTTCAGCTCAAACCTTAGCCAGTGTAGGCCTGATTGTGTAACACTCCTCTCCTACAGCACTAGCTAACTGAATAAGGCAACACGTTGGGTGATGAGATGCATAAATTGTTTGGCATAAAGCAAAAATAACCCAGAACTAAAATCAAATGTTTTTGGACGTGCTGCATGCTTTTCTTTGCTTTATTTCCCCCCATATCCATGTTCAGTTACATGAGCAACGACAAATGTTGAAGACAAAGTTCAACATGAGTTGCACTAAATTACCCAATGATGTTTTGACTGTGTCCTGAGAAAACTCCAATGTCCATAAAGGTGGGCATATATTTTTTAATCTCTTTATTTATTTATTTATTTATTTATTTATCAGAGCTCCATTTCCTCAGCAGCTGCTACCAGTACACTTCTTAAACTGACTCTAAAGAAGGAGCTCAATACTGAAATAAAACAGCTCTCAACAGTTGAAGAAGTTTCATTGACAAACTGTATGTAGTATAACTCTGACCTTGTCAGCCAGTACAGTCCAGGTTTACAGACATCTGAGTCTGCGTATATATGTCTGTCATTTCTCTTCCCTAAATAGAGGATTATCATCCACTGTGCATAAAATATGGCCTACTTCTCGCCACGATTCATTTTAACCTCTAAGCAATGTCACCAGTGTCATCATGATCTCCTGGTGACCCTTACGTCTCACTTACCCACTCACAGAGATGTGTGTTTGTGTGTGCATGGATACATGAGTGTATGCAGGAGACACATGGGCTCATATTTTATCCAGACGCCTCTCTGTCTGCAGCGCGCCGCTTGCGCAGCACTGCCGGACATTCTCCTCGCTCTGTGGAAGGGTGGCATGTTGCCACGCTCCATTGCAAACACATTCCCGCTGCCTTCACACAAACATGAGCAATACAAATAATAATGTGCAAATGTTCTTTTCCTGACATCCGACGGTTTTGTCAAACAGACATTGGTGGGGAATGTGAGCTGGTCTTTCTCTTTCCTCTCTGTGCCAAAACGTTTTGCTTTTTAAATTATGACTTGTGCCATTCGGAAATGAATCGTTTTCTGAAAGGGTGGTGCATGATTGTCCTCACAAAGACAACTATTATGGTAAAGAAATAGAAAAGAAAAGAGGAATGTTTGGCAAAGATTTTTCTCAAACCCATTCATTAACTCTGTCTTCATTAATGTGCCGGTTAAATAGCCTGGAGTCTTCTGGGAAGTTACAGTTTTCAAAATATTTGGAGGACGGCTGCAGGGATTCATTCTCATTCAGCTGCAGAGGCATCGGCGAGGTCAGTAACTGACGTCAGCTGATGCAGCCTGGCCCACTGGTGCACTGGAATCTGCCCTGTGGGGTGGAGGGTGAATAATGTTGAGGTCATGGATTTGAAGACCACTCAAGTTGTTCAGTGCCAAACGTGGAGGATCATTTGTTTTATACTATCTTATAAAAAATATGTCTTTCTCACAGTTACTTTACTAGAAGCAGATTTTTTGCACAAGTATAAATATATTTATCCGTCCTGAACACCCACAACGTCGATAGACATGCTGTAGTTAAAGTCAAGCGGTGGCGTAGCTCTAAGCCGTCACTTCATAACCAAATTTAAGTTGAAGTTAAGTTGAAATAGCAGATCTCAGCCGCTTACACCCTCCGGCTGAAATATCAGGTTTTGAGAAATAAACAAATCTGTTACAGGGTGGATTGCAAAAGAGTTAAAAAGCTGCAATAACAAGGTTGCATTAGTGTGCCCAACCTCAGGCTGTTGCCTTTTTAAAGCATCTTGTGATTTATTTTCAGCAATCAGTCTTATTGGGTAACTCTTGCCGTCAATTATATTGAACCTGCTAATTAAAAAAAGACATCCATCCCAGTGTAGTCTTCCTGACATTTGGCCATAACTCTAATAAGTTAGGCTAACACAAAAGTAAGTCTGTACATCATCAAACAAACACCATCGTTTGATGATGTACAGAGAAGCATGATGATGAAAGCATCATGATCTGGGGTTACCTTTCTTCAGGCAGAAGTTAAGTTTTTCTTGGTGAAGATGAAGATACAAACATTTCCAATAATAATCAGTATTTAATCCGATTCCAACCGTTCATGTTTCTGTGAAACAATTGGCGATAGAGATTAGTTTCATTTTTCAGCATCACAGTCCAAGTCCACAAATCCTAATCAACAAAAGAATAATAGGATGAGAGAAATTTTTTGAAAAAGAGAAAAAAAAATTGTAATGGTCTAGAAAACCTGTGAGGTCATCTGCAGACATACAGAAAAGGTAATGATTTAATAAATTAAATCATAATATCCTATATCAAAATTTGTTTAATGTCCTGAAACATTTAACTGTGACAAAATAGCAAAAACAGAGAAGAAAACATGTAAGGCAACTACTTTACACAACACTAGCCAAGAATAAGATCGGTTTTATGAGATCATCTGCAATTTACAATTTTTAAGAAATCAAACCACTGTTACCATCTTGTGCTAGAACTAAAAAAAGTTACACATTTATGCAGTATTGATTACCCCCAAAACATGAATTCAACATTCTGTTTTACTACTAAAGATGAAATAGCCTGTGGATATTTTATTCTTTACTCTCATATCTAAATCTTATGTACTGGACGGACCTTTTCGTATTGCAATGCTGATGCTTGTACCGGTTGTTCCAAATGAAAATGCAAAACCTGGTACTTTTGAAACAGCATTTTCAGTTTAAATCCGCAAACACTGGGCATGGCAACCTAGTGAGAGCGCGGCGTCCTCCTACTGTAAATCCACTCTCCGGATGCCCGTATTGATCCTGCCAGTCGATAGTGTTATTCATGTAGCCTCACAACCCAGTACCCTTGCTTATTCACAATAACTTCACAGTCAGCAAGGCATGGAAAACAAATCTGTCTCCAGTGTGCAGGAGAGCTGAGACACTGCAGCTGAAGAAGAGATGATCTGACTGGTTGGTGCACAGAGGAGAGGTTAGTAAAAGAGACAGGAGAGCATCCATACACACACCTCCACACATATCGCACAGGGTACTGAGTGTGCTGGATTACAAAGCAGTGAGCACTGTGACAGTAAGCTCAGGAAATCCAAAGACAGATTTAAAGCTGCCAATCAAAGAAGGCCCCGTATATGTGTACAAAAGCCGATGCTTTAAAAAAGCTGCTGTTGATCTCTGTGAGTTGTGCCAAATGCTGAACCTTTCCACATTTTCTCATGTTACATATCACAAACCTAAACACACATTCAAAGCTACAACCGAAGAGTTTAAATTAAAGCATATCCATGTGTCAGAATGGTCCAGTCAAAATTGTCTCTTCATATGTAATCTGTGCACAAAGTTTAAAAATAGTCCACATTTTCCCTTGCATCTGTGTTGATCTATCAGATAAAGTCCTAAAGAAATATATTGAAGTGTGTAGTTGTCGCATGACAACACAAAAGATTTATGAGGTGCTTGTTGGTGTGTGTGTGTGTGTGTGTGTGTGTGTGTGTGTGTGTGTGTGTGTGTGTGTGTGTGTGTGTGTGTGTGTGTGTGTGTGTGTGTGTGTGTGTGTGTGTCTGTTTAAAGTTGTGTGAACATTTGCAACAGCTGGCTTGACATGGTCAGCTGGTACTGTCTTCCCACTGGCTTGCTCTGCCATGTAAACACACTCCAACTGGTTTATCTTTAGCAGCACCCATTCAGGCGGGACGGAGAGAGAGGGAAGGGAGGTCAGGGATGGAGGTATGGAAAGAGGGAGAGGGTGGGGGGGGATATTGTGAAAGTAAAGCATAAAGGAGGGAGGGAGATGGAAAACACAAGCAGACAGTGTGTGTACCTTCATGCTCCTACACATGTAGATTATTAAATATATAAAGTTACCAAGGCTGCCCCATTTCCTGCTTCCTCTCTACTCGACACCCTGCCCTAAAACACAAATAAACCATGTGTCACGCTGCAGGCATCCCAACACTCTCTTGCACCAAATATCGGATTTGATGATTCTTGTATTTCAGCAGCCACAGGTTTCAAGTTGATTCACTGGGGTCATCTGAGCTAAATCGACTCAGGCATGGCGTGCACAAAGTTTCAAAAGAGAGAAACAAGTCTGCCCCGAAGAGGAGAGGAGAAGAGAGCTGAAGGACAGAGCTGGACAAGCGCAGACACAAGTGCTGACCTTTCATCTGTGCCATCTTTGCTTGTGTGCGTGTTTGCATGAGTGTGTGAGAGAACCCTTGTAAAATAATATACATGTTAGCCGTGGACACACACTCACATGCACTTTAAAGACAGAGGTGCACCCATGAGGGAAGTGCACAGTCATCAGTAATCGTCGTCGTTCAACACGCAGCGGGTCGTGCCCTGTGTCTGTAAGCATTTCTGTGGAGAACAGAGCGGGAGAATCCCCCTCACATAACAAGGATTAGTGTTTGAGGAGCTGAGCAGATACAGATGCTGCTCCACTTGTACCAGCTCACTGACACATGGAGAAAGACACACAGTGCTAAAGCTGCTAGCCGGTTATTTTTTGTAATTGAAAATTTATTCACAATAAAACCAACGCTCTCAATCATAAACGAGTTCACATGCCTCTGGTGAATTCACACGAGGCACACGACAACTGACCGGCAAAGTTTTCAGCATATTTTTTGTCTTTTCCTTCTGTCTTTCTTCACATTTTTAAATCTATTTCTACCCTCAAATACATTTATTTCTACTTTGCATGGCTCCAATATATGAGTCGAATGCAAGAAGACTGGATATATTGGATGCGATATATCCAATATAGATCGACTTCGTTATCAAACATTTATAATCATTACAAGTACGGCCACTGAGGCGAGGGTGGGGGGGGGTGTTCAGTTGACCCAGGCCCAAGGTGGGGTCGGCCTAGAACAAAAAGTACTTTATTTTCCTCCATGATAAGTAAAACACAGTTATATTAGGCGTATGTGCATGAGAGTACTGCTGGCAATTTTTAGAATATAGTGCTTTTAATATTTATCATGACAGGAATTGTTGCAATGACACTAAACATATATTTGCATGAAAGAAATCACTATTCACTACAATGCTTATAAGAATAGCATAAACCTAAAAAAACATATTCTGCAAAGGTCCATTAAGAACTTTCAAAAAAATTGTGATTAAATTTAAATTACTCATGAGTTAGTTATGGACATCATGCGATTATTTGAGATTAAATATTTAAATTGATTGACAAGATTAATATGTATATATACATATACATTTATATGTAAATATAAATGATAACATATAATAATGTATTTATAAACTTTATAATTTTTAGAATTTGTGTCGCTGTTAGTTTTCTGCCGCAGGACAGGAGTTCCAGAGCTGCTATCCTGCAACATTTTGATGCATCCCTTCTCCTGCACACCTGACTCAGATGAATGTCTCATTGACAGGCCTCTGCATATGTGGAGGACTGAATGCTGATAAGGGAATTCACAGATGAGATTCAGGTGTTGGAGGAAGGATGCATCTACAACTTACAGGACGAAGGACTGGAGTTGGGCAATTCTGATGCAGAAAAGGTGGAAAATTAAAAGATGCCAAAGTATGGAGCAAATAGGAATATAAATCATGTCTTTAAATGGTAAATATCATAACTGTCAACTGCCCTGATTACTAGACAACTTGTAATAATATCCATCTTGTCAGGTTGATGTGCTCCATTTAAATAGCTTTGAACCCTTAACAATTGCTTCCTACAGAGCTATTGTATTATCTTCAGCAAAAATAATTGTCATGCTAACGAGTCCAATCCCAACAGTTAGCCCCACCATAATTGAGCAGTACAGCCTATACCATTGCCAGCATCACAATTAACTTCAGAGGGGAGAATAAAAAGAAGCTCTATCACTCACAGTCAGACAGAAAGCAGTTCTTCAATAGCTTAAGTAGCAGTTATAGTAAAAAGTAGTGCCAAGGTGGTAGTTTAGACAGTGTGCAATGCCACTGTGCTGCCAAATTCTTCATTGTTTCAGGTGATTTAAGCTTAATGTGGCATTTACTCATTTTATGCGCACAGAAACCAGTCTGATAGAAAATTTTAAACAGATACTAGATCTGTACCTAACAAATTTGTGACGACTATTATTGTTGTCATTTATTGCTTCAGCTTCCAGACTGGTTTAAAACATCTAAATATGAACATCTGAAGCATCTTTAACGTGTCAATGAGCCTGCTGATCTACTGGGATGTTGACATGCACATCACCAGGTTTATAGGTAAACATCTCAGAAAGAGAAAATATATAGTGAGTAACAGCTGTTTAGATGTAAATGGAAAGCCAGTTACAGATGACGGAAAAGCAGCAGTAACAGAGATAACCACTTGTTAAGCTACGCAGAATAAGATCTCTGCAAGCACAACATGTTCTATGTTGAAGACGGTAGGCTACAACAGTGAAAGACCAAGGTAAGTATACTTTTGTAAGCTACAAGCAGGAAAATTAGGCCAAAATCCCCAAACATTCACCAAATTGGACACCAAAGGATTGGGAATAAGTTGTCTCATCCGATTATAGTCTGCAACATTCAGGTGGCAAACTCAGAATTTGGCATTTATAAACATTATGAAATTATCAGTCCATCCTGTTTCTTGAACATTGTAATAGGCTCACTTTACTCCAATGTCCTGCATGGTCCTGATGTCTGAATTTAAAAGAGCACCTTTTGGGAAGTGGTGCAATGAGAGATTTGTATCATAGACAAATCTGCAGCAATTATGTGATATTATCCCAAAATGGACTAAAATCTATTTCTCTTAGATTCCTGACATTCCACTTAAAGTTTATAATGCCACAGAAAAAAATAAAGCAGCTCTGGGGACAAAAAGGGGACTAGGATGGTGTACCTGATCAAGTATCTACAGAGTATGCAGAAATCTATCAGAAATTGCTCTTCCACCATAAGGACAACTGATCATCTTTGTTCTTGTTATCTTGCGATGTAAATGACCCATAAAACACAAAGCAGAACTAACAGTTGCCCCTTTTCTTTTTACAAACATTGCAATTTGTGAAACCTTGAGGAGGAAATTCATATTCATTACCTGCTGTTTTTATTATTATTTGTGAATACAGTATTTTTTTAGTGGGTGAAAAAATACTACTTGATAGTATTTTACCAGATAAAAAATGCATGAGCAGCTTGTTAGTTTTAGTGTATTGCCTTATTCCTTTTTTATTTTTGGTATTTGATTTCTTGAGATGAGTGCTTCTTTTGTCTGTTGTGGATTTTTGTATCAATTCTACAGTGACATGAAGCCTTTAGGGCAAAGCAATTTCATTTGTACAGCACGCAACAAGACAATCCAATGTACTTTAGGTGATGAAAGTCTAAATCACATATCAAGGGGTACTGAGAAAATCCACAGAATCACATTTTTACCGCTGCTTCCACCTCGATGGAGATCTGCAGCCTACACCTAAAGCTCTTGGTGATCTATGTCAGATTACTGTCAGTCACGAAGCCGCTTCAACCTGATCCAAGTTTCCCCGAGATGATGTGGCTGAACATCTCCATCACCTTTCGCATCGCGAGCCTACTGGCACAGCATATTATAATGTTTTTTCTGACTGCGTGCATGTTTTGCAGTGCAACATCTGAAGGAGTGATACTGAATCAGCCGTCGGTTCACGCTGTCAGCCCGACAGATGGGCATCGGGCGGCGCGCCTCTCGCTCTCTCTCACGCTGTCAGCAGAGGATCTTACCTTGGTGAGCTGAGCGATCTTCTTGCACATCTTGCTGTGCATCTGGTAGTCATAGAGCTCCTGTTCGATGGTGGCCAACTCTGCCGCAGTCCCGTTCACGGTGGAGCCCTGCCCGGGGGACTGTGCAGCCTTACCGGCGCCTGAAGCCATAATGGAACCCCCCACCACCTCTCTCTCTCCCTCTCTCTCTCTCTCTCTCTCCCAGGGGAACTTCCCAAGACCGGAGGATTGTCAGAAATGATCCTTCCGCCTCGCGGATGAAAAATCCCACGGAAATCGTGTCAGCTTCCTACTCGTGCATCTCATCCCTCCGCGCGCAGATCCTCTCTCGGCATCTCCAGGAATCCGGCGGTAGATCGTCGGGGTGCGTTCCGGTTGCTGCCCCGCTCTCCTCCTGCTGGCCGCCCGGTGATCGCGGAGGTCACACGCTGGAAGTCCATCGGGGACGCGTTTGCGCCAGCCGAGCCTGTCCTGTTGCCAGCAGATGTATATATATTTTCCTTATTCTAATAGGGAGGATGAGAGCGTACAGTCCGACCACCTGTCTGGGGGCCGGGGCGGAGAGGGGCGTGTGTATCTGTGGAACATTACCGGAGACAGCAGCTGGAGAGGCTCACTGCTGCAGTGCTGCCCCGCCCCTGATCGCTGTACGGAGGGGAGGAGGAGGGTCTCCGGGGTCCGTGTGATCAGTTGGATAAACATACACAGAGGCTATAGGAACACCGAGACAAATGTATGCATTGTGATAGCATTTGACAGAAAACACCCCCAGAGGAGATTTATGGGAAGGAACAATGAAAGAGTTGGATAAAACACAGCAAATCCAGAAAACAGGGGAAAATTGATGATTTCTCATTGTTTTGAATCGCATATTTACTCTTGGGACAGCTTTCAGTGAAATGTAGGACATGCACAGGGGCGGCTGCAGTTAACAAAAGGGGTGACCATTTGGGGGTCCATGCCCCACTCTTGGGTGGCAAACCAAAACCAGAAGCCAGAATTCCCAGTGCTTTTTACTGTTGGGGTCATAAATGAATCAAAATACGCTCATATTGACAGAGGAGAAAGCAACAAAACTCAGTTCTCCAGTTAAGTAAATACTAGTTTTAACAGCTGGAGGATTATCTGCTAGTGACCACTCCTTTTGTTTCACTGGCACATAACAAAATGTGACTGATCAGCTCCTGTGCTCTGCTCCACCTCCACCTTTGATTAGCACCACCAACCCTTTTGTAAGTTGCAAGTGTCAAAATGAGCTTTGATCCACACTATGCATCTAACTATGCCCCATGGTTTTGGCTTCTCTTCTGTACAGAAGGAACTCCCTGTGCAGCACATTCTTGGTTCCACTTAATCCAACCGATACTGGAAAACCAGTTGGCTCCAAATGTTGGATCACAAACAGATATGAAGAAAATTAAATAATCTGAACACACTTGGGCAGAGTTGTCTAGCATAAAATTTACATCCAGTTAATCTGTGATGACTAGCCCACTGACAATCTTATTTGGACAACCACCAGTTTAAGACAACCACCAAACTTATTGTGACACCCATGCTGCTTCAGCCCACCTTGGATCTCCCCTTTGTGCCACCAATGATCTAAAAACATACACAGGCTTAATCCAGTTGTTCACCCCCCTTAAACTAACCCTCCCTCTATCCTTTGGTCTTTATTTAAGGACCAAAGGATCCTAAAAGATTGTATTGAGAAATGGGATTCTCCGTAGATGTTGATACATTATTTGTTCTCCCTGTTTCTTGATACTTCAGTGTATGTAACAGAATATGCCAATACGTCTTGAGTAAAGCTATTAAAACTGTGGTAGATATTTTCTCTCAAATCCTCATGAAGGCCTTTTAGTGAAATGTTAGAAAGCATAAGTTTCTGTATGAAGCATAGAGTAATGCAGAGCTGCTACACCCCCAAATCTTACTGCAAACTGCTGGTCAGCTGGCTATGAAAAAGGGACAGCTCTGGTGTATATATCAAAGGTATGTCAATCATCAAATTCATCAAACTAACACTTATTTTTAGATTTACAGTTGCAAGCTTCGAGTGGTGTGTTTATCAAGCAGAGCCTGCATGCTAATTTGCTGTTACTAGGCACAGAGCAGAATGTTTGCAATGAAAATAATTTACTTGAAAACCACATATGATTCTTTTGAAGAGTGTGTTCCAAATTTTTACAGAGGTCTAAATAATAAAAACAACAAATCCATCACATAGGCTAGATCAATGGAAATGGGATAATAATGTGTCATCTTTGCTGCAGCATGAATACATACTGTAGTATATTATACAATTAACAATTAACTAAACCAAGGTAGTAACACAACAAATACTATTGAAACAGGGTTTCATATATAAAATGCTCATCTCTGGGTGCAACTCAAGCAGCAACAAGACAGAGGGAGCTGAAGGGTCAGAGGTGTCTCCACCATCTGTTCAGGAGCTGAGTGAGACGTGCTGTAGTAGCAGAGCTTATAGGACGCTGTCAGACACTCCTCATTCTCTCTCTAGGAACATTTTGAACTACTGTCATCAGGCACGCCTCCAGCAGCAGTAAAAATAGAAACACCAGATCATAACACAGCTTTCTACTTCAAATTGTTAAAATGCTGAACTCCTGTGCAGCTTCCATGACTTACATCAACATTTCATTACATTACATAGTGCAGTTGTTTCTAAGTTCTCGGTGTATGTGTTTTTGACTACGTGTGTTTTCTGTGAGCCACGTGATGATATTTTTACTGTTATATGGAATTGCACGCGCTTGTTTTATTGTGGACATACAATAAGATTAAAATGAACTGATTTGAATTTCTCATTGTCTGAATAATGGATGGAATAACATTCAGTACATTCCCCAGAGTGGCAGACCTCCAAAGTTTTAACAAATTCATGATGATTTAAAAAAAAAACCCCATTGGAAATCAGTGATGCAGAGGCATAGCTTTGCACTATAACTATTACAACATAAAAAGGGAGAAAGTGCAGGAACAACCAGTAAATGCAAACTCACAGTTAGAGCCTTCCCTCCCATCCAGCAGGTGGCGGTAAAGCCCTTAAGGCTTCATAGAAAAGGAAACTCACCTCCTACGGTTGAATTTGAAAACAGGCGGCAGTTTTACGACTAGAAAGCTCACAGCAAGGTAAACGTATAACCCTTTTAAGATTGATAGACGAACCATTTTTATGTAACATTAAACTTATGTTGTTTTAAACAAAGCTCGGCTGGCCGTGAGGGACTTGCTTTTTGGCTCTTGTTTGCGTGTAAAGTGTGTTGGTCATTAAACAGACTGCTGCTGTGTCAGTGCTGGAAAAGAAACGTTGCTCTCTATTTTGCAAAACGCCGGCTGTTGTTTAAATGTGTTTTTATATTTATTTGACTTTTTTTTTGGTATTAGATGACTGCGGACAGTGAGATAGAGCTAAAGGAGGCATTTCAACGGGCTCAAAAAGGACACAACAACAAGGCGAAGCTGGTGGCGAGCCTGAAGAGTCGCTACAACAAGGTACAGCTGCTGATCGTGCTACCTACTAAACACACCTTTCTCTAATAAACCTGTTTCAAATAAACAGCGTCTTGCTTGAACCTTTGTAACCACACACTTCTATAGATTTTGACAACCTTATGTAAAAGACCAAAATGCATGGTTTTCAAAATTTCTTTACTAATAAAAAGCTGAACAAAAATAAAATCAAGTGCAAAGACTGGGGGCTTTAGAAGTTGTGTAATTTGGTTGCAATTTAATTTCGGAAGGTTTAAGGCATTTTGTAAGAGAACATTAGAGAAGAAACGATACCATGAAGACAAAACGAACATGGATCAGGGACAACGCTGTGGAGATGTTTGAATATGTTAAACCAGTGATCCCTAGCTTGCATGTTTTAGATGTTTCCCTACTTCAGCACAATGATTCAAGTGTTTGTATTGCCTCTTTAGCATGCCTTCAGTTGCAGTTAAACTCTGTTAATCACCCATTCATTTAATCCAGGTGACAAATGGCAAGGATAAACATTAAACATGCAGGACATTGGGCCTCCAGGACCTGGGCTGGAGAATTCTGCGTTAAACAAAATCCCAGGTTTTGGAGATCACATGGAGTGCTGTTCAATCCATCATATGAACAGCAAAATATGAATTTCTTTTGCTTTTACAATCATTTTGTGGTAGTCTATCCCCTCAAATCCGCATTAAATGAAATGAAGCAAGAAACTGTTTTTTTTTTTGTTTTTTTAATTTCAATCCAAAATACTTTTTTTTTGCTTTTGTTTTAGAGTTGAATGTTTGTTGTTTCCCCTGGGTTTTACTGTCCCATAACTATCATCAGTCACATGTTTCATTTCCTCCTCCAGCTTGAGGACAAGACTCTGTTCCATGAAGAATTTGTCCACTACCTGAAGTATGCAATGATTGTGTACAAACGAGAGCCTGCTGTTGAAAATGTGATCGAGTTTGTGGCCAAGTTTGCCACAAGTTTCCAGCCTCTACCCAATTCAGAGGATGAGCAGCAGGAAGAAGAAGAAGAGGAGGAGGAAGATGATGAAGATGATCATCCATTTCTGAGTTTCATCTTCAACTTTCTGTTGGAGGTATTAAGAATATATGCCTACATATTCTTCTTGACCTTTATTAGCACTCAGTAGTACAAGATTTATCTACAAAATTCAAAAGTGTAAAAAATTAGTAATTTTACAGATTAGACCATGAGGACATGCACTGGTACCTGGATGTCTAAATGACTCTTCACAGTTAAAATACCTGCACTGCCAACCTGATGAGACGTGTGAAACTTGCTGCCTTTTATTTGATAGAAGCTGTTTGACATTTTTTCCTCCATTTCTCCCTTCAGTCTCACAAAGCCAACAGTCACGCAGTGCGTTTCAGAGCGTGCCAGTTGATCAACAAGTTGCTGGGCAGTATGGCGGAGAACGCCCAGATCGACGACGACCTCTTCGATCGGATCCACCAAGCCATGCTGGTCCGTGTCACGGACAAGTTCCCCAACGTGAGGATTCAGGCTGCTTTAGCGATGACCCGCCTCCAACAGCCAAAGGATCCCGACTGTCCCACCATCAATGGTTTGTTTTTTATTTTATTGTTTTACTTGTTAATTTTAAATCTTGTAAGTATTTCACTTCAGAAAGTTGTTAAGCACCCAGTTTTGTGTCTAATTTATTATTTGTTATATTTGATCTGGTTTTTCTGCTATTGCACTCATGGCTTGATAACTGTCAATCTTTGTTTAACCTAAGTTTGTGATTCCTCTATTTGTATTGGCCCATCAGCTGTCTCATTCTTAGTCTCTTCTGTATTTTCAGCTTACATGTTAATTCTAGAAAATGACAGTAACGCGGAGGTGCGACGTGCCGTTCTTTCCTGCATTGCAATGTCGCCACGGACTCTACCCAAAGTTCTCAAACGCACTCGAGACATTAAAGAGAACGTCCGCAAGCTGGCCTACCAGGTACACATGCAATCAGTCAAGTAAAAGATGTGTGTTAGTAAAATACTGGGAACTCAGGTTTCTTCTGTAATTTCACCTTATTTTTCTGTCTTCGGCAAAAGGTTCTCTCTGAAAAGGTTCACATTAAAGCTCTTACCATAGCACAGAGAGTCGGTCTACTGCAGCAAGGTCTCCATGACACCTCAGGTAATGTTTCGTTTTTCATTGTTAAAAAAAAAAGTCCATTGCAACAGACTGGCTGTTGTGAACAGATAAAGTCTCGCTTAACACTTTCACACAATGTATAAATAGCATCAGTACATATTAAAAATATCATCAGGCCTAAATATATAAAAAACATTTTTCCTCCATTTCCTCCTCAAATCTATAAAAAATCTATCAGGTTGATTAATTTAGCTTAAATAGCACCTTAAAATATTTAAACTATTGGTGTATCGAAACCAGTTTGACCTTCTGGTGTAGTTTCTGTTTCTAAGCAGTTTAAGTTACAAGACAACAATAAATAAAAACATTTTTTTTACATCTTTTATTGATTTTATATGTACATATTTACAGTTTTTTGTGCACCTTGTGGCTCTTAAATAAACTTAAAGGCCAGTTTCAGATGAGTGTGTTTGTGTTAAATCAGTCTTTTCGACCGGCTGTGTGCGTTACAGAGTCGGTGAGAGACATTGTTTGCAGTCGCCTGCTGCCGGCTTGGCTGCTTCGGCTGGATGGAAACGTCATCGAGTTGCTCCATCGGCTGGACGTGGAGAATTGTACTGAAACGGCTATGAAAACCCTGAAGGCCATCTTTAAAACAATGCCAGCGGAAGAGCTGCTGCAGAACAGAGCACAGCTCGACAATAGGTAGGCTCTCAGATTTCCTTTTTTCACATGCGCCAATTTAAGCATCTGCTGTCTGACATAAACTTAATAAAGTTTTGATTTAACAACAGAAAGGTGATCCCTGAGGACGCTATGACCTGTGAAAATGTGCTTTACTGGAGATCTCTGTGTGAGTTCCTGAAGGGTAAAGGAGATGATGGGGAGGAAATGCTTGAACAAGTGCTGCCAGATGCTGCAACCTATGGCGACTACCTCTTTGGGTAAGTTACTACATAAGAGATTCACAAAATAAGTATTGTGCAGTCAGTATTTTGTATTTTCAAAGTCTATTCTAAATGAGTTTGGTAAAGTCAGTGGATTTAAAAAAAATATAAGCTTTCTGATTTGGTTGGACCTTGTAAAATATGAAGAGATGCACACGGGGAAGTTCAGCCAGTTGGTAACTTGAAAAAACCCAATATTTTTCCATCAAGTGAATGCACCATGGATCAAAAGCAGCTGAAGTCACGCTATTGGTGGAGGTGCAAACAGTAGAATAAATAGCACAGGATTTGTGGAAAAGAAAGTTGTACCATATAGTCACAGAGGACTGGATGAACAGTCATATGTGATTTATTTTTTTTAATAAGATTTTTTTCTTTTAAACGTGCACAAAACTCTCATAGATTTAGTACAAATCTTGTTCTTCCTTCTGTTATTTGCTCTGGGTAAAGTTGGCAGCCTTTAAAATTAAAACACATTTTCCAGATATTACAAAGAGATATTACCCACCAATAACTGTAGAAAATAAATGAACACTTTTGAGCTTTATTTATTTCTAAGGGCTGTAATCAATTTTTAAATAGTTGCTTTTGATTTCCATTTGGCTGGGGTCCCAGTCTCCCCCTCTATTGGTCCTGCGAGTAAGATCTTGTGCCTCTCTGTATTAGATACAAAGTAAAATATGTTCCTTTGTGTTTTTCTTGTATGTAGTTAATGTTATTGTAGCTACTTTGTGACACAATAAATCTGAAAATCAAAATTTCTATGACAATGTTGTAACCACAGGTATCTGAAGGCACTGTTTTCTGAAGAGTACTCTATGTATGTAACTGTGTGGATAACTGAAGCCTTACTATTTAATATATTTAATGTGTGCCTAACTATTTGTGTGTGTTTTACTCACTTTTTATATCTAAGTGTGATTTGTATTTTAAATAAAAATATGTTTTTTAACTGCCAGGCTTGTCTAAGATGCTTCATACTTGAACTTGCAGAAAGCGACTTACTCCGTTTTGCCTTGCTTGTGTGTGTGTGTGTGTGTGTGTGTGTGTGTGTGTGTGTGTGTGTGTGTGTGTGTGTGTGTTTGTAGAGAGATAAGGGTGGAGGGTGATGCTACTGTTGGAGTTTAACTGACTCTTTGCTTTGTTTGCTGTAGCTATCTGAAGGCGGTGCCTGTGCTGACAGAGGAGCAGAGGGCTGACTTCAACCAGCTGGAGCTCGTCATGACCAAAGAGTTCATCTCCCAGCACCTCATCCATCTCATCGGTTGCCTCGATACCAACGAGGAAGGCGGCAGGTAAATCTAGAGCAAAAATATCTGGATGTAATGCCAAATGCAATCTTTGTCTATGGATTAATCGATGAATGGGTACAAGGATGGGTGAAGCATGCAGACTGGGTGTAGATGTACAAACTAAAACTCAGTTTCAGTTTATCTATCATTGTATCCATTACCTCATCTATCTGTTCATCCAATTTTTTTATTTTTGCAAAACCGGTAATGCTATCTTCTGGAATTTCCCAACAAAAAATGTAAAAGAAACAAGAGCAATTAATAAATTCCAATTAAGGATGAAAAGATATAAAAAATTTGAGCTGATATTATTGCTGCTGACCAATAATTGATATTTACTGATGTATATATTATCCTAGACTTTCAACATTATAAAAAACAACCACACCACCTACGTTGCTTCTCTGCCTCAATTAAACACTCCTGCGCTGCATCATTGTCACATGACCCACATGTCCAACCTCCTCCACTGGAAAATAAACATACACTGTTAATATTGACCCGGTTTTATTTATCGGTTTATTCATCTTTGAGAGGGTGTACTTGCATTATTATGCCATTACCTTTTATATTACTTGAAAATGGTCTGAAATAGACATCGTTTATCGAATAACTTCTGGAACAATTTATCATCCATCTATCTGTCAGTTTGTCCTTCCATTGTTTCCAAAAGGAATGAGAAATTTTGACATAAAAAAATCTATAGAAAATCTGAATCTGTTGTTTTTTTTACAGTTTTCTTGCAAATATTTTGTCTTAAATTACTTGCATACTTGGATGCAGACATACTGTGTCATAACTTTCTGTATGATGATATGTTGGGCTAACTGATTTGTGTTTGTAGGAAGAGTGTTCAGGCGGTTCTGCAGGAGATGCTGGCTCTCACACAGACCCCTTCCTCTTTGGTGTCTCTCCTCACTGAGAAGCTCCTCGCCCTCATCCCAGACGACCAAAGACGCATCCAGACCGTAAGTCAGACTTAGACTTTAGACGACGAACATTTTCATCAAGTCAGACTTCTTATCAACTAACATAGATTCTTAACACCATAGCTTGTAGAGCCAGTTAGACGGAAACGAAAAACAATGCAATACTAACTCTGGTGTCTCGGTGTGGCTGTAGAATCATCACCTCTCTGACTCGTATTTAGAGGAGCTGGCTTTCTTTAACAGGTGGCAGAGATCATTTCGGATGTGAGAGAACCCATCATGGAGGTCAGTCAGCCGGTGGATGAGAACAGGAGCCGCCGGCAGCAGGTCCAGGTGGGCTAGACTTGGAGAAACATTGCCCAGATTGCATAATTGCTGAAAATTATACAGCCGTTTTTGAACAGGTGAAACCATCACCTGATGGTAACATTGTAACAGATTTGGACAAAAACATAAGTGTTTTTTAAATTATTATTATTATTTTAACTCATGTACTTCGTGCACTAGTGTGATTGTATATTTATTGTTTATTAGGGCTGCGAGTAACAACTATTTTAATAACCAATTATTCTATTTATTATTTTGATTAAAAAAATAATTTAACACTTAAGCTTATTTTATGCAATATTAGATATACATTACATCACGGACTGTTTTCTTCACACACACATACAACCTGTAAATTTTATCTGCCATTATTGATCTATAATCCATTCCCTAACATTCTTATATATTCTGTATAATCTGTGCATATAGCTCCCATATTTATATTTATACACAATATCTATATCTCTTGCTATAACCCCTTATAGTCCATACATACATAGTCTTGTACATCTGTAAATAAATATTATATCTCGTAGAGCAATTCTGGATAGATGCAAACTACATCTCGTTGCTTGTACTTGTGACAGTGCAATGACAATAAAGTTGAATTCTATTCTATTCTATTAAAAGATAAACAAGTGAGTTCCTTTTTTAAATAAGAAAGAAAAACATGTTCCCAAAAATGCAATAATATAGCATCGCTTTCATGCTATCAAGTGAAGCTACAACAATGCCACTTGCAGTTCTGAGTAGAACATGTTTACAAACTAAGAAGATATATTTTATCTTAGATGCCAAATATGAATTAAGTTTTGGGTTAATTACTGCTCTGAATGATCTTCCAGCAAATGGCCTTTATTTAAGTCTGTATTCTCTAGTTACAATTATTTAAAGTTACAATGAATTAATTACTAAATTAGTTGACGATTATCTCAAGAACAATCAATTAATCACAATTAATTGTTTCATCTCTATCGTTTATTGGTTAATCCCTTGAGTTTACCTTATCCAGTTGTATCCTTCTAGATGAGTGGAGGTGGGAGATTTTGTCCACTCACCTAGTTAACTCCAGCTAAGGAATGACTCGACTCATCCTCCTCTTCCTCTCTGGTGGTTCCCTCCAGCTTGCAGAGGTGAAGGTTCGCCTCATGGAGGCCAAACAGGATCTGGAGGACTGCATCGCTGCGCAGGACTTCAGTCGAGCAGCAGAGCTGAAGGACTCCATCGCGGGTCTAGAGGATCAAAGAAACCAGGTCCTGCAGGAGATCTCAGAGAGCAGCCAGCCAGTCGACAGGGAGGTTCGCGCTGAGAAGGTGTGCAAGGACACGAGAAGATTCACAGCAGTTATGAAAAATGGATAAAAATTGAACATAATATTCTGTGACAGAACGACCCAGAGACTCTTCTGAGGTGTCTGACGATGTGTGCTGAACTGCTAAAGCAGATGAAGATCAAGACTCGCACTGGTCCCACTATAAGTGCCTTAATGTCATCACTGGTAATTAGTCTGCATTTGATTCATTCTGGTATTTATTTGACTTGCATTCCTTCCAGTATTTTTTTTTAATTTCTTGCTCTGTTTTTTTTTTTGTTATTTCCTCCTTTCCTTCCTTTCAGTATCATTTGCTTGTTCTTCCTTCTGATCTTGCTACCTCAGTTTTGTGCTTCCTACAATGTCTTTCCCTTCTTTCTTGGCCTTCCTTCTAAGTTGTGCTCACTGAACATTAATAATTGATTAGAAATCTGGGATGATTTCACAGTAAACCTTTGTATTTCCGAAATGACTGAGATGTGTTAAAACTGAAGTCTGGAAAAGTTTTTACTCAAGGAATGTCAATCAGGCGATTAATGATCGCAGAAACCAGGTCACAGAAAATGTGTGTTACTGTAGTTGATTCAAATTCCATTAAAATCTTCGCTCAGCGTTGAAGCTACAGAGCTGTCTTACCAGTCTTGATGACTGGACTGAAGCTTCCCTGATTTAGCATCTCGTGCGGCACTGCTAAGTTGTTACTGGAGTAAAGCCGTTCAGGAACCTTCTTTGACAGCTGCTAAATATTCCTCAAACGTTGTGCCATCATTTAACAAACATGCTCCTCAAAGTGGTTCCTCCAAGCTGCACAGAGTCTGACTCGGATGCCTTCAAAGAAGCAGAGGGGCTAAAAAAAGAAATCAAAGCAATTCAAGCTTCCCTGCTAGAAATGGCTTTTTGGGGGAACTGTAGAAGTCAAGGCATCAGAGTAGATAACAAAAACACGAGAAAACAGAAGGAAGGTGCAGTTAAGAGTTAACTACAATTGTGAACACATGTTAAAAATAGCGTCTGTGTAAAAATACTTCCTCTTCAAAAAGGAGAGAACCCAAAATATCTTAATCAAGAATAGCAATAGAAGAAAAATATTTCTCCTTTGAATCAATCTGTCAAAACGGGTGTTAACTTGTGCTTAAGAAAATAGCTGAATGTTTATTCATCCTCATTTCATCAATAATCCGTTGTTGAAATTGCAGAATTGGAAAAAGCAGAGCTGTGGTTCATGTCATTTCCTTTGCTTGTCCTCTTAGGTCCTTCCCTCCATAGCAAACGCTCACCCTGCTGTTCGCAATATGGCCGTGGTGTGTTTGGGAACCTGCACCCTGCACAGCAAGGAGCTGGCCAAAACCCACATGGTCCTCCTGCTGCAGGTGAACTCATTTCTGAACAGATTCGCACCAGAGTGTGCAGATTGTTTTGTTTTTTATTTACAGCTTCTCATACTTGTGTGGGTTCACAACAACTGCTGCTTCTTTTTTTAGCAACAAATCCTTCAGCATGGCTCAAACTTATTAAGTTAATTTAAACTGAAATGAAGAGATATTCATACCTTTTTGCTTTTTCACACTACAACCACAAGCATTAGGTCAACACAAAGAAGCACATAATCATGGTCTCTGCCCATCCTTAAAACGCCTGAAATTTGTGTCTAAAATTAAGACTTTAAAATGTCTGAAATTTATTTTAAAACATGCAAGTGAACCTTAAATTAAATTTTAGATTTTTATCATGAAATATATCATCTCGTAGTTTTTTTTGTTTAATTTTTTTTTTCTTGCTGTACTTTTCTGTCAGGCAAATTTATGAGGTTTATTCAGATGTTCTGAGGTGGTTGAGGCTACCAGTAGCTGCTAATATACCCTTGCTGGCTAGTTGATTAGCATTTCTACATCAACTATGGGCGATGGGCTCGACACACGGGAGAGCGATGAACAACAGAGGCAGATGAAAACCAATGCCACTCTGGATGAAACCAAACGGATGGGACGCAATAATGACGACAGCAACAAAAGTTGACATCCGCAAACAACCCCAGAAATCTCAGGTTTTGCAATGCTTAATTGTAATGCAGCAAGTTCTCCCAACCACCTCCCAATATTTTTTCGTTTTCAATTTAAGATTTCATTCAAGGTTGTGTTAAAAATGCCTTAAATTAGACTTTCTGAAACCTACAGATCAAATCAAATCACATTTTATTTGTAAAGCACATTTCAGCAGCAACGCATTTCAAAGTGCTTTGCATCATAAACACAAAAACACAGTCATGCAACATAGAATCAACAATCAAAACATTACATTAAGTCAAATCCCATCGTTAAATTCGTAATTGATTACGTTTCAAATACAACTCTAAACAGGTGGGTTTTTAGTCAAGATTTAAAGGAAGTCAGTGTTTCAGCTGTTTTACAGTTTTCTGGAAGTTTGTTCCAGATTTGTGGTGCATAGAAGCTGAATGCTGCTTCTCCTCATTTGGTTCTGGATCTGGGGATGCAGATACCTTAACAATTACTATGTGAGGAAATAAAGCAAATATTTTCTCTGAACTTGCATCAAATATAGTCAGGTTTGAACAATTTTGCAAGCCACTGCAGGTAATGTAGTTCTTAAAGTTAAGAGCCACCATAGATCTGAAAGCATTAATGAGAACAAAATTAGAATCTGTGTTTTCTTTGTTTTCGTTTTTTCTCCAGATTGCCCAGCTGGACGAGGTGAAGATCCGCATCAGCGCTCTGCGGGCGATCATTGACCTACTGCTGCTGTTCGGCTTCCAGCTGCTCTCTGAAACGGGGTCCACTCAGACCATCCAGCCCCCGCTGTCACCCCACAGGCAGGAGGGCGACGCGGCATCGGGCGAGGACAAGGGGAACATTCCAGAAGACTCCGCACAGAGCGTACTGGTGATGCTGTCAGAGTTCCTGGACAGTGAGGTGAGCTTGATTAACTCATACACCGCTGACAAATACGGTAAGTGTTTGTGTCTAGGGTTGAAACATTTAATTGGATTAATCGTGATGAATCGATTACTGAAATAACTAAATCAGTAATCGGTTAATTGTTAGCTGGAGCACATAGACTTTGTTTAAAGAGCAATACACTCAGCAGTAATTAAGAAAAAACTTAATTTTTTTCTTAAATTAAAGAAAAAAATATTTTGACATATATTTGTCAAAATAAAAAAAAATTTAGACCCAGGACACGCTGGAGGGACTATGTCTCTCGGCTGGCCTGGGAACGCCTCGGGATTCCCCCGGAGGAGCTGGAAGAAGTGGCTGGGGAGAGGGAAGTCTGGGCCTCCCTTCTGAAGCTGCTACCCCCGCGACCCGACCTCGGATAAGCGGAAGAAGATGGATGGATGGATGGATGGAAAAAAAATTTATTTTGACAAAAAAAATACATTTTGTCAAACAGCAGATGTTATTTTTTATTTGATAAAAAAATCTTCTTTGTCTGTAAATGTTTTACCCTCCAAAAGTCTCCTATTAAGGATCTTTTTAGTCAACAGATCAGTCTTACAGTGTATTGATAATTCAAGAAGAGAGATGAGATTTTCACATGTTGATAGAAGAATAATTTTTAGTTGCAGATTAATCCTTTGGTACAAATGATGCAGCAGACTCGAAAAGAATGCTGTTATTACAGTTGAGGCAATATAATATTTTTATTTAAATAAGGAATTGAATTATTTTTGTATTTTTATATGTATTTCCAACATTTTATAAAATAAGCTAAAGTGGTTAGACAAAAAAAAAAAGCACAATAAGCCAATCGATTAATCCAGTTTTCTATTAATCATCAGAATAATCCATAAAATCATTGCATCCTTATTTGTGTCTGACTTTCGGAGGGAATTTGAATGTTTGTTTTTCTGTTAAACAAACCCAGATGTCTGACCTGCGGACGGAGACAGCAGAGGGTCTGGCCAAGCTGATGTACACGGGTCGCATCTCGAGTGCAAAGTTGCTCTCACGCTTGGTGCTGCTGTGGTACAATCCTGTCACTGAGGACGATGTCCGCTTGCGCCACTGTCTGGGAGTTTTCTTCCAACTCTACGCCCGCGAGAGCAGGTCTCCCAGCAATAACACCCCCAGGTTGAGTCAGAGGACTTCCTCTCTTTGCGATGTGATTAAAGAGCAGGTGGTGTTTGTGTGACAGAGTCCACCAGGAGGTTGTAGAGGAGACGTTCCTGCCAACAGTTCGGACTCTGCTGAACGCCCCGGCCACTTCTCCACTGGCTGAGGTGGACATTAACAACGTGGTTGAACTACTAGTTGATCTGACCCGCCCCAGCGGACTCATCAAACCTTCAGCTAACACAGAGGTAAGACGGAACAACATCCAAGAACTTCAGCAAGTCTCTGGCAGAAGATCTCTGCATTTTAAAACATGTCAGCCGATTCAAATGGCTTTTCATGTTGTTTCTTCACTAATGTTCTTTAATCAAACCGTTTGATCAAATTACTTACAACTGGAATCTATAATTAGGGGGCAACTGAAGGAAGTATGTTGTGCTGGATTTTATTTAGAGGTGTCATGCCTTTGGACACAAATGCATGTAGTAAAAACGTCTTGAAAACCAAATATTCCTTTCCTTCCACCTCACAATCATGAGCTGTTTAATGTCGGCTTATTGCATTTGATAACATCTGAAAAAGCTCGAAACATGTGAATACTTCTGCAAGGCAATTCACACATGACAGCCACGTTCACTGAATTTGTCCTGGTGTGTTTTTTTTGTTTTTTTTCAGGAGGTGTGTGTCCATGACTACCTGGCAGTGCGTATGTGTGGAGAGATGCTCAAAGATCCCACGGCGCCTGAAGTCCGCCTCTATGCCAAGACTCTGAGCAACCTGGAGCTCTGCAGAGAGGAGACAGTGAGGGACGACCTGACGACACTGCTGCAGCAGCTCGTACAGGTACAGATGAGAACAAGACCAAGCACTTTGGTGCCGTTTGGAAGCATTTTGAAACAAACTGAACTTGGATCTACGCTGCAGTAACTTCTGTCTGACGGCTCCTCTTTGGGTCCTTGTAGGTGGTAAAGGATCGCGTTTGCCTCCGTGCTCTGGAGAAGATGCTGCATCAGCTGATGGACTCTAAGGAACAGGCAGAGGTCGTCAACTCCAGTGCTCTCCAACCACTGGGCGTCAACGCAGACGGTACACACCTTTAGATATTCTCTGGTTGAGCGAATTAATGTGTGTAAATCCAGGTGTACCTGCTGTGAAGGAGTGGTCTTATCACCTGAGAGATGCTGAGTGTATTTTTGAAAAGCTTTAATTTCTGTAAATATGCATTGTCTCTCTGTAGAAGTAGCAACAGAAGATCCATCAAAATCCGCTAAGAGACCTAAGAGAGGTAACTCAGACCCTGTGCCTGTACATTCAGTTATTTACAGCACAGTTTTATTTATAGAGCTCCTGACAGGAGGAGGAGGTGACTCAGCTCCAGGAGGTAACCTGAGTGTCTGTCTGCACAGGTCAAAGGAAAGCCAGCACTGCCAAAGGGGGCAGAAGGCCGAGCAGAAAGGCTGAGTCATCAGAGGAGAGGTGAGTTCAGATTTTTCTTAACAGGACAGAAACATGCCAGTTTTCTTTTACAGAGCCATACCTTTACAGTCTGTGTGCATCTATGTTTGGCTGCAGTGATGGAGAAAATGTCCCAGAGTCTGTTCTTGTTCTGCGTTCGTCGCGGAGGGCAAAGACTGCAGCTCTGGAGAAAACCAAACTGGATCTGAATCCTCTCATCAATCAAGAGGCCAATGTGTCGTGAATGTTCACTCTTGAACAGTTTAAGTTTTTTACTCAGCAGGAACAGAAATGCTTGTCTTTTATTTGTATCCTATTACTGTTGTTGCATTCAATGTCTATATAGTGATAAGTATTCATTACCTACTGGGTCTTAGTAAATACAACTAAGCTCGAAACATTCATGGCTAATAACTATTGCTGTTATGTCTTAAGCTTTCACTGAATTTATTTGTGTGCCATTATTTTTTCTGTCTTAACTTTTATAATAAAAACAAATAAATAGAAAAGTAAGTTGTCTCCCTTACATGTATTAGTCATGAGTAAGTAAATTTGTTTCATTGGGTTTGTTTATTTGATTCTGATGGCATCACAGATGAGAATAACAGCCGTTAAACTCTTCATGTTAATATTTTCATGGTTCCTATGCAGCCTGGAATTGTATTTGCTTATTCGAGGTGGATGAAAGTAGGAAAATGAAAGAATGGAATTCCATTTATATTTTGACTTTAATTTGTTCTATTAACTCGGTGTTTCTCAGCTCCAGTCCTCACGCCCCCCCCCTGCCCTACATGTTTTAGGTGTTTCCCTTCTGCCACACACCTGGATTGAATATGTGGGTGATTAACAGGCTTCTGCAGCACTTGATGGTCATGCAATCATTCGAATCAGCTGTTCTGGAATAGAGGTACATCTAAAACATGCAGAGCAGGTGCTCCAGCCTGAGAACTGGAATTGAGAAGTGCTGTATTAACTAAATGCACTCTACCTTTGTTTCTTGCTCATGCTTTTTTATGTTTTTCTTATTTTCTATTGTTTCCAGTCCTTGTGAAATTCTTCCTTCCTTGTCTCTCCCTGTCCTCTCTTGTGTCCCTTTTTCCCTCTTTTGTCCTCTTGTGTTCAAAAAGTGTAACTAGGGTGTTATTCTAAAATTTTCTAATTTTGAGACTGATTTGTGTCATTAGAATGATTTAAAAAAAGCTCAATTATTTTACTCTACATAATAAAGTTACATAATACTCTGAGTTTTGCTTTTTGAAATGAGACAAATTATTACGTCAAAATATTCTATATATCTACCTGCATGCTATCCTCAAATGGATAAAAATCTGTGCTAGCTTAAATTTGTGTTTCAAAACTAAGCCTACAAGTGTCAAACCCTTTGGTTTACTCTAAATTGAAGGCTTGTTAAAGATATGTACCGCCTTGGCCCATTCATACAGTATATTTTAACAATAATCACTAAAGATTTACTGGAAAAGACTTTATTGATCCAGTTACAGACACCTCTGATGCATCTGTAACGCACTGTATAAAAACACTTAAAAAACACGTACAACAGAGCACCAGGGTTATTCACCACAAGACCGAGCCTTACAAACCTCCCTTATGATAATGCAACCAGTGACAAATCTATGCAAATGTGTAGTCAGTCATAATACTCACTATGGTTACGTTTTGACCTATGTGCTCTTAGATGGCAGGAAAAGCAAACTGATCCCAGATTAGTGTTGGTCAATCAATTCTCCAGCCTCATCTATGACCAGTAAGCTAAACAGCAGTAGGCTTAGCACAGCCCCAGTGGAGGTAGGCATCTTAAGAAAAAAAAACAAAAAAAACACTAGAGAAGAGGTAACATCTCCCATCTGTTCATATACTGTAAATAATGCTAGAAGTAGAATATGATTTAATGCTATGGTGGAAAAAAATAGTTTTTGTTACTTTCCTGCTTCTTTGAAGAGAGAAAAGCAGAGCGATCTGTTTTAACCCATTAAATGTTGAAGTGTGAGGACATTGGTGACTGCAAGAGTCCTGACATGTTTTAATGGGTTAAAATCTCATTCCATGTCAATGGACAAAGGTGAATAACATCCCAGGCCAATGGTAACTGGGTACATCCATTTGTCTGTCAGCAATAAAATAATTTCTAAATAATGATAAATCATCTGGCTTTGTATTGCACCAAAGAGAGTTTCTAAGTTTACAGTAGGACCTGGGGGTGGGACACGGGCTGTGCAAAACATGGGAGGAGGAGCCTGTATAGTGGGATTAATAATCTCACGTGGAATAGTGCAAGAAGTACATCTGGCAGCAACTATGTGAATGCTGGAGGTGAAAACGAGACAGATTACTAGATTACGACTAACCACGAATGGACAGAGAAATCAAAGCTTATGTCCTACAACTGCTTGGTGGGACACAACAAAGAGCATGTAGTCACTTGCAGGTGTAAAAACAAAAAAATTAAAATGCTTTTAGTTGGGGAGACAAATTACTAGCTTACCTAAAAGGGACATAAAGTGTCGATTCAGTTACAATTCACCAAAGACCATTCCTTCATTAAAAGTATTTTTGTGGTCTGCTAAGTGAAAATAAACCAAAGGCTTGGATTAGACAAACATTGTTAAAGTATTTCAATGATTTATCTTCGATGTGATCAAAAACAAATTAAAGTTTGTATTTTAAGAGTGCTAAAATAAGAGCTGTTATAAATATAAAAAGTATATATTTAACAGATTTTAGAACAGGAGTGATTTTTAAATAGCAAAATTGCAAACTGAAAGAACAGAAGTGGTGTTGACCTTCATGTGGGGTGGAGCTGACGGTGCTGCGTTGATGCAGTCGAGCTCCGTCTTTCCTAACAAGGTTTCACTTTATAAATATTCAACCTATTAAAACTCTTGAAAGTAATGAGTAATGCTCTAACATACACGATCAGAGAAAAGAAGCACATACATGTCCATGGATAACAATAGTGCAACATCAAGCTTTTTTTTTTAAGTTAGACTGCTACATAGCTGCTGAGTGTAAGACTGAACCATAGTGAGGCAGTCAGTCCACGTGGTCAGCTCAACATCCAAAGGCACCAGGTTAAACTGCAGCCTCATCCCAGAAAGAGGAGGAGCCCTTGCTTCATTTAGGTTCCTGGCATAAAGACATAATTTTAATTTGACAGGCTTCATTGTAATTATTCAATTTTAATGTCTTCAAATTGAAGGAATAGGAAAAGGGTAGTTACCAATAACATAGTCGCACCATCTTGGCCCGGTCAGGCCCCTCATTCGCGATTGTCTCAACACTTTCGCTGGTGGTGGTTGTGGTATTTCAGGGGATGTTACCTCAGATTGATTGCGTTTACCCCTCTGTTTCCCATTTGGGACGGTTTTGGGTGCACAATCGGGCCGCAATCTTGAGCAAGTCCTCTTGTTCAAGCTCCTTTTTCCTCCATTTCTCACAGTTTTAGCAACTCCTTCCAGGTCCTTCTCGTTTCCTTCAAAGAAGTCCGTAGAAGGCGAGCCATTATCCAGTGTCACAGTGCAAGAGTCCCCCTCCTCCTCGGTTGACTCGTTGTCTGGAGAGTTGATCTTCCTCAGAAACACACGACATTCTTTCAGCTTCTCGGGACTCCAGGCTTTTGAAGAGAGCTTCTGCTCTTTGTGGATATCAGCATGTTTCAGAGTTTGATCGACAGAGCAGGTGGGAGAACTTTCCTGAAGAGAGTCAGATAGCTGTTTTGCTGATCTGCGTAATGCTTTATGATGATTCAGTTGAAGAACATTTGCTATTGGCCTGTTTGAGGAGACCATTTTTCTTTTGCTTTTCTTTTTACTTTTCCGCGATTGCCACCTCTCCCTTTCCCTCAAAGTAAAAAACCTTCTCCTCACTCTAAACAAAGTGGCCTGAAACTGAGCAGACAAGCTAAATCTCCACCACATGACACCTCGATTGTGTTTGCCCACTGCCAGTCTGGAAGCAAACAGTCGTCGACGTATCTGATGAGCCTTTTTCTTTTTCCTCAGTTGTAGCATAGCCAGCTGATGCTGTAGAGGACTTTTTGGCACAGCCTTTGGAAACTTTTTGATATGCTTGCGGAGTCGCTCTGCCTGCGGACTGTGGCGAACATTTTTATTATTGGTAGAACGAGGGAAGTGCATGATTTCAAATGGATTACGTGAGCTTGCCTTCTTGACAATAGCCAAAGATTGTGTCTCGGTGGACTGCATAAACCAGGAGCAGATCTGCTGCATACTGCAAGACCTTGGTTTGTTGGGTGAACAATCAAACAGTGTTCGGACCGCAGAGGACTTTTTCGACTTTCTGGTTACTGGACTGTTTCCCATCGTGTCTGGATTAGAATTATGGACCACTTCTTTGTCTTGGTCATCAGGAGAATCAGTGACCCACGTGTCAGAGATGACTCTTATCCGTCTGGCAAGCTCCTGGCTCATTGTCTTCTCCTTAGCTGATGCCGCCCACCACCGTACCGTCTCTCTTGGGCTAAAGATCGATTCTAGTGAAACCTTTGCCACTTTGCTCAGATCTTGAGTGATGCTTTCTCGTTCTTTTCTAGAAGGCTGTCGTTTTAGTGTCTGAGTTTCTGCACTCGCTTGTTGATCCTCCTGTCTCCTTTCACTGCTCGCCTTGTTTATTAGAAGCTTCTTGGAGCGCCTCAACAGAGCATGACTGCAATTGTATGTCCTAAATGTAGAGGTAGCAACAGCATGCACGAGGTGTATTGAGGGTTTCCTCTCCCTTTTTGAGTGCCTTAATGGTATAGTCTGATTTGGCAGTTCACATTTATTTCTATTCTTTGCTTCCACCACCTCCGTTGAATTACTTTTAATTGTACTGCTGCCTATGCAAGGCTCTTTTTCAGACTCTAATAGGAGTGCTTTCTTTGGAGGTTTCGCTTTAGGTGATATCCGGGTCTCTCTATTTATCTGAATTTGGCGACGCCGAGGTGACGCAGAAGTAACAGTGACTGAAATTCCAGAGATCTTAATTTTTGCAGGTCTGCCTGGTTTTCTCAAGGGCGCAGATTCAAGAGGCACCTGACTTTTAATGCTACTGATAGACTGAGTTGGGGGCTCTTTTGCAGTTCTAATAAAACTAAATTCTTCTGGGGATGATTTAATGATGCACGAGGTCCTTGTTGAGCAGTGTAATGAAAAGCCCAAGTCACTTTTAAGATCCACTGCATGGCCAGTATTGTTGAAATCTGTTTGGAGCTGGTCAAAACTCTCAGACACCACTCGTTTGTTTCTTCTTGAACGACCATACACAACTGTTATTTTAAGGTTCTTGGTGACATCGTCTTCAGCATCAGTTTTGGAACTTTTTCCATTTAGTGACTTAGACTCCAATACAGCATCTGAATCTTTCTGTTTTCGTGGACGGCCAATGGGCCTCTTCACTTTTTGCTCGAGCTGGGGTCCTAGCTTTCTTGGTCGGCCTGGACGTCGTTTTGGAGGAGTGGTTTCAGCGAGGGACACCGACTCGCGTGGTGATCGCTGGTTCTCAGTTTCAGACAAACGTTTGGATGGAGTACCATCACTTGTTCTTGCACTTCTTTTAGGTGAAGAGGCAGCTGACCTAGGTGAAGACTGACAAGTTGCTGATTTGGCCAGTGACGATGTAGGTGATTCATGTGAGGTAACTGCTTTTGCTGGTGAAGGACTCTTCTTTGCAGGTGATACTGCATTCTCCTTGCTTTGGCTTTTGTGCTTCTGAGGTGTCCCTGCCCATGAAGACTCTACACATGGGTCAAATGCCTCCTCTGCTTGTAAACTAGAACCGGAACCTGCCGACTTAAGACTATACTTAACTCCTTCATTATCCTTCACTTGGGATACATACATGAGCTTTATTGGGCTGATGTACTGAATTTTGGGGCTAGGTGGGCTGCTAACATTTATTGTATTTTGGAGCATCTTCAAAGCTTTTAGTCTTCTTGTAGATGGCCGGAGCCTTCCATATGCAGAACTATCACTGCTATCAGTTTCTTTTTCAGGGCTCTCTTTTTGAGAACTCCCCTTTTCAATGGCCTCAGTTTTCTGTAAGATCTGACATTTACCCTCTGACTGTTTACGTGCTGGTTCAAATGGTTCCTTAGGTGTAGGCTCAAAAGTCAGGTTCCCTTTGTGTTCCTGTGGGTACGGAGGGGTTTTACTGTCTAATTTTGCCAGGGTGATGTCAGTTTCAACAGATGAGGCATGAGAAATAGGAGTATGCCATGTGATGTAGGAAGAAAGCCGCTGTGGAGGGACTATATTCCTCACAGACTTTCTTATTCCCCTGGACTGATGTGACTTACATGTCTGCCCCTCATTCATTGAACTATGAGTACCTTTATCTGGTGTGCTGTCTGTATCATAGTTTTGAACTAATATGGCTTCTTCTTGGCTCCACCCACACCCTTCATTATAGTCAGTAGAAATGGGAGTCATCGATACTGTCTGTGCTTGCACTGCATGGTCACCTTTTAGAACTTGCTTTCCACGTGTGTTCAGCAGCTCAGGGACATGTCTAATATTAGAAATGGTAAGCTCGCCTTTGCCAAAACATGTTATTCCTTCTCTCTTTTCCTGTTCAGTCTCAAGTTCATCTGTTACCATCACTGCCTTCACATCTTCCTTAGCTTTGTCCCTGTCACTTTCAACAGAAATTATGCATGGTGTTCCCTCATTAACCCCTAGATCTAGATTCTTTCCAAGTTCCACCCTTGCTTCTGTCTCTCTTACACAAGCTTCTTTAATTAGATCTGAGTCTAGGGAAGTGACAGAAGTAGGTACAGACATGTTTTTTGCTTTCGGTCTTGCTTTTTTAGCTTGTGTCCCCATACTCTGACTGTATGACAGATCAAGCATGGCCAACTCCCTTTTTATTGCTAAGGCATTCCTTCTGGCACATGCATCGTCAGCAGGAGTTGCAGTAGCGACCTGAATTGCCTGCCGCCGACGAGAGCGGGTGTTAGGTGACTTTGGCTCTTTGTTATGATGCTGGTTAAACAGCTCATTAAGATTGTAGTCACTAGCACTGCCTGTGTGGAGCACTGTGGTGATGATTTCAGTCAGCTGGGCATCAGCATGGAATGGCTGGCTGGTTGAGGCATCTGGGGACTGGTCCTCAGAAACATAAAGAGCTGTTGTAGAGACCAGAGTAGGGTCTGCTGTGATGGTGTCCAGATTCCGAGTGACACGTCTTACAATATCCTGCAGCGAACTTCCCCCCAGATTCTGTTCTGCCTGATTATGTCCTACAGTCTTATACTGCAGCTCAGCGTCTCTGGATGCATCTACACCTGCCATGTGGCAAGCACTCCTCTGACTGTTTTTACCTGTAAGGTCAGCTTCCTTCCCCTGAGTGTGATAGGAAAGTGATGGTGGCTTTTCATCCATTTTATTACTGATATCTTGGGGAATAGGAGAAAGACGAGGAGGAGAAGGACTACGCTCTCTGTTCAGGACAGTACAAGTGCTATCCCCATCTCCAAAACCCGTTTCTTCTCTGATTCTGACAGGTGTCAGACAGATATGGGGTTGACAACAAGAACAGGAGCAAGACAGGTGTTTCTTATTAAATACAGACCTGCATAATCTAGAGGAGGAAGTACACAGCGGGGGCTGTGATAACAGTGTAGACGAGACATTTGACATCAGCATGTTTACACAGCCTGCTGCATGGCTCTGGCTGGAATTACAGTGTAATGTCTCAGAGCATGGAGCTGGACACTTTTCTGTCCTGCACCTCTGCACACAGTCAGAGCTTGAGCCCTGCTGACTGTCACTGTTACAGTCTTTGAAAGAATGGTGATGAAGGCTGCCATAAGATTCAGAGTCCCCCAGATGGTATGGGAAACTGCAACGACTTTGATGACTACAATCACCTGAAGGGCAGTAGAACCTGTAGTGATGGGTGTTACATTCATTTAAAAAGACTGAATGGGGTTTTATATCAACTTGTGGGTTTACGCCACAGTGACAGCAGTGAAACTCAGCCTGACTAACTGATCTGTGAAATGAAAGCAATTTTTCCTGATGAGCTAGTTTAAGGATTTGGTAGAGTAAGGACTGGTGTGGTGGGCAGAGAGAACGTAGAACGGCATCCAAAGCAGAATGTTGGTGTAACGTAGTCCCTCGTTGTCCCACAACTCCCCCTTCTTCTGTAACAGATGGCAGCCAGGAACTAAAGATAAAAATGCAAAACCTTCATTTAGAGGGATATACCGAAACAAACATAAGTCAGCAAATAATTGTTCACAAAGAATTTCAGCACAACTGTCACCAACTATAAATAGAGATAGAAACAGTAAGACCTACCATGATAAACTGACTTTGACTTAGGGTTGAATTTGAATCTGTCTTTATGATTGGATTGATCTGACTATGTATTTCTGTACAGAGCTGTTTATACAGACTTGGGATAACATTTACTGTGAACTGACACTATTGCTGCGTATGTATGGTGTACATGATGTGCAAATGTTTACGTGGAGAGATGTTTCAACATGATCATATAGTATGTGGCAAGTTGATGGTTAACTGCTGTTAAGATTATGTATACTGCAGTGCTAAATGTGTAGGAAGGCAACATGGGAGCGACCTGTGGCTTAACCAAAGTAGACAATATAGTATGAATGGGGATACGTGCAACTTCTAGGGTGAAATAAAAGTATAAAACAGAAAGTGAAATAATATTGCTTTGTTTTTGCTGATTTTCAACTTTATACCTTAAAAGATTGCTCTAACTGGACAAAAATAAACAAACCATGTCAATTCAGCCGCCTACACAGAGGAGAAGCCATAACTCCAGACAACCCGGCAAGAGCAGAAAGTTATCAGAAAATATATAAAAACATTATTGGTGGTAAGAATACCGGTGATATCTTTTTTTCTTAAATTGTGAATATTAGTATTTATTTATATTTCACATTTAATTTATGGAGAGCTAGTTCTATACCAGTGAAAATTACTTGTGCCATGTAATTATCCCCCCCTCCCTCCAAAAGATTCTCTCATTTTTGGAGTTATATAGATTCTAATTTTATGAAAACTATTTATTTAAGAACAATTACTCATAAAATTAGATGAGCTGGAGATTTAATGAAGTTGTTTTACATGTCTAGATATGAAACTGTGGTTCTCTCAGTGAAGCCAGGCTGAAGTGACAAACTGGTATTTTCAATTATTCCATATTTTTCCAATTGGTGGCTAGCAGCTATGTCATTAAATCATCTCCCTTGACAGGAAGTATATTTCTGCTTTTTTATTATCAAATTTTTTGCCGGTAAGGTTTTTTGATGAACAAAAAATGATGCTGCTAAGACTAAAACATTTTAGGTAAGCACCATGTAAAGCTGCCATTTTATTGCACCACATAGGCAGTTCCTCATAGACAGTAAGAACAGCTGTCCATGTCAAAATATAGTGTACTACAAACATATTTGGAATTAAAGCCAGTACAAGTTACTGATTGATGTGGAGAACTGTTTTATTTATCAGCTGCTGAAGGTGACCGAGATGTTCTGCTGAAAGCAAAAGGAACGATTGTAGAAGCGCTCAAAGGCATTTTCACATTGTATGGCAACAGTATGTTTGTATTAACATTTCTGCCAACAAAGTAACAGTTTCAAAATGTCACCTATTGTTCAAAACAGCCAACAGTTACAGATGTTTTCCAATAAAAATCAAATATTCAGCAACATTAACTTTAATAGAGTGTTAGAGAATACATTTTTTCTACCTGATAGTTAAGTACTTTCTGGGTCTAGACCTTGTCAGGGACAAACTTTACAAAATATAAAATTACATTCTGTAGTGTTCTTGTTGAGTTATAATAATCAAGGTAATTTCTAAATCCCACTTAAATTATTTTATAGAAACATAAATACAAAAACACAACAATGAGGAAATTCTGTCAGTTCTGGAGTGAAATAATATAAGTTCAAAAGCATTCATGCACTTGTAGCATTACACATCACACTGGATGAAAGCGCCCCGTCGTAAATTAAAAACATCTACAGTCAAGCCTAAAATCACAGTTACACATCACAATTCATAAATAACAATGCATACCACAACAATACAGGATTCTACAAAAGAATAAATAAATTATAGTGCAATAGTTGATTAATGCATGAATATAAGATTAATGTGAAGTTGCTTTACTGATTTGCAAACAGTTCAAACAAAAATAACCCTTCACCTAAGAACCCTAATGTCTATGCACAACGTATTGCAATTAGCCTTTTGCATTAAAACATTACTGTGTTCTCATTTGTTTGTGGGAAATTGGACTTGGTTATAATTTGATCGGTCAGCCCTTTTCTCATATGCAGTTTTATTTAATCTGAAGGCTTCATTAAGCTGAAACAGTGTTCTCCAAATTACCTAAAATGTATGTTTGTAAAACCTTCATCCCAAAAGTACAGACCTGGTAAAATACAGGTATTTACCTCTAATTTACCAAGTATGTAACATACAAAAAAGTGAAAAGTGAGAACAGTGAGAAGAATTATGGAGGATGGCTGCTACCAAAAAATCTAAAAATAAATAGTACAATAAAATATCGATGTACCAAATATACAAAAAAATAAGAATTTCCAGTTTTCCAATCAGTGTGACATGAATTATTTGTCATTTTAATAGTATTATCATTAGTACTGCTGTTTAATGGTGCAATTTATTTTCAAACTTACTTTTTATTAGTTACCTCTTTTACATATTCCTTATTTTTATTTATTTTGCCAACTATTTATTTTTTAAATGTAACCTATTCATTGTTTTTTTTATTTAATAAAAATATTTTTTTCAAACTAATAATTTATAACAGTTAATTTTTTAACATTAACATGGGCCTAGTGAGGATAGATTCAGTAAGTGTCTCTGTCCTTCAGTATTTACTATCTAATTGGTTATTTAAAGAAATATAGACATATTTCTGGAATAAATAAAATAAATGCATTACCTAATTTTTCCTGCCTTTTCCTACAGCACCTGTGCGTGTGTACCAAAAGAGCAGAAAAACTCATTATACAAGTCACTAGATTGAGAAGAATTTGAATAAAAATCCTTTACAATAGTTAAATAAATTTTAAATTGGCAATAAGTAAAATGTTCAGCAGCATTCACTTAAAAACCTCATCACCACATTCACCAGGAGGTTACAGAGGAATAAGGACAAGCAACATTTCCATGGGCATTATTAAACACCTAGGAAATTCCCAAGTTGAACCACTGCCCTACCTCTGAAACCGTGTTTGAGTTCTTGAGCTCATTTGTGAGCTGAAACATTCAACAATTTTTACATGTGGATATTTAAGTACATATATTTTCTAGATTTTATCTTCATTTTACCTGATTTAAATATATATAACATGTGAAAAGGGCCTTTGATACAATAAGCAGCCATCGCTGAGTACCTAAAGTAATACTGTGTAGCCTGAGACACAGTTAACAAAAAAGTTGTAGAGACCATCACACAAAAAATACTCATATACAACAAAAGAAAGTTGGGAGACGGGGAGCTTTTGAAGGAACATGGCAAATATCCTTATAGATTTGAATTTCTCCATTAAATGGCTTTCTATACATATAGGAACTAAAGTATTGGTAATGACTATAGACTTAGGCTCTCTTCCATGAGAAACAAACAGCTCATAAATGTTTTTAAAGATATAAGAGCTCCATCACAAGCAATGCCAAACTGGACACTGGACGTATGAGATTCAGAGGTACTGTATAATAGGTTGAGGTCAGACGGTATAAGAGCACAGGAAATAGACAGGCTAGCATAGCAGCAAAATAAATCACAGCAGCTTTGTGTGAGTAACCCTGAAATGCTGCTTTGGTAATAGCACTATTCATGAAAATGGGCCCAGTTGAGAGGCAAACATTAAAAGTACCAACATCTAGAATTTTCATGAACAGAAGCAGCAGCTTTTAAGCCTTGCATTAAATAGTTACGATCAGAAAGACATTTCACACAGAAAAACCCTATTGTAGTCTCCACTAACCAACAAATAGTTATCAACGACAACGCGCCCTGTACATGCAACAAACGCTAATCTGTCTTTCAGCTTCATGCTCTCCTCTGCATCTTTGAGTCTTAGTTTTATATAAGTGTTCAACAAAGCTACACATCTATGTGCGGGGTGAACAGTCGAGTAAAGTTAAGCAGCAGTCATGTATGAGGTTAGCAGTAATACAGCTACTGTAGCAGAGTTAAGTAAATATTTGATAAGAAAAGAACATTGTTTACAAGCAGTACATGTACAAAGAACCGACGTGTCCCCAAGCTTCTCAGTGCACACTGTAAAACATGCAGCACAGTAGCATTCCAACAAATGTTCCAGACAAGCCCGCACAAAATAAAAGCACACAAAAGTTAGGTTTAAACTAATCTCTTGAACATAAAACTCTTTATGTCATGTATAATCTCCCTGTTATCAGAGGCGTTTAACAATGTTAGCAAATACCTCAATAGTTGTTATGGCTCTAAGTCACTTGAGAAGCTCAGGTAAAACCCAGAGAGATAAAAAGCTGAAAATCACAATCATCAATACTCCACTACCATGGAGTTCCAAGAACTGACATAAACCTGAATGGCCTAATACTCTAACAGCTAAGAAACAAATATGAGAGTCACACTTTATTTCAGAGCTCCAGAGGTTCAAAGCTGTGTTTTTCATAACTGATCCTCAGCAGAGTTAACGCTAACAATTAGGGCCAGTTTTCCCACTGAAAAACATAACAATAATTTGCCAGATCACAACCTTCTACATGCAATACACATCAATAAACTAACTGTAAAATTATTAGATTTTTGTAGTTTCATAACTCTTAAGTATAACTTAGTTTGTGTATTATTCTCTGAGAACAGTGCTGTATTTCTTATTTTCAGATCCCCATTTGGACCACTAAATGGTCCAAATGGACCATAAGATTTATTTATAGTAGACTGAGTAGATTAAAGAGAATTATTTAGAATCATTAGTTCTCTAAATGGGTACAAAATGTCACCCTTTGCATGGTTTGTATGAAACGTCTTGTTACAGACTGCTTCATTTCACAGTAGTTTGAAATGGCATTGTGGAAAATAATTATCAGCACCCAATTTAAAAGAGAGTGCATAAGATTGGTATTGGTATTTTCACTAAACTAGAATTTGTGAAAAAATAATTGAATGCAATTAAAATTCACAAAGTTCATTTAACTTCAGTGGTTTTGAGAATTTGGTTTAGTAGTCCATGTACACTAAAGATGCAGTGAGCACCACAGTTACCTGAAAACTGTGCAATTTTTTAAAAAAATCTGGTTAAAAACAGCCAAGGACCATGTCAGAAAAATACAACCTCAAGTGTGACTATCACATCACAGACACACAAAAGACCTGAATATTAATATCAATGTGTTTCTTAAAGGCAAGAGTTAAATTTCTGACAGTCTCTAGAGAACTTCTATCTTGTAAGAGTTGGTTTGTTCAAGTGTTGAGGACTTTGAGGCGTTCTGTGGTCTAAAAACTCTTCGTGTCGGCAGCTAATGCAAGACTTCCTGAGTTACTGGAATTGGTCTTGGTACCGGATCCAGACAAGTTGGAACTAGATGAAGAAAAGGTAGCAGATTTCTTTTTGGGAGGGTTCTTCAGAGTTCCAGTGCGTTCTTTGACTTTGTATTCCAGTGTGCTGTGTGGCACTCCATAAACTCCTTGAGCTTTAGAGACACTCATGCGGCCAGCCATCACCATGGTGATGGCTTCCTCCATCAGCTCATGGTTGTACTGCCGATACCTTCCCCGTTTTTTCCTGGGTTGTTTGTCTTTATCCCGGCAACCGTCTTCTGGCTCATCCAGTGAGGATCTGCGTGGTCCCAGACGATGAGGTATTTGGCTGGCGCTGTCTGAACAGCCTTGAGCCAGCAAAGGCGATCTGAGTTTGAAGAAAGATAAAGGTCTGGCAGATGCCAAAGACAGACTGGCAGTACTCTCTGTTAGCGAGGTACTTTGATGGAGATCTTCAGTCGTGCTGCAGTTCTCTGCTGACACCGACACGGAACGAACCTGAGGAATCCGCAGGGATGTGGGAGATCCCAAACTGGGAGGTGGACTTGTTGGTCGCTGAAGAGCATTCCTGAGCTGGGACAAACAGTAGGGGAGGGTCTTTTGTTGCCCACTTGGCTTATAAAAAACGAGAGTAGACGATGGGAAAGTAAATTCTGAATTCTCCTCTGCCCCTCCCCCAATTTCTGCCTGTTCTGCGCAAGCTGCCACCTTCTGCAGGACAAGGCGGGCTTCTCCTCCCAGTGTTGAGGCCATCGCATTGTGAGAGGTTGCCTCATCCCTATAGTCCCTGCCACCTTGCTTAAGCTGATGCAGCACACCCAGCTTCCCGTCAGTCCAGCTTTCCAAACCTTGCCGCAAGGTTTGCAGGGGTATCCCATAGAGCAAGGCAGCTCGCTGCTCCTGCAGCCTCCCTGAGCGGATATCCTTCAAAGCCTTGGACAGCAACCGCTCAGACAGCTCCCAGCTCCTCTCAATGTACTCGTTCGGCTTGTGCTGCCTCCTAGGAATGGGAGGACCAAACAGCAGGGTCAGGATGGAGGTGATGATGGGGGTTGGCTTAGGGGACAGGGTGGGGTGAAGACTCAGGGGTCCACTCCTTTATGCCTTGTGTTGGTAACATCACTGCAACTGCTTCATGTCTGTATGTTCTCAGTCTGTTTCACACACTGCTGCCTGTCTGTCACACACACTCTGTGTGTGCAGCAAAGCCTCTTCACGTCCAGGTGGGACAGTCTGTGAATGGCATGCAACCCCTGCAGCTTTGAGATATCCAGGGACTTTTACATGTTGGTCATAAATAGTTCATTAAAAGAGGAAGTAAATGCGTTGTGGAGTACTGCAATGATGTCCTTATTGTCTCATTGTACAATCCTGGGGTGTTGGTAATGGTGAAGCCTTTATTGTGACGTTACCGCTCAAGAGATAAAAGAGTCAACCCCATGGAATCAAAGTATCAATATCAAATACAAGCTAGCTTTTACAATGTCGTGCAGTAGTCATAACTTTTGAACGCTTGTACATTTTCCATGAATTACATCCCCAAACTTCACTGTAGTTTGTTTTCATTTAATGTGATACACCAACACACAACGATACATAATTGTAGAACAAAAGGAAGACAAGGCAAGATTTTAAAATTTCTTTGCTAATAAAAATCTGGACGTGCATTTCTATGCAGTACCCCCTGAGCCAATAGTTTGTGGAACCATCTCTCTTTGAAACTAACTGCAAGTTTTTTGTTGTGTTACCTGCTTGCTGAATCTACAGACTGAAATAGCTCAAGATAAGTCAGAAGCGATTGTGACTGTATGTTGACATAAATTGTAGAGTCTTAACAAAAATTCTCAATTGAATTGTGGATTTTTACTAGACCAGATTGAAATATTGTGTTATAACCCAGCATTAAACTTCTCACCTTTACCCCCAAACTGTTTTGTGTGTTCCTTGGTCTTCATGATGTTCACTAATGTTCCTTGACTATCTACTGAAGCCTTCACAGAACAGATTTATACAAAATGGCCGAAAAATGTATCACAATATACAAATTTCATATCAGTCAATGTTAATAATTATTTATTATCTTTTTGTTTTAAATATCGGATACTAGGGCTGGACGATGTAGCTAGAAAATGTATCACGATACAAGTGCTTCACATCAGTCGATATCAAGAATTATTGATTCGTTTTTTGTTTTAAATATTGAAAATAAGGCTGTTGCACTCATTTTCTTCCTTCACTTCACATTGTTTCTTATTTTTAAGTAATTGTGAGGCACAGTGGACTCCTGCTCCACAAGTTACTCAACAGGTTGTTGGGTAGGCACCTAAAAAGTGAGTGAGTTAGTTAATGCCATTCATCTTGCTTAGATGCATGAGAAAAGTTGAGGGGCTAAAGACTTTCCTCTGCCTACATCCCCAAAATGCTTTGTGGTTCTGAATCAGAGCTCTGTGAAATTACTGAACATTCTATCATATTTACTATTGACATTAAAATATATATTATTACTGATTTATTGCCCAGCCCTAAGACACAGGTGGACTATTTACTAAGTGGCGTCTTCTGAGGATAACTTTAGAATCCCATTTAAGTAAAACAGAAACTAAGCACAAATGGATGCCACTGCATTTTTAATCACAATTTTACCAGTTTTATTTATTAGCTCACATTTTTTAAAATCTGTATACGCCTTTTCTTCCACTTTATGACTTTACACTACTCCAAGTTGTTTTATCACATAAAGACACTAAAATTCAATAAAGATTGTGGTTGTACCGTAGCAAAAATGTGAAAAGACTCAAGGGATGTGAATATTTTTTTAAGACAATGTAGGATTACAAACCCGTACAACAACAGAATTGAATTATTTGGGCTGAAGAGCTGCCCGCTAAATAACTTACAAGGAAGAGCTATTACAAAACTATAAGTCAGTCAACAGTGTTAGGCTGAAGCACCCATCTTAGTATTGACTTGCGAGAAGATGAAAAGATCAGCAGCACCAATTTGGTAATATTTTATTGCCAGGGCATTTTTTGATAAAATGCCAACATGCCAAGTTACTCTTATTCCCTCATAATTTTTTCTCTCTTTGAATATCCCAAAAACTTTAAACTAAATAAATCCATGCAAAATAAAACTCTTACCCTGAGGCGTTGGAATTGGATGATGTTGTTGCAGAGCTTGTGGAGTTCCGGTTTGAGAGATCCAACACACCATCTGTTAAAAAGCAAAAATATTTCATAAATATAAAACTGTACGGAGTCAACTTTATTTTGATTCAAAGTATTTTAACCTCCAACAGCTTTTCACACCTGTTCGGTTCACTGTGAGATCCAGAGGAGCATCTGATGTCTCTGGCACCGGAGATGAGGGTCTTGTAACTCCATTTGTTGTGGTACGGAGCAGGCACTTGGATGCATACTCCTCAGCAAACTTATGTATCATCTTCTTCATCAGTTCATGAGCAACTAAAGGTATTTTGGGATCACAATCCAGGGTCACATCTGAAACACAAAGAGAAGTGATCGAGATGAAAGTTAAAATCAACTCAACTTTCAGCTGACAATTTGTATGATGGAACAAAGATGAGCTCGTAAACGCAACCTGAAGCTCATACAAACACAGAAATTTGCCTGTAAGCATATCTCAGTACATTAATATTCAAACAATAAAGCTAAGAAAAAAAGAAGAAAATGACTTTTAAAAAGGTGATGTAGTGCAGAGTATTAAAAATGTTCTCTCATTTTCTTATGAACAAAAAAAGCAAAAGTACTTCCCTTTTATGTTCTCTACTGGACACATAAAATCCAGATATAAACGCAACCTTTTCCTGGCTAGATCCAAAGTACAAGACCATTAACTTTTTTTTTTTTTTTACAACTTTTGAGTTGCTGACATCAGCAAGTAAAGTAAAATTTTTCCTCAACTTATTTCTCAGATTTTGACGAAGACTAGGTGAAGCATCAGCATCTGTTGTTGGTTTTAATTAGGCAAACATTAACTACTTTCATGACAATATGCATACACTGGGACATGTTTGACACAAAGTAACATCATGTTGCACTTTTTGTTGGGGCTAGAGATTTGCAGACAAGATAGGTATGCTGACTTCACTTCAAATATCAAACATGACGAGACAGAAATTTGTGCCCAATCAGGTAGTTTCAGACTCAATCAGAATTAGGCCTTTCATCCTGCTCAGACTGGTATCTACTCTAAACACAATAATAACAGTTAGTATCTACTGCTGTGGTGTGTCCAGAGTCAGACTGTCATGTTAAACCGTAAAGTGACAAAGAACACTTCAGTTTGAAGTGGGATAATTGTTTCCAACTTAGCAACGTTGGCGCTGTATTTATCCATTTTTAAGACACAACCAGTGACATGTTTTTAAAAAAGCGACTTGCAACTTTTTCTGGTTTATTGGAGACTTTGGTGACAAAACTAGAAAGCACTGATAGTACTGCAATTACAACAAGTAGTGAGAGCTGCAGCTACAACCTCTGAAGTTTGAGGTGGACCTTGGGCAGAGAGGATGCTATTGCACTACTTATATAAATACAAACCAATGATTTATTCCTTTCCATTTTGTGCAACCAAACAAAAGAACAAGTACACAAATAGAGGTTTTACATTATTATACGTCTTGTTGATTTAATGAGACACAGAGGCTCAGAATTTCTAAAAGGTAGGTTACATCTTCAACTGTCACCAAGTGTGGCAGCAATGATTGAACTTGGGGCTGTCTGGAAAACTCTGACTTTCCAAGTTAGATTTTCAACTTCAGGGGACATTCTTGTTGCACTTCAGACCACGAATTCAGAAAAGATGACTTTTACATAAAAAAAACAGCGTATGCCAGTTTCTGAATTATTCCTGTCATTTCTAAGGCTTTGTCCTACACTAATTTATTAGCCAGACAAAGTTAGACTTCAGAGACAATTAAAAAAAACTTTCACTTTGCTCATAACCAGGATATTATATTCCACTGACATAGGGTTACAGAACAGCCCCAGTGTGATTACTGATACTAATATTTATCTATACAGTGAACCCTCGTTTTTCGCGGGGATTGCATTCCGAAAAGAACCCGTGATAAGCGAAATCCGCGAAGTAGTTACCTTAATTTTTTTACAATTATTATACAGCATAATTAAATACTCTACATTGAAACCAAAGAACAAAACCTGTTTTCAGGCCTAAGCATTTGTTTTAACAAATATGACGCTTTCTTACAAATAACTACAGTAAAATAATCATTGTAATCATCACTACAAAGTACAGTAGAAGAAATTGTGATATACTGTTCCTCTGACTGTGACGCTGTGGCCTGATTCCGCTCTCTAGTGTCTTTTTCTTCTGAAGCCTGTGGAGCAGATGTGTTTTTTCAAGAGAGGAACATAGTTATCGGTAGTTGTTGTCGCTTTTTTTTTCTTCTGGGCAAAAATATTTGCCAAAATTTGCCAAGCTGTATAGTTAAATACCATAACGTTATTGGCACACAGGTAGAGAAGAAGCGCGGAGACTGTTTAGCCAATCAGGACGCAGAACACAATGCACTGTGAAAAAAAAACTGCATAAAAATCTCAGTGAAGCAGCGAGGCTGTGAAAGGTGAACAGCGTTTTAGTGAGGGTTCACTGTATATGTATGTGTTTTCAACAATAATTTTCCTAATTGGTCTTTATCTAGGGAACACATTTAAAGAATTTATTTATTTGATATTTTCAGGTTCTCAGTTCATTTCTATTGGCCACACTCAGCATACATCAAAAAAGATCCACACATGTTCTTTTTTTTTAAGGCCAAAACAGGGAACACAATCAATAATAGACTGACCTTTCTTGTGAAACACAGCTTGAAGGAACTTGTGTGCTGATTGGCTGCTCTCAGAGATGGTTGAGGTCTGACAAGGAGAGTAATCAGAAGGGGAAGAGAGAGGCGACACAGCTGCGGGTACTTGGTCCTACATGAAGGAAAAATAATCAGTTATTTTATTGGTTCTTCATTCAGATCTTATATTATACTGTGTAAGAAATTGTGCATTTGACAATGTCATCAAAAATCCTTACACTGAGTTTGTCCAGTGGCAGATTACAGAACGAACATGTTGAGAGGCTTGCCTCTGCCGACCAGTCATCCAACTCATCAGGTTCACAGTCTGTAAAACATAACAAAAACTCTACATTTCCTCAAATACAGCTTGACCCATTCTGCGTAACAAGTGATGGGTATTTCTTTGGCATCGTGTTTACAACCTTTTCACCTTTCATAGCAGAAATCAACATGCAATTTTTTAGCTATTGAGAAATTAAACTATGGATTTAAAGTGAGACCCAACAAAAGTGGTGGGTGCAAAATTCAGATGACACTGGGAACAGCAGAATGTGCAACAAGCAAACTTCATATTCACTGAGAGATTCAACATAACTTGCAGATCATAATTTTACAACAGCTGTATAATTTTCAGTAAAATTTTCCCTTAACTGCTGGCAGGCCACACTGCTACACTAATTCAAAAGTACATGGCGTTTCAGTTGCTATGACATAATGCTATAAATAATCACTGTTACGGAGAAAGATTAAATAAAACCTACTTAGTAACATAACAACTTGGTATGGGATGACAGGAACCACCACTAGATTATTTCAAAATCTAATGTAGATCTCTAGTTTGATACCTTAAAACCTTGTCCATCACAGTCACTTAAATTGATTAAAAATGACTAATCAATAAATTCACTTTTCTGGACTGTGGGGCTGTTTTACAGATTAAATTGATTGCTTTTTGCATATGCCCAGATCTCAAAGTCAATCCCATGTTTACTACCATATTTCCAGTGTCTCAAAATTATTTCCTGTCCAACAGTAACTCTGACAATGGTGGATGTTGTACATTTTATTATATTTTATTATATTTTCTGACTTGCAACACACAGTGACTGTTACTAATCTGTCTTCAATCTGTAGCATCAGTCTGTTTTTGAAGCAATAGCCTTTTATAATATACTCAAAAATGTTTCATATGTCTCAGTACAGTAAAAAAAAAAAAAACAGCTTGACCTGCCAATTCCAACAGCTACCGATTTTTCTTATAGCCGTCTCTGTCAAGTTTTATAAGATCCCAATGCACCTTAATTGTTCCAATCCCAGTGACTAATAGCTGTGAAACAAAACAAACTTGCTTTAACTGCACAAGGTTGTCTTATAAAATGAAAATGTTTAGAGCACTGATGTCCAAACTACTAAATTAATTAAACAAAATAATCGATTCCTTTTCATTTAAAATTTCATTTCACTTTTTTTCCGTTCTCTCTCATGACAGAACAAAAGGAGACAGTGGCTGATTTTCAAACCTTGTGGAGGTAGAGAAGACTGATGGATAAAATCGGTGTCATATTCAAAATATCGGCTGAAAGACCTGCGCATTCCTAGATCTATGGCATTAACCTAATGAAAAAAAGTTCTAAAAATATGTTACATTTTGACACATTAATATATTTACAGTCAGACTCATGACTGCAAGCATGCTTTAAAAATCTTTATATTTATTAAGGTCTGCTGTTTATCTGCTATATAAACAGCTGTTAAATACATTAGGTATATATTTTATTTGTCCATAAAGGACATTTTATGTTCCCTAATAAGCATCTAAAACTAATATTTCTTAAAGCATTGATAACTATTTTCATAAAGCATACAGGTTTTAAGTTGCATGTATTTTTTCAGTGAATATCAGCAAAATCTGAATATGTATCAGTTTTTGAAGGGCTGTCCTATTTCCCTGTACAATATATTAATCGTTAGCTAAACTAAAATGGTTAAGTGACAGAGGAATCTGAACATGTTATAGGTAGGAATAAATCCAGGAAATAGGATTTAGCATAAATGTTGAGTTAAAATTTTGAAACAAAACAATACCCCAGTGACTATGGCCTATTGGACATACAGTATGTTATCTGGATACAAGTGTAATTGAGTGAAAATATGTCAATGCAGGAAATGCATAGGTGGAATGCACATGTGTTGGTGTTCAAACATAGGACAAGGTCCTGCTGTTTTTGTATTGTGAAATAAACAACAAGTAATATTACATTTATGCTTTAAATGCTGCAACACGTAAACAGGTCAACTAGTTCATGACTGAGTCAAAGATTGTTTGTTTAAAACCTAAGTGAACCATCATCCAAAAAAAATAAAAAATAAACAGCTGGCACCTCAAAATAGTCATACATAGAAATATTTTTAAGTCAAGTTTCAAATGTCAAAAGGTACCTTTGTACTCTACAAGGTTTCAGGGCGTTTAAAAACAGACACACTCATCAGTTTGACAGTCTGCTTGCAATAATGCAACGACCAAAACACTTTGAGTATAAAGGATTAATAACCTACCCACAAATAAATTAAGGTCTCTCAGCAGCATTGGGCCATAAATTCCCACCAGAATACTTTCAAACCCTGCAAGACAAAAAGTAACAAACTGTCACTAATATAAATGTTATACTCTGGCGTTTAATCACGGTCCTAATCGCGTTATTTGTTAACGTAAATCCATACAAGGCCTAGGAAAAAACTTATAATCGTGCCGATGCGGTTTGTTCAAAACTCAATTGCAACAATAAATATATTCAAAGGTTAGTAAGATCTTTATATTATCGTATAGATTAAGTGGCAGATATTGGGTTAGGTCCTTATTTTCATGTCAGACAATAAACCGTATCTACCGTTGACTTGGACTAAGCTAGCATAATCTTGACACAACCGGATTTCCGAGGCAGTAACACGAAAAGGGGTTCAACATGGGGCTAAATTGATAAAAGTCGTTAAGTTGAGCCATCTACAGGGTTTTATCCTTCTTATGTGACATTAGCTTTCTCTGCATATCAACAAAACCCCTCCCATAAAGATTAGCTGAAACCTAAACTTAGCCTAGCATCACGTTAGCATAGCCGATATATATGAATGTGTCAGTAAATAAACACGGTAAACGTCATTACTACATTACAAATATGTTATTATACCACGCCGTGATGTATGTGTGAAGCTGTAAAACTGACACGGAAATGCCTAAAAAAACAAACACCGGCTAACAGCTAGCTGGCAAAGCTTGGACAAAGGAGCTAACACGCAAGCTAGTTGCTACAGTTATAAACTACCTACAGTACCGACAGCAACCAGCAAGCTACTAGTTAGCAAGGCAGCTTAGGTCGGAGCAGCGCTCTTTATTGGCGGCTAAAGCTAGCCAAAACAACTGAGTTGTTTTTGAAAAACTAAAACATGATAGGATTTCATACCAACGAAGTGTATCAGTCTATGCCGCCAGGAATCAAGTTCCCGCCGAAACCCTTTCCTTTCTACCATGCATCTGGTGCATTGCACGGCCGCCATTCTCTCAATCCCTACCCCCTCTCTCCCTCTCTCTCTCTCCTGAGAAGAGACGGGATGAGACTGCCACACAAATGTTCCACCAGCAGTGTACCACTAGAGGGAGCTGAGATAATGATAAACAGCTACATAACTTCACATAGCCTTGCAAAATATGTTTACATTGCATTCATCCATCGACCAATTCATTGACTTTACCCTCTTATGCTTGCAGGGTCACAGGGGGCTTGTTGAATATCTACAGCGGCCAAAGTGTTTACACATCTTGAATTTTTCTGTATTATGTCATATTGCAACTGAATTCTTCAGTGTATTTTGTTGGGAAACATAACATAGTGTGTAAATATGCAGGGGAGGGGAAAAGATAACAGGCCATCTTGTTTTTTACAAATAGAAATCTGAAACCTTTTGTTGTTCCTTCATATTCAGTCCATTAAATCTAATGCCTTAAATAGTCCAGAGCAAACAACACATTTTAGCCACAAAGTAAATATTAGTAAAAATAAAAAAAGAGTCCAGCTGTGTTCTTCTCCATATAAGTACAGCTTCTGTGAAAACCCTGGATGCATAATTGGCACGGTGGCACAAAATAGTGACAGCATCATGACATTGGGCGGCTTCTCTTCAGCATGGACAGAGAACCTGCTCATGATTAAACCTGCAAAAAACATGAGACCAGTTGCTGAGGTTGCAGTTGCAGCTTGTTGGTATTCTCCAACAAGCTGCTCACAATATTGCTGGAATCTTGTCCCAATTCTCCCAAGATAACTGACTCAACTGTATTTCAGCTTTGCACAAATATTGAAAACATTTACTTTGTTCTTAAGTCACTTTATCATTAAATGTTTATATATATATATATATATATATATATATATATATGTTCTGCCTTTTCGTAATGCTCCCAGTGCTAACTAGAAATAACCAATCAGAGCCAGGAGGCGGGTCTTAGCGCTTGTCTCGTGTGGCGTTGCTCACCCCTCCCCCCCACCTCATTGTTTTATGCTACCACCACTGTAGCTTTTTCCTATCAGCAGATCTTGTTGTGAATGCTAGGCTAGTTAGCAAGGCCATCAATGACGACGGAAAAACGGTTTTCCTGTAACGGTAAGTTATTTCTCCCATTAGCACATTTAGCAGCACATATGTGAAGTTTAGTGACAGCGTTTAAACTTTCCTCCTGGGTGTGATTGGTTGTTTTTGGCCCGCAGCAGTCCATTTCTTCAGACTGCAATGATAGCTCAGTGAGGAGGTAGAGAATATCGATCTTTTCACCAACTATCTGTTTAACATACTGTCATGACATGGAACCCCCCCCCCCGCCCCCCATATATTTAAATAAAAGTTACATACTGTACCTTTAATGCTTAAGATCACTTTTTATTTGGAAGATTCATATGTACCCAAGGCTTAACTTCCTGGCTGATGTATTGAATTGTTGCTTAAATATTTATGACAGAATATTTTTTCCTCATGATACCATGTATTTTAAGAAGAATCCGGGTGCAGAGAAATGTCTTTGCAACTTACTGCTGCTACCTATGGAAGCCTGTTTCCGCCACTGATAAAAAACAACAACAATCTCTCATTATATTGCGATACTATCTCAATATAATGATTTAACTATCATATTAAGATTTTTTTTCTCTCTTACTCTTTAATCTTACTCGTACTTGATTGAGTCAGCATCTTCACCTTTTAGGGGATTGTTGTGCATATTTAGAACAAAACTTGTTCCTCTGTGGGACAGAGACTCCATCTCATTCCTGAATAACATGACAGTTGGATTCATGCTTATGCTGAAATCTTTGGAAGTGTTTGAATACGTGCACATGGGACCTTCAGGCATCAGGAAGTTGTACCCGAGAATATGCCAAGCATGTGAAGGTCCTCAGCTTATTCTTGTTATTTGGATAACATATGTGGCTTTTTAAAGAAAAGCATAAAGCAGTCCATTAGAAAAATGGCATGTGATGAAATTTTGACTGTACAATTTGATAAAGAAATGATAAGCCTTGTATAGGTGGAGCCACACGATGGCAGTAGGGTACTTTCTGAGCATGTTGACTAAATGTGGAATCTTGTATATATTAAAATGTGGGGGATTACCATTGGGCTGTGGACATTCACTCAAATAATACACACCTCAACATCATTAATGTTAAAGTAATCCAGCACTTTATTAAGATGATATTTATTTTCATACATTCATGGTTGGGTTGCCAACAGGAAAGTAAACCCCAACACCCAAATGGGTCTAAAGGCCTGGCTTGAGTTGTGTGTGTTTGCCTAAATAATTTGTAATTGCTTGAGAATCTCATAGGATTAAACAACACCAAAACACTTTATGCACTTAAATCATGGGTTTAAATGTATGCTTAATGGTCCGAAGGGAAATGGAAAATATGCAAAATTACAATTGCTGATAGGTTTCTGTTATTTGCACCATTAAATGAAAGACTTGGAGAATTTTATTTTAATGAAAACACTTTTCCAGTGTAGATCTCCAGTCTCCTGATGCAAATTACCAGAACTTTGCATTTATTCAAAGAGAATCCATGAAAAGTGTGTGAATTTACAACTATGACTTTCATGGTGGGTGTGGAAGTGATTAACTGGGGGACAGAGACCAGGAGGCTGATTAGAGAGCACACCGATATAAGGTGCTTTGCAGGGCAGTTAGACACATGTGATTGAATGTAGAGCATGGTGAAGGCAGCAAGTGTCACAGGCCCAGGTGGTATTCATTGTCACGGTGACTTAAGGCGCTGTCGCTGTGGAGATGATGATGAAAGACTGCAGTCTGGTGGACGGAGCGTGACCAACAGCATTCAGCCCACTATGCCCTGAGGAGAACAATGATTATGTCCAGACTGGGTCACAATAATAACGCAAAGACTTTAAGATGGCAGCCAAGATTGCTGAGCAGTTTCAGAGCGCCGCCTACCACTCCCATCTGTCATTCTTATAAACTCTCAATCTCTCAGGAGTAAAAATGACAAGATCCAAGCACAAGTAAAGTTTTCATCAGACTGTAAGAATATTTGTATGATTGCCCTGAAGGAGACTTGGTTGACAGCTGATGATCAGAGCCAGGATTGTGAGACTGATAGATATTTCCTACCAATTTGGCTTAATTGTGATGGACAGCTTACTGTTAAATCACAAGGAGTGGGTGTGGGGTTGTCTGGCAACTCACAATAATATACCAATGTCAGCTCAAGGAAGGCTTGCAGCTCCCCTAACAATGAACTCTGTTGTGTTTCTGTTGGTCTCTTTTTTCCCTTGAAAGAAATTCCAAAAATATTCAAAACTGTGGTGTACATTCATCCCAGGGTAAATGTGGTAAACACAACAGCTGCCCTTACAGATCTTGTACAGGACTAATAAAGCATTCTTCCACATTTTTAATAGGACATTTTATTTCTTGTTGCCTGAAGAAGTCCCCTGCTCTATCAGTATGTTAAACAAAACATGGACAAATGCTATGGCACTATTAGAGAATCACATATAATGGATCCATGGGGCTCTTTGGAACATAAATGTGTTCTTCTTATTCCGGACTACGAGAGAAAAAAACCAGTGCGCAATGAAATTGCCGTGTGGACAGAAGAAGCTATCAAAGTATTCATTAGTAGTTTCTACAGCACAATCTGGAAAGCATTTCAAGATTCTTAATAATTTGGATAAGTTGACTTTGACTGCGTCAAGTTACATTATTTTCTGTGAAAATCACATATTTCCCCTACAAAATGATTACAGTACCAACTAAGTGATCAAAGCTGCATTGAATCAGAAACACATTGGGTTTCAAACAAGGAGATATGAATCAATGCTGGATTGCTCAAAAGAAAATAAAGATGGTGAAAATTAGGTAAAAATTAATGTTCAAGATTAACTTAGAAGGGGTTATTCTCACAAAGTCTGGAGAATTGTTTGACATTCGGATTACTAAAAAGGGTTCTTTGACCTCAATAAGTCTGATCAAGTTCTTGCTAGGCCTGTCACGATAACAAATTTTGCTGAACGATTGTTCCAAAATGATTGCGATAAACGATAATATTGTTTGAAGACCTTTTAACACTGATTTAATGGAAATTACGTAACAATGCATGCGATTTCCTGCTAAAGATAGATACACTTTATTTTCAAAAGAACACTTAACCTGGAACTGATAAACAAAATAAACAAAACAACCAAAAACAAAAATAAAATGTATTCTCTGTCTCCATTAACAAAATATGTACTTGAATAAAAACTAAACAACATAAAGCCAAAGTGGAAATAAGTACTGCATTCAACCAAAAGAGTGCAGATTGTGAAGTCTGTATACTATGTTGCTCTTCAGTAATCATTAGATTTAAATAGAGAAAATGGGCACATCCGACTACCTGATGCAATAGTTCATACTACACGAATCTTTGCCCGGATCTTCCCCTTACGCAATCTTAGGACATTGGGCGTTCTAAGATTGTCGCTTGCGATTTCATAATCGATCATCCTGTAGTGTGTGGTGTGTTACGTTAGATCGTCGTGGCCGCTCCGATCTAAAGCAGGGGTTTTTCCCGACTGGGAGCGTAGATTGTAGTAAAGCATTGATTAATACCTGGTTTTAAAATTAGTTAACTGAAATTGTAGCCATTATTTTGTGCCCATTGTTGGACACCACATGGTACGATCGAACTGTTATTCCTAGGATATATGTCGGCTAATGTGTGGTCTCTCATTCTTTGAAAATGGGCCGACAATCGGCCGACAAGTCTAAGATCGTGTAGTGTGCGCTGGGCATTACACTAAGGAAATGAGGAAGGGAGAGGTCAGTGGAGAGCACCGGAGTTGAGCCTTTTTTCATTCAGTATCATCAACAGAAAGAGAAAAACCAGCACACAATTGTACCAACTCTGGTACAGTGGAAGAGAATATTAGCCATTATAAGTTCTGGACAATGAACTAACTTTTGAGGCTAGAAGGTGGATCATCGTCTAAGTGAAGTCAAGTTGATATGCACTTTTGTGACATTCTATTTTGCACACACCCTTCAAGGTCCACAAAACACATCAAGCCGACATCAGTAGACTTCATGGTTTACAACAGTATAATAAACACAGCTGAAATCATGGCAGAAAGTTTGAAGGAGGAGGAAATAATGATTGATGATCTGTCATGTCAACCAGTATTGACGATGCTACCTTAGCATTGTAAATGGAGCTTTGTTAAGGTATGTAAAAGATCTCTGGTGCTGCTTTGAGAAAGTTTAGTCAGGTCTTCAGAACAAGAGTCACTAAGTGGGCAATACAGATCCTTAAAGACCCTTGGTGTCCTCTGCACAATGAGTTCAGGATTCTACCATCAGGAAGGAGATTTACTGATCACCATTCCTTTATTTAATCAGGTAAACCCCGTTGAGATCTAGATCTCATTTTCAAGAGGAACCTGAGCAAAAATTTGCAATACATAACAACCTGGTTACAAGATAAAAACAATTAATACATATGCACAAGTATAAAACAATAAAAACAATTTAAAAACAATGACACTGTTTCATAGAATCTTGTTGCCTATCTTTAAGAACTGCTCAAAATAAGTCCAGTGAAATCATTTCCGACATCTGAAGTTCAGACTGCAACTGATTCCACGCTGTGGGGGCCAACACACTGAATGCCTGAATGCCTGATGTGCAAGGGGCAAGAATAAACCAATACTTGATGTCTTCTATTCCTTTAGCTGTTGGGTTTAAAAATTTTTTAGAGAAATTGCATCTTGCCTGGAGTTAGTCATTTTGTAAATGTTTTTTGTGGGGGCGTAGAACAGTTCTTGTGAGTGTTGGTTCTTGTGTGTAGATTTTGTGGTCTCTGTTGTATATGAATTACCACTAAAGGACAATAAAGAACTTCAATTTAATTAAATTTAACGTGCGTTTTTAGCACTTAAAGGACACGTGTCTAGAAATAATGCATGCAAGCATGTGAATGGCATAACAATGATGTCTACCTTCAATTCTGACTGGGTATGTAGTGAGCAATCACGAAACCAGCAGCAGCTTAACACTGAGGTGGTGGTCCCACCGCTCCTAAAAGTTCCCAGAGGAACTTTTAACACTTCGGTCACACTCAGTCCAAACAGCCTTTATAAAGGCTACTCAGAGGTGTCTGTGTGTGCCTAAATGTGCAAGAGCACATCTGGATCGTGTTATGCATTTCAGGAGAGCACCACAGTAGCTACACTTTTTTAATTTCCCTTCGTTTTACAGTGCTGGCAAGTCCAAACACATCATCCAGTTTGTCGAAGTTTGTCAGCACAAACTTGCTGAATAAATAACAAACATTTGCTTAAAATTGCTGAGATGAGAAATGGATCAACCATGTTATTTCTGACCTCTATTCCTGTGTTACGACCCGGCTCGGCTAGGGAAAAGGGAAGCAACATTAAAGAAACCTAGATGGTAAGGTTTAACAGTTTATAGGTTTATTGTTTGGGTTCAACAAAAATAAAGGGGGTAAAATTAACAATAGTCAAAATGTAGAGACTAACAAAAGGATACTAAACAAAACAAGGCCCCAAAACAATCAAGTGTAAGTCAAAGACTTTAACCAAACAAAATAGACTTTCAGAACAGGGTACACGAAGACAAACTACAAATCTCTAACAGAGAATCAAAGATCCCACACGGGGACAAAGTGAGTGGCACAAGCTATCCAAGCTAACAAAGGTTGTCAGAGCTAACAAAACAAGGTTACAGCAGTCAACCAAAAAACCCCTAACAAAGTGGCAAGCTGTTTCAACAAAGAAACAGCCGCGCCTTCTCCCAGGATGTCCTTGGTTCTTAAAGGGAGGCCTCAACAGTGATTGGTGGAGCCGGCAATTGATGACCCAATCACGGTAGGCCTCAGGGTGTAGCACAGGACAAGCAGGGCAGCACCCACTTCCAGGTGGAGTCAATCTGATTAGCCACTGAAAAACAACAAACACAGAAAGAAAAGGCCACTGGCCGTAACATCCTGCCACAGTATGTTGTAAAAGCATTCATAACCCTTGAACATTTTCACATTTTCTCACATTACAAATCTATTTTATGTGATAGACCACTAAAAAGTTGTGTATAATTGTAAGTAGAATTGAAATGATACTTTTAGAAAAGGTTTGCCAAATGAAAATCTGTAGAGTCTGGTGCATTTGCATTCTGACCCTTTACTCTGATAAAGGGACACCTGTCTCCAGAAGTAATCTAATTCCTAAAGAGTTACTTTTGTGGAATTTAATCTTGAGTGAAGAACTCAGATGTTTGTTAGAGAACATTAGTGAACAAACAGCATCATGAAGACCAAAGAACACATCACGGGCCGTTGTTGGGACTAAAGGCGTAGAGCCAATTCAAACCATTGCTAAGTTCTAAAATAATATCCCAAATTTAGAACATCTCACATAATCGTGATCAGTCCACATCTGAAAATGGAAAGCATATGGAATAACTGCAAACCTACCATGACATGGCCATCCAAGGCTTGACATGGGGATCGCAAATCAGAGCAGCAGTCAGGAGGCCAGAGGGAGCCACAAAGATCCTTAGCTTAGATGAGAGAATAGGTCAGTAGGACAATTATGTGCCCAACTCTGACCTTTATTAAAAATTACCAAAATAAAGCAATTGTTGAAAGAAACATAAGAAGTACAATTTTCTTGCAGCATCAGAGGCTACTAGGAGAAAATGAATAGAGCTAAATATAATTATAGAAGAAAAGATGTTAGAGGCCACAAAAGGCATGAGACTGAGGTTCATCTTCCAGACAGAACTATAATGGTTGTAGATGAAAGCATGTTCATGTGTTTCAATGACCCAATCACCATGCTGTCTTAATCTGTGGCAGGTTTTTATAAGTGGATGTCTATAGATGGTTATTACCAGTCTGACAGACCTTGAGTAAAGAAGAATGGGGAAGAAACCAATTTCTTCCACTTTATAGCTATGCACTACTTTGTGTTGGCCTGTTATATAAAAACCTAAAAATACATTTAAATTTGTGTCAAAACATGAAAACAAAACTGGGGGTATTAAAACTGGGGGCAATAAAACTTTAGTTTCATTGCTTAAACTTTTCCAAGTTTGATGGAAATGGCAAATGAAGCTTCTTTAAAATCAATCATCAGATGAGGTTCACTCCATGACTCCATGCTTGTATGAGTGTGTCTGTGTGTGTTTTTGAGGATTAGACCCAGTTCTCCATATGCAATAAAAAAAAACCCACCTCACATATTTAATATAAACTGGATTAGCTGGTATTAGTTGGGTTTTATTGTTCACACTGGCAATTAAATTGGCTCAGTGTGCTAACTTGGCATGCCTACCCAATGTTCACTCAACTGACTGTGACACATGTTTCCTATTGCATTTTCCTATTTTGAATCTAATTTTAAACACAAGGGATCACACAGTATGGATTGTTTCATGTCATATTTCTCCTTGGATTTAGAAATAGTTGCAATTTAACTTTCCTTTAATGTGTACAAATCAGTAGGCGTCCTGTTTAACAGAGCAAGACAGAATGCTCTGTTAAACAGAAGGAATGCAGGAATGTATGTCTGTGAAATAAAACTTTGCGTCAGTTGACAAATGGAGAATGTTTTTTGTAAGTTAATACATCAGATAGGTGAAATTATTTATGCAGTTAATGGTTCAAAATATGCCAATAACTAAAAATATTAATACCTCCTCAGCTTTTTCATATTTTGCCACATTACAACCACAAACTTCGATATAATTAATCTTGACTTTATGAGACAGACTGACACAGTGTAATGCTTACTTGTGAAGAGGAAGGAAAATGCATGGTTTTCACAAATTTTACAAAGACATCGGAAAGGAGCGGCTTGCATTAATATACAGCCTACAACTGAATACTTTGTGAAATACACTGTTGGTGCAAGTCTTATGAAGTGTCTCTAAGAATAATTTTGCTTTTTCTTCTTTGTAAAATAGCTGTAGCTCAGTCAGATTGAATGTACGACGTGTGCAAACAGGAATTTCTCTAATTGGTATAAGGTCAGGGTGCATTGGACTTCTAATGGCATTCTTTTAGCAAAGTTTCCTTCTTCCCTCTGTTCCATTAAGCCCAGACCAGTCAGTTCAGGTAGGTGGCCATCTTGCATTCAGCTATGCTGCTTTTTTCTCTAATGTTCTCTATAGCAAACCCCTATGGCCTTAATACAACTGGATTTAGTTGGAATTGAAGTCAAATGGTTGCACTTAGTATTTATGTTTATCAGGGTAAATTGATCTAAGTCAAGATGCACACCACATTTTTTTATTATATACACTGTGCTGTATATACTGTATATATATATATATATATATATATTTGACATCCCCCTCACAATTATACAGAAATTTGTTCTGACTTATCACAATAAAGTTTATGTAGTAACTTGTAATAAGAAAAAGTTCAACAATAGTGTCGCACCACATTGTAGGAGTCAGAATCTACCAGATTTTTACACTGCTGTTTATACAGTCACTTTCCTCTTTAAATTATGAAACAGACTTCCTTTAACTCCACTCTAGTGTGCACAAACCAGTGGGAGTCTGTTTAATTGGATGAGGTAGGACAAATTAGAAAAACATTTAGAGCCGACGTCTAAAACGCAAAGTTTGCGCCAGCTAGATGATTCGGAAGACTTCTCGTGCCAGTAGATGTTATTTGTTAAATCATTTGGGCATTTAATGAGTCAAAACATGCCATGAATGCCATTTATGAATGGAGAACACACACAGTTACCTTCACAACATAACAGCTTTCCACATGTTCCAATTTGTGACATGGTGCAGATGCTGGTCGCACTTAGCGGGGGCCCTTTCAAACAGGATTTCAGAAAATCATTTTTAGAACCCATTCCAAAGGCTTTGCCATTATTTTTCATAAAAACATTCCAAGCAGAGATGCAAAGTAAAAATAAAAATGTAGAAAATTATTACAGGAATGTTGTGCCTGTGTTTTTCTGTGTGTAAATGTTGCAGGTGGAGCATGCTCGCTGCTGAGCATCTAAACGTATGAACACATAATTTTAGACTAATTAGTTTTAAGTTTGGGAATTGGGAACGACCATAGATTATTTATGGTGTTTATTTGGGATTCACTCTGGATCACCTTAAGAGGTGATTAGAAACAATAAACTTCAGCATGTTGAGGTATTGAAATGGGAAAAGAGGAAGGAAGGTCAAAAAATGAGAAAAGAGGTGTTTAACTCGAGCTGGATGTTTGCAAAGACACATGCAGAGAGTGCGAGAGTTGCACTGCTGTGCTGGGAGACACTGACCCGCTGCCTTTTTAAAGAAGCCTTTTCATAACTTCTGCTCTGTCCAACTGGTTTTAACGTCTCTCTATCATTCTCTCTCTCTGTGTCTGAGCTGTCTGTCTTTCTCGCATTTCCACAGGCCCTTTAGGTAAGGTGAGGCTCTGGGGGATGTTTGTTGCTCTGGAGGTAAAAGGTAAAAAGCAGCTGGAGGGACTTATGCAGCACAGGAGCACTAGGAAGGATTATCATTAATTCCACACATAATAAGACACTTGACTTTGAAGACTAATACTCATGCACACACATATACAGGAGGGTGAAGGTGCACTGTGAAGGGGGCCAGAGGCTCATTTTAAGTGGAGTTGTCGAGGGCCAGACCTCGCCCCGGGGATAAAGGTTGGAGTAAAGGGGTGAAAGGAAATGGTCCAAGTAAAAACATATGCAAGATTCACTGTCCTCTTTTATTTTGCAAATAATTGACGGATTAAGGAGAAAACCCCCCCACTACTGTCAAGCTTACTTGTCTGGATTTTTCTGTCTGCCTTTTCACCTGCTTGAAATGCATGACCACAAGTTTATCTGTCAACCTGCCTGTCTGATTTGAATTTGTATTTAGCTCTGACCTAAAGGTGAAGAAATGCATGTTTGTCACTTATGATATTTTTAAGGACTTAATGCTAGACAAAGTAAACAGTTTTGTTTGCTGATGTTTATTTTACTCATTTATTATTTTTAACTGAAGAGGAGTTCAGTTTATGGATGCACAAACACATCTTCTGGTGATCAGAACCATAGATTTTCGCGTTAATTGGACCAGACTGGTGACCAGCTAGCTGGAAATCCAATCCATTCCAAACAGTCAATTCCAGATTGAATTTCCTCATTGACCAGATTACAGTACAATCACTCAGAAGCCATCAAGCAAATGTTGTGTAGGAGTCAGATGATGAAATTAGCTATCTTGTTTTTCAGAGTATAGGCACATAAGATAATATACATGGCTTAGTTATGCCATCCCAAAGTTTACTTACATTCTATTAACAATTTGGATGTATTCTTGGACTTTCTATGGTAAAAAATGTAACTTCTCAAGATATTTATCTATTTATTTATTCATTCATTTAATTCTTTCAACCAGGAGATTAAGAGTCTCTTTTTCAAGGGAGATCTGACAGGACCCTGAAAATCGCTGATGTTTTAAAGCATTAAACCTGACCCCCTCTTAACTCTGACGTACAAAACTAGATACCACAGATTCCACCATGTCATTTTTTGTGTAATAGAAAGCATCAGCTGGTCACGGTTTTTATAAGTGTATCATAAAAAATACAGGGGTCAGAACAAAGCACTAAGCTCTCCAGTGTCACTGGCTTTGTACCGTTTGTGTTATTGTGGAAAGATGTTAAGACTAAAACACCACCTCCGCTCTGTAATTCCAATATTTTCTGACAGCTGTAATATTTACATCCACAGGAAAATTTAATTTTCATCTGATATTGCCAGTGCTCGCCGACTTCTCATAAATCCAGACAGCTGTCTTTTGATTTAACAGCGTGTGTCTGGGGTTTATAATGTATTTACAGGCTTTCAGTGGGGCTCACAGCAAACAAGCGAATAGCAGTGAAATTCTCTCTCTTTATCTACCAGCTTGTAAGCATACCATCGTGCTTTTTATTTGTTAGAGCAGGTTAAGCCCATTAGAAACCACAACAAATCATCCCTCTTGTTGTGTCAACATAAAGGAGACCTGACCTTTTAGGTAGGTACTTGGAAAATAGATATAATTATTATGAAAAACATACATTATGATATTTATCACTGAAATGCTGAAAAATACAGAGCATTCATGATGCAGCCAGTGGCTTCTGTTCACTACATCACATCACTTCATGGGTTAATTTAATGTTGGTCCAAATGAAGCTTTAGGTGAAAACATTTTTGTTTAGCTCAATTTAAGCCACAGTATGTGAGACCAATGACTATGAGACATGTTGGGGAGAAAGCTTTAGAAGTCAGATCAGAGATAAAGAGGTGGAGAAGTTTAAAACAAGGTTAGTTTATGAAACAATATCACAACATCCCACCTTTTTTACATCTCATGTAACACTGTTCAGTCAGTCATTTGAAAATGGAACGAGTGGGACAGCTGCAAACCTACCTAGACATGATGTCAGCTATGACAGACTGAGCAAGGAGAGCATTGATTAGAAGCAACTTAGAAGTTACCCAGGGTAACTTTGAAGGAGTTGTATAGAACCACAGCTCCGGTGGGACAATCTGCTGATACAACTGTTAGAGGAAAGATGTGAAAGAAAGTGCTCTAGTCAGATGAGAGCCAAGTTGTGCCAGAAAACTGACATTGCACCCGAACACACCATCCCCTTATGGTTCAATATTACTTATTCAGAGGAGCTGAATACAAAATGAACGCTGCTCTTTTTGCGATTTGTTTTGTTGCTACATCAATTGTTGTTAATCCATCACACAATGTCTGTATGTATGCCTAAAAAATTCTGAAGTCCAGTGAGCGCAAATAATTTTTTTGGAACTGCATAAATGTGTGAAAAATGATCATATTAAAATATATTTTTTCTTAGAGTGCAAATTGACCTGAATTACAGTGTCCATTTATATCTCGAGTATTTTTTTTAAAGGCATTATTGTTTGGAAAAGGGTCTTCACATTTACACACCATTTATTTTTCTGCACTGTAATTCAGTCTCTCTACCCAATCATTCTACTTTCTACCACATACATTAGTACGGACCTTGAGCCTACTTACTTTCTCTTTCTCTCTGTCTCTGGAAGAGAACAAAGTTTATAAGGCTAGGCAGGCCTAATCTAACACACATGTCAATAGTGCAGTGCCATTCTTTCCTCTGCAGTAATGACTCTTAAACTCTTAGGAGTGTGCATGTGTGTGTGTGTTTCTGTGGGAACACCAGGCCTGGCAGAAGAAACTCCGTCTCAGTCTGGGCCAACAATGAGACACAGCAGGGAGGAAACGGAGGAAAGTACAGTTTCTTGCTTAAAATCAGTGATGATTTACACTCACCCACTTTTATACAGACGTACAAACCGAAGCCCATCCATGCACAGATGTTTCAGCTAATTGATTGCAATCGGTTGCACTGCAGACTCTGCTCGAGATTGGCTCTAAGTGTGTGGTGTGTTTTCTGGCTGCCTTTAACAGACCACACAGCGGCGCCTCCCCCAGTTCCCCAACAATGCAAATAACATTTCATCAAGAATTCAGCCGCATGGAACCGCAGTGAGCTGTTTCAAGAGGTCACAGATTTGTTTTTTAGTGCAAAGCTTTTTGTCGTCTGCCAAGCAATGCAGAGAACGTGCATGTGAATTGGAGAAAAACATTGCACACCACGAATGGGAAATGTCTGTCAATGAGAGTGAATGACAGTTTCGACTGATGGACTACATGTGTAGGGGAGGAGCTAACATTGGGCATGTCTTTTCACTCATTCACGTTTCTCTGTTTACCAGCAAAAGATCAAGGAAAGAGCACAGGAAGCTAAGATGGGGTCTCCTTTTGTACTTGTGTGATTTATTGAGGCTTTTCTTTTAGTTTGACCAGAGGAAGTGAGAAAAAAGGAGGGGATGTCTGGAGAGATTAGTCTTGCCCTTTATGGGTCACATAAATACATGTATGGATTGCATGTGTGTGTGTGTGTGTGTGTGTGTGTGTGTGTGTGTGTGTGTGTAACAAGTGCTTTATGTGTTCATACAGCTGTTGAGGAGACATCCTTTGTAGGGCTTGGCAACTCAGCAAGGGTCCACATTCCCTTTTGACTTTGAGACGTATTTGCAGTGAATATAAATGTTTAAAAGCGTGTGCATGAGTTTCTGCTGACAAGTTTTAATATTCGTCAGTCCATCCTGTCACCACCTCATAACTCTTGGGCAGGCTGTCGTGAAAAGGAGAACAGTTGAAGTTCACGATTTACATACAGCATTTAAAACGACCCTACCCTTTTTCATTCACTGAGATGAAATCAGATCAAACCTTTCCAGTTTTAGGCCATTAGGATCTCCAAAATTATCAACATTTACTAAATCCCATTACTGTTTTATAAAACAGAAGTTTACATACACTAAAATGAACATACCTTTAAACAGCTTAGGGCAGCGTCTGAAACACACTGCGTCCTTAAGTGATATAATGAAAAAAATCTAAGAAATTAGCTAAGCTATTAGGAAAAACATATCACTTCATGTCTGGTTCATTCATCTTTTCAAACAATTTGACTAACTGTTAGAATTACTTGAAATCATAGCTTTTTACAATTTCTTGCTGAAAAATGTTCTTTTCTTGGCATCAAAACAATAATGACATTAATGGACGATCAATTCACATTTTAGAGGAAATAGTTGTTTTAGGTTGATAAATGTTATAATTCATATGAGTCAGTGGAGGAAAAGGTTCCCAGAGACAAATCAGGCTCCTATACAAGTTTGGTCAGGTTGTTTGTATGGATAAACAGAGGGAGCGAGAAAGTGTGTGTTTTTAAAATATAAAATGTTAAATTTACATATCCTGCGTGAAAAAGGTTAAGATTTCAGCTAATCAAAATTTTTTCACTTCTCACCACCTACAGTATAACCTACAAATATCAGCTGCATAAAGCAGAGGAGGGACATATGTTTGTGTGTTTGTTTGTCTGTGTGTGGGCTTGTGCATGTGTGGGTGTGTGTGTGTGGGCGTGGGGAGGGGGTGGGGGTGGGTGTGTGTGTGTGCATAAATTCGTGAGCATGCAGACCTTGCTGATTGCAGTGACTTTCCCGTGTCCTTTACTGTCTTTTCATGGAGTGCTGCATGAGTGAGAGGAGAATCAGGGGTGTGTGGGGTCTGCCAGTGACATACAGACTGAATCAGACACGACCAAAGCTGTGATTGGTCGATTCTTCTTACTTGGGATTTAAATACTGGAAGCAGTTTGGCTTAAACTATATTTGATTCTCTTAATTTAAACAATTGAAAACACATAAATGTAAGTTTATGTTATTTGAGCTACAAGAAATCACATAAAACGTGAAACTACAGTACCCTGCTTAAATAGAAAGGAATAGGTGATACCTCTTAACTTTTTAAATATTTTGTCATGTTTCAAACACACACTTCAGCATTTTCACATGGGATTTTAAGTGATAGACCAACACAAAGCAGTGTGTTTACAATCCCATTCATTGACTCCATGTGCTTATCTGCTTAGGGATGCAGGGTGGGGCTGTGACGATCTTCAGTAGTCATTGGATGAGTGCTTGACAGATCAACAGTCTATCATAGGACATTTGAAATTGTGGATGTACAGTACAGACCAGAAGTTTGGACACACCTTCTAATTCAATGGGTTTTCTTTATTTTCATGACTATTTATAAGGCAATAAATCCCACTTATTAACCTGACAGGGCAGGTTGACCTATGAAGTGAAAACCATTTCAGGTGACTACCTCTTGAAGCTCATCGAGAAAATGCAGAGTGTGTGCAAAGCAGTAATCACCTCAAAAGGTTGCTACTTTGAAGAAACTAGAATATAAGGGGCATTTTCAGTTGTTTTACACTTTTTTGTTTAGTGCATATTTCCACATGTGTTATTCATAGTTTTGATGCCTTCAGTGTGAATCTACAATGTCAATAGTCATGAAAATGAAGGAAACTCATTGAATTAAAAGGTGTGTCCAAACTTTTGGTCTGTACTGTACTTTATACTTTTTTTTTCTCCTTCAAATAAAAATCGGTAAATGTGGTATGTATTTGTATCCAGCCCTCCTGTGTCAATGCATAAAATACCTTTGGCTGTGTGGCTGCAATCCTTTAGGGTAATTTCCTACCAGTTTCAAACATTTAGAGACTGAATATTTTTGCCCATCCTTTCTTTGCAATATAGGACAAAGTCAGTCAGCTTGGATGGAGAGTTTATGTGAATATAAAATGTCAAGTATTGCCTCAGATTCCCAATTGGATTCAGGCCTGGAATTTGATTAGGCCATTCTAACACATTATTATCCTGTGCTCTGAACTATTGTATTGCAGTTCTGGCTTTATCTTTAGGATCCCTATCCTGCTGGAAGGTGAACCTACCTACTGCTGAATTAACGTCTGTCAGTTTGAAGGGGCGTCAATGACGACCCATCGGAACAAGAGTGCAGATATTACAAAGTACATTTAAGTAAGCAAGATAAATGCAATCACAGTTTTTAATTTTTAACCAAATCTTTAACCTTTTAAAAATCCTACACCATTAGAATAATATTGACTGTTAATAATAACAAGTGGGTAAAAGGACAAAATTTGTTCCATGGTCCATGAAGAGTTGTCCAGAATAAGAGTTCAGTTCAGCTCAGTGTTATTAGACGCAGATTTTTCCTGTACTGTTGGTAGTAAAATAAATAATTTCTGTCTGTTTACACTTATTCCTTTTGGTAGATTTGAGAATCACTTGTGTACAAGTGGTTCTCATTTGTACACAAGTAAAACCAAATCTGTTTTAGAAGTGAAAAAACAATAGTTATATCGGCAATAGAATATATCTTTGAATGGAAGTTTTGTCTAATACAGACCAATTCAATAAATTGGAATATTATTGAAAAGCCCATTTAAGCCCGTTTAATTAAGGAATTTTATTAAAGTGAAACACATTACAGAAATCAAATTTACAGAGATATACGTTTGTATGTTTGAAAACCTTTATTTTTGTGAATTATTATGATTTTCCACTAACAACTAATGCAAGAATTGCATTAGAATATTACATCAGACTTAAGAGAAATACTTTTTTTAATACCTAATGTTTAATAGCTGCTTAAATGTTATTTTCAAAATGTAATTTTAATCTAACAAACAAACCTCTTCAGAATGTATAAGCCAACTTATTTAATATTTAATAATTTAATATTTAATAATTTATTTAATATTTTAATTAATCTCACATATAAAGTTATGCGTTGATGGAAGGACGGAATTGTCATTCCTGGCTTTTAATTCACAGAGTCTCTGTTTTGAAAATGTGTAAATATGGCTTACAGTGATTTAAATCACGGAAAGATGACAGTTTGAAATGTCAAACTGTCAGGTGTTGTGACTTGCAAAAGTCACAACACCTGCAAAAAAAAACAACCTCAAGATTTGCTGCTCCAGTTGGCTTTCATTTTACACCTGAGGATTACTGTTACCTGGATGAGTGAAAAATTTCACCAAAATGCTAATCTCTGCCAGCACACACCACTTTGTACTGCTATCAGGATCAGTTAATCCCACTCAGGCTGATAGGTTGCTATGTAGCAAGAAAAGGGAGTAGGGAACAGTAGTCTGCAAGATGCAAAATAGCCAGTAGCGCCAATTTCATTATTATGAAAGCACTAAATTGGCAAATATAATTCTTCCCAAGATAACTCAACTTCATCGTCTAACCTTCTCTTTTAAATTCTCCTGATTTCCTCTCAGCCCAACTCTGAGCCAAAGTTAAAAGAAGTTGAGATGAAGCATCTGAGTTAAACAAGAAGCAATCACGGAGGAAGCTCAAAATGTTCTGATTGTGGGATTGATAGTGTTTGGATGGCTGATTCAAACACATGTTTCCACTAATGTCCATCTGGAACTCCTCCTAAAATTATCTGCATACTTTGGACACAAGATAGGAAATAGGAGAGGCTTGGTTACCAAAAGAATGAAAGGTAAGATAGAGTAAGTCCAAGTTCTTCTTTGAACTATATAATGATATTTGGTCTACAACCTGGAGTATTTACATGGAATATTCCCTGTTGAAATGCTGCTCAGTGCATGCGTGTATATATGTTTATGCGGCTGACCGTAATGTGCACACTTTTGCGTAGTTCAGCGTTTAAGGGCGGTGAGGTTATTGATTTGGAAGCGGGAATGCATGTTGAAATTCAAGGTGGGCTTCCCGTCTTCTCCGTTACCCTTGGCTGACTGATCTCCCCGTAGACCTGCATGCACTCTGCACACCCTGTGTTCTCTAATTCATTAGTTTCACTCTCACACAGCTATCGAACACCATCATCTGGCATGGATGTAACTCTTGAAGCAAGTTTACCGCTTCAACTTTGGTAGGGGAAACACACAAAGCAGCATACCAAATGCTGTACAGATGCCAAAAGTGTAACTTTCCTACACTTATTCTCTTGCTTGAGAATCTCTTCCTCTGGCTGCTTCACTTTGAAACATGCCTGGAATACTATATTCTTTAATGCAAAGATTCATGACCTAACCTGCATCAACAACATGGCAGTTACTCTGTCTGCATTTTCTTCCTACTTCTTTATCCCTTCCTTGAAATAAATGTGCGTCTGACACAAATGTAGTTTTGTGTGTACACAGTATTAGGCATTTTGGGTATACAAAAAAACTTCTATTTATAGTCTAAAATTCCTGCAGGAGTAAGGGCTCCTTCTGATACTGATGCTGAATGCATCATGTGTGAAAAGTTCATGTCTTGTAGCAGCAGATTTGCCCAGAATTACAAAGACAAGTAAACAACATCTAATTAGTTTGAAGGTTCTTATTTATTGCTTTTTGTCTCCTGCTGAAAGCTATTGACCAGCCCAGAATACAAAGGTCTGGTATTAGTTGAACCCAAAAGTTTGATGAAGTGAAAGTATAAAAGAACAGCAAGAGACAAATGCAAGCAGTTTAAACCTACCAAAATGTAACATCGTTTTAAACGAGATTTAGGTTCAGGGACAGAGATAGTCAAAGTAAAATGTTGATGTTCTCTCTCATTAGTCATTTTCAGGTTGATTTGGACATATGTTTTAAATAATTGTCCAGCTGAAAGTGTCATGTTCTGTGTTTTTCTGTGTATTTATTTAGAGTTTTCTGTGTCCCTGAGTCTTCATGTTGTCCTGTCTTCCCCTTGATTGTTTCCCAGATGTGTCTCGTTTCTGTGATTACCCTCCCGTGTATTTAATGTCACCTGTGCCTCAGCGTCTCTGTCGGGTCCTTGTCAGAGACAAGGACCCGTAGACCTGCATGCACGCGTGTAGCCTGTTGCTACCAGTGCTGAGCCCTAGCCTTCCGCTTGACTGTGCTGCCAGGTTTTGTGGACTTTGGAATTTATTTTCACCATTAAATCACCATAATCATCTCATCCTGGGTCTGCTGCGTCTGCTTCACCACACCATTTCATGATAGAAAGATCATATGAATCCTTTTCAGTTTCCTTATACGTAGGGCATTTAAACATGCCCACAGCATCACTTATTCTACTTTGGTAAAAACCTTAATTTAGACAGTGAAATTCACAGAAGCTACCTCAACAATTTTAGCTATAACTATTTATTTCTCCTGCCAATTTAGTATTTATTTTGTCTGCGGTTTATTGTTCAAAGTTACTGAATGAAGTCAATTATGCAACATAGGGCAGGGGTTTTCAAAGTATGAAAGGGTGAGCCCCCCTCCAAGGAGCACAATGCCTGCTGCCCCCCCCCGCCCCCCGCCCCCTCATAATCAACCCCACACAAACAAATGCCACTACAAAACACATTCTAATTGCTTTTATTTTAGAACCATCTCATCTTTTAAAATGACACTTTATCTGAATGAAATTTAACACATGAACATTTTAAAACATTTCCTCCCTTCAGCTTCTCTCAAAAAACTCCTGCGGCTTGGTCACTAAACTTGGGTGCTTTGTTTCAATGTGATGCTGGAGCTTACAGGGTCTCATGCTATCATTAGCCAGAACCTCCTTGCAGATTACACATTGCGGCCTTGGAGCATCATCGGGAGCAGTCCAGGAAAATCCAAACTTTAAGTAGTCGTGGTCATACTTCCTCTTTTTTCTACTTACGCCAGAGCTTGTCTCCCCTGCCTTTTTCTTTACTAAAAATTTGTCTATTCTTTCTCTCACATCAGTAGACAGCAAGCAGATAGCTTCTTTTCCGGTTTATTTTTTCCCTCGCACCGCGCCTCCCCTAAAGTGCTCTGGCGCCCCCTAGGGGAGGCGCGCCTCACACTTTGAAAACCGCCGACATAGAGAATGTTCCATTATCCCTCCTCTTGCAGAGCAAATCTGCCCCCACACAGTAAAGGCAACCTGACCCTCAACACCGACTACCTGAGCTACAAGGACAGGACACATGTAACAAAAAGTACTAGTGGTGTTTAACAAACTTCACATGTTTGTGACGGCATGGTTTTATTTTCTGGCAAGCCTCTAAAATGACTGGTTGGCATGGAGATATTGTCTAATGGTTCCCTTGGAGACTCAGTATCACAAAGACCTTATTTTTTTGCAGCAGTTCTTTTATCAGCAAGCCCTGGAAATTCCTTAAAGGCCTTATGTTACCCTTAATCACAATGTTCAAGATTTTCTGTATTTTAAAAATAATAATATATTTTGACAGTAGTCAAAAAGTTAGCAATTTAGTATGAAGCAAAAAAATATCGCAGAGTTGGAAGTATCTAAATGTATCCTGAAGGTCGCCAACTCAAGGCAGCATAGCAAAAGGAGGATAACTGAGCTGCACCCACTGCGTCATAAGGGATTTCCTCTAGAAAAGTAAGCAATAAAGTGAACTGCAACCAGGACACAGCAAGGATTTTTTTGTGAGACCGTAAATAGCAACTATGGTTATGTGAGATCAAATGTGTTTTTTGAAAATGCAAATTTTATTGTGACGCTCCTGTGGTGTATCTATTTACACTAATCTTTAGTGTTCCCACACCACAACAGTTTTCCATAGTATCAACAAAACAAACAAGCACGCAAATTAAAAATTGTATATTTTATGTAAAGGGTAATGTAAAAATCCCAATGCATCTAAGCATGGAGGCATTGCTCCATGCTTGCTCTCAGCAAAGTTAAAAAAAATCACTTTGCTGTTTTTTTTTTTTTTTACATGTTTTACTGGGTACTTATATCTGTGGAGGTGCAGTATGACTTACAGTATTCAAAAAAAAAAAGGATTTGAACCTAATAGTCTAGACGGCGGTGTTTGACTCCTCAAGCTCCAGAAAACAGTTTAAAATCCAAGTTCAGTTTTTAGCACAATTTGTATGCACACATACGTGACAAACACTGGAGCTGCAACTCTTTCAGGTGGTCAAAGGTTTGAGACTGCTCAAAAAGTCACTTTTGCTGATTACAATAATTACAGTGTATTGAATGTTTGTGTAAATAAAAAAAAAATTTCAATATATATACTCAAATCAAAAATGAGATTTAGCTTATGTCTCAGCATCACAACTCGTAGAAGTAATAATTCAGATAATTGCAGCTCTCTACTGGAGCTGTTTTGACAAGTGTGCTGATAACAACGTCCGACAGTAAAACATTGATTCCTTGTTCATCTCGGGGCTGTCAGACAGTACAATAGTCACTCTGTGGAGTTTTCGTTTCCTCTTGCAACACTTGAAATTGAAAGTGTTTCCCAACATCTCTTCATGCTTAAATAACTTCAATTCTAAATAAAAAGATGGAAATTTGGAGAAAGTTATTTTTGCATAAAATAAGAAGAAATCCACATCTTTTATTGTTCTGGAAGGAAGCAGTGCTCCCTTCACATGAGGAGGAAGTGAAGTGGAGTGTTGAATTATTTCTGTGCCTTGAATCAACAAAGAGTAGCTCATAACTGTAAAGTAGAATAAACATTAAAAAAGGGCTATTTTGTTTTAAACATGTTTCATACATAAAAATCTGAAAAGTGTGGCCTACATTTCTATTCCATTCCCCAGAAACCAGAGCATGTTGCTGAAATTAAAGCTGTTACACCTTCAGGGTCTGTCTCTACCAGCAAATATAGGTTTGGACCAAAATATTGTAACACATTAAAGTGCTTTGATTTAAGCAAAGCACTTTTTCAGCCAGAGCTCAGCAGTAGCTCTGGCTGTTGTTCTGGTGGATGGTTTTGGCAGCTTTTATGGGTTTTCTGTCAAAATTACCATATACTGTATTTTGCTCAGTCCAGTTTCCCATCAACTCCTAACATCTTCCAAATCCCTGTCATAGAAAAGACTCCCTACAGCATGATGATGCCACCTCCATTTTTTTGTTTGTTTTTTATTTGCTGAGTTTTCATGCAGTGTTGGTGTATTCATAATTATATCAAGTCTTGATTTCTTTTTTCAGGCACATTGGCTGAAAGGTTCTTATCTTGGTTTTTATTTTGACCAAAATAAAAACCAAGATAAGAATCTACAAATGACCTTATTCCACATGGTTGTGTCCTTTACAAAACTTGTGCTTGGATGCAGTCTCTTAGAACTTTCTTTCAAAAATCACCTTTTATTTTGCTTCTCCTCCATAATAAAGGTGATGCCAGCAGATTCACTCACCTGAGCTACAGGTCTCTGCAACATTTCTAGAGTCACTTCATGGCTGCCTTCTGTGCTTATCAGAGAGGCATTTATCATGCTTCTCTGATAAATTCCTCTTTGTCCATTCTTTCAGTTCAGATGGTATCAGACTAGTGAGCTGAATAGAGATGCAATACTTTTTTCTAAAGTTAAAACCCTGAATATTTTGTCTTCAACATTTCATGTGTGTGTTACTTTGTTTTGATGTATTTGATAAAACCCAAGTAAATGCATCTGTAACATGACAAACTGAAAAAAAGCTCCACAGCATATAAATACTTTGGTTGACCAATGTAAACATCCCTTATACCTTTTGCTCTTTGGAGTGAACTAATCCTGCTATAAGAGTTATTTAATTTGCAAAGACGTGTCCTCACAAAGTCAAAACAGAGATTTGACTTTTGCTCCCTTTAAACTCCTCTTTTGTTTAGAAGCCAACTGAGTGTCCCCACCCATCAAGCCTTTTAAAGTGACCTTATGAATGTTGACCTCCTCTTTAACAGTAGCCTTTAAACAGGTTCAACAATCACCACAGCAAAGTACTTCAGCAGACCAGTCATCCGACTGGTCCACCATGGTAAACCTCTGCCCTACAAACATGTGTGTATGTGTTTGTCTGGAACAAAAAAGACAAACAGTCTGGGAGCAAGCTTGTTTACAATGTATGACATTTTATGAAACAGGCAACCATTCTATGTGTGACCCACATAAAGAGGTCTGAATGGGCTTCAAGACTCCCCTGCCCCCTTTCTCTTACACACACATACACATGACCATAAGCACACGCACTATAGTGCTCAGCTCCCATGGTGACTGTGTTCCAGTGTATGGGATTTTCCAGGCGGAGTCCGGAACAGAGGACACTTCACAGTTTGTCCTAAAAGTTTGTTTTGATGTAAGTGGGTAGATCATCCCAGAGGGAGAACAATTCCTGCTACACACACGTACACCCCCGCCCATGCACACACACACACACACACACACACACACACACACACACACACACACCCCTCTGAACCGCACATGCCCACACAGACACACACACACACAACTTTTAGATAATACATCTTGAAATTCATATAATATATAATTATCACAAACATCTTAAAATAAACCTAGTTGTAATGGGTCTTTTTGGATACATTTTTAACAACAACATTGACAAATTTTGACCTTGTTGTTTGGTCAAGCATTCATTAGACACAAATCAGATGATCGGAAATCTCCCAGGGGACACTGTTGCTATGCACAGCATGGCATATGATATTCCCATAAGACAATGTCTAAACAATAGTGTATTTTTCTTAACTTGTGTACACATTTAGAATGGCCATTGCTTTTCTACACAGTTCGGCTCAATTCTCATCTACCTTCATTGATCCATCTGGGATTTCTTCCATTGAACTGAATTTCTCAGGAGGAATCTCAACCAGGCCAATCAGTGAACAGGAGGAGGGTTTGTGAATGGTGGTGTTGATTTTCTATTCTGTTTTAGAATTGCAGCCTGCCTGCAGTTTTAGCAATGGCAGTGGAGGAAGTGAACGAAGCCGTTCAAGTCTGCGCTGGTCACGTTTCCAAATATTGATTCAACATTAACAGCCATCTCGTTCAGTTCTTTGCAGTGGAGGATGGTTGTTTACAGCACAGTCGATTTGTGGTGAATTTCATGATCAATACAATATTTATTAAAGTGGGAAAACAGCTTCAGGTTATTTAAACAAGAACATTTAGACTTAATTCATGTCACTACTATAAAATATCAAACTTGTATTTAAAGAGTCTACCATAAAACCTAAGAGCAGATGAATTATTTAAACATCTTTACTTTTTTACATTCTTAGAAGGATTATAAAGTATATTCCAACCACACTCGGGGTCCACTGGGCTAGATAAATCAACAAACATGATATATTAATTCAATAAGACTTATTTAAAATCTTGTTATTTCAGCCTGTATATATTCATGTTGAAATACATGACTTAACCATGAAGCATGCTAGAGCCAACAACAGGTGGGATTTCTCATTATAATTACACAATTGCAGGAAGATACACACTGATACACTCATTCATACCCTCAGGTTAAATACCTGACAGGCAAGACCTCTGTTTTCTTCTTATAAGCCCAAAGGCACACATGCACACAAACAGACAAAAACTCTCACATACCTGTGAGTAAAGTAAGCAGAACCAAACACTCGGAGGCCCCCACAATCTGACCAAATCTAATCTGCTGCAAAGCTGCCATTTCATTATGCTGCAGATGCATAAATATGCTTCAAACACACACACACACGCAGAAACACAGACATGTTCGAGTGGGGGAAGCTCAGGTGTAGAATTTCTCTGCTACAGTCTTGTGTAAACACGTGCCAGCAGTCTACCTGCTGAGATGAATCCAGATGAATCAAGGCTTGTTCTTACAGCTCTTCTTACAGTCTGTTTTTCTCTGCTTCACATCACAGTGTGAACTCTGCCATGCCACCCGTGAGCCAGGCGTGCGCTGCTGATAGAAGCCTGGCAGCTCGGGTGCGCTCCTGCATAGGAATGTAAGCCTCCATCATCCGATGGGATTGTTACATGTGCTGACCCTCAGAAGAATCTGCGTTGCGGATCCAGCAGCAGTAACTCATCAGTTGTGTGGTAAGGATTCTTGGCAGTAAGTACTATAAAAGACAGGAGGCTTTGATTGGGATGAAACCTCTTTTTCATGCTGTCCACAGACTGATTTAGGGTTTCTGGCATAAAATTGTCTTAAGGATCAAAGGGGGCAACGTAAGGTCAACAAACACAGGTGGGTAAATCATAAATTCAAAATACGTCATTTAGCATTGATGAACATCTACTGGAAAACACACCTGAATATAGTTACTTGTATGTGAAGCGAGCTCCTCCATAAGTAAAGTGGCTATTGGTTAAGCTAAAAATCAGTAGTCATTTATGATGTCATCGACTAATTTACAAGGTTGACAATATGTTGGTAATTCTTAAGGATATTGTGGGAGGAAGGGGGAATGTTGTGGAAGGAGCAGCAAGTAAGTGAAAAACAGTCTAAATATGTTTATAAAAGATATTTCTTCTGTCGAGGACTGGGCCGTCTGTGAGTGCTTTAGAATAGGACTCACATCAGCGTGACGACACTGGTCAACAGCCAAAAAGACGTCTGGAGTTTTTCAACTGTTTTAGGGTTACTTTGATATGCTGAATCCAAAAATCACATTGGTTTTGCTCAATCAGGTCAACCTTCTGAACTATGGATGCAACATGAGCATCAAAATGCATTACTTGTTCTCGCATATGGATTGGTTTTCTGGGAATCTTGGATCAATGAGTGATGAGCAGGAGGTGAGAATCCATCAGGACGTAAAGGAGATGGATGCACAATGAAGATGCAATGTTCAATTCACATCTACCTACCCTTATGTGTTTATTATTCAATTTACAGAAATCCAAGTTTGTAACATTTAATTAACACATTCTGTTAGAAAACCGTTTTTTTTCTCCTAAAACCTTTTTTGGATGATAAATATTAATGGAAATGAACTGATAATGTCACAAAAATGTAATTAATTTAGTCAGAAGATCAGATTTCTCTAAATCAAATAAAAACCTGACCTGATTGAGAAAAATGGATGTCATATTTGTATTCGCTGGTGCAAAATAGTCCTAAATCATTTGAAAAAACATACACAACTTCCAAAAAATGTTTATTTTGTAACCCAGTGTAGTTATCATTGGGAAAAGCATGAACAATTTGAACTTTCATGTCAGTGTTTCCAAAACTCAGTTCAGGAGAAGTCACTATTTCTTTTGCTGTACACTTGCTAAATATATCAGCTATATGGTGGTAAAGTTGCTAAATTGACAAATCCTCCTTATATGCAAGAACTCAAACATCACTTGCAGTGCTTGAGAGTTTAATTTCACATATTGCCACTATAGAATAGAATAGAACAGAACAGAAATATCTTTCACTGTCCCATCATGGGGAAATTCATTTTACAACATAGGAGAAATAATAGTGTGCAAGTTTTTAAAAAAGTACATTTATTGCAACTGAGAGGGACCATTTAATTTTCTTTGTTTTACAATATATGTATATATGTGGATAAAAAGTACAGTTTAGAAAACACTGTTTAGAAGAAATTTAAAAAAAACCCAGAACAGCTAGTAGGAACAAAAAACAGCAGGAACTTTGTTTGAAATGAGAAAAACTGTGGAAGTACCAGCATGGATGTAAACATTTAATGAGTTCAGGTTTGTTGGGAGCAGTGATGGTTATAGAGTCTAGTAGCTGCTGGAAGCAGCAGTCTGTCACTGAAAGATCTCTGCTTTTCTGGGGTGGAATAGACTGTCCAATTTTAGCCAGAGTGCTTCTGTCTCCCACCACCTGCAGTGTGACGAGGGGGCATCCCAGGACAGAGCGGGTCTTCCTGAGGACCTTATCTTACCCCTTCCTCTCAGTCGTAGATAAGCTGCTGCTCCAACATAATGATGTCACTACAGAGTGAAGAAAGGATTTGAGGAGGTGTAAATTTGCTTTACATGATCATAAACTGGTAACAGATCTCCCCAGTGTCATTAAACACCTCTTTGTTTGAGAGATGTTTAAAACCAGTAAAGGATAAACATTTAGCACCACTTTAAGGGCTAAAGTGGTGCTACTGAAATTAGGACATTGAAATGTCTTACATTTTAATGTTGTAAATGTGCATTTGAGACATTAAAATGCCTTAAATATATTAGGGCTAAAATTGATAGTTCTTCAGCATAACAAAAACAGTGAGACAAGTTGAACTGGGCCACATACTTGGGTATATTAAACGTCTGAGCATCCTGCTGGAGTTATTGCATCTGCCATTGCCTGATGAAACATTTCCTGCAAATCAGGAAAAGGGTAATTCTGATTTTCCACGGATTGTGCAATCTTTGGACAATTTCTTTGCAGGATAGCCATGAACACAGTGTTTGCATGCAGCACTCAGACCATTTGTGAAAGTGGTGTCTTTAAGCTCCACATCCTGAAACAAAATGTAAATTTTCTTATATCCACTGAATGAAAGCTTGTAGAGTCTTTCCACAGGGAGGAGGACAGAAGGGGAAGCTGCAGTGAGGAGAAGTCTAGTGTAATGACAGTATCAGGGCATAATAATGATAGATGCAGGTTTCAAGCCTATGTCACATGGATGCCTTACAAAGGCTGATGAGACGTTTGATTGACAGCCTGGTGTGAACTTCCTGAGAGAGGTCATGTTGCTCGGGATGACATTCATTTACCTTCACTTACACATTGCTCTATTGAGTTTCAGACAAAACTCATGTAATGGATTTGTCATATAATTGCTAGTCACCTTCCCCAAGTATTGCTATTACACACCTTCCACATGAAGAATGTTAATTTCAGCAGTCAATGAGAGTCTGAGTGTGTGTATGAGAGGGAGACAGAAGGATAGGACATCTTCCTCCTAACTGATATGATGTTTGACATTTCATTTGCAGCTCTTGTGCAGCGAGGTCAATAATGCTTCCGAAAGCAATCAGGGACAACCAGACAAATCCATTCACCACTCGCATGCATACGCAAATACATATGCCCACTCTAATGTATTCAAATCATGTCATCATAGTTAAATAGTGAATTGTAAATTGTCATTTTAAACCAGGAATTTTAAAATGAATTTCCACATCTACGCAATTGGAGGAGCTTTTCACTACCTGCTGACAGCAAATCCAAAGCATTTTATTGGGCAAAGTGCAGGTTGGTTTTTAATTGGGTCGGTTGTTCTTTTTCTGCCACACATAGCATTTTGCATGTCGGCCAAAGAGTCCATTTTGGTCTAATTTGACCAGAGCACCTTATTTTATGTTTGCTGCGTCCCCTGATTCTGGTAAATGCAAACTGGACTTCTTGTGGCTTCCACTAAATGTTGCCGTTTTCTTGCCACTTTTTCTTACATGGCAGCTTGGAGGAACACACGGACCTCGTAACACACGGATCATCTAACCTGACCTGCGAATCTCTGTAGCTCCTATAGAGTCACCACTGACCTTTGTGGTGGTCTTCTAATTCATTTTCTTTTTGCCCAGTCTGTCTAAGTGGTTGGTAATATTTAGCTTATCCTTGATCTGTCAAATGTTTTCTTTGTTTTCTTGGTGATGTTTTTAGTCACTAACGTTCTCTAACAAATTTCTGCTGTGACTAGAGAACACTATTAATGCTAAACATATGGACAGCAGTAACTAATTAAGTCTGTTTTAAAGGTAATTGGTTGCATTGGGATTAATTTACGTTTATTAGAGGAAATGAACTGAATACAATTAAATTTTACATAAAGTTTTAATTACTTATTTTTTATTTAACTACTCTGTGATGGTCTATTACACAAAATCAAGATTAACACACTGAAGTTGTGATCAAAGTAACAAAATATGACATGTTGGCCTATCAAACAAGATTGTTGTAAAAAGTATGTCCACATATTCAAGTAAAGAAAAAAAAGTCTTTTTTTAAAATTTGTTATTAAAAAAACTATAAATAAATGAGAATGTGTTCACTGAGTGTGAAAAATGTTGAGACAAAACTAAGCGAGACAACACAGAGAACTTATTAAAAGTGTTGATTACAGGTTACACTTTGAATATAAATGAACAAAATTAAAATTCGTAATATATGCTTATTTTTAAACTGTCAATATTAATGTCTGACAGTAAAACAATCAACCTTTTGTTGATCTTTTGCTTTTAATCAGAAAAATTGAATTGGAATGCAAGAGCATTCTCATTCACAAAATGTACAACAGCTCTTTTCAATAAAATATATGCATAATTATAACTAATTACTTTTGACATAAAATAGCTTCGGTTTTACTTGACATGTTTTTCATTTATTTTGCTTCAAAGAGTACATTTACAATGAGTACTATGTTTTATCTGTAGGATGTGCCTGAAGCACATGACCATATGGAGTGAGATCAAAAATTTCTGACTGCATCAGCTCCCGGTACTCCATCATAATTGGAATGGTAGTATATCTCCAGTAACACCGTAGAGATCAAACTTTTAAAGGGAGCAAAGATCACCTTTTTTGTTGGACTGATTAAGGCTCTGTGCTGGGAAACATCCCTGCTGACAAATGGTGGGTCTTGAGCTGTAAGTAAAAGCAGCTGTGAAAAATCTCTCAGTCTCCATGGCCAGATTAGGTTTTTCAGGTTTTAGCAGGGTACCAGTCATTTTATTCAGCTGAGACAGGCTTCCTTAATGGAGTTTTATCCAACATTTTTAGACTGTCAATGCAGAGGTTCACAGAAACAAATGGTGTGTTAGGGCCCTGAACCCAAGATAAAGCTCAGATAAGATGAGTTCTGTTATGATAGCAAATTTGCTCTTTTGGTTGTACCAAGACCACTGCTACACTCCAGCCACCAGAACATTATTGTTGTTGTTTTTCTTTTTGTGGGTATGGTTAAACATAACACAATCTCTCATTAATGTTTCACATTAATGTAAAGCAGAACTGTAAGACAAACGTCCCTGCTGTATTGTGGGAGAGCCCGCTCAGCTCTCTCAATCGCTGTTTAATTTCCCGACAGTTTAATAATAGAGTTAATTTCATCAAATTTAATGTGCACAATAAGTTTGGTGGTTTTGTGCTCAAAAAAATAAAAGTACAATAAATCTGTATTAGCAAAAGTACAATATTTTGGGATGGAAGTATTCAAAGTATTAACATTAACTAATCAATTTCATTTAAATAAGCATTTCATAGGATAAAAATCAGCATTAGAAAGAAATATTATATTGAAAATCAACAAAGCCAGAAGAAAATTTACTCATGATGCATAACTGAAGTTTTTGGATTAAAACTCATTTAAAAATTAAGTTCTTTAATTTGAATGTTCCTTTGGTAGAATGACATGTTTCTTTGAGGTGCTGTGGAGCATAGTGACTTATTTTGTTGATGTATTTTTCTTTTATTCACCAAAGCAGAGCAACAGATATCCATGTAATCAAATTGGCTATGCTGGGGGCTGTATGTGGGAACTAAGCACACTACAAGCCAAATCTAAACAAACAGGCCTCTTTCTGTCAGAGAATACAATACAGCTGCTCAATTTGCGGCTGTTTGACGAACGAACGCAGAAGAACAAATGCACCAGGGTTTAAGTAATCAACCGCACACAACAACAACAACAAACACAGTGTGCCAGTGTGCTTTTTTCCAATATCTCCTTTGTTTTTTTATTACTCATACACAGATACACTCAGGGCAAATTTGATTTAACTTGTGCTGATCAAACCTGAGGGTGTAAGTGGAGATAGTGAGGATGGAGGAGCTAAATCAATGACTGAGCAGGGAGCCTGTTTTTCCTATTAAAGAAAAGGCTGACAGATGCATTGAGCTTTGCCTGGAAACTGACAGCTGTAAAGATGAACAATGAGTCTATCCAGTTTCATTAGCTGGAAGGAGTGACCTTTCCTTAAACCTACTACATGGTCTATGTCCCAATCTGTTTTACTGTATAAATGTCTTCACAAGTGTCTAAAAGCTTAATAGCGGCCAATACGTTTTATTAGGACGATAAAAAGATGACATTTTGGTTGAGACTGAAGGGACAGATGTGTCCCCAGCACCAGAGAAAAGGATTACGGGACCATGTGCAAATAAACACAGACCGAACTCAGACGATGCATATAAATCTGGGGCAAAGGTTTACCGCCTCTGCTGATTTCAGTGAGAAAGTAGACCAGCACTCAATTTTACACCAACGAGCTAATTCAAGGCGCATAAAGTTCCCATTTTCTACACAAATAGATTTACAGAGACTCTTGCTGAAAGCACTTTTTGAAGCGATGAAGTAAGCCCCACAGCTGCTATCTGCAAGTGGACTAGCCTTTCCTTCCTTCGCCTCTTCCTCTCCTTGTCACTAGTTATCATGTCAAAGTACAGCTGCACTGCCTTTGCTGGGAGCTGTCGCAGAAATGTGTCACCGCAATGTGACGCTTCACACGCTTGGTGACAAAACCGCTAGCCATTATTCACACATGTGGCACAAAAAGGTCTTTTAAAAATGTTTTTTTTTTTTGCACAGACACCAGTTTGAACTGAACCATATGGGCTTGTCATCCACTACCTGTGGAGATGGTATTTCTCCTGCAGGTTAGGTTTTATTTAACCTAAGAGTTCTGAACTTACCTCGCATGCTTCTTTTTCTTTCTTCCTTTCTTTCTGGAGACAGTCATCCAAGGTTAAAACTGACAAGCTGTTTTTTCACCACATTGCTTCTGTCTGCTTAGAGTTTTTGAAGTTTCCTGTTTGCTAATGACTCTTTGGCAGTCTCACTTGTGCTCTTAAGTTTGTCATAAACTGTCCCCCTTGGACATTTTCATAATCTCATGTGCTAATTCTAGCAGCAGTGGAGAACCTGAATATGATCAGAAAAGACAGATCAGACAGCATTTATGACATCTGGCATTAAGGCCAGTGTTACAGTCCATATGTTTTTATTATGAGGTTTGGTTTATTGCTAGTTGAGAACAGATATGACACACTGTCACATTTCCCCCCCTTATCATAATATCTTTATTTTTCTTAGGAGCACACACAGAACCAGTCATTTCAATCTATTTGTATGAAAAGGTTTAGAAAATTATCTCTGTGGCTTTAGGGCTCCAGCAAACCACAGTGAGAGCCATTAGCTGCACAGGGAGAAAACATGGAACAGAGGTGAACCTTCCCTGGAGCACTTAAAGAGCACTTCCATGACTCCTGAAGGAGGTAATAAAAAAAAACAAATCAACATCGAAACCACTGTAGGCCTCACTTCCCTCAGTTTGGTCTGTGTTATGAGAACGATACTGAGCAAGAATGCTGTCCATGGGAGAGTTACAAAGTGAAAACCATTGCTGGCGGAAAAAAAGGAATACAAAAACCATCCCACATCTGCCAAGAAACAGCAATATTTTGGAAGGTGGGTGTCTCATACATGTGGTGTAAAACTAACAGCATTTCAGAAAAAGAGCATCAGAGTTACAGTCAAACATTGAGGTGGTTGGTGGTTGTGTGGTGGTCTTTGGCTTCTTTGCTGTAAAACAACCATGGAACCATGAATTCTGCTTTCTACTAGACAATCTAAAAGGAGAATGGTTTGGCCAGAACTTGGTGATTGTATGCTCAAACACACCTGGGTTATGAAACAGAACAATCGAGTTCAGGTCAATTTAGTCAATTTAGATAGTGCCAGTTCAGAACACACGTCATCTCAAGTCAGTTCAATCCAGTCAAGAGCACACTTTGCAGTTCATCCCAGTCGTCAAACATTGCATTCAAGTTCAATTTATTATTCAAATTGGTGAAAAATTTTTTCAATCTACTGTAAAGGATTGCATTGAGTCTTTCACTTGCAGCACTTACCCATGGGTGACCATATGGCGGCAGTGCAGAGCTGCTTGTGTTGTGTCTTTGACTTTGCAGCAATACCATGTGATGAGCATGTATGCAGTGACAGTGGAGAGGAAAAACTCCCCTTGAAGAGGAAGAAGCCTCTAGCAAAACCTGGCTAAAAATGATCTAATCTGATCCAAACCAGCAGGTCTACATTTGAATTGTTCTTCAGTTGCATTATTAAATCTTGAACATGAACTGTTGTCAGCGCACAAAATATAGATAACATCACACAGACAGATGGTGCAGCAGTCAATAGTCTCTTCTTTGCTGTGAACATAGTTTTAAACAGAGTATTTACTCAACCTTTCACTTCAAAGCAAAGAACAAAAATTTGAAAAACTAAGTGTGAACAACATGACCTCATGACTCGAGGCTAACCACATACGCAGCACCAAGAGTAGGGAATGAAAATTCAGCTGAAGCTCAAGTGTTGACTGCAAAGTGATATTTTGGATATTGGATACATCATTCCTATGGCAGAGTTCTGATAAAACGTAATGTTTTAGACTGCATTTGCTTACACTTCAAAATCTGGTTTGTCTCAGCTTGTTTTTGCGCTGAGGAACCCTGCAATACTTCACTGCATATCTTGTTAATTATACTTGTAGTAATAATTGTTTCACTGAAAGCATGAACAACTATTACGTTTTGGTTTGTGATTATTATTATAATTTATTGAAGACCTCCTTTTACTAACACTAATATATTTCCAAATAAAGTAAACCTTGTGAACCCAAACAAACCAAGACAAACATCAACACTCACTGATTGAGCTTATGTGACATTTATTTGTGCATAAAGTCAGATACTAAGTATAAAAATGCTATAATGACCAAATTTGGGGGAAAAAATCACAAAAGATGGGCAAAAGTAGAAAAAGTGAGGCGTTATTAAAACCATGTAATATGCACACCACATTCCTATTTAAAGGAAACATAGAACATTAAGATTTTATTGAGCTTTAGTCACACAACTTCTATGGGTTTGTGTGTGATGTCTGAGTGATTATAAGATGCCTGAACTCTGGATTGTTTGCTTTCCAACAATGTGACTCACTAATGAAACAAATAAAAAATATTTTTTGAGTGTGCGCTCACTTGGTTATTTTGCCACTATTTTAGTTGCAGACTGATGTTTCTGAACTTGATGGGTGTTCTCTCTGCATGTTTGCAAAAATGTTCATCTGTTTTTGGTTTTGCATACCCTTATTCATATCACTGCAAGGTTAAAGTGCGTGCATGTGTGGTTATATACATTACAAGTATGTGGCTCTGTGCCCACAGCTGCTCAACATGGGAAAAAGCTGTTATTTCCCAGCTTGAAGATCTGCAACTAACTTGAATTCAGAGAAATAAACTGACCTTCATCTAAATGATGAGAACATATCCTGCAGAAGTGCTTGTCCTCTCCAATGCATGTAGATGTTTGCAAAACTGTTAAACCCTCTCACATGGTGAAACCCCAAACTTCAGTTATTGGAAATTGAATGTGACAGATGAACACAAAGTTGCTAAGTGGAAAAAACTTATAAATCATTTTCAAAATAAATTAGAAGAAATCAATGTATAGTGAGAATACTTTTACCAGATCTGTGAAATATGTTCCACAGTGGAAATATGGGCTCTAATGGGAAGCTAATATGTTTCTTCAAAATATACTTTGCTAAAATGTTGGTGCTACACATGAGAAATCATACCCAGTGCCACTTTGATATGAAACGAGGAGTTTGAGAGCACTTGTGAGAGAGAATCTTCTTCCTATTTGGGACATTGTTTGGACTTCAGATGTCACGTTGCCCCTCCCCCCTTTTTTTTAAAGATAAAATTACTTATAAAAAGTAGTTTTAATGACAGAGATTTTCTAACTTTTCACACATTTAAGGATGGCAGTGCATCAACAGACACTTTGGTTCAAATGTGTTAGAACATTTTCACATGTCCAACAGAAACAAGATCGTCCTTCAACAATATTATATGATCACCTTGGTTCCCATTGGTAAACTGGCTGTGGATTGTATCATTGACATGTCATCTTTAATAACGCAATTCTTGGTTTGCTTCCATCATATCTACACGCCTACATCACACAAACACACTGGAAAGGTATCCTCTTTTAAAGTCTTGTACTGAGTAAACAGTGTTGTGTACTCTGCCTTTTCTACTGAAAATGGACGACAAAACTCAAATTCTTTGCAGGCTGGTTATCTTACACATCTTTCCATTGTCTTAGTAAACTGTGATTATCCACAAAAGGTTGTCATCCCATCAAAGTTTTTTTTTTTTTCAAGTATACTGCCTTAATTTGAATACATTCTGTGTTTTATACCTACCATTGTGTTTTATACTGTCTGTCTAGACTAGGACAATCTCACAAAGGGGATGTTGGACCTCAATGAGTTCTTTCCAGACTAAGGAATATAACAGCATTTACTTTAATGCCTCAAAGTGGGGAACTTTGGTTGTACCAGCAGTAAGTAAATGGAAGCATGCATATCCAAACTAAGCTAGAAGTATATATAAAACCAGAAAAAATAGAAAACCAGACTACAATAAGGACATACAATATTTGCAATAAATATAACTCTGTATAGTTATTAAAAACAGGATACTCAGATTAAAAAAATGTCAGATTCAAAATCAATTTAATGCGCTACTTAATTAAAACCAAAATCCATAAGATGTGTATATTTTTGCATAGAAAGCAGCAACAGACTATAAAAAGATTTAATTGAAAAGAACAATAGAAAAGTTAGTTGCATATTAAATAGACTTAAAGTCTGTTTTAGTTTTCATCTTGAGTTTCTAATCAATAGCACATTTGTAACACAAAGAGTCGGTGGAAAAAAGCTTGCATGGCTTCCAATAGCACTGGTTCAGCACTATTTATTGATGATGTGACAGAAGATAGATACAGCTCCATGAATCTTCGAAGGTTCAGACATGTTTTTTTGGACCGAGCTGCCAAGCTCACTGTGCCTCACAGCTGAAAAAGAAAGCTGAACTTTTCAATGTGGAAGAAAGATTTTCTGTGAAGATCACTCGCAACTCACCGATTAAATTACTGAGACTAAACACTCTGATTTGAAATGTGGTTCAAAGTCTGAACTTAAATCATGTTGTCATGTTTTCGTTAATTTATTAAAGGTGCTTTAATAAATTATACATTTGGAAACAAACTAACTTTAAGCAAAGCACCAGATTGTCAAGGGGATGTAAAAAGAATGACATAAAAGCAACTTCTTCAGTAAAGTGACTCGATTCTGCTGTAGAAATAAAATGAGTATCTCTGGAAATCTGGGTGTCTTGGAGGTGAGCTGCTGCTCATCTGTACTGAAGGGAGTATATGGTCAGAAGCCCTCTATTGGTGCCTCTCTAGAGTATCTTTATTTTGTTTAACCATTATTTTACCAGGAGGTTTCTTGAGATAAAATCTCTTCTTTGAGGCAGTCATTCAGATCCAGGTCAGGATCTTGGAAAACATTCTGCTACAAATCGAGCAGCTCCACAATTTTCTTTGTTATCTTGTCTGAATATTTTTGACTTTCTAATCATATCAAACTAGAGAGCAGCGCATTCCAGGTGTTCCTCCAATCAACTCAAATACAGTATGTCATTTAAACTATGAGAAGTTTCCAAAGCCATGACATCCTTACCTGGTGTTTTCCTCAAAAGACAGTAATGATTCTCTATGGAAACTTCTGGATTAAAAGAAAGTTAGAGTAAAATCTCTAAAAAACATCCTCACTCAGATTTCTGGCAGTTAGCAAATAGAAATATTATCTTTGAATTAGCTTTAATATTTTCAAGTTTGACTTTGTGTTGGATGAGGATATGAGAATTTTAAAAGATTCTGAAGTCTATTTTAAGTTCTGATGTTGCTTTTCTTGTCTGCCTGACAGAGTAGACTCTGGGCCTGACCCAGAACCTCCTGTAGGGATTGTATATCCACTGAGCGTCAGTGGGAGAGAGAAATGTCAGGGTTTCTGTCCTGGACCTGTTACCTTGCCTCCTGATCTTAGATAAACAGCAGACAAGGATTGGAGGGAAATGTATAGAAAGAAAATAATACAAATATATTATAAGTTTTGTCTCTGACTATGTTTCCTTTAAATCTGGATAGAGTTGCAAACACAACTTCACTAAAAGTACAAAATCACAGTTCCTGAGACACAGGGTGGGCTTTTTCATACGACCCTCAGTGTTCACGTTGACTCAGACCTGTGGTTCCAATGGCGTTTATAATGGAGGAAGCAAGGGTGTAGTCGGTTGTAATCTTTGCAAACACAAAACACCCCTTTAAAGGATGCTCCTGTGACCAATCAAATAGATATCTGATATCACTTCCTTACCTAATTAAAATTTGATTCGTTGCAATTGTCTTTACGTGGTGCATTTATAGTCCTGGAATACCCCTGCTCCGACTTTCCAGACGAGCTGTTGGAAAGCAGTTTGTCAAAAAACCGGCCCATCGGTGAGTCATGAGCAGGGCAGACTCCCATCACTTGAGCCAGCTTACAGTCACTGAAATCCCCAAAAGCATAAGAGGCGAATCGAGTCTTATGTTCTTTATTCTGTTAATTATGGGCGCTTTGTTCTGGCATCTGCTGTAGATAGTTTAATTATGAATGAAGCAATGCAATCATCTTCAACACAAACACGCCCTCTCCTGGCAGACGGTTTACAGGATTTCCTTTTAATCTTCCATTGTGTGCCGTCAGCAGTTTGACTTCTGACCCGGGGGATGGTCTGCGCATGAGTGCCAGGTGGCCGGTTTTCATTTAACAACCAGTGTCTGCAGGTCAGTTATGAGTGTGAGTGTGAAAATTGATCCATATTCACTCCTCCCATGATGGGCTTCAGTTCCTCCATCACTACCTCAACCTCATGTTCCTCCCAGCATCCTCAACCCGCCTCTTTTGTCTTCAATGACTCACTGAGTGGGATGGGGGTGATGGGTGTTTCCTCTCTTATTTTTATGGCTGCAAGTGTTTAACATTCACTGGAAGGTTTTTGCATGTATGCATCCATTAAACTCTTCCAGCCATACACAAAGGTATAATCTGGTGAGGTTATACCTGTCGGAGGATTGCAGTAGATCTTATTTACCATTAAGTTAACTATAACCAAATAACTTACGACTGTCATCTTACAATGTTTAAGCCACTTTCAATAATTTGATGTGGCTAAAAATGTATTTACCAAGGAATACCACAAATGAAAAACAGCACACAGTAACAGGAAGCGGTATCCGTAGAAAACAATTAGTTGCAGAAACACATAACTGTTAAGCTCTAATTGTAAAATTTAGAAGGACCAGTATGATTAACCTTAAATGTCAGCCTCAATTTTGCCTGGAGCATTGCAGTATGTTTTATGGGTCTATAACACCCCGGCTAACATTTTTCTTGGCCAGAACCTGCAGGACACAAAATCCTACTCTACTTTTTTTTTTTAATTCATTGCTTTTAGTCATGTTTTGAATTACATTTTCTTCTATAGGTATTTCGGCAAACTTCATTAAACATTTGTTTTTCTGCTAATGCCAATGATTTATGGCAGTTAGCGCGACTGTGGGAAAAGGGAGCCGAGTGATGCAGTTGTCATCTGGTTTTATTTACATGCTACACTCATGTCACCAGGACTTACGTTGCTTCTCAGAGGATGTTCACACTACAGGAGAGAAAAATCTAAAACAGGCACAAGTGAAGGCTTCAACAAGCTCGTATTGTAATCCTTTCATGCATGAATTATGATCCTTTGTGTCGGTTTTATATCCACATTTTTTAAAATTTTCTAGTCAAAAAAAAGGTAGAAAAATATTTTTTGTAAATTTTCTTTTTTTCATTTTCTTTTTTTAGGTAATTGTAATTTTCTCCAAATACAAGGTTGTTATTTGAAAAATACATCAGTAGTATTGTTCTTTAGGGGTTATCTGATGTCACAATATTTTTTACCTGCAAGAGTCGTATATAGTAGAAGGAGGGACCGGGTCGGTTGGCATGCTTTTTGTCTGTCGGCCATATTGGATTTAACAAAAATAATTTCTTGCATTTGCAGCTGATGGCCAGTAATTGATAGTGTATTTTATGATACATTAGTGTCCACTTTAGTGGTCTTTGTGGATTTATAACATAAAAATCCACAAGAAGTACAAGAAAATGGCTTTTAGATAGCTGTCCACCGTATGACAGCTACAGTCACTTTCAGCTACAGTCACTTTCATGCATAGACAGCTATGCATGAAAGGGTTAAGGTGCTTTGCGACCTAAGAATCAAGAGAATTATGACAAGGAAACATTCATTTGATTGGGTTAAGTCAAGAAAAAGTTGGTTACAGGTGGGTATTGATCATAGTGTGGGATAAAACCATAATCATGCCAGAGTTAGGACATTTTTAGTTAGATTTGATGTTGGATGGATGATTACAAAAATATTTTCTGTACTTGCAATGTGTTTTACTGATCAGTCACTACATACCACCATGCAATTTGTGTAACAAATTATGAGTAATTTGCTTGTTACAAACAAATTACTCATAAATGTAAAAGATAAAGACTGGTCCACAACTGTACAGTCATTGATTTTACTATTGAAAATTTCTTTCACTACTACTGTATATGTCTACATCTTTAGATGAAAAAAATAAAGAATTTTATTTCTGATCTAAGTAGGTAAGCTCTGATCAAAAGTGCAACGATGTTATTGTTTTATGATATTTACATTAAAATAAATGCAAATAGAGCAAACTCTATAAGATTTATTTAGAGGCAACACACATTTCTTCAGCTTCTAAAATATAACAGGTTGTTTATTGCAGTTAGAGCATTTTTTTTTTCCATAAAATTTTGTAAAGTTATCTGGTTCTTATACATAGAGCTGACAAAAAAAATCTAACCTTATTTTAATAGTTAAAGAAACAGGGGGCAGAAGGTGTGGAAAATCCACACTCACCAGTAAAAAGGTGCATCTGGCTTCATGTAGGAAAATGGGAAAGCATTTACCATATGAATGGTTTCTGTTAGCAAACAGCCAGGAGGAAAACAAACACGCACCAACTTTTAAAAAGGCTCATTGGGGTACATTAAATTCTCCACAGCAGGGGAACAGGAAAAAAACCCCCCCCAAAAAACCAAACGAAACCATGTTCAGTCACAGAGCTGTAACATAAAACACAGAATAGGAAATTGTTATTATTTATTCAGCTGTATGCAATTTCCTCAGAAACTTGCCCTCACAGGTTTAAATCATTCAACAAACTAATTTTCCCACCCACAGTTGTCAGGTTTCAACATTTTCTTTGTTTTTCACTCAAAGTCAGAGATACAGCAGATGTGAGTTTAGTCAGTGTTTCACAAGGCATTTCGAATAGAAAATAATGATTTATGGAGTAACATGTAAGATTTCCACCAATGATGGCCAAGACTTGAAGATAGGCTACATATACTGTATATTTATGTGTAAATATATAGACTTCTTTCTCTGTTGAATAAAAATAAAACAAGTTAAAACCAAAACAAAGGAATGAATAACTCCACAGTAGAAGGAGACACTCCTGCACACTAAACAATGACAACTTGCAGCACAGATTTTTCTGTCATGTGTAGACTTTCCCTTTGACATGTTTGACTATTTAGCTTCAGGGCAAATAGGCCCCGCATCCATTTTTTTTTATGTGTGTCAGACGAGCAGTAAGTAGTGACAGGGCCACAAAGTGGAAACCAGTCCACTAATGGCATGTGACAAGGTTGTACGACTCTGACCTAGTCTCAAACTTTTTTACCCTTTTTTATTCTTTTTCAAATCATTTTCTGCATCTGTTTCTGAGCCTTGTTGACAGCAGTCGTGTCGAGGCGAAACCCTGCAGGATTGTTTTTCATGTCACAGCGCCGAACTGTCACCCAGCCGCGCCCCCTCCTGCCAATAGTTATCAGTCATGATTCCCTTTAATGTGCTTTGTGTTACACCGGAGATCATTTTTTCAACAATGTGAACGCACAAAGCAACCGGTGTGACAGCTTATGGAGTGAGCTGTGTAAATCTCCCTCTTTATTTGAAATGAGCTAATTAGTGCTTTATTTGAAGCAAAGGAATGCAGGGATTTGCACAAAAGGCCAGGAGAGGTGTTTAATTGTGTGTGTGTGTGGGGCTGGGGGGTGGGCGTGTGCGTGTGTGTGGAGGAGCAGAGCGGGTAAAAATCAGGAGAAAGAATGAGGATATGAACTGAACACTGAGGGTCAAACAAAGTGTGAGTGGGTGTTCGTGCATGTCTTGGTGAGGGAAGAAGGAAATGATAATGAAGTTGTTAATCACCTGGTTTGAATCACTGAAGGAACCCCACAAGCCTTGAGATTGAATATGTCGATGTGTGTTTGAGTGTCAGCCAGGTATGCAGTGGACGACTGGTTGCCTCGTAAAGCTCTGCCTGCAGGAAAACAGTTTTTCGCTGCTTTAGCTTCAGTTCTCCACCAACTCTCCCAGAACTTCTGATGCAGCGCTGCTCTGCTTTCCAGCAGCAGAAAGGGGATTCATGTCAGGCCAAACCCCACAAAACAGTGACCTGCAAGCTCCATAAAACGCGTCCCAGAGGGCTCCTCAACGAGCGGGACGACTGTCACAAGAGAGTTTTAATTTCACCATCATTTCAGCAGCATTTGGGGTGCAGTTTCACCTTGCAGCTTGCTTCTGAAAGAGCTCCGATATCAAGTTGCAATACCTTTAAAAGAGAACACCGTCATAACTGTCAGAAGCAGCAGCGTCTGATGTCTGACAGCATCTGTCACTTAGCTTTTACTGAATGGAGCATTTTGACTAAGCAGAAATGTGTAAACCCAATCTGATTTCTCAGGGCTTGCAGTGTTTTGCAAAACTATGCAACTTTTGGTAACGTTACCGGCACAAACTTTAAATGATGTCGAGTGGGGGAAAAAAACGATACATGATTTTCAAATCTTTTACAAATATATCTATTAACAATAAATAAATAAGTAAACAGTGAAAAAAAGGAAATACATTTGCATTCAACACTGCTGTTTCCACACTGCGTTTGGTTTGTGTCTCTACCAGCTTTGTACATCTAGACTTTTGAATCTTCCAAATTCTTCAAGATTCTCAGTTGAATTTAAGTTTGGACTTTGACTGGGCCATTCTAAAATAAATATACATTGTTTGAGTGTCTATTTTTAACAATGTTGAAGTAGAATCTTTTATCCCAAGTCTTTTGGACCCTCTTACGGCATTTTTTCCACACATAGCTTCATCGTTCTTCCTGTCTGACCAGAATCGCTGTCCCTGCTGAGGAAAAACATTCCACAGCACAACGTTGCTACCATCATGTGTCGCTGTAAGTATTGTGTTCAAGTAGATGTGCAATGTTAGCTTTTCACCTCAGTTCTTTGGATGTAGGTCTGAAAGCTCAACTTGGGCATCATCTGATCAGAGCACCTTGTTCCAGATGTTTGCAGCGTCACCTGAAGGGATTATGGTAAACTTTAAATTTCACTTTCTCTGGCTTTCTTTTAAAATTTGTTTTCCACTTGCCACTTCCAGTTTTAGACATTGAAGAAGTTTTGTTGAGGTTTTGTTCGTTGGTCTTTCTGATGCTAGTCACCAATGTTCTCAAATAAACATCTACGCATATGTGTTTGCAACGCACTGTATGTCTATGTTTGCATAATTTGTGGAAGGGGTGCCTTACCATGTTGGGTTTGTCCTCCAGATAATGTCAGAAAAGGATTGTTAGGATTTTTGAAATTGTTGCATCTGACTGTGTCTGAAAAATGGAGACCTAGTCATTTCGCAGATTTTCAGCAATGTAACATTTATCGATTTATGCATCAATGACATCTACTGGAGAGAAAGCTTTTTCTTGTTTCTTCAACTTGTCTGATCATTATTTATGTTTTCTTTGCATTTCAAAGAGGAGAATGATACAGTGTTATTGGCTGTTAATATGAGGGGAAAAAAACATAACTTATCCTAAATCTTCCTTCTGCAGCGTTAACAACAGCAGAGCTCTGAACATTCCTGCCTTTCACATCCGTGTCGGATGGTATTTGCAGGACCCTTCATGTTTGTGTGCGGCTGAGTCACTCCGATGAGAGGTGTGTGTATCGGTACTTCCTTTAAATTGTTGTGAGTCGTTATAGTGAGAGTTGCCCACCCACAGTCGCACTGCTCAGAGTATCTGGAGGTCAGCCGCAGTGCTTTCCTGGCTCTGCCTGGTGATCAAATGGGAGGATGAGACAAGGAGGAATGTTGGTGCAGGTCTCTAATGGGAGGAAGGCTGATAGAAGGATGTGGAATGAAGTGGGGAGCAATGATATTGATGGAAAGGGAGGGAGAGTACATTAAGCAAAATGTGTGATGGTAGATATATAAAGGAATAATGAGGGTGTGTTTATCTGAGCCAAATTAAATCTACTGCACCGATTCAGGCAATACAACCAAATTTACTATACGTATACATAAAAAACATGCTTGCATTGAGTTTTTTCTCAAAAAATTACAAAGCATGGTAATCTTTCTTTGCATCTACTTCTGATTTAAAAATATGATTTATTTTTAGAATAAGTTGTTAATGATTGTTAAAAAGACTCTCTGTCACATTACTCTGTCATTTAAATAAGTTTTGAAATCTGAACTGAAATAAAAAAAAAAAAATTAGTGGAGAGAAAAGTTAAACTTAGGATGGGATAGAATTGAAATGAACTGTCATAAATAACCAAAATATAAAACCAAAAAAGATTCAAATTCAACTATACGACTGAAGTGGGATAGACTGGATATGCTTTTGCAATTATATAAATCCCATTTTATTACTCAGGGGCTTCGATTTGCCACACAGCTTATGAGTAATAGTTTAGTCTGTTATCTTTATTTCTAAGATTTATACATAAAAAGTATAGAAAAGGAAGTTTATTCAAGGATTTATTTTAATTTCCTAAAAAAACAGTTTCATAATAGTGTTTAAGTCATATTGTATTCAGATACTTCAAGTTTCTTTTCATTGACTAACTGTTTTGTGACATGTTCTTTTGGTAAGCAATGTCTGTTTAATTAAAGATACTTTTATTCAATACTGAGCAGGCTTTAATTTAAGTAATATCACTTACATATATCATGTCCTTACTAAGACTTTTCTTTTCAAATAAAGCTCTCGAAAGTGTGTTTTTCTTAAAAACCCATGAACAAAGATCCCTGTTATTATATAAATGTTTGAACATGTTTGAAATCTGACAGACAAGACACACACACACACATTACCTAAGGGCAAGTGGAGTCGACATCTAACCTGACATGCATGTTTTAAGATTGGAGGAGGAAACCAGTGTAACTGGAGAATAGCCTGCTTTGAACATGAAAAGCAGACAAATGAAGAAAAAAAACTGAAAATCAAACCGGTGACCCTCTAGCTGTGAGGCAATATTGGAAAACACTCTAACACTGTGCAGAAAGGGTTTATGAACCTTCTGAAAATAATAACCTGGCACACTTCAACATGGAAACAACCTTGGACAAAGGGTTAGCTCATCAATCACACTTACACCACAAAGCATCAGAGTGTCAGACTCAAGGCAGAGTTAAAACATATTTCACACCATTTGTTTAACATTTATCCTACAGCCACATATTAATGTAATTAGCACTTGGGCTTCAGCATTGCTGTTCAGCTACTGGATTGTTCCTTTCAGCCAAAAAATACAGGATAAGTACAATTCTCTTTGTTTATTCAATCCGGAACCTTTCAAATGCAGCTTGGTCTGCGTTGCTTCTCTCCTTTCCGGGTCTGTTTTCTCCATCACACACCCTGTCCTGTAGGAATTTGACAAGGATATTATTAATGTGATAAAGATTTCTCATGCTTCCTCCCACTCTGGCCTGTAAGGGGGGAAAAAATATGTAAACACAGCAGATTGGTCCAGATCAGACACTGTGCAGATCCCTGTCATGTTATCTGATTAACATCTCTGGCTGGTACAGTGAGGTGGAAACCTAAAGCCAGTGTTGTATTCATTACCAAGAAATGCTCAAATGAACAAGTGGATGTCTGAATAAGAACATGCCTGGGGCCATGTAAACAACCAAAGACATACACACACAGTGTTTTTTTTAATATCTTTACAAGGTCTTTGCATTGACTTTCATTACCCTTACCCTGAACCTAATCCTACACTTAACCTGAACTCATTTCACTTCAGGCCTTAGTCCTCAACCTGACCCCTTGACCCCTAACCCAAAAACAGCACTTCTCCCTATGGGGCCTCAATGCCTCAATATACTTAACTGACTATTCTCACTACAGATGGCAAGTCCTTGTCCTGTCCTAACTGGGGGTTTGTCAATTCATAAATACACAATCTGTATTTATGATCATATTTCTTTTTGCCATTGAATGACTAAAGTAGAGACAGGTACTTCATTCTTCTGCTAATAGTAACTGCCAACACAACCTTTTGTAAACTCCTCCTGTTTTCCAACTAGTACACGGTGTGTTCAGGTGTGACGCCACTCCTAGATCCACAATCTAACTTCACAAATTGAATGCACTATATGTGCCTTGAGTCCAGCTGTAAGTGAAATTTTTTAGGCTTACGGCCACTTACAACCTTAACTACAAAAACCTTTTGGCAGAAGTGAAAATGCTCTGAAACTCTCTAGGGCTCAACTTACCTTCATCTCTCAAAGACTGCCTCAGATTCAGCAAACCTCATAATAATGTTGAAAATGACCACGGTTAGGGCTTGTGCCCCAGTCTGGCAGATAAAGTTTTGCCTTCAGAGCTCAGATATCAAGACTGTTATTACTGAGTTTCTGGAATGCGACCAATATTTGCATGCGGGTAATATCTCACAAGAATGGGTCTTCTGGAGGTTAAGAGCCAATGCTCAAGTGGTGTGTAGGTACTGCATTGTAAAATGAAGTTCAATGGCTTTCTCAAAGATCCCCAAGGTTAACCTAAATAGCATACGGTCATATCCTCTTTGGTTTTCTCTGGACAACTCTCCTTCTCTGAACTGGTGCAGACATGTAAATGTAGAACTTAAAACAATAATGACTTCTTAGTTGGACAAAGAGACCTTTGAGGCAACCACAGTTTGTTCTTTCCATCTGAAATTTAGAGAAGGAAATGCTTCTTTCATGTCAGCTTCAGAAGGCTAAGGTTTTAATTTCAGATTTATGACTTCTCAATTTGGAAACAATTCCAGAAAGCACCTGAACATGTGCAGGGCTGCAGGTCAGGGACAGAGTTCTCCATTTAAGTTATTATAAAGAGCACTTAAGGTATATTTTTAAAATAAAAGTAGTTTGAGGATCCCTAAGTCCAGTTTTTAATCTCTAATTTAAGACTATATTCAAATTAGGTATTTTTATTTAAATACTGCCTACTGTTATTGAGTAATTTAAGAAACCCAAGCTAATTAAAAAATACTGTGTCTAACAACTGAAAAGTTCCAAAATGACATACCATCAAATATCATATCATGACATGGCCTGCTTCTTCTTTAAAAAATTTATATATATTCATAAAGATCTAATCATATTTTTAACAAAATATAAAGAACGATTTCTGAAAATGTCATACAAATATTGTCTTGTCATTTTTCATTTTCTGACCCACGTGCAGAATTAGTCACAATACACAAGTAATAAAAAGGCACAGCAAATTTATTTACAATATGTACAGCATTTGGAAAGTGAGACTGAAGATGTTCTCTCTGAATCTGGTTGCAGTGGCGTAGTTTTGCGGCGGAGAGGCAGATTAAAAAGCAAGAAGTCAAACTTGTGAATTTGGTGGGAGTCAAATCTTGGAGCTGAGCAGTGTTTCAGTGGAGAGCAGGCAGGCTGTAAGATGTAAGATGCACAGACCCACAGAAAATACAGAAACACACTAGAGTCATGACAGGCTGTCAAATGGTACCTGTTCCATCATGTAAAAAAATATAGTAATGATTGATTCTTTGACATCATTACTGAACTCACAACTTGTTTATTTTACACAGCGAGGATTTTGCTCTTGATCGCCCATGATCCCTGAAACAGCTTGAAAAACATGACTTAGAATGATATCTTCATATTTTTGTTACGGAGCAGGTAATTACTACACTTCAGTTTTATTTGCTCTCATCCTTTACAATAAATTATTTCAAATATGCTTTAGATTTGGTTGGTCAACCACTGTGTCTGTAAACATCAATTTTCAAGTTCTGCAACTGATGAGGTTTGGCGTTTAGGGCCAATTTAGCAAAAAATAATTAGCTTTGATCTAAGCCATTCCAATATATCTAACTGTTTGTTTATCCCAAGATTTCTCTTTATTGATGATCATGTATTTTTCTGTCAGATCTGAACAGTTTGAAAAGGAAACATAGTGAAAGACAGGAACTTTTTAAAGAGACAGAAGCCCATTTCAAATTGTCAAATTTTGAAGTCAAATTTTGTTTAAGTTATGTTTAATATACAGCATTTTTATAACAACTGGAGGTAACATAGTTGCTTGATCGTGCTACACAATTGCACTATGTGCCTGAAAAATACATTATACCGCTCTTTAAGCAAAGAAAACGCACACTTAAGAGGAACCACAACTACTGGAGTAAGGACCAGAAAATGCCATTAAAAACTGCTAAGAGGAAACCCTGACAGGAGAAGTTAGTCAGGGTAAAAAATGGCCAAAAGACCTGGAATGAAAACCCAGTAAAAAATAAATAAAAAATTAATCAGAATACCTAAGAAATAAACAGAAATGTAATAATATTCAAAAACTGAAACCAACATGACTAAAACAACTCAAAGTCTAAAGGACCATGAAAGTTAGCCAAAGTACACTTTAATTCAGCCAGCTGAGTAAATAAGTTATTCTCACTATTATCTGAGAAAACTTTTATTTTTATTGCACACATTCAAGCATATCATTACAAATGTGGTCCAGGCGTTGATATGGCAGTGATTGTTCAAGATTAATTTAATAGCCACTAGTCATTTCTTTAGCACACTGCTACAGGAATGTTACTGCTCGCCCTTTACATTTATCATTCATATAAAATTTCTCAAGTTACAAAAAAGACCATTTTCTTTTCACATACAGTTATTCTCAACCATTTTTCATTTAGTTTATGTAATCTTGAACCTCTTACAACAGTGTGCCGGGGATCTATTTGATTTCATATCATAGGGAACAACAGCATTAAAGGATCACGTTACATTATAACAAACCCTGCAATGCCTCAAAAATGCAGGTCCTGAATGTGTGGTTCAAGCAGATATAAGCCAAACATGTAATTTTAGAAATGCATTTCTATGCAGGCAGCAGAGTGAAAACAGAATACACACTGAGATACTTTTAAGGCTTTGCCAAAGTTAATTTACAGCAATGTTTAACTTGTTTTCCCTATATCCAGGCCATATTGCAGTTTGACGCTTTACTTCTAAGAAAATAATACTTTTTGCTTCTCAGAATAAATTTTTGCCATTTCCTCACTTTATTGTAAAGACAGCTGGTCCTGTGAGTGTGTGTGTTGGATGTGCGTGCGTGTATATGTGTGTGTTACAGTGGCTGGGGATGATAGCTTTGTGTAACGATACCCTTGTGTATGATACCCTTCTCTCTCACACACTCTCATGCATATTTTTTCCAGCCTATGTAACTGTCCAAGCGGTTGAAGGTGCCAATAGCCTTAAAACCACAGGAAAATTGCATCTTGGATACATAAATTCAATGGTAATACGAATAACAGTCGATTGGAGGCAGGCAACCAACTGTTTTCCCAGTGACAGCAGCAGCTAAACTGAATGTAAAGATAATGACTTTTTCCATAGTCCAAGTTCACCTCAAATTGCATCTCAACTTACCAGGCAAACAGGCAGTTAAAATAAAGTTGCACTTGAACCTTGACGGTCACTTCATTTTTAATGGGCTGCTCCCAAGAGTGTCTTCAAATTATTTAGCTGTTAGCGGATGTGAGTGCTGGGGAAGTATGAGCATAGCAGGCTGTAGCAGCCGATGTGCTCCAGTCCGTTTTGAAGCTGAACAGAGACTTTGCACATGCAGTCTCAGTTCCTTATATTTGTTTGAGTATATGTGCTTGAATGCTAATTTCCCTGCACGCACACATGCATTTCCAGGCAAAGAGGCCCGTTGTCTGAGGAGGGTGGTGAGTTACACTGGCAGTGGTGGTTGTTCTCATAACATCCTTTCATTGCTAGCATTTTTCTGTGATTCTAAATCTGGGACTATGTTTGTTGATGCAGAGGGTGGAATGACGCTCTACATATGTGTTTCTGTGGCTGTGTGATGAATGGGACTCATCATAGGCCAGTTTTAGTCATCTCAAATCATGTGTTGTGTGTTTATTTAAACGTGCTAATGCCTTGTTTGACAGAAACTTTGTAACTTCACATGCTTATTGTATTTCCACATCTTTGTCTTTCTTCATAGGCTCACCACTTCAATAAGATTTTCTGTTTTTTAAGAACCACCATGTTGGAAAAGTGATAATGAAAGTTACTTGCAATTTTCAGTCATAATTGTTACTAAGCTACAGTAAACCCTTTGTTAAGCCTGTTTCTTGATAGATATGTTATGGTTGTATAAATGTTGAGAGTTTGTTAAAACAGACTGTTAAAGCTTTAGCAAAAAAGTTGACAAAGACTAAAATGAGTGAGGTCTGATATGCTATTTTAACATTTCCACCAGGGATATTGTCCAAAATACATAAATGATACAATTTTATATATCCAATGACATCCTCTTGCTTGAGGAACCTTGACAATATATGAAAGGTAATAGGCAGCTTGTTTGAATAAGAAGTTGAATAATGAAAAACAGAGGAGGAAACTAGCTGACCAGGCACAGAATGTTTCGTGCCTGGAGATGTAAGCTGGGCAGAGAAGAAGTTATACAGGATTTTCTTGCAAGAAAGATTCAATGGGACTCAATGGGATTATTTTGGTGAAATAAAAGTTAATAATAATAATTAGCCAGGCACTGCTGGCCAATTAGAACCAAATTCACCACTGCAGTATCATGACTGGACACATATTTTCAAACATGTGGAGTTCTGTTCATGTTTTGGGTTTTGGCTTTTAGCATAGCAATGGTTTTAAGAGGTACTGGGAGCTAACATGCTTTTTGATAAAGTGGTGGCTACACTGCAAAACTTATATTTGGATCCAGTTATTAATGTGTGAGTTGAAATCAAAAGAAGTAATGGAAGAAGTGGAGACAACCACCATCCATCATGGTGTTTGGTTGCCATGGTAACTGAAGAGAGGTTGGTGAACAGACATTGCTGACTAAGAAGTCATACAGATTTCTTGGTGAGTCCAACTGCTGTCCGGCATAAGGAATGGTGCCATATGCTCCGTGGTTTCCTACATCTGAAGGAGAGCTCTAGTTCACTAATTTTATTTCACTGTGTACGTTCTACTAAAAGTAGAATGACAAAATGTTACTTGTTATCCAAACTAAAGCTTAAAGCAAATTTTCCTACACAAGAAAGCTGGACGTTTCAGATTTCAATTCAAAACATTTAAAAATGGCTTCATGTTTGCTAGATCCCTGTCTCAGGGTCTGCAGGATTTAAATACAAAGAAGAGACCATTTACCACAAACCACATATGAACTAACAGAAAGAGAAATACTTTGGTGTTCAGTTGAGTTGGAGATGGGCAGATCAAGCTGCAAAACACCATTCTGGTGCTCCTCACTGATTTGTAGACTTTTGGGTTTTGCCACATTAAAACAAAACATTTTTGGTCTAATCTGTTAGTTTAGACCCCAAAAAAGTGTTTTTTCTTTCTGATGGAAGATCACAGCCTTTCGATGTACTGCAATAAAAAAAAAACAAATAAACACTAAAATATTTTAAACCAAATATAGGTCATTTTTCCTTGAGCATATGTTTCTGTATATAAGTAAGGTCTACTAAGCTTTTTGTAAAGTGCCTGGGGACACACTTTGTTGTGAATAAGAGCCATATAAACAAACTGAATTGAATTTATTTAAATATTATTTATAGGTGGGTGCGGAACATCTGGAGGAGTCAATGAAGTACTGGGAGATCACAGCCTGGTTAAGAGAAAACAAAATTTGACTCATTTATTGAAATAGCACACACAGTGTGAAAGGCGCTATATAAATAAACTTTACTTACTTGCCTGCCTGCCAGCCTGTTTTGGCAGAGAAAGGGCACTGTATGTGACCTCAAAAACACCAGGCTAACAGTGATGTCTGGAGATAAAAACATCACGATGTGGGCTGTTGTTCAATATATATCACTGGCAGATTGTTGTTTATTTTGTAAAGCTGTGGACCTGTGGGCAAAGAATTTGTTTTGAAATCAGAAAGTTATGGATTTAATTCCTGCCACAAGATAATGTGGACAAGGCACTTAACCTCAGGCATATGAGTGTCGAAACTTTGTTAGTATAGTCGGGTTAATATCAACATACAAGTTCAGTGGATTTACCATTTACACACCACAAAACTCTGCTGTGTTTAGAGGAAAAAGAAATGAAGTTATGATATTACACATTGGCTCAAGTGATAGCACTGCTGCCTTACAACAAGAAGGTCCTGGGTTTGAAGGGCAGCCTGGGGTCTTTCAGCACCTCACCAACCATGCAAGCATTAATGGATACAGACAAAGAATGGAAAATGAAGACGCTAGAATGATTCAGCCGGTCACTCAACCTGAATTCATTTATAGAAAAAACATTCATAGACAGTTTTGAGTAGAAAAACATATCAAAGGTAACATATACCACTGGTTTCTCCAAACACAAAACATGGTGTGAAAAGACAAACTTTTCTATATAGCACTTAAGGAATTTCAGTAACAATGAGCAATACTTACGCCATTCACTGTTCAATTTTTCTTTGTTACTTTTAACTGAATTTATGATCTAAGTTGTTTTTAATTAATTTCAAATTTCTGTAGTGAATTTCACATCAATGAGCTCAGAGGAAAACATTATTCAAACGTTTTTTTCAACTTTATATGTTTACATAAAAATTATATTTAAACATGAAAGACAAGTAATATATTTGAAACTTAAATATTTTAAATGTGCATGAAGCCTAATAGGCACAATACCTCTTACTCTACAAATTAAAATAATTACGGTTTATACACATTTTTTATGGGTTTTTTTTTTTGCTGAATATTGGTTCCCATGCATGGTAACACACAGAAGAACACACAGGCACAAGATTTCCCTAATTTCATGTGCCAGTCCCTACATCTAATCCATGGCTTTTAGAGAGACAAAGCGCTCTGTTCTCGCTACAGCCACCATGTTAATCTGCCTTGCAAACTACAAAAGCCCTCCAGCCGACTGCTCCTGCAGGGATTATCATTCACTTATTGGCCTGGGTCTTATGGGTCAGGAACATTTGGAGAGGGGAAGAGGGAGCGAAGGGGGAGATGTAGCGTACAGTTTGGAGGAGCAAAAGGCAAAAGCACACTTATTTTTCTCCTGTGATCTAAGAGCATGATTGAAATGGTAATGCAGGCAAGCTGCATATTCTCCACTCAGATAAATTTCTCCATCTGATTCTGAAAGGAGGAAGGACAAAGGGGGTTCATGAAAGAATGCAAAGAGCCAGAAAGAAAGTGTAACAAAAAAGTGAGACGGCGAGAGTGGAATGTGGGAACGGCTAGTAAAAGCAATGTATGTAATTGCCAGTGTAATCCTTGTAAAATAACCCAACAGAGGTGGTATGTGTGCAATTGTGTCTGTGAGACTAGATCTTTTCTTGCTTATTTATTTATCAAGCTAGTCTGCTTATCGAAGAGTTATTTGAGCTTCAAGCTGGTTAATCAGCCATTCCGATGTGTAATTAGTTTACTTTGTGCTTCCACAGGACGCCAGACTCGATGCTTTCTCTCCCACATCTCCATCTTTTGAATGCTGGATCTAATTCCAGTTATGACTTCTTTCACGTTCACAGCATGCTTAAACTGATCATTTACATGGTGCCTCTCAGGAGGACAGTCAAGGGTGAAATATCACATTAACAGGATGAGCGGGAGCCAGAAACTCGGCTGTATTAGCAGACAATTCTTGCACAAAACAGACAATTCATGACATCCACTGCATCGGATTATGTTTTTCTTTACAACCATAATCCACTTGCTTCCTGTGCTTCTTGGTGACCTTTAAACAGAACAAGACCAGCAACATTGTGTGCATCAAATGGACTCATAAATTCCTAAACACACACTGATACATCACAAAGACCATGCAAGCAGGCATATCTGACCCTGACACATGCTACACACACATCCTGACTGGGTTGTTGTTCATGCATGAGCACACTCATATATATATATATATATAAACACATGCACATATACTACAGCACATAATCGGTCAGCAAATTAATTAGAGCACTATTCAATGCGTTCTAAGCTGTAATGAATAGACCTATAGAAAAGAAAGACCAGAAAGAGAAAGTGGGCTAAGAAAAACAAGCAACCTGGACTCCACCTCAGAGGTTTAACAACATCATTTGACAAACCATTGCAGACACTGGTTTGAAATTCTCTCTACTAATGCTATAAATACAAATGTTGTATTTAGGATAATAACATACTCGAATGAATCCTAGAAAGGAGGGTCCATTTTATTTCATTAAAAACTTTTAGTATCAGTTGTCTTACACAAAACTGTAGGCTGCTAGACTGGTAAAAACCAGTCCATTGTTCTATGGTTTGTTTTGTACATAGAATCTGGACCCTTGGCTATTGAGAAACACTTACTTGCTGGAGGCATGGCCTCTGCTGAAGTTTTAAATTTTACCCAATTGCTAAGATTTGGCCAGTTCGACTCTATAAAGATTTCCTGCAATTGCCTGCGGTGTAAAGAACCATCCTCCACTGATAAGAGAAAAGTGCAGATCTGAACTAGGTAATTATTGATCTTAATTCAATAATTGGAAGTGTGTCTAACACAGACCAATGACTTCACTCTCTTCCACTGCTGAGCTTGCTAAAACTACAGGCAGACTGCAATTCAAAAACTGCGCAACAACATCTGTTTGCTGATTGGCGTGGTTGAAATTCTGCTTGAGAAATCCACCTCAATGGGAGAAAGACGAGACTGAGAAGTGAAGGGAGATGAGAATAAAGCAGCATTGTGTAGTAAGGCAATCACCAGGCTAGAAAGCCATAGGCTTGGCTTGGTTGCAAGTAGGATCCCAGCCCAACTTTGCATTGTACAAAATTCACTTTTTGCATGGCATGTTTCTGTACCACCATATGGGTATTTGCTGCTTTTAGATAAAGTCCAACAACAACAAAAACAAACAAACAAACAAACTAAACAATAAGGGGTAATGCAAAACAACTTGTTTCAAAAACCTCTAAATTGTTGCGTCACAATTTGTTACCTAGCAACCACAAGCCAAGACCAGCCCCTCACCTGGCAACCCAAGTGGAGCAACACCAACTTCATTTAAGACTTTAGCGCTGCCATGGCTGCTGGAAAAGAAAAATATTTTGTTGTCGGATGCAATACAGAGCATACGTCCATGCATTTTTTTTCCCCAGTCACGGAGAACAGAGCTGCGTGGCTTCGTTTTATTTTTGCTTGCAATGTCCCTCCGATATTGCCAAAGAAAGTTGTAGTTTGTGCAAATCAGTTTGGGAAGGACTCTGAAAACTACAAACGGTATAAGGCAGGATTTACCAAAATACTTGGACTGCAGGAAGGTTTTCTGTTCCTACTGTTCGTCACAGTTCTGCAGATGATGGCGAGGTAAGTACACAATGACGCGTTGTGTGTTTTGTATTGTTGTTCAGCACGAACCTGATTGGTCAGTTAGCATAAGCTAACTGTGATAAATAAGACCTCAGCTAGTCCCTGTCTCACCTTAGCTTACCCACAAAATCTGCGCATTTACTGTTGTAGCAAACTGGAAGTGCAATCTACATTGAGAAGATAGTGTCTGTGAAAACATGTCAAACACCTGGACATTACCAACACTGACAGATTTTTGTTGTTGTGTAGTTGAGAGAGGTGCTTCTCCTCCAACCTTTTTTTTTTCTTTTTAAAGGAAGTATTTCGCGGAAAAAAACCGGTTGTTGTGCTGAATTATTGTGCTTGTGGGTCTGCTTCGGGGTTAATGTAAGGTTGTTCCACTGTGCAACGGCCTGTAGCCATTGTCACCTGTCGAGAAGTTAAACACTGAGTTGGGGGGTCTTGGGCAGCAGCAGCAGCTTATTTGCATAATTGTCACGTAGCCCTAAAACGGCGCATTCCTTAATGAGCTCAAAACAGGCAGAATTGTTCAGGTGAAACCTCAATATCTGAGAGTGATTTTGTGTATTAAATGAAATGAACACGTTTTGTATAGCCCACAGTTCTATCCTATATGTTGTTCAAAGCAGCACCTTTAATGAACCACTGATGTGTCTCGAAATTGTGTTTACTCAGACCTTGTTTTTATATTCTTATACTAAATGATCAGTAACTAAATAACAGCAACGGCTTCCAAACCAATAAATGTAGTTGTCAGAGACCTGGCACCTCTTAGTATTGTATGATGGCTGACAAGGAAAAGATTAGATTTTTTTTTTATATAGTTTCAGGATGGATAGTTAAAGGTTAGACCTGGTCAAGCTGAAAATTAATTCTGGTCAACAGAGATTAGCGTGAGTCATAAATTTAATTTGGAACAGCTGGTTTATTACTTTCAGACAAGAAGAATACATCTTATAAGATGTATGAAGATATCAGATTAAATCAAAAGTTTTCTAGCTTTCCAAAGTGAAATAGAACAGCCACTCCCACCTCTTACAGTTCTTAGATGATGTTAAAAATACATCTCACATAATTTTTTTTTTCAGCTGAGAATAAATCCAGGAATGCATTCTGGGAATATCGAAGCTGCCGGAACAAAGCTTGGGTGGAGCTCATACCTTTATCTTCTTGTTCTTGCCACTGTTGTGTCCTCTCTCTGACCTTTCTGTAACCTCACTCTCTCTCACACAAACACAATGAACTCTACATAATTGCTGCCGTGTTCACGTTTTACATCGCCCTTTTGGCAAGTGTCTGGTCTAATGAGTCTGAAACCTTTTCTTGCATGCAGAACACAGTCATGCAAAGATTACAAATCCATTATAGCACAAGCGTAGCACAGTCATTTCCAGCAATATGTTTTGACTAAAACAAGCAATTCAGCCATGATGATTTAAAACTTTAGTTCAAATATTATTTTAAAGTTTATAAGCTTTTTGGCTGAAGAACAATTTTATTATTATTTTTTTTTGTTGTTTTCCTCTATAATTATATTTTCCTGGAAAGAAATGAGCATAATATTTGGCTCCAGGAGCCAAATAGTTTACAAATGCTTTTAAAAGATAAGCATTTGTAAACTATTTGGCTCCTGGAGAGTGTGTATAGGGGCAGTAGGGCTCTCATGTGGGTGGTTCCTGTTTCACAGATGTACATGTATGTCTTTCATTGGTCTGAGAGTGTAGACAGTTCTGACAGAACCTACTTGTTTTTATGTAGGTTGGATTTATTGTCCATCTTGGTTGTGTGTGCGCGAGTGCTCATATTGATGCTTTGTGTGCATCTGCAGAGCATTATTGCCCCTTTGCGTATGTGTGTGTGTGTGTGTGTGCGTGTGTGAGAGATGTCCGGCTGATATGTGGTTTATGTTAGTTCTGTTTGATGTCTTCATCAGAGGCCTCTCTCCTCCTACTTCAACACAACTGTTTGATCTGCATCAATCTGATCCTGATCACTCTGCCTTTGTTTACTTTCAAAGACACTTTTCTTTCTGTTTCTCCGCTCACCCACTCGCGCTGTCACTCTCGCTCTGTGAGCGCTTATGTGTACATGTGCAGGTTGAACGTCGTTTGTTCTCCCAACAGTATGTGTGTCAGAATAAAGCACTATTTCGGGTTTTCTTAGATTTTTTTTCCTCTCTTTACATCTGTTCAGCATTCTTGTATTGTGGGTTTTATTTCTATGAGGAATTTGCTCCTTATTAAAAGAGAACAGAAGCAGAGTTTTCTCTAGACATGTTCGTGAGATGGTGGTTAAAGATTGGAATATGCCATTTGAAAGCAACCAGAGCACTTTTGTAAATGCATGCTTTGAGTCATTTTATCAAATATTAGATTGCTTGGGTCTGCACATATCTTATTCCCACTGCCTGGGATTTACTCAATATATGTATAAGTCCATGCCATACTCATAGGAAAGACCTTTGAAATACAAAAACATAGACATAGTTACATCTCTCCTTCTTTTCTACTGGTCAAGAATCAAAAAATACTGATATTTTTGTTTCTTGATATTGAATAAAAATATTTAAACACGAAGAAGTTAGAACTTCAAACTGACACTTTTCAAATAGTTTAAATTAGCCAATCACATGGCAGCACCTCGATGCATCTTGGTATCTAGGTGCAGTGAAAACAACCTGCTGCAGTTCAAACAGAACATCAAAATTGGAAGGAAATGGGATTTACAGGTGCAGTATTATGCATTTTCAAATGCCATATTATTGTACAACCAAGTAATTATGTTACCTTCTGTTATAAAATCTTGGGCGTGCCGTGGTGGCGTAGGGGTTAGCGCGACCCACATTTGGAGGCCTTGAGTCCTCGACGCGGCCGCCGCGGGTTCGACTCCCGGACCCGACGACATTTGCCGTCGGGTCCTTCCCCATTTCCTGTCAGCCTACTATCATATAAGGGACACTAGAGCCCACAAAAAGACCCCCTGGAGGGGTTAAAAAAAAATCTATATATATATCAAACATAGCTTAAAGGAAATTTGACTTCGCAATTTGACGCCTTGAAATTGTCTCTATAAGAAGCTCATGCTCAACATGTCATCACAACAATGCTTCTCATTATGTCATTTCTTAGGGGTGTTGGACTGAGACGTAGTTCCTATGATGTGATCTGCACAGTTCTATCAGGTGTTTGCAAATTGCTGCTGCCGCTAGTATCAAGGAGCTGTGTGGGGAGAACAGTGGGGAGGGGTGCTCTGTAAGGCAGAAACTCAGCTGGAGACTGCAGCTCCAAAAAGAAGTTTAGTAGAAATAGGCAACGCTTTGTGAGAGCAATTGTTTGAATGGCTGATATAGGACAGTCAAGGATTTCTTAAACATGTATGAAAAATCATATTGTATGTTTTTGATGAGGGAATAACATTATAATGTTATACAAAATTTTAAAAAATGATTTTACATAATACTTCCCCTTTAAATAATCTTGAACCTTTCATGGTTGTTGGTGTACGGACTAGCTGGTCTGAGTATTTTAGAAACTACTGATCCACTTGTATTTTTACACACAACATTTCTCAGGTTTACAGAGAATGGTTCAAAAACCAAAATATTCAGTGAGCAGTAGCTTTGTGGATGAAAATGCCTTGTTGATGTCAAGAGACAGAAAAGAATGAACTGACTGGTTCAAGATGACAGAAGAGCAAAAGTAGCTCAACCAATCACCTGTCACAACCAAAGTATGATAAATATTATCTTGTTGAACCTAGAAGCAGACGAGCTCCAGCAACAGAAGCAGCGGTTCGCTCCTGTCCAGTGAAAACATGAAACTGAGGCTACAGCTCACAGGGTCAAAATCACAATGAGTTCACTGCACTTCACTGGCCTCCACATTCATCAAGTCTCAACCTAACACAAGACCTTTGGGATGTCGTGGAACAAGAGAATTATATCAACAACGTGCAGCTGACAAATCTGCAGTAATGATTCAATCACGTCAGTATGGACTAAAATCCCAGAGGAATGTTTTCACACCTTGCTGAATGGATGCCCTAAAGAATTAATGCAGTTTTGAAGACAAAACAGGGTCAAACCTGGAACAGTGCAACTGAGTTTATATTTGATAATGACGACATGTGTTGCAATCCTAATCCTAATCAGACCCTAAAATAATGGCCTAAGTATTTTTTTTACCAAAAGAGTTTTTTTTTGTTTAGACAAAAAATGTATTTATTTATTTTCTCCCCCAATATGACTTTTGGCAAAAATGACTAAAGCTGTTATTTTAGGAAGGTGATGATATTGATTTTTTTCCTTTGTACAAATATCTGACCTACCATGTTTCTTAAGCTTTTCTAATTTTAGTTAATTTTAAGGAAGCCTAAATTCCTTATTATCTTATTATGTAGCTTATTATGAAAATAAGCTACATGTCCTAAAGGTAGTTTTGCACGAACTGCACACAGAATAGGATGAAATAGAATAACAAACTAGCCCATGCTATTTGGAAATGTTTGAATATGTTTTCCAAATCTAACTCAGGATGTAGATCAAACTATAAACAATTTAATTTATTTGTAAGCTGTTAAGCTGCCATATAATATTATGAAAAACCACGAGTGAAAAAACCCCAGAAAAGATTTGTTTAGCTTTGATACTTCCATGGAAAATACCCAAGAACTGCTCGTCTAACTCGTTAGCCAAGTCTTCATATTACCCTTATTTGTAGTGCAGTCATGGACAGTTAATACTGATTCTGCTTTCAGACTGGGTCTTTTCATGGGTCATGGATTGAACTTGCTCAAGTTGATTAAACACTCTGTTGAAAAGTGGTTGGCAGCCATTAATGTGATTTTGTTAATTAGAGGTGGAGTATTGCCCTAAAATGAAAGTCTCTTGGGTTTGGGGGTTGAGTTAACAGTAGGTTCTGTACTTGTGGAGCTGACAACAGAGGAGTGTGTGTGATGAGCCTGTGTCGTGGCACTGAGCTGAATTGGACATTTTGTAATTTGAAAAAGTGGGGGACTGGGTTAGTGTGTTTTAGTTAGTGTTAGTTTTTTCCACAACAGTTAGTCACTTCAAATTACTATATTATGTGCTCAGGCAAAAATTTGGTGTTTGCTGAAGGTTATTTTATCTGATCCATGTCCAAATTGTATACTGAAAAAAGTGGTTTTGTAAAACACTGTGCTGCTGCCAGTCTTGAACAGGATTTTCTTATGAAGGAAATTTTTATTCTCAGTGGGATTTTCCTGGTGAAATCAAAGGTAACAAAAAAAAAATTACATCCTATTAATTTTATTTTTTTAAAAACTCTTTCAAACTTCAGTAGGTGACTTGAATGACAATGTGTGTCTTTATTGTGATAGTATAACTTCAGACAGGTAATCTGTGAAAAAAAATCGAGCCCCTCTGGCTCCTCCCTGTGGTCCTACTGCCATCTGCAGAAATAACCAATCAGATTCAGGAAGGTCAGAGTTTAAGCTAACTCTACTTTCACAGATTTGACCACAGATTCTCAACTGCAATTAGATCTAGACTTGTACTGGACCATTTCAACATATGCATATGCTATATATAATACGCTACATATAAACCATTCCATTGTAGCTCTGACTGCATGTTTAGTGTGGTTGACTCGGAGGTTGAAGTTGAATCTATGCCTCAAGTGTTTTGCAGGTCTTAGCATGTTTTTTTTCCCATCATTTTCCTGTTTTTAGAGCCAGTAAATGGTAAAAATGTCTGTGTCCACATGCATGCCACAGAATTCAGCTGTGTTACAATCTGAATCATTTCCATTCATTTTACAATTATTTGCTGCTTGGCACTACCTTATCCTATCAGAGAGTTAACTGCTCAGAGCTGGTGGGTCACTGTGTAATTTGGCTTGCGAAACCAAAATATGAAATAAACAGAACAACTGTGACAGCATTTGAGGTCGTAGCTCCAAATCTCGTTTGTTGCACTTTGAGAGTCGCAAAGATGTCAACAGAAATATTGTTTACACAAACTCTTTCTTTATGATGGTTCCTCCTGCTTTCTTTTATCACGACACAAGACAAAACAAGATAAAAAAAGTTCAAAATCTGTGGATAATTTGCAACCATGTGTTACAACTTATAATTCAGTTACAGACTACATACATCAAATATGATATTGTACTAAAGTTTAATGGGTACGGCCTGCTCTGAACTTAATAGATTGTTGAAATCTCAAAGGCTGCCGGCATCTTAAGACCCATTAATACTAAAATCTGTGCACATATGACGAAACTTCTTTTCCCAACACACAATAATTCAACTTGAAGAGCATTTATCTTGTTTTTACTCCACCCAGCTCTGGAAGACTAGCACTGACAAAGAGACACTAAACATGAAAAAGAGTCAGACTGGGAGAATTATAGTTGCAGCAGGAGGAACATATTTAAAGGGGGTGAGGGAGTGAAAACAACCTGCAGACGCAGTGCCAGCGGAGAGCTTGAGCAAGAAAACTGTGAGGCTGTGTTTGCACAGTTTTAATCATGCAGCCATGTTTAAAAGCTCATACATGAAACAGCCAAAGACACGATCGTGTACACAGCACTGATCCCTCTGTGTTTGTCCTGATTACATGTGTCAACGCCACGGCAACCACAATGCATAGCTATTGTCTGCCGCGGTGGGAGGGTTCTGTCATGCACTCAGTTTTGAGTCGCTATCAGATACGTTGCCACAGTGACGCCCGTGCACCGGCATACATTTTTAGATTTACTCTAATTATCCAAAGTTCAGACTGCTCGACTCTCGCATGATGAAAATATTCATTTAGGGATAAATTCTTTCCATGTGTCGCAGGATCTATGTGTTGCAAATGAAGCAATCACTTCATGATTAAGTAATTTGTTTGAGTCAGGCCTTGAACTCGTCGGTGTTTAAATCATCCCTGTCAGTCACCTTACCACGTCTCTGTAATGAATACCACACCGCGGAGGACTGAGTGCTGATTAGACTGGATATAATTAGGTCATAGGATTTTGAGATAATGAAAGTCAGCATTGCTCCGCTGTCGCTCTGAGTGTTCGGTGGACCTTTGGGACTGAGGCAGGCCTGTTAAACTTTATTAGAGTGAACAGGCTCCCTGAGTCCACAGAGTGCCGGGCCTGGGAGAGAGACTCACGAACAGGGACCATAAACACAACAACAACAGCCTATTGTCTCCGGGAGCGGACAAATGAATGGAGGACAAGGCCGGCTGATGAATGAATGGTCTGTTTTTTCTCATGGATAGACTTATTGGTCGATCAGCAATAATATCCTCAGGAAGTATAGAGTCTGACATTTTTGCCCATTAACAACTCCTTTACAGGCATCCGGTCACTGTGGCTAAGAAATTAATGAAAATAAAAAAAACATGAACAACTCAAACAGCATTGATTCATTTAGCAGCAGAGAAGGATACAACATGGTTCTCTGGATGGGATTTGAGAGTGACTTTTACATGGTTATAGTGGACAGTGACAATATTCTCCTTTTATTTGGCTACACAACTAAACGTATTCAGTCTCTGACTGTTTGGAGCTGTGCTGCTGATTCAGGTTCCGTAATGGTCTCCACTTGCTTGCTTTAAATTTAGAAAGATCAATTTTGAAAACAAGGCAGATGTACAGACTGATGATATATTACTTAAATCCTGACAAGCAGATGAGCCTGAAATGGACGATAAAGAACCACAGCTGAGTTAACGATGCTGTGAAGAACTTTACATATATTTGAAGTGATCCTTTCAACTAGAAACTTTATCCACTTGAATTTTTTTTTGTTTTTCTCTCTGGCCAGACAAAAGCAAAGAGCCAACATAAGCAAAACCACCAAACAAGCCTGTTTGTGCTGCTCAGCATAATTTGACACTGAGGCCATATAATGGCAGACAGCTGCGACACGTAGAGTTGCACCTGCTAAGCTTTGTGTAACACTCAGTCTTTGCCACACCACTCACCTTTTTAGGTTTTATGGGGTTTATTTCTGTGTCAAAGGACAAAAAAGTCTGCTTCTTCCCTCTTTATATTTTCAATATTATGTTGGGAGAAGATTTCATTCAGGAAGGAAGGCCCTGAATGCAGAATTTCCCACAAGCTTTTGTGGCAACAAAACTTACCAGAATTGAACCTTGTTTATTTAAAAAAAATGTTGCTTGCTTGCATGACTATGCACTAACATGACCCCATTATCCATAGCTTTTTTTTGAGTTCATGATGTTTTTCTTGGTTTACTTTGTAGTGCTTCCACCACCAGCTGCAACTGAGTCATGTAAATCAGTGAATTCATTTTGTGGCAGCAGTTTTGTTTTCTTCGACTCCCTTTTTTGCAGCCACAGACTGAAAGGAAAGAAAAATAAAAATAAAACGTATTACAAATGGGCCGAAAACATTTCTTGTAAGAACTGCTCCTAAACAGCATTTCCTGGATGGGCCTATCCAAAATATTTATCTTAGTGAAGTCAGGAGTGTTGTTAATCATACAAACTGCCAGGTGGATAGTCAGTTTGAAACTGTGCCCATTTTTCCTTTCTTTTCACAAAATGAGGAAAAAAAAACATGACCTGACTTTCGACCACTACAGATGAATAGACAGCATTGGCTGAAATAAAACTTCCTGAGATTTAATATCTACATTCTATGTTTGTGTTAATCAAGGAACATCTAGTCCATACTGTAAATGTACAGTGAGACAAAATTGTGCTCCGGGTACAAATGATTCATCAAAACAAGCTGTACTGGTGTTGTGAACCTCCCATTGGGACCCGGCCAGTCGTTTATGAGCTGATGTGAATCGTAGCAACATCATCTTGTGATCAGTGTCCTGATTACAGGAGACATCTATCTTTTAACTGTTTAGACAAGAAGGACAGCTCCTCTGATGGACACGAGCTCGCCCCTCTGCGCAGACGTTGAGGGGGCCAGGAATATCTACATCACATGAACATCGTAGTAAATTAGCACTGAATAGATACAGTTACACAAGGTTATAATCAGAGAAATGTTTATTTGACAAGTTAACAGATTATGACAGAGGAATAAGGCAAACTTCAGTTTTTTTAGTTGATGGAGTTTGAGTTTCTGCAGGTGTTCTCTCATCAGTCAGTGCACCTCTCTGTGCCCTGCAAGCTTTTCTTTTACTTGGCTTGTTTTGTTTTAGAATAATAGAATAGCACAGTATTTTCTCCAAATATTGTAGAAAATAGTTTCCGTTTTAACAGACAACACAAGCCTCACTATTACTCTGTCACTGCATCGACACTGAGGTGTGCTTTTTTGGGGGGGAAAGCTAGAAATGCCTAGATAAGGTGATTTCACTCATCAGAAAAAAATTGTGTTTCCAACCAGAGCTGAAAATCAACAGATTTTTAGTGAATCTCTTTATTAGGTTATTGTTTTAAGCTTTGTTGCACCCAAAGCACATTTAATTGCTTATTTGCATGTCCAGCTGGAACTCATAACAAAGTAAGTCCGCGAAGCACCAGCCAGCTCCTCATCTTCAGTTCATGGAGGAAGACGGGGGGAAACACAACAAAAACTCACTCGCCTGGAGACCATTCATGCAAGAACTGCCACTGTTCTGAGAGATGGTAAATGAAAAATGTAAAAGATTTCATAGTAGCATGTGGCTTTCAAACCAAAAAAGGAAAGCTTGTCAGAAAATATAAGGTTTATTTTCCAGTATTTACATGGCTCAAAGTTCTACATAGTCACAAATGATTCTGGTTTCAGGTTGTGTACGGGGAAGCAAAAGAGAGACATTAGGACTGTTTGGATAAGGGCAAGTATGTTGCTGGTTAACGTTATTAGGGCGAGTAATGGCTTACTGTTCTCAGAATTGCAAGTCAGCATGGCGGGGGATCCAGAGGGTGCAAGACGTGAGCAGTTTGGGTGTGGCTCTGGAGACGGGGTGGAGCAGCTTGTAATTTCCTATAGAGGAGGTTTTTTTCTGACTTGTGTTGGTCAAGGTGTTTGACTGAGAGAGAAATAGCTGCAAGGAAAACCATGGAAGCAATTTGAGAAAGTGAAGAAATGTTTTTCTGGAATAGATTTTTTTTTTTGTATGAGTATATAGAAATGGATTCCCTTTTCATACCTAAAATTCTGGACAAAATATTGTAGAACAGGAATAGCAAAATCGTCAATTTAAAGTCAGCTCAGACGGAACATGTTGTTCCCTCACTGGACACTTGCATTTTATTAGTGTACAAAGAAATACTAATAAATAAACAACGCCCAAGAAGAATTTTTGTATGTATGATTCGACCTCCCACAAATAAAGGGTACCACAAAAATTTGGGACTTGTTGGACATTCCAACAGAATTTGTGATGCAGTATAAATAGAACGTTCTGGGAGCTATTTAAATGGCAGCTCAATGATCCAACAACAACCCTGCTTAATATGATGTTATGCTCTACAACTGCTCTGTTTGCATGGAGCATAAATTAAAATCACTCACCTTGGGTTCAGCTATTAATTGTTTAACTACTTCGGGGAACTCACACACTGCATTAAACTTTCAGCCTGAAATATTGAAGTGATTATAAGATATTGATGTGTGTGGGGACACTTTAAGCAGCAGGAGATTAAATATTCCAATGTTTGTCTAAAACATGCACATTTTACAAGACAGCTTTCAATATAAGTAACTTGACGGACTTGAAGTTTCATAAATTGTCTTTGAATTTCTTTATGTTTAGATGCACAGAAAGCATCCTTTTAGATACACCAGAATATCTGGAAATATAAGGAATATAAGGAACATGCTGGCAGCAGCTTTAAGATGAGCCAACTGAGATGTTTCAAAGCCATGGAATGATGCGCTCCTGACACCTCTGGAAGTCTGTCAGTCATTCCCAGCTTGGTGAAAACCCAGAGGCTGAGGAGCCAGGTCTCGTAGTAAGGATTATGTCCCCAATTTGCCCTCGAACGCCGTGAGATTTAAAGGCCAAAGTGAACCAAGGAAACGAAGAAGGATGGTTATTTTTACCCTGTTTTGCTGCTGCAAGATTGAAATAGATCAAGACTATTATCATCTCAGGAGACTTGGGCACTCTCTCAGTGTATGTGAGTCAGGGCTTATATTAATGTTCATTGTGAACTCAGCTGCAGCAGGTGGAAATCAATGTGTTTGCAGCCATTTGGAGTTGATGAGTCCCTAAAGCTTCAGCCTAATGGCTCCACTTTTTCCTCTCTGTTCTGGGAATTACAATTTCCTGTGATTTGGAATTGCTGTGTTATCAGCATTAATCTTGAATCTATCCTGACTAATTGATTACAGACTGCATGCAGCGTTTTTGGTGTTTTTACAATTTGGTCTTGTGAAAGAAGTCTGATAAATAGCAAGGGTAATTGTTTTCTGTATAACCTGCAAGCAAAGCTGTTTGGTTTGATCTCTCCTTTCATTTCCACTTTTTCTGGTTTCAGAACTTCTGTCTCAGTGATTCTTGCACTTAATTGTAACCAGAATGCTTGTTTGGAAATTTGTTGAGTTCTCCATCACACGCAAACAGGATCACAGCCAAGGAATCTCTCTCTGCAGGCTCACAAACTTGGACAAAAAATATGACATGGAGTTTTGTTGGTCTCAGGATGCCATTGGACAGTCAATCAATGTTTTGGGTCTGTATGTGTGCATCTGCTGCATATGCCAGCCTCTTTATACGTTATAAAAATATTCATAGTCCTTGGATTTTTGAAGTTTTGAAGGAAAATGTTTCACTCATTTAATTTGCATGTCATGTCTAATTTTTACAAATGAAAATATGTAAAAATTATGAATACTCATCTGGACTTTGACTGAACCATTCTAACGCATTGATATGCTTTGATGTTTCATTACATCTGTGGCTACATGTTTGGGTTTGTTTTCCCTCTGGAAGGTGAGCATTCAGAAGTCTGCAGCTTCTAGCAGGTTTTTTTTTTGCTGGATACTACAGGACCTACTTCCATCCACCTACCCATCTACTTGAACAGCTTTTCCTTCCCTGCTTCAGAAAATCATCCCATTCCATCATGCTGCCACCACAGCATTTCTCTTTAGGACTTGTTTTTAGTTTATTATTCAGAGATTCTCGCACCTGCTTTGTGGCTCTCTGCAGCTCCTCCAATGTTACCATGGACCACTTTGCTGTGTCTCTGACTAATTATCTCATTGTTCAACTTTTCAGTTTAGGTGGAGGCCCATGTGTTAGATTGATTCTTTCCGTTTTCAGATGATGGTTAAACGGTACTCTTTGCTGCTCTTGAGATATTGTTTCATAACCTGCTTAAAGCTTCCTCATAACTTCGTCTCTAACCCCTCCACTGTGTTCTGTGGTCTTTATGATGATGTTTGTTCACTAATAAACCCCGGAGGCCTTCACAGAACAGCTGGATTTATTCTAAGTTTTATTCCACGCATCTAGATTGTCATTGTTTGAGCTTGCATTAAATTTTATTTAGAGAATAAAAGGAGATGGAGTTGAACACAGACACACATAACACTTCCCAGATTTTGTATTTAATTTTAAAAATGGTCAAAATAGCTGTGACTAATAATAACAGCAAAAAAAAAAAAAAGAATTAAAAAGCTACACATTATAAGGGCTGTTGCACTAACAAGATTTGGTTTATTATATTTATTAAGGATAGTCCATAATTTAATCAGAAGGAGTGCATCAACCAAAATTAGGCTTAGCTTCACCTCAACCTTGAATTCATGGATAGTTGTTAATAGAAACCTTTTAGATTTTGAGACTGCAGTGTGACCATGTGAAACAAATTTTTGTCCCAACAAGTTGTGTTAACTTAAACCCACATGTTTGTGTCTGTGTTGTCATGGAGATGCCACTTACTCTTTGTATCTCAGCACAGCAGAGAAAAAGGTGAGAGCACCACCCTTTCCCTTCCTTTTTTCATTTTCCGCTCGGCTTTGTTTCTCTTTGTTATTCCATCCCTCCCTCGGCCCACTCCTTCCTTCTTCTGTTTTCGTCACAGTCCTGAAAGTTTCTCTCTCCATCTCTCTGACTCTCAGCATCATCCCACAAGTGTTGAGGAGGTTCCTAATTGCATATTTAGCCATGGACAAATATCATTTTTTATGATTCATATTTCATCCTGGCTCTTTTCTTCTTTCATTTTTTTTAAACCAAGGCAGTAGGTCACATAATATACTCTTAACATGTACCCACTCTCCAATAATCCATTTCACACTGAGCTAACCCTCTCCTGCTGCTGTTGTGAGCTTCTCCTCTAACGCAGTGTAGAAATGAGATGTGACATATGAGAGAGAAGATGGAGTTGTGTTGACTGAGACAAATGGTCTGGATGTGGTGAGAGATGTAGGAAGCGGGACAGAGACGGAAGAAGGTGGAGGAAGAGGGACGGAGTTGTGTGGCGGTGCTTGGAAGGCAGCGGCAGGCAGAAAGGGGCTGCAAGGTGCTTTCCCAGTTCTGGCCTTAAAGTCCTTGCTAGAAAAACATATGGTCTGAATTTGTTTGGAAGCAACAGAGAGACAAGATCACACACAGTAGGGCTTTGCACACAGGTCTCTAACACACATGCATCCATTCCACTTATTGTGATCTATGAAGTCATGTCCTGCTGCTAGTGGGAAAAGACAAAGTGCTGTAGATAATCAAAGAAAAGGATGTAAATAAAATTAGTCATTTTTATTGAGTCTGCATGTGTTATTCTTTGTGGTTGTTGCACATCACAGATTTAGAGTATTAACACAACTTTGGCCCTTTTTCAGACGAGATCCTGTGGTGAAATATTTAATTTTTTTAATATAAATACCAGTCAACCAACTCCTCTACTGAGTTTTTCAGGCAAAAGATGGAGACGTGCTTGTTTTGGAAATTTAATTTGCAAATGGTTCTTTCCCAGATCTTTCATCACCTCTCTCTCCTCATCTGTTTTCAATCATTAAAGGAACTGCTGCTTCAAGTTTTCACTCATTTTCCTCTGTGTCCTTTTCCTTTTCACCTTTCACGTTTGTTTTGTTCTTCAGCCGTTTTTTCTAGTTGTTGGCTTTTCACTCACTAGTGAGAGACTAAAAGGGAAAACCCAAATGTTTTGGCATTCTTGATGAGAAAATTGTCCACTGGATGAGATCAAACGACTAAAAACAAATAAATAAATGTTGTCTCCCGTGATCAGTCATAATAAGATGGAGTCCAGTGTCAACCTGAGAAAGTGTCTGTCTGCATCCCATGCCGTGAGATTGTCGCTGCGGTGCTGCGGTAATGGATCAATGCTGTCACATAGCCGCATAGCAACATTTACACTGGGGAGAAACATCAAAGTGAGATGTGGGAGAATGCCGGTTAAAATGTCATTATGTAGTGAAAGAAAATATGTAAACATGCTAAACAAAATAAATTTTATTCTGATCCATTGAGGGGAATGGAAAAAAGAAGGAATTAGAGGGACAAGAAATGATGTCTCAGTGCCTTGAAAAAGTAGTTCATCTTTACAAAACTTTTAGAAACAGAAATAAAAACGGCGTCCATTGTCCTGCAAAGGAGAAATTCAGGTGTAATAGCAGCATCAAGTACAAAAGTTCAGACAAAAAAATGCTAAAAACAACATATAAAATGGGTTTATTTCCAGAAGGCCAAGGGAAGATGGAAGGAGGTAAAACGAGGGCAACACTGGAAGACAACCTTCTTGTGACTGCACAAAACCTGCAACTAGTTTGGAGCATCTCCCTACAGTAGAACCAGAGATGTGCTGTGAGTTTCATGACTATTGAGGTGCTGACTCCTCTGGAGTCAAATGTACAGATATATAAACACAACATAGAAGATTTTATTTCAGTTTCAACTTTAACTGAAACATTTAGTTACTTTCAAAGTTTTTAATGATGTTTTAAGTCGCTTCTCAATTCTGGTCCACCTCTGCCCTGCATGTTTCCCTTCTGCCACACACCTGGCCTGAATAAATGGGTGATTACCATGTTTCTGATGGTATGGCGGAACTATGCTCATTCGAATCAGGTGTGCTGGAGCAGAGACGCATCTAAACTATGCAGGGCAGCAGTCTCTGAGAACCAGGATTGAAAAACAAAGATTTAAAGAATCTATTTTGAAAAGTACTAAGAACATAGCACCATAATGCATTTCAACCATGTTCTAAAAGGTTGTTTAGGTTATGGATAGTTTGACGGGACTTTACAGTTATCACATAGTCCATAATCTAAGTCTTTTGAATGTTATTGCTGGAAAATAATGTTTAAGTTATTTGTAAAACCTTCATGGATTAGTTAGCTTATATAAATTCATGTCAGTCTCAACTCTGTAGCCGCTACAAAACCCTCAGGACAGCTTGAATATTGCCAGTCAGGTGATAAAAGGAAGTTGGAAAGAGCTTAAGCCTGAAACGAGCATCAGTGAGTGATAAACGACTCACAACTCTAAATCCTTTGAGAAGCAATAACCAACTACTCTCAAGGGAGTAAAATATGATTTTCATGAAGGCTCCATATGGACTACAACACACACCCCTACAACAGACACATATTTCAACTGTTATCAGCATTATTTGTATCGCATTGGAACAGAGTTTTGGAAAGTAATTTCCTTTACAGACAAAAAAACATTAGCAGCGGAAATTTGGCCACAAATTATTCTCCACAGTTCTAATTACTTTTAATGCATCATGTTAAACAAAACACTGTCTGAAGGCTAAAGAGGTACAAAATACATAATATATAAAACAGAAAAAGGACCATTGTCGACATGTGTGGTTGTCTAGACTGATAGCTGAATGCTGTATGTGGTGGATTCTCCAGGCTGTGAATATTCATAGGCAGCTCTAAGTGGCTATGAATGTGTTGAGAGTGATTTTCAATTGTCACATTATGAATCATTCCCAGCAAAGCAGCTCATTCAGAAGCATCTGTTGCATGATGGCGTTGCGCCAAAATGCATGCATGTGTGTGGGGAAGTTGTTTTTGTATGTTTGCTCTGTATATTGTGCTAATTGTGCCAAAGCAAGGGGAGTGCACTGTGGAGGTAATGAGTGCCAACAGGGGCCCAAAAAACTGCAGAAGTTGCTCATTCTTTTGTGTGCTTGTGCGTGTGTGTGCCTTCAAGACTCTCAGAAGACAATAAACCGATGTCACGTTTTGATTTGGTTAAACTGTTGATTCGCAGGAAGGGCGTGTGTGTGAGTGTGTTATCCTGCATCAAAAGGGAGGGAATATAAAAGGCGAATGTCAGACTTTGATGTAAAGCTTCCCACTGTTAAACTTCAGCTTCAATAAGCATTTTAACTGTTGCACAAAGTCAGCAGCATGGCAACTGTTTGGCAACGCGTCCCAGTGAGAATTTAAAAAGAGATGAGACAGAGCTTTCAAAGGAGAGGAGAGATCATCCTCTTCACCTGATTGTGTCATTGCATCCTGGTTGTCTCGTTTGTGTTTGTTCTACTGCTTATTGCTCTTTATGTCTCAGTGTGTAGCTGCTGAGGTGTTTGTGTTGTTCTATTGTGATTATTTACAGGATCAAGCGGTGAATTTGGCAAAAGAACACCGACCTACCATCTGCTGCTCACAGAGAATGCAGAAGGAGTTTGCAGCAATGATTGAGGATAAAACCACACATGAAAAGTGTTTTAAAATGCCACCCTTACATGTTGGACTAATTACTTCAGTGTGTCTCTGGATTTTAGGAAAGATTGCCATGTCTAAATAGTGGAAAGCATCATTAAATCTGACTTCACTCCACAAACGCATATACCAAAACAGACACGAGTTTCTCTCAAACACATTCAGAAAATGGCAGGCCAGCATCAGACCATGTTTGGCACATATTTACTTTAAAAGTGAGTGCTTTTTCCATGTCTAGAATTGCTTTGAAACATTTACTGGAAGTCTAAATGCTAACCTATTTTAGCCATGAGTAAGTTGGCTCTCAAACTTTGGACACCTTGGTTACTATACAAGCACTGTTTCCAGGTATGTTAAAGATTTTCATATTCTTAACTGCACTTTAGATTAAAATGTCTGCTGCTTCCATCTGTCAGTGCAGTGAAATAAATATTTTTAAATATGAGGTGTTCACTTCGCCTCCAAAATCCTCAGACCTCAAATCCAGTCAAGCGAAGTGCTGGGTAAGCAGGGCCATGAAGATAACCTCACAATTTGCAGAAATTAAAAATCTGCTAAAACCCACTTTGATACAAGACACCACAGCACACCTTTAAGGGTATAGTGGAGTCCATGCTATGACAAGTCATGGCTGTCTAAGCAGTAAAAGGGGAGGAAACACTCTGAGGCACACTGTTTTGTCAGATTGGTATATATGAAGCTGTGTATTGCAGGTTTGTGAATGTGTCCTCTTTAGAAAGGTGTCATAACACACCCCTCTCTCCCCCCTGCTGTTCAGACCTCAATTAACCCCCTGCAACTGCACAGCAGAGAGAGACGCAGAGAGGAGGAGGGTGAAGGGAAGAAGTGATCAGATGATACTGCAGAGAATTAAACAAGAGATGTTCTATGATTGGTAAACTTCTTCCTCCCAGAGAAGTTGCATTCTTTCCTGTCTGCACTTTCATCTATGCATCTACACCCACACCCCCTGATGGTCTGAGAGGCCCCCGGGGGCAGATGGAGAAGCTGAATTCAGGAGGGAAACGGACAATGGAGGGCCGAGGCAGCTATACAAACCCCAAACGTCGAGTGGATGGCCTGTGAAAGCTGCTGGCCTCGAGGCCTGCAGAAACCCTAACCATTCAAACGCACATACATACACAAGGAGGGAGGGAAGAAAAAGGAGCCCTTTCTTCTTTCTATTGATAATAGCTATCAAAGCAAAACCATTTCACCAAATGTTGCTGGCCCACCGCCCATGGCATGTGTGTGTAGGTGACTCCGCAGATGGCATTAAGCCAGATGGATTTGCAGGGAAAAGTGAGTGTTGGTGACCGTCAACTAAATGCAGCTCTTGCGCTGCCACTTAAAGCCTCTACAGTGTCCATTCGCAACATGTCAGCCCCTTTCTGTTTCAACTCCGCCTTGAGTCCATGTTCGATCGATGCTCGCATAAAGTTGATAGAGGGAAAGTAATGAAGTTTTATCCCATTAGCATCACTGGCACCATCCTTCTCTTGTCCTTAGTAGTCGTGGCAATAAAGCATATCTGAGCTGAGGACAGCAAAAGCAGGACGAGACAAACAAAGGCACACAAACTGCCCACTCCGAGTCGGGCATATCGGACTATTAATCTGCATAAATTCAAAAGTCAATTTATGGCTCGGTTGCTTACAAATGCATACAGGCATTTCTGAATTAAAGACATGCACAAAAAGCGTGCATATACAAAAAGACAAACACACACACACTGACACCAAGTGGAGACGGGGGTCAGACAGGACTGATTGTCTCTTCCAGTTGCTCCAGAGAGCATATTGATTTTTCCCACACTCCTCTTTCTACACACCTCCCTCTCATGCTCGCGCCTCCACTTTCTGCCTCTGCTTATATTTTTCTTTTCCTCCTTATTCTTGTTCTTTTTTTTCCAAAACCGTTTTCCCCCTCGGATTTCTCTCACATCTTTTAAACTTTTTGCTTTGTGATCTGATCTGACCTGTTGTATCTCATACAAAATACTCAGTTTGACTCTGAGCATTTGCTATTTGACAACCCAAACAGTCAAAATAAAATGCTCAAGTTACAGACAGCAACATGCTGAAGTATTCATATGAACTCTGACCTGAAAGAATGGCAAAATTACACAATTAAAAATGTAGTACAAAATCGGGTTTAAAACACATAGCCAATATAAGAAGGTGTTTGGTAGGATGAGACCAAAATGAAGCTTTTTGATTTGTTAGAAAATTAATACATGACAATGAAGACAACATAATAATGTGGGCATGGTTTCATTCAGGAGGGTCAGGGGAGTTCAGGGCTGATAGGAAGAAGAACGGTGAAAACTGAAGGTCAATCCGCATCAAAAACTGGCTGGAGACTGAAAAATACTTGAAAGTGAGGCAGAGATTCATGTTACAGAAATACAACAAATAAAAACATAACCAGAGCTACAATAGAATAGAACAGCTAAGCATATTCAGAAGGGTCCAGCCAAAGTTCAGACACAAATTCTTGTTTGTTGCAAGATATGTATTCACATTTTCCCTCCATTCAACCTGAATGAACTTTTTAATTTTAATTTTGTGTAATTTTTTTTAACTTATATCTTGAATATAATTTTGATTAATGGGTTATTTATGTACTTAATAGTGCAAATAAAGTCAAATAAAGTTACTGAAGTTGTATTTCCGTCTGTCTGATACTGATGTCAGAACAGCAAATTGGCATGTTACTCAAACTATTACATTAATACAGCTACATTTATTTAGTAGATTGAGTTTTATCTATGAACCAAAACTGCATAGTCTTCCTCTAATGATAAATTTTATTGAAACCATTTTGTGACAAACACCTAAAGCTAATTGTTAGAATTTATTAGGTATGACATTCAACATTTAAATGACTTGTTTATATCACCTGACAGTTGGAAATTTTGTTATAGCATGGTTAAGCAAGGTAAAGCAAATTGTTTCAAACCTTTTTTTCTACTATTCATTAGGAATCTGCACATTTTTCTTATGTACATCAAAAACAAGCTTTATCTATAAATCCTCATTTGGAACAAAAGCCCGACAGCAAATTGTATACTTCATGTATTTGATCCTCTTTTGACTAAACTGCAAGACTTTCACACACCTCTTTTGCTGTAGCTTTCCCCTGATCAAACTGGGATCAAGGTCTCTTGTGACATATGTAATCTTTTTTGGACTCCACAGCAAATTTCACAGAGTTAATTTAACGCTTTCTGAGGTTTTTCTGAACCCCCCCAAAAAAACCTCTGGTTAAGTAATTGTAACTCTTGAAGTAGTTATAACTACTCAATCTCTTGTTGAAATAACTATCTGAGAGTTGAATTATACCAATTCTGAAAAGGATCAAAGACTCAGCACAATGTTGATTTAACTCTGCAAAATTTGCTGTAGATAAACATCGACAAGAACAAATCTAACAAATTCAAGTATTGTGTGCACAGATGCCATAACTCCAGCATGAACGATGTTGCCAGAATGCCTGTGCGTGCCTGTGTGTGAATGCAAGTGTGTCAGGCAGCAGTGTTTTATGGCAATACTTAACTCCATGTGTTCTGATTCAGCATCCTGGAAAAACAATGAAGGAAGGGTGAGACGAATAATGAAGAGAAATAATCTTGTAATTGTTTGAACAGGAAAGATTTGGACCTCCTTTGTTTCCTGTTTTCTTCTACCCGCTTCCTGCCCCTTCGACTGCATCGTCACCCAATTTGGCGAGACGGGGGATATATTTGGGATACATTCAGTTTCTCTCTTAATCTCTCTTCAGGTTTAGGAATGGCTTCAGACATATTCTTAATCTGTTGTCACAACAATGCTATTCCTCAAGGCCAGCTGGCACAATTAGTGTCACACATGTGTTTACCTTGCACTTACAGGGAATTTTAAGATAATGGCAGTTGAGTTGTTTTGGTACACATTTGTGGAAAACCACAGGCAGAGTAGCTGTGCTTAAACACACAAACAGAGGGCGATAATTGTGTTAAGGGATTAGAACGGCTGAGACTTTGCTGTTGCACCACAAGGCAATCTATGTACGATTATCAAGTCTAGTTGGATTGCTTCCTCTGTCATTACTAAACAGATGTACTTACCTGCGTTAGTGTACACCGTTGCACCTTACTGTTCATTTGCCAGTTTCATAGGAGAACATGAGGAAGTTTCAAAAGCAAAACACCATCAGATGTACAAAGTCAAAGGTAGAGGGTAATCAGGATTAATAGTGCATATCGTCCTGACCGGATATAGGAGGATTGCGGGTCCCTGGGCTAAGGCACATTTTGGTCCCATATCCATACAGAATTATTTGTGTTGAATTGATAGGTAGGCATAAATGTTTATGGATGCAGTTTAACACAACCCCTGTCAGATAACTCTGTGTTTGTCCTTTTTTGAAATGGCTTCATAAATGCAAAAAAGAAAAAAGGATCAAAATGAATCCAAATGTTTTTGCTACTACCACAGGCCTGTTTTTGTCAATACAATACAATCACTGAAATACACCTTAAAAAATGGGCTTAGGTGTTGCTGTTGTTGCACCTGATTTACTGTGAGTAGGTCAGACGAGAAGCTTTCAGGTCATATTGTTCAGATACTCGTGTATCATTCATCCTGACCAAAACCAAACTGAAACACTTCACATGGACCTGTAGGTTTTGTACAAGTACAATGTTTGGAAAGTATTTGTTGATCACAATAAAATCTGTTTGAATTTTTGTTCAGAGAATAAATGGATTTAATTTATTCTGAGAAAAATGTCATCCAATTCAGCCTGGTTTGTTAAAAACTAATTATTAAGTCATAAATTAACTGTTTAAACCAGGGGTCACCAACCTTTTTGAGACTGGGAGCTACTTCACGGGTACAGACTAACACGAAGGTCTACTTGTTTGATACAGACATAAATATTCTTGGCTCAGCCTTTATAACAATAATTCATATATGCATATATGATTACATGCTGCCTGATCATATTAATGTTAGGGACTACTCACAATAGTTATCAGTAAGGACAGCTATGGTTTATTGCTATTATGTGATCAGATGTTCTTAGTTCAGAGTTTTAAGTTGGTGAGGTGGGGCACGCCAAGCCTAAATCTTATTGGTCAGTTTGCTTTTGTTAATTTCACGGGTTGGAGTTTTTCTGTAAGCTAAAAATGAATGAGTGGAGTTTGAACCTCACGTAGTTCAAAGATCCCGCCTGAGCTTTTTACAGTGTGCCGTTCTGGTGGGTCGCCGGTCTATTAGCTTTTTTTGTGGTTTCACGAACTGAACAGTCGACAGGTCACCCGCTGGCTGACACCAGCAGATGTGGAAAAAAAAAAAAAAGAGGTCCGACAGATCGGAAGGTAGCACAAAACTATCACTGCACCTGACCTGTAAGAACACAACCACCTTCCCAATGAGCAAAAATCAGCACAAACCTAAACCACAAGAGACTTTTTTTTTTTTCAGACGATGCTAAATAATAAAGACATGGAAGCGAAGCCTACCTGTGTGGTTCACGGAAAGAGGAGAGTGTTGATCGCAGGTTCAGGTGGTGTCGGACGTCCAGAGGACGAGAAGGTGAAGCAACAATATTTGCTTAATTTCTATTCTACTTTGGCTAGATTAAATTCGACTAGATTAAATTGTTTAACCCGCAGTCTTAGCGCAACGCTCAGGAAGAGCAGCAGATGTCAGCTGACAGGTGACCCATCAGCGCTCCAGTTCGGGAAACATCAAAGAAGCTCATAAACTGCCAGTACCGCACACGTTAAAAAGATCTGCTGGGATCCAAATGACCGCTTTTAGAACTACGGGAGGTTCAAACTCCTGTCATTCATTTTTATCTTACAGAAAAAGCGCTAAGTAAACAAAAGTAAACTAACCAAAAAGATTTATCCTTTGGGTGCCCTTTGACCCCTAGAGACTCACACAGATGTGCGCTACGTACAAGTTGTTTTGGCACAAAAAAATATTTTTTTCTCCACAATTTTGTTAATAGTAAAAAGGGTTAAATAATAAAAAATCCAGAAATTCTTCTTTTCTTTTTTTACTTAAAGGAAGATCTGAAGGTAGGCAGAGTCGGTGCAGCCGTACAGCTGCAGGCGCTGCTGCCCTCCCATAAAATCCTGCAGGCGTCTGCACATAGTTCTGAACTTTAACCATAGGAAAGAGTTTTATACATAAAGCAATTTATTTTAAATGTTTTTATCATTTCCTTTTTTTAAACTCTAAATATAAACAAATGTTATTATTTCAATGTAAAAACATTAAATTAAATAATTTCTTTGGCAGTGCTGCCTAATGACAATGGCTATTTTTAGAACTTGCTCCGCGGGCGACTGACAAGGTCCCCTCGGGCGACTGGGGGCCCACGGGCACCGTGTTGGTGACCCCTGGTTTAAACACATTTTTTGGTTCAGTTTCAATAGCAACACTCAGCCCTGTTTTCTGCCAGACGTTGGAGAATCAAGAAATTACTTTAATTCAGGTTTTTCCAAGTCCAAGCCTCATGGGTTGTTGTCCTGCAATGTTTAGATGCATCCCTGCTCCAATACACCTAAATCAAATGTGATGTAGGATAAAAAAACAAAAAACAAAAAAAAATAACTTCTTGACCAAAAAAGTTCAAATAAAAATTGCGTAGTCTCTTACAGAAAGATGGACATACAGTACAGACCAAAGGTTTGGACACACTTTCTCATGAGAAGGTGTGTCCAAACCTTTGGTCTGTACTGTAGGTCATTTCTAGAAATTTCATCATCTAATGGGAAAAACATATATTAACGATCATCAATGGGTTTATCAGTTCACGGACCAAGATCCTGTAGAACTGTTGCTGTAAGAAAAGGTTAATTTATTTTATAGCCTTTTACTTATGTCCACTACGGGGCACCAATATGTGTACAGTAAAAACAAGACAAATGTGAAAAAATAGCTTAAAACTATGTAAAAACAGCATTTAAACAAAGATGTTAGACAGCATTACTTTAATTAATTAGTTAATAAACTATGCAACTGTAATGATATAAAACAATCTGTGAACAACTTCTTTGAAAGTAATGCAAAATAAACCAAGAATGGTTTCAGAATGTTTATCTGGTGCATGTTCCACTCTATTTGGAACATGCAATGTTTCAAAAACAATGATAAAACATGTGCTACCGTTAAGTAAAAACATGTTGCTTGGAAACAATCCTTTGTCATATCCAAAGATGATTCTCTGTGGAGATTTGTCTAAAAATACAAACAGGCAGCTAGTCACCATGAAAGTCAGTGCAGCCAGAAATTGTAACAGAAACTATTTTACCCATTTTTTGCAGCCTTAACATTTCCAAGTTATTATCAAGACAAGCTTCATTTGACAACGCTGATGTCTGCAACAATGTCCAGCTGAGATCAGTAACCTGGTAATGACTAAGAGTGACATTAAACAACTCATTCTTATTCTCAAGGCATCACAACAGCTCTGTAAATATCCCTGGTGGCTTTGACACACACACTCACGGATGACCTTTGTCATCAGTTACTGACACAGTCTGTAACTTCAAGGCGGCACATTTAAATTTACTGCATTAACTTATGAAAAGGCAGCAAGAATCTTGTAAGATAAGTGGACAAGGCGAAAAAGACCTATGAAATGTCACCAAAATTCAAGATTACCTTGAAAAAGCATTCTTTTTTTTTGTTATTCCTCTTCAGCCTGAAAAATGTCTTAAACATTCCTCCTGCTCCAATTTCAGTAGCTCAATATTTAGAAGTGTGGCCAACATGTACTGAATGGCTTTGTTCACTTCCTTCTCCCCATTGCCAAACTACAACCATTGGTAGACTACAATTCTGCACAGAAAACTGATGCCGTCATTCATAACTTCTCCTTCTCTTTGCTGGCAGGCTCAGGTTACGTTCAAGGAGAAAAATCCAGCTCAATGGAAGAAATCCCGGACGGGGACTGAAGGGAGATGAGAATCGATCTGTATTGCTTAGGAAGGCAAAGAATGATCAGGTTATTTCATGTTAATAACTTAAGTGTTACTTCCGTATGTTTATGTCCATATATATTGACTACCGCATTGCAAGAGTTTAAATTTCCCTGAGATTTGAAGCCTGGCCCCAAACTGAAATTCCTCAATTTCAGTTTTAGAGTGTTGCGCAGTTATAAAAATCTGTGGCACTGTTCCAACCTTCATGCCTCCCCGCTCCAGCTAATATACCTAGCAGGTAACGCTGCAGCGGTACATGTGACCCCAATACTCAATCGCAATTGGCTAATTAATAGTCTCGCGAGAATCGCCAATCATTCTATTAAAAGCATCGCGGGGTTTGAGATATGAAAAGGTTACGAGACTGGAAAATCGGAGGAGGAAATAAAGGTTAAAATTTACACCCGGGTTACATTTCTTATTACCTATCACCCAAAAAAAATCACACATACTTGAGGAAACAAACGATAGAAAGTTAAAATGCTGATAGATGAAGATGGACAAAGAAGTGAAGTGGAGGTTCCCTATGTGTGTTTTGCTCTGGGACCCAGTTTGACGAAATTTGGTTCTGTATAAAAACTTTCATCAACATTATACCATACCAGAGACATTGAGCACTCTTTCCCTCCCTGTTCTCTGTTTGTTTTCCTGTTGAAATGCAATAAATAATTATTTCCACCCATAAAAACCCAACAGCTAATACAGACATATTCACCTGATATGTGAAACTCGACACACCTTTTTCTATGTGCAGGAGAATAGAGTTTCCAATACCCCAGTCATTCCTGAGATCCTATTCATCTCCTCAGCATCTCCGTGAGGCCTCAGCGGTGGGGTGTGTATAGACACAACAGCCTGCTAGTCCCATCGCAACAAAGGTAACTGCGCACATACACACCTAAGAGCCTAACTTTCAGTACAGATACGGAAGGATCTTGTCAAGATGAAACTGGGAACTCGGGGAAAATGGTTTTGTTTTGTTAATGCTGTTTTGTATGTTTTGGTGTGGCACAGTGTGTGTGTTTCAGTGTCTGAGAGCGCGCATGCCTCATTGCAGCTGTGCAGCCATCCACTAAGCAAAACACATTTGGTTTTTAAAGGATCTAATTATAAAGCAAAACTCACATACACAACACAAATCCTCAAAAGCTTTGATGTAAAACTGCTGTCATTATCACATGGAAGTAACATGCTGTTTGAATTTCATCCTGCATTGTTGTGTAAACTTGTGGCTATGCACAAATGAAAATAACCAAAATTGTGTTCAAATGTATGTCTGTTCACAATAAAACCCACTCTGAGCAGGATGCGTTTCAGTAGCAGCTGTCCACCAGTCCAGGTGGTTCAAGTGACCTCTTCACTCACACAGGCACACTTCCCCCACACCTTCAGGTTTACTGCCCAGCCATAAACCAAAGATAACACAAACTGGTCCTAAATCAACAGGCTGTAATTAGCAGAGCCAGAATCACAGTCGACTGATAGATTCCCTTCAGGTTAATAGATTTCTGTCCTTATAAACACTATGGCTTAACCTTGCTAATCTGTTAACATTGTGCCATGCATAATTTGATCGCCCGATAAACCAGACTTAAACACATTTTTAAAAATATTTAGAAACATTCTGTAACATGACTACTGAAAGTCTCATTGTATGCCAGATACGTGCACCAGTGCAATATCGTTTACACGAGTGCGATTCAAGTATCACAGCAATAACACTTAATCACAAGAAACAAAATGCAAATGAAGTGTTAATGCCAAAGAAGGTCAAGCTGACAACATATTATTTATCTTTTTTTCTAAATAATATAGTGATATGACTACATACAGTATGTTCATTATATATATTTATGTAAAAAAGAGAAAGATAAAGGGCCTACTAAATAAAGGGTTTTAAAAACAAAACAAGAAAACTTGAGGAAATCTTAAAAGGAAACAACAAAGTAACTTCAGCACAGTGAAGCCAGCATTGAGGAACCAGGGAGAACAGAACAGCAGAATCTTGTAAGGCAGTTAGGGAACAGACAGGCTTTTGACTGCTGGGAGGGTCGATGAGTGTTATTGGAACCAGGTGTGACCAATGAAGGCTGAATTAATCCAGAGGGAGCCAAACGAGAACACAACAGGATCAACTGATCAAGAACTAAGAAACTCAACACAGAGAAATGAACTGTTTTCAATCCCCTAAATGAGAGTAACAGACGCTGTCACTTAGACAACACAAAACATAGAAGAGTATTTTTTTCTTTATGCAAAGATACTCTCATTTTCTAATTAATTAGACGTATCATTAACATGGCATTGTTGACGCAAACATCAAACGAGCCAATGACGTGTTAGTAGCTCAACGCATTTTACCATCTAGACTTTAGGAAGATGATTTACTGAGGCTCAAAACATGCAGCAGAATGTGGAAAAAAATGGAATTAAGTAACTTTAGCCAAGATGCTGGTGCCAAACAGACTGGTCATAGCATTTCAAAAACTATCTGATCCATGGGACTCTTAATGCACAACAATCTCTTGGGTTTATAGAGACTGGTTCAAAGAAGGAGAAAATGCCCAGTGAGTGACAGCTGTGGATACAGAAATGCCTTGTTTATGTCAAAGATCAGAGGAGAAGGAACCTTTCCTGAAAACTAATAGCACATCTGAATGCATAGTATGTTGAACTTTGGATCGGATTGGCCACAGCAGCATAAGACTACACTGGATGCCACTCCTCATAGTACAACAGGTCCAACTTAGTACAAAAAAGGTATACCTCATACAGTGGCTGGTGAGGATATATAGCAAAACAGGAGACGATATAAAACCAGCTTCAGGATTATATTTTTTGATCACACTGTTTCTGGTTAACTTGTTTTCAAATAACACATTAGCAGAAGGTTGTGACAGAACCTGATCAGTTAAGTTACTGGGAGTTTAACGTTTTTCAGGTTTTCTACAAAGGTGTCCTCTAATTAATTTATTTACTTTCTTCATATTTCAAAATATTGCGTCGTCTTTGTGCTGTGCGCTAAAAATGGAACCATATAGTTGAAGATCTCTCCTCGTCTCAGAAATGTAAATCAAGTTTGTCAAGTTGCACCTGTCTTCATTGACAATGCTAGCGTTGTCCAACTGTCTCACTTCAGGGAACAACAGATCTTTGTTCTTGCAGGGTTCATGACATTTTAATATCCTGACACTAGCAACAACAAAACAGCAGGTAAAAAAATAAATTTAAAAAAATTGAAAACATTTAAAATTCCTCCACCTCACTGTGTAATTAGACATCAACTATTTTCGATTAAATGATTCTGAGTGAGTTTTCAGCAGTCCAGTTGGAATAGCTAGACCAGCCTTATTCCCTCTTTGTTCCCTCAAAATACAAACCTTCTAATATAATGTATTTTCCCACAAATGTAACGTACTGCATTGTTGTAATATAAAATCTTTGGTTAAAAACTTTTAAAAACAGGTTCACCGAAGCCACTCAGATGGACCGTATGAGTTCAAGCTCTTAGAGCAATTCATTTAAAATGTCTCTACATATTGACTTTCAAAAGCAAAACGGTTAATTTAACCTTAATATGACCAAAAACTGACTTGGCATTCATATAAGACTGCTACCAGTTGCTCCTGGAGAGTCACTTTGTTGTTATTTCTCTCTTAAAATGTGAATATACTTTTACTCCCCAGATATAGGAAGAATTTGTAGAGAAAGTGTATTCGTAATACAATTCCAACTATAACGTTTACCATCATGAGCGCATTGACTTGTAAAAACAAAGATGCTACAAACCATTTTGTTACCTTTCCTGTTCGATGATGGGCTGTTTCAAAAATCACGATGTGCAAGCTCAGTGGAAATGCCAAAATACGCTCCCTACAGAAAGACTTGTGCCTTTGTCAGGAAACGCCACCCCTGAGGACAGAAATAGCAACCATATACAAGGTGTTACAGTCCCTTGCAAAAGTATTCAAACTCAAATTATAAGCCACATTTTGTCACAGGGCCCACAACTGCAAACATCAATGGCTGTGCTTCTGAAGACAATCATCTCCACGGAATGATTGTCATGTTGGCATTTTAAAGTTTGTCATGAATGTTGAATTTAAAGTAAATACTGACTTCAAAATATATATATAAAAAAAGAAAAAAAACAATTTGTGTTAAAATGTGGTTCAGAGTTATGGGATTAGGCTCCGGCTAACACTACAGGAACTCAGTGATTGATGTTGCATGCCTTGAGGATACGGAAACATCACGATGTGTGTGTGTGTGTCGGTGGGTGGGAAGGGAGTAGGCAGGTCAGATTAGGCCATGTCCTAACACATCTTGTGCCCTGAAGCCTGGTTGTTTTGTGGGAGATAAAGGTCATACTTTGACTCCTCTGTGATCCTCTCTCTTCCTTCAGCTGTGACACACCATCATCAATGACCTTCTCAATCTTTTCTATTTCAGATGCATAACAGCATGAGCCGAGGGGAAGGCTTCAGGAGAGACTAACAAGCAGTTATTTCTTGTCAAGTTAATGCAATTTAACTCTGATATGCAATATTTCTTTAAAACTGATAAAAAATAACTTAAACAATCATGAATACAGTAGTAATGTAAATGATGAGGACATCCTAATAATCAGGAGGTCAACTTTTCACCACTGGGAGCAAGCAGCCGATAACTTTATAAACCTAACAGCTCATGGGCTGTTTGCTGCTGTGCCAAAGGAACGTTTTCAGATTAGGCACACCTGCCCTCTGGATGTTTTTCCCATTTCTCTTGGCAGAGACCTTTAAGCTCAGCCAACTTGGTTCAAGAGAATCGATGTCGGTACGTTCTCAGGTTTTGTCAAGCAATGATCGGTAAGGTTCAGACTTGAGCTGGGTCACAGTTCACCTGAGCAGTTTTGTCATCCTGTCATATGCTTTAAGTTCGTTTTTTGTTAAAATCTCAGCCTACTTTTGGTAGATGGGTTTACTTCTGTTAGGCATAGGAAATCCATTGCACAAGAACATCCCAGGTCAGGAGAATATTCACAAATCAGTTCAGCCATTGATGGAGAAATGGCTACGATCGCTTCGGGTGCACTATTGATATTATGGATAAATGTCTTTTTAGATTGCTTTGCAAATAAAAATCTGAAAGATGTGACATGCATTTTTATTCAATATGCTTAAGTTAAAACTTTGTAAAATCGACTTTTTGTGCAACTCCAGCTGCACATCTTAGGGGTGATTCTCCATCAGCCTTTTTATTAATGGACAGAAGGTTTTGTTTATGTTTTGGAAAATAGCACAGGTTCAGTTAGGCTGGATGCAATGGTAGACATCATTGAATCATCATTATAAATCTGTTTTATCACAGATTTATAATTGGATTCAGTCATAGATTTTGATTGAACTAGTCTAACATGAATTATTTTTGCCATTTCCCTGCTAAAAAGTGAACCTCTGACTCTCAAGTATTTTACACCCTGTTTTCCTGCTAGTTTCAACAATCATTCTTTCCACTTTGACCACCTCCCCGGTCCCACCTGAATTTAAAGCATGCTGCTGCCACTGCCATGTTTCACTGTGGTTATGGTGTGTTCAATATTATGTGCAACTTTTCAATAATTCAGAAAATTAAGAAGTTAATTTATTTTTGTAACTCAGCTCACTAAGTACAACATTATAGACTAATTACAATCCGATTGATGTTTTAAATCCTTTGTTGGTTAAAAATCATTTTCAACCTACAGCTCATTAAAAACACTACATTTAAAATTAGAATATTACATCAGATCAGCTGAAACCAACTTGTTTGTTAGAGACTGCATGTCAGTCCTCCTTCAGGCCAGACCACCTTCTTCCACAAATAGGATCTGTCACAGCCAACAGTGGCTTTCTTCCTATCACTCCTCTGTAAAAGTAATTTTTGTGGAAGACACAACTAACAGTTGTCTTGTCAATAGGTTCTATCACCTGCAGCTCCTGCAAAGCCGCTAGTCTGATTCTCTGATTGATGCTCTGGTTGTCCCGTTTGTCAGTTTAGGTGGATCAGCATACTCTTTTCATTTTCAGATGATGTTCATAGAATGGGACATTTTTTTTATAACTCAACTCTGATTAAACCTTTCCACAACATTCCTCTTGATCAGTCTGTTGTAATCTTTGGTCTTCATGACGCTGTTTGGTCTCATGTGAAACCCCCACAGGACTGCTGCATTTATGCTGAGATTAAATCACACACCCTCTTAGATTTTATTTAAGAGGATCGTAAATATGGGGTCTGAATATGATTGCACACCACACTTTTCAGATTTTATTTGTTTAACATTTAGAAAACGATTTCCTCTTTCTTAATATGCACTGCTTTGTGTTGGTCAGTTTCACAAAGTACCAATGAAATTATTCAATGTTAATCGTCGGAAGGGGAAAAACTGGGAAAAAGTTCAAGGGGAAGAAATACTTTCATAAGGGCATAGTAAATAGTGCAATCTTGGATTTATTAGTTCAATGAATTTTACTTTTCATACTTTAAAAGTCAGGTGACATTTGGGGAACTTCAAAGGTAACATGAATGACTTTTAGACTTTACTTAGCAACAGCCTTTGTCTGGCCAGTACGGCATGAAATTCTGATTGATAGAGTGCTGTGCTGACTTTGGTAGTTCTGCAATGTTCTTCCATCTCTATAAAGAAACACTGAATCCAGGATGTTGGTCATTTATCTTTGGCTGCTGATGACTTGGAGCTAAAACACTGAAACCAACTTGCACAGAGTAATCTTGCCCAAAATAAATAAGGAGTATGTCTTGGAGTGAGTACTGGTTCTGGACATTTGCTTTACTTTTTTACTGAGAACTTAGCATAAAGTGCTAAGTCACTGGTTACTAGTTAATAGTGACCAGTAATCATCTTTGTTCTAATATACTGGTTTATTGCCTTAATTATAATAAAATCAATAATTGAATTAACTAAATTCAGATAGGGGAGCTCACTCTGCCACTGTTTTTAAAAATAAAAAATTAGACATCTCCTAAAAGATAGTTTTAAGAAAATGGAAAATCTGAAGAATTTTCCTCTTAACTTTAGTCGGTCAAGGCTGAAGCCCTCAGTTAATCAGTGAAGCAAACTTCTACCCTTATAACAGAATTACAGTATCAATCACATCCTAAGAATTTGTGTGAATGCTATTTTATGAACATTTAGCTCGCAAATATACTTTGCAGTTTTCCCACATTTCTGTATTTTTTTTCTTAGTCATATAATATTCCAATTTTAAATGTCATGTTTTTATTAGCTTTAAGCAGAAAATATTCATAATGAATATTTTCATAATGAATAGCCATTATTTCTGTTCATAATGAACAGAAATAATGGTTTCAAAACATCAATCTCTAAGTGAACTGAGTTACTGAAATAAATCACCTTTCCAATAACATTTTATTTTATAGAATCTGTATGTAGTTGTGCTTTTTTAAAATTAATTCTGAAGATATCAGTTGCTTTTGCTTTCCCTTTGAGAGTTTTAGCCACAGTCTTGAACTGTAGAATTTGTTCTATCTTTGCTTAGATTTAATAAAGTCTATATTTTTAAAGCTATAATTTCTTTTCAAGTTCACCTCATTTTGCTGCTCATACAAAGAATAATTCAAAAGAGAATATTTAATAAAATAAATATATTTTTTTAAAAACAAAAGGAGACTAATTCTTTATCTATAACAACTAAACTACCCTGTGACATCCAACTGCATTATGTCCATGAGTCATCCTGTTACGGTCAGCCTCACACACTGTAACAACCAACCATATTACTCTATGAAAGTGTCCAATGAAGGGTTACAAAGACCAGTGTCCTATATGTTTGATGTCAGCCTGATTTAATTTCAATAAAGCGTTCATTTCCAGACCTCTAGAGGACTGAAAAACATGTTGAGGAGGTAATTTGGCCATTTACATCAGCTATGTTCCAACATAGCTGATGCAGGACACACTTGAACACCCCGGCAACCACCATCCCACCCTGTGACAACCAACCACATCACTCTGACATGGGTGTCAAACTCTGGCCTCCAGTACCAGCATCCTGTAACTTTTACATGATTCTCTGCTTCAGCTCACCTGAATAAAATAATTATGTAATCTTCAGTACAACTTCTCTGAATGTCAAAGATGTAATTCTGTCATATAATTCATTTGTATTGGTCCAGGGATGAATTGAAAAGTTGCTGGACACTGTTTGACACACGAGTTCTACCAAAATTCAACCCTCATCCTGTGACAACCAGCCCCATTTTGTGTAACAACCAACCATACATCATAATGTCATGAATTGTGATAATTAATCCAGCACCACTTAACAGGCAGCTTCATATGCTGTGACAACCAAGCCAACACCATGTCAATGGCCTTTGAAAATGGACTACCAAGTTGATTGTCAGTGATGATTTCAATTTTTTGTTGCAAGTCGCATATCTATGAACCCTTTTTGAGCCATGCACAAATTAAGCTTAGATTAAATTAATTACTTCTTATTTAATAATGTATCGATGGTTAACAATCACAGTAGACTAAAACGTATAACAATCAATCACCGTGTTCTCTAAATTAATTAATCGTGGACATTCACAGTTCCGGAGGTTGTTTTGTTGTTTATTCCAAGTTAAATTTCAGCAACAAGCTTTCTTCTAACCAACTAAATGGTATCAGGTGATCAGGACACTGCAGTGGGAATTAGTCTCCTTCCGAGGTCAAACTGTTGCTGTTTGACCAACAGCCTGTTTGAAACCTCCTGCACTCAGCTCCTGCTACCTTGAGGGAATACGCAGTAAGTGCGCGCGCTCGTGTATGTGAGCGAGGCGGCGAGGGAGAGAGAGAGAGAGAGAGATGCCTAAACAGACGCAGTAGCAGACGTGCCCGCTCCCGTCTGCCTGCCTTTCTCCTTCTCACACACTACAGAGAGCAGCGCTTTGACGCACCGCGCATAGTTGGATTATAGTATTGCGCGCTGGTCTCTCGCCGGGTTTCTGGCACTCATTTTACTTCCAATTGACATCCCATTCCATCGGAATCATCTCCACCACTGCAGAGTGTTGAGGACGAACTTGGCGCAACCGCTGCTCTAGCGCCGCACGCGTGCTGTGAATTAATAACCAAAGATATCCTCACCTGGAGTGTGCGTTAACGGGCAAAGTGTAATTGCTCGAAAGCACCTGGATCACATTAAGGATCAAGACATTTTCCTGGTTAGGAGACACTAACACAGACCTCGCCGCCGGAGTATTCTGGCCACCGCATGCCGGGGACATGTGGAAGTTTGCGCCGCTGTAGCGCAGCCACAGACCCGGTTCATCTCTGTAACTCAGTGGGATCAAACTCCTACTTCACACGCTTTACGCACTCAGAGGACCCAAATGTAAAAAAAATAACATTGTTTTTCTTTTAGAAAAACCAACTTGTGAAGGAAGGAGCAGAACAAACATAAAAGAAACAGTGCGTTGCGTGCGGAGTTTGGTGAGCTCCTTCGGAAATTCCGAGGCTTTTCTCCGTATTCTGCGGCTCTCGTATCGGCCACCCACTTTTCTGCCGCAGTCATGGTGGGAGCTGTGCGCTCCGTTGGCCTTGGCCGCTCCTTGGAGACTGCACCGAGGCTTCTGCTCCTGGGGACCGTCCTCGTCCTGGTCCTGATAAGCAGAGCAGACAGTCAGCCGTGCCCTCCTCAGTGTTCCTGCACCGGGACCACGGTGGACTGTCACGGCCAAGGACTGCGGAGCGTTCCCAGGAACATACCCCGAAACACGGAAAGACTGTAAGTTTAAGGAACACTGGTCCCTGAGTAATTTACTTTTTTATTTTTTTAAAGCATTCTGATTTTTTTTTTAAATTAACTTATTAAGTAGCAAAAATGTAACGTGATTATCCTCCTTACAGCTAGTTTTAAGATTTGGGTTCTGTTCTAACAATGTTCATATAATGATTTCATTAAGAAAAGGATGGATAATTACCCAAATGATCCCAAAACATTACCAAAACTACTCAGCGCGCTAAGCATGAAGGACCACATCTGAAAACCGCAGGGCTGTAAATATTTTAACTGTCGAGTCAACGTACACTAAAAATCACAAGATGTGGCGGCTGATAAACATAAAAACAGTCAGATTTATTACTTCATGTATTGGATGTCAGGGTAAGTCAGATCGCGGATCTGAAGTTGGGGGTGGAGGGGCTGCCGCTGTGGTCTCACTGGTGGTTTCGCACTGTTGCACTACCAGAGCCTCCGTCGACCACGTCGGTTTGTGTGGAGACCAGCGAGTTAATCAAAAACGGATTTGGACAAGTGGGCTTTGACTTAAACGGGCCTCGTTTTACCAGGCGGAGTCCCCTGATGAAACTTGTTTGAACAGTTTCAGTGCAGCGGCACAATATTTCGGGGGGGGGGTTCTCTCTGAGACTCAAATCCCAATTAAGATCATAGTTTGCAACAGAAAATGTATTTATATATTTATGTTTTTTATGTAATCTATTATAATTCATTTTCTCATTTTTTTAGGGATCTGAATGCAAACAACCTCACTAAAATCACCAAAGGGGATTTTGCAGGCCTGAGGCATCTGAGAGTCCTGTAAGTTGATTTTGTTTCAGTGTTAATGTTTTTCTTCTCTGCACAAATGTGAATAGGTAAATTATATGTTTCTTTTACATGTCCTGTCCTGACTGCTTAGGCAAAGGCTATTGTGGGTCTTATATCAGAAATGCTGTATAAAAGGAGATACTGTGATGTTCCCCATTTTGTAAAGACAAATTTAACTGAGTCTGTTCCAGTCAAAGTGGAAAGACCTAAAAATCTAGAGAAAGGAAAGAAAAAGATAAAAAGATGGGGAAACTGGGAGAAAGACAATATAGTCACAACAACAATGATGAAGAAATAAAACAAAAGGAAAAACAAGAGATAGAAACTTGTAATTAACCACTTGACATAGAAATTCATACCAGATGTAAGTAACAACCCAAGTAATCCACACAAAAGAAAATCAACACAAGTTAGTACATAAATTGTGTTCTGGATAATAATGAAACATGAAGTGAGTACTGAAATGCTTACTGAAATTTAATACGTAGTAAAAATTATTATTATTTTTTTTACTAGATATGTTAAAAACAAGAAGTCTTCTTTAAATAGAAACTAGTTGCATTCAAGTTTGACCCATTCTTTCACATAAATATTAAAGGAACTGAGGTGACTCTTCTATGCACTCTGATCTTCACTCTAGCAATTTTAATTTATTTTTTTTTTGCTTGAACAAAATCTGTATCTTGGAGAAAAATCCTCCTATGTTTCATCTTCAGCTTTTTATCGAGAGTGAATACAGAGAAACAGCCCCACATCATGAGACTGATATCTGAAAACTTTAAAGCTTGTGTAGTGTTTTTATGATGCTGTGCTGTGCCACTTCTTTGCCAAACACAATTTGCGACTTCACTAGCCTGTCCAAATGTTCTGCAGTAAACTTTAAATGAGTGGATGAGTGGAGTCTTGTGCAATGAGTGTACATATGCTTTGTTTCCATCGAGCAGTATGGCACGGGTCACTGTGGTTCAGTACACTATTTTGTCTGTTTCCATTGTAAAAGCTGCTCAAAGACCTGACCCGTACCACACTATTCCTGCACAAGGTCCAAAGAACAGCGTTATGGTTAAGGTGGAGCCACTGGCGTCACCCAACATAGTCCATTGATCAGGGGACAGAAAAATGTTACGAGACATACTAGTGGATCACGTTTGTTGTCGCTCTACTATTATGCAAAGTAAGGCATTTTATTTTAATCCTGCCTGCCCAGTGAGAGTCCAATTGGCGATGGAAATGCTCTCGTTAACAAGCCGGAACATAAACTATAAAATATCGTACCAAACTGCATCGGCTCGTGCCACACCGCTCAGTGGAAATGAGCCTGTAGAGTATACTAAGATTGTCTTCTCTAAGGTCTTTTAATTCCAGGTCCTTCTGTGGTACTTGGCTCTTACAGAACAGCACTGATTATATTTTTGACTCTTCTGTGAAAAATATTTTGAAGAGCGCCAGGCTTTTTTGAAATTTAGCTTCGATGGTGACCATGAGAACCTTTAGAAATAGGTCAAAACCAATGCGAATTTTATGAATACCTTGGAAGAGTTTGCTGTTATGTATTAGGAGATGCTTCTTTTATGACATTTTGCTAATAAAAAAAACAACTTTGAATGGGTCATAAGTTAAGACTAAGCCTGCTGATATTGCTTTGCACTGACAGGGGGCAGGATTGTTCACAAAATACTCAGTTTTCATTTATTTCATCTATTTTATTGGTTTCTTGTATTTTTGCATCTCATTTTCTCTATGAGTTTAGTACTTATTCCACATGCCAAGTTTATAACTGATAAAATATTGACCAAGTTGCTTTGATTTGGTCAATATTTTATCAGTTGTAAGCTGATAAAATATCAGTGTGGATGTCTTGGGTTCTCGCATATGGTGTGAATTTCATATCTACAGCTCCAATAAAAATATATTTTCTGAGAGAAACGTTGACATGTTCAGCTCTTGTTTTTGATACTGCGTGGCTTTTCTTTCAGAGCCGTAAAAGTTTCAGTTGTAGTTATAAATTTTTCAGCTGCTACATGTTTTTTTTTAATGTTTGGATGGCATTGTGTAGATATATATATATATATATATATATATATATATATATATATATATATATATATGGGTTGTGTGTGTGTGTCAGCGGGTCTTTATTTGCTTGTATTTTTTGTATATATGCACAAAAGTGGAGGTTGAGGTTGAAGTTAAAGTGTGGAGGTGGTTGCAAAGACAGAAGTAAATGATATTCACACTCACAGCTCTGATGTGCTCTCATTTGCTCCAAACAGTCCATTGCAACGCTGATTAATCAGTTTCCTATCCCGTCCTGCATTTTGAAGCCCTGCCGCATGCAACACTGCATCCAGTTGTACCGCTGAGTACACAGCCTACGCGACCAACAAAGAGCAGCTCTCTGGCACCTGTTAATGCCGTCGTGTTAATCTGCCAGTTGGAAGTGTCAGGCGGGGTTTATTTTAACCACTGGGCCCCGGGGTCCATGTGCTGGAGTGATTAACACACTGGTGAGGAAATGATGGAGGGCAAGAATGGAAAGAGATAGCGGTCATTAGGTGTAACCGCGGAGAGAGGAATGCAGCTGCTGGAAGGGAAGGCTGGAGGGGAAGGAAAAGGGAGAGAGAGAGTCAAGTAAGAACAAGTTTCCAAACCTAAGATCAGACCTGGTTCAGAGTTCCCCAGCTCTGATCTGCTGCTGGGAAAGCCTGATCACCACTGAACGGCAATGTGAATGATTTTAAAGCACATTACTGGAATTCCATTGGGATTATATCCTTAATTACCAACATTTCAACTGCGTTCACCTTATGTGAAATATTCTAATCATTATTGATTATACGTCTTTTTAAATTACCATCATGTCCAAGAATTTACAAATGAATAAACAATCAACATCAATAGCACTTTCTGAATTCTTTCACACTTTGTCTTTGCACTCACATTTAAATTAAACATATAAAGTATATGGTTTTTCACAATTTTTCAGAAATAAAATATATGAAAATTGTGTCCCAGAGTTTTATTCAGCCCCCATTGAAGCATCTTTTGATGCAGTTGCAACAGAGAATATTTTTGGGGTATTCCTCTACCAGATTTGCGTCTGTGAATATCCGTTTTCACGTATTACCAAAGCTTCTCCAATGCAGAAGAGAAGATAACTGATTAGACTGGAGGTGTCCAACTTTAGCCCTTAGTGTCCTGTTGTTTTTGACGTGTCTCTACCAAAGCAAAAGTTCTGGGTTTGAATCCCAGCCTGTGCATGCGTGGGTTCTCTCCAGGTGGAGGTGACCTGCATAGGGCTTTCCCAGCCCCATTACAGCTCGAGATAGACAATCATTCCTGAAACCCCAACCCTCACTCTGCAAGAACTAGCGTGTATAGATAATGGATGGTTGGATGAGAAAAAATGGAAACAACCAGAGTTTTGAATCAAACTAACCTAAAAATCAATCTTCAAAATGACAAGTTGCTTACAAAGTTTTAAATCGATTTGACTGGCAATGTGAGTCACCAACCAAACAGTCATAAACTTGTGTGATAAAACCACAGAAACTCAAAGCTAGATTCCAGACAAATGTAAATCTGAGCTGGAGTGAAAACAACCACAAAGATTTGTAAAATGATATGAAAAGAGAAGTTATGACTGGAAAATTGTAATAGATAGATTCAAAATAACCACAGAGTGATGTAAAAATTGTGCAGATCTTTACGATCCTAGAGCCACACATGACCACAAATTGCATTAGCATAATTAGTGGTTGTTTTGAATCTCTCTGTGTAAAATTCTCTGATATGGGTCACGTTTATTTCCCCATTCCTTAATCATCTTGTGCTTACAGCACATTAAATGTTAGTGTCTTGTTGTTGGTCTTAGTCAACGGCACAACCCTGCTGGAGTTGTGCTGGTGTAAGGGAATGAGTGGTCACAGCGATGTGATTGGACAGCAAGTAAATTGGATGATGGATGAGTTTCTGTCTAACTGATGGGTTACTTTTAAAGTCGATTCTGAGGGCTTATCGACCTGTCGCTGATTGTCTTTCTCACTCTCTTTTCCTGCTTCAACATTCTCTGATTTTCCATCCCCTCCACACTGCCATCTTTTTTTTTTCACACCAAATGCAACTGATCATTTCTTTCTCTTCTTCCATTCCCTCTCTTCTCTATTGTCAATCTCCTTCCATCTTTTTGTCAGTTTCTGCTCTGCCTATTTTTCTCTCTTAACTGCAGGTCAATATCGCCATGCCTCTCCTTCTGTTTGGTCTCTCATGCATCCATCAGCTCTGACACTCTGTGTGTCTCTTTATCAACCAATCTGTTCCCTTTTTTATATCCAGTTCTCACAGTCTCACTCTTCTCCCCCCTTTTTGATGTTTCTTTCACAGGCAGTTGATGGAGAACAAAATCACCACAATTGAGAGAGGAGCGTTCCAGGACCTGAAGGAGCTGGAGAGACTGTGAGTGAAGCTGTTATCCACTTTAACCTCACTGTTTGTCATGTTACCAAATATTTCTGGGTCATTTTCTTTACAAACATTGCCCTAGAAGTGGATGTACATACAAAAATAAGTACTTTATGCAACACATATTTTCCCTCTATTTTTCTCTGCTTCTCCCATAATGATGGGGAAATTACGTGAAGATGAATGAATGGACTTTATTCACAAATGATTCGAAAAATTATGTCATTTATAGTAGAACTATGAAATCTAGAGATGCGTAAATCATGATTTTTTGCCACTAATATGATTTTAATTATCTAAGAATAAAAATTTGCCAGTCTCAAGTAATATCAGAGATAAAATGAAATAAACAACATGTACGTCTACTAAAATAACACATGGCTGTTATTGAACAATGCATGGCCTCCAATTGATTGGTGGATGTGTAGCACATTAAAAAATTTCCACATATATTTTGTGCCAATCAAAGCTTCTGTATGTCAGTTGCAGCATGCTGCTTATACACGGTGATAAAACAGCTAAAAAATTAGATTTTACTCTCATTATTTTGTCAAAACATTTGAGTTGCAATCCTAGATATGTTTTTCACACATCAGCCTAACACTAATATATTTACTCTATGCTTTGATTCCACGCATTAATAGTTTGGCCCATTTAGATCACTGCTACAAATTGTGCAGAAAAATCTAAAAAAAAAAGTTGTTTACCTGTTTTACAAAATTAGTACCTTGATTTGAGCATAATAACCCATACTGACCCATGTTTCAGCTGCTCTTTATGTTACTCTACCAACAAGCTGAGAATATCTGATTCTCAAGGTCTGAGCAAAGCATTATGGGAAGGTTTTGTGATACAGCCAGACCAGGTGCTGCCGCCATCAATCCTTAGATTTCTGGGAAAACACACATTTCTTAGATTAAGAAAATAATGTTGATTATCCATTCTAAGTTTTGCGAGTCATGGACATGGAGACTAAAACGTGAAAAGTTAATAGCTGCGGAGTTGCTGTGTGAACCCACAACAAGTTACATTTTACAATATCTGGACAGTAAAAAAAAAAATGAAACTGTGTAACAATAAATAAAAAAAAGCTTACATAGGTTGCAGATGAAAAAGTTACTTATGGTGGACCCACAACTATTTTCTCACAGATTTTGATATCAGTAATTCACACCCTAAGCCCATGTCTGGGATCAGAGCCACCTTGATGTGAAACACTTTCTTTTTTCTTTTTTTGTTTTGCTCAGTTTTTAATGTCATTGTACTTATTAATTACAGATGTAGTGAGAAGCTTAACTCAGCAAAATGTGTTGAGTTTTAATACTTATTTTACTAAGTCTAACTGTTCTCTTGAGTCTACAATCTAAACTTTTTATTAAAAAAGCATACCTGCATTCCCCTGTACACATACACACAAGTAACATGTACCCAGTACTAATCAAAAGAAAGCATTTTATCTCTTTGATTGCTGTTTTGGTTAAATTCTTTGAAAGTTGTGGGGATGAAGCGGATGGTTTATTATGATTTCCTGACTGATTTTGTCTCATGCCTTTCTTTTCTCTGCTCTGTTGCTGCTCTTTATTGAAAGAGTGGGGAGCTTTATGGACCATTAGAGGGAATGTGCTAGTTTTTCACTTGCAGGCAATGCAGAGCACTGCCTGGCAAAGTAGTTCGAGGAATTTCTGCACAGAGTAGTGGATAAGAAAGAAACATTCTAACTGTGTATGACCTGGATTCAACAGAGAAATCTGACTGAAAATCCATGATATAAAGCGATGGTACAAGCTGGTAAATGTCTTCTCTCATGCATCCATATGCAGTAGTAGCGTAAAACACGTTTGTTCAAATAGCAACGCTACGTCTCCCCAATGACATGTTGTCATACAACATGGCTGTCCTGTCATAGTGCTGTAATGCAATGCTTCTAGATTGGCATGTTCACAAACACAAAGATGGAGTCAGTCATCAATACCCCCCCACAGATGCCAGACAAAGGCACGTCTCTGGAGTCTGGAGTCCGGGGGTCAATTCAAAGGCCTCTGTCGTCTTGGGGGCTGGAGGGGGCTAGAAGGGGCCTGCTGGGCACCGCTACCCAGAGTAGAAGACCCTAAGCTGGGCTGATGGATCCACACTGACTGCCCCCCACAGGGGTGGAAAACAGTTCCCATTCTCATCCTTTTCTGCAACTGGCTCTGGAGGGCCAAGCAGTGCAGGGCTGGGTCAGGTGTGGGCCTGTTGTCTCGGGGGACGAGGGTTAGACTGGGGTTGGGGGAGAGGCAGGCATGTCACAACACACTCATGCACACATATAAACACATGCATGTGTGTATGCATACACTCACATAGAGGCACTCGCTTACGCAAGGCTGCTCTGTCAGTACTGGTTTTATCTTGGTTTTTGGGGGGCCCCAAAACCCTCTAACGCTTCCGTTCGCCTGTCAGTCATTCTTTAACCTCTTCTCATGTTTTTGCACCGTTGTCAACCATCTGGGTTTCTCCTTCTATTGTTCTGTTTATGTAGGCATGTCACAAATTCCTATCTCAAACCCTGAGGTTATAAAATAGGAAAGAGAGGAGCTCCTGATCCTGACATCTTTCATTTGCATGTTAAAGGATTAAAGCATCACCTCTGTTTAAATTTGGAGAGATTAAAGATGTTAAGAGTCCAAGTGCTCTGAAAAGAGAACAACAATTAAAGGTAGTGAGAAGATGAGGATAGCAGCCAAGAAAAAAACTTTTTTTAAATAACTTGTAATTGACAAATATTATTAAAGAAAGGTTTTAGAGTAGGTTCAAGAAAAGGAAATTTGGGAGCAGGAACTCGAGAGTGGTAAACCTTGTGCTTGGTTTGTACAAGCCTGAAAAAACAGAATTGCAACTAGATGGTGGATTTCAGAGAAAGGATCTGGATTACTGCTAAATGGTTGTTTGAATAATTACATCCTTTTCACTGTCTGTTTTTAATGAGCAGGGAATCTTGAAATCTTCCACACAATAAGAACCATTAGGTGTGAAACATTCAAAAAGGCACCCTCAGGTTACACAGACATAATTTAATGTTAAAATTTCCATCACACCGTTTTTATTCTTTAAAGAATATTCACATTATTCTAATGAGAACCCATAAAAATTGTCAAAGATACCAGAATTTCTAAGCCTGAATGGAGTCTAGAGTGTACACTGTAATGCCCCTTCCCCACCTGTTGCTGCACAACACTATTCATGTGTCAGAAATAACATACAGTATTCTCTCTTCTGAAATAAAGACGCCTGACCAACTAATCAGGTAATGTCAGCTAATAACAAGTGAAAAAGCAGAGCAGCTAAAGGCTTTAATATTTTGTTCAATGAGTATGTTTACTTAAAAACTAATTTCAGTGGATATTTAATCAACATTTTTCTAAACTATATATTTGAAAATTACAATAGTGTTGTGTGGATAACTTTTTAAAGTAGATAATTTACATCTGTGGTTATTTTTTTGCACCTTTTGCCCTTGTAGCTATACACACACCAATTACAGGAAGAGGCCTACAGTGATAATGGATTTTTGGGTGATAGCAAAGGAATTTGACGGTCAGGTGACAAGATGAGATTTCAGCATATCTGTGTTTTCAGGCAAAGATTTTATCTTACCTGAACTTTAAATTAGGAGATTGTGAGATAGGATGGAGTAAGTGTTTGTCAGATAACAGATCTTTGTTCATTTTAGATAGTACAGCTGTGAACCAACAGTACATACTCCTGGAACAGATGTAAAACCAGATCAGATAGATAGTTTAAAGTGGCTCTGGGTGAAGTCATTGAACTATCCACAAAAGTTTGCATGTGTCTGTGTGTATTAAATATTCTTTACGAGCTTTAAAGCTTCAACAGCACTTTCAGTGTCATACATGATGGTTGAGGTAGTTTTTTTTTCTTCTCCCCATCCAGAATCTTGAGTTGTGCTGTTGAGCTACTCAGTTTTCATGTGTCGGGTGTATTCATGACTTCATTTGCATCTCCATGCTTCGGCACACCGTTGTGGCGCCCTATACATGCCTGAGAGAGAATGAGTGTGTTTACTGTGTGGTTACTGGCCTCCTAGCATCTGTTTATGACCGTGAGGATTATCGCCACGCTGCAGTGTGACATTAACTCATTGGAGTCACTCTCACACCTCAGACCACTGGCCACTCAGTCTTCATTCACTTTCGGCCAGACTTTGACAAGTGACAAATGAGTATGGAAGTGGCTGTTTACTGCATCTGCATGCACACGCCCAGAAAAGACAAAGATACATTCTTTCAGGTTGAGAAACAAAGAAGCTCAGCTCGGCACAGGCAGCGCAAAACAACACAGAATGAAGATCCCAAGGTATCCGGTGTTGGCTGAGCTTTGTACGTTCAAATAAACATTAAGTGACTAAAACTGCAGGCATTTCTTAAATGAATGCATTGACTTAGCTCTGAACAAGGAAAAGGAAGTGATTCAACTGAGCAAATAGTTCTTACTTGTCATCTGTTGCACAACGTCTTTCTCAAAATATATGTTGAAATACAAGTGAAATTTAAGTGCCAACATTATTTGTGGACACATTAATTGTCATAGAAAAATTATTTTACAGATATTTAATTTAGAGGAAGTTCACTGTTAAAAACACTTGTTTAAGTTCAGCCAACAGGCTTAATAGTTCACATTCCTAGCTAGATTCATGCTTCTAACATAAACTAGTTCTTCTTTATTGATCTTTTTTGATTAAATAAGTTCTAAAAATGCATATACCAAAATGTTACATGACAGAGATAATCCCAATTATGTGAACCTGACCTGTTGGAGCCATAAATAACAAATATTTAAATTATCTGTACAATGCTTTGTTTTTTAATTTTGTCATATTTAGTAAAGAAGGTTAATATTTGTTCAGGCCATTTTTATTGTGAAATTTAGTTTTATTTTGAAAAGCTGACTTCCTGTTGAGCTTTATATTATATTCGAAAAAACACTGATGGCGGAAGGATTGCTTAGACATGGAGCAATACAGTTTTTGACCGTGCATGCCTTGTTTTTTTTTTGGAGTGAAAGAAAAAGGAAACGTATAGCTGATTTTGTATCTTCATTTTTGTATTTGCATTTTTTTATAGATAAAGAATTTTTTGTTAAATTTATGGTTTTGTACGCGTCAATACATTTACACCTTAGCATCATGAGGGTTTTATGGATGGTTGCATAATTACTAACAGATTCCCATTTCCACTCATGACTATTTGGAAGAGTTTAGACAGAGGTTTGTTTATTCTGAAGTCAAGAAATGTTAAAGATACGTCTCATATTTGATGTCGTATTTTTAGTGTTTAATATTGTATCTTTTTGTCAGGATAGAGGAAACCTATAGTCCAGATTATGCAAAAAGAAACACTGGATGGTCTCATCCATGACGGCTGCACAAACAAATGCTTCACTTAATACAACATCTGTTTATCATTGGTTATATAAACACGCCTATAACAAAATTATCAGAAACTAAAGCAATGGTCTGAAGGTACATTCCAGGCTTTATAAATCCAATATGTGAAAAAGGAAATGCAACATGTTTTCTGCTCTCCAGCTGCTGAGAAACTAGTTGCTCACTACAATCTTTGTGACGTAGAAAAATCAAACAAAAGCATTTATTAGCTTTCTAAGCAAGTTATAGAAATACATTGGTGGTCGGTACCCTTAGAGGTAATTAAAATTTTGCTTCATTTTACTGAAAACAGATTGAATGCGTCCCCACAAGACCTCTATGGTGTGAGATAAACTGTGAAAAGAAATTATTTGTATTTAGGAGTCAAAAAATGTATTACAACACATCGCATAGAAATAACAAAAGAATTGACATAAACTGCAATAATTAACAAATGTGAAAAAAAAAGTCAGCACTAAAAAACCTTTAGTGGAGTTACTTGATGTGAATGTATCATTTCATTTCTGTTTCATTCTGCATTGGGAGATTTTTGATACTTTGAATTATTGAATACTCATTCCGATGAAAGGCATCTTATTAAAGAGGAAACTATCAATAATTAAATTTAAGAATTCATAACCTCAGGGAAGTTTTTGTGAGGAGGAGAAAGCAAATTTGTAAAGTTCAAAAATCCATTTGTTTGGTTAATCTAATATTTATATTATTTTATATATATAAAAAAAGCAAGGTATCAGATCAATAAACTCATTGAGCGCCCCCCCCCCCCTTGAGATTCAGGGAATAAGACAAGATTTGATTTCTGTGTATTTACTTCATTATCTGGTTCTCCAAGTCTGACAGCACTGTGAGACTATTTTAAGAGGATGAGCTCATACCACCTTTCTGGCATCACCACTCCAGCACACACCCTCCCAGGGGGATGTCTAGCCCACTAACGGGCTCTGATGGCCAAGCAGGAGTTGCAGAGGGGAGTGGGCCTCTCTCTCTGGGACCATGTGGAGCTCTTAGCTGCGAGAGCGAGCGTTAACGGAAGATTGGTGAATAATTTAGAAACATCATTTCTGCTGGCCGTTAAATATTTAAGCAGCCTCTGATGTAACTGTGAAACATGAATGTCAGTGCGTGTGCGCGGGTGTCTTTGCACGTCTGTGCGCTCTGGGGTGGAAGACGGATGCAGGGAGGGTGATGTTATTTAAGGAGAGTCCGGGTCGGCTTATTTGGACGTAAAAAGAGGTGAAACACAAAGGTTGGAAAAGGAAAAAGTCGATGAGAGGAGAAATGGCAGATCTTCACATTTTTGAATGGAGTCAGTGCTTTGTTGTATCAACTTGGAGAGTTTTTAAAAAAAAATACAGTACCTTACATGAGTGTTTGAACTTGTTTGTATGTTTCTGATTCTTACAAATCTGAAAAGTGTGGCATGCATTTGTACTCCCACATCAGAATTAATCTGTAGTTATAGCTGAAGTCTTCTGTGGTATCTCTCTACCAGCTGTACCCATATAAACTCTCATTTAATTTAAATATGAGCTGCACTTTGATTAGGCCATTTTAACACATGAATATGCATGCTTTGATCTAAATAATTCCAGCGTAGCTCTTGCTGTTGAATGATGTCGTTGTTTTCAGCCTCTAAAAGGTTTTCTTTCAAATTTAACTCATTCTTGTTTTTCTCGTATTTACTTTCCCCCCTTTATTTGTGTCCTGTAGCAGTCCAGAGAGCATCCGTTGCTGGCCCTGTCACGTGTTTGCGTGTAGGCGTGTGTGTGTGTGTGTGTGTGTCAGGGTTAAACTGTTTCAGCAGGCCATCTCTCATTGTGTCACTCTGTTGCCTTACTCTGTTCTGACTCACTTTAAGACTCGGCCACACACACCAACATGAACTGGCACACAAACCTCTTCACTCCTCTCAACCGGGGTTAAATGATCGCACCCAGATTATTAAACTCGCCTGAGTTCTCTCAACTCTTCTCTGTGTGAGTGTGATGATGAGTTGTTGTGGGTTCTTCCCCTGTGAGGGCCTTGTTTACTCAGTGGGGTCTTTTTCACACATTCGGTAGCCCGGCCAGACTGCCTGTTTGTTTTTCCCACATCGTCTCCTCTCCCTCGTCTTTGTGGAAATAACGTTCCCCATCGCCCCCGTCAGCTGAAACCCTTCCTTTCGCGTTTCTCCCCCCTCTCCTCCCTTCATCTTTCGCAGGTTTAGTGTTTGTTTGTCGGCTCTGCTCAACCCATTAAATCGTGGATAACTTTTTTTTGTTCAGGTGTACACTTCCATGAACATATGCATTTATGAAATTGTGTCCATTAGTTTTGTATTTGTTATTTTTTGTAAAACCCAGCCAGTTGAAATTGTTTTAGGAAACTGTTCAATCATTGTGACAGCAGTGATTTTGTTATTTCTCAGCATGGGAAACTGCATAAATGTACAGGTAATCCCAAAATTATTCATACCTCCATCAGACTTAGGTTCAAAGTGATCTTTTTAATTTTAACAATACATTTCTTCAGGGGATCCACAGTGACACAGTTAGTACTTTTGCCTTGTAGCAAAAAGAGGTTTGATTTCCAGTCTGGGTTTTTTCTGCAAGAAGTTTTGCATGTTCTTGACAGTTTTGCTGGATTCTTCCACTGTCCAAAAACAAGACTGTTGTGTTAAGCACGTTCTTTATAGCTACCCTTTGGAATGTGTTTGAACATGGATGTGTGTTTCTGTGTTGCCCTGTAATGGGCTAGTGATCTGTCCAGGGAGTACCCCACCTCACCCAATGACCACTGGATAGAAGGATGACCTCTGACCTTGGGACAGATGTTGGTTCTTTTAGTCGTAACATTTTGGAGTGGCTGGGCCAGAGTCCCAATTTAATAGAGAATATTAGGCCAATGAGAGTGATAAAGTGTAAAACGTTGGTCAGCAATAGAAAAAGGGTTTGACTGATGTAATGGCAAAAAATAACTTTTGATTTAACAACTGATAAAATGTCAGTACATTCAGCTCTGGAAAAAATAGGTGACCACTTCAAATGATTTGATTTGATCTCTGATTTTACTTTTTATATGTAAATGTTTGAGTAAAATGAACATTGTTCTTTTATTCTATGAACTACTGACAATATGTCTCTGAAATTCCAAGCAAAAATTTAGTATTTATTTTCAGAAAATGAGAAATGGTCAAAATAATGAAAAAGATGCGGCGCTTTCAGGCCTCAAATAATGCAAAGAGAGCAAGTTCATATTCTTTTAGAAAAAACAATACTAATGTTTTAACTCAGGAAGAGTTCAAAAATCAATATTTGATGGAATAACCATGAGGTTTTCAATGGGGTTCAGTGCAGTAATTTTTTCCAGACCTGTATATTGTACACAATATATGTATATATACTGTATATGCATTGTTTTGTTATCTTTTGAGGAATTCCTGTTTCACTTCCAATCAGAAACATACTTCTTTGTTGAATACAAATAATTTTAAATTTAAATCTGTAAGAAATTGTAATAATTTTGTTGAATGAATGCCAAAGGATCGGCTCATGTCTTTATTACGACTACTATAACTACAACCAGAGTATGCCTTAAAGTTGAAAAACTTGAACAAAATGTTTTCCGTTATTTTTTAGCATCAAGGAAACCAAAACATTTTTTAAAAATAGCAGTTATTCACACCTATATATTAAGCCACCATTGAAACAGGTATCTAATCTTATTTTGTGTTTTTACAGCCGCCTGAATCGGAATAATCTGGCCGTGTTTCCTGAGCTACTTTTCCTGGCAACGACAAAGCTTCACAGACTGTAAGTCATGCTGCTGGGGTTTTTTATGTCTGTCGCTCATTTAATTTCTACTGAAGGTCTGTAGCTTTTTGTTGTGACAAAGCTCAAAAGGTTGCTAATGGTTTAAATGAGTTTGTGTATTTCTAACACCAACAAATTCAAGTCCAGGTTTGATGTTTCAACAATTCTTTGTAAAATGCAAAAGAAAAAAAAAAGTTCTTTGTGACATTGTGCTGGGGTTCTCGGTTGGATGAAGGTTTTAGGAGAGTGAGAAACTAAATTAGCATGGCACTGTCCATAGCAGCCAGTTCAGTAGCTAATGGAGATTATCACCCCAACAGCTGCTGCCCGCTGGGAGAGAGGTGTGTGTTTTAGTCTGTGAGCGGAGAAAGTGAGAATGGCCGACAGAAGACAGTCTAATCAGATATTTCAAAACTGGTTTTTCCTCTTGGGTTACCTTTTCGCCACAAAATAGTTTCAGTTGCACACATAAATGCTCTGGTTTGCATTCAACCTGGCAAACCACTGTTTGTTTTCATTGAGCACCTTCTCCAGTGTGTCCCAGTCTTCTCCGTGAACCGAGTTTTGGATTCCCAGTACTGTTGGGCTGGGCCTGCAACGCTGCTGAAACTGTGGGAACCGACTTCCCGTCACGGTCATTTGCGGGTCTAGGGGAGTAATTATGGTTGCATATATTTATATGTGCGGCTGAATATATTTATCTAAAGCTATGCTGAAATGCTGAGCTGATTCACACAGTGTGTGAAAGTTGTTTATGTTCTGCGGCTGCTGCCGTGGTCGGCTGGGCTTGACCTGCTGTGTTTAAGGGTGTGTGTCTGCATGCGCGTCTGTGATTCTGCAAGTGTGTGTGCTTCTCAAGGCCAAGAGCTGGCACTTTGCTCAGCGTGTGGGCTGAAGTAAAAATACAACGCGGATAAATTGCGCTACTCAACATGGCACCTACGAGCGTTTTTATGTTCGCTGTCTCAGCATCGATGATGTATAAATATTTAATTTCAGCTAAGATTCACTGACACACAAAATTAAAGCAGTGTAGAAAAAAATTAATTTAAAAACTAATCAAACTGCTGAAAAATGACATTTGCACACCATTCGGTGGAAGCTAAAACACATTTTTATTGTCTAACAAAAAACTTCTTGTCTGCTATTGTTTAGACTTTATAGTCTTCTTTTCACTTTTAGAAAACAAAATAAGTCCCTGAGAACCTCTGAAATACAATCTTGTTGGGTTTCATATTGAGGGCTTAAGGTATGTGCTAGCTTGACTGGCTTTCAGTTTTGCAACAGTGCAGCTATAAATGAACACTTGCTGAACCTGCTATTATGAAAATGTTTTCATTTTTTGTGGCTTTGAAATGTGTGCGTTTGTGAGTACGTACTGTATGGGTTTAACCTTTGCACAACTCAGTGGTTTAGCCTTCTGAGAGCTGAGTTGTAGTACGAATGAGGTCAGGTGTGATTTCTGTACATTTGTTTGCTTAGACAAACACATGACTGAGATTGATTTGTGCCTGAATACGTGCAGTTGTGAAGGTATGGGATTTCTGCTGTCAACTGAACTGAATAAAAAAATATTCACACAATAAGTCTGATAGATTGGTTTTCCAAAGCATCCCAATCTGAATTCATATTGAATTATTTATTGAAATTGGGTTGCTCCTGTAAGTGAACTACCACTGGAAGTATTCTTAAAAAATTTTTAAGAATATAATTAGCTTACCTTGACCTACAGTATCATTGTACTATAAAAAACAAAAAACTGCAAATCAGAGAATGCAATGATATATTTGTCCATGTTTCAGTCCTGAGCAACACATTTAAAAAGGTTTAAACTGAAGTACCTTGTTTTTGTTAATCTAACAAATCTGGGTTTCCTTAACAACTGATGTCTAGATGTCAGATATTTGTTTTGGGGAAAAACATAATAAAACTATGGATGTTTTATTTGACACACCAACATAATATTATATTAGCTTTCTTAACTTTTTTAATACCATGTTGGACCAGAATATTGAGACAACTGAGACAAGGACAAATGATCTATTGCTGTCAGGAAAAAGCAGAGACAGCAATGACCTGAACTATGTTTGTTGGTGAGTTAAATGCTGTTAACATTACTAATGTAGACCTCTAGTGAATTTAATATAAATTAATAAATGTACCAGAGTCAGAAAGTGGTTTCAATAGCCTTGTACTAAAATTATTTATTAGGTATTACTATACTATATCTACAAGTTCCACAGAGAGTCAAAGTCAATGGGTTACATGTCCAAGGGTCGATGAATGCCATACAAACATCAATATTAGTATATCACAAGGGATACTGCAAAGTATCTAAGAAACCTTTTTTCTCTTAATATTGGAGGTTGCTTTGAAGTTGTTTGGTTTAATGGCTTTTCTAAGTATTTAAAAAATCTCCTTGTTGATAGTAGTGTTGCAAATTCCTACGAACAGAAGAAAGAACATTTAGAATGAGATCTGAATCCTCTTCATCACACCCCTTTCAAACACCTGTGTCCAGACCGCACCTTTTAGCTCCGTCATTAGATGCTCACATCATCGTTCGCAGCACTCCAGGGCCCTGACTCCATTACAAAGACTCATCTGGAGACATATTGTTCTGGAAGTACCAAAATGTCCTCTGTGTTTCTGTCTGAATGTGACACAGAGATAGTCCTCCTGTTCCCTACTCCAACTAGAGTCACACAGCAGCAGTACTGAGGACCACAGCTGGGACTGTTTGCTCTGAGGGGAAAAGAAGAGAGCAATGAGACACTTTTAGTGGGAGATCAAACTGTGCCAGTTCATTAGAGGGACTCTGTAAAATAAGATGGACTGGCAATAACTTAAAGCTCTGGACTTTAACCAAGAATTGTGCAAGCTCAAGAAACCCGTCGTATTGGGTTTAAGATCAGACAATACAAACTCACAATACAAACTCGGTTTAAGGTAAGGTATGGTAATTTTATTTATATAGCACATATTCAGGACAAGGCTGTTTAAAATGCTTTACAAAACCAAAAGAGAGAATGGTAAAAGTATAAGACTACATATTGGTCCTTCATGTTTAATAAGAATAAGTTATCCATAATTTATAAACTAGTAGAAGTTTCTCTGGATCCATGTTCTGATAAAAGTAAAGGTTGGTTCTCCATGTTTGGTAAGATTAGTGAGGCATAAAACTAAATGTATAAAACGATTTTTATATATTAAATTAAATAGAAATTAAAACAAGTAAATAAAACATAAGAGTATGATAAATTTCTACATTTAACAAAAAAATCCCCAAAGGAAATAAATGCAAAGAAAATCAATTATTTAATTATTCATTGTTGCCAACTTATCCATTTTACATTGTGAGAGGATTAATTTTATGTTTTTAAAAATACAATGCTTATTATATGCTGTGAAATATTTTTTTTCTTACTTTTTAAATTTTAAATTTTTTAAAATTCTAACCTGGCAGTGTATGTCCATAAAATGAAAAGACAAAAATTAGAAAACTGGTTTTTGAAAACACTGCTTTGTGATTTCCTGTTGCTTTTCTGATTTAAGTATGTTAATGGTGACTTTCAGTTAACATTTGTTGCAGAGTAACCAAGTCAATTTGTTAGAAATGGTTCTCATACAAGAATTTATGTTGTTGTTTGAGCTGTTTTGTGACCTTTGGTTGATGATCCTGAGCAGGCAAGTGCAGCAGAGCAAGGAAAGTTCAACCCCAAGCTGATCTCATGACCCAATGTTGGTCAACAGCTGTAAATTATTGTTGATTCAGACACAAAATTATTACTTTAGCTTCATTAGCACATCTCCTTCCAATATTTTAAAAGTATATTAAGTAGACCTTTAACACCACTGAGAGGTTGTTTTATAGTTAAAAAATGAATCAGAAGCTTTAAAAAGGTGATAAATGTTAGAACAGTTGTGAATTTTTGGCAATTTTGGTAGGTTACCTTGTATTCGAGCCCTATCCCACATTTCTTTACTTCACTGTCACTCTCAAATGGTTTAGGCGTCAGACTGTAATAAAAACCATTAGTGATAGCTGTTACTAGCAAATTCCCTGAAGTAGAAAATTTAACATTATTGGAAATGACATTTTCTGCCATTTTCCAATAACATCTGTAATGAGTTTGTTTGTTGCAAGGGACAGATTGTATCCAGTTAAATCATGGTTCACAACACAACTGAAAAACAAACTGGACAAATAGAGCCTGACACTTTGATTAATAAAAGATAACCTGTTGAGTTTGATAGATTTTTAATCTTTGTCTGGCCAGTTTAAATTAAGGGAATGATTGGTAAGAGGAAACAAGAATAAGTCACAGCTTTCACATTATAATATGTGGATATGAATGGTTATGAATTCAGAAATGTTCCATGTGTTTAAATATGGACCATATTTGTGTGTGCAGTGGGAGATTATGGTCATTTTTGGTTACCATACTGTTGCAATTGCTAATTAGGTCTGGATTAATTACATTTTTGTTTATTCTGTCTATGCTAATTTAAGAGTGTGAAGCAACATGAAGCATAAATTGGTTAAGTAGATTTTGTTCTTGGTATTTTATGTGAGAATTTTCTTCAAGAAGGAAAGGAAGGCAGACTTTTGGAAAAAAAAAATTGTTAAAAGGACTATTTTAAGTAGATGTGTTACAAGCAAAGATATTTGAGGTGTTATAAAGCTCTAATTTGAAGCAGAGAAAAAGGAGAAAAACAAAACTTTGAAGAATACTTAAGAATTGAGAAGTTTCTTTACAAGTTTCTGACCAAAAGAAACCAATTAAAAGTGGGAATGAGTAAGGTAGAGAGGCGTCAACTCTAATGCTTTTCAATGTTACATCCAAAAGAACCACAGCACCTAAAGTTACTCAGCAGAACATTTCCCAGTACACAACACTCCCTCCACCATCTTGACATCTTCCCCACAGTGCACATTTACATGCATAATGAAACTTTTCCATTGTTTGTGCTACAGTGGTTTGGTGGTATACATCAACATGCTTTCATCAGCATCTACATGTATGTTTAATGTTTAAAAGCCTGTTTGGGTCTTATAACCAGATTTTTTTGCTCTGTTTTAAAAGTGTCCATTTCTGGAATTTATAGTTTATTTGCTTCACTAAGACATCACAAACACCTGATACAATTACATTAGTCACTGTAACTTAATAGTCAGTCATATAGCCTTTTGTATTTTTAATGTTGTGGCTGACTGGGACATTTTTATGAAAACTGAAGTATCATGATGGGAAAGTTGTTCATCCATCTCCAGTCCACATAACCATGTAATCACATTAACTATTTCCTTGTCAACTCAGGATTATGTCTGAACTCAATCGCAGTTTTAATATGCTCCTCAATCTTTGCTGTATAACTGTTGACTTTGCACCTTTGCACAGTATGTTTAGTATTTTGTGGAATATGGTTTCGAAACTTACTGAATAGTTAGCACACTGGTTTGGTTTGGATAAGTAAACTTAAATTGTCTAGATGGATCGTTAACAGCAGCAAGTATGCACCCAGTATACCAAGAGTGAACTTCATTTTTGACCAGCTCTGTGTCCCTGTAATCAAACTGAACGTGCTATTGCTGCCGGTAGCTAACATCCTTCCTTTCAGGCAATAAAACATTAATACCACCAAATCACTGTTTTGATAGAAGCTCATAAAACACTATTTTAAAGCTCTCAGTGTCTAACCTTGTGCTTGCAGAAGATTCAGCAGTCTGCTTCATGGCTTTGCAACATTATGCTACTTTTCATGTATGCCAGTTCTGAGAACTCAGCTGAGGAATGCAGAAGATGACAAGAAGTAAATATCTAACCTTGTTCAACTCATCAGAATTTTAGATACGTGTCTACTTTTTATTCTTTTGTTCATATTGATATGATTTTGTTGCAAAAAAGAACATTATTTCATTTTTGTGCTGTTCTGATAGACAATCTGCAACAAAGCAGAAAAGATGCTTAATGCATATCTGAACCTTTGAGTTTCTTCAGTTTTTATTCCCTTTTTTGTTAGTGTTATCTTTATTAGCATTTCATTCACAGTTACAAAACTATATAAAATGGCAAAAAACAGCTTTCATTTACTTAATAATTTCTGCTTTTCAGTTTTTAATTATGTCCAATTTTATTGTCATTTCATCTGGATAAATAATATCTTAGCCTCTTTTGAGTTTTATTTCATTTTTAAAGAAGGGATGTTGAAAATATTGCAAAGAAAAGTTGTTTATGGTACCCTAGCACTTTTACTTTTGCATAGTGAACATTTAAAAAAGTTAATTGGCACACATTACATTATCATTTAATAAGAGTTTGAATGAATGAGTAAAAGTGCATTTTTACTGTGTGTTTGTTGATGTGTATATAGTACCCTCTAATCCTCTACTAAACGGTTTCCTGATGACGCTTTGCCACAAAGCACTGAGTCTTAACATTGTAGCTTTGTCTTCTGTGAAAGGTTAACCCCACTCCACACACACACACACACCCCGCACACGTGCACACACACACACTTTCTCACAGAAACACTCACATGCAAACTCTGCCAAGTGCTACAGCCTGGGCATTGGTGTGACACGAAAGTGCAGGAAAACTTCAGAGGATGTGGGCCTTTCTATGGTGTCAATAGTTTGTTGGTTGCAAAGAGAGGGGGGAGAAAGGGAAAGGAAGAGAGAGGTCAAAGGTAGAGAGAATGAAATTTTCTCTGAGTAAATAATGTTTTTTAATTAAGATAGAGGTGCTCCAAGCGTTTTTGTTGCCACAGTGACGATGACCTCTGGGTTTGAGACCGGTCAAAGGTGAAGAATGTTCCAGACGTGAGATCTAAGGAGGAGGTGATTTATACAAGCAAAGAACTGGGCTGTCGCCTCCCTCTTACCACCAAAAACTTGTGAAAAATTAAGCCTTTGGTAAGAAAAAATTTAAAGTATGTGTGGATGAATTTTGTCTATGCAAAATGTTATGACTTGCAGTTTTTATCAGCGAGATCATCAATACAATTAAATGCAATTTTCAGTAATAAAACGTTGACAAAAATTAACAGCAAAGAAGTAAATTATATTGTATAATAAAATCTGATGTAATTAAAGTAGCTTATTGAGGAGCTAGTGAATAATGTACGAGCAAACATATTTCCAATAATTGTTGTGTTGTTCCAATAAAGACTTGTTGTTCATATAGATTAAAAGAGACAGGGTGGAAATGTATGAAATTGTATAGCCATTGGTTGTAAGCTACCTCAAACTGTATCTTAAAGCTTTGAGCTAATAAACGTTTAAGGTACTTCTTTACTTCCTATGCTTGTACCATTTCTAATGAAATTTATCCACACTTTCCATTTGCTTACTCTCATACAGAAAGTTGAAGAGGATTATACAAATAAGCACAATCTGCATAAAAAACAATAAACAAAACAAATAAACCTTAGCCAATATTTTTAAAAAAATACTAACAAGCTCACAAACTTTCTTTAATTTAATCAAAGTTTGATAATAGAATTTATTAGCTCAAAGCTCTAAGATTCAGTTTGAGGTAACTTACAATCAATGGTCATAAAATTTCATACATTTCCACCCTGTCACTCTTTTTGCTTCACTTCAGATATATTTTCTTTCTTTATTGAAGAAACAAGAATAGCCACAGGCACATTGCGTTACGATTCAGGAATGTTTTCTGCACCCCTTGGTTCCTGTTTCTAGCAGATATAAAAACTCACATAAATGCACTCTAATTAAAGAACGGCTCTTTAACACACACACAGGTTTTTCCTAGTTCATGAAATGTTTTCATTAGCACTCTTGGATCAGACACATTGTATTTAGTCAAAACAGTGGGAAAGGTAATTGTATGTTCCTTTTCTTGCTGTTTAACGTCTTGGTCTTCAAATGTTTCCATGTTATGCTTGCACAGCTTATGAATTACCTGGAGTGTGAGCTAATAGTTACAACAATTTCGAGGTGTTGGTGACTCACCATCATATGAATCACATGACCGCCTATCTGAAACGCTCAAAGCGACTCATTCCTATGACGTGATTTGGTCATTCTCATCCGAACACAATACCTGATTCACTCTTGAGTTATTTTAGCAAGAGTTTTCCAACTCAAAGACCCGCTGATGTTGTTTAGGGGGCAACAGAACAACAAATTATTTTACACAGCAACGATGTAAAGGATGTGTATAGCTCTTTTTGTGTACTTTTTGTGGTCTTTACTGCTGTGTGCAGTTTTGTTCTTTCGTTTTTTGCTAAGCTGCATTACATCCTCAGCTTTAACTGTGCACCATAAAACATGACGTGAGTTCTGGCCTGAACTCTGCTGGATTTAATAACTTTGGCTTGCTAAATTTAACTCAGTTTACCATGAGACCACTGCACTAAGGTAACTTTGTTAGAATAATGGAGAGTTTTGTTAAGTTTGAATGTAGCATTAAATGTAAAAGGTAGAATTTGATGTACTGCTGAATAGAAAAGTGATATATGAGAATGCCTATAATGTGTAATCTGTCTAACGTGCATTCACATTAGAAAATATGTAGTTGAGCCTCTGTTGGAATGTCATTTGTCAAATCAAGAGTCAAAAGACGCTGTAAAGAAACTTGGTTAATTGTTATATATATATATAAACCCCATCTACCTCAAAGAGGTCAGTTAGAGGTATTTTGGCTTTATAAGTGGGCTTGATCTCTTATTTTATCAAAGACCATTGACCAAAATGAAAAACAGTAGCGCATGAAAAACAGTAGCGCATTTGCGCAAGTAGAGCGAATGTGAATTTCCAGTATTATGTACATACAATTACATTGTACTTCATATTTGAGGATATTTGTGGATATTTAATTTATCTCTGTATTTAATAAAAATGTTACCCCTCAAATGAAAACAAAACTCATATGCTGGGTTTTAATTAAATAGGGCATGAAATGAAAGAAACAGTAAAAAGAAAAACAATGTTAAGAAATGGGAATACAAATTGGTGAGTTGATTGAGAGTAACTCCCAGTAGGCCAAGTGAACTGCACAGCCTGCAGACTTTAGAGCGGGGTTGGAAGATCAAAATGATAAAATGGAACCCAATCTTCCTTCCTCAGTGACAACTTCCACAAGAAGATTGTTGTTACTAGCACAAAAGTTTTGAGTTTGGAAATTACCAATCATGATTGTGTTGCCAAATTGAGCAAATTTTATACAGAAAGCAGAGGTGAAGAAAAGAGCTAAATTTGATGTTCAGTTTGTTTTTCAAAGCAAAACTGTATATTCATGTAATATGTAATTCTGCAGATGATGTTAAAACATGAAGCTGTCTATCTAAAGTTTGGCTGGATGCATGTGGCTTCATTAATCACTTGTCACCCGGGTGTCAGAGTTCAGAGCAGTGGGGCAAAGGGTCAGAGAGCGTCAGTGTCAACCGATGAGATATCCAGGATAATGGAGCTGCCAGCAGTGATGCTGCTGCTTTGCCCGTCATGTCACACCGGGAGTGAAAGCTGCGCCTGGAATAACTTACAGCGAAGGAGGAGGGGTGTATACAGACAGAATGAATGAAGGGAATTTAAAGGAAAGATTAGAGACATATTTGCTCTCTTAAATGGTGTGGAAAAAAGCGCTGCGAGGAATTTCCAGAGATGAAGAAAGAGGCGTCTTCACCATTGTGAAATGGATGTGTGTGAAAACGGCAAAAAGTGCACAGTCTAGAGGGAGATTGATGGACAAGCAAAGTAAAGAAAGGAGGAGAACAAGGCAGGGAGTCATGGAAATGATAGGAGAAAGGTATGTCAGTCCTTAATGTCTATGGCAGGTAGCCTACAGCATGGAGCCTGCGAGTCTGTTACAGAAGTGCCCAGGTGTTTTATGTGTGTGAGTGTGAGTAACTTGAGTCTGGATTACTGGCAGAGGGTTACATACCAATCCAAAGCCAGGAAGAGCTTACCTGGAAGCAGGTAGTTACAGTGCGAAATATGTGTCTGTGAGAATCTGTGTCTGTGAGGTCTTCTTGAGCATCAAAGTATATCTTAACCTTATGTGTGATTAGGGGTCACCGTGTGTGGTAAAACCACCCAACCTTCCCGCACTTAATCTTGGGTCTCCTTACTTTACTTCTACTCACATTTTCTGTTTTGTATAAATGACTTCCCCCCGAAGTGAACTCAGGTTTTGCACCGCTGAGAAGATACAAGACGATGGAACCTTCCTTTCTAAAAGCAGAAATCTTCAGGGACTTTGCAGGTTGTGTATTGATTGATGAGCTCGCTCGGTCGATGAATTATGAGATGGATTACAGAGCAATCAGGACGATTCATCATGCAATGCTTCTCTTCTCACCCCAATCAAACAAGCAGCTACTCAGCATTATTGACCCATACTTGCTGTGGGCAGTCATGACTTAATGAGTCAGTAACTTAAATTAACTTATTGTGAGACTTAAAGGAATGGCAGTTTAAGTTCCAGTAAAACATAATAAACATTTAATATCTTACCTGCAGTACCTAAATCCTGTCCTCTATTTAGGATAAATCCATATTGGTTTGCACTGGGGAAGGAATCTAATAGCTGGTCTGAGAGGCAGGGATACTCCAAGAATGATTGTGTTTACTTTTTACTGTTTTGGGGGGCTGTTACTAATCTAGAGGAGGCCCACCAAAGCCAAAAGCTGTTAGAAAATATCAGAAGTCTGGTCTAGATGTGAGAAGACGGGTTTGGAAGTTCAAGTTTTCTAGTAACTGAGTTGGCCTCACTATTGTTGCAGCTCCGGTTTGTTCACCTGTGAAATTTTAGAACTTGGTGCAGATCACAAACACCATGTTTCAGCTAAAATGGACGATTTGGAAGGTGCTCTTGCAGAGCAGGTTCACCTGTACTGGCATGTATATGATTCCTCTATGATGGCTCATTCTTGGAGAATACTGCACTAACATACACACCAAGTATAAAAACACAATGTGAACCACTAAAAGCGAAACTATAGCTTTGCCTTTAGGGTGGGATAGGGAAGTAAATAAATATTCTATCATTGAACACAACCTGGTAATGCCGTTTCCTCATTTTTTCTAATTTTTCTAATTTTTTCAATCATAAAAAAATGATTTAACTGAGGCTTTTGGTTGGAAAGACAGCAAAGTCATAAAGTTTCCTAAATATACTTACACTGCTAGAGTAACTGTGACAAAAAGAAATGTCTGATGAATAGCAAAATTATTACAGAATTTAAGTAAATGCAATTTTTAATTTTTATTTCACTTTATTTGTTTATCAAGTGACACAGAGAACACTTATTTTGTGTTCTTTGAATATGTTTCCACAGAAATGTCATTGGTGTTGCACCTCCTACTTCTTTTTCCTATATAAATATTCATTGGCTTCATTAACAGTTCAATAGACATTGCATAAATAGCTGTAATGTTGATGAAATTGTACCATTTAATTGAAATTGAGGACACTGACAGAGTTATCATTTGCATTTGTTTTAAAAATCCTGAACTCTACCTTTAATAAGCAAAGGAACGTAGCATCGCATTTATAAAATTATTATTATATGACCGTTTTCACCTGTCCACAGAGGTAATGAGATAGGAACAATAAAAAAGCACAAGAAAAAACAAGTCTTTAGATATTATTCACTGAGTTTCACAAGTCAAATAAGAGAGGAAGAGTTCAGTTTATGTCAATCACCCAGCAGACCTAACATGGCCGCCTTTCTTTGCCTCAGGAACCTCCCTTCTAACCGCCCACCTCCAGCCCCAATGCTCCATCTTGGCTCAGTGTCAAGCTGCCTTGTCCAGTTGCACAATAACCTCTCTCTGAGGCAGGCAACTGCATCCCCTCTTTGGCTCCATTAGTGCCACTCTGTTGGCATAGTCTGCATTCTCCAGTGGAACCGTCATCGCTGGCCACTCCATTGGCACCCCTGTCACTCTGCAACAACCACAAAAGAAGAGCTCACTGCCCTCCCTCCGTCGCCTCTCATGCTCACTTGGTCTTTTTTTGTGCACCCCCCACCGCCACCATTTTCTTCCTCTGCTTGTACGTGTCTCGCCCTCCTGCTATTATCTTCCTGTTCTCTTTACAGTACCTTCTCCTAATTCTTTTTCGTTGAACTCTCCCTCTTCAGCCCCCTCCCTGGCTCTCTGTCCTCAAAGCCCCACACATTGGTTTGGAGAGGCTTATGCAAGACCCTCATCCATGGTAATGAAGCAGAAGAAACCAGAAGAGGAAACTGGGAGCTGACCAGTGATTGCTCCCAGAAATGTTGCTCACAAGTTTAGAGCCTCTCGCATTATTTCACTAAAAGCCGAGTGTGTTTGAAGTGACCACGGCGACCCAGGCTCATTAAAACGCACTATGTTTGTAGAATGTGAGGACTGGGGCCAGAAACAAACCCACAACAAAGCCAGTCCCTTTGGAATAGTTAAAAACATATAATTATTTTTTAAAAAGTGAAGAGAATCGTTCAATATATCTTTTGCTTCGAGGTGTGATGCAGTACCATACAAAAGTGGTTATACCCATCAACCTCTTTCACATGTTTGTCATGTTGCAACCACAACTTACAATGTATGTTATTGGGACTTTATGTGATAGTCCAGCTCAAAGTAGTGCATACTTGTAAAAACAAATAACAATGTTGCTGCATTTTTTTCATATAATGTGGTGTGTGTGTGATTTATTCAACCATTTAAGACAATACTTTGTAAAACCATGTTTGACTGCAGTTACAAAGTAGGTTTGTACTTGCACCTTCCCATCAACTGTGTTCATTTTCCATGTCTCTCCTGAAGAAAATCATCCCCAGCGCCTGATGATGCCACAACCTTGTGTCACAATGTAGGTTCCAGGATGAATGTGCTTCAGCAGCTTTCATCCTTAAAAAATGTTTTAGATGTTTCTTAAAAAGTTACAATTTTAACTTGTATGATTTGAGCTGCGTCCCCAGTGTGGCTCACAGCAAACTTTGGGCTGGATCGCTACTATTTTCATTGTTGGGGTGTTATTCTTGAACATAATTCTGGTTTAAACTTCTCCACTAACTTGTGTTTCTTGATCTTCATCATTCTCCCACTAAATCCAGTAAAATAATAATAATAATTTTAACGCACTTGTACTTGACAGACTTCTTTCTATTTGTCAAACTGCATATTGTCCTTCCATCTCAGGTTGAGAGTTGGCTGTTTTTTTCTAGTACAAGGGCTGACTCTTAAAAAAACAACTACAACAACAAAAAGAATGTTGGAACTACTATAGTTTGATGATTATCATCACTCATTATATCACTATGATTCTTTTTATCTTGCTTACATTGTAGTTTTCCATATTTTCCACAGTACATCATTGATCCGCGATTGGAAGACATGGACGATTAGTAAAAATGACTTACCGTTTGTTCATTAATGTTCTTTAACAAATTTCTGAGGTAATTCTTCCACAATCATACACTAATTTCTAGATTGGTCTATCATACTTTAAAATACTTTAAAGTTTGAACCTAATGTGAACATGCTGAAGTGGTGGAGACTCTTTTCCAAGGGGCAGTAAATGAATAAACAATTATGTGTGAATCAGACAGAGAGGATAAGTGAAAGTTCAGCACCGTGGCTGTGTATAGCTCAGGGCTGGTGATGGATCAGCAGGTTTGTAATCACAGGTTGTTACCCGACCTGTGTGTCCCTGCGTGAGCTTGCTGGTCTGTGTGTGCGAGTGTGTCTAATGACAGGTTCCAACCCCGATGTGTCATTATCCAATTACAGTTTTCTCTCATCTCTACGGCAACACCGTGCTCCCCGTAATTGGACGGCTGCTCAAGAGAGCCCTGACCTCTCAGCAAGTGTCAGGCAAAGGGAAGCACACACTGATACACACGCACACCCACGCCGGATGCCGGGAAGGTTGTGTAATCCTGGATAAAACAGATACTATCTGAAGGAGTGATCAGATAAACTATGCAAAGACAAGTTTGGACTTCATATTACATATTCCTCTTAGCGCTTTCTCTCTTCATCAGTTTCTCTAGTTTTGCTGTCAATCTTTTTCTTGCCATGTGAATGTGATGCGTCTAAATGGGCTTTAATAGGCCAAGTCAAAGCAGGGCTTTTGCGGTCTGTGGTTCTTCTTGAAGCTCTTTTCTCTTCTGTCTCTTCACATTTTCATGAAAACAAAACACAGTGGATTTCCCCTTCTGGCCCTCCTAAATATTTCACATGGTTAGCAGGCTTCCCACCCGGTCTCCTCCTTGTTTGTATAAGCGAACACATCGATTGCAAAACTCTATGGGGTTAAATTTGATGCCAAGACAAAGACAGATTCTTATCGTTCGGGGAAATTCAATTATTGACTATTGGCACAGTTTTAAACACAAGGGGGAAAACTTGAAGGAGATTATTAGGGTGGAACAAGAGAGTGTGCTGGCAGGTTTCCCCTCCCATTTTCTTGCATCAGAGGTTCATCGTTAGACATCAGAGTGACCTGAATTATGAATGCCGATTGGAAGAGAAGTTTTAATTCAAGGAGGAAGATTTAAACGCTGTATTGGGGAAGATTCAAGCTCTTCTTTCAGCTGGGCACAGAGTCTTTCTGGAATGGTGAAATTCAAACCACAGAAACACTTTGAGAGTAACTTTTGTGTCGGTGCATTTTTCTGTTACATCATTTGATATTCTTCCTCATTATCTCCACATTTCTGGCCAACAAAGCAGCTAAGAAACTGATAACATTAAATTTTGAGAACGTCGTGAAATTTTCTTCATCCTGTGTTTCACTTTTATCATCTTGCTTGCTCCAGCAGAAGCAGCCAAATGAGTTCACTGTTTAGTTATTTAGCAAATTTCTGCACAGTGGTACATTGTATGTGCTGATCTGGGTTATTTTTCTGTTCGGTTTTGAGAAGACATAACAATTAGTTTATAATTTTGGGAGGCATCTCCTGTAATGTGCCGCTACAAACAGAGAACAGCTGCAAAGAAACACATGAGTAAAGTAATGTACATACAGAGAGGCCACAAGCACCTGATGTTATGATGTCAGCCCGTTTTACAGCTGCCATAATTACAAACAAGACTCTGGGGAGGTGGGATACTGTTAACATAGGTGTGTTTAGTGCACACAAGACTTCTGCCAGAGATGATGCCTGGAGGTCCTGCAAGGTAATTGGTGTTTTCCTAGACGTCTCATCAGCTGACTACACTGTCTGTCGTTTCTGAGTTGTACTATGAGAGATTAGTGTTTCTTTGTAGTTAGGTTTACTTAAATAACATCATTTACCAAACAAATGTAACATCAAGGCCCGTCATGAGTCAGCAGGTCCATTTTATAGGCAGTTAATAAAATATAGTTTGGTCCAAATTTAAATCAAATCCATTTAAACACAGATCAACCAAATACATACAGTCCAGTTCAAACCAACTTCTAATACAACGGAGCTAGATAAGGTTGAACATAAAACCAAATGGTAAAATGTTAATCTAACAAAGCTCAGCCGATTGCATCAGGTTAGAGACTTTGCACAGAGTGCACCTAGTTATTGGCTCCTTCAGGGGCTGCATCCAGGAAAGAGACATAAAAACCTTGAAGTACTGGATCAGGAGTACTTTCTATGGATGAGAAAAACAGAGAGGACATACAATGAAAATATGTAATGGCCCCATTAAGTAGAGGGAAAAGATGCAACTAAAAACAGAATAGTTCAACCAAGTTTACTTTCTGTTGGAAAGAGAGGAAAGCAAAACCTGAAACAAGAATAAAATACTGCATTTTGTTCATTATGGTGTTTACGATTAATTAAAACACTCTTCTATCTGACACAGGAATCCACACTTAAAAACAAATGTCCAATAAATATTTAACCACCACCATGTAAAACTGTCATGTATTATTTGTCACTTTTCCCACTTCACAATAATTAAACATAGAGTTACGCTCCTCTTATTAGTTTATTCATTGGAATGCAGTCAATTAGAATATGTGTTCCGATCAAGCTCAGTTTTCAGATTAAACATATCTTTTGAAAGTAATCTTTAAACAGATATTAAACATACCTTTTCATTCGTTAATTAATGTTCTTTCAAAGCCTTTTTTTTTACAAACTGTAAGTAATGTTTTAAATTAACCAATTTTGTTTTTATTTAAAACTTAGGCGAAATAGATTAAAAAGTTTTAATTTTCTGAACCAAAATTAAGTTAAACAAATTATATGTAAATAAAAATGGAAAAAGTAGGACTCAATTGGGTGTTCAATTGAACCTAAACACATTCTTTTACCCCTTTTTAAAACCGACTGTAGGATTAAAGTTGAAAAGTCTGTAGAAACTAAAAAAAAACCATTTAATGAAGAATATCATTAATCCTTTCAATTCAGTTATATTTAATTATATAAATGACACATGGACCTTCTATAGCATAGAAGATCCATCATAACATTTTCCTGTTACCCTTCATTTCTTTCAACTTTATTTTTTGACTCAAGCATATAAATGGGTTAGACATAAAACATCATGAAGACTTATGCAAAACTCAAGGAATCTAGCTTAAATGTAAGATTCAATCAGCACAGTGGAGTTCCTTAGATTTGGCATCAAATTAGAGGATCATTGCAGATTACTTGAGACTAGTATATGAGCTACTGCTACTGTCATTCAGCACCTGAAAATGGAAAATGGAGGAAAAAACAAATAAAGTAAGGTGATGAGATGGAAGGTAAGGAAATGAGGATGGGGAAGGAAAAGGTTATTACTCACAACAAATCCCAACCTGGCAACCTGCATGTTCTGACAAAACCTCAGAGTGATGACACTGACACTCTATATCTGTGTGTGTTCTGCATGCTAGTCCCATGCAGGTTTGCTGAGGGCTTGTAAGTTCAGTGTTTTAAGCTCAGCATGCCTCATTTGAGCTGAATTTCCTTGCTCATATGTGTATGTGTTACTCACCAGGTGTGTCATCCTCCTACTGGTAGGAGACAAAGAGAAGAATACTGTGAATCTGCTTTTTTTTTTTTTTTTTAATGATGGCACCGCTCCCTTCGCCCGGTTCATTTCATTTAATCAGCTCTCTGCGGTGATAAAAACCATTGGGCTGGCTTGGCTGGCTTTTATGGAGTTTTTACTGAACTTCAGTGACTCCTTTTACCTTCAAACTCTTTTTTTTTTTACTTGCAAAAGGCTTCTTACATTGGAGGCAAACTTTTCAAATCCTACAGAAAATAACTCCTAGAGATTATGGATCCTGCACATTATGTCTGCTACAATCACAGCACATAAAAGCAAATAAAATTTTAAGTAGCATAACTGATACTTGAGAATGAAATGAAGAAGATTTTGCTTCCAGACATATTCATGAAATTGTTTTACATTACACCCCGTCACACTAATGTGGATCTGTTTTGAGTTTTAGTGTTGTAGGAATATATACTACCTTAAGAAAAACATTCTGTAGATCACCTTTGAAAGCCCACACCATTGTGCCACCCGCTATGCTAAATTGTTGTATAGACATTGACAAATTATACAGTATTAGCATCTCATGGCTTGTATGTCACAGATATGTTCCACTGGTAAAACATTTACACAACTTCTACTCAAATATCTCAGAAATAAATCAAAAAATTACATAATCTACTCTCATGAAACATTTTGCGAGAGCTCTGTCTGCACCGATGAAAATGTATTCATCATTGGAACATTTAAAATTATAGTTATAATTATGATTTTACTAAATATAATAATAATAATTTCATAGATAAGTAAAAGTGAACAATTTTGCTTATGCAGTCACAGAATATTGATGGCCAGATGATCCTTAAATATGCCAAATTATGTAATAGTGACATCGATAACAATAATTTACAATATTCTGACACTGTTGAATGCTGTGATTGGTCCAGGTGAAGCACCTGGACAGTTCAGAATAAGAGTGCATGAAAATAAAAATACATACTTCAAAGATACGAGAGGACTTGAAGATATGAGATACTCCAGATGAGTATCTGGAGTATTGCTTCCAGATACTCATTTTAATATCAAATGTCAAAGTAGGAAACAGCTCGACTGCAGTTTAAGTGAAGCGTTTTTCATTATTCTTTTGTTCTGAATATTCACTTTCCACTTATTTCTTATCTATCCTTTGATTGTTCTTTTTTCCAGCTTTTTTTCCCTTCAAACTCTTTTGGAGTTGATGGGGCAGAAACAGACAGAGACAGCTGATGCCTGAAGGTGATGAGTGTTGCTGGTGAAGCAGAATGGATGGTCCTAATTGAACAGCGTAGGTGTGTGTGGGCGTGTGTGTGAGTGCTTGTGGTGGGGTGTGTGTGGGGGTGTGCAGGTGTGTGTAACAGTTCTGCATATGGTAGTCATTTCCACACTAGTAATTATGTTATGGGACTTTTCAGGTCAAGGTTAAATAGCATGTAAAGATAAAAGAGCACGGGAAGAGAGGTTTGGGCATTTTTATCGCTGTTTGTTTTCCACAGCCACTCATGATTTTCTGTTCATGTGTTTTATGCAGGACTCCTGCCAAGATATGCTCATCATACACAATTCTGTGTTTTAGTGCAGTCGTCCCCAACCCCCGGGCCGCGGACCGGTACCGGTCCGTGGACCAATTGGTACCGGGCCGCGCGAGAAATAATTAAATACTTCCGTTTTATGTGTTGAGTCTGGAGGATTTTGAAAATCCTTTAACCAAATTCTGTCGGTTACGTCTTGTGCGCCAACATTGAGCCCACAAGCAGCAGAATGAGTTAGAAACAGTAGCAACAGCATCGGTGTCGGTCGTCTCGACGTGCACCCGCCCCCTGGTCCGCAGCAAATATGCGAAGTCTCGACCGGTCCGCGGTACTAAAAAGGTTGGGGACCACTGTTTTAGCTATTGAATTACACCAATGGTTAACTATATTAGTTATCCCCCTGAAAACCTTCAGCTCCAGACACCAACATAAAAATGGACTAAATTAATTACTCCACCACTTTTTCTTTATAATTATAATTTAAGTGTCTCAACTGTTAACTATTAAATTAAGTTTTATATAATAAACAATATAACTAAAACCTTTTTTTTTCCAAATATATGCATTACAGTTAAAGTTCTGCTGATACAAATGGCACTGAGGCTCCTTTCTCTTACCCACTGTTCAAAATGAGAGAAACAAGAGAACATCTCTTTCAAGGAAGACAAATTTGTGTTGATTTTTACAAGTCAGAAAATGACTTAAACCGTTATTAAATGAAATTTACCCTCAACTGCAGTCAAGCAATAAACAAGCAGTTTTAAACAACTTCAGAAATGACAATTAAGGCTGGATAGGAACCTGACTCTATCTTACCAGATGGATGGATGGGTGGATGGCACATTTGCTGATGTATTTGTGTATAAAAAAAGTTAATATAGTGATGACAGTATATTTACATCACAGTAGTGCTCCAATTTGCAATTTAAAAATGTGTATTTACTTACGTTTTCCTGATTTTGTTCTTGTTGGATTTTTAATCACCTCTTTCCGCGATGTGACTCCTCTTCTCGATCACTTTCCCAACTAAACTTTTACCACCTGAATGCCTATTGCCAAAGGTTTCAAGCCTCTTATTCACAGCTCACCAAGACAAATGTTGCAGTACAAGCAATCTAAATGTGTGTGGGTGTGTGTTTATGGTGATTGATATGCATTAATGATGTGAGGCGAACGGCCATTAAAAGCTTGGAAATTGTACGCAGCCCTGCCTGGAGCTGTGACTATTATTCAGAAAGTTTCCGGTGCTGGCAAAACACAAGGGACTGCAGTGGCAGATGTGAGAGAAAGATATGTGTGTGTGAGCTATCAGTAGCAGGTGGTAAGTTTATTTCACCATTACCACCACACACACACACCCACCTTCTATGTGGAAGCTTCACTGACTGTGTTTGCAGGAATACTGAAAGGCTTCTGGATGCAATGTCCAGTATAGCTTCATATAAGAAACTTTTTATTTCAGTAATGACATAAAAAGAAAAACAAACACATCTACAGTAAGTGGCTGTTTTTATTCATGCTATGTAAACAGGGAACTGATCTATTGTAGGCAGGTAGCTCATAATAACTTCTCATTTCTTGAAATCAAATCAGAATAACATCATTTTTCCTCTTCATTTTGATGTGAGACTAATAAAAGCTAACAGCTAATCTGTTTTGGAGCAATCAGTACGTAATGAGGAGTCTTGATAAAGCTTAAGTAGCCGGGGTGTCAGGTTTCTAGCCAAGTGCTCCAGATGGGCAGATTTGCTCATCTTGACACTAACTGAGGTCTGGCAGTTCACAGAGGACAAGATATTTGTTACTGGAGTGGCTGTTTGCAAAAAAGGATGAGGGGGTTGAAGGAGGAGAAAGAAGAGATCATTATTAAATTCCATCTTCCTGAGGTCAGTGATGGTGAGGCTTTTAGTGACTGCTGGAAACATTCAGCTCCAACACCCAGGCTAATTGGTTAATGACGTCTGATGCCATAACATGCCCTGTTCTCTTAGTGCCAACATCATTCTTCATCTCTGGCACAATGCTCTTTTTATTGTCTCTTTAAACTGATGCATTCTTTCTTTTTTTTATATAACCCACTTCTTACAACTGTTGTAAATTACAGAAGGCATTAGAATAACACAATCATTTCTGCTTTCCTTCAATGTTTCTTTTTTTGGTGTGCAAACCAAACTACTTTTGTTTTTTGTACTTAGATCGTCCTGGTCAGATCTTTATACTTCTTCATGTGTGAGAACACCGCCTTTATTTCTTAGAATAATAATTTTATTAGATATTCTTTTCTTTTCTTTTATTTATTTATTTAGTTAATGATTTCTCTTTTGCATTGTTCAATGATTGAGTCCATTACCAAGTTGCGCAGAAACGCACAGGTTCTGCTGTTATGAGAACGATCCGGGATTAGCTTTGGCTTAATATTTGGCAACTATACCTAGTACAAAGTATGGTGCTCATTTAATGTTTTTTTTTTGTGTGTGCAAGAACAGAATACTTTGTTCTTTACCTAAGGTGAAAAACTAGAACAAACTTACTTCTTGCCAGGAGTTGCATCCTGTTCCAGCTTGGGTGCAGAGGTAGTTGGGGTGTTGGAGACCCCATTTTCTGCCAAAAGTAGAGTCACCCGAAAGCCCCATGTGATCTGTAATGGATAAAAATGGAGGTGCAGAAACATCGGTTTGCTTGGCTTGATTCCAGTAGTTTACAATTTATACGAGGTATGTGCCTAAATGAAATCCATAAATATGTGTTTTTAACTTCTAACTTCTTTATATGTTTCAAACATTAGTACCTTCTTTACAAGAAGTAGAAGTAGTTGGAATGCTTCTTTAGTATACATTTATATAAAAAATTATAAAGAGCTGAAAAATAATGGATCCATTATTAGTGGATCCATGGAGTTCTGTGCTGTACAGTAAAGTGTTGGTGGGTTGTAATTAAAACCTCTCCTCGTCCTATATCTTAAGAGACCACCATGTCTGACAACCTGACCCTCTGTCTGGCTGCATCCAGTTACCGAAGAACCCCGGACCAAAAATAACAACACGTTGTCTGACCTCTCGTTGCTGCTTTCTCACATTGCCCATAAACTTCACAGCTCTCCGTTGGGCCTGATACAGTAACACAATTTCATAGCGGAAACCAGGTTGGAAGTGTTCAGCAAGAGTCTTCTAAATCTATCATTTGCTCATCATAACCACCAGAAACTCACAAGAGAGTGAACTCGGCTCTTCCAGAGCTTTGTTCTTGCAAGCGAATGCCTCGATAATCAAAAGTCCAGCGAACCTTGTTCAAAATATTGATGCAAGGCTCCCTATGCTGGCTATCTTCCCCCACCCGAATACCCTAATTCCTAACCCTGCCTTACACCCCAGGGGGACAACAGCAGTGACCCATATGTGGTATCAGACATACATCTGAACCCCTAAAAAGAAAACTCCCCCCTCAAACACACACACATAAACCCATATTTTCCACCCAAGGGAAAAAGCTCTACACGTATTCATCCTGTGGAGCTCATTTGTTCAGTTGCACACGCACTCACACAAAAGACAGAGAACAGAGTAATAGACTTAGAGGAGCAGAGCTTCATGTGTGTTATAATCTTGTCATGATACTGTCCTAATCCTTCCGTAATCCACTTCTCCACTGGAAAAATTAAAATGGGATTACTCTTCTCTCTGTCTTCATGACACAAGCATCTTTTCTTGCCGTTTGTGTGCATATGTGTGTGTTGCCCTATGAGGTATTGCAGCATTCCCAGGAATGTCAGCCATCGTCATGCTCAGAGTTTTTTTTCCGCTGATCCCAGGGCTCTGGTTTTTCTTCGGCTGGTATGACTGTGTGAGCCTCTGTAAGCTTCTATTAAATGTCTTGTATGCTCAATCCCCTCAAATCCCCTCAGAAAAAAATAAGAAAAGAAAATGCATAATCAGAGTTGACTATGAAGGGTTAATGGAAGTTCAGGTTGTAGCATGGAATCATTTTCATAAAGATTGGGGTTAATATTCTCCAAATTAACAGAGGTCAGTGAAGTGACAGACACATGATCCTGTTTATGAGTCTCAGTTTGTGTTTATTAACTGTGTGTTTGTATACAAATACTTTCATGCAGTGAAAATAATGTATATTTGCTCCTGTGGCTCCACCAGGAGAGCAGTAATGGAGAAATCCGACCAAACACACACATCAGGATGGAGCAGATGGCCGCTGTGTGTGTTTGTTTGCGCTCAAATGATCATTTATATGCATAGTGAAAATTAACATACTAACAAGCTGGCTGTGCATATGTGTGTGAGTGTGTCAATCCCTGATTACCACTGTGGTCACACTCTGTGTTCCTTTGTGTGTGAATGTGTGTGGGGGGGGGGCATTAGGTTTTAAGAAGAAATCTGCTGTCACACAAAATACAGTGGCATCTTTATCAGTTCGTCTGGAGAAAAATGCCAGGGACCAACGGGAAGATTTTAGTGGAGTCATAATTTAGAAACATGAAGAGAAGAAGAAGAAATGTTCCAGTTATGTTTAGTTTGATTGAAGACACAACAAAGGCTCAGACTAAAAAAAAAACTGCTGGATGACGTCTTTAACCAAACTGATGAGTTTAGGCTGCTGTGACAGATGTTGGGGATCTTTAAACAAACATTGGGCTAAAATTATGACCCGATTTGATGGGTTAAGAAGACAAAAAGTAGCCATTTTGATTGTTGCAGTAACTTGTTAAAATTTCACTGATCCTTACAGAAACAAGAATTTGTAAAATGTTACACTGACATTACTATGAAATTGGTAATGCCAGTGGTTTGTGTTTATTATTTTAACAGGATGACTATTCACTAAATGAATCTGGGGGTATTGATGGACCCAGACCTGAGGGCTTCAGAGTCGCATAAAGACAGTTGCAACGTCGGCCTTCTATCACCCGAAGAAAACTCTGGGATTAAAGGATTAATGTTATAGCAAGGTCTAGAGAAACTCATCCATGTGTTAATTGCATTGCTTAATGCCACTGCGCCTTCATAGGTATGCCTAAAAAAATCAGTTAAATGGCTGCAATGATCCATAACGCTACTGCTCGCTTTCTCTCTAAAACTTTGAAAATAGAGCACATCACCTTAAAGTCCTTACAGCGGCTCCAGGAAGATCAGAGAATAGACTTTAAAATGGTATTGTTAATTTATAAATCACTGAATGACTTGGCGCCACAACACTTTAAAGATCTGCTGTTGTTGAATCAACCTTCCAGGAAACTCAAATCTTCTGATTCTGGTTCTGGCCTGCTCTGCATCCCCAGAACCAGAACCAAACATGGAGAAGTAGCATTCAGCTTCAATGCACCACAAATCTGGAATAAACTTCCAGAAAACTGCAAACCAGTTGAAACACATACTGTAGTTCCTTTAAATCAAGGCTAAAACCACCTGTTTGAAGTTGCCTTTGATCAATAATAACTGATATTTGACAAAATATGATATTTATTTCTTGTTTCATAATTGATGACTGTATGATGTCTTTATGATCTTTTTTAACTGCCTTGTTGCTGAAATGTGCCATACAAATAAACTTGACTTGACTTAAAGATCAAATTTGCCTTTAACTTGCAAGCTTGTAACACTAACCAGAATTATTTAGTTTTCTTGATCAAATCAATGCAGACAGTGAATATTTTATAGTGTTTTATATTAAGTATGCATATTGTTATCTAAATAGGTTTGTTTGTCATTACAAATCATTTTAGACAAAAAAAATAGCAGTAAAAATAATTCAGGGTGGTTTGTAGTGCAGTTTTCAAGAGGAACGTCCAGGGTTTGAATGTAACAGTCTGACTGTGTTGTCATAATCTCTCTGTAAACAAATTGGTTATCCAGGTGCTACAGGGCACATCACATCTCCCTTTAGTAGACCGCTTCAGACTGCAGACAGGCACCAGCCCCCCGGTGATGATGCAAGTATAAAGCGAGCAAGGAAATAAATATGTTATGGATATAAATATGTTATAACCAAAATATTAATGTTTTCTTAGTTTTCTACTAATCTGTTATTATTGCCAATCCACACTTTAATAGCCTTAGCATTACTCATTAGCCTCTCCAACCCGTTTTTTGTTTCAGACCCCAACCCATGACCTAACCTTTCTGTGGCAAATTAACCCGGTCCACATGAACTGGATTGATTTACCACAACAAGTCCTTATTTTACATTGGGTTGTTTTAAATTTAGCACTTTTTAGAGTACGTGCTATCACAGATTTTATTGTTTATGCACATCTGCTGTTGCTTTGTGTGCTGGAACATGCAAAAACGAAGGCTTTGTATTTTGTCCTGAGTAAAACTTTTTCCAGATCTTGTTGCAATTAATCTTTGGCCATGCGTTCTAGACAAAAAGTTAAACAATCATTTTGCAAAGGTCCTCCTTCTTCTAAGTATTTTTGATTTTTTTTTTTTTTTTTTGCCACCTATCGGCAGGATTCCAACAATTTGTTTGTTCAAATTCCTTTTTGTCATCATGATTCATTTTCTTCAAATGAGGAAAATATCAGTTTAAACTAATATAATGTGCACTGGCTTGATGAAAAAAGAAGCAAGAAAGTAAAAGTTGGAGTCAAAGAGGTTGACAAATGGAAATAAGAAAAAGCCATTTTAGTGCCTGCACACTGATGGAGATGGATGAGAGAGACAGGAATGAAAAAATGAGGAAACCGTAGCACATCGCTCTGGCAGCATAAAAAGGCTCCTGTGACTTTTATATTCTCACATTAAAGATGGCCTTAAAGGACACTGAAATGAACAAAGCTTTGTGTGTGTGATTGCGTGCGTGCGTGCGTGTGTGTGTGTTTTATTATTTTTTTTACCTTGTAAGGCCCATTTTGCTAACAAATACTGCATTGTGAGGACCTACTGTTCCTCAAGCGGCCCAAAGCTCAGGCTCCATAATATAAGAAGTGCTTTTTTAGGGTTTAGGTGAATTGATGTGAATTGAGTTTAGCTGAAGTTTAGAGTCAGACATGACCTGGCAGTGGTTAGATTCAATGTCAGAGTTAGGAAACAGAAATGACTGGAAGATTAATTGAAGTCAGTGCAAAGTCCTTGTGAAGATAGAAAGACATAATCTGTGTGTGTGGGCGTGGGCGTGTGTGTGTCTGTTTGCCCTCAAGCTTCTGGCCACTAATGGACAGCAAAAGTCTTTATTCCTGTGTAACATGGTTTTCTAGTAGCAGTGCACACTCTGAGGAAAACATGCATATTATTCATCATCTGTGAATGATGTCCTGTCTGTATGACTGGACACTGCAGACTTTTCCAGCTTCTCTTCTGGTGTGTGCGTGTGTGAGTGTATGTTGGGGTGAAAAATGTTACATTTTTGTGCATTTGCTTCTGGTGGGAAACTGCAACCCCTCCAAGTCAGATCCTTGTAGGTCATTGGCTAACTGTTGCCCTGGGAGACGACTCAGCTGGCAGTGATTGGCAGCAGATCCTAACTCACTTTGACAGCGTGTTAGTGCAATCTGATTGGTCAATTAGTAACATCACTTACTCTGAAATCCCTGGAGAGAAATTAGGAGGAAAGGTCCTGTGGTATCAGTTTATTTGCTGTAAGATGTCTCGAAAAGGCTGATGCTGTATTTTCTGAGTGAGACAGTTACCCATCTCTTGTTTGTTCGGTGAGGCCGCTAAGAGGAATGCAAGGAAAACAGCAGAACCTCTTCTGGTGGCGGGAGGGTCGGGATGTGGATGCTGTAGAGAAATCCAATCTCTCAATAAATTATGAATGTGTTCTGGAGGAAAGTATTTATTAAATGTCATGATATTGAGCGGAGAAATTACATTGCGTTTGTTTCCAGTGGGGAAAAAAATTCCAGAGACGTATGGAAAACAGTTGATCTATTAACAATTCAAAAGTAATAATAATTTAATTTTATAATTATTCAAACCCCTTGTACTTTATTTTGTGCTATCATAACCTCAAAGACTTATTTTTCTGGCCATTCTTCTTCACAAAATACGTTAAGCTTCATCACATTTAGTGGAGAGTGTCTGCACGGATCGGTTTCCAAGTGTTGCAATGATACTGGGATGGATTTAGATATGAACTTTGTCTGGACCATTCTAACACGTGGATAAGGTTTGATTGAAATCATTTCATCAAAACTCTGACTGCATGTTTAGAGTTGCTGTCCTGCTGGAAGATGAATCTTTGTCCTAGTTTAAAATCTTTTGCATCCTCTAGATTTTTTTTTCATCCTGGTTTTACTCTCTATGTAGCTCCATACATTTTCCCACCAACTCTGACAAATGTCTTTATCCCTGCTGAAGTAAAGGATCCCCAAAGTCTGATGCTGCCAGGACTATATTTCATCATGGGGAATGTGTAATTTCTGTTTTTACACAGCACAGCGCCCACATGTAGGCCCAAAAAGTTCAGTCTTGGTCTCATTTCACTCATCTGTGTAGTGTTAATTTTACTGCTTATAGAAAACTGCAAACAGGACACATATTTGGAAGAGGCGTTCCTTTATTCTCTTTTTCCTTGACAAGAAGAAGAAAATATTAAACTCAGCAGAAAAAATGCAACTCAAACCATAAGTACAAGAATTCAGAAATTTCCCCACAAATGATTATTGAAATGCTTTGATAATTTCTTGGATAAAGTTGTGTTTTTTATTTTGTTCCTTCTTGTTTCCTTGTGTCAATTCTGGATATTTTCTCAACCTCAGGGTAGCTGTAAAGGCCAAATGTCTGATCTGAGCTTTAAATAAATTGAGTATGATCAAATTCAACTGCTAAAACAAATAAATCTTGGCGCTTTTTGTACGGAAGGTTTTAAAATGAAGCATAGATTACACAAAAACAATTCTTCCCTTCATCTTCTGCTTGTGTTTGTTGTTTGTCTCCAGCTCATCTTGCCTTTTTTCCTGGCAACAAAGAGGAAGTGAACTGCTGTGTTCATGTTGTGCAGAGCTGCTTATAATAAACTTTTGTTTATGCGAAGTCCAGCCATGAACAGCTTAATGAACTTGTTTAGCTCACAAGACAGCTGGGTAAGACTGTGTCAATGCTCTGATTACTAAAGTTATGTTATCACAGCAGCAGGGCGCCTGCACAGCCTGTTGCTGTTAGAGGCATCTCATGCTGTGTGTGAGTTAATAAACTTATGTGTCCTTTGACTGAATGCAATACAGCTGCCAGAGATGTGTGATGTTGGCATTACAGGAGGCGTTTTGATTTGTCGAGGCAATGGGCTTGAACCAAATGCCTCTCAGTGTGATCAGGAAAGCCATAGCAAACGGGGAACGATTCCCCTCCACTCTGAGGCTGCGTCTTGATTTATTTTGTCTGTCTAGTCTTTGCATGAAGGAGAAATAGAGAAACTGCAAACAGGAAGGTGTTAACAGAGGTAACACAGGCTCCTACAAATACATGCAAACTGGAATGAAGATGTTTGATATGTAGCTTCTGTGTCAGGTGAAGCCATGAAGATTTGACACCTCGTCAGAAAGTCTGGGAAAAGCAGGCAGAAGATCTCACTATGTGACACCGGGCTTTTTTTAGAGGCCGGGGAAGGGGAGAGGGGTCCAAACGGATCATCTCTGTTCCTTTGGGCCCCCTTTACCACTGTGTTAGGGTCTGCATAGCATGTGATTTATAGGCACATTTGAATTGAGGTTAAGACATGAGGATGACCAAAGTGAATTCTTATTCATTAGTTTACTGATTAAAAACACAAATGGAAGAGATTGATATATTGTGCCCCAAACACCTTGAATATTCTGTTTAAATAGATTTTATTTGTAAAAATAAAAAATTGCAGAACAATCTCAAAATGCAGCAATCCATGTCAAAATAGTTTAAAACTACCATTAATGAGAAAAACAAACTCATCAAGAAACTGAGAATGTTATTCTCTTAAAAAGGAAGAGCTGCTAAATGGGAAGGCCACAGATATTGTCTTTTTTCATAACACGGAGAAGTAGTCATTTATGGACAAGTTATAGTGAGTATTTAAGTTTGGCTTGTGTTTGTCTTTATTCGAAATAGATTAAAAATTTTAGATTTTTGGTCCTGCCAACATCTAATCTAAAAGAAACATTCAAAGAAAGGATTTGACAGATGCCTGGTCAACCTCAACCACCTTTATACCAGATTAAAGGTGTTTTCACACCTGATAAATTCAGTTTGACTGAAGACTAAAATTGCAAAGTCTGTGTCATTTTCCGCTGACGCGGTTTGCTTTCACACTGCACTGCGTCAAAAAATTCAAACCCTTTGAAAACCTGTTCGCCTGCTCGCCTGTGATGGCGCTGCATCGAGAGCAACTGAGGGAAATGACAAAAATCTATGAAGACATTAGTGCAACTTCCTGTTTCATGAATTGTAAACAAAAATGAAGTGGTGTAAAATTTTAGCAGTTATAGAATTTCCTTCTTTTTTTTAGTTTATTCTCTTTTTACAATATTTTTGTTATCTTTTGAGAGATTCCTCTAATATCCAAGCAGAAAACAAACCTGATTAAATAAAAACTGATACATATTTATAATCTTGGGCTTAACTGTACCTACATACAGCAGAATTTTAATTATGGCAATAAATTATTTTGTCTCTACATGATAAATGGGGTTAAGAAAATAAAAATGTCACACAGCGTTGGGCACAGCAGTTTCTTATGCGTTTCATAGCGCTTGTTGCCATGTGTGGTTGTGTATGCAGCGGTCGTGCACACTCTGCTCAGCATGAGCATGTGAATGGGGCTGAATAGGGCTCTACAGGAATGCCGGCCCGTCTAAAGAAGATGAATGCGCTGATATGACAGTGATACATGGAGATGTTTACAGTAAAACCAGGAGAGGAAGAAAGAAATCTGACCTCAACAGTATCAAAAGAAAGAAGGGAAAAGAAAGATGGAGCCAGCCAATAGGATGTTTCTGCTCAACTCTGAGGAGGCTGGAAAAAACTGGCAGAGTTTACAAAAAATGAAAAAGGACAGTTCATCCATCTCACTGTCTTTAGAAAGACGCTGCTCTCTGTCTGCACTGTGTGGTATCAGTGGAGGGATCGTCATGTGAACTGACATGGTTGGCTCACGTTTGCTGCTTGTTCAAACAGCCAACACGCACCCACCCCCAAGCACACACACACACTCAGATGTATGGGTACATTAAGCCGGCTCGTCCCATCCCATTACTGCAAACAGTTCCTACAATGTCTGTGAATTACACCACGCCAATGTTGCCCAATACAGAGAAAAGCTCAGTCTATTCACTCTGCGCACACACACACATACAGGGAAGGCGTGAAACTGGAGTAAACATAGACTGAAGAGAAATAAGGTAATTTCCTTTCAGTGGCATTATGGCCTCTTTTAGATTTCCTTGTTTTATAACTAGGCTACTGTGAGGCCATACCAGTAATTTTAGATTTGTGGAATTAATTTTACTGCAGAAAACCACTGTGAGCAGCTTTTTATCCCCAAAAAGAAAATGGCATATAATGTGATACTGCCTGGCTTCATGAGACTTAGCTCTTGATTCGTTGCAACTTTGTGGGAAAGTTGACTGTGAGTGGGATAAACCCTTATTGCCTGCCCCTGAGAGTGTGTGTGTATGTGTGTGTTGGGGTGTATGTGTGTGAGCTGATGGATGAACTTGCAGTCTGGTAAGCAGGGACATTCCCCTCTCTGTTCTCGCTCTGTGCCATGGAAACCAGACAGGAGGGCTATGGTGGCCCACAGGAGCCAAATGAGGCGGCAATAATGCAGCGCTTAACCCCGCATTGAAAAATGACTTTATTCTCTCGTCAATAGAGCAGTTCCTAACGCCCCGCCACGCTTATGCATGCATGTACACAGGCGCAAACACTGACGCATACACACACTCGTGCATAAGTAATTGAAATGTGCTGTGGGAGTTTCCCCATGGCTAAGGTGTGATACAGTTGACGATTATGCATTTCTGACGCACATTTCCACACACAGAAGCTCAGTCTGAGCTACATACAGCAGGTTTCTTGTTTGTTTTGCTTAATTTGTTAAAATTGAAATGTGTGTACTTCTCTACATTTTTTGCAGCCAGTTTGGGTGACTTGTATGAAATGTGAGAAACCTTTGGTTTTCTTAAATGCACTGTCTCCACCCTGTCTGATATCTATTAATAGACTTGAAACCAGATATTTAAATACAATGCATAAAAAGATATAATCTAACTTTGTCAATGTCTGACCTTAAATTAGATGAAACTTTGAATATTTTAGGTCAGTTAACTTTACAAAGATTATTTCTTATTTCAGAAATGCCAATAACATGAAAGAGAAACAATTTGGTAGAGTTTTCATAATGATGCCATGGCTTTGTGAGCGCCTGATAGGTTAAATAATAACAATTAAGTAAATGGAGGCACACCTGTGATTCTGTTTTTAAAACCCTTTAAAAAAACTGGTGTGACGTTCTAAGAAAAATCAAAAGAAATGAACAAAAATATCAGGAAGCGGATTATTTACTCCCCCACGTCTGTTTTTACCCTTGAATACAATTTGAATTATATGAAATGCTAAAAAGTATTGGACTAATAATTAGACTTTCCAGGAGGGAGATAGCTTCTGGGTCACAAAGATAAACTTGTTTTGGAGTAAAATGTTTGCATCATTTGACTGAAGCCAATAGGAGAGTATTTTTATCTGCATGGACTAAAAGACCTTTTGGAGAAAAACAGGTTAGGCTTGAGAATATGGTATGGGGTGGCAGCATGCTGTGTTGGTGCTTTAATGCAGATGAGACCAGTGCACCACAGTATCAAGTGAAAGAACATTATGGTTAAATATTTAAGCAACACTTCAAGACATCAGTGAGGAAGCTTATCCTTGGATGCAAACGGTTCTTTCAAAAGACGATGGCCCTCAGCAGAAATCACCACATCAGCTACAAAGTGGCTTAAGGACAAAAAGATGTTTTGGATAGGCCATCACAAAGTCCTGGGAAATCCCATAGACAATTTGTGGTCAGAGCTGAAAAGCTGCTTTGAACAAGGCGACCCATAAACCTGACTCAGTTACAAAAGTTCTACCTGACGAAATGTGACAAAATTTCAACAAAGTGTTGTGAGAAGCTTATGAAAGGAAACCCAAATTTGATGCATGCCACAGAGTTTTAAGGAAACTTTCTTGCCTATTACTCTGATGTTTAGCAAATAGAAATTAATTTAATGATTCATATTGTCTTAAAACAGGAAAGGTTTTGTCTAGTTTAATGTAAAACAGTAAAAAGTGACTTTTAATTGTGTAGGAAAGTATCTGTTTTCAACTGTGTGAAAAATACACTGTAAGAGCAATCTGATGACATTTTTTATAAAAGTGATATGGAATCAAATTTAAAGCAAATACCAGTGTCATATTTCAAAAGTTTATCTTTTGAGAAAAATCTTTCAGTCGACTTTGTTTGATTCACATGACTGCACACTGCTCAATTGTGACTATGTGGGACAGATAGATAACTATCTCTGCATCACATTCAGAATAAGAAAAACAGCCTTGCAAAAGATCGAGTAAATGTTGATCCAAACCCTGTCTTGCATTGGTATTTCCAGCATATAAATCCTTACGATGAATTCCAGTTTAATTGTATTTAAACTTTAAATGGGTGTTTATTTTGTTTTATTTCTCATAACCTTGGATGCAAACGGTTCTTTCAAAAGATGATGAGCCTCAACATAAATCTCCATGTTGTTTTTTTTTTTAATTTCCATGTGATAACCTAAAAACAACAATGAACACAATATCACTAAGAGAGCAAACTTAGATCAGAAAACATCCCATATCTTGTGACTATAGATTCTACTAAACTATAAGAATGTACAGAAACTCACAAAACAAATTCTTGAGCCTTTTAAAATGTAGTCAACCTTGAATATGTTTTCATGGTGTTAAATTAAATTTTACTACATGTATATACTGTAGTTGGACTGCAATCTTTAATGGGGTATCAATAAAGAATAAAAACTGCTTCACATTTTCAGATTTTTACTTGTATTAAATTCCTTCATTGTATTTCCTTCCAGTGAATAACTGCATGACTTTACGTTGATCTACTAAAATCAATCCCACTAAAATACTATCATGTTTTTGGTTCTTGAATAACAAAAATTGAATAAGTCAAAATTTTACAAATGCTATTCCGAGGCATTATGAGTTTTTAAAGATACTGATCTGATGCATCTGTTTGTGTGACAAACATCTCCAAGGCTTTTCCAAATGCTCCCTTGCTCTGTTTCCAGAGGCTCTGTGTTCACTTAGCGCACATATTGTAAGCCACTATCCATTAGCGTGTCTGTGTGTGTGTGACGAGATAAAAAGGCAGAGCGAGAGACATTTAAGGTGTACTGTAATGTCATCATAAGTTGAGCCCTGAGGGAAGCTAAGAGCTTTTAGAGAGAGACGGCAAAAGACACTGATGACAGAATGGTAGCCAGGCATGACTGACAGACAGACAGGCAAGAAAATGAAGTGAAGGGAAGACGAGAGAAAGAGACTGCAGACAGATAAAAAAAAATGTTATAAGGAAGAAAATACTCTTTCATTTCTAAGGAGTCAACACTGGGTAGCAAACTCAATAATTAGGGATTTCCCTCCTTCATTGCTGTGTGTTTATGTGTAATTACTAGTGTCTGAAAGACACCACTAGTATCTCTAAATTAACTTTAAAAATGTTTAAAAAGAAATCCTCACAATAATATTTGTGTCAAGCTTGCATTTGGGCTTGTAGGTTAAGGCTTTGGGCTTGATGTGTCCATTGGTGTTTTGTGACTGTAAACTTGCCTCAGGGTACATTTCTTTACACTGTCTCCTCTAAGGGCTCGAAGTAAAAGCCTGTTGAAATTATAGCCTAAAGATATAAATGTTTGTATACACCAGAGATGGAGGGAAAGACGTGAGAGATGAACAAAGAAAAATAGAAAGGCTTAGGCACAGTGAGTAAAAAGAAGTCTGACAAAAGCTGCTGCTGTCAAATCCAAGACATTTTTGGGTTGAAAAAAAAAAGCGAAATGGTTTAAAAATGTGTTGCGTCCAGCAAACAAATCTTTCAGTAACAGTGTAATTAAAAAAAGTTTTTTTGCATTAAATGGTTATTGACTATAAGGTACCAGAGGTGACATTACACTGTGCACAAGAGATTGGAGGAAGTAGAGCCAAATAGATTTAAAGAAAAGTTAATTTCACATAATATGGTAATTTTTTTTATACTTTTATAACAACTCTTATTACAAGTTGGCAGCACTAGTGCAGCTGGCACTACTATAGCAGCCTCTGTGTGTATGTTCCAAGTTGCTAAAATGCCCTATAAATGGCATTTTTGCAACTTGTTGGAAGACCTTTCATTGCAGTCTTCCAACAAGTTCCCAAAATGTAAAAATCATTGTGTATAATCTATGACAGACCATAATTGAAAACTCAAAAGAGGTAAATGATGCAACGTTATAGTAAATTAAGCTTTCCTACTACTGCAGATGTTCTTTGTCTCCACCAACAACAGAGATTAGCTTTACAGTTAGCAATGCTAACAAAATTATCAGCACCGATCACTAACAACTGAATAGTAATCGAAACTGTAAAGGATTTACTTTGTGTTTGTTTAATAATTGGTGTCTCCAGTTAGTTTGTCTATGTTATGCCCTCAATTGATATTTTTGATGGATAAAATTGTTGTTAAACTGTTTCCTGATCAAACATAATATACTGAAAAATGTGTAACGAAGATCTATAACAGAAAATAAGGTGATTTTGTACAAAGCAACATTCTGTCACATCTATGAAATATGTGAGCCACTGAGGCATTATTGTTCTGAATAGTGGATGTTTATTGTGATCAAGGTTGTAGAATTCATAATCTGCAGCATCATGATGAGCTTTGTCACTTTGTCAGACTTTCCTAATCTATGTGGTGACCAGATTAAGCATAATACAGGGGTTAATGATTTTTTTTTTTTTTTTTCCTTGCGTAATTTTGCTGTATTGAAGCAAAAAGTAGATTGTATGTCAGACTTTCTGTCATATTTATGCCTCAGATATATAATTCAGGTTTCATGTGTCCATTTATTTAGGATTTTGTTTATTGACTATATAAGCTGTCTTGTCTGAGGTCAGAAAGAAGCAGAAAGAAGAGCTAAAAGGTTTAGAAACAGACTGTTCTGCGTCAAGAGAAATAAAGTTTGTCAGCAGGAGAAAAGTTATTATTGGAGATGAGTAATTATCATCTTCCTTCAATGTGAATTATTGTCATTTTCTTATTTAATGTTTTGCTATTTCTCCTTAAGCTATATAAGATCTTTGAAGGGAGAAGGCTGGGAATAAACAGAAACACTAAAGTATGTTAATAAAAGATTTTGTGGAAGGATGTGTCTGAGTGCATGTGTGAGAGCGAGTCTGAACACAGAGGGTGAAGTAAAAGATAGAAGTTAAAGACTGATGCTGTGTCTTGTTAACCTGCATACCTGGTTACAATAGCTCAGTAGGACTCCTTCAATCCCCAGCCTGTCTCAAGTGCTGCCTGTCAGTGTTTAGAGTGCTCTCTTTCTACTCAGGCAGCCTGCTCTAGCGCCTTCTGTATGGCCTCACCAGGGCCTCCTTAGATCCCTGTGGTTAAAAAAAGAACTAAAAGGATTTCCCAACACCAACATCTCCAGTCCTCTACTCCCAGGATAACTGTGACTGGAAAAATGAGTAAAACCGGTGTGGTTAGAGTTGCAGCATTTTCCTTGAAAGTGCTCAATGCTGGATGGAAGCATGTAATTCTGGTAAATCTTTGCACAAGTGGTCATTAGGCACTTTTTTTTAAAGCCACTGTCCTGCACTTCCTGTAGACTACCTGCCAATCAAACACTGAAGTAGTGTCCATGAATTATTTGCATTGTTTGGTCCAAAGTCAGTCCTCAATGGCCAATGTCCTGTCAGATTAAATATGTCTCTGGTCCAACACAGTTGATTCAAATGGTTCAGCTTCTTCTTCATCATCATTTAATCCAGGTGTGTTGAACCAGGGAAAGCTTTCTAATACGCACGATATCGGTCTCTGAGGACTGACTTTGGACACCCCAGGTCTCGACCATCCAAACTTTACTGAAGTTAAACTGTCTTTTAGAGTAGTAAAACACTTCTGTGTGATATATTTCCTCAGGGTTATTCTGTTATTCTTCTTTGGTGGTAAAACATTGAAGCTATTTCTTGAACAAACCACAATTGGGTGAAGTAAAATATGTTACTGTTGTTCATAAACAGTTGCCAAGCAACCAACTACTTTTGTTGTTTTATCAGCTAATTTGTGAGATTAAATAAAAACAGAAAGACATTTCAATGGCTTTCTTTGTAAGGTTTTGAATGCATATCTCAGTTTGTTTTATGACAGATATACCAGCACCACCAGTATGTATGAAAGTAACAGGCTGCCTACCTTAATGATACCTGGTAAGAGGAGCATCGATATTATTTTCCAGTAGCCTAACATGTAATTTATTGCACTTTTTAATTTATATTGACAATGTCTCCACTTTTTATGCTGCAGTAAGAGACTGTACATACACATTTATGTGGAGATTATTTGATTCTACAACTAACATCCTCCTGTTGCTAATGGATACTGCACAAAGCGGGTCCAGAAAATGGAACCATTGCCGTTTTAGCATTTTTGTTAAATTGTGATTTATATTTGTGATGTCTAGTTTTTATATTATTTACTTTTATTTGAATAAAACTATAAATGTATTAAACTGGAGCAAGAGAGGCATCTGAATTGATGCACTAGACCGTTTTCTGTAAGACGACTGGTAACTACAGTGACAGCCACACATTTGTTTTACACTTTTAAGGGTCATATTTTATTATGACCCTTCATGACAAATAATTAATTCAATACAACTTTTTCTCTTTTTCTGTATTTTGTGATAAGTGAAATTAGTTACAATACAATTTATTTTGGTAAAGGTAGAGTATAACTATCACCAAATCCTATGCATCCTTCAAATAGCAAATCCAAACACGGTAAATTCAACACATTCAGTGACCGAATAACATTTACTACTCAAACAACTATGTTTTAGTTTTGTTCATATTTACATATATAAAATTGCCTTCCACATACGATGTGTTTTGGCAACCTTAATACAGTAAATTGTGGTCGGAAATATAAATCCAGCTTATAAAAAAAGAGCTTAGCAGAGACCACAGTTGTTCTTTTAAGCTAGATCATGTTTGTGTGTGTACCTTTTGTGCTATTTCACTGCTGCTGCTAATGTGGCGGACTTAAAAATCGCATGCATGCTCTTTTTGGTATTCGGTGTGACCACATGCAGGAGTCACAGAGGCATAGAGAGGGAACAATGAAGGCCCAAACCAATTCAAGCAAGCTAAAACAACAAACAAAAAAACAGATTTAAAAATTCACATCAAAATGTGTTGTATTCTTGCATGTTGGCTTTTTTATGTAACTTTAAAGTGCAACTACAAATGTTGTCAATCTGCAAGTCATAACGTTATTTCCATTTTTGGAAAGAAAGTATTGCATATTTAATTTCCATATACGTTCAACTTAATTTTATATTTTAGCCCTTTTGAAAATCAGTATCTTTTCTTTCTTATGACCATCTGATGCCAAGTGACAATTAAATTGAGATAAAGATTTCAATCTCTGCAAAGAAATAAAGGGAAAGCAAAGCTGAAAGAACAGCAACACGTATTTTCTATAGAAAAAGGAAATGTAAGTCGGGGAAACAGGATGAAAGAAGGCAGTAAAAGGAAAAAGAAAAAGAAAATATGTGCAGAAAGGTGGGAAAACATATGGCAAAAGAACAAATAAGGGAATATGATCAGAAAATTGTGTTCAGATGATTAAAGGAAGTGGATAGAGTGAACAAAGGAAGACTAAAAAGAAGAAGAGGCAGACAGGAATACAATTGGAGGGAGTGCAAGGAAGGAATAGGCAATGTTTGATCCAAAAAAACAATAGGAAGGAAAGGGAAGAGAAAAGGGATTTACGAGGAAAAAATAAAAGTCTGAACTGTGTGTATGTGTTCATATACACACTTGTGTGCAGGCAGGGGTGAGAGGTCTATGTCTGTCTTCAGCAGGATTAAGCTTCGCCCTTATAACAGCCTCATTACATCAGTCTACTTCTTCCATTACAAACACACAAGCTGAATGCGGTTGCTGCTGCTGCACACTTGTATTCTCACTCACTAGTGAATGCGCACACACATACTTACGCATTTAAAAACAGTCGTCGTGTCAGTTGGTCTCTAAGAGGTCAGGGCCAGAGTTTAGTGCTTCGAAATGTTAATCAGTTTTGTGTATGCAAGTGGACTGGTGTGTATATATATTTATATACATACTTGTGTGTGTTTGTGGGGAGGCGTGGGTGGACTTGTGTCACAGCTGTTCAATGCATCACCAACTAATATAACACTCCTGTTGCACCCACAAACACCAACACTCACACAAACACACACACGCGCGCACGCCCTCAGAGAGAGCCTGGGAATCTAATTTAGTTAACAGCGGTAGCTTTCAAAAGGTGTACCGATGTGTCCAGTTGTTTCTTATACAGCACTCCACACGTTCAGAACCATGAGCACTCTGTTTTCCTCAAGCCCTCACTAACATGTGTCCTCTATATACGGGACAGAACCCTCATCCTGGCTGTTGTAGCACGGCGGGTCGTATTTCAAACCAAACTACTCATGTTGTGCTGTGGTCAGTAAGTGGAACAGTGGCATCAGTCAAGTCTGACTCCAGCCGCAGCCTGTGAACTGAAATGTCTAAACTTGTTCTGTGGAAATTTGATGTGCAGATCCAAACTAGCCCCAGCTGGCCCAAATGTGCCTGATTGGAATCTCCATGAGGGCCGAGTATCCCTATAGCTAGGTGCTCAAAAACACTTTTTTTTTATTTTTTATGAAGCACTTTTAGAAGCTAAAGAGCAATTTTAAAATAACTCTCTGAAGTAAGAGAAATAACTCAGTCTGGTCTAATTGAAAGTGTAATATTGATTTAATCAAACATGTTGGATACATTCATTTTTTACATTTACCTTTGTAAACCACGTCCTTACTGTGTTTTTACCAAAGCAATACCACACATTGTTTGTGTGTGTGTGTGTGTGTGTGTGTGTGTGTGTGTGTGTGTGTGTGTGTGTGTGTGTGTGTGTGTGTGTGTGTGTTTTTGCATCTGCCTAATCCTAGAAAAATGATCCATGAGCATATTTGTTTAGTACGGGAAAATCCAAGTGACTAAATTGTTTTCTTCACTTCTACAGTACATTCAAATTTGATTAGTGTTTAAGAGTTTTTAATTGTTTATCCAATGCTACACTGCTACAAACATGACATGACACAGATGCACATTTCTCTTCAAAACTATTCTGAAATGGGAAAGACAAGTGAGCATTAAATTCAAGACAGATGTGTGTTGAGCTCCATGAGTGGCAAGAAGAAATTAACTCCTTGTCTCTATTTTCAATGAGAGCAATAATCAAAGTCTAAATAAACAAAAGGCTGGAAAAGTAGCCAAAGGGGCAAACAAGTACAATAATGACAAAGGAGGCAAAAAAAAAAAGATGTAATAAATTTATTATTAAGAAAGAGCAACAAAGAGTGGCATCTTGGGGTCAGCACATATCCTTGTCAGTCATTTTTTTAAACTTTTTGAACAGTTTCTCTTGAGGTGCCCCATTCTCTTATTATCTGGGAAATACCAGAGTCGTCAAAAACAATAATCTTGGTGAAATGCTAAATGTATTATATGTATGCAGTCAAGACCAACTTCATTAATAAGCTCGGGTTAAGCACAACATTTTTTTGTCTTCTAATTTTGATCTAACAGAATAGCACAAGTAACTGACTGAACCAAAGGAACTAAGCAAAAAAGGTTTATTAAATCATTAAATCATCAAATTATTTAAAGTATACAATTTATGAATGGTAAAATAATAATCTTTTTTCATTTGAAAACTTGGCTCTGAAACTAACAGAACCTGTCAGACATGATATTATGCCTAAAATGTGATAGAAATTGGAAGTGCAGAAGCAAAATCATTCTAAATTGTTCATAAACACCCAATTTAAATTAGACTACTTACACTGAGCACCACAGATTATACCATCACATTTATCTTTCGGTATTTACATGTAGACAAAGTTTTTTTTTTGTTGTTTTTTTTTGCAGAACCAGTAGGTTCCTGGCAGACAAGTGGTGCATAATCATAACTGACTGTGTATTAAATCCACCGTGTCAAACTTTGAAAACCAAAAGGCTTTTTAATGCCATGTAACTAGTCAGTGTTTTTCCAACAAACAAGTTCAGAATCTATTCCTAAAGCGGTCCATGCGTTGAATTATTCTGATCGTTTGTGACATTTCTTTGTGGAAGCATTCGTATTTTTATATGTGCATGCATGTGTGTTGCCTGGCTGCTGTCCAGGCGACTTAATTGCCAACACTGTTTGCTTTCATGGCCAGTCTTTCCATCCCACTGCTCAAAGGAATGCAGTGCACACGCACACCGCAGTGTTGCCTGCTCCAACGCATACACTGTTTAGGGTGAAATCATTCTCAAAAATTTAAAAAGCTCTATATCCTGTATTTTTTTTTCTTCTGCTGCAAAGTGATCGCATCTTTATTCTTTCTTCTCTTGATTGTTATCCATTTCTCTCTACATCTTCTTTTTGATAATCCCAGAGACGGTATTTATTTTGACAAAGAGAATGAGCATAAATTGTTTTTGGCTGCAGGATCTTTGCCAGTAACAGCCACATTTTAGCAACAGGGTGTGTGCGTAAATGGAGCGTGTGTGCTGAGCGGACAGTGGACAGATGGTGCATGACAGCTGGTCCAGAGTGACAAGTGTGTGTGACCCAAGCCTCGGCCGTGATGAAAGAAAGAAAGACAACATTGACGGAGAGAAACTATTTGAAGAGGAATATCTCAGTGAGCCAGCAATTGCCAGGAGCTGGCAAATAGGAAGTTTGGGGGGAAATGAAGTGGGGAGGTGGGAGGGTTCTGGAGGCATCTTGAATAGATTTGGATCTAAGCAGAAAAGAAGGAGGTGGAGTTGTGATAGAAGAAAAGAACTATGTCGTTCTGCCAGCTTGTTCTTTTTTAAAATTTGAAAAAGCTCTTGGATTTTCTTTCTGATTGCCACAAATGTTGTTCTTGCATCTTTTTTGTCCTTGCTCTCTGGCATCCTCCCCTTCTGGTCTAAAAGCGTTGTGCAGGTGTTGGGTCAGACGCTGCAAACGGCAGCAGGCTTGTCGCCCCCATACAGCCGAGCGGCTGACGGATGAATCCCTCATTTCCTTAAACAGCCTAGAGTAGACGATTGACGAGAGGTTCATTTTCACACAGTGAGAGGCCTCGGGGGAGGAAACACTTTCTGTTTCTAACGTACACACAGTGCACAAAGATAGTGACACACATGGTGATAGCGCCTGAAGGGAGAAACAGGATATACTTTGACTCCGACTTCACCGTAGAGTCGCACGCTTATTTCATGTGCTTGTACAATCTAAAATTGTAGTGATCGACATCGACCAAATGCTACTTTTAATAGTTTTGGGGAACAAAATCTACTGATTTTATTTTCCTCAATCAAATCAAGAGAAATATGTCGGATGAGAAAATTACACAGCAGAGATTTGATTGGAAAAATGCCTGTAACTCTGAAGGACTGAAACATCATAAAAAAGGAGACATAAAGCAGAAATATGAGTTTAGATGTTGGATGTTGCCTGCAGGAGCTGCTTCAGTAAGCACTGCAGAAATTGAGGCCTTACTGAGATTTTATGTGACAAACCAACACAAGTAGTGCATAATTGTGACGTGGAAGGACGGGACACTTTACCATTTGTTTTGCTAATAAAAATTTAAAGCCTATAAAGTGCATTTGCATTTACCTACCTCTAGTCTGATACCACTAAACATGAACCACCTGCCTGCCGTGGTCACTTAGTACAGAATCCATCAGTTTGTGTTTGCTACACAAAGGACCTGCAAAGTTATTTAGAAATATGTTTGACGGATGAGATTTGTTATTTTACTTTTGACAACACTGAATGACAAGTTACTTTTCATGTCATTGTTGTACAAATCTAACTAGAAGCTGAAAGAAAAGGATCCTGTAGGTTACCATCACCGGTTGAACACTTACCTCAGGTCAAACTTGTTGTGTTGTCGGTTCCACTTCCTGGCCAGTCTCAGGATGAAATTTCACCTGGTTTCTTGCTGGGAGGACCAGTGACTTGTTTGATTTCAAGGACATCTTTACTGGTGATGCTGGAAATTACAGAGCAGCTAAAAAGCTCAAAGCAATGCTAACATTTTTAACCCATAATTTTTAAGACTTTGTTTTTCTTTAAACTTTCCCTTCATCTTCCTGATGGTTACTGCTTACCATTACTAAGTCTAAAAATGATTCACGCTTCTTTGATTAGGTTTTAATTTCTCTTGGTTCAGGCTCCAAATTATGGCCAACAAGCAGCAGATGTTCTTCCTTTGAGGGTCAAAGCTGCTACTTGGTGCTTCCCATAACAGTGTACAGCTGAAGGAAACAGACAGGGACATCAGACCTGTTTTTTGTAGCTCTATTATCAGTAAGCCTTCCAGCTTTGTAGCTAACTTCAGCCCTGCTGATGTTTCCACCTATGCCCAAAGTGGGGAATTCACGCTCTGCTCTGACGCAGACACGCATGCTTGGCTTCTCTTAAAAAAGCAGCATCCCTGATGCTGTTGGCTGTTAGAGGCATCTATTGTAACTTTTAGGTTTATGAATCAGGGATGGACAGATTTTATGGACTTCTGGGATTCCCACTGATACAGAAAATCTGATACAGCCTCCAAAGGCATGGGACTGTGATGGAGGTTAACCTTTCACCAGGACAATAACTCTAAGCATACAGCCAGAGCTACAATTAATCTATTTTAGACTGAAGCATGTGTTAGAATGGTCTAGTCAAAGTCCAAACCTGGACAAAAAGTCCAGAGTATTTGTGGCAAAGCTGGAAAATATTAATTAAAGTATAGAACCTAGTGTGCTGAATGTAACAATACTTATTTAATCTTTGACATAAACCTATGTATGTGTTAAAATGTGGATTAACAATGTGGTTCAACATGTAGAATGTTGTGAAATATCATTCTACATGTCTGCACTTGTACCCATAGGAGGGTTCAAAGTAATGATAAAATATGTTGCTGTGTAAACAAGAGACAGGAAAGACTAAACCGCACAAAGTGCTGAATTAGGTGTGTGTGTGCGTGTGTGTGTGAGGGATGCCTCTCTACTGTTCTGGTTTGTAAAATGTGAATCGTGAAACCAGGGTGAGTAACACATCGCCCTCATCTTTTCTCTGCTCTTTTTCACACTCCAGTGCACACAAAAAGGAAATATTTAATGCCAGATAAACCACAGCTCTTTTTAGATCAAATATATGACATTAACAGTTTCATCAAACTGGCATTTAGTCATTTATCACTTCATCACAGCTGCAGGCATTTCAATCAGCCTATATGTGGTGAGATTTAACACTAAAATACATATTTTATATTGCAGTAACTATTGCATTTAGCACTTTAAATGTGCCATTGCTTAGAACATACTGTGGAAATACGTAAGTCACAATGGTTATTATTGTGTCATGTATGTTTTCATATTTAAAATACATAATAATTTTAATTAGTCTAAATAGAGACATTAAGCTCATTAAAAACATCACAGAATTTAGTCATTTATTGGAATTACTCAGAAAACCAACCACTTATGGTACATCAAAAGTGAATTTTAACTGGTGCAAACATTAGGTCTGCAGTGCACAGGATGAAATTTAGTACATTTAACTATGGGTCAGTGTTACAACAATGCTGTAGCATTTAGTCTACTTATTTCAGTAACTTCATTCATAAAGAAAAACATGTACACGCATGTTTTCAGTCCCTTCTGTTATTTATGATGATTATCTTCTTTCACATTCATACATCCAGGTATTACACCAGTTTTTTCCCCTACTTTTCCCATCTATCAGATTTTTATTTTTCATTGGAATTGTACAGGATACATGTCACATTTAAGGTGGGAAAGTTTGAAATAATTTAGCATTGTTTAGATTTTTTACATCACAATAAAACACATTCAGAAAACTGGCAAATTTCAAGTCCACCCCAAACAATGACATAATGCTTTGCTTTTGCCCATTGCTTTAGCTCCGAACTGCTCAGCATTTTGGAAAGCGCTGCAATTTACTGATTTATGATCATGGGATCACTCCAAAACACAAATAAAATGTCACTTTAAGACTTGTTGCTGCTGTGCCTACCAGCTGTTAATGTGACTGCAGCAGCTCAGACTTGTTTTAATTGATGCAGAAATGTCATGAACACAATTGAGGAACAATGCTGTTGAGAACTTTAACAGAGAAACTCTCATTCATAGGCATTCAACAGCTGTTAGATTAATGGCTTGCAGTCCATGTCTAAAATGGGCTTACTTTGCTCCTCGGTGCTGATTTCTCCCTTGACCACAGACTGTCACCTCAGCTCTCAATCACTCGATAAATATGCTTTAAGAAAATAGTTTTAACAGCACGTATTAAACTCATGCAATCTGTGGAAGGAATGGGGATTCAAATACACATTTCTTGCATGTTTATCTCTTTAAATTTACGCGCTTGAGGTTGTCCAACCAGACAGCAGTGCAAGAAGACAGATAGCAAGAAATTATTGATGCATTCAGAAAAGTGATGCTATGATTGAGCAATTTTCAGAACAGTGGAGCAGTTGATGCAAGGAGCAAATTATATGAGAAAAAGATGAGGGGAGGCTATGGTTGGAAATCACAAAGGACAGTTAGACGCCAGATTGACATATTATCTAGTGGTTTGATTTTTTTTATTATATATTTTAGATGTTTTGGGGCCTAAAATGGGATTGAGACAGAGAAGAAGGGAGGAGACTGCTTTTCATTTTAGACTATTGGGTCACAGGGTTTGTGGTAGATCAGGTCAAAGATGTGGCTAAAATAAAAAAAAATCTCTTTTGGCAAAAAATATCCAGGCTGACACGCTCCAACACACACAAATACATTAATCCACACTAATTGCCCCAGTCACACATTTACGTTTCTATTAATCTTTTCTATTTATTATTACCCTGCAACATGAGAAGCAAACAGGAAAAGTATATGATGTCAGCCTCCGAGAGTTTGTGGTGATGCAGTGGTCTGGCACCATGTCCAGCGGTGGTCATTTTAGCTGCGGTGTGTGTCTACAATTTGTGTGTGTTTTGGACATTCTTCTAGACAAAGACTGCAATAAATTTAGTTGTAGTGCTGAGCTGGTTTAAAAATTTGCACACAGACATCTGCGCATGGAAACACACAACCTAAATGTCATAGTCAGTGTGTAGGTGTTAGAGCGGGGGTTATTGACTCGTAGAGACGGAGACAGCAGAGAGCCGCAAGTGAACACACGGCTATCGGAATACGATTAATACTGTCTGGCTGATGGATTAGACTCATTACCCAGGGAGCAGGGCAAAAAGAGGGCGGCAGAGGGAGGAGAGGATATAGAAGAGAGGGAGCAAAAATAGGTGAGACATAAAAAAGCAGTAGTGAGAAAGAAAGAGAAGAGCTCTGAGGGAAAGCAGGAAAGAGGTTAAATATTCTTGAGACAAGTCAGTGATGGGTAAGAGGTAGTCTGAGATGAAATTCTTCCATTCATTTGCTTTATGCTGCAAAACAAATTCTGCCTTAGCACCACATTAAATCTGCAAGGAATCTGACAAACTGAGGTCCGCTCACTGCTCCAAAAATGGTAGAATTTCAATGAACATTATTTGGAAGCCTGCTGTCAACGGTGTAAAAACTATTTCTAGGCCTTGTATGACACACAGATATGACTTCATGTAAGACTCTGCAGGACATGTTATGGTTTACCGTAGGGCTGGACGATCACAATATAAGCATTTCATAACAGTCAGTAACGATAATTATTGATTATTTTTTGTTTTAAACACTACCAAACAGCAACATGACCTTTCATTGTTTATCCACAACTTTGACTCCATACTGTTTTTTATTTTTAAGCAGTTATGAAGTGCGGTGGCACAATTTTAAACTGCTACTGTGCAAGTTACACAACAAGTTGTTACTGGGTAAACAAAAAGTGATTTAACTTGCTTAGCTGGCTGTGAGAGGTTGAGTGGCTAAAGCCAATCCCCTGCCTACATCTCCCAGAATGCTGCTCGGTTCTGGATCAGAGTTCAGTGAATGTTTTATATACTGAATATTGAATATTCTATCAGACGTATTATCAACTGATATTGATTACATGTTTATCGCAATATATATTGATGTTGATTTATTGTCCGGGCCTAGTTTAGCGCTTAATGAGTGTTCTCAGTCAGCTGAATGAATCCTAAAAAGCACAATAACTTGACAGATGTTTGTGTGTCTTTGTTGCTTTAACTGGGATGTTTCCATTACTTAAACCAGATTAGATAGCAAGCACTTTGTATTGCTTTGTTGCTGAAAATGTGCTATATAAATAAAATTACCTTTACCTTTTTCCAGTGTGACACAGACATAGCATGCATGTATCTGTGCAGATCAGTGCACTGTTTTATCCTTACCCTTAAATTGTATTTATTAATTTTAGAAAGCCGGTTTGTTAGTTTTGTCTGGTTACATACAATTTGATATATGGTTTGCTATTTTTTTTTTTTAAAGAACAACCATTCATGTTTAGATAATCATTATAATGGCGTTACTAAACACCACAGGTGCACAGTTTAGCTGAATTTTCTGTTGAGGCAGCGTTAAATCTAAGGACCATCATTAGATGGTCCCAATTACCAAGTGCTGCTTAAATGTCCTCATATGCAATTACTGTATTACTGAAAACCCCTGTCAGTTTTCCCTCTGTGTGGTGTGTATTCCTATGTGTATGTGGCTTTTTACAGCACATGTATTTCTCACTTATATATAATTATGTGTGTAAACATTTCAGATGATGTCATAGCCTCAGGTCACTGACTAATCTGTTCCTGGGCTGGAGAGCCGTGCAGCCAGTCTGGCTTTTGCACATGCACACACACAGAAAAAGTGTCAAATCTGTTTCATTTCAGCTGTGTTATGTTACCAGGGAGGCGCGGGCCGGTTAACGTTATCAAGGTTTTAATAATTACAACTTTAAAACCACAACATTTTTCTTTCAAACAGCTTGATTTTAAAATGCCATACAAGTTTCTGGGGTGACCAAGGTTTTCTTTGGCTGTTTAGAGCACAGAACAACTCAGTGCACATGGAGCTGTGGACTGCCAGTTAGCTGACTGCTTGAAGGCAACAATGTTTTTTCTTATTTGTACAGAAAAGACCAGTTCTGCCACAGAAAACACAGAAAATACCAGGCAAGGTTTGTATTATTTGAGTTTTAAGCTGCTGTTTTTCTAACATCTTACAGCAACTAGCTGTGCTGCATAATGCTAGCATTTATACTGTATAAGCAACAGCAAGTCAACATTTAAGTTTATTTTCTGTTTCTGGTAAATGATAAGTTTGGATTTTTCTGAGCATCAGTTATAATAGTTATTTTCTTGCAGAAAAATAACTTGTTGCTGCGAGTTTGCAGAAAAGTGGAGAAATGATCACATTTAGTTTATTCCAACTGTACTCAGGAACGGTGTCTCCTTACAGAAACACTGGCACACAATCAGTTAGGAGAACGTTTGAGGCACATCTCTGTTTTTCTACTTTCACTCACTAGGCATGATTGGTCCTTACCACACAGGAGGAATCACAGCATAATCTAAAGCTGGTTCATTTCTACAAACATGATTTCAATTAAGAAAGATAATATTTACAAAAGTCAACCTTTATGAGTCCAACTGTAGAGGTAAAGTCGTCGTAATGCACCGCTTTTATAGATTCTTCTTCTGCTACCATCTGCAGATTAAATGGATAACTGCGGTGATTGTTGTGCACCTCAAGCGCAGATATGATTTTGAAAGGGATACTCTCCTTACATCACAATTCTCTCAAGACATTAGTCACACAAAGGAGTGATGTGGTGTTATGAAATGCTAAAGTTTAGACTGTCACAAGATCCGGTGTGCTGCTTTTTACGCAAGCAAACAGCTGCCATGTTATCGCTCTAAGTCGCAAAGACAACTGAATAAAAACAACTATTGTTTAGAAATTATTCCAGCAAACTCATGGTGAACTGTTGAGGTGGCTGTGTTTTAGCAGTAATAATCATTTTAAATGCAGGTGACAGATGTCATGTCGCTGTGACGTTGTGGAAAAGTGATTAAAACCTCAGCTAGTCAGACTACACATATTACACGACCAACTTCAGCTGAAAGTGTTCATATCCATGGAAACCTGCCCATTATCACTGGATATTTAAATATTCACAAATAATGGTAAAGTCTGTTTCTCTTCTCTAAGCTGAATAACAGCCTTATGAAAAGTCACATTCATGCTGCAGAAAGACACTGGAAGGCAATTTAAATTTGCTTTCATCTTTTTAATCATAGATAAATAAAAAACAAAAGATTTCCTCAAACGCAAACTCTTCACAGAAAATTACTGAACTTTGTAATGTGACAAACTCAAAAAGACAAATCTCTACCTCTCTCTCTCTCTCATACACACACACACACACAATTATCTTTCATGTTGCCTTTGGCCACCAGACGCTCAAACGCTCGGGGGACATCCACTCTGTCAAGTCAAAATGTCCCCTAGGTGTCCACCCTGGTCAGGTTGCCATAGCAACCATGTTACCTGGCATTTAAAGTATGTGTGTGAGGCGTGATGTTGAATGCAGGAAACAGACAATGAGATGGGGGCGAGAGGCAGAGGGAGACTGCAGATCTGTCATTCACAAGCAAAGTCAATATTAGTTTAGAGGAGAGCGGCCGAAGTAAACGCTTGAGAAGAGGAGCCTGGAGGGAGCAAAGTCAGGATAACAAAAATACAAAAACAATCGAGTTGTATTTTTATCATAACGGTGAATCCTGCAGGCTATAACCTCCCAGGACCCGAGTGCACTTATAGTTAATCCGTAGAAGTCGTGCTTCGCCGTCACACAATTACACAGCCAGTATATTCCCTGACATTCCCAGGTGCCGGTCCCAGCCCTGCGTGTTTAGTTCTCTGCATTGTCTTCGAGAAGCCGCTTTTCCGCTCTCCTCTTTCTTTGGGAGTCTTTCTGCTTCTAATTGCTTACAGAAGTGTGATCTTTGGGGGTCCACTAATGGCACTGCAGCCTGAATTAACTGCAGGATTCACACACAAACAAGCTCACTGCCGCGCTGTCATCCTGCTCCTCATCCTGTCACTCTCACTGCTCACTCCAACATCCACCTCATCTTGTACCTTCATTTTTCCTCACTCTGACCACCTGTTCCTCACTCTCCGTGCCTTTTTTCCCATTTTCCCTTTCCGCTTCTTCCAGCTTTATCTTCGCCCATTCACACATTTGTATACTTAATAGGATTAAGTTCTACGAAAGGGATTTAAACAAGATGATTAATTTACTGCTTTGCCAGCTCATACCCTGCCACACATGCACTTCCACTTCCACGGGAGCCCGCAGTTTGGCGGACCTGGGAAGAATCTCGTGGCAGTAATTCCCAAACAAAAGAGATTCAGAAACTGTACAACAGTGAGCAACAGTGTGTGTCTGAGTTTGTGTGTGTGTGTCCAGGGTGAGAGTGAAAGAACAGGGTGGAGGGATGAGGGGTCCATGTGTGAGAATTGAGTGCAGCTCTTTCATGGCCAGGTCTTCTTAGACACGAAGGGTGTCAAAAGCCCCTCTCACTCTAAAAAGGACTCTTTAGAAAATCAGCACTAAGCTCTTAACACTGGAGACCTGACTCTATCAGGCACACACATACACACACGCACATCTTTGGCCACCAGAGGTGAGAAAAACACAGAGGAGGGAGGGTATGGAAAACTTATCCACACGAGTTTTAAATCCCAAAATAGCTTTTTGTTGACTATTTTAAAGACACATTTCTTCCTGAAAATCCCTAAATAAAAGCCAACTCCATTTAGCGGTGCAGCAACACCTGGTCAAAGTGGACACGAAGAGTGTGTTTAATCGCTTTAACCTCAGTCTGAGTTTTCCTTTGATCGACTGTTCCTCTTTTCACCTCTGCTGAGTAAACTCTGGCTTTCAGTAATGCTTTGTGTCAGGCAAGAGAAAGTGAAAACTGCTGTTACACTGGATCAGGTCACTATAATCCAAAGTGATTTTTACTCTTGTGGAAGTGATTGTAAAAGTATTCGCAGTCTTCGAACTTGCAAACATAAATGTATTCCTATAGACCCAAATCTACATAAATACATGCAGATAATGCTATTAAATTAATATATATCACAGGGCAGATCATAATGTTAAACGGGAAGGGAAAAAATCTGGTTTTTAGAAACCTTTGGAGCGCATTTGTATTTAGCCCCCTTTCCTCCGATGCCCCTTAATAAAATCCAATTGGTTTCTCATGTCTTTACTCTTAAGGGGTTTTTCCATCGCTTTATAAAGTCTCAAATTAAATACATCTGGTAACACTAGAGAGAACTGTTTTATTTTTAGCCTTGGTAAGGGTGTAAGTTGAGACAAAGGATTTGTCCAAAACTGGATAGAAATGTAATCACTGACATTGAATGTTGTGCATAATCAGAGTGTGGCAAAACAGTCTGCATCTATGAAAATGTTTTCTCACCTCCCATGGTGAGAATGGATTGTCAGCTGCCACTGGATTTAATTTAATGTTGTTTCTGAATGAGGACGTGTGCATCTCCACTTTGAGAGAGTTTTTAACTTAGAAGGCTGATATAGTCCTTGTGTGGCCTTAATACATTTGCCCCCTTTCAAACACACACTCATGCATTCTGGGGCTCAGCTGGAGCCTCTTTTAATAAAGCCAGTCGCCCAGCGAAGGCACAGAAGCAGAGGTGAGAGGTTAAATCTTGGGGAAGTCCAAAAACAAACCTATTTTGGGAGAAGAGAAGAGGGGTGTTGATGAAAAGAAAAAGGTTAAAGGAGAGGAAGCTGAAGAAGAAAAGAGGAAGAAAGCAGTGGGTTGAACGTTTAACAAGATAAAACAGAATCAGGTGTCTTGGAGATAGAAAATCCTCCCTTAAGTCCATGAGAAGTCAATTTCCTAGTTGGGGTGAAACCTGGTATTCGCTCTCCAACTGTGGTGGTCTCAGTGATGAAAGGGCCTTCTGCAGCTCCTCAGGAAGTGAATACACTGCCACTCTGAAGATTGGCTTTATGCATGAGAACCTGCGTTGGCATGTGGATGTGCTGTTTCTCTGATTTCAGACATCATAGGAACAACAGAAATCTGTGTTTATGATCAGAGAACATTGTCTTCTGGTTTATGATTTGCCATTAAGAGGAGGGAGACAAATCAAGTCCATAAGGCTAGAGGGACATCTTCTGCATGAACACATTTGTTATTTATTGCATCACATGTTGACAGTGTCAGTAAATATTGATATATTCATATATATTTATATATACTTGGAAAAAACGAAGATTTAAAAAACATAACAGTCTCTCTACTCTTTTGGATTATTTAACAAAAGATTCAAACCAGTTAAAATGGCCTGAAATGATTCTAAGTCCTAGTAAATTAGCTATTACCTATAGTAAATTACATTCATATTTTAAACAACAGAAGAGTGGCTTGAATTACTGCTCAGACTTTTCATTTAGGAACGCCAACATTGTGATTCAGCTTGTCAGAGGTTAATTGTATTTATCATTCCTACATTGCAACATTCTACAGCAGTGAACTGTGTGTTTTAAAGAGAAGTGTGCTTGTAAACAAAGTTCCTGTGGCCTCGTATTGTAAGACTTTCATGCAACCATAACTCCTGCTAGACTGAAACCTGTTTTTGCTAATATATCAGAGAGGCAGCTGAACGGACAAGTTGTATACATGTAGTGTCATGTGTGGTGAGCTTGTGGTTTGTGTTTGTTTAGTTTTGGGTTGATGGCTGTAAAGGGAGTATGACTATTTTTCATTCATGAATCTAAGAGTGGAAAGGACTGTGTTGAGTGAACTGTGACATTTATTCAAAAGAAATTAATGTTGTGGAGCAGACTAGTCAAAGCCTGGACTTCAATAAAGATGATGTGCCATTACTTTAATGGTCAAAAATCCTCCAGTGTGGCTGAATTAAGACAATTATTCAAACAGGAAAGGACGGAAAAAAAAAAAAACTCCCCAACATGACTCATTACTAGTTAATGCTTGATGGCACCACCAGTTATTATTAGGGAGCTAATTATGTTTTTACATAAGGCCAGATTCATTTGGAAGGATTTTTTTATCTTGATGAAAAGAACACATGGTTGAAAACTGTTTATTAATTTACTTAACTTACATTTGTCTGGTAAGAAAATCGGTTTGATGATTCAGAACATTTAGGAATGACAAAAAGGGAAAAAAAAGTCAAGGAGGAAAATACTTTAGCTTTTAAAATATGAGATTCCAATATAAAGATTTATATTGAGATTCTGTAAGTTTAACCAAAGGTAATAGCTGTGCTGATCTACTCCCTTTCTACAAAACTCTTTGAAAGCACCTCTGGGTTTAGTCTGCAAGTTAAGAATCTTTTTATGATTGCTTTAATTTTGTGTGTAAGCAATCTCTACTCCACAACATTTAGAAGGGGTTTCCGTACATGTTTTTAATCCATGGAATAGCCTTGAGAGTTCCAGTTTACAATAACTGATATGAGAGGAACAGAAAATGCTGTACTGAAATGCACAAATTTTAAAATCTTCACACTGATTCATTTAATGCATATGGTTCAGAATTCAGGTGAAGCATTCATATTTAGCTTTCTCTGAGTTCATTTCCTTTTAGTCCTCAGTTGCACTAAGACTGTAAGACTGCCTCAAAAGTTTTCAGAAATTTTTTTTTTTTACATTTCTTTTTTGTTCCAGATGTCTCCACTTTAAGTCGAACCTTCTGCAGTCTTAGAGCCTATGAAAGTATTTTGTTTTCTCTAAAAGGTGGAGGCAAAGAAGAAGGTAACCACTACTTATGAAGAATTTTTTATTCTAATATTTTCTTGCCTTTATTCTTCACACAAAATTGCCTCTTCTAATAAAGTTTGTAGCAGCAGGTGGAGAGCGGAGGAGGCAGGGGGACGATACCTGCAGTGCTGATTAACTGACCGCAAAGTTTGGAATCTGAGGAATGTGAATGGGCATTAGCTGGTAGCCGATTACCATTGTTGGAGGTCACAGACGAGGTCAAGAGCCGGAAGGTCAATGGTGAGAGGTCAGGTAGTCTGTCAGGAGATGACTGAATAATATCAGAGACAGATAATCAAGATTTCTCCTTCGACATGTTTAAATGTAATCTTAGCAGAACTTGATTTGTTTTGTACTCTGAAGTGACATTCTGTAATACGTTGCTGTTCTCTGAATCTCAGCCCCATAATCCTGTTTTCCCTCAGCGATAAATAACATCTCTAGTGTGGCTGCTTGAACACGGTTCTGGCAGTATCATGCTACGTTTATCCCCAAAATGAACAACGATGGTAGAGAGTGTTTATGGGAAAATGGATGAGGCTGCACATTTTCTGAAAGGAAACCTGTTAGAGGCTGAAAAAGACTCAAGAACGAGTCCAAGGTTGATCTTCCAGCTGGACAGCAACCCCAAACATAAGCTGCTACAATGGCTCAGTCAAAGTCCAGATCTCAGTCCAAATGAGAATTTGTAGCAGCTCTTAAAATTTGGTTTTGAAACACTTACTGAATTTAATCAAACTGATACTGAGCTATTTTGTATATAAGATCTAGAACACATTTCTAAAATGATCCAGGCCACTGAATGCAGTGTGGTTGTGTTAGTCTTAAAGACACCTGTTTCTGGGTGTAAATGTATATTCTGAGTCATGCAGGCTGCAACTTAGTTAAAGTGGCTGAAAATTAAATCTGTGTAAACCCTAACGCTCCTGGTCACACACGCTCACATTCATCACTTGCTCCTTAAAAGCAGGGGAGGGAAACAGTGGCGAAGATTAGTGATCAGAGAAGAACCAGGAACCTGTGAGGGCTACAGAGGTCAGCAGTGCCCCCTACAGGCTGACTTTAAAGCCTCCTCTACCTGCCTCTCACTGTTAAAAGTGCACAGTTGAGTAGCAGCTGGCTGTAGAGACATGGACACTGTGAGATAAACAGAGACAGATGATTGTAGTTTGTGGAGTGAGGGGTCTCTGCGGAACGACCTCAATTTTGCCAATGATCTGTCTGGCTCTGAAGTTCCCCTGCTGCATTTTGGTGATTACATCAAGTGCTTGTGCTTCAAAGCAAGTGGCTCTGTGACAGCTTGACTTAGCTCCCTGCCAAATCATTTCACCTCCCCCCCCGTTCCTCTCCTCTCTTTGTCTTTGTCCAGTGACCTGAGCGAAAACCAGATCCAGGGAATTCCAAGAAAAGCATTCAGAGGAGCTGTGGAAATCAAGAACCTGTAAGTGTTACTCCACCAACACCATGCTGCCTGTGCATGCATCTGTGCACATCTGCACCTTCCTGCTCACCATGTCTGCTAATGTGCACAGCACTCGCTCGACCGTGCATCAATATTTCATTGTGTTAAATGTCATATGCCTCCTGCTTGCCGTATTGACTGGCACCTGCTGCGTGTCAGCAGCTGTGTCGGTGTGTGTGTGTGGGTGTGTGTGTGTGTTGCCTCGCTGGCATTTTGCTGTTTTCTGTCTTTGTTTTGCATTCACTCATAGTCATGATCATTATTTTTTTCACTCATTGCACAGCAGTACTTCTATAAATATTGATTCATGCACCAATTCACTACTTCCTGGGTTTTTTTAATCACCCGATCAGATTATTATTTTTTAAATGCCGTGCAATTATTGTAAAAGGACAGAGAATTATGTATGTGCCTCAGAATACCGGTGACAGCACATGATTTACAGGCCCTGTGTCTTAATTAAATTGTTTCAGTAAAGCTTGTGAGCGAAGAGAGGGAGGCAGAAAGTCAGCTACCTACAAACTAAATGTCATATTAAAAAGAGCAGGAAACATGAATGGGGGCAAAGACAACGACATTAGAACCAGCAAGAGCTCAGAAAGTAGAAGACGAGAGAAAAAGTCTATTTTTGTTTCTACTTGTAGACATAACAGTTGCTAAAAAATCTCTACCTGTTCAGCTCTTTTCTGGACTTTTTGTCTTATCTCTCTCTGTGTATTTGCAGACAGTTGGACTACAACCACATAAGCTGCATTGAAGATGGAGCCTTCAGAGCGTTACGTGACCTGGAAGTGCTGTGAGTACCTGCTTGTTGAGTCAGCTTACTTTTTTACTATTTGTTTCAGTTTCTATTTATTCCTTGCAGAAAACAGCAGAGGTTTTATTGATGAATAAGCAGCAAAGACACAGAGACACGGAACAACTAATGTTCTCGTTGACCTTTTAAACACTGCAGAGCCTCTGCAGCTTCTGGACAGAAACAATGTCCTATTGTTTCAGATGTGGCATTAATGCACCGTCACATTTAAAGAAGTTAGACTTTTCTTGTGAATGACAAGACCAAGATTGAAATATTTAGAAGAACCAGATTTGCTTTGTCAAATATTTTCTATTTTTTCTGTTACAATAATTACAAGATAACAACTGTCTGCTGTGCATCAAAAATCTTTTTCCGGTATTTTTTCTCTTACTCTTAATTGTCCACTTCTGGAGTTTTATTATCTGTGACACAGAGGGTGAAATTGAGTGAAAAAGCAGTCTTTGTTTAAAGAAAAACTTTGGCAGACATCCAGAAAGCCTGGAGAGCTACAGGGTCAAGACCATTTTGAATGACTGCATTAAATTCCAGTTGTTTGAAAGCAGCAGATGAAGAAATAAGGCATGAGTTAATACATAATGTCCACTTATCTATGTTTGACTTTTATTACTTAATTTTTGCAAATTAAATTCATAAAGTAAAATTATTGTTTTGCAGAGGTGAAAGTGATATAGGCTCTGAAGAGTTCCTGAACTGCCTCCTAAACAACAGACTTGAAAAAAGATTTATATGAAAATGTGTTTTGTTGTGAGGATTTTGCCATTTCACTGCGTTCTAGATTTCATGTGCATGAATAAGTATGTTGTGTTTTCTCCTCGTCACTTTAGCACTCTGAACAATAACAACATCAGCCGGCTGTCTGTGGCCAGTTTCAACCACATGCCGAAGCTCAGGACTTTGTAAGTACCCAGCTTACAATTTGAAGGAAGAAATTCCTCTCATCTGTGCACATTTATATTTTTTTATATTTTTTTGTACCCCGTCACACCTTTTATTTCTCCTCTCTCCATCCTCCTGTGATCATCTGTCCCCTCCCCTTCTCTTCGCTGCTCTCCTCTCTTCCTCACCTCTTCCCAGCCGTCTTCACTCCAACAACTTGCAGTGCGACTGTCATGTAGCCTGGTTGTCCGAGTGGCTACGACAGCGCCCCCGCCTGGGCTTGTACACACAGTGCATGGCCCCTCCTCACTTGCGGGGGCACAACGTGGCTGAGGTGCAAAAGAAGGAGTTTGTGTGCACAGGTAGGTTGACCTTACCGTTTTGGTGTCCGCCTCTTTGACTTCTTCCTTGTTTTGCTCTTTTACACTGGAAAACCTTTTGGTTCTTGTTTGCTTCGTTTTACCCTTCTTTTTTTTTTCTTTTTTTTTTGCTCATGCTTGTCAAGATGCAGAAGAAGGTAAGTCTTCCTCCTGCTTGGCATGGCCTTGCTTGAAAGGTGTGATTAAAAATGACATCACAAAAAGACAAGGTCACATTTCGTTTCGCTTACTTTTTGGGACTTGCGGCAATTTTTCCTCTCTGTACTCCTTATTTGTCTGCATCTTTTTTCCCTTTTGGGACTTACATGAAACATAATAACCTTCTATCCACGGATAATGGTGCCTCCTTGTCTCTGTGTAGGTCATCAGTCGTCATCATCTTCCTCCTGCAGTGTGTTACAGTGCCCAGAGTCCTGCACCTGCAGTAACAACATTGTGGACTGCAGAGGAAAGGGTCTGACAGAAATACCCACCAACCTGCCTGAAACCATTACTGAGATGTAAGACATGCAGATAAAAGTGCACACACATCTGCTGCACTCCACACACACTGCACTCATTCAGACACACTAGGTGCAGTGATATTTCTCCTGCTCTTTCATTGTTCGTCTCTCAATATCCCTTCTTTTAGTTCTACCACCTTTTTGTTTCGCTGCCGCTGTTTGTCTTTGTGGGGGGAATAAAAGCACACATCTGTGAAATGAGAAAGCCTGGTCATGCAGTGCATTCCTGCTTAAGGAAACAGCAAGAGGGAAGAAAGAAGCAGGAAAAAGATTAATCTGAGCTCCCAGACTAGCTATATTACTACCTTGTCTTAGAATAAGAGAGGGTGAATATCTTAACTAAGTAGCAAAAAGAAATTTTGTTTTAAAGTTCACTCTTGCAATTGTCTGGGTAGGTTGAAGTAATTAAAGTAGTTCTAACTGTCATAGAGTGAAATCAGATATTTAAAGCTGTACTAATGAACAAAATCATTAAGATCTGGAAATTCAGAGCAGGAGAGTTTAACTAATATTAAGTAATTATTCTCCACAGAAATCAATGTTGCCTTCAGGGGAGAGATTCACAGTCAAATGCCCTGTTTTTTTTTTTTTTTTTTGTAGTTTCATTCTGTTCCGTCCTTTCGTTCACACTTTGGCTTGTTTAGAACCGACTGATGGACAGTCCGACTGGCACTTGATAAAACACAGACCAGATAGTCAAATGTGTGTGTCCGCTTGTGTGTTTGGATGCCCGTCTCACTGCGAATATGTTAAAGAGGGCAAAAGATCAGAGACATGTGACAGACCGCGACTCTGCAGTCATCAAAGCGCCTTATCTGGAAAAGTTCCCCTCAAGCAGAGCCCCTGGGAGTGAGCAGCAGCCTGCAATATGGCATAGATAAGTGTGTGATAGGGGAATGTTAATGTCTCTTCTCAATGGTCTGTGTGTGTTTGGTTCCAGACGACTGGAGCAGAACGCCATCAAGGTGATCCCAGCTGGGGCCTTTTCTCCTTATAAGAAGCTACGCAGAATGTGAGTAGATCAAAAGAGCCGCTTATGCTGCACCTCGTCCAGCATAAACAAAAACTTTATGTCGCTGCCACATCCTTGATCTTTTCTCATTCTATGCTTCTACTGATTATGATTTTAATTTTCTTGTTTATGTTTTTATTTATTCATCTTTTTTTTTTTTGCAGAGATTTAAGCAACAACCAGATCTCAGAATTGGCTTCAGACGCCTTCCAGGGTCTGCGATCCCTTAACTCTTTGTAAGTACTCTAAAGCTCTGAGTAAAAAACTGTATCAAAAGTTAAGTCTCAAAGGCATGTTTGCATGACATTGGTCACCATAAAATAAGGAAGAAAAATTGCATTTGAACAAAAAAGATAACAAATATATGAAATCCAAAAGAATATATGCACTTATTTCTTAGTTATTTTCATAAAATAGATCAAATCAGGGTGATTAAAGAGTCTCAGTTACATACATTACTTTTAATAGTTGTTCTAGTTTTTCAGGGGTTTTTTTTCAATATTATATTGTTGGTGTAAGGAAGTATTCCATACAACTTTAAAAATTATGTAGCTTTATGTTATTAAAGCTAAAGTTTAACCAGTAATACTTTTATAACAAATTTATGTCAGATCATGATTTCTTGGTTAATGTCAAGTTGTCATAACGAAGACATTTTGAATAATGTCAACTTTGTATTAAAAGTGTCATGATTTACCGAATGACACTTTATGACAAGAGTCATAAATATTCGTGAAAACTTACTCATGTTCATGACAGGTGTTATGTCATGTTCATGACAGGTGTTATGTCATGTTCATGACAAGTGTTATGTCATGTTCATGACGGTGTCATAACAGGCTTATTCACAACCCGTCAAATAAAGTGTTACCAGTTACATTAAAGTGAAAACTGGCCAAAGTCAATAATTTATTAAAGCTTAACACCTGAATTAAAGCTCCTACCGACTCATCACATTCACCAGAAACAGACTGAGACACACCTATTCATACTGACATAATACATATTAAAGCTCTGAGCATTTGTTGTGTATTAGTAGGTGGGTGGAGAGGATGGGAATGATTCATAAATTGTGTCTGTGTGTGTGTGGGCGTGTGTGAGGGTGTGTGAACAGAAAGTACACACTAATGTGTCTGAGACATTACTGAAGCAGGCCTCTCAGGAAAATCCACTTAGCTCAATGAAACACCTGTAGCACGTGTGTTCAGACTGCCAACCAACACCGCCTACCTCAGCGTACAGATGTCTGGTAGCTTGTGGGTTATTGCTGTAGCAGTAGCAGCCCTGACTTGTTGGAGTTTCCACTGTTGTGGTTTTAAGCTAATCTGGTTTAATACCTTTCACTGTACCTGAAGCCAAACTGGAAGTTATGATTATTCACACAGTCGTACACAGGAAGCGAGATGACAACATGTGATTCTCTTGAGTTGGAAGTGTTGGCACAGGTTCAGTGTTTTCTCACACTGCTTTATTGATTTTACTAATTTATTGCTGTTAAAGCTCCAGAGTTTTGTTTAAACTGCAAAACTGTTTGCAGGTGTTTGTAGATTGATATCTTTATGTAAAAGTATTAATTCAACATTAGATAGATAGATAGATAGATAGATAGATAGATAGATAGATAGATAGATAGATAGATAGATAGATAGATAGATAGATAGATAGATAGATAGATAGATTGATTGATTGATTGATTGATTGATTGTGAATTGCTTGCTCAGGATGTATTCATTAATCATGAGGAAAATAAAGCCCTGCTTTATAAAAGTAAACACTTTCTCTAGCGTTTACTCTTAAGGATATTATAATCTAATAAAAATGGTGTGTTTGTTTTCTGCAGGGTCCTCTATGGGAACAAAATCACTGAGATTTCCAAGGGACTCTTCGAAGGACTGTTCTCACTGCAGCTATTGTGAGTACTCGCACAAACGCGCACACACCCACGCACTGTTTGGTTGATCTTTATGGCCACATCTGCATCTCATTGATATTCAGCTAAAAAGTGCTTACCTCAAGCATTACCTGAGAAGAGACATCTTGACTAAAAGCCGTCATTAGTGACCCGCGGGATCTGAAAGATTTGAGCTGGAACGATAACAAGATTCTTTCCTACTTTTTTTTTCTCCATCATTTTGTCCTTCTTTGTTTCAGGTTGCTAAATGCTAACAAGATAGCATGTCTGCGGGTTGACGCATTTCAGGACCTTCACAACCTCAATCTGCTCTCTCTGTATGACAACAAGCTCCAGACCATTGCAAAGGGGACGTTCTCCTCACTAAGAGCAATACAAACACTGTATGTACTTTCACAAAGCACATACATCCAGTGTTATGAAAGCATATTTGTCCCCATAAAGATTTCTTTGTTGTTAATTTTGTGACACTTAAAGGTTTCAGATCATATTTTCTTTTATGTCAAACAAGAAAAACCTGAGTTAATTCATTGTGTAGTTTTCTAAATGAGGAACAGTAAACGAAGCTTTCCAAACTAATCTTTGATAGATTCACTGTCCATGGTGCTGAAGTAGCAGACAGTTTATGGTTGTAGTTTTTGTCACTCTCTTGTATCTGTCACTTTGGCCTGTGTCATTTACCTATCTATGTAAGCTACACATGCTCAGTTTGGTTGTAAAAGTTTTAAATATAACGGCAAACTGCATGTTGTTGGGATAAAAACTTTTAAAACTCATCAGCCACTTTAGTTAAACAAAACCTCTTCTGGGATAACACTAAGCAGAAACTTATATGAAAAAATCCAAGTATAAACTGATTTTACCATTTTGTATTGCGAAAACAAAATGAAAGATGTAAATGTATTTTGTCTGAGTTAGGACTATGTGGAGCTCACTTCACCTGTCACTTTTTAGATCTTGTATTCTTCCTTCTTTCATTCCTTCTGTTCTACCCTTTTTCGACAAGTTCCTTCTTCCTTCTTTGTGTCCTGATTCAATTCCTTTATTGCGTCCTTTTTTATCTTCTTTCACACCTTTTTTGTTGTTTTCTACTTACATTCATTCTTCGTGTCCCACCTTCCAGTCTACAGTGAGCCCACTGTTCACATATCTGCAATTAATTCATAGTGAATGTTTGTATTTTATGCTTTAAAAGGCTGTGAAAGACTCAAAGGTTGAATCTGAATACGTCAAAATTTTAAGATTTGTGCTATTTCTGAATGTCTTGTTCTCTCAGTAACACCTGTCTTTTGCAGTTAGTTGTACAATAATTAGTTGTAGCTACTTCACACCACCCCCACCTGAAAGTACCAGAAGTCTTACCGTACTTTAACTTCCTTTTGTGCTTGTTGCTCTTTGCTCAGTAAATCATTAAAGAAAATGTGGACTGCATGCATATATATGTTTGTACATTGCTTCAACATCTTATTTCTGTATTTCTGTATGTTTTGTGTTTCCATGTCTGTCTGTGTGGTGAATCAGTCATTTAGCTCAAAACCCATTTATCTGTGACTGCCATCTGAAGTGGCTGGCTGACTACCTGCAGGACAATCCCATTGAGACGAGTGGCGCCCGCTGCACCAGTCCTCGGCGGCTCGCCAACAAGCGGATCGGCCAAATCAAGAGCAAGAAGTTCCGCTGCTCAGGTACAAATCACTGGCACAGCACAAGGCTAATGCTCATAAAAGCAAGTGACGTGTCCTGAGGCTATTTCTTTCTGACAAACCAGAGATGGACGCCAAGACACCCACACATTAAAAAAAAAGAAGAAAAAAAAGAAAAGAAAACCAGCAGTCCTCCCCTCTGTTTTCATTCTGTGTATTCCTGCTGGTTTTTTCCCTCAGCCTCTCTCTACTAACCAGAAATTCCCTGACCTAAGCATTTCTGGGCACTTCTCAGTACTTCTACATTCACAAAGAGACGACTATACACCATGAGCTTTCTATTCTTCTCTGACTTTTTACTCTTTTGCTGATTTTTATCTCCCCGCTCTCTGTCTCTCCATTAGCTAGAGAGCAGTATTTCATCCCAGGTATTGTACATCGAGCATGTGTGCGTGCGGTTTGCACTTTTTTTCATGACACATTCACCCCGTGCAGTTTGCCTTGATTGACACCGTTTAAAGCCAGATCCTCTCTTCGACTTGTCATTATGAAGTTTATCTATAAAGCACCGTGTCTAACCACACACAGGATAGTCACACTCTGATACTTGCACCAGCTTTATGTTTGTAACCATAACCTCGACAGAGGGGCAATTAGTTAACTGTTTGATGGCCTGTTAAAGTTTACATTTCGAAGTTTCTTTGTATTCTGAGCATATACAGTTCTTGTCAAACATATTTTCACCCCTAAACCTCTTCATATCTTGTCATATTACAACCACAAACTTGTAAAGTGCATGAAAAGGGTGGCATGCATTTTCAGTCATTTTGTAATATGATGCCCCTAAATAAAGTCCAGTCAAACCAACTACCTTCAGACCCCCTTCTAATTAGTAAGCATAGTTAGTCCCTGTGTGCACAGCTGGGCAATTAAAACAACTGTGCATTGTTCTGGAGAGAATCATAAGTCCTATATACAGTTTGCCATGAGCCATTTAGGGGACACAGCAAAGATGTGGAAGAAGCTACTTTGGTCCCTAGAGCCCAGAATTAAATGTTTGGGGAAACAAAACACAAGGTGGGTAATGTTCGATATATGATAAAGGAAGGCCTTTAGAGTCAACAAAAGACTTGAGACGGTGGTGGACGTTCCCCTTGTGTCCAGGACAGCAACCCTAAAAATAAAGCAAGAACTACAATATAAGGAATTTAAATCAGACCATGTTTCAGTACAGAAATGGCCAAGTCAAAGTACAAAACTCATTCAACTCAACTATTTTGTAAATAATAATAATAATAAAATCTCTAGATGTGCAAAACTGTTAGCGATTTACCCCAAGGGACTTTAACTGCATACATTGTCAGGGTTCTGAAGACAAAAACACACCTCACTTTTCAGGGTCTCATGTGTGAAAGATTATATTTTCTTTCCACTTTTCAGTTACGTGTCATTTTATGTTTCTCTGTCGCAGAAAGTCCTGATAAAATACTTTGAAGGTTGTGTTTGTAACATGACAAAATGTTTAAAAAAAAAAATAATAAGCTAACGGAGTGATCAATACTTTTAAAAAGGGCTGTAAACTTTCTCTCTTTTGTTTTTGTTTTTTGCAAGTCTAACGACAACCGATGTATTTGAGTGTGTCTGTGAGCATGTGTATGTTTCTCTCACTGCAGAACATCAAAAGGTCACGCAGTCACCATGCTCAGAGGGGTGTTGGGAAATATGCAAATTTGACTTGCATATGAGATCAGTAGCAAGGCTAAAGGCGGTCATTACCACAGCCGCACACTGAAGCATCAGGGTGTGTGTGGCTTAAGACAGTCGGGGTGTGTGTGTGTGTGCGCGCATATTTTTACTGCAGTCATTAACGCCAAAGCTCACCAGGAGGACAGAGGTTTCAAAGCACAGATACCACATAGGGGGCAACACTGAATAATTTAACAACATGTGAGAGTGTAAAGTTGCATAAACATGCTCTGTTCTCTGGTGTAACCTTGATATTGCAGCTCAGATCAATGCATCTAATATCCCAGAGTTTAATTTGCAATATGTTCACGACTTACAGGTGCTCTGCACTCAGAGCGGTGGAAGTTTAATGTTGGCTCCTTCTTGAGGTTATGTGTACTTTCAATGTCACTTTCTCACAGGAAAAGGGCTTAAACCTGTTTGGCTTCAAGAAAATCAGGAGAGATGTGTGCAGCCTGCATGACTGTCACCACTCACAGCTCATTGCTTTAAATGAACTTCTGCCTGAGAGACAGAACCGGCACAAAACCCAGATGTTATTTTTCCCTCTACACCATTTTCCATCACTTCTCTTACTCCTCCGATATAACAAATGAGTCAAATCCCTTCTTCTTTTTCCTACTGCCTTTCTAACACACTCAGGAGTACACCATGTCAGCTGTAAGTAAGAAACGCACACAAAAATACACACGGCTCTCCAAATCCCTCACCTCTTCTCCTAGAGCTAACCTGCAACCTTTGACCTTTCTGTGACTCCTCCTGTCTGATTACCAGGGATAAAAATGAGATTATATTTCCATGTCTACATGTTAACACATTCATGTATTTTTCTTGTGTCAGTTTTTGTGAGACGGTATCAATGAGTGTGTGTTGTACCCAGAAGTCAGGGTTCTCTTGTACTGCTGCTGTAACTCTCCTCCCACTCTTTATTAGCTGCTTTGTTCCTGTTCCTATTGTTCTTGAAATGTAGACGCCTGTAGATGTTTTATTCTAACACCCTCTCTGCTTTTCTTTTAAGATCACTTTCCTTTGTTTTTAATAATCTCTCTTCCTCTGTTTTAGTTTTTCATTTGGAAATTTCTGCTACAAATTAATATCCATCCATCCATCCATCCATTTCTCCCATTATTTTTGTCTTTCTAGTGTATTTTATTATAAAGATTTCTACTCTTCTGTCTTTTTTGTTTCCTTTTCCTTTTTGTCTTATTTCCTACTTCTGTGCTATCATCTTGCGTAGCTGTCCTTATTTTACTCTTTTCCATTTTCTTTAGTTTATCCCTCACTCTGCTGCCCTTTACTCTGGTTTCTCTCCCAAGTACAGTGCCTTGCAAAACCATGAATAATTAGCAAATGTTCTCACATTTTGTAGTTTATAAAATAAAATACATGAATGTTTGTTGTGCAAACAAACTTTCATAAATTTTATTGGAATCCGTTTAACAGTCCAAGAGAGAGAAGTGTGAAGTGGTTTAAAAAAAAAGAGCAATGGCTTGCAGTTGTTGGTTTTGTTTTTACAGAAGAAACTTTGAAAAGTGGAGCATGAATATAAATCCAGACCCCTAAGGTCAAGACTTTGTAGAAACACTTTGCACAATCACAGCTCCAAGAAACTTCAGTCATTTATTTCCATCAAAATAGATTAAGTTCAGTACAAACACATGAAAAGCATCTGCAAACAGAATTTTTTAGGTTTTGCTACAGATTTTTTTTTTTTTTTTGGATTTAGGTCTGGGCTTTGACTGAGCCTTGCTAATACATGGATGCTCATTAAACTAAATCTGGGGACCCAGCTCTCAAGGGTCAGTGTCCTGGTCATCAGTACTTCTAGAAGGCAAACCTTTGCCCCAGTCACAAAACTTTTGAAGCCTATAATTGTTTTTTTGGTTTTTTTTTTATCCAGCATTGCTGTGTATTTAGCTCCATCCATCTCTTTACTAATTCTAAAAAAACTTTCCCTGTCCCTGCTGAGAAAACTATTCCCAGAGCATAACGACGTCACTATGTGTCACCATTGTGTTCACAATAAAGCTAGTTCATCTCCAAGTCATTGGATTTTGCACACAGGCCAAACAGTAAAAATTTGTTCGCATCAATTCGATGTTAGTGCTGTCTTGTATATGATGCAAACCGCTAGCAGGACTTCCAGTGGCTTTCTTTGGACAAAGTTCTTTCTTGTTGCCACTCTAAAGTCCAGATTTCTGCAGCGCTCCTCCAGAGTTTGTGTGCCCGTCTTGGCTGCTTCTCTGATTAATGCTCTTCTCTCCTGCCCTGTCAGTTGATGTAGACGGCCATGTCTTGGTAGATTTGTGGTCTTTCCTTTCTCAGCTGATGGACTGAGCAGGGCTATGAGATATGCTCAAATCTTGGAAATTTTTTTTATCATCTTATTCTATATAAAGCTTCATAGCTTTCTCCCTGACCTGTCTTCTTTGTTTCTTGGTCCTCATGATGCTGTTTGTTCTCTAACAAACCTTGGAGACCTTCAACAAACAGCTTCATTAACTGATGTTAAATCTCACAGTGCAGACCAGATTTCCCCTCTGTTTACTCTTTTGGTTACATTTGAATGTAGTTGGATTCACACCTTGGGAAAATTTAGAGAGATTAACCAATGAACCTAACAGTCATGTTTTTGGACTGTGGGAGGAAGCCGGAGTACCCGGAGAGAACCCCAGCATGCACAGGGAGAACATGCAAACTCCATGCAGAAAAACCCAGAGCCGGGAATCGAACCCAGGACCTTCTTGCTTCAAGGCAACAGTGCTACTAACTGCGCCACTGTGCAGCCCTCTTTTTAGATTTCTTATTGTAAAAATCACAACAATGTGTAACAACAGGTATTTATACTTTTGCAAGGCCCTGTCCACTTTTTCAAGTCCTACCTCATCCATTTCCGTTCCTCCTCCCTGTATTTGAAAGTTTTGGGAATCCGTTTAGAAAATCCCCTTTTCTTTCCTGTCTGACCCTCTTTCCTGCTAATCTGCTCCTTCCACTGCCTCTGTCCCTCCAACCCCTGTGTTCCAGTGGAGGAGCAGTCAGTCGGCAGGTTGTTCCTTTGTGCTTGATCTAACCATGTGGCTGCCAGGTTCCTAAAGGGGAACATGGTTCTGTCAAGCACCATGGAACGGCGCTGCAAATCCCTGCAGCATGGCCGAGACGCAAGAGAAACCAAACTCCTGTCTCCGCCCGCCTGTGTGTTTGTGCATGTGGTGTTTTTTGTGGGGTGTGGAGAAACTACGTTCTGGATTATGTATGAACATCCTTCCTCTGTGATCTCATTTTTGATGATGTTTGGTGTGGACTGTGGTTTCTTACCCTAATAGTCAGATTTTGGCCTGACAGAACAGAAAAGCTCCAAACTCTTTGTTCTGTTGTGGGTGCATGTGTGTGTCTGTCCTTATTTTTATAGACTGAGTATCCTTATTTGTGCAACATATTTCCATTATTTTAGGTGATATACATGCATTTTCAGCATTTACAGATGCAAGATGTTGCATGCGATCACATTTTTTCTCATTTTTTGACATATTTAGTTTATAGCAAAAGCAGCTCTTTCTGTAACGTTTCAAAATTCTTCCTTTTGAACCACACCCTGAACCTTGGATATGCACAGAGTTCTTTGACGGGAACCATGTCAGGCTTTGCTTCCCACACAGTAATGGTGTTCTTTAACATCTTGGCTGTGATTGTGATCAGGTAATGAGGATTACCGCAGCAAGCTTGGAGGTGACTGCTTCGCCGACCTGGCCTGCCCTGAGAAATGCCGCTGTGAGGGCACGACGGTCGACTGCTCCAACCAGAAACTGACCAAAATCCCCGATCACATTCCTCAGTACACCACCGAGCTGTGAGTCACCCTTTGTTTCTCGACTTCAGTGTGATTAATAAAAAGAAACCTCATGTCAGCCTCCATCCCCTCTTACTTGGCTTTTACTCATTATTTTGGTTTCTCCTTTCACCTCATGTGTTTCCAGGCGTCTGAACAACAATGAGTTCACGGTACTCGAGGCAACGGGGATCTTCAAGAAGTTGCCTCAGCTAAGGAAGATGTGAGTCAGAAATTGATGTCATAAAGTCATGTTCCAGTCAAACAGAAAAAAGAACTATAACTATAAAAACATAGTATTTTCTTCCCACTACATTCATGCTGCTTCACCATAATCTCTCATTTCTACTGCCCCCTGCAGTAATCTGAGTAATAATCGTATCAGCGACATTGAGGAGGGGACTTTTGAAGGAGCTTTAGGGGTCAACGAGCTGATTCTGACCTCCAACAGACTGGAGAACATACACCACCGCATGCTGAAGGGACTCGGTGGCCTCCGCACACTGTGAGCAAACACACACACATACTAATATATTGTCTCAGAGGACAACAACAAACTATGTGGTGTTTCATTGGATTTTTCTTGTGATAGGCCAACAAATACAGTTCAGTTCTGAAGTGGAAGAAAAATGATACATGGTTTGCTCTTAAATTCATCCTCCTTAACTCAAATACCCAAAAATTAAATCCAGTCCCTTTAATTGTATTTCAAAGTTCCCTAATTATTAAATAGCATCCTGCTGTGTGTGATGTAACCTCAGCATTAGTCTAATTGTTCTGTGATGGTTTATTAGGGAACATTAGTGATAATGGAAACCAAGGGACACAGCAGACAGAACAGGAGAAGCTCAAAGCAGGGTTAGCTTGTAAAACTATATCACTGAGCCCTTTGCAATCATTCATCCAGAAATGGAAAAAGTATGGCATAGCTGCAAACCTACCAAAAAAATGACCATTAATCAGAGAAGCAGCCAAGGGACCCATTGTAACTCTTGGAGTAGCTGCATCTAAGGCAGCAGACTAACAGGACTATTACTTGTAAAGTTTAGCAATCTGGACATAATGGATGAGTGGCAGGAAGTAACCCACTTTTAAAAGAAGACCATAAGAAGCACTATTTCTGTTTGCAACAAGCAGAAATGTAAAAAAAAGTGTGCTGGTCAACTAATTAAGTTAAACTTTTTTGTGTACCAGTAAAACACTATATGTATATGAAAATGTATATTGCACATCACCCTAAGCAAGTCGTCCCTTTAGTAAGACATGGCAGAAGCAGCATCATGGTGTGGGGAAGTTGTGTTGGTCTATCATAGGGGCCTACAACATTTACAGCCTAAAGAGCCACTTTTACTCTCAGTCCAGCCACATAAAACTCATTTAAGGCCTCAAATGTTGCAGTTTTTTGAAAAAAGAGAACTTATAATTGCAGATAAATATCTTCCAATAGGAAATATGTTGTAATTTTTAACATTAACATTAAATATCTATCATTAAGCATATTACTATCACTTTTAGTGTCATTCTTTGTGAAAATTCAATGTAAATATTGTAAGAATAATAAACTGAAAACTTGAGTTTGCTGTTATATCTAAACAATAGCTGCAGATCCTTGATGTATCACATAAAATGTAAATAAAGTACATTGAAGTTTGTTGTTGTTTCAGTACGGGAAAAAATATCAGAACATTCATGGGTTGTTTATACTTTCACAATCGAGTCCAACTGATATTCATAAGCTTCCACACACCGATATTCTCTGCCCAAATGTGTAGTCTGTTTTTATTTTGCACTAAATGTATTATTATGACTGTATTTGTGTGAACAGTATGCTGAGAAGCAACAAGATCAGCTGTGTGAGTAACAGCAGCTTCGTGGGGTTGAGTTCTGTCAGACTGCTTTCTCTCTACGACAACCAGATCACCTCCATGAACCCCGGCGCCTTCGACACACTGCACTCTCTCTCCACACTGTGGGTATACATGGCAGCGTGACTCTCTCAGCCTTCTGCTCGGTGGCATCTGTTCATATGGTACTAACTTTTTTTATTTTCCAGGAACCTTTTGGCCAATCCCTTCAACTGTAACTGCCACCTGGCCTGGCTCGGCGATTGGCTGAGAAGGAAACGCATCGTGACTGGGAATCCTCGCTGCCAAAACCCTTATTTCCTGAAGGAGATTCCCATCCAGGATGTGGCTGTTCAGGACTTTGCCTGTGAAGATGGTGAGGTGGAGCGACTTCTTCTTCATTATCACTGTTTCTGCCATCTCTTTTCTAACGTTCCTCATTGAATACAACAGGAAACAATGAGAACAGCTGCTCTCCTGTCCTGAGGTGTCCAGCTGAGTGTTCCTGCCTGGACACTGTGGTGCGCTGCAGCAACAAAGGCCTCACCGCGCTGCCCAAAGGCCTCCCAAAAGAGACCACTGAACTGTGAGTTACAAAAAGTTGCACAATGAAAATAGTAATAGCAGTACAACTATTGGAAAATATCCATCCATCGACTGTCTGTCCTCACTCATAGGGTCACAGGGGGGCTGTTGTCAATCTCTAGGTGTCTGGAAATATGAGAATGTTAAATGTTGAAACATTTATCAAAAATCTATATTCATTTTAATTTTTATGTAAAATTCATTTGGCCCCAGAAAACAAGGTGCAAGAAAATACATAACAAGTAATAGATTATTTACCACAATCAATCTGAAAGTGAATACAGTGAAAAAGAAAAATATATAAATTGATTCTTATCCAATATTATATTTTAATGACCATTACCCAATCATTGAACAAACATTATCCATTTGATAATATTAGATAAAAGATTAGACCAAAGTAGCTCCTCGCTTGAGTTTTTTTTTCAATTTTTTGTGATCCGTCCTGAATCCTCTAGTAATGTTTTCATAGTTTTCTTCCAAGGGAGCAACTGATTGAAGCTCCACATGAAACGATAAACAGAAAAAACACACTGAATTGCAGAGGAGCAACCGAACATGCAGTCATGATTGCCAGTGTAGCCATGGGGAAATCATGACTTAATACTTTGTAGAAGTTTTTGTTTTTTGCATGACCTTATCAGTCTCTCATTGTGACGAACATTTGGCCCTCCCTTCTTTAGATCATTGCTTCATATCAGTTTATCAGGTTGACTGAAACCTGAGTGAAACCAGACTTTGACTGAGCCATTGCATCACCCTGATTCTTTTCTACCCCCCGTTTTAAAGCTGTGGCTCTTGAGTTTGAGGTCATCGTCAATTGGACTTATAACCTTTATAGATACCATCAATTGTTTCTTTAAGATGTTTGCTGATGTCTTTAATTGTTGACATAATACACTTTTGCATGTGCGATGCTAATAAACTACAAGAGCTCCTGCTTTTATAGAGGAGAACACTCTGACAATGGTCAGTTAATCAAAGACACTTGATTTGTAAAACCAGACTGAAACTTTCAGAAAATAGATTCTAAAATGACTTTGTTAGTTTATAAATCTCTGAACTGCTTACCACCAAAATACATTAGAGATCTGCTGCTCCTGTTGTTGTTGTGTCAACCTTCCAGACCTCTCAGGACCAAACATGGAGAAGCAGCATTCAGCTTCTATGCACCACAAATCTGGAACAAACTTCCAGAAAACTGCAAAACAGCTGAAACACTGAGTTCCATAATTGGTGATGGTATGATGCTCAAATCCAACATGGTAATTGCCTTGTTGCTGAAACAAATAAACTCAACTTGAGTTTTAAAACCTGTTCAAGCTGCATGGCTAGCTGCAATATATAGGAGACAGCCATGAAACCTCTCTTCCCTTGACTTTAGATTAGTTTATTTGTGAATCTCAAGTAAATCCACTCATTTACTCCAAAAAAAAGTTTGTAGTAGCTCAAAAACAAAATAGGAACAAAAGTTAGCAGTATTTTTTAATATTTAACACATGACTTTGTGGGAAACATTGCTCTCCAAATATTGACCAATATTTTAATATTACAGCTGTATCTGTAGCCGTACGGTGACAGATGAAAAACCTGACTTATGTTTCATTATGTGTCTGCAATAAAAAAAAGGTGTGAGGCTGCAGTGGGAATATTACATTTCAGTGTTTATTATGGCTGTAACTGTAATGACTGTTCACACTGTTGGAAGTAAGGAATTTCCCTTGTGGCTGTCATGTAATTTTATCCTTGTTTGGTTTTTCACTTTCAACCTTCCTTTTTAATTTTCCATATTTATCTTTATCTACTCTAATTTTGTATCAGAATCCCCTCCATGTGTTTTTTTTTCTTCCTTTCTTTGTGTGCACAGATATTTGGACGGAAACCACTTCACTCAGGTTCCAGTGGAGCTCTCCAATTACAAACACTTAACGCTCATGTAAGTTTGACTAACATTAACTCGGCAAAAAGAAAGTCATTAATCCACAAAACTATCTATCACAAACATAGATGGGGGACTGTGATTTGGCTGATATTTCCTGCACTTTTAAAGACCAACACTAACAGACTGATGCTGTGTGAGATTTCTGTGCTGAATCTCATTGGTTTGGCCCCAACGAGGGTGTAGCTATCAGAACAAATGAAAACAAACAGAGATTATCTGCTGTTTACAATCTGTGTGCTGTGTGGATTCCTTTTCGCACGTGTGCCTCTGTGTGTGTGTGTTTTATGCATCTGTTGTTTCCTTTTCAGTGATTTGAGTAACAACCAGATCAGCACGTTGTCCAACCACAGCCTCAGTAACATGTCCGAACTGCTTACACTGTGAGTCTGGCTTCACATCTGTCCCTTTGCAATACGAGTGCAAGTGTGTGTGGATTCAGCATGAAAGTGTGTGTGTGTGTGTGCATATTTGTTGTTCTTAAAAGCTTAGAAAATGTTGAGCAGAGATGCAGTAAAATGCACTTATTGTTAACCTTTGCTTGGATGCAACGGATCAGAGCCTCACATAAAACTGACATAAGTCCATTTATTATAAATCTGCCTGAAGAAGTTGAAAATGCATTTACAACAAAGTAAGATTTATTGTAAAAGTTGTTTTCTCTTTCATTAGGTTGCTGTTGCAAATAGAAAGTTGAAAGTTGGACTGGGCTCCAGTGGGTTAATGTTGTTGGTCTCAGATAGCACAGAACATCTTTAGGGGTCTAGTGGAGTCAATTTATTGATGGATCAGAACCAAAAAGGAAACCAACAAGCTCTTTCTGCATAAACATTGAAAGTCTTGCTGCAATTTAGCATATCCTGAACAGCTTCTTTGTTTACTTTTATGTGTAAAGAATCCTGAGCTACAACCGTCTGCGGTGCATACCAGTGAGGGCGTTCGATGGGCTCAAGTCTTTGCGTTTGCTGTGAGTATCTGCATGTTACATGCTGTTGAACCAGGCAAGTGGTAAATATTTATTAAAGGCTTTCAACATCTGGGTGTGACGTTTTTCCTCTCTGAACTTAAATCACTCACTATCTTAGATCTCTTCATGGTAACGACATATCCCTGATTCCAGAGGGAGCCTTTAAAGACCTGTCTTCACTTTCTCATCTGTAAGTTTCATACACACACACACACACACACACGCCCTCACGCAAACTGTTCTGTGAGGTCAAGTTTAGATGTAAAGTAGCTCAGCAACAAATTAATTTATTCCTGTTTTGTTAATATAGAAAAGTCTGATTCCAGTAATAACAAATAAGCACATCACCCTTTAAAACCCAAACAGTAATTTAATTAATGTTACTTATTCAATGTTCTATGACTGGAAAAAAAACTGATACTGACATTTTTCTCTCAATTGCTGAAGATTAAAAATTCAAGTTCTAATAAAGTTATACAATCCCTTATTATTATTTTTTAACAGTTTTAGATCTAAGATAATTTACCATCAAATACTTTCCAGTTCTGTCAGCTCATTTTCATGGCTTCTTTTTGAGGATTATAATAGTGGTAGTTGGTTTAAAAAATGACAATAATCTTGAATGAGTATTGTTTTCAGTTTTAAGGAAACAAATTGCAATTTTAGAGATTATAACAGAACGATAATCTGTGTGCAGCTCTTGTTCAACCATCTAACTAATTACACATTAAACGTGATGAATATTGCTCTCAATCTTGCTTGCACTCATGCCACAGGGCTCTGGGTGCCAACCCTTTGTACTGTGACTGCCACTTGCAGTGGCTGTCCGACTGGGTCAAGAGCGGCTACAAGGAGCCCGGCATCGCCCGCTGTGCTGGGCCCGGTGACATGACAGACAAACTGCTCCTCACCACACCTTCCAAGAAGTTCACCTGCACAGGTAAATGCTCATCTTCTCACTACCATGATGCAGGAATAAACTCAAATCTACCACTATGCACATTTCACATACTGTCGCTTTCCTTGTAGAAAACAAACAAAGAGAAACACATGATTAATCTTAAAACAACCGCTGTGTGTCGTGCCCGGGAACCGACCTGCAACTGACAGGAGGTTTACATGAAACGTGATGTGAATTACAAGCTGCCAAATAAAAGCTGAAGCTCAATAACAAAAAAACTGTGTAGATCTGAAACTGAACATGTTAGAGATCAACATAAAAATGTCTGTTTTAATATATGTTTTCACAGTTTAATAAGATATATGTATTTGAGAAGCAAGAAGTTGATTGTATCGCTGCATGAAAGGTTTTGTTCAATGTAACAGTATATATTTATGTCAAATGAATATTAGTTTTTCCATAAGACATAAATTTTCTGAAAATAACTGAAGCTATACATGTGCTATGTTGAAATTATTATCAGATCAATCAATATTAATCAATATCTAGACTGTTTTTGAGTCAGGTTTTATTTAGCATTAATCACTGAAATATCCACATTTTAGAAACCAAAAATTGTAATATTATCCATCCATCCATTTTCTTCCGCTTATCCAGGGTCGGGTCGCGGGGGTAGCAGCTTCAGAAGTAATATTAGTCAACTGTGTAACTGCCAAAAGCAATTATTAATTGATGATATCATTGTTTAGGTGACAAAAACAAATTGCTGGCATTTGTTGCCACCAGTGGTAAAATTAGTTTTTAGGTTTGGGAGGTGATTTCTTTTTTCACATAGGTTTGGCTGTTCAGTTTGCATTCACAAAAATTTTAATCCTAGAACATTTGTGTAAAGTTTAAATGCTTACAATAGCTTATAAGGTTTATGCTTGATTGTTGGCTAAGTTTATTTATTTATTTATTTTTTACTCCAAAGTGATACTACTGACCTTTACCTTTCAACCTAAAGATTTCACATTAGCTTTGAATGCATAACTGAAACCTATTTTTGACCTAATCTGACTGACGCACTGTAGAAGTCCCTGGGCCTTGTGGTTTTCTAGTGCCAGGTAAAGTAGCCAATCCCCAGTACTTTTCCTCCAAACCCTGGTTCCTGAGTTTGAGATTGTCCGAGCCCCATTTTCCTCAGTCTTACAACCCGACCCACATTGAACCACTTTGTTTCCCTCTTAACCCTGATGTTGTTCCAACCACTGTAACCTCTAGCTGTTAAATGTTGATATTCTGACATTAGAGTTCGAGAAATGTGTCACGTGTTTCAGAAATGGTCCTGCACAGAAAATACCAACTTTTTTTGTTTTACTCTTTATTGCGAAAAGGATTCGCTCACCTCTTCAAATCATTGAATTCAGAATTCTACCAACAAGCAGACATGCAGACTGCTGCAGCAAGCATCCATGAAGGAATGGTTTGCTTGTAGGAGTTCAGGTTGAGATTTTATCAAGAAATCTGCTTCTAGCAGCTAAATCATATTTTTTTTACCATGTTGGGTTTAAAGGCATTTTTCTTTTCACTTTAATTGATTAACGTATGCTTTATTTGCAAAACTATTCATTAAGCAGCATCTGTTGCACCAAGTTCATTACTGAAATCATAACGACATTAAAAATCCATAGAAGGAAGAATGACAAACCTTCATTTTGTCTGTGCAAGGCCATAAAAATGTGTGTGAATTTCTATATTCCCACCTACTCCACATGCCTAAGTCTGAAATGTTTGTTTGTTATGTGTGTGTGTGTGTGTGTGTGTTGTTTGTGTGGATTGGTGCCTCATGCAGGCCCGGTGGATTTGAGTATCCAGGCCAAGTGTGACCCCTGTCTGTCCAGCCCCTGTAAAAATGACGGCACATGCTCCGGTGATCCTGTGCACTACTACCGCTGCACTTGCCCCTATGGATTTAAGGTACTCACATTTTGGAAGTTATAATGTATCTTACACAGAAGTAGAACGTTTTGTCTTTAATTAAGTAAACGATACATGCACAAATAGTTTTTGGAAGAGAGAAGATAATAAAATTGTATTCTTAACACTTTACATTCAATACCTGTGTACTTGAAGGTCTGATGTTCATTGGAGCCACCAAATGAATCATTGTGCATGTCTGTAGGGACAAAACTGTGAGGAGCCTATTCATGCCTGCATCAGTAATCCCTGCCAGAACAGTGGAACTTGCCATCTGAAGGAAGGAGATGGAAGCCACTTTTGGTGAGATACTTTCAAAATACATTTTTTCACATTTAGTATTTTTTTGCTGGAGCTACTTAATTTTAAAGTTGAGCTGAGTTGGTAGCACTGTTGCCTTGAGGCAAGAGGACCCTGGATTTTAATCCCAACAGGAGCCTATCTGCATAGCTCGCATGTTCTCTCTATGCTAACATGGGTCTTCCAGTTTTATCACTCCAACGGCCCAAAGACATTTTGTGTTAGTTTAATTATTCTCTCTAAATTGGCCTTAGGTCTGACTGTGTGTGTGCATGGTTGTGTGTCCCTGTGATTGCCTGGTGACCGATCCAGGTGTACCTGCCTCTCGCCCACTGAGTGCTGGAAACAGGCATCAGCGTGACCCTGTAAGGATTAAGATGGGACATAACATGGAGGATTATGGAGTAACTGCTCATGCAACAAACATGAAATCACCATTAATTCAGTGCTGGCAGTAGTAGAGCATTAGGAGGCTTTATATAAAGATGCATTTTTAAAACATTACAAGTAATGAAAGAAAAATGTAAATCCTTCACCAAATTAATGCAAAGGCTACTTTTTTTAACAGGATTGCTTTCCTGTAATAAGTCTTGGAGCTAAACCTCTGTAGAAATATTGGAAATCAAAATCTGACACCCATTTTTATCAGGTGGAATTGCAGACGGAACAAAAAAGTCTGTTTCATCACTTTATTCATATGTCTATTGGTACAGAACTAACTGATCCTCACAGCTGCCTGATAATGCTCTGGTGTCTCACAAAGTGTGGTGTGACATAAAACTTTACCCTTTCCACAAAGCTGAGTGAACCAGTCAGTCAGACCCAGAGCAGGCATTTACCAGGGTAAGTTAGGATCAGAAAAGGTACATGTATTTTTACGAATCGGTACAACATCAGTATAACTTGTAGAACATTACTTTTGTAGTAAAGTTAAAATAACTTTGACGATGTTTCTCGTCCCCATGCATGGCACTAAATAATGTTAAAGTTCTCCTTTACTGACGGGTTGTGGGATCCTAAAAGCACAAAGTTTTGTCCATATTTCCATATTTCTGTCACAACTTTAGTTTTCTATTTCTTTTTACATTCTTTGATATTAATATGATTGTTTGTTTCTAGTGTGTATGCGTGTGTTTTCGTTTGCCTGTCATTATCTATTCTATTCTACTGTATTTATTTGTACTATATGTAACCAAACTCATTGAAACTTAAAATGTCATTCACTACAGTGTGATGGCCAAAATGACAGCAGCTCCAGACAATTTTACACATTATAAAACATTTAATGTCCCTTAAATATAAGCTATACTGAAACAAGTCCAACGGTGATGTTCAGTAGTATAATTAGTCAGTACATTCAGATGTTCAACTATTTAAAAGGCTTAACATTATTGTTAAAATTCATTCAGTTTAACAAATTACCTCAAATGTAGCTGATTTTGGAGTGAATTTCATGCATGAGAGGAAGAAAATTTGAATGCTTTCAAATAGAATAGAATAGAATAGAAATAGAATAGAATAGAATAGGATAGAAATAGACTGTACTGTCCTTTAGTGGGGAAATTCAGGCGTACCAGAAGTAAACTGACAGGCAATTCAAGGCATGTACATTAACACAAAAAGACAAAAACTGTTATAATAGTTTTGTGTCTGAACACAAATGTGGATATTCATTGTATATAAAACACAATTATATCCTCAGTAATTGTCACTCCACTAGTAACAGGAGCTACTAACTCTTTCTGTTATTTCTTAGTACCTTTAAAATTCAAGCTCACTAAGGCCCAATGAAGAAATCTGATTATCAAGTGATAAGGTGCCATCAGGAGGCAAGCTAACAAAATAGATATTAACAAAGATAATTAGACAAACCATAAAATCATTTTTCTTTTTGTCTCCTCTTTGTCTCTTCTTGTCAATTCATCTTAAACATTTCTATCTTTGTTTGATTACTTTTAATAGTAATTTGAATATATTCGTTCTGAAGTGCTATCGCTGGCTATAATGAGATATCATCCAACAGAGCATGTAATGCATAAAGAGCTCCTGAATAAGCCCATAATGTAGCACTCTGTGTGTGCGTGTGGGGGTGGGCGTGAGCGTGGGCGTGTGTGTGTGTGTGTGTGCGTGTGTGTGTCTAAACTGAGACGTAGTTACTTAGCTGAGAGACACTACCATTTGTGACACAGATCTCTGGAGTAAATGTTGTATTACATTAAAGCTGGTCGGAATTGATGGGACTGAACACAGATGCATACCACATTTTCATTTTGTGAAAAATGTTTTCCTTTCATTTCATAGTTAATTTCCACTTTGTGTTTGTCTTTACTATGAAAGGTCAGTAAAACACATCAGATCTTATGGTAATAATGTGATACAATGAGTTGTATGAATAATGTACAGGTACACATCTGTTAGTCACTTTGGACATTCATGGAAAATAATTCAACTGGTATATTATGAATCACAAATGTATTATTATCTGTATGTTGTGTGTGTGTGTGTGTGTGTGTGTGTGTGTGTGTGTGTGTGTGTGTGTGTGTGTGTGTGTGTGTGTGTGTGTGTGTGTGTGTAAGTATCTTTTTACTCATGATTGATTGTACGACTTCATGTGTAACTTCAGGTGTGTGTGTCCGGAGGGCTTCGAAGGCGACACTTGTGAGATCAACATTGATGACTGTGAGGATAACGACTGTGAGAACAACTCCACCTGCGTGGACGGAATCAACAACTACACCTGCATGTGCTCACCAGAATACACAGGTAATACGTTGCTTTCAAAGAGCTTCCTCCCTCAATGGATCTCCATTTATTTATTTTTTTAAGTGCATCTAATTAGTTATTGATCTCAAACACAAAAACACTGGAGACATTTTCAGGTTGTGCAACAGTCATAAAACTGATAGATGTTACTTTCTAAATTATAAAAGCTTTTGTTTTTTTAAATAGATTATCTGCTTCATGAAGTAATATAATATTATATACTGCATGTACTACCTCTCATGTAAATCCCCCATAGAAGTTAAATATTAAAACCAGCATATCCTGCCAGTAAGAAGTTCCTGCATAACCATCAAGGGCATCAATGTCTTATAATTCTGGACTTTTATTGATGCATTTCAAAAGTGGAAGGATATATATATATGTACTCAACTACAAAAAATTTTCAAGGTGAACACATCATCTAAAATTACTGCATGGTGGTGGTAGTATTATGCTGAGGTATTGTTTTGCCAGTGCATGACTAAGTGGATGGGATAATTAAGAAGGAGAACTAGACTGACTTTCTTCATGTTCACTTCAAAACAGCAGCTAAATGACTGAAACTTGTGGAAAAACTCAGATTATGCTATTAGACAGTTCAAGTCATGCTTTTTGCACAGGCGCATTCAGACAAATATTTGTGAGGAAATATGTACATGTTTTATCCTACATGTTTTATCTACGTGTTTTAGACAAAGTTTACAGCAATCCAAACTTCTTTGCCCAGTTAATGCATTTTAAAATCTGTGAAATTGTATATTCTGCCCACCTCAATAAAGAATATTCTTAAAAGATCAATAAAAGTTCCAAAATATTCTGAAACCTATGTAAATGATGAGGTAATAAAAACCTCTGGTGAGAACTTATGCAACTGTCTTTGTTTTATTTCTGGTCTGTTGCAACATGTTCGTCTGCTTTTGCAATGTGCTGATCATCTCTGACTGCTAACCTTTGTGGCGCTGTTCTCTCTCTGTCTTTGGATGTTTGTTTGCTGTCTTCTCTCTCCTGTCTTGCTTTTCTTTTTTTTCATCTGTCATCTTTCTTTGTGGTTGCAGCTGCTACCAATGAGGTGGAGAGAGGTTAGTCTGTTCTTCTCTGTGTCCTTCTTGTCCCTCTCTTCTTCTTTATCTCCTCGATACCATCCCTAACTTCAACCATCCCCTGTGCTTTTTGTCCACAACCCACAGAAATGTCACCCACAGCAGAGCAGATTGCTCAATGTGTGCAAAGTTGCCTCTTGGCAGCTGTAAAGCAGTGCATTTTTGTGCTTTGGAGATCTTTTTTTTAAGGTGGAACAGTAGAGACGTGTGTCACAATTGGTTGGTTGCTGGTTTTGGTTTGTTCTATCTTTTTTACTTAAGTACCTGAAAGAAAGACAAGTTCCAGAAAAGCTCTGAATTTTTTGTCTTTTAGTCAGACTTACAGGCATAACAGAAATAAACCTGAAAGGATTTCTAAATTTATTTCCTCACTTTGCCCAGCTACAGCCGCAGTCAAGTTTAAAATTTTTAAAACTTGACATACAGAGCATAATTGTGAATTAGGGAAACAATGAATATTTGGTTTTCCAATTATTTTGAAATAAAAATCTGAAAAGTGGGAACCTCCACCCTGGTCTCCAGATTCTGCAACCTGTTTTACATCAGCATTGCTATTCTTGCAGCTCCAGTCATCTTTCCATCAATGACCAGCTTTCTGTCCTTGATAAAGGAAATCATCCTTACAGTATGATGCTGCCACCACATTTTATGATGGTACTGCTTGTGTTTGTGGTGATTTGCAGTATTACTTTTCTACTAGTAATAGTGTTGGGGGTTTTTCGTAGGCCAATTTGCACATTAAATAAATTTTGTTCGCCATGTTTATTGTGTCTCCTACATGCCTTGTTGGCTTTTTCTGGATTTTTTATGACCTTTTGTAACAATGGCTTTTCTATTTTTTAGTCCATAAACGGTAAATATATAAAGTGCACAGTAAACATTTGTTCTGTAGACAAATTCCCCCACCTCAAGTTTTAATTTCTGCCTCTCCCTCAAAGTTAATATGGGAAGAGTAATGCTCTTCTTGACCCACCGGTCAACTTAGATTGACAGACATTTCTTTGAGGGTCCACAATATGGATTATATTTTAAGTGATATTAAACTCTAGGCTGTTGTTTCATAACCCTATAACTTCTCCAAAACTTTAGTCCTGACATTCTTTCTGCTTTGCAATGATGTGCCTCTTTGTGTTTGTCTTTCACATAAAGTCTTAATTAAACACATTAAAGTTTGTGGTTGTAACATGACAAAATGTGAAAAACTTCTCAGGGTATTTTTGGGAGATGCTGTACTCTGATTGTCTTCTACAACAAATCAAACTGATGACAACTGAACCGAAGAGCTTTGATTATTACCATGCACGTATCGAGTCCTGGGATTTGAGTGGCTGTTTCTCTGATGGAGACGAGTAGGAAAATATCCAAGTTGTTGATGTAACATCCTGACATTCAGATCAAAGTCTGATCAGGCATCTTCAGAAAAGACTTGTTTCACATTTCCGTACTATCTCAGTGGACCCGAGGGGATCTTGTCAATGCCTCTCCCAAATTAAAGCATGTTCTGGATGAGCCTTGCATATTCAAATGAAAAGAAAACACAGTCGACATTCATGCAGTGTACCTAGTATTTACCTCACAGTAATGTGGTAATTTGCACTTAGAAATAATATTAACTTTCCAAATATTACTTTTTCTAAATACGCTACAGTATTTTCTGAACACTTAAGAAGCATAAATGCACATACGCATGCATAGACTCACAGTTCCCCACAGAGCTGGGTAATTATTCTCTCAGTGGACCCTCTGCTGCCAGGAGTATTGGATTATTCCCCGGTGCCTCATCAGGGATTCTCTTGACTTCTAATGATCAGGACACACTCTGGAATATCATCTGTAATATGACATTTTGCACAATGAGATCATTTATCAGACCACTGTGTTGGTCCTGGCCACTAGAGAGCCATCCATCATTAAAGCGAACACCCCTACGACACACAAACACACCCCCACACGCACACACACAAGACATGTCTTGCTGTATGCAACGCTGATGCAGAGAATGTAATAAACACCGTAGATCGACTTGTAAAATAAGGATGTCTGTCATGTTATAGTTTGATTTTACTCTGGAAAATGAAGGTTGCTGATGTCATTTGTGTATGTGTGTGTTTCTAGGGGAGTTGTGTGAGGAGAAACTGAACTTCTGCACCCCAGAGCTTAACCCGTGTCAGCACGACTCAAAGTGCATTTTGACCCCTCGGGGATACAAGTGAGTGGATCGTGCAGCCATTCATGCACATATGCAGGGTTGGTGTTCTGTTCTGCAGCTTTTGAATTGCACAGACATAAAGGGACTGGATGATGCTTTCATGCAGGAATCTAAAATATAGTTTGAACATTGTTTGTTGTATAGGCTGTGAAATAATTTAACAGAAATCTTCTCACGTTTTAGGTGTGAGTGCACTCCAGGGTATGTAGGTGAGCAGTGTGAGCTGGACTATAACGACTGTGAAGAGAACAAGTGTCAGAACGGAGGTCACTGCATTGATGCCGTGAACGGATACACCTGCATCTGTCCAGAGGGATATAGGTAAAGAATACATCTCAACAAGGACCAACAATGCAAATTATCTTCACTGCCATTAACCGTATTATACTCTGTAGCTATGTTCACACTGCAAGCCTTAATGCTCAAATCTGAGTTTTTATGTAAATCAGATTTTTTTTATATTTTTTTGTTTTTTTTTACAAGGTCGTTCACATTTCTGTGGTCTCACTTGAAAAGATCAGATGCATTTCTGATTTATAGCCGCATATCCAAGTGTCCTGGGTGGTATTTGTAAAAAATCTGATCCGTGTTGTTCAGACTGTCATGAAAAGATCAGATACAGGCTGAATAAAAATCTGGCTTGGGTCACTTCAGACTGCAGTGTGAATGTAGCTTATGATGCATATTAGTTTTTGTCAACTCTTTACTGGGATGTTTCTAAAGTTTTTCTCAACAGTGTATTGATTTTTGTTCTGTTTTGTTTTGTTGTTTTTTACCTGCTAAATCTAAATCGCTTGCATTATTGGTACTCTGGGCATGTTCTTTTTTTTGTTTTCACCTATATCCAATCCCACGTTTTAAAAAATAATAAGAATAATAAAGGATCCGATATTCACTACCCTTGTAAGCAGATACAGGCCTGTGATCACCTTGCTTGGTGAGTCAGGAGTGTAACAGAGGACCAGGATAAGTTCTTTTTTGTGTTTTGCGAAAAGAAGCTACTTTTTACACAAAAGCTGAGAGCATTTTCAAGCCGTGGTCCTATGTGTAATGTATGTGTCAACATGCATGTTGCAGTGGGCTGTTCTGCGAGTTCACTCCCCCAATGGTCCTCCCTCGAACCAGTCCCTGTGACAACCACGACTGCCTAAACGGAGCTCAGTGCGTTGTTGTGGGAACAGACCCACGCTGCCAGTGTCTCCATGGATACGAGGGCGAGCATTGTGAAACGCTCGTGAGTGTGAACTTTGTCAACCGGGAGTCCTACCTGCAGCTTCCCTCCAATCTCCTCTCACCACAAACCAACATCAGCTTACAGGTAGACTCCACTCTATTCATTTTATTATTATTTTTTGTTTCTTTTACGGATCTTTGCTGTTGCTCCAAATATCCATGGACATTTTTTATCAGGGAGAAAGATGCGTCTAAAATGTAATAAAAGATACTGAATAGAAAATGAACCAAATTATTAGTTTAACCTAAAAACAATTTCTGAACACTGCCTGTGTTTAAACAGCCTTGTTTAAGTATTAATACTCCTTAACATATTTAGATTTTGTCACATTACAACTGCAAACTTTCAAATATTTGATAATACAACACAGTTTGTGTTTGTGAAGTATAAAAAGATTACATAGATTTCAAGTTTTTGACAGAAAATTCTCAAGTGTGGTGCACATTTACAAACAAAATAAAATGCAGCTGATTTCTTTACTGTAGGGACAAAGTTATAGATGCATTTTAACAAGGGTGAGGTTATGGGACAGTATCCCAAGCTTTGAACATTTAGCAGAACACAGTTTAGCCAATGGAGACGGTTTGGCGTAGCTGCAAAACTTCCAAAAAGTGATTAGCAAACTGGGTGACAAGAGCCTTAATTGGGATAAAATACTTTTGAGTGGTAAAAAGTATTACCACTCAAAAGTAACTGCAAGGCACTTACTTCAATTACATACTAACTATGAAGAAGCTACAGAGATCCAAATCAGTAGATAAGTCGCTTTGGTCTTTATGCTAAGCTAACACTGAACATCCTCCTGAACACACACAATGAGAAATGGCGGCGTTAGCATCGAGCTATGTGGATTGTTTTCTTCAGCAGCAGTTGGGAATTTGGTTAAAGATGACAGATAGAAACATTCAATAAAATAAAACCAAATTTGTAGTTGTGACTTGACTTAACATGAAAAACTTCAAGAAGTGTGAATATATTTGCAACGTGCTGTAATTAATAATAATTTCCAAAATAATATAAACACAAGCTTTATGTTTCACTACTGCAAGAAATGTCATTGACAGCTACATCCACCTGTGCTTACAGATTGCTACTGATGAGGACAGCGGCGTCTTGTTGTACAAGGGTGACAATGATCACATCGCAATGGAGCTGTACAGGGGGCGTCTCAGGGTCATCTACGACACTGGATCCTACCCGCCTTCTGCAATATACAGGTTTTTGCTCAAGAACATGTCTAACATCCAGAGACTGTAATATGAGAGATGTTGCCTCAATTTCTCTCTCTCTCTTTCTCAGCGTGGAGACGGTGAATGATGGTAGTTTCCATTCTGTGGAGTTAGTAGCAGCTGACCAGACGTTGTCACTGTCCATTGATGGCGGACCACCCAAATCCATTAGCTCCATCAGCAAACAGTCCACGCTCAACCTAGATTCCCCACTTTACCTGGGAGGTAGGAACTCACACTGTCTGTGTCTGTGGATGTGTCAGGAAGAGTCACTGATCTACTAACAACTTACCGCATGAATAACATCACAAGATAAATAACAATAACTGCTGATAAAAACAAGACAGTTTATCAAAACCAAGATACAGTTGATTTTAAAATTAAAAACAACAAAAGATGTCTCTAAACTAAATGTCTGGTTGAATTATCAATGGGCCACTGAGAGGCTTCGCTTTCCTAAACAGAGGACTAACCCCCAACCAAAGACCTTCATATTATTTTATTTACATCCACTGTTTTGGTATTGTGCTTATTTTCCAGATGCACTGGAGATATTTAGATTATCCCCAGCTCTGTGATCTGGATTGTCCCATATTTATAATATTGGGTCACACATGGCTCGATACTTGGATGTCTGATATTGTTTTTGTATTTAGTGCCCCTTAATTTAACTCTTATTTAGCAAAAATTGCTTTCCATTTAATGCAGATTGTAGTCAGATTTTAGATCCACCTGTGGCGATTCTCTGTACAGGAATGCCAGAGCAGGCATCAGCTTCTGGCGGCCTTTCTGCACTGCAGCTCAGCTCCGGAGGCCGTAACGGCACCAGCTTTCACGGATGCCTCCGTAACCTCTACATCAACGGAAAGCTCCAGAACTTGGGAGCCGGGCATGACCAAAGCTCTCCAGGTCCAGGAACTTTGCGGAGCTACAGACAGTGGCTGGGAAACGGGGTGGAGCCAGGCTGCCAGCCGTGCCAGAGAGGTGCCTGCGTCCAAGGCGACTGCCACCCAACGGGTCACCAAGGTTTCACCTGTACCTGCCATCCTGGGTGGACTGGGGCTCTGTGTGACCAGCAAGTTAGCAATCCTTGTGATGGAAACAAGTGAGTGCGATTCAGGTTCTGCAGCATATTGAAAATAAACTAGCAAAGTCTCATCCATTCTCAATTTTATTCCCTGTACTGTCTCCCTCCTCCAACATACAGGTGTATTCATGGTACCTGCCTTCCAATCAACTCCTACTCCTACTCCTGCGTTTGCCAGCCTGGTTTCGCTGGTGTTCTCTGTGATGTACAGGACCTGGATACAGCTAACCCCTGCAGCCTGTCTCGCTGCAAACACGGCAAATGTCGAGTGTCAGGCCTGGGTAAAGCATACTGCGAGTGTAACAGCGGATACACAGGGGAGGCATGTGACAGAGGTCAGTAAAGTGACGTTAATAATAATCATCATAAAACATATAAATGTGTATGTGATTGTCCATTAACAACCTAATGAACCCTTTTTATTGAAGGCATTTGTTTTAACTAAACTTCTTCTAATCCAGTCTTACCCAAATGTCTTAAATTGTCTCTAACATTGTTTTTCTTGCTTTTGTACTAACTCTGCTAACATTTCCACTTCTTAAACTTAGCATCTTCTGAGCTTCCTCTTAATCCCACACGGGGGGCTACTCAGGTGAGATGACGTATAATTATATTGTCATCTTGAATTAGTTTGTTCTAGATTCACCGAGTATATAAAATAGAATATTTAGTTTAGTCTTGTCAAAAACTAAAGATTAAACGTAATGTTTAAAGAACATTCATGACATTTATAGTGTATAAAGATTCTAAAGCATCGCTTATAAACCTGAAACTATTTTGCAGACATAAAGATTAATTTTCTTTTCTTTTTTTTGTTACAATTTTTCAGTTCTTTGCATCAAACCTTTTTCACAATAAACACAATATTGTCAAAAACATTTACTTACTCCTTCAAATCCTTGAGTTCAAGCGTTTTCGTTGTATAAAATCAAGTATGTACGATGACTGATTCCTCAACCATTTGTGAAAGAATGGATAGCTTTATGGAGCTCTGTAAATTTCAGGATTGTAATGAATGGATGGAACCAGTGCAAATCGCATAATTTTCTTGCTACCAATCATTCAGTGTTTGCATCATTCACACCGTTTAACAAATGTCATCGTTAATTCACAAACACATTCTGTTATTTACAACAATTACTAAACGGGTGAAAATGGAGCAGGAAGAAGAAAAAATCTTGTATCTACCTGCCCTTTTCTCAGTCGTTGCAGAATCATTTTTTCTGGCCGTCTTTTACTTTTTTTAAGACTAAATGATTTGTTTTCTTGTAATGTTTTGAACTTATTTATAGTAGAGCATTTTCTCAACTCCCCATCCAAACTGTTCCTTAGTTTTTCTCCATGCACTGAAATACACATTTGTTTTTATAGTAGTACACACTGTTTTACTTTTGAAATTGAAATTCTACTTCCTTTTTGGTATTTATATTACTTCATTTTAAGACAAAGAACTTTTGGAAATTAATTAACAATACCTTTCTAGCTTTAAACATAACTAATAGCATTTTAAAATTAGCCAAGTCGAGATAGTTTCGAGATATTTGACTGAATAGACAATTTATTAATATGTTCTCTAGAATTCACTGAATATAAAATTCTCATAGCTTTCTTTTGTGTCACCTACAGAATAGTGTTGGTTTAACTCTATTCCTGCAAGAAAACAATAGATAAGTAGGCATCCTTAAAAAACTCTGGGTACTTAATGATGTATTTTGTTGCAGAGGTGGCCTGCCGAGGGGAACGGGTCAGAGATGTCTACCAGAGACAGCAAGGCTACGCGGCGTGCCAAACCCAGGAGAAGGTCTCCCGTCTAGAGTGTCGAGGCAGCTGCCCGGGGGGAGCAGAGGGACAGGGCACCTGCTGCACCCCCCTCCGTAGCAAACGCAGGAAATACACCTTCCAGTGCACTGATGGGTCTTCTTTTGTCCAAGAAGTGGAAAAGGTTGTCAAGTGCGGCTGTACAAAGTGTTCTTCGTAAAACAAAAGAGAAGTTGTTTTTTTTGGTTTTTTTGACAGAGCTCCTGCCATCCTTACCTGATCGCTCATCTGTTCGTGTTCCCTGTGAGGAAACTCTCCACACCCCAGGAGTATTATTCCAATACTCCTGGAATAATACTCCAGGAGTATTATTCCCCAGCACCCTGATTTTTTTTTTAAAAGCCCCCAAAAAAGTAAAAGAAAAAAAAAGAAAAAGAAAAACACAAGAAAAACAAATAAAAAAATAGCTACCTTTCCTGTCAGTGCTGGACTGATGACCGATGCTTCCTCTGGGGGAATTTTGAATTGTATTGTAAAATACAAAAGCAGACTTATTTTTATTATGAAGTGGGGAAAAAGACAAAAAAAGAAAGACTTTGTTCTTCATCTACTTCTTTTTGTTGGTCGTGATAGCTCCAGTGGTGCCACAATGTTTTTATTCCCTGGAGAAGCGGCGGCTCACCACTTTACAGTAGACGTCCTGCGTCCCGTCTCTGAGTTGTGCATCTTTTGAGTAACTGTAAATGGTAGTACTACAAACTCACCACTAGGAGGAGCTGCCTTAAAGCATGGCACGGAGTGGGCAGCGATTACCCCCCACATACACACAAACGCAACTCAGAAACCACCACAGGCTCCATCAGCAGACCTGCTGAATCCTCTGTGACTGTGTGCATGATCGTACACACAGCTGCTTTCAATCTCCTGGCTCTTTTTGCGGCTACTGAACAGCACACACACACACACACAGACACACGCATGCACCTGCAGAAAAAAACTGGTTAACTACACAGCTCTCTGTTTGTGTACCCCCACCCCCGAGTCATGAATGACAAGTATTTATTGTATCATAAATACCTGTACTTATTCACTAGATCCCCATGTATCAGCCTGAGTCTTTTAATATATATTAATTTATATTTGTCCTTATTTTTGTATTAAAAAGACATACTCTGTCAAGATAGCTGACTAACAAAAATGGTGTCCTTTATTTTTGGTGTAAGAAAAGTTTTGTTTTGTTTTTGATCACTGAAACCTTTGTGCTTGCCAGAGACCTTAGTTACATTTTAATCTGCAAATGTGACGTGAAGACATTGTATATTTTTGTCGCGTTTCCTGAGAGTTTGTACTGTGCCATTACCAGAAGGTTCTTTATATTAGAGTATAAATGTATAGATTTCCCTACCTATGTACTCCACACAGACTTTGTGAGTAGCATTGACCCTAGCGGATGCATAGAGAACTCTTTTTACCTTTTTAACAAATTTAAAACATACTGTGACTTTTTTCTAAATGAAACTACTTTGTTAGCCCCTTTGGTCTCAGATGTTAACATGTTGCTGCTAAGTTTTTTGTACCGTAGACTTGGATCCTGATCTGTATGTTATATAGAGCTTCCTGCTCCTTCCTGTTTGGGGCTGCCTTGTGTAACAGATGAATATGACCCCTCACTCCTCCATCAACTCCTCTCCACATGTGCATTGTGCTTTTTATTCTCCCTCTCTCTTCATCCCTAGACTAATGTCAGTTTCCTGACTGATGTTTGTTTATTAAACACAATATTTACCTCACATTTCTCATCTTTTCCTTTCTTGTTGCCAAGCTCTGTGTGAGAGATCATCCCTGCAACTCATCGAAGACAATTATTACAAATTGGAACCCTGGTAGAATTTGTTATGTTTGGTTTTATTCTCACTGTACTTCTTTTTCATCACCTGTTAAATATTTTCTTTTGTAACATTAAAACATTTTACCCTGTTTGCCTGTTCTTAATCCCTTACAAGAGTATTGAAAAACTCTTGACTCAACATTTTATAAAATTACAACCACAACCATATTAAATTATGTTTAATATATTTTATAATTATATGTGATGGATAAACACAAGTAGTGCATAGCCTGGAAATCATTTGGAAAGTCTGTTTGGTTTTGTCTCTCAAGTTGTGTCCATTATTCTGTGCAAATTAGCTTAATGTACATCAGACTGGAAACACAGCATTTTTCTGAATTTGTTAAAGTTCCTCAATTGAAATGAGATATTTGACATTTTAATACTTGAATATACTTTGACTCTCACACCATAATAATGCCACTAAGATATGTACAAGAGTTTGCATGTTCAGGATGATGGGAAGTAAGTTTTCCACCTCAGGTAGAGTTTTTGACTTACATTATTTGTAATGTAACATTAGACACTTGGCAGCAATCACCCAGAATATCACTAGTAAAGATGTGTAAAGAAAACAAGAGGCAAACTTCAATTTATTCAGCCATTTGTTGCAGTAACATAACCTGACACAGAAGCTTTGTAAAAAAAAAAAAAAAATCCAGCCATTGTTTTTGTTTTTTTAATCCTGTTTGACTTTCTTTACATTTGTATGTTTATTTACAAAAAGGTTTCTCTTTTTATTGTATTGTAGCACAAAAATTGTTGTGCTGCTCAAGCCTCATCAAAAATCTGTTTAAATACACTCACATCTGAAAAAACACAAAGTAACATTTTCTATTGAAAATATAGCAAGTTTTTCTACAATACGTAGTTTGAAGGTGCTTTTCATCTCTTCCAATGAATCTTTAAGCTTTATGCATATGCTTAATTAAGTCTCTAATACTTTGTTTTCTCTTTAATTTTCTCACTGCTACCTGTTTAAAATCGGTCCAAACTTCCAGCTATATATTTATAATACACTGTAGTGTAGTGCCATCTACTGGTGAGCTGTTTAAATACAGCTCCTCAGCGGTAAAACAGAAGGACTGCAGACTCAGTCATCTCCTTGGAGGCACTCCAGCCTTGATCTCTTCCCAGCCTGTCCCAGTCAAAAGATGGAAAATCTCCACATTGGTCTGGGTGGAAATATCCTCCTCCTCCTATGCAGTACTGGACATACAAAAACACAGGATTGTTACATTGTTCATCATCTGAACAGCAGCAGACTCGGACAGAAAGCAGTTGAGACTCACATGTTCGGAGTTGCACCCTCTGGGTTTGACCCCAGAGCAGATAGCCATGGCTCCTAGTTCATTGTTTATAGCTCTGAATGTGATGAAGCCTGGATCAAACTCCTCTTTTTTGTGAAACAGAAATGAAAACACAATTTAAAGTTTAAGTGTTCAGTTACATGGAATCAAACAAGTTTTTTTGTTCTGTTTACTTCTTGAACTTGGTCCATATAAATTTCTGGTGGACTCCATGTTTCCATGGTCATACACAATGGGAATCGCTGGTCCTCTGTTGGAGCATGAGCCAACGTTGTACCTTACTGGAAATTGCTGCAAGAATGTGATAACTTTGTCAGTAATTCATGTAGACTAGTAGGTTTGTGAACATCAGAAACAATTTCAGTTTCAGCTATTGTGCCTTACCTTGAACAGGTTGAAGAGGTTTCCCCCATAAAGACGAAGGAATCTGTTTTCAGTGTGGTAGCGGAGAATGGCTGCCAGGTTCCAGTGCTCCATCGGGAAGTTGTTGGGAACGTGCCACACAGACACATCTTCAGCAGCAATGTCGTAGTAACCTGGATTCTGGAACCACAAACTGCATCTGTCATTATGGCATAGGAGGATTTTATGAGATGCACAAAGAAAAAATACTGTATAATTGTCAAGCAACAATTAAGGACTATATTTTTTCAAATAAGACTCTAAAAGGTGTGGCATGTGTTGATCCTCCTTTACTCTAATAACTAATAAAAACTGCATAAAACACCAATAAAATACATATAATTTCATCATTTAAATATGACTATAGAGCACAGCACTATAAATTCTGACTAAATCAACTCCAGTCAGTGCTTTCAAAACCAGTTTAATGGTTATGGGTTTCCAATCAGTGCGGAGGAGTCCAAGTCACATATCAGCTCAAAGAAAATCCTACTTATTGCTACATTCTTACACAAACAACAGCGCTGACTGGAAATATAATGTTGAGAATATTCAGTCTGCTTTCTGAAGTACTGTTCTTCCTCAAGAATAACCTGCGTACTTTGTAATCATCAGATGTGGCACTTTCTACTAAACCAAAAGTGTTTCTGTTGGACCAGTTTCCATCTCCATCAGGTAGATTTGGATTGTTACCCTGCTGACTGGACCAGCGATCACCCACAGTGCATCTTCCATAAATGCTGTTTTCATGGACACTGGCCACCAGAGTCCAGCCACCTCCAGCAGTGTTCATGTCGCAGAAAGTCTGATATTTCATCCCATTAGCTGTGGTCAGGTAGTATATCCCATCTGGAAACATGACATCAAATTAGATCCAGTAACTCATAATTTGATTTTCTTATTGCTGGCTGTTTATTCTAAACATGCTCTGGAAGTTATTACATTTTAAATTAAATAAATTCAAAAATGTTTAGGCTTGAACAGCAATATACCTCAACAGGCCAAGCATTCCTACCTTCTCGTTCACTGTGATTATCCAGAATTTCTTTACAGCTCCGTGCAATGTATTTGAATCTGTCGCTCATTCTATGCAGCTGTTCAAAGTTTGTCCTGGTGAGGTTCTCTGTGTCTTCCATGATACCTCCAGGGAGGTCAGTTGCTTCAGGTACTGAAAATAAGGTCAGATTTTAAAAGATGTAAAGGAAATAAATGTTTGAGGAAATGTTTATTCTCATGAGCTACACTTTACCTTCTTGTGGAAAGACATCTATAGGCGATCCATTCTCCAAGATCAGAAAAATCCCCAAAAATAAGAGAGTACGGCTAAGCATGTCTGCAAAATAGAACGATTTAAAGTTTGTGAAAAAAACCACCATTTAATTTTAACCATTAAAATGAAAACAATGCAGAACTTTTCCTCCAAGAGGACAAGTCTTACATAGAGTTAAAAAAAAATAAAGATTCATACCTGTTTCCTTATGCACGTTAGCTAGAAAACAAATGAAACGTATTCCTCAGATTGTTGTCAGTCGTACCTCTCAGCTATACACTGGTAACCATATATAGCTGATTAATGGTCACACATATATGACTGTATATATATGTGTGTAAGCTAATCTTTGTACTTTGAGTAATGAGCTTTTGGCAATGACCTTATTAATTCCTCTGACTTCCTGGAGACAACAGTGTCCTAATTCTGTCAGAGGTCTTATCTTGCTTTGACCCAGTGTCTAACTAGTTTCAAGATACAGTGTTTCTACTGCTTATCATACATTAATATCACTGTCTACTACTGAATGATCGTGTTACCAGTGGCTTATAGTGTTGGAACATGCTAAACTGTATCCCCATCTTGACATATGATCTTTTAGAGGTCAATATAAAATTTAGGGGAAAAAAACCCAAACAGTAAACTTCAATCCCATTAGAAACATGACCTAGTATATCAAAATCCCATAGACTAGAAACCAATATGGAGAAACATAACAAAAAAATCTAAATCTGTTAGATTCTCCACCATGCATATGTAACTCCACCCAACCTCAAACAAATTGGCTCTAGCTCCTCAGAGCTTTGCTGGAATGGATGTGGGCAAAAGGGACATTACTCCAAATGTTGTGGTATTGTTCAGATATGAAACTTTTCTGAAATCAAATTGTTAAAGCTGCTTCTATTATGCTTAGTATAAATTTTATTGTTTGTCCAGCTGTATGTTTGTTAAGCAATAGAGCTGCTGAATTTCAAATATAAAATGATTATAAATTAGCCAATCTTGCACTTCTTACAGCAAAGAGGACTGTAGTGTTAAATTACAAAATCCCTAAGGTAAATTGTTTTGCAATTGAAAAATTGGTATATGAATTGTATGACAAGTCATACAATTCCATAGCCATGTATAGCTATGGAAGCAGCTATACATGGCCCAACGGATATACAAAAAAAATTTTTTTAGCTCTGCTCATATCAAAATATTGAAAAGTATTGTGGCAGAAGATTGACTCTGAGCACTTCTAATCCAGAATTATCAGATTATAGATGTATTACAAATGTTCTGTGAGTAAATTGGTCATGTGTCAGGGAACTGTGGTTGTGTAGTGGTGGCTGCATATACAATACTTGTGTTGTATGCATAGATATACATAATGCCATGCCTCTATTGTCTCTGGGACATGGCCGATATAACAATTAACAGGTCCATGCATGCATAATGTCTGCAGAATGTGATATGCTGCAACAATGTGGATAATGTTTCCCCACTCCCCTTATTACCATCCCATAATAAGTACAAACTCTAGACCACAAGTTGTACCTAAAGGTGAATGGGAAAGAAAATGAAGTGATAATTGGATTTTAATTTAACAGAGACATCAAAATATGATATTTAGCCCCCTTTTCTCTCATATTCTTGAAACAAACTGAATGCCACCAACTTCCTTTAGAATTCACCTACTTAAAGTGCCAAACCTTTCAGTGGCAATACGACGCAGCTGTCCTATGAACGTCTGGTGTCTGTTAGAGAACATAAGTTAATAAACACCACCATAAAGGTCAAGGAACAAAAAAATATGTCACTGATAAAGTTGTGGGGATGTTTATTAGATTATAAATTATAATTTATAATCTCACCATATAAAGCAATCTTAGTTTCATGGTTTGAAGTGTGTGTGACCTCTGCTTCCAGTGAGTGGGTGTGCCTGAGGCAGCTGTTTGCTCTAACGCCCAAGAGCAATCCACAATGCAATGTCATAAAAATCTGAGCGCTGATCCCTGATGGTACCATCAATTACACTTAACACAAATCTAATGGGACCCCCCCTTTCTGTGCCCCCTCTTCCTAACGTGGTAAACCAGCTCCACTCATTCTCAGAACATCACCTCCATTTTCCCTCAGATGAACTGACCTTGTCCAAGTCGCACCTCCATTATTTACTTAATAAATGTCAAAACCTTAATTTGGTCTCTGAGAGGTTTCTTGAAATGGGTCCAAAAACTAACCCCAAACATGACAATGACAAGCTTTGCTGATCTCTAAACACTGTTCAATCCATTATGCAGTAAAAGTAAAGTCCATGGCAGAGCTGCAAGAACGCCAAGACATGGTTTTCCTCACAGGCTGGCTAAGAAGAGCATTACTTACAGCAGCAATCAAAAGTTTCCATAGCTGGGGAGGTATGGAGAAAATGCATCAGTTGCTCTTCATAACTAGTAGAGGCAAACTCCAAAAAATACTTGCAAATGTAATCTCATTAAAAGGTGGTTTTACAAAATATCCACTCTGAAAACAATTCTGGGGAGCAGGTGCATTAACTTATTTATAAAATAGAAGTATGCATTTTTCTTAACACTTCATAAAACCTGACATTTCAATTTTCCAATGTTCATAACAATGTGATTGTTTTAGATGGCGTAACTAACCATAAAATCAAAATCATACCTTGTTTCTGGAACATTCACTTTTCCAAGAATCATCATTTATAAACTTGTGTTCTGGATGCAGAGATGGTTTTAGAAAGGCATCCATTCCTGGCTTTAATTCAATAAAAAGCACATAAAAATGTTAAGTCTTTCAAGCTGTGTTCATGTTCATCAGATCAGGGGAAGTTTTGAGCCACCAGCAGAGGTCAACAAACACCAGGAGGTATAAGACACACAAATTAAATTTGTAAGTGAAACATATGCATGTATGAAGGTATTTTAGGAGCAGAACTCCTAAATGCTCTAAAAATGTATTTGAAACAAGTTTTTCTTTGTGTATTTTTTTAAAAAACTTTCTGAGTATTGCATAAGATTATTATTCTTATTAGTGGAGCAATTGCCAAAAATTCACATCTTCAAAGTTAGCCAAATAATGTTGTTAAATAAACAACAAAAAAGACAAAAATGAGACAGAAACAGCCTCAAAAGAATGTCAGCTTAACTAGTTTAAAAGAAATCACTGAAGATATGAGAATATTTAAAATAAATAACTAATATATGGCAAACAAAGACAAGACACAAAATTACCACACACTCAGAACAGCGATAAAAAGATGCAGAATTATCAAAATGTAGACTAAGTTAACCATGATGGTAAAAATAAATAAATAAAATAAAATGAAAAGATGAAAAATAACTAAAACCAGCTGCTAAATCAGAAAATGTAAAATAAAAAAAATAAAAGAAAACTACAGAAAAGACCAGTTTGTCCTCAAGTCAGATGAAATAATCATCAGCTTGTGTTTCTTGCATCCAAATGGCTAAGAGTGACATTGCTTCCCTAATCCCTCGTTACAACTTGTGGTGTGGTCCTCACTTGTCTGCAAGCTTTCTGTATAATCCCTCAATAAGTACAAGTCAGGAACTCACCACCCAGGCCTTCTTGTGACTTGTCTTTGAAGTAAGCAGAAGTGTAGAAGTAGGACACCCTGCTGTTCCAGAGCTGTTTCTGTGGGACCGGCGGCCATATGCACGCATCTGCACAGCAGTACTGGCACCCTGCTGACCTGAACCCAAGCGCCTTCATCACTGATCATTTTAGATAAAGTGTCCTGGTCTGTTAGCAAAGCTTTTTGGTGACAGAATACACAGGTTGACTGAGTAATGTGATGAGTAAAATAATATCAGTATTAATTTTCCCTGCTGTGTCACTGTCCATTGTGGGTTTTTTACCGGTCAGTGAATATAAACCCAATATGATCATAGTCTTATGACCATACTGTAAGAAAACCATAATAGTTTGGAGCTTTTCATAATGCCTTCCTCCAAATATAAAGGATTATATCACAAACAACTGCAATCAGTTTTTTAAATCATACAGATATATACGTACAACCTTTACAATATGTGGTTAATAACCCTTAAAAACTTTATTATTTTCTTCGGCATAATTCTGGCTGAATATTTCTAAAGTCTATTCACCAGAAATTGTAGAGTTCATTTAAATTTGTTGGTTTTCTGGTATCAAGTCTGGCTTTTACGAACGGTCCACTTATTCTAATGGTAGGTTTGAGCTCAGGATCATTTCAGAAACATAATACAAGCCTTCTAGTATTAAGTGTTAGTTTGTCATATGATGATTCCATCAATAATTATTTGCTTTTTTTAAAAAAATAGTTTATTAAAAGCCCAATAATAATAACTTTTATGACCATGTCAAGTTGATGTAAACTTCTGTAAAGTGGATTTGGCATCAAAAACAGTCAGAGCCAAAATATTTGGTGTGACATGTCTCAGTGGAAAAAATAGACATCATTAGGCCACCTGTTCAGATGACAGACCTGCCATTGGTCATTAATCAAGAAGCAGGAATTAGTTTTCTCTAACTGAGAGAATATTATTGTCTAAATGCCAGCATCAGTGATTGTGATGGCAAATTTTGGGTTTACACATTTATTCATGTTGTGTGTTCTGTATTGTTTCATTAATCTTATGCCATACAGTTTTTCTGAAGTGTTTTTGCTCATAATTCTGGTACTTCTTTATCAGCCAGAACTGTTTTGTTCAACTTGCGTGAATGAAAGTCTGACAGCCGCTGCCACTTCTCACTTGAATGTACTGGTTCACAAACTCTGCTCTTTCCCTCCGAGTGTGTTCCTGTGTCGGCTATTTTTAGTAAGGTAGAAGGACACTGTTAGAGTGGGATGGCAGGCTTTCTGATGCCTCGCACTAATAATTCAGCTTCCTCAGGCAGTAGTAGAAATGAGAGCCGACAGCCAGCGGCACCCAGCTGGACCATGTAGAAACCCTAATCTTAAAACCAAAAGTGTTGTAAGCTCCTCCTGATCCTTTTATATTTTTTTCCAGCTCTCTGTAGATAGAAAAAAATCCTATGAAAGTATTTTTGACTGTATCCTTTATTTAGAGAATCACAAACCTTAACAGAGGTTATTATATTATTATATATTATTATATTATTTATTATTATTTATAATATTATTTATTATTATATAGTCACAATGAGGTCATGATAACTTCACTGATGCTACTTGTATCATGCTCAGAATGAGGGACTGGTGCAAAGTCAACATCATGCAATCAATAGAAATTGTAATGTAATTGACTTTGAATTTGTCTGTATGGCTGGAATAAATGGACTAAATATTTATTAATTTAAATAGACAAATGAGTTTACCATTTTCTCTCTGTGCTGTGTCTGAAACACATGAGAGCTTTAATAAATCTCAGATCACCTACATGACAACTTACAGGAGCTTCTTAAGACAGGCTTAGTAAGATTTCTTTACGAAGAAGTGAAATGACATAAGTGCTGTCTTTTACTAGTTGTAACAATAGAAATATGTTTTTGTTTTAAGCCATTCCTCATCATTTTTTCTATTTTTATTTGCACAGTACTACTTTTATAATAGATGCTTCCTTTCTGTAAGGATGTTGCCTCTAGGTAACCTACATGCAACATCTGCACACTTTTAAATTGCATTTGACCCTTTTTTAAAAACTAATCCTCTTTGATATGGTGACCATTCTTACACACCATCCATGCCTGCAGCTGAAGGATGTAGGTTACAGGCCCATTACACAGTGAAAGCCACGTGAATAGATGTGCTCAACATTAGTGCACAGTTTTTTCTCACTCCTCTATTACTCAGAACAAAAAATCATAATCCCCAGTGCCTGGCAGAAATAACTCTCTTTATAAAAAATGGACTTCAGATCTCCCATCTAATTGCTGCTGCAACAGTTGAAATAGGAAAGTTAAACAGAAATCCTAATGAAATTGTGATGGTGGTTGCCACATGGTACCATCATTTCCCTTGTTTTGTTTAGTCATTGCCTTCTCAATACTAACACCAGGGTTTCCCTCAGTGTATTATGAGCCTGGCGAGCCACCAGGCTTAGCATTGTTAATTTATTTCAGTTTTTTTTTAAATAATTGCCCTTTTTGAAGACTTTATATTTGATGTTTAGGCATTAATCTTTCCGTCTTCAAATAAGACATAACTATCAAGTGACATTTTCAAATTTTCTGTCAACTGTGAACATGTTTTACCTCAAAAACATGACAGGCAGCTGGATGACTGCCCTAGCAATACGTGCATTGAGTTTATCAAGTTTTCTGGGGAAAACCTTGAACACGTTTCAGAAAATTAAAACCTGTCCAACCGTGACCCAAAACACATCAACACGCATTTAAGCCAAAGGCAATTTTAAACCAACTTTTATGATTTCAATCATGAAATAGTAAAATTTTATTTGGAAGGATCATAGCACTAAATAATGTCCAAGAGAAATTTAGAATCTACCCTCTGAACAATAAAACCTGTAAAAATCAATCTCTGTGAACTTTGTTTTGAAAAGTCAGAGGAATTGCTGTTTCTCAATGAGTAAGCAGACACAAGTCTATTTGCTTGGTCAATAAATGCACTTTTTTGACTGCATTTGCAGATAAAATCTTGTCATGTTTGGGTAACGTCCCTACGATCTGGAGGCCTTCAGGAAAGCCATAAAGTAGATTTTGTAAAAATAACTTTTATTCTTTAGATTGTGTGGTAAATGTATGAGTTTAATAACTTATTTTTGTCTATTTTGAGTTGAAACAAAAGCGTTTAGTAAAAGATAAAGTGATATTTTTTTTGTCTGTTCTCATAGTAACATAATATTTAAGTAGAAATACCAGAAAATCACGAAACATTAATTTTTAAAGTATCTGTTAATATTTCTGTCCTATTTCAACTATAGAATCATCTTTCATATTTTACCAGAACAAAGAGCCCTAACAAAGAAAAATGAACCTTTGTTAATTAGTAGAGAGTTGATCTGTGGGCAGCCTGAGAGAGCTGCGCTCCTTCGCTCCACTTTCTAGCAGAAGTGGCATCACTTCTTGTGTTTTTGAGTGTTGTCAGCGTAAAAGCTTCTATGTTCTCACTGGTCAGGAAAGCTTCCACAGGAACAACCTTAAGGTACAAATTATTCATGCTGGTTTCTCTCAGGGTATAGGAGGAGGGTACACAGAGTGCACAGTGCAGCTACCAAACGGCTCAACAGATGGGTGCCCATGTGAGTCACTTATATAATCCCATTTCTACAGATTCAGAAACAGAAATGACCTGTAATGTGTCTTGCTGCATGAGTGGGACGGGAATGCAAAGGTAAGCTTTAATTCACCGGTGAACACAAGCTACTAAAAAGCTCATGAGTAGATGGCATCAAAAGGTTTCAACGTTCTGCTGGGAAAGCTAAATGGACTGAATTTTTTTAGAGCTTTTCTGGTCATACTGATCGCTCAAAACTGTTGTTCAGTCATTCCCACTCACAAACATTCATGCACCAATATGAGGCTCAGTAGAGGTTGAGTTGCCCTGGTACCAGTAATAAGCATGGACTTAAACACACATTTGTTCAATTTCAAAACAACTACTCCACCCACTGAGCCACAGTCATCTCTGAGGCCTGAGCATAAAAGTGTTTTATAGTTAAAAACTCAAATTAACAATAACATTCAAGCACATCCAAATAACTGAACTTGCACGGACCTGCAATACATAACTAATTTTTAAATCAATATCTTTCCAAATTCTTACAAACTTTGTTGCTTAATCATTATAGTCAGTGGTCTATGCTTCTCTTTCAACCTTATTTTATTTTGAAAGCACTTTACAATGTTTTCTCACTTATTTAATCATATATTCAGCAACTTTTACAACACACATCACACTCCACAGGAATTTACATATTCCTCTCTGAATATTGTGCCTTGCAAATTCAAAAATGTTCAAACAACTTGAACATTTTTGCATTTAGTGAACAAACATATTTGTAGTTTATTGAAATGCTACACAACAGAGCAACAAAAAGTAATGCAGGACCATAAAGTGGACAGATGTTTACTGGGGCTGAAACAATTAATTCAACAATTTATCTTGTTTAACTGATTACTGAAAAGATTTTTGAACTAATTTAGTAATCAAGTAAGTTAACTGGAGTATTCAGATTCAAAAGAGGCCATTTGCTTTACAAAAACTAGATATTTACATAATTACGGCTATCTAGCAGTAATTATGCCAAACTGTACCAAATATATGTACATTTGAATTTAAGGCGAAATCACCTTTGTCTGTAAATATGTTTTAGCTAAAATCCCTCAGTTCAGATTTCCTAAAGAAATGTTATGTTGTTGTATTTTAGGCAATCAAATGTTTATTTTCTTATTTTGTAAAAACTATTGGGGTTTTTTGTTTATTTGCATTTTGAATATTTCTACTATTGTATAAAAAGGTTTAAGTGGTAAAATGAAAAATCTGCAGAATGGACCATCTCTTTTATCATATTAATCAACTGGCCGTCAGAACAATCAATAGAATTATTGATTACTTTGAGTAATCAATAATTCTAAATAATTGAGTACTAAATAATTGTTAATTGCAGGCATAATACTTACACAGATTTCAAATATTTGTCTTAATAACTGTCTGAGCACTGTGGCGTGCGTTGTGCTAGGACTAAATAAAATACTCTTTCCTACTAATAAAGTCCTCTGAGCAGAGACAGGGGAAGTGGTCAGAGTTGATTGGTGCAATCCTGGAGGAAAACCTGCTAAAGGCTGCAAAAGACTTGAGACTGGCACACAGCACTATGTCTTGTTCACATAAAGTCACAACAAAATACATTTAACCTTTAAATGTCCCACATTTGATGTTCAAGATATATCAATACTTTTTCACAGAACTGTGTCAGGAACAGTGTGGGGTTTTAAGAGATGGGGATCAAACAGCCAGATAATCACTTCACTCACTAATCCACCTACATCAATGTGATGAGAGAGGATGTGGACAAAATCAACTGGAACCTTAAATTAGTATTCACACTATTATCAGATTGTTTTAGGACCTGCTGGAAGAACTGGAGGGATTTCAGTTCTCATTATGTTTTAGACGTGTCCCCTGCTCCACCTGAATCAAACACCTGAAGTGTTTCTACGCATGGCATTACAGCAGGAGCTGACAAAAGCTCTTTTCATTTGTGCGTTCAAGCAATCAAATACCTGAAGACATGAATAATATTGACCCAAAAGGACCAGAATTACCAACCCCCATCTTAAAGGGAAAGAGCTTAAATAATAAAGTAGATTAGAAAACTGCTAATTCATACATTGTACTGTTCGTCCATAAAATGCCTGGAGAAAAAAAATGCACACATTACCTACAAATGAAAGTCCAAAATATATGAAAATGTGAAGATCCCATATACAGTGTGACTGTGTCCAGAATTAAAAATGTCAGCAGTTTTAAAACATAAACTTTAAGATGTCAGATTTCCAAACTAATCAAAGCAGCTTGAAGTTTTTTCCTCAAAGTTTTATTCTTAGATTTAATCAAATGAATGTGACACCTGATGGATTAAACTGGTGGAAATTTAACAAGTCCTTAATGGCTGTCTATGTGTGAGTTAAGCTTATTATCTCTCTCTTTCTGTACCATTACTCTTCATGGCTGAACAAAAAATTTAAGTGGACGGTATTTCCAGTTTCTGAGCAGTGATACTGGAAAAAGTCAGGGACAAGAAGAGCATGAACTTTAGGACAATGATCCAGTATGAGCATCTGGTCCTGCTTGGCCACCAAATGTCACTTAAATAAATGCTGTTGAAAACCCCAGTCCAATATGAAGATCACAGAACAGAAATACCTCGGCCTATTTATGAAATTACATCATGGTCAAAAGTGTGGTGATGTAATAAATGATTAACTGATTAGGTGAATATTTATGCTATAGGGTAAATAAAAACAAAAATTAATGCAATTTGGGGAATAAAATAATTTGTAGTAACTTCAATGTATTATGTATTGAATGGCTAATAAAATAATGTGAAATCCATTATTCATAATCTGAAGTAATTATCTATTAAAATAACATGTCATTATTCATTCATTGTTCCTTTAATTGCTTCATGGTTACTGTGTCTGAATGCTCAGAGAAACCATTAGAATATCCATAGTGGCCCACCTATCTGATTGGTTTAACCTGCACAGCAAGTCAATCTAAAACAAATGATGTTAGCCTCTTCTCACATTGTTGTTTCATTATATACGACAAGCCACGACCCACAGGTCACTTCGTCCTTTCACGTCATATCGCTCGGATCACAGGCAATGTGAGCATTCAGATCATGCAGCTGGGACTGTGGAATCAAGAGGGGGTGGATTATGACGAACGTTCTTCATCAATAAAGGTTTTCTTTTACAGGGTTTCCCCAGGGCCGACCTCTGTGTCACCAATGTAATGCATGCTGTCAAAATATGTTTACTACCTTGAATAAAACTAAATTTGTTCAAGCTCAAAAATAAGTTATACCAACGTAGGGGCTTTGGTATAACTACTATTCCTTTTTTATATTGACATATTTTTGCTTGGGTTTGCATTTCACTGAGTTTATAGATGGCTCTCATTAAGTTTCACTGTGTATTTTCACTTGAGTTTTTTTCTGAAGGAGTCATCAGCAAAGAGCTGATGGATTAATGGGAAACATTTAGGCTAGGGTTAGTTTCTTTTTCTCATAAAAGTGAACAATGTTAGAAAATGTAAAAGTGTGTTGCCGCACTGGTTTAGCCGCCATATTTCTTAAACTAAAAGCGTCAAAAACAGATTGAAAACAAAACAATTCTGCATTTTTTGCATGATTATCACAACTAATGCATAAAAGTGTTAGAATAGTTATTCACGTGTTTGTTTCCAGTTTTAATTAGTTAAGGAAACCCATTAAACTACAACTACTTGTTTTTGGCTATTTGAATTGTAACACTTTTAGTCCCCCATACTTCTAGGCTATCAAGTGAAAATAAGTGATTTTCCTTTCCTTAAAGAACTTGTTTGATGGACAAAATTATTTAATATCGACTAAAAACAGACTAAAAGAAGATCAGCGTGGCTGGAAATTTTAAAATTATCTGGGTATTTGTGTCAATCGGTCTTTGTCAAATCTTTCCTCAGTGTCCGTCCCTTGTTCCATCGTGGCCCCTCGGTGATAAAACACGGCCACCGTGGTGTTTCCGCTGTCCTGACTCCCCCGCGTGTTCGTGGACACGCTCAACTTTGCCTTCAGGGTGCTGTCTCGCCTCTGTTGCCCGGCCTCGTTGTTCGCCAGCATGGTCTCCACCGCTGTACTCACCGCCGACAGAAAGCCTCCTCCGCGGCAGCGCAACAGGCGAAGGAAGGCATCTCTAAAGTCCGCGTTGAACGCATAAATAATGGGGTTTAGGGAGGAGTTACTCCACCCGATCCACACGAACACATCGAAGGTTTTCTCGCTGACACAGCAGGGGCCGCGGTGGGCTCCAGGGGCCCCTGGTCCGGGGCAGAAAGGTAAAGCGCAGTTCAGGATGAAGAAGGGCAGCCAGCAGCAAACGAAAACTCCCATTATGATGCTCAGAGTCTTCAGCACTTTGGTCTCTTTCCTGATGGAGACTCTGAGCTCCCGGTGTGACTTATTGGGGCACTGGGAATCAGGGTGGATGCTGATGCGGGACTGGTAGGAGCTGGCACCGATGTCTGTGCACATGTGCGGGAACAGCTCGGGCACGTGCGACCGGCAGCTCTGGGCGTGCTCCGCCGCGCGCTCCAAGGAAGATATTACCCGGATCTGCGTCTGGGCAATCCGGTAAATCCGGGTGTAGGTGACGATCATGATCACAACGGGGATGTAGAAGCTGATAAGGGAGGAAGAGATTGCGTAAGTGCGGCTCAGACTCGAGTCACAGCTCCCCTCGGTGCTCTCCAGGTGTGGAACCACGCGCCCGCCGGGGTCACTGATTTCCGCCCGGTGCCAGTCTAGCTGCACGGGAACAAAGGAGATCACAACGGACACTGTCCACGTCACCCCGATCATCACGAAGGCCACCCTCTTGTTCATGCTCCGCTCGTAGCAAAACGGGCTGGAGATTGCCCAGTATCGGTCCACGCTGATCACGCATAGGTTGAGGATGGAGGCCGTGGAGCACATGATGTCGCAGGCCAGCCATGTCTTACAGAAGCCGCCGAACGGCCAGAAGCCGGCCACTTCAGCCGCGGCTTTCCACGGCATCACCAGCACCGCGACCAGGAGATCCGACAGAGCCAGGGACACGATGAAGATGTTGGTCACCTTGGCGCGCAGGTGGCGGTAGCGATACACGGCCGCGCACACGGTCATGTTGCCCACAAGCGTCCAAATGATGAGCAGCACCAGGACGCATCCAGTGAGAGCTCTGTGCGCCGGCGGGTCTTCCCGGCTGCCCGCTCCAACCAGCGCCAAGCCGGTGGTGTTATTCATTGTCCAGAGCCAAAAAGGACCGCATGGCAAACTGCAAGACCTATATTAATAGGTTAAAAGCCGCACGCAGTTACAGTGGGAATGGCGCAGCATGCTGAGTCCAGACTAATCTGTGCTGCTGCTGCTGCTGTTGTGAGCGCACGGCAGATCTACAGGGGACAGCCAGGCACAACCAGCTGACTGCCCAGACGGCTCTGAGAAGGTGGTCACATGAGACAGGAAATCAGTGAGCCATTTTAGCAATGAAAGAAATAACTGCTATGCATATTTTCCCACTCATTTTCAATTCACAACTTCTCCTTTTCCTGCTGATTTATGAAGAAGATGGCAAAGAATAAAAAACACTTCACAACAGTTTATTCCTGGGATAGTTCAGGCTGTTATACGCTGCAAATCAGAAATTTGGAGGAAACCCATACACTCTATGTGTTTTATTACTTTAGACACTGTCTGAGTATAACTCTTCCAACCTGCACCCACAGGATCAGCAAATCAAGTATACTTAAACACAAACACATTTTCAGACATTAAAACATATCTGGGGATGCCTTGCAGATTGAAGCTGATTTTATTGTTCCTAGAATAAACAGGCAGTAATGCTTACAGTTTGTGTAAAAAAAACAAAAAAACAAAAATAAAAAACAGTATCAGCCCAGGGGAGATGTGTGTTCTTTAAATAATAGCAACAAGGTTTGGTTTGAGTACAGATTTAAATGATGGACACAGGGAGTACAGCACACAGCCAAGGGTGGGGAGTTCATAATCAGATTATCTCCATCATTTCTGAGAGTTTGTGCATGCGCTGATTTAGGACGCACAGAGGAATCACATCCATTTGTTGGAATGAAATTACTCTCACGTGGGTAGTCATCTTCCTGACTCTGGGTAAATGGTTCTGTCAAATACAGGAAGTAAGCTGAGTCTTGAAAAGTATTCATATCCCTTAAGTTTTTTGTGCTTCATCTTTTTTCTCGTTTACACTTTGATGTATTTTATTAGAACGTTTGTAGGAGACCAAGAAAAAATGAGCCTGCATTTGTACTGTGCCCCCTTTATTCTGATACCGCAAAGTAAAATTAAACTTAAACAAAACTCACTACATGTGGTGGAACAGTGCAGATCAGACTTGGCTCACCGCCCCTATGGTGAAACATGGTGGTGGAACCATCATGATGAGGGGACTCTTTTCTCTTGTAGAGACAAAGAAGCTAGTCAGAATGTATGCAAAGAAAAATATGGGACAATTTTAACATGTTCAAGATCACAGTGGATTGGTTTAAATCACAGTGTAAGCATGTTAGAAGAGCCTAGTCAAAGTGAAGAACCAAATTTGAGGATATTTAGCAACAAAGACTGATGATCACAGACACCTCCCATCCAATTTGACTGAATTTGAGTCATTTTCCTTAATCAGTTTCTTGATCTGCAAAAAGTCTGGCAGCTGATTTTTCACAGGCCGTACATTTTACCATCACAGCAAACAGCACATGCAAGCTTTTACATTAGCATAGTTGTAAGCTGTTATTGAATGCAACACGGAGTTCCGACCTTCTCCAGTGCTGCGTTCAGACCCAGCAGTCCCATCTCCTGCACGTATCCGACCAGACCGGACGCTCTGCGAGGGCCTTGTGCAGAACACTTCTCCAGCATCTCGCTACACTTTTGGCCACACAGCCTCTTCAGCGAGGAGATTTCCTTGTTGCATTTTTCCCTCTCCTTCAGCAGGTTCTCATCCAGGAGTTTTTTCAAGCGTTCTTCACACTCTTTCTGCTGCTCGATCTTGATCTTCAGGAACTTCAGCTCCCGTTTGAAGGCCTCGGTTCGCCGTTTCTCCACCCTCAGCTGCTCCATCTGCAGGTCCAGTTCCCTCTGACTTTCCTGCCGCTCCTGTCTGAGAAGATCCTGCATCTGCCTCTTCCTCTCCTCCTCCTTCCGGGTCAGCTCCTCCAGCCTCTGGCAGAGGTTGTCCAGCTCTCCCTCCAGGGCATCTCTCGTCATCTCCTCTCGCTGTCTGAGTGCCTGCTCCATCTGGATGTGCTGAAGCTCTCTCTCCCTCTCTTTCCTTTCATGTTCTGCTCTGTCCTTCTGGATCTTCTCCTCCATGGATCGTCTCATCTTCTTCTCCCTCTCAACTTGCTCCTCCAACATTTTGGTTACTTGATCGAGCCTCTCCTGAATATCTTCCCTCCTCTTCTTCTCCATGTCTGTCAGTCTTGCGATATCTTGCAACTTCTTCTTCTCAATCTCCTCCCTGAGGGCCTTCTCTCGTTCTTTCGCCTGCTTCTCCTCCTTCTCTTTCTCCAGCTCCAGTTTTGTCCTCAGCTCTTCCAACTCATTCTTGGTTTTCTGTTGCACCATCTCCAGCTCTTTCTCATACCACTCCTTCAGGGTGTTGTCCTGCTTATGTTTCTGCAGCTCATTCTTTTCAGTGATCCAATTCCTCTCCTCTTCCAGCTGATAAGCCAGATCTTCTTCGGCTTTCTGAAGCATTCTGCTGTTGTAGTAACTCTCTTCATTACTCAGCATCATGCTGTCAACCAACATCATCAGCTCACTGACCTGCTCCTTGTTGCTAAGATTCTGGTTATTGAAGACACAGTACCTGCCCCCGCATGCAGCCACCAGCTCAGCCAGGTCACTAGACTGGTCTATCAGATAATGCTTCACCGACATCCCCTCCTCCAGACGGTCTCCGTGGGTGAAAACCACCACAGAGAAGTTCAAAGCGTGGGAGCCCATTGCCTCCTTGATGTGTCGCACTTCCTTTTTCTCCTCCTGAGTGAATCTTCCGATCTGAATAACAATCAGGAAAGCATGAGGTCCGGGGAAGAGGAGGCTGACGCTCCTCCTCAGCTCCCGCTGGACTTCCTGCTGGGTCTGATGAGTGTCCAGCACACCAGGAGTGTCTAGAATCAGCAGCTGCCGCCCACGAAACTCTCCACTGGCCCTGTGGCAGCGCTGGCCAATCGAGGGACTGCTGAGCTTTAAGTCCAAGACCTTCCGACCAAGGATGGAGTTAGCGGTGGAGCTTTTGCCACTTCCTGTCCTCCCCAGTAAAACCATTCTGATAGTTGTGGAAGTAGGAGTTGACTTCTTGCCTTGTGAGACAAAAGGAACAGAGTTCAACAGAGTTTCAGATTAAGAAAAGGAGAAAGAAAAATATACCTTACCAACAGCGCTGATGGAAAACTGCTTAGTGAGAGACGTCATGTTGTTCCTGATCATTTTCATCCACAAACTGAGGACAGAAAAATTCTCTGCAGCCATTTAGGTGCCGTCACTGTGGGTGTGTCTTAACCTTATGTCACGTGAAAGTCACTGTGAACTATGCCCATCATCATCAGCAGCGTTTTTGGAATCAGTCTGGAGAACAACTGGCTCAATAGTCTGTCTCCAAAACACCCAACACAGCAAGTTTCTGAGAACTCACAAAACAGCAAGAAGTCACAGTCCAGCAAACGTCTGGTCAATACATACAGGGTTTGGTTTTGTTATGCTTTGTTTTTTGTATGTGTTTGTATGTTGGGCTGAGTGTGATCAAAGTCCTATTGATTCTAGCAGGTGGGATCAATAGATTGCTTTATCAAAAACGTAAGCTGATTGGCCATGTGAAATCAATGCACAGGAGGATCAGACACCCAGAATCAGCACACATACCACTGTTGTGCAAATCCTGAACATAAATTAAACTGGCCATTGTATATATTAAAAACATAAACAATGTTAATGCAACTTCCTACCACAAAATAGCAATGACAAAAGAAAGAACAAGCAATTTTTAATTATAAAATGTTTTAAAGGACTAAAAAATAATAATTTAAATGGCTAAAAGCAGAAAAACAAGGACAAAAAGCAACCTCAGGAAGTGCAGGATTGGGGTTCAGGCGATTAATTAAAGTCCTGGATCATGACTTTCAACTCATGATATTAGGTAGTGACTGCTGACAAGAAGATGTTTTTCACAATGAGAGTTTTGTAAATGAGAAGAAAGCAGTGAAACCAGGTGGTGCTACTTACCAATTACACGACTTCAGGAGTAAATTTTTGGCCAAATCAAAGTAAAAGTGGTCTGAATATTCACAAACGCCTCATTTTTTAATCTTTTTTAACTTGTAAAGTAACAATGAATACTATTTATAATTTTCTTTCCACTGCACTATTTTGTGCTACTTTGTGTTTGTCTGTCACAGAAAAAGTTAATAAAATATTCTAACGTTTGTAGAAGCATTGTGACAATAAGACGTTTAAAAAACATGGCTACCAAAGCCACATTTGTCTCCACTAGATGGAGACAAAGTTTATAAGATGGTGATTACTGACACTTTTTGTTATGATACTTGGTGGTTAGACAGGCGGTTGTTGAAGAAGTCATTCATTTATTAACCAGATAAGAGAATTTTCTGGTTTTGATCTTTAATAATTCGTATTCTCATATATTCTCAGACTTATAGGAGAGAATTTGATCTTTTAAGACATGACATACGGAGAGACCTTCACTGATTGCAGGAAGATGCATGTTCATTCAGTCTGAAACGAGGACGCCTATTTATAGGCCTAATAATGAGCTCCAGCTTGGGCTTAAAATATTAAGTTTGTATTCCTCCGACATTAGAGATGATTATGCTTTCTGGCTGCAATTTGCTTTTCAATACGTAAGATAATTCTGTCTGATGTTGGATTATTATTCTCTTTGATTATGTTCTGTTTTTGTTCCTCTCATTTATTGTTGAAGTTAATCTTAAAATATACAAATTACAAGTTTCTTGTGAGATAGGACCATAATTATTTTTGTAGCAGAAACTTAAACAATTAGGTAAAGAGCCACTAAAGGCTCTGGGGATGTAGAGAGTCCAACAAGTATTTGCAAATATATTAATTCCTTTATTTAACAATAAAATCTACATTCAACTATTTTAATTCTGATGGGATTTTGGGATCTTATTTTTGTCCAAGAAGTCTTCCTCCCTCAACAGACCAGTAAATTCATGTTTGACCTTTGACATAGTTTGGTTTCTTGTAAAATCCTGTTTAAATAAATGTGCCTCCATAAACGTGTGTATATTCTGTAAAAATGTAACTGAATCCTTTATTATAATTGTAGCATGCCTGCCCTTTATAAGCTCTCAAGGGAATTAGACAACCCAACTTCATAAAATGCAGCAAACAGGCTTCTTTTTTATTTCATTGAGTCTGTAAAGTTTTATTGTTTCCCAATTTTAGGCCTCTTTATAGGCTTCCGAGATAATACTCCTTACAGACTGCTAAAATCCTTTTCAGATGGAAATTATGCCCTTGAGGTTTTCAGCCTAGTTTTTAGGTTCTTCATAGTGACGTCACCCTGGCTCTGGATTCAGTCTATTTCATTCTACTTCTTCTAGATTCAGCAGCTGCATCCAAAACTGGATTATAATACCCTAATCCCCTGTTTATCCTTGTGGTGGTTTGGGCATTGCACTGGAGTGAGAGCTCTTTTGTATTTTTAGGTTATGCAGTGTCCCTGAGGTGGATATTGCATGTCTACTTTTGAAAACCGCTGCAGTTGGTCCTCAGATATTACCTTCATAGCTGCTGCTTGATTTATGAAAAGAAAAAAGCAAGACCGCCATGCATCTCTAAGCAGGTGATACTCAGCTACACGTACCCCAAAACTTGAAAGATGAATGTCTCATAAATTTGTTTTAGTCTTGAATTATCACAGTTTTGGAAACTGTTACATTTTAAGGAAAAGACGACAGAGGGGATTGTTTTAACCCTTTCATGCATAGTGGTCACTACAGTGGACAGCTATCTAAAAGCCATTTTCTTGTGCTTCGTGTGGATTTTTATGTTATAAATGCACACAGACCACTGAAGTGGACACTAATGCATCATAAAATATACCATCAACTACTGGCCATCAGCTGCAAATGCAAGAAATTATTTTTGTTAAATACAATATGGCCGACAGACAAAAAAGCATGAGAACCGACCCGGTCCCTCCTTCTACTGTAGACGACTCTTGCAAGTAAAAAAAATATTGTGACATCAGATAACCCCTAAGGAACAATACTACTGATGTATTTTTCAAATAACAACTTTGTATTTGGACAAAATTACAATGGATCACATAAAAATTAAAAATTAAAAATAAATTATTTTTACAAAAAAATTTTCCTACCTTTTTTATGCCTTAAGAAAATAATTTTAAAAAATGGAAAAAAAATTCTGACACAAAGGATCATAATTCATGCATCAGAGTTAATGTCACCAGTATTTTTGTATCCTGTGGGCATGCGCTTGAATCCCAAGACAACAAGTAAAACAGCATTTTATAGAACAATATCAGACTTTTATTTTTGATTGAACCCTTTAAAAGAGTTTATCCAAACATAAGAAGTATGTGCACTGGGAGGTAGATTTGAATTTAAAGTAAGAACCCAGATAGAACTTGGTGAAAATGTATTATTTCTTTCTGAGTATCACCTTTAAATATCAAAAGCTAGACTGAATTTTCAAATTCATAACAAAGAATAAATATGAATACTTCTGCTTTGTTTGGTGTTTCACTAAAAACAGATTGCCTCAGTGACCTTGCCACCATTTTTGATCATGCACGCAGCCAATCCAGTGTTTGTTGAGTTGGCAATACAGTCATATTCAATAAAATAAATATTAGAATGCATTCAGAAGGGTCTTGTTTTACCTATTAAAAATATCAGCCTTAAACATACTTTTCATTAAGCCCACATTTCTGTATTAAAAATATGTTTTTTATTGGTCTGATGTAATATTTTAATCTTAAATGTTGTGTTTTCATTAGATGTAAGCAGAAAATAAAGGCTTGAAAAATATCAATCTTTTATTTAGCCAATATAATATTTCACTAAGTGAATATGATTAACTGAAATAAATGGACTTTTCAATAATCTTCTAATTTATTAGATATGACTGTACACAGATCAAACTTGGAAACAGCATCTGATTGCTTAATGTCAGAAACACAATGCCTACAGCTGGATGTCTGACTGTTACCTCGTCAATAATGCAGAGTCGATGCATGTTCGAGGGAAGAGCCAGGATTGTCTTACCGCTCCAGTACGTTGTGACACATGCGAGCACACCTGACTTTAACTACCCAAGAGGACTGGAGGAGGCTTTAGGTGAAGTAGGTGGTTAAATCTGTGTGCAGCAACATGATGAGAAGGAAAAATTCATCTTTACAACCACATTCATTGTCTTTTTGAGAGCAATACAGTTTTATAAGATGCTGACGTTGTTGAAAGTAGTAACACTGAGGACCAGTAATGCTGGAGGACTTTGTCAGGATGCCTTGGCAATGATGAGGATGCTCATGAGAAACACCATGACGAAGAAGATCCACATAAAAAATCTATCCATCACCTTGGCAACTTTCTTCCACTCTGCTACCTTTGCACAGGTGGCTCTCTGCTCTTGGAAGCAGTTGGCAATGTACTGGATGTTTTTTACCACCTTGAAGAAAAACACAGAGGAGTTAAAACAAACACTCAATAAAGAGTGTTGATATTCTTTAAAAAGAAATCGCCACCTGTTTATGTTGGAGGCAGGGACAGCAGCAGGGGCAAGATGGGAGTTGAATTTTCTCTGAAGAGTAGAGATTTTGCTCCTTAACCCCCCCATTCAGGTGCTGAAGGTTTCGGAAGTGCGGAGGAGCCTGATAGTCCAGTTGGTCCCGTCTGATGTGGTGGTAGTGTTGAGTGGGCTCTTGTTTCATTTCGCCTCGCTCCAATGTGGAAGGACGGTTGTTGTGGTTGTTGTAATAGTGATATCTACCATTGGCGTTGCCATTTGCATGACTTTTGTAATGCTTGCTGTGATGATGCACAGCTTGGCCGTTGCTGTACCTGTACAACTCGCCGTCGTGATGGTAGGAGCCATTATGGCAGCTGTCATCATAGTAACAACCCTTATCACCCATAGGTTCCTCCGGGTACAGCGGGGTCCTCTTGCTCTCCGGTGTCGTGCAGTTCTCCCCCACTTCATAGACGAAAAAGATTTTCGACATGTAGTCGATGATTAGCACTTTCGCCCACTGCGGAACCGGTTTGGCTTCTGCACCACAGAAATGGATGTTCATGATGAAGATGGTGAGGGACGTGGAAGCTGTGATCATTGTCATGGTGGCAATGTAGTACTTCCCTTCAGGACAGGATGGAGAAAATGATACGTTTAGGGAGCGTAAAACTCCACAATATCCAGAAGTTAAAGACAATAGTTGAAAATCTACTGTGAATCTCATTTATATCAATATTTCTGTTATAGAGGGTTGTTTTTTGTTTTTTTTTAAACTCTCTAAGCAAGCTAGTGTAAAAATGTTCTGTTAGTTTCAACAGTTTCAACAACATTATAGCATTACTATCAATACTAGACAGAATAACAAAGCAGAAAGCTCCAAAGAGCACATTAGAGAACTTCAGCAAAGACGTCAAAAGTCTCTATAACAATCAAGAGAATCTAATGGGTTCCTTGGGAGGCCTGCTGGGGAAAACTATTTCCTGCCATAACAAACACTGTGGAGTTTGGTAAAAAGATAACTTGAGCTGGGACTGTGTGAGATGATGAAAAGCTGTTGGCAACAGTTCATTAAGTACAGCGAAGGATTTCTCCTTCTGTTCCTCTTTAAAAGGCCTTGGGAATCTCATCAGAGTGCAAGCATATACATATACATATCTACAGTCATGTTCAAAAAATCTGGATATATTTTTAAAAATTAGCAGTCTTGAGTCTTGTTAGTCAGATTAAAATTCCCCTTTGAAAATAATAACCTTTAAGCAGATAATAAAAACATTTGTGTTTTTAAACATGGTGCTTTTATTGATCTCATGTGATACTCTAATTTTAAATGTGTGTGTCAGATTTTTCTTCTTTCTAACTTTTCCTTAGTTTGAGTGGTGCTAAAATAATTCAATTATCCATATCTAAAATTTGCCAGTTAAACCCAATGGAGTTGGGTTTAATTGGCTTTAAATCCAATGACCTGTGAAAAAAAGCAGAATCTTTAAAGAGAAGCACTCAACAAAAATGAATCACAAACAACAGAAAAATTATTAGGTAACTTTTTCCTTTGGTTTTTACTTAATTACCTTTTTAAGTAATTTTAAATATTCATTTAACTACAGATGGTAGTTCTACATTTGTAGCTAACTCCCACATGAATGTCGACCTAAAGACAGGCAAAAATGGATAAAAACTGGTTCAGACCTATGTAGGGCATGCTTTCAGCAGGAGGCATGCTCTCAGCCACCAGCAGCTGAAACACAGTGAGCGCCAGCAGCACCGTGACCCCCAGAGACACCTTCTCTCCCGAGTCGGCTGGCAAGTAGAATCCCAGTGGAGCCAGGAATGAGATGAGGAAGCAGGGCAGGAGCAGGTTGAAGATGTAGAAGGAGGAGCGGCGCTTAAGGAGCAAAGTGTAGGTGATTTCTGTGTACGGGTCTGAGCAGCAGCCATACATCATCACATTCCTGACTGCAGGCATGCCGTGACACTCCCACTCCACGTTCTCCACAAAGTCGGACAGGTCGCCGCTGTCCATGCCTAAACTGATGTCCACCTGCATGGAAAGTTTTTCCATTTTTTTGTGTGCTCCCAGAACGGACAGAGATCATTTAATGGTAATAATATGCTTCAAGGTTACATTTCTATTGTCTGATCTCCAAGAACTTTATTTTTTAATGTTCTCCACCTTTTGAGGGTCCTGCTTCCACATACCTGGTTGCCATTGTAGGTCCAGGAACCAAAGGTGAGATTGCATGACTGCCAGTCAAAGGGGAAGTAGGAGACGTCCACCACACATGAGCTCTTTGTGATGGCCGGAGAGTCCCACACGATCTCTCCGTTATAACGAAGCTTCACATTAGTGCTGGGCGACTCTGAGGACTCCTCATCGGCTCTACATTAACAGAATGAAAACAAAGGACACATTTATGGATGCGCGTTTTCTTATTTTAGTCACTATTCAACGTCTGCTTCGTCTCTTTTGCTTCAAATTACGGACTTGTTGTAGAGAACAATGTCAGGTTTCCAAACCAAATCACTGGGGATGTTAATCATCTCTAAGTCGTCGTAGTCCTCTTTGTCCCACTTCAGGTAGGCATCGTGCCAGACCTGCCGTATCCACAGGTAGGTGGTGAGCACCTGGTTCCTTTCATCCTATACCACAGGCATTTCCATTAAAAAACAGACAATTTAAGACATCTCAATCTAGATAGCAAACACAACTCAGACAATAAACCACAACCTAAACTGATTTACTAAATGCTTTCCAACAAAGAACAGTACAATAAATATAAATGTTACAGCTACAATCTACTATGACGCAGACACAACAAGTTTTATATTTAGTACATTCCAGTCTCTGCATCATTCAAAAACGTAAATGTATGAAGAAACTTTTGATGCACCCGCATCATCAAAGAAAAATATTTACGTTTCCTTTGAGAGATGTTACCAACTTTAAAGATTTGAGGGGTTTGAATTATGTGCTGAAGAGAACAAAAATCTTTTTTTATTATTATTTTGTCTGATTTTTAATTGCTATTTTATAGCAGCCATAGCCATAAGTTTTTATGCTTAAAATGTATTTATTATGCTCAGTCTCTTTTATTATTTCATATAAAAATGTAATTATACTTTGATGACTCTTAGTGACTCCATCCATCCATCCATGCATCCATCCATCCATCCATCCCAGTTTATCCCTGTATAGCTGATGGTGCCTATCTCCAGCAGTCACTGGGCAAGAGGCTTGATACACCTTGTATTTTCCTAAATAAAAATTAAAACAAAAAATTAAAAAATCTTTCTTCCAAACACACTCTTATGTTTATCAGTAAAATAACAAACAAATGTGAAACGTTATCAATGGAGTTTACTTGCACAAGAAATGAAATATTTTGCCCAGCTGTAGCAATAACCTACAGGAAAAATTGATCCATGACACCCAAGTTAATTATTTGTATCATTAGACATAGCTATTTCTAATAAAGTAAAGTGAAAATTGCATTATTACAGGGTAATGCCACCTTTCCCTCTCTTTTTTGTTATATTTATATGAACATTTGCACATTTGTAATCAAACTGAGCTGCAGAGGTAAACTTGCCTGAGGACATGCAGCAGATCTTCCAGTTACTAGAGTCTGCAACAACTCATTTTACTAAGTCACAGTTTTGTCTCAGAAAATGGAGAAAATCCTGAAATGCTATATAATCCAGCTCAAATTCTTACATTTTTGGGCTCATACCTGTGGTTTTCTGTTTGTGGATGACGTCTTCTTGAGTTTTCTCTGTACTCACCATGTCTTTGATCTGTGACAGCGTGATCTGAAGGGAGACATTGAGGGCCTTGTCTGTGTCCTCCACAGGTCTCAGAGCGTTGGAATAGTCCTCCATCAGGTCATTCAGAAGCTTCCGGGCATAATGACCCTGAGCACCATGGGACACTGAGCACACATGAAGAGGTAAAACATAGAAAAAACATATGTTAGAGAGGCCTTTTCATTTCTGAATCTAGAACAACAAAGGAGAAAAACAAGGCAATCAATAATAAGATAAACCCTTCAGCAAAACTAACCTTGCACCAAAAGACTTATCCAAACCATCACTGCTGTTCTCCTCATTTTTTGTTTTTTTTTGCTCCTCTCTCGCAATGTGATCAATTATTTAGCACAGCGGTCACCAAGACCTGCCTGGTCCAGACCCAGAGCGTCACTCAGTTTGGATCTCGGTTCTGCACCGTTGAGACAGAACCCTACGAGACCGCAGAACGTTCCTGAAGTCTGACATCCTGTCAGAGGCTCTGAATGCTTGGCTGGTTGTTAGTTGCAGATCGCATCTGTCTCTCTCTATGTGTAATTGCTGCTGCGGAACAGGACCTGGGACATCACACACACTCACACACACATACTTTGATATCACATTGCACAATGTCTCCAGGTGAAATGTGATGCCCAACATCTTCTTCCACTTGTGTACATGACCACAAGCTGTACGACACACACACACATACACACCCAGCCGGACTGCGTTACACAGTTAGCGACATTATGTCCTGTTATTCATAATGAACACACACACACACACCCATTCACGCAGATATCTCTGAGGATATTTTCTCAATTAATGATCAGTTGTTCCAGTGTAATAAGATTGTTTGCAATTTGTTGAGCAATTACAAAAAGATTTTTAATTTCCTTCTGTAAGCAGATTATGTAAAAAGGAAAAGCTTACTGATCCTGTTAGACATTTTGCAAAAACAGAATATCTAAGAGTCATTCAAAATAATACTTTTGCTTGTATTCTTTGTCTTCCGATTAAGATTTTATTCATTTGTTTGTTTTTGAAAAAAATAAAAGGGTTTAAGTAATATTTGATAGATTAATTTTATTGTATGATAACATTTTTATTCTTTTCCAGAATAAAATGGAAATGCTTACAAATTATCTACAATTTCTAAATGTGGCCTTTTAGAATTTAGCCAAATTTGAGCAGCAAGAAAAATGTGTAAGCTGAACAAAGAGTAAAACCGAGAGGAAACGGATGAGGCTTTGTACATTCTTAGAAGGGCCAAGTAGTGGTCCTCCTACAATCCATTCTGCCAGCTTAGTTTTAAGCTAATTTTGCATGTATAGACCTGTTTGCACTGCTGCTGTTTTAAGTTATATTTAGATAACTTAAAAAGTTATCTTCACAAAATAGACAGTAAAGTGAGTGTGGTTTGAGGGAAACTTTGAGCTCCTAACGTTTTTCGTTGTTTCTTTAACTGAATGAAATTCTGCTGATCTGAAGATTTTGTTTGAAATTTCAGAAACTAAAGTAAAAACAACATTTTCTATATGAAGTTTGTCTTTTTTTTGTTTTGTTTTTTCTTTCAAATTTAAAAGTAAAAAAAAAAACAGTTAACTATTTGTTCAAGTTTTGTTTTTCTCCAATTTGATATACAAGTGGTAGAAAATATGTACATTTTCTACCAGCTCCAGGACACAACTGTCCCAGAGCTGACTTTACATGTCCTCTGTAATTAATATGTTACCACTGTAGCCTCGGCACTTTTTTTTTTTACCTGAAATCAGTTTATTTACAAGAATAAAAGCAGATAAATCTGCAACATTACAAAATACGGGCAAATGTTACTGACAATGTGCTCCGATTCCGCAGAGAAACTGCACATTGCGATGTTACTGTGTCACTCAGTTTCTGTGGTACTGAGCTCTCACAGGACAGGTGTTTCCTGTGTGCATCTAAGACAGGGTGTGCATGAGTGCGTGTGTTTGTAAGGGAAAATAAGCCATAGTGTAAGTCAGTGGCAAAAATTAATTTCTGCAAACCATAACCTGTATTTTCTTGTTTGTTTGTTTTATGATCAGAGAAGGCTTTTGAAGATTTTTTGCATATTTTTGTGTCTGAAACAAGATGATCCATAAAGAAAAAAAGTGTTAAGTGATGGTTGGAATATAAGCTTGTGTGCTGATCGATGAGAAGCATGATGCAACAAACACAACAAGAAAGAAGTGCTTCGAGTTTTTGCACAACAGAAAAGGAACCAGAACTTGTCTGGGTGCTGGTAGCCTTGTGAGTGTGCACACACAAGTGCTGTGAAAAGAAGAATATATTAGGTAAACATCACTTTTAGCGAGTTGGATTTGCTATGAAAAGAAAGATTCATTAAAGATTTGTTGTCAATTTGTTCAGTTAATCGAAAATCTTCGTATTTAATGTGTGGTAATAAATCCAGCCCTATTATGAGGCAGGCTACAAGTTGCTTCAACAGAGTGAAAAACTTCACTCTATTCAAGCTCCATGTAAACAGAAATTTAGTCTTGGCAAAAAAAATGGGAGCAAATTGAACTTTAAATCTCACTGATGCTATTAGCATTTACTAATAATATGATGCATTAAAGTTTAAATGAAAGTGGCTGTGAAGCTTTCATAAACTCTCATTAACGCCATGTCTCTGAATGTTGTACCTTTTGAATAATGAAGGTCTCACATTTTCATCTCCGATGTTTTTAGATGAGAGCAGACAAAGTAATCCAACCACAACATGTATTTGACCAGTTTTTTATTTTGTGTTTCCGGTAATAAATGCTAACAAAGCAGCAAAGTGAGAACTAAATATTAAGATTCAGTTAGGCCTTACCGGCTGATAATATCAATGGTTATATACAGTATATTAAGGATATTAAGGCTATACTTTGTCATCTAAACAACTTTGTTTAATCTGCTAGGATTGTTTCTTTTTCAGTGTGTAACAGCAGGCCATGCATCTGAGAGATGATATCCAACCTCTTCCTTAAAGCGAAGCTCTATAGTCATTGGTCATCTTACTGGTCAGACTTTGACAGGATTGTTTTATATCGCATATATCTACGAGAAACCAAGAGTTTTTCCTGCTACGGAAACAGTTACAAACATGTGACGTAAATGTCTTCATCTGAGGATGTGCAAAGCACTTCTCCACAGATGACTGTGTGCTCAGCAATTTCTTGTGATAACCAGAGTTGTTTTCTTCTGTTTTATTTCAGGCTATCCTCTCCCCAAATGGAGGCTGCATGATTCTGTGAGGGTTGAAGTCGCCTACACAGTAAAAACTGCTGAGTTATTTCTCGATCCCCAATAGGGAGTGCTTTAATAAAACACTAGATCACAAAATGTGAAAGAGGATAGAAGGGGCTTTGCATAGAAACCCCGACTATGTTGGACCTCTTCCACAGGAGGAAATAAGAAACGGATGGTAAAATTATGCTGTATACTAATTTTTATATCAGTGGGTTAGGTTTAGTTTGCACCAGAGAACAAGTGTGGTCACTCAAGCTAGATTAGCTTTTTACCTAAGTAGCTAACACAAGCTAGTGCTAGTCATTTTTAACATTTATCTTTTGATCAAAGCCATAAAGACATAAAATATTTTATACAATGCATTATTTTTAGTCTGAACTTTGTTATCCATTTTCAAGCGTTTGGCACCAAGTCTTATTTAATATAATCAAGATGGTTAAGTTTTCATTACTCAATCTGAGTGAAGTTTTTAGCAGAATAGAATAGAAAAATCCTTTATTTTTCCACAGTGGGAAAATTGATGTGTCAGGCTACCTGTTGTTTAGGCCACTTCCACAACTAGCCAAGACATCAGTTTGTTGAATAGTCAGTTTGCATTCACTCAGTAAACAAACTGCACCAATGTTTTCCTCTGGACAGGACTTCACTTGTTTGGCTTGACCCATAGTTCAGCTGAGCTTTCACACCTGTCCCAACAAAGTGCACTATCTGATTAAAATCATGTTTTTAAAGCAGTCCAAACAGATTTGGTGTGTAAACAACATCAGGGTAATCAGGTTTATTGGAGACTGTAAAAACAGCATGTAAGTCAGCTGCTCAAAAGTCCAATAAAATTCTCAGGTTAGTCTGAAACCTGGTAGCTGTGGACCTGGATCAGTCATTGGACAATTGAGACACTTGTGAGTTCAGTTCCAGCTTCCTCATTACACAAGTCAAAGTTTGTAAAAAATAAAAAATAAAAAAGAAACTAAAGTTGCCTAAAAACATTGTGCATTGGTGCATGTGAACTGTATTCTCAAATAATTTAATGTGATTTTTGTAGAAACACTTTGAGGATCAGTAAAATAATAAACTACTTTAAGTTGCCTATAGCTGAGAGTGAATAGCTCTTCCTGTGTCTCTCTGTGACCTTGTGATGGCTGTTTGTACCCTTCCTCTGCTCAACAGACTGTTGAAGACTGATAAATTATTGATTTTCACCCAAATAGACCTGGTTTAGTGAACAAGGCTTTTTTGATCATTTTTATGCAAGTCATTTGACATTTAGACAGTTGTGGACCCATAAACTGTTATAAATCAATCCAAAGTTGATCTATTTTGAATTCAGGACTTGGATAGAAAAACAACATAAAATGGTGTGTGACTGTGTCCACAAAAGGCGAACTAAATCACTAAATGGGCACAATGCACAACATACAGTCATATTCAATGAATTAAAATATGCATTCCAATCAGGCTAATTTGTCTGATTAAAAGTACATTCTGAAAATTGACAAACTTTAAGTAGGTATTAAGCATACTTTTCGTTAAGTCTATATTTTAAAAATGTTTTCATATTGAGTATATTAAGTAAATATTCTTGCCCTGCGACAGACTGGCGACCTGTCCAGGGTTTACCCCGTCTCTCGCCCAAAACGTTCGCTGGAGATGGGCACCAGCAGCCCTCCTGACCCCACTAGGGACAAGGGTTTTAGAAAATGGATGGATGGATGGATGCAAGTAAATACTCTAATTTTAAATGCCAGGTTTTCATTAATTGTAAGTGAAAAATCATCATAATTAAGAGTAACAAAGTATTTAAAAAGATATTTGTGTGTAATTAATCTATATAATGTATTTCATTTAGCGACAAGGTTCCTGAAATTAATTGACTTTTCAATAATATTTTCATTTATTTAATCAGTCTGTAGTGTTGCAGACACATTTCAGAAAATCTTGGTTAGGTGTACAATAAAATGCTAGATTTATGATTTTTTTTTATGGAGTTCATATGTTCTGTTTTAAAATTTTGATGTACTCAAATAATAAAGTTCAAGAAAAATTAGAAAGCTTAGAAACTGTAACTTATGTTATTTAGCATGTCCAGTCAATACTGGACCACATCTAGATATGAAACAAGAAAATGTGTTAAAAAAAAAAAAGCTCTGACTTTTTACTTACAATTTGTTAAAAGTTTGTTTAAATGTTAAAACACTGACAACATATTGGCTGTGGGTAAAGTACCAATCAATACAATCCACAGGGCTAACTAATTGAGCCTCGTCACCATGGTAACGTGACGTCTCAAAGAGGTCTGGTGAGCTTTCTCTAAATTGATGGCTCAGTGAGGTCCTGTAGTCCTGCAGCAGCAAATGAAAGGCAAGTATTATCAAAGTTATTTGCTGCATCTGTGTTGTGGCTGCTGTTCTGTCAAAATGTCAGATCTGATGAAGTAAAGATCAACTCACCAGCCCCTCACATAGATCCCCCGAGGCTCTTCAGATGTCAGCACAGGAACTACTGCTAACCGTAAAGTGGCTCGACACCCACAGTGCAGTACAATGCCTGTGGGCGTGTGTACATGTGTGTATGTGTGTGAGAAAAAGACACTCAGACAGAGAGATAAAGGGATGAGGCATTGTGGTAGCTGTGGCACAGAGAATAATGAGACATAAAAGATGTGACCACAGCAGTGAGCCAAACACACTGAACTTTAAAGTCGAGAGCTTCTCTTTTCTTATTCAGAATGAGTTGAAGCAGAAATAATTGTGGAACCATCATTAATAATATTGTGGATTGTAAATAAAACATTAAAGCTAAGCACTGAGATCTGTTAGTTTTAAACGCCTCTGTTCAGATGGTCCAGCTTTTGTGAATGTTGTGTGACTGTACTGAAGCACTTGTAAGCGGCCCTGCAGAAAAGACTTAGAGTCGAAATTTGTGAGAAATTAAAATTAAGCTCTACATTTTTATTTTGTGTGTGTCGGTGTGTGTGTGTGCGTGTGCAATGTAATGTAATGTTTGTACATGAGAGTTCATGTGTAGACTGGGATGTGGTTAGGTGTTTTTAAGCATATCCTTGAAAAGTCTTGATGGTGCCTCTCATCCTCAGCGGCTCCGAACACCACATGAAGACGCAGAGGCACGCAGAGAAAGAGCGGGAGAAAACATGAGGGGGAAGGAATGGTTTCTCTGAGCCTTTTTCCTGGTTGACTCCGTTTTTTATGAGTGTGTTTTGTTCTGAAAACGACACTTTTAGTAGTAATTAAGTTTCTCAAATTTTACATAAGACCATAGCAACATTTGCATGCATTTTTACACATTACATACATGAACATACATTATGCCTTATTGGCGGAATCCCAGTACTTGATTTGAGCTGCACAGCTAAACCTAAGAAGATAAAACTTATCTCTAATCTAAACCTCCCTGCTTTACTTCTCCTGACTCTATGTGTGTTTAAGCAAATGAAAATGTCTTAAACAATAGTGCTGAGATGCAGTTTAATCATGTTTATGATTGCATGAATATTTTAAGATATGGAGATAAAAGAGCCATAGTTTCATTTCTTTACAGCTGAGCTGCTAACTATCTAGACATATCAGAAAATACAATGTTAGCACTATGTTTCATTTCCTCTTTTTGAAATGTTTCACTGAACTATTATTACTTTTATTGGGAGAGGATTTTTTTAAAGCAAGTAAATACAGGATAGGATTTTCTATTTAACAGCCTGACAGGCCAGAGACATAAAAATGCCAAATTTGTAGCCCTAATTCAGAACAACACAAGTTTTATTTAAAGATGATAAAACAGCTTAAGATCCCACAATGCATGTTATATTCTTTTGTTAAAGACTTGCACCACAAATAAATTCATATCATAAAAAATATTGGTGCAAGAAAATACTGAACCAAGTGTTTACAATAAGGATTTAAATTTAACATCTTACAGTGTTTGGTTCCTACATATTGAAATTCAATCCAGGAACATCCAACAAAACCAAGCAAGACACAGAGACTTCACAAAAAACCCACAAATTATTTTCTTTTCATTCTTGTACATTGGAATTATTGCAATGTAGAGCAGGAACATCAATTCAGGCATTTACTCAAACCTTAGTGACAAGTTTTAGCTTGTCACTTGTTTCATGAAGACATGAAGAAATTTGAACATTAGAAAGAAAGTTAAATATATCACAAATCTTATGCTTGTGGTTTTTCATGTCATTTTCATAAATAACTGAATAGATAAATGTTTCTAAAAAGAAACACTTTTTTCCCTTTATTCCTAAGCTAGTTCAGAACTTATGTAAAATTATTTTTAAAAAACATAATACTTTTTTATTTACAGCTCAAAAATATTAGCACCTCTGGCATGTTTAGATTTAAAATGATTTTTCTTTTAACCGAGACGTTTGTCAATGATCGTAAATGAGACGGGCATTTCACAAAAGATAACAAAACCATGGAAAAGGGGTATCAATACAAAAAATTGTTCACCCGTTCCAATATTTTATTTAAGTCTCCTCTGGTATTTTGTTGAATTATCTCTAGTTTTAAGCTCCTGATCTCTGAGGCCGGTGGGCCTCTTTGCCATCACCCTAATCTTTAGCTCCCCCTCAGATTCTGAGGACAAGTCAGAACTCTGACTAGGCCACTCCAAAACGATATAATTGCTTCGATTAAGACGTAACATGTTCAAAAAAACAAAACATTACTTTAAACCCTAGTCTGCCAAAAATATGAATATTTTTGGGCTTTAAGATGTATTTATGAAAACATTTTATTTTTAGGCCACCTGACAAAACATTTCTCTAGAAACAAAATTATAAAATGTACTCCACAAAAGGCTCATTTTGCTTTCTTAGCTAAAATCTATTTCCAACATAATTTAAATGATTTCTGACACACGCAATCACATAGTAATGGTAAGGGACCCAGAATTTCATTAAACCTGATTTAGAAATATCTGGAATGACATTGTTCTGGCTTCATGAATCCATATCCAAAAAATGCTGCTTTAATGTATTTGTGGTAGTAGAGAACCATATTTCTTTAAAATTTCAATTAAAAAAAAGTTCACCTACTAAAGTAAATTCTAGACTGAGACAAAAACAACCTTTTCTCTTTAAATACAAAAAACAATGTTCTGTTTGATATACTACAAGAACAAACATTTGTGACTTGATCCCTGAAGAAAAGTGTCCACCCCACATGCTGGTTTCTCGGTCAGTGACGTAAAAGATTTTTCAGTGTTCTCAGTTTAAATATGTTTGATTTTTGGGGGGGTTATTAGTGAAGTACAGCCTAGTATGTCAGAAAGTCATGTTTGGGTCCTTACATCTCGTCATGGCTGACTGAGTTTGAACAGCATATCTGGAGAAAAAAAACACGGCAACAAGATCAAAGTCAACGGTCAAAACACTTTGCACTGGTTCATGCTGAACAAGCGTCTCCTTTCCCGTTTCTTGTGCTTGTTAAAAATTGTCCTCACAGCGTACTCAAACACCTGCTGTACGCCGCGGTTACTCAAGGAAGAGCACTCCAGGTAGCCCTTAGCGTGCACCTCTTGGGCCACACGTTTCCCCTCCGCCGGTGAGATGCAGCTGCCCCGATGAACTCCCACCTCCCTCAGGTCCGTCTGAGTGGCCACCACCAGCACTGGCACCCTGGGCAGGTTCTCTCGGACCTCGGCAATCCACTTGCGCTGGATGCTGGCCAGGGAGTTGGGGTTGGCCACTGAGTAGCACATAAGGACGACATCGGCCTGCTGGTACGATCTCGGCCGGATCTGCTTGAAGTTGTCATTGCCCGCCGTGTCCCACAGTCCGAGGCTGATCTGGACCCCGTCCATGTACACCTCAACACCAGTGTTTTCAAACACGGTGGGCTTGTACGAATCTGGGAACGTCTCGGAGGTGAAGCGGACCAGTAGAGCCGTCTTGCCAACCGCGCAGTCCCCGACCAGAACACACTTCACGGACAGTTCAGTCAGGCCGTTCATGGTTGCCGTTGATTAACAAGCCTCTCAGGTTGTCTTGGGTTCCTCAAAGAAAAAGTCAAGGTTTTTCTGTCAGGTTAGCAGGATGTAAGGTCCTCAAGTGTGGGCTGTGCTTTCGTACACTGCTGGCAGTTTTCATCACAGGCTATGCTCAGGCATTCACTGATGAAACAAGTAGAGTTGCTCTCAGTGAACTGAACTGATCGATGTTGTCTCAAAGGTCTCGCATGCAGCCTGCACCTCTCCAGCGGATGACTTACGCAACCTCTTGGTTCTTTAGGCCATCTTGGCTCATCTCACTTCCTTCCTCTTGCTCTCAGTAGCAGCATGGTCAGCTCAGGGCATTTCTCTTCGGTCCTCTCATTGACCATCAATCTGCCGGTCCCGATGTTTATCAATGAATTTGGATGGTCTTCTGGGAACAGGAGAGACATGTTAGAAACATGAAGAATTGCAAGACATTTACAATAGCTAGAAAGCTGAATGTTTCAGTGACCACTTGACGGTTTTTTGAGTTTCTCGTTACGTAAAAACATTTGCGAACACCCAATCTACCATGAATGTGTGAGCAGCACCTCTTCCAAATTAGATAATCTATGACAACATAAGGTATTTTTATACGGAAGTAAAGACATGTTTGCTTGGGTGTGACCCAGAATCCACAGTTTGAATCCGAAAACGTACACAGGTGCTTATCTTCTGAACCTCATCATCAAGCTCACATGTGTTTCACTGTCTGCACCTATTTTGTTGTATCTCTTTTACACAAAACCCTCCCATTATTCATTCTGCTGTCTACACCACATATCAGGCTGTTGCAATCTGACGTAGGGACAGAAATCATTGGCCTATCATTGATCATTTATGATATTTCAGACATGTACATTTCTTCTGATTGCTTACAATGTCTGAGCTGATTTTAATATATTGGTGCACTTTTGTGAAGCAGAAAAAAACAACAACCTCAAAACCACCGTCCATGTCATCGAGATGGAAAGATTTGCCATCACGCAGATGGGACAAATTAATCAGTGGATTTTCCACATTTCAGCTCAATGATCTCACATTTGAGAACCTTTGTTTGATAAGATTAGGATTAGTACAAACAATTGACCTTTTTAGCATAAAAGCATTTTCTTTGTTCAGTTAAATCAACAAACTGAAACAAGTTTCATTGTCAGATTAAAAAAAACACATCAAACCTGTTGCCATAAAGGTATCAAGAACATATTGTTCCACTGAGATCAAATTTAAAAGACGGTAATCAAAAAAAGGCAACAAAAGAAAAGTGGATGCTTGGGCCTACCTTGTCAGCCACCCCAATCTTTAACGGGCGGATGTCGGCTGCTGCCTGTGAGACGTCACCGTGTCGAAAAGACCGACTTTAAACTCCAACAAAAGTATCTGTTATAACTGAGCTACAACAAGTTGAACCTCACAGCAACACAGGAAAGAAAAGTGGCAGATAATTAGGCCACTAATCACAGATGTAAAATACAGAAGCAGCCGCTGAAAGACAATCGGTCATACGTAGAGGAGGAAAGTCAGAAAGTGCGAGAAAAGGCAAAGTAAAACACATCCGCTTGTTGGAGTGTGGAGGTGTGACAGATCTGCTGCTCGCCTCCCCCACAGCAGCTGTGTTTCATACAATATGGCTGCTTTTTTAATCTCTCTTCACAGTTTGGATCTTTTTGGGTGTGCTTCTGACAGCTGGTGCACACTAAGATGTTTAGACACAAAAACAGCAGTGCAAGTGAAGCAAACATCCCACCACGGACTAGCTGAGCTAATATTTTTATAAATATCTCATATGAAATTATCTTTTTGTCCACATGTTGCCAAAAACCCTCAAAGACATAAGTAAAACTGATTTCTTATTTAATTTTAGGAGTTTACTTTTTGGTCAACATCCTGCATTTTTAGAGCGGATAGATCGTCACTGACTGTTTCTCTGAACAGAGATCACTGTAGAAATACAGTAAAGTCTGAGATTTATTGCTGCATTATTATATTTGCAAGAGCTTAAAAAAGGCCATCTTTAGAGATTTCTTGGCATGAGTTAAGTTTGACAAGAACTACACACGGATAAGACAGAAATTATTCATACACCTGGCAGATCACATTTTTATTTAAAATAATCTTTTAATACCAACATGTTTCTTCTGACTTATTATCAAAGATAAATAATAGAAATATCAATAAAAACATGCAAAAATAACTCCTGCCAATAATAAGGTTTGAATTGCTGTAATGCCAATAGTGATTTTTTCATTGATTATTGAGAAAAGTTTAAGTAACTTTTGACATGTTTATTTCACTAAAATGTAAATAAAACAGATATATACTGTAGTTTCAAACTTGATTTAAATTTTATTTTATCATATTCTGAGAGACATCCATTTAATTTGCTTTCAGATATAAGCTTCTTGGTTGAAAGTATTGAAATCTAAAAGACAAGGGTATGAATAATGTTGGGCTTAACCGTATCATCAGATCAAACCAGGACTGAGTTACTCTCCAGCAAATTTGATTGTTTATTTTAGAAATGTCTCTACAAATAAGGGCTTTCCAAGTCTTCTAAAAAACCAGGTCATTCATTCATATTCATCCATTAGTTGAGATCAATGGTTCTTAAACTGTGGTACAAGTGCTGCTGTTGGTGCATGAGTAGACTCTAGTTGTACTCAAAAGAAATTTTGGTAGTATTTACAAGATAAATAATGTGCTGTATTGTAAAGCTACTAATCACTTCCAGAATGAAGTGAAGCAGATTACAGTGAACCCAAAACAACCAACTGTGCTACATGTATCTCCATGATTGGCACCTTAAAGTGGAACTGACCTCTAACCCAGACCAGAAAGATTTGTTAATTGATGTTCTCAGTGACCAGATGAACTATTAGCAATACAATGTGTTTGTGTCTGACATGCTTAACTTTCAGACCCAGCAGCAACATGTTTCCTAAAGATGGTTGCATAATTTTGTGTCTAAAAAACACTGAACACAAACCATCACAACTTCAAGGAAATCTCCTGTTTTTACTGCAGCCGTCACTAAGCTGGCAACCATATTGAATTTTGAGCCTGTGTTGGTTTGAAACCTTTCACTTTCCCAACAAGAAAGCGTGAATTGTCCTGTTGATGTTTTAAATAGAAACTTACAAATAAAATTTTCTGAGACTAACTAGTTAATTGAACTGCATCTTTCAGTGCAGTCAGACTGATTTTGTTTCACTTTTTTTGATACAACAAAACAAACTGAAAAAGTCAAGTCAAGCTGCAGAGCTGTTTGCAAATACAATATCTGTCATAATGGTGGAATACTTGAAAAACATGAGAGGTACTAAAGCAATACATGTTTTAAAAAGTTTAAGAGTAGATGATTAAACATTAGATTACATTTTGACAGCTCAATAGTTGTAGTATTTAATGTTCCCACCAAGTCACACAATGGAAAAGCTTTTTTGCAGAATGAGCTTTGTTGGGGGCTGAGTGTGTCTTTGGTTGTTTGTGGGGTGGTAAAAGGATCAGCTCAAACTCATAGCAATAATCACTGGAGCAGTAACTCAAAGACAAACATGTACCTTTGTACCTTTGTTCTCATCTCATTGATTTTATTTGCCAGAGAATTCCACCTCTCTATGCAACTTAAAAAAAAAATCCCAACTTTCCTCTTTTTTGATCTGGTTGTTTATTTGCAACCCTGGAGAAAACCTTGATAAGAAAGTAACAGAAAAGAACATATTTTATGCAAAAAAAAAAAAAAAAAAAAAGTATGATACTGTTGAAATTTTGAAGGTGGAAACACATCTACTAGTCATGGGTATGTGGCACCTAAACATAATATAATTTGAAGCTGACAACTGAATGTGCTACTGTGGAAACCCATTTCAAGCACAGCTTGAAAATCGCAACAGTAATTTTGTAAAGATGAACTCACAATACGTATATGAGTAAGATAAATCTCATAATGTAACGAAAAAATAAGAAAGGAAATCTGAACTTCTTCCATATTCTTCAGGTAAATTATTAATTCAATTTGGGAGTGTGGTAGTAAATTTTTTCCAGATTGTCCTAAATTCTGTTGCGTAAATGTCATAACATTTGATAAGTGGATATATTAACTCCTAAAATTAAATCCAATCCAATACATGTGGACTAAAACATCAAACTTTCTGCGTATATCTGAAGGATAAATAAGGACAAGAACTGACCAAATGAGCAGGAATAAAAACTATTTTCATGAACACCTAGTTTTGAAAGGAACAGCATTCCTTCTCTTTCTCTGGGATTTAATGTGTTGTGGCTAAGACTTCAATAAAATGTTGTAATTATTACAGCATGCAAGCATGTAATAAATAAGAGAAACTTGAGGTCTTGAGTCTACAATAAAACCACCTTATTTTCCATTTTAGATTGGGACCTTCACTGAGTCACACTTTACAGGTGTTAGGAAGTCCACATTAAAAACATCTGATTTACCAGAGGAAAAAATGAGTAGAGAAAAATAGATGTTTCAGTTACTCATTTCAAGCCACTTTTGTGTTTCCATCTGAGTGTCAGTGGTCAAACTGGGTCTGTTAATGCCAGGAGTAAAATTTGACAGTGGAAAAAGCTGTAAACTATTGGGGGGAAAGCCATGTCATGTCAAATTATATACTCTAAATGGTATCCAACCCTTTAATGCTACATAATAAATAGTTTGTTATTCCAATAAGATAGACTTGGTGCATCTAAGTAGCTGCACTATGTGTAAAAGGTCCACTAAACAATCAAAATAGGACTGAAAATGCATTTCCGGGTGCCGTTTTTCCTCTCTTTAATATTGTTCGTCTCAGTTACATGCTTTAAAGTGGGAGACAAGTTGTAGCACAATTAGACAATTTCACAATTAGACTGTAAAATTGTCATTGAAGCAAAAGAAAACTGATTTACAAAATTGCTAAATTTGTTACTTTACTGTATAGTTTTTGTAAAGGTGAATTACTGCCATCTGCTGGATTATTGAGGTATTTCACAAAGAGTGCAGTATTTATATTAAAGCCCGCATATCAAGTCCTAAAGTTAACACTTTTCCTTAATGTGTGTACGAAAAGTATCAGTGAAAATTACAAGAAAGTGTCATTTTCCTGTGAATTCATGCAGTAGTCGCTATAATGCTCTTGTAGCACACAACTTGTGAAAGTCCTTTCAAACATTTCTTTCAGAAATGTTGGTATGACATTAAAATGAAACAATAAAGTCAATATTTTTCTAATGTGCTGAATTCCTAAATGAGGCGATGTGTCTTTGCTATCTTCAATTTTGCTCGCTCACATTTTAAATGATGTACTTCAAGGTGAAACTTCAATAATGTACTTTGCAAATTGAAAGGTTTGTATTAAGTCAAGTCAAAAAAAAAAAATCTAAAGTTACTTGGTGACCCTATAATGTCACTCTTTTTGCTGAAGACCTTAAACTGTGAGCTTGTGGAGGTATGTTAATTTTGTACTTAATATGTTGCATGGTGGCAAGATTACCATTTATCTTGACACATAATAATGTGCCAAGATACACATTTTGCTTGTCACAACCTTTAAACATTGTAACTTTTGCTGTAACTTTGTAACAAGTAACTGTTTTATTGTAGCCTTTTTCAGTCCAACTCCATTGACATCTTCTCTCGTCTTTCCCCGATTTAAAAAGTAGTTAAGAGAAATGGGCCTCCATTTCACCTAATATTTTTAATCCAGGGAAACTGAAAAGCATGTACTACATGTATAATAATTAGGGGTGCCAATAGTAGTCGCATGGGTTTTGTTTTGTAAACTTTTAACGTGTGATCTTCATGCCATTGGAAGCAAATCTACTTTTAGTGTGAGACTACTGTGCTGTATGTTCTCTTGTCTTTCGCATTTAGAGGAGAAGACAAATTGGCTTTGTGTTATATTTATACCAATGGGAAACAGGAAGTCAATGATAAAAAATAAAAACTATATGCCAATAAGTCTGGAATGGGTACATTTGTAAAAAAAAATTTAAAAAGTATTATTTCTTGCCTTGATTTTTTAAGCCTAAGTGAATAAGGATAAAAGAAAAGTATGATTTTTATTTGATGTACAGTGGATTTTCACCATTGCATGTTTCCTTGTCTTTCCTATTTTAAAGAGCAGCTTGGATAGAGGGTCTGTCACAGTATACTTATAAATAAAAAGTAATTTACTGCATGTAGTTTAAGTGATTTGGTAGCACCACCAACAGCTATGGGACTAATGATGTTGCTGAAAAAAAAGAGATATTTTTAAAGGCTAGATTTTTCGTCAACTTCTTTGTGTAACAAACCGCAGTAAAAGATTATGCATCTTTACAAGGGGTACCAATAATTGTGGAAGGCCCTGTTGTTCAACAGAAACCCTCTGAAAGAAGACTACAATCAACCACATCCAGAAATGAAAACACATGCAAGTACATGTAAACAAATAGATTTATTTCACAAATATCATGCTCTGTAAAATTGTATAGACACATTGGCTAAAAAATACATTCATCTTTTGATTTAGTGTGCTCACAATAATATATACAAACAACAAAAGTGAACTGCTTTTAGAAAAATAAGAAGGCAATTTAACTTTTTTAAATTAAAAATAGTATCCTCTGGAAGACAGCTGGTATGACATTCGGCAAAAGACATTTTAAAAGCTACAAGGAATGAGCTGAAAACGGCCGACACACCGGGTCACCTGAGTTTGAGTGTTAGCAGCTAACCTTTCTCACAAATACGACGGGTTATAAAAACGTTCTGTTAAGGAGGCAGCTGCCTTGAGAAGCAACAGCAGAAATTGCTCAATCTGTTTCACAGAGCCGGATCTGTGAAGCTTAAAACATAGCATGTGGTGTCTGTAAAACTATAATCAAGAGGGAAAGCTGCATTTTCTTTAAAGCCGCTGACTTTGTAAAAACCATGTAAAGGAAAAAACATCAAGTTTAAGGCATTAACTGTGTCTCAAATAACATCTTACATCAACACAGCAAGGGAAGCCTCCATTAAGCACAAAGCATCATAACTGATTTAAAGATAGGCAAAACATGAACAGTGGAGCTCAAACATGACTCCATGGAGTCTGAAAACGTCAAAATCTAATTATCTAAAACATATAGGAGGTAAAAATACACCATAGAAAATTTTATAATAAAATGTAAACGCTTTCAACCATTTTACTGGCAGATAAATTATTTTTGTTTAATACCAATGGAGTCCCTTCATATAAGGTGACATGGATTAAAATTATTTTCAGTAAATATATGACTTTTTGTCTTTTTAGTAGGTGCAGGACTGATGAAGAGGGGTATTTGCATCAAAGGAATACAAATATTTACTGAGCTTTTACCCACTATATAAACTGTAGCACTGAAAAACGAGAGCGAGAGACGAAGAGAGTTCTGGTTCGCAGCAGTAGAAACCGGGTCTTTTCACTTCAAAGAGACCAACACGAGGCCTGGCTTTGGCTCACTGAACCTGACAGAAACACACACGGGAGAAGCTATGGGTGAAGACTAACGTCTCTCTTCCTTTTGCGTGATTTTGTGTGTGTGTCGTGTGAGAGTATCCGTACCTGTAGTGCTTGTTGGTGAGGTAGTCTATGACAGCGGGCCGGATGCGGGCCACTCCCCCCTGGCTGTGGTTCCCTCTTCCTGTGATGACAGAGAGCTGAGGTTGACACAGACCCTGCTCGCACTCTGTTCACAAAGAGGCCAAAGAGAAACAAAACACACAAAATACTGTTAACAGGAGCACGCTCGCACCACAACGTAGTCGTAACTGAAGAACTGTAGAGCAGGGACTATAACAAGACTTAATGCTAAGATTTTAATGATTAAAAATATTTTTTTAAACCGTATTTTGTGCAAATGCAATAAATCATTCGAATTCTCTCAGTACCTTTTTGTACAGGTTGCTACTCCTGCAATTTTTGTGCTATTTCAAAGCTAAAACTTACATGATACATTTTCATAAATTTACTTTTCTAAAATGGTTTTTCCTAAAGAAAAAAAAAATCAATATTTCAGATCATTCACATACTACTACGCCTTTCTACTGTCAGCTGAAAATCCCATCCAAGTTTCAAAACACTGGTCTAACCTGCAGTTTTTTCCTCCAGGACTTGAGCCAGATGCTCTAAGGCCTCGTTCACATGCAACCCATGAAGGTCCAGGATGTTTCTGGGCAGCAGTGATGAGTTGACTCTTTCAAATATCTGCACCGCTGCTCTGTGATTGGCCTCACGCATCCGCTGGCCGTGCAAGTGTCCCTAAGGCCAGAGCAGATAAAATACAGGAAGTAAATAAAAATGTTACTCTTAGGTGGATAGTTCAATGATTACCAACATTTTCATTTGTGACATACTAAAAGACAATCCCACAAAAGGAAATTTTAAAATAAAAAAAATATATATATATGTATATATACAGTATATATATTCTTCGCCTCCTGTTTTTACCTGCTGTGCGTAAAACGAAGCCACTTCTTTGCGACCTTGCCTGAAAGCTTCTGCAGCCTTCGCAAAGTTCTCAAGCTGTCGCCTCCTCTGAAGGTTGGCCTCAGCCCTGAAGTCTTCGTACTCTGGATCATCTGTATCCTGATAGTTGGGGACAGCAGAAGCCAACGACTTCTGCTTCTGTTTGGATGAAGCAAAAACAGAAGGGAACACATTATGTTGTTTTCCATCAATAATGAAGCTTTTTATGGGATAATTCAAAGAATGAATAGATGTCAAGTAGCTTATAATGAAATTCAATAAATTAAAACAAGACAAATAACTATAAATGTATATTTTTGTCTTCAGGGTAATGGTTTTCTAACAAGCCTCTAGAGAGCCAAATAAAAAAAGCGAAAGATGCTCATAAAAAGCTTTTAAACCAAAGGAATTTGCACCTTTTCCCTTTCCTTGCTGGCTGCTCTGTGCTGGTCCGACCGAGGAACTTCCGGTGCAACAACCATCTTCACAGGTTCATCCTCGTTGAGAAGAGAGCGTAGAAACAGCTCAGTCTGGGTGAGACTGTAACTGTGCAAAGGAACAAAAAAAAAACAAAACATGACTTCCCAGCAGTTACGGAGCAGTAGTTTGGTGGAATACTGGAAATGCTGTTTGTCCTCTTCGGTTGTAAAAAGGATCAGGGATTTTAGCTTTCATTTTCCTTGATTTCTGGAGTGAAACGATTAATCTTAATGGATGGATTATTGAAATAATTGCCAACTAATGTAATAATTGATTATTCATTAACTGAAGTAGACAGACTATAAAAAGGGGCATTTGCTGAAAGGACAACACACTCAGAGCAGTAATTAGGACTTTTCACATGTCAGCTACAGATGCTACAAATAACCAAGTGTATTAAATAAATGCTAGGTTATTGCACTTTATGCAATAAAACTTTTAGGTTCTTATTTTTAAAAATTATGTAATTATTTCGTCATTTTCATTTTTAATGTATGGCTAATATCGTATAAAAAAGGCTTAAATGGTTAAATAAAAAATCTGCAGAATGTGCAAAATTTTTTTGTCCGATTAATCGATTATCAGAATAATTGATAGAAAAATTGATTAGTAAAATAATTGTCAGTTGCAGACCCACATAAGAATAAATTCCAAAAAAAATAAAAAGTAGAAGCAGCTGAACAATGATTATGTCTTTTATAGAGGAAGAGACAACTGTTTACATGATGTTACCATTGCACAACAGCCCTACAAGAATGAACATATTCTTTTCATACTTGTGATCTCTGAAGATGTCCTGCAGAAAATGCTTGTCGATTGTGGGGAAAAGTTGGTAAAGTTGCTTCTCCTTCAACAACGTAGCTCCATCCCAGCGATGGAGGTCAACGCGACTCTGTCTGGTCTGAAAGAAAGGCGGCCAGACAGAGTTAATGGAAATGAGAAGGAACAACGGTAAGTTCACATGTTATAAACACCTTTGTGGTGTTGTGATACCTTCTGCATGTTTGCCTGCAGAACTTGCTCCTCTTTGATGATGTCTCTAAGAGAGACGTGTGGACGGGACACATTCCAGTGATCCATAAACGGGATCCGAGAGCTGGAGTCTGGCTGGCCGGCCAGTGACATGTCGCCATTTTTGCTCATCGGGGAACTACCTGGATGTGTTTGCTCTTGTGGAACACGTAAACAATTAAAAATCCACATTTAAGAGCCATAAAAAAACTACACTTAACCTGCAAAATACTAGCAGGTACATTTATTGTGTTTAGAGTTTGTTTGTTGCTTCAAAATATCTGCTACTTACTTTCCTCGAGCAGCTGGAAAGATAGAGCTGCTTGTCTTTGTCTTTCCTGAAAAATAAAGTACATTTATTAAAAGAGAGACAGATGCACAATGGTAGATCTTGACAGAAGTGCTGGTGTTTATTTTTCTGCAGGATTTAATCTAACCTGAATAGTTTCTTTCCACTTTTGGTGGAGAAGTTTAGCCAGATTGAGGTCCATCAGCACAGCAAAGTCATCCGCTGAACATGTGCCTAACGGACAACCAATAAGATGCAATGGGGTTTAATGTGGCAGATACACAGAAAACTGCACGTAGTTGTAGTGTACATGGTTTTCATAATTATGCAATTAAAAATATGACAAAAGTGTGCATTTGCATTCATCTCCCTTTGAGTTAATACTTTGACTGACCACCTTCCACTGCAGTAAACGTACAGCTTTTATTGATATTTTTGACATTCATCTTTGCAAAATAGATCATGCTCAGTCAGACTGGATGTAGAGTGTTTCTGAAAATCACATTCTCCACAGACTTTAGATCTGGGTGTTGACTGGGCTATTCTAACACATGAATATAATTTCCACTAAACCATTTAATTGTAACTCTGTTTGTTATGGTCCCTGAACCTGATAGGAAGCTAATTTCCAGTATTTTGCAGCAACTAAGTTTTCTTGTCTGTAACTCCATCTATATTTCCATCAACTCTGACCGGCATTTGCACAGAATGATGTTGCCGCCACCATGTTTCACTTTAGGGATGCTGTTTACAAGGTCGAGCTGAATGATATCAGGAAAGCATTTGTGATTATATCAGCTAGAAACAACACACATGGCCCTTTTCTGTCTTTCAATCCATTTTTTGAGGTTTATCTCAGCAATGATAATTACACATCTGGTTGTTCAGTCATAAGCCATCCAAATGGCCAACTTAAGTTTTGGCGTGCAGAGTGTGAATGGATAATACGCCACATACAATAGTGGATTACATTTCCTTTGATACTACAACGACAACTGAAATTTGAAATATTGTGCAGCTCTAGTTGCAGGTGCTGCATTGTGTCAGTTTCACATGTAGGTCTAAAGTTCAGTCTTGGTCTCATCTGACCAGCGAAACTTCTTCCACATGTTTAAGTAATCGCTTTCTTCTTGCCACTCTTCAACGGGGGACAAATTTGTTGAGTGTATTGATATTAGTTGTCCTGCCAACAGATTGTATTACCTGAGCTGTGGATCTCTGCAGCTCCTACAGAGTTAATATAGGCTTCTTGAATGTTTACCAGAGTACAAATGCACACCACATATTTCACATTTTTATTATCAACATATTTCAAGGGGTATGAATGCTTTTGCATGCCACTGCATGAAACAGGTACTCTTATCCTGCACTTTAGATGGTTATTTCAGCTTCAAGTAAGCACAGTGAGCTCCCTGCATGTAAATTACCTGGGTCTACTCCGACAGGACCAAACAGCTCTGTTAGCTGCAGTGCCAGCTCTGTGGAGAGTTTCAGCTCCACGGTTTGGATGTTCAGATGTTGGCTTTGCCTCTCTGCTTTCCTCTGACTTTGTTCTCTTTCCATCTCTTCCAGCTCAGCCTGCAGAAGCCGGTTGATCTCATCCATGCTCGCGATATCATCGGTGGTTTCAGTTTCAAAGTCTAAGATGTCTACGCTCCCGCCCCAAGCTCCGTCTTCGAAATCAGCATCTGTGACCAAGAGGTCGGTGTTGGAACTGCGCTCCAGTTCGACTGCTTCAGGAGGGGAAGGTTCTGTGTGAGGAACCGGTTCTTGGTCAGAAGCTGGTTCTGTTTGCTCATCGTCTATAACTGAAGCTGATCCCCCTCCAAATGGTATGTCAGCGTTTTTGTTACCTTCGTTTGACGCCCTTTCTGTCTCGTGAGTCAACTCCTGTGCTGCTTCTTTAGCCCCAGTTACTTCTCCTTTAGACTCACACTCCCTCACTGGTTCCAGACATTCACCAGTGTCTGAAACCTCACTCAAAGCTTCAGCTCGGCTGGATGGTTGGATGTCATCACAATCTTCATCCCGGAAGAACCTCTCTCCAGAGTCCAGCAGGAGGTTGGTGGTCCATTCCAAGTCCTGACTGCACTTGTCATACAGATCCTCTAACGTATCAAAACTAACGAGTTTAAAATGGCGGCTGAGAATGCGCAAGCTCTCCAGCCGGTTCTGAGTCACCCCAAGCTCCTTCTCCTCCAGCTGGGTGCCCTTCTCGTGCACCACCCGGTATGGCACCTCCGTGACACTGGATGAGTTCACAGCAGATGCTGTGGAGGACAGCCACGGCACAAAACTAGAAGAGTTTCCTTCCAAAACCCGGACGTTGCCGGAGTGTCCGCTGACAACAGCGCCGTCAGAGCCATGGCAACGGTTGAGACGCCAGAGAAGAGCGAAGTCCTGCGGTTCCGTCTGACAGAAGCGGCTCGTTTCTACTGAAGCGAAGGCGGTTGGTAGCTCAGGGCGGGACAGGCAGAGCAGGTCCAAATCCGGTTTCAGATCAGAACTGATCGCTTTGGCATCAGAATTTGAGATGTTTTTGGTGTCCGTATTTTCAGCAGCAGTGTTTGAACAGTCTGAATCATTCATGGAAGAGTTGTGAGAGAAGGTGAGGGCCAACTTGCACTGCTTCCCGGATCTCCGACCCTGTCGCTGCTTTTTCTCCTGACTGCTGTCAAAACTTTCTGCTTCTACAAATAACTCAGATGCCGGACTTTCAGGACCCTCACTAACCTGTTTCATATTCGACTTGGCGCCCTGGGATCTGCGAATTTCTTTCAGATCTGCGTCTTTGTTTCCAACTTGATCGCTGCATACATCTGTTGGCTCCAGTAGTTCTTTTCCAGTTTCTGAAGAATCAGAGATCCTTTCGGTGTTGGTATTCGCTTTGTTTTCACTCTCGACTCCTTCGCAACAACCTGTGCTGTTATGTGACTCGTTTGCTTTCCAGTCCTGGACGCAGTCAGGTAAGCCAGGTTTGCTCCGGTTTTGCTGCCTCTCTTCGGTTTTGTTAACTTTTTCCACCTTGCCACCTTCATCCTGTTTCTCAAGCTCTTCCCCGGAGCTGGGAGAGAGTGAGCAGGATGAACTCATCTGATCTGTGACCACACCGGTCTGAATAAGGTCAAGAAGCTTCCGCAACTCGGTTATATCCGGGCCTGATTTTACAATCTTTGATTTTTCATCATCACCTATTTTCTTTCCTTGTGTCGCTGTATGCCTCTCTCCTCTCTTCACCGGTCGCTGCTGAAGAGACTCTTCAGAGGGCCAGTCTCCAACAAAGTCAAGCATCTCAGAGTTCCTCTTTTCTTCTCCTTTCCCCACCATCTCCTCCTCTGCTTGCTCATCTGTTGAAGTGTCCTTGTCTGATGAGTTGGTATCTTTAACGAGGTCCGCAGCTTCTGTGTGGTCAAAACCAGACCTTTGTGATCTTTCCCTCTTCACTCTTTGTGCAATAGATTCAGAGAACGCCACAGGAACTTCATCAGAGTGGTCTTCATTCATCACAGATTCCACAATGCAATCTGGGATTCTCCCTTCTCTTTTAGTGGCATTCTGTTCAGAATGCACTTCACCCGAATAAATATCCTCTGCATCAAAAGCGTCTGGCCTGCTGGTTTGTTTTCCTGGCAGCTGGAGGTTGAGCGACTCGGTGGATTCACAAGAAGCGTCATCAGGCATTCCAGCGTCTTCGGAGCCACTGATGGACGACACGTCAGGGAGAGAGGAATAAAGCTGAGGGTGGAAACTTTTAAATTCCTCATTCAGTCTGGACCGATCTACCAGGTCTGGACAGGGCGTGTCCGCAGAGCCAGGCCTACAAAAAAGATAGGATGGGATGTTGTTGATGTATGAACACGAATGTACATTAATATGCTGCAAGTTTTAAAAAGATTAAATGAGATTTACAATTTACCTGCTTAAAAGAAACTGTCCTTAGTCTTCTTACTCCTAAAAGCTGCGGTGTGTAACTTTTATAAACTAGATATTGTTTTTTTACATATTTATTAAAATCATAATGTCATGACAGTATAATATGAGAAAAATAATCGGTGAAAAAATAAATAAATCAACCTCCTCCACCTTCTCCCAGTGCTACCATCATCGGTGCTGTCTGCAGAAAGCAACCAATCAGAGCCAAGAGACGGGTCTTAGCGCTGTCACTCATGCTCATCTATCTGCTGCTCAGTGTTCTAAATATGACGTAGAAACAACTTAACATTCCAGGAAAACTGTTTATCTGCTGTCATTGATGGCCATCCTAATGATCCTGAGCATTTGTGGCAGGTTCTGCTATCACAAAGAAATTGTAATGTAGCAAAGAGCAAGAGGGAGGATGTGAGCAGAGTACATGAGCATGATTGACAGCGCTAAGGTCCTCCTCCTGGCTCTCATTGGTCATTTCTGACCGAGTTGTGTATTTCTGCAGATGGTAATAGGACCACTGGGGGAAGGCAGAGTAGCTCAGTTTTTTAAAAAAACTGTGTCTTATTCTGTACTGCTTTGACATAATGAGTTTTAACAAATATGTGAAAAAAAAACAAAAAAAACATATTGTTCATAATATACCTAGTGCAGCTTTAAGCTTTTTCACATTTGTTTTCAATCTATTTTATTGGGACTTTATGTAATAAACTATTTCACAGTGATTTGTGAGAAAAGTTGTCCATTTGGATTGCATCGTTTTTACTCTGGTCATCCCGGATAAATGTGTGACCAATTATCCTTATAAATCTCAGTCATTAAATAAAGTCCATATGTCTGTAATTTAATCTCAGTATAAATCCAGCTGATCCATGAAGGCCTCAGGGTTTTTTTTAGAGAACATTAGTGAACAAACAACATCATAAAGACTGAGGAACATAGCACACAGGTCAGAGAACAGATGTGGAGAAGTTCAAAGCAGGATTCGGTTCTGACAATTACCCAAAGCTTGAACGTCTCATAAGCTCAGTAATTATCTGAAAATGAAGAGAGGATGGCCCAACTAATAAGCCTGGCAAGACATGACTGTCCTAAACTGACGGCGTGGACAAGAAGAGCCATAGTCAGAGAATCAGCCAAGGGGTCCATGATGACTCTGGAGATCCACAGCTCTAGCAGGAGAATTTGCCAACAGGGAAAATATTTGCCATGCATTTGAGTTTGGACTTAATGGAAGAGCCTAAAGAAAGCCATAAGAAACCCTGCCTGCAGTTTGGCCACAAGCCATTTATTGGGACAAAGCAAACACAAGGGAAACCGAAATGTCATATCAGGCCCACATGCAAAGCGTTGTTTGACAGAAAACTAATTCTACACTTCACTTTGAACACACCATGTAAACTGCAATGCTGGAAGACTGGAGTGGAGGTTCATCTTCCAAAAAAAACATAAAACCAGAACTAAAGAGGAAGGACTGGGTTCAATTAAATTCTTTTTAAAACTATCAATTCCTTTTAACTTTGCAATGCTACATTGAATAGGCTTGTCACATAAAATGTCTTGAAATGTGTGGCTATAATGTGACATAAGTGCAAAGTGATTTTTTTCTACAGTAGATCTTAAGTCAAAATACTTGTTCCTTATTATTCTGAGAAAACAATAACTAACAAGTTATTAATTCAGGTTCCAATCCACAATGAAAGAATGTAACTTCAACGTAACATTACTTTCAAGCCAAACAGTGAAATGTTTTGAATAATCACTCACAGTGAGTGGCAGTTCTCCTGCAGAAGAGCCGGTTTAAACTCAGGCATGTGTGAGCTCATAATGGACTGAACCGTGACAAAGCGATCGTATCCATTCAGCATCCGGCGAATTGTTTCAACAGGTACGTTATGGGCGGTACGCCTGCAAATTAACACACACAGATAGCAAAATTACAAAACATTCAGTGTTTCCCCCAGAAAACTTGCAAAGCCCAGAGCTCAGGGCCCAAGGTCAGTCAACCAGCCTCCTGCCATGTTTTTGAGTAGAAAAATTCTTTAAAGTTGACAGAAAATTTTAAAATATCATTTGATGGTTATGAATTTTAGGAAAACTTGAGGAGTAATACCTAAACACCAACTAAAAAGTTTAAAAGAGGCAATCATTAAAAAAAACTATTAATAAATTTATAAAACTAAGCCTGGTGGCCCACCAGGCTCATAATACACTGAAGGAAACCTGACATTGTTCATAATAAACTAAATGGCAGACGTCCTACTGTCTCTTACCTCTCCAGCTCTCTGGGCTTGGATTTCCACCAAGTGTCCGGCTCTTTGAACAACACCTTATAGCCGTGTTTCAGCGCCTAAAGCAGACAGCACACTGCTGATTATCTGCAGTTTATAACACAGTTGTAAGTAATCCATTATTTATAAGCTTTTCTTTCAATAATCAAGTTATGTAACCTCTTTGTCACAGTGCAGTGAGTGTTTGTGATTAAAAGAACTGTTTTACTAACTTCTTTGCAAGCTAACTGACCTGAACCACGTAGGGTTTCATCTCCCATCCCTGCATGTTGGTGTTATCAATGATGATGGGGTTGATGCCACGCTCAAAACTCTCCCTGGCTGTGAAACAATTTCCATTTGCAAAACAGGAAAAACAGAAACTAGGGTAAAAAAACAAAACACTCACATTCAATCTTAAGACGTACAAAATGTTGTACTTTATATTAACGTGCATGTGAATGTTGTGTGAATGACCTCGTTTATGGTTCCATTCGTGGGCCTCCCCCAGTACCATGGGGTCAAATCGGTACCTTCCACCGTGGTTGAAATAGTCATCAGTGCTAAGCACGACTCCGCCTGGGTTATGCTCCAACAAGGCTCTGCAAAGACGCACATATTCATGGCTGATGCAACATTCAAGTGACTCCTGCAGCAGAAATTCACCAATTCACCAGTCTAATTAAGCAGACCTGTTTTAGTCACATCTGACTAAGACTGGGTTCAGACATCGGTTCAGTAAAAGCCAAAACTGTAAAAAAAAAAAAATATGTATATACATTTTAAGTTTAAGATGCTAAACCTTTGTCTGCAAATATGTTCTACCCAGAACATCATAGTTTCAGCATCACCTGGTTTAAATTGTCTGAAAAAATCTCCTGTTAAGCACTTTTTACTGCCCAATTATTAATCAGTTAATCCAAAAATTAAACAGATTAGCTCTACACTGCATTGATGTTAAACCAAGCAGAAAGGACTGGGCTTTCCACATGTTGATGTGAGAAGTATTTTTTTAGCTTAGATACATCCTTTGCTACAGTTGACGCCGTCTTATGGCATTTTTTGCAATATAATGTCTTTTTCTTTAATTATTTGTTTATTTTATGCCAGAAAAAAGAATGGTTAAGGTAAACACCTTCTTCTATGCCAGCTAATATAACCTTACATACTCAAGAAGGTATACAAGGTGAGGTCATCGTACACTTGAGTCAGTAAATTCCTGGATTGTCTCACTGCATTGTTCTGCCTGTAGGTTATGTCTGGCTGAATAAAGGTCCTTGCTTGAACCCTGATGGTTCTAGAAGATAGTTTTCTTCTTGTCACCAGTTTTTCTACTGAATTTTCTAAAGAATAGGTTTTGTTCCAGAAAGCCAGAACAGAGGTGAAGAAAATCAGCTTTATGTCCACTGATAGCAAGGGAACTTGTAGGTTAAAATAAATAAATCTGTCTTTTTTTTTAACTCTCATCTGAGGTGCCAAAAAAGCAAGAACTCTATGTTTAACTGTAGTTACAATGTGAGAATCTGATTTATTGGTACAGAGCACAAGAGGCAAGACAATACACTGTCATAGTTTTAGTTAATAGCTCTGATATCGGAGTCACGAGTCAATAGCAGTAATTTGAAAAGAAATACACACACGTACAACTACGGTGACTACAGTCAGAGTATCACAGCATGTTTACCTTGCCAGGGTTGACTTGCCAGAGCCTGGAGCACCACGAAGCAGCACAAGCACCTTTCCTTGCAACTGCAGCCTGCTGTGAAGAGCAGGGGCCTGTGGGGCCGCTGAAAGGGCCCAAGACTTGAGGACAGCAGAAGGTTTGAGAGGTGACTGACTGATGGGGCCCGTGTTCAGCCAGGGGGAGGCAAGTCTGGAAGGGCTGAGCCAACAGGAGGGTCCCTGAGCCACGGGGGTGATAAAGGTTGGCCTCTGGCTTCCTTGGACCTGACGGCAGAACTCTGGTGCACCCAAGTTCCAGGATGATGACCCATAGCCATGTGGGTTGCTATTTAGTAGACTCGCTTTGGATCTGGCTCCGGTGGCTAATGAATCTGAGTATGTGGCTGCGGTACTTTCTGGAACAGTCTTAGATGTTTCCTGCTTTTTATACACCTGGAAAGCAGAGGGACGTCCCGATGCTGCTAGGTCCAATGGGGGCTTAGACTTGTCTGTATAGCTTTCTGTTGTCAGGTGTGTAAAATCCAGCACATCCTTCTGTGTCCCCAGGACTTCATCTCCCCATGTGCTGAGCTGGTTCAGGGGAGAGGAAACTCCAGACCAATCCTCCACCTGTCCGCCCGACAGGGACGTCTGGGTGGTAAAGCGCTCCTTGGATGCAGCTTCCATGCTGCTCTGAAGCAGCTCTGGGAGCGCCTGCTGAGGAGCAGGAGGAAGAGGGAATAAAGGGAGAGACGATGATATGCTGCCAGGCGTCTCGTCCTTGACATCTCGCTGCTCGGCTAGCGTCTCCAGCTCTCGATCGATGAGCAGGTCCAGGTCCTCCATCAGCAGGTTTGTAGATGAAAGGGAGGAGGAGCAATGTGCCGTCCCGAAGGGATGTCCATCGGGATTCGGTTGGGAAAAATGATGCGGGCTGAGCAACGCTGCAGCAGTGCGCTCGAAGCCAGAGACAGGAGGAGGTTGTGGAGTCACGCCTTCAGCTGCACCAGACAGCTCCAGCAGAGAGTCCATTGCATTTTCAACTAAAGCAGATATGGATACAAATATTAGTGAAGGAGTAAATGTTCACCATAGTTGTTAAATAACACAAACAGTAAAACCTGTGCTCTTATGCCCAACTCTATCAAATTTATTTTGAAACACTATTCACCAAACGCAAATGCTACCAAATTAGTATGTTAGAGAATAACCTTATTGCTGCAATTTATTTCAACCAATTGCCTTCCTAAATCATTCATCCTGAGTGCTACTGATTAAATAAAACTGCAAAGTGCAGTCATTTTGCAGTGACAAAAAAATTACATTTGATTCTACACAGAATATAAGGATTTCCTGTTGCTTTTAACTATAAAACACGCTGTGTTAAATGCAGAGGGAGATTAGGGAGGGAGATTTGCAGGCGAACTTTGCCCTGATCATTGACTTGCTGGTCAGAAATTAAATTATCTGCTCTTCCAATCTGTTAATTAACCTCCACCACAATAGCTCTCTTTGTTCTACTGGTTTTAATATGTCAATAAGAGTCAGTGTCCTATTGTAGGATCAATAATGTGCTGATTGCTAAGTCACAAAACATTGTGTAGAAAGTCCACATTGTCTTTCCCTGGAATACCTATGTCACTTTTTCTCCAAATATACAAGAAAGAAAAATAAATTTTAAATGGCTCAGATCAGTATCAAAGTGTTTAAATTTTATAGAAAACAGAAATCTGCCACAAAATTCTGATGTTTGTCTCTAGTAAAAAGTACAATCCACAACGATCAAGAATAGACAATGTTAAACAAAGTTCTGTGTTGTTATTATACTTAACAACAACAGTGGTCTGAAGATCCCAAACAGAATGATGCCCAAGGCCCCTTAAAACCTTGGACATAATATTTACAAGTAAATTCTGCTTAATAAACACTAAATATTGTTTTTGGTGGACTGTCAAGAAAACAAACATGATGCGTCATTCATATTCTAGTGACGAGTTAGTATTTATGTAGCTTCTAGTGGCAACAGGTGGAAGAGGGAGCATGGGTTTACTGAACTTACTGAAGCTGAAGTTGAGGCTGTAATTTATTACATTACTGACCTGGTACTATCATGAGAAAGGTCCAGTTAATAATGTGTTTGTACGCTTCAACCTACCACTACTGCTGCTTAAGTCTTAGTCAGGAAGCTAACTGGTTAGCCTAGTTACAACCTGAACCAGCAGGTCGGACAGCGAAGGTTCCGTGTGTTTTTTGGTACCTTTAAAGTCACACTCAGAGAGCACGATGTGTATAACCTCTGGGTCCAGATGTGAAAACATCTCCTGCATTGTTTTAAGGATGTTCTCCTTTTCGGCGCTGCTCTGATGGAAGTCATATCTCTGAGGTGCTGGGTAGCCCACGGGTCGTCCTCCCTCGGGTGGCCCGTGGGGCTGCCTGGCTGGGCTCTGGCCGTTTTTCTTTTTCCGAGGCATTACCTTAGCCGAGCTACTGCCACCGACTGCTCTCATTAGCTGCTAGCACAGCTAACGAGAGACCCGGGAGTCACAAGAGAGAGGCTCGAAGGTAAAAACATGCTACTATCACATCCACCGGAGTGCAGAAATTCAAGGTTTTGGTCCCCAACAGCACTCCAAGTGGTGGAGGTAGCGACGTCGGAAATGACAACTTCTTGGCTACTGCATTTCTGGAAGGGATGGCTGGAAATAGTGACTTCAAAATAAAAGCTGGTCTTCTAGCTTTTCTTTTCTTTCCTGTCGTCGCTCAAAAGACCACGAAGCCACTAAAAACATTCCCTAAAAACTACATTGACAAATGTGTCCATCAGTGGAAGTGGAAAAAGATCGCCAGTGAACAATTCAGGAACCCATTTAGGAGCACTTCTAAAACAAAACGCACATTATTTAAAAAAAAAAAAAGGTTATTACCACAAAAGCAAAATATGCATTCCACAACTGTAAAAGCAGTACAAGGCAGTTGCAAGTACGTGACAAATCACGTCACTGGATGCGTTCAATAACAGTCAACCGGGGAGCAACCCGGGGGCGTTTCATTCTTTACCCGGGAAACAAGATTCAAGAGTTTAGTCCTTCTATAAAATATTTTTACCAAACAAAATACAAATTACAGGTTATTCATTACAATGAATACAGAAATACATACATAGGTTTTGATGAGTAGTGTTTCATTTTGGTTTGCGGACTTTGTTCATTTGTGTGTCATTCTATTGTTGTTAACGTTTGGCAAATATAAAATATTAAAACGATTAATCAAAATTAGTTGCATGACACCAACTTACCACTTAAAACATGGTTTCAGCATATTGATAATCTGAGACAGTATTTATTTTTTCTTTTAGTTTCTAGGCAACTTCTTTTACGCTTCACACCGCCGATCTCGAGGGTGGACATAAATAGGGCATCCGGGGTACGAAAATGATGCGCACCCCATAGTGTTAAAAAATGACTGTCACCAGTGGATGCCGCTGTTTTCACAAAACATAATTTTAATGCCGCTTGACTCAATAGTTTTAGGAGTAGCAACACTGGTGTGAACAATTTACCAGGAACTTTGTGGTTACTCTTAGTTGTGACTGAAATACGTTTATTTTGACGTTATGATTTTATGTAAACAGAAAGACACACATCAAAAAAAAGAGTCCAGACCCGCGATTATGGCGCCTGTTATTTGTTTCCGACTCCCGCCATCGGAGTTGTAGTACTGCTTTGAGACCGTGCGGGGGCGCTGTGCACCCAGTCTTCGCACATTGACTGAACACGGACGGAGAGCTTTGTGCCGAAAACTAAACCTCTGAGTCAGACTAATGAATTAAAACGGCCCGATTGGAAGGTAAATGCTAAAGAGAGCCGCTGGAGGCGTATTCCGGGTTTTGGGTCTTAGCTTTTTTATCTAAAAATAGATTAATTCTGCAATAGTTAGGCTTTTCAGATCCATCCGTTGGGGCAAGTTGTTGGTGATTGAGGAGGCTCAGGGGCGACGGTAGCACCAGCGGCAGCAGCCCTGTCTGTAAACTAGCGGCTGTAAGGACCGATGCTTGGAAGTTGAAAAAGACTGTAACAAGTAAAATTGCTGTATTTTTAAACTTCTCAAAGTAGTTGCATTAGTTGTAAATCCCAGGACCAATCACGAATGTTGGTGTTTTGAAGAAAGATAAAGGGATACTTGACTTCCTCTGTGATTGTCTGTGGACGTAGATGTGATGGGTACCTGGATAGTTTGAGGCCTAGGCTAGTAGAGTAGGCTAACCAGTTAGCGCGGCTAACATCACTTCCTTCCCGCAAAATGCTAACTACTGTTGTATGGCAGTGGCTATACACCGACTGTCTTTTTCGTAAGCGACTTTTGCAACATGGCTCTTCAGATACATACAATGTTCTTGAAATAGCAGTCAAACTAGTTCCTGTGTCTCTGTGGTGCTGTATAAAACACTAGGGTAAAATATTCAGCTGATGTTTAGCTGTGCTATCTTAGCATTCAAGCTAATAATATGCCCAATGCCGGTTCAGTGATAGCTTTTAATCAAATAAATGTGCTGGATTGAAAAGCTCTGTTGTATACAGGTGTGGATGTATCCGGTGTAGCGAGGAAAAGTAATGATTACCGCATTGGATTTATGCGAAAAGCGAGGTTTTGTTGGGTGCACTAGTATGGTTGTGCTGAACTTAAGTTTTCTGACCCATAGAGGCCAGTAGAAGACCGTGTGGACCGTACATCAACAAGCATGGAGTTCCCGCAACAGCAGAAGCCTGCGGGGGACGGAAAGATCTTCTATCCTCCTGGAGTGAAGGAGATCACGGACAAAATAAGCAACGATGAGGTGGTCAAACGGTTGAAGGTATGTTGATAAGGTTTCATACTTTTCAAAAACTACTTCAAATTCCAGTCAAAAGCATCCAGCCTCTCGCACAATACCAATACTTCCCTAACTTTGCAAACCTTAGTTGGTAGTCTATTAATCTCTCTTCTTTTGAGATTTTCCGTTGTTTTTGTTAGTGATGAATATGCAGACTGATCAATAATCAAGTTGTATGCTAGTCAATAATATTTGACCTGATACAAAGTTGTGATGTTTTGCATCATGAGGAGGAACTTCCAGTTCTTTATTTTACCATTGGCATTTTTAATGCAGTTGAAGCCAGAAATTTACATACACAGAACAACGAAACACTTTTTTCCCTCCTCACCATCTGAAGTAAAATCAGGCCAAACTGTTCATTTTAGATCAGTTAAAACTACCAAGACTATTTCTATTTGCTGAATGCCACAATAATGATGTCAGAGATTTATTCATGAATTTCTTTTAAATCAGAAGCTAGTAATACAGAATGATTACTAGCTATGAAACTATTAGGAAAAACCCACCTCATGATGTCATGGTAGGTTAATAGACACTTTGAGTTTATTGGAGACACCCGGGTGCATGTATTTTAAGCCCACACCTTGAACAAACTGCTTTCTTGTTTGACATGATGGGAAGGTCTAAACAAATCAAACAAGATATAGTTATTTGGCTGCACAAGTCTGGTTCATTCTTTGCATTTATCAAAGCTTGAAGGTGCCAGGTTCATCTGTTCAAGCAATTACACGCAAGTATAGACATGATGGGAATGTCCAACCATCATACCGCTGTGTGTCCCAGTGATGAACGTATTTTGGTCCAAAATGTGCAGATTGACCCCAGGACATGAAGCCATTCTGAAGATGCTGCTGAAGCTGATAATACACTGTTATCATCTGCAGTGGAATGTGTTCTGTATCAACATGACCTGGAAGTTCAGTCAGTGAGGAGGAAGCCATTACTCCAAAAGAAAAAAACATGCGAAGGAACTAGAAACATGTCTGATAAAATGATAGTTTGGCCATAATGACGATCGTTACATTTGGATGAAAAAGGCTTTCTCTTGTAAGCCTGGGAACACCATCTTGGCTGTAACGCATCGTGTTGTGGGGCCTCAGGACAATAAAGTCAATGTTTTGGCATGGCCAGCCCTGATCTCAGTCTGATAGAGAAGTTGTGGACAGATCAGAAAAGGTGTGTGGAAGTGAGGAAGCCTGCAAACCTGATTCAGTTGCAGCCTTTCTGACAGGAGGAATGGACATGAACTCCAGCAAACTATTGTGAGAAGCTTGTGGAAGAAAACCCAAAACATTTGACCCAAGTCATGCTGTACAAGGGCAGTAGCACCAAATACTGAGGAAGTATATGTAAATGTCTGATTTTGAAGACATGAACATATAAAACTTGTATTATTTTGCTCATTGTTGTGGAATTTAGGAAATAAAAATTATTTGGATCCCCCTCACCTCACATTATAAATCACTTTTTTTAACCTGGCTAAGCAGGAAATGTTCTGTATTGGTAGAAATTATTTACATGCGGATACTTTAGTCACTCATCAGGAGACGTTAGTTTTCCACTAAATATATATACATCAGTATTTTACTGTATTTATTTATTTCCAACATTCCTTTAGAAAATAAATGCTGTTCTGAAGTAGGCAACAAATGATGTTAGCATGAAAAACTCAAGTTGATTACACTTGGAATATGTTAGCCAGCCAACAATTATTGTAGTTCAAACAGTCCTGCAGTATGAATATTGTGCACACTGATAATGCGATGTTGTGCAGGCTTAGTGTATAGATTAACATTGTGCCTGAAAATTGTTTATTTCAATTATTTTTTAACTGACATTACATTTTATGGCTGGAAAGCTCATAACAAAACAGAACTACTTTGCTTTAGTACGATTAGCCTTATTGTTACCTGCTTCAAGTCTTGCTCTCTCCCACCTAGGAACTACGAATTTGCTGGGGGCAATTACAGAATTTGTTATTTATAGAAGTGCTGTACATCCACTTTCTTTATTTGGTCAGGTTGTTGATTATATATCAGAACATGTTCTATATGTTAAATCATCTTATTGGGGTTAAAATGATTTGCTGAAGTTGTCAAGGAACTATATTGCTTTATAGCCAAGTTGTTTTATTGCAAAATCAGCAGCTGTAGAGAAAAGTGCAAATAGCTGAAATGGAAGGAGTTGGTTTAATTTCTTTCTGGCATATCTAGAGACAGCTTCATAGCCGAAGTCAAGGTTTGTTGGAAACCCAGTGCAAACATCCATCACCACTGTACACTAAAGTACATTCCACAACATTGTCAAATTTCTTTCCTGATTGTGTTCAACACAAGCTTTTAGAAAACCACAATGTGTTTTTTTTTTTTTTAGTTGCTGTTGCTTAGAATAGCAGAAAATGTTCTGTGGGGCGTTTAGGTGTTTAAGTTGTTGATTTGTTCATTTGTGAGCTAAAACACAGTTAATTACCGTACAAGTAGACTTTTTTTTTTAAACAGGAGTAGATGCCTGAAAGTTTTTAAGCGAATATTTTTGTACATGTTGTTTGCCAGTAGCTGGAGGTTCATAATCTGAGATCGTCAATATGCTTTAGTTTCTCAGAGGAGAATAAGTCTAGTAGTGCAACTCTCCACTAGCTGATGCAATTGAGGCTTTCATAATCTAAATAAGATATAGATTTAAAACTGCCATGTATCTGGTTCTTTTATTTTTATGTTTTATAAGGCGTTGTAATTCTTTTTTTCCTCTTTGGAAAGTTGTGATTCTGCAAGTTGGTATTTTTTGATGCGGGTGAAACGGGTGAAAGTCTTTTGCTTTCACCAAGTTCACTACTTCTTGCTGCTGTTGCAGCTGGTTGCTTAAGATGAGCTAAAGCAAGCAGTTGTTCTACTGGGGACTGCAAGATTACCAGATGACGATGGTTGCTCTATTTCACTTGTAAATAAATTCTGCATATTGTCATTACATAGATTAATTTGTTCATATCTCCATTTATATACAGCTAAAAAAAAATGGTGTCCCATATCAGCAACCTCTGCTCCAGAGAAAAGGGAACCTCTCTGGACTTAGCTTTTAAGTTGTGATACAGTAACAGGCATAACATTAAAACAAACCACTGGTCTGGCTAGATTAACAGCTAATATAATTCAAAATACTAAAGTAGATTATTGTCTAGCTTAGGCATGCAAATTGGGAGTATTGTTATTCTGTTAAATAAATTACTGATGTCATAATTGACAAAGTTCAACTTAGTGTAAATAATCTTTCCAGAAATTTTCCACTTAATCCATATTTTGACAGTTTAATTTTTTCTTCTTTGTTAGTTATTTTTATCATGTCCCAGCGTGTGTTTTTAGCCAATCAGCATTCAATCTACGCAAAGCATCATTCCACAGTTGACTTCAAATTTGCAAACAGCTGGATGGGATGTTAGCTGTGGAGGAAATATGCAAAGTGAGAATGTTGATATTCTAGGGTTGTGGCCGACTGAGCCTCGTTAAAGGAAAGGTTCATCAGTTCGGAAGGGTCATTACTGCAATTTTGAAAAACAAAATCTGATCAGATTCTTTTGTTTAAATAAATGGCCCTGACCACTGGTCAGAGCCTGACCATTGACCATTTTTGTTTCCAGTGAGAAACAAAAAAAAACTCGGACCCTTTTCCTGTCAGTGACGTGATTATACATGATGTGTTCAGTATAGACGTTGCTACTATGAAGGAGACGCATGGAGGAGTTTTCCAAGTTCCCAGTCAGAAATACAACAAGAATGCAGCATAAAGTTGGAAATTCAACCGGGAAAGGCAGAGATTGCCAAGCAGTTTGGATTTTCAAATCCAGTATGGCTGCAGACAGTGTGTGTTGAATACACAGTTAATGTTCAAACTAGAAACTTTCCTTTCTTTTTTTGGCTGCTTACACCTCATTAAACCAGTGATTGAAATTGTGCTGTGAAATATCCACTTGTGAATATGCTAACATTGTGTTTAAATGCATTAGATACAAAGACAAACATCATTTTGAATTATTAATAGTAGTGGTAGTTGGAACAAAAATAAATGAGTCACCCTCTACTTGGGTGTTACAACGTTCTCAGCCCAGAGCTCCAACTGCAGAGACTAATTCAGTGTAAAGTAACAAGAAGGCTGACCAGAGTAAAGCTGAGCAGTCTGTCGTTGAGCATGGTGGATTTGAAAATATTGGAAGATTTTTCTTTTTAACTTTGCACCTTGCTAATCCTTAATTGGAGCACCTTGGCTTAAAAAAAAAAGCCTTAGTGGATGTATGAAAGTGTCTGAATTATTCCACAGAAACTTTGGACCGAATTGAGAAGTTTGGATCAAAGACTTGTTGCACCTGGAATATAAGTCAGACTCTCCACCACCTCCTGGAGGTCTCTATTTCAATAGAGATCTAGCAACTGTGAAAGTCTGTGTTGATGAAGTCTAGTGAACTTATTGTCATATTCAAGAAACACGTTTGAGATGGTTTGAGATACAGTATGTGCTATATTTCACTGTCCTGTTGGAAGCAGCCATCAGAAGAGGTGGTCAGGAGGAGAGATGAAAATTCTCATTCTGGTTGTAGCTGAACAACTGACACGGTGCAGACCGGATCCATGCTTTTGTGTTGTTTTACACCAAATTCTGACCCTAAAATTTGAAGGTTCAGCTGACTTTAAGACTAATCATTTCTGCCCAATTTTGGTGAGCTTGTGTTGAGTTTTAAGCTCAGTTTTCTGAAATCTGCAACACCTCGAGGTTAGACATGTTGTGTTTTAAGCATCAGTTGTATCAACCACACCACCTTCAAATTCATTCAGTTTGGCCTTTAACACGTTGTGTTCACCATGTCTAGATGTCTAAATCTACTCAGTGTGCCTAATAAAGTGGCTAGCGAAGGTACAATTTCAGAGGAAAACACACAACCTGTTTTAGTAATTCTGCTAGCTCTAATTGCAAATTTCAGATGGTTTAAAAACTCCATTACCATTTTGTCTGCTTGTTATAAACAACCCAACTCTGCCCCAAGCACAATAGGAACCACTATGAACGCTGTATTTTGTTCTATCACAGCTCTTAAAGAGAAATGCTGGCAGGTTAAATAAAGATCAACCAGATGCAGAGATTGGAACGTTCTTAGAAGTAAGACATTACTTAAAGAAATATCAGGAAAACTGTGTGCACACTTGTAGCCTAATAGTCATTAGTCGCACAACAATGAGTAATCAGTGAGCACTAAGGGTTTACACATTGCTTTTTTTCTATAAGCTGACCGATGGACACCTCTGTTGTTGAGGTTGTCAAAAAAAAGTCCTCAAAACAAAGGTCTGATCCTGCTCACATTGAGGGGAGAGACTCTGCACTGGACGCCTAAAGAGAAACATGAAAGTCTTGTAATTTCATGGAAAAACTGCATCGATTCTATTTGTTAAGTTCAAACGGACCAAATGGCATCTGCTGAGGTATAAAAGGGTTGCCGTGTTACACTTTAACCTCATTCTTGCACAGGAAAGTGTGTTTCGTTACAGTTCCTCAGATGTTATCAGAGTTGCGTGCATGAAGTGGCTTTGTGGTTTGAATATGGACAAATGTTTAGCTGATCTGCTCACTGAAATGTTGGTTTGCTCCTAAAACAGAGCAATGGCATTAGACTCCAGATGCATAAACTCTCCAGGTCAAAAGGTCCACAGGAGAGTTTCTGTTCTGAGAGCTTTACTCAGCGAGGATAAGAGTGTGTGTGGACATAATGCCGGGGTGTAGGGGTGAGTGTGCCGCTCTGCAGTCTGTTGGAGCTGCTGGCCCATCCCCCACCAACAGGCAGTTGGGAGCTTCACAGCCATGTTTCAGCTCACACACAGAGGAAGTTGCAGCTCGAAGCATTTCTTTCTAACGATTGTATTTCAATGGACTGGTGTGAATGAAACCTCTGTGGGCAGCAGTGGGACAAACCCAAACTTAGTTTGTTTGTTTCTGTCATATCAGTCAGGTTTTGTTCTTTTTTTTTTTTTAATGAAAAAGTCAGTTTGAGAAAGTTGCTAAATAACTCTTACTTACAAATACAGTGTGTTTGGTTTTTCCCTCCTGTCCTTTTCACTTTTTAATGTACTACAATGCACTTAAAATTGGATTATATGGGGGTGTGCTGTGGTGGCGCAGGGGTTAAGCACAACCCTTAGTCCTCAACGTGGCTGTCGCAGGTTCGAGTCCCGGCCTGGCGACCTTTGCTGCATGTCTTCCCTTTCTCTCATTACCTACTTTCCTGTCAATTAACTATCAAATAAAGGCCACTAGAGCCAATAAAACCTAAAAAATAAAATAAAATAAAATGGATTATATGAATGAAGCGCCAGCTACGGCCTGATGACATAAAATAAAACCCTTATTTGTGTATTCACAAATGAAAAAAACATTTTAGTCAGAAAATCAAACATGAGATTAAATAAACATTAAATGTCTGTTTAATCAGTGTAGCTCCAAAGAGGAAAAAAAAGTTTGTTTTACAGGTTTTAGTTAAATTTAAATAGACCAACTTTAAAATTGATAGCATTATTCAACAGTGTACATGATCCAGGAATTTGTCTTGGTTAATTTTGAATTTAGTTACATGTTCCCTCTATATGCACAACTAAATGTGATTAAAATGGAAGTAAAACTACTTGTTCTTCTGCACGTTAACACAGCCAGGCAGATTTAGTCAAGCATGCAGGGAAGACCACAGAGAGCTGCTTTAAAAGTTAAGGTAGATAATTCATTTATTTTATTTTTCCCTCTCTCCCTGCTGGAAAGCACCCACACATATTTGTTTTTCATGGGGTATTTAGAAATGCTTCCATACTTGGATCATTTTGAATATGAAAGAAATGTAAAAACTTTAACGTATAAAGTCGTAAGGCAATTTTGAGACGACTTGTCGGCCATGTTTGTTTTTAGAATGGCAGCGCAGACACTAAAGAGCCAGGCGACTGAAGCTGAAATTGGCTGACTTAAGTCACATCTGCATGGGCACACATTCGCTCTGCTGCAGACTGTAGGGAGGAGACGTGTTACAATGTGTTGTAAACTTTCATAGTTTAGAAAATAATAAAATTAACTTTGACTAAAATTATTAATGTAGAGGTCACTGAAGTTGATGATCCACAGCAGCCAGACAAAAGAAAAAAACAACTTTTTTGTGTCAAAACATTTTGTTCAGTTTTGGTCACTGAGTATTTATGATTTTGAACCAGAGAAGATCAAATGTAATCAAATATTGTTCAGTACTATAAAAATGGGCCTTAACCAAAGCACCAACAAGAATCTCTGAATGAGCTGCTAACTAACAATGAGCTGGTCACAGGATTCTCAAAGTGCTTATAAATCTTAAATATCTCGCCTGTCACTCTGGGTTTTTTTTATATAAAGTACCCAATAAATCAGCTAACAAATACCTTAAAAAATGTTATTAATAATTTGCCAGTAACTGATTGAGCTTCCACTTTACAGTTGAAAAGTTACTCATCAGTGGCATTTTTCCCTTCTGTGTTTCAGTGGTTTTTGGCACGAATCAAATATTTCATAAATACTCTTAAACAGCCTTGGCTAGACGGACTCTCATATGACCGCCCTTGTCGATGTGCTTAACAGATGGTGGTAAAGACCTACATGGACATGGATCAAGACTCTGAAGAGGAGAAGCAGCAGTATCTGGGTCTGGCGCTCCATCTTGCCTCCGAGTTCTTCTTAAGGAACCCTAATAAAGACGTTCGGCTGCTGGTGGCCTGCTGTCTGGCTGATATCTTCAGGATATACGCTCCTGAAGCTCCCTACACCTCCCACGACAAGCTGAAGGTCCGAATTATCTTCTAGAATCATTCATTCGTGTAAATCAATCCAAGTCTGCTTGCTGCAATGACGGCTGTTTACGTGTGGTGGGGTATAATTAAAACCTGCATGCATTGTTTACTGGATAATTGAGCACATTTGCCAGATGGCCCAAGGAAAGTTCAGGTTTTACTGTTGTGTAGCACATCCGTGCACCTTCTTTTAACCACGTTGTAAAGCCTTCCTGCTCCCTATAAAACCACAGGACTTAATGAGAAGCTAAAAAACTTTTTTTTCCTCCAGGACATTTTTCTGTTCATCACCAGACAGCTAAAAGGACTAGAAGACACCAAGAGCCCTCAGTTCAACCGATACTTTTACCTGCTGGAGGTAAATCTCTCACCTTGGCTGCACTTATACGTTTCAGCATTCCAATGTTTCTTTGCTACAGATTGTGTTAAAGTGAATATGTTTCATTTGGATTTCGAAAGTTACTACTTATCAATGTATTTGTTTGTGTTGTGCAACAGAATCTTGCGTGGGTAAAATCATACAATATCTGCTTTGAACTGGAGGACTGCAACGAGATTTTCATCCAGCTCTTCAAAACGCTCTTCTCCGTTATAAAGTAAGTTGGTTGCATCTGTCAACTTGAAGACAAGATAGTGTGCACTACTGGGTACCGGAGTGTGAGATGAGGTTTATTTTATTTTTATTTTTTTTTAACAAAACTGATAATCTCCCCTTTTTATCTTTTCACAAATCACTTTTTACCCTCGGGGAATCTGCAATCGATGCAGAACAATGGTGTTAAATCTTATTTTTTGTTTGTTTTTGTTTTCATGTAGCCCAAAATCATCAAACTAGAAATACACACTGCACAATAATGTACTTTTTTTTTTAAAGTGAAGGAGCAAAAGATTAAGAAGTATATTTTAATGCATAGTAAACAGCACATCTTGTTCTCTGGTTCATAAAATTGCACATTTTTTCCATGGATGATTTCCAAGCTATAAAATAGCAGCTGGTTTGCACCAGTTTGACCAAAAGCAGCTGCTTTGGCAGCACAAAAAAACGTTATATTTGATGAAAGAGTTTGTTTTGAACATTTTGGCTCATCGGTGTGTGTTCTACATTTTACTATAACATTATTAACTGATAAACTGGACAGGTGTGAGGTAGTGGGCCTTGTTGCGATATAAATGGCATTAATGTGTCAGAACTGGTGTCTTCCTCTGCTCATCAGCAACAGCCACAACCAGAAGGTGCAGATGCACATGATGGATCTGATGAGTTCTATCATCATGGAGGGAGACGGAGTCACACAGGAGCTGCTGGACACAATCCTAATAAATCTCATACCTGCACACAAGGCGAGTCTGCGGTCACACCACTGCACGCTGTGACATATTGCACGATTACTTTTCCGCATTAAATTAGAAAGAATTACTTATGTATGTCAGAATTCAAATAACATTAAAATACCTAAATATTGAATAGAACATGAACTATGTTAAATAGGTAAATGAGAGGCACTGATATGTTTTTAGTTTATTTCTTTAATTTTTTTTGCAATAGTTTTAATTGTTTTCTGTTCTGACCATGAAAAACGTTTTTACCAGCTCTCTGTGGTTTCTCTCTAAAACTTCTCTTATTTTATTCTTTTTATGATAGAAATCTTGTAATAAAAACAAAAGGCAGTTATAACATGCAGACAAAAAGTTAGAAAATCTGGTTTCAAATTTAAGCAAACACTTCTTGCGATAGTTATGCCAATTATTTATTCATCTTTTTGCTGACTCAGAATCTGAACAAGCAAGCGTACGACCTCGCCAAGACTCTCCTGAAGAGAACGGTCCAAACCATTGAGGCGTGCATTGCAAACGTGAGAAGCTGCTTGTTTTTGTTTTTTTTTTCCCTTTGTTTTCTTCTGTAATTCTCTTTTTCTAATGACGTTGTAGAGTACGTTATCAATGTATTCGTCCGATTCTCTTGCTCTGTGCTTTCATGTTCTCCCACAGTTCTTCAATCAGGTTTTAGTGATGGGAAAGTCCTCGGTCAGTGACCTATCAGAGCACGTCTTCGACCTCATCCAGGAGCTGTTTGCCATCGACCCCATGCTGCTGACCTCCGTCATGCCTCAGCTGGAGTTCAAGCTAAAGGTGAACACCGTGCAGCACTCCAAAAAACAACAACAATACCTCATCTCCAACCAACATCAACCTTACAGTTATATAATTTTCCCTTCTGATTTTATTTTAGTTTCTTTGAGTAATATTGATTTTTGATAGACTGTGATTCTGTCAGAGAAACTGTATTTCATATTGTTACTCTTTGATCCAGAACTTATTTCCTTGGTAAAAAGATTTTTTTTATCCATCTCTGGTGGTGAAACACTGTTTGAAGGATATGTTCACAAACATATACTTATTTTATTTGTATAACATATTTCATCAACAAGTCAATTCAAAGTGATAAAAACATAACATAATAAATAAATAACCATATGTTACCGTGGCAAAATAAAGAGAAGTAATGAAAAGTTGCATTCCAAATTATTTATTAATGTTGCACTTATTATTAATCAAAGGCAAACCAAAAGAGTTTTTAGCCTTGATTTAAATGAACTCAGTTTTTCAGCTGATATGCAGTTTTCTGGAAGTTTGTTGCTGGTTAAAAAAGCATGGAAAATGTTGATATGTAAAAAAAAAAAAAAAATCAATGTATCACCCATCTTTTTTCTGTATCATTTTGTGCTAATTGTCCCCTGACCGTACTTCACTATAGGGATTCGCTTTTTCAGGGTTTTATTTGTATGAAGCCCAGATTATTCAGACAATTTTGATCTCATCTGACCTTCTTACTAGAACTGCACAATATATAGTAAATTTATTATTTAGCAATAATTTTTGTTATGCTGTTTGCAGCGTGGAACCAAAGTCGAGTTTTAAAAATATCATTAAAAATATTAAAGGATGGCGTGCGATTTTTGTTACAGAGCAACGACGGAGAGGAGCGACTGGCTGTTGTACGTTTGCTAGCGAAGTTATTTGGAGCCAAAGACTCAGAGCTAGCATCACAGAACAGACCGCTTTGGCAGTGCTTCTTAGGACGGTGAGCAATCTCAGCATTGACCATTTGTTAAAGAGATTTATGTATCTGAAGTTAGATTTACAAACATATCAATGTAAGAGAGTTTATAGAGGAATTGAGGAACTTGACTGACATGCAACACTTTCCTTTTATATTCCTTCCTAACAGACTAAATAAGTAATTTTTATATTTGTGCAGATTTCTTTATTTTTTACCCTCTTCTCTTTGAACTAAATCTTCTTTATTTAATTTATTTATATGGGACTAATTTCTTCTATAGGTTCAACGACATCCACGTACCGGTCAGATTAGAGTGTGTAAAATTCGCAAGCCACTGCCTTATGAACCACCCCGACCTGGCGAAAGACCTCACAGGTGGGCAATACTTCTGATTCATTCGGGTTGTTGTTGATGGCTCCATCGTTCAACTGAAAGCAATGTCCTATCTCACTTATTTATTTGTTTTTGTCCAGAATATTTGAAAGTGCGTTCTCATGACCCAGAGGAAGCCATCAGACATGATGTCATCGTCACCATCATCAATGCTGGAAAGAAAGACCTGAACTTGGTCAATGACCAGCTGTTGGGCTTCGTGCGGGAAAGGACGCTGGACAAGAGGGTAGGAAATTTAAACCACTTAATGGTTCACTCATTGTAGTAGTAACACAGCTGTTACTCATTTGGGGTTTATTTGTTTAGATCAACAATAATAATCGACATAAAATGCAGCAATTTATCCTGGAGATCTGTACGAATCATTCACATTCTGAAATCACAACATATCCACATTAATGTGCAAGGTGTTAATATTTTATTGATTACAAACACAAGATTATCTCCCTTCCTGTGATTTTCATATCCTAGTTTGATCATTTCCCTTGTCAATGTTAACTTTTTCCTCTTTCTGCAGTGGCGTGTGCGTAAAGAGGCCATGATGGGCCTGGCTCAGCTTTATAAGAAATACTGTCTGCATCACGAGGCCGGAAAGGAGTCGGCCCAGAAGATCAGCTGGATCAAAGACAAACTGTTGCACATCTACTATCAGAACAGCATTGATGACAAGTGAGAACAAACACACAGTGTACATGAAATTATTTAATACTGCACAAATGGACTAGAATTAATGTATTTATAATTAGTTTGGCACATATGTGTGTTAATATGTCTCTAATATGTATAAAAAAAGACACATTTGTAAATCACAAACGTTGTTGTAATTTGATAATTTACTAAAATATCAATAACCTGACATCTCTGCAGCTATGGCCCCTCTCTGTTTAAAGCTTTAAAACTAGTTCCTTTTATTTTACAGTATCATAGCTTAATTAATAAAAAAATATATATATTAAATTAACCTGTAATATCAGCACATTTTACTTTGTTGGTCAGCCTATCATGACACTGAAGCCCATTACTCTTAGTTCCTCTTCGCAATGGGAAAGACTAGAGAACATGGCATTTAAATAAGGTTGTGTGTGGATCTCAATTAATTTAAGACATGGCTACTAGAAGATTTGTTCTTAAATTTACAGTCAGAGGAATAATTAGAAAATGTAATAATCATATAAATATGACAAACAAGAACCCATATGTGTCACTCCACTAGAAGCAGCGAGTGAGAGGCTAAGGAAGGGAAAGCAATCTCACTGAGAGGCATTTTGACCTGAAGTCTCCATAACAACTAGCACAGAGACAGTTCATCAGATACATCAGCTGTTCTTTGGCTATTTCTGTCACCAAAGTTACATTTTATGGAAAAACCTGTTTGAGCTTAAAAGAGAAGTAGAGATATCGGTCAGCGGTCGAAGATCATTTTGTATCTGTGTTTCAGCCTTGTGAAATGGTACAGTAATGTTGTCCCATTGGCTATACAAAGTAAAGCAGGCAACTCATTAAAGTTGAATTTCCCCCCTATAAATAAAAGATTTGTCTCTGTGAGGAAATGCTACTGCAATAAAATATCACTGTAAAGTTTTTAATACGTCAGTGTCGCACATTTAGAGATTAAATTCCTTCTCCCAAATTATTTCCTGTTTTATTTTCAGTGTTTAAAGAATGAATTGAAACTTTCCTCTTTCAGGTTGTTGGTGGAGAAGATTTTTGCGCAGTACATGGTGCCTCACAGTCTTGACACAGAGGAGAAGATGAAATGCCTCTACTACCTTTATTCCTGTCTGGACACTAACGCTGTAAAGTGAGTAAATATTCTGCATTTTCTCCGTCTACACAGTTTGTGGAAACTACACAAACATTGACACATTCATACGTGCAAGTATTGTACGTTAATATTGATCTAAAATTACAAGTAAACTGTCTGGAAAATACCTCACTGATAGCGCAGCAAGTCTGTATGATGAGAACCGTCTATTGATTCTCTGCTGTAATTTCTCTTTCTCACTGGCCTTTTTTTTCAGGGCTCTAAACGAAATGTGGAAGTGTCAGAATATGCTCAGAAGTCTCGTAAAAGAGCTGCTCGACCTTCACAAGCTGCCAGTGGTGGGTAGATGCTTCCTTTGTCTTTCAGTTTTTATTTTCAGGCTGTATAAAATTAAGTAGGATAATGTTTTCTTCTCCCCTCTCGCTAGTCGGAGGCCAATAACACCGCGATGCTCGGGAAGCTCATGAGTATCGCAAGTAAGTTGGACATAAACTGACACAAATACACACTGTGCCTTACAAAACCTCCTTTTGACATTATAACCACACAGTTCAATGTATTTTATACAATTGACCAATATACAGTAATGCATAATGTGAAGTGTAATAATAATATTAGGGTTTTCTGAACTTTTACAAATGCAATTTCTGAAAAGTTGGCTGTGTATTTGTTTTCAGCTCGTCTCTAGGTTAGGAATACTTTTGCAAGGCACTGGATGTTATTATGTCACAGTTATTGTTCACCATCATTCTAAATAAGGCATAATCCACACCAAAGTTGCTAGAAAAGGAAAATAAATTTAAAAAATCTATAAAATCAGTTCTGACATTTTGAATATAATTCAACCATTTTGACCTGTGGTTTTCAAAACGCACTCCTTGTGACCTCAGTCAAAAAGTTTTTCTTTCAATTCAAAATACTATATATAAAATCAGTCCACTCCTTTATCGTAGGTGTGCTCTTCTTCTTCTTTCTTCCAATTTCAATATATGACCTTTCGTAATCATAATTTTAATGTGATGCTGGTGTTTGCAGAGAATCTGCCGGATGCTGGAAAGGCTCAGGACTTCATGAAGAAATTTAATCAGGTTCTGAGTGAGGATGAGAAGCTCAGAATCCAGTTGGAGGTGCTCATCAGTCCAACATGCTCCTGCAAGCAGGCGGAGATCTGTGTGGTGAGGGAGCACGAGGCATACTTAAATCTGCACACAAATTACATTTTTAACACAACTCAGTTGTTTACGTCAGCAGGTGTGATGCAAATCAAGTGTTAGGGCTTGGGGTCCAACTTAGTAACAAAAAGGCTAACTTGTTTCATCACTGCCGAACTTTATAACAAATTAATATCTGAAAACGATAGTTTGAAGCTAATACATGAGATGTTTTGTGCAGAGGGAGATCACTCGAAAGCTGACGTTCCCCAAACAGCCGACCAATCCGTTCCTAGAGATGGTCAAGTTCCTGCTGGAGCGGATCGCCCCGGTTCACATCGACTCTGAAGCCATCAGGTCAGAAACATTCCTTAGAATGAGAATATTTTTTTCTATTTTGACACATAGAATGAATTGAGCTTTCAAACTTCAATAAAACAGGTGATTATAAGTAGTTTCTAATTGAAGATGTTGCATAATTGAAATGAGTTGGTAAATTGTGCCTGAAAACATTAAAATGAGTTAATTTTCATTGAGAGAACTAAAATAGATTTACCTAGTAACCAAGTGCTTCAAAGCACTTAGTTAAGGTAGACGGCTTCATAATGCTCTGTATTTGGTATTGTGTAACGCTGGTCCATTAACAGATCCGTCTCATTTACTGAGCCACCTAGTGGTGGTGATAGAAAACAGCAGGTTCCACTCTTGGTTTTTTTCCCCCCCATTTATTTTATGGAAAAATACTATGAGAGACCACACACTGACTAAACTATGCTGTTTTAGTCTTCACCTGGTCCCCATAAAATTATGAGATATGTTAACATAATTCAACAGTTTTATTTTGTTAATTTCCCTACAGTGCTTTGGTAAAGCTGCTAAATAAGTCTATCGAGGGGACAGCTGATGATGAGGAGGAAGGCGTCACCCCGGACACAGCGATCCGCTCTGGTCTTGAGCTGCTTAAGGTATAAATACTAAAATTAACTTTTAGAGTTTTCTTAAACTGCAACAAAACCTAAAGCAAAGTTTTATTAATCAAAAAATGTTCAAATGTTTTTTATCCTTGCAGGTCCTGTCATTCACACACCCCACAGCATTCCATTCAGCCGAGACCTACGAGTCTCTGCTCCAGTGTTTAAAGATGGAGGACGACAAAGTGGCAGAAGCAGCCATTCAGATTTTCCGTAACACTGGCCAGAAGATCGAGACGGAGTTGCAGCAGATAAGATCGTAAGAGATGTACAAGAGGCACAGACTGTGATGTTTTGATGTTCATCTGGTAAAAGAAGTACTGAACACGTCAACGATTTTCTTTGGGAATTTATTCTAATATTTGTTGACATGAAATTCACCCCAGATGTTGGTAATGACCTGAGTTGTACAGAGAAAGTAAAGCCTTTTTATTCAAATCAGTAAATAAAATGAAGTGACACAGGGATTAGCTTTTAAACACACAATTATATAAATTCATGACATACTTTTTTTTCTCGGGAACCGTTCTGTGCTCTCTGATCTGATCAGGTTTTTTCCATAAGCGTCCAGTTTGAACGTGTCAGGTGACTGACTGGGTCAGTCTATCAGTTTTACTTTCTTTCTCTTGAATCCGAATCAGGGTTTCATTGGTTGTGTCTTCGGGACTATTTTCTTCCTTGGAAATCCCCACTTGTTTCATTTTCAGATTCCTATCAGGAACATCAAGGTGCATTTTTCCATTCTTCCTTCCTTCCGTTATATGACTGCTGCTGGTGTTTATTTATGTTGAGACATCCAGACCCAGATGTCCCAGCAGTTTAACCTGTGCAGTGTGCTGCTGGTTAGAAACCTGTCACAGGCTGCCATGTTAAACCAGCTGGTATTGATTTGCATGAACGCAGCAGGAATTTGTTTTGGTCATGTGTTCCATACGTCCTCTCTGTACAATTCCACTTCATTACACAGAACTAATATATGGACTGATTTGTTTGACGTTGGTTGCTATCGACAACTGGTATAAATTTCAAGTCGGTAGAAATATATTCACTTTGAAAAACATTGTTCAGCCTTTATTTCACCATAAGGCCATTTCAGAAGAATTTAGATTTATACCTGTTCTGAATGGCGGGGTTCCTACAGCTTACTTTCTTCTGTTTGTCCTTCTCTTCTTTTCATCCTTGTCTTTTCTTTTTTCTTCCCTCCAATACTTGTGTTGGACCTTCATTCATTTTCCTTCTTTCCTGACTTTTTGTCCTTTGTGTCCTACTCTTCTTTTTTCTCTCCTTTCTTCTAGTTCCATTCTTTACTTTGCTGTCCATACTCTCTCCTTCCTTGTGTCCTCATTTTCTATCCTTGTCTTATATCCTATCCTCCCTTCCTTCTGAATTTCTTTTTCTTTTTTCTCAATTACTTTTTCCTCATTTTCTTTCACACTTTCTTTTTCCTTCTCTTTCTCACACTTTTTCTCGTTCTTTATTTTTCAGGTTTTTTTCTTTTTCTCTCTTCCTTCCTTGTCTTTCCTATCTCCCACCATTTAAGCCTAACCACTGTAGAAATATGTGTGCTCTGAATTTCCAGTGAATTTCTATAGTTCTATATATTTTTTTAAAAAGTATGAAGGACTTCCTGGTCTTGGAAGTCGAGTCTGAAATCTTTGCATCGCTAACACAGAATGAAGGGTTTTGTGTTTATTGTAAAGTATTTCTTCAGTTCTTTTGCCACTTATAATGCATTTTTTTGTAATGTTTTCTTCAGAACTCTGATTCCCATCCTGCATCAGAAAGCCAAGCGGGGCACGCCTCACCAGGCCAAGCAGGCTGTCCACTGCATTCATGCCATCTTCAACAACAAGGAAGTGCAACTGGCCCAGATTTTTGAGGTAGACTAACACTTCTTGATGATTAATTACAATCTCAAGTGTATTATTTACTCCTGTCCTCTCTACCTGAATCTGTGTTTCTTAACTAACAGTTTCCTCTTTGACCCACAGCCTTTGTCTCGCAGTCTCAACGCAGATGTTCCCGAGCAGCTCATCACTCCGCTTGTGTCTCTGGGTCATATATCCATGCTGGCTCCAGATCAGTTCGCCTCACCAATGAAATCCATCGTGGCTAACTTCATCGTCAAGGATTTGCTGATGAACGACAGGGTTTGTGGAGCTGACATTTGAACTTTAACATCCAGGAATTACACATGGACTTTGTTTGAGGCCTCTGGTGCTGTATGCACTGTGGGTATTTATCGACAGTAAGGAAGAAACGTGAACACTTACAAGTACCTGAAGTGGTTGTTGAACTGTAGTGGATCTCAAAAGTGTATTTTTATTCTGTACAATTCAAATGAAAAACATATATGTTAAACTTGGCCAGTCTCTCACAGTAGGTATGGGGTTCTTTTGGAGATGTGTGGTCCAAAAGTTTGTCTTTGGTTTTATCAGATAACACTTTGTTCCACAAGGTTGCTGGGAATTTCAGCCTCTTGGCTCTTTCTTGGGTTCTTGAAACACCTCTTAGATTAGTTTCTGACTGATACCTTTATTTTAGTTTTCCCTCTAATGTGTTTTTCAGTTAAATTTCCAGCATATATCACTTTGTGTATAAAAGGTTCAAAAATTACTTATAGTTTAATTGATAATATTTTTTTAAACTCAGATTCTTTCCACCACAAAAAACCCCAACTTATTAGCAAGGTTGTGTAAACTTTTAAGAGCCACAGTTTGAACAAAGAAAACATAAAATCAGATTTTTGTGACCATCTTTGTGTGTTCAGTCGGTAGGGAACAAGAACGGGAAGCTGTGGTCCGCAGATGAGGAAGTCTCACCTGAAGTTTTAGCAAAGGTAAGAGGATGTTCTAATATGTATGTTCTGTTCTTGATATTAATTATTCAAAGACCACCAAAGTTCAAAATTCATTTAGAATAGAATAGAAGTACTTTATTCATCCCAGCAGGGAAATTACTTCGCAGTTACAGCATAGAGACAAGACACAATAACAACTACCACTGAGTAGTAGTTGTAGATAAAATAAAAAATAAAAATAAAATATAAAATGCTACAAATTGTAAAAATATAAAATGCTGTTAATATTTGCTGTTATTTTTGTACTAAGTAGCTGTTAATTTGTTGTGTTATTCTTTACTTCACACAGCTGAAGGAACTGATTTTGTTCAGATCATTAAAACATTTTGAAACCGTAGAAATGGTGTGAAAGAACATTTTAGTGGTTTTGAAGTTATAGTTTTTTTTGTTGTTGTTTTCTGGAACATGTTGGTGGCCTGAAATGACAAACGATGTTCTTCCTGTTCCTGAAGGTTCAGGCCATCAAGCTCCTGGTACGCTGGTTACTAGGAATGAAGAACAACCAATCCAAATCGGCCAACTCCACCCTCCGGCTGCTGTCGGCCATGTTGGTTAGTGAGGGCGACCTCACGGAGCAGAAGAAGATCAGGTACCTCTGAATTATCTGTTACAGATTCGCTTTTACTCGTGTGTGTAAGAGCGAGTAAAAGCGATGTTTATTCCCTCATCGCTTCCTGTGTTGCAGTAAATCGGACATGTCCCGCCTGAGGCTGGCTGCCGGCTCGGCCATCATGAAGTTGGCTCAAGAGCCATGTTACCATGAAATCATCACACCTGAGCAGTTTCAGCTCTGTGGCCTTGTCATCAATGTCAGTTTCACCTACAGGACATTTATTTATTTCAAATATTATCTGATTTAAGAGAAACAACTGGAATGTATTAGTGAGAGTCATCTTTTAAGTTGCTAAGTTCACACCTGGTGTTTATCTCGTTTGTTCTGCCAGGATGAGTGCTACCAGGTCCGTCAGATCTTTGCTCAGAAGTTGCACTTAGCTCTCGTCAAACTGCTGCTGCCCTTGGAGTACCTGGCCGTTTTCGCTCTGTGTGCCAAGGACCCGGTGAAGGAGCGCCGTGCCCACGCCCGACAGTGCCTGCTCAAAAACATCTCCGTCCGCAGGGAATACATCAAACAGAACCCCCTCGCTCAGGGTGAGTGTTCATGCAGAAACATGGCGGCTTCCTATAGCAGCGTCAGGTGAATTGAAGATCAAAGAGTAAAATCCTTTTTAAATCAGATTGCTTTAAGTAGATGTGATTACCTCATGTCTAGAAATCACACTAGAGCTTTCCAATAAATTACAAACATATTCGCTCTAATGTAAATTACTCTCTCTCGTCAGAAAAACTGGTATCTCTTCTTCCTGAGTACGTGGTTCCATTTATGATCCACTTGTTGGCCCACGACCCTGATTTCACAAAACCACATGAATATGAACAACTCAAAGACATCAAAGAGTGAGGCTGCCCTTCTAATTGAGTACATCTAAAAGTTAGATAATGAGTACTAAAAAAACAACCAACTTCTTTTCCTTCGTTAGGTGTCTGTGGTTCATGTTGGAAGTTCTGATGACCAAGAATGAGAACAACAGTCACGCATTTCTTAGGAAGATGGTTGAGAACATCAAACAAACGAAAGACGCTCAGTGTCCCGAAGATGCAAAGGCCAATGAGGTACGCAGCTCTTTGCAGAAGGATTCACTTCACTTTGTTTTTCTATTACATAAAATCCTAATGAAATACATTTGCAATTGTATCTACATGATGCAGCGTAGAAAATGGCAAACACAGAAAGGATGTTGTCGTATTTTTGAAGCGAATCAGTGATTGTCGTGTCGTTCTTTTTGCAGAAGCTTTATATTGTGTGCGATGTGGCTCTCTTCGTCATCGCCAACAAGAGCACCGCTTGTCACCTGGACTGTCAGAAAGAGCCTGTCCTTTCCTCAAAGTTCTTCCTCGTACAAGACAAGGCAATACATACATTCTCACACATTCGGCAAATGTTGTGGTCAGCTACATTGCCTCGCTTTTCCTCACTCAAACTTTTTCAGGCCTTTGTTCTGTTTTTTGAAGTAAAAATAAACACGTTTCGGAATTTATCTCCGATTTTTCTACAGTAGAAAGGTCTTGCATATGAAACTTGAAAAACTGAGTGGGTTGATAGATGGATGGGTAATCAGATGAATAATACCCAAACCTTTAAAGTACTTAAAATCAAATTCCTCACTCTACCAGGTTCCTTGGCCTGTGTAGGAAACCTGAATGCAGGAAGATATTTTATTTTAAACTGTTTATTTTCTTTAGTTTCATTACACTTTAATTCTTCTTCTGGTGTTAAAATCTCTCATTTCAAAAGCAGAAACAAAATGTTCTCCTCTGGGGTCTTATTGAGCATAACCCGTTGTTCTTTTTTTAATAGCAGGAGTTTAAAAACGACAAGGAGTACCTGACAGGAGAGATGAGACAAATGCTGCTAACTGGAAAGGTAAACTCACAACATGAGTATTATTACTGTTGCAGTACAATGACAGTTTAACTTAAAAACATACAGACTAGTCTGTATGTTTGCAATAAAAATCGATTAAAAATAAAAATAACCACATGAATTGATACCTGATCCAGTTATTTTATATATTGACTTATTTTCTTACTTAGCCCAAACCAGCTCCAGTTTTGGCGACTGTCAACAAAACTCTGACCGTTCCGGGTCGGAGGATCATCCAGAAGACCACTACAGCGTCAGACACGACCAGTAACACCAGCACCAACTCGTCTCCACTGGTCTCAGCTAACAACAAAAACAGGTATACACACACACACACACAGCATCTGTTTGCTCACACTACAAAGCAAAGAGTAACAGTGTTTCATCTGCTTGGTTTTAACACAACAACAGCACCGACTCGTCAGAAAGTCGAGCACAGGAGAACAACGAGAACCCGGTCATCAAGAAAGAAGAGACGAAGGTAAACTCGCACAGAAGCCTCCTCTCACCTCTCCACCAGCAGCCATGTTCTCTTTCAACTTCTTACTCGGTGTGTTTCAGGACGAGCCGAGTCAGAAGCTAGTGACCGACGCTGGGATAGAGGCATCACCTGTGAGACGGCGCGGCCGTCCTACCAAAGCCGCAGCAGCCGCTGCTGCAGCAGCGCTGAAGGAAGCCGGAGCAATACCAGCAGGAGGCGGAGGAGGCAAAGGCAGGAAGAGAGCGTCCGACACCACCACAGACTCCATCAACGTCAAAATGTCAAAGCAGTCGCAGCAGCAGAGTGACGAGGGGACAAAGAGACAGATCGACTTGCAGCGGTAACAGAAGAACTCAACTTCTTATCCTGCAATTAAAGGAAATCAAAAACACACCCAATTTATTTTCTGATAGAATAACACCTCCTGTAGTTGGTCTTTTTTGATTGTTTTTCTGTAGTATTTCAAAATGGACGAAGTTTTCATTTTTGAGTATGAAAAATTAAATGCATCCAGAGAAATGTCATCACTGAAAGAGAAGCCAATTATGATACTGGCTATTCTGGTGAGATATCTAGTTTTAGTAAATGTATGAAGCGGGAATGCTACGCTAATGTCTTGAAGTTAACAGATTTACTTTGGGAAAATATCAATAAGCATAATATATTTTAGTGTAGTTTGCTGTTCATATACAGCATGTTTTCCATGATAGACTATGCCACCTGCTGGCATAAATTTAAATCTGCATTTGGAGAAAATTCAGACAATAGTATGTTAAACATGCCAAAGATCCACCATGTTTGTTTTTATTTCCTTTTTTGGAAAATGGAGAAAGTTCATTAAACAATTTGAAGAATGTAAAATCACCACAAACATCAGACTGGGAACTGGTGTGATCATTATTGATCTTTGAGAATGTTTTCTGCCATTACAATGCTATTACTCTAAAATGGTCTCAAAATAACAGCATTATAGTTTATTGCAATCATTTCTGGGAAAATTTATCAACTTGCAAAATTTGTTAATGTGACAGGCCTCACTATAACTGTAAAAATCAAATGATTGCTTTGCAGTTATTGCTAGATCCCCATTTTATTGCTTTAAATGCACAAGCCAGCATAAAAAAACTTGAATATAAAACATGTTCTGATGTGGAGATTTGCTATTTTTTTCAGGTAAAGAGGCGAAGATGAAATCCAGACTGTAGAGGACGGGCCTGAATCGTCACACCTTCAACTCTACACACAAGCTCCTTTGACTCTTACAGTTTTCTTGGAGATATTATGGACCTTCGACATAAACACAATATACAAGCACGCACGCACACACATACACACCATCATACTAGGAGATTTTAAACACCCTGTAGTCATTGATTTGAAGCTCTGTATGTAGGTCTTATTCAGAAACCTATCCCCCCCCCTTTTGTTTGTTGCTCTTCGCTTCTTTTTTGGAGCCATTTTTAAGAAGAAAAAAAATAAAACCAACTGGGATGGACATTTTACAAGCGTTTTGATCTGATAATGATTCTTGCTTATTAAATTCCCTGGGAAAACAACAACAAAAAAAACCCCAACATCTTCTGCTGTTTGAGTCTTGATGTCTTCCTCCTTCGTGTCTGGACTGCAGGGTTTCTTTTCAGCTCACCAGTTGAGTTTGTAAATACACACAAAAGTAAAAAAAAAAGAAAAGAACTTTGTAAATGTGAGTTACTTTGCAGGAATTTAAGGTGACATTGAATGCGTTGGACAGATTTTATAAACTGTTTAAGTGATTGGCATCAGAAGGGCGGATTAAAAAGTTCTAGTTGCTTTTTGACGGCCTTCCTGTGGGGCAAGTTCGGTTTGCTGCCACAATACTTCAGTCCATCAGGGATTTTGGTCTTTTTTTAAAAACAAACAAAAAATCCACTTTTTGAATACATAAATCAATATTAGACACATAGATTTGGAGTTTGGTTTTTTCCTTATGGTTTTCCCAACAAATAACATTTTTTTAACTCTTACGTTGGGCAAGTCCTACTTTCAAGCATCAAGTAAACAGGAACCTTTTGTGTTGACTTATTTTGGATGTAGTTTAAAAAAAAATGCATTTCATTATATTCAACCTTTTTTTTCACAAAAAATAAATGCTTTTAGATGTTTGGGTGCAGTAGATTTTGTCTTGGATCCCTGTTTTCAAGGTGCAATTTCAAAAACACAGGCAAACTTCTTTTTTTTTTCCCCCACTTTTTTTTAATCAATAAAAACATGACACTGTCACAATAAATAACCATGCTTTTTATGCTGCTGATGCTTGCTTCCAATAAAAAAAACAAGTCTATTTAAAACGGAGAAACTGAAATGCAACAGCCCCCCTTCTTTTTAACGCTTCTTCATCGTGCAACATTGTACATGGTGAGAACAGCAGGAAGACGGGGTGGATGGAGGAGGCGGCCGCTCGTCTCGTTTCTGCCCCTTTCTGACAAAAATGTAGATCTAGCAGACACTGGTGCGCTTTACAAGTCCGTCTATTTACAGATAAAGCAGACTGTACCTTCTGCCTGCCTCTGAACTTGTCTCACCGACAGCAGCAGAGATTTTTGCACAATAACTCAAATACGCTGCTCCTCTGGAGGTCAATTGAAAAGAAACCTTTAAATAAGTGGCCTTGATAAAATGCAAACACTTTTCTGCCAAGCTTGTCGGTGTCGCTAAAAAGAACAAAGAGTTCTACATTTATAAAATAAAAGGAATTGTTTTTGTATAGTAAAGCACATTTGGGACATAACCTATATTTAGAGCGTCTAAAGCGTTCATACACTTTTAATATTTTCAGATTTCAAACACTTCTGAAATGGAAGGGAGACAATTGTTTTTAATCTTTCTGCAGACAAAAATCTTTCAAGCTATTGCATACTTTAAAGCACCTGCCTAGAGGCACACATCTGGAGGAGCTACAGCTCAGGTGGAAGAATTTATTCACAGGACAACTGTTAAGTTACTGTAGTTAAACCACACAGAGAAAAACAGCAGATATGCGAACACTGCGCCTCACCCGGACGAAAATGGTAAAATATGGGGCTGATTATTTAGACTAGAAGATGGATGAAGCTCAGTGCAGGACAGGCATGGGAAATACTTGACTGAAAAGGATAATAGACCTAAACACCCAGTCCAGATCTAAATTAAATTAAAATCTGTGAAAAAACTTCAAATTATGTTTAGACTCTACAAACAAGACTTCTGCAAAGAGTAATGGAGGGAGTAAATGCTACAGCGGGATTGCTCAAGTATTCGAGAGCTACTGCTGTGCAATTTTCCTGTCTCCTTCCTTTTCGCTGCTGTAGTTATAAATATTGGTTCTCCAAAGTACTGACTGTGACTAAACAGAAATGCAAAAGCCAAACTTATGATTAAAACAAGTTTTTCTTCCACTTCAGTCATGCTCTACTTGTTCGTTAAATAAAACACAATGAAGTTTGTTGCTTTACAGTAAATGACAAATTGGATATTAATACTTTTTTGTTGCAAGGCAGTGTACATATGGTCAACATTAGGGTTGAGTGGCTCAGAAATAAAATAACATCCCCTCAAAAATCAACTATACAATACATTTTTAATCTGGTTGCAACAGGCGACCACTGCAGCTTTACAAACCTAAATCAATCTCGACATGCCCAACGGTTGCTCGCCTGCTCTGGGAAAAACAAAAAACGGTTCAAAGAGCAGGAAGAACGAAGCTCAAATTGGCTTTACTTTGTGGTTTTTTGTGACTTTTTTTTTTTTTTTAAAGGAAATGTTCAAATGAACTAACTCCCACTAAACAATTTGGCCAACTGTAGTAAAAGGCAAAAGAACATGCAGGAATAAAAGACTAGAAAAATATTTGATTGTGGCATAGCAGAGGAGCTGGCGTGTTATGACTTGCACAGATCGGGATTTTGGAGGGTATAACCTCTTTAAAAAAAATAATAAAAAGAGACATTTTGTGGGACTTCTCATGGATCATAAATGCACGAAAAGTCCAACTGGAAAGTAGGCATAGTTCATATTTAGAATAACTAGTTTTACAATGTAAGAAAAAAAAAAGTATCCCCAATATAGATTTAAATTTACACACATTATTTACAGCTAACTCTTGTTTCTTGTGCATGTGTGCAAATGGTGGAGGATATGGATGTGCTGGGCTTTTCCTAGTTGAATGTACAAAATGCATCGACCAAACTCCTGCAGTGGATCGGAACATCAAACGGCTCAGGAAAAACCCGGCACACCGCCCAATGCTCAGCACTATCCAAGTCAAGTATTTTATATCCAGCTTACAGCATTGAGAGTCTGTAGGAGAGAATATGATGCAAAGTCCAACTCCCTACTAAATAAACATGTGGTAGGTAGAAAACAGCGTGTGTGGCTCCCCTCGTGTTTTACCCTGCAGAAATTTGACAGACAACTGTGTGAGCAAAATAAAAGTGCAAATGGTGAAAATGGGCAAAGTAAATGTTTCTTTTGGGGGAGAAATGGAAACAAAATGAGGGGCTGAATTTGTTGGGGCTTATAAACATATTTAAGAGGAAATAAAAGGGAAATCCTTGATGTGATGGACAGGCAACAAAGCGGTGAACATATTGGCAACTGTGATGCTACTGGCGTTTGTAGCAAACCTCTAATAAAAGAAGCTTCAGCCTGATGTGCTGAATGTGACAGGGTTTGTGTCTGCTTAGCAAAATGTGACGTTGGCATGGCGCCTGGAGGAGCTGAGGTGCTCTGATGATGGGAGTTTTTATTTCTATTATTTTTTATTTTTTGGATCCTCACACCTGGATGGGTCCTAGTTGCTGAGGAGAAGTTCTGTCGCCGTTTCCACGTCCCAGGATTTTGAAGACAAGGCCGCTATTACTGCATTCTGAAAACGAGAGATGGGACAAGCGTGAAGATGCAAGTCTGTGTGCTCCAAATTTAAACTACTGTAATAGTTTTATGCATGATGTTTTCAATTAACAAAAGTTTCTTGCTCCTTGTTTCAGCACTAGTTAATTCATTCTAGCTAACACATCAATCTTTTACAACCCAACAAAACAAGGTATGCCTGTTAACTGCATGTAAGTTACCGTAATGCATGTACGAAAAGATCAGGATTTTTCATGATTTCTGCTGCATTAAAGTTCATTTATTTTAAGGCTTATTACTAGACCTGGGCATATCAATCTAAATATCGTTACCATTAATGCCAAGGTGAGTATTGGTATTGAATTGATCCTAGTGTGATGTGATTGACTCTTTTGTTTATAATTTCTCTTCACTTTGTCCAATAAATCACTCAAATTTCCTCACTGAGTTCCTGCCAGCACACAAGCAGGAATTAAAAAGTCAAATATCAAGAACGTATATTTTTTATTTGAGAGCAGTATGTCATACCTTTGTAATATTTGCACTCAAAATATCTACTTTCTTTCAAATATAATTGCTTAATTCTCCCTTAAGCACAGCTTAATTACCATCTGTTCAGGCAGCTGAAAAGAAATCTTACTGGAATTCAAAAATATACATCTGTGTAAAGATATATAGCTTAAGCCTGAAATGAAAATGGCTGAACATTAGAAAAACTATTAAACAATTGTCTGTAGAAGAATGTAATGTATGTTATCTCTATATTGTTTTCTACAATAGGTAGTTAATGAAAAATTTTTTGCTTTCGTCTAAAATCGTGTCATGTGAGGATATGTTTATACGCAGTGCTCAGAACCAGAGAAGTGTCTCTAACCTTATCGAAGCCCATGGCACAGAGTTTGTCTATTTTTCGCGTGTAGTCCGGACTGGATACCGGAGCGCCGCCGTAGACGTGTGACCACAGCCTTGCTGTCTGTTTGAACATTTCTGGGTTCTGCTTGTACTGAGGATTCAAGACAGAAAAATTAGAAATCAATTTAAAAAAAGATCCAGCTTTTCAGTTTTGTAAGAAGTTGTCCTCAAAGTAAAAAAAAGTTAAACAAAAGAGCAACTTAATTTTTGCCAAAAGGAAAAGAAAATAGAAAGTAATTCTCACCTGGTTTGCAACTACTGCATCTTGTGGATCATCTGGTTCTGCCGCAGCAAGAAGAGCCTGTAGGGACAACAGCACGGTCCGCAGGGTCATAGCAGCTGCCCTGAGTGAGAGATTCAACATGTGAACGCGAGTTGATTTCTGAACGCCACAGATCACAGCGTTTAGCTCTACACACTCACCACTGGTCTTTTAAAATGTCCAGACATATTGCTCCGGTCACTGAGCTGATGTTAGGATGCCAGATCTTTGTGATGAAGCGCACCTGAAGAACGGCAGGTCAAGGAAGACGGATGAGTCATTATAAATGGTGACAGTGTACCTAGTTTCATTCCTATGGATTCTTTTTTAGAATAAGTTCTAAAATAGACAATATTATTTTTGATTCATATAGTTTTCTTTATAGCTGCATCTACAATATGAGAAATTATGTCTTCTTCAAATCTTCTTTATTAAGCAAAGAAACACGGAAATCTACAAACATCCGAGACTCGTCGTGTATCAACACAACCTGTCTCTCATGGCAACGGGTCGTGCAGGGGACATCTGTGTCCGTAGGAATTATTTTGTTCAGCCCCAGATCACAACAGAAGAGTAATGCAGAAGACACTTCACATTTTTAAAGAGTGAGAATTAAAAGCTTTTTAAAATTAAAATTGTTGATTTTACTTCCTATGCTTTCTTTCAATTTCAAAGTAATCAGAGCCACACCTCCAACAACTTCTTTTCAAAAGTAGATTTGGCCAGAACCAGTCACTAAACTAGGCTACAAAAGTAAGGACATATTTCATTCTTGCTGATGAGAACAGACAAAAAAAAGAAACAAAACCCTAAAATTTAGGAAACTGCGTGCCTTTCTATTAATAAGGCAGACCTGCAAGGCCCTTTTTATGTTTTCTTTTAACATCAACACCCAGCCGCCCCTAGTTCTTAATAGAGGGTGTTCAAAAGGCAAGGACCATAACAACACACTTAGAATAAATATTTATGACTGTTTTTCCAAATGATTCCACAAAACTAAAATCAGAAATTACTGCATTTAATTTCTCTCCAAAACTTAAATCTAATTAACTGTTAAAATGTAAACCATTTTTAACAGTTAAAAATGATTTACATTTACATCCTTCAGGATGGCTCTAGCCATCTTATTTTTGACCCAAAATAAGAAGAGTTGTCAATAATTGATTAAACTTTGTCATAAACAAAGATTGATAATAATACCAATGTATGCCAGTTACAGTTTCAACCATGATGGAAGAACTACAAGGTTCTTCCATCATGGCGTTCCTGTAGTTTTAGGTCGTTTAAATGAGATGACAGAGAAAGTGCCGGAGTGACCAGAAATCTCTCCTGCTGTGTGACAGAAAGGGTGGCAACACTGACCCCATCTGTACCTGAGCACTAGCTAACCCTAAAACAGGACAGCTACTCTCTTTAAACTCTTTTTTTAAGTTTTATTTCATCATCAAACAGCACCAACCACCCATACGAAGGTAACACGATTTTAAAACTACAGCTGACAAGTTGCAAACAGCATTAATGTTAAACCAAGCAGGCAGTCTGACTAATTAACTGGTTAGATTTTAAAGAGCAGAGCAACTGAGAGGAATAATATTCTGCTCTAGATGATTTTACAGATTTTGTTTTGAAATGCTGAGTTTATATTATAATACAGCAGTACTTATTCAAGGTACTCATACTATTAGAATCTCATGACAGTCCATACCTTGCTAGAGTAGCTATGAAAGGTATTTAAAAGCTTGCTGGTGATACTCAGCAACTCTAGCATGTAAGAATCAAAAACCTGTTGAACAGGATAGCCACCATGAAGCAAGAAAAACAATCTCTTGGATCTTAAATCCCTAAAAGACCAATTGTTCAGCTTTTCCCTTATGATAGTTAAAAATCAACTCAACAGGCAGTAAAGGCCTTACAATTTGTTCAAATCAGAACATTCTGCTACTCACCTTTGGGGGGTTAAATGGGTAGGTTTCTGGGATTTTTATTTCAAGCTGATATCTGCCACCTTAAAAGAGAAAACAAACAAAAGAAACAACATTTTTAATCAGGATATATTGAGCCAAGTGTGTTTTCTTTACAGAAAAAAAATCTGTGTTTCAGGTGTGTACCTTCATAAGGTGTATCTGGTGGTCCTGCTATTTCACCTCTCAGTTCTGTGAAGTTCTCGTCTACCAGATCAACTTTGATCTGGTTTTTACTTGTCTAGATATTGGGAGAGATAACAAAAAGATAATGTTTTACGGGGAAAAAACCCAGATATTTTGACACAAACACTACGTCCAAAAAGTGAGGCCTCTGACAGACCTGACTCAGGTGATTTTTAGGGAAATTTAAAGTACTTCTAAAGGGTGTCTTGGTTAAACCTATTGTTTGCTAGTGGAACAAAGCAACTTAAAGTTAAACAATAGGAAACAAAAACTTTGCTGGAAGGGAAATACACAACATTCACCCCATAAACCTCCCACAATGACCACAACCAGCTGATTACAAAGCTGGTAAGGGGCTGAAAGCATAACATGAGATGCTAATGCTAACTGTGGAAGGGGCATCAAAACATCGCTGCCTTTAAGTAGCTCAAAGCAGCTAAACTGAGATGACACCGGTTTATCTGTTGAGTCGTGGTAATCCACTGGACACAGGTTACAGTTGGTGTAAAACAGCTTTAATTAATTTTGAGCAATGTTTACGGGCACAGCTGATAACAGCAGGCCCGTCGTTCTGTGAATCCCCGGTGTTTCCTGAACACACCCACCTGACCCGCTCCTGGCATTTTGAAGCTAACGCTAGCTTAAGTTCTGATGTTCGGGCCTGACCTGATGCAACACAGAACCAACACCTCGTCGGGTGACTCCCGTCCTCCACAGGCACCGTACAGTCACTTCGCATATCAACGGAGTCGAAATAAAAAGCAAAGAAGGAGCTGTGAGGAAGTGAAAGCAGTCGGCGATGTAAACAAACCTCCTCGCTTTTGAGAACTTCTTTGAACTCTCTCTTGATCCTTTGGACCGCGATGTTAGCCATGGCCGTCTGTCTGCGGAGCCGCCTCGGAGCTGCAGCCGGGGCTTCTCCCGGTGTTGTCTGTGTGGGGGGTCGCCTTGCCTTCTGCTAGTCGCGCTTGAGGAACTCCTTCACTTGTACCATTTAGCACTTCATTTCAGCTCAGACGGAGAGGGAGCTCACCGTTGCCGTCGCCTGCCAAACGCAGAGTCAGCGTGAGTCAGTCATTGAGTCCAGAAAATGCTCACACAGAGCAGCTGCAGCGTGGAGCACAAGCTAGAACTTTCATTAACGAGCCTCAGCGACACACAGACAGCACGGGTCTCCTTTCAAACTGGCAATCAGCGAAGGCAGCCCTTTATATCCGACTGATTTTCCTTTATGTGTCTATACTTTTATTGTTCTTCTTTCTTAACTAACGTTCAAAGTTATTATTTTTGATAATACACCTATTAATTTTAAGATAATAAGAAGGCCTAACTGCTTACATTAAAAAAATTACGTATTTTCCAGTTGTTCTGAACATGCCACATATATCAAACATAACCTAAAAGAAATTTAAATTTATAATTTAACGCTTTGAAATTGGGGCTCTGTCTCTTTAAGAAGCTCCTGCTCTTTCTGACATTGCCTTCAGTACATCGTCACACTGTTTCTCAATTACACATTTAACAACTGTTCTTACAGGGTTTCACTGAGAAGTAGTTTGCACGATAAGCTCAGAAAGTGCACAGTTTCACCATGTGTTTGCTAATTGCTGTTGGCGAGTCTGGAGGACCTCTGTGAGGCAGAATCTGCAGCTCCAAGGAGGAGCTGTGTGGAAAAGGGAGGCTCTCTGTAAGACCAACCTCAAATAGTTGCCACAGGTGATTAAAAGATTTCTCAAAAATGCACGAAAGAATCAAAGCAACACTCCAGGTATATCTTTGATGAGGGAACAACATTATAACATGACAAAAAGCTAAAGAATATATATCAATTTTCTATAATACCAAACCTTGAAAAGTGCTTACCTGGTACTTGTATTTGCAGATTCAGCCAAAAAAGAAAAAAGAGGCCACCAAAGAAGCCATTACTCCAAAAGCAACATGAAACACCAGACTGAAAATGCACAAAGACCTTAACTTTTGGTGACTTGTTCTATTCTCAAATTAAATAAAAACTCAATGAAGTTAAAGAGAAAATGGGAATGTTAGGAAGTCTGAGAACATCAACACTGTGAAATTCAGTGGTGGCAGCATCATGTTCTACTATTTTGCAACAAGAGAGAACAGTCTGTAAAGTTTGGGGACAAATTGCTCTTTAATTTGGACCTTGACTAAACTGCCACATGTATCAAGGCTGTGGAGTGTCAAAACTTGACTGATTGCAGGGTTTACATCTCTGCTGCTATTTGCAGTTTTTCTCTTTTTAAATAACATTCCTGCACATTTACTATTGTTTGCTGTTTTATTTTTTCTTGTAAATCGTTAGTTATTTTTTAAATGCAGAATATACATGCATATTTTTAAAAATTGCTCAATTGCACATGTATTTGGGGCAAAGAATGCTATTTTTAATACAGGCACAGTACTTTATATTTTAAATTTGCCTTTAGTGCACTGTATGGCATTCTTAATTATGTTTTTATATTGTAATTTTTGCGCAAAATCTCCATGCTTCGATTGCCTGACACTTTGCTGCTGCTACATCTGAATTTTCCCTCTGCCGGATAATATTAGATATTTCTATTTTATTCTGTCCATTGCAAGTCATTTACACTCAGTTGCACAGAAAATTTGTGGAGAAAATTTAACAGTCGAACACAGAAAATTTTAACAGTCGTCTCTTATATTCCCAAAAGAGTACTTTGCTCACAGACAGTAGAGGCTTAAAAGGAGAGGTTCTTTCCTACTGTTTCCTCCTGCTTGCTCTGGATGACAGACTATCAGTATTTTCGACTGGAATTTTCCAAACTGAAGACAACTAATGTCCTTAACAGGCATTAGAAAACCTGTGAATAATATTCAAGCCAGCCATTCAAAGCAATATTCACAGACATCTCCTCATAGGACATGCTTTAAAACAACTGTCTTCAGTCAGAGGCTTCTTCGGATAGATAGTAATACAGACAGCAACAGGAGATTCACCAGCATCTACAACAACTCTTCTATGAACCTTGAATTAAAATTAACATTTCATTTCCCTTTGGGATTATTACGTTATTTTAAATTTGATATTGTTAAGAAAACACATAGATAGATAGATAGATAGATAGATAGATAGATAGATAGATAGATAGATAGATAGATAGATAGATAGATAGATAGATAGATAGATAGATAGATAGATAGATAGATAGATAGATAGATAGAAACAGCTGGACTGCTTGTTTACGGTCTGGATAAAGGCTGGATAATTTCGACTGACTTAGAGACCTGCCCGTCTAATTTGGACCAATGACTGAGGCGCGTTTCACCACGTGCATGTATGGTCGGAAGGTTCTGAGCGTTAAAGTAAACACGGAGAGATGGCTGACATGTCGGCTGCGGTTCGACGGTGAATATCGGCATCAGCGGCGCTGCAGCAGAGCAGCACAGGCCCGATAAACGTACTCAGTCGTTGCTGAGTACATCCAAGCTCAGGTAAGACGTTTGTCCTTCCTTGGGTTTTGTTCACTTGCGTCTAATCGAGAGTATTCAATAGTAAAAAGGAAGGAAAATTGAACGAGACGGGGTGTTTTCTCCTCCTCATCTGGCTAGACTCGGAAGAAGCTAGTTTGCTAAATGTTTTCCCGAGAGCACAGACGGCGGAAACAGGAACGGAAAGGTTTTGAGTAGAAAGTGGAAGCTGTGGTTTGGAAAAGCTCTGGCTTTAGTTGTTTCTAAGATGAAGTGACTAGTTGGTCTGCTTCTAAGTTGCTCTAAGCGAGCAGTTAGCCACCTGCGGAACTGCGCTGTTTAAATGGTAGGAGCTAAAACTTTAAAGGAAATCCAGGTTTCAGAGCAACTATCTTATTTCAAGACGGGTTGTGAATTTTCAGACAGCTTGGCCAAATCTCCATACAGTTTTAACAGCTGTGTCCAAAGATTACATTGGAAAAGCAAGCGCAGGTTTATTTAACTTCCTTGCTAGTCAGTTCTTTTAAATCCCGCTGAAGGTCTTTGTCTCTACATGCATATGTTCGAGACATCAGCTGTAGCACAGAGCTTTAAAAAAGTTTTCATACCTCTTAAACTTGCGTCTGAAAAGTGCGGCCTGCTTTTCACCACTAGGTTGGAACATGGCGGTGGCAGCATTATGCTGTGGGGATATTTTTCTTTAGCAGGATCAGGGAAGCAGGTCAGAGTTGATGAGAAGATGAATGAATTTAAATGCAAATAATCCCGAAAGAGAACAAGTTAAAGGCTGTGAAAGACTTCAGACTAGCGATGGGCTTCACCTCCTATCAGTACAACGACTCTAAATATGCAGCCAGATCAAAAGCATGTTCAGAATGACGGAGTCAAAGTGTAGACCTGACAGCTTTTGAGAGACTGTGGTAAGACTTGCAAAGTAATTTTCATAGACGGTCTCCATAAAAACTGACTGAGATTGAAATTTCAGATTGTAAATGTGCGGAGCTGACAGAGCCATTTCCCAAAAGATTTCAGGCTATAATGGCATCATGGGGGGGGATTCTGAAAAGTATGGACTCTGCATGAAAGAACGCAAATTCACACCACACTGTTCAGATTCCTTGTTTGTTTGTTGTTGTTGTTGTTTTTTTAAGACACTGTGGATCATTTTCCTTCCACTGTTCTTTTAGTTGGTTTTTCACATAAAATCTCAATAAGAAAAGTTTCAGTTTATGTTTATAATGACATACAATGTGAAAGATTTAAGCATGGATGCTTTAGTAAGGTATTATGCAACTGAAACTAAATGACTTGGTTGGTAATTTCAGCGCTGGATTATAAAAACACTTCCATCTGGTGTTACTCTTAGAACATCTTCTAAAATTTCACAAACAATTGTCCAAAAACAAGGGAAAAACCATATAGAGCGTGTTATAATGCATCCTCTGAACACGTTGGCTTGTTTTACTTTGCAGCATCTGACCTCTGGCCTCTTGGGACGCATTGTGTCCCCTGGGTTTTAATACTGCGTTACTTGATGATGATCTGGACCTCAGTTCAGGATTAATTGTTTTAAATCATAATCACTGATCCATTGATTGTAGCTGTTCTACTAATTTCTGTAGAATAAATGTGACTTTACTTTTATACTTATGTAAAGTGTGTCAGATCCTAGAAACCTCTTATTTCTGTCCTTTTATCTAAGCTACTTTTCAATATGAAAAGGATTAGAGAACGTGGCAATCAATTTTATAAATATGCTGATGTGGGAAAGAGAAAATTTTACATCCCTTAAATGCCACTAGCATTTAAGATAAAAGATAATAGGCAGCAGAAAAGTGCAGATAAAATCTCCCATCTGGCTTGAGTATAAAATAAAATGATAACACACCACTGCTGACTCTCCTTAGCAGAAGAGTCTCCACCCCCTTCTGTATGTGTGTGTGTGTGCCAAGCAACAAAACAGCACTGACAAGAGGCAGCATTGGATTTCTACCACTTGTTCTTGTTTGCCCTACTTACTTGAAGTGCCTCTGCTTCAAGGTGGATTCTTGCTGGTGAGAAATGGCTGAAGGAGGCTTCGACCCGTGTGAGTGCATCTGCACTCAGGAGTATGCTATGAGGCGCCTCATCAACCTGGTAAGCAGGACAACTGACAGGATTTCTCTCTGAGTTATACATTGTGGCAGGTTGATATATGGCAGGGCTGAGGCAGATTGACAGTGAAACCTGTTGTTGGTACGTATTATCCGGTGAAAATGTCATAAAGTGTGTGAGTTTCTACAGCTGGTTCGTAAATGAAAGTAATCACAGAGGGAGTGATCAGCATACAATGCGTCACTGAGTGACCGGGATGACACATCCTGGTTCCTGTTGTGTGTTTGTCTTTTGCTCTTCAGTGATGTCTTAAAGTCAAATTGATTTCATGTTTGTCAATTTAGTACATTAGTGAAGAATGCATTGTCAAAGATGAGATTGGCATTTGTAATAAAAGTTACGCCTCTAGTCATGGTTTCAGTTTCCATGTGACCTTCTTTTTGTGCTCAGCTGTAACTTGCATGGCAGGTTGCAGTTGGCTGAGAACTGAAAGCCACTCTCAGCTTTCTGATTTGCTTACCACAATAAGGGGTGTTGCCTTAATGACAAACATATCGCAACTAGCGTTTGCTAGTCAGGCCTCAGAGGAATCATGAGTCGCTACTTTGTGTAACAGAAACTATTGTAACGTTGTGTGGCATAAAGTTATATTTAGAGTTTATAAAATGTTTCCTCTTTATTTTCAGCTCAGGCAATCTCAGTCGTACTGTACTGACATCGAGTGTCCTCAGGAGCGTACGTATCCCCTCCACCTACAGCGCTCCATGTCAGACTGGAAAGACCTACAGTGAAGACATGGCTGTTGACGCTTGCTGTTCTGTTTCTGCACAGTGCCCGGACCCAGTGGGTCAGTGGGTGGAGGAGGTGACCTGACCCTGCCCATGGTCTTGATGGGGTGGGTGGTGGTGGCTCTGGTCTTGTTTTTGCTGCGCCCATCCAGCCTCAGAGGAGCCCGTGCTTCTGGCAAACCCTCTGGACCTCACAATGTTAGTATTGATCAGGTTCAACTTTTTGAGTTTTCACATTTCCACAGTATGGAAAGCACAAGTGTCTTTTTCACATTTTGTCATTTTACAACTTTACAAGTACAATGTGTTTTATTATGATTGTATGCAATAGACCAACATAAATTACTGCATAAAGTGGAAGGAAAATGATACATGGTCTTCAAGTTATTGATTTCCATTCATGAACTCTGAATCAATACTTTATATAAAAGTATTATAGCTTTGAGTCTTCATTTTCAAAATAGTTCAAGTTCAGTCAGATTGAATGGAGGGTATCTGTGAGCACATACTCAACTGAGTTTGGTTTTGAACTTTGACTGGACCGCACTAACACTGTCATATGGCTAATCAATGGGGATGTGGCGCCTCCTGCTGGCTGCTATATATATGGAGAGGTTTTTTTTACATCCTTTATGCAGAACTGCACTACAATTTATTTATTCTAGCTTTCGGTTTCTATTGTTGATGGCAGCCTGATTACTGAACCTATTAATTAGCAAATCCCACTGGTTTTCAAACTTGGAACTGATAATCTTACATTGGTTATTATTGCAAAAAATAAAAATCTTAAACTTCTTCTGAGCATCACTAAAAGCAGTCCAAGTACCACCAGCTGCACTTGTTTCTGTAGTTTGAAAAATGCCTCTCCGTCATCATAAGTAAAGCACTAACAAGGATCAGAGAAAATTGATTTGTCAAGTTTATTTGATTTAAAGGAAATTAGTTTTTTGGCATTTTTGCAGTTTTGTTCCAGATCAGAGGAGCATAAAAACTGAATTCTGTTTCTCTGAAATGTGTCCATTTGCTTGTTCTATAAATTAATTTCCTTTAGGATTTCATGAACTTCAGCATTTGGTTGCACATGCTCATTGCTGTGTTTCTTTATATCGTTAATATACATATTTGATTACACATGTTGATGTTCCACAGTCTAATATACAGTATTTAACAAACATGTGAGGCATATTTAGTTTTTCTCATAAGTCACAAATACCTGAAAATTCATAGGAAAGCTGCACTGATGGGGGACAATCTGGAACCCTATAGACACAATGGGCTACAGGTTTTCTTCTTCTATGCATAAAAAAGTCTGGAAATATGAAGTTGGATTAGGACCAACCCAGGATGACTGTCCTCTGTGGCGATCATCTCCATGGAAGCAGCCAGACCTTTAAATGTATGGAATTGATTAAAGCATAATAGTAAACTTTTGAAACGATTAAATGTTTCAGCTAGGGTCAAAATTGAAATAAAAGCTTCTAGTTTGGTTTCATATATTTGTTTATCTGACTCCAGAGAAGTCAGTGACTCACCAGGCATGAAATTCACTGAGTTTTGAGAACCATGACTAAACCTTTCCATTCTAGTTCTGGACTTTTGTCTGGGGTTTTTGTTGTGCAAAACAAAGTTGAAGGGATATAAATTTTAATTTCAAATGGTTCCGCATGTGCTCCCTTATCTTCTTCAGAAAGTTAATTGGTAACTGTCTTGGTTTGCAGAGTGAAAGAAGGGAGCCCCCAGCACCACCAGTGGACTAACACTGAGTCAGACCACCAGGAAATCATCCATCTGCTCAGACTGAGCATGCTCAGTTGGCTACTACTGTGAGCAGGACAACATCATCTTCCTGTCGGCCTTAAATCACATATCTTTTTCTTTTCATTACCTGGTTACAGTTTTGTTCTTTGACCAATGTTACTAAAACCGGCCTGACACGGAATCAGTAAATTGTTGATGTGATCATGTTCTATAGAGGCTAAAGATAATTTTTGCACACATATATTAGAAAAATATAAACGGTATAATTGGTTATTCTAATCTTTCTTTGGCTTTTCTCTTTTTTTATATAGATATATATTTTGTTATGATTGAAATCTACATTCACCATTGCATTATGATTCAAGTTCATAATCAGCAGTCTATCACTAACTGTAAGTAATCCAGAAAACTGACCCTTTAAGGATATTCCAGCTTAAGTACCACTTATGTTCTTTTAAAACTCAGGATCCTAATTATCAGCATATTGCTTTTTCACAAAGTCTTAAATTAGGATGTGTGTTTGAGGTTGAAGTTGGTCCCTGGTCTCAGCCATGGTGTTAACACACCATTAGAGCTGGGACATTTACTCTGAATGAAGGAATGTGCAGCCTGATTAGGGTGGAGATGCTGGAGATCCCTCATTATGTGGTTTTCATTACTGTTTCCAGTCTTGCTCAGACAGGAGTAGTGGGGATTTTCTTGATCGCTCCAAGACATTCAGTAGGGTTTAAAATTCTTGCTTTACGCTGTGCTAGTAAAGATATATCAGGAGTTTGTCTTTTATACAATGAAAGACTTCCCTGAAATAAATTGAATAGCTCAAATCTTAAATCAGGATTTTCTTTTTGGAGTGTTTTCTAAGTTGTGAATTAATCTTGTTTTTGTTTACAGCAAACCACTTTAGATCAGGTTCTTAAACTGTACCAACAAATCAGTCAGGGTATACTTCTTTTTCAGAAGTGTAATAATCCAAAGGCTGACTAAATATGTATGATTAAGTGGTGCCAATGGAAATTTATAGTTCTGAAATTAATTTTAAGCACTTTTTACAAACTATTTTCCAATACAAAGCTATTTGATTAAATGGATGCAGTGAATGCTCTGCATGCTTCTTTTTTTTTTTTTGGTTGGCATTTGAGTTATTGGGAACAACATGTAGTGAAGAAGTAGTCTATTTTTCTTAAATATTTTTTTCCCTGTTTTACATAACGACACATTCAAACACAAACAGCTCACAGCCACTACATAAACCTGCTGCTGCTTTCTTAAGCTTTATCAGAGTTCGTGAACATCTTTCTTATCTGGGCATTGGGATTCTGAGACTCTTGCATTAGCTGTAGTAGGATTGAAGGGTGTTCAGCTGGAATGCCTTTGGACACGTGGCTCCCTTATTTCAATACCAGCAAAATTCTTTCTTTGTTCTGTAGCTTTCCAGAGTAGCTGTCAGGATGGCCAGGAAGAGCTTTAACATTAGGTTGTGATATACAGGAAAGGATAGAAGATGGGTTGCGTCTCTGACTATTGTTTATCATATGACACCTCAAATGATAATGTTTAATAATAAATAGACTATAAGGGCTTGAACTATGCACTTTTCTTACAATAAACAATCAATACTTAAATCTGAACTACTTGTCTTGTTTTTTTTAATAAGATCATAAATTTCTATGTAATTCTTAAAGGCTTATATCTCCTTTATAGGACTCATTTAAATGCGACAAGTTAGTGTAAATGGAAAGAAATTTGTAAAGGAGCAAATACTTTTTCATATGCTGTAGGTACCATCAAGGCAATTCAATATCTTAGGACCATTAAATTAAAAATTTTTTAAAAATCTGAATTTCTTTTTGTGTGTGTCCCTGATTCTCTTCAGCAATTTGCTTGCTCTGATACAAACATATTTTTCAATTAATCACTCAAAGTGTATAAATATTTATAATAAAAACAGAAATCACTTTCTTCAAAAAAATATATTGTTATATTTTTGTTTGTTTTTTTTCTCTCCAGAGAGATCCCAGTCTCTGAATGTTAGGCAAAAAAGTTTACAACACTTCCAGCAAATAGTCCTCTGTTCCAATCCTGACATGTTTCCTCTGGGTAGTCTGGCTTTCTCTTGCAGTCTAGAAGCATTGTGATTGGCTAATTATTCACCATTGATTTCCAGATATTCATGTCAATGTAGGCAAAATGTTATTTAAAGTATCAAACAAAGAATAAGCTACAGCTATGGTCCTACAGCTATAAATTAATTAAAATAGTTAAAATTAACCAGTTAATCTTTCGAGCATGCGCAGTGTTGACCTGTACCTCTCGTCTCCCCGGGTTACCGTCAACAACTCAGTTAGCTCCAGCAGCAATGCTAGTTCGGCTTTACTTGGAGCCTTTTTTATATAGTTGCGTGTTATTTGCAACAACGTGCGGTAATTTTCCATACAGAGTTACTTCATCGTCAAATGATGAGTACTGCCGAACAGGAAGTAGCTTAGAGGCTAACTAGCATCAGCAAAACCCTTGATGATAGCATGCTAATGCGGATGAGAGCGCGTTGTTCTCCACAGTTTGGCTTACATGATGACAGATCACGAGGTAAGGACACTTGCGTATGCAAAAAGTCCGAAAACATCGAAAAGAACTACATTCCAGGTAAGAGCTTTAATGTATTTTTGGGTTTTAAACCAGTAAAGCATCAGCCCTGTAAACTCCTGTTCAACAATTCTGTTGTAGGATGAACTTCAGGCTGCTGTGTCTTCCAGGGCGAGCAAAGCAAATGCACAACAACACTTTTATTTTGATGGCATTAACGACGATGAAGATGGTAAGCGTACAGATGTACGTGGGGGAAAGAAAGACAGGGACAGGCTGGATTTGCAAAAGTTTACCATTAAAAATCTCCAGCAATCACACCAGTGGAAACAATACACTGATGTCTATCACATAGAAAAATTCAAACAGGAAAATACCCAGTTTTACATCAGTTGAACTCTCTGAAGATAAAAAAAATATATGAAGACATTTGCTTTATCTTCACCATCCACAGCAGCATCTGTCAGAAATTGGTCTGCCACATTGTGTACTAATGGTAAATTAACTGAGCTTAATATGGCATTCAAAACACTTTTATGCTATCAGCACATAAAGACATAAGATTTTTTATTTGTCATTATGTTACTGGAATACAATACAATTGCAGTGGTACTCTCAGCTATAAATAAATATAATAAAGCATATAAATATCTATAAATATATTTCATGCAAACCTCACTCACACTCTAAGATCAGTTTTCAACATGTGTAAGTATCTTCTTATCGACATGTCTAACACTTTGTGAAATCCTACTGTGGGAACACATTCTTAACTTTTAATTGTGCTTTCTTTGAAAACAAATAAGCCACTGAGTAGTATATGTAAGATAAAATTAATTAGTCCAATGACTGACTTTGCCTTTTGCTTGTTGTTTTTCAGATTTTTTGGATAAACTTCTAAAATCAAGAAAAAAGAGGATTGATGCCTTCAAAGCAGGAAGGAGTAAAGCGACATTTAATACCTTCGAGCTTTCAGACGAAGAAGACAAACCCACCAAGCCAAAGAAAGTATCATTCCTGAAATCCCACAGAAGCAGCTCTAACTCAAAAGACACATCAGCGTCCGAGCCACATGAGTCCCCTAATGACGGAAATGTCCATAATGATGGAAATGTCCATAATGAAGCCTCTCTGTACCCTCAGAACTCCATAAATGTTAATGCTGAAAACTCGCAAATTAATCCATCTAGTGAAAAACCGACAAATGGTCCACTCACAAAACAGACCTCAAGTCTGCCGTGTAAAACATCAGATGATTCTCTTTCTTTGCCGTTGCCATCTGATGGCAGTGTGGTGGAGACGCCTGGTCCAGAAGAAGATAAGACAAATCCTGGCGTGGAAGAAACCTCTGAGACGCCGCCAGTGTCTAGACATCACCTCTGCAACACTGTTTCAACTGGTCTGTTGCCATTAGCTCTTTTTTTCAAGGCTGTAAAGAGTTATCCTTATATTTACACTTTGTTTGACTAATCAGACAGTGTTCCAGAGATGGAGCCACCGAAACCCAAACCTCGGCAAAGAACGCTTGGGCTGAAGTCACACATCTCACAGAAGAAAACGGAGGAGGAAAGTGAATTTCAGGATTTCAGCAGACCCCAAACATCTTCTATGTCCATTCCCTTCTCAACTGATGCATCCAGCAACATAGCAGTAAGAATTACATAATTTCTAGTTTTCCCTCGTTTTTTTTTTTTCACTTAATGCTCATTCGCCTAATTCATAAATATTTGTCGGATGATAATCGTTTGATAATTTTCTTCCACCTAGGATTGAAAAAACAGAATTATATATTTACAAAGTACATTTAAGACACCCAGTGTTGACCAACGTGCTGTTTTGTGATACAGAAGTAATTTCTAGGAAACAGCAGTTAATTTTTGTGTTGTTAATTGCAGTGGACAGATGGAGACCAGACAGCTTCATGTAGCCCCAGCAAGTCATTTTCAAATAAGAGTGAACAGTCACAACTCGTCACCAGGTCTACGTTTGATTCTGGTTCCAGAGGTAAGTACTGACACACTCTGCAGTGTTAAATTAGTGACTCACTCTTCCAGCTGACATTTGATTTATTGTTTTAGAAGGCTTTATATCTGACGACAGCAAGGAGCAAGGGAGACCCTATTCTTCATCATTTGAAGAATTTAATGTAAGTCAATCTGTGCTTTATCTAACATGGCTGTGATGGATAATTTTTTGTTACACTTATATTTGATTTGATTGAATTTCCCTCTTAGGGACATGCAGGAGATCCTTCAGATCAAAGCTCTCATGCCCCTGAAAAATCCTTTGACACCAAGTGAGTGAAGCAGGCTTTACTAATGTTGCTGCATAAAGGAAACTGAATAAGTAATTGGCCAATTTTTTTTCTGGCATTAGGACTTCCAGTTCTCACTCTAAGACCACTGAGAGGTCTCAGAGTGCATGCTCCAGAAAGGTGGAGTCAAAATATTTGGGAACACTCAAAGTTCTGGACCGGAAACTGTCCTTACAGGAGTCTTCTCCTCAAGCAGCAGAATCTATCAGAGCTGCAGTTTACCAGGTCAGAGTGAGTCTCTGCATCATATTTAGTCACCATAGGGTCTGGTATATATATTTTTTTGTCATGTGGTGAAGGAGAATGTCAAGTCAGAGATTCCCCCGACACTGCAATGTGATAAATCATTTTCATATAAACCCTCTGTGCTCACAACAGGAATGGCTCAAAAAGAAAAAGGAAAAGTCAAGAGAGAACATGCAGCTGAAGAAGAAAGAAGAGCGTATGAAGGAACAACAGAAAAAGGTGAATCTCAGTTTATTTCTACCATCTCTAAAGTAAATCTGAACACGTAGTTATTAACATTATATGAGTGGCCGTCTGTCTGCCCATAAACAGGACAGGGAGTCTAAAAAGGAAGATGCCAACGCTTCTTTTGAAGCCTGGAAAGAAAAGAAAACAGAAAGCCTTAAAGCCGAAGCAAAAGAAAGACAAAATATGATTAGAAAACAGCAAAGGGAGGGAGAAGAAAAGGAAGAAAAAAGACAATCTGCCAAACAGGTGCCGATACAAATTATTTTAAATGCATTTTGAAACTATAAGAGACATGAAAGTGTGTAAGCTTGATACTGATCAGTGTTTTGATAACAAAGGTGTTTGAGAACTGGAAGCGTGAGCGTGATCAGCTGCTCCGAGACAGAAACAGAAAGCAGAAAGTGGATGAAAGTAAACAGAAGCTGAAGAAGCAGGAGAAAGAAGAAGAAAGGCAGAGAGAAAGCAAATCTGCTTTTTCTGACTGGTGAGTATAAATTACCTTATGTCTGTCTCTGTTTTTAAAATAATTTTACTGAAATGATTGCTGGAAGTGTATTGCCACTCCATCCCAGCAGATTCAGTTCAACCTCACGTCTGCTGAAAATATTCTTCTGTCCTGCCTCATTCTCGTCTATGTGGTTGTGAAAAATCACCAACCACAAGGTGGCGAACTCAGCTAGATGTTCCTGTTTTAACCCCTTCTACAACAAACACCTTTTGCAATAAGGTCAATGTTAACCCAATCTGTTTTACCTGTTTTTCTTCACCTGAATAAGGTGTGACAAAAAGAAAGATGTTCTTCACGAAAAGCTCAAGAGGGAGCATGAAGAAATGAAAACAAAGGCAGAAGAAGAGCTGTACCTGAAGGAAGAAAAAGACAAGATGGCCATAGAGACCTTTGAAAACTGGCTGGTAAGAGCAACGCTGAAGAAAATCTAACCGGATAAGAGCAGAAATATTCACTGTTGTTTGCTTTTCAAACAGATAAAAAAGGATCGAGAGCAGAGGAGGAGAAAAGACGAAAGAGTGATACAAGAAATACTTCGGGACAGTCCTCCACCGTGGAGCCCTCCAAATAAAACCATCCCATTTGGAAAGTGACAATCTACCGTCTGCTATCTTTTATATTTATTTTTTAATAAAAGACACCTGGATATGAGCATAAGCATTTTATGACTTTTTTTTTGCATTGACTAGATTAAATATTTTTGAATAAATTTGTTCTTTGTGTTACTTTTGAGACATTTTACCACATTACATCATTTAATACCAAAATCTGTCTTGTTTCTTTTGAGCTTTAAGTAATCATTCCTTTAAGAGCTCTTCACTCCTGTTGTGACTTATGCGACAAGGTTGTAGTTTCAGACATGGTCATTGAAATATACAGCTGTCTCCATTGGTAAAGACATGTACCAGTCTTTACTAGATACATTAATTATCTTTTACTGCTGTGGTAAAATCCTTCCCAGGAACATTTTCTGTCATTCCATGGCAGTAATTTATGGAGATTTGTTATCTCCCTCATTTGCCTTGGTTATTGTTTCCAGCTTTTTAACTCTTTGGTACTCCGACTTGAGATAACCCTGCTGTAGGTTTTTCTACAATCTTTCCCCTGAAAATATTGGTGTGTGTGTTGCTGTCTTTTTCTTTGAAGTTGTCTAACAAACCTCTGAGACCTTGATAAAACATCTTTAAAATCCTTGAGACTTATGCAACATGGTTGTAGTTTCAGACATGCTGATAATAAACTACCATGAACACTTAAGGACAGTTTAGAGACCAATTAATCTCACTGGTGTATTACTGTGGGAGGAAGCTGGAGTACCATGGGGGGAAAATCAGACCCAGGACATCTTACATCAAGGTAACAGTGCTACAAAGTGCAGCATAAATCACATACATGTACAGCCAATTGGTTACTTTGGATTTTTATAAAGGCATGCTAGAATAAGGGGGTGATCACTGACTACAAGGTACATGCTTGACTTTAGAGTTTGATTGTGGAAGAAAAGTCATGAATCCCTTTTTTCAGCACAACAATTATGCTGTAGTACATGTTGGTAGTAGATAGAATAAAATATGAGTTAAACTACAGTAGACTGTAGTTGTTAGCTAACAAAGAGGGATGGGTGATATTTTGTCGAACTATTGTGATACTGATAAAAGCGGTGATAAGAACTATTTATTAATCCTTTCTTAGGTAAGGTATAGCTGTGACTGTCTGACTACGATCCTAGCTCCACAAATACTGCTCTTTAGGACACCAGTCACATAAAAGTGGGATTTGCGTCACTCAGTAACTGCATTTAATCATATTTTCAAATGTATTAATATTCATTAATACTTGCATTGAACAAACAGCGAAGAAAATAGTAAAAATGAAAATACAGACAGTTTCGTAGGATTTCAAACATCATTAATTGGAATTTATAGTGACAATGATAAATTCTTAAAATACATTTCTCACCATAAATGATAAAGGATATGATACAATAAATGTCCATTCCCTAGACTACTAAGAAAAACAAGATGCGTCCATAAGGCTGTTATAACCAAATAGGTGATAAATGAGTCTCCTTCAATATAATTGTGAAATAATTTGTATGCACTCTATTATCATTTGGAAAATGTTCAATAAATACAAATTTTTTTTATGTGAAAAATATGTGCTTTTACTTTGAAAAACCCCCTCCGGAAGGCTTTTCCAGGAGCGTAGGGGATTGGTGAGTGGTGAGTGAGGGAGCCGAGGAACCTCCTTCCGCTCAGTGAAACTTCAGGCTGCAGCTCAGAAAGTTACCACAGGAACTCCGCTCCACTGGTATCGCCTGCATCCCGCTGCTTCAGTCCAGGTTTACGAACCGTTGTCGAATCAAACAGAACCGGAGAACCGGAACTCGCAGCTGTTTGGACCCGGAGACTCGTCTACCAGAGAACCGAGCTGAACCTCCGCAGTACTGAAGTTAACAGATTACCGAGCTGGCAGAGGTGAGGATCTGTTAGCTGGGTTCCGCTATAGCTAGCCCTATTGGGTCATTCCTTCAAGGCTGCTGGGGGGTTTAAATCGCACAACCTGCGTATTTAGAGAAGAAGTGAACTAGTTTATTCCTGTAATGTGCGACTGTCCTCTGCGGACTGTGAGCTTTCACAGAAAGGCAGATGTCGAAATAAATCCCTAAGGTGTGTCTGATGAAGGAGTCTCTTTTTCTCCTCAGTGGCAGACGTGGCTTCGCTGCGATGATAAAAGCGTCTTTATTTCCCTCCAGGCTGTGATGGTCCGGCTGGTAACTCACTGCAGGGCTGCTTAACAACTTCCTTTTCAAGGGGTTTTAAAGCAGGATCCATTAACTAACCTGGACTGTTTATTTGTACCTCATCTTTAGTTTTCAGTTGTTTCTGCGTATTTAAAAAAGCAGTTTTACGTGGCACATAGCTGGGACAAATTATTTTAAATTGATTCAGAAAAATAGGTTGCTCATATTTACAACATCCACCATTTGCAGGAAAATTAGAAACTATCCACTCTGAAATTTACTTACACTGTTATGACTAGTAGAGATGCACCAATCAGGGTTTTCCTGACTGTTTTACCAGTTCCACCTTTTCTACAATATACACCAAAAAGATTACATGGAATTCAAGATATTTAACAGATCATTTTAAGTTTAAAAGAAAATGCAATTCTAAGTTTTTACAAATGAATGAGTCACGGCATGTGTTAACTTTTTTCAAGTTTTGTTTTTTCTAGTAAACTCAACATGTACATCACGCTACATGCTTTTTCATTGATGCATTTATTTATTAAAATGTGCTATTTTAGTTTTTTTATTTTATTATTTCCTTTATTTAACCAGTTAAACCCCGTTGAGATCTAGACTTAGACTTAGACTGACTTTATTGTCATTTTGCATGCACAGGGTGTATACAGAATGAAATTTCGTTGCATACGGCTCAGGACAATGTTTTGAGCTTTCAATGTTGTGAGGGTACTCCAGAATAAAATAAAATACAGTATAAAATATGAATATAAATATAAATATAAAATATAAAGTGCAGGACTGACAGTAAAAAGGAAGTTACTTAGTTACTTACATGTGCAAGGTATAAAGTGGAGACCAGATTTTAAGTGCAGTCCAGTTAAGAGTTCAGCAGTCTGATGGCAAGTGGGAAAAAGCTGATCTCATTTTCAAGAGGGACCTGGGCAGAAGGCCTGCATTACACAGCAACCTGGTTACAAAATAAAACTAATTAATACATATGCATTTAGCAACTATGAAGACCAAAAAAATTCATATTTTTCAGTGTTTAATCTGGTTATCACCAGAAAACATGAAGAGAAAATTGGCATCTCTCTAGATTTTATCATTACTAATTAAATTTATAAAGATACCTCAAAACATGAAACATTTCCCGACAAACGTAAGATCTACAATGAGAATTTACCCACACTGGCTTTGAAATATATGAAACGCTATTCATTAAAGATGCTCCAGTCCATTTGTGTTTTATTTCTTAAAATGGTGGAAGTTCTCAGTTTTAATTCATTTAATGAAAAGAATGGACATTTGTTTTATGTTGTAGGACTGTATCACATTAAAGACAAAACATATTCAGCAGCTTCTTTGATAGATGTTATGGTTTCTAATTTAACAGAAAATAAAATAAAAAACCCATTTGTTGGCAGTTATGAGTCTAACCTCTGTTTTTTATTTATTACTAATAATAATGGAGGGAAGATTGTTCTATTTCAATCTTCAACCAATTGATTGGTGGATCTCAGTTATTATTATCACAGTTTGCTGCATTTGATACTGATTTACTGTATTCTGCTTCATTGTATAAAAGTTGTAGGAGCCATATATACATGTTTGGAGCTTAATACAAAATATTATTTTGTGTTTATGTGAGTAAAGTATTTACTCTGTTATTTGAAAAAGATAAGCGACTGTAATTGTATTGTGTTTGAGCTTATGACATGGTGCCTTTTGATTGGTTAGTGACTAATTAGTTTATGAAAGACGAAAGTACTTGCTCTTTGTAGAAGTCTGGCACCTTGAGAGTAACACAGTCCTTTGACCGTCACTTTCTATTTGTTTTGAATCTGTTTGTTATTTTTATTTTCTTTTAAATTCAGTAAAGACTTAAAGATGACCGTCGGATTCAAGACCTCTCTTTTTTTTGGAAGAAACGTGTCGCGTATGAAAGAGCTTTAAGGGGCTAGACTAGTGAGAGCTTGCCGCACTTACAAAAGTGTTTAATCCCACATTTAAAATGGTATCTGGTTCCAGCTTGTCAGAAATCTCTTTGATGTTAACATCACTCTGCTGGTGTCTGTAATCACATCGGTTGTTCTTCTTTCCTGCAGAACAAAACATTTCTTGAAATAGTCACAGCCAAGACATACAGCCTTGATTTATTACGCTGTGAGTTCGCAGAGGAAAGTATATATTTCTCATGCACTTTCCATATGGTTCCTTTGTGGGTGTGTCTTTAACAGATGTTTGAGATCAAACGGATCTGTTGCATCGGAGCCGGGTACGTAGGTGGCCCAACATGCAGTGTAATTGCTCAGATGTGCCCGGAGATCACGGTGACCGTCGTGGACGTCAACGAGACGCGCATTAAAGCCTGGAACTCAGACACTCTGCCCATTTACGAGGTAGGAAGATATCAGCGGTTTCAGAGCACAGAGACGAGGATTAATTGAGTTTTATGGTTGAACTTGGACAGAAAGCAGCAGCTCACAGCTTATTAACACTTTTTCACCTTTGACATGCTTTGCAATAAGGTGTGGCTGATACAGGGTTGACATGAAAGTTCAGCCTCACTTTTTTTATTATTATTATTTGAAGCCACACCTTGTCTCTGAAGAGTGTTGACTCAGTAAGATTTGGTTGGTGCTGCAGTCCGTGTCTCAGTAAGACCGTGGCTCCGTTTCTTTGTGAGCCATTAATTAGTTCCAGGCTGTTTCGCAATTTTCCTGCGTCAACCCTGACCACACACTATTACATCATCATGACTAGTGGTTATCAGCATGAGCTGCTCGTGTGTTTTGTGAAACACTTTCCCCTCCTTGCACTTGCACTAATTGAACCCTCTACTTCCTCTCATTTCAGCCGGGACTGAAAGAAGTGGTTGAATCATGCAGAGGGAAAAACTTGTTCTTCTCCACAGACATTTCCTCAGCCATTAAGGATGCCGATCTGGTCTTCATCTCCGTGAGTCATGCAGTCTGAGCGCACGTAAGATTTCCTTCTGTTTAATCAGCTCGCATCATAACTGCATCGTCTCGGCAGGTCAACACCCCAACCAAAACCTATGGAATGGGGAAGGGTCGCGCCGCCGACCTGAAGTTCATCGAGTCATGCGCTCGGCAGATCGTAGAGGTCTCCAATGGCTACAAGATCGTCACGGAGAAGAGCACCGTCCCCGTGCGAGCCGCCGAGAGCATCAGGCGGATATTTGACGCCAACACCAAACCCAGCCTGAACCTGCAGGTGTGTACTTTCACACACAACTCTGTGGTGTCCGAGTTTCTTCTTGTGTCTTGCTTCTGAGTGTGAGCACGTCGTTTTAGGTGCTGTCCAACCCGGAGTTCCTCGCAGAGGGAACGGCGGTGCGGGATCTCAAGGAGCCCGACCGCGTCCTGATTGGTGGGGACGAGACGCCGGAGGGTCAGAGGGCGATCAAAGCGCTTTGTGCTGTGTATGAACACTGGGTGCCCAAATCCAGAATCATCACTACAAACACCTGGTCGTCTGAGCTCTCCAAACTGGTGAGTGGACCATATAGAGAACACATGGATACTGGTGGTTTATCCCAAAACCATTTACTCAGAAATTATGTTCAATGCAGTTCATGTTTACTTTATAGCGCTAAATTACCACAAATGTTATCTCAATGCACTTTACAACAGAATCTGGTCTAATTCAGTTCCAATCAATCCAGTTCATTCAAACCAATTCCAGTCCTAAATCAGATTATAGTACAAATGTGTTACAAATGCAAACCTATTTGTAGTGTAACGAAAAATACTTTCTACTTATGATTTACAGTACCTTAATGACTTTTAGTAATCAGAAAAGCTCTAGTAATTTCTTAAATGTTATTTTATTAAATCTTCAGTCTAAGCCAAAAAAAATTAGTTTTCATGAATTTGGTCGTATTTATTTCACAGTCCTTCATATTTGACTCCAATAAACAAAAAAAACATTTTCACAGTAACTTGGTCACCAAAATGTTTTCAAATTCTGTTTTTAGCCAAAATCAACATTTCGATGTCAGGGGTGAAAAAATTCTCATTTGATTATGTGAAGCTCAAGAAACCCTCAATTACGTAAGTCTGTCAGGAAAATACTGAATTGCGACATTATCTTTGAATATTGCGAGATTAAAATGAGTTGCAATAAACTTACTTTTCCCTCACACTTCAGCATCTCTGAGTCTAAGATCCGCATCAGTGAAAATTCATTCATGACGTCCAACATTTTATCGGCATGCAGAACGTAAATCCATGGCTCTTCAAATATTGAAAACACTCCGTTGCTATTGTGACCTTGCACACATTGATATTACCATACCATAATTTTGATGTACTGCGATGCTCTATCAAAAGTCAAATAATTTTCATAAATGAAAAATAAAGGACAACCAAAGTTGCAATTACTACTTCTTTTTTTTTTTGTTTGCGACAAGGAATAAAAATATTCTATTTTTTGGCTGAATGTTGAAAGAAACATCTGGTTGTGTTGTGGATTTGCAGGCAGCCAATGCTTTCCTGGCCCAGAGAATCAGCAGCATCAACAGCATCAGTGCTCTGTGTGAGGCCACAGGAGCCGACGTGGAGGAAGTGGCCAAGGCCATCGGAATGGACCAGAGGATTGGCAGCAAGTTCCTCAAAGCCAGCGTTGGTAAGAATCACAGCAAAACCTTTTAAGGTGCAATGTGTGTGTCTGTGAAGCAGGACAATCCTGAGGTTGAGTAACAGGAAGGCAATGTTCAGACTGCAAAAACACAAAATCTTCTCAAGTACTTTTAGTGTAGTTTCTGGTGCAAATATCTTTGTACACTTGAAATAAAACAAAACTAACTTGCATGTAGATTTTCAGAGAGATATAGGAGCTTGTTTTAACTAGTTCCCATGGCAAATTATTTCACTTATAAGAGATTTTTCCAAAGATATAAGTGAAACAATCTGCAAATGGAACTAGCAATTTTTCATCAATATTAAATAATTATGAACTTAAAAATGTTACTTGTAAGATAGTTTTGTTAATTCAAGTGTACTGAGATATTTGCATCAGAAATTAGACTAAAAATACTTGGTAAGATCGTGTCCTTTTACAGTGCAGTCAGCAGAGCTCAACTTTCCTTAAGGAGGGAATGCTCTGGAATATTTCTGAAAATCCCTTCACAACATGTTTGGAACAAAACGTGCTGGAGGATTATCCCAAACAATAAATGGTGCAGGTTTAGAAGGTGGTGTTTATTTTTAATCCACAAGCATTCGTTGATGCCCTGTTCAGGTTTCGGTGGGAGCTGCTTCCAGAAAGATGTGCTCAACCTGGTGTATTTGTGCGAGGCTCTCAATCTGCCGGAGGTGGCGTCCTACTGGCAGCAGGTGGGAACTGCACCTCTGTAAACGAAGGGTCTAGTTCTCTGCATTTGTTTTGTCTTTATTATTCTGATCACGATTCCTCTCAGGTGATAGACATGAATGAGTACCAAAGACGACGATTTGCTTGTCGGATCATCGACTGCCTCTTCAACACCGTCACCGGCAAAAAGATCGCTCTGCTGGGGTTCTCTTTCAAAAAAGACACAGGTGACACCAGGTCAGTCTCTTCTCGTTTTCTTGAGTTTATCAACTGGTTTGACTTGTTTTGCAAGTGTGAACTTGTCCCAGGCACAGCAGAGAAAGGCTAAAGCTTTCATTCATTGCTATTAGCATGGCCAGTCAGTGCTGATACTTTTCCACCACTTGGAAGCTTGCCAAAGCTCACTGCAGTGAACTTCACCCCTAATCACTGTTGATGTGTTTGTGTGTGTATTACAACTCCAGAGAGTCATCCAGCATCTACATATCAAAGTATCTGATGGATGAGGGGGCCAAGCTGTTTATCTATGACCCCAAGGTTCTTAAACAGCAAATCGTTTATGACCTGTCCCAGCCCAGCATCTCAGAGGACAACCCAGAAAGAGGTGAGTGAGCGAGAGAGAGAGAGAGAGTTCATTGCTTTGTTGGACCTGCAGCGCTGTGTGATTTACTGTTAACGATTAATAAACACTCAACTCGAGTAGCCTTGTTGAGAACTCGTGCTTTGAGATACTTAGAGCTCTAGCTTTGTTTAGTGAATTTGAAATCATGATCAATGTTTGGGGAAAGCATTTTAAATTGACACGCGGATTGAATGAATATGAATGACTTTTCTAGAATCATCTTTCAGGTTAATTTAGTTGTTTCTGTTTCCCATTGAAAGCTTTATAAAACATCTCAAATTAATTGTAGTTTTAAACTTTTCTTTATGTGTTCAGGGTTCAAGGATTTTCAATCCTTGAAAATGTTTGAATTTCAAAAAAGGTGCTTTCAAGGTTTGGAAAGTGCTTAATTTCTGCATAAAGTCCTTGAAAGTGTTTGATATTCAAACTGGTGTTTTGTAACAAAGTTGTAATAAACTTTTAGGAGAAAAAACTCCTTATAGAAAGTGATTATTTATATTGCCTTTAAGCAAGTAGGTCATTTGCCTTAAGACAATTTGTTTAATGTAATGAATATTTATTATTCCTAATGAGTTATCGATCTGTTTGATTGAAATAAAAGTAGTTTTGATTTTAAATGTTAGTTATTGAAACTCGGGGATGTTTTTAATTGAGTTTGTTTTGTTCTCTGACCAATCAGGTTTTTAGAGTGTGTGAGAAAATGTTGTTATTTTAGTCTACTTTGTCCCTACTATGTAGAATATTATCACAATAAATTAACAACAATAAAAAAAATTTGTTTTTATTGTGAAAGTTTGGTGCTTGGAAAAGTTTGAAAACTTTAACTTTGAAATCAAAAAGTGCTTGAATTTTATTGTGGGAAAAGCATATAAACCCTGTGTGATGTAATGATGAATCATGTTGTTTAAGATATTTACAGTGTAAACTGAAACATAGTGGCTCTACTGTTTAATAATGAATTAATAAGGAGAAATATTTCTGTTTTCTGAAGCTGTGATTTAGTTTTGTGATAGTGAAACATGATAAATCCCTCTCTTTTCGTTTCTTTTCTCAGTGTCTGAGCTGGTGACTATAACGTCAGATCCTTATGAGGCCTGCCAGAGCGCTCATGCGTTGGTCATCTGCACGGAGTGGGACATGTTTAGGGTCACGATCATAATTACTCTTCTTACACATTTCTTCTTCCTGGCAACCGTGCACTTGAGATTTCATGATGTCGTTTTGACGCCTCTACAGGAACTGGATTACGAGAAGATTTACAAGAAAATGCTGAAGCCGGCGTTCATATTCGACGGTCGCAGAGTCCTTGACCACCTCCACGCCGAGCTGCAGAGCATCGGCTTTCAGGTGAGCGGACATACTCTACGCATTATGTCACGTTATTTTCATTGGACTCTACTTGGCAAACCTTAAAAATGTTGTTTTTGAAGTAGATTAAAAACTGATCGGTGGTTTTATTCCTTATTTTTTTAAATAAAAGTCATAAGTATGTGGTTTTTGCAGTTTTCAGTCTTGGACTGGGCGATACGGCTATGTCGATAATTGTTGATTAGTTTTTGTTTTAAATATCTGAAATGCTGCCGAACTTGTGATGTGACCTTTCCTGTTTTAATCCAGTCTCATTTGAGTTGATGTACTTATTTTTCCTTTTTGCGCAAATCTTTTTTATTTTTAAGCAGTTACATAAAACTGCTGCTGCAAGTTACTCAACAGGCTGTTGTTAGGTAACCAAAGCATGAGTGAGTTGATCCCACCTTGCTTAGCTGGCTGTGAGAGGTTGAGCAGCTACAGTCTTTCCTCTGCCTACATCCCCCAGAATGCTGTGTGGTTCTGGATCGGAGTTGGTTGAAATGATCGAATATTCTATCAGACGTATTTTGTATTGATATTGATTATGTGTCTATCACAATATTGGAGACATACCCTAAAATTTTTACTTATAAACAAACTAAAAACCTTGTATCGTTTTCTGCCTCCTGGTCTCTGTTTTTCTTGGTTCTAATGAGTGAATTTCCTGCTGAAAACAATGGATCATTGTGATGCGTTACAGACTGTTAGTGCGATTAGGTGAGACTTTAAGGTGCAACAGTTCTGCAGACAAACGGCTAACTTCACCTCTCTGGTTGCAGATCGAGACCATTGGAAAGAAAGTGACTTCTGCTCGAATCCCTTATACACCTGCAGTCGTTGGGTCTCGCACCGCTTCTACTGAGCCTCCAACCAAGAAGGCAAAAGCCTAAAGCTGAATTCTCCCCCCAGCAGCAGCCAACTTTCCTCCTGCTTCCTTTTCATTTCAACAGCAGAGGGGCCTGAGTAGCGTCCTGCCACCTGCTGGCGACACAGCAGGCCTGCAGCTTCTCTGCTACCTGGACGGACGACTGAAAGTGATTACAGATCAAATATTTTTTATATTAAATCATTCCATATGCACCAATAACTTTACATCACACCCAGAACAGTATTTCACACAGACACACATCAGATGACCTGTTTTTTTATATAAACACTATAAACACAAGTCATTTCTTATATAATTTACTATATAACGAAGTACTGTCCTTAAATGCAAAGTTTTATATAATTAAAAAAAACCAAAAAAACAATTTTTATAAATCATGTTGCTGTATGTTAATCTTCCATGTCAGGATGTTCACCTGAAGGGCCAATGCAATAAAATGTGAGTCTATAATTTGTACTGAACACTTGTAATCTAAATCTTTAGATACAAATATACTTTTCTCCAATAAATCTGTCTTTTTAAGCTTACATCTCATTTCTGAGCTCCCTCTGATACCAATGTATCAAGTAGACATACAGACAGAACATTTTAGAAAAGACGTTTGTTTCATACACTACTTGATTTCAGTGTTTTAAAGAAAGCAGAAAACAGGACTTCCTGTTAGAGCTTTAGCTCCCTATGCTGTTTATGGAGGCTAGAGAAGGTGATTGAAAAGTGCAGCTTCTGCTCCCAGCTGGCCACGAGTCTCATCTGGTTCTCTGATCGTTTTAACAAAAGGCAGTGCTTCAGGGCAGCTACTGGTAGAGACGGAAAAACTAGTATCCTGACAAAAAAACTCTTTTTGTTGCACGTTTTAGTTAACAAGTCAGCTAAAGTAGAACGCCTCCTGGTCTCTGTTTTTCTTGGTTCTAATGAGTGAATTTCCTGCTGAAAACAATGGATCATTGTGATGCGTTACAGACTGCTAGTGCGATTTGGAGAAGAAAAAAAAACATGAGCTGTTTCAAGAAGCTTCTTGTTCTGTTGTGATTTCTGCTTTTCTCTTCTTCAGCAGATTCTTCAAGAAGAATTCCCCTGTTAGGAGGAAAAATAGTTATTAATTTTCTGCTTTATTACTTGGAACTGTTCAGATATGGAGGCTCATTTCCTCCAAATCTCCTCTGAGCTGCAAATGACTAAAGGTTAGCCAATTAAGAACCGATTAACTCGGTTCTTAATCTTTACTCTAAGGCAGGGGTCTGTAACCTGCAGCTCCAGAGCCACATGTGGTTCTTATAAAATCACACACTGTAAGAAGTATTTTGTAATTATAAAGGGAATAAGAAGTGGTGGTTTTTGCAGTTTTTCTGTAGGAGTTTTATGCAATAAAGGGGAGAAAATATCTACTTTAGGAACACACCAGTACAACAAGGCTTTTAAAATACAATTTACTGTAATAATTTTTAGTTTTCTATCTATATTTTTTATTTTTCATATTTATGGAAGGGACTTACAATGCTCTACAAAATACTTATTCCCTCTGTAAACATTTGATTTATTTTGTTCTAAAATCTGATAATAGAAATTCATTTTTAATTACATTTTGTCTTTTCAAAATAAAAGTATTTCAGTCCATGTTTATAAGATATTTTGAAGCTCTAGACAAACTTTAGTTTTATAGCAGTGAAGCAGAAGGTAGGTGTGCAGTGTTCATTTTTCTACCGCTGAATATAATTTAGATGTGTCAGAGTAAAAGAAGCTAAATATAAATGATGGCCAACATTTTCTAAATGTTCTTTTCCTTGCACTTTGAAGTTATGCACTACTTTGCGTTTTTCCAAATAAAATCTCAATACAGTATGCTACTTTAAAGTTTGGTACTATAGCGAGGCAAACTAAAAAAGTCCAAGTGGTGCAAACATTTTACAACGCATAGTATATTGTATTATTAGTTGTAAAAACAACTGTTGATGAGCGGTTTTGTTGCACAACTGGACCTAACTCCAGGTCATCTGAAGATACCCTGAATGCTGCTCATATTGCTGCTCTCTGGGAACGAAAAACAAGCTGGTCTGATCTAAGATCTCAGCTAAACTGAACCTCCAGACAATTGAATCTCAAATTACAGCACACAAAAGGAAAACATGCACAAAAAAACAGACTTCACTTGTTTTTCTAAATGCAAGCAGGCAGAACCATGCAGAGAGATCGACCGCTTACAATTTTATTCTCAATGAAATCTAATCTGAACAATTGTGCACTTAAGTTCATTTTCCTTCATATTTTTGCAGCATTAATAATTCAGCTCACCTGCTTTGTAGGAGGATCGAACCAGTGGCCCGCTGGCTGTGTACACAAATCCCATCTCGTTCCCAACTTTCTCCCAGTAAGCAAACTTTTCAGGGGGGATGTATTCCTCCACCTAAACCCGATCACACGTCCTCATAATTATGCATCCATCTGCAAACGATAAATCTGACCTGACTGCTTCTGCAGTGTGGAGGACTCACCTTTAGGTGGCGCTTTGTGGGCTGCATGTACTGACCTAGGGTTAGACAGTCCACTCCTGCCTCTCTCAGCTCTGCAACGTCACCACAGCAACAGTCAGACAAGCACTTACACAGACCTGTGTGTGTTTATCTGCAGCAGCCACAGACCGGTCAGAGTGTTGACTATCTGCTGGTCACTCTCGCCCAGTCCCAGCATGATGGAGGTCTTGGTGAGGACGCCGGGTTTGACCTGCTTGGCGTGTTTCAGGACAGTCAGGGATTGGTCGAAGTTCGCTCTGGGGTCCCGAACATACCTGGAGCGGGTGGTGGAGAAATGTTTCAGGCTGAGGAATGAATCTGGCGCCACCTGGTGGTCAGGCTGTGTTAGCTAGCAGAGATCTGAATTTAACACAGTCAAGATGTTTCTGTTGTCTTCCATTTCATTGTAATCATATTATCGACTCATACAAAAGTACAGTAAGGCTGTCATATTGCATAAAATGAGCTTGATCATTTACATTCTGATGGGAAAAATGTTTTGAAGAGCGATTTTGTTTACAGAGACATTATAGTCTGTTTTATTTATGTCTTTGGTTTTTATTTTTGTTTTATTGTTTTTGGTTGTTGTGTTTTATTTAGGATATTTAAAATATCTTCCAGTTCCAGTGTTGGGTGTTCTTCACAAAATTACACTTAATTGGTCTTTGAGAGGGTGAAATTGAATTATTATGCCATTTATCAATATTACTTGAAAATGGTCTCAAAACAATATTACCAGTTATCGCAATAATTAGAGGGCCAATTTATCATCCGGCAAAATTTGATGTTTTGACATCAAATTTGCCTAACAGGCAGAGTGATTTATTATAATGTTGGTGTTTCAGATTGTTATAAAAAATATATAAATTCATGTAGCTCATATTAAATCTCAACAAACTGTTTGATTATCCTCTAATCAACTATTTCTTTTTGAAATAGCACCCACAAGTTTATTAATATTATGAAATAGTAAATTACAGAGGTGTACAGTGTGCATACCGCTGCAGCTCTCGCACAGTCTCCACATTGTGAGCGTAAACGTCTAGCCCTGACAGGGCAATCTTCTCTACCGCTGACAGGTCGCCACGGAAATCAGGGGTCAGGCATTCGACCAGGATGTGAGGGTTTCTGCATGAAAAAGACAAAAGCGCTTGCTTGTCAACTTTGCACTCATGAAATGAAATGCATTTAAAAAGATCTAATGGCAGATCCATCTGATACAAATCTAAAAATAATAATAATAATAATCTACCTCCCCTTCAGGCTAGTAACTGTTTTAGCAAAGTGTTCTGCTCCGCCATCAGCGATATCTGCAAATAAACAGCAGAAATAAAACTGATTGATCATTCAAAAGCATATTGTAAATATGTTTAGCAAATTTGTAGAAATGTAAATTGTATTGTAGATAAGATTTATGTATTTTATGGTCTGTAGAAGTATAGGGAAAAAATATTATTAAAGTCTAAAATTCTGTTCATCCATCAATCTGTGCTTTTTTTCTGTACTCAAAGCCCAATTACTGCAGAAAATTCTGCTATAACTTTCTAGAAACCTTTTCCAAATATACTCTACAAATGGGCTTAAAAGAATTGATAACAGTGGACGTTTAAGTCAGAAAACGTAAGGAGTTAATAGGTGTGATGACCAGTAAAGGTTCAGCACCAGGTGTGGCGCAGACACACTGAAGGAAGAAACTTTACCATCTCTGTCAACAGATGTCAGAACCACGTAGTCCAGCCCCCAGGCTGCGATGGCCTTGGCTGTGTTGTAAGGCTCATCTGGGTCCAGAGGAGGCGGCTGACGGGCCGTCTTCACCGAGCAGAACCTGCACCCTCGGGTGCATGTGTCTCCCATTAGCTACCAGCAGAAAGACAGAAAGAAAAGCAATCTATGCGTCAGTGGAAAAAAAAAATAGACACCTGAATTGTAGCATCAACAACAGATTCTCCATCAATGTAAGAAAAGTTAACCTAGCTGTACTCAGCTGTCTTTAATTGCTGACGAGTTCTGAGCTTCAAATGACTAACATATGGAGAAAGTCCTTGTGGAGGAAACTTTATTGAACTCATAAATTACTATAAAGGCCATTTATGATCAAACACTCTGTGGCAGGAGCTGTTAAAGTCATTAAAAGAGCAGCCTGCTGCATTTTAAAGTATCTGAGAGGTGCCTTAATGTATGGACTAATACATTCATGATAAGAAGCATCTTCAGACATTAAAAAGAAAAGTATACGTCCTTCATTTCAACATGACGGCGGAGGCTCACCATGATGGTGGCGGTAGCAGTGGCATATTCTCCTCCACCCCAACATTCTCCAATGTTTGGACACCTGGCCTCCTCACACACCTGAGAAAACACACAGAGACACTGTTACAAAAGAAGAACACACACAGGATTATTTAAGCCTGTCTTTGCTGTGTAAATCTAATAGTTTCAGTAAAAGGTTGAATAAAAATATTGCACACAGTTTCCTAGCTTGGCAGAATTTTAACTGTGACGTTAATCAGATGCATCCTTGTGCAGACATTTTCAACGAGTTTCCCTGCTACGTTTCATGCTTTGGTTTTATTCTAAAGTCGAAGCATGTGGGTAGTCTGCTGCTGACCGTGTGCAGGTTGAGGTCTCTCAGTGTGTTCTTCAGCCTGTTGTAGTTCTTTCCAATAGGGATCTCTGTCTTCAGCCATGGAGGAAGCCTCAGCCTAACAACAGCAGAGAACAGACATACAGATCCTTTCACTTACATGTGTCTGATCAACTTTAATTTGTTAAAATGATCAATTTTATGCATATCTATTTAAGCAATTAAACTGTCTCCTTTAAAGCCATATGTTGATGAAGTATGATGAACATACTTTCTCTGTAAATTACAAAAGTATTCACCATCTTTCCACATTTTGCCACGTTGCATCTGCAACAAACTTTAACTAAAGAGATTTTGTGACAACAAAAAACAACTAAAAACGGATACATGCTTTAAATACTTTTAAAGTGTTAGGAATCTGAAGATTGTGATATTCATATCCACCTCCTCTGCTCTGATCTGTTTCAATAAAATCCAGTTCAAACAACTACATTTACAAGTCTTTGATTGAAAAACAGTCTGTAATTTTCCTTCTGCTTTTCATTAATGAGCCAGTTGCTTTTGTCTATCGCATAAAATCTCAATAAAATACCAGCACGTTGTTGTAACACCACCGAATGTGGAAAAAGTTCAAGGTTGTACAGTGAAACACTGTACCTCTCCCCCTTCTGTCTCTTCAGGTTGCCTCTGTACTCTGCCCACTTGCTTTTCTCAGAGAGTTCCCCAGATATGAAGTCCTGCAGCCCGGGGCCGTCCTGGCTCTGAAGCTCCTTCTTTCTGCCCTCTCTGTCTGCAGAGGACTTGGGTGAAGTGTTCAGACAGCTTGTGTACACCTGTAACCAGAAGTCACTCCGGTCAGCTCTCAATTAGTCAAACATCAATTATTCTCCAGATAAGAAGTTTAAGGATCCACAGACAGAGTCTGTTTTGATAAATGAGCTGTCAGCAGCACAGCAGAGCAGCGGAGTTACAAAATAAAGACTGCTAGCTAATGTTAGCTCCAGACCCACTGACCCCGATTCTGAATGTTAACTTAGCGGACAGAAAGCAGTTTAAATAATTTTCACATATTCGGGTTTCCTCAGACACTCACATGTAAGATCGATCTGGGACTTAACCTTAAGTGGTTTGTGAAAAAGCGACCCGTCACACAGCAACTCTGTTTTAACAACGCCATGACAGCAAAATCCCTAGAAACGATCTAACCTCGACAAGCAGCTGCTTCTGTCTAATGCTGCATTCATGAAACGAAAACTGACTGGGAAATATCACATATCTCTGGTTTCAAAGTTTTTCATAAAAACAGTACCATAAATTATAAAAGATTATGCATTTTAATAATGAAATTTTTTTCTTTTGTCAATTTAAGTGATTTTGCTAGCTATACCAGTACATATTTAGTTGTAGTACATCTGAGTTGTATCTTAATTATTTAAATTCGACTCAACTAAAAACATTAACCAAATTGGATTTTAGCTATTCGTGGAAAGCATTCCCATTTCCAGTTTACAGCTCAAGTATTGTGTATAATTTTGATCACTTTAAGCGTTTTCTTATATTTTTCCAGATTTAAAATGTTTCAATTTTCTTTGCTAATTTTTTTAATCTAAGTAATCCACATACAGAAAACACTGCTATTGTGAAAATTTAACTTTCGTTTAACCTAGATTTAGGTAAATAGGGCTTTCATTATTTTAAAGTTTGTAAATAAAGCCAGTAGATTTTCTTAAAAGACACTCGCAAATTTATATACCAAAAAATACACTCTGTTGTTTCTACTTCATCCCAAAATATACTTTTCTGTCACATTTTAAGTCTTCAGATAGAGAGTTCGATAATTGATTATGAGGTCTGCTGATGGGCTCCTACAATTGCGTCATGACGCTCTTCCGTCCTCCTTTCCTTTGCTACCGGCGAGGTGAGGATAGCTGTGAAATTGTTTCGGAGTTTTCATCTAACTCCATCTGAGTCTATTAACACACGTTTCTATTTATTTTTTTCACATCAAGACACCGATGATGCTACATTTCACAATATGAGCGATATTTTTGTCCTGCTTTTAGTTTCGGTGGAGAAATGATTAATAGTTTGTCCACAGTTTATCCGTCTGCGGCCTGACGGGTCTGTTTGTGTTAATGGCGACGGCCGATTAAACTGTTTCAGTTACAGGAGTGGGGTTTAAACAACTCCTGGTAGTTTGTGTGACTGTTCTGGAGTAGAACATTTTGTCTTTTTTATTAAAACCATGGGATGTGGAACAGCGTAGCTCTGCGTTAGCATTAGCTCAGTCAGTGTGGCTAAATCCAGATTGGCTTGATTCAAGCTTAAATCACACATGCTAATATTGCACCTATCAGAACATTTACATACATCACGTGCTTTAGGGTTGCCTAACTTATTGAGTGTTAAGTTAAAGTGCTGAAACAAGATTGAAATATAACGCTTGTTTTGTGCGTGTGTGTAGAATGAAGACCATTCTCAGCAGCCAGACTGTCGACCTGCCTGACAGCGGTAAGAAGCTGCTGATGCTGCACAGATGAACGTGAATAAATATGTTGTAATGTTTTTAAACTGACTTTTGTTTGCCACAGTGGAAGTCAGGCTAAAGGGGCGAACTGTGATTGTCAAAGGGCCCCGTGGTAAACTCACCAGGGAGTTCAACCACATCAACCTGGAGCTCAGCCTGCTGGGCAAGAAACAGAAGAAGGTAGCTATGATTGACAATCTGTTACTGAAATAGTGTTGCATGAGTATATTCAAAGAAAGTTTAACCATTAGCAATGGAGCTAGTGCCGGGATGCATCCCTGCTTCAATTACAAGATAAAAAGTAATGTTTGACTTTTTTTGTTTGGTTGTACCCCCTTATTGTCAAGTTATCAACCGTTTGAGCATTTTTAACTGTAATTTAACATGTGAGGCTGTGTAAAACTGATCCCTGTGCTGTTGTTGTTTAGCTTCGTGTGGAGAAATGGTGGGGAAACAGGAAGGAGCTGGCCACGGTGCGCACCATCTGCAGCCACGTCCAGAACATGATCAAGGGTGTCACTCTGGTGAGGTTCACCTTCCTGGAAACACTGCAGTCAAATGAATCTCGGTCACTTGGGCTGCCTTTGTTCTAAATTAACAACGTAAATCTGTTTGTTTGATCGTTGACTTTGCTCCTGTTGTCTGCTGCAGGGTTTCCGGTATAAAATGCGCTCCGTGTACGCCCATTTCCCCATCAACGTGGTCATTCAGGAGAGTGGGTCTCTGGTGGAAATCAGGAACTTTCTGGGAGAGAAGTACATCCGCCGTGTCAGGATGAGGACTGGTGAGTTGGCTTCACACTGTGGAGACTCTGGAGTTTGTGATAATTAGAGATATTTACTTCCTTTCAGTTTGGAAAAGTCACAGTTTGACTTAGTGGAAAGGATGGGAATGGTGGTTGGCCAGATTTTTTGTAAGGCAGGGATGTTTAAAGGCAAAACGATCACATTCAGTGGGTTAGATAGACTGGTAATAAACGTAGACTAACAAAACAGTGTTGGACAGTTTTGGTTGTTTTTCTCCCTTTTATTTTTGTTTTGAGAAAAAAGGTATTACTGCTCATTCAGTTTTCTTCTACACAGCTTTAAAATTCAAACATGGTTATTTTAACTAGAGCTGCGCAATAAATTCACTGATTTTTATCAAGTTTTCTGTTTTTGAAGCTTTAATTTTTGGAAAATTCAGATTTTTTTGATTTTTTTTATATATATTCCACAAATCTGATGCTTGGGTTTCCATAGTGATGTTAGCTCACCCACAATCTTCCAAGCATATTTTGAAGCTTCTATTTCTTTTGAGTTATTGAAATAAATGCCAAATATTACACATTTTATGTCTTTTTTTGTTGTTTAGTAAAAATGTGGGTGGGAAATATTGATTTAAAATTGGAAATCGAAATTGGCATAAAAAAACTGAGATTGTATTCTTAATCCGTATCGCCCAACGCTATATTACCAAATGCTTTGGTAATATTAACCAAACATTTGCTCTTTTATTTGCAGAAAATACTAAAGATTGTTTGAACTTTCATGTTAATCTCAGATCAGCAAATTGTTGAATCTTTGCAGCACTAAAGCTCTTGTACTTTCATAAATCAGTTGCCTTTCATTTATAATTTTTTATAAAATACAGTAATGTATTAATGTAGCAAAACATTATGAACTCTCAAACAAGGTCTTTGACATCTTAGCGCTCTCTAAATTGCAATATTTTTTATGGCATCATTAAAATGTTTTGTCTAAAAGCCTCGTTCTGATACGACTGTATATAAATATTAAGTTATGAATATTTTTACATTTGGTTTTTAGACCATAATATCCACAGAACCTATTGTTCGATCAAAACTGATATGAAATGAGAGGAAAATATTATTTCTTCAGTACTGATTTTCTCACCTGCTGTTAGAATTTTTATTGGATTATAATCCGGTAAAAAATTCTGGCCTCATGGTAACATATTAAAAATGATCTTCCCGTTTGCTTCCAGGAGTTAACTGTGCGCTGTCAGCAGCCCAGAAGGACGAGCTGGTCCTGGAGGGAAACGACATCGAGCTGGTGTCTAACTCAGGTGTGTCTCATTAACGTTATCAAACTGTTCAGAGCCGTTCTGTCCATCAAGATGAAATAAGCTGCAATAAGAAGTTCTGTTGATGGTTGCAATGTGTCGGGTCGCTCTCTCCTGCCACCAAACGGTCCGATGGAAGTTCAGCTTGTTTGTGTAAAGTGTTGGTTTAGTTTTTCTTTTTGCAGATGTTCAAAATGCATCAGAAATGTTTGGGCAGAAGTGATCGTGCTGTGGTGTGATGCTCGTCCTCCTCTGTTCCAGCTGCTCTGATCCAGCAGGCCACCACAGTCAAAAACAAGGATATCAGAAAGTTCTTGGACGGCATTTACGTGTCTGAGAAGGGAACAGTAGTGGATGCAGACCAGTAGAGAAAACATCTGCTGGTGTAGAGGTTAGATGACGCCGTCGGTCTGCCCTGCATGGGAACGTCTCGCTTTTCCTACCCGTCTTGTTTGTTTTCCTCGAACCTTTCTTTCTGTTGCACATTTATCTGTTGCATGCTTCCTACCTTAAACTTGTCAAGCGTCGGTAATCATAAAATTCAGGAGTCTGTCCAGCTATGTTGTCTATTTGAAGTCATTCTCCTGATATGTGACATGTTGACAAAACTCAGCATAAAACTCCAGGCGAACTTAGGGCTGAGTTTTTTCATAAAGTAAAAATTTTAACAAAATGCTTCTGCCACATAAAAAGCATTTAATGAATAAATTTGGCACCATTTCAATTCTAAGCTTGCACTCTTTATTTTTCAATTTTAAAGCCACTTTTCTCTTTCCAAACTGTTTAATGGGATGTTTACCTGTATTTGCACCTTGTTTTTTATTACCCACCTGCACATGCTTTGCATCATTGGATACTTGACTCTAAATCTTCCCCGCTTTGTGTGTCACTTTTCCTTTTCATGATTGAATCTTTGCTTTCATTCTTCAGACCAGGCCCTGAGAAATAAGCATGTACTGGCATTTTTCCCAACATGTTTTAAAGTAAGTTTCTGCTCTGATTTGCGGCTCTCCTGTTTCTCTGCAGCGGCGTTGATCCAGCAGGCCACCACCGTCAGAAAGAAGGACATCAGAAAGTTCCTGGACGGCATTTATGTCAGCGAGAAAACCACCGTGGTGGAGCAAGATGTTGAATAAAATGTCCACTTTTCCTGTTATGACCAATAAAGCAAACATCTTTATATATTTGTTTGCCGTTTTTTATTCAGCTACAATAAGGATAAACATGGAAAAAACGGTGCGGAGTCAAGAAATTATATATTTATATGTTTACAGTTCCTCAAAAAGATTTGAAATAACAGATTAGAGGAATTCAGAAAATCAAAACAGATCAGTGCCACTGCCAGGTGTTCAAAGTGTGGTTCCCGGGCCTTTTGTGACCCTCCAATGGTTTTGTACGGCTCCTGACTGCTGTTCAGGAATCGTACATGTCTGGCTGACAGTTAGGGTGTTGCTGTACGTGTTTTTGAAGAAATAGTGACTCCTATGCTGTTCAGAATATCCCATAAAAGTTGACCTCAAAATACCAGTAATTGTATACATGTATTACAAAATACTTGTAATACATGTTGGCTCTAACATGAATTGCAGATGTGTTTTTACAATTATATATTTCATATTTTATAAAAGGAAAAACATAATGAATTTTTTTTTTTTTAAATCTGGTATTTGTGGCCTAATGGAGCTTTCCAGTCTTTCTGCAAAAGAATAAAAATATTTGGACTCAACTATTGAAGGAGGTGCAATGAAGGTAAAATGCTGTTAAGTGGACCAAATAATGGTAATTTAAATGGTCTAAATCTAAGAGCTGATCTAGTAAATCAACAGCTGCAGTTCAGCATCTATTTGTAGCCCAATATTTCAAATGTTAATATAGTACATATTTGAGGGTAGGCTCATATTTTTGCTTTCGATTTGTTTTGTACCTGATGGTTTTACTGACGCTGATCAGCTTCCTCACATGTTAAGCCCTGCATAATATGCTGTCGTGGTCAATTAGAAAAAATATTTTATTGATGTCAAAGGGAAATTAAATGTAACTCAAATTATTCAAGATTCTTCATATAAAGAACCGGTCAGGAACACATGGAAGAATTTTGATCAGTACGAATATTAAAAATCTTAAGGTACAAAGAATGAATAAATGACATTTTTTTTTAGAAAGAGAAATTGATGCGTTTTTGTGTTGCAATGTGGCAGACAGGAGAAGAGCCCTGGAGTGGATGGTGAGGGGAGCTAAACGATTCAGGGTCTGCAAGGAACTGAAGCAAAACCAACAGACTGCCACACATCTTGGCAGTCTGTTGCCAAGATGTGGCACATTTTTCTTTCTTTCTGTTGAAATTTTGAACTGGGAATCTGATGCGCATTACAATACGGTGGTCATTTTAATGTATTTCTTGTGAGTGAGAAACCTGTCAAACCGCAGCAGCCATATCAGTTTCTGTGATTTACATTTAAACCACAGCGGGGTTTTTAAAAAAAATTATTATTATCATGATTGCACGGTTTGTTTTGTTTTTGAATTCCCAAATAAACTCGGCACGTCTGATGACGTACTGACGCACGCCAATCCCTGTGTCGGTGCGTCACCTCCTGGCGACCACAGTGCTTCGCGCCAACAGCTGAAAGATTTTTCTGACCTTTCTGCACCAAACCGGCGACCAGGGTGCGAGAGCAGCGTGTTCATCATGGTAGGTAACAGTTTCGGTCTGTTGGCTCAGGCCTGGAGCTGCACGAACTCCCGACGTTTCTCAACAAGACGAAAAATACCTGCGACGTCATGTGGATAAAGCTGCTCTCGGGTTTAGCTGCAGCTAAACCGCTTCAATTTATTTTACACTAAAAATAAGCATAAAGCTGTTTAAATGTTGACGTGTTTGTGCTTTTTTTTTTTGTTTGTTTGTTTAGGAAAAATGATGCGTTTACGTGCAGGATCTTAGTCAGAAAGTGAAAGCTACTGAAATTGAGCGCCTGAGCTCCCGAATTAATCCTGCAGCCTCTTTTCACTGTAGTCTCTGCATCAGAGTCTTGTGTTTACAATCACAGCGATCTAGTGAAGCTGTAAAAGTCAAAAACTCCGCTGTGTTTCAATGTGCAGGACATCAGGCGGTTCTTTGGACCGGTATCAGGCAAGCCTGCCCCAAACGTAGACAGAAAACCAGACGAGAAGAGGAAAAAGAAGACTTCCTCAGAAGAAGATGTGAAAAAGAAGAAGAAGAAGGAGGAGGAGGAGGAGGAGGGCTCCAAGGCAAGAAGATGTTGTCCTCCACCATGTAAAAAGACGGAAAATCCTGTTTTCTCCACTTCATTACACAATATTTTTATTCTTGTTATTCAGGTCAAAAGCTCCAAAAATGAAGAGCAACACAAAAGCAGCGAGAAGAAAAGAAAGAAACGCCAAGTTATAGAATCGGGTATGCCAAATATTTTAATCTTTTATATCATAAATGAACATATAGACTAATAGTCTAGAGATGCACTAATTAGGCTATTTCCTGTCAGTACCAATTTCAGGTTTTTCTTTGTCTGACCAGATTTTGACCATTTCCACTTTTACTTTTGTCTCTTAAATTGAACTCTTCAAAGAAATGAAATTAGCAAACGGTTCTTTGATAGAAGTAGTTGGTTTGAAGAATCACCAGAACTGCACAGAAAACATGAAATTGCAGATGTTGATGTTTATTTTCCTCCCTGTTTTTTGTCCTCCATGAGCGTTAGCATGTTTATCTTTAAACTGCACCGCCTCTGGTCGTAAAATCCAGCGGAAGTCCATCCAAATAGCAAAATATAAAAATGGCTGGTGGAGTTTGAATGCATGAGAGTTAAATTAAACTGCATCTAAAAACATTTTTTGCTATTTCAATATTAAACATGCTAAAGCTGCAATAATTCTGATTTTATATATTGTGGGACTCTAGTTGGAAACCAGCAAAATAGGAAATTAATCAAACAAGTCCCCAACCTTTATCATTATTAAAAATGCACGAAACAAAATGTTGTTAGTTGATTTATATTTGGTACATCATTATAACTCTTTGTAATTGTAGCTGGAGGTAGGAGCAGTACAGTGGAACATTTTTGCCATTTTGAAATCAGTAACTTGTTAAAATCTTGGTGTAACTTTTTCCTGGTATCCCATTTCTGCCTTTATGAATACACTTTACTGTTTGTGCTATAGAGTAACAAATTTTTTTCACATTTAGATCTTTGTTAGAAAAATACTGATCTTAATCCTTGTTCATCTTCAGTGAGAAAATGACAAAAAAAACCTTTTGCAGATTTCTTTACCGTTTTCATAAAGCTGTAGGGGACCAGTTCTAGGAATTGCATCCTTAAGAGAGGGATGTTTTCCAAAAATTAGATGAGAAATGAAAAGCATGTCATTCTTGTTTCTGTTCAGATTCAGACGAGGAAGAGCCGGTGATGAAGGCTAAGAAATCCTCCAAAGGGAAAGCTGCGACCAGCAAAGCAGATCCGCCTCCTAAGAAGAATCCTGTGCAGTACGTCTCTGAAACAGGTCAGACACCATCAAATGAAATTATTCTCAGGTCCACCTAATGTATTTGGCCTTTAAAGAAAAGCTCTGCTTGTCTCTTGAACCTGCAGACTCGGACAGTGACAACTTTCAGAGTCTGAAGAAGGCCTCCAAGCCCAAACAGAACGGCGCTAATAAAAAGTCAGAGGAAGACAGTTGCAGTCCTAAAGTCAAAGAGCGAGTCAAGTCTCCTGCTAAGCCTCCTTTGAGTTGGGGGAAAACTGAGATAAAGAGTCCCAAAGTTCCTACAACCCTTAAACTAGCCCCTCCCCCTCCGCCTAAGCAAACTCTCACCTCTGTACTCGACTACTTCGGCAGCGGAGAGATTCACCGCTCAGACAAGAAGCTGGTAGCCAGCACCAAACGAAAGGCTGTAAGCTAACTTTCCTTTCCTTGACTTCTCCATGACGCATTTTCTGATGATTTTCTTACTCTGCAGGAAACTAAATTTGTAAAACTCCTGTCTTCCTTCAGCCGACTCAAGAGTTAGACGACCTGATAAGCGACGAGGAATTGGCCCGGCAGCTGCAGATGGAGGAGGACATGGAGGTAAGAGGTTAAATCAACTATAGTGAATTCTCAGTTTGGAGATCATTGGAATACGTTTTCATTCAGTGGCATAGTTGGGGGGTGGGGGGGTGGGAGGGAACACATTCAGGATTTAAACAAGTCGTTTTATCTTTTGTCAATTTATTGTCATCAGATGCAGCTGGTTGATGTCAGAAAAGCTGTTTCCTTTCTAGGTTCTCCTGACATAGTTTTAATTTAAAGAGCAGCTCTTTGCAGCTGCATGCACATGTTGGTTACATGAACCAGAGTGAGCAGGTTTCTGTTTAGGCTGCGACTTCTTTAAGCACCCCCCTAACCAGCTACGAGCCCATCTACCTCCATCAGTAGTTAGATGCTACAGTGTAGGGATTTTTCTGGCAACAGAAATATATTCCAACAAATTTACAATATCTAGCTTGATACGTTTTGTTGATCTGTAGCGATTTGCAAACCCTCTTAAATTTTTTCCCACTTTCTCATTACCTTCACTAAATTGAATGAATTTCATATTGAAGATCAAAACAGTACAATTATGTACTACTGAGTAATGCTGTAGGACAATGCAGAATTGTCCCTCTTCAGTCCTAAAGATGTTCTTCAGGTGATGGAAGGCCAACTTTGTAATTGTCTTTATGTGTCTTTGAAAGTGCGGGTTTGAGTCCCTCTCTATGCCCAGATTTCAGGCCTGATCTCTAGTTTCCAGCTGTAATACCTGAAGCTGTGCGTTGACTCCAGATCGTTCCTCTTTAGGTGCAAAGATAATAACGTCAGTTTAATTTCTGTTCAGCTGGAGAAAGTTTTGATGCATCCACACATTGTTTTGTTTTAATCATCTGTTTAGTGCTTGGAAGGGTTTGTGAGGTAGAGCTGTGTGTCATCTGCGTAGTGTTTTATATTACCTTTATTTAACCATCATTGAGATAAAAAATCTCTGTTTCAATGGAGGCCTGGCCAAGAGGCAGCAAAGGTAATACAATAATTACAGTTAGGTACACAATTAAAATGTTATAAAAATACTAAAAAGTCACATTTTAAGGACGTTATCTGTAGTGCGCTCAGTCTGGACTTAAAAATGCTCAATCAAATAAGTTTAGTCAATTTCAGGTCTTTTTGCAACATGTTCCATGTAGACGGAGCTGAGAAAAAATATTTTCAATTTGGCAAAATGGAGCAGAGTTATGGTCTCGTAGCATGTAGATATTAAATAGAAAAAGTCCCAGGATTGAGCCTTGGGGAACCCCACATCTGAAGTTACATGATAAGTTACCTATTCATACAACAGAATCTCTTCTTTAGGTAAGACTCGAGCCAGAGAACCAGAGAGTCCAACCCAACGTTCTAGTTGTTTCGATGTTTCATGGTCAACATGGTCAATTGCTGCACTGAGGTCCAACAGTAGTCTAAGTCAGTCGTCCCCAAGCCCCGGGCCGTGGACCAATTGGTACCGGGCTGCACAAGGAATAATTAAATATTTCCGTTTTAGGTATTATTTGAGTCTGGAGGATCTTTTATTTTGAAAATCCTTTAACCGGATTCTCTCGGTTACGTCTTGCGCGACAACATTGAGCCCACAAGCAGCAAAATGAGTAAGAAACAGATCAGATGTCTTTGGAAAGTTTCTTTGTGAAGGGGAAAAGCCTCCTGCCCCCCGGGCCGCAGTAAAATAGCCAAGTCTTGACCGGTCCGCGGTGATAAAAAGGTTGGGGACCACTGGTCTAAGTTGTTCATGATTTTGCTATTTTTCTTTCAAGCAGGTGGAAAAACAAGTCCATGAGGACGAGGAGTTTGCCAGAACGTTGGCCATGCTGGACACCGAGCCACAGCCCAAAAAAGTAAGGCACTGCAATGGTCACTAAAAGGCATGTTGGCTTCTTATAGAGGAGATGTAAATATGTTTCTGTACCTTTTCAAGTCTCGCAAAAACTCTGAGGAAAAACCAAGTACAACCACGACCCCCAAGAAGAGCCGCGTGAGCGTCCCGTCGAAGACCAGTCGGACTCCTCCGGAGGACGTTATCAGTCCGTCGCCCCAGAAGAGCCCCGCTGCTGTCAGAGCCAGCTCCAAGCTGGCCATGATGAAGAAGCAGGACGAGGCGAAGGACGAAGGCGCGAAAAGCAAAACACCCACTTCACCGAGGAAAAACAAAATCTCTCCGAAAAAAGAGCCGCGTGCTTCATCGATTTCAGACATGAAATTCACACCCAAAGCAGGAACGACACCAGCGGCGCTGAAAACGTCTCCTAAGAAGCCCGAGGTAATGCTGCTTACTGTGAGGCTGAACTCTGACCCATTCATTTGAGCTTCTTTCAGGTTTTATTCTGCTTCCCAACCAGAGCACAAGTACGAGTCCTGACGATGCGGAGAAGAAGAAGATGCACACTCTAGCTTTCAGGAATTACCTCAACAGAGACGGACCACGAGCGCTGGGATCCAAGGAAATCCCAGAGGTAAGGTGGAACGTCACAACGAGGAACCGGCTGCTTCTCAGTCATTCTTTATTTCAAAACACAGTTACTCACTTTAAGAAAAATAAAAAAAATCTTTCTAGGGAGCAGAAAACTGTTTGGAGGGGTGTGTGTTTGTGCTGACTGGAGTCCTGGAGTCGATGGAGAGAGACGACACCAAAGCTCTCATTGAGCGTTACGGAGGCAAAGTGACGGGAAACGTCAGCAAGAAGACCAACTACCTGGTGCAGGGCAGAGACAGTGGAGCGTCCAAACTGGACAAGGTCAGCCGGCCAGCAGCCCACGTCATGTTGTCAGGGTTTATTTGGACCATATTTTTTAGATAAAGATGAAACATAAAACAAACGAAAGGGTTACTACTTCTAAATTGAACAAAATAACTGCTACTACTAGTAGTAATAATCATAATAATCTTAATGGTAATAATAAATTGTAATCAATGAATAAAATCAGTATTAAATTTGGTAAATAATAAATTCATCAAGATAATCATTTTAATTAATAATAATTAAAATCATAATAAATTCATTCAAAATAGGGATTATATGGCCTTATTATTACTATTAATTAATAGTTTAATTGATAACAGAATAAATAAATATTAGTAAAAAACACTTTTATTAAGAAGTAGGAAGAAGCGGCAGCTTATTCACCCTTCATCACCTGCATCTGCTAAGACGTGTAACATTCTTACAAATAAAAATCTCACACTAAAATATTTGTGGAGCTCAAGCCCTTCATTTTTCTACATTTACATTTACAGAGGGGAAATAAATTGGTGACATGATTTCAAGTTGCACTGTTTTTGTACTCGAAAGCAACAGGATGTTATGGTTTATTTTTAAAAATATCCTCCAATTTATCAAAGAACTTGAAGCCTAAATTACTGAAATATTCCAGTTTCATTCATGTTAACGTTACGAGTCTTCCTTTGTGTTTTGCTCTCCAGGCTGAGAGTTTAGGCACCGTCATCCTGGATGAGGACGGCTTGTTGGAGTTGATCAGAACCAAACCAGGGAAGAAGTCAAAGTATGAGATCGCTGCAGAAGCTGAGGTCAGAACTCCTACATTAGTAACACTATAAAGGCTTTTACTTTGGCACATTAGCAGTAATAAATATCAGCATGGCTTTTATTACCATATGGCTTAAAGAGGCAGGATTATGTATTTTCCAATGGCGTAGTCCCATTTTATAACACAATCAAATAACTAAAAGAGTAGCATTATACCATGATGTAAAGATCAAAAAAGTAAATTTTACATAAAACTGCCCTTTAAAGAATAGCAGCTAAACTAATGTGAAAATCACCTGATGGAAATTTACCATAATATTTCCAAAAGCTGCACAATAGTTCACAAAATGTGGTGTTTTACTCCATAAAAATAATTTTTGTTTTGAGCCAAGTCTGCAGATATGGGCTTTAACTTTTAACCTTTAACCTTTAAATGGTCCTAATGAAGTCGATCTCTCTTTATTTCTTTGGATGTTTTGTTGCATCTTTTAGTGCAAAGCCTCAAAAACCAGAACTCCTTCAAGTGAAATCTCAAAGGTTACCCCCAAGGCTCAGAAGATCTCCCCCTCCAAGGGGAACTCCAGGTCCCCCAAGACCCCGAGCCCCTCAAAGACGGGCCAGAGGCAAAGAGCCAGTGGCAGCAGCAGCAGCACTCCAACTGGGAGGGGCTCCAGACAGACAGCCCGAAGGGAGCTGGGCCTTCCCAACACACCCTCCTCTTCCTCAGCTCCTGGACCCTCCCCCCCTTCCCCGCAGGGGGACGCTGCCGGTCTCCTGTGGGTGGACAAGTACCGTCCACGTTCTCTGAAGGGTGTGATCGGCCAGCAGGGGGAGCAGAGCTGCGCCAACAAGCTGCTCCGCTGGCTGCAGAACTGGCACAGACACCACAGCGGAGGACCGGACAAACCCGCAGGTAGCAGAAGAACCGGCCGACCTCACGCCGACTCATCTGGCAGAAACGTGTCGGTTCTAGATGTGCTTTCTGTTCAACAGCATCGAGGTTTGGTAAATTTGGAGGAGGGAAGGATGACGGATCAGGATACAAAGCTGCTCTGCTCTCTGGGCCTCCAGGGGTGGGGAAGACCACCACAGCTGCCCTGGTCTGTGAGGTCAGTCGGAGGGCACACACTGGCGTCTAACCAGCAGGCTCTGGTCGCACTTCCTGTTTGAATCTGTGGGTTTGCTTGTTGTTGAAGGAGCTGGGCTTCAGCTACGTGGAGATGAACGCCAGCTGCACTCGCAGCAAAAACAGCCTGAAGGAAGTCGTGGCGGAGTCGCTCAACAACACCAGCATCGAGAACTTCTACAAAGGTCAATGTTTGTTTATAAAACAGCTGCTGATTTGTAAAAGATGGAAAATTTTGTTCCAAATGTTTCCTAATAATTCGCAAGTACAGCTGTCAGAAAGTGGCATCGTTGCCCTTTCACAGGAGCTGCTTCGCAACCTGGAAAAGTCTGGAATATTTCCCGGTTTGGAGGACTTTGGAAATGGAGCTGGAAAAATATGAAGACTTTATTTCCTGTCCCCATGTCTAAGTAGAGCTGGGTCATGTGGATAAAAAAAAAATATCCACATGACCCAAAATTCAAAAGTTTGAATTTGGTATCAAAATTTTGATACCAAATTCTGTAGATCTAGTCATTCCTTCCTTTTATCCATCCCTCCTCCATTTTTAAAATATAAATAAATGGATGTAAAATTGACTGAAAACTCTTTAAATTTGTGGAGAAGTTACAGCTGTGACATGAAAACCGTGTGAACGCTGCCACACAGCTCACGCTAACTGTGCTCTTCATATTTATCCTCTTCTTCAGCAAATCTCAAACCTTTTTGAGCCTCTTCTGTCTGTCCTTCAGGAACGTCTCAGACGGTGAGCAGTAAGCACGTCCTCATCATGGACGAAGTGGACGGCATGGCTGGAAATGAAGACCGAGGAGGAATCCAGGTACTGGAGCTCGTTTCTCATGATCTGATCGGATTTTGGAGTTTATGGGAAGGTTAAAAATAAGGAATGTTTGGAAAATGACTGTGTGCCTGATGGAAATCTAACCAGTTGGAATATTTACTTATTGTAAGAGTATTTTTCTCTGACCAGTGACTTTGTGCCTCTTGTAGGAAATGATCGGCCTGATCAAAAACTCAAAGATTCCCATCATCTGCATGTGCAACGACCGCAACCACCAGAAGATCAGATCGTTGGCCAATTACTGCTTTGACCTGCGTTTCCAGAGGCCGCGGATGGAGCAGATCAAGGTTCCCTCTTGTCGTCACACTGCAACGTGTCCATTAATGTTAAATTAAATGCATAAAAATTACCTTAATTGTAGAAATTTGTGTTTTCATAATTGGATTGTCATCATATTATCATTTTATTGATTTAATTTAAATTTTTTTCCAGGGAGCCATGATGTCTCTTGCTTATAAAGAGGGTATCAAGATCCCTCCTCCGGCTCTCAATGAAATCATCTTGGCCTCCAACCAGGACGTGCGACAGGTAAGGAGCTCAAAGCGTCTCACTCTTTGAGGTCTGGGATGTTTCCGTCCCGTCACTTTGCCCGTGTCTCCAGGTGATTCACAACCTGAGCATGTGGTCGGCCAAAGACAAGGTGATGACGTACGACCGGTGCAAGTCCGACGCGGCCAGGGCCCGCAAGGACATGAAGCTGGGGCCGTTCGACGTCTGCAGGAAGGTGTTCGCCTCGGGCGAAGAGACGGCCCACATGAGCCTCATCGACAAGTCTGACCTCTTCTTCCACGACTACTCTCTGGCGCCGCTCTTCGTCCAGGAGAACTACCTGCACGTCCGTCCGGCTGCGGCTCGGTGAGTGAGACGCGCCACGCTGCGTAGGTCTGCAGAGACTCGCGTCCAGCTGATGTTCCTGCTTTCATCTTTCCTCACAGTGGAGACATGACGTCCCACCTGGTGCTGCTCAGTAAGACTGCCGACTCCATCGCCGACGGCGACCTGGTGGACAGACGGATCCGATCGAGTCAAAACTGGTCCCTGCTTCCCACTCAGGTAACGATGGTCTATGAATCGTCTCAAGTGTTATGTTGTAAACTATAGGGACTGCCTTATTAAATAATAATATTCTGATAATAACTGATAATCACCTGGATATTTATGTATCAAACTTATTAGTCTGATCTCGTGAGGAGTTTGTTATTTAGAGACTGCGACTGAATATCTCTAGGTGGAGCTGCACGAGTCAGTCTGAGACAGATGCTGAAAGGTTCTTTAGAAACTTAATGTAGCAACTTATTTGACATCCATCTAAATATTATCAAATAATAACTACGTTTCCAGAAACAGGATGTGAAATAAAAGATTATTTCAGCTCAGTGTAAAGCCAAGATGAAGGCCTGTTGCAGAAGTCTTAGTCATATTTATCTAGAATTCCACTATTTTGGATAGGACAATAAATCAATAACACATATTTTGATAAATATGTGATCAATATCAATAGATAATATGTCTGATAGATAATTTAGTAATTTCACTGAACTCCGATCCAGAACTGCACAGCATTCTGGGGGTTGTAGGCAGAGGAAAGGCTATAGCTAGGTGCATGGCATCGACTAACTGACTCGCTCTTTGGTTACCTAGCAACATCTTGCTGAGTAACTTGTGCAGCCGCAGTTTCAGGTTTCGCCACTGTACCTCAGAACTGCTGAAAAATAAAAAAAGCATGGCATGAAAAGAAAAAATATTCTCTGGAGAGGAAACTGTGGATAAAACCTGAGAAATCACGCCACCAGTTTCAGTATTTCAGATATTTAAAACTAAAAACTAATCAATTATATCGACTGATATGAAACGCTTGAATCGTGATACATTTTTCAGCCATGTTGTCCAGCCCTAGCTTGAGCTACTTCCATCAATTTAGTGCACTGTGAATGTGAATGCTTCTGAGCCTGGTTGTGTTTTCAGGCCATCTTTGCCAGCGTGTTGCCGGGCGAGCTCATGAGAGGCTACATGTCTCAGTTCCCCGTCTTCCCCAGCTGGCTGGGCAAGCACTCCTCTACCAACAAACATTCCCGCATCGTGCAGGAGCTGACCGCACACATGAGCTTAAAGTAAGCTTCATTTGTTCGTCCATCGCGCTCCCTGGGCGGGGTGTTTAATGCTCTCTGCTCCTGCAGGACCCTGAGCAGCAGACAGGCGGTGAACCTGGACTACATGCATTACCTGCGCCAGGCGCTGCTGCATCCGCTGCAGAGGCACGGAGCGGAGGGAGCGGCGCAGGCCGTGCAGCTGCTGGACGACTACAAGCTCCTTAAGGAGGACGTAGACAGCATCATGGAGATCAGTGTGTGGGGCGGGCAGCCTGACCCCTACTCCAAACTGGACTCCAAGGTGAGCTGAGGACGACGGAAGAGGCTCACTCTTAATTTTTTTTAAACAGTTTCTGAATGCTTTTCCATCCTGACCGTTATTTTTCTGCTTCTAGGTAGGGATACAAACAATTAATCTACTTCTGTTATTAGTTCACCAATAATACCTGCTTAGACCTTTTTTTTTAGTCTTGCAGTTTGGCCGCCATCCAGCAGAGGGCGCCGCTGGTCATTCTTAATGAAGCCACTTGATCGAATGATTTTGGAGCCATACCAGAACGGGAAAGAGAAACGGTCCAAACAGAGTCCGGTGTGGGACACAAAATGCTCTTTACGCGGTTCTGTTTTGAAATATAAACACTCAATAAGCTCCTTATGTTTCGCCTTAATAGCGCTCAATCAGCCGAGCTGCATGACGGAGCAGCAGCAGGTTCTCATTCAAAATGGCTGCTGCAAAGTCGAGGATGTGAGGAGAGAAAATCAGAGGATAAAACGGAAAAAATGTGGAAAAGATATGATGCCAATGGGTTGATTTTTGAGGGCTGTAGTCGTGAGTCTTTTTGGAGTAAAGTTTTAAAATTTGCTCAGGTTCAACCACAGACAGTAATTCTGCATGAATATCTTTCTGTTGGTGAGGAATTAATAAGTGTTTAACAGATTTTATTCTTTTCAGCTTTTATTTCTCTGTTCAGCAGGCTAAGAGGTTCATGTTTTGTTATATTTTATAAATATGTCTAAATTTAATCATGTGAGAAAACCACAATTATCTGTTTATGCAATCAGTATTTAATACAAAATAATGTTCAAATTTAATGTTTTTCTTTTAATTCAGCATATTATGAAAATGTAGACCTTTATGTTATAGAAAGTCGGTTGGCCCGCTTGACTGGAGAAAATTCCAAGTTTTTAAGAAAATGGCCAATTGTAAACTAATCATTAGTTGATCGATAAGATTTGTCAACTTCAGATTAGCTGTTTAGTTAATAACTTGGATCTGTACTTCTAGGTGAAGGCAGCTTTCACGCGGGCGTATAACAAGGAGGTCCACCTGACGCCGTATTCCCTCCAAGCTGTGAAGAAGGGGCGCCGAGGAGGAGGAGGAGGAGCGGATCTGGACGGAGGAGACGAAGGTCCAGATGACCAGGAGTCTGGGGACGAAGCCGAGGGCCTCAAAGCAGACGCCATGATCAAAGTAAGTGTGTTCAGACCTGAGGAAGATTTTCTGTTCTGCTTTCTGGTTATTCACCTGTTCGGTTTCTCTCTGCAGCAGAAGAAGACCAAAACAACTAAAGAGTCGACGAAGGAGAAGAAGCAAGAGTCCGGGAAGGGCAAAGGCAAGGGGAAAGGCAAAGCAAAGAAATGAGGAAAGAACTTAATTTCTTTGCTGGACTCCGCTAACTGACCGCCACTCTGCACTTAAATCAACACGTTAAGCATCAGGACGAGGAGGAACTTGGCTGGGATTCTATCGTTTTGCTCCAACAGAGTGACTGCTGCTTTTTTAACTTCCAGTGTCTCCATATTGAACAGATGTTGCACGTAATGAGCCTGTCTGTCCACATCTGCAGGTGTGTCTCATCAGTGTGCATTCCCTCTGCCTTCAGGCTCCGCTTCAGCTGCTGCAGATGCAAATAATGTGACCATGACGAGGAAGACTGTTATTGTTTGCTACGACTGCAACGCAGAAATGTTTTTGTTACACCTGGATATTAATTTGTAAATTCCTATTTTCTAATAGAGGAATATGTTGCTAAGACATGCTGGGAGTTTTATTTCTAGATACAAAGAAGGCAGCTGATGTCCAGGTGAAATGCTGGACCTGCAGAAACATTTTATAGCTTTAAAATCAAATGCAAAGATGAGACTTTTACACTCAAACTGACATCTACAGCTTACAGGGAAATGAGCCTTACCGCTTTAAATCCGAACATTAACAGTCAACTACTCAATAATTAGAAACAACTTTATTCATATTTAAATTATAAGCAAATAGTTTGTTTTTTTTTTACAAATATGTACCATTGGGTCACACTGAGGTACTATTATTATTATTATTATTTTTTTTAGATTAACCTTTCGGTCTTTTCAGTAACATCCATATTTCTGCTCAGAAACATGTTTTACACACCTGCTGCAAAACTACAAAAAGAAAACAATAAAACAAAAAAGCAACAGGATAAATTTCTTTAAAATAAATTCTCACCGTGACCCTTTGGAGGTAACATTAATTCATGTCATTTCAGCTAAAACAGACACCTAGATATATATATTTAAATTGCTTTTCTGGTTTGGAGGTCAGCTACATGCGCGGTCATTGGTCCAGGTCGTCGTCGTGCAGATATTTGGAGCAATCTGAGATCTTCTTCACCTGTTTGGCGCTCAGATTCCCAGAGCACATGGGACAAACAGACTCTGTCTCCAGCAGCCTGTAATAGATGCACATTCATTATGATCAGAGCTGCCTTAGAGACAGAAAAGTGGAACAAAATACTTTATCTGATCCACAGTGAGGGTAAGAAATGTACTTAATTTATATAAATTTCAGATTTATCTTTGTGCTGTTAAGGATCTGTTACTTACAGAATGAATTGAGAGTAGAGTGCAGGGAACTCGCATTGTGGACAGATGGACCAGTCTTCTTTCAGCATGTGACGGCCCTGATGAAGAGATAATTTGGAGTAAATAGATGGATTTGTCTAACTTTAAAGAAATGCAGATGAGCGGTCAGGTTTCCGTTACCGTGGCGATGCAGTAGGGGATGTTGTTCTTGCAGGAGATGCACATCAGGTCGTTCTGCGGCAGCTGGAAGCCACAGAAAGGACAGGGAGTCGTTTCCTCCTCTAACTCTGAAGTGTCAGGATGACTGACGGCATAAAAAAACAAGGATAAAACATTTAAAAACTAGAGCCAAATAGTGCAGAAGTTAAACACCACGAGTAAAAGATAAAAAAAATCTATCACAGGAAAACACATTTTTAACATTAAATGATGACTCACCGAACCAAAGCCTCAATCTTCTTCCTGTACTTGAGGTCGATCTGGTTTCGGTACTCCGGTCTCATCAGCATGGCTGCGAAGCCGAAGGCCGAGTTCTTCAGTCCGGCACGCTGGCATTCAATAACTGCTGACGTCAGAATGGGGACGACGTCTACACACACACACACACACACACACACACATACACACACACACACACACACACACACACACACAAAGACCAATGTTTTAAAATCCAGAGTGAAAAAACAATGGATGGAGAAACAAAATTCAAGGCACTTTTTCAAATTTCAAAGACAAAGATAGAGGTTTGATTATTATTAAGTATAAAGCTGCATCATTATTCTTGTATGTTAATTATAATGACAAACACTAAGCTTTCTCTTTTTATTATTTCATCTAAAACTGCATTTTTGGAATATTTGTCTGGATTTTATGTAGTAGATGAAGCCATCATAATAAAAATAATCAGTGCTAAACCTGTAATCAGAATATGAAAATGGAAAGACTTCAAAACAAAATATCCTGGCTAAAGTAGGACTAATGAAGATGTTCAGGTGAGAACATGAACTCACGAGCAGGAAACTTGCTGATGTTGTTGCTGACGCGAATGAGCATCCGCGCCCCTTTGAGATGATCTCCTTTCTTTACGTGGGTCTGCAGAAAAACAGATGCTGACTGAACAACGCTACAGCAAAAAAGGTATTTGAGCTGCTCTTCTACGACCAGCAGTTGGAGGACGATGATCGTCACCTTGACCAGTAGATACGAGTGGAGGATCATCAGGTTTGTCGCCATCTCTGCCGGGATCTTGATCTTCTGAGCCTGCAGCTCTGTGTACATGCTGAACAGAACATCATGGGCATTTCTGTAGTTGCCTGTGGTTTTAACACACAAAAAGCAATCACACACACAAAAAACCAACGCTCTGCTGCTACTGAAAGGTCAGCATTAGTGAGGCGTGTACCCGCCGACTGCTCCTCTCTGGCGATGATGGTGGCGGTATGAGCGGCCTCGCCGTATCGCTGCAGGGCCATGTAGAGACGAAACAGGTACTTTGCCTCCTGGGAAAGAGGCGTCTAAGACATTTCAGACGAACCCCCAACATGATAGTCTTGACATTAAAGTAGGATTACCAAAATTATTATTTGCTAAAAGCCAAAAATAACAAAAGGGAGAACGGTTTACATACACCAAGATCCCTACGCATTTAAACAGTTTGGGGAGAGACCAACTGATGATGTCATAACCGTGTAATATTCAAAAGATAATGATAGACCACAACAAGTCAAGCTTGTTGAAAACCAAGAATGTTTGACATTTAACAAACAACTCTACCAAATACTAAGAAAATGTATGTACATTTCTGAATTTTAGTAATGAGTCAAGAATTAGTTTCTCCTATCATTCTGGGATTTAGCAAAGAGAAACAGAAAGGAAATCTGACCAAAAATAGGGAACGTTTAGTCAGGAAGTTAGGAAACTTGCTATACCTCTTTTTATACAGAGTAAGTAAATATTAAGTGTCAACTGTAAATTTGCTCCTGGAACAATCTTTTATTAAAAAAAGAAGAAAAACTTAACATTTCATTTAGCACATTTAATGAATCTCAACTCCAGTTTTGTAATACAAGTAGTCATTTGCCAAACAGCACAAGCCTTTCCAGCATATGGAAGATAAAAGCACATCTCTCTGCGGAACCAAAACACACTGGAGCCGATATCACTTTGCGATTTTAAAGAAAGATTTTCCACTTCAAAGGAAGGAGGTAGTGGTGACACTAAACGGTCAGAAAACAAGCAGTCGCTAAAACTACGCCGTCTGTGTGATTAATTCAGGGACATCTACAATGAAAACACAGATTGCTTTTAACTAAATATGAGAAAGAACGATCGCTTGAGAGTTTATGAAAACAAGGTGGTACAATACAGCAGATTGACAATACATGAACAAAAGACATACCATTATACAATGCATCTTTTACATGCAAATGCTTTATTACCATGGGCATCCCGTCACTTTCTCCCAGTAGATATTCAATCAGCTGATTGGTCAAAAAGTTGTCTTTGGCTTGTCCCACCTGATTTGGAAACAAACACCCAGAAGCATCCAGTTAGCTGAACGGATAATTGTTTTTTTTTAACTTAAAAACGTAGTTAAAGACAAGCAGCTCTCACCGTCTCAATGGCCAGCTCAATCGCCTGGTTGTCTTCGGTTTTTGGACACTTAAGGAAATGATTTAGAGCCTAAAATGAGAACATAAACATTACCTTTATGAAAGTAATAATGAGTGAACAAATAAGTCACGGCCTCTTACTTTGTTGTACTGCCCGCACTTGTGGAAAAACTTGCCAGCCAGAAGGTGTTTCTTCTCTCCCTCAAAGTACAGAGCGACGCTCTGATAGTCCTCCTGCGTCGCTGCAGCGCCTGCCCATCACAAATACAATTCAGCAAGTCCAAAACGACAGAGGCCCAAGTTAGAAGAACGACTGCAAACAGCATTAAAAACCCCTCAACAGTTAAGCTATGAGATCTGGACACAAGTTTACGGCGTAACTGACCAATGATGTCTGCGTAGACCTCCATCTGTCCGTGCTGCTGAGCCAGCTGGAAAGCTTCGTCGTTACACTGAGACAGAACCAGGAAGTGGATGGCTGAGCCGTAGTCATTCAGCCGCAGGAAGAACCTGGGGCACAAACAAACGACGGGAACACAGGCAACAAGGACACAAAATGACTGTGAGCTGAAATGATCAATTGTGATTTTGAATATCACAAATTACTTTTGGAGTCCACCAAATAAAAAAAACAACCGCTAATATCAAAGGTATCAATGTTCCAGTGTAGTTTGTCAGAGAGAGTTAATGCTGCTATTATGAACGGTTGTTTGTAAGAACTGTGCCTTAAGGAACTAAACTGACGGATGTTGAAACTCTGGATAAATTTGTTGATGCAAATGAAGTGTAGAATCATTAAATCAATGAAAAAAACGCAGCAGCTTTTGGTTGTGCGTCCATCTTTAGGCTTGTTTATCCCACCTGGCAACCATTTTTGCTCCATCGATGCTCTGAGTCTCCCTGACAACCCGAACTGCAGCCTCCGGATTGTTCAGGTGGTCCAGCAGCACACGGATCATGTTATCCCAGTCTTTTGCGCTCTCATAGGCCTGAGCTGCCTCTTTATATCTGATGTACACAAAATGTTTTGCATCAGACTTGTTTGAACCTTTACAGCTTTATCAGAGGAATAAGATAGAGAAGCTGAGAACCCACTTGCCGTCCGCCTCCTTGGCCTTTGCGTACTGGAGATGAATCTTTAGAGAGGAAACATTTGGGAGCAGCTCTCCCACCTTCGCCCTGAAGAAACAGAAGGGAAGAGTTGGAGGACACTGAAGTGAAAACACAAATCAATACTGAGTGCTGAAGGTGTAACTCACCAGTTCTTGCAGCGAATGTAAACCAACGCAGCTTTATCGTAATATAACCCCTTTTCATACAACTGAGCAGCTTCAGAGAATTGCTGTAATGAGAAAGAAAAGCAAAGATGACAGAAATCAACACATCAAAAACATTAAAAGTTCAATTAAGTTCAGACAAAAAGACATCTCTGCTGATATTTCCAAATGACATTTAATGACTAAGGTGCTGAAATGATAATCAGAGGAAACAGATTCACACAGTCTGGACTAGTGAATCTGACCTCTAAGCAAAATCAATGCTGCATTTTTTTAGAAACACATGAGATAAAGAGAACTGATAAAAAGAAATAAACTTTTACATTTTTATTATCTTAATTAAAGATAACTCCAAGTTCTATTCTGACGAGGATCAAAATCTGCCTCACATAATAGAGTTTCTAAATCAATCACAATATCTGATTCGTTCAGAGATATAAAGCATGTTTCAGGTTCTAAAATTATTATAGTTTGTCTATGCACATTTATTACACAATCTCCTGATCATTCCAGAAGTTAAAAAACTTATTTTAGACTAATATCTGCAAAAAATATTAGTTTCAGGTTTCAGTTTCAGGTGAGAATTAGTTTTTTGTAACTTGTTCATTGTAAAAGCCCTGCAGCAGGTTACTTTCCTCCCTTGTTTTCGTCTGCTGTACAAAATGACCGTCTGCTTTCAGTAAACGGTCATTTTTCCTCGCAATCTTTTACACAAACAGCTCTAGTCTTAAGAGAAAATTAAGTTGTTAGCTCTGGTTGTATTTTACAAAAACAAAAAGAAGGACCTTCTTCCCTAAATGTATTCACAATATCTCATTTAAATGAAGGGAAACTGCATGAGCTCACGGAGTTGCTGTTTCTACAGCAGAGCTATTATAGGAGCAGATCTGCTTCTGCTAACTCCAGAAACTCACCAGAGAGGAAATTAGCAACAAGTGGAGTCTTCCCTCTAGCGTTTCAGATAAATATCTCTGTTTCTACCTTCATGCTCTCCAGTATGGCTCCACATTCCTTCTTGAGGACTCTGCTTGGGTGCTGAATGGCCTGAGCTGCTCCTCTCCGGATGTCGCCCATTCTGATGGACATCCTGGCGATTCCCGCCTGGCACGCCTCGTCATGCTCCTGGAACTGCACAGAAAGAGGAGGAGGAAAATGTGGACAGAGCAGAAAGCATTTGTTTTTATTATGCACCCATAAATTGGACCTCATCATTTACAAACAGCAAGGCTCACACTTTGTAGATTTGAACCCTGACATCAAATGTAGGGAAGGAGATTTGCTTTATGATTCGTTCTGCTTCAAAAAGATAAAATTCATTGAATTTCTGTGAAATTCTGTGTCTGAACTTTAATAATTAATTAATGCAGTGATTTTCTGTGCCACTGTTTACTTATTTGCTGCTGTGCTTAAGGCTTTCTATAAAAAAATAATTCTGAAAACTAAGAGAACTGGAATTGGAACGAAGCAGATTATTTCTCTTATAACAAGATAATTTCCACTTGTAAATGAAACAATTTGCCAGTGAAACTAGTCATTTTTTGTCAAGAATTAAAACTTGCTCTTATGTCGCTGAAAAGTTACTTGTAAGTTAGTTATGCTTTAGATATTTTCACTAGAAACTAGACTAAAAGTACTTGGTAAAATTGCGTGTTTTTGCAGTGTACGTTTTCAAAAACTTCATCATCTGTAGGTATTAAGTTTTATATAAAGTTCCTGAAAACGATAACTAGCGGTTGCGTAACTCCATAATTCTCTGTGCTCCTTTTAGCTTCAATGTACCAAAACATTGTTAAAAAGAAACTAATTAATGTGAACTTTCCTTTATTCAAATCTTAGCGTTGAGGTTGAGGTTGTGATTGAACTTACTTTATTCTGGTGCGTCAAACCTTTCTCATAGTGTGCTAAAGCGTTCACATAATCACCACTGGAAAGAGAGGGAATTAAAATCAGTTCGGATTCAGTCTTTTAAATGGTGCGTGCAGTGTGTGTGAGATGTGTGTGTGTCTGAACCTACATGAACTCCAGGTGGACGGCGTACTCTTTGGAAATGAAGGGAATCTGTTCTTCTGCGAGCCTCTTGGCCAACATCAGAGCGCTGTCCCAGTGCAGCAGGTCTCTTCTCATCTTAAACACAAACAACACATCATCATGTGAGCTTTACTGTTTATGACACATTTATTACACAGAGGTTTCGCCACATACCAAAACCAAAACCTATTGATCATAAAACTGAATGTGAACAAACCTCCAGAGCAGCTGCTGGGCAGCTGGAGGACAGATAAAGGTCCTGGGCCAGGTTGTATTCATCCAAGAACATGGCCAAATGTCCTGCTAGTAGGTTTTTATCCTCAATACCCTGAAAAGATTTCAATTCATAATGAGGGAGATGTGTTGCGTTGCTGACGGAGATATCTGACAGGAGGAGTGCGTCAAACCTTGATACTCTGTAAGGACAGGACCATGCCCACGTTGCCACTCATCCGGTAGATCTGGATGGCCAGCTCCACCTCCATGTGGATCAGACAGGCTCTGCCTATTTCAGCCCAGTCAGCTTCACTGCCTCCAGACTTGCACAGAGTCCAAGCCTCCTTGAACCTGGAAACACACATCAAGCCATTTTGTTGGGCATTTATTAATTTAAGACACATAAGGTTAAAGTATACAGGTGAGAGACACATGCACTGGTGGGAGATAGGCACTCTGGGAAATCGGTCTTATATGCATCACTCACAGTAAAATGAACTGTCCCTTTTATTATAAAAGTATGATTCAACTCTATTTAAATTCTGCCATAAAATCAGACAAGAAAACAGAAAAGCAGGACATAAGTAGAAAAAACTGCCATAAAGCAAAAGGAAAATTACAACACATTCACCAAGGACATCAGTGTTCCAGGCCTGAATGAAGCCAAAAGTCAGACAATTAAAAACTCTTTTAGGAAATGTTATTTTTCAGATTTTCATCTGTAGATCAGCCGGGCTTAATAATTGTCTGTCCATCCACCTGTTATTGTTACAGCAAGATCATTTAACATGGAAATTTTCCCACAGTTAAGCTTAAAAGCGAGTAAAAGTGAAGAATTTTCTGCTTTTTTCAGGGTGATATTATACAGCAACAATTAAAAAGATGAATTCATTTTAGTTTTCTTTGAAACATCTTCACCAGAATTTGCAGGTTTCTATCAATTCCTGAATCAAACCCCCTCAAAAGATCTCGGGATGTGCAAGTGTCTGTGTTGACATTACTTGCTTCCTCGTAATTTTTTATTCTGTTTTTGCTTCCATCTTCTAACTTTCTGCTGGACCGGTCAGTTCACCTCTATTGGGCTTGATTGATGACTCAAAAACAACCGTTTTACATTCGTTACTTAAAAAGCAACAATAGACAAGTTCACCCTGCCAATCGTATGGCTGTTAGATGATCTCTTTTCATAAATGAAGTTCTTCCATCCATGCAGCATTTAATCAAATGAAACATTCTCACATCTAAACATACTTGAAACAGGAAAGTGTTTCCAGGGACGACTGACTGACTAACCTTTTGAGCTGGAGCGCCTGACTGATCTGCTTGCTGAGCTCTGAAGGGGAGTCTTTCAGTTTGTCAGGCGAGGTTTTGAGAAACGAGTGTGTGTGCAGAACTACTTCACTTGTCTTCCCGCTGGTCGTCTGACAGGTCAGCTCACCGTTGTAGAAGAGCAGAGGCCTCTGGGAGTAGAGCAGAGCAGTACTCCCCACCAGTACCACCTGCGGACCTGAACACGGCGACAGCAACGGTGAGCGTCTCGCCATAACTGACCGTGTGTCTGATCACAAGACGTGGCATCGTCCTACCATATATTGTCCTTTTATGCAAAGCGTAGGTGTAGGCCTTGTCATCGTCAAAAGCCACAAATACACCTTTGTCTGCGTGCCAGTTGTCCCACAGAACTCCTGTTATGGTGGGAGAAAAGTTGGGAAGCTCGAAACACGACAATGTTGCCTGTAAACCAATAAACACACAAAAGCCGTCTTTAAAAGTCCTCCAGATATCATCTCCATTTTCAAAATGTCACACTTTTTAGACTTCCATTTATTTGCATACATGAATACATATGGCAGACAGAAAATCAGCCAGCAAGTGTTGGAGATGATCCTTTCTTCAGCTTGGTTCAAGAAGAGTCAGCGTGTTGAATTCATCAAACCCCTTTATTAAAGCCAAATTGCAGCGTTGGTCCATCGCCATGTTTCCTTATGGGAAAACACAGCAAAATGGCAAATAACAACAGATTCCTTTTCTAGGACTCTGTCTCAGCTTCGCCCTAAAAAGGGCGTTCCCTAATGTGTTATTTTATTTATCCATACGTATTTATACCTGCATGTGTGTGCACGTATGTGTGTGTATACACCAGCATGCAAGCAGCTAAAAGAAATAGAGAAAAACAAAATATTATTTATTCCTAACACTAGCTAGCTTCAAGAAAAATAAACATTTTTCTACACTTTACTTTTATTTTTCAGACTTCTCTAGAACTATAAATCCTGAAGTTAATTTCTGGCCTTGTCATTTAAACTAATTTTGGATCAATTGTTTTTTTCTGTGTGTGTCAAATAATGCAAAACTATACACAATGCCCTTTAAAACAGGAGCAGAAAATAAAACTTTATTGTTCCAACAATTGTTCAAACATTTGATGTCTATATGTTCAAAATAAGGAAATAAATACTCAACAAGTGGCATATAGTTAAAATTATGCATGTGTACATTCAGTTTAAGACGTGAACATATACTGACGTTTGCAGGAGAGAACAAGAAGCCTCCATTCTTGTCATCGATAAACACCAACCAGGTGCCGTTTGGGTCAGGGAACACCTTCCTCACGCTGACTGAATGGCTGAAGTTGTTCACGGTTTCCCAGTCCTCCAACAGCACACACACCACATTACCCAGCTGAGGGAAAACAGCTCAGAGTGACTAACTGGAGGAGAGGCTCATGCTTTTCCTTTTATAGCTTTAATGAAAACCACATTGAGAAAGCCTAGTTGATAAGAACCATGTGATCCTTACGTCGGTGCCATAATAAAGAAATTCGGCAGTGAGAGCGTGGCAAAGGATCCGGCCTTTACTGTCATCATCTGGGAAAAGTTTCATCTGCTTCCTGTCCTCTGCGTCTCTGCCTTCGATCTGAAACAGACATGTGAATGTTTATGTCGGTGCTTGTTTTATAGGAGAGGCTCAGCCCAAACAGATGTCTCACCATGTGCAGCTGTACTTTTCCTTCAAACAGAGCTGCTGCGTAGTCAGCGTTGAGGCACATGCTGACTATGGTCCCCAAATACTCAACGTCCTTTATCTTTGACAAACCTATGTAATGCACAAAAGATTTGAAGGGAAGTTAAAAAAAGAAAGAAAGCTGGCACAGACCCACTCTTATAATGTGATTTTACCGTAGAACCAGGCTTTGTTGTTCATCCCCACAGCCACATGGTACGGTCCCACGGCAACAAACGTTGGCTCTACCTCCACCTGGATGGACATAGGACTCTCCTGCAACCAGAGTTGGGTAGTAACTAGTTACATTTACTTGAGCAACTTTTTGGTATAAAACCAAACCTTTTGGAGTATTTTTATTACACTGTACGTTTGAGTAATTTTATTATGACGTACTTTACTCTTACAAAATCTTACAAAATTGATGTTTTGATCAGTTATTCAAAACACTTCTGCTTGAGCAGGCATTTTACCAAATAATTTTACAGAGTAATTTCCTGGATGGCTACTTTTTACTGTTACTTGAGTAAAAATATGTTGTAGTGCTACTCTTATTTGAGTAAAAATTTTGGGTACTCTACCCACTTCTGCTTGTAACCCAGTTTTAGATCAGTGTTGGTCGATTATTCCTATTTTAGACTGATGTCTTTTCAGTGATTACTGTATGTGTATGAATGTGTTCTCACCCTCTCCACCTGGTTGGAGACAGTGACCTCCAGCAGGGAGGTTAGGAAGGCCAGCCGGGTGCCAAAACTGTCTCCCAGCATCGGTAGCTTGGTCAAAAAGACATGAATCGTTCCTCTCTGAGTGGACAGGGCCAGCAACTGGCCGTCATCTGTCCAGTTCAGCTGATCCAGACCTGCAGGAGGACCGACAGAGGATTGGGTGACACGCTAAGCACAATCCTACAAAATCTCACTGGATGAGCAGAAGGACTGGGCAACCTTTGGTCTCATCTTCCAACTGAATGACACTGCTGATGTCTTTGAGATCAGACAGCTCATGGATCTTTATGCTGCAAAAGAGGAACAAAATGTTCTGTTTTTCCTTCAACAAAGTAAAGAAAACTTCAATTCAATAAATGCATACCAGTTGTCTCCACAGGAAGCGGCTTTGTTCAGTGAAGTTGAGACGGCCACGCTGTATAGACTATCCTTATGGTTGCGAGCCTGGTAGAGCTCAGACTTTATCTCTCTGATGTGGGTGGAAATAACCAGGAAGTATCCATGGGAAAAGCCAATCAGTATGTACCCATCACCAAACCTGCACAATTGGAAACCAAGCAGTGAATTTTAGCACAAACACCTTCACCTCGATGTTAAGGAGAATGGTGAACGGTACCAGCGATGGGACACCAGGTTGCCATACTGCCGCTCGAAGGCCAACTCGACTGGGTTGTTAGGGTCATTTATGTTGAACAGCGTCAGTATCTTCTTGTCCACACACATACTCACCTGAGAGCAGAGCGTTTGAAAGATTAACCGTCATTCAGGACATCATGTGGACGTAGAAAATCAAGCACTGACTTACTGGATAACATTAACATTACAGAGTGGCATGATGGTGTAACACAGACTCTCATCTTAAACAAATGAGAAAAATCACCTTTTTGTGCTACCAACAAAAACTGTGTAGTTTGCTAAACTTACTAGGTGTTAACTGGAAATGTATCCTTTGAGGAGTTAAGATGAAGACTTGAGCTTTTTAAAGAAAACTCTCCTGAGAGTACATGGCATATCAGGGGACATTTGATCAAAATGTTTGACAGAAAACTGAAGCAAGATCATCAGAAGGTCTTTCAGCAACAAAGTATTGGCAGCAGGAGAACCAGTAATTATACAGTCAGATGATTAATATGAAATTATAAAGTTTCAGAAAGTGCAGTTTGTATTATTTTCTCATGTTGCATGTTTTTCTTTGACCTGATTTGTATATGAATTTCATATTAATCTAATCGACATCCTGAAAAACCCAACTGAGGTCAGTTCTCCTTAGAGAACAAAAGAAACAGCCACAAACTAGGTTCAGCTGCAGAAAACGACAATACACCACAAGATAAAGAAGTGATGAATTTGTTCTTTATACTGGAATTGATGAAAGTTAAGGACAATTAGTGTGAATTACTGTATAAAAATATCAAAGATGCATAAAATAACTTACAGTATTTTCCCCCTGAGGGGACCTTTCATCAGTTTTCATCACTGAGAAAAATATTTCAGCCGGCTCACCTCGAAGCGGCATCTGACAAAAGATCAGGAAAATCAGCAAGATGCTTTTATTCCAACTTTCAAATCCTTTGTATTGCTTCCATAATCTTTAAAAATGACAAACTGTGATCATAAAATCCTCATGCTGTCAGGACGGAGCAACACTGAGACACACAGGTCGTCAGCGTGACTACCTGTCTGACTGTGTCTCCTTCATGATTGCTGATAGTGAGATTGTTGTCTTCGCCTCCCAGAGCCAGGAGATTCTGGGAGCTCCAGCAGCCACATGTGATTTTCTTGGTGTGTTTACCTTCAGCAACAAACAGGAAAAAAAAGAGACACAATCAATACAACAGACAAAAAGGTGCACAAAATCTTGAAAATTTGGTTGTGGTGTGTGACCGTTACCCAGTATGGGTATCTTGCGTGACGTCTGTTGATTATAGATGAGCAGGTTTCCTTTTGCCGTCCCTACAGCCAGCAGGGGGGCAGTTTTTGACCACAGGAGGAAACTCATCTGATCTTTGCTGAAACCAACAAGAAAACAAACTCAGAGCATTAGACTATTTGTAACAGATCATGGTCACATGCCCAGAGTTAACTCTCTATATACCTCATGCCACTGTCTATATGAAATGTTTTATTGACACTGGCATCCCAGAGGAAGATGGAGCTGGACTTTGCAGAAATCACTGCCAGAATGTCTCCGTCCTTGTCCCAGTCCATCCCGACACAACGCCTACCAGGTCACATCAGAAACAGAGGACTTTAACATTCTGCTTTAGGAGATCAAACTGGGATCCTACAGACTTTCTCTAACTCACCCCGGAAGGTTGAGTTCAGTCCACTTCTGTCCATGTCGATCAAATATTTTCACTGTGCTATCCTGTCTGTGTGATGGGAGAAAAATGTCAGACTTTCACCTGTTCTGATGTTAGAAGCTTTCTTAAAGACACCGTTACTCACCCAGCAACAGCAATGTAATTTCCAAGACTTTTCTGCCACTTGTACAGAACATAAGAACCTGCCCAGGCTTTGTCAGCAAGAACGAAAAAACTCTGTGGACACAAAGAGGACTTTTTAATTTTTAAATCATTTCTCATACCTCTGAATAACTATCTTCTTCAGATTTACGATTATCTTAAATCCAGGAAGGGGAAAAAAACCCAACTTTTTTTCAAATTACTTTTTTGAAGTGATTTGTTATGTTTAAATGTAAATCATACTTAGATGCAACAGCAAGACATGAAATAGGCCATTCGTGCTCTAAAACCTCCAGATGTGAGTGAATTAGAACAGTTCCAACAAGCCTGTAGAAATATTGCTCTACAGCAATATAAACAACTTATTGTATGTTAATGCAGATGCTTGGTGGCTGGTGTAGTGGGCAATTACACAAACACAAGGTCAGTTTGGCCTTTAATAAGTGAGATAATCATTTTAAAACTTTGTTTCTGTAGTTTTTAAAGCTATTTTTATCATATATATGCATTATTGTGACATTTTAAATACGTACACGCGGCCAAAAAAGAAAAAAACAGATCAAATGTGTAGTCTGGGAAAGGGGGAAATCATGTTTAAAGTACTGTGGCCCTTTACTGAATTGAAAACTGCAAATCGGTTCCTTATTTCAGATATGATAATGAAGGTAAAGCATTAGGAGGGCCCACGCGGAGAATGATGAGATGTGTTTAATTTTTTCTATTATTGTCTCTATTATTAAAAATATAATCAAATAACAACAGTATGTAATATTTCGTGTTGCTTCTCTTTAACTGAGGGTTATATAAGCAATATTTAAGACTTAACACATCGTTATCTCTTCATGTATAAAACCTTATTTTCTACCAGAGTAAGGCAGCTGCTAACGTTAGATTACATTAGCAGTCCCAGGACAGGACGCAAGTGCTTTAACACTGCATGGTTTGCCTCTGACATTACAGTAGAAATAGAAATGTGCGACAAAATACAGAAGCGAAAGGCAACATTTACCTGAGCTAACGCGATAGCTTGAAACTACATGAGTAGCTAGCCCGTTGGCGACCGTTTAAGTGAAAACAAAAACTCCTCCTAAAACCACGAGAACAGCTTCCGTTGCTGTTCTTTTGTAACCACTAACCTTCATATTGATGAGATATATTCACACGAATCTTCTTAAAACATCATCCCCAGAAAAAGCGCCGTCTGTTTCCCATAATGCTTCGCTTCGAAGCGTCTATCACAGCGATGTCATAGCAACAGAGAGTAGCCAATCAAGTACCGCCATACAAAGAAACAGGCTAAGCTTCAAAATAATGAACGAGTTTTACCGTTTTACTTTAATACAACAACAACAACAACAACAACAATAATAATAATAATAATAATAATAATAATGTGTCTTCCTGAAGGCTATTGTTTTTTGTCATTGGTATCCACAAATGTTAAAACGTTTACATCCCACAAAAGGGACAATAAGTACATATTTTTATCGAAGGTTTTGTTAAATACAGCGGGATCTTCATAGTTCATCTGGTGGGGTAGCATTAGAGCCAAGAACTTAAAATTGCTCAACAACATGTTGAAGAATGCTGGTACCGTTCTGGGGTCAACTGTGGATCAGCTGGAGACGATGGTGCATCGAAGTATTCCTCATGAAAATCAAGAAAAGTATGGACAGCACTACACTTCGTCTTCATGTTAACTACTTTCCAACTGTCATCAATCTACAGTGCAGATCTCTACATGAAATCCATCTTTCTCACAGTTATCAACATGTACCCAACAGAACGCCACTCTAAAAATGGTCACCGACCTCTTTAAAAAGACAAAACTACCTGGTAAGGTTCCCACTGACCCACAAGGTGGCAGCGTTGTACAGCTGCTGACAAGCTAGTGTGCCAGACGCCCTGATGCTTGTTCTGCACATGTTTTCTTTCTGTCATCCAGTAAGTGTTCATTGATGCTCTTTGAAAGCAAGTAACAGCACTTGACAAGCTGAGAGGACAATCAGTTTCTTTATGTGAAGCAAAATGAGGTCATCAGATATCCTATATTTGTAGTTTCATCCCTGACCTCAGCCAGGGAAAATGCTACAAAGATGTTTTCTGCTCTTTCTCACAGCTTGATGGATGGTTGGTATTTCATTTTCCCCTGTACAACCTGGGGAGCTGGACTGATGAAAAACCAGCTGGATGAAAAACAGATGTGTGACACAAATGTTCCTCTGTGTGTGCTGGCAAGCCAGAGCAGAATACACCCTGCAGACTCAGATCCCATTAAGATGCACAGAGGGGAGCAGCGGAACAATTTTCAGGCAAAAAGATAAAAATAGACCGAAGAAATTATAATAATGAAAAAAGCTCCTTTTCGTGGACATGCCAGCAAGACAATCAATTCAAAATGAGAGCAGCTTCTGGATTGTAACACATTAAGATTCTTGAAGCAAGATGTTAACTTGGTTCAGTGCAGTTGTCCTTCCCTCCTATCATGAGTCATGATGCAGGATTAATTCATCCATCCATCCAGCCATCCATTTTCTGTTCACCCTTTGTCCCTAATGGGGTCGGGAGGGTTGCTGGTGCCCATCTCCAGCTACGTTCCAGGCGGGAGGCGGGGTACGCCCTGGACAGGTCGCCAGTCTGTCGCAGAGGATTAATTCATCAGCCACCAAAAAAACTATGATGACCTTTAACTTGCCTTTTCTGCTGTTGGAGAAATCAATTAGTTTTTGTCTGCTTCTAAATCTTTATTGATTTTCCAATCCTACCATACCTACTAGGTCCAAAATATTGAGGTATTTTAAATGTTTTGATTGACTTTTTAATCAAACATTGGATCACATTATCACTTTTACAGGCTACCTATATATTTAATTAAAAATGTATTTTATCTGGATTAAGGATGCCTGTGTAGGTTTGTTATATGTAATAAGATTGAACAAAGTTTTATTCACAAATGCAAAACTTCAAATGTTTGGAGCTTTTGTTTTTTGACTTTGTGGAAACTTGCAAGTTCCCATCAGTGTGCTTTGGGACACACAGAAACGGACTTTTTAAATGAGTCCAGCAGCACATCAAAATAGATGAGTAAACCTGTGGTAAAATATGTAGCTGAATATCTGAAGTGTCAGAGGAGATGTACATCCAGAGGCTGAACGTACAGACTGGGAGTCCAGAACTTTTTTGTCTCCCTCTTGTTCCTGTCAGGTGTAATAAAATCAGGTATTGTTAAGGCCGTGAGACAAGGTCAGTGGCATCAATTCTCAGCGCCAGCAGCAGCCCTTTGTCAGAACCACTGATGATTTAAAGCTTCTCCTGCAATAAATAACGGAGCCACTCAGCTGGCTGCTGCACTGGAGGTTAAAGCACCTATAAATTCTGAGCATTCCTCTTCCTCTTGCAGTTAGGAAACACTTCAACCTGCAGCTGATTTGTCTGAAGCTTTTAAGTTAGGCGAGACACTTTTAAGAGTAACAAGGATCTATTAACCAGCAGGCAGAGAAAATTAATGCAGACCCACACTCCAACAGCCAGAAAATCAGCGAACTGCAAAGGCCATCAGTGGAGCAGAACCGTCTGCAATCTACCTAGAACTGCAAGTATCGTATAAACAAACAGATTTTACAGCTCGGTGACATTTATAGTGATTGTGACAAATACAAACTACCTGCAGAAACATCTGTGCTATAAACAAGAGTGGTGCTGTGAGGAGTAAACTGACAAACAAGTTTTCAATCACCGGTTGACTTTATTGTATAAAACCATCGAACAGCAGCTCGTTTACTTCACATCCACAACAAGGCGCGACACTCGAGACGAGCAGATGCAAACCAACGCTTTCATACATTCATTCTGATTTCATTTTACAATAAGAAACAACACATGGTATATTTAGTTTGATATACAGTTCCTTGCAAATGTATTCACATGCCTTAAATATTTTGACATTGTCACATGGACAAAAAAAAAATGTTTGGAACATCCACCTGTTCCTCCTTTTACTTCCCAGCAGTACATTAATTTGTCCTTTCTATTAAAATCTCAATAAAATACATGTAATTTGTGGCTTAAATGTGACAAAATGACATTCAGGGTTTATGAATACTTTTGCAAAGCACTGTAAACACAACATAATGCAGTAACACCATTTTATATTTATTTATGTACACAGTATACATTTGTATTTACAGCTTGATTTGGAATGTATGCGTTTTCATGGCTAGCCTCATTCTGAATTCACTCAGTGGAGATGACAAACTTCTTCTGCTGAGATGTAGAGAGAGCTACTCTGAATAGACAGCAGGCAGGTTTTGAAGGGGGAAACACATGGAATAGTGCAGCAGTGTTTTATCAGCCTTGTATCAACATCATGGCAGTCTGCCCATGTCAGCCTTTTCAGATGTCACGCTGGCAAATTTGGGCGGCCTTCCAGTCTTCAGTGGCTCCTGGGGCGCTCTGCTTACAGCTGCAGGCGTGTGTTTGTTCATATTGAGATGTATGAGTGTGAAGTGCATTCTCCGTGGTGCATTAGCTCCAGATCTGAGTGCAGGCAGGATGTCTACGCTAACTCTGACTGTCAATTCCCCATCTTTATACCAGACATGAGACAAAACAAAACATCCAATTACATGCATGCCATGAAGTAGTCATGGCACACGTTTGTGCTATACGGGTTTTGTGTTACAAGTGATGTGCGATGCTTTATCTGGAGCAGAACTGCAGCTAATAATTCTTTGAACGCAGCATGAAATAAAAATAATAAATAAATAAAAAAAAGAAGAAGTCAACGTTATTAAATTTTTGGCCTCATTACGATTTCTACTGTTTCCTCCTGCCTGGGTAAATGGGACTGGTGCGAAGCAAAATGGTGCAAGCATCTCTGTGTGTCTGTGTGCAGCAGCGAACTGCAGGGAATTGAGGATGTGGAACGAGAGACGAGGATAGGGGAAAAGATTCTCATTTAAGATAGAAATAAAATAAAAAACACTCGCTGCAAACTGTACACATACCACACCAGCAGACACACACAGACTGCTGATGACAAAAAAACAAAACAAACAAAAAAATATCTTGGCTTGTAAAATGAAGAGCTCGATGGACCTTGTTTAAGAACTGAGGCTGTAAATAGCTGGTCTTGTGCTATGGGGGAAGTTAAAAACCAATGTTCCCAGCAGGGATAAAGCCTGGGCAGTTAACACTGCTCAATCAGCATAAAAACTAAAACATGATGGTAAAAATAAATGAAAAAGTAAGAACAGGGAAGCTTTCTCAGGCAACTTGCTAAAAGAAAATCCACTAAAAGCATGAAAATCAGAGCTGATCCAAAGAGCTGATCCAAACATTAAGAAACATCCGATTTCACTCAGTGGATTCCAAATGAAACTAATGAAGTGGCTCACAGTCTCTAACAGAATAGCTGTTTATGAGGTTGTGCTGATTACGTCAAACTCTCGCTTTCATCTGTCAGCGGGGCAAACCGGAGCAGCAGTATATTTGCCAACCGCAGCATAAAAAGAACAGGTTGCTTATTAAAAATAGCACCAGTGCATACGATCAGATTTTGTAAGGAAAGCTGAGAGGCAGCCCTGACGGTCCCGCTGTCTTTGTAAGCAGAAACAAAAGCAGAGAGCAGCTGTGCAGATTTATATCTAACAAGAGGAAAAAAAGGGGGGGGGGGGCGATTAATCCACAAGACACTTGCTCTGCATCATTCAGAAAGTTATAATTTGTCTGAAACCGACCTGCCCTAATCTATCTCTAAGAATGGACTGATTGGTGAGCTTTACGATGAAACTGAATAAAACCTGAAGAGAGATCAGAAACCTTCTCACTGATGGGAGCTGCTGCACTCAGAGTCTCTTCAGCGTCAGCAGATCCAGTGAGTTCAGCCTCTCAGCCACATTGTGTGCAGATAGTCTGTCATCTTGTGTTTCTGTTGTCACAGTCGGACGGCCACCACACAGGCACCTGCCCTGCCCAGGCACAGAGAGGCAACCTGCAAGAGGACATGAACCATGACCGTCGTTAGCAACAGCAAGAGAAGGGCAAGTAGCCGAACGATTTTAAAATACTGTTTAGGAGCAATAATAAAATTTCCTCAAAGCATTGTTTTTGTCATCATGACATTTAATTGAGTGCTAATGATGTGCATTAACCGGCTTTTACACAGAGATGACTAAAGCTTAGAAGCCAACATAACGTCTCTTTTAAATCTTCTTTATTGACAACTGAATAGGACCAATAAATGCAGTGAATAAAATATTCTTCTTCATGTCTGTTCAGAATGTCTTGAGATGTATTCTGGTCTCAACTTCTTTGGGTGATTAATTAAGTGATTCATTCATCAAGTGCTGCAGGCACACACACTCAACAGTTCATCCATCCGGATGATGCTGGTCGTCTTGAGGCATGCTGCGTTCTGAAGCCGTTTCATAGACTCAAATTTCTAGATTTTGTAGTCTAAGTTTATTTTTATACATAGAAATAAATGTAGCCCTGTGGTAAACTGAGGTTACTGTAATGACGTATGTTGAGGTTAATAGAAATCTTACATAGTTCAAGACTGTCTCTGGAAGAAATACAGTTGTATTTTCCTTTACTTTAATATTTCAATAATTTAAAGGGTAAAGGTAGCTATTAAGTAATTTGCTTACTTAGTAATTAAAACTGTATTATTTGTAGATCAACTAAGAGCATTATTTTATGTAAATATTGCAATTTAAAGAAGTATTAGTGTGATGTAAGATGCACTGTGTATTTTATTTGGCTTTGCCATTTGATTGGTCACTGAGACAGTCCGTCCGGTGCGTGACTCGTGATTGGTGGAGAGAAGAGGAGGCGGGAGGAAGAAGGAGAGGAGAACCGTGATGGTAGACAACGGAGGGCGAGAACGAGCGGACAAGAAGTGAAGAAAACACACTCAAGGGAGAGAAAAACTGGACAAAAGTACGGAAGAGGACGAAATTCGGGAGACGTTAGAAGAGCTTGGTCGCCGCGAGAGGGACGGAACCAGAGGAGATAGACACAAGTAGTCCTGAGGGGTTTTGAGCTAAGCTACGTGAGCTAGCCGCTTCAGCACCACGTGTTCAGCTGCGTTCAACGGAAGTCGAGGAGAGGACGAGTGAATTGCAACGTTCTCAATGTTTTGCAAGTGAATTTCGACTCATTGTTTTTCTAACAGGCCTGCAACGTTTTCACACTTTCCTGGAGGTCGTGAGTAACAAATTGCCTGGGTTATATTTTGTTTAGAACTGTATATTGATATAATTGGACATTTCTTGTTAGGTCCGGGTGCTGTGAAAAAACACACAAGGGTGGCCGTTAATATTTTATTTATCCTGCCTTCTGTAAAGAGGTTTATGTTAGGTTTTCTGTCATTTCAGTTTAATAAAGTTAGGCTGAATCATTTTGCCTAAAACTTCGACCTTCCTCTGGGTCGTATTTGTCATAAGGTAGGTCATTGGTGCCGCACACCGATTGGGGTACGGGACTGATATCGAACCCAAGCACCCTCCATCTTAGTTTACTCCAATAGAATGGGAAAAGGTGCTACATAAATAAATAAATAAATAAATATTTATTTATTTCGGACTAAATGGCAGAACAAACTAACTTGGCAGAGTGGTGTCATTTTTCACCTGTTTTTCTTACTGAATTTTCCAGAAAATTGATATTAAGGGAAATGAGTATCAACATAAATATTACATTTAGAATTTACTAAATAGTACATAGTTAAGTTTTCACTTTTAAAGATTAACTTCTCTTTCTGAGAAAATTAATTTAAATCAGATCTGAGAAAGGATTTATATTAGACCATAAATGTTGAAATAATGAGTCAAGGATAGCAGTTTCTATTTTCATACCATATATTTGCATAGAGTGAAGTATTATGATAGGATTGTCAACATTACCTAGAAAACCCCGAACAATGTTGAATATCTTCATCTGTGTTTGTCCCATTTCTTATTGTATCCATTATTCCTACACTGTGTTTGCTCCTCCATTTAAACATAAACCTACTGTCTGTTACCCAGAGCGACTTCGATTGGCAGATTTGTGCTGAAATAAGCAGAAGTGATGCTAATGGATCCAGACAGACAACACACCCACTGGTTTGCTCCTCTCTGTTTCTGAAGACACATATGGGACACGTTCACTGTTCTCAACATGTTCCCTCAAATCTCACATTATCCCCCTTACTGTCTACGCGCTTGAACAGTTCTCTGTGTATTGTTTCCGCCCACCCACACCTCTCATGTTCTCAGTGTGGTGCGTGTCTCGGAAATGTCAGGTTTCCTGAAACTTTCTGCCGGGAATCCTTGGAGGATTTGCGGGAGATGGGGTATAAATTGAAGTGTAATAGAGAACTGTTGGATGAGATCATTCCACTTTCTAAGAGCTCCCCTCTCCGCCTCCTACCGCTGCAGTGCCAACGACAATATTAGCTAGGAGAAAACACACATTTATGTAAGAATGAAAACATGTCAAGATCCATCACAGAGGAGTTTGTAAACAACTTCACTGGTGGAAATCATGATGATAGTACAGGGTTAGGAATTTAAAGAGCTTTGCAAAAATATTCCTACCCCTTGAATGTTTTTCTTATGTCACAACCTGAAATTTTAATGTTTTTTATTGGAATTTATAGACAATACAAAATACTGGATGTTTACAGCATTTTGTTAAAATGTACCACAAGAGACAGATTTTTTTTCCTGCTCATTATTCTTTGAAAAAGCATCGTTATACTGCTTTGTGTCCACTGTTAATGTTCTGCCATCAATAGCATTTTATGAAGATTTTAAGGTTCACGTTTGATCTAATCTGATCAGAGCATTTTTGTCCAAATTAACACAAGGAAGGAAAGAAGGAAGGACACAAAACAGCGATATAGGACACATAGAAGTAAGGACAAAAGAAAGAGTTACATAACTCCAGAACGTAATGACACGGTCTTCTTTCTATTTCTTGCTGGAGTTGTTTTTCCGGCTAAAAAATAACAGCATAAATCTGTGCAGTACCTGGGTCCACTCATTAGTCTGAGGGTCATAGGCTTCGACAGTATTGAGGTACACCTGGCCGTCATAACCCCCCACAGCATAAAGACGGTTGCCGAGGAGACAAACACCAACAGCATCCCTGCTGATGCTCATGGGGGCCACCGTGGTCCAAACATCAGTCTGAGGGTCGTATCTGTAAACAAGCAAGATTTGAGTCTATTACTGTACCATAGATCCACAGATCCTGGTGAATCCCATCAGCTAGGAAGACCACAGACATTTTTTAACACATTAAAACCTTTTATTTTATTCTTTTAGGTGCAGATAAGATAGAAGCTGTAGTCTATAAAGAAGAAACTGCTTAGTCAGTCATTTATTCTGGGCGGCATTAATCGGCCTCCAATAAGAAAGGAGAATTTCATGGTGTAATCTTTGACATGCCATTTAAATCCCATATTAAACAGGATTTTAGTAATATAAGTACTCTGTATCCTTAAAAAGTACCGCACAGAGGTTTTAAATCACTAGCAGAATATCTGCAAACCTAACCAATAAAGCTTTCAGCTGCAGAGTCTAATTTCATCAATGATTTATTGCTCAGATATTTTTGGTTTAGAGTTTGTTCCATTCTCAAAAAAAACGTCTCCATTCCAAGAAATCATAGACTAAAGACCGCAACAAATACTGAAATGTTTTTTAATTTACTGTCAGCTATTTAATCATTTTTGATTAAATAACCCTAGAGGATTGTATTAGCTCAAAAAGTGATATAGAAAATATAAGAATGTATCTTAACAGTAGATGCTTTTTAAATTATGACAACTTAGCTTAAAAAACTTTTTAAAAAATCTACAAATGTTCTGTTGTTACTTGGTTTTTTCTTATGATTTCTATTTTATTTTTTTGTTTACTAACACTGTTACATTTGTTCATGCTGGTTTAGACCCTGTGTTGTCAACATGATTTATACTGTCATGTTTAACACTATGCCAGTGGGAACGTTGTTTACATGCAGGAACAGCAGACTGAGTCTTTAAACGATAATTAAGTCTTGGAAAACAAGCATGAAATACCCCTAACAAGGTGAACCGGGAAAATAATCTAATCGAGAGAAGGAGTAAAGTAAGTGTGAAGGAGAAGTTAAAATCCTTCCTCACTTAATGGTGATTGAAAATGAGAGACTGAAGAAGAAATGTCGAAGCTGAAAGCAGGAATTCTGGGAAATACCGTCGATCAGAAAATCTCAGTATAAAACAAACCATGTAACATGGATAGTAGGGCTGAAACAATCAGCAATCAGATTAATCATCAATCATGATTAATCATATATTACTGAAATAATTATTAACTATATATATACGTATATATGGTTCAAATTCTTGAAAATAACAAAAATGTTAATAGGTCTATCTAAAAAAATAAACAGATCAGCAATATACTGTATTGATGCTAAGTAAATGAGAAATTGCTGAGCTTTTCACATTACTATTTTATTATTTTAAAAAAGAAATTTGAAATATTGTATAAAAAACAGCTTAAGTGGTTCATGAAAATTCTGCAGAATGTGCCAATTTCTTTACCTGTTTAATCAATAAATCATCAGAATAATCGATTACTAATATAATCACTAGCCCCATTGGACATTAAACCTTATATTCCCGTAACATTATTTGTCATACTTTTATAGAGAAACAATAAGACAAAACACACAAGTTAAAAGCAGCCTCACCTCTCCACACAGTCACTTAAGCGAGACGCCAAGGACGAGGCCGGGGCATCGTGACCTCCGATGGCGTACAGGAAACCATGCCACGTGGCCACTCCCACACCTCCACGCCTTTTAGCCATTGGAGCACAGCTAGTCCACCTGTAGGTAGATTACAAGAACAACACCACATCCATTAATGAACCACCAACCATGAACTCTTTGAGATTAAAGGCAGTACTTCCTAAACAGAGGTTATGTGATAATAGCCTATTCTAGGATTCATGTTGCTGTACATTTGATATGTAGGTAGATAACCTTAGAGGAAAACCTGCTTCTTGTGTGGAATAAAACAGGAGAGGGCAATTCAAGCCTCCCTGACCTGTTTGTGTGCGGGTCGAAGCACTCCACTGATCGCAGGCAGGATGAGCCGTCACGACCTCCAACAGCATACAGCCTGAGGAAAACAGAGAGCAGAGTAAGCCGTTCTGGACATGCACACACAAAACAGTTCTTACTTTTCTCCCCTCCTTTTCAGCTTGTGACAGCAAGACAGATGGCAAAAGGTGTGAAGAGTTTTGGAAAAAGGGAGAGAAAAAAAATAGAAGAGTTGAGCAAAAACATTAAGCCAACGCTCTAGGAGCAACGCATCCCTAAGCTGTCTGTCATCATAAACCAAAGTGTGTGTGAGAGTGTGCACACCCCTACACACGTCCGCGGCTATCAATGTTGACACTTTGGAGAAGGAAGTGCGACAGAGCCGGTCAAGCAAGTAATGAGCTCCATCAGGCAAAAAGCCCAGAGGAAACACAACACATGCATGGCACACTCACCAAAGCACACGCCGACATCCACACTGGCTACTCCGGAGCATGGCTGGCACAAACCTGTTGTTTCTGCATTAATTAGCATCTAAAAAGAAAAGCTTCACTGAGGCAGCCAATAATGAAAACAACAGGGGTCATCAGGCTCAGAGTGGGGAAAAGTTTTATTGTGGAAGGCCTGATTTGAGTAAATCTTGCTATTAAGACCTGCATGTTCACTCAGTAGTTTCTGAATCTGTGTCAGCAAAACTCAGAAATCGGAGCAGAAAGCAGAGGTTTTGGCAAACTTGTTCCAAACCAAAAGAAGCAGATGATGCTACTTAATTAATTCTTAATTAGTTTTTTTTCCCCATGGTTGTATCATGAACTACTGGCAAGTAACATATGGGTAGCTGCAGTAATGGACAGAAAGACTGAGAAGACGCTCAACTGTAAGCAAGTTTGGCACAACATCTGTTGATGAAAATGGCAAAGAAATTGTGTCTCAAACAAACAATTAATTCACATCTGGAATATAACGCCAATATAAGATGCTAAAGACAATTTAACATTTAAATATTATTTGTGAATGTTTTAAAAATGACTGTTCCGTCACACATATGGTATGATGTTTCCTGAGATCTCAGGACTAGTGTTCCAACATTAATTTTTTTCATATGCAGCCAAGCAAAATAACATAATACATACACAAAGATTTCACTTACTTTCCATTGAGAACAGCCACTCCCACTGTGCTTCTGGGTGTAGCCATGCTAGCAACAAAACTCCACTGGCGAGCTTGAGGGTCCCACCTTGAATGTGGAGTGAAAACAATAAATCAATAAGCATCAAGATATAATTAAAAACATTGTTATAGGTCATTTTAATCACAGCACAATGGCTTATTCTGTAATTGTTGACACTTTTAGGAGTGAGAATAATAGAAGACCTTTCCACGGTACTGAGGTAGCTCCAGCCATCATGGCCTCCCACTGCGTACATGGGTCCCTCTAGAACAGCCACACCTGCAGTAACAAGCAGAGATCAAACATCTGAATAAACATCTCCAACAAGCTCTCTGACTTCACACCTTCAGAAAAAGGGCAGTGAATCCAGATTGTGTGGCAGCAACCAAAACTAGGCCATTAGCTGCAGAGGGGTAGCAGCATGCTGACACGTTCAGCTCGGATTAATCCGCCTGAACATCTGTGCTACCAGATGTGTCCGGATCCTTACCTTCTTTTAAACATGGGGACAAGTTTAAAATAATGATTATTTTAGTAATTGATTATTCTGACGATTAAATAGAATAAAAAAGTGGCACTCTGCAGAAATGCAATAACATGGCATTCCTTTAGTAAATCTGAACCAGGTGAAGCTAAAAATATGCCACTTTTTAGCTGACATATAAAAAGTGTCAGCTTTTAATATGTCAGAGGTTTAAGCTGACATATATTTACACACAGGTGTTTTTATCTTATATGCAAAATGTAAATGTTTTTGTACAATTTTTTTTATTAATTACTGCTGTGAATATGCTGAAGGGACGTTTTTCAGCAAATGGCCTTTTTTGAGTCTTTATATTCCAGTTAATGATTAATCTATTACTAAATTAGTTGACAATTAATTGTTTCAGTCCTAATGTAAAAGCCGCACAGCATTCCTTATGAAATGATTCCCCCAGCTGAAGACTCGGGTTCTGTTTGTATTGTTGCAACAGTGAATTGTTTAATAATTTTTACACATTGCAGATGTGAAGATCTAGTTGGACAGTGACGTTTGACTTCAGTGTTTCACAAAGCAAGAAAGACACTTTTACAATCAGTGCTCAGGGAAATAGAATAAATAAATATGAATAAAGACTGACAGAAAGACCCTTTTATCAGTTTCTATGACCTCACCTAGGCCGTGTCTGTGTGTGGACATGGGAGGCAAGACGCTCCAGGTTTTGCTATGTGGATTGTAGCACTCCACGGTGTTAAGGGTCTTGAGTCCGTCTCGGCCTCCAACCACATAGAGACGGCCGTCGAGGACAGCGACACCGAACTGCAGTCTCCGTCCGCTCATGGTGGCGACCTGTCTCCACGTGTCCCGACGCAGACAGTACTGCTCGATACTTGTGGCACCTGAGAAAACAAACACACACACAAACAAATCAGAGAAAGAAGTTCCTTGAAATGAAGATCTCTACTATTTTACATTATTTATTCACATGTGACTAGTTAAATATTTTTTTATTATTTCTTTAAAGGTTGGGGTTTTTCTAGTAGCTTAATGTTGGCCAGCTTTATTTATGTCACAGCAAGTTTTGATGTGTGCTGGGCTCACTGGTTTCTTGGAAAACCCAACTGTGTCCAAGTTTTACCAAGTGATTTCAAGTGAAAGTGAAACATTTTCATTTTTCTACAGTGTGAATTGCATTAGTACCACTGGCAGCACCACTACACTTTATAGTTGGTTGAGTGTTTTGAGGTTTGAAAGTATTAACCTCACAACTCCAAACACATTTCAGGTCAATGTGGATATAAACCTCTTTATACAACTTCATAAAACTTTTCTCCAGAAGATATTTGGCTGAAAATATTTTACAACTGTAAATTTCAATGATGCTTAATGGTGTAAAATTACATTTGAGCTTGTATGCAGAGATATCTAGACTAAAATTTAGATGCTATTTATGTTGATGACAACTAAATGTCAAGTTCTTCAGAGTTGTCTATGGAGACCAATGCAATCTGTTAGCTGCACAATCATCCACTTCAGAAGAGCACATTTCTTTCTTAAATACACCAAGTTCTAACCAGATTTAATTTACAACCAGCTGTGAAGGATATAATTTTAGCTTTTTGTATTTTATGGTGGTTTTGATTTGGTCCAGAGTTGCTTGTTTTGAGGGCCGTAATGCTTCCTCCATGGAAACAGAGCAGAGATTCATCACCTCAGCATTGTGCAACTGGGTATTTCTGAGTGATTGCTCTACCTTTTGAGGCGTCCATACCACCCACAGCAAACATGGCCCCGACCGTGGCCTTCCGGGGCCGCGTGCGAGGACTCTGCAGCAGGGGCCGGCGCTGCGGCAGCAGGTGATACTTCATCCCCTCCATCAGGAGACGCTGACACTCCACGCTGTCACGGAGGAGAGGGTTGGACTCCAGGTCAGCCAAGAACTGAACATGTGGGAGGAACAAATGCACACATCAACACACAGTATCATGTAACAGATACTGAGGAAACATGTGCAAGGGGGGATGTAAGGTCGTGTTGGTTTTCGTGTTCTCACTGACTGAGGAGGTTTGGGAAGCTAAAGAAAGCTGTCCTCCCATTGATTGGGAGATTAGGAGAAACTATCAGCGGCTGCAGCTCTCAAACACACAGATCATCTGACACACATGAGCACTAATCTGCTCTCAGCAACTCATCAGTTCTGTAGTCAATACCCTCATCACACACAAACAGCTAGGGGCAGCAGCTTGAAACCCTACAATTCACCAGGCGGTTTCGCAAAATACATCCAGAGGAAATGACTTCCTGTAGAAGCAGGATGGAGAGATTCAGGTACTCCCTGAAGGAAACTATTGAATGATTTACATTTAGATAGGTGTGTGTTTGTGTGTGTGCCAGGAGATGGCAGGGAGTAAAACAGTTTCTTGTAACTCTAATTTATGTTTATGCATAGTTCTTTGCGAAAATATTCATATTCTTTGAGATTTTTCCTGATTATAACCATCAGCTGCTGCAAGATATTTTATTTCGATTTTACGTGAGCTACTAACACAAACTATTACAAAGTTGTAATGTAAGATTTTCTTAAATCCTTCAGCGTGACATGGATTTGTTGGAGAACACAACTTTCATAGAAATTACAGCTGCAGGTAATGTCTCTACCAGCCCAGAAAATATAGACAGAAATGTTTCATTCTGTCATGGAAAATCAATTTATTACATGAAAAAAGCTTCTAACACTTATTATTACATGTAAGTTTAAAACACAAGTTGATTATCATTTTAAGCCAGAGTTATCAAGAGCCATAGTGGAATATCCAAAGCGCCACTTAAGGTTCTGGAGCCGCAGGTTGAAGACCCCTGATATAAACTAGTCTGCCTCTTTTGTCACCCCCAACAGGTTTTCCTCTAGTTAGCTCCATACAATTTTTCATCAACAGTGACCAGTTTCTCTGTTCCTGCTAAAGAAAAGCATCCCCTCAGCATGAGGCTGCCACCACCATGCATAACAGTAGGAATAGTGTTTTCCATTTTCTTCAAACAGTGCTTTATATGTAAGCCACAAATTTCAATCTAATTTGATCAGATCTTCCACATTTTTACTCTGCTCTAAACTTCTGGATTTTCTCCCTGATATTTCTGCTGTTTTCAAGTCTTCATGATGCTGTTTGTTCACTAATGTTTTGTAACAAACTTTCACTGAACAGCTGGAGATTATATAGATTAAAATATACATAAAAGGACAAATAACTACTAATTATGTGATTTCTGATGTTGACTGTTAGGTCTGGATTTAATTTAGGGGTATCAGAGTTTAGCACACTATAAATACACACACCACTACCCACCATGAGTCATTTTCCTCACAATTCAGTTTGTATTCATAATGTGACAAAATGTGGAAAAAGTCCACGAGGTATGAATAATTTCCCCAAGAGGCACTGTATGTGATCAAGATTTTTCCTGCAGCGTGTGCTTTCCTCCTTCATATCTATGCACACAGAAGAACAGGCTCGCCCCACGTAAATAAACTTGGTCACTGAATAGGAAATTTAATTTCACAGCCAGAAGTGTAGAAGCGCAAAACAAGCATGGTAAATGGATAAGCAGCTTACACGGCAGGGTCAAACCATGCTTCAGCTGCACACAATCACAGAGCGACAAATTACAGTCAGCCCTATTTACTCATCCATCTGTGTGTGACTCTGTGTGTGTGTGCGCGTGTGTGAGAGTCTCAGAAGGACAGATATAGAAAAACATGTTTGTCCTTCTCCCTGGTCATTTATCCATCATGCTGTGAAGGATTGAATGTGGAGGGCGAGATAAGACTGAATCCCGCCGGCGTCCCACCTTCTCCTCCATGGCGTCTCTCTACCTCACAGTGTGCAGAGGGAAAAGCTGCGTTGTCCTCCAAAGCGGCTTCCGCATGTAGGAGGCAGAGTGGGCGCCATGCACTCAAAACAAGCGCACTCAAGCACTAATGCGCAGAGAAACACACATCCCGCAGCTGTGTGCATTTTTCATGCTTTAGGAGTCTCCAAGTTTTCACCCCAGTCTTGCTTTACAGAAAAAATAAAAGTCGAAATGAAATCATCCTCAACGTTTGTCATCAAAAGCTGAACATGTTATTAGGAGGAAGGTGGAGGTGTATTTTTAAATTAGGAATCCAACATTGAACTATGGAGGTAGATCAATACTTCCCAGATTTAAGAGATCTGGTCTGAAGCTGCACGATATATTGCTAAGGACTGTTTGGAGTGCAATAATTGTTAATTGATATAACCCAAGTTATGTTAACTTGCATTTTACATCCTAATGTATTTTTTAGTCAGTTGGACAGAGTCTCACACCAGTACTGGACGCAAAAAATTTTGCTCAAAATGCTGAAAGTCACAGATTGATGGAAGCGCTGATGAGAACAAGAGGAAATAAGAAACGGCTATAATTTTCACGAGATTTTCAAATTTACAGCCCAAGTCTCCATAGCAACAATGTGAACGGAATGTTTTCTGAGGCATGCATCCTACCATCACAAATGTAAACCAGTGAAGTTTGCTAAACTACTGTAATTTTATCTGAAACCATGTGCTTTGGTCAGATGAGACCAAAAATAAGATTTTTGCAACAACACTCCAGACGGGTCCCGGATGAAATGATAATAAAATGAAAACACATGATTACTGTTAAGCATAGATGAGGAATTATGATGCCACCCAGAACATTTGCTGTTGAAGCATCTCTCTGGATAATCCAACCACATGAAATATATAAACTTTTTTTTTTTTCCCATTTTTTTCTCCGAAGAGTTTTTGCGGCGCTAGTGGCTCGTATTTTTTCGACAGTAGGCAGACAGGAAGGAGGGGGAAGACATGCGGCAAAGGTCGTCGGGACCAGGAGTTGAACCCGCGACGTCCGTGTGGAGGACTAAGGCCTCCAAACGTGGGGCGTGCTAACCCCCTGCGCCACCACAGCACGCGAAATATATAAACTTGTACAACTTGTAGTGCTGTCCAACTGACATGAGGAGACTTGCGTGAGCATTGACAGAAAGGAGGTGGTTTGTGATTTTCTTTTAAATCTACAGTATGAAATGATGATTTGCTAATAAAAATCAATGTATTTTAAGAGATTTTAAACATTCTTACTAGGGCTGACTACAGTAGTGGTACATTTGTCCTGCTTTCCCCAAACGGCTTGTTTCTGTAGCATGTTTTGGAGCAACTGCTCTACTTTTGCATTTTTTGTGAGCAGTCTCACAAAAAAAAGAAAGACAAAAATCACACCAACTGTCACATAACAGTTTGGAGCACCAAGCCACAGATGGTTGCCTGAGAAGATTAGATCTAGAGTGTCTCCACGTGCATGTGACAGAGGTAACGGGGAGCAGAGATCAGAGGTATTAATCCGAGGAATTGACACCATCTAGATGAGTAATCAAGTGTTAGCCCAGATAGAAAGCTGAATAATTGGTTGATGAGTATCGATCAGGTAGCCTGTGTGAGTTTATACGTCATTTTATTGGCATTTCACAGCTCATGGGGTTGCTGAATGTTAATGCGGTTATCGGTTTGAAATGGTGCTGGGAGAAAAAGGGGGTGTTCGATGTGATGAAGTGCAGAAGGCAGAATGAGCCTGGAGCTCTGTCTCTCTTTCTGTCGCTCTTTCTGCTCCAGGACCATTTTGCCACTTTACCCCTTTGCCATCAATCTTCTCCCCTGATAACATGTTACTGCTACTTGTGGGTTTAGCTGAGGGGGCCAAAGTCGTCCATCTAATGCACTCGTTCATTATACTTTACAGGTGAAAAACAGCTGGATGTATGAGAAGAGACAGCTCTGATGAAAAAAAAAAACTATCCAGTATAAAATCTAAGCTTCATCTGCAGTCTTCATACCCACTGATGTTTTCCACATTTTGTCGCATTACAACTACAAACTCTAATGTATTTAATTTTGAGTTTATGCATTGATCAATACAAGGGTGTGCCTAATTGAAAAGTTGAAAACTCCTGCTAGCAATTAAAACCAAGAATTTTGGTTTTGTGTAGAGGTTCGACTGAAAGCTGGAATAAAAAAAAAAGAGGAAAAAAGTTGTTGCGTAATATTTACCTAGTTCCATTTTTTTAGATAATTTTTTTTTACAGAGGTATTAACCCAAAACCACCAATATGTGGTTTTGAGAAGGTTTAGAAACTAAATATATGAAAAGTATTTATATTAAAACCTTTCTGTGCTAAATCAAATACAGCACAACCAACTGGCTTTAGAATCAAACCAAACATATTGGTAAATAGACTGTTATGATTTTTAACACAATCTGTAAATATCAACCTGAGCACACTGAGAAATATAGTGCTGGTAGTAACATTTATGGTGCTACCAGCACCATAAATGATGTTTTTTTTTCTTCAGAAACAGGGAAGACAGTCCAAGAAGATGTAAAAATGGATGCAGCTAAATACAGGGGAAGCCTGGACTTAGGGGCTGTCCCAGACAGATTAGCGACAGTTCATCTTCAATTAGGACAATGACCCTGAATATTCAGGTAGCGGTAGAATAGCTTAGATCAAAACATGTTATTGTGTTTGTTGGGTTCAGGTTTAAACTTTGACTGGGTTATGGTGAAAATCTTTTGAAAAACCTGGAAATATTAGTTCAAAGACCATTTTCCAAAGAATAATTGGCAAAATTTATATCTCTAGATGTTAAAGAGAAATAACTCAAATGACCTGGAGCTATGATTACAGCCAGGTATGGACTCTGAGAGGCTAAATAAAATGACATTTATGTACTTCTTGTTACTGGTTTGAAAAATCCCAATAACACTCATTAAAGTTTGCAGTTGTAGGTGAAAAAATTTAAAGGGTATGAACACTTTTGCAAGTATCTCTTCACTATACAGTGAAGAAAAGATGGTTAGAGGAGAGGAAGAGAGATTATTTTTTGGCTGCAAGAGTGATATCAGGATTAATTAGGTTTAAAGCAGCTACAGCCTCAGGCAGTGAAAGATGTTCTGCTGAGAATTTCAAGGATCAGTCTGTGCAACAAGAGAAAAACAGCCAGGACAAACTAAAAACTAAATGCATTCTCACCCACTGGACAAACAAATTGAATGAATCTATAGCAGACATAATTGTTATTGTCCCTCTAACTGCCTGAAGAGGTTAGTGAGATGAGTTGAGAGTGAGGCCATTTGTAAGCAAGAGGAGGTAATGAAAAGGGAGAAGGAAACAAATCTGGTTGCAGAAAACATCCTGCAGGTCAGAAGAAAAACTGATTAATTCCTGTTTAATGCATACAAACATGTAATGCAACCCAAAGAGAATAAAATGGCCACAAAAAAGGCTCTAGTTTCACAGAATATTTCCTAATCATAGATTTTTTTTTCCAATAAGGAACTGATGTATTTCAGTGGAAACTGAAAATCTATTCACTTAGAAGGTTCCGACAAGATCATGTAGGAACCCTGGATGAATCAATCATCTCATAAAAGCCCCTGATTAAATGCTGACTGTAACCTTTTGAGACATTTCCTGGTACATGTAGTCGATATGGATTTCAAAGCAGGAACTAAGGCAAAATATTAATTTATAGAAAAGTTAAATTAGTGTGCATTTCACTGCAGCTGCTTAAAATAATTTTACCTTAGACTGCTGTATAACATGTAAGGAGGAGTTCTTTGCAGCTCTAACCTGTGGCTGCAGCAGCGGCAGTCTGACGTGAGCCAGAAGTGATGGTAGGTGGCGCTGCCGAGTGGCGGGATCGTGACTGACCCAACTCAGCAAAGAGGTCACCACGGTTTCCTCATCTGGCACGTTGATGTCGTCAGAGGTCAGCAGCCTTTCCATCTCTTCCACTGGAAGGACAAGAAACTCCTGGGCTCCAACAACCTCCAGAAAGTGCTCCTAATGGACGAAGATACAGTCAAGAAGAACGTGAGCGATGAAATACTGAAGGTTCCCACTGTTTATGTGAGTAAACCACAAAGACAATAAAGAAAAATAAAAACACTTTTAGCTTTAGACTGAACCTCAACTTTTCTACTAACCAAAACATACACACAAAAAGTGTGTGCAAAGGCATAAAAGAACAAGAAGAAAGAGAATAATCAGGACAGGGAAGGTGATTTTTCACAGTCACCATAGCAACTATAAGCTGAAAAACATCTTTTGTGGCAATAATGGCCTGATGTATTGTGAAGAAGGAGCTAATTTGTTATCAGGAGCAAAATTTCACAGAGGACGGCTGCACAGATGTAAGAGGAACAGCTGTGTGAAACCTAGTGAGCTTCATTATTTTCATTTAAGGTCATCCTTTGTCATCCTGAGAGCAGAATCTTTCCCAGTCAGTCTGTTCATTCATTTCTTGCCATCAATTCACTGACTGTGGAGCTACACAGACCATATGTGCCAAGCGGCTCTGCACCCACCATGGTGTAGGCGTGAGCGGCTCTCTGCAGGTCATGGCAGCCCTGGGCGTCGGCGTAGGAACGGATGCCGAGACAATTAGAGGGGTGGAGTTGCTTGACAAGGAAGGAGCAGCAAGCTTGGACCACAGATGACAACTGCAGCAGGCAGGAGGCCGACAGCAAAGACTCGATGGTGTCCTCCTTCAGCTCGAGACGACCTACAAGACACTTTTACTGATTAAATTTACTGACAGCTGTCAGTTTCCTAAGGAAGTTTCCTAAGAAGTCCAATTTGTAATGAAAGGTTAAAAATATGGCAGAACAATCTTTTTGTACCAGGACAAATTTTTTATCATTTTTCTCTCGCTTTCTTTTCTAAAAAAATAAAAAAATACAGATGACAGAAATATTTCCAAAATTTGCCTTTTTTTTCAATCACTTCGGTGAGTTGTACGCCGTAATATTAGGGCTGGGCTATTTAACTATGGGAAAACTGTCATAATAGTAACAGAATTAAGATGCAATTTTACCAGAAAAAAAATTACGAGACAAAAGTTGTTTTCACAAGAATAAATTCAAAAATCTAAATCTAAAGTGTGGTTCTTCCTTCAAAATAGGCAGTTGTTTTTTTATGATGTTTTCAAAGCCGTGTTAGTGATAAGTATCATTTGCAAAACGCACATCAAAGTATAACTTCACAAGATGCTCAACAGTCCTCATTTTAATTTTTTGTTATTTTTTGTGCTGGAGTTCTTATAAAATTACTTCCAATTTCTCCTAATATTCTGACTTTATTCTTGTAATTTAAAAGAAAATATCTTAGCCTAGCCCTCATTCTTGCTGTAAAGTCGATCTGAATTCAAAGTCCAAATAAATCGATGATGTGAATCACGCTTGTCAAACAAGATGGCAAAAAAATTTGATTAATCCATAATATTGACTTAGTCCAAGTTGAACATTTAAAAAAACAGCAGTCTGTTATGCACCTGTGTATGCGTATTGAACCAGGACCCACAATGCCTCAGGGTCCACCCCTTCCATCTTCACTTCGTCCTGCTTGGCCTCTCGCACATCGCTGGTGAACATGGCCGCAAAGTAGTCAGACACAGATGAGAGAACCAGTCTGAGGGAGGAGAAAAAGGGCATCAGTCAGAGGAGATAGGCAGCTGTAATTGAGGAACAGACAGATCTGACCTTGATGACAGGATGAATCTGGCGTGAAAGAGAAAAGCTGCAGAACAGAGAGGGAAAGGTCAACCCAGAGACTGTAACGCGAGGAGACGAGACACAACATGACAAGCCCATAAGCAGAGCTTCTGAAGGCCTTTTGTTTCCAGTATTTTCTACTATAGGGTAGGAATATGATGTCTTACCCAAGTACACATACACCTTGAACTTTTTCACTTTTTGTCTTGTTACAACAAGACAAAAATGTATCCGATTAGTATTCCATGTATCTAATAGACCAGCAAAAGGTAGTGCATTTATAGTTTACATCTAAATACTGAGATTCAGATGTTAGTAACTGAATCAGACTATTAATGCAACTATGCAGTGAAGGCCTGAGAGGTTTGTTAAAGAACATTGATGAACAAACAGCAACATGAAAACCGAGAAGAAGAGCACAGCAGACAGATCAGGGATGTAGTTAAGGCAGGGATAGGCTCTAAAACAAATCTCCAAAGCAATAAACATTTCAAAGAGCCCTGTTCAGTCCACCATCTGAAAATAGAGTACGTCATAAACGCAAACCCACCAGAATACGGTCGTCCACCTAAATAACAGGTTCGACAAGATTCGGAAAGTGTGCACCACAAATAGGGGTGAAGGACAAGTTAAGTAGAACAGGCCTCAGGGGGATAAGTGCTGTATGAACGAAGAAGAGTGCTGTGCAAAAGAGCGGAAAAATCACACCTCCACCCTCAAGAGGACTCTCAGGCTTTTCAATCCCTTTCTCCCCCTACATTTGAATATTGATCTGCACACTCCTATGGATGCGAGTACTTATTAAAAAAATGATTATTTGATGATGAAAACAATCATCACTTGCAGAGTGGCTCTCACAAGACAATTGTGCTCATATTAATGCAGCTTGCTGTGTCTTTAAAGCTCATGCTCATGACCGCACGCGTTTTAGACTTCTTGGAGAGTTGAATATGTGTGCATGCACTGTGTGTGTGTGCATACCCTTGCACATGAAAATAATCTCATTACTGAGAGTGACACTGAGACCTTGACAGATAGCCTAAAGCAAGGTGTGTGTGTGTGTGTGTGGTCCAGGTTTGCGCTGTGCAGACAAAGATGTCAAAATACACTTTAGTCAGCAGGTAGTTGCTCAGCCAAAATTTAAGACAGGTGTTTCTGTTCTTCTCTTCCTGACTCACACACTCACAAATACACATTTAATCTTTATTTGGGTCTCTGACTTGCTACGAGCGACACAAGCAGTATACACACATCAGCTGGTTATTTGCACACAAACACAAATACGGGGCGCCGCTGACGGAACAGACAGGACGGTCAGACTTTGCGTCACAGTACAGTAAAAGAAAAACAGATGAAACAAAACGGCAGAGAGAGGAGAGCAGGAAACAGGCGAGCTGACTTCAGGAAAGGAGGGCAAGAACTGAAAACTGACATTTCGTCTGTGTTTCCCCCCTGCACCAAACCGCACATTCATACTCAAACAGGAAAGAGAACAAAAAAACACAACAAGCAAGTCATGAGGGACTGACTTGAATCTTGTGACTTTTCTCAAGAAAAGTACTGCATGTACTGAAATATGTACGTTTACAGGAAGGGGAGCTGTTAGTCATGATGACTGGCATGGCTCAAGGTATCGCAATATGTGAGCCTGTCTGGCAGTCCGCTGAACTGCCAATTTGATCCAGATTAAAACTAATCTCCTACAGAGCCACATTTGAGGATAATCCTTCAACAGCTAACAGATAGATCATCGTAAATCTACAAAATGTACTTCTGCTAAATCAGTCAGCTGTCTCTGTTAAATTAAAGAGCAGCAGTGAACCAAAACGTTGATCTAAGCAAGCAAGGTTTCAAAACCACACTCTTTATGTGTTAAATGATTGTTTATTTCTGTAAAGACAAAAAACACAATAATCTTAAAAGAAATGGGGTGAAGGTATTCCTAATGAAAGTGAGGAACGTCCCGTTCTGATCCCAGTTATCAACTTGGTGTCCGGATCAAAGCAAAAAAAAAAAGATCAGTATTAGACTCCCTGATCGAGACTCCACTCCCTTGCCACAACCCCAGGAAGCAATGCAGACATTGTTTAAAAGTCTGACTAACTTTCATGTGTACAGCAGGGAAATCTTTTTAAAAGCCCATGCATATTATTCTGCTAATATAACAAATCTGCATTCTTCCTAAAAACCCATGTGTTATTTGCAGTTTGTGATGATGTTGACAGTGAAAGAGAGACTGCATTGGCTGCTGTGGTCTCTGTTTTATATCTTTCCTTGCATTGTGCTGCAATATCCCCCCGCTGTCTATGAGAGAGCAGGTGAAAAATTAGCCATTAAAGTATATGATGCTCAAAGAAAAACGAGAAGTTTACTCAACAGGAGAAACGTTTTTAGTATGAGCTGTGTCCACACACAATTTGTTGAAACTGCCTAAAATATGCTGAATCCAGTTGTTAATGAGTCATATCAAAACAAAGTGGAAACATGCTAACATTAGTCTAGCACTTCAGCAGACAGGGTTATAACATTTAACATCATAACTAAAAAATGCGTAATATAAAATGTAATTTTGGTTTTCATTGGTAATTGTAATGAGCACTGAAGGCTCAACACGCATAGAAAAATCTCATAACTGCATTTATTTTTCTTTACCTGTGGAAAATCTTTGTATTTTTGCATGTTGTGTTGACACAAAATAAGTTTTAATGTGCACATACATTGAATTAATGACTAAATAAACACCCTTTGGAAAAGATGTCCAATTCCTGCATTCTTACTCAGAGACATAACAGAGAGTGTACATATCTCACCAACATCTTCAGAGACATAAGCACACTCTTTCACAAACACCATTAGAGCATGGGTCTTTGTCACCATCTGTGCCTGGAGGACATAATTAAATGAGGCAGAGGCGGAGACAGAGAAAGGTGGTGCTCCTGCTGGTGAAGAAGTTCCTTTGGACCCTGCTGTTACATCAGTGGCCAAAGGCCATGGGAGCTACAGAGACAGCAGAGGGATACAGACCAGGAGCATTTGTGTGTATATGGTGAATGTTGCATGACTCAGCTGACTTTTATAGACTCGGTGTGGAGCTAAAACAGGAGTTCTTAAGAGCATGACTATGCTCCTGCAGCCGGTCAAAAGCCTTCTTTAGTCTTCTCTGTGATTTCTGCATGCATGTTTGCTTGTGTGTCGATACACTGTTTCTAGACGTTATATACAATACATTCATACCCAATGATAGTACCTTTTGAACTTCTTTTTAGATTTTGTCACGTTACAAACACAAACTTCAACATATTTTAATATGTTGAAGTTTTATTCAACATATTTTATTAGGAGTTTACACAAAAATAATATGGGCCATAAATATGAAGTGGAAGGAAAAGGACAAAAAACATTTGTCATTTTCCTTTTTATTACTTGGCAGAATCCGCTTTTAACTGAAATTACAGCTGCAAGTCTTGTTTCTACCAACTTTGAACATTCAGTGACTTAATTTTTCCATCAAATCTTAATAAAATGCACTGAATTTGTAGCTGCAAAGCACAAAAGTTCAAAGGTATAAAACATTTTGTAAGGCGTTGTATGAACTACTTTTTATGTAAGAAAGGTTTCCTTGAAAATAGCTAATATTTACTTTGTGTTTTATAGCTTTCTGATAAAAAATATCAACCTTGATCTCTACTGTGTAAACAGAACTCTTCAAACAAAAATAAATACCTGTGTGCAGGTATCCGTCGGTCTCCAGCCACCAGAATGACATCACACAGCTGCCTCGTCCTCAGGTAACCCTCCATCTTGCGGAAGGTGACATCAGCATGAGATAAAGCGGTAAACATGGACTCCTCCGGACAGGTGCATGGCTCCATGGACACGCATGATGAGAGGGTTGCGCTGCTGTTAGACGTCCTGTGGGCACACATGCAAGCAAAGAAAAAATATTAAAAGTAAAACTAGCACAAAATCAACAAATAAAATGAAACAAAATTGGATGAGCTTTTTGCTGATTCTACTTTGTTTGAGACCCAAACAGCAGAGTGGAGGAATCCACGCCAGCTGGTCTGTGGCCTTGAGGTCAACGCATTTTCCTTTGCATCATTTCCTCACATGTAGTCACTCTTCTGCAGGCTTACCATGTTGCCAGAAGCATACAAAAGCTCTTTAATGGTCCAATTACCAGCTGTAAATAGCCAGATAAATTCAGCCCACTTAGAAGGAGAACGTGACAATTAATTCACTGCAGGAGCTGAACCCATAGGATATGCTGTGATTTACTCTACCCGTTCCCTTGCATCTATTCCAACAAAAGGTTTTCTACCCAGAGACCTCATTTTCAAATTCTAGGAACGGTTTTATTTTCTGATCAGAAGCTGAGTAGGCATGGCTGTTTGACTGCACAACACTGCAGTAACCCTGTGAAATATCAGCCATGGTGGCTTTTAAGAGCGACATAAGCCAAGCTGTGCTTCAGTTTGAAATTCAACAGGCGAAGAGAAAGGACAGACCCTGAAGCATAAAAAGACCCACCAAAAAAACCCGACATAACAAGGGACAAAACAATTTCAGCAACACAGTTAGGAGAGTAATGAGACTCTGGCACATCTGAAGAGTACAAGTGTGAATCTGACTATAGCCCCGGATGCTGGAAATGATTGAGTCACATGCTGCAATTTTCTCATAGGATGAAACAAAAAAGGGGCTCAATGGAGAGATACAGAAATCAAGTCTTAAAAAATCCTTCAAACATGCATGTGTACTATATAGCGTGCTTGTCTAATTTATGGTTCAATTTTTTTGATGAACAACTTTACACATTTGCAATTCTGTTAAAAAATATCAAATATCTCTACTTACGTATTACTTATCGTTTTAAATGTAGTTTCCTTCGTAATGACTAATAGATTTCTATGAGCCATTACTTCTCTGGATCAAATTATCTTCACTGTGAAAGAAAACAAATTGTCTGACGAACCCTTAAATTACCCCCAGCCTCTGTTGATGCTCTCAGCTCGGTAGAAGTGACATGTTGTGTTTCTGCCGCAGGATTTATACGTTTTCCTTTGGAACCAGCTCTGTCTGTGTTTACATAAGTTCAAGAACTTACCAAATGGTATGCTGGCTGTTCATCACAGCAACTACCATCTACTTCAAATCATATTAATGTACAAAATTAGTCTAGATAAAAAGCAGGTCAACAAACCTGTGTCTGTTACACCAGTTCTGTCAAAATTTGAGCACAGTATTATGTCTAAGCATCATACAGTGTCAAAGGCTGTTCCACCAAATACTAATAACATCTATATGAACTTTTGAGTTAGATTAAGAAAATAATCAAAAACAAATCTTAAATAATTCTCTCTTATTTTGGTATTTAGCAACCAGAAATAATTTTGGCAATCCTAACCTAACTAACCTAACACAGGAAACATAGACTGATTTCATGTTCAGTTATACAAGAGTAAAATCAATAATGCTGCTTTTGAATTATCACTGCCTCATATTAAAGCAATATTTTACACAACCATTAATAAAAAAAAACTGAGTGCATATGGTGAGCACAGGGGATATTTATTACTTGAGTAGGCTGATGTGTGTTTTGTTCCGACTCTGGCTCTGTCTGCTTTGTGTCCTGTCTTCTCTTCTCCAGCTAATCTCATCATTCACTCACTTCATTCCACCTCATATCTCCATCCATCCATCCATTTCCCCTCTTCCCACATCCACAACAAACCCTTTGAGGACGTATTCTGGCTCGCTCTCCTATCCTCAAGTGTGTGAGTCTGTGTGTGCATGTGTTTTTAAAAGTGTGTATGTAGATGAATGGCGTGGCTAAATACTGCCAGAGGGGGTGGCTTTGAAGTGGGGGAACACTGCCTTCCAGTCCCCTTAGCAGAGTCTGGCAGCCACTGAACATGGACAGAGAGGGATGGAGGGGGAGAAGGAGAAAACAAAAACCGTCTCATCACACAGCCGGATTTGTTTTAAACCCTTTGCAGAAGGAAAGGTTACTCACCTCTGCAGTCATTCAGTCTCCCTCCGTTCCTCTGTCCTTGTTATAAACGTGCATATGCATGTCCAACCACATTATAGGAGGGGATAAAGGAGGGCAAATGAATAGCTAATGGTGGGCAGAGATGAACACAGGACAGAAGGAGGGAGATGATAAGTAAATGAGGCTCACGGACAATAAATGGGGGTGAATGCTTGGTGTGGTGTGAAACCCGGAGGAGAAAGATGAGCTATCAAATTACTCTGGGATTCTGTGCGTGTCCCTTCCCATGATTCCATTTGGGATTCTGCCACCTGGGTTTCTGGGCTATCATGTCAAACACAGATGCCCTCTGTGGGAAGTGATAAGTTGCATTCACAGGGGCATAAAAATAAAAACAAAAACAGAAAAAACACTCTCAATGGATACACATGCATGAACCAAAAACGAATGGCTTTGTTGGTATGGCAACCATAAATGTGCGAGCATGCAGCTGTATGCATGTGCATGCAACATGGATGCTCCACATCAGATGAAACTGTGTATGTATAAATGTGTGTTTGTGATGTTTTGGTGTATTTTTCTCCTCTAAGCTTTGCTCGACACAGACGGTGATCCACCAAGTTAAACAATAAACCCTACCTAAGCAAAAAAAACAGAGATCTCTTAACTGACAGAAAGATATATTAACAGTGGCAAGACAGAGACTTAAAATAAAAAGCATCAGACGTTCACATTTTTAAAAATGCATCAATGTTCGCTCCCACTGAAAAGCTCTTTGAAACAGTGTATGTCACATCGTGTACATGTACGCATGTGGATGGAGACCCATGAACCATTTATATTTTCTGATGTGTGGTAGAAGGTTTGTGAATGTATGGAAAATTCAATACACCAGCAATGCTTCATTTCTCTTTAATCAATCAATCAATCAAATTTTATTTGTATAGCACATTTCAGCACATTTACCTTAGGATGTTTGCGGCTTCATTTTGTCTAAATTCAAGGACACCATAGTTTTAGGTGAAATGAATGGCTTTGTTTTTAAGTGTCCATGGTAACAGTCAATTAAACATCATTCCCACTAGAATGGTGTGTAGAGCTACACACCAGTGTTATGTAGAATCACAGCAATAATAATAAAAAAGAAGAAGTGTAAGAATGGTGGTAATTTTAAGTTTTATTGTATTTACTGAATTGGTGACATTGGCTTATTGTCATTATGTGACATATCAATCACTCATGAGCTGATCGAGGCAAAATTCGACCATTCCAATTTCTAAGGAAGCCTGTACAGATTTCACTAATATATCATCACTGCAGTGTTTCTGAATTGTTTTCTTTGTAAGGAACTGGAATGCAATATATTTGTTGATTATATTCCACATTTTACACCTTGCATGCCAACCTAAGAGGTGCTTCAAAAGGCATTTTGTTTTTAAATGTTCCTATCCAAATGTTGCCGTATACCACAGGTGCTGCTAAATTGAAGGGCTGTTTCAGAGTGTGGACTACATTAGACATCTTTAGTTGAAAATAGTACACATTTAGACCAGTCACACCATGTGAGCCACTCTTCATTTTTTTATCACTTTCTTGGCATTAGGGTCACCGTAGATTGAAGGCATGTTTTGTTTGTACTCATAAGTCATATTTTATCAGTCTTTATACCAGGAGTCACCAAAATGGTGTCAGATCAATTTTATTTAGTTCTTTATGTTTCTGATGAGTTACATAAAGTTTTTCTCTTTTTTGCAGAATAGACTGTCAGGGGAGTGGGTGTATGTTTGCTTTGTGCAGGAAGGGATGGACATGGAGGACCCTCTCTCCCATGTCCCAATTTATACAAGAACCGCCAGTGGTCATTAGAATAAGTACATTAGGGGAGATACAATTGTCTTCACTTGTCAAAACTTTTTGCCTAAGTTTTTCTTCTTAAGTCTAACAAAAATAGGTTAGAGTATAACAAAGTTTTTTTTTACTTTAAAATGTTTGGTAACTTCTTTTTGGGGGAGGAAATAAAAGCAACCCTCTCATCCCCATCCTACCTGCAGGAGCTGGAGTCAGTTTCCGGGTGGTTGTTCTCCTCGGTCCCCGCCGCTTCCGCCGAAGCCGCCGCCGGCTCCACCTCATTCTCAACCCCCGCAGGAGCCGAAGCCTCAACTACCAGCTGGGGCAACGGGGCCTCGCCGGGGGGCTCCATGTTTGTCACCGGACGAGCGCGGCGACGAGGCGGTGGGGAAATCCAGGAGAGTGCCGCGGCGGAGCTTCTGCACTCTGGCTGGCTGAGGGAGCGGGTACAGGAGTTCCCCGTGGCTCCAGAAGCTCCAGCCGGACCTCCCCGACTCCCCGCTGGATCAGCAAACTTTCTACCGCTGCCGTTACACAGGTTAGACCCGGCGCTCCCACTGACCACCAGCCCGCTGTGACAGCCCACGCTCGGGTTAACGCCAGATGAATTTAAGTTGCTGCAGCCGCTAATAGAGGGACCGTCCGCCGCGCTGCCTCCGGTTCTCCTCGCGCTGAAGTAGTCTCCGAGTGGCGGGGAGGGAGGCGGAGGAACCGCGGGGTGACCGAACCACCGCCATCGGATCCGGAGGATCTGTTTCACATCGAACTCCTTCCGCGAGGAAGAGCCCGAGCCACTGTTCGACATTCCAGGGCTCAGCTCGAGGAAATGGCGGGGACGATCCCGTGCCGCTTTACCGTAAAAGCTGCACGCTGCTCTTCACGCGCGTCTCTCTTGGCAACCGCACGCCCGTTAACCGCGACTGAAGGGCGCGAGCTGAGAGTGGAGTGTGAAGAGCAGGCAGAGGAGAGAGAGCGACGGGGCTCGACTCGGAGGTTCCTCCACATTTCCCTCTCACAATTACACATTTCCAAAGTTCTCACTATGTATTTTCTCTCCATATCTCAACCTTTCTCTGATAGTTTTAGTGAATAACTGACAAAAGTTCACCTTAGATTTAAGGCATATATTTATCAAATTTTGGTGTAGGATATTGAACCAACAAAAGCTAAGGATGGATTGGATAAACACATTTAGAGAATTAATTGTTTAATAAATTCTGTAAACTCACTTGCCTTCATATTATATTCCCATTTTCATTCATTTCCATACCGGAAGAGTTGGCAGCTTGGATGAATGCACAATATTAGAAAATCATGGTGATATTATAGATAAATATTGGGATGACTCTAATTTGTTGCAATACATTCACATTGTGGAACCTTTCTCTTTTTCAACCCTGCTTCTATAAAAATGATCTTTGCATCTTGGGCTCTGCCCTCTGAGTCAGGCGTGGACATTCAGTTCCACCCAACAAGATACAAATACCACAGGAAAATTTTGAATTCATGACACTTTAAATACTAGCTAATGTTCTGAAGATGGTTGTCACCATCTGTGGCAAAATTCGTCATGGATTTCTGGAATCAAACTGTGGCTCAAATGTGCAAAGTTGAGCCCCTTCCACCTCAAATGCAGAGTCTATATTGAAATCTGTCAAAAGTCACTTATCTGCCATGGTGTTTGCCAACAGCAACTGACCGCCTCAATTCTTGAAGCTGTCTTATGCTACCAACCCAAAATACACACTGTAAAAACAGTAGGGGATGTTTCAGTTCTATTCCCTATTTTATTCACCTTGACAAAAAACTCTATTTGGAAAAAATATATATCTTAGTCCAGATATACCTTTTTGTTTTGGGAGATTTTAGCTACATTTTATTAGGAAGTAAAAGGTTCTGTCTTGTACCCGTCTCCTCTGGTCAGTCATATGAAGAATACATGGAGACTATTGTCACATGTAGATCACACTCTGTACTAACCAGAAATTGTTTTTGCTTCTTTAGTGTTACTGTCAGGCACTTGGCATCCTTCCTGATGAGTTTCCATCTCGTCTTTTTAACAGAGAAACATAATTCAAAGCGTTTTCCAATCAAAGTTGGATGTCTTAACTGTGACATGATATACATACAATGCATTGGATTGTTTAGCAACCCTCTCCTTATTGATCCCTTTGTAGAATGAGATAATTTTCACATTTAGTAGCTTTTCTGGAAACTGTGGGTTTAAGATGAAATAGTAAAAAAATATAAATTTATTTCAAATTAATTACTTTTGGTAGGCGTTTACCCATTAGGGCTGAATGTATTTGAATCAAATGGTTCTCCAACAGCGTATTAGTATAAAGGGGTTAATTTTGCTAATCTTTTAGTTATCAAAAACACAAGATACATTTCATGTGGAAAAAGTTCTGAAATGATTCATCTTTCTCAGCATAATAGCATTATTATGCTATGTCAATAATTTTATCAAAAACTCGTAAATATAAAGAGCTGAAGGATGCGTCCGCTTTCATTCCCACTCTTCAGGTCCTCTCCTCTTTACATGTCTTTGTTCCTCGTCTTGTTCCTAAGCAATCTGTTGCAAAAAGCTGCAATTTCAAACTCTACTTTCACCAGATACTGCAATCAGAGCACAGCCACTTTCATGTCACCGGAGTGTCCTTCAGGATAAAATTTCATTTGAGTTTCAGCCACCATCGAACATGTACTCTCAAAGCTTTTACACCAACTGCCTTTTCTCTGAGTCTTCACAAACCATTACTCTTCACCGTCCATTACTACTCTTCCTCACCATTTCTTCCCCTTCCCAGTCTTCATCTGCAGTGCAGCAGCTATACATAGGAAATAAATGATCAGAGACCAGTGTTTCCTGTGGGAGTCACTACATCCAGACACCTAAGGGCATCCAGACCAGAACACCGTCTTCCCTTTCCGCAGTAACTTCTGGACAAGTAGAAAACGCACTGCAGGCCCAGAGATGGAAGACACCGTGTTCTGGACTGAGTCCTACAAGCAGGGCGGCAGAAATGCTTCAGAAACCCCACTCTGGCAAAAATCAATAAGTCAAACAGCCGAGGTCAGATTGTGAATTACACAGATGGGAGCTGTGTTTCTCATAAATTGCCCTTGCAGATTCAGGTTTGGCAGACTGAAAGGAGGGGTTGAATAGGGTCAACACAACCGGCCGCTTTTGTTTGCCAGAGTCTGAGGAACAGGGCTGTTGCTTGGTTTCAGTATGTTCTTGTTATTCGGACCACCCTGCTATTTTAAGAAATCAATACCACAGACTCAATATACAAACAACAGAATCACAGGCACCAACAAATAAAAAGCTCAGGAAGCAAGGAATCAATCCTTCTGAGGATTCTGGCATAGGATTTTAGTTTGACATTTCCAGATGTTGTGGACTTTTGAATTTTTTTGAAACTCCAAACTATGAAAAGAACCTAACACTCAAATATCTCATCGGAACAACAACGTTTTTAGATTAACAACCACTCCAGGTGAGTCCTTGTGTTATCATTTCATCTTTCTACTTATATGGTTACACAAACCTTTTCATATCTATTGTTCATTTGTACATTTCTATTAATACTAGAAGTATACAGTATTATCATCTGAAGACACATAGAAATGTATTTCCCTTGACAGAAAACATTTTAATTACCATAAAAATAGTTTGCAAACTATTTTTTAGTCTAGAGCTGGTCTATACGTGATTGAATTTAAGTCTGTATGACTAGATTGATTTAATAATATATTTCTTTATATAATCTGCCTCTATTTTTATTGTACCTACAAATAACATTTGTTGTTATTTCCATTGAATTGGGATTCTGATCTCTGTTTGTGTCATTTGGGTCTTGAATCACAGCAGTCTGTGACCACTTATCAGGTCGAAATAACTTAAGTAATGGGAAACTTTTTTTCACAGTAGATTATGAGTAAATACCACTACCTTAAATTACCAATTATCAGAGTGGATACAAAGAGTCCCAAAGTGGTACAAATTGACGCATGGTTGGTATAAAATGTCGCGCAGCTCATCTTCATACCTCAAAATGTTTTTGTATAAAATTAACACTTCGAGAATTGTATAAGTTCTTTGAATTTTTGTCTGTTACAGCAGGCACTCTTGTGATAAAATTTAATGTGCTGAATGAGACGATCATTGTGGGTAGAGGGAAGGCAATTTTGTGTTACTGCGCAGCTCTAAGTAGTCATTTACTGCAGAGTATTTTCCACATAGTCATGTAAAATACACTCCCACTGAAATAAACAAGCTACAAATACTGCTAGAAAATGTTATTAAACGAACTGAGTAGAAATTCGTCGTATCTGTTTACAGGAATCAATCATTTGCTGCCATGTAGCAGCCGCTGTTCTTCACGGCAAATAATAATCTGCACATCCCTGCAGTGACTTGGTTCCTCTCCTCTTGTGAGAAGATTGGGAAAAGAGGTCTTTGATGTTGCCAAGCTTCCTCTGCATCACTTTGGTCTTTTTTAGCAGATTCTCAAAGGATTTGTCTGCTCTTCGACTGGATGCTTCTCATCGCTGGTCCTGAAGAACTAAATTATTAATTTGTTTACTTGTCATGCACATTGATTTTAATGACTTTATTCTTGTCTGAGTATAAATTTTGCATTGGCCTCGATCCATTCTCATTCCCCGAGATGGGTTCTCGGAAATGAAAATGGATTGTACATTTCATTTATGTGCTGCTGATTGTAAATGCGCCTGTATTAAAGAGTTATCCTGAAAACTTGCTATTGAGCACTGCAAATTAACCAGAGCATTTTTGCAATACTCATTACAAAAATGTCGTCCCACTGTGGGGAATTTGGGAACATTGCTCCTAGGGGATGGATGAAGCTATGGACTATTTACCTTCAGCCCACTTCTGTTTGAAACAATCATTGGTCACTTGGCAGGAGCCCTCATGCAGCTGCCTGTGTTATTAGTCTCCTGTCTGGGGTGGTCCAAGTCGATCACTCAAAACGTTTCTGTGCACTTTTATGACTCTACAGCACAAACAGGCACAAAAACACTATAAGTTATCCTGTTAACTGAAGGCTTCATTTATTCCTCACGCATTTGCTCATTCAAGCATGAACACAATGGCACACAAACAAAACAGTTTGTCACAAACATTTTCACATTTTGTCACATTACAACCACAGACTTCACTGTGTTTTATTGAACTCTTGAGAGAGTGGCAAGTTGAACATATACATGTGCAGTAGCTCTAGATTAGCTGCACAGGTGTAGGACAGGACAGCTATTAGAGATGCACTCCAAAATTCTGACTTTCATGGAGGAGTGGGGAAGAATACATCCACTGTTGATAAAAAAAATGTTATAAGAAATCCAATTCAAAGTTTGCCTAAAGCCTTGATGGCAGCCCAGCAAATGGAAGAAGGTAGTCTGGTCAGATGAGAACACAAAGTTTTTTTCTTGCCCACGTGTGAAACATTATTGTAGTGTAGAACTTCCTTCGCCCATCACCCTGAACACACCGTTTCTACAGTGAAACATGGTGGAGGAGGGGATGATTTTCTTTAGCTGAGGCAGAGAAGCTGGTCTCAGTTGATAATGAGAGGATGAGGCCTGAAAAAGACTTAAGACTAGGGTGAAAGTTCACCTTCCAGCAGGACAACAACCCTAAACATACAGCCAGAGATACAATGTGTATCTATGTCTTAAAATGGCTTAGTCAAAGTTCAAATCTGAATTGAGATGCATATCTGTGGTAAAATTTATAAACATCTGTTCCAGACTTGCTCCATCCAATCTGTCTGGGCGTAAAATTCAGTCTCTAAGTGTATAAATCTAGTAGAGACATAACACAACAAATCTATCAGTACTTCAACCCACTGAAGTATTGATAAAGGGGAGCTGAAGACTGTTTTCATGTTTTATTTTGAACATTTATGAAAACCTTCTGTAATGTTTTTTCTTTTTCAAAATAACATTCAGTAATGAGTTGGTCTATTCCATGAAATCCCAATAAAACACAAGGATTGTGCTTGAAATGTGACAAAACTTGAATCAGTTCCAGTGGTAAGTATTTTTGCAAGGCAAAAACTGCATTGCAACTGCCTTCGGTCCTCTTCCTGCACACTTTGCACTCTATAAACTTTCACCTACACACTCTGAAACCCATATAATCACCAACACTGAGCCAAATAAAAACAAAATGCCCATCACCCGGGAAAAGCTGCCATAAAAAGATTTTATGGGGCCAGCACATGGACTATTTTCTGTCTGGCCCTGTTGTGAAGCTCAACCCATCTCTCGTGACCCATTGTCATCCGCTGTCCTTCATCCAATGCCTCTCTATTTTACTTCTCTTTTCTCCCCTTTTCTTTTCAATGAATTGTTTTCTCATTTTAAAGCCTCCCCTTTCTCACCACCTTTCTCTGTGCTTTTGTCCTCAGCCTCCTTCCTAACCTCAATTTCCTGCTCCCCATCCCCGCTATTATACTGCGACACACAAAGGAACAAGTGCATTTATGTGAATGTATATGTGATTGTCGAACTTGCTGCTCATTTTCTGAAGGCTCAACCCCACAAAAACCTTAGTTCTATAATGATGAATCGATCTGACCAAATGTGTGAGCTGTGCCTTTAACATACCTTCACTGTGTGCATGCACAGAACAAAAGAAGCACTTTTAATAGTCAAGTCACAGAGCCTGCAGCTCATTCAGACCACATACGCACCCACATTTTGTTTGTGTAACCGTCGGGTAGTCCATCCTTGAGATTTAAAGCAGGCTCAGACTGGCCAAGCAAATAATTACCTCTCAACATTGAGCCAAACTATTATAGCCCCCACATGACACATGAACGAGCGACAGACAAAACCCTCACAAGTAAGTGAGATTACAGATAAATCAATCAAAGATTATTATGTACATTTAATTTGAGTACTAAATACCCCAATTTAAATAGTTTTTTCTCTGTCAGAATAATGGCAGAGATAATACTTTATAGTATTTTTAAAATGAGATTATTTTGTTTCTGATAGGATTGCCTTTCAAACTGATTTTTTTAATTGACAGATGTAGAAAAGCTAGCCAGTTAATTAACAGCTAAGCTAGCTTCACTTGTTGACTGTGTGTTCTATAACTTTGTATTTTAGTGTTTTTATGATGTAAAGCACCTTGAACCGCCTTGCTGCTGAAATGTGCTATACAAATAAACTTGACTTGACTTGACTTGTCATACATGGGTCAAATATTTTCTGTATCCTTCCTCAACATTTTCACAATAGTTTGCTAAATTTCTGGGCTATTTCTCCAAACAAAAGTAGAATAACTCACTGCCACTCCAATAGTTGACTTTGTTGTATATCCTAAATTTCTGGCTAATATCTTGAAGTGTGTCTTCAGTGTCGTCATATAATTGTTCCTGATAATGTAATTTAATTGGGTGAAATGCACCAGTCCCTCCTGAAACAAAACAACTTCACAACATAATGTTACCAGGTTGGAACTTCAGTCAGGATGGAGTTATCAGGCTTCTGAACTTCTCTCTTTCTTCTTTAAGTGTAATAATTTTATCTCAATCAGGCAACAAGATATGTCTTCAAAAAAATAAGGTTTTTGTTCCAAGTGCATCTGAAAACCGACTTTATGTTGTTTTCGGAGTAAAGGCTTCTTCCTCTCTGAGTGGCCTTTCAGCCCATTTTGTGGATCATGACATCCACTCTCTCAGCTTCAATCAGCCATTTTATAAGATTTTTTGTTTTTCTTCTGGGGTAAGTACACATGTTTGATATCAAAAAACCTTTATCTCTGGAACACAGAGCCTGTCTGCTTCCTGAACTATAGAGAACATTTTGGTGATAACCTGATCTAAAACAGGAAAACACTAGCCTTATTTAATGTTAGCTGCCCGAGCAAAGATTACATGTCTTTTTATGCAGTGTATTCAAATATCGTTTTTCAACTGTGTCTTACTAGATTGTCTTTGCATCAACCAAACAGCCATCAATACAAAACCCCACTGAAAACCCAATTAATCAAGTACCAAGGCACTTTTTTCTTGCCATACCAACATACCAACCGTAGCATGTTTTTACCATAGCATGGTGAACACTTATTTGATATGATTAATCTTTCTGCCTTTGTCTAGAACATCTTTCCCTCACAAAAATGAGCACAGTTTTTCATCTTCAAATTGGCATCAATGTCAAAAACCAACTACTTTCAACAAGAAAGTTATGAGGACAGAAAAAAATTGTCCTCTCGGGCAAAGAAGCACAACATATGTGCATTTCCTCAGGGAATGCAGAGTCAGGTTTGATTACAAGCCAGACCACCTTCAGCTGCTAATTTCTCTCTTATCCCTCCATCGCATCAGTCAATAGTGAAACCACACAGATCAAAGAAAGCCTTCGATGAGATCCGTGTGTGAGTGTGTATTTGTCTTCATCTGCATTCAGGCAGAGTGGGTTTAAGCTCCAAACGGATTGTGAAGTCTCTTTTCCCCTAAGAGTAACTAATAGTAGAGATGAAAAAAATAAGAATGGATTTTTTTATTGAATCCTCTCCACCTTTTGTCTCCGGTCTGTCATCAAACACAGTGCAAGCAGCAGCCAACCCAGAAAGCAGGATTAATTAAACTCCTTCCTGTTGCTCACCCCTTTCTGTTCTGTTTACATCCCATTTTGTTACATCCCATCCATTTTACTTTTTTCCCCTTCTCTATCATTTTGTACAGTTTGTCTAATAAAAAGTAGTGAATGAAGATCATTTTACAAAAGTAAGTGGCAGCACAAGAAAAAGACCGAAGGAGTAGAGACATGGAGACTTTATGTATTTCAGTCTTATTGCGACTTTCTATTGACTTCCATTCATTGTAGTAAATGTTTTTATTCCTAGCACTAACCAGAACATTGCCAAGTATACCTCTAACCCTAATTTTAAGCAAAACTTAATCCACACCATACCTTCACCTCTCATCCCAAAAGATAGGGGTTTGTCACATTAGGGCCAGGCTTTGGTTCCTATAAGGACTATTTAGGAGGTTAGTGAATTTACCAGAAAAGGTCCTAAATGGCTGACATAAACAAGTACACGCAGGCAGGCACTCACACAAACACATGCAGTCTTTATTTGATCTTGTATCAGAGCTGAGGCCTCCCTCTGCACCCAACCACAGCTTGATACACCTTTACTGCCATGTTTTATTAACACAAATGCAAAGCAGAAAAGTCTCAGGGTGCATGTCTTTAAATGGAGGCCAAAATTCACTCTCACACACACTACACTCTTTGTGCTATCCGAGTGTGAACCAAACTGTCCAATTACATTGATCCATGCTTTCTTTTCTGTGTGCAGAGAAAATAGCTTCTTTCTTCTTCCTTTAAGCACATCACCTGGGTGGATACCCACACTCATACACATGCATTCCCGCATACACAGACACCATAATGACTCGGGTCTGGCTTGCCTGCTCTGGTTCCCCTCTAATTGCCTGAGAGGATGGAGAGAGCTGACAGCAGGCAGGGAAAATAAAAATGGCCAAATGTAACCACATTTGTAAAGGAGTGCATCCGTAGGGCAGCTCTAAAGCAAGAGAATGTGAAGGATGATGATGATGAGGTGATGATGAGGATGAAGCTAGCAGCAGTGAAAAACAGACATTCGAATCCCTAATTTGGAAAAATAAATCTCTGCTCCATGCAACTTCTCTGTGAAGCTCTGGGCCTCAGTAGACGTTGCTATTTTTAAATTGTTTTAATGCGTTTTTCTTCCTCTGCAGGCACCTGTTAAGGTACAGCATTTATTGCAAAATAAATTTGTCACAATTCAATCCCATGTATAACTAGTCATGCCTTTTGATTTTTCTTTTTAACATTTTGTCGAATTACAACAACCACAACATTTCCGCCTATTGTTTGGGGATTTTGTGTGACACACAAAGTAAAGCCTGATTGTGAAGTAGAAAGAAACATTTTTTTCTTTTAGTTTTTTTTTTTTTTTGCGAAAGAGAATCGGAAATTGTTGTGTATATTTTTAGAACCAGGCTTTGTTGAATGTTGCATCTGCAAATGTTTTGTACTATCTGATAGTTTGCATTTCTAGACACTGAACAGCGCATTGCTCCAACTCCAGCTGTGTGATGGAAACACAGAGATCACTATGACTACACAACAGATTTATTTTCTACAGACTGCATTTTCTACATACATTTGGGTTCTATTTACTAATTAGATTAGTTATAAAAGCCATTGTTAGACTGTCTTTATTTAGAGGTTTCAAAATAAGGGGGTTAATAGATACACACACCACGATTTATAGATTTTAAAAATTTAAAAAACACAAAAATCATGTAGCGTTTGCCAATAATGTTTCCATATAGATGATAATCTGACATATTCAGATTGTCATCTATGAATACTTAATTCAATTCAGCTCTGAATTTGCCTTTAGCATCACTTGAATGTAAGAATAAGTACTTCAGTAAGACCCATGCCATAACCATACAAACTAATAGATTAAATTTAATTTTTTGTACTCTGAGAAATACTGCAGAGATGAATAGAGAAGCTGCATCCTCTTCTACCTTTATTTTACAGTAGACAATTGCACAGACAAGTCTAGCTGAAACAACAGCACAGATGCTGCCTGACTGAACACTTTTTCAGCTAATGTGATTTAATAAAATCAAGATTTTACAAAAGACAAAAGACCTTTTCACTGCCAAGTGCATTTCTCCCTTCTTTCTCCCAACACAGTTTCAGCTTTTGGTATTTGGTGTCCATTTAGTTTTACTGTGAGATTTTGACTGTGCAATAACAGTCCAAATGCAAAAAACCTTTGCTAAATCCTGCCAGTAAGAACTGGAAAGATTGAAACTCAATGCAAGTGCAAGCTTAGACTAAATGGGCCACTTTTCAGTCAGAGTTTCACTTTTCTGTGTCATGATGACAAAGGCATAATAATATGTAAATGAAAGCAGATACTTTGGGAACCCAGCCATTATAAAATACACTTCATGTGAGCAAAGACTAAAGAAGAGTATTGAACAGTTTTAAAGTAGGTTATAAATGCTTTTTATAATCAATATGCTGACTGATGAATCACATCTTGACCTGCATATTGTCATGATTTTGTGGTGATAATTGAGCCCAAAATGTATTAAATTTAGACAGAGTGGAGAGTTGATGAAAAATATTTAATGAAAAATAATTAAATAAGGACTTACAAAATACAAGAACACAGGAAGTCAGAACAGGAACAAAATGGGGAGCAGGCTGCATGGAGGTAACGGAGGAATCCAGCGAGTGAAGAAGAGATGGTTAAATACTGGGGTTTGTTACTAGAAAATAGACCGCTACTAATTAGAAAACAGGGTGCAGCTGTGAGGGGAGAGTATAAGAGCGATTAACCAGAGGAACAAGGAATAGTAAATAAACTGTGGAACAGACAAGAAAATAAATCTAAAAGGAATAACTAAACACAATGAATAAAGAATAAGCATGATCTAACTAAAATAACTAAGATCATACTGATACAGTAAAAACAAGGAAAAAGCAAATAAAGAATACTATGGTTAACACATGCAATAAAAGATCACGCACATAAAACCAGAAAAACCCCAAAACCAAAATAACCCACATATATTTTTTAAAACTTAATTTAAGAAAAAATAGTGGCAAATGAACGAGATCTAGTTCATGTTTAAGCTTTGAACAGAAGGTTTAGTTGGCGAACTATGAATTAATTAATTCTTTTTAACATGGCTGAACTGATTTTATAAACTAGGTTAAATTTTGCAACTCTCCAAAAATTTGTTTTGACAAAAACAAAACACAGCTGGATTTATGATTTTACAGAAGCCAAGGAATATTATACCTATATCTCGAGGACCGTCAATAAGTCAAGACTCAGTGTCTAATGTATCTTCTTGCATTAATTTCTGCAGCCTTACTTGACGAACATCAACCATTTGTAACTGGGAGTGATTGACAGCTTAACAGGAGGAAGAAGCTTCTTCTGACACAAGAGGAGCACAACTGAGCCGTGTGAATTGGACATCGACTTGCAAACTAGTATACAACAATGTTTAAAATCTCTAACAAAACAGTCTTTCCCAGCATTGTTGTTAAATGTATATAGAAACAAAACAGTTGAACAAGATTATGAGGATCACCATTTCAGGCTAATTTTGTATTTGTGTGGACGATTGTTATCTGGAGATTTTGCTAACAATTTATCACAAAACAATAAAGCACATGATGACATATTTTAAAGAATAAAAAATCTAAAATGAGTCTGATTTCTTGTTAAATTCAGGTTAGTAGCTTTAAAATATGAAGCCATAAAACCAAAATAACTACACAGTTTCATGACATAAATGCAGAAGCTATATCTTTAAACTATGTTGTGTAGTCCAATTCATTGGTAGTACTTTTCAGATCATACCAAGGTCAATACAGTACAAATAGGAGAGAACAACTACATTCCTAATATGTTTAACAATAGAGAGGGTCAGATGATGAAGATCTTGGTTCAAATGATAAAGCAAGTGCTGCCTGTAGGATTCGAGCAACATCAGCAACTAAATAAAGCGTGCTAATAAACAAAACACATCTTTTCTATTGCCAGACTTCCTCAGGGAATAATCCTACATTTACATAAGTTATATTTGTGTTTGCAGACAGACACAAACAGTTCCTAATCCTCAGGTTATTGTTTGCTTGGGTGTGTGGGAACACAGGCATGTGTGGGCTTGTCAGACATTGTTAAAATTGCTGAGGCATGAAGTTTGCCTCCGTGCACAACAGGGGATGATACATATCCTGTATTATTGATGGAAATGAAAACAACACTCTGTTTTCTTTCAGCTCTCTGTGTCTCCTCCCTTCAGTCTTCTCTCCTCCCTGAGACACTTGGCAGTTTAACAGCTCTTTAATGACGGCAGCCTCTCCGATTCAGTTTGTGAGCAGATGCTTACAGAGCACACAGAGTCCAGTCAGCGGTTGCTGTAACACCAGTGCCTGTTTTTCTGTGGCAAACATGGGTTTCAAAACACAGCAGCCTGCAGATGTGGTGGATTACAAAGAGCCTGAGAGGGGGATTCATTTCCAAACTCCACCTTTGTCAATTCTGCACCTCTGTCTGCATAGCTCTTTTTTTTCCAATTTCCCCATGTCATTTTTTTTCTTCCTTCCTGTCCACCACCACAGCCTTCATTTGTCTTTTTGATATTTTCCCAACCTCTGTATTTTCCCATCCACTCTGGAGGAAAACAGTGCCTTCTTTTCCTATTCAGTCTTTCCCTAAACGGGCAGAGTGTTGAGTGAGGAGAGGAAGATTAAAACATGTGGGACTTGGAGATGGAAAGGCAGAGGGAGGCAGCATTTATGGACAAATAAAGAGCAGGCCTTAATAATTTACTCTGCCCCGCAGCCATGAGCCAACGAGAACTCATCACTCCCACAGAAATGAGAGCAGCAAAAGAGACAGAGAAAGTCTTTCACACTGGAGCAGACAATCCCTTGATCTTGTGATGAATTCTTTGAGGTGATGCTCAAACAATTCAAAAAGTATTCAGACATTTTCTGTCAAAGTGTTGAGAAAGCTGAGAACAGTGTGATTAAATCCCTGACATTTTTCCTGACAGCATGTAAGGCTTGTAGGCTTTCAGAGGATAAAGTGAAATATTAATGAGCGAAGTGATAGACGATGTCATGGAGGTCAGAAAGAACACTGGGCCAGTTGGTTTTGTCAAAAGAGCCCTGAACCCTGTGGAGTTTATTGCACTAAAAATCACATTTTTGGCCACCTGAGAGCCATAGGCCACGCTGAAAAAACATCATCAATGTTTCAATTCCTTACTGTGCAAAAGGCTTTCCTAGTAAGAAAATAGCAGAATAAACTCTGGAGGAACATTTTGTGAAATTGTTTGATTGTGGATCTTTACAAACTCTCTGTACACAATACTGAAAATCTCTTAAAACTGAACAGAATGTGACCTTGTTCATCTCTCAAGGTAAGAATATTTCAGAGCAGTCCAAGTACCCCCAGACAGTGTTCATCTTTTATACCTTACAGACTCTGTAAAAAAAAAGTAGGATCTATTTTTCCTGACAGTTTTCTAGTACAGATGTGACATAAACAATTTCTTCTGTGTAGTTCTGATAGCTAAGTC